>NC_135267.1:57611349-62611349 GCF_051311805.1 Agelaius phoeniceus
TTTTCTGGAGTAAGATCTGTATAAGAGAAAAAGGGCCAAGTCTGCCCAGCTGTAATCCCAGTGAGCTCACACCAGGTTTGAATCTACTCCAGGAAAGATAAATGGCTGCATATCCATAATTTACAGGACTATAAATATCAAGGATGCTGCTGAAGTCAGACTGGAGTGTGCAGTCCTCCCTCAGGTGACATTTCTCTTGGCTATGAGATGAGTGGCTTTTAGAAAAGGACTACAAGATTGAGCTGCCACAGCTCATTTTAAAAATTTCTCCTTAAAACCCTCTATGTGCCAGTTCCTGTGCTTTCCCATTGAGGGTTTTTAGCTTGTTTTAGCAGAGCTTTTTTATGACATGATGTGACTGTAACAGCTTTAGCATTTGAAAGACTGAATGCTGGCTGTCATGCTACTCACATGGGTCTTGGGACTTGCCCCTTTATTGAGACTGCTGAGGGCTAAATTTTGCCTGAGCCATTCAGTTTTTGGGTTCACAACAGAAGTGTGGCACCTGGAGGGGAAGACAGACACAGGAGGTGTCTATTCCGAGTTCATTCATAGACAGTAGTTAATAAATCTTAATTAGTTAATGGCTGTTTTGGTTCCAGTTCTTGGCATGTTCAAACTCTGCCCCCAAAAGGGAACAGAAGAGGTCAAAAACTTGGATATTACTTCTTCATTGTAGCAATGAAGTTTTAAAAAGTCCAGGGCTTTTATTCTGAAATTTATTATGCATTCTTTATTTTGGCAGGTCTGAGATAAACCAGCAAACATACTAATGAAGACAAGAACTGTCCTGAGGAAATACCTCCTATTAGTTAATAAGCAGACACAGTGGCCTGGATTAGGAAGAAACATGACAACATTGTTGAAAATGAAGACATGTATCCTAAGTGAAGCCAATGGGTTCACAGAAGCCAGGGCTGTGTAACCTGCTGCTGCACATCAGGGTTCCAGGAGAGGAAATGAACATTACACATGGTGAGAGCAATGATACACTAGGGTGAGATAAATTTACTGCTTAACTGCATTTCATCTCAGAAATTTTAAAGTAGCATTTCTGTACTGAGACAGATTCCGGAAGAACGGCTGTCCAGCGCAACGTGCCTTCCAAATGGAAAGATGATTGTCAGCCCTCTGGTTCGTTAATTTTTATCTTCACTGATAAATGAACACTAAGTGGTCAGTTGTTGACAAAAGCCCTCCTTTTAATTGGATATGTGAACTGGACCTTACATAACCTGGCAACATACTATCATCCCTGGACCTCGTCACTCAGATAAAGCCATCTTGGCTTCTACAGGAATGCGGGTGTTCTGTGTCGACATTTCTGCTGTTTGGAGGAGAAGATCCCAGACATATATGCTCTAATGCAGAAAACAGGATATCTTCCAAAGTTTTGGTTGAGTAGAAATTTGCCCAAAATAGGCAATAACCAAGGGAACCACATTTGAAGCCAACTAGAGAAAGTTGCAAAGCTTGCACGTTGTTTATAGGCCTGGAGGCAGACATGACCAAGCACACTGAGAGCTCTTTGCAAGAGATTAAGGAGAGACCAAGGATATGTGAACTGGATATGAGCCTCCTGAGGAAAAGAAGTTCAAGATGTCACTAAAGAGACTGTGCCTACATCTACCAAAGCTTTCTTAGCTTGTGGTGGGTCCACTAGGAGAAAGAATTTGCCAGCACTAGCTCTTTTTTTGAATAGAATTCCAAGATGTATTCTAAGAGTATTTCAATGGCTGTGAAAGCTGGAGTTCATGAACTGCATATTTTTCCTTCTTTTTTGTTTTGTCTTCTGGATTTCTTTTTAGCTGTTGATTTATCTCTAGCTGGGAAATCTCCCAGTCTTTTGAAATACTTACATTTTTGTTTTGGAATTGCTACAGGTCTGTATGGGGGTCAGTTAAATTCCCCATCACAACAGATAATACTGCAGACACTCCTCCTTCAGCTTCAGAACAGCTTCAGCTGTTCCCTACACAGATGACTGTTCCAGCCTAGTCCCAAATCCTGGCCATCACCCCATTGCTACCTGTGCTCAGTCCTACACAAGGAATGGCAAACAGTCCAGGGCCCTCTCCTCACCCAGAACTACTACAAAATAAAATGGGTAGCTTCACATCTGTGTGATTGCTTATTTAGCCCATTTCATAGCAAGTGCTCACCACAATGAGCCACCAGAACACCTGAAAGAAGCCTACCTACTAGCAGAAGAGTGGTCACCAGCAGCTGGGGAACAGCAAGGGCAGGTCCCACCTGCCTTAACTGGAAATGACCTATCACCACAGCCAAAACATCCCCTGTTTGAAATAATCCTAAACATTCACTAGAGAGCGAGAGGTCTCAGCCTGTCCCTCACAATGTGCTGCTGCCTTCTCATGCCTCATCTCTCGGGCTTTGTGGTGCTTTCTCTTTGGTAAGATACACATAACAAATGAAGCAGTGCCGAAATAGGACAAGTTTTATGGTTTGTGTTAGTAGTCCATGGAGCTCTGAAAAGACAGCTTCTGCAAAAGGCAAGTTACCACAATTGGCTTGTCAAGGGTGCTCTCCTGGTGTCTCTTGTGCGATCCCACTGCTTGATGCAGCTCCAGGAGGCAAAATCATCATAACCAAAAGGGAGTTCAAAGAAGGGAGACTGATAATAGGCCTGGTCTTAATTTGATAGCTGCATTGCTTAATTCCTAATTTATTTTTATGTTAGTTTTAATGACCCAGACCGAGCCATAGTCTGGGGCTTCTTTGCTGGGTGTTGATGGATTTAAGTTGTTGAGGTTTTCTTCTTGTTCTTTTTATCTATTTCCTTATGTTTCAGTTTGTTTAACTAACATAATAAAGTTATTAATAAGTTAAATCATTTCAGTCATTGAACAAAACAGTTCAGAATCTTTAAAGAACTGAGTAGAGCTCATCTAGCCAACTTAAAAGCCTGTATTTAAATCTTACTTCGTAAACTCATTTAAATCACATGTTCTTACATGTTCTGTCACTTGAAAGTTGTTTCCTTTGAAACTTTCCCCTTTATGCTTTCACACAGGAAATACGATAAACTTGTTTATTTCATTTGTCAGTTTTGCGTTTCTGAATTTCTTCATCAAATCTGTTATCTTCCTTAAGTATCCAATCCTTGCCCAAGTTATGTGCAGAGAGGGGAATGGTTTTACTGCTGTAATTCCAGTGCTGGAAAGACAAGAAAAGAGCAAGCAGAGGTGCTGACTTCTGAGAACTACAGGAAAAAAAAGATATTAAATGGGCATTTTATTTTGGACGCAATATTGCAGGATGAGAAAGTCCAATATTTTTAGGATCATGGGATAAACTCATGTTGGAAAAGTCCTCCAGAGGTTAAGTGGCTCAACTTTTCCAGTCTAATGATGCATCACAGTCAAATACTTGCTCATCTCTTTACCCTTTTTTCTGGCCTGGTATTTTCTTAGTGAACTCTACCTTCTATTGCTTTTTACTTTGAACTGGCCTTATCAAGTCATTAGCATATGCATAACAGGAGTATGTTTTATTTATTAGTGAATTGGGAAGAGCTAATTAGAAACAAATGATCTGTAGGCTGGAGATCTGCTGAAATCAGCAATAAAGGCAATTTAAAAATATGCTTGTGAAGAGGACTCTGATACATGTGGAAGCTTCTCTCTTTCCTTGCATAGTGTGGAGTTTTTCAAATTCTTCAGCTTTCACAAAGTGGAAGAGGGTGATAGGCCTCAGACATTAACAAACCCAGGGGAAGGAGAGAAACAACAGCTCTTCACAGCTCCATTTTGAAGGGGAAGGAAGGCTGGGAATCCCCAGGGTCTCTTTAGGCAGGAAGAGTTAGTCTAAGAAGAAAAATATGATAACTGTTGAGAAATAAGCAATTTCCAAATTTTTTTTTTATCATTGCATCATTCATTCTCTCACAAGAAATCTCTCCACTTAATGCCCTGAAGAAGAAAGACACTTTTTACTGTGGAAATTTTGGTAGAGTTATCCATACTTTTTTGTGCTTTGGAAAAGACAAGAAATGCTATGTCTAGATGCAAAAAAAGGCCAGCCTTATTTGCCACTTCCTGATTTTCTCCAAGTATAGATGTCTTTTCTTGTCCAAAGTCTATTTTACTGGTATCATTTCTCCTGCTGTAATGCCTCTAGCAAATTTTCAGAGAGGAATACCAAAGTTTTCTCTGTTTTTATGAAAGTAGCAAGGAGTGGTTACAACCACAGTGTAAAGGAAGTTACTGAGCTTGCTATGGACCACTGCTAGGAAGAAAACTCCTGGCAAGTCTGCGCTCAAGCAGCCTGTGAGCAGATGAAAGGTAACAGAAGTGTTCAACAACATTCACTGACCCTCAGCTAGTTAGTGAAGTGAGGCTGTCAAACAAACTGGGCAAACTGCACCCCCATGGTTTTATTTTGTATTGTGTATGCCAGTCTTGGTGTTTCTGTTTATGTGGCTCGTAGCCAAAAATTATTTAAAAGGCCTTTTCAGACTGTAGCAAGGAAAAAATTTCCTTCCCCGTTTTGAACTTGGGGGTCTAACAGACTCACCCTTTCTGTCCAGATGGTAGAAATTTGGGATTAGGACTGCCTCTTTCCTTGGTGTTTGCACAGTGTACATCACAAATTCATACTGATTAATACCTATAACTTTCCACACAGAATGAGCCCAAATTTAATAATGATTGTAGCAGGATTTTAACAGTCATTAACTATGAATATTTACTTCTATAAGTTTTCTTTCCCATGCAAAACACGCATGCATGTGGATGCATTTTTAAGGAGTTGGGAACTATTCAAAACAAAAGTTATTTTGAGGGTTAGGAAATAGCTTGTCTTACAGCTGCCAAGTGATTTTGGAATAACTCTTTGCATGATGGAGTGGAGGGAAAAATGGAGATAAAAACATCAGTCCTTCAGTTCAAGGAGACTAGATGTTTAAAAAAGGGAAGGGGAATAAGGAAAGGAGGGAAGGAAAAAAGTTTTTCACCTTCTTCTACTTCTCCATCTAGCTCTGCCTTAATTTTCTGTCCTGACAGTGGGAGGAGGAGCTGCATCTACATTCTCCTGTCTGTGCCCCTTGGCAGGCTAGATAAAAAGGCAGGCAGTCCTTCTCCTGGATTTTTGTCTCTCACTTTAAGCAGGTTTGAAAGAGAGAGGGAAAACACGCATTGATGGGCATGTGGAAATGTCATTAGTCACATTTAGGTAAGTTTATAAATGTACAAAGTAGCTCTCAGGGCCAAACACAGGGTTGAGGTGAAACATCTGAACCTCATCCAAAACTAGGGATCTTAAGCGGGTGTAAATCAGGTACTGTGATACATCCCAGCTGAGGCAGCAGTATGAGGATTCATCTCCACAGCCTGTAAGTTCCTGACTTATATTTAGGATATTATAAAATGTTAATAAATAGTTCCAGTATGTAAGCACTGAAAAACAGTGAAGTGCAACTGTCCCTTTGGTTCATTTTGTGCTTGTTCTGTATTTTAAAGCAGGAAAAGAGGACCCTTTCCTTTACCTTCCACACCCTTTGTTCCAATTTCACAGGATGATGGAAAGCCTTAGGATGGGCACAGCCATTATAATAAACACTGTCTCCAGTATTGCAAAACCTATGAAAGTTGCATACAGATACCAACATTTCTATAAGCATGATACTGCTTTACTTTAATGTTGTAGACTAAGATGAGTGTAAAACAACAGAAGCAAACCATCACTCTTCCTTTCTTTTCCTTCTTCCTCTTAAACAGGCATTTTTGAGAGCAGAAAGGCTAAAACCTGTGCTATAGTGGTGCTTACCTGAGGCCAGAACAACACACTGAAACTTCCACAAAACAATATTTTCATCTTAAAGCACCTAAAAATATCCCAAAAAGAGCGCATTGAAAGTTATAAGTATAATTATATAAAATGGTTAAAATTCAAAGTCATGCCATTAGTAAGTCTTTTGCTTCACAGATAGTATGCAAACTGAACACACACACACACACTCTCTCCCCTCAAAATCTTGGTGACTTTTTGTCTTGTCTCCCAAAATTATCCTTTTCCCCAAAACACAAGAGTATTCTTTCTGGATGTGGAGAGTACATAATATATTTAGGATGGGTAATCTGATCAATCCTGCAGACAGGTAAGTTTTTAAATCTGTATTTAGGCAGTCAAAGAAATTAGTTTTGGAAATAACTATCTTTTCCTCCCCCAAAGTTAGCAGGAAAATTAAGCTCTGAGATAAAGTTTATCAGTGTAAAGTTTACAAAGGAACAAAAGAAGAGGACGAATGAGAAGGAGTATGGTACTGAAAGAAAAACAAGCACCAAGCCTTTAAAATTTCTTGAGTGTAAGTTGAATGGCCACTACTTCTTGGTATTAGGGCAAATTGCTTGCAGTGACATTAATTCTTTTGATTTGCCATGAATAGGAAATTGCTTGCTTGGATGTTGCTGTAGAGTCAAATATCAGGGAGAAGATTCATATTCTTCAAGCACAGAGGAACAGGCACATACACTTTGTCTACAAAAGAAATCTGAGTCCTTCACCTGGCACTGTCAGGCCAGAAGGAGATGCGACACTGTGGGAAGCCTGCTGTGTGGCATTTCATTTTATCAAACCCAGTCCCCACTTGTGAAATGTGACGTGTGGCAGACAGAGCATTGTCAGAAATCGTGGGGACAGTCAGTGTGGCCTCTCACTAAGTCCCAGAGAGCTGCTTACACCGGGAAGCACTCCTAGCCCCAGCAGCTGCAACCTATTTTCACAAATATCTGACAAGTTTTTTTGGCTTCCTGCCAGTTTGAGCTGTACCAAACACTTCGCTCCTTCCTCTAGCTCCACAGTCCTTTGTAACTGCTGCTCAAAACTTAGAACATGTACCAAATGAAGCTCCTTTCCTCCCTGCAATGTGCCGACATCCCACCCCAATTAATTAACCCAACAGTGGCTTTGTCTCTAGAAAGCTGTGACTTCCCACACTTTATCCCCCTCATTCAGCTTAAAGACATCAGCACATTCCTGACTTCATCACTTGTTAACTCCCTTCTGCTAATAGCCAGTGCATCCTCTCTCAATGGCTCCTCTGATTTTATATGACTTGAACTCTCACACAAAAAATGCTGAGGGCTGTTCACTGGCTATTATGGCATATAAAATTCTCTAAAGCTGTGTTTTAGCACAGCTTCTGTATCCAAAATTGAGAGGCCTTCAGACTTTCTCAGACTGTGTTGCAACACTGTTCATCTTGCAAGCACCTGGTGAGGAGCAGCAAAGCATGAGTGACAGCAAGACCTCTGCTGTTTTGTGTTTGATTACCATCAGTTAATCCTTTGGAGAAGTGCCAGAGGACTTCATGAAGGTGGCAACAGGATCATTATATAAAACATCAAGTGAAAAGTTCTTTTCAGCACCTATTCCAAAAAATCAAAAACCGCATCCAATATACCACCATGATGTGTCTCCAAACAGATTTTTAGCTATGCTACCAAACCCTAGAATTTATGATACTTTAAAAAAAAACCCTACAATTTAATTCTCCAATTATATTCTAGAATGATAAAAATTATTTAAGAACAAAAGGGTTCTCCAGAGATCATCTGCAACACTCCCTAAGTACAGGTTAATTTACATCTTTTTCATTCTACACTTGTTTGTTCAACAAGGTCCTTAAAAACCATCACTGATGAGGATCCCCTGATGGAATTCTCTCCTTTTCTTGAAATAGATTGCAGTGTTTAGCTTTGCATTTGATAGAGAGATTTTAATTTGTTTGCTCCTAGAATTTTGTGTTGAAGTAGACAGCAGCAATAGTTGCTTAGAAAAGAAGTCTGAAGTACAGGAAGCTGGAAAATTGTAAAACCATTAAATATTAAAAAGAAAATCAATATAATACTATTCCACAAAATATCAGGCATACTCAACTTGAAAAGCCAGAGGAAGCACATAAATTTTTAGCTGTTCATTTGACTCCAGACTGCTTGGACTAAAAGTACTTAGATGGTTAGACAATAATAAGCATTCCCATAAGATTTCTTTCAGCAATCTTCACATTCAACTATAATAAAATAAACTTCACCTGAAGTAATCAAGACAAAAGTTCCTGAAATCAGGGATGTTTTAAAGTGAAAAAATAAGTTCTTTGTCCTTTTCATACTGCACAAAATATATTCAAATAATTTCTAGCTGGTTTTTTTCACCTGTTCAGAGGAAAATCTAAATATGTATTTGTTTCTAAACTAATAACCTTGAGTTAGCAGAGGTATCCAGCCTCAGTCACTGGAGGCTGTACTTCAGCATAATGTTTCTTTACATAATTTTCTCTTCTTACAGAACTAATTATACTCACCCTTGAAAGTCACTAAAAAATCCTTGAATAGCTGGCATTTTAAAACTGTAGCTCGCTTATGTCTAGTAGATACTTTAGAATATGATTTGTTCCTCTCCAAACAAAATGGTCCAGGGTCTCCTGTGCTTCCATCACTCCCTATGTCCAAAGGATTCTTCATTTTGTACAACATCAGCACTATATTTCTTGGCTCTCAGTATTTACTGCAATTTTGCAGGTATTTATCACACCAATGTCACCAGACCAAGTTGTTACTGTTATTAGCCTTCCCTTCTGCTTTGAGCTTTCTAGGCTGGCGTGAGGGGAAGCAAACGGACTCTGAATAGGATCGCTCCAAGCCATTGCCTTTCTTTCTTTTAAGCCTTTGTTTCTGCCAAGGCCTGGACTGCAAGGAGGAAGAAAAACATATGGGAAAGCTAGCAGTCCTGCCTGGTGGTTGCTAAGAAGTGTGCAGACAGCTGTAAATTAGAGCAGCCTCTGTTACATTTTACAGAAATATTCCTCTGAGCAAGCCAGAAGTGCTGCTCACTTTGGACTGTGAGTAGAGGTGCATCGCAGGCCTTAAACCCAAAGATCCTCAGCAATGATTTTTTTCCCTTCATTCCAAGAGATTGCCAGGACAAAGCTGTGAGGAACAAATCAATGAATATACCCATTTCACCTGGTAATTCCCTCTGTTTCTAGCATCTGCTGTGACATTTTCCAGAAATTATTGCAATCATGATGCCACCAGTTGTGACAGGACCTAGAACTGCAGGAACAGGTCAGCAGCTGACATGCAGTTTGGGAAAGCTGCTGAAATGGAGAAGGTGTGTCCAGACTGAGGTCCACATCTCACCTAAACACTGGTTTTCAGGGGCTGACCATGGATCAAATTTGTTTTACAAAGCAGGCAGCCAAGGCATTTACCTCTCCAGCCATCTCCCTTTGGAACTGCTGTAACATCGAATTTTAGGACTTCTTTTTGTAGAAGGAACAATGGCTAAGCCCATTTTTTTTCATAGAATATTGAAGAGAGTACCAGTCAGAAGGTTTTTACTGACAGGCATTTCACATCTATAGAGTGAAAATGAAGTCCATGCCTGCAGAATGCTTTCTTACAATCTATGCAGATTTTTCCCTGTGAACAGTCCTTCACATTTGCATTTCCTCCTGCTTCCTTTGAAACCAGCACCAAAGCTTCTAACTAACTGAGAGCTGAAATCTGTTTGCAGTTTTTGTGTGTTCTGTCAGAAACAATTGGGCACAACAGTAAGAAAAGTTTTCAACATACCTGTAATATATACATTTGTTAGGAAGCAAACAAAGGGTTTGACTTCTGATAATTGGCATGTTTGCCTCTTCATTGTAAAATGTAAGTAACAATAACATAAACCAGCCCTGTTTAAACTCTTGTTTATAGAATTCAAGTAGTATTACATTTTTTTGAATAGCCGGACTAGAATAAGCATTAAAGTAGCTTTCACGCAACTCATAATGCCAAAAAATAAATGCAATTCTGCACATTCTTTCCTGAGAGCATCCACAAATGACGTGCAAGGCATACACATTGGCCAGAGGCCATGAGCAAAAGCATTGTGTTAAAACTTTGTATGACATCAAGCCAAAAAACTACTTAGCATTTGTATCTCAGATCTCAACTGAATTATGAATTAAATAACCAAATCAAAACAAAAAGCATGCAGCACACTACATCATGTATCTTGGTTATACACACACATATACACATGCATGAAAGTGGCATGGATCTGTTGTGAATGGATACAACCGTGGTGTTCTTGTGTGTGTACTCCAACGCAAGACAGGGACAAAAAAAATATTTGGAGCTACATTCAGAAAAGAACACACTCCCTATGCCAATAAGTGGATTATATTCCAGGTGGGCTCCCTCTGGTGTTGAGAAGATAATGTATTTCCCCATTCAACCCTATTTCTTTATGTCCATCAATGAGGGTCTTAAAAAGCACTAAATGTAATCATGGTTTTATTATGGCAGAGTTCCTTATGCACATAGACCCTTATGGATGGTATAGAATAGTATAGCTTTTCCACTATCTCTCATCCAGTGTTCATGAATAATATATGAGGCATATATATATGTATATATATTTTTGTATATATATGTGTGTATATATATATATATATGTCTCTAGATATCTGTGCACTTTCCTACACTCAAACAGCTTTCCATGCATGTACAGATCAATTCTCACCTGAGAGACACTGTGATGCCATACTGTGAGACTCACTACCTGAAGCAGTGTAACTCTTCACAGCTAAACAGCAGAATGTGAATGCTCAGAGAACAGCAGGCCCCACAACAGTCAGGATCTGATTCTCCAACTTGTGGAGCATTTTTGCAATGCCTCTTAAGCTCAAATCATGTCTATTGATAACACCTGTGCACTTGTGAAAGTCCAGCCGAGGAACACTGCGAGGCACCCCAGCTAATGGTAGAATACATAATTATCTATTTAACTGTTGGATTCTCAATTTTGGAAACCCAGGACTCAGCATTGTTAAGGAGCATTGTGGCATAGACAATGGGTAGAATAATTTTAGCCATGAACATTAACTAGGCACCTAAACCCCAATCTTCTTCCACTTTATTTACCATCCATTTACCACCTTTCACTACACCTAAGGAAGATTATTTCCCTCTTGTGCTATAAAACTGTCCTTCAGTGAGAGAGTACAAATACTAGCCTCGCCCTTATTTCCCAGATGGTAAATGCTTAACTGTTTGTTTTGTGATGCAATCCTTTCCTTGGAAAAACACCACCTTCCTTTTTGTCCTGAGATGGTGGTGGAATCAAGGTGACTCCAGCCTAGCTGGCTGGAAGAGTGTGACCTTCCTGCAGCCACAGCACACCTCTCCCCTGCTGAAATTCACAGCAGAGCTGGGTCACTTCCTGCAAAATGACACAGAAAGGAGAAGGAGACAATAAACACACATATCCAGCATTTGTTCACAGATGTTCACTGACAGGAGAGAAGTAAGGAGACCAGGCTCAGCTCCCAGGCCCAGGGAGAGCGTGTCCTCATGATCCCAGACCTCTGCCCCTGCTCCCAGCACGCCCAACTTTCCCCTTGCTCCTCCTCAGCTCCTGCAAGCCCTCACTCTCCATCTCATTCTTGCCTTCCAGCCCGCGGCTCATTCATCGCCACCCACGGCTGCTGCCTCCTCTGTCCTCACACCCTGTGCACTGATACATGCTGGCAACACAAAGCTTGGGCCAGATCCCAGGCTTGGTAAAAGCAGGGGGAAAACCCAGCATTCGCTCTATTGGTCTTCTTGGCCTGGGTCCTGAGCACATAAAAGCAAAACTGGTGTTAATTTCCCTTTCCCTCGGACAGTGCTGTTAGAGTTGGCACGCTCTCCTTCCACCGGTGAAATAAGAAGCGGGGGAGTGGCAGCTGGGGGAGCAGGAGCAGAGGAAGAACAGAAGGCATACGTAAAAGGAGGAATGATTGCACACATGTGCTATGAATTCTTCAGCTCAGATTAATGTTTTCCTGTGAATTTAATTGGCTGCCTTCTGGTTTCGGCCAGATGACCAGTTACATTTCAGGACAGCTATAAAGTGGAATCTAAATGAAGTATTTGGACAATAGGCGCCAACGTCTGTGAGTTATTCCAGAAAATTATTAAATAAACAAAAAACACTGGAACTTCTAACTGCAGAGCATAATTATTATTCTTGTTCATTCACATGCAGTATTAATTCCTACTACTGACAAAAAGCCCCACAAACCAACCAATTGCTGCTTCAAGAGGTAAGCTGTTCCTGCATACTCATAACATGTATGTCATTGAGACCTTCTCTTAATGAACAATCTAGCATCATTTATTGAAACAACTAGAGAGTTTCACTGCAAATTAACTACATCTCAATTTTCTTGTTATTAAAATGTTCTCCTTCCCAGTACCAGACTGTTGTCAAATGGCATTGAAAGAAAAAAACCATGATAGCAGTTAGAGTGGGGGGACCACACTCAAGTAGCAAAAATGACAACAGACTTTTATTGCTGTCCTCTCTTAGATGTGGATTTAGTTCTTTTCACCAGCCTGTCTGCTGATCTGTGCTGGTGAATTGGCTCTGGTGCAGCCAGTTCAGCCTCATGGAAGCATCAGCATGATCTACCTCTGGGCCAGGTTCCTCCTTTATTGCCCCCTGTGTGGGCTAATCTTAAACAGCTACCAAGAATCCTCATCTGCAAAGGAAAACTCCCAGCTGGCATCAACCCACCACAGCTTTCTCCTAGACCAGCTACTCTCCTTCCTCTGTGTGGGTGTGGACACATGGCACAGGGCATTTCCTCATGCCTTTGCCAGTTTGCAATTATGCCACCTCACTGGCTGGTGGCATAATTCCCTGGGGAAAACATCCCTGATCCAATTCACAATCTGTCCTGGCCTTATGAGCTTGTAGAACTAACGAGAGAGCAAAGACGCAGCAAAGGCAGCTGTTCCTGCCTGGGGACAATGATGCACAGAATTAAAGAGGTTCAAATTTATTGAACCTGCACTTATTAGGAAACATCCACTCTGCCCTGCACCCCAGGTCCGCCAGAGTCCAGCTCCCAGGGCGAGGCAACTGATCCCTGACAGCTCTCATGAAAATCCTACATGTAACCAGATCAGGAGGCATCATCTGAAATAAATGTGGGTCAGTGGCTGTTGCCCTAAAAAGGGTGAAGTTACATAATACTGTCAGAAAGAACAAATAAAAAGGCAAATTTTAAGGCCTTGGCTGTGTCTTATCATTCCAGTCTAGTTCTGCCACCTTGGTCTGGACAGCATTTGTCAGAGCATCCTCAGGGAAGGGAAGGGGTCATGACATAATAGAAACATCTTGCAATAACATGACAGCACCTTTCAGAAACAGAGCTCAAGTCCATTTATCAGTTCTAATTCATAAGTGTGTAGCATCAAAACTATATCTGAATTCACTTTGACTTCTTATATGTGCTGAATTTGCTTTGCAAATAGAATGTATTGATTTGATTCAGCTGACAACAATGACAAAAGTGGATCCTCTGCAATTCTGGGTAAGAGGCCATTTCTCTATTGAAAGCATCTAGTGGAAACATCCACAGGTACTGGAGTTACATTTCCATAGGTACTGGAAAATCATATGCCACAAATATAAATATTTAGAATGATAACAAATTTTAATCTGTTTCTCAGAAAACCTCCTGACTCAGTTCAGACTCCATTTCTGCTCAGGAGGCAATAATGACTGAACGTATCTTTAAGTGACATATATATATATATATATATATATATATATATATATATATATATATATATATATATATATATATATATATATATGTGCCTAATTACCATCCCTTTCTCTGAGCTGACTCTGGATGGAAAACTAGGGTTACAGAGACACAGCAAGGACAAGAGCCACTGTCTGGGAATTGAAGCTCAGCAAATCTGAACTGCAGTAAGATGGAAATTTTTTAACAGATGGGGTAATTGACCATAAGAACAGTTTGTGGAGAGTTGTGATGAATTCTCTCCACCACTTGCAATTCCTAAATCAGGACTGGATGTTTTTTCAGTAGATAGACCAAACAAGAATTCAGTCAAAGAAAGCTAATGGCCTCAGTTGTAGCAGAGGTCAGACAAGAGGATACCAAAGGCCTCTCTTGACTTTATAGTCTTAGAATCTCCTAAATAAAAAGTTCAGGGTTTGCAGATTGTAGCATAAATCCTATTCTATTTCAGGCTGCTTTCAAATTTGGGCAATGAAAGGAGAAGGAAAATAAACAGATGCTGCAAGACAAAGTCATGTGAGTGATGAACAAAAATCCCTATCCATGCATCAAGCATGGCAGAGCATCTTCCCAGGGGTCTGTCTTATCAGTGACCTGCTTTACTTTGGCCTATTTGTCAGTGGCAGAAAAAGAAAACAGCCCCAGAACCTGATAACTATATAGGGCTGATCGTATCATGTAGTGATAATGAATTTGAATAGCTCTATTAGAAGACCAGTGTGGCCTGAAATATCCCTCCCCTTTTCATGGATGGGGACTTTTCTGCGTTGCCTCTTATCTAACACCAGGGTGTTTTTCCAGAGCACAAATTCTTTAAAAGCAGAGAAGTGTTAAGAGATTCCTTCCTTGCTTGATAGGAGTTACCTCCTCTTGGATGTGACAATTCAATGGCTGAACTCCAAACCAGACCTGGGGAATGGTCTGGTTTTAAAAGAAAAAAGAAGAAAATAGATATCTGTTTCGAAAGCAGGCACTATGACAAATCTGCTTGGGAGCATAGCCAGCCAAACAGTTGACTCATCATAGCAGAACAGACCAGAACTCCAGCACCACCGGGAAGAGGACAGGAAGCAGCAGCAAGGGCAAGGAGGGTGGTGAGAATCTCTTCAAGTGGGTCTGCGACCACAGGGTTTGGCCTGTAGAAAAACCATGTCTAGGACTGCAAAATGCACTGCTTTATAAGGGTTCCCTCAGAGTAGGGCTCATTTTGGACTTTCATGGACCCCTAAAAGCTGATTACCTGTGGCCCACTTCATGTGTTGTTGTTTTCCTATCATAAATTTTTCAATATGCCTTTTCTGAATGAAAAGGAGTTTCTCAAAAATAATAAAAAGTCTGGGGGAAGACATGCAAAATTTCACCCAGCTCCCTGACAACTCCTGTTATTCTGCTTCCTGTGTTCATATCTCCATATCACCAGCAAGGATCTGTAACATTTACAGGGATGTTTGGGAAGGGAAGTTCTTGGAAGTCAGATTTCTGAAAGTCCTGAAGTACCTGCCAGGAGGTAAGAAGAAGGCAGAAAGAGATGCAATTTTATACTACTTGGAACTCCATTTTCAGGATCCTTTTCATCATTTCAATCCCAAAAGAGAGTCTATTCCTCAAGCAATGGCAACGTTTAATAGATTGGTGCCACAAACAGCCTGAGTGTACCTCTGAAAGTTTTGTAAAGATCAAAATTAAATCCATTGTTTGCAATAGACGGTTTTGCCTCAGTAAACCCCATTCAGGATGCAAACTGTATATTTGTGTCAGATACTGCATA
The DNA here is from genome assembly GCF_051311805.1 of Agelaius phoeniceus. Taxonomy (NCBI): domain Eukaryota; kingdom Metazoa; phylum Chordata; class Aves; order Passeriformes; family Icteridae; genus Agelaius; species Agelaius phoeniceus. The sequence goes on from NC_135267.1 coordinate 57,626,730, forward strand.
AAATTGATGTAAGAGTCCTCATCTAGACAACCTAAGATAGAACAGATGAGACAGAAAGACACTGAGTGAAAGAAAATCACTCATTTGGAGTGGGAAAGCTAATGTGTAATGCAGCTATGCCTGATATACTCGTAATCATATTGCAAATGTTTGGGCATTAGGATGTAAACCTATATTCCTTAAATGCCAACATTGTTCCAGAACCACAGCACTCACACTCAGAAAACTTTCCAGGAATGGTAGAATGACCTAATTAAATTTTCATCTCAATGAAGAACTACAGCCCACTATTGGCACCAAACTTTCAGGCACCTCTACATGAAGTTTGAGTTCACAGCAAACGCTTGAAATATTGCCACAATCTTTGGTAGGAGTAGACACAAGCAAATAATCTGGTACCCTGTGCCTAATGGTGCTCTGTCTCTTATGTGTCAGAATAAGGATTAAAACAGCCTATTGGATAAACAGTCAATTATCCAGTCTTTCCTGTGTCCCCAAGGGGGTTTATTTTATAGTGTAAAATACGAGTTTGGACTGCCATTATCATGATCTTCACTTGCATAGTTACAGATGTTGCTGATGGCGATAAATTTATCTAGTTCTTTTAGAGTCCAGCCACAATATATTATCTCGATGACCACTTATGGCAGTGGGAGCTCCACAGATTAGCTAAATGTTGAGAAAATTGGGAATTTCTTTTTATAGGGACAAAATTTCCTACTTTTTAATTTTACTGGGCAGGGGCATACCTCTCAGAGTTTCTGTTACATGAAAAGGTATGTCTCATTTCTCTGCTGGATCAAAAACAGTTTCAGAAGCTGTAAATACAATATGATATTTATCAGATGAAAAACAGCACTTATTTGCCAAAGTGCAAACCGGGATGAGGTTTGCAGCCCCTCACATGCTGGTGGTCTCTGTAATGGGTTTGCATATGCGACACCACATCCCCCCTTCCCTCTCCCCCTCACCACTGCGTTCCTCCCAGCCTCCAACCTTTAGCTTGTCAGCACTAAGGTCTGTCCAATTATTCACCTTTTCAAAAGTGATTTATTTCCAGGATAACCTAATAATGTCAAAACTAACACTGTTATGCTCTATCACCCACCAGGATGGGCCAGAGAAGGAAGGGGGTAACCGTATTGATCCATTTTGCCGTGTAGCATTTACCTGAGGACAGATGAATTTTACAGCCAATGACTTAGGAATCATTAGGTCAGTTTATTGTAAACAACTCCCAACTCCTCCTTCACACTTCCTAATAACATTACTCTGTAACATTTCCAGCACTCTTCTCTACCTCCTGTTTCAGAGGGAATTGGTTTTTTCATGCAGCTCCATCTCTGCTGATAAGGCATTACACAAGCTGACCAGTGATTTGTGCCACTGAAGAAATTAGGTAGAGTTTGTCAGACTGTTGGTCTTCCAAAGATTTTGTTAACAAAAATGGCAAATAGTTATTTTTCTTGGCAACTAGTTATTTTTCATCTTACATGGGACTGGTTGAGTCTCAACTTAAAGACATGCAAACTGGCAGTTTTACATCCCAAATAAGTGTTTCAGGAAAATTGAGACTAGCAGAGTGATTTCTCTGTTCCTGTTTCTTTTCTTGTAAGGAATAATTTCCACCACTGGCATAATCTCCCTTCATTTCTACCATATGTCACCTGGCTGAACTTGGCAGAATACAACTTAAGGTTGTTTTTACTTCTCCCTCTTTTTTTTTGGCCACTGCCCATGCAGTTGCTGCAGCACCAGTGATGCAGTTTGTGCTCCCCCTACTCTGTTCAAATGTGGCACATGGAGAAACAGCTTATTCTCTCCCTGTTCATGACTGTACGAAGACCAGGCAAGAACTCTGCACAAAGATGTGTGATGCTTTTAAAAAAATTGTAACTGCAGCTGAAAGAGGGCTGGGAGAATTTATTAACGTTACATTCTTTTATATATATGAGCAAAATCTCATGAAGTCTTGTTCCAGGACTGTGTTCATTCCATTTTTGATGCAGCAGCCCATTCACACAGTGGCAGGAGTGTCTTTAAGGCTGCATAGATAGTCGGGTTTGCAGCTCCTGGAGAACGTGGAGAGATCCCTGCACTCTGTTTTAAGTAAGAGTCAGCAGATGACTAAGGATAATCTAATTTGTGCAAGGAATATATTTCATTTACATTTTGCTCTCAGAAAAAGCAAAAGCGCAGTAAACAACATGTTATCTACACCCATATATCCAGCTCAATTCCATGGAGTTTTGCCACTGACTCAAATTGGAACAAGATCAGTCCTTAATCATTAAAAAAACACACTTTTACTCTTGTTCTTCTGCACTTTATGCAATATATTATATCAGAATGGAAGAGACTTCTTTTAAGGAATGAACAAGCATTCTGGTATATTCCACACGATTCTGGATGACAAATTTCTAGTGTAATAAATTGCCCACTCCATGGCAAATTCTTACACGCAGCCATTTTGCAAAAGTTTATTTTATGGATTCTGGTTTTTCATGCATGGGCAACAGAATATTTAAGAATGTTTCCTGACATTCTCTCTATTTTATTTTTCATTTAAAAGTTGAAAATTAGAAAAAAAGTAATGTATTATGCTTGTTTCCTTCATGAGAAAAAATTTAAAAGACAAAGTTTTTTAAATAAAATTCATTTGCAATCCAATTATACAGCCTGAAATGAATCCTTGTTATTGTGTCCTTGTACTTTTGCTTCATTAAAGCTACATAAAAAGTAGGATTATCTATTTTTTATAACTAAGTAACTTTAAATGTTTTTTTCAATTATAATCCCGGAGGTAATAAATCCATATTATTTATTATAAGACTAAATGAGGAAATGAGCACCGGAAATGTCACTTTAAAAGTGCTTGTTTCTGGTCCTTTCTGAAGAACTCCTTCTCACATATCCCATATGACTATTAACAAAGCTCATTATATTGATATACATTAGTTTAAAGCAATTTAATGATTATCATGTAAATCTGTAAAAATCCAGAGAGCACAAATAAAAACCACAAGTAGAATGGGATAGTGTCAAACCAAGAAGTTCCTAACCAAATTCCAAATTTCACTGATCTACTTCTTATTGCCGGCCTGATTCTTTAAACAGGAGATGGGGAACCATTACAAATGAAATGTTTCTGCTTTTTTGTTTGCATACAAATGACACTGGAAAATGCTTTTTTGTTTAACTGTTTTACCTGGCACTGGATCCTGATGCACCCACTCAAATCCAAACACTGAAGGATGACTCTTATTAGGCCTCTTTATAATTAACAAGCCTATCTGAATAGGTGTTACCATTCTGATCATCATGAGCACTTTGGGTAAGGTTAAATTGCTCTCTTTGTCTCTCTTTGCTAACTGTGAGCAGAGGTATCTGCCCAGCAGACTGTTAACCTGACATAAATTATCAGACAAGGCTACCACAACAGGAGGAGGAAACCAAGGAAATGTGTGGGTTAGCAATCACCAAGCCTATTAAACTGCTTCGAAATCCCACCCTTTGGATTCACAATTTCTCATGTTTTGGCTTGACCAAGAGGCAGGTTGGTGAAGCAAGAGGATCTGTGAGAGTGTGAAAGGGATGACCCTGGAAACAAAATATTGGTTTTACATCGCAGGGTATCCGTTACAGGAGAATTTCCTCTGGCGCCAGCAGGTATTTGAGCAGGCATCTGGATGGATCCCAAAGGGGGGAAGGAAATGGAGATGGAAGTTTTTAGAGGGGATCAAGATGTTAAGCCTTCAAACTGTTTGAATGACCCACAACAACTAACCTGCAAGGTTTTATCTGCATTTTGACTTTTGGTGATATGGGGGGTTATGGTTGTTTTCTTTTTTCCTTTTTTTTTTCCCCTAATTTTTTTTTCTTGTTGGTGAGGAACTCCAGCCAAGACTGCAGAAGGGAACCAGTAAAAGAATGCAAAGTCCACCCTCAATCAGTGATAAGGAAAATCATCTGATCCATCATAGCCTCCTTTTCTCTGCAGAGGACACACTGATCATAAAACTGATTCAGAGAGCTCTTTCCTGCATTCCCAATGCTTTTCAAAACACTGTTAGTGGTATTGCTAACTGCGACCACAAAATGTTACTAAATGGACTGATAGAATTTTATCCTGCAGGAAAATTTTGTCAAATATTTGTTCTGCTTGTGCTTGGGAAAGAAAATCTTCCTTGGGGGTCTGAAGGCTGATTCATTAAATCTGAGCTGTCTGCTGAAGTGCTCAGTAAAAGTGACTCTGATTTATTTGGATTTGTCACTATAAAGGTCTCTGGAGACAGATATTTATCCTGTGGGATTCTTGACAAATTGGCCAAGTGGTCTGGGCAGTCCAGAAGGAGACTGGTCCTCTTTGACCCCTCACATGGCCAGAGAACAGGTAATTACTCCCCCAATCACAAGCATGCACCAAAATCACGTCGTTACCAAGACTTCTCTCCCCACCCAGAATCTGGTGATCTGAGCTTAGACAAGGACTCAGCTCAGTACTTGAACTCACTGAAAGACACGACTGAGATGAAAGTATGGTCTGTAGCTTAGGAATAGGCAGATAATGGGATGGATTTATGCTGTTGAGGGTACATCCTGCTGAACTGGACCATAGGAAGGGTGTTTGTCCTGCTGCGGTCAGAATTTATAAAATACTTGATTGTAATGCTGAAAGATCAACTTGGACCCTAATTTTGCCACTATATTTTAACACCCTCCCACCAGGGTGGACTAAGCCAGGCATCCTTCTAACGGCAAAAAGAAGAGATTGAGCTTGTCAAAAAGAAGGGAATTTGCTGCTGTTTTCTTATGGTCCCACTTGTGTGACTTTCCCCACACCACAGTGTATAAGGTGGAGTAGTGTCTTGTGTCAGTCCTTTCCTTTAATTATCTGCTAGCCTGGCTGAGAGCTGTATAAACACATTATGGTCTCTTGCAAGAAACAGATACTGCAAGTGCAACCATCTTTCCCTTTTAACTCTTTCTGTCTGTCCTGCCTTTTGTGCTCCTCTGAATTTCATTAAACTGTTTGATAAAGTGCATATTAGCCCAGTTTCTTTTTGGCTCACTTAAGCTACTGATTCATTTATAGTTGTCACAGGGAATTATGCACCTGACTAAGGCCACTTAAGATCTGTGTTCCCTCTCAGGTGTGGGCAAAATAAATTCAGGATGCCACATCCAGAATTATTGTTCCAAATTACTAGAATGTAGTTGGTAAGAAAAGCATGACTAAAGGGAAATAGAGGAAAAATCTGTGACAATGACAGCCTGTCTTGGAGCTAGCTTGCCATTACTTAGGGATTTTCACCTCCCAGTAAATAGGTCTCCTCCCCATTCACACCCATGAGTTGAAAGAGAGGTTTGACTGATATCAGTGCAGTAGCACAGGCCTGAAACATCCAAACTTGAGCTAAACAAGTTCAGTGGCAGCTGAAATAAAGTATGGGGGGGGAATTAAACACAGTGTGATGGGATATTCTGCACCAGAGACTGTCATTTGCAAGGGATATACGCAGATGAGTTAGTCTTAGCCTGTATAAAACAGTGGAGTATCTGGGCCCCAAAGAAACCATTCCATAACCATTCTGTTCAGCATAAAAAATGGTGTCAAAGTAGCTAAAGTTCATATTAGAACCTCAGAAAGAAACACCATTTTTAAAAGGCACTGAGGGTGGGGGTCAGTCTTGTAAAGGTAACAGCAATGGTCTCTTTACTCTACTTGGTGGTTGGGTGACTTCAACCCAGAGGTTTTGCCTGGCAATCTGTCTTGCTAAAAGTCAGGGTAAGATAAACTGTACTCTGTCTCTGATTTCTGCAAGAAAGAAAACAATTGAACGACTGGTCATTCATCACTGAGCCACCCTCCCCCCTCTCCAACACCTTGTATAAAGTTGTATATTCTGGAGCTGTTTAGCTTTCCTCATCCATTTCTTCAAAACAAAACAAAAAATTAAAGTAGAAAGATATGTATTTTACAACTTTCCCATAATAATGATAGTTCAGAATTGAAAGGGACAGATCAATAAAGAAATTTCTTGATATTATAATTGCTTGCACATCCTGTCACTTGTATCATTGCATGCCATATGTACAAGTAAGTTTAGTATCAAAGGGCCTCATGATATATTACAGGCCCTAGCCTCTACAACTGTGCTCATAAACACATTTACCTATTCATAAAAATTTGCATTTATTTTTGTATACTGAGGAGCTCAAACTTAGCTCAGATGTAGCTTATGGGGTTACAAATGTGTGCTTTGACCATCCAAATGGAGAAATTGGAGAATATTATTTGAGAAGTTTCTTTAGCAGCCTTAGTTAGATGAGTGATTTAAGTTGCTGAGAAACAAACCTGGACAGAATAAGCTGCAAAATTTATAAAATTTCTCTGACACAAGCAGTCTGAAAAGGGGAAGGGTGGCATACAATGATGGGAAACAAAAGTAGTCATGATATATTATTGTAGGAAAAAGCAGTATCTTGGGTGAGAAGAAACACCTAGGCTTGCTCTGATGAGCTGAGTGTATGCTCAGCTGTCAGGGAAAAAAAGGAAACTCTACTCCTCCTTGTAACAAAGCCAGCTTCATTCTGCTTGTGGCACAACGTGCTCTGCTTTGGGTGCCATGCCTGCCTGGCTGCTTCCCACAGCCCTGCAAAGAGATGCTTCAGAGCACATCATCCTGCACATGACATGGCCGCTGCACAGGTAAGTACCAGGAAAGTCTTAGCAAGCTGTGAGGTGGAGTGGGGAAACTAAAAAAATCACTCAGGAGGAAGATGGGCATAAAAGCTGAGTTCTCTACAGCCTCGCTGCACCCCAAGAGTCTGCATTAGCTCATGGTTCAAGGAAGTAAGACCCTTCATGGAAGAGACAATTAGTTACAAAAAGGCATAAAGAAGCCTAGTAATGGATTTTAACTCTCCTAAGGGAATCCTGTGTTTTTACTGGGGAAGGATTACAGGAAACCAAAGTAACACTTTATTTTTCTTCACAGAGAGCTTGGGGACTGTGGAGTAATTTAGTCAATGGTGATTTGCTACTTGTGCTATAGTGTTACCAATGATGGTACTCCTGGTCTGTTTATTAAACTTCTGGCTTGTCACTCATCACTAGCAGGATCAAAACTCATTGTTTTTCTTCCTATGAAAGCAACTTTTCTATCTTTCAGAATTACTATGAGGTTGAGAGATGAGTGCTTTCATCTAAAATCAAAGTCAGGCAAGTATCCATTTTGTAAGACATGTGAGCATAAAAACGTGCCAATGTAAACACCAGGTATCTGAGTGAAAAATGTTAATTGGCATTTCAAGAAATGAGAAGACATCACAAAGATATTTTAGGCTTTCAACATATTTGTAGTATTCTAACATCAATCATTTTCTTGCATCTATCAGGTTATTTATCTTAGCTACCCTCTGTATCCATTACCATAGTGCCTAAGCCCCTTGTAATGTTTCTGTAGGGCAGGGAAGTGTTCTCATTCCTGTTTTACCACTGAGAGATTGGAGCAGAAAGGATCCCACTTTGTGGACACTTAGAAAGTCTGTAACATAGGAGAAAATCAATGCACATATGCCAGCTCTCTGGCCAGAGTTTTAATCAAAGAGTTTGTCTCTTTTAAATTAGCCTGAGTTTGCACTTGGCTAATTTGCACCATAAATTGTAGAAGCAAGGTTGTGTTAGACATGTCCCTGAGCCATTAGCTATAAGACAAATTCCACCAACACTTAGAAATGCAGGAAACAATCCAGGGCTTGCACCTTAAGAAGGGCTCTGGCTACACACTGCCAAAGAGAGATGAAAGACTGCAGTGAGTTACGGCATGGGAGGAAGAGAAAGAGAAATATGATGTGTTGTATTGCTGTGGGTGCAGCACCAAGAACTTCACAGGAGCTTTCCCTGGAACTGCCAGTTCTTCAGGACAAAACACAGCTCTCACCCTGGAGAGCCCAAGCTGGCCCCAGACATCCAGTGTGCACTGGCATGGAAGTCTGCACTGACTCACCTTAAAGGCCCTGTGCTCAGACTGGCTGAGCAGCTCCCCAGTGAGGGTTTTGCATACATGGAAAACCCTTCAGAGGAATTCATTCACAGTGTTAAGAGAAAACTTGTGGGTACAATGTTACACATCTTTTCCACTCTGTGGAAATTTCAGTCAATCCAGCTCCTAGTGATGTATATCTTTGTTCAGGCCTTACAGAATATATATCAAGATACTTGCCAACAAATTTTGGTATATGTTAAATGGGATTATATGTGATATCTGGTAAATTTGCTGTGTAATCCAAAAAGCCTGAATGAGAATGAGAGACCTGCCTTTATTATTTTGGTGCAAAATTTGGCAGAGGGCTATTGTTGAAATAGACCTAACTGAAATGATACAGACATTGAAATAAGGTATCAAAATCCTTCCTTACTGATTAAAATCAGGAGATTCTGGCTGACATACCTCTCCATACTAGCCTCAGCCATCATCCCATCTGATTTTTAAAAATTAGCAAATACATATCTGAGTCCTGTTCTGTTCTTTCTAAAAACAAAAAAAACAGGGTCACTTTAATCCCTTGGAGCAGATGCCATAACTTCATGGCAGTTTAAAAAAATTTGCATTTTCTGCTTTGGATAGACTCAGAGAAGCTCACAGACGTTGTTTTGTATTTCCCCTTACTGAACTGCACAAGTGTACTGGACCTGGCTAACAGAAGGTCTGATGACTCATCTCTCTGTTTTCCTCCTTCAACCAGCTTTCCTTCTGGGTTTGTCACACCCCAGTTAAGAACTTCGTACTAGGCAGTCTGAGCATCACCCTAGATCTTGTACACACAAAAGAAAAAAAGAAAAGCAGGGAGGAGGAAGAGAGCCAGCCTACCTTCACAGTCTGTACTTGAGGCTTTTTCCTCCCTCACTTCTATACTTTCAGTTCTTTGGTCCTTTCTCAGCCTTCTGGGACTCCACTACAACACGTGTTTATGGTCTTCTTCGTATGCTATCCCTGGTTCATTGTCAAAACTATTTTTTTCCCTCCAAGTTACTTAAATAGACTTTTATGATGTGTTTTTGCAATACCGCTTTCTAAAACAACACTATTTTCTATATGTATTATGAACTACGATACGCACCATAAAATCAGAGGACTGCACTGTGGCAAAGTGCCATGACCCCACTTTGGGGATGTTCCAGGAGCTCCGAGAGTCACAGTTTGTGAGGCATGTATAAGGCCTGTCAGAGTCAAAAGAAATGCACAGTGACTGGGGTCTTTCTGTGTCACTTGAGTAGGATGTGTAATCTGCTTTCTCCTTTGTCTTTCCAGCAAACACTCCCGTTTCAGACTCATCCACAATGCATACACTCTTCAGCTGACTGCTGAGTTGGTTGAACCCCTGTGTATGACCCCACACGTGGATAGCTGAGTATCTCCTAGTCTGCTGGTTTGTTATATCGGTATTTTTAGCCAAAATAGTTTTGCAGCTATGTCACTGCAGTCCAGCATGTGTTTTTAAAGGCTTAATGCAGCCACCTATGGTAAAATGCAAAGCCCCTGTGACTAATGGAGCTCAAGGGAGTCCAGCAGCACAAATTGTGGCCAACGCAATCTCTAATAGAGTAAAGCAGCCCACAAAAAGTGGGTTCCAGAATGTGATGTTTCACTTGGGTGGGAACAGAGAACATAGCCCAGCCTACTGTGTTTAATGATGGATGCTGTGGGAATCTGACGTTCAGAAATTGCGAGAACTTTAAGTGAATAGGAATTTCAGAAAATCTGTGTCTGCGCACACACACATCATGCCATAAACCATGCGAGTAATAAAATCTTACCAGAATAGCTGACATTCTTCCTGCCACTCCCCTACAAAGTGTTCTTCTTTTCCAAACTTCCCTCTGAAAAAGGTCTTTTGTTTTCCAAAACTTGATCCAATGTGCTAATAACTGGAAGGCAAAGAGAACTTACTTCTTATCAACAAATTTCATGTTCTAAAGTCACAAAAATGCAAAGGATTAGGCAATAAAGAAACATCACAGAAAGATATATTCAAAACAAAACAGTTATGCCTGCATTTTAATCCTTTCATGACTATTTTACATAAGATATATTGGCTTTTTTGCATATTTCTCTTTTGACCACTTCATAAAAGAGTCTGCAGTTTACAATGTAAAAATATTTCAGAGATGCATTCTGGAAGTAATATCTAGTAATGGTCTCTGCAGTAGAGATGGAAGAGGATACCTCTCCTCACTGTCTGTGAAGAACAAATAATATAGGAATAAATTTGTAGAGGAATAAATAATAAAACAAACATGACACAGCCACTTAGGTTTCACAGAATATTCTGAGTTGGAAGGGACCTCCAAGGATCATCAAGTCCAACATCTTCAGTGAATGGCCCATACAGGGATCAAACCCATGACTTTGGCATTATTAGTCCCATCCTCTGACCAGCTGAGCTAATTTCTCCTAGGTTTACTTCAAACAAGCATCCTGCCAAAGGAGATTCACTAGCACATCTGTGAATAGTTCATTGAAAGCCTGGGCTGAGCTCTCATGTCAAGGATTAGCTGTCTTGTTTCTGCTTCAGTAACTTCTTTATCTTCTGTATCTTATATATTTCTGGTGTACACAGGTTCTAAATCACAGCAAGACATATTGCTTCACACGGCAGCAGACCCAAAGCTCTCACCACAGATCTGGAATAGGAGGGGCATGTGAGTCACACCAGGATTTGATGAATTGATGATCAAGACTTGTCTTAACTCCTGATTAAGACGCTGACCTTGTTGTAGGTAAGTCTCTTAGGCATTAGGATATTTAATCATGGCTGGCTTTGCCTCTGTAGAGGCAGTTTTTGCTATTCTTGTTCATACACACTGGTTTACCCTGTGAGCAGTCCTGCTGATTTTTGTGGAGCCACTCAAGGGAAAGGTACTGGGTGGCATAAGGCTGGGAGATAAAAGTCATGCAGTTATTACATATACAGGTACTCCCTGTAGTAAACAAAAGCACTGCTTACATTTGTCACAGATTCCGTCATCAATGTGACAAAAAAAAATTAAAATATTAAATCTGGAATTAGGTATTTTGAGTTTCGCTAAGTGTTTTTTCAATATCCACTGAAGAAATTTTTCTTTACCTCCACTTCCCAGAGTTTTAATGGGTTTGTGATATTTCAAGGTTTAAAAAAATCACATGAAATGGAACTATGGCTCCAGCATCATTTTCTACATACATTTTCTTGGAACTACTTATTCCCTTTTAAATTTTCTAATCAATAAGATTGAAATATTTCCATTCTAGGTATCCATAAAACCTTCAGTTTAAAATGAACATAGAAGGAAATACTGTTGGGTTGTTGGTTTTTTTTCCTCACAATAAACTATTCCAGAAAAGACTTTCTCAAAAAGCTCTTGTTTTTCAGGGCTCTGAAGGAAGATACTTGGATTTCTTGGGGAGGGACAGTGATGCTGATGTCCCATACAAATATGTGACATCACCTAGGGCCAGTTCTTCTGGACATACTTTTTATTCTCTTGGCAACAACATTACGTTTTTTCCTTGTTTATTGCTTCATGTTATTTTTCACAATGTCTTTTACCTTTCAAACTAAAACTGTGACCAGAAACATATACATAGCACTAGAAATGAGATGTGCAAGGATTTCAAACCCTTCCCACAAGCTATTCCACTGTTACAAACAATTTTGACCAATTTCCCACAGTCCATACTCTACAATATCTAATATTATTAATACTATTAGTGTTAGTTATTTGCATATATTATATTATGGCATTATTTCACTTAAGGTATGTTAAAGTATGCTTCTGAAGTCCTTTTACTATTTCACTTGGTTTCTGGGTGAGACCAAGAGTAACCAGGAGAAATCTCAGTGCAACCAGGTTTTCTTTTTAAAGCGGCAACTTGAAAACACTAATTAAGTTGTACTTTTCTTACTGATTATTCTCAAACCTGACTGAACACAATTCACAATCAGCTGGCTGCCTGTGGGTGACTTCCTTGGTTATTCTACAAAGAATACATCTGTTTTGTACTTGGGCAAATAATTTCAAAACCAGCAACTGATTATGTTTTCCTCAGCTCTGGGTGAACCGAGTTTGGGTGACTGGTGACTGCTTAATATGTAGTGAAAATATGGCACCTTGATAAATGACACAGAGAATCAGAAAATAAACCAAGCTGTGTCATGCAAAACCATTAAATACTTGCAGAAAGATTGGCCTCAAGTCCCAAAGCTGTTCTTAAATTACCATGTTACTCCTGCACAAGAAAGGGAAGACTGGAGGCATAAAAAGTGGGACTTCCTTTCTAGAGGGAAATTTGTAACCTGCCATAGACCAGCATAAGTCTATGTGAGATGTGTCCCTCATCTGACACCCATCAGACCAGGCATCCTGAATCTCTGTACCCAGCACCCCCAGTATGTCCTAAATGGCCTGTCTGAGTGGATCTAGTACTTAGGAGTAAGAGAGATGCATGGTCCTGCATAACCAGAGCACTGCAGAGGAGAAAGTAACTTACAGGGTAAATCCACAGATTTGCACTGATGTTCCTCATGCCAGCCTTTCAACTTCCTTTTTAAAACATGAATGAAGACACGAATGCACTGGAAAGGCCAAAAGGACTTTAGCTCCATCTGTCTTTCCCAGCTAGTTATTAACCCAGTGGCCAGTCTGTAGTCCCAGTCATCTAACTGGAGAAGCAAAGGCTTCCACCATTATCTGGGTGACTGCAGCCACTCCAGTTTTACCCTTCCCACAGGGCTGGGTTGGTTTCCACCCTGCCAGTCCCTATTCCAAATCAGGTGCTATTCAGAAAGTCAGGAGGACTGGGCTAAAGGTGAGGTAAAATGATTGAAAAGGAGTCAGATTAGAGGTACAAGCTATGGGCTTGCCAGGTGAGACATAAGAAGCAGGAAGGCTGGAAAAGCAGAGGTTCAAGTCATGTAACTTGAAACAAATAAGGAAGCATATTAGAAGATATGTTGTTTTTTTAAGTCTGCCCATGCTGCCCCCTTGGAGAGGGAATAATGGATAAATGTGTTAAGAGTCTATAATAGCTTGTATGCATAAAGAACTCTAAGTATATTATATGTATAACATACACATATATGTATAACATGTATGTGAGTATACATCACATACATACAGTAATCTCCACAAAATGAATACCAAAAAAATGTGCCCTGTGTCTCTTCAAATGTGTGTGGTCTTTATTAGGTCAATTTTAATGGCCCTGAGTATTTAAAAATGTAAAGAAGTAAAAAACTACAGATATGTGGAAATTCTAAAGGCTCATGGCACACATGTATGCATATCTTGATATTCAGAATGCATATGTAGCAGCATACTAAAGGCATTTTTAAAGAGCCAGTTCATTCCTTCTGCTTTTTACAACAAAAGTTTAGAAAGTACTAAAATAAAAATGGAAAGGCTATAAGTATATATTATTGTTTTGTCTTCTAGAAATTTCTGATGCTGGAAATTTTCCCTCTCTGGTCACTCATGCTTAAAGACACAAGCAACTTCAACTTGGTTTTCTGTCATCCTTGCTCCAGTAAGAGTCTTAGCTCAATTGTGACATCAATCACTTGGACTATAAATCTCTGCAATGGATATGGCCATTTAAATCTCCACCTGCACAAACAACAATCAGGCCTAGAAAATAAGGAGACTCATAAATCTCCACACTGGTGATTATTGATATTTTGGATTTGCAACAGCAATGTTATTAAAAAAAAAAAATAATCCATTAATTAGGACTGATATGCTGACAATCTATTTAGTTTAGTTTATATACAGAGAAAACACAAACAAGGCACAGTTAACACAACATGAATTTAGAAATTACTGAATTCCCAAGAGCCCGGGGCTTGGAGATATGATATCTTAATGTACTTATCCTATTTTGAGGGGGAAGGTGTTATCTTCCACACAAATGATAAAAAGGTGTTTTTTCTTCTGGCTTACATGAGTCAAGGAAGAAAGATGGATCAAGAGATAGGCAAGACTTCCTTGCTGGCTATCAAAAATGACACTCTGCCTCCTACTGAAAATGTAATCTGCAGACAGTACACAGCACTCGGCAGACATACCAGCTCACAAAAAGCCCACAGTTTTTGCTGGGCTTTTTAGGGCATTCAGAAAACTCTGTGTGACGCTTACACAGATCAGCAAGAAACTTTTCCTGTGGCTCCAGTGACTTTGGATTAACTATGAAGCCACTGGTGACATCTGAGGCTGCACATTTTTTTCTTGAGCTATGTGAATCCTCAGATAAGCAGCTGAATATGTGGAATTGCTCCTGCAAAAAGAGCAGTCCCTGTGTGCAGTTCTTTAGCCCCTTGTGTTCAAAGCCCAGACTGCAGGGCAACCTGTGGGGTTTCAGGAAGAATGTGAGCAGGGAAGAAGCTATGGGAGCAAGTTCCTGATTCACTGGCCTCTTTGGGCTCCAAATGTGGATTTAGGAGACTATTTTACATGGAGGGGAAGAAGTGATAGCACAAAGTTAACTGCTTTCAAAAGCCTGCTCTGCTGAGGCTGAATACACAATCCCTAAGTTTGTAACAGCAGCATAAGTCTGTTCATTCAAACTACACAGCAACCCACTCACTCACACGTGTGGCAAAATCACTGGGACTGTTTGGCTTCAGGGGTTGCAGAGCCTGGCCTAATGCCCTCAGTCCCACAGGAGGGGCCTTATCCCTTATCTTGCTTCTTCATTCAGGACACACCCCTGACTTGAGCATGCATGAATCAGCAGACAAAACAGTCCACGGGTATGGAGGAATGAACCGCTGACATTGCTCTGCACGCCAAGTAAAGGTTTCTGTTTTGTGGGAGCTCTACCATCCAATAAACCCCCCCGCCTTGCCCCGTTTCCTTCATTTCATGCACACCCTTGCACCTTATCCACAGCCACAAAGACCCTCCCCAGCAGAACAACACTCTCCCTCAGCTCAGTGGGGCTCACACAGTGCTGGGATCTTGGCCACTTGGCACACCTGTGGACCAGGAAGCCTCTGCAACATTCACAGCTGGGAGGACTCAAAGACCGACGGGGACCGGGACTTGTCGGACGTCACCCCGGAAGGCTGGAAGAAGTCAGATCCTCCTGCCTCCAGCCCCTGAGCTGTGACGGCAAGGTCCACGCTGCTGGCCAGGCAGCGGAGCACTCCCTTCCTGGAATATGCAACTAGCTGGACAGGATGCGTTCGCAAATATAATCATCCACAAATCTCCCCCAGATTAGGTTACAGGACAGCGTTTCGACGGCACGCATTACAAAGCTCCCTGGAAGGCTTGGCTGGTAGATCTGCTGCTCTCTCTGCTCATGACCCATTTTGGCTTTCGTCAAGAATCATGACACCAGCTGCCTGGGTCATCTAGGAGGCAGAGAGGGGGAGAGCAACCCTGGGCTGCAAAGGGAAGTGGGGAAGGAAAAGAGAAGGAGGAGAAGGAGGAGGAGGAAGGGGGAGGATAGAAAGACAGAGCACAGGGAGAGAGAGTAAGTTGTTTTAGTCCAGTTGTGAAGATTTGAATCCCAGTTCCGAGCTCTCGGCAAAGGCTTGCTGGGATACTTCATTCCCTGTCCTGTGCAAAGGTCTGTGATTGGGGATGTGGTGTGCTCAGTGGGCAGGGCCCCTCCCCTGGGCTGGATCCGCCTCTCTTATCCCCCAGATAAATTACTAGTGTCCTCACTAAATTCCTCGGCTTTCTCTCTCCCTCTCTCTCTCCCTCTCTCACACAAACTCACTGCCTCCCTCAAACACAGGCAAAGCAGGGCTGGGGGGCGGGAGGGCGGGGATCCTCCCTGGACTGGTATTGTGCCTTAGTCCTGGGCGGGGAGGGAAGGGGAGGAAAATACTGGAGCCCCTTCTCTCCTACGCCGCCTTGAAATAGGTTTGAGGAGCTGCCCTTCTTCCCCCCCTCCCCCCTTTCCTGCTGGTCGTTTGGCATCTTCCAGACCATGTCCACTGGGTCCCTCAGTGATGTGGAAGATCTGCAGGAGGTGGAGATGCTGGAGTGCGATGGCCTGAAAATGGATACTAACAAAGAGTTTGGGGCGTCCACCGAGAGCAACGAGGAGGGATCCAATGGCGAGAATGGCTCCCCTCAGAAGGGGAGAGGGGCCTCGGGCAAGAGGAAAAAAGCTCCCCCCAAGAAGAGCCCTTTAAATGGAGTGAGCCAGGAGGGAAAGCAGGTACAGAGAAATGCCGCCAACGCCAGGGAGAGGGCGAGGATGAGGGTCCTTAGCAAAGCCTTCTCCAGGCTTAAGACCACCCTACCCTGGGTGCCTCCAGACACCAAACTTTCCAAACTGGACACCTTGAGGCTGGCCTCCAGCTACATTGCTCACCTGAGGCAGATCCTGGCCAATGACAAGTATGAGAACGGCTACATCCACCCAGTCAACTTGGTAAGTCAGAGTCCACCGAGGACAGGCACTCCGTGCGTGTGCATGGGGAGAGGTGGGCAAGCAGCTGGCATGGGGCATGTGCAGGGACAAAACTTTGCTGCGCTTCTCACAGAGAGCCTAGTGCCACTGGGGTGGAAAGCGGTACTGTACAAGGGGACAGGCTCCCAGCGGCCCTGCTGCCCTGTGCCCTGAGCACCAAGCCTCCTAGGCCCCCTCTGCTGCTCCTAGCAATCCCTTCCCGGAGACAGGCAGCCACGCTGGCCACAAGTAAGCAGGGGCAGGCTTTACACTTTACTGCCCCAGAAACAATTGAGAAAGCACAGAGGCTTTCTACCTGCAAGTGGCCAGGTATAGGAATTTGGGTAGAAAAGGGTGTGCTTGAGGAAGGACCCAGGACTCATTCTTATCCTGTGTCTCTACCCCAGTGTTTCCTGACACAATACTGTCCCCAAGCCCTAGCTTTTTAAAGACAGGATTCTTGGGGTTCTGTGCTCAACCGCTCAGGTTTGTTGAGTCCAGGAAATTTCTCCTATACCTGTAAACTGTCACAGGAGAAATAAATACCAAGGCAGACTCCACAGAAGAGGTGTCTGCCCCAAGCACACTCCACAATGCCTCTCCCTGGGCTGTGTGGTGTCCATCCTGCTGCTCCCACCACATAGTTTTCCTGAGCAGCCCTGGATCTCCCGACCATACCCGGCCGCCAGAAATATCCAGTTTCCAGCTCTAAAAATATATACAAATTATGTAAACCAGGGGTAAGCAAGATCTGCCTGGGCTCTTTTTAGACATACAGCCTTTACACTGCCCACACATGCAGACCCTGACTCATAAATGGATCACAGAGGGGAGCTGGGGACGTTTCACTGAGGTCAGGCTCTGCCTTTTGAGCTCTGGACTCTGGGGGAAAGTAGGTTACCCACTGTGTCAGCTGCTAAGGGCCTGGGAGATAATTTTTGATTAAAAACAAAATCCTCAACACAGGAAAAAAAAATAAAACAAAACCAGCACCCAGTATAGATAAAACCTCCCTCCTCTTCCGCACCCCCTCAGAGGCTCACCAAAACATTCTCCCCGAGACGTGGGAGGCCAGGGAGAGCAGCCGGGACCCCAAGCAGCTCCTGCGCCCGGGGTAGCGTGGCGAGGCGTGAGGAGGCTCCCGCGGGCCGGAGCCCCCACGCCGGTCTCGACCAAACGCGAGGGTGCCCAGGGCGATTTTGCCGGGTCATGCGAATGTGCCGGAGCCAGGCGGCTCCTTTCGCCCTCCCTTCTGCCGTGTATTAGACGGGCTTCGTCGCCCCGAGGACGCCCGGTGGGGACCGCCGTGGCTGTGAGGCACAGCGGCATCAGCCGCCGGGGAGAGGCAAAAGGGTCCTTGCCGAAGCCAGCGGCAACTGCCCCGGCCTGAGCCCCGCTGAGCGCTGCCCGAAGTGGACTCAGGCGGGGAATGCCGGGCTCGGTCCCCCCGGACGCTCCCGAGCCGGACCCGCTGGCCATATGAGCGTTGCAATGTGCATTTCTCCATGTGTAACCCCCTTCCCACTCGTGTCTTTTCCTGGCTACAGACTTGGCCTTTTATGGTAGCCGGCAAACCCGAGAGTGACCTGAAAGAAGTGGTGAACACAAACCGCTTGTGCGGCCCGACGGCATCCTGAGCCCCGCGGCCGGGCCAGCAGCGTCCGTCCCGGCGCGGCCGTGCAGCGGGCGGCGGGGCGGGCAGGGACCCGCCGCGGCCTCGCCGCTGTCCCGGGCCCCGGGCAGAGCCACGGGGAGAGCCGCTCTCCCGGCGCAGAGGAGACCAAATATGCCCTAGCAAAGACTCCATCCACCCCGAGAGATCCTGACTCTATTTAACTTTATTAAATGCGTGTACAGTCGAGTGTCCTGCAACCACAGCCTTGCTGGTTCAAGAGCTACTAGAGAAAAGACAGAGATAAAACAAAACCTACCCCGCGTGTATCTTTTGTCTGAGACCTGTGAAATATGTAGATGCCTAGAAAAACTGACTTTGACAGTCATCTCTATGAAGTAATTCACCCTAAAGATATATAGATATATTTTCTTCAAGCAGATTCTGCTCTATTTCTGTGAATAAACCTTCCTTTCTATTGAACACGGAGCCGTGTTAAGTGTTCGTTTGAGACTCTCGGGCTCGGCGGGGGAAGGACTGAGCCTCCGCCGGCTCCGCCGTTCCACGAAGCGGCCGCGCTGCGGGGATCCCGCCTCTCCGCCCCGGGCCGCAGGAGGTCTGCTTCCCCGGAGCTAAAGACCTGGAGCACAGCCCTGGGGGAGGGGGAGACTGGGTCCGCAGCTCGCCGCGGGAGCCCGGCCCGGCTCCGCAGCCCGGCGCCCGGGCGCTGCGGGAGCCGCCCCCGCCGCTCCGCTCCGCGGGGACAGGAACAGGGAGCTATTGATGAAGTACAGTCGGTCCTCAGCGCCGGGAATTTTTAACTTAAACATCTCCTCTCTATCGATCAGCGCACCCGTGGGAGATGAGGCTGAGATAAACAGGAGTGCGGGGCGCTCCCCCTGCACCGGCAGCGGCCGCCGGCAGCTGATGCGCCAGATCCCACCGCGCTGTTTAATGTTTCAGGGTTATGACCGCACTGTTTACAAGATGTCTTCGGTTATTTATACTGTTATTATTAGCACAGGGGCTTTAAATTTCCGCCTCACTTGCTCTTTCAATACCAACCCTCGGTTCCGTTTGATACCTGGGTACTTTCTTGCCGAAAGCAGGAGAGGGGCGGCAGGGGCTGCAGGGCCGTCCCCCGGACCAAGCCCTCCGTCCCCGCTAGTTGCGGAGGCGACAGGGCCCGGGCGCGGTCACAGGCAGCGAGGGGGCCACAGACCCTCCCGGGGGCTCCCTCCCCTGGGTATCCCCCGCTGGCCAGTGTTGAGCTGCCTCAGGCGTCCGTGCAGCCTGGATTGTGTTAATTCTCATCCCCCACTTTCCCCCGAGATAACTGGACGAGGTGGCGCGTCCTCCAGGCGACCCAAATTCACCAGTCGGGTTCATGCGTGGGCTAGGTTAGCTTTAATTAAAGCAACTCGCTGTGAACCGAGGGCTGTGCAAACATCTCAGCCCTCATTATGAAAAGGGCCAGGACATGCTGTATCATCCTAATGGTTGTGGAAGGGAGAGCTGTTTAATTTCACTTTTGTGCAGCTTTATCCCCTTGCTACACAATTAAAAGCAGACCTCTCTTAGTGCCAGGCCTAACTGTGCGCAACCTCACTGTTGTGGACAGGACTGAGCCAGGTGATACATGCACTTACACATAGGGCCTTGACTGAATTTGTGGCCACACACAGACCCTGAACAGCTTCTGCTCAAGAGACAAGTGGCTCTGCTAACCACAGCTGAACAGGCTGATTTGCTGATTTCTTTGCCACAGGCACTGGGAAATTCAGTGAATTGCCGGTTTAGTAAAGGGAGACAGAATAGAGCCCCCGGCCTCACGCTGAGTGCAGGTGATTGATACAGCAAACATACATTTTAACCTCTAAATTTACTTACTGAATTGACACTAACCATTGGATTTAACCACTCAAAATTTCAACTTAAATCCATGCTAACTAATGCCTGGTCAAGACTCATAGCAAGGTGCTGATTTCCTTCTAAAAAGCAGAAATTGATACGCATCTGAGATATGCATAAAATTGAGTTAAATTCTGAATATTCTAACACACGCTTCTTTACCATCCTGTCTTGCAATTCTTGCTAACGGCACTCAACACCTTCCCAGCTAATTAACCATGAGCAGTGTTCATTCTCCACCTGAAATACAACACTGAAGAAAGGGAAGGGAGGAATATAATGGCACCCCGTGAAAAGTGAGGAAGACAGCTGCAACCATGTGCCAAAAGCTGCAGGAACAGTAAGTGTTGAAGATGTTTACTGTGTACACTGTAGCAGCAGCAGACACCGCTGCTTCTCGTACTGCTGTTCACTTTATCTAGCAGTCTACACTGCAAGTGTCTTGGGGACTAAACTATTCCTCGAGCATCCTGCACCTTCCTCAGCCCTTGCCTCTGAGCAACAGTTCAGCAACAAGGAAACAAAAAGCAACAAGAAATGAACAAAAACAACCAGCAGTACACAGAAAGGTAAATAATGACTTTACTCTGACTGTAAAATAATTAGTGGCCTTATCTCTATCTCTTTATCTTTATTTTGAAGACAATGAACGTATTTTCCAGAGGCATTTATGTGGCTGGGAACTCCTGGTCTGCTGACCTCTTGTGTTAAGGGCACAGACACGACAGTAATGGCACAGTGCTGGCAGCTGGCTTCAACAGCCCAAGTTTCTTAGATGAATTAAGAGTTCTACTATGCACTTCAAGAGAACAATGAATGAAATTATTCTACCCGGCTGCTGAGTGCAATTTTACTGCAAAATATTTGCAAACAGAAAATGTATGTTTAGTCTGACTGAATTTATACTTTTGAAAGGAACTCACAAATGTGCTAAGGAAAAGAGGGAACTGGTTTAAATATTGATGTCAATGACTTAAAAGAAAATATTTTGTTTGCTTTCTTGCTTTTCTGTACAAAGTGATGCATTTTATTATTTACCGAAATATACCCCTTTTTCATGTGGAAAAAAAAGTTGACTTGGTTTATCTTTTTGTATCTACAGGGATGTAGATGCAGCTGTGTGAGTGTCTGTATACATTCCCTCCTTGTAATGTTTGAACTCATTGCCTGATTTCAGCTAGATTTGACAGAGGTCTCAAAGATAACTAGGTTACTATAATTTTTAATATTTCTCTGTGTGTGTGAAAGCAGGCAGCTGAGTAAAAAAAAGTCTATAAATTTTGCAACTGCAGGAAGGGCTTCAACATGAGCTCAGCCTTTATTAGATACAAGAGCATATAGAGCAGAGTATCAGCTGTAGAAGAAGCTCCAAATGCTGCTTCAGTCACAGGATACAAGTTCATAGAAAACTTGCTTATGGACCTACATGTTTTAAGAAAAGAACTCTATAAAAGCCGCTTAGTTCCATTTGATTTTAATACTAGTATTTGTTTGTTTGTTTGTTTCTTTGTAAAGAAACCAGTTTCGACCCAGCTACTTCATGACCATTTTTCAATTCAGTTAGAGACTAGCAAATCTTTTATTTGCAGTGCTGGCTCAGTGTTCAGGCTCCTGGGTTCGGTACTGACATTGCGTTCCTTTGCGGAAGCTTTCACAGTCTGTAAAGTCTTACAGAAAATACCTTTTAGGCTTATCTTATTCTCTCACTGGGATGGAAATCTGCCAGCCTGAAGCATCGGCATAGCAAGAAACCCACTTTGCAGACACCTGCAAAACGCCGTGCAGCTCTGGGCTCTGACGGGGCAGCGAGGCCACAGTGCTGGTCATGCCCTCAAACGTCAAGGTGCATAAGGAGAGCATGTGCAAGATAGCCTATTCTTTAAAGGGACTCCGAGGTCAAAATTCCCAGCCCCCCTCAGAAAATAAAAGGCACAGAAAATCTATGTCGTTTCTTCTGTAGGGAAGCTGGTTTGAATCCTGGACATTAATGATAAGATCACAAGCACAGTTTTGCTTGACGTTATTTGTAACCCCTCAGTTGCGTCTGCCTGAAAAAAACTTGCCTCCTTTTAAAAAATGACATATATTTTTCAAAAGGCAATTTTTGCCAAAACCCTCTTGTCGTTTACTTTCATTATAATTTGTAGTAAAAAAAAATTAAAATATTCAAAATACATTTGCTAGTTGCAGGCTATAAACTTTCTAAAAGAGAACAAAACTTACACATATCTGGTGTACAAGTGGAGGGTACCATCTGATAAAATTGCTGGATATTTTTTGTCTGGATATCTGAATGCAGATTAGCACTCACAGTCTCCCAAAAGGGACAGGATTACAAAAGAAACTTCAATTACACTGACACAAATTTTAATTGCAATGAAATTGAAATTTGTAGCAGCAAACAACCAAGCATTCTGTAATTGCCATGTATATACACACCTGGAAAATCCTCCATACATAGAATTTCTCCCAACAGTCAGATTCAAATTGTTTGTGTTCATTGTTGGCCCATGTAGCGCTGACTATTGCCATATTAAGGCTGTGCTACCAAATGCAGGCCCATAGGGCAACTACCATCTTGTGCTCACTATTCAGCCACAGATTGTTTCATGCTCTTCAGCCCAGCATAGCTCATGGATGGGAAGTGGCACAACCAGTAATAATAGCACTTTTCTATCACCAGTGCTGCAGAGCTACCGATGTGTTATGGCTTGGGGAATTTCTACAATTCTGAGATGCCAAGAGCACTTTAGGTCTGACCTAAAAGTTATGCTCCAAGAAGGATGGGGAAAATCCATGTGTTACCTTTGGGAGGACTGTTGCCAGCAGACTGCGAAACCAGCAAAGTTCTGCAAGTGACTGGTTTCACTTCAGACACTGGTGTCTTCGAGTATAAAACCGACTTTGAGTAGGTCCAGGCAAGAAAGTCATCCCATTTCCCAAGTGCGGCACGGACATACCCTAGGGTCACAACTGTCCAGGGATGACGCATTTTCTTGCCTTAGGGTTTTGCCCTTAAACTGAAACTTGTAAACAGATGAAATGTGTTTTTAAGCCAACGCGCATGCGTGCACTCAGTTACACCATCCTCAAAGCCTCCTTGCAAGGAAAAAAAAAGATCATAACAAAAGCAAGAAAATAAAAACCAGTGCAAATCCTTCCTTCACTTTAAATTTTAAGAGGTCCTTCTCTTTGAGCAAAGAAAAAACCCCAATCCTTATTTAGACCTCAGACTGTTGTGTAAACTATTAGACCATAACCAACTGTAAATATAGATTATCTACAGTCTTGAGTTTTCTCTTAGTTGTTTACAAATTGTTTAAGAAAAAAGGATCAGAAACACTAGGGAAAGAAAGCAAGGGTATAGCTACACAGCCAGGAGACACAAAGAAAGGTAGAAAAAGGCGTAGAATAATTTCTCTTCCTCTGATCTCTACAGCTCAGTCCTTGCAACAGGATGGGTTCAGGAAGGGAGGAACTATCAGCAGCTCCATCACAGACGGGTGGAGCCAGACCACCGGGGAGATGGAAACCAGGAGGCTGAGAGCTGCAGCTGCCTTTTCCTGGGAGGAACATCTGTGAAAGGCTGCACGGCAGCAGCAGGGGAGGAGGAGTGGGCACAGGCAGAGAGCGTTCCCAGGGATGTGCTCACACAGATAACTGTCCCTGGATGGTTTCCCAGGCTGCTGCAGCAGCACTCCCCTCCCCTGTCAGGGAAGAGGCAAAGACCATGGTGTGGGACAAGCAATCGAAGTGTCAGCACAGCCTCTTGCTGCAGCATCCTGTTTCCTGTGATGCTTTTTGATGGCCGAGGTGACCAGAATGGGAACAGTTCTTCCTCACTGATAACATGTTGGTTTTTTTCTTACACAGGGGCTTTTACACTCCTGGCATCTCAGAGTCCATACACAAAGTACACAGAAGACAGGAGTCATCTTGCAGCATTTGGCTGTCCCCTCATGACCAAATGTTTTTCTACAGGAGGCTGCTGCTATTGTTATAGAGATGGGAAGAAAAAGAGATGACAAATGACTGGCTGAAGGCTCACACCAAAGTTTGGAATAGGCTTGCACCAGCTTTTCTGGTGCACAAACCTGTGGGCTGTTCTCCTAGGCACACTGAAATCAGCAGGAATGTTTGCTCTTTGAACTCAGTACAAAGACAGGAATCAGTAAGGTGTGGGGAGTGATCTTCTCAGGCTGGATATCTATATCTGTATCACTTACTAGAATAGATAAACCAGGCAATGGACCATGCTCTGCCTCCAACAGTCAGTGCTGTGGCTGGGGACACATTCACACAGACCTGAGTTTTATTCTACTCACCAAAGGTTAAGAACAGTCCCTGGC
Source organism: Agelaius phoeniceus (assembly GCF_051311805.1). Lineage (NCBI taxonomy): Eukaryota > Metazoa > Chordata > Aves > Passeriformes > Icteridae > Agelaius > Agelaius phoeniceus. The sequence continues at coordinate 57,651,053 of NC_135267.1, forward strand.
ATATGCTACCCTAATACCACGCTTGGATACTTTCTGGGAAAAAGTCAAACAGACCAAAGGTATAGCAAGGACCTTGCTAAAACCCAAGCACAAAGAAAGATAAGCCTCAGCCTTGTTTTATTTATCAGTGTCACTGCAGCCTTAGAAACTACAGTAATTGAGATACTTGATGCCTTTGTCTCACCTCAGTCTCATGCTCTTCTCCCTTATTTTCTAGATCAAACTGCTTTCTTCTTTTATGGGCCAAAAATTCTTTGTGGGGACCCTCTTTGCTATTTGTATCTCATAACTAATATATATATGAAGACTAAAGGTCACTAGGACCAAGAGGCCAAGTTCAAGAACAAACATAGCATGAGATTTAAACAATATTATACCCTAAAGTATGACATTGAAAACCTCTGTTCATTTGTTACCTAACTCTGCAGTACCTTTTCTACCTGAGTTGTGAGTTGCCTGACATCAACATTTGAATATATGCCCTCATAGTACCTCTTTCTCACCATTCCCAATTAGCATCAAGTTAACCTCATTCCAAGATCTGGAATCGAGATATTCCTTTACTTAAATCCACGGGAAGAATTCAGACAGTAGTAGGTGCTGTGCTGTCTGCACATGCTTAACATCATTCTGCTGGGGTAGGAAGCAAGCTGGACAGGGGGAGCAGAGGCCAGCACCCTCAGTTTGGCTACAGAAAGACACAGCACTGCAGGGAAGCTGCTGAGGAACCAATGTTACTATCTTCCCACAAATTTTTCTTCCTCATTTCCCTCACACTCAGTCTTCTGATTCTACTTTGGCCACGCTTCTCTCTTACTGCCAACAGAAGTCAGCATGCATAATCTGTAAATGCCACTCAGTCACAGAGGCTGAAACTACAGATATGCATTAAATTATTGCAAAGTTTACTAAAGAGAAGTCTCATTCTGAAAGTTTGACTTTTATGTTGAGGTACTTCACTGCCATTTTCTTAATATGCTTATTTTATATTTAAAAGTATACCTAGCAATATGCAATTATGCAATATACAGATATACACACTATGCAATATATAAAAATGTGATATAAATATTTACATACTATATAGTAACTATATTTATCTCTTCTATAAACAAACATATAAAATAATACATATTGTAAAATTAAACAATGTTTGAATATTGTGGAGCTGGTATAAGTGCCACTTACAGCAGAGAGGTAACTGTTCGACAGAACTGGCATGAGTTATCATACTGTACATCATCAGAGAAGTATGAGAAGTTACAGCTGAGTTTACTGTTTCACCTGATAAACTAAGCCCTGGAGCAAAGGATTCCCTCCCTGACTTCTTGCTCATTCCCTGATGGCTGCCAGCCTGGGAGATGTCTCATAATTAACCTGTAGTGTCATGTTGGTAGCTGAGGACCATTTCACACGTCATTTCCATGGAACATCCACGACACTGGTTGCTCCTGGTTACTTCCTCTTCAAACACAGATACTTTAATGCAGTCTTCTACTCACACACCACAGTATTTACAACACAGCTGCATAAAACTCTCTAGCTAACCTTCACTGTGGGCTGCCTCAGGGAGCCATCCAGCTTTCTTCTCTCCCCCCTACACTTTCCCATAATCTACTTTGCACAGGATCTTATCTGATTGAAAGTTAATCCGTAAAAATAGAAAAATTCAGATAACAAAGCATTTGCTTCAGTCTGAAGAGTGATTTCTTTTTACAGAAACCTGAAGCTACAGCTGAATAACAACATAATGAAATTGCATCTTCATTCAGTCTCACTGCTGTAATTACTGAACAAAAAACATGTGCAGTGTCCTGAAGTTCAGTTACCTTGTTTTTACTGCACTCTTACTGATAGTCCCAAGCAGCCCACGATTCCATGCTGCAGAATGTCCAAGCACAGGGAAACACTCTCCCCACATCTCCATCTCCTCTTTATTTCCCAAACAAGGGATTGCAAAATAAAGGCATAGGGGAATGAAATCATGTAGTAAGGAAGTGACAGTATCAGAAATGGCCTCTGTGCCTTCTCTGTCTGATGTCATACAGCTTCTGGTAAGTTAGAGTCTCATGAAGATCCAGATCCTTGGCATCTCAGTCATACTAGTGGAAGAAGCCATGCAGCCAAGTTAGAGTTGTGTAGAGGAATGGAGACCATGAAGAGAAGGCAAGGAGAGGACAAGAAGTTTTGTAAACTATATAGGTATAGAATAAAATTGCAGCACAACTGAAAACTTACAAGTCAAATTAGGTAGGTGCCAAATCACCTTATTTGCATTCCACATTTATGTGATCATAGCTACTTGCTTATATTTGCACATTTTCCAAATATATATCTAAAGATGCAATCTTCAAAACATGTCCTAGTCTAAACAGGAAAAGCTCAGGCTGACAAAGCAGTCAAAACTATGAAATGATGAGGGTTCATCTCTTCATCAGCAAAAATAATATTCCTAACATCCAGGAATGACTGCACTATTCTGAGGAATATGTGCTAGAAAAGTTATACCCTGAAGAGAGCAAGCATGTGGAGACAGACAGTGGTAGTGTGTGCTTGCAGACATTTTGTATTGAATTTCTGTAGACCTTTAAGGTTATGCTGAAAAAACATAAGCTTAATCAAAATTCAAGCAAAATCAGGGTTTATAAAGATTTTCTTCATGACTTGCCGATGTGATCAGCTATTCAGAAAAATAAATCAGCATCTGTTGTGATACAGCCATCCAGAACCTGCAAGAACTGTCAGAGCGAAGACATCACAGCACTCTACCCCACTTTGGCTGTGTAATTGCAATGACTCAGAGCCTGAAGCCCTGAGAACAAAACCAGCTTTAAGGCGCTCTGTAAAAATGCTGGAGATACCGCGCAGAGTTACTGAACTATGGTAAATTCAGAACCCTGGTTTCCAAAACCATGCCTTGCTTGCCTGTGTTCACCCGCAGGCGGGGGATCCGTGTCTGTAGGAAGCCACAGGGTGGCAGCGCTGCCCCACGCCGGAGTGCAACCAGCCTGGGAACACGAGAGCCAAACCAGGTCCTCGCAGCTGATTTGAAGAGAGAATTTGAAAGACTTATTTTTGACAAGCGAACCTAGTCATGCATTCCAAGGATTAAACTGAATCTAGCAGAAGAAAACACGCCAACTCTAAAGAATTCAAAATTTAAATTTCATACATAAATGTCCTTCTATCCTAATTAAAGCTATTTTGCTACCACATCACATAAGCAAAGTACATAATTACAGAACCTCAGTTTCAGAAAATTTTCAGTTCAGTGAATACTCTGCAGTACACCCATATGAATATACAATTATATAATTTTCATATTAGGACCAATATTCTTTCTAAATTTGAAGTCAACTTGACATCTGTTTCATTCAGTCTGGGTGGTGAGTCCTTAATGGGCCACATGGCAGGCACATTCCTGGGCCCCCATGTGAAGCACAACAGCTTTTCCAACAGAAAATGTAAATGTAGCTGAAAGGTAGTTCATCACACGCTCTACTCCCTACAGACAGCACAGTGACAGATTTGGAGAACCAGTACCATGCAGGCACCCACACTGCGTCCGCATGTCCCATTCTGTCTGCCCTCCAAGCGTGCACCATGCAGGGACCAGAGTGCTGCTGCAGTGCAACATGCACGTGTGGAGCAGCAGCACTGGCAGCGTGCTATTGCAGCGAGCCCCGCTGCCTGCTGGCTCCTGTCAGAGCAAGGCTGACCGCTCGGTTCAGTCAGTGTGTGTGTGTGTGCAGCGGCCAGGCCAGAGACCAAGGGGGCTGCAGCAAGCTGAAGGGTGCCAAGGCCAGCGCCCCACAGAAATGCCGGGTGCGTGCCACGAGTGTTCACAGCGCCCGAGCTGAAATGTACATCAGCTCTCCAGCGGCTCCGCTGGCAAAGGCGCTGCCTCGGACGTGGCCGAGCCGAAGCCTGTTATCAGTTCTACAAGCTCTAGGACACGAGACAATGGCAGAAACTGATGCACAGGAAGTTCCAGCTGAACATGAGGAAGAACTTTACTGTGCGGCTGATCGCGCTCTGGAACAGCTTGTCCAGAGACGTTGTGGAGTCTCCCTCACCGGAGATACTCAAGAACCGCCCGGACCCAGTTCTGTGCCATGTGCTCTGAACAACCCTGCTTGAGCAGGGAGGTCGGACCGGAAGACCCGCTGTGGTCCCGTCAGACATGCCCCGCTCTGTGATTCCGTGCGGAGCGGCGGGCCCGGCCGGGGCGTACGGTGACTCCGGGGGCGGCGGACGACAGCGGAAGCGCTGCAAGCGCGGCCCCCTCCGTCCCCTCCTCCCTCCCTCCCTCCCGCCGCCGCCACTTCCGGCGGCCGCTCTAGCCGCGCCGCGTCTATGCCCGCGGCGCTGGGGGATGTTTATTGTCGCGGGGAGTCGGCCCAGCACCCGGAACGCCGCCGGGCGACCGGCACTCACTGACCGGCACCGCGCTGCGCCCTGCCCTACCCCGCCCCGCCCCGACCGCCGCCCGCCCGCACGGTAACGGCCGCCGCCCGCCGACGGGCCGCGCTCCTCCTCCTCCTCCTCCCCCTCGCCGCTGTCTCGGGTCCGCGGGCCCGGCCGCAGCCGCCGCCGCCGTTGAGCCCCCGCGTCCCGTCCCTCTCCGCCGCCGCCCCTGCCCGGCCGAGGTGAGGGAGGCGGCGCGGGGCCTCCCCCGCCTCGCCGCGGCCCTGCCGGTGCCTCCCGCCGCGGTGCCGATCGCGCCCGGGGCAGCGGGGCGTGCGTGGCCGGGGCCGCCGGGGCAGGGAGAGGGAGGAAGGGGCAGGGCATCCTGCGGGGGAACGGCCCGTTCCCGGCCGGCCCGCCCGGCCCCGAGGGCTTTGTGGCGGCCCCGTGCCCTGCGGCGGCCGATGCCCGCACAAGCCGGCGCTGCCGAGCGGCGGAGCTCGGCGTGGCCAGGCCGCCTTGCTGCCTGCGCTTTGTTTGTGCCGTGCTGGCCGCAGAAGTTTCGGGCCGGGGTTGAGAGGGGAGAAGGAATAGTTGTTGACCAGAGCGTTGTGACGCTGGCGCATGTAGGGCTTTGAGTGGGGTTCCCAGCAGCGGGAATAGGAAGGGTACTCGTGCTTCTTCAGCTGGGACGCGCAAATGGTAAAAATGTTTGACTGGGAGGGGGTGAGAGGCTTACCCGTTGCCTTAAAATATTTTGTTACAGCTAAACATTTTTACTTTTCTTACGACGTTTAATCATGTTGGAATGGCCACCGAACTTGTTGGTTCGGACTTCTGTCGTACTTACGATGATTTTCCACATATTATAAGGACCAAAAGGATTCTTCTTAATGCTTGGCAGTCAGGTACTCCTGGATGTTTTAAGGGAAAGATGGCACAAACTTGAGTTCAAATGCATCTTGTTTTGAATATGAATGGACCTTTTGGTGAGAGAAAGATTTGAGGAAAATGGCGTGTAATGAATTATTTAAAATACGCTTTCTTGTCTTGCTCTATATACTCTTTGGTTTTATTCTTGCAAATGGATTTGTGTTGGACGACCCTACGGAGATGCAGTGGGCTTATCCAAGAGCAGGATTGATGTCCTACTTGCTTATGATATAGCTGGTATTATCACTCTCTGCATGGATCTAATGGAACAAATCCTTGCTTAGATGCTGGCTTTGCACGTATTTGAAAATTTTCTCCCCCAAAATATCAATAGTCATGACTCTACAAATCTTGAAAGGTGAGAACGAACAGTAGCTTCAAGATGGCCTTTTGCTTTAGGCACAGTTTACCTTGCCATTGTAACAGAAAGTAAAAGCATGCACAACTAGCTCAGTGGCTGGAACTAAGAAAGTTGTTTGGAGCAGAGAATGTTCTGCACAGACAATAGTAACTATGTTGCTCTTGTTTTCAGGGAGTCATTCACCAGCCACTGTGATCTTAGTGTGCCTAAGAATTCCAGCAGATTTCAGAGTGTCACCTCTGGCATTCCATATGGACCTGTTTCCTGAGGGGCTGAACACAAATCTTTAAAAGTACATCTTCAGTGGAAGGATGTAATCATCTCTCCCCATTCCTGGGAGGCTTTATTTATTCTCCATTCTCATATGGAAACGTCCTCTAGAGGTTCATGTTAACTTCTTCAAAGATGCCTTTCAGGCATTAGTTTGACAAATGTCAACTGACACAGTAGTGACCAATATCCCTTCAGCTAGGCTGTTGGAATTCTTTATGGAGTTGGTCAGTTTGTGAACTGCTTTGGAGAAAGGTTAAAAATAACCAGTAAAAGTTGCTTATACTTAGGCTGATGGTGAAAAAGGTGTTTATTAAACTGTTCTGACATTAACATAACCATTGTTAGATATCCCCCATCTACCTTTATAGCTCTGAGTTTCTTGGATCAAAGCTAGTCAAGAGCTTAAAATAATACTTTGTTTATATACCCCATCCCAAGTGCCTTTCCTTTTTCTTTGATGATGGTGCTGTGGTTGGTTTGAAACTTTCTGAAGACAGACTGCTGGCTTTTTTAAGATTGTAAGGTTTCCGTGCAGGGTGTTTTGTCTTCACGTGTGTTTATAGAGTATCTAAAATAGTATGTCTATGATTCTAACAGTGGATGTAGAGGTAATGCTTTAAGAACTTGAGTGTTCATTCCTCCCTCCAAAGTATTTCTAATTCTGTGGAGTTTCTCTAGTTTCAGAGTAGGATACATTACAGTGTCAAATATCCTTGCATTAGCTTCTGTTGTTGTTTTTATTTTTGTGTTATCATGATTAATCTAGCTACTTTTTTTTTCCTTTTTTTTTTTCCTCTTAAGGTAATTTTTCAGATATATCCCTGAAATCTATGTTGAAAAGAAAGAACAATCCTCTAAAATTTCTCTGATAAAACAAAATAATGCAAATTTCTGCAGAGAGATATTTCAGCTTGTTTCCTCTGTCGGGATAGATTGTGTTAAGCTGGTGCAAAACAATTTGAAATCAAAGTTAGCTAGTTTCTTGTGTTGGGGAAAGTCAAATGAAGTACATAATCTAAAAGAAATGCTGCACATTTAGACAAATTATTTTCAAATTTAGCCTATTATTAAATTAGTGTTAGCTGGCAAAGCATAATTTTAGAAATGAGATTTAGACTGCCAAAATTCTACAGTTCAGATGAGAGAACCTTCAAAGGGCAAAATTAATCAACAAAACCTAAACTGAGCTCAACTTAAGCACTTGCAAATCCAGAACTGGAAAGAACCTGATGTTTGGTTTCTACTCAACCTCTCTGTTCTGCTAGTGTAACTGCATAAGTATGGAATATAAATAGGCTTATAAGTAAGGAACACTATTTTCCCCATTTTGCAAAAAGATATGGAAATGCAGAAATTCAGGTTTTGGGAAATAACAGTCAGTGCTACGGTGGTGTGTATGAATAGCAGAGAGTACAAGAGACAGCTGGGAAAGAGAAGGATCAGAATGTTCCAGCTGGTCATGCTTTCTGGAGATACGTGTAATAAGAGCAAGATCTTTCTTTCTTGGACGTTGTTAGACCTTTTTCGCAAATACGTTCTTCAGTTGTTTTTTTTTAATGTAGTCCATGTATTTGTATTTTTTAGGAAAGTTTAAGTTGCTTTTGTTCTCATGGTTCCTCTGAATTTAAAGTTATTTAAGGCTTCCAAAAGAAAGGTAACAGGACATCTTCTCTGTAGATTTCTTTTCCTTTTTTGTAAGTAAGGTATGAGGCATTAAAATGAATATTTAAATCAAAGACTGTGATATGTTAATGCTTACTTACTGCTTGATCGCAAGTATCCAAGCCTAGAAACATTTTGATTTACCCAATCTTTCCAAACCATGCCTTGGAAGAGTTTTAACGGTGTATTTGTATGCTTAGTAGGAATGGGTGTGTTCAAAATCATTGACATCATATATAGAAGTTGAAATTAAAAAGCCCTTCCCTTAGTATCTGTTGTCTTGAGCTTTCAGAACGTGGCTAATTAAAATGGAGGCACACCACTGTAATCTGTGTAATTTTTCTCGTCTTAATATCTATGCAAGTAGATTGTACTTCTAACCAAGATACATTGTAATTGCTGAAAACATCCTTACTGACAGCTCCACAGCTGCCTTTTTGCCTTAATAATAGATCGTTTCCTTTTAAATTGTAATTTTCCTCTCTTTGCAAGCACTTTTTCCTTTGTTCTGAATGAGCATGTGACTTTTCTCCCTGGTTCTTTTGAAGATAAGCCATGTTTTATGGGGACTTTATCATACAATACTATGGTTTGCTTGGATGTTAGCAACCTTTCGGTGGTGTTATGCACAGCTCTGATGTTCTTTCAGAATGTAGATGGAAGCCGAGTGTGCCAGCAGATCCTCGCTGATAATTGGGAGATGCTGATAATTGGAGGTATCTTGTTGACAATCTTTCCTGGGTTCCAGTAAGAGCCAGGAGTCGGAGCCAGGGTGGAAAACAAATGCCTCTCTGAAGATGCCACGGGTTCCAGCTCCGTGCTGGCCCTGCCTGCATGCCATTCAAAATCTGCACATGTGCTATCTTTGGATCTGGTGCCGTAAATTACTTTCCCAATCTGTAGTAGTCCATCAAAACCAGATGGGATAAGTAATTTCTGACTTTGAGGATTCATGTAATTTTTGGTTCAATAAAAAAGATTAATAAAGGGATCTGGGAGTACTAATTAGTTACTGTTTGTTCTCTTCTTTGCCTGCATTCCCTCCACCCCCACACATAACCTTTGGTTTTTATGTTTTCTTCTTGCTGTTTATTCATCTCTTTTCTGTATTATCATCCATCTTGCCTTTTCTTATATTGGACAAGCCAACAATTACAGAATAATTCTTTCAGCAGGGAACAAGCTGCAGAGTGTAAGCAGGAGCCACCACAGCAGCTGACGCAGTACGTTGTGCACATCTGCCGTGTAGTTTGTTACTTCTCTGTTGTCAGTGAGTGGTAGTCAAAGGTGCAGCTTGAGTTCTCCATTATAGACTATGTCATGATGTTTAGGAAGGCAAAGTCAGATGAAAATACTGATAATAGCATTAATGTTGTATCTTGAAGATTTTTAATATAGAACATAAGGCCAAAACATTTAAAGTGATATAAATACATCACAGTCTGTTAGGTATGTTATTGTTCTTGATGCACAGTGTCCTGCTTCTTCCATGGCAGTGACCATGTGGAGCATTTCGCATACGTGACAGGTTTTTTTTCTTTGCTTTCCTTTTTATTTATTTTGAATGAAATATTGCTAAAATATTTATGTAAGTCCTTTTCACTGTATACCAGTGATCTTGCTCTTGTCCCATCTCATTTCTTCACCTGAGATCTATTTGAGATGCTTGCTGTCTTGGCTTTGTATGGTTCCAGAAGAGATGTCGGGTGTTCTTGGGCTGGGATGAGTGGTAGCCCAGCTGCTGGAGTTAGGATTCTCTTTCCCAGTGAGGTGTGTGTGAGGAGTGCTGTCTTTGAGCATGGATGCTTCCTGGGTGCCTTGGGTTGGCAGTGCGTGCACTGGGTGGCCATCCCATGCCTTCACAGTTACCTGTGCTTTTCCTCAGGAGCATTCCATCTCACTCTGCCTGTACAATGCCTTCCTGTGGGCAGTGCAGACAGTCAGCCCAGGCTGCTGCTGCCACCAGGACATTTTGTGTAATTTACTTTGAGCTATTATTGGGAGAGATAGGCCAAGAGTGCTGGATGAAGATGGGAAAGCTGTGGTAGCAGGCTGTCTACAGACTGCAGTTTGTGTAACCGGTGTTAGTTCAAAGTTATTCATAGGCTTATCCATTCCAACACAAATGTCAAACTGTTCAGAATTATCAACTTCAGCAGTCAGAGAAGTGTATTTTCCTGAGGTGTCTAATGACATCCTCAAATGAGCTGAGGAAAGATTATCCACTGGAGCTATGGAAGAAGTTTCAGTAATCTTTACAGTGTCTTAATATGCTTAGTAAGAATTGTAACATATTTAACTGGCAATTTAAAATACTCTTATATATGTGTGTCTATGCACTTCATTTCTGTTAAGTCTGGCAACATGGCTTTGAACAAGTTACCTCCTATTTTAGAGCACAAAGGATGCAGACCTCCCCCTCCCCTCACATTGTTAAATTAGTCAGAATGTCGTGTCTTCTGCTTCTTGTCTTTTTTAAGGGGCAAATGTATACAATGGCATTAACAGGCAATTTTCTATTGGTATGTTTAATTTTATCATTTTTCCTTCTCAGGATGTGATCTTCGTGGTGAGCTGGTGGGAAAATTGAGTTGTAAATCACCCCAATGGATGCAGACAGTGATGTTGCACTGGACATTTTAATCACAAATGTAGTGTGTGTTTTTAGAACAAGATGTCATTTAAACTTGAGGAAGATTGCATTAGAGGGAGCAAATGTGATATACAAGCGTGATGTTGGGGTAAGAGATTCAGCATTAAACCTTAATTATCTGTTTTTAGAAATGTTCCTTCAGCTAAACATTCTTCTGCTAACACCTGTGTATGGTGGATAAAGAAAAGCAGAATTTTCTTTCTCTATTTTGCTTGCTGTAGGTATTTAGTTACTAATACATTACTGTACAGAAATGGGAGTGATGAAATGCTGTCTCAGGAGACAGCACTTGGTGAGGTGAATATTGGGTACAAGGTATGTGATGAGACCTCTTAGACCTCAGGGTCTGTTTTGCCTCCCAAAATTTGATAACTGTGTCAAGAAAATATATCATGATACAGAGTCAGCAATGTAAAATCATTGTAATAAGAAAAAATCAGCATGGTGGTTGTAGTTTTCAGCTTTTTATTCAGTGAAAAATACCTTCATTTTATCTATTCTGTGTACACTGAATCATTGGCTATTTCATGCTTATTTTGCTCTTCTCAGGACCTAGGCTTTTTAAGTACTGAAAGAGATGAAGGAGCAGTTCAAGCCTATCAAAACTAAAGGGAGTTTTAGTGTAACTTTAGTTGATTTGGGTAACAGGTATTTTTTTTTCTGGTATGAAATTTAATTGCTGCTAGTTTCCAATTTTTCTACTTTTCTTTTTTAGAAGGTTTTAATGAAGCTTAGGAAACCTAGGATTACGGCCACAATTTGGTCCTCAGGAAAAGTTATTTGCACAGGAGCCACAAGGTGAGTTCATGAAGATTCTTTTTCTACCTCTAAATCCTAGTGTATTTTAAAATACAACATTATAAATGAAGAAGAGGTAGTTCTGGCTGCTACTTAAATTGGTTCACACTGGATCACATGTAGATCCTAGATTTGGGAGGAAGTTTTCTATGTGAAGTGTTTGTGTCAGATAGTGTTGAAATCTTAAACAGCATCAGTTTAGCCTTCTTGGGAGAACAGCAGGGAAAACTGCCTTGTTAAGAAAATCCTAAAGAGATTTGAGAAGCCTTTAAGAATTCTGTGTGTTTAGCTAGAAGTTGAGACTTGGGAAGGGATGACCTTTCCTGAGGATATCTCTTTATTTTAAAAAAAAAACCCACCTGAATTTAATCAAGTTTTACAGTGTTGAGGGACTGAAAAGAAGCAAAAGCAAACTCAGTTCAGAGACATCTGACACTCACTAAACTCTTAAGAACTGAATTCCTTTAATATATGTCTGCATTTCAAAGTAAGGATAAGTCAAGGTAAAAGAGTAAATTTGCATACTTTCTGTGTATGATCTCTGTTCCAAAATTAAAGAGGATTGTTCCGGCTGTTAACTCCAGGCTACCCATGATCTTATTTATCTGTTAAGGGTGCTTAAAACCATGTGTGATTAAAACATGTCTCTCACTTCAGCTTGAGCCAAGTGCCAAGATACTCTGCAAATAGGGCATGAAAGTCTGTCTAGTTAAAATGTAGGATGAAGTGAAGGCTGTCCATGGGATCATGGTTGATGTGCTACATTATATAATGGTTCATCTTGTAGTCTGAGTAGTGGTGTGTGTGTGTGTGCACAACTATATACTCTATTTCTGCTAATGCTAGATTCTTTTTTTTCTCCTTTATAGTGAAGAAGAAGCTAAATTTGGTGCCAGACGACTAGCTCGTAGTCTACAGAAACTAGGTTTTCAGGTAATTCTGATGAAAAAGGACTTGCATGACTCAAGCAGTGCTGGTAGTTTGTTTTTTTTTAGAAAGAAACAAAGAAGAGGGAGCATAATGATTTAGCAGTTAATGTGTTTTCGCTCAAATGGCCCTTTTGTGTAGGAATACATTTTCCAGATGCTGGTTAAAGAGAAGCTGTTTTGTTTTGTGGATTTGAGTTTTGTTTGGCAGCTCAGAGCAGTGCTTCTTCACTGGATAATGAACTACAAAATTTGTTTAATATATGAACAGATGTGTCTTAGATAGAATGTACTATGTCTCAAAAGATTTATTTGGAAAATGCTGAAACTTAACTGTAATTTGAACATAATTGTCACTCATTTCTAATGGAATAGCAGATACATTGCCATCTGAATAAAGGCAAGTTTGAGCTTCTTAAACTAAAGAGGAAGGGAGAAAAGTGCTCCTGCACTGTCATGTTGCACAGCTGGAAATATGCCAAATAAAATGCTTAGGACAGGAAACACCCTCTTTTATCTGGGTTTGGGTTAACATTGCCAGTCAGAAACACCACTTGCATTTCATAGTAAGGATTGAAAAACAGCAACATGAACCACTTAAAATTACACAACTTGGTGCTCTAAAACTTCCTGATAGTCTGTTGTGCTCTTTAAACACAGATTCAATTTAGGGACAGACAATTAAACAGACACAGCAGCTGTCATTTCCAGGGAAAGACTACTTTTGATTATAGTACATCAAGGCAGTGGTGGCAGCCTATGCTGGTAATGCTGCATCAGACCCCAGCAAAAGTGTGACACTCCTACTGTCACAAATGTGTACTTTGAACCCAGCCCTTTAAAGTTGGAATGGAATGTTAAGTCAGTGAAGTGCACAGTACTTCCAGGGTGGATACACCAAGTTTTGTCATAAAGTGAGCAGTTTGTATTTTGAAGATTAAGTTGACTTAAGGCTAAGTTGCTTCTTTCTAACTATCTTTCCAACTATATTTCTAAGTGTAGATTGAAGAAGAGCGGCCATTTAAAGTTTAGGCAACCTCAGAAAATGAGCAAAAGTGTCCCCAGTGACATTGCCAACACTGACCTGTCAGCAAGAAACCTGCGGTTTCTTCGTATGGCAGTTGTCTGTTGGCTATTTTGTTGTCATCTAAAGGGTCTGTGGTAGAGAATAACTGAAAGTTATTCAAATAGTTTGGGTTGGGTTTCAGAAAGTTACAGAGTAGAAAACCAGTTTGCTCTACTCGCCACTGGACATTAAAGCAAAAGTTGTCACCTTTTTTCTTATTCTTAGCTTTAATACAAATGGTATTTAGCAACAAGGCATTAGAGAAGTTTGCAACAATATTTAAGCATTTTCTCTGCTTACTATGATGTTCCATGAGCTGTTAAATTTAGTTTATTTTCAGTGGGGAGGTGTTTAGTACATCAGTTTGAGTTGTTTCTGTATCTCATCCGTAAACTGTACTATAACCATACTGCTGTAGTGACCATGATACAGCTGTGAGGTATCTAGTTCAGCAGTTACTTCACCACAGAAGGATAATGTAAATGTTCTGAGTCCATTAAGTACTCTTAGATGCCTATTAGAAAAGCATCAGTCTCAAGATTCTAATTTTGACCCATCAAAATATTCTAGGTAGTAGCCTTGTCTTTTTTTTTTTTTTTTTTTTTTTTTGCAACCCATGCATCTGACTTGGTGTAAATTCTAATGTCTTTTTTTCCTGTCTCTTTTGAAAAGGTAATTTTCACAGATTTTAAAGTTGTGAATGTTTTAGCAGTGTGCAACATGCCCTTTGAGATAAGATTGCCAGAATTTACGAAGAATAACAGACCTCATGCGAGGTACGTAGGATTTTAAAGAATTTTAGTCCTGGACTACTTCTTAAGTTTTATTTTTCAGTTCTAGATCTCTCTTTTTTACTTTTCATTTTGTTTTCTAGTTATGAACCAGAACTTCATCCTGCCGTGTGTTACAGAATAAAATCTCTCAGAGCTACCTTACAGATTTTTTCCACAGGCAGTATCACAGTTACAGGTATTTTAATGTCAAAAAATAAATATTTAACTTGTTGGGAATATTTAACTTTAGAGCCAGTAGGTTTGGGAAAACAAGATTTTTAAAACAGTCAAACAAATATGTTGAAAGGATTTAGTTTCCCTGTGCTAGCACCTTGTTTGTTTTTGAGTGAAAGTGCCAGAAGAGTTGGAGAGAAAGTGTTATTATTGTAGGTTCAAAAAATTAGTTAGACTGAATGTACCCAGTCTGTTTTATTAATGAAACCAAAAGTAAGGTAGCACTTAAGAATGCAGGTAATTATTGTTTATTTAAATATTTGAATTTTCTTCCTTTTTTTCTTCCATTTGTAGAGATGTTAACTACACTGCATTTAGCATTAACATCCCTTCCATAAATACATATTTCCAAATTGCAGATTTATGGAAACTCATAGGATAGTATAGCACTTTGTATAGTGTAGCATAAATGAAGCGGACCAATAATTTACAGTTCTTCAGACTTGTGCTCTTGTCTTTTAAAGCTCAGCTAAGAGAACAACCACTGAATCACAGGCATCAGTGATTTTTCCCATGTAATCGAGACATGGTTGTTCTGTGTCTTGGAGAGGCCAGCAATTTTTTCTTCTCTCTTCATCATTTTCATTTTTCATTCTCTTTTCTGTTTGTTTGTGAGATGTCCCCCACCAGTGTCCAGGTACAAGAAGTCATTTTTTCAGACAATACATGTTAAAATGATCCAAAACAAAAAAAACCATTTCGTATCACGTTTGCAGGAATTATGTCTTGCAGTTGTTAGAGCTCAGCTGCTGGTTCAGAAGCTGAGTAAGGATTTCTTTTATTTTCACATCTTAATTCAAATGCCTATCCCTATGCAGAACATTAACCACAAGATATTGGAAGCAGTGTTTTCTAAAGAAGACAAACTTCCATCAGATTCGGTAATCTAAAAATGAAGGACTAAAAAGTACTTCAAGATTCCAGTATATGTTTGGAACAGTGCAACTGGTCTAGCCAAAACTAGAAACTAAATTTAAAATAAATAAGAAGCAGTATCACTGCAGTAATAAAAAGCTCTCAGCATGTCTTGTCAGCCCCCTAATGAGATTCAGCTTCTCTGTAATATTCTTATTACTTCATTGCTTACAGAATCACTTCCATATTTTTAGAAATTTTCCTTTCAAATAGGAAGGTAAATATGGTAAACATAGAAGTTTTGCATACTTCTAGTTTAGTTGTTGCAGTGAGTTTGAAAAATTAACTCAGACCTCTGTTGATTTTCTAGGTTTCTGCTTTGCCTCTTCTAGAGGAAAAAAATGTTCTGAGTCTTATGCTTCTTATCCTAAAAATGACTTAAATTACTTTTCAGCCATAGTGCACTCCTTCTCAAGTGTGCTCAGATGAAGTTTCCTTTAAAGATTCATGTTTCTGTAGTACTAGTACTTGTATACCTCTGCCTTAGAGAATTTTGAGATACATAATTAGAAATGTTACAAAAAACCCAGGAAGGTGAGTTCTTTTCATGAGACAAGTATAAAAAGATTTTGTTACTTTCATGAAAGATAGTAAAAATCACTAGCATGTAATAGAAAGAAGTATTGTTTCTTTGACTCCAAAATGAAAAATGAGGGGGTTGTTTAGGGGGATTGTGTTGTTTTGGTATGTTCTTTCCTTCTTTTATATGCCCTAGAATGATGATCCAGTTTTTATATCTCTTCAGCCTTAGAGAGAATAGTATTTTTTTTGCTGGAACTATTTGCCTACTCATATTCTCACTATTTGAAGGCTTCTCCTTTCCTGAGAACTCTCTTTTCTAATAGCAGCCAAGTTTAAGGAGGGTGCAGTATCTACCCAGAAGACAGATACCTTTCACTAGGCTTGTTTTATCTGGGTGTTTCACTCAACCAGTTTGAAAGGAAGAATCCTATTCTTGTCCATTTGCTTTCTGACTGAGCACGTAAACCAATAATTACTTAAGTAACTTATGCTTAAGTTGTTTTTGGGAGTAATTTTGAACAGTTCTCTATACTTGGAAGAAACTTTTGAAGTCTAAAGTGGGGTTACAAAAACCCTGCATTCCTACTCATCAAAGCATGTGAGAAATTGCTGTTCTCCTTTACCTGCATCACCAATCTTCTATTCAGAATTAATATCTTCCAGGATGTTACTGCTCACTTATTTGCAATCTTAATTTTTCATTGGCTAAAGTGGCCTGGTACTACCAGCAAGCATTGCTAGGTCATTTTTCATTTTCTTTGCCTGGATACTCACAGATTATGTTAGATAACCTTCTTATGCTTCATCCTGAGATGATAAAACCATTCCCTGGCTTGCAGGTTTTGTCGTGAGATCAGTGATGAAGCTATTTGCAAAACCTGGGATAGAAAGTAATAGTCTCTAATTTTCAAACCTATAATAACCTTGCTTGAAATGTACTTCAGTTAAATCCAGCATTATTTAACAGTAGCTTTTGTTGGTAGGTTTTTAAAGCAAGAGTGAAAAGTGGCTAGGCTTGAAGAAATACAAATTCTTAGAAGATTACCATAAGTAAAAGAACTAATTTACCTCTGCCACTCAGCCTCTTCTCTGGGCTGTTTAAGCCAGTAAATTGAAAATCAGCCAAGTTGTTATGAAATTAAATGACAGTATTATTTAACTGTAATCTATCCATTGACAAATGTAGAACATCTTGCAGATTTACAAGAAAAGACTTTCACATGAAAAGCGATCAGAGAAAATCTGTTAAGTTAGGAGAAATGGGGGAGAACTTGTTATTGTCTGTGGTATGAAGTTGTGATTGCTAATAATATTAAGGTTTTTTTAAAGGTACTGTTGTTATTTTAATTTCTGATTCCCTGAATTTTCTCTTCCTACCGCCTTTTTTTCTTTTAAACTGTGTCTTAGGGCCAAACGTAAAGGCTGTTGCCAGTGCTGTGGAACAGATTTATCCATTCGTGTTTGAAAGCAGGAAATAAATTTTGTAATTCACCACTTGATGGTTAGGTTCCCTAACCGAGCACCTTCAAAGACTGCTGCACATTGGACTAAAAGCAAAAAGGAAAACTGGACCAACCATAGCAGAGGAATACAGACTCTTTTACTTGCTCATGGCCACAGTATAGACTCCAGTTCTTTTGGATTTTACTCTTAACAGTGCTGTATTGTAAAAACGGAAGTTTACAAGATACGAAATTGCTGCTTTTAAAAAGACATTCTATTTATTTTTGCAGTAATTTCTGTGTATTCATAAGCAAAGCTGTCACGATGTGCACTACCTTTAAGACATTTTTTTTTTAGCTTGAGCTTGTGTTTTATTTGTGAATAGTCTTTTACATTTTTGTATGCTGAATATTGGGCACCAAAGAAGCTGTAAAAGTTATCTTTTTCACCTGATGAATGTGCACAAATAAAAGTTTGGAAAATATTTCTCTTCATACCTGTTCTGTTATATTCCTTCCCTTTTTATATTACAATTAAAATTGTATAGTTGCAAATTAATTTGAAACAATGTAAGAATAGTCTTTTGCTGATACCTTCTGTTTCTGTTTGTAGTATGTGTAAAACTTTGTGCTTGGGCTAGATTGAAATCTATAGTAGTTACGTATGTTTATCTGAGGATGAAATTTGGTTTGTTCCCAGTTCTCTTAACTACATGCCAGACTTCAAGTATTTTCTTGTTGTTACATGAAGAGAAGACATTTCTAAATATAAAGGTCTACACCAAGTGTTTTCCTGTAGATGAATCGTAGAATATGCTGAGTTGGAAGGGAGCCATCAGGATCACCGAGTCCAACTCCTGGCCCTGTGCATGACACCCCAAGAGTCACACCCTGTGCCTGAGAGCAGTGTCCAAATGCTTCTTGAACTCTGTCAGGCTGGTGCTGTCACTACTTCCCTGGGGAGCCTGTTTTCACCCTCTGGGTGAAAAGCTTTTTCCTGATACCTGTCCTAAAGCTCCTCTGAGTCAGCTTCACGCTGTTTCCTCAAGTCCTCTCACTGGCCACGAGAGTGAAGAGATCGGTACCTGCCCTTCTGCTTCCCCTCGTGAGGATGCTGAAGACCACAATGAGGTCTCTCCTCAGTCTCCTCTCCTCCAAGCTGAACAAACCAAGTGACCTCAGCCCTTCATAAGGCTTCCCCTCCAGACCCTTCACCATCCTTGCAGCCCGCCCTTGGACGCTGTCTGATAGCTTAATTACGTTATCAACTTATGAAGCTACTGTAGAAAAAACAACTGCCTTGTCCACCTACTCAATGCAAAAGAAAAATTTTAAATGTGAACTTCAGGAAAATTGTTGTGCTTCAACTGGAGAAGATGTTGTGGTCACTCTAATCCAGCCCCAGCCTATTGCTGAAAAATTAACACAGACCTTTTCTACACTCTTCTTACTGTATACTGTTTTGATGACAGGAGCTGCCAACAAGCAGTGAAGCTTGATTCTGGCATGTATTATTATTAGTATTAATCTTGGACTTGGAAGCCAGTAGATGTTTCTCTCAGTAAGTGCACATTTGAAGCAGAAGAGAGGTGAATGCTTAAAAGTAACTGCAAATGCTACTTTTAAAAAGATACAATAAATATGTATAAATGTATGTAATGTCTTTTTTCCCTATCTCACCAAAGAGAAATGTAACACTGCTCTTGCATGCTGCAGGTAATGTTCCCTCCTAGGGGGTGCTAAAAATAGTAAACTGAGCTGTTACTGTACCAAAAATCACAGCTTCCAAAGAAAAGGTGGAAGAACAGCTGGAGGAAGCAAATGCCTGGCATGACGGATTTCATCTGCCTGATGGGGTGATGTAGAACTTGGGGCTGTCCGTAGTGACTTTGTGCAGAAAGTATGTAAAGGAAGGAGTAGTATGAGAGATGCTTCACCAAATCCCCTCAGAACAAAAAGAAACAGAATTTTGCCGTAAGTTATAAGTAGTATGTTCATAAAGGCCTTTTGGAACTCTGTGTAGGTGTCAGAGAAAAGTTTGGGTTAGAAGGGACCTTCAAGATCATCTTGTTCCAGCCCCCCTGCCATGGGGCAGGGACTCCTTCCACTAGACCAGGTTGCTCAAAGCCCCATCCAACCTGGCCTTGAACACATCCAAGGATGGGGCATCCACAACTCCGGGCAATCTGTTCCAGTGCCTCACCATCCTCACAGTAAATAATTTCTTCCTTACACCTAATCTAAACTTACCCTCTTTTGGTTTAAAGCTGCTCCTCCTTGTCCTGTCACCATATGGCCTTGTGAAAAGTCCCTCTCCATCTTTCTTAGAGGTTACCTTTGGGTAGTGGCAAGTTGCAGTTAGGTCTTCTCTTTTCCAGATGAACAATTCCAATTCTCTCAGCCTTTTATCATAGGACCTGTATTCTGTCCCTCTCATCATCTTGGTGAGCTCCTCTGGACTCATTCCAGCAGGTCCATGTCCTTCCTGTGCTGGGAGCCCAGAGCTGATGCAGCACTGCAGGTGGGCTCTCACCAGAGCAGAGGGACAGAATCCCCTCCCTGGCCTTGCTGCCCACACTGCTTTGGATGCAGCCCAGGACACAGTTGGCTCTCTGGGATCCAAGTGCACGTTGCTGGGTCATGTCCAGCCTCTCACCCACCAGAACCCCCCAAGTCCTTCTGGGCAGGGCTGCTCCCAGACTGTTCACTCCCAGCCTGTGCTGATCCCAGGGGTTGCCTGGATCCAGGTGCAGCCCCTTGTTAAACCTATTGTTAAATCACATGAGATTTGCATGGGCCCACTTCTTGACCTTCTTAGAGGGCTTATAACCGTGAAATTATGAGGTTGAGTTCAACAGTCAAGGAATTCAATATAGCATGCTATGTGTAGCAAAGCTTGCTACACCTAAGTTTTCCAGTTTGCATCAAATAACATGGACCTTGGCACTCCTGACATAAATAGGGATTTTGTGCATAGTCAAAGAGCAATGAACAAACCACCATTAGGGAATACTAGTTATCATTATTACAATTTTTAAAAGGAAAAAGCAGAAGGTATTTGAACAATGAACAAAATTGTAATAGGTTTTGAGGGACAAAGTGTAGTCCCAAACTGATGAATGAAGATTTGGCCATTACAACTACAATAGCTGTTGTAGATTAGGCTTGCCTCTTTGAATCAAATTACAAAGCTCTTGAGTGCTACCAGTGAATATCTGGAGCTCTTATGAAGCATATGTGTCTCCTAAATTTATCTGTGGAGAAAGAGGAACATTTTGCTTTGTTAGTACTGTCACGTAGTGTGAAATCTGTCTCTTAGAACAAAAATGAAAGCTAATAATGAGCTGCAATGTATTAAAATGGGCACTGGTTCTTTTGAAGTGCTGCCTAGATCCATGCTAGCAGTTTGAAGCCTTTGTAACAATTCATAACAGAGCCAAAAAGCACACTACCAAACTTGCAGGGTAGTATTGAAGAGAATAATAGCAAATAAAAGATCCCTTGAAATGTGTGCCCACCTGTCCTTCTAGTTAAAAGGGAGCCTCCAACTGTGAAAACTACATTTTAAAACCTCTGATGATGAAGTGCATCTGCTGGTGTATACTTATTTTCAGGGATATCACTCCTTTTCCTACTGCTCTGAATAGGTAGGTCCCCGCCTCAGTTTGGAACAGGCCTTGCTGCTGATGCTTTCTCCTGTGTGTGCACACAGCCCCCCTTCCCCATCAGCACCAGTTGGCATTTGCTCCCTTGCTGTGTTGTGGTGCCTCCACCTAGGCTCTGGCTACCAACTCCTGCATGCTCAATAGGAGATCCAGGTCAGACAGTGTGTCCCAGTGGAATGGCTCCCACCTCCAGTGTGGGGAGCAGTGCTTTGGATATACCTACCTGTCAATCAACCATCTCTTCCTCAGTGACCATGTTTCCTAGAGCACTGTTCATCTGTCCCTGGTTTCTTCATGTGGGTCCCATGCAAAACTCCCCAAAGTGCTCAGCTGTAGCACTGGCAGTGCCATAAAAAGTTAATTTCACATCCTTTAGAGAGAAGGGTTGGTTCTATTTATACACCCCATTAACTGTAGTAGATTGATAACTCTGACTCATTGCTGGTTTGTGGGTTGTCACAGCTACTGGAACTTTTCCTGCCATTTCTAGCACCATTTTATCATTCTCTGACTTGCAGTTAGCATTACCAGAGAAATTTGTGCTTTCATTTTCAGAATTGTATGCTGCTTTTTTCACGGATTTGCAGAGTTTTGAATTCCAACCCAGTCTTTCCCAGCTTAGTGTTGCCTGCATATTTAATAAGCATATTCTGTTCTGTAATCCAGTCCCATTGATGAAGATACTGAATAATTTTAGATCTGGGACAAATTTCTTTGTGGAGTGCTTCAGAGATTCAGGGATGTGATTTGTGAAATGTATCCTTTTTTTCCCTTGTATTTTCATAGTTGATGAGATGGTGAGTGCCAGCTCTGTGTCATCAGATGTGCAGGCTTTGTTATAAAAGACTGTACAATTATGGCTACATTTATAGGTTATATAAGGCTAAGTCTGTAGGATTACAATTAAGACTGTAGTTAAAATGATTTTAAAAATCCTTTACTACAGCATCATCACTTTTAGGAGTTATCTCAAGGTCTATCACTGTCTCATCAGTAAAACCAGTATTGAAACTATCCGTTCTTCAGGAATATGGCATTTTTACTTATTTGTTTCTGCACTAAATAGGTGTGGATAGGAAAAGTTTAGAAGAGTTTGCAATGATCCCAAAACCTGTAAATTGGGTAGACATTTTCTATGGTATGTTCTGAGTTAAATTTGTTTTTGTAAGAACACTGAGAAAAATTATTACAGCAGAGGTTTGTCTGGGAAGCTACAATGCTGAGAAAGATTTTGCAGAAGCCCCTTTCACTAAATACAATGTAATAGAATTTAAAGCCAGTACAGGCTTGGACTGTGTGTGCAAACATCTGCTATCTGGAGGCAGCTATCAGAAAACAGTACCAGCCAGAGTAAATGGGGATGTAAAAGGAAATGCAAATAGTCCACTACCTGGTAAAGTCCAGGATCAGAAAATAGATTCTTTTCCTGCAATATAGTCTTAAAATACTAAATATTACTGGATTTAATCTCAGGCAGTTGTTAGTATAAGAATTATGTTGGCAGCATATCTGGAAGACTACCCAGAGTCACCTTAATATTTCTCATTCTGAAGCTGACTCAGTAGAATGCATGATACTGATAACCATCCCCCAGCATAAACATGAAGCAGGTAAAGAGATTTTCATAGACATCAGTGCTATAAAGTTAAGTCTCTCATCCTGAGGTAGCTAGATTTTCAGTGACTTCAGGCAAATAATGGCCTTGGCTTCAATAGTTTTTTTTCAGGTTTTGAACATGAGCTCACTGTCTTCACTAGACTTCTGCATATATATTTGTGATCTAGAAGTGTGACCATGTGAAAATCTGATCAGAACTGATCTGCTTTGCTCAGAAGTAAAACTTTATTTGTGTTAGTAAGTCACTTTTCCTTCAGTGCAGAACACAGTCAGGTTGTTTTAATGCTATGAGACATCAAATAAAGTGGGATCATGTGCTTGGTTCAAACTAGTATCTGCACTCCAGCTGACTCTGTCAGTCTTCGAGCTGCCTCAATGAAGTGCTGGAAGAAATGCCACTTTGTGGCCACAGAGACAGCCAACATGCTTTTAAGCATGCTTTGGGGTTTTTTTTCTTTAAACAAAGAATCATTTATTTATCTGCTAATATATATTTATCTACTGATCACTCTAACAACAACTATTAACCCACTAAGAAAAAAATACCCATGTTCTTTTATGGGAGCCACCTGGATAACCCTTTGTAGAGACTTGTTGAGTACTTCAGGATATACTTGCTAAGCAGTAACCAAGAATTGGACATAATTTATGATCTGCAGTCATTATGGTTCCCTCTTGAACTCCCTGTGCGCTGCCATGTACCACACAATTTTTACTTTCTGAGCCCAAAAGCCAAGTGTGCTCTGTGTTAAGAAATAAAATTATTTTGGCATCAACTCTGGTACCTTCAGTTTCCAACTTTCCTGGAAATGAGGCCAAAGAAATCTTCTCTCCTCTTCTGTAAGGCCATTGTCAGTTTAGATTAATTTATTATGCAAATCATAGAATCAACAAGGTTAGAAATGAGCTCCACTATCATCGAGTTCAGTCTTTGACTAAACATCACCACGCCACAGCACTAAACCACAGCACTAAGTGCCACATCCCGTCATTTCTTGAACACTTCCAGAGATGATGACTCCACCACCTCCCTGGGCAGCCCATTCCAAAGCTTAACTGCCCTTTCAGTGAAAAAATTCTTCCAGATACCCAGCCTGAGGCCATTTCCTCTCAACCTGTCACTGATTGCCTGGGAGAACAGGCCTACCCCCACTTGGTAACAATGTCTTTTTGGATAGTTGTAGAGAGTGATGCATTTAATGTCTCCCACATTAAACAATCTGACAGTGTTTTCTAAGGAGTATTTCCTACGTCACTGAATCCTGGCCTTACTGAGAAAACGTATGTAAAATTCCTCTTACACACTGACTGTACTCTGCATTACAAATAATTAAGTTCAGATGAACAAGATCATTTTTCAAATCTTGTTAAATCTTATTAAATTAATCCTAAATTAATTTATAAAAAGTTTATACCAGTAGTTCTGCACTAATATCATCCTTTGGATTCCATAGTTGTCCATTTTTTGGACATACCATTTTTTCCATAGCACTATTTTCCCTAACTTACCAACAGAGAGTTGTTCACTCTTTTCAGATCCATTTTTGCTAGCCTAAATCGACCTTTCTTTGGTAGGCTCCTCCTGTTGAGACTCTTTCTTGTCCCTGGCACTCTGATTCTTCTTTGCACTTCTTCCAGACTGAACTGTCTTTGAATATGACTAGGAGAATTGTGTGCAATATTCCAGTTTCCATTCACCTCCTGTATGCAAGAGGTAATCTCAGGGGATCTGAGGGATGCTGGTTTGAAACAGACAGAGTCCAGATTTCCAGTTAGTTGTAAACTATAACAACCTTTAATGTTGGCTGTAAACTGCCACTGAAAGAAGTTCTACCAAGAAATAAAAGAGAGAATATCTTGTATATAATAACAATACCACATGTCCCATAAGAGTGCGAGCATCACAGGGCATTTTCCTTTTTTTAATCAGTCTGTTGGTGAAGGCTGCTTTGCTTGCCCAGCGTCTAGTAGAGCTGCTCTTTCTCTCTCTTGGCAAGTTCCACGGGCACCAGTTTCTCTCTGCGCTGGCTCACCCTGCACAAGGGCGTCCTCACGTATTTCCTGCAGAAGCACAAAACCCGCACGTGTTGGCCACTGCAGGCAGCCGGCAGCGCGCTCTCCTTGCGGGACACACCAAGGGCAGGGATGGGGGCCCAGCAGGAGGGCAGAGCACACCCCAGAGAGCCACCCCAGCCCCCGGGGTGCCCCGGCATGCCCCGGGATGGATGCCCGGGATACCCCGGGATGGATGCCCCAGGATGGATGCCCCGGGATGGATTCCCCGGGATGGATTCCCCAGGATGGATGCCCCGGGATAGATGCCCCGGGATAGATGCCCCGGGATGGATGCCCGGGATGATTGCCCCGGGATGGATTCCCCGGGATAGATGCCCTGGGATGGATGCCCCGGGATGGATGCCCCGGGATGGATGCCCCAGGATGGATGCCCGGGATGGATGCCCCGGGATGGATGCCCCGGGATGGATGCCCCGGGATAGATGCCCCGGGATGGATGCCCCGGGATGGATGCCCCAGGATGGATGCCCGGGATGGATGCCCCGGGATGGATGCCCCGGGATGGATGCCCCAGGATGGATGCCCGGGATGGATGCCCCGAGATGGATGCCCCGGGATGGATGCCCCAGGATGGATGCCAGGGATGGATGCCCGGGATGGATGCCCGGGATACCCCGGGATGGATGCCCGGGATGGATACCCCGGGATGGATACCCCGGGATGGATGCCCGGGATACCCCGGGATGGATGCCCGGGATGGATACCCCGGGATGGATGCCCCGGGATGGATGCCCGGGATACCCCGGGATGGATGCCCGGGATGGATACCCCGGGATGGATACCCCGGGATGGATACCCCGTGATGGATGCCCGGGATGGATGCCCGGGATGGATACCCCGGGATGGATACCCCGGGATGGATGCCCGGGATGGATGCCCCGGGATAGATGCCCCGGGATGGATGCCCGGGATACCCCAAGATGGATGTCCCGGGATGGATGCCCCGGGATGGATGCCCGGGATGGATGCCCCGGGATGGATGCCCCGGGATGGATACCCCGGGATGGATACCCCGGGATGGATACCCCGGGATGGATGCCCGGGATGGATGCCCGGGATGGATGCCCCGGGATGGATGCCCGGGATGGATGCCCCGGGATGGATGTCCGGGATACCCCGGGATAGATGCCCCGGGATGGATACCCCGGGATGGATACCCCGGGATGGATACCCCGGGATGGATGCCCCGGGATGGATGCCCCGGGATGGAAGCCGCGGCGGCTGCCGGCGCTGCCCCGCCTGCCCACGCGGGGGCGGCCCCGCCGCACGCTCCGCCCGCAGCGCCCGCGCAGCGCCGGCTCCCGCTCCCGCTCCGGCAGGGATGGGTGCCTTTCCCTAAGAGGAGGGGAAGGGACAGCCCGAGGGCCAGCGGCAGCACGGTGGTTAGTCCGTAAGCTAATTAGTCTATAAACAAGCTCCTTCATGCCTGCTGAGTTGCAAATATTCTCCCGTAAGCTAAAAAGTACAAATACAGGATGATACTAAGTTGTTCACATATAATGAAGTGTCTAGACTCATAGGTTAGTTTAGGTCAAAAAAAGGCCTCTGAAATCATCAAGTCCAGCTGTTAACTGAACACTGCTCTCTTCACCATGGCACCATGTCCCCAAATACCAGTCTAGATAATTTTTGAACATCTCCGGGGTGGTGATTCCACCACTTCCCAGGGAAGCCTCTTCCAACACCTTACCCACCCTTTCAGTAAAGATTTTTTTCCTAATATCCAATTTAAGCCTCCCCTGATGCAATTTGAAACTGTTTCTTCTTGTTCTGTCACTTGTTGCTTGGGAAAAGAGACTGACCCTCACCTGTCTACAGCATTTAGTAAAGACACAAGAAAAGCTCATCTACAACAGCTATCAAAATCCACATGGAGTCTTGAAGCGACATCTAGAACAAGCCAATCTGAAATACAGGATCTCTCCCTCCCATTTTCTGCATACAACCCAAAACACACAGTCCTAAATGCAAGATCAGAGTCACCCTCCCATCCAGGAATGCCAGACAGCAAAAGTGCTGGGGAGCCAGGCTTGGCTGCGTGTCCTCAAAGGGGTGCTCAAAACCCACCTTGTCTTTAGGGCCAGTCCTTCAGCACCAACAAAATGTTTGGCTGGCAGCTGAGATCAACATATGCGAGCTCAAGCCTTGAGAGAATCAGAATTTTCCTTTAGTTTCCCTTTTTTTCCCAATAGTTTCCTTTTTTTCAATAGTTTAATTTTTTTCCAATATGTGGCGCTGAAAGGTTTTGTCCCTCTGACACTTGGGGGATGCAGTCACATGCTTGGTACTTACTGTTTAGCTAGTTCCATGGATATTTGCTCCAAAGAGCATCCTTTTGTCTCTGGTATAAACATGATAACAAAAGCCAGTGATGCTAGACTCATTATTGTGTAAATGAAGCACACCCAGGACAATCCAATGAGTTCTACAAAGGAAGAAAACATATCTTTTTTAATTTTCAAATACTGCAATTTTTCTTCTTGTTGCTGTGTTTTATAGGATACAGCCCCTAATGCACAGGAGAAATTAGAAAGAAGCCAGGCTGCTATTCTCAGCTCACATATATTGAAAAAGAAGATTGGCTTTGCTTTTTCTAATACTCCTTAAGAAAGAAAATTAACACGTTCATATTGGTCCACTTAGCATGAACCTATTGGTTTATTTTATTTGCAATCACTCTGCATGAAAACAGTGAGTAGCCATTGTTACTGGTTTGTGGGAAGGCAGTGGGGATAATGAGTGCCTTGGATTTTTGCCTGGGTCTGGTTTTGGTGCACATTCTTTCTTGGAGTAATTCCAAGCATTTTTCACACTATTACAGTTGTCTCCAGCTAATCCTCGCCACCTGTCAGTGCCCAGCATTTCCACTGAGAGTCACGGGTGCTGTGCCAGAAAGTGATCCGAAAGTGAACTCTTAGTGGGGCCATCCAAGAACTGGTGGTCTTCTGAGCCTACAGTCCGGGGGCTGTAGATCCTCAGGCCGAGGGATGCACTCTGCAGCCCCTGGAAAGTAGAGTGTGTGCTGCAGTCCCCTTACCCTTTTCCCTGCTAAGATAAACCTGGGCAGTTGAGACATTTGCCAGTTGTGTCATGAGCTGAAAATTGCAGCTGAAGCTTCTGATCCAGCTGATACCTCTGCATCAGCACCTATGTGCAGATGCTGCTGGCCACTGTGACCTCCACGTGTATTCATCTGACAATAGAATTCCCAATCCTGCCTTTCTGCCATAGATGAGGAATGGATGTTTTCCTGTACTTACACTTTCATAAATCCAGATTAGACCCAGTTAAGCCAAGGGAGTTACTGGGGCTTTACAGTCTGTGAAACTGAGACCTGGATAACAGAGAGATGTACAGTAACAAGTAACGCTGCACGACAAGAGGGGACCTGCCGGGGAAACAGCTGACACTCAGCACCTGAGGTCTGCACCAGGTGGTTTTGGAGACATTTCCTTAGGAATAACTCAGATCTGGTCCAAGGACTGAGCAAGTGCTGGCAGCCAGACTGCCTACAATATGCATTTTCTTGTTTGCTTTTGTCCAAAAGCTTGTGCAGTTCAGTGATGCAAACTGATGGGCAGTGAGTGGGAGTAACTGGATGGTTTCCTTTTGAAGAAGACTCTTGATCCAATTAAAGTGAGAGTGTCAGCACAGTGAACTTTACCTGTCCTATTTTTCCTCGTTTTAATCAAGATAGTAC
Source organism: Agelaius phoeniceus (assembly GCF_051311805.1). Classification (NCBI taxonomy): domain Eukaryota; kingdom Metazoa; phylum Chordata; class Aves; order Passeriformes; family Icteridae; genus Agelaius; species Agelaius phoeniceus. The sequence continues at coordinate 57,679,076 of NC_135267.1, forward strand.
TCAGGATGGAGGATGTGGTTTTTTCTTTCTCTCTCTCTTGCTTTTTTTTTTTTTTTTTTTTTGGAAAGAAAATGCAAGTGGGTGAAACCAATTTTAGTAATAGATCACATTCGTTTTCAAATTTCTCTTAAAAAACATCTAACAGGGTGAAAACTGCGTTGATTTTTTGTGAGTTGATTGTCTGCCTCTGTCGGAAAGTAATGTAAACTTAAGGGAAACCTGGAATTTCTACTCTCTTCTATATTTTGATTTTCAGCATGTATTTTTGTCACAATAAGACTGAAAACTAAAATTTGCAAAGCCTCATACAATATAAAATTAAAAAAATAAATTTGCTAATCAGTAAATATCAGCATTTAACCTTCCCCTTTGACTATCATCAAATTAGAAGTCATACATGGTAGTCTTCTACATTCTTACATTCAAATGTGAAAGACTTTAACCTCACAAAGACATTTTTTTCTAAAGAAAATTTTCTGAAAGCTGAGACATTCCTGTGAAAAGGAATGAATGAAATGGGATTGTGTTTAAAAAAATGTCTGATCAGAAAAGCTGTGGTCTGATCTAGAACAGAACTTGCATTGATTTCAGAAGATGCAGGACTTAATCCTAAACATTATGTATTTTCAGCCTACCAAGGCAATGTTGTTTTTAAGACCCGAGTTTCCCAGCCTGTGGAGTGGATGTGCAAGGTCTGACAGCAGCACTGTGGGGCTGAAGTTACTGGCACAAACAAAGATGTGGTGGGAATGGTGAAGTTACACCGACCCCTAAACAGAGACCTTGTCTCCTGGGCTTTCACAGCTGCAATTTTGGCAATGCTTTTGTATAAGAGAGACTTATTTTGCCCACTAGGAGAATATCAACTTGGAAGGACACAGAAAAATCTTACCAGTTACAGTCAAAAACGTCAAGGAGATGAGGAGGTTTATACCCCAGTTCATGCTAGATGTCAAAGCCATGGCCCGTCCTCTGATCCCACCAGGGAAAATCTCACTCAGGACCAACCAGGACACTGAAATACAAGGAAAGAAATGTTTCTTTGGAAGGATGACTCTTCTTGCTATAAGTCTAGGTAGTCCATGGATTCAGGTGAGGCCACCTGAAAGAATAAGTTGATTTTCAGGGGTTAGATTTGTGAGGACCCCCATTCTGCAGACAGCATGTGCAGCAATCAGCATCACCTGGGGTCACCATCCCCTCATCTCTGCCCAGTGGGTGCCTGAGCCAGTGACAGGTGGCACTGGACTGGGGAGGTGAGCTCTGACTGCACATCTGGGTATGAAAGCAAGTTCTGACTAAATAACTCTCGAGTGACATAACACTAATGGAAGTGGGGCAGCAAACCAAAGCAATCTTCAGCCTCAGAGGGGCACTGTGTGTTTATGCCACCTTATAAATCAACCTGCCACACTGAACTATGCTTGCTATTCCAGCTCTCTGCTGCACATAAATGAGATTGCTGAGGTATAAATGAAGAGAGAGGAACTGATTTTTGACTCCTTCATATCACGTCACACCACACCACAGGTGATCTAAATGCTGGTGCTGCTAGCTCCCAAAGCAAATTCAGACATGAAGAGCTGGCTCTGTAATCACCTTGATAGCAAGAGGGAAAAAAAAAAAAGATACATTTTTGTACTGTTCCTGATTATCAGAAAACAAATGAACAAGAACCCATACACAAACAAACCCAAAGCCCAGCCAAAAACCTGCTCCACCCTCTCCTTTTGTTGACAAGCAAGATGCATTAGCAAGATGTTGCTGCATGGAGAGGCTCTGGGTTAGCAGGTGACTGGCACAAGAGCAGCAAGGTACACATGGCTGAGCTGTGTCTTCAGGCCCTTGGCCATTATAAATCACTCATCTGTGCTGTTATTTCTGCAAAATTACAGATAGGAGTCTACCCAGAACACTTGCACTGGGCAGTGTAAAAGATACATTCTAAAACCAAGCTCCTCTATGTCCAAGTGTGTTTCACCGGTAAAGGTAGGAAAAAAAAGGTTGTCCAGGAGGAAACTAGAAAAGCTGAAATGGGGAAAAAACCCCTGAGTTTAGAGTCAATAGAGCACATTTGAGCAAATTCTAGATTTCATAGTACCATAGATTTGAATTTTTTTTTTTTTTGTGGATTTGGCCCAGATTTTTATATTTCTTAAAGAAAAAAATAAAAAAGCTTCGCTCCTGCCATGGGAGTGAACAGAAGAGTGATAATTTTATTACAGAGAATCAAGACCACACTTCATAATGGCCTAACCCTGTTGGGCACAGTCAAGTGGCCCACTTGAGGACCTGAAAAGCAAAGCAGCAAGTAATCAAGAGGCAGAGGAGCCATTCTGAGGTGTGCATTCACAGCCCCTACAGCTCATCTCCACAGGGCAGCCTGCCGGCCAGCACACAGGCTCAGCTGCAAAAAGAGTTACACACCAAAAACTGGCAAAAGAGATATTTACTGTCACATTAGAATTAAAATAAAGATTGAAGGAATCCAATCCAAACCCACTTTCTGCAGGGCATAAACCAACCTCCAGGAACAAAGCAGTGCTCTGGGCACGGGAGGACAGCTCATGCTGCAGCTGAAATGTGTGGCACTGCAGCAACTCCAATACCATGCAGTTTTCCAATGACAGACTGGCCCTTTCAGCCTAACTGATAATTTGTCTGGAGGTTTGAATTGTGTTGTTTTCCTGTTAAGAAACCAAAATACTTGAGGATCTGCATCAGCTGTAATAGTGGTTAGCTGCTTTTATTGCAACCACTTATTTAGTACTGACAGATGCCACCAAAACACCAGGACTGTTCTTCAAGTCTGCTCATGGTAGCTACACCCGCTGGCATGTCCCTGACCTCTGCCTAGCTGGCAAGGAGCAGATAGGCTCGTTCCCCAGGGAGAAAGAGCAGTGGTAGAAATCTGACACTACAGTCTGTTTACTCCTCTCCCCAAGCTGAAGCAGCAATAACCATCGATTCTTTGCTTTTAGCACCTCTCTGGGATTGTGTTTACTATTTGTACCTTTGCCAAAAAGCAGCAGCTGCTGCAGGTATGGCAGGGATGTGACTTGCTCTGGGGAAGCCAGCAGCTAGGTTCAGGCTCCCATTCATAATGACTGCTGCTGCCTTCTGTGCCGTGCACACAGCACTGCAGACATTTAACCTTCACACTCCCAAAGTCGCTGCCAAGCCACCCCTGTGCTCTGCCTTCACCAGCCTGAACAGTGGCATTCTCCAGGGGAAATCAGCCTGTCCTTGAAAAGAGGATCCAGATACCACCGTCCACCCTCCAGCCCTCCATCTGCTGTGCAATCCAGCAGTTTTCCCAAGGGATGCTGCGATAGCAATCACACTCTGTAGGTTTCAGTGTCCACTCCGGCCACCCCCAGCTGGTGGGAATGGATGGGAAAAGAGCTGGTGATCCCCAGGTGAGAGGTAGGTAAGAGATGAGGCTAAGCATGATTCTCTGTGCTCAATTCAACAACTGCAGGGCTTGTTGCTGCAGGCAGTAACTCACCTTTGCTGACCTGCAGTGTGTTGTGTGTTGACAGCAGTTAAGAAAAACTGTGCAGTTTAATGGTTCTTTATTATGGTACAATATAGAGAAAAGAACACACGCTGCAAATGCAGACAGAAATACTGCATTGGCTCAGAAAGCTTAACTGTTTCATTAAATATCACAGAAACTAGATGGCCTGATAGTCCATGCCCAAGTGGAAAGAGAAGAGGATTCAGATATAATATACAGCCCCATGACCAGGATGGTGACATCCACCTCTAAACAAAGTCACAGGGGCTGTGCAAGCAGGAAGCAGAATAGTAATGGAAGATTTCAGCTAGTCCCATTAAGACTGAATAAATCATGCATAATTGAGCACAGTGCTGGGAGTACATTTTACATACCAGAGATGATGGTTCCGTTAAGCATTTTGTTGGATATTTAATGAGAGAATAAAAGGCAAATTGTGCTTCAGTGCTGAGCCTGGGTAGTTCAAGATGCAACCATGAGCAAGATGCTCTGTTACACTGGTTATAACATTTAACATTCAATATTCTTGTAGAAAGGGAAAAGCCAAGAGCCTACCACATTTTGTTTTGAAAGGAGAACAATATTAACATAAGCTTCCTTTCTATAAAGATCAGAGTAAGGCCTTCAGTGGTGCTGTGGAGAAAGTTTAAACTACATGGTTGAAGGCTTAAAATATACATACAAACAAATGAATGAGAAATAGCACAGATAAACTACTGAATGAAGAAAACTGTTAGAAATAGGAAAGTGCCTTTAGAAAAGGCATACATTGTGCCTAGACAAAGAAAACACAGTATGACTGCTGAAATGTTACTTGCAGTATCATCATCAGGCAGCCAAGTGTTTTGAGCGTGCTGGCTGAGAGGATGAGAGGCCAGGGACAGAGGCAGTGGCATCCCAGGATTAAAGAAACATTCCACTGGGATGCAGGAAGGGATCACTCTGCTAGACTGTACCGAGCTCCTAGCTGGAGCTAGGATAAAGCTGACTAATATCAGCTGGAAAGGGGGATGGCTACAGTGTCTTGTAAAAAGAGTTCTAAGGAAAACCATGTCATTTTGAAAGAGTTAAGGAACACGGGGTAAGACACAAATGAGACACTGTGCTTTTCCGTCTCAAAGAGCTTTGGTGAAGTGTTTGGGATAGAAGAGCAGCGAGCTTAGTCACATCCTAAAAGATACAAACTAAGAGAATCCAAGTGAAATTACCAGATACAGCAGTTAGGTGAGGCAGAAGGATATGCTTTTTCACACAATGTGTATTTCAGCCCTGGAACTCACTATCACAAGATACTTCCAATGTGAAAAGTATTGGTCAGCTAAATCATTAAATGCTGGGTGTCAAACATTATTTCTCCATATGTGTGAAAAAAAGATCCATCCAGAACTATTGTTCACAATAGTAAAAATAATTCCTCAATATTTTTCTTGAAGTTTTCTAAACTACAGATAGGCAGAAGGCTAACTGTGCATGCTGCATGGGCCTCTTCTTCTGCATTGTCTCTCAGCACTTGTTATTGGCCGGAGGTTTTATGGTTGGAGGCAGGGTAACACACTGATTAAGTGGACTTTTTGTTTGAGCCAACATGGCCAAACTAATGAACTTTATACCTGGGCTGTAAGCAAAGAAACATCTCAAACTTCATGTGACGTCTTCCTTCCTTACTTCCTTACTTTACTGCTATGAAGTAAATAAATTTTTAAAAGAGAAAATAACATACATCAGAGAAGCAGAAAAATCTGAGAATAACTGAGAAATACTGTGAGCTTGAGGGTGCTCAACATCCAAGTGAGGCACATGAATGAAAAACGTCCTTGTTTTGACCTTTTCCTGCCAGGAGGTAGAAGTAAATTGGAAGCTGCTCAGCAGCTCTTATTAGTGAAATATTAGATTCCCTTGGTATTAATTTGTTGCTTGGCAATTTTTTTCCTGTACCTGCATTGTGTGAGATCAAATTCTTTATGGTGAGATTCAGAAAATGGCCATTGCAATACCTGAAAGAATTCAGGTTTCTGAGGTATAAACTCTGGAAAGTGATTAATTGGACTTACAGCTTAGGAGGGAAGTGGGCAGAAGTACTTTAGATTTTGAAAAGGAGGACTGGGTTGTTAACAAAACAGGGTCCAAGCAAAGATAAGGAAGATATGAAGTAACACAGACCATCTAAGAGTGTGTAACAAATGATCAGAGCTGGGGAAGGATGCAAACAAGTCACTGCAAAGCTGCCATGAGATGGCGGGACTTGGCTAATGACTGGCTTTGCCAAGACCAGATTTTTACTCCAGGCTTATTAAACCCAACAGGTTTTTCATTTTCCTGGCTTCTGGCTTTGCTGGGTATTACCAGAAAGAGCCAGGTGGCCACCCACTTCCCACTAAAGGCCAGGTTCAGCAGATCTTGATTTCAAAGGGCACGTTGTGCCCTCAAGGGGATGGCAGGAGCCTTCAGAGTGGGTGCTGGTGGTGAGGTGTGTGCCTGTGAGGACACTGGGACAGAGCTGGGCTTGGGGGACACGTGTGCTGCTGTCACACACCAGCACTGTCCCAGCACGGCTCCAAGCACCCACATAATGTAACTCTGGCAAAGGCTTTCACAGAAGATCCAGTGGAAGTCATCTGGGGGTCTGGCAAAAGTGAGGGATGCTTAAACTGGAAAAAGGAGAGTGTGGGAGGGAATTGGTCCTTTTCCAAAGCAGATAAAGGAGATATGACACACAAAAAGTGGACTTACATTCTGCCCCACAGTTTTGTAGATGATTGTGACTGGTGTTAAAAATCTCTGACTTTGCTTAACAAGAGACATCTTTCTCTCTGCCTCTGCCCCATAATATGAAACTGAAATGGCTGCTCAAAATTAATAACTGGCAAACATAGAGCAAATGTGCAGCTGTATTGCTTTGGAGAGCGTGTGAGCTGCCAGCAGAGAGCCAGCCTGACAGGGTCAAGTCCTACCCTGTATGTGCCCATCAAAAGGAGTGGAATTACTGTATTGCTGTGAGATGGGGAGTCAGGAGAAGCCTCAGCTTATCTTACACCTCTGGCTGCATCCTGATCTCTGCAGATGAAGGCTATAAATATAAATATGTACTTTAATACTATGGCTGCCAAGGTGTTTCTCTCCAAGCAACAGACTACTGGTTACAAGATACCCGATGCCACTGATGATCCAGAAGGAGCTGACGTGGTGTGTGGCAAATCTAAATTCTTTTTCTTTTCTTCTGGTACACCACAATTCTATTTCTATTGGCTAACCCTTTAGGCTGACTCCTTGGAGTAACATTATTAGGACAAGTGGGATTTAATCCTTTTTTTCCCTGGGGCTGTATCAGAGTGCATAAAAATTGTTGCCCAGTGTTTGTGCTATTTGCATCACTGTCTAATAGACAGGTTGAGCACTCCCATGTGGTTTTTTAAGGAGCCTTGTGGTGGACCACTGAAATCACTCATGCCTCCTCCAGTTTATTATAGAGCAGCGGGAAGGGTTTGAAGGAAGATAGTGATTCCAAAGCATTACCTCCATCATCTGTGCTCTGGGCCACTTGAGAAGGAGGGCAGTGAGATGCAATTCACATCTGATTTTCTTAGCTATCCTTCCTCCCTTAACCTTCTCAACAGTGGTGCTGCTTTTTAATGATTTTTTTTGTTTGTTTTACTATTCAAATTTTCATCTCCATGAACTTGAAAGAAATGGATCATATGGGCTTTCCTTTTAAATGCAAGGTGTTCAATATATTCTTAAAAATGTTTGCAGTGGTCCTCAATTACTGTCCATTTTCATCTGGAAAAAATAGTCATAAATGAGATTTTAGAGGTGATTACTGGGCAAGAAGTGATATATAAGGATCTAGAAATGGTAGAATTCTCTTAGTTAATGTGATTTGTAGACTATCCTGCCCAAGAAAAGTGCTCAGCAGAAAATCTATCAGTAGAATTGTCCTGTTTCAGCTGGTAGAGAATCCCTTTGCTTCTGAGTAGCTGGTACAGTGCTGTGTTTTGGATTTGGTATGAGAACAATGTTGATAACACACTGATGTTTTAGTGTGCTGCTGAGTAGTGCTTTACCCTAAATGAAAGATTTTCAGTTTCCTATGCCCAGTTTTCCATTCCCAGTGAGTAGGCACCCAAGAATGTGGGAGGGAGCATGGCCAGGACAGTTGAAAGGAACTGGCCAAAGGAATATTCTATACTACATACAGAATATATATTCTATTCTAGAGCATCATGCCCAGATTATAAACTGGGAAGAGCTGGCTGGGAACCACTGATCACTGCTCAGGAACCACTGATCACTGCTCAGGAAAAGTCTGGCCATCAGTCAGTGGGAGGTGAGCAATTGTGTTGTGCATCATCTGTTTCTCTTGGTTTTCATTCCTCTCCCTCTCTGCCTCTTCCCTTTTCATCATAGTCATTGCTATTATTGTTATAATCATTATTATAATTAGAATTATTCTTTTTGTTTGTTTATTTCAATTATTAAACTGCTCTTAACTCATGAGGTTTAACTTTTTTTTCTCCAATTCTCCTCCCTAGTGGGCAAGGGGCAGGGGAAAGTGTGAGCCACCAGCTGTGAGGTACTTAGCTACCAGCTGAAGTTAAAAAAGAAGAATGTATCATAGCCTTGCTGTTGGCAGATATGCTGATAGTGTGTACCTCTTTTCAGGTACCCTAAGAAAAGTTGTTTTGAACTGATGTGTGAGATGACAATTCTGTTTGCAACTGGATACCACAGTCACATTTTCTCTCATCCTTTGTTATGCAGACACTCAAATTCTCCCATCAAGACAGAACCACGTGCAGAGTGGCAGAAAAGAAAAAGAGAGAAAAAGGAAAAATTTTTAAAAGCTTTCAAGGGAGAATATGCTTACTATAATAAAACACATACTGCCATCCAAAAAAGGACTTTTAATTAAAACCTGAAATATGTATTCCTGTTTGTGGGTGTTTATTTGTTCAGAATATTGAATCCAGGATAATCCTTTGAGGCATTTGCGGAGGAATGACTGCAGAAGCCAGAAGCCCTAATTCATGAGGAAGTTCTATGTGAATTAGTTCAGCTTATCACATATTTCTCTTCTACAAAGTATGCAGAGGAGAAATTACCCAGTTGTGTGGGTAACCCTGTTTTTCCAGTACCCAATGGCTACTGGTGGTCCTTGAGGGGTTGCACAGCAGAAAAAACCTGTTGTGACACAGCAACTGGGGACAATTTAGGCCTTTGCTCTTGAAAAACAGAGATTTTATTTGTGCACATGCCTCACAAAACTTCCAGTAGAAAGGATAAGCAGCGTTTTACAACAGTGACTTATTTAGTGAGCAGCCTGTAGTGATCCAGGCTTTTTTTAAGTTCCTCACAGGAAATGGCTGCCCCTGCTTTGCTTTGGTTGCTGCTGGAGGAAGGCAGTGAGGAGGAAGGTGTGAAGGCTCTGGGTTTAGCCACCACAAAGTGTCTTTTAGTTCTGTTTCTTCCATAAGAGTTTTCTGCACTTAGGGTTGATTTTCCAATGCAGCAGAAGCTGGGTGCCCTCCTGCATGACCTTTCCCTTTGAGAAAATCTTCCTGGCTTTCCTCCCAGAGCTCAGTGTGGCACAGGAACTTGGATGCCATGGGAGAAACAGTCTCCTGCCTCCATGCACTGACTTACCATGCTCTCTGTGCTTTGGCTTCACCTTCCTCAGCAGAGCCAGTAAGTCATGTGATTGATGACACATTTTTACCTTTTCAGCATAACTATTTCCTCATACTTTATAGTACCTGTTTTAGTTTCATGAATTTTACAAGTGAAATAAAATACTGACTTTGCACTTGAAGTCCTACTGACAGTTTTAGTTTCTGCACAAAGCTGGCCCAAGATTAGCTTGCCTCTAAAAAATTCTTCCCCAGCCCTCCTTCCTAAAGGAAACTGGATTTTATGAAGCTTGACAGATGACCTGCAAACATTTTACTGATTTCAGTATCAAAAGGATCTTGTCTCCTAGAACATGGTTAAGGAAAACAATATGAGCTAAACTTTAAAATTGTGCATAATTTTAAGCACAGGCTCCATTTCTCTTATGCAATGCCTTTGTGTCAATGGGTTTACTAACATAGAACTATTAGTAAAGAGGTATTTACACTATGCAGAGCACCAAGCTCAGGATACTGAATCAAATCCCTCTTTATGTGGAGCATAATATGCCAAACCACAGGAAGTCACCTACCTTTTCAACAGCAGATTGAACCACTGTCACTGCAGAGACACAGGAAGAGTGGCTGGGGCATGGTGTGGTCTCTCCCTCTTTTCACAGCAGCCAGGGCTCTGTCTCTCAGAAGGCAAAGCCTTTGGCCTGATGCACCAAGACTTTCCCTCATTAACATATTAGAGTTACAAACAGGAACACAAATGTCAGTGAAAATCATGTTTCTGATTTCAGATGCATTTCAATATACAGTTTAAATTCAGTCTTGGGGATGAAATATAATAACATAATAAAACAATTAAGAAGCTCCCACTGACATTCCCATGTCTCATTATCATAAAAGCAATTTTTCCTTCTTGTGACCTTTTTGACACTTACAAAAGCCCCCCAAATTTGTAGGTTTTATCAAGTGAGATAAGACAAACCTATTCATTTTATATTTTAGAAAGCAGCCTCTGCAATTTGGAATCCTAGAATTAATATCCAGCTATCCAAAAATATCTTAAATTGGCTTGCACTTCACTACTACTAATCAGCCTTTGAAAAGGCAAACCTATTCTGGGATAGTTTGATGTGTTAACAAGAGGTTCCAGATAAACTTTATCTGGGGCAGGGAAATAGGGAGAAGTGGGCAATTTACAACCCTTGCTTTATTTTTCATTTTGGTATGCCTTGTCTTTCTACTGCAGCTTGGTAGTACAGACAGTATGAAATAGAGGCCATGTGAGGCAGCATTTGAATAGCCCAGGAATGATGAACTAGATAAGCACGTGGAGTGTCATATTCAAACCACATGGATGCATGCATTAAAAGACTATTCAGTACAAAAAAAACAGTGCTAGGAATCTTGTCATAAAACAAAGAATCCAAGATAATTTTTTTTTATTATCTGAAATAGGACTTTCTGTACTGTTTCTCAGTGAAACATGCATATTCCCAAGGTTTATTATCTTCATTAAATTCCAACATAGCATTTAAGCACTGGATTGGTTTTGAAAACTCGATTTAGTCCCTACCACTCTCCCATTTTCCAGAGTAAACCACAAAAAATCATAAAATTTATGCTTCTAATTTCTGTGAATTTTAAGGTCAGGCCACAGCTGCTGGGAAAATGTAGAAACTCAAAAATAAAACATTGTAAACAAATGTCATGCAAGGCAATGTTGAGCATGAATGTCTGTTAAGATAAGATTCCTGTGCACTACAAATTAATATGACATGCTTTTAGAAGCCTGAAATACTGCTTTAATGTAGGAGATAGTGATGTGAATTCTAGGTTTTGATCTGATTTTTTTACTGGTGTTTTCCAAGACAGTGCAAAACCATTAAGCACACAGTATTTCAAAACACAGGAACAGCCAACTAAATCCATAGAAGGTTCAGAATTTCCACACTAACAGTTCTCATTCCCACAAGATTGTCCAGTTTCAGGTGAAGCATTTGGTGGCCAAAATGAAGCCCAAGAGCATTAAGGGGCAGGGAAAAAGCATCCTGTGCAATCTGGATTGTCAGGATGGCTGGAGGTATGACCTCTGTCATCGAGTCCCTGGGCTGTACAGTGTCATGTGTCAAACCAGCTGTTCTGGGCTTTGTTACAGATGCATTTAGTGACTGAGGTGAAAGACATGTAAAGGTTCAGCCTTTAACTGTGTTAGTGAATCTACTCAGGTAGCCAGTTAATCTAACAATCACAGGACCAAAGACAAAGGGATTATATTTGCCTCCAGTATAATTCTCTGGGCTTTATGGCAGTGTTCCAGCTCTGAGTCTTGTGTCTTGTCTTGTCTCTTGAGTCTTATTGATTAAACCAATAAAACACAGAGAGAGACCACCACAAACCACTCAAGACTGTATAAGAAAGACAGTGATGGATTGAGGATGGATTTACTTCCTTCTTCACCTCTATGAATTTCACTTTTCTTGTGAACCTTGCAGCTTTCTTCAAACCTCCTTGATCTTTCTTGCCTGATCCTTCTTCTCAATTTTCTCCAATGCTGTTTTAAAGCTGCATTTAAATGACTCCAATGCTCACAATGAGACATAGAGAAAACAAGTGGGTTTTTACATGGGAATAGAATAGAATAGAATAGAATAGAATAGAATAGAATAGAATAGTTCAGTACAAAGGGACATACAATGGTCATCTAGTCCAATTGCATGACCACTTCAGGGCTTACCAAAAGTTAAAGCATACTACATGTGGAATGCTGTCTAATTTAGTTTCCCAGTCATCCTAAAGTTCCTTTAACAGCCAGTAAAGAAGGGAGCATTGTGCCAAAGGAAAGGTCACAGATTTCACAGGTTTCACAGAATATGCTGAGTTGGAAGGACCCACAAGGATCATTGAGTCCAACTTTTAAGTGAGTGGCCTGTACAGGGATTGAACAGAGGCTGAACCCACAACCTTGGTTTTATTCACACCATGCCCTGGTAAGAGAGCAGGGGTCTGAAAGTCCCACGTTGGTGAAGAAAATATCAGTCTTTGTTGATAATCTGAGGAATCTGGCTCCTGCATCAGTTGGATTCCCAAACACATTGAAACATCTGTTCCATTTTAGGTACAAATTATCTCAGTTTTAAAGTATTCATTCAAGCTGATATAAATTTAACTCAGATATACTCAATATGGCAAATCTGCCTAGGTTTAAACTAGAAATCGACATCTATCATCCTAAACTACACTTTCATCAGTAAAAATTTGCTCTTAAGGTGTGCCCTCTCTAGGGGCTTGTCTTTACCAACTTCTCTGCACAGGTTTTGCTCCTCCCAGGGCTGATGATCCACACAGAGAGCTCCCACAGCAACAAGATGGTGCATCACAGTAAGGCTTGCTGGAGACCACAGTCCCTGCACCATCTTGGGGGAACTCAGCCTGGTGGGCACAAAGCCACAACCCTGGGTCTTTCATGTGGGAGGAGTTTAACCAGTGTGAAACTAGTAAAACATGAAGGCAGGCTTGGTGGCCTGCCAGCCTTGCCTGCATTAGAATAGAGATAGTGACTGTAGTGACTACAAGCCCCTGTTTTGTTCACCTGTGTTTATCCTCTCTTGTGCCTGCTCCAACAACTTTGAATCTGCCTGCTCTAAGTGCCTCTGCATCCACACAAGGAGAGAAGGGAGATGTTAGGGATCCCCAAATGCAGGAGGAGCATTAGTCTGAGGTGGTTATGAGTGGCTGAGAGTCCATCAGAGAGTCATCCTGGGAGGAAGTGCTGTCCTCAAAACTGCAATGTCCTAATTTTGTGGGTCCTGTGCTTGCCCTCCCCTTGTACAAGGTCTGCAGACACACTTTGTATCCACTGAGAGTCTGGACCTCACAGCCCTGGGCACTGGTGTGCTGCTCCCAGCAGTCAGCTGGGTCTCCTGTTTTGTAGGTAATGTGCTCACTTCCGGAGCTAAGAAGAAAGAGTGATGAGCACGTGATTTTTTTCCAGTTTTCCAATCAGAAATATTCACCTGATGGCTGAGGCTAGCAGATGGCTGCAGAGGCCATTATATCCCAGCCTGATAAGGCTTCCTGTGGATATTTAATTTCACTCTTTAACAGGTATTTAGCAATACCCAAGTACTGCCAACACTACAAGCATCCATTCATGGGAGCTATGATTCAATGGGACTGCAAAAGCAACATGGAAAATCAGGGTTTGCAATAAATTCTAAACCCCTCTTCCAAGACCTGGTTATACACTTGTTGACCGTAAGTATGTTAAAAATACATGGATAGATAAATGTATTTCTTTGTGCCAAACCCTGAAACCCAGGAAACACTTCTCCAGCTGCAGACACTGACTTGCCTTGGGTGTGTTGTGCCCACAGGAATCTGAGTGTAAAGAAGGCTCTAAGTGCTTGGATCTGCAGCTCCAAGTTGTTGCCTGAAAGAGGAGTTTGTCTCCAAGAGAAGAGATCTAGAGTTTATCCCTTGGCTCTGAAGAGCCACACAAAACTGGCAGCTGCTCTAGGACATGAAGTAATAGAACATCTTTGTCCCAGGTTGGCAGAGACATAAGTACCTTCGGACTTTTTACAACTAAGTTTTGGAGTTTTGAGGATGATTCATGTCATGAAATTGCCCCTCAGTCTCACTTGTAGGTGTTTTTGTGGATTTTCATCTGCATGCTCAGCATGAAATGCCATGAAGCCAGCAGAGCTGATGTGATTTGCTCCACCAGATTATCCCAAAGTTCATTGGCCAACTGCCTAAATGCTTTTGCAGTTACACAGAAATGTGTTTAAAGGACTCACAGAGGAAGAGCTCTTGTGCTAGGCACCAATGCCATACATGCAGTCCAAATGCATACATTTGACATCCCTCTCTCATTAAAGGTGTTCCTCATTCCACACCAAAAAATCCTTGAGATGTTAATGGATTCCCTTGAACTTCACTCCCACAGTATGTGCAAAGAGGTACTGCCCAAGTCCTGTTTTGCTCACTTGCCTTTAACTTGCAAGAACAAATTCCAACTGGGAAAACAGACTTTCTGTTTGGTCCAGAATCAGTCGGCATTACTTGCTTCTCAGCCTAGGATTTCTTGGAGCCACTCTGACTTCTTCTTGATAAAGAGCATTGCCTCTAGACCCCATTGCATCCTGCATACCTGTGTGTGGTGCTACTGTATTTCTTCCAGCTATTTACTGATGAGATCATCTCACTCAGGGAAATACGGGGGGAAGTTGTCCCTAGTTAGTATTTGATCATAAATGGTGCAAAAGGAGATGGTCAAGGCAGAAAAGCAGATCTGTGGTAATGGGTGCAACCTGATATCTGAATTTTGTTCACTGGGTCTGTGAGGAGAACAGCAGAGCTCTGGGCACCCACTCTGTTTCAGAGAGGCTATAGCTGCCCTACAGTTGCTAACCAAGAGAACTCTTTTGCACATACTCTATCCAAACACAGGAATGCTATACTTACAGCCTTATTTTGGAAAATAAGTCTGACATCCCAGGAGCATGGCTTTCCTCGTTCTGGCATCCCTACATGTTGCACCACACACAGTGGTGAATGAAGGAAGTGACACCTCTTTATGAGAAAGGACCTCTAGTTTTTGCCCCTCAAATGGTTTGAACACAGCAATTGGCAAATTAGATGCCCTGAAACTATTTCAGTTAATACTGTGCCATTTAGTAAGTGTTCATGCACGGTAATAGCCCTGACTAGTTTATTTCTGTGTGTTCTTTATGTTAAATTAATTTCCAAGGTCACATTGAGTGATCACATTTTGGCTTGGGTGATGAACTGGTGATCTACCTCCACACCACACTCGTCTCATCAGCCTGCACTCATTGGCCCCTGTGAAAGGCACAGCACTGCTTCTGCCAGGCCCAGACTTCTCCCGTCCCTCCCCTGTC
This sequence comes from Agelaius phoeniceus, assembly GCF_051311805.1. Classification (NCBI taxonomy): domain Eukaryota; kingdom Metazoa; phylum Chordata; class Aves; order Passeriformes; family Icteridae; genus Agelaius; species Agelaius phoeniceus. The sequence continues at coordinate 57,694,117 of NC_135267.1, forward strand.
CACATGCAGCAGGTTCCAATGCTTCTCTCCACAAACATGTGCTGCAAACAACCAGGAGCCCTCTCACACTCCTCATCCTCCACATGGGAGCCAGGAGTGGTTTCTTTAGGGCTCTGCAGGCATCATTCCCTCCTGAGAATGGCTGATCCTTCTTTGTCCTTTCTGACACACAGACAAAGGGTAACCCAAGACAAACGAGGGTGTCAAGCAAGCCCCCTTAGCTAATGACTGAATGCCTTGAAACACCTCTGCAAACACCCCAAGAGAAATGGCATGTGCTGTTCTGCGGTGTGATGCAACACTGATTTGTTGCATCTACAAAACGTCCTCATAATTGTGTGAAATTGAGTGTGAACAACTTGAAATTGCAGTTCATCAAACATAATTAAACTGAAACACAGCAGCAGAAATACCCCTTTTATCTTGTGTAAGGGCTGATAATATAAATACAGAGCACCCCAGAATCAAAAAATTGACTAAGCAGATGCTTGCTAGTCAGTGAATTCTTTTGTAATGCAAAAATGACTTTTATCTCTCACTGTCTATTTTTGAATGCTCATCATTGTGATGCCTGGGTGTTTTGATAAAGGGCAATAAATATATTTAGCATATGCTTAGTTCATTTAAAAAATCAATCTACTTTATGTAATTTGGCAACAAAAGAGAAATCATTTATAAATGTCTGCTACATTAATCTGGATTGTAACTCTCTTCTATGAGCATTAAAAAAAAATAAAAAGGGTAAAAGTACAAAGTACAAAGTACTTAAAAAGAAGATGATAGAGCTCAGATTGTGTGATCTGTCCTGTAAACAGTGTGGCATCTCCTAATGGTCCTACATAAAGTCTCCTTTATCCCCACAGAACATAGTGCAGCACAGACTCAAAATAAAGTGGGTGAATTTATTCCAGAAATGGCCTTGTGGTGTGGAAAGAAAGGAGCAAGATCTTCTCTGCTCTTCATCCAAAAGATGTCAATTTGATCTACCAAGAGAGGCATTCTCAACACCACCTTCACCTTAGCCAGCCATTGCATGGGGGCAGGCATTGCATGGAGCATGAGTTCCCACTGAAAACACAGTGGGGCAGGTGCTACAGTGCTTTTGTCCCCAGGTGCTCCAGGCACAGCCTGGACACAGCAGCCAGCCAGTGCAGCCTTGATGCCTCCTTCCCACTGACCAGCAGGCAATGGAGAACAGTCTGGTCCAGAGCACAGGCCAGATTTAGAGATGAGTAACATAAACATGTTAAAACTATTTACTTTACATAAGCAGAGTGCCTCATTTTTTTTCTTTACACTAAGACAGGTTCACTGGGTTTAAGAAAGCTAGGCTTTGAAAACACATTCAGGGATTAGGGCTCCAAACAGGAGATGTTGTAGGCTGTACAAGAGACACAAATTATAATCCTGCATCCCAATCCAGACTATTCAAGCATGATAGATCCTTTGAAGATTCCAACAATCTCTTGGTTGTCTAACTCTTGCATTTTCTATACTTTTTAACTGAAATTTTAACTGAACAGTGTGCTTTCAAGGCAGGAAAATGCCTTGAAAGGACTTAGCTGCAATTTGAAATGCCTGTATCTCTGCTAGATCTGGCCTTCACTTGCTAGGCAAACACATCTGTCAGTACAAATTGCCTCACAGTGGCTTTATACATGATTTCTCCATGATGGAGCTGAGAGGGTGTCTGTTCTTTCCCATTTTCTGTTTGAAAGCATTTGAGCTCTCAAGTCAAGAAAGAGGTCAAAAAACAAGCACTGGCCTCAGAGACTTCTCAGATCTGCCTGGAAAACACATCAGTTTTTGTAGCCCTCAAGAAAATAGACACTGTTCTCATTAACTGTACATTAGGCCAACTCAAATGACTAAGAACCCGTTTACAGCCAGGTCACCAGGAAAGCAGATTTCAGCAGGAGGCCAAGACTGAACATGTGACCCCACTCTAAGGGTCATTAAATATATGTTTGAAATGCCCAAATAAAAGTTCAAGTAACATTTTCTTTTCTTTGCACTTTACCTCCTTGTTTTTGAACCTATGTCACAGAAAGCAGAATCCAGCCCCAAGACAATCTTCAAGGGAAGGAATAATGCTGTAATAACACAGTCAAGCTTGCAACCCTGGCAATGAATGCTTATCTCACACTGCTCTCCCTGTGAGCAATGTTTAAAATAAATAAATACTGCAGGGGAGTTGTTGTTAGCACAATTGTTGGGTTGTATCCTTGTGACAAGCTTTTTATCATAATAGTACAGGAGAGTACAGTTTGTTTGCAATGCAAGTTTGAGCCAGAGTGCAAGAGCACATAAAGTCTGTTAATAAATAATGGGCTGGGCATGTGGGTTTTGCAGAGCGACTTAAAAAGTCAACCCCTTCAAAGTACAACATTATGCAAGTGCTATTGAAACAAAACAAAAGAAAACAGAGCGATTTAATTTCTAGTCCCTTGGAATGACAGACATCCTCTCCCTCGGGAGAGAGTGAGACCTGTGCAAGTGTGATGGCAGGTGCAGCAGTACAGTGTCAGCTGTACAGGAGCACACCTTTGTGCCCTCCCACTTGTGCTGTTCCACCCAAGCAGTGGCAATGGTACTACGGCTTGCTCGTGAATTATGGTACCTTGAATGTGTTTTCCATATCTGAAGACTATTACACCGTCAGAGGGACAGATCCTCAGCAGGACTCAGGTTGGTATTTTGTGGATTTGACAATGTCATACCATACAGAGGTCCAGAGCTTATCATTATTTTGGGTTTAGGAGCTAGCAGCAGCAAATGCCTACATCCTAACCTTCCCAGTGTAAGGACACAATAGACTAGAAAGAGGAAAGATAGCCGGGGGCTCCATAATTTTGCTGTACAAAGCTAACAGCAGTTCTTGACTGGAGAGGGAACAGTTAATTTCAGTGAACAGAAGGGAGATCAGGTCATTGGCCTTAAGGGGCAGGACCTCTTGCTGTAAAGTACATGCCAGGCCTACCAGGATGGTGTGTGACAATACCAGTGCATACTGGCAGACAACAGTGCTTTGCCCAACTTAGGAACTGCCTCATCCCAGCACTTAATAATGTAAGTTACAAACAGTTAGAAAAATTAAACACTTACTTGGTCCAAGACCTATGGAAAATGCAGCAACATAGACAAGCAGGCTGGCCAGTGAGAGCCATTTCAGGACAACAGGAACCTCCCCACCTTCCACGTGAGACCCTGTTGTGCTTTTGCCTCCTGCCAGGGCAGTCCTGTTCAGTTCTCCTATCCTGGAAACATCTGGGCTTTGTACATCAAATGACAATCTTTCTGTTGAAGGCCTGCTAGCAAAGAGGTCCTTGAGACTCCCATTGGTGACAGTGAAGTTTCCTGGTCTCTGGAGAGAAAAATCCTCTGGAGACTGGCTTCTGCAGACCTTGGTTAAATTCACATGTATGTTACGGTTCACCAAGCCCATAGTGACCAACGATATTGCCATAACAGAAGAGCCAATACACAGAAAAGTTTTACTTCCAACTTGATCCACAAAAAACGTGGCTGGGACTGTGCTGACCACTTTAACCACTCCAACTCCAGTGGAAGCCAAGCTGGCAGCTTCATTGCTCTGGAACCCAACTGACTTCAAAACAGTCGATGCATAAAATAAAATGTTGGGTTGCCCAGTTGTTTGCACAAAAAAAACTAGAATGAGTCCTACCAGCATTCGGGCCCGCATGTTGTTTTTTGAACGAAACAGGTCCAAGAAACTATACTGATGTTCATCTTTCAGGGAAGACTTAATCACAGTAAGCTCCTTAGTAGCATCTGATGTTTCCCGTAGCCTCTCCAGTACTTTTCTCGCCGCTTCATCATCATTTTTCATCACAAGAAACCGAGGGCTTGGGGGAAGGAAATACATGGCAACAGCCTGCAAAGCACCCAATGGAATCACCAGGCCAAACATGTACTTCCAGCCGTGAGATATGCTGGCAAATGCATAATTTGAAATATAGGCAAAGAGAATGCCCATCACAATCATGAGTTCATTTAATGACACAAGGAGGCCTCTTCTGTGCTGTGGGGCGATCTCAGCGATATACACACATGTGGCAATTGATGATAAAGATATGGAAATACCTATGGCAATCCGGCCCACAATGAGTACCTCGTATGATTCATAGGGCAGCAGAATCAGACTCCCCAGCACAAGTAAAGAAGATGCAATAATAATAGCAAGTCTCCTTCCAAATCTGTCTATAAGAAATCCACCAGTAAGGGATGCAAATAAGGCCCCAAAAAGCAGGGAACTTACAATGACTTCCTGCTCTTTGCAAGAGAGTGTTAAAATGCTGCTCATCTGAAGAAGAGCTCCAGAGATAAGGCCCAACTCATAGCCCATCAGAAGTCCACTTATGGCAGCAATGGCAGAAGATAGAAAAGTGAATGTTCCACAACCTGAAATAAGAGGATAAAACAAAAAACCTTGAAAGGGTGATTTCTGCAACATTCTGACAATTAATAAAAACTTTGTTTGATCCTCCAGTTTAAAAAAATCTCTCTGTAACTTTTAGGCAAAGCAGTTAGGTACAATACACATCCAGCAGCAATGGTGACATAAAAGCTATTTACATAAAAAGCTAATTCTGAAAAGAAAAAACAAAGTAATGAATACAAAATCTTTAGTTTTAATGCCTTTGTGTCCCTTATCTTTCTGATCAAAAGTCAATAAGGTTTTGATCAGGTCCTAAATAATTAAACCATTTGCTTCAGAATATTATTGCAAAAAGAAATGGTGAGAAAGCAATTTTTGCCTTGAGATTTTTCAGTGTTTTTCCTAAACTGAGAAACTCTCATCCACCCAACTAGAGTACCATGAGCAAGGAAAGCATAAATTTCTTAGCCAAATTGTTTCAACCTTGACTCAAATAAGTAACAAGTTTTCCCTCACCACTTATTATTTCCTTTGTTTCTCCTGAGGACGAGATGAAGGCTGCTGGTACCGTTGTTTTTGTTTTGCCAAATTGGAGACTTATTCAGTGAGCATCAGGCTGATGCAGGTATCTGGGATATTCTAGGGAAACTGATCTTTGAGGTAAACACATGAACTTTCTGGGCTTTGCTCACATCTAAACTCAGATTCTTTGGAATATCTTGATCAAATATTTTGCATCGCTTTTGATGGCCATAATGTCAGGAACAAGAAACAGATGATGAAAACAATGCAGATCATATGCCTTTGAATCTCCACTTTAAAACAAACTCATCTTATACAATTGTGATTCATTGTTTATTGTTACAAGATAGATTTGACTGATCATATTCTACTAACTGTGAAGCCTTTTGCACCCTAAACCTTGAGGAATACATCAATTTGTTATTGTTGGTCTCGTTCTTCCTCCCAGCATGATTTTCCTCGCATCATGATGTTGGCTGCCACACAGCTAGGAAAAGAGTAAATCAACTTCTGATTTTGCAATTAGTTAGAGAGATGGGATGTGTCAGAGGAGAGGTGGCTTTTGCAGCATAACAGAGTCTGTATTTAGTTAATTCTCCTGGAACGAGTGGTATATGGTCTAATTGGAAATGATACACAGAGTTTGTTTATTTTTAGTTCATTTTTCTAAGGCATTAAGGCTCTTTGATCACACTGACTGCTCAGAGTTTGTTGCCAATAATTTTGAGCACATTGGTGAGGATCAGCCCTATTTGATAGAGGATATTACATTTCAAAAGCAAATCTTGAATAGAGAGAAGGAGAGCAGCCCTAGCAGTACATCTGCACTGCTAAAGTAAACAGTGCCAGAGCCCAGGCCCAGACCCTGGCATGTGGCCACATACCCTACTAAATTGCTGGCAGGATCCCTGGCACATTTGCAGCCCAAGCCACCTTGTGTTCTCCTAACAACTCCCAGAAGCAAACAATTCCACCACCCCACCCTGCAGCCGCTCCATAGGCAGATGGGTTATTATGGAGGGTAGCACAGCACAACTGTGAATATAAGCAATGCCTCAGGGGTCAGGGGAGATGTGCAAGCCCATTAAGTTTATTAAGATAAGTATCACCTATTAGCTCTCCTAACTTTGAGCCAAACAGGAGCAGCCCTGAGATACTGAGTGCACCAAATGCACCTCAACTCACTCAGCTGCTGAGCTGGTGTGGCTGGCAAACCAGAGATAGATAAGAGATAGGGGAGAAGCACACGGTTTTGTCTTGATGGGCTATAAGGACACAGGGGGAATGGGATTATTGTGAAAAGTCTTTCAGAAGTGGGGGGCAGGTGGTAGATTTATTGGGAATGGAGATGGGACATCTTGAAGAAAATAACAGAAACAAATATGCAAAATGCTCCAGTGATAGAGCAATCTTTTTATATTGTTGTTGTCCAGATCTGTTAATATTTCTAAAGATTTTTCTTCTTTTATATCTGCAGTATCTGAGACCATTTCACTGATTTTAAATAGAAGCATGGGTTAGGTCCTGCTGTACTTACTTCCTTCACCCATTGAACAGTACTTCAGTGGAAATACTGCTGACTACAGCTAAGCTGCTTTGTGCTGCATCCTGCAATGCACATATGCAGTATTTGTTTTATCATTGCAAAACATAATTTCTCCTTCCCATTTACACTTTTGAGTTGCTTGCTTGCTGCATATTATTGTATCTGGAGAATATACCCTTCCAGTGAATCCTGGCTGGAAATCTGGGCTGATAACAGCACAGTGAGTATTGTGCTGAAGGAATGAGCATATCAGAAACTAAACTGCTAATCTAATCACAGTGCTCTGCCCAAACTACTGTTCAGTGCTGATGTTTGTGCTTTCTTGATTATCTCTTGAATATTTTACATCATTGAGCCAAATATATTTTATGTAGGATTTTACCTCAATTTATATATTATGGACTAGAGAGCATTGTGTTCATCCAGTCTGACACTCACAACAGCACAACATGATCCTTCAGACACACTTCAATTATGTTTTATCTGAACTGGGTGATTTAAAACATTCAGCTTTGATTTTAAAATGGCTAGTGATTGAAAACCAATGACTTTAAGTCATAGGTCATCCCAATGGTTAATTGCTTTCACTGTAAGCTATCTGTAAATTATTTCTAGACCTAATTTCTGCAACTTTGGCTTCCAGCCATCAGATCCCATTCTCCATGTCCCCACACTTAACTGTGTTCACTGAGTACGAACTTATAGCCTGCCATTGGGTCATCCACAGACATCTCCTTTTTTAGCTGCTTACCCTGTGAGGCTTTACAAGTTCACCAAATCCTTAAGTATTCAAACCTCTGTTCTCTGAACTTTTTCAGACCACCAACTTCTTCACTAAATTGTGATCTGGACCCAGTGTTCCTGCAGTGATTACACAGTGCCAAAGAGAAACTTGACATAATTTTTCCAGTCCTGGTGGACACTTCCCTCTCTGCTTGTCCAAGGATTCTCACAGACACATACAGAAGCTTATCTTCTAGTTATCATTCAGGAAAACCTACTTCTTTTCAGACTGGATTCTTTCCAAGGCACTGCCTTGTCTTTAAATATGGCCTGCCTTGTTTTATGCTAATGAGGAATGCAAATCACTTTACATTTGTCTGTATTAGGGTTCAACTTACCTAACTGTGAAATATCTACATCATCTCTAGATTTCTCTTGTATACACTTGAGAAAAATAGGCACTTCTAGACATCTGAATTAGAGCGGATGCCTACTTCTCTCCATTGCCTATAAAAGGAAACTGTGTGGCTTGCTCAGATGCAGATGTCTAAAGTTAGCAGAAAGGAACCCCAGACAGCACATTCACTTGCAGTCAGCAGGCCAAAGCATCCGAATTGCATTCAGCCAGTGACATGTCCCATTTATTTAACACCCATCACCTTTATCACCTGTTAAATAATCTGTTATTATTTTCTTCCAAAAAACTAAGAACAGTAAGTAACAGAGGGGCAAAAACTGAATTTAAGGCTCTCCAGCCGAAACACAGCAGCATGGACAGTGTACTCTGTTGATACTTTGAAGTCTGTGTCCTGCATAGTTCTTAATTCTTAAAATGTTGGGAGTGTCATTTTTGTATGGTTTCAGTTTCTGAATGAGAGTGTCATGTCAAATGTCTTGATAAAGTCCACCACCAGCACTGTTCTTTACAATCCAAACTGTGCTCACATCAACCTGTGGTACTTAGATCAGAGAAATTGAGATGGTTATTTATTTTTCGTCTGAGAGTCTGTCCAACTTAGATGTAGAGCTTGGACACCTGGGAATTGATAGGGAAGCATTCAAGCCCATATATTTACTGCTTCTCCAAGTAGAGCAACTTGATCAATGTCTTCATGTTTATTTTTTTTTGTTTTTACTGGGTCAGCTGGTATCCTTCGTCATGTGTGCAGTGACACATACTCACAGTTGTACAGAAATAGTGGAGGGCTGTAACTAGAGCACCCCCGAATGAGAAGCAGATCCCAACGTGTTGCAGAGGGAGACACATTGTCCTCTTGCATTAGCAGCAACAAAGTCAGTAGTTAACCTGGTGTCTCTTGTCCCTCACAGGCACTATTCCACCGAAAAACATTGTTATATCACCATGAGCTTTTGTTTTAACTGGTGTACCCGAAACTTGCCTGCTCACCACTGCCTGCTGAGTTAAACCTTGAAATCTCTGCTCAGTTTCCCTTCATGACCTTCCTCTAGGCAAAATTCCCTCTGACTTCAGCATATGTTTTGCTTTAACATTTCCAGATAAAAAATGTTGCAGTAGTTGTACTCACAATCCTTTTAAGTGTCACTTTGAATGATGCTGCTGGCAGTTCTTAGGCATTCCTTTTTTTTACAAAAAGCTTCTTTATATATTTATACATATATTTCTCTAATTTTTATGAGATGCCAACAGAGCATATGGCAGTGTACAGCCCAGGGGAATAAAATATTTTAATGATAGCTACCAGAGAATTTCTCCTTCTGTCTGCCACTAACACCATGGCTAATGAGTGTGTGGCTGGTATGTGACCAGTGATTGGAAAGTCTATTCTCTAGTTTCCCATGTAAACAAAGTGGTTTCTCATAACTGTTGTTCAAGTCAAAAAGCAGCCCAACTTGGCAAACAAACCTATCTTTAAGAACATTTGTTGGAAGTGTTTATGCTTGGTTCCTGAAAAGGAGACCAACTGCAGTTGTAGTACAGCAGCACACTGTACCGACCATGAGGCTGGACGGGGCCAAGTACAAAGGGTGTGCCCCTTTACTCACTTTCAAGCACATATTTGGGAAAATACATTCATTCCAAAGGCACAGTATTTGGTCTGTGCATGTATCTTATGGGCATTATGGATAAATGGTTAGTGCCAGGGAAGATCTGCAAGCAGGCTGATTTGGGAAACAGCACTCTTCACCTGCCTAATGGGAGGGAGAGATATGGGAAAGGAGCCCTTTCCTGCTCAGTTTGACAGTACCAAGCTCCATGTTAGTCAGACTCTGAGATTTCTGTGATGTAGTTTTCTTTGCTTTCTCCCAAGAGATCATTCAGGGTGCATATAGAAAACTACAGGAGGGGGGGGGTTAGGGAGAATACTTTATGTAACCTGTGCAAATACATCTATTTGGATAGGAGGAGACTAGACAATCTCTTCCACCATGGTACTTTCTTCTGTTTACTTTGATTCAATCTGAGATGAGAAACATCTCCGTTTAGAAGGGAAGGAAAGTATTTTCCTGTCAGGAAAGTTCTTGAAATCCTTGCAATTTCTTTGATCTATTTAGACCTTTGGAAAGTGAATTCAAGTTCTGTCAACCATTGGTAAATAAGCACAGGTTAGAAAACCCTAATGAGTTGAATGCATTGCCTAGATATAAATCCACAGCATGGAGTATCTTTTTTTTTTCAATAGAATGATATCTACTTTTATCTACAATAAATTTTAAAACTACAGCATCATTTGAAAATAAGCTGTCTCTAATAACAGATTTGTTTTCCACCTGAGTGCTGTCTGACATACAAAATTTCAAGGGATATAGTATTTAAATTTCCCAAATTGTATTAAACAGTATTTTGCTGAAGTGTATAATATGAGGATCTTTTTTTTTTGGATAAATGTTTGATGGCATGTATTGGGAATTGCTGCATAATTAAATCATGGTTTTGCTTCTCATAAAAAGTAATTTTCCCATTTTCATGTTATCAGGATCTTTGCTGTGCTGCCACAGTCACTTTCTCTATCTCATCCAGTTGTTGGGTATAAAGAGATATATATTACTCTGTTGCTCTATTCTAACACCTGAGATTTCTTTAGATCCAGTAGCTGCTCAGTAGGTGCATTTCTCCTATTACCTAGAATACATCTGACCCACCAAAAATAATGTCAGGGCCATGTGGGATCACAATCATTTGACAAATGGGAATCCTCCCACCCAAGTGTGAAAGGCAAACCCAAAACAAATACTTTGTAAATTGAACTAAAAGAGAAGGTCGAAACAAATGTTCCACTAATCTAAACTCCTCCAGTGGTGGGAAGCACTGAATACTTTGTACAGTATAAGCCATAATGTACTTTGTAAACAATATTGAAATTTCATGAACAAAAGCTCCCTGACAATGATGGAAAGACAGGGAATGCAGATCCCAGACAGACCCACCATGGCCATGTCCTCTCTTACTGCTCTGCTATGTAATTTCATTATGTCAACAGGCAGCCTATCCCCTCACTACATGAAATGGCATTTGGGTTTTGTTTTGTTTGTTTCTAGTAAGAATCAACAAGTTCTTTTAATTTCTAACTATGTAATTACATATTCCTCAGGTTACTGCTTTAATTTTTGAGGGTAAGGATAGATATGCAACTTGCACATACTCTTCTAACCTTAACCCATGTGCTGCAGAAATTTTGCTGTTTATTGCTATCCTATAACCATCTGCACTGCTCTCCTCAGTCCCAAAGGCAATGTTAAATGTCTGCCCATCTACTGACTTTCTGTTCTTGGCTAACCTCTGATTCCAGAATCAGGAGACATTGCTTGACGGATCACTATTACACTCCAACAAAGCATTTGTGCCTATGGTTCCTGAATATTCCTGCGTTAATCAGTTCATTCAGCTCAAGGTGAACAAAATCTCCTTGGGACATTGTCATTTCTGGCTTATGACCATGCTGTCCTGTTTGGGTACAGCTTATAATAGGGCATAGTAAGCCTTGTGGCTGAGAAATATCATGATTGTGGGGCATTATCCCCTTCATCTTATCATCTGGGAAAGTGTTTGAAAATGCAAAACCACACTGCAACTGAGAAAAACTGGCTGGGTAGGACAGCAAAGACGAAGAGCTATGAAATGCAGTTTCTGCACTTAGAACTTATTGCAGAAGAAATGTTACAGCTAATTTTTGAGGGTGTCAGCACAGAAACCTTGTTTCTTCCTGAAATGCTAGGGAAGTAAACACAGGAGGGAGATCCTGTCCCCCCACCCTGAACTGTTCCCCTGCATGGACAGGTGCAGTGCTTGCCTGGACTCCCTCCACTCACTCTGGTGAAAGGGCTGAACTGCCCCCGAGTGTGCAAGGACCAGATCACTGTTGTTAGAGGGCAGCAGGTTCTCCTATCTTTCAGATGGCTGATGGTCATAAAGGAAAATGATTTACACAACAGACAGCACCTACACGAGTAGTAGGACCAAGGCCTTTTAGGGAAAGTATCACACATTCAAAATTCATTCAAAATTCATTCAAAATTCAAGCTGGCAGTCCCCGTCCTTGCTCACATGTTCCCCTCTTGCACGTTTAGAAACTGAGAAGGCACGTCCCGGGCGTCCCTGTGCTTTGCGGGGCCGAGCATTCGCGATGCGGGCAGCTGCAGCTGCCACAGCTGGCTCTCAGCTCCTGCCTCCTTACCTGCTGCAGCCGGGAGCCGGCAGCGGCTGCAGCCCCGGCCGCGCTCCTCATCCTGCCCTGCTCCCATCGCCTGGCTCTGCTGGCTGAGGTCCTCCGTGCTCTGCCCAGGTGCCATCAGTGCCCCTTCGCACCTTGGGCGGGAGCACTTCACAGCGCCGCGCTCCTTCCCCGGCCGGCCAGGAAAGGGCAGCTTGTTTTCCTCATGGCAACAAGTTCCCGAAGCTGGCTGAAACCAAATGCAAACCACAAAGTGGCTCGTGAACAACTTTGTTGCTATTTCAGAAGGCTTTGCCCTTTGCCGTGACACAGGCTGTTGCTATTCTGGGGAGCCTATTGCAGGCGAGGGGAGGGCCGTCTGTCGGAAGTATTGCTTTTGCCTTTTAACAAATAGTTGGGACATCAGACATCTATCCATGCACAGCTCCATGCACATTCCTTACCCATTCACTTACAGGGCCTCTCTCTCTTTTTTCCTCTCTTTTCCTCCTCTCCCTGTGTTCATACTCACAGGTTTTTAGCAGAGAAGGCACACTGAAGGGGAGGGTTTGAAGTGTTTGCTCTGTCAGCTAAAGTTAAGGCACGGAGCACACACACACGGCATTGCTGCATTCTTGTAACTTCTGAGCAAATTATAGTGAGAAGTAGTGGAAAGGAAAACAACCATGACAGCTCTTTGCAGCCAGTGATAGTATGAACCAGGACTTTACATGGCAAAGATGCACGTGGTATTTTACAAGCAAATGCAGGGCAAGCCACTCTTCTTTCCATGAGAATTATTTGTAGAAAAACTGAGACTGTCTCAGCTATATTGAGTCAAAGACTTGATTTTGATCACTGCTGGGAGCCACTCCATCCTTACTTGCTTCTGTGGCAGCAGTGGCCAGGGGCTGGATGGCAGCAGGAGGGAGAGTTTGTGCATGGGTGCAGGTGAGATGCCTATAGAGGCTGCCTGTCCCGCTCTCTCCCAGTCCTGGGAGAGCCTCCAAGTGCTCTCAGCAGACCCACTGCCTCCATCAGGCAAGCTGTCCAAGTTACCCCCAGTGGGAATCACTGTTGTATAATCTGGCAGTGCTGCAGGCTTCTTGTTTGTTTTCAACAAGCTCTCCGATTGCTTGCTTGCTTGTTTGTTTTTGTTGTAATACATTAATGCCTGCAGATAGCATGGGAGGGAAAGGGAGACGTAGAAACTCAGTAGCTTTGCAGTATTTCCAGACAGGAGAATTCCTACACATTTTTTTCCTTATGTAGAGCAGGCATAATAAGCCCTTTATCGATGTTTGCTTAACAAGAAAAACGTGACAAAAGACATTTTAACTGCTCCATCTGACAGCTGCCTCACTGTCAGCTTCAGAAACTGGACGGCCAGGGATGCCATGGGGACATTGCTTCCATTAGGGAGTTTGGGCTTTGGCAGTGCCTTTTACGTGTATCTACAGAGTCAGCCTAACCCTGCTCTCACGTGTTACATACTTGTAAAATGTCCACCTGTCAGTCCTTACAGGACGCTGCTGGTGCTGTTAGCAATTTCTTAACACATCCAAAGAGGTGTTGTTTCTTCATGGTTTATGTGCAAAAAGTAATGTTAACTTTTAAAGAAATTATTTGCAAGTTTTGGAAAAAAAAAGAGAGGCTGTTTAGGCTGGGGAAGGAAAGGAAATGTTTTCATAGATCAAATTCAGCTGTGATAAGATTCCTCTGTGATAATGTGGTGTGTAATCGACCTCCTCTAACAGCCCACACCTCATATAACCCACAGCTCAGGTCAGTGCAAGCTCTCTGGAAACTCAGCTGACTCCAAAAGTGCCCAGCTGTTCCCACATCCCAAGTGCCTTCACATGTAATGGTCCTGGAGGTGTCAGAGAATGCCAGAGGTGCCTGTGGCAACTTGACAGGGAGGAAAGAAGAGATGTAACGCGACTGTTCAAAAACCCCTAAACTAAATACCATCCTCCGACTAAAAATGTTGATTATACACAGCTACTGGCACATACAGACTTCGGGAGGATTTAAAAACTTGTCAGGAACTGCACCTTCCCCTGAACAAGAAGCATATTACCCCCAGGAATAAGTAATAAAAACACTGCATTACATTGACTTCTCAAATCTTAGGATGAATAGATTTTATGAAATGAATGTTAAGTGAATACAATGGTGAATTTCTTTTTTTGTTTAATAGGAACAAAAAAGTATTTTAGACAAAAACAGTAGGACTTTTTTAACTATGTTTGCACCTGGAGTTCAGTCCCCTCAAAAGCCAGAGCCTACAATTATCTTAAATATTTATCTCCTTGTTTACTAAGAAATCCAATCAAATAATCCATTTTTCCTTTCTAGTTCTGCCTTTATATTATGGTACTTATGCCAGCTGCAACACAGCAATGGTTTAACTTTGCCCCCTGGGGTAATCTCAGAAGGTATGTACCTAGCTTGCACGGAGGGTAAAGCAGCCAGTAGACACAGTACAAACCATAATGACCAGAGAAAATATGAAGGAACACATCCTTATTCAAAGGACTTGGGTTTGGGCTGCCCAAAGGACAGTGCACCCTTGCCATGCTGAGCTGTGGGTGCTGCTGAAGTGCCAGGAAGGTCCCTGGGCTTTGACCTGCTCCCTCAGGTATACCCTATACCAATAAAAATTGTATCAGTGTAATAGGGTCTTTGGAAAAAAATGTTCCCAGTAAGTGGAAATAGGAAATATTTTAACCTGAGATCTACTGTTTGTATGGTGTTGTTATGAGGGATGGGCTGCAGTGTCATAATTTTCAGCTGATAGTGAAAAGCCACAGCTCAGCCAGTGTGAGGATGTCTTATCACAACTGTGGCAAAAATCTGAGGGATTGATGTTACTGGTGTTTACTGGTGCTAACTGGGAGCCCAGAAAATGAAGGAACTGTAAAAAAGCTGATTGCAACCAATGAAAGCAAACAGAGAGAGAAAACAAACAGCCTGTGCTGGTTCTGCAGTCAAGCCAGTTGTAGAGGGACAGTGTGAAATGCAGTGACTGAAGCCCTTGCTGGTGGCCACAAGATCCTGGTCCCACAACCCCCTCTGCTTCCCACCAGAAATAAACAGTCAAGCAAGCAAGAAAAACTCTGGTGCAACAGACATGACTGGGATAAGGAGAAAGAAAAAGAAGTGTGCTTTGATGCTTTTCAGTTCTCCATTGTTTTCCTGTTACTGCCTTGCCTGTGCACAATGCTCCAAACAATGGCTTGGCTGGGCTCTGTGCCAGGAGCAAGGTGTCCCTTGGATCAGGGCCAGGAGCCTGCCAGGGTGGCAGGCTAGGACAGAACTGCACCTGCTCTGCCCCTCTCATGGCTACCCAGGAAGGGAACCAGAGAGCAGGGAGAAATGCTGCCAGAAGGCAGCCCATCCAAAATGCTGAGATGGGCAACAGAGGAATGATGCTCTGCAGAGTAGGAGCCCTGGCTTCACAGCTGTGCTGTGGGGGCAGAAGGTCACAGCCTTCAGGAGTGGGAAACAAGAGTGGGAAAGATTTAAAAGCCCAAAGCAGGAGAGGGTCAGGAGGCAGGCAAGGGGTATGAGTGCAACACTCTCATAAGATTCCCCTGTTGGTTTTATCCACACACAGCTGGCAAGAAATCACCTTTTCTGCCATCTTCTTGGTTCCTTGCTTTCAAAATCAGCCAAACACTTTAGTACTAGAAACATGATTAGGCTAGAAAAAGAAGATAAGATAGTCACATTCAATTACTGAATAATCTGTCTAGAAAATGTGAGGCTGATGTGGGGATTTCTTCTAAAATCTCTGGTCGTGGTTTGTATTTGTATTTCTGGTGATCTAATAACTCAAATTTGGGACTGTGGAAAGACAGGGAAGCTGGTGATAAGCCAATAGAAATTAATTAAGAGTTGAAGAGTTTTCTGAATCAGTTTTCATAGACCACTTTTATCAGAGTTGGGGTAAAGAAGGTTATTTATTTCTCTGTAGATTTCATGAGTCTTAAAAAGAAGGTAGTGGAAGTCTCCCAATTAATTTATTTTAAAATGTAGAAACAAAGCTTTTCAGCAAACTATGGAGAGCATGTTCTTGACATGTCAGGTTAAATTACTTTGCCTTCATCTTTGATTGTTGAGATTTATTCTCAGAACAAATAGTTTACCATTTGCAGAACATGTTCATGAGATAGCTGGCTTGGAACAGCAGGAGAAAGGCTGGGAAGATGAAAGAATGGAAGTGACATGGAGAGGAGACAAGGAAGAAATGGAGAAAAACCAAAAGAAAAGCATACTCCTTATTAAAAAAAAAAAAAAGAGTAGCAATCTAGAAAAGCATGAGTAGCCTTTCCCATTAGTGTTGACACATTGATACCCATACACAAGGAGGAAAATATGCCAAAATTCCAGTTACTGAGCAATGAGAGCTGGATTACAAAAACCGAGAGCTGCTAGGTTCACTTCAAGAGAGTGAAATGATCCATCCTTCAGGAACTTTGAATATAAAGATAATTGTCATTACTGTTGCACAGCAAAATAATTACAATTCATCAGTCAGTTTTGCAAAGATGCTTTTTATAAATGTAAGGTATATTTCATAAACACAGTGTTTAGGCTATGCCATTTGTGTGATTTTGCAACTGAATAAAGTACAGACACATCAATAAATGGATAATACTGGATAATAATGGAGAGTAAGTAAATAAATAATATAGTCTGATATCATATAGAAAATTCATGACAACTGAGAACACAAGTTTTTTTCACTCTAAGTCCTGTGTTTTCTTACTAAGCCATACTCTTTCTGTTATGTTCTTACTCACACTCAGAGGCAATGATTTATACCAATATATTTTTATCTGGCTTTAAAAAACTCAATCATAGACATAGTCCAGAGCTCATCACACTCCATGACTCCCTCCAGAGTCCCACTGACTCATGGCAGAAATATTTAATCTTTTGGTCTTCTGTTAGTACTTCTTTAGAAGTACAGTGTGGCCTTGGTCAGCAACTCTGAGAGTTATGTTTTGGCAGAAACTTGAAATCAAACTGAAGGTAAGACTGGAAAATACAATACAAATAGAATTGAGATGAGAAAACAAAATAAAATATAAATTTTAGCTCAGGTTTTCACATTCATGGCTGTGTAGCCTTTCCAACAAGTAAAAAGAAAGATCTTTTAACTTCTGAGTAATCCAAAGGGGCCACTTGTATTTTCTTGCTGAATAACATGTCCACTGTTTGTCATCACACACTGTTCTTTCCTGTTTGCTTCAAATATTTTATATTTACCTTTTCTTTTTTAACAAATAATAGAAATAGCAGCCCTCACATTGGAAAGAAAATTGTCCATCTGAAATAAAATTGGGAGGCAGTGCACATTCCCAGTGCGAGGACTGAGCCCAAAGAAGCCAGTTAGTAATGTCACCCACAGCTTGAAATCAGGTGGTTTCTAGGAATTTCCAAAAAGGTGCCAAAATTTGAACCCTTTAAGATCATTGTACAGTGGAAAGGGGAGTTTTTTCTTTACTCTTGTGATGAATTGTTAAAAATGTGTAAGCTGAAATTCCCTTTGCCTGTTCCAGTTAAGGAAAGAGGTTTACATTGCTAAGAAAAGTTTGAGTTGCTGAACTGTATTTTTTTTTGTTGCTGGGAAACATTTTCTCCCACATGGAATATGTCAGTCACACAGGAAATGCAGTCATTTTCATGGTTTTAATTATTTCCACTGACAATGTGTTTTGTTTTCTCCTGAAAATCTTATTGTTGCAAAAATAAACAACTAAATGTCATTAATGCTTTGCCTTCTTGCTGGTTTTTGACCACAGCTGGCAATCTGAAAGCAGTTTTACATGCATTCATTAAAACCAAATGTCTGGGTAAAGCTTTCCAAAGTCCATCCAAATTTTCAAGTCATTGCAGGCAAGCAGGAAATGAAGCCAGCCTCCAAAGCACAGGTCAGTTTGTGTTCAACCCAGCAGTCCCAAAGAAATGAGCAGTGGGCACTCCCACAATGCAATAAATGCTTCAGGCCACCTGTTCCCCAGAACCTCTGTCACCTGAGTCCATTAACAGGTAGCAAAGGCAGTCTTCAGTGGACACTGTGCATCTGGGGTGTCTCAAATTGATTTTGAGATTACCATTCCCCTTCAGAGCTGGAGACACTGAAAGCTCAGTAGGTGGAGTGACAGATCTATTAGAACCCAGGACAATACAGGAGAGGCTCTTTGGAAAAACTGGAGGGTTTCTGCCCCAGAATCCTTTCCTCTGCACACACCAAAATCCCATCTTTTGAAATACAGGCAGGGGAAATGCTATGCTGGCCACACTTTGACAGGAAGGGGACAGATTCCTTTCTCTACTGCATGTCCTGGAGGCACAGGTAGGCACTTTGCTGGCAGAGAGAGGCCTGGCAGAAAACAGCTTATTTGCTTCCCACTTCAATGACACTTCCTCCTGATCACCGTGAGAAGGGAGTGGATGCCCTTGAGGCACCAGGTCTCTGGCCCCTCACACTATGTTGTGCAGCTCCTGGAGGCAGGCTGTGCCTGTGTCGGCAGGAGCTGCCTGGTTCTCCAACATAGATCAGTTGGGTGGGCAACCACGGGAGCCCGGGGAACCTCATCAGGAAAGAAACCCTCAGTTGGGCTGTGGCCTCAGAGAGGATCCCTGACACACATCCACACATCCTCCAAAAACACTTGGTGGGGATTGCAGCCTGCTGCAATTCAGAGGCTGGCATTTGCTCTTCTGGCATTTGAGTTTTTATTTGTTTTTTTTTTTTAAAGGCCAAGATACATATCACCCTGGCAAAGCTGGTTTTGTGAAGCAAACCCTGTCTTGTAGTTTTCTGTTTAGTTTAGCAGCATGATTTGTATTGAAGGAGCTCCCTGAGCAGCTGAGAACTGCAGCCTGCAGGGCCTGCTGCTGCCTCCCTCCATGCCCCTGGTAAAGGCAGGCAGCCTCACAAGAAGGCAGCTGCCACTTGTCACCAAGGTCCCTGACATCCCAACATGGCTGCTTGGCTGACTTACTTCTGTGCAAGAGACTTCAGCATCAGGGCTTGGGTCTCTCTGAAGACTACAGAAGTCCTGGTGCACTCATTTGCCTCCTACACAGCAGGGGCTGCCAGCCTATGAGCGACTCCACTCAGCAGACACCCTCCTCCCTCCCTTCTCATTCAGATTCAGACTCTGTGCTGCTCAGCTTGGCTTAAACCTCTCTCTTGCAGACTAATCACTGAGGCATTAGTTGTTTAAATTCACACTGATGAAATAGGTGCTGGCAAAGCCCAGGGGACTTTCAGTGGTACAGCATGTGCTGTGCTGGGCACTCGCAGTGTCCTGAAGAGCACTGCACTGCCTCTGAGCAGGAATGCCCCAAGGAAAGAATGTCTGACATTGGGTTCACAGCAAACAGGGTGCACACAATGCTTTAGCCTTCCAATACAGCTTCTAACTTCAGCAGGTCTTGTCAAACAAGAGAGAACACAGCATAGTTTTTTAGTTAGCTCTGATAAAGTTTAGCTCTTGGAAAGGACTTTCCTACCATGGACATAGTGCATGAGGAAGATTTTTGGGTACATGGAGTCAATAGGCAGAAAGCTGCTGACTTGGCTGAAGCTAATTTCACACCACAAAAAGTAACCAGAAACTCCAGAGCAGCACTGGAGTTGTTGCTTACTTGCAGCTACTCTTATGAGAGCAAGGAAACTTGCAAGTTTCTTCCTGGGTCCTCTGGGAAAGTGAAAGACCCTTTTTCCTTCTCCACTGATTTTTGGGAAAACTGGTGAGTTTTGGTACTGCCTTCAACTTCTCCCCCTTCAGACTGGGAGCTTTGAACACATCTCTCACACTTCACCTTCTTCTCCAAATCTTACCCTTTCCTAGGCAGTTATCAATATGCACTCCACTTCTCAAAGAAAACTCTCTCCTTCCTGGTCTGTGGCTTGCCTGAGCTGCACCTTGGCTTTTTGCAGTGGGTATCTGCTCCTTCCTGATAGCAGCTCTGAAATTTCAGCTGTACTCAGTGAATATCACACTGCCTACTACATACACACTCATTGCTTCTTACTCCAAGCTCTTTGACCATGTCCTCTCCTCTACCTGAGCCCACCCAAAGGGGCAAAGGAGTAAGAAAAGAAAATCAGGCCTTCAGTACCCTTTTGAGAAAAGTCCCAGTTCACTGCAAGACATCTGACTTCAAAATGGCTTTCTGTGTGATTTAAAGATTTTTTTTCCCTGGCTAACATGTTCAGACATATATATCCATGTTTACCGCTGTGGGGTTTGGATCCCTTGCCAATTCTAGAAGCTAATACTCTTGTGCCAGCTCTCAATCTCTTGGACACATGCCATGGAAATCAGAGGCAACATATTAAAGTGCTTAATTCTTGGAGTCTTATGATTATCACACCTACACAACCCACCCTCTTAGCTGTAAAAACTTAAAAGCCTGAGTTAATTAAGCTTCATTCATAGAAACTCAAGAGTGAGAACATGAATGAAATAATTCAGCACTTTTTATTTCTAAAAGCCATGTTTTCTAAGCCAGTATTTTGATTATGTTCTGAAAGATTTAACATTTATGTGTTTTAAATTTTATCTTCAGCTTGAACATACATGACATTAAAATTGAGGAGAAGAATCAGTTTTATGGGTAGAAGACATTTAATCCTTCAGGTTTATGACTGCAGGATAGTTGGAACAGTTCAGCACTTGCACCATTTATGAGAATCCTTGATATGGATGGGGCAGTAGTGGGCGGGTACCCTTGGGACAGTGCTCAGATGTGCAGCAACACACTCCTGGTCCCAGTTTTGGCTGGGATAGAGCTGGCTGGGAGGCACTGATCGCCCTCAGGAATGGGCTGGGCATCAGTCAGTGGGAAGAGAGCAGTAGTATTGTGCATCACGTGGGGCTTTTTAGGTTTTACCTCTTCCTCTCTCATCTGATGATGATGATTATTATTTACTTTGTTTAGTCACTAGACTACTCATATCTCAACCCACCAGTTTTACTTTTTTCCCTTATTCTTGTCTTCATCACACTGGGACAAGCTAGGGGAATGAATGGGAGGCTGCATGGTACAGAATTGCTCTCTGGGGTTAAACCACAACACCCCTAAAAGGCAAGTTTTCAATTTGCCACTTAAAAGGGAGGGCCTGAGCACACCCTACAAATGCTTCATTCACCTGAAATCCTCCCTGCCAAGGGAAACACCTGTGCCAGTGGCAAGCTAGAGCAGTGAGGGCTGGGCAACACAGCTGCAGTGGAATTCCCCTTAACTATTTGCCTATGTCTTTTTGCAGGTGTTAGGAGGTCGGGGCAGGAGCTGAGGAACTTATCAAAGTCTTCACCTCTTTATTGGATCCTGGTTCCTCAGAGATAATGAGTGTCATGGAGCAAGTGGGATTTGGAAGGAACATTTTGGAGAAAAAGCAGAAGTGTTGCTGCTCTGCATGGTAACTGCAGCTGGCCAGGTGCTTGCAGCCAATAGATGGGTTTGCATCTACTGCATGGACCCTGCAGCCTGCTGGAGCTGCACAGGCTGCTCTCAGATTTGGCAAGTCTGCTTTCAGACAGCTTTCAGAGACTTCCCACATCATTCCATTCCTCCAGCTTCATTTCCAAGCGACTGCCAGATCAAATTGAGGTTTGATCTCTGTAGGTTGCTGTGAGTTTAGACAGGAGAGATTTCTGGGCAGCCCAACAGGCCAGGGGCCGCTTGGCTCCCTGTAGATGGGGCTCCTGCCTGGACTGTGCCACTCTGGGAGAGAGGAAGCTAGGGAGCAACTCACAACTATCTCAGCAACAGCTTGTGTTGTGCCTCCCTGCTTAACTGAGCAGGGAGAGGAACCAAACGCTTCTTCTTGAAACAATACAGGTTTGTCTCAACGAGTCATATCACAGATAATTACAGATATTCTGAGTTAAAAGGAACCCACAAGGATCATCACGTCCAACTCCAAAGTAAATGGCCGGTATGGGGATCCAACCCATCACTTCGGTTTCATTAACACCATACTCTGAACAGCTGAGCCAATCTCAGGATCCTATAAATTTGTTCTTCATGTTTGAGTACTGCATAGGTTGATTTCATGCATGGGGCACCTGGAAACACTATTACAAAAGGCAGCTGTGTGCAAGCCGGTAAATCCCAGAAGCAGAGAGTATTTGTGCCTGTGGTACTCTGCACTTTTGTGCACATGCACAACAGGTTGTTTAAAATCTCTACTGCATATGGGTTTTTTCACACACCCTCACCTTGTTCAGTACACAAAGAAGATAAGTATTAGCTAATAATATCGTGGAGGTCTGTGGTACCTCAGAACTGAATCGGCAAAACCACAGCCATTGCTGCTTCCTTTATAACCTACAGTGATAGTGAGCATTATGATGTTTGTTTTCTCCAGCCTGTGGTATTAACCTTGGAAATGGAGATAATCTGTCATGGAAATATAGTTAACAGTTTCCCCATAAAATGCTATATGGTACAGTAATAGATAAAAATTTCATAAGACTGAATTAATCCACCTTCACAACATGACAAAAAGATGAATGGATAGCATTAACTCTGCATTGGAGGTCAGGAACCAAGATGTGTCATTTTAAAGCCCAAAACATCCTTTATATTTGAACACCCAGTCTGGGAAACCTAGACTCTGTCCTTGTGATTTAGTATTAACCAAGCCTTAAAACATATAAAGGCAGTTACCGTTCACTTGGTTCACACTTGGGAGTCTGGAACACAGATGAAAATAAAGCTTAAGCATTTCAGAGCACGCCAAGGGGAAAAATAAGTCTGACAGCGTCCCCTGTAGGCCATGTAGTCCATCTTCCTGTCCTAACAAAAGGTCAGCTATCTCAGTCTTTGCTGGTTATCTTTAGTGCTAAATTATTCCTGTCTAACCTGCTCTTTAAAAATGCCTAAAAACAGAGATTTCACTGTCTTCTGAGGCAGGTCTCTTCCAGCACTTAATTATGCTCGTTGTTAGACTCATGTTTATCTTAGACCCTCTGTACAAGTGCTAGTCCATCTTTCCTTGCTTTGTTCCCAGGGGACATGAAGAACTGTATATTTCTGTGCTGTTTGAAGACACTGGATATCTGCTGCTGACTTTGACAAGACTCCTCACTGAATCACACCCTCTTTGGGGAATGTTGCTCAGAATGGGACATGAAGCACCAGTGGATGCCTCAGGGCTGCTGAGTAAGGCAGAAAAATTTCTTCATGACTCTTACATGTTACTTTTTCTGCTTATATAACACAGACACGATCCTCACATTTCTGCCCAACAGTGTCAACATTATTGCTCATTAATAAGATGGGGTATGCTACAACCTCAATTCCCTTTCTGAAGAACTATTAGCCAGCCTGCGACATCATAATTCTGTAGTAAATTACTCTTACTTAAATGTATAATTTTGTGGTCTGACTTATTACTCACACTTTTACAACTCTCTATACTAATTTGTCAGTGGAGCTCCCCTCCCAGCTGGGTGTTGTTTGTGGTCTCCCACACAAAGTTAATGCACACATCTGCTGATGACATGAGTGGTGGAAGGGTAGCCAAGAGAAAAGAAGTAAACCCAAGAGAGACCACTGTGGAAGCAACCACAGATTTTTCTTCAAATTGACAATTATTTGTTAATAATTCTTCGTATTTATTAAGAATTACTAATAAATAATTGTAATGCCCCTAGTGCAATTATTTTCCATGCATTTAAGAAGCAAGGCATCTACCAATGAACAAACTGACCTGGAAAGTCTGTTGTAAGCAACTTCCCTAGAATCAGGTGCCAAACAGGCAGAGGTTGGAGCTCTACTTTCATCTGCCTCCACCATGGGGCAATTTTCTTCATGCTGTTCAGTTCAAAACTCCCTGGGGTGACTGGCTGGGGGCAACTCTCTCTTCCTGAGGAGAGTGAAGGGCAAGGTGCAGCTTCTTGGGCATCAAGAGCTGGGAAGCAAGGACATGACACAGTCCTTGAAGACGTCACCTTCAGAGACTTCAGCTTTTAAGCTCTAGCAAGCTTAAAACAGCTTAGTACATGCCCTAAGTCCTGATTTAACCACATCTAGGGTTTTCTTCAGGAAGAGGAAAGCATTCTTGGTACAAAGACTAACTGTCAAGCTCATTGAGTGTCCACTGAGGGTCTACTTTTAAGAAACCAATTGCCTTTTATATTCTTCACCCTCTGGTGACAGGAAGAACAGGAGAGCTGAAACAGAATTAATAAGAGGTTTGGATGGAATTATCCATTACAGGTTCTTCACCTTTTCTCAAAATCCACAGCTAAATGCATTACACCAATGTCATGTGCCTTCTTTATCAGAATCATAATCATATCATATCATAATCTTTGCATTACATAAATCCATCAGAACTGTGAGCTCACAGAAACAGATTTTGTATGGTTGATTTCAGCTTCTTGAATATAGACAAGCAAAATAAGCTTCTGTTTTATGGGTTTTCTGTTTTTCTGATTTATGGTAAACAGCTGTTTAATAAAGTTTGGAGGAGAGAAAAATCCTTTGCTTTTAATGGGGATTTTTTTGAGCAATCTTAAAAAAAAAAAAGGTCTATTTTTACTCCACTAGAGGTCACCAGCACTGTATTTTTCAAAGAACAAGCTAATTTCACTTCAAGAACTTCACTTGGGACTTAAAGTGATGTATTTGACCAGCTAATCATTCCAGAATAGCTGTACCAAACTACTTTTGAGAACCATCTCACAAAAATTTCTGCTTTGGTGGCTGATAATTTTTCTAGGGAAAAAAACCAAACCAAGTGAAATCAATTCACAAAAAAAACCCACAACACCCACAACAACAACAACAACAACCAAAAAAACCCCAAACAAAACAAAACAAAACCAACAACAACTAAAATTTTTAAAAATTTTGTTTTAAAATTAAAACAAAACAAAACAAAACCAACAACAACAAAAACAAAAACAAAACAAAACAAAACCAAAAAACAAAACCACCACCCCTCAGCACTTTAATTTTGTACTAGCTTGTTCACACCACAAAGGATAGCTTAGAAAAGTTAGATCATACCAAAATAAGTGCACTAAGCAGTTATTTCAAAGTGTTGAGACCAGCTAAAAAAGGGAGTACTCGCTAACAGCAGTGTAAATTAAAATAAGGATTTAAAATTAGATTCTGTGCTCCTCCTTAGCCAGCTCAGTAAATAAAGACCAGAGAGGATACTTTATGTCAAGATACATTAACCCAGACTTGAGACTAGCCCTGTGGTATCCAGAGTCTGTAACACTTTGCAGTAGGCTGGCTGATGCCCCTACCTGTGGCACTTCTGCTGCCTCCTCACTGCAGCCATTTGGGGCCCTGGTCTGGGGTCACAGCAACAATTTAACTCCTGAGGGACACACTCAGGTCGGGCACTGATTTTGCTTCAGTGCTGTGCTCTCAGCTACCTTGCCCCTTGCTGGGGAGCTGGAGCTGAGCTCAGCAAGAGATTGTCACATCTCCATTGTGAGTGAAATCACAGCTGACTCATATCAAATTTGTTGTGATAAGTTATACAACACCTTCATCAGAGCCAAGGGTGGCACCAACAGTTATTAAACTGGTTGTAAACATATCTGGAGATAGGAGTATCCCAAAGGGAGCACCAAAACTGGCCTTCAACTGCAGCAATCTGAGGGTTCTCACAGCTCCCCTCTCGTTTCCCTGCAACAATGTTGCATCCACTTTTATTCCCCCTGAGCTGCTATGTGCAGTTTTCTCTCTCCATGTCACTGCAGCAGTGTAAGTTGAAGCCCTGCTTAACCTGTTACCCTAAGGCCTTGCCTTGACACCTCATCCTTTGGAAAGGATCAGGTCCTACAGCAGAGCCACAGCCTATCTGTATTGGTCCAGGTTGTATTTTTCCATGGATAATGCAATCACAGGCCTCAGCATGCTTTTCCAGAGGGGAGCAGGGCCATCACACATCCTGCTGCTCCAGGAGATAAGGGTGCACAATAGCCCAGTTCATGGTGCACAGCCCATAGCACACCAAAAGAACTTCACCTTTGCTGACAGAGCAGGTCAGGGGCCAGGCAACGGGAAACTGAAAGAGTCTCTTCCCAGAAAGTTATGCCTTGCTCATGAATCAACAGATATCAACGGCAAATACAGCTGCCAAACACTGCACAGCTCCATGAGCAATGGCTTACATATAAATCATTTAAGGAGCTCATATGTACCTTTGCAGAAATCTTCCCCTTCTATGTTCTGCCCCCGTTTTTCAAAGCCTTACCCCGGTTACCTCCTGGTTCTCTTGTCCACTTTTGGGTCTACCCACATTCCTAAGCTCACTCCTCCATGGACATCACCTTGTCTGCACTCCACCAAAGGAGGCCAGGAGACAAAGGACCATCTTTCTACATGAAACTCAGACCCCCCACAATCCCCATCAGCAACAGAGCAGTTCAAATTCTGCTTGTGAGAGAGCAGCAGGTGTCAGGCAGGGAGCAATTCATGACAGAGCACTAAATGTGTTGGCTGTACTGTTTCTGGGCATTTTGAGTGCTTACCAAAATGCTACTCCTTGCAACACCCAGCTGAGGGAGGAACATGGCAGAGAGATAGAAAAGGTAGCTGCAACCTCCTAGTGCTTCTGGCAGCAAGGAGTGGTTTAGAGGTATCAGAGACAGCAAAACCCTCACCTGCTTAGCTCAGCCACTCATGTTTGGGATGGCTGGAGCAGGAACTGAAGCAGATCCTTTACAGTGCTCCACTGTGAACTAAGATTTTTCGAAGGAACCGCTAGACCACTGTATATGTGACCACTTTTATTCCACACTTAAACAAATATCAGTTGTCTTTATTTCATGGCAGCTAGTGTCTCTCATAGCATTGCCACTGCAATGAAGTCTGTGTGGTTTAGGAAGAACACAGTGTTTCTCTAGTTCTCCTCTTGGTCATTGCTAGCATCAATTTTGCCCTTTCTTCTTCAGGGTCAAAGAACCAATGTGTGCAGCTTAAGTAAGGCTCCTGGATGGAATAAAATTAGCCTTTCACTAAATCATGGATATTCACCTCCCTTACTTTTGCTCTCCTTGAGCTCATTTATAAACCACAAGTGGCATGGACAGGGTGAACAGGGATTGATCATTTCCCTGTTGTCTTAACACAATAATTCTAGCTCATCAGGGAAAAGACAGGTAGAAGAGAGATCTGGGAGAAGATATAGTTCACAGCCACAGTCAAGCACCACAGCTGTCCTCCCACAGTAGAAACTGACAGGCAAGACATGACCTGTGGTATTCAACTGCACACTTTTCCCTCATATTAGGAAATGTGGGAAATCTGTTGCCACGAGAAAGTGTGATGACAGGACAGGGAAATGCACTTTGTTGAAACTTAATCTGTTCAACCGGAATACAGGCGGTAGTGAAGAACGCTTTCTGTGGTTTCTGCACAAGCTCACTGCTGAAGTGAGCACCATATGTCCCCCGTGGGCCTGCAGAGCTGAGACTGAAAGCCTGGCTGTCTCACCTTGCTCACTGTTGCTGTCAGAGCTGACCAGGGTAAACATCCATCAAGCTAATGATGTCCCTGCAGCAGAATTGAGTGCAGGCTGTCAAAACCAGCTAAGAAGCACAGCAAGTACCTGTCAAGCTCCCTGCTAGCAGCCCCCTGCCTAGGGTTGGGGATGTTCACCTCATCTCCTTCGGCAGAGCAGCTTACAGGTACCTTAAATTTAGTTCAAGGCTGCCTGTGCGTTCATGCAGGCATGCTCTGGTTACAGGGTGTACACCCTCCCAGGGGAGGGTTCCACCTACAGTTTGGGAAAGAGGATTTCCTACTGCTGACATGCAATACCATGCCTCCTCCTCAGCATGGCAAAATGGTGCTTTTGTCATGTGGTTTTGGATTAACCCAAATGGGAAAAGCTTCTTATATACCTGGAGGGTAGAAAACCTGACCTATTGTGCTCTTCATGCTATTGAGGTAAAAAGGATTAAGATAGAAGTAGTGTACATGGAGTGAGAAAATATCAGAGTATACCTCTGCTGATTTCAAGATGCAGCTGCTGTCAGTGTTTGTGCTTGTGCTTTTATACCTTCTCCTTTGTTATATTTGGATGAAAATTAACTTGCCATACAAGTCCTTAAGGATATGTCATTGATAAGTTTATTTGTGGAAAATCAGTACAGAATATTTAAAATAAATGCAATTAAAATGTTCTTTGATGAAGAGTTTAGAAAAGTTCTATAATCCTAGCTCTGAAAGACATACTGGCAAACTGACATTATATTCAAAGAGGGAAGGGGATTAGATTTTGCACTTGATGTGATCAACTAGGTTCTGAATTAATTCTTCATTTTAGAAACGGTGCTTTTCCAGCTGCCTTTTCAAAGTGCAGATTTCAATAATAAAAAAAAAAAAAAAAAGCCATATTTATAGAGGACTAAGCTTCCTGAAAATACCACAATTGAATTCACAAGCTTCTTAACATCCTTTTTATATCCTGAAGATTTAATCAGTGTATTTTTGTCTTTAGACAGCAAGTAATTTGGCATTAGCACTTCACCTTATTTAGGTCGGTTGAAAAAGACTCCTGATTTATGGTGAACATATGGGGAGAATCCAAAATTGTAAAGACTGACAGCCTAAATTTAGGAAAGGTAACAGAAGGCATTGTACTCAGAGCTAATAGCACTGAGGGAACAGGGTACTGTCAGGTGTTTCAGTTCTTAAGCAGAACTCCCCTATTTTGTGATGATAACAACCATGGTGGCCAAATTCTGCTTTCAGTTTTAACTGTGAAAACCCATAGGACTCTTCAGCCTTACTGTAACTTATGTTGACATAAATAACAGCAGTTTTTTCTCTCTATTTCTCTCTATTATTTTAAATTTTACCTTCTTTGAAAACTGGCCTGTTCAAAAAAGATTTAAACAACATTTTCAGTCTTTCAGATAGAAATAAATTTCTATTTGAATTTAGAGCCTCCAGGACTAATTTGGAACCTAATTATTCTGCAACAAGTTGTTTGTGAGTCAATGAAGTAAAAAATCTCAGTTAGAATAAAAGTTTTCCTGGTAATAAAAAATGGGCAATAAAGTCAGGAAAAGCTGAGATGTGCAAGGCCTTACTTTTTAGATCCAACGGGATATTGTTAGAGATGTTTATAACTTTTAAAAATTTGGGTCAGATTGCAGAGGCTTGCTATGCCATGATCAGGGCAGAGCCTGAATCAAAAGAATCAGAAAGAAAGCTGTCAAATGTGGACTACAGAACATTAAGCTACTATCTACATAGGGAAAAGAGAAGGTATGAGATTTCTCTGTTGCAGAGAAAATGTGTCTGAATCTGACAAGGACTCAGAGATGAGGGTGTGACAAAGGGCAGACAAATAGAGGGAGTCACAGGCAACTGGGGTGATGGGTTTTCAGGTGTCATCTTTGTGAAACCAAATTCTAATTACAATTTGCTACTCAGTGTTGGATAAATAGAGAGATATAATAGATCCTTCTTTTAATATGAGGTTACACGAGTAGCTGCTGGATTCTAAACTGTAAGCAATGTGTATCTTATCTCCTCGTGTCATGGGTTTGGGTACTGCACGTGCCTGTGTGACTAATACAGCATACCCAAGTGTCATCCATCAGCAGTGAACACTGAGACAGGAGAACAAGAGCACTGAAGACTGAGTTCTTGAATTCTCATCCAGGGAAGGGTATCAATATCTTTTTTAAAATAGTCTATTCAAAAAGGCAATTCTGGAACTGAAGCAGCACTTTTTTTTTTTTCTTTACTTGAAGAGGACTCTCAGGATGATATGACAACATTAAGGTATATTTGCTGCAAACAGATGTAAGAGCTTAGCTGAAATGAAAACACTGAATAGAGACCATATACTTGGCTACACGTGGGAAAAATAATCACTGCTTGGTTCACGTGCATCCATAAAGTGCTAGAGGATAGATGCAAGTAATCTGTTTGCAATTTCTCACACTTGGTAGATATTTGTGGTTTGTCTAATTTAGAACTGTCTCATAAAACTGTCCCTAACAGAAAATGGTAAGTACATATCATCAAAAAATATTTTCATTATAAAAACCTGCTTGTAATTTTCAAGTGGTTGTGGGATCAATTTTTTTTAATTGCACAGGAAGCTCGGACTAATTTCCATAAAGTCAATCTTGTGCCAGAACCAAACTGACAGAAGGAGAGGTGAAAATCAAACTTGCTCTGTTTTTTCTTACTTCACAATCAGTGATATTCACAAAATAATTTTAGCAATTTATACTTATCAAACGTATCAAGTTAAAAGATGTGAGGGGCATTCAGACAATCAAGATGAGCATTCTTGGATTCCTGAAATGACTGGAGACCTGACTACATAATGGGAAGAAGAAAAGCTTGGATGCATGAACATCTTTAGGAGATGATTATCTTCAATCTATGTTTATGTGGAAGATGACACTGTTCCTCTCAGAGCCTTCATGTGGACATTATAGTTGAAACATAGGAACTATTCAAAAGGTTGCACAATCCATGGAAATTCCGAGTGCATGTTGGAGCATGGCTGTGGTGGTCCATAGCCTCAGGCCCTGAACATAGGGCTGTACAGAGACAAAACAACAACAAAGCTCCTGCTGCCAACAGCCAAAAGCCTGCAGCCTCAGGTCAGCATCTCTAACCTCTAGTTGCAATCACATGTTTCAAAGGGATTGATTTTCCAAGCCCAGCTGGGTAACCACCAGTGGCCTTAACGCATATGTGAAAGTGCTGAGACAAGTCTCACTTTTACCAGAATATTGCTGTTCTACTCCCCTTTACAACTCCAGCCCTGTGCTGGACCATTATTCTGTGCTGTAATAAGGAAAATGAGGGGTGTTACGGGACCCTTCTCTTTTGTTTAAATAAACTGCTATTTTGGCCCAGTGGTCTGTGGAAACACATCAGAGCTGTCAGTCTAAGCCAGATGTGAAATAAAATAACCTGAGCAGCTTGACCCTGTTTTACTTTACAGCCTCCAGCAGGGACAAAAGCCACCTCAGCAATGGCTCCATAAGGCAAGGGAGGGAATTCCTGAGCACTGTTAGCAGTTTTTCTTACCAGGCTGTTCCAGTCAAGGTGACATGGAAACCAATAAACATTGTACATCTGGCCTGTCCGCTGCAGAACAGAAGCTGCACACTTGGAGTGAAGGAAAAAAGTAAATACATAACTCTTTACTGAGGGTGATGATGCACTGGAGGAAGTTGCCCAGAGAAGCTGTGGATGCCCCTTCCTTAAAAGCATTCATAGCCGTGTTGGATAGGGCCCAGAGCAACCTGGTCTAGTGGAAGGTGCCCCTGCCCATGTCAGAAGGATTGGAACTAGATGACCTTTAAGTTCCCTTCCAACCCAAAGCATTCTGTGATTCTATGATTATACAAAAAAATACACATCAGAATGTATCAGCAAGAGCTATAGTACACACAGCAGTAGAGCAGGTAGTTACTAACATTAACTTTTATTTATGTAAATAAATAAAATTCACTCCAGTGGAGTGAATATGCTGTGGGCTTTGCTTGTTGTAAGGCTCTGAAATCTAGCTCAGAGTGACTAACTGCAGTATTGGAGCATGAACAGTTGGTGAATTATTTTTGACCCAGATGGTAACAGGCTCCCATCAAATGTTTTGTTTGATTCATGCCAGCTGAATGGCTCTGCTTATGATGCTCTCATGTTACATGAAAAAATGGTTTACAGGTTTACATGATTTAGTATAACTCCCTGTAGATCTGGGCAGCATTTCACACAAGAACTACTCTCCTTTTATATATTTTAATGGAGTGTCTCAGTGTCTTATCTATTTTCAGCTCTTCACCATTACCTGTCATAATACTGTGCATGATGGAAACATGCCAAGGGATGCAATGTCACATTAATAATTGTTAATATATAACAGGGCAGATATCCAAAGTGATAAGTATTTTAGAAATAATAAAACTTTTTTATTTTTTTTGCTTTTCATATTTGTTCTCCAGCACTTTCCATTTTAAAGACTGCTTGTTCTAATTCTCATGTCCTTCTTGTCAGTATCTGAAATACTTCTTTTTAGTGGCCACAAAATAAGGAGCAGTTTATCTGTAGTCATCTGTAAACCTTAACTTAAAAATCCATGCTTTGGAAGCTGATTATCAAATCTGTTAAGCCTTCTTCTGGCTTGCAGTCATGTTTTAAACAAATACCGTTTTTCTCTGCTAAATGTTCTTAATTGCTTGCAGGGCTTATCAGCATCTGCAGAGGTAAAATTCTTCAACTCCCTAGTGAGCTGCATCATTTCCAGTTAGTTCCATGTCTTTTGATATCAATCCCATGTGCCTAGGATGTGATCTGCTAAACACACATAGATGGTAAGCAAAATATGCACATGCTGAATGATCATCTGAGAGGGAGGAGGAATCTGTTTTAAGCAAGTGCATTTACAAGTCAGTGAAAACTCCATTTATAGGCAAGGGAAAGAAACCATCCCCATCAGAGCACCCAACACGTCTGTTTAAGACAAGTGAGATCACTTTCTCTCTCTGGGTACCTGGAAAGTCGCTGTAAGGAGAGACTATGTTGCATGCTCAGGTCTGACCCATACTGATCAAGAGGTATGATTTAATTAACTTAGCCATAGACTGTTAACTGGCATGGGGCCCAGTGTTTCTCAGCAAGATTATATTCTATATTCAGAGTTGAAAAATTAATAACTGGATAATCTCTTATTAATCACGAATGGTTCTTACAAGTCTGCAAATTTATCATTCACAGAACATCAGTAAAATATAACCTTAGTACCAACCTGATGTCTGGAAGCCAAAGTGATCCTGGAATACAGGGAAACTTAGGACCCAAATCTGGAAACATAAGTCACATTTGCGACCCTCTTTTACAGTAGCCAATTAAGCATGTCCCATAGTCCCATGGTCATTACTAAAAAAAAGTATATGGATTATTTTGTTCCTTCAGAAAAGCTAGGTCCCTGTATACCCACACATCATTCTTAATTTTTATTTCAGTGCTCACTTCAGCATAATCAGTCATTAACTGTGGTTGTATGGTATATATAACTTATGTTCAAATCCATACACAGGCTATTTTTTGCATCTATAATTGAATTGATACAGAGCAGTTCTCAGCAGGAAACTACTCTGTATGGCATATACTTTGTACTTGGGGAGACATTAGCTGTCCAGCTGTCTTCAGAGCAGTATGTGCATTTACCTGAACTAATAAATTTATTTCCCTAAGAAAAGCAAAAATGGTAACTGACTGACTTACATTTTTGAAAATATATATATAGGACACAAAAAATATTACTTCTTTACAAAAGTAAAGATATATTTCTATAGATTTCAAAAGTACATATATGGATTTTCTACACCAGTGTAGAAAATCTTAATACCAAACCACTAGAGACCAATCATAACTATAGACTCTAAAGTGCAGAGGGAAGGATGTTTACGAGAACTGAGAAAGCAGGATAAAGTCTAAGAAGGCTTAGGCCTTATCCTATAAACCACTTATTTGTGTGCTTCACATACTACATTCATATGAGATGGCCTGAACTGTGGGATCTCTCCTCATCAACATGTGAGAGACCCTCCACAGAGTACCAAGTTCTTCACATCCTCACTCATGGGGAGAGACAATTCAGTGAGCAGATCCCTACCAAATAAACAGGCCAAGGCTGTAGATCCCTTCCTAAATAGTCCAACCTTTCCAGATAAGGGGAGCTGCTGAAGGAGTCATGGACACATTGCAATGCTGTTCTTGCCTGGTGCTGCTTATCCCTCCTGCTGGAGGAGGAGATGGGCAGCATCCATTGTAGCAGCTGGCAATCTGGGCACCAAAAAATACTCAGGAGGGAACTCTTGTGCTAGCCTGGTGCTTCTCAGAGGCAGATGAGTCCCGATGGGGATGTTACAGGGAAGACTGAATCTGACAAGGAAATATGGGCTTAGTAAGGCCTTCACAGCTCCAGGAACGCAGCCCCTCTATCATGGCGGGTGGATGCCTGTCTGCAAGAGGAACCGGAGCTGTGCCATGGCTCCTGCCCCTCTCTCAGCACCAGCATGAACCAATGGCTCACGCAGGGGCAGGAGGAGGGCACCATTTCCCAGAGGCGCCGTCTCCCTCCCCTCCTGTCCCTGAGCTCCGACAGGCTCCCACCCCCGCCCGCGCCTCTCCCTCTCCCGGCGGGAGCCGAGCGCTGCCCGGCGGCACCACAGGGTGTCAGCCTCGGCCCGGGCCCACAGCGCGGCCCCGCTCTGCCGGGCTCCGGGACGCCCAGTGCTGCAGAACTGACTGCACACAGCCGCAGGTGACCACAGGGACACGCGTGGGGACCATACCCTGGCACTGCGGTGCCCCCCGGACCTGTGCAGGAGAGCCAGCAGCTACCGCATTTCAGTGTCTCACAGAAGAGACCGACCTTTCAGAGCCTGGCTTGACTCTCAGCGATCTGGCTTGACTTTCAGCTGAACAAATTGTACATATCTGTATTAATTGTTTGAAGATTGCTATTTCAGATAGGGGTTCCCGCCCCCCCCTCCCCCCCCCCAATATCTTTGGAATGTTTTGTAAGCATTTTTGCAGAAATTTTCCATAACCAGGCCTAGCCAGCATGGAAGATTTTATCCTGATCTTGAAATGTAGGCCTTCGTAGCAGGAACTGCAACTGTGGGGAGCATCAGAAAGCATCTTTACTGTAAACTGTCATAGCAGCCCTACCAGGGTAACTACAGCCACATAACATGTGGTTATGATACCACATAAACATCTGTAGATCTGGTACTGCAGTTAAATAGGAACATAATTTTGTGCAATATTTCATTTCCCTTCTTACAAGAGTCCAGATGGGCCCAGATTCATCTCACCTACCCTCAGGTACCCCATGTGAGATGCTGAAAAAAGCCAAAGCTTTTTTCTGAGCAGCATCCCTCATTTCTAGCACCTATCTGTAGAAATGTTTCACTAGAGATGCAAGGCTGTACTAGAGTCTTGGTTTTTTTCATTAATTTCTCCAGGCTCATTATAAGTCTACAGAGGATAGGCATAAAC
Organism: Agelaius phoeniceus; assembly: GCF_051311805.1. Taxonomy (NCBI): domain Eukaryota; kingdom Metazoa; phylum Chordata; class Aves; order Passeriformes; family Icteridae; genus Agelaius; species Agelaius phoeniceus. Next base: position 57,728,987 of record NC_135267.1, read on the forward strand.
GACTTTTTAAGAATTTTTTTGGGGAGAGACAGGAACCTCCTGCTTAATTTGCTTATTATCCAGTCTGTCCTCCAGCCTGCTGAGTATAAAGAGCAGAAGAAAAATAGCCACTAAGAAGTTTCTCTTATCTCCCTATGGCTCATGAAACGGTTCATGGCTTTTGGTACACAGAGATAAGTAGCACATACTAAACCACGTGAGATGTCTGCATTTACGTATTTAAATTTTTTTGCATGTATTATCAATACACTCCACCAAAAGAGCATATGAAAGCCCAAGCATGCTATGCTTGCTATGCAGAGTACAATATAATAAGTGTTTGAAGTTTAGTTGCATTGACCATTCTGCTAAATAAAGTTATCCAAGCTGGTGGCGGTTACCACACTGCCACCAGCAGAAAGTATGGATGACTACTTCCATTTTACAAAGGAGTGAAATTAAAGTCCAGATTCAGGTCTTAGTCAAAACAGCTCATAACACCTATGTCACCTCTGATTTCAGGAATGCTAGCACTTTGCCTCTCAGTGCATACTTTTCTCTAAAGAAAATACAGATCTTATAGACACAGAATTCCATAAAACAAAACAACAAACCCAAAACCCAGGTGACTTCCACATTCTTCCTACAGGCATGACTGTAATACATCAAGATCAGCAAGATTAAAATCATGGACAACTTTTTCCCCTTTTCAACACCAAACAATTGAGGCGGCATGTGTTGAATATTCATTGCTAGCTGTTGCAGACTTTTGCAGAAAACAGCAGCAACATAATAAGCCTACGCATGGTAGAACATTTAGAATTACAATCAGACATTGTTTTTTAAAAGGAACCCATTAAAATAATACCCTACATCTTGGCAGAGATGAAAAGCACATGATGTACACCTTTGAGTCACTGAAGTTTTATACTTCTTTATTATTAATTGCTCCAGCAGGTTTTTTTCCTTTAAAATGATAGGCAGCATTTAACGTTCTGTTACCCTGGAGCTGCAGCTCTCTGCTCGCGTATCTGCACGCAGCACCTTGCTCATGGCTGGGAAATGTGAGGCAAAGATAATGTGTATGCACAGCTTCGTTGCTTGGCAAGTACAGTTTCATTTTCTGTAGAGACAAATTAGCACTATATATTTTAACATCTCTAGCCTACAAAGTCACGGGCACAAAAGTGTTTCAGGAACATTATGGCAGTGGAAGACTTTGCAGAGCCTGTCAGTGCACTATTCAAAGAGTTTTTGAATGCATGAATTTGAGTTTGTTGGGAGTTTGAGGGGGAGGTGACTGCATTTCTTTCAGATAATAACGGGATCTCAAAGGTTTCTTGGCTGCTATAAATTAGCATTCTCAGCTCTGAGTGTGGTCTCCCAGAAACAGTTTATAGCTAAAGCCATACACATTTTTCTGTTCCTACATCGAACAGATAATAAAAGCTGGAAAATTACTGCAGGCTTTTATCTCAGAAATGTAATGAATAGAAATACCACCCCTATTAGCGAATTGCTTACACTGCTGTTATCACAGCAGCCTGAGCAACATTCGACTGTCCAACTTTTGCTCCTCTGGATTCTCAGAATTGCTAAGATCAACAATTGAAATACCCAATGGATAATGGGAACTGTAACGAAGGTGCAGAGGCTGCATAAGAGAAAAAAAGCCATCCATCACCACACAAAGGAAACTGAATAGGATCACCCAAGAAGCAAGTAGGTGATCTTGCTTCTTGGCCACAAGTCCCTCTTGCAGGCCATCTGGTAGCAGTACTCAGTAATAAAAAACTAACAGTTTTAGGTAAACAGTCAGTTTTACCCCAGCTGCAAGCATATGATCAGTGAGTGAAATCCAACTCCTGAACAGATTTTGGAACACTGGTAAATTCAGGATACAGTGCACTGCCCCACATCACAGCAGCAAGGTTAGAAGTTCTAGGATGGACTCCCCAACAGGAATTGTCTCCAAAGTACCATGACAGTCTGTTTGTAGTGTATGTCTGCAATGCTGTGCTAAAACATCTCCTGTCTTGGTTACCTAAGGACATCATTCAAGTATAGCTGTGCCTTGTCCACACCAGAGAGCAGCACCTTCACTTTGCTTGAGGCAGAGAAACTAATTTTGGGGGAATGGGAGCATTTGCACCACGAAAGAACACCCACACTACACAACCACTCCCAACACACATAGTTGGAAGACCAAGTTGTATCCACGTACTTTGCCAAGTTGTATCCATGGCAAGACTTCTATGGGTGCAGTCTGATGGAATAACCATCACACACCTAAACAAAATTATCTTAGCTGATTGGCAGCTGGGATTTTAAATCTTGCTAAAACCTTTGTTTTAAAATAAGACAAAGTTCATGGAAGTATTTTTCAGGATTTTACTGCAAACCTATGGGTCTGGTCACAAAAAAATATGATACATATAACCATGTTAATTATATTACATTACAATGATGGTATACATTACAAGTAAGTCTGTAAGTTTAAATATACATCTAGAGTTACAACTGAATGTACACATCTTTTGTACAATACATACAATCAGGAATGAAAATCCCTCAAACCCCAAGACCATAAATAATGCCCATTTTACAGATGATGTCTTTTAAACTAAAGGAGAAAAAAATAAAAAAAAAGAAACCAACAGCTTTGACCGACTGCACAGCTGGGGCATTTTGGTCCATAAAAACCCTTTCTAAAAATAGAAATCTTTTTTCATAGCAGCAATGCTTTCTTCAAGCATTTGGATACAAGTAATTGTGAGCCCATTTCAATAATTTTAGTTGACAGTATAGATTTACAAAAGAAATTTCAAAATTACACTTAATTTATCTTCCAAATATGGAAGAAACAAACAATGCCCCACATTGTGGTATCCTGCAAGTGTCACACTGATGCTTTAAACTAAGTCCATCTGTAGTACGCAGACCACACGCATACCATTTGTTCACATAGTAAACCCACATAAATGAACTGAGAAACACACTCTGCAACAGGGAAAGCTTTGGAGCTCACAAGATCTCATCAGAAAAAAGGCACATTTCATAAAATCCTTATCACGTTCAGATAGATCTCCAGGCAAGGCTTTTCGAGCACGATTACAAAACAGCTTGTTCTTACTCCTACGATCTGCCGTAGCAGTCTATGGCAGCAGTCATTTTATTTTTTCTTTCCCAAGGAGACAGCACCACTTTGGGGGAAGAACAAATGGAAATGAAAAGCCTGTAAAGCTCATTTAGAGAGTGATGTGCTCTTCAAAAAAGCTTCCAGCAAACAGTGTAGTTGAAATTAAGGCTGCAAAGCTGCCATGGTGGAAATGTGCAAATTCTCTTTCAAGGTGACTGGTCAACTGGCAGTTCTACCAGAAGGCCAAACAAAAAATAAAAATAATAGTTGTTATTATTATTAAAAATTAATAAAATAAAAACGTTCACAAGAAAGAGTCCACAGGTGGGGCGTATGAGAAGCCCAAAAAAGCCTCAGCGGCTTCTTTGACGCTGGCAGTGATGAGGATGCTGTCTGGGGACTGGCCAATGGAGTTAGGGACTGGCTCATCTGTAAACTCCGGATCAAAGTGTCGCAGGTCACTGGGGCCACTCTGTGGAAAGGACAGAAAAGGAATTTAGACCTTAAGATTTTGTGAGTGCGCAATTCAATTCACTATGGAGACAAGCACCCTTGTACAGAGACTCACAGTGTTATCACCTCAGGCCCAATGTTCAGCAGCCTTTAACAGTTTACTTTGACCTTTTTTGTATACTGTAGCACACTGACTCACTAAAAACAAGATTATTCAATTTAGTATGCACTCCCACTAAGCTCATGCAAGAGAAGCTAAATGCAAACATGCCACTCTGCCGCACAGCAGTTTGCAGTGCAGGACATTGATCTCCTAGATATTGAATGAAGTTTATAAAATGCTCAGAAAACGATGGAGAACAACCTCCACAACCTGATCTCTCACTTTATATGTTAGTATCTGACAAGCCAATTGTAATTCTGCCATAAGGAAGCTACTTGCTCCCTATACCTTAACTTCCCCTTTGGTAAAATGGGGAGGCTGGGCATTATTTTAAAATTGCCATGCAAATGAAGCATGTGAGACAACAAAAAAAACAGCCAAATTTAGATGGATCATCACTAAAAAGTCAATTACCACCTGTTTTTCACTTTGTTTGGACAGATACAGGGGAAGGAAAGTTCCCTTCCCCAAACACACCCATCTGGCCACTTGCCCCTGGCTCCTGGGCACCCCACAAAGACAAGGGGTAAAAACACACTCTCCATGCACTCTATAATTAGAAGTGATACATACCACATTTGGGTTAAAAGGGGGTGTAATCTTCTTATTAATGAGATCATCCCAGTTAATTGGGGAGAAGAAGATGTGATTCTTAATCTCCATCTGTTAAGAGAGAGAAAAATAGATTAATTCAGAACCAAGCTAATGTAAACAGTACATCCCAGTCATCCTCCCAACACTGCATGTGGGCGCCGGCCAGTTCTCACTTACAAAGTCCTCCTTGGCACCGAGTCTCTTTGTCCTGTCCTTCTGCAAGAGGCCTTCCAGGAGATGTCTAGCTGAGTTAGTGATATTTGGCTTCAGCTGCAAGGGTTTGTTCAAGATATTGTCGTACATTTCTGCGGTGTTCCGGCTGTAGAAGGGTGGCTGTGGGAAGCAGAAAAGGAGGAATTAATGAGGCTGACAGGCAGGCATGGGGTTTCTTGTGGGAAAAGGCCGAGTAAGCTAGTTTGATCTGTCATGAAGGATTTGTTGCTTACCAAGCCATAAAGCATCTCGTACAAGACTGCTCCAAGGCACCACCAGTCCACAGTCCGGTCATAGGGCTGCTTATGGAGAACTTCAGGAGCAAGATACTGTTGAAGAGAAGGGAAAGAGCCATGTGAGCCATAGAGATCTTTACAACCAAGAAAGCCTCCCCATTCATGAATGAAAGCAGCTTACTGAATCCCAGCAACATCTAAGCTAAAGGAAAGCTGCAGTATTTTTACAGACAGGCAGATGGCTTGAGAGCTGCTCTCTCCTGCTCAGCAAGCTCCATGCATCCTACATGTCTTCACTGGCAGCCCTATTATTAGAAGGCCCATAATGCCCCCTGCTCATGTAACCAGCCTTACATACACCTGGGACAAGTCAGTTTTCACTGCTAAGAACAGCTCTTGCTGTCGCGCTGAGTGTGGGGGGCTGAGGACTGGCCGTACCTCTGGTGTGCCACAGAAGGTGGAGGTCGTGCCATTGTGCTCTATGTTTTCTTTGCAGAGTCCAAAGTCAGTCAAGACAATGTGCCCCTGTGAATCAAGCAGGATGTTCTCTGGCTTCAAATCTCTGCAGGAAGAGATGAAAGAGATAAATGTTAGAGAAGGTGCAGCGAGAGTATTTTAGGTGCAGCTGTTTAGAGAAGTTCATTAAGCCACCACAAAATATTAAAAGCAATTCCAAGCTCCTACGGAGCTGAACTTTTCAATGCTTATTTAACAAAGCACATGGGTTTTTTTTCTGTACAACAAATTTGAACAAGGCTGCTCACCGATAAACGATGTTCAGGGAGTGCAGATAGCCCAGTGCACTGGCAATTTCAGCAGCATAAAATCGGGCTCTCGGCTCCAGGAAGCAACGCTCCCTCTGGAGATGGTAGAACAACTACAGGAGACAGAGAGAACAAAGTTGTGTAAACGGCGCCAAAGCCTGTTAACAATGCACTTAATTAGACTCAACATATATAGCACGGGAGAACAATAGTAGGAAATGGCCTAAGGATCCTTTGGTAGTTCAAAAGTTGGCAGGCAGAAACATTGAATCTAGTAACTTCTCCCCCATGACTTTTCCCCTTGCAACTTTTTTTGTATTTAAAAGGAAGTGTGAAAATGTCTACCCTACCACCATGCACATGATAGGAAATACTAATAATTTTCTTACTGCTTACCTCTCCACCATTGATGTAATCCAGGACAAAATACAATTTGTCTGCAGTCTGGAAGGAAAAGTGAAGCCCGACCAGGAAGGGGTGTTTCACATTTTTCAGCAAGACATTGCGTTCTGACATAATGTGCTTCTCCTGAAAACATCAGAAATCCATTAACATTTAGCACACTTGCTTAGTGGTAGCAGTAAAAATGTTTTTGATGGACATTGCAATGGCATTGAGAAGGGCAGCTTACCTCCTTCTTCTTCAGGATTGCCTTTTTCTGCAGGACTTTGACAGCATAGAACTGCTCTTCTGCCTTATGCCGTGCAAGGAGGACCTGAAAGTGCATAAAATTGCAGAACTGAGTAATACTGAAATATAGAACAACTTGTAAACACAGCCAGCAACAAGCTTTTACTTTAGCTTCTGAGCACTGCCACATCCCTCTGGTTCAATGTGCAAGCCCTTTGCTGGAAATGCCTGACACTGTTACCATTCTGGCAGAATTATCTAGCCCAAAGATACTACATCTAGCTTCTTTCTCTTCCAAAAGCCAAGTACATCTATTATTCACAGCACTAGAGGACTGAGTTCCCTGGCTCTTCTGACTCATTCAAATGAAGAGTCCCTGCTCCTGCACTGGATGTGCTCAGGTTTGGTTTAAGCAATCACCATTCACCAATGGCAGTACAAACCCCACTCGCTGGTATTTCACAGAAGAGCTCAAGAATAAATAAATAAATTAGAATGAAAATAAAAGTTATGCTTACCTTCCCAAAACTGCCTTTTCCAATCACTTTTAAGAAATGAAAGTCTGATGGTTTGGCATGTGGGTTGGATGATGGGCCGAGATTGATCTGCTGTGAAGGACTGGGCTAAAAAAATAAACAGAAACCATGTTCATTAAAACAGCTCAGCAGTGAGAGTCCCAACAATTTATCATTTCTAGAAATATAAATAAAGGGAGCTTGAAAATAAAGACTAATGCTCTTATTGCCACTAAAACTTGATCTCTAACAGATACCTTAAACTAAGAGGTACTGCCTAAGAAGAGTCTAACAACCATAGCTTACTTAAAAGTGCTTGTTGAAGTCTTTGACACATTCCATGATGAAATAACTCATAACTCTTCTTAAACATTTCTTCTTAATGTTTGAAACAGAAAGTTTCAGTCTAACCCAACTACTCCTTCTTGTTTACATTAGTGTGCTATGAGATTGCACTAATGCAATACTCATGATGCTAATTTCGCTACACTTCTATTAGTGGCCGAATTGATGTTCTAAAAATGTCACACTGAGTAAAATCTACTTACCGGAGGAGAAGGATTAGCATTCATAAGTTCAGGCTCTTGAGGCTGAGAGATTTTCAAGATAGACTGAACTTCAGGGCTGCAAGGATAAGAGCACACATGATTAGGAGTTACCAGGAGCAGCACAGGCAGATCTTTCCACCAGAGGGCAAGCACGTATCGCGGAAGAGTTTTGGTTGAGTCTACTACAGAAGGCAACCAAAACAATCCATTCGATTTAAAGAGTAAAATTTTTCTAGTGACAGTAAGTTCCATCATACAAAGACATTTATATACACACTAAGTACGGCACAAAATAGGGACGGGTCCCTAGAAATCTCTGACTTATTTGTTCCAAACTCAGCTCACAGAGATGGTTGCGAAGTGACTAATACCTCAACAAGACAAATAAATTCTTCCGTAACAGTAATGCCGCAGGAATTGCGGTAAGCAAACATTATTTTTAAACTAGATCTCGCAATATCTAGGGATATTTGTGACTGAAATCCTCTCCCCACAAGATTTCTGACACTTACTGCTTGCATGCATAGGAGTTGGTGGCTATCTTCTGAATGAAATCGTTTAGTCCCATTCTTCTCTGCTTCATGAAAGCTATAAAGTAAAAGGAAAGGAGAAACAAAATCGTTAAGCCACCGTGACAGAAAAATCACAGCCCCTTGAGCATCTTCGAAGAAGTCTGCACGCCGCTCACCGATGAGGATGGCCACCATCCCTCTCATCTTCGAGTAAGTCAAGGTAGGACCAGACGCCTCAGCTGCTTTCACGGTCATTTTGAAGCGAGAGTGGGATACGCAGCAAGAGCACAGTACCACCAGCTCCCAGCACCGCACTGACTGGACGAAGCACCCGGCGGCGTTTATGTGGCGGCGGCGATGGGCGGGTCCGGGGCGGGGCGGCGACGATCGCGCCCCCCTCGACGTCCTGTGAGGGGCGGCCAGTGGCCGCCTCGGGGGATGTCGAGGGTGGGAGGGGAAGGAATCGTCGCTGCCTGTGCCACCGCCCTACCTTGGGCGCAACCCTCAGGGGAGCCCCCACACAGTACCCCCGCAGGACCTTGCCTCAGGATGCCGAGCATCCACAGGCAAACGAATCAAATCCTTTTTTTTTCCCTTGACAGCAAACTCCGGTAACCCCGACTTTCTCTCTCCCCCTCCCCCCCTTTTTTTTTTTATTCAGCCCTACTTATTTTACGGTTATATAAAGCTGTGTTTTTAAGACGACCACCTCTTCCCGAAAGTATGGGTGTCCCCCCACCAGCCCGCAGTCTGCGTCCGCTCCCGGTCCCGCCGCACCGGCTGAGCGGCGATAAGGGACGCTGACGTCTCCCTGAAGGAGCCGCAGTGACTCAGAAGAACAAAATTTCCTGCCCGGTTTTCAATAAAACAAACAAATGGCCCTTCTGTGCACTGCCCTGATCCTGGCTGGGACATAACTAAAAGGAAAAGGAAAAAAAAAAATTAATGCCAAAAAGGGAAACAACGAGGAAAAAAAAATCCGTTCCCTGAACTTGGAGGAGAGAGCAGAAATCTGCTTCTAGAAAAGCCGGGGAGATGACCGAGGGCTGGACAAGTGCAATAACGGGGGAGGGGGGGAGAAAGGAAAACAACCCCGCTCTGCAGATTTTGTTTTTACTGTACACGGTCATTTGGGAACACCGTGTACCCGGGATTTAATGGCTCAGTCGCTTCCCTACGGGCGCGCCGGGGGCACACCAGGAGCGCTGGTGCATGCACGACGCCCAAGGTGAAAGGATGCAGCCGGAGCCCTCCTCCCGGGGGACGCGGGAAGGACCACGGCCTGCCGCCAGGCCGCCCCGCCGGGGCGCATCCCCGCCCGCAGCTCTGGCATGGGTCAGGGGGGTGCCGAGCTCCTGCGCCCTACAGGCGGCTGGAAGTTTCCACCCGACGGGGTGTTATTCATGCGCGTGTTTCGCCTCGCTGTCTGAACGAAGGGCGCTGGGTTGCGGCCAGCGGCTCCAGCTGCAACCTGCCCCCGTCCTCCCCCCACCCGGAGACCGTCTTTTTACGCTTTATTTTTTCCCTCTGTACCCGCTGCTGCTGCCTCCCCCCACAACCACTGCCGGCCGCTGGGCGGCATCCCTTGGCAGCTGCCTGCACCCTGCGCCTCGGGGGGGAGGGCAAGCACCGCAGCAGGGCAGCCGTCACAGGCAGCAGCGCACCTTGAACGGCAACATGGATGACCCGGAGAAGAGACAGACAGACCCCTGCGAGTTGGGCACAGGTCTTTCAAAAGCGCTACAATGGCGTTATAGGGAAAGAGCAAAGAGGGAGGAATGCCGGCTCCGAGCCTCCGGTGGCCTTCCCGGAGCAAGGGGCCCTTGGCCGGCCCCGCCGTCCCGGTTCGGGGAAGTGGAAGGGAGCCGGCGCCAGGGAAGGAAGCGGCGACGGGAGAAGCAAGGAAATGTGGACTGCAGCTGGCGGGGCTCTAAATTCTCTCACTTGTGGCTTTCCTCACTCTGTTGCACACAGAGATTGCCACTGTAATTAATGTAAGTGGAGAACAAAAAATTTAAAAAAAAAAAGAAAAACAAAAAAATTCCACAATAAAGTTTGGAATTTAAAACTATCCTCAAAAAACCCCGCTTGATAGATTGAAAGAGACGCAGACAGTTGTCTCTGTCCCTTCGAACTGTTTTCAGAGTATTGCTGTTAAAAAACACTCGAGATCCACAGTTTGGAGGGTCACCAGAGTCCCCGTCCCCTGCCCCTCCTGCCTGCTGGCATCTCCAGGCTACAAGACGATGACCAGCGGCACGTTTCTGCCGGCTGTGCACAGAGGCAAGCGGCTCCCAGTCTCCGGCGCTACCCACCCGCAGTTCTACACAGCTTGCCAGAGGCTGACACCCACTGCCGTCCTGCCGGCTCAGCCGCGGCCCCCCACGCCGCCCGCAAGCGCCCCCGCTCCAGCCGGCTACACCAGCGTCCTCGCCCCCGCTCTGCGTCGGTCTCTTTGCAAGGATTCCGCTGCTCTCGCCAAGTCACCTGGCTTCTGTTCGTGCCAAGCGCTGCCTCGGCTGTCCCCCGCACGCACCCGCCTGTATCCCCCGGTGCATCGCCGCGCGGGGACCCCGCTGCTGGGAGGGTTCTTTTCCCCGTGGAGAACAGTTCTCCTGCCAGGGCGGAGCGGTGAACCCACCTTTCAGCGACGACTTCTCCTCTTTGCCCCTCATCTTGCTGCCTGCCGGGACCCCGGGAGCGGCGCGGCGGCGCGGAGGCTGTGCCTGGGCTCCCGCTCCCGGCCGCTGCTGCAATCCCGAATAACTCCCCTTCCTGGCCGGGCGGCCCGCAGGCAGGAGGGAGGCGGCGAGGGCGGCGAGGCCGGCCGGCGCTCCCGCTGACCCCTTTATGGACGCGCTATCGAGGGCGGCTGACATGCGGGAGCGTTATAAAGTTCAGCACGGGCCGCCCCGCACACTCTGCCCCGTTGCAACATCACCCTCAAAATTACTGTAATCGGCGCGCACACAAACACACGCACGGGCGGAGCGGGGCGGGGGGGCCGCTCCGGCCCTCCCTGACCTGCCGGCCGCAGCCGGCCCTGCCCCACGGAAGCTGGCGCTGCCCACGCTCCCCGGCCAGGGCGCGGTGCGAGCGGCCGCGCACCCACAGCGCGGGTCCTGCGCCCCCTCCCCTCCCGTCCGGCACGGGCAGCGGCGGGGCGGGGGCTGCTGCTGCCCGCGGGGGGCGCGGGGCTGCGGCTCCCGGCCGGGCTTCCCCGGCGGCCGGATAGCGCCGGGGCGGGACCGGCGCCCCGCTCCGACCTGGCACCCTGCGCCTTCCGCCGGCAGCGCCCCGGCGGCGCCCCCCGCCCGCCCGCGCGGCACCGCTCCCCCGCCGCCCGCCACCGCCCGGGCCGGCGCCGCGCACCCCGGCCGCGCCCCGCCGCGGGAAGCCGCTGTCCTGTCCCTCCGTGCGGCACCCACCTGCCGGCTCCCGCACCCGGCACGGCCCTCGCCCCCTCCCCGTGTTCGAGGTGCCTCGTAGCAGCGATGTTTTTAACGTGGAAGGCAGGAATGTCGCCCAAGGGGCGAATTATTATTATTTTTTTAGTTAAAGTTATGCAGCGTTTTAAGCAATTCATAACTGGGTTCTCCAAAGCCCGGGGTGTCCTTAAGTTGCATTTTTAAACTTTTCCTTACAATGACGGCAGCAAACCTCAAGAGTTAAAAGGCAGGAGAGAGCACAACAAAGGAACAAGTAATCAAAGATCCCATTTCTCAGATGCCAAGTCTTGCAGGACAGCATCAGAGTATCTCAATAAATCGCATCAAAAATTTGTATAGACAATGTCTTAGGGCTGTACAGCTAAAAAGTAAATACAGGAAAAGAATCAAAGAATCACAGTGATGTTCCACACTCATGTTACTCAGCTTAAAAAATTGACAAACTGTCCTGAAATTCTAAATTAAGAGTTTTTCAAAGCAAAATGAATAATAATAAAGAAGAGGGTAGATGCTGAAAATAAAAGGGAAAGGGAGACTCCACAAACAAAATACTAAAAGTTTATAAAACTCTTTGGCCCAGGATGTGCACACTCCAAAAGAGTGGGTGAGGTAAAGAACGGATGCAAGTAGGAAAAAAACACCCAAGATTTAACTACACAGGCAGCATGTCTGACCTGAAATGTTCCCGTACCACAAATCCCTGTAAGCCAGGGATGGGTTGAAGCATATCCTTGAATAGTTGCCTGTTTTTTCCTTCTCATGTCATATTGCAATATTAGATAATGGTAAGTGACCAGCTAACCCAGTAACCCAAACTGACCTGTATGGACTTTGGGCACATACTCACCTTCTGACAATCTTATACTGCACTTCTGAGTGGCATGATACTGTTTTATTTGTACCAGAAAACTCCAGGAACTGCTGCTCACTGGCAAGAAGGAAGAGAACTGATTTGATTTGTAACCTAATGTGAAGCATTTGGCTCTGCCAAGTACATGTATTCCATGCAAAAGTAGCACTAGGTAAACACTTGCTCATCAAGCTCTTCACCATGACAGCGTTCAAAACAGCCCCGCATCCAGGCTGTGAGAGATGCAGAAAGACACAGACTCTGCTGGAGCCTTGGAACACTTGGGCAGAGGGCAGAGCAGACACAAACATGCTGGCTTACTGGTATGGGTCACCCCAGGGTCCTGCTGACTCAGAGATTGGGACATACCTGATGTAAAGCCAGGAGGGATGTGAATTGATTTATCTTAAAGAACAAACAGCAGCTCATCACTAGCGTGGGCCTGTATTGCTCAAAGCACTTCAAAGCACATTCAGCAGTAGTTGAGCTGTGTAAATTCGTCTTCCTAAAAAAGCCTTGCTGTTTGCAGGGCTTATTCCTCAGTGGTAGGCAGGCAGGTGTTAGTCCTGCCTGACACTGCTTTCGGGGCACACAGAAACTTCTCCCTCTTGCCCTTCAGGAAGGTCGGAGGCTTCAGCAGCCCACATGAACCTGTGAGCTCCCTTCTGATTCTGTACTGGTCCTCATTGTCTGATTTGGAACTCAGTGCCTCAATCCTTCAGGAATTCAATTCTCTGATAGCTTCTGAACTTCAGTTTGGCAATGAATTCAATGCTGAATAAATGAATTCCTGCTTACTTATCTTGCTGAATCAAGACCTTAGGATACAGCAGGTTCCTAGAATTACTTGGCTGACTCTGGAAGGAAACTTCTTCAAATTCTGCAAATATTTTCAGCAGTATTTGGCTTTGGGTTAATTAAATGAAGATGAAGTTCAGGGTTTGAACTGCAGGAATGACACAGCCCCCAACTATAGAAGACAATGGCACTCTTTAACAGCATCTGTCCTCTGAAGCAAAATTTCAGAAGCTTTTATTTTCCTCCTGTATATCCTGAACAAAAGTCTCTGACCTCGTAATTAAGTTTTATGTGCAACAGCCAAAACTTTCAGTCAAGACCTTCATGCTGCCCCCACAAATGGTGTCTGCGAACAGATAAGTAACTGAGTAACAGCTTTAATGACAACCCCAACAGAGATTTTAAATCAGGAGCTTTCAAATGCTGTCAACAGGTCTTCTAGACATTGTGTTGACAGGAGGTTTATTGACTGAAGCCCCTATTGATCTGGAAACATCTAATTGATTTCAGTGTCATATTTTGTGAAATACAAATTTGGAACATCTTTTATTTCCCTTTTCTGATGCCCACAGAGCAGGTTTACTGCATTGTCAGTAAGAGGCTTTAGTGCCAAGGGATTATGCTCACAGGATCACAGAGTGATGCAGGGCTGTGCTGTGAAAAAAAAAAAGTAATTCCCATCCTTGTAGAAACCAGTGGAAAATTACAGCATTCTTTAGATGAACTGACCTCTAGTTATAATAGCTGATAAACAATGCCCTGAGCTCCATTTTAGTCCCAACACATGGATTTGAGTCTAACACAGTTGTCGCCGTGACTTTATGAGTAAATGTTGCAGGTATTTCAGCCTGTAGCAATCAGAGAGGGATGACTGCAGGAAAACTGTGTTTGTATGCCTTCCCCTGAGCGTGTCTTCCTGGGAGTGTGCCACCCCAAGGTTAGTAAAAGTCTTTGCAGTATTGTGTAGTCTGTCTAGCTTAGAGTCCTCATAAAACTGCACTGGATGACAGATACTTAAATTCATTATTGATATTATGAAATTTAATGTGCTGTGACTGCACAGGATCTGGTCTTAGCAGAACTGAATAGAGCTAATATGGAAAAGGAGGTGAAAACATATGATGGAAAAGTGATGAAAAACAAGTCATGAGAAAAATGAACATTCTTAGTGATGCTATGAGTTCAGTCTGCTGGTTTCCTTTGGTCACAAGGCAGCCTTATGTGAGGAGCTCCAGAATGAACAGTGTAAGTCTACACTGTCAGCTGACTCCCACACTCAGACTTTTTCTTCCAAAACTGGTTTTTAAAGGATAATAGCAGAAGGGCATTTATGCATTTTCTGACAAGGGCATAATCTGAACAAGTTTCCTTGAAAGTCTTGCATGAAATAGATGTCCTGAAATACAAATGTCAGTTGAACTAACCTAGCTATGGGGTCATCTCCTTTTCTCTTATCTCTTCATCTAGTGTTCCACTAGGTGTTGGCTATCATGATATCTCAATGTCCTTTATGTGTGTACAAAACCCCCATCATCATGATTGTCATCATCATCAGTTCATTATCTTGAAAGAAAAGATCTCTTTAAGTCTGTAAGTCTTCCAGCAACATTGAAGATAAGGTACTAAATGATGTAAATAGTGAGGGAATTTGTCAAAGAGAGGAATTTTTGCCAGAGAGAAGTTCAGCTGGGTCCTAACTCAAAACAAGTTCGATTCTTGGCAATGTGAAAACAGAGGCCTGATAAAGGAAGACACTCACTGCCAGGTGTCAATGATTTTCCTCTTGGTGATACCATTGTGTCTCTTGCCATCACACTGAGTTTCGATATTCCTTATTATTTGTAGGACGTTTTCTTTCAAGAAGTGTTAAAGGGTGTCCTGGGCAGAAGGATGCAAAATATGCATGATGAATAGGGGGTTATCTATAGTGATTTGTGCTTAGTGATTTATAATTTTAGAAGATATTGGGTCTCTTGCAGAACCCAGATAAATGTAGGGTTGTTACAGCATTTCTGAGTGTAGACTAATTCATCTAAGATAGGGAGTAAGGGAAGAAGTGTTAATTTTGCCCTAGGTAACTGGTCCAAAATGGAGTAAAAATATTTATATATTCATTCACAATATATTTACTTTCCTTAGGTCTTGGTACTCAAGTTAGGCACATGGTCACCAAATGTACCCTCCTTGGTCAGAAGAGACAGATAAGCACCCTGAAGGCAACTCTGCATCTGTGGCCTGAATAAGGCAGCGTCTACTGTTTATTTGAAGGAGTTTGGTCTTGAAACCCACAGATAAGTAGAGGCTGATTTGAATTGTGGATTTTTCTTTCTTATTTCTGAAGTTTTACATGTAAAAGATGTGGAATCACTTTAAAGAGTAATTTTGTCTATGTATGCTGAGAGAGCTGGTTATTTTATTTCTGACCTATATATATTTACATAAAAGAAAAAATCCTGTGGCAAGTGTAAACACCACATATGTTAGCCAGAGCCAGAGATTCCCAACCTTAGTCCAGTCTAGTTATGGACCTGAAAGAATACTTGTAACATTGTTATAACTCTCCATAGTGCTCCTCAAGGTTGGATTATACATGTTGTCTTCCAGCCAGCAGCCCTGTGTGGTTGTGTGTTGAGTGGATATACAAGACATACCAGTTTTCTTGAAATTAATTGACATTATCTTGCATTGCACTGTGCCTGATATAATCTCAGAGAGATGTGAAAATATTAGTTCTATTTTACAAAGGTGGGAATTGAACCACAGGGTAGACAATATGTCTCATCTGAGGGAGATCTGGGGCAGCACCAAAAACTGAATGCAGAGCTAACTTTCTCCCATGCTAGTATCTGGATTATGATTACTGTACAACAATATATATTCCCTATGTGCCAACCTTATTTGTAAGGTTTACATACATTGTAAACAGACAGTTTTGGATGGCAAGAGCCAGAGCAGGCAGTGGAGGCATTTGCTGTACCTTGGAGGAATGCCACTGAGATATCTGATATTACTATAGCCCTGGCTCCCTTCCCAGCAGGAGCTACCCATCACAGTGAAAAATGGGGGACTTTGGAGCACTGGCACCTAAAAGGCTGTTGTTGCAGGAAGGACCTGAATCTAGATTTGTGGGGAAGGAAGGAAGTATAACCATATTCCCATTGAACTGGCAACTGGTAGCATCACCTGCCGCCATCCAACATGTTGGAAATGCCAGGAAAGTGCTTTTCCCACAGCATATGATCATCACAAAGAATATTACAGTAAGACTAAGAAATCCCACAGCTGTTTCATAGGCAGATACAGAAGGAAAAAGCCACAAACATTCCCAGCATTAATTTCTCTTTTCATTTCTAGATGCCATTTTCAAACCTGTTCAGTCATTCACTGCACTGTGAATCTCTTTGTAGTGTTCCAGTTAGCCCATTTTTTTAACACCTTTACCAAAGTAAATTGGAAACCTTTGATACGGGTTTTATTTACTTTGCTAGAAATTGCCTTTAGTTTTTTGTAATTGCTTTGTGTGACTCTACAAAGAAAAGCTCAGGTGTTTTGTCCATAGATTTACTAGGCTTCAAGACCAAGAGAAGATGCTGGAACATATAACCTGGCTGTCTGTGTAACAACTCTTGCATTTGCTGCTATGTATATCATGTCCAACAACCTTTCCTCTGACATTTCTTGTCTCTTCCTCTTAACTCATATTTAACTATCTCCAAATTTTCATCTAGTTCAAGGATAAGAATCAGGAGATTTGACAAGCACAGACACTCACCCATGCACAGTCATGCAGTGGACCACAGGCTGTGAGTATATGACCTTTCCAGCCTTCAGCAAAGGCATCTGCACCCCCATGCATGTGCATCTGTTCATCAGCACCCACATGGTGGGTGTTACCAACCCTTGGATCAGCTGGCAGATCTCCATGTGGGAGCTCCCACTGACTTGCATTAGTCAGCCAGGTGATGAGCAGCTGGGCACAGCCTCTTCAGCTGGCACAGCTGAAGCTGGAGGCAGACATGTCCCAGCCCACTTAGTGGGCAAGGCATAGTGTTATTGATCTTATATGCCTTCACTGCAGTGTTATTTTAAACTTTTTTAAAAAAAGGAATACAGATTTGCAAGTGTGCCATGCTCCAAGTAGTTGTGATACTTCTAGAATGCTCCCATCAGAACCTTATAATATGAATTTTTTTTCAGAAAATGCTTGCATGCAGGAAAGGGGAAGAGCAGGTTTATCTTATTGAACTGCTGGTGAATGCAGTGTGGCTGGTACATAATTCTCAGTGTGACACTAATCTCTATACCTTCAGTGAGATGACCACAACACCTCTCTGCCTAGCTGAATATAATGATCTTTCGATCTTTCACACAAGACAAGCTTAATAACACTATAGAATTTTATTTTAGGGATTTTAGGGAAGAAAGAATGTGAGAGACTCAACAATCTCTATATATTTTTACTAGAGCATCAGAAAAATTAAGTCCTGAAACTCTGCCTCGTTGTGAACATGCCTTAGCTTGCTGCAATATAGGAAACATTACTAAGCAGGTTGTATTTTGTTGACAGTAGAGTTCTTTAGAAAAACAGATAAAGTGCCAGGTGAAGAAATTAAAACATAAGAGATTAAGCAAAGTACTGTCCAATGAGATAGGAGGTTGAAAACAAGACTTTCTGCCTTTGGTGTTCAGCACTAGTGTAGACAGATGAACCACTGAGGGCAAATGTAAAGCTTGAATGCAGAAAGGCTAAGCATAATTTAGTTGCCAATGGCAGCATTTAGTCACTTGCAAAGCATAGCATTGTGGATTTCTCTGTAGTTATAGGGAACTCTCTGACCAATGCTGTTATTCATGACTTTCACTCAGCAAAGATTTTTACTTATGCATGCTTTTATCCTGAGCGCTTTAAACCTTCAAACTGGCAAATATTAGCAGCGACATTTTAAAGAATGAGGCGATGGGGAAGTTGGATGACTTAGGTCACTGTCATATGATGAGCTTGAAATAGAATAAACAGTTTGTGAGGCTTGTGACTTTCAATCCCATGCTCAACTCATTGGACATATAGCCCACCTCCTACAAAGCAAAACCAGACAGCAGTTTTGCTCCTTTGGTGACTGACCCAGACTGACTGACTCAAAAGAGTGGTTTAAATCACAACTATTGTACTTGGGATCAAAGTAAAATGCTGTCTTCTCCCAAGTTTGATGAGGTTTGAAAGTAGCACTCTGTTTTTTACCTGATCCACAGTTTTGAGTTCCTTAGTGCTTAGTGGCAGACACAGGCCACAGAAAGGAAAGACATTTCTCAGAAAGGAAGAAAAAGTGTTAGTGCCGGTGTTTGAGATACGAAATTATGAAATATGCAGTGATCTGCCTATGCCAGATTCAGCTGAGTAGTAACTCTATATCTGCCTAATCCTATTTTGATTTCACTATATCTGTTTCAAAATAGATATTACAGGGTAGTAAAGTATGCTCAGCTTTGTCTGGAGATAGCATTGTGAAGTACTTTTTATGGACCACAGTTTTCTCATATTTAGTATTATGTACATATACATATATATAGGTGTGATTGTGCATTTAATTTAATACATATTTATTCTAGATTGTTTAACTCTGTTGAGCAGCATACACAGAACTTTCAACTCTTTCATGTAGTCTCAGGTCACACTGATGAAAGGTCTGTAAGTACTGAAACCCCAGAGCATTCGCCTTGATTATTTCAAGTATGTTTGTCTTTACGTGCTGCAACCACAGCTAGTGAATTTCCAAGCCACTTTGGCTGTGTGAGTCATAGAAAATATAAAATTACTCCTATCATAGAATAATATAAAATGACTCCTATTCAAGCATTTGTGCTCACTGAAAGATACTTGTATGTACAGTAATGACTAATGAACTAGTGAACATATTTGTTAAAAACAGCTTAACAAGAAAATGTGTTTTGTTCTCAGAGTAGAGGAAAGTCTATTATAAGGTTAGAAACTGTGAGAACCAACATTATTTCATTAATGTAATGAGTGTTTTGTCTTTATATGCATTTTTATTCTCAGATGTGGTGGTTTTAAATATTGAAGAAGATTATTAGACAGATACATCAGGTCCCACTTTGTTGTATAAGCCTATTTGTGGCTGCCAGGAAAGGGCATAAACTTCTCTGGGCATTTGTCAGTATCTTGTGCCTTTAACAGTGTCTCTGAAGTCCTAATCCCTGTAATTTAGAGATTATTTAGTTTTTTACAAAACTATCAATGGATCACCTTGTGCAGCGCAGCTATAATATTCAAATTCACAAAAAAACATATAATGAAGCTAAGCCTTGGGCATCCACTCACTTGCCTTTATCAAGAGTGTTTTGAGAATATTATTTCATTTATTTCCATGTTTCTTTTGCTTTACTGATTACTTAGAAAAAAATATTGCAGCTATTGTTTTAGGTCACCAACTGATGTTCTAGCTCTGTCAAAGACTGTGAGACATCTCTGAATGGTATCTAACATGAACCATTACTGGAGATGAGGTCCTGGACCATGAGAACCTTTGCTTGGAACAAAGAGGCAATTCAAATGCTCCTTAAGCAATTTAAGAATGCTAAACTGATTAAAAACTATTTTATCAATATATTACAGCTATCAACTTGTAAAAAGTCCTGCTTTGTGAGACACCGTCCTTTTCACAGGAGATCTTGAAATAGATTTCAAAATCCCATTTTACTCTGAATTTGCTCCACAGGAAGAAATGCAGGCTTCCAGGCTATATGCCATCATCCAGAGCATGGCTCAGCATCCTGACACTTCTGTGGGGCCAGCTTACAAGAAATGTGGAACTGCTGAGATGCTGAATTCTTTTCACAATGTGAAATGTTTAGACTGCTAAGAAAGGAAAAAAAAAAAAAGGGAACTAATGTGGGAGTGAGTGGGGAACTCCATATAGAAAGAGGAAGTATCGTGTGACTGATCAGGAAATGGGTACAAAGCATGTGTTTTGGTAGTATTTTCACTTGTTTTGGGGGCATTTCCATAGAGAGCTGGAATCTGGCCCTGTGTTTAGGTATTACTTCACTCTGGAGTGAAAGGCAGGCACTAATTTGGAGCGAAACACACCAGCTGTCAGCCTTTGCACATAGCAACACGGCACAACAGCTGAAGGCAGGTCGCACAAACACAACATCCCACGGAAATAGCAGTGTTGTAGAGCCATTCTGGGCTGCAAGAATCAATAAACAATGCTCTGGCTTCTATAAAAAGAGAAAGCTATTTCCAGGCTGTATTTTCTGAGAGAAATTTGTTCTCTTTTACCTCCAAAAACTCTGGGATACATCTGTGCTACAAAAACTCCAGGGAAATATGCACAGCAGCAAGGTGCGAACACGATGAAAGCCCTTTCTGATCCTGCCTGCCAAGGCATTTCTTTACCATGCACAGCTTTGACAGGATAGAAATTTAGTCCTCATCATCTTTCTGTAAACATTATCTAGTCTGGAGTACACTGACAGACCTCGTGATGTCAGGGCTGTTCACTCCTTTGGTTTTGTCATGTGATATTTTTTTTTCAGAACCCAGGAAAAAGTCCAAAAATGTGACAGTTCTTCTTGTGTAAAGTGAAGTTCTGCTTATTCATTTTATCTTGAGCAAGTTGCTGTTAGTCAGATGTTTGCACAGTTGTGGGGAGGGTAGTGTACTGCCCTAAATGCAATGAAGTAATTTTTAGAGGAAGTCCTTGTATGGACAATTTGTTCATTGTTTTGGAAGACTTCAAATAGCATTTCTAGGAGGGCCAATTCAAATTCCAGATTGATTCCCCTTATTAAGTCATTCCTCAGTCAGCTGGCAGAGGTGAGTTTGGGTATGCTCGTACAAGTGAGCAGCACAGAAAGCTGAGACAAAATCCCTAACAGAGGATATTTTGGACATTCCGCTCCAAAACAGGAATGTAATTCTCCTGCAGACTTATAAAGGGACTGAAATAAATGAAAGATATATTTCAAGGGCTGTCATCATGAAGCTCCTAAGCAGCATGCTCAATGATATAGAGCAAGACAATTATTTGGAGGACTCTTTTTGCCATTGGCTTTCCCCTCTCTGGAGAATGAAACTTCTTAGCTTAAATGATTTCAAACTTGACCCATCCCCATTTGCTAAGTAGATGATATTAGTGTACATTTGTCTGGATCGCAGTGTAACAAAAGTGTTATGGTGTAATTTCCTATACTGCTCCCTTGGTCTTTGTCATGTTTTCTTTTTCAGCTTTGTTTTTGTCCTCTGTCTTCTTTCCAGCATTTCCACTACTCCCTGGAGTGATATTTTTGGCCTAATCTGCTTCTTCATTTCACCTTCTTTTCTCTCAGGCCTTTCTTTCTTACTGGCTGCTTCAAATTGAAACCAGCTCTCTGAAGGCAGCATCATCAGCTACAGTCACCTTCAGTGTGACATTATGAGACAAAGTCATCTTCAAAATCATTTGAGATCATTTCTCATGTTATTATTTCACAGGGTGAAGTCAAGTAGGATTTGGAAAGTGGGACAGTTTTGGCCACCCACCTCATGAAAGGTGTTAAGAAAATGGAGGGAGCCAGAGTGAAAGGCTATTAAGGTTCTAGTGCACAGGAGCACTGAGGAGAGGCTGAAGAGCTGAGCTTGATGCATCTGGTGAAGAGGAGCATCTGAGCATGCATCTGAGCATCTGATGAAGAGGAGGTCAAAGGCACTTGAACAGCAGCCTATGATTTCATGATCAAAAGCTACAATGACATCAGAACCAAACTCTTCCCAGTGGTGACAAGGTGCAAGAGGGGGCAATGGCAGCAAGATGAGTGTTCAGCTTGGCCATTAGGAAACAAAATGCCCACCTAGAGCATAGAGCAGCCTGGATACAGGTTGTTTTGAGAGCTGGAGGAAACTCTATCCCTGGAGGTTTCCAAGCCTTGACCCAACTAAATCCACATTGACCTGCTCCAGCACTGATCATAGTCTGGCCTTGGAGTGGGATGGGTGATCCACAAGGGCCCTCTAAACAACGCTATAACACCAAAACCATGTATTTGTTCCCTCAAAACACTTAATGTAGAGTTCTTCATGTTGTCCCTCATTTAGCCAATCCCTCCTGAATGGGAAGAAGAAGAATATACTTTTCTTTTTTTTAAGTGAAGGATCATATAAACCAACTAGAACTGCTAAGGTAATTCTGGTAATAAGGAGAACACCTCTAACTCTTGCTTTAAATGAAATACATCTCATACAGACAGTGTGCCTTCAATTTTTACTCCCTTTCAAATCTACATTTGTTCAAGTGCTGGAAGATGTGCAGGCAGAGCACAATGCTGAGAGCCCAGGAAATGTGCCCAGCAGAGCAGAACCTGTACTTTCTGTTGTTAAAACTGTGTTGGGATTCTGGAGATTCTGATACATCTGTTATGTACTAACAGACCTAGAAGGAAAAAGTTTGTGTGCATGAAGATACCTCTGTTCCCCCAGCCAGGCTGGTCTTGAGCTTAAAGGGTATCCATAGAGCCCAGGCCATGGCAGGTCACTCTGTGTTAGAATGTACACTCCTCGTTCTACAAACTGGTGCAGACACTGGTTTTTATTTTTAGGTAGACGAGCAGCCTTCTTAGTTTTAGTGGGATGATTCACATCCATGTAGTGATGTATAGCTTCTAGAATGAACCTTCTTTATTTGCTGTTTCAATATTTGTGTCTTTTCTCTGAGTTATTCTAATGAAATCTTTGTTCAATTATTTTTTCCCCCTGGGGCTGTCTACAGGCATCCAATGATTTTTTATGGAGAGGTGTTTCTTTTAAAGTTTCTAATTCCTTGGTATGAATAAATTCACTTATTTTTACTGGGGTGCTGTAAATACTTTGTTTAGGACAGATTGTAAGCCACAGTTTTGCATTTTCTTTTAACAGATTTGCAATCTTATTTTTTGTCCAGCCATATTAAAAGCAACAGCAATTTCCCATCTGTTTTAATTTGCAGTAAATGAGTTTATGCTGCTGTGTTTTACCCTGATGAGAGCTTGTATTCTTCAGTAATTATTTCAAGACAACGCTGTTGGAACGATGTGATAGACTAAATAAAAATGATAGCATATCTCAGGTAAACTAAGCAATTTTGCTAGACCATATTAAATTCTGATTATAATAAAAGGCTTTTAATTCATTTCCCTCACCACTGAACAGATTTACAAATCACCTTCTGAGATGTACAGTGACAATGCATATAAAAGTATCTGCTTGAGATTACAGAGGATATCAAAGAGCACTGTGATTGTTAAAACAATTTAAAATGAATATATGGCACTGACTGAGATCACACCCCTTAGTCCACAAATTTCTGAGAAGTGGGAAGATTTCTGAGGTTTTCCAAAAGTCTTAGACATCAGTCATTGCCACAGTTTACATGGAAAAGTTTAAAACATAGTTTCTTCTCCACATGAACAGAAGTCTCTCATCTCCTGTGCAGGAGCTGAAGAAGCAGAAGGTGTCCTTGAAGAAGCTTTCAACCCTTTCCTGAGGCAATGTGGGGACAGCCTTCTCTACCCTAGGGCCTTGAAAGGGAATCAGAAACAAACCTTAACAAGCCTTAGTTAGCCCTTCTCTCTTCTGAAACACATTTACCTCAGAGCATTTGCATTGGTGTGAAAAGGATGAAAAGTCCCCTCAGTCAGGCTGTTCTGTTACTTGATCCGTTTGTGCTGTGTGCTGCTAAGGGCTGATGGATTCCAGCATGCTGCTACACTGTGTTCTGCCTTGGTTAGGGACAAACCTTTCCTGGACAAACCTCACTCACCCTTTGAGAAGTGCAGCCACGCTGATTTTTCTTGCAAAATGTATTGCAGAAAAATATAATACAGAGAAACTTTGGGCTACCATTACTGAAGAAAAAATTTGTATTTTTTCCCTGTAAAGAAGCAACATAAGCACATGCCCACTGTCAAGGTCACTTCTACAAGCAACATAAGAAAATACAAAAAATTATATAATCTTTTCCTGTGGGATCTTCATTCAATATGACCATTTTAATTAGCTTATTTCAATATCTGTAAAACTGAAAGCAATAGTTCTCCTTGGGCAGGAGCCAATCACTAGAAATTAACAACCAGGATGCCCCTGACACTCGGCTTCTGTTCTGTGTCACATTTTCCTAGATGTTTACCCTATTAATCTTGCAACAACCCATGCATTTGTGTGATTTATTGTTTAGCTGTGTCCATAACACACAAAAAGCTTGTAGATGATGACCCCTGTACTGCTTTTCAAACATATGATACTCTCCTATAAGGCCTGGAGGACTTGCCAAAATGTAGATTCCTGCTGGAATCTGCATGTTCCATAACAGCACCTCAAACATAATAAAGACAGTTTGCATACTGTCTGGAAGGGATACTGTGAAGGAAATGTTAGGGCAAGAGAAAAGGTCAGATCTGGATATGGTATCTCCTCACCACCCTGTTATTTTCTCCAGTGATGTCTTTTTCATCCTCTTGCCTTCCCTTGCCTTAATCCCCCACAACTGCAGCAATGTAGCAGATCCTCTGGAAACTTCACCTAATGCCACACTCTGGAAGAAATCATCCAGGGCTCTGGTTTGGCCAATTTGGGGCTGATCTCCTTTACCATATGGTGTGGTGGGTCAGGTGTCAGATTTATAAATCAGTGAGAAAAGATACAAATTAAAAACAAATAAAGTGTTAAACCCCACAAATACTTAGTTCTGTTTTATATCTACATGGGCTGTCCAAGGAAATGGACATGGAGGATTCCCCACTACTGAATATCTCCAGGAATAAGTTAAACCCAGCTCATCCAGTCTTCCTTCATAGTCAAGAGAGAGAAAAGGACGCAGATAGGCACTGATTCTTCTCCTCCTCAGCCTGTTCTCCTGTAAGTCAGAAGAACGCTGTCTGTTCTTTGTCACAAGAAACAGTGACAACTGTGACAGCACCACCCCCTTTGCAGGGATCTGAAGTCAGGGGAAATTATGATTTTGGTTTTTTATTTAAGAAAAATTCTTTAGAGCTAGAAGTACTGGAAGCACAATTTTTCACAAAAAATTTAGAACGTCAAGTCATCATATTGCAGCATCTGAGTCTCCATGGAGTTCTGCTTCCTGCCTGACACCAGTGGCTGAAGGATCAGCTCAAGGTTGTCCTGCAGGTAAATCTGGAAGGGCTTCCCATGTCTTCAATCCAGACTGTTACATTTCTTTTTTAGTGCAAGTTCAGTATGACACATAGAGAGCCAGGTATATTAACTGCAATTAGGCTTTATTAGACCTTTGATCTGCTACCATGTTGTAGTGTATAAATTAATGCATTAAAAGAAAAATCAAATGTAAAATAATTCTCTTCTCTAAGATGCAAAGCTGAATTTCAAGCTGCCTTTAGAGCACTTTCATTACATATTTAATTGAGCTAGCTTTTGTGTCAGGAAATAGGGCTTTATTGGAAAAGATGAGGGGAAAAGTAGAAAAAAAGCTGATGCTTCATTAAACTGAGAAATGCCATGGGCATGAAATTCTAATCTTTACAATTGGCAGTTCTGTCCTGGCAGAAGAGCCCTTAAACTTCAACTACTCTGGGAAAAGGTCCCAGAGCCATGAGCACTTTTCTGCTTTAACTGAAATTAGCCTGGATACCCAATTAACATGGGTAAGAAAAAGAGCAGCCAGCATCCCCATCTCATCACCACTGCCAAGAAGTGGTGCCTAAATACTGTATTTTTAACTGGGTCATTCCCCAGATGTGGTTTCACGTGTAGCCAGCTGTGGACTTAACTGAGAAGACAATAACATGGTAGCAGAGAGAGCAGGAGCAAACAAAAGGACATTAACAGCTCTCCCACTGCACATGTAGCTCAAAGTGGGGTAATCACTGGTTTAGTGTACTTCAGGCAGAAGAAAACACAACTCAAATTAGTTAAATCAGCTTTCCTGTGTGGATTCCTATATTTTTAGAAAAAAAAATTATTATAGCTATAGCTACCACTGCTTAGGAATCAGTGTAATTTGCAACATTCACACACTACTGTGAGATCTCATGACTGACTGATTGTGTTTAGCTAATTATATTAATTTCTAAACTTGTTTCATAAAAGTTTATCATCTAGATCAGGATTTAATGTTAATGCATAGAAGCCAAGACTGGTTATAGGTCAGGGGAATTAAGCAAGAGCATTAAGCATTCAGAATCAAAGCAAGGAAGTGAAAGATTTCCTCCTAATGGGGACAGAGGCTTCTGCGATTTTTCCCGGGGGGAAAGTTGCAAAAATGGCATAGGAAGCAGGAAGAAAATCCCTAAAAATCCAAGTGAAATCTGCCTCAGGATCAGACATCTACTGTCATGTTAGGAGCAGTTTATTTTTACTGGGACATTTGCACTGTGTAGTCACAGCATTTTTAAGGGTAATTTTTTTCTTGGCTTAAATGCAGTTCTGACATGTCATTTAACCTCAGCACCAACAATCCAAGTTAATCTGGTATACTTTCCATTTGTAAATAATATCTAAGCTTATGATTAGGCAAAGGGAAATAAAGACAAACAAAGTACATTAAAAGAATTTCCCATCCCTCCAAAAAAGCAGAACACCAAGACATAAAGGAGATAGAGTAAGAAGAATGCATGTGAGCTCAACATAATTTATTCTATATTTGCCAAAACTACTGAGGCTTCTCTTTGTGCACAGCTCAGTTCTTCTGCATACAGACCAGGGGTCACTGAGTGGCCACTTTTGCCCTCAGATGCATTCACAGGACTCTTGCTGTAGCTAACAAGAGCTCTGCTCACACCACGGGTCAATGCTGAAATGTGTCTGACAGCCCATTAAACAGATCTGCTGGAATTCTGTTGTTTCTCCTCCCTGTGTCATGGCATAATTCCTCTGGAGCCTGCGTGCTGCACATTGTGTGCTACGGCTATGCCCACAAGTGGGGCAGTTGTTGTTTTTGCCCAGCAAACACTCAGTGGGTGAGAGCCTGTGTCTCAGTTTGACATGAAAAACATCCTTCAATTAGGCTTGGCCTGGAGACAAAGCACTGCAGCCCAGAATTGAGGCGCATCAGGCACAGCCCCACTGCCCGCCCTGCAGCACACCACCCGTACCTGTGTCCTCACCACCCCAGAGGCTGCTGGGCTCCGCCTTGGGCAGCGAATCTCCTTTGCTCTGGGCCTCCTTCATCTGAAAAACACAGAGGGAATAAATACATCAGGTCATGAGAGCTTTCTTTTGAGGTGGGTTTTGCTTTACAACACTTAAGACCAAAATTGTTTTCCATCTAAAGTGCGTTTTTCAGGCCCCTCTCCAGCTGTTTCTATAATCAGGGGAAAAGTTATGAAGTGTGAGGTACTGTGATCTTTCAGAAAAGAAAAGGGCCCTGTGAGTCACTGTATTTTGAATTGCATTTTTCCATTCAAAGTGTGCGTGTTGATTTTACACTGTGGACCAGATGGTCCAGCCCCATTCTCCTGCCTTGGCCCTGCAGAGGTAGAGGAAGGGAAAGGAAATGGTGGGCAGGGCCCCAGAGGGTCTGTCTCCTGGCATGGAACTGTTTGCAGAGAGCTACTTTGCCCACTTTCTTTCACAGCAGGGACAACCTTAACAGGGGAGGGATTTGGTGTCGGGGATGTGCAGGTGCAATCCCTTCACATATCCTTGGGATATCGCCAGTGTGGGATCTGCAGACACCTGTTCCCCTTCCTGATTAACACTTCATCCTCATCCCTGCTATTGCAGTGCCTCTAAGTGCTTGCCCTCTAGACCTCTCTTATTCACACATGAGATTTCAATCAGAGCTGTGGAAGAATTCTGAGAACTAGGAGTGTGGCTATCCTCTGTCACCACTTTGATAAAAACTCAGACCTCAGTGGTGCTGTTTCTGGGTGATAACTGGAGTGTGAGGGTGAAGCCAGACAACAGGATTACACCATTGCTAACCCCATCTGCCCCAAAGTACTTCCCAGGCTCTCCATCCTACTGAAACACTGCATCCAGCATTAGCATGGGAAGCAGCAGTCAAACACCAAATAAGGTGCTGCAGAAGAACAAGGTAAAGAATTCCCACTGTAATTTTGGCTTTTGGTAAAGAGCTCTGGTGTCCAAAGACAGAAGTTTTCTTGCTAGCATCAAAACTTAAATACTTCTTCATACAAATGCACTTTTCTCAAAGTCTGCAGTCCTTACAGGTCGAGTAGTTTGTCAGCGTGGGTCTGGAGCTCTGGTGGGTTGCTTATGTAGAGTTTTCAGTTGTGCTGTTTGTGTTGTTAGTTTTAGAAATGCTTTCATTCAAAAGAGTCCCAACTCAAATGGCACTTCACCCCCATTACACACACTCTAAACAGGCATGAAGCTGTCTGGAGGATGCACAGGATTGCAAAACATTGAAAAGGTGACTTGTTCTTCGGATTGCATATTTCTCATTATCTTTTTTCATATAAACACATGGCAAATAGTATGGAAGAAATAGACATCCAGGACAGCCACTGTTCTGACTACTGTAGAGCTCCTTGATTAAAGAGCCAGAGGGACTGTGGGAAAAAAGGAATAGAAAGTAGGTGCAAGATGAAGAGAGAGAAGGAGAGAAAGTTTGTTGCATTCCAGGCAGAACTGTGATAATTCCCAGAAAAAAAAAAGCTCAGAAAACACAGGGAAAACCATTTAAGAAAAAGCAAACTCTAGACCTGGATCTACCCTCCCAGAAAAGCACATCTTTTTGTATGTACAAACCAGTACATATGGGCATAGTCACCATATCAAAGACAGAAGTGTGTCCACAATGTCCATAAGCAATACTATTCAGATTTTGGATGCTGAAAGCTGCAAATTCTGAACTCTGTTACTTAGTGGAGTCCAGTAAAAGTGGAAACACTTGGCTACCCTGCCATTAGATGAGAGGCATCACTGTCAAAGTTTGCAAAAGTAGAAGTCTGTAAAGTTGTACAGATGGGCACATGGAAAGACTCCCATGCAAGCAAACTCATGCTAAACTGATACTAAAGAGGAGAAGGGGAACAGTGCACTCAAAGCAATGACCCCCTGGAGCATCACACACATCTCTCCCTCACCTCATGCAACACAATGTCCTGCATGTGCAAGCAAAGGCAATTGGGGCTTTTATCAAGTTGTATCCATCAACAAGGAGCAGCCCTGGGTGGGAGTGAAGTCTGTTCCTGCTGACAGAAGGAGGGTTCACAGCAGACACTGACACTGCAGCAGCATCACCCTTGTGTGGTCATCATGGGCTAATGCCAGGAAGTCACAAAGCTGACAACAACCTGACTGCACTCCAGAGCATGCCAGTCTGCAGGGCCAGAGCCAGAGCCAGAAACATTTCTGTGTTCCACAGCAGGGATGGAAGGTAAAAGCATTACATCTTGTGAAACACAGAGAACAACAGGTACAGAACTGACATGAATGGGTAGGAAACCTATTTTGGAATAGCTTGTGGAACTCCTTTAGCACTAAGTGTGCCCACTTTACTTGTGTATGATATTGTTAACAAATTCATCAATTTCAATAATTTTGTTAATTTACTTTTTCTCCTTTAATTTCCCCAGAATTATCTGTATGTACAGTGACACTTTATTCACACCTTCCATTTTTATGTCTATGCTTCCATTTCAGTTGAGGTTCTTAAAACCTGTGGCTGCCTTGAGAAGAGCCACTTTGTTATTGTATGCAGAATGTTTCTTTTGTATGCTTTCCTGGATTATATTCACATACTCCCAATTAAGTAGTTCAATTCTATAAAAGAATATCCATACAATACAGTGTATAAACCAGCAAGTTTTTTCCTACCACAAAGCACAACTTCTCCCTTCCGTCATTTCTTGTACTCCAACAATGAGACCCTGAAAAACCAACAGCCCAGGTGAGAGGGACTGCTCCCACTAAGCCTTGTCCTAGGAATCAGCTGTGGAAAACTACATCCTTTGGTTTGCAAGAGGTAAACCATGTTGGAAGCTCTTTCTCTGAAGCAGAGTTTAACAGCACTAGACTATGTTTTGAGTTTTCCCCAATCTCACTGTCATTGGAAGAAGATAAAGGGCAGTAGAAGTCAGAAGTTCATATGTCAGTGCAAGCAACACTTAACTTGGAGTACTGATTTTGGCTAATGTTCAGTGCTTTATATATTTTTGGCAAATATGCCATTAATTGCATGATCCTACTTTATCTTGTTTTAGAAAGTAAAAAGATGTCAGTCTTTATAAATGCTTAATAAAATAGCAACTGCATCACTTCCTTCTCTGCTCCTTTTGACCTAGGCACACAGTTCTTTTCAGCTGTGATGCCTCTTGGTGTGTCCTCAGCCTGGAGACCACCCCTAAAATAAAGGCTGGGAAAGAGACAGGGTAGGCAGACTGGCTACCCATTCTTCATGTAGGAAAAGGAATGGCTG
The DNA here is from genome assembly GCF_051311805.1 of Agelaius phoeniceus. NCBI lineage: Eukaryota > Metazoa > Chordata > Aves > Passeriformes > Icteridae > Agelaius > Agelaius phoeniceus. The sequence continues at coordinate 57,759,226 of NC_135267.1, forward strand.
TTGAAATTCAAATACTTCATGAGATACTCTGAGAAAGCTCATCTTTTTCATGGCAGCTAGTATGGGAAAGATTAAAGGCATCCAGACATTCATACAAGCATCACTATGGGTAGACACTGTTGGGTTGTTCAGTGTGGAGAAGAGAAAGCTCTGAGCAAATCTTGTATCAGCTTTCAGTACATAAAGGGGCCCAGGAAGAAGGCTGGAGAGGGACTTTTTGCAAGGGCATGTCATAGCAAGACAAGAGGGAATGGCTTTATACTTAAAGAGGATAGGTTCAATTGGTTATTATCAATAAATTCTTTACTGTGGGGGTGTTGAGACATGGGAACAAGTTGCCTGGAGAAGTTGTGGGTGCCCCATCTCTGGAAGAGTTCAAGGCCAGGTTGGCTGGGCCTCCAAGGAACCTGGTCTAGTGGAAAGTGTCCCTGCCCATCCCAGGGGAGTTGGAACTAAATGATCTTTTAAGGTCCATTCAAGCCCAAACCATCCTATGATTCTGTGATTGTGGGCGCTCCAAAGGAGCTGAGACCTGGGGAAATTGCTTCCTCCTTTCTTGTGATGTGGGGTCCGCATTTCTTCACTGCACACAGCGAGGTGCCAGGGGTGGAGAGCACCAGAAAAAGAAGAGAGAAGACGGTTTAAAGAAGACATTTTACTCTTTGAATAACAATGTTAGTAAGGCAGGTAGCACTTCTGGTCTAGAACTGACCTGTGACTCTAATGCATGTGCTTGTAGAAGGATTGCTGCTGTTTAGCTTTCAGCCAGTCCTCACTTGCTCTGCTGAACCAAGAGCCAGAGAAATACGGTTTGCAAAGGCAATTTAAACTCTGAAACCTAATTTACACATCAACATTGTTAATTATTTCATTGCTGAACATCTTAACAGCAAGAGCTCATTATTGGCTTCATATTCTGTTCACTTGAAAGGACATCAATACCAACAGTGGAAGTAGAATATATTATCTAGACTAAATACCACAACGACTTGGTATTAGAAAGAAAAGATGCTTCTCATTGATACAAAATGATACTCGTTTATTAAACTGTCTGCTTTCATTGCTGTTTTCTGGAGTCCTGTAGAGGATCTACCTTATTCAGCAAGACACAGCCTCAGGATCCAGCATATTTTTGCCACTCGGATGACAATGAATATCCTGGTTTTGCTTGAGGTTCCCAATTATACAAATAAGTCACTGAATTCATTATGACAGTTAATGTGTTTGGATTTACATCTTTGTTCCTGTAGACAATCTCTTCCAATGAGGACAACATCCGAATGTAATAGGGCCAAGCGTTCATTAGCTCTGTGGATTGTGTTTGTGAAATGCTCACCTAAACTTAAAAGAGTCATAAAATTGGTGGCTAACACTTCTGCAGTCAGTCATAACAGCCAGTGATCCATTGAAATTAATGGAAGCCATCCACCCTTCTCTTGGCGTGGCTGCTTCAGTGCTCCTGAAGTCTCAGGGGTGTTGTCTGAGTAAAAGTCCAAAACATCTGGCAAGACCACCACCACTGGGCCTAGTGCCTAGGAAGGGCTGTCACCACTGCTGGTGGCCACAGTCATCTGCAGCTTCTGAAATGAGAATAGACCAGATGTCCCCATACTGGTGTCCAAAGCAAGAACCCCTGGTGAGTCTGGAAGCTGAAGTTGCCTGGACCTGACCATGGCTACAGTGCTACTTCTTACTGGCAGGTTCTCCCAGCCTACCTATGAAAGAATATTCAGAGGTTTACATAGCTGTTTGAAAAAATGTGAGAAGTCTAAGTTCTTCCCCTGGGTGGAAAAAAGCAGTGATGCAGATTTCCATAAACCAACCGTGACTTGGACTGGGTTTGATAGTGCTGCATCACAGGGCCATAATCAAGTGAGCTGCAAAGTTGAGAGAAAGGCATTTTATGTGCTGCAGTGCTGTTTCTCCAAGCTCTGTGTTTCTCCACACAGTGATGCATCCTTGCACAGCATCTCTGCAAAGGGTGCCAGTCCTGGGAACAGCAAGCTGAAGGTGCCCATAGCTGCCAGCACAGCTCCCTGGGCTATTGCTGCCATAAACACCCAGCACAGAGCAGCAAAGGCAGGAAGAAGGGGAAGAAAGTTTTCTAGTTGTGCAAAATACTTTTTTTTTTTTTGTGGGACACCTACAATATAGATACCCTACTGGGATCTGAAGGATGGTCTTCCAGGAAGAATCACCAAGACTGAAAACAATAATGTTCTTCATCTGTGTTACTGATTTATTCAAATGATTCCTATCATATCTTTACTGTGTAAAGCAAAAAAGCATTGAGCATTGCTGTTAGTTATTGGGGAAAGCATCCTTATTTCGTTAAAGCAATATTTTATTCAGACTCCAACTTTTATTTTCAATAAATATCACGCTTTTGCCTTGACAGTTGCCAAATTATGAGAAACCCTATTATTTGTGGCAATGTTTTGTTCAATTAAGATTATTAGGGAAGGAAGAAAATTATATTATTGGTGGACTAAAAGCTCAGTTAAAGCAGAGTACAAAGATCTAATGGCATTAGTAGATGCATAAGATATTGTAAAACTTGCAGCTAATCTGTACAAGTCCAAGCTATTTGGAGTAGCTCACATCTAACCTGCAAAAACATAACCACATAACCCTCTTCCAGAGGTTTCTTGACCATTGCCAGGGGACAGAAGATGCATTTTTCTGCAGAAGGGCAGACTGAGCTAACTGAATTTGGCACTGGGTTAACTGTGTTTTTGAACCAAGGACCTTATCCCAGCCCAAAGCCATGCTCAGGGTCATAACTGAACAACATTCTGTGAATCAGAGCTTTTGTGATTCATTGCCTTCAACAGTGCAACCCAGAGCTGAATTTGATGATGTTGGGAGCCAGATCAGTGTGAATGAGACTGGTTGATGTAACAGGAGGAAGGACTGCATTGTGGTTCACAGGACAGGGGCCTGGGAACAATGAAACTGCAAACCTGCAGTGCAGTGTAAATGCTGCATCAGACAGTAATTCATTATGAATGTACAGCATGCTGTAGCTATGTCACCTGTTCAGTCAGTGAAAGAATCCTTCCTCTTGAGAAAACAAAGTCAAGGGACAAGCAGCAGTGAAAATCAGCACTTTTATTACATATACTTACATGAAATTTCATCAGTGCTTTTTCTACAGTAGAACTACACTAGTCCAAATAATGCATATAAGTGTTATTTAGACTGATCATTATAAAACAGCTAACATCTTTATTTATGTCAGATGGTGGAAATAAAAGCATTGAATAGAGCACTTTTTAAAAGCTACATGTTTCTCTTAGTTTAAAAATTCGCTAAAGCCAACATATGTGATCCAAGCTTTCTAGCCTCAGATTTTGAAAGAGTTTGACTTTGGGTTCAGATTTGTATCTGTGTTTTGTTCCATGGGACTGAATAGGAATCTTGAGACCAGACAATGCTGAATGGAGTGGAAATTCAGGTACCTAACGATAGAGTCAGAAGTAGATGGTACAACGATCTTGTCCAATATTCTGCATAATGTGGCTACAGAATATTGTCAGGTTTACTGCTACCTCACCCCCCTCACCTCTGGCATTTTATGCCTGGTTTGAACTTCAGGATTTCCAGTGATGTAAAATCCACCTTTCCTTATATATGAGTTATTTGTTCAACCTTTTTTTTCACCTTTTTTCTTATTGATTGCTTTTGCTTGATCTTCCAGTCACAGGGTGCTTTTATATCTCTTCTTTGAAGAGCTTTGTGTTACAAGTAGCTGCTCCATCAGAAGATATTTGTAGGCCATGATCAAGTTGCCTCTCAAATTCGTTTTTGATGAAGTCATCGTGGCCCTCTCATACAGGGTTAAACAATCTTTTTTTTTTTGACACAAGGGAGAAATACACATAGTTCCTACAAAGTAGCAAACAGAGCTATAAATTTGAGCCCTTCCAGTTAACTTACAATAATATGTACCTATATCCTAAATCAAGTTCAGAAAAAGAACTCCCATTTAATTAACATTGTCTGTACTTTCCAAAATAAGACAAGGTGTAATAGAAACAGAGATCATGTCTAGACTATCCAAAAATGGGACTTATTGCCATTTTTCTCTTTTTATGTAGACTTAAGGAGGTCAAACTAAAGACTACAATTTAACTATCACAAAGAAACTAATGCTTTGTATGTTATAATAAAAATTATAAAATGTGCCTGAAATAATTTTGAGTGTTGAATTTAACTTTAAAGTAAACAGTGGCATAAAAATGTATCTGTATGTGGAGCTGACACAACACTCTCAATGAGCAAGGCATGTTGAGTGGGCAGAGCTCCCACATGTTCACAGGGTCCCTCAGAGCTGTGGATACCTTCCAAGGCTATACTTCCTTATTTCCCAGGAATCAGACTGAAAGTGTCATGACTGTATTTTCTGGTCCTTGCCATCTCTAACCAGAGCAAAGTCATTCACTTGCACATTATCCCACTCTCATTTACAAACAGTTAATGCAGGAAAGCGAATGTTAACTGAATTCACTGCAGGTTTGGTTAAAGATTTGGGCAAATGTTGGAGACACTCCCCACTCTGCCTGAACTAATTCTCTGCTGTGGGTTGTAAACCCTCAGAAATAATCAATGAACCTTGCATGCTCCCAGCTTGCTTTCAATTGCTTCTGGCCTGAGCAAGGAGCATTTTTCCATGGATGAGCAAGTGAGATGTCTCAGCAGCAATCACATCTGCCCACAGTGATAATTGTTCTCTGGCTGTTCAGTCACACAGCACCTATTGCCAGGGAGAAGATATGACTGGATTTTGCTTCAGATACTAATTGTGCTTATTGTGTAGGCAGTTTGCAGACCTTCTAGACTGTATCCTCACTCTGTCCTAGACACTAGTATAGAAAACTGGTTGCAATATTGCTTTGTTCTCTATTTTTCTGTATATGGGAAGAAAGAAAAGCAGTGACCACTCAAGCAGCAATGTATGCCTTCCATGAGGCAGGGAAAATTGATAATATGTTGCATCTTGAAATACTGAGCCTGAGGATTAATTGGATAATTATCTCAATTTTACAGATGAAAAATCTAAATAACAAAGAGTTTGAAGATTTGTTCAAACTTAAATCTCAGTTCAAAGAATCTGGAGTTGGCTTTATTTTCCAATCCTCCAATTCATTTTCATGAGAAAGTGATATCCCTAATACATTCTTACATAACTATGACAATCAGTTTACACATACATTTTACATGGTTTATACCAGCTGAGAAGCCCTTTTTTCTGTGTATTTTCTTGATGTTCTTCAAGCACTTGGGGATCCTTTTTCCAAGGCTTGTAGTTCTGCCATGTATTCAGATACAAAGGGACTGAAACTCAGTTGAGACAGTGGATCTGAAATCCTGCCAATAGGATTAGCAAGCCCTCAAAACTTCATGTGTATAGGATTTGCTCAGAAACAGGGGTGAATTACTCAGGGAAAGGGCTAAATTTGTTCCTGGATAATTAGTTTTGTTGTAGCACAGCTCCAGGTCTTGGCAGCTTGGTGAGAGTAGGTAAAGGATAATGGTTCTGATGTATGCAGGGTCCACACTGAGTCAGCTGAGATTTACAGCCATTGAGAAAATCAGAAGCAATTTACCTGAGGGATTCTGTGAGACCTATAAATCTTCCTGGTATTCACAGGTTTCTTTTTCCACCACAAATGCCACCATAGCCTAATCCCTCTTATGTTCCCCTACCCCTGTGCAGTGTCTATGCAGGCAGTGGTGGGGAGCTCCCTGCAGTCATCTCTGTCCCTGTGTACAAGGATGCTGGCTGGCACATCCTTTAATCTTGTCAGGAACACAAACTTCTTCATACAGGGCAGATATGCTTGACTGAAGAACAGAAGGTGAGGCTGCAGGAGGAGCTGAAATGTACCTGGACCCACCAGCAGCAAGTGCATGGTGCACTCACCAACTGCCCTGCTGCATTCCCATTGCCTGAGATGTTCATACCTACCCTGAGGAAGCCAAATGTCACTTGCTTAGGGACAGCTTCAATGTCCTACTGACTGGAAAGTGTTGATATTTTCATAATACTGCAGTTCAGTCCTGTGATATCAAGGTCAAGAACATATTACCAGAAAAGATTGTCTACTGTACTTAGGTTTGACCCTTTCTTTTTAGAGTATCTGATCATTCTCCCTTTCTTATTCCCTGCTAAGGAATCATTTGACCTGAAAATGGAAAGGAAATGAGGCTGGTTAAAAGCAAAATGGTTTTGGAGAGTCATTGTCTACCTGCTCTATACTTGAAATCATATTTCCAATAATTTCTGACAAGTCAGTGACATAGTGAAGAAATAGTCTTGTTCTCTGTTTAAAACAATGAAAAATCTCACTCTACCTTCAGGAGTGAGACCTCTGTTACAAATATCTGCAGGGAAATAAAGTAAATTAGCAAAAACTGTACCTTTTTACTTATGTTCATTTATAGTTGCAATGGTTGTTACATAAGTGCTCAGAGGAAGAAATGAAGCAAAGCTGTATAGGAGATGTAAATGGATAATGCCACTGTTGTATGCTGTGTGAGTGCAAAACTTGAAATGGAATCATATGCAACTATGACAAGCCCATGTTATTCTACACCCATATTTTGCAAGAGGTGGTGGAGGTGGAGTGATGCTGGCCTGATAATGAGGGCAGTGACTGTTATTCACCATTTCAGGTAGAGACACTGAAATTACTTAAATGAATAGGCTTCTGCTATGTGAAGGGTATGATTAGCTCTTATCAGTGGGTTTCTTCTGGCTCTCCTGACAGGAGACAAAAGTGGCTGAATAACTCATGCAGCTCATTAGGTAAAATGAAACTCTAAAACTTCATTCTACCCAGAAAATAAATCAAGGGACTTAAGCCATAAAGTTCTGTGTGAACATCATTCTTATCTGGATGGTTGTTTTTTGCACTGGTCAGCCATTCAGCAATATCCAGTTTGGCTGAAACTTGGTTTAAATCAGATTAAACCAAATTTTGCAATCCACAATGCAGGTTCTAAGGAAGGAATTAATAGGGCCTGCATGGTCCTTGCAGTCTGGCTTTGCAATTGCAAACAATGTTAGTTCTGAACATTTGACAGTTTGATATTTGATATTGTCATCGTTACCAAGACTTGATCTTGTACAAAAGGGCTGGCCAAAAGTTAAATGTTAAACATCAACTGCTTGCATGTCCACTGAGCATGTTGTTGGTCCTTAGCCTCTGCTGCTGTGAACTGTCTTTAGCCATGTGTTTTGAGGAGAAAGGATAAAACAAGGTATATTTCACTGCTTATTTCAAATCATAAAAGCACCAAAACAGGACTGCTGGATGTGTTAATACTTTCTCTTCCAATTCGCTTTAGTCATAGCATCAAGAAAAATGGGATTTGTTAAATAGGAAAATATTTAACACACCTGTAAGTGTCAACAGTCACTACAACTCTGAAAAATAGTTGCTCCTGCTTTCAAAGTACAAGTATTTGCTTGCACTCAGTTACCTAATCAGATGTGGGAATGCTGGTTCATAGCTACACATCTCTCTGAAGAAAGTTCCCACTTGTGGTTAGAGTCAGAGATTCAGTTTTTCCATTCCTCCAAAAGATTTATTCAGCATGTAGGTCTTTTCCTTTCCAGCTGTCCACAAAACTTTAAAGCCGATGTAACATAAGCAGTGGTCCATCTTTTTCTCTAAGACCGTCAGCAGGATTAATTGACTTATGAATTGTGGCTTTGGTCCAAGAAGAGCCTCTGGTTCTCCCTCAAAGAAATTGAAGCAGCATTCTTAGTGAAATGATAGCATATAATCCCAACCCACCCAAAACTGGCAACAATCATGTTAGAGCCAAACAGATTTTGAGGTTGTGACAGAATTGAGCAAGTCTGTTACTATCAGCCTCACCACAAGACTGCTACCAAGACACTGAAAATTCAAAACTAAGCATACACAGCAGTTTCACCAAAAGAAAAATAATATTGACAAATGTTCTATGAAGGCACCAGACCTTTTCCCCCCCATGAAAACTCTTTGCAAAACTTAAAGGAACAACGTCCTCTGAAGATCTGCTGACAGTTCATAAAGGAAGCTGTATAGGCTTATATATCCGTAAATATTCCTACAGGTCTTATTTCCACTCTTCTCAATATTGCTGGAATGAAATGTAAGGAAGAATCAGGCTGCTAATGGCATCCATGGCAGTGATACAATCTGAGTTTTGCAGCAACAAGCTTGGAGAGTGTCCAAATTGCCTTTTTCCTGTGCTCCTGCAGTTATAGACTGGGGCAAGCCTAGATTCAGTACAGATTTCAGCATGTGCTAATGTAGTAAAAACACAGATTCACAGACCACTGCAGCAATTCCATAGCTGTAAGAGGACAAAGGGGCTGAAGATTGCAAACATTGCCACCACAGGCAAGCCTAAGAGGACAAGGAGGAGCCAGATTTGTGAGTAGATTGTCTTCTCAATTGGGTGTGAAATGCCCCACCAAATGCAGACAAAGCCTTGGACTGAAACAGTGGCAGTGGCTGTACCTAGCACAGGAAATGACAGATTTGCAGTTGAGTTTTTTCTTCCGGTTGTGCCTATAATGCACAGGACCCTGGAAGAGGCACATTGTGATGGAGGAACCACCACCTGTGCATAAAAATCTTTTACGGGGTACCTATGCCTTCTAGGGATGAATTCCCAGATCCTGATCTTCAGAGTCCACCCCAAAACTATAGACTGTAGAAAGTATTAAGCAGTGCTTTATCAGGGTGGAACTTCGACAGTATCAATGTTCAGAATCAATCCAAATATTGATATTAAATAGTGGTTTTGACACATTAGAAATATAATAAGCATAGTTAGCTGACATGCTGAATTTGAAAAACAAAAGCCACCCTCAGAGACAGCTGGAACTAAAAACTTTATAACATCTCAGTGATGCATATGAAAGCAAAACTAAACAGAAAAACTCTGGACTTCCAATTTTGACCAAAAAAACCCTTGGTGATTGAAGTACACAGATGTCTGAAATTCTTCAAGTTATAGTAATCGGATTGTAAAAGTACTTTTCTTTTCAGATATATGATATTTATCTTGACAGAGTTTACTCAACAGTTTCATTGTTCCATGTGTTTCCCTTTGGTGCTTAGAAAAGAAAGCTAGTTTGTTCTTTTCATCTGTAGCCATTCCCTCAGTAGCTGTCATTTATTATGTAGAAAAAAGGATTGTGTTGCATTTCTGTATGCATTTGGCTTTGCATGTAGCTATATTTTTCTTTCAGTAAATGTATCTTGGGGCTTGGGGAATTGTTTTGATGAAAGGACAGCTTTTTAAGCCAAAATATCTTTATCTCTCAAAGAGTTTCAATTTCTGTGGGCTAGATTAAAAAAAAAATCCTTATAAAACCAAACATCATCATCTCAATGAAAGCTAGCTTTTAGACATCAACCTTCTAGAGTATAATCTGTAACTCTAGGTGTATAGGAACCTCTGCAGCTACCTCTTCAGCAGCACTAGGTGCTTCACAGTAACAACAGCCAGTATCTTGACAATCAAGGGAGTAATATTAGCATCAGCTATCCAAGTCCTGCCTTTTAAGAGTGGCTTTTGAAAAGCTTCTCAAGAGCATCAATCTCTCTTTCTATCTAATAGACCAAGCCTGTCAACAAATGCTCCAGTTTTGACAGGTCCTTCCAACCTACAGAAATCAGATCTGTTTCTCCTGCCTTCCATGAGTCTGCTTGGAATAGAGCTGGATCACTGATGGCAAAACTTGGCCACTCTCAAGAATGAGACCTATAGGAAGCAGACAGGAACCGCAGCTTTCCTTCCCACCTTCACCCCACAACCCCTTAATACTCAAATAAGGGGTTTCAGGAAGGCTGCCCAGGGTTCAAGCAAGCTACAAGGTTTTGCGTGTGCTCTAACAGTGATGCAGCTGCAAACGGCAGCATTCACAGCATCCTTCATTTCACCTGGACAAGCTTATTACTGACTAGTAGTTAAAAGATGCTTTGGGAGTATAGAGGTGTTTGTCTTCCCCACCTAACAGATTTGAGCTATCTAAATCATAGTCCTCAGATTTCCACTTCACACTCTCCTAATAATATGTGGAAGGTACCCCTGCTCCATCAGCTTGTCTTATCTTTCAAGGGCAAGGGTGGATCCTACCAGATCCTCTTCAAGACCATTCTTAATCCTTCTTCATGGCTTAGAGAAATAAATCCAGCCTCTTTTTTTCTTTTCTATTTGCTTGCTTAGCACTATTCTGAAGCACTTAGGTGTGTGCAAAATTTAATCATGTAACCGGAGGCAATAGATTCTGCTCCAGAACAAAGATGTTATCAAGTGTTACCACACCACATGTCAAATGTTTATTGGAATAACACATTTATATGTTGTTTTGGTTTTACTTCTGTCTGTAAGTCCTCTTATCCGCAAAAAAATTCTTAGTTTCACAGGAAAGCAAAACCCTTATGGTTTCACATGACAGCTCACACTTAAGAATTTCTTAATTAAAAGGGTTAGATTCATTTTAGGTTCCTTTAAATTAGTATTTTCAATCTATGGAATTCCCATGGGCCTGACTCCTTCTTCTTCCAGACACATATGACTTTTATAGACATCAGATGAGATGACACCCACCCCCACAATTCTCCTAAGCTCTGTCTCAGGAAAATTTGATTTTTTTTTCTCCCTATGAAATTAATTCTCCAACTTATGCAAAACTGCCACAGGATTTTAGAAACAATAATGTCTTTTCTAGGAAGGCTCCAAAATAATTTTGAGAGAGTGTGACTGTTTTGAGCCTGAGCAGAGTTTCTATTTGTTTTAAAGGTAAATGTTAATATTGTGTCATACAGTATAGGCCAAACAAAGTCTTTGTGCAGCTGCACTGCTCCTTTGGAAATAATTATATTTCCTTTAATGCAAATGGTCAAAAAAGTTGATTTATCATGCATCTGTCAAATCTAGAGAGTGCATTATAGAAACTCTTTTAGAACATCCTGAGCTAACTATTCAGAAGGATGAAAAGATTTCACAAAATGGAAACTCTATAATTAGACATAGAGCAAGCACACTGTATTAAGAGAAGAGACACTGAGGAGTCCTGGGGTGTGGATTCCACTAAATTACCTTAAATGAGCAGCATTGTAGGCACTGTATTGACTAATATAATAGGATTTACAGAATACATGAGTTTACAATGGAGTTCTTTGCCAATTATAACCTCTCTGTGCGAAGAGGAAAATTGTACATAAGAGGTTATCTGGAACTTCTAGACAGAAAAATAGTGATGCCTATTTATAAACTGCAAAGGAATGCAACATCTCCAGTGCTAAGATGAGAAAAAAATTGTTCACTGTGTTACTAGCACTGACCATAGCATTTTGGGTGTCTTGTCTGGTCTGGGACTTCCAGGGGTAGACACACCAGGGCACACAGAGGAGCCAGAGGAAGAAACTAAGTTTTCTTTAAGAAACATGTTTCAGGGTTGGGGATTAATTTCTTTAGAGAGAAAGGGCATACAAGACCAGCCCTTGTCAATACTCAAAAGCACAGTCTAGGCAGGCCATGCAATGTCTTTTGGTGGGGAGGGGTGGACACAAACTGCCCAGGGGATGCACTCAGCTACTTTGCAGATCTAATCTTTAGCTGTCTGTACGTGGTCTTAACAACACATATATGAAAGGGTTTGTTTTATCTGTAGTGCTGTTACTCTTTAGGAGAGAAGTATCAATTGCCTGTCAGATTGTTTTTATGACCTTGTCACACAACAGCAGCAGACTCCTTTGTTTATCTACTGTGAAGCACGGAATTATCTTCAAAATGAGCTGAAGCAATGATTACAAGATGGCCAATAAACAGATTAAAATCAAGCTCTAGTTGAGGAGAGCAACTCCAGTTGCTCCTGCTAAATAGAACCTTTGTAGACCAAAGGAACCTAGCACAGCATTTGACTGACTGGGGGGGAAAAAAATTCTTTCAAACTAACTGCTTTTTTTACTGGTCTTGTCCACTGTATTCTTTGATATCAGATACTAAGTATTACCAGAAGCTGGATTCTGGAGAAATGCAGAACATTCCTCAATTCTAGTGAGAAAAATCTCTTGGTCTCATGTGGCTGACCAGTTGATAATCAGAAATGAGCTTTGTCTATCTTGCATGAAAGAACAAAATTAAACAGAAATTTGGTCGACTGTGTTTGGTCCAGATTCCTCTTACCCACTCTGCTGTGTATTTTTGGGTTACTACCACCAGAGGAGGAAGGAATACTTTTCTCTCATCTTGTTGACTGTCAGCAAAGTCATTTGAATCTCTGACTCAAAAAGGTGCTAGATAAAAAACATATTAAAAGAAAAAAATAACTTAAGAAAGAGAGAGAAAAGAATGTCATTTCCAGTTCAGGTATTGTGGAAACCCCATGGAAAGAATAATAAATCATTTTCCAGCTGTAGGTATCCCCAGGGAAAACACTTGACAGTTTCTTTAAAATAAGAAATACTTTAATTATCTTCAGTCGTGTTGAACCAGCATTCAAAAAGAAGGAGAACATGTTTTTAGATTTTGATATTGACTTGTCCAATTAATTTACTAAGTCTGTGGCACTTGAACAGACCTGTGATGGATGTACAAATGACTGAGTGCCTCACTGCGTATTTGTAAAGCAGATGATTGATGTATCCCATAATTTCTTTGAGCCATGGAGCTGATTTATATGCTCTGTGCTGTATAGACATTCTCTTTGTCAGCTGGGACTGTAAAACCCCCCACAGGCAATTGTCTGCTATTCAGTCTTTCCCATTCACTGAAATTACACATAATTTTAGCCTGTGCATTTATAAACTATGCTTTGCCATTTCCATTTGAAAATGCCTTTGTGCTAAACATTTTTGACTTGTCTAAATAAATATTATCCATAATAACCCTATATCAATCCATTACAAACCCATGTAACTACGTACTGCATTTAGATTGAATCCCGGAAACAAAGCCTGTTCCCACCTCACTCGTGTGATGCTTTCACAGCTGATACTCACAGCTGCAGAGAAATCTGAGCTACAGAGAAATCTGTGATTGTTTCATTTTGCTAAAGCTATAGGATCTGCAATAAAATAATGTTTGAGTGCCTGGTCTTCATATATACAGATGATCAAATTCCAAAAGCACAGAGACCTATTGGCAGGTAAATAAGCCCGTAGTTATGGGGGGAGGTAAGTATTCAAATGAACTCGATTCCAAATTCCATCAAAACCTCATTAGTGACACATTTATATCATTAGCTGAAAGAGCTTTAGTGTAGTCAGTTAGAAACAACTATTTAGGAAATAGCTATAAGCTCTGCTGGTGAAAAATGGCTTTTTCATTAGAGACTGTGAATTCACAGGATTAAGCTACAACTTTGAGTTGTGATGATCCAGAAAAGACAGACTTTCTACAAGCAGAAACTGCAGAATGAAGAGGAGTACAAAATACCTTCCTTACTGTTCTAATTGCTCATCTTGAACCATTTTATTCTCTAAAACTCTCTTTAATCTTCTGACAGTGCTACAATACATTACTGGAGCAATGTATCATATCTGGATTTACTTGTAAATGAAAAATGGTGAGAGAAACTGTGGAGTTCCAGTGGCTGTGGATTCTGAAGTTAAATCACATGTAGTATAGAACTATTTCCTTTACTGGTTTTAACATTTTCTTCCTTAGGATTATGTTGCAATGTCCTTCTCACTATAACAGGGAGCACTGAAAAGGGTTATCTGATAGATTATCTCTCTGTACGTCACTTTTATGGACACAAGGGGCAGTTTCCCAGCTCAGTGAGATAAGCCACCATCTTCCAGTCTTAGGGGCCATAGCAAAACATACCCTGGAATCTGGAGTAACCCACTGTAGGGCAGGAACATCCTACGCATGAATACATTAGACTTCAGCCAGATGCCACTAACTTTGACTCTTCTGTTTTGGAACACAGTTGCATATCCCTGTAGCTCTTATATTTAAAGTCTGCTTGTAATGTTAAGTCTTTTATACCACAAATGTTTTATACAAGATTTTCTTACTGTTTCACTGCTTAAATGGGATTTTTTCAGTTGTTTTTAATTTTCTCTTTTCAGACTTATTTCTACTTTTCAATATTACCATGGAGCTAGCAAATAAAGCACCATAATTTTTCTGGAATTATGTTAACAACATTTTTTTTCTGTCAGGTCCTTTTCCTGGAAGAAGAACAAGAAGGGACAAAAGAGAAGCCTAAACTCATCGAGGTAATCTTCATAAGTCTTTCCTAAATCACTGCATGAGGCATCCCATCAAGACAACAAAGGTCACACCAATGTCAGTCTGTGCTATAGGCTCAGAGACCATTTGACTCTTTGTCTGTCCTTTGCTCCTTGACAACATCTTTCCAAAGGATCCTACTTACCAGGGTCTCTGACAGACACTCCAAACTGGATTTCATTATATAAATGAAGAAAAAAAAAAGATAAAACTTGCTCTGCAAGGCCTTTCAGAGGCATGTGTTGCCCTGGTATTGCTGCTCTCACTCACAGTAGATGTATCTATTTCACATCCTTCCCCATGTCACTCCATAAGGGACAGAAGCAGACTCAGTGGATGGAAGGCTGTACTCCTAAATGTGAGCATAGAGCATCTGCTTTGCTGAGTGTGGGACTGACCTGAGCCAAGCCACTTTCTGTGGCATCTGGGCTACCTTCTAGAATAATCACACTTAACTCAAGACCCTACAGGGTGTAGTGGGTAGTTATAATTATTCCATCAAAGTGCATTACTGTGTTTCTGCCTCTATCAAGTGTAATGTGCCATTAGGTTATTAATTTGCCTAGGTTTATTGGAGCCTCTCACAGTCCTCTCCAGACTTGATTTCACTGAACAATTCTGTAATTCTGTTACCCAAACTTCCTTTTTAAATCTACTTTTCTTTTCCAAATTGTCTTTTATTGCAGCACTTCTCACATGTATTGGTTCCAGGAGTATTTTTGTCCCGTACTGGGTTTCCAGGATTTTCATTTCCTCTGTTGTGCATATGTTAGTGTATTAACTAGCACTTACCAGGGTGTAAATCACAGGGTGCCTCATTACCAAGGCGGATCATTAAATGTAGGAGGGTTATTTATCTAAAATGTGTGAGAAAACCATATTTCCCTAAAAATCCCACTCAGATTTGTCACCAAACTCTTTCTTTATGGAGAGCTAGTCAGATTTTTTTCATCTCCACATTTTCCTAGTCCATTAAAAGGCATTAATTTTTATTATGCCCCTTTATGCAAAATGTTTCATCTGAAACATATTCTTACCCCATCTCAAATGGAAGTTTCTAGAAGCTGTATGTTATTTGTGGGAGAGATTTGTAATTAAAACTGTCTCGAATAATTGTCCAGCCTTTGGCTTGGGTACATTTTTTTCAGCATTCCTCATCTCTGAAGCAAGACTTGAAATATGGTTAAGTGCTGAAATCTGACTGAATTCAAGAGCTCTTCTATACACAGGAGCCTTGAAAGACTTCCAGTACCAAAATAAATTCCTGCTATGGATCTAATAACATGATCCAAAAGTGTCCATGAGAGTAATTAATTTCCACTAAGCTGCAAAGGACTTCTCCAAAAAGGTGGCAGCACTGAATTCCCTGCAGCCCTAATTAAGATTCTCCTGGTGCTCTTTCACAGAAGACATTGGGCATGGATGAACTGCCCTGGGTGAAAGAAGACAAGGCAACTGCCTCAGTAGCCTCCATCTCTTTCCCATTGCCTGCCCCCCAGACATGATAAGAGAGGGTGAAGGGATGCAAACGTGGTCCCTGATGTGGGGATGGCCCCTCCTGGGGTCGCTGGGGCCGAGCACCCTGCTCAGCAGCCCTGAGTGCCCCGTCTGTCACACAGCCATGGCCGTGCTGGACATGCTCCCGGCCAGCTGAAGTCACGTTGCCTAAATGGAGTAAAGGCTTACTTAGCTCGCCCTTTCCCTCCTCCCACCTCTTAGCTAGGGGCTGCTCAGGGCTCTTGTTTGGCTATGGAAAGAAAAAAAAGACAGCTCTAGTCATTCAAGGCTTTGGTCTCCTAGATAGAGATGTGTCTGTGGTGCTTCAGGACAGATGCTAGCTGATGGATAGGGCAGCAGGAGTTTTTTTAGACAAAGAGGAAAGAACAGAAAAAGCCTTGAACCTAGCTCTTGGCTCTGAGGAAAAAAAAAAAAAAGAAAGCTATTTTGAGCTCACTAACAAGGTCCTATCTTTTGCTTATTTAGAGAAAGGTTTGAAAGAAGGGCATAACAATACAGTGTAAGTGGAATACACAGGTCATGCAGAGCATAAAAGAATTTTATATGTGTGTGTGTGTGCATGTGAGTATGATTTGCTTCTTATAACCCAGCTTGGTAAACCCTCACCTGAGAGATTTAAATCACACCCAATTTTCACCATGTTTGCCTCTCCCTGTTTAGCAGACTGCAATGCAACTCTAAGAGATGGGTTGCCTGCTCTTTCAAAACCAGCTTACTAACACGAGGTATTCATTACACAGCATGGTAATTTATTTTGAAAGCAAATTTACCCTCCTCATCAAGCCAGTGAGTTATGTGCAACCTGAACTATGCAGATAGACGTGGAAAAGCGAGGTTTGGTTATTGTAAATCACTACCCTGGCAATGGTCCAAGCTCTTAGGGCTTCAGCTGTTACACTAGTAGAGCAGATATAAGCTTCTATATAAGTAATCCACATCGGTTACAAAAAACAATAATATACCTATGTAAGCCAGTCATGTGAAAATTAGCATGATTATCTGGCAATGCTTGATAATTATCTAGTCCACTGTAAGCAAAGCAGAAAAAAATTCATAAAAATGCAGAGATTGTACACTATCGTACAAATAACAGAGGAGACTTAATGGATGTTACATCAGTAATAATTTTTATAAATTCCAGCTGGCACATGCCTTAATAGAAAAGCCTGGGGAAGTGGAAATGAGAGCATATATTAAGAAAAAAAATCATTATTTAAAATACTTTTAGTTTCAAAATAATCTTATTTATGCTATGTCAATTTTTAAAGACTCCACTACATAATTACAATCACAGTAAACAAGCAGTAATGATTTTTTCCCTTGTTCTGTACTGGAAATAAGAATAGCAATACAGACACGTGTCCCCTTGGGTGATGTGTTTTAATCAGGTTGGTTTTTATAAGGCCTTTTTTAAACTGATCAGACTAGCCTGAAGCGTGTCAGAAAAAACATGTTGCCTAGAATAAGCCTTTAATAATATTTCACAGCTGATTTGTTTTTGAGTTAATTTGCCCTTGAGCAAAAGAACAGGGTCAGGAGGACCCTTGTATGGGTTGGTGTTGAGCACAGCACAAAGGAACTATAATCATGATACCAGTACCTGGTTGCAGTACTGAAAAACAGAGAAGGAAGAGCAGTGGAGAGAAAGAAACAAGAGTTATCCAGGAGAGATGACTGGCACAATCCAAGCTCCCTGCTGATTTAACAGAGATCACGTTCTCTTCTCCTTGAAATACAGAACTGTCTGTTCAAGTTCATTGGTTTAAAGTGAGGGGAGTTATTTCACACTTAATGCAGCTTGTGCCACTTGTAACCCTCGAACAGAATCTCACCCAGAAACTCTCTTTAAACTTTGAAAAGGTCACACACAGAACTCCTTCAGCCTTTATTATTGAAAGCTTCCTCCTGGTTCTACTGTAGAGAAAAAGGCAGTGACCTTACATTTAATCACATCAAGGACTCCATGCTTTAACTTACTTAAAAGATTCCTTATGCAGGAAAGCTTTATCCAAGAAGTCTTTTGCCAGATAATGATGTTTTTAAAGCAGCGTGCAAAATATCTCCCTTGCTGCAAACTCCGGCTGCTGAGTAAGCAGCCTCTGCACTGCCTGCAGAAAGGAGACAGCGAGAGAGGTCCAGGGGAATCTGCATTCAGCCAAATCCGCCCCACATGCATGTGAAACCTAATGGAAATCAGTTGTGAGGCCCTACAGCTCTACAGGAGTACATGTGATTTATAGCAGGGCAAAGGATTTGCAGAATCCTGCATCTTTGGTGCTTTCATTTTTTAATGCTTCAGCCTGAGCAAAATTAATCTTCTTAATGAAGTAAAATGGAGGAGTAATTAGCTCCTTCACTTGCACAGGTTTAACCACAATGCCTTTGCTGGGTTTCAGAAGTGCACAGGACTTCCATTTTTACCTGCTGCTTGGAATTCCCTGTTTAAAAATGCAGCAAATGTAGTTTGAAAAAAATGTTTCTGCTGTGAGCTGTATGCTAAGGCTCTGATAAATGCCTTGTCACATTTGCTCTGCTTTGTACTTGGAAAGATTCTTATTTGTTTGCTTTTATGTTTCTACAACTCTCTCCTTTTTTGCACACCATTTCCAGGCAAGGGATAATTCTGTCAGGGATGACAGACTCTGCGGAAAACTTTCTGTTCTGCATTTGCCTTTTCTCCACAGGGATTATGTGGAGCTGAACAATGAAAAAAGGTCCAAAGTCTGCCTCAGAAAATCCCCTCCTTGACCTTTCCATCTCAGCCCTCACAATTTTGCCATCTTCACACCTGTGTGCAACTGCCCAGCACTAGATGAGGAATATTGTCATCTATTACACACTAACATGACTTGAGGCAAAACAGGGTTTTCCTTCTGCTAGAAGAGCCCCTGAATAGTTTACCTCCTGTTTGGGAAAACTCCCTGAGCAAAATTCTGATTTCTAAAAAGAAAGCTAGACGTGGTTTGGGGGGTAGAGGGGATGAAGGGTGGTCTTGTACTTGTTGGACAGAAAGGAAAAAATTAGCAAGTCTGGGTCCTTTTCACTATCTTGGAAAGATAATATCACCTATTCTCACCCCAGTTTCTGTAAAACAGGGAAATAATATTTATTATTATTGCTAATCTGTTAAAATACTATGAGAGTACATCATAGCACTTTAGTGAAGAGTCTTTTCTTTTCCATGGGCACCAAATTTCAAGGTAGAAAGCAGAACCCAGATGTGCACAACAGCCTTGGTCAGTAGAGTTTCAGGTTTTGGAACATCCCTTTTCTTCCAGGGGCACACAATCTCTTAAATACAGGACCATTTTAAGTATAGACCTGTTATCAGTACAAAACATGTAAACAGAGTTTGAGGGGAGGAAAGAGTGGCTTACTTTGCTGTTTCTCTGGCTCTCCCAGGAGCAGGACTCGGCCTCCTGAGGAGCAATCCCTCGCTGGAAAGGGTGGTCACTCAGGCAGGTCTGGCAGAAGGGAGGCTCCAGCTCTGGATCCCCTGCAGGTAAATTCATCACAGTGGGCCCCGGGTATTTGAGGCTGGCATGTGGATGCTTCTCAACGTTGACCATCGGGCTCTTAATCCACCTTCGTACCTGCCAAGACAGGAGCAGATGATGGACTCTCTTTGCTCTACAGCTGTTGGGATGGCACAACAGGGTTTCCAATGAGGACAGAAGCACAGATTGGGGTAAATAATCAGATATGAGGATCAGGATCAATTTTCTGTAGGAAAAAGTACCAAGGGAAGTCAGGGTGAGCACACATCATCATAGCCAGGCTCTTAATGCTAAGAATTTTTTGCTGATTTGTGCAACTCTGCCGTAAGTTTATTTACAATATAAAGGCTTTATAAATAAATATATTGAAGTATGCAGTAGACTGCTAAAAGAGAGTGATAACTGCCCAAAGCAAGTACTTCCAGCCTAAACAGCTCAGTTTCCCCATGAGAAAAAGCAGACTGGTTTTGCAGGAATAGAATTGTAAGACTTGCTTTCTGCAGTCCTTTCTTTCAACAGCAATATCTCCTGTATCATCTCTGACTTCATAAACTACCTCAGCCTTTTCTGTGCCTCCTATTACTCCATTCAAGAGTCAGTTTCTCTTGCTGACCTGCCCCAAATTTTGATCCTGACTCCTCTAACCTGGCGTCCCCTGCCTTCTCCTCATCTCTGCAGCTTCCCAGCTAGGACCCAGTGCAGTAGGAAGGACACTGGTTACGAGCATAATGCACTGGTTACGAGCATAATGCACTGTTCTGGCAGGGCACAGTGTCAGCCTTGTGCACTTTGCTTTTCCTTTCACTTCTGTGACTGTCTCTTTGATGTGAATTAACAGTATTGGGCTTTCTGAGGCATTAAGTGAGGAGAGACCTCTCTGAGCTCTTTTTACAAGTTATTTTGCACTGTCAAAGCAAAAAGACCACTATGTGAGCTGTGGTATATATGCAATGAATCTGATCAGAACTCTGTAGTTAGAATGCAAAGGATGGATAGGGATGTCTCAGGACACACTCTCCCAGCCTGGAGGGGGAAGGCTGAGACAGCCAGGGCTGACAGCCCAACTGTCCTCCTATTGAAAGGATGCAATCTGTTTCCTCTGGGATCCCTGGCCTCAGCAGCTCCATTCTTCATTAAGAGATGATATTTGCCATTAGAGGATGCTTTACATCAGGAAAAAAACCCCATTTTATCTTACATTAGTCATGAGCAGGATGGCAAGTGCTTGATTAACAGTGGAAATCTATATCACAGCAACTGGTAACCAGGATCATGCATGATAAACAAACAGAATGAGACATCTCTAACTGGCCTTCTGCTGGTGACTCCTCCATGAGCAAAGCGCCTGCTCTGCTGACCTGCCGGAAATCTCAACATTAGGAAAATTTCTCTTTCCTCTCTATGGAAACCAGGCAAATAGATTTCCTTCTGTGGGCAAATGAGACACTTTCCTGTGCATTCCCCATTTGCATTTTTTAGTGTCAGTTCATGTGGATAATATTACCCTCTACCTCCATGCTCTGGAGCATCCCCAAAAAATATCCAGACTGCTTTAGCTTCAGATTGATGGGTTGAAGTTGTAGGGGGAGGGATTATTTTTTTCAAATTTAATTTCAACAAATATATAGAAACTGATCTTTTAACCCAGGCAGTTTTTTGGGTTTTTTTAATATATTTTTGCCAAGCATAATTGATTCTGTGATTGTTAAGCACATCATTAAATATATTATTCTGCCCAAATAAATACACGGTTATGTGTCTTGATCTAATTTCAGATTTTGGTGTGTTGGAAATAATTATTACATTCATGGTAAAAAAAAGAAAAAAAAAAAAAGCTTGATTTCCTAGTGTAGTTTTATTACAGGAAACATTTAATGTGATTCTGAAAGAAGTAAATGTTGAATTTGTTCTTTTCAAGATATATCTGGTGGTCAGTTAAGTATTTTCTGACCTGGTTCTGCCTTTTTTCCTCAACATCCTGCAATTTCAGTCATTTCACTGTTGGTGCACACAGAGTGCAGAAATGTGCATGAATAAAGAACCAAACTGACAGCAGAAAAGGACCGGGGCTGCAATGAGCTGCAGGTTCAGTCTTCCTTAAAAATTCAGGAAACATAGGCCAGTCTTTTGCTTGAGAGTTCTAAATTGCATATGGAATTCACATGTAAATGTGGATCTAAGGTTTCATTAAGACCCTGTGATGTTTGGTTCTGTGATATGAGATTCATGACATTTGCAGTGATACAGTTAAACAATAATTTCTATTGTAACATCACCTGTTTTTCACCCTCTCGTGTTTTCATTTACATATCTTTAGCCTTCCTGTGTATGAAAAAGCATTCAAAATGTGACTGGGATGCTCCTGATACACCAAAATGTGTTGGTATTGAATGATGTTGTAGCTGTACCTTTTAATGGCAATGAAATATACATTCTGCAGTAAAATGATCATAAATTAAAAATTAACCACTGGTGCTTTAATGATGAGGGAAAGTAACACAGAGTGCATTTTATGAAGCTGCACACACCAGAATGTAGATGGCATTTCTCTCTCTAGCATCAGCAAGTAGTTCCTGAGTTCACTCTGAATTCTGAAGAATTTTTCTTTCTTTATTATGTATTCCAAGCTGACTCCTGATTTGAAGCCAGATATGCATCTTTTTTTTTATGGATTACTTATTGCTGTTTAAAAATGTTGGGCTAAACCAAAGTTTTCCCATGATAGGTCCATATTATTTATACATTATAGCTTGTATTGAGAGATGAGAAATAAGCATGATCATGAACACTGCTCAACAATATGAACTCTGGTCATATTGTTGTTCTGTTGAATGAAGCAGAGTTCTGGAGAAACTAAGGAGAAAAAATTTCATGAGAATCCAGCATTGAGATTGAATGAACCAGCACGATTGTTGGCTTTGGTTTTTTTTTTAATGGTTGGAAAAAGTTCCGATAGGTTAGCACACCCACAAATGCACTGTCAGAGGAGAGCTTTAAAAGTAGTTTATCTTCATTAGGTCGGACAAAGTCCAGGTTCGCGTACATCCAGTCCAGGACGCCATGCTGACTCAGCAAGACACGCGTAACATTTCAATAAACTTAACTGAGTCACTCTGAAAAGCAATGTACAATCAACAGACACCAAGAGAAACGCAAGGCCTGCCCAGCTGAGCCCAGGGAAGTTGTTTTTCTTTCCCGTGCAGCCTTTGCCCCTGAGTGAGGCACTCCTGGGTGCCTGCCCACGCGCCCAGACCTGCCCGGCAGCACCCGCAGGGAGCCGCGCCGGGGCTGGGCTGCGGCGGTGCCAAGGAGCTCTGCCAACGCCGGGCGTGCTGGGCTGCTCCTAGGGCTTGCCTGCATGGATGTGCAAAAGTCTGCTCTCCAGTCACAAATGCACATCCAGCCCTTATGTGGGCAGCTTGGGTCAGAGTTATGGTGGGTTTAATTAGCTCTGCAGCTGTTTACTCCATTTATTGGAGTTAAAATTTCAGGTTTTATTCTGAATTGAGAGGTTCAGGAGGACTTTAATGACATTCAACTCCTCTAATTTCACTTTTTCAACTAATTCCGACTAATGCCCCTCAGTATCCCTTTGCAGACAAACCTTACATTTGATTTTGAAATAACATTGAGTAAAATGCACAGAAGAGTGTAGAAAATTAAATGATTCACCCCTGACTTTCAACATATATCCATGTCCAAAGTCATTGAAAATACTGATTTGAAAGTAGGAACTGGCAGCAACTTCATAGCAGCAAGGTCAAGATCAGACTTTGGAAGAAAACCAATTTCCCTGGCCATTGCTATGCAGGTCTTGGGTTTCTATTGATGCTTGTAGATTATATATTACTTTTCAGAGGGCCTCAGTTAAGTTTATTGAAATGTTATGTATATGTATTAGTCACTGAATTGTAAGTCTACCCTATAGGCTTTTGTCTAGCTTTAACCTTAATAGACTTCAAAGATTTTTTGAGGTTTTAATATTTACATTTACATTAGACAAGTGCCTTAGATCTATAGCTCTGTTTGACTTGGGCTATCTTAAATGTCACTAAGGGATTCAAAGTGCAAAGGTTCATTTCTTTTTAATTCACTTCCGCTAAAAAAAGTCCTACACTGGATTGCACAAAATTTAAAAGCATTTAAAAGAAATTTCTCAGAGTTTCTTCCCTGATTTGACAAATTAAGATTAACAAGTAGCAGATGATAGTTTGCTATTTAGGGCATTATGTGATCATAGAATCATGGAATGATTTGGGTTGGAAAGGACCTTAAAGATCATCTAGTTCCAATCACCCTGCTGTGAGCAGGGACACCTTCCGTAAGACAAGGTTGCTCCAGGCCTCATCCAGCCTGGCCTTGGACACTTCCAGGGATGGGGCATTCATAACTTCTCTGGGCAATCTCTTCCAGAGCTTCACCACTGTCATAATGAAAATTGTCTTGCTAATACCTAATTTAAACATCTTTCTGTTTGAATTTGGTCCTTCTCCTGTCACTACATGCCCTTGTAAAAAGCCTTTCTTTAGACTTTAGGTAAAGGGCCCCTTTAGGGCCCCTTCAGGGCCCTTTCAGCTACTTGAAGATGCTGCAAGGTCTCCCCAGAGCTCCAATAGCAACGTGCTAGGTGCATAATTCTTTGTGGCACTGTAAGGAGTATTTTATTATTCAAATACATTATTTTTTTTTATTCTTATCAAGATATCCACTACCACTAAATAAACTAGAGCCTGCTCCTAACTGCAGGAAGCAATCCTCCTCTGAACTTCCTCTGACAACTTCTGTACTTACGTTTCCAAGACAAGGCCCAGCAATTTCATCCACCATTATAGAGTATAAGCAGCAGACTCTAAATGTGTCTGAGATAATCAGCTTTAATATAACTACTTATTTGAATAATTTCTTAAAATGAAGAGTTTTGAGGTTGTCAAAGCAAATAATTTTAACTTTTCCAAAATCAAAAATTTCATATTTTCAACTCAAATGACATTTTTCTTTCTTTTATTGATACAGAACAAATTATTTGGAACAAATGCAGTCTACTTCACACTCACAGACTTTCATGACTGGGAGTAAACACTTCTCCACCCTGCCACATTTTAATTTTTTTTTTTCTATTGGTGGTTTTGTTGGACCTCCAAAGGAGCTCTGGAAGTAGTCAAAATTGTTTGGTATTTCTGGCATTTATTGCAATGACAACAAACAAAACTGATAAAAATTTTCAAGAAAAGTGAGTTCTTTCAAGAAAAGTGAGTTCAAGTGAGTGTTCTGCACCCTTCTAATCTGTAGCCATGTTTCACTAATCCCAAACTAAATTGAAATCTGACTGTTGCTAGAGAGCAGCTCTAAATACCCTTTTCCCAAGCATGGCCTGTAGCATTGCTGAAAGGTGCACAAGTGTTTTTTTTAAAGGTTCTTTATTTTCTGAGCCTTGTTTTCTCAAGTTTCTTTGTTTGCTTTACTTTCTAAAAACATGATATCCAACAGTGATAATCTTAGACTTGAAAATTGCCAGATGTGATTAAATAAGATTTGCCAAGTTCCAGGGGTTTTTTTCACTCCTGGTTTTTGCTGTTATGTAATAGCAAACAGATAAAGCTTTTAATTTCATATGGCTCAGTTGTCAATGGCAGCAGTCGACTCAGCACATTCTACACTTTAATTGGTTATCCATAAGCCAGTCCCCATCACTGCAATTATGAGGAATGTTTTCCATGAGAGAAACACCAGCCTGTTCCCTGCAGCCTCTACCAATGCAGATGTGGCTCTTGCTCAGAGGAAAAAGATGCCAGTGGCACCAGTGACCATCTTGGAGCATCCTCCCTATCACTGGAGGCTCTGAAAAACCTGGTGCTTCAAAGGACAAGATGAGCTCCTTTGCTGGCTTCACAGCTGAACACTTGACCTTCAGAACCGATGAATACACAAGAAAAGAAAAGGCAGGTTATGCAGGGACATAATGTCTTGCAAGATTAGGCCCTTTGTGGGTGTGGCAGTCACTCCGCCCCAGTGTCTGATACGGGACTGTGGATTTTAGAAGGA
Source organism: Agelaius phoeniceus (assembly GCF_051311805.1). Lineage (NCBI taxonomy): Eukaryota > Metazoa > Chordata > Aves > Passeriformes > Icteridae > Agelaius > Agelaius phoeniceus. The sequence continues at coordinate 57,784,539 of NC_135267.1, forward strand.
TTTGGCAATAGGGTGGGAAGATACACATCCTAGAGTAATATTTATGTGAAAGAAAAATGGCATAAGATTGTAGACAAATTTGATAGGCCATTAGATGTTTAAAATTGAAGATATTTGCTGAGGACTGAGCATAAACTGGATGATGGAATGGCTTGAGGAAAACTGTGGAAAAAACTGCTTGGAGGTCCACTACTATCAGGCAGTTCTCAATGAAACATCACACCCATCAACACAATAGTATCAAATGTAATCTGACAGCCTGTGCAACCCTGTGCTCTGTGCAGCAGCATTTTCTCCCTCTGAAACTTTGGATGGGCTTTTTTTCATATTTTTGTGGGAAATTGGAATAAACCACTCTGTGCCCTTGAATTTTTCTGTACTTAAATGCCATTCTTCATGAAAGTTTGTTTGCATCAGTTATGGGTTATTTTGGCTCTTGGTCAGCTCCTTTACTCTGCATGTTGAATTTCAAAGCCTCTGGATATTCTTTTCCCTGCCCGACAATACCAAACGCCTGGAGTGTGATCTAGGTCAGTGTATGTGCCTGTGTTTGAGTTCCGCCTCCCTCTGATATCAAATGTACATTCCTCCTTCTCCAGTTGCTGTACATCTGATCCCTTCTTTCCTTTTCCTGACGTTATCTAATTGCACCCTGGACAAGGATTTGAATTTTCATCCATTATGTAAACGCGAGGTGGACACAGAGCTCTTGGAATCATCTCCCCCGAAGTCTTGAGGGCGACTGTCAGGAAACCTATTTAAATTACAATTAGGTAGATTAGGGAATGAAAAGCTCCATTGTTCAAACTGTATACAGTCATCTACTTGAGTGGAAAGTGGTAAACGAGAGGCAGGCTGATTAATGCCCCGACTGAGATCTAGCACTACTCTCTAGCTGACTCTGACATTTAATTTGTCATGTCCCATGGGAAATGCGGCACAGCAAAAGAATCAGTTTGTCAAATCACCTCGAGCTATTTTTTTTCCCTGCAGATCCCTGAAACACACAACTTTGTTGATTAATAATCACATTTTATTTTAAAAGGGAAAGTGAAGGGCAACTCGCTGCACAGTCATCATTTGCTGCGTTCCCTGCAAAGCCGAGAAGTCGCTCGCTAAAAAGCAGACAGAGGCCAAATAGCAGAGCACTTTGTTTCTGTCCAAGGCTGGATGTACATGCCCTGGATTCAAGGAGAGTTTAGTCCTCCAGCTGTGCCAGGAAAAAGGTTACCTGCATGTGAGGGTGATCTGGGGAAGGACAAATTTGCCACAGCTCAGGGTAGAGAAGTGCAGGGAATCACCATGTTCTTCACAGGAGCCCCAGCACACTTCAGTATTGCAGGGGAATATACAGCATCTGGCAGAAATCAGATCTATCCAAGGGAAGGTACAGCAAATATTTAAGTACTTGTTGTTGTCATCACTTGCAATGTTAACACATCAAGTGAATAAGGCAGATTTTCATGATCTTAAGTGTGAATGACATGTCTCTGGGCCACAGAAGAAAGTCAGCAAAGGCAAAATTCTTAAAAAAATACATGTCAACACGTGACTGCATTCAGGCACTAATCCCAAAAGCTGAGGGGTACCAAAACGACTCAAGAAATCTGGAATCCTCTAAATATGGGTCCAAATATTTCTGCTGAGCAAATTGTAAATCATATAGTTCAAGGCATGAAAAGCAGCAGAGAAGTTAGGCACACCAGTATTGCAAATAACTACTGTTAATGGGCACAGTGCAAACTGCCTCGTTGATTTTCCTGTTCCAGCAAATGGGAAAGCTCTTGCCAGCTCCAGTAGTGCAGGAGAAAGTTTGTAAAACCCACGTCTCACATTAATACCTAAATTAACTTTTGCTGTGCCCTTACACTGATTTTTGTAATGTGGCACCAAAAAATTCTAAACAACTGAATAGGCACTACTTTTAGGATTTTCCTCTTTTACTTCCTCCCATGTTGTCCTTATAACAATTGTTAGTGTCATGGGATTCTTCTCTCTGTGAATAAATAAATAACTGATGTGTTGGAATCAGGTAAGAGCTCTTGGATCAATTGCGAGCACTGATGGCACTTGTTACTACACGAGATGGGACAATAGATTCATTGTCCCTTCTGGTGTATAAACACCCTCTGCGTATTATGTCAAAGAGCAAAACAAAACAAAATGGGGTTTATTGTGTATGTGCAAGTGTAATCTTTCCAGGCTACCAAGTTAAAAGTGCTTTTCATCTAGATCAAATAAAAACAACACAGACAATACAACCCGAAATCCTATCCAGTCTGAGGCTGCTCGCTGGTACCTTCCCTTCTCTAGTCTATGTTTTATGTGAGCAATGCCAATTGTCAGTAAGCCTAGGCAACATTTATTTTAACTCCTGCTTTGAAAAACACCCCATCCCACATCTATTAGTCAAAGCCTCAAATCAGTCTGCAGGGTACTGTGAGCATCTGATCTGGGCACAGGAATGCATGCTTGGATGTGAATGGCAGCAAAGGTAGGTGAATGACAAAATTCCAGGCAAAACAAAGATACCTCAGTGTACATTTTCTCCATCTCAGTTTCCTGATGCAATGGTTATTTTGCATCCTTCAGTAATCTGGGCTGAAATAGCCCAGCATTATAAAGTTTAACTGCAGTGCAAGAATAATGACTGCAGTGGCAGAACATTATGGATGACTGGTTACAGCACCAAGTCCCATTCAGTAGTCATCCTTAACTATTCAAAAGCTTCATACTGTCAGAGCAGGGAAGCATATTTTGTGTGGCCTGAAATTAATAACTTCCCTATTTCAAATTTGAGCCTAACTCTACACTTCACTAATCTCCTTTAGATCTGGCAGAAGGTGACCTTTCTAATTTATTATATAACTTTGCACAGCATCCTAATTTTTTGTCAATCTTCAAAGCAACCAGGACCACTAGATGAGCTGATTTAGGATGCCTGGTCCTTCTGGCCCTGTGAGAGAGACATGCCAAAATATTCACAGAGCTGTGAGACAGACCATACACCTTAGAAAGCTGCAGTATTCCCAGAGGGGTTCCCAGTGAAAGATGGCAGTAATTTTTTACAGATCAGCCTTTGACAGGTCCCTGGGATCTGGCAGCAGGGACCTTTGCTGTGCAAGCCTGTGTGTCGAGTGGCATGGCAGTGCCATGGGGGACTTGCCACAGCCTTGGTCAAGCCCCACTTGAGCACTCTGGGGTGGTCCTGTCATCTATCAGACTGGGTAACACAGACAGGCAAATGTCCTTACTCTTCTTTTCCAAGTCAAAGGAGACACTGAGTAATAGAATCACAGAATAGGTTTGGGTTGGAACAAACCTTAAAGATCCTCCAGTTCTCAACCCTCTGCCATGGGCAGGGACACCTTACACTTGACTAGGTTGCTTAAAGTCCCATGCCACTCAAATTAGCCATTTCTAAATGGCATCCCAGCTGAGATACAGTGTGCAAAACACCAATAAATTTCTATCAGGATCTAAAAGATTGTTTTATTCCAAACCATACAAGAACTTATGACTTAAAAAACCATCATCAGCAGGGACTTAAGCTAGGAGGAGGATTTATAGTTCAAGTGTTTTGACAAATTAATTCATTGCCAAATGTGACCAATTCTTATAAGATCATTCACTGATTTTCATCACTGATTTTTTCTCCACTAGGATGATAAATTGAACTTATGGAAAGCAGACCACTTGATACATACTCTGTCACTGTAGGAGAACATATGGTCCTGAATAATTTGAAAATAAAACATACATCGTTGTCTAGCAATTGCACAGACTGAAAGTAAACGTCCTTGATAAAAGAGACTCTTTTGAGGTTAAAATTTGTTGGTTAATGATTCAAAATTTTCTGTGCATGATATTCTTTAGATATATGTAATAAAATCTTAGCTCAGGCTATCTGAAAGATGGACCAAATGTTTATAGCATTTCCTGCTCCAAAAGCTGCCAGCAACATTTATTTATAATCCCATGAGGAGAAAACTATTATTTTCTAGATACATTTCAATCTACTCTGAAATCTGCTTGAATTTCACCAAGTTTCCCATCACTCTGTGGTGACTAGATGCCTCCTCCATTTGAGAAATAGGTCTTACAAGTCCTCCTTGGAGAGGGGGAAATGACTCAGTGCTTCAAAAACAAAACAGCAAACACAAGATGAACTAACAAATCTGAAACCCCATCCCAATGCAATTTCATCACCTATAAAACTGCAGCTGTTTCAATTTGTGAAGCTAAGCAGTTTCTCCTGCACCTGTCAAACCTGCCTGGCATTTCAATAAATTTTTCCATGTGTTGTTTTTGCTCCTGCTTTAAAATAGCTGGAGAAATATGGTTTTAAGAAGGGCTAAGTACAGACAAAAAGTACAGTTAATCGGAGTAAAACCACATTTTCAAACTGCCAGTCAAAACCAGTCATTCATATGTATTAAAGAAATAAGTGTTCTTAAGTGAAAAACATAGTAACAGATGCAAACCAGACGCACTCAAAAAGTATGAAACAAGGGAGGCTTTCTTTCTGCCCTTTACATTATTTCCTTTCTTAGCTTAGTATTTTTCCAGGGGCACATTCACACACGCAAGAAACATATTATCCAGCATTTATTCCTTGTGGTCTTCACTTTATTTACAAGATGAAGGCAATAAAGAGCTTTGTTTTAGAAACACAAGCTGAAGTGTAAGTCACCAATGCTGACTTATCCGCTTGTGGGTTGGAGTCTCCCACATGTGTAGGTTGTTAGTTTTGGGAAGATTGTGACTGAAGCAGATTGTTTTGAGTCTCTTATTCCATATGCTTTGTTATGTGTAGATTTTCTTTTGCTTAACTCTTGCAAATAAAAAATAAATATTCTGAAGTCATTTTGGGCAAAAGCTACTGAAAGCTAGCACGTTTTTCCTCTGAGAATGCCAACATTTTTTGAGCGTTCAATGCTAAGCAGGTTAAACAATAATTATGACATCAGAGAAAATATTAAAAATATCCTGCAAGTAGGATAATTTACATGGTTTCAATTTGGTGTGCAAATCCTTTTGCAGGACTGCTAGTCACCAATATAAATTACTGTGTCAAAGAATAAGTGAAATGGAGAAAGCAAATAGAAATTGAAGAAGACACGTAGAAGGAGATAATACCTGAGACAGGTTTTTAAATGGACTGAATACTTTTCCTAGTATTGTGACCATGAAATAAAGGAAATCAGATTTCAGCCTAGCATTGTGGACTTGGCTGGTTACTTCTTCACTAAAGACAGTTTTTGGAAAAGCAGCAAATGCACCAATCTCAGCTCCTTTCCATCCTTGCAAATCATTTCTCTCATTGGCAGAGCAGCTGGGCATGTGGCACACCTGCTTTTGATTCACTTGGTAGGGCAGGTGAACCAATTTTTAGGTGGCATACCTACAATGGAGAAACCCAGTGTGGTTGTCTGGATCCCATATAAACACACAAATGTGCAAAGATATTTAGGTGCAGAAGCTGCTGGGGTTTTCCAAGGCTCACACAAGTTACTCCAAGGGCTTCACAAAGCACACTGCTAGGCTGGGCTCTCTAGCAGCTTGCAATGAGAAGCAGCAATCTCTCCTTTCAGCTCTGTATGGGCCTATTCAGTACACAGGCTACTATGTGGGAAAGGTCCAGGTTGGTTTGCCCTTGGAGAGAAAAAAGGGAGAAGTATGATGAACAGAAGAAATTTGTTGAAAAGATGATGATTTATTTACATATTTAACTTCTGGATGACTGCCAGTGTGCTTGGAACTGCACAGAAAGAGAACCTCATGAGGCTTGTCTCATATCTAATTACAGCTCTTTCAGGCTTAGTATATATGGAGTAATTGGGGAATGGAATGAACAATCTCAGAGTAGCTCTGACCTTTTTTCCCTTCAACAGTTCTTAATTAATCTTAAATAGAGAAGGAAATAATTTATTTTGTCCAAGCAAGATATCCCAGACCTTTGCTCTCTTATCACTGTACAAAAGAAAAAAATGCAGTACAGAAGAAGAGACATTAAAAAATAAAGGAACTTTTGAATCTGAAATGAGACCTCTTTCTCTCACAGGGAGCTGATGGAAGGTGCATGCGTGGACACCATAGGCTTAGGAGAGAATGGACACTAATGAATGCTTCTTTCTGACAGGGTGAATCAAATCTCACAATCTCCTTATCAAAAAAATACATCTCCCATCTCCACCACATTGTAACTCCTGATGTTAGGCATTGGGGAGACACTGTCAAACTGAAATGCAGGAGCTAAAAGAGAAGTTTCAGGGCCAAGATAATGAAGAGAGACTCTAGATTCCATCCTGATGACTGTGTTTCTTCTTGTCTCTCCACCTCTCTAAGGGTCTTGGTAGTGTTAAAGATGTCTTTGGATGATAGCTGGATCTTTAGGATGCCCATCTAGAGATGCTAAGCATTGAGCAGCATTCATGTTCATCTGTTTTTTGGGAGTTCAAGACCCCTGACTAGTAGTGCTAAATAAAAAGGCTTGGTAATTAATTAACTTTGCATGCCAGTGTCTGAGATGAGCAAGAAATCAGTGTGAAGTCAGTGATATTGCTGTATAAAGGGTTAGGGTGTCCATGGAGCAGGAGAGAAGATGACATGGAGCCAGAATGCAAACTGAGCACAAAACCTGGAGGCACAGCAGCTGTGGTTTTAATCAAACCTCCAGTCTGCTGGCATAAGAAGAAAAGGTCACACTACAGAGCTAAAGGTTGCATTGGTTTGTATTTCACGGGCTGTCCTCCTCCAACATTACCTTCCATTATCTTCTCTTCACATGAGTTTTCTTTATATCACAGCCTAACAGTCAGAAAGGTTTTACACAGAGGATTCCCACAGTCACTTTGTTCCTACAGGATAGAGGTTTAGTCCAACACTCTAACCAGAAAAGTTGATACTACAATGGCTGTCCTTGCAAGGAGCCCTCCTTTGGGACCCTTAAGGATTGCAGGATCGAAAGTTTTGCATGAATCAGAGTGTGTCAAACAATGTCAATGAGCTTCAAAATGTCATTAATTTTAAAGCTAGAAATAAATTATCATTATTCAAATTCCAACCTACCTACAGTTTAGGCCATTAAAGCTTAACAGTCTTTCATTAGAATAATGCAGGGATCTTTTCAGAAAACAAAAGATACTGAAAGAACTGTATATTTTTTTCACTAATCTTAATGAATTAGCTTGGAAAGAATTTCAAGCCATTTTATGGACCTATTCTTTGGTAAATTTTTGCAATACATCTAGATTTGTATTGTTGACCTGCAGTTCAAGCATTTTTCTTAATAACCTTTTTCACTTATTTGTGCTACACACTTGCAAACTTTTAACAGTCCCAGTTAAAAGCATACATGTGAACTGACTGAAGCAAGACAAATATCTAATAAAAACAGAGCACAAAATAAAATAAAATATGTCTTTCCCATTAGAAGTACAAAAGCCCCCAGCTATTCCCCAATCAGTCATATAAAAATAATTTTGATGGCAACAGTAGTCAGTGATTTTGACTATCTTATTTGTGTCCATGAAGTCTCAATTGAGATTTGAAGTATTTAGGTGCTGTCAGTGTCCTTTTCTCTACCCTGAGGAGCTTGCAATCTAGACAGCTGACCAAATGATGCTTCTTGATCTAGTTGAGGTAGATTCCCAGGGTCATATGTTACACAGGAGCCTGAGTTGCAATGAGTTTGTTTTCCTGCGTACTCTTTTAGCACCCAGTACTGGTGTGAGGAATCTCCTTAAAAATTCCTCCTGGAAAGGCCCCAGCCCACAGGGATGCTGAAAGAGTGCTGATCTGGGTAGGTGCAAATTGAGCCTTTCCAGAGTAGGAGCCCCAGGGTCATGTTCCATCCCCATATCACACCTGTAGTCAGCTGGCAGTGGGGCAGTGGAAGCAGGGTTCCCATTCCTCCTTTTGAATATTGAGTGTTTTCAGAAAAGTCCTAATGTGCACTGCCTGACTGACAGGGATTTTTAGCTTGTGTAGTCCTCTGGATCTTTTCAGAAGACAACTGAACACCCATGGCATGGCTTGCACAGTGTACAAATATATGTGTGGCTGAAGAGCACAAGCAGACAGGTTGTTGGCATCTGAAAAAGCAGCCCCTTGACTACTGAGCTGCAGCATCTGCCTGTACACACAGCTCCTCCTTCACTGGAGCTGGGGCATTAAACAATTTGCTGCTGCTGGTGGTGGACACCAAACCAACATCAGTGCACACCTACAGCAAAAAGAGGCTGTCCCCATGCCTTGCACAGCTCACCATCCATGCTACTGATGTTATGCAGAAACTTGGTTATTAGGGTTTTCTTGCGGGAGACACAAAAGCAGAGAACTAAGTGCTGGATTATGGAGCACAGCAGGCTCCAGTCTCAGGCTGTCCCCTCTCCAGCCATTTCTGATGGGCCACAGTATGAGAACAGGCTTGGTCATGCTGCAAGACACTTATAAGACAAACGTGCCCCTTGGCACTCTTGACTTTGCAGGGCAGGCAGAATCTCAATTTGTGATGCTTTTTCCTTTTGCAATCTTTTAATGAGCTGAGTAGACTTGAAATAATAGCTTGTCAACTTAACACAGTATCTAGCATCTTCTGATGCCACTGCCATGTCAGCAAGACTGTATTAAACACTTCTGACTACTTGAAAAAAAATTATTTTGGTGCTGCTGCTAAGCTGCTTAAAATGCTTGCATCAATTTCAGCCACACAAACCCAAGCAGATGTTTGCTGCTGCTCTTTCAAGGAAAGGAAATTATTATTTTAGTGGTGAAAACTTAGAGTAAAGGTCAGGAAAGAAAGAATAACTGTTGTCTTATATATAACTGCTGTCTTGTATATGAGTTTGTCTAACTGACTGAGTTGCCTATTTTCTCTTTGTGCACCTATCTGTGAAATGGGTATGATTATTCTACCTTGTAAGGATATTTTGAGTCTTGGTTAATTGCTTGTGAGCTGATCTGGAAATCTCTCAGTACAGTCTTCAATAAACATTAAGATTTATTGCTTTTGGAGCTATTGTTTTCTTACTCCCTATATTTAATAGTCTTGCCATAAAAGCAACTGTTGTAAATAACAACCACTAGCAATTATTTTGTGATAACATGCTATTTAAAAAAAAACAAAACGTTCTGTGTTATTGATTTGATTTTGCAACACAGTTTTGTTGTTTTAGGTTTTGCTTGGCTTTCCACTGCCTTAGCATCTCCATTTACATATTTTTCTGCAGAGATGGTTCCTGTCCTCCTGTTTTCTTTTTCTTTACATCAGCCAATTTCTTCTTCTTTACATCAGCCAAGATATAAGCTTTCCCCTTGCTTTCAATTCTCTGATTACTTTCTCTATGGACACAACCCTTGACCTCCCCTGAGCTTGTAACCCTCATCAAAGCCATGTCTTTAATTAGCAGATAGAGTAACATATACACAGGGTTGCTCCAAACTCATAGTCCTTCCCAGTCCCTGCAGCTCATATTTATCAATCTCCCCATTTGGCAGAGGAATCACATTGATTTTTCATCAGACACATCTGTCTCCTTTCTTAGTATCTCAGTTTGCATCACCAGTTACCACACAGCTAAGGGTGTCCAAAACCCTCTGTGCTGTTCTTCTTGCTGACGTTTTCTTGCATCACAATGTTTTTCAGACAATTTGGATGTTTAGACTAAGGGTAAATGATACTGAGGCTGCTGAGCTGAGTTATGAGAGCAGTGACAACATTGTGTCTGGGGCAGAATTGCTCTAAGAATTTGACTCCACACTCTGTGGCATTTAAAACACTGTCAATATGCACTTGGCAGAAGACTGGGAGATCTCACAGCTGGCCCTTCCCCAAAAAGAAGCCATGCTCAGCTCTGAAGGCATGTAATGAAGGCAGACCAAAGCACTCTTCAGGTTCAAGCAATATCTAATCTGATCTTGAAAGGAATGAGCCAGAGCAGGCTCTCAAAGGAACCTACCCCCATCGCTATTTGATTTTAGTGATGGTGGATAATGAGGACCTGAAAGCAGTAAAAGAGCTGAGAGCATGTTTGGAAAAATCTAGTCAGAATCTGAAATTAAAAAAAAAAAAATAGAGAAGTCCATTTTTTAGAAAGAGTGAGGTAAGATAGAGTAAATCTTTAAATGAATTCTGTGCTCTGAGTTTTCCAGGAGGACAATGATGTACAGCATAGAAGAAAAAAACTTATGTGACTGTGTGAACAGAAACAAAACTATCACATCTGAAGGGAGAGCAAATTTTAAAAAGTTCAGTAGAAAATGAGATAACATGCAACATGAATTTACCAGTATGCCAAACTTGCCTGATGTCTTCCTTTGATGAGGCAAATGTGGATAATTTAATCCATATGGTCTTTGGTAACACAGTAACAGTGATAACCCAGGGGAAATAAGTTAAAATGGAGAATAAGAATAGTCTTACAAATATAATCATGGGCTAAAGGAGCAAGCAAAAAGTGTATTGTCAAGAGGAACATTACTACTCGAGATGGATTTGATACAGAACCTAGGCTTGTGATCAGAAAATTTGCCAGTGACACATAGATCTGCATAGCAAAAGAGGACTAGAGTGGGGGGAAAAGAGTGGGAGGGAGGCTGAGATCCCATGAGAAAGAACTTTGAAAGAGGACTGTTTGGATGCTTTGGTAACCCCAAAGAGATCTCTTGGCCAGCAAATATGACAGCTGCCTCTGTCTGCTAGTGTTACTGGGCAAGGGAAAGGAAGTTGTTGTCTAAAGGAAGTTGTCTTCTTTAGCCTAGACAAATAAAGCTGAAAGAAGAAATGACTGCTCTCTAAAAATACAGCACTGGTTGTATAGATGAGGGAAGGGCACGATCTATATAAATTATTGCTTTGTGTTAGTAAAAAAGCAAATGGGAATAAATTGGTCATGTGTAAAACTAGGCTGAAAATGAAAGGAGAATTTCTAAATTTTCAAGCAGAGCGGTTTTTCTCAAAACTGGAAGAGAACTGGGCAGCTTCAAGCATTAGCTTGACAAATTTGTGATAGGAATTACAGGAGATGTGTTTAGGAAAGAAGATCAAGCTTAAGTTTAAGGAGTATGGATGTGCTCTCTAGTATTACATTTTTTATGAGAGAGAATGGAAGAGGTTAAAGGAAGGAGAAATGAAGAAGAAATAACATTTTCCTCTCTCTTGATATGTTTTCTTTCTTTCCTTTTCTCTCATTCTGCTGTCCTTCCTCTATTCTTCCCTATTTCTTTTTCCTTTTCCTTCCCTTTACCTTTTGAATTTATTAATTTTATTCCAAGCTATTATACTTTAGTTTTAACAGCACTTTCATATTTTAGTTTTGAACAAGGGACTCACAGATACTTTCTTTTCCAGATGTTGCTAGTTTTGTCTCATAAGTCTTTTCCTGTATGCTAGCTGAAAACCAAAATATTAGCTATGTGATCCCAACCCAAAGCTCACCTTGGTTTAATGGGAAGACAGAACAAAACATTTTTTTTAATTGAAAACAAGTACTGCAGAAAGCAATCCCCCCACAGCACAATCTACCAGAGGGACCATAATCTGTAGAAACTCAGCTGGAAGCACTTCATTCAAGGGCTTTCTGTATCACTAAATTACTGTAGCCCTAAAAATGGCACTCAGGTAATTCTGCAGTCCCCTCAGCCATGTGTTGCCTTGGGCTCCAGTGCAGTCTGGGCTGTCATCTTCATGCACGATGATGTTTACGGCTTGGTCTTTTCAGCTCGTGTACGGGGAAAGCTGCTGGTATGTAGTGCCATAAAATATGAACAGAGAGAGGAGCAGGACATGGCTTCCACAAACTGCTTGTTTGGAAAAACTGCATAGAAACAAAGGTTGCTATTTTCTCTTCATTCTTGCGCGTTCACTTTGGCTTGACCTAAATTGCTAATTAATGTAAATTTTCTCAGTGAAAAAGGATTATGGATATTCTTTCTCTTATCAGGTTTCAGACTAGCAAATCCTTAATCCCTGCAATAAACTTCTTCTCTAAGACATGCCCTGTTTCTTTTTTTTTCCTTTTATGGAAGACAGCTATTTCTTTTCCCATTTATCAGTCATTTATCTTCTTCACATTCTGAATAAATTTGTATTTGGTCTTGGTCCATACCTAAGAGGATAAAGAATTTCCATATTCACTGAGGTTACCATATCATGAGCACAGTATTTAAGTGGCAGGAACGGTTCCTCATCACCCACCCTCGTATAACCATGTTGGTTTGGGTTGTGATATATGACATGGCATGTTGTTTTGATATGAAGGAGGTTGTGTATTGTAAAATACTATCCAAGATCTTCATAAGGGGGCCAATGCAACAGAAGAGGCAGTGCAAATACCACAAACAGCACTTGCCAAAAAACATCTGGCAGGGACGGCAGTAGGTGAAAATGAAAGGCCCCTCTGCCCTGGGATATCCCTTGGTCAAAGAGGAATTAGCATATTTGTAGGTTTACCTCATTCAGTGATCTTTTGAACTGGGAGCATCCTGCTGTGTGGGCAATCCTGCACAGCTCTGAAGGATGGGACCTGCAAGCCCCTCACAACAGAAGGATGTGACTTCTGCCAATTAACAAACCATTTTTATTTAACTTTGGGAAAGTCAGGCTGCTACTGGTATATGGAAAAAAGAGATTTCCCAGCCATTTATAGTCAAAGATGTTTAAGGGTTATAAATATGGGTATCCAGTATGCAATGTCAGTCGACAAGGAAAAGGATGGTAGTAAAAATGAAGGTAATCGTGTGCCATCAGATGACAATGTCTTTTAACCTCCCAACCTTGTCAGGAGGTAATCCTTTTATGCCATGGCCCAATATTATTTGAACAATGGTGTTTATAATTAATCTTCATTGGATTAACTTCAGATTTCCCCCTTGTACCTATATATGGCCCATCTTCTCTCCCCTTCTCTTTTTCAATTTGTGCTATCTTTAATTAAAACCCAATATTTAACCATTAAAACTTCTGATTCTTGGCACAATTACTTGTTACACCTCTTGCAATGAATAAAAGACAGGCATTGTAAATCCATTGGTTTTCTCCAAGCTGCACCCATTTTAAGTGGTTGAAGTCCCTATTTTGTTGTTCCAACCCCACCAGAAGTGAGTGCTACAGGCTATTCTGCAAAACAAATAGTTTCTATTTCCCTTTTTATTTTAATTAAGTGTGCTGCTCTTTAATTTCAGCCTTTCCTTCCTGTTCTCTGACCTCTGGACATGATTAGTCCATACCCTGAATCATCTGACACAGCAGGTAGCATCCCAGAGGGGCAGTACTTTGTAATCAGAGAATAAGCCAGGCTTAAAAAAAAAATCTGTTCCTCAAATTCAAATCAACATTTGAATGCACTTTCAGCCTAGTCTAAATCCACACAGCTCTGCCAGTCCTTTCTGCACTCTTAAACACAGCAACAAACAGGATTGCAATTTAATGAGAGCATAAGGCTCAATGGGAAATGACACCAATGAAGATACATCTGGCACTTTCTTCCGAAAAAAATCTAACTGAGTTGAAAAAACAGCAGCATTTCCCAAAATTTACTCTAGGTTGATTTGGATTTTTTAGAATTAGACTTGGAAAGCACCTCTACTAGGAATGTGTACTTTTGAGGAGACAGAGACAGTGATTTCAAACTGGAGAGATCCAAGCCCCATCCCTTGTTTCATCACAGACCCTGTGATCTGGTGATCTGGGAGAAGCCTGCGCAGTACCCAGATAACAAATCTCCTTCTCTGGGTTTCAGGCATCTGTCAGTAAGGAGGGATAGCAGCACCTCACCCAGCAGCCAGGGCTGCTGGGCTCTGCAGTGCAAGGGCTGCCTCCCACTCTGGATGGATGGAGGATGCATCCACTGGGGTGCTGCTTAGGGAGCACTGGTGCTGTGGGGATGCAAACCATCAAATAGCTCCACCACACACTACACTCAGACCAAGAAACCTTGCAAGTGTGCTTCTGTACATGCAAAATTCTGGTGGTTGTTCAGCCAGAGAGTCCAGATCACTGGCAGAGGACCAAATCAACTCTTGAACCATCTCTCCCTGTTCTCCCAGCAGTTAACATGTGACATGTCACCAGTACAGAAAATACAAGAAATATTTCTGGGAGCCAGCAACACGTTATGAGCATGTAGCTTTTTTTGTTTGTGTGTGTTTCAAACACTGGTATTGGACAATGGAGATTTTCTGCGAGGAAGGTAAGAGAGGTAAGAGAAACATCAATGAACACATATATCTCTTATCAGAAAAGTATAGGGAGAGAATTCCCTTCTTCATTTTTCTAAATTGGTTTTACTGATTTTGGCTATCTTCATCACAGCAGCAAAAAGGAAACATCTGTTAATACGAAAACCTTCAGAAACCAAAGGCAGCTATTTGTCCTGTTCCACTGTCCAGGACTGTATCAGTATGCCAGTTTCTTCAATTAACAATCTCTTTCAACAGAAAATTCACTGATTATCAGTGTAGGTCTGGGAAAAAACCACAAATGAAAATATTCCCTTCTTCTAGAACAAAATTAGGTAGAGGTTTCCAATGATAACTTCTCAGTGGCTCTAAACAGATAGAAGACAGTTACCAATACAGGAACCTTATACAGGAATTGTAAGCCAGTTACTTTCCTCTTTAATAATACAATTATAGTAAAACCTTCAAGCAGTTATAAAAAAAACAAACAGATAACCTTGCTGGTAAGCTGAACATCAGACATACATGTGCCAATAGTAATGTACTTAAATGAGAAGCATGTTGGGATGAGAACCATTTTTATGGGTTGAATTTATGTGCTCTTTGAGTTATCAGTCTGAGGCTTCTACAAACCACCTTGGAAACAACAATTGTTGGCTAACACTGCACCTTTTTTCCTCTGAGTGACCCAGCTAGTATTTTCTACATCTGCCCTTAAATGTGGCATCTTGGTGCCTGAAAGGGTTTGACCCCAGCTTACATTTAGATACTGGCGTAGGCTTCATTTTTTTTTTTACCTGAAGGGTTAAAAGGACTGACCATATTCTTGGCATAATGGAGAGAGAGAGAGAGAATGAATGGGGATGAATGAATGAATGAACTAATGAGTGAATGGAGCAGCTTATCTGCTCCTACTCCAGTCTGTTTAAAGAGAGGGTTGTCCTTTTAATCACTCAGGAAATCCTTTCCACTGTGCAGTCTCTGCTAACAATCTCTTTCTGATGCTTTGCTTCTGCTGTCTGGGTCTACTCAGATTTATCCAGAATACCTGTCCTGCTGCCACATGGAAATGACTTTGTTTCTCAAGTTAAATAAAGAGTGTGCAGTATTGTCACCAGAAAAGAGTCAAAGAAACAGAAAGGACTTAGCTAAAGTGATGAGACAGAGTTACACCTGCATTTCTTCGAGGAAATCATCAAATAAAAGGCATAGCAAATATTTTCTAAATCCTGATATATCTAAGTTAAAGATTATAAAAGAAAATCAAATTCAGGTGTAGCTCAGTCTTACTCTTCTCTCCTGCATGAATTCTGATTACAGGCAAATTACAAGCTGTGAAGTATTTTCCTGAGCTCACAAATGCTTCTTTGTTCTCTTTTCCCCCCTACTTTGTGAGATGATGAATGGATGAGGGTAATGCTACACTTCAGGAAAGTAAATGGAAGGTGTGGAGGGAGTCATAACCCTAGGTGGATGTAGAGGAGCGAGTCAGAGACAAGCTGCAACATCCCTGCGCTCTGCTTTGGAGTGCATCATCCCAGCCTGAATAGCTGCCTGTATTGCGTCAAGCCCCGGGGTCAGCTGTGACAGAGACACACATTCCACAGCAAAGAGTGCTGATGTAATGCCTTTGGAGCCCCCAGCCTCGTCCCCCTGCCCTGCTCCTCTTCACCTACACTGCTATTGCCCTTGCTCTTCAGTAGAACTGCCCATGCCATGGGCTCCGTAAAGTAGGAGACCAATGTAAAGCAGTTTCCTTCTTCAATGACTTTCTCTCTGCTCTGACTAAGTAAGAACTGCAGCAATAATAAAAGAAATAGAAAAAAAAAAAAAAGGAAAAGAAAGGATTAAAGGAAAATCTTACCCTCTTTTTAAAAAACTGAAAGGCTGAGCACTTCTTGACTGGAAATCCATTCATGTCTTTGTTGACCATTTTCCACAGTGAAGGGTACACAGTGATAGATCCAGTGTGCCAGTGTGGCACTTGCTCAGTGCATCTGTTTTCCTCTGTATTCTTTCAGCTGATGAAGGCAGAGCAGGGCAGGAGGCTCACCGGCACGGCTCAGGCAGCTGTCCTTTACACATTCATCCTCCTGTACCAGCTACTGCAGCAGCAGCAGCAGCAGCAGTGGCAGCAGCAGCAGCCTTTCCCAGCTTTCAGATGCAGCTCTCTATTAGCTTCTTAAAACCATCCCCTAAATACATATACTCCTGTAAAATCGCTTGACAGCTCTCAGATCAGAGGCAGCAGAGCTCAGGCTAAGAGGGGCTCATATAAACCCGGGTCCATCCATCCTGTGAGAGTTACTGGTGCCACATGCTGTACAAGCACAGAGGACACCGTGCTCAATTTGCTATTCTCCTTCTTCAGGTGATGCGAGTCACTGCTGCTTGAGATGAGAGCTGGTTTTGATTGTGCAAATTTCAGTGGGAGCTGCAGTTCAGCAACAGCAGAGAGAGAGAGAGAGAGAGAGGGAGAGGGAGAGAGAGAGAGAGGGAGGGGAAGCGGGGGGGAAGGAGAGAGAGAGAGAGAGAGAGAGAGGGAGAGAGAGGGAGAGATGCACAGGCAGAGCAGCCGAACACAAATAACCATACAAAGGATAGTAGGAAGGCTCAGGGAAAGAAGTGCTGAAAGGCAATATCTTTCCCCTGGGAGAGTGACAGGGGTAGCTGTCATTTTATATGTGAACAGTCTTTGAGTAAGACAAAAAGAAACACAGGTCAATTTAAGAAAATGTTTTTCCTGTGTTGTTCTGATTTAAACAGTGGTACTTTGGAAAAAAGCCCATCCAATGATCAATGCCATACTGGGTTATGTGACAGGACATGCTGTAGAGAGTTCAATGAGCTTAAAGGAAACCCACAGTTCCTATAAAGTACATTTTTTATATATGGTGCAGATAAATGTGAACCAAGCAGACACAGACACATTTGTCCAGATATTTCCGTAGAAACATGGATATATAGCTTTTAAAACCCAAAGAGTTTTTTCATTTGAAATAGGACTGAAAGAATCTTGAAAAGGCACCATTTTTAGCTTTCTTTTTATTAAATTCAATTGAGTTAAATGTCACCAAGTCCAGTGAATCCAATAATATGTGTTTAACTAAACTGTGAAGTATATTTTAATTAAGCTAGAAAGGTTTGGAAAATAAAATAGGGTTTTCATGACCTCCTATCAGCCTATGTTCCAGGTTAATGAAAATCAGTTTCAAGAAAGCACCTAATTTCTAATATTGATCTGGCTTCTCATTCAAGCCATAACTTCCATATTACTGGTCAGCCCAGTAATATAAAGAATATTTTATATATATATATATATATATGTATATGAGAGGATACTGCTCTAATGTAAATCATCTCTATGTTTAGGTAAATAGACTGAGCATTTCACATTTTTCAGTGGAAGCCATTTTCAGTAGTCTTTGAAGATATTGTGTCACTCTTCCCTGTCCCTTTTATCTCCTCTTTTGAAAATCCTTTAATAAAGAGCTGTGTATCCTATCCCAGTGCAAGGTTCCCCTTATTGCATGTAGAGAGGTGAAACTATGAACATACATCTACTACCATGACTGTTCCCCAGAGTATTTCACAGGTCTTTGGACCTGTGCAACTCACAGAGACCCCAGCCAGAGCAGACTGTAGGCTATGACCTTTTTACAAGTCAACCACATGTATTTCCCAACTCTGTACCTTTAGCTCTCCATCACTGTTTATAAACAATTTGGCTGCACTCATCTTAGACTTGGAATTTCTTAAGGACATAGTATCACAGCATTCATTCAAAACCTCTTTTCCTCATACCTGTTTCCCCATTTTTCCCTTTTTCCCCCTTCCTTTTCCATCCTTTTTCTGTCCTTTCCTGTCCTTTTCTGTCTTTCCCCTTTGTCTTTAATTGCAGTAGTCACAGCAGTCCCATAATAGTCTGAGAAATATTTCTTGGGCTCGGGTTAAAAATTCTGGTTAAAATTATGAGGGGAAAGTACAGCCTGATCCGAGGTCACAAATGAAGACACTCATTGGGAAGCTACAGTTTTTGTCCAAGCAGCACAAAAGACATAATCTTGATTTTGGATGTTCTTACAGGACTGTCTGAAGCAAGGGGCTGAAAAGGCAATATCTCATCAGAATTGTTTCACTTCATATAACTAATTGTCACTGGAGCAAGGACAGAGGGAATTTTCCACTCTGCTCCTCTGTCTGGGACTAATGGATTTTGCCAAGAAGCAATTCAGCCCAGCCCTTGAAAACCAATCAGCAATTCAGAGTGCCCAGCTAGAGGGGCATTGAGGAGATTTTTAGAAAATATGGAATTCTCAATATGCCTCTGCCAGGCTTCCCTGAAGTGAGCACCACCCTCCTCCACCTTGCAGCCAATCCCTCAGTCTCACTGATCTCTCATTAATCCTCTGCTGTGCTTTAGAGCTGCCAGAGCTATATTCTGGTGCTTACACATAGAGATGTAGACAATGGCGAGTGCCCAATTTCTACTGGTGGTGTCTCTCACTATTCTGAGCACCATGTGCTTTGTTGGCTAATCTGAAATGCAAGAAAATGATTGTCAAAAGAATGACTTTCATTCAGGCAAACCAGGAAGCTTGCTATGCACGTACATTTATTTTTGAGATCTTTGATCTATTCAGCCACAGCTTTGATCTGTCTCTCAGCCACAGATATGTCTCCTGCAGGCACTGCCTTCTCTTTCACAAAAGCATTTGTGTTGTCTCTACCTCCTCCATAAGATTTCCAGGCTGCTGACTGAAACGCCATTCTCCTTCCAGCCTCCCAGACCCGGCACCCTGCAGGCTGCTGTGAGGATATCTCATGAGTCCTGGTGCCAGGGCCTTGACCTCCAGACCTTTTTTTCTGTTTATTTTCGTTGGGTGTTTGCCTCTTTTCAGCTGAACAAACTATGCACTTATGTTAATTTCCATTAGAGAGAAAAACCTCCAGCTGCTTTTAAAGTAGCCTGATAGTTTCAAAGTACTGGAGGAGTTATTTTTCAATGCAGGTGTATTGCTGCAAGGGGAATGACCTAGGACACTATTCCTGAATCACAGAGAGCCCTCCTTGGCCTCTTCAGGATATCTATATTTTGATTAGAATTCTTCTCAGTGGAAATCCTGTTGGCTCTGTGGCCTCCAAGGAGTTTATTTGCAAACATTTTTTTTTACTACAGGTATCAGAGTGCAACGCAGTGTCTGCAGAGCTTGTGTCTAGCATAGGAGATCAAAAATCTAAAAAAGGAGGAAAAGGGGAATACCACATATTTGTTTTTACACCAGAATCCAAAGATTTAAAGCCAGAGATATTTTTACAAGAAAATGTGTTTTACTTTTTTTATGATGCAAAAAGCATGGCTTCATAATTAAACCTTAAATGAGCATAAAACTCCATGTTCACTGCATTAAACTTTAATAAAAAGGCATAAAAATTGAGTAGGAAAATAAGAATTTCAGCCAAGACAACCCACTCAGCTGTGTTTTATTGTGATTGTCACGAAACATCAAGGGCTTTCATCAGCTTGGTGGACTGCCAGATATACCAAACACTTTAAACAAGTCCTGCAGGTACTTCATGCTTTAACAGCCTTTACCATTCCCATTAAATTGCATATACTCCCCCAGTGATAAAATGAGTTTTTTATTAGGGCAGTCAGGAGAGAAATACACATATATTCCAGCTACAGAATTTTGGAGAACTGCAAAACACATGGTAGCATTTGAATCCCTGTGAGGCAGCCCCACAGGGAGAGCATGAAGGTGGTTTTCTTGAAGATCTTCTTGAATAAATAATATAACCTTTAACTGACATAATATGCAAAGGACACTAAGCCTGGACCAGAATTCTCATTCTCTTATTATGCCTCTTATGAACACAGCATACCAATAATTTGCCTTGCTTTTAAATGCTTACAAGTGTAATGTCACAGATAGCAGGTGGTAAATCAATCCAGGGTTTATCATGGAACAAGTAGATTACATTGACGAGTTTAATTAGCTGCGACCTTAACAGACTAAAACTTTTTCTCCCACTGACTAAGATGAATGCTCAGTATGAAGTCACAGTTTTTAGTATCACAGTCACAGTTTTTAGTATCACAGCCTTTTTTGTGGTTCCCTCTGCTGTGCTTTCAAAGTTCCTTACATCTCTGGCAGTGGCCAAAACCACATGTGACAAATCACTTCTAGAATGTTATGGGTTCTTACACAGCTGCTCAGTCTGTGAGTGCTGCTTCCCTCACTTCCTTTGTGGGCAGGGAAAGGTGGATAGTGTCCAACACCCATGACTGGTATTTTACCTTGGTATCCGGTGATGAAGAAAGGCACAGCTTGTTTACCAGAGTACCTCAGCACCAGCTCAGAAAGTAAGAACAATAACTGAAGAGAGCAGAATGGGTGTTTGAACATTTTCTATGTCCAGAAATGTCTAGTTGAGTGTCTGTATGGCTTTCATCTCAGAACTGCCTTAGAGCAGTTCTTGACACTTCTGTGGTTGCTCCTCTAGCTTTGGCCTTGTCAACATCTGCCTTGGAATCCTGTTGTGTGGACACTACCCTTGGGCCAGCTCTCATGTTCTTCATCTTGTATTGCTCACAAGCATCACTTGTTCCCCAGTTTCTACTTGTATTTGCCAACCCTGCCCTGATCATATGCAGCTCAAGACCTCATGGACTGCATGGTGCAGCTTGTCAGCCAAATTTCCCCACAGTTCTTCCTCTGTGCTTGCTCTGTTCTCTCCCAGTCACTGTGAGGAATGGGGGGCACTAAGTGACACGGCAACAACCCCAACAAATGACCACAACATTCACACATCAGAAGTTAAAGCTGGAGATACAATGCCTAGCAATAAAAGACTGACATTGATAAAATTGCTGGGAAGAAAGAAAAGCATTTTAGCACTTTGGAAGATTGCTCAGAACTAGTACTAGTTTTTTAGGGAAAAACTAGGATTAGGATCCTAGAGAAGTTATGGTACTTTCCTGAAGTAAGATAACACAGTATTGTAGGAAGACAGAAGAAAGTGGGTAGAGGTGTTTCCTCAGCTGGGAGAAAAGAAGGATGAAGATCCTTCTGCACAGTGCTGTCCAGAAATATGGCACAGCTAGAGCTGGGCCCTGCCAGAGCACTCCAGCCTTTCCTTCACCTGACCCACTTGATTATACCCAGTCTTTCACAGCTTTTGCTGGTTGAATAGAAAAGGAAATCTAGCTCCTCCCCTAGCACTTCAAACTTCTTAAAAATGGCTTACAACACTTTCTATTCATACACAATATCAGAAGCAATTTGAAGGTCTGATGGTCTGAAATCCTTCCAGGCCTGGAAGCAATTGTTCCATATTTCATAGGGGAGCTGAAATCCCCTTCTGTCCAGCTGTATGTAGTTCCCATTTCTAGCCTACAGAGAGCAGGGGATATAAAACCTATTCCACAGGAAGAAAACATCAATCTATATCCTATAGGCCACAAAACAATCACCAGAAAATAATGAACTTTGCTTGCTGCTGACCTGAGCAGAATTCAAACTGCAAAAATTTCCATGTCCAAGATCAGTCAGCTTAGCTAAAGTGCCTAAGTGAGTTTAATTTTTGCATACTTGACTTTCACTGTTTGATTATTTCAGGCATCTCATTTCCTCGAGTATTACTTAGAGGAGGAATGAAAATAAAATGATACATGAAACCATGAAATGAAATAAAACTGACATTCACAAAAGAGAGAGAGGGGAGATCTGGTTCTAAAGCAAGCAAAATTTCACTGGAATAGACAGTAATGCTTTGTTTGTGCCAGGACTCTGTTTTTCCCAGAGAAGTCCAATATAGAAAAAAAAAAGAAAACAGGATAGAGGAAGGTCATCATTATTACTGTAGGCCCTTAATTAGATTTCCTAACTGTATCTTGATTGATCTGTAAGGTTTTTAGAGATAGGGAGCCAAAAAGCATTAGGGGGGAGGGAAATCAAATTTTATGGAAACCCTACTGAGTCAATAATTTTCCCTGGCTTCTTTTTTCAGTCCTTGAAGCCATTCACAAAGCAAAACCTCCCTCCAAGCCCAGCAGTGCCTTCACAGCAGCAAGTGCCAGAGTTGGAGCCAGGGCTGAATGAGCTCTCTGTGCCACTGTCCCTGAGCTCTCCCTGCTTCACCCACGGCACCCAGGCCACTGCTGGCCCTGGCCTTGGCACAGCACTCCTGTGCCACAGCCCAGCAGCACTGGGATTTTCCCAGCTGCCTGCAAGCTGATTCTGGGTGTGTTATCCCAGGCAACAGATAGAGCTTGTCAGGTAGAAGGAAACCTGCAGTGAAGAAAAGCCCCTGCAAAATACCTTCACAAATGACAAATAAGAAACCCATTAAAACTAAAATAAAGGTCTCACCATGAGAATATTTCACTTACGGCCCTTGCTGTCCACCAGGATAGGGCTGTGTCATAACATTTACAGGGATAGGGATTATGAACCATACGGCGAGTGGACAGAAATTGGTAAAGGTCCAAGCTGGGACAGATTTAAACAAATCCATGGTGTTTTGAGAGTGAGTTAGCAGCTGCCATGGATCGAAATCCAGGACTGAAAATCACTAATAATACCTAGCTACCCACTGAAGACTTCGACTCAGTCCTCCACCACTGACAACTGAAATGTGGAACCATTACTGGATTTAGATGACATTACAAATAAACATGCTTTGTGGAGGATGTTGTCATTTTGTAAGGATTTGGTAGTCTAAGCTTCCTACTGCAGGTTCGTTCAAATACATGCATTTTGTTTAAAAATGAAAAAACAATCACATCTAGGACACACACTTCTCTAGGACATTTGCCACTGCTGTCAGGGTGGAGATACTGTTCATTTTCCTCAGCAGGCTCAGCATGCATGCTTGAGTTCTCATGCTGTGGAAATCTGCTCACTCTGACTAGCAGGTGGGGAAATGAATTACAGCTACCATCCCTCCAGGCAAAAAAAAAATCTATTGGTTGTCACAGCAGTTAGGTGTGAGTTCTCATTGTCCTTCACTTTTGGAGGAATTCTTTTTGTCTGCAGATCAGCTACTATTACTATCTACTTACTTTCCAGGATGTTGTTTTATCTCAGCTGTCTTTTTCAGTCATATCACAGAGCCATTAGACACAAATTGTACTGGATTTCCTAACCAAACCCAGTGATTGCCACCCTCAGCTTTAGCTCCCTCTCCCTAGCCAGATGGCCCTTCTGGGAGTACCTCTAGATGTCCCCTTTTTGATTCCTCTTCACCTATTCCTCTTCACCTATTCACACTCCCTAAACTATAGAAATTTCCCTCTGTTTCTTTAAAAAAGCAATTCAGTAGAATGGAAGTTTTCCAGCTACTTCAGTCAAGTAAATAACTACATTTAATTTGGCACCTGAAATTCCTTTGTTTCACTCTGCCTTGCCACGTAGAAGCAGAAGAAAGACACGATGGTACAAAATCAACATTTTGTAGACAATAGTATGTAGTCCATCTAAAATGGTCTGGCTTATGACTCTCTGGCACAGGGCTGAGAAAAAGATTCTGATGTTACCAACATCAACTTAGAAATATTCTGAAGAAACCTGATCTCTCAAAAGTATCAGATGAGTCACAATTACTCATTCTCTCCTTCAGCTGGCTGGGGAAAGGGACTCAGAGAAATAGCTTATTAATGCTGGCTCATAATACCTAACAATTTCAACAACCCACGTGTGGTACAGTTACAGTAGCTGTCATGCAGGGGAGACAGAGCCAAGATCCACTCAGTCTCCATTGCTTCTCTCCCAAACTTGCAGCTCCACCATTTCCCATCACAGTCAGAGCCAAGGTATGAGCTGTCTGTGTAGGAGTGTTTGCAAGTGGTATTTCTCCAAGGCAGTGTAACACTGACACATTCTGATAAGCCACATCATCATCCATCCCTGCAAAAGGGCAACTGAGGATAGCTGATTTTTGCATTTTAGCTCCAGAGCTGCCAAACAATCTCTGTCTGCTTGTAAGACCTGGGCTAGACAGTGGTGGGGTCAAAAAGAGAGTGTGACACATTCTCAGGAGGAAAGGGGGATAAGTTGCCTGTCCAGAAGACTGTGCTTTTGGTGGTTAGAAGACAAAAGAGGCTTGTATCAGAAAATATTTTTGTACAGGCCATTTGAAAACATCCAGGTAACTTTACGACTGAATCACTCAATTCTATTTTCACAGTAAACTCTGCTATAGCAAAACTCCCTTTATAGCAAGGCAAATTAAAGTCACTAATTGTTTCATATGTTCAATGTGGGAATTGCAGTTTCATTTATAATGAAACTTTGATTACACTGTAATTGTTCTAGCAGAAAAAAGATTCCATTTTCTGAATCTTCTGCTGTGTTTTCAGACTCTGTCTGTGTCTGCAGTAATTTTTATATTTCTTGACTAGCATTGTGTAATCACACATCTTTAGGCTTCCCCAGAACTGTGGTTCACATTGCCTGATTTTGAAATTCTGAAAAAACTCAATGGAAACACTCCTCTTTAGTGGGAAAAACGAACAGAAATGCAGTGTTTTGGATAGCCTGGTAAGTCCATAACATTCTGTGCAAGATCCCAGAGGAAATACCAACTCATGCTTTTTACTTTACTTGAAAGTATTCTGCACTTGACATGTCCTCTAGTGCTTTTCCTGTAACAGAAAGCCACTCTTCCCTTCCAGAAGGTGCTTCCTTGACTTCCTACCAGAGTTTACTTAGTAATTGCCTACAAAATGTGAGCGTGCCTGCACTGAACATCTGGAATGAGAAGGCATCATTGAAAAGACCTCCACAAGCTTGTTCCCAAGGTAACTAAATACATGAATGACATTCCTTGTGACCTTCTCCCCACTGTAATATGTTCTGCTTCACGCTCATCCATAAAGATCACCTCCAGGTGGTTATTGGCATAACTTTGAACGTTACAGTTGTTGGTATTTCTCCTATATGTTTGCACTGGTGAAAGAGCGGTTTAGGACTCTGAACTGTTTGTAGTAGGGATCCAATTTTCTTGGATTTCTATGTCCAGTGCCTACAAGTCTGAGAGCTTCACAGAATAATACATAGTAATAAGCTGATGTTTATCACTTCTGCTTCCTTTACAGCCTTTCCAATGTCCTCTCCTATTTCAGAGGAATATTGTAGCTATCAGGTGGCACAGGAGGGGAACCCCTTTTAGTTCATTAGAAAACCAAGGGCAATCACACATTTTACAGTGAAGGAAGAAGTATTTCTAATTGATGTCAATAGACATGGGCATGAAAGTGACTGACAACAATGTGCAATTGTGGGCCAAAGCAGCGGGACTTGCAGCTGAGACCAAGGGTGTTATTTCTGTGTCACTGATACCACGACTGAACTGTGAAGTGAATATTCACATCACTAGAGTGAGAAGTATTCAATTTCCTCAAGATAAACTCTCTGTAGTCTGAAAGTGTGAAGAAAATGTGTCAGGCCACTTTCTGGGCATCCTTTTCTGAAAATGAAACAGGTTTTCAAGATATGAGAAAATTAACACCCTAGATAAAGCTGTTTCGCCAGATGATTTCAGCCTTTTCATATTAAACACTCTTCCACAATAAGACTTGAATTCTTCTGAGTAACAGTTGTGGGCCTCAGCAGTAATGTCCTTTAGCACTTAGCTGGCATTACTAATGAATTTTTATGTGTGACATACCTCTGGGTGAGAAAGCTACTATATGAACCATTGAAAAATGGAACCATTTTAACCTGGATTATGTAGAGGCTTTTCCTACGCTTCTATTTGATAGATACTAATGACATGTTCTACTCCTCGTGTTATAAATTGTCCATGTGACACAGGCATTCACTTCTAAATATTTGAGTTCTGTGCTGAACAAAATATGTCACTGTTTTAGATCTCAGTGCTCTCAACTAGAGAAACTGGTACTTCTAAAAGTCTGTTCATCCCTACATAGGATTTGCAATCTTCTGAAAATCTCAATGATGGAAGTCTGATGCCATTAAAAATCTGTCTTCGAATTTCTTCTTGTGATTTGTGCTTTATTCTGAAGGTTCTTTGTTAGTCTTACATTTGCCTCATTGAAATTTCAGTAATTCAGCATATGCAGAGGCTGAATTTAGAGTAAATACATCTGCATCTTTCAGTATGTCTCCAAGTACCAGGTAGGCTAAGGAAATCCTTTGATCAGTTACAATAAATGTCTTGGTTCAGATAATGTTGAAAATATCCATTAACAAATAACATTAGTGCTGAGATACCTACCATAATGGATTATGTCCAACTGTATTCTTGATCAAACATGGAGACATCTGATGATGCTGGAAAAATATAATTAGCAAATTTTATTTTAATATATCATAAACAAAATTAACATATGGAAAATGATTCAGATAATACTTTAGGAACATAAAGAGAATTCCTATTATATTACAATGTCATATGTCAGGCAGTGCCATGAAAAGAAAGAAAGGTAAAACTAATTAGAGCATTTCCAGTAAAAAGCACTTTTCATTACAAAGTTCCATATGTCAAAACAGAAGATATTCACAGAAGGCGGTTGGTTTTAGTAAGTCCCATGGTAATTTAAATTGAAATTGTCAAAATACCTCTTTTTGGTTCTTTAAAGCAAAAGTCTTCTTTTCTGACACATTATTTTTTTTCCTGCAGCAATTTTCATTACTGTATCATGAAAAGGTTTAAAAAATAAAAATCAGTTATCAGGAAAAAAAAAGTAATGTTTTGACTAAAACAGTCTTTTTTATTGTTATAACATCACACAGAATTTCTTTTCCTTTTCTTTTTGTCCTGAGTGAGCTTAGAAATCTCAAAAATTCCTGTAGATCAGAGACCTGCTTTGCATTCAACTCTTGCACAGATGTCAACATTTGATTGTCTCAGCATACTGTACCATTGGTTTTAGTTAGGAGTCCTGAGGCAATGTCAGTGTTGTCAAACCTATCCAAACTTACAAATTGTTTATTTGAGGGCATATTTTTTTAGCATTTCTTTACAGACAGATGTGAGTTTAAAATGGTTAACATTTTGCCCTTTTTTTTCCTCCCTAGACCTTATTACATTACAAAACCAGTTATTATGTGATGCTAGGCCTCTCTCTATCATCCAGCAGTAGACAGTTGATCCATCAGTGTGTATTTCATGTGCAAATCCTTTGATTTTCTGTTACACAGTTCCGTTGCTGGTTCCATGATTTTTTAAAATGTCGTTCCTTTGATCTTAAATAAATTAATTTGGAACCACAAGTAATTGACTGATTTTCCTACAAAAAAAGCATTTAATATATTACTTTTTGACCTCTTCTCTCTCACATGCTAAGAGGAACATTAAAATTCATATCATGTTTAGCAGAATAACAAATCTCAGCTTCTCTTCTACTCACTGCTTAACTGGATGTTTTTAGTTAAGACTACAGGGTTGTCATGGACAAAAAGAAACTGCCTCTTCAGTAACAGCTCTGAAATCAGTGCAGGAACTACATGATGAAAACAAAACTCTGACCTTCACACAGATCCTTATTATGAACCAAACCTAAGCATAAAAGCAGGAGTTCAATGCACAGCTGAGACTTGAATTCTGTGCTGTAACAGCTTCAATTTTGCAGGATTTTGTCATGAGCAGGAGAGCTGCCTGTTCCCAAAGTGGCTAAGACTTTTGATCAAGAGTGAGGCAACACCTATGCTGTGTGTTGAGGCAAGACACAGCCCTGGCCAGGGTTCCTGGCTGGCAGGTGTCTGGAGGCCCTGAGCCAGCACTGCTATCCAGTGCTGCATCTTGGCTTTGAGCTCCATGAGTGATGGCTGTTCCACATTTGTGTCACTCAAAGTTTGACAAAGCAGTCTCCCTGTATGCCATGCAGACCTATCCAAAGTGACTGCAAGGAAGGCTTGTGCCTCTTTCACCAGCTAGAGATGGAAAGGTCCTCACAAGTACAAGAGAACCAAATGCAAGTGGCTGGTGCCTCTGGGCCAGTGGCACAGTGAAACTCTTGACAGTTGTTGTAATGTAACTCATTCTTTATCTGTTCACCAGCTAATTACTGCTGGCAGGAGTGTCAGTGAATCTGTGCAGGCACCATGTCACTGGTTTTGGTGAGTGGCAAGGCTCAGAGCAGATGGCATGCGGAGCCAGGAATCATTTACATACTGATACATATCTATCACTAGTTAACAGACTGACTGTCTTATGCATGTTCAACAGCACAGCTAAGAGGTCACAATGCCACACAATAATGCTTTTAGGGCAGACTCTGATCCTCTCAGGCATCTAGCAAGGAAAGGAACAATAACTTCAAATCATCAAGGAACCAATTAGGGTCACCTTGTCTGTTGCTGACAAATTCTGCACTTGGCTGAATTAACCTAACTTTGACATGGACCAAGGTCTCCATGTCTATGGCCCATATAGGAAACTTTGGACTTGATCTCCAAGCAAGCAAATTGATGCAGTTTTCTGCAGGATCTGGGCAGGCTTGACTTGGGGCTACATAGAAAATACTCCTCTATACTAAATAACCTTTCAAATCTCCCTGTGAGGCTCTTCTGAGGGAGAGAAATGCTCTCTGGGCACTGTGAGAGCTGATGAGAACTATTAGCAAAATCAGTTACTGGTGACCTTCATCTCTTCTGAGTGCAGATGGACAAGTGAAGGGCAGGGAGGGCGTAGGATGAGCTGTAGTTGTGGGGGATGTTCATGTCCAAGTTAATGTAGGTGCTCAGACCCTGGCAGCTGGCACACAGGATAAACCAAAGCCCAGTCAGTCCCTATCTTGCTTCACTTTTCTGAGAAATAAACTAGAAATAAGTCAGCTGCAACCCATAGATTGTGTAGCATATGCAAAAAGGAAATTGAACAGCTGCTTAACCTGTCATTAAAAGAGCAACTATCCACTTCATTACCTGATAGCCTGTAGAGGGACCCTGAAGTGTCCTGAATACCACCTGGACTCCTAATGCACAATATTCTCAATTTCTTAGAAAAGAAATGGCTCTATCTAAAAAGACTCATGCTTTCAGTCTACTGTTCCTAGAGAGGGGCAGCACAACAGCCTCCTTCAGACTGCAAGCATCCAGTCTGTGGCCAAAAACATTCTAATGCCTTCTTCATCTCCACAATTGCTGCTTTTAATATACCCTGTCTGACCAGCTGGGAAATCAGGCAAAAAAATAAAATCAAAATACATTGATATTTACCTTATTAAAACATCTTAATGGTATGGAACTGCATGCAAAGAAGAACACACAGTCACAGAGGCGTCTTCATGACAGAGTTAAAGACAACAATAATTTAGCAGCTCAGTCAGCAGCAACACATTAACAGCCAAATCCAAAGGCAGATGTCTTCAGCTTTGTAGCCTTAGCATATACCATGGCTCACCTGCAGCCAGCCACCCTGCTATTACAGGAGATGAGATTTTGCACCCTTACACTCAAGTTGCTCTCAGCACAGATGCCTCTCTTACACAGGTTTTGCCATGCCCTTGAGGTTACATTAAATATGAGAAAATTGTATCAAACATGCAGCATGACAGGAGGCATAGCGTGTTAGAGGCTCAGCATGCACACCTGTGCATCACTATCCAAGACTGCCCACTTGAAACATGTTAAAGCAGAGACAGTGAATTCTGAGTGGAAGTTGTCATTCACCTTTTACCCCTCAATTTTGACACAGATTGGTCTGACCTTTTCTCAGTACTGCCTCCTCTGAGATACAGAGGTAAGAAGGTTTGGTGTATTTGAGGTCAAAGCTGTATGACCCTCTAGCATTAGACGGTGCTCACTGTTAAAAGGTGAAACCTTAATCACATCAACCTCAGGGCCATGCATGCAAATTTTGGATCAATTAAAGCCAGATCAACTTTGAAATTAAAAAGGAGTTTTCCACCTGATACAGATCTAGATGTGAGGACAAGCAGAAACCATAAAGATCACAAAAGTAATAGCAGAAAATATCAGCACCTCTTCAAGCTTCGTTCAAAACAGAAATTATGTTATGCTGCATTATGTTTAGTAGAATCCAAATTCTATCTGTGACTGGGTGAAATATGCAGAAGTTTGACTGTGTCCTGTCATTATGCATGGAAATTCCACTTAATGATGATAAATACTGAACCATAAACCTCTTCAGAGTTCAGAAGAGATTTCTTGTTTTCAGAATGTTCTTCTGATGATACAACAATGTGACTCGGGACTTATTACATACAGCTGTTTCTTTTAATCTAGTGTACTTAGCTTCAATGTCAATTTTAGGCACTCCCCCTGGAGCTACATGAAAAATAAAGTTCTTCATCATTGCCCATCTCTATGGAAATTCAATGCGAGCAATCGTGAGCTGAACCCTGAGAAGGTCACACTCACAAGAGTGAATGAAGGAGCTTACCTCCAGGATCCCCTCCCCTCACCACTGCCCAGCTTTTGAAAAGTTTAGGCTAGGGTTACCTTTTTTGAGGGATCTTTGGTTGTAATTTTAAAAAATCCTAATTTCAATGCTTGTGTCATATTGAATTATTTTGGCAGGAGAGAACTTAATGCCTCTCCTCCTTCTATTTTATGTTATCATCATTTAACACCAAGTGAAATAAAAAAGTACAGATTAAAAAAAAAAAAAAAGCTTGTTTGTATTATATTGCATTTTCTTTTTGGCTTTCTACACCATAACTTTAAATTTTTCCACTGTTTTTTGAAAAGTTGCCTAATGGTAACAAATGAAAGAGGACATCGCAGTGCTGCAGTAATTGATTCATTTCAAATGAATACTTTTGTGATGGAATGTTTTTCAAAGAAATCCTTTTTCATTCTGCCAGCCCCACTATTCAATTTGTAGACTTGAAATTAAATAGATGTATAGTGTTCTATCAGTCTGGAGTGACTTCTGAAGAATTAGGGTTACTTATATTTTTTTTTTAATTTATTTCATAAGTCTTTAAGGAATATTTTGGGAACTGATAAGTGCCTGTCATTTATTACAAGAAGGAGCTGTTGGCTGAGCAGAGGTATCATTTATCTCTTCTAGCCTACAGCAGAATTCCTGTATTACTACACTGTAAACATTTTGAGATAATTGCTAATAGTGAGTGACAGAATACTCAGGAGTTTGCCTATGGACAAGCTCACTCTGGGTATGTGTCACCGACACTGAGGAGTTCTCATGCGCCACAGTGAAATCAAAGAAAATACTGCTTCTTTATGGCCTTACAACATAAAGTTGCATTTTTATACAAACTGTAAGTGTAGTAAAGGTCTTCTATAGTATTTAAGGTGTTCAGTTCATAGGGCTTGTTTTGGGTTTTTTGGGGTCCTTATGGCTTTGTATTTGAGCTAAAAAAAGATGTAGATTGCTACTGTTCTGCTCTCATAATGTTTCAGATACTAACTACTAAAATTATGCAGCTTATATTTGTGAGGTAACTGGCAAAAGTGCTGGAAAAGCTGGGGCAGTATAGGCTGGGAGTCCCAGCATGTTTACAAGGCACATGTCTTTGTAAAGATTATGTCATGTATTTTCTGGTTATATTTCATAAAAATTTATTCTATAGATCTGCTAACTTACTACAAGCAGTATATCAGCCTGCCACTCCTCATTCTTTTTTTTCTGGCACATAAAATTTCTACAGTTCCTATATATTTTGGCAATCACAGGGATGATACTAAAAAACAGGGAAAAGAACCTTTTCATATGCACACTGCTTTAAGCCAGGAGACTTGCCATCTAATATTAGACAGTTGATTTGATACTTGACACAGATTAGTAGTGCCTTAGACCTAGCATCTCTAGACACATATTTGTCCATTAAATATCTTTGAATCTTCTGTAATGCAAACTAGCTAGATGATAGTTTCCCAGGCATACAGAATTGCTCATTATGTCAGCATCAGTGTCTGATTTGTGCTTTTGGCTCTGGCAGCAAATGAACCTGCAACTTCCATTTGTGCTAGATGAGTCTTCCTTGAAGGAAGAGAAAAAAATGAAGGTTTTTTTTTTTTCTTACTTCCTTTAGTCTTTATTTTTGTTGTCACTAAATAGTAGCTTCTACCTCCAGAAAATAACATGGAAATGCAGGTAATTTAATCAAAGGATTGTAAAATATTCAGTGCCAAAAAGAAAGGTGCCACAAAATCCATTTGCACAGCATATGGAAAGAAAACAAAAAAAGTACAACTGGAGAAATTAATAAAACTTGACCAGTGGAATCTCTTAGAGAAGACTCTTGAGAAGTGGGTCCACATGGACCTCATGAAGCTCAACAAAGCCAAGTAAGGGCCCTGGAAATGGTTCAGGTTGGGGGTGAAGAGATTGAGAGCAGCCCTGATGAAAAGGATTAGAAGTACTGGTGGTTGTAAAGCTGCACATGAGCTGGCAATGTGCACTTTTAGTCCAGCAAGGCAGCCCTGTCCTGGGGTGCTTTGAGAGCAGTGTGGGCAGCAGGGTGAGGGAGGGATTCTGCACACTCTGGTGAGACCCCACAATTGGAGCCCACACCAACTGGAGCCACCAATGTAACAAGAACATGGATTTGTTGAAGCAGGACCAAAGGAGGGCCATGAAGATGATTGGGGGATGGAGTAGCTCTCCTTTGAGGAAAGGAGAGAGGTGGGTTTGTTCAGCCTGGAGAAGAAAAGCCTCCAACAAGACCTCATTATGGCCTTCTCATTGTGTATCTAAAGAGGGCCTACAAGAAGGCTGGATGGGGACTTTTCACAAGGTCATGAAGTGACAGAACTAGGGGAAATGGCTTTAAACTCCAAGAGGGTAAGCTTAGGTTAGAGAGTAGGAACAAATTCTTCACTAGGAGAGGGTGGTGGCACACTGGAACATGTGATATGGAGAGAAGATGTGGATGACTCACACCTGGTTCAAAGCCAGACTGGATGGGGCATAGAACAACCTGATCCAGCTGAAGATGTCCCTGCACATTGCATGGGAGTTGGAACTAGGTAACCTTTAAAAGTCTCTACCAACCAAAGCTCTTCTATGATTCAAGATGCCATGGAAATTCTCTAGGATCTGATGTACTGAACAAAGTAAACTTCTTAAGTTGTGGTTTGGCCCTAAATGCATAGGAATTTTTAAACTATGTTAATATTATTCAACATGATTAATTTAATTTGAAACAGGACCCATTCATAAGTGCTATGAAGTGAGAGCTGCTGGATGTGATTTGATAAGCTGGAGCTCAGTGATTTTTGTGTTTCTTTTCATCTGCTCAGACATTCATCCTCCTCCTCACTGCACACTGGGTGCGCAGGATGGATTCAACCCAGATTGCACAGATAACAGTGGGCAGCCATGAGATCTGCCTCAGTGCACACCTGCAACTGCAGACTTTGTGCCAAAGCTGCAGGCATGCTCAGCAGATGGCTGGGAGCTTCTAGGGCATGACAGAACACATGGAGCCATTGTCCACGTCTAGACACAGGCAAGCAAGAGAGATTTTTCCCTCCTGCACACACACAGAGTCTATTTGGGGACATAAAATGCAGATATTAAAAAAAATCCAACCCAAATTTATAGAAAAAATAGGACACGGACACCAGAAATGAAGCTACCACAGGAGTTTTATATCAAAGGTTACCCCTAAATAGCTCCAAGCTGCATTAATATTTTTAAATTTGTATTCATAGTCGTCTAAAAGTCTTGCTGCTTCTTTTTCTTCTTTATACGATCATATGCCTGTGAAATGTTTTGCTTGACTTGGGAGGGAAATACACTCTTCTGCTTTTCTATGCTAGATTATGTTAAAGGCTTTTCTCACTACTAATGAGAGATGGAGAGGATGAGCTTTCACCGAGAACTTTTCTTTGAAATTGAAAATCTTTGGTAGAGCCCTCTCATTTCTAAGGACACTATAATCATCTTGATGGGAGGAAAAATAAAAAAGGAATTCTGGCTCTGTAGCTATCTTCCTCCCACTCTCCCCCTCATTTTCTTTCTCCCTCTCCTTCGTGCACACGTGCACATCCACACACACACACACACAGTATCTCTCTCTGTGGGGTAGAGAAAACTGCACATTTACATCTACACAGGTACAGATATTTTGTTTAAAATGGCTCTTACCTGTAGCACATGCATGCCAACACTCACACACCATACTTCAAGGACTTTACTTTTATCCTTTTCAGTACACTTTTATGGTTTTGACCTTTATTTTCTGTACACATCCACACATCCTGTCAAATCCTTTGCAAATGAATTTTATAGACACAAATATTTGCTCTAAAGGAATCTGGAATTATAAACACCTACACTCAAGGAGACTTCACTTTAAACATGAATACTTTGCTATGGAAATACTTGCATTCTTCACTCAGGGAATAAAATCTGCATCTTGTGTGATCGCTTCCAACCAGACAGCACAGCTTCAGTTACAATTATGCAGCATAATTCCCTGCGATAGAGGGATAGTGACAATAATCAATTCAAATGCATTCAGATAAATAATTTTAAAGTAAATGCACATTGCTGGAGGATGCTCACCAAGCAGGAAAAAAAAAAAAAGCCCAGTAGCCTAATATGTTATTTCTTGGGAATAGTTCTTTCTGCCCTTAGGCTGATATATTCTTTGGGAACACTTTAATGCAGTTCCTATAATTAGCGAGTACTTCACAATCACCTTCTAGAGAATTAAATCTCTCTGTAACACTCGTGTGGGCTTTGAAGGCATCGAAGCATACGTGGTTCTCGTATCAGCAGAAGAAAGGTTGCAGGGCAGAACCGGGGGAGGGGGCTTTAAAGCGTTGCCAGGAGGCATCAACACGGTTTCCGTGCAGTAGACACATCTCTCCTCTTTGAGAAATACTGGTGAATACTGGTCTCACCGAAGCCGCCGGGCATTTTGGCAGCTGCTCCCGCAGCAATGCAGCTCGGGGAATGGCTTCATTTGCATTGCGCAGGGGTGGGGTATGCGGGGACAGTCAGGTGCTCCTTTGCGTCCCTGGCTAAGGAGGTGACCCGTGGGCTGGGTCCCTGGGGAGGCAGCTGGCAGCTCTCTCCCAGCCATTTCCCCTGTGCCCTTCGGCCACTCCTGTTCTGCCCCGCTCGCCCCTCTCCTGCTCACACCCCGGGGCTATGATGTCTACAGGCAAAATGTGTTCCTTCAAGTGAGATTAACTGCCTGTGATAGCATGGAAAGATTGCCATGTGGTTTTTAACTCTTTCAGTGTCCTGGGACAAACTCTGTCAGTGGGAGCTCCCATTCTGGCTGCCACTGCATCTTGTGTCGGATTGGCATGCCAAGAGATGTAAAAGTCAGGTCTGAATATGAAGCTGATATACTGCCATGGTTGGTAATTATTCTGTCAAGTGTCCTATGGGAGGCGAGAGCAGAAACAGCTGTGGAAACCAGGCAAGGACTGTTGTTCTTGCAAATATCTTTGAGCTTGTTGTTCAGTAATTGCATAGCTGTCGAAAGGACCAGAGCTGATATGACATATTTCATTTTGAGTGTAGAATTGGCCTGGTGAAGGAAATGTCTAGAAAAGAAATTATGAGAAAATTTTATTTCTGATGCTGTTTGCCAGGTATCTGAGAACTTAAAAAGAATAGCCTAAAAAATTCCCAAAATTCTTTTAATGTCATTTATTCCTCCTTTTTTTTTCTCTGC
Organism: Agelaius phoeniceus; assembly: GCF_051311805.1. Lineage (NCBI taxonomy): Eukaryota > Metazoa > Chordata > Aves > Passeriformes > Icteridae > Agelaius > Agelaius phoeniceus. The sequence goes on from NC_135267.1 coordinate 57,820,318, forward strand.
AAACTTGAATTTAATAAGACAGGGTTGCACATTTACATAATGCATTAGTTGATTAGAGATCCATTGCTGGACCCCATGGATCCCTGTACCTCCTCATGTCAGTTAGCACCCCCAAAAAATTCCCTATTTCTCATTTTGAACTAAAGAAGGCTTTTATGACATTTCATGTTAAAATGTATTTAACTAAAATAATTTCTCAGAAGATTTCTAATTCTTTCTAATTTCTAATTAGAAAGAATTAGAAATCTTTCTAATCCTGAAGATCACTTTCTCAGAAGTATTTAGACTGCTCTGAAGTATTCTGAATGATTTAGACAGTGATAGTGCTCTATGTCTCAAAAAAAAAAAGCAAAAAACTTATAACTAAATGTCTCTGTGGTAATCTGATTAGACCTTCACTTTATGCATAATATAACACAGCTCTTTAATTTCCTGTAGAATTTCTAATACACTCATGTTACTGTGGTTCCACAATTACTGGAATACTTGGAGCAAAAAGTTGAAGACTACTGATCAAACACCAGGCATTATTTTTGAGACGTTCAATTAAAATGTTTAAGGAGTCTATGAAAACCTGAGAGCAGCTACTTAACAGGGTGATTTGTTCATTGTTGGAAGCTGAGGGGAAGACCATTTATAAGACTAACCTCTCTTGCAAGGATAAGTTAGATTAATGGTTTACAAAATGTTCTGGGTAATGTAGCTCTTTTACCTGCAGGGTTTTAGGCAGTCAGGCAGGTGACAAGTCTGCAGTACTGCAGGGTTGGCATGCACTGCTTATTTAGATTTATACCTGCAAAGCCGGTAGTGATTTTATGCCATCAGAATGAATTTGGAACAGAATTCATTGCTTTTTCCAAGAAAGATAATTTTTGAGAAGCCCTCCTGGTGCAAGTAATACTTGTTCTTTCTTTGACCTTCACACCTTTTGCACCGTATGCTTCTGAGGAGGATGATATAAGGACATTGAAGGACTTTGGTCAAAGTGTAAGACCAGATTCCTAAGTCCTAGATTCTTTGTAAACAGCACAGACATCTGTGGGGCCTGGAGCTTGTAATCCCATTTTTTATGTGCCTTGAATTAATTTTCTCTGAAATTGTGAAATTTGTCCATCTCCCAAATAGGTAGCTGATATTAAAACTAATTTTTACTCTAGGACATGACATATAGTATGGATAAGAGGTGGCTGGAAGTTTCACTTAATCTCTGCTTCTATCACACTTTCAAATTATCAGTTCCTAAGGTGTAGCTTGAGATGGACACAGCTCTGGGAGCTGCCAAGCCACATATTCCAGTAGCTGGGGTACCAGTAGAGAGAACTGAAAATCTCCTATGAAAGCCCAGAGAATTAAATCATATATTAGAGCAGAGTCGGTGTAGATGCACATGCACACATACATATATGCATATCTATGCATAGATATCAGTCAATTAGCCTGATAAGCCCAAATCACTCTGTGATTCTATAATATAAAATTAGGGCAGGATGGTTTTAGCTATGGGTTAAAATTGCTATGCAAATCAGACATTTCCCTTTGCAACTCCAGCCACTGTCAGAGAAGGTATATGGAGTTTATCCTCTTAAGTACAGTAGGAGTAAAGAGCAGCAAGCCCTTTCCTTGCCCTCCATTTCCAGCCAGCCATTTCCCTGTCCTCCATTTCCAGGACAGCTTTTCCAGAGCTCTTGCAATAAGAAGGTCTGACTTTCCACCCTAGTTGAAGGTGACTATGCTCTTCTTACTATCTGTTTACTTCTTTCACAGCTTTCAAGAGGTGGAAGGACCATGAACCTTTGTTGTGGACAGTGTTTGCCACGTGATGAATTGCCTGGGGCAGCAAGTTCTAGAAAGTCCCATTTTGTCTTCCTACACAGGGCTGTCATTGTCTCTTCCATAAATGTGTGTTGCACATGTGGCAGGCAGGAACACAGTCTCTAGTTGTATGGCAATGAAATTGTCTTCAGAGGGGAATTTGCCCATACTTAATAGACTATAATACCTTGTCATGTTCTGTAACAATAAGTTTGACACAAGCATCAAAAAGCCATTAAAATTTCCATAACCCTTTCAAAAAGAAGGCTCAAACAGGATGGGTAGCCATTAAAGAGGAAATCTGTAGGAACACTGTAGGATCAACCTCTGAATAGATGTAATCTGAATTCATTAAATTCCACACAGCATTGTAAAACTTCCCCTTTTAACTGAGGAAGAGGCATGTTCCCTGTTTTTTGTCCTACTAGAATAATTGCAGTATATTAAGACACACCAGGTAAGCCAGAGCAAAGCTTGTTTGGAGTTCTCATTTCAGCTGCACATTATACACTTGCATTGTAATATATTCAAACTGACAGCTTCATTATGGAGAATTAATCTAAATTATGTCTAGACATATATTTGCAAGAACAAGCATCACAGAGACTGTTTGGTGGCTGACTGTTCAGAGGAATTAAACAAGAAAATCCCTGGCTTAAACCTTAAAAAAATAAATGGTTAAAATGATAAACAAAGGAATAAACGAGTTTAGGTCCTGCTTCAGGAACAATACCGAAACCTTCACCCTAGAATTTTACTAGTTTACACATTCCTTCACCAGTTTACCATTTTAATTATCATCCCCTCTGCTGTAGGGATGCAACCCTGCAGTAATGTTACCACAGAAGCCCACACAGCAAGAGTGTAGAGAAGTCACAGCAAGAGTGTAGAGAAGTCACAGCAAGCCATAGGAAGCATTACATGATTCCTGCTTCTGTGCAGTAAAAGTGCTTGGATATGCCCATGCTTTGAAAGAATATTGTGAATCTCATATGGCTAATTTATATCACATATGTCAAGAGGGCTGGCTATCATTTTAACATTTGTAAAGTTGCAGACATAAATTTAGTAGTGCTCCACCATTAATGGGGATAGAGAGAAAGGAGACTTGTAGCTCACTATATAATTATTTATTAAAGACAAAGGCTTTAGGATTTTCCATCTGGAGATAATAATTTTATTACCCAGCTGTAAAAAATCCACAACACTACCAGTGGATCATACATTTAATAGTAAGTTTAAAGTCTCACTGCACACAGTACTTCAGACTAAACTCACTGCAAGCTAAAAGCTTGCAATGCAGGGCAAGGGATGGTTATGAGAGGTTTGGTGTCTCACTGTAGCTGGGACAGAATCAGATACTGGACAGGAGAAATGTGAGACTTGAGACTGCTGCAGCACTAGGATTCCATATTCACAACAGGAAATTCAACTCCTTGACATGCCTCTTTTCTCCATGGGGGAGCAGGAAAAACTAGCATGGGCAGAGCCCTCAGTAACACGTCCTAACAGCTTCCAGCCTGGGGAAGGCTTTCACTCGTCTGACTCAGAGGGAAGGCAGAGCTACCTGGGCAGATGTGCCTGCAGATACACCAGGTGGGAAAGGCGCAGTGCAAGAATTGCACATGTCCCACAGAAATGGGAATGAAGTACAATGACGGCAGCATAGGAAAGTCAAATTAATTTCTTAAGATTGGCCTGTGCCAAATACAGTGTTTGAACCTCGGTGCCTCCTGAATTCTGAGCGAGTAACTTGGAGTGGAGTTTTACCTTCAGGAACACTATCACTACTGCCTTTAGTGAGTGCTTTAAGTGCTCTGTCAGAAGTGTTTGACAGCTATTTAGAAATCAGAAGCAGAGGGGTATGGCATTAGTTAGCCACTGCTGTGTGCTGGGTGGCCCTTCTGGTCCCTGCTGTCAAGGGAGGCTGGGGAAAGACTGCAGAGGTTTCAAAGGGGAGCCACAAAGTTGGATTGTGGGCTGCCAAGCAGACTGTAGGAAGGGAGACATGAAGACCACAATTTATTCCAAAAAAAGAAACATGAAGTGGTTTGGGTGTTTTGTACAAGTGTTAGCACACAGGATGAATATCTGAGAGTAGAGAGCTTTTAAACTTTTACTGACAAAGACGTGACAAGATCCAATCACTGATAAATGTCCTTTGGTGGAAGAAACTAAATCACAGCCTGCAATCAGTAGTGAGTACCTCTCATGACTGCCTTCAGGCTATGAAAGGATTCCTTCTCCCTGCCTCCAAGATATGTTTTGATTAGTTCCCTAGCCACCTACCACTTTCTGAAGTGTCAGAACCTGGTCACCAGTTAGAAGCAGGACAATGACAGGGTAGACCACTGGCAGAAGGTGCTAGATATTCCCAGCAATTTGCTCTGTGTATCTTCCCCTGGTGCTCAGGGTCACAGCAATAACCAGATTTGGGGTGGGAAAAGTGTTTTTCTCCTAAAGATAGTCAAACAGGATCTTGAGGGTTTTTTGGTTTTTTTGTTTTTTTCTCCTTTATCTTCATCAAGGATTGTAGTTTGCAGGCTGGAATTCCTCATTGTCAGGGGTCTTCAAGGTTCATTACTTGGTGGGAGTTTTTTTTATACCTGGTACAGAGCTTTTTCTCCAAAAATCTGAAACACTTATTATAACCAACACTTAGTATAACTGTAGTCTTTGGGTCATGCAGGAATTCAAGCAATTCTCTTGGCCATTAAGAGAACATCACTAACCAAGTAAACTTTTAAAACAAAGTCACACAAAGTCCTTCTCAGCCATTAGCCCACCTGATAATGCCCAAACTCCTCATGCTAGCCCCCTGGTAGAGATGAGCAACTTGAAGCCTGTCTCATATCTATTTCCTATCAGAATCAAGAAAATGGAACTCTTTCTGCTCATCTCCCTTTAATAACTTAATCCACCTGGAATTCCAAGAATATCCCAATGTGACCACACTGCATTCAAAATGTAATTTAAAACATCTGGACAAGAAAAACATCTTTATGTTTCTGGTAAAGGGTTAAAATGTCCAACTGAGTTGTGGTCAGTTGACACAGGTTCAACCATCCTTTCTTTGCCTGGGGGAATTTAAACTTCAGAGGAAAAATCTTTGCTTCAGGCAGTCCTCTGAGTACTAGTTAAAAGAACATTTTACAACCACATAAATGCCAACATCAGTCATGGCACTGAAGAAAAGTTTAATGTCCACTCAGTGTGTTTGAAGGAAGAGCACTAACACAGCCTTTCTAATGTAAATTAAAACCTGGGAATACTAAGTGAAAGTACTCAGATACCTGTCTGTAAGCAGATTTGGAATACAGGAGTTCTGGCTTGGTTGTGATAGCTCTCCATCGGTTTGTCTTCCCTTCTGCTGCTGTCCACTGTTGCTTGCAGGTCTCCCCATTGCACCCTGTGAGGAGCCTATCCCAGCAGTAGCAAACAGCTATGAGTTTGTGCATGGTAGCCCTTCTGTGAACTTGGAGATTAAAGTTTTCAGAAATTTACAGCTGGATAAGAAAGAAACAGAGAAAGGCCATGCCAGAAGGAGAAACCTAAAATTATATTATACACAAACCATTATGTATATGGTCACTTCTATAAGCTGCCCATGAGAAATACCTGGGTTTAGTCAAAATTGCAAATTAAATTATTCAGTGAGAAGAAAAAAAAAAATCAACCCAAAACCTTAGGAGTTATCCAAGAATTACTGGCATGTTTCTGTCAGTCATATTTTTAGCCTTCTTTTTTTTTTAATGGGCTGCATCTAAGTGAGCTGTATGTATATGTTTCTCCATAGCTTTTGAACCTACTCCTTGATTTGAAGTGAATTCAAGACATGGATGAAACCCTCAAAGGTTTTTACTGGTAAAACATTATTCTGGAGGAGAACTGAAAGGTGACAATGTACAAGGAGAGGGGACAGAAAATCTTAATTTTGTTCTGTTAAATCAGCCAAGAGATTCATCTCTGTAAGAAGACTGACTTGGTGTTCTGTACTCGTTGCTCTTCTCTGACTTTCTCTTTCTTTCTGCAGCTAATACTCAGAGTTTCTGAAGGTATGAGCCTCACTCATAGGCCCCTCCACTAGCTGTCTGTTCTTGTGGCCCTTGCAGGAGCTTCGCAGGTACAATATATCCAAAGGTTGTCAAATTTCATTCAAATCAGCCAACGAGTTTTGTGACTACTGAAGGGGAAAATATATTCAGGGTGCAGTTCAGGCAGAAATAGGAAAGCTTGTCAGCCCTGAAGCCACGAACAAACCACCTGATACCAGCCAGAGTTAATGAAAGGAGAAGGAGGGCTCAAGCTACTTTACCTACTCTGAATTATTCCCCTTAAAATGGCAGGTTGAAATGCAGGCTAGTAGAAACTGGTTTATTGGTTTTAAGTGCTTCAACTTCTGCTTGTGATTCATCAATAGAAGAGCGGGCCACAGCATGCAGGGAGGTTTGTTTGGCCAGCTGTGAGCCAGAGCAAGTCCAGACTCATGTAGCCAGTCATCACTTTCTCACTGTTAACATAGCCATGCAGAGCTCTCTGTTGTTTTTCTTGGAAAGAGTGGGTAAGGATGGACAGAACATGTCAGTGAAATCCAGTTCCAGGACAGAGAACATCATTTGATCAGCATGTGGAAAGACATGGGAGAGGATCATCTGCACTGTGCTATCATACGTAGAGATCACTGTATCCTGGCTGTTCTGAATATTACAGACACATTTAAGAGGCTGCAAATTGATAACTAACTTTCATGTCCAACATTACAGGGTGACAATCTTATTGAGCATTCAAGATGGCCAACGTGCAGTCATTTAAAAAGGCACATTTCTTGTTTTTATTCATTTTTTCTGTGCCCTTATGTATTTCAAAAAGACTTAGAAGAAGAAAGAATTAAAACATCATTTTCCAGGCAATGCAATCTAAATAATTATCGTAATAATTATGTTTGGTGTCTGCTTCTGTGGTATAAATATAACCCATCCTACCATGTAATAGAAGTTAATTTTAAACAGTGCACATTTACACAGCTCATGTGAGGTTTGATTCTATTTTCAGTTATTAGCCATGAAAGCTACCACTGTACAATCCCTCAGTTCAGTGACAACCATTTGGAGGGTAATTGCATGCCTTGCATTAGCTCAGTGCCACATGTCAGCTAAGGCATGAAGCCACTGCTCAGGAGTAGCTCTGTGTCTGATTGAAGTGTTCTATTAGACTTCTGCTGAGGAAATTTCTGTTGGCCTGGTTTGTGTTTACACTAATGACTTTATACACTGTCAAAGAAGAGAAAAGGAGCCTTAAACCACGTACAGTTTTCTCATATTTCCTCCCCTGGATCCCTCCATACTTCATGGGCTATGTGATTATTTTAACCTACTGATTTGGATATAAGGGAGCCTACAAGGAAGGACACAGGAACCTTTTTACAAGAGCAGCACGTAGTTACAGGATGAGGGGAAGTGGATTCAAACTACAAGAGAGTTGGTTCAGATTAGATATTAGGAAATAATACTTTACAGTTAAGGTGATGTGGCACTAGAACAGGTTTCCCAGCAAAATTGCAGATGGCCCGTTCCTGGAAATTTTGAAGACCAGGCTGGAGAGCTGGAGTTCAGAGCAACCAGGTCTAGTGGAAGGGGTTTAGGACTAGGTGATCTTTAAGTTCCCTTCCAACCAAACCATTCTATGATTCTACACAGAGTAAGTAAGCAAACCCAGCAGGTGGATCAGGCTCTGCACAGATGCTTTGCAAAGCTGTGTTCCTGTCTGGGAAGTCACTGACCTCACCAGAGATCCTCAGTGTTGCAGCAAGAAGTAAGGATTGGGACCAAGTGTGAGGAAAGATGGGTACAAGTGGCAGTACAGCCCCTTCACAGCTCACTATAATTTAAATCAATTTAATATTTCCCTCCAAACTGATGAAATGTTACCTTTGGCACAATGAATCCACACTTCCCTCTGTCTTTGCAGCCAGGCTGCATTCCCAGTGATGTTGAATTGACTGCATATTTGACAGCCATGTCACCTTCTCTGACATCTAAGTAGGCATTTCCTTTGCTCCCTGACCAGCAACTTGACAAGCAGTGCATCAAGAAGATGAAAAGGCAGTGTTTTTATGAGTAAAGGACAAAGAAATGCAATAAAAGCTGTCCCTTTTACTGATCACCAGCCTCTCTGGCAGACTCAGCTTGTAATGTTGCAATGCTGAATGGCTGGAAATTATCAAAAGTGAGGAGCCATGCTGCTGATCAGCTGCAAACAGCCTGGGAAGTCAATTGGACTGGCTGGTGGGGCTTCTGGGGCTGCTGTGCTGATCCAGAGTGTGCAGTGCAGGAGAGGGACAGACGCAGAGAAATGGGAGGGGGGAGGGAAGGGAAACCCCCATGGCAGCACCAGCACGCTCCAATAAAACCCTGAACCGTGATGCCTGGGCAGAGATTTGTTTTTCAGAGTGTGGCACATGTCAGGGCTGTTGATGGTGCTGCCTGGCCGAGTACAAAGAGCTCCTTGTAGGATGACTTGTCCTGGAGTGCTGCCACTCCGGCTGTGTTTGCTGGTCTCAGTCACTTGCTCCTGAGTTTATCCCTGCCTCTGGCCACCGCGATTTTAGCTGCAATTCCACTTCATCAGCTATCAAAAGGAAGTGTTTGGGTGAGGGGTGTGAGCAGTGGCTTGAGGCTGTCAGGGCTTCCTGCTTCCCAAGGGGTCTGGGAGGAACTGCTGGGCTCTCAGAAAGGCCATAGGGCTGCATTCCACATGGGCACATAGCAGGAAGCCCAGCTGGGTGTCTGGCCTCTTCCAGTGCCAGTGCCAGCTGCCTTGGTGATGGCATTCTGGTGACCCCAGCATCCCCATGGCAGGGACAGGGGGGAGCATGGGATCAGCCAGTGATGGGTGGTGGTGGGAAGAGAACAGGGAGGCAAATGAGTTCTGCCCCATGAACCAGCTTGGGAACTGGTGCCCATCTTAAAAACCTGGTCTCTGCTGCTACTATAATACAGGGACAGTTAGTGGCTAGAATTTGTCAAGGGGCTGAGCTCATGTGCTCCTGCTGCCCTGCCAGGGCCTCTACAAGGGTGGGATAGGGATAACGGAGCAGCTGCTGTCAACTTCTCGTCCCACTGCAGCCTTTTGCTTGGGGCTAAGCGAGGTCACATCCTGGGAGCACCTGTTTCTTGGCCTTACAGATGAGTTACAGCAACTCTGAGGGGCTATCTTGGATGCAGAGGCATGCAAGACCAGAGTGCAAAGCTGGAGGTATCCAGGCTCTAATTTTCATCTCTATTAGCTTAGCTAAGTCTTCCCAGCAAAATGATTTCTAGAACCTTAAAACTGGTACCCCCAAAGTGGAATGATTTGCTTTAGTAGGGAGGACTCCCAGCTCCCAATTAACTCATCAAGTCTCGACCAAGGGCAACACTCCTGGAAACAGGTGGCTTGTAAGAAGTTGCCTGGCTGTCAGCATCGTGTCAGGAAACACTGTCCTGTGTGTAGGTCACCTCCACAGGCACAGCTGCTCTGGTGGGCATGATGGCCATGGCCCTGGGCCAGGCTTTACAGGACACAGCACCACCCCTTTGTGTATGCTTAATCTGTGAAGCTGTCATCAGGAACGATGGACAGGGCAAACAGAAGGCTCAGGTGCATGTAGCAGCCTGCTTTTCTGTCCTGCCACATTCTTTTTCCTTGACCCCTCTGTCCATGACTGCACAAGCTGTCCTGGTTTGCACACCCTCCTGCATACCAAATTTGAAGCAAGTCACACCAATGTCAAATTCCCAGGTGTTCAAACCTCTCCCTAAGCTCTAGGCAGCTGGTCAACCAGGTCTGTGACCCACCGAGCAGCTGCAACTGGAGAGAGGGATCTCCGCAGCAGGGTGTGGCTCTGCAGGTGTTTGTGATAGTGGGCATTTGGGAGAAGGGAAGAGAGAGAGGGGAAGGGAGAGAAAAAGCAAGACATCCATCATCTACTTCCCTAGTCTTATGGTCAGCCTTTGACACCTGACTGGTGTTGCCAGCATGACTACATAGGATCTGATATGATGATAGAGGTACTGCAGGAAGAATCAAGAGGGTCGTGAATGTCCCTTCAACCTGTGCATGTGACCTGTTTTACTGGGAGTAGCTTTGGCATTTAATGAAATCAGGCAGTGAAAGCAGACTAAAGGGATTTAGAAATGTGTAGTTAAATTGAGCAATTTCTCCCTCTTGTATTAAAAATAGTTTTTCTATGCTGACTTAAAGTCTAGGCTTTGTTCATCAGATCATTTAATCAGAACTATAGTCCACAGGATAATTAAACTTTAAAAGTGAATTAAACCAGCAATGATCTAAGAATAAGTCTAAGGAAGGCAGGGAATTCTGATACCTAATATCTCCTCTTAGATGTCATGACTTCTATCACATATAATTACTCTCCCCTGTGGTGTGCATGGGAAATATCTGCTTCTAAATGAGGACATTTTCTATTAAAAACAGCAGGAGAAAAGTTCAGACACCTAGGGCTTAATCTGTAAGGCTGATTTTTGAATGAAATCAGCCCCATTCTGGCCAAGCAGTGGCACAAATGTTTATTTATGACACTGTGAATAGCTCTGTTGCCTTTAATGCCATCACTTCTCCTAACTCGGGCATGTTCCTCAATCCTTTGTTCAAGCAGCCCCAGAACACTCACTGGAGGTGTGTTTAATTGGCAACACACAAACCAAACACCTAGGAACCATGATCTTCAAAAATGTGCCATCAGTACACAGATCCCAAGAACCCAGCATGTAGCTGTTGCTCTAGCAATGACATGACTGGCAAGTGGGCTGTGAAGGAGGTGGGACTTGGGGAGCAGAGCTCTGTAGAGAGTTGAGCACACATTGAATGGAAAATATACTGAGGATGAATTCCATGGGTAAGAGAGTTGACCTGTAGGGTTGTTCATGGGACTGGGACAGACTGGGACAAATGGGTTGTAGATCTGTGTGGAAAAGGGGTGAATTCATCAGAGGTGGGCTGTGGACTATGCTTGGGGTTGGGAGAAAGGTGGTGTAAGGTTGGATGAAAGTCTATGTTGCTACACAAATATGAAAGTCCATGGCAAGCTTTGGGGAAGTAAACTGAGGACTGTTCAGAAAATTCCCCAGCTAGCAGTGACAGCTGTAGAAAAACATCTGGGGATTGTTTCTCTTTCCATAAACACTGCCAATTTTTCTTTCTGTTCTCTGCAAGGTGAGATTCTGTACATATTACAAACTGACCTAGGCCATTTCAGTAGCATGATTAATAATGCATAATTCCACTGTACATGCGGGTAGTTTCTACAGCCACTTGAGCTTTGTAAATGTAGCTGACATCGTGATCAGAGAATGAGATTGCTGTGGAAACTGCTTCAAGAAGCTCTTGCACTTCAGATGAGGCAATGACCTAAATGCTCTTAAAGGGTACAGGGAGCGGCTTGTGCTGTAAACAAGTCTGTCAGTGAAACTGCACTTGAAAACAGACCTGAGGAACTAATACACATTTTGTCTTAAGTAGTCATTGTTTGATTTTTTTGTAAATGAATAAGGGCATTTCCTCTTTCTTACAATCATCAGTTTCTCACACTTCAGTTTTCCCCCAGCCCACCCGGCAACAAGGAATAAGAGTCACTATTTGATTCTTCATGTCTCAAGGTAGGGGATGTCTTCACTGTCTGATTCTGGATTTGAGAAAGCAAGCAGAAGATTGCATAGGAAAATGGTGTCAATGGCCATCAGTTTAAACCACTCTCTGCCTTCCCCATTAAAGCATTTTTTTTTCCTTCTGCAGGCAACCTTACTGTCTGGAGATAGCTTTCCAAGCAGCTCCAAGATAGTAGCACAATTTCATTGTTGATTACACATCATTTGTCGAAATACTGAAGAATCTGGGAAACATGGCAAAGGCATTAATGGGTAAGCAGTGTACAGAAAATAACAATAATACTCACTGAAATGCACTTAGTGCAAGTGATTTGCCAAGCTCTGTTTGCAGAGCTTAGATAGATGTTTAGATAGATGTATATACACATATGTGTGTATATCAACAACAAAGTCTGAAGAGGTGTCTGCCTGTTCACATGGTGTGTCAGCCTATCCAAAGAGTAGCAGCAAGAATATTGCATGAATTTCATGTCACTGAACTAATATCTTTGGGCACACTTGATATCTTGCTAATTCCTGCCTGTAGCAGAAACACATTTCAGAGGTCTAAGTACTTCAGATTCTTCCTGTCTTCTTTTGCTGACTTAGAAGGGCAAGAGTAAGTGTTGCCAGGGGACCCCTGCTTGGGATCACTTAGCTGAAAGAAATCAGCCAGCATCATCTGAACTTTTTCAGTCCTGTTGCTCCATGCAGGTGTACTTTGCTTTCAGGCTCTGAGAAGCCAGGTTCATCAGGCCTTCACAATCATGTTGGTATCTACCCCGAGAAGGAACTGCCTGCCCATGGACTATAGCTGGAGTTAGCAGAAATCAGCTAAACTTGGAGCTTGTATGAAAAGTCACCAAAGGTGACAATGACATGTAACCAGATGACTGCTCTATTCTCTTGGGACACAGACTGACCTGAGCTCTGCAGGGCTCCCATTTTATATTATTATATAAGTGAGCTGGTTTGTGACTACCACTGTAGCTCAACTTGCATTTTTTTCAGCCTTCATGACCGGGTGGAGGTAGAGGTTACAGCGACGGGTGAAACCCGAGTGTGGATGTGGGGGAGAAGAAAGGCTCTGCAGTCACAAGACTGCAGCATCATATGACAGGGAATGTGTGTGTGGAGCAGGGAGGGTGGTGGCAGGAAAGGGCAAGAGCCCTCATGTTTGTGTTACAGATCTGCATCACTGTACTGTTCAGTATCACAATGACCCCAGCTTCCTTGGGGAAAGCCCCTCCTTCAATGCAGTTGGCAGTGTCCCTCATATTCCAGCAATGACTGTAGCTCAAACAACCTTGTTGAGCTACTGGAATGAACTTCTCTCCAGGTAGAGGTCACAAATGTTTGCCTTCTTGTTGAAATAATGGGTCGCCTACACGTGCTTATTCAATACTTTGGCATATACACACAACTACATCCAGAAAGCAAGCAGTGTTTCAGTTTTGTGAGAAAAAGAATTGCAGAGGTTTGGTGAGCAGGAATAAGGCCCCACAGGTGTGGGAGTTGTGACTGGACCCTCCCAGGAATCGTTCTGCCCTGTCTATCCACCTCTGCCCTTTGATTGCATACTACTAGCTCCCATTATATGCCAGCAAAATCCCAATGGATCCATGCCCAAGTAGATAGAAAGATGGAGTGGGGAGGGAGAGATTGGCTCCCTTTCTTATTCTGCAAGTAAGCTTTAGTCCATGTCACCCCTGGGACCTGGTTTAGTGCATGCTGCATGTGGGCAGGTGCAGTAAAAGGGAACAAATGTGGGAACAAGAAATTGAATGTGAGAGTGGACAGAATTTCTTTTTCTCATATACATGTCAGGTTTGCTTATGAGTTCCAGATAAGTAGGCAGAGAATAGCGTGGGTTTGTGAATTTTATTTCTCAGCTGTTATGTTCTTAATGTAGAAAAACAAAGGTAGAGATAGTAAGGGATGCTGAGCCCAGCATTTCAGCAATGCCCTTGAATTTGTGTTTTACCTGTTCATCTGTAATAGTAGCTTATCAGAAGCACATCAGAAGCCTCAGGTAGAAATAGACAGATCACTGGGCTTGAAAAAAATGAAGCCATGGTCTCCCAAGGAGCACAAGGCAAGAACCAATGCCATGCTTTCCTGAGAACGTAATGAAATGCATGAAAGTGAGATAAATCCTTAAGTTATGCAGAGGAATGTCTTAGAAGCTTCCAGTATGCTTCTCTCCTCAACTCAAATACTTATTTCTAAAAGTGGAAAAGAAAGTCACTCTCTGTTTTCATCCACTTCTCTGGCTTATGGCTAAAAGGCTTGCCAGGATAAGCCCCTAGACCCTAATCCTCAGTTTCATGAAGGGAAGTACATCATTGCTCTGGGCTGGGGGTCTGGGCTTCAGCAGGAACTTGGAGGGTGCACTTTCAAATAGAGCATCTGATCATCATACAGGAGTGCCACTAAAATTACTTCAGTGATTTCTGCTTAATGAGATGCATTGAGATGAGCACATACAACTCTGTCAGCACTTGGGAAATCCAGTCATAAGGTCAAAATGAGCACTAGTTTTATTTAATCTGGAAAAACCATAAAGGATATGAATATCAGAAATTCAGGAAAATTCTCACAAGGCATGCAGTGCCTCCTCTTAGAGCACTGGAAGGGAAAATGCATGACAGAAAACAGTACATTTACTACAGATAGCCTTTCAAACCTCCTGCAAACCTGACATGATTCAGAACTGCAGATTTGTTTCTTCTCAACTGCAAAAATATGCAGAAATTCTGCAAAACTTCTGGAACTCTCTCAAACAATCCTCACTTCTCCATCAAGTATTTACTTACAAGAGATATTGCTCTAGAGATAGACCATTCAGGAAAACAAATTTTTTAAAAAAAGGAAGTCTTTCACCTGACAAAAACAGTAGTCTTATGATTTCTCACACTTGCTTCATTATCTTTCAGAGTTCTTTCGTAATAATCAGTATGTGAAAGAGAGAACCTTCACATTTTTGATGCTGTAGATCTCAACATGCCAAGACAGTAGTGCTCAGCAATATAAACCATTATTACACTAAGAACTTGTCCCCATGTCTTTAGTAGTATGTATTATTCAAACCATGAAAGGTACATGACTACACTTGACTCATCTGAGGACCTCATTAAACTACTTTTCTTATCATACTGGATATAAGAATAAATGATCCATATGAATGCCACAAAACCATACAAAACACTATATAAATTAATCCTGATTCAGTCTTAATTAATATGGAATTCTGTATCATATCCTGAAAGGGGGCCAGTTAAGAACAGTGATCTGAGCATCCCCTCTTTCCATAACTGTTCTATAATACTCAGGTTGGAAGCAGAGACTGTGAATAAGTGGAAGCAGTCCTTCTGGAAAGGCCTGCAACCATAGAGTAGAGCATTCCTTTCCAAAATCTTAAAATTCACACACAAAATGAGAACATTACTGGAATATTACTGCATTCAATAATGTTTAGAAACCACCACCATACTGCAGATTTTTGGGCTGTACTTCAGTGTATCACAGACATGCTCTCTCAGTTTTAGACTCTTTGTATGTTCAACCCAAACATTTCCAGCTTTAAAGAAATGCATCCCATACCTTCCTTTGCTGAGATAACCTGGGAAAATGCACATTGTCATGATACTGCCCAACCTATTTGTCTGCAAACTGAGTTTTGCAAAAATGCTGGTTGTCACAGGGTAGCAAAGCTCAGGTTTGAGAAAAGCAAAATAGAAAATCATCTTTATCCTGCCTAGAATGACAAATTTCATAGATTTACAAGGAAGGTTTAGAGACAACAGAAATGGTGGCTCAATTCCAAGTGGCACTGCCTGGGGCAGCAGATGTGTCTCTCCTGGGGTCAAAGGAGATGTTTTGCAGGTCCCCACCCCCTCCTTCAGGTCAGCGTCCTGCTCTGCTCAAAGCTCTGATAAGCAGCAGATCATTTCCAGACCTTTAGATGCCAGGGATATCACCTGGGTGTGGTACCGTAGCTACTCTTATTTCATACTGTCATGACCTTGTACCTTGTAATTTCACTAAGATAATTGGTGACATAGACACAAAGTCCAATCTGTAGATGCTCAAAGAAATGTTCCCTCTGATTCCTGGTAAATGAGTAAGTCTGTCATTCACTCGGGTTGTCTCCTTTTACCTCTCTTCTGTCCTCTAAGACTTTAGTTCATGGCCATTGCTTGCCATGAACATGGTGGTTGCCTGGAGAATTATAATTCATTGTAGATAAGATTATTTAGAATGAAGTCCCCAGTCCTGAAAAGAAATGGGAAGGGCCTTTCAGTTTTAGCAAATGTACATATGTTCCTATTGCAGGGTTTTTGCCTGGCTGGTATTCTAACAAACTGGATGTTTTGTTATGAGCACAAAGAATCTAATCCAATTTTCACAAAAGGCAATGAAAAAAATTCTTTTTGTTTTTCGTGGGGCTCAGATTCTGCACTAATTGTGTTTCCTCTCTCAGCCTAGCAGATACATGAATAAAAAGCTGCAGATGTGGTTTTGAGTGTCATTAGATGTTCTTTAGATCATGTTATTCCTCTAATGAGCCTAGTTATATTATTAGAACTTCTGTTTATTCCAGATTTTTTCATTTTGGATACCTTTTCATCTCTATTTTGCAAAAAATTTAAAGTTTTTCTCCTGGAGAAAAAGGAAGAAGCCTAATTTTTTAAAACTGTAAGGATACAACAGAGAAAAAGAGAAAAAAGAATAGCAACACAGAGAAGAAAATTGGCTTTTTTCAAGACACCATGCCACTCTCTTGTATTTAAAATTTAAGTGTTCTAGTGTCCTAGCTATTGTATCCTCTCTTGTTTCTTGACTGGTCTCCCTGTCTTTCCCTTTTCAGTCAGTGCAAGCAAGGAGCCCTTTTCTTTCCTGTTCTTGAGACAGGCTTCTGGCTTCTTTTAGAAATCTAGGTATGGATGAAAGGATACAGATCTTGGCATTGCCATTCCTCACGATTAATTCCAAGTAGAGTTAAAACAGCAGAACCAGATGCAGAAGACATTTGCATTTGTAGATGACCTTGAATGAATCTGTACATAAATTGTTCATTTTCTCCTTCATGTGCATTTTATACTAAAGACTTCAGTATTCTGAAAGTAGATGGGCAGAAGTGTGTGCATACCTCTGATAAGTTAGAGTGTTATATATACACCTCAAGCAGCAACTATGAAAAGTTGTGAGGGAAGTATGTTTGTAGCTTGGGCAGCATCAATCTTTTTTTGTCACTTTATTGGATTCCTCTCATGCAAAAAATATTGGCAAAATCAGTTAAAATTCCTGCAGAAGTCAAAGTAGGTTTTTTAGTTCTGTTTGCCATCTTTCTGTGGCAAGCACAGCCAGAGCCAAGCCTCTTCTCCAGGCCCATATTTGAAAAGAAGCATTTGCCAAGGAGCCTCTCTGATTAGACTGTGCAAGGAACCCATCTGGATGTGGTGCAGGAATGCATGGGTGGGTGGATGACTACTGCAGTGGTTTCCATTATGGCCTTCTTGGTTGTTCCCTCTTGGTTTGCCAAAAGAAAAAAGCCATTTTTTATTCAACCTCTCCTCCCTTTAAACCCTTCATTGGTTTCCTGATGAACCACATATCACATTCATACTCTTTCTACTGGCATGAAAAACTTCCTGTAGCTGTCCAGACTGCAACTGTAAGTGCCTCTTGTGCTTGTTCAACATTATGTCGCATTCTTCACCTGGGCCTGGGTGACCTCTTCTGCCCTAAGCTGTCCATAGTGGAAGGGCTCCTGAAGACTTACTCACAGAGGTGCTGTGCCCCTCTTTCCATGAGTCAGTAAAGTTTGTTTCTATTGTGATGAAGCCCAAGTTTATTCAACAATATATTTAAAATTAATGGGAGCACCAACAAAACATTAGTAGCATCATACCCAAGCAATTACCTTTTGAGGTGAAGGCTGTGATTTTCATATTCCCTTGGTCCATAATGACCATGATGGTTGTTCTCACAGTGGCAACACATCTAAATTTAGTGTGCAGATTCTTTGTCCGTTAGATTGCTTATTTGCTGTGCCAAGTGCAGAGCATAGTTTAGGCCCTGCATAGTTTGGCTGTGGGTTGGGATGGCTTACAGCTGGAGTGGCATGCTGCTGCTGGCTTGTTGGCCAGGCTTTCTTAAAGGATGCACTCTGTGCTAAGCTCTGCTTCCATTTCATTCCTGGGGGCGAATTAGGGTGTTGTCTTTCACCATTAAACTCACACCAAATCTGGAAATGGCGTCTTAAAGACTGCGCCTTTGCTTGTGGGAAACCATGGAAGTGGACGACTCTGAGATGTTTCATGAGGAACCTCTCATTTTCTAAGCAAAAACTCTTCGGGAGAGTTAATTTCCACAAATAGAGATGAACTCCTTTTCCTTTCACCTTGAAATGGCTAACCTGCAGAATAACATGTAGCCAGTTCTGTTTTCTCCAGTGTTTAAGTGGAAAGGTCTAGCCTCTGAAAAGCTGAAAGTAAGTTCTGTTTTGTTTGGAGAGCAGGGTAAGTAAACATTGCTGGTGATGAGCAAGCAGAATTTTCTGGATCAACTAATCAGTGTACATTTGTCTAGATCACCCTAAAAAAGAAAAAAAGAAAGAGCAGTGTAGTATATAAAACATTTGTTAATGATAGCATTAATGATAAATTCTGACTGCTTCACTTAGTACAGCCACAAACTTTTCATTGCATTCTAAAATTTGATGTCAAATACCACTAGGCTTGTGTTGCATTTAGGACATTATTTAGTGACTTTTCTGGCTTAGTCAGTATTAAAAAAAAAAACATTTAAGGCCAAATAAAATGAAGGTACAGTTTAATCCAATTAATTAAAAAACAAATCCATATAATATTTGTTGAAAAATTTCAAAGCCAAACATTTGAACTTAAATAAGCACATTCCTTTATTTTTTTCCCTTGCTGAAACAATTTCAAGAACTTGGTAGGGATTTCCATGCAATTTTTCCTGATCCAATGCCCCCTTTTTTGCAGAAAAAGATACACAGACTGAAATGTTTCCAGTTCTTTCCATATTTAGAAACCCTCAAGGGAAAAATTATATCTGTTAGTAGGTCTGGGTATTCTTGTCCTTCCAGTAGAGTGGCCTTCAGGGACATGCCTGGTCATTTGTGCCAAGAGCCACAGAAAACATGAGATGAGCCTCACGGACACTGATAATATTCTCTACAGCTTTGACTAACTTGCTGCCGCCGCTTGGGGCATGGCGTCCCGGCTTGAGGACGGCTCGGTGGCAGCACCTTTGCCACACGGACCAAGCACACGCACACACCAATGTGGTGGGCGGTGAAATGGCGTTCATTAACGGTTGAACCGGGTCATTTATAGCAGGGGTTAGCGGTAAAGTAATGGTAAAAGGGGAGGGGTTCCGCCTGAGCGTAACATCGCAATATCTTGAGCGTAACATCGCGATATCTTGAGCGTAACATCGCGATATCTTCCCACACTAACTGGTGCCAAGCAGCTGTGTGCTGAAATGCACAAGCCTTATCCAAGGCTCTTCATCTCTAGTCTCCCCTGGACTTGCCTCTGATGATTGTCTGTCTGTCTGTCCTGCCTGCCCTCCTCTGTCTCCTTCCTATGCTTTGTCTTCTTTCACTTATCACACTCCTGTCCCTGCCCCAGTGAAACCTCAGGTACCATCATGTTTGCTGGTGTGGATCTCTGTTTGATCACCATTTTCTAGTTTTTGTTTGTCTTGTCTGTTTTGACTGTAAGCAATTCAGAGTGAGACTGCCCTCTCCTCCTCACCCACACGATGCCTAGGACAGTAGACCTCCACTTCCAGTTTAATCTTAACAACATGAAAAATAAGTATGTAAATAGAACCGACAACAGAGTTTTACCCACCTAGATAGGAAATTGTAAAAACCATGATCCTTGACCCAAAAATTCTCCTAATATGAAGCAAAATAACTCTCTCTTCCTATATTGAGTTGCTTACATGCCAACTTTACTTTGTGTTTTGTCTTTTTATCTTCAACAGGCAGTCTTATGTGGCTCTTCACAGCAATCTTTCTAGCAAATAATTTCTCACTCATATTTTTCTCTCCTTTCTTCTGCAGACCAAATTCAAATTCCTCAATCTCCATATCCAGAGCCTTCTATAAATTCTCTCTTCTATCCTGCTCTGCAAACCTAATTAGCAGCTGAGTCTTGCAAGAAGTCAGCACATGGAAAATCTGGGGTAGACTCCTGCACTGCAATTTCATTCCAAGTAGTAAGGAAACCAAGGTAATAGAGGTATTCAGTGTTCCCTTATCTCCTGTGAGGAAGTCTCTCACACAGCTGCTTGCAGCCTTTCTCTGACTCACCCAGCAAATCTGGGATTGGAACAAAATGAAGGGAGCACAGTTTCCAAACTTTAGGTCTAATGTCCTACACCTAGTTCCAAACCTGCACTTAAAGGGATTGCTTACATCCTTCCTCCTCAATCCACAAAGTCTCTTACATAAAATGTTTTCTTAGGTCAGTCAAAAATCATTTCATGATGACTCCATAATCTTTAATGAGCTTTTGGCAGTTGTCAGTGTCTGCTCAGAAATTTCCTGACTGCAAGTTGCACTGCTTAAGTGTGTGAGGGGAAATACTTCTCCAGTGCTCATCATTTATAGCTCAGCAAAGATCAAGCATGAAAATGGTACATTCTCAATTAGCTGCTGGTCTGGATGGTGCTGGGAAGCTGTAAATAAAACCTGTCTGTGTTTTGCCTGCCTGTGAATAGGCTGCTTTGAGGAATGCCCTGAGCTGGCTGTCTGTGACAGGCTGCTGCCCTGCTCAGCTGTTGGCAGCTACCTCATGGTTTGGCTTTGGTTTCTTCTTCTTTTAAATCAGCATGTCATAAAATTCAAGTTAACCTTAAACTGAGGTCTAGTCTGAGGATAGGTGGGTGATATATGTGTGCCTGATGCTAAAAGTGTCTAAAGGGTTCTGATTACTTTAACTTCTGTCAGTTTAGTTACAGATCTTAATATAAGATAGAAGGTATTCTGGTCCCACAAATCTCTAGTCTTCCTAGCAATAGGATAAGAATAGGCCTCTTGGCTATTTTTTTAGATCCTGGATTTTCTTTTTTTTTAGTATTAGTGATCAACACGTGGTGTTCATTTCTCTCTTAAAGTGGAACAACTAGAGCTGAATGCAAACATCAATGAAGCATGTTTGCTGGAGACTAAAAGCTCCTGGATAAGGAAACTTTCTGCCCTTACAGAAAAAAAAAAAAAAAAAAAAAAGGAGAGAAGGGAAAAAAAGGAGATTGTCTGACTTTCATACATGTTTCTAAGGTCCACTTTTACAGAAGAGCCAAAAACCACCTGCAAGATTTTGGGTGTAGTAAACTGCTACAGTGAGGACTGTGATATAACTGATTTTCTCAAAACTTTGTCAAAACTTATTGTCATAAGACTTGTTGGAGCAGGCATGTTCTGATGATGCCTTTTACTGAACATTATAAAAAAAGTAGATATCAAAATGACTTAGGAGCATCAGTTGATTTAATTAAACTCCTACTTTGGGAAAGCATTAGAGGAATGTTTTTAAACTACTCAAGTACCACTTGTGGCAAAATATTTTTCTGGTTAAAAAAATTAGCTTGGTTTACAACAAAAATACTTGGTCTTTATAAAATGGTTAGAAATAAAGTTTGTTTTAAAATTGCATTCATGGAATATTTAGATTTACCAAATCAAAACTTTTTTCAAACCTCACAAAAATAGTTACATATTCAACTTTTCTCTGAGCAAAGTTATTCAAATCTAGAATGTTCTTGTAGAAGCACTGAGTGTGAAATAATGGCTTTTTAGGTGACATCATTTTATTTTGCAGATCTGCCAAACCTATTCTTCTATCCCCATGAAGTGGTCAGGTGTTAATCAGCATTACCCTATTAACTATGGAGCTCTCTGTTGTAATTGCCTGGGGATGGTATTGTTTGCACAGGTGCCCTAGCTGAGGAACTGAATTAATATCCATTTTCCTTGGCTAAAAGGATTGTTTTTCATGTCTTGTCTGTCTCTTGCAAACATAAACGCGGAATCTCTTGTGGACTTGCATTTACAATTAGCTGTTTCCACACTACAGGGTTTCTCTCCTGCTGATGCTGCTTCATTTGTATGTAGATACATTTTCATGCCTTCATCTAAGATCCTGAGCCTTTCCTCTGAAATAATTAAATTCATACTGAAATAACTAAATATCTTGCCATTAATATCAGTGGAAGCAGTTTGTGGCCACACATCAGTACTCCTGTTTACCTGAAGAGGTTGTGGCCTTTCCCAAAATTAGTGATTGGACAGTAGACCACTCTTCATTAAACACAACATTAAGGTGTGCAGGTTCTCCTAGTTCCTAGTTCCTGGAGTTTTCAATTGAGTGTGCTGTCTCAGTTGACAATACTCAGTCTGTCATAGTCCCCATATGTCCTGTTCACTTTAATTTGGATACACACTTCCAAAGTGGAAATGTTTCCTGTCAGATTACCTGGCTATCTAACAGTCTGCCACTGCTTAATATACTAGTTTATTTAACTTACCTACAAGCTAAGAGTTTTCAAAAACTAATCCTATTTTTCTCATTTGGAGTCCTTGTTTCTAGTTTGTATTTCTATAACTCTTTATGAAACAGCAAATCAAGAGAATTGTATTTAGCTTTGAGGGTGGAAAGGCTGATTTGTTCTACAGGACACATCCAGACTCTATGACTTATCCTCTCCCCAGTAAACTTAGGAGGAATTCCAAAGTAAACTAGGTACTTTATTAGAAAATTATGCCAATTTTCCCTGACACAGAGCCCATTTAAACCAAATGCGAAGGTTCCTGGGCAAAACCAAATCCAGTGAGATTTGGCTAAAATGGCAAAAGAAGCCCTGTTCCACAAAGCAAATATGGGCTGTCTTTTCCAGGATATTTGGTCTTGCTCCCAAACGAAATGAAGCTTACTTGAGTCTACTACCAGGCATAGACATACTTCTGTGCAGGGTAATTTTTGTTATTTATTTTAAATTCCTAGCAGTCTTACAGATTACTCAAAGCAGTGAAGTGAAAATAATGTTATGGCAATAAAATGACCCACTACTCTGTTCAAGCATACCTTTTCCAAAGAAATGGCTTCTTTCTGCTGCAGCAGACAGAGCCTCCATCCAAGAACACCATGAAAATGCAGGAAGCCTTATGTGCAAGGGCATTTGTTGTACAAATTGCTCTTCTGCCCATACCTGCTTAATTTTACCTCCAGTTTTGAATAGCTCCCTTCTGTGAGGTGATGAAAAAGA
Organism: Agelaius phoeniceus; assembly: GCF_051311805.1. Lineage (NCBI taxonomy): Eukaryota > Metazoa > Chordata > Aves > Passeriformes > Icteridae > Agelaius > Agelaius phoeniceus. The sequence goes on from NC_135267.1 coordinate 57,843,081, forward strand.
GCATCTGAGAAGGAAAGAAGCTGGCAGTTTCTTATTTTACAGCATTAGTACCAGACATAAGGCCAGACTTAGTCCATAATGTCTCTAGAAATCCACATTATAATGGCACCTGGGAGACTAGGTATTACGTGTGGAAAACTAGGTGTGAAAAGATGACCATGGTCTACCCTAACCAGGCTATATATCCATAGGTGGTGAAGTCTATGAAGATAAAGGCAGAGTGATGATCTTGTGTACTTCACTACCTTGTTGGAGAGCATTTCTCCCACTCTGCTGGGGATGCCTGAGTTTTGGGAGAGGGGGAGGTAGGGGTGGAGGGACAGAAGCATGGGAGAAGCTTGGAATGTCTGGCTTCCATCAGTCTCCAGTCTCTCTGCTTGCATGGATGCCATTGAATAATTCCTGAATCAAGTGAAACTTTCCTGCTTTAGGAAGGAAAGGGAACAAAATGGCTGATCCGTGTCTTTCCTATCCCTTGGCAAAAGTGAATATGGAAATGGGGATAGGACACAGCAGACTGGACAGATGGGCAGTGGTTGGAGAAGCTGATTTCTGGAGGCAGAAATTAAGATAGCCAACATTTCCTCATCTCTGGTTTTTGAAATATTATTGTGTGCATGCTAACTCCTTCATAAGCTGGTATTTGTAATTGCCTTAAGATATTGCTGTGAGCATTTTTTGAAATTGCTTCCAAGGGGAGAGTTTTCTGAGATGTTACCAGATATGAAGTAAATGACGCAGAGCCGAATTCCTTGCCTGCTTCTTCACTGCACCATTTCAGTGACACAAGAAGCCACAGGCATGCACAGCTCATAGCTCCTGCACCTCAGCTGCCACTCCCTCGGCACTCGCCTGCTTCTCCCTCCTTCTATCCCATCCTCCAGCAGCTCAGTCCCTCCTGCCTCATTTTGCTTCATAAACTCTTACCTCTCAGTTGTCAACAAAGTGGTTCTTACCTCTTACCTGAACCCCATAATCATAAATCAATAATTGCAGGATGACCCCAACATGAATAGAAGTCTGGCGAAGATGCTTATTATTTAGATGACATAGAGAGTGTTTCCTGTTTATCTTGTTCTGGTTTTATGAAGGATCCTGATACAAATAAGTGCCTTAGCTGAAGCATCAGCTTTCATAGGATCAGCCTGATTTTACTGGGGCAGGTCCATGTCCTGAAACCTGCAATTATATTTTAATTTAACTCTAGAAACTCTTTTCTTGCTAATAAGACTTTTATTTGCATTGTTATGGTGTAGGCATGTGATGCCATTGCCACAAGCTGCTCTGTTGTGATGTCACAGCATAGCAAAGTGACACACTGGCATTTGCAAAGCAATAAAAATTACAACCAAAAATACAAGATATGGGAGGATTTCATTTGTTCTTAGCCAAGACTAGTGAGTCAAAAATAAATCAGCAGTTTAAAACATATCACAAAATTATCTAAACAGAATTTCAACAAAATGTTGTTTATTAGTCATTCTTCTATTACTAAGCTGCATCATAATTATGGTTTATACATAGGAAGCGTGCTAATTGCTTTTATATTGAAATCTCTAATTAAATATTTGGCTTAACTAAATCATAGATTAAAAATGACGTGAGAGGACATGATGTGAATACCTGACTTTTCTGGTAATGGGGAAGATGCTTTAGGAGAGTGGTGTGTAATAGCAAACAGCCTCTCTGCAGTGAGTGTGCAAGGAACTCATCTGTTTCAGTATAATTCCCCCCTAAAACTCTTGACAGCAGTGGTCTCCTATCGTTGATGCAATTTTTATTTAGCTAGTTCTTACTCTTAAACTGCTTGTTTTTCAGCAGTGAAGCTGCAGCCCATAGCGTCTCCTTTTCAGTCTGCATGTAGGGAATGCCTCTTGTCACGCCAGCTACAGCATGTGCCTCGGGGGTTCCCACTTTCTTTGCAATAACTTGATTTGTCTGCTATCAGTGCAAACACCTTTCTTTTTAAGCACTAGTTATATCAGGTCTGGGCTATTTCTAGAGCCTCACAAGCAAGGATGAGCCATTTCCTCTCTGGTAATCTAAATGGGGTACTAAATCTAAGATTAGCAGTCTTCCTGCTTTAAATGATCTTAGTGTCTCTGTCTATAAAATCTTCTATGTTAAAATAAGAATCTACCTGGGAATACAAATCCAAATAATTGAATTTCAATTATTCTGTTGATCATCTTAAAAGAAACACTGTATAAAGTGCTAGGATTTCTTCATTTGTTGAATGAAACAATTCCTTCTACTTGCACACAATTATTTCAAATAAAAAATGAATATATTGCAAGGTGAATTCACTTGCAAAAGGGCTGGCACATTAAAAGGATTTCCCTTTAAAACATCTCTTGTGTCAGATGTTAGAGCCAGAGCTTCACAGCTCAGTGGCCGAGCTGCTTGAAACAAATGAATTGAATCACTTCATTGATTCAGACAGGCATCAAGACAAAGTGTTTTCAGGTTGCTATTTTCAGGATTGGCATGGACTCTGTCAGAGATCAAAATGCTGTATTAGCCATCCAGCTATTGAATTAATGATCATAAAGATCACTTTGCAATGACAGATTTGCAATGACAGAGATTTTAGCCACACTGCACAGGTGCACGAAAACAGAGTGCTGTATTGAAAACAGCTTTGAAATTTATATAAGGTATATTTCCAGGCAGTTCATGGCTTTTGAAAGAAGAATTGTGACACAATTACCTTGGTGTTTGCCATTGTCACCTTCAGCACATCCCTGATGTATTCCATCAAGCCCTTTTCCCAAAAGCAGAATACTATGGGAAGTGGAACCTTGGTGCTCAACATCACAGCATTGTCATCAGAGTTGGTTTTGCCACTGCATCGAGTGGGAGTAGAATCTTGAGACAGAAGGCATGGACACAACAGAAATGGATAGCTTTGGGATTGTTTTTGCTTTTTATTTTGCCCTCTGTTGGACAATCCTTTCAAATGTCAACTTCCCTGATCAATAAAGGCATGTCATGACAATTAAAAGTAGACAATGTCTTCTAAGACACTAGATTTTAATCTTTTGCAGGAAAAGTTAGAAGAAGACAATATAATTTGTGGATGAGTGAGTCAGTATCATTTCCTGGCCAAATTCTATTTAGGGTTATTTATTTCCTTTCGTCTTTGTATTCCTCCCCATTTTGAGAGACACTGTATTTTCCATTCAAACAGAGCACTCTGGGATGCTGTTAGAGGTCTGTTTCTGCACAGGTGACCATGCTGAGGTTGTGGGAAGAGCAATTCCTAATTGTTAAGTCATAGCACTCTGCATTCTAGAGCTAGTCTTTAGATTAAAAGTTGCTGTATAAATATAGATTGCTATGGAAATGCATTATCCTTTATTGACTTTATTATTTTATGTTTATTTACTCCTATTAGGAATGAAATATCTTGCAATGTCAAATATCTCTTAATTCTGGGTCTGAACACAAACTAAGCCCAGTGATGTCCAGCAAGATCTCAGCTGTGAGGTTTTGTCTAAATCTAAGTATTTTAGATCTTTCAAGCAGTGTTGACATGACTGAAGGATAGAACTGCTGAAGCACCTCCAAGTTGCAAGCCCTACAGAGTCATATTGAATTGGCAAATAATAGTATTATTAGTAGTATTAATAGGCCATCAAATTAGGGGTGGTAGCATGACTTTGTGTAAACATAGCCTAGAACTTCAATCAAAAGTCTGACAAACAGGAACATGCTAATTGGTAATAAAACCAATTACATTGAAAAAGAAAAACCTCAACCTCTCTTTACCTATGAAGCACAAGGAGATTGTTTTCATGATCTGATGACAGACTGCCCTTGAATTCCTACACCATAAACTAAAAATGGCAACTGATAAACCTCTGAAGGGATGAGCCCCTCTTCTGAAATGCGCTGAATACACACCAGCTATGTTTGAGTCACTCAGTGAAGTACTTATGGAGTCTTAACACATTGCTACAGTATGCTTCAGGCCTGGAGTCACATGGACTAATAGCAGGGCACAGAGATAGAGCTAATCTCACCTTCATGCAGTCAAGGCATACTCACTGCTCACAGAAGTAGTACCATGGTGTTAGATCTTTTCTGAGACTTCTGCCCCACAGCACCGCACCAATGGGCAGGATGGTGGGGCTGAGGGGTGTCCCTGATTCAGCACATCCTTTGGCAGTCCTGAAAAGCCCTCCATTGTGGATTTTGCCGGGGAAGATGGTGCCTGACCACTCTGCTGGTCTCCTCCAGGCAGGCTCTCCTCCTCGAGGGTTTCTTGACAGATTGGCAGAAGTCAGCATGAGCCCTATCTACATTTTTTTTCAGATGTTTACAGGCTGCAAGTTGCTTTGGTAACATGGTTAAATCCCAGTCTGGGTCTGTTTGATTTCATCTGCATGATCATCTTTATTAGATGACCAGGGTCTCTCTTCCCTTCCCACTCATCTCTTACTTATGTGGGACTGTGGTCAGGCAGCTCAGGCAGACTAAGACTCTCACAGCATTCTTATTGACAGGACCTATGCCACAACTTCATCTGTTTTATTTTCCTCAGCAATGCAGCCAAACTAGCATGTTTCCATTCTCCCACAGTGAGCAGATGTCAGCCACACACCCCCTGCCTGGGATGGGGGACAGTGCTGCTTTTCCAGAGATAACTCAGCTCTGACTATGCCCTGCAGGGCCCAGCCCAGTTCCTCTGTAAACCTCATGGCTCAGATTTTCCATGTGTGGTGGAAACCTGATTTTACTTCAGCCACCTCAGCTGATCAATATGCCGACATTAGTTATTACAGAGGCAAGATCATGTGGTGAGAGGAATTGTCTCACCCGACACATCTGGAACAAATTGAAGAGTTACTACTCCCTGCTGTGCTTAGCCACAGTCACCATCTTATTTAGAATATAAGAACAGTAACAAGGTCAGTGAGGCACAGACAAGAGAGACTCATCCCTTTCATTTCGAAAAAGGATCATGTCATTGTCATTTAGACTTGATCCTCATTGTAAACGGAAATATTAAAGGATTAGTGAGTCATTTATACCCAGTTATACCCCCAAACATTGGGATGGCTTTCATTGCAGGTCAGGGTCACTGCTCCCATGTGTGTGCAGAGAAGAGGATTGCCCAGTGTGACCATCACACCAAGAGAGGACTTGGCTAATGCTTTATTTTCGATGACTTAACAGGCTAAGGGAATCCTGTTCCTGAAGAGCTTCCTAAAATAACACTGCTTACTTGTTGTGAGAGTAAATCCTAGATTAATGTCTTGCTCTCCTTTCTACCTTTCCTTCTATTTCTTTCTCTTTTGAAAATAAAAATATTCTCCTACACCTCAGGTGTCCTCAGTTATGGAACATAACTATCCAGAAATGTATCTTTCATCTTGGAACACAGGACATGCAAGAGAAGGGCAAAATCCTAAATTTCATGGAAGGTGATAGGAGCAGTGCCTGAAAACTATGTAAGATTTTTAAAAATTGTTCGGAATCTAGACACGTTGTAATTTTTTAGAACATCAGAAGCTGAGATGGAGTAACATCACAAAATCAATTGTTTTATTCTACACTCTTGAATGCAGTCTAGTGTCAGACATCTGGGGAAGTTTTATGTACTATTTTGATTGCTGAGCATTGAGACATGTCAGACTGCCATTCCACCCCACCACCTTTCAAAAGCAGAGCAGTGCAGGCCATGTCACCCAGCTTGTGAGCTGTGTAAGGCACTTTCTTCGGATATAGTAGGATTTGGATATATAGTAGGATTTGGATGGCTACAACTCCCTGTTTACAAATGATCAAGTAAAAGTGCTGCTTTTGGCAAGAATATTACTTAAATTTTGTATTTGACATTGCATGCCTAAGTAGCTGGCTGTGTACCCAAGCCTTACTCAACAGTATATGTACACAGAGTTATTCTATCATAACTACACTCTGGGAAACAGAGCAGCTCATGAGGGGGAAGACAACAGCACCTCACACTCACACTTTCCAGTTCATCTGTAAATAAGCTGTGAATCCCTAATTTCCTCCCTTATCAAGCTGCTCAGGACTGCAGTGGAGACGTCTCACCCCATGATCCTGGCAGGTGTTTTTAGGTGTTTCATGAGATCTGTAAGCCCAGTATATGCCCCAGTGTGATCAGGTCACTGAAGCTGTTGGGGAAAATATGTAACTATGGACGTTGCCCAGAGGAATCTGAGCATCCTGGAGGAGTCCACCTAGGCGAAGAAAGTAATGGAGGCTGATAATGGAGTTAATGAGATAGAATACTTTTGGCTGGTATACAGACAAAGTCCTTTCTTATCTTTCAATGATGTTTCTTAAAAGAGAATTTTGAATTCAGGTTTTTTGAAAAAAGCTTTTAAATTTACCTGTTATTACCCATCAGTCTTCTTTCAGCTAGCTGTATAATATGTCAATAAAGATTCATTTAGGGTCTTGAAGACCAAAATCCTTTGGAAACCAAAAAAGCCTCTGCTTCAGTTCTGGCTGGAAAAAAAAATCTCACCTCTTTATTTCTGCCTCTGAGTTTCATGCTTCTCTACTTCCAGGTTGAATTCATTGCAGTATCATTAGTAAATGCTGCTTCTGGATGGACTACACAGCAGGAAGAAATAAAGGAATCACATCATGGTTTGAAGACGTGATCAGTGCAAGGCCTTAAGAAAATTCTCATTGCTGGGACAGGGAGATATGCAAGCATACTCAAGCACTTGCTCATCTTCTTACTGTCCATGATGAATTTTGCACTTCATCCTTCTGCCAGTGGACAGCAGGGTGGTGTGGCCATGTTGTGCAGGAGCCTGCTTATAGCTGTCATTGGCAGAAAAGTGCACCGAAACTGGTGCTTAGTTACTCAACAAGATTTTGGTGTCACAAGCCCCAAAGGGTTTAGCAAGGGTTCAAAGTCCTTGTTTAGGCACTTAGACTCCCCTTGCTCCATATGGAAAAGGTCAAGTAACTCAGGAAAAAAGGTGCAGAAGGGAAGGGTTGCAAGGTAGGAATTTGGGACTATGGAAGTCAGGGTGTACCTCAATGTTCCCAACTTCTTTCCCTGGCTGCCCTTCCACCTCATTTCCTCATTGCCAGACCAGAGAGTGGTGGGGGCTGCATCCTGCCAGGAGGAGACCCTCCACCTCCTGCCTCTTTGAGGGGCAGCTGGGGTCTGAAGGTGCTGCCTCCAGAGTGCTCTGGCTGCACAGCATCCTGCTTTCAACAGGCAGGGCAGGACCTTCCTCTGAACTGCTTTTTTAAAGGGGCTAACTGAAGATTATGAGCTATGCTCTGATTATGTATCCTTTGATTCAGAGAGGATTAATCTCCACCTGGGTGGAGGTCAGCAAACGGTCAGGTCTGTGCTGTATTCAATGTTCTCTAAGCAAGCAGGTCAGGGTGACTCCCTCAGATGACGGAGGCAAGAATGGGAGTACATGGATATCTCCTGAATTCCCAGCAATGTCCCTCTGAACACAAAGCAGGAATGAGTGTCCACCTGGTCAGAGATCAGGTGAATCCCAGGCATAAATCAAGGCATGGTTGAGGGGTCCCTTTGGTGTTAAATTGCAGCAGGAGAAATCTCCTCTCCTGTTGTGTGCACCCAGATATAAAGCATATTGGATGCTGAAGGAACAGCAGTGAGAAAGGAAAGGGAAAGGGAAAGGGAAAGGGAAAGGGAAAGGGAAAGGGAAAGGGAAAGGGAAAGGGAAAGGGAAAGGGAAAGGGAAAGGGAAAGGGAAAGGAAAGGAAAGGAAAGGAAAGGAAAGGAAAGGAAAGGGGAAAGGTTAATCTGCATTGGTGTGCATGGGCTTCCAACCAGGCATTAAGCCCAAACTGCTTCATTGGAAGCATCAAGGCTTTTAGAGGTTTTTTCCTTTCAGGAAATGGAATTTCTGATACTTCAAGAACTTTAATGTTATAACACATAAAGTGCCTCTGGATATCTTTGAGATCTAGTCACAACTATGCAGGATTACATCCTTAAAAGTGGAATTAGGAGAAATTCAGGAACCTCCATCACTCCATAACCATTTTATACCATTCTGAAGTTTTAACATCCTATGGGAGTAATAAAAGTTGACGCAAGAATTAGACTTGAATTCTCTGACTTTAGTGTTTTTACCATCACTGAAACACCAGAGGAAGCCAGATAAAGATCTCATATGAACCCTTCAGGGATAAAGAGCAATACTTAAAATTGTGGCATGTAAAGTCACACTGCCATTCACATTTGCTTGAACTTGACAGGTCTTTTATTATTATTTTATGTATTTTCCATTTTTCCTTCTATATTTATTTTTGTGTTATCTCGTGGCATTTTTTATATTGCTATTATGGCAAGTTTTGTATTCAGCATATTATTCTGTGGCAAGAGGATATGAATGAACTCTGATTCAGCAAGTCAGCACTACTGCAAGAAAGACTTCAGGGTCAAAGCAATTGGCTGCCATAGACATAAAAGCATTACACTAAAATAGCATTGCAGCATTCACAGAAGGCACAAAAAATCAATTTCTCTTTAGAGACTAGAGAAATAATTATGATCTATTTTTACAGTACAAGTAGAATGCAATTTTTGGATGATGTCAGGTCTTTTAGGTACTCAGTGATGTCATTCCCATAGACTATGTAGCTAGAATAAGAACAATCAGCATTACAGTTCTCATCAGTAGTGGCTGGATTTGCAGTTTCATTTCAAATAAATGTATGTCTAAAGTCTGGATTTTTAGTGAAATGTCACCTAACCACAAGGACCACACTGACATGAAGAACTAAAAAAAAAATCTCCCAAGGGAAGTCAATGTCTTGTTCACTTTGCTCTTTTTTTTTTTTTTTTGTTCTATTCTTCCTTAAAACAAAACAAAGAAAATCCAAAAGGAATTTGTCATTTTGGTTCATAAAACACTGAGGCAGAAGAAAAGAAACTGCCCAGCATAAGATTTTTTTTTTTTCCCCCTAAGTGGCATATTTTGAAGTATTTTCCCAGAAATTTGGCTCAGCCTTGAGATGAAGGCTCTGGTTGGTTTCTCACACATCTGACCTCATGTGTTCACCTCTGTTGAGGAGGTGATTGCTGCTCAGCCCCTCACAGCCCACCCCCACGGTGCAGGGCAGCAGTGCCCTCTGGATCAGAGCCTGCAGAGGATGCTGGGTTTGCCTTCTCTCAGTGACTTCAGCTCTGAGGATAAGGATGCAGGGGACATCAAAAGAGGCAACTCCTTTTCTCAAGAGCCTTTTTTTCTGCAGGTCAAGTAGGGCAGGAGGGGCCCCAGGGTTTCCAATAAGCTGTCCTTTGAGAGGTGGCATGTCACCCCTGGCAGAGTGTGAGCAGCACAGTCAGAGCAGAAGCACTGCATCCTTTGCAAACTAAGCCTGGCAAGGCGTTCAGCTCAGGGGCTGAGCAAGATGTATCTATCTCCTGCTGTGTTTACTTGTTTGCAGGTGAAATAAAACACAGCCAGTCAGTGGGGAATATAATGCTCTAATGCACATTATCACTTCCCTTCTGAATTTACATCACCAACACCATTCAATCATCTCCTTATTATATACAGCCAGGTGCATGCACTTTCTTTAAATCTATTTAATCATAAGACTACCTCCAAAAAGTTTAGGATACAAAAGGCATTTGACCATGCAGAGAATAGAAAAGAACATTTGCATCCCAAGGTGGCATTTTAAAAGTGATTGCTGTAAACAAATGAAGTCTAGCTAGAGGTGTAATAAAAAATGCAAATGAAATGGAAACAATTAAAAAACCCCAAAGCTTTTCCATTGTAAAATTGCCAAAGCACATTTAAGTAACTAAAAAAGGTCTTTTTTAGAACAAAAAAAATGTATATTTTTTTACTTTTCCATTTTGAAGAGATTCTCAATGACTTAGTAAGGTGTGAAATTTCTGAATTATGGAACTCCTTTAAAATATTGCTCAAAAGATGATGATTGCAATTTAGCCTGTTAACAAATGGCTGTTTGACTATTAATGATGCAGTGAATTAATATATGCATTGGTTTGTATTTTTGGTCTATGTGAGCACTTGGTCCTGATTTGCATATCTGCATACACAAGCAAAACCCCCACTAGTATAAAATAGGTTATTAAATCCTTGTTCAAAAATACATGAAGATGCCCTTCACTTTCTCATTAAGAGATTGTTTCACATCCGAGGTCACCATTTTTTACACCATTTCTGAAGTGATCAGTTACCATTAAAGACCTTTTCTAAAGAGGGGAAGTGGCCTCTGCCTCAGCCTATCCCCAGCCAGAAGTGCCCATTGCTTGGGCTGACCTGCATGGCTCCGGTGGTTAGAGCTGAGCTCTCTGAAAGTCACTTCTGACAGGGGGACAATGACAGGAAAATTGGAGGAGGTGCTCTGGGAAGGATTTTCAGGGCTGTTTTCAGGCAGCTAGAACATGCAGCTAGGAGTGACACATGAAAAAGGCTCAGTTTTTGGCCAGTCCCAACACTTCAGAGAACAAAGCAACTGCCAGGATGAACACTATTGTCTGATAATAATAGAGGCACACACGGAAAGAAAAGATTCCCCATAGCAGCCCAGTTGAAGAATAGCTCAATCTTCATTGGGAGTTGTGCAGCTGGTGGCTCTTGGTGGCACACACAGCTGAGGGGCTGTGTCCTGCTGCGTTTCCTCAGCTGTGGTTTCTGAGTGGCTGGAAGGTGCAGTTCCATGTAGATGTAATTTGACCTCTGGGTGACAAAGATCAATAAACATACCAAGGTGCCCAGCAGGAGATCAAGGATAAGACCTGCCAAACACCTAGCACAAAGAGCTTGGCAAATATCTGAAATTCATTATATTTAGTAGCTCACTATATTGGATTTGCTGTGCATGTTGCAAACAAGGATTTTGAACTATTGAGAGTTTCTTTCCTAAGGATCCTCTAAAGCTTTCAAGGGCATGGTGGTTATGGATCAGACTAATATATTTCAGGGTTGCCCACCATAAAGAAAGAAATAGAAAAAGCCAAACAAAATGTCTTGACTTTCTTCTAGAATGTTGTATGACTATTCAGAAGTATGAATTTGCTTCTCCATGTATAAAATATTCAGAATGAAAATGCTCAGAAAACTAGTCACCATGTTACAATTTTTCAAAAAGTGTTTATAGTTGTCTTTCTTTTAAGCATAAGAAATAGCTTTTTGTACTGTGAAAGGTGGTCTGCTGATAGATTTTTAGTTCTGCTACTTAAAAATAGACAAATACTTTTTTAAAAATTTTCTAAATATTTTTATGTTCTGAGAATATATGCTATGCTTCTCAAATCAGTGAATGGATGAATACAGTCTTATCTGAGCCTTGGGGATGTCTGAGAAGGGCAGGGGGAGAGTTACCTTTCATGTGAGGTCACGGCTGTTTATTTTCTAATAATACAAGTCACTACCCAGCTGCTGATGAAAAGTAAAAGCTCTAATATTCCATTGCATGGATTACTTTTAAGAAGTGCTGCTAGAAAACCAGCCACACTGGACTAAGTATGAAAGTTTTTACTCCTTTCATTATTTTTAACCCTTTATTGTCAGAGTTCTTTTGCTTAACATGAAACAAATGAATGTTCCTAAGTACAGAGATAGCAGGAGAGAGACCATTTTGGGTATGGATGGAGCAGGGAGTGCAGGAATCCTGATGCTATATTAAGAGATATCTCATAACATTGTATCAAATATTTGCAGGTAGAGAGGCTTGATGACAAACCTATCTTTCCAAGGTTCTGATTCATCAGAAACACCAAAGTGTTTCCAGTAAGAGGTTTAATGTGGAGCAAAGAAATGTATGGTAAACTCGTGCAGGCCCTTGATATGAAATTTAGCTTATTCTGTGTCGTGGTGCCTTTAATCAAAACTCTTTATTTGCTGACTCCATAGGAGTTCATATTGCTTGCAGGACAAAGAATGCTCATGCTCAGAGAAGTGGCCAGCACGCTGTACTTTCAGTATTCCTGCTAGATGTCATGAGCATGGGGCATGAGATGACACGTGCACAAAGGCTTACATTATCTTTGAGAATATCAAATGAACATTATCCACAATCAGTAGGTTCTTTATGGATAATTTGCCACCTACACATACACTATTAAAGCTCTTGATGCACCTGACTGCTCATCTCTAAGTTACAGCAGTAATATGAAACACAAGCAAGTTATTATTACACGATTTTTCTTGCAAATATGGTATTTTACTGCTGTAATCACTTCCATCTAGGATACTCCAGAAGAAGGTTTCATCTCCACTATTGGTGGTTTATAGAATCAGCTTTGTCCACATCTTAAGTTTTCCTGTGACCTGCTGAAGCACAATTAATGGAAGCTATAACAAGGAAGGTTGACTTCCGTCTCCCTACTAAAGAGGAACCTTTGCAAATGGGGTGTATTCAGAAGTTTCATACAAAGTAAAATGTCAGCAAGTCCCTGCTCTGTTAGGGAAGGAAACAGGAAGGGGGGAAAAATCTATTACAGCAAGAGGAAAATGTAGAAGAACAGGAACATATAACAATAAGAACGGTTGTGGGGAACCTGACCACAATGGAGTAGAGAGGTGGAGAGAGAGGAATTACGATAAAATAAAATAAAAATACTTGTGCTGCTCAGTAAACCCCTTCTGGCAAGGATTGTTTTTACACAGAAAACACATTTGGCTTTGTTTTTAAAATCTCAATGCCACATATGTTAATGGGAGAAAAAGTCTGAGATTTTTTTCTTGTGTTGAAAGCTATATGAGCCAAACCCTGGCAAAAAAGACAATGCCCTCTACACAGAAGAGGGTTTGCTGCACCATTACTCTGATGACAGAGGTCAAAATCTACTTGTCCTGAGGGATTCTTTGGCCAAAGTCTCTCCTGATAGATTAGGTCTGGAAATAACACCATGTTCTTTAAGGACAGGGAATATAGAGTGGAATTCAATAAAAATTCCTCTGAGTGTGGTATTTTCCTTCATTTCCTCTTCCCCTCTGCTGTAGTGCACTATCTCTCCTCCTGGCTACAAACTGCAACAAAACCTGTCTGGGGAGAATAAGGTTTATGTACAATGCCTGATTGCTATAAAGCTGGCTGGGCTAGAGAATGAAGCCTCACATAATGCTGCTCACTTACTTTTAAGACTTGTCTTTGTTGCTTCAAGCCTGTTGCACCTAAGGGGCTTGTACTTCTCTAATTCTGCAGCATGGGAAGGCTGCAAAACTCACATGTGGTGTACGATGAGATGTAAAACATTATTACTTTTTAGGAGAAGTCTAGTGTTATAATTATTCACAGCAAGAAGTATGCTCTTGACTGCTGTTAAATCTTTTCTGGAGCAGATTTCCTCTATGACAATAAGCTTACCAGTTATGGAAAAGAAATGCTTTCCTTTATAACCTTCATAATGTCCTTGCTTTACTCTTGTTTAGCAGAAAAAACATTTAAGAAAGAACATTTCAGTCTTCTGACTCTTTTTTTTTAGCAGGTCCCAGGAGCTCAAAATTTACAGATTTGCTTTCGTCCTTGGAAATATATCTGCACGTTCACACCGTCAGATTGAAGTACAAATATTTTGGCTGTTCTGTTAAAGCCCTAACTTAGCTTTCCTGCTGGGATTTTACAGCCAGAAAAGATAGATCTCTATTTTCTTTTTACTTTCGAAATATTTTGTGTACTTGAGTTGTACTATCTTTTATTTAGAATTAAGTTTTCTGTTGTTTTGTCTTGCAGTAGTTCAAGGACTGGGTAGGGAGGGTCAGTGTTAGACTTTAAAGAATACATGAAGCAAATGCTTGCAGAAATAAGATCCTAAGGTCAGACAGTCAGGAGATTTGCAGAGAATGTATGATTGCATTTTGTGAGGTTGCTGAATTGCAATTAATAATGCAGAGTGCTTATGATTAAGTAGAAGATAAATCTATGTTCTGGAAGGAGGCATTGGTTTGCAGCTGAGGTTGTGGTACTATTTGTAGGCATAAGTTTACACAGCCTCATTCATATGAGTGCTAATTACTTACTCCCACACAGAGGACTTTATTTAGGTCCCTTGTACATGTGAGATGTGTACATGTTTGTATGTGCCACCTTTGTTTTGGCTTGGTTTTAGTTTTGGCTTGTTTCTTCCACTACTTTTAGCTTCCAAACTTAATGTAAGGTAAGCACAAGTATGTACTGTTGTCACACTGAGCATAAATACATACTCATGTATGTACATATCATGCACAAGTATACTGTTCCCTAAAAATTACCAATTTGCCCTCCTCTTGGCAAAACTAGAGGTCCTACCTGTGTAAAATAAATGCACATACCATTACCATAGTAACAAGTGAAATTAATACAGTGGTGGTATAAAACTTAGTGATAGACTATTAATATGAAAAACCTTTACCCTGAGAGAGGTAAGTCCTTCTCAAGGTCACAAGCTGTATCTCCTTTACCTCCTGATTATTACATGCTTATAACTAAGAATCCAAACACTAAATAAGAGAGAAGGAGGGAGAGAATTTGGGAAATAAAAACATTTGTGAGGGAATAAATTAGTTACTGACTAAAAATTTTCAGCATTTTGATAAGATGTTTCTTGTGTGCCAAGAGACATTGCTGAGTAGGTGTCAAAAGTCCAAGCAGATTCAATCTAAAGATAACCTCAAAGAACATTCCCTGCCAGCACTTTGTTTATTTTAGCAGTTCAATATGTTTCACAACATGAGATGAATTTTCATTATGTATTGCTGGTAGTGTATCACTCTGCAAGAACCTACAATGACCTCACTTAAATTTTTCACCCACCCAGGAGCGATTTCTCCATTAGCCAGGCTGCATGGGGGCTGAGGGTGGAAAGTTCCTGCTGCTCTGAGGCTGAGGACAGTATGTTATAGTATACAAAAGCAGTCAGACTAAGCAAATGCAATGCTTTAATCTAATTTTCACCTAAGGGCTGTCTGTTAAAGCACAAACACATTCTAAAATCTGCAGCAATCTTTTCTAGATCTTCATTAAAACACCTTTTTTTTCCCCCAAACAGGACACAAGATCTGACACTGGCACAGTAAAATTGTTCAAGCTTTGCTTATATACTGTCTTTACGACTATCAGTCTTTGTTTTTACTAAGAGAAGCACAACAAATTTACAGAAGACACTACACTACTCCCTGGTCTTTAGCTCACAGGACAAAAAACTGCAATTATGGTATCATAGAGTGGGCTGGATTGGAAGAGACCTTAAGGATCATCTAGTTCCAGTGTCTCTGCCGTGGACTGGGACACCTTTCAATAGACCAGATTACTCAGAACTCCATCCAGCCTGGGCTTGAGCACTTCCAGGGATGGGGCATCCACAACTTCTCTGGGCAAAGTGTTCCAGTGCCTCACCACCCTCACAATAAAGAATTTCTTCATAATATCTAATCTAAACCCTTTTTGAAACCATTGCTTGTTGTCCAATCACTTCATGCCTTTGTATAAGGAGAGTTGAGGACAAGTGCTACTTGAAAAAAGGCTAGACGATTTTTTGTTCACACACAAGCACAACATGATTCAATCTTTTTTTATAGTGTGAAGTTTGAAATGCCAGAGAGCAGGGAAGGGAATTTCAAACTTACAAGTAGGATTTCAAGTAGGGTGTAAAATCAAAATAAGGAATAATACACCAAAGAACTTCTCTGTGTACAGGCTGTAGGCAATCCTTAGCTACTTGGCTAAGTAGCTTACATAGCTACTAAGGAAAAAAAATCATTAATGCATAGGATTTAATCTCTTTTTCCTCACTTGTATTTTGTCATTTGGTTGCCCAAGCATCTCTTTTGCTATGTTTAAATAGTGTCCAACAGAATAGAGTCCTCAGCCAGTGGCAGGGTCTCTGGGTCCTACTTGAGTAATATGGAAAATTATACCTTAATATTGCTCTTTAGAGACCTGGATTTAAGTCTTCTGTTCAACTGCTATTGTTTTGTCATCACAGTTGCAGACACAGTTTGACAACACAGTTTAAGGTTATGAATGTTGCTCTTATGGTTAATGTGGCTCTAGAGATCCAGGTTCCGCTCTTGGCTCAAGCACAGGCTCCAGCTGTTCAATAATTCTGTGTGCCTTAGTTGCTAATCTGGAAAAGTCAGATAATAACATATTTTTTCCCTATACTGTGTGACAGACCCTTCTATCTGAATGTGCCATCAGAATGCTACAGTCCACTGATCAAAGGAAAGATCATAATTTAGTGTTATGCATTCAATTAAAAAGATAAGAAAAAAAAAAGGCACAGAGAATGTTTTCCAAGGTCATCATTGCCTGTCTTGCTTTCCTTTCTTTTTCTTGCTGCAGAGTGAATGCCCCCTTTTTCTGCATATTTTTTTCAGTGAGCAGTCAGAAACAAAACCATTTTTTAAGGTATCGCACCTCTCTAAGAGAATTGCAGTGTATTGACAGAATATGAAAATTAATTGACTCCAGATCCAGAGAGGAGCTTGGGCTATGCCACTAAGGGTACGCCCCTTAGCCTTGTTTTCTTATCCTCATCAAAAGAAATTTCTTCCTCATAACAATGCAAATGACTATAAAGTTATTAAATCCCCAAGACTGTAAACACATTCTTGCAAAGTAGAGCATAGTGTTTGTAATATATCTTTGCAGACTTTTTTTATCTGTGTTAGGCAGTAGGTACAACACAATGCCAGCAAAATATATTCCTGACATTTATTAAAATAATATACTCATTAAATAAGTATTCCTTTTTCATTTTCTGCAGGTTCTTGACTACTTTGATTCCACAGCCCAATTATACTTGGTGAGAAAAAATATGTCCTTTGCCAGTTTTGAGTTTGCTGCCTCTCCACCTATTGAATGTTCCCCTGCTCTGCTAATGCATGAGCAGAAATGCTCCCTATCTGCAATCTCTAGGTCTTTCATTTCTCTATAGACCTGTATTATATCCCTTCTTATTATTCACTGTTCTAGGGCCAATTAAACAGATCTTTTCAATTTCTCTGACATATGAAGGATTTTCTGAGTCTTTGCTCAGTCCCATCACCCAAGTAGGAGCTCTTTCAGTTCTGTCATAACTTCTCAGAGATCACATGGCCTGTACCACATACCGGGTTCTGGACAAGTCCTGAGCATTGCTTTACAGACAGACATCATGTTTTTGTCTATCCTATTCTTCATTTCATTTCAGCTGGCTTTAAAATGTCTTTATGGTGTGCAAGTTCTTTTGCAATTATGCATAGGAATTTATGAAGTTGGTGCAAGAGTGGCTTTCTTCCTAGAATGTTAGAGAACATTTTGCTCCCTGGTAGATGGGTTTTTTGGAGGACTTTTATCAGGAGCATGCTTACCAACACCAGGTCCAATGAGATTGCCTCCCAGAAAAGAAATCTTTCATGGTGTTTGAAGTGTTTACAGGCAGTTGACATGTTTCTCTTGCTGTACCCCAAACTAATTTTGCAAATACAGTTAGACTGATGAGATCTTGGCATGACAAGCAAAAGCAAAAAAAAGAAAATAAAATAAAAATCCTGGACTACTTGAAAGTGTGGACTCAAAAGTTTTTAGGTGAAGGTCCCTCCTAAGAAACTCTTCTCTGCAGAAAAAACTCCTCAGATAATATTCTGTCTGCAGAATATGCTTTTCCCTGATTACTTATCAGCTATATTTCAAAGTGAACTGTGTGCCACTGAAAGATGCTAATTCAACAGACGAGAGGACTGAAGGTCCTTCAGAAGGGCAGAGAAACAAACACGCACCCACAAGGTGTTCCAGCTCCAGCAAACTGGCAACGTGGCTCAGTCCAAAGGGAACTTTCTCATCTAGAAAGAATTAATCTTCTGCCTAGATTATATATTTACATGTGTTATCTAAATAATTTGTAATCTAGAACTGTATCATTGCAGAGTAATGGGCCATTTTGCTGATACAAAATGTGGTTACATGCGACACACTGGAGCCTCATAGCAACAGCCCCTTCTTCAGCCATCGCTGCTGCCATGGCAGCTCACCAGGGAAGGCACATGGCAATGCATGGATTTGCTGTGGGAGACCTGCAGCAGTTGTTGAGCATGTGCTTGGCAAGTATTTGTCCATGGTCTTTTTCCTGCCAGCTGCTGAACTTTACCCAGGCTGCCCTTCGAAGTGCAGCACACCCGTTATCTGCCTGGCTTGTCTGCTCTCTTGCCAAGCAATGCTCATTAGTGTGGCCTTTGCTGTTTTCTCAATATGTGAATGTGCTTTCTTAAACAAGGGAGAAGCCATGATCTCATTTCATAAAATCCATCAAATTTTTTAAGCATTAAACTTAAGGATATGTTGGCTACTCACTGATGGAGAGTTCTTATCCTTCAGTCCATATAATTCTCAAGACATTCTCTACTTCCCCTGCAGCCTTCTAAATATTTGTTTCTTTTTCAGTTCTGTTGGACTATAAGTCTAGAATTACATACCATGCTGAGAGTAAAAACCCTGCTTCAGGAGAAACAGTCTGACAATGCCTGAATTTCATTTCAGTGCTCTGTTCCTTCTTCTGGAGCAGCAAGTGTGACAAAGGTTGAAACATCCATTTAAGATATGTTTGTGCACCACCCCCAGATCCTCTCAGACCTCCTAATGGAGAGCTTCGGGCAATTTGGCTGGAGCCAGGCTCTGTCCATGCTGTGTGGGGCTGCTGTGAAGGGCAGAATTTCCCCAGCACTGTTCATGGGACAGGGCAGTCAGGAACAGCCAGCAAAGCTGCCAAGCACTGTACAAGATAGGGTACATGCCAAGAAACAGAAAGGATGACAATGGGCTCATCCAGTCAGATGCAGATATGTTAGTCTGAACGGTGTCCTGGCAGAGAACCTGCAGCTCCAAGGTTTCAGGCAGATGGGCACACCAGGCAACAGGAAGGCATGGAGTTGCCCAAGGCTGAGGATGTGTCTTTGCAGCACAGCTGGGTAACTGCTGTCAGGGACCACCGAGTGAGGCTCTCTTAGCCATGAGCAGCTGTGACACCCTCCATGTCCCTGAGCAGCTGCCCACCTGCAGGTCACACCAGGGATGGCAGAGAGTGTTGACCTTTCAGCCTGCAGCTGCTCCAGTTCTTGGTGCACATGGCCATGCTTTCACACTTACATGACTGACCATGCACTGCAATTGCTTGGGACACAGGCACATTTTGTTATCCCCACTTTACTTCATGTCACCTTTCTGTGGGGACACTGAGGGATAGAGCAAGCAAATAAAGCTCATTATATATGCTCAATCCAACCCAAGCCAAATGCACAGAACAGAGAAATGAAACACACAGGAAATATTTCCTGTTGGACACAGGAGTCAGGCTGCTCAGGTTTATTCTCAGCCACCTCTTTTTAATGGTGATCTGTAAGTCTCCAGCTGCTGTGCTGTGAACATCTCTCAAGAAATACTGCCAGACATCACATTCACAGCTTCATTCACTGCCAGCTCTTATATCACCTGTTGTTGGCAGACCCAATCAATGAGGACAGTTTTCTGGCAATGATGTCAGCCAACCTTCTTCTTTATATGGCTGTGCTGTTCTGCATTTGTTATCAGCTGTTGTGCTTTTTGAACTGTTTTTTTGAGAACTTTCAATTCACATATTTGCCTGTAGCTTCCAATGTTAATTCACCTTGACTGCAGGTGCAATGCTGTCCTTTGGACATGTTCTGCTTTTGGTTTGGGTTTGTAATTTTGTTGTTGTTTTTTTTTTTTTAAGCAAACTGTCAAACAATTAAAGGAAAAGCTAAAGAGCCTCTTAGGGGAAACAGCAGCCAGAATCCCTCTTCAATGTTCAGAAAGATATAGGAGGCAGTTCCTGCAAACCTATCAGTCAGCTTCCAAACTCCCCAGTGAGGGCTTGGAGGCTGGGGATGGCTGGTTGGGATTAGGTGGAAGCTGTTATCACGAGCTGGCTAGGTTATGCATTTCCTTCAATTCAATCCCCTCTGTGCAGAGAGCCGCAATGTACCTAAGAGAGGCATGTTCTCTGCTTCCCTTTTGAGCCCTGCTCTGGCCAAAAAAGCCTTTATCAGAGAACACATTTGAGAACCGTTGTTCATTAATGATAACTGAAATGGAATGCAACCTCTTTTTCATGTGCATTGCCTCCGCTGTAATTCCTCATGGAATAAAATCTCCTGGGACTTTGCAGCACTACAAGTTGATTCCTAAAGTGGATTTAAATAAACATTGCCTAAGTTTGATAAAAGTAATCAGTTGGGTTTTTTCCCTTTGATGTCTACAGCCTGCAGTTGCATAAAGTCTTTATCTCCTAGCTTAAGAGAAAGAGAGAAAATCATCAGTGCAATTTTGTGCTTTTTTTCTTGAGCACTTGCCTGCTTGTCTTTCACTTATTCATCATAATGACCAGAGGATTGCAGCCAGTCATCAGTATAGGAGGGAGCCTGAGTGCTGTTCTTGTGGGAATTCCACATTCCCTGCAAGTCTTGCATAATGTAGACTTTCCTTCAGACTCAGTCAAGGATTCCTTCCTGCCAGACACACTTTTCCTTTAGCAATGGGACCATATGAGGAAAAAAGTATCCTTTATTCCCTAGTAGTATTCTTCCTCCTCAAACCTGAGATACGTTAAAACTCTCATTGTCTAAACATAAAGCAGTACTTCAATGAAATTGTCAGTGTCTTTTTATGATGTCACAATATTCTGGTTTGACAGGTTTATAAAACAAGTGTGGACTTTGCCAGTCTCCCTAAAGACCTTTCCTCTGCCAGTTAATGACATTATATAAGTAGTCTGTGTTATGACACTGAAGGTCACAGGTTCAAATTCTGCTGATCAGTTAAAGCAAATGTCATTGCAAAAGCCATGGCTGCTTTTCTTACCCATTTTTTATCCAAGAATTGCTGCTGATGAGCAGTGCACACCCCCCTGGCATGGATGCCTCAGCAGGTGCCATTCTTGTTTCAGTACTGGAAAAATAACCTCTTATGTAATTCTCAGACTGCCAAAAATCCACACCACTGATGAACCATCAAAATACCTGAATTTACTACATGGTCAGATGAGCAGCCAGAAAACAAATACTTACCTACAACTGCAAAAGAAAAAAAAATTAAAAAAAAAAGGCCCAGAGTTCATAGAGGCTAGTTACAGTAAAGTTGTGAAGTATTTTATCAAAATTGTGTTCTAAGCTCAGATTTAGTGACCAGGAATATAATGAAAACACTTAATTATCTTTTACCATAAACTCTGGGTAGTATGCAAGTAAAAGAGAAAATCTTATGGAATGGAACACCAATTGTCTTGTCTGTAACTGCTTGCTTTTAATTTGCTCTGTTTGTGCTTGTGAACAGCTGTGAATTAGACTGTGTGCTTAGTGCCAGTGTGAAGTAATAGTATGTTGCATAGTTTTAGGTCAGCTGAAAGCTAAAGCATTCTTTATATCCCTGAGTTTGCCCAGAAAAATTGCAACATTAGCTTGTGAGCATTATTAATAGGGAACTCTCTTACCCAGGAAAACATATAGCTGAATTTATATAGAGTAATTCACTGCAAGATGTAGAATTACAATCCAGGGGGGCTTTGGCCAATGAGGAGCCAATGTCCCAGAGGAGAAGAGGTTTTTGGCACTTCCAGGCTGCAGTGAGTGCCAGACTGTAGTGGCTGGAAGTCCTCAAGGACAGTAGATGCTCCAGTGGGAGGAATTCCCACTTCTCCCTTGTTTTCTCTTTTATCTCTGCTCACTCCCTACCACTCTGTCTTTGCCCTGCCAGATGCCAGAGGGATAATAAACCTCTTAAGTGTTGTAACATTAGCCTTTACCACAGGACAATTCAGTTTTTTCAAGGATAAAGCAGGGCAGTACTCCCATTTATGCTTTTCAAGATAGAGAAAATAGCCAGGAAACACAGTGGAAGGAAAAACATAAAAAGAGAGAAAGATGACCAATCATACACCTGTCATGTGGCATCTCTGCAGCAAAGAAAAAAGCTGCTGTATAAAAGAGGTTGTCTGTTCCTGTGAGGAAGCTGACACACAAAAGCAGAATGGATGACCAGTGCCCTTCTGGAAAATAGCCTAACTCATTCTCACTCTCTGACTCTCCTGCAAAAAGGAGGATTGCTGGGCTCTGTGAAATAAGTAGTTTTCTTATGAATAAGTGAGACAAATGAACCCTGTCTCCCCTCCATATGTTTTTTGAACTTAGTTGCTAGTTGTGGCTGAGGTCAGCACAGGTGATACCTGTGAGACACTTAAACAATTCCAACCACTGAACACATTTGTGCCATGACACAGATTTCATCAATACATGGAAAGTCCACAACTTCAACAGGGAAAATATTCCTTAGATTAATTAGAAAATTAAAGTCTATCAGTGCCTTGAACTCAGCAGTGGAAATGGACTTACACCTTGTTTGTTCCATAGGCTGTGAACCAAAGTGCAGTGGAGTACACCAGAAGTCGACGTGATGCACATACTATTACTTTAACATGGCAAACCACAGCAGGAAATCTTGACTGTCATTTTGACCAAGAGTCCTTTTTTAGAACTGATGTTCTCATGACTAGAGCAGGTTCAAGAAATGACACATGTTTTAATGTCACACATGACAAAGTTGTTGGATTTTAAGCACTGTAGCTGCTTTTCTTTCTTCTCCTTTTCCTCCTTTTTTTCTGTGCACAGTTAGATGTTATGACCATAAATGCTGAGCAACAGTATAAAAGTAGCATAGAGGGAGGTGTCAAAGAAGAGAAATTGCAGTAACAGAGCAATTGCAGTGACAAGTTGATTGATCTGAGGAGTATATGCTCAAAAAAAACCCCAGAAAATGGCTGTGGCCTTGCCTGTTCCTTTTGATAGATATAATCCCCCCTGCATATGAGTGACAGAAAATATTAAAAATAATATGATATAAAAAAGTCAGAACAGTGAACAGCTCATGGAGGTTGACAAAGTAAAGCTGTTGCAATGGCAAAACTGGGGACAGGAGCCAGTGTGCCTGACTGACCATGCCTCTGCTAGCCTTGAATGCCCCAAAGAGCCTGCAGAGCCAGGCAGAGTGTCTTTGGTGGACTCCTTGGTGACCTGGCTTGCACTCTCATGGAATGTCTTTAACCATTGTAAGCCTGGGCTGCTGTATGTGTTCTTTATGGCAGGGTGTTTTACAGCAGTACTGTGCTTTGGCCTGCTGCTGATAACAAAGCCTCGAGTCTGCAGATGTGTGTCATGGTGCAAACTGGCCAAAAGTTGGGGCTGGTGACATGAGAGCAATGCCAGCTGTTTGCAGTATGAATATTATTCATTGTCGTGTCCTGATGCAAAAAATATCCAGCTGTTTTCAATGTGAAACTTGCCCCACCTTTTAGAGAGGTGATTTTTTTTTTTTTTTTTTTTTTTTGGCTATGAGGGACCAAAGGAGTCAGACAACCATGAGGGACAGGAAGATATATTAAGCCTCTCTGCTGTGTGACTCTGTTTAAAAGAATGAAGAGCATTTCATTTTGCCTTGAATCAGATGCCCAGGGTGGGATTTATGTTTCCTAGCTTTATATGTCTGTCAAGTCAATCTTCTTTATCTGAGCTAAGCAACTTCAGCTGCCTGCACAGTCAATTGAGGAGAACAAGAGCTTCCAGAGGGCAAATCACTCAGTCTTATTTTAGACTCACATAGCAGTCAAAAGTAGGACCAAACATTTGCAAGTTTTTCACTCGATGCTGTCTCTGGTTTGGTCCCAGGGACGGGCCATCCATAGGCAGCCAGGGCACATCTCCAGGAGACAAGTTTATGCAACCCAAGTTGATTTGCAATATGATAGCATGCAGACTGTGGGGATGTCTGTGGGACACCCATTCCAAACACGCACTCCTGAAGTAGGCGAAGATGGAAATAGAGACATGCACAGTCTCATCTTTACAGAAGACAAGCCTTTGGATAAGCATCAAGTACAGGTTGTACCAGACAGGATGTTCTCTCTGGGTCCTTATGTTCCACTGCCAAGTGTAGGTGGTCCACTTGCTTATCACATGCACTGATGAAGTATTTCTCTTATGCTTTAAGGAGTAGACATGAATGGTCTTTGAGGAAAGAGTATTTCTTCCTTTGCCTTCAATAAAATACTTCTCTGTGGACATAGGGATGACCCAATTTAGCACCCATGAACATCTTGTTCCATATTTTAATCAGTGTTATTGTTGCTATAAATACATATTATCACTATCTACACTCTGTTTACTGTAGGTGTAGCCAGGACAAGAGAATGAGAAGTGGGGAATACAGTGCACATTTTCATTCTTGATTTATTTTTATTTAGTTTCTGCCATAATTAAATAATTTTGTTTGCTTTCCAGATGTAGTAGGCATATAATTTTAAAGATCATTGTCTTTGCAATGAATCTAACAGCTACACAGAGAGTCCAGTACAACAGACAGGGCAGAAGGTAGAGCATGATGGTAAATGATTTTGTCTCTGAAAGCTATTTTCATGTACTCAGTTTTTCCAAGTTGTTTTATACACTCTCCACACCCACACACATACACACACACACACACACACACCTAAATGGCTATTGCTCTGTGGGTGTGTTTAGGGGAGCTCTTTTTGCTCTTACAGTGCATGGTGAATCAGGCTCAGGCTGATGAAATCTTTGGAGGAGAGGTATTTAGGGTGGGCCTCAAGTCAATAAAAACTATTCTAGACATGGCCCCCCTTTCACATAATGCCAGGCTGATTTTCAGTAGTTCTGCAATCTCTCTTCTCCCACTTAGCCCAAACTTCCCCTGTGATAATGCAGGGACACACCTTGCAGCAGTGGGCACTGTCTGTGTCAGCACATGATCCACCTATGCTGGCAAGAACAGAGTGCACATGGAATGCACCGGGACTTGGAACAGTTCTCTGGATTTGGCATTTAAAAATGCCAATTAATCTCAATGAAAAAACTAATGAAGACTTTATGCACGTTGATTTGAAGTGGCACTTTGGTACCTCATTCTGAAAGCTGCCAGCAGGACATTTGCATGGTGCACAGTGTCTCTGAGCAGAGAGTGCAGAATTACTTAGTGTCACATGCTCCGTGCCAGAACAGTTGGAATCTCTTGGGAAGTCTTTTGTTCTAACATTATAAAGATATGGGTTCAATAATTCCCTTAATGAGAATACCTAAAATGTACAAAGGGTCAATCACCCTATAAAGGAAGAGGAAATAGTTGCAAAATGCGCAGGGAGGGGCTAATGTTAGAAGTCCAAGGAAATGTGTTGCCTTAAGAAACTGCTGATGTCTTCTGTGACTAATGTATTATTGTTTGTAGAAGAACACAGGTTATAGACTTGCCCATGCTGCTGAATGAGGCATTGAACCAAACACTTCTGTACCCTAAAGAAATCTGTTCTTTTTCTTCTGAAACTTACACGTAAGAACCAGATTCAAGGGAAAACTTCTCATCTCTGAACTCTTGTAATGTCCAAGAAAAGAGGAAGATACAAAATAGTTAATCAAGGGGAAGAAAGTCTTGTGTTTCAGCAGCAAAATATGTTTTCTCAGTCCAGGAAAGTACAGTTGTAACTGTGCAACTTTGAATTTGCAACAGTGTGCTTGCACTCAAAATTGCCTGAAGGTACTTGCAATCTAATTCAGCCAAGTACAAAGACAAGAGTAGCAGTTTCACTACAAATAAGTTAACTGTTGCATGGCATCCATGTATGTGGGTGTGTGTGTGTGTGTTTATGTGTATGTGTAATAAAAATTATTTCAAGTATTTGAACGGAAAAACAAAAGATACTTACTTCAGAAGAAAGTGGAGGGAAGCACCCGCAATGAGAAAATGAAGGTGAACCAGCCAGGAGAACCAAAATCCCAAGCAAGTAGTCTGCCTGGAGCTATGAAAACACATGATGCAAAGTACCTAGAAATATAGTTGGAGAGGAAAACGCATTTTAGGTCTGCTATGGAGGAAAAAGTAGAATATTTTGGTTCTGTTATTGGACGTCTGTAGTTAATGTTGCTTGACAACCAGAAATACGAGACTGGGCAGTAGGCAAAAGGTCAGAAGTGAAGAGAGTCATCATTTGTGAGTCATCATTCAGGTAACACCTGTAAGAACTGGAGCACATGAGGTCATGAAGAATCATACACGTGGAAACTATAGCAGATTCTGCTCTCCTTCAGCCCAGTTCTGGGCCCCTTTCCTCTAGGGCACTGAGGTTCTGGAGCATATCCAGAGAAGGGCAACAAAGCTGATGATGGATCTAGAGAGGAACTGCTGAGGGAGTGTTTATTCTCAAGAAAAGATGGTTTGGGGGAGACTTTATCACTCTGTACAGCTACCTGAAAGGTGGTGCAGCAAGGTGGGGGCTGGCCTCTTCTCCCATAGCCTCAAGCTGTGCAAGGGGAGGTTTGGGTTGGACATCAGGAAGAATTTCCTCATGGAAAGGGATGTTAAGTACTGGAACAGGCTGCCCAGGGTAGTGGTGGATTCATCATCCCTGGAGGTGTTTAAGAAGTGGCAGGATGTGGTACTTAGTGCTGTGGTCTAGTTGACCAGGTGATCATCAGTCAAAGTTTGGACTTTACAATCTTAGAGGTCTTTTCCAAGCTAAATGATTCTGTGTGATTCACCTTTCATTTAGTTGGACTTATTCCACTTCAAAGCCAGGTATTCTTTAAGGTCCTGGTTGTCTTCTACCTACCTTAAGCACCTTATATCCCTACCTTAAGCACCTTATATCCCCTTCTTCTTTCACTTTTACACCATTGCCATGCTGAAAGCAAAGCACAGCCAGCTCTTAAACTCCAGAAAGTGCCTAAAGCTACCTTGTTTACACACAGAAATATCAGGTGTAACATCTGGAACACCTTCTCCTCCCAGAAAGCCAAATATTGAGGTCAAAGCTTTGGAATTCTAGTGGTGCTGTGTGTATGTAGCAGGTACCGGCACAAACAGGAATATTTCCCAGTCAAGGTTTGCTACTGTGAAAGGAGGGCAGGTAAGTGGCAGCTGCCTTTCTGTTTCTTGCATGCAGGATATTCACCTGTAACACAGCAACTAGATCCAGGTTTTGCAGAAATGCTCAGAATAGCTTATTAAGGCTTGTCACATCATCAAAACTGGAGAATTTATTTTTTAAAGTAATCAGGATTTATGAATTTGTAAAAAAATCCATTACATACAAATGATGTCCTTAATCCTTGAATGCCTTAAATGCAAGCTTGTTTTCTGCTTCTCTACATAGACTGCAAAATGGATACTTTTATTTTCTCTGTACTTGTTAGTGCTGAGAACATTGCTGCTGTGGTCCAGATTTCAGGCTACAGGAGCCTGGAAACTCAAGTGAATCCCATTCCACATTAGTTTACAGAGACACTCCTTAGATCCTTTACTGAAGAGAAAAGAAAACTCTACCTTCTCTATTTCTTGGAATAGGTTTGATATGCATACACAGTCTGAAAGAAAACAAATTCTACATGAGCAAGTTCATGGAAGAAGGTCATGACATTTCCATCAAAAGGACGTGATCTTGTTCCTGTTGAGATTACCAGTTAAATTCCCATCAGTTTCAGTCACTGTTAAAGTGGAATGTGAACAAAATCCAGAATGGCTCCCTAAGCTACCTAATAAATTTTACACAGTTGTTGTTGTCTTTAAGTATTTGAGTTTTAGACAAATTATAGAGATATGCAAAGTGGAGAAACTAGAAGAGAAACAGAGAGAACTGTTTTGTCTGGACTAAAGGAATGCTGTTACAACATGTCCTTTAAATAATAAATCGACATTTTGAGCTGAAATGAAAATGTTTTTCTTTTTGAATTTCACTTTGAAACAACCACATTTTTTGCTTGTTTCTTCCTATGAAATGGAATATTTTCATTGGCATTGTAATGTACTTGTGCAAAAATGCTGTGCTCCCATACTGCATGTTAAGGAAGCAAACTTTTTCACAGAATTGAAAAATTTTGCTTGTTCACCATTTCAGATTTCCAATCATATGTCAGGTACATCATCAGAGAGCAGAGACAGCTGTTTAAACGGTATAAAGAGCAACTATAAAGACAACATTGCAATACCCAAATAGGTAAAAAGAGTTTTGTGGTGAAGATGAGAATAATCTCCTCAGGCTTTGGAACCTCTCTGGTAGCCTGTGGAAGGCAATGAAGATGCCAGGGTACAAGGACCAGGGTTATGATCCTTGTGTCTGGCTAGGTTTATATTTTGGAAGAACACAGATACAAGATGAAGGCCAGTGAGAAAGACAATTCTGCCCCTTTGGGACAATCACAACACAAGCAGAGCAATCTGAGTGTCCAGGCCTGAAAGTACCTGGGAGACATCTATGACTCATGTCCAACAGCAGATCCTTCTGAAGCAGCAGCAGAAGTGGCATGGTCATAGATGACCTCAGATACCTCTGCATAGCCATTTGAATTGCTCCTGGGATGTTTTGGCTTCCCCACTTCCTGCCCACTGACGTAGCTCCAGTGACCATTCAGCCCTTGGAAGCAGCTCTGGAGTGTGAAGCCACAAACTGTTTTTCCAGGGAATCATCCTCTGCTGGAGAAAAACAGCTTCCCAGTCACTGTGGGCTGGAGGGCACCGAACTGCCAACCATGTTCAAGTGCAGGTTGTTACCTGCTCTTGGCAGAAAAGTAATTAGTACAAAGCCAAACAAGCAACAGCTCTTTTTACTCATGCTTTATTGTTTTGATAGTGCCTGCTAATTGAGTTGTTTGCAGGGCTGTGGTCACATCAAACCTAAAATCAGATTTGCCACTGGCTCTATGATTAACCCTATGGTGCCCAATGGAAGCCTAAGTGTTAAAAGCAGAAGCCACTTCCAAGAGGGCATAGTCCTAATAAGGGAGAAAACAAGAAAAAAGCTCATTATTTTTTAGGTCGACAATAAATGTAGACACTATTTTTAGGTGTTTTTTACTCCTGATCTGTTCTACCTGCAACTGAGTGTCTCCATCTGGATGCCCTGAGCTCATGTGCCTCTCACATAACTAGGCTCACCATGGAAAACTGAAATGGGCCCGCAACATTTGGAGTCTCCAATACAATTACTCCAAGTACAGAAGGATCCACGGGGCTGTGTAGCTTGATCATTAAATTGTATTAAATGCAGGTTACAAAGAGTGAAAGTCATAAGGGGAAATGAGACTATATATCAGCTTCTATAGCATTGGACTGTGTAGTAGCAACCCAGACAAATTAGGCAATTACATGGGAAAATTCAACATCATCTTGTAAAGAACTTGTTTTCAATACAGTTCCTAGAGTGCAGCAGGACTCAGACAAATAGGTGCTCTTCAGTTGTTAACCACTCATTGGATTGCACACTGTGAGGACTTCTCTAGTTATTTTGATTTGCTCTAACTCAGCCCCAGGGAGGAAAAAATGATAGCATAATCAACTTCAGGAAGTTAGTTATGTGTATGAAAACCTGAGGCATTAAATAGTGTGAAGACACAATAAATCTATCTTAAACTGATAATTAAAAATATTTATGGCTTGAATCTCTTTGTCAATTGCTTTTGCTATTAGTTTCCAGTGCTGTGTGGCATAAGTAACCTCTGAAACTACCAAATTATAAGCTGGGTTTGTTTTGGTAACATGATTACTTCCTGTGTCTGTGACTGCCTCCTTCTCATCAATGGTGGGAACTCTTGAGGAAGTGTGGGGTCAAACACATGGAATGACTTCAACTGACTAATTAAGCAAGTTAAGGATGACGTTCCAGCCTGAGGTGTTCCTCAGACATACACATACTTAAATGTATGTGGATCTTAGAAGCACAAAATGACCAGATCAGGAAGCTGTGTCATACCTCCACTTGGCATAATTTGCTCTTAGAGTTTCAGCAGTTTGTGACACCACCACAGATGAAGAAATTAGAATGCAAACTTCCTTTAATTATGCAAAACAAAACCAGCATGGCACTGCTTCCAGAAGTATTTAACATCTAGCAATTGTGGGCAATTCAAAAGCTCAAGGGGTTCATGCTAGCTGTGTTTATACTGAGACAGGTGTTTGGGCCTTCCATATATTTCACCTTTGCAATAATCTCCCCATCCTTCAGCTGTCTCCTTCCCAGGTCCCCTTAGCAGTCACATGCCACTTGAATGATCCTTAAAGCACTATAGTGCTTTCATGAAGCTCCTACAACAGCAACAATGGATCCCAAACACATGATCTGATATCAAATCCAGCAACTATTGTCAGAACCTTCCCATTACTCATCTCCTTTTGATTACATTTACTGTGTTCTGATACTTTAAATCAGAGCCTGTCTGCTGACTAGCATGTATCTGTGAGGACATTTGGTTTAGGTGACTGTGCCTTATCTAGTTTTCCCCTGTATGACATGGTGAGGAAAATCCCACCCATAGCAAATATTTAGAAGACATCATTATCTCCCTATCTTTTTATTTGCATTGAGCATCCTTTGTTTGGGACTTGGAGGAGCTGCATGATTCAGGAACAGGAAGAGCCAGGACAGACAGACTGGGACCCTACAGGGTACTGAGGAAACTCTAAAGAAGTACAATGTGTCCAGTGTTGTGTCCTGGTTTGGCTTCAGGGTAGTAAGTGCTCAATTATTCTCTAACCCTTGGACAGGAACCGCATGTATGTCAGCCAAGATAGTTTGGAATATCTGGGCAATACCTGTGGACTGATTTGCTTTCTAGATATGCTGGTTTCCAGCTATTAATCCAGCTCTGAAAGAGCTGCAGACCCTATTACTGTGATTACAAGTCACAGAAGAACTTTTAGGTGTTGTGGGACCAATGGTTTGCTTTCAATTAGAACATTTCTAATTCTCTTAAACGTTTATTGGAATAGACATTTTTGCAAATGCTTAGAGTATGGTTTACATTTCAACTAAACCAACTTTATGCTGAACCACTGGAATAAAATAATCTTCAGATAATCCTAAAGTGTTTATACAGTATAGATCTATCATCCCCAGAGCTGTATGACACACACACACACACACACACACACAGACAGACACATGCACTCTGAACACTTACTATTAAAATTGGAGGAATTTCATTTTAGCAAATAAAAATGTGCGTTGCAAGAAACTTTCTGAACTTCTGAAGAAAGTTTTATAAAAATAGTAGTGATGGTTTCTTCACTAGTAGCCAGGTAATTACTTGAGAGCTAGGGGAGAGAGCACACACCCTACAGGGTCAAACTGGTAATGGCCTGCAATTATTAGTTAATGAAGCAATCCGTCAGGACGGGGCACTGGGTGCTTGAGTGATGTTTATTATGGCAACAGTCATTGAAGTCAGTGTGAATAACTGTGACAATGGCCCTTTGGAATTCCAGCCTAATTTCCATATCAAATCATTTCAGTGACAAGTGAAAGAGTAAAGTTTCTGCTTGCCAGGTACACGAAGTCACAATGGGCAATTGAGGTTATGTTGATGCTTTCTCTTTAATATGTCACCTATTATCAAGATATTGAAAGTCAGATTCTGCCTTCAGATAAAAGCATGAATTTGTCATCTTAAAACTTTGTCTTTGTTCCTGGGAATGCAGCAGTCACTGTGCTCAGATGGTATCTTCAGTAGCAGCTTGGGAAATATTCACAGCAGCTTGCACAAGACTAAAGAGACTTTAGTTAAGAGCTCTCTCAGTCAGTTATGCATGGGATGAAGTGAGGGGTATCTACATCTGTAGCCAACCTGACTATGCTGATGTAGCTCTTTTGCATATCTTTTCGTTATTCCTATTAGTAGCACCACAATCAGCAGTAAATACCATTTTGGCTGTTTTGTAAGAGAGAAAAAAGGTGTCCTTTCCTCCCCCAGTCATTTTGCTGGCAAAATCTACCTCTGAGCAATGTATTCACAAAGTAAAGATGGGGAGAAAGTTGGAGATTCGAAGAATGATGGTGAAATCATAGGCTTAGGAAATAGGCAGAGGTTTCACAGACAGTGGAAAATAACATTTTTGAATGGAGAACCTATATAAATTATTAAGACAAGGCTGGTCTGAGATCTATCATTAAATATCGCCTCCTGCTAGTGCAAGGTACTCCATCTCTTATAAATGCACCTATGAGTTCTGAAGAGGGAAACTGTCTAATGAACAGTCTGATGGACCACAATGCTAAACTTGCTGCTTTGGGGATTTGAGATGTGCTTGAGCATAATAAATCCACATTGGGTAAGATCTGTCTACAGTTTGTCTTTTGAGAATCAGTCAAAGATTTGCCCTGGAGCACCAAGCCACCTAAAGACTGAGTTTAGAAGGAACTCGTGTCTAGGATGAGAACTGCCAGACAAGTCTCAGATTTACAGACTTAACATGCTGCTACTTACAAGACTACACTTACTTTGTAGGTGTCTGTTCTCAATAACCAACTTCCTAAAATGGTACCTCACTCAGAATGGATCTTCAGGTCTGTGTGTGCTCCAAGGCCTCATCTGGGACGTGGCTTGTGAATTTTGTCCAAAGCCTCCCTCTCCCTGACTCCAAAACTAGTAATGGTATCTATTTCATCCACATGCTTTCTTCTACAAATATGCAAGGCCTTGGACTCTACAATTGAAATTCTCTTTCCACCATCTCCAGGAGGTGGTCCAGCTGCAAGACTTCCCATGTGTTGGGTGATCACACCTCCCCACCTTCCCTCTGAATCTATGCCATGGAAGACACAGGAGTGCAGGATCTCAGGGCCTGGGTGCAGCCACATCTGTGCCCAATGGTTAGAACCTCTTGGCACACAAGGTAGAGCTGGATGACAGACCCACCTCCCTCCCCTCCAGCCCTCATGGCTGAGGAAAAATACTAATTCCAGGAAGCACAGCACCTCTACTTCTGTGAATCATTGAGAGTAAACTCTGCACACTGTGTATGTGCCTGCAGTCTCCTTTCTTTGCTTCCTTTCATTGAGAGTTTTGGGCTGATCCAGTATCCACTAATGCAATGGGAATCTTGCCATAATCTTGGACAGACATGAGATCAGGCACCATCTGACTGGAAAAAGTGACCTAAAGTTTCTAATAACACAGATATTATGGATAGCTTGGCTCTATGCTGTGCTTTTTATCAGACAACATCATGTAGTCTTAACCTCTGTGTGTGTGATTTGCTTTTATGAAGCACCAAAAAACATGTGGGGAGCAATGTGACTGTGATGAAACAGGTCACAGCAGAGTTTTGTTATGATAGCTCTTCTCTCCAGTTCATGAAGCTCCAGGCAGCAGATGATGCACTAAAACCACAGTGGTGAAATGCAGTGCAAAGACAGGTGAAAAGTGTGATCTACGTTGTTTTTGAAATCTGAATTCCTTGCTCAGGTTGGTGTTTTGAATAGAAAAGTTTATTAAAAATTCTTTGGGATGTTTTTCCTTCTTGTCTCTCTTTCATTAACTTTGATTTCTGAGCAAGTTCATTTTCAACTGTCCTGTTAATTGGACTCATATTTCTGATTTCGTCCTCTTTTGCCTTTGCAAAGGACTAAGAAGTTAAATGGATGATCAGTCTGTGTGCATAGTGTCACATTTTTCAATAGGATACCATTGAAAAATTCTTTATATTGTACAGTTGGAGAATGAAGAAAGCTTTGCAGATTTCAAGTTTTGAAACACATTCTGAATCATTTGCAGATGGTCTCAAAATGCAAAAGGCATATATTTGCTCCCAAGAGACTATGCCTGTCCCTTGAGATGTTCCAATATTGGAATTTAAAGGACAAAACCCCTGCTCTTTCTCTTTCAGGCAGCTCTGTTCCAGCACAGTGACACTAAACTTTTGATTACCGGTCAGCACCGGTCAACACTTACTTGCTTGTTTGCCTCATTCCCTTAACAATTATAAGTTTTATAAGTTTTTTTTTAAATATAATTTATAAGTTTTTTTCCCGGAGATGATGTGTCATATAATGAAGATAAATTGGTTCAAACTTGCCCTGACACAAACGAGCAGAGCATGAAGAGCCGTTCCTGAAGAGCTGAAGCGGGACAGATGAGAGGATTGAGTGAGTGTTAACTGTCCAGGTCATGCACGTGTTTGAACAGCTGAGCTGAAAA
The DNA here is from genome assembly GCF_051311805.1 of Agelaius phoeniceus. Classification (NCBI taxonomy): domain Eukaryota; kingdom Metazoa; phylum Chordata; class Aves; order Passeriformes; family Icteridae; genus Agelaius; species Agelaius phoeniceus. Next base: position 57,877,043 of record NC_135267.1, read on the forward strand.
GCACGGGGACTGTGTTACCGCGGCGTTGTAGCCGCAGGGCACCTATAAAGGGCACTCAGAGGCTGGAAAGAATTTCTAGGAGGGATTTTCACTTCTAGAATGAAAGCACTGGGATTTAATTTCAGAGAAAACGTTACAGAAGCCTACCCTTCTCTAAACACACGTAATCGAAGTGATATGCTGAAGCACTGGAAAAAAACAAAAGGCATTGGCAAAGTCAAAGCACTGAGAGGTAGGAGGGGTTTGTCAGCAGATTAGTTTGCTGCAGGCTACTTGCCATATGCTTCCCGATGCTGCCTCTACTGGATTGAAATTTACTTCCATAGGATAATGAATTAATGTTATTAATGATGTTATTATGGATCTGATATAAGGGATGAGACCCACGCAGCTAGGATGTAAGACAGCTGCAGAGAAGGGGCCTGAAAAATGTCTGTCCTCAGGCAATAAGGAAACACCGTAGGAATGGCATTTTCCATCAGATCTGAGCTGAAAGCTTTGTGAGAGGTGAGGCAGGACACCAATTCCATTGCTCTCCATATTTTTTATAATATGGACTTCTGTCCATATTATAAAATGCCCCTCATTAGATTTCACACTCAGACTTCTGGTTTGTATAAACTGTCTTTCAGGAGGAAATGTGAGCATCTCACCCCACTTTTCAGCTCCCAAATGACCATGACCTAGACTTATTTAATTCTATGGTTCATCTGCTAGATGTAGCCTGTGTCAAAGTTTCCTTCACTGCAGTGACTGTATAATATGTAAGAGCACAGTAATCTTGTGCTCCTCACAAAAATAATTCAAACGTGGACGTGGAGATATTAGGTTAATGGTTGGACATGATGATCTTAAGAGACCTTTAACAACCTTATTGGTTCTGAGATTCTAATGATTCCAAAACATTTAAAGCAAAATCTTTCTTTCCTTTCTGCACTACAAACCTGAAGTTACTCTTACATATCCTATCAATGCTGGTGTTGTATTTATTCCCTTTCCAGGACTGTTAGGCTAGACTAAGCCAAGTGCCTGTCCTAGGCTCCCTTAAAAGATCACTTGGTTATGCTGGAGAAAACTATGGATTAAACTGGACTGAAACGATCACCACTAGTGGCTTTTATTTTAAGGTGAGAAATGCACACATATAGAATGCCAAAAGAACATAATGTTCACATAAAGTTCACAGTGTTATACATTAATGTTAATATTTGAAGGAGATTTGCTAATTTATGTGCCATTAGCATATAAATGATTCCTGCTATTAGAGTGAAAAAAATCACTATACCTCTGGAAAAATTATAATTTTTTTTACCTTTTTTCATTAATGTAGTTAAATATAAGTTGCCACAGGAACCTAAACTTTTTCATCATTAACATGAGTTTCATTTGACTATGTTAAATACTTTTAAGGACTAGTCTGAGTAAAAAAAAAGGGAAAAAAATATCATCCTCTAAATTTTGTTTTACATTTATTCGGTTGGAAAATGTACAAGGGTTTTTATAGGATGCGACAAATCTAGACTGGGCTTTTCAAGTTCAGTGTTGCAGATTTGCTGGCATTCACAGCAGTTTCTAAACAATTTCCCTTCCTATGGGTGTCCAGTCCACATTTTTTGTCCCATCACTTTAAGTCAATATTTTAGAAGTAAATGCTTAGGAATATGTGACCTTTGGGATTAGGCACTGAACAAGGGTCACCAGCTGTGAACTCAGCAAAAGAAAGCAGTGGGTGACGTTGCCATGGTCACCTGTTGGGCCTTTTCTACTGGTACTGACACAGCTTTAGGTCAGTCAATGTCTACCTGACTATGGCCAGAACTGGGCTTAAAAACATGTAAATGCTACCCTGGGTAACAGAGGTAACATTTCAATCTATTGAAGAATTTGGTTATAAGCTTGCATTTTTTAACCTGTTTATATTTTCCTGTCCTGTTTTCCTTCATATTTGCCAGCACTGATTTCTGGTCTAGTTGAAAATGCTACATCCAGACAGCCTGTCTAGCAGGAATGTGGTGGTTTCAGTGATGTTGTCCCGGAGGGTACTGAGGGTTCTATAAAGTGAGAGCAGACAGAACCATTGGGGTGTATGGATGGTCATGATTTACACCTAAAAAAACCCTGTAGGTTGAAAAGCAACAATTATTTCTTACAGTCTGTTAGACTGTGAACAGCATACCAAGAAAGGTGTGTGGAAACCTGTAAAGTTATGGTGTTTAAAATCAGAGTAGACTGTATAAAATCTGCATTGCATATATTGCTGTGTGGGGAACACTCTTGCATTGTTACAGGAAGGGCAAACCATCTCCAGCTTCTCTGAGTTTATGTCTTGACCAGTTTTTAACTTGTAAAATTAGAATAATTGTTCTGTTAGCCACTAGAAATTCCTTTTTGTTGAAGAGATTGTTCTTGGCTAACAGCTCCAGGCAAGATCCACCCCTGGTATGACAGGAGTGTCACAGTCCAATGAATGGAGCAAGTGTGCTCACTTGTGCCATACATAGTTGTCTGTGCAATAATTTGTGTTCAGTAAATCAAGCCATCCTGTTAAGTGTCTTTACTTTAGCAATCAGCAAGAAAAGGAAAAAAAAATCATTATAAGTTTCTCAAATAAATCTCACAGGCTCTTGTTTTAGTCCTACCTTTGGAGTCCTGTACAGAGGAATTCCTCATAAGACACAGTATGGCTCACTGTGAGTAATAAAATACTCTTAATTTTTGCAACATTCTGACTGATGTCCCAGAGAAGACTTCCTACTGGCTGAAAGATGAAAATAAAAAGAAATTTACATAGAAACATGATTTTTAGCTTGTTCAAATATATGCACTGATGTTTGCAAGTTTATAACTGATGAGCTTTAAATTTAGACAATGAGAAGATGGAAAATTCTTGGCTTAGTTTTTTTAAGTACAACTGTTTATAACATTAAATGGTGCATGATCACTGTCTAAAGCCTTCTATGGCTTTAGACAGTGATCATGCACCATTTAATAAACTGCTGATAAGGAGAGTATCACTAACATTTTTCTGACTGAGGCAAAGTTGAGTAGTCTGAAGTATTTTTGAAGACTAACCTCCCACTGCCTCCTACAAGCTTCCTACAGACAGGCAAGATATTAGCATGCAAGAAATAGCATTTATTCTACATTCTGTGACTTGCTTCTCTAGAGCATGGGGAAAGGTAACCTTTTTTTAGCTAAAACTAGCTGAGAAACATTAGTTGGGATTGAGTTTTGCAGAAGCACACTCAGGTTTTCACATCTTGTGCTGGTGACAGTAACTTCAGCTCCACCAAGATCTTCATTGTCTAAAGCCTGTGAAAAGTGGAAAGTGTCTGGTGATCTGGGCAGCCTCAAGGGAGTGTGAACAAAGACAAGAAGGCTGTGGCAGGAGGGAAGCTCTCTATAGCTTTGACTGCAAATAGACTAGCTACAACAGGCAATGTAAATTAGGAACAGGTTTGATGATATAACATTGTAAAAACAGATTATTGTATCTAATTAACCATGCAAAACCAAAATTTGTAAAAAAAGGAGAGAACCAAATCTGAATTCTAATTCTGGCTGCTTTCAACAGCTGAAGTAGGGAGTATTTTGGAGAGGGGAAAAAAGCTACAAATTCAGTCTGCTGTAAAAAAATGGCAGCAGAGATTTTCCCCAACATTCTTTGTAGCCTCAGAGCAGGGATGACCGAAATATCAGAGACACTGTGGGGTTTTCCTGGAAGACTGCCTTTGTACAGCATGGCAAAGAATGGTGGACAATCTCTCCTCAGTGCAGTTCCAAGGCAATGACAACAACTGAAGTCAAAAGCACTAATGACTAGTTGAAACAACAGATGACCTAAGGCCAAGAGCTCAGCCAGCCAGTAACAATGTGGAAATGTCCTTTGCCAAGGTCCATAAAGGAATCGTTTTATTTCCTTTTTTAGAGGCAGCACAATATTCGCGACAGTTTTTCTGTAGTTATCAAAGTGTCTAAAAATTGTGTTAAGTACCTCAATCAGACAGAAAGCCAAAGTTTTAACATTCTTTTTATAATATAAGCTGAGCAATTTTAGTTGTTTTGCTTTTTGGTTTTTGTAGGAAAAAGATTAGAAACTAAGCCTTGACCTCTAATGCCAATTTCAAACATCCTGCTGGTTTTGATGGAGCCAGAATGTCACGTAGGTATCCTAATATTTCTTATTTGCTTACGTCCTGCGTCAGCTAAACCATTGATTGTTTGTTGGTGGCTTTAAAATGAATTCAAATAAGTCTCATTCTGTTAAGTGGGTTGGTCCTTCCGTCTTCCTGTGCTGGGTTTGCCCTTGTCATTACAGGCATACAATAAGAAGACTTCTCTGCTGCAGATGTTTACAATACAGTCTGTAAATAATGGATTCCATTGTTTACTCAAAAAAATACTTTTTAAAATGCAAAGCTACAAGGTTTGCATAGCTGGCGTCAGCCTCCCCACACACAGAGTCTCCTGTTTTCCGGGAAGAAGCCTGGGGCATCCTCCCCACTTGTAAAGTGTTTCTGCCAGAAGCAATTTAAAAACGTTTGACAATGAGAAACGTGCAAAATGGAGCATCTCAAAGGAGAAGGAAACAAGAGAAAGGGGGTGAAAAATAGAACTTGCAGGAAAACCCTTCAGTATTTGTAGTGATACCAGCTGATAAAGTGTTCAAGGTCCATTCTGTAAATAGTGGCTCTCATACACAGAATTTGTCTTCAGAAGCAGTAAACATTTATACTGAATTAAAACTCTGCATTTTATAATTCTGTTCTGCTGGCTTTGTACCAAAGTATCAGAAGAGATAACTCATGTCAGAAAAAGTTTACAGCTTAGAAGGTGTGAAAAGATGAAGAGCACATTTGTTCCTTTGAATTTCCTTCATTCCTAATTCTGGAAGAGAAATTTATGCTTGGGAGTAGATAGTCTGGATATGAGGTCTCAGGATTATTTCTAGGGTTATGGTGAGTTTACAGGTGACTTTCATTTAGAACTCTGCCCAAATATTTGTAGTATTTTTGTCTTAATTGAAATGATAATTTGAGATGTACTGGTCAGAAGGGAAAAAATTTGTTACCATTCCCGCACCTGTTTTGTTTCCAGAGGCTATTTTCCTACTTCCATGAACTAAAGATTATACCAGCTTGATGTTACCACACATTGTTACACTCTAGTGTTGAAGGTCTTGGCTGTGAGAGCAGAATTCACAGCCTTGTAAGCACCACTTATTTTCCCAGTGCTGCAAACAGAGGGCTCAGAGGTGGGGAGATTGGACACACAACACCATAGTCCATAGGACTGCCAGGAGGCAAAGATCAAAGAGTGGGATTTGTCTGAAGCGCTGTCATACACAGGGGCTGAGATGCTTCCCTCCAGCTCACTCTGAACATATGTCAAGGAGAAAATGAAAACTGTTCTTTCCAAAACTTTAGGCACCTGAGCCACCCATTCAAGCACAGACAGCCATCTCTTTCTTTTTTTCATAGGCCCTACTTGCTGCTGATCCTGGATGAGATATTTGTGATAAATTATTGCTATTTGTGCTAAATGCTTGTGATTAAAGCACTTATCTATTATTCAAAGACCTGGGTGTTTGTCTCTCAGGCTAAGGAGAACATGGTGTCACCCCCCATATCCTCAGAAGATGGTTCATGGAAGGAGGCTTGATAACAGTGAGGTGTCTCCTGGCCAAGATTAGGAACTGTCAGGCCAAGAGGAAGATCACAAGTCTGGAGAGTGATGGCAAACTGGAAGAACATAACTGTGTCTCAGTGAGATCTCTTGAAAGAGATGCCCTACCTTTATGTGTTTTGTTCATTGATGTTTTAATGCAAAACACACAAGCACATTCCAATAGGCTTTAAGTACCAGACAGATACAAAGATGCTCACTTTATTCACTCTGCCTAAATCTGCTCTTGGATTTGTTTTTATTACTTCCACATCCTACCTTGAATGAAAATGTTAGGCACCTCCTTTCGTGCTTGGATAAGTTTATCTGAGAGGTCTGCCACAACCTTGAATTAGTCTCAGTTTTTCCTTCTTTTAAATATTGTTGACATCAGTGTGGGGGTCTATCCTACTTGACTCCATAATCAAACCTCCATGGCAAAAAATGGGGCCAAGCATCTTTGCTCTCTTTTTAAAACAATTTGTCAAAACAATGGTACAAACAGCATGAGGCCCACCATGAGGTATCATGCATGAAGACATGAAATCTGGTACCCCACAGCAGAAGGAGTGGAAGCTCACATATCTGAATTGTTTCCTAAACCCCTTTTATCAATAATTTACACAAAATCTACCAGTTCAGCAGTCTGAGCAGTCTCCTAAGGTTTTGGGCACTCTCGTAAGGTTTAGCCTTGATCCAGAAAGAAGGCAGTGCTAATGCCCCAGAATCACTTCCCAAAATCAACTTCTTTAGCCATGCCTTGTACATTTCTTCCCCAAAGTCCAATGGAATTGACAAACAGACTGGGATTTCTAGAAAGTCAGCCAGGCTGGATACCATCAGAGAGAAACCACCATGACATTTCTATTTTCTTCTCTTACCCCTAGTGCATTGAATGTTTTTACTTGTAAAAGGCATGTCCAAGTCCTCTCACTGCAACCATCTGGTCTATCTCAAGGAGGGGCAAGCACTCTCTGGTGTGATAGAGGCCCATGCTGTTAAAGACCATGGAGTAAGGAAATAATATTTGAAGCCCAAAACAAAATCGAATTAGGGGAGTGAAGGTTAATGCTGAATGCTGGCCTAATAAGTTCTTTCCAGAAGCAAGGGTCTGAAGTCAGACAAATTCTGCATTTAGGGTCTGAATATATATCTTGACAAAGCAGCTTAAAGTTTGTTTGTTTGTTTGTTTTTGGTTTTTTTTGTTTTTTTTTTGTTTTGTTTTGTTTTTAATGCCAGCATTGACAGCAGTGGGAAAAGGGAAAAGGAGAAGCAGCAGAACTGCTGCTAGTTAAGACAAGGGGATGTGGATAAGTCAGTGGGTCAGTGCTCACACAGATCCTTTAAACAGCCAGGATATGGACAACTTAGGAGACCTTTCTGGGTAGGAATTTGGCAGCATATTGCAGCAGGGAGCTGTAAAAGTCTGTCACAGAGCTCAGCTGAGGAGTCCAGCAGAAGTCTGTCATGCACCCAGAAACAGTTCCAGAATCTACAAGAAAAGGAAGGACACGTGGCTGAAGGGGAGCTAGAACTCTTGCACTAAGGAGCAGGGTAAGACACTCTATTTGGCTAAACCAGGACACCATATGATTATTTGAACCAGCCAAAGATTTTGGACAGAAGACAGAAAAATATCTCTTGTCAGAAATACGATGCCGCAAAAATATGTTAAATACTGCTACATTTTCAAAACCAGATTCAAATCTGCTGTCCCATTTTCCTAAATATGCTTGATGCACTCAAAATATTTTGAATTCCTCATTTAGATATATTTTCATGTTTCATTGTGAAGTCTATATATGTAAATGCATCACTAAATGAAACATATTAATGTTTCATAATTTTTTCCAACATTATACTTCAACTTTTTAACATTACTGAAGGTAAATACTGTTACCTTATCAAATGCTGCAGTGTTATGGATAACAACAGATTTTTCTTGAGGCAGCACTATCAATGACAGGGAAAGTCTGAGTGAGTTAAGTTTTCCTTCCAGTTCAGAATGAAAATCAATGTCAAATTGCTGTGAAATTCTTATGGAATAGAAATGTTATCCCTGACTGCATCATCAGACTACAATCGCAGATGGCCCTTCAGCTGAGAATATTTTGAAGGTCAGCACAGAAATGACAGAGCATAACTGCTACTGATGCCTTTGATTTCAAAACCAGCAATGTAACCAAGCTGCCAACAAACAAGCAATAAACAGTTGCTTCCTGAAAGGGGAGAAAGTATTAGAGGAAAGGGACATGAGATCATTGCCTTGAAGCATCCTGAGTCAGCAAGTTAGGTGAGAAAGTTTTCTCTGGTCCCAAGACCATCTGCCTGCAGAAATGCTGACTGGGCTCATGCTGAGGCTTGTTCCCTGAGCAAACACCCACTGGGGAGGGACAGGGGGGCTGCAGCTGTACCCCAGCACCCAGGCATCATGTGGGCTCTGTAGTCACACTTGAAACTAGACTGCCCTGCTGATGTAGGGCACTTTCAGATAAGAGTTATAGCAAACTGGTGTCTGGAAAGCAGTGATACAGCTTGCAACAGCACATGTCCCCAGCTGAACTGCTCATTTCTCAGTCACCTGCCTGCAGGAACAGCCAGAAAATGGTCCTGGTGTCTAGCAGGTGCCATTGCTGGCACCTGCACAGTCAGCAGTGACAGTCCCTGCCCTTGTGGGGATCTGTATGACCTGCACAGAAGAGTTTGGAAGCCAAGTCTTGGTGTAACAGCTACTCTAAAGCTACTTGGGTCATTAAAATAGCAAAGCAGTGTCTTCCTAGGATCTAAATCAGAGTTTTTAATTTTGATGGGAGTTACAGGGATTAACTATGTGTGTAGCATGGCCAAACCAAACCAAGATGTGTTTCTTGCTGGCTGCCTGGTGAAGAATTGTCTTGGGGTGTTGCTACCATCAATGGAAAGTAAAACACTGCAGTGTCACTGGCCACTGCCTGACAGCGAGGGCAGGGAGCTGTGTGCTCTCTGCTCCCTTGTGAAAGCTCACAGGTGTGAGGAAAGGCTTATTTTCAACTCTGATGTTCTCAGAAATTATCTGTATGCCAGCACACACACACTTTGACTCCTAATCCTAAACAAAACGTTGCTTTATTTATTATTTTCCATCAAAAACAATGGCTATTCTATTATTAATTTTTCCCCTCTATTAATTTCCCCCCTCTATTTTGATAAACATTAAGAAGTTTTAATTTTGAAAAAGAAGGAAAAGTGGTTTTTGTCTCAGACCTACTGCCTTGTTTGCTTCACAGGCAAGCTAAAATACTTTCCAAACAGAAGGAGAGGACACAGTTGCCCCATGTCTATCAAAATATCCTATCCATTTCTCCTTCTCCTTTAGCTTGTATCTATGCTGCAGTTTTAATCAAGTCCTCCTAGTTCTGTCACTCACAAGCTGCAGTTACATGGAGTCCTACAGAGCCTTGTCTCTGACACAGGACTTGTATCTGAGCATAAGGAAAAGCTTTTATTAATTTTTGAGGCTGGAATTTTTTTTTGTCTTTTCATAGAGTTTGGGCTACTGATTCATTTCTTCTTGTTTACCTAGTGATGAACACGAAGATGTTAAGAACTTCTGGCCTGGATCATTATCCTGACCTTAATGACAAATTTTAGTGCCCTTTCTTCCTGTGACACAGAAACAAGCTCTTTCTCAAGAAGTCCTGGCTGCTATGGTAGCAGAAGTTTCTCAGGAAAGCCCAAAACAGTTGTGTTCTCCTCTTACTGTGGTCTAGGAAGCCACTCTTGAGTCACTGAGGAGTTTTTTTCATTCCACAATATATATTCAAGGGAAGAATTCTTTCCAACCTCACATCCACAGCATTTCTGATCTTCTGTGTGTGGTGCAATCAGTAAATAAAATCACAAAAAATCCATCCTGCTTTGAATTTGGGAGACTGAAGTTACAGAAAAGACCATGCTGTGTCCCCAAGGCTCAGGAGAAAGGAACAAAGCTGCAGCAAGCTGGGATTCCCACTACATCTTGAAATGAGTAGAAAGTTCCAGAGACGGGGGGAATGAGAGATGACAAAAGCCATATTTCAGATGGTGGTCTCCAGCCCTTTTTTCTTCACTGAGTTGCAGTAGTGGCCTGTGCAGACCCCTCACTGCTGGCCTCTGTTGCTCTGAGAGTTGTCACAGTGGGGTGATACTCAGATTACCTCAAGGATATCTTTGCTCAGAGGTTCCCCAATGACTTTTTCAAAGGATGAATATGTCCCTCAGAGTCCATGGCAACCCTACCAGGGAGGAACTAAGAGACACAGAGCTGTCAGTCCCATTGGGTATGTGCCACTGCAAGAGACCTTGTGGATTCCCTGCTGTATGTTTTTAGATGCCAGAACACCTGATGCTGTGCTGCAGACAACTTTGAAGCAGGTTCAGGTGGTCACATTGAAACAAGAAACAAACATCTCCCAGAATGCTCTCTTATCCCTAACCCAAGGATTTTGCCACCCAGATGAGGTGACACAGACTTGGGTGACACCATTTCTTCAGCACCCAGTTTGTCGGGTGCATGTCTGGCTGGCTGGTGTCCGTCTGTCTGGCTGGCTGGGCTGCAGGCATAGGGCACAGCAGGCACGTGTATCCCGGGCTGCCAAGAGCCTTGGAGCAAGGCTCCAAGTCGCTGCCATCCCCAGCCATGCTCCCTGACGACACTGGCATCTGCAGGGGCTCAGAAAAACCACCAATTACAGCACACCCCTGTGCCTCAAACAGTGCCAAGGTGCTGAGCCAGGGCCTGGGGAAAGATCACTGGATGGCGGCCAGCGTTTGGGAATTTTCACTTGACTTGTAAGCATGCAAAGTAACATTTGCAAAAACCAGTCAGGGTGCCAGATGAGGCCTTTTCTATCCCTTTTATATTTATAACTGTAATATGAACTGTCATGGAAACTCATACATGGCTTGTAGCGGGCTGCTAACAGTTTAGCTCTGCCATAGAAATCTGTGGTTTTGTAAGACCTTACTCTGAAATATTCTTTCCCTCAATGTAAGGCAAACAGCACCATAAACCAGGCAATTTCTGTGCCAAGCAGTGTACATTGAACCACTACACTAAAGCAATTTGGTCTGGTTTGTCTGCTGTTACCTTAACAGGAATAATTTTGTTTCTTGTTTTGAGGGGCAGGAAGAGAAAAGAAGGAAGGGATTAAAGGAAGTGCCTCTGCAATTCACCTACCCTGACAAAGCTAGAAGTGTCTGGCTACTCCTTAGAAAACGAAAAATGAAATTTACAGGGAAGAGGAAAAGACTTTATCCTTTTGACTGACTAATACATCCAATTGCAACTTTCAGTAAACAGAAAAGCAAAATAAGTTCACCTGCTGTCTGGACAGTAAGCCCAGAGCGGTCTGATTTATGCAGCTTGATTGAAGTATGTATTTGAAGACCTAGGAAAGAGTTTGAAACTGGAAGCCCCTCTGCAAGTGATCAGTACCCAGCCCTACCTTCATCACTGAACAGCAATGCTGCAGGGAGGGACCAAGGGGCAGATATTCCACTTTGGATGCTGTAAATGCCCTGGTTATAGAGTTATATATATAGGAGATATATATAGGAGATATACATATATATATATATTTTATATATATATATATATATATATATATATATATATATAATGCATATATACATGATAATGCAAAAGTGAAACAGAGAGAGATTAAGTTATTATTGGATGGAGGGAAAAAATCAGTGACGTATGAGACAGCCAGCAGAAGCCAAATGGACTTCATCAGCCCTTCAGCTACATTCCTACTGGTGCTTGAATTCCTCTCTCCTGGAGCACTGGGACAGTGTTAGCTGACTCTGTGTGTCCTGTTCAATCCATGTTTTCAGCTGTGACAACTGGCAGCCAGGAATCCTTGGGGCTTTTAAAAACCACTTATAGCTCTACTTACTCTCTAATGACTGTTCACCTTCCATGTTACTCACTCACAGCTATATTCCACTGCTTTTATTTCTGTTCTATCTGACTTGTTCTGGAGAGGTTTCTCAGTTAACAAGCAACAGTGTGTCAGCTGTGAGTCAGTATTGCATTGTATTGCATTATATTGTCATATTCTATTCTATTCTATTCTGTAATTTAGTATAATGTTGTGGTGGGCAGTGATAATTTTCATGTAGAAGGATACAGCATATTCCTCACATTACATAATTATATCCAATTTTAAAGCCTTTGACAGCAATAAAATCAAAAATCAACCAAAATATTGTACACACACACACATATAATATATAATATACAGCACATTTTGCATTAAACTTACAACTAGGATTATAAAAAGTAAGAGCAAAAGGCTTCAGATGTTTTATTCGTTTTTTGCACCCTTTGCAAAGAAGCTATCCATGCCATTTACTCACAAATACTGGAAAGGCTGCTTCCCACTGTGTCTGGTTTTTTTAAGGAGGTTAAAGAGGAGTATTATGAACCCATGACCTACAGCTACTGCTGAGCCAGTCACCAGAAGCAAAGGATAGCAAGCAAAAACTATTAGTTGTATTTGGTTTGGATGTGCAAGTTGTGAAGCAGACACCTAGAGTATGGGAGATACAGAAATATCCAAGTTCTTATCTCCTCTGCCTAGTCAACAACTAGAAGTGCCAGGTCTTTTACTATGCAGAAAACAAGCTTAAAAGTCATGTCAGCCAAGTGCTGTCACAGAATATCCTTCAGCAAATGAATTCTGGGCTGCACAATGTGTGGAACTTACTGGTTTGGGTCTCTTCACTTCATCAAATTTCCTGGGATGAGCACACCCTGAGTAGATGGCTGTAACAACTATTGGCTCAAGGATACATTTAAGATTATAATATTTGTCTAGACAACATCATTGGCTAATATCTTGACCCATTTTTAATTGGAAAATAGTCTGTGCTTTTACAAAATAGTATTATTTATTCCAGTTTCTCTAGCTTGTTTTTTAATTTTAATTAGCAATACAGAAAAAACCCTGGACATATGTATCTTTTCATTTCAGTATATGTATGTTTTAATTTAATTTTTGTGGAGTAAATCTTTATGTCTGCTACTCCACACTTATACCACTACAGCTGGGAGCAGAACTCAGCTCTGATTTAGGCTGGATCTCCAGGGCATTCGTGTGTCGTAACCAGTTCTGCTGGCTTCAGAGTCAGCCTTACAATTCACTATTCCTAAAGGCTTCCTCAGAAGTTTAATGAGTACTGAGAAATCTCAACTTCCATTTAAGTCAAAGCTAAGAGATTTTAGACACACCGCTGTAAAGTCCAAAGCATAAGAACCCCCAATTAATTAAAAAATAAAAAGTAAGAAAAACTCAGCATGGCTATTCTTTAAAATGATGTGGTTTTAAATCACATAATTTTGTGCATGATGGTGGTGTGGTTAATTCTTGATTTGGCACCAATGTACTCTGCATTCCTCTTTATCTAGCATTAATCAAGTATTCAGACATGGTAATAAGCCACAAAGGAGTCATGGCAGAATTTCAAAACACAGGATAGTGTCCCCTCTCCTCAGTGGTGCTCATCTGTCCCAGCTCTCCCAAAAGCCTGATGGTATTAAGAGGAAACTTACAAAATGAGCTCTGAAGGGGGAAAAAGATGAGATGAAATGCAAGCTCCATGTGTGTAGAATATAGGTTTGTAACAAATGGCTTCCCAAAACAGCCAAATGAATGGGTAGCCCCAGGTCAGGGTTTATCTCAGAAAACTGTCATCTCCTTTCTCAGTCTCAGACAAGACATGCCAGACTAAATAAGAGCAGCAGAAGATTCAGTTGTCTGCTGATCTTCAAAGGGATCCTCTCTGGTGAAGCTTGTGATATATTGGTTCACAGCTGTAGTGAGATCTTGCCATGCTCTCACACTTCTCTGGGGTTCCAAAGAGCAGCAGTTTTGAGCATGCTCCACCAACAGCACATTTGGTGACTAAATTCTCTGTCTGAAAACACGAATGCACAGTGACTTGAGGGATCTACCTTGGATTTTTGTTTTCTTCCTTGCTGTGTCATTTTTGGATAAGGGTAGGTCTGCACATTAATGGTGTTCATTTGCATTCCATTTTTGTGGCTACATTTTGCCTATAATGAGCCAAAACCAAACTCTGGAAAAAATGCATACATAAATCTACCCATTCAACTTTTTCCTTTTCTCTAGCTTGGTTTTTCTGATGCCTGGAGAACTGTTTGTTTGTTTTAGAAAGCAAAAACCATATATAAATTTACTGTTCCCAGAAATCTCTTTAAAATTCCAAAGGGCACAAGTCCATACAATGGGAAATGCTCCACTAGGAGCATTTAGGAGGTGCAAGCAATTAGGAGGTGGGAATCTGTCTTTCACTGATGCAGTACTATGGTAGCATAAGTCTACTCATGCCAGTTGATTTCATGCAGAGGAAAACTGGAGCTGTGTAGTGATCAGTCAGGTGCAGAGGTTTGATTCACATGCAAATATGAAATTCTTAGGAGTTATCATGCCAGTTGCCCCTGTATTTGTAACGGAAGATATTTTCCATCACCATTCAATACAATACTCCTGCACCAAATAAAAGCCTATTTCTTTCATACACACAGCCTCTGAAATACCAATTATCTGGAGAAGCAGCAAGGACTGGATAAACTAATGCCATTTCCTTGTCTGAGATATTTTTGTTAGTCATGCACATCCTCGTCACACACAAAATAAATGTCAATATTTTACTAGAAAAATAAGATGAGGAACACTGCAATTTTATCTGGGTCATTCATGTAAATAGGAAAACACAGGAAATTGCTGCAGTTGCAGAATGTTCTATCAGATTTCTCAGATCTATTCACTCAAGGATTTTCAGCATGCTCTCCTTTCTTTCCTAACTGCCATTTACCATTCTCATTATACACAATACAGTTCTCAGCATTTATTTCTTCTCTCATTTCTCTCTTTTCTCTGCCCTTCTCCTTTCCCCTTTGGGATCATGCTTCTGTGGCTGATTGTGTTTTACCCTTTCCAGTTCAATCTCTCCCTCTCTCGCATTCGCTAAATGCAAATGTCACCCAGCTTTTGCCTGGCCTGTCCCTTCTTCACCTTGCTCCAGCCCTGGCTTCTCTCCAGCCCCGCACTCATACATCTGGTGCCCTTAACACCTTCATCATCTCATCCCTGTTACTCTCCTGTATTGTTTCTTGAGACCCAGCTTCTATTCTACAGTGATCTGGCGCTGTTGAATTCAACGTGACCTGACACCTTCAGCTTCTGGCTATGCTACACACCTAGGCCTTCCTGATAGTCTTTCCTGCTGCTCTTTTCTTCTCCTATATTTTCCAGGCCATAATAATCAGCCTCTCCCATTTCATCTCTCTCCAGTTTTCCCCACTGTCTGACTCATTATCTTCCCTTCTCAATGTCTGTCATCACTGACTAACCAGGTCCTTCCTCTGTGGTTTGCCTTGGAGTAGAAATGAGAATTTTCATTTTTTAGTTCATGCTAACCTTTGCATTAAGTATTTAGCACTTGGAACTCTCTATAACCAATCACAAAAATCTGTACTTCAGATTCCAATGTTACAATTACTTTTTTCAAAAAGTTTGGCAAAAGCTAAGCTGCCGATGTGCTCAGGCAGTTGTCTGATATATGCTGGTCAGTACTGGGTTACCAGACCTATTATTTTGGATGTTGCCATTTTTTGCCTCTCAGTTTTCATTTACTTTGTAAACCCACACAGGCACTTTTTTTCCTCTCAGTTATATTGCTTGACACTAAGGAGACTTGATCTTTTTCTTGGGTTTTCAAATTTCATGGCAATGCAAATGATGAAGCATCTATTTCAAAACATGATAGCAACAAGTGGCAAATAAATAAAATTAAAAGGAAAACAAACAAACAAACCCACAAAACCAAACCAAACCAAAACAAAACAAAAAACCTCATATTGCAAATATTCAGTAACTTTGTTCCTTTCTATTTGGGAAAATACATCTGAGAGGATGAATGTATAGTTTTCTGGCTATGGGAAACATCACTTTTGAAGGATGATACTGAATTATGTTTTGGCAATTTATCAGCAATTTAACTGTTTCTGCACTAGTTGTGTGTCTACCCCTAAAACCAGAATTGAGGTGAAATTTATCAGGTTCTTTGTTCAGCTCTCTAGGTCGTAGCCAGCAATTCAGTAGAATTCCTGCAGCACAGGAATTCTGCTGTTTCTTGACATTATGGTCTTCTACAGGCAGGGAGTGCAGAGAAGACAAGCCAGGTGATTTTAAGTGGAAGAGCCTGAGTTCTGGGAGCTATTTTGTTGTCATAGTATGCAGCAGTTTTTGGTTCAATTTAACATGAGATGGGCAACCTTCTGTGTTGGTATAGCCACAGCAGCAGTGTGAGAATGAAAAAGTACTTGTCTCTGATGTAATATAGCCTCAGAATCTTTCATTTTCTATTGCCAGAATAGCTCTAATGAACATATGAATGCAACTTCAGCTGCCCCAGATTTAGATAGATAATAGTTTTAGTGTTAGTGAGCCTCAGGCAGACTTCCATAACATTTGGCAACCAGCAGGAGACACAGAGGAACAGAAACGATTTCTTCTGAGACATTTGCATCTTTTCTCTATGCTCTGGACTGGAAAAGCATCTAATTTTAGGGAACACCCTTTATACTTACTTCTGGTAGTCCAAACTGTCACCATTTCTCTTCATTTAGTTTTACTGTTTGTGTTTTTAACTAAGAACAGGTGTAGAAGTGGAATTGAAAGGACTTTAGTGTGCCCCACATGTTTTAAGAGAGGCAGGAGGGATATGAG
The DNA here is from genome assembly GCF_051311805.1 of Agelaius phoeniceus. Classification (NCBI taxonomy): domain Eukaryota; kingdom Metazoa; phylum Chordata; class Aves; order Passeriformes; family Icteridae; genus Agelaius; species Agelaius phoeniceus. The sequence goes on from NC_135267.1 coordinate 57,893,485, forward strand.
CTTCTCCACAATCTGACAGTGTAAAGTCCTCTTCTGTCTATGTTCTGTCCTTTGCTTCGGGGTTGGAGATACCTCTGTTTGACAAATTTTGCCAAAAAAATAGCTTTTACCAAGCTGAAAATCAAATACTTAGCTCTTGCCTTGAAGAATGCATGCAACAGGAATATCTATATCTATATGTTAAAATTCCTGAGAGGCAGGCAATGTAGAGATCCAGCACATACCAGAGAATCACAGAACAGTTTGGGTTGGGAGGTATACCTTAAAGACCATCTAGTTCCAACCCTCCTGCCATGGGCAGGACACCTGTCTAGACAGGTTGCTCAAAGCCCCATCCAACCTGGCATTGAATGCTTTCAGAAACAGAGCATCCACAACATCTCTGGACAACCTGTTCCACCTGTTTACTACCCTCTGGGTAAAGAATTTCTTCCTAACATCAAAGAATTTCTTCCTACTTTTCGTAATTCTTTGTAAAGAATTTCTTCCTACTCTTGTTCGGTTTGTAGCCTCTCCTCCCGTTCTGTCATACATGTCCTTGTACTAAGTCCCTCTCCAGCTCTCTTGTAGCACCCGCTCACCCCCAATGGGAACCCATCAAAAATGAGGCAGCTAGCCCTAGTTAAGCTATGATGGACTTCTGTTGAGAGGTTCTTCCACTTATAGGATGTGGTAAGAGGATCTTTGCCACACCCTGGCTTGTGGTAAGAGGCTACTTTATTTTCTGTGCCTATGCACCACAAACTAGTCCTAACAATGAATCTGAAGAAATAGCAACATGAACTGTTAGAATAGAAAAAAAAATGTCCCTGCAGTGCTTCTCTGGCCCATTTTGCAGTAGCAATAAGCTCCATCAAATGTTTTGGAGATATGGATGTAAGAGGATACTAGAAAGTAGCAATTAATTTTGACAGCTGAGCCTCAGCAAAGGAGCAGCTCCCAGCCCACAACATTTTAAATTTTCTGAACAGCTTTGTAGAGATCTTGTTCGAGAAGGCTGGGGGCTAAGGCAAATTACAGATTCTGATCTTCCCCAGCCATTTTTTTCCCCTGGGAGATGTCTACTCCCAGTCAGCTAGCAGGTTTGTTTGCAGGGTTTTTTTTTTTGAGAAGGGAACACCTCAGCATAAGGCACAAAGAAATCTCTGTGTTGGCCTCTCCTGTACCTTTTCTGTGAATAAACAAAGGACTAATCTTCTGGACCACCAAACAGTGATTACTGGAAACTGCATTTACTTCACGTATCAGGCAAATTGAAGCTCCACAGCTCAGCTGCATTCAGATTCAGGACTGAATCACCACTCAACACAGTATCTCTCAGTCCAACTGTTTGCCTGCTATAAAGATTCAAATTCATTATTGAGTATTGACCTGGCTGAACTCCCATGCAATTGAAATTTCGATTCACTGCTCTCTTGTGACCAGTCTCTGGTAGAAAGCACACATGCCCCTACACTGGCTCTTGCCTTACTCAGGGCTTGAAATATGTGATACTCAAATGTTGCATTTTTTTCTTCCTCATCTAGCAGCTCTCATTCCACACAAGCCAAATCCTCTTCCAAGTGCACTATTATTTATTAGCTCATGATCCATTAAATAAGCTCAGCAAATCACCATCAGTAGATATCAGAGTCTCTACAGTTAACATGTGATTTGTTCTCCTATTGAGAGGGGAAGAGCAGGGAAGCTAGAAGGAAACCACCTGAACTTTCATGTTTCAGTGCTCAGTAGCAGATATCTAGAACATGTATTCAGAACACGTATAAAAATAGAGAAATTCTGTGTATAGAGAAATACTGTGACCAAAGACAATCTAGTAAAAGCAACTTCCACAGAATCATTGAGCCCACTTGACAAAAAAAACACCCCTGTTGTTTCATGTGATAGAAGTACTTGTTTCCTCTAATCAGAGTTTATTACTCTAGATCAGAAGTCTAACTGAGGTTGAGTGTCTTTCGATTAACCATTTTGCTGACATTTTTGGAATGACATGTTGGATTAAAATGGGTCAAGAAAACAACACAAGAGCTTTAACAAAACAAAGTAACAAGCAGCTGACTTTAATTACAGCTGGTTCCCTTGCTTTTCATGGATATGCATACCAAGTCTCCAACACTCCACATCCTGATTTCCCCCAGTACTACGTCTCCAGTTCTCATTAATTTCACCTGGAGTTTCAGGTGCCCTCTGAAAATTCCTGCTGCCCCTCTCTTGCTGCCATTTCTGCTGGTGCTGGGGACCACAGACATGTGATGTGCTGCCCCCTTAGCTGTGCATACTCGACAGGGTTATAATTCCAGCCTCCAACCAGAACTGCCACCTGTGAGCACTGGATGACTTGAGACAGAAAGTCCTTGGCAGGAGCTAAGCCTTAATGAGCTTAAAATGCATTGAGGAGCTTGGCAATTACAAACACCGGCCACAGAATAAGTAGTTGCAGAAAGTTTCCAGTGCGAAATACTTACGAGACAATTGTTTACATTATCTAGATGGTTTTAATTACAGGGGAGTTCAGACCAGTTGTTTAAGTTTTCCCAAGGGGTAATTAGTCACCCTACGAATTTGCATATTTTCCACTGTTGTATTGAGGCAAATCAGCCATACTTATCAGAAGATTGACCTGGCAACCTCTATTCTTGGCAGATTAGAGTCTGAGTTTCATCATGACAGTATCAAATGTATTGGCAAATGTTCCACTGCAGGGCTGCAGCAGCCAAACTTTGGGGAGCTGACAGGGTTCCCTGTTTTAAATGTAAGAAATTTCAAGCACAGATAGAATGAAGAGGACATTTTTAACAGCCTCTACTCATGACAGATGCAGTATTTATCAGTATCTTACAAATGTATTAATATTCTACCCTCTGCCACATGTTATACAGACTCTGCTTTTAGTTATGCCGAGATTTACTAAACTGAATGGAAATAGATTCATTCCCAAAAAGGTTATTCCTTTCAGATGGCTCATTTTATGATATTTTACCAGCTGTGTTGTTTTGCTTCATCATAGGAGGCATGGATATATTGACAGCTGAGATTAGCAGCCATTTTTTATTTAAAAATCAAAACCATAATAGACATAAAAAATACCAAATCCTATAAATATGTAAGAAATAACATATTTACCTACTCTTACAGATTTCACAGCAGAAATAAGTGGGATTTTTTCAAATCAGTTTGTTTGTAAATGGCAACATTTTTTAAGATTCTCATATTACATTTTACTCACATCTCCCAGTGATTTTATGTCCATTATGAGAGGAAGGGTTGCTTCCACTAGAAAAAAAGGGATAATGGCCATAAATCACACTAAAAGTAAACTGAAATAGATATTTAAACAAATAAACTACGTTTTTTCAAAAGTACCTGAAATTATACTTACCAAAGTAAAAAATTGTAACCTGACAACTGACATTATTCAAGTGCCATCTAGCTTGGTTAGACAGGTTATCCTTGAGGCAGTGTATGCTTGTATTATGAAGTGAAATGCAAGCTAGACAAAACAGAACATTTTGAATCTTTTTAAGTTACTTTTGTTAATATTGAAGTTGAAATCTCTGAATATTCAGAACAAGCCAGTCCTAAATTTTTAGATACATAAGGAAAAGGGCAATTAATGAATGGCAGACATATTTTCAGATATCCTTGTTTTATGAAGCAGGTCAGAATCTGATATAATAGCTTACACATGTATATACATACAGACACCCATATATAAACACAGAATGTCTCCAATAAAAACCATATGGCAAGCCTAGGCAGATTTGTTTCCCATTGTTCTCCATGTGAAAACAAAATGCTAAATCTTTCTTTTCTTGACATCTGTGCCTTTGCTTTACCATGAAGCTAACCATTTCAATCAGTTACTATTTTCCCTGGCCTGTTTTTAAGCCCCTGTTATCTAGAAAGTCAGGTGTCACCACCAGAATAGTTTCTTTATTCTGAAATTTAGGGAAAAGTGTTGATTCTTAGACAAAAGAACACATGACCAGATTCTCTTCTGCTGATACCCTGCAGCAGGCAGAGGGGTATCTTTAGGATGCTGATGTCTGCTGACTGTCTTGGAGCACACACCAGCAGCCCATTTGTCTTGTGCAAGGGGCAGAGCTGAGGAGAGGCTCATATTGCACACACCATGTTTGTGATAAAGATATCCTCTCTGCAGAGTGCAGTAGTTGTTAACTACTGCCCTCCAAATGCTTCACATGCTCACACTGTCTCCTACAATACACTTTGCTCCAAGGAGTAGGACAGAGAGCTGGCCTGGAGCAAGAGCCACTTCTCCATACTCTTCTGCAGGGTCCAGCTGATCTTGCAGGAATTCCTGGCTGAGCCAGGCTTTTTCTCCTTCAGACCATCTGAGCACTGCCAAGACCCTGGCTCTTTTCCTGCCTGCCACATTGCTTATTAGAGTGCTTATGAAGCACACGTCTCACTTGTTGTCTTTTGCTGTTTCTCATGTTTCACAGTGATTGATGTAATCAATCAGCTGCAAAACCTGCTGAAGAACAGCAAGAAAGCCAAGGTGGACTCACTTCCTTTCTCAGTTGGGATAAAAGCATCTGAATATGCACCTCCAACTGGACAATGAAGGGAAATGAGCAAAGTTCAGTAAGTTGTGAATATACATGTGTGTAAATTTACTTTTACATGCAGTTATTCCTTGTTTTCTAAAATAATATCCACACTTATTTTAGATTCAAATAATTCAGAACAAGAAGAAAGATCTTGCCATTTTCTGGGATTAGCATGGAAATGAATGATGTTGAAAGGGTGTTTTCTGGACAAGGGTAGGGAGGAGACAATTCAGAGGTAGAACTTCATCACATTAATGTGATGCTGTAGAGGCAGAGCCTTCATTGTAACTACAAACTGTCACTAATGGCTAGATGCTTGTATAGATGTCCTAATTTTCAAATTCAATTTCTTTAAACCTTTTATTACATATGAATTTCACAAAAAGGAAACCATTGTTTACCGTAGCTATCCTTTTGTGAATCATCTCTCCATGGGTCTGCAGGCCCCTGCCAGAATCCTGCTCCAGCACAGGCCTCCCATGGGTTCATGGCCTCTCCTCAGGCATCCACCTGCTCCAGCATGGGCTCCTCCACAGGCTGCAGGTGGATCTCTGCATCCCTGAGATCCTCCATGGGCTGCAGGGGCAAAGCTGCCTCACTATGGTCTGCACCACAGACTACACAGGAATCTCAGCTTCCGCTTCTTCTCCACTGGCCTTGGGGTCTGAATGAATAGCTGTTCCTCTCCCATATTCTCACTGCTCTTCACTGGCTGCAATTACATCTGCAAACTTTTTCTTACCTTTTTTCTTAGATCTGTTATTCCAGAGGCATTCCCACAATTTCCGATTGGCCCAGCTTTGGCCAGCAGCTTGTCTGTCTTGGAGCTGTCTGGCCCAGGCTCTGCTGGACATGGAGGAGGAAGCTTCTGGCAGCTTCTCACAGAAGCCACCCCTGTAGCCCTCCTGCTACCAAAGTTTGGCCCGGCAAACCCAACACAACAGGCTGTAAATTCATTGTCCTTCTATTCTGCTTGTACAGCAGCAAACACAGCGAACGTCCACAGTTGTAGATACAATAACTACAGCCTAAATAATGGCAATTCCATCCAAATAAAAGTCTAGATGTTCTGCAGGAATGTTGATAGTAGAAAAGAAAATAGTGATAGACCACATTAAGCTGATAAATGATTCCATTTTCATAGAGCATGTGGAAAATGCTTTTTCCATAAGGTATCCAGCTCTACTCACAAATAAAATTTGTTCAAGTGGCAGTCAAACTGCACATGGTTGCAGTTCACTCTTTTCTGGTGAATAAATGTGACGGGGATGTCTCCATCTGCACAATAAAGAAGTTCACTGGTATTTAACTCAACCCAAACCCAAATCTTCACAGAATTCTCAATACCTGGTTAGGAACATGGACATAAGAATTATTTTTAGCAAACATAGGAGAACCAGAAAGCTTTAGCAAAGATTCCTTCCTATTGACAAAGCTAAATCTACCTGTCACTAGGACAGAGAAGGGCTTACGGGCGTAGTTCTGTTGGTTAATCCATGCCAACAAACAATTTGAAACATGGTAACAGCCCAAGACTAAAGAGAACAGTTTATTTGTGAACATATCTTTGCTGAACATGATATAAAGAATTATTCTTCCGGCCTAATGTTACCCAAATTAAAGGAAGAGTGTTTTGTCCCTTTGTTTAAACCATGAATAAATACAGAATAAACATAAAATAAGGAATAACCCGAAAGTTGCAAAAGGCACTTCAAAAAAAATTCTAGTGGCTTCTCCCCCTCCCCCTTCTTGAGTCACTGTCACCTGCCTCAAAACTGCATCTGGAAAAAGGATGGAGGTGTAGCCTCCTGAAAGGGCTTGTTTTGCCAAAGTTGGCAGGGGAGCACTGGGCAAGAGTTCAATCCCAAGCATCAGTTTAGGATTTCGTAAGGTCAATTCTCCTCATTGTTTCTGCTGATCTTTAAGCTGTTAGAAAAGAGTCAGTGTGACTTGATTCCTTTGAACGGAAAATAGCACAATGGCTCCATGATGGAAATGGTTGTGCTGATTAGGAAAGCAGTTTTCCATCACGAAAGCAAACATGTGGCCACACTTCCATGCAAGTATGGAATGCCATGTGGTTACTTTTTCTTTTTATGCAGCCAAAACAATACTCTCAACTCTTGCTTGACATGGAGGGTTTTATGTATGATGTGGACTCCAGAGCTGTTTGAAGACCAGGGTTCTGGGAAAGTCATCAAAAGCTGTCTGCTTTCCTCTGGATTTTGCCTTGAAGATGACTGACATTTTAAAATAATTCTATTCATTTCTGTCTTTTCACCAACTCATACAAGCAAATCATTCTTTCCTCCTAGTAGCTGAACCAGATTGTCCTGCAATAATAAAATCTAACCAAGGAAGCACAGTAAATGATTTTGGGAGCATCGGTACAGGGGAATCAAGGATCTATCTCAGCTCTTGTTCCTAATGGCATGCTTTCTATGACCTGTAAATTGCAATACTCCATGGAGTGATATTCACAGGCTGTGCTGGAGGAAGAAAAGCACATTGTTTGGTGTCTTGTACCAAAAGCAGGTGAGGAGCATGCAAAGGGTATGGTTGGTATTAATGTATGGATGCCACGTTGCAGCAGGAGCCATGCCAGCTCATGAAGGGCAGGTCTTAGAGCTCTTGTCTTTGCTGCCTCATTAAATCTGTGCAGCTGCCCAAAATGGGGTTTCAGTTGAGGGCATCATGATGCTTACTCCTCCTTTCTGACACATCTTATGTTGTAATGAGCCTAATTCTCTTTCTCATCTCCCATTATTTATAAAATTTGCAGAAAGTTAAGTATCTTTGCAGCATACCTGCAGTCCAGACAAGACAGCTTCAAGTCAGACAGTGATCACAAAAAAAAGTTGATGGTGCTTAGTCTAGGGGCACACAGTTATACAGAGCACTCATATAAGCTTGTATTTCTCCAGGAAGCTAAGCTAAGGCTGAAAAATCTCAAGTGGTTCAGGCTGTTCACACTGGACTTTTTTTTAAATATAATTTTCTGCTAAGTTGAAACACTGATCAATTGAAAATAAAATATTTAAGGGGTTTTTTGGGAGATACTTTAACCAGTAAAATCAGATCTGCTTCAAAACCAGAAGCTTACATTCTTGGAAAAAGTACCCACAAACATGTTTCAATTTTTTTTTTATGTGTAACACAACTCTTTGACTTCAGCTGATTGATTCAAGTGCAAACTGCTTACATTAGATCCAGCTTCACTAATAGTTTCCATTCTCCCTGAACGCACTTTCTGGCAAAACAATTCCTTGCAGCTCTGTCAGCTCCAAACACTTCAGTGTCATCACTCTCAAAAGCCATGTGTATGAGAACATAACATAAATGATAGCTAAACACAAAGAAGGAACAAAGCTACATAAAGTTGTGGAGGAGGTAAGGAATCTTGAATTAGTTTTATTCTAAATTCATTCAGATTGGAAAACTTAGTAAGGGTGGTTCTTACATGCCTTCATGAGTGGGACAACAAATTATTTATCTGAGGACTGAGAGAGGCTTTTCCTCCGTGCTCTTGCCACAGCTGTATTCTGGCATTGAGAAATTCTCATGTGTTCCATTTGTGACAACAACCATAGAGACTAACTCCTGTCTCCTTGTGTCCTGCTGCAGCTGATGAAGCTTGGTGGTGCCAGCAGAGCATCAGGAGCTTCTCACTGGTCCTGTGCAGCCAGTGCAGCAGGTCACAGGAAAAGCTCAGTGCCCTGGGGAAGGTGAGCCTGAACCCTCCAGACTCACCCCTTACTTCCCAGCTCTGTGTGGTGCTGTGCCAGGGGACAATGAGCCACTTCAGGGCTGAAATTCAGCAACACGTAAGGAGGTAAATCCCCCAGGGAACATCAGAGCCACACTGTATGCCCATTTTTGGGGGAGGGGTTACAGCAATACAAGTTTTATCTCTCCTAGTCATGCTTGCACAGACAGTTCAACATCTCTGAGAACCTGCTAGACCCAAAGATCAGCTGAAGCATGCAAATCTTCTCCATGTGACTGCTCTTTGGCAAACCTTCCTCCAATTCAATTATAAATTACAGCGCAGGAGCAGGAAACGAAAAAACAAACTCCAAACTATTTAGCGAAGAGCCAAGTCTGGTTTTTACATAATAACCATGACTTGTTTTTGGAAAATACTTGAAAGCAAAGGTTGGACAAATGAAAGACCACAGAACAGCAGGAGTATACTTTCTTTTGCCCTGTTCACTCTAATATGCAACTTTCTGAACAAATATTGCTAGAACTGGCTCTTTTCGGCATCAGCAGGTAATTAACTGATGAATACACGCACTTATGAGATGAATTTCTAATCCTTCAAAAAAACAGCACTATTGCCTTGCTTCCAAACAAAGGATGAGAGAGGTTTAGAGAAAGAAAGTGCAGTACACTTATTAAATAAGAGGATTAGAAATCCTAAGGTACAGGCAACCTCGAATAACATTTTTTTACAATATTTGGTTTGATTTGATTTGATAAGCCATGTCAACTAGAAAAACATCCTAAATCATAAACAAGCACTAGCTAAAGAAAAAATAATACCATTTCCAAAGTATAGGAGTAAAAAGTTCAACAGACATGAATAAAGAATGTTTGGGAACCAAAAGTAAAAGTTGTTGAAAACTTTCTGTTAGAAAACTACTGTGTTAGGAAGTAGTCATTTAAGGAAATCAAAACATTCCACAGGAATGTAAATAACTCTTGGACCCTTTCTCTAAGATTTCATAAACATACTTGTGCAGCATCTGATGGACTTCTGTATGAACAAGGAGACAAAATGAAATATTCAAAGTAATTTTGCAAGGCACTTTTCCATAGGCCTTATTTTGCCATAGTGGGGCTAAAAAATAAAATAAGAAATGTTTGGTTTTTTCACAGAATAAACATAATCCTTTGCAAACTAATAGATAGATGAGTTGGTTTGTTAGCAGCCACTGCCACCCCAAATATTCATTAGAGACTTCTGAAAAATTGTTCACAGAGGTAGAGAGGCAGTGAAGAGAGTTTCAAATTTTCAGAGTTTACCATGGCAAATGGGGAGATTTCTTCAATATGAGGCTGGTGAGGCACCTGGAAGTGTTCAGGGATGGGGCTTTGAGCAACATGGTCTAGTGACAGGGGGTTTGGAACTAGATGGTCTTTAAGGTCCCTTCCAAACCAAATCATTGCATGATTCTATGATACCCTGGTCAACTGCAAAAAGAATGCCCATGATTATATGGTCAAGCAACTGACAAGAAACAGCACAAAACAAAAATACCGTGAATTTTACAACATCAGCACATCAGATCACCAGATTATGCAGACAGACAATCTCTAAGATAGACCATATAATATTGTGGTTCCAGAACAATTAAGAGTTATTGAAACTAGGCTGTGCTGAGACTACAACTAATTTTACAAGTCCTCCTTTGTTTGTACTTTCCCAGGTCATAAGAATGGCTGAATCAAATAACAGCGTGATGGTTGTGTTCAAACTTCTGTGTAGTATATACAGATGAGAAAATTTGATCTTGAAGGTAAGGAGAGCTATGCCTCACTGATGCATGACAGCCTCTTGGGAAACTGTGGAAAATCTGAATATGTACTACTGGATAGGCAGCATGCATAAAATGTAAATTTTTAAAATTTTATTTTCCCATGGCAAATTTTCTACTATTTAATTGCACACATCTAATGTAATCTTCATGTATTGCTGGGACATGATATCTGCTTTCATCTCTTAGCCATAGCCTCAGTTCTGCTCCATTTAGGACCAAAATCTGGACTGTACGTGGGGTTGTGCTGACAGCACAGATAGTGACATGATCAAAAGATTTTGGAGTGAACTTTGCATTGAAGTTCTTTAACCTACAAAACAAGTGAAAAGCACTCATGGTAGCACAGACAGGCTGGTTTATCAGGCTCCTAAGGTGACTAGCCATGCATCTGTAGCCTTTCTGTGTGTCCCTCTCCAGCAATGCAGACATGGCTTACTATGTCAGAGAGAATTCAGAAGTACAAGAATAGCAAAATAGCACCAAAAAATACTGACTTCAAGTCATGTTTGACAGGTTTCAGTTCTGTTGAGACAGCGTTTATCTCCATTACACCCTTTGCAAATAAGCTATCTGTCTTAAGCAATACTTAATCCTTTTCCACTGTATCTGGGGTGGGCACCTGCTTACATAAGTGTAACACCAGTGTGTGTGCAGGAGGGCCTTTCCAGGGTGTTACACAGGTCATTGTATTACAGCAGTTATAATCAAACTATTGTTCATGCTGTAATTGAGTTCCTGGAAAAGGAGATTTGAAAAAGAGGGATAAGAGTAGGTTTATAAAACTTAAGCATATACCTAATCTGTCTGGGAAAATTCTTAATGTACTTTGCACATTTTTGAAGCTGTCTGTGGCCTTAACGTCAGAGCAACAGAGTCTGGAGATATGTAATTAATGTTTCCATTAATAAAAAAATCCCACAGAAAATTTTATATTTAAAGCTGTCTGTTTCTATGCTAAATATATGTCTATATAAAGGTATAATTGTGTGTCTGTGTAATAACACAACAGCTAATAAAATAATATTGGTTAGTAATGAGGTTGCCACTTGCCAGAACATCGCTGTAAAAATTTCAAGGCCAGGCTTCAAGAATTCTGCCTGACCTTTCTACCGAGAATATTAAAAGAAATGGGCATTGATCACTTCTTCACTTCTACATCACCAAGAACCGTCTCTTCAGCTGACATTAAGCCACAGAAACAGTGGGACTATGATAATCAGCTGAGATGCTGCTTTCTGACACTCTTATAGTGACTCCAGCTTTATGTTATTCGACCTAGCTGTCTGTTTTTTGTATCACTCTCAGTCTCTGACAAATGGCTCTTTCCAAATAGCCTTCAAGGCAGTCAGTGAAGAGAGGAGTTTCCTACAGTCTCCTAGGAGTTAGTTTCACTGACCTTTGCTCAATGAACTGCCACTTAAAACCAACTAATAGGAAAGTCTGGAAGACAGACTACTTCCTAAAATGCATCCCTGCTTGTCCATCACTTGCTGGGCAAAGGTGGTGATACCAAGCTGGTGTGATTGATTAAAAGTGGGCTATGGCACCAGTCCCCATTTGGCCATATTTCTTAATAAACATCACAGCTGTCCTAGAAGGGAGTTTGTTAATCTGTTGATGTGCAAGGTATACTCTGAAAATATTTGGAGGCTGGATCATCCACCAGAGGATGTGGTGGAAGAACATACAGGTTAGGATTTAGCTGAGCAGGGACTGCAGTGTAGAGTTGGGATTCCCACGTGAACTGGTGATAACTACCAAATCATTGCAGATGTTTTGAATATTTAAGCCTCTTGCCTCTGGCTTCCTATTAGGATTGAGTGTTACATTGTCTTCAACTTTTCCCAAAACCCATAGGAACAAAACTATCTTTGGGGCTCCAGTAACCTTCCAAGCATGATGTGAATTCTCCCAAGGGTTCAAAAGTTATGATGAGGTAAAATTATAGTCAAAATTCAGTCTCATTGACTTTCTCCATAAAAAAACAGACTATCAAGCCTGTCCAGGAGCTTAGGTACTTTCAGGATTTGACAGGAGGTAAGCAGGAGTTCGGAACTTAAATATTTATCCAAATACTTCCTCTTCTAACGTGTACTTGACTGCTACGTAAGTCCCTTCTTCAATCATATTCTTGAATATCTTGGCTCTTATTTGTCCATTGCAGTAACATGCAAGTTCATGACACAGGCAGTAAGCAGACAAGCTTCTACTTACTGCAAGGTAAACCTTTTCTCTCATCCCACTGCTGAGCCAGGAGGCTGGAGCAGAACAGTGGTAGAGTGTGGAGGGGGAAATGGCTGAAGAAAGTGCAGGGGATGCAAAAAGCCCTCCTCTTGTGCTCATTCCACCACAAGAAAGACAGCTGAGAGTGAGCTTTTCTTCTTCCTCACAAGCTGGAAATTGAAGAACAATTACCAAATTGTTCAGTTGTTCAATTCCAAATTGTACCAAATCTTACAGTTTTGTATCTGCTGAAGCAGAATGCTGTCCATTAGAAACATTCTCTTTCCTCCCCCTGCTCCCCCTCCAAGCTTTTGGCTGTTCCAAACCTTCTGAGGTTTGACCTGAGAGTTCAGAGGGAGTTTCAGGACAGTCCAGCAACAGCTTTCTTCATCATAGCAGTAGGATAAAAATTCCTTCAAAGTGTGAAGTCAAAAGTTAAGCCTGTCCAAGATGAGAAAGAAGGCACTGATGTGCTGTCTGCTTTTTAGTTGTTTTCAGCTATTATTTCAGTCTAATTCATGGTGTAAGAGGAAGGACTTTGGCAACAATTCATGTTTCATACAGATCACCATTGCAGAAATGGTCCCCATGCAATTTTGTATTCTCAGCACATCTGGATGTGTTGCAAGTGAAATCAGTCATTTTGAAAAATTACTACAATTTTCATTAATTTTGAAGTAATTTTTGAGTCATCCAGTTAGCATAATGAGTCAAAGTAACTGACTTTCAGTGAACTGAACTGCCTTCTTGCTTGGTTTTTATCCAGTTTTTTTTATGAAACTCCTAAAAATTTCAAGCAACTCCTGCAATATCTGGATTACTATTCCCATAGCACCATGAAACCTGACATTATTATGCTTTTCTGGAGAAAAGTGACTGTCCTGGCCTGAAAGAGTCCCAGACTAGGCATGACTCAGGTGTCAGCCCCTATGGACACACCATGACTGCTCCTGGGCTCCATGCAAGCCTTCTCAGGCATTTTCCCAGTGGAGAAGAGTGTTGTGTAAAATGTTGCTATACACTTGGCACACAGAAGGAGACAACAAACAGATGCAAACATTCAACAAGTCAAAGTGTAACAGACAAAGTCACAGTAGTCTAAGTGGGGAAGATAAGCACTGGCTTCCCTTCAATGCCCTGTCAACAGGACTGCTCATATCTCCAGCACTTGGCCTCAGGAGTGGATTTTCCCTTTGCAGTGTCTGTCCCCCATGCATGTGCTGCTTCCCACACATGCTGGGCACACTGCTCCTCATCCCTGGCTTGGGGACATGCTCCCTTTGCTTGCCTCCTTCTGAAATCCTCCTGCTGGCCCCTTTCTTTTCTCCTACCTATCTGCCTTTATAGTTATTTCTTTCAACTTGTTTGTGAAGTAAAAACAGAAATTTATAATTTCTATCACACAATCTTGTATCTTCTAGGTTAGTTTTCACACTATGCAGTGCTTCTGTGGTTTAACACCTCTCCACCCACTTCTGCCACCTTTCCCCATCTTTCCTTACTTCATTCAAACAATGGAGACAAGAGGGTCAGATTATAATTCTTACTTTCCCTTCCAACTGGATTTGAACTGCTTACACATCTTTCTTGCACCAATGACTTATATATATGAAACTTATATATATATTTACATATTAACTAATGCTCAAAGGTGACTTCAATCAGGCTGTTGTGCACTCTCTAGCTTCTTCCACGCCCTCAGGTTTCCATTCTCAGAGTTTGGAAGGGGGAGAGACTCTCTGGACAGGGAGACCCCCTGGAGTCTGATGATGGTTGCTCATGTTGTGTGTTTTTATTGCCTCGGGGAAGTCTCAATGTGCTCAGCCTGTCACTTGCCCACTCTGACACTTGCAGCCCTCACACAGTGCCAGCATCCCAGCATGACTGCCAGGGGGCTCAGGCAGCTCCAGCAACAGGCACAGCTCCCATAAAGGGGAGTCAGGAGGGAACTGCCTCTTCCCAGTGAGATCATGCTTCCGTGCCAGACCCTCCAGATCAGGGAGTGCATCCTGGCTCACATCCTGCAGCCGGGGGAAGACAGGGGCTTTCCCCACTGCTGCAATTTCCCAATGGCTCTGAATCCACTGGAAAGAAGGTGCAGTGCTGCCCTGGGGTGCAGGAGGGAGATGCAAATTGGCTTCTGGTGCTCTGCAGCTGAGTTGCAGCAGAGATAATGGAGAGGGTTTTAAAGCTTTCCTCAAATCCTCTCTCTCCTTGGGGAAATCTAAATGTGGGTGCAGTTCATCTGTGCCTACACATTCAGACTTCACAGCACCAAGTCCCGAGAGCTGATTGTATATAGCTATCTCTGTTGATTAGCTGGGCTGCTCTCCGAATTTGAAATGTAACCATTCAAGCAAATGGTTGGATGCATTGCAGAGGCTCCTGCTCCACATGCCAGCAGTTTCCTTGAGGGCTTCCTGTTGCTCTGGAGGTATGCAAAAGAGAAATGCAGCAGATCAGCATATTCTTCCTTTACCTTTTTTTCCCCTTTCATCTTGCCTATTTCCTTTTTAACTTTTATGATCAAGTAATTAGTGTTGACTTAGTTGCAGTGGATCCTTTACCTGCAGTTTGCTTAACTGAAAGAGCTCTATTTAATCTCAAAGCCTATCCAGAGCAATGCACTAACAAACCAGAGATGAGGATGCATGTGGTTTTATTTATTCTCTAATACTGCTTCACTTTTCGTATATTATTTCATGCATCAGGTATGGTAACTAAAATGTGTATTTATTAGTCTATCTGAACAGTAGAGCAACCTGGAGAAAAAAAATTGTGTTTTCTTTTATGTGATAGCTAGTTCTGAAAGCAATAAAAACCACATATTGATAAAAAGTAGGAGGAGCAGATAACATTTTAAATTATATTTCAGAAGTCTCTCAGGCATCCTGCCCTGCAGAGGCAGCGACTTGTATCAGGGGCCCATTAAAGGAGGATCTGTTCAGAGCAGCACCCCCACAGAGCTGTGTACCAGTCACTTCTTCTGGAAGCTTTAGTAGTTGTTTCAGCTTTAATAGCCAACAGATTAAAAAAACTGAGAGAGGCAAACTTGTGGAATGAAGACCCATTTCATTATATGTAGGCAGTAGAAACTTCAGTAGCTTCTGATACCTTTTTTCACTTTTTCTATTGTCTTTTTCTATTTCTGAATATTGCCTGTCTTGATGTTATGAAAATATTTGTTATTCCAGACATAGGGTTTCCTCCTCCAAAATGGGGTTCATGCAGTCTTTTGGTTTTCAGTTTATATGATCTTAGAAACATATTTCTCAAGAGAGCAGAGGTCTCATGATATTACAAAGTAGCTTAAGAAAGATAGTAGCGATTTCCAAACAAGCAGCAAATTATAATGGTTGTGCTGGATTGAAAAATTTATTTCATATTTCATTAAACACCACAGGACTGAATCAGCTGAGTCACCTCAAGTGACTCTTCTCAGAAAAGATAAGTGGCCACTTATTTCCCATTACCACATAAAGTGTTTCTCAAATGTACCTGAAAGTTATAAATAAAGACAAAGGACAATGAACAGTTTTCTTCTTGTTGTTTTTTTTTTTTCTTCAGATGGGACAAAGTTGCAATTGTTAGTGCTGTAAAACAAACTGAAAGCAAATGTCTAAAATAAAAATGGCTTTCAAGAAAAATTAAAGCTTTTGTGCAAATTCCTACAATATTTTCCAGATGCAACATCCAGCCAATCTGTCAAATCTGATATAAGGCAGCTTTGGTCTTTCTGTTTCTAGAGAATATTTCCCCCCTTGGAGGCCTTCTGACTGTTTCTCTCTCTAGTTTTTACTGGTTCTAGACTCCTTTTATCCCCTTTGCCAAAGGCACCTTTCCAATCACATTCCCTCAAGAGACAGATTCCAAAACCTCTTCTCCCACTTGTCAGGACAATGATCTCTTGTCCCTTCAAAAGGTGTCTCCTGCACAGCTGGCCCTAGTAATCTCTCTGGGTCATTTCTCATCAGAGATTCAGGGTAGATGCAGGGTAGTGTTTTGCCTTGTCAGTGAGCTTGCTGCATCACATAGGAAAGAAGTGCTCAGAATAAGTGAGAGAGTGCATCTCTCATAGAACATGAAGCCAGCTGTTGTCATTTCTACTCATTCTGCAGATATGACCACCAAGCACCCAGAGCAATGGTCAGGTCTTTGTTTATCTGAGGATTATTCTAAGGAAGAGCAAGGTGCTATTTACTTAACTATGTCAAAATGTTGTTGCCCTTGGCTCCCACCGCTAGGGCATTTCAAGATGGAAAACAACTCCTTTACACACAATGGATAGGGTCTAGAAAGTCATGTTATACCTTCAAAGTTAATTTGCAAGGGACTAAAGCAGAAAGCTCAGTGAAGATTAGGGCAAGATGCTTGATAGAAGTGTCTGTAGATTACATCACTGCTCTGCTTCCACTTGTCATGCAGATGGCAATGAATTGATCACCTACAAGGGCAAGTTGGAAGGGACTGACAAGGATCATTGAGTCCAACCCCCCAGCCCTGGACAGGAACATCCCCAGGAGTCACACCATGAGCCCAAGAGTGTTGGCCAAATGCTTCTTGAACTCTGTCAGGCTGGTGCTGTGACCACTTCCCAGGGGAGCCTGTTCCAGTGCCCAGCCACCCTCGGGTGAAAAACCTTTTTGTAATATCCAACCTAAACCTCCTGTGACTCAGATTCAGGCCATTCCCTCAGGCCCTGTCACTGGTCACCCCAGAGAAGAGATCAGTGCCTGTCTCTTCTCTCCCCCTCTCGAGGAAGTTGTAACTGCAATGAGGTCTCCTCTCAGTCTCCTCTTCTCCAGGCTGAACAGACCAAGCGACCTCAGCTGCTCCTCATGCAGCTTCCCCTCAAGGCCCTTTACTGTCTTTGTTGCCCTCCTTCAGATGCTCTTTAATAGCTTAATGTCTTTTTACGTTGCTCTTTCAGAAGCAAAAGATGAGAGGTCAGAAGAGGTCACGGTAGCTCTTTATGGTTTTATTTCCCCCCATGTTTCCTTCTCCTGAGGAGGATAACAAGCAGTTTTAACGAGCCCTGAAGCTTTACAATCACTTCGATTTCTCAACATCTTAATTGCTTTCTGTGGTATGTATCCATGAGAGCATGATAAGGCTAAAATTCCATCTGAAATCCCATAAGTGTTTGCAGATGTAGGAATCTGATCGCGATGCAGGACACAGCTGTACCCTTTCCGCTGGGCTCTGCCAACACCATAAGCCAAACACCCTGAGTTTTGGAGAGATCATAATCAGTCAAGATCTGCATCAAAAATGTGCAGCTCAGATCCTCTTTTGGTCTAAAATATGACAGGCCACGTGCCAGAGGACACATACCTAATTACCAGGCTGTGTTGATTATTCCTCCTTCTGTACGTTTCTCAGTAATTTTAGAATAAATTATATCTTTTGCAAATTACACAAGGAGATGATTATACACTTAATTAGATGTTTACCTCTTGTTTTCTTTGTGCAATAGTATCTAGTACAGATTACAGGAACTCAGAATAATTTTTCTGTATGGTCACATTTTCCCAGGGTTAGATTTCAATGGAAAAAAAACCAAAAAACAAACCAAAACAACAAAACCAACAGCAAGGCTTTTGGTTAAGGGAATATTTACACCCTATTCAGCTTTTTTTCTTCCTTTAATATGAAAATGAATAGTATCAAGTGTCTCAGCTCCTTGCAATCCATTGGAAAATGCATATTTGAAGGGAAAATACATAATTTATTAAATGTGTTCCTTAAAGTGAGAAACTTGAAATTGAGTTTAGTAAATCTGGGGATTTGAGGTTATACTTGGCATAGGCTACTCAGTCTGCTGAATTATTCAATGCTAAGACTGCCAGTGGGAATAACAAGAAAACAGACATAGATTTCAAAATATGTTTTCATTTGATTGGGAAGGAAAAGTTTAAAAATTAAATAGCTGCACTCAAAGATTTATTCCATCCTCATTGAACAACTGTTGATGGATGACTGCAGTTCTGGCTATGAAAGGAGTACCTGTGTGTATTCACTTAGTGGCACTTAAACAAGAATAAGAGACTTACTGTCCATTAAACTGACACAAATTTTAAATATAATTAGAAATTGCTTCCCTTTGAAGCAATTTTTTTCAAACTAATTAAAAAGTACATCGATATTAGCAGATAAGGACAAAAGGCAGTCACAATGTTGATGTCTTATACACCTGTTTGAAGAAATCAGCTTAAAACAAAACCCCCTCTTTAAGGATTGCCCTTTTGCCACAAGATCGGTTCCTTATGTTAGGAAAACACTCTGATTTCCTTTTGAAATTGAAAGAGTTGTGCAAATAGAAGTAATTATTCCTTAGTTTTAAATGTTATCAGAGGAAAGTCTGTTCTAATCAAAGCTACATCTGGCTTTTTGTTATGTATCAGATGACCCAGAGTCTGAAAGATTTCTTATATATATAAAGAAAAACAATTTATTTAGGCAACACATATCTTCAACCACCACAAAGAAAGAATTGTTTCAGGAACTGAAGCAAAACCCCTCATTTTGACAAATTCTACTTTTTTTTCATCATTAGTAGGAAGTAACTCCCCTTGATAACAGCAGGCCCCTCTTTCTTCTCCTCATCTCGAGGTTGTGTAAGACCTCAGGAGACAGGAGAGATCAAAGTCACTGAGAGCACAGTCCATCTTCCCTAAGCCGAGTCACACTGTTTGGAACTGCTAGCAGGGAACAAAAACATCCATCTGAATCCTGAAGCCTTTCATGCCTGTCAGTCTCATTTTTCCCTCACCACACAACATTCTACCCACTGCTCTCCTGTGCCCTACAACCAACACTCCAAATAATCTCACTGAGAAGGGGAGAAGGCAGAATCTCTGCACATGCTTTCAGTCTCACACCTCTGCTTCTGCACTTGCTCAGCAAAATATAATCCCCCAAAACTGAATTACTGTTTTTGACATTTCACTTAATATGTCATAAATTTGTACTACAATTGATTAGTATACATCCTGTTACCACTAATCTTTCAATAATATACTATTTTATCTGTTTTTCTTCATGTTTTGGTAAAATGGCTAAAGCTTTTTGTGTTTACTTTGATTAATTTTATCAATAAGGGAACAATTGTCAGGCCTAGAAACAGCGCTTCTGCAAATTAAAAGGCTGTGAAAATTTTCTAGGTTTGTCCAAGGAAAGACATTCTAGATGACAAAGAAACCACTGGAATGATTTAAAGAAAACACAGAAGTATCCATTTAATCAGCATTCATTAAAAGTCCCTAGGAAGAAAATGTTCTGCATTTTTAATACAGACAAACACCAAGCTAGCTTTTTTCATGTTCAAGTGGTTCATGGAACAGTGACTTAAAAACTGCAAAGCTTTCTGAATATCTTTTTATTTAGCAATATAAGGCAAATATTTCAGCTGGATGACAACAGATCAAAAGTATGGAACAACAAATACAATTTGGAATTTTCTTTTCACAATAGGACTTGAGAAATATCCCCAAACTGACTAATAACTCTAGTCACTTCTCCTTTATCTCACTCTTGTCCAGTCCATGAAGGGCTCTTAAATAGGCAAATGCAAACAAGAAATAAGAAATAGGAAAGGTAGTACCGTGTACAGAAAAGTGGACATCTAAAAATTTTACAAAAAAAAAAAAAAAAGGGAGAGCAAAGTAGCAAAGTATTAATTACAGCCTGTTCTAGGGCTATTAAATTTATCTGGAGCTCTTCCATCAGCCTCAATGACCTTTGGATCAGACCTGCCACTGCTTCAGAAGAGCAGAGTTCTCATCTTGCAGAAATTGTCTATTCAAGCCAAAGCCAGTCTCTGTGCTGAAGCCCTCCCATTGCAGGTGGGGCTGAATTCACACTAAGCTTCAGTCAGAGCACCTGAGCTGAAATCCAGCCTATTTAGCAAACAGAGAACATTGTTTATTGAAGCAGATATCCTGCTTAAAATGCAAGCATCATGTGGATGGACTCTGTCCAACTCTCCTTGGAGTCCAACAGACTGGAATCAAATTGATCTATCTGCTGCTGCTGCTCTGTGGCAGTCTGGCTGGACAAACCAGCTGTGAATTTAAGGGACCATTTGAAATGTATTTGACCCAGGTATAAATGGCTGCAAAGGGGAATGGGCAGGGTAGCAGGATCTACCAGCACAGCTGTTTTAAGGCAGGGTCAAGACCTTTAAAGCTTTTCTGCAGGCGAGCCCCTTGCTCTGGGCAGCAGTGAGAACAAGGGACTGGGCACTGGACAGCAGCTTGCATATGCCATAGGAATCTTTCCAGTGTGTTTCATGCTCTGTAGGTGAAATAATTCACTTGGATTTCCCCAGCTCCTTTGCAACTCTATAAAATGCAAAACTGATATATAAATAAAGTGCTTAAGGGCAAGATGAAAACAGAATGATGTACTTATGTAGTCCTTCCCAAATACAATAAATTAGTGGAGTGGTTTGGTTGTTTTTTTTTTTTTTTTTTTAATAAAACAGCCCTTGAAAAATTCTGATAATTCAGAAATTACTTGAATCTTTCCCAATTTGAAATCTTTTAACAACTTAAAAGATGTAATCTTTTTAGCAGAAACCTTTTCTAAGAAATTCCTAAAATTATTGTTTTCTGAAATACTTTTCTATTTTTTATTTCTTTAAGTTAACCTACTCAAACTAGAAACAAATCCATATGTTCTTTTACTGTGGAATGAAGTAACCCCTTGGGCTAAACAAGAACTGGATGAACTTACATGAAAAATAATATGAGCTGCTCCAGTCACCTCAGCTTAACTGAAAAAAAGGTGAGGGGTTTTTGTTAGGTATCATCCATTTGGAAACACAGTTCAGTAGGTAAATGAATATATGAATCCTCATATAAAATCACTCTCCATAGCTCCTGTAATTAACAAATTTCCTGTAATTTCCCTACGCAACTCTCCTTGCTGTTTTCATCTTCTTCCCACCACCCTGGAAATCATGCCTGCTCCATTTGTAGCTGGTTCTTACCAGAGTGCAAGAATCTCAGCACTCCACTAGGCCACATTTCTTCTTGCTGACAACTATACACTTCCCAGCACAAACCACAAGATCAAAGCAGACTTCTATCTGCTTTGCAACAAATCAACAGTTTTGGAGCAATTGGAAAACCTAGAGGCTTTCAGAGGTCATTCACCTCTCCCTTTGTGTTGCATCACCACACTCGCTGGTTTTTCATAAAGATAAGATAGGTTGGGGTCCTTCCATAGTTCGCTCTCTTCATATGTTTTCATATATAATTTGCATGTTTTAGCTTCACATTTTTAGCTATTTGAAATGTAAATATATTTAATCTTGGGAAGACTATGCAAAAATCTAAATTAGAAACATTATATCACATCTGGTTCCTGAGCTGAATACAGCATAATAATTTTGGTATAGAGAATTAAGGCCAGGTTTCTGAATATTAATTGTATTTATGAATGTCAGTGTATTGACGGCTTTAATCATGATATTGCAACTGATGATATCACTTGAATCAAAATGAGTTGTGATAGATGGAGCCAAATTGTCATCTTGGCACTTCTGTGAGAATAAAATCTCTGGCAGTTATTCCTTATGGATGGTTGCAGCAGCAGCAAAATGAGCTCTGGAGGGCTGGTACGTATATCATGTCACCCTCTATCAGTCCTTAAGGTTTGGGCCCTTCTGGTGAGATGTGCAGGCTGGCCAGAGTAGAAAAGTCTCCAAGATTCTTTTTGGGTGTTGGGACTCCTCAACTAGAATCATAGATGACCCTCTTGTGCTTTCCCTTCAACAAAAACAGTAGAAACAGAATATAAACTTGTGTAAGTATATGTACATATTTATATTTGCATATATTTTCTGCCAGAAGCTAGATTTTCCTCTTCTGTGTACTAACTTTCTCTCCCTGTATGTCTGTGTCTCTGCCTGTCACACACAGGGGTTCAGTCCCCATATGGGCCATTCACTTAAGAGTGGGACTTGTTGACCCTTGTGGGTCCCTTCCAACTCAGAATATACTGTGATTCTGTGATTCTTTAGACTGTAATTCATCAATATTTGGAGGAGCCTTAAGTTTGTTGTCTTTTCATCCAGCCTACAATTTCAGCAAATATGAGGAGCTTCCATTGCATTTGTGAAATTTAAAAAAACAAGTTTTGCACAAAGAGTAATAAATACAGGATATAACCTACAAATTAATTCTGGAAGCCACAGCTGAAATTACTTTTAAAATAAATTTTATTAAGAAAAAACAGTTATACTCTGCTCAGATAACCCTTCACATTGGTAACTTTACTAGACATTTAAGGTCTGACATAACTCATTAAATACATTAAAGACAGGTTTGGGGTAGTTTTTCTGATGGCTGCTTTTTCTCCCAACAAACGTGCTAAAGGAGCACCATAATAGGAGCTGCACACTCAGCCACGTGCCTGTGGTACTCAGTGATTGTTCTCCTGTGTGGCTCCTCACTACCCAGGCTCAGACTCGTGCTGGAGGCAGGCAGCATTCGGCACAGAGCTCTCTGAGCAGCTCCTGTGGCAGCAGGGTGCTGACCCCTCGCAGCCGTGCCTTGGAGCCGCGGCGGCGCCAGCTGCGGCAATAAAACTCCAAAGGAGTGAAGGGATGGAGCCTGCATCGCGTCCTGCATCCCGCCCCTGCATCCCGCCCCAGCCGCGCGTACAGCAGCGAGCTGCGGCTTCCCGTCTCGTAGGAAGCGCCCACTCGGCGACCTGCAGCTTCTGCCGTCTGAGCGGCTGTCTCTGAGCTTCCTGCAGCACAACAAAACAGCACTGGAAGTGTCTGTCTCTTCCTTTTGTTGCACTGTTTTCCTTCCACGGGGGCTCTCTGAACTTACGTGCCCAGCTGGAATTAATACACCCAGAGTCTCTGCAGAGAAGACTGGGGAAGTGGAGGAGGCCCGAGGGGGTGGTGTGAGTATTTTGCTCTTGATTAACACATAAATCAGAGCCAGTGTATCACTCCATTGGATGTCTGAGGCGGATCAAGGACAAAGGACCCTCAGGTTTTGACCCTCTACTCCAACTTTTTATGTGCCCGGTCCCCAGACTTGTATCAACAGCCCATGGCGTAAGTAGTAAACAAATGCCAAGGAGAGCAGGGCAAATCTTTCTGCAGCTCAGCATAAGCCAGGACGTATTATAGGCAGGCTGAAAGGACTACATGTCTACCTACCTGAGCTTCAGAGCTGGCAGCTCTTTTTGGAAGAGCCTGAGGCAAAGGTGAGATAAGCAAGGAGGGACAAAGAGAAGGCAACAGCAGAAGTATTGAGCACTATTATCAAGTTAGTTTTTTGATGCCACTCTGTCATAGGAGCAGCTTGGCACCAGTGGGTGCATAACCCAGCAGAATATTGCCCTGGTTAACACCACCCCACTGCTGCATCTGTGTCACAGGCAAGCATCTGGCTTCTGGTTTTCCCCTCTGCAGTGCAAGGCACATACCTAGAGAAATGGGGAAGGAGACATGCCAGAGTTCTATCCAGACATTCCCCTGAGCAGGTCTACCTTCTTGTGCAAACAGAGAGATACTTCCAAGGTGAGTGCAGTTTGGAGGGTTTTTCCTGCCTTTTCACTGTGACTGTAAGTCTGGAGAGGCTCCTGCTTTAGCTTTAGATTCTTGGCACACTGGTGTATGTGAGAGATCTATGCTAAATGAAAGAGATCCAGCTGAGCACTACACTTACAAGTGTCTACATCATTTAAGTGTTACCTCAGTCCAGTCTGGATCTCTGCAACAAGATTTCTTTGACTAGTTTGAGTGACAGGTCACTCAGGAGGCCACTCTTGAAAGTTTTAATGGATGCTCTTGAGTTGTCTCCCCTGGCTTTTGTAGTTATGCAGTAGGCTTTGTTCTCTGCAGTAGTTCATGGCCTCTAGCCTCAAGCCATAGCATGCATGTCCTCAGTGTCAGAACACAAAAACACCAGCTGGGTGGGATGTAAAGCAATCCTGTCATTATTTAGATCACTTTGAACTCAAAAAAATTACCCCACTAAAAATTGAACCGTTATGTCTTAATGCCCGAGACATAATTCACATGACCTAAACAAACTCAGGGCCAGCTGCTACAACACACACACATGTAGCCAGTCTGCTCTGGAAACACTGGTGGAACTGTGGGTGGGTGGAGGACATTCTGCTGCCTTTGTGTCCAGGAGCCATTTTTTCAGGCTGTCGTATAGTCACAGCCATGTAGACTTGATGATCTCAAAGATCCTTTCCAACCTAGTTAATTCTGTGATTCTCTGTGATTCTGTGATCCCAGCCTTGAACTCATGCTGTAGTAGGTGGTTCTTACTATTCTCTGATCATTACAAAGTCTAAGAACCATTGCCAGTTTCATTTACAAATTATGGAAATGAGGCAGAAATTAGGTGATAGGCTGGCTTAGAACCAAGACCAGGACTTTTGCATTCAATGCTCAGCTAAGCTGTTCTCTTCTGTTGCCTAGAACCTTGAATGAAAATACAGTCTTTAGAAGGGGAATTTACAGAGAAGAGTGAGATCCGCTTTAAGAGGGAGTTCTGGTGTTAGATGGTGCAAGTTTGTGTTACAGAAAGACAAGATGATAAGGTCTTAAGTTTTTATACTGAACAAAGAAGAAGATAGGAGCTTTATGGCAAATTTATTACAGAAATAAAAAAATTGAGTCAACGAGTAGATTTGATTCAATAAGTCATAAGTCAAAAAATCATTTCAGAACATAGATTTGGCCCAGTGGGTGAAGTTATTAGTCAACCCTATCTGGTATTCAGACTGTGTAGTAACAAGTAGCACATGGTGATGAAATGGAATTACAGACAAAGCACGCTGTCCTTACCCAATCAGACATTGCTACACGTGGCATGAAGCATTTCTTTCCAGCTCTCACTGCTGATGACCTTGTGCCTTCAAGTATCAGGCTGAATTATCCTTATCTCCTGCAAAGCTATATATAGTACTTTGCTGTTGTAAAATCTGGAGCCAATAGGGTTTTTTTTTACACATTAACCTTAGGCTGATTGTAGTGGTTGGGACCACTGGACTTTCCAACACCACAATATTCTAAAAATACCACTGAAAACCTTGACCGTTCACGTGGGAAACAACAGACACTCAAACTCTTGGAACAAGGTGTAAAGCTTGCTCTCAGCTAAGTTATGGTGTCATGATTGCAGCAAGTCATCTGGGAGCAAAGCTGAGCAAATAGAGCTGGTGGGAGATTTATTGATCAAATGAGAAGAATGATTGTCTGCCAGATCTCTTGCTCATCTGTACTGACAGATCCTGACATGTCCATTGCATGTGGCCAAGAGAGTCATTGGCCAGGGTCATAGATCAGAGCCAGCTAAGGTGTATCAGCTGAGAAGCAGCAAAAAGAAGCCAGCAGCTTCCTTTTCCTTCTGGTGTTAATAGCTTTCTATCAGAGCAGAAAAGCCAGGCTCATGCATTCCTGCACCTATATTTGTCTTAAGGGAACATCAATGACAAACTGTTCCTCAACATTTTTCTCCTGACTGCAAAAACTGCCTGGAAATGATGTGAAGATGCAGCTTGCAGGCAGAAATGGATAGCATTAACTAAGGGGGAGTCACCACCTTAGTGAGTTCCTTGGACCTGATGCATCTCTTTAAGATTACAAATGTTTTTAATGCTCAATGAGTTTAAATAACCTCAGTGGTAGATGCCAACTGGTCACTGAAGTGACATCTAGGCAAGGACAATGCGTGCAATATCACAGCTATTGTATTCTTTGAGACATAGATCTCCAAAAAATGGAACAGCCAGGAAAGAGGTAGGTAGCCAGATAAAAGTTCCTACTTTTTCTTTTTTTTTTTCTTTTTAATTTAACACGAGAAATACTGAATGAGAACAGTCTAAGAAATATTCTTGTTGTCAGTGATATGGTTCTGAATGGGGAAGAAAAGAACTACACAGCCAAGAAAAGAGTATCTATCATGCTAACTGATTCTAGTATTTGTTTTCCAATTCTGCTAATGACTTGTGCCATGTCTGTCTGTTTCTATTGTCAGACCTGCTCAGTCTGGAATTGCCTTGAAGTCACTCTCAACTTGCAGATCAGGAAAGTGACAAAAGAACATAAATTTTCTCATCAAGTCACTTTCGCTGGCAGCCCTCTAGCCCAGTCCAGTCCAGAAGCTATCTGTATTTATCATCATCTCACAGAAGAGTTGTACTGCTTCCAGAGGAGCTCTTTGCTTTTGTGCAGAAGAGCTGTCATTCCCTCAATATCAGTAAGTCTAAAGTGAGCAGCTAATATCCCCTGGCAGTGGTTCCAGGAGGCCTGGGTGCTACATAATAAAGATCATGTTTTTCCAGAAGATGAAGGGCTTTCTATTCTGGTTAACTGGGGAGACCCCTTCCTGACACTCCTTCCAAGCATGTTGGTTTTATTTTTAACTCCCTTTGCTTTAGTCTCATGTTTGGCACCAGGGATAAAGCTTTTTTCCATTGCCAGCTAAAGGTGTCAATGCCTGAACACAGAGATAGGCACTGATTGAGAGTCTCCAAAGCACATCACTCTGCAGCTCACAAATTGGTGGGAATTAGGCAGTGCCAGGCATGCAAAGTTTAGATATTTAACTTTTATCCAGCTTCTGTTTTGGGGCACTTAAATACAATTCTGTAAGTCTCCAGCTAGCTACCACCTGTAGTAGTGAGCAGCAATTCCTGTCACTGAGAGACATCACAGAATACTAGGTTGGAAGGGACCTCAAGGATCATCTTATCCAAGCTTATACTAAATCTTATCCAAGCTTATACAATCTATACTAAATAGTCCAGCACCCTGTCCAGCCAAATCCTAAAAGTGTTCAATGGTGGGCAATTCACAGCTTCTCTAGGGAGATTATTCCAATGGTTGATTGTTTGCTCTCGTTGTGAAAAATTCTACCTTGTGTCCAGTTGGAATCTCCCCTGAAGTAATTTGTACTAAATACTTCTTGTCTTTTCCATATGACTCCTTGTAAAATGGGAGTCTCCGTCTTTGGAGGTGCTCAGAAACAGCTCTATAGTTGCACAGCTGAGCAGAGTACATTGTTTATATCTATCTATCTATCTAGATATAAAAGTACACTTTTATATCTATCTCATGGTGTTTCCAACTACTTCTGGGTACACACAGACTTGCCTCAAGCCCTGTAGAGCCTTAACTCCTGAACTGACCCATCATGGCCCAAGGAAACAGTGCTCATTGGCATTCTACAGGCTGCTGTGACATGCATTAGGAATTACCCACCACAAATTGATCTGTAACATGGAAAAACAGTTATGGATTTATTCTTTTCTGTTTTGTTAAACTGTGCCAAATATTTACAGCTCAGGCTGTAAATGAACTGGGGATTTCATGCAGGGATACCTTGAATTTCACAGTTCCATGCATATGTAATGATTTCTTTTTTGTTCGTCCTTCTGCCATCATGTCAGCTGTTGAGAGTTATCATTCTCTCTCTCCATGAGCTGTATAGTGTACTCCAGGAGCCACAGGGATTCTACCTGCACTGTACCTGCACAGGTTGTACCTGTACTGTGCTCATGGGCTCTCTCCTGCCTCCAGAGAAACAGCACAGCATCCTTGAGAAAGTGGTTTAAACACAGCCACATGCCAAATCCACTCCTGTGGTAACCCATAAACTAAAAAGTTATTCCAGGCATACATTTGGCCTTATTTGTCAGCAGTTCTTTCAAAACCTCTCTCAGCTTCAGTCTGGAAGAAGCTGGTGGCAATATGCCATCAGCAGCTGACTAGCATGACACTTGGTCCAGAAATGGGGTGAGTGAGGTTATCAGAGGGTAATTCAGCATCATTGTCACCATTCAGTCACCATTTTCCCTGGCTCTGTTGCCATGGAGTTGTAGCATATGCTACACAAAATAACAACGTTATTTTAGGAAAACTATGCAATGAACTCCTGTCCTTAGTCCACCAGGCTCCCTACATGCTGATTGCTAGGATGCTAACTAACTGGAGCTTGCAGGTTTGCCATTGATGGAAAACTCAAAATTCACGTTTTACCAAACAACATGATACATCTCTATGGCATGGGTAAAAGGCATAGTTATGCATGACCACTATTAGCTGAATGTTCTTAGACTGTATCTGTGGAAAATTAACATTTCCCCCTGATGTTCTTGACTGGCTTCATGTCATTCCTCTGGTGAGAGAGACAGAATTACAAAAGCTTTTTTTTTTCTTTTTTTCCATGTGCCATAGCCAACAATGTTGTACGTTATTAGCCTGTAGCACAATTTCTAAAATTGGAATTTCCATTGCTTTCAAGGCAGACTAAAAGTTTTCTTTCTGGAAAGGCTGTATCTCTTTCTCTCTGCTGCCTCTCTTGTACCTCTCCAAAACATATGTTTTCAATCTTTTTCATTTACATGTAAGAAATCACTGCCAACAGATATTTTTGCTTTGCAGTTTATCTTCTACTGACCTCCTAAAAAAATAAAAGAGATAAGGAGGAGAAATCAGAGATGGATTTACTGGCATGACAGGAGAGAGATGAGAAAATAAAGAGTAAATTCCTCAGTTCAAATGTGAGCCTGCCAGACTGCAAATCAAAATTTTGCTAAATTCTGGAAATGTTCAGGTCATTTTTCCTTTTCTTCTTTTCTGCTTTGAGATGCAGTCTGGAAGACAAAGTCAAATCACTGTGAGAAAAGTGGTTGTTCCCAGTATCTTTGGCTGGCACCAGAAGCACCAGTTCTAGGAAGTCTTCCAGTTACTTTTTATACCTTTACTCTAATTTTAGAGACAGGACATTAAGCTAATGTGAGCATGCATCCACCTTGCAAGAGGCTTCTGCAAATTGAACCCAATTAGAGCCTTTCAAGGGTCATGTGTGTCTCACAGAAACCCTGGATTTCAAGTGATGATCTTTAAAAGCATGGATCACTCCTTATTTCCTCATTTAAGGGGGCTATGAGTTCCAAGTTGACAACTATGGGAAGAGTAAGTAGAAAATCAATAGTGCCCGAGTACATGGAAAAAAAAAAAGGACAAAGACATCTCAGTTTCTAAAGCTCAGCCCAGGAGCCAAGGCTCACATCTGATAGCTCTAAATGGTACTTACCAACTATAACCAACAAAAAGGGATGCATTTCATGAATCAGTACCCACTTCTGTCATCGCTATGGACTTTGTTAGCTCGGTGCCCCAGTGTAACTCCCCCTTAGCAAGAGATCTTTGTCATGAGTCTGGCTGGCCTCCCAGCAACACCTACTTCCATCTGAGCTGGATGCCATGAGATCCCACCCAGAGGAGTCAAGCCTCCCCGGGAACAATGAGTAATTCTTGGGAGACGCCACTGGAAGGCTGCTGCTGTGGCACGGGAAGGCCGATAACATCTCCAAGCCACAGCAGCCCTTTGTGTCGGCAGACACAAGTGGGATGTTCCTTCTTAAGCTTTCCAGATTTGGAGGAAGTGGACCTTGAAACACAATGCTCATTGAAATAGACTTTCATCTAGGGGATCTCGCAGTGTAAGTGCTGCTCGGTGATGTGCTTTCCATCTGCAGCCGAGGCCTCCTGATGCATTTCCTGTGTTTGTTCCAGAGGGACGGATGGCAGCACCTTAAAGCAGGCACAGATTGTACTGGAGGGTGGGCATTATTCTGGGCTGCGGAAAACAGTAGACATTAGTAATAACAGTATCCTCAGGAGCCTCTGGTGGAAGTGGTTGACATGTGGAATTACCTCCTCTCTCTCCTTCCCTCTCCAGAATAATAGTGCTCTCATTATAGAAGGGTTTAAAAGCATTTCATATCTGGCTGTGGTGATGTGAAGTACTCTGTTGTTCAGAGCTTCTCTTGGAAAGGAAAGGAAAGTCCACCTACGCTTATGATGCTAAACAGCCCTGAAGAGCAATACTGTAACTGGGAGTGAACTGCAAGGGCTGGAACACCGAGGGGCATTCCAGCCTGCTTGGCAGATTGGGTGCTACAAGAAATAAGAAATGCAGTTGAGAAGGACACTGCCACTAAGAGAGGGTCACTTCAGCTGTCAGCTAAGGCACTGTGAAAGCAACTCAACCCAACCAAATTTTCTTGTCATATAGCTACTGACCAGTCCCCAGGCTGTGGCTTTTCAGGATTTCTGGTTGTTCATGGAGTCTTGTAATTAAGCCTAAGCTGGCTGCAAGTGCAAATGAGTACCTTGTGAGTCTGCCATGTGGACAAGAGCATAACTAAACATGGGAGCATAGGGACAAAATGCAGCTATTTCTGAGGAATAAATGTTCTCATCAAATCCTGTGGAATATGTCCCCTTTTCTGTTATAAGGTTCAATGGAAAGAGATAGAAATGTGCTGTACTTAATTGGCATCTCCCTACCAGAAGTATTTCAGGAAGTCTCAAATG
Organism: Agelaius phoeniceus; assembly: GCF_051311805.1. Classification (NCBI taxonomy): domain Eukaryota; kingdom Metazoa; phylum Chordata; class Aves; order Passeriformes; family Icteridae; genus Agelaius; species Agelaius phoeniceus. The sequence continues at coordinate 57,924,195 of NC_135267.1, forward strand.
GCAGGGGGAAGAAGCTGGTAAGAAGGAAATAGAAATAGTTGCTCTCTCACAAATCAGTTACTGAGTCTTAGGCCTGAGCCCCGGGCATGGATCATGAACTGCAGGTTTTGGAAGCTGGAGATAGCTCCACTACTTAATCATCTTGAAAGGCTCATAAAGAGAGGAAAACATCCAACCAAGAAGTCATTGAGTATATGTAGGGATGGATGCTATGTTGTGTGGGAGGAGGAAATTATTACAAAAAAAGTAGTATCAGCCTCTCACAGTCCACTTTGGTTGCAAGATCTATTTTAAAATTTTCATGTCCAGAAATACTACTGGCAGATCCCCTCAGTGCCAATTATTCAGGCACTCTAAAAAGGCCTCCTTACTTCCATCTGCCTCTAATGACCACATGCCATCCAGTCTGAAAGGGAGAAGGATGTCTCTTTTTACTGTTGATCCCTCATCTGTCTCAATCCAGACATCCTGAGGCTCCCAGGGTGGGCTCAGAGCCATGGGGTGAGGCCAGGCTGGGGCAGGGACACAGCAGGCAGGGCAAGCAGGCAGGAGGGCAGCCTGCCTGCCCCACAGTACTGCTGGAGAAGAGTCACTGGATCACAACTTAAGGCAAGGGCAGAGTGAAAGGAAAATCACACAATTGAAAACAACAAGAAAGAAAATGAGAAAAGGGGAAAATGAAATGTTTCATAAAGTTTTGTAATTTTTTTACCAAGATAGTTCTGGGTATGCTAAACAAAGGGCATCAGGATACACATTAGAGAAATCAAAAGACTTATAGAATTATTACTGTAGTAAGGGGAAAGCAATTCAGCTCAGTGGCCAAAGAAAATTTTTGCTTAAATGTTAGGAAAAATTATGTCCAGTAAGAATTTTGATAATAATACTAAGGATTACAATGCTGAAAGACTTGAGTCATGTTAGACCTTTGCTGGGAGTAATGGTGGGTAAGCATATAATGCCCATCCAAAAATACCATATAAAATATATCCTAGGAGCTGAGTGTCTGATGAACAAATAAGGACAATGGCCACTACCATAGATACATGTAAATGGTTATCCCCATAGTGATTTTTATTCAGCATGATTTTTTGTGGCTGACATTTGGGTACCATTAGGAACTTTAATGCGTCACACAGGGAGGTTGGGAGTCAATTGGTAGTCCTGAACTGGGAAAGGATGAATTTCCTTCTTGGTCTGAGTTGACTGAAGAGGGTTCCTGGCTTAGGCTGAGGCTATTCCCATAACTACAGACAATTAAAACTAGGTGAAATAAATTCCAGCCTTGAAACCTTTCACCTGAAAGGCAGCCATGCTAGAAATGGTATTAGTGTTGGGATGAATAGAACATAATAGAAACCTAACTTTTAATTTGCCCAATTTATGAGATTTTAAGACATAATTCTAGAAATTAGGCGCTGCTGAAGTATATTGTTCCCACACTTCAGAAATCAAGGGAGCAGACTGGTAAGGAATATCATATGATAAAGACTGTCCTAATGTGACTGTGTATTTAAAGTAAAATGTATCTTCAAGATTAGCACTGTTTAGAAAGCAGCTATGTCACTCCCAAACATGCCTAACCATTTTCTGGGGTTTCCCGGATGCTCTGTGTTGAAAACAAGTGCTCTGTGTTGGAAGGGTGAAGATCTCAGACATACTTAATATAATAATTCTTTTGATTAATTAACTTAAGCTCATTGTATTTTTCATTATTCTCAATGCATCTCTGAAAAGACACCTGTCTAAATCCCAAATCCATTCTTCTAGAAGTGACTACCTAAAAGACTTACACTGACACTTAGGAGAGCACATGAAACAGAGAAGGTCAGCAGAGCAAAGTGAGTTTTCCTGGCAATGATTTAAAAGGAGGTGATGGAGGAATCTTATATCAGTTTTAGCATTGTTCTTTATGCATTTCCAGCTCTAGCCATCCTCCCACAAACTTGCCAGACTTAACAGCTGCTTCTACTTCCTTTCACTGAATGTGATATTCAAGCATGGTGGAAATGAAGCCATACAGTGATCACAAATGAAACCAGTTTATTAGCCAAAAGCCTAGAATCTCAGAGTAGTAAAAGAGTAAACATATTGTGACCTCTGGTTCCACTGGTATCTCCTACAGATTTAGCAAAATGATACCTTAAAATCACCTATCACACAGGGACTATCATCCCTTGGCCTCTCCTTTCCTTTAGCTGAAAGCATGTCTGAATCACTTCTCGTAAAATTCAATGACTAAGTAAACATGGATCTCAACTAAGTAAACATTTCATAAACATAGATCTCAACTGCTTTTTCACAGTGTTGCATCTTTAGCAATTTGCCAAAGCATCTGAACCTACCAGCCAGCAGGAGATCTGTAAAGCAATGCAGTGGGACAGGTTAGTCACAGCATCTCTTGGTTGCCTGGGACTGGGCAGGCAGTGAATAAGCACCATAATACCAAATGTCGGTGCCATTAAATAAAGTATGTCAATGTAACTACAGTCTAAATATAATAAGCCTAAAGCAGCTTAAGTTCCTAACTGCCTCCACAGACACACAAATCCATCATTAAAATCTGAAAAAACGTAGCTCTGCTGATGATTAAGTCTGGAGTTGCTTAAATTCTTCATGATACTTGCAGTCCTCATGGGGCATGAGGTGAAACACCAGGGAGGGGGTAAGAGGGGGTGTGGGGGTGTGTAGCACAGTGGCAGCAGGATGAGCTCCTGGGAAGAGGCAGAGACTGAAGCAGATTTTGGAGCAAGGCTCGTTTTCCTCTGTGGCTGTTCCAGCCAATTAATTAAGCTCTGCTGCTTTTCTGTCCCCTCTGTCTTTTTGTCCCTGGTTGCTGCACTGGAAGAAGATGGGGGGAAGAACTTTAATGGGCTTTTCAGTGTCCTCCCCCTTTCTGTCCTTCCACCTACATCCCCACTCAGTGCTCCCCATATCTTTGGAGCTGGCTTTCCTATCTGACTCAAGAGGAATTGCGAGCACCTCCCTACTGACCTCTTCCCAGCTGGCTGCAGTGTTTGTGGTTTTCTCTTTTCCTCTGTGCATTCAGTACACATAGGTTTAACAAAACTCACGGTGTTCAGTTAAATCTACAATTTTTCTTGCTCGCCAGGAGTCTGTGCTTCATTTTGTTCTCCGCATCCCTATTCCTGAGCCAGTAAAGGCTGAAGCTTTTCAACACAGTGCGCTTTTAAGGAGCTCATCCCCAAATTGACAACATTTCATCTAACATTAATTTAACATTTAACTCATTGATAAAACATGTTACAAAAAAGTCTGCAGAGGGAATACACACCAAAGCACTGATAATGAAAATTTCTTCTTTAAACTGGGATACCTGGGGACAAGCCCACAGAGCCAACAAGGCCACATCCCAGGTCCACTGCAGAATATCAGTGACTGTGTCCCCAAAAGTGCCTTCTAGGTTGACCCTGTGCCCTTGAGTCCCGTGTTCCCTGGCAGCCAGAGCTCAGGAACAGCAGGGCCCCTCAGGGTCCCTGGCTGCTGTGTCCCTGCCGCCCGTGACACACGCACCCGGCTGCAGCAGGCCAGGGCGGGTTTGGTGAGTCTCTGAGCAGCCCCGGGAGCTTTGCCTTGCGTACAAAAAAAAAAAAAAAAAAGGGACAGAAAAAAATAGAGATAGGGGTTTGGAGTCCCTAATCAGCAATGATTGCTTCCTGTGCAGAAGTCAGCTGTTTCCATACAATAGCCAAGCTGTTCAGGCTCCAGGCGCCATCCCAAGGTCATCACTTCTCTATTGTTGCTCCCCACCCCCATGGAAAATTCCTGTGCTCTTTTATGTATATAAGCATGTTTGGTTTGGAGTTTTTTTTGTTGTTGTTATTGGTTTTTGGTTTGGGTTTGGGTTTTTTTTTAGCTTGGAAAACTCACTCCTGCCTCTTGTGGTTGTGGAGGGGTTCACCACTTGGCTCTGACCTGAACTTGGCTTTTCAGAGCTTTCATTTGCTCTGCATCAACACTGCCTAATGTGCTTCTTATCTCAACAATTTTTAAGGTTTTCAAGCAAAATACTTATCTGTACTGAGTTTTGTGGAGGATGTAAATCACATTCAAATCTGACATATTTTTTCCAACTTGCTTTTCTAGGAATTCCTGTGTGTCATTGCACTCTGAGACAGTGAGAAATGAGGCCATGTAAGTTACTAGATATTGTTCCCTTATGAAATATTTATTTCCTTACACACATAAACCCCTTGCCCTTTTATATCTACCTAGTGGAAACCCTGTGGAAGGAAATATTTCATCCTAAGAAGCCATCAGGATATCATTGCATTGGTTCATTTTGAGACCTGCCAAACAAAATTCTACACCCTTCAGAATTCAGAAGTCCTGTAGAAAAATATTCATTTTGAGCAGCTTGTTGGATTTCCCAGAATTCTCCCAAATCCCTTTCATTCAGCCAGAGCTGATCCTGGGCAATGCTAAGCAATTTCTTAAAAACCACTGCCTGTTATTTGTTGCTGCTGGCATTAATTGGACACAGCAAATTTAGCTCTTTGCAAATTTGGTACCAGATAGCCCAGTCTGCAGCTTTTAGAAGCATTGATTAATTGACTGAGAATTTCTCTAGGCATGTATAGTTTACTAAGCAGAACTAGAGAAAAATGGTTTATTTCAGGAAGGCTGATTTGCTCACACCCTGTGCTGTGCAGTAATGCCAAATGGAAACAGTTTATTGCCATACCTACAGTGGGAGCTCTGCCTGATCTTGGCTTCTCAGGCAGTTCAGTGGTGATTGTGGTCTCGTGACATCTTCTCTGGTGTCACTGCTAATAAAACAATTGTGCTACTCAGTCTGTGGCTTGCTCAAAATTTAGGACAACTCAGTGCTTTAACATCCAACAATTGATGGAGACCAAGTCCGACAAAAGCTCTGCATTTAGTTATGAAAAAGCTAGAAATTTAGTTATGAAAAATGTTTTTTCCTGATATATGCTTTTTTTAAATTTTTTCCCAAATGAACATGGTCTTGACTGTCCCTACTGCTTGCTGAAGTAAGCAAGTCTAAACCACAGCAGGGCACCCACTGTGTCTGGGTTTGGGGATGAGGGCATTTACTTGGATATACATACTCCTTTCAACCCATAGGCTATTACTGCTTGTAACTCATCCTTTAATTTCTCTCTGGGTGATTTTTTGCAGTTTGTGCTTCTCAAGTTCCCACAGGAGCTCAGAAATCTGCTGCTAAGCTGCCAGCCAAGTTCATGAATATTTGTGCCTCTCAGACTCCTCTTCAACAGAGTGTAGCCAGACAGGCTTCATAGTTCTGCTGGGAACAATCACTGTTAGAACACTTCTGTTTGAAGGCTTCTTCCCAGTTCTATGGGCTCTGATTATGTCTTTTCCTGTACATTATTGCACTGTAATAGTTTCTTTGGGGCCATTTCTAGCTCTTGAATAGATGATCATGCTATCATTAGGCAAGATACCACAAAACCCCTCTCTGATAATTGTGTCACTTTGAAAATCCTGAGTTGCTGTTAAATGTGAAACCTGTGTAGTGCACAGAGAGCAAAAAAGTTATAAGCTTTTTAGCTTCTGTGAATAGATTTTTGTACTACTTGAGGTTATTTGAATTAAAAAAAGTGTTTTGGTTGTAAACCATTGCTTTATCATGTTAGCACAGATTCAAAATGACAGGTAGAAACTTAGGTGCAAAAGGCCGCAGAGATTGACATATCTGTACAAAGCCTCTTACCCTTTCTCTGATGACTGTCACTGATATTAAGTGTCAGTAGGATTGTACTTCTACTACATACAGCTTTTAATTCAAGTCCCTTTTTCAGATTTTTCACAAAAATTCAGCTAGAAAAGACTTTTCTTTCTTAAAGATGATTTTTCATGTTTGCATTTAGTGCCATAGCAGAATACCCAAGCCCTTTCTGCCAAGTGTGGTATTCTTTGTCAATACTGAGTGTCTGCATTCTTAAAGTTTACTTGTTGCTGTTTTCCAGAAACTGTCCAGTCCTCAGTTGCCCTCAATGACTTAATACAAGTTTCTCTACCACCTCTACAGCAATGGCTCAGAGCATTACAATTGTTAAAAACACAGTCCTAGGGTTTCATATAAAAATGGCTGGCATTGATTCTTAATGGAAACAGTGAATGTACATATTCAAATATTGTAGTACAAAAGCATTGTCAAATAATGTTTTAGAATTGTGAAAGAAAATGAGAAATTTCAGTGAGATGTATAAAGTCCTCAAGGAAAGAGGCTGTAATAGCAATAACTTGGAATACACAGAAAATGAACTTAAATTGCTGTTTGCCCTCATATGTTATTATATGCTGTAATAATGTTTCTGAAATTAATGAACAGATTTACTTCCTCACCTGTGCTCTGAGGGAGCAGCATCTGTGTTGCTATTTCCCAAATGGGTTAATAGGTAATATTCTAATATTTTTGTGTGTTTATCTTCTCTTCCTAGGTCTCATTTATACCTTTGAAGAGAATGATTCCTTCCTGCCATGATCCAATACCTAGTTTTTAAAAGTCTTCCCAGTTACATACATTTTTATGCTCAAAATTGCTGTGGTGGAGGTGAAGAGTCTTGGAATAATGACTATGACACAACTTTTAAAAATCCCTCAAGTAGTTAATTACATTCCTGGAGAGCTGGAGTTATAACAGGAATACTCCAAGTTGCAATAAAAATGTAAGAAGATTTTTACAAGGGTATAATTCACTTTTTAACTACAGTCTGTTTTGAATTATCAAAGGCAATAGGGAGAGAGAGGGAAGGGGAGCAGAAATGAGATAACTCACGTGAAGAAATAGCGCAGGAAATACAAACCATATGTACGCTAGACTATGAAAACACACCGACATATTCACCTTCAAAAAGCTTGTAAGCACATTTCCACAGAGAGCAGGAATACCTGGAAGCAGCAGTTGGTCACTTGGGGCCCAGCACATGTGGCTTTCCCCGTCCCTGGCTGAGCCCAAGACATGGCACCACCCCCACGCTGCTAGGGTAAGGTGGAAACTGCTCACAGGTGTGTGAGGGTGGCTGTGCCAGGGGAGCCTGGCAGGTGCCCTCTGGGCAGGCTGTCCATGCCCAGGTGAAGCCATGGCACAGCATGGCATTTTCTACATGTGTGGAACTGGGCAGCCCTGGTGGATGCGAGTGCTCTGCGGTGCACTGGGACTTTCCTGTGCAGCATCCGCCACTGCCTGGGAACTGGGCACAGATGTTTCCCCCCACTGCCAGAGAGGATGAGACCTCACCTTGTCACAGGAAGCTGCACAGGACAGGTCAGTGCAAACACACAGGTCCTGTGGAATAGCTGGAGCCAGGCAGTCGCACATAGAACCCTGATACACATTGTAGGATTCAGCGTGTGGAGGTACCGAGCAATAGCTGGACTTCTCGATACTGATAACTAAAGGCTGTTGTTTCTGAGTTTGTAGCAACTGGGCACTCTTTAAGGAAGGAAGATAGAGCTAAGCTTACTGGTGACATGATTTTAGGCAGCAATTTCTGTGTGCCTTCTCTATTTTTTGGCATTCAAAAAACAGCTATAGCATAGAGGAGTATTCTGGATGCTTCTCTTTACCTTCTGCTTTCCAGGAACCCCAGTGCTTGGATGAGTTCCTGTTGACACTTTATACAAATCATGGTTTTTTCTCCCTTGGCCTGTGACTCTTGTACAAAAGAAGCTTCTTTTATCCCTACCTAAAAATAAAGAACACTAAGAAAATGCTCTGATCAAAGTAATTCATTCATCAGCAGAATGATTTTTGCATGCTGCTACTTTGTATGTGAGAACCATTACCCAAGGAGAGAGACTGTGAATAGACGTAGTGTTTACATAGTACCAAAGTATAAGGTTGCTCCTTGTGGATAAAACAGAAGTGAACCCTCATGATACACTAACATGTGCGTGGTAGCCGATGACACATCACTGCTGCCTACATTAGCACAGCAAAGATGCTTTGTTCTCTGATGTCATGAGTTTCAAATCCCAGCTGGGGATTTACTGACTAAGCCACAGTGAGCTGCTGTGACTTCCCTCCCAAAAGAAGAAGATGAATAAAATAGAACAGCTTTCTGCTTTTGATTTCACTTCAGAAATACTGCTAAGCACTAGGAGTTATTTCCCTGTTGGTACCAAAATATTATTACGGTTCTTGATGACAAGAGCTACATAGACCCGTCAGTGGAGAAAAGGCTCATTAGCCACCTCAGGACAAGACATAATTGCAATTCTTCTGAAGTCAAATATATAAACCACAGATTAAATCCTCATTCAAATAAAATTCCTACCACAAATTGGAACTGGCAATTGCTCACCATTTCTCCATGACAGGGCACTTGTTCCCCTGCACAAATATAGACTTAGAAATTCCCCTTTTATGGTCTGGTAGCCACTTCTTTAACTCATGTTTCTTCAAGCTCTTGTCATTAAGTAATGGCACAACATATATTGTGCATGGGAGGTGTTAGAACATACAAGCTTTGAACAGACACTCGTAGAAAAAACTATTTTTTCTGCTCGTGAGATGAGGGTAGTGCAAGTGTGCCACCAGAGCTGAGCCTAGCAAACCCTCTACAGGAGGTTCTTCATGCTGTGAACTAAAACAGTTGAGGACAGAGGCCTGGACTCTTGCCGTCACCTGTTGTGACTTTTTTGAGTAATGATCCCAAGTGTTCTGTAAGGGTTGAAGCATTATCTTCACTGGATTCCTAGAAAACAGGCATTGTTACTTCATTGTTCAAGTGGAACCTGAGTCACAGAAATATTGTGACTTGTACATGGTCACAGAGGAAGGAGTCCAGAAGAGGGGAAAAAAGGTGTAACCAGTGACGTAAATTCTCCACCTTTTCTTCCTAGTTATTCACTGCATGGTCTTGGGCACTTTCTATATACTAACATGCCACAGAAGTGCTTTAAAGCTTTGCTTGTGTGTGGACAGCAGAAGATACCTGGATGGAAAGGATTACTTTACTATTCCTTATTGCTGCTGTCAAGAAGCGTGGGCTGAAGTCATGTGCACCTGGGTCAGGCAGGGTTTGTAGAAGCCTGGCTTCCCAGAGGGGTGTCAAGAGAGTGAGTGCCATTCTGGCTTTTCCTGCAGAAGCAGTCAGACTCATTCCACAAAAACAGTGTGAAAAAGGGAAAAGTGGGTGCTGGGGGGAGAAAACAGATTAAGCAGTCCCAGAGGATGAAAACATTCAAAAATCATGACTCCTGTGTTCTGTCACATGTCTTTCCCCAGAGTGAGGGACAAGTAGGAGACAAAAATCTCCATCTGGTCCCCAGGAATAGACATGTCTGAAAAAGCTCAAAACTAAGGGAAGATTTGAAACAAGACTAGGCTGTGAAGTGGAAGACTGACAAATCTGGGTGAAAATAAGGACTGGACAACAGTGTGAGACAACTAAGGAAAAATAATGAGAAATAATTTAAAAATTATTATAATTGATCTAGTGAGTTACTGATGTCCACTGGATCAGCCAGAAAAAGTGAAATGTAAAAAAGTGTTTTCTCATTTTTTATTCTAGAAAAAGCAATGAGAACTTATTTATTTTGGGCACAGGAAGAAAGAAGTCTTTTGCTGTTGCAGAGATTGTAGCACATCAGATGAGGGGGTTATGAAAGTTCAAATACACACAAAATTTGTCAGCTTCCTCACTGCCCATTTTGGAGCTAAGTGCACACCATGCTAGATGTACACACAGGGGTGTTGCAGGAAAAGTGCAATGGTTGTGTTTAAAATAGCACCAACCCTTCCTATCTTACCGGCATTGACTACAGGGACAGGCACACCCACCCAGGCCTGCTTTGTGCTTTAAATATTTTACTGGTCTGACTATTTAGATTAGAGATGGAATTTCTTTTTAACTGGAATTACCGTGGGAGTGAAAGCCCTCAGGTAGAGGCCACTGTACAGGCATAAAAATATGACCATATTAATGGCCATTCAACATTCCTTTCAGTTTCCATATGGAATTAGGAAAAACAGTATAAAACAATACTGTATTTCAACCTATGCAAGAACAGAGACTGCTGTATTATTTTAAGTTCACCAGGCAGCAATTAGATTTTCTGGATTTATCACTATACGTGGATGGAAATGTCTGTCTCACCTTCATTAAAGCTAGGCTTGCTCACAGCAGCTGAGGGTATAAACTGTGTCTGACCATACTTTTCAATCCATGTCCAAAGCCAGGCTTATCTTGTATGTTGATTCCAACCTGAACATTTAATCTGGCTGTCCTCTCTCCAGTGACTGTGGACTATCTCTAGATTACTCCTTTGGCAGAAAAAAATAGTCAAAACTGATGATCCAATTGCAGTGAATTTAATTCAGTTGCACCATTACTGAGTAAAGGCTGACCAGTCATTACTAATGTCATCATTTCTGTCTCAAAGTAAACCTTTGTAAGACCTTTGTAAGATTTGCTGAGTGTTGCACACACATCGCACGACCCTTGCAGACACTCCCTGGGATGGTCTGTACCTGCCCAGACAACCCCCTACAGGGGCACTGTCATACCTGGGCACAGCCTGCTCAAGGGATCTTTGTGGCAGGAGGAAGATGATGGCAGCTGAAACACAGAGCCTTGGGCTGTGAGGGTCCTGCCTCAGGAAAGGGGGGAAGGGGAGCTGTGCAACACTACAGCTGGGGGCTGCAGGGAGGGACCTGATGCTGCTGGTGCCAGGGCCAGCATGGGAGGCAGGGGTGGCCTCTTCTCTAGATTGTCCTGACCCTTCTGACATTCCTTTCCCACATTCCCAAAATGTAACCTCAGATCCCAAACACTCTCAGCCTTGCTTCCCAGGTGCCCTTTGCTACAGGGCTGGGCCCTTTGCTGACTCCCCGTTCTTCCCAGCTGAGGAGCAGCTCTGGTGGCTGCTGGCCACCTGAATCACAGAATCACAGAATGGTTTGGGTTGGAAGGGACCTTAAAGATCTCATTCCAACCCCCCTGCCACGGTCAGTGACATCTTCCACTAGACCAGGTTGCCTAAAGCTTTCAGGATTGAGACATCCAGAACTTCTCTGGGCAACCTGTTCCGATGCCTCACTACTCTCACAGTAAAGAACTTTTTCCTAATATCTAATCTAAACCTACCATCTTTCAGTTTGAGGCTGTTCTTCCTTGCTCTCTCACCAAATGTTTTTCTTAAGAGTCCCTCTCCAGCTTTCTTGTGGCTCTTTTTAGCTAATGTGTGTGGAGTGAATCCCAGGCAGACAGGGGAGGAGGCTGGTACTTGAGAAGGAGGCTTCCACAGAGCAAAGGGATCCAGTCCCCACCACACTGCCACCTGCTTGGAGCAAGAAAGAATATGATCCTGCTTGGGGTGCAGTGGAAGCAGGCATCAGGGGATCTCTTCAGGTTTATTACTGTTTTATTATTTTATAAGCCACTAAGTGAGGGCTATGCATCTGGCCTAAGCCTGACCCACAGTATTTTGTGTGTGGGATCTGAATTGTGCTGTCCAGTGTGCAATCTGCCTGTGGCATCATGCATGGTGGGAAAAGGCTGTTCTTCCCTCTGCATACCACAGTTGTAAGCATATGTTGAGGTGAACGGAATATCTGAAGGAGCTGGGTTACCAAACTCAGCAGTAAACCTGTGCCTGCACATTGAAATTAACTGTGTCATTCTCTTTTAAAAATAGGAGGGAGAATCAGTGCTGAGTTGAACTGGGTCCTGAAAAAATGTATGTATGACATTCTCTGCTGCACAAGCTGTCCTGAAAGCTCAGCAGAACCAATTACCCACTGCGTTTATGGACAGACAACAGCAGCTTTTCTGACTCCTGCCAGCACAGGGCTTTTTTCCTCTCCACATCTTTTATCTCCAGTGGAGACACTGGACCAGGAGGAAGGCCTCAGCCACAGCTAGCATTTGATCTTGTGTGCTGCTCTGAGCATGGACAAGGTTTTCCTTGAGGAGCCACAAACCAGGTTGTACTCACACTCTGCAGAAATCATGGAGGCAAGGGAAGGAGGACAACACAGAGCTTCTCTCTACCCAACTCTGAAGATGAATGTAAAGGGTGTCCTCATTCCATGTGTGCCTCCTACATTATCCTAATGGATTGTCAAGGAAAAAACACCAGTGCCTGAATGAAAAAAAATATGTTTACATACTTCTTTAATCCATCCCCAACCAAACACCCATCATTTGCTGCAGGCAGCAGTACACACAATTAAAAGGTTTATTTTTGTGTTAAACTATCTCTCCATAATTATGTAGTGTTTTTGAAGTGCAGCATTTCTCTGTGTGTTTGAAGAAGTGAGGGATCTGCCATCTTCTCCATTTCCTGCTATATCACCTACATTTTCCTTTCTGTCCACACATCATTAGCTGCCTCCCTTCTACCAGACAACCAGCTCCATTAAGATAATTTTTGAAAGAAAAAAGCAAAGATAAAGCTGCTTGTGAAGTACCTTCACAGACACTAGGAGAGGTGTCTGACAAGACACCATTTGTTACTCTGTCATCTTTCTCATCTGTAAGTCTAGGACACCTTGAAATAAAAAGTAATTACGTGAAAAAGAGTTTAGAACCAGGAAAGAACTTTACAAATGTTTACTATTTTGCTGTCAAGCAGTGACAGAAATTTTAATTAGAATTCCTATATATCATTATAGAAAAAGAGACAGTAGTAACTGTATTTCAGAGTGATAGGAGAACCCTGCAGTTTTCTCCAATCTTCATTCAGTTCCTCCTTCTCTATAGGACACAGTCTTAAGCTGCCCCAAGGGAAATTTATGTTGGATGTTAGGAAAAAATTTTTTTATGGAAAGAGTGATAAAGTACTGGAATGGTGGAACAGGGAGATGGTAGAATCATCATCCCTGGATGTGTTTAAAAAGAGATTGGATGTGGCACTTGGTGCTATGGTTTAGTTGAGGTGTTAGGGCATGGGTTGGAGTTGATGATCTCAAAGGTCTCTTCCAACTCAGTGATTCTGTGATTCTGTGATAGGATGCCAGCAGGAGGATGAATTCATACTATCAAACAGAAATTGAAGCTGTGGAAAAAAAAGGACCGAAATCAACAAAATTTAGAAATGAGAGGACTATTATACAAAAATCGTCCTATTATACAAAAATGTCAATAGTTAGTTTGGTACTTACACAACTCTTAAACAAAAATTTCATCAAAGTCTTTTGCAAAATAAATGCTAGTGATGTCTGCTTTACATTTATCCAAAGTGATTCATAAAGTTGTCCATTAGGATTCCTGGGTTATTTTATGCCACTTATTTGCAAAATGTTTAAATGGAGACATTTGGATTTAAATGCAACAGCAGTAAAATTCAAAAATAGAAGGGAAAATAGAAAAAAAGCCCAGCATTTGATTTTAGATAATAATTTTATGGAAATAAGCTAACTTATCATCTTAAATTACAAAGGAAAGCAAAATAGATGAAGATATGCATATCTTCTGATCTTTACAGATATTAGTCCTATTTTATTACAGCCTTTTATGTGGTTATTTTCCTCTTAGTCTCAACAACTTAGTCTTATAAAGTTATGAAACCTGCACATCATGGATTTGTTTGCTGCTACCAGCTCTGACAGGAGATTTCAGCACATGGATCACCCGCAATTTTTTGTTTAAAATGCTGTTGCTTCTTTGTCTTGTGTGACTTTGTACATCATGATTCCCAAGTAATTTATTTTCCTAGCAGGAACCACACAAACTTGTCATACTTGAGAAAAGAATTGCTTTGTTTACAAAACCGTTTCTAAAAGAGTAATTTAAATTTGACCTAGTAAAACATCAAGTGTTTTCTTATTTGCCAGCAATTGCATTCTTCTTGTCAAGTTATGCAGTCATCAGGACAACTAAGAAGTAGCATGCCTCAGTGTTATTTAATGGCAATTATTTATTGGTACTGTGGCTGCAATATTGTCCCTGGAGGCTTCCTATAATCGAAGTTGCCACTTTCAACAGCTTAATCACTTGAAGCTCTTTTGATACAAAATTGTGTTATTCCCTAATTAACTGGAAAGGAATGTAAGTATTTCATATTTCTCTTTGACAAAAACAACAGAAGTGTCCCTCATGTTAGATACATTTCTGTAGAGTAAGTAAAGCAGTGGTATGGGATCCCCTGTAAAACCATACAGTTCTCCAATTACCCTCACCACAGAAAGGGGTAGAATGGGGCAGAGAAACCCATTGCTGGCTCAAGGAGCACTGGTTTTGGGAACATTACTCTGCTGCTCCTCATGCACACACATGAGCTGGAGTGAAGGTCACTGAAGTCATCTGGGATCCCAGTGAGCAGCTATAAGGCAACTATTTCCTGTGCTCGTGTCGTTTCTGTGACACAGCTGCAATTTCAGCTCAGGAGAGTTTTCCCAGGCCTTTTTTCTTGCCAGAAAAGAAAAACAAGGCAAACTATGAAATTGCTGGTTGCCTTTCTACCACAACCTTTTTATATAACTAATTTTCAGGCTTTTTCAGGCTTTTTGAAGGTGTCCACCCACAGTCTTCAGGTAGGTAAAAAACCTTTTATCAGTTACCGGCAAAATTACAGTTGGACTTGATGATCTTAAAGACCTTTTCAACATAAATGATTCTTTCCTTCTATGAAAACAACACTTCTGATGATATGAATTCAGTAGAAAAGTGCACTTATGCTACACACAGTGCTGACTTTATGCAGTGCTTTTTCATTATAGGTTAAAAATGTGTGGAGACCAGCTACTTAAACATGGGTTAGAAATGCTAAACATTGTCTGGGATCATTAAATAATATTATTACAAAAGCTACTCTTTCAGCTGGGATAGGAAAGAGCCATGTAGGTGAATATATTTTCCCCCTTTATCTTGTCATTTCACTCATTATTTTCTCTTATGAATATTCATTTATGATGATTTTGGCTTGGGTCTTTGAATCAGTATTTGCCTGAATGCAAAGTGGATAGAAAAAATTGCCAGCTTCTAGGAAGGGATTTGCTTTAGTCTTACCAGTGTCACAAGATACATGATATCAGAGAATCAAGTCCTTAAGTCCTGCTTACCAGATAAGAAGAGCCTGCTTGCCATAAGAAAGCCTGTTTTACCAGCTCAGCTACACCTTTTCTCACGTCTTTCTTCATTATCTCTATCTAACCAAATTGAAGAGGACAGAGATGAATAAAACAAAAAGCACATACAGGCCAATGGAGACCCTTGAATATTACTTGCATCTGAAATTAATTTACTCTGGCCACCTGAGAGTGTTTACCCACTTAGGGAGCAGGAAAAGCACCATGTCTTAGCTAGCTAAGCAAGACTGAAGAGCACAGCTCACATGCAAAGCACGTGCAGTGAATCTATTCATTGCTATTTTAGCAGCAGCTGGAGGAATCAGTGGGACTGGGATCCTGATGTGCTGTACAAACACTGAGCACAGGTACCTTCCACCAGCAAGAGCTCACAGCCTAATGAGGCAAGAGAAACACAGGCAAGAGGCTACACACAAAAGGGGGTTGTACGAGACGATCTTTAAAGGTCCCTTCCAACCCGAACTATCCTAAAAGCCTATGAAAACCCAATGTTAGCGTGAGCCTACAGTTCTGTTTCAGTCTCAGGGATTGCAGACCTGAGTGAGGAAGTGTTGTTAAGTGTTGGCCTTCCTCCCATGGTCCCACAGCTAAATGTAAAGCTGCAGAGAGCTCAGCCCCTGATGTACCACAGCTCTACATCACAGACAGTATTATCTATGCAGCTCTTCTTTAGCACAATATTGTCCTCTGAAAAGTCCAATGTGTTAAACATGCAAGCAACACACTACTTCAACATTTTTTATCAAGGCTGCCACCAGAAAAAAGTAATAGGGTTACCAATGCAGCTTAGCCCATGTGTATCCTGAATCCCAAACGATGAAAAGAGGTCTGAACAACCATGTGACTGCCAGAGGGGCCTGCTACCACAAAAAACAGACAGCAACCATATCCATCAAAGCACAGGTCAATGACCTTTTGCTTACTATGAGCTCAAAGCCCACTTGAACTTTATATATTTTTTAAAATCAGCTGGTGGTTGAACATATGTTGCAAAAACAACACATCAAAGTGCCACCTTAGACCTTCAGTGTCCATAAACTTTCCATGACAGCAGCAGAGGAAACTGTCTCCTGGCAATGCACATTAAGTTCCTGCAGAGTTCAGGCCTGACTTTTCTAGTGCTTAGGTCATACACTATGCTCTGTTTTAGGTAAAATCTACCCAAACTACAGGGGAGACACCAAGAAATATTAATGTAAGCATTCACAGTGCATAAAAAAAATTGCTTCAGTTCAAGCAGAACAACAAACAACAGTCAGCCAAGGACAAGGGAAAGGACAGCGAGGTCATTTGGCTACCCATCAAGGCCTTAGTGTAATTACACAGTGAGATCTTGCTGTGTTATTGTGTCTTCATTAAGCTGAGTTTGGGTTTATGTTGTTGGATTTGATACAAATTTGTGAGCATTATAGCATAATTAAATTAAGAAATTAATTTATGTAAATACAAATAGAAGTTCATTGTATTGTTATTGCTCCTGTTACCACATTTGGAACTTTGCTATTTTGGCCAGCTTTCCCTGCATTGCTCATTCTCAAAATCTTTTTCTACAGTGGGTTTTTTTGGTCAAAAAGATAAAATCTCATCCCCTCTGCAGAGCTCTGCATTTAATAGGTGCAAGTTCTCAAAATCTGAGTTCTGCTTTTTTGAGGGACGTGACAAATTGCTATAGATGAAGATGCCTAAACAGATGAGATGGCACTAAACACATCACTGAGGCTTGCTGGGTTTTGATGATGGAGTGTCACATGCTGCCAAGCTGTCTCTAAACAAAATCATTTATATAGTAATAGCAGATGAGATGTGAAACACAGAGTAGACAGCTTGTTGTTTTGAGTTATTTTTTCTTCTAAAGATTTGATACAAAAAGAGAAATCTGGAGAAAAAGTAGAATAAAATGTTCATGCAATGTTGTTTTTCCCTTTGAATGGGAGAGTAGAAAGATAGGGAAACATGTTCCAAGCTTTCACTACTGCAGATGAAATGTGTAAAAATCAGACCAAAAATCAAGATAAGAGTTCTCAGATCCCATTTTGTTTAGAGAAGTTACAAGGAAAAAGTTACTATGAAGGCATTACAAAGATTATCTTCTTGCATAAAATATTTAATTGTATTGTGTTTGTAGATTCAATGCCTAATTTTGCCTCCAGCTACAGCATTTTGCCTATCATGCTAAAGCACTAAGTAGGTACATAAGACTACTAGAAAATCTGGTATCATACCAGTATCACTCTCAAACCTTAAGACTGAGCTAACCTCCCTGCAGTCCATATAGAGATATCCTTTTCCAGACAATTTTCTAGAGGTGTATTTCTTCTCTGTACTCATTACAGCATTGTCTGAACACTAAGGCTGTCACAAGAACTGGTTGAATGGCACAGCTCAAAGACTGTGATCAGCACAGCAGAATCCAGATGGAGGCCTGTAGTCTGTAGCGTTCCCCAGGGATCAACTGTGGGTCCAGTCTAATTCGACTTGTCCTGTTCAACCTGTCCTAGTCAACAAGGACCTGGACAAAGGCATGGAATTTACCTTCAGCAAGTTTGATGATGATACTGGGGCAGTGGCCAATACACCTGAAGACTCTGCTGCCATTCAGCTGGACCTTGACAGGCTGGAAGACTGGGTGGAGAGAAAGTTAATGAGTTCAACAAGAGCAAGTGCAGAATCCTGCACCTTGGAAAGAATAACTCCAAGTATCTACACAGGCTGGGACCTGACCTCCAAGAGAGCAGCTCTGTGGAGAAGGACCTGGCAGTATTGGTAGATGACCAGTTGACCATGAGCCAGCAGTGCCTTGTGGCCAGGAGGGCCAATGTTATCCTGGGGCGAATAAGGAAGAGTGTGACCAGCAGGCTGAGGGAGGTGAAAACCTGCCTGAGTAGAGGTGCCCCTTTCCTCAGCCCTAGTGAGGAAAGCTCTGTCCAATTCTAGGCTCTTCAGTACAAGAACGAAAAGATGTGGAGAGGGTCCTGTGGGGTGCCAGGAAGAAGATGAAGAATCTGGAGCTTCTTTCAGAAACACTGCAGGAACTGGCCCTGTTTAGTCTGGAGAAGAGAGGACTGAGAGGGGATATCATCAATGCATACAGATATCTCAAAGCCAGGTGCCAGGAGGATGGTGTCAGACTCTCTTCAGTGGTGCCCAGCAACAAGACAAGGTGCAATGGCCATAAACTAAAACACAAGAAGTTTCATCTCAACGTGAGAAGAACTTCTTTACACTGGGGGTGGCAGAGCACCAGAACAGGCTGCCCAGGCAGGTCATGGAGTCTCCCTCTCTGGAGACACTCAGAACCCACCTGGACACAGTCCTGTGTCACCTGCTCTAGGTGACTCTGCCTTGATAGGGATAGGACTAGATGATCTCTCTTTCCAACCCTAGTGATTCTGTGGACTTTCTTTTAAAGTTAAAAATAAATGGCATTGATACCTTCTATTTGCAACACTTGAATTTTTTTCAGAAATATGCCAGCAAGTAAATTTACCTGTTAGCAGCTTACATATATCTACTAATGTCTATATTTGTCCTCATACAGAGAAAAAGTAATTAAACACACCTAGGCATAGACCTATGGCATGGGCAGTATGCCATTTCCACTTGCTAACAGGCAAGATATTTTTTGATGTTAAATAAACAAAGATTCATTTCTTTGACTAGATATTTCATTTTCCCTCCATATTTTTACTTCTGTAATTATTTTTACCCCTGAGATATTTTTTTGAGAAGGGGCTTGTTTCTCTGAATTTACAATTACTTAGAATATTCCACCTCTAAGTGTACTCAGGCAGACAACCATTAAGTAAAAGCAGAATAGAGCTGCTAAATATTCACGGGACTATAAAGGATCTCCATGAATCCCAGATGGGAAGGTGTTTGTTCTTAGCAGAAAATTTTGCATACATGGAACTGAAGGACAGAAAAACATGGCACAGCTCCTCCAAGAAGCTGTCACCTCAAATCATTGCTCTGGGCCAAGGTAACTCAATCAAGATAACTCAGCTGCCTTGATGCAGGACACATCTTCTGAAACTAGCTCTTAAAAGGGAGTCTTCTTTGCTTCCTTATTGCTATATAAGAGAAGAAGAAATTTTAATCCCTCTATGAAGCAACTTGAAAGGTGAGCTGGTGTGTTGCGCTGGCCAGAACATGCTGATCTGATTTATGGATGTCATCTCTGGGATGACATCAAGACACACTCCCTGATTTGTGGTCTCAGTGCTAAACTTTCAACAAGTATTGTCAGATCCACCATCACCTTACTGAGGGCATGAACCAGTATGGGTGTCATCACTGTTCAAAAAGGATCCCAGAGCAACAGCTGAGAAGCCTAAAATTATGGGAGGGATATATGGGAGAAGAAGGGACCATCAGTACATGCAGACACAAGAATATGGTAGGGCCAATACTATTCACACTCACAGGAGCATGAAATTAGAATTGCCACAATTCATGAGCCCTGGAGCAAAGACATTGCCTGTGGAACTATGCAGAGCATTGCTGACCTGCAGGAGAGATATGCTTCTGCCTTTCCCCTCAAATGCTGTCGCCTGGGGAACCATAGCAGGGTAATACTGTGATGAGGGAGGCTACACTTAGGGATGATCCTACTGATTATAAGCTCCATGAGGGAATGTGGTAGGCCAAGCAAACCCTGAATCTCTGGTCTAGGACTGTCAGTGTAACTGCAGGTTCATGCAGGGTGAGCAGAGGGCTGGGGAACAAGATTAAGAGATGGTATCACAGAATTATTTATTATGCTCTGAAGCTATAAACAAACATGTGAGAGGCACACATTCCAAACTGAAGTGCATTCATCATTATTGTTAGCAGTAATGATTACAATAATTCTTTGTACTTCCAATACAAGTGCAAATCTCAGGGAAAAAAATCCTGAAATCATGAGAGTATTATAATGAATTTAGCTTAAAACAAACCCTGTGAAGTAGACACCCTTATCTGTACATTACAGAGGAGGAAATGGCATGGGCAGATTGCAGTTTGCCCAGGGCCAAGCAGGAAACCCAGGGAACAGATGAATAAAGTCCCAAGCTCATGAATGCCAGCCCTCTGCCTCAGTCACAAGATCATTTTTCCTTTCCTTCATTTGATAAATTGTAAAAGAATTAAGTTAGGCAAATCCATAATTAAGGGTTTGAAAATAACCTTCATGCCATCTCCCAGCCCAGGGTATTCAGAGCTACATGGGAACAGAAGTCTGATAAAGGAAGGTTTCCCTACTTTCCATGTTGGGCAGGAGTGCCTACATCAGCTAGTAGACTTAAGCATCAAATTGGGTCGTTTTTATAAGCACATCCAGTATCGAGACTTTGAAAGAGGTACTGGAGCAGACCCAGAACTTCTTTAGATTCACTTTCTATTACAAACATTAATTTTTTAGTTCTTTCTCAGGACCAATACATGTTTAATTACACCAGGGAGGCTGTGGTGCTTTGCACAAGAGACCCAGTGAGCCTCACACAGAACACGTGGTCAGTCTCTGCTTGAAAAAACTGTTGGGGGGCTGGATAAGGTCAAGAATCCTTTTCACCAAGTTAGGACTCAAATATTGCTCATCCTAATAAGTGAATGCTTTCAGCATTAAGCAATTTATCAACAGGTGGAATTACTCACCATCTTCCCTGATTAGCTCTCAACCTAATCTGACAGTCATTTCCAGAGAATTCTTATCAGCTCAGATCTCATAGGCAAGAAGGGGCAAGAAAGATTTATCCTGCTTGTGACAGCCCTTCAGTGTGTCCATCTCAGCTGAGATGGGCACCCAGCTGCACAGCCCTGCCAAAACCAGCCCTTCCAGCTCTTTCCAGCCCTCCAGCAGACCCTCAGGGCAGCCTGTGGCTGTTCTCAGAGCAGACAGCAGCTAAGTGAACCTGGCAGTCATCCTGGTGCAGACGTTTGCCCTGACTCCTCTGCCTGCTGGCAGCATCACCCAGCAAGCTTCCACAGCTTCAGGTTTCTGGGCTGGTATTTCTGCACAGCCCTGTGGTGTGGCAGTGACAGGTCAAACCCATCTGAAGGCAGGTTGGAGACCTTTTAACCCACCACTGTGTTGCATGTAGAGTATGCATGGAGACACAAATGGTATTAGTGATGGAAGTGTAAATGTTTAGGGCCTTCATGCATTTATTTCCAAGATTAGGAGCAGCCAACAGACAGATTCTGCAGGTCATTTCAGATTTAACAGTCAGCAGTGCCTGTCTGATAGCTAAGTTTTCTTGCAGGTCTAACCTGAAGCTTTTCACAGACTGTTGCCTGAGCCATATCAGAGGTAGAAGATCCTGTAGTACAGCTATTTAGATTTCTTGTCCACTTCTTACCTAAACATATAATTTCATATTTGTTCTTCCTTTAAAACTGTGATCCAGTAATATCTTATCTGTGTGCTTCTGCCCCTAATGTGTCTTGTACCAGCTTCAAGTTTGGTGCACTTAGAAGTGTTAAGTTTATGATAGGACTCAATGATGTTGAAGGTGTTAATCTCAGGGCAACCATGCTTGGTGCAAGTCCTATTCTGATTTAGCACCACTGCTGACTGCCTGCTGTATCACTCTCATCAGCCAGTTTTGTCATCCACTTTTTGATGCTATTGACAAACAGTGCTCTTTCAGCATCTTGGTGTGCTTCTGTGTCCATCATCCATTTTGCCTAAAATAAAGATAAACTGTGTGTGCTGGATTTCCCATGTCCTCCACATCTTTCACTGAAAAAGACCTTTAAGCTTGTTTGGCAAAGACCCAAATCCAGGACCCAGACCCCTTGTTCTCTGTGGTCAGCAGGCCACATTTGACTCTTATGAAATACCACTGAGGCTGGTGACATCCCTCTGAGGAGGAACTTGTCAAAAAATTTTTACTTTTTCACACCTGCAATTAGAATTTACTTTGCCAGGAGAGAACATATTTTTTTCCCCACATCCAACCTAGAGAGAAAGCGGAGTACTTAGAGTGCTAAGAGGCAAAACAAAGAGGTTTCTGTGAAGAGTGACTCTGCCACACCATAGCAGCACCAGAGACATCTCCCTGCCTGCCCCAGGCAGTGCTACAGAATGGCCCATGTGTCACCCCAGCCCTGGGGAGCAGTCAACACAGAGACACATGACATGCCAAAGGGACAACTTGCAGCACACAGAGGGATGTGCTGGTATCACAAAGCCAGAACACAGGGTCTCACATGAACTACTGTGGCCTCAGATCAGCTGATGGCATCTCTGATCAACAGAGCAGCTATCTTTAATCTTTCCTCCCTTGGGATCATATATTAGCCATGTGAGTGTGATCCTCAGCAGAAAAGCACGTCTGCAGTTGTCACTTGCTTAACTACTTCTTATTTTTCCAGCAGTTTCTCAGGTGCTCCTTTTCTCACATGACATCAGGAAAATTATTTTATTTATGCCATTGCTAGTTATCCCATCTGCAGTGAGAATACTCATCACTCCTCGTTTTACATCCTCGTGCAGAATTTACCTTCAGCTCTCCTCAAATTATTGTCAGTTTCTAATCTAATCATTGTCACTGAATATTTTACACATGGCAGAAAAGAGAGCAGAGAAGTATCAAACCCATGAAGAATGTTAGGATGGAAGACTTTGACCTCAGAGGAAAAGGATCTGCCCAGAACAGTTCGTGTTAGGAACAACCAAAGTCTGAAAGTCTTTTGAAGAATAATGTTTTACAGTACACAGCTTAAAGTGTTACAGTTTAAACTGTACACAGCTCCTTGGGTTACTTACTGAATTAAATACCAGCCATTGTAAACATATTTGGCTGGGTCGTAAGATAACGAGCCCAGGACCATTTGATCCACTTCATGAAGGGACTCTGCTGGGTGCCTCTTGTAGCAGAGGCAGGGCTGGTGATTTGGCACCCTGACTGCTGTGACAGCAGCTGCAGGGAACAGCATTCCTCATCTCCATGGTCCAGCCATGGGGCTGCACAGGGAAGCTGGGCAGGAGCTGTCTCCCACTGGTTGTGGTGGATGTGAGGGCTGTGGCACTGTCTGCTGTGGAAAACAAAGCAGAATTAGAAAAATTATCTGAAGGATAAAGCCAGTAGACTTGCACAGGTGTTGGCTCCTCTGAGCTGGAACAAGAGCAGGGAGGGCACCTTGTCTGGCCAGCTCTGAGAGGATTTGTTGCCACACTGCATGTCCTTGGGGCTTCCTTCCCTTCAGCAGGTCTGTGCCATCAGACTGTCACACTGCAGCTCCCGGGCACAGGCTGGCTTCCTGCAGTTCCCCATGACTGAGCTGCAGAGAGGACTTTTGTCACTACTGAGGACAGTGTCTTCCTGCCAGCAGGTTCTCCTGCACCAGTGAGTCATTCCTGAGTCACTTGTCCTCTTGCCAGGAAGAGCCAGTCTTCTCCCAGGGAATACAGCAACCTTCCTGGCTGATACAAAGAGACCAGCTGAAAAGGTGAGACATCAGTGTGCATTTGTTCCTAGGAAGGTTTCCTCGGTATTAAATAGTCAGGACGTAGCAACAGTCTGGAGATGGGTTTATATTAGCTGCTCAGCCTTCCCCTGTTGATTTTATTTCCTTTTTGGATTCTGAGAAGAAGTTCTCCGTGGCCAAAGTAAGGAGACATGTTGGGGCAAGATGAGAGGCAGCTGCTGCCAGCTCCAAGGACTTCTGCTGCCAGATCAAAGTGTTTGTGTCACACAGCATTAATAATGCCCTCTAGGAAGTCTCAGAGGAACAAACTTCCAGAATAACAGTTTAGCCCAAGCTTTTTATTAGCCTACGTCAATTGGATCTGTAAAACTTTAAATCACTCTCTGTGAACTTTCCTGCTAAAATTCACATTTGCAAAGGCCACTGACATTACAGAATAAAACCTTTCCATTTTCTCTGTTTGATGATGAATTTTCCAGGACAGGCGAAAAGTGTGTCTGTTTATGTTTGAACGATCCATTCTGAAGTGACTGGACCAAGAAGGCATTGCTTAGAGGTGTCTAATCCAGGTGACAACACAAAGCCTTCTGTCTTGCTTTCAGCAAAACCCCCAGAAATTACTCTTTTAAAGATCAACCTACTCTAAATTGACTGCAGCAGGATGTTGGATGGGTACATTTAGGAGCATTTATTCGCCCTTTTTCCAGGGAATAACAGTGAGATCTTCAGAACATACCTGTTTGCCTTTTGTGTTGTCTCCTTTCTGACAGAGACACTTAAATGTGCCCTCAATTACCCTTCAGTAGGCCTTTTGATTCAAATGCCCATATCTTTCTAACAAGATGGAATATATATGAAGAGTGCATGCTGGTTTCTGCTCTACTAGGTGATCAAAATAGAAGGTAATGCCAAAGAACACAAAATCTAGCTATTGCTCCAGAGGAGCTGAGAAGATGCTGTCCTTGAGCAAGCAAAGATGATGTAAAACCCATTGATGTAAAACCTAATTTAAGAATCTTAACAAAAACAAAAATAAAAACAAAAACAGTGTCATGAGAAGCAGAACCCCATTAATGTGCTTCTTCTCCATAGAGTCTATGGGGAGGTCAACGAGCCTGTGTAGGATTTTCTCCTGGCCAGTGGTACTTCAGTTGCTGGAAGATACCCCACCTCTGCAAAAGAAAATTCCTTTGAACCTCTCCCTTTGAACATATCATTGCCAGCACATGAAATGCTGGCATGAAGAGAAGGCCAGCAGGGGTCAGCTGCCATTTAGGGGGTGAAGGAGCTGAGTATTGCATGGTCTGGGCAGTATTTTTAGCTCAGAACCCCATCCTGAGAGCTGTAACTCTCTACTTTCAGAGAGTGTCAGAAGTCAGGAGCTGTTTAATACAGAATGTAAAGATACACTCTCTAATGCAGAGATGTTCACCTTTACAAATAAGTAATGTAGTTTTAGGCAACTCCACTGTTACCCAAGTTGTGCTTTTTTGAAATGTCACACAGTAACAATCTTCAGATTTCCAAGTCCCCACTTGTCTCAATACCCTGGCTCCAAGATTATGATCAATATATCAGCTGGTCATCCCACATTGGCTTCTTTACTTCAGACTGGAGAAGAGAACTGTCACCAAGTCATGGTATTGCCATGAGAGTAGCAGCTGAATACACATCAGCACTGAACTAATTGCAGCTACAAACTCTAAACCACAACAATAATAGGAAGTCAGGAACCTTACTCAGTGAAGAAAATTGCACTCTGAAGCCTGTCAACTTTTTAATATTTGATCAAGTTAGAAATGGGTTCATAGTAATTAATTCTCCCATTTGAAATTGATTTCCTTGAAAACAACAAAATCTGATTTCCACATAAGGCAGTGGAAAATTTGATGGCATATCATAAGGTCTCTGATGAAAAAGTGAGTTGAACAAAGTTTTGCAGTCATAGTGTCAAGACAAAGAGCAACGGATAAAACATTTATTTCTTGAGCAGCAGCTTACACCTGTCAGCTGGCAGGGAAAAGATAAAGAAGAAAATATCTCTATGGCTAAATCCTGCATAAATGTGATGAAGATCACACATAAGTCCTCAGACTCAAGTTTTTTCACTAGGCACCTACAATAACAGATGCTGAGATTATCCATGAGGCTGCACAGCCCAATGGGTGCTAATTCCAGGTTCTGTCTACCCAAGAGACTGACATATTATAAATCAAGATCCAATCCATTCCAGCCCTGTCCACTGCAGGAGGACGTTACCAAATGCTTTGCACTAGGAAATGTAGGCTTTGTGTTAGGATCCTATTCCACCTCCCAGCCTCAGTGAATTCACCTCAGTTTGAGCACCATACTAGGGGAGGGCTGGCTTTGTCTCTCAGGCTCTCGAATCTACGTGCATATTACCATACATGCAGTGGGAAAATACTCTTTACATGATGTCTTGGGACAGGGATTAGCAAAAGCCTCAAGAGGCAGAGCAGCATTTCAGAGGGGTTATCCAGGCCCAGACAATGCCCTGAAACAGATCAAAATGTGCACTGTTACCTCAGTTTGGGGGTAGCAACAGGGACCTGGAACATTTGTCATGTCATCCCCATAGGTGTCCCTCCCACCCACTAATAATCTCCAGTGCTGCTCTTGATGTTTGCTCAGCTAAATGAGATCTACCTCATCTGGAGGTAAACCACTCCAAATAGATTTCTCCAGGAAGGCTTTTCCCTAAGTGCTTGAGTGTTTAAAAAAAACTATAAATAGGTCAAAACAATGAGACAGGGAGAAGCAATGACCTCTTTTCAGGAAATAGTATCCCACTAACTTCATTCTCATCCACTGCCTATTTAGGCCTGGTAATGAGGTTGGGTGTACGGTTATTTTAAATTTGTTACGTGATGCAGCCCACTTTTCTGGGATACCACAGCAGATGTCAGTAAGACAAGAATCATCCTTTTATATTTCCATGTGCACAGGACATTGTCTCTCAACAGTATCACTAGCAATGCAGCAAAGAGCTCATCGGAGCATTTTGAAAAGGAAAATAAAGCTGTTGCCCATGAGTGCTGTCCTTTGAAGTGTGGGACTGAAGCCTCTTGGCTGACATCCCTTTCCTGGCCGACTCACTTTGTGCATGACTGCAGTAGCACGCTGCAGTCCCACGGGACCTGTTTATTACTCCCAAGTAAACTTTCCCCCTTCAACATGGGAAAATGGATTCACAGTGATAGAAGGCTGGGACATTCTGAATGCTTAAAATCATAAGGCTTTTAAAATCACCTTTTTATCTTTTTTCTTTCAGTCAAATGCCAAAGAAAAGAATCATGTTAAGCCATGATTATAAAACATGCCTTTGATGGCTTGTGCATTTGCCTTGTAGTACCTCCAAGTCAAATATTGTTTAAATCCCCATTGGCTCACCAAGATATATGGAAGAGACAGGGTTCAGGAGGCTAGCAGGGAATTAATGGCCTTAGCTAAAAAATAACTGGCTACCACAGCACCAGCGCTGATGCACGTGGATGAAGGCACCTGTCAGGAGATGCAGATTCTGCATCCCATGGGTTTATTTCAGGCCAGCAGCTTGGCCAGCTCAGAGCCTTTGGTGTCCAACTGCAGGGACACCTGCACCCCCTGCCCCAGTGCCAGGTGACCTCTTGGGCCTTGCAGCAGAAGGGAAGGAGGGACAGGCCTCAGGGCATTTCAGGGAGGCTACATGAGGGAGCAGGAGAGAAGAGTTTAATTACTTAGTCTGGCTAGCAGATGGATTTTGAAAGTAGCTGCATCATATTGTGACTACAGAGGACAAACTGATACAACATTTGGAACGGCTTATAAAGTAATGTTTTCTGAATGTATTTACTGTGCTAGGTTTAAAAAGAAGCTTGTCCTGGAATTCCTTACCTCCTCCAGTGCAGGCAGGTGGCCTGGGAGAGGTGATAGTACATTTCTTTCCTGGCTTTTGCATTCCTTTTTCCAATGAAAGCTGTGACTATTCATATACAAGTCAAATGACACTGGCATTATACTGAAATGGTGCCAGTGGTGAATCAGAGACCTTTTCAAACCACTTGAATTTTAAGGGGACAAGAAAGTGTGGATCTAACTGAAGGCAAAAAATCAATAATAGATGAAAAATGAAAAGTGAAGCATCTAACACTAAAAAAAAATCATATGTATATATATATATGATTTATGCCCATTTTGATGCAGACCTCTGCCTACAGAAAGCAACAAAAGGTAAAAGTTATAAAAGGTGCAATGTAAAGTAAAAGTTAAATCTAATTTAAAGTTCAAGTCCTCCTGCAGTGCCAGCCACAAAGTGGTATACCTTGAGTTGTAGATCAGGGTGAGAAACATGAAATAAAACTTCAGGTGATTCTTTAAATGAGCAATTGTAATAATGTGAGGTAGGATTTCACAAGGAATCTTTATTATAATAAAGACAAGAAATGATCTGTCATTATTCACAATCACATTAGTTTAGTTTTAAAAGAATTTTGACAAAGAGAAGAAAAAGCTAAAACACTTTGGTAGTTGGTGTGTAAGTGAAAAGAATCCTGTAAAAAGGTGTGTGTGTGTGTGTGCATGTAATCCCAGATACACGCATGGAGTTTGTCACCCAGGCGTTCCCAGCACCATGTACTACTCTGGAATCAGGAATGTACAGTACATTCAGAGATGCTATAATAAGAAAGTAGCACAAGGTAAATAAATACTGAAATTTTTATGAGTGAACTTTTGTGAACCAGTATAATATGGGAGCATGAGAGGAACTCATAAAAGCAGGGCAAAAGCCAAAGAACAGATGAGGATGAGAAAGTGATATGATGAGTGCAGCAGAGAAAACAATGTAAAAACAAGCATGTCTTTTATTTAAGATACATTCAGGAGAACATCAACTGAAACCATAAATTTGTTTCAGGATTCAGGAAACTAAACTCCTGGGTTACAGTTATGCCCACTACCTGTCTCTGGAGTTACAGCCTCATTATATTCTACTGAAATTATATTATTATTTTGTTCCAGATATGCTTTGGAAACTCTTGGCTACAGTGCGGTGCAGCTGAAACTGATTTATTTGTATCCAATTCTGTAACTACATTACAGCCAGTACTCTTTGTTTGCGTACTGCCTCTGCATGTAAAGATTTTACAACAGAGTAAGAGGATGACTGCAAAAATCAGGGTCTGCAGGTGTGGCCTTGGAAAGCACTCCACAGCACAGCTTCAGATGAGAGAAACTAGGGGTGCAAATGAAGAGAATATTACAATCAGTTTCTAATTAAACCTGGCTCATAATAAAGAAAAAAAAACATATTTTACAATAAGTATCCTGACAGGTCATGTCTACTGCTCAAGCAGGTGTTCAAATACGATCAAAACTATTATAATATCATGGAACATAAAGGAGGGAAGGACTCCAAAAAATCACATCTATCTAGAGACCAACTGGCACCACTCCTGAGGTGTCCCAGTTGTTGACGGAGCTTCCGGAGACGGAGGGTCAGCAGCCTTTCTTGGCTGTGAGCTAACCTATCTGCACTATGCCAGGACTTACCCATATACCACAACTCTGTACAGGTGAATAAGGAAGGTTGTGCAATGACACCTGGCAGGTTGGGCAGCTAAGCCATCACCTGCAGAGGTAGGCTTGCTGGTATTGAGCATGGGAAAAATGTAAAAAACTGTTCTATCCACTTGGGAAAAGTGGAAATCTCCTGATGTTGGCAACCTTAAACAATACATGCTCTTTTTACTGTGTTTAAAGAGCATATGAACAATGATTATTATCAATGGTGGCATTATATTCCTGACTAATTTTCTTATGCCTAGTATGAATCATACCTGCATCTGAACTGATGAGCCTGTAGCAAGTTCTATAAAGCTGTTGTATCATCAAGATAATTAAAGCAATGTGTGTTCTTCTCCAATATAGAATTTCAGGTCATTATAAAACAGTATGGCATAGTCATAAATTGAACGTCTCTGTAAAGCATTGCTCTTCTATCACAGTGTCTGTTAATAGCCTGTTTATTAAAGCAATAAAAGTGTAATTTACGCCACCTTTAACCAAGGAGCTTGAAAAAAAATATTTCTGGGAAATGATTTCCGATATCTACGGAATCTAACACAATCATGCCCAAACCTTTGAAAATTAATCATGCCAGCCAGAACAGCGAGATGAATTATGGAGATTGCGGATGCTTTAAAGTGCCGAAGCGGACGCATCCCATTTTCCCGACCTCTCCAATAACAACAGCCACGATGGGCCGGCCGGTTGTTTTTGCAGCTTGCGAGCAGAGGCGCCCATGCAGCGCCCCCGGCCCCAGCACAAACAGCTCCAGCAGCCAGCAGGCACCAGCCCCAGGCCGCTTCCTCCCGCCCTGCTTCCCAGCTGCTCCCAGCCACAGAGAGCACGGAGCCATCTCCAGTTTCCCCCCAGCGACACCGGAACGCCTGGGTGTAGTTTACGGAGAGGTGCGCCAAAGACAATTCCCAGGCTACCAGACGGTTTCCATTTCACGAGGCTCCTCCGCTCAGTGTTCTGCTACAAAAGCTGCAGCCAAACTTCCCAATATGCCTCTGGGTACCAGCAGCAGCAAAATCTTCAGTCCTGGCTCCCCTGACTTTCTTCCTTTCAGCATTTTTGTGAGTGAACAACGTATCCTCCAGTACACAGCAGGGTGGGTAGGGTCTGACCTGTGGCTTTATTTCCTCTGGAGCAATCTGATGGCAATGCAGAGATCCCAGAGACCACCTGGCAGGCTCCAAGTTAAGGTTGTTCTCCAATCTCACCTGCCAGGGGCCTGCCGATAAACTGGCGCAGACTCAGGCAATGCCACTCCAAGTTGTGGCTCTTGTCACTTGCCATGCACTTTCTGCACAGACTTTCTTAAAGTAAATAAACAGGAAATATGGGAATCTGAGAAATGAGTGGCTATAAACAGATTGGTAGCTCTCACCTCCATTTGGTGAAGAGAAAGTGAGGAAAAGAACAGACAGAGAATAAGAGGTTATATTTCAGTACATAAAGCAATAAGGATAGCATTTC
Source organism: Agelaius phoeniceus (assembly GCF_051311805.1). Lineage (NCBI taxonomy): Eukaryota > Metazoa > Chordata > Aves > Passeriformes > Icteridae > Agelaius > Agelaius phoeniceus. Next base: position 57,954,697 of record NC_135267.1, read on the forward strand.
CAATCCCAATAAACAGTTGAGAGGAAGCATTCCAGAGTAGCAAAGCAAAGGCAAAGTGCTCCACAAGGAAGTGCAAAAACAGAGAGGGTCAGGCTCCACCACCCCGAGCTGCTGAAACTGTCACTTCTTGTATCAGACAGGACTAAATATCAGCACAGCATGGGAACAACATCACAGTGTTGCTAACCCTCTTAAAAATAAAGCTCATGGGCAATCTCTAGCCAGACACTGGTTTTTGTCTTGCTCAGTAGTCCTCAGGGCAGCAGCTCTCTATTTTTATTTTCCCCAGCAAAAGCTGAATTGAAGGCCTTGCAAAGTACTGACCTGCCCTGAGTGTTCCTGCCACAATTATTGCCTGACTGGGTAAATCTTGGGTAGGCTACCACAATGCTGTAAACCTGACATTGCAGCAACCCCCAGCCCTTCAACCCCCTGGACACTGTGGGCTTAGGAGGTCACCCAGGCCATGCACATCTAGAGCCAGTGAAGCTGATTCTCCTCTGGGACAGCTCTGCTGTCTCCGGTGCCAGGCTGCCCAGAGACTGTCCTGGCTGACCCTGCAGGCAGTGCTGGCAGTCTGCCTGTACCCCCGGGGACATCTTTGGGAGCCTGGCACCATGCCCTGCAAATAGTTGATGCTGGCTGCTCTGAGTGCTGGCACAAGGCAAACCCCCAAAATGCAAAGTGGAAAAGGTCACTCGGAGCGAGCTTTCTGCTCCACAGCCTCTGCAAGCACTTAGTAGCATTTGATGAGTATCAGTTGGGTTTTTTTTAATATTATTCATTGCAAATGTTAAAAGGAGACTGTTTACAGCATCTGGTATGTCTTTTATTACTCTGCATGATTTTGGCTCAGTTAGTACTGTAAGCCTGGATTTTTACAGTTCTGCAAATTATTTTCAGTCCTGCGCTTTCTCTCCTGGTCTTACTCATCGCAGTGACAGCAATCCACATCACTGCTGTGGGCTGCTTTTTAGGAAGTGGGCACATGATGACACACTGAGAAAATAAAGAGCCAAACCTCATTTGGGAGACTCCACTTACTCCCCATTTAGCATCACGTCATGCCATCATGATCAATCTTTGCACAGAGGGGATGACAAGCAGAAGATGAAGGTGGGGACTGAAAAGGAGACGCCAGTTTCTGCAAGGAAGATTGGAAAATCAACATTTTCTGGTTCTATTCTGACAATACTCCTTCCTGAAGGTCACAGAAAGGAGGCCGTTTAGCAAAAACAGGGAGACCTCGTAGCAATCACACCTCCTGGTGCTCCGTCGGGCTGCCGTGCAGCACTGCATCGTGCCGGGACGCCTTGTTGGGCTGGGTTTGCCGCCGGGATGCCGCAGGACCGGGCGGCTCCGGCCGCCATCGTCGCTGTCGCCGCGTCCGGGGGGCTGCGGGCGCTTTGCTCCTGCCCCCTGCCGGCGGCTGCCGGGACTGCGCCCCCCGCCCCGCTCCCGCTGCTGGCCCCGGGCTCCCGCCCCGGCTCTGCGGGATCGCAGGGACGCGCCGGTCACCGGGAAGGGCTGGAGCTCCCGGACGTAGCTTCTCCTCCGACTGCTGACGAGCACGGGCATGATTTTTCAAGGATGCAGCACAAACATTCTTGTGGTGTTATTATTTATTCCAGATATTCTAGAATGATAGGGTCATGGAATGGCGTGGACTGGAAGGGACCTGAAAGATCACCTGGTTCCAGCCCCCTTTCACTAGACCACACCTTTCACTAGGCCACGATTCTGAGTGCTCCATCAAACTCACCCCTAAGCACTTCCAGGGATTCACATCCACATCCACAAACTCTCTGGACACTCTATTTCAGTGGTTCACCACCCTGATAGTAAAATAGTTTTTTCTGCTATCTGATCTAAACCTTGTCTCTTCCAGTTTGAAACCATTACCTTTTGTCCTGTCACTACATGCCCTTGTAAAAAGCCCTTCTCCATCTTTCTTTTAGGCTCTTCAGGTACTGGAAGGCCACAATTAGGTCATCCCAAAGATTTCTCTTTTCCAGGCTGGACAAACCCAATTCTCTCAGCCTTTCCTCATAGGAGAGCTGCTTCATCCCTCTAATCAAATTAGTGGCCCTTCTCTGGACTCAATCCAACAAGTCAGTGACCTTCCAATGCTGGAGATCTAAGATGCATGCAATAATCTTTTCTATCCCAAATAAAAATGCAAGGAAAGGCAGGAAAGAAGAAGGTGGAAATTACTTGGCATATCTAGAATGAAAGTCAAAGACTACCTGTGAAGTTAAAAATACAAGTCAGTAAAATGATGGGGCAATTTGCCTTGTTTGTACCCTAAAGTTGAGGTCAGGTGGATACAGGACATGAAGCCAGGAGAATCCATGTCCAGCACTGTTGCAAACAGGCACTGCTACCCGAGAGGTTCCTCAATGCCTTTTGCCACAATTCCTATTCCAGTAACACAGTGATATCAGCAGTTCTCAGTGGTCAGGACCAGGAAACTCTCTGGCACAGAATGACACTGTATTCTTTTTCAAAATGCCCTAAAGAAACCCTAGCAAGAAGTTCAGTCTTTAGGCTGGGTATTCCATAACATTATTCTGCAGTGTTCTCCTTCTGAGATAGTGAAATGCAGACACTAAACAGGAAGACAGTCACAAACACCTAAGAGCAGACCAGACTATTGCAATTCTACCTTCCCCTCTTTTGAGGTGCTTAAAGGGATTATAATTTAAATGTTCATATTAAATTTTAATTGTTTTAATGAACAATAAGTATATTGAGACTGTAATAGCAAATGATCAAATGGAATTTTAGAAAAAAGAGATAAGGTGGGAAAAATATCTTGGTAAAGCATTCTTTCATTCTATTTTCTGTCCAGAAGATAGGTCTCTCCTAAAAGTCACCATAAATACCAGAGGTAATACCTTAATCTCTCCTTGCTAAAACTCACCATTAAAACATTAAGAATAAATAGCATCTAAGTGAGGGATTTTTTTTGGGTTTTTTTTGGTTGGTTGGTTGGTTTTGGTTTTTTTGTTTGTTTTGGGGTTTTTTGGGTTTTTTTTTTTAAGGTTCCAAGCAATTGGAAAGTTAGTATTCAAGTTATGTGAGCTAATTTGGAAATTAACTCTCAAATGCTGGTGTACTTATGGTGCTGCTTGTAGTGGTGGAGAAGACATGTGCCCAGTGTGGAATGTCTCTGTCCCACCTTGCTGACCCAGGGTGGTGTTCGGAAGACTGGCTAGGGTTTCTCATTTATTAAGTCATCATGCCAAAGAGGCTTGGTCTCAATACATGCACTGAAGAGCTGCTGCCTTCATGGCCCAATGGCTAAACATTGGTGAGATGCACTTGGACTCCAAATGAGCAGCTGAATGAGGGTAAGCACAATTTGCAGGTGATACTAGTCTGTCATAGCCAGGCTGTATGCTCTAAGGTCATGATGATATGGAAGCTCTTTCCATGGTGGGGTCATTGAAAATGACTGTATACCTTTGATTTAAAAGCTTTAGAGTATATTCATTCAGTGATTAACTGAAGCAATTTGATGTTGCCGTAATTAAACAATATACTTCATCTTCACTCTGTAATATTTTTTTTCTTAGGTGCTAAATCAGCAATAGATCTGTAATCTGCTGATTAATTCCATTTACCCATGCTCTGGTGAAGAATAAAACCTTGAGGCAACCAAAAAAGAAAATGCAGTAAAATATGGAAATAACTGTAGCCATTAAAAGATATTTTTGTTTCTTAGTCTTTTGGGAAACAAGTCAAATATCATAGCTAATATCTTCTGCTCAAAATAATGGCAATTCTGGTTTTATTAAGGACACTAAACTTGCTGATATTCCAGTTCCTTTCCATTTCTAGAAAACAGAACAGATTTCTGCGCTCAATTATTTTTCAAGTCTAAAAGGAAAACCCAGTGTTTTGAAATCAGCTGAGCAGTCAATCTGGTTGCATATTTTGCAACAGCTGACCTGCAGCCTACTCCTCATCTATTTCCACTTACATCTTATACCATTTTGGAGTTTCATAGCCTGTGACAATCTCCCTGTCCTAGTTCATCACTGCATCTCAGTTCTAGACTCTGTCCAAAGCCCCAGGGCCATGCCTGTCTGCCTCAATTCAAATGGATGCTGGCATAATCCAGGAGCTGAAGCATGCTGAGATTTGAAACTCTCTTGTAAGTTCATCCAAAGGGGCATGATGAAGCAGACCAGTGTAGGAATAAGGTTACACCCGTAACCACAAAGAGGACAAAACAAAACATGGAAAATATCCAAACAAAGACAGGGGAAGGCAGAACATGACAGTACTAGTAGGACATTTCTACCATCAGGGATCATAAATGTTTGTTTCCTGAGGCATGTACATTAGAAGGAGCTTTTGTGGTAATATTTTTATGAGAGGATTAAAGAGGGAAAATACCTTTTTTCTGTTGAAACAACATCACTCTGAAGTGATGCAGTGCTGAAGCACATGGTTCAACTCATAGAGGAGAACTAATAACACCAAGCCTTATTTATCTGTGGAAATAAAAGCTGTGGGTTTCTCCCTTTCACCCTGCCCCCACACTGACACTGCCAACTCTTTGCACAGCTCAGTCTCATCCCTTAGACTTGTAAGTAAACTTGGGATGAAAAGTGTGCCTTTGTTCCCTGAAGTATCAAAGGAACTGTGATGTTCCTTTCTCATGCCAATCATTATAACAGTCAATAAGTCAGCACAATGGGTGCCTGGCTTTCATGTCCTTAGGGCTGATGGCACACATACAAAATATGACTGTTATTGTTATTTTTACTATTTTTAGGCATACTTTGTTAAGACTACAGCAAGCTTATGAAAAGAGCAGACATTCAGTTGGTGGCCTTTCTTGGGAATCTCCCTCAAAGCCCCATGTGAGGCAAACTGGGTGAGGAAAAAGCACCAGGTGAGGGTCATCATCAGGAAAGGAAGAAGCCAGACCAGTTCTGGTCTTGCTTCTCTAGGATTTGTCCTACACTGGGACCCTGTTGGCTTTGGAGGGACTAGAATGAAGCACCCAGGCATCAGCTATTTGATCTGAGAGCCAGCTATGCAGCACACTTGTTACTAAATTCTGCCAAGGAAAAGAAGACCCAGCAGATGTATCTTTCTTTTAAATATATTTAGTTGTTGTTGCAATTCAAAAGAAAATATCTTGGAAACACAAGATTATCAAAACATAGTGACTCATTTTCAGGTGTGTTGTAAAAGCCAGGGCAGATTTCTGCCAGGCTTTTCCCTAGTGGCAAACCAAACATTTTATCTCACCTGGATTTTTATTAATCTGATTTAATTGTTAGTTGTGGGGGCTTTTTTGTTTGTTTTGTTGGGGTTTTTTGTTTGGTTGGTTTTTTGGGGCTTGTTGTGGGCATGAAGGAAATTGTGAATCTGGAACTTTCAAGGTGTTCTGCAGGGTGTTAAGTTTAAAACTAAATACTTATGATTATTCATATCAGCCATCTCAGTAACATAGAAATCCTCAGATCTAACCAATTTAGCAGCAATAATAACCATTACAATGTCAACTTTCTGTCACATTCTTGCATCTTTATCTTATTTTATCAATGAAGAAATTGTGATCCAGAGTAGCAAAAAGATGCTGAGAGGTACAAAAGAAATCAACAGGGAGTAGAAATTAGTTGTTTCAGGTTTCAGCTTGAAACAGATGATCTTTATGGGTCCCTCCCAACTCAGAATATTCTGAGAATGTTTCCCCTTTAACAACAACAACAACAACAAATCAGCTTGTGAGGACCAAGAGATTTTTAAATTCAAATGACTTAGAAGCAGCAATACATACCCTGTAGTACCTACATGGACATGATTGCACCTGATACATCTTACTAGTGGTATCAGTTCAGTAAAATACCTTGAATGATCACATAATTTAGTTTCCAAAAGCCTGACATTGCAAATCCTCTGTTGATATAATAGCACATCCAATCTCTGTAGTCCCTATGGGATAAAAAACAATGGAAGCAGACATTCAAATATACTGTCAGAAAATCAAGCCTCTTAGATAAGTGAAGGTCAACAAAAGTATGAGAAAAAACAAGACAGAGCAAAAGTTTGCCTAGACATAAATTACTGGAAAAGCTGACTGAAGTATCTAAAAAGCCTTTTTCATGGCCCTTACCAAGGGTTTGGCACAGGACTGATGAGTTCTGCTGTTTAATAAACCTCAAAGCTTGCTGTTATAGGAGCCCATGTGTGTGTGTGTGGTCATTTCCACAGAAGTTTATAAATCCAAGCAGAGTGGATGAATTGAGAAAGTTATTGTTCTTTGTGTTAATCATTAGGTGCTACCATGTTAAACTGAGGTACCCAGACATCTGTGATTGAAAGAAATTTGACCAACTATTTTTTGACCTTCCCTCATATGCCAGACAGTTCTAGACAGAAATTTTTACTTCAAAACATTATTTCCATATTCTACTGTATTTTCTACAGGCTTATGCAAAAGTATTCATTGGCTGTACATAACAGAACTATGATGCTTGCCAAGCATAACCTCCTTGATTGGAAATGAAAGCAGCACTCAGCTCTCACTGACAGTTAACTCATAAATCCATTGACACTAGGCAGGAACACTAATCAGCAATTAAATGTCTTGAATTTGCAAATGCTCATCTTTACATGGTATAAATTATCTGTATATGGTAAAGTAATATTGATTTACTAAAATCAAGCTAATTTACTGGTGATTTCTTCAAAAAAATTACCTGCGCAGTACATTGTAAAGCACAACACTGTAACACATGATTGGCAGCTCTTTCTGGATGGGTTGCAGAAAGAAAACAAAACCAGCATAGGCCATATTCCTGTGAGCACTGGTGTCATTTGTCATTTCACAGAGTCATTGTCAGACCAGGCAAATTTCACAGACTCAATTCTAAGTTCTCATCCTTATATTTCCTCATGCAATTATGTTGATTTCCCCCACTATCCTGTAAAAACAAACAAAAAACAAACAAACAAAACCTCCCAACAAAAACAAACAAACTGAAAAAATCATCCAAACAACTACAGCCTCCCTCCCACATACACAGAAAACCCCAAACCACTTTGTCAGTGTATTCCTGATTCTTTTCTCCTGCCACACCTGGCCGTGGCCTAGGGAAGAAGCCACCAAGACAGACAGCACCCTTGCTGGCCCTTGCTGTGTCTTCCTAAGAGAAATTGTAATTTAGTGTTACCCAATCCTGTCCAGCCACTTGACACAGCACAGACACACAGCAGTACAAAAAAAAAATGCATTGAGTCTTAAATGTCTCAGGGAGGAGATAAACAAATAGTTAATCACTTTTTGGCCGTGGGTGGCTGCTGTGCAGTCAGCAGCAGCCAATTCTAGGACAACAGACTTCTGGTGAATGGTAGCTGGTGACTTGGGTTTTTTAAACCTACCAGATCACAGAAAATAGATACATCTTACATAAGGGACGGATTAGGAATTAGTTGCCCCAGCACTTGTTCAGAGTTTGTGTGTTAGGCTATTTCCATGACAGCTTCAGATCTTTGCTGTCTGCAAAGCAGCCAGTAATCACTTCAAGCAGGTGCACAGAGGAGAGAGACTTTTAGACACAGGGGTACTCACAGGCAGAGACTGCTCTAGAGCTGGCTTTGCTAGAGGTTGCAGGCAGTCAAAGGGCCATCAAAGAGCCACAGAATCACATGGAATCAACTAGGTTGGAAAAGACCTTTGAGATCATTGAGTCCAACCTATGACCCAATACCACCTTCTCAACTAGACCATGGCACTGAGTGCCACATCAAGTCTTTCCTTAGACACCTCCAGGGACAGTGGCTCCAGCACCTCCCTGAGCAGCCCATTCCAGTGCAATCACTTTTTCTGTGAAGATCTCTTTCCTAATGTCCACTCTAAACCTCCCCTGGCACAGCTTAGGACCATCTCCTCTTGTCCCTACCTGTGCCTTTGTATAACCAAATCTTCTGCCTGTGAGGACATTCCTCAGAAATTACTTCACATCAGCAGGAACTGTTCCAGTTCAGCCTCCCTTGCTTCTCCCTGCTTCTCCCAAACCATATGAAACAGATGAGAAAAGTCAGGATTTGTGTTCCGTTTAGCCCAATTTCACCCACTGATTGATGGAGGTACTCTCTGTAACTTCAGGGTGTGAACACAGTCCCCCAAACTCATATTTTTAGAGAGCTGGTGCAGTGAAATCATGCTGTGGTCCCGACTTTGCAGGGTGCACTGGGAAACTGAAGGCCAGGTCTTCAAGGGTATGCAGTCACCTAACCTTTATTGATTTCCTTTGAGTCATAGAGGAAGTTGTTGCTAAAAGAGAGGCTCCAGAACCCAGGTTAGGATCTTAATCACTGTCATTTTGCAGTTAATCCAATTATCCTTCCAATTTATTCAGTACTTCTCAGTCAATTGCATACAGTGGAACATTAGAATGCAATATTGGGAGCACAGCAGCCAATTACCAGGACATATCCACATTCACGGAGACCAATCAAGCTATTAAAATGCTTTTTTTTTGAAACAGGAGAATGCCCTAGAAAAGTCTGTGCTGTAATTTCCATGCACTGTCAGAACAAATCGATCAAGAGTAGCAATTCAGGAGCCTGGTCTACCGCAAGGAATGAAGTGAAGGGACTACTGCGTAGTCCCTCTTCACTAATCAGCTACCCCTCCACAGGCAGCTGGCAATGCAAGCAGGACACCTAAGGGCAATCTGTAAAAAGATTATTTACTATTAATGAAATTTTGTAACCTCTAAGGTAAGGAAGTGTTCCTCAGACAAAGTTTCTGGAGCTAAATCCCTTGCTTCCATTTGGAACCCATTAAGCAAAGAACTAATCCAGTGGGAATGGCTGCTTATATAAAACCAAAACAGACTCCTCTCCCTGAGACAGATTTTGTAAGCCAGACATGTATTTTCCATGGGTTTATGTGATTTAATGAGGCATGCTGGCATTAAGCAATGGGGTTTGATGCAGTGTATATCTGGTCCAAATTCTTCTCACAGAAGTGATTCTTGATCTGTCATGTCTATCCCTAAATTCAGAGGTCACTGGGAGAACGACTTTCAACACAAATATAAATAGTATGGAAATTAAACCCTTCCTCTTATAAAATATTTTGCAGGTTGAGGGACTCACATTGATTCATGGATCTGTGGTGTCAGACCTGTTTTGAGATGCTGCTAAAACATCACTCTTTACCGATTAGCAGTATGTTCAATAAAAGGTACAATTTATTAGCTGACAGGCAGCATTCATTTGATGACACCGTCAGAATACTTATAAAATTCAATTAGTCTCAACATTGGTTAAAAAAAGAGAGTGCAAACAAATAGACCAGGGTAAATACAACGTGCATGTAGGAGAGGTTTCCCTTGAGTTTTCCCAAGAAAAGAACCCCACATTACTACAGAAAGTAATCCCTGTTCTCTTTGGGCTAAACAAAATGCAAATATAATTATGGGGATGAAGGCTGCAATGCAGAATTTTGATATTTTTACTGGGAGTAATGTTTAGTGGCCCAGTAAGACTGTAATAACATACAGAGCCATTCATCTCCAGGCCTTTGAGACAAAAATATTCCAGACACAGCCACAGCAAGGTTGTTATCTGGAGAACATCAAGGAAGACAAAAGTTGGATGTGTTCCAGTCACTTCCAAATGAGCAATATGTGTAAAGCTGGTAGTTATAACACTATTTTCAGTTTCCATCCAGAAGGGTAATAAGGTGACAGAGAAATTCAAAGATGTCATCCGTGGTCTTGGCAGACCCAGCAAGGGCTGCAGCGAGTACTGACCAAGGATGTGGTGAGTTTGAGTGGGGAGAACATGCAAAGATATATTTGCCTCAGGTCCCCCACACACAGCTTCAAGTTGCCATTCAAACTTTATGGTGCACAGCAAACCTGGCCCTTGACCCAGAGGTCCCAGCTGTCTATGCACAGTCTATATGCAGGGTGGCATGCAGCCCCAGGACAAGCACAGCTGGTGTTTGGCAAGACCATGTGACAAGATGTACAAGCCACTGCAAAAATTTTAAGCAGCTATCACAAAGAAAATATCTTCTTACAAGCCACTTAATTTACAATTTTCTTGAAAACTTAAAAACTTGCAACAGTAGCACTTTGACTTTAAAACATGCAATTTCTGTCCCAAGCTCTTTTCTAGCAGGGATATTGTAACTACAACTCAGACTAGTCTTTTTGCCCCGAGGAAGCACCATCAGCAAAATGTTTCCCCAACAACTACACCCAAATCATCGTGCAAGAACTAGACTGTGCATCCTTTCCCTTGCCACTAGCACAGAAATTAACAGAGCAACCCAGGGAACAGGAGGGATTTATTTTGTAGCTGTTAGGACTTGCCTCTCACATGAAGGAGATAATCTCACAAGATTTACTCCTACGATGGAATATTCCAATCATTCCATGGATTTCAGGATTAGTCATATTTGAGGCACAATTTTTTAGCTGTTTTGAAATGTCAGGAAGGTGAGCTTTCAAAATTAACTGTTTGTTGGGCTGGTTCTGAAAGTTTTCAACTCAGTTAATACTTTCCAATGCTTCTGCAGAAAAAAAAAGTGCAACTGAATGGCCTATTTTCTGAGAAGTATCATTAGAAAAAAAGTGCTGGGATGGTGCAAATCAGCTTTGAATTTTGCAACGCATTTTAAGGTTTTACTGAACATCCCCATGGAAAATCTAGTATGTGCTTAACCAATAGTGTATGTTATAGATAATATTTTCTATTTCTTTGTTCCTTCCAAACATAAGGGCCTCTTTGCAGGAGGGTGTTGTGTACTTTGATTTCCTGTCAGTCCATGGAGGGATAGCTGAAGAGGCAGGATAAAGCATTTTCCTTTCACCTCCAAGAACTTTGTGTTCACATCCTGAGTATTGTCTGAAGCAACATAAGGTCTGAGTTTCTATTTTCCATTGATATACATGTTCCCTGTATCAAGTCAGTGAACACAACCCACCATAATGACTGAGGCAACAGGCCTCATCATTTTTCTTAAACAGCAGGAAGTAACCAAACCAGGTGATCCATCTAAAAATTTGACTGAAGTTGGCCACAGCCTACTAGTTAGGCATTTCTGTCAAACATGAGAAACCAAGCTGCTTGATTCTCACCTTAACAGACCTTACAGCAAAAGAGTTTCATTGTCCTCCTTGGGTATGATGCAAATTTAACACACAGGTCATGTCCTAAGTGAAGTTAAAGGGGGCAAGGGAGCAGAAAAAAAGCAGAGAAAAATTTAAAACCCTCAAAAAAACTGACTAATGTCTTTGCTTTTTTTTTTCTTTTCCTTTTCTTTAATGAAAAGGTAGGTTTTTAAATGACAGCTGCTGAAAATATCTAGAGAGACTTAGTTACCTGTATTAACACAAAGAACCTGTCATTAGATGGAGAGATTTAACCAGTAGGTTTTCCTCCTGCAACTGTTTGTATAAGGAACCATGTTGAGGAGTCATCCCCCTGGGTCCAGGGAGAGGTTTTGATTTTATTCAAATGATTCATGACATTACAGTACTATGTTCTCTTTGGATGTTTGATGTTTACAGTGATGTCATTTCTCGTGTTTTGAAGCATTGTGCCTTTTTCTTTTCCTTCTACCTGCCTGTTTTTGAGGTAGTCATCAGACAAGGTAAACATTCTTCTAAAGGAGTACTCTGAGTTCTCATAAAAAGATACTCTAATTGTCCAGGCACTTGCACAGCCCAGCCCTGTTTATAATAACCTCAGGGGCAACCTCTGTGCCAGAAATAGTTTACTAGGGAAACTGGAAGTGTTTAAGTCACTCTGTAACTTGCCCAAGGTCAATGTAAATGTTCCACCTGGGCAAACAACGAGGGAGGACATGCCATTACAGACCTTGAACAAGGGATGCCAGAGCAAAATCTGAACCAACACAGAACAGCATGTCAGACTCCGAAGATTTCGAAAATTGTTTAGGAACAAACCCTAGATTCAAATCAGCCAGATCCCACTGACTGAACACAACATCATCTTCTTTACATCCCATTTTGACAAGCTTGGCATTGCTTGTACTCACCACAGAGCACCAGTGTCTCCTGCAGCAGCACCTGTGTGGTGCCAGGCTTGGGTCTTTGGGAGAAGTGTGACCCAGAGCTGTGACAGAGAAGTCCAAGTACACAGGACAAGCTGCAGTGCAAGATGCAATGGAATCAGGGGATCAAGTCACCCTGGAGGATGTATTCTCTGTTCTCACAGCTTCTCCCTATCTCGACACGTTATACTTGGGCATGTTTGATGCTCTCAGAGATATCAGAATTTCAGCATTTTAGAGGTCTGGTCTAGTTCAAATATCCATACTATTGAAACCAGCGCATTAATCCAAAACAATCCTCCAACTCCATGAAAGCACAGATTGAAGACAATCCTCTTCATCCATTTTCACAATCACATTTGCTTCAGAAAGCCTATTTTCAGTTTAAAATTTGAAACATGTGGGTAAGCTTGTTACAAACATTGGCTCTGATTAAAAGAAAAGCTTTACTTTTGGGTCTCTCTAGATTAGGAGAAGCAAAGTTTCTTTCTGTTACTTTACATGTCTAACTCTTTGCATCTTTCTCTGACTTTGACAGTGCCAATATTGCTTTGCAATGCTGTTTTGGCAGTGGTGAAATGGCATATGCTAACAAAAATATTCATCCATAATTTGTTCCTAAGTATTCCAACCAACCTTTTGTCTTCAGCCAAGGCAAGCAAGTGGACAAACATATTCAGGCTTCAGTTTTCAAGCACTTTATTCACTGCACTTAAAATTAGCTGTGCTTCACTTTTCTGAAAACATTTGTACCCACTGTTTCTGGCAGATGCTTCCTTTTGGATCATTGCAGTAGAACATTAGATATAATTCAAGAATATCCTTAGAAAACTCAGTGACATTTCTTCCCTCCATTAACTCTTCTAGCTCATCTCCATCTTTGCAGATTTTTTTTCCAGTGTATAGTATGGAAAAAGTAATTCTTTTAGAAATGGCTGCATCTACTCAGCATTGTGGTTTAGCCACTCTCACACGCATAGACTCAGGGCCTGTAGAAAGTTCTAAGAACAGAGCCAAGACATTGTCAGAGAAGCTATTTACACATCAGCCCAACTTTTCTGCACAATTAGCTTTTTCCAGATGTGTGTGCCTCTTTTTACAAGCATGTGACATGCTTCCTACAGTGAAAGTAAGAGAGTGATGTTGGAGCCCTAGGCTTCAAATGTTATGTGTGCTTTGTGTCCAAGTATTGTCTATCTAACAATGGAGCTATTGCACGGAAGCAGCAGAGCAGCTGCTTCTTTCCCCCCAGTCTTTGTAGAACAAAGCACCAGGCTCCTCAGGAGTCAACTTTGTTGTTCTGCTGTTGTATAACCGAGCTGTCATCCGGCCACAGGCGCCAGTGGCCGCAGCCCCCCTTACGGGAGCAAGCAGTTCAAAAGCAGGGCTGGGTTTGTGCAGTTTAATTTGATGTGTCAAGCATCTTTATTACAAGCATTCCTGCAATGTTTGCTGTTAACACTCAGAAAAGAACATGTATCAAATCTAGCCAGGACATGGGGAAGGGTAGAGGACAATTTGTGCAGCAATTCTAACTTGCTCCGACAGAAACTGCAATTTTCAGGGCCAGCATGCAAACTTAGAAAGAAAACATTTTTGCATGCTGTAATATTGATCTTCCCTGAACTTCAGATGGGATTTAAAAACAATAGTGTTTTCCAATGGCAATCTAGTCTTTGCCACTTCTCTATATCCTTGAATGTCACTTCCCAGGAGAGAAAAGAAATCTCTTTGCAGACAAGAAATTTATGGCCAAACTAGTCAGGTCAGATGTGAATTAAATAGTACAACACACCATCCCACTCAGTGAATGCTCAGTAGAAATCCTCCTGCCAGAGATATATCATGCCACATAACTGTAAATATTACTGTGCTCACTGATCTCAGCAGAGGAAGTGGCACTCCTCATCAACATGTTCTTCAAGGATTCACAACAAAATGAAAAATCTAGAACCACAACCAAAACCAGTTGCTGACAGTTAGACCAAACCCTTCGGGAAACTTGCCAGTGTTTTCTTCTGCCATGTCTATTGCACAGGCACCACAGCAATAAAGGATTCAGAAATATTCCTGATTAAATACAAGGAAGATTAACTACTTCATAATACTGATATGCAGATGGACAGAATGATTTAAAAAGTAGTCTGTTCATTCCTGTTTCTCACAATACCTGCATGCATTTTGATTCACAGTTTAAACTTCCTGTTTCCAGCTAATCCTTTCAGAAATAAAACTGACATACTGGGCAATAATAGACTGCATATAAATGGAAAAGCTTTTCTTTGCTGTGAACCCAGTGATTAGCTCATCTTTCAATCTCTGCTCCCAACACGTTTCTTACAACAAATCCTCTGCCACTAACAACTGTGCATGAGCTGTCCATCATAACTACTGACAAGAAAGAAATGAAAACAAGCTGTTTGTTTGCACAGGACCAAGAATGGTCTTGTGGTTACCATACTTTTCCTGTGACTGAAGACCTATGGATTCTCATCTTTATGCAGAGCCATGATTTCTGTGCAAGCTTGTACTATTTACCTTAGCTTTTGCCTCGATTCTCCTCCTCCTAAAGAGACAATTATGACTCCAGGGCTTTTGAACCACCCTGGGACAATGTCAGTATTTACTTCATTTTGATAATGAAGAGGACATTAATCAGGTTTAGTTGCAGATATGAGTAATCTACAGCAACTTTCTTAACCAAACTTTCCCTGAAGTCTGTATCTGTGCTAAGGGTGTTGGGGAAGCAAACACCAGCTGAGCAGACCAAGCCTTGTTATGGAAAGTAGATAGGCACCACCCAAGGAAAGTAGCCCAAAGCCATGGGCAACTGGATAGAAAACAAAGAAAATTCCTTTTTCATAAATGAGCTCCTCCCCAGCAGCACACAAACACGCCTAAACTAGCTCCCTGCACTTCAAAAGAGCCCCACCCCGACCTTCCAGACTTTTCTACCTGGCAACAGGTCCTTTACAGGAATTGCATGCTCTTTTCCAAGCATATATAATGCTGTGCTGTGTGATAATTCCCTCACTTTCCTTCAAAAGTCTAAGGCAAAAATCCCTAGTGAGTGTGTTAAAGGATAAACCTTGTTATGCCTCCTCCTTCTAATGGCACATTGTTACCAGAGAAATGAGTAATCAGTTGCTTAATAAAAGATGTCCTTCCCAGTACAAGTGGAAAACAAGCCTGCTCTCCAATTAGCAAGTTCTTGGAATCCTTTCCAGCAAATATGCTTTGCCCAACCTGATGGTGTTCCACAATATGGTGCAACTGTGAGAAAATGTGTTTGCAAATGGTAAAAGAGAAGGAAAGGTGGTGAAAATTCTTTACCCTCTGTTCTTACACACTTTATTTCAAACAGCGCTGTTTCCCTTTCTGCTCCATGCACTCCCCTGGCCATTAACCCTGTGCAGGACTGGAAGCACTTAACCTGACCCCACATTATTCATTAAAAGGTAAGCAACACACTCTTCAGAGAGCTGCTCTGTCTGCTTATCTTAGCACCAATCTCACCCCCTATATTTTTAATCACTCCGATGTCTGCACCCGTGTGCTGCATGCCCTTGGGCTCATGAACCTTATCATAATGTCAATCTGTATTGAGCCATGCACACTCTCTGTCTATAAATAACAGAAGTGATTATTACTAGTAAATAATATATACTAGCTCATCTAAAATGAATCATGTTCTCCAGTCACCCTGGAGAATGAATAAAATAGGCAAAGCTACAAGGCATCACTTTAAATACTTCTTATATAATTATTATGAAATTGCATTAGGCTATGACTCATTCCTGCAAATGTAAGGTTCATTAAGGGTAATTAAAATAAGTCACTATCCCTTCAAAGCAATGACTCAGAGGCTGCTGCCCATAGTGGAGTGCAGTGAAGTCAGAGAGAAGCTCCTCTATTCTCACCAAAAAAGCAATTGCAGCTTATTGATGTAGTGGGTAGGCTCAGTCTGCTCTTCCCTTTAGTCCATTTAGCCCCCAGGTTTGGATTTTTTCCATATCCATGAAGTTAAACCATCTACACATTAACTAAGCGTCTTACTAGGGCTGCAAGGAAAAAGAAGGGGCCTAAACACAACTGTGATATACCCAAATGCCCTTTCCCTAAATGATTGTTTGTAGGATTTTAAAAAATGGTGTTGACTGTGTGTGATGTGTAACAACATAGCAGTCATCTGATCAAGCCAGCAGCTTGCTAAGAGTAAGCTGCCATCCTTAGTAGGCATCTATGGATCATTTCATGACAGAAGTCAAGCTGCAGCTGAGATCATCCACTGTGGGAGGAATTACAGCAAGACAAGAGATGTCAGACACTGCACCCATGTGTATCTGCACCATAGCTGACAAGAGTTTATGTTATGAAATCTTCTTTAAAATGCATGCCTTAGCTGAGTCACATCAGAATAACTAAAACAGTTGGGGAACTTTGTCACCAAAATATAAAGCTACTGAATAAAAATGAGTGTAAAAACCAGGAGAATTTGGCTGCACTTCTCTCCCAATCTCCAGCACTAATGACAGCTCATAAGTAGCTCTTTGTTTATCTCTGTCATGGTTTTCCATGCTCTGCAGTTGGTGCTCTGTATTTTCTAGTCTGATTTGTTTTGCTAAATGCATTTTATTTTTCCTAAGTATATATCCTTTTCATGAGCTTTTTAGTTCTTTTGATGTGGGAAAAGCCAAACATCAAATACATTTCTCATTGATATTCTTAACAGTATGTCCTATCAGCAGATTGCTGTCCACATGATCAGAATTAACCTAAGGAAAAGAGTATGCTTTCAATATTTAAATTAAGTCAACATATAAATCTAAAAATCTACTAGTGCTGAGAAATGTATTTCTTGGGAATACATGATTAAACCACTATCAGGTTAAAGA
Organism: Agelaius phoeniceus; assembly: GCF_051311805.1. Taxonomy (NCBI): domain Eukaryota; kingdom Metazoa; phylum Chordata; class Aves; order Passeriformes; family Icteridae; genus Agelaius; species Agelaius phoeniceus. The sequence continues at coordinate 57,971,653 of NC_135267.1, forward strand.
GTGTTCTCTCATCATAAAACCCTTTGCAATAACATGGATCATAACTGCAGTAATCCGTGATCGTTCAATATTAATTAACCAGCTTATTTTGCTTAAAGCTTAGCAGCCCTTCTAAAGCTTGAGAAAGTGTTGTGCAATATCCCTAATGGAACACATGCAGAGTTGAACCTGTTTATGAGCCTAAGTACAATGAATTTGTTAGAGGAAGCTGTCAGATGCACTGAGGGAGGTGGAGAGTTCACACTGTCCAAGTCAGGTTCAGTGTAAACAGTGCTTTAAAAATCTACCTCCTCCTTCAGGCCTTGCAGGCACATTCCCAGTACTGAGTGGTTGCTTCATCACTTTTTCTGTACCAGGGGGGACACTAACAAACCATCTTGAGACAGGACCTGTTTGAATATAACACATGATATTGTCCATTGGCCCCAGGGCCTCAAAGCCTGGGTGAAATTCATTTAGCAAACTAGTTTTCAAAGAAATTTGACTGCAAATTTTTTAGATAGATAGATAGATGATAGATAGATAGATAGATAGATAGATAGATAGATAGATAGATAGACAGACATATATATATGGGTTCTTTTGGTTTTTTGGAGTTTTTTGGGTTTGGGTTTTTCTTTTTGTGATTGGGAAGAGAGATTGTAACTGTTGAAACCAGCTTGATCTGAATTCATATCTAGGTTTCCAAATAACCATGGTACATCATGGGTTTCTGAATAACCATGGTACATCATTGGGTATAAGCCAACTGGTGTAAAATAGGTGTGCATTTACATTTTTGTGATTGTACAGGATCTGGCCAGGTTGGACTTAGCCTTCCTTGCACAGAGCAGTGCCTTGCATCTCTGGTTAGAGTGGTGTTGATACCACCCTGATGTTTTGGCTACTGCCCAGCAGTACCTGCAGAGCATCAAGGCTGTCACTCCAGCCTTTCCCACCAAAGGCCAATAGGCTGGAGGTGGGCAAAAGGTTGGAAGGGGAAATAGTCAGGACAGCTGACCCCAACTGACCCAAGGGATATTCCATACCATGTGGTGCCATGCTTGGCAACAGAAGTTGAGAGACAGGGCATTGAGCTGGGGGAGGGGGGGCGTTAAAGTATTTGTCTTCCAAAGCAACCACTGCATGTGCTGAGGTCCTGCTTTGCAGGAAGTGGCTGGACATCATCTGCTGATGGGAATAGACAATTCATCTCATTTTGCTTTGCTTTTATGTGTGGCTCTTTATTTTCTCATTAAACTGCCTTTATGCCAACCCATGAGCTTGCCCATCTTATTTTCTCTCTCTGACTTCTTAAGAGGAAGTGAGGAAACAAATTGTGCAGAGAGATGTGTCTGGCATCCAGACAAGGTCAAGTCACCACACCACAATAATATTCACTAAATTTAATCTCCTATGCCTTGATATGACTGATCTTTCTGTTCAGGTAGGAAGAACTGGAAGGTGTTTTGTAGCTCATCACTGAATCTGTCTGTTCTTCAGGCCTCATCTGTACATCTTCTTGTCCTTATGATTCAGAACTTCATGTGATAAAAGCTATAAAGGCACTCCATTAATTAGGTCTTGCACCAATTTGTTACACAGAAACATCACATTACCTTTTTGCCAGATCACTTTGCACAGTGGCTCTCTTGTATAAAATGAATTTTTTCATTCCAAAGCAGTGAGTCATGGATGTGCAGCAGCACTCTAAAATAACCAGCATGACAAATATTCAGCCCCAGTGAATAAAATCCTCTGGACTCTTTAGGGAGAGAGGTGATAATTTTGTGACACAGAAGTACAGCAGATTATACTAAAATCCTTAATTGACATATTCTTTCAATTGTAATGATATTAATCAGTTTTCTGGCAACTGTACCAAATGTTTCCTTCATATAAAGTTAGTCCCTCTCTTTGTTGCTCAGAAATCTTTGAAGAGCTTAACTAGACAGAGCAAGGAAGCTTACTAAAATATTGCTCTGTCCCCCTTTTTACAGGCATGTTCTCAATTACTCTGGAAAAATATTCAATATTTTTCACTAAAATTGCTTCTTAATTAAAAAAAAATCAGAGTATCTTGGTAAGCTATATCAGTCACCTCATATGCAGGAAAGCCTCGAACTCGGCTCTGTATTTCTAAAAGAAATAGTTCAAATTCCAAATTCTTTGCCTTCCTGAAATATGCTGGAGTTAGCTTCTCTTATTAGTGTCCCTCCTATAAAGCATCCATTGCTTCATCAGGGGAATTTCTTCAGTGTGAAAAAAGAACCACCAAAGACATTATTGTAGGACTGGAAAAAATGCATATGAATTATGTATGCTGGTGCATTATAGAACTGTGGGACATTGTTTTTATTATAATCATTATCTTGTCCTTCACACTCGTTCTTTCCTATTTATGTTTTTGATTTGTCTCAATATAAACTCCTAGAGACCTTGTCCCTGTAATATCTGTGGCACTAATGGGTGGCACTAGGACATCAATAACTACAATGTTATTGCTTATAGTGCTCATCCAAAAGACTTGGAAGCAAACCAGCATAGGTACAAAATTAGTTAGGGTATGCATACATAAAAAGCAATTTCCTTTTATCATTACATCACTTTTATTGAACAAAACTGGGCATTCAGCTGTCTGAATTGTGTCTAATGACTGCATTTAGTGCTGTTCTTTATGTTACCAGTGCTATAGTGAATGTCAGAGTATCTTGGTCAGTTTCCATGTGTCATCATCCAAGACAAAGCTTTGTGCTTTCACTGGCAAAAGCATACTCACGGCCAGATCCTGATCAAATCACTACAGATGCAGTTTATGGAAGAGCATATCCTTCAAATCACTTACTGTAGTACTCCAGGATAAACTGAAACAAAAAATTCAAGTTATTCTTGATTACATATGCTTTATTTAATCCAATGTATTTAATCCAATGAGTTCAAGGAAGAAAGAAACTGTTTGTCCAGTGAATTTGTATCCATTGAGACAGCTTTTGATAGAATCTTGCTTTTATTCCTCCCAGCGATGTTCATGTATCACAGCCAGTGTTTTAATTTATGTCATATTGAAAAGTTGGTTTGATTTTCAGTGTAAAATCCCAAACATTGCCATGCCTCAGAAGCTTTGTAAGGCATTCACAAACTCAGCAGCCCATTTATTTAAAAGCTGAGCTTTGAATTGTTTCTGTGCCACAGAAAACATTTGCAGCCATATTTTCAAATAGTGCAAGGAATGTCAGAAAGACAGACATACTGCACTAAGACATGTAATTAATTTTGTCACTGAGGAGCACATGCCCAGGTTGGTGTGAGGCTGAGATTGATTACCATTTCCCTCTTTTTCTCGGTCACTCTTCGTGTCACTTTTTTTCTTAATAATAAAAAAAATTAAAGTGGACAACAAGTGCTTTCTAAGATTGGTGATTGGTTTGGCACATGCATATCTGAGCAGGCTGGGCCTCTACAGTTTGGGGAACAGAGAACTCATGACAACAAGTGACAATGACAACACGACAATGTTACAAGTGCCTTGGAGGGAGTGAAGAGGCATCAGGATTTTAACCACTCTCAGTAAAAATCAAGGCCCATCACATGAAGATGGTGGGCGCAAGGTAAAGCAAGGTAAAACAAGAGCTGGTTTTTTGTGCAGCAGGTGCTAGAACTATGAAATTCACTGCCCAAAGAAGTCAGACTACAGATCAACTGAGTTCTCCAGGAAACTGGCTGTGTACATAGAAAAGATACCTTTTATTCTGGAGGCTCTGTCAAAGAAGTTTATATTGTTATTGATGTTTCTGAAGTACTTACTTATGTCCAGTGTTGCAGAAAAGATAAAGGACTGGATGGATGCTTTGTCTTATCTCTTTGTAACAGTTGTAATGTTTTTATGCTATATATTCTTGTGACTCCACTTTCTAGGAACTGAGAAAAATGTTCCGGTGCCATTAACTGTGAGAGTCCTTACAAATGCTTTCGAAGCAGCTCACCAGCTTTAGTCAAGGTTGACAACTGCAGCAACATTTCTGAAATAGTAATGGGGTAGAAGTTTTTTGAAAATCATTAGCAAGAACAATAAACACATACAGATTATTCCTGGAATTACAGAATGGCCGGGGTTGCAAGGGAATTCAGGAAGTCAACTTGTCCAACCACCATGCAGGGAGGTCCACTTAGAGCCAGTTACCCAGACCCCAGAAAAACACTTAAGCATTCATCCAAAACAGCAGAGAAAGCGTAAAGAAGAAACACAGGTGGAAAGTTTGCTAAATTTTATAGCTCATGTATCTCAGTTCTTACTGCAGAAGTTTTACTCTGAAATAATTGGGAGGACAGAAGTGATAGGAATTGTACTTTCAAAATCTGAATTTGACTTATTGAGCTGGTTAGTACTTAGTCTTCCTATTTATTACCTCATTTCCTTGGCATAATTGCACTATGCCCTATGATTAAGATGTTATAAATAAACTTCATCTAAAAATGACTCATAGCTCTCAAATATATAATATCAAATTATGAAAGTAATAAATACACAATGCATCAATATTTCAGCAGAATCCAAATAATTGTTATATATTGAATTGAAAATATCTAAAAATACACAGATCTGACCATAACTTTGACTCCCATTGTAATAGTGAAAAATAGCCTGGGAAACTTCAAAGAAATCGTACTGTCAGGTCCATGAGGAGCTTTCAAACACAACAGATCTGCCTTGGCCCACAAATTCTCCTTTTGTTAAGAAAGTAGAAGCCTTTTTTTCTGTGGTTGTGTCCAGGATGTCATTGGTTACCTAATAGCCACTCAGCCTTTCTTCATCTAATTTAGAATTTTAGTTCAAAAATATGCCTTGGGATATTTCAAGTATGAAGGGAACAATTTAAATCCCATTTTTATTTTCTGTCCTGCCAAGGGGCAAATGTAATAGCCTTACACAATGTTGCACCATGCTGCATAGGCTGATGTGATATTACACAACATTGTCTAGCTACTGAAAGGAACAAATGTTTCCAACATATACACAAAAAAGCCCCAAAAGCAGGGGTCCTTTCAGCGCTGTGAATGAGCACAACAATACAGACACCATGAGGAACAAATCTGGCTTTCAGCCGAACTCATTCAGATAAGATGTAAGACCAGTGCTCCTACTGTGCTCACTTTGGCCAGGAATGAACCAGGAAATATTCTGTTTAATCTCCCAGCAAAAGGAACTGGATCCTGCCCTGTAAAACTGTGGTCCCCTTTTCACTCAAAAATTACAGTGTTGTAAGTTTGATGATTATTTGTGTGTCTTCTATTTCTATTTCACTCACAAAACCAAGGTCAAAATTGAAATTTACTGTTTGTCTACATTCCTGTGGAAACAAAAGGATGTTCAAGAAGCCAGCCATACTCCTTAAGAGACAAGGGTCACTACTGGACCAATACCAAGCATCTACACAATGTTCCCTGTGTGATATTTGGGGCTGTCCTGTGCAAGGTCAGGAGTCAATGGATTCAATGATCCTTGTGAGTCCCTTCCAACTCAGGGTATTCTATTGTTCTATGAAGGCTCAGAGAATGACTTCACAATCTGTAACCAAATTTGACCTTTTTCCTTTCTCTCTTGCACACGTTCAGCATGCTACCCCTGTTACTCCAGACAGTAAATGCAGGCTCTGCTCAAGGAACATACTGCTGCTGTAGCAGGGAGCCCTGAACTGAGATCATCCTTTTGAATGAAAACCTGTGTGTGAGCAACAACAGAGTGACTTCAGAGTAAGTTGGTTTCTAACAATCAGACTTCAGACACTGTTCAAAGAAAAACAACCAAAAATATTAGACAGCAAAATTTTAAGACAAAGGTAAGACTGTACTTTGAAGCATATGTCCTCCACAAAGTACTTGCACTAAGCCATTTATGCAGTTGTGTTAGAAAAAGATGGTAACATATCTTGGATTTTAGTGCCTTAATGAATGATGCCATGAAGCAATTATAAACCAACCATTTTTCAATTTATTGATTTTTTTCAGAGGGGGACAATAAAAATAAAGTGAAAGAAAGGAAAGTACAAACAAAAGTTGGTGATATACAGGTTATGAAATGTGAAAATATGAAGCAAAGCTGTACTTCCTCCTGCTTGGCAAACTGATATAATACAGCAAACAGAGGAAACAGAGGCTTCACATCTTTAGCAGATAGAACATTACATATTTATGAGTAAAGCTGAAGAAAACATATGAATATTCATCTAATTATCTATTCAAATACATGTCCGTTTTCTAAGTTAACATGTTCAGTTTTCTTTCTCAAGGTCTTGAAGAAGCTTTTCCCATTATAATTTCAAGTGTGATTTTACAGCAATAATGAGGAACCACTTCTCTGCAATATTGAATCATGAAGGATCACTGGAGAATTAAGGCAAAAAGCCAGCTAGTTTAGAGAAACTATCAAAGAAGATATGAGATCTTCCCCAGAGGTACTTCTTCTCTTATGCTCTGTGAAACAAACTCTTATTTATGTAGTGCAGGATTTTAAAAATCTTTCCCTAACCATAAAGAAAGATGTTCTGATGATGACAGCCAAAAGACCTCCTGAAAGTGATATGGCACTTCAATCTTAAGTGTTGTTATAAATAACAACATTACAAATAAGTGGCTGTCTCGGTTTAGGACTGGTACTGCTCACTTTAGTGTCCCCACTGAGACTCTCCAAACCTTGTGCTGTTCTCTTGCTCCCCTGCTTTCTCCTCCCACTCTCCTCTGCAGTGGGATGGAGAGGAGAATTGGGGGTGCAAAAGACAAAGATCATGGGCTGGGATAACAACAATTTACTGGAAACAAAAATGAGATAAGACAATGAACAGCAACAATACCAATGACAGAGGGTACACAACAGAAACAATTCACATAGAACATTCCCCCCCCGCTCCAGCCCCCAACAACAGACAAAACCAGATGACTCCCTCTGCCACATTTGATTAGACCAGAGCCCCTTCTCCCCAGAAGAGAGTCCCTTTTCCCTACCCTAGGCAATGATGTGAGGAGGTATAGAATGACCCCTGGGTCCTTGCAAAAAATTAACTCTGTCCTGACCATCACCAGGATAGTGGTTAAATAAAAACTCAGCTGAAGTTTATCAGAATTCATGAACTTCAGTGAAGTGAGATAACAGTATCCAGTATCTGCCACAAATGTTAGCTCAGTTAGTGGTTCCACTTGTAAACCATTAAAAATCTGCTTTTACAGTATTTTATATTTAAACTAAGCCAAGCCAGCAGTGCCACAACAAAGTGCACCTGAGGGTGATGAACTTAGTTTGATAGATGTCTCAAAGACACCACAATCTGCATGTGAGGTACAACTGCAAGGTTCAACTGCTGATCAGACAGCTGTCTCTTTCACATCCCAATCTGGGAATTCATCTTCAATTCCAAGTCCCAGAACAGAGGAGAGAAAGGCAACTTACAGATTCAACCAACAGAAAAAAATTTGGAAGGAAGCTGAACACATCACTGATTGTTCCTGCTTCCTAGGGCAGGGCAGGGCAGGCATCTGGTACGTGAGGTGCTTCCTCAGAGCCTTTCCCTAGGGTATTCTCAGGGACCTCCTGGTACTTGCAGCCATTCCCCAACCAGTCTATTCCAGCACTTTGCTATCATTTTGAAGAAAAAGAAAAAAAGGAAAAAATGTAGAATGTCTGAGTCCCTATAAAGAAGAGTTGTTAGTTTTATAGTTTCATATATTCTCACTGTCTGAGGATAAATCACATGAACACAGTCTAAATTGTCAGAGTATCACAATCCAAGCTAGAAAACATAACATTTTTCTTTCCGAAGAAAAGAAAAATGCTAGATCCTAAGGTGTTTCTGGCATATAGGCAAACATTGTCTCATGGGTCAACACAAGTCTGTTGTAGAAAAGAAAAGCAATTTCTGTAATAGTTATGGCTCTCTTGTCCAGAGCCATGTCAAAGTGGTTCTGAGTCAGAGAAATGCTTATGCCCACGAAGGAAGCTCCACATAGCCTTTTTGTTCACAAAAAGATGAAAGAAACTAAGGCTGATCTGCTGATCTGAGCAGAGGCCCTACTCTGAAGAAAAGGAGGTTATTCTTAATAAATAGCAAAATACTGGAAGAGCAAGACAGAAGAATTATTGTGAAGTGGTGAGAAAAAGGGTAACACAGGACAGGAGAGAACCACCTGGGATATGGCAGATCTAATTTCACACTAACAGGGCCAACAACTTTGTATAAATGAGAGTATGAATATGCTGTGTTCCGTCTTTGCTTCCCTGATTATCTTTAGCTATAGGCAGCATGAATTATGCAGGCCCCCAGCTAGGCTGTGCATTTACAGTTGCAAAATAAAAGCCAAGTCAAAAAGCCTGCTACCCTTTTTTGCTCGTTATTTTCATCTCACTTGCCATTTATTATGATGAAGGTGATGATATCTGAATCCTATACAAAATTAGGCTGAAAAATCCCCAAACACCAAGACATGCCCTGGTGCAACAAGGCAGTTACTTATGGGCCTGACACTAAGTGCACAGAGAGTTTCCCTGAACCAGGAGAGATTGTCTGAATGATGCTCTGCCTAGTCTTAGGGTCTTCATGGGATGTGAGATGCGTCTTTGCAGGTACTAGGGGACACACAGTAAATCATACACAATGCTGTCCATATTCAGGATATATTATTTTAGTGTACAGCAAACAGTCTGAGCACACACCCTGCTTGCTTACAAAGTGACTGCTTCTCACTGGATGTATCATAGGCCCACTAAAGCAAGATTACTCCTATACAAGGCAGTGATGAACAGCTTTCATTTCAGTCATATCCCTTTTTTTGTCCACCATAGCAAGAGTAATTCCACTGCTCCAAATGATAAAGCGACTACAGACACCAGAGCAATTAAAGATTTATAGTAGCATAAATAATTAACACTCCCCCTTTCCACTGAACATAAAAGTCATGCTTAGATGAATACAAAACCAGCAGTAAACTCATACCAGGCAGTTGAAACTAATTTATCTATGATACATCTCAGAAGTCTCACATCGTCTCTCAAAAGAACATTTTCTGTTAGTCAGGCTATATTGGATATAAAGTTATATATTGCACATTTACTTGATTTTGCAAAACAATGAAGACATCCCCTATTTCAGAATTACTTTATAAAACCAGTCTGCTTTGTATTTAGACTCAGCATAGTTATGTGATGAGCTCTTCACGTTCTGGAGACTACAGCATCCTTTCATCCAGACACCAGCACTCTTGTTGCCATCTGGAAACTTCATGATAAGAGAATTTTTTTCCCCTTTGCAATTTAGGTGCTACTCTATTAGGTACCACTTTTTTTTTTTGTCCCAATCATTTTTCCACCATAAAAACCACAACCATGAGTTTCAAAAACAAACTCTTGAGCAGTACTTAACACAAATGCAGGCCTTAATTTAGAGACATGCATTATTATGTCCCTGCTTTTGTCTCCCATTTTCTTTGTATCATAATGGGATGGCTTAAAATTCCTTTAGAATGTGCTGTTGAAGAACTGTTCAAAAAACCAAAAAGTATGCCCAAGTTAAAAGGTTAAAGTTGCAAAGACCAGCAATCAGAAGGGATGTAGCAATGCCTGAAGAGAATGACAACATGGTAAGTTTAATACAGATCCATCTCTTGCATGCATCATGGTAATGTCATTAGCTGCTTGGTCATCTGCTCTTTACTTACAGGTGTTTTTCTTTCAGTCTCTGCACTTAACAATGTTCTTCTGGTATGAATGAAATGTGCAATGTCAAAGGTTATTCTCTGCAATTTCTTTGCCTCAGTTGCTGCAGGGCTGAAGCATGATCAGCAAAGTTGAATTAGCTCAAAAATTCTGTCTCCTAGGGAATTCCAACATTCTCTTTCAGGCACTTCATGTCACAATTAAAAGCAATACTTCCTGCAAGACGGAAATTATGATGAGGATTTGTTCTGTAAAACTGAAAAGCCAGGCAATTTGTCTCAGAAATGTGTTCAGAGCTTGCAAGTTTCTGGTTTCTTACAGGGCAGACTGTTACCAGATTGCCTAGTAGTCAAGAGGAAAGGTGATTTCATGTACCTGCATTTCTGTGTGGCCAGAGAAAAGGCCCTGTCCCCAGGGGATCAAGGGGAGAGCTTTTGCCCAGGAAACCATGAAGACCTTGCTGAAAAGCAGTAATGTGGAGGCAGTGCCTGCCCCAGGCTGGTGCTTCTTTCACGGAAGGGTTTGGGTATTCTTGTACCTGGGCCAGATTTCTGTGCCAGAACCCATCTAATGAATAACCCTCCAGGCCTTCCTTCTAAACCAGTTTCATTCCACAGTCATTTTTCACAGACAGGGAAACATTATTTTTGTGACAGTCTATTTGTAATGTGTCTTTTTTTCCTTTGTCTTCCTCTCTTTCCTTCTTTTCAGAGTGGTGTAACGTGACCCTTGGCTGCTGGCACCCACATGCCTGACAGCACCTGCAGGAGCCTTTCATGTACAGAACTGGTCTCCAAGTACACAGGGGTCATGTTCATTTCTCTCGAGAGTTTCTTAAAGACATTTGATTCCCGTGACACAAAACTGGTTACTAATTAACCAGTTTTGAGATGCAAAGATTAGTGTTACCGATTCTCCTCCTCCTGCGGCCAGGCAGCGAGGGAGAGGAGCAGGGCCATTATGTGAGCTGCAGAGGACACTGAGCCTGCTGCTGCCAATGAAAAGACTCATTATTCACCAGGGTTTCAAGCTGAAAAATTAAACTCAGCTGTTTCTTGTGGCCAGTATTGATTCTCTACATTGCATCACCAACACCTGCACAAGGTATAACATTGCCTTGCTATCAAAATTTCACTTAGGCTTGCCAGTGGTGAAAAAAAAGCTTAGAAAATAATGTGCTGTAACATGAATTTGCAGTGCTTTGCAAATTATGGAAATTAAATGACAGTTGAAGAGAGGCCTTCCCTGTTCCATAGAATTATAGAATCATTAAAGTTGGAAAAGACCTCCAATATCATCAGGTCTGACCTTCAACCAAATTCCATCATGCCCACTAAACCATATGTCAAGGAATATGTTTCCCTGAGACAAAAAGAGACATACAGAGAGAAGAGACTGAGACACAGCAAATATTAGGTTCAGTGACTGTGTATACATGCTGCATAGTTCTTGTGCTGGGAATGGTGGAAAAATTTGCAATCTAAATCACACTTGTAGAGCAGACTGGATATGGGTCAGCTCAGCTTTTTTGAGTGCTCTGCTTTGAAGAATCCCAGGCAGCCTGTTGGTCTGGGTGCAAGGAGTTCCTATTCCTAAATGGATACAATGCAAAACATGAAATATCTGGAAAGACAGAAGGCTTTTTCATTTGAATTAGTGAATTAAAAAATGTTAAAAACCCCAACAACCATCAATGAAGCAAGCAGGTGTGTCTTTTTATCTCTCTGAGACTATAATGATCTTCTTTACTTCTATTCAAGAAAATTTTGAAGCAGTCTGTAGATTTTTTTAAAGCTTTCCATTGCATTAAAATGCACTCAGATCAAGGCATATTCTCAATAATTTCCTTCTGCAAAGTATTCAACTACATAAATATAGAAGGTATTCATATATTGAGGAAAAATGCCTCTAAGTATGTTTTAGTTATCTGCAGTAGAAGTTTAGGTGTTTAAAAGTCTTGTTTTTCAGGCAACCATTCACTGAATCTCTGCCTTTAAGCACAGAAGATTACCCCAGTACTTCTTGAAAGCATTGCAAATACTGTTATGAATGCACAGATTTATCACAGAGGTTTCCCCTAGAGTCAGAGGATGAACCCTAGGATCATTCAGAAGAGTTTTGCACTTTTGCTTGTAAAGCACATACAAAAAAGCCACTGTGCCAAGGAGTCTGGGAAACCCACTCTCGAGGCTTTGCAGGGATTCCTGGATTCAGCTGGTGCTTTCTGCCAGCCTGCAGTACTCCCTGAACCAGCTCTGACCACACAGAGCCCCAGCAAAGAGCAGGAGTGGGTGTGCAGCTGATTGCTTTTCACCTGCCAACTTACATCCACATCTCAGAAAGCTGATCCCCCGCTGTGCTGCCTCTCTATCCTGCTCCTGGGACAGCAAGGGAGCAGCTTTGAAAGGGCTGAAAACACAAGCTAGACTGTGACTGGGACCTTCTTGTTCTTGTACACATGCTTCATCTCAGCTACCACATTCATTCCAAAACATAGGAAAGCTTCTTAGAGAAAGGTATGATTTTTCCCCAGAGTTTACCCATTCATTTGGTATCTATCTGAAGAAAGCAGGAAGGCAGGAAGAACAAATTCAAATTTTAATTTTAATACATGTAGCGAATAAAAGAAATATGTTGAAAGCCCAGAAGAGTTTAAACATCTCATCTCTATCTGTCCATACAAAAATGAATCTTTTTACCTATGTAGTATTTTTCTAGCAATCCCTAAATAGAATTAGGAGTATTAGAAATTATCAAAGTCTGCTGATGATTCTGAGGATAATCATTCATACTTGAATAACTTAGTTTTCATATTGTAGCTGCATATTTTACTAACTTAAGCCAAGCCCCTGGATTTATTCTTGTAATTGACACAGCCAACAATACCTCCAAGGTGGTCAAATTCACTTTCAGAGAAACCTAATTAGCTAAAAAAAAAAATAATGCATTACTCTATAGAGGTACTTTGGCTTCTCTTTGTCTGAGAGCTGGAAAAAAATATAAATTAAATAAAGAAATTTAAATAAAGTGGTAAGAACCTGAAATCCTTCCACATGAATTATGACTCCAAAGTGCCAAGAGTTCCCTAAAAAGAGCCAAATAGGTCGGCATCTGAAGAGCAGCACAGAAGAGTCCCAGCCACTCTGGCCAGTGAGTCAGCTTCATTGGTGGCCAAATTTAAATGCCTCTATGCAAAGGCAAGCAGCATGGAGCACAAAATAATGATAGAAGGAGGAATTAGAGACATGTGCATGCCTGCAGGGCTAAGACTTACTGGCACCACAGAGATGTAGTGGGACAACTCCTTTGACTGGACTACTGGAAGGGATACAGGCTCTTTAGGAACAATAGGCAAGGAAGATGAGGAGACAGCGTTGTCTTCTATGTCAGTGGCCACCTGGAGAGAATGGAGCTCCACCTGGGGAGGGATGAGGATCTGACTGAGAGTTCATGGGTCAGGATTAAAGGGAGGGCAGGGACAGGTGACATGTAGGGGTCTACTGTAGGTCACCTTACCAGGCCTCTAGAGACAGACATTAGCAGCCTCACGGTCACAAGCTCTGGTGCTCATGAGGGACTTCAACCACCCCAAAATCTGTTGGAGGGACAGCACAACAGGGCACAAGCAGTCCAGGACTTCCTGCATTGATTATAACTTCCTTCTCCAAGTGGCAGAAGAACCAGCAAGGAGAGATGATATGCTGGATCTTGTACTCACCAACAGGAAGAGACTGGTGGGCAATGTGAACTTCAAGTGCAGCCAGTGCTGCAGTGACAATGAATTGGTGAGGTCCAAAATCCTTAGGATGGCAAGGAGGTTGGCAAGCTCCCCAATGTGGCCTTCAGGAGAACAGACTTTTTCTTGGTGAAGCACTGGAACAGGTTGCATAGAGAAGTTGTGGATGCCCCATTCCTAGAAGATTCCATGGCCAGGCTGGATGGCACTTTGAGCAACCTTGTCTAGTGGAAGGTGTCCCTGCCCACGGCAAGGGGTTTGGAACTAGATGACCTTTAAGGAAGGCCCCTTTCAACCCAAAACATTCTTTGATTTTATAATAAGTGCTGATGACAAGGACTGAGATATCATGCTGGTTGGAGTAGGTTTTAAATTGTCACCCATGAGTAGAGTAGAAAAAGTCTCCACCATCAGTTTTCTCTGCCTCAGTAGCCAGCAAAACAGAACTGGCTAGCTCTTCCCCTAATGAAGGATAAATATTTCATCCTGCAGGGAGCAACCATTCTCTTCTTTCACAATTATTCATTGTGCATGTTCATTGACTTATTAGCAGAAAAGTTATAGTCAAGCAGACTTCCTGAATAAACACTGTGTTATTTTACCCTTGCTACGGCATGATACTTCGGAATTATTTCAAAGAACAGAAAGAAGTTGTTCAAAGAGTTTATCACAGAGGCATGCATGACTGACAGCCCCTTCCTTTATCACTTCATGCATTTTTGGTTTGGGAACACTTTGATCCCATGATCCCTTTTGGTTCTCAGTTAAGGACATGACATTGGTATATCTCTCCTGACACTTATTTGCCCATCTCTTGTGCCTTCTTCATTTTCTTGGCAGTTTGAAAGGTTCTTCAGACATGAAGCAAGGAAACACTCCTTCCTTTCCTTGTGATCAAATTATCATTCCCTTTCCACCTTCAGACTTGCTGTCTCTTTTCTATTTCATATCATATCAGTGAGTCAGAATCTGGCTTTCTAGTAAAAGCTGCCATTGTGTCCACAAAAGAGCATTTCTCCATGCACCTCAGCATCCCCTTCTTTCTTGTCTTTCATTTCCAGCCCTGTGGGTGTGAGCTACCACAAGCATATTTCATTTACTAAAATTAATTGCCATTACAATGGCTTTATCTTCTGGCAGGTATGAGGCATTGCTCAGGGAGAATTTCACCCAAATTCAGTGCTTTGCTTTGCATGTAGCAATGATTATAGAAGAAAAGTAATCACAGTCTTGTCTTTACTACTGAGACCAAAGCAGAGATTTGCTATATTTGAGATGCAAGACAAGCCTTTTATGTTCAAGCTGCTGCTGTTGATACTTGGAGCTGTACCAGTTGCAGTGTTTCTAATTTGGAGAATAGCAAGCATAGGGGATTATTGGATGCAGCCACATGGTCTGCATTTTCCCTCTGACACCCTTTCCTGTGTGAGCCTAGCCCTCTCCCAAGAACCAGGCTAAGATGCTTCCACTTGATAACACAGAAAAAATCTTCCAGTTTTAGTAGCCTTCATATTTCTCTTATGTGAAATAAAGACCATGCCTTAAATTTGATACAAGAGCAGTTATGTCATTAAAGAGCCTGGCAACATACCCCAAGGGTACAGAGGCTCCCATATGGGGAAAATTTTATGTAAACATTCTGATAGTGAACAGTTAAAATTAGTCCTGTAATATGTACTTTGCATAACCATCAGATAATGCCCAGACTTCTCTCCTATTTTTTTTTTCAAACACTCCTTGTCACCTATATATGTGCATTGCCATGAAACATTATGTTGTATAACCACTAGACAGATTACCTGATTTTGCAAACTGAGCTTCACTGTAAGCTAACATGTATCTGATAAACTAAGTCTGTAATAAAGCCATGTCCATTGCAGATCACCTTGGCTTTTAAATGTTGATGAATGGGAACTTACTTCACAAATGCTTTGATTTTTTTTCCATTATTTTCCAGTGCCAAAACACTCAGAATAGCAGCTTTCATGCATCAAATGTTTTATAGCATTGGGACAATCTAGCCTCCACTTTATTATTTTAATAATTTTTCTGCTTTGAATTTTTGGCTGTGTTTTATTCTCTGTAGTCTGAGATTCTAGTAGGTTCTTATGATGAGAGGTCAAACTAAAAAAACAGCCTTGCTGGTTCTGTCAACTAAATTCAAACATTACTGTGAAGCTTTATAACAATAATACCTTTCGTGCTACTATATTCTGTAAGCAATTCAAGTGGAATCCCTCTTCTGTGTGGTTTATTATAACTCAGCCATAGAAATGTGCTTTGGGCTGAAAGTGGATTTATAAGATTTCTGCCCAGCAGCAGATGCTTTGTAAAATTTAATTTAAATCAGCTTAGCTATTTTTTTTCTTTAAAGACTGAAGAATAAAACAAAAATAGATTGATTTTTTTTTTTCCTTAGCAGAAAAAAACCCTCACTTTTCTTTCAATAACAAGTAGTCATTTTTCTTGCCCTTCATGAATATACATAATTCCATCATCTTTGGGGAAGGCATGTGGAAGACCATGAAAAACAAATTCATTTTCCTTTTTTTAAATGAAATACAGAGGCTGTCTGTGCCTCTATATTTCCTGTGTACTAGGATTTTCTGTGGGTACAGGGAACAATATAAAAAGTGATATTTTTATTGGAAAGAAAAAAAAAAGAGGTTACTGCACTTAACTACTTTTCACAACAGTCAAAACAGAGTTTCATGAAATGGCAGTAGGAAAAAAAAAATCTCATTCAATGCAGTATAACTCAGCTTACATACCTACTATACTAAAGATTTGTGGACCCAACTTTTTTTCTGCTCTGACAGGCAGATGCTGAATTTGAGGTGCTTTTATCTGTTTGTTCACTTGCTTTCACAGTTCCTCTGGTGATTTTTATACTCCTGCTGGAAATATTGCTTATGAAGATCTGCAGTCCTGGGTACATTTCAGATTCTGGTTACATGAAGAGCACCTTGATAACCTGCCAGAGGTCATGTGGGCTCTGAGCAGATCAGATTGAACAGAGCAGCTCATCAGACAGAGCTGTCCCATTTCATCTGAGTCTGCACAGTAACTGTTAGTTACTGCTCAGTAACTAACAAAGAGTTTGAAAATGTAACAGTGATTCTGTTTATGGAAACTAGGGAAAAAACCTGTCTCATCCATGTAGATGGTCTAATTCAGGAGCCTCTTCAGTACACCTTCCCTTCCCTTCCCTTCCCTTCCCTTCCCTTCCCTTCCCTTCCCTTCCCTTCCCTTCCCTTCCCTTCCCTTCCCTTCAAGTTAATACAAACATAGAAAGATGTCTACAATGAAAATATCACTTAAAACAAATGAATGAAATCCTGTGTTGGGGAGACATTCTTACCTTCACCTTTTTTAGTGCCTTAGCCCTAGATCAGCAACTTCCAGGGAAAAGAAGATGAGTTATAATAAATCAGCTAAATAGCAGTATAGAGAGAAAATAGGTTGCATTTAAAAGCAACTTGGGAATGAGGATAATAAAGAAATTATGTCAAAAGAGCCTAATGAGTTTCATGAATACCAAGATAAGGGTATGTTAAAAATCTATTTCAATATGTAAAAGTTATTTTAATATGTAATACATTGTTACGCTCATCAACATGTATGCATATATTTACAAATACTCAGACATGCACATACATATACATATATATGAATAGTCTTGATGCTAATTTAATCTTAAATTTATCTCAGATTTTAATACTCCCAGGTGTTCAAGATGTTAAAGGATACCATGTGAAGCTGACACATATCCCAGGATAGGAAGGAAGTAACCTCAAGGCATCTTATGCTCACAGACTGTTTTTGATGCAGGAGGCAGTGCAACAATTCACTGGCAAGCTGGAAACATAATTAAATACAAGAAAATTCATTCAAACATTAGAAGGAACTTTCTTATTCTTGTCTGGAACTGGTTGCCTAGAGAGGTTGTGGAGGCTGCATTCCTGGAGATGTTCAAAACCCACCTGGACATCACCCCAAGCAAACTTTTCTCACTGACTCTGCTTGAACAGGGTTTTAGACTAGATGACCTCAAGAGGACACTTCCCACCTCAGT
Organism: Agelaius phoeniceus; assembly: GCF_051311805.1. Lineage (NCBI taxonomy): Eukaryota > Metazoa > Chordata > Aves > Passeriformes > Icteridae > Agelaius > Agelaius phoeniceus. The sequence goes on from NC_135267.1 coordinate 57,989,143, forward strand.
GTTTGTGTGATACAGTCATCTTGAGGACCACGTCCCATTAATTACTCACTTGATGACCCTTCCTTTCAAAAACTGTATCTGGCAGGTTATGACACCCAGGAGTTATATTTCCAAACTTGTTCCCACATTTTAGAAGTCACCCTATAAACTTGTGCAAATCTTTCCTCTTCAGGATTCTCCTGAAGACCCTTTCTTGCAATCTATATAGCCTATAAAAGGAATTTGTCAAGAGGTAGAGAGTTGCTGTGTCTACTTGTTTCTTCAACTGTACTTCCATGTCTGCTCCTCCCTTTATAATTTAGGCTGTAAAAGGCCTGTGACAGAAACTATGCCTGGGTTTTTAATGCACCTACCACCATTGTTTATTGTACATAAGTAGGACTGCTGGACACTCATTACAAAAAAAAATAAGTGGATAACCCCAGAATGATCACAGTATATTCCAGATAGGGTCAAAACTAAAATAAAGGCCTTAACTACTATTTTCAGTGTTAAGGGATTATTTTGCTTTTACAAACACACAGAAACTGTAAAGCATCTGGAATCCAAAGGATTTCTTTGTTTTCTTTGTTTAGTTTAAGTTTTACCAGTTCCATGGAATTCAGTCTGAACTTTATTGGTTATTATGGTGACTAACTGTAATAAATGAAGTGACAAAGATGCCTCAGACTTCATTTAGTGGGGAATAAGGAGCAGCTAGAAGCAGAGACCTCTACTTTTCACAGACAGGTCATTCAATCAGCCACTTGCATAGCTGTTAATACCCAGATGGATTTTGAATCCTTGGCCTCCTGTACTAATAGGTCTGCTTCACCCCTTATTTAGTGTTGGTGTGCTGAGTGCAATGAGGCAGGCAGTCTCAATGAAGATCTGAAGCTGTTCCCATCAAGTGGAGTGGCACTAGGTCCTAGACAGACATATTTCTTCCAACTTACCCCATGCGCTGTAGCCTGAGCCTACTGCCTGAGCAGAAGTTGTTTTCCACATGTTTCTACCTCTCACTGGCAGCAGAGATGATACTGTGTTGATTGTAACTAGAAATATACATCCTGCTGTCCTATTTCTTTGATTCAACAGGGGCAGGAGGGAAGACCTTAAGCAGGACTGCAGTTGTAGGTGGCCAATTACCCAGCAGGATGTCTGGGAAAGATCTTTTTGTTGTTTGTACTTCCTTACCAACTGTGCAGAAAGCAATTAATACTTTGCCCCTCTTCTTTCATTTTTGATACCTGTATAAATAGCAAAAGGAATGCTGCAATCAACAGAAGAAATCCAGACTGACCTTTGTGATGAGAGTGGTCAACTCAGTCCTGAGGGAACAAAACCAGCATGCTTGCCTTTGTCACATACTGATTCCATTGAAACAAAGTAGCAGCTGGAACATTTATCTCAAAAACAATACTGTAGCAGCTTTTAAAGACCAAAATTAGTAGCTTGATTAGAACAATAAAATATTCTCTTAAGATTTCAGGTGATGTGAAGAAAATTTTTCTTGCCTTTGGCTAAATTTTAGAGTGACATAATACCTATGGTGTTGTGTAATATGTTATGTTTCATGGGATCAGCTTAAATGTAAATACACATACATGTAAAATTCAATGTGTTTGTGACAGTCTGACCCATATGTCACCAGAATTAACTTCCCTGCCTATGTTTGTCTCTTTTCAATATTCCATACCTAAAACTACACTACACTGTGGAACATTACACTGCTTAAGGAACACATTGACTCAATCCTGCTGCATGGACAGAGAAATAAAAGCCGAACCAACCACTTTCCTGCTGCATTACACCCATATTCCTCAGAAACACCTCCCTGACCAAAAGATAGAAATGTTCATTTCTTCCTGTCAACCCAATGTTTTGTGGGAGTGGAGAGTTGCAACCTGGACAGATCAAAGATGGAGAAGTATGACATAGGTAGAGTAAGTTCTAAGATTTGCATAGAGAGCACAAGTCACATGAGTTTGAGGTATAATGTATGGCTTGCAAAATATGTAATTAATACTTAGAGATGTCCTTTGAAAAACAAAACAGCTCAAGCTTCCTGTCAGCTTAGGTGACATAACCCAAGGTAGAGTTACAAGCAATAAAAACTCACCTGAATATACCTTGTGGCAGTGCCTTCCTCTAAGAAACAGAATTGTGTGGCACTGGCTTTAGCTGCATTTCATGAATGGCCCAGATTTTGTCCTGGTAAGCCTTTGACTCTACTGGTTTACTATCCTGTTAAACTGGTATCTGGCATTTCAGCTGGGAAAAAGCAGCACCATCTTTGCTTTTGAGGAATTTAGTGTCCCCCTTGAGATGAGAAAGATAGGTGACTGTGTCACACTCCTACTCTGTTCCAGAGTGCAGTCCAGCTAGTGGTCTCAAATCACACACTGCTTTAAAACAATGCTTAAAGTCCATGTATATTTAGCCATGGATCAGACTATTTTATTTTATTCTATGTGTAAAGGAGTTGGGAAGACACCTCTCCCATCTGGCCTGGGAGAGCTCCCAAGAAACCTTTGAATGTATTTTTCTCTAAGGCCCCAAATAATTGTCCAACTTTCTAACACACACACCTTGGGGATAAGCAATTATTCATGATGCAACAAGAAAAATACAAAAAGTATGTAACTATAAATTCTTAAATCAGCTGTTTCATTTTCTAATCTTTAATCTGTCATAAATATTTCTTCTTGCTCTTTAAAAAGCATTGGCTTATTGACATTTGGGGAAAGATGATTTATTGCAGTATTAGAACAGAATTAACTCACTTTGAAATGTGAGCTAAGTTTTGCAAAAGAGAATGAGTGCTTCAATGCAAGATCCAAATGCCAGAGTTTCAGCACTGGTTGCACAACTCTGAAGGACAAAAGTTAATGCGACAAACAGAACAACATCATTGTTGAGATTTATTCACTGAAGACTTACTTTCCTTGTCACTAAGACCATTATTTTTATTTACATCTAAAGAGGAAAAAAGTTATGCTGGGCACCTGTCTTTTTTTCACAGGTCTAGGGAAAACTGGAGATTATCAGTGATGTGAATAGCTATATAATATCTCCTGATTTCTAAAAAACTTGGCTACCATTCAACATTAGCTCACAGCGGACCTAATATCTTCCTGCACTTTTCCTTATGTTGATCCATAAACTTTGTGCAACTTTTTATGGGGCCAAGAGGAAAGAGAGAAAAAGAGGATGTTTAGAATGCATTGAAATTATGCTTTGACTTGATTCAATACATATCAGTGTCAACCAGCAAGCCTGTGATAAGTTACCTAGCAGTGATAAACAAGTACCATAGGAGAAAAAGTATGTATAGAACAAAAATACTTGAATGTCATTTTCTGCTCTACACATCAGGATTCCTTTTTAAAATGCCACTTTTTAATCATGCCTACACTAACTATTATTTATGTTGCAACTAACCAGAGAACTGGGCAGCAAGATCTTGCATTTCCTAGGCCTGGTCCTGTCCTGCTGGATCTTTCCCATACCACAGTCTGTCTGAGACTGAGGTTTTGTTCCTGTTCAGCTCTCTCAGCTGCAGGCAGCCCCAGAGGTCACGACACCCTCTCCAGAGCTACTGGAGCAATATCTTCTCCTATCTCCCTGCTGACCATCATCCCTGGCAGACAGCTTGATGTCAGCAGCCCTGGGTCTGCTGACATCTCTCCCACCTGAAGATGAACTTTCCCAAACCCATTTCCCATCTGTTTAAGCCAGAGCTGAAGAGTGTCACTGGGTTCCTAGCCTGCCCTCTGTACCCAGGTCGTTGTTGTGGCCCATATTAACAATAAAATGTTTAGTGGGCATTGCAGCTGCCCCTTCAGCATTCACTGCCCTGCTCCAGTGCTGCCTGCACTGTTTCCTCTCTCCCCTGCCTCCCAGCACTGGATGCTTCCCCTGGTTCATTAATAACGGGCATTCCTAACTATGAATTATGGCACCCAGAACAGAAACGTACATTTAAAGAACCTGTGATTTCTGCTGTAAAAAATGCTTTTTCTTGAGGAAAAGGTGAAATTGAGGTTCTGGCACCTTTATAATTATGTAAAATACATACAAATATTACCTTTAGGTCTCTAAAATCATACATTGAGGTCAGTAGGAAACACATCACACTGTGATCAAGGGTGATACAATTCCCTTAAAGTCAGTTCTCAGAACTAATGTTCCTACTCTCAAAGCCCAGTGGGCTGCACATAAGAATGAATTCTCTCACACCATTTACCAGTATGCATGCAGACAATCCAGGTTTCTCTGCTGTCCTTCGGCAGCCCATTAAAACTCAGGAAAAGATTCCTATTTACTTTTTCTGAAGAAATACCTGTTCTGCTGTGACTGCCAGAGCTCCTCAGCCTCTGAAGGCTAGGAGGAGAGAAAGCAATGTGGGATGTATATGACCTTTCATTGAAAAAAAATAATAAATAGCATCAAGTGGGAAAATTCTTTGCTTCCTCTGTGTTTTGGCAATATGCAAGAATTGGGCAAGTTGATCTGCAGCAGTATTTCCAGCTAGGACTTCATTCACTTTGAAGCCAACAGATAAGCTTACATATTAACTCTCCTGATTTACGTTAACACTTAGCCATGGTGACAAGTACTCTTTGCACTCAGTGCACACTGACTTTGTCTTTCTGCTTGCAAGGAATTCAAGTAGACATTAGTGACGTTAATGAGAAAGAATAAGAGTGTGTATGTAAGCAAATCTTGAGATATTGGCAGGTACCAAGTTTGCAAAGGCAGCAAGCAGAAAATACTGATTAACGCAACATGGTTTGCATGTTCTTTTTATCAAAAGATTTGTTCTTGTTTTGCGTTTATTCTTTAAAATATTGATATGGTTGTTTGGTTTGGGTGGTTTTGATTTTTTTTTTCACAGAAGGAATTATAGTTTTTATTAACTTTGTTACAAATATTGGAATTTTTTAAACTTGTTTTGTTCCAGCACAGAGGTTATAAAATTCAAGTCCAGAAGCCACTGTTAAATAGTAGAAGTCTCATAATTTGGATATAACTGCGAATTTGGAGAGCTACAGAAAATATTTTCTCTGAAGCAGAAAAGATACAGTTGTCATTTCTTCTCAGAAGCACAGAAAATTAGTTTATCTGTCTTTGCATTGCACAGGATTTTGTTATTGAAAACAGAAACACCTACTTGTTTAGCCTCGTCAATCAATGCACCAGCTGCAATTCCTTTGCCTGTTTGCTACTCCAAAACACCAGCATGTGCACAAGTTCTTTGCCAACCACAGCTGTGCACGACATGTCTCCTAAGTGAAAGCAGAATCAACTATTTCATATCTACAGCATGAGTTTCTACCAGGACAATTAGTGCCAAGTAGCCACAGTGCTATCAGCCCACACCCAAACTGAGACCTACTTTGGCTGTAGCAGCGGCCAACACCAAAAACAGAGCATAAATATCATGTTCTGTTCTTCAAGAGGTCAGGACTGGGCTGTGGCAAAATAGCAAGTTCAAGGGACAGAGTAGCTCTGAGTTGTCAGGCAACACAGGGTACAGAGGGAGGAAAGCCACAGGAGGGAGGAAAAAAACCAGCAGAAGACTCCAAGACTGATGGTCCTGAAGGGCATGTGGAGAAAAAGGCAGAAACTTTGAGCCTTGCATATAAAAAAGAAAGTGGAAACCCCTGTTGTTGCACTGTCACACTAACCTCACTGTACTTAACCATATAACTCTGTCTTCAGATGAAAGGTCAAAGTTTACGTGAAGAGAGGACACTTATCAAACTGTCTTGTCATGGCTCACTTAGGAGGCAGCCACTGATCCATTTTCCTGAACCAGGGGATCAAATCCATGATTTCTAAAGTGTTTCTGATTAACTTTTTCTGCAGAGCCAGCCTTGGCTGTGTAGCAAGTAGTTTGTAGTTTACTCTAACGAGCACACTGCTGCTAGAGCTAACATTGACATAGCTGCAGGTGGATGCTGGTGACGTTAATAGAGATGGATAGGAGAGGAGATGGAAGCCAAACCTAAGATAGCAGCAGAGATTAGACAGGCATACAAAGGTAGCAAACAGAAAATATTGATTGCTGCTTAGTATAGGACTGTACTCCCAAGCAAGAGCACTCAGCTGACTCAGGAGGCTGTATTTTTCCTCTCACAATTTCAGTAAGTCATTTCAGCAATTTTACCCTGTTACCTTCTTCCTCTTTGGCAAGTAAGAATAATTGCCTTCTTCATAATACACTTTTCCAAAGCCAGATAAGTATTCATGGCCCTTCAATCTTTTGTTGGTTTAGTTTCTCCAAGTTTTGTCTCATTGTGGTTTTCTATATCAGTGAAGTCCTCTGAGCTCTGTGACAGTTGTTCAGTTTAAAAGAGAAATGACTGTGCTACTGCCAGCAATCTTATCCAGGCCTTCTTCATACAGTACAGGATGGGTCAACTGGACAACATGCAGCTCTTGCAGGGATAACATATACCCTGATGTATGTGTGCTAACAACACATTGGTAACTCCAAAAAGCACATGCCCTAAATTCCCTGACAGCTGCTCTCCCCCAACAACAGTGCCCACATTTCCCAAGCATAAGGAGCACTGTCCATTTGGAGTTGATGAGGGAGAAGGGACAATGACTTTACAGGACTTCTGACCAACCAACAAAGCGCAGCTGGCAAGGGGATATGATTCAGGGAGGAAGTGGTACAACAAGAAGGCAGGTGGGAATCTGGTGACCAGTTAGTAACAAATACTGACTGTCCAAGAAACTAGCAACATAGCAAAAAGGATGCTTTATGCTCAACCTCCTTTGCCTCAGCAATGTTGGCATCAAAACAGAACTTCAGAACATCAGAGCAGAAAAAAGTAGAAAAGTTGTTTCTAATTTATCAGATTGGAAGCACAGCAACTTCTGCAGCTGATCTGAGAGTTTACTGCTTAGAACCCGCTTTTGGGGTCTGCTCTTCCAAATACCAGAATAAATGCAGAGGCCTTATTGTATTCTTCATATATAGTACATATATGGCATACAACATATGGCAAAGAAGGTTGCTGTTTACTTTTACCCTGGTAAAGGTTACCTTTACTCCTTTACCCTGGAGTTATTTACTGCATGTATTTTTTAGCACTTTTTTCAAGGACCTTTGTGACAGTGTTCACAGGGCTCTTATGTTTAAGAAAGAGATTAGGATCTGACTCCATATTTCAGAAGGCTTGATTTATTATTTTATTATATATATTACATTAAAACTATACTAAAAGAATAGAAGAAAAGGTTTCATCTCAGAAGGCTAGCTAAGCTAAGAATAGAATGGAATGAATAACCAAGATTTGTGGCTCGGGCTGAGAGTCTAAGCCAGCTGTGCCATGATTGGCCATTAATTACGAACGAGCATGTGAGACCAATCACAGATGCACCTGTTGCATTCCACAGCAGCAGATAATCATTGTTTTCATTTGTTCCTGAGGCCTCTCAGCTTCTCAGGAGGAAAAAATCCTAAGGAAAGGATTTTAATGAAAAGATGTCTGCGACAGACCCTTATCCTAGAAGAATATACACTCAAATCTCTAATGTACAAGGATTTCATTTACATTACAAAGACAACATCTTTTCACTAAGAGACTATCACAGACAAGCTGAGAAGATCTGCTGTTAGCAGTCCAGGTCATGCTGCCCTCAGACAGCTGCAAAGGCAGGAGCAGAAACAGGCTTGGACTTGTGGAGAAAAGCCACAGAGCTGCAGCCCAGCAGTCAGTACAAATCACTGAGTGTGTGGGCTCTGTATGTGTCTGTGTGCTCCTGACAGAACCACAGGGACTCTCAGGCTGTGACTACACTCGGCCCTGCTGAAATACAGCCTAATCCTTTCTTGGCAAAAATAGGTTGGAATAACAAAGGTGTGCAAGAGCCAATATTTATATTTAAACAACAAAACTGTCTAAGTCAATGCTGCAGACAACATTATAAAGGCTTCAGGAAAGCTAAAATTAAGGCAGGGCTCCACCAGGGCCAGAGAACAGCACCAATTTCCCACAGCCACAACAGTTTAGATCAGTCTTAAATTAACTTCAAATTTCTTGGTCTCTACTTAAACCTCTCATTTATTAAAATACCAGATAAGGCCTGTTAAGGTTAATTTCCTCATATTTTTTGGAAGAAAATTTTAAAAAATCTTTCATGTAGGTTTGCACCCAGAAAAGAATTGCATTTTTCCATTGTCTGAGCTGAAAAGTGAAAGGAGATTAGGTATGGCAAAGCAAAAAGAGGCTGGAATTCTCAATAAGGGGATGCAGAAAAATAATAATGAGCAAACAGTATTGGGGACCAGCCTGTTTGATAATTTAATCAATTATTTGGGCAAGGGGATTGAGGACTCCCTCAGCAAGTTAGAAGACAACAGTAAGTTCTTCAGGAGTGTTGATCTGTTGGAGGGCAGGAAGGCTGCTCAGAGGCACCTGGAACAGGCTGGATCCACGGGCCAAGGCCTAGTGCCAGGTCCTGCACTTGGATCACAACAAGCCAGTGCAGCACTACAGGCTGTGGGAAGAGTGGCTGGAAAGCTGCCCCTTGGAAAAGGACCTGGGAGTGCTGATCAACAGCAGCTGACCATGAGCCAGCGTGTGCCCGGATCAGCAATAGCTCTGCCAGCAGCACCAGGGCAGGGACTGTCCCCCTGTACTCCACACCTCAAATCCTGCATCCAGCTGGGCCCCTCACAACAAGAAAGACATTGGAATGCTGGAGTGAGTCCAGAGAAGAGCAATGGAGCTGGTGAAGGGTCAAGAGAATACATCCCTCAGGAGTTGAGGGAGCAGGGGACTATTTAGCCTGGAAAAAAAGGAGGCTCCGAGGGATCTGAATAATCTCTACAATAATAATCTTTGCCTGAAAGGAGGTAGTAGCCAGGTTGGGTGGGCCTCTTCTGCCAGGCAACCAGTGACAAGATGAGGACATTGCTTTAAGCTCTTCCAGGGGAGTTTTAGACTGGACATCAGGAAGAACTTTTTCACTGAAAGGGTGGTTAAGCTTGGAACAAGCTGTCCAGAGAGGCGGTGGAGTCACCACCCCTGGCAGTGTTCAAGAAATGGGTGGACATGGCACTTATTGCTATGCTTTAGTTGCATGTTGGTGTTTGGTCAAAGGCTGGAGCCCATGACCTTGAAGGTCTTTTCCAACCTTAACAATTCTATGATTCTATGAAAACAAATAAAAAACAAAAGTGAATGGTTGGAAGAAGGAAGAAACCTAGAGAAAGAATGTACTGTGCTGCAACTGAGGGCAAAGAGTACCTTGCTTTCCTGCACTGGAAAGCCAAGTCAACATGAACTCCAGTGTCATGAAGTCAGCATCTATGTCCTCACATCAAAATATGGAAAACATGAGGTTAAGAGCAAGCAGCAGGCATGCATGACTGCATAGAGAAGAAGGATCTGGACTGAAGAGCAATTCACAAGATAAACAAAAAGCCCTCTTGAACTGTTTTCTCTCTGCCTTTGATATCAAGGACCCTTTTCCTGCAGTCAGCTGCAGCAATTGGGTACCTGTGGCCAGCCATGTGCTAAACTTTCCAGCATGGGGGGACTAAAGTATATTAACAAAATGTGTGAATGAAAGTAAATTTCAAAGTCAATTATTTTTGTTCTTACAATTCCCCTCCTCTGTCCATGTTACCAGTAGCAGTCAGGCCAAACCCTTTTTTTATTTCTTGCCATTTTTAACTGTGTAGTAGAAATATCTCAGAGACTTGAGCAATACTATCTCACAGATTGTTCAGACCTCAGTATTGTGTCTTAAGGAGAGGGAAAAAAGGTTTTTTACTCCTTTTTAATACCTGACACTGAGCACACACTCCCATATTAAAAGTTAATCATACAGCTACAAAATCTTCGCAGTTTTGTCAGGACTTTATTCTTCCCCCTCCCCCCCACCAGCAGAAACAAAAATTTAAGCCTGCAATATACTGAGCAGGAGATGGAAAACACCTTTATATCTACAGAGGTACAGAGAACCTGGACCAGGAGATCCTCTGAACATGAGAGGAGGAAAACTAACCTAGGGAGATGCTTTGAAAAAGACAATGTAAAGCTGATAGGCCCTGGTTTCCAATACCAAAAGAAACAAACAGTGAAACTTCACTACAAAAACAAATAATTGGATTTCCATTGTACCTCTGAATGCTACATTAAGCATCAGTTCTTTTCAGTTGAGAGACAGCTTTTTTTTTTTTTTTTTTTTTTGATTTCTCAAAGGATTTGGATGCTCTATTGTGGCCAGACTGTGATCTGGCTTCACTTCCCACAAATCAGTATCAAATGCAGAGAAGCAACCTGCTACACAGGCATTTTGCAGACAAAAATAGTGCAGAGTCTAATCAGGAATCTCGTGGCAGGAAACAGGCCTTCCTACAACAGGAAGCCTAGGAAAGACTACTGGAGACAGCCGTCCAAAAGCAGCTGCCTTGCCAAAAAAGACAAAATGGCTGTACACTGGCAACTCTTGCAGCAGGAAATCACTGAATTAAGTACTCAATCTACTAAGCAATTTAGTGTGTCATCTGCTTCCTGGCAACAGAAATTTGGAATCACTTTTACATTGCATTTCAGCTGTATCTCATAATTGGGTTGAGTACAGTGTCCTCTCCAGTAAGCAAAGAGGTCAAGGTCAGAGGCTTTTCTGACTCCTACCCAAAATAAATATTTTTAACCCTTTTCCTTTCTCCATTTTCATCATTTTATCATTTCTAATTTAGGGGCCTGACATTCCTGTTTCTAGTCTGATTTGGGGCCAGGGCATACTGAGTCACTGATATCAGTCTGCCAAAGTTAACTGTGGTCTACATGGGACAGTACAACACTCTGATAGGAGATAAATATCAAGGCACAGTGAAACAGGGAAAAGAAGACCAGTGGATTCCCCCTGTGATTTTTTGGATGGAGTGTCAGGAAATTTTTCAGGAAGTTTCTTCTCAACATATGTAAAAAGATAGAGTGAGGGAGAGTGAGACAGAGAGGCAGACAGAGAGGGAGTGAGGTGAAAGAGGAAAGGAAAGGAAAGGAAAGGAAAGGAAAGGAAAGGAAAGGAAAGGAAAGGAAAGGAAAGGAAAGGAAAGGAAAGGAAAGGAAAGGAAAGGAAAGGAAAGGAAAGGAAAGGAAAGGAAAGGAAAGGAAAGGAAAGGAAAGGAAAGGAAAGGAAAGGAAAGGAAAGGAAAGGAAAGGAAAGGAAAGGAAAGGAAAGGAAAGGAAAGGAAAGGAAAGGAAAGGAAAGGAAAGGAAAGGAAAGGAAAGGAAAGGAAAGGAAAGGAAAGGAAAGGAAAGGAAAGGAAAGGAAAGGAAAGGAAAGGAAAGGAAAGGAAAGGAAAGGAAAGGAAAGGAAAGGAAAGGAAAGGAAAGGAGGAAAGGAAGGAAGGAAGAAAGGAAGAAAGGAAGAAAGAAAATATTTTTTAGCCTTGCTACCCATGTATTAATGCAGATGGTTATTTATTCAATCCTTACCTAATATATGCTTGCACATCTCACTGACGACACAAAATGCAGTTTCTGTTCCTTCATTGTTTCCTTAACACAGAATGGCTGAGGTTGGAAAGGACTTCTGGAGGTAATCTGGTCCAAACCCTCTGCTCAAGCAGGGTCTTCTAGAGTCAGTTACACCATGTCCAAATGGCTTTTTAATGTCTTCAAGGACAGAGTCTTTACAATCTCTCTGGCCAATATGTGCCAGTGCTCAGTCATCTTCAGAACAGAAAATTGTTTCCTCATGTTCAGATGGCATCTCCATTATTTGAGTTTCTGCCCATTGCTTCTTGTTCTGTCACCACTGAAAAGAGCCTGGCTCCATCCTCTTTACATCCTCCTTCAGGTATGAATATATATTGAGCTATATTATATTAAGGACCCATTGAACTTGCTCTTCTCTAGATTGAACAGTTCCAACTCTCCTAGCCTTTCCTCATAGGAGAGATGCTTTCATTCCTCAGTTACCTTTGTAACCCTTCACTGGACTCTCTCAGGTGTGTCAATGTCTTTTCTGTACAGGGGACCCCAGAAATGGATCCAGCACTCCAAGCAGGGACCCACCATGGTGAGGAGAGTGGCAGGATCACCTCCCTTGCTGTGCTGGCAACATTCCTCCTAACACAGCTCAGGATACCACTGGCTTTCTTTGCAGCAAGACATGTCTAACACAATCCTTCTGGTTTTGTCTTTGGCTTTTGAAAACGGACAATAGACTGTGGATAAAAACTGCACATGAGAGAAAGCCAGACAACAGATAATCACAATGACAGAGTACAATTTTCTGCTGTTGCATAGCAAAACGTGCCTGCCATATTTAAAAAGAAATCATGTCATTGTGGCCAAAGGAGAGAGAATGTTACAGCCAATTAGCTGTGAATTTTTTTAGCACAGTTATGTAAAGTGAGTTTGCATAAAGTGACTGCTGTCAGTTAGATTTGCTGCAGTCAGTGATGTCCATCTACTACTCTGGTCACTACAGAAAATCTCCCACTTCAGGAGATTTGGAAGTTGTCAAGTACCACGTTCTAGAGACTTTTAGATGTCTTTCATATTTGTTGAGTCAGGAGGCACAAAGTCTATGGCAAAATGAGACTAACAGCAATAATAATCACCTCAATTCAGCTTCAACTGTTCTGAGAAAAAACCCATCTGGTTTCTTATTCTATCCCAATAATTTCAACATACATTATAAGAGCAGGTTTTTATGTCTGAGGAGACTGTATAACAACATTATATTTACAGCAAGCAATGGAAAATAGTTTTTTGAGGAAAGCTTAGTCTTTCAAAAGGACATGTGCCAAGTTTATAATATACATGAGCCAGGAGGATCATGAACACTTCACACTTTGCTAGAAAGAAATGACAAGCAAATTTTGAACTATAACTTTGTTACTGCAGAGACTAAAGTTTTAACCAAAACTTAAAGAACAGTGTTACAGTTTCTAAATTATGTGTTTGCTTCTTTCATTTTGTTTTCTTGGTTCTTTTCTGTCACATTCTTTGGTTTATAATTTGTCATGTTTTTTAAAAGCTTCCTGTGACAGAAACACCTCCTATGGCTGTGAGCATTAAACACTTGGCCAAGGTTCAGTGTCAGAATAAGAAACTGCACTTAAGTTAATGCTTTTGCAGTTAAGACTTTTTTGACAATTAAACATTACCGGACAATTCTGCAGAAAGAGCTGATGTGTGACAGGACTTGATGAATTTCTATGTGTGCAGGTTGCTGCTCTATTTTACTCCACACAGCTGGGCTCTACTAGGTAAAATATGGGAGAGGATCAGGATGAAATCTGAGGGATTTAAGGATCAAGTAAACACTTCTGAAGTCTAGGCCTTATGTCAGAATAAAATTTACTCATTTGTTGCTGTTTCCATTGTTTCTGTTCTCTCATATTCTTCTGCTTTGCCTCAGAAATAGGAGGATGTGCAGTTCAGTGAGATGCTTTTCCTGTGTTAATGTGAAGGGATAAAGCATGTGACATTTCTTTCACCCTGCACTGAAAATACAAAAGAGTCTGTCTGTTGTCTTGTCTCCTCCAGACCCCATCCCTGGACTTGGAGACATTTGAGTCCCCAGTGCTTCTTCCAGCTACTCACTACACATCTAGAAAATTCTCCAAATATATATAAATCAAAGCAAAACCAAGGCTACCTGTGCCTAAACAATACTCTGGCTCCCTAAGTTGTAGTAATAGGGCAAAAACCAAACAGGCAAGAGTTTTCAAAGTGAACTCACAAGGATCTTTTCCTTGTCCTAAACTCCCTGCCAGTAGCTGAAATCCCTGATCCATCTGTACAGCACTTAAATTTAGGAGTTTTGCTCAGCCTCAATATACCTAAGACAGCATATGTTCAGTGAACTCTCTAAACAGACACAGAAGGGCAGCTCTGCCTGAAGAAATTCCACTTTGGATAGACCAGCTGAATAATTATTAGACCAGAAAGAGAGAAAAAACAAACGCAGGGAGCCTTGGCCAGCTCTGCACCAGGAATCTCACCTGAGATTCCCTGATCTGGTGCTGAACACATCCTCTTGAACATCTTCTCTCGACAGTTGGTTGTAAAAACTTGCCATGCTGCAAGTACCATGAAATTTCACAATGCAGCCTGGTGCTTATTTCCTGCAAGATGCCCTGTTGATACTTGCTCAGCTTTGGCCTCTCCTGGCATGAGGGAGATTTTCAATGGAGCAAAGGAGTGAAGGAAAAGGAGGGAAACTAAGAGAAGAAGGGAAAACAAAGAAAAAGGGAAACTTGGACTGAGAAGGGAAAGAGAAAGGCCTTTGGAAGAGGGTAATGTTGATAAGGTGTGTAAAGTCTGGTGTTCCACTGTGTTGCTCTATTTCTGCCAAGACAGGAGTAGGAGATGAGAAGACATAAAAATACGGCAAGTGTTCCTGGAAGGACTGACTTCCATCTGGCACCACACATCTCTAATGCTTCATCAGTGTTAATGACTGTGCAGAGCTTGCAGGGCATGCAAAGCACAGTTGCCCAAGGTCCTACTCCATTCAAATCATTATCAGTTCCCTTTCTGGCCCTTTCCTTCCTGCTAGACACAGAATTATACCAAAACCCCAGTATCTAATGTCCCTGAACCACAAAAAAGTTTTGATGATCAGCCTCTTGATCTGTGAATTATACACACACGGACAGAGTTCAGATATTGACCCAAATCAGGATTTCGCAAGTTGGAAACACTTGAAATTCAAAAGAAAGTTGCAAATTGCAAAACCAGCTCAAGTCTCCCGGAATATTGCGGGACATCCATTAGCACAATCTCACATGGAAACTAGGTGGGTGGGTAAAGTGATTGAGTTCAAATGCAAGGGTGGATGATGAGAGGTGAATAGGGAGCTGAGGGTGGAATGTTAGCAGCACCACCCTTGATTTCCTTTTAACCTACTATAGCCAGGCCAGGCACGTATCCACCAAGCAGTGCAGCATGTAACCACCAACTCCTCCATCTGAGAAAAACAGAAGAGAAAATTTAAATTCATTTTCAGAGCTTTCTATTTGTGCTTTCTCTTTTCTCTTATTTTGAACTTTTCTTATTGTTTAAGGCAATAAATGAAATGACAAAGAGGGAATTTAAATAAGTTCTAAGTATGATGCAAATGCCACAGCTTAAATGTGCATCGCAATGACATTGTTCCTTTCAGTAGCAGAGCAACAGAAATTATTTTAATGGCAGTGGTCAGCCTAGTGCTCCAAACATGGGCCTATTCTGGGCAACTTAGAAACATGGCAGAGCTGTTCAAAGATGCTCAGCAACAGGTGAGCTACTCAGAAATGAACTTGGTCAATACTGAGTTGGGTCAAGAAGTCCCAAAAGTCTGCACCACCCTGAAAAGTTCCAGCACTTCAAAGTCATCTACCAATTTCTGTCTTTGATAAACCTTGGTGAGTAGGGAATTCTGCTGCTTGCGGCAGTGGTCTCCCACTTCCCAGCCTAACTAAGGCTTGATCCCTAGAATGTCATAAGGAATACAGCACTTGAGCACAAACAAGCAGCAAGCTTACACAACAGTGGCTGCATTGCAGAGCATGGAACTACAAATAGGACAGGGCAAAAAAACTCCCCTTCAGTCAGAGACAAGACAGTGGCAAATAAAAAACATTAATTTAACATTAATTTTTTGGGTATAAACACCTCCTGTAGAGATCTAACAATGAAAGTCTTACTTCTTCCTAGCCTGACCCTGAAGCCATGAGAGAAAGAATTGACAGGCTGAGGACATTTGTAGGATGGACAAGCACATTGCTCTAGAGGTTCTGACAATTTCCCTCTGAACCTTAGTAAAGAAACTCGGTTGTGGAAGTTGCACAGTGCAGAAAGCACAGCATGCCCTGCTGTGAAAGAAATGAGTCTGACAGTCAAGTTGGAAATTACAGTGCCACCCTGAATGAAACTGAAGTTGTTATGCAATTTCTATTAGGGCAGGTGGCTTGAGGGCATAAAAAGATTTACCTCTCCTTGACTTTTAGAGACAAATTTCAGTTGTTCTTTGTGTATTCATGTCTGCACACAATACCAGAAACTATTAACCACAGGTCTTTATGTTGTGTATATAAAAAATAATACTTGTTCATTTTTTTAGAAAGGCCAGAAAGGCCATTGTGAAGCAGTTTGACTGTTACAAATGAAAACTTCAAGTTAAAATCTACATGCACAATAGCCCATAGCAGGACCTCTAGACAAATTCCTCAAAGGTCACAGAATTGTTATCTGGTAAAAAAGTGCCAGCAGGCATCTTATTCCAAGTAACTGTTTGTTTTTAAAATGCAATTCTTCTTTTCTAGCACAAATAATTCCACTAAGAAACAAATGACCACTTCCATAAATGTTTTAAGTATACCTATTTTGTCAGCATTATATCACCACTTCAAGTTCGGCAGAGAAACTTTTTGTAATAAAATTATCTCTACCTATTATTGTTCAAAACCTTCTTTACTACGACAATTGGCACAAAAACCCACTGAACTGAATCTGCTAGTCCAGCAAAAGCTTCAGGTGAAGCTCCCTAACTACCTGAGTTGTACGTAGAAAGACAGTACTAATCTGCATCTTGAAGTGGTTGTGTACAGATTGTTTCCCATCCACATTTCCTCTGGCAGAATAATGTATGGGGCATGACACTCTCACTTGCCTTCTGATTAATATCCCCAAACCCTGAGAACACAATTAAAAGTTCAACAAGATATTGCTATGTTCTCCTTACCCTTTGGGTTCCAAAGTATTATTACTAATCTAATAAAACACTATTTCATACCCAAACACAAAACTACTGCTGACTGGATCTCTTAGACAATTGACTGAAAAGTCTGGCAGCATCCCAACTTTTTTTAGCTGCTTCATTTCTACAAAAGAACACAATGTTTTTATTTGATTTATGTGAATTTTCTCCTCCCTGTTTAAAAAGCATGGTCAGGAATATTAAATATGTGAGGAGAAAAAAAAAAGCACATCACTTAAATAAAAAGTAGTGAGTTTACGTAGGCCATTCTGCATGGAGTCTTTATGTCACAACTAAATCTTTTAAGTCCCATTATGCTTTGTAGCTATTTATAGCCATGTCCGTCCATCATTTGCATCCTATAGTTTGGGGTTTCTTTTCCAGATATAAACAGAGCTTCCTCTCTCCCTTTGTTTATGTGTCTGCCTGTCAGCGCAGCGCCAGCGACTGTCTCTGCACTTTGCTGCTGCTGCTCCCTCATCCTGTTTATAGGCCAGCGACGCTTCCATCGCCTCCCCGCTGCTGAGCAGAACTTCCCATTGCACTTCAGGATGTTTTAGTCACTTCAACCTGTGCCGCCAGCCTGGAGCCAAATGTCTCCTCTTTGAGCTAGTGATGCAGGCAGCGCTTGCCTCAATCAAACTCAGCTTTTGTTTCCTGGGAAGCACAAACCTTTTCAGCTGTTCCCTGCATGGAAATGCTGCTGGGTCCTATTCATTGTCCCTTGCAAAGACCATAGACAGACACACAGCTGAAGAATGAAAAATTTCCTGTAACCTTTCAGTTCCAAACACATGAAGCCTCACACTGGACAGCATCCTTGCCACCACTGAAAGTGGAGAAAAAAACCCATGTACCTCTTAAATTAGATATCAGTTTTTATTTTTCTAATATAGCAATGTCAATGGTCCTTAATACAACAATTCTTTAGGCATTTACTTCAACAGCAGACACAGCAAGGAAAACAAGCCAGCAACATCATGTGATGAACACACACGAGACACTGGAGGAAGAAGCAAATCAGCTGTTGAGCACAGAGCCAGTTGCTCAAATGGAGCCAGAAAGAAAAGTGTCTATATCCCCACAGCACCGGGAGAGGATTTTCCCTCCAAGAAAGCCAGATGAAGATTAATAAACCCAGGACCTCTGATGAACAATGTGCTTTATTAAATCCATAGGAATAGGAGTGTAGCACTTGTACAGATCACCTTTTCCAGTTACAAACACATAGTAGCAGAGAACTATTAGTAAATTCAGAATATTTAGGTTGTTGAAAGACAATAATGTCTGTCTCCACAGCCCACAACCTCCTCCATATTACTGCATTATAATTCAGGGTCCATCTGCATCTGTCAGGCAGGAGTATGCAGACATCTCCTTTGACAGCAAGATCACACAATCAATTTTACAAAACACCCTGCTAACAATTTTTGCGGGGGTTGTGATGTGCTTCACAATCGTTCATGTGTTACCTTGCTGCATTTTGCTATTTATAAAGACACCCAAAGAACATACACTGTTTAAACTCCTCTTTAGGCTGGAAGATGGAGTGCAACAAATCAAAATAAAAATGAATGAGGGTGACCTGATAGTGAAAGTTTAGCATTGATCTTAGCTATCACTTGTGTCTTTTAAAAATTTCCTTCCTGGTCTTTAAACTAATGTCAAAAAACACGATGCACAAGAAATTCAACATTTCAAGTTAAAAGTATATTTTATGGACAGTTGAGCAAAATTAATATACCATCAAAGCATTGTTGGAATGTAGATTAAGCTAAGAACATGGCACAAATGCATATTCTTTGACAAAAATGCTTTTCTAATCATTATGTTTCTTTAGATTCCACAGCAAACTTTTAAAAACCTTTTACTATAATAAAAAGTTGATGATTCCGACATCCAGGCAGCTTCCTCTGCACTGAACAGCCACCGATCTGTGTTTTGTGACAAGATCACAACTTCACATGACCCAGTGTGACTAAGTTTTGCAAATGCTGTTACAAATCCCATGATATACTTTCTCTGTGATAACATCAGCTCCTGGAGTCATATGAACAAGTATGAATCTGTTTGGGTTTCATGCTTCATAAGAAAGCATATCTTCATCCCACATGTTGGGAAGATGAACTTGAAAGATCCGAAATAATTAGAAAACACACAAAATCCTAATATTTAAAACATTTTTTATTTACCCCCAGGTATGCTTGGATTTCACTTCCTGTTTTACTCCATACCTTTTTTACAGTGCAAGAGATTATAGCTATGTTTATAATTTCCTCACTTTGTGACACCAAAAAAATGTCACTGTACAAAAAAACTGCCTCACTTGAGTAGTGCTGAAGGAGAGAGGTCCATTTTGATTTGGTTTAATATCTTATCAGAAGAGCAGTGGAAGAGCTAATTACGATACTTTTCATTAGCATAATCACAACACTGTCTTTCTGTGGTAGATTCTTTTGTTTTGTTCTTTCATATTATTCTCCTCTTCATTTATGTAGATCTGTATTCATTTCACAAGCAGCTTCTCTCTGAATCTATTATTCAATTGCTCATTGTCCTATTCTCCACTTTCTTTTCAAAGGCTCCAAATACATGTTAAAAGATTTGATGCTCCAAAGAGATGCACATACTTGATATGTTCCAAGATGCTCATCTGTGCATCACATTCTCAGTTTCCTAAACAATAAGGACAACAAACCAGAAAGGATCAGTGTACCTGAGCACGCCCCTGTTATTATCAAGCACCAGCTGAGTAATCCTAAACTTGCCTAATGTCTTTGACGAAAAAACATAATGACGAGCTACAGAAAGGCAGAATGACACTTAACTCATTTTCCATTACTTCCCTGCCAGCTTCTGATGGTGTGCAGTGATACAGCTCACCAGTGTGCAGAATGACTCTTCTGTTTGTAGCTGCTCTCAGTGCCAAGGCCCACAGATGTTCAGATTTTTCCCCATGTGGATGGGATATGAGATACAATCTTACCTTCACATCTAGTCCTGAGAGAAACCAGAGGCAAAGTCTACAAAGCAAAAAGGGACCCTCCTTTTTGAAGAA
This sequence comes from Agelaius phoeniceus, assembly GCF_051311805.1. Taxonomy (NCBI): domain Eukaryota; kingdom Metazoa; phylum Chordata; class Aves; order Passeriformes; family Icteridae; genus Agelaius; species Agelaius phoeniceus. Next base: position 58,008,914 of record NC_135267.1, read on the forward strand.
CTGGTCATAAGGGGTTAAAGGGGAGAAGGACCAGGGGGGAGTCAGACTCAGGCCTAGAGCTCCCTCAGAAATGATGGCCCAGGAATAAAATAATTTCTCACTGATCTTTTCGTACCATTTCTGCACATAGAAGGATCCTTGTCTTTCTCTTTGGGACACTCTTGGTGATTTGGGAGAAAAACATCTAGGAAGCTAATAAATTTCAAAATATGTCTAGTTAGCTCAGGGCATGCAAGTACAAGGAGCATTTCAGTGAGAGAGGGCAAAACTGGAGTCCAATAAGTGCTACAGACCCAGGAGTTAAAATTGATTGAAATAAGAGTAGTAAAAGACAGTAAGTTAGATGTGTATAAAAGGAAAGCATGGGAAAGGAGTCATTGGTCAAATGTGGAGGAGAGGGAGAGGAGAGGAGAGGAGAGGAGAGGAGAGGAGAGGAGAGGAGAGGAGAGGAGAGGAGAGGAGAGGAGAGGAGAGGAGAGGAGAGGAGAGGAGAGGAGAGGAGAGGAGAGGAGAGGAGAGGAGAGGAGAGGAGAGGAGAGGAGAGGAGAGGAGAGGAGAGGAGAGGAGAGGAGAGGTTTGGTGGTTTTATTCAACCCTTAAGTACATCTTCCACTGGTGTGATCTGGCTCATGGATATGTCCTGCTCTCCAGATATATTCAGCATGTTTCCAGGAGGCAGAGTGGGAGTTCTCTTATCACCTGCTTCTCCAACCCACATAAGTTAAGATCAAATCAAGATCTGTCAAGATTCAAAACTGGTTCTAACACACTTTTAATTTTTTTACTGCTTTTAACATGCGTGTAAGGAAGAGTCACTTGTCAGTATATACACAGATATGCATATGTATGTGTATATCTGCATACATGTATATACATGTGCATGCACATATGCATGTGCACTTATATCTACATATTACATTGCATTCTTTTATGCCTATCAAAACAATTTCAGACAATTCAAATCAGTGCAAGGGAGTCAACTTGAACAGCTGAAAACCAGTTCAATCAATAAACATAGATTGATTGGGAGGATTTCACACATGGATAAGACATCGTGGGTTAGAGCTACACACAGCTTTTTACAATGGTATTTCTCAATGGACTTTTTCTTTCCCTAAATGCAAATAACCTTATTTACCTTCACAGAACGGTATTTACCTTTGCAGAAATACAGATTAATGTGTTTGCTTATTTGTTATCAGCTCTGCCTTGTGTCCTGGGACAGGAGCATTGGCTGCTTTACTCGGCCAAAACCAACAGCTGAAACAGCATGTTACTCTAGGAGCAGCATTTCCAGCTGCACACGGCAGTGTAAGAGCGCCGTCTATGCCTAGGCAGAAGAAATGCAAGGCAGAAAAGCCATGGAAAACTGGAGTCTACAGAAGTAAAGCCCATGTCTCTTGGGTGCGAGCTGTTCTATTCTTAAATCCGAAGAAAGAAGGGTGGAAGAGCTTTCTCTCTGTTAAAGGAAATAGGTCAGGCTCGTCCTCAAGGTAGAAGGATGTAGCTGTCATCTTTGGAGTATGATTGCTGCACTTCCTACTGCAGCGTAGGTGTAGTTCTCTGAGGAGTCTCAGTTCTATTGCCAATTAAATTTTAAAATAAATTTTTAAATTATTTATCATTTTCTCTGTGGCTTTTAAGGACCTATATGGGCATTAATGTGGTGGCTTCACAGGGCAAAATGCCAAAGAGCTGTGTGAAGAAGCTCTCATTATAGAGCACTATTTTTTCTCCTGGATCACTTCAGTGATTCAGTTTCCCAGGCAGATTCACAAACAGCTGTACTTCCACAAACTAAAGCAGCAGCAAACTGTGGTGGAAAGACACAAAAGCCAAACACACAAGCAGACAGAACGAAAGGATGGGAGCTACCTAAACCAACACAGTGCCATTGCATACCAAACTAAGCAGAATTTGGACATCCAATAGCCTTCTAGGTGAGAGTTTAATTCCTAAGATGGAAAACCATGTTTTTCTTGGTGGACAGACCACCTAGTAAAGTTATGGCTTGGCAAAGCCTAAGGAATATGTTCAGTTTAAGCTGCACAAATATGCCATGTCAATGGGACACCATGCATCCTTAAAGCAGAGTGTCTTGGCAGCTGAACTTACTGTGACCCATATACAAATGTACAGAGTAAATTCCAATGAAATCAACTGCACAGTAGTCTTGAATTTCCATGCAACAGTTCTACCTTGACTTCAGACTCCCTAAAATCCTTCATTTTACTTTTTCTGTACATCTTGTTTTGGTATAAAGACTCTTAATCCATATGACCTCCGTATGAACAAAAAATAATTATAGTCAGAGTGAGTTACTTTTCTACTTCTATCTGTCTGTCCATCATTCTAGTACATTCAGTCCATCCAGTCCATCCAGTCCATACCCATTAGTAAATTCTTTTGAGATACAGCTTCCATGGGGCTGAAGGCAGCCCCACAGCACTGTACCAATACTGCTTTGCAGCCCAAAGTGCTGGCTGTGTACTTTCAGCCAAGACAAGAGTACAGAGCCCACACCACTGTCCTTACACACCCTAGATGAGATTTACTAGCCAAACTATCATGGAAAACTCTCTTAGTAGAAATGAGACATATATTAGCAAAGTATTTCCCCTCCCTAGAGCTCACACAAAAGCTTTCCACAGCAGTTCCAGATCTTAGCCAGGCAGTTCCTTTGTTCCATTGTCTGCTTTGTGACACAAGTGTGGTCTACTTTTGCTAATCTTATTCTTGTTTGGGAGCAGAATACATGAGATGCTAGACCAGCAAAAGCCATATTCTAAATATCACTGAATATCATCTGAAATGCCCCCTCACTGATTGCAAAATAAAAGATTTAATGTAACCCCTAAAGGATGTTTTCCTGGCAGTTACTAAAGTAATCTCAGACACACACACACACACACACACACACACACACACACACACACACATATGGAAGGATAGGATATAAAACTCAGAGTTAAGGCAAGGCATAGATTTTTTAACTTAATATAGCCTTTTCAAAATGAATCTGTCTCAAAGGAGAAGAAAGATGTGACTGGCTGAACAGTATAAAATCTAAATCATAAACCGCTTCATGTATTTTGGCCAGTCCAGTCTTCATCTATGACACTGGCTTTTCTATAGATATTTTCATCTTATTGAAAATTAATAATAGAGGCTTTTTTAAAAAACACTTTCATTGTAGGCTTCAGGCAAGGGATAGGATGTGATCTGTGTCAACCACAGTGAAACAAGAGGCAGGAAAACAGTTCCTATGGAATCTTGGGCTTTTATTCCTCCCCTACATTTATGTGTTTCAAGCTTCCCACCCTTTAGACAGCAGTGCAGTTATTCATCCAGGGATGAGCTGGAGACAGATTGGTTCATGTTTTAAAAGAGTGATGAGAGGTGGCTGTTATGTAAAACTCATAATACTCAGCATCCTATCTCTGTTACTTAGTTGATCATCACAGAGCAATTCAGTTTGATTTTAAATGCAGCATATTAATCATACAAATCTGAAATAAATAATTTTTTTTCTTTTCTGTCACTCACCTCTTGATTTCGTATGTGGGCAAGTAGTGCTGCTTCTCTCTTCCTCTTCATCTATCTTATTGATTGATGCTGAAAATTCTTTGGAGCCATTTCTGGGCAATATTTCATGTACGGGTCCCATCAGCTGAAAGATGTCCTAAGCTTCCCTGCAAATTCTCTGCATCACTGTAAAATAATAGTAATTAAATGTGCTTGAAGAAGTTTGACAAGGGTGGTAACCAGTGATTCAGCAAGCAGTTAGTTGGCTTGAAATTACTCTCTCAGATCTCTCACAGAGTTAGTTAAGTATACAACTTGAGGAGTTTTGTAATTCTTGGAGTATATTACCAGAAATAATTCAAATTTAAAAGCTCTTGTGGAAGACAGGTAGAATTGAGAAGCTAACACATGATCAAAACAAACAAAAAAACCCAAACAACACAGCATTTTCTCCATATTTTTTGAGGTAAGCATGAAGATGGATAGTTTAAATAATTGCTTCCATCAGAGAGCTCTTGATCTTTAATCTTAATCGATTAGGGAGTTACCCTAAATGCTATGTGCTACAAAGTTTCAGTTGCCTAATTACACTGCTAGAGTATTCAGGAATACACAGGTAAATTTTTCAGCTTGGAACATTTGTTCAGTAAATCTTAGGAAACTATATAAAACGAGTAGAGCCAAAAGTTAATAATTCAAAGACTAATGAAGTTTTTGATATTGAGGAGCTTTACTTTGGCCCATTAATACCTACATTAAAAACCTGTCTCAGATTGAGAGAAAATAGCCTAGTTTTCTCAGCGCTCACTTGAAACTTTGAAGATCCGTAGTGAATTCATTATTCTGCCACTAGGCACCATTTTACCCACTTACTGAGAAAATTTATGCAGGGTAAATCAAGAAAGTCTGCAGTTTTCAGAGACAGAGTTATCTATTTCTAACTATTTCAAGTTGTCTCGAGAGACATGAGTCTGCTCAGTTCTGTATTCTGTGGCTCACTTTTGAAGGGTTAGTTCATTTTTTTGTGCATAGCAGATTGCAAACCCACATCTCCTGGCACTGAGATGAAAACCTTTCCAACTCTGTACAGAGGCCCTGCAACAATGAGACAAAAGAGTCAAGATTCATTGGGGCAGAAATAAATGACAAAGGAAAAATTTGGAATTGGTATTCTTCATTTGGGAAGAAGGAAATCCTTGTACCTATGAAAGCTTTTTACGTTTTCTATTGGAAAGTTATTGGATAAGCAAGCAGAAATCTGACCACCCACTGATTTAAAGGTTCCCACTACTTTGAAGTCTCTGCCATAGAATCATAAGTAAATTTCAGAAATTAAATAGAGGAATTATTCAGTTAAGCATAGCAACACTGAAGAGATCAGTGCCCGAGTCTCTGTGCAAACAATGGCCTATTGCATATGGGCCATGCCCTCAAACATTCCCAGGTGCCTAAAACTGCCAGAAGACAGTGTATGTTGTGTGTTTAGTATTTTGGGGATCTATGGTCTCCCAATAGCAGCACTCCATCAACACGATGCTGTAGGTAGCACCCAACAGAAAGACTGCAGCTTGCTTAGTTGTAAACAATCTCAAACATAAATAAGGATTCTGCTTTCCTCTCACTGCTTGGAAAGATCATACAATCTATTTTTCACAGCCTCCAACTAATACTGCTGCAAACACCAACATTTTAATAAACCATTACAAATCAGACCTGGATTGCACTGGCACAATTATGGCAAATCTTGCTTCAGGCCCTCCCTATATTCCACAGCAGCATATGCAAGCATGGTCACAGTGGCATTAATAACGAAAATCACTCAGACAAAAGCTGTCTTTGTGTCTGTTTGGTGTGCTGTGGAGTGCTTGCAGACATACCTTGCATTCCTACCCTACCTAAGCCCCTGACTTAGATTTGCTTTCTGTGCATGGGAAACACGTGTGGCTTCACTGAGTGGGAACCTATCTCTTCATTCCCTTTTGTCAGTCCTTGAGAATGATAAGAAAAGTATATCACCAGGTTTGTGTACAAGTGATGTTATCTTGCAAATTTTCTGCAAAAGCTGCCAAGGACAATAAGGGTAAACCAGGACCTGACATTTCTAGTATAGAAAACCAAACGCAAAAGAGAAAAATGGTGCATAGGGTGCATAAATTACACCATAGAAGATGCAACAGACACACATATCTATATTTATTTTACTGTTTTGACAATTACCTTCAAAAAAACTCTTATGAATTTTGCTGTATTAGTATGGAAGCATGTCAGAAACTCTTTAACTTTACCTAGATAAGTAATTGCATGATGAAGTTCTTGTTTGTTTGCATTTCTTTGAATCAATAGCATGGAATGTACCAGAATATCAGACCACAAAACATTCCTGACATTTTTGCAAAAGCATGTTTTTATACTGCTGCTGTCAATCTTTCAGGTGACCATTTCATACCTGTTCACACAAACAGCCCCCAAATAATGTAGTGAAACCCCACCTCATGGTTACAGGCTTTACATATGTGTACAACAGCACTGGAGGTAAGTTCCACAGGCATGTAGAAGTGACCTACAGAACACCCCTGCCATACTGAAAACTAATTTTATCCTGTACATTTTGAGAGGTACTTGATTATTCTTATTTTTTCCTCTTTGGCTGTAGCACATGTGTCTTTATTTGCAGGTATGTGTGTATGCACTACATACATACAGACATTTATAGAAACAAGTCATGCAAGTCTTGAATAGATTAAATGATGGTAATGCACTTAAATGGAATCAGATGCTGAAATTTTCAGACTCAGGTTAATGTTTAAAATCATTAATGTGATTCTTTGGCTGTCCTTATAAATATATGCACCAAGAAACCCTTCTAAATCCTGCAATCTTTGTTGAACTTTCCCAAAAAAATTGTAGGAAAGTAGGGTACCTTTACCATACAAAAACCCCAGAGCCAAGTTCAGGATTGATGTGCTCAAGAAGAGGCATTGCTTAATAGACCTCAATGCATACTTGTTTCAGCTATCTGCAGAAATATAATTTCTTTTCAGTTTCTTTCCTTTCTTCTTACATTGTGATTATGTATGATTAATTGCCTCCAATTCCATGCATCTCTGCAGTTCTCAATATATTCATAAAAATTAACTCACCAAATAGTAAGTTCCAATAATATTTTTCTGTCACAGTTGACACAGTCTGTCTTAGAACTGATCCTGCTGACTGCTTTCCTAGTTGAGGCCAGAAATTATAAGATAAAATACAAGTTGGTTGCTGGTTTACAAAGTCTTTTTTCACTCTAGTGAATACAAATATACTGAATAAACAATAGCAGCTTCCTAAAACTTGAAAAATCCTCATGAACTGTGCATTCTTAAAAAAAAAATATGTGCAGAGAGAGCTGGCTGTACCAGTCCATTAGTGTAATCAATGTAAAAGAAGATGGCAAAAATTCACACTTGGAACCAGGTGCAGCATAGGTCCCCAGGACTCCATTAGCCATCACTACTCAAATTAATATCTCAGGTGATATGAAATAAGGAGTTAAGACTGCTCAAAATACATGATTACATATGATTGTTCCTCTTCTGCTGCTGCCAGCTAGTGAGAAAATTCCACATAGACTATTCACATAATTTAAGGCCTGAAGAGTTATTTGTTGTTCCCTCATTTGTTGTTCCCTCTACTACATCACATGTGAATAAGTTTCATCCAATTGTCCCTGTGCTAAACTCATGAACATGCCAAAAGAAAGGCATTGGATTTTGATTTGAAGAACTTAAAGGGCAGCAAATCCACTTCCTAGCTTGTCCTGAAGGTTTATGTACTTCACTAATGAGTTGCTCCTCCTTGAAATTTGCGCAGGATCAGCTGCTAGTGTTCACTCTGCTGCCTTCCTCCTCTCTGCCTTTTATAGCTGGCATGTGCTTCCTAGGAAGACAGATTTCAATCAAACCATCTCCCAGACACTTCTATGTCCACCTGCAGAGTGTATTCTTCAGCCTTCAGGATCACTTGCATGCATCTATTCTGCTCTCTTCAGATTCCCATCCTCCTGTTTTCCAAACAGCCTCTGTGTTGACTGCCAAAGCCAAGCAGCACTGTCACAGAGGGAGAAGCTGTGCCCCTGGTCCTGCTGTTTTGGAGAGCCCAGCACAGCTTTAGCTGGCACTGTCTGCAGAGGGTTGTTGCTGAAATCTCTGCACAGACACCTCTCCATGTCCAAAGTCCATGTTCTGCAGTTGTCTCCAGCTTTCTGTGGTCCTGGATTATATACTGTCATTGGAAAATGGCTGAACAGCCTTGCTTATCCCATTGTTGCTATCTTTCAATTTAACAGTCTGCTGATTCCTGTATTATCTCCACATTTTCTCAGTAATGAACTTAGACTGTTGCTAAAAATAAGCACTAGTTTCTGTCTTATGGCTGTCTTGACAATATCTCGCTTAATCTCTGAGGGCTCCTCAGTTGCAAAGAATTGTAGGATTTTTCTTTTACCTTGATTTTGACCTATAACACCACTTCTATACAAACAGTACTAATATATAAATCAGAATGCAATAGTGCTGACAGAGCATCTTGACAGCTACTGATAACACTGATGATCAGTGTGATGTCAGTCATCTCTTTAGCCAACTTTTCCATGTTATACTAGTACAAGTTAACTATGCCTACTGGCTTTAAAAGATTTGCCATAGATATTTGCCATCATCCTTCTCAGATAGTAAAGATCTGTAAGAGTCTCCACCAGACGAAAAATGAATTATTCTTTTTACAAGTACACAGAGCTATATTTAATGGGGTATTTTTCTTCCCTTTCGAAATATTCACCTAGTAATTAGTGTCACCTAATTTTCAAAATTTACTTTATTGCTCAGGTATTTATGCTCTTAATCCTTTGTTTTCATGAAACTTGTTTTTTCTCTTTTTCCTTTTGTTTCCCTAATAATTATTTTTGCTTTTACATAACCTGCCATTTATTTGATTACTATATAATTCTCAGTGGGTTTTTTTGTGTGCATATATATATATACATATATATGCACATATAAATTTTTTCCTTTTCATCTTTGAGTAATGAAGTCTTTTTCTTTCTGGCTATTTGGTCCACTACTACTTCACAGAGCTAGCAAGTTGTACAGCTGTACCAAGAACACAGCAAGCAGTAGTGTGGACATGTTTTCACTGACATAGACTTAGCAAAGCCTTACCTCTGATACAAAATCGAGAATCTCAATGACTGCATGAATTTTCAATTTCCTAGCTCAGAATATGACATACACAGTTCCCTGGGACTGCAATATGCTGGCCCACCCTGAACTACAAAAGACAGCAAGAGAGGAGGCTAAAGGCATTCCCTTTTCTTCTTGCCCCTCTAAGTGCCCTCTCCCTGCAGCCAGGCACCTCCTGGTGAAAGACCTTCCTACAAAGCAATGCTAGTCAAGGCTGAACAAAGTGTTTTAACTCAGGAAGAGACCTCAAAAGGGAAAATAAAAACAAACAAAAAAACACCACAACACCTTTAAGATCTATAAACTGTGAAACTGAGGTGAAGAATATCATTAACTGCTCAGAAGTAATTTCACAGGTAGCAGAATAAAGCCTTTGCTTATGTGCCAAAGGAAATTCAAAACCCAGGTTGAATCAACCCATTCCCTGGCCAGTATAAAGTTTATAGACACTAGTCACTTTCCTCCTTGGGCAGATAATACATCCAATAAAGCAACTTTTTAAGTATTGCAGTCTGTCAAGGGAGAGTGAATCCATGCAGTGAAGAAGCACAGAATATTTCACAAATTTCAACTCAGAAAAAAATAAAGACTTAGGGAGACAATTGTAAAGGATATATTGTAAACATTGGAAACTATTATCAGGTCAATTATCAGCTTATCAGTGTCTCATACTCATTTATCTGTACAAAACAGAAGCTGCTAATACAAGGCATGGATGTCTCACCCACTCTTCAGCTTTCTCTGCCAAACCTTTCCATTCACCTCAAATGTTTGTGAAGTTTTGACTCAGAAACAAATCCAGTTATAACAATAATTTTTAAGCTTTTGGAAGAAAGCAGTGGATTAATCATGAAAGAAATGTCTTTATTCTGTTTGGTGTTTGGCCCTGCCTTCATTATCAGGAAATGGAGTATTTAAAAAGGATGATTAATTTCTTCCCAGCCCTCCCTCATACTTTCCCACCAGGATGAAAAGCTCCGTATCCCAAACATAAAGATTTGTCATTTAGGAGAGCAAGAGATAAATGAAGAGCAAGGCCAGGTGCAACAGTGCCCCCTTGTCTACTTTTCATTGTTCATAAATAACAAGTACAGTGTTCCAAGGAGGAGTCCTTCCAGCAGAACTATCACAAGACTCATCTGGAAACAGACTTTTTTGGCTCCTTTTTTTAACCTGCCCCCCCAAAGGACTTGTGTACTTTCATACTTTGATTTTTCAATGCCTGAGAAAAAGTCAAAATCACTCCTGCATAGCAAATGAAGGTGTGTTAGAAGTACAGGTAGACAGCATTCCAGTAACTCCAACCCCTCATTCCCAGCGAACAGTAGCTGTTAAGATATGACAACAGGAATTTTGGAGTTGTACAGTGTGCCAGAGATCCAGCAGATTAAGTCACTTTTTATCTATCCAGTAATTTTCAACACTACCCACAGTTGCTAAATTAAAGCTGAGAGGGTCAGCTAGCCTTATTACAATCTGTCCTTTTATTAAGCTTTCTAAAAATGCCTAATCTGACCAGAGCCTTGTGTAAACTCACTATCTAAAAAGCTAAGTCTTGTTTTAGAAGAAGGACTGCCTGTTCCCCCTGCAACCCTGCGTTTTATTTAACATGCATTATGAATTGTGCAATGCTCCTGTGTCACCATTTTGCACCAGTCATTCTCAAGGATTTACAGGGAGTGGGCACAGATGATGTGACTGGATGAAGTAACATGGATTTGCAATTATCCCCTGGTATACACTTTCAGTCACTGGCATTAGGAAATGAGAGTTCATTGCACAGAGCTAAGCTGCTTTGGGAAAATACTCAGGAAACATGTGGAAGAGATATTAACAAAAGCATTTCAGCTACCCCTCATTGGTGCCAGATGCTGAGTAGCCAGCAGAAGCAAATTATTTTTAGGTTGCTGCTCATCATCTGTCCTCGGGTCAAGAGTTTATGCCCTTCAGAGAGGGGAGGCATGGCACACTGGGAGGCAGCAGGGTGATGCTGCTCCTGTAGATTGAGCTTCCTTCACTTCCCTTTCAAGTACATGATAGCCTTTAATGAGAGTACTCCAGAAGGGAGAAGAGTTTGTGGATAGAAGTGAAGAAGTCAGAGACTTGTGAACAGATAATTCACTCATTTCTCATGCTGATTTCTATTCTGTGTATCCAGGATTTTTCTGCCATGTTCCTACACCACACACTATATTAGATTTCAGGGCCCAGTTAACCAAATCTATATAGATAGGTCCGTCACACCTCTGGGTAATTTGCCACTAGATCCAGCTACAATGCTAATAAAAACCAAGACATTTTTCCAACATCAAGTGAGTCCCCCCTCAAAAACTGTAAAACCCCTGAAGATAAACTTTTTTGGAGAGGCAAGAGACTGTATAAGAAGCTGCAGTGAAAGGAACTACTTAAAATCTTGTGAGCTCTCATATTGAACTAATATTGATATAACATTTTAATTATATCCTATCAAATGTGCTTCATATATTAAACACATACATTTACACTTTCAGCAGGCCTGTTTGCACTGATATTTGGTGTGCAAATGTTATTATTTGTAAAAGTGCTTACTCCTGGGCATAGTTTCACATTACACAAAGAAGAGAGGTATGCAAAGGTCCTAGGGTGAGAAGGAGAACCAGAACATTTCGTTCTCAGTCACTGACTCAGCTTAAGGTCAGTAGCAATCAAAGTTGTTTCCAGATGAGTGGAGTTCAATGGTTCATATGAAATAAATCATCACTCTAGGCAGTCAGATCCATAAAGCCAATCATTTGTGCTCCCACAAAGCAACATGAAGCAAAGAGAACCCAGAAGCTTATTCCTGAGCACACATGTCCTGCAAAATCCCTTGCTGCTAGCTCCTGTCCTGAGCAGCACTGGCATGAGGGGGAGGAGGAGCCATGTATCCACCACATTTCTTGAGCCTATTACATGAATCAATAGATTTCCTTTTCCCAGCATGTGAGATGGTCCTTGTCAAGGGAAGGAAATCTTCAAATAAATAAAGGCTTTATTTTGAAGAAATAGGAGCTTGCTTCTGTACACTCCATTAGGTAATTTGCATCAGCACAAAACAAGTGAAAAATGCCACCAGAGTTGGTAGTGCCACAAGTTTGAAAGAATGTAGAAGATGAAAAATGCCCCACCACTATCAGCCAGTATGCTGATCACTTTTGTCTTGGCCAGCTTTGGGGGAAGCTCTTCTTCAATCTGATAGTGGCTTCCAAGATATCATTTCTCTGCCACTGACCCGCAGTCCAGATTTACTAGTGACAGCAATCCAGTGTCATGGGCCAGCATTTGGTACAAACCATCTGTCACTAAGAAGTCAGTGGCTAATGAATGCCTTTCTTCAAGGGAGCAGATTTCAAAATCCAGGTGCTTCTACTCAAGGCTCACCTCTGCCCAGCTCTGGGCTCCCCCTCAATCTAAGAAGTCCCAGAACAATGAAGGAAAAGAACCAGAGAAAATGGAATGTAGAGAATGAGGAGAGAGGAATCTTCGATCCTGACCCCCTGAAGCTCATAACAGCATCACTGTGCAATGCAAGGCAACACTGATGTGGACAGATTTTTAAAGGTACTTATCAAGAAGTTGAACAGACCTGATTTTGGGCTCCTTTGTCACACACTCAGTCTGGGTTACTCAAAGGTATTGCTGCACATCACAGAATTCATGAGAAATTTTTATTTTAGGCAGCTGTGACTAAGATAAGCCTCAGTGCTAACAAAGTAAACTGTTATTAAGTCACACGAACTCTGTGATTTCTGACAACAATCAAAAGCCAAACTACCTTGGTATCCCAACCAGTGGTCTTTTCCTCCAAAAGGGAAAAGACTCACTCACACCCTATGAGAACCTGTGAAAATTATAGCCATAGGAGGAGGAAAATTAGCATCTTTTCAAAACAATTTGTACATATTTCCTGGTAGCTCAACACACTCAGTTGGAAAAGCTGTAGAATGTTTGTAGACAAACATTCTAATGACCTTTCTGCCATAAAACTTACCTAGGTTAGGTCATGATTCATATAGTTATGCTCCAAAGCAATAATGCTGTCTGATCTTACTGTCCCAAGCCTCTCCAAATTACCATTTTATTGTTTTGTTCAGACACTCTAATTTATAAAGGAAGGAAGAAAAGTTACTGACAAACTGTTCAAGGTGTTGTATAGACAGTGTAATGAGATCCTGGTTACACTGTACCTCTCCCTGGAGAACAAATCAGCTCAGAGTGTCTTCTTGTGGCAGCGACCTGCAGTAGAGATTTTATCACAGGCTATTAAAAAGCACTGGGGATGGTTTCTTCTGCTTTTGTTTGATATTACAGCTTTGCTTTTTAAAAAAAAAATGATACACTGTGGCAGTGAGAGCTGCCAGAGGAGCAATTCAGAGAGAAGAACACCAATTACTGGGTACTTTTAGTTCATACTGGGTTTAATAGACATAAGTTCAACACCCCAAAATCAAGAGAGAAGATATACCAAATAGAGAACATCAGAAACCTCATAACCAGCCCACTTTTGTGTTAAGCCTGTCTCTTTGGTTTGATTGACTCATGTAGGCCAGGGTCAGTCAGTGCTGAGCAGTGCAAAGGGAATCCAGCAGCAGTCACACGGCTTCCCTCACAGACAGGCTGGCAATAGGTTGACAGTGTTGTACAATCAAGTATAAATGACTCAACACAAAACTTGCAACTTGGAACTTAAAATTGCTTTGCCAATCCATTTCTATGGCAGCAGCTACCTTTCTGCAGCTACTTCAATGATTAGTAATATCAACTATTATTACCAAAAGACACCTCTCCTCATGAGTCAACTACCAGAAACACTACATGTGCCAAGTGTTTAGAAATGTTACCTACACTCCTGAACAGAGTCCCTATTGACATATGATTATATTCAGTATTTCCATGCTTTCAAACTTTTGTAATGAGTATTTGAAGGTCAAAGAAAGAAGAATCATCTGAGATTTACTCAAATAAGCCTAGCTCAGCAGCTTCTATGGCATAGGAAGAATAACCACAGTAATGCAAGGAAGAAAAGGAAGCTCAAGGGGAGACCTAATCATACTCTACAACTACATGAAAGGAGGTAGATTGTGAGGATTGGTCTCTTTTCCCAAGTAACACATGAAAGGAGAAGAGTAAACAGCCTCAAGTTGTTCCAGGAGTGGTTTATATTGGATATCAAGAAAAAAATTCTTCACTGGAAGAGTTGTCAAGCATTGGAACAGGCTGCCCAGACAAGGATTCACTATCTCTGAAGGTCTTTAAGAGTGCACATGTGGTTCTTGGAGTATGGTTTAAAGGTGGGTTTGGCAGAGCTGGGTTAACAGTGGGACTCAATGACCCTAAAGACTTTTCCAAACTAAACGGTTCTGTGATTCTGTGTTGGCTCAGAAAGTGTCTGCATTGGTGTCTGCTGTGTGGGCAGGAATTACACAGCAGGGACACCACTGAAGAATCTGTCATGAACACTGAGCATTCCTACCTGAGTGAAGCACTGAGGGTGTGAAGAAGGCAAACAGAACCATATCAGTGTCACCCTCCTTGGGACGGGACCTGTGTTCACATCACATCTGCCAATTCACCTGGTGTCGTTTCTGTCTGGTGCAGCATGGATGCCCTGAGAGCTGCTGCCTAAAGGTGCTTTAGAACACACATATGATAAAGAGGGGGAAGGATCTTCAGTCCTTTCTTTTTTCAGGCAGATGAAAATAAACCGATGAAAAATACATCACTTGGCCAGTTATCCCTCCCAGCACTAATCTGATTTATTTCCCAAGAAAAAACCCTAGTTTGTTTCTGCTACTGAAAGGTTCCAGAAATCTGGTGGGGACAAGCTCTGATGACTAATTTATCTGCTGCCTTATTCACAGCCCACATCAGGTTTCTGGGATTGGGAATGGGAACAGTTCAAGAAATATTATCTCTAGAGAAGCATTTACAGGAAGTGTTCTGCAAGACTGATGCTCTGAAAAACAAGCAGGATTTGTTTTGAATAAGAGTAATTTTAAAAAATATTTTAAAAAGTGCAATATTTATTCCAATATCCTTCAAATTAAAGTAAGAAAAATGCATTCAGTTTTAAACTGAAGCATTCTGTGTTGAATCAAACCAGAAAAGGTTGATTAATTTTTTCCATTTTGCTTTGGTTTTAATCACAGATGATTTTTTTTTTTTTAATCAGCACAATTTTATCCCAGGGAATTTAGACTAAATAACATTAAATCAATTTTAATTAAAAGCTTTAGCTATTTCCCTGCAGGTTTGTTCCAAAATCAGAAAGAGGCATGGAAGTTATTGGCGCTATTCAGCAAATAAATTTTTACTAAAAGTGTAGAAAAATTTGAGTTGGAGGGAATCTCTAGAGGTCATCTGGTCCAATCTCTCACTCACAGCAACAGTGAGCCTACTGAAGGCCTCCTCAAGCTGCATTTTCAAAATCTTCAAGGATGAAGAGTCTCTAACCTTTCTGGCATTAAGTTGCCTGTGTCAGATACGTTGCTCCATGAAGTAGTTTTAGTGGTGGTCTCCCACTGTGGGATGTGACCTGCACAGTTATCAGAGGTAAAGTTATAATGGCTGCAAGCAGAACAAACTTCACCTGTTTATTCCTCTGGATTAGAAGTAAACATGAACAGCTTTTAGGGAAGCTTAAACCTTCAGTGAGGTTTTCCTGAGCTGCAAACTTTCACAAACTCTTCTTCAGGAAAGCAGCAATTAATGTCCTCATAAACAGCAACAGTTCATTAGCTTACCAAATCCTCATTCAACTTACTCTTAGCATTATAATTAAAGAATACTAATAGCTTTTATCCAGCACATCCCTGAAGTAGGATCTGAATCAGACTCTGGAGGAATCGATGTCCCTTTGCTGTGTGTGGAAGGAGCTGCCAGTCAGTGAGGGGGCAACCTTGATTATTTGCCCAGATATGGTTAGGAGGCATCAAGGTCAACATGTATGTCTTTTAGGAAACATATGCCCTGTACTTTCATCCAGCAGTTAAAAAGAAACTGACAGTTTGCCATTGTTTTCCTTCTTTTCAGCTGAAAGAATCAAGCAGCTGTAACTACAACAGCATAACAGGAAAATACAAGTCCATTTAAATCTTTTCTCTTGTTGCGCATTTCCTGTTCATTTTTGGTGTACTCATTTCCACACAGTTACCAAAAATTTCTCAAAGCTTCCAACAGTACTGTCATAACAATTAAAAAGCAAGTTACATCCAGGTTTGTCAGATGCCAATAAAGACTCAACTTTTTTTCATAAATCTCTAAAAATAAAGCCCATGACTCCCTACATACCGATAGTGCACAATGGACCCATGATAAGCAGCAACATACCAAAATTCTGGAGTTTTTTTGTTCTGTAATCTGTTTGCAAACTCCTATTCAACTGGGATCTTCAGATTAAAACCTTCGACATGTTTCAGATACTGATACTAATATCCGGTAGGAGTCCTTGACAATTTTCTTCCCTTGACACCTCTAGATCCTTCATCTGGCTTCCTTCATTGCATATTTCTTTCTGCTCACCTTCATGGTCCTCCCCACATCCCCTGCTTCCATCTGTTATGCTCCCTTTTTTCCAGCCATATATCCCAACAGACTACTTTGCATTTCCCAGTACTTTTGTCCTGTGTTTTTTATTCTCTGTCCATAATTGCTGCTAACATTCTTTCCTGATGGGCACACTATCATTCAGTCTTGAACATTCACTTCTCTGAAGATGTCTATAAACCATAGCTCTTCTCCTGAGAAATGCTGATTGACCAAATGAGTTAGAGAGAATGGATGTTCTTGGGGGTGAGACTGGAGTCAGCAGAGCACAGAGCAGAAGCAGCAGAAGCACCTTTCTTTGAATATGGTGCATTTGGCAGCAGGTTTCTGAGATCATAATTTTCTAAATATCTGTAAAATGCCTCATTAATAATAGTAATAATAACCACAGTAATCAGTTCTGTCCAGTTGATCACAATTATCAGTCTTAAAATTTTCAGGGAGGTTTTTCCAAACTGGCAGCAGTGCACAGGGCAACAAAACCTCAATGCTTTACCACTCCTTGCTTCCTGTTTCTGGAACAGTCATCCTGCAGAGCATCTCATCTTAACAGCCTCATGCAAGAAGGGTCAGTGTCTTTTGTACAGTTTTAATTGGCTGGAAAGTATTTTCTGATTCTCAAGTCTTTGAATTCCAGCTTTGCCAAACAAAGTAGTCCCAGCAGGGTCCCAGTGGTTATTTCTGCATTGCTTTATTTGAAAGGCTCATTCACTTGAGAATGAATTATAACATGTGATAGTAATTAGCTGCGGAAGTCTCATCAAATTCTAAATAAATTCCTTGTGATCAAAATCATATTAGGTAAATAAATACAAAAAAATTGATAAACAAAGGCTTCTGCAGGAGTTCATTGTATGAAGAAAAGTTAATGAAAGTACTGTGTCCTCAAGAACTTCCCTGAAGAATGGAAAAGCAGTGGGACAAAAAGGCAGCAATAACAGCAGGATTAACATGCTCGTAAAAGGAAACAAAAATTAAAATAAGAGAGGATTGACGAGCTGGCCAGAGGTTGTAGATGGCAGAAAGTTGACTCACTCAAAGACTCCTGGGCCTGGAGGTTACATGATCACTCCTCAGCCTTCTTTAAATGCTCTGAGATGAAGTAGGCTGGATTATTTGGTGCAAAAAATACAGCCCTACTGATCTCAGTCTACCTCACTAGTGTAGTTCTGTTTTACACCAGATGAGAACCTGTCCTACTCATTAGACTCATTCTTGATACCAGCAGGTGTTTTGTTGGCTTTACACCAGACATTACAGAACATCTCTTGCCCATTTAATCCAGATTTTGAAATAAAATAATCCTAATCCATTTGTTTTTTAAAAAAATATTCTTTACACTCCATGCAGGAAGCTGGGGGGTGGGGAAAAGGGGAAGGGCAGAGGCAGGCCTTTTGCAAAAGGATGAAAACCATTTGAATTTTCTATATTGTGTTAAAAAGAAAATGAAGTGTGAAATTTAGAGGAGCAAATTTTCTCAGCGAAAATCAAAATCCACTGGACTATGATACAGTCTCAAGTTATCCCTTAGGGGATTCATAAATCTGTTAATTTGAGGAAAGATACCCTCTAGGGAGATAATACTTTTAATGGAATTGACAAAACAAGTGGAAAATGTCTTTCCAGTCAGATTCACACTCTTTACTCAGGAGGAATGAAGACACAACTGAGAGCTCAAGGCAAGGAGTTTTCTTGAGGTTTCTTAAGAACTGGAAACTGGAATAATCATCTTAGTCATCAAAAGATGAGTATTAATTGGACCAGCTATGTCCTGGATTTTAGAATCAGAGCATGCAATGCTACCTATAAGCCATATTTATTGAAGACAGCTTTGTCGTTTGGAAGAATATAAATAGAACCTTCCTAAAACAGAAGAATTTTCTGTCCAAAAATCTCTTTCCTAATTTGAATGTAGAAAAAACAAATACGTATAAAAGCAAACAACTGAGGAGCAGCAGGTAAATAAAAGGCCTTTCAACGAAATATTTCTCCTCTTATTGCACAAAGGTTTCATGCTGTTCATCCAATAATGAATGACCACACTTCCAATCTAAGGATATTTTCTCTGAAGGATATTTTCTCTGAAGAGAGTGCTATTCAGAAGACTTCAGCTCCATCCCTGAAGCAAGGTACCTAGCTCTGTGTCAAATAAAATAGTGCCAAATTTGTAGCTGTGATGATGGGACAGTCCTACAACAAAGACCACACACAAGACAAAGCAGCATGGTTTCCTGAATGGTACTTTGCCAAATCATCTATCTCTGGGCATTAGGGAGGAGAAACACTGAAACTTTCAGCAGGGAAAAAGAATATTTCTCTAAAATGGAGAGGTGAAGAGCTCAGTCCATGTCAGGGTTGGATAAATTCAGCAGCTGGAATGGACTGGGCTCTTTTCTGCATCTGTGATCTTCACCAGATGAATCAATATGAAAACATGACCAAAATCTTGATATTTGGCAGCCAGCTGACTGGATTTGCTAATAAATCAGTCAGAGCATTTATGAAGGTCTTTGTGCTGATCTTCAAGATTCAAGAATAAAATGCAAATTTCCTTGAATTACATCTTCAAACCAAACAGACAAAATACATTTTTTACAACCTTCTTTCAAAGCACAACCATGGGTTTTCAGCATGATATAAACCTTTCCTCTTACTGGAATATGATATTCAAAGCTACAAAGCGCTTTCAAACAATATTATGTTTAAACCCCAAATCTCAGAGCAGCAAGGACATACTCAGAGTTAATATAGCCAAAGCATTCTTGACACCACTTCATTTTTCCCAGTTGGTGTGCACACTGTCTGCATGCCAACAGTTCTTACACAGCAAAGTGTGCCTGGAATAAGTCTCTAGGCCAGCTCTCAGAGCTGCTGGAATGATCAGGCAGGAAGGTTTTGCTGCTAGGTCACTAATTAAACACTAGCCTCGAGATAATAATGACTAATCTCCTTTAGCTGGTGTTTAATAACACGTGCAAAGCAGGGCAGTGGCTTCAGCCCTGTTTCCAGCAGCTAGAAGTGACAACACAGAATGCACTAGCACACCAGGAAATTTGTTGGTTAGTTTGTTTATTTGTTTGTTGCATTGAAAGTCACCAAAGGCAGAAGGATGTAAAGGATATGGAAAAGAAACTCATCAGGCACAACAGTGACATTTGCTAATGATGCAAAATGTAAGAACAATGGCATGGATGAGCTTCAGGACTATCCATAGGCCTAATTAACTGTCTCACTCACTGTTATGTCAGGGCAAGAAACTCTATTCTAGTTTTCTTATACCACGGCCCAAGAAAATCAGGCTTTTCTTCTACTGACATGTAAAGAGGGTCAGGATCTATGTTCCCTCTCTCCCATTCCATTGTCCTGCAGCAACACATGCTACGTCCCGTTCTTCAGGGATGTCCTCTCTCATCTCCTGTCTAAAATCCATCTTCTACACCTCCAGCTCAGCCCCATTCCATCTTCTTTAGAAAATCAAAGGCTTTGCCTTGATTTGGAGAAGCCCTGAGCTGGGGGTAGGAAACCTGACCTGCTCCTGTCCCAGTGAAAGGGAGAGCTCACCCACCCCATGCTGTGAGTCTGTGTCCCCGCACGCCCACCCCAAGCTGGCTGTCATGCACCACTGCCTGATGTCTGACTGTGGGACCTCCTCCACCAGTCCCTCTGCAGAGTTTTCACTGTAAGAGTTCATAAAGGAATTATTCTATTATAAGAGCTTTGCACTGCCAAGTGCAACATTAAATTCCACAATTACTTACAATGCTATCTCTAAATGCAATTTGAAATCCCTTTGGCATTTCTTCAGGTATGCTGCCCTTTTTTTTTTCTTTCTTTTTTAATAAAGATTAAACTGCTAGAAAATTTACTTCTGAAGACTTGACCTTGGAAAGAAATTCAAACCCTTACATGCCTAGACTGTGCAGTGGAACCAGTTACTTCCTCTTGCTAGCTCCAGCATTTCTCAGAGAATTCAGTTTAAATAAAGGAAGTTGGTGACAAGGAGCAGTCAGACAAATGTGTACACTTAGGATACTTTCTCTCTAGAGGATTTCTGCTTTTTTCCTACACTCCTTTGATGAAAATATGGAAATGCAAATTCCAAAGCAGCCTGGACTTTTCTCTGGACCTCTCAAGAGATAAATGTACTCAAGACCTGGTTAGGAAATGACCTTTAGAAAACCCACAAGCTGTACCCTGCAAAAACTTACCTACTCCAAAACCCTTGCTGACGTAAAAGAAGAGAAAGAACATGAGCTGTTTTTCAATATCAACCCCATTAAATGACATCTTACAAGCACTTCAAAAAAGAAATCCACTCGACTATACAACAGCTGTAGGAATTTACTTTGCAGGCACGCATTAAGGCACACTGAGAGCTGTGCTCAACATTCCTGCCCAGTCACATGGAAGGAAGCTGGCTGCTCCTGTGCTCACACACGTGAGGCAGGAGCCCTTGGCTGCAGCCTGTGGAACGCTCACCCGTGACACGTGAGGTGGCTCTCCCCCAACACCAGACTTCCCCCTGGCTTTTCCTTCCTCCTGCAAATATCAATCCCACAGTTATCCACTTCTTAAAAATATTTTCATTTATTTATCACTGCTATTTTGAACTATATAACGAATTCTAAACCTGTCTCAGCATACACATGAAGGGGTCTTTTTGAACGAAAACCTCGGAGGAGACAGGGAGTCTGGAACAGCCATCTTAATGCTGAGGGAGCCTTGCAGCACAAATCCTCACAGGCTGCTTCATTAATTAATAATCTGTAAGCATTTAATTGGTACCACTGGATATGTTCAGAACATAGAGAGTCTGGGAAATGAGGCAGCAGGGGTAGAGCTCTTTCAGGAATGCACAGGAAAACTGTGAACATTTCTGTATCTTGTAGCCTGACACTGGAACACAGCTCTGCCTTCCACATAACATACAGGGTGTTTCTGTGGGGTGCACATATCTCATGTTTACTTCAAAAGCTGTTGTTGGTATTCTTGGGGCTGTGGAGCAAGAAAGGCCCACCCTTGGGCCCTGCCAAGAGGTCCCAGAGAGCAATGGAAAAGTTCCTGCTGACTTTGAATACAACTTTTCCTTAGCATACACTCAAGATGGGGGATGGGTTTTCTGTCTAAGGGCTTGAGGGTGTGCTCCAGCCAAAGGTTTTGGTGTCAGTAAAACCTTACCCAGCTGAAGGTCATGACAGTGCCCTTAAAAGATCTTTTATTACCTAAGGGTAAGTGTTAGACTTGTTGAGGACTGTTTCTAAAGCATCAGGGCAGAAGGCTGAGCCCCATTAGGCACAAGCACATCACTTCCCACTCTTCCTCTTGCTAAATATGTGCATGACATAAAAGGAAGCACATACCTTATTTTCTGAAAAATATAGGTGACCAATACAAATTAGGGCTGCTGTAAGCAGGATTGGAAAGCATCTTGGTGAATTTACATCTTCAAGTGTATAAAATGTTCATTGATTCAAAATCCTTCATTAAAGTACTGATTTGCTTCCTCTACAAAAGGAACCATGTCCCTGCATTGAGGCAAACTCCCAAAGGAGGACAGAGTGTAGGAGTGTGAGCATAGCTGCACCTTCCCAGCTGGACTGGCAGGTGTGCCAGCTCTGTAGAGGCAGCTCAAAGCTCAGAGCTGACACCAGGCCAAGGTGGAAGCTGCCATGGTGCCCACTGCAAGACCAGAAGGACCTGTGACATGGGAGACAAAGGTGTGAGAGGTGGAAGGGAAGATGCCTACTGCATGAAACCTCCCCTCGGCTCCTTGCCTCAGAACAATCCCACTGCACAGAGCAGGGACAGGACTCCTTCCCCCTGCCACATCTCCAGGAAGGACCCAAGAGGACTCAGAGCTTTGCCTTGTGGAAAGCTGTTGCATTCAAAACTTTTTAAAAAACACACTGCAGTTTCAGAGAAGACATGTTTTGGTTAAAGTGCTTTGTCAGAAGATTTCCAACTAACTTCAATTACAACAAGAGCTTTCAAAACTCAACCATCCCCAGTGTCTTGAGTTGTTCTGCTAATCTTTTACATGGCCTCTCCTTCAAACTTCAGCTGGGCTAGAGCATGACTAACATTCTTCTTCTGCTAAACCCTCTAATTTGAAATCTTCTCTGCAGTTTCCTACTTTCCTGTGACTGGTATGAAACAAAATTTAAGCTCTGTGCCCACATTATTCAGGTTGTTGCTGACTAAAAGTCCCCCTGTGCTGTCTGACCTACTGACTTTGGCTTTCAACTACCCACTCACCATCTCACCCAGGTCTTTACAGACAGCTAAGAGGGTGATTCAGCTTCTGGGTGATGTGGAATGGTTTCTATTTCACTTTGCACCACATGCAGCCTAAGAGGGGAACTTGAGCCCCACTCCCTGCCCTGTGAGCAGAGCATCATGCATGGAGCAGGCTCTGGACAGGAAGGGTGTGGGGGTCTCCAGGCAGGGCAGGTGTGGGGCTGCTGATCCCGTCTGTCAGAGTGCTCAAGGCACACATGGTGGGCATGCACTTCCAGGTAAGTGATCCTGCATAACTTAGGTTGCCATACACGAACCTCCTTCTCTGTTCATGGCCTCGTTTTTCAGCTGGGCCTTTTGGAATGTTGGCATTTCCCTGCCTCGAGTGTGAGTCATGGCAATATTGAGGTGAGCACAAAATGCCTGGCTTCCCAGATCAGGGCACCTGATCCCACTTGCCTGGGCCCAGATACTCACTCAGGGAGGGAGCTGTGCTCTTCTAAAGAAAGATGATCAAATTCAAGGTTGAGTTGAAGGGCGGGATTGCTTATCTTTTCAGCTAAGTTCCAGCTAATTCCCACCTTAAGTACATAAAGCAACAGTCTTCTATATCAGTCTCTATGGTTATTTAGAATTTGTCTGTACAGTTCGCATTAGGAAATCTGATTAATTTGTCTGCCAAAAAGTATCTGGCAAATATGAGGTTAATGTAAAGACAAAAGACATTCCTTTGAATGCTTTACAGAAGTGGTTAAGGAATTTACATTATTTTTTCAGAGGCATTACCTTATACCTGCTGAGTTATGACAGACAGGTATAATAGCAAGGACATTCTAACAAACAATGACTCCTGCTGAGGTAAATAATATTTGCTCCTAAGATAAACCAGGCAGGCTATGTTCTGATGGTCTGCTGACAAGACCTTGTAAGTGTGTATAATAACTGCCAAAGACATAACTTCCAGAAGGCAGTGATGTGTTCTCAATGGGTGACAAATTTCTAATCTTTTGTGATTTTGCCACGTTTTTTTCTTATATACCCACTATTATGTTGAATTTAGTGATAAATACTACTTGTGGACAGCAACACTTAAGTCAATCATAGCAATCAGTGGTCACAGCACATTAGCACCATTACAGACTAGAGGGCAATACAGCAGAAATGATTACATATTTTATATTAGACACTCATTAGATTACTCTTTAAATTACACCCACCTCACACCTCCTTTCTCCCCCGCTGCCCCAAATAAAGAAGACAACTTAAAACCTAGAGTGACAAAACTAACCACTAGAGTGTTAATTCAAACATTAATCTACTATTATGAAACCTGTGCAATCACTTTCTCATAGGAGAAAGAATTATAGGCCATAGGACCACCAGTTAAATGTATCAAATGGCACTATAAATATCTTTTCAAGCAAGAGAACATCTGATAAGTAAGCAGTAGAGAAGAAAAAGGTTCTTTTAGGGATATTGGAAATTGTTTTATATATGTTCTACTTTTTCACATAATGCTGTTTCTGTCAGATCTTTCTCTAACTGCATTTTAGAGCAATTTACTAAGGTTTTATCTCTGTTCAACCTTGTGTGGCAAACTTTGCATGCCCCCACCTCTCAACGCCTGCTTAATAGTATGGTGAGACTGCAGGTGCCTTCAGACTCCTGATGAAATTCTAAATGCAAGGGAGGGGAGAATTTAGAAACTGTAAATGGACACATCAAAAAATACAGCCAACAAAAAAATCTGTGCAAGATGTTTAAAATTTTTTTCAGAAACCTCTCTTCCTTGCCTTACTCATGGCATTTGTTACACTGATAGCTCATTTCCAATAATAGCAGCTGCAGAGTTTGTCATACATGATTAGGTCACACATGGGGAGCTTTCCCAGCCTAATTCCCTGTGCTTATCCCTTCTCCTAGCCTAGATAACTTTTTTTTTACTGACCCAATTTTTTCTTTCTTCCTTCTTTTTTTTTTTTTTTTTTTTTTGTTTTTTTGTTTTAATTCAGAAAGTTCTGCATGCTTTCATTCATCTGAGGACTTACATCAATTCTTTATCTGTGCTCAGCCTCAATTCTGCTCTGGGGATACAGCTCTGTGTACCCAGCTCTGCTCCTAGCTACACAGACTAGCCCAGTCTATAAAGCCTTTATTCAGCTGAAAGTCCTCTAAAATAATCAGCTCCCTAATACCAAGGCTGGCTTCCTTTTCCTAGAGATGTAAAGCTGAGAAGTTGCCAGAAATTTAATTTCTGGAGATTTAATTACCAATTTTAATTTCAGATTTATCTGAATTCTGATGTCTTCAATGGGAAGGTTTCTGACTTAACTTGTACCTACACTTTGAAGTTGACAGCATTTCCTGTCTCACCTAAAGTATCAGCTTTTTAAGTGCATCTTCTTGTCTTGGTGGCCAGTGCCGCTGGCTTTGAGGATGTGCTTCTTAGACCCAGGAGGTTGTGGACACCCCTTCTGGAGCTGGGCTCAAACTTGTTCAGCTGCTGGTCCTATGCAGTGACATAGGACAGAATTTCTGAGTTGTCTGATCTCTTAATTCTCTTCTGACAGTACAAAGTTGATATTCATAGTTTGGGGATGTAGCTAGAGGGTAATTTTAAGGGGCAAATGTATGGTAGTGATAACTGATCAATGACCAATACTTTACTGCATTAAAGAAGAAGCAAATTCATAGCAGCCATAGGTTCTATTCAGTCAGGTCTATCAGTAGAATGCTTTAGTTTCATACTGCTGAACTTCCTGAGCCACATACTTCATAAGAAAAGGAATGAATCTGACCTCTGGGTATTATTTGTAGCTCTCCAGTACTTGTAATTGAGCCAAAGTCTTGGACAATGTTATCTGTCTAACATAGTCTTGTATTTTCTAAAAGTTTTGCTATGGGGCCTACCATTTTTTACAGAGATTTTCAAGAGGCTCATGGAGCAGAGTTCATCTGTCAATAGCTATTACAATTCTTTGAGCCTCTGTTGTGAAGAATTGTGCTATTGTCTTTTGAGCATCTCTTAACACAAGGTTTTTAATTGTTCTGCTAAATCACTTTCCTAAGATCTGAGTCACTAATGTTGTACATCTGGTGCTGTCATTCACCTTCCAAAATAGTGATAGATTATGCAATTTCACTGTTCTGATTGGTAACAAGCCAAAAGATTCATTATATTATTCATCCTCTTAAGATGCAACCCTCTCTCTAAAAAAAAAAGCGAGATTACTTCAGCTGGCATAACATTCACTTGCCCTAAAATTTCTCTGATGTCTCCTGCTGGGCCATATATTACAGATAGAAAATGCCACTCTGGCAATTTGGTGCAGAGAAGTTTAAACTTTAATCTAAGAAGGCAAGATTTTCACTGAAGTATAGTGAATGGTAAGAATTTTCTATACCAAAGCTGATCACAGGTTTTTCAGAGCATGTGTGAACATCTCCAATCTTTGCAATTAAAACAATGCTATGCCTACTCTGCAGTCACCAATCTCACTTTTGAACAGCAGATTAGAGAGCTCAGTGTTGCCTAACCTGCCATTCCCAGCAGCCACCCCAGGCACCTCACAGGGCTGACAGGCAGCACAGCCCTGGCTGACAAACTACTCCAATGAGCTAGGCAGCATTGCTGGAGACCAACCAGAGCAGTGGCAGGAAAGCTTCATTTTCCCACGGAGCACTTTTACCTTTTATTTCAGTGCTGCCTTTAATGGCTCATTTAAATTGTGCTGAGCAATTGTGACGTTCCATTAAACCAGGTCCAGATGTTCCCTTGCTCGAGCCCTGTGACCACCCCCTCCCACATATCACAACCTCTTCATTCTGAGCCAGCTTCCCATCTCACCCTCACGCTCAGCAGCTGCTGCCAGCACTGTCATTCCCTGATGCCAGCTTCCAGCCTGCTTAGTGGCTCTAGGTGACATTGCAGCAGATGTCACCCTTTAATAAAGGAGAGAGGTTATATATATATTCTCCTATCTAGAAGAAAGGATGGCCCAATGTATATGCAAATAACATACAAGTGAATTTCACCCTTTCATAAATACAAATGATTGCAGTGCCTTGAGAAACTGAATTCAATTAAGAAACATTTACATCACTGTTTTTTGCTCTGATCCTCCTCTGTTACAGTTCTCCTTGGAAATCTGCCTTCCTAGCAGAGAGCTGCACTGGCATAGGCACTTTATAAAAGCACTTTGCAGAGGCAGCCACTTCTAACTTGATACCTGGGCTATTACATAGCAGTTTTAATGAAATCATGTAATTCAAAGGAAAAATCAGAACAGCTTCTGCTTTCCTCTTTTAAAAACAAAGTTTTTAATGATGGAAAGCAGACACATATGCTTAAGGGAATTTCACTGCGTGCAGTCAGTGGAATATGTGAAACCAAGAGCTGTTATGGGAAACACAGGTAAGAGGGCCACTGTTGCCAAGGTTTGCATGAAACATAACAGCTGGTTTTGCAGAAAGATTTCTTTTTGTGTTTCACTGCCACCTGATCTCTCTGTGGTCTGCTTTCTACTAGACCAACACCAGATAATCCACTGTTTCTCTGGTGTCCTATGCAATCATCTCTGGAATTTAAGATTATTATGTTGCTTACTGTAACTGCCTGTCCCTTGGTTAATGACCACAGTTACAGATGAACAAAAAGCCTTTCATGTACTTACACAATCTGCCAGACCCAGGACAGTATGAAGCAGGGTTCAAAGTCCAATTGATTCTAATTCCACACACTGGTAATTTTCACAGCAGCTGTCCTCTGATGATCTTGCAGAGCCTCCCTATATGTTCATGGGAGGCTCTGATTGGTAACAAGCCAAAAGTGAGAGTGACATGACTCCTCCAAATGCAATAGCAGACATAAGTGTCTTACCACCCATACAGCACTCCCTGCCTAAGAAAGGCACATTCTCTGAAGAACATCATAACCATCCTGACTATTGCTACTCCCACCACAATGGCAGCCCCCAGAGCTATCAGGAAATTATGAGAGTTAGTTTTGATGAAAGAGTACTCCCAATAATGAGAGAAAAATACTTGATCCACATCATTTCAAGTGAGAAGAGACATATCCAAAAATAGATGGTTAACCAAAATGTGAATCAGATGTTGAAAACTTTGAGAACTTCCCAGACTCTGGGGGCAGAATTGAATTTTGGTTCCCAACTGCTAGCAGTGTTCATAAGACTGCAGATAACCTTCCTGAAGCCACATCTACCACACAGTCTTCTGCCACAGAATTAAACTGTACACAGATGAGTCTTGGCTGCTGCTGGCTTTGTCTAAGTTACAATGGAGGCTTCTCTATTTTGCTTACACCCAGGCCTGTCAGCCAGACCAAAGAATGAATGGCAGCGTGTTTGCACACACCCTAACATAAGCGATATCAGAATGTACTCCAGGTATCATTTATCCTGAACACGCAAGTAAATTATACAGCTCAGACAAAAGTTTTTAGGGCCAATCTGAATAAGACATGGGATGAATGAGCACTTCCCAGGATGGAATCCTGTGCTCTCCCCAGTTGTGTCCTAGCCCAGTGCTAAAAGGAGACGTGGTTGTGACCCCTCCCCCTTACACCTCAGAGTCCCTCTGCGTGGCAGAAGGCAGCCAGAGCATATCCAGGGCTTCTTTAGCTGTCAAAATACACCTGTATTGCAAATATAATTGGGAAATGCCAGAGTCCTCTCCTGAGTGCTGCCACCTCTACAGCTTCTCATAAAGTCATCTGACATCAGAAAAACTCTGCAGCTCTCAATGCTCAGCCTTTGCATTAGAGGTGATCAATCTTTAGCCTTTGAGGAGGCATGATCCACTAACACTATGGCAGAGATCCTTAGAAAATGAGCATATGCCTCAGAGAGGAGAAGAGAGTCAGCCCAGATGCTGGTTTTCTTATGGTTCTACTGCATCATTTTATAGTGGATGCCAGTATGACAAATTGTGGGATTTTCATATACCTACTGATGTAAGCAGCAAATCTGTGGCACTGCAGACAACAGAAACTCTTTAAAACTGTGTCATAGAACAGCTCTCTTAGTGAGCTTATAGAACAAAGGTGCACAATGAAGTGTAACGCTGCACCATTTCTCTACCACTGCCACTTCCCAAGCACACCCTGTCAGGAGGAATCCACTCACTGGGCTGCTTCTGATTCTCATTTTGAAGTTATTATTGCAAGTGCAATCCCCAGCAATGAGGTAACAGAGGTATTTTAGTTTCTCTGTGGGAGGCCTCTACATATTAGGCTTGTGATTGCAGGGATCTTCCAGAGCATTACACCTCCCTTGCTGACAAGTGTATCACATCAGAGGCATGCTGGAGGGGTGGAGAAAGCAAAATGATGCTCACACAGCAATGTCACCCACAGCATCACTCTGCTCTGGTAACATGGATTGGAACTCCTGCAACCAAACTGAGAGGAGCTGAATTTCTATCAAAGGCACAGCCTCAGGGAAGGAGCCTTACAAAAGGAATCCTATGAGATATATGTATACGCATATATTTATATATA
Source organism: Agelaius phoeniceus (assembly GCF_051311805.1). Classification (NCBI taxonomy): domain Eukaryota; kingdom Metazoa; phylum Chordata; class Aves; order Passeriformes; family Icteridae; genus Agelaius; species Agelaius phoeniceus. The sequence goes on from NC_135267.1 coordinate 58,037,978, forward strand.
TGTGCATGTATATGTGCGTGTGGATATGCATTTCTGTGGGTGATGCCATATGGGATGCTGTGCCTCTGGCTGGCAGCCAGCAGGCAGTGGTTGTTAGAGCCTGGAGTGAAAAACCTGCCAGCTTCCAGTGCAGGGCTGACTTTGATGCAAGATTGTCCTTGAAAGAGATAAGGAAGCATCAGGATAGTTAACCTGATCATAAGCAGGCCACTGAACTGTGTTATGATTGAGCAGGTATTATAGAAATGTTTTTCCTTTAGTTAAAATTCCAGTCCCACAAGAACAATTGAAATTTCATAGACTCATTTTTTATGTGTAATGTTAGGCTGTAAGATGAGTGAAAAGAAAATCAGTTCTGCTTCAAGCCCACAAGCTTTCTACAGTTTCCTATGATAAAATATTGTTTCTGAGGCACATTGTTTCAAGGAAACTTGTTTTCCTGGAAGTGTCTGGGAGTTTAGAAATAATCAAGAATAAGACAAAAAATCAAAACGACCATTAGGTTCACCAATCAAGCTAAGTAAGAAAAGAAGCTTTTGAAATCCTTCAAGCAACAGTTACAGGAAAAAAAGGAAGTCCTCAGAGACATGACTGACAGTTTTGTCATTTAATCCCAAAAGCTGATTTTGTAAATTTTAAAATTTTATGCAATTAACTATGGTCACAGAAGGCTGTTTGGGGGGTAACCTGATTTAACTATCAGTAAGACATATATGCCTCTAACATGCAGTATAGGGCAATTAAACTAAAACCTTTGTTTATTAAAGGTGGGTTATAAAGGTGAGTGCCAGTTTTTACTATTAACAGTATTTAGCTTTATGTCATTATTTTTTCCTTGAGAAACAAGCAAAGCCATTTGCAAATCTAAGTGAGTGAAGCCTTGCCATGCCTTTGCAGTCATTAGTGCCCCTTCCCTGCTGAAGACATCATGCTGTGCTCTGTACACCAGTACAGAGGGGTAACAGGACCTTGCAACAGCAGCAGAGAGGCTCATTGTCAGGCTAGAAACAGGACCAGGGTAACCTGTCCTTGGCATGCATGCTACATCCAGAGGCTCAATCTGAGTCTTGCTTCCCATCTAACACGAGCAGAAATAAAATGAAAAATGCCACAAGGCTTCAGACTACACCTTATACCAATATACCTGTCTCCCAGATGGCAATACCCTCCTTCCTTTGGGTCACCCAAAGTGGGCTGGCTTCTCCTTCCCTCACCAACAGGAAACAAACAGCAAAGCTCAGCTGTGTCTGTTTGGTGGCAGCAAGGGCACACCAGGCACAGAGTCAGCCCATTACTGAGCACAGCCTGGCCTCCTCGTGCCCATGAGGAGGATGTGCAGCATCCTCGTGGCAGTTTAAGCAACCTGACCTACAACCAGCACATTCTTGTTACCAGCAGGAGCACAGAGATGGTTTCCACAGCCACCCAGTTCAGCACCTGGCATAATGGTTATTATGAAATGCAACCTGAAATCAATAACATTAAATAGAGGAAAATGTGTAAAAGGGCTGGAAGTGAAATTCTGAGGTTAAGTTCTAACTTTACTACCTCCAGGTACAAGTATAGGGACTTGAGACAGACATTTAACATTATTTTTTCTACCATATCTAGATTTCTAAGCATAATTCTACATTTCTCAAGGCCTTTCCAGAAGAAAGAATGAAGATGAACTTTATGAAACAAGAAAATTTCATCTGGAAAAAAAGGGCCATTTTATACTGAGAGAGAATAGAGCTATGTAACTGCACATATTCATTTAGAGCAGGGAATATGGTGAAGCAAAACAAGGAAAACTAAAGCACAGACATGGTTATCAGTATGAAATCTTCCCATTTACTTCCCACTGTGTAATTTATTCATGTCATAGCATAAGGGAACATCAAGAGAAACAAGGAAAAAAGTGGTTTGTCACAGTTCAATCAGTGCTGTTGAAAAAGAAAAAGCCATCTTTCTCCTCTAGGCAGCCCTTAATTGTTGACACAGTCCAACATTCCTACAAGGATGCTCATCGCAACTTCTCAAAAATAATTAGTGTGGATAATATTCACAATTATCAATTTCAAAAAGGCCAGAGGAAGTGAGACATCAGTGTGAATCCCAGCTTCCTGCTGCACAGCATTGGAACAGCAGCAGACCAACCCAGCCCGTTCACCTCTCATTATGCTGCTGATGGGGAGTCGTGTCCTCCACATCCCCCTCAAGCTCTCACAATGAGGAGGAAACAGGTATGCAGTAAGGACAGTCTCTCTTTGTTGAATATTTTATGGGAGTGGAGGGATCCAGCCACTCTATTTCCTTCCTCTGCCTCCAGTGCAATGAAAAGGAACTTCAGGGCAGCAGAGAGTAATGCCTGAAGAATTTGATTCCTCAATTTTTTATGCCTTTTAAAAGTTCTTAAAACCCTCATGCATAAGGATAATGGCATTTTCTACCAAAAGTGCATTGCTGCTGACAATGGCAAAGCATTGAGTATTCAGCCCCTGCTTTTATCCGATTCCCCTCTGTAATCTCCCAGATAAGAGCAAGCAAAGCGTTTTACTTGTAGACCTTTCATATCCCTCCTGGGAAATTAAAAGTTGCAAAAATCCGCTGTGGGATACTGGGAAGCTTAAGGGAGAAATAATGAATGCTTGTTAGTGAGAAAGGAAGAAAAGTCTGAGGAACCTGAGGACAGAACTGTAAGGAAAGTCAGCCATGACGGAATGGCTCTGGGGAGGAGGATGTTAGCCAGCAACACTGAACAGACCATTATGTTCATGGCCTTGAGGGACTCCACCCAGAGGCAGCAGGGAAAGTTTCTGCAAGACAGGAGGGAGACAAAGTTGCTCATCCCTTTCTTTCAGATTCATGAGAGAAAAGGAGCATCGCACCCTAAGGATGGCTCCATGCTGAAGGACAGCAGTAACCCATCTGCCTGCAAAACTGTTGAGAAGGGTCAGGCTTTCCAACTGAACTTCATTTCAAGTAAAGAATTTACTTTGAAGAGCCACACAAATTTGGCATCCCTTCATTTTTATTGTTGCAAGTTATTTGCAGCGGAAATAAAGAACAATGACAGAGAGGATATACTCATTTTTGAAGGAATGTTTTATTATTTATAGCTGAGGAATGAGCACCAACATGTTTTACATTTCCCACTTGCAGATGTTGTTTGATGCCCGGTGTTAATGTTCAGGTTGCCCACTGTAGCCTACCTGTGGCTCTGGGCTGCTGGGCAGTAAGAGTATTTCCTAAGAGTTAAGTACACTCACATGGACTGGGGCAGCAAGTGCTCCCAGCAGAGGTCAGCTCCATCTTCCCACCCTACAATGCCCAGCACTGTATGAGACTGATGCAGTAGAAAAAAGCAGAGGGAATATGTACAAGGGAGCTCAGAGTCTGGGAAAAATACATTGGGAGATGAGGGGCGAAGTGAAGAGCTGAATATCAGCTGAGAAACATCACCTCATGTGGTACCATAATCCTTACTTTTACTATTACTGATTGTTCTTAGCACTCTAAAACACACACAGATCCATTTCAGGTGAGTCTCAAACCATGAGTGTAACAACATCCTGATGTAAAGGGTTCAGGCAGGGTCCTGTGTGCTAAGACAAGCCAAAACAAGAAGTCACTCCTTATGTGTCCGTCTATAATAAAATGAATCTGAAAATTCAGAGTGTGTTATTGAAGAGCATGCAGCCATTAGTGAAATATAAATCTATTTTTCTAAAACCTTAGATGACAACTTTCTAACCTGAATAAAGATGGCTATTGACCTTATTATAGTAATATGGGTATAATGAGTACTGCATCCAGAGAGTAACCATTTCCTGGGTACAACATATGGATGAAGAGGTCATCTTCCCCTCTACAACTTAGCCTTGCTTCACAAGCAGGAACCATGACTGAATCAAAGGCAATTAGAGAAAGTCCTAGTTAACAGTGTTCACACTTCTGTTTTTGAATAGCTAATTTGAGGATAATCAAGAAGAACCTGACTGATAATGATTAAATACTTCCAGTTAATTTGCAACCAAGTAGGCAGAATATTATAGAATTTTAATTGGAGACAAATGGATGAGTAGATCAAGACAATTCATACCAAGGAGTGCCAAAAGTGATGAATGAGGTGCTAGCTGTTGAGAAATTTTCATGCATCTGAAAATTTCAGATGCATATCAGTGTCTTATTTTTTTACTAAAGCTGAAATTGAGGTAGTTCATTTAACCATAGCTGACATCAGTTTCAGGCAGAATTATGGCAAACTAGGCCAGGAGTTTATGACTAACAAGATTGGAGTGCAATGGAAAAACAAGCCCACTGGAATGTGGGCATTACAGTGAGATTTCACATCTGTTTGATAAAGTTACCAGCACTGGTGTAGAAAATTCTGGTAAAATCAAGAGAAGTAGCAGTACAAACTTGTGATGAAGGAAATGCACCGGTAGCCCTACAGCCCCTCAGGTAACAGAGAGGGAGTGACACTGATGTGGTTTTACATGCCCTTTGGAGCTGGGTTGCAAATTCAGTTTGGAGACTAAGGATCAGAATGGGAGCCTGACACTCTTTATGGTATGGATGTTTCATATGGTTATAAAATTAAGAGTATCGTGGAGTATGGAAATGGCCTTTGATGCCAAAGTTCAGACTGACACAAGAAGATCTGGCAACAGCATAAGAAAGGAAAAAGGAGGAGGGAAATATGCCAAAAATTGCAAATTAACAGTTATTTATAGGAATTGTTTGGTTGATAAGAAAGGAACTGTGGCTGATAAGAAACGAACTGTGTGGAAGATACACACACTGTCAGATTCTATCAGGTTGATAAATCCTCCCCTTTTGACTAATAACCTTAGCTAGTAAGCAAAAGTCTTAGAGGCATATACACAGTTGGGAAATTAGCTTTTCAATGCACAGGTGGGCCAAGCCCCAGAGGGAATCAGCCCCATGTGGGACTGGGACAGGGATGCAAGAGGACACATGGGACCTTATGGCTGGCTCCCTGGAGATGGGAATCTAAGTCTAGGCCAGAAGAGATCTGCAGCTGCCAGCTGAATCTGAAAGAGACTTTCCACAGATTAGACTTGAAGTACTCCCACTTTAGAAGGGCAGAGATGGCTGACCTGACTTCAGGCTCAGAGGGAACTTAGAACATTTGTGATGCTGAGCTCATCTCCAAATTCAGGCATGCTGGTCATGAAGCAGTAACAGAGACTTTCTGTATATCTCAGTGAAGAATTTACTCTGGTGTTGAAATTTATTATTTAAAAATAACCAATGCTATTTCACCTTTACATACAACTATATCAGGACATGATTTTCCCAGGCACTGATTTGTGAAACATGCAAGATAGATAGATATGAAATATATATAGCCAGTGATTATTGGCCAAAAAAGTAACCTTTAGATTCCATTTGCAGTACAAATCTGCCACAGTAATCAATAAAGGCTTGTTAAATGCTAGTGAAGAGAGAACAAATGGGGAAGTAGCATACCAGAAAGATACCATTTAGATTTCAATTAGCTGTCAAACCCTTCTCTTTTTAACCTCCAGCAATTCAGCATTGTTTGGCATTGTCATTTGTCTCCTTTACTTACATAGTCACTCTTTGAATGCCTGCAGCAGTCTGATGGGAAACATTAGTGGAAAAAGATATTTCTGAAAAGACTTTGTTGTGTTTGGAAGAGCCCAATTCAATAGCACTAAGAAGAAAATGTGATTCAAGAGGGCCACATACATGCTTACATTTTTATTTTCAATCACAAAACCAGAATGAGAACTAAAAAAAAGGTTTGGAGTGTTACTTTTTTTTTTTTTCCCAAACAGAATTTTAGTAGAGAAGTGGGAAAAACTGACTGAAACTGGTTAAGAACAGCATATCTGAGCAGTATTGTCTTCTTGTTACCTCGAGTTCCCTCTTCTGAATATTCTTCTGGCTTTAGCACATGCCCAGGATACAGCACAGTGCAGCAGTGAATGCCTCCAGCTTTGAACAAGCTTCTTCAGGCAGCCCAGCAAGTCCAACAGACTGTGCTGAACTTCATGCTCCCACTCTGGAGAGGTCAGGCTCACCAGCAGTGGGTCACAATATCAGCAGTAAGATGGTTGCTCACAGACTGAAACTGTCCACAGTGATGCCACAAGTCTGGCAGTCCCCAGGACATGGGTACTGTTCCCACATGACACCAAAAAAGTAAATGTGCTGTGTTATAGTTCTCCCAAAATTCAAGATATTTTGAAGAATTCAACCAGCCTTACAAAATGCCTCTCTTCTCAGACAGATCCTCTGTTACAGAGGAGAGAACAATTTTTAAAGAGGGAATATTCTCCATTCAGTGGGTCTCTGTAATATAATTAACCATTAACATGATGAGGAGATGAAGCCCCCGAGGATGGTGCAGCCACATACCATTGCTCATTAACTACCAACAGCAATGCAAACTGAAGCCTAACTGGCAGGATTTTTAAACTTTATAATTTGACATTTAACAGCTAGGAAATGCACCCTCAGGAAAAGGATTGGCGAGTCAGGGTGGTCACCAGGGAGCAGGATACTAAAAAAGAAAAACAAGTAATGATTCATAAACTGCTGTAGTTCCACTGAATGTAGCAGAGCTCTACTGGTCCATGTAAGCTCAGGCTCTGTCTGACAGGACCAGATCCTGTCAGGTCTCTACAACAAATAAGTGGGCCACACTGCCCACATGCTAACTCCTCCTGCTGTCCCACAGATTTTCCCAGTCTATCCACCCCTGCACAGCTCCTTTGACAGCATGGTTTTGCAGCACAAATATTCACATGAAATACTGCTCACTGCTGATAAAGGATCACGCTGTCATTTTCACCCAGGACAGGTGCCAGGGAACTACTGCTCAGTCTAAGTGGGGAAGTAAGATATGCTTCAAGGAAATAAATCATAAGCAGTAAATTAAATACACTGAAAGTTTCCTTGAAGAGTCATCTGCAAGTCCTTGTGCTTATCCAGTGCTGACTACACAATGAAAAGCTCATTTGATTAGGAAAAAAGGCTGACAAATCCATGTGACTAAGAAAAACACGTCCTGAGGAGGCTGTCCCTGCTACAGTACAAGAAAGCACATTGTGAAACCACCGTGATGTGGGTGGGAGAAGCAAATTCCAGAACTGCAGATGGTATGTGGCAGCATATTGATCACAGGACTGTCCCAGCTCCACACAGGCAGTTTGCTTGAAGGAAATAGAAAACAGAGAAGCAAATATTCCTGCAACACAGGAACTATTCTAAATGGTTCATCACCTGCAAGAAATTGTCCACCATGGTTAGAGCTGTTTAGTTTATTCAAAAAGTCTTCATACTCCTGGGGTTTGGGCTTTTAGACTACAGAGACTGTGAAAAGGACTTTCCAAATCAGCTGTTAAACTGCAATACATTTACTTTAGCTCATTATATAAAAGTAGAGGTTCTGTTATTATAATAATGTAGATTCCTTTGTTTGTCTAAAGCCCTATGTAAACTGTTAGCTATGTAGCACTAAATTTCAGAAGACTTGACCTTGTTCTTCATAACAAAAACATGTGGTAGGGAACCTCTAAGATGAAAGGCCTGCATTTCAACCCATGCACCATATTCAGCTGTAAAAACAGTCTTCACACTCCTCTTGAGAGCTATTGAGCAGGTTTAGCAGTATACTGCCTCAAAAGGAATTGCTTTCATGGCCCAGAGAGCCAACAACCCTGTTTTAGCTCATAGTGAGGGAGAAATCTGTAGGGAATGCTGCTGAAAGGCCATCACACACTGGTAAGTGGAAATGGGAACAGATTCAAGTACAGACATAAAGTTTTTGCTCCTCATGACTGAGGAGCATGTGGGCTTTTTGCCTACATTTCAGGCTTTGTTTGACCCAAATCTTCCCAAGTCACACACCTACAACTCACAGCCTGAGTTCAAACTTAAGAGATGGCAGCACCCCCGAGTCCAAGAAAGCAAATTACATCTGGAAATGACTGCCACGCCTTCTGGGAGACCTGTGGTGAGTCCTGGACCTGCCTCTGATCCATCCAGAGTGCCTAAACAAGCAGACTCAGGTTTGCAACATATCTGCAGTATACTCGATACTCAGCATCTCCAGAGACTGGGATAGATTTCAAGCTGTGCAGAGATGGTGAACAGATCCAGTCCTTGATCACACACCCAGGAGTTACCAAAAACATGTTCTGCTTCTCCTGCCATGTCTTGTCTGACTTGCCTGCTTGGTGGTCTTCAGTTCCCTGAGGTAAAATGACAGCATTTCCTATCACTCTTCTCACACCTTTGCAGATAGTCACAGTGAAATTTTCTTGTTAATGAACACCAGAAACAGGCCTTATTGGAGTGAAACATATGCCATAACAGCAACAGAGAACTTCAGGATGAAAAATATCTCCAGCTCAAACCAGATTTTGTCAGTGCAGATGCAGATTCAGTCTCCATCAGCCTTTCCCCCAAGCTCTATCCAAAGCAGGCAAAAACACTGTTCTGCTTCCAGCTGGATCAAGCAAACAGCCAGCCAACAAACAAACACGCAAAGCTCAGTGATTTAATTTTGTAATAGCCAATTTTGCTAAACAGCTATTCCACAGCAATAGGGATGATGTTTCATATCAATACATCATCTATACAGGCACCCTGACACATTTTTGTAAGGATGAAAGATTAAGGTTTGTGGTAGTCTATTTCTGTTAGGCAATTGGACCAACTCTCAGAATTATCAGATGCCATTTAACTTGGATGCCTTGTAATCTGGGGGCCAAATTTAGGACATATTGACACAGGTTTTCGGGTTTCAGGCACCAGGTAGTGGCAAGATGGTTTCAGATCAGTGGAAAATACAAGCTCTCCACACCTCAGAAAGGATACTGACCTCTTTATGTTTTAAACCAGGTGATACAGATAGGGACAAAAGATCAAAAGACAATCTTTCAGGTACACAAGCTTTTGAATGGAATGAAAGGAAACTCTATTTGCCTGCTGCTGTGCACCTGCAGACTGAGTCACATCACAGGGCAGATGTACTCTTTTACATCATGGCTCAAGGAGCTGAAAAAGTTGTTTGCTTGTTTTACGTGACAGCTACTGATGTCCTATTGAGAAACAGAACCACTCTCTTTTAAGCTTCTTTCTTTGCTTTAGTCACTGGATCGTGCTTTCTCTGTTGGAAGAGCTCAGTGAAGAGTGGGAGGGCTGAAACACAAACACCAAATGGTCGGACTTTTCCTCCAATGGCGCTTTAAAAAAGTAGAAAGCCGTGGTGAGGGGAGCCAGATGATAAAATAGAAATACAAATGTACTACGCTACTAGAACAGTGGGGAAATAAATGAAGGCAATGAAGGAATATGCCTGCTCAAAATGTAGTCATGTCCCAGTAAAAATGTACCCGTATAGAGCAAGGCACACTTTTGGTTCTATCACAAGTCTACAACCTCATGAGTTTAGGACCTCACAGACAAATATTAGCCCTTACTGAAATAATTTTAAGTATTTCTAATGATGTGTACTGAAAATTTCTATGGTCCAACTTAATGATTAGGTGCTAGATAACTTAATTTTTAAAATTCTAAATAAAGGAAAAAATCCTCCTAATTAATTCTAGTGCCTGTTAAATTGTTCCAGTACTAATTTGACACATTCCCAACTAGGCTGAGCCATTCAGTATAGGTTCCTGCAGTACAGATAATAATATTATCCTGTGCACACTGTTTGTTACCTCAAAAGCTTTTAATTCAGGCCATAAAAAACAGTTATAGATGGAACAACAGGGCCTCATGGGCTTGCAGAGGCTAGAAAACTGGCAGACAGTTGTTTCCTCCCCAGCATGGCCGTACCCTGACTGTCTGGGCAGGGAAAAATCCTGATAACAGGTGGAAGTACACAGAAGTGAAAGCATCTCTGTGCTGTCAAAGATCATACTTATGGCTTTCATTGAAGAGCTGCGAGCTGTAAACTGTGCATTCTAGCCATTCTGCCTTCATTTTTAATAAATAAAAATGCTCTCTTGCAAAAATCAATGACTCAGGGAAAGGTTTGTTTGTTCTCTGAGTGATTTGGGAAGGCAAAGGAGAATGCTGTTGGGGAGTTCTTGGCACAAGTTTACGGTGTGGAGACAACAGGCTGCAATGGAAGCTGTGAAATATTTAGAAAATTTGAAAGCAGATTGTTTTATATTGTTCTTGTCTCAAATGATGTGTGGATGGTGTTCACCTCCTGGTGGGAGGGATGGGGGTGAATGGCTGAGGAGGGAGCCAGTGGAATTCACACACTCCGGTCCTGCTGGCCTCTCCTTTGTTTTGGTACAGGGGAGGATGGAGGGTGAGGAAAGGGCACTGCTTGTACATCTGAGAAATAAAGAGGTTTTTTAACTGTTAGGAATATATTGTCTTGTATTAATAGTTTATGAGCAAGAGGTAATAGGGAGAAAAAAGGTGGAGGTAATTTTTACCCCTGAACCAGGCGGCACAGGAAAGCACATATTTAGATGTGCCAAAAATTTTTGCCATATTAAATTTTGCTAAAATTCTGCCCATTTTGCAAAACAGAAGCTGTCATTGTTTTGACAGGAAGGAAGGAAGAGGGTGGGGAAGGGGAAAAAAGTAAAGAAGAGAGGAAGAAAAAGTACATGAGAACAGACACATGTAGCACTTCCCAAACAGTTCAGAAAAATACGCATAGCCTAAGAAGAATTAGAGCGCTTCAGGAAGTTTGGGGTTCAATTAGGATCACCTGGCAATTTAACCAAAGCAGCCAGTCCATAGTGACCCCTAGTAAACCACCCCAGATTTTCACAGATTACAAGAGGGCATTTTCACATGATTGTTAGCCCTCCAATTACAATCAGTGATGCCTTGCTTATGTAAAGTTACTCCTATTACATAGGAGTAAAGCAGATCAAGGTATTAGAAAAACCAAAGCCCAGTTGGCTTTGTTTCTCAGCAGAAATCTTGTATTTCAAGATCACTGCAGTTCAGGCTTCCAGGACTCCTCAGCTCAGAATGCAATGGGCTGACAGTGGCTGTAGAAAAGAGCCAAGTTTTCACCTTCCCTGCCTGCCACTGGCTGCAGCAGTCACAGACACATGGCAGGAAGGGAAGTGGAACTCCCACATGTGGTTACAGAGCAAATTGGTTTTGCATGGTTCATAGCAGCACTACAGGCCATTGCTTAGGGGGAAAGACTGTTCAGCAATATCCAGGCATCTAGAATTTAAATTCATACGGAGTCAGATGTGTGCTTCCCAATGCCCTGTGCCACAGAGCCCTTCTACATAAACCTTCCTCTCCCCTAGACTGAGAAGGAGCAGGCACTTGCCTGCCTAGTGCACATGCAAGTTCTCATCACATCCTGCTCAACCAGAGGGATCAGTGCTAGATTTCAATATTTGCAACCTCCATTTCATTCACTTATGTGATCTATGGGAATCCTTAGGGGAGTGATTGCACAAGCTAGTCTAAAAAATAAGGTCAGCCAATGCTAATCTGCTGAGAAACTGGCAGCCCTACAAGCTCATAGCACCAGAACTCATTTGCTATCAAAAGCAGCAACGTCAGATGCAAACAAGATCAGGTCAATAACCTCCAGTTTGGTGCCAGTGTACATCATGGTCAGACCAGAATGGACAGTCTTGCTAAATGGGATAAAGTGCCTTATCGTATCTACCCTGGCATCTAATTTCCAGGTTATCCCCTTGCTGAGTTTTGTATCCTGCATGCCTTAAATATCATCATGATGTGGCTTAACATAGCTGGGAATGTCTCCATGGTAGAGTTCCAGTTCCAGGCATTTGTTTACTGCACACTAATTGTGTCATTGAGTCACTAACAGTCTAATATATGTGATGCACTGGCTGGTGTCTTTCAATGCATGGTAAACCTACAGTAGCATTAGGTATTGCTGTCATTATGGCCAGCAAGAGCTCTGCCAATAAGTTAGGGTGACAAATCTTAGCTCCTTGTAAAAAAATATAAGAAAAGTTGTTTACTGCTGTGTTCACATTTTCTTGTGCATTTTTACTGGAAGCAGTCAGCCAGCTATTAAATTAGGCTACAACATCTGCAGAGATGGAGCTTATGCTTACACATGTGGGCAAGGGTTTTACATTTTTACCTCACAAAGTTGTCACACCAGAGACTTGGTTGCAATCATAATCTCACACTTGAGTGCAGAGAAACAGTGTCTCTTATCCTATTCAAACTTTCAGTCCTGAGCTACAGAGTTTGCATTTTGCACTCTCAGTTCTGAAAACACAGGGTCAACAAAAGCCAGGAACAAGTTTGTGAAATAGTTTTGATTGATGACGGTAAGTTTGTTCACAGTACATTGCCTCACTGAGCAGTAGGAGGCATTTCTACAGTGATGAGTCAGTGTCTGTAGCTGGAACCAGAAGCCTAACAGCAGGTTAATACAAAATCAAACACAAAGGGATCACCAAGGACTAAAAACCATGCTAGCACCTTCAACACCAAAAAGTTGCTGCAGGAAAAGGGCACAAATATCCTTAAGTATGCTCTTGTCACATATCCCACAAAAGCATTTCTCCAGACTAGCCCTTCATGGCTTTCTGAGGGAACTGTTGGCAATCAGGACTCCCAGGTGTTTATTTAGGGTTGTGATTACAGGGCTCAGCTCCAGTATTCTCTGAAGTACTCTCTGAATGGGAGTACGCAAAGAATGTCTGTTGCCCTGAACTCTTCTCATGCAGATTGGCACATGGACATGGTGGCACTCTCTGAGATACATCTGAAAGCAAAAAGTGATGCAAGCCTGCATCATAATGAGACATCAGATGGTTAGAGGTACATCAGGTTCTGTTAGTGGGTTACTAAACCCTTATGGAACAAATAGTACATTTAACCAGTACTTCCTGAAAAGACCGGGGGAGCAAAATAATCCAATTTATTTCCTGTGTTCCCTTACAGGTCTTGCTTTCTAAAGACCCATTTTTTTTGGCACAGTTGTCTTGGCAAAATTCAGTGGTTTAAATACTTAGTACAGATGAACAGTCACATTTTTCATCATACACACATTTGGATACAGATGTCTCTATTTTTCTCTTAAGAATGGATGGTAGGTGTTATCTTTGTTTATGGTTTAAAATGTAAAAAACACTCAGGTGCAGCATATGCCAAGAGGGGCATCTGAATTAACACACAGCTTTGAATGAAGCACTAAGTATTATCCCATGTTTCACTTGTATATGCCTGCTCAGTCCTTCCGTGCTCATCATGGAATATCCATTGACTTAATTCCATTCAGCCCAACTGAGCAAAAAATTTAGCAGGTAGAAACCTGCCTACTTTACAGTGAAGATTGGGAGATACTTGTTGGTTGGATGATTTCAAGTATCCGGCTTGAGAATGTTTTCATCTGTCCAGGTTTTGAGCTGAGATAATCACATTTTATTGGCTCTACACCAGAGCAATTCTCCCAATTGAAATATGATAGCTAGAACACTCATCTGCTGAAAAACAGTCCATCTGGAATGATGAATCATCAGCTCTTGTCTGCCAGTACCCACCCGTACAAAACGTATGTGTCAACCATCCTTTGGATTTACCGAAAGTGGATTTACCACACTTGTTTCCAAGGAATCCACTAAATTAAAAGCCCATTCATTAAAGTACAGCTTTAATTCATTACAGGCTCTTTCATGCCCTGTCATGTTATGGATATTCCTATTTCACAATCCAAGCAAGCAAAACAGAACAATCCATCCTTTGATTTGTCCAAACATTGACTTGAGTTGATGACAAATATCCATCATGGAAGAAATAAGAGCTTTCACATGATGCCTAAAAAAGAAATGTTCAAATGGAGTAACTTCAGTAAACAATTTAAGTTATTTTGAACAAATATTTGTGCACATCAGGAAACAAAACACTCATTTTATTTTTCAGCTACTCATTATAAACAACAAAAAATGAAGAACTTTTGTGAATTCAAAACCACCACCAACTCCCTTCTTTCCCCTGATGTTTGTAAATTGTCTGCAGCAATGTCCCACGTCCGCTGAGCAAAACTGCTGATAGCTGTCAAAAATGAGACAAATGGTACTACAGAGAAAATCTTAGACTGAAGACGAGGTGATTGACCCTTCCATCATGCACTGTCTGAAAAGGGGCTGCTGCTGATTTGTGAAGAGGCAAAACAAAGGAGCAGGTTTTTCTGATTCTTGGGCCAAAGGGCTTGCAGCACAGTTTGTATCTCTACCCTTCACTCAGAATAAAAGGCCAGAGTGTGCTGAGCTTGTTACTCCCGGCTGCCCTTCGAGCCATGGAGCAGATTCAGTTTAGCCTCAGTTATGTGACTCAAAAAAGCAATATAATAATAACAGGATACTTGTAAAAGCTGAGGGAATTTTAGTGTCTTTTAAGTACCTCCTCTCCTCACATATCTTTTTCTCCCTTTCTTAATTTCCAGATTGAAAGTTCCCTGGTGCTAATGGCTTTTGGTCTTGACTTTTTAAACCCTGCACAGAATGTTTTAAGCTCTCCTATCTAAGTGCACTAGATCCTTTAAAGGGTTCAGCCCTGAGGACATTGACTCTCTATAAACAGCAGGAAAATGATCCATCTGTTAGGAGGGAATTGTATTGCAAAACCATACACAGCAAAACTTTCATTTTGTGTACATTCCATGGCTGAGCTGACACCATTTTCTTTAAAAATCTTTTGTTTCTTTCCTTTAATTTCACTCACAGTTTGCTCCTTTGCACTCAAAGGCTGTTGGTAGAAAAGGAAACTGGACTATAATAAACAAATACAAGAACAGCAGAAGTGTCTTGGTACATTTCTTTGGTTCTAATCTTGAAAAGGTTTTACCTTTAAAAGGTCAGCAAGAGGGTACCTACTGATCATACTGGACGTCATTACTTAGGTAAAACAACTACTCTTAAATTCATTTTTACTATGACTCATAATAGTTAATATGGAACCTTTGAAATAGACTCCTCTTGCCTTGACTCACTCTTTAAATTGGCTGAAAACTTAGGGCAAGGGTCTGCTCTCCAACAAAGGGATACCCAAGTCAGATAAGCCAGTCCAGGGGCAGCAAAACTACACCCTAATTTTTCCTGACACCCTCTGGCAAACATTTGTCTGACAACTTGACAGGTGACTCACCAATACAGTGAAAGTTACATTATGGGAAAGCAATCCCAGAGTGCAGAAAAAGAGAATTTGTGGCATAAGAGGGAGAGAAGGAGCTTTCTAGCAAGCTCAAGCCCACTAGAATAGGTGGTCTTGGTTTTTCAGCTCAGCTCACAAGGGATAAAAAGAGAAATTACTTCAGCCACTTAGTTAATCAAGATTGTATTAAACTACCTCAGGTGGGAACTATCAGGCCTTAGTGAGCCTAGACCAGTTAAAAGACATGGGAAGTATGTATGAATTACCCAGATGGAATAAAGAAATTGAGTTAGATAGACAGACAGAAAGAAGGATTTAGTGTAACAGCGTCACTTCTTCTCTCTCAGTTTCCCTGCTCTGCCTCCACTCTTTTCTCACCAAGAAATGGAGGCAAAGAAAGGGTCACAGTACTCCAGAAACCAGGACAGCTGCTGCCAGCAAAGAGGTAAGAAAAATGCATTTATGTAATTTTATGAACATTTTGCTTACACAGGAAATTTAATCAGCAAAGACATCATGTACTTTAGGACTTCCTAAATAGCAGTATTATCTATAAAAGGAATGAATGCTATTACATGAATTCCCCTTCCGGAGGCAGAAGTACATTTCATCCCCTTCACCTTCTTGGCATGCCTTTAAACCCCAAAGTATTTACAGGTAGTGCACTCCAGGGCTACGGAGCACTGAATATTTGATTTGGGCAGCTCTTAACCTCTTAAGCTCTTCTGAGTACCATATGTTGTGTGATTCAAGAGGTGAGTTTTAAAAACTCTAGGTTCTTTCATACTAGTGACTTCCAAATCACCCATTGCTCTACAGATGTGGTTGCAGAGCTCCTGCCTTGTGAAATACCCTAAAATCTCTCCTCTTTCAGAGTTACACAACTGAAAATCACATTATAGGTCTGAAATAAGAGAGTCTTTTGTTCTAAACTGCAGTATCCCCAAACATTTCCCAACCCCAAATCCATTTGGTGAAAAGAGGCAAAGCCATGTCCATATGCTCTTTGGAAAGATATAGATCTAGTCAGGGTTTACGTTCAGGCTTTCTTGACAATCTCTTGTGGTGCCAGAAGAGATACCAGGAGGGGAAAAAAAAAAAAAAAGACTGCCATAAGCTGACTTATCCTGTTATATCCCGTTATATTCTTCTCTGAGTTTTTTTATACAGCTAGCTTGCTGGAGAGCTCCTTAGGGAGCTCCATGTCACTGCCACATAGGAGCTAAGGAGCTTCTTAGCATGTCTTACAGGACTCTGCAAGTCCCTGGGGCTTTACTACAAAAATTAAAATATTATGAGAAAGACTGCTTATATTATCATTGTAATTCTTAAAACAACACTTCTTATTTCCTGCTTATCAGGGAAGGAAGAAACTAGAAATAAATCAACTACATATTAAATCCTTTGAATCTCCCTCTTTTTAACAGTTAGACTACACAGTACCTGTAATGTTTGAACAGGAGCCTCTCCTACCTACATATCCATATTATATATATATATAATATCTATATGTAGAAGCATGAAAGTCAAGCTTGTTTCATGTACATAAATTCCTTTCAACTTTGTCAGAAAAAACATATCCTCTCCTTTCGTTCCTGATCCTGAGGACCCCCCTTTAGCTTTATACCCCTGCTGCCCTAATTTTCAGGGCATTTCTTTCAGGGTTAGTCCTGCCTGCCTGTTTGATTTCTTTCCACTTGGCTCACCATATTGTGAAGGATGTTTATGCACAGACAGGTGAGACTTGTTTAGGCCCCTCACATTATTAACTGACAGGATTTGTAACAATGACTACAGCCACTGATGTCACTGGTACCCCAGATGGGATTTATTCCCATGGGCTCCAGAGCTAGCCAGAAGAGAAAATGCCACTTCAGTTAGAAAGCAGGCTCTGCAAGGGGACTGTAGTGTTCTTCCACCTGTGTGATCCGGAGAGGACAAATAAAAGATCCTCTAATCCCAGTATGTGACAACAGAAATGAGGAATACAATGCTGTCACAGAGGATGAATTCAGACAGTGACCAAACAGAGAAACAGATGAATTAATGGGCAAAACCTATTCTGTCTTGCAAAATCAGTGTAAATAAAAAGAAACAAAAAGCATCAGAAAGGACTGTGAAGATATTCAGGCAAAATTGTTCATCGGCATTTGATGGATGTTGTGGTGTGATGGAAACAGCAAGTCTTTAAAAACAGCACTGGCACTCTTCAGGCCATGCATCCAGTGAATGACTGTTGTGTTGTGTCTGTATAAGTTGGACTGTTCTGTTTCCCCCTATCATGTAATGGTTCTGCCCTGGTTCTCCCTTCCCTCCCTTGTGCTGCCAGTTATCCCAACTCCTCCCCAGTTGCTTTGGAGATCAATGTACCCTTTCTCAAATCCCTCCCCAGTGCCCTGTCCGTCACTCGGTGCTCCCACCCTTCTCTCTAGAACTCTCTAGAAACTTCCAGCCAGAGCATCGAGTGATTGGCTCAGGGGCCGGGGCCCCACCCTCAAATTATCCCCATTGGTGTTCTCCCTAAGTCAATCTTTTGTATCCCACGCCCCTCTAAAACTCTATTCGTCCAAGGACTGACTCCTCCCCTGTGTCCCTCCCTCCTTATAAGCTGTTGCAACCCCTCCTTCTTTCTCTTTGGCTGTCATTTTCCCCTGGGACCCAATAAACCTGGATTCACCACAGCTGGAGAGCACTTTCTTCTTGTTTCTGCTGACTAGCCATAAGCCAAGCCATGTCCTACCACAAGGTCACGCTGCTGTCATAGCACAGAGTGTTTGCCTTAGGTGCTGTCCCGAACCACGGAGATCAGGATAGTGCTCCCCTACTGCTAGTGGTGCTGGAAAGCTGGCCGGGACATCCGAGAAGGACCATCGTCCTCCAGCTGGACTGCTTCAAATGACAGCGTCCAATGCAGCCTTTTCTAGATGTTCTCAGTCCTTTTATCCACTTGAGCAATAAACTATTATTCATATGCTATCGTGTCAGTAATTCAGTGTGGGTATTATTACACTTGCTGGGGAATTTCCCAACAAAATAGATTTTTATTGAAGACTTGACCAGTCAAAACCAAGAAATTTTAGGCAAATTGTAGTGAAAGGCAAGAGCTTGTCCAGAATTTGTCCTGCCACTTTTCCTTTGGGGCATCTTACGGTATCAAAGCATATTCCAGCATCTCAGCTTCTTGAGCATTTTGCCATAACCAGGACTAGCTCACCCACAAGGTCCCAAGCTTTCAGGCTTCTTGACTCGATTTTGGATCGGAAGGAAGAGTCTCAACTACCGGATCTCTATCAATTTTACTTCCTCTGTCTGTTTCCCTTGCATAGCGCTACAAAAAGTTATCCCAGATGATCAGCTTCACTTACTTCACTTTGCATTTCACTTTTTCAGGACTGCATTTTAGTTTTAGGAACAGCCTATGCTGCAAAAATACAGAGACACTACAATTTGTATGAAGCAAGGAGCTTTCTACTTGAGAGCAAGTTACCTCCCAAGACATTGAAGGACAAAAATTGAGAAAGCTTCTCGTTTTACTTTATGCCAGTGTAATACTTGTTGCAAATATCTGAAGAGACAGTTTCTTCTTCTCAAGGTGAACATTAAAACTTGATGGGCAATATGCTGGCCAAAATAAAACCACACAGCCATATTAAGCACTCTTAAGGCAAATGAGCTCTGCTTGTTAAGCATGCTGTTGAAAGAACCAGAATGAGAAGTGTTTGAAGACATCCCCTAAGGGCTAAAAAGAACAAGCTGAATTGAATTTGACTTGTACCATGAAAAGTACACTGCCTAGAGCCCTAGCAGCAGAAAGTCAGTAAATGAAAGCCATGCTATGCTTGGGCACTACAGGAGAAACAGAACAAATGTACAGCACATTAATTATGTCTGTGTAATTGCTCATTAATCTGAAAAGAGAGAAGTGATGTTCATCATTCATCTACTTCAATGTATGACATCAGAATAAATCAATACTTTCATAAGCCTGACAAATTTGGGGAAGAAAACATTGTGTTCTGAAACAGAGAAAGCCTGCAGATTCTACTCCAACCCATTCCAGTGAGTGACAGAGGACAAGCACAGGTGTTTGTTGCCCTGAGAATTAGAATAAATCAAGGGCGCAAGGGGAAAAACAAGGAAGGCTTCCTCATTCTTCACTGATTTTAGGTTACAACAGGGAAAAAAAGAAGTCCAGGTTTTGATCTTATGGAAAAATTGACAAGTTTACCCAATTATGTACTTTGCACTGTTATTATTATTTTATTATTTGTTTAATTCCTGTTCTCAGGTGTGGATATAAAATTGAAAGAGAATAATAGGAAATCAAAGTTATCATCCTGGAGTCCAGAAAGGATTTTAACTGTTACCACATTTTACTACACATACAACTATGCCACAGTGAAAATTGACTACTTGTTAATAGCAGCACTGTATAAAACAGACTGACTACAAGCCTCTTGGGAAATCTTCTGAGGATTATAGTTCTCCTCACATAAGTTGTTAAGATGTGAAGCTGAAATACACAAGCCAAAGCTCTTAAGCAGGCTCCTACTAATTTATCAGGTGGCATCAAATAAACAATCAACACTTCAGATTAATTCCCCATATTCTAAGGGGATGTCAGTGTGGAAAAACACATCAGATTTTTTTTTTCAAATACTGACCAGATGTCTCTGTGTGTGTGTGTGTGTGTGTCCCCAAAAAGAGGGAAATTAAAGTTTTAAAATCCCAGCCTTTCAACACTAATTTGCCATTAAAAAAAAAAAAAAGAAAAAGACAAGAAGAATGCTTCTTTTCCAAAAATGAAAGTTATTTTGCTATTTCTGTTAGAAAGAGGTAGGTACTCCTTTCAAGACAGCATCAATACTGCAGTTCTTAAACAGGAGGAGACCTTTCATTGTTCTGCTGCCAGTTTACTTCTTCCACAGCCTCCATTACACATCTCTGAGCACTGCAAAATCTTTTGATCTATTTATCCTTATGGCACCCCTAAGAGGCTGCAGAGCACTGTTATCCCCATCTGCCAGGCTGAACTGATGAAGGGAAGCCAGTCCCTCAGGAACTCACCATGTGCAGACCAAACAAGGGCAGAGCAATATCCTTCCAGCAAAGTGGTAGGAGACTTTATCCATGGCTAAGATGCCCCACCAGACAAGGAAGACTTTGAGCCTTTGCTCCCAGTTATGCAAAGAACTGAATTCTCCTCTTTGTCATCTTGGATATTTTCAATATAGTCCAGCAGCTACTCATGCATATTGTTTGGTACCACATTTGAGCAATGAGACAGCTTCAGGAAAAGGTGGGAACACATAGGAATTCTGTAAAGTAAGTATCCACTTCTGGCAAGACTCTATATGTTGGTGCCAAAAAAATTTTCCTGTGTATTTTGCTCATGGTTGCCTCTACACAGGAGGCTGCTTCTCCTTGCAGGCAGCGTAGGAAACCTCCACCTTCAACACAGTGCTTGGAGTGGCCCTGAAGGAGTCAGATCTTGCAGCACTGAGGAGCAAACCTGAGTACAGCACCTCTGAGTGGTTTGCCAACAGTAATAGGAAAAAGGTGGCTGAAAATGAAGCAGAGATATAAAAATAGGCATTCCTGACTTTGCTTGTTAATTCTGGTGTTCCAGCCCCTGGACTATCCTCACTGTTGGGCCATATGGATTTTTGAAAGGAGATAAGCAGCATTCCTGCCCTGACCAACCAGGAGTGTTTTTATCCAGGAATATATTAAAAATTTCTTCTCTCGACCATCTGTCAAGATGAGCACACATGGGCTGGGAATGTTATTCCATGACATTGTCTTCCTTCACCTCCTCCAACTGATTCCTAGAGTATAGAGCTATGTGAATCTGACTTACGTAGAAAGAATAAAATCATTAAGCATGGTTGACTTTGCCAAAAAGCTTCTAGGACTGAGGTAGGTGTAAGCATTTGGAAGGCATAAAAAATAAGTAAGGAAATTAACTGGCTAGATTAATCCAAAGGAGTGGAAATTGTTCCATATGGTGATGGTTAAGTACTATCAATTTTTATACTAGACTAATGCAGAGACTAAAACTTGCAAAAAGCCCTATTTTGTCTTACAGCTCCCAATAAGACATGTATTGCTAGAGTAAAATAAGGTTGTCTGGGTTTCAGTATCAGACTCAAAAAGGGCATAAATAAAGGACAAGTATACGGCAGAGATGAAGGGATTTGACTTCTGGACCAGTATACACAAGGTGCAATATATTAAAGGCTCAAATTGCTGCCTGCATCTTTTCCACCCAAAGGCAAAATGGGCTGCAGTCATCCCTATTTGCTACTTTGCAACATTTCACAGCTCAGTCAGCATAAACCTCAAAGGTTTTTTTCATTTACATTGAAGCCAACACTTCAGGAGAAAGCAGCAAGCGCTTCTGTCTATCCCACCACAATAGTGCACGTTTGCTTTCCCCCTTCTGCATTCTATTCTCTAATTCTTTTGTATTTCACAGACACAGGCTGATCAAAGTTGAATGGGAACTCTGGAAGTGATCTTGTCCAAACCCTCCGGTCAAACAGGGTCATCTAGAGTTGTTTGCCTAAGTCTACACCTAGATGTCTTTTGAATAAATATATTTATATTGTCTAAGTTCTTTAATCAGCAGTAAAATCTAAAACAAATTAGAGCTAGCATATATTCTAGGAAGTAAATGTTTTGTGCTTCTAGGCATAGCAATCATTTAAGTTACAGATGACCTTAGAGAGCCCACACGTGGCAACTGACTATGCACCTACAGCAAACTTGGATATTGACTGTTACGGACTGTCACCTACGTTAGATTCCCTTCATGTTCAGTCTAAAAAGATACAGTGGATGAATAGAAGATCTGCCCCTCTGAAAGTTATTTGAGATTTTAGGTGATATTGATGGGTTGGACCTAAATCTCTGACCCAAGATGTTACAGTGTAAACAAAGCTAATGAACATGGAAAAGGAGAACCAAGAGTAGAAAAACATGCCTCTTCCATCTTTCAAGAGAACAATGGCACAGAGAACAGATGAGTTTCAACTAACTTGCACCAAGTTCAATGCCTTGTACCTTGACCCGAGGTGCCTGGATCATGCCGTTTGAAAAACTGATCATCCAGCCTTTCTCAAAACACCTTTCTTTCAAAGCTGTTAAAAATAATACTGGTTACCTATGAAATACTGCTGTAAACAAAAATTCAAGTCTCAGACACAACATTTTTATGAATAGCTCTGTGAGCACATACTGATGGAGTTTTTACAGAGATTGATCTGAAAAAAATCATGTTTCCCTGCTATTTGGACAGGTTTTACTACTACTGAAAGCTTTTGCATTGAATGCAGCTCATCACACACCACAATGTGCCCCAGGTTCCAATCAGGCTCCTACATAGCACACACTGCTTTCTTTATAAAAGCTTGACTGATAAGGCAAGCGTGCCCCCTGAACCAGAGAAGCATATTAGCAGTAAACTTGCCATGCAGGCATAGGCAATGGCTGTAAACAGCAGACTAATGGAACAGAGTCAACAGGGATCTCACAATCCATGAAATGATTGTGCAAATGTCCTCTGACTGTTTGCTCCAGCCATTCTAATCATGGCCTAAACACAAAGTACATGGAGTTTTTCAAATGTGAATGAGACTCTCCTAAATATCTAGATACTTTCTTCTTGGGGGTGTTTTTCTCCAGTGCATTTGACTTTTTCAAACCAGTAAGTTAAAGGTGCAATTGCCACTGGGATGAGGAGACAGCTACTTGGTATCCTTCAGAAACAATGTTCTTCTTAAAATATGTCAGAAAAGAAAAAAGAAAAAAGTGCATTATGAAGCTTGAAGGGTAGCTATTGTAAATCTTGATGCTGAAAGTGATCATTTCAAACTACAGACTCATGTACCTATAAAAGGCTACAATAGCTGGTTTTTGGTTTGTTGTTTTTTTGTTTTGTTTTTGTGGTGCCAGATAGGTAGTTTTAAATGGAGAATTGTACTTCATAGACTTAATATAATGCTGGAAATTGTGAGGCACAGCTACAGTACTATGGATGCCCAGTTCACATTCCTGCAGCTTATGTACAAACGCTCCTTTCCATCTCTCTAACCAAGCATATATTCTTTTTCAGCATATGCAAACACTCCAGAGCATGTACCTGTCCCACCTAGAGCTCCAGTCCTTCAGTATTCCTGGTAGTCCCACATAACAGATGTCAAGATCTGAGGTTTGACATCCATGGTCTGCATGCCACAAGAGGTGTTGAAAACTCTTCCATGGTGAATATGGGATGGGTGGCAGCAGCAGCTCTTGACACTGGCTGCACTGATTTTTCCCCAGGAGCTGCTGGATAAATCCCCCATATTTCTCACAGAGAAACTGGGAGTTGAAACAATTAGCAACCAACACAACTGTGTCTTTAATGATGTCAAGAACTTGGCAGAATGAGATAGGGATCATTGGATTAGGATGGAAGGAAGGCCAGATCATATTTACCCCTGAGGTGAAAGAAGAATAGCAATTAAGAAGGAAGAAGGATAGGATAGGATTGGATTCCTCATTTTGGCAGACAGAAAAAGAATGGACGGAAGAAGCCAGAGAGTGAACTGCTGCTTAAGGGTGTGTAAAACAAGGAGCTTAAAACTGGGAAGGGAAGAGGGGTGGGAGTGAAGTTCTGTTTTGGAAAGCAAGCAGGGACATGCAACTTGCCCTGAAAGTTAGCAACTGCTGCTGCCTTGAGTAGTGCTTCCCAAACAGAGTAGAAAGTGAATTTCAGAACAAAGGGTTTATGGCAGGGAACCTCCTGCCCATTCTCCCATCCCTTTTCTTTTATAGGAAGAGAAATCAAGAGAAAGGCCCATCTTTGGAAACATGGCTCCACTCCCAGTCCAGCTAGTGTCAGAACCAACACCCCAAAGTGCACCCACAGGACTACAGGGAACCACAACAGCTCTGAGGGCAGGGTATCTATCCCATATTGCCTCTCAGGTATGTTGCCTACTGACATGATGCTTTTCCATTGAGACTGGACTACTAAGAGAATACTGTGGAGCAGCTTCCAGGCCTATGAAAGCAGAGATAACATTTGCAGTAAAAAAAACCCAAACTCACAGTGCATGTCCACTGGTAATAATGCCAGGGAATGGCAGTCATCAATTTTTTTCTTTTTTTTTTTTCCATTGACCACTAATGCACACTACAAAAATTTTATATTACTGAAGAAAAGCTCTCCCTCAAATGCCAATGTAATTTGGCCTAGTTAAGCAGGTGGTTCTTAGCCCTGACTTCAACAGAAATCAGTGATGAAAGTTAAACCCATCCATAAGCATCTGCAGGATCAGAGACTGTGTCCCCATAGTCAGCTTTTCCAGTACAGTTTGCAGCACTGCCAGAGAATCATATTTAAGATTGTGTCTTAGTATATCCAGTCTACTTAGCTGGTAAGCTGTGCATCTCAGAATTGATAATTTCCACAAAATATTGTTGAAGATTTGCTTTTCTGACTCCCAGTTGTCCTGATAATTTGCTTTCTTTTTTTTGTCAAGATGTGATTCATTAAACTGATTTAAATGTACTTTGATTTTTAAATGTTTACATCAATCATGCTTACTGAATTCCATATTTGTATTATTTGTCGTATGCATAATGTTTAGAAACACATGAACAATACACTCAGTAACGATAGAAATTACCAGCTACAAAGGCAGGAAAATGATGTTCATTCCATTATCTAGATTCACCAACAGAAATCTCATAGATGAACTCTATTCTAATACACAGCCAGATAAGCAATCTTCTTATCTCATAATGATTTCTTCTCATTTAAATCTCCATTACTTCTGCCATCTCACTTTTATGTAATTTCCTTCTTACAGATGCTTTTATGTTAAATTTCCCCAAGCAGACAGTAGATCTTGTGTTTTCTTGATATCTATTTCAAAGCCTTTTATGTGGAATGAAAATAAGTGTAGAGAAGCTACAGGAAGGTTTTGTGTTTTCATGCACTCCCCAATTATACATATTATACACTGCAAACTCCTTCTAGATGGAACCTACACTCCTTCTTCTTAGAAACAATACCATTTCCAAAGGTAAAAATTAGGAAGCTAAGTTCCAGGCTTAAAAAACTTTTGATATAATAGTATTGCTCATAATACTGGGCAAAAAAATAAAAATCCAGAAAGTCCCTGTAGCTTATCAGCTGAACCATATTACACAGACTTGATGCAACAATATCATCCTTGAATTCACTCCTGCCCATCAATACAAATTGCTTCCTCTAAAAATCCTATGAACCTCATCACATTTATCTTATCAAGGTATAAGTTCTGGAATCTGTTTCTAAAAGATGGAGGAGAGAAACCAAACCTGAATGAAGTGCAACTTGCCCTTGGCAACTATCATATCAACTAGCCTAACCTGATAATTTTTCTCTATGAACTTACTGAGGCTGCACTCAATCCCCTTATCCAGATCATCAATAAAGATATTAAACGAGGCTGGGCCCAATATGACCCTCAGGGAACCCACACTCATGATCGGCTGCCAGCTGGATGCAGCCACATTCGTCACCACTCTCTGGGCTTGGCCATTCAGCCAGTTCTTAACACAGCAAACAGGGTACCTGTCCAAGCCATGGGCTGCCAGCTTCTCCAGGACAGTGCTGTGGGTGACAGCACTGAATTCCAGGCAGACAACATCCACGGCCTTTCTTTCATCCACCAGATGGGTCACCTGGTCATAAAAGAAGATCAGGTTGGTCAAGAAGGACTTGCTTTCCTAAAGTCATCCTGGCTGCGTCTGATCCCCTGGTTGTCCTGTATGTCCTACATGAGAGCACTCAAACCTTCTCCAGCACCAAGGTCAGGCTGACAGCCCTGTAGTTCCCTGGATGCTCCTCCTGGCCCTTCTTGTGGATGGGTGTCACACTGGCCAGATTCCAGTCATCTGGGACCTCCCTGGTTATCCACAACTAATGATAAATGATGTACAATGACTTGGCAAGGTCTTCCACCACTTCTCTCAATACCCTCACATGGATCTCATCCAGCCCCATAGACTTGAGAGTCTAAGTGGCCCAGCAGGTCGCTGACTACCTCCTCCTGGATCACAGGAGGTCCATTCTGCTCTCCATCTCTGCCTACCCACTCAGGGGCCAGTTGCCCTGAGAATAACTGGTCTTTCTGTTAAAGACTGAGGCAAAGAAGGTATTAAGTACTTTAGCCTTTTCCTCATCCATGGCAACAATGTCCCAAGTGCATCCAATAATGAATGGAAACTTTCCTTGGCCCTCCTTTTGTTGTTAATGTATTTATAGAAACATTTTTATTGTCTTTCATAGAGTGGCCACATTGTCTTCTAGCTGAGCTTTAGCCTTTCTCATTTTCTCTCTCTGTGATCTAACATCTTTACTACTTTTTCTGAGTTGCCTGCTCTTTCTTCTAAAGGCCAAAAACTCTTTTTCTCCCCTGAGTTCCTGTGAAAACTCCGTGTTCAACCAGGCCAATCTTCCCTGATGTCTTCTCTTTCAGCACATAGGGATGGGCTGCCTCTGTACCTCTTAAGATTTCCTCCTTAAAATATGCCTGGCCTTCCTGGACCCCTTCACTATTAAGAACTGTTTCCTAAGGGACTCTCTGAACCAGTGTCCTGAACAAGCCAAACTCCACCTTCCACAAGTCCAAGGTCGAGGCTTTTTTGATCACTTCCTTAACCCATCAAGAACCAAAAAATCCTGTAGCTCTGTAGTTGCTCTGCCCAAAGCAGCCTCTGACCACCACATCTCCCACCAGCCCTTCTCTGTTCATAAAGAGCAGGTCTAGCAGGACACTACCCCTGTGGGCTCCCTCACCGGCTCTCTCAGGAAGTTATCCTCCAAATGCTCCAGGAACCTCCTAGACTGACTCCTTTCCACTGTGTTGGGTCTCCCACAGGCACTGGCACGTTAAAGGCTCCCACAAGAACAAGGTCTAGTGATGGTGAAGTATCAGCCAGCTGCCTACAGAATATTCCAACTGCCTCTTTATCCTCTATCTTTATCCTGGTTGGATGGTCTGTAATAGGCTTCCACTAGGATACCTGGCTTACCAGCCTTCACCCTGATTCTCAGCCCTAGGCACTCAATCTTACCACCACTATCCTCAAGCTCTGTGCAGTGAAAGCACTCCCTGAGCTACAGAGACACCCCACTGCCTCTTCTTCCTTGCCTGTCCCCTTGAAGAGCTGGTAGCCACCCTCTGCAGCACTCCAGTCATGACAGTCACCCCACCTCATTTCCCTGATGGCAGCTACATCACAGCTTTCCTGCTGCAGGATGCCTCTGGTTCCTCCTGTTTGTTACCCGTACCAACTGCACTGGTGTAGATGCAATTGTGACTGCTCTGCTCTCCTCCAAAATCAGCTTCTATGTGTCTCAGGTTCTGCACACCTGAAGGGAATTGTAAGCATTTGAAATAATGGTCCTTAAATCAATGAATAATTCTAACCACTGCATGTTGCTGAAAAACAAGAGTGTGTATGGCTCAGATAAGTTCATGTATGTATTTTGAGACTCAGAAGAGAAGAGGTTTTGAATTAACAGGTTTGAAAAACAGTATGAAGAACGTCCTGAGGGCAAATGATCTAACAATTGTGTCATGACATGTATTTTAGTAAGAAAAAATATTAACTGCCATGGTGAGCTAAGTCATCATTTAGACATTTGCAGACAAAAGAACCACTGCCCTGCTGAGTTTTCAATGATTTGAGAACAAAAGCATCTCCAGTTAGACACCAGAAGCACTTGACCCTCACAACCCACTGTTGCTGTGTTCTAGTGGTTGTGCCCATACTGCCCTTCTGGTTTAGTGTTGAAGTGAAACCTTGACTGTCCTAATTCACCATCTGTCAGTTGGATTGCAGTGTGGTTTTAGCATATTCAAACTAGATTATCTGAGCAAGAAACCCATCCAAAAGCTCTTTTCCATCCAACCATGCACCATATTTACCCCAGTCTGTAATGGAGACAGTAAGTGGCTAAATCGATGACTTGTCCTTCAGACAGCCTCAAACTACTGAATGATCAAGACTGCTGTGAGAATTAAAAGATATGGTATCAAAACTTGCAGGGACTAGAGACCAGGTTTGAGTTACCCATCCCAGTTTGCATAAGCAGATGTTCAGAAATGTAGGTTGCATTTCAGCTTTGGGAATAATTCTCAGTGTTCCTATTACAAAACTCTAATGGATGTCTCCATCTCATCTGCCTAGCACTGCTATAATTTTATAGCTAAACATATTGGTGTTTTCTCCCTCAACAATCAGTCTAGAATTACTCTCACAATATTGCAAAGTTGGGTCATTTCTGATTCTTGTTTCCTCTTCCATTTCAGCTGCAGCACTGAATCATGCCACCTTCAGACCATGTAACTGGTTACCCACATGCAAGCTAAGTAGCCTCACAAAGCACGTAATGCAAGATCCAAACGGGGTTGCCTAATGCCAAGGTACCCCAGCAACAAAGTACTAGGAGACCCCTCCTTGCTGCTGCTTCTCTGTGCTCACTATCCTGAGTTCTCCCTGCATCCCAATGTGCTGAATATGACTATACTTTGCAACTGAGCAAAGCAAAGGTTTAGTGGCAACTGAAAAAACCCTCTTCCATGATAATTCTTGGCTACAGCCCTAGGAAGTATCATCCATGGGAGCTCCAGGTGAGGATAATGCAGGGCACTGTGGGGGCAGACTACTGCAGCTGCCTTCCCATTGCTGCTGTGTGCCAGGCTGCACCCGTGCTTGACCCATTTACAGTTGCCATGGAGAAAATGAAGTGTATGGAATTATCACTCCTCCAATGGCAATGAGATCTCATGGAAATAAATATCTATTTGTGAATTTAAAGGGGAAATACAATAAAATAATTCTGAAAATCTATGTCCAGTGACTGCTGACAAACATGCATTATTTGACAAAGCTAAACTATCATCCTTTGTTATCAGCAGGCTGCAGCTCTACCTGAATCAAACCTCTTCACGAGAAAAGAGAGGAAATTGGGCACAGTGGTGGCACCATTCCTTTCAAGACTTTCACATTCAAAACTCAAATGCTTTTCATCTTAATGGTCTTGTAACACAAAAATGGATTAAAGCAGCATAAAGCCAGAAATCAGATTTTTATGTGCAGTGTAATTTCTTGCAAATTCTGTGAATAGGTTGGTCCCCCTCCTAACAATTAGATTTCTCCCTCTGTAACTGTGTTGCAGCTACAGCAGTTACTAAAGAGAACAGCACAGTGAGACTGATTCTCTGAGATAGATTCTCTCAGACTGATTCTCTGGAAGAGCTCCTTCCAGGTGCTACTACTCAGCAAGGTTTCTTAAAGAAAGAAACACTACTATGTAAAGGGTTATTGAGTTGGTAAGAAATGACCAAAAATGTTTCATTTAGGCTTCAGTAAACATTTTATACATCTTAATGATTCTTTCATTAGTTTATTCTCTTTTTCTGGTAAAATGTGAATTTGTGAATTTCAAGGATGTATAAAAATGTGAAGCTATTGCAAGCAACTCTGCAATCATGAGACAGCTCAATTTTGCAAGCTTGGTGGCTGAAGGTAATTTTGGTCAAGCCTCCAATTAAGGATATTTGCAGCACATAATAGCAATAATTTATTGAAACTATGGCTCAGTGAACAACGATATCCACCCTCACATGTCAGTGGATGGCCCTTGATTAGCCATTTATGTCCATGTAGCTAGGCACATGCATTAGTTTTTACTTTCATTTGTTTAAAGAACTTAGAAGCCTAGCTGGGGATCAGCATTCCCAAACATCACCCACATTTGGAGAGTTGAGTCTTACACTAGAGATCTGATCCCACTTTTTTTTCTCTGAGCCTTCTGGTTATTTTACATTTGTGATAGCAGGGAGAGACAAACAAGTTAAAAGAACAGAGTACAAAAATCAAGGCATATAATTTATTCTAACCAGAATGTCCCACAGGGAAATGATTCAGGGCCAGCAACCCTGAAGATGGAGGAGGGGAAATTGTGCTAAAGCACATTTGAGTGACACAGACCCAGGCTGTGGGTTTGTGAGGGTTTGGGTTTGGTATTTTTTTTCATTTTGTTTCCTGGTAAAGATTAAAGCAGACAGCTGAAAACTCAGAGGTAGGCAGTGACTTTCATCCATCTTAGAGACAGGGGGAGGTAGCTTGTCCTGCGGTAATGCAGTGCCATCTACTGATTCCTTTCTTTAAGGAAAAAAAGGGGAAAAAAACACAAAAAAGAAACCAGACTAAATTACCCCTCGTGGTAGGGCAGGTGTAATCAGTGGCTGCAGCATCAAATGGCAGGTCTCCTGATTCTTACTGTGAGCTTTGCAGCACTGCAGCTTACCTGTCTCAACTACCCTTAGTTTACTACAGCTAAACACAAAATATTTATTTCACAGGTGTGAAAAACCACAAAAATGGGAAGGAAACTTTCTTTTAAAAAGAAAATAAACCCAGAACTTCTCATCACAGAAGACTTCATGACATACAGTGGTCTTTGGATGCTGGCAGTTTCTCTAAATCTGATTTATCCCCATCCTGTGAGTTGAGGTTCAGGTGCAGGCGCCTTCCAGAAGCCACACATTCCCATGAGCTAAGTGCTGGGCTACATGCCGGGAAATTCCACATATTTCATTTCTGCTCCCATTTGGCCTGAAGACACCCATCCCTTTGTATGGCTGTGTAGCTGCCCTTGGCCAGGAGGCAGCTGCAGGCTGCACAGAAAGGTGGGGAGTGGGATGCAGCTGCATGGTCCTGACTTTGGTATGTGATCACCATGTGTGTCCAATGCTTCAGCTGTGCTATATGGGACTGCTATCCCTCACCAGCAAATCTATTTTTTATCTTCCTTATTCCTAACTGAGAGGAAGATGAGTGAGAGGAAGACCAGACAACAAGCCTGGGATTTAGAAGTGCCAAATACACCTCATAGCTTCCCACAGATTGGGTTTTTTCCCATATTCTTTCAGTGAGAAAGAGCAATTCCTAAAGCAAAACTTAAAACTTTTGCACATTTTTGATTGAACAAGTTTTTGTGCACTGGTGCAGCATTTACCTTTTCCTAAAGATAACATATTTTTTTTCTTTAACTTGAAATACTTTTTTGAAAGCTATTGTTTGCATATTGGGCCATAACAACACCATGAACATACAGAGTCTGAGACGGTGTATTAAAAACAATGGTGAGCAAGGTTCTGGAATAGTAGAAGGGCAGATCCTGAGAGCTTTAGTAGTTCAAAGCTGATCTATATTCACCACTAACACATAATTTTCAATTTACATGCATATAGGAAGTAGTCCTTTTGCCTTTTTCTGTCCTGGACAGCTCTCACTTGAATACCAAACCCAGTATTTGGTGCCACCTTCACAATGTGTGTGAAGAGATCCAGCGGAAAGCAGGGAACAATGAGAGATCTGGAAAGCATGGCATGCAAGGAAGACTTGCATGAGACAATATCACCTTAAAATATCTTTAAAAGCTACTGAAAAGAGAAGTAATAAAATTTTCCATCCATCACGGATAGGAGGAAGATGTAATGGCCTTCATTCACAGTTAGGAGAATTCAGGTTGCATGCTAGCAAAAAGCACTTCAGCAGCAGAGGTAGAGTAGGGGAATTGGGTCCCTGATAGTCTGTAGACTCCCTTCAAACAGAGGGAGGCTAACAAATTTAATAGAAAAAAAATTTCCTTACTAACAAATTTAATAGAAAAAAAATTTCCTTACTAACAAATTTAATAGAAATACAGGTACAATTACTCTGGCTAGAAGCAAAGCCTGAAACAAGTTCATGAAGTTCTTCAAGCCCTCCTTGCTCCATGAACCTCTGATGTTAAAATTCTAGCCTACAGAAAAAATGAGCTTCCTTCCAACCACTAATGCAGGGTCAAAATACAGAAACAGCCTGATTTCACACATACTGGTGTAAATCAGGAGGTACCAAATGAGGGGCAGTGGAATTACACTGCTATAAAGCCCAAAAAGATGGCCTTTAAGATATTAAGCTAGTGGGTTTTACTGTAACAAAAGGCAATTTCCAGATATTTTTTGTACCTATTCTAGTTTCTTTGTTATGTTCTATTCTGGGTTTTATAGCAGTACTGATATGATCACCTCATTGCCCTGGTATCTAAGTAGTGTAACAGATGGAAAAAAATATTAGCCAGGAGAAAGATAAGTTGATGTCCCTGCACCATATTTTAAACCTACTGATAGAAGAATGGAGATGAATACATTCTTTTTATTAAACTCTACTTAGTAACCCAGTTTCTCTGCCTTCTGTGGCTAAAGGTTTCACACCTCCTTCTTTTCTGAACTGGCTAATTTTGTGTAGGAAAAATCTTAATTAAAAAGTAAACCAAAGGGCTTAGCTAAATCTTTGATTTTTTCTGTGCCCCAGTTGTTCATTTGTAACAGATCATAGCTTTCTCACCCCAGACATCTGCTGTATGATTCATTAAGATTTGTAGGGTGGTTTGCACATTGCCAAGTTATTAAAATAGATCACAGCAGATAATCCAAACACTACATTAGAAATTAGTTTCCCTTTACTGGACTTTTGACAGAATGCAGAAAATTACTGGTAGATCTGTGGTTTTTCTTCCAAGCTATACAGTCAGCCAGTGTGACTGCCCATGCTGAGCCCAGCAATAAATCTCTCAGCAGCCTCAGTGGGAATGGGATCAGCTCATAATTTCCCCACTTTTTCTACAGGAAGCCTGACACCTTGCCCACACAATGAGCACACTCCAAGAAGTACCTCTACTTCTGCCTTTGCACCCTCTCCCAGTGGATCTCCCTCACTAGCACCTCCCAAAAAACTGATCTGCCCCTTTGTACATAAAAGACAGCTTTTATTGCACACAGGAGTATTTAAATGTCCTTTCTATTTAGCATGAAGGATGAGCAGTCAGTACAACTTTAGTTTTGAGCTAATTTACTTATTGACAAGGATCAGCCTAATATCACCTATTGCAGGGTGGAAATAAGTTCTCTTTGGGGTAAAGGGGAGGCACAGTCTGCCTGGGTGCATGAAGAGCATCTTCCCTTGTAGTTGTGATAATATTTAACTGCCCATGTGTGGACACTCCTACCCTAGGAGTAACAAGTGCATTTTAATATTTAATCCACTTCTGAGGATAAATGCTGAGTGTGAGTAAACTAAGCAGGAAGAAGACACTCATATGCCCGGAGCTGATAAAGCAGAGTTTATCAGGCTTAGCATAAAGACAAAGGAAGACACACCTGAAGCTGTGGATATCAAAGCTGAGGTTCCAGGCATGAACAAATCACCTTAAAGCATTTGACCACAGACGAGTAGCCTGCAAACCTGGAAACAGGTATTTGGAAGTGTGAGGCAATGGCCACTAACTTGCCAAGGGTATCGGGACAAAGTGTCCTCACTTTCAACTCTTGATGCCATTGACCCCAGACAGCTTTATTTGTCATGGGTGTTCACTTCCCCATAGCTGAGAGGGTACCAAGCAAGGACAGCTTCCACTGAACACTGCAGCAATGCTTTTGCTTGAGCAGCGCAATACCTTTGCTATTTCTCACATTATTTGATAATTGTGTCCTATAGATTTGCTGCAGCAAAGCTCCTTAGTTTCTACTATTTCAAAATATAATTCTGAAAAAAATGAAGCCTTAACTTTGAGTTATTAACTCTGAATGCCAGATTATGATTTCCATTATTTATTGCCACAACAGACTATTAAAGAGGCATCTCCACCCAGCTAAATGCAAGATTTTGTCTTCAGGCATAATAATATCTCTGGGAGCTGCTCAGCTCTAATAAGTATTTAAACATATATTTAAATTTAAGCATTCAAGTTGTCCTCTGACGTCAGTCAGAATTCTGTTTAAAAATAAATCACTAAAGACTTTGTTTTCTTTTACTCAATACAGCACAGTTGCTATGGCAATAATCAGTAGCAGAGCACTTGTGGTGAAAGGCAGAATGTTTTGATTGTCATGTGAAGATTCACACCTTCAGAATTCAATTCTTTTACTAGCTGCTGCTGTTCCTCCTGCTGGCTCAACAGACTGCAGAGAGTCTTTATTAGCTCTGACAAGCAGCACCAAGACAGTGATTGTCCAGCTTGCTCTGAAGGCCACTGAGCACTGAAGAATTAACAAGGCACTCACTCCCTGTACAAACAAACACCCCAAAGATGATACTACAGGTGTTTAATCTACAAAGGAACTTCCTTTTCCTTGGTAAGGAAAGCTTTTCATTCGCTTCCTCTATAAAGAACACCTGATGGACTCTATTACGCAAATGCTAATCACCATCAAAGCAGTTGTAAGAAGGGATATCCAATCCCTGATCACAAGTCTGTAGTCTTCTTGTGTGTGCACAATATGTAATCAATTTTTATAAGACTTTTATGGAGCAAAGAACAAATATAGTACCAACTTGTTCACCGAGAACAGAAAACATTCCCAGCTAGTCAGACGGAAAAATAGGTATGTGGGAAAGAATAAATGAAAAAGTATCAAAGCAGACAGAATGGCAAGACAGAAGTTGCTGTTTAGCCTTAAGGTCACAGGCAAGTTCATAACAATTTCTGAAACTATTTGCTATGTTGAAAAACCTGAGACCTCCTAAACTACCTACTTTTATAAGGTGTTCTCAAGGCTGGCCCTGAGCTACTTCTTGGGAATTTTAGGAGGAAAACCCAGTTCCCCAACAGTGTTCTCATGACTCAGTTGAAGCACAGTTGGACTTCTGCAGCTTTCAGATATTCCCTCCATCCTTTCAGTGACTATGCCCAGTATAAAAAAGTCAGATGTCCTTCCTTGAGGTCACTGTAGGACAATTAAGGACCCAATGTCTTGCTACCACCTGCCAGAAAGGCTCATGGCCTTTATAGGCAATCTGAATACAAGCTGCTACAAAAGACAACATGCCCACAAACAGTGAGGTCCCAAGGGTGACCTGGGATTAAGCAGGCTCTGATGCTCTGTTTCAAAAGTAAATCACACGCAACGTCCCTGAAATTCAATGCAAATACTTCTCTGATGGCAAGAAACATACATGAAGCCTTTGAGATTATAGCTGGAAAAAAAAAGGTAGGTACCTTCCATAGCATGTTCCTAAGGAATCTGTATTTATTCTGACAGTTTTCATGTTAAAGAATGGTTACGTGTTAATACAGGAAAGTAAATAGGTAAAAAGAACAGTGTTAGTAAGAGCTACTTTACAGTGGATCTGAAAAGTCACTTTATCTCTGCCTAACTCAGCTGGCTCTTAAATGGGAGCACACCAGTGGAATTTTTTTTTTGCTTCTGCTACCTATTTTTGGACTTGTCAAAAACATATCACCTAGATCTTTCCAGTTTTCAGCTGATAAAATGCTTGTTGCTTTCCCCTGTATACTTTCATACTGTTAAGCTTTTTCATACACAGTAACTGAGCTTGCCCTACCTCAGTTAAACCCTGTTTCATAAAGCCTGACATCTATGGTCCATTTCATAATGTTAGAGTTGGGTCTTACACAACTGTAACTGTCCAACACCCTTCCATTTACACACTACACTAGTTTAAAGTCTCAGCATAGAAGTGGAAACTGAAAAAAAACCCAACAGAATCTGCTACTAGAAGTGGCTGGACCTTTTTACAGGCATAGGTTGACACCAATTTCAGGCAAATATCCAAAGATTTGTTATTTCAAAGTATATCACATCTGGATCCAGTCTAGTACCTGAACCTGAAGCCTTAGGTACACAGGTTCCTCACAAGAAAATCTTTCCTGCTACCTTTTTACTGCTTTGTCTTTTTGCTGTATTGTACTTCAAACTTGCAGAGGCAAAGGTAAAGCAGACAAGAAAAACTGTAAAAAGATCAGAACAAAGGGGGTTTTTAATAATCAGAACAAAATTTAATTTCTAGCAGTTGGTGAGCTTTGGTAACTAATTTTAAAAAATCTTACTTATGATTTTAAAATATTTTTTAAGTCTTTCACTGCCTTTAACACTGGACACTGACCCCAGTGATAAAGACAAATAAGCTTTGAGATGGAAACCAATATCTTCTCCTTGTCCAGAGAAATGCCTGAGAACTACTTGCTGGGAAATCATCTGTGACAGGCACATTGGAAAGCCTTGTGGAAATGTTCCTCACAAGCTCAAAAGTAGGGAGGCCTTCCAGCCATACACCTTCCACAGCTTGAAATAAGTATCTGTGACCTGGTATGAGAACTTGGTGTTCCTTTTGTTTAAACATTAATCAGCTTTTGCAGAAATAGCAGAGCAGTTTCATTCATTCTCTTTTCAATTTATATAAATATTAAATTTGTAAATACATAAAAAAATCACTTTGCACTTCTAAAATTTAAATTACTACAAACCTGAAATGTAACTTCATACAATACTTGAAAAAAAAAAACATAACAAAAGCAGGAGGGAAAGAACTGAGAATACTTTCCTAATATATATGCTCAGTCAGATAAGTTTCCTACAGCTAGCAACAAATTTGCTTCAAGAACATTTCATTTGCAGTTCATCTCTATTAAAATGCCCCTAAACTTAGTCCTCCTTGCTGTGTATTACAACTGCCAGAATTTAGTCTTGCTCAAGCAAAAAAAATCACGAAAACACATACAGCACCACCACTCCCTGCAAATTACTGTTTTCATAAAATTTTTGTTTTGCTTAAGGTAAGAGATATAAAACCACCTTAATCCTGCAGACTAAGCCAAACTATTCCTCCAGTAAAGAGCCACCAGGCAAAAAGGAAAATTCCTTTCTTGGCTCAGAAGTTTGTGAATGCTGAGAAGGAGAGAAGACCTCTGCGGGCAGGGGTAGTTCCTCAGCCTCCTCCCATCCCATCCAAATCAATCAGCAGGACAGCTCTACACACCCTTCAGGGCTGGTTTATATTTAGAAATTAATAAAGGATAAAAAATAGCAAATCATACACCCACTCTGCTTTGGGGAAACAAATGTGCTAGTCAAGGGAAGATATAAATAACCGCACGATGACACACCGAAACGCCTCGTCCGGTGCCTTCAGTGCAAGCCGCTGTCCAGGGCCAGCAGAGCTGCTGGATGCACTCCATCAATCCCTTCCTCTAAGTGATGGATTTCTTTTTTTGGGAACAAGCCCAGTTCACCGAGGAGTCATTTTTTCCCCCATCAGCTGAGATCAGTCACCAGTAACTCATCATCACTTCTCATCCAGCCCGTGCTCTTCCCTTGTAGCTGAGCCTTTCCAGCAGCGATACCACAGCTGGCCTGCAGGAAACACCCCCGAGCTCCCTATTCAGAGTCTGGCAAGGGCAGAGGAAGGAGAGAGCAGGCAATCAGATACAGAGTGATAGGAAAAGCGTGACCTTCCTTTCCCTCCATAGTCACACCATTTTCTCCCTTTAAAAGCTTTAACCCTAAAAAGCTTTAACCTTTTAAAAACATTCAAGAAGCCATGCAATCTAGACATAATAACTCAAAATGTTTAGATGCCAGAGAAAATCCATAGTGCTGGGTATAGATATTAGGCCAGAGAAGGTGAATGTGACCACCAGCTCCAGGAAAGAGTCATTCTGGGGTATTACTCCACCAACTACAGGCATTTCTATTAAAAACTGGCTTTATGTTCCATTAAATAAGTTTGACATGCTGTCCTGAGAGCAAGAAAACAGGAATTTTGTGTACCTAGCTCTCCAGCTGTGAGACAGTTTATCTTCAGGGAATGTATGAAAAATAAATGTTTATCAGGGACTTCCATGCCCCTCCCTGCCAGCTGCAAGTGAGGTTGGCATGAGGCAGAAGTCATAATGCTTCTAGACACTCATAGGAAAGGATTAAGAAGCCTGGAACATTCGGATGCTAAATGCAGAGAGGATGGCAAGTTTGTATGGTGGCTGAGTAGAGGCCCGGGAAATTGTAATGGAAGTCACTCAATGTCTTGCCTTGGCCATCCAAAGCTGGCTCTGTCAGTCTCCTCAGCTTCACAAGAACTTGCAGACACATGACTGGAGGTGTACAGGGACAGAAGAGCAAAAAAATATGATGGGCTTATAGGGAGAGAACTAGGATTTTTCCTGCTTTCCAGCTGCCTTACAAGAAAAGAGGGCTCGAATGGCAGGCTTGTGCTCTCGGGGTGATCCACAGCAGGGTGTAAAATTGTTGGGAAGTTTATTTACATGCTCAGTCACTCTCTCTGACCTCTAATAGGAGCAAAAGCAGCATGAAATGAGGCCCTAGCTGCTGTGAAGAATTGCCAGATAATGGGATTTATGAAAGAGTAAACATGTTTATGCACATCCCTCAGCAGCTAACCACTGTATCAAGCAAAAGACATGCTGCCACTTAAAGGGTTAAAACAGCTTCATAATTAGAAGGAAGACTACAAGACCCTGGTGCAATCCTGCTGCACAAGACAAGGAGAAGGGTGGTGAGTGTGCACACACACCTCTTTCTGCTTGCAGCAACAATATTTTTATTCACGTTCCCAGATAACAGAATCAAAGAATCATGGAGCAGTTTCGATTGGAAAGGACCTTTAAAGGTTGTCTAAAACAACCCCCCCGTCATGAGCAGGAATACCTGCATTAGATCAGGTTGCTCAGAACCCCTTTCAACCTGGCCTTGAATGTTTCCAGGGACCCTAGAGCAGCTATAAATTGCAGAGCTTTTTGTTAGCTGGGCTATCACTGCAGTTCAAGTTAGTGCTGTAGCTCGAAGCCTGTGCTGCCCAGTGCCTCTCTGAGGAACAGCACAAAGTGAATGAGTTTGATCCCAGCCTTGGCATTAATATGGCTGCCAGCACCTTTGCTGGCAGTTTCTGGGCACATAGAATTTTTCTTAGTCCCAGCAGGGCAGAGCTGAGGCACTACAGCAGAAGACATTGCTTGGTCTGCCTCCATTTGGGGAGGAGTGAATGTCGGTCTCTTGGGCTGTAAATTCTACCAGCATTTCTCCGTATTTTTACCTATGGTTTTCTCAGAATTAGGGGTGGTGGAGGAAACAACTCTAAATAACCACAGTTTACAGTAGAAAATGCACCACCCTAAAAATGGCACAGAGCCATTATTTTAAATTACACAGGGCAAAAGCAATGCCCCTTTGGAAAGTGTCATTTCAAGGTAATGAGGATGTTGAGGAAAGACTGTGTGACCCTGCCCATATCCATCCTCCCTAATAGGTGGGGATGTGTCACAAATCACTGTTACCAACCCCAGCCACTCCTCATTCCCACGTGGCAAGCTCTGCCTTGCCAGCAAGGGACAAAGCACAGCCACCACCATAACTATTCCATGGCAGCAGCTCACAGCCAGTTTATCACTGTGAACCTGCAGCGAGGAGCCAGCAGTGCCAAAGGACAGAAATAGCAGCACTCCTTTTATCACCCAGGGTTTCACAATGCACAATGCCGTGCCAAAAGGTCCATGGATGGGGTGGGGAGATTCCCCTCACCTTTTCCCAGGGCTCATCACTTAGTCTTGACATTTACAAGAACTGTAAGAAAAGGTTTCTCATTTCCAGGTGTGGCAACGTGACCCTCACCTCTCAGTTCAGGATATGGTCTTTACAAAGATTGGATTGCAAGGGATTGCACCCTGAGGAAAGGGTGCAATGCCACTCTCTGTGACTGCTGCCTGAGACCATGAGCTGTATTAACCTTCTGGAGGGAAAGTGGGGAAAGGAGACTGCCCCTGATCTGAGATATACAGTCACCTTTAAACAATACTTTGGTCACACTGTCTGACCATCTCTTTACTCTTGCTCCCTCCCACTCCAGGGAGCATTGCTGCTCTAAGTGGAAAGTTAAGAGCTGGAGCTGTGCTTGGCCAAACTTCCTATTGTGATGACTAGAAACCAAGTTGAGAATGGGCTGAGTCCTCCCAGCTCTACAGGGCTGGTCTGAGCTCCCCCCCACACTTACCCATCCAGAGCAAAACTGTCCCTGATGGGAAAAAGGCATCCCCTGATGCTGGAAGAACAAAATGCTGCATTCAGCTTCTTTCCTAGGACTAGAAAGCACTTTTCTCATTCACATTTTTCCATCAACAAAATATGTTTCCATCTTCCCTACAGAGAAATAAGAGTTATTACCATTCTGATGTTTCAGATACCAAGTGTTCTGCATGGAGAACTACAGTACTGCAAATCATATCTATTCAAAGCACGATAAATTGTTCAGGGCCACATAGAATAAAACCAAACCAAAATTCACATGAATTTCATTTGTGAAACCCCAGGAAACTTCCAGTTTAGTTAAGAACTAAACAACCCTGATTTGGCACACCTAATGCACCTGCTGCTCTGATCATGCAGGGCTTTGTCCATGCACGATCACTACTTTGAGTGTTCACATTTCTTAAATTTAACTCAGAGGATAGCTAAGTAGCCACATGTGGAAAGAGAGAGTGCTGTGAATTAATCATAAAAATTACCTGACTTAGCTTCAAGGAACAGAGCTCTTTCAAGAGCACTCAAAATCTCACAGCATCCCAGTTACAATTCCATGGAGTACAATTCCAGCCCTTAACGGCTGTTTCCTAAAACCAAAGTAAGTTAAGCTCTTATATTATTTCATGGCAGTGAAATCCAAAAGAAAATTTTGTATTGTTCAGAATATTGCCATAGATTTATTATTTTCCTGCACACAGATGAGTGTCAGCAGTTGCCTTTTCTCTTTCTACATGATTTGAATGATCTCAAAGGCAAAAGCCAACACCCCCCTATAAAAGTTATTTAATTCTTTTCTTAGCTTCACCCAAGTCCAGTCCTCACTTATTCTGCTTCTTTACATCTGCTGTTACTTTGAGTATCTTTATTATTTAGAGGCATATAAATTGATTTACAATATTCATCTACAGTGAAACAACTAACCAGCCTTCCTGAATTAGTGTCTGCCCTCCCAGTGATGCACACTGAAATCTTTCACTCTTTCTTCCTCAGCTCTGCTAACTCATCCCTACCAGACACCCAGCAGCCAGAGTACACACCAGATGACACCTTTTTCCTGGAGTTCCAGCAGTTAGTTTTCCAGGATACCTGAAGACAACATAAATCATATTACCACCAAAGAAAGGAATAAGCAAGAAAATTTCAGCCAGGAATATTCTGCCTCTTCCTTACAAAGCAACTTTCTTCTCTGCCAAGATTAATCAAACCATTCAGAACATGACTACATGAGGGAAAAAACTACCCTCAACTCACTTTGAAGAAATGTCTTGCAGGCATTACAGTATAGTCTGTCCTTAAATAGCCTCAGCAGCAAGAAGAAAAATGGTTCACATTTCCAGATGTAAAATGTGCAAAGAAGGTTAATTAACTAAAGTTCATACCCTGCTTTGAAGGTGGAAAGACCTTCAAAGGAAGTGTTAAGAGCAGATAACCAGAATCCATCTTCTCCAACCTCATAAAAAGCAGATCAGTGCTGCATAGAATGTGTACAACAGAGAAATTGTCAAATTGTAGGATTATTCATCTAAGTTTTACTTAGAGCCTAAGGGGTTGCTTAGAAACTGATGTTTCCCAGCTGTACCTCAGTCAGAGCTCTGATTTCACTACCTATTTTTTGACAGGTAACCTAAATGGGACATTGGAGTCAATATCTGGAACATTACATTTCTTCAGCACTCAGGGCTCATAGTTTTAAAAAGCAGATTTCTGACAGCTCCCTCAAAAAGTAATTTTTTCTGTGTCTGTCCAAATACATAACAGCCCAGCTAAAAATGCTGTTTCTGTTGCACAGTATGCCCATTAAATAATTCATATCACTGACTAAGACTGGTGAGAAGTGGTAGGTAGTAGCAAAACAACAAGTGAATCTGAGTACATGGCAGCACATTTCTAAATATTAATTAGGGAGGAAAGAATGAGCATATTTAAAAATCAAACTTAAATGTACCTCTTGCTGTATTTTGTCCTTAGACAGAACATTATCATCCTTACATCCAAACTGCATGAACTGCAATAACGTAGCCAAACCTCAGGAAGAATAATGGGAGGAATTACTTTCCTCCCCAGTGGTGAACAGTTACATCTCTCAGGCAAAGAAGCACAATTTGCTTTGGTAAACAATGCTCTAATTCCGCTGTGGAAAAAAGACCAGTCAGATCAGTCAGACCCTGGGAGGAAAAGTGAGTCTTAGGCAGGATGACAGCAAAACCAGAACCAAACCACCAACTGACTATCAAAGGTAGACATTGATTTGTATCAGCTGAGAGGAATGTGACCTCCCCTGAACTCTTGTTCTCAAAATAAGGTAGTTTAATTATTTAGATGAGTGGATGGTGTTAAGTAAAACAAATATATACCATGTTGTGCTATAGAGAGCTCAGGAATCTAAAATACTTGTTTTCTTTCAGGCTGCTCATGGAAAGAAACTGAACAGGGAAGTAAGGTC
Source organism: Agelaius phoeniceus (assembly GCF_051311805.1). Lineage (NCBI taxonomy): Eukaryota > Metazoa > Chordata > Aves > Passeriformes > Icteridae > Agelaius > Agelaius phoeniceus. The sequence continues at coordinate 58,080,470 of NC_135267.1, forward strand.
TCAGACCAGAGTGAGAGTTTCTTTGGAAGCACTTGTATCAATACCTCAGCTTGCCCTTCTAACTGAAGCACCACACTGTGGAAACTGCATATCTAAACAGTTATGCACATACACATACTTATGTTTTGCAATGTTTTAAAACATATCACCAACAGAGGAAGCAGCCTGAAGCTCCTTGCAGGGGTCAACTGATTAGAAGAATCTCACAGCGCTGTAAAAGCAAATTTCTCTCTGAATCATCAACAAAATCTGGTGCATGTGGCTCCTGTAGAATTTTGGTTTTCACCCCTGTCCCATATGACTCAAAGCCATAAAAGCCAGAGATACATTTGACCATCCAAAAAACCTCTCCACGCTACACATTTGAATAGACAAATTCTGACAAATTTCCTGACAATTCGGGAAAAAAATTATTAACTGTAGGAATATAATTATGGGTTACAAAAGTATCCTTTCCAACCTCAAAAAGCTTAGTGTAGTTCTGGAAGCAAACCAGCACAGGAAGGAGGTAATTTCCTAATCAAACTTCTAAGGTTATCTTATCAAACCTACTCAATGTCCTCTACTTGGAAAACTGGCTCCAGTGTCTCCTTGGAAAAGAGTGACTGAAATATAGCCATTCAGCAGGACTGAAATTACCTACTTTCAGCTAATAAGTACTCATGCAAAAACATGGATATTTCACCAAAGAATCCCAAAGAGAATCCCAGACAGACATTCTGCTGTTTCCACCAGCAAACATTTTGGCATTCATCCTGAGGACAAGAGCTCACATTTTCATCAGTGAAACACAGTCAATTCAGTGCAGCCAAGTGAGTGTAAACAAATCAGTTTTAAAAAATTAAGGCAACATTAGGAAATGTTCCTTTTCTTTTTTTTCCCTTTTTTTATTTTTTTTAATAAGTCAACCTTTGAAAATGTCATATTACAGCTGCAGAAAATGTGACTTTGCCTGACTTTTTTGTTGGGTCAGCCAAACTTGAAGAAAAACATGAAATCTCTTTGTAACCAAGGATATACTGCTACTTTAATAGGCACTGCTCCCAAAGGAAGAGAAAATCCAATTACTAAAATGGTAGCATAATCTTCTCATTATTATTTCAGGAGTTCAGAGTTAATTGGACAAGTTTAGCACCCTGTGAATGAATGTGTGTCCTCATTTCACAATAAATAGTCTGTAATTACTTCCCATTCTCTGAAACCAGGAGATAGCTCTCATCAGCAATGCCCTGGAAGAAGCCTTTTGTGGGTTTGACTAATATTACAAACCCCATCATTATCATATCTGGGCACCCCACAGAAGCTCTTACACACAGAGAAATGTTCTTATTTCACCTTTCATGTAACTACACAAAGGCCCCATATGCCTATGGGGAAGCTGCACAAGTGCCTTTGCCTCAGCCTCCACTGCAGCCCAGCATCTGTCTGCCACCTCCTCATGTCCCAGTGGGCTCCTTGGACCAGGCACTCCTCGCCAGGCTGCAAGGTCCAGCACACCTTCCCAAAGCACAGGACAAAACCAGAGTGGTAGCATCCAGGTGAGAAACCTTGGCCTGATCCACCTGACAGGTCACAACTTCCATCTTCCTCTTTCCACCTTAAACAACTGCCCATCCAGGACCCTTGTGCCCTCTTCTGTGGGAGCATCTGCATTTTCTAGGATGTTATTAAGGACACCTGGTGCCAGAGAGAAATGCCAAGGCAGGCTGTGCAGTGCTTAACTCGTCACCCACCAGAGAACACACCAGTCAGGTGTGCTCCACCACTTCTTGTCTTTTAAGAGACAAAACTTGCTGTTCAACACAGAAGCCCAGGAGTGTGCATCTGCCCCTCTAGACTCATCACTGACCCCTGCAATTTCTTCCTTGCATATGAACACACACACACACACACACACACACACACACACACACCAGTTATCTTGGTAAAACAAGTGTTTGTGAAGCCAAAAGGTGTTGCAAAACATCATCCAAGTCCTGGACCTCTTTTCAGAATTTGCAGTCATTTTCCTCCCTCCAAATCTCTTAGTTAAAGAGAAAAGAAATAGATGCACAACATGACAGTAATGTTATATACAAAGGTAAAGACTATTTGCAGATTTAGCACAGTTCTGCTTATTCTCTCCAGCATCATGCTGGCTCTCCTGTTAATTGCAATGATGTGGCAGAGCTCAGGCTGAGTTCTACACTGTTGGGCTGCTTTGGCTGAACTGGTATTCTCACACTGATTGCACTTTCCCTCATAATCTCCAAATCCATTTCAGCTGCTCCTTTTCAGGAGGCAACACCATACACATATTTTCTGGCTGCATAACCAACCTTCAGCTGCATTATGATGCATCCTGTTTAACCAGTTATAATATTGCAGGACTTCCCTCTTTTTCTCATTATACCCCAATCTTCACCTAAATTACAACTGTTACCAACAGAGATTTGATGTATTCTAGAAAAAAAAAACCTTGTGCATTGTTGTCCCTTAAGTACAAACATCACCCTCCAAGCACAAAAACAAATGCTTGGAAAGGAGGGGAACAGAATTCAATGAAGAAAATGTCCCAGAATTTCCTGCAACTGTTGTTGGTTTCCTTTATTCATTATATTTAGCTTTCTATAGCATATTTAATTACCATCTAGGGTGGAAAGTGGGACCCTAGTCTTACTTTAAGACTAAGAAAATTTCATTCCATTTTCATTTTTCACTCTCCCACCACACAGAAAATCCTCTAATTTAATAAGAAGTTTGAGGACAAGTACTTGGACACTTCAGCCAGTATTCTTTCTAGAGCTGAGACAGGTGTTGAGCTCAAGCTTCAAGTCTGAGCAAAAACTTAAACATAAGCCCTGAAGACAAGCCTGGAAAGAAACTCCTCACAGTTCCCTCACAATCCCACTGTCTTTTTTCCCCCCTTTTTCCTTTATTTGTTGTTGTTCATAAGAGGAAAGTCTTAAGTATCTGACTCTACCTGTGAAGTTGAATCTTAAGGGATAGCTTTCTGAAGTTCAGAAATTCAAAGCTTGGGTTTTAAAACCAGTCTAGCTTACTGGACTGGTTTACATTCTTGTTCTGCTCATTTAAGTTACACATGAAACTTTCTCTGACCCAAACAGTCAAGTCTGTTTTCATCCCTGAGAGTTTTAAAAGGTCTTGCTTTGCCTAAGTTAGAAACACTGTGGGAACATGAACATAGCTTGATTTTAATATAAACATTAGAGCTGATGTGTCCCCTCCCCAAACTACATGCAGAGTCTCCCTAAGCAAAGCTGCTTTCAGGCATTATACAATAACTGGGTACAGACATAAATAGGCTGAGAAAGGATCTGAAATAGAACAGAAATAACCCTATGCTAATTGAGAGCTGTAAAGGATGGCAAATATATTAATACCTCCCCATGTAAAGTAATCATCTCACACCAGTGAGATAATCTTCTAGTGTAAAACTGAACTGTACTCACTCCATCAGTAAGAATTAACAGATGGAGCAACTCTTTGAGATTTACATAACAGTAATTAAACAAATCCTCACAATGGCCACATGATTTCATGCTCAAGCCAGGGCAGTCTACAGAAAAAAAAAAGCTTTACTGTCATGTTGGAAAATTCCAGAACGTGTAGCCTGAAGAGCTCTGCAAGAGCCATCAGCCTCAAAACTTGGATCAGCCTGCCTCATTCCCCAGGATATCCTCTTCACTGTCCACATAGAGTGAGAGCAGAAAACTCAGAAACAAAGCAGCTGTAATAGACACCTTCATTAGCTGTAGGAAGAAGTCCTTGGACTGCTTCATCTGTTAGATGGGACAGTTATCCATACATGTTGCTACACTGGAAGTTGGTCTGAATAAAAGACATGGGAAAGCTCATGGCTCTTGGTATATAGGAAAATTCTGTGTGCCCACAGAGAGCTCCTGGCACAAGCAGGTAACCTGTCCCATGGCACCTGCCTCACTGCCACAAGCACCAGGAGCTCCCTTTGGGCCTAGGACCTGAGGCTGGAGGTAGGCATGGGAAAGGCAACAATTACCCATTACTACTGGCAGGAAATGTCCCCACTGGGTAACACCCTCACATCTGTACATGTGCAAATGTAGAGTAATCTAAAAGGGCAAGAAATAGCAGAATGAGCAAGGTACTTGAACTGCACGTTAACTGTAGAAGGAAGGAGTCCACCCATTAGAGATGGAAAATACAGAAAGGGACAATATTTTGTATCTTCACATAAGCTCTCCCTCCTGCCCAAAAGTCAGCAGCATCATTAGCACCAGCAGACTTCCCTTACCTCTCTGAGGTGCTGGACACAGGGATGATGGAATGGGGCTTCCCAGAAGTTCACCTCTGAGAAATCTTCACAGCCATGCTGGACAGAGGGCCACCTCCATACCCCACATCTGGGGGTCCTGCAGAGCTCTGTCCCCACCCAACCCACTACTCCACCTCTGATATCTTGGGCCAGAATCACATAGATGACACACAGACCTTTGTCTGCAGCATGTGAAAAACATCTGGAAATCTCCCATCATATTTAATGCAAAGATAAAATCAACCCCTGAAAGCAAATTCATCTCATTAAACCTGAACCTAGACCAGATCCAGATGGGGGAAGGTATTCATCCATTTCTACTAATTGTGCAATATCCCATCTGCTGTTGCTGAAAATGTCTGCTCCCCATGTGCCCTCATCACCCCCCAGCTAATGAAGTGTTCCACAGCTTTTGGTTCTTGTGCTCTTCCAACAGGATGTGTAAATAGAAAAGAAATCAGCAGAATGAAACATGTACTGATATAGCTGTTTATTCCCCTCCCAGCTGTGATTAAAAACACCAAAGCAGGTGTTCTGCTGCCACCACATGGTCATGAATAGACCTAGGCATTTTCAAAATAAAATGCTTATGCTTCTTCAGAATACATCAATTCAATAAGCCTATAATTTTTACATATATTCCTTAACATGCCTTCAGCTGGGGGTTCTTGTACCAAATCCATCAAATGCCCACAATTCCAACCTGGCTGCTAGGGCTGCCCTGCAACCAGGTGGCATCCAGAGATGTGGAGGTGTATCCAAGTCTCTCTTTTTGTTGAAAGCAAACAAGTTTGTGAGATACCTGATTAAAAATTATCTGTAAACAAATGGGGAAGAGTTGGAAGTGGTTTTATATTTTGGTGATAAACATTTCCAACAGTTCATTCTCTCAGGAGTAAATTCTGGGTTCTCTTAATGAAGAGTGATGCTGTTTGTGATGCAGCCAATATTTTTGTGCTAGGATGTAAAAACCACCATCACTGAGGTCTTGAAGTGACAAAAGGCTTTAATTTCAAAACAGAGAACAGGTATTAGGATGATTCAGCTACCTACCAAAAAGAAGGTTATAATTAAAACATTTATTGTTTCCATGAATATCAAGAGAATGCCATGACCCCACGGTTTAAAGCCACTTGGTTAAAGGTAGTTCCTCAGGCTTTCAGTGTAGTGTAGTATCAATCCTTGTCTGATATCAGTGAAATGCAACATGGGTGGATGTGTGGACCACACTGTTTAGAGTGAAAATGAGCTGATTCCCCTTTACAACATCAGTCTTACCATGTGCTTGCTACTTTGCCCCTCAAGGTAATTCACAAACCAGAGCGACTGTCATATACTCTTTCTCAAATTTGCCTTAAAGGGACAGATTTTTGAGGCAGGAATATCAAAAATATCAAAAATATTTAGGATCTGTAAGACAGGCAAGTCATCTGGCTTGGGATGGGTTGATTGTGGAGTCCACACTGACCTTCTCATTCAACATGAAAAACTGACTTTAACATGAGCATTTGGGATGATCATTTTCAGCTGTCATTGATATTGACCAAAGTTCAAGAAAGGAATGGCCATAATAGCAGCCTGTATTCTAAGGAGCCATTTTTGGTAACTCAAATTGCTGTCATTTATTTCACTCTAAAATACTTCTGTTGACATATGTCAGTGCTTTATCGTGATGGTTTTGACCTCAGTGAAGAACTCGTAGGAATCCTTTGCTCCCTCCCTGCCTATGCCTGAGGCTTTCATCCCACCAAATGGCAAGTTCAGGTCTCTCACAAGCCAGCAGTTGGTCCACACCAGTCCAGACTGCAGCCTGTGTGCCACCCTGTGAACGCGCCCCACGCTGCTGGACCACACCGTGGCTGCCAAGCCGTACTTCACACTGTTGGCTCTTCTGATCACCTCCTCTTCTGTATCAAATGCTACCACACATGTCACAGGACCAAAGATCTCTTCTTGCATGCAACAAGATTCATCCTTGACTTCAGCAATAACTGTGGGCAACATGAAATAGCCTTTCTGGTTGCCAGGTGGGAGGGCCAAAGGATCCACTCCCTCTCCGCAGAGGACTCTGGCTCCTTCAGCCTGGGCTTTCTTCACATAGGTCCTTACCTGGGGAAGAGCAGAAAAACATCACTGCTAAAGGACACCAAATTCCAAGGGTTCACATCAGCAGGAGCCCCTGAACTCCAGCTGGAACATGCTGCCCTCTTACAATAGAGGGCAGCATTCCCTAAATTTTGTTGTTATGCTTCTTTGCATGCAAAGCTGCGTATTTCTTGCTGAAAAAAGCAATTGTTTGCTCTTTCTTCTTACTAGCCTAGTAGACAACACTGCTGGCCCTTCCCACTAAGTATTGTCAAAAGGGCAGGACCCTTGGAGAAAATGCAAGTGGTTCCAGAGCCTCCCTCCCTTCTCCCAGGAGCAGTTTTCCATGTACCCCATGCCATGGTTCACTCATTTACTCCAAGGAATCAGTGGTATTTTCCTGCTTCAAGGCAGGGCTTTTGAATGTTTACATGCCACTAGGATGATGAAGCCATGAATGCTACAGAAAATCTCATCAATAAATGATTTAAGATGTTTCTGTGGCTGCTGCTACCATAAGCTTGCTCCCTTGAACACATGTTCTTGTACTGTTGATCTGCTTCTGCTGTTCTGCAATCATTGCCTGGCTTCTCTCCTTACAGAAAGACCACAGAGATACCACAGGACTTCCTTATCTTTTTCTTCTTTTAGGTACTTTCATAGGTAAAACTTGGAAGTTCTCTGTGGTGCTACAAAGACCTCAGGAAGTGGGTGTTGCTACCACTCTTCTTCAGAACAAGAGAACCTGGATAACCTTCTGAGGCATCAGGGAAGCATATCAAAGGTCTGGCTTTCTCTCACTCTGTGGTTTTTTGGTCTGCTTCTTGCGTCAGAGAGTTCTGGGATATAAGCATCTGCTCTCCCTGAACTCTGACACCTTTCATTTCATATAAGCCACTAAAGCAGACTCTGTCTGTGCACCATCTCAGCTGCTGTCCACACACAGACCATTACAAATTACTGCAAACAGTTCTAGGAAACTGTTCTGTACAAGCCAGAATTTGCCAGAAGTAATATAAAAAATATAACTTTTACCTTGTCAACTAACTTATTAGGTAAATTAGCAATCTTAGCAAATGCAGTATTAAAATCCAAGAAAATGTTGTTGAACTCTAAGATTTGTGAATATAAATTCAGGACTTAGAAGACATTATAATGATCTCATTTAAACAGGAGGAAATATTCTTTTGCCACTTTAAATTATTTCCCCCAGAGAGTTTGATGTTTTTTCAGAGTAATCACATGATCCCAAGCCACAGGCAACAGAAACCTCATTAAAAAGATACCTTATAATGGCTTTGAGTTATCATCCCTCAGAGCTGATCTTGGAGATGACAAGATCTTTCCCACATAGTTCTAAAACTACCTTTTAGCCCTCTAAAAGATGAGATGAAATCACATAAACTCCACGTAGCATCACCTTTTCTAGATGCTCTTTACTTATTAGTGCTCCCACATCGATTGTAGGATCTGAGGGATTCCCAGTCTTCCACTTCTTGGCCTCTGCCACAAACCTCTTCAAAAACTCACTGTATATTCCCCTCTGAACAAAGATCCTGGAGGTGCAGAGACAGATCTCACCCTATCAAAAAGAAAGAAACAAACTAGAAATCAACAATATTGGTTCATATTACATTGTACTATTGACATAATTCCTATGTATTAGGAATTACATAATTTCTATGTATTAGGAATTACCAGCCAATTCACTTGTGTCCCTGCATCCTCAGGAGTGCAAACTACATTAACCAGCACTGCAAAATGGGATTTTTTTCCAGATTAAAAAAAAAAGGAGAAGGAAAAGGCAAAAACTGAATCGGTATCATGCAATCACTACCGTAAGTAAATTTAATTTTATAAATTACATGTTTTCTTCTCCAACATTTTTTTATAGGTAACATGATTTCCAACTCTGAATGATCTCTCTCCATTTCCTGATAATCTGTCTCTGATACCAAGCTATTTTTCTAACATTTGCCCAGATAAAATTTCCTGGCTTTGGTGCTCTCTCCTGAGGGTGGTGATGAGGGAAGAATAATGTTGGTAAAATTTTGGGGGAAGTCCCCTGATTTAATTCTAACAAAACAACAAGCTTCCCACTTTCTTACACAGTGGAACTTAAAGCAGCTGCTTCCCTGAGAGATAAGAAATGTATGTACTTTGAGAGGAGTAATAACACCTTGTTATCTTCTGATGGAGAGCACAAAGAAGAGCCTTTTATTACTCTGCGTCCCTCCTTGTGGAATAATGAAACCATTTTCATATTTTCCTACTTAGGATTTTCTCCAACATGATCTTGAAATAGACCTTGACAATTTGAGATTCAGATCCAAAGGCGGGTGCAGCATGCACAGAAGCCCTCAGACACGCGCCCCTCCTTGATGCCAACGGGGTTTGTGTGTTACAGGGGTGGGAGGCACCTGGTTGGCAAAGCTGGACCTGACAGTGGTGGGGATGCACTGGCTCAAGTCGGCATCGTCGAAGACGATGGCGGGGTTTTTGCCTCCCAGCTCCAGCGAGAGCCGCTTGCAGTGCGGAGCGCTTCTCTCCGTGATCCGCTGGGCCGTCTGCGTGCTGCCCGTGAAGGAGATCAGGGGCACGTCGGGGTGGCACACCAGGGCCTCTCCTGCCCTGGCCCCTGTCCCAAACACGACATTCACCACTCCAGGAGGCACCCCTGATGGGAACAAAGGCACACGGTCATTGTACGCTTGAGGGTACAAAAACACTAACCCTTAACTTCAGTAGTAGCTGAAATGCACAATGTCAGACAGCTCTATGGGTCATGGGTTAAATGATAAAAGCAGGCCCACTAATCAAGCTTGTCTGACGTGGATCACCAGAGATGCAGTGTACAGTCATTCAGGGAACAAGCAATTGTTCCCCCAATTTTAACTAATAGTGCACCAAATACAGCTGTCACAGAGTGACACTAATAAGTAAAGAGCTCACCAAGAGCTGATTCTCACTCCTTTATTCTCTCATGGCTCCTTTGCTTGCACCACAGACTTAAGGCATCTGTAAATGGAGTGCAGGAGGGGCAAAACTTTCCATCAGAAGATAGTGGAAAAAAATGAGCAACAGCTGGATTGGGGAGACAGGATAGTATGAGGACAGAAAAAGCCTTTTGTTCTCCAGTGCAACATTCAGCTACAGTAGTCTTTCCCAGAGCCTTTAAACACCTTCTGATTTCTGCAACTAAAAAAAAAAACCTGGTGCACAGACAAGCACTTCCATTCTATTCCTGTTCCTTAGCATGCTACAGGACTTACCTGCTTTCTCCAGGAGTTTGCACATCATCCAGGCTGTGACAGATGTCATCTCACTTGGCTTGGCAACCACAGTATTTCCACATGCAATGGCAGGAGCTATTTTCCAAGTCAACAAATACAGTGGCAAATTCCAAGGACTGATTAAACCAGCTACGAAACAAAACCACGAAGACAGGAGGTCAGTCTGCTGGGATACAAAACTCATTTCTGTGACCTCAAGAATGATATACACCAATTCAGATCTATGAAGGGAATTTGGCCATAGCTTTTATTTCCAGACAATATGTACAATAAATTTGCAGCATTTCTGACAGGGAGATAATTTCTTAAAAGACCTGTGCAAATGATTTTAAAAGTGATCAGCTGAACTCTCTGAATAAGTTTTGCTGCGTCTTCAGGGCAGAATCTTATATTCTCAGGAAGTTTTTTAGTGTTTTGCAGGAACATTAATGCAAGGTTAGCCATAACAATAATTTGCAAAATCTTGCCTGTAGGTGCAGTAATAGGCAATACTTTGTGTTAGCAAAGAGCAACGAAAGTTATTATAGAATGGTTTGGGTTGAGAGGGTCCTTAAAGATGATCTGGTTCCAACCCCCCAGAGACATCTTTCACTAGACCATGTTCCCCAAAGCCCCATCCAACCTGGCCAGGAACACTGCCAGGGTTGGGCCATTGTCCATTTCTTCAGGCAACCTGTACCAGTGCCTCATCACCCTCACAGTAAAGAATTTCCTCCTAACACCTAAACCTACACTCTTTCAGTTTGAAGCCCCTTGTCCTATCACTACATGTCCTTGTAAAAAGTCCCTCTCTATTAAGCTGTCTTGCAGGTCTCCCAAGAGCTTTCTCTTCTCCAGGCTGAATGTGCCAGCTCAGATCATATTCCTGCTTTCTCTTGCTCTTTAAAGCTGTTTTTTATTTTTCAATTTTAATATTAGCCAAACTCTGTATAACATACAGTACACATTTTCCAGAGAACTTTTAGTCTAATTAATGAATGCCAACATTTACCACTATATAAACTGTTGTTCCCATGAATTGCTGAATGACCAGAATTATTTTCAGTAATTGCCTTTAGGAATATTTTCACTTTACATATTAATAAGAAATTATGAAAAAAAATCTGTAATTGTCACATGTGCCTCCTTACAAAAGTCATGGGATTTCTTTCTGTTTGATGGAGTAGATTGAGTGAAGGACTTTTCCTTAAGAGAATAATTTTACCAGAAAAAGTCACGTCATCCACTGCTCAAGAAAAGATTTAACAGGGTCCTCTAAATTAGCGAATTTTACATTTTAAGTACTTCAAGTGTAAATGTGGAGAACTCACATATATTTAATGTTAGATGTTATTTATACTACTATGTATAACATAAACTAATAATGAAATCATTACAACACTGTTACTTTTCAGCTAAGTCAACCACTTAATTTCCTGAAGAAGCAGCAGCAACTAGTGGCTGAGTTCAGCAATTCCCCAGCTAGAGTAGTTTCTTCACCCAAGTGCACTCAGGTCACAGACTACTACAGCTTTCCCCAAGGAGAGGGGGATCCCACTCTCCCTGCTAGAGCAGGAGCTCGGTGCTCTGCACGTCGCACTGACCCACAGCTGTAATGCTCACCCACAGACACACATGAACAAAACACAAGAGAGACCGTGAAGGTGAGAGCAGTAGATGAAGCTTTTTAGGTATGCAGTCTTTTTTTCGTTTTTTTGCCATGAAGTCACATAACTGATTTTACATAGAGTTGCTGATGCTTTAGCAGACAAGCCCATGTTTAGCACATGACTGAGAGATAATAAATGCTTTCAAAAATCTCTTTGCTGAGCCCCTACGGAGGCAGACATTCTGCCAAGCTTTTCAGCACGTGAGGATCATCATACCAACTCCCACAGGCGCCCTCGAGGTGTAGTGCACACAGCCCATGGCTGGCATTTCGGTGCACTCTGTGACGTGATGAAGGATGGAAGAGGCGAAGAATCGGAAGTTGTGCACAGCCCGAGGGATGTCCACTGTTCTGGCAAATGTAATCGTTTTTCCTGAAACAAAAACAAACATGCTACTGTCATCATGGACAGAAACTTTTTAAAGTTAACTTTTTAAAGTTAACTATAAATTGCTTTATAGTCTCTCAAAGTTGATTTGTGTGTCTTTTGTCCTGTGTCCGAGTAACCACCAGCACAGTACAAACATAGTCAATGACAACAGCTCCCCTCTAGTAATTCCAAATATCTGACAACTGAAGTCAAAGTCGGTAATTCCAAAAAGCAAGGATCACCCAGGAATCCCAAATCCAAAACCTCCTAAAGGTTCATGCACATCTACTCCAATTTGCTCCAACAGTTCATACTATAAAAAAAAATTTCATCCAAATCCTCCATTTCAATATTCAGCAAGGCACACTTATTTGAGATCAACAGTTCCAGTTCTTACCCTGATCCTTTGACTCTGCTTGTGCAAATGCTTCCAGGTCATGTTCAATCAGGTCTGCCAATTTGTTCAGGATCTGAGATCTTTCCAATGGACTTTTTGAGGACCAAATTGGGAAGGCATCTTTAGCAGCTTTGACAGCAGCTTCCACCTAAAAAAGCAAAAGAGTGATCGTGAATGCTAATGAAAGGCTTAAGAAAATATTAAACAGATAAATTCAGCAGATAAATTCATATTTCAGAGACTAATAATCCAGACCACATTGCTGGGGAGATGACAATTCCTTAGAGCTTCTCCATTGTTTACAAGACACTACCTCATAACTCAAGAAGTGTCACTGAAATAGAATATCTAGAAAAGAAACTTCCACTGGAATTCTTGTTTTTCTCCAAATCACAGGAACTTGTGGGCCACCCTCCAGGCCTAGAAGAAATACTGGAATAGTCAACTGGCACCAGCAAGTGCCACTGACCAAAACAAAAAGAAACTTTTTTCTCATGGAGGAAAGAGTAAGAATCTCCCCAGAGCAAATGCAGCTTCAGTCGAAACATGCACAACCCTTGCAACACAAGACTTCAGCCACAACAGGCAATGATGAAATGCTGGATGCTCTGCTAGCTCTTGATTTCCACCATTTGGTTCAAGTAAGGACTAAGAATATATTTAAGGAATGGACACTCAGAGGAAAATTTTATCTTACCTGTTCACAGCCAGAAAGTCATTAATACCCTCACAGAAAAAAATAAAGTTCCTTTTTCAATGCTGGGAGTTTAGTCAGTTCTCTTACCAGACACCTAACAAAGCCTAGAGGTAAGAATCATTACATGCATTTATACAGATACACACCACTCCTATCAGTATTTTGCTTGAGATGTACATGACAGCTGCACAGTCCCTCAGCCTGACATTTCTGAGCAGTGGTAGATTACCAGCACTTTTCTGAAGCAGACCCATCTTCAAAGGATTAAAATTCAGCAGAAGGCTTTCTGTCCCATCAGTCATTTCCACTGGACTCTTGAATGGAAGTTACCTGCATCATTCATCTGTTGATTTATAAGCAGTTCCTTCTGCATGTTTATCAGTTTCACGCTAACTAAAGATGGTCATCAATATCTTTCCATACTTTAATTAATTGCCCAATTTCCCAGCTTTTGCTTCCATACTTATGCCATACTCCCAAAATCTAATATATGCATCAAAGTGGTGGTTTAGTCAAAGCTTTGTTCCTAAAATTTTGCTCATACAATTTCTTCAGTTTTAGAAATCTGCCAAAATCAATAACTAGGAGGATGCTGATGTAATATTGATCAGACCATTATCACCTCTCTGAATGTTGCCATATTGCTAGTTCCCATGAAGTCAGCGAAGGCTCCCTTCCACCAATTCCACAAAAATGAGTTCTGAATTTGTTCCTTCAGATTGTGACAAGTCTTATAAAAACCATCACAAAATAATTTACAGATACTCCGAAGACTTTTTACTAACGAGGGCACAAAATTTCAAGCAAGCAAAAAAATAAACTCTATCTACCCCTTCTCCTTCCCCCTGCAACACACATCAGAATTTATGGGCCCTGTAAAAATAACACCCAGAGTTTGAAAGCCAGAACACCACCAGTGCAGGGGGGCAAGGTGGGAAATTAAACCAATGTGCAGAGAGTCGCATGGATCACTGGCCAAGCTCAGAAACCCAGACTCTTCTCTTTCGACTGTAGTTCAACAACCTCCTGCTCAAGTGCCCATGGCAGCAGGCTGTCAGCCACTGAACAGCTGAAACAGGACCAAACCAGGCCTGGGAAAGGGGAACTGCAGCTTCCTGAGTGAGTCCAGTGCAGATGCCATGCTAGCCTGAAAACTTTCAGCCTCTGTGAAACAATAGCACCTTCACTAATTAACTTGTTTTTCCACCCTCCCATCCTGTGCTGCTCATCTGTCCTCTCCTCTGTGGCCTTTGCCACCAGGTGCTGCCAGGAGAGGAGATAGTCAATACTGTCTATAATAGTCAATAATGTCTGCATTTTTAACCCTTCAGTGGGTTTAGAAGAAGGACAAAAATACTGCTTTTTCACAAACAGCAGAAGAGAAAACTAGCAAAGGAAGGAATTAAGTGGCAGTAGATTAATCTAAGAAAATATAAGAGGAAAAAAGGAGATTCGTAGAGAAGAATTAAGCACACAAAGGTTAAACAATTACTTAGTTTGACTAGCAAAAACCAGCAAAGAAAGTAAAGCCACAAAGAAAGCACACATAAGAATTCAACTATGAACTCCTGTGTCTGAAACACTTCCTTCTGCTTTCCTCTTCTGCATGAGACAGCCACAGAGAAACAACACACAATCCATACCCATCATAAAAGGTTGCTATCAAAATACCCCATGCTGAACTGCCCTCAGGACAAGATGTTTGCTTTTGCAAGGGATGATGTGCAGGAGCCAGGTTCTTTAAAGAGAAGTGGTTTTTAAAGTAGATATTTGCCAGCACTAATTAGTCTTCATCAGCCTGTCTTTTGGATATACAGGGCACCTGCTAGTCTTGCTGTGGTACTGCTATGTAGAATTTAAGGTATCTAGCTGGGGAACAAACTAACCCCTAGAAAAAAAAATGCATTCAATGTTTTTGGCAGAAAGTGGCTAAAATGGCCACAGCAGCTGACCTGGTGTTAAACTCCAGGGTCAGCAACAAACTCACTGTCTCTCCTTGTTTCACCTAACTTCCCAGAAAAATTTACCAAGATAATATGCAACTGGACATTGAGCCTTGCTAGAAACCAGCACCCTGAGTCCTTTGCTGAACTCTGGTCTAGATGCTTATTTGGTATCTCTAGATAAGCTCAAGTCGTGTGTGACTGCATTTTCTTCAGCATATTCCATCAGTCCCCAGCGGATGCCAGCTCTGCAGAGCACAACCTTCTTGTACAGCTGTCTAAAGGCAGGACTAAAGCACTCACCAAATTTACAGGTCTTTAAAACTGGGTTCCCATTGCTACACACAAACACTTACTCAGAAAGCTGAAAGAGAAAAGCATTGCTCTTAGGATGCTTGAACTATATCTCTAGAGTAACCAGCAGCCTCTGGCACTCTCAGATCTCTCTGGTTTTCATGATTTTGCAAATGAATGGACAGGAAGATTTGCACCTGCACATCGAAAAGCAAACTTTTCAGGCATAATTAGGAATGGAATGAACTTACACAGATATATTCCAACAAACTCAACCTGTTACTCTTTAACCCTTGGTCATCAGCATCTAACAAATATTTACCCAGTTGAAACTACAGAGCAAAGGTTTCTGCTGAGAGAAGCTGTCAATAAGGCTGAAATGCAAGCAAAGAGAACAGCCACACACTGCAGTAGTCTGTTTTAAAAAACATTTTCAAAATGCTGTCCATATTTGACAATACAGTAGACAAGCCCTCTGTGCTATCCAAGCTTGTGCAGTCACTTTCCTCTTCAGTAAGTCTGAAACACTATTTTGGACACAGACTTATAGGCCCCTTATAAAGCAGCATCAATGAAACTGCAGCTCCCTTGATGAACATCATTGCCCATCCACACGTGATCCATACACCCCATCCACATAGTATGTTCCAGGAAACATTCCCCCCAGTAGAGAGCACAAGACCTGGAAACCCTATGAATGCAGAGGACAGGGTATGTTATAAGGAAAAACACTCATCACAGGCACTGAATAACCAACTGCTAATATCAAAACCAGAGAGGTCTGAAAGCTTTTTACCATTTTCAGAGAAGAGACAGCAAGCCAAAAATCCTTTAAAATGAAAACTGCAAATCATCAAGACACTAAGGGAGAACACAGTTGCATATGGTACCTCTAAATTTATTTACAGAAGAGATCAATAAACACTGTTCTCACAGATTGTTTATATTTACAGTCTGTCTGGGTGTTATTGTGAACTTATGCACAAGGCATCTCCCACCATGTGAGCTGAAGGAGCTCCATTCAAGTTACTGAAGCTTTGTTGATTCACACCAGCTTAGAATCCAGACCATAACTTTCTAATAGCAAAATGTAAAAAAAATGACAGCATTTGCTGCCACAGCAGTGGATTATGCAATACTACAATATAATCAAGAATTTACTTGTTTAAACATTGAAGTCATCATTTTTCTGTTCTCTCACCTCCAGCCTCTCTCTCTCAAAAGGTTATTGTTACATGCATTTAACATTTTTCCCTTTTTTGTCCATGTGGATAGTACTCACCTCTTCTTTGCCACTGTCTGGAACTCTGCAATAGACATCTCCGGTGGACGGATTATAGGAGTCTATGTAGGAGGAACAAGGAACAAATTTGCCACCTATGAAGTTTTCCAGTACTAAGAGAGCCTTTGAGTGAGCCATTGTTGGCTGTTTGCTTCACCTGTGACTTTTTTCAACGAGGCATCAATTTAGATTAGTGTGTCTGTATGTATTTGCACAGTGAGTCCGAACTCCTCCCCCATCTCTCCATGTTCCCTGCACCACTTGTTTACAAGTGGGAACAAACCCTGGCAACAACAGCAGGAAAGAGCAAAGGGGAAAAAATTAGTATTACTGTGACACTTGGTTCTTTTCTAGGAGTTGAAGCAAGGAGGGAAGAACAGCATAATTGCTGGCAACCAGCTTTTCTCTTGTCTGTAGGAAGTGAAGGACTGAAAAAAAAAGAGAAAAAGGATGGTTTGACAGGGAATTTCTACCTGTTACAGTTTTTGAAGTTACAGTTTGAAGACATTATTTTGCAACAACTAAACAAAATAATTCAACACTCAAACATCTGGCCAGGAACCTGCTTCTAAGTGTCAGCAGACAAAAGACACTTCAGACCAGCATGTATGCAGCTTCTGCAGCTCATGTTCACTGTTCTATCACTACTTTTCCTTGTATCGCCAAAACCAATGCACCTATCAAACCAAAAGATTTTAAGCACTAAGAAACTCTTTTTCACCAATATTGCCAAACATCAAACAATACAAACAGCTGAGTGACCCCTCAATTCAAATAGTTGAGAAGCACAATCCTACCTGGTACACTCCTATATGTTGTCAGAAATTCATCAGGTTTTTTCTCCCAAGAAAAACAAGACACTGGCTGTCATGCTTTCTCTTCCATAGGTATTCCAGTGGAAGCCACCTTACTACAGAGAAGCCTTTTACATATAATTAGTGTTTCCATTTTTTTATAATTAACCTCCCAAGAACCTAAACTGCCCAGTAAGAGCTGTGTAAAAGACATTTTCTCCAAGAAAATGCTGAAGATTATCCAATTGTTTTAAGATTAAAATTGCATGCCACCTCCTTGTTCTCCACAGATATTCAAAACACTACACCCAGAGAGCAGTATGGTCTCACCAGGAGAGTGTGAATATCTCAGTCAGGAGTTTAGGAAGGTTTTGCATCCTAGACAACTGGCAAGCCATCAAGTTTCACATGGATCAACATGCAATCATATTTTGACTGAACAAAGGTGATATGATTCTATTGCACAACAACAGATCATTTATGCTTCAACCAAGTGGCACCTCTGGGCAGAGTTCAAGTCGGTGTTGAAAGGTAGTGCAGTCACGTTGAAACTGGATTATGTAATACCTCTACTTCTCCCAAGATGCAAACTGGGAAAGCATGCAGTAGCTTTTCAGTCATCACAGAAAAGTGAACCTCAAAATTTAATGCAAACATGTGTGAGAAGAGTTATCAGAGGTTCACCCTGTATTACACTTCCTTGTCCATAAACAGTAAGGAATTTATGCAAGTCTTAGAACTGAAGACTGTAACTGCCCCCCGACTTCAAGGCAACCTAAACATTTCAATGTTTGAAGGCAAGCTCAAGTGGAACTGGTTCAGTGCAGCAGCTTGGCAGTATAAATCTCTGAAATCCAACAAGGGCACCCAAACCTTTACAGTGGCATGTTGAAACTGGTAAATATTTAAGTGCAATTTTTGGTCTATAAAAAGACATAACAAATAGTGGTAATTCATAAAGTTGGCAGTAACATTTTCCAGGTATTTCAGATTCATAAGCTTTTACAAAAGTAATTCCCATATAAAGAATTACTGATACTCTACAAATATCCATGCAGTCAACAGTACAATTCATCAATGTGGTCAAGTGCAGGTAGCTGCTGAACTGGGGCTAAAGCACCTAAGTACAAAAAAAGTTACCTACCAAAAAAATCATGTGGGAAGAGTAGGTACAGACCATACAGGACTGTGAACTAAATAACAGCTATAGCATTTTTGTGTTCTTTACTACTCTGGACAGAGCTTTACTTCAGTTAACCCCCTAGACCAATGCTCTGGAGGGAGTGCTTCAGCTCCTGCCTCCCACTGCTATCTCTGGGCAAAGTGAATTGTCTCCACTCTGCACTCACATACAGGTCCTGAAACACCTGAGGTCTTCTCAAAATTCCTACCAACATAACTTGCAAGTTGTAGTAAAGTGTGTCTGTTCTGAGCTGGAGGTGGCAGAAGGACCCCCCTTTCAGCTGGAAGGTTTCATCAGCCCCATTACTGAAAAGCAGGAAGGAGCTACAGGCATAAGTCAGCACAATTTGGCTTTAGCAGACACCACAAGATTAAACTGTCAGCCTTTGTTCAAAAGAGCACTAAGTCTGGATGAAAGAGATGTGTATGCGCAGTGGCTGCACTGAGTAACATGAGAAAAACTGAAATTATTTCTTCAGAAAGCCAAATTGGATGCCAGTTTCGCATTTTAACTCATAAGTTTACTCTGAAACTTCTCAGTTATGGTAAGTAAAGAATGATTTAACACAATTTAGGAGTGTTTAAATAACAAAAAATTAGGGAGACAAAAATGCTCAGACAAATTTATTTTATTATCCTCACTGTTTAAAAAATAAAACTAGCCAAAGTTGGCACAGCTTCCACTACACAGCAAAAGAAAATTTCTTTTTTCTTAAATAAATTTTGGGACAGGGAAAACAATCCCATGATAATATTACATGCCATTCTCTTGAAAACAAGGTAAATAGGTTTTTTTCCCCTGAATATGCATTCAACTCAAACCTAAAAATATTTTAGACCAATAAAGTTACTTTACTGAATTAATGTGCAGCAAAAAAGCAATCAAAGAAAATATGTAAACAATTTATGTCTGGAAGTAAGAAGTTTGTTTCATGATAATTCATCATCTTTTTCTCTAATTCAGCTTTCTAATATTTTTCCATCAACTTCTCTAAGGAGTAAGTTCCACATGGAGAAACTCATAAGATTCTTGAGATCAAGAAGTGCAACACTTGCAGTTCCTTGTCAGTTGGCATCTTGTTCTGCAGCAGGAGAGACTGATGAAGGGATCCCCAGATGTCTCACACAATTTGACTTTTGTCACCACCATCTTCTCCCCAGTTAATTGCACTTGTTCCTTCAACTGAAATAACTGGATTCTTACACAGAAGTTTGAATATCTGATTGAGTTTTGCTTGGACGGTGGAAATTCTGTCACCACTGTCATTCTTTAATCTAAAAACATAAGCAAGTGGAAAAAACCCTATGGTGAAAAATTAAGTACTAAGTGTAAAATGATCTCAGTGTTTTTCAGTATTATACAGTTGTGGAAAAAAATAATTCCTTTTCCACTTAAATTCTCGGAACAAGAAGTACTAAAATAGCAATTCCCAAATAAGATATCAAAGAGGTTATTTAGTCCCAATTCTACAAACATGGATCTAGCTCTAAACATTGCAGATCTAAATAGAATACCACTCGCCTCAACTTGAATTTAATGAAAAAATGGGTTCAATCCATCCTATTTCTGGATCTTATTTAAGACCAGATAGATTTTTAGGAGCATTATACATCCATAAGGCCTCTGACTGACCTAGCACATCATTCCTATGCATACATGGAGAAACCAGAAAAGCTCATGCTCTAATTTTAAGTTTTGACATTAAATTACTCAGCCTTAAGTTCTCAGTACCAGAACTTGGTTAATGTGCAAGATTTTTTTAAAGGGACAGATAGAAGGACATTCACATTTTTTGCTTTTAGTAGAAGATAAAACATTAGTGTTTAGCCCTACAGTC
Organism: Agelaius phoeniceus; assembly: GCF_051311805.1. NCBI lineage: Eukaryota > Metazoa > Chordata > Aves > Passeriformes > Icteridae > Agelaius > Agelaius phoeniceus. Next base: position 58,100,587 of record NC_135267.1, read on the forward strand.
TTTGCTTCCTCTCACACAGGATCAGAAAATGTTTTTTGGCATCAGTAAGAATCAAATGTACAATTGTCTTTAATTTTAACAGAAAAAGACAATGGATCCAACCTAGACACAGTTAAAATGGCCAACACTTCTTATTTAAAAACTGCTTCCAGAATATTCATACAGGCAGATGTCAAAAAGACTGATGTATTTCAACTCAAGGAAAAAGAGGGGAAATTCTAAACACAATAAATTTTACTTCTAATAAATTAGACAGAATCATGACAAGGTTTCCTCACATCTTGCTGAAGCATTGTCTCTTTTTTAGCAGAAAAAAATTTACTCTTCAGGCTAGGGGGTGTAAACAGGTCTTAACCGTAGCACCATTCCTCTGCAGTACAGAAAGTCTATCACAAAAATGCCATACCTCTGTAACAACTCCTGCAGCAATAGTGGAACCACTGTAGCGTAACATAAACCTCCCCAGCTCTTTAAAATCTTTGTACAACTCTAGAGCAACAGGTCTTTGAGTCTGTAGTTCTATTAGAGCATTCTGGCCTTTAGCCAAGAACCTGCAGGTAAAAAAGCAGAAAACTCTATTAGAAATGTATGCACAGATAAATGAAGAAAAGAGCAATGAATAAATAGGAAAAATAATTTTAGAAAGCCCAGAGTACAATTATCAAACTTGATTTCAATTATAACCCAAGCCATGAGACTGAAAACTCATTTGCCTGGAGTATACATTTTAATAAGGCAACTAAGTTTTCTTCAAAAACCTCTTGGCACTCACCACAGCTCTTAACAAATTGTTTTGAAGCTAATTATCCCATTAACACCTGTTTTTTCATGTCAAGTGGAAATCAAATCTTGTTTCAATCCCACAGCTAAAGAGCTTATTCATTACTTTGTAGAAGTTTGCAACAGTTTCAGCCATAAAATTTCTGGAAAAGGATTATTCAGAAAATGTTGTATGTCTCAAAAAGCATTTCTATATTATTTTTAAAATCTTACTTTAAATAACTAGAGGCCTGTTACTGTGGTTGTATGGGAAGATTGCCTAAATTTCTTTTGCAGTGACACATTGTCTAGTCAAGCATGTTTTAGGTAGTTAGCCATCTGCAGAATTATAAAAGGATCCCATGCTTTAACAGTAAAAGAAGAAATACTGTTAAAAAAAAAAAAAAGAGAGAGAGGGAGAAAAAAAAATTCCTTTAAGTTAAGCCTGCTGATCTAGGATTCATTTCCAATTATGCAAGTGACCTTAGGCCTAAATCACTGTACTTCTCAGGTGCCCTGCAGTTATCAAGAGGGCAGGAGGTTTTTCGGTTTACAGAGCACATTGAAATCCAAACATGAAACCAACTAAAACAATAAAAGCATATTCTTATAACATACAATTGATTCATAGTAGAACCTGTTTGATATACTGTGTATTAAACATCAACCCATTTCATGAGTAATTATTAACTATTCATAAGACTTACTTAGGTTTTTTCTTTGTCACTTCACCAGTACTTTTGTGCAGGACACTCAACAGTCTTGTAATAGTAGCAGGTTCACTTACTGTTTGATAGTGTAAAAGCACCTGAAAACATTTTTTGCAGTTATTAAACATCCTACAATAATCAGTAATCCTAGGTGTTAAGAGTTGAAAACAGCAGCTTGCTTTAAGACTGTTTTTTTTTTAAAGAAATAAAACTTCTCTCACAGGAGTGTGTGCCTCACATCCAGTAACTGTTCCTAGCTCCTAAACTTTGTGATCCCAATCGATATGACACAAAGGCCATATTTTATGTCATCATAAATGTATTTTTCATCCTTTAGTGTTTTGCTTTTGCCACCTCAGTGCAGTTCTGTAGCATGAACTGGTATTTTATTTCTTTAAAAAAGTATCTTAAAAGCTATCTTACACTTAAGTGCATCATTGTATTTCCACAAGATGTGAGCTTCTAAAGCCTAGCTGTGGTGGAACTCACATTCTCTGAAATGGCTCAGCTATGTATTAAAAGCCAGTAAGAATATGCATAAACAGCCACAGTAGCCCCTTCTATCCATGTCAAATGACAGAATAATCTGTTTCCTCTGGAGAGACAGAACCACTTCTGGATTCTGACTGTGTCCCGTATTCAGGAGGTCAAACAGAGAGAGGAAAAGCCCTGAACAACCTGCCATGAACACAGTTTTCACAGAGACTTACAGGAAATCCTTTAGTGATTGGAACCTCAATATTGAAGATGAGAACCCGAGCTCTGAACCGAGTGCAAACTTTAATGGGCTCCTTGGGATCACAAAATACACAGCCCACACTAGAAGAGAGAACAAAAAACAAACAAACAAAAAAATCAAACAAACAGATATATCTTGACATAGAAATGTTAAATAATTGTCCTTTTCCAGGGCAGTGATTAAGACAAGCAAAGGAAAAGCAGCACCACTTTAATACAAGCAGGGTGGTGGGGGGGAGTGTAGGTGTGTGGACCTCCAGGAACACTGCATCGAAAGCTATAACAAAATGCGTTCCTAGACAATGTCTACCTTACTTTGTGTGTATGCATGAAGGGCTCTGTCTAGTTCAGTGAACAATTACCTCCAGTGCTAATCAGTTTCTGAAAATGTCATTGTTTCCTGTGCGTAGATATTTTTAAGAATTAGACTTTCATTCAGAGATTCAGGGTTTCCGTTCAACAGTATAAAATACTGCAGGGTGCCCAAAATTGCAGTACTGCTGCCTGTGGCTCAAGTATTTTCTGGATAATAAGGGGACATCATGATCAGGATTCAAAACCTGAGCTTTCAGCAACACTCATTTCCAAAAAATTCTACTTGGAGTCACAAGAAAGCTGCTGCTTGTTACAAGTTGGTAAGTAGCCTAGACACAGCTTTCTCACAGGGCCTATTTTTAGCCAATTGAAATGAAAGGAAAATTAATCCCACACAGGAAAACACAACAGAAGAGAAAAAACAGCATGATTAAACATATACATCAAATTTCATAAATATCAAGAGGACTCGAAAATTCATAGCTTTTTTTTTACAACTCTAACATATCTCCAAAAGATGAAGACATCAGCGTAACAAATTGACTCAAGACTTCATTCAACAACTAGAACAAGACTTCCCTCAACCTTTCACCACTGAGAATCCCACCCCACTATGAAATGGCAATACAGAATACCTGTACTTTTCCCTTAAATCAGAGGATAGATTTGAAAAACTATAAATGCAAGGAGATTTTCCAAGAGTAGCTTGAAAGTTTGCTGTCTGAAGTCCAACTGAAATGTAAAAAAGATGAACAAATTGTGGATCCAATTATCTGGCCTGAACAACAACTGACACTTAAGCTTGAGGCTAATGCTTAGCATGAATCCTACAGACTGGAGAAGACACAAAGAGATTTGCTGCACCACACTATTAGACCACCCCTTAGCAAAACATTTAGGAAAATAAACCTTACAAGTAGTTAAATGTGTTGAATAAGCATGTTCCCTCAATTCCACTTGTACAGATTTACTTATTAGTACAAATGACAGTTGTTTGCATGTGTCCTGTTAGAATGATTGATAATTTGAGAAATTCTTTAAAAATTTTCTGGTTTATTTAGCAACATGGGTTGAATTTATCTAGCAATTAAAATGTCCAAGGGGTAGTCTAAAAGAAAAGGGCTCAGAAGGTTACTGGTGTCAGCACTAGGGCAAAGGATGAAAACTGACAGTATTCTTCTGAGGCTGCCGTTGCACATGCAGCAGATGTTTCCAACGTTTGTACATGCAAGCCAGGTGATATGCATCACTTTGGTTTTAAATATCCTGGTAGCCACATCATTCTTCAAGTAAACTGCTGTAATATAGCCCAGTGTAATAGTTATACAGCTTTTCATTAAAAACAAACCGTTACTTAGACTGAAACCCAGCTTTGCTCACTTGATTTTGATGATATCCATGCCGGTCAAAGTGAGACTAACGTGATCTCCTGCTGCAGCCCAATCAACTGGTTCATCGTGCAGTGTGATTCCTGGAAATGAGTAAGAACAGAACCTCACAGTGAAGTACCTAGGCTCTGAGCTACAAACAAACAGCTCTGTTTGGGCCATTTGTGCTTCATCAACCATTACTCATCAATTTTCAGTATGAATGGGTTGAGAGTAAAAGCTTTTTAACTGAGAAGCCTGAGGAAGCCTTTCCTTCCCCTTGGTGAGGATTCACTATTCTCTCTCACCACACCCTGCACCATAACATGGTCTTATTCGAGCCAGAGGAGAGGACCTGGCCCTTGTCAGCAGCGCAGATGACGCAATCCTGAAAATGCTGCACTACTAATATCTCCATATCTGCCCCACCCATCCTTTGAGGCACACGCACACCCTAGACCGCATCTTTCATATACTTTAATGGTACTGTGTCAACTTTCATTTACCTTGAGTGGGTTTGCTGACTCTTTCATAAAAAAGTGTAACTGAAGCCTTCCGTTCGCAACATCGTGTCTGCTAGAAAGCACCTTTACAAGCAATTTAATTCTGGTTTTTGTGTATTTTAATTTCTTTAAAAGACCACCTGCCTGATGGGTGAGGGCAAGACTAATTAGGTCTGACTGAACATCCTGAGGTTTCTGGTGGGCACCAAGAGAGAAAGAAAAAAAACTGGATTTTTAGAAATACTGCATATATTTATAGGATCTAGTTCTATTTTGCTGCAGATTGTACCTCTTGACTTGCAGATTTGTTCCCAAAACCACTTGCCAAAAACATGCCAAAAAGCATGATTCAACTATAATCATGTTAAGTACCATTTTTTAAGCAGTGCTGATAATTATTGATGTATCTGTCATCACCACAGAATTAAAGAAATTCAGCCTCTTGAAATGAACAACTTGAATCCTATGTGCACATTGCCTTAAGTAAATACTGTATGCTAAATTAAATTATTACTTCTTTACATTGAACATAAATAGTAAATGCTTATATGAACTTATATGCCCAACCTTCATTTGCATTTCAGTCATAGGAGAGGCAGTACAAAAGAAAAACCATAGAATCGTGCTGCAGGAGATACTCAGACAAAATACATCTGTTTCCATGGTACTTCCTCCACTCCCCTCACAGAGGAGTGACTACAGTGGTCTGCTACCCAAATTCATCCACATTATAGTAACATTCCTGTGCACGTGAATAACGTGCATAGAACTGTGTGAGTTGATAGACTGAAGAGCTTCCCAAATTAGCACTGAACAAGCTGGGTTTGACAGACAATTAAACCAACACATTGCTGTATTCAGGCTAAATACTTAGATACATAAACCTATTCATCTCAAGGACTCAATTTTTTATTCAATGGCCAATGTAGGAAAATCATAATTTTATCTTTCTATTTGCATATGAAGCAAAACCAACTCTGCAGTACAAAGACAGCAAGCTTAATCAGGAAACAGCTAAGCACTTAATGTCTAGCTATTTCTTTCCAGAAATCAAATACATTGAAATTTAAATCCAATTTTCTTCTATTTTCTAGTTGTTCAAGACAACTATATCCTGAAAATTTGATACTATGAAAGGATCAGTGACAAATCTTACAACATCAAACAGGAGCGATGACTTTATTCTCAAGCTTTTTCACAACCAATTCATAAGATTAATTTCTAAAGGTTATTCAACACCCTCACACTTCCTAACAGAAGAAACACTCCACAGTAAAGCTGAATACTAATGATTCCTGTACTGAATATCTTTATAGACATTGCTGGAACTCAAATGCTTTTACAGGCTCCTCATAGAACCATGTCAAAAGCCACAAGGCTATAACATTTGGATTATCTGACTTCCCTCAGTAAAAAAAAAATGCAAGATTTCACATACTCTTCACAGACATATTTATACAGACACAGTCACATCTAAAGAAATTCGTTTTATGCTTTCACAATTTATGTTTGACAGTTAGTATCAGTTTGACAGTCTGTTACCATTTCAGTAACTGTTTCTAGCCCAGTATTGACCTGAAAGTAAACACGCTTCTGAAGACTGTACCTTTTGCAGTGCAAGTTTCATTGGGAGGCATTGCCAGAAGTCGTTCTCCAACCTGAATATAGCCTGCTTCTATTTTACCAGTCACACAAAATCCTGAACCTTGGTCTGTAATAAACACAGTAACAATTTCAAAAAACTTCATAATACAGTCAGTTTCCCATCAGAAATTAGTCCTTCACCAATGCATAGACAAGTTTTTAATATAATGAAGATTTTTTTCCCTTCTCAGCAGTGTTCAGTACTTGCAAGTTAGCCAGCTGTGCATCATAATGAAAATGAAACATTACATTCAAAACCTCTAGATCTTATGTTTTTCAGAACTAAGGAAGAAATATTCGTCTTTAAGCAAATGTAGGTACATAAAGAAATATATTTTAGTTTTTTCAGTATTAGACTAAGTCCCTTAATTTCTAGCAATATTATTTAATTCAGCACTTTCTCACTATAATTACAGATAAAAGGAATATGACAGACCTCTCATAATAATTCTCATGCATACAGGTGCAAATTCCTATGCCATTTTACTCTTTAACTGAGTCAGAATCCTACATACTCCGTCTGCATATTACTTTTACTCCTGGAAAAGTGAAAGAATGATTCAGTACTATTTAATATGAGAAACTATTATAACTGGAGATGATTAAGTATTTCTGAATAAAAGATCTGCAAAGTTTTCATCTTCAGTGTCCTAAGAGCCTGTTCATCATTTGAATGATATGCCAGTTACTTTCCAAAGATATGCTACACATGGACATTTATGCACATACACCTTAACAAATGCCTCATCTTCTTAGCATGTGTTTGCAGGTGCGTTTAAAAAACAACTCTGAACTGATTCTACAATGACATTTTAAGTATCCACACAAACAACAAATAATCTTTTGCTGAACATCAGAATTCTGTGATATAAGCAAGCATCTTAGTATTTTGTGTCTCACATTAAATTAAAAGCTGAACTTAGAGCTGAATTTAAAAGAAGAAGTTGATGCTTCTGTTTAGTGAATGCTTCCATCTTTCTATCTGGAAAAATATTACCAGTATGCCTGCATGCTGGTTTTCCTCTACTCATTCCAGCAAATGAGATGAAACACAGACAACTAACAGATGACAGAAAACTGTCAAAGCTGATATTGGCTAGAAAAAGAATACCCAAGTCACATTACAGACACCACCTCAGTACAGTACACAAAACAACCTGAAGCTGGCTTTGCAAGCACTTGTGGCAACCAGACACATGACCTGATTCCAGGTTCTCAGCCACTTCCAAGCACAATTGAGAATCATTTATCTTTTGTTCACATCATCACCAGGTTTGCCTTGGTAAACCAATCTGGTCTTTGAAGCTTCACCAACTCCCATGCTGATTGCTTCCTGAAAAGTGTCAAGTTCCTTCAGTTCCCCCTGAAATCAGTGCAAGTGCAAAATGGACAGTGGGAGACAGAATCAGGGCATAAAAATGGCCCAATTTCTGTGCATCATGATATTGGGTTCTGCCAGGACATGCTCTTTGTACTCAGGATTTGGTTGATGGACAAGGCATTTCTAGGGTCAGATCAGTCATACCCTAGACAGAATTATAATATGGTAAGTGGAGACTGATGCAGCGGAGACTGATGCAATGGAGACCAAAGGGATTTATTCACTCGGGGATCTCTCAGATCAAGAAATAGTTAGCCTGGAGAGAATGAATATTAGGAGGACTGTGGAGGATAACAGCTAAAAGCTGGCTGAGGCAGGTGAATGATATGTGAGCAGCCTTAATAGAGAAAGGGGTTTTCCAAACTATGTAGGAGTACACTCAGCACTCTCACTTTTTACACACTTCTATGGACAGCTCCTCCTGGGCATGCACTGGTATGGAACTGAGCTGAGAACAACTGCTGCTTCATGTACTTGTATCTGCAGCTACTTCCTCTGGTGGCATCAAAGCTGATTAAGTTTTGAGATCATAACGTAAGAAAAAATAGTCTAAAAAACACCTAAAAGGCCACATTTAGTGATAAACCCTCTATATGTAAATTGTGTCCCTTCCAAAGTCATTTTTTGCATACTTTAGCAAAATAGATGTAGTCAAAACTGCTCATTTTGCAAAATTTTCTCAATCCAAAAATGATTATTGAAGCTGAAAAGCTGTGATATATTATTTTGAAAGATCTCAATCAATCATCCTAACACACTCTCCCACAGCTCATGAAATTAAAGAGGAAAAAATAAACACAGAGATGGCATAGATGACAAAACCAGTGATACCACACTGGGGTAATTTCCCATGCAACTCTTCAATATTTAGCATTATGGCTTTAGTTAAATCAGCTAACTAAGGGCATGCACAATATCTAGTGTTTTCTCAAGGGCCCACATGAAAATTGCACAAACCTGGTATTTCCAGGTTTGTACTACTTACAATCAGTATTTCAATCTGATTTTTTTTTGTACTTCCCCTATAAACATCCTAAATAGAAAGCAAAATTTATTAAAATGTGAATTTCAATAATAATATTTGATTACAAGTATTTACAACAGTTCAAATCATACTGTCATTTGGTTTGCAACATTTCTCAAGGGATCTTCAGAATGTTTCAAATGACCTGAGTCTAGAAACCTTGTTTCTTCTAAGTTATCTGCAATTGTAAATGACTAAATGGAAAAAAAAAATCAAGTTTACCATGAAAACCTTACAGGCTCAAGGCATTCTATTTCCACCAGACAAAGTAAGAACTAGTTATAGTTCTTGCTGTTCCTATCTTTATTAATGCTAGGGAATAGCTCACTGCCTTAAATCCTTGGCTGGTTGTAACAGTCACACCACCATCACCATTTTCTTCCACCTCACCTGCCCAAATTTTTATACAAAGATTAAGGAACATATCATTATTCACAACTACAACAATGAACAGAAAAGGAACAAGACAAACTTGTTTAAAATCTAGGACTGGAAAGCAAAAGAGCCCAAAGCCACACTCATAAAAAGTTCGAGAAATATTGATTTAGTCCAGCAGAACCAGTTTGGGAAAGTCCCACATTCTGTCCCACAGAACCATGAACTCATTACACAGAAAAATAATTGGTCATGCAGATTAGCTTCCTTAATTTCGTTTCCAGGGTGTTTCACCTTCAGCAGTACTATTTAAAATTTGGCAACGAATAGAACTTGAAAATGTCCTTCTCTGGTCTAGGACTACACATGAAGTTCCAACTTTAAGTCTTATTTTGACAGCATATTTAACACTTGTGTTAAATATAGGGATAATGATGGTAAAAATACTATAAAAGCAACCAACCTTTAAAAACATCAGCAACACACAGTCTAAATGGTTTATCCACTGATCTCTGTGGTGGCTTGAAAGAATCTGCAAATAAATTGATAAGATCTTTTAGAATGTCTGTATGTAATAACTGTCTCAGCAACTTCTCCGTTAGAGAAATTAATTATGTTACATTTCATTGAGTTTGTCTCACATTTTACTCAAAATAAAAGTTTTAACACACACAGGACTAAGAAGTACTATTTTAAATGAGGAAAATTGCACTTACCAATTTGCTCCAACAAACACTTTCCTTTATACCATTGTGTGAGGTCACTTGACTGACCCCTTGTGACTAGATTTTCTCCACCAAGGCCACTTGTTGGGATATAAGCCACATCTGATTCCTAATAAAGAAAACAAACAGATGTGAAGCATACATTAACAACAGGATCTCCTAGCAGAAGTGAGAGGTGCATTTTTTCAATGTTATGCATCTAAACTTTAAAAGCATAGTTGTCACATTTGTATTTCCCCTGGAGAAGGCAGGCTACTCATGGATCCATTTCCTTTGTGGTTACCTCTAGCCTGATCACTCTGCTCCAACAAAGAGTTGGAGATAATTAAATATGATGGTATCAATGCTGACAACTAGAAACTGAGTTCAGGTAATAAACTCCTCCATGTTTGACAGGAAAACTTTGGTTTGAATTGCTGCTTTATGCATAGGGATTGCAGGAAAACCAGCCAGTCCAAATGAATAGTAGTTGGAACCCAGAAAACATGAGAGGACGGTTCTCACGAGTTCATAATCCACACTGATACCTGCTCAAGTATAAAACTCTCTACTGTCATTCATGTAATCCTGAACATTAAGATAGACAATTCTTGCTCTCTTCTGCTTTATAGACAACAATCCCAAGAAACTACAAATGATCTGAGTACCCCAAAGATTCAACAGACCTAAACAAAAATGACACAAAGAGTATTAAAGAACTGACTACCCTTATGCAGGGTTCAGTATCACTCTACCAGGAAGAAAAGGCGTTTGCTACATTATGTGCATGTAGCAGTGGCAGGAAAGTGACACAAAATAACCTGACTGTAGGAAAAGCTCATCCCACCCAAATGCTTGAACAAAGCAACAAAGGCCTCACAAATATATTACCTTAAAGCCAGCTTGCTTAAGAAATTGGCCAAGCTTACTTGTAATTTCCTGAAATCTTTCCTGTTGCCAATTGACCTAAAATAAAGCACAGATTATGATATGATAATAAAATTATAGATTTTTAACCATGACTTGAACATACAGCTGCATGTCATCAATTCTGTAGTAGAAACAGATGTATATTTATAAACATGAGATTTCCAGGTGCATTCATACTTGAATATATAAGAGCATACACATTAGCAATTACTGATCACAAACACCACTAAAATTGCAAGCCCTTTTAATTTCAATTTTTTACGTTTACACAAAATTCAGGTTCAGTAAGATATATTCATTACAGGAGTAACTTAAAACGTAAATAGAAATGTTTAACATACTTTATTTACACAGCTAAATAAAACTATTGAGGTCTTGACCTAAATGACCACCAAGATGATCTTACAGATTCCACTGAGATTAATTGTTGTGAGATTTCCACAAGTACAAAAGGGACCCCTGCTCATTTTAGCACCAAACTTAATCTTCTGTGTACTTTGAAAATACACCCATAAATAAAAAGAATAGCATTGTAAAGTCTAAACTTAAGGGACAGAGCTGGAAAGCAAAGAAACAATGCTTTTATTATTGCTTTTTATTACGAGTTTCACAATAATAATAAAAACAATGCTTTTTATTATGAGTTTCACAATACTGATTCTTAAACTTAATATCTACAAATCTAGACAGATGCCCTTCACTTAAATGAAGAAACTAAACGTGTACCTGGTCCATTTTATTGACTGCAACAGCCAACTGTGTCACTCCAAGAGAGCGCACTAATAATCCATGTTCTCGAGTTTGTCCACCCGTCTCAAACCCTGCCTCAAACTCTCCTCTGCTGGCATCCACAACCAAAATTGCCACATCAGCCTACATTAGAAAGAAAGAAAGAAAGAAAAAAAAAAAGTGGTTAAGAGGTGGAAATAATCTAATCTGGTAAATACCTAAATCAGTAACATTTCACACAAAACTTACTTTACACAGATGGAATTCTGATGTGCTCCAAATGTAATCGAAACTGCTCAGTCCCATCTCTATCATACCCACTTTGGTGAGATATTATGGCATTATTTCATCTTATGTCACAAACCAGCACCTCCTGGTTAAACACAGGACAATTGTTGGTTTGGGGAACCTGTCCCCTTCAATCTACCCACTGTGGATGCTGCACAGATCTGAACAAAAGCAGCCTATGCTCAGAAGTTTTAGAACCATGTATGAGCACTATGTCTAATTCTCTCTGCCTCAGTCTGTACACTGTCTTCTTAGTGAGAAGCTGCAAAAATTACAAACAAATCACCCCATTATACAATGGGACAACCAGTTGTACTGTACTGTTGACTGGATGCTGGGTGTGAATGCTTCAGAGTCCACTCAACATACTGGAGCATGCCAAAATCACAAGGTGGCAAAAATGAAGTAGCCTATTTTATCACCTAGATAAACCCTCTGCCAAAGCATTAAGAGCAAAAAGTCTACAGCACTGCACAAAAGTCAGCATGTAAGCCCTGGGAAAGACACAGATCTTGCTGTTAGCCTTAAATGCTGCTAATATTTCTTGTACTTTTCCTGCTTTGGTAAGTAATTGCCAGTCAGATCATCATCATGTACTAAGCAACGGCAACAAATGTGAACAACAAAGGTACTGGTGTCAACAGGCAGGTGTAAGACAATTTCAGAGGACTGAAGAGATGGACATACTGGAAAGAGAGAAGAAAAAGTGGTACTTTTTCCCTTCTCTTAAATGTTTATGCTTCAGAATTCCAGGAAAAGGAAGAGAGTCCTGATTCTGAACTTCCCTGGCCTCATCCTAGGCATGAAATGCCCAGAGCTCAGAGACAGCAGGAGTGTGAGAAGAGGAAAAGGATAACTGATGAATTTCCTCAGAGCTCCCAGCCTCAGAAGTGCACTGCAGTGAACTTCTCCTTAAAAAAAAAGACATTCTGCATTTTCTAAATTATAAAAACAGTACCTCAAGGACTTACTGAATATGTATCAAAGTCCAGATGCTGGCCTTGATAAGGCTGATGTGCATTTTGCATAAGAGTAGTTGGGGGTTCACCTCCTAACAGCATTCTCCACAATAAAAAGACACTAAAGCCATTTTCAGCCATTGCTTCAGCACTAAGCCTACTCCAACAGGCAACAGACAGTTGCACAGTTTCAGTGATTCCTTAACAGGCTCCAGAACAGACCAGTCCCTCATCACCCTGAGAGCTGGAACACAGAGATACCAAGCTTTATTCAGTCAGACCTGTCTTCTGCTGAGCTGATACAATTGCTGAGGGATCTGCAGCTCTTCTACTTCTGTCTGTGATACTTTTCCCCAAAAAGAAAAACTATTTAAGCAACAATTGTAAAAGATAGCACATCTGAGTCAGTATTTTCCACTGCTCTGAAACCAAAGATTCACTTCTAATTTTAAAACTCAAAATTGCTACAACACATATTCTGCCATATAGATGGTTTTATAATAAATACACTATAATTTGCAAACTTCTGACTCTTCTGCAGCCTAACCACTAGGTCCCAAGGTCTGAATCCTCACCTAGGCTCTGCTTCAGAGCTAAAGCAGAACTTGGGACAAACCAGTCTTCCTACAGTGCAGTTCTCTATCTAAGATCATACTAGCAGTACTCATCCAAGTACTCAACAAAGATCTTCAGATATAACCCATATTTCAGACAGTTATGATACAAACAAAGCAAAAACCTATACGCAGCTTAGCTTTAGGAAAAAAATTATTAAATCTCTACTCTGGAGAATCAATTTTATTATTTAAAAAAGGGTACCTTGAAGTGAAAAAAAAATCACTCCTTTTATATAATGTAACCATGCTATTTTTACCCCATCTCTGATAATATAAATAATAATCTATAGGAGACTGGTAGGTGCCATACTGATTTCAATGGGTAGTGTCCAATGCTATTGACTTCACCTACTGTTCTTAAAACAAGTGGCATGCAGTCTCTGCAAATATCTTCTTGACAAGATAAATGCATTCTGTATAAACTTTGTTATCTGTTTTCCCATCCCCTACAAAATACACTGTAAAACAGAAAAATGTGTTTTGCTTGATCTATAAATCATTTTTCTTTAAGCTCAAAATCACTTAAAATCTTCACCTACAATGTGACTTTCACAGAACTACTCATTGAGTAGCCATATATAATATCTGAATAGCTTTCAAAGCTCAAGTGTGGTTTTATCAAACTGCAACTTACTATTAAACTACTTGCATAATAAAACCTTCCTCCCAAACATTAGCATCAATAAAAAGCAACTACCTTTAATGTTTAACAAGCACATTCTCTTTTAAGTTTAGAAAATGCAAAGATAGGTTAACACCAACAATGATTCCATTCCATCTGAGATTTTAAAAGAAAAAAAAAAATTTAAGAAGCTACAAATAATACTGATATTGGAAAAAGGAAAAAGCATTTTAGACTATCTTTACCTGTGCAGCTCCTGTGATCATATTTGGAATGAAGTCCTTGTGGCCTGGAGCATCCATCAGTGTAATTACTTTAGTTGGTGTCTCAAATTTGGTCATACCCACATCCATTGTCACTCCCCTTAAATAAAGCATACATGCAATGCACCATTAAGACTGCTTTAAAACTTCACAGAGACATAAAGTAAGATATTAAAAACACAACCATGAAATTACACCCTTCATATCTTTCACTGATTTAGCCTTCACTATAGGGATACCTTGTGTGTTGGAAGAGCAGACCGCTAGAGCTGCCTTTTAGTAAATCCAGTTGTAAAGAAAAATACCCAGAATTCCCAGTATTCCCAGGCACCCTTAGACTGTGTCCCAACAAGCACAGTGAAAATATGAAAATTGAACTGCATATTTAAATCACTACTAATTATACTTTTGATATTTAGTTCCTCAGAAAAATGTAAGAGAAACTTAGCTGAGCTAAAAAAAAAAAAATAGGTGGTATGGGACAATAGAGATACAGCTACACATTTGCAAAGATGCACAGGCAGAACTCCTGATTATCAAGGAAGGATCACAGCACACTTGGACTCAGTTCCACATCTCGCTACTCTCCACATGTTCTGCATGACACACAGGATAGGATCCATCTCACCAAATGCAAACACCTACCATGCACATGTCTGCATCTGGGATAGTCATCTGCATCTCCCTTTACAGACAATCAAGACAGACAGGAACTTTGAAGGGACTAAACATCTTGTAGTAGAAGATACTTTTAGTATGCTGCTCCCAATCACCAAAAAATCCCAACAACAAAATAAGCCCCCCAAAGCCCCAAACATTTAGAGATGACTCCAGATTTTTTTTTTTAAATAAAAACCTCAGAGCAAAGAGAAAATAGAATCAAAAATCAATCAATCAAAAACACCAATTCAGAAAAATCACTTCTTCAATATAAAAATGCAATTTTAAATCTAACAGTTCAAATTAATAAAGGCCTTTTATAAAGCATACAAATATTGTTAATTTAATTAATTTGTAGATTTCATTTTAAAAGTAATGTAAGTCACATGTCATGAACTGACATTTCAATGCTTAGTTTATCAGACTAATATTTTCTGACAAAGCTGTTCTTTCACAGAAAAAAGGTAACTCCCATCAAAATGTGTTTCTACCTTTCTCTTTCTTCACCAGTTTCATCCAAGACCCATGCATAGGCAAATGAAGCTTTACCAGCCTTTTTAGATTCCTGTTCATATTTGTGCATAGTTCTTTTGTTCACATTTCCCAAAAGGTAGAGCAAATGACCCATTAAAGTACTTTTGCCTGCATCAACATGTCCTGTGGAAGAAAATAAATATTACAGCAACTTTATTCATGAAATTTATGCAATTTAGGTGTAGCACAAGAAATATACTAAACATATAAACATCACATGCACTAATTCTTCTGTAATCCATAGAACTTCATAATCCTGTGAGACAGAGACACAGGAAGAAGACAGGTTATAATAACAGCCAGTTAGCATGACAGCCATAGAGTACCTCCAAATTCATGCTAAAAAGAACACGCTGCAACAGTGAAACCAAACCAAACATGTTCTGTATGCTCAAAGGGACTCTAAGTCAACCTCACTGTCCAAGTCAAAGACATGTGAATGTACTCCTTCCAAAAAATGCAGATGCAACTGAAAACAGTATGAGATTCCCTTCCCTGGAGTGAGGGAAGGGAATTGCTTCCATATAACTTCCAGATTCAAACACAATTTTTAAACTTTATGTTTGTCAGAAATGTAATTTAACAGTATTACCTATTACCACCAAATTCAGCAGCTGCTTTCCTCCTTGTCTCTTCTCCAACTCTGCTTTCACATCTATTTGTGGTTTTGCCTTGCTTGACTTTTTTCCTGGAGTAGGCACCATATTCTGCTCTTCTGAAACCTGCACTACTTGGGGTGAAGGCGTAGATTTTGAGACAGCCTCAAGCACTCCAGAAGCTACACTGGCATCTTCAGGTAACAGTCCTTTCTGAGGTGTATTAGTGTGGCCATTTTCCTCAGCAATCGCACTAGGGGAAAAAAGAAAACACAAAGAATGCACATGGCAAAGAAAACATACTAAAAAGGGAGAGAAATTGAGTTTTCCATTCACTAACATGTAAGCCCCAAGGAGTATGTGATAAGCCCATTAAGGTGGAACTGATAAGCAGCTGGATAAAAACTGCACAGATACCATCTCTGAACATCTTGTCTGAAAAGCAGCACTGTTTACAAAAGCAAGATAAGATGAAATCTTGTAAAATATATGAAACAGATAAACAAAAATAAACAAGCTTTCCATAGACCCTTCCTTTAACAGGAAGGGAAAGGACAATTATGCAGAACAACCACAGAGCAGGTTTCCTCTGAACTAAAAGCCCAAGTCAACTTTGAAGCACAGATCCTGAAACAGTTTCCACGTACAGTACCATTACTACAGTTCATCATAGTAATGTTTTATTCTGAGAACAGCAATATAACAAAGAGTTGATATTAAGCACATGTAAGCTGCAATTTAAAGTGCAATGCTTACACAGAACTGTAACAGATGAGTTGAGATTTATCAATGTTGAAAAAAAATTGTTTCAAGCATCAAACAAGACACCCAGGACTAAAGACATTTGGATTCTCAAAGTCCATTTTTATAACACCCTGTTCTCCTACAAATCACCATACTAATCCTAATGGTAAATAATCTCAAATATATTATTTTCTTACACTGTCTCTTTTTATCTCCATTTTATAAATGAACATATTTTCCTGATTGACACAAGCGTTCTGAGAATATACAATATTATTCTTTATCTGTCATAGCAAAGATGATCACTAAAAACAAACACTAAGTAAACTTTTAAAGACAGCAAAAGCTTTCTTACTGCCTGATAGAGTTGCATGGTGAGGCATTAATGTAAGAAACAAGACTGGAACAGAAGCAGTAGTTATTACAGGTCTGCCAACATTCTATCACAGCAAATGTCAATATACAAACCACTGATTATACAGAAAACTAAAATCCCTACAAAACACTGTACTTAAAATTTTATCCAAGGGGAAGAAGCTTCTTCCCCTGGAAAACTGGAAATCCTTTCAAGTTCTGTACCATCATGCTGCAGACTGCTTTCTCTGGAACAGCTCTTCATGCAGGCTCTCAGTCAAGTGTTTCCACATCCACAGTGAAATTTTCACTCCACTTTCTGCCTGCACCCACAATAAACTACCCTGTTTTAATTTTTTCAACCTCTACAAATAAAACTAATTATTTTGGTACTTTAGAATCCCACATTGTGACATCTCAGCTTTTATTTGACATTACTTCTCATTTTCTGTCTGCGTAGGAGTATTTGCATTGTGTTAGCCCCTTTCCATTACATAGATCTCATGGAACAATACAACCTCAACATGTTAGTCTACTAAAGAAAGCTGTTGAAGAGTTATGATGATCTAAAAAGTTAAACATTATAAATGTTCAGATCAAATGCAAACTTAGCCTCTCATTACAGCAATAAGTACCATGGGACATTTTACAGCTCCCCCTTCTTCCCCACAGTTTCAGAACCCACCTGTGTTATCAGTACTGCAGCCGACTGATTGATTTTGACACCTTTTTATAAGGCCCAAAGCCAAGTTTTTCTCTTGATTGTGAGACCAAAGCAAAACTTCCAACACTCATTTCTTGGCTACACAACCCAAGGTCAGGTTCTTGCCTCAAGGCTAAATACCCATTTTTTTTTCCAAAACCCAAGGTCAGGTTCTTGCCTCAAGGCTAGATACCCAGGCATGCTTCCCAAATTAGCTAAGCAAACAACCTGGTTTATGCCAGCTATGATGGATGCAGGGGTACAGATGGTACCTGTACTTCTGCATAATAGATAAACAATTCTGTATAAAGTCGATTTGATATTAAATAAAATATAGATGTACAAAGTCTATTTATATTTTTGTATTAAAATCTTTTCTTAAAAGAAGTTACTCTATCAGAATATTCCAAACCACATCTAGGAGAAGGACAAGTTTTTATCAAACTACCACCTTGGGTCACACAATCTTTTGACATTTTAGAATTCACACTACAAAGCCAACTGTTCTGTATCACCAACTATCACCATGTTACAGAGAGCATTGCAGCTTGACAAGCTGAATAACCTTGATAACACTTGATTCTCTAAACCAAAACCATAGTTGGTCATCATTGCTTTACATGTAGCAATGAAGAAAGTTGATTACACACAAATTATTCCACAGGGAAAAAAGTCACTACAACAATTTATGCTTTTTTTTACTGGAAAAGGGAAGACCATTTCTATAAGGCTGAACAGGAGGCTCTGCCTTTAAAATTCCTTAAATAGTACATTAAGTTTTAGATGACAACATACTTTGGAGAAAATAATTGTTTTGCCATTCCAATGTCTCTGCAGGGAAATTTTACTTCATGAAAACAGACTGGAAACAATCAAGTTGATAGAGGGTAAAATATACAGAGAATTGTGGTAACTAAGTTTTCTACATATTGTGATAAGGTATTAAAAATCATCTGAATGATGTAAAGTATAACAAATAATTTTTGTCTCCATTATTTAAGAGAGCCTCATATATTTACAATTAATTTGCATTAGAAAACCATCAAGATTAGGACTCTTCCATAATTTTCCTTTTCTTCAGGCAAACTTTAGTCTCAGCATAATATCTAGCAGCATAATACCTAGCATGTTCACATTGAAGTACCAGGACTAGTGCCAATATGCAAAGGTCACACTGAAATGCAAATATGGTATTTTACATTGGTATCAAGTTTTCTTCCTTGAAAGTCTAATATTTGAAGTTCTGGAGAAAACTATTTGTATAAGAAGTCATATCAAAACAGCCTTTACAGCTGGAAATAATTTTCTCTCCTTCTCAGTGTATGCATTTCTTCCCAAACCAAATTTTTAAAAGTGAAAAAAAAAATTAAAAGGCAGTTATTTAGATGAAGCTGAAGGTAATGTGACTCACAAACATAACTCTCATATTTTTCTATAGCTTTCCAAAATATAATCAAGCATTGTCACATCAGCCTATTAACAGACAAGAATGTATTTTCATAGAGAGGTTATTTGCAAGCCTATAAATTTTATTTCAATAAACTAGGTAATGATTCTTTTTCTAATCCCAGCTGCTAAGATCTTCCAGCAGGCCAAAGCATATGTCAGTAAGGATTCCCCAAAACAAGATGGATTTTGTGTGGTAGAATTCAAACTAATCACAGCATCTGAAAGAACCATGGTCATTGACAGAGACCAAGTACTCTCTCATTTCTATGTAGCTTTCATTGCAACCACCCCTGCTGAAGGCTGCCAAATAGCTTTTATTTTGGGTGGTGCAAAGAAAAAGTGCTAGATACAAATGAAATTAGTGAAACAAAGCTCCAGCCATCATTAGGCCTTGCTATTTTTTCAAGGGTACAGTATTTGAAGAGTCAGTACACTGCTAGAGTTTAAAAGTTTCAGATATTATGTTTTGGAAACCTGGAAACAACTTGTGCCACAATAAACTAGACTTGCCATTTCAGAGAAGAAACATCAGAATGGAGAGAGCATATGATCTACTTACAGAATATCCCTAATAACACAATTCAGCTTTTTGCTGACCAGTGTCAGGGAAGGGGAGAGCAAGTTTATTGCTAGGTACCTAAGCAGGAAAGCAGGCAGGTTAAATTCCAGTCTCATGGAAGTACATGAAGAGAAATGCAACAGTAAGACCCTGACAGTTACTTATGCTTCATGGCAACCAGATGAGTAGTTTATTGAAAGCCTGATAAGGGCTCAGAAAAATGCTAAGGAGCTCCACTTCTGACAGTCAATAGACAAAAATGAATGACATTGGAAATGCTCATCAGCTAGCCTCTTCCCATAATGTTTTACAAAATTACTGAATTGAAAACTCCCGCCAGAAGGCAGTACAAGTGTGTCACTAGTGCAAGCAGTCAGGAATATAACCAAGTCAACTGCACTAGAAAGCATCTTTGGTAGAAAAGTTCAAGCTTGGTCTGAGCCATGACAACCTACCATATGAAAAAAAATTTATATTGGAGGAAGACCACTTCCTAAACCATTGCTCGCATCGTTGTTTGAGGAGTTGACGGAACTCTCCAAAGCAGTCTCAGTTTGCCAACCGCTGCTATCTGGTAACATGGAGACATTGACTGATAATGTAAGTCAACTTCTTTGAAAGGACAGAACTATTATGAACCTTGCATATGCACTGAGATGATGTACTCCAGAAAGCTTGACCATCAGCAATTCAGCAATAAATCTCAAAACAGTCTATCACAGCTCTTTTGGAAATCAGCAGAAAAACCAAAGCCTGGCAGGGACCAACATTTAGTCAAAATTAAAACTGCCAGGCCAGAAATTTCCTATGCTGTCTTGCCAACAAGGACCATATCAGTAAACTGAATAAAATGTTATGGTTACATTACTGTTTTCTGGGGAATATTAATAAATGCAACCTATGTTGTTATAAGAGATGTTAGAAGGCATTCAATCTCCCACAAGTATTGAAAGGTTCACACCACCACGCATTCAAAGAGGAACTTGAAAGCTCATCTGCTCTATATTAACTCTTCAGAATTTAGCTTTTAAACATTATTTTCAGTCTTTTAGTCTCGATGCTGGGTGAATTATTTTTACACAACCGACTCTTTTGGAGTACTTACAGTCATTACAGAAATGTCTACATTTATTTCCCCTTTCAAAATTATTAATTACAAAATATTGGTCAGACTAGTTAAAATAATCAACCCTTTTTTTGGTCACAACTTCTTCTGGCTTCCTTTATTACTTAACAGAAAGAAAAAGCCCAGTAAACAGTTTTGCTAGAGCATCAGTTTACCAGCAAACTCCATTTTCTGCAGACAATCCCACTAAGAATGTCCAGCAACAAAGGCAATCAATGCTCAAAGCAATGAATGACATCTAACAACCCATCCATTCCAAATAAGATTCACTGATCAATATGAGGTTATACCTCAAAACAAGACTGAATCATAGTCTGAATAGTTAGTCAAAGAATGGGGTTTTTTTGCTAACGCAAGGCTGCTGCTTTTAAAAACATGGTCCAAAAATTACCTTTAAGATCCCATATAGGTAACAACAAAAACTTGTTCATATGTACAATACAATTTCCTTCTAATGGTATCTGCACCAGCACCATACAAATATTTTGGAGTAAAAGTTGGGGGCAGAGTTACAAATGTTGCAGAATCCATTTAGAATGCTTTGAATAATTCATACTGGTGCTTTTGGTCAGTGACAAACTATATACTTTAAAAAAGCTGTATTATTATAAACACTCTGCAGTAAATTAACAATGAGACAAGAACACAAAGAATTTATGAAAAGGCTCTAAGGAACAAGTCTTTCTTAGGTGTTAATAAACACAGACTCTTCTGTTCCTCAACAGGTTATCCTTATCCTGCCATTAATCCAGAAGGTAACTGCAGAAGAAAAAAAACTAACCCTACTAGATTGAGGTGGAAGTTCATGATTTGTTTTTCATGTCTAGAAATAGATGATTCTCCGCTTCTATAAAGTCAATGTCATAGGCCTTGGCAGTGCCTCCACAGCAGTCTGTTAGACAAAGGAAGAAAGGAGGCCCTCATCAGACTCCTTGAAGAAGGGGTATTTAACACATGCAGGCAACTTTACCATTTAAGTTGTATCTTCTTCCATATTCACTGATTGGCTGTGCTCCAAATCTCATGCTCTTTTACAAATCATTCCACTCCTTACCTATTCCTCCCACTTAAAGCTAAACACCTAAAGTATATCCAATTTCAACAGTAAATAGAAGTTTGTTTTCAATTAGTATTTCAGCAGTACCACTGAGATGAATTAAAAACCATCTTCAGAATCACAGAATGACAGAATAGTTTAGGTTAGAAGGGGCCTTTTAATGTCATCTTGTTCAACCCCCCTGCAATGAGCAGGGACATCTTCAACTAGATCAGGTTGCTCAGAGCCTGGTCCAGTCTGATTTTGAAAGTTTCCATGAGTGGAGCATCCACCACCTCTTTGGGGAATCTGTTCCAGTGTTTTAACATCCTCACTGTAAAAAACTTCATTACATACACTCTAGACTCTCTTGCAGTCTAAAACCATTACACCCTTTGTCCTGAGAGAACAAGCCCTCCTGAAGTGTCTGTCCCCATCTTTCTTATACACCTCCTTTAGCTACTGGAAAGCTGCAATGAGGTCACTCCAAAGCATTCCCTTCTTCAGCTTGAGCAACCCCAGCTTTCTCAGGCTGCCTTCACAGGAGAGGTGCTTCATCCCTCTAATAATCTTGGTGGCCTCCTCAGGGCCCACTCCAACAGGTCCATGTCTTTCCTGTGCTGAAAACCCCAGAATTGAATGCAGCACTCCAGATGGGCTCTCACAAGACCAACATTAAGGATGTATTTAGAGGATTTACCCACAGATCCTGAAGGCTTAATCTTTTTTCTGCCACTCAACTGTAAGCAAGCATGATACAAACTATGTCAGTGGCCCTGAAAAGAAGCAGAATGGCTGAGAACTATGTTGGAGACAAGCACCCTTCATCAGAGACTGAGTCATCACTAGCCTATCCAAGGATTACTTAAGCCTCAGATGAGGAAGCATTCTTCTTATCTCCTCCTTCCCTGTGGAGCAGGCACATATGCTAAGTATCAGATACAAAATTCTGTACCTGCTCTTTTTTAGAAACAAACATTTTATATAGCCATTATTAGAGATTAAAAGAAAAAAAATCAATCACAACTACATAGAATTAGATAGCAGATCTTCTTCACTCACTTAATATTCCTTTCTTTTTCTAAACTTCTATCCAAATTAAATTACTACATAGAAGTCCCCATGAAAAACTCCAACTTCTAAGAAATTTAATAAGAACAAAAGAGATGAAGGTACCTGGAACTTCATGAGTCCAGTTGTCAAACCCAGAGCCACTGATTAGTAGACAGCAAGTGAAAGAAAAAATATGCTTCCTTTATCTATTGCAATTCTCTAACAGTACAGACAAAATACTTTGAAAGTCCCAGAAATTTTTCATTTGGAGCTTATTGCATCTAAGGAGATTAAATGAAGGTGATGTCTTTTAGCAATGATATTTGGTAGCATAAACAAATAATGACATCAGTTTCACACCTTGCATTAAATGTGCTTAAGTAGATGAAACTGCTTGATTTCCACTCAGTTATCAAACATACACAAGATACTGTAAGAAAAAGACTATGCTGCCCTCTTACTTCCAAGAATGCTTTCCAGATCAGAATTACAAACACTGCAGGATGAGGTTGCGATGTTGACACTTACACTTGAGAATTTTTTGACCTCAGGATGAACTGTGGAATTTCTTGCCACAGATTAGATAGCTATTTTAAGACTGGGTTCAAAACGGAATAAGTAAGTAAGAAAAATACATTAACCATTCTTAATAGAAATAGACAAAACAAAAAAATAAATAAAAATTGTGGGGAACCACAGAACACTACTCCATGATATGTCATGGACCATATTCCCAGCATACATGCCCTGTTCTTGTATATTTCTTAAACTATTCACTGCTGGCTATTGCTGTAGGTAGACTCTGATTCAGATGTCTGTCTTCTTGCTCTCATGAGACATCCCCCTTAACAGTTCCAAGTCAGGATAAAATTAGAAGCATTAATTTAGCTATAGCACAAGTAGGACCAAACTCTACAACAGTTGTACCCTGGACACCTGTTAAAGTTAATAAAAGCTGCAGAGGAAGGCATGGTTTAGCCATAAGTGATTGTTTTCCCCATCAACTATTCTTAAATACATTACTTCCTTTGAAGAACAAGCAATTACAGTTAAGATTTATTGATTTCATAATTCCAC
The DNA here is from genome assembly GCF_051311805.1 of Agelaius phoeniceus. Lineage (NCBI taxonomy): Eukaryota > Metazoa > Chordata > Aves > Passeriformes > Icteridae > Agelaius > Agelaius phoeniceus. The sequence goes on from NC_135267.1 coordinate 58,124,406, forward strand.
TTATAGGACTAAATTTAAAATAAACGAACACCAAGAAAGTTCAGTATTCTATGAAGCGGATGTTTAAATAATCTGACTACCTGATATCTCTATGCACTATTCATAGTGAAAGGATTTGTTAAACTCAAAACGTGAGGTACCATCTTCTGAAAGTAATTCTGAGTCAAACAAGAAGCTGAGATGGTTAGTTCTGAAGAGCGACACTAGAACTGCTGTGAAAAATAGAAAAAAAAATAAGAAAACTTGCTACAGGTGCATCAGTCTGAAAAAAGAGCTGCTGATGTACCTTGATGTATGAGGGCTTGGCTTACCATGGAACTTCAAATCCCATAGATTGTTTCTTTCCAGACACTGTCATTTTGGCAATTTTTGGCACAATTTCAGATTCCATTCTGGCTGACTGGGAATCCCTTGTTTTTCCTAGTAATAGACAAAAAGTAAGTTTGAACTTAAGGTTGTGACTAACAGGTATTAAATATGAAGTTTAACAAGTTCCATTACTTCTCTCCAACCCAACAATACCAGTACTTTGTGACCAACACTCACATTTCAGTGTCTTATGTGCATATATTACATAATTAATCATAAAATCTACAGTTAGATCTATTGTGAAAATCTCACCTCTATCTCCAAGCATTCACATGACACCTACACTATGCAAGAGCTTTACTAGAAGCAGCTCTGCAGGGTGCCAGAAGCATTTCATGCAACACGAGATAAAGAAAGAGTTTGCAGCTGCTCACTAGATGATTGGATTAATTCTTCTTTAGAGTTTTTCTTTTGCCTTAATATTGCTAACACTGTAAAGCAAAAAAATATGTCCAACTCAGAGAATGCTAGCAGCAGCACCAGCTATGTGTGGGCTGCAAGGCCTTCCCCGAAACCTGAAAACAGAGTTGTCTCATACTGAATTACACTCAAGAAGCCAAGCAATACTCCAAAGCTAGCTGATTTCAAGGTTATTTAGAAGTAATTACCAGAACTGAGTAACTTAATTACTTAAAGGTATTAACTTTTACCATAACTTAAATGAAAACACAATTAAAGTTCATTCTTAGTTTTGTGAAACTAGTTGCACAACTAATAGCACTATTAGTTTCTTATCAAGCTGTAAAAAAAAGATAAATCATTTACTCTGCAGAGGAGGCGTTTATATAAAAGAAGTAAACTAGACATTTTCTTTGCACAGTTCCCTTGTTGTTATTTTAGGATCCCTCCTTCTTTCAAGGAAAAAACTTCCTGTATTACAGCATTTGTGAGAGCTGCTGCACACTGTATTCTGAAGGATGTTACACACATGACAAAGCAAAAAAATAATCCAAATTCAGAATTAAGCTGCAATTTCTAAACACGCTTTACCTACAAATGTATCTGAAAACTAGAAAAATGCCACTACTGTTCCGGTATTGGACCAATTTGGATAATCAAGAGTCAAGTGAATACCAAGTTACTCTTTCAAGTATTTTAGATACACTACATTAGGATGAACTATTGGAGCCATTTGGCCTTACTCCTTTATGTTAATGCTTCACTTCCTTCTAAAGCACAACGGCTACACCTTTAAACCACAAGATCAAATTGGTTTGTAGGTTACATAAATGGTTGCGGTCAAGGCTGCTGAAGATTTCAAGCAAGGAAGCAGAATACCACAGACATGTCTACAACAGCAAACCAAAAAAGCAAATAATCACAATACAGATGGGGACATTCTTATTTATCTGATGACTTGGTCTTCATCTCCCTCATTTGTCTTATCTGCTGATACTAATTTTATTTATATGCCACCTGCAGATCTCTCTGCAAGAAGTCATCTGTATGTGGTTCATGAATAGTTGCACACAAATAAGAAACAAAATTAGGAGAAATAATTCTCAGAAAATACCATGTTTGAAATCTGGCTACAAGGAACTAATAATTACAAATAACACAATTAAATTGAAATGAGACTAGTTGAAAGAAAAGACAATCATTAGTATTACAAAACTTGAAAATAACTTCCAATCTATTAGTCCAAAAGTCAAAGGTTTTTTACAAAACACACATTCTCTAATCAATTCCAAAACTAAGCTTTACTCTGTACAAAAATGCTGTAGTGTTTGACACAGACTCAAAATTAAATTGTACAAGGAGACTTAACACATTCAACAAATGGATTACTTGAGACAGAAGAAAAAACCTTAAAAGTAGAACTTAGGAAACACTACAAGTAGAAAGAAGATACAAAACTAAAATCACAAAGAACGAGAGAAAGTAAAATAATAGTCCATTAAAGCTGACAATTTGGGTAGTTCTTTATTGATATATACTTCAGTTTTATAAGTAACAACAACAATAATAAATAATTATATAAATAAATAAATACTAAAGTAGAGGTGGGGCAAGGAAGCAGACTGGGATCATATGAAGACAAATCAAACCATAGAAATAATCCAAGAATGGCGACATTCATACAGATGAAAAGGCAAGGCAAGAATTATTAGTAACATTACTGATAGAAGCATCAAATACAATTTTCAGCCTTCAATGTTTTTATAACCAAGTACAATAAAATCAAGCAGAACATTTGAGATAAGGACCAAGTCTGTCTTTTATGCATTGCAGGCGCCATTAAAGATTAATAATTATGGCTTCATTACAAAGGACAGAAGGCTGGGAAAGGAGTATACTTCACTATCTAATCTATAGGGAACCGGAGAAAACTGCATGATAAATTCTTATCTGCTCTAGCAGGCAAAGCAAAAGCTATTCGGCACTTAACACATTGCATGCAAATCCTTAAATTGCACCTTGGAACTAAAAGGAAGTCAATGCACAAAGCTGATACAATTCTTAAAACACTTCTTAATCTACAAGCAGGGTACCCTATGGCAGCTGAAGCATACTACAAACCCAGAAAAAACATAGGAACAGTAGTCCCAATCTGATTAGGACAAGAGCAGCTGTGGAAAATCAATTTTGAAGGGAAAGGATTACAAGGATATACAGATTTTTACCAAGAAGGCCTTCATTAAGTTCTTCATACCTACTGCCACTTGGACATTCTCAAACACATACCTAGGTAATTCAATGGCAATACATTTCCTAAATCAAGAGTACAGATAAAATAAAAACAGATACATCTTTCACAAACTCCAAAAGAAGTCCCAATACTTCATTAAATTTCACTACTCTAAGCATTGCAAGAAATAAATCTAAGTGTATCCCTAAAAGTAAATGCACTGATTGACATAACACTAGGAAAATTTAAAAATTTTCCTTCTACAGAAACACATAGTATACATTTATAAATCCTAAAAATTAAAACTGAAAATAAAAAAGTAAAATCTTAAAGGCTCATCAGCATGATAGTTCTTACAATTCAGAATGTTCAGAACCCCAAACTTCTAGCCTATTTTAAGCAAAGTACCTTCCAGAGAGGTATTTGGTACTGAGACTGCACTGACATCAGAGTACCAAGGCTAAAGCACAATGTAGCTACAAGTCAAACACCACTACAAAACTAAAAGTGTACTGATCAACCTTGTCTCAGTATTAAACTGGGATCAGCCTAACTACAAAGGGAACAGACAGACTCTCCTGCCATTACTCCAATACAACCGGAGTGTATGACACCTTGACAAAGTCCTCTTCTATTATTCTTGACTGTGTTTTTACCTTTCCTTTGACTGCCAGTTGGTCTTCTGACTTAATTCAACAGTTTGCTAAGACTTACTCAAAAAGTATTACTAATGACACCTGATATAACTTCAAAATTGTTAGCAATACAACCCCAAAATCTGATGGCACAATAAACTACCTGCAGGCTGATAAATATGATGATGACATAGACAAATACATATGTGGGAAGGAAGTAAAACATTGGGATAGTCTTTAAAAATTAACACAGTCTCTCTAGCTGTTCAAGATGAAACAGTAGAAATACATAGATTTAGTCAACCACCTCCCTTTACTGTGAGCAACTCCCTCTGGATTCCTTTTCTAAAACTGGTTTTAAGCAGTACCTGTAGAAAATCTGTACAAACAAATCAAAAGATTACTCTGACCACATAATCAAACATAACAGGCTTGATAAGTCCTTTTTTCAATTTTGATACTTAACATTGAAAATAACAGGATGATAAAAATTAATCTTTTCTCTGATTCTGTTGGAGGTATGGAAGGTTTCAGTAAATGGAAGAGTTGATTGACAGTGTAGTCTGCTCCCAGGTAGTTCAGAGGTGAGTGAAAAGAGGAATCTGTTAAACAGCCACTCTCTCAAGAAAGACACATTGATACCAAATGGATATTGGCATATTTAGAGAAATGCACACTAGCACTGGGTATTTAAATCCACGCTTTGCCCAGGTGACCATATCTTTCCAATAGCTGTAAAAAAATGCCACTGCTCTCAATTCCTATACACAGAAGCTTCTCCTCCCAAGTAGTCTTTCTTACCCAACAGTAAATTGGCACTAAACCTCTACACTCAACTAGCCCACTGCATAGAGAAACCTGTTTCTGATACAATGAACCATAACATTTTAAGTGCCTGAATTCAGCTTGAAAAACAAAGACAAATGTCAAGACAGGCATGTCTTGAGGTTATGCTTTTTCAGATGGCAATTCCATTTAAATAAATCCTTGTCTACTCACAAACCAACTACTAGTGGTATATAAGCACTGCAATTCCATTTAAATAAATCCTTGTCTACTCACAAACCAACTACTAGTGGTATATAAGCACTGGCAAAGGATCACACCTTCAAAGGAATTATGTTCCAATTAACTGTAGGCAGCTTGCTATTAGTTTTTCACTTGCATGCTTTTGACATTTTTATTGCTTATACTGATTCTTCTTTTTTCAAAATTGAATGTGCACTTGAAGGCAGCTGCATACTATTTCAATTTTGAATGGGGATGAGAATCTTACATTTAACTGACACTTGACAGACAGAATAAAGTTACTTAAGCAGGTCCTCCTAATGCTGTCTAAACCAGCACTGCCATGAGAAAAAACACACATGCAACACCATGCTTTCTAATCTACAAGATACGGTTTGCATCCTTTCCTCTGCTACAGACTTTCTATATAACCACAAACAAGTCACTTACACCTCTGTCTGCTCATTGTACAGCAATAGCCACCAATTACATAAAAGAAAACAGGGCACTGGTTTTGTGCACCATGTCATGAGCTTGGTGCACATGTCATGAGAAACAGTTCTGTCTGAAAAGCAGAATTAATAACCAAGGCTCCTCTCAAGATAACACACTTCCCTTCCTATATGCTCTGCTATGATTTTAAACTAATTTTAAGACCCTGTAATTGTCAAAATATTTCAAATATAGGCTATGCATGAGTGAGTCAGCCAGATGTAGACACCCACACGATCACACAAAATTTAATGCTCAGAACCATGTATCACCTGTTTGACCACACATTTCTGGGTTTATATTAATATCTAATAAATCCACCCTGTCACACAACCCACCTGAAAAACTTCAAATTTTTACATTTTTCTATTTATGCCACAAACCTCATGAGTTTTAAGACATGACTTTTTTTTTAAATTTGCCTTAAAAATGGTAGAATTTTATTTTTTATCTCTTCAAATGTCAAAGCACATGGAAAAAATAACATAAAGAAATATCAAAACTTGTCAAATTAGAGATATGCTACTGAAAATAATTTGTTTTGGTTTCATAATTAAACTGAATTATTTGACACTCATGAATTCTACAAAATGCTGTAGGTTATAGTGGTAACTTGCAGTTAGTTAAGTTTGCACTGGGATGCAGTACACTATCACCAGTGGCACTGGTACTGCGTATTAGTATTACCAACATATCACAATTCTGAGAACATTGTCAGAACTCCAAGACTCTTAACAATGTACCACCAGTACATAAAAAAGTCTGCATGATGTGAGAACTTCAACTTACAGAATTTCTTCCATATGCAAACTTTAGTACCTAAATTAAACCGGTTCAAAACAGCCACTTTTAGAAAACCATATGACATTATGCTACCATAAACTGCAACATACAAGTGGATGCTACTGAACATCCACAGCACTTCCAAAACCAATGGAACAGTCCAAAATAATAGAAAAGACAACTTGCTAAGTCACCACCCAGTGATGAGACACAGCCATTCTAAAGATATTACTGAAAACAATTCTCCAAACAAGAACCCTGAACTTTTTCTTTTTAAAAGAATGGTTATTTCCTAATAGAAACCACAGTCAGGGGCTTTCCAGGTAACTTGGTCTCATTGTTAAAACTATTACCTTCTCTGCAAAGTTTCAGAGGGTGAATATAATTTTTTTTTCATGTAATTCAGAGTAGGCATTTTCACTGAAAAATGCTGAAAATAAAAATATTCACTTGCACCTCACTACATGAATTTTTTTGGTTTGTTCTTAAGGTTTGATACAACAAGAGGGAAGAGAGATACAGCAGGTTCTTGAGTGGTGATATTCCTGAGTCCATCCGTCATGGACCAGTTTTCTGGGATCCACAACTTGCTATCCCAAGACTGAAGTTCCAGAAAAGTTTGCTTCACTACATGCAGCTGCAATAACTGTGAGTGCAGCAGCCACAGTCAGAAGGGCTGGCAGCCTGCTACAGCCAGCTGGCACTCCTCACCTCTCTGGCTTTACTTTCAATGTTTGCAGTTTTCAGCAAGTTGACATCAGTAGTCCAAAAATTAATTTGTTCAAGTGAGGCTCCTGCCTGGAGCTGACTTTTTTGGTTTTTTTTTTTTACTTCCAAACAGGGAGAACAAACAAACTGGAAGATAAAAGATAGAACAGAGGGTTTTTAAAAATGGCACCTAAGGAAGGTATTATTTGCATAAACTAAGTCCATCAAGTAATCTTTCCACATTATGAAAATCCACTTGATTTTGCCTTAGCAAATAGTTTGCACATGCTCTTATGGCTTAAGTTTTACAAACTAAATCCCTGAAACACTTCATCAACATTCAGTATGTAGCTGCTAAAACTGTTTTTGTCCAGGCAGGACACAACAGTGTCACCTGAATTCAAATTCTACCTCTCCTGTGGTCTCCATAGTTTCCTACCACAACAATAAACGGGAGGCATAAATCTGTCCTGGATACATCATAAAAACAAACAAAACTGGAGGGCAAGAGAAGAAAACCATGTAGTGAGAACTGGCAAAGCAGTAAAACACATAGATTATCAAAAACAGATGAAGACTAGAAGAATGAAAACCAGTCAAGCAGAGAAGATGAAACAGAGGATAGAGTGAGCATGAAAAAAACAAAACTACAGTATTAGTGAACAACCTACCCTGAGGAAAAACTGTATAAGGAGAAAGTAAGAGACCATATATGCAATGATAAGTTACATACAAAGCTAAACACAAACAAAGGAAGCAGAAATTTAGCAGAACTAAAAGCAAATGCAAAGTATGTCTGGAAAAGAGCAAACATGGAAAATAATGGCCAATTATTAGAAAAATAGGTGGGAAACTGGGAATTGCTAGATAAGGAGATTGAAATTATGAAGTAGAAAAAATGGAACTGCAATAAAAAATGTGGAATGACATCAGGAAATAAATAAAATACTGTGTTTAGGGCACAAAGACAAATTCAATAAAAAAACTGAACACAACTGAATAAGTTAGAGGATTAGAAGGACACAGACATGTATGTTAGATCAAGTTGAAGTGGCAACAACATATTTTCTTTCCTGTTTGAAACATAGCCAAAATTTCTGGAGTTCATCACATCTCTTGCCATCAATACTACCTCCCCAAATGAAGCCAGATGATACAGAATCCAGCAGTCAATTACAGCTGCCTTCTCTTGCTCTTCTCACCTGAAACATCTTCCTGCGAGAATTTTCTGGCCATCAGGACTTACTTAATTTACACACATTCAAGCCTGCAAGCAGCACAAAATTAATGTTACCTATTAAAACTATTTTTTCCAAGTGACTCTTTACTGCAATCATTCCATCGAATGGTGTACATATAATTTAGAATATCTAATGTTGCCAGAAACACACCTCAGAGAACAGTGTATATTCTTATATAAAAGATTTTACTCATGTCTATTACTACTAGGAGCATTTTCACAACTTAAACTTGTATATCTTAATATTTTCATGCTTAAATCAACATTTCAATTTTTATGAAGTTATGTTTAAGCAACACACGACGGCAAAGAAATGCACAGACCAGTTCTATACATAGACCATTGGTACAGTCTTTCCAGAAATATGGATAATTAGTCTGGTTTGCATTCATGGTTCATCTGTTAGGGGAAGTAGTGCCTGTTAGACAGGCACTGATGCTATAGCAAAACTCTTTAAGATTTCCAGTTTCACTCAGCCAACACCTCCCCTGTAAAAGAACAGAGCTCTCCTGTGCAGAAGGGCAGACTGGGGGGTGGTGCGTGTTTTCCTTTCGAGAGAACCCAAGCATCAGCTGTCTCCTTTAGATGTTTCCGACATGTAAAGGTCCAATAGGAACTCAACTATCAAAACAGCAACTTTCTCATCCACCAAGTTTTTCAAAAGGATGTCCCTGTGATATTTCTCATACCTACTGCTTATAGTTCAATGGACTAAAATTCAGCCCTTCACATGACCGTAACTCAGCACAACTCATCCTGTAACTATTGAAACCCAATTTGTGGGAGGTGTATTGCTCTGCATTCTAGCAATGCCAACAATACCCATTCTCAATCCGTAACTGAAGCTACGATCTCCTGCAAAAATAATTTATTAGATATTTGCAGTTGTTCTGTAACAGCACCTTTACTCTCCCCCAAATACACAACCATAAGTCGTTGGTGGTGTTTTCTAACTCAACGAATTTTTCTTAAATGACTGTGAACTGTCTTTCAGTGAGATTTACAAAAAGCTCAGTCTGATATTTCTGAAGTGCAACTTCCTACCATAAATGGTCATGTAAAGAGCAGAGTCAGCACTATGGGCAGGATAACCCTAAAAAGATATCCCCTTTACCCAGTCACATAATTGAACAGAACACAGATTCCATGCAAATTACCAGAATTTCTGTTAAACCTTGGCCCAAAATGAGTATGTAAAACTGAAAGTACAGTATGTACATTCTATTACAATTGTATCAAATTTCCAAAAATAACAAACAGCAATTTCAGGTTTAATTCATAACTAATGTTATAATGCCAGAGGATGGTGCTATTTGCACATCATTCAGATAATTCAGAAACATCATACCCTTTACATGTTGACATTATTTATGCAAGTACATTCCTGTTGATTGTATTGAAGGAGTGCAAGGCATTTTACAAAAAGAAAGCTTTCCTGATCCACAACTTTTATTTATGCACTAAAACTACTTCAGTATGAAACAGAAATTTAAGAACAGTGAACACAAAAAACATAGAAGCAAACTGACACTATTTAAAAAGTAAAATCATCTTACATTTGTTCAGCTTTTCCACAACCATTCTGCAAATTTTCAAACTTTCTCCAGAAACTTAATGAGATAGCCTTTTAAAGTTGCAGAAGAAAATGTATTTACTAGCCCTACACAACTGTTTAAGCTGTAAATATTTCTAGCAGTTTTAAGGTCCAGAAAAATGCAAAAATTTTGTGTGGTGAGAACTTGTAGGCAGGACTAGCTAAAACCTTATTTAAATTTAGGTTCTCTGAATTCTCAACCCTCTCACTCTGCTGGTGACATTACAATCACACCAGATCCTCTCCATGACTTTGGGGCTGGCAATGCATAGAGCACAAGGCACATTTCAGAGGGGGTGGCTTCAGAAGGCAAAAAGCCTAATCACATATCAAAAATTTTTGATAATGAAAAAAGCAGTTCAGAGGCTTATGTAAGATGTGATTTTAAAGAAGCAAGTGTTCAACAGGTTGAGTGAGTATAAGTCTTTTAAAAGAAAAAAAACAAAACAAGGTCCAGCCGTACAGCAATTACTCATAACACTGTGTGCACACAAACACCCATCCCCTACTGTAAATTGAAATACAAATGTATTTAATCAAAAAATCTAGTGTTGTTCATGAGTACAAGGGAGAAACTCACTGACTGACTTTGACTTTTGCACTTCTGCTTGCAAGTTTATGGCAATCAAACAGGAAATCCTCAGAAATGTCCCCTTTCAGTTTGTGGGTTTTTTCCCCTTAAAAAGACAAAAGCATAGACATATTCTACTTACATATTTTACAAAATGTCAGCCAAATACTCCCATTTTGAATGCTTTACCTATAATGAAGATAAAGGGAAAATAGTATTTACTAGAATTTCATTACAGGTAAAGAGAGTAGGAGTGGAGGTATAGGATTGCCAGCAGAAATGGAACTGAATAGATGGAAGTACATTATATGGAGCAGTTTGTATTTCAAGGGGTTTTGCTTTGGTTTGATAAAACTGACTTCTTGATCATCCTTGCCATGCTCATCACCTCCTACTCAACATAGATGGAGACATCTTCCCAAGCCAGTAGTTAGGGTACTTTTCAGGGATGTGGCAAAACTAAGTACAAAGTCTTTACTATACCTGCCAGAAACTGTGGATGATATGGGTATTACCCACACCACAGTAAATGTTCAGACTCTTGATATTTTGGGGGGCTTTCTTCTTCTACTTAAGCAAGAGACAACCTTCCCACTAAAAAGCATCTCACTATAACTACTAACCAGCTTTGGGTGTGAGCCTCAGTTCAAAATCATCTTTGTGTTCAGTATTTGTTCATATACAGAACTCAAAGCAAACCTTAGTTGCATTTTTGCTACAAATACTAAAATGCCTCCTGAATTCCACAGTCCATAGCCATAGTGGAGATCTGAACTCAAGAAGAATTGCTTCAGGGCATTGTGCTGCTTTCACTAAGTAAGAAAACTGCTACAGTGGAAAGAGATACTAAGGAACAAAGATTAATAAAGTTCCAGAACTTTTTTTCTTGTGAAACATAAATAATATTCTAAATAGTCATAATATAAAAAAATGTACTAAAGAGTATTATGGTTCTCTGTATTAAAAACTACAATTAGATACAAGAACACAAAAAAGAAATCATTAACAACAAAATACCTCTCTCTAATACAGTGAAAACAAGTGTGTTATTTTAAATCCCAAAATAAAAATCATTAAAAGGTATTACTTTGATCAAGTAAATTAGACACAGTAATTTTCCAAACTGCCAAAAGACAATGTTTAGTGTTTGGGTTTCTTGATCAGGAGCAATTTTAATAAATTGAGGAAACTGACAAGGAAAAAGCTGACAGTATTAACCAGAATGGAAGTAATGATGCTGGAAGGCAGGCTCCAGTGAAGATAAACCCAGTAAAACACAAGACTGACGTTCTAAGCTCATCTTCAGAAATAGCTGTGCTCTATGCAAGGCTGTTAGCTCAGTGAACCCAAGAATAAGAAGTGAAATAGGAGCCAAGATCTTACACCTAATATTTGCTCTTACTTTTTAAAGCAATCTAGCAGAACAGGGCCTGCCCCTATGTCCCCAAGAAAATGGGAATTTTCATTTTCAATGAATGGAATTTTCACTTTCAATGTAAATTTACATACGGTAAATATCTAAGTACTATAAATAGCTTACATTAACTAATGATACACATGAATGGTGGAAAAGGTACCTCTGATTGGTGACAGGTGCCAATACATAACTCCCAGACCTAGGAGCTGATAGGCTCCTAATCACCAGAGATGGAATCAAATACAATAGAGTAGAAGAGATGGTATTTACAGTTGTACAAAACAGAATAGCTCAAAGGTACTGTAATTTGAAAATCCTACCTCTTTTGCTATTGCAACTAATCTCTTACCCAAAATCTCTTATTCCAACTAATCTGTTAATATCCAAAATTTAGGCAGCTACTGAAAATGCATAACCTTGTAAAAAGTTAAATAATAGATTAACTGAGTTTATTTTTAAAAATTATTCTTAAATCTCAGTTAATCTCTCTAATCTTGAATATCAGGTAATGCATACATCTAAAAGTTACTTGAATAATCACTCTGAAGCTAAAATGTAAAATGTTCAAATTTATACCATTCAGAAAGAGTAAATGTTAAGAAAGAACAAATCAGACACAAAAGGAACTAAAATACATTGATCTTTGCACATGCAAATTAGGTCAAATTAAACATTTCACACAATCTGTTCAAAGGAAACATTCTGAGTGAACATACACCCTTCTTGTAATAGGATTAAATGTAAAATAATGAAGCAAAAACAAAACACTTAAGAGAACCAAGAAAAATAATTAACAAGGTGCTGCTTCTCCTTTGCATTTTTTCTCCAGTAAGACTAATATTGATCAACCTACTCTTCCCCACCTTAACTGTTCCAAGATTTCCAATTAAGGGATGAGGTGTCATGCTATTGGTTCAATTTTGCATTATTACTCAATATCAACATATTAAGTGGGGAGGTTAAAAAAATAACTGCAGGATCACAATTCTTCCCTAGAAATTTCAGAAAAGCAAAGTAAAGTTTAACACTTTTTCTTATATCAGATTCAGCCTAAAATAATTTTTTATTAGATTTACAAATTATTTATATGTAGATGGGACAGCTTAAGTACTCTAGAGGCATTCAATTTTAAAAACATAATACCAGGAGAAAACACTTAAGATTTCCTCCTTCCAGCTTAATTTTATTTTCAGTGTTCTTACATCATGAAACCAAAGGTTGTAGGTGCACCATCAATATGTTATAATATGCTCAAAATCTACAATTCACTACTAGAGATTACATTTCACAATGTGGTATTATTTAGCAGAATGCTTCCCCTATTTTTTATTAGATACCACTTTAAACATCTTCCCCTCTCAATACTATTTGCCACTCATGGTGGAACATCAGAAGAGAAACAAAGGGAAACGAGGCTTCAAGTCCAGTAACACTCATATCTGCTAGTTCTTGGTAATTTGTCCGTAACATAATGTGCTATTCCACATGTGACTGCTCACAACTGGAAGAGACCATGACTGCTCATAACGATCCTGGTGAACCAGTATTTTATTCTATCTTACTACTGGCACTCAAAGCTCAGCTTTTCTGATATAACTAGCTACACCACCACTAGTATCTCTTGCTGGTAGACTTGGCAGATATTCCTGTGCTGTAAAGGACACTTTTTTTTTGCATGTACCTCCTAAACTCGAGCAACTCCAGCCTTTTGGAAAGAAAGAGTGCAATCTCAGTTTTGTCCTCAGTGCTACACAAATGAAAGTTCAATTATCACACACACAAGCCTACTCAACAGTAGCTATCTTTAACCAAAGACAAGTAATAACCAAATATATCTGCAGGAGAGGATAACCACATTCTCAAAGCTTGAATTAGAAACTCTCAGATAAAGAAGTTTGATACTACTAAGTCATACTTTACTATCACATAATTTTCTTCTACTTCGTTTTTGTGAAATTTTCTGTAGGTCTTCACTGTAAAATCAACAGGTTTCATTCAACAGCTACTTTTGCTGCTTCCTTTAATTCTAATGGAAAGCACCCTACTCATTCCCTAAATAAACATAAATAGTTCGCCACACTGTCATCTTGTCCTGTTCATAAATAGAGTACATTTGAGGAAGGGCAGAAATGAAAAGGAAGCAATGGCTAATACAAATACAAAGAAAAAAAACCCAAAAAACCAAAAAAAAAAAAAAAAAAAAAAAAAAAAAAAACCCAAAAACCACCAACTTCAGCATTCTTTCCTATTTAAGTATCTTACTGGCAATCCAAAGAATATTCAAATGCTACGTGTGAAACTGCTAAAGATCTCTGAATTTAACTTGCAAGACAGACTTAAGCTGCATCAATGCAGTAGGCTGATCAAAGGTATTTAATTTATCTGCAGTCCAGAACCTCCACAGTATCAAAACCAACATACTAGCAGAAAATATATAACTGAAAAAAGTTCACACAACTATTACTACAAATTTAGAGACTAATCTTAAGCTATCTGAAAAGCCATGAAGTTTTCCTGGACCATTGCTGTGCAGTTTGTACAAACACCTAGTTACAACAGATTATATACCAGAAAGATATATTTCCCTGAGGAATATATTATGTATGCAACACTGAACATTGCTAAGGATTTAGAGAACCTACCATTAATTTGGTGATTTAGTTGCAAGTAGGCCTTTGAGTGGCTAACTGATACAAAATCCTAGAATTAGGCTCTGACTGAATTTATCAGGGAAACCACTGCAAGGAAGAGCGTAGATACTGGCCAAACTGAAGTAAACAAGGTACAAAAAAGCTACGTGACATGCACAGCAGCATACATTTGAGAAACATGAAATTCAACTTTAAAACCCTACCTCTTCTGTGTTAAAATTTAGGAAAAAATCATAAAAGTAGCACCACATTTCAGCATAAGAATGCTTTCTCTTTTTAACTATACCATGTTTTACATTATCTGCATTACTTATCTATACTTGCAATACTTATATATATTATTACTTTGAAAATTTATTTATTCCATATTTTCCTATGAACTCATATGGTGTCAGCCAAACTTACCTGATTTCCAGCATTATCAAAGATGAACTTGTTTAATCAAAACTAGAAAAAATTAAAACCTAATATTACTATAACCTGAAAAAGAGAGACCCATATTTAGAAAATAACAACCTATATATAGATGTAATGCGAAACATAACACTGGAGGTTCTATTCTCCGTTGCCAAAATAGTTCAGAGACACAAACTGATTTATCAAAAGCTGCATATCTGAGTTTAGAAGCAAAATTGAATATAGTAAAGTACAGCCTATAGTTTTACACAAGCTTTGGAAGACTTATCAGACACAGATCAACATGAGAAAAATTTCATTTTCCAGCCTGAAGCACTGCATTTCATTCTGTTATGACTTTAGAAGGGAACTCGCATGAACTCAAGTTCATTGCTTCATGTTTTTCTCTACACTTCACATTTACAGTAGCACCTGTAAGCACACAGATAGCACCTACAATCTTGCAATAGTTTGTTTGCATACATGTTATCATAAAACAGCACCAAAAGCATAAAATTTAAAGCACATTTCTGCCTTGAAAAGTGTTTATTTAAGACCTTTGGGTAGCACTTTCCTTTTTTTTCAACTCAACCACAGTTACATTATCTTGCCTAGTGGACAAGCAAAGTTAGTCATTTTCCTGTTTATGTGGGTCAGCAATAGGGAAGAGGAAACATTAAAAATAGGAAAATGTGATTCTAAAACCACAAAAAGTTGCAGCAGGCACTCCAACAAGGAGTACCCAAAATAACTTCAACTCATATTTTGGAATTAATTAGATACAAAATTTCCACTTAGGGTGAGCTCCTATAGGCAGTAAAAAACATAGAAAAAGAACTGAAGCAACAACCAGTCAAAGCTCTTGCATGTCTTTGACAATATGGCATTACAACTTCTGCAGACACAAGTATTTTCCACAATAAAGTCAGCTAGTTTTCCAAGCTTTTGGTATTTTAAGCATTAGTTTCTGACAGTGGACTCATGAGTTTTAATTTTAATGGCCATTTCAATCATCACAAGTATAACAGAAGGAAGGAAACTGGCACTTCACATATTTTTAAGTGTCCTCACTGAAGACTGAAAGGCTGTGAACATAGAAGCTGAGGTGATGAAAAATGGATGATATCTTGTCATCCAAGAAGAAAACAGTTCAGGTGTAAATAGAGGCACACAAGTGGTGGCATTTCTGTTATGTCTGATATATATGTGCCATAATACACTAGACTATGGAACTAATGTGCTTTGTTACAATTCTGAATCATCCACAAAACTGAAGAAACACATCCAGAAGACTGTACAGAGATGAAGTTTGCATAGTTGACACAAATTTTCTGGGGAAGGAACAGTATTTGTAGTGAAAGACCCTTAGCATAAACATTGTGAAGTAATTTTGTGTTTAAACCCTGCAGTTTTACACCATCCTGGCTTTTACTTTTTAACTTATTTTCTGAATTTTCCCAGGTTTCCTGTTAGCACTCAAGCTCCTTTCTACCAGTAATGGCTCCCACTATTTTGGATTGGATATGCATATGCCACTTCTAATGTTTAGATGTCTTACTAGTTTCTAGAGTTGAAATGCACTAGTTTTCAACTGCGAAACACTCCCATGTCAGCATTCCCAATGGCATTCCCTCGCTTTGAGTACTCTTCTGGTACAACCTGAAGTACAGCTTCAGCTAGGATTTACAATCTTTAAATTGATCCATGAGAGCACTACAGCAGCAGTGATTCATCCATCCTTAAAACAGGATTTTTTAAAAAATCTGACTCCAATCATACATTCCCAACACTCCAGCAATGCCATCTGAGAATTTAGTAAATTCTTCACTTTACCTTCTAAAGACACTGAGAAAACCAAGTTTTCTTGGTTGCTAGTTGATCTTTACCGTGACCTAAATGGACTGAGACAGAACACTGTAAGAACAAGTGGAGCTACGGTTTCCCCAGGATCTCTGGTTCTTCTGGAATCCCAAAGTTCTAAAAAGGACACAATCATCTTTAGTTTCATCCAAGTTCTCTTAGCTTTCAAGCAAAACACCCAATTTTTATACATGATACAGTCAACTATGGAAATGACTTTGTATTGGTTTACACTTCATCCCAACAAAACTAAACCAAACTAGTGTTACAGGACCATTAAGGAAAACTCAGAAAAAGCCTGGAGTGTCACTTTTTCCAGTGTAGGTGTACAGTATGTATGAGGAGAATCTCAAAAATGTATTTCAAAGGATTTTAAAAAGCTTTTCATTGCTGGTGACACATTTTTCCCTGAAATAAGCCACTTCCTTTCTAAAACCCACACAGTACCTCCGTGTCAAGATTCAGTAACTTCGCAAAGTCTGTGTATATATTTTTCTTACCCAAAACACGGAAGTCTTAAATTCGCATTTACTTTCCATGATTTAAGATATATCATGTCAGATTTCAAACATTTCCATTGAGAAAAGAACGCATTTTCTTTGTCACAGACAGAATGCATAACATATCTGAGTATAATTAAGTACAACAGGTCCTCATGTCTATAGCAGGCATTTGAGAATTGTAATGTTACAGAAAAGTTACTACATCCAACTGAAGATGGGAATAAAAATTTCTTCTCAGCTACCAATGTATAAACAATGGATTTTCAAATGAGCAAAATCAAAGCATCAGAGCCTTATCTGAAAAATGGCAGTAAAACATGAGGAAATATAAAGCTAATGAAAATATATTGTACATCACCGTTAAACTTCAGAAAGTTTGCTCTTCTTTGGAATTCTCCCTATAAATAAAATCCAAAAGTATCAGTTTGTCTGGTTTTGCTTGGGTTGTGTTAGTCATTGAAGGCTCCCAACTTCATTTGTCCATTAACCACAACCAGAAGTTAAAGCACAGTAATTGCATTCTCACACTTTGCACTAAGAAGTAACCACTATCACAATGACCATCACAACACAAAAAGACAGAAAACAAATAAGTATTTGTCCACAGAAAGAGAAAAACGTATCATTCTGAACCAAAACCAAAGCTTGCTGCATTCAACTGAGTAAAAAGAAAGAGCTAATTACATCAAGTCACATTGTGGTGATGTTTGTGTGATTTTTTCATTTTTAACTGCTACCGATGTAAAGCAAAAATAAAGGAAGATACTTATACAGGAGAGGCAAAAAAAACCCCAGAAAATTAAAAGAAACATTAACAAAATGCAAGGTAAGCACCTGCCAATTTTATTTATTCTTTTCTTGAAACTGCCCGCACTGTATTACCAGTTATGTTAAAATTCTGAATAAATGCAGAATAAAAGCATAAACCAAAGATACATGTCAGTGAAGAAATATCTGTTTCTCTATTAATATCTATTAACTGCTTCTCTGTAAGCAAAAGAAAGTAGTAAAGCCCAATATCTACAAACCTAGATTTGAGACATGTGCTTTATTCCTAGATTATCTGGCATGTCATGAGTAAGGCTTTTCAGCTTTCTGTGCCTTACTTTCAACTTTGACTCAACTGTGAAGTTTTATTTCTTATTAAATATTTATAAAAAATAGACCTGTTCTTGGTGCTATTCTTGAGAAATTACTATAAAACAAAATAGACAGTGCCACCACAAAGACAGCTCAATTCTAGATTCCTTGCTGCCCCAACAACAACCAAACCAAACAGAATCAGTTCTCAGAGCTTTTTATTTCCTGCAAGGACTGCACATTTACAGACACCTGACCTCTTTCTTGCTCAAGCATCACTAAAATCAAAAATCTTAATGTCATAAAGTGGTTAACAATTCCGTTAATGGTGCCTAAAATGGAATAGAACCTTGCTCAATCACCAGTATCTGTTTGTTCTCTAACACTAACACAAGCAAAAAGAAATGAAAATGTAGTTTAGCTAGAAAAAAAAACATGCACAAATTAAACAAAAATGTAGATGTTATTCACTGAGGGTACCATTTTCACAAAAATATTTTTAGAAATTTGAATTTTAAGAAAGATTTTTCAGAAAACCCATAAATACCAGCTACATTTCCTGAAACAAAAATCTTTGCTTGTCTTGACTATAGTGAGAATAATTTACTACAAGACTGTGTTTCAAATTGTAATCTCTGAATATCTAATACCAGAACAAAGGACACCTGAGAAATGCTACACATGTCAAGAACATATGCCACCAGTCAAAAAAGGGAAATCTGTATATTTTTCATGTTATGGATAAAAAGACTCAAATTATCAAAATAATATCCATCTTCATCAGCTATTACGTCCACACATTGACAAAAATCACAAAATGACAGTATATTCTGAGTTGGAAGGAAACCACAAGGACCAAGTCCAGTTCCTGCCCCTGCAGAGCACCAACCCCAAGAGTCACACCATGCGCCCAAGAGCATTGTCTAAACACCTCCTGAACTCTGTCAGGCTGGTGCTGTGACCACTTCCCTGGGGAGCCTGTTCCAGTGCCCAACCACCCTCTGGGTGAAGAACCTTTTTCTTATATCCAGCCTAAACCTCCCTTAACACAACTTCAGGTGCTTCACTCGGGTCCTGTCACTGGTCATCACAGAGATCAGTGTCAGCCCCTCCTCTTCCCCTCATGAGGAAGCTGGAGACTGGGATGAGGTCTGTCCTCAGTCTCCTCCAGGCTGAACTGACCAAGTGACTCAGCTGCTCCTCATGCAGCTTCTCTTCTTGGCCCTTTCACCATCCTCATGGCCTCCTTTGCATGCTCTCTAGTAGTTTAACGTTGTTATGTTGTGGCACCCAGAACTGCCCCCAGCACTGGAGGTGAGGCTGCCCCAGCTCAGAGCAGAGCAGGACAATCCCTCCCTTGCCTGGCTGGCCATGCTGTGCCTGATGCCCCTCAGAACATAGGTGGCCCTCCTGGCTGCCAGGGCACTGCTGGCTCATGTTCAACTTGCCACTACCGGGACCCCCAGGCCCCTTTACATGGCACTACTCTCCAGCCTCTCATTCCCCAGTCTGTATGTACTACCCCAGGTGCAGAATCTGACACTTGCCCTTGTTGACCTTCACTTGGCTGCTGACTGCCCAACTCTCCAATTTATTGAGGTCTCTCTACAGGGCCTCCCTGCCCTCAAGGGAGTCGCAGCTCCTCCCAGTTTTCCATCATCTGTGAACTTGCTCATTATCCCTTCCAGTCCTGCGTCCAAGACATTTACAAAGATGTTGAAGAGCACAGGGCCAAGGACGGAGCCTCACTAGAGATGTCTGATGTCACTTCATTTACTATAAACCTTTGTGCCTGATCCATGAGCCAGCTGCTCACCCATCTCACAATGTGTTTATTCAGCTGCATGCTGGACTTTTTGTCCAGAAGGATCCTGTGAGAGAGTCTCTAAAGCTGAAATCCAAAAAAATTACATCAACTGGATTCCCTTAGCTAACTAGGCAGGTTACCTTATAATAAAACAAAATCAGACAGGACTTTCATAAAGCCATACTGGCTGTGATCACTGACTGTGCTGTCTTTCAGATGTTTTTCAATACCTCCCAGAAAAATCTTTTCCATAACTTTATCAGACACTGAAGTGAGATTGATGGGTCTGTAGTTTCTGGAGTCTTCCTTAATACCTATCTTGAAAATCAGGACAATGCTCACCAGCTTCCAGTCAGCTGGGACCTCACTGATGATGAGTAAATACTTCACGAGCAACTCTTCTCTAAAATCTCCATCTCATTTACAAAAGAGTAAAATAATTTTCATTATGTTTTCATAAGTCTAATTCTTAAGAAATGGTTCAAAGATTCTCTTTCAAATATCACTTTAATATCTACAGACTACAACCATTTTACAGGTTATAGTCATCTTCTGGTCTTATTAGTACCAGAAACTTAGGGCAATGGGTTATTTTCTAAAGGAATCCTACCAACACTAAGCATACTAACCAATTATTTGAGCAACAAACTACTGACATACCTCAGAAGCCACTGACAATTGTTTCTAATGGGCCATTTTTAAACATGCAACGTAACGAATCCACAAACCAGATAAAGAACCCTTCCATGATGACACTAGAAGCTGATGAGCAGCTTCATACAGATGGTTCATCTTAAGAATTACCTAAAATCACAAACTGTAATTAGCTTTAACTTTTTGGTAATACGGTGTACTTGAACAGACCACAGAAAGGAGCAACTGCTGCATAATACAGCAATAATAAAATAGAGACCCGTTCCCATTGAACTGCATTGAAATAGCAATTTGGGAAGACAAGAGTGTAATTAAATAAATAAATAAATCACCATTGGCTTTTTGTTTCCTCACACTGTTCTCCAGTGCAGATAGGTGACTTGGACTAATGTCATTTCTATCATCTGGATGCAGTAAATTGAACAAAAAATCTAAGTCTGGATGCAGTAAATTGAACATAAAATCTAAGTTCATTAGCTGTCTACATTTCAACAAAATGAAACAAAAAAAAAAGTAAGATAACCATAAAAACTCAATTCATCCCCTTTCAGCACTTTAGGAAGTTTACTACATGAATTACAACGGGATGAAATATTTTCTTGAAATATTGATCCATAATCAAACCTAATACAAAAACATTTTTAAAATCTGAGAAGTCGGGTACTTTAGATTTGAAAAATATGTGACTGAGTATCTGTATAACCCTAGCTCGTGTATGAACTACTGCCCTTGTATAATGGCACTGTAATAAAGTACATATGTCTCATAAAAAGACAAGCCGTATCCAATATTCATACAGATCTTTTGTCCAGATAGTCATTTTTGCAGTATTAAGTTTGCCTAAGTACAGATTTTCAGAAACTGTTGATTACAGAAAAATGTTTCTGAATGGCACAGTAAGGAAACAGGGCAAAACACAAGACTGCAAAGACTACGCCCCTGCACCAATTAGTGTCTTAAAAATAACATTTTGAAATACTATTGTTCAACAGTTCTAGAAATTCAAGCAGTTTGCTGCACGTGAAACTTAAGATCTTGAGAACTGTCCAAATAGATTTTGCCTTACTTTCTCCAAAGGAATCTTCTGTGCAAAGAATGCCCATGCAAACCTGGACAAGAACTGGAGCCTGTTTCCACAACAGACATAAACATTACAGAACATTCAACTCTATTTCTATCAGGTGAGTTAACAAGAAATTGTAATTATCTCAGTCCTTTAATAATATGCATTTTATTTACATACATAAAGCAACATCCAATTTTGTATTAAAAATAGTCAGCAGCCATTTAAAAATTATGCACAAAATAGATTTGATGTACTAAATGCCTTAGGAGTACACAGTAGTACCTCTATGCAGTTTAATATTATCTTTTTCTGTTTATATGCAAACACAGACAAGTATTTTGCAATGTTAATATGTGAATTCCAAAACAAGTAACACAATTAACCCATATTAGCCAAAGATAGACAGTAGCTGCAAAATGGGGGGGGGGGAGATAATATACATGAATTAAGAAAATAAGCTCACCATGTCAAGCATAAAACAGCAGATTTAGTTTACTAGAATTCTAATATTCATTAGGCACAAACCCTTCAGTGCAAAGGCCAAACACAGTTGTTACACAAAAATGCCCCATACCATATCATGCAGTATTCCAACACAATTAAACTTGTCCTTGATACCATATACCTCATTCTCAGTAAATAATTAAAGGAATAATTAAGGAAATTATTAAAATACCTGTTTAATTTAAAAAGCAAATATAGTGACACAATACCTTTTGTTTAGAAAAACAAAACTATAAAATTGTCTAGGCATGAAAATAAATCTCTGGTGAAAATGAATTGGAATTCAGGTTAATCCACCACTTAGCTACCTTCTCCAATGTTTAGCCTGCAGGTCTGTATTAATTCAAGGCTCACCTCAGGATTCAGGATTGCAAACTGAGGAAAAATCCCTCCCCTACTGTTTACACACTGAACAGCATATACTGCTCCTTCATGACCACTAACACTAGAGTCAAATGCCAATGAAAAAGTAATTATATATGAAAATCTAGCTGCCTAACAAGATCCAAAGTTGTTTACTAAGCTAACAATCCCACAGTAAGATCAATGATAAACATCAATGCTGATGTTCTTTTTGCCCCCTACCACTTGTTCCAATGGTATCCACAGAACTTATATTTAGTTGTATGTCCAGTTCGTGCTCTAAAATGGTAACAAATGCTAAGGGGTTTTATGCAAATAAGGGCAACCAGGGGAATGAGAAAACAGACCAGCACCAAAGTTAGACAAAGAAAATAAGAAAAGATTTAAAAGGGAAAGCAAATCTGTTCAATTTTAAAGGACCCACACATATTAGAAATCTCTACTGACATTAATAAAGTCTTCTGGAGTATTTGAAACACGGGAAAGTAAAACCACCTACAAATACAACAAGCATGACAATGCCAAACTTTGCACTCATATTTTATGTTGAAAAATTAGAATTTCTCTGCTAGAAAAATAAAGCTCACTTTTCCCAAAATTGTGTGTAACTACAAACTCTGCTAACAGGACCCGTTGGTCAGTAGGAAAAACAGACTTGGATTTTTAAGCATGGGGAAGTTAAAGCTTGGATTAACTTCAGGGAAAGAGATCACTGAAAAGCACTTCATATTTTTGACACAGTAGAATTTGCTATTATGACTAATCAATAAAACCATCAGTAGTACAATCAGTATCCACCGGATTCTATAGAAAGTCTTCTCAGGAAATCAATTATGCTCCTGCTAATGAACTTATCAGATCATAGTATATACACTGGATTGTATTATTTAGTCCTTTAAAGGAACTCCAAATAGGTTAGGATAGATTAACACATCTATTGGAACATAAACACTGCAGCACTGTCATTACATAAAACTTTTATTAATTAGGGTAAGAAACATTAATTTCATTTACAAGGTCAAAGATCACACTGGTCTTAGTGCTAAGTGACAAATGCATCAACTAGACAAACAAGCAAAATAAACAGACCATTAAATTTGTACCTGAGAGAACTGGAACATGTTTTGTTTTATTTTATTTAGAAACAAAGTCATAGTGTAATCTGAAGTCAGAAATAAACCTAAAAGTTTTGTCCTTTTTTTTGACCGAACATGCTCAAAAAAATTGGTTAAAACTAGATGAAAGTCATATGTACTGTTTCATACTAGCTGCCAAGTTCAGCGTAAGTTTATGAACACACATTTTTCAAGTTGCAGCAGTATCTCTATTGAATTTATTGCTGTTCTGAATTTAAAATACTGACAATGACACTAGAAATATATTAGATGTCATAATGTGTGCTAAAAGGAAAGTTAAAACATATATGCAGCTATTAATTTGAATAATAGGGCACCATAGTAATTCCAGAATATTCTGATTTGGATCTTTCATCTAAAGATTCAATGTAACACCAATGTGTACAAACAGCAGAAAAGAATGCATTTCCATTTCTGAAGGAAGTTTTTATCAAAAAAGACAAGAGGCAGACACAAACAGCACTTAGGCTTTGCCTTTTTTTTTTTCCCATTAAGCAAAGACTCATGCTACAGTTGAAAGTACTGAAACTTCGGCACTTCTCTGAAAGACTTGAGAATAAACAATAGAATCCTAGGGAATCTTCTTATGAAATACATGCAGCATGTACATATCTATAAAATTGCTGGTTTAAAATGCTGGATATCACATTTTGATAGCTAACTGGAGTCACGGGGCACAACAATTTAATTGCTTGCTCCCCTACAAATTTGGTCCTATCAAAAACTACGCATGTACTACCACAACCAGAACTGTCAAAACCTGAGGTCCTTGAGGCTTTTAAAAACTAAAGGCATTTCTGTTGTAATAGTGTGATCAGTATAAAGATAGAATAATGACATTGACTGGAAACATCCATTACAAGACTGGCAGTTTAATAACATACCTTTATCAGAAAATCTAACCTTAAAGAACATTTAATAAAACAGTAGTAATATAAACTGAGGTTCCTGCTCCCCAAACTATACACCATATAGCAAAAGTAAATTACTTTACAAAATTCACTGTTCTTCCCAATGAACTGTATCTTCAACACCTAAAGTGATATTTCAAGAAGACTAATGGTGTTTACAGAATTTTTTACATGCATCTGTATAGTAGAGTTCAAGACTTTCCAGAAGTTAAAAATGTTAAACTGTCAGTGAAAATTATGCAAAAATTAGGACATTCAGTGCAGCACTTTAAAAGTTCACATACAAATTTCTACCTATCAGCAAGAACTGTAATATGTCAATTAAAAAAAAAATTTAAAAAAAAAATCAACTCTGGATCATAAATAGGTCCTATATTGATTCTTTAAATACAATTCAATAACAACACTGATGCCTTTTTTTCCTCATTACTGTCTTGTGAAAGCTTTTCTTTGGTTAGCTTTCACAATATCATCAGGAGATGCTGTTTTGAAGTCAAACGGTGTTATGGTTATTGTAGGACCAGTTTCCTTGGGTTTTACATCTTGTACTTGTCTACTGTATAGGAAAGTTTTGTGCATCCCAACTGTGCGCCGCTTATACCCTTTGGGAGGATAACGGAGGCACAAGGTTAAAGCAAAAGCTGAAGGTCTTGCACGCAGCGCCTTGATCCATGAAAGGGACAAATCCTGCCTCTTAAGACCACCATGCCCTTTCTTGGGTTTTCTGTTTGCTTTGGCAAAACCAGAACCTTTTCCTTGTTTTTCTTTTACAAGTTTCATTTCAGGACTTAAGGTATTTGACTGTCCTGCCACACTTTTCTCTGTAGATACACCTGCATTTTTTAAAAGGACACTTAAATCAATGCTGGTTCCTTGGGAGGGCCTCGATTCAATTACATTGTGTACGGGCAAGTCCGTCCTTTGCTGAGTTTTATCTATTTCAATAGTCTCTGCTATTAAATCCGAGAGTGATAAATTCTCAACCTCCTTTACTGGACAAACTTCAGAAAGGGCAAGAGAAGACAAAGATCCTGTTAGCTCTGGCATCCCACCTGAAGTTTGGGGTTGACTTACTAGTTGTGATAATGATGAGGTTCCCAACTTCCTATCAGTGAGACTTGCTGTTGACTGGGTGTAAAGATCAGCCAAAGAGTAACAGTGGCTAGCACTGCTTTCCTGGTGCTCCTGAAGCAAGTCAGCCAATGATGTACTTCCAGATCTTAACACTGGCAAAGCAGCCATGTCTGAAGAGAGGCTTTCTTGCTTTCTACTTTGTGCAAGTGAAGAAAAATTTTCAAGTTCATTCTTTTTATTTATAGTATGACTGACTTTATTATCAAGAGCCAAGTTTCCTAAAGCACTTCCTAAACATGGAGGACTATAAAAACTTGCACTACTATTACAATCAGAAGTTTTTGAGGAAAAAAGAGGAATGCTGCGTTCAGGACTCAGAGAATCACAAACCACATTCTCCATCAGCAAGGATTTCAAGTCCTGTGTTTCCTTGTACTTCAATGGGTTATTTCCTATCCTAGAGTAAACATCTTGACTGTCAGGAACCAAACTTACTGCATGAGCACTTTCTGGTAGTTGCTTCTCTGCTTGTTTATTCACAGGGGCACAAAATGATCCTTTACACAAATCATCACTGAACGCAGATGACAGAACAGGTGAAGAGGATTTCAATCCTTCCCTTTCACATGAAGGTATACTGGATTTCTCAAAATTTGTAGTTAAAGAATAAAGAGCTGAATCACTTTTGTCTGTCAAGTTTCCAAACACAGGTTTGTTGGTGTTGTCAGCAAAACTGTCTACTGCACAAGAGAAACTGTCTGTATCAACACACATTTCTGGACAACAATGTAAGTCTCCTTACCTTACAATAGCCAATAATTTTCAGATGGAAGTCCAGTCACAATGAAATATCCCATTTTTTAAAGTTGACAGCAGCAACAAAAAAAAAAAAAATCAAGAAACATGAAAAGGCATTTAATTACTAAGTGTCATCCAAAGGTAAGGAACGTTCTACATGTAAATCACAGGTATCTACTGAAATACATAAAGAACTTTAAGAATCAGCAGAGAATGCCAGTAAAGACTACAAATATTTTAGTACAAATCAGAATAAAAAAGTTACTTAATAGACACTACCCATAAAGGGAGATACTAGGGATGGGAGATGTCAGTTTACCAAATAAATAACAGAAGCACTAAAAATTTAAAGATGCTTTCCAAATTTAAAGACATGCATTAATTCAGTTAAATCATATATTATAAATGAGAAATCTATCGTGAACTGCAGATGGTCCCAGCTTGGATTTAAACTGACACTGAAGTGTTATTTTGACTTCTCGCTCAAGAAAAGCTCTTTCCTTGAAACGTTTTAGAATACACATATAGTAAGTCAGTCTTCTTTCATTTTCCAAGAAATGACTATTGCAATGATAAGTGTCTTCACAGTTTGTAAAGCCCAAATTAAACTGTAGATAGAAATGAATCACCTTGAATATAAGCAATTAAATATAAGTATACCTTTTGTAGTCTTTGCTAAAATCACAGCATCCTTATTCTTGGTCTTCACATTTTGCTTACTGCCTTGTGAAAGCACAAGATCCAAAGCCTTTTGTACATCAAATTTAGCATCCAGTACTGCTTGCACCATTGCTTGTTCTGGTATGGACTCTGCCAAAACTTCTCTCATTTGATCAAGGCATGAATTAAGACGGGCTGAAAGAAACACATTACTGTTATAAGCTGCCCAAAAATATGTCTTCAATGACCTAATCACTAGCACCACACCTCTGATTAGCAAACAGAAGGAAAAATATTACAATAAGGGTTAAAACCTTTAGAAATTCATTTCAATCTCATTTACTGCCCTGTTAGACTTTGTTCCCACACCCTGCAGAATATTTGACCTACTTCAGATATTTTAATAAATAATATATTATTTACTATTTATTAATCTAGGAAGTCTCAGTACTGAAATATGTTGATGTTGTAAAATAACTATCTTCATTGCAGGGAAGAAATACAAATAATCACCTTAAAATTATCCAAAGCAATAGAGTAAGTCAACAAACAATCCCACTGAACAGCACATCTTAAGTGCTTACAGATGCTACAAATAACACCCAAAGTAAAACAGGGTCCTCAGGCCTTAACAACTGAAAACCTGGATCAACATGCCAGGTTTCAAACTACCTGTAATATTTACCTGTTCTGAAACTGTAATATACTTTTTGGCTGATAAAATCAATTTTCTTTGGAGTATATTTCTGCAACTACTATAAACCTTTACTAGATACTTGCTGCACAATAAGAAACTGAAAATTCACCAGGTTGCCACTCACTGGAAGCCATACAAACACTAAAGAGCAGAAGAAAATCTTCCTGAAATCCTGGTTTCTGCCAGTTCAGATTTTAGAAAACAGGAACTGAAGAACAGAAGACAGCCACATATTTTTACTTGAACACTTCCTGGAAGATGTTTAAAGAAGTTTGGGAATTCAACGCTACAGAATTCCTACCTCCATGAGGTTACTTATATTATCACCCTTTACCTGTAATTCAAATAACAAGTGAATCTTCCCCAGACATTTGCCCTGCAAAACAAGTGTGGGTAGAGCTCTGCACAATGTGCTGGTTGCCATTTTACTATCTAATACCCAACAAGAACAATCTTGTGAAACTCTTTGCAGCCACCCTGGCTACATCAATAATTTTGTGTTAATGGCCAACACTACATACTGTATTAAACATAATAGGTCTAGTGAGACCACTGCTGTTTTCACAGTAGAACTGGATATTTTGAGGTTTCTTTTCTCTCTTTTTTTAGTCCAAAATGTTACTTTCCTTCCTGCTCCAATACCAGGTCTTAACTGACTGAGTCTGTCAAAAGCATTCTGCAAAGCCAGACGACTGCATTGTCTAGATCACATGTACCATTATACTGGCTCATCCTTTCAAACTGCCCTCCACAGCTTTATTTCCTGCTGTAAAAACATGTATATTATTCCCCAATGTATCATATTTAACCATATCTCTAAGCATTAGCTTAACTTCTATCAATTTACTTGACATGGAATCCAAATTCTTTTTAATTCACTGTTCTGAATTTTCTGCAACTTTTTTAAGTATCAAATTTCAACACACTTTAGTCTGATCTTTTCAATATTTAAAAAACAATCCTGATTATTTTCAAAACATTAAAAACTGTAATAACTATTAATACTTAGGAAAGAGACTTGTGAATCTTTTTCATAAAGCAAGTAATTAGGCCATTAGGCAGCAAGTTTAAAAAAACAAAAGCAAGAATTTTTTCCCCAGCCACTCAGCTCAGAACTCAGCTTGTAACATGGAACTCATGGCTGCAAGACTGAATGGAAACAAAAGTCTCACAAACTCAAAAGGTAAGGGTAAGAAAAGATTGTACAGAATACTGGCTACTCTTTCAAGGAAATTAGAGACTTAGAAAACCCCTTAAATACTGCTAATTGCTATAATTTGGAATGCAAAGCAAAAAGAAATCATTTTAATACTAATACTCAGGTTATAATATTCAAGAGTCAAGATTTGAGCTGTCAGTACAGCTGTTCTAATGTCTCCACTTCACATAAAATCTCATTATTTCTAGTAACAAACTAAGAACACATTTCAGTGTATGCAACCAAGTTACAAGTAGTACACAAAAGGTAGTTTTGAAGTTGAAGAATGATCACTGAAGGTAGCTCCCTGAAGGGTATTGTTTTATAACAAGATTCCAAAATTTTGAGCAATGTCAGTCAAGTAAGAAACATCAAGGATATTTTAGTAAATCTTTAACTCTTGTAAGAGATTATTCTGATAGTTGTTTTCTATAATTACCTCTATCAACTTCAGTCAACTGATGAGTGGGTGTAAAACAATCAGCAGCAGCATCAGTACCTTCATAGCCATATTCTTCATCTAATGGCTCAGCAAATGTGGCTGGTTTGTCTCGTCTGGAGTAAATAAACTGAGCTGCTGCATTAGGTAAAAAACAAAGTAATAAAAAAAGAAGTTAATTTTTTTCCTCCTTTAAAAGCAAAACATAACTAAAGGTAAAATAAGTTAGGATGTTGGACTGTTGCAGTGGTTTCAAGGGGGTGGTGAGACACTACTGTGTAATAACTACTAACTGAGGATTGCACAGAGCATACAACAGCTCATGCTAGAATATAAACAAGTTGCCATCACAGTGAAACTACAGGCTGGGCAATATCCTTGTATGAATGGAATGCAGTAATTCTGCAAAGTTCAGCATTACAAAAAAGATTATACTCCAGGTTTGAGAAACAGTATTTTCTATACAAATCTATGGCCTAATGTCTTCAGAACCTTACACCATTTTTGAATTTGAATTTTCAACCACTTTCAGTTTGAATTTTAAAAAGTTAGCATGAAATGAGCATGGCTTTTAAAGTATGTGACTATAATATGTGACTGTTAAATTACTGATAAGAATTGAATAGAGCTGAACACATTCTTTCTTTCTTGGAATTTCATTAGAAATATAGCCCATGAGTAAAAACACATATTCACAAAAAACTTTAAACAAGTGCATGGTTTCACTCTGATTTAGCAACATTAATCCATATACAGCTAAAACTCTTTGCTGAACAAGAGCCCCAGTCATTATACTTTCTCAGAAATGTGCAAAGCATAATGTAAACAAACTGCCTTAAGCCATGTAATATTCTCCCCAGCTCTGAAATCCATACAGAAAGCAGGTGTATATCCAGAAGTAGCAACTTCTAGCAGCTGTTTCCCAAATGCATTCATACCACTTCATATTCAACTGCAAAAACTGAAGCAACTATTAAGACTGCTATACAATCTACATCAGATTATTTTATAATTGAAGCTTCCACACAAAGAGTTCTTAGGAAAATTACTGTGCACAGCCAGGAATTGATTCTGCCATTTATCAGTCTATACTTGAGCAAAAGGTACACATTGCACATTTTCATCACTGAAATCAACAGCATGGGAGAGGACCAGAGTTTATCTCAAGAAGACCTAATTATCTCAAGTTCCTGTGGCCAGAGGTCACACACTACATCACAGTCACGGTGGATTAGATCCAAACCAGTTACCTGCAGTAGCACAGCTTCATGTCAATACCAGCTGTACTATTTCCAGGGCCCATTCAGCTCTAGAAACACTGCCACTAAATCTGGGGAAACCCTAAACTGATAATCTTGCCAGAGACTTGACTGGAGAACACAACTTGATGGTTCTACAGCCAGGCTGAATTCAGCTGGGCTGAGCCACTCCAATTATGCCTTACCTGAGCACACAGCCTTTGCTGGTTTTAAACCTACTTTGCAACACTGCAATTGCTGGAAGGCTGATTAGCTCCACGTGATCTTGCATGAGAGGAACAGCACTGCAACCCACAATGAGACTCCCTGTCCCACATGTACTCAAAGGTGTCTAGAAGACATCAACTACCAGGTGCACAATAACAACTGTTAAGCCCAGGTAGATCCTACTAACCACAAGAAAAGACACCAAATGTTTCAAGATTATCAACACATTCCCACAGAGCAGATTTTTACATTGACAACTACATTCCAACCATCTAGGATAATACATATGTAGGACTCAAGATGTGGCCAGTTGTCTAATGAGACTTTCAAATGTCCAATACCTAACACTACGTAACTGACTGTAACAGGATTATAGCCACTAGGCACTTTTCAAAAGTGTCACTAGCTTTTAAACTTTGTTTTCATTCAGAAATAAATATCAGAACAGGTATCAATGAACAATACTTGATAATTATTTGAACTAACCTGTTGAAGGAGAAATGCAATAATCATCTTCTACTGATTGGCCATACACATCATCATCTTCAAAGTCTATGAAGCAAAAACAGCAAGATTAATCTGCACAATTTCTAAATAATACTACAATTCAAAGCATAGGTTTTGCACAAGGTTTTATGAAATAATGCATTTCCTGTATTCCAGAAATAATGCATTTCCTGTATTTGAATGAGGTTCTGTTTACTTACCTAGGAGAGAAATAACCTTCCAAGCGCCAATAACAGAATTTTCTTACAATAATACAATTTAACATTTAATAGTCTATTCATTAGGCTGAAAATTTCCAAGAGCTACCATACTTCACACCTCCTCCTTCAGCAGCTCCTTGGCCCTCACAGACTAAGTCTAACTTTCTACATTCCACAAATCTTTACCCATGGCACTTCTCTTGATATTTTTGCTTGACCTCTCAGTGTTCACCCCAGACAGGCAGTTCAATTACTATTTCTACTTCAACAACTCAGGATCAGCATTCCTACTCCATTCCTATGCATTTCTCACCTTTCTTCTCTATTTTATGCTCACACCCATCCACCTTTCAAATGAAGTTCAGCGAAGCAAAAAAAATCAATTCACAATTCCCTTTGAATATGCAAAGTTGTTTCAGGCAAAAAACAAGTATCTTAAACAGTTACTTAAAGATAAAAATATTCTTTCCTCAGGAAAAAAAAAAGGTATCAAGAAATACAAAGAGTAAGTTATGCACCTTTGTCTCCAAAAATGAATCCCAGTATTATGCCAATCTTAAAAAATAGTGTAATTTTCACTAAGTAATCATGAAATACATGAAAAAAGTAACAAACTATTATTAAAGACACTACTGCACTTGGCAGCTTCACAAGTAACATCTATTCTTTATTGCTCTAAAAGACAGACCACAGCATGCACTGACCATAAAAATTAGAATTTAAAAATTACATAAATTACAGAGAACAGAGTAGAAGATACTCTGTAGAAGCATTCAAGCTGTATTGTCAAGATATTTGCAGATGGAATATCACATTTGGTTATGATCACAATATCTCAGAAAGCAGAGGGGGAAAAAATGGAACATGGTCAAATAAAGAAGACCTAAGGCCTCAGAAGTCTGCCAATGAAAGGAAACCAAAAAATACTAAGCTAAATATTTAGCCTAGAAATGCGACTCATATTTGGGCATTACAGAACCACATGCAGCATAAAAAAAACCCATACTGCATTTAATAGTGAAGAAGACACAAAGTCTATTTCATTTGGGCCATAAATGATTCTGTGTGACTACACAAGAAACGTGTGGTACAAGGGTAAAGACCTGACACGTAACCTCACAGTCATGTTTCCAATAGCAAAAAGGAACTTAATAGCTACAGCAAATTACTGAGCATCTCAGCAAACTCATTACAAGAGTCTGATGAGTGTATCAACACTGAAATTAACTATGCATTGCACACTCAACTTCTCAAAAGCCAGCGACTCAGCTGAAATCAACATTTCAACCATTCTGTGATGAAAAATGGTCTCTAGAGGATGAAAAAAATCAAGCAGTAAAATTCTCAGTCTAGTTCGGGATTTTGCCTATATTAGGTAAATTTACGCCAGCAGAAATTTCAAGGTGGGAACACACAGCCAGCACAGCTCACATGAAATTACAACTTCCAAGAAATTCCAGTATCAGAGTGCAAGACCCCATTTGTACTACTATAATACATAAAAACCGTGTAGTCTGTTCACTCAACAGAAGAGATGGGGCAGGCTGAAGCATTTCTTGCATTTTTTTAATAATCTGACAAAGTGAAGCAACAAAATTGCTGCTCTCACAAAAGGGCTCTTTAATATGAATGGGAAGTGTGTCCATTTCTCCACAACCCAAGCCAACAAAAATACTTTCAAGGAAAAAAAAATTACTCTGATTTATGGTTTGTGTAAGTTAATGGGCCCAGGGCACAAAGAAAGCAGCAGTACTGCAGGCACAAGCCAAGTTCTTATGGAAGAACTCCTTCATTCTACGCAAGAAGTGTAAGTAAAATGAGACAGGTGCCTGAAAAAGAGATTAATCCCTAATTGCACAACTCCATAGTTAAGAATTACATTTCTTCCTCAAGTAACAGCTGTTAACGCTTATCTATCAACATCAGTAACACTTTGCTAGAGTTGGGCCGTGAATACAAATTTTTAAGTTTTTCAAGACTAAAGATGGATGGATTCAACCATACTGAGGCTTTTTTCAAGTCAGCGCCGCTACTAAAAAGCGGAGCCAATTTGGGCAGCTCAAGGCAATGCAGCTGTGGCTTGAACCCCGTACCAAGGGCACGCTCTCCCGGTGCGGAAGCTCCCGGGAGCCCCTGGCAGCAGCAGCAGGAGGTCCTGGACGGCAGAGCGGCCACGTGTACCCGACCCTCCCCACTCGAGCGGGAAACGGGCCGGGCACGGGGCGGGGAGAGGCCTCGCCCGGAGCCCCGTCCAACCCCCGCCGAGGGGAGGTGAGGGGGCGGCTTTTCCCCTCCCACCGCCCCTGACAGCCCCCCCGGGCCCTCCCCTACCGCCGTGCGAGCCCCGCCACACCCTCCTGCCCGCGGCCACCGGCCGGCCGATGGCAGGGGCACGGGCCGGGGAGCGCGGAGGGACCGGCAGCTGCGGCGGGCTCCGCAGCTCTGCCACCAGCACCTGCTCGCCATAACCGCTACCTTCGTCGTAGTTATATCCTCGGACGTTCCTGTGCCGGGACATGACGGCGACAGCAGCGGCGGCAGCGGCCTCGCTCGCCCGCCCGCAGTGACGCTGGCGCGGCCGGCCTAGGTCGCCATGTTGAAGTACGGCGGCGCCTGGCGGAATCCCCTCTTGCACAGGCGCGCGGGGCGCCGCTTCCGCCCTCGTGCGCTGCTGCGCGTGCGCACTGCCCGTCCCGCCTGGCTCGGGCCGCGCGGGGCCGGGGGCGGCTCTCGGAGGTGCTCGCGCCCCGCCCTCGCGGCGGGCCCGGCTGAGGCGACCCGGGGGGGGCGCCGGGCCTGGCGGGGCAACCTGCGAGTGACGGCTGGGGGCGGCACCTGGGGCTGAGGGGGGGCTGCCGTGCTGGAGACCAGCCCGAGTTTGGTGTCCGTGATCTTGGAGGCCTCTCCCAGCCTGAATAAAAGTTGCTGTGATTCTGCAGGGTCTAGCAGCATAGAGTCTGTAGTAGCTGTCTGTTTAGTAATGTGAGTTACAAGGAAAATCTAGATAGGAGATGGCCCATTTTCCGTCAGTGTTTGATTCAAGACAAAAATGGGAAGTTTTACATGCACTCATTGAAAGCAAGTGCTTTAAAGCTTATTCAAAAACAGTTGCATCATTGATGAAAAGGGAGCATTCTGTATAGGCCTAAATTAACTTATCTAAACACACTTGAAGTAAGTGTCTGTGATCTGTGTAGCAGCACAGGAGAAAGGTTTTAAGTACAAGGCCTTTCTCAGTCCTTGATCTGAAACACCTCCAGTTGACCTGGCTTTTTGGTGATGAGCAGCCATTACAATCCAGGGACTGACTAGTGGCCAGGCTTAAATCAGCTGCTGTGGGTAAATGCAAGCTGTAATAATTAGGATTGCTGTTGGCAGTGTTAAGAAGCAAAATGTCAAAGCATTAGGCCCCATGGAGCCTCGATCTGACTACACTGGCACATTACTGTGACACTTCCTAATGCCGAGTTTCAGCCTGCAGGGGCATTGCTCTGCCAAGGGTTTGGATAACCAAGGAATGTCCCTGCAGCTGCTCCTCTTGCTGGGGCAGACAGGGAAGGACAAGCAGACAAGACCTTTAGCTCTAGTGAGAAAGGGAGTTGGGATAGAAATCCCAATTCATGAGCTCCAGCTCTGACAGAATCTGTTTCTGTGTCTGCCAACCCAGTTGTTTCCCAGATACCTGCATTCATCTGAGGGCTCTGGAGCTGCTAGGCAGATGACACCATTAATATTTCTAACGTCAGGTGTCTTCATCTTTAAGACCTTCAGTAATTATTTACCATCTTTTCACCCAGTTCTGAGAATACCAGAAATCGAGTCCCCCTCCAGCCACCTGCATGCTCCAGGTGTCCTCTGACACCCCAGCACACAGCCACACATCCCTACGAATACACATGCCCTGCTTCTGTACCTGCCACCTAACTATTGTCTTGTCCTTGCCCACATGCCAAAATTGTCACTATCTGCCACTCCACATCCTTCCTGGTCACTGCCAGGGGCAGAGAGTATTAACCATAAGCCAAAAGTTTTTGTTCATATACAAATAGTATGCAAAGTTGCAGATTGTTTCCTTATATTATTTGCATATTTCTAACTAATTTCTACAGAGAAGCACATGTGGCTGAGCAGGTTTAGGCTCTATATAATGACTTCCGTATGGTGCTAGGATTAAAACAGAATTGGAAACAAAGATTTCTGGTCAATACTGGTGTCTTGTTGACCTTTAGTGTCCCAAATGTTCTCTGCAGCAGAGGTTTCACAGTAGTTGTGCTAATCCTTATCTGTCCTAGTCTCTTGACATGAGTCAAAGACACAAAAGTGGAGTCTTGCTATCATCTATTATTACTACAGCCAGGATAGCACACTTCTAAATTCAAAACCTGATTCCAGCATCTGCTTTCTGAGCCTTCAGTAACTTGAGACACTATATCACTACAACTATAAAGCATCCTGCCAGTTTGCCTCCAACAGCTTTACTTTGGAAAAGATGCACTTTCCAGCCTCTGAAATTACTTCAATCCCATTCTTCAAATGCTAAAATCTCCAGTAAATATTAATCATGTACATTTAGCTTTTTTTTTTCTCTCAGGTAGAGACAGTTCTCGTTTCTCACACCTGACCATTGTGTTGCAAAGATATTTCTTTTATCCTTCTTATTGATGCTTTTTACATAAATCACCAGCTGCTTATCAAATAATAAATTTTTCATGTTTGAATTTTTTTCATTACTTCTCTTGATTTTCAGTGACTGTGACCTCCACAGATACAATGCTCATTTCATTTTCTTGATAGTCAAATGTAACATTGTTTTCAAGATTTCAAAATTAGTTCAAAACAGGAAAATAAATAACAGTTGTAAAATATAAAGGTAAGCCAAATGGAGGAGATGATATACTATGTAGTCTTTCCATGGCATTAACAGTGAACTTGAAAAGTTGCTATTTTTCTTCCTTTAAAGTGTAATAGGCTATATCATACAAGACGTAAGGAAAAAAGAACCCGAAAACAACAATTTCTTTCAGGAGCACAATTTCTTCATATTATTTCATATTTCATACATAGTATCTTCAAAGAGTCATAAATACACTGTGATTATTCCTTGCCTTTTCTTAATTCTGAGACATATGTAAATGTTTTAGGAAAAGATATCCAAGAAGTAATAAGCTTTTGTTCTCAAGCCCTAGCTATAGCTCAGTTAGTGCTACTTGTGCATGAATGCAAGGTTCATGAAAAGTATTCATCTGATAGCAAAGCAGTCTTCTATAACTAAACATTATTCCTTCAGCAGCAATTAAAGCGCCATCAGAGAACCTTGTCAGTCTGGCTCCAGCAGCTCTGACTGAGGAATGACTAACCAGGTCACTTCTGGCATTCATTTCCTTCCTGCCCACTGAGATTATATATTACTTTAAGGTGTGTGCCTTAAGAAGTGTACTAAGATCACTGGTCTCAATCCAGGTGGCAGCATTTCTGGTAATCCTCTTTTTTTCAGCAATCTGCTGGGCACTCCCAGCCCCAGCACTATGAAATTTTTTTTGTAACTGTAAGAATCAGTTAATAAAATGCTTAATAATTTCATTTTAGCTAAGTAGAAAGTCTTTCGTATGATGTTATTTCTTCTTAAAGTGAAGCCAAGCTTTTTAGTAGTTTAGTAGTCTTAGTTACAAAACATTCAGTCTATTTCAATGTTGTATTGTCCTTTTAAACCAAAGTCAAGGAAGGCCTGGTCTAGGAAAAAAAGAGCATAATTCCAGATATTTTACCACGCTGCCAGGTGTGGCTGTTAAGTTCTAAAACATAGATTATCAAGGTCAGTAAACACATTTCCAGCTGCTAAATGATCTGACTAGCTCAAAAGAACTGCAGCCAGTAAATACATGTCTGTTTTTGTCTAAAATGATGCCATGTAGTCAGAAGCTGATTTAAAAGTTAGAAAACAAAGAGTATTAATAAATTATCATTTTGTACATATGGTAAATAGCAAGTGTCTCCAATTTTCCACAGAATGAATGAGCTTGTTAAATATATTTATTATTTCTTTGGGAATGGATCAGTGCAGAACAACAAGTTTCACATATGAGTGATTTATGTTAAGTCAAGACCTTACACAGTTTCAACAGGATCTATTAACAGCTAAGTTGGATGGCAGCTGATGGCAAATGGTAATGCATTGGCAATTCAGTCTTTAAAAGTGACCTAATTGTATAGTTTAACATAGAATCATTAAAACTTGAAAAGACCTTTACAATTATTGAGTCCAATCCAACCATAAACCTAACACTGCCAAGTCGACCACATTTGTGTTCCTCACAAGTATGTAAACTTCCTGTTACAATAAGAAATAAAATATTTCAGTGGCTTTAGGTGACTCTATGCTTTCTGTAACAGTATGGTTTCAATCCCAAATTCCCCTGTCACCCTGCTGCCTCCCTGCTGGCTCTCAGACTGCTTCACATCTGCAGTGACCCAAATACAGGGCCAGAAAAGGAAGTTTAGTCTCTGCAAGGAGGGGAACTGCCTTGAACCACACAGCTGGGACAGAAGGAGTTCAAATTTGAGCATGGTTGCCAAGAGCATGGTAGCTAAAGCCACTGTGAAGCACTCAATGAAAAACTATTATCTATTGGTTTTACCCCTAAATAAAAACAATATTTTATTACAACAGAATGGCATTCACAGTTGGTCTATGAAGTTTATTCTTGGTACAGAGAGAGATAAGTGATGAAAATCACTGGGGATATGGGAAATATCTTACATGAAGAAAGATGAAAAGGATTAAGAGTTTGTCTTACAGAGAAGATGTATAAAATGGAACATGACCAAAGTTTATACTAGGAGTGGCTCAGAAATAACCATCGGGGTTTTTTTGTCATAGCAACAGCTTTTCTCAATTTCCTTGAAAGAAGGCTAATTTTAAACTGATAAAAGTAGACAATTTTCATTCAGCACAGAATTAGACTACAAAGTTCATGAGCAAGATAAATGATCATGGTTAAAAAAATTGGCAAGATTCAAACATTCAAACATTCAAAGATTCAAACATTGTGTAGATGACAAGAATACTTAAACATAATCACAGTAAATATTTAAAGTCTGTATAAAATTCTGCGAGGTATTAAAATTTTCATGTTAGAGATTCCATCTGCTTTTCTTGTTACAAGTGGCAGGATAAATTAAGGGAACTGCAGACCTAATGAAGAGGCAAAAGAGAAGGCTGTCATTATGACCTGGTTGTATATGATGCACGTGTCCACGCTAATGCAATTTATAGTGACACATACACATATTTATAGTGCATATAGGCAGCATTCTGTTGTATGTGATTATATACATCAATTTATCAAGCACTTAAAAAAATTTGTCATGGATCCTGGCTACTACCATAAACTGTGACTTCATCAATTTGTCTGTAATTACTGGACATAGAGACGCAATCAAGCTTTCAGTGAGAGCAGTGAGACCTTTTTCTACTGCATCTGTAGGAAAAAAAACACCAAAGTGAACTTAGATCCTGGAAAATGTCTTTTGAGAGACATTGCACAATTCTGCAAATCAAAGCAGGGCAAATGCAGTTTGAGAAGTCCATAGCTGTCCTGTATAGAGTAATTCATGACGCAGATCTGACTGGAACATTCCACTACTGATCTCTTCTTATACACTTTAAATTAAAAAAAAAATGCTGACACGTGTGCTTCTGGGAGGCACAGCAATACTTAGCTTGTTGGGAAGACAGCTTGTTAAAGTCTAAGAATTATGTTAGAATTACTCTGATTTTGTTTTCTGTGTTCTGCACTTCTACATTTTTGGGACCTGCCTTTGACATACCCAGCTGTATATTTTGGGCCACTGAGTCAAGGAAACCCCCTGTACTTGCCTCTCTCAGAAATCCACTACCTCCATGGTTATTCTGAGTCACATTTCTTCCCACATGAGACTCAGTATTGAATCTGTAAAACTGGGATGCATCGGGTTGAAGTGATTTATGTGGTGTTTTTAAGTGTGTCAGGGAGCATAATTTGATGAATAAGAAACGTGGCTTCATTCAGACTGATACTATATGTCAGTCTTTGACTAAAGTCTTTTGTTTCCTCTCCCCCCAAAAATTTCACTTTCAAAGGGTGATTCTTCAAGAAATTATCAAGTCCCTCTTTATCTCTCAAATGATTCTCATGTACTGCACACTGAAGAATCCCATAGAAGGTATTGCTAATTTGTCTTGCAATCACAGGATATAATGCACTTCAGATGCTTTTTTTATTGCTTTTTTTTGGCTTAATCATCATATTTGGTGTCTCCTAGAGTCAAATGCAGTCCTGCAGAACAAAGCAGTGACTCTAGCAGAAATCTTGCACAATAATATCCCTTTAGTTCCATTTTTTCTTATCTGATAACCAGAAACTACTTAACAAGATGCTCATTTACTATCTAGTTTGTTTCACATGTTTAAAGTATGAAATTCTATCATTTGCTACTAGAACAATGTCCTATCTTCCAGGAGCTAATCTTTAATGGCAGATGCCCTGTCTTAAATGTATAAATCTATGAGAAAACCGATCTGATAAAAATTTATGCCTGCAAAATGATGATTCACTTATATCAATGTACTTGTCACTCAGACCTTAAAAAAAAACATAATACCACAGAATTGGGTGGGTGCTTAAAATATGCAAGACCTCGATAATAGGAAAACATTAGCCACAAAATGTAAAGGAGAAATACCAATTAAAAAATAAAATTACCAATCCAAAGTTTCCAAGTTTGTACACTGTCTCTTATGATCAGCAGCATGTAAGCTTTTGGTCTTAGAGAGCTGCAGCAGCTACCTCATGGGTGACAGCATGATTTCAGTTTAACTGGAGATACCTTACTCATCTCCCCAGTTTTCATATCTGTGCTTTATAGAAGCAAACATGGCTTAGACCTTATGAATCAATATTTTAATACTAGTGTCCAAAGCTGAACTGATGTGGCTGTTCTAATTAAACATCATGCTACCTCCAAAAAACTCATCAGAAAAGAATATTGTCTCAGTTTCTAAGCTCTGAGGACAGGCTAACTATATAAATATTTGCTTAGCGTGCTTCAAATTATAATTGTTTGATATTATTTTGTTGCTGATTACAGATGTGGTGGACTTCATCTTTGTATTGAACTCCATGTGTTTTATGTTTGTATCCACTGAATGAATTCCCTGAAAGACACAATAGCATTGCAGTGTAAGCCAAATTCAGTTATCATTAATTTTTTTTCCCCAAACCATGAAAGGACACAATGGTTCTTTCTGTCTCTCTGCTATGGATAAAATATTTTCCCACAATACTTCATCCTGGTACCTTGTAGCAATCATTCCTGCAGACAATACCTGTCTAACACCAGAGGCTAACACCTTTTACAATATCAACTACAACATCTTGGAATGGAGGAGATCCCTGCAGCAACAGAGTCTCTCTTTGCCGTGCACTCATGGAAAAAAAGTTGAAACTTAATTTCCCTTCTACATTAGTAATTTTTGTGGAGGCTTTTGTGGGGGGAGAGGTTTGCAAACTTTATGAAAGCAAAGTTTATGAAAAAATAATATTCATATATTTAATAATCACAAATTCAGTGGCAAGATGCAAGAGAGGGACTCAAATTAGTGCTCCCTCAGATGAAAAATCATGTAAAAAAGTTAATGTTACATGCTCTGTGTGTCCGCAGAGTTTCATATTAGCCATAGTGTGGGCCCAGTGATGGGTCAGAGATATAGAGACAATTCTGGTTACAGCTGTGAACAACAGGGACAACAGATACAGTGCAAAAGAATCCACGTTTCATCTCTTCAAAGCTTGTGGAATAGCTCTTTCATTTGACATAAACTATTCCTGCAGTCCAAAGTATTTAATAGAAATCGTCAAAGGCTATCTACAGTGATTCAACTGATGGTAGGATATTCAGGACTTACTGAACTTCTTCTATTCAGTGCTTAATAATTGACACTCTGCAGAATTTAGAATTAAGTCACTGTCATGTACTTTGCAAGGTATAGAAGTGTATTAAGTGAAATGTAATCAAGAGTACATTTTAATCCTTTAGCAATAAATTTAGTAACAAAATGTCTACTTGCCACTCAGAACCCTTATTCTGGTGAAGCATTAGATGGATGCATCAGTAATTTGCTGGATTTCAAAAATTTGAAGTTATAATTTATAACTATGAAGCAATGCCAGCCCCCTGTATTGATCACATAATTCTGTTAAAGGAAAGTTTAGAATGATTGGAAATGTTATTATCACAATGAGTAAGGGCAGCCTTTGCAATAGTAACAGAAAAATATTCCTACTTCAGTTCATCTGTGGTCCTGAGGAAATCCACATTTCATTCCCAATAAAAGCTACAGAAGAATGCTACTAATACTGTCTAACTACAAGAAACTGGTCATCTTTTTATAAAAATTCATTTGGGGCCTGGTCCAAACCTTCAGGAAGTCAATAGAGATAATTGGATTTGCTTTCATGAATCAAAGTGACTCTAACCAGGCCAACAAAATATACAAATAAGGGAATTTTGATAGAACAAAAGCACAAAATTTTACATTGGGTTCCAGTGGAGTAAATTGTATTAGATACCCTATTACTGCTAGAGAAACCATGAGCTGAGCAACAAAAGATAATAATAATAGGTATAGCAAATTTCTTATCTATGTTCTCAGGCAGTGAGAAAATGTCAATGGATGTTATCTGTGGAGATACAAGATCATATTTTTTTAAAAAGTGAAATATAGCAAAGAGGAGGCAAATAACCAAGGGCCCCTTTGAGCGTGAGGAGGAGGGAGAGGAGCACTGGAACCAGCCAGTCCTGAGCCTTTATTTGACCAAAGGAGAAGGCATCAAGTGAGTTCTGCTAAGGACCAAGAAACTCAACTGGGTCCATGGACTCCTGATTGTAGGGGCCTTAGTCAGGGGAAATATCTTGTGTTTTGCTGCTTGGTAGGGTTTGCATTTCAGGTAATGAACTCTTCCTGAGGGAAGGGCATTAAAGAGGCCTGGGCATGGTACTGGGTTTTTTTCCTAGGCAGGTGAGGAAACCTGCCAGTTTACAAAATTACAGGCACTTAGCAACTACTATGTGCTTGTATGAGCACTTCACCTTGCAGTAAAGGCATGACCATTTCCAGTATTTTAAAGCAGACTTGACATATTATATTTGAGTGCACATCAAGAAAACATCACTTCTCAAAACAAAGAGGAAAAAAGCAGTGTTTTGCAATCAATTGATTTGAAAATTTTAAGAAAACTTCTTGATTGTTGAAAAGTCACTATTCTTCAATGAAAAAAAAAGTTTGTCTCAGGCTGTAGGCTGTTTGGAAAAACAATTATCTGTATTTTGTCCTGTATTTTTACCCTACTGAGAACAGCATGATTCTTCTCCAGAAATGACACACAGGAGCAATAGCAGTAAAACATTGGTATCTCAAAGATGAAAATAAACACACACACATGTATTTATGACCAGTCAAAATACTGTCAAGGTATTGGAAGTCCATTTGTAAGTCTTAGAGCAGATTTGCATTTGTACAAATTACATGACTTCTGTAGGCTCCTGAAATAAATTAATGTTGTACAAATGAGCATCATTGCTTTACTCCACAGACACTTTTAATGTGATTACACATTAAGTTTACAGGATTTGAAACTTTCACTTTATAACCTGTATGCAACTACCATATATTTCTAAAAAAATTCTGTTCAGGTATAGACCCAGAGAAACTGATTTTTCTCTGTTTTATGTCATGCTCTCATTCTGAAAAGAATCGTAAGCTATGTGTGAAATAGTAGAAAACTCTATTACTTACCAATGTAAATTAAAGAACCCATGGTTAGTCACACTGGTTCGAAG
This sequence comes from Agelaius phoeniceus, assembly GCF_051311805.1. NCBI lineage: Eukaryota > Metazoa > Chordata > Aves > Passeriformes > Icteridae > Agelaius > Agelaius phoeniceus. The sequence continues at coordinate 58,167,699 of NC_135267.1, forward strand.
CTTCCAAGGCACAAAGTGAGCAATTGAAATCTTGTTGAGATGTTTTTCTATTGTAAATAGCAAGGGAGAAATCAATCAATTGAGAATGGAGGACAAAAATATAGCCATAATAAAGATATAAACATGTCCAGTCAGCTGTCTGTCTCTGCCTGGACACGGGTAGGGTGGTTCTGGGGCGGCCCGCGCTTCAAAGGATGAGTCTGGACTCTTCAGTTTCTTGGTCTTCAGATTGTTTATTATTTCTTATCTACAAAATTTTCATTCTGCCCAACAGAGGTCTGACCTGCAAGGCAGCCAAGGGCACTCTGAGCACCCACGGGGTGGTCGTGTCTTTTTATACTAAAAACTACGTATATGATATTTACCTTTATTTCTCAATACCTTTCACCCATATTAGCAAGTGCACCTTCACTGTGAACCAATCCCCAAGTGCCAACATCACCACAGAAGATGGATGACAAGAAGAAGAAAGAAGAAGGACGAGACACGCCCTGATCCCTCCATCTTGTCTCCATAACCCCCCTGTACCAAAAACCCTAAAATCTATATTTCACCCTGTAATTATATCTTTCTTGCACCCTTCACTCCCAAGTGACTCTCACATCCTCAAACAGGTGTCACCTCCTTAGAAGGATCAAAATCAAGCCACCAGACGCTCCTGGCAACATTCCAGGATTTCCGAGCCCCCCAAGGGTTCTCTCAGTAACTCTGGACATCCGGAGTGATGTGCTGAGTTCCCACATATACACAAAGAAAGGAAAATAATAATTGAGGAAAGTCAAAATGATTGCATATAATTCTTTCAGCATGGGCAAAATCTGTAAAACTAGGTCTACATTCAGTGTTACCCAAACAGATTGCTAATCTTTATGCTATCCTGTCTCTGGAAGCTAAATTTGTCTCTTATAGTACTTTGCACCAGCAAAAAAAGCAAAACACAGACAGACCTTCAATATAGTTTAAATGTGACCTCTGCATCAGCAGTATTGATGAGAAAGTTTTAGCTGGTGAAAAGGTGAATGTGTTGCTTTTATTTAAAAAGTTTTATTTCATAAGTATGCTCAAACAAACAATCTGTTCCCGTTATAAGCAATGTGACTATTTATAGTCTAAGCCTAATACAGACATAACACACTTGACTGTGAACAGTAAATACTTTGTGAGGGTTAGAAAGTGAAAAAAGAGCTGCTTGCAGGCACTGCCACATGGTGTACAGCTGAGAACGACAGTGCAACATCTGCAGATTCCCACAGGATGTGTAATTCTTGTTATTTCAGGGTCTCATCCAATTTTTTTGACATTATTGTAAGATTCACATAAAGATGAATTGATTTTGGTCCTTAGCTTGTCATGTAAAATACTGGCTAAATACAAAGTTTATATTTGGATAAGTGAAATAAAATCTTCCTATTCCTGCACCCTGAATAAGCACTTTCACCTTGTTTAAGATCATTCCAAAAATAACAGGAAGCAGGCAGGTAATAGGTACTATCTGGCCTAGCATTTTAATTGCAGCCCCAGGCAAGAAGGGAATAATGGATTCTTCTATACACATTTTCTCCACAACCAGATCTTCAAGGAAAAGGGGCAATTGTAATAATAAAGAATCCAAATCTTTAAAAACCTTTTAAAAGCAAATTGATTAAATCATTACTTTAAAAATCAATCATTTCTACCAGTTCTATGCAGCACAGACATAGTTCCTTACTCTGTTTCTCTTCTTTACTTGAGGGATAAATGTCTAATGAAAAACAAAGTATGGAGAGACTTGTATAACCACAGGTCAGCAGATGAGTGAAGAAAAGTAAGCTTGTGCTTAAAAATGTAGATCTCAGTTGCCAGAGTGTTCAAATTGTAGATTATAATTACTTTTTATTAGGCTTTCTGATGGTAGGAGTTAGGGAAGGCATGAGCATCAAGGGAAGCTGTACTGCCATGCTTATTCTGGGGATTGTGTTGTCCATCCATCCATCCATCCATCCATCCATCCATCCATCCATCCATCCATCCATCCTCTGTGAGTATAACCAGCTACTGGTATATTCCCATATGTTGCAAAGCTCTTCTATTAATGGTGTTTGTGACTTCAGCTGTAGATTTCCTGCTGTTTGTCAGTGATCTTGGCTTCACCCTTAACAACTGCAGTGAGCTCCAGTTCCATGATACCTGTTTGTACTTCAGCAGCCTGTCATGAACTAAACTTAGCCCAGAAGAGCAAGAAGTGAAGCCCAAACTTAACCTTTCAAGTGGCAAAGTGGTTGGAGGTAGAACAACAATGTTGACATGACTCTGTGACTGGAGAGGCAGATGGGATCATGGGAAGAAGCAAGTGTGGCCTTCAGGGATCTGTTTGTCAGGGACACACACACAAATGTGGGTGATCTGCAGGCAGCTGTGTAACACCATCACCTTAACGGTGCAATCATGGCTTAGGACAGTCCCTTCTGATAAAGGATTATAGCTAAGCCACCATCAGTAAATAAACTTTTTGCATTTTTTAAAGCTATATGCAATAATTGATTCATGGACATGAGAATTCACATGATGATATTTCTCAAAGAGTGCCCCCATTCATCAGTGCAAATTTTTTCTACTGAGCACAAAGTGGTTGGTTATGCAATATTAGTGTGACAATTCCTGGGGGGATTTATACACCATCAACAATAAGGGCTCTATGCTCATCAAATACATGGCCTGCAGATGATCAGTGTCTATGTCTGAGCTCTCAGCTCACACTATCTTGCTAAACTTGTCTGGGCTGAGGAAACTTGTTTTTGCTCTTTCCTGTGGGCCTCCCACTAAGAAACAAAAATGAGTTCATTTCAGTATATCCATCTCTGCTCTCAAAATCCCACCTGGTTCTGAAAAATCAAAATGTCTCCCCTTAAAAAATCCCAAAATGAAACACTGATCTCTGCAAAGACAAGAAAACATTTACAAGAAGGTGAATGAAACCTCTGGCCTGTCTGCAAAAGACAGCAAGTAATTACCAAAAAAACCATGTGATTTGTTTAATTAGAAATACTGCACTTCATTATGCTTCTTTAAACAGCCGGAGAAGACTGTAAGGCTTTTCCTGGTATCAGCAGTGAGAGCTGGAAGACAATACTTTATGTTCATTTATTACCCACACACAAGTTTCTGTTGATTTACAACTTAGTTCCAGCATTCAGTAATAATGGAACTAACTACCTTTAACCTTGAGACAGGTTTCATCTTCACACAAATTATTTACCTGGTTTCTGTGTGAGTTTGTTGTTCCTTTCTGACAAACATTCTTTTCTGTCTTGTCCAGGAGTACAGATCATTTTAAAGATTATAAATCAAGTGTCTAATGTTATCACGTAACCTGGCTTGCTACATAAACTATCTGAAGTTCTTATTTGAATTGATTCATGGCTTTTAGATGTACTGTCTTATCCTGATCTCTTGAGTAAATGCTTGAAAGACAGAAAAAGAGGTCGAGGCCTGCAGCCAACAGCCCCTGACCACTCTGTTCTGACTCCCTTTCTACAGCAGGTCTTTTGCACTACATTTATAGCTAAACCAGACTGGAAACTGTGCATTGACCTGGAAAACACATGACATGGCTTAGATTGAGATCCAAAAATCCCCACCACCCCATCCCAACCAGATTTATTTTATCCAGAATTATTGGGAAAGGTTTTTTTAACATGCTGTCCACTTTGTGGTACTCATACATTTTCTGGGATAGTAGGGCTAGTTGTCAAGGATCAAAGTGTGCTAAAACTGTAGAAGTACCAGAAACTGCAGAAGGATGCACAAGTGTGAGTTCTGACCTTGTTTGACTTGCATGTGTAAGAAAAACTCTGTGACCTTTATCTAAGCTTGCAGCCACTGTCTTAGGTTCTTCATCTACAGTTTACTTCTCTGCCATTTGTGCAACACCCCCTCTCCACATACTCCACTCCTCCCATCTATTTGTCTTGACTGCTGAGTATCTAATAAACATAGCACATATACCATAGCCTCAGGATCTCCAAGATGTGTATTCTCATGTTTTCAACCTGCATCCCGGTTCTCGCATATTTTGTTTCCTGTTTATTCTCCCAAGTAAATATGGGGTGTGGTAGCTGTCCTTAAAAGGAGGCTAGCAGCTAGCTGGGCTGCCCTTGCTGAGGAAAAGGACGGGTGTTGTCCATCCCAGGGAAAGTAACATCTGAGGAAACATTCACAACTGGTGCAATTGAGTGTGGGATCACTGTAATTGTAATGACAAAGCAGCATTTTGAGAATTGAAAATCCTGAGCATGGATTATTTTGATAGGAGGAGAATTATTCAGGAGAATGAATTATTTTGATCTGAATTATTCTGGTCACAACTCTATACAGTTGTTTTCTGAAGCTGTCTTAGAATCAAACTTGTTTCTGAACTATGAGGTGGGGGGTGGCATATCAAAGCCTACTATGTAGGTTCCTGTTCAGTATGGATTCAAGTATAGTGGTAATTTTTATGGTATTGAATTTCTTCACAGGTTAAGGTAGGCAGAGGAGGCCATTCATTGTTCCCATTAATGTGAGGGGATAATAGAAAGTATTTTTTAAATAGTCATCATGCATCTTTTGCTTGGGTTTGTTTTTTTAGTATTTCTCGTGGCTTGGGGGCCTTTCTGGCAGTACCTTTCTTTCAAAAGGTATCATATCCTCTAGGAGAAAGCAGTGATGTGAAAGACCCAGCCCTTCTAGCTGAAGTATTTGAACATTGAAGGACACCTACTGATACCATCCTAGTTTTGTCTGGCTGTTTGGGGAGGAAAGGGAGTTTTTGACTGTTGCTGCCCAATCATAAGTCTTCCCTAAGGGTGGTGAGTTTCCTTCTCAGGCAGGTAGCAGGTGTCACTTCCTGCTTCACTCAATATGTCTGAAGGCAGGGAATGAAGTCTTAGGAAAGAAGATGTTCACTCCACTTGAATAAGGGGCAACTCCAAGTAAAAAGACCTTCTGTGGATACAGCTGCTACTGGGATCACCAGGTAGGATGGGAATGTGAGTTTGGGGATGTTTTATTTAGGAAAGAGCTAAGGAGTAGGAGTCATGGTATGTGATGATACGGTTAGAGCCTCAAATTATCCAAGTGGAGGTAATTGACTTCAGTGCTTCAACTTCTTTATAAAAGCAGCTAATTTTCTTTTCAAATTTCTACACTGGACCTCTGACACTTACACAGTCAGACATGATTCATTTAACTTTTGAGACTACTTCAAATATAGATGCAGGTGGCATCATGATAAGTGTTGGATGTCACCCTCTGCAAAATGAGGCTTTTTCAAAACCACAGTCTGCCTTTGTGGTTGTTGTTTTAGAAGCAGCCCTTCAGCTGGTGTTATCACATGATGACACAAACTGTGGGAAATGAGACAGTCAACAGGTGCTAAGAGACCATGAATACTAGAAACAAGAAAAAAGTGAAAAAAATACTAAAGTTAGGCCAAGGAAATACAAAAGTACCAGAAATTTTGAAAAAAAATTAAGGTAAAAACAACACAAGCAAAGAGAATTATAGGTCATTCTGGCTAGATCAGAGGAACTACTGTGTGAGAGTAATATATTTATAGCCCATATCATCATGTGACTGTAAGATTTCCCTGCTCTGTTACATCAGGCTTTCTCTAGGACCAAGAAGGGAAAAAATCTTTGATTTACTGCTCTTTATTTGGAAGGTTTTGTTTGCAACAGTAAAGCCATACAACACTTTGTTGTTTTAGTTGTTGCTTTTTCACTTGAACCTAGTTTCAGGCCATGGATTTCAGGGTAACCATAGATCTGGGGCAAACGCTGTCCTGGAGCTTTTGAAAAGTTAAAGTAGATACTGTAAGTGAAATGTCATAAATTTTACTTTTCTTTTTTTGACTTGAATTCCTAAGGTGATAAGGAATTGTGTCCAGAGGTCTATCTCTTCCTTTGCATGTCTCCTGCCCCATACCTTCTGACTTCACTGGCCAGTTTCTAGACATTTCAAAATGTGGCAAGTATCTTAAGGATAAATATGATCCTAAGTGCTTCTTGGATGGTACTCTTAGTGGAATACCATCATACATTAATACTGCAGAAGAGCAAAAGGAAGAAGAACTCAGCAGTTCCAATAAATATTTGCCTTGTTGTCCAATGAACTTACACATACTGGCTGACCATAGAGCACATTAATCCTGTCAGGTCAGCCATGAAAAAATTATTGTTGAGACAGGTCAAAATGGCTAAGGTACAAAAGATTCAAATCTGTAGGAAGCCATCAATTCCTTTGCTTATGGAACAACCTATTAATTACATATAAAAAACCTCCCTGCAATCAGAAATATTCAGCATGCAGTAAGCTAATCAATAAGCATATGCATGAATAAATACCCCAAATGCATCTTTAAATGTAATTAAGTATGTGTACAAAATAGCTAAGGAATATGTTGATATGTATATGCATCATTTCTAAACATTCAAATGTTTGCTTGCATAAACAAATACAATGATCAGTTACAACACTTGTAATATAGGCACACAGAAAATTTGATTCTCATTTCAATTTGATTAGCATTATTAATTTTTTCCAGACTACTGACAAAAATCTCAAGTCCAATTAAAAAATAATAACTGTAACAGAAGTATTGTAATATATTAGTAAAATACCAAAATTGAGCATAATGAATTGTACGAATATATGTTTCAAAGCAAAGAGTGATAACAAAAGGTATCTTCTGAAACAAAGGCTGAGACAAACTTTTAGTCCAAGACATTGTTTTTGCATTGCTATCACCAGTGGGGCACATGGCCCATCGTGGCTTCTCTGCCAACTCTTTTTTTTTATGAGTCATCACAGCATCAAAAGCCTGTCAAGCACTAGAGCAGAGATAACACATCCATAGACCACACTGTTACAAGCCTCCACAGTTTTTTTCCTACCATACCAGAAGAGGAGTCTCAAAGATTCCACTCACTGCTTCCTCAAGTCCAGCCACTTCTTGAAGTGCTACTCTATGCAAGCTTTGGGGATCTGAACAACAACAGAGCTGTAAACAAAACCAGCATTAGCAAGGGCCATGGGAGTCAGCCTGGTCACTGCTGTAGATTAGCCAGTGCTCCTGACTCCTCTGCCCAGCTGGAACTCTGGGGTGCCCCAGGAACCGTTTCCAAGACACGCTTACTCCACCTGTGGCAAATCCTTTCTCCAAAAATGCCAGGAGGGAGAGTTGTGAGGGTAACTGCTAGCAAAACTGCATTACAGCTTTAACTTTTTTAATTTTAGATTGAACCTTTATAAAGGATCAGGCCTCCTATGTAAAAGACTGTATTCTACTGGTAAAGAATATGCCTCCCCAAATCACCAAACCAGCAATAAATTCCTCTAAAAGAAGTCATTACCTGTGGTCAGAGTTTTCATATGTTAACAGGTATTTTTCTCAAAGAATACCTTCTTGAGTTTCTTTGTTTATATTCAGTTAGTCAGAATATTTCTTTGTCTTTATTCTTCTCCATGAGTCCATACTATGAACACCATTAAAGTTAACCAGTAATGTACTTCTTTAAAAATGTATACAAAAACTTTAAAAATTGGTTTTTTAAAGGTTTTAATTTCTAAGGAAGTATTCAGAGAAACTCTGGTCCTTTCATTACATATGATCACATCTTCCAAATGTGTCTGTAAGGAATAACATTAATATATCACATTTATTTGGTACAATTCTTCACTAATAGTAAAAATAATGAAAAATTCCAAAGACAGGCATGTTATCTACAATACAGAAAAGAACACTAAAACTCAAGCCAAATGGAAAGTTATGTTTAAAATCAGCAGCAAAACTCTTCCCCAGAGACTGAGTAGAGTCAAAATAAAAAATTGTACTGAATAATTAACAGGTGTTATTGAAAATGGGGTGAAGTGGTTTTAGGTGTATATCCTGAAGGTAGCATGGTACCATGGTAAATAGTGCATTACAGGAAAATGAAATCCTACCCACCTAGTTGCTGTTGAACCTCTAAGAACTGCCATTGCACAGGTGATTAGTTAAGGGCAGGAGCTAAGAAGGAAGCCTGGAGCACAACTACATCCTTCTTCCTAAAAGTGTCTTAGCATCACTCCAGACAACTCAAATCATCCTGATGATGTTATTGAGGGCACTGTCAAATGACAATATGGCTGCTACACTCTGAAGGAGTATCCAGGTGCAAAGCTCAGTGAAGTCAACCACGAGTGGGCTTCAGTTGGCACTGGATGTAGGGCCAGGTTGCAGGAGGCAGAGAATCTGCTCTCAGCGCTTGGGCAGAAGCCCACACAACCCAACCCATAGCAATCAGCAAGAGAGTTTCTCTTTTGTACCTACACACTGTAGTCCAAAGGTGAGTTGAGCTGTCTTTGCCTATCCAAAGCTCAGCATGGCTGAACCAGAAGAGGTACAGAACATAATGTTGCACAGTTAACTAGTCTGGCAGACTGGCTCAGTACGGACTCATGGGGAGGAAAAAAGACAAAGACATATCCTGAATAACTGAATATAAACAAAGAAACATGAAAAGGTATTCTTTGAGAAAAATACCTGTTTGACATATGAAAGTTTTGACCACAGTATGAGTCACTGCAAGTGACTTCTGATGATTCACTGCCATTTTTAAAACTCTGATAACAATCATAACAACCTCTAGTTGTTTCAAAAACTTTTTTTCTCTTGTGAATAAATAGTTTGAGTAACTTTTCGTATCAAAACCCTGTGATTTAGTTTTCTTCTTCTTTTTAAGCCTCTAAACAGCCATACCAGTGGGCTCTAGTGGGTAAGATTGCTTACATTATTTGCTCCTCGTGTCTTGGAAGGCCATTTCTAGTGCAGAGAATTGATCTTGACTGCTCTGTCTCAAACTCTCTCCTTGATCCAAGTAAATTACTTGGAATTCAGGTGGTAATGGTCATCTCCCAGGAACTGGACCAAGGGAACAGAACCCATGCTAGTAGACCACCAGAATGCCACCAGATTATGACTCTTGGTTACTTCCATGGCCTTTGAGTTGTGATTCCTGCCTTACTTGCACAGGAAGGTTGAGTCGGTCACTTACACCAGTATCACTGCTCAGATAAAAATAGCTTGAACTTTCTGTCAGGTATGAGAAGGTTCTTCCCAGTCAAGCATGAATCCCTTTCCAAATGAGGTAATACAAAGTGAAAACAAAAAAAAAGTTTTTCCATATCAGAAAAAGACAGTTGTGGGTCATTTGAGTTTAGCTAAATCAAAGTAATTTGATGCATTTAGCAGTGTCCATGTGGACACAGTTTAGCAGTGAAAGACTCTGGCCTACAATTACTAGTCCTCTTGACAGCTCCCACAGTCTTCTATCCTAAATGTTTTTTTCCCCAGCTGATCTGAATTTAGGTAAAAATGTATCCTAGCAGTATCAAGGTATTCAGTCAAATTTTGCAGTCAACACTTTTGAAAATTAACAAAATACAGTTTTGTAATTGTTTTGAATAGTTTTAGAAAGCTATTAAAGTTTAATCTGCTTTGCAGAGAAATTATTTGAATAAAATAAATTATACCCTTCCTATAAGGGTACCGCAGGAAGAATTTTGTACCGCAGGAAGAATTTTTTTACTCTCTTCATTCTGTATCTTATTACACATAGGTAACATTAAAATTTTGGGTAGGCATCACCAACAGTCAGATAATTCTTCCAGTAATTCTGCTCTGAATTTTTTTTCTACTTCAAGGCATATGTTCGTGATTCCAGCCACCTGAAAAAAAAACCATCAAGTTTGGGATTATTTGTTGCTTGTATTATTGCTGACCCTGTGAACACTCCTTGTCCCTTTCAGTGTAATACTGAAGAGGCTAAGTACTAAGTGAACAAATCTGAGCCTGTCTTGAGCTAGTCTGTTTGACTCCATAACAAAATGCTTATTTATTTAGTTAACAACCCTCACCTGGAAATAGCAGCTAAGAGTAAATTTTTCCCAAGTTTCTTAGAAAAACATGGCAGATACAAAATCAGGTTTTAGGAGTCCAAGAGTAGACTGCAAAAATATTTGTTCTAGGTGAGACCTAAGACTGATCTAGCTCAGTATTCAATGCCTGCGTTGGCCACTAGCAAATGAGGGGTCTCTCAATTTGAAACCTCCTGATTAATCCATCCTGTGTTGGTTTGACTAATGTCTTTTAATTAATCTATATTTTGACATTCTTGCTGTCCTGCAGCACTGGTTTTGCCACAGTACACTTTGAACATCACATGGAAAAAATATTCTCCTTCTATTAGGCTGACCATTTTATGGAGTGGCTCAGATCCTTATGTTGCAAGAAATAGAAGAAACAAGAAAGCTTTTACTAAAGATAAAACCATTTCGTTGTATTGTATTAAATATATGGGCAGTGTTGTTTACTTATAGATCAGTCTAAATGTCCAAGTCCCTACTGAATTTTCCATTTAAGAAGATGCAGGTAGACCTGGCAGTTTATGCCATTTTGGTTACCGTAGGGAGATCAACGCTTTTCTGATTCCTATGGGGACATCTGTTCATTAGCACACAGGGTGGCCAATATTGCTTTAGGTAAAGATCAGCTAGTTCCTCTGTTCTACACACTGTGGAAGAATAGCTTTGCTTATAAAATGTAACAAATGTTTCCTGGACTCTAGCCAATATATTTTTGATCCTTTCTTGATCTTCTTTTCACTAATCCTTTTCTTTTTGTATTCTTACTTTTTGTTGACATGCCAAAATTCTGTCAGTCTTGTTTCCTCTTTCAAAAAACGTATTTTCCTTAAGTTGAATTAAGCATTCTACCCTGTTGCCAAGAGCAAATTAAGTTCCCCCACACTGAAATCAAATTTCGTAAAGTGTCCGGGCAATTAGCTCTAATATGTGGTTGCTGTAACTCTTAATTTTCCCCTTTTAAGGGTTTTCTTTTTTCTCTCTCTTTGTTTCTGAACAGAAGACATGAGATTCCTTCTTTTCCCTCTGGTTGTCGTCTTTTAGTTCCCCAGCATCCAGCAACCACACACTGATACTTAGCCAAACCTCACTTTTAATCTGTAACCCAAAGGTATTTAAGTAACAAATTGTTCATTCTTCAACCAGAAAGCCGAGCTGGTGAACCAGCCTGCTGGAACTGGATTGAAGAGCAGACTTCTGAAGAGCTCTCCCAAGCACCACATTTAGGCATATCATATGCACATCCAGAGGTTTCCCATGACAATTTAAAACTGGCACAGCTCACTCACATAACAACAGAAGTCTTTTACAATAGAACTTATCTTCTGTGCATTTGTTGTCGGGATTTTGATTCCAAGATGTTCAAGGACAAAATAAGAGTACATAATTATTCCAGGTAGATGGGAAAGGAAAGATCCAGTTTCAGTAGGATCATTGCAAAATTGTGACTGTTTTTATATGATGGAATGGCCCAGCTCTAGCCTAAGCTTCTTGCAAAGCTTGAGTATTCTCACATCTGCATCGGCCTACCATAGGCTTTCTTCTCTAGGCTGCCTTCAGCAAAGAGTTTTTTCTTGTCCTATTCCTATTATCCTATTCCTCTGTTGTCTTGATGCACAGGCATCAGGAATGAGACTAAGCACTCTGTGGTGAGGAAGGATGTAATCAGAGCCAAGGAAGCAGTGGTTTCAGTTCCAATAAAAAGTCATATCAAAAACCCTAAATAATAAAAAAAATCCTGGATGGTTTCCCAATGTCAACTAGATTAGGATCAGCTAATTTGTTCATGAGAAATTTGACAGTTTGAACATTACTCAGTCAGCTACCATCCCTCTCTTTCCTTTACATTCTCATTTATTTTGGCAGACTTAAACAGTGCACATGATAAAGCTGTATTATAGTAACAGCCATCATGCTATTTTAAACATAACACTAGAAGTCAGAGAAAAGCTACTTGGATTACCAAGGAGATATATATATATATATATAGATAGATAGATAGATATAGATATAGATATAGATGTGTATATACCTATATATATGTATACAGCTATATACCTATAGATCTGCAAATTGACCAGCCACACTCCAAACACTCTAATGAAGCAACAACTGATTTCAACACATGAAACCTGCAATTACATGAAATACTATTTTGTTTAAAAAATTACTTCTATTCTCAGAACCACAAGTGTTTTCCTGCATCCATATTTCCATTGCTGATTGCCAATCCCTGTCAATATAATAGTCCTTTAACCCAAAGACCTGGGTATATTCTGCTGTTTCTGTTCTCCCTTTCTTATTCCTACTCACCTCACCAACACTCCTTAGTCTACCTCTTCCCTGACTTAGCCTTCTGCCAGCCCTGTAAGTGATGCAGAAGGGAGGTGCAGCTGAGAGTTGAGTGTCTAGTCCTCACTGATGTTCACTGGGAACTAGTCACTAACTGTCCTACAGTTTTGAAAATTCTGTTATGAATAATAACATGCTAAAAACTCAGTCTCTATTTCAAGTTAATGTGGCCAGAACAACACCCAGAAATTCATAGCTAATCTTTGCCCTCAGTTGTATGATACCCATCTACTTCAGCCAGCTCTTTTATTTCTTCCAGGCCACTTAAAAAAATTTCCATGTGGCCAAGGCAAGAAGGTCAGCATGTTTCTCCCGAGAACAAGCAGAGGATGTGGTGACAGTTGGGAGGTGGAGCATCTTTTCCTTCCTCTGGAGCACCACTACCCCATGGAATGGGTGGGAAAGGGCTTGGAGCTAGGTCATGCACCTCCTCTCCCTTCACTGTAGGCATCCTTGAACACTTGGCATTCCAGCACAGGCTCATGGCATGTGATCTCTCCACAGCCACCACTTGTGACCTGCTCCCAGTTTCACACAGTACAGGAACATGGACAGCCACCTTTCTCTGTGTCATCAGTACCAGAACTGCAGTGCCTGTACTCACTGTGCCTCTCAGAAAAGGCTGGGATGTCTGAAGGCAAGTCTGATAGTTTGTGAACTCCCAACTCACCAATTTCATTCTTCTCTATTCCATGAGCTACCCCCTACTCTTCTCTCTTCATCATTTCATTTTCCATCTGGCAGACCTGATTCATGTTCTATTCTGTCCCTCATGCTTCAGCTTCTTAATCCTTCTTGATTCTTACCGCTGATAAGACTGACTTCTTTGTTATTAATGTTATCAAAAGGATTCATTAAAATTAATGCAAGACTTGTAATTCAGCCGAATTGTTGAAGTGAAAAGTCAAGCCAGTCAAAACAGCAAATGAAACATGCTCAAAGGCATATCACAGCAGCTTTTAAAAGAAAACACAGACTCTTTATAAAAGCCTGGGCTTCTAAACAGAAGAGAGAAAGATGCATGACTATACAAGGGACAATGTGTATTCACAGAAGATATTTGAGAAGTACATATGACACTTTTCAAAGATTATAGGTCAGTTACATGATCAGCACAATACATCTCATGATACAGCTACAGCACCTGTACGTCAAACATAAAATATAATCTTCTATAGGAAAAAAAAAATATTTTTATATTGATTATTATGTTAAAAAGAGAATATTTATATAATCGTGACACTATTTTCCCAATAACATCAGTCATGTTTTTCCATATTTTCTTGATATTACAAATATTTTATCCAATATATTTGAGTTAGTTCATAGTGTCATATAATATGCAACTGCTTGTTTTAAACTTTGAGTGAAAGGAAGAAGTAATTTTCTTTTTGTACAACTGCTGCCTGTTCCCCAGTTGCTTTAATTCTCATTCTTTGGGAATTTTATTTTGCAAGCTAAGAACTTAAACTTGTATTTCCTGGCCTTTACATTAGGATTTCTACTTCTACAACAAGCACTCTTGAAAGGCATATTATTTTATAAGCGTTATTTCCAAGTTTGATCAAGTGGGGAAAAATCAGAAAAATCTCAGATGGAAAATATATTTAAATTATCATGAGGCATTAAATGCAAGGAAAAAAGATATTAGAAGAAGGAGGAAAACAATGTATGAATCCATTACATAATGTAGCAAACCAGCAAGCATGGCTTCACATGCACACAAACATGAAAGATACATTGCAGTCAGACACATGGAAAAAATATATTTTAAGAAGGACAGAATAGCACCAGACAGAATACAGAAAAAGCAGGTTAAAGAACAAATTTAAATTAATGTTTTAGCCTGCAGAGGTAGATGAAATTTACCCTAGACAAAATGAGAAAAAGTTTGATGTTGCAAAACTAGCTGATTTTGGAACTGACCAAGATGCTTTTCCAAATATTAGTGATTGCATGTGGGAACAAAGACAAGGAAAGCTCTATTAAATGAGAAAAGGCAGAAGTCTTTGAAAGGAAGAAGGAAAGATGTGAAGATGCCGAGCATCATAAACTAATCAGTCTATAAAAATACTGTAATGAATTACTGAACAATCCACGTCAACAGCCTTAAAGATAATAAAGTGATAAAAAAAAGCAACAAGGGTGTGTCAGAACAGCTCACTTCACACCAAACTAATTCGTTTCTTTGACAGGTAATAGACATAAGAAGGGAAGGAAGAAGCAGAAGGCTGTATTTCTACCACACTAAATGTTTGTCATTGTCCACGTGGTGTTCCTGGAGAGAAGCAGAATCTTGAAGTGGTCACCATCAGGTAGATAAGTTGGCTGAATTAGTTTCGAATCTGCTTATCAGCGACTTCCCACCAAACAAAAACAGTATCTCAAGTAGATGTGATTCTGCCTCGGGTTTAATGAATCCAGCTGTATTTCATGTTTCCATAGTGACTAGGACAGTACAGTAGAAATTGCCCAGTACAGCAGAGAGATGACATATTACATGGCCAGGGAAAAAAAGGAAATACTGATTTATTCTGAGCTGGGGACCTTTCTGATGGTGCCTTCACCACCCGTGCCCCTTCACCACTATGGGCCCCTAAAAGCATTCTAGTCGCATCTATATTGCATTTTAGATTTATTCTGCTTCTAAACCCTCTTGCTAAGACTGGGATCCATTCTGGTTCTCCTGTGAAATCAGAGGTGGAAGGATATTGCTTGTGCTGGGTAGTTTTGAAGAGGCATATGGTATTGTGAAATTGATAAATGGACCTATGGATGTGACTCAAAGACCACTTCAGATAATACAAGTGGTAGTGGTTATCTAGATGGGTGATAAAAGCCTTTTGGAGAGATTCTGGATTCACTTCCCTAGAAGAATGATTGAAGTATTTAAAGATCAGGTTGAATGATAATCTCACAGCTGCAATTGTTTTTACTTTAGTGGCAGTAGTCTTCTGGAAGTAGCTCCACACTTTCATCATTAATTTACAGTTGCACTGATACTCAGTGAGGGAAAACTGGCTGCAGCACTACTTGGGAAAAGTAAGTTTGTCTGATTTATAAGAGATCATGGATCTGGCTCTACCTATTCAAATATTAATATATCCATCTGTGTTGTGTGACTATTTTACCTGGGAGTATTATGGGAGAATTATAAGAATTAAATATATATATATATATATATATAAATTTCTGGTTTATAAGGCATCTTTTATTGTAAAAAAAATCAATAATTCAATAGAATTGGGTTTACTTTTGTTTTTACTGAACATTGGTATATATCTTACACGCAGGATTTTATATCAAAGGCCAATAACCACTTAGGTCAAGTTTAGGGGCAGGACTTCTTTTAGTTACTGAGTATACTTATACTTTTTGTTAACTTCAAAGTGAAATCACCCTTACTTCTTCTCTTTATTTTTCAATCACAGACTGCCCAAAAAAAAGGCCAAGCTTATTCACAGGCACTAAGACACAAGAAGGCTTGATCAAACATAAAAATTATGCAAACATTGCAAACTAAAATTGCAAGCACGAGGTTTCAGAATCAAAGATTCAAAAGCCTGCTCAGACAAAACAGCACCTCTCCATCTTAGCTGAGTACAGGAGTTTCCCAAAAAAAGCAAAGATTCTGGCTTTAAGTCCAATGGCAGATGAGCTGAACCTTAAAAACTAGTCTCATTCACTTTGACCAAACTTGGGCAAGTGAAGAAAATGAGTGAACCTAGGTTAACTTCCAAGTTGGCTGGCTGAGTGTTGTGAAGACTCTGCCTCTGTGAATATTGCTTCAGAAAATGTAACTTCTTTTTCATAGCAACCTTTTTCATAGGTACAAGAACAGGATGAAAGGTAGGAAAAAGAAAGCAGTATTTACAGTTGATCTTCTTTTCACTTAACTCTCACATACACTTGTGATTCATTTTGACCAATAAGGGAAAGTAAGATCATACCTTTCATGAGTCATATTTTTTTTTTTACTGTGGATTTCTCAGTTTTCAATGTTTTGTTTATTGATTATCCTTTTAATTCCTTGTGACAGAGATAAGTTTAGCAGTAAAAAGGTCACCATCAGATATGCCTTCTCCTCATACCTTCCTTTGCATTTCTGAACTAAGTTGCAAATCATGTCTTCTTGTTGGCAATAACACTGGAGTGAGAGGTTCAGCTCTGTCTTAAGTGCCCAAAGTTAAGGAATATACATTGCTTTCATCTTTGGTTGAGAGATACAGTTCATCAAGCAGGCCATATTGCATAGACAGGTATACAAGTAGACTGAGGACTTACCTTTAGTCTTTACAGTATGAAGATCTTGATCAGCTTTTGGGGGGGAAAAAAAAAAAAAACCCAAACAAACCCCCAAAAAACCCCAACAAACAAACTTAGCAAATTTTATACATACAAACATAAACTTCACAATTTAGCCCTGATATAACTCAACTCATTTGGGGCCTCCCAAATCACACCAGAATCTATTCAGCCATACAGAGGTAAGGCTGAAGGGACTCAAAAGTATTCACTGACTTTGCATGCCTCTGTTTACGGTTGTCTGGCTTTAAAGACTTACCAGCAGGTGTCTAATTTAGGCTACATTAAAAAAAAAAGAAGAACTCAAAATGTGGGGGACTTTTTTGAAAAGATTTCCCCAAGTGGCTTGTACAAGGATTTGGAGCGAGCCAGTGCTCAATTCAGAAAGGACAACCAAGGGCCCAATCCAAAACTGACTGAAGGACACAGTGAGCTTGTATTACTCTCGTGCTGTCATGCTCCTGAGAGTGGCAATCACAGCATACACCAGATTAAGTGATGTATATGTTACAGGATTCTGAAGCACAGAGGTGATAGTTTTCATACTGAAACTATATATGCTTTTGTATGCACTGGGTATGTGCTCCATATACAGACCTTGTCTTCTCTAAAATGAAGAAGGGAAAAACAAACTGAGTTGTTTTTGATCTGTTTCATTCCTGATCCAATACATCATGATACAATCCTGAAACCAAGGAAAAAACCCAATCTTTAATCTTTCTCATCTAGTCAAGGAATGCTCAAGGAACGTACTGTAGTTATTTTGACTAATACGTTGAAACTGTACCTAGTTTTTTTTAATTTTCTCAAGCTTTCTGAAAAATCATTGTCCCTTGGATACCAGCCATTGAGGTATTCTAGATTTCTACTCCAATTTTCATCTCCTTCAAAGACTGATTGCACAAGATTTCAAAACTCAAAATATTTTAGCCTTTTTTTGTGTGTGTTTCCAGCTCATAAAATCATTCACCCCTCCTCGCTGGCTAATGGGACTTAAAAACTTCAGTTGTCTTGTCTTCCTTAAGATTTGTCAAAGATTAATTAACATGGCTTGAAATGAATCCTTTCACTTAATGAAAGAAAGTCTGTATTTTAATTTTTTTTTCAAGTTACCACCAGGAGAGTCAGGATATGAAAATAAAATATTTTAACAATATAGACAGAAAGACAGTTTTGGAGAAGTTAGACTAATCACCTGACAGTGGTGGAGTGCAAACAGAGGGGAGAAAGGAGGTCAAATGTACATCAGTTTCTCACACCTGCGAGAAAGTAGGTGTGGGGAAAAGTTCACTTAAGAAAAAATAAGGAAATGTAAAAGTCTGTAAGACACTGAAAACAGGTTGTTGAACTCCCATCCTTCCCAACCCATTTTGTTAAAATAATAGAGGACAATATTTGTCTGCCTTTTAGTAAAGGAAATTGGGGAAAAATAAGAGGTTCTCTGACTCTTCTACAAAGATAGAGAAGAAAATTCCCAGGATTTTGGTTATTATATGTATTTAACTAAGCAGAGGATTTGGCCTAATATTTTTTTTTCCAAGAGAGAATTTATTTATGTATTTTATGAAATTTTTTCTCAAGCAAGATAATACCCAACTTTGGGCAAGTGTGAAATCCTCCCTTCTGGGTGGGGATCTGTGCTGCAGAGCCCTGGGAGGTAAGGTACAAAAAGGATGCCATGGAGCGTCTCTGCTCTTAATCCCACTCTTGCATCTACATGAGCAAGCAGGGCAGCCCAACAGTCATGGATGTGCTGCATGGCACGTTGATGTTGATGGCCCAATGTCCTCCTGCTGGATGTTACGTGAGGTTTCAGTTTGTGAGCAGCTGCTGAAAGCTCCTGCCAGGCATCCCCATCTTGCTTCCACCACAGAGAGCACCCAGCCTCTGCATTCCCTGGGCACAGGGCAAGTGGGGTGGGATGAGCAGGGCATTCATTCCCTTGGAAGGTGCGACTGTGAGGTGCAGTGAAAGCCCTGCATGTCCCCTAGCCTGGGGCACGCTCGGGTGGGATGGGAGCAGGGACACGCACCAGCCAGGCCCTGTCCCAGCAGGAGGAGCAGGTGGAGAAGCACCAAAGCTCTTTGGCCAGGCAAGCTCAGGCATGAGCCAGGCCCTCAACTGTTCAGTCGTGTTCTCACTGAGGCACTTCTCACACAGGCAGAGAGATGCAGAAGCTTAGGCCATGACTATCAGTGGTTTCAGGACTGTACCTTTTAAAGCATTATTCTGCTGCCTAAGCAACATTTTAGGGACCTGTATAGTAGTTCAAGTCATTTGCCTGAAGCCACGACAGCCATTTGTGGCAGAACAGGGAAATACACCTTCATCCCCAGAGGCTCTGGCTAACACCATAACCGCACCAACGTCCTTCCTCTTTTCTCCTTCCTCCTGGCTGGTCAGAATCAGCTTGAAATCACAATGATTTTGATCACAGAGAGATGGGGCTGTGAGAGGCATTGCAGTTAGACAGCTCTCCCTGAAATGGAGACACTTTGATCACAAGAAGTCCATGTGGCACAAAACCAGCTGGACTGAGCCCACAGTGGTCTGTCAGAGATGAAATGGGTGCAGCCATATAAAATAAGAGATAGCTGTGGGGATGCAAGAGGAAAAAAGTGGTGGTGAGGTGAAGAGAAATGCTGGGAAAGATATTTATCCAAAAGAAAATAAAAGTCTAAGCTGTCATCCTATTTTACTCAATGGCAAAATTTCCACTGACTTTGAGACAAAGGACTGGTGAGCCATGCAAGTGACTGCAGAAAGCGTCCACCAGTGTGCAACTCAGTGTCACTCCCTGGGCAGCTCTGAGATACCAACACTTTGTTTCATCACAAATCAGCAGGACAAGTTAAATATTTGGTTTTGTTTTTTTTTTTTCAAAATGAAATATTCTGTTACATTCTGAAACATACTTTGCTTTCAGTATGTGACAAGACTTATTTTAGGCCTTAAGGTTTTGGCTAACACTGTTATACAAAAAGCTGCAATAGTAAGTATAGAATGCCCTGCCAGTTTACAGAGTCACTATATGCTCAAGGTTGGAAGAGACATTCAAGATCATCTAGTTCAACCATCAACCCAGCACCACAATAATCACCCCAACACCATATCCCCCAGTGCCACATCCAGACACCTCTTGAACACTTGCAGAGATAGTGACTCCACCATCTCCCCGGGCAATTTATTCCAGTGTCTGACCATTCTTTCAGTGAAAAATTATTTTTATAATAATTAATCTGAACATCAGTTTAGTATATCAATATATGGAATGTGAAGATTGAAATGATTGACCATTTTTGTAATTTCTGGTGAAAGTAGTACAAAAATCAGTACTTCACATTATTTTTTCCTTGTTTAATTGAACAAGCACTTCAAGATTTCCACTCTACTTTCTGTTCATTACTTTTTACAGGCTGTACTTGTATGAACAAGAATTTTAATCTCAAATCATAAAGCTTGAATTTTCAAAACTCAGGCAAGTTACCATGCTCAAAATCTTGCTCCTTCTAATGAAGGAGACTTGCCAATTAATTTTAATGAAATTGCGCTGGTACCTACTACTTTTCACAAGTTTTGGATGAGGCCTTTGTTGAAAATTGTTTAATTATATCTCTCATCACACTAAAAATCTAAAGATATGGAAATTGATCAAAAGTCATAAATAAACTACTTTTCTCAAGGCTTGTTCTAACTTGTTGCTTAATTTGCTCTAGTCAAATATTTAATTTATAACACTTTATTGAGTGCAAAAAAGAGTGAAAACCAATAATGATTACAAATAAAATTCATTGAATATTTATCTCTATTTATAATAATCTCTTCAATATTTCACATTTTCTAAATTACAGTGGCATTCTTTATGTTTTCACTGCACATACAGAAGTAGCAATGTATATGTGAATTGTTATCAAATATTATGAGGTAAACATTTTCTTGTGGTATGTTTGCAAAATTAATACAAGATGTATTCATCTCGCATTCTGTCCTTTGTACTAATAAATCACACACAAAAAAAAGAAAAAAGACAGTATCTTACTAAAAGAGATGTGGAATAAGATGTGGCCCCTTTTTTTTTCCCAGCTCTCTAGATTTATCAGGGTCCCAGAGTTTGTGCTGCTATGGGAAGGGAAAAATGTCTCGGCTCTAGTCCCAGGTGGGTAGGTGAGTGCACAGGGAAGAGAACTAGTGCTGGTTTTATGGCTCTACAGTCAGGGTGGGAATGAACATGGACAAGAATATCTGATTTCATATGCACTCCATGAAAACTGACAAGAGAATGGTGCTGATGATCAGCTTAGTGCCAGGTAAGAAGAAATTGCATTTCCAAATTTAGGGCAAAGTGTCAAAATATTGCAACATGTTTCATTTAAAAAAAAAACAAAAACAACCAAACTTCCAAAAGGTTTCTGGAAAGACATCAAAGCAACTGTATCAAAAGACTATACATTGAAATGGTTCTGCTGCATGATGTCAGAAGCAAAAAGTGTTATTTTTCTCTCTAATGTTTAACAGAATACAGACATCATAGTAGCACCAATGTAGAAGTTTTTAAAAACTTAACATTAAATAAAATAAAAATTAAATAAAAAAATTAAATTAAACAATAAAAATTAAATAAAATTAAATATCATTAGAAAAATAACACATGGAAGCAGATAATGGTCATAAGATTGAAACTATTTAAAAATTAAATAAAATCTTGTGAAATACTTGTATTTTAACAGTGTCTTCTGATTTTTTAACATTTTAAAAGAATATGAAGATCTTAAGGAAATTATACATTTGGGTCATGCTTGTCCTTTCCTTTTATTTTTAGTCATTTTGTTTTTTGAACAATAAAATGTGCAACAGTGATATTAGTACCTATTCTGTTTGCACAATGGTGACAAGATATGACAGGATACGGTTTCAAAGGTCTTTTTCCCCATGAGTCATCTTTATTTTGAAATAATATAAAATAAATGCTCATCACACCAACAGCCAACACTTCCCTACTGAAATGCAACATCCTGTAAGAGGAAAGCAAATTTTGTTGGAAAATATGGGAGCAAGAAGACCAAACCACAGCAAACAGCTGAAGCTGGCCCCTGCTCTGCTCAATGTTTGCTTGCACAGGGCTGCCAGCATCCCTCCAGAACCCCACTGCCAGAGATGCTGTGCAAGCTGATACGATTTCATCCATATGCCATAACCTGCAGGGTCTTAATTCCTGTTGCCTCACTGTGGTTTGAAAAGCAGAAGAAAAGGACACCAGGTAGGAAGTTGCTTACAGACATTCTGCTACATTGTATGAGATTAAAGAGGGGATTTCCCATCAAGGTGAAGAAGAAAGCACACCTGTAAAGACTGAACATCAGCAATAATTTGGCATGATTTCCTTCCTGCTCCAAAACCTGCTGGAACGTTTTTCACTTTTTTCAAATTCCCTTTTGTGTTACAGATGAAAAACAATGTACAATTTTAAAGCTGCAAAGCTGTACTTTCCCACCTGTTCACGTCTTAACACGACTGGACTATTTTTGGTAGAAAAACTGAAGAAAAAACTGCTTTTATATTTTTCTACACCTTTACCTTCCAGTCTTGCTCTATGATTTATTTTCACTCTCCCTTTCTCTCTTATGTGTCATCATGTTGAGACTCTTTAAAAACTTCCACACCCTCTGTACTTCACCACCAGGACAGCCTGGACTTTTCTGGTGCTTGGATCCCTCACTTGGATGTCACTCTGCTGATAGAAACCCAGAGTGCAGAAGAGAGATAAACCCCATTTCTCCTATGTGAAATAACGGTTGGACAAGAGTTGACCAAAATATGTCCTGAAAGGGCCTGATCTAATATTCCCTGCAATCAATGGAAGGCCTTTAACTGACTTCAGCAGGTCTCAGATAAGGACCCACATTAATATTGCCATTATCATTTCTAACGGAGCCTCTGAGCAGTGATGTTTTGTAAGAGTAGGAGACAACTATGGCACTGCATGTTTGTCTCTGCTGTTTCAAAAGAACATTATTTTCATGCAAATTTCTGTTTGCTTTGTTTTCTTTGCTGTTTTTATATATCAGATGTGCCCTTGTTAGAGGTCCTTCCCATGTTTTGAAATCTCTCAAGCCTCAACAGAAAGATAAGAATATTAAAAATCAAGAAGGAAGTTTTTCTCACAAATAGCTTAGGCATTTGTGGTGATTAAGCTTTAAAGGAAAAAAATAGTTTGGAATAATCCACATGAAAGGAGAAGTCCCACCACATTTAATCAGGTCTCACTTGTATGGGTGACAGTGGTACCATTACCCTTTATGTTGCATTGTGTTCCAGAATGAAACAGACCTTAGTATCTGACAGAAGAACCCAGACTGAACTGTCTCATGCCAGAGATGTGGAAGACCTTAAAAAAAGGCATAAATACTGCTTTCCTTTTAGAAAATTGCCCAAATACTGTGTAATAAAAATTTGTAAATATCAGAAAAATTAATGTCTCTGTTGACTTCCACTGTGTGGAAAAAAAATGGTGCAGAAAAAAAGTGTTTTAAAAGAGGGACATTTCTCAGAGTTCTTTTGCTTCAGTAACTTTCCATTTGATTTACATCACAATCATTTCGGTCACTGTCATGAACTTTAATAGATTAACTTTTGCAATGTCCTCTAAAGAATAGAGATGTTATGAACCCTTGTAAGAGTCCTTAAGCTGGACCTGCTTTAGATTATATGCTTTGGATCATGCAGCACATCAATTGCAGCATGTAGTCCTTTTCTCTGAAGCTCTGGCAAGTGAGCTCAGCAGCCCCAAGATTACACCTGAGCACCTGAGGAAGTTGTACCTGTGTGAATTTCTGCTGGCCATTGCTCTTGCAGTCATTACATCTAGGACTGACCTTCACATGTTATGTTCTGGACTTTGTCCTTTTCTCTTGTGGATGAACAGAAAAATCCTTTTGACTCATATTCCAGGAGCAGGAATATGACATGCAAGGAACCTGTTCAAGAGCCAGATTCAGGGTTGCATCTTAACAAGTCTGAATTCTGTCTAAATTGATGAATATACTTATATTTGTACACATCTTTTTCTATCAATATCAAGCAACCTGTTCCTTAGACTACTTTACACTTTTACTTCCTCTCACTGATTTCTTACCCTCACCTTCCATCTTTGCCAGTCTAAGAGAGCTGGCCAAAAACTGTTGTTTGTATGCCCAAACCTCAAAACAGGAATGAAGCACCTAATCAATAAACCCTGAGGTCAGCCATGTATTATCTCTAAAAATTACCTAGTAACTTCTCCAAGAGCTTCAGATTGTAGGTTTTACTAACTCAGTGCATCAATAAGTGTATGTAGCTAGGGAATTTAAATGAAAGTAAATAGCATTATTTGTGTATCACAAGTGAGGTTTGTCTGTATGAAAAACAACATTTTCAGTTAAACTGATGAAGTACAAATAGTTGAAGTGTGTCATTCATATAAATTTTATCCCAAATGGATAATTAGAGATAAATTAATATGAGTCAGGCTGAACAAAAATAATAGGCTTTTTGCCACATTTCACCCCGTTTTCACTTGCTTTCCAGTGTGATTTCAAGATGAACAACCTTAACTTTGCTAAAGATGAAAATCTGAGTCTGGCCTTAGTACTCTGAAGTACTAAAATGCTGATGAAGTTACAGAATAGTCAAAATAGAAGGAGTTCTCACAGGCAGCTACCAAATTTTTTACTGAGAGTTAGATATAGGGGAAAGATCCATCAGTTTGCAATAGTGTAGGAAGAGAATATTGGTTTGCCAATCATAGCTTTCCTAATCAAGGAGGGGGGAAAAATAAAAGAAAATATGAAGGCCTTGAAAGTACCAAGAAACTTAGCTATAGCTTGATTTGATATCTAAATAAAGTTTTATGAGATGGTAATACAGACAAAAGGATAGTGCAAAGTGCTTGCTAAGATGTATCTGTGAAAGTAATTAAATTTTAGACTAACCTAGTAATTGTTATTTCTGAAAAAGATTGGTGGATGGCTTTCTAGTCACATGCCACTGGCACTCAAGGAACACCACTGAGATGATCCTAAGAAATAGGAAGCTGGCCATTTAACAAGGTATTTGAGACAGATACTACAAAAGTGTCTGCAGCTACTGAAAGGACACAGAAAAGTGTAGCAAGCACATGTGATCAAAACAATAGGCAGTACTTAAAGAATTATCTTGATCACAGATGTGCTAGAAATGCAAAATGTAGGAAATGACGGAGGAAGGGTAATTTTTAAGATGTGTGCTGACAAAAGGCACCCAGGAGGAGCCATTCTTCTCAGGCTCTATTACTTGTGTCTCTAAGTGTGATGAACCCTGGAAAGCAAGTTTCCTACTTCATGGCAAGCACAGGAGCTTTAAAACAGGCTTGGTATTTCTACTGTCAGAGCCAGTATACAATTTTCTTCATTGCCAATCCAAGGTAAAATAAGCCAGAGTTGCCCTCAGAAGCTCAGCAGGAAAACTGGAAGGGAAAGGGTATTTTACAGAGGAGACAGCACATTGGGGCTGTTGGTTGAGACCAGGACAGACAGAGGTTTGCAGTCTGTTAAACTGTAATGTCATAGCAATGCAGCTGATACAAAAGTAAAGGGAACATCTGAAGAACGGGGATCTCTTGAAAGTGTCAAGGATGAAAAACTGGAGAGTGATGCAGCAGTGGTGCAGTGATCATATCTCATTTCTCAACATGGAGAAGATAACTGCAAGTGGAGAGCATTTTCCTCCTGCAAAGGGAAGTAGCTGGTGGGCTTTGTGCTGTTGTGTGATGTGAGACCAGTGGAAGTCACTTATTCTACAAATGAATCTCTTGTGAGTTTCACTGCTGACTACAGTAACCCTGAGGTCATTCTGTGCAGTCAGCTCATCTGTATCAGAAAGGAAAGGAATACAGAATGATGGGGCCTTTCCAACACCCATTAAAAAATTGTGTAGCATAGCAAATTGACTGAAAATGTTTCTTGTAACACAAAGAATGGTATTGGTCTTTTCCATGCAAAAATAAAATAGTCCTCTTCTCTCCTCTTTCTTTCTTTCTTTCTTTTCTTTTCTTTTCTTTCTTTCTTTCTTTCTTTCTTTCTTTCTTTCTTTCTTTCTTTCTTTCTTTCTTTCTTTCTTTCTTTCTTTCTTTCTTTCTTTCTTTCTTTCTTTCTTTCTTTCTTTCTTTCTTTCTTTCTTTCTTTCTTTCTTTCTTTCTTTCTTTCTTTCTTTCTTTCTTCCTTCCTTCCTTCCTTCCTTCCTTCCTTCCTTCCTTCCTTCCTTCCTCCCTCCCTCCCTCCCTCCCTCCCTCCCTTCCCTTCCCTTCCCTTCCCTTCCCTTCCCTTCCCTTCCCTTCCCTTCCCTTCCCTTCCCTTCCCTTCCCTTCCCTTCCCTTCCCTTCCCTTCCCTCCCCTCCCCTCCCCTCCCCTCCCCTCCCCTCCCCTCCCCTCCCCTCCCCTCCCCTCCCCTCCCCTTCCCTTCCCTTCCCTTCCCTTCCCTTCCCTTCCCTTCCCTTCCCTTCCCTTCCCTTCCCTCATGAAATCATGTGAAGCTTTTGTGACTTGTTCCTTACACAAAAAATTCTATTAATACAGCATTGGGGTAAATTACTCCAAAGCTATTCTTGTAGAAATATTTGATAACTATGGATATCCCAATCTGTCACCTAGTTACAAAAACAAAAATGTTAACATATTTATGGTGTGGAAGAAAGCACAGACACAAGAGGGTCAGGGAATTCTACAGGCCATTGAACTTTCAGAAAGTCAAAACCAACAGAATTACATTTGCCTGACTAGTACCTTAGAGAATAAACAGTCATGCCTGACTTTTCAAACAGTAGTGAATTGCTAGCTACAACCAAAACCCCCATATTTTAGTTGGTTTAGGGTAATCCCTAAAACCTGGAGAGGAAGCTGAAAAGAGAAGACAGGATGGCCCTGAGGCCTTTAGAAACTGCTGAAAACCTCACTATTTCTACAGTGGCCTACAGCATGTAAAAAAAGCATGAGAATCTCTGAATTCTGACACTTTAGTAAAGCAGTAAAAAAAAATAGATGATTTTCTGATAATGCCAGCTTTGTCTGAGGGAGACTAGCAGGGTGGATATCAATCTTTGTGCGCTAGAGGGAGAGAAATAGCCAGCTGGGCTAGAATATTAGCCAAAACACTTATGAACTGTGTGATTGTCAAGTACAACTAAAATGTCACTAGGAAGGTTAAGAGTATGTTTTCTCACTGGGGAATTCCAGAGGAACTATTACTGGAAAAGAAAAAAAAAAAAAAAAAGGCCAGGGTTTATAGGGCAAGGTTTCAAAGCTTTTTTGGCAAGATATAATTTCTAGTGCATTATCACCAGCCCTCAATGTCCTGAAGCAAAGGCAGAGACTGGAAGAAATGTGCAGACAAGATGATCCTTCCTTGGCACAGTTATGTACAGATCAGCTCCTGTTATGTCAGCTAAATAAAACAGACTTCACAGAGAAGCACTTGCCATCCCAGTGACTGACACTGGAAGAAACTCTATATATTGCCCTACCTCCTTACAGAAGATAGAGGCTGTACAGACCATGTTGACAATGCCCAGCTGTTTCTGAAACATTTAGATGAGAATTTATGTGAGGAGCAATACCAGTATGTTTCAGCAAAATCATGTGAGTACTTTTCTACAAAAAATGCTGAAGTCTGTCATTATCAGGGGTACCTGAAACTGTGTATTTAAGAGAAACAGCAACATTGCCTGTATTTCTTGCAAAGAGGTATCTGAGGTTTAAAAAATCACATGATTTCACACCAAAGCAACCTCTGATAGAGTAAAAATAGATTTAATACATATTTGCTTCAGTGAAATGTGTTTAATTTGAACAGCATGAACTGGTATGGGATTTATGCCTCTGTTCAAAGTAGCCTGAAGAAGCAGCTCCTGTGATAAGCTCATGACATTCATTTGACTAAGTCTGAAAACTAGAGATGGACCATTTAGGCATTGTCATTGAATACTTAACCATTTATACTGGAAATAATAAAAATGTTTCTCAGTTCTGTCCAAACTCCTCTAGACTTAGATTTCCTCTATCCCAGAGTAAATGCCTTCAACTTCATTCTCAACCTCTAGAAGGCACTGGCTCCTGGGAGGAGAAAATTTGTGCCTGTGTGTTAGCTCACCACACTGAGATTTAAGGCATCTGAGGTTAAATTTAATGGCCCTTCCAGTGTAATCAGATAGCTCCTACGTGTCTGTCAAAATGCCATTTGTCACAGCTCCATGGTGGCACTTAGCTGGTGTGTTGCCATTGTTGAGTTCTAGTGCCTCACCCCAAGAGCTGAGTCCTGCTCTCCAGTTATATTTGAGCAGAGAGAGGGGCCATATGCAGATATTGGCCTCTTCATCAAATTAAAACAACATCTGACAAGTGACAGATCAGTAAGGACAGATGCTTTATTTATTCATATGAACCCCTCAGCAATTTAGCTGGTTCCCTAAATGTCTTGTTAAAGAAAAGTGAGTTGTCTTCACTTGTCTTATATTTCTACCCACAAAGCACTGAGGATCTGTCTAAATTTATCATTCCCAGAGCTACTAAAGGTGCCTTTACCTACTTTATTTTCCTTTTCTTTTGAGCAGCAATTGCACCCAGTGGAAGGCTGCCTCTCTGTTAGTGACCAGTTTAAAGAGTCAGATACTCAAGAAGATGAAATGGTTCTGTAATTTTGCTTACGTGAAGTAGGTCGATTTTTTAAAAAATCACTCCCCAGAGGAACTGCAATCCCTTATATTTCTAATTGAGAAAAGGGAACATCCCTGAAAACTGCAACTTACCTAAAACCAAAATTAAAAAAATAATGACAGTTTAATACGAAAAGAGAGACAAGGCACTGGGAAATAATATGTAATTGCAAGTGAACAAAAATTTAACTGACCATAATAAAATTATTATACTATGCTTTATTCTTAATGAACCAAGCAGTAAATATTTTATTGTAAAACTAAGACTAATAGGTCACTAAATAAAGGAAAGTTTTTTCGCAAAATTGATGTTGTATGACAAGCCCCTCAGTCAGTTTTCATAGGAAGGAAAGGAATAAATATTCAACTTTGACCTAGAAGTACAGACCAGAAAAGCTGTATTTGGCTGCATGTGATTCTAATCAAGCAAAAATATCCCCATCAAAATGAAGTCCAGACACTTGCCCCCACAGCAAGTTCACCTTTGATTAAAAGTTGAGCAGTGTCAATGCTCAGTTTTTGTACATCTCCAAAAATAGCTGAGGAATCAGATGCAGAACCAAAATGCAGACCTGGTGGTACAACAGGCAGAGGATGGGCCAGCTCCCTTTTCAAGGCTCTTTGTGTTTTACAGTGCTGACAACACTGGAGCTTGTTTTCATTGGGTTACTATCCAGATATGACTCAGAAGACATATGGAGAATGTGTACTACCAAGATTCAATTTTTAAAGTCACTTTTCTGTTCAAAACCACACTGGAAAAAAAAAAAAAGAAAAAAAAAAAAAGAAAAAAACCCCAAACTAAAACAACAAAAAAAAAATTCCCACAACAAAGATGTGCTAAACTGACAAAAACTGTCACTAATAGCTGCCTAAATCAATAGGTGATCATCTCTTGCCCTCTAACTTCAGTGGAGATGGGAAAGAGGAAAGGTGCTTGATGTATAACTATGAAAAATGTTCATTTGAGGAAAAGTTTTGGATTAGCAAACCAGAACACTGAATACTATCTAGATTACAAAATAAAAAACTTGGTTTATGGCAGATGAACATGAACCAATTATATTAGTCACTATTCAAAAGGAGGAAAAAAAGAAATAAGATTTCAGTTTGCTATTGAAATTATTACATCACAGTCTGCCTGCAAAATAAGAAGTGCCAATAAACAGGAGAATAGGCACTTGTGAAGTCCAGTTTGGAGCTATATGCATGGCATGGCCATTTGCTGGGGAATCTGTAATCCATACTAGAAAGCAACAGTAGATGGCCTACTTTTCACAAAAAGTGAGAGCTAGGGAAAACCACATTGTGCCATAGGGAGGGGAAACACAGGCAGAGCCTTCATTATTAATTGGCATACACAGAAAGAGCAAGCAGAAACAAGACAAGTAAAAGAAAGAAGGGAATTCTCCCCGGAAACATATGGGAAGCACAAAACAGAAGTAATAAAACATTAAAGAATAGAGATACAAACACCATCATGTCCAGAAAGTGCAGTCATTAGTAATGACTGCAATGAAAGCACTGGAAGGGTGAATGTGAAAGTTAATGGCTTCTTTTACACGTGTGAGAGAGTGCACAGAAAAAGAACGGGGTATCTAAATGTATGAAAGAGTCTTCCAAGTATCATTTTCTATATAACTCACCAGGCTTCACTAAAGGGAGAAGTAAAGGAAAGCACAGAAAATTCCACTTTGACACCTGTCTTTCAAAGCTGATTTCATTTTCACAATTTATCTTTGTAGTTACTGCACAGCAGAGGACCCAAAGCCAAGACTGCCAGCATGTCACTCTGGCCACAGACCTGGTGCTCTACTCACTTTCTTTATGGCTCCACTAAACCATCTCCATTTTATAATTAGCCACCAAGGATCATTTTCCAGCTAATTTTGCCAGGTAAAACCTATAAAGGCTCAAATCCCTAATGAAAATTAAGCACCCAGTACTGCTGAGATGCTCTCTCTTCAAGAAGCTGAGCACAAGCTTTTTCAATATTTTTGACTATCCTTTTCCTATCTGGTTAAGCTCTCAAACCACAAGTTGGCTGATGTTGTCAATTGATATTTACATCGGGAAATATTTTTGCAGGTGACAGAGGTTATTTCCAGTGCTGAAAAAACAATGCATGCAAACATGCAATTTGAAGAATTATTGCTAAAAATATTTGGTGAACACATTTTCAAAGTTCATACCCAAACTTTGTTGGACATAAATATTTAGTAATAACATAGTGATTGCTTCTGAGTTATCTAAGTGATAGTAATCACCTATTCAACCACTTGGCCTTGCTTCTAAGATCCAGCAAACTTCTTTAAAAGCTAACAGTGTGATGTAGGAGTAACTTCATGGAATTAAATGACAGCACAAAGAATGGCCTTCCTTGTGGGCACAAAGAAGACAGGAAGGAGCACTGCTCTATTTGTATACACAGCTTTAGTGCAAACCTAATTTGACTACCTCTTAAACAGCAGTGAGTAAGAAAGGTTGCAAGACACAGAAATGGAGGTGATTAATTCTGTCTTGGCCTGAAAAAATTACTTTTCTTGCCAATATTTTGGCACCTCCTACTGACTAATACAGAAAGGAGTGACATAGGGCCTGAGGATGTAAAATAGATATGGTGAAAATGAAAAGCTCTAGTAGCTACCCTACAGTAGTCTACCAAAGCAATAGAGTAAGTGTGTAGGAAAGTGGAAAAAGAAGAGATTGATTCCACTTCACAATATTCAGTCAGTTAAATGATGGGAGAAAGCATGAAAGGATCAAGGTTATAAGCATATAAAATACAAAATATTTTAATAAGATAATAAAAGACCACACAGGAAATAGGGTTTTGTGTGAGAAGCATAAGTGTCCATGACAAATCTAAAAAATGCGATTAATAATGGGTTAACATCTAAAAGAAAATAGGCAAGAAATTACTGCAACCAGGGAGTTAGAACCACAGAAGGAGATAAATCTCCTTTACATATTTTCCAGTAATAGGAGACATTAATGAATTTTAGAGACAATGGACTTGCCAGGAGTCTGCTCATGCTTTTACTTAAACTGGTGTAAATCACCTTGTATTTCCTTCCAATTTATCAAGTCAATAGAACAAGAGGGAGGAAAGACTGCTGTAATGGGGAACCAGGCCTTTCCAGCTGCATGACAGTGAAAAAGGGCTCAATGTAAGTTGCTAGTGTCCATAGGACCTTGCTGTGTTGTGCATTGCACAAATAAGTGGCTCAACTCATTTCCATGTGTTTGCTCTCAACTGCACTGCTACAGTCTATAGATTAAGCTCTGCTTTCAGGCACAGCAAGGTGTATCTATAGAACCTTGAGAAACATCACCAGAGTTGCTTTGCATTTACAAGAGCAAAACTGGGAGAGAAGGAACAGAATTCTCTGCTGAACTGGTGCAGAGGTGCAGCTCCCTCAGAGGACACTTTTAAAAGCAACCACGGAACAAAAGCCTCTCTGCTTGCCAGCCAGGCATACATTATAGTAACCACACCCTTGTAGGTAAACATCTACATGGAGCAAATCACTTCTGTTGTGAATAGGGCTTACTTTATCATTTGGAAATGCATATTGCTGTTCTTTGACATATTAGTATGCCTAAAAGAATCATTTAAGGAAATAAGCTTATTTGCATATGTTTTCACTTATTTGTCCTCTCGTCTGATATTAATCAAATTTGTCTAATATTTTTATCACATCATATTTTATATAAATAAATTAAAAAACAAACTCATGATGGCCTTTCAAGTAGTAGTTGCTAGCAATAATATAAAGTCAAGATATCACTTAGTCTCATGTGTGATGAAAGTAGTTGGAAAGGCTGTATTGCTCCAGGTATTCTGGTAACATACAATGTCAATGCCCCACCAAATAGCAAATTTTCTATTACTTTGAATGTCAGTGCTCCACTGCAGGTTAAAAGGATGAAGCTGCAATATGTGCAATGAATGCTTCTTATTGTTAGCGCTGTGTTTTAAAAAGAAATTAGATTGTTCTGTGTGATGATGAGGAATTACATGGAAAGGCATTACAGGGAAAGGCTAGTTTTCAGAGGAGGCCCTGCTCTTGGAACACCACTGAGCCCACCATCCTCGGGCAGCCAACTGGACATGGGGTTCTGCTGATGTCCAAAGATGTGGTGTCACTTGCCCCAAGCCTCCTTTTGCACCTACTGTACCGTGCTGTTTCAAAACAAATGAAAAAAGAGCTTTTGTACAACATATGTTCAGTTCCTATAGTAAGCTATTTTTGCAGTTGGAAGGCCTCAGGCATTACTATCCTTTCAAGCCATACACAAACAAAAAGCATTTACCACAAAAAAGAGACTCTGCTGATGAGTGTAAGGTTTACCTTTGCTCCCTCACTCAAGATCCTAATTTCATCAAGTTCTATAAAATGTCAATTGATTCAATTTCACCTTATCATTGAATTCTTATTGCTGCCTGACCTAAGGTCAACTATACTTTCAAAATAAATAAAGAAAAAGATATAATGCAATCAACTGGTAAGTCTGAACCCTTGCTATCTCATTTCTGTTGTACACCAGAACACACTGGGTATTCAGTGTAGGTGCTCTGCTATAATCAGGCTAACAGTGGTCTAGAGGGCTCTAAACGTGCATGTGCAGAAACCAGAGGTACAGACTTAAAGATCTAGGCTACACCACGTACACTGCTGGAGTAGGAGCCAGTCAAACACTTCTTCTTTCTATAAACACAGGGATGCATATCCTAGGAGAGACCTTGTTTCCAGCTGCTAAAAGTTTCCAGTCAGCTTCCTGCCCTTTCTCTCGCTTTCCAGCCTGGCTGCAAGAAAATGCGTGATGGCGTGGAGGGAGCTGCATCTCCTGCTGGCCGACATCTCTTGCCTTTTCTTTTTACCTTACCCAGGACCAGGCTATGCCCATTTTCAGCAGGGAGGTGGCTGCCACTCACACCTAAGTGTTTGCTGTTCTTGGAGTCCCAGAACACATGCAAATCTGGGTGCTAACATATTCAGCTACCTTTGAGGCAGGTATGCCTCAGGAAGACACCTGCCTGGCCCTCACACACTGAACAGGTTACTGGAACAAAAATGTTAATGCACATTGTTGGACATAATTCGATACATGATAAAAGAGGCATTAAACCCCAGTCTCCTTCCCCATAACTTTTAATCAACCTTCTTATCTCCTTTTATGAGGAACTTGTGAGGAAGTCTACATCAAAGGAAAACATACATTTTTATTTTGCTTCAGATGCCTTAATAATATTTATTAAAAACATTTCTGGCCAAAATACCAAAAATCACCTTATGTTCAATTATAAAAATACCACAACTGCATTTGAAACTTTACTGTAACTACAGTCTAAAAGTGAAACTAAAAAAGTGAAAGTTCCTTGTTGTTTTATGATACACAGGCTGAAAGAAATGCAGAAAGTAAACAAAAAAGCACACAAAAGCATACATTTATAAAAATGCTTCTTGAATTCTAAAATATATTTGTACCAGAGAGAAATGTGGCAATTTATAAGACAATTTTTTTGATAGGACAATTTATAAGGCAATTTTTTGATAGGACAAAAACATGTGTGATCATACAAGTTGTTAGACACTGTTTTCACAGTATTCCTTGCAGATTCTGTGACAAACACTGAAAAAATAGGAACACATAGGTAGAGACTGCTGCTGAGGGTTTCCAAAGTCTCAAAAAAAGTATGCAACTATCTCCTGTACATTTGGAAAATCCTGGTGCTCAGGCTCACTGCTCTTCTCACAGCTGAACTTCCTTCACGATTGCTTTTCCATTTGGTTATGCCTGGTTAACTGACACTGGCAATGCTCAGCCCAAGCCATGCCAGCGGAACAGCCGATCACAACAGGAAAACAGTAAGGAAGAAGTCAACATAGATTTGATTGACATCAACAGATTTGATGTTTAACCAGGATTCTTGAAACTTTTTTCACATGCTTTTAAAATTCATCTTGAGGTTTATGTTTGTAGTGGAGGTGCAGGAAATCAAGTAATTCAACTTGTATTTACCATTTACATAATTACTTTTATTAAATTACCTATATAATTCGTGTAAGGAAAAAAACCCCTCCAGAACATGCAGTTACACTGTTTACAATTACTCTGTCAGTTGATGCAATTACTATAAATAGGCTCAGAGACATCACTAATTAATAAAGTTGGAAGGGTAATGTAAGAAGAAGTCTGCTACTTCACATTTAAGGCATATGATATCTAAGTTGAGATGTGGAAGGGTGATTTTTCTTTTGGGCTATGGCCCAAAGAATATTTTATAAAGAACCCTCACACATCAGTCTCCCAAGCTACAGATGCTCAGGAAATAAAGCAAAATAGTAGAGTTGTGGCTTGTTTCTAGCTAAATTTTAAATATTAAGAATGAAGGAACTTTGGTGGAGTGCATGCACACACCTTACTGATTTTAGTGGGGTTTATATATGCAGAGTGAGTTGTGGAAGATTGACCTTTAAACCTGGAGCAGAGGTGTCATTTCCCTCTCTGTTTTGAACACAGTAAGATGTGTTTTATTTACAATTTTATGTAATCTTATAAACCAAATGTAGTAGATTCTTTTTTCAATCTGGGATGAAAAAATGTGTTTCTTCACAGTCACTGGAAAAGAAATGTAGCCTTGCAAAAAAAACTGTCAGAAGAAAATTGTGCATATTAACAACTCTCTTGAGAGCAATAATAGACATTCTTTGCATTTATTCAGCAAATTTACATCCAAATCGGGAAGATGTTGGATTTATCTCAGTTAACACTGAAATATTTGCAAAAATCAATAAGGGAAAGTGTTTCCTGCTGAAGAAGGAAGAGATAACCTTGTACAGTTTTATTTGTACCTCTCTGGGATACAGTAGGCAAAATGACCACACTGCTTCAGTGAAACATGCATTTTCAATCACAGAGAAGTAGCACATATCCTTAACAGTAGATACAGTGAATTCTGTCATATCCTTACAGCTGCACTGATGACAGGCCCAGCTCTGGGCCTTCTGGGTATGTAAGCAACACCCACTGTTGGAGCAGTACTCAGAAAACCCTTAAAAACTTTTGGTAAAGGGTTCAGGAACATTTTAGACACACAAAATTTACACTCCTGTGGCTTTTTATCAGTTTTGATTTTGCAACAGTAATATCTCAAACACCTGGCAACACTGTGGACACTAAGACATCTTTCTTTTCTTTTCTCTGGCCTCCTATTTCCTTCATTGCCCAAATACATATTTACTGGGGGGAAAAAAACCCAAACTACAAAACAACTTAAAAATCCAATGGCTATGAGTAGCCTTGTTCCGAGCTGATGCCTAAATGTATTTTATACAAAGGTGTAGAACAGAGCTGAATTAGTCTTCAATTTTCCCGATTAGTGTTAACCCCCATGCACACTTCCTCGCAGAGGAATGCTTTGCAGACATGGCACTGTACAAAGCCCCTTCACTCGGCACTAACGCTGGTCCCGGTGCAGCAGACCCATTGTACAGGTGGGCAGAGGCCGGTAGGCACGGCACCTCCTACCGAAGTCTTGGGCAGGGCAAAACAGGAACGACGCGCACCCTCCGGCTAATTTAGCCCGAGGCGTGATCCCAAGAAGGGATGCGTGCGCTCGGGGAGACAGCCCCGGTGCGTGTCCATCCCCGCACTGCCCGAGCCGGTGACCCGCGTTACGCGGCAGCCCCCGGGAGCGGAGCGCCGCGGCGGGGCGGTGCGGGGCTGCCCGCGGGCTGTGCCCGGTGCCCGCCCGGCCCGGCCCGCCCCGCAGCACACTGCGGCCCTCCGGCAGCGGCGCCGCGGGCTCGGGAGCGGCCCCGGGCCCCGCCCCGGCCCGGCCCGCCCCGTCGGCAGCTCATTGATGAGCCGCGGGCCTTTGAGGAAAGGCGAGTGCGCCGAAACCGCTGCAAAGCCATGATTTTTCAAGCAGCAGCGCAGCCTGGGAACTTTGCATGTTTCGCCATTTTTCACATCCTGACTCATTTCTGTATCAAAAAACGTGTTCTCTGGAGCTCATCGGACACCCGCCGCCCCTCCCGCAGCCGCGGCGGCAGCCAGTATCCACGCCGGGCAGCAGCAAGGGGAACTATAGCAGAAATCCCCCGCGGCCAGGCAACCGCAGCCAAGCTCCGGGCAGCCCCGGGGCCCCCCGAGTTCCCTTTCTATTGCCAGCGGGGCTTGTTCGCCCCCGAGGGCTGCAGCCCGCACGCCACGCAGGGAGCGGAGCAGGTGCACCCGCCAAGGCCCACCCTCCCCCCGTCGGCGGGAGGCACCTGCATGGGCCGGGGGGTGGTCGCGGGGTCTCGCCCGAGAGTTCTCGCCCCACGGCGAGACTCGCCTTCCCCACCCGCCGTGCCCGGGGGAGAGGGGCCGCCCCCCGTCCCGACAGCTCCATCAGCGACAGCCGCAGGGCACGGGCGCGGGCACGGGGGGGCTGCGGACGCGCCGTCGAGGGCCCGCGGGGCGGGAGCGGCGGCGGCGCTGGCGCGGGCGGCTCCCGCCGCTGCCGCGCGGGATGGGCGGGGCGCGAGGGCCCCGTGGGGCGCGCGGCCCCGGTCCGCCCGCCCCGCGCCCCGCCGCCGCGGCACGGGCCCGCCAGGCGCCTGCGCACTGCAGGGGCGCCAGATTTGGCGGGAGGGGGAGTGTCCAAGGGCCCTTTGTTTGATGGCATCTCTGTTTACAGAGTTTACTCTTTAATCTCAACCTGTTTCCTCCTCCTCCTCCCGCGGCTCCTCGGCACTCCCGTGCGCGGCGGCGGAGCGCCCAGGCGCAGCCCGGCAGCAGGGCGCGGCGGCGGGCGCGGGCTCGGTCTCCCCCGTCCTCCTCCCCCAGCGGCCGGTGCGAGGATGTCCCGGAGACCCCGGCACAGGTAACCCGCTGTCTGCGGGCGGGGGACGGCCAGCTGCGCTCCGCGCCTGTCAGACGGGGCGCGGGACGGGAGAAGGGGAAAGCGGCAGCAGGCAGCCGGCTCGCCCGGCGGACGGGCGGGCAGCCCCCCGTCCTCCGCGCACCTGGTGTACTCCGCCCCCGGTGCCGGGGCGCTCCCCTCCTCCGGAGGCGCCGGGGGAGCTGCAGCCCAGCGGGACGCGCCGCGGAGTCTCCGGGGCGCTCGGGCCCCGCGCTGCACGCCGGCGGGGGGCCGGTGCTCGCCGCCCGCAGGAGCCGGCGCCGAGCCCGAGGGAGCTGCGCGCCCCGCAGCCTCAAGGCGGGACAATGTCTGGCGGGCTCGGCGGCGGCAGGTAGCGCGTCCCGTCCCATTCATTCATTCATTCTCGGCCGGGTGAGGCGACAGGTGGGCGGCGGGTGCGGGGACTCGGTTCGCTCCCTCGACTTTTTGTTTCCTTTATTCGTGCGGCCCTTTCGCCCCTGGAAGCGCGACTCTGGCCTGAGTGGCTTAGCTTTTTCCCGGCACACGCCGCTCGGCACACGCCGGAGCGCGGCAGCGCGGGCGGGGGGCTGCGGCTCCGACGGAGCGCTCGGCCGGAGCTGTCACCCGCGCCCGCCCGCCTGCCGCGCACCCGGGCCACGGCGATCCCTGCCACGCCGCGCCAGGGGCCGGGGGCCGCGGTGCCCCGGAGGCGGCGGTGCCCCGGAGGCGGCGGACCGGACCGGACGGGGCGGTAGCGCCGCGTGGCCGCGTCCGTGGCCCCGCTGCCGCGCGGGCGCACAGAGCGGGGTTGTTGTCTAATTAGCCGGGGACGGCGGGTCGGACACGTGGAGGCTTTTTTCTCTTTGCAGCCCGGCATCCTCCCCTCCTCCCCTCCCCTTTGGCTGGCTGTGACAGGGGAGAAGGTCGCAGCGCTGCCTGTCGCTTCCCGGGAGCCAGCCCCGTCCGGTGGCACAGGGGGCTTGGTGGGCTCTTTCTAAGGAACAGGGGCTTGCGGTGCGGGAGGAGGCGGTGAGAGCCGCTGGGTGAGCGCCGGGCTGTACTTTTGAGTGTCAGAGCGGGGCTGTCGCTAGAGCTGGCGGTGAATCACCCGGCCCGTGTCTCCCGAAAGAGAGGGACAGCTACCGCTGCCTCGCGGGCGCCTCCCGCAGGGACACGGCCGCCGCTCGGGGCTGGGAGGCCGGGGCCGCTCGGTGCGGTGTCCGCCTCATCCAGCGGGCGCGGCGCCGGCGGGAGCGGGCGCGGGCTCTGCCCCGCGGGGCTGGTGCCCGAATTCCTTCAATCACGGTAACAGCAGCGAGGCATTTCCTCTACACCTCCTTCTTTTTTTCTTTTTTTCTGGTTGTTTTTTTTTTTTTTTTTCTTTTTTTTTACCTCTCTTTTTTTTTTTTTTTCCTTTTCCCCCCGTGTATCGTTGCACAAGCCGGTTGCCTCGGCCAACAGCGCAGCGCTGATGGGCGGCCGGGAGACTCCCGCTGTCCCGGCCTGGCGGAGCGCCGTGCCGTGCTGTGCCGTGCCGAGCCGCCTGGGGGGACGCTTCAGGGCTGCGGCCGGAGGTGCAAAATAAAGTTTTAGAGCACTGCTGAGGGCCGGGTTGACTGAAGAAACTACCGAGCGTCCCGGAATCCCCGGGCACTTTTCTCCTGCTGGAGAACGCAGGTAGTACAGTGAAGTTTGCTCGGTTCTGCGGTGCCAGCGGGGCCCCAGTCATTTAAATAACCCTGTTACAGAACTGGCCCCGCAGTGAAGTCCTTAAACGTGTTGGCCGCTGGTGCTGTGCTGCTGCTGCTGCTGCAGAGTGGCGTTTTCCTGCGGCGCAGGAAGCGCCGCCGATGGATGCGTACCTGCTGGTTGCCGTCTACGGAAAATTCATTTTCAAAATGAGACTTGGAAACTGTGCCACAAAACTTCCTTTGGCATATGGGCAGCGGCGCAGCTGTCTCTGTGTGTCACTGAGAAAAGTGAATCTGCTTTGAGCGGTGGCTGGGGACGGAGCCGCGCTTGTGGCAGCTGGAGCGTGGGAGCTTTTGCTCAAGCACGGGAGGCTCCAGCTGCCAACGAGGGGTGCGTGCGGAGTGGGAGCTTCCATCGGGGCTTACTCCCAGTGCTTGTGGGGTCTGGGGAATAGGGAGTGAATGGTGGGGCTGCCGGACTGCGGCGCGGGGGGTGCGAGTTGCGGGTGGCAGCGATGGGCTGGGTGGGTGAGTCAGGGGCACCCATCAGAGGCTGCAGGGTGGCCACACACACCACAGCAGGCTGTGGAAAACTTTTTACATGTAGCATGTAAGCATGTTCTTTCATGACACAGACCAGAAAACAGGGTGGAAGATGTAGGGTGTGATTAGCCCAGTACTTTTAAAGAATGTGCGTTCAGCAGCTTGCCTTTCGGAGGTGTTCGCATCTTGACAAACAGTCGCCATGCTTCACTGCAAATTAATTGAAAGTAATCTCCTGAAAACTGGTTAACAGCATAAACAGCACCTGTTAATTTTATTACAAAATAACTTTATTTTAATGTCTTAGTCATGCCATACCATCAGATATATCACAGTTTTTAATCTTAATGACACTGACCCCTTTCTAACACTTGTGGCTAGCAGCTCTTAGCTGAAGTATCAGAACTGCTGCACATACCTTAAAAGTTAGACGTAAAATACTGTCCACCAGAAAGGCATGTCTTGTTGCAAAACACTTTCATTTAGATTTAGTTAGCTAGGTAGAGAAGGTGCTGTTTGTGAAAAGAGTCATGGAGTCCTTTTTACCCATAGATAGCCTCTGGGGAAATCCCTTAGTCATGAATTAGGTGAGCAGAGTATTTCAAAAACAGTATGAGGGATTTAGAAATAGACTAGAGGTAATAAACTTATAGAAATGGAGACTACAGAAGGGCTCAGTCATTCATTTGTTGGTTGCAGGATTAAACAAACTTGTCCTCAGTCCTTATCTGTCCAAACCCATAAATGGAGGGCATATTTTATATTAGAGCTTATTGCATGTTAATGCTGCCACTTACTGTCTTTATTTATTGTAAAAACTTGTGCCTTCTCATATAGGGCCCATAAACACTTTCTCAAACAAGGTTATTGTTTAGCTTTTTGTTTTGCTACACAGTTGGTTTTATTTTGGAGCAGTATAACAATCTGCTGTATTAAACATACAAAAACACTAATATTTTTCAGAATGTGTATGGCATGAGTTAAAGATCTTAAACATTTACTCGTGTACTGGACACAGCCTCTAGTTGTCTTTATTGTCCCAAACATTGTATTTTAATTTGAAACCTTCATTGGTTGAAAGTTTGCCAAATGTGTAATTCACCACTGATCTAACATTAGGAGCAGGTCTAAACATGCACAGTATTACGAAGGTTGCCAGCCCTTTGCCTGTATCTGTGGATACCAAAAACAGCAGAACCAGTTCAGAATACTAGAACAACAGAATGCAGAACAAAATCTTGTTGTGCAAGTTTTAAAACTTATCTGTGTAACCTTTGTAAGGATTGTAGTGGGGGGTTTTTTGTGTTTTGTAATTAAGTAGCTCGAGTCCTCATGCTCCACTCTGTCTTGCTGTGTTTCCTTTTGCAGTATATATAGTAGTGATGATGATGAAGAAGATGTTGAGGTGTATGATCATGACTATGATGGTCTGCTTCCCAAGACTGGAAAACGCCACTTAGGAAAAACCAGGTGGACCCGCGAAGAGGTAAATCCAAGTTCATTCCTCTCCTGCATGTAAAAAGATAAGAGAGAGCATGGATCACATTCTTCTCCAAGTTGCTTCATGTTCTTCACCATATTGCTAATCTGCAAACTTACTTTAGTGAGAGTCCCATGTCTGAGGACAACTTTTTTGACCCACTAGCTACATTCTGTGTTTTATTTAACTTTGAGCATAGTTCTTACCTTTTAAATAAAATATATAAATGCAACTTTTTAATTTCACTTTAACACCAGGCTCTGTGTTAAAGTATGTGATGTGTGAATCTCTGTGTAATCCCTTTTGGGGAAGCAGATTCCAAATCACCTGTAGCAGTGCTTCATTGTTGCTACTTTCCTCTTTCTGTTTGGAAACTGTTGCTATGCAAGAACCCGTGTGTGTTCAGTGTCCCACAGCAGCAAACCACTGTGGCAAAAACTGCTGCAGTCTTTCTGTACCACTGGAATTTTGCACTTTAATTGCACTGTTACGATTCCAAGGGGAAGTAAAGTAAAAGCTGGAGGAGAGAAATCCAGCAGTACTAAAACTGAGCATTCAGGATGTATTTTCTTTTCAAGGTCAGAATTAGTTGTGATACCCTTGTGCTGACTTTCTGGGGAAATTGTGGTATCAAACTCCTCTGCCAGATGGATCTCCTTTGGCCATTTAACTGGTTTGAGTTTGTTGTGGAATACATTAATACAGCTCTTGAGTTATGTTTTGACTTTCTCTTCTCTAGCAATGTGTATTGATGTAAAAACAGTGGCAGGTCACCCCTTGCAAGCTTTTTATTTATTTATTTTAAATCATAGTCTGCTCTTACAAAGGTGGACATGGTTGTGATGTGGCCAGGGAGGAAAGGATGGCCATGAGGTCCAAAGGCCATTGTCCTGTTGCATGA
Organism: Agelaius phoeniceus; assembly: GCF_051311805.1. NCBI lineage: Eukaryota > Metazoa > Chordata > Aves > Passeriformes > Icteridae > Agelaius > Agelaius phoeniceus. The sequence continues at coordinate 58,209,489 of NC_135267.1, forward strand.
ACTGGGGGCATACTGGGAGGTGCTAACTGGGGAAGGAGAGGGCTACTCTTCTCCTCTTATCTCCTGGGGCATTTCTGGTTTGTTTTACTCTATCTTGATCTTTCCCAGTACATAAGATTGGTTTCTTTTGTCTTTAGGGTCTATATTTCTGGCCTTATCATTAAAAAGATTGGGCCAAATTTTTTGCTATTTACAGGTATGCAAAACTCCCTCGCAGAGAACAGGAGCAAAAAGGAGCTGTTAGTTTTATTGTGCATTTATTGTAGGTGGATAGGCCATGAGCAAGTTACTGGAACTCCCATTACTTGCAAGACATATAAAGCTTAAGGCTGTGATTTTCAGAGGTGCCCAGGTAGCTGAGTGCCTGAGTGTTACTGAATTTCAAGGTTATTCTGGTGCTTGGCATCTAAACACCTATTTCCTCCTGTAAATCTAGTCCAAGAATAACAGTTACAATGCTTTGATGAGTAAAATGGGAATGTATATTGTGAGTCAAAGAATTGCATAGAAGCCAGTATTTCTCCTGCAACACAGTAAAGAACCTACGAAACTCCAAAGGAATAGAAAAATCTTGTGCTCTAGGAATTAAAAGCATGCAAAGTCTACAGACCACCCTCCCTTACACTCAGAAAGCAGAAGTAGATGCATAAGAAGCTACAAGAATGAATTTAAAAAAATATTTCATTTGGATAATAAGAGATTGCAATATTAATTATCTCTGGGGGGGGTTTATGGTTCAGGATGAGAAGCTGAAGAAGCTTGTGGAGCAGAATGGCACAGAAGACTGGAAAGTCATTGCAAATTTCCTTCCTGTAAGTGGATATTGGTTTCTGTTTCCAGGCTTAGTAGCAACTCTTTATCAAGGGGTTTCCTTAATGAAGGGGGAGTGGTTGCTTTATAGTTACATTTTCAGGGGAGATATAAAACTTCCGCAAATGGAGACCTTAGAAATGCAGTTAGATTACTGTGGAAACCTCTGCATTTATTTTTCCTTTCACTTCTCAGAAAGGGTTGGAAAAAAACAATCAAAAATGGGGGATGGTGGGGACTTGCACAGTAGATGGTCAATGTGACAATGAAACAAAATGTCTCAGCACAGCTAAAAAAATAACTTTGGTGAATTATAAGTATGATTTTGAAGAAAATTTCTTTGTGTTTGGCTGTTGCTGAAATACCGCATGTGAAAACATTCCAGCTATTGTGCAGATGGGGAAGATAAAATTTGTGTAGTTTTGGTGATGGAGTCCTCAATGCAGAAGTGATGGAAACCTTATCTATTCTGTGAGCAAATTGATAGTTGACCACCTTCTTCTCAGATTAATGTATCACTCTGTGATGTTTAGTAGTCTTAGTTGGTAGTGAAATACTTCAAAACAAGTGTATGTAAATAAGAGCATTCTCACTCTTCATTCATCTTTTCTAAAGAATTATCCACTTTGTGTATTTCACATTTCACTAGAATCGGACAGATGTTCAGTGCCAGCACCGATGGCAGAAGGTACTAAACCCAGAACTTATCAAAGGTCCTTGGACTAAAGAGGAGGATCAAAGGGTAGGTAATCAGTTTTTCTTTCTGTCTGATTAATGCCTTACGAGCAGATTTCAAGTGTTGGGCCAAAACTCCTGGAAACTTTGGTGGTCTCAACATTATTATGGCCTGAGGCAGATTGTATTTGTGTAGTGCTTTCTAAATTTGCTATGAAAATAAATTACTGTTGCTTTACAGCACTGTAATGTGGAGTTGCAGTCTAGAAATGCCTTAACTATTAGCAGATTTTTCCTTTTGGGTAAAAATATGAATGGGAAGTGGGGAACCTTAATTGCTATTAGTTTTACTTTGGCAGTTTTGAGAAATGTTGTCGAAAATATTGCTTCACCACAGAAAAAAATGTCATTGATTCATCATGCATCATTAAATACAGGCAGTTTTTATGTTCTTCTTTGAAGGTAATAGAGCTTGTGCAGAAATACGGTCCAAAGCGCTGGTCTGTCATTGCTAAGCATTTGAAGGGAAGGATTGGAAAACAGTGCAGGGAGAGGTGGCACAACCATTTGAATCCAGAAGTGAAGAAAACCTCCTGGACAGAAGAGGAAGATAGAATTATTTACCAGGCACACAAGAGGCTGGGAAACAGATGGGCAGAGATTGCAAAGTTGCTGCCTGGACGGTAATGACATATGCTTTTAGCTCTTAAAAAAGGAAAAAGCTGCAGGTCTGAGCAGTCTGTTTTGGTTGCCTCAGGCTGCACTGTATAAATCAAAAAAAATTTGGAATCAAAACCTGGGAAGCCAGTGACACACCAATGTGCTTTTTTCTCAGTGGGGAACTTCACTGTTTGGTCAGTACATGCAGCAGTGTGCTATTTTTTCAAGCTTTTAATGTTTGCCACGGGTAAAAAAGCCAGTAAGTGGAGCAAGACCATAAGAGTTTCCTAAATATCTGTTAAGTCTTATTTGTGCCTGTGATGACTGTCAAAATTTAAATCAATTTAACAGGGAAGGATCAGGGCCTGCAAATGGAACATAATTTACATTCAGCTAAGGGTATGCCTTCAACATGAAATTCAGTCTGTTTATTCAAAACGATTTAAGAAAGGCTTCTTCAACTTTTGTAATTGCTCTTGAATCATCCAGATGATTTTGACCTGTTAAAAAACCATGTGTAAATTAGGAGAAACTTTTTCCTCAAACTCTGGTCCTGGAAATACCTGTCTCACTGAAAGCTTTTGTATAGCTTGTATCTGAACTCAAAGATTCAGTGTCTTACTTGCTTGATTAAAAGTGACTCAAAATGTGGGCAAGCAAATAATGTAAGCAAAGGAGAGGTTTCTCTTCCTTCTTTTCTTCCTGCTATTTGATAAAACATCTTCAAGACCTAAATATAAGGCCTAAGATCATGATAGCCCTTTCAGCAATCATTCCCTGGGCTGCTTTCACCTTCTAGAAGATAACAAGAAAGAAATTAGCCCTTGGAAATATTTTTGTGGCTTTCACACATCACAGATACTACTTTGAATGATAACATGCCGTGGTGATGTTTTTCAAATAGCAGAGCTGTTTTAAAATGTACCCTTAAAAATCTCACAAAGTTGGTAAGTTTGCTTTTCCTGACACATATATGTGAGGATTTCAATCTCAGTTTTTCTGCATGTAAGAAAAATCCCAACAGTTTTGTTTACTGAGTTTGTATGTAGAGCATGTTGTTGTTGCTGTCTAGGTGACCAGCTGGAAAATTGCTTGGAAGTTAGCCTGTTCACAGCTGTTCTCCACAGTCTTTCTTTCCAGCAATGACACAATAAGACTCCACTGAAATATTAAGAGATAAGAAGATAATGTTGGCATTCCTTTAGGATAGCCTCAAAGGCAAGTTAGCCTTTGTTGTCTCCTCACTTCATGGGAATGAGGTGAAGATGAAATTAGTAATTTTTTACAATTTGAGGATGTAAGTCATGAGAGATTGCTTAAAAAAAGTATGTAAGCAACCGTAGCCCGTTTTTCTTTTTCCCTAATCTTTCTACTGAGCATCTTTCCTGAGAAGTTGGGAGTAGCATCTGTAGTGGTGGGGGTAGGAGGAAGGTCAGAGAAGAGCTCAGGGTTTAAACAGAAATGCTGACAGCAGTTCCCTGCCCATTGACCTGTCTGAATTGGAAATGCTCATATTTGAAACTCCTCGAGCGCCTGTATTTCTGTTGCAGAACTGATAATGCTATCAAGAACCACTGGAACTCCACCATGCGCCGCAAGGTCGAGCAGGAGGGCTACCTGCAGGAGTCCTCCAAAGCCTGCCACTCCTCAGCAGCTGCTGGCTTTCAGAAGAACAACCACCTGATGGCCTTTGCTCACAACCCGTCGCCACCCGCCCAGCTGCCGGTGGCCAGCCAGCCCCCGCTGGGCAGCGACTACCCCTACTACCACATCCCCGAGCCTCAGAACGTGAGTGCCCGGAGGTGCCAGTGGGGAGGGGGGGCCTGTTCTGCCTCCTGGGACAGATGGGTGCAGCTTAGCCGTGCCTGGTTTCAGCTTGAAGGATTTTCTTCGTCTTGGTGGACTTGGATGTGTTTGGTGTCAGATGAGGAGTTCTTTGACTTTTACTTTGTTCAGTGGTGAAAATAAGTACATTTCAAACTGGTGGCATTCAGGTGGTGGAACTGGGTACAGCAGGTTTAATGCCTTGGGAGCAGTTAACATATTTCTTAGAGTTGGGAATATTAAATTTCTTGAATATCAGTTGAATCTGGTTAATTCTGTGTTCCATGTCAAAATCTCCCACGTTCTCTTTAGTAGTATTCTGTTTGTGGGTTGCCTGTCAGAACCAAGTGAACAAGTATTGTTTTTAATCAGATTTCTTTTCTATTAATGATTAATAATGAAACAGGCTCCTGCTTCAGACAGTTGCATTGTAGAGTTTTAGATGATAATAAATTGCATATTTTGCTTTTTCATTTCAATTTAGGAAATCCTTACAAATGTGTCTATAAATTATTCATCTTTTCTCATTCAGGAAGGGTAAATATTTCATATATGAATTTTCTTTCTTCCTCTCTAATGCTTGCAGTCATATTCCTAAAAACGTGATTACTTTTCTTGTAAACATTTTTATTTTTTTGTTATTTCATCTCAACAGACTACAAATATTAAGTACCTAACACCAAAGTATGTTTAACACAAATTGGTAATGCAAGCAGATAATATGATGGAAATAATAAATTTTTGCTTTTTGACCTAGGTTCCTGGTCAGATCCCGTATCCAGTAGCACTGCATGTAAATATTGTCAATGTACCTCAGCCAGCTGCTGCAGCTATCCAGGTAGATAACTTGAACCTTATTTCAAGAGTCAATTTCTTAAATGTTTGATAAACTAAAATGCAGACATCATGCATTAAGGAAACATTTTAATGTATTAAGTGTGGTGAAAAGAGAAAATGGGGAAGGTCGGGGAGTTCTAACATGGCTAATAATTGCTCCTTCTGAAGTGGATTTTAAATGCAGTAGTTGACATCTGGTGTGATGGCCTTTACTTTCTCCATTTCAAATGTCTATACTGAAATTCAGCAGAGACTTTGGTAGTGGAAAACACAATTGACATTTGTTTCATCTTGGAATCTAATTTGGCTGTTATAACCACAGGTCGGCAAACCATGAGCATTTTAGTTGCTACATCCTATCAGACCTTTATCTTTTCTTTTCCCTTAACTCTTAATTTCAGAGACACTATAATGATGAAGACCCTGAGAAAGAAAAGCGAATAAAGGAATTAGAGTTGCTACTAATGTCGACTGAGAATGAACTGAAAGGGCAGCAGGCATTACCAGTAAGATTGTCACTGTGTGCTTGGATGGAGGGATAGCAGCCTTACCCCAGTGCTTGTCTTTTTAACTTTTTACTCCCCCTCTGCCTTCAGTACTAATCAAGGCTCTATATTTCCGTTTTAAAAGGATGAAACATAGCACATATGTAATCTGTATCTGCTTCATAAATTCTTTTGTTGAAAAAAAATTAAAAATTTTGCAGGTGTCTTACTCTGCAAAGTGGGAGCAGGACTGGGCTCCGTAACATGTTGTAATATTGGAAACATGATGATTGCACAAAAATTGAAAATCCTACAGACCTTTAAAAATTGAAAATCCTGCAGACCTTTAATCAATAACAGTATCTGTGTTTCTGAAAGTGTGCAATGGTTCATGTGATGAAAATGTAGTGCCTGTGCATTAGATTTTTCTTCTCTGTTGTATTCTTTCCTTCAGCTGTGTTTTATATACTTCGTAAGCTTCAGACTTGGTGCATGTTTGAGAATTTGTTTTACTCCTCTGAATAATGTTAGATTCTTCATAACTGCATGTGTGGAGCAAGTGCTGGCTATTACTGAATTCTCATACTTGGTTGTATATGCCATTGGATGTTAATGCGTGAAAGGCCTTGTGTAACTACTTAACACTGTCACCAAAGCCAAGAATCCCAAAATCATTTTTGAAGATAGGTGATAGCCAGCAGATTCTTTTTCTTTTTTTGGGTAATATTTAAATGATTAGTAAAGGAACTGCATGCATGATACGTTAGTTTGGCCACTTTTTAACTTTAGTAGATGTTTTGCAATTTCTTCTGTTGCATGATCACACTGGAAAGAAACTTCTGTTAATTTGTTCTTCTGCTTTCCTAACCACGTTGATTTGACAGCCTCTTCATTGCATTGGTGTAAGCTGTAGCATTAGACAGGGATAGCAGAAGAAAAGGAGATAAGCAGACAAAAGCAACTCTAACTCTAAAAACTTTTAGCCTTCTACAGTGCTGAGCGCTCAGTAGGGAACTCCTGCCATTTCTTGCTTCTTACAGAAAAGGACTTGCAGACACTTTTTGAGCACTTGGAGTAACAAAGTATGAATTGATTATGTGCTAGTAATGACATATGCCTATAATCCTGGAAGTAAATTATGAGGTAACTTTGGGATAACAAATACAATGCCAGTATTACTTAAAACAAGATCTTGCACTGATGAAAGGAAACATCTTGACAATTGTTTCATAGGCATAAGCTTTTAGATGATGATGCAACTACTTTTATCTTTCCTCCAGTGGCATCTGACACCTTGTGCAATTTCATTGCTAAGTTCCTTCTGCCTTTCCCCCCTCCCTTTTCTTCTTTTTTTTTTTTTTGCCTTCTTCTTCCTTTAGACACAGAACCACACATCAAACTACCCCGGCTGGCACAGCACCACAATTGCTGACAGTACCAGGACCAGTGGTGACAGTGCACCTGTTTCCTGTTTGGGGGAGCATCACCACTGTACTCCATCTCCACCGGTGGATCACGGTTGCTTACCTGAGGAAAGTGCATCCCCTGCCCGGTGCATGATTGTTCACCAGAGCAACATCCTGGACAATGTTAAGAATCTCTTAGAATTTGCTGAAACACTCCAGTTAATAGACTCCGTAAGTAGACTCGCCGCCTCAGGTGGATTTGTGCATGGTCAAGGAGTAAGGGGTGAGGAGCTGGGATTGTCCTAAATGTGGTTGTTGATTTTTTTCCCCGAGTAACTTCGAGTTGGTCCAGGATCTGAAGCTTATCTTCTGACATGACAAAATGCAGCTGCTTGTAAATGAAGCCCTCAAACATGGATGCATATGCTTTTTTTGGGTGTCTCCCTTTCCTGCTACAACTTGGAATGGGAGTGTGAGTTATGGCAAGGTGCACAGTAGGAGCTTGAAACAATCTCTCAATTTTAAGTCTCCTTAAAATACAGTCAGAGATACCATGAAAAATTTTAAACAATGTGATGATATTTACTGATATTTGAAGTGACACATGCCCTAGGTTTGGGTGTGGCCGCTCATGTATCTGCATCATCTTCTAGAATTTTTAGTTACAACCTCAATAGCTGCTTTTCAAAGTTTAAGGAACTTGTCCTGGCATATGTGAAGGACTGTAAACACACATTTAAATGTCAAGTATCTGACTGACATTGACATGGACCTGTTGTCATTACAGTCTCTGGGATGCTACATGTAAAATAGCACATTGAATTACATTTGTTGGTGGCGACCACTTTCAGAAGCAGAGGTGTCTGCTTCGTTCGGTATCATTTCCCTTTCAGCACATCCAGAGCAGCATTGCATGTTAGGAGGAGGCCAGTCTTGGTCTACAGCACACATTTTTTTGTAACAAAAGTCACCATCATCATAGCAAGCAGAAAACACTCGCAAGCAAATAGTAAGGACATAATTTGACTCTTTTGTTAGGAACTCTGTTGCCAGCAACACTACAAGGATGTCAGACAGTTTGATAAGATCAAGGTATATATTGAAAACACAAATTATTGTGTTCACAGTGTTGCTGCTCCCATGAACAGGGTCAGGTTGAATTGAGCTGGGAAAGACTTTGTTGTTGTTGTTGATTACAAACATATCCTAGCACTGTATTTTCATGAGGTGGCACTATACACTGTCTTATAGCTCCGTGCCTCCCACGTTGTTTCAGGATCCTTCATCATGGGGTGATCTCAGCACTTTTGAATTCTTTGAAGACACAGACACTCCGGCTAGCAGAGCTCCCTCAGGCAAAGCCGCGCAGCTTCAGCAGAGAGGGGCCAGTGCTTGCAGACCGCAAGGACAGCCCACCACAAATTTGAGCAAAGTCATGTCGAGTCAGGGCTCTCCTGGCTCACCAAAGACCTTATCTGCCTCACAGGGCAGTGCGGCTCCGTGGCTCCTTCTTCGCAAAAGGAGAGGGCACTGCGGCCCCTCAGCCAGTGGCCACGGTAGCACCTTGGTCCGAGCTGACGCCAGCAGCTCAACTCCTCCTAAGCGCTCCCCTGTCAAAAGCCTGCCCTTCTCTCCCTCGCAGGTAGATCAAGACTTCTGCACAGATGTTACTAATTCTCAAAAGTCACCCCAGTCTTAACAATTTAGAAACTAATCCTTTGGAACAAATGACTAATTACCGTTGTGCTTGTTGATTTCACTCCGTGTTTGAATCTTCTCACTGCTCCCAGTCTTCACTGCTGAGTTTAGTTAATCAGCAAGCTAACTGTTGATTTTTGACTTTTAAATTCAGCTGTGGGGCTTGGTTTTTTGTGTTTTGGTTTTTTGCCTTTTTGGATCTTTTTTGTAGGGGAGTGTGACCCCTTGCTTTACTCTTGCTGCTAACTCCAGCTACTAGAGTTTAACATTTCTGATCATCTGTGATACTTTCCATCTCTGTCCACTTACAGTATGATTCATTGACCTAGAAAACCCCAAACTACATTTAAATAGCATTCAGGTTGTGAGACAAACTGACAACAACCAGAAAATTCAAATCACACTTGCCATCCTCTGCCCAGGCCGGGAGAGTTGGAGTGGAATAGGAATGAGGAGGAAAATGGCCCATTAAAATGGGCTGGTTCAAATTCCTGAAGATGGTTGCTTTGTTTCACAGCTGTAGCACTATTTAAAAGTGTTTTGGATTTTTTGTTTGTCTGTGTTGGTTTGCTTTAGTCTTTGATGTCAAAGAAACACTATTTCATGAAGGAAAAGATTTCATGTAATGATTTCTTGCTGTATTTCCCATTACTTATTAGCTATTTTAATCATATGTCATTTTTCCAATGAAAGCCAGATTTTCTTACATGCCGCATTTTTATAAAGTGACAGAATCTAGAAGGGAATGCATTGAATTGTTGTCAGAATAAAGGATACCACTATGCTCACAGATTTGTAGACTAGAAATAGAAACAATATTTTAGGTTACAAGGTAGAACACATGCAAGAGCAATTTTCTCCAAACAAATAGTGCTGCCTCTTTTTCAATCAGCTGTTTCCATTCCAAAGTATTCCACGCACCCATCACAGGTGGCAGCTTTCATTTTATACTCTGAAAATGAAGTACTTTCTTTTGAGAGAGATGGTAGGAAATTTATTTTCCTGTCATCAACACTTTGAATGCCCTAAAAGCCCCTAGATGCCCCATATAAATATTTGTGGAATTTAACCGTGTTTCCTGTGGGTTTGTTTTTAAAACATCCCTTGCTCATTTTCACCCAGTTTCTTAGGCACACTGGTCTTAATTAAAATTTTTTTGGAGAAAATACAAATCAGGCTCTGAAAGTGGTGGAAAGTTTTTCTCATTGGAACAGTGTCATTTCCTTTAGAATTTCCCTCTCAAGCTTCCTGAGCCAAACCACTGAGTATTTTTTCACAATGTTGTCAGGTAACCCATATACCCCTAATCGCATCATAGGGTCAGGAGAGTGACTTGTGTTAATCACAAGAAAATAATTTATTTTTCTTTTGTTGAATAACGTCAGCTTAAGAGGTCAGCCATGTAATCTGGATGTCCCTGTTAATTTTTTCTTTCTTCAACACATGCAGTTCTTAAACACCTCATCCACTCACGAAAACTTGAACCTGGAGAACCCTGCACTTACCTCCACGCCGGTGTGTGGCCATAAGATGACAGTTTCCTCCCCGTTCCACAGGGACCAGGCTTTCAAAGCTCAGAAGGAAAACCATGTGTAAGTCTCTTGTCTTGTCGATCTCACGAGGGTCCACGTCTTCACATTTGCATGCGAGCAAAGTGCTGGGTCATCTTTGTATGCTTTAGGCTGTAAGAGGGTGGGTTTAGGTTAGATACAGGGAAAGAATTCTTCACTGAGAGGGTGGTGAGGCACTGGAGCAGGCTGGCCAGAAAAGTGAATGGCCTATCCATGGATGAAACCCTGGGCAACTTGATCTCATGGAAAGTGTGCCTGCCTGTGGCAGGGTGTTTGGAACTAGATGATCTTTAAAGACCGTTCTAGCGTAAACCATTCTATAATTCTATGCTTCTTGCAGAGTTGTTTGCTCACACATTCCGATTTTTCTTAGTTGGGAGTAAAAATTCCACTTTATGACTATTGAGGTAGGTTATTAAGCCATGCATATACGTTCACCAGTTTTTAAAATAAAGAGGTGTTCTGCTGTAAAAGCAAAATGGATTACAGGATGATAGGGAAATGTTTTCTGAAGTCTTACAACAATACTGCCTGTATGCATGCATTTCTGTAAAGAGCTAGTATTTCCAAGCATCTTCCTTTAAAGTTCCTCTCCTTCTTTTTAAAGTTTCAGGACTCCAGCAATCAAGAGGTCGATATTAGAAAGCTCTCCAAGAACACCCACTCCATTCAAAAACGCACTTGCAGCTCAGGAAATCAAATACGGTCCTTTGAAGATGCTGGTAAGAAGGAAACAATGATAAAAGTTGCTTTGATATTAGTGCAGAGGGATGTTTTGGGACTTGGATATAACGTTTCTTTCTTTCTTTCAGCCTCAAACTCCAACTCATCTTGTAGAAGATCTGCAGGATGTTATCAAGCAGGAGTCGGAGGAATCTGCAATAGTGGCTGGGCTACATGAAAGTGGACCCCCTTTGCTGAAGAAAATCAAACAAGAGGTAAATCTCAAACTTACCTGAGGCAATTTAATTCAGAACTCTTTGCTGAGAAACTTATAGCAATGCCTTTTCTATTAAATAGCTGTGTCTGTTTTTCTTTCATGTGAGCCCCAAGATCTTAGTGTCGGTTCCATATAGTACACTAGGCATGTCTAATTCATCTCCCATTGATTTCCATAGAAGTCTTTCTGCTGTTTTCAGCAGGGGTTTGCTTGGGCCGTTCTAATGCAGTTTTCGTTTGAAACTTAAAAAGAAAAGAAAAATTAGACATGAATTTGGATTGAATCTTTCAAATATTGGTGAAAAGTATAGAAGAACCCCATGGGGACCAAGCTCCATGGAGTGACTTAGAAACCTGAACATTTGAGGACATTGCATTATATTACTTTGTCACTAAAGTTCTAAAAATACATTTATTCTCAATCCTTTCTAGGGGATTAAACTCCTGAATACTGACAGAGCACTGAGTGCAAGTATTCAAAGTTTTATTAGATGGGGATTTTTTGGAGAACCTTGAACTTTTTTCTTCTGCAAAGAGCAAGGCTGCTGTAAAAGATGTTACTGTAAACATGCATTATGCACCTCTGTGAAGAATATTTCTTCAATTTGTTAAGCAACTGACAGAAATCTCCTGGTCAGTTATGTGGTGGTTGAATCATGCCTTTTCTGCTTTCAGGTGGAGTCTCCAACAGATAAAGCTGGAAATTTTTTTTGCTCAAATCACTGGGAAGGAGAAAACCTGAACACTCAGCTCTTTACACCTGGGTCTGCTATGGAAGATGTGCCAGTAAGTGTAAGTTTTCACACCATCAAAGGAATTCTTTGGTTTACATCCTTGTTCGATTCTTAAATGCAAGAGAAAAAGAATATTTTTTCTGATTTTCTTCACAAGTAGGCTTTATTCCTTATTTCGGTGTCATTTTCCTGTACTAAGCATAAAAAGCAAAATGCTACTCTTAATTATCACTCTGATGCCAATAGAAGGTTTCAGAAGTTGCAGTCATTTTGCAGCCCACAGACTTTGAAGAGCGTGCACTTGGAGGATGCCTGCACCTGTGTGCAGAAATTACTAACTAGATCATGGAGTTAAAAACTGGTGAAAGAGAGAGACACTCTCTCTTGATTTTTCCAAAGGAGGCCTTGCATGAGCATAATTCCCTTTGCATTGCCAGGGCTTATGGACTATTCAGTGTTGCTGTTACTCTTGAAATTGGGATTTTCACTGGATGGAAGACCTCTGCACAGGGCAATGCTCCTGCAAAGCCAAGTCCCAGGGACACCAGGCTGAGGTCTGCTCCTCATCTGTGGCTGTGCCCAGTGTAGCAATTTCTGAACTCAGCCTGAGTTTACTTACAATACATTCCAATTCACATTGCTCTCATGAGTTGCTGAAAACCTTTTTCTTTTTTCTTTTTCTGTTCAGAATCTTCTTACCAGTTCCATTTTAAAGATGCCTGTGTCTGAAGATGATGACAGTTTTCACAAAACAGTTGCAGTGCCTAGAAACAGGTCACTAGCTAGTCCTCTACAGGTAATTATTCTTTGATAAAAGTATCCTCTGTATATGGAAATACATATATGCATCCATATATATATATAAATAGATAGATATATATATATATAGCTTTCTCACAGACCAATTTTCAGTTTCGGGTATGGAAGAATGAAATGTTCAGATGAATGTGGCTGAGGATCTCACTTTGCCTGTGGAGCATGAGGGCACAGTGGCTGCAGCAAAGCCAGGAAGCCAAACAGGGCCCAGCCCTGTGTGTGGGGTGTTGTAACTCAGCTGGGTGCAGTGTGGAATTGGTAGGACTGAGAATTAACGTGGACCAAAGGGGTTTTTTTCCATAACCTTTTTGTAGGTGGCACTGCTGTTTTGGAGATTTGAGTGGTGTGGTGGTGGTGGCCAGAATTTGTGGCTGGCCTTGGGTGAGAGGAGAGACTCTAGCACTGCCTGGCTGGCACGGGTGTGGCCAGAGTTGCCCATTCAGCCTGGCAGCAGGATGGCCTTTCCCCAGTGAGAGCTAAATGTGTAATTGTTGTAATGTAAGTCACATGTGAGGCTGGGGTTTATGGGTCTGTGCTTTTGCCAAGTGTTAACAAACACAGACATTTGCTGTGCTTTAAAACAGAGCTGTTGCACAGGGGCTGATCCAAAGCCCACCAAAGTCATTAGCAGCCAGTTTGGCAGCCCTTGTGTACTTTAGGTGAAACCCACGGCAAGTCATTCAGGAAACAAAACATAATTTCTGTATTTCCAAGGTAGATGACTAAGTGATTTTTTAGCCCATCTCCACATGGAAGAAATAAAGGAAAGCGTCGTATTCCCCAGGGTGAGTCACTGTCAGGAAGGAAATTGTAACTCCATAGTTCCTGACTTTCAGACAGATAGTCCACGTGGCTAATCCTTTCTTTACTCCCTCTTTCCAGAATTTACATTAGGGCTTATTTACAGTATGAAGGAATGAATAAAGGCTGGTTTTGATTAGGCATTTCTAGCCAGGCATTAAAAAAGGAGATAGTAAAATTTTACACATCCCCATTTGGCACAGTTTGCCATGGAGTAGGCTTGTATTTTGTGCTGCAGAATCATTTGATGAAAAACAGCTTTGGAGAGCAGGGACTAGGACTCCCCTTGGCATGGGGGTGTCTGTAGGGGCCAAAGACTCACTCTCAGTATTGTTTATCTGCTCTTCCCTCATGAGCTGTGTTTCTTGGCTGCACTGTGGTAGACAGCCAAGAGAAGGGTTTGCAGATCCACTGCCCCTGATCTAGGGCAGTATATAGGGGCTGAATTCAGATCTGCCTCGTGGCAAAGGAGCCTGGGTCTCCAGCTTTGCTGGAGCTCCCTGGTGGGTGCGTGGGAGGAGGCTGCTGGTCCCCAAGAGCTCAGCCCTGCTGTGTCCCAACAGCCAAACTCTGGGCTCCTTCACAGATTTAGGACAAGATTTTCAGGTAGCTAGGGCTGTGTGTTGTCCTGTTAGTGGTAGTTGCCTGCACTCTGGCTGTAATAAAAAAGAAGGATCTGAGAGGTCTGTAAAATAGGATCTTTTGATCTTTGGTGTACCGGTGTTATGTTTCCTGCTATCTAAAAATATTTTCTTTACAAGCTGCTATAAACGAAAGGGCTTGTTTAACCTTCTGTCCTCACTCATGCTGATTTTGTTCAGGAAGTTTACATGAGTCAATTTGTGGATCATTCTGGATTCAATTCTTCAGTCCTTGCTCAGGAAAACCATGTTAAAAGTCAGGTATGCTCATTGTTTGGATAAAGACGACCTTTTCTTAAGTAGGAACTGAGTTAAAAAGGACTTCCCAACTCCTCTCAGTGTTTAAAGTGTGTTGAACTGAAAGAAAAAGTAGTTGTAAAAAGCCCCAAAATGAATAGTTAGTAGGCAGCTTCTTGGTGTACTAGTATGAAGGTAAAATTGTTCTCTCTGCTGGTGGAACATTGAGCTTTTCAGCTGAAATGTAATCTTAAATGAAGAATGAGGCTTGGGGTTTCTGTGATGGTGCCACAGACAGCTTTTTCAGAATGAAATACAGACTTTTTATAACAATGCAGTATTGTCTGCCAATGGCTGCACTCTCTGGTTTGGACTTGGTGTGGTGGTTAAAAGGAATGGCAAAGCTGCTTGGCTTCATGTCAGAGGGGAGCAGTGTGGCCCTGTGCAGCTCGGAAAGGATGTGTAGTCTGGCTCTGTTTCACACCAGAAACTGCTGCTGCTCTGTCCCTGATGCTTCCCCTCCTCCACCCCAGTGTAAATGGACTCATGTGCCTTGGGCATAGCATGTCTAAAGGGTGCACAGCCATGGGAAACGTTTGTCTTTGTGCTTGTTGTTGTTTTTACTGTTTGCTTTCTGTACATGACCAGATTTTAGCACGTTATTGTCCTATGCTTTCTGCCCTTCCTGGTTTAGAGTTTGGTGTCTCACCCTCCTACATGAGCACATGCATGGACACAAACAAGTAACTGGACTAAATCCACTGATCCCATGAAAGTAGACATCAAGCATGAGGGAACTCATGTGGGTGAAATTTAATTGTGTCTGCATATGTTGACATTGCTGCAGTTAATATTTTGGGCCTGATCCAACTGTTCTTACTTAGGCAAATTCTCATTGACTTCAGTCCAAGAAAGAATTACTGCAATCTCTGTGCCTTGGGATCTGTGCATGGAAAGGGAAGAGAGAAACAAAGACAGCACTAAACTTAGAGGTTTTTTAAATATGCTTGGTTCCTAAAATTGCATTTTCTTTTTAATTTGAACTTAGAAGAGAGGGAGGCAGTATATTTACCAGCCCATAGTTTTCCATTGCTTTAATAATTTGCACTACATTTACACAAAGCTATTTGGCTGGGGATAAACTGATCAAAATCCTTGATTACTTATTGCTTTACTGTTAAACTCCAAAGGCAAGAGTAGCAAATGTTCAAACACATCTCTAATGATATTTTTTACTGCATTTAGGGTACACAACTGATCATATGCCATTTAGTAAATAGCAGCTGATGACCATATCAGATAGCACAATATGATTCACCATCACTTAGCAGGAACAGCATGTTGCATCATTTGGCATGTGAGGTCAGGTAGCTCCAAACTCACTGGAATTTGGTGCTGTCAGTGTTGTATAGAGGAAAGGGAGGAGAAGCCTCCATAAATCTAAGAAGAGTTTGGGCTTTATCCTCATTTAGTCCCCTGTTATGTCTCCCCAAGATATTGGATGTGAAGGCAGTTTTGTGTAAGATCTTCCTGGTGAGGTGTGGAGGTTCAGCCAGCTCTTCTGTCCTATGTGACAAATCTCATGGTTGTGCATTGAGTATTATCAGACTGGCAGGAACAGGAATGTCTCACCAAACCCATATGTTGCCTTGGGGTGGACTTACTCTCCATTGCATGGATCCCAAATATTTCTGCTATGTATTCATGGGGTTAGTTAAAACCTGTATTTTTGCACTCTGTATTTTTGTCACTTAGTTGCATGTCAGGGACATTTTGGTCTCACTAGCAACTTTTCCAAGGGTTAAGATTTTGGGATAACATACTCCAATACCAAGACAAAAAGATGATCTGTACTGAGCATGTGCTCTAATTTTGCCTTGTAAGAGGTTACATAAAAACCTCTCTGTTTCTGGCCCCTTCCTATGTAAAAGTTAAATTTTATTTCACATTATGTTCTATAGCAGTAGCAGTACATAATTCAAACTATCCTAACATAGACATTTTAACAGATGGAAAAGTAGGCTAAATCACAGACCTTCCACCTAACCCTGCAGGCTATCAAAAGACACCATGAAATGGAGCCTTTTAAGAAAATAGCACTGCTTTGATATCTTCTTCCTCCAGTAACAAAGGAAACAACACAAGGTAGAAGCCCTGCAAGCTAAAGAGAATGTTCTTCAACCCCTAGCTCCTGTCACTTTCCATTTTTTTAACCACAGACTGACACATTTCAGCTCGAATTTCCTGACTTTCAGCGGTTTATGTAGCCATTTTCTTCAAAGTGTAAGTTTAAAGGATTTTAAAACAGTTACTTGGTTAACCTTTTTTCAAGTGTTGGAGCTGTCATGAAGCTTAATTTTCTCAGTTTAAAAAGGTGAAGTGTTGTTTTATTTGCAGCTGGTTGTGAGACAAAATGGCCAGGAAGGCAGCATGGTCTCCTGCAACAGCAGGCTTTCTCTGTTTTTCCTCCATGGCTTTTTGGGGGAAGAAGGTCCTGAAATTTCATATTTTTCTTTGTTTAATCAAGGGAGAGGGGGAAGCATGCTGTGTTTGAGATTTGCACAGCAGGGAAAGATAGCCCCACAGGTTTCTCTCACTTGTGCTGCTCCTTCTGTCCCCAGTGAGTGATGTGCACAGGAAGGAAATATGCTTGCCATGGCTGAGGGAGCCAGAGAAGGTTCAAAGTTACAGGCCAGTCATTGCATGTTTTCCTCTCAGGTCAGCAGAATTTGGGTTGCAAACAGATTGGAAGTTACAGCTGCCCTGAGCTGGTGATGATCTCTCAGGAAGAAAAGTGACAACTTAACCATTAGTCACATTTGCAGCAATGTATTCTGATCTGTGGGGGGAAAAAAAAAGATAACTGGAGAGGAGAAGAATATGAGTTGCAGATGCTTAGCCCACTTCCATCTCTTGTCCATTCATCTTACTTGGAAAGCTCATATATCTTCAGCAGGAGTTTTACCTGAGCCAGACCTTCAGGATTAAATGCCATCAAATAGCACTTTCTAGCTCTGGTATCATACTTACAACAAAAGCTGAAAAGCTGGCCCATCTTATTCTTTCACATTTAGCAAGCTTCATTTCTGAGCAGCTCGGAAAGCCCCAGAGTTTAGGAGAAGTCTGCCCTGTGCCCCAGAGGAAAGCCAGCAGGGGTAGGAATAGTGGTCTGTCTTGTCAAATGAGATAAAAAAGTAATTTATGGTCACTTTAGTTTTTAATTAGTCTTTACTGTCCTGCCAGTTCTGCATCCTTACAGAATAGAAAGCCATGTTATTCATATGCTATTGTATTCTGCTAGGAGATGGTTTTGTTTAGTGCATTGTTTTACTGTTTCAGGAGTGCTGCATTTCTGTTGCACACCTTCTTTTCAGTGGCACATTCTGCAGACAATCTAAACCATCTAAGGGAAAACTGGCAAGAATTCCAGCTTTTTGCAGCAGGGAAACACGATAAGAAATCTTCTAGTAGTCTGAGCATTTAAAATATTTTAAACACACTAGCTTTTTAAAAATTATCTTTGAATAAGCAAAGCTTGGCTAAATTAGTGGTGGTGTTTGTAACACCACTAGCTTTGCTGGAGTTGCTGAAGCTACCTGCCAGCAGAGCAGAGATGTAAAATCTGTCTTCTAACACAGTTCTTTGCCCAAGCATTTCTACTAGACTTTGGGAGCTCAGCACTGCAGGACTGCAGCAGTGTTTGGTTTTGGCATTGGCTTCTAACACAAAAGGTGTTGTAACACAGGAACTTTCTTAAGCTATAGAGACAGCACATGAAAAGGCAGTCTGGGCTACAAGAGCAGAAGGACTAGTTCTGTTAGAAAAGCACCTTTCCATATTGTTTTCTTCCCTTACTCTGGTCTGTTTTCTCTAGATGGTCCAAGCTTTTATTTAAAGTGCTTTAACTGGATATCCCAGTTACAGCTTTGACAGTTTGTTTACAGTTCAGATTTGCCTGAGGGCAGTTGAAGGCATATTACAGGATAAATAAGGTAGTTTTGCTGCCAGGAGAAGGATGTACTGGTAGGATTATTGAGGTTAAAAAAAAAAAAAAAGAGAGAGAGAAAAAGAAAAGGGACAGGGAGAATGACATAGCTGGAATTCTACCATGGATCTGTAATTTAATCCTATGGGAACTTGTAGTACTACACTTTCTTCTCCCCCTCCACTTCATGATTTAACTTAAAGAGAGAGACTGTTGTGTTTGGAAGACAAAAATTCAGTGGAAGTACTGACTGAAAAGGTTTAAACTCTTTTAATTGACAGCAAAATTAAGATTGGTCTCCTACCCTGCGAGGCAATGAAAAAATTGTTTATGTGGGAAGAATTTACTCTGGAAATCACTTTCATTCCCTACTGGCTAGGAATTTAGGTGCTAAAACAAACACCTCACTCTTAGATGACTGAATTTAGGCTGGATGAATCCACTGGATTAATGAAAACATGTCCATCAATTTTGGTGAGGTATGGGTCAGGCCTTCTGGCTTCTGGTTACAAAGATCTTGTTTCCATCCATTGGTTTGCAGAGTTAGACCTGTAAATGTGGTCAGGAGGATGCAATGAGCATTCTGCAACAGGAGGGTTCTGTGCTGTTTTCCTGCATGCCTGTAGCCTTCTGCCTTGGGTCTCTTTCCTTCTGACACATTTGTGGGGCACTGCCACTGTCCTGTAACAGAGCCCTGTCAGTACTTGCAACGCTGGTGTGGAAGGGGGCCTTGTGGGATCCCTTTTTACCCTTTTTACCCTTTTCACAAGGAGATCCCAGAGCTGTGTGTGACCAGACCCTGCAAGGCACTCTGCCTGGGTTGTAGGACCCAGCACTCCCTGCCAGGGAGGGAAGGAAAACTGCTCCCATCAGGATGACTTTCACACGTGCCTCTGGCACTGCACTGCAGGGCTGGCAAGGCACAGCCATTGTGCTTTGTTTTGTGTTGGCTGCTGGGAGTCAGGGCTTCAGACAGAAAATGTTTTTTAAAAGTACCCACTTAAATGTTATCTGAGTTCCCCAAGGGTAGAATGGAAAACTGTGTTAGTAAATATGCTGCATCAGAAAACACACTTCTTTGGGTCCAGTGCTTCTTTCTGCACTGGAGCAGAGCTCTCACCATCATCAATAAGATGCAAAGTTAGCCTCCTTTTATAAGTTTGTCACAATAGGGAGGGGGGGGGAAGGTGTAAATAGTGCTATTTTCTGGGGAAAAGAATACATGGATGAAAACTTTTCTGTCCCTGGAGCAAAGCTGAAGTTGTTTCAAGCAGGCTGGAGTTGAGGGGTGGAGCTGGTCCTCCTGTGCTGGCTGTGTCTGCTGCCCAGTGCTCCCCGGGGCAGCCAAGCCCCGTGGGAGGGCAGAAGGTTACTGCCTGCCTGAGCAGCTTCTGCCACACTGACATCAGGTTAAAGATGAAGACCAGGCTTTCCATGGAATGAGTGACATGTAGCAGCCTGCTGAGATGTTGGTGATATCAGGATACTGATTTTTTTTTCTACTAAGCACATGGTTGTTAATACAAAGAGCTCAGTGTAGATACTAACAATTAAGCCTAATTTATGAAATAGGGACACTCCTTACCTGAAGTTACTTATAGTTTCCAGAAATTGACATACTGTGACAAATGGAGTTTTCCGTACATCTTTTCAGTTATTTAAGGGATTGCTGATCTCTTATTTCCAGACTGGTGCATTGAAGCTTAGGGGATCACAGGGAAATACTGGTTAGACACATATTTCTATCCTTGGAAATTATGGATATATGGGAGCCATCAGCTGCTTTTGAGGTATACAGAACAAATCAACTTCTAAGTAATACCAATGGTTTTATACAAGGCATTAATTTGGTTTCTCATGCAAATGCCTCTAAAACAGCAGGGGAAAATATGCACAGGTGCCTGAGTCCCACTGAGGATCAATAGGGAGTTGTAGTTTCCCAGCTTGAGTAGGTGCCTTTGAAAAAGTGACGCTGGAAGCTGTTTAACCAGAACATAAAAGGAGCTGTGGTGTGTTGCATGGGGGTCTGTGGCACACAGAAAGTGTGTCACACCTGCTTTCTGGCATGTGCCCTTGCCTGAGCCACAGCACAAGGTACACAGCTCTAGAGAAGAGGTGTATGGCATGTCTGTTCACTTCACAGATGCAGCTTTCCCACAAAAACTGCAGAAACTTAAGGATTTGAGGCCTGACCTGGTTCTCCTTCAGAAAGGGAACTCCTACTGAAGTTCAGCAGTTTTGCTTGCAAAATGGCAGCCAGGAGAAGAGGCAGCATTTGGAGCTTCCCTACAAAGAGAAGAGAAAGCCATGTCCAGGGAAGCCCAGCAGAAGTTTGCAGAGGACCAAGACACTTGCTTAGTTATTCACTGGGTTTGTCCCTTTTAGACTGCAAGCCCGCCAAGGCAGGAACCTCGGTCCCTGTGTTGGTTCTGGTGCCCTGATTAGGGCATGTTGCGTGAAATTATCTGTATTTCATAGTTGCCCAGCCTTTTATTATCCATATGTCTCAGATAACACTGTTTACAGTCAGAAGAGCATTCTGTAAACATTTAGGCCAGAGAATAATTTAAGGATCCTCTTGCAAAGTTAGCAACTAGAAGTTGGCAGAAAGAGCCATGGGCACGCCAGGACAGTTCTGCTCTTAGCAGATGGTTTGCAGTCCACTAATTATGATTCATCCACTGTCCTAGAGGTTGGGAAGGCTTTGGACATCTCTTTGAGCAATGTAGTTATTGTGCTGCAAATATGATCCTTTTCAAATGCAATGGAGAGCTGAGAAAGTTTTCTCCTGACTTGTCTTTACTGGTGGATCGTAAGCATACACCTTCTCAGTATTCAGCAGTGCTGGGATCCTCTTGTGGAAAGATAAGCACAACTGTGTGCATTTTTGGAATGCAGACTATTTGTACAGCTAACCGTGTGATAATAGAGGTTTTATTCAGGTCTTAGAGAAAGTTTCAGTGTGGAAAGGCAGACACACTGGCTAAGTGAGAGAGTTCAATAGAAAAAAATAAAAGTGTGTATCCTGGTAAATTCCAGGAGCTTTGAAATTTCATTGCTGTTTATAGCTCAAGGCAATGAGAAATGTCTCACATGTGTAGTGAGTAAATAAATAACAGCACACACAGCCCTCTGCAGATAGGTTTATCTCATTTTAGCATTATACTAAATGGTGTCTGCAACCTCCATAAATACCACAAGAAGTGAAATGGCTTACATGATAATTAAAAAGCTGTTTCTGCTGAGAGTCGAGCCCTGCTCCCTCCTCCCTTGGCAGGGGAGCTGAGCTGTTGGGCGGGTGCTGATCGCTGCCCACAGGTGAGAGCAGCTCGGAGCGCGGGAATCCTCGGCAGCGCTGCGCGGGCTCTGGAGCTTGTCAGCTCCCTTTAGGGAGCTCTGGGACAGAGCAGCTGCATTTTTACATTGGAGGTTCACCAGGAAGTCGTGCGTGGTCATAACATTGAATATTTAACTGTGTGCAGTAGCCTGTCTGTGCTCTGTTGACTGTAAAGTTGGCCTGCCAAGTACGTTCTCGTTTAGATCTTCCTAAAGGATTAAAGGCACGGCTGTAGCTGTGGCATTATAGAAAAGACACTGTCTGAGAGAGAAGGAGGAAAGTTTGGATGTCCTGCAGTGTCCCCTCTGCAGATCATCTGCTGTCTGCCCCTGTGGTCACTAACTGAGAAGTCAGGGTGACATTTTTTTGCCTGTTGTGTTGAGATTTCAATTTCTCAGGGGACAGGACAACATCCCACTGCCTGTCCATGGAACAGTTAATTGTGAGCGTTCCCAGCTTTGGCTGGGACTATGGATAAATCACACAGCATTCAAACTAAATCTCTCTCTCTCTCTCTCTCTTCTGATTTAGCATCTGAACAGCACCTGGGAGCCGGTGTCCTGCGGGAAGATCGAGGATCAGATGGCTCTGCCAGATCAGGCGCGCAAATACATGGCCACCTTCCCCACCCGGACTCTGGTGATGTGAAAGGGTCGGCGCACAGAGAAGCATTATGGTTCTGAGAACACTTCACCTCCACTGGGAAATTCCTGTTCCTCTGCATGAGAACTTTTCATGAATGGGAGAAGAGCCTATCTTTGTTGTGGTACAACAGTTGGGAGCAGCACAAAGTGCATTTAGTCACTCAGCATATATATTCTTGTTGGATTTCACCCAACTTAAAGAGTTTGTGTTTTTTTAATGATACTTGCCTAAATTATTAGGTATTGAGTTTGAATCAGTAATTAATGATCTTAAGTGCAGTCTTATAATAAAGATAATTTTTCTTGTACTTTTTGAGATCAAACAGACTTAATACACCAGTATTGTTATTTCAGTGATGTGCTAGTCAGGGGTGGGGTTTAGTTTGTTTCTTTTTTATTTTTTATTTTTATTTTGTAATAATAAAAGAGCAGGTACTCACACAGATATATTTTAAATCACTGAACAAAATGAATTGGTGTAAAATACCGAAGTGAAAAGCATTACTACAAACGCTTGTCTGTGCAAAAGGGGAAAGCTGATCAAGATCGTGAATGCTCAAACATCCATGCCTCTTGAAATACTCCTTTCTGTTTTGGTTCTAGGCCATTATACATTGTGTGTTTCTGTTGGGGGGGGGTGGGTAATTAGCTTGCTTTAAAGAATATTACTGTATGAAACATAGATTTATGAGAAAAATTATATTTTTATTCAGTAATTTAATTTTGTAAATGCCAAATGAATACTGTGTTTTGCTGCTACAGACCTTAGCGTGTAGACATGCTGCTAGTGTAAAAGGAGCAGTAGAGCTTTATATGGAAAAAAACAAATGTTGATGTTAGCTAATTGACTATGCACTAGCATTTCAGACCTTTTTGTTTTAATTTTTTTTTACATCATTTATATTTTTTCCCCTTTTTTTTATAAGCAATATTTTTGAACACTGTTCTTGGGAGATTTTTATTTGTGTGGATGTGTTGTTTTGTTTCTCATTGGTTTGTAACAGCATGCATTGCACCTTCATATGTTTGGGAGAACACTGTCTTGTTCATGTTGTCTCTTTTGTTCCATGTCTAGCTAGTTGTTCCCTAACTTGGGTCTTGTGTACTGAATCAGGTTCTTAGAAGTACATGGTTCTTTGTACTGCCATATCAGATCTTTATTGATATGGCAAAACACTGATTTTATTTTATTTTTTTATTTTTTTGTGGTTTTATAACAGCCTCTGACTTTGCTGCCTTAATAGCATTTGGTGCAACTTTATCTGCACTTAATTTTTTATACAACAGTGTACTGCCTTGTAGATAAATAAAGTGTGTTCTTTTTTTACTTAAACCTGCGTGGCCTCCTAATCTTGTTTGTCTTCAGTTTTTTGGCGGTGGTGTTAATGGCAACAATCAAGCCAAGAAGGTTTTTCCCAGCACACTTAGATAAGCAAGGAATAGAGTTTTGCACACCATAGCCTCAAAATCCTCGGTTCTCATTGATTGTTAAGGAAGTGGAAGGAACACAGCACAAAACAGTGAGTACTGAGCATGTTGTGGTCTCAGGGCACATCTCTATTGACACCAAAGTCCAGGTCAGCTTCAGTCAGTGGGAGACTCACTGCACCTTTTGTGCAAAACTGCCCTTATCCCACAATGCTGGCTAATTTGTTTTTTCATCTAAGGACAACCAGGTCAGAAACCAATTGAATAAGAGAAAAATATTCTGGAGTTCTTGTAACTGTAGAACAGGCTTTTTTCCATGCTTGTCTTAAGAAAACAGAGTTGAGAGTATACTTTGAAACCCTGGTGCATTGTGCTTCACAGCAAATAATTGGACAGACCTGCAAGAGCCTCACACAGCTGACATCCTGAGGGTCTTTCAGCCCTAGGAAGGCTAGAGATAAAAGCAATTCCTGACAAAACAAACAAACAAATAAAAGGCATCCTGTCGAAAAAAAATCCCATTTTATTGAGTAGCTTGAAAATAAAGTCCAGAAATGTAAGTTGATGCAAGTGCTTCAAAGACATGCTGATATTCATGAGTGCAGACTTGTCTCCATGATGAAAGAGTAGCCGTGTGTGCTGACCCCCAAAGGTGCCTTCCAGCCCTTTTAGCTCCTTACCCAGCACCAGCCTACTCCTCCCAGCTGAAGCCACACACTGGCCCTCAAACCATGCAGTGCACAGAAAAGGAGAGGAGCAAAAAGGCCTTTTCCACCCTCTGCACAGGTCCCTGCTCTTGTGCTTTTGGCTTTCGGCGTGAGAAGGGAGCAGTGCTTGCAGCAGCCCCCTCCCTCCCTCCCAGTTGTTTTGTGTGCTCACATCCATGCCTCCTGTGCCGTTTGGGGCCAGGAGAGCCGGCCCAGGGGCCATTTCTGAGCGGTTCCCCTGGGCAGGACCCCGGGGCCGGGCAGGGATCACGGGGAAGGGGAAGTCTGTGGGAGCCCCTGCCTGTGCCAGGGCTGCCGCCTCAAACTGCTTGTGCAAGATGCCAGAGCCCTGCGGGACCCAGCCTGCGACCTGGGAAGAGGGACAGGCCTGCCTTGAGGCATGCCACACTGCTTAGGCAATGGGTTACAGCTGCTAAAGAGAAAAAGGGGAAAAGAAAGGCCAGGCTTACAACAGGACGTCAAGGCAACACTCCTGCCTTGTATGGCTCCAGTGGTATTGCACAGATCATGTCTGAGTTTAAACAGTCCATTGTCCCATGGAAGCTCAGCCTGCAGGTGCCCAGAAAAAGGAGTGGGCTTTTTTTCCCCTACACCCTCACTTGCTTTAAAATCCATTTTAAACATGTATAACTATTACAATAATTGTCTTCTTGATGGGCACACTTAGAGCTAATATGGAGGAAAATGTTTCTTTTCCCTGTTTCTCATTTCACTGGAAATGCAGAACACTCAGTAGATTCAGGCCAGTTTGTT
Source organism: Agelaius phoeniceus (assembly GCF_051311805.1). Taxonomy (NCBI): domain Eukaryota; kingdom Metazoa; phylum Chordata; class Aves; order Passeriformes; family Icteridae; genus Agelaius; species Agelaius phoeniceus. The sequence goes on from NC_135267.1 coordinate 58,234,498, forward strand.
TCTGCATGCACATGGTGCCCAGCATGGGTGAAGGAAGAGGCTTTCTTTGGATGCTAGACTCAGGAAGCTGATGATTTTCCCTCCATCAGTAGTGGCTGCATTTCCCTTGCAGCCAAGTGCCACCTCCTACACACCTTTCTCACACAAATGTCCCTCTGTGACCCTGCTCTCCTCACTGTCTGAAGCACACATCTTCCAGAGGCCCAAGAGGAGTTCCACCTCTCTGGCAAATTCCATCTTGAACCTCAGGCAAGAGCTGTCCTGAGACAAGTCTGTGTAAATGGTCTTGGTGACAGCTGCCTGTCCTAGCAGTGGCCCTTTGCACAGGAGTGTGGCCATCCTGGACACATTCAAACCCAGAGTAACCTACCTAAGTGAAAGGAAAGCAGGTTCAGTCAAGTTCTCATTTAATGGAGAGTAGACATTTGGCTCAAATTCCTATTAACCTTTTCATCCTCTGTAATTATAACTTAATAATGTTGTCAGTGGGAATTCTTTTCATTTCTGAAAAGAATTTAAATTATCGTTTCAGCATGTGCCACTAATTAAAAATGAAGAGGCAAAGGAGCCAGGGCAAAAACAAAAGTATCTGATTGTGAGGTGTTTCCCAGTTAATTCCTTGTCATTCTTCAGCCTTCTATGCAGGGAATCCTGGGGCTTCAACTCCCACAGGTCTGACCCATGTGACAGCTGTAAGCCTAAACTGAAAAAGGGCCAGAGCTTGAATTGGTTTAGGAAAAAAAATACTAGAGCTTGAATGAAAGAGTCAGACTTTGTAGTTAGGAGCCAAAATAAATCTGCTGAAGGTAAAGCAGAGAGCAAGCACAGAACTGAATATTCCATGGCATAGAGTGATCCTTCAAAAAAGTCAGGGTTTTTTTTCTCTGTATTTGTAATCTTGATCCTTATCCATGCCAGCTAAGTCAATGACAATCAGCCCTCCCTCAAGCCCACACAGGCAGGCACATAGGCAAAGGATGTTTCTGTAACATTTTTGTTTCTGTAACATTGTGATGGGAACATCATAATCATAACCTCCTCTTACTCCTGCCACATTTAATTGTATTTCTACCTCATTCCTGATCTGAGACAGGTGTGGTGGCGAAGCACAAAACAAAAGGCTTGTTCCTAGAAATCCATTAAAAATGTGTTGGAGGTTTGTTTATTGTTTTGTTTTGGTAATTTTTTGGTTTGAGTTTTTTGGTGGGTTTTTTTTTTCGGTTGTTGATTTGTTTTGTGTTTAATGAGCATGTTAAAAATGCTTCAGTTCAGGAAAGAATGGTTTCGAGGCGCTGGTCTGCATTTTGCCTGTGTCCTTGTTTCCTAGCATGGGTGGAGTCAGTCATGAGAGCAGACATTGCTCAGGAGCAATGGTGGAGTTCTGCCTGGGTGGCCAAGGAAAGACACTGGTCACATCCTTCAATCTCCAGTCTAATGTCTTAATTCAAAAGGAAGTCATGCTTCCTGACCAAATGCACTTGTTCCCTTTGTTTGCCTCTTTTCTTTGAACTTGACTTTGATGTCTCAGCGGTTTTCACTGAAGACCCTGCTACCAGCACAAACTTGTTTGTAACTTTTTTTGCTTTCAGTGACTGCTGGAGGTGAGATAATGAAGATATACCAGAGAGGTCCAGATTCTGCCTTCAGCTGTGTTTGCAAGCTGGCAGTGGTTAAACAGCTCATTGTTAAGGGCTGCAAAACGTATCCACTCTGCTATTATTTTTCCATAAATTATTGGTGATCAGGCTGTTGAGTTTGTTTTTGTTTTTTATAATCCCTCTTGATACATGACATTTCTAGAAGGCATTTTTCCAATCCATTTGAGTATCAGAATGATTGCTGAATTTTTAACTGTTTTGTAAAACAGCCTCCACTTCTCAGACAGTGCAAATCCACACTTACAGCATAGCTCGACTCACAGCCAAGGAAATTTCATTTTATGGAGAAAACAACTTTTACCCCTTGATTCAATCCCTACCCATCAGCACAGCTCCAAGACACGCTCTGTGCACACATCTGTCAGAGAAGCGAAGAAGATGAAGAAGAAAGTTTCAGGAAGCTCTCCCCAGACAGGTTTCTACACTAACCATAGCGACCACCTCTGCATCTCCCAGTTCCTGCCAGCCCAGCTGCAAGCCTGCTGTGGCCCTCCTGACACAGAGAGCCCCCAGAGAGCCTTGAAAGGGTGCCTGCAGGTGTGCTTTCCTGCCCGCTGCCTCCCTCGTGTTTCAGAAACTCTCTCATCAGTGTACATCAGCACAGGACTTATCTGAAGGTGCAGGGAGGCTATCACTTTTTCAGTGGTGGGTTTTTGATATCTGTGTTCCTACCAGCTCAAGGCAGAGACCTCTGAGGTGCTGGCTCAGCCTTCCTGTACAGATAAAGGTGCTGCTAGCCTGTGCTTCTAGCTGGGAAAGGGAAATCTGCAAGAGGTTAGAGCTCCTACCTGCTCAGCTAAGGCTTCTTGCACCAAAGAAATGTGGTTTGCTGTAGTCATAGGCGAAAAATACCTTTCAGTTAAATAATAAATAAAAGAGATTATACTTTGCTTTTCTTTTCTGCTCTGCTCATACTGGCCATCCCCTCTGCACCACTGCCCACTTCATCTCTGTTTCATCAAGGCACATACCCCTGATGGGGTTCAGGCCCAAACACTGATCCAAAAGGATTGATAAAAGTTTCTGATCTCCACAACAGCAGAGAACCCAAGCCCATACTTGGTCAGGACTAAAGACATGGATCATTTCCCTGTCCATGGCTGATGTGCTCCTGCCACTCCCACTCAGCAGAGGCCCCACACACTCACAGTGGTTCTCTTGGTATCCCCAGGTTCAGGATCATCTCCACTGAAAAGCGACCTTTGATTGTATCTCAAGTAACATCCTCCAGTCAGGGAGGTACACAAAAGCCTTTCACTGGAGGTGATATGCTCCTGGCTGGAAGCCCACCAGGAATAGGGCTCACCAGGCCATGTTACACTCAGCTTTGTCACCCTCTCAGCAGCTTCCCACCTGCCCAGGAAGGGGATGGGTTCTCCTGCTGCCCCATGAAAGTCCCACAGTGGCAGTCCAGGAGCAGCAACTCACAGGTTCCCCTCCTGAGCTGTCACCAACACAGAAACACCCTTTACTTTCTTTAATCAAAGAGGTTGCAGTAATCCTTTTCTTGTCAACCTTTGATTTGTGGCCACATCTTTTAACAGAAAACCCATAACAAATAGAACTGCAATTTGTATGGTGATAAGCTACAGAACTGATGGGACAGTGCCTCCTCCATCACTGCTCTGAAACCCAGGGCTCTCTAAACCTGCAAACCTTCACTGCAGCCAGCTGGAGTAGCTACTGTTGGGATCTCAGAGCCAGACCCAGCGTGGTCAGGGGGGACTGAACCTGACACACACCTACACCATGATTTGCCACAGAAATCACAAAGCGGCAAGCATGATGATTAAAATAAGATGCTGATTATTCCAGCAGTCCCCCCTCCTTTTTGTCACTACCAAGTTTTGCTGTGCTGCCTGTCCGACATCCAAAAAATACTTATTACCATCCTCTCTAGCAGTTCATCAATGGAGCAATTTGGTTTTTATGTGACAGACTGAGCACTGTGAATGTGCAAATTTATTTGATACCTTCCTTTGCCTTCCTGTTAGTGATACAAGCTCTTCTTTAGTTTTTAACATCCATAACTAATGTTTTCCAAAGGATTTCCAATAGCAGAAATCCACTTTTGTCTAGAGCACAGGAACTTTTCCAGAAGGCTCAGTGTCCCAAAGGTAGCCCTGTAGTCTCTTGAAGACCATGCTGAGGGTGGTACAGCTTCAGCCTTGCTCCACCAAAGCAGGTGTCCACACCCTAATCCAAGCTTTGCGGTAAAACCAGGCACTGTGAAAGAAGAGCCCAGCTGCTACATGTGTAGGTTTGGATTGACCAGATTTCTCTGGAGTGAATACACAGGCTGGCCAAGGACACCGAAGTTCTGGAGCAGTGTTGAAGTGTTGCAGTGATGAGGATGTTTTGAGAAGCAAGCAACAGAGTGTGCCACCTGTGCAGTTTCCACACCCTTGAATCAGCTGAGGAAGTTTGTGTTCATAAGACAGCTGCTGCAAGTCAGCAAAGGACTTCCCTGGGAGGTGATGACTTTCCCTTACCTTTACTCATGTTGGGTAAGTGCATGCAAATCTCTGTCACTATTGTATCTATTATATATATATATATAGTGTATTTTTTTAAAAATAAGAGAAGGATATTTTACTGAGCAGGCCCAAATCCCAACAGGCAGTCTGAACCTATGTATCATGTGCTTGCTTTATGGAGACTTGTTCACCAGAACAAAAACTCACAAAGGACGGAACTCAGACAAACATCAGACTCCACACTCAGAAAAAGAGAAAACCATCCAAACAAGATATTGCTGTGAGAACATCTTCTGTGATGAGAACTGAAACTGCAAGTCACTGGTTTTCATTGAAAGCAATGCAACCAAGAGTCTGAAATCAGTCATGTCCCCCAACTGATGAGTCGTCTGAAATCCACCATCTTCCAGATCACACAGATCCTGAGATTTCTCAGCTTCCTCATTTGTGATCACAGATTTCTGCAAAAGGTATTTCATGATTAAAATCAAATTAATAATAGTAATCATATAGGCACTATGAAAAAAATCATACACAGAAGTTGTCTGACATGTTTGGGGTTTTTTCCCCCCAGTGAATAATGTGTTAATTTTTCAATTTATGCTGCAAGTGATTTAATACAAAACCTTTTATCTTAGAAGTAAGGTTGTCAGATACATTGAGGTTGGTTCAGATACATCATTGTTTAGAGTGGACTGGACTTAATTTCACAACTATATTTTAACCTAATTCTTCCATGCCTGCTGCAAGAGTTTCCAGCCAAGTCAATGGGAGTAATCATGTGAATAACACACGCAGGTTTTGGCCTGAAAATCTCTACCACCCTCATTTGTGGGTCAAGGTTGGTCTGCTTGGGGAAAAGCACAATGCAGTGCCAACAGTGAATGGCCTTTACATGGTCCATTTCCAAGAGATACAATGATACCACCAAACCACCAGGGCTGTATGCACATAATGAAAAGTGACAATGCACTCATTTGTGAAGGATATAAAACAGCCATGGTAGTTAGGGCAACATTTGCATAATCACATTAACTTTAAGGACCTACTTTAAAATTGACCTAACAATGGCTGCCATTGTTTAAAGCCACAGCTGTCCATGCTGATCGGACAACATGCTTGGTCAACTTGTGTCGCAGCCATCTTCTTCAGGAGGACTTAAAAAGTTTGACTGAAAAAATCAGAGGCTCCAGGACATCCTGTGAATGTCTGGCCTCCCACCGTGGTTCGAGTATCAGAGAATCCACAGCTCTCAGGGCTGCACAACCGCTGCATTCTCATTGGGTCTGGTGTAATCTATGACACAGCTTTATTTTTCAGAATTGTTCATCAAGGTTGTGTGGGAAAAGACACACCGATTACTTATTGGCTGCTAAAAATATTGCAAAACATGAGTAGTCTGAGCCCTGATTATTTTAGGCTTGAGCGAGTTACTGCTTAAGATTGTTAAAAAATCAGGACTTGTACTCCAGACATGACACTTCAGTCAGATGTTTCTTCTACACACAGGGAAGACTGAACCATTTGCATCTTCATACACCTTGCACAATCAGCCCCCACCACAAAATTGCTGATATTCAGCCAAAAATGTACCTAGTGAATGTTCTTCAGTAGAAAAATATTTACATACATTATCATCACATTTCAGGGTAGTTGGTCATGTACATGGTTCTGATGAAAACCTCTACTCTTCTTAGCTAAGATTTTTTTTGTTCTGATTTTAGAAAGGCAGCCTTGTCCACTTTGAAAAACATGTTTATTTTAAACTATTTTCAGGATTCTCAGACAATGGAGGTGGTACTGGACTAGCGGGAGGAACTCAGAGTTTCAGTTACAGTGTGTCTTCTTTGAATAACACTAACCACAGGTAGGAGAATGACTAGAGCACACACTCTAGAATGGAAAACAAATAAAGAGAAATGTCGAAGAAAAAAAAAAAGTTGTAGCAAAAAACAGTTCAACCCTTTCTGAGAATGAGGTTGAGGAAAACTCGTTTTTCCTTGCCCTGGTAGGCCTAGTTAGCATAGCATGAGTCTGTGAACTTTAACTGACTTTTTGTTTTGCATTGCATATACTGTGATTAAAAACCCATTTAGGCTCCCCACTGTCATTTGGTCTCAAACCATAATAACCAGTTTAAATATTCTTATATTGGTTTCAATTAAGAAACTCTCCTGGCTTTACACTGTGGATCAGGGACTCAAAATTTTAGGCAGGAGTGTAATTTATGACTCTTATGCCTATGAGGATTCATATAAACTTGACCAAGTCTTGCCCTCTGAGCCTTTCATTCAGCACAGGAGCACCAGGGGCTCGCCTCCTTTTAGCAGCTCCCCTTCTGGGCAGGACACACCACCTCTCTGAGGGTGAGGGGCTGCACTTGGCCATCCACCACCCTGCTCTGTGCTGCAGGGGAGGATGCAATGTCACACTGGGCTCAGCTGAGCTGCCTTGGTCCCTCCTGCTGCTCAGCCTGCTGCAGGGCAAGGACGAGGCTGCCCAACAGCAGCGCAGCGCAGAGCTTGGCAAGGTGGGTGTAAAGGCAAGCTGGGAGCAATGGGAATTACTGGCTGGGAGCCAGATGTAAATATGTGCATGAGTGTGTGCACACACATAAATGTGACTGTGTAATTAAGATTAGTATTGTAATGAATATACAGAAAAGTGGGGAGTGAGGGGAGGGTGAATTAATTGCATGTCAAACCTCAGTTCTGACTCCCCTAGCTTTGAAGTACTGCACTCCCAAGCCTTAATGATCTTTTAATTTATACTTTAAATGATAATTTTTACCTTTTGATTATTCAGATGATGGGCAACATTTGACACCAATAGTTTACATTTAAGAAAAGTAATTGAAAAGATGCAAATGCCTTCACTGAACAGATATGCAGAATGTCCTTCTGTGTTAAGCACAGGTAAAGTGAACAAGCATATTAATATAGGCAAAGCTTCAGTAACCACACTTATTTATATTTTAGGCAATTACTTCATCATGAAGATCAGCATTTATTCCTCATATTCATATCTGATCATATCAAGGCCACTGGAATAGTTCAATAGCATTGCAAGAGAACAACACCTAGACCATAGATAGGAATGAGATCTCTGAAACCTCTTCAGAAATACCTATGCAGTTTCAGCACTTCTATACTGTTTCAGCACTTCAGAAACTTGAGTGCTTTGGGACTGAAAGAAAATTCAGCTTCATATCACTTAGACACACATACCTTTTCCACACAAAGGAAAGCCTCAGAGGTGAGTACTGTTAATGAAAAAAAGTAATGGTTGTGCACTACTGTTTTCTGATAGTCAGAACAAACCTTTCGCAGGGAAAGTGATATGACACCTTCATTTGATCTTATTTTAGGATTCAAAAAGCTATGGCAGTCCCTTTATGTTAAGTCAATGTCAAGAATTATTATGTAATTTCCACTTTTGAAAATGAGCATTGTGGCATTCGTAAATTCCTATGGATTTGGTTATTACTTGAACACAGGTTTGTTGCAGTGTGGTAACTAGGCATTTCATTACACAAAAAGTCTTGTGTAAGTTTCTGCAGGGATCCAAGACTGAATGATCAGGTTTCATTTCTCAGTGTGGCAAGGATATTTCATAGGAGAGACTGAAATGTGTAAAGCACAAAGGACTGAACTAGGGAATCCATTAATGTGCTCAGTAGGTGGAGTATCAAAACCCTCCTCATCATCAGACATGTCCAGTACCACCTGCCTGCCAAGAACATATCTGCATTCACACTACAAACATGTGCCTTTGGATGCCATTCCCAGCCCCTCCCCACATGCAAGCCCAGTCAACATAGGCTAAACCCAAAACTTTGCCAGGGGAAAGGCTAACAGCAAATCAACATAGTATCCAACATAGGCCTTCTCCACTGACTGGGACCATCCAAAGTTTGTGCATCCAAAAAGGAAGAAAAAAGTTCTCTTCAGGAAATCAACTTGCCTTTCAAGCTCATTTACATTTGAGGTAAAAATGTGCTCATTTGTTCAAGCAATGAGCATTCACTTTCCTGTTACTACTGTTTGCTGACAGATTAGAGTATTTCAGGTTTCAGTTCCACCATGTCTGCATTGGAGAACAATTGGAAATAACTTGAAAGTTATGTCAAATGTGAGCTCACAACAGCATAAAATTGCCTATTTACAAATAGCACTGCTAGTAAAAAATGCAGACTCTAAACATAACCTTAAAGTCGTCCTCTGTAAGACAAAATTAACTATTACTAATGCATCTGGATGTAAAATGAGGAATATGAATAGGATCATAACTGTCCCTATGAAAGAGAAGCAGTGAATCATTTATCTTAATGATGCCAATATTCTGCCACACATATGATAAAACTTCACAGCATAGATAGAAAGTTCAGAAACTCATTCAAGCACCAAGCAAATTCTTATCAGCTATCAGGAAAAGTAACTCATTTACTACAGAGTCAGTCAAGGTTTACAAGGAGAGCAATATTTTTATTAGACTACCTGATACAGCTTCTTAGATCAATGGCTGAGCTAATGCAAAGATATTACAGGCTTTGATTTTCTCTGCAGCAGAAGGCATAACCTCACTTGCACCCTTGGGCAAGCACAGGTACAGGAGCATTCCCAAATTGCATGGCACACATGGGACAAAGTGTTGTCCCATGACTGCATGTGGAAGTGGTGGTGCACAGCCAGCGCTGGCAAGAGCTCCCACGCCAAGTCAGGGTGGCACTGACACCACACATCAGAAAGGCCAAACCCCAAACAGGGGCACAGGAGCACACTGTGCCTGTACAAAAGCAGGCAAGGTCCTTCATCCAGCCACTGTCCTCCTGTGCCTCACACACACCACAGTGGTGGTGCCTGGTGCTGTAAGACAGGCGAGAACTACCTGCAAACCAGGTTAGTATTTTCTGCACTGGTGGAGAAGAGGCCAAGATGTTCTTTTTGGGGTACTGCATGCCCTGACATGTGAGATTTAGTTAATCTTTCTTAATACCAAGTGTTATTTTGTAACCAGCTACCCATGCTATACACATAAATATACACTGTTTAAAGACAGATTAGCATTAGAAGGTCATAGGCAGCTCAAAATAAAATTACACAAACCCGAGCCAGCTACCTCCTCCAAAGTCCCCATACACTTCATTGCAATATGCATGTGGGTTAATTTCAGCTGCTGTAACTCACTGATCAACTTCTGGTTTTTTCCTTTTGTTTCTTTTTTTTTAAGGCACTTTGAAGGCGTGGGCTTGTAGAGAAGTGATGTAAAACAACAACCCAGAAAACAACCTAAATTACACATCTGTTCATATCACTGAAAAAGAAGGGGAAAATGAGATGTCTTTTCCTTCTGATAGTATTTTCAAAACCCACACAAACAGTGCGTAACTCTTTAACTTTTCCAATGGATATTTTGGGGGTTTCCCCCTGCACAAAGCCCTTTCATGGAACTGTTATCATGCAAGTCTTATGTTCCACTCACATTTAAATATCTCAGATCTTACTACTGCTCTTTACCTGTCGTTTGTTTCTACCACAGCACCAATCAGAAATGTTGAGGAGAGCCTGACTGTAAGACACCGTGTAGCACAACCCCAGAAAGTTCCTGTTGTGTCAAGCAAAATTTGCTGCTAGGAGAATTATTTAATAGTAAAATATTGTTGTAAGAAAAGATCTCGGACCTTCAAAGAGTCCGCGTGTTTTCTGTTGCTCTGCAGTGAAGGCACCTCCACAGGCAGGTGGGATGACTCATTTTCATCATATAATATGACATAAATCTACATGGTTTCTGTGAGAACTTCTTTCATAGGCACACATCAAGACACACAGCCAGAGCTCCCAAGCAATCTTTTGCCTTTCTTTTGCTCATTGGAGGAGCTGCAATAGCTCCTCTATCGAGGAACTGCAGTAGTGATATTGCAGGGTGTGTACTATACAGTGGTGGTTCGTTCCCCCAGCTATGGTCAATCAGTTTGAGATTCCTTCCATGCTTTCACTGTCTCTTCCAAATTAAATAAATAAATAAATAAATAAAGGGGGTGAGAGAGATAGGAGAGAGGCAAAAAGGGGGAAAATTCTCAGCCTGTTTCTTTCTCATGGAGACCACGTGCAGCCTGCTTCCTGCTTTGCCATGTTCTGTGGCAATCACTTTGATCCCTGGGGAGGTGAGACGGAAGTTGGTCTTCACCATTTAATTTTTTTATAGATAGCAAAGTCCATCCTTCCACCTGCATCCAAAGCATTGAGGCAGCTGGCAGAACAAAGCAGGAGAGAAAAATAGTTGACCAGAATCTATCTGAAATTGCCAGCATACAGGTGCAGTCTTGTTTTTCATCTCAGTTGCAGCAGTCCCCAGTGACTGTCAATGTTTTACTGAGGCTAATTAACCCTTTTTTGCCTAGAAAGGATCAGAGAAAGAAAACAACCAACAAAAAATTCCCCAAAGCTATCCGAACTAGAACAAAATTACATGAGTAGAGAAATGCAAGGATCATTTCTAGTTCAGAACTATGCCACAAATAAAAAGGCTGATATGCAAGTAAAAAAACCCCAGCAAATCTGTGGGGAAAATTTGCATCTTTGGATTGCTGAGACAGCTCCAAGGTTAGCATGTTACTTCTAACACCTGAACCTGGTGGTAAAGATAAACAGAGAAATCACTCAAGAAGCACCGTCAAGAGTAAAGGAGCAATTGTTAAGCAAGGAATAGTAAAACTGAACAATAAACTTGGATAAGCACTGTAGACGGGAAGTCAGCAAATCTAAACAACTGAAATAAAAGATAAGACTTTGAGGATAGATAAGAATTCCCAAAGCTGCAGTTTGGCTGAGCCGTCCACATTAAACATTCCTTCAGATCCTCAAGGAGAAGTGGCAAAGGAGCCTTGTGAGCAAATTCAAGTGCAAAAGGCAGGACTGTTCCCTGCACTGTGGTGCCTCGTGCTCCTTCTCTGGCTGGTTGTTCAAGTCCTAAACTACAGGCTTCCACTGCTACCCTGAGGTGATGATCCCATAATCTCAATGTTAAGATTTTTCCATTTACATGTAGCCCAAGTTTTGCTTCTCATTTTCATCTATCATTCCTGCTATTTATACCTCCTTCCATTAAAAAGAAATTGTCCATCGTTACCATTATTATAAATATTGGCCTCCTTTTCACTCTCTAGCTAAGCAGCTGTCATTAACAAGGGTGAATTTACTTCTCTGACAGCCTCTGGGGAATCCACCTGTCAGTGAAGGGTCTGTCCAGCCCTCCAGGACCAGTGCATGAGGGAAAGGTGCAGAGAGGGAAAGGTCCTTGTTTCTTCCTTCCATCACCTGATACCTTAAAATGCCCCTCTCAAAAGGCACTGGGCTTTTCTTTTTTTCCCTTCTCCAATCCCATGCTGAGTGCATGTCTAACCTCACTAGCAATGCAGTTTCTCACCTTGGAGAAAGTTTATTTGGTCCAGGTTATTTTTTCCCCCACCATCAGTTTTTCCATAGCGACTTGAATTAGAACTAACTGTCCCTCTGATTTGTCACAAATTCTGACAGCTGCCTACCCACCACTGAAAGCTGAGTGATGGCAGGACAGAGAAGTTAAACACTCAGGCAACATCTGGGCTTGTTTTTACCTTCAGTCTTGGTGCCTCAGCTTTCCGGGTGGAGAGTTGGTAAGGATGCTCTGCAGCTGCTCTTCAGCTGTGACAAAAACCAGAGTTAGCTCTGCCAAAGCCTCTGTAGCTGTAAATAAGGCAGTCTTGGTAAACAGAGAATAATGCAGAGGTCTGGGAGGAAAGAGGGGAAAATGGGGGACAAATGCTCAGTTGTGCTTGTACAGCAGGAGTTCAGCGCCGGTGTCAGAGCTACTGATTCATTCCTGATCCACCTCAAACAGGCCGGCTCAAAACACCTCACCGGGAGTTGGGGATTTGAGCTGCAGTCACATTCCTGGCCCTCAGCGAAACCGCCCACTCTGCCCGAGGAGCAGCGCCAGGAAAGCGATGCCTGCAGACCCGAGAGCTCCAGGGCTGCCCCGGGGCTGGAGCTGCTGGAAAGCCGGGCTGTGATGCAATCCTTTGGCAATCACCGGCTGCGCCGCAGCAACACTTGCCTGGCTGTGCCTTCTACAGCCCTCGCTTTGGAGAATGAATGCCGTGTGCAGACTCAGTGAAAGGGAAAACATTTCCCTTGCCAGGAGACTGCAGCAGCAAGTCTTGCATATTCTGCTGGCCGTAAAAATAGAAAACTGTTTGGTGATGGTGATGCCCAGTTTCTTCAGACCTCTCAGTTCCTCACAAAATGTTTTCTCAAAGTCTTACCTGAATCTTCCTCGCTGCAGTTCAAGCCTATTCCTTCTTTTTCAGTCAGCAAGATCATGGAGAATAGCTTGATGTTTTCTTCTTTGTAGCAATGTTAATAGTATCAACAGATAATTACCCTCTAATGAAATGGAATGGGATTTAGAAATATCAGCCATTAGGAGCCTTCAGCTGAAAGGGAGATGAAGTGTGACAAAACCTTAAGTGTAGAATTTCAGGATTTAACTGGATTCACACTGTTAAATGGAAATTCCACAGCAAATGGAATTCTAGGCTTGCAAAACAACTTCCTCCCGTTTATAAATGGTATCACTTTGCATATATTTGAATGGTCAAACATCTATTTAGTCCCTGGAATTATTTGTTCTTTCATTAATGGAGACTAGATGAAAGCTGCAGATAACAGCTAATAGTGATTGAACATAAAGTAAAACCCCTTTTATTGTACAGGATCTGCAGCCCCAGCACCATGGCAATAATCTAATGATGCCAAAACTTGGATGCCCTTCAAGTGCTCCAGAGCAATGGGTGCTGCCAGCATGACCTGCACGAGGCACCAGCGGCTGAGGAGCCAGGCTCTGAAGCTGCGCTTTAACTCTGCGGCCCTGGCAGCGCAAGGGCAGCGCCCCGGGGCACCCTGGCAGGGCTGTGCCTGCACAGAGCTGGGCACAGGGCCAGTGCTGCTTGGGCCCAGCTCCTGGGGCTCCTGCTGCTTTGGATCCTCTGAAGTCCAGCTGCCAGAACTCAGGAGGAGGTAAACTGGAGTCCTTGTCAGGGTATTCCAGAGCAGGGAGGCCCAGCAGCTCCCATGGAATCCAGCAAGACTTGCCCAGCAGTGAAGCTCAAAAATATCTCTGTTTGCAGAAGTTCCACATTTTAAAGTTGGCAGGGGCTTGGTCTGGGTAAGGGGCGTGAGATGAAAGTTGCCCCTCCAGCACTTTGGAGCCTTCTCAGGGACAAGCGTGCAGCCCACTGTGGACAATTAAATGCACTGATTGTGTGCACTCAGCTGTGCATCAGCAACTCCTTTAGAAAAATTGTCCAGCTTCCGTCATTTGACACCAAACCCCAAATTATTTGAATGGCTAGTGCGATTATTCAATGCATGTGCCATAAAATCCACATGTACTCTATGTAGCATGAAACTAAAACACTGATGGAGAAAATACATTTTACCAGCAACCAAAAAGTGATTTCTCAGACTTGGCGTAGATCTTGTGCTTTCAGGGAGTTTGTGGGAATGGGAAAATGTAGGGAAAACAACAAAACCAAAACATGGTAACATGGTGTAGTTAATTTCCTGACTATTATTTCCCTCTTGTCCACCAAATGGTTGCATTTCAGACTACCTGATTTCCTGAACAGAAATCTTGTTAATTCTGTATTGTGGAGAAAGAGACCCCAGAAAGAAAAAATGTGAGGACATTACAGACCATTCACCAACTGAGATCACAAAAGAAGAGAAATCACCAGGGAAAAGGCCAAGTTCTTCAACAGTGAGACATTTCCAGCTGTACTACAGTATTTTAGTTTAAACATATGGCTCAGTGAATTAGTGAAATGAAGGTGCAGAGGTCAGGACCCACCAGAACTACCTCTACCTACAGTTGTCATATAAGTCTGCATGTTTTTCAAAAGCCTAAGTGGTCACAGCTTTTATTAGTCTCATTTCAAAGTAAAGATACTTCCACTTCTTAATGAGAGAGTGCTTACGGTTGAGATAAATACTGGTTTTGAAGCATGACCCTCCTATCTATGGATAGGACATTATTATCTCATGTTCTGTAAAATAAGCAGGGTCTCCTCAACTACTTTTTAATATATTTCTGGTTTGTTATCAAATCAAGAGGGTATTATATTTGCTGGGCAGGCATTCCTGTTTGTAGAGGACAGAATCTTGGGTCCTTTCCTTGCCAGCTTATCCAGCATTTATCTTTTCTCTCTGTTTTATCACTTTTGAATGCAAGAAACCTGAGGGGAGAAGTAACCTCTCTTTCCTTGCCATGGAACATACTTCAAGGCTTTCAGTTTTTCTGGCCAGACTCCCATCCCTGATTTTTGGAGCTCCAGTGGATCTTGCTCTACTATTATAGCTGCCAGCAGAGTGTATTGTGATAAGTTATAGTGTCCAACTACAGCTGAGTAATCCACCTTTACAAAGGCCTTTTCCAGAGCTTTTTGCTCTCGTGCCTGATGGTGCCAGCTCCAAAATGAAATAATCTAAATTGCCCTTCCAAGCCATAAGATTGAAAAAACATGATTTTACATAAGTACTTTAAAAATCCCCAAACCCTCAAAACTTAGTCCCACCATAAATACAGACTACTTTTAAACTACTGAGTCATAGGTATGTGACAGCTAAACTTTTAAGGCTCTGCTTGAGGACTGGACATTGTCAAGACAGTCTCACACAGATTAACTCTCAGGCTGTCCACAGGAGAAATATTAGTATCTTCAGTTAAAGACAGGGAAATTGAGGTGGAGGTTCACTTTACTCAAGGTCATGCCATAAATCACTGAAGAAGCACAATAAAAACTGAATAGCCATGGGCTCACGAGTTCTGGAGAAAGATTCAGGGTCAGGATTTTTGCTCCAGCTAGAGATTTATGACAGAGGAGATAATGAATAAAAAATTTTCACCACAGTTTTCTTCTCAAAGAATGGTTGTTATGCACCAACACTGATCTAAGTGAGTCATACAGATGCTATTTTAGAGGAAGAAAAAGACAACTAATAATAGTACACATAACAAAAAGAACGAAAGGAAATATATGATCATATATTTTAAATGGACCCAGAAATACTTTTTTTTTTCTCCATCACCCTGCTGTAAAATAAAACTAAACTTTTCCATGAAAGAGAAAAAATAATAGATGATCTTTTTAATGAAGTCGCATGAGCATAGATTGTACCAAACAGAGCTGCCTCATTTCTTGCTTTCTGTAAAAACCTTAAGCATCCCTATTGTGTCTCCCAATCCTTATCTCTTCTACACTAAAAATTCCAATCCCTTGCTCATTTTGGTAGATTTCTAAATCTCTCGTCATGCCACTGCTGTTCCCTGAACCATATTCAGCTTGTCTGCCAGCTCCAGTATGCAGTGCCCAAAACTAACGCAAAGTATTCCTGCTGAAGATTCACCAGCAAAACTTGGGAAGAAGTAATAATCTGATCTTCCACACTTCACTTCTGCTAATATCACTCAGGTGACCCTTTCTTCCAAACAGACATAGTGTGTTGATGATTCACTTAGCTTGCCTTTGAACCTGTCACCTTTCACATTTTTCTGCAATTAAATTGAAAAGCCACTTGGGATTTTTGTCTTTCGTTCCTTCTTCTTCTAACACAAATCTTACTGGCTCCAATTTTACTGATTTGCACCATTACTTCCATTTTCCAGCATGATTTCTAATTCTGATCATGTCCTACAAACAGCCTGCAAAATGCTGGTGTCACGCACACATTTTATAAATACAACTACATCATCCAGCTCATTAATGGAAATAGTGAATAGAAGTGACAGAGAACTGACCTCAGGGACCTCACTTGCAATATCTCCCTGGTATGGTAACTAAACTTGGATAACTCTTTTTTGAATGCAGCTTTTCTTTTTTAATTAGTTATGCATCAACTCCTTGTGATAGTTGACCATATATTCCCCCCCACATATATTTTTGGTAATAAAAAACATCATATAAGACATTATCAAAAATCTTACTGAAATCAAAAGTCATGTCACTTATCCTGCACTCTTATTCACTTAGACCACTTTTACTGCCCAATGAGTGAGTTGACTTGAATATCCAACATCAGTATTTTTCATAGAAAGATTTTTCCCCAAAATGGTCTTTAAATAAGCACAGAATTTTTTTGTGAAAATCTGTCAACATTTTCAATATTTCCTATGACAATGTAATCCTTTTCAAAATTTGTAAAATCACTGCTGGTATTTTTTAATAAATATTGATAAAATATAGCTAATGAATTATGTCTTTGAGTATTTACACACAAGTTTCAGATTACAGTTAATTAATCTGATTTCAGTTGAAATTCCCAAAACCAGCTGTAAATTAAACTCAGCAAGGTGGAAACAAATAGTCATTTCAACATCTTTTGATAGTGTTTTCTTGGTTTTCAGACAGCACTAAGAACCCAGACCACAGCATTTAATTTAACTTTCCAAAGCATCTCCAAATGCTTTTCTTCCTAGAGCAGACACTTTAGCACCTTAGGACAGAGGAAGCAAAAACTACCTCTACTTACACCTTTCTACTCAAAAAAGTTGTAACGATAGCGGCGAATCGGCAGCCAACCTGCCTACACAAAGAAGCCAACCTTCAAAAGGGCCGATGTAAAACAAGGCAGCTATATCAATATTTGCACAGATTTTTCCAGGAGTGAGTAAGTTCTTTGAGCCACAGGAGGCACAAGAAGTGAGTCACCCCAGGGATGGACGGCAGGGTGTCCGTCAGAGAGATAAGCGGCGCTGGATGCCCGGGCGGCTGGCACACTGCCACCCATCCCGTTTCTCCATTTCAGCTGCAGCTTTACACAGGAGGCAGGAGGCCAGCAGGGAACTGAGGGCGGCTGGGAGGGAGAATGGGAGCAGCACCACAAATTGCATGTCCTTCCAGGAGTCCTTAATCCCGTGTGACATGTGCCACTGCTCACAAATCTGCACAGAGCCAGGCCTGTTTTCCACACTGCTGCACTGTGCAGAGACTGCCAGTGCCTTGCTCAAGCACTTCTCTGCTGGTATTGCACAGGTTCAAATGGCAGCAAATTCTCTTTTCCTCTCTCTGGCTGAGTTCTTAGTCAATTTACAGGATTCAATCTGACCCTGTGAGATGTATTCATGACAAGAAACTCCAATTCACACCAGAACTCTGCAAGTGAGGTTAACCAGCATTCAGCTACTGTTGCAGGCGCAAACACATGCATCTTCAATTTGGAAGCTGTGCTGGTCTGTTGCTGGGTCCTAAGAAAGCAAGTATCTAAATTTAGCTAATTCTAGCTCTAGGAAAGTATGGCAACTGGAAAAACACTAATGGTTCAAATGAACTAGGAATAGATTTCTTCAATTACACAAATTTCCAATGTTTTACCATACATTCAAAAAAAAAAAAAAAAGGAATAAAACCACTTAAAAAAAAAGAAAAAAAAGAAAAAAAAAGATAACCCAAAACACTCACAGATGTTACAGCACTGATCTTAGTGTGGGAAACTGGTGGAGTTCAAACGACTCAATGAAGAAACCTCAGCCTCCAAAAAGACCAAACCTTGACAGCGTTTGACCAATGTCAGCCCCAATGTGCTGAACCAGTCACGCTTTCTTCTCCTTGCAAAACGTGCCCTTAGAACAAGCAACCTGAGCTAAATATTAGGTTTATCACCTTTGGTGGCAGGCCTTGTATGGAGATTTAGGCTGGAAGATATTTGAGTCTTACAGCTTTCTTCTTCTAGTTACCATGGCTCAGGAGAAATCTTTGTTGATAGTGATGTTGGTAATGGCTGTCAGCATTACTTGTTCTGTATCACCTTCCGTTTCACTGGCATGAAAAAACAATCAATGCTAAGCATAGTTAAAAGTATCAACTCTCCTGATGAAGCAAACTGAATCCAGCTGTTGCTAGATGATAGCACAAACCATCAGGAAATTGTATCTTAGACCATATCCACACAGGTTTCTTCCTCCAACACAGGACCTGACCAATGAGCAGAACCTCAGAATTATCAGACAATCTTTTTCCTTGTGAATTCAGGATACTACTCACTGGAGGCAGCCAAGTCTCTAACTCTTGTCCCACAAACTGATATCAAAAACACTGCCTCAAGTAAGTGTCAGCAAGAGCCAGGTGCCCAGGTTCCCAAACATGACTAGAAAACCCATCCTACTGTGGTGACAAAGAGTACAAAGGGCAAAATGACAGAGACACTGAACTCAAAGAGCTGCATTGAGGGCTTTTTCTGCTTTCAGAGAAAATCTAGCCCTGACTGAAAGAACAGCAAGGAAAGACAACTGCAGCTACCACTTCAACCAAGTGTGAGGCAAAAGTGCTGCCCAGAGCCTCCACCCTCCTTCCCAGTGCTGGCTCGGTGACTGGCACTCATCCCTGGGGAGCAGGCAGTCCCAGCCCTGGCCCTGCTCAGTACCAGGCCCTGAGCAGAGTGCCCTGGGTGCCCTTGCTGACTCTAAGGGCAGCCCACCTCCTTCTCATCCAAGCCTTTGGAAACAGGCAACAAATTAGAACCTTTGGGGTCTAAACTGGGAGTCCTGATTCCGGGATATTTCCCATGGAGAACAGGGCCTGCAAGGTCCAATGAAGCTGTATCTTTGGGAAGAAAGCCAGTGCAGGGCCACGTGTTGCTCCACACCTTCTGTGTGCCTGTGCACACCCACAGTGCAGCACCAAGGAAAGCCACCCTGGGATGCTCGTGGCTCTGTAGCTCTGTCTCAGTTGACAGAAGAGCCACTTTCATTCACCCTCCAATGCAACCTGGACCTGCTCAGATCTGCTCATGCTGTTGCTTAAGGAGCAGGGATGTCAGGAGCGCTTGGCCACACTGCAGAGCACATTTACTGCCCCTTCTGCCCTTTCCCTGATGTCACTTTTTTATTATGACATTATACTAAACAACAATGGGGATTAACCAACCCCGTATAAGCTTATTATAGGCTTATGCAGCCTGCTAAAGCTTGGCTTTGGATGGCATTTATTTTAATGAACCTCAGGCTGATGTCACTACTACACCCATGATTGTATATCCCCATCAAGCTCTAAAATGAATGCAGAACATAACATGAAGTTGCTTTATACAGTGTCTATACAAAGATGTCAAAATCCTGATGACATACACTGAAAAAAAAGCAGGCTGATGATACAATGGCAAAATAAAAACGTTGGGATGAAACTAAAGGAATAATTATGGTCCATAAAAAACCAGCACTGCCAAGTGAGCAAGACTTGGTGATGATAACTACTTGCATGTACTCTGCACGGCTCACCTGCAGCAATGGATATGCATAGGCTTAATTTGTGCACTTTGAAACATGCAGTGCAAGCAAGGGAGCAAACCAGCCTATTCTACTTACCAAATATGTGGGAGGGGAGAAAGAGAATTTTCTTCAAATTATACAGTTGCACAGGGCTGAATTAGCTATGTTTAGCTGTGGATTAATAGCAGGATGTTCAACATTGAAGATAACCTCCAGAAAAGATGAAATTCAGTATTTATTTTACCTGAGAACTGAGGCAATGAAGTTAGGATAAGCAGCTGAATGCAAGGACAACCTGTTCTAGTCACCTCTGTAGGAACTACAGACATTAAAAAACTGGTTTGTGATAAATCTGTACTATTTCTCTTTGCAACTCACAGAAAATTTCATTGGAACTCTTTCACTGTTATTTAATGAAACCAAGAGTCTTAAACATGGGCAGTAAAACAAATATGGACTGACCAAGAAGAAAGTTAAACCAGCACTGAGTGTCTCAGCTCCTCTTATTAACTTCATCACCAAAAGACATGGCTAGGCCTGAGCTGACTCAGAAAATGTGTGAAAAGAGGTCCCTCAGTCGAACACGTCCACGGAACTTCATTAACTCTCCTTCTGATCCCAGAACAGTAGGATCTAAGCCAATATATTCTGCAACAATTTCCTTCCCAGCTAGTGCAGGCAGAGGTACTGAGTCTGCCATGTGCACTCCAGGATGCTGGTGAATATGAATCTGGTGAAAAATTTCTACAAAACAGAAAAATAATGGTAACACTGGGCTACCTTTTCTTCTTTTTTCCTTTAATACCTGCATTTTATGTGACTACAGAGTTTTCAAACAGCTATATCATAACAGTCTGTCGCAAGTGTATTGGGTGTTTCAGTTTGCCAGACCTGTCATAATAAATTAATTACAGGATGTTGCAGAAGTGGCTGAGTTCCAGCAGCATCTTGCACAGTTTAATATAGACCTATTTCCCCATTTCGATGTATTTGTGGTTAGATAAATCCTCAGAAAATTTACAGCTGCTACACACTAGTTTATTATACTCCCTGCCTTTGCAGGAGATATAAATGCAAGAAAAATTTGAAGTCTGCTCAGAGCATAGATTTTACTGATATTGCTTTACCGGTGTGGAAACATTTTTTCCGCTAAAAGTGGCATCTGCAGCTTCTGCTGATTGTTTGCATTTGAGCATTACACAGGACTTGTAAACTTGCTTGTCACAGCCAAACACGGCGAAAATTCATTTGGCTTGACAAAGTCCTCACAAACAATCAGGTGGACGACGTTTTGTATGAAATACAGAGCTGACATCTTCATCTATGACTGCAAGAGAGAAAATGTTTTCCAGCCTCTAAAGCTAGTATACGCAAGTTGCAGCCATGATGTTGTGGCTCAAATCCTGTTCCTTGCTGATTTTGCTGGAGCTTTGAATATAGGGGTCCATCTACTCTGAGCAGCTTGCAGGATTGGGACTCTACATAAACATCCCAGTGCTGGTAAACAAACCCTTCTGAAGGGAAGGGCAGCGAGCAACCTGCACACAACAGATGAACAGAAGACAAAACTCTTGTCAAAACCACTATGAGCAGAACACATCTACATGTAAGAAAGGGATCCTATGGCATTAAATGTTTGAAAGAGCAGCTTGATTCTTGAAGTTCCAATCTCTGCTGCAGCTGTTCTGCACCAGATGAAGAGGCTGGAGAGGACTGAATTAAGGCAGAGGCGCCTATCACAACAGACAACTTTAAAGGTGCCTCCTGAAAACCTGTACCAGAAATCAGGGAATAAAAGCTTCATCTCTCCTAACAGCTCTGCAAGTCATAGACTACGTGGAACTCTGTAGGTTGCAGCTCAGAGTTGGAAGACCAGAGAGCTAAGAGTTACTGGGGGGACACAGGATGTTGTTCATGGGTCCCGAGAGTTCATCCTGGAAGTTTCTGTAAATGGCACGAAACAAATGTTTTAAAAAGTGAAGTGGTTAAATATCTGAATTTCTAAAGTCTAAAAAACATGACTGAAGCAACCAAAGCTCTGCTATAACACACCTACATGCTATCTTCTGTTCCTTCTTCTGAAGTTGCAATTTCTAATTGCCACATTTTTGCAAGTCTCCCCCAAGCAGCAGCTTTCTTCTGAAGTTGCTTATTTCCCCCTCTCAGACCTCCTCTTGTTTCTATTCCCTACATGCAGCAGTTTTGTTCCTAAAGCATGTATGCTAAACTCCAAGCAATAAACCCCCTTGACTGAACTAACACAGTATATTTTTACAAGTGCAGGTGTACTTAAAAAAAGTCAATTTGTTTGCAATATTCTGTATAGGCACTAGACAGAATGCTAAGGGGAAAACCCTGGAGTACCAATCTTTACATGAATCCCTCCACTAGTCAGAAAATATTTCTATCCCCTCCCAATTTCCACATCCATAAAATAGGTTGCACTGCATACATACTAATTTCATACATGCTGGAACAGGATCATTAAAAAACCCCATCACTCTTTGTGTTTACCAAACAAGTGTTTTTGCTCTAGTCTGTTCCCGCCTTCAACGAAGTATTTCCTATTCACCTGAGTAATTAGAGCAGAAGGATGTAGTGAATGAAGTGCCTCATTATCAAGTTTGCATCCACGGTCCCTGCAGAATGACTACCATGCCGGCTATTTTTCATAGCTGTCTGCTTTTGCTTGCAGTGGGCCATTGTTAACCCTAAATGATCCTGACATTCAATTCTCCATCAGACAATTGCGTCCAGCCGGCAGATTTAGTTCACTAGTCAACAGAGACTTTCGGTTGTCATGTTCCTCTGTGTTCTCATTAGCCCTTGTTTGACTGTGATCCATCCCCTACTGCCTTCTGAATTAAGTGATGCTACAAATACACTTATTATGTTTTATGATGTCTGCTCCTCAAATTATTTTAAGGAAAAAAACTAAATGCAATTTGAAGGCTATTGGGAAACACAGGAAAAACACGGCCGCACATTTTCTTCTGTGTTGCTGATTTACACACAGTTCTCAATATCTCTGCCCTATCATAAAAACATAATAGCCACTCTACGGTGTAACCACACACACAAAACCTACAAACACCAGAACAATGAAAAACCCATGATGCTGCTATTGCCAGGCAGCTATGAATGTCTAATATTCACACTTTTTAAAGCAACATTTTATCTAGTTTCTTCCAGCAGTGAACTCTTGTCACCCTCTAAGGAAGTCTCACAGAGACTTTTATAACTCTTGCATTTTAATTCACACATCGTGGCTCAGGGAACAATTTTGCAGGACACCGTAATGCTTCATCTAATAAAAAAAGGAAAATTCAGTAGGCAATATGAATCCTTCTGGAATTCTCTTCTTCCACTGAAATTTAAGTCCTCTAAGTACTTAAGCAATACTCAGCAAATATACATGATATTCACTGTAAAGTGATTTTAGAAAATATGTAGATTGCATTAACACAGAAACAAGAAGCATTATATAAAGTTTTTTAATAAAATACTTCCTTTTAAACCCTTAAAGAGTTTAAAAGTTTTATCCTTTTTTTGTAAATTTAAAATCCCAACAGCAATGTCTGAAGCATAAAAACTCTGCTAATACCAAAAAGCAGTTCTTCTAAAAATGAATGCATCAACCATGTTTTTGAACAAAAGCTAAAAGCTGTCTTTGCCATTGTGCCATGCTCATAATTTGTTAAAGAGATTTTAGGGTGAAGGCTCTAATTTTAATACTGAAGGATCATAAACCTTTTTAAATTTCAGATATTTTTGTTCCTTTTCTGTGAAATGAATGCAGAAAACTAGCACCACAGTGACACTGTGTATAAAGGAAAAGCAGTCTCTAACCAACCATGTGGCAGGGAAGAAAAAAAAATTATAGAAGCAAAACAAAAGCTACTGCAATTACAAGAAAACATCATGAAAAGTTTATTTTCAACTCCTGCATTTTCATGTTTGGCTCTTATCTGATTCCTTCTGCTTAATTGTTATTTGGAACTGTGCCTTGGAAGACACTACTGCTGCCTCTCCTCTCAATTTGGAAAGTGTGGCAAAGCAGCTCTATTCAGCTTCAGAGCAGTGAACATAATTGGAGCCCTAGTTCGCAAGCATGAAAGGAGGTGCTGTGCCTTTGATTAGAACTACCATCTCTCCGTGGTGTTTATCTGAAGTGTTATTTCTGTCTTCAGTGTCGACAATGGCAAATTAACATTTTACAATGCTTTCCAATGAGCTCCCAGATCTTGGCTACTGCTCAGCTCTCCCTGATGTGGAGCCTGATGTCACGCTCTGCCCTTGTTTTAAATGTGACCTAGGACATTTTAAGAAATGTAAGATGTGGAGATGTTTCCCCATTATAAAATCTCTAAATGCCACATGTCACACAGGATGATGAGCTGGAACACACTGCAGGGACATAAGAGGTGGGGAGCCTGGACAGAATCAGGCAGCCCCAGGAGTGAGGTAATTTTACACCACCTCTGACTGAGGGAAGAGACATTACTAAGTTTCCAGTACACACACGCAAGCCCCATTTAGGGCAAGGCTCCATGCACACACTCCAGGCAGAGGAAAGTTAGGACTGCTGGCAAATAGCAACCACCAGTGGGGTAAAAAGAGAGGATTTGCTGCTGTGCTTTACTCAAAAGAAAAAAGTTTACAGATTTTTCTGGCTTCAAAACATGTGCAAGGAAGATATTACAATATACAGCAACTAGTCCTCTGCATCTGGGTGCATTTCACACATCAGTGCCCAGCATTGTTATTTTCACTTCTTTTTTTAATGGAATCAAGTGCCCTGTCTACTAAATAAGGGCTTTCTAATTTTATGTTATTTATTGCTTCAGAGGGGGAGGAGAAAGAATTTCCTAGCAGAGTAAAAATAAACTGGACATCATCAGCCAGAAAAAATACCAACACTAACTGATAGAAAGTGTTTTGTTTAATATAAAACATAAATTATTTAACATCGTAGATAATTAGTGAAGTCATTAGTAAAAGTTCAAAAAATAATACTCAAGTAAAAAAATAGAGTAATGATGCTTACAAGTGAATAAGGACTACAAGTAAAACAAACAACACAGTTGGATATGAAATATTTCATTCAGACAGAAGAAAGTGTATTTGGCATGACTGTTGCCAAAGCAGCCAGGAACTCTGACAAAACTGCAATGAATCTTTACTATGTGCAGCACACCTCATTTGAAAAATAAAACTGCCTGGAATTTGCAACACTAATTAATTTTTATAGGAACAAGTAGTCCTACTAAAGACAGTGTAGTTGCATAGGTAGTTACTCCATAACTCCCTTCAGAGCTGCAAAATGCAGTCCAAACACGTATTTGATGTCAGGAAAATATTTTTTGAAAGCTTGTGTTTTCAGGTACACCTTAATGTCAGCACTCCTTTGGTATTTTACCATTCTGAACACTCTTCTATTTAACTTACAGCACACTTTAAAATGCTACTTTAATAACTTATGTAGTGATTGGGCATGTTTTGCTCTAGATCACACTTTTTCACTTGATTCTTTGCTTGCCATGGATTGATCTACAGCCTACACAAACGCCTAAGTTTAATCAGATATCAAATTAGGAAACATTGTATTTGACAGTTTCAGTTCTTTTCCAGTCCAGTGAGGAGCTGAACCTTCAAGTTCTGTTGAGTTCAAGGAAGGCAGGGCAAAAGTCATCCAAAACAGGTTTGCACTATTGATAAGTCAGAACTGGTACCATTTTGCATATTTAAGTATTTTAATTTATTTGTTTGTTGTTAATCCTGGAAGAGAGATCATAATTGCAGCCTTCAACGCGTGTAATGAACATCGCCCCAGCATTCAGAAATAAATTACGCCTCTGCGTCATGGTGCTCCAGCTCAAAGGCAATATTTGTCCTTCCACTCGTGCTTAAGTTTGAGCCTCTTGCTGCCTTTTTCTTCTTCTTCTTCAATTCCACCCCACGGGATGCAGGTGCGTTTTCAACACCATTAGTTGTAACTGATGACAGAGGAGTATCGACGCTCATTAAGTTGGGCTGATTTTCTCTCTCATTCCTTTGTATCCTTTTTTTCTTTTTCTTTGTACCTCTAGAGGAAGGTGGATATAAAAAGAGTAAAAGAAACACAAAGTTAGCCCAAATTTAGAGCTTTTTCCACCTACAGCTGATGTGTTACAGCAATTGTCTGCCTGTCCTCTTGAGCACAATGCTGAAACAACTACAAAAACTACTGTTCCACAGCAGAACAAAGACAGAAAAAACATGAAGACAAAATATGAGACCACTCCACTAGTCTACTTTTTATCATAGCATTGCTTTGAAAAGAACTGCTCATGATCTTAAAAATCAGCTCATCTTGATCAACAGACAAGAGATGTAATTAAAAAATACAAATTACCAGTCTCCTCCTCTCATAAAAGCAATTGCACTTGTTTTTTTTCCACTTTCCTAAGCTCAGACACCAAAATACTTACAATTAAATAGAGATTCCTGGTTTATTTATGCAACAAGAATAAGACACATAGTCAAAGTGCCTAAGATTAGTTTTTCCATTTTAATATACCTGAACAAGGACAGAGTCAGAAATGGCTTTAATGTCTATTTCTGCTTATCAGCCTTCATACAGTGCCAAAAGGATTGGTCAAGCTCCTGTATTCCAGTTGATGCCTCTAACTGGTCTTGCACATGATGGCAGGGATTATGCAGATGTTACACCACTTTTATCACAAATTCCCACTCTTGGCAGAAGTTGTAACTTTAACTATAAATATGTTATGTATTTAGGTTGACGGACCTTTCAAAGGAAGGTACTGTCTTTGCTCAAGATTTGTATTGTGCCTAGCACAAAAGGGTCTTGGTTTATGACCTGAACTGTTTAATGCTGCTGAAACACGTAAGCAAAGGGATGAATCAAGACTGAAGAAGGTGTGTCTTTTTCACAAAAATGGTGCTACAAGTGCTGCACTGTTAATGATACTGTCCTAACATATCAGATTTTATAGATGAAAATGTTTACACATCAGCCTTGCTAATGAACTGATGAATATCTGCCTGTAGTTGGAACTTTTTTTAATGCTAAACTGTATACTCATGAATATGTGGATTGCTGCAGCTCTAGTACTGGAACATCCTAAGGAAAAGGTTTGAGTGTCTAAGAACCTCTGTGTCAGGATTCCTAGAACAATTTGAGGAAATACTGCTGTATGAGGAAACTAGGGTACAGAGTCATAATTATCCAGTGTTGTAAGTGCCAATGTACCAAACCCAGTGTTCAGCTGGGTCTTGTGTAAATTTATGCAGAGCACTACCTAGTGCAGCTCAAGGAAACCATACAATGGGAACACACCTAAGGACATACTGGCTGTGCTGACAAGTAGCAGCTAATCATTACTATTCAAAGGGTAGGTTGCTATGCTATTTCCAATATAAAGCTACTCTAATTTTGAGAAGCGGTTTTCATCTTTTTATTATTTGAACATCAGATGTGATGATGTATCAAAACTTAGATTAAAATCACTTAGCATAATTTCACTATTTCTTCTAGAGCTTGCAGAAGACACATGAACTGCTTGCTAAGATAAAGGTCTACTACCATCTTGTATAAAATTTGTTTTACTATTGCAAAACCTTATTTTCCACCCAGAAATTCTCAAAAGACAGACATTTCATATGGATACTGTTCTAATAAGCAAACCAGTAAACATTCATTTGGCTTAGCAACTTGTGCAGGTATTAAAGTTTCAATTCTCCATACTTCAAGTGTGTACTTGACAACCTCTTGATTCTTAGGAATTATGCAGTAAATTAATTTCATATCATATATATCAATGTGACATGAATCTTAAGTGTATTTTCAGAGAAAACAGGAAAATAGCAGCATGTTTTAGGTGTAGCAACTATTTAAGTACGATTGGACTGGATCTCAAGTCACGTTGATATTGCTGTTGGATGCTGAAATATAAACTTTTTCCAGTTAGGATGGCAACACTTGCATGTATGTAAACTTTTAGGGATATTTCAAGACACATGTACTGCAGTGACCAAGAAAACTAGAGTCCTGGCAGGTACTGACAGTTTTTCACACTAGTGGCATCAGCAGTGTCAGAGGATTCTTTTCTAGCTTCAAAATAAGGCATCAGCTTGTAGTCTTTTCTGAAAAAAACCTGGTCCGTGTGGTCACTGCTGTGAAGTGCTATGTCATGGAGCATGCATGATTTCAGACTGGAATCTCCATGATGCTCCTGCTCCCTATGGTTCAGAATGAGGGAGCATATTCCAGTGATTCAAGCACGTATGTGTCTTCTCTCACCTTTTTGAAATGTAACTGAAGTAATTTTTGGGCTCTATTCCTTAGGTGTGATATCTTCTCAGGATAGCCCTAGTTTCCATTAAAATGAAAATGTGTATTTGGTATGACCCAAAATTTTTGAATCTTCTTAAATTATTTGTGATTCCACATTTTAAATCTGTGGTCCCACATTTTTCAGTGGATGCTCTGGAAAGGAGGTCACTCAAAATAATTTTTTCCTTAAGTCCTACCAGTGGAGTTGAGTTATCCCAAATTTTTGATACTGACTTCTAACAAACTGTGTCAACCGTCACAGTAACTGTGCTTTTAAGGCATTTCCTTCCTTAATGTATATACTACTAGAATAGTTGTGTCCAAAATTCAACACTGAATTCTGTCAATGTGTAGTTGCACAGCTCACTCCTCATTGTGCTTGAAGGTTAAACTTTCCACTCACAATTTATTTTCAAATCAAGATACAGTTAGAGATACACAATTCAGATTTTGTATCTACTAATAATCTACATAATCTAAATAATCTACATAATTCTGTAAATGCAGATACATACCTGAAAAGGCAGGTTCAAATGAGGTATGTATCTGCATTTACAGCATAATGTAGATTATTTATATGACGAGGGAATCAGTCTGGAAAATGATCAGTGAAATAACTTTGCTTAGGTGACAGGTACAATGGCAAACATGGGAGTATTTTCAGATATCAATTTTTGAAGCAAAAATGGTTGCAAAAGCTAAAGATATTGTGGAAGCTCCCATTCAAAATGCTGAGATCTTATCTGCTTACAGCTTTCCCGCAACAAAGCGCTACGATTTTTAAGAAATGCAAGTGCCATCATCAAAGGTGCTGCTGGCATCTTTTTAGAATGTGAAAGCCTTTTGGAATCTACATTAATTAACTTTTAGAAGGTGTAAAAATAGCTTTCAGTCTGCAGCAATAAATCCTAATACATAGCTAAGGGATGCCAGTGAGCAACCCTGTATCCCTGAGTTTTGATTGCCATGTACATTATAGTCCTTGCTCTTCTGGGGATGTGCATATGGATGTGAACTATTATTTCGGGTGTGAAGCACTCTCCCACTGTTCACCCTAAAGTTAACTTCTTATTTTGCTTGAAAAAAAAAAAATCAACCCTTCCAACATTACTCAGTTTTCAAACAACAGTTTTAGGAATAACACTGCAAATTGTTTTAAGCATTTCTTGCTTACTGTGTTGCAGGTGAGTCTCTATCTGTGTCATGTTTGGAGGCAAATTTCAGGTCCCCTGACTTACTGGTGACTGGTGACATCTGTAAAAAGAGACAATAAAAGCAGGAAGGTAAAAAGACGACAGACAACAGGGCCAACATGTGCATAGAAAACCCACCAGCTTCCTGAATAAGGAGAGAATATACCTCGTTTGAAAAAGAATGTCTATCGGCCATAAAATGTTAACTCCTGTGCGGTTACAAACAAGGAAACAGTGCCCTGCTACAGAAAAAAAAGGCTGCTTGCAAATAAAAGACAGTTTTCAGCTATGTGTAGAAACAAGAGGTTATGAATCTGCTTGAAGCCAGCTTAAAACACACATTGCTTTAAAAGAATTGTTGTTTGTGCTTCTACAAGTAAAAAAAGCAGAATGCTATAAAGCCTTCTTATTGCATAGTTTTCACAAAAAACCCTGTATTTTTTAATCCCGCAAGTTTCATTATTCAGAAGCAATTCAAATCACTCCAGGTTACTTTGTAGTTCAAGGCTAAAAAGATTCCCCAAATCTGGAAAAGTAGATTCTCTCACTTCCAAAGTAGTTAGAGGGTCTCTGTACAACTTGCTCCCTCAACAAATAAACCTAATTCTAACAGGTCTCAAACCTAATGGAAGAATTCCCATAAGGAAATGTGAATGCCCTTCCTGAGTCTTCAGGGACAGATTATTTTATTAGTTTAATATTATTTTTCTGCTGACTTAGAATAAACAGGATCAAGCTCCCATTGACTCACTGAATTCATAGATTTACACAGCACACAACAACCATGTTCAAACATTAGTCATTAGAATTAGTCTGCTGTAAAAACACAGATTGCTGGATTAGTTTAGACAAAAGTCAGCCTATTAGAATACAGTAATGTAGCACTGGCAGGGCTAGGAAGAAAAATCATCTACTTCACACACAAAATCCTTCTTAATACAGTAATAAACTTGAGACTAAGTCAATGGTAAAAGTAAACACAAAAGAAGGAAATATAATACCACTGATATGAAAAATACAAGGGAGCGTTGAAAAGGCAATGACTCCAAGTAATTAATACTTCCTTCAGCATTTATAACCTTGTGGTTCCTTGCCATACATACAATCATTAGTTCATTCTGCTCCCAGTGAAAACAAAATATTTTCCAGAAAATCCTGTGTGAATGATGTTGAACCATTTTACCCACATTTTTGAGCAAATATTACAGAATCTTCTCACTATACAATTACTATAATCAAACATGAACCATTCCAAAGAACTGTAGAATTTCCTGAAGTGTTGCTACAGAAGAGTGACCTCTTATAAAAAAAACACTAAGATTTTTAATACTTTCAGACACCTGAACACAGAAAATTATCCTTGTTTTACAGTTAGAAGCTTAAAGTATCCACTAAATTAGGCTGCTTAACCGAAAATTCTTATGATCTGTTTTAAAAAGAACTCATCACATAGCCTTTCCTATATTAAAGCACAGCTTTTTAGTATGAGTACCAAGGAAAGAAGAGCACACAATTGGAGGCTTTCAGATAGCTGTTCATCTCACATGGCAACTCATGAGAATTCCTAGGTCTGCGGAGACAGACTCCCAACACTCCACAGTACTGTTTATGACTGTTTTTTTACTTCGTTCCTACAAACTTTCAAGCATGTAACAAAGGAGGAACTAGCTACTAGATCTTTATGAATCAACCAGACATCTCTGCCACTACCTCCTTTTGTCTGTCCCACACACCTTTGTGTCCCTCTCAGTCTACTCCTTGACCTTTTTTTCCCATCCTAGTGATGTAAGAAGTAGCAGTACTGAAGAAACAAGGGGATCAGTGGCAGATGCAAGGAGGCAGTGCAGGAGCTGGTGAAACAAGGGGATGAAGCATCAGGAGGAAGAAGTGGAGGCTGGGAAAACACGCGGATCTTTGGCAAAGGATGTGTGGTAACACACATTGGGAACTCACTAAGGACATGTCAATGTCAGGAGCAAACCAGGGAAGGCTGGAATATGGAGGAGCTGAGGAGGCTGTTGATCTCATCTTTGTCCATTTCTAAACCTCTCAACCACTTGTTATGCATGGGCAGATCTCCCAGGAAGCTCCAAAGAGCTCTGCACTGTTGTCACTGCCTCTGTACTAAGATGCAGTAAAGCTGGTGCTTGAACAGGCATGGTGTGAGCCAGACACTCCTCCAGATCACAGAGCTTAAATATTAATATAGCATTATTAGGGCAGTGTTTGCTTTAAAGAAAAACATCCTAATGTTTCAGACACTTCTGAATATTTTTCTGTTCACAAGAACAAATGCTGAACAAAAAATGTACAAAAAATGAGCTTATTTGTACAGTGTCACTAATGGTGTTCAATTTTGTTGCCATGCTCTAATTCTCCCCCCATTTGTGAGATATAGCCCACCAGAAGAAGAGAACATTAGTTCATGTCAATTGTAGAAGCTTGGCTTTTCCAAAGGGTTTTTTTGCTTTAAGATCATAGAAGTGAAATTTGTAAAAAAGTACGTATTTTCCTTTTCTAAAGGGCTTGCTTGCTTTACAGCTCTTTCATTTCATACTTAACATTCTCTCTTGCTGCTACATAAGAAGCAACCAAAGCAATATAAATAAAGGTAAAATACACAAAAGCATATCAAGTTCCTGATCTCTGCTATAGAATCCACAGCAGTAAATCAAGCACTAAATCCTTCCTCTGCAACTTGTGGGAGCAATCAGGTATTTCAGAACACACTTTCTAAAAGAACCTGAAGCAGAGGGCATCTAAAGGAAATACTAAGGACATAGTCCCATCCCAAATCTATGTTTTTGGTGGTGCTTTCCTCTAGGCTGTGCAGAGCTGTCCCTAAGATTGGTCTGCAGAGATTCTCTGGCAGACTAGGAGGTAGATGGACAGAATAGAGTGGTGCAGCAGGGAATCTATTCAGATGACTCAAGCCATGGCAGTAAATGAATTTGCTCTACAGCCTACAGAGGAACTCTCCCATAGAAGCAGTTTCTACAGAACTTCATCTAATTAAAAACTCATTGGATCACAGATGGCAAGAATGAACATGTCTCTGTGCCTTTTCATGCTCGCCTTTAGGACGCTACACTCAGTACTAATCCTGTATCTTGTTTTCTATGATGCAGTCCGTGGATAAAAGATTCACAGCCACGTATTTAACTACCCAAAACTATGCCAATGCCTGCTGTCAAAACTGTTCTAACAAGTCAAGTTCAGGAGAAATGTGACACCACACCTCACCCATCATTTTCTTCCCTGCTATTATGCATCCATCCCCACATTTCCCCATTAAATGAACAACTGGCAGAGACCTTTGCTACCAGAATTACATATATTTCTTTTGCCGTGACCTTCCTATTTAAAATGCAATTAACTTACAATTACTTTCCCCCCCCTTTAGTGTTTTTAAAGCACAAGCCTTTGTAAATAAGACTGACAATATTCTGGCCCTTATATCTAACAGTATTAACTTACTTGTGAGAATCTAGAAGAACCATGGCTCAGTATACAAGACAGACATTGGCATGAATTTCTTTTTTTTGCATAAAAGGAAAAGTCTGTTGGGTGAAAACCAGAGTTTTCAGTAGTCATGGCTTAACGCCAACAAATACTGCATCTCAGAAATCAAATCTACTACATGAGTTTTTGAGGGACAACAAAAGGAGGAGGAGGAAGAGTGGAGACAAGATCCTTCAGATTGAAGCGGTATGGTTTAGAACACCTGTTTTCAGTCTTAACAATCTGGCCTCTGGGAATTTTTATGGGAATTTATATTCACAGCTTTGCATTAACATTTGCATTAAAAAGTTCAATTCTCTTCAGCAAGGGCCTAAGAGGACCCAAGGAGAAAAATGGGTAAGGGAGAAGTTCAGGTTGCTCCTGAGATATGCATCACTTAACAGCATTTTTGGTTCTGCTTGACCAACTCAGTGGCTCAGCCTGATTCTTCCTATCTTTAAACAGACTGGTCACCTACAGTAAACATCTATGCACGAAGTTCCTCCTTCTCTTTTTTCCCCCAACAGGTATTGATTTGCTCATAAACCTTCTCCTTCAATGACTCAAGTAGTACTATAGTCACAGGTGTAAGTATTTTTGAGACAGAACACATAGCTAGCAGCTTACAAACAAAGTAGCACCACACATTCATAAGAGACAGTAATTCAACTTGCACATGCAGCTGATATGCTGGAGGGAAGGGATGCCATCCAGAGGCACCTTGAGAGCTGGCTCTATGCAAACCTCATGAAGTTCAACAAAGTACAAAGCCCTATACCTGGGTTGTGGCAATCCCAGAAACACCTACAGGCTGGGCAGAGAAGTGACTGAGCGCAGCCTTGTGCAGAAGGATTTGGGGGCGATGCCTGATGACAAACTCAACATGAGCCAGCCATGTGCGCTCACAGCCCAGAAGGCCAAACAAATCCTGGGCTGTATCCAAAGGAGTGTGGTCAGCAGGTCACAGGAGGTGATCTGGATTCTCTACCCTGCTCTTGTGAGACCCCACCTGGAGTGCTGTGCCCAGTTCTGGACATGGAACTGGTGGAGTAAGTCCAGAGGAAGGTTACAAAGTTGATTAGAGAACTGGAGCACCATCACTACAAAGACAGCCTGAGAAAGTTTGGGCTGTTCAGCCAGGAGAAAAGAAGGTAGTGTGGAGAATGTGTGGAGACCTCATAACCTTTCAGTGTCTCAAGGCCTACAGAGAACCTGGAGAGGGACTCTTTTTCTGTGTCCTGATTTCAGCCAGGGCAGGGTTAAATTTTGTGCAATAGCTGAGAGGGGCACAGCCAGGACCTAGATGTGATAAGACCTCATATCATTGCCAGGTGTGGGGGAAAAAGGACTCTCTTGGAGAAGGCTGTTCCTTCCAGTCTGAAACTTGGTGAGGAGAAGCCATCTGGCACTAATTTATTGTAGCAGGCTCCACAGAGAGCATCTTTGGATGTGAATCACTCTTTCTTTTGTACACTTTTGTTATTAACATTGCTGATGTTACTGTTCATTTTCTTATCTCACTGCTGTTTACAGTAAATTCTTCTTATCGCAACCCATGATCTTCACCTTTTGTGCCTCCAATTCTCAGCTTCATTCTGGTGCAGTGGAAAGGGGGAAGGAAGCGGGAGCAAGAGCGTGCTGTGTGGATTGGGAAAGCCTCAGTGGGGGCACTGAACGGGCCCCCACAACAGCCTGTAAAGACAGGACAAGGAATAGTGGGTATACATGGAGAGAGGGGAAGTTTAGGTTACGTATTAGGAAGAAATTTTTTACTGTGAGGGTGGAGAAACACTGGAACAGGTTGCCCAAAAAAGCTGTGGATGCCCCAACCCTGCAAGTGTTCAAAGCCAGGTCAGATAAAGCCTTGAGCAACTTGGTCTAGTGGGAGGTGTCCATGCCCATGACAGAGGGGGTTGGGACTGGATGATCCTTAGGGTCCATTCCAACCCCTTCACATTCTATAATTCTATCTCAAACAGTACAAATTACATTTTAAAGGAAAAACAGGGTACTAAGAAATAGGAAACTAAAGAACTCAAAAGCTAAAATATGTTAATATTGGGTAAAGATTTAAAAAATGGCCCATTCCTTATAGATGGTGCCACAGCAACTTTTCCTTCAGATGAATGATTTCTTAAAGAATAACCAAAGTAATTACTACTTCAAAAATAGGATTTATAAAGAAATATCTATTTTATAATGCCATTAAACAATATATGTGGAAGACTACACAGTAGCTTTGCAGATTGATTCTAGAAAAGCAGTTTCTTTCAGACCAGATGTCAATACCTGCAGAAAGAGAGATCTGTAATCATATTAGCTAGGAATGAAGCCCAGAATTATGAACTTCACTACAATACATTGTACTTCAATTGAAAATCACTTTTTTTCTGCTATCTCCCTGAACCTTGAAAATGAACAGACTTCATGATGCGTCAAAAGTCTTCAGCTCTACTCACTGCGAGAGTTTCATTGTATTAATTCCTTACTATTTCCCTCATTAGCATAATCACATCTTCCTATTTCCCCCTCCTCTTCCTAAAAGATAATCAGTCTCTGAAGTGTTCCTCAGTTACCTGAAGAAAGGTAACCTTAATGGAGAAAATAGAAACAATACAAACAATAAAAGTGTTTATGAAACTAACAGAAAAACTTCTAGCTATTATTTTTGAAATATGGAACAAGCTTTTCATACTTTCTAAATTTTCAGATTCAATAAATAAATTTTAAGTCCACAAAATCACCTTCATGTAAACAGCTCAAGCCCAGGGGAAAAGCATCAATTGCTTGGCAGTTTAGTTTCAGACACACTGGGCTAAGTATTCACAAAGTCTGGCAAGGACCTCCTCTAGGGGAAGAAGAGTGAGACCATGAATTATTTATGTGAACAGTGATAATCCCTAACTTTGTTTAAATGTACATGGAATCAAGTTTTGATGACCTTTGGGTAGATTATTCAAATCGTGCAATAATAATGTGGTTCTTGCCAGTAAGCCTTTTCTTTTTTTTCTATTTACATCTTCACATCATTTTCCAAAGATAAATATACCAGAAAAAATACTTTATTACACTTTTAATGGAAGCTTTGAATTTACTATTTTGTCTATTACTACTTCCTACTATTCTCATGTAACATGGCATTGCATATTTAATATTCAGAATCCAGCTACATGTATTTCATGTAGTGAGTGGCAGGCCATTGAATTATAAAACATGTTCACAAAATCTTATAGCCAGCAGAAAACTTCTGGGAAAAAAAAAAAAGATACTCCATAGACTTTGAAATGTTTCTCATTGGCCAAAATTTTGCAAAACCCACACTATGGTTTCTAATAGAACCCTATCTGAATTGCTGTCCTTTCCACCTTCATCTTAAGGAACCCAAAAACAAGACATTAACTGGAGCAGCCAGTTGATAAATCCATCTCTATTTCTTGGAATTCTTCATCAGTGCAGTGAGAACTTCACTCCATGAAATTTCAATTGGCAGTTTACATGCATGTTGTAATTAAAGATGATTATGACCTAATTTTGTGGCTCAGGAGTTAAGTAACTCCTAAGGCAGGAAAACAAGGTTTGCATAAAATTATTGTTATGAATGCAAAACTGATGGTAGAAAGTATTTTGAAAGAAAGTTCTTTGAACTAAAGCTTTTCTAGAAATTATTTGCAAAGCTTAATATTGGATCTTAAGTATTACACCCTCTTCTAATGTTAATAATTCCACTTTATTCACTCATAAAGCCCTGACGATTAGCTAGATATGCATTTGTAATATCTGCAGTTTTAAAACTATTCTTAATTAGACTATCACGTATTCTCAGTAGTTAAAACCATAGTCATAGTCAATATTTTAAGTGCCTTATTTAGTCTTGAACAGTACCAAAATCTCACAAGTAATTGCTAGGATGATTTTCACAGTAACTGTTTTGCAGTCTTAACAGTGTTAAACATTTGAGTAATCCTCAAAAAAACCCAGAAAGAACAATAGATATAGCAGACCTAGGTATAACTAAGTATTTGGGAAAACATGCTTGTGTCCAAAAAAAACCCAACTAAAATATTAATTTATATTTTACTGCTTGTGTCAACAACTTAAGCAACAACCTAATTACTCAATAAATATTTTTGGATTAAAAAAATAAAAGCTTTTCTGCCAAAGCAAGGAAAAAAAAAATCCCAAACCAAACAAAACCCCAACAAAATGCAGGGTTTTACTAAATTTTTCTTATCTCCCATATAAAGGAAATTGGCATTTCCCTTCATCAGGTCTTATACTGAAAAAAAGTGAAAGGATTAGGAAGAAAAGTTGCTGTGTCACTGCTGCAAGACAGGAACTGCCATAACTGATGAGCCCCCTCAGTGGTCATCTTAGCAGTTTTGTCTCAGAAGTCTCTGGTATTGCCTAAAGCCAAAGCCCTGTAAAACTTTCATTCATTCTGGCAAACAGCTGAATGAGAAGTTGTTTCTTCCGTGCAGAATTCTGCAGCTTTTGTAAACCTATTACATTTCAAGGCATCGCAAGTATTACAGAGATTTGATTCATCATTGGTTAAAGTCACTATCCTCTTGATGGTTTATACAGTGTTGATGTGACTTGAAATTTAAAAAAAATCCACCAAATCGTTTTTCCCAGTCATTCCAATGCTTTTGAAATCTCAGCCATTTCCTCAGCCTAAAATGTGTTATTAAAGCAATTAATCCCTAAGCACACACATTTAAGTGTCTTGTAGGAGTTGAGTTCAGCAGGGCAACTAAGCATGGCATAAACAAAAATTTCCTTCTACCAATAGTAGATGTGTTCCATTCCAGCTTAATGCTCCCTGATCTTGTTTAACAGCAGAAGGAAAGAAAAGTGAAAGAAAGAAGAGTGCATTGACTTCACATCGGGTATTACCTTGTATGCCCTCTCCAGTGTTCATTCTTTGCTAGTTTAATCTCATATGTATATTCCCTTATATCATTTTTTCTAGGACCTGTTTCACAATTTCCCTCTAGACTCTGTATGATTTTGTACTACCATTGGCTGCTGTGCAAGGTAAAAGCAATGTATTTGCTTGGTTTTGGACTGATACTGTACATTTGATTCATTATGTCTTTCTTGTAGACTACTACAAAATTCCAACTAATTATTAAATATGTAGTTAATTTAACTCAAGGTACAAGCAGAATTCAATTTAAGAGCATTTTAATTAAATAATATTAAAACTCAGCATTATTAAAACAAGTACTACCAGTAATAAAAAAACTAGTGTTAGAAAAATATGTCAGCCATAGACACTTGAGAAATTCTAAGCAATTGAAACTAATCAAATGTTGCTTCTCACAAAGCTGAATAACAAATATGGGTTGCAAATGTTAGTAACAGTAGCTGGTGTACATAAAAGTATTGTGATACAGTAAATTGACTAAATTCCTACCAGATTAAAACAGAAAAACATATATGGATAACAATGACCAAGTCTAATAAAAATAGGTATAACAACGCTTCTCTCTCTCTTCTAATTCCAGTCTACCTTTACAGAAGTATCTGGAAGTAGAGCACCCTTGCATTTCCTGGACAATGGTTTGCCTAGGAATTTCTCAGGTACAGAGATGTAAAGGATACTTCAGATTAATTGCTACTACTACTAGTGATTTTTCAAGTATAGTTAGGAACAAAACACCAAGTAATTCCATTTATAGCAGCTGGCTCCAAGAAGACAGCCAGCTTCAACAAGATTGCCAAGTGAGTAATCTCAATAATTTCTTAAATGCTATCTCTATATTCACCTACTAAAAACAGAAGCTGCACAAAAAAGGTCAACAGAAATAGTCTTGAGTGTTTTAACCTTGAACACTGCAATGCCTTTTCCAGCCTAAATAATTCTATGATTGTATACACCATGGAGCAAAGATTAGATGAATCATTTGAGAAGTCCCCAAAAGTCGTAACTAAGCAACACCGAATATGCTTGGAGTCTTGCAAATCAGATACAAAATATTAGATTCAATTTTAGGAAAGTACATGTTCAAATAATTTGAAAGAAATCTGAGCAATACTTTTAAAGTAGTTGTGTTAGTACCATCTCAGTAAATGAAAATGAAAGTTGTGGAAAGTACACTTATTAAGGACACAAACATTTTGATATAAAAATTTCTTAAATTCTAACAGTTGGTGAACTAATTTTTAATTACTTTTTTTCTTAGAAGATATCCCATGTTTTACGACAATCATTAGTTTTATTTCACAGAAGGGAAACATAAGCATGAAAAGTTTCTAATCCTCTGAAGAAGAGAGAGTTAATTGGCCTGCTTTGCATATAGTGGAATCTCTAAAATTCAGGGAAAAAAAAGCCCAGTCCATAAAAATCAAATGTCCATTTCTTTTCCTGGACTAAAACCCAGGTCCTGTTTCTTTTTCTTCTGTACATATTGTATATTCTGACTAACCAAAATCACAGAAAGAGGAATGCTTATGCACACATAACCTCTGTAAATCTGGAGTCAATGGGAGATTTGCCACCCATTAGAACAGTGGAAGTAAGCAGGATATTTAATTGCCACACAATGGAACAGCTGATTCCACACAAGATAAATATTAAACTACTATTGGAAGTACACCTACTTGCCTGGAATGAGATCTACACATAAGAATTTTTTACATAAAAGATCAAAAATTAATACAGTCTATATGGCACACAAAATACAACCTACCTCTAGTTACAGAATCCTTACTTCTCAAATTATTACCTTATCTTGTGTCAGAAAACCTTCCTCTGCTTCTGTTGGTCCTTCTGGTAGGAGAGGAGCAGAATCTGGTATTAATCCTGAAGGTTGTTCTTCATATTCTTCTGAAAAGAGGAACCATAATTCTCCATTATTAGAGCTATGAAAGAATTTGTGAACCACCATGACATTACAATCTAGCCAAAACCAGGATGTGAACAAAACCAGGTGAAAAATGTCTGAAGGCAAATGTATGAGAATTTATCCCTTAAACCTTTATTTATACTAGCAAGTTTAGATTTAAATGTGATGTATATATTGGTTACTGTAGAAAACAATTCAAACATTTACCTAAGAACAAAGTCCATACTGTTAAGAAGCAGTGGATACTTAACAAAAGTATCTTACATATTTCTTTTGATTCAATAAGATGATCATCAACTGCAATAGCTAATTATTTACCAGAGATTTTTTTTCACAATTGTACAGCTGCCTCAAATATTTTGTTTAGGTTTTGTCTTTCTTTGTTTTTCAGAACACTTTTTAAAGGCCCTCACTGAAGACTCTTCCTTCACGCTTCTCTCTGGGTTATCTAACAAGGAGGAAAGGCAGGGCAAAGTGCACAGGATGTACAAGGAGAAAACAATAGGGAAGGGCATAGTAAATCTAACTTTAATTGACCCCATCAAGTGAGCACTGTGTTATGTGCAAGTGTTTTTTAGGAAAGAGGCTTAAATACTAGATTTCACTTTAAAGACATAGGGAGGAACTAAAAAATGGGGAAAACCATCTTGAGAAATGTTGGGTTAAAAGATTTCTAAATACCAGTATAACTGATAGTTTGATAGTTTAGGAAGGCAAATGAATTTCTTGTAGTGTGCAACCACAAGCTGTGTCCACAAGCTGAATATTTACACCAGCACAATGAGCATCTTTACAGCAGTGGACTAAGTAGGATGCTTCCTATATTATTTGTTCAAATTCATCTAGGTTTGTCTGTATCAGTTTAATCAAAACTGTTTTAATGAAAAGCACCCTGGTAGCAACTTCAATGCTCAAATGTGAGATTTAACCATTACTGTTCTTTTAAAACTTCATACTGAAATCCAGATATTTGGGAACTGAACATTCTCCATTAGAGCAGGAGGAAAATTAAGAGTTTGTACAAAAGCTAGATTTAATGGAAATTGCCTAAGAAAAAACCCCAAGACGTTTGCAAAATGTTCTGATGTGTCCTAAAACATTGCCAAGCTGGGGCCTGAAAGAGGTGGCTCTGTGTTAGAGGAGACAAGGGATCAATCCAGCTGACAGATAATTAAGTCAGTAATAAGCTGACTTATTCCATAAGCTGAAAGTGCAATGGTTAGCTAACTTAATACAATTTTTGCACCACAATAAGTCATCATTATGCCACGTGTGTACTACATAAATTCCTATCTTCGGAACAATAAGCAGAACAGCACGGTAAAATCTTGGAGCATCAGTTAAACCCACACCGGTATACCAGGAAGACAGCAGTAAACTTACTTTCACCAGCCACATAATTAGCTGGAAAATAGCCTTGCTGTCCATTTGCTAGGCTGCCAAACCACCAGTTATCATTATCTTTGTATAACACTTGGATAATGTCACTGCGATGGATGGTTAGCTCATCTGATCGATGCGCTGTGTAGTCATAAAGAGCCACTACCTAAAAGAGAGATAAGAACACCACAGCTTTATCACAACCATGCCACAGAGAAAAAAGCGCAACATCCACTTCCTCTTGCAGAAAAGCAGCTGAAACCAAAGCTGCACTTTGGTAAAAGCTGAGGCTGCCTCAAGTTTTGCTAATGGGATC
This sequence comes from Agelaius phoeniceus, assembly GCF_051311805.1. NCBI lineage: Eukaryota > Metazoa > Chordata > Aves > Passeriformes > Icteridae > Agelaius > Agelaius phoeniceus. The sequence goes on from NC_135267.1 coordinate 58,275,512, forward strand.
AGGGGTGGTGGGAAAGCAGCAGGAGAGGCAAGATAAAGGACTGTGGGATTGCAGAAATGGTTAAGAACATTCAATTCACTAAGATTAGCTTCAAAACAGCAGCTGTTAGTTTTATAAGCAATTTGCTTGTGAAGCAAAAGGGAAAAAAAAACTTCATACAGTCACTTTCTCAGAATTGTTACACCACCTTCAGATCCCATTCTCTGTGTGCTCATGAAGCATATGTGTTTGAATAAATACTTCAACAGTATGACAGCTTTATCCAAGGAAAAATTTAATACAAAAAGACATTGCAAAGTTTTGCTTTGATCACTCCATTTTTTCTTTTTTCTTTTCTCTTTTCTATTTTTCATTTGTTTTGTTTAGCAATAAGCATTTGGATATACAATTTTATAAATATCTGCAAAAAATACATTTATATTCCATTTCACATAATAAATCTATTTGACAGTGAAATTCAGTGCAGCTATACTTTTATGAAAAAAAGTACTAACAGTCATCAGGACCATAGATACTACATATAATAAACTACTAGAAGCCTGCTTTCTACCCTGAATATGAAAATATCAAGTACAATGTCTTATTTATTTCCTATGCCTTATGAACAAAAATATGTCCTAGTAAACTCTGAGCAGAGAAGCATGAAAGGAAAACAAATGAACTGAAAGAATAACGGAATTGCTCACTTCCCTCATCGTAAGTGAAGAGCAAAATTATGACCTATTTTACACACAGAATGCTGCTTCCCTACCTACAATCTTCACCTCATATTCCTCTAATAAACTGTAAGTAGAGGTCAGAAACAGGGATCATTAGGAGTAATAGGAGGGGTAATGGGATTGAAGGAGACAGCAAAGTTATGATGATACAGACAGGAAAAAGCCCTTATTTTTTTATTACTCATGCATGCAGAGTAATGACTGCTGAGTTAAGACTGCTGAATTCCACAGTGCTATTTATACTTGTATTTCTGCATTGAGCAGGATCACCTGTGAGTTGCGTGTGTAGAAATATAGCCAATGTCACTTGTATTTCCATAATTCCATGTCACCAATTAAAGAGATTAAATCAGTTATGAATGGGAAAAGATGGAAGTGATTCTACCATTGTAAATTTTATGTGGCAATTTGTGAGCTGGTCAGCACTAAAGAATTAGTATCAGCATAGTTTTCAGTAGACTGGAAATTTACCTAAATATGCATTCAGTAGTCCTGAATTTACATAAAGAAGCTAAACCATGGAATGTGTTTTATCATAACTCTCCTCCCTGCATTAGGAAAGCTAACAGTAATTTCAAGTGATATTGGCAGAAATATGAACTGTAGAACAGAACCAAGCTAAACCACACTAATGAGCACCATGACCATGTCCAGTAAGAGGTGCTCTAACAGTTCCCACTTCAGTTAAGTGACAACCTCATGAAAACCATGAGGTCACTTAAGGTAAAAAAACCCAAAACCCAAAACTCAAAATGGAATGTAGGAATGCAACACTAATTACTTGGCAGCATGAAAAACAATGAAAGGCAGAGCAAGAACTACTTTTTTTTGCTGGGTCTTCTGCAAGATACTTCTGGTGCAAATGCTGTATTTTTTTTTAAAAAAATTACAAAAATTCAGTCACGTGGAAACTGCCACAAACAGTTCAAACCAATCAAGTCTGTCTCTCAGAAATAAGAAATTAATATACCAATGTGTCCTATAATACAACTGGCTTAGTAAGCCTGGCAATTGAAATAAAATGTGGAATTGCCATTATATTCTCTGTCAAAATATGATCAGAAAAATGACCATAACAGGATATAAGAAATGCACCTCAGAACCAAAGAAGAATTTATACCACAAACAATTATACCTAAAGCAGTGGTCTTTTTTCTGGACTTCTTTCTTTAAATTTCTGGACAAATTTAAAGATTTGTCAAGTTCTATTTGGGTCAATGTCCAAGCAAAAAGTAAAAAAAAAAATCTATATTCAACAAAATTTTATTATATTGTTTTTCAAGACTGATTAACCCAGAAGTAATGTAGTAATATAGTTATGAACATCTTTGTAAGAATTAAAAAATCTACAGTAGAAAAAAAAATGTCCTCAGGATCATGCTAAAAGAAAGACATGCTTTTGAAAGCAGATACAATATAACAGGTACAAAAGATATTGCAAAAAATTACATAATACTTACTGTCTCTTGCCCGGGTGGACAACTGTTTCCTCCTCCCACTCCCAGTGCAGCCAGACTGTCCTCACTCTAGAAGAATAAGTTGTTTTAAATTTTAATATGAAGCATTTTGCTAAACTATGATTGCATTTTCATTTTTCCTGTAAGACAGTAAGAATTATCTACAACAAAATGCTTTTTTCAAAAATGAAAAAGCAGTAGTGATGTTAAGCAAAACTGAGTAATATTGGCTATTGGCTGGTAGATGTTTAGAAAAAGATATTAAATTTTTCAAGTATGTACACTGCACTAAAGACACAACTGGACTGAAGACTGTGCAGTCCAAGCTTGTTTGCATTGCAAACACTACAGCAGATATTTAAGAAGTTGTTGCAGTGGACTTTACCTCTGAACCAGTATGCAAAAATGTCACTTCCATATAATGGAGAATTTTAGGTTGGTCTTATTAACAGTACTTTAATTCTAATTGTTCTATCCTCACCACTTGCTCTTCAGACTTTCAATGAATTCAAAAGAATAGTAGGTATATATTGCAATAATGAGGATAGCCTGTACCTTAAAACAATTTGATTTCTGTAAAATAATCGAATGCTTAAGCTAAAAGATTTAGAGTAGAAAAATTATGAAAATTAGCAGAGGAGCAACAGACTAGGGGAAAAAAAGGAAGAGGTGGAAATCCTTTGCTGGTGTTACTTAATTTTTTTTCAATGGTCTTCTAAACAAAGGGGAAACCAATTTCCCCTTTGTTTCGTGTGCATCACAGTATACACACTACCATACAGTATAGAATATTACACAGCAATTAAAATATTTTAGAAGTGGTAAATGTGTGCTTTGTGAAGTAAACATTTCCACCTCTAACAGATATATTGCATTATAACCATTTAAATCTGAAAATTTTAATCCAACATACTTTATCTCTTTCATATTTTACAGCCACTCCTACATATATCTTTTGCATGAACTTCTTTCTCTTCTTCTGCTTTTAAAAAATCTATCTATAATGCATTGTTCTTTTTATTTTCAGTGTTTGTAGTTTTTTAAAATTTTTTTATTAAGGTGGTCCAAGGAACATCATTACAAATTACAGAGAAAATCCTTGCAAATCCTCAGTAGAATAAATGCCATTCCTGAGAATGGATTCTTGCCCTCAATGTGGTTTCCATAATTTAGCTGGGCTTATCCCATATGGGAAAGAAATCACTGACTATCCTGAACTCCATCCAGTCTCCAGATTGTTTTGGTACTGCCACACTAGTTACAGACACACACAGCAGTTACAGATGAACTCAGTACAAAAGCAGTTGCACTCAGCTCTCATCATCTACCAGAACATCTAAGCCTACCACCTAAAGAGTTCTGAATAATTATGTACATGCACAGAAGGAAAAAAAAAAAAGTGTAACTGCCTGATTTGATAAACAAATTTTGAACAAAGACTGGTGGAGCTGCAGTTCAGAGTACACTGCTTGTTCAGTGGTCTATTAGTAGTCAGCACTGTTGTACAGGTTTCAGTTAATTCTCATTTTCAAGGTTAAGAGAACTGTGCAGGCAATGTGCTTAGCCTGTGGGATGGGAGTGCCTCCTGTTGCTCAAAAATGATTCATCAGAATTATTAGCAGTATTATTTAGGTATCTAGCTCGGGTACTCATATTGCCCCATTATTGTGTCTCAATCTGTCTCTCTCTCATTTTTTAATAAAGTATTTATGTGGCTCTCAAACACTGGAGAACAGCTTGAAGAGAGCAAGCTGTGTGGAAATAACAAGCTAACATCTATGAGTCACCCTGAGACTATGCTGAATGTTCTCAGACACTGCCTTGAACTTTTAAGGCAACAACAATGCAAAGAGGTGCCTCCTGAAGAGGTGCTCTGGGTACGTCACTGGCTGCACACACCTCTACCTCCAGCTGTCAAGGGCAATTGCCATGGCTGCTACCACACACACAGCAACTGCAAGGCTGCCTCTGCTGGGCCCTGCCATCCTCCAGTAGTGCCAAGTACCAGGTACACCACAAGGAACATCCAACAAAAACTAGTGCCCTTTCAGCTTAGAAATATCGTTTTTTAAATGCTGGGTCACACGATTAGGGCACATTTTCAGGATTTTGAAAAAAGCAACAGGCATATTGAATGGTATGAATACATCATTCTTAATACAATATTAATGCCTCCTTTTTTTCCTGCAGGATGGAAACTAGCTAATCCTTTTCTTGCACTGGAACAGATGTGGGGCTATAGCTTTGTCCTGTGGAGTTGGTCTTTTTGGGAGGCAGACCATCTGTGAGAAACAGAAACAAAATGCTTGCTAAAAAAGTGTGCCATGTCACACTGACTGTGGTTGAACAAAGCTATTAGGAGCTTTCAGCATTAAGGAACATCCTCAGAGGAAGACAAATAGACCCATCAGTTGATGCAGAGTTCTACACCATGGAGTATCACACTGGTTATCCACGACTAACCCTCTTAGATACCCTTGACATTTCTAACTCAAAACTAAACAAAGATGTTTCAACATGCTGATACAAAAGAGACCATTGCATATGAGAGCAACCTGATACATTGTTTTACCAAGTTTTATAGATTCCTGATAATAGCTCTAATTAAAATGTTTATGACTACTTTTTAATGGGTCAGTTTCAGTGATTGCTCAAATGGAGGTTTTGCTTTTTGATGCAGATGTATAGTGGCATACGTACAGAATTTGAGCATTAGATAGTGCTCATTCCCTTAGGAGAAGGAGCACTGAGAAAGAACAAGTGATATCTTATTGCTGCCTTTTCTGTAAAAACGTCAGGATTTCATTTCAAGTACTGAACCAATATACTTCAATTATCACAATATCAAAATTTAAAGAAAAAGGAATTATTCATATAGTTTCATATGCTTCTTCCTTATAGGTAAACATATTCTTCACTGTAACAGAATAAACATACAGACTAAATTCAACCTCTAATTAGCCATTAACTCTTAATTGTAGCACATGGAAAATAAGCTTTTCTAAGATTAATTTTAGGCAGACCCGACACATACTGGGGTGAACCTCACTACGCACACACGGCCAAAGTCATGCACCCTCCTTTTCCCATCAGTGACAGACTCAGGGACATGAAGAAGGACAAACATCTATTGCCTGGATGCTTCCCAGTAGCACTGCTTCCCTCCACTCCACCCCCCCACAGCTGCCAAGAGTCTAAGAGAAACTGGGAATATTACTCATGCAAACACTCCAGAAAAGATGTAAGGAATGTGTGTTACAGCTTCTCTTGTGTGTTCAGTAAATCTGAGCCTCAGTGTGTAATAGCCAACCTTCTGAGGCTGCTACCTTTAGCAGATTTCTTTTGTTGCTGCTTTTGGGTTTTGGTGGTTTCTTGATTAGTTTTTTTTTTAAAGGAGAAAAAATAAGAAATTAACTTCTAGAGCCTGATTGAAAACCCTTGGTTGGCTTAAAAGTTAATATGCAAAACATTTAAAAATTCTACAGAATAAATCTGAGATTTTACTGTTGCTCCATTGTCTTTTTCCTTAATATTCTAAAAGTTACAGATTTACTTAATTGTCTCCTCCCCTAAGAACACTATGCAATCTCTTTACTAAGTGAAGTTTTAAATTAAATGCTATGTAAGATGAGACTTAGAAGAAAACAGCTGGATACTGTTAGCACTTTTGTATTTTGTTCTCACTCTCTGATCCTAGCTCAGGACAACTAACTACAAATTTAGTCTATGAGAAACAGAAATACAAATACTAGTATTAGTAGCTAAATTAAAATTATGCTAGAAGTATCAATTGGGAAGAATGATAAACTCTTCTTCAGTCATAATTAATGTGTCCATAGACACTGTAAAGTTACTTCCTTAGGCTTCAGATAACTACAGTCCTGATTTGATTACCACCTTTTAATATTTAATAAGCATGGGAATCTATAATTCTGCCTAGAGGAAGAAAGGACCAAAACTGCACCAGGCTGCACTTTATTAATATCTGCAAAGTACAAACAGAAATCAGAAATGCAAACACAGCTGCTGCAGAAAAACTTACAAGGATTACAAAAAAAAGACAGAAAAAACAGAAAAAGACCAATTCAAAAACATGTTAAATACTCCAACTCCTAAAATGATTCAAAACCTCCTCAACTATTTCACCATTTCTAAAAATTCTAGTTTTTTATTTTAATTACTCAGTTAACCTGCATTTATATATTTTAATGTGTTTATAATAGAAGAAGTAAAAAATATATTCAAAACCTTAATTTAGCCCTCCCAAAAAAAAACTATTTTAGATTAGCTGCTACCTAGCATTTCACAAAACAGTTGGTCCTGCAAAAGTTTATCAAGCCTGCTGTGATGGAGAACACTACAGTACTGGTTGAACAATATATATTTTTCCCTAAAAATTACATATGATGGCTAAATATTTGAAAACAGGAAAACAGGAATCATTTAGCAACTAACATAACACCAACATAAAACCATGCTTTCAAAATTTCTGGGTGAATCCTACGTATCTAAGCTTTCCACAACTATCTCAACAGATTCTCTTAAAATAGGTACGTCCAAAAAAAATCCTAAAGCAATCCAAACCAAACCCCAAACTGAAATTGTAAAACAGATATAAATGACCCAAGGTAATTTATGTCCACTTATTGCATTTCTCTCAAGAATTAAAATTAGTGCAATTACAACAGAATATTAAACCATGCCATTCTGTCCATGGGAGTAGGAGGATTAACGTCTCCAGTAAAACAGGCCCAGCTTCATGGAGACACAAAGGCACTCAGTATTCAGAAGCACCACTGCTTCTTTCTTCACTAGTTTCTCCATACATTTTGTGTTTAATACAGGTTCATCAAATGTATAGTTGCAATTATTGACATTTACAGATTCTGTTGGATTTTTATTATGGTGATCAGGAAGCCAGAAATAAATGAAATAACGAATATAATTAGAAGAAGCTTACTGTAAATATTTAAGAGATAAGCAATGAAGCATACAGAGGATAGCTGTGATTTAACTTGTTACAAAAAGATGAAGTATGAGTAAACAATGAAAACATGGTGCTGCAATGAGAATTTAATTCCAAGTTATTGTCTTTGCTTTTCTCTCAGCTACTCATCAACGCTTGTTTTTTTAGTAGAAAAACAAAAAATGTATGAGTGTGATCTTATTTATTTATTTCTAAACAACAAAAATTAAGTAATGAAAAAATATAAAGCTTTTGATTTGCAGATATCTGATCTCACTACCAGCTGGTCACAGCATAAGCTAATTTGGCCATGTAGACAATTGATTTGAAGACATCTCTTTTTTGAATAAAGACAGGATAAAAAAACACCTCTCTACAAGAGAGAACTTGTGAATAGTGACATTTGATAGTTAAACATCAATTTAAAAAAAATGCAAAGAGAGAATTCCTTACCTTCTGTAGTCTACCCAATAGTGTTCGACTAAGAGGATTTCCTACTGGGCTGAAGCACCCTGTGAAAAGAAAAAGCTGTGAATTTTCTGCTTGTTATCCTTTTCCATCGAATAAACCATTTTATTTTAAAATCATTATGTTAGCAGGGTGTGTTTGACAAAATTCTAATGAAAAGCAGCAGCATCTTTCAGTCACAACTATGCATCCTTCAGTCAGGAACAGTTGGAGGGTTTATTTAACTAACAGACCTGACACAAGGTTAACTAATCCAATATTTCCATTCAAATGATTTGGAGAAGTAGCTCAAGCTATGTCCACATGCCACCTCGTGCTCAAAGCTGACACTATTATCTAGGCTGTATTGCTTTTCTCTTCATTGAAATTCCAAGTAATGCATACAAAGTTTTCCAACAGAAATGATCACAAAAACTCACAAAGGAATTACTTCCTTATTTTATCTGAAAGAATAACTATTCCTATTCAGTGTTTCCCTTTGATCATCTGAGTTCCTATCACAACACATCTTGCTGTTTATTTTATTCACTCTCTACATAGCACACTTGAACAAGTACTTGTAAATTCTTTTCTTTTCAGACTATTATGTTAACTACTAAGCTCAGGAAAATCCTTTCATCATCTATGGATTTATCTTTTTGTTATTGGTCTCCTCGGCTGTATACTTAAGAAAACATCTTAAAAAGAAAAGATACAAAAAAATCGGAAAATCGTTGAACATGACAGTGAAAAATGCTACCGCTTCACTGGAGAACAGTTTCTCAAGTACAGAAATGCCAGGCAACATAGAGTTAAGCTCACTGGATTTTCTCTGTGAGACACTAGCTTTGAAACAAATTTTGTTTTTAAAGAAAAATAAGTTCTGAAAACTCATTTTCATTTGCCACACCAAAAACCTGCTTTTGAGGAGTCTAGTATCTGAATAAAGAGGACTTTTCAGATTCACATTCCCATGTACTGGCAGAGCTCCACAAGGAAACTTGCACAACTCCACCTACAGTATATTTTCTAAAGCCTAGTGGTTTTGACTTTCACAGGAGATTTACTCATAAATGTTTAATCATTAAGATATTTAGATATTTCTAACTAGAATAAAAGCTGCAAGCTCAAATAATGATAGTCAAACCATGCTCCTGCAAATCTGCATGTGACTAATCTACTTGTGAGAAATCCTAAATACATGCAATAATGGATTATTCAGCTTCATGTATGAATTAAAAACATCTTGATCTTAATAATTTTGGAAAATCTTGTATAAATTCTGAAATACTTTATTTTGAAAGGTTTACTTTGCTTTTATTACTTTTTCCCATCTCTTTTAAGAAGAAGAATGAGATGAGAACGTAAACCATTTTCTGAATTTAACCCATACTTAAAAGACAGTAGTCCTGAAGGCAACGTTTTTTCAAACAAGCTATTTGCTAAAACATTTGTTCAGCACTAACCAAAACTCAGTGGGGATATTACTCCTATTAATGTTATCTACACACTCTCTAAGTCAGAAAACCAGATGCTACAGAGATGATACTACATATGGATATACTATCACATACACATGTTGTATCAAGTCTTTGAGCAAAAAACAAACAAACTGAAAACCAATAAAATGTCTGCATGATAAATTTTTCTTTTAGACAGACAATCCAAGCATGGGAGTGTTGTGCCAACTCACACAAACCCATATTAAGATAAAAGATATATAAAATATTTGATAAAAACAACTGTTTGTCTGGAAAAACATTCAAGTTTTAATTAAAAACAACATTAATCTGCATTTTTATCTGTAACATCATTGACCTTCATATTTTTCTAAGGAAAACATGCATTACTTCCAAGTGCTCCTGGACTGTATGTTTATGCACATCAGTACTCCTGTGCAGCCTCCATATTCAGTTGTTTATCAGGTGAAAACTGTGTGGTTAGACTGCTATTCCCAATTCAGCCCCAATAAAGGGCAGCACAGACCTGCTATGCTGCAAGTGTAGGACAGACAGATGTGTTACTCAAAGATATAAGGAGCGCTGTATGGAATTCTAGAAGCTGGCACTGGTTCAGACTCAGTGTTTTCCATTACTAGAGACAAACCAAATAGAAAATTCTTATTACTTTGCTTGAGGTATAAACAGATCACAGCACACCTGGTCACAAATATTCTATGATCATGCCTATTGCTTACTCCAAAGTAGATTTTAGGGCTATCTGTTACTTGATTTTAATTATCAAGCATCCATTTTTGTAGCCCCTACATTCAAAACAGTCATATTAAAAACTGCCAAGCAAACAAAACAAATCCAAACCAAGAAAAAAATCCTGTTCACATCTTCAAAACAGCAGCAACAGTCTTCAAAACAGATGTGAACAAAACGAGCTTCATTCAGCAGGTAAGGGAATATCCATCCCTTCTTTCCCAAGTGAAGCAGTAGAATTTTAAAGCAATGTTCCACAGCTCTGGGCTTGATATGGTTCCATGCTTGATGAAGCATGTAAATGACATCAAGCAGGTGTGACTAACAGCCTCAGAGTGCTTGCTTTGGTTCTCTCCCATCCATGCTGTACATGGTTTTTAACTACTATATTGAAACTGAGGTCTGCATTCCAGAAGCACATTTCCTCTTGATCTAAAAATTAAGTTTACAGGACACCGTGACCAGCTGGGACTCTCGCTTAGTCTGAGCTCATGGAAAGGTCATTTAATCCTGTGTAAGGTCAAGCCCAAAACAGCCCCAACACCTAGGGTAATCTGGACTGTCCTGTCTTAAGGTTGCCTCAGAATCACTAATGGGGAAGCATTTTAATTGATGCAGATACTTTACTTGTTCTCTCCAACAATCTTTTTTCTTATCTGCTGTCTTCCTATTTAAAACATACGCATCTTGAGAAGCTAATCTTCCCAATGAAAGTATCAATATTTGAATAACTGCATTTCCTATTACTCTGCATTGATTCTTCAGTGGTTTCCTTTACATGGAATTTTACATGAGAAGATCATACTACTTCTAGAAGAACTTACTGCTAATGTCTAGCTGCAAATCAGGCATCTCAAAACAACAGATGCTAATCCCTAACCTCAAATGATCAGAATTTTCACATCAACACAATTAAACAGCAGGACAGCTCTTCTTTAGGGTCCACATAACCCTATTGTTACAATTATGGCGTGAGCCTATCAAAGAACTGGTTTGAAAACAAGTGTATCTGCCTGCCTTGAGAGGAGTCTGAAGCCGTGCTAGTTTCCTATACAATTTGAACAGAGAATTGAAAGTGTACCCTCAGTTCCCCTCGGTCACTTCTGGCAATTTATTCTTTGCCAGTATAACTGCAGCCTAAGAGGAAAGGAGACAGAAGTTGTCCTGTCCAAAATGTGTCTGTAATACCAAATCTCAGTCTTATTGCATGCTTTCACTGAAAAGTTACCTTCTGCTCTAGATCACCTCACATCAGTAAGGTGTGTTCACTACTAAATAGACTTGACTTATATAGAAATTGATATGACAGCAGCAACAGTGCCCCTGAATAGAACTTGTAATAATTAAGAAGACTTCCTTTAAAATAACAGCATCTTTAGTGATTTTGTTTTAAACTAATAGCATGAGAAGCAGAGAAGGGAAAGAAGTCTTTCTAAGCAACCACATAATTCCACTATTATCCTACTAGACTGTCTGCAATCACCCAATGTGAAACGTTTTTGAGAAAAAATGCTGTTTTAAAAAAGGCCAGGAGAACATTTGTTACAAAAGAACTCCTGTTTTAATGAACTTTTCAAAAGAAGGCTTTTTCTCACTTTCTGAAATGTTCTTAATAAATTAATTTTGTAATTACTAAAGGTATTTGAGCATAATAAATCTCTAAGGCTTCCAGTCACACAGGATCTATAGCTAATGAAATCATCCAAAAGTTCACCCTGGAAAATTCCCAGAAAATCCCAGAGCAAAGCACAAATATATATCTAAGAAAACTGAAATATATTAATATTCAGACATTTCTGTGACAAACACCTCTAAAGCATGCAGAGAGAGAGAAAAAAAATCTTACCTACTCTAGCCACATACTATTCTGTTTTTAACTGAGTTTTATTTAGGTTTATACTAATTGCTAATGTCTCAAAACCCACAAAAAATCCTGGAAGACATGAAAATAAACAATGCCTCTAGGAAATGGTATTTCTTATTGCAGACATTCTTATGAATTATATCATGGTCTCTTGCAACACAGTGTAGTTAAAATACATCCAATTAAATAACAAACACTGGGAAAAAAGTCAAGCCAGAAATGAGATGAATATGTGTTGATCAGCTCACTCCTCTTCCTACTCATCTTCTGAGACTTTAAAACTGTTTCCAGTAACGAGAAACATGTTTTCAGCACAGTCACCTAGTGCAGTATGACCAAAAGTATGGCCTTTGCAATGAAAGGATCTTTTAGCATGCAATATAATCTCTACTTTAGGTTCCAAAGGTTTCAAAGGAAAGTTTTGAGGTTTTTAAAGTAAAAGCTTTCACCTATTTCTGAAATTTCATTTTACAAACTATGTGTAATGTATGGAAATGAAGATAATTTTGTAATGACCTAAATATATATTAATCTTCCCTCAAAGACTTTATCCTCAAACCAATTACACTCTAATAGATCAAACATTATATAAATATAGAATTAAATATATAGAACATTAAATAATACAGAATTCATTATATAAAAAGATTGTTTATATATTGGGTAAGAACCTGTTTTCCTTTATTTAAACACATGATCACAAATACATTTAAAACCCACCACAAACATTTTCAGATGCAGTTCACACAAAATGAAAGAAGTGGAGGCACCTACTTAACACAAGCATACCTTTTCATTTTACCAGCAAAGCAGATGTTTCACCAATATCCATTGCTTTAGGTGAAAACCCACTTCCAACTCTGTTCTACTTAACTTTGTCTAGCACCTATGATTTTGAAGATATTCCAGACTCAACAGCAGAATTGATAGGACCAAAGTGCATTGAAAACTGTTTTAGTGAAGTTTAATCTGTATCACAGTGACAGGACAAGAAGAAATGGTCTCAAACTGCATAAGGGGAGGCTCAGGCTAGACATCAGGAAGAATTTCCTCATGAAAGGGGCTGTTTAGTATTAGAATGGGCTGTCCAGGGAGGTGGTGGAGTCACCATCCCCAGAAGTGTTCAAGAAACTACTGGATGTGACACTTAGTGCCATGCTCTAGTTGATAAGGTGACCCTTGGTAAAGCTTCAACTCAGTGATCTTGTAGGCCTTTTCCAACCTAAACAATGCTGTGATTCTGTGATCTTGCAAGCCACTTAAAATGCATGTGCTTAAAACAGGCAGCTCTCACGTGCTGTATATACAAAGGTGTTGTGATGGCAACATTACTGAATGCAAAGGTCTTCTATGAACACCAATAAGATCCTTGCAGAGTATTCTGCACTGACAGAAGTCTACCCAGTGTCACCCCATGCCGTTATTAGCACTCTCCTTGCCTCTTCCCCACCTTTTTCTTCTATCAAAGCATCCAGAACATGTTGAACTATATCCTAACTGTCATTCTCATTTTTTAAGTGAGGTTCCAATTTATTAAACTAAATCTCTTCACTTAAAACCAAAACCCAAAATCTATAGGGCAAATAGAATCCATCTCTGTTTACTGTCACACTTTTTATAAGTTATATAAACATCTGTTTATTTATTTTGCCCATTGGATATGAGAGCTGTTTACATACTATATACACTTCAGTAAAATGAGAGACAAAAAAGCTCTGGCAACTCTATTGCTGCCAGAGGTCACTCCTCCAGTTAGTGGAGACTGATCTAGATGGCAGGCATAAAAAAAACCCAAATCCACCCCACCTTACCCTTTCCACATTCAGCTGAAACAGCTGTGCTGATAGGTGGAAAAGGATGGCTTATTTTTGTTTCCCTTCCCCATCCCTAATAATACAATGAAAACTTGAAAATAAACAAAATAATCTTGGGAAATTATGTCAATAGATCAGGCTTTGTTTGCCATTCAAAATCTACACTGTATAGAAAAGAACGTACAGAAGGATATGCTTTCAATGAAAAAGTAAGTAATGTTTACCTTTTCAACCAACTGTTTACTAACAGTTGGTTGAAAAGGTAAAGAGTTGAAAAGGAAAAGTGGTATGAAGAGTTATCTAGAAAAAACCTCTAGGGAGTTACACAATTCAGGACCATGCAGCTCCATACATTGTGCTGCAGCTTCTTTAACACAGCATGTGATTTCCCAGTGGATGCCTTAGCTGCAGCTACTAGGAGAACTGGGTTCCCAAACCATGAGCAAGTCACAGTTTTCCTGAAGTGAGAGACACAACTGCTCTAGTGTGCTTTAACACAGTAACTTCCTTATCTAAGGATTGAGACAGTTATCCCTAATGCATCTGGTTGTTTGATTCCACACCTCAAGTGACCAGGTAGTTTGTCCTTGCAGCAGAGTTAAGTAAACACTGGAGCAGTGGAACAAGGCAAGGCTTAAATTCACACCTGTAGATTCACAGAGAGATACCTTTGCTGTAACATCAACCAATTCCAATCCTCATATAAGAGACCTCAAAATCAGACAGCACTAACATGAAAACACTGTGCTTCTGGCAGTGCCAGATCCCACAACATAATTATATCTCCCATCAGCCAAAAGAATGCATAGAGATATTCATTCAAGGTTAGCCATCATTTTCATTCCTGGTTCAAGGTACACAAGGGCATATACACGTGTTTGCTCTGAGAATAATCCTCCATGAGGAGGACTATAGAAATAATCTGTCTGTCACTGGCTTTGGGTTTCATTTGAAAACATTTATTCTGTACTTAGGCACAATGAAGAGGTAGAATTTGGCCCCTATTTACAAAAAGCATAATGAAGTAAAAACTATTGCATCACAAAAACAATTAAAAAATCCAACTTTTTAATTAGAGATTAAAATCAAATACATTTAGCAGCCTCCACACCCACCTAATTATTTCTGAGTAATCTTATCAAACCATCATCTTACATTTTTCTTGCAAATGTTAAGTTTCTACAGTACCATATATAAACAATGCAAGTAGCAGCACGTGTCGCAAGCACTCTTTTGAAGTAAAGAACATTTACTGAATTCATGCTAATCAGGAACGTGCTAATTTACGACAACTTCTAACATTACATCACAATAGCAGTGGATATCACTGAAAATGAGCACAAGTTATAGTATCCAGTTGTTTCTTTCTACAACTTGGAGAACAGAAGGTGATTCTACAGCAAACATCAATAAGCCTCCAGAGATAACATCAGCTTTGTGAAATCAGATTGGCAGCATAATTTACAAGCTTTAGATAGCAGATAAAAAAGATGTAAGGAAAATGCAGACTATGACGCATTCTTTGTATTAATAAGAGTTATTTTTCTTCTAGTGCTGCAGATATCCTGAGAAAGTCATTATTAGTTTTGCTAAGCCCACCTGGACTATTTAAAAGCAAACAAACTATAACAAAATAGAAAAGAAACTTATTTTGCATTCTATTACATGCAGTTTGTGGTGCTCCCTGTCAAAAAATACTTCACAAAATATAAAAACTGCAGTCCCTTGGAGTTGTAGATGCCCAACACTGAAGTAGCAACCTTCACTTTTGGGCTTAATAATATTTTTGCCTCTGCTTTAAATTACCCTCCCTGAATCAGAGGAAATGGAGCTCTTAAACAGGCTTTATTATTATTATTGCTTTCTAAAAATATGTAGAACAGTTAAATTTAATTTATTAATACAGTTAAAAAGAATTTAAATCTATCTGCATACAGTTAAATAGAATTTA
This sequence comes from Agelaius phoeniceus, assembly GCF_051311805.1. NCBI lineage: Eukaryota > Metazoa > Chordata > Aves > Passeriformes > Icteridae > Agelaius > Agelaius phoeniceus. The sequence continues at coordinate 58,290,937 of NC_135267.1, forward strand.
ACTCTATCTGCAACTATCAAAGTCAAGTATCTTACCACCTCATAACTCTACTTGTGTCTTTAAAAAAATCATACTTAACTACAGATAAAAGACAAAGAATGAAAATTATGCAAGGAAGGAAAACAAAGAAACTTTTTCACATGGCTCTTCCCACAACAGGAATTCAGCAATGGCTAGTTACTGAGAGTTACTTAAATCAAATTAGTTTGCCATTCTACAAGTGGAAAGCCGTAAGAAAATATGCTTAGGATACCACAAATATCTTTCAAAATTAACCATTAACACATTTTTGCAATGCAAAGCTAAGTAAAAACAACCAGTTACTGCATAAATTACTGAATTTCTATATTACCCAGTAAGCTTCACAATGTCAAATCACATCTTGACTGGAAAAAAACCTAAAAAAAATTTCAAATCCTCTAAATGCTTATGTAGCATTTTCCTAACATTTGCATTCAAGGTAAAATAGTATCACCAACATCATGTGCAACATATTGGAAAAAATAAGTCAGCTTGATATTTCAAGTCCTTATCATGACCAGAATAGCCACTACTTTCTCTATGACATTAGCACTTTCAGCCAGTACTGAGTATTAATTCTGACAAAGTATTACCGGAAAATTCTACGAAATGGCCAAACAATTCACACATTATCAAACCTGAAAAATGCATGACCATTGGCAAACACTGTATCAGGAAACCATTATGTAAGATTTTTAATTTTGCCTCAAATCAAGAGTAAGGAAAAAAGTTCACAGCAAACATACTTCTATGTTCAGAAATAGATCATCTCTTTAAAATACACCCCCAAGTTTACTTTCTATTTTGTAGCTCAGAAATTAGACTGGTCAGATATTTCATGGAAATATGTGTGTGGTGAAACCAAGCTACTCCATGAGAATTTTCCCACATGCACACTTTTTGAGTTTTCAGAAAATTTATGAACAAACTACTTTTAGAAGGTTTTTCTACATATCAGTGAATAGAACATGTATGAATAAGTAAGCCCTTTCTAATTGGTATCCAATTGAATAGGAAAATAAAATAATGGCCCGTTACTATTTTAGTAACAAAAATCTGAATATACTTCCTTGTAAACAACATATAAAAAAGCACTTGAGACTAATATTGATATAATCTGTTGCAGAGGAAAATATACTGAAATGTTATGCCCAACATTAAAGCAACACATTGGAGATCCAGCTGGGCATAGATTTTTAATATATTGATTTTTCAGTTTCCTTTACCTACAAGGTTTGCCAAGTTTTTTTTAGAATACAACAGCAACCTGTTACTGCTTTTACAGCAGTGGATTTTTAGAATGTTTGGGTCTTAGATGGGGATGTGCAAAAAAAACAAAACAACCATGGAAAATGTTTGCATTGAATATAAGTAGGCAGCAATACTCCCTTTAATTTACAACAGCAGTACCTGATCTGAGGAGAGACAAACGAAGGCAAATCAAGACAGGCAGATTCATAAAGATTCATAAAGTTGTGCCCAGCTTTAAGCTAAGACCACATTTCTAAAACTCTGGATTATCCTGGAGGGAACAGAATTCTCTACAAGGTTCAATCAGGAACACAAAATACTACAGCTGGGATTAGAAGACAGTAAAACTTTTCACTATCTCAGTGGCAAGCGAGAAAGTAGAAGTAACAGTCCTATCCAGTACATTAGTACCTTGTTTGTATAGGAATTTTGCAAGCAAGACTATTTACACAGCAAATCTAAAGATGTAAACACAAATAATATTGAAAATTAAATTCTGAATGAAGAAGTAGCATTTGACTAAATATTTTTTACAGTCTTATAAAATACAATATAAGTGTTTAATACAATACCACATCATCACATAGGTAGTGCCAAACTGTTAAAAACTACAGTACTTTAACACTTAAGCCTAATTTTATGACTCACCCTCTCTGGTTTGACTACCAGTTGCAGCTAAAATCCCTACTGACTATGCTCATACAGCACCTCCAATAAGCCAAAATCCGCACAAAACCAGTAAGTGCTAAGTTTTCATAGTCATCAGTAAGAGGGAGGTCTGAATATTCAAGGACAGGAAATTCTTCTCCATAGCCTTTTCTAAAAGGAACCACCCATTTCTATGCATTATGAATGATATCTGAGTTTCTTTAAAACTGACTTCATTGCCAACTGCTACAAACATTTGCTTCTTCAAAAGGACCATACAACTGAAAAACACAGAAAATTGTCTAGCAACACTCTTAAGTTTGGAAATCTCAAAGTACATCCTTTAATAGCCTTATTCAGTGAACCTTCCTAGATGGTTTTTGCACACGTTTACGTGCCAATTATTAACTCAAGAATGGTGATACAGACAACCCTGGACACACCTTGTTCTCTCTGAGTGATTACTGGAACTTACTCTGAAAATTGTTTTGGTAAGAAAAGCTGATTTGCAGGAAGAGTCTTAATTGAAACCACATTTTCAACTGCTGAAGATCCTTTACATGTGTGTGTAGTAAACAAAGATGGAAGTTTCCTTTATGTTCTGTACCAGAAGGAAAACAATTTTCCAATCAAGTACTGTTATCAAGGTACACTTGATGTGGTATGTTATAGATGTGCATTAGGTGGGCACTACACCCCAAATCTTGCAAGTAACAGTAGAACAACTATATTTCTTCTCCTCTTGTTGCTGTTTTTATGCAGAAGCAGCCAAATTAGAAGCAAATACAATTTGGCAGAACATACATTATATTAGATTGATCTGCTGGACACAAAACGTGAAAAGTTGCCACCAATTAATCAATATATATATTCAGAACTTGTGTTTTAAAGTATTTCAAAAATGAAAAATTCCAAGAATATGCTTGGAATCTTTATAGGCAAGAAACGCCTGCTTGGTTTTAGCTAGGGCCCAGCTCACAACAGAAGTTCTTCAACTAGCAGCATGCATAACTGTTACAACATTCTCCCGGAACAAGCAGAAGAGGTGACACACCTCATGGACACCTCCTCTGTATAGAGACAGTCACAACCCTCCCCCCCCCCCCCACCTTTAAGGATAGGCTCCTGCTTTTTTACTACAGATGTGAACTCTGCTTAGATGTGATTATCCATTAATGAAAACTCAAAGATGCAAGGAGTAGGAAAATGAAGCCTATTCAAGGTCTTCACCTGAAAAATCCAACACCTCACAAAGTGAATCTTACTATGCTCTGTAGGTGCATAGTGACAACCAGAAGTTGGTGAACAAATTCTCATGACATTTCAAATTGCCACTAGGCAATTTGTCACACTGAAAGATGCTAAACACATATTTTGAAAGAAGCTCCAATTTTCTGTATGTTATTATTTGGCATATTAGCTGCAGCAGTGTGCTTCCTTTGACCAGTCAGGCTCTGAAAGGATTGCAGAAAGACCTGTATCAACATATGCCACTGCAACAGCCTTCAGCTAGTCTGTAAAAAACCCCAATCAATGAGGCACCAGAAGCTAGCACAGATGGACAGCTGGAGTAGAGATTGACAGGACAGGAAAAGGGGATGTGCAATCTTGAATCATGTGGGGATGCAGTATGCTGGAGTCAATCTTTAGATGAGATAGAGTGTCACATGGTCAAATAAGAGCCTTCTGCAAAGGGACTGTCCAGCAAGCCAGAACAGAGCCCTGGGTCAAGTGAGCAGGGGAGACACTAAAAGAGTTTTTTTGAATTTGCCTGTTTGTCACTTGAATCTTTTTCTTTGCCTGAGGAAGTAAAAACTGAAGAAACTAAATCTTAATTGTGAGAGGAAAACATGAGAAAGGAACCTCTGCAATCCTTCAATGCATGCCATAAGAATGCAAAAAACACCCAAATACAAGTTTTCAGAAGCAGAGTATTAAGAGAATTCTAAGACTTCATTTGAGGCCAACAAGGAACAAGTCACTGCTCCTTACAGCCTCCAGTGAGCAAGAAAGCAAGCTAACAATGAGTATGCAGGCTCCATGAAGCTCTCATTTCATCTGGACCAAGGCAGCACAATCCAGCTCTGTATATAACAGCAAACTACTGTGTGACAACAGCAATGTCTGAGTTACACACCTATCGAAGCCCTCACTTCTCTGCACCTGCCCTCTGCCTTCTTAACGCTTTCCCAAGCCACCATCCTCTATCATTACTTTCTACAGGATCAACATGATCCACATCAAACTACAATGACCAAACTGCATCAGTACCACAATCTACTGCAGAGCATACTACAGACCACATACACCCAAAGTTAACTTAAAAGGTGTTATGGTAATAGAATTAATCATGTCAGGGAGGTTTGTTCTCACTGAAATCGGGGCTTCAGTAACAAGAGTAACAAGGGGCATATGAATCCATAGAAGTTTAATTGCTTCACACATAAAAATCTATCAACAAAATTAGCAAAGGCTTTTTTAAAGCAGTTGAAAAAGTATGCACATGTACCAAAATGGGATGGATAATGTATGTTTAAAACATAGATTTTTTTTTTAATTTTTTTTTTTTAATGCACTTTGGATTTGCTAATTTGTCAAAATCAGCAATTAAATCGAAGTACTTTGGTCTCCTCTTGGGAGATGGAGCTGTCTCCCTCCTGTGCACCATGGCTGCTACTGGGGTTTTGCATTCTCCTCCCAGCTCCTCTGGAAACAGAAGGATTGGAGCAATACAAGCAGGGATCAATTTCCCTATTTTATTCACTCCTGTACTGCTGTACAGACAGCATCCTTGCTGATGTGAGCTTTCTGCTGGACAAGAAGACTGATACTTTACTGCACAGTCCTTGGCAGAAGGATTGTTTCCCTCCCCATGACCAACTGAAATTTTATTCAAGCATGTTGTTGTCTTGTGGCTCAACAGCCCAAAATTACAGACAAGCTCAGAGTGAAAACAGTTAACAGGACCTCTCTACTTAGGAATTAATTAGATTCAGTTGTTTTAGGATCCACATAACCGAGAAAGTAAGGGCACACTTAGGCCAAATCTCTTTTGGCAGAGACTCACCACAGTACTACGTCACACCCTGATTTTGCAATCTATATCCATTGCTGCCAAGCAGAGAGTAATGCTTCATTTAATCCACACCCTTGTATAATTTGGCTGAGAATACTTCCTTTAGCCTGAAGGCTCAGCAGTAATTACCCTAACATACACCAATTTCAAGTAAATATAAATGGTGTTCTTTAGATAAAGTTTTTGGAATCTTCAAAGATTGCTGTTATTGTGCATGGTATTTAGTGTAATTTTTAGAGAAATGTTTTAATTAACTTACCTAGAAGAAATATGAGAAAGAACATATAAAAGAGGAACATGTGTATCTTTGATCTCAGTATAAACAATTCTAGCAAGTTTAACTAGAAAATACAAACTCTTATGACATTTATAACATCTTATCAATCAGATAGAAGAAACTGGATAAGCAACCTTTTACAATAGAAGAACTAGATTGTCATTACTGTTAATGGTTATGTCTCTGTGTCATTACTATTCTATTGGAACATTTATGTGGTTAGATGAATCTATTTATACAACTTATGTTTTCAAATTAAAAAATCATTTCTACTATTCATTTTTTAAATGTAAACACCCAACTCTTCTATCGTAAGACAAGATCCTGTATTTGCACCTTGAGCCAGAACTCTGACATTGTCCAATGATGTGGGCAGCACAGCAGGGTCACAGAGCTCTGAGGAAGCTCCTACTGCAGAATGGCCTGAGCTGCCTGTAAGCCATGATGAAAGCACAGGCGTGTCCTGATACTCTTGATTTTTATTTACTGCCAAAGTCAGCTGTAAGCTGGAACATCATGAGCCTTTGTAATCTATTTGCACTGAAGAAACTGAGTCACAGCTACTTCAAAATGTAAATGGTATAGCCAAATAGGTTATAAAAGAAGGAGGTATAAAAAAATAACATCTTGTGATAGATATTCCTATTGTTTCAAAAGAAAACTTGCTTTGAGAAAAATTTCTGTAAGCTCTATTTTTCAGTTCTTCCATAGCGTTATAAGCAAATAATAATGAAAAAAGTTTTACCTTCTTTCTTTCTCCCTTCTCTTACACATTTCCTTTAAGTCAAAGTGAGAGGTATAAATATCTTAAAATGAATGATCATCTTCCCCAGGGGAGTTCCCATTCAAATTAACAGACATATATAAAAAAGCACTTTAGACTTAATGCTCTTCTGCTTATGGTAAAAATACTTTAAGCAAACATCAGTGTAATTACATCAGTTGACACTTGCTGAGAGCTGATCTGTGGTGTTGAGCTGGTGATTTCTCTCTACTGAGTCCTCCTACCATTTTTAAAAAAAAAAAGAGAAAATCTGTTAACTGGATCTTAAACTTAATTCACTGTAATACTTAGTGACTATGCAGTAATCTTTAGTTAAAACAAAGGCTTATAATGACTGTAAAGGTATGTTTATCTTTGGTTAATAGGAGGAAAAAATCCCACAACAGAATAATATACTCAAAAACCAAGGGACTAAAATAAGTCAAGTTTACCCACTTAGAAAGTGCCAGTATTCTGCATTATTGCTATCTGTTATTACAGATGAAGTGGTGGTGGGGATGTTTAAATAATTCAGTTTCCAAAAGAAAGAAAACATACATACTTGATCCAGCCACAGAGTTAAAATCAATTACATCCTACAAATCACAGAAAATGTGAGAATTCTTCAAAGTAGCAATAACATATTTATTGCAATAACAGAAAGCAACTCACGTTTCTACATTTAAGAATGTAAAAGAAAATACTAGGTAAAATTCTTAATTTTTTGGCATCAGTATCCCATTAGAATAATTAAATGAAAAGGATCATATTTTTAAAAAATCCATCCCCATAAAAATATGAAGAACAGTTCTCTTGAGAATTTTTTAATTTCTGAAAAGTGTGTCAGGCAGAATTAGTTCTTCAGATATGTGACAGAGCAGGAAGACAACAAACTGCGTAAGACCATAGAAATATAACTGCAAAGTGAGAGACAAGAACTAGGCACTTATTTCTTTCATCTTGATGCACATTCCCCTTTTTCAAACACATGACACAATCTACTAGCAGCAGATTTCAGCTTGCAGGAAGCTAACCACTCCACAAGCATTTATTCTCATCGCTTCCTATGTTGGCAGCACCTCTATAGCATACACTGAAAGTGTTCTGCACTTCTGTTCAGCCCCAGACTCCATGGGTAGCAGAGTGCTACCAAAACATATTTTGCCCACAGGACTGTCTGATCAAGGCCACTAGGAATATCCCTTAGTGAAGGGGGAACTTGCATTTCTTCCTCTGTAGAAGAGGGAGGGAGAAATATTAGTAAGAATGAACGGAAAAGATAAACAGATCAGGCAAACAATGAAAAGGCTACTAAACAATTTTGCACAGGCCTCATAACATCACTTCATTATTTTCTCAATCAATAACACAAAAAAAGGCCTGCAGATTCACCAACGCTAATGAAATTGAGAAACTTTGTGAAATTATTATACATTACCTACTTCCCTTTTGTAAGTTTTTTCATAAATAAAAAATAAAGTTAGTTCCCTATAATGACCTATAGCAGATTGTACCACACTCACACCACTTTCAATTAATAGTGTGGGTTCTGAACTATTTTTAGGTGTGTATTTGGTTCTCTTCACCATAACATTTCTGCCCCAATTTTAAGAAGATGTGGGGATAAAAAGAAAAATGTCAATGGAACTTAGACATTATGACAAATTGCTACAGCATTTCCATAGCTCTGATCTGTGCAGCCCTGCTAGCTTAATTGCTTTCACCATCACAGAAAATCTAAATGAAGCTGCTGGGCAAGCTAATGAGCAGCATACATTACAATTCAACAAGGAAAAGATATACCCAATATTCTTTCAAAACAAAATTGAGTTCTTTTCTTGTGTTTATATTCTTGGCAAGAAGTCTTTTACACATACTCAAGATATTTCTCTTAAAAACTGGATAGGAAGATATTTCACTCCTATGTTAAAATACAGTATTAACACTAATATGCTAGGAACAAAAAAAGTATGTTTTCAGTGATCCATGTGCCATTCAATTTGCCTGCATGGACTGGATCCCAGTAACAGATTTCTCCAAAGGGCACTCCCTCTAAACAAAAATATTCCCCCACCCTAAAATTACATATTTTCAGCACAGTAGTGCAGGGAAGATGGCAATGGTGCCACCTGTACCACATGGCTTCTTTTAGTCATCTCCTGTCTTTCAATCACCTCTTTCATGAGGTACTACAAATACTGTACTTCATCTTATACTTGGACTCTAGAGTTCACATACATGCACTCTTCTAATAATATATACTCTTGTTGTTTTTTAGTATCTGTTTGGAATATTTTGTTGATGATTATTCTAAAATTAGAAAAAATAAGTTATTAGACTAACAAAATTGAATTGAATTGTTCATTTGATACATGTTCAATTACACCTTGTGTAAGCCTTATTTCCCCTAAGAGTTTCTCAGTAAGAGATGAAAAGAATAAGGTTACACTGAACAAGCTTTCTGCAGACATTCTTCCTTGATTGGCAAAAAATTATGTGAAAGGCATATAGCCACCAAAAAACCCAAACAAGCCCATCCAATTCCTTCAGGGCTGTTGCAGTACTGAAGGATAGATGTTACAGAGTTGGGGAGAAAGTATGAAATATTGGGGGGGATCAATGACTTAACATACTTATGAGACTGCAACTTTTGACATGTATTTCTGCAGCATCTCTGCACAATGTGCATTTTGCTACTTAGTGCAGCAAAATTGTACCTCCTTTTTCTGATTCTAAAAAAAACCCCAAGAATAAAAAATGTATTTTAAGAACATTTAACTGATGCATTAATATTTCTGATATCTTTATGTAGAAATCTATTTCACCATCTGCTTGGGATTGAAAGAAGCAGTTTTAAATAGTCTATCAAATGTTACAGAGAACTTAAATATGAAGTCAGTTTTGTTAATTTTTTTAGAGAGCAATAAAGAGTGTTTTGAAGCTTTCCCTTTATATAGGTGGAAAACACCTTTGACTGTCAGTTGTGTTAATGGAGAGAAAATTTCTAATTGTTCTCAACCCTGCCAAAATGTTGTGTTTTTTGTTTTTGAGATTTTCTTTAAAGATACAAGAACCATCACGTTTCTAGCACATACGTAATTAATTTTTAAGAGCAAGTTTAATTAACTGGTTTTATTGAAGTCCAAATTTCAGTGAACAGATCTGTGTAGTATTTATAGTCAAGCTTCAATCTCCCACATAATTAACAATTAGGGTCACTGTTAATTACAATGACTTGAAACCTAAAACTTATTTTAGAAAGCATGTCCTGAACATTATGGTAGTTACTGAAGAATCACTGTTGAATAAAGCCCAAAGATGCCAGATATTTCTTTCATGGCATGCCACAGACCTCCAAAACAGTGTGTCATAGGAAGGTGATTTCACTGTCCAAAGATACTCAGTCTTAAGGAGGAAAGGCAAACAGAATTTTCCAGAGGGGATTTTAATGTCTGTGAGCTAGAATGAGCAATTGAAAATCTGGAGTTTTTGTGACTTCTCTATTTGTTAAAAAAATAACAACTAGGAAATGGGTCATCCTGGAAGAAGTTATGAAAGAGGAGGATATGAGAAGAAAGAGACAGGAATGTTTAAGACAAAGTTCTGGATAATGCTACAATATAGTGCTGCAGAACAGCACTACAGGCTAGGTATGATAAAACTGGCACTAAGCATGAGCATAGCCAGGGCCATACAGCACAGGCAAGGTAAAACCTCAATTCTGACTATCAAAGACAGATCTCAATCAAATTGCATTACCAAGGAAGAAAAAAAAAAAAAAGGAAAGCAAAGGAAGAAGAAAAGAAGTTCAGCAACCTTAAATATTACATACCTCTAGGGACAGATTCCTTAAAGTACTAAACACCCATAAGACTTTGTGAATCTAAACTACAAATGTAAAACCCAAAGGGGATGACTTTCTCCAAAGACAAACATCTAGCTGACTTTTCAAAGTTACTGACATTGTTATGAGCACAGGTACAACTATACTGAGGCAGACACAAAAATTATTCTGATGTGGTAAAATGAGTCACAATCCTGATGAAAACATTCAGCAAACAGGCCGTCATGACAGACAGTAAGAAAACCTAAGTTCCATGCCTTTCCCTCAAATTTAAAACAATGTGAGAGGAGGGCACACAACACACATTTTTTTTAACTAATTCTGTTAAATCTGATGAAATGTCTCTAATGAAGTGCTTTATATGTAACGCATAAAAATAAGTGGATCCATGTTGTACTTGCTTTGTGGCTCTTATTTGCTAATTACTATTTGACAAAATTAATTATGTTTTTCTAGTAATTCTAACCATGCTCTTGACCAAACTCTCTCTTGCACAGCACTGCACAGAATCAATGGGAAAGCAGTAGGTGTTGTTAACTTTGCATTTGGCAAGACTTTCAACACTGTCCCCCATAACATTCCCACAGATGAACAGCTCAGGTGTGCACTGTGTAAAACAGACAGTGCAGCAGACTGGAAGTTGGCTGAGTTGGAGAGTTTAGAGGCTTGTAACCACTCACATGGAACATAACTGGAGACTTTAGACCAGTGGTGCACTCCACAGGTCAGTACTGGTGTCCACACTTGAACTTCTCCTTTAATGACCTGGATGACAGGACCAAGTGCATCCTCAATGAATTTGCAGATAATAAAAATCTGGGAGGAGGAGCTGATACAGCAGAGGAACATGCTGCCATTCAGAGGTGCCTTGACAATGCACACAAATGGGCCAACAAGAACCTCTGGAAGCTCAACAATGGGAAATGCCAAGTCCTGAACTAGGGGAGAAATAATCCCATGTACCAAAGCAGACTGAAATATACAAAATATAATTTAAACATAATTAAAAATCCCTTCATGTGAGAACAGTCAAATATTGTGATAGGTTGTCCAGAGATGTTTTAGAGTCTCCATCCTTAGAGATATTCAAAACCCAAATGGATACAGTCACTGAGCTCTAGGTGAGTCCACTTTAAGGAGGAGGGTTGGGCTCCATGGTCAATAATATCATGATCTTGTCTTTACTCATCTCACATAAAGAATATTCTGTCATTGAGAAAGATACTGAAGCTTTCTATCAGATAATTAAACAATTAATTACTTCATTTAGAGCAAACTGGTTGGAAACAAAGGCAGTCCTGCCTTGGCATCCATGAGCTAACTATTCTTGAAGGAAGTGGGGAAATAGAATAAATAGCAGAATAAGGCTGGGGCTTTGTTAAAATCTATAAATCTGTGAAATTATGCACTTGAAGAAAAGCCAAAACACATGATATGTCAAGGTATACAGAACCCATTTGTCAAAATGAACACACATGTTTAAAAGCCATAGCAGTGAATATTATTTTTATTTGAAGTATTATATTACAAAGTCACAAATAGCTAATTCTGCAAATGTATCTGGATATGAAAAGATTTAAATGTCAGGAAAGATCTGCTGTAGTACTGCTACTGCCCATATAGCACATAGATAGAAACACTGCTTTTCCACTGCTTCCTACCTCAGGCAAGACTGAGACAATTAAACTGTCTTTTAAAAAGAAAGGGCTGCATATATTCAGGCTGCTACACTCCCCATACTACAACATATCAGCTACCTCCTTACCAAACTATTTGAGCATGCACATACACCAGTTGAGTGGTTAAATATACTGCTAACAGAGCTTTACACGTGTAAATGGGAATTCTGCATTTTGCTTTAAGAAGCACTAAATGCACAGTAAAGGGTGACAGAACTGAACTGTCAACATAACCTTCAGGAATATGGAACCATCTGCTGGATCTCTAGTACAGGCAATTGTTAACAATGCAACATCCCAATTAAAATAAGTACAAAATGAAAATATATTTTGTATATAAAACCAACACAGAAAATAAAGGTTCTGTCCTCACAGCACAATCAATAAATCAATAGAAACATTTAAGTACAGATTATCTATTATTCAAAAGCAAAATTTATCTGGCAGTTAGGACCTGTGAACACCAGCACTTATCTTCACAGTTTATAACCAATGGGGTATGATGAAATAGATAAGTAAATCTTTTTCATGTCTTACTGAAAACAAGTCTACCACAATAGAACAACCCGGAGGCCCACAAAACGACAGAGAAGTAATTCACAATTTTAAAACATTTTCTTACAGAAAAACCTGTTTTACTTGTGGCCCATTAGTATTTTTATGGTTGCTTTCCCTTAAAAATCTTCCTGTTCGCATGGCTTCTTCTTTACTATATTTCCTATTTTACTATGCTTCCCTGGTATAAATACTTTCCTGGACCTGTGGATCATCTTGGAAGTATAAATCAGCTCTGGAAACAAAAACACTGAGAGTGTTCATACACAGCTATAACATACACCTATGTTCCCTCATGCTACTTAGGAAGTCCCCATCAACATTTTTATCTGTGCTTCTGCATAAAGTAAAATTCAAGAAAATAAAATTTCTTGGTTTGAGCAATACTAGGAATAGCCATGTAGAACAACTTAAAAGCATACGTTCTTGTTCTTCAAAGGGTTAGTCCACTTACATTAAGTATTCACAATATGTAAGCATATGTGTTCTACTGCCTCTGTGAGATTTACACACAGTGGAAATAACATGCAACCATTAGCAACAGATGAATATTATTATGGCTCCAAGCTCTTTTGTTTAGGTAGACAATAAAAATACTGAAGTTAATTGGTGTATGGCCATTTGCATTGTGAATTAGTGACTAAAAGTGATTCTCAGACTAGGGGTCCATCTTTTAGACCATGCTAAGGACCATTTCCCCAGCTGCTCAGAAAAAGTAATCATAACTTCATTTGCGAAAAAAATTGTCTGCCTTTAGGAGATAATTCTATATAATTATAGAGATTATTCCTATCTTTACTATCTACATTTTAAATCTCTATTACGTGTTTTTATTTCATTATATATTCCACCCTCCCTCTGGAATTCTTTTTACTCCTCTCAAGGATACAAAACAAAAACACTTTGAAATTAAGGTGCCAATTTTCTGTCTTATTTTACAGGTGCCCAAAAAAAATGGCATGAAATATAAATTGTTATTAAATACTGTGATTATCAATGAAACAGATATTACTAGCAAAGTAAGCATCACAAATGTACATAATTGCATTGCTTACCTTTTTCTCCAAATCTTTCAATATAAAACATCTTTAGGAAAAAAAAATCTATAAATAGATTAAAAAACAACTGCAAATAGACTATCAAGCAGTAAGGTTTTGTAGTAGTATATATGCTTTTAAATTCTATTCTTTTTGAGTGCCCGTGTTTAAGATACTTCAGTAAGCATTAAAATATTATCAAAATATTAAATTAAGAAAATTTGGCAATCTCATCCTCTTCTATGAATTTACAGCACTAATAAATAGGTGTACAGCTTATATAAAGAAAAATTTTACAAAGAAACATGCATCAGCATTGGACTATATCACATTGGACTTAAACAGTATCACATATAACAAAACTGGGTTAGTCCCTGAAAGAGCTGCACAGCAAAATTTTTAAAGGCAGAAAATAAAAAAATCCTCATAGAAGTTATCACCCCTTCTGTACAAAAAGTGAAGAAATAAAGAAACTTACCACTTTCAGCAGTGAAAGAATACAGAGGATTCAGTGGAAGACTCAGAGCACCCGACAGCCTTAGCTTGGAGTGCGGTGACAGAGATGATGGTGCAGGAAGCAAGAGATTTGAGTTTGCCTGTAATAGGAAGACAAATCAGAAAGTGAAGTGTAATTTCCTAGGTCACTTACTGATGCAATAGCTAGAAGAGAAATATGTGTTTACTATGAATAACTATTAAATTCCAGGAAAAAAAATTAAAGCTCAAGTCGACGAAGACTAACAACTTCAATATTTATTTTTTCTTAGTATTTGGACATACAGACTGGGAAAAATTACTGGCACAGCAACAAACTCAATTGTGTGTTTATATATGAATACTAACTCTCAAGCAGTGCAAACAGTGAAACAGAATTGTCTGAACCAGCATTTTGTTGCATCTTCGTGTATAAGCATAAGACGTGTATATGCTCATAAACTTATAAGTGTAAAATAATTTCTCATTTTTGAGTACTCAAACTACACTACATCCATGAAGAGATACTCACCACTATATGAAAAAAAATCTTAAACCAATCCTAGCCCAGAACTGATTTCTGTAAAGCAATAAACACTAAAATCCCAGGCACTTCCTACATGTAAATCACACATAATATAATTCCAGTCCTAATCTCCATAGCAACAAAGATAATGTAGTTAAAATCCATTTTCCTATGGACTTTATATATATATACATACACACACATACAACTATTACAAAACAAAAGCCCTTCCCAAACTTTACTCTTGTAATATTATCCAATACAGTCTATGAAAAAAAAAATTAATGATCTCAAGTTTTTGGTTGATCCAACTGAGAATTTTACTGTTTGTTAAATATATTTTCATTGCCTTAGTACACTAAAGCCAAGGCAGAAGAAAAACAGGCCTTGAATAAAATATTTGTAGCTTTCCTCAAGCAAGGTATTCATACACTAAAATTAATGAGAGTTATTTACATAACATAATTCTTGACCCTTTTAAAAGTCAAGCCTATTTCATCATATAGAATAAAAGCATATGGTTACTCAATCCAACTAAAATCTAATCTAAACTCTAGATCAGAACCTTAAACATAAGTGGTGGGCCAGTGATATCTTGCAAATTTTCAAACTACTGCATTGTAAATTCTGTTTAAAGAAAGGAGACACTCACCGATTCACTTGGGTTTAACTATCTCAAAAATGACCTATTTTATATAACTATTCTTTCTGTAATTCAATAATTATTATTCAATTCAATAATGCACACTATTTGGGTATTGGCAAATTACCTGAAATGTAGGTAATTTAGCAATAAAAATGTGTGTTGAATTACTTGACTGGGCCAGAGGGTATCTGCCACCCAATCCTCTGCACCACTACACCTGACCATCTTAATGTGTCTAGTTTTTGTGCAGGAATATGGATTTCATTCTAATGTGGATAGTTTATAGCAAAAATTATCTTTGACTAACAAGCAATCTTGCAGCAAAAGTGCACAACTGTAATGACTATACTCCAAAGCTAACAGAAAGAAAAGTAAGATAGAAATCAGATTAATTCATTGAACATGATTTCAAAAAAGCATTAAACCTACTAGATTTTACCACAGTGTACAAATTCAAATGAATGCTAGTAAGCAGTAGCTGGGAAATGTTATCAGAATGGAGGCCTGTTTTTCTGAACAACTGCAACAATAAAATCAATCTGCTTTTCTTACATTTACATATGCAAGCAAGGTTCATTAATATAAAGTTTTCTCTTATACAAAAGAATGGTGGAAAGCCATTAGCTTACATATTTACTCAAACACAGAAAAAATAATCTGTTCTGCAAATGTTTTGATCTCAGCTTCCAGTATTTCATCTTCTTTAATCCACTGTAAACTCTAGGGAGAGCCTTTTTCCCTAGATAAATGAGAAGATCTCCCCTTTGCATGAATTTCTTGCTAAGGGCACACTACACCACAAGACAAACAGAGGCTTTCCAATCAAATACTTTAATGGAACTCTCTTTCAAATTTACTATCAAAAGTTAGATTTCAGATAACACCAGGAAATGAAGACAGGTTGAATATACTGGCCTTTGGAAATCAAGTTTAACAGGACAGAACAAACTATTGAAAACTAACACTTAATAGATGCCTCCCCAGTTCATCCTGGAAGGAAGAATTATGAAGCTAAGCTTGTCTTGATTCTGGTCCTTGAACAAATTATATCAGGGATTTGGAACTCTATGTAAATTATTCCTGTACAACACTTAATTCACTTCTCTTTATTTTCCTGCTGTATTATGCAAACACTCTCACTATACGTGCCAAATAGTGTGCTTTGAAATCAAATGCAACAAGACACACAGAAGAGAGGGCTGAATGTGCAGTCCTGAGGATTTAAGAAAATCACCTCTTCTAAAACGCAGCCTAAGTTCCATTAGAGTACTTCCTTTCTGTCCAAGGCCTTAAAAACAAGAGGAAAACCTTTTTAATAAAAGAGATATTAAAAATTAAGTTTTAAGTAGTCTTACAGGAAGTGATTTATACCTCCTCTTGATGGCAGTGAAGCTGAATTCAGGTGAGCAATAAAAGACTGCCCATCCAAAGCAGAGCTTTAATGACCTTTCTGCCACTAGCTCTTAAGTATTATTTAAATCTCTAAGAGGCCCAAGGAGGAAAAAAAAGTCACAACATTGTAACAGAAATGGGAAGCACTCACCTAATAAGTGAGGAATTGTGATTCAAGCACAACTGCTTCCAGGTGAAGTACCCTATTCTATGAAAAATAATTCTCCTACAACAGGCAGACATAAGACTATTCACAGAACAAAATTACTTTTTTTTTAAATACAGGCTGTGGGAAATCATTGCTAAATATCTTCACAACAAAGAGCAAAGCTGGCTAAGATAGCCAACCATGAATTTACTTATTTTTCACAACAGGCTCTGCTTTCTTCATGCATGAACCACAGCTTTATCAGAGACACAGTTTACTACTACTGAAGATTGAGTAAAACTAAGAGTTAAAACATTCTTATTGTTTCCATCACAATAAAGAAACCTATGTAATTTTTGCCAGGCTTAAAGAAAGATGATTTGCATTTTCTTTTCTGTGTTAGGGCAGCTCTATGCAAATTATGCAAATACACACTTTCAGTGAAACTAGTTTTCACATTAAAAGTGAATTGCATGAGACAAAAAATAGAATGCTCTAAGACTTGACAATGTGGCAAAAGCATGTATTGAGAGATAAAGCAGCCAACATGTAATTGATTCCAAGACTAGTACTACAGAGTATTTACAGATGCTATTTGTAAATGCCACAAAGGTGTCAGACATCTAAAAGGCGAATTTCAGAGCTAGAATACTACACCTTCAAAGAAAGCTCTTCTCTCCATACCTACACAACATATCTCATCCCCTTGTTATGGACAGTTACAAACTGTTTTTTTTTTACTGCTAGATGGAAGGGAAACTAAAAAAACAAATAGTAACATTGAATGAAAAACTCTTATAAGCAGTTCCAAGAGCCAGAGATGAGTTAAATGTTTTCCTATCAAAAACTTCCATTAACAGAATCATGCATTAGTATTAGTTCCTTGAGGTAAAGACAAATAACTGCTGCAAAGATTCACTACTCTGTAATTTCTCTATTTGGAAATGAAGCTAATTCTGCATTCTGGTTTCATACAGAAATTAATTTTTACATTTGTATCAAAATGTCTTAGCTTATGTGAATTGCTAAAGCTTTAGCACAATAATCAACTCTTGGTTCTAATTTCTGGGCTAAGAATGGCAATGCTGCAGAAAAGAAGAAACTTCATAATTTCTTAAGGTTCATGGTTAGGTAAAAAGAAGAAAAACAGAAATAAAAAAAAATATTGGTTCTAACAGGACCTGGAAAGGGGGCATGGTCATAAGACAAAGAACGCCAATCTTATACGGGATCAGAGTACTCTCTATCTAGCTTAAACCGAACATAATGTATTGACAGTACATTTTCCAATCCATATCTAAGTCACAGAACTCTAAACTCTACACTTTAAAGTTAGCTTTAAATCCAGTAGCTGTTAAGTTTTAAAGTTCTGAAGTAAGTTTTAAATTCAGTATGCTGTTATGTTGACACATGTGAAAACCAGAGACACCCACATTGGCAGATTTGCTATTTGTCTGTTCCAGCACATTTGTCTCATAAAACATGACTCCAGGTGTGACCTTAGGCCAGGTCTACAAGGTGTGCTGCCACCATGCTTGTCCCAACATGCTACTTCCCGCATGTCTGTCACAAGGGCATGCAAACATGACCCAAAGACCAGGATTACTCTGCACTGGGGTGGCCTCACCTTGAATGCCTTGTGCAGTTTCAGGTGCCACAACATAAGAAAGACATTAAACTATTAGAGTGTCCAAAGGACAGAAACAAAGATGGTGAAGGGCCAGGAGGAGAAGCTGTACCAGGAGTGGCTGAGGTCACTTGGTCTGTTCAGCCTGAGAAGGGGAGACCTCAGTGCAGTTACAGGCTCCTCATGAGGGGAAGAGAAGGTGCAGACACTGATCTCTTCTCTGTGGTGGCCAGTGACAGGGCCCAAGGGAATGGCCTCAAGTTGTGTCAGGGGAAGTTTAGGTTGAATATGAGGAAAAATTTTTTCACTCAGAGGGTGGTTGGGCACTGGAACAGGCTTCCTGGAGAAGTGGTCACATCACCAGCCTGACAGAGTTCTGGAAGTGTCTGCACAATGTTCTTGGGCACATGGTGTGACTCGGGGTTGGTGCTGTGCAGTGCCAGGAGGTGGACTTGATCTCTGGAGGTTCCTTCCAACTCAACATATTCTATGATTCTGTGAAGTACATACAAGGTAACACACCTGTGTTCTCATTTGGATTTTTAATGTTCCAACTCAACCACAGTGCAGCAAGTCGCCCTACGTGTGGTTTCGTCTTTCTCCATTTTCACTCGTCTGTTCCCAGAAATATTAGCACGTTCTCACACATGTGGCTGAGTGGCAACTTTTAAGAGTTTTACTTTGACAAATGCTTTAGCAAACCATTCATGTGAGTGTGCAACTCTGATAAGCCTTCCACCAAAGCGAGTACTTACATACATGCATCATTTTTCATATGGGAAAGGGAATTGCATACACATTAAAAACTAATTCCCAATCACAAAATAATAGAAATTTGAAGTTTTATGTTGTATATTTTACTCTGGGGCTGTCCAAAATGTGATAATCAGGCAGGCAATACTGCAGCCACATGCAATAAATTATCCCATCCCTGCTTGAAAAGTATCTACCGCTGTCATCGGAGTCTCATGTTGGATCACTGAAAAGATTAGCATCAAGACTCCTTTCAAAGAAATCTCCTCCCCCATATCTCAGTGGGTCATAAAGTCCTGCAAGGAAGCACTCTCAGTGTTCATAATCACTACTACTAGGTGACCAATATCAAACTGGATGTGCATTCTTTCAACCACCATCCTGTACTGTCTGGAAACTCACACAGGGAGAAGACTGATGAATTTTTGGACATCTCCCACATGGGTAGGGGGCTTGGAGGATGCTGTCAAAAACACTGATCATTACTCTGCTCACAGTGGACTTACTCATCCCAAACTAGTCAATGGAAATCTAGTGTTACAAAACTCCAGTGGCTGAAAGTTATTCTTTCAAACACAGTTGTAGGCTTATCTATTTTATCTAGTCACACAGGAACATGGAACTTGTAGATGCTTCTGCTAAACCAGATTTGTCTTCCACAGTCCAGAACTACTGGTTAATCTGGGACTAAAGAGTTGCAATGATAAAGGCTCTCATAAATTCTCTAACCCCATCATTTTCTTCATATGGCCAGACATCCAGAACAGTAAAAATTTATCCTGGACTATCTTCCTGGAATACTTGTCCCAGACACAAGGCTACATGCTCCATTCTCTCCATGTTGTGCCTTTCTCTGATAAACAACTTGACAGCACCAGCACTCCCTTTGTAGGTGAGCAGACCAGAATGAGCAGAAAGTAGAAACGAGGTTTGCTACCTTGTGTCAGGCCACATGTAATTGAAAGGTAGAAGCAGCATACTAGTGTTATCCATGAGAGCTATCGTGTGCTGTTTCATGAAGGGGTTCACTGGGAGTTCACGGTTCAGAAATCTGTGGTCTGTGTGAAGGTCTATGGGATAGCTTTCTTCCAGACAGTTTCAAAGTTCAGGCCTAATGGGGATGCCAAAGCCAAGGAACCAGAATAAATCTAATCCAAAGTAAAACCCCTAAAGCATGATGACAGTAGTTACAGCAACCCCAGGAACAACAACTTTCATCTACTCATCTGCTTCTTTTGTGATTCACTACTTATTAATGCAGACAAAACCTAAAACTACATTAAAAAAAATCTACATGCACTCAACAGTACTTCAAAATGAAAACCAGTAAATGCAAACTCAAATGTGGTTCATGTCATTGTGAAAAGTAATTATAACTTCACAGTGCTATTCAGGAACATTCTGCATCCTTGTTGCATGCAAAATTGTCTCAAGTTGGGGAATTTAACTTAATTAAATTTATTGCCAATTACAAAAGCTTTAATTACCAATTTGAGTATTGAGAAACAAGACAAATAGTAAAACACCCAGCCAAAGAAAACACTTTTCATCCCTTTTTGTCTGTCTCCACTTCAGGCACCTCTTTTTTCTCCTTTCTAATCCCCAGTCTCCTTAATTTTGACATTACATTACACTCAGTCCCCTTGGAAAAGCAGTGGAAGTGTGGGGCAGTAGAGTGAGACTAGTGCATAGTGACTTCCTCTTTTTGACTCTTCTTTTTTCTTGCTCTTTTCAACTGCTTAATATGGATCCTCCACCACCCAACATCCTTGGGGATTGCACCTGTCCAACATGGATTCTTCCATTGTTTGCAACACAGTCAGAGATGTACCATCATCTGTGTTTTCTTTTGCATGTCCTCGTGTATCTCCTGTATTTCCCTTCAAGCCTACTCTGTTATTTCCCTAGTACTTCCATTTCTGCATTGTTTTGAGTCTCTTGCATCACCTTCCTGCCTCCTTCTGTGTCTTCTTTCAGATCACTCCTCGCATCCCTCTTCCTGTATCTTCACTTGCACCCCCTGACACGTTTTCCTTAGCATTTCTCCTCTGCTGTGGTGTTTCCTGTCTCTAGTAGGTTCTGACCTTTCTTAAGTCTGTCTTCTCAGAGGTGCCATATTCTGTCTGGTTCCAGTTTCAGTTGTGCAGTTGCTCCATACTGCCCTTCAATGAGCTGGCTTGAAACAACTGTGCCCAGCATAGGACATCCTCTTCTCTCTGCCCTGCAGCTCCCTAAAACCCCTACCATTTATGCCACATACAGTTTTTAAGGCGGATAGGAATCTCAACCATAATGATCTATGGATCCCTGGTTTTACATAAATGGACAAACAGCAATAGGCACTAGCACAAAAAAAAAAATCCCTTGTCATCAGTACTTGAAAAATGGAATTAGGTTTTTTTATGATTGCTCTTAAGAGCTACTTACAGCTGCATTAGTATAATTGACAGATGTATTCATTTCTAAAGACCAGATGCCATGACAATACATATGTGCTTTTTTAAGTATACCAGTTCCAGAATATGGGAAGACTATATACTTCTGAAAGTAATTAAATTTGACTTACCGTAACAGAATCAAGTTTTTGTTTCACCTTCTGCATTCTCATTGATGCTCTTGCAACACTGACAAACTGATCTGCTGGAGACATCACTGAGTTTTTTTGGACAGGAATTTCAGAAAAACTGCCAATGAAGTGTGGCCCCCTTGGTGCAGCTGTGGTAAGTGATGAACTAAGATCTCTTACAAGTTCAGCTTCCTGTTGAGCAACTGTAGAAATAACCAATATTAATGTCTCAGGTGAAGCCTTACATTGCCATGGGAACAAAAAAATGGAAGGATCACAGTCATTTTGCCAGCCATGTCTTCAGTCAAATACCATCAAAAACTGTACCAACAGTACTATAGGGAAAACCTGAAAGTGACATGAAAATTTCCCCTTACTACCCCATTTTCCCCCTAACTCTTCTGATCACAACATCACACTTTCAGTTATTTGGTTAAGTAATCTCTCATACAGAACTAGTATTTTTGTATTGCTTATAAACAATAGTGTTCCTCATCCAGAAATATGGGATTGGGTGGGGGGAAAGAGTGGGAAGAGAAAGGAATTTTTCAAAGGCAATAAAGTTGTAAAGCCTGCACTGAGTTCAAGCTGGTGACATTTCACATTTTTTCCAGCCTAGTTCAAGTGAGTTTATGATGCCTGAGCAGTACTTCATAAGTTGGCAGACATATTATCCAGGCAGAGGACACAATGACTGACAAGTTGACTTTTGCAATTTTTTGTACTATGGTCTCAAGCCAACAAAGGTTAGAAGAATTCTTTATGGAAGTTCTGTCCAGGACATTAATAAAACTGTTGGTGTATCTAAAACACATGCTGTCAGAGTCTTAAAAATTGTGTGACTAAAATTAGTATTACTGTATGTTTAACTCTTTCAACACTGTGGCAGTATGACTATTTTCTGAAAGAAAAAAGAGTGCTTTTAACCAAAAAAGGAACATAAAGATAGTAACCAATAATACAAAAAAAAAGACCACAATCTATGCAGCAAAGTCTCATTGTTAGCAGTTGGGCAGTCAGAAGACACAAATAACTACGACTGTGCTGCGTGGTCTTTGAATGTGTATGCCCATATTTCAAACTACTATGTTAAGTTTTTTAGACTCACTTCTCATCAAAAAATTCTGAAGAAACCCTTCACCCCCAAAAATCATATTGTTTTTTACAATACCAATATCTTAATTGAATATAGCACTGAATATTGATTGCAAAGTCATTCCACTTAATGTTTCAGTAAAAGTTAACCAATTCAACAGATAACCTACACTGAGATTTCATATGAGTAATCCTATTACTACATGTTACTTGAAAAGCCAGTACATAAAGACAGGACCAATTTTACAGATGTATGTCCCCTGCAAACATAATTAATACAAAAAAATACTGCATAATTCGTATTAACACATTAACTCCCTAGATGAAAATGTCCTTTTATGAACACAACTATCAAAAAAGCCTATGAAGGACAATCTGAATTTTATTTCATATACCAAAAATTCTAAGTTAGCATTTATTACTATCTTCTCTTCAATATAACATGGGGAATAAACGTATCTCTGACATAATGACATCACAGCTATAACAGCTACTTATCAGAAGTCTATACACTCTCATTCATTTCTATACAGCTCCTCAACATTATTTTGCAACATAGCTGGCACAAGATACTCAGATTCCAATTAAGCTACTAATTGGTTTTCCAAATAATTGTATTTTCTGGATTCATAATCTACCTTGATATTGCAAAAAGAGCTCTTATATAATGCTGCCTATATATGATAAAGTGCTGCAAAAATCACACAGTATGAAACACAAAAAAATTGAGGGACCTCTGGTGATTTTTGCTGGGCCAAAACCCTTGCTTAAAGCAGCATCACATAGAACAGGTAGTGCAGGATCATGTTAAATTCAGTTTTGGTATCTCCCAGAAAAAAAGATATGCATTAACATCTAATGACTGTTTTCTTTCCTCTCAAAGGAAGTACAAATACTAACAAATTGCTTCTAAAAATAAAATACTTACAGGTGAGTATCAAGAAAATTTGTACTGTACCTTTATAATCATAAATGTATACAAGTATTGGATGGTTTTGACCAAAGGCACAGAAAGACACCATGTGTTCATGTGGATGAAAGGCAACATCACGAAGTGGAGATGTGAAGGAGAGATCAGAATATATGGCCACCTGATCTCCTGCAGAAGTGAAGTAAGTTTATTAATGCCATGGAAAAATATTTGAAACCTTCAATACAGCAGAATAACAGCTGGTTAAATCTTGTATTACTACAATGTTTGCCACTGTAAATAAATGTTCTTCAGTCAATCTCCTGACTGAAAAGTTGTATTTTGGCATAAGACGAAGGAAATATTGCAAGCTTTTAAGTTATTCAGTAAGTCAGAAAAGTTAGTGCTGTTGCAATTGCTGCAGGAAATGCCAGAGGAGGATGCACCAGGTTAGATGAGTTCTCTCGTTCTGATAAGCACGTTCTGGAAAGGTGGCGTTCCACAGTATTTGTTTGTGCTTGCATTGTACAAAGATAGGCATCTTACTTGTGGATCTCAGCTATATAACACTGAAAACAGGAGTGAAAGTTGAGGACAGAATTATTAAAAATATAAATAAAATTAGCTCTTCAGCTGATGGCATTATAAATGCAAATACAGTGTGGCAACAAAAGTCAAAATCCAATAAAAACATACAAATAACAAAGTTCCTCCTTCCTTTTATTTTTGTAATTTTTAAAAATTTTTCAGGCAAATTATGTAGTGACGGAGATCCAAGTTAACATAGTTGGTAACATGGAAAGAAATTCAAAGCAGAACTGTTAGTTATCTGCCAGTTTCAAAATATTTACTTTTTTTATTTTAAAATACTATATAAATTACAGACAGAATATAATGTCATCAAATCCAAAATGGTATTCTGCTACTTTCTGCTCTTATTTTCATCTCTTTTACCTTCTGTACAAGAAACTCTACCCTACATTTTTGTCACATCTTTTCAGAAAAATTTTGGTAGCTATTTTTAAACTCCTTGGCTTGGGGATTAATTCACAGTGATATTTTATATACCACACACCAAAAATATTCAGTCTCTGACCACCCACCACAGAGATGAAGCAGTTCGGCACAAGAGCCTCATTCTCAAATCTAAACAACACAACAGAAAAACTTACCTGACCTAAAACATTTTTGTGCATTCCATCTTAAGATCCTCACCACGTGCAAAGAGCTGCAGTACAAAAAAAGCTGAGCCTCAGGTGCTCCAGTCATGCTGGATATTACAAATGTTACCCCTACTAATTTTCTCTAGAGAATTAAATCTCAGAGATTTAGAAGGCTGAGCTAAAGCTTCAGGATTTAAGAACATCTTATCAAAGTTTTATTCCATATCAAAAGTCTTTCAATAAACCTTAAAAAATCTTTTCCCCCTCAGCTTTGACAATTTGGCTTAAGCCCATAAAATAATTAGTTACCTGTTTCTGGATTCCAAACATAAGCCTTTCCATCTTCACTTCCTGAAAACAGGAACGTACCACATGGTGTTAAGGTGCTGTGAATCTTTTCTCTGTAATTTGTGGCACCTACGTATTTCTTTGTCGCCAAGCTAAAGAAAGTTTGCAAATATAGAAGATATATTCAGAATAGACAATGTAACTTTTTAATTCTCTGTTCCCCCTCTATTTCTCAGAAAAATCAGTACACTTTGCATCCCACATAGATATGCAAGCACACACTTTTTGCAGAGTGAAGTATTTATTTACCCTTTATTTTCCCCAACCTTCATACTGCACCTGACAGTAGAGATAAAAATGTACATCCTTGTCTTCCAGTAGAAAAAGGAAACCCTCAGATCTAGACAACAGATAGAGATGCAGTAATTTGCACTATCTCTATCCTGGGCTTTGCAAAAAAACAGGGAAATTATCACTCTTACACCAAGCTCTGTTAGAAAGGTTTTCATTATGCTTCTTGAGCTTGAATGATTAAACCTATGCAGCAGTGCTCTTCAGACTAAAGTCTCCTTGGTCAGAAACCAGCAGTAGAATCAACAAATTTCACACATAAATGCTGATTCACTATAAATGTTCGATATTATTTTTCAGCTTAGGTATCCTAATCTTTTTTCAGTGAAACACTATTGGTCAGCACGGTAATAATGATCTACTGTCAAAGTCTGTTTGCATCAAGTAAGAGAGAATCCACAAAAGGATGGAAAGAAGATAAATCAGCTTGAAAGAGGCATAGCCTGGAAAAAGATATCAAAGTTCAACTTTGGAGACGAACCCAGCAGCAGTACTACAATGCAAAATTTAAGGCAAGAAAAACAGCAATAGGCCACCATAGCCCTCAAGGACAGAAGATAGCACTATTCACATTTGTTACTGCAAAAACAATGAAAGTATGCTTGGAGAAGTACAGTGCATTTAATATTACAGGAAAATTATTTCAAACAATATTCCAAAAAAATATACCCTAGATGATTCTACAGCAATATTAGCTCAAATAAGAGCTCCTTATTAGCCCAAATAAGAGATTTAGCTGTATGAATAAGAAAGATAGTATCTCTGAGATGTCATGACAAGAGCCCTGCAAGATGTAAAACTAACCTTCATATGAAACCCTAAGGAGAGGGCTGAACTAAAACCAAATCCCTGATCACATACCTAAGTGACAGGACAGCAGTATTATCCAAAAAGATCAAAAAAGCAAGTTGAAAGAGGAAAGTTAAGAGTAACCAGCTGTCAATCAAAGTGAATTGTGTTCATCTGTGACCTCCACCCCCTCTTTTCTCATGCAGGGAATGAACAGTTAATGCTGACGTGTAAAATTATCACTGCTGGGTATCTGACCCTGTGGTTTATTGATAGACTTAAAAGTTAATGTAACTGTGGGCTGTGGTCAAAGTAGAAGTTCTGGTGGTGTCCTCTCCACCCTTATTTTCCCAGGCTCTCCCTCATTTCTTCTCTTGGGCAGCTTTCAGATAAATTTGATCAGAGAGTTGATTAAAATGAAAATTAATCATTTGTATTTGTAGGCTAATTTTTAGTCGGATCAGCTCACTGATCTGACTTACCCCAGATCAGAAGATCTCTAGAAATGATAAAAAAGAAATGCTAGGAATACACAGCCAAAGGTGTGGGAGATTGCAGGAGATTGTACGTCCCATGGATAAATTTGCTTAAAATAATTGTGAAATTGCACCCCGTATTAAACCCTTTCTTAAAGATTAATAGGCATGCCCATGTTTCCCTCTCAAAATAAAACACTCTGCACATTTTAGAAAGAGGAGCAACAGAAGAACACTGGCCTAAAAAATGACAGGTTCACCTCTCTTAATGCAGCAATTTCATCCTTTGAGTGGATAGTTCAGCTTCTAGCATGGTCATTATATTTTATCAATTACAGAAAAAGAGAAACGTGCACCATAATGCAGTAGAGTCCTCAGCTAGCTCAACATTCAATGCAGTATAATAACAGAAATGCTTAGTTTCAAAATGACCTTCCAGATCATTAACTTCAACTGTTAACACAGCACTGTCCCATCCACTACTACACCATATACCTAAGGGCCACATCTACACATCTTTTAAATATCTCCAGGGATTTTCTGTGTGGTGAGGGACGGAAAGAAACCTATGAAATTAAGGATGAAACACTTTAGAAAACTTGTTCATATCTTTAATGTGACTTTCCAGAACAGAATGTTCAAGTGCATCTTATCTACATATGTAAGTGATCGGTGAGAGACTCTGCTCACTCCCACCCAATGAAAGGACAAGAGGGAACGGACATCAATTGAAATATAGATAATTCTGTTTAAAAATAAGAAAAAAGTACTTTATTTTGAGGGTGAATGAACACACTGTACAACTTCTGTGAGCAACTAGAACATGTTGCTCACAGAAGCTGTAAAATTTTCATCCTTCAAGATATTAAAAAACAAATAGTATAAAGTTCTGACTAGCATGCTGTCGTGATTTGATTGTTGGGTTGAACTGGTCGTTCTCCAAAATCAACCTCAAGTCTATAATCTCCTTGCTTGTTATTTTCGTTTGTCATTAAAAATTCATGCTTATACCAATTAAAAATGAGAAAATCATCATAAAATGCAAAACTATCTCACAGCCTGCTTAATAAACCATAATAGGTACATCACTGCATTTTTTAGCATTTATGATGATAACCATTTCCATTTCATCATCAAAATATCCTTCCCAGAGTCTTAAAAATGCAAAACTACCAAATATTACCACTTCCAAGTTCTTTTCATGTCCAGATTGCATTTTAAAAGGGATTTCAATCTTTAGAAGACTAACATTGTATTCTTCATGCCAGTTTAGGCTCCCAAGTAATCTAGGAAATTTTAGATATTCTATTCTAAAAGACTTACTCAATATCACCAAAAGACTTACTCAATATCACCCAAAATGTAACACAGCAGTGTTTTGAAATAATTTCCTAACCCTAACATTTCTATCCTTGATTATTAGGACATTTTTTTTCTCCCCAGCTACACAACTAATACCTTTGTGGTATTTTATTTCCCCATGTAAATTTTAAAACATAAAGGAAGTACACATTAGTCACCAAAAATACCAACATTCTGAGATCCATAATTCTCAGGGTACTGTCTTTGGCATGGATTAATAAACGCCTTCCATTCGGATGCACTTCCAAGTGATTTACTGGTGTTCCTTTAATATCATTTTCTTTTATTTCCTACAGAAGGACGGAAAATTAAGAAAATTATATAACTTTGTAGTTTAACACTCATGTGTTAACACATTACTGTCCATTTTTCTCTTGCATTCCTATTTTTCTGCTCAATTCATTTTATTTCGTTAGGGAGAAGTTTGTTCCTATATTAAAGCATTACATCCGAGGCATCAACTTTTTACAACCATGAGGCAGATTCTGTTGTGACTGAATTTTCAAATTTCTGAATTTCTAAAAAAATTAAGCTGATGACAGAAATGCTGACTCAACATCAGGGCTCTAAGGTATGGACAAATGTGTTTTTTAAAGCCAGTGGTCTATTTTATTTTTGTCTCTAGAGAACAAAGCATTTACCTGTTAATACAGTGTCAAGTATTTTCATGTTTTGCATATATTAAAAAAAAATACAGGATCACAGAATTCTAGAATATCCTTAGTTGCAAGGGCCCCACTATGAACATCAAAGACAAACTCCTGGCCCTACACAGGACAGCCCCAAGAATCACACCATGTACCTTGGGAGTCCAAATACTCGTGAATTTTCTCAGGCTTGGTGGTGTGATCACTTGCCTGGGGAGCCTGTTCCAGTGCCCAACCCAATTAAGTTGCAAAACAATTTAAAAAAATTAAGTCAGTGAATCACTGAACATTGTATCAGTTCTTCTATACCAATTGTTAAAGAAAATACACCTCTGCAGTTAAAACAAAATGTAATGTATTAAAAAAATTTAATTCAAATCAGATTACTAGATTTGGAATGGTTCACATAAAAATTACAATGCTAGTTAAGAAACTTCTTTACCTTATTGACCTTCCAGTGTTGAAAAAGGTGTGGAGAACTTCCTTTGACAGGTGTATCCCAAACTATTATTAGTCCTGAACTATCTCCTGAGAACATGTGGTGTCCTGAGAAATAATGTCTTATGAGTAAAATACCACCCACAAAACAATAATACAGAAAATAAACAATATTTTGTTCTCTCCTCTTTGTGAATAGGCAAATACCCATTCTTCCCTCTCTTTTGCTAAAATATACTCATTGCAAATGTGTTTTGCTCATACTGCATGACATCACCTGATACCATAAATCTGGATGTAGTATATACATTAAATAACTGAGGTGCAGAACAGGTTTTTAATTTTTTTCATTTTTATTCGTATTCTAAAACCAGCAAAAATGCTTGCTGAGCATTTACAGCTCAACAAGCTTCACATGATAGCTCAATGCTTACTTATGCATTCATTAAGAGAACCTTGAACTAGAACAGTGTTTCCCAACACTTGTTCTTTAAACACAAATATTTATTCTTTATAAAAATACAGCTTTTCTCTTTTTAGTACCTACTCCAGTGACTAAAATGAACCATCTAACTATTAATGTCACTAATACTAGAAAAAGTCAAGCTTTAACTTACACCCATCTTCAACTCATGCTCCACTAGTAGATCTCAGTACAACCTTCACTTTCAGTTGTCAACCCACCAGTTAATATGACTCACAATGGTCCAACCCCTGTTCCTTTCTCTCCATGTTTCCTATTCTCTGTCAATATTGAAAAGTTCATCCCCTTCCCACTTTAGTTTGGAGCTAAGATTCTCACAATCTAATTACTACCACCTCATTTTCTTTATCAATTGATTTGGGTTGAAAGGGACCTTAAAAATTATCTAGTTCTGACCTCCCTGAAATAGGGAGGGACACCTTCCACTAGAACAAAGCCCATATCAACATGGCCTTGAACACCTTCAGGGACATCCACAATTTCTCTGGACAACCTGCCCCGGTGTCTCAGCATTCTCCCAGTAAATAATTTCTTCCCAAGAAGAACACACTGCCTCCATGAAGTAAACTAGTAGGACTCAAGATGGTCTTCAATTGGAAAGACAACTATTTGTAAAAGCAATATTAACTACATACCTTCTGCATCAAAACAAAGGGTGTTGATGAAACTTTTATGGCCATCAAGCTCCTGTAGCAGTTGCCCATGGATTTCTTTCACATTTGCATTCCAGATTCTAATCACTGAGTCGTAACATCCTGTCACAACCAACGAGTCAGCAACTGGGTGGTACTTGGCAGTGTAGACAAATGAAGGATGAGGGAAAACTCTCACTGCAGACGCTGCCTTCATTTCTATCTTCCACATTCTAAAAGGAAACAAAGTTAGAATTTCTACTGTACAAAGCAGTCACACACACAGATATAACTGATGCCCATATTTTAGGCTACTGGTTCTAGAGGCAAATGCTTGCAAACACTTAACAATACCTGTTTATCCCACCAATTTATTCCACCTCTATTTAATCCTTTAACATGGCACCTTCTAACATGAATTACGAAAAATTTACTACTTTACACAGTATTTGGTCTTCAAAGAAAATTAATTACTACTTACTCACTTAATGGATATATTTCTCCTTTTAAAATACTCATAAAGAATTCCATGAAATGAATTGGTTTATTTCTTTCAGGAGTTACAACCAAATTAAGCTCTTCTGGGGTATAATTCATTTAAAACAATATTACAACAAGAAAAGCCATAAAGGAACATATAGGGCCACTAAATATAAATACAATCCCAGAAAATTTTAGAACAATAATTACCAGCCACACAGTGATCATGATCTCAAGGATGTTTACATCACATAAATTCACTTCCTACTATTAATCTACTTCCTATCCTTTTCCAACCATAGATGTAAAATCAGATTTTTGTTAGTGTTTTCTATTTGATGGCAAGTGAGCCAAAGATGAGACCACAAAGAATAAAACAGTACCCAGATCACTAAATACAGGTGAGCAGCACATTACACACAGTATTCAGTTACAAAATGTTATTGAATGGTTTTAGTGGCACCCACTTCTGGTGAGGCAACCACATCTGGTGGCTGATGAAGAATTCTAAGCTTACTCAGAGGTCACTTAATTACAAAATTGCAACCCTTTAGAGTACAGCAATTATTCTGCAATTTGATGCAGAAAGGTCACAAGGAGTTTACCTATCTTTTAGAATGATTTTAATCTAAAAAAATAAAAATGTATTGCTCACAAATTATGTGGGACTAAACCCTGGGAAGGCTTGAGGATAACACAGAACACTGTATAAAGAAGAATTCACAGAAATTCATTAATTTACCTTCATGTTACCTTAGAACTCAGTATGAGATAATCCAAATAATAAACTGATAATGACTTTAAAGCAGTGGGGTATTGAGACTTTTCAAGGAGCTGAAGGCAACTCACAACAAATACAGGAACTAATAACTCATACAGTGACTGCAGTACACAGAAAAGGAGGCAGACCACTCCAGTTTCAACTTGCTGCCACAAATTCAAGAATTGAGGAACAGCTCAGCCTTCTTATAGGCAACATAAATGACTAAAATTGATATTTATCTCAATACAAAACATTCTTACATAATCCACTCCCAAATGAAAAAAAACAAGTGCTGAACTCTCAACACACTCTTTTTATACCCACATACAAGCAGAAAAAAAAAAAAACCCTGAAACAGTTCCACACATACAACGTATCATTTAACAATTCCTCTGGCATTTCAATTATGCAACTGCTTGTACCATTACTGAGCTGCATAACAGAAATAATAGATAGGGTCTGAAGGGCTTAAAAAACCTAAAAAGCTCAATGAAAACCAATGAAGTTGTTCACAATAAAACTGTACACTGTCCCAGTGATATTTCCACATGTATCTACAGCTTTGAGGGTTTTGGTTCTTAAATCCGAGCAGATCAATATTTTAACATTAACACTGTAGGGAAGTACACTGTAATTGTAGAGGATTTAAGAAACAACAGTTTCAAAATTAATTTACAGCAATTTAAGCTGAATTACTTAGTGTAAAAAACCAAAAGAACACCACCAATGTACATATATATGCAGTGTGGTAAATTTACACACATAACTTGAATCTTAAACTTTCAATTTCCTGCCTATTGTTCAAATTTGCAAACTTAATATTGCATTTATAGTATGGCAATTTCGCCAGGAACAGATTACAACTGTCTCAGTGTCTTCTCAAAATAAAAGCTCTTTTGGTTTTTTACTGCATTGTAGATTTAGACACTAGGGTTTTTGGAAAAGCTTTGGTTTCAAATACAAATACATTAGAAATAGTAAATACAAATTTACTATAATATTATATATAGTATAAGTGTACTACTTATACTATATTATATATAGTGTAAGTATATATATTATACTATATATAATATTACTATATAATTTTATATGTAGTATAAGTGATTAACCCAATCACAATTTTTATATTATTTTAGTCACACAGTAACCAAATCTTTAGTTAAAACATTCTGGATCAGTTTGTAGTAAAAACACTGAATTGGACCACATTCTTTTCAACTTCTGATGGTATCTGCCAGAACATCTCATCATACTGACCTGACAGTGCCATCAGAGGAAGCAGTAAGAAGGTATTGATTGTCTTTTGACCAACAAAGATCATACACTATGTTAAGATGACCATAAAATTCTCTCAGGAACTGTCCAGAAGGAATTTCATACACTAGGAAGCAGAAATAGAAAAATAAAAGTTCTGTAAGTATTTGCAGTCAAATAGATGTACCTACTAGAGCCAAAGTTTAGTCTAATCTTAGGCTGATTTTCTGCTAGCATACATCAACTCACTTTCTTTATCTTCTCATTTTGAGGCAACAGGATAAAATAATTGCTAGATATGAACAGATAGCAAGCATCTACTTCCACCTAGTGGTTCACGGGTGCCACAAATGTCTTACCCCTTAAGAAACACCTTATTTGCATTAAATAATTAGAACCAAATTAGGATTATGCTGGGTTTCTTTAAATTTTGACAACTAATTGACCAATCTTAGAAATATTTTAACACTGAGATAATTTTATGGGCCTGTGTAATAAAGGAATCTAGATTTACTGTTCCTTGCATTTAAACACTTATTTGTGTACAAATTTGTGCTCTCTCTAAATCTCAAAACTTTTATGCAAGGTTTAAGAACTATGCAGTTAAGCTACTGTGATGAAGCATTCAAAAATTTGAATCACAAGGAATGTTTGTACTTCAACTGAACTGGACCGTGGAAGACAGCAGCTTCCAGTATTCTGTCTGGAGATGTTAACATTCCAGTATCTGACTTTCAAAGACAGGTTAGGAAACTTCCATGAAAAGTGTGTGAGGTGGAGGCTTAAAATTTTATTTCCTTAAAAACATTATAATCAGACACTGTGTGCCTTCTGCAAATTGATTATTTCCATTAGGCCTCTTGGCAGAAATGGTGTCAATTTCATACCATTAAACTGCGTATATGTAACCATGTAGGAAAAGCCAATTCCAACCCTATCAACACAGAAAGAGCATTTTCACAAATGCTCTTTAATGCACAGAACAATCATCTAATCACAACTACAGACCAGACATTAGTTAATTAAATTTGTTTGCCTTAAGGTTGGTAAATTTGCTCTAAAAAAAAGCACAATTTAAAAATTAACTTCCCTTAATCTTTATTTCCAAATACATGGGTTATAAGCAAAAAGCCAAAATGTATTTAAACTTACAAGCAATGGGATAGCCGTTCCTTCCTGCACATGCTGCTGCCAGCGTTCTCCCGTCGTGAGAGAAGCGGATACAGAAGCAGCCCAGGTCTCCACCTCGCAGGGAAAACAGGGGCTTGTTGGGTATGCGGCAAGCCTGGCTTTTCAGGGAACAATTGGTAGGAATATTAACTACCCAATGCAGGGAACACACTCTGAGCTCCTGGCATGCAGAAGCTCTAAAAGGCTAGTAACATCTTAATGGCATTGCAAAGTAAAATTCAATATATTATAGACAGAGACAGCTCTGCAGCACAACTTAGGCCCCACGAATGTGTATCTCTTTCTACTCTATTATTGCAAACAACTAGCATGTTTAAAAAACCTAAAAAAAAAAAACCTGAAATAAATTCTTCAATCTTAAGAAATGCTTAACCATGTCTAGCATCAGTGATGTAAGCTGTGGAATTAGACTGTAAGTCAAGGTTGTTAAAGGAGACTAAGCTCACCTTTTAGTGACTAATGACGGCAGTGTGAACTCAGACACCCAACTGCAGGCACTCAAACCTTTTGTCTTCTACCAAACAATTTTAACATTCCTCACCTGTATTTAAATATCTGACTTTTAAAGACAGAACCACAGATGAAGCATCTCAAAAAACTAAACTGGTATTTTAGACCCCTTTCCTTTCTCCCAGCATATTACCTCTTTTTGACCCAATGGCTTTTTCTCCAAAACTAAATTCAAAGTTTAAGGTGAAGGGCAATATCCACAGTAGCTACATGGTTCTTCAGTGTAAGCTCTCTTTTCATAGTTTAAAAATGTCTTCAACAAACAAAAAGAAAACTCAAGAAAATATATTTCTAATCAAGCTGAAGTCTGAGAACTGGCTTCCTGACTGACTTCTCACTCTTTCAAATTCTTAGCAAATTCTGCAGACAAAAAAAACTTGACTGTTCTGGTATAAAAATAGTTAAATCAACCACATTTGCTAAGGTTAAACCTCCTCTACTATCCATGAGAATTTTGTATGTTTTTTTTAATATATTTGTTAATTATTTTAATTATTTGCTTCATAATACTTATAAAAATATTTAAATTATTTTCATTTAAAATTGAAAGAAAAATGCTTCACCTGTCCAGGCAATCTTGACCATTTAAATGGCTCCTTTTTCTCCTCTAAAGAAGGTTCACATCCTTCTCTCTGGAGCTCAGACAGTGCTGTATTACTTTGTTCCTGTTGAACAGCTGCCATAGAGTGAAAAGAAGGACCAACCTTAAGGCAAACAAAACTAAGTATCAGGGAAAAAATATTTTTAAAGTGAACAATGTAATTTCTAGAAAGGTTAAAAGGTACTTTTAATTTAAATATCTTGCATTTTTATATCTGGAATACAGAGATTGGAAAAGCTTAATACATGAAAACTGCATTGCAAAATGTCATTTAAAGTAACCAGGAGTCAGAAAGCAATCCAAGTTTCCAAAGTTGTGTCAAATCCAATGGTATCCCAATTTTTTCAAATACTCAATTATCTCTTAAAATACTTTTAAAAATCTCTTAAAAATCTCTTATTCAAATACTCAATTATCTCTTAGTAACTGTCAAGGTCAGTGAAAATTAGAATTACTCCACTGCTGTATCGTATTGTACTACTGAGAAGGTGCACATCTCAACAGCTTCCACAGACCACCCTTCATAGCACAAAAGTGAGCAGAAGGTATTATTACAGCTCTAAATACAAATGGGAAATTACATAACAGAACAATATTGTACTTGCATCAGAGAAAAGAAAACACCATATTTATCTTGAATGCTCATCTCAGCACGTACCGCTGTAAGCCTATTCTTAAAGTAGCTTTCATTTGTGAAAAGAAATACAGCTCATTACAGCTAGAGGGTGCAGGGAAGCAAAGATAAGTAACTTGCATCTTTTCTCAAAGAATTTTTACACCTGCGTGAATTCAGTGACTTAAAAATGGCATTTCTGCTAAGAAGAAGAAGAAACGTTAATCTTCAAGAAAGTTTTCAGAATGCCAGTGGCAAAATATTCAGCTGTAGGTAGAAAAGTAGGTAGAAAAGCTGTAGGTAAAAAAGTATGCCCATTTTCCAAAGATACCTATGAAGGGCTGAGTTTGAAACACCGATCTTGAGATGTAATATTCTTATTATATATTTTATATACTGCATGTAAGCACAGCTTTTATATACATGCCTACAAACACAGACTCACATGCTCTACCAAGGTACTAGTTCCTACAGAAAAGTCTGCATATTTGTAAATATATTTATATATTTAACTTACATGATCTGGCAGTTTCAGGCCTTTTACAGTTACGTATAAAGTTGATGGGTAGCGATTTCTAGGACATTTTGCCCACCAGTCATAAACCTCAACAACATTTGAATGTGACTTGGTCCTTGAAGGTGGGTAATATAATTGCAGACGAAATTTTCCACCAACATTTAGAACTCCATTTGCACCTACAAGCTGGAAGGGTGATTAAAAAGAGGAAGAAAGATGAATACAAAAGTAACTGATAATTTCTAATATCTAACTTAACAGTATAAACTCTTGAAATCACTTCCCATTGCAGAAATATACTAACTCTAAAAGTCATAATGAACTAAGCATGCATTTAATCCTCCCAGGATCAAATAATGAGGATTAAATCTTAGACGGCAGTCTAGTTTCAAAAGATGCTTCACAGCAGTAATAACTTGAAAGTGGGAAGCAACTACTACTTGCTAAAAATCAACCAAATCTCAAAGGACTGCCAAGCCAGAAACAGCTTCTTCCAAATCTGTCCTCTTTGAATGCTGCAATGAAGGGCATTGGGTAAGGCTTTGGTTCAGAGCAGAAGATACAGCAGTGTAGCAACCTCTCCAACTTCAGAGCAGACAGAGTCATCTCTGCTGAACTGAAGAATAACAGAACTGAATAACTGCCATTAACACTGGTCAGTCTTGAATGGAAACATTTCCACTCTGGCTGATACAGATAAAAGGATAATGCAGGCAGATGTAGTAAGAATGAAGAATAGGCAACTATTTTATTCATAATTATGAGCTGAAAATTTATTCTTCCTTCTGTTCAGGAGTAGGCTGTACTGAATGCCTGGATGCATAGTTCCTATCAGCTCTGGTAACAGACACAGGATAGCAGACCCCTGATTCCAGTAGATTTGGGCAGAGTTCAGAGAAATCTCTGTATTGAATTGCTACGGAGGCCCCCATCCCTTCACCTACACTTGCAGTCCATTATCTTCTCCTGTATTTCTCCCATTTCCTCTATGTTGTGGACTGCTCAATGATTGTCAATGGCTATGACACACAGGGGGAGTGTAAATAAACATTCCTCAGGGAAACTCAAGTTTGGCAGCTCTCAAAGAAGTAATTGACACATTCAAGTTTCTCTCAAAAGGGTAGAAAGGTACACGTGGGCTGGCTAAATTACCCATATCTCACATTTGGCACATTTGTATCTCAATTGCCACAGTACTTCAAACTCTGCAACTGAAAATGAAAAGCATTCTATAATTAAGCTAGTGAGTCTTTTCAAAGACTGGACAACTGAAAATGCCACTAGAATACAGAACAGCTGAGGTACAGAAATTAGTGGATTTGTCATTTTCTTCACATTCACAAAAATGCAAAGAAAACAAGCTTCTGTACTTTATGAACAAACAAAAAAAAAATCTTACACATTCTACACTTTCTTGAAAAAGACATAAAACAGGCTTTAATGTCAAGCCTGTTACTGTGTCGATTTCACGGAGTGGAAGATGAGGAAAATGGGAGAACAGCCAAGCAAACAAGGATTTTCTTCTTCCATCTCTGTTACTGAAAATATTTTAAAATGCTTTCCTCCTTAGCACTGTTAGAAATTTTCAGATAAAAAGATTTATGATTTTTTTTCTTCATTTAAATATTTACAGTACCTTTAGAAATGCCCAACAAACTTTTCGGTAACGACCTTCCTGAATTTTTACATCAGAACTGGCTCTCACTTCATGCATACTTGGAGAATCAAGGACCTAGAAGTATCAGCAGGAATAGAAATGTATTTCTAATGGATGTATGCTTTATGGTAAATAATAATAAACTACTGAAAATATTCTTGGTTGATTCATTAAATTAAACATATTTAAATTTTAAGAAATTACAAAACCAGTGTTTCTTCCACACAAGTATGAAATTAGAAATAACAGGTCCTTATGTATTTACCTGATGACTATTTATTAAGCTCCATTAAAAAAGAAGTCTAGTCTTAAAAAAAACTAATTCTTGCTCCCCTTACATCTCAATAAAAGATAAAAAACAATAATGTGTAATTTTCTTAATAATTCAGAAATCATTATGATCACAAATCTGACAGCTAAAACCAGCTGCATATTAATCTACATGCGAAATGGCAGTCAAAAAGTTAGTTTTTCTTTCTTAGCTTTATCAGTTTTGTCATTGAATCAGTCATAGAACAATATGGGTTGGAAGGAGCCTTCAAAGATCACAGAGGTCTGTGCCATGGGATGGACATCTTTCACTAGATGAGGCTGCTCAAAGCCACATTCAACCTGGCCTTGAACACTTACAGGGATGCCTATGAGTCTCCATTTTTCTGTCAGGGACCTGAATTTTCCCATATTTCACTACACCAGGAAGTTTATGTGATATACAAAAAACCCTTAGAATAATACTTTTTTCAAACTTGTATTTCATAAACCACACTGAACACAAATAGCCTTTTTTCAGTGGAATCATACTTTTGGTTCCAACATTATTTCCAAGAAGAATCTTTACATACAAATGTAATTAGTTTTTTGTTAAGCAATTAAGGACTCTTAATTCTACAAATATGTTAATTTACAAGCATCACAAAACATTAAGAAACATATGGCAATAAATTATATTCAATCTATTTGAAATAGGAAAAAAAACAAGGAACGAAAAATATTTATTGCACTAGGTTTCCATTTATATGTTAATTCTACAGAATCTCTCTGTACAAATATTGAAATGCCCAAACTAAAAATTATGTTGAATATATGACCTAAATTTTTTCCTTTAAACATAATTGTATTGGAGGACAAATTAATAATTACTTTATGAAAACTGGGACAGGAGGGCTGGATGTGTAAAATGTTAATGGAAACAATGCAATGGTTTACTCATTGGTACAATGAGGTGCACGCAGACAAATTCTACCTTTGAGTTTCTTATACTTAAACCTCTTTTCAGATTTCAAGAACGCAAAAAGCGTGATATCCACCATATCTTACCAGCCTTCCCCAGAAGTTTAGGAGCTGATTTTGGAAAAAAGCTTTGTACTCCTTGTTACTATTAAAACGAGCTCCTTTCCTATAAAAAACCCCACTCTTGGTATCTCCACTTAACTTCGTACCTTAGAGCTATGCTATTAACCCAATTTAACTGAAATAAAACAGCCAATTGAATCAAATAGATACTGTTGAAGAAACAAACCAAATGCAGAATGTGCATAAATCGGATGCAAAACATTTCATCTTACCTCAAAAAACAGGATAACCTGAGGGTTTTCATCAGTGTTTTGAATAAAATAAGTAAAACGCTCATTAAATATTACTTGCTCTTCCCACTCTGGAACTGTTGATTTAGACTTTCTAAAGTCACATGGTTGTGTCATTACAGGAAGAATGTGCTCTTTTTCTCCTGGTTCATAAGATGAATCTTCCTTCTTGCTGTTTGAAGATTTCCAAAGAATTACAATTGTTAGAGCATTTAAAAAACAACTTTGAACAAAACAGTATTTTCAATTACTGAAAGCTAAAAAACATATAAGATACTATTTGTCTGATTCTAGAAAAAATTTTCTAAACCCATAGAAAATTTAAGACAATTTGCAATGCATATAGAAAAACTACAGGCTGAAGAAAATCCTAACAATTAAGTTACTCTTAGCAAATTAATGCATGATGATCATGGTGGAGTCTACTGCTTTAGCCCCATTAAAACTTGGTTTCAGGAAAATTATGGAAAATGACAGTGGAAACAAGCAACTGAAGTAATTAAGACTATAAAGAACTAGATTTCATTTAAGGATTTTAGAAGTTCTTAATATAAAAGGCAGACATTATTTATACTACAAGAATTTTGCTTACATGTTCTTGGCTTTTACGTATTTCTGACACTTGAGAAATTTTACCTCTGGGAAGAATACAGAATGAGCTATGTTGGAAATATCACAGATTCACAGAATATGTTGAGCTGGAAGGGACCCACAAGGATCATCAAGTCCAACTCCTTGCCCTGCACAGCACCATCCCCAAGAGTCACACCACGTGCCTGAGAGCATTGTCCAAACACTTCCTGACCTGTCAGGCTTGGTGCTATGACCACTGCCCTGGGGAGCCTCAAGAGCAATACAGCAGCGCAGAGCACTTGGAAGTGCCAAAATGAAAAGAAAAATATCACCCTCATTTATGGTATGTATATATATATATATACACACACATGATCATAGGTGTAGAAACTAATGAACTACACAAGCTTAAAATACCCCCTTGTTTTCATTTTCATATTTAATTTTGTAGGGAAGAGTATACCTATTTATTGTAATCAGTGATAACAGAAACAGTTTATTAAATGTCACCTATAGTCCTTCTTCACATACAAGCCACTTCTCTGATCAACAATATGGATTTTGACCACAGGACAAGATACCAAGTGATCAATTTTAAGTTGATCCGATCGATGGATATAAACTCCCAAAACAAGATCATCGCCAAAACCAAATTTAGATTGAGTTGAAATTTCTGAATTCTTCATTTCCTCATCAGTTTCTGCAGCAACTTCCGTGATTTCTTCTAGAAATTGGAGCAAAGTAAACAAACTGTCACTAGTGGAACATAGCAACTTCTGTCCCCACTCAAAACAAAATTTACTTACAGTAAATGAATTTTCAAGATTTTAGATTGATTTATCAAATAAACATCCTCACAAATGAGCCTCAGAATTGGAAGAACAGAGGTGCAATTGAGTAACTTAAGAAATATAAGTAGCTCAAACAGCTCAATCACTTCTGCGGTACTATTATGGAGAAGTATTTCTGTAGCAGCACAAAAAAAAAGCACAGCTAAGTAGGTACAGTATTATAACATTTTGTTGGCAGACCTTTTCTGCTTTTCTTCTTAACTTTCTTGGCTTTATGTTTCTGCTTTTCCATGGTTCCCTCCAGTTTCTGTCCTTCTGATGTGAATAATCTTTCAGGTGACTGACTTTCATTGCCACCTGCTTCTGGATGATGATGCTGCAGCTCAGAAAGGGACATTGCACTGCAAGGTAATGGATCACTGTCAGCAACTGCAGTCCACTGTATATATTGATACAATTCTCACTGCCATTATTAATCCATTGAAATTCTCCAACTCATCATCTGTGTATCTTGAAGATGTAACAGCCCCCAGCCCCATTAGTGTCTTGCCTTTTTCAGTCCTCTCCCCTCTTCCTTTCCCCTAATTTCCAGACAATTGCAGAACCATTTATGGGAAGAGTTAAACAAATACCTTTTTGCTGGATCACAGCCATCACTTGTCACTAAAAAAAAATCATGCACAAAACTATCCTACGTTAGTTAAGAGTGAGTTCCATAGTAAACAAATATCAAATAGCAATGAAGAGTATTTTTTTAAAAGTTAAAAAGAATCCATGAGCTAAATATTAATCATGAAAGCCTTCTGACAAAAGATTTAGTACTATTTTTTCATAACAGAATCATCCAGTTAATCACTTAAAAAATATGAACAATATACCAGAAAGCTGCTGCCTATCTTAAAATGAAACATTTTGTGTAAGATTCACAGTTTGTCATGTTACCTTGTTTCAGCTTCACTTAAAACTGCTCGCTCTTTCTTCTTTTTCTTCTTTTTGCCCACTTCATTATTCAATGCAACTTCATGCCTTTGAACAGTGGAGGTAGATTCAGACATCTGTTCTTTAAGTTTCTTTCTCATTTTCATTTTAATTGCATTTGCCTCTTCCTCAGCCACATGCAGCTGATAGGCTTGAATTAGCTGCTCCTCCTCTTCTAATTCAGTTACATTTCTCACTTCAGTCAAGGAATTTTTGATCTTTCTATCACCTTCTTGATCAGGTACATCTGTTTGTGATTTACTTTTCGTTTTCTTCTTTGGAAAATCATTAGGCTTTTCTTCAAAACTCCCCAATTTAGCTTCATATAAATCTTC
The DNA here is from genome assembly GCF_051311805.1 of Agelaius phoeniceus. Lineage (NCBI taxonomy): Eukaryota > Metazoa > Chordata > Aves > Passeriformes > Icteridae > Agelaius > Agelaius phoeniceus. The sequence goes on from NC_135267.1 coordinate 58,332,704, forward strand.
CTCCTCATTAAATTGTTCTTGTAACAGTGATTTCTTTTTCTTCCTGTTCGACTTGTTCTCTTGTTCTCTTCTTGACTGCTTGTTCTCTTCTCCACTAACAATATCATTGTTTATTTTCTTTGCAATTGATGCTTTCTCTCTTAATATATTTTTTGTAAATCTTGGGCTCTCTTCTTCAGGATTATATGTATTGTTTATAATTGCTTCATCATTCACACTTTCCTTAGACAGATCAATATTATTTCTAAAGGTATCAAGCTATAAATGAAAAGAACATAAAACATATTTTTACTAAAAATCATGTTCTAAGGATAAACACTGCACTTCATGTTATTCCTTCAGCAACATTACTCAAAGTAAAATTAAATCAAAGATCTAGTAATTTTGTTGTTTCAATCTGACAAGCAACAGATTGAAAGTTAACAGAAAATTCACACTGAAAAAAAACCATTTGGTATTTGGGCACCTCATCCTCAATGTCATACTACGTTTCCATATGAATTTTACACACATCCAGTAAAAAAAGGAAATCAACAAGTCTACTCCATAAACAGACGCCAGTGTTTTACACTGTGAAGGATGAGAAGACTACATGCACCACAAAAACAAATACTTTCATCCACTGAAAATGCAAGTTAGAGACAGATTTCAGGCTCGGGTTGTTTGCAGTCTCTTATACTGAAAGCCACTTGCCAGAATTAAATTTCAGCTGATGCATTTGTTTAAGCACATCTTGATGGTTTTATAAAAAACGCATTGTAAACTTGCCTCTCCAAGTTTCTATTTCTGGTTACTAAAGGTTATAGTGCCACTTCCCACCTCCTTGGATATGTTCAAGCTCAGGTTGGAAGGGGCTCTGAGCTTCCCAATCATGGCAGGGCACTTGGATTAGATCACCTTTCAAGTTCCTTTCAATCCAAACTATCATTCTATGATAATCCCAAAGATCACAGCAAGTAACTGAGATCTGATTCTGTCAGGTCAACACAGAGATCTCTGTTCTTTGACGTAACTTCTATAAAGTCACTGAGGTTCATTCACACTGTTGTCTTACAGAAATCTCTCTTAGAGATTCAACATGAAACATTAGGGCTTTAAAACACATCAAATGTAAAAGTTTGGAGAAAATATACATATCTGCCTACAAAGTTTTATTTACCAACACCGTCTTCCTCAAACAGAGACACTGTTCCCTCCTAGTCAGGATACAACTCTCAGTCATAGAATCATGTTTGTCTCAAACATCTGTAAAAATGGACACTATGTGTAATAAGTATAAAAAAATTGTCTTTTCATTTTGATCTTATGTGCGGATAAAGAAACCACTAACTTCATTTATTTGTAAGTCAATGATTCAAGAGGATGGGGGAAATTTCATAGAGATAACTTGAAATACAGAACAGAGTAAGGGAAATGAAAGAACTAAAGAGCAAGCTTTGTATAAACTAAGAAAAACCCCAGAACAGAATAATGTTCCTAATAGATTATCTTTTTTTCTGTGAATAACTGTAGAGTATGAGAAATGAAGATTAAAACATATTGACAATTAAAACCCAACAGTGGCCAATTGTCACAGACACATTTTATGAAAAATCCTTTCCTTAGGATTTTTTCTCCTGAGAAGTTGAGATGCCTCAGGAACAAAATGTAAACAATGATTATCTGCTGCTGTGGAATACAACTGGTGCATCTGTGATTGGTCTCATGTGGTTGTTTCTAATTAATGGCCAATCACAGTCAGCTGGCTCAGACTCTGAGTGTTACAAGCTTTTGTTATTCATTCCATTCCACTTCTTTCCTTGCTAGCTTCTGATGAAATCCTTTCTTCTTTTCTTTTAGTATAGTTTTAATATGATATATATATCACAAAATAATAAATAAACCTTCTGAAACATGGAGTCAGATCCTCATCTCTTCTCTCATCCTGGACCCCTGTGAACACCACCACAGCCAATAACTAAGGTCTTGCTGATTTTGTATTTGATAAAATATCAATCCACTAAGTGCAAGTAGTAGAATTATTTGAGAAATTCTAAACAAAAAGCCCTCATCTATGACCTGGTCAAGAGTTTCTAAAATAACTCTGATACACAAGAATAATCTCCTTAAAGGAATCTACCTGATGCAAAAGCTGGCTTGAAATACTTATTAGAACTTGTTATTTATTTTTGCCTACCAACAAAAAATCATTGATTCATAGAATCACTCAGGTTGGAAAAGACTTCTAAAATCATCAAGTCCAACCATTAACCTGGCACCACTAAACCAAGTGCCAAATACACATGCCTTTTGAACAGCTCTAGGGATAGTACCCTCACCATTCCCTTGGGCAACCAATGTCTGACTATCCTTCAATGGAAAAATTTTTCCTAATATCTAAACCTCTTCTGGTACAACTTGAGGCCATTTTCCCATAATGAAAACACACCACAATCTCAAACTACAGCAAATTTCAGGAACATTAATAGATACTGCAGGCAGCACAAAGCTGCTTCAGCAGGTCAAACATAAATTCCTCAGATAAATAGCCTGTACAATTTCAATTCAGGCCACCTTTCCCACATGCTGTAATTACATGACATAATTAAACAGAGAGGAAAGATGCAAAGAAGTTACAAAACAATGGAGTAAAAGCCAAGAGGTTCATAAAAACCTTCAGATTAGGATTCTGGCAGAGATGGGAATACCAGTATAGATTCTCTGAAACACAGGACTGAGAGATATCAACGAAGAGCAATCATCAATACATAAACACTGAACTGAATTAGAGAAAGGAGTTAGGCTGGAAAAGCAGCTCAGTAAGACAGGCCTGTCTCTGGAGTAACTCCAGAGGGCTGGTGACCCAAACCTGGCTTTCTCAGCTTAAAATATAGAACAAATAAGAAGGCTTTGTCTCACAACATCTCTGTGGCCACATTACACCAGGGCAGAGGAAGCACTCCCCCCTGGAAACAGCCTTGCTTGCACCACTGGCTTGAGAAGAGCAGGGGATGGATGCCAGCCAAGGCACACACACATGGGCTGACACTCAAGGCTCACACCACAATTAAAAAATAGCCAATCACAGGTCACATCACTGCCATTCATGCCCCAGAGGTGTCAGCAGGGACAACGCCTTTTCAAAGGACTCACTCAGCTTTTCACAAGGACTTCTCAAACACGCATGAGTGGAAGCTGGCAACGTAGACTGTTTCTCGTGTGTTTTTGAAACTTGAGTAACCTGATTTACAGAGGTACCTGAATTTCTGCCCTTAATAGCACAGGCACACATTGAAAAATTGGGGACAGACACTGCCAGCTCACTGAAGCGCTGATATGTTGTCATTATATTGGAGGGGTTCCATACTGTTGTCTCCTTATCACAAAAGTTTCATACATTCTTGGTGTTTCTCATAAGGCAGCTCCTCAGCACACTGACTCTTTCTTCTTCACAAAGCAGCCAACTGACTCCAGTTCCCTTCTCAACCAGCCACCCTACTCTTTTATAGCACTCTTCTTCTCATTGGTTACAGCTGTGGCCTCTTAAAGTCAGGCCTGTTCCTAATCTTTGATGATTGGCCCAGCTGCAATTACTTTCTACACTATCTTTATTTTCTTATATTCTATCCCCCCACACTGATATGTACTGCTTATAAAAGGCCATTAACCTACAGCAGGATTGTTACTGAATGTACTTATGATGACAGCTTGTTGGGTGGGATGTTTAAGAAAATCTTAATGTACTAGGAAACCAATTTTACTGCCATTGCTTGTGTAAGGCTATAAAATACAGACACTCAAAGATAGAAGACCTTTAATTTACATATAAGATGATGGGCTTGGAATTTTTTCACCAAATTCTAACAGAAAACATTGAGAAATTTTGTGGATCAGTTATATAGTCAACTATTGTAAATTCTTTTATTTTATACCAAGAAACAAAGGGGTAAAATCCAGTGGAAATCTCAACAATTATTCAGTGCCTTTCAGCCTACAAGCCAGATAAATCTGCTGCAGCCCTGCCTTGAACACAAAACCCAAGTTACCAATGCCTGTCCATCCCAATATTGTAATCTGATCAGATTACAGTCTAAGAAAGAAATTTTTGCCTCCATACAGTGATCTAACCTTTTCATCTGGTAGAAAGTTTTTAAACATCCTCTCCTCAACCACAGAATTTAGACTGAATGAAATAAATTCATTCATTTTCACGATGACTTTAGACAGATTAATGTACCCGGACATTGCCTGATCTGTGGCTTGCGTCATTCTAACAAGATGTAACAGGAGCCACAATTGGTAAAAAATAAATATGGTGGCTACCCTAGAAGGGACATTAGCAAATTCACTTTCTGACTGTGTCTCAATTCCTTGTTTATTCCACAGTGCCTTTAGATTTCACACCCACTGCCCCAGTAGCTATTTACTGAACAGCAAAGCAGAGCTTTCACTGGCCACAGCTGATGTGTATTTCTATCTCCATTACAAGCTCTTCATTCCTATCAGTTGTGGCTTCAAACTCATCCTGCCCTACAGACATCAACCTTTCCTCCTCCAAGCAGACTGCTTCCCTGCTGTCCAGGCAGGCTCTCCAGGCAACAGGCACACAAAGCAGAGCAGGCAAGCAGGCAGGCACTCTCCTTATCCTCACTTCTGTCATCTAAAACCAGAGCAACCCCCTGCAGTTCCAGAACTCAGGTTTCAAAGAAACAGTGGACTATAAGGGAAAAAGTCTTAATCATCTTTAGAAAAGGCTAGAGCAAAGACAAAGGAAGGAAACAGACTGGAACACTTCAAGTGGAAATAGGCTCTGAACCATTATCTGTTTTTTGATCAAAGCTGGGAGACCATTTATGGCAAGTGCATGACATGAAGCCAAACATCACTGACAAATTTCAAATTATTTCAAGATATGTGAAACTCTGCACAGTTAAATCATATGAACTGAAGAAAATGGGAACAAAACCGCCAACCTCGTCCATCTATCTACTCTTCCACTCCCACACACATTTATTTTTTACAGACAAATTACTGTTTATTTGCTGAAGCTTTTACAGAAATTTCTACTTGAATGCAACCAGCATGGAAAATACCAACCTGAGCTCCTGCAACTTTGTCACACTTTAAGGAAATACTCCAAGTGGTCAGCAATATGTTTCAATACAAGCTCTCCTCAAATCCTTAATTTTTAAGTGGCTTAATTTGTAATATTTATAGCTTCAACAAAGCCAGAAATTTGAGCTTCCACACTGATCCTAAAAATGCTTCTTAATTTGCTTGCATACCACTGAGTTTTGATTCTGGTCACTGTGAGTTTAAGTGTTTCTACATAACCCCAAAACACTAGTGTTTCACATCAGAGACTTCTGGATTGGAAACCAATTCTAAAACCAAAGCAAGCTTAAATTATTTACAAGTAAAATGTAGTTGCATATGAACATACAATTATGTGTTCAAAAATATTTATATATTACAGAATTTAAAATTCACATTTCTTAAAAAAGTAAACTTAACTGAGAAAGAACTTAGTCTTTTATCTACATATATGCCAGTAAATAAGGACAAAACCCCACCTTCTAACTCTCTGTACTATTTTTAGACATCAAGTTGATGCTTTGTATAGACTATAGACTAAATAGCATATACATCAAGGAATATAAATTTTTTAGAAGTCCATACAAAATCCAACTTCAAATTGTCAACCTAAGACCAAATAATCAAATACTTAGCAATACTAAGTTTAATGTATCTATTCTGAATATACTTAACATATATAACTACATCTAACACTTATGATATTACATGAAATACCACCCATTTGTCTTAAATGAGTATTAATGAAGGAACATTCATTTCCAGAATCTGATATGGACACAATTGTAAGAAAAAAGACTAAAAATATAAAACCTATCAGGAGGAAACTAAAAAAACGAAACATTTGTCTTCTAAACAATTTACATTCTTTCCAAATTCCAAATCTTCTAAGTCAATAATCAGGTATATACAGAACATATTCATATTGAACTTTTATTCTGCTCTTCAGGAAAAAGACTACAATATGAACCATAACACAAAGGGATTTCTGAGGCTCCTTTAATGACAGATATGCCACAAACAAAAATGTCATCTAACTAAAGTCAGGGTGATAGAATCCTTCCTAAGCTGCAAGTCACAAGCTGAGGTCAAAATCTTCAAAAAAAAAGTTAACATGTGAACAAGGAACCACTCAAGACACAAAGCTCAGCACATGCAGAAATTCACTGATTACTGAGATTTAAAAAAGTAGAAAATGGAATAATTATTATCTCTAATATTATTATGTTTTCTCATCAGTTCTCAATTCACAGCTGTATTAGACAGGTATGTCCATATTACACAGATGTAGTATTCTCAAAATTAAATACTTTCCCAGATGTAATTCTACTAGCCCTCAAACATCTAATTAACTCCCAGTAAAGTCAGTACTGAATTTAAAAAATTTTATGAAAAATTTAGGAAAAACTGTGAAAAATTTTATGAAAAGGGAATATGGAAAAGCAAGTATGGGTGGACATTAAACAAGTGCATGCCTGCATGTAACACACTCTTTTCACCACTATCATAGTCTACATCATTTTGGCATACATCCAAGTTACAGGGATGCTTTTCTGGTACATAAAGAAGAAAATAAAAGCCACACCAAAACCAATGGGTACATGCAGAAACATACTTTGCTCTTCTTTTTTTTTTTTTTTTTTTAATGCTCACATCTCCTTTCTGCAATATATTTTCCTGATCTTTTTTCTGTTAAGGAAGGCTACCAAAGCCTGCATGTGTTGTAACTCACCACAATAGTCTCTTGAGAGTCAAACTTCTTTTTCTTTGGTTTCTCTGTGTCTGCTAGGCCAGCATGGCGTCTGAAGATCTCCTCAAAGCGGACTTTGGTTTTTGCCTTCGCCTCACTTTCAACTGCAAAAAGAAATCAAGAGTATGATTTACTATCTCAATAATCACCATTGCTAAAAAAGGTGAACAGTCATACTCTAAAATTGCAAAAGATGAGAATTATTTATCAGGGAAAGTTTACCCAAAGAAATTCACTTTGTTAAGAATTTCCACTGGCAACATAACCCATGCAAGGTTAACTCAGCAGCTTTGCACAGACAGACAGACAGACACACACACACACACCAGTCTTTCACTTGTTGCTGAAGTCAGCACCATCTACCCTATCTCCTGAAGAAAGCACATTTTGAAGAGCACACACAGAATCAGCACAAAACTTGGGCTAGCCAAAGCAGAGGACAGATTTCTGCCCTCCCTCCCTGTTTATGAGCAGAGGTGACACACTGTCTTCCAGGAGAAGCAGCAGCTCTGGGTTCTTACTGGGTCTGGAAACCAGAGCAGCACCATCCTGAGACAGACGGGCAAGAGCCAGGAGCTGGCACTCTTGTCTTTCTGTGAATCATGACCCTGCCATCAGCAGCATTTCAACCCTTGAAGGACTAGGTGTTCTAGCCCCCCTCAGGTAATGTTTAATTTGTAACCAAGAATTCAAAATGCAGCCTGGAACACCACTGAAAGAGGCTGTTGAATATTCAGCTACAGCATATTTACCACTGTCATTACAACTTTTTGTAAAAGCCCCTGAATTTAAAATAAGAAAATAACACCACTTTGAAAACCAGCTATAATCATGAACTCTAAAAGGTGACAATGGAGCATTAAGGATTTATATGGGACAGAAATAACTTCTATCATTTGCACCTAGTTCTAACTATAAAATACACACAGGAAACCAAACACAAAGTATCCTTACCTGCTCGCATTTTCAGTCCTCAGTTAGAAGTGGCTCAACACAACAGCTGCTTCTTCCTCAGAATTCACCATTCTATTTAAAGTATTTAACAACTGTCATTAGCATAAGTGGTCCATAGACTTCAAGTTAGTAATTAAATCTGTGCTAATTAGTATTAGGGCTGACTGTGTTTTATTTAGAAAGAAGCATTTGTCTGAATTATTAGAAATTTTCTATCAAATCCCAGCTCTGATACCTATTATTTGAGGGCAAATAAAAAACAACATTACAGTAATTTAATTAGCTATTTGGCTATTTCTGGGTGGTAGCCAAATAATTCGAGACTGTTGTCCTCCAGCCTTCTAAAAAATCCAACAGTTTATTTAAATAATAATGACCCATGAAACCATTTATATTGAAGCCATTCTAATCAGATTCCTCTCCTGACAGTATCATTGAGGAACCTGGCTGATAGTTTTCAATACAAAGGTTAGTATCTGTCAGCAAATCTAACTTTATTACAAATCTGTAAATATTTATGTTTATATAAAGCATTTGTATTTTTATAAAGCAGACAAGCAACTACATGAAACTCATTTCTCTAAAGAAAAAAAAATTGTTAGGCTCTCCTGGTTGTGGAAAAAAGCCTGCAAATGCAATCCAAACAAAGCTTGAAGGCAAATAAAAATATCACACAGGTTTATCTTTTCATCAAGAAAATTCAGACTGCTCTACAAAAAAGTTTAATACAAAGGGCTGTTTTGTAAACAGCAGAACTAATGAAATATAGGTTCCTATGAAGGTGGGAAGTTCCCCTCAGGCTTCCATGCAAGAACTCTGGTACCTGTGTCCCCCACAGCCCACCAGGTAACAGCTCCAAGGTCTCCCTAGGAAACACCTCCTGTCAAGACATCAGTAACTCACATTCCCTGACACCCAGACTGCACTGATCCTAACAAAGTAAGGAACAGCATTAAACACTGCCAGGATGTCTGGTTGCATTATTCTCACACCATTTTGGTCCAGGCCACCTAACACTCATCCAAACTATGCCTGAAATGACACTGATGAGGTTGCAATATTTTCACTATTTAAAACATCTTCTGACTCCTACAGCAAAGCTTTACGGTCACTACTAAACCAGTAATTCTTTAAAATAACACTTCTTACAATAAATTAAAAGAGAAAACACCATTAAAAAATAAAACCGCTTTTGCAATTTATACTTGGTTAAACCTAATGGGCATTTTAAAAGTACTACAGTTACTAAGTGCTGCTTTCCAAGTAGTCAATTCACAATTGGCTAGAAAACACCTATTTTAGAAGAGTAGAAGACTAAATAAATTCAAAAAATACAGCAGATTCTATCACTTTAATCAATGACTGAGAACCACAGAAACATGGAAAAAGTATCTTATAATTAGCTGAATGATTTAAACAAGCCCTCAAAAACTAAATAGAAACAAGAAATGAAATACTGAAGGGCTCTTAAAATTCAAGCAAAAAATATGAGAGACAATATAGTACACAAAAGCAAAATTAAATAAGTGCATACCTATTCTAAGTACAGAAATTAAGTTTCTGGTCAAAGGTTAAATAAATCAGTCCACCAAAAAACCCAACCAACCAATAGGTTGGTTAAAATACTAATTTTACAGATAATTTTTTCTTATAATGGAATAAACATCTTACCAAAGGCTAGGGTTGCCTTGCATCTACAAGCACTCTCTGTAAAACGAAGAATTAGAAAAATCCACCAATGACTGCATCACTGTTTGTTTATTTATTCAGTGTCTAGCCTGTTGTGGCAATAAAACTAAGAGATAAAATCCCCTAATGACAGTGCTATTGTTCAATAGGCATTTCCAATTTAGAGCTTCATGGTCTTTGACAGGCTGCATTAAAGCAGCTATCAGGCTTGTGTAAATATAGATCATTAATCAACAAGGATAAGAACAAGGCTGTTTACTTAGTGTAATCTCACCTTAGAATAGGAGAGATTTAATTGTGTATCAAAGTTCAGCAACCACCATGCCCCAGTCTGAGTAAGCTCAGTTACCATTAATTTTGTAAAACGCGTTTTTGTCTGATCAGATTGGATCTCTTCCATGTTAGTAAACATAAGACAATCCAAGACCGACAAAAACACATATCCTGAAAGTGGCATAGTCCAGCCACCAGGAATAAACAGCAAAACAAATTCATAAAACTTCCAATCACTATACTTTCCTGAAAATAACCCAGTTTGCTCTTCTCCAATATTCTATTTGTATTTAAAAAGAGATGCTACATTAAACTCTTCATCTTTTCACAGTATTTTACAATATTCATTGAGTTGCTATATTCTGTATCTGTAATACAGGGATTTTATGCTAAACCTGCCACAAGGGTCACTACAAACAAAACCTACTTTTATTGACCACTAATAAAAGATATAAATCAAACCCATACTACAATAAACAGAACATACAGAATTTGCACTATGCAATGGGAAGTGAAAAATTTCCTACCCAATTATAACCATTTAGGAAACTGAGCTGACAAAATATAATTGCACACTTAGGATTTTCCTGAACTAAATTCCTTGTTTTTCTTTCGTCACAATAAGTGAGCTAGACTTCAGTGGCTGAAAACCAGTAGAACACCAGGCCTTTATTTCTCATCTTTTGGGTCACAGAGGCAAATCTTGGGTTTTACTAGTAGGCTTCTAGCTCAGCTAGCATGTAGGAATCATTACTCTGACATGTCAAAGAGAATTATACAGCAAAATTACATGGAGATGAATCTGTTCCTCTTCACTATTGACAAATCTGACATCAAAAAACAATCTACTTTTATTAATGAAAATTCAGTATTTAAGTCCAGAAAACTGACAGATGAGGTAAACACCAATGTAAAAACTAATAAAAGTGCAGTAGTTTTCTACCAGTTTAGATATGCCTGTAAAAACTTTACACCCATACTAATAAGAGTTTAAAAAAGGGTTTTAAAAAGCTGGTGTTACCCTCGGTTTTCTAGTAGTAACGTATCAGAAAGTTTTTGCTTCATAGGAACTGTGAGGTTGGGGTTTTTACCAGAAATTTGGCACCTTTAGTCAAGAGAAAGTTGCGAACAGACTCTGATGGCAAAATTACTGACTTCGGTTCTATGTAAGGAAATACAGAAAACTTTTATTGTTTATTAAGCTTTAAGTTTCTGCTTTATCTTAGATGCTAATTAGGAAAAAGCGTTCTCAGCAAGAGACCACCCTCAGTATTTTAATTTCCAATGTGACATTCTGCTGTGCCCGGAAGAATAGTGGTAGATTTAAAAGATATCAAGGCACGTTCCCACCACACACCAAAACTGGACCAACCGTGGGAATTATTTAGCGAGGATGTGATGCGCATCCAGATGGGCATTCCGCGTGCGAGGCAGGCTCCCCGCTGTGGGGCCAAGGTGCCAGGCATGGAGAAGCACATGGAGAAGTGTGTTCACTGCAATGCCCACGCACGTCACCCCAGCGAACTACAAAGCCCGTGAGAAGGGCAGGAGCGGGGGCGGAGCAAGGCCGATCTGGGGATTAGGGCTTCCCGCGGCACTGCCCCGTGCCGCCGCGCCGGCACCAGACAGCCGCAGCGCGCAGGCCGCCCTAGGCCGCCGCTGCCGCCGGCCCGGCACAGTCCCGCCGGGGCCACTCCGGCCACGCTCGCCGGCTGCGCCTCCCGCTCCCCGCCGGAGCGCGCCGAGCCCGCCCGCGCTCCCCGGCCCGCGCTGGCCGCCGCCCAGCCCGACCGCGCTCCCGCCCCTGCTCGCGCTCCCGCTCCCGCGCCCAGCCCCGATCCCGCTCCCCGCCCGCGCGCGCCAACGGCGGCGGTCCCGGCGCGGCCCCCGAGCGGCTGCGGCCGCGGCCAGCCCCAGGCTGAGCCCCCCGCCCCGGGGCGGGAAGGGAAGCCGGGGGAGGGAACAGCGGCGGGGAGGCGTTACCCAGCCCTACCCGCCCCCGGGGCCGCGCACTGCGACCAGCGGCGCCACACGCCCGGCGGGGCCCGGCCCGGAGCGCGGCATCGCTCACCCCGGCCATCGCTCACCCCGGCCCCGTCCGCTCCCGTGGCGGCCGCGACGTGGCCCGGCTGCGGCCGCCCCGCCTCCCCCCTTCCCTCCGCCAGTGGGCTCTTCCTCGGCCCCGCTCCCCCCTCCGCAGCGCCGCGCCGGTGGTTCCGCCCAAAACAATCCCGGCTCCCAAGGAAACGGCGGGCGCTGGGAAGCGCCGGGGAAGGAAATAAACACAAAACAAACAAACAAACAAACACCGGTGAAAAACGTTAGAAACGGGAGCCCTCCCACGGGTCCACTGTAAAAGAAAAGTGTCGAAAGTACATATTGGCTCTCAGAGCTCAGACTAACAAAAGTTGCTCGCGGAAGAATATATTCCTGGGTAATGGGCTCTGTTGGGCTCGGGAGGGCAAGTGACAAGGGCTTGGAATGCCCACAAACTTTCTGCAAATAGCAGCACAAATAGCGAGCTATGGAGAAACTCTTATTTGTTGCCTGACTTAGTCGTTGATTTAAGCAGTGTTTTGGAGGAATTTTTTTTTCCCTCTTAGGGATGATTACCTAATAAACTTAAGCATATTTGTCATATTTGAAAAGTTGTAAATTCACTTCTTCTGTGTAAAATTTGATTCAAATTGTAGGTGTCAAAGGTCTCTCATACGCTAGGAAGTTTGAGAAATAAGTGCAAGGTTTTTGATGAACGTGGTTAGTTTGTTTCAGAAGTAGAGTTGGGTAAAATTAGCCTTCAGTTGGCAGCAATTCGCAGAAACTAGAGGTGAGCAAATGCTTGTGAACCTGAGCTTGTGACATAATCCCAAGCATTGCATCCCTCAAAATTCTGTCAATGAATTACACTGGCTTCCAAAAGAATGTACCTTCTGAAACCTGGCTTCCCTGTTCCTCATGTGTTGTTAGTGACAGACACTACTATCTCTTTTTGTACTCACCTGTCCTCTGCTTTCTCAAATGCTTGCATGCCCTCAGCTGATAGGTGAGGGTATTTCTGGTTGAGTTAGGCAGGTGTCTGGGTTGCCTTGGCATAACACAAACAAACCCCAACTGCTCAGCATTCTTGTGCTTCCCTTTATCCTTAGTGTATCTCCATTCTTTTATCTCTCTGTCCTTCGTAGTACCCCAGACTCCATGAAATAATGGCCTTGAGCAACCTGGTCTCACTTTCAGGTTGGCCTTGCATTGAACAAGAGATTGGACCAGAAATCCAGATGTTCCTTCCTAACTAACTTCCTCGCAGCTGAGAGGCTCAGTTACGGCAAACTCAAAACCTGTCATTTTTAGTCCCTGACATGGAAAGCAGATTCAATATTGTCTAAATTGATCAGCAGTGATGGGCTATAAAGCCTTCTAAATAAGCCTGGCACAAGACATCAACAGGTTTTCTATTACTAGCAAAAGCTTGTGCCAAGTTTCTAGGAACACTTGTTTCAAAAGAATGTCTTTAAGATTTCTGTGACCATTACACCTTTGACACACATTAGGTATTTGTGCCATCTAAGATCTATAAGCAAGTAGTGGTCAGGGCCATATTCCGTGTCAGGGGAGAATAAATCTGACCTCTTTAGCTGACTTGTTTAGTTGGTTTTTGGGGGGTAGAGACAGATGACAATACTGAAGTTCTTACTCATAAATAATTGATAAAACAAATAAGTCTATGTTAAATTTGTTCCTTTCATCCTGGACTGGTTAAAAATCACTGTTCTGGAGTTAAGAATGTTCCAGATAGAAATCAGCTGTTGACATGCTGATGTAAAGACTTTTTCACCTCATGTTACTTCTTACGAGGTCCTATGTCTTACAGTTCTTCTGATGCACTTTGTGTAATGCAAAACATGACCTGCTGATATTAAGCAGTTTCTGAGGCTGCTAATCACACTTCCATTACAGCTAAAGATGTTGCAATGTGTATTCCTGTGTCAGTGTCACAAATATTTTTTTTTCCATTTCCTGACAGTGACATTTAAAAAAAAAAAAATTGGACTTTGTTCATTATTGCAAAAGCAATGCAAGTCAGGAGCAGCACCTAAAGAATGCAGGGGAACCTGTACAGCCCCCAAAATAACAGGATGAGTTTTGTCTGATGGCCTGTGGAACAAACCAAAGAAAATAGAGCATACTCCAAGCTCAACACATCCTGTTTGTAAGCAGAGACAAGTGTGCAATTCCTATTCTGCTGGAAGGATAAAAGCAAGGCTTTTGAAAAATATGGACATTTATGTATGGAGTTTTCAATGGCTTCAAAAGCATGCACTCCCTGTGTTCACCTGATATTTCAGTTTTAGGTGCTTGTACAGAGAAAGCTTTCCATTATCTTACATTTGGGATGTGTGGGAAGTAGAAAGGGACATGAGCTAAGGCGGCATATTATGGGTTACAGGTGAACAGTTTGTAGATACCAGATGCATTCTGAAAATCTCACAAGAATTCCAGGATGGTGAAGAATGGATCAAGGTTCTTGTCAGAACCTAACTTTCAACAGAAGGTAAAATCTGTCACATGCAGGGACAGCCTCGAGGTGTCACTCGAGTGCACAAAATAGAAACAAGATCTGGGGGGGGGTTAACTTAGAGAGTGCTAAATGTGCAGTGATATTATGGCAGAAGTTAATTGTTTAACAGATCAGTGGGTTATTTTCTCTTGACAGCAAAAGATAACCAGGTTTCTGGTATTTGGTATTCTGAGCAAACAATCTGATTGTTTGACGTAAGTTGGAGCTTGAGTTGGGGCACCTGAGAGAAGAATTTTACATATATTGATAAGAAAAAGAAGGGTCAAAAGGTTAAATTCAATAATCAACTTCTTTAATAATTAGAGAACAACTGTGCAAGATGTTCTGCATCCTGAGGATCTTGCATCCTGCATGCTGAATTTCTAGTGCTCTGAATGCAAGTCATAAGGACTAACTATACTGGAAAGCCCCAAATGTGTGGATATTGGCAGTAGAAATACCTGTAGGTGTTTATTTGGCAATCTAAATTTCTGTGGCTGCTTCTCAGAGATCTGCAAGTCTTTGAACTGAAAAGATTTCATTGTTAGTTCTGTCCTCGACCTGTCTCCTCGTCCTGAAGAGGGTGCCCTTAGTTCATGGGGGCAAGTAAGCAGTCCACTCTCAGAAAGTTTAAGAATATTCCTTATTATCATTGACTTTTTTGAGCCACATTTACCTTCTCAAAGTTCCCTCTAGAATAGGTACAAGACCAGTTATGACCACAAATTTTATTTTTGTTGTGTATTATCAACTTCTTGTGGGTGGCAGTTCTCCAAAAGCTAAAATTCCGTAATACAGAAAAGTTTTTTCTCAGTCTACTACAGTTTTTACTTGTAGGCCAAAAGCAAAAAAAATCTTACATTGAAATTCAGCAAAACATTTAAAGAAACCTAGTTTCTTCCTTTCTTGAACATGTTTTCAGTAAAATGTTTTAAGGAAATCAAGTCTTATCATATTAATGCAGAGACTTGACGCAAAGCTGGAATTATGAAGTGGCAGAATCCTATGGATCTGGTATTAACTGGGATGCAAGACTCCTAAATTTTTAATAAGTAATTTTAAGTAATTTTAAATAAGTATTTTTTGTTTTAAATTGGCTGAAGTTATTAGGAGAGTAACATGAACAGTCCCTTGTATTTCAATATGTTTAACGAACTAGAATGTCTATTTACTTTGCAACATGAGGAAAAGAAGGTAAACACATTTTATTTCACTGCCAGAAAACCAGGTTTCAGAAGCCACAGGTTCAAATTGTGTGTCCAGACAATGATGTCATGAACCCTCTGAAGACAAATTTTACTGTGTTTTCATATTAGTGTTTCTTGAGCAACATCTCCAGAGGTGTAGCTAAATCTCCACTGATGTTTTCCTGTCCTCAGAACAAAAATGCTAAGGCTTTTTGATAGCAGGTTATCATTTGGGAAACGCTTGTGTTCTCAGGAAACTTCAGGTAATTTGCCACAGGATGGCAGTGTAACAGCACGTCATTAAATCTAATTTTTGTGAAGTGTTTTGGAAGCGTTGGATATTAGAGCTAGAACTTGTCTGTAACTCAGTGCAGCATTGTTGCTTTTTAACTTTTCAAAATACAGTTTTTCCCTTTGTACTGTTAGTGCATCTTTGCATATGTTTTTATTAAATTATTTTCCTTTTGTGCTTTTTAATAGCTAAACAATAAGCTTTAATAGAGTGAAACCCATCTCCTGAATATTCCTATTGTATCCTGTGGTTAACAATACTTTATTTGTAGACTAAGTTCCACAATCTTTTTTTCAGAAAAGTACTTATTCTTTGAAATGTACTTGTTTTGTTTCAGAATGTAATTGTTGATGTGGTTCATCAGATATCTTTTCTTTCTTCTAAAGGCTTGGTTTTTTAATCAAGTCCATTTGGAGACTTTAGTTTGTAGTCCTTCTACATGTTCTTATAAATGTTTTTTTCAAAGTCTTCAAGCCTATCTTTTTAAACATTAGTGTTTATCTTTCTAGGATATTTTATTCTTCAGTATTGTATTAAGGTTCATTTCTTTCCCTGCTTTCACTGACGTATTGAGTGAGAATCACTATTGTCAGCAAACAAGTGGCCATTTTTTAACTTAGGAAATACTTTAATAGTTCTGCTGCAAATGTGGTGTTCACAAATCTTGTTCACAGTCTAGCATGAAAAACCAACCCAGTGGTGTCCTGGTGCCCAGCTCTCACTCCACCTGTGCTCAGGGTTGAGAATGCCCAGTTGTCTTAGACTGGCCTTTGCTGCAGCAGGAGGCAGTTCCCCATCCCTGCAGCTCCCAGCAGTGATGCTGCTGTCTGTCCTCATTCAGTCCCAGCTCCCACCAGCACACTTGGCCTTGCTGAGCTGTATGCAAGGGCTGCCCTTCCCACCCCGCTTGCCAGGCCCACCTTTTTAATATTTCACCTGTAAAACAAAGATAAGGATTCTTCTTTGTATGTGCATCCATAGAATATAGGGGAAAAAAAAGAACAAAACCTGTTCCTGTCTCTGAATTTCACCATAAATCTTCCAGAGGTTGCTGTACTTTCTTCCCTTTCCCGTGTCATTTAGCAACAAAATTGATGTTATGAAAATAAATGTAAGAATAGTCACTCTAATAATAGTGTAAATCATCGGCATTATTAAGAAGTGTTTTTCTCTAACATAGACAGTAATTATTGGCTTCTCTCTCACTTTTTTCTTCTCTCTTACCTTGCAATTTCTCCCTTTTTTTTGTTCAGCTTGCCACACGGTGACAGCTACTTCCTATCTTCTGGTGATCACAGCCAAAAAAAAAATGCTACAGGCGAGGTTTCTTCTGAAGTATATTAGAATGGGAAAGTCAACACACCATTTTTGCATTTAAGCAGTGGGAAAGAGAGCCCTGCTATGCCATGCAGCTTGGTCACAAAATCAGCGAGGGAGGGGGAGCAGAGACAGAATCCCACATCTAAATAAACTATATTTTGGGAAAATTCAACCTTAGTTTCACAAAATCTTGCTTGTCTGGAAAACACCTTAGGTTTGAAAGAATTCAAATCGATGTAAATCTAGGCTAACTCTCCTGCAGGGAAATGGAGAAAGAGCGCCCACAGGTTAGTCAATCCTCCCAGAGCCATGGAATCAGGCCTGGATGGTGGAAAAGGATTGCCACTAGAAGTGTCAGGAAAGTCTGGGATACTTCAGGCAGTACTGCAGTAACCAAACGAAACTGAGTGGGGAATGTTTCAGCAGCAACAAAAAACAGCAGAAACACACCTGACCCCTAGATTCTCAGTCAGTAAACAAAACTAATTCCAGAATTTTTTGCTGTTGTTCTAGTTTACTATGAATTATTTAAAAACATACCACTTCTAAACAGAATATGTGTTGACCTACCTATGAAAAAAATGTACGCCTGTCCAATAGAAATGGACCTCTAAATCTGAACAAGGACATCTAGATTTTTAAGTCTTCCTGTTGAACATCTTATAGAAAGTATCTATATCTAGTATTTAGGTATTTTATTATTGCTATAAAGAACCCTACAAAAACTCATTTTGGGATTTTTAAAAAAGCTACAGCTAAAAGCAGTAAAATATTTGCAGATTCTCTGCTTACACCTTAATAATCTTCACCAATAATTTATGGCTTCCATTCTGACCCATTCATCAATTTCTTTTGTTTGAATAGCTCTTCTGTAAGAGTCTTCCTTGACAGCACCTTTTCCTTGGATTCCTTCCAAGTCCTGAATATTGTTGCCCTCTCCAAGTTCCTGCTCTCCCCTTCAGTCTGCCCTTAGTTCTGTATCCCCACCAGCGGCATAAGAGCAGGCTGCCTTTTCCAAGCATGTGGCCCTTAGTGTGGAGTTTCTCACAGTACCCCTGGTACTCTAACCAAGGAATGCTGGAAATGGTGGTGGCTCTCCCTCATTTTTTCCTGTGTGATCATCTGAACAGGCTGGTACAGGGGACCATCTTTCAGCCTACAGCTACTTCTGCAGCCTGCTGTTGCTAGTTCCCTCACTAATCAACCAGTGGGATAAGATCAGAGAAAAACCTGAAAAATTACCTCAAAACCAGCTCCCCTTGCTCAGGTATAGTCCTCAGTGTGTCTCTGCCTCGTTCTCCTGTTGTACTACAGCCCCAAGGGCTTTTCTTGAGCTTCATGGTCAGTAAATTTGGATGCTTTCAGAACCTGTTGAGCACACACAAGGCTTGCTGCCATCTGGCACTTGCTTTCTGTCCCCCATGCACTGTTGGCTTTGAAAGTTCTGCCAGAAGTGCTGTTCTTTAAAAAAACATTGGCACCAATTCTCTGTAATAAATGGCCTGGCCCAAAAATTGTTCCTGTTTCTTTTGGTTCCTGTGAGACATTCTGCAGGTCCTGTGGGCACTGTCTAATGGAAATTTCTGGCATTTGATTCTGTCTTTTGCTAGCAGATGCTGAGCTGTGCCTGCTGGGGATCTGTCCCCCTGGGTGATGCTGCTGCCTGCAGAGGCTTTGCACAGTCTGCCTGTAAGGCACAGATCACAGCAGGACAGACATGGAACCCAACAGCCCCCGTGTCACTGAAATGTTGCTGCTGTTTCATGAAAACCAAAGGTTCTTGAGTTTAAGGTTTAAAAAAGGCTACCCTTCTTGGACACTTTTGTCACTGTACCTCTCCATGCTCTTTGGTTAGACTTGGGGTGACTGTCAAGATAGCAATGTTGATGTTATTGAGCATCACATTTGGAAATCAGGTGTCTTGCCCAGAAATCTGTGTGACTCATTAACAGCCCATCCTCTTGCTATAGGATGTTCTCAGGAGGTAAAGACTGTCAGGCCTTCACTTTGCAATATTCTGTGAATCTTCTCTGACTTGATTTCACAGTTATTTGAGTCTTTTCTCTGTGTTGTTCTGTAACTTGGGGTAGTTTTTTGGCTTTTGTGAGAATACAGTCTGGATATCTTGCATTATTTTCTGCAGCTGAGTTGCAGCTTTATCTGTTCTCTAGCAGCCTGGGAATTCTTAATTTACTCTCAGTCATCTGTCCTAATCCAGGCACCTTTTCACGTGATACTTCTGGCAAGATTTTGTGCATTTTCCAGTCTTTGATGTGCCTAAATAATAAATATTTTCTCATATTTACAGTTGAATAGTAGGACTGTGTTATTACTACTAGGACTGTGTCAATATATTGTCATAGAATGTAAGAACTTGGACCCTACAGCACTTTATCATTGGATGGGACTCTGCATGCTTGACACACAAGTACTGTTCTTCTCATTTCATCTGTCTGGGTCTGCTTTGGTGATCTGTACGTCCTTATTCTGACACATTTTCAGATCTAGTTCCACTGGATTTTTTTATTTTCCTGGGTCTTAACCCTGTAGATAACTGCAACACTTCAAAATTTTCTGAGTTCTAGAAAAGCTTTTTTTTCAAGAAGTTAAAAACTTTTAAAAAGTTAAAAATTTTAAAACTTTTTCAGAACAAGTTTAGAAAAAAGTTATTAAGATAATTCCAGTTGCTGACAGCATCATCTGTTTAATTTTTTCATACCACTTTCATCCACCTTCCACCCCACTGTTTGTGATGACTCATATTTCTACACTTTCTATGCCAAAAATAGAACATGGTATGCTACAGTCTTTGGGACACACAGGACATGTAAATGGCATATCTTTCAGAAATTTACTTTGCATTAAAATGTAATACCAGCAAGTAATAAAGCTGATCAGCAAATTTTCCATGATTTCTAATGCAAAATTTCCTGATCTCAACTTGGGAGTTTACATGAGAGTCAGGAAAAAAAGAACCAATCAATTTTTCCAATGTTGTCTTCAGCAAATGCATGCTGTGGAATCCAATGACAAGGTCTTTTTGCATAGGGACATAAAAATGATGAAAGAATAGAGGAGTTTTATACAAAATCTATTAAACTGGAACTGCCATTAACACTTTTATTAACTGTTTGTAAACAAAGATGTTATAGTAGGTTATATTCACACACATAAACACATTCACACAATATGCATACCCACACACACAAATGCAATTTGTCAGAATATTAAATTAACCTAGAGGTAGTATTCTCACCTTGCTGACATATGGTTGAAAATCTCTGTGACTCAAGTGTCTTGAACTGATCCCATTCTAAACAGCCCTGAATGGAACATTAACTGCATTTTCTGCCTTACCCTTTTAACAGTTACTTTCAATAAGATTAGACTGGTTAGAACATCCCTCCTTTATGCAAGTTAATGACCCAAGAATAAGCATGGAAATAAACCTATATGTAAGTGACAAGCAGAAAATGCACTTGGAAATTTCAATGTAAACTTTGTGTGGAAAATGGAGGTGGCTTATCCTTCTTTTCTGAAACTGTCAAAGTAAAGAACTATAAATATTCATCTTATTTCAATGACGTTTCTAGACAGTTGATTTCATTGCTGACTAGAATCAGTTAGCCAAACACTGCAGCACTGATCATGGTATAAAACTGCCCAAGTGTGTAGAAAAAGACCAGAACAGCACTTTACAAATAGCAGGCATTTCAAGGGTCTTTGGAAGCACTTGAACAACTGTTGGGTAAAACACAAAATTTCTCCATGCAGTCTGTCCTCTGCTTTTCTAACCAGAAGTGGAATAATTTTTTATTCTTTTCTTCTTTTCTTCATTTTCTCTTTCACATTCTGCTGCCAAATTTCCCTTACCCTCATCCAAGGACTCCGCAGTGACTCTAAACATTTTGAACAGAGTGGTGAAAGGGTTGAGTTGCACCATTAGGTGTCAGAGGAAGGACTGATAAGAGTTCAACAACCCTCCCCCTGCATGGGCTCCAGAGCACAGCTCACAGCTGAGTCCTGTGACTTGGAGCAGCAGAGACAGGAACTGCTAAACACAAAGAGCTGCAGCAATGACCTGGTGTGCACCAGTCTTTGAGGAGCCTGAATACAAAAAGATTCTCACTCTCTTACAGACTCTTCCAAGAAGAACAGAACTAAAAGGAAAATCAGGCATATGGGTTGCATTTCAGGCCCTGTTAAGTGCTGCTTCTTTGTCTGTGTTTTGCAGCCCCACATGTAAAGAGTGGGTAGCACTCTTTAGGCAGGGTGGTGACAGCAGTGGAATAACAAAATCAAGGAAGGACAAGTTTGGGTGCAGGACATGTGCTCCCCCTGACAGAAATGTGGAGCAGGCTACAGCAGATCACTACAGCAGTTTTGCTGAACCACCTCCCAAAGCACTGCTAGTGCTGGATGTTACAGGCAGGGATACTCAAGCAGGGCTCAAAGCTGCACAATCCCTCTGCTGTCCATAATTCTTTAGCTTAGCTGTGGTTACTCTCATGTTCTCTGTGTAGGAGATGAAGATTGATTTTACCCTCTTGTCTCACAGCAACATGATGCAGTTGTCCCTCATGTGCAAAGACTTGTAGCACACTGTGTGCTAAGTGCTGGCTGTCAGATTCCCTATGGCTTTAATGCTCTCCACACCTCTGTTAAAGGCAATTGCACAATCCCGTATTTCCAGATATTTTTTCAGCAATGCAGAAACCTCACTAATTAATTCTTTAGATCTTTCTACTATAAAGGTGACACTTAGTTTGCTCACTTCTAGCTTCTCATTTGTCTGACTTTATTCTGTTGGTTTCTTACATTTGGCAGCAGCCAGAACAAATGAACATTTTAGAGACAGAAGCTTTCACTACTGGAAAAACATCCTCTCTGTATCTCCTTATTGTCATTTTCCTTACCTGGGATCCATTAGCATCTATGGCCAGAAATCAGAGATGAGTTTATCTACCAGATCTTCTACCCTCTGTGTTCTTTCATGTGCAGAGCAAGGACAGAATTTATTTTTAACTTGGCTGCCTTTCCTTCTCCCGAACTCCTCCCTACCTTACGGTCAGCAGCATCTGCTGTTAGAAGCCATCCACATTATCCATCTGGGGTGGTTGCCCAAAGTTCCCTCTGGCTCTGTGCACCAGGGCTATGTAAGTCTCACTTTTGTTACTTTTTCTATAGGTATTTGAAAAGAAAGTAAAAATACCTTCCTTATTTCCCAGCTGCTCACGGCTCTGTGTCATGGCATTACTCTTTGGAGCAATTACATGAACTCCTTTACTTCACGCTCATCCCAGTCTTGTGCATGTGCAATATAACTCTAGACATACCTTTTGAAATTTTCCCTTCCTTTGAAGACATCTAAAGATAACAAAATCTTTCCTTTGATTCTTTCCTCTTAGCAAGTAAGTGATATCAATGATATCAGATCAGTGTCTGTTTTCTGATGTTTCCTGATTCTGAAATTTAGAGAATTTATGTTTAAGGGAATTTATTTAAAAAATTGTCCTCTGTGTTCTGACATTGTTTGCAATTACTTTTGTCGGGGTATTTTTCTGAACTTACAGTAAACCCAATTTCAAGGGTCAATTTCTATTTAAAAAGCCTCCTACTGTTGTTTATATTTTAACCACTGTGCTAACCAATGTACCCTGACTCTGAAATAAGATCTGATAAACTTCCACCTATGGGTGATCCTCACAGTGATCAAATAAATGAGAACAAACACCACAAGATTAGAACTGGAGAGAGATTTAGATACTGTGTGCATCAGTGAGGGGAAAGAGGAAAGAAGGAAAGGCACAAAAGGATAAATCAACAGTTTACAAGGATCCTGTCAAACATAATGCCTTGACAAGTCACATCCTTGTCACAAGACAACAGTGAGGAGTGCCAGTGTGACAGATGAAAGACACCTCTGTTTTGTCATTTTCTTGTGGAAAACTTACAGAATGACTGTTTTTGTACCAGGAACAATTGCTAACAATATTCTCAAGCCCAGTTTTCCAAGATCAGATCCATTTAGATAGAGAATAAGATTTCTTCAAATCTGCATTGTCATCTTTGAATGAAATGGCAATATGAGTGTTCTTTGCTTTCTTCAGAGCATTCACACCAATGTAGGTGCATTTTAATCAGATTTGAGACGATATTGAGAGAAGAACCAGAGCCAAGCCTTAAACTGGCAACAGCTCTAAGGAAGGAGTATAGTTTTTGAAGGAGTATATATAGACCTTTAACACGAGGAAAGCTTGCAAAAGAGTCTGCTGACCTGATGCATGCAAGTTTTCCCAAACTGTCCTGGACGTGTGTTAACAAACCTTTGGCTACCACAATTAGCTTCTTTGGTTTTGAAAACCAGTAGGAAAAGCTGATCTGATTAAAATGTCTAACACACAGTGTTTATTGATGAGTTTTACAAACTCAGTTAAGACTCACAGCCTTTCAAACCTCTCCATGCAGCAGAAACAGCTGCACTCACCCACTTATGCAGTTTTTTTTGTTAGACTATTACCATCAGATGTGCACCATAACACAGTGACCTAGTGACTACCTCAGTGGAAATGGGAGATACAAAAAACTGGGGAAGGTGCCAGAGATGCTGTAGAGGGCAGGGCTGAGCAGAAAACCAATTTTGCATTGGAGTAAGGAAAAGACCCACTATGTGATAATATCTGATGGGATGAAGGCACAGGGATTGGTTAGCAGATGCTGTATGTAGCCAGGGAGTCTGGGGATATAGAGCAGGAGAGATGAAAACTAGGATCTAGAGCTAGAATTGAAAATGAGGTTAAGATTGTTAAAAATGTGGAGCTAAACCAGGCTTGAATAGCTCTCAAAAGCCTGCTTGCTAGTAAAGCCTACTTGGTGTTCTGCTCCTTTGTTTTACCATTCTTTCCCAATGAGTAACTGGTCCTAAAACCTGATAAGCCTGATCCCACATGTAATTGCATTATATCCCACCCATTCTCCCTGTCACCCTTCAAATGTTTCCCTGAGCTGAGTCCAGCTCCCACTGGCTCCTCTCCTTGGCTCATCTGCTTTGTTTCCCTGGTCTAACATCAGTGGTATTCCAAGCCTCTGCAGAGCCTCCCTTGCTTTGCTCTTGTTCACAAGTTGCATTAAAACAGATTCAAGCACAGAAAACAGCCAAATAGCATAGTATTATACTACCTGACAGGAGGAAAACAGCATAAGACCACAAGCAGGATCAGCTTAAAATTTTTCACATAATCAGTAAAATATAAGCTCATGTTGTTCTCATGCTCTTGACTCTCTCACATATTTACTCCTGCACTCCTAGCTTTATCCCAAACCATCAGTAGAGTGTAACTTCTACTTAAAGCAGGCAGGATGATGTAGAAGTGGACACCCTCGTTAGTTTTTAGAAGCAACTCATGATTCTGTAAACTTTTGCCCTCCAATTGCAGAAGATTGATCCAGCAGTGTGCATTCAAGTCTGTTGTCCCCATCCAATATTCATCCTATTCATTCATTCATCAAATGTGCTAGTGTCTGCCTCTGGTGAGTCACTAGCACATCTGATTCAGTAGGTTGTTTGGAAGCAACACCACAGAGTTAACATACTAGAGAAGCCATGAAATGGTGCAGCAGTGCAACTTTTCCAAGGTAAAGGCTGCTTGGGAAATACAGAGTGAGCTGATGTTGAAATCAGGATAACACACAGATGAGCAAAGTCTGACACCCTCGCTGGGTGAGTTTGTGCATGCAGTGTCAGGTTAAATGGCTGGTAAGGAAGAACACTAAATTGCTATCTATGATTCTCAAACCTAATGTTTAAGGTTCAGAGTATCCTCTTAAATCTAAAGTTTAAATGACATTAAAATTAAGTCCTACTCCCAAATAGAAGAAAAAAAAGAGAAAATTGTAATTCAAGGAGACAGCAGAAAAGGAATTCTTCAATAAAGAAGTAAAATTAAACTATTTTACAGAGTTAATATCTGAATCTTATAATCATGCTTACCATGAGATTAAATAGAATTTGCTCCTTATAAATCAATACAGGCATGTGTGGCTGAATTTACTATTGGGACTCTAATGCCAAGAGAAATTCAGATCCTGCCTGGACACATGATTTCCCATGCTTTCCAGCAACATTATTCCTGCCTTTTCTCTACTAGAGAAAGACCTAACCATTTGAGAACGAAATATATCCTGCAAAACAAGAAAGTGCCTTTGCATTTAACAGCATCCAGTAGGAATGATTGAATCTGATTTGGTAATCCATCCAATTCAAGGTTGTTTGAACAGCCACGCCACGGCAAGGGGGGAGCAGCATGGGAGAATGATTAACTTAATCCTCCTGCCTTGTTTGTTTGATGCTGCCTCACTCCAGTGCAAGTCAATAAAACTTTGAGCACCGACACACACAACTTCCAGCACCCTCCAAGCTGGCCCAAAATGGGGATTAGCAAAGCTGCCTTTCTCCTTCTGTTCTTTCTCAGCTCAGGTAAGAGTCCTTTGCCTTCTGCTTGCTTGGGTGAGGCTGGGGCCAGACCCTTGCAAGCTCCATGTGAGGAAGGTAGGTCCCCAAATCCCTGCATCACAACTCCCCTGGATGATGGTGGATTTGGGGCTTGCTGGGCAGCAAGAGCTGCTGCTGAGCAGAGTGAGAGCTGTCATTGCTCCAGGGCTGTGTTCATTAGAGACACCAGAAGAGGAGCAGCCTTGGTGTCTGCATGGGCACTGATGGCTCCCAGCAAACATTTCCCCTGGCCAGAGACAGGGCACCCTTGGGGAGCAGCCTGTCAAAGGCTTGCACGGCTCCCTCTGCTTGCAGCAGCCTTT
Organism: Agelaius phoeniceus; assembly: GCF_051311805.1. Taxonomy (NCBI): domain Eukaryota; kingdom Metazoa; phylum Chordata; class Aves; order Passeriformes; family Icteridae; genus Agelaius; species Agelaius phoeniceus. The sequence goes on from NC_135267.1 coordinate 58,358,611, forward strand.
TGTCTTAGGTTTGGGGATTTTTTCTCCGTTATTTCCAGCCACTGTGATCCTTATTCTGGTCGCTCTAAAGTTCGTTAATGCTTGTGCAAAACAGAATCATACAGGAAGGAAAAGTTTGTTCTACACACTGCAATTTTGGTCTTTTTCATAACTACATTCTTGACAGTGAATTTTTCATTCCATGGGATAGGGAGACCAAACCTGCTCACTGTTAGTTTCTGCAATATTTTTGGTACAGAAAGATATTTTTGTGGAAGATGATAAAAATTTTTGAAACACACAGGAACTGAATTGGGCTCTTTAGATATATTTATATGTATTTCATACATATGAATATTCTCTGTCCTGAAAACCTTAAACTCCAGTGAAGTGTGAGATTCAGACCACACAGCTTCTTACAGGCATCTGTATAACCACACAATATGTTGCAATTGTAGTAAAAAATACAGTTGTGAGTGTGCTAATGCTTATATAAAGATACGATAAAATAGACAAACATTTTACGTGTGCAGTTTTAAAACATAAGAAAAAGGAACAGTTAGGAAAATATATGGGTAGATTTTAGCTGGAAATATTAGACATGCCCCAGCATAGAAAAAAATCTGTTATTTAATGCTAAGAGTTTTTATCTTTAAATTCTAATTTCTAAGCTTTGTTTTTGCAAAAGAACAGCCTCTGTAAAATCAAATACCTTCCTCAATTAAGTAGGAATTTTATATAAGGGAGAAAAATATACAATTTGGGCTTTTATCTGAAATATTGTACTTTTGTTTTGTAATCCTTTATCAAATGGTAGAATATATTTGCATTTCTGAATAAGATAGCAATACATCTTTCTGAGACTAAAACATCATAGATATAGGGAAAATGGTAGCATGAAAATTTACTGCTTTTTTATTGATTGCATATTTTCCTTTTTATTTTCCCTACAAGTAATGTCCTGCCATGTAAATATAACAGAAAAGGGGAAAAATATTTTTATGACCCAAATCACTTATGACCCTGTCAAAATTTCTAAAATCAAATGTTGTATTAATAATGACAATATTGTTGCAAAATGTCAAAAGAGAACAGAATTAAGTTTGCATGGAAGCTGTACCATAATAGGAGTTCTTTACTTGTTTTCCTTATGGAGAGCATTGCAGCATCCCTATCATTGTCTTAACCTAGTTGAATGTTTTGTCTCAAAACTCATTTATTCTCAATATTTTTGTTTTGAAATAACTAGTGGAAATGTCATTTGACTATTTTTCACTTACTCTTTTGTTTTCCAGCAGCTATCCTTTTCTTCCATGCATACTGTTAAAGTAACTGCCAACCCTTAGGGACGAGCTCTTCCCAGGGATTTTTAAATCCAGAAAAACCCCTGCAGTAACTTCTATGCTCTTGCAATTGTATGAGAGGAAGCATAATTTGGCTTTTATCCCTATTTTACCAGCTTCAACTTGTAGATGCAAAATGATCTTTAAGAAAATTCCCAATTGCAGGCTGAGCTGTCTCTCAGGTGAAGGAATTTAATAGCAGGACATTATGAGCCTGCTTCACACTGAAGAGTGTTACTCAGGAAAAGGAGGAGCTGTAGCCTTCTTCAGCTGGAAAGACATCACTGAACAGCCCAGTGGAGCCCCTCTCACAGGCCATGGGTCTGAGTGGGACAAGGAGGCTTTTTGTCCCTCCTGCTGGCATTGGGCCATGGCTGAGACAGACAAGGGGCAGAGAAAGTGAAGTTCCTCTCTGCAGCATGGCTGTTATTCCTGAGATTGCAGTCATGGTCTGGTTCATCCCCTGTCTGCCTTTTATTCGGCAATTGCGTAAGGCCAGGCACAGAAGCACAGAGCAGGACTGAGATGTCCTGCAGTGACCAGGGGCCAGGGTGTCTGTCTGGGGTTGAAACCCTAAGAACAGGTAACTCCCAGGGCCAGATGTTCGTCAGAAGAGTCATATGCTCCACTGATAAAGAAACTGTAAAAATCATAGGACTCATGCAATTCCATGACTCTGCAGCTGGGAAGTCATGAAAATCACTGTGCTATGCACTAATTCTGAGATTGCAGAGCTCTAACAGGAAAATACTAAATGCCAAAGTTCTTTACAAGAAGAAATGTTCTTGAACACTTTTTGAATTTACCATTAAACATAGCTGTACTTTTTAGTATCCTTTATATTTGACATGCAGCTGTAGCCCAGAGGTTGTTAGGTGAATTTATTTACCAGTTTAGTGTCTTAATTCATTGCAATGGAGGGCAACAACTGCCACCTTTATTATTAAGCAAGTTCAGTACAGGGTTATTACAAAAATGACCAACTGAACATCTGACAACCCCAGTGACTGAGGGTGGTTTGTTTCTTTTAAGAGGAGCCTTTGTAAGGAGGTTACTAATAAATCTGAAGTCATTCCATGAGGACAGATGGACAGCAAGGGACAAATGTTGTTCCACACCTTTCTTGAGCCCCATTTCTCTGCTTTGTCCAAAGTATGCATGGCCAATATTTTCTTTCTGAAACGCCTCCCCTTTTTTTGCTCCTTGTGTCATCTTTTGTGCTTCCATTACTTTATACCATAGGTTTGTGTTATCACTGTTCAAGCCATTTCTCTGTCCTGCCTGACACTGTGTTTTCAGTGATGCTGCCTTTTGCCATACCAGGAAGGCATTTTAGATTTACCCATATTTTGTCACCATTAACCCAACTATTCCAGTAATTAAATGGTGATGTCACATGACTAGGTGACAAAGAATTTAATGTGAGAGTTTGAAATAAATCATCATTCCCATTTTCACTCCTTTCTCTCTTTTTCATTTTAGTGCAAGGAAGTGTTTTAGACCGCTATGTGAGAACAGAGGGAGCTTGGTTGCTCAATCCAATGAAGCAAGTTTATAGAGCAAATAGTGATGAAGAATGTGCAGAGAAATGTGAAACTGAAGAAAAGTTTTCTTGCAGGTAATTTCCCACACACATCTTTCATTGCAAGTGATGGAACAATATGCCTTTTTTACCCGCGGTCTGAAATTTCAAGGGTTTTCTTATGACTTTGTGGGGGTTTAAGGTTTGCTGGAAAAACAAAAAATGTACACAAACAGAATGCCTGGGACATATAGATGAAGGCAGAAAAAATAGAGAACGTAAGAAGGTTATGTTGAACTTTTATTGAAAAACATTACAATATCTTGCTGCACAGCTTGACATGCTGCAAACAAACTTGACATGGTTTTATCAGGACTCTTGCTCTCCTTCTGCAATAAACAGTCATAATTAATGTCTTGGAAATTTAGGATAGGATTGCTTATTTTAATTGCATTGCCTATCTTGCAGATAAATCCATTTTTCAGAATTTTACTAGAATTTGGACTCAGGTAACTGCTGTTTACTTTGACAAGGAGATGGCCACCTAAACCTTAATGATTCTAAACCCTTTCAGCCAAATTCTCTCGCTGCACTTGCATTAACCAGGCTCAAGTGACTAGAAAGTATGAAAAGTGTTGATGAACCTGTATTGTTGGCCTTTGCTCAGGTTTCTGCCCCACTGGAGCCCATTGCTCTGAGCTTGAGGCTGCTGGATCTCCTGTGCCAAAGCCTTGCAGCCCACTGAGCTCCAGCAGTGTAGCAGGAAACTGGGGCACTGAGGAGAAATGTCCATTGCTGTGGTGGGAGGCAGTCTGCACATACAGGGCAGAGGGGTTTTCTCTTCCAGTGTAGCACTTCTGCAGCATGCCTTTCTGAACTCAGCAGAGTGATTGCCTGCAGTGCTCTTTCAAGCACTTGGTTCTACTCAATGCTTTTATTCAAGGCAGGGATACAATGGTCCTGACTTCTTAACTGTGTTTTGTAACTTTGGGTTTTAACTCCAAAGAGAAAATGAGACTTATTTTAAAAAGGTGTAAGCCTCAAGGATGACAGGGGTCTGCTGACTGTATGAAATACCACCAATTCCCCTGGATCCAGCTTCACTCTGAAAACCACAAAGAGGGCAGAGCTGCAGTAACTCATGGTTCAGGATAGTAGGGAGGAAGGCAGAGAGGGCAAGTCTGTATATTCAGATTATATATTTACAGTTGGCAGAGAATTAATGTTCCCTTTTGAAGCATATTCAGACGCAGTATCATTCTTTAGCTTCTGCCCTAGGGTGTAAGCCTGCCATCACTTGGCATTGGAATGACATCAGGTTAATGGCTCCTTAATTAATTACGTGAGATCTATTACAATCAAGCAAGAACTGATGCTGTCTGGCAGGAAGGATCTGGGGAAAGAAAGATAAATGTTAGTTAGAGCTTAGGACCAGGGCAGCACTGCAGCATCCTCACATTAATGCTTCAGACCAATCTGTTCAGATCAATACTTCAGACTTATCCCACCTTGGAGGTGGATTGGGCCATGCTCCTTAGTTACTTTCCTACTTACAAATTTAACATTACTTACAGCTTAGTTGGCTTAACTGGGCTTAACAGCTTTCTTGTTACCCATTAAATGTCATGCTGCTACTGCTCTTTTCTTTTTCGTCCCAAAAACCAAGCTGTAGGAATTATTTAGCCTGTCAGAAGGTTTCCTTAGATGCTATTCTAGAGGCTACACCATCTGCTTCAGTTTTGCAGTTTACAAAAGGCTATGACTTATGGAGTGCTTACTCTCAGAAGAGTTACCACAAGATAATTTAAGGTCCTGGACTGTGTTTTACCTGCTCCTTGGTAACTGCTGTGTACTGGAGAGAGTCTAACTCCTTGAATGACCACTAATATTTTTAAAATAAGGTCAAGGTGCCTTGTGTATATATCCTCTTCAACATGGGTTCTTGAGCCTCTGGCAAGTTACAAATCCCTTGTTACAATTTCCTCTTGTAGCTCCCCTTCAAGCTAGGTTTGATATGAACACTTAGAAGTGAAAATCACCACTGAAAATGTGAGCTGCAATACTCAGTGATTAGAAATATCAGTCTTAAATATTGATATTGTCTTAATATATAGAAATTTGAATCTCAGTCTTAAATATCGCTGAACTGTAGTGTTTGATAAAATGACAACTGAATACTCAAAAATATTTTCAGGAAAATAAGCATATATTCAGTATTGTTTCTTACATTGCTCTCTCCTCTTACATTTGACAGGGCCTTCTTATTTACCAGTAAAGACCAACAGTGTTTAACACTGACTGAGAACACCAAAACAGCAATGATATTCAGAAGAGCAAATGCAGTTCTTTATGAAAAAAGAAGTATGTCTATATCTTTTTTGTATTATTAAACTGTGGTTCAGATAAAAATGATCTATTTTTATAGTATTTGTATATTGTTGCATTATGTTTGTACTCTTCAGTTAATTAATTTGTGACATTTTTATCCCATTCTTATTTTTATTTTGTCATTAATTGACGTGGTGAATTTTATGAATATTTTTGTCATAGATGAGGATTATTTGACAGAAATGATCTCTAATTCTTTCTGAAAATAGGAAATGTGTTTCTGAGGAATGGTAGCTATCCAATTCTTTATCCTGTTTCAAAAATTATCACCTTATGCCAGATGCAAGGAAACAATTGGGTTTTAAGATTATTTTTCAATTTCATTATCAAGTATGGAGCTCTTGCTGTATACAGGGAAGAAGGAATGTGGTTTATTTTTAATGTAACATAAATTTCACTGTGCTATTCACTGACTTTAATAATACAGTAATACTTCACTTTAGTAATAGAAAATGAACCAGATTCTCAGCTGCTGAAAATCATGGAGTGGTTTTGATGGGCCAGTTTCTAACAAAAGGCAAGAATCTCAATAAGTTGATAGTAAACACCCATAAGCTTCAGAGAAATGCATCTTTACTTCTCTGTTGACCTTGATGGCTTATCCCTCCCTGTGGGCTAAGACAATGCTGTGTCTATAGCAGCTGCCAAGGAGATTTTAGACAGTAGTTCAACAGCTTTAGCTGGATTGCAGCCGAACATCCAAAGGAGATTTTGTTCAGGCACTGTGGATAAGTGCCTGATAAGGAAGATAAGGAGGTAATTTTTCACAGAAAGGTGTGTAAGTACTGGGCCACATTGCCCAGAGAGGCTGTGGAGCCTTCACCCTTGCAGATGTTGGCTGGCCACAGCTCTGAGCAGTCTCACTCACGTTAGAACCTGAATGTGCCATTTCTGGGGCTATGGACCTAAGACAACTGAGAGTCCTTTTCAACCTAGTATTTTCTGAAGCCTTTGGCCAGCTGCATTTTTTTCTGTAGGTAATTTAAAGTTTAGAACATTAGTTCTTTCATTATACACAGAAGCAGGTGGGTATTTCCATACATCACAATTAAGTAATACTAAGAAATCTTCTGAAAGTTCTCTTTTAGAAGGAAAACTGAGTGAATCAATTAATAAGTAACAAACCTAAAAGATTGTATGAGTAAGTTATATGTAAGTAATCATATTGGTTTTTCTTACTGTGATCAGGAGCTAGATTGCAATTTTGGTTTATTTTTCAGACATCCCTTGGATTTACTGAAGTTAGAACCTGGTACTGCAATACTCACTGGGAATTTGTTTCTACATGTTTTGGGGCCATAGACATATGTTTTAGCTTCTTGAACTAACAGAAACACACCACTAAAAGTGTGAAAAACTGTTGTTTGACAAAACCAAAATTTCCAAAAATTGCACCTCTGCCTGCAGAAACCAAAAGATGGACCTTGGTATCATAAACATCAAATACACAATCTCTTGTGTATGTGTCAGATGCTGTCTGTGCTGCTCATTTTTGTATCTGCAGTAATTTTTTCAGTCTAAGCAATTACTTGATGAGACCTAGTTGCTATTTATCATTGTGTTCAACAAAAAGGATGACAATTACTATAAAACTGACAGTTTCAGAAGTTATTTATTTTATGTGCTATAAAAGAGAAAGTTAATCTTCCCTGGCTTACAGTAAAAGTAACAAGAATTAAAGCGGCATTTGGGAATTGTTTCCTACATATCTGTTTGGAAATAGTTAACCCAAGGGACATGGGCTGAGTTTGGGGATCAAAGTTAGGAATTTGTCATCAGAAAGGAAAAGCCCTGAAGGTTATATAAACGGTCAAAAGTTTACACAAACAAGAAGAGTCAGCACTTGACTGATTCAATGTTGAGTGATCGAGGGGTTTAATGTTATTTTATTGCAAAATTGTTTGAGGGATCCAAATGGCTTCCAGCTAAAGTTTCTAGAGTAAACTTGCCTCTATATATACATTGAAATAAAAGGATTCCTAAGGGTGCATCTATAAATTCAGGTCTAAAATATCAGCCCTCAGAAAAGCTGAACCATATTTTGGAATCAAATATTAGTTCTTTTCACTGTGGGCAAGACAGGTCTGTGTAAATGGCATTATTTCTCCAGATTTCTGTTAATCTTCTGCTTGTATGTCAGCTTTGTTACAACTTTGATGCTGAGAAAAACTGTTGCAAAACTCAATCTCTACAAGTATTTGTTTTGGACACTACTTAAAGACCCTGAGCCAAACCAGGTCACAACCTAAAAGACAGATTGCTTCCCCAGGAAAATGGTAAATGAGTTTCCTACTTAGTTTTCTGAGGCAGAGGACACGTTGCCTGACAGTGATTGTCCCTAAACTGCAGCTGTCTTGTCTTCAGCTGAATTCAGGTGACCATCTTTAAAGATTTGATTTTAATTACTGTGCATAACTATAATAACCTCATAGGAGGTAAGAAAAAGAGAATGTGCTTCTATTTTGTTATAGTATCTATTTAAATGTATTTAAAGTGTTCTTTATTATTTAAATCTACTATGGTGTGTTCCCAAAATAACTGGGTTTTATTGCACTTATTTTTCTGGAATTCTGGTGCAGAAATTCTTTTGCTTTCACATACATTTTTCAGTCCCAATTAAGTCAAATTACATATCAGCTATCTAGCAGGTTTTTACAATGTAAAATGTCTAGTTTTGAGAACATAAGAAAGTCAAAATATGATCAAACATATTTAAGTGTGCTGTCATGAAAATGGATTTTGTGTATGCTAGAATCCAATTGATATATTGTGATACTGATTAATCACATATCATTTCAGTATATCTTCTAGAATGCAAGGAGGGCAATGGAGTGGATTACAGAGGAACAGAAGCCAAAACTCAGAAAGGCGTGAAGTGCCAGAAGTGGGCTGATAATACCCCACATAAACCAAAGTAAGGTCTTTTCGTATCTGTTCATATGTTTTTCTGAAATTTTGTTAAGCCATACATATGTTCTAATTTGTCTTGTAAGCAACTTTTTTGGTGTTAGAAATCTCCTTATAAAAGATTTTTCTGTACCTATCTAGAATAAGATAATTCTCTAATCTGAGTTGTTACTCAGAGACCTCTAAGTGTTGCTACATGATCAGCAGAGACACTGTCAGCCTTGGCAGTTGCATTCAAATTTTATGGGCTTTACATGAGCAAAATACTAGACAGAGAAACATCTGGTTCTGCTGAAATTAGAATTTTTCAGTAGTCTCACCAGAGTAAGAACTTCTTCCTTTCCAAAATAGAACATGTGGCAGATGAGATAGAGGTGCATCATTTTTTCAGTGAATCTACAATTAACAAGGCAGTATTTCTTGTATTTAATAAAAAACCCCTAACTGGGTTTATTTAGTAACCTTCTATTCAGAAGCTGTAGCACTCAGGTTACAGAGGACTCTTACATTTCAGCAAATACGTTCTCATTGTGTCTCCCAGGGAACATATCCCAGAGGAGGCAGTTCCCTACATGCCACATGGTACCCTGCCTGAGCAATAACTGCTGGAAACCAATAGCTAAAGAAAATGCAAGTATTAAGGGCATAACTGGCTGTAGAGGCACTGTATTTCTTAAGTCTATCATTGTAGCACTTCTAATGCTTCAGCAATTGCACACACTAACTCTTAGGGGCCCTCTAAAGACCAGCATCTACAAAATTGTCCTCAGATAAAGATTTTGTTTTTAGAGCCCTGAGCTGAATAATTGGGACACTTTCCTTATTCTGTAATCCCATTCAATTCTGTTCCAGTTACACGCCTGAAAAATATCCCAAAGCAGGACTGGAGGAAAACTACTGCAGAAATCCTGACAAGGATGAAAAGGGACCCTGGTGTTACACAACAGATCCTGATACCAGATTTGACTACTGTAACATCCCTGAGTGTGAAGGTCAGGACACACATATTGACTTCTTTCCAGTTTTTGAAAGATGTGGTAAAGAATGTGAAGTTATTCAGACACTTTTACTTTCAATTGAGCATTTGTTTCAAACTTGAATTTAGCTCAACATGAAATTTTCCAAAACATTTTCAACGTCAACAAGGAAGATATCAAGAAACCCTGAAAACATCAACACATCAACAGTATTTTTTCCCTAGATAAAAAAGGCATATAGGTGTATTGATATATCATAAAATTAGAATTGAACAAAATGACAGTTGCTAGTGCAGAACTCAATAAAATGTGACAGTAGCAAAGCACAGATTTTAAATTATATATTAATAGATTCAATTTAGCTCTTTTAAAGCCTGTAGTCTGTAATGTTGGTTTGTTTTTTTTTTTTTTTTTCATGGAATACTACAACAACTAAAATTACTTTAACAAGTTGATGGTTAAAGTCATCTTACCAAGGAAACTAAGCTTTTACTTAGCCAAAAAATGACTGTACTTCAGCCTCGTGCTCTGATCAGGCTCTTGTGCCGCGTGTGAGACAAGTGGCAATGTTTCTGGACCAGTTCATCAGAGGCTTTCTGTCTCTCTTGTCCTTGCTCTGTCTTGTTCCTACAGTAGAGTGCATGCACTGCAGTGGAGAAAACTACCATGGAGTAGTTGCAACAACAACATCTGGGCTTGAGTGCCAGCGCTGGGACTCCCAGGAACCTCACTCCCATGGATACCTCCCAGAAAAGTGAGTCAGGTTCTGTGATGGTCCCTTTATCACCAGTGGTGGGCTAAAGACCACCCTGCACCAGACAGGAGAATTGTTACAGCTATTAGTAGCTTATCTTAAAACCTAAAAATCTTATTTTTCTGGTTCAGTTTTCCAGAGAAGGATCTGAAGAATAATTATTGTCGTAATCCTGATGGAGAACCTCGGCCCTGGTGTTTCACTACCAGTCCAACTAAACGCTGGGAATATTGTGACATTCCTCGTTGCAGTGAGTCTGCCTTCTAGGCTTCTTCCAGTCAGAGTGGTGTGAGGAGACAGAGCAAACAGAAGAGGTCCCAAAGATAAAGAAAAGTATAAAAGACAGCTGAATTTTATCTCAAAGAAAAAAATTAATTACTTTAAAATTAACTTCTGATAGCTTTATTGAGGCTAGACATTTCTGTCATAGGCATTTCTAATAGTTTTGTCTGGAGCACATCTCCCTTCCTTGATGTGTTTTCCTATGACCAGGCATTTCTGCTGTTTTTTCTGTTGTTCCTCTTTTGATTCCAAGAAGCTTCACTCTTCCTGAAAATACTTTGGCTTTTGCTTTGCTCTTCCAAATGAATTCTCCACCTTTTCAGTTTTCTTTTCCCCTAAAGGCCTGTCCTTGCCATTATACTTTTTCTTGGGACTTCTCACTAGACCTCATCCTTGCTGTCTCTCACCAGTCAGAGTATGTCTATTTTACACATGCACCTGTCTGTATCACTGATGGGCCAGACACTTTCACCCCAGTTTTCTTCACAGTATTACCACTTGCTTACTTTCCAGATCTGTTCTCATGAGGCTGCTAGCATTTTCATATATTGACTTTTGTATCCTGTCTTCTATCCTGGCTGCTGTAAAGGGGCAGATGCAAGTGCCCTTCTGGCAGCCTGACTGGTTGTGAAGAACTCAAAATGGGAGAAAGAAAAGTTAAGAAAGATATCTTTAGATCTTTTATCTGCCTTTTGGACTTTTCAAATATTTTGATATTTAGAACTTACCTGCAAAGAAATCTAAAAAGCCCATTTGATTATAAAGATCAGAGTGGTTTGTTGGTTTCGTTTTTTACTATATCTAAAAGGCACTGATTAATTTCAGTTCCTTTTTCTGTAACAGCAACACCCCCACCACCTCCTGCCCCAGGACGCCAGTGTCTCTCAGGGAGAGGAGAAGACTATCGAGGCACAATATCTGTTACTGAATCAGGAAATACCTGTCAGCACTGGAGCTCTCAGTCTCCCCACAGACACGCCCGCACTCCTGAAAACTATCCCTGCCAGTAAGTGAAACCCCTCTGTTACTCCGTGTCCATGAGAAATACCAAGTCTCAAAATTACTTCAGTTTTCTTCATCTGTATAGCAAAGTCCTTCAGTTACACCAGCATCATTCATCACCTGCTGGATCTCGTATTTTCAATTTTTTCATACATTTCTTTTTATTGACTTCTTTTTCTTGAATACAGGTGTGTCCTCTTCTGACTTTCAAGCTCTTCTTGGATGACTTTTTCCCTCCTCATTTCATCCTTGTACTGTATGGTTGCTCAGGTGAAACCGTGAGGAGTAAGAAGGGTACAGCTGTGATATTTGCTTGGGGCTAGATTCTTTCACCCTAGATTCTCTCTGCTGTGCTACTCTTGACTTCAAAGTATTACAGTCTCTTAATTCATTCATCAGTTGTGCAGGTATCTGGTTTAGCACATCCAAAACACCAGCAAATTGCAATTATTCATGTACAAATGGCATCAGTAAATACAACATTAAACTAGGCAGCAAGAGATTCTCCATTTGTTCATAACTTTTAATAGATTTCCAAGAGAGAATTTTATCAGTCAAGTTTTCTGTTCTAGGGGCCTAGATGAAAACTACTGCAGAAATCCTGATGGTGAGAAGAGGCCATGGTGTTACACCACCAACACAACTGCCCGGTGGGAATATTGCAACATCCCCTCCTGTGACAGTGCCAAGCCAGAGGCCCCTGGTAAGAACAGAAGACAAGTGGAAGTCAAGGGTCATCATTGTTCATTTTGAAAAATCTCCTGTGACTCTGCTCAGTTGCATTGCTGCTGTCACTGTTGGCATTGCCGTGTCTAGTTTTGCTTCTGGGTGTGATGTGGAGCCCACGCTGGTGTGTGCGGTCTGGCAGCTAAGTGCAGAAGGCTTTAAGTCAGCTGCTGCCTCAGATCAGGAAATTTTGCAGTAAAAGAGTCTTTTCATTTTGCCCAGCGGTGGTTACCTCCACTGATATATTTTTAAATGCTCCATGGAAAAGTTAGTTATCTTTACATGCCAGTTCCTTAAAAACTGAATCTGTAGCAAAAACCTAAGATAATTTAGGAGCATTGAACCAAGACTCCATAGAAAACAATGAGAAGAGAACTCTCCTTACACAAGGTAGTCTTGTTCCACACATAGGTGTATGGCAAAGACACAGGCAACCTCCATCCTGAAAAAATTTTGATCCATATTTTGATCCATATTTGGCTTGTTATCTGAAATAAATCCCCATGTGTGACAGTGAAATTAAGTACAAGTGCTTTTAATCTAGAATATAATGAAAATTTTGCAAGCATCTTTTGAGATCTTCGTTTTGATTTACTGTCTGAGAAGGATTCTGTTACAGAGAGCATGCTGCGGTGGTCAATGAAATACTCTGGCTTCTTGTTTTCTGTTGTCTTTCTATGCTAAAGCATCAATGTCAAAGAGTTAAGATGCAAGAGATTGGTTTCTGTTATTCACTACAGCTGTTGATGTGCCTGAGCAGGCTGAAGTTACTGAGGAGTGCTATCAGGGCAATGGGGTCACTTACCGTGGCACAGCTTCTTTCACTCGCTCGGGAAAGAAGTGCCAGGCCTGGAGCTCAATGTCGCCGCACCGGCACAACAAAACGGCCAAGAACTTCCCCAACGCGTACGTGTGCTTCCCATTGCCAGGTTTCCTTGGACAGTGGTCATTCCATTGAACTTGTTTTGATTTGCATCATCATTGCACAACAATGATTATAAAGCTGGGAAGGGAGTGTACTAGATAAAAATAATCCCTTCCTTTTCTTCTTCTTTTATCATGGAAATGTTTATTAACTTCATCTTGAAAGAAACCACAGGTGTCACTATTATACTATTATACTTGGACTAATTAACTGTGTGTTTCTACGCTTCTAAGGCAATCAATAGTTATAATAAATTTTCCCTTATGCTGAAATGAACTGTTTCTATGCATTAATTTATTAATGAGTTTAAGTCTTTGCTTCCTAGTCTGCAAGTCATTAAAACTTTGAAGAAGGGATAGATTGTTTTCTTATTCCTAATATTTATCACTTATTTTTTCTGAAATGCAAAAAATGATTCCTTTTTAAAAACTATTGGCATATTTGAAAAAAAATAAAATAAATTATATCTTTGCTATACATGTATGCATTTACTTATCTGGATTTTAAAATTATATTCTACTTTAAGTGTTAATCAGCGAATAAGTATTTGGCAGAGTTAAATATTTAATGTATGTGTCCTGATTTCTTTCTGCTCTAAAAACAATTTCAACAGGCCATGACAGAATGTACATGATAAATGGTACATACTAACTCTGAAGCAGATCTGCTTCCTAAAATGTTCTTCTGAGCTCTCCCCAGGGCAATGGCATGGATAGGCATATAATAATATAATATGTTTGCATTTGCAGGGGCCTGAGCCAAAATTACTGCAGAAACCCGGATGCCGACAGCCGTCCATGGTGCTACACCACCGACCCCAGCGTGAGGTGGGAGTATTGTAACGTGAAGAAGTGTGACAACCAGGGGCTAGAGACTGTACCTAAGCCTCCTCAGACAGCAGAGGAAACAAACCGTGGTGAGAACACTTTCAGCTTCCCCAGAAATGCACATAACCAGGAAGCTGGTTTTTATGGAAACACCTTCAAGAATTTAATGAGAAATGAAATACGGGAAACTCTAAATAAATACAGAATTTAATACAGTATTGTATCCACACTCTTAATTTTCTGAGCATTTTTGTAGAATTTTATAGCAGGGTTTCTGCATTAGGTTTTAGGCAAATATCACATCTTTTACCTGCTACATCTGGCAGTATTGGAAACACGAGGAAGCAGATGGCTCTGCTGTGGGAGGGCAACTAGTAATGACAGAAAAATGGAGCTGTGATGGCATTTTGCTGGCACCTGCTCCAAAAAGTCTTTTCCTGTGCCATGCTTTCACATTTCTAGGGTTCCACTTACCATCAAAGGACAGCTGGCTTTTTTTGATTCAGTTCAGATGCAACTCTGTTATGCAGTAGATGGTTAGAGTACTGCAGCTTTCTTTTTTAAATTTTTTTTGCTATGACTTGTTTCACTGGTTAGAAGGTTAATAATTTTGGCTGAATATGTGTTACTGTGTTTTACCTACTGTAAAATGTGGCATTGGACAGATATCACTGTCTACAAGAAAAATATTTTATGAGTGCATGGTATTTGTAGACCTGATTTCTGGAGTCTTGAAGGATTGACTAAATGTAAGCTTCTTTTATTTATGACTTTCATGATCATGAAGAAAATTTTTAACATGCAAGGAAATTAAAATATCATTGTTAGTCATCCTTGACTCTATATAGCCCTTTTTTCCTCATCTACATAATATGTAGGAAGTGTAAATTGTAGTAGTATTTCCTCAAATTTATCTCTGCTTCACAACCATCAAGTATTGATGTGGCCCAACAGCTCACAGCTAACAACCATTTCCTTTCCTTCATTTTACACAGAGTGCATTATTGAAAATGGTGTAAACTACCGTGGCACAGTGGCAAAAACTGCAAGGGGCAGGACTTGTCAAGAGTGGAGCTCCCAGAGACCTCATAGCCACGACTATTTCACTCCCACAACTCATCCAAGAGCAGGCCTGGAAAAAAATGTAAACAACTGTTCATTTAATACTTGTTGTCATTGAGCTTTGCCTGTCTTTTTCAGGGTCCCTCAGCAAGCATTTGGTGACAGGTCTTTGTTAATTTCTTTTCCTCAGTTCAATCCAAAAACCTGATCATGATAATTCTTGCTGACATGACCAGTGTGGTCACTGTGGGACACAGAGATGCCCAGAAGCTCTACTGAATGCTTCTGCAGCATATCCAAGGGCCTTCAGATGGGCACCTGCTTCTCCTCACTACTGAGGACTAACCAGAGCTGGTCTGTGGGCAGTGCCTCTGTCTCCTCTGACAGAAGGAACACCTGGGCTCATAGGTTTCAGTAGTACAGGTGATGTGGTGATGAATTCAATGTTTGCTTGAGATACATAGCTGATGGATTGTGGACCCCCATTCCCCACTAATTCCCCTTCAGCCCTCCAGCCTCTGCCACAGCCCTTTATTCAGGGCTATACCTGTACCTGACCATCCTGCAATCTCCCTTTCTAACCTTCATCTCCCTAGTCCTAACAAATGTACTCATCACCAGCTCTTTAGCCTTGTAACATCCCATTTACAGTATTTGCCTGATCTGTGACAAGCTTTGTATGTGATACAAAGAGCTTGTTTGATGCTGACAACTTGAACTATTTTTTTACCAGGTAGATGACTTTAGAACTTGCTTTAGTCAATTCTTTGATGTCATCACATACCCTGTATTGAATTCCAGATAGGGGAAACTGTCTCTAAAATGCTGTCTGTCATAAATTCTTGGTTCTTGCACTTGTCGGGGGCTCTTGGTAGCATATATTTTCTCTAAGACATGGGATATGATTCAGGATAGGGAAGGGAACTGGAAAAGATACCTGGTAGCATGCAGTTGTGTGAGGTGTGTGTGCTGAGCAGGGATCAGTCAGTATGGCCAGGGAAAGCCCAGAGGGTGATTCAGCACCTGCATGAGGGGGAACCCTGCAGCCCTGCACCATCCCAGGCATCATCAGGTTGAGCAAGAACAGCTTACACAGCACTCTCCTGTCCCTGAGTCATGCAGCCAGAATGGATGTGGAAAGACCTCAGGACTGATCATACTGCTCCTATTAACTGCAGGGAAAGCAAGAGTAAATATTTTCTGTGCTTTAGAAAGCTTCATCCAAAGTCAAGATCTCCTAATTTTTGAGATCTCATGGATCCAAGGTTGCCCTAGTGAAGCTTAATGTCTGAAGGCAGTTGAGGAAGTCTGATTTTTATTATTCCAAACTCACAGAGCAAATGGAAAAATGAAATAATATTTGACAAAAGGAATGGGAGGTCACTTATAAGAATGAAAATAAGAAATATTCCCCAAATTTTATTTTATTTTATTTTATTTTGAAGCTTTAATTGCTTGGCCTTTTTATTCCCTGGTTAATAGCTGGTGCCTTTATTCTTTGTTACAGTATTGCAGGAATCCTGATGGAGATGTGAATGGACCTTGGTGCTACACAACAGACCCAAGAAAAGCCTGGGAGTACTGTGACATTCCCAAGTGCCGTAATTATTCCTTTAAACACTAGTGTCTCCCTTCCCCTTAAAGACTACTGTCTCCCTTTCCTGTACCTTTTCATAACAGCTGGAGAGTACTTGGTGTTTAGTCTGAAAGACTGATCTAAGTGCAATAGATATAGATAAGAAATTAAGGCTCTTGGGAAGTCATGTTCTCAGGGTCTCTGTCTGAAGACCTAAGATTGGTCTTCCTTGAAAGCCCCAAATGCACCACAAGATATGGAGGCCACTGAAGCTTATGGAGTTTTGTCATGTGTTTCAAAATGGGCAGTTCCAGCAGAAATTTCCCCTGCCCCAGCCTAATCTCCTGGCATAACTCTGTGTGTGGCCTTGCTGAACAAGGCACACTCTTATACCAGCAAAATCTTTGCACTCCCTGCTCATGTGGCTCTGGTTCTGTTCTGGATGACAACCAGATTGTCCCTCCTCTGATATTGTACCATTCCTAGTATCTGCAAAATGCATCTGACCCTAAATGTTTAACCAAATGCCCTTTGTCTTTGTTAGTAGTAATCAAGCTCTGAATGAGGTGGTGCAACAAAGTCTACGATGATAAAGTTTTATAACATTTTGGTTTCCAGTCCTTTCATGTCTATCAACAACAAAAGCTCTGCTAGGGAGACAGGTAGCTCTCAAAAGAAGAGTGACTTTCTTGCTGCTTTATCCCCTCAGCAGTGAGCAGAAGAAAATGTGCTCAGATCAAAACCCAAAAACTGAGCAAACAAGAAAAAGAAAATTGTTGTTGTAAACACACTGGACCTGTGAAAGTAGTACTGCAGTGAATGTGTTGTGCTGGGATTCTTAAGGAAAAAAAATCACATTTTCACATCACTATTGCATTGTATTTTGATGATCCATTTCTTCTTTAAATTAGTACTGGGTTTTTTTGTTGAGAAGGTAATCTAAAGAACAGAGGAAACATGGAATTTGCTTTTAATTTCTTTAGTTAGCTCTTTTTGCTGACAAAATTCTAAATTCTGTGTTGATAAGACTCAGTTCACCAAGGCCAAATAAGAACTACTTTTTTAATAACTCAGAGAAATATGAAGTGCCAAATGATCCTAAGATAAGAGTTGACAAAATTTTGTTCCTCAGAGACAGCCTTAGAATTTCACAAGACTAGTTTAAAACATCTGCCAGTGCAGCTTCTGCACTGCTGATGTCCATAAGAGACCATTTAAAAATGGTGGAAGACTTTATTTCTTTTTTCTCTCTCTTTTCTTCTCCTTCCTCTTCTGTTTCTGTTTTGGGCTTGTTTGGTTGGGTTTTCTTCTGTCTGACTGTAGAGCTACTTGTGTGTAATTTGCTGGCCACTTAGAACTGTATGTGAAAAAGAAAAATTTACTAGGCATTTTTAGGTGTTCCAGATGAAGGTAACCTAACAAAATATACGTGATGAATGGTATAGAATTACTTGAAGAGAATCAGAAGCTGAAGTGACAAATGTAACAGGTTCACCTTCTAGCTCACTGAGTTCATAGTGAATATATAGCAAACCACTTAAGTTCCTTACAGCGATGTTTTTTTCTTATTCTGAAGCTCCTCCTCAGTATGAATGTGGGAAATCCAAGTTCAGACCAAAATTGTGTGCTCAAAGGATTGTTGCAGGGTGTGTTTCACACCCCCACTCCTGGCCCTGGCAGATCAGTCTCCGTACCAGGTATGGTTATTCCCCATTACATTGGACTCTACATGCAAAGAAACCTTGCCTCTCACACAGTGTTACAGTAAGTGGTTCAGGCATTATAAACTTGATTTTCATTTAAACATAGCTCAAGGCTAAACACTGTGTGTGCTATTCTTAAAGAAGGTCATTTAGACAACCAAAGAACACTATTTTGTGACAAATCAATTTTGTTAATTTCAAGAACATTTTCAGTAGAAGGCAGAATGACTTTAAATCTGTCACTATATTCTATAACAGAATCAGTTTCCAATGAATAAAAGCAACAGTATGGCTAGTACACCTCTTGATCAGTCCTTCCATGTAAAGATTTGATCCTACTGGCAAAATTATTAATAAAACTGGTAATCAAGGCCACTTGCAGAGCTTTATGACTGTGATTAGAGCTAGAAAAAGTCAAAATCTCTAAAATGGTGAACCTCACTGCACACAGGTTTTTTTCCAGTAATAGAAACCCTGACTAAGAATGAAGATCTAGGTGTTTTCATACAAGGCCTCCTAAAAATGTCCATGGACTCTTACTATCATTGTAAGAAGCATTATTCTAGGAAAGCAAAACATTTCTTAATGAAATTGTGGAGTAATGTCTTTCGTTAGTAAAGGCACACATGTTGGAAATATTACCTGATAAATTACAGTAGGATTAACTTTCCCATCTTAAACCACTGCCCTTTTAATGACATTTTGCTCTATTACAGTCCTGGCATGCATTTCTGTGGGGGAACTCTGATAGATCCTCAATGGGTTCTTACTGCTGCCCACTGCTTAGCAAAGTAAGTATCTGTTATAGCCTCCACCAGCAACTTCTTACACAAGATAGAAAAAAACAGGAGAAACAAGAGACCTGATAACTAACCCAAGCTGGTTGCAAACAGCTTGCAAGCAGTCAAGAACTGGATCAAGTCTATTTGTCATTCATTAAAGCTGAATTTTGACTGTAAAGCGGACTGACAGTGATAACTCCTGCCAATTTGATTTCATGTGCCATTATAAGGGATTAAATTTACTCCAAAGCTGGCTATCTGGCTTTGACAGAGCAAGGTGCTGAGTAACATTGAAAGTGGTCTCTGGTCTGGTTGTGTATTCATCAGCTCACCATGTGCAATCATTTCCAATAGGTTCTCACAACCATCTGGATATAAAGTGTACCTTGGATTACACAGAGAACTGGCAACAGAGCCATCAGTACAAATCCGTAATGTAGAGAAGTTCTTCAGGGAGCCACGCAGAGCAGATATTGCTCTGCTCAAACTGAGCAGGTACCTTCTTCCCTGAAGCACTCCCTTGTTCTCATGGGACAAGATGACTAGAAAGTGGTTGCTGGTGTTGTAGAAATGAGGATTTCTGCATACTCTGTGTTCAATTAGTGATTTGAGACCCCCTCTTCCTTCCCTTTCTGCAGAGGCTCCAGGGTTTCAGAAAAGGAAAGGCTGCCTTTGGGAGGGGAGGAGGGCTGGGGACAGTTAGCCAGGCTGGAAATGCACTGGGTGTCAGCTGCTGCAAGGTGAGGCAGTGGCAGCAGAATAGCAGGAGGTAATGCCAAGAGGAGCCTTCAGTCTGTATTTCTACATGCTTGTACCTTGATAAGGTAATGATGATTGAAACCTGCAACATTAGCATGATGCTGCTCCGTGCTGTTTCCCTGCTGTGGTGGGGAGATTTCCTCCACCAGCAGGGCTGGTCAGTGGGCAGGCAAAGAGTTTGCTGTAATGCCCAGTATGGCCCCTCTTGCATCTGTTCCCATTCATTGGAAATGCCCTCTGTGGAACTGTGCAATCAAAAGGAATTTGTCCATGCAGCCACCAGATGTGAATGTGTGCTGCTTGGCCTTTCAGTGCTGTGGCTCCAGTGCATGTCTGAAACAGATGCAGGGGCAGCTTAAAAATGTGGTCTTTTAAATGAGCTTTTGCTGCGCCCAAAGGCAAGTCAGATGGCAAGTCAGATGGACTTAGGTTCTGCTGTGTGCAAGTGTCCTGACAGAAAGTGATTTCAAATCAGACTGGATGCAAAAAGAGCAAGCTAACACCTAGGTGTTAAATGCCACTAAATTAAATCCTTTGTAATAGTTTTGTAATTAGGTCCTGTTGCCTATGCATTAGCCTAAGTCAAAGCCTTCTCCTGGATTAATATTGGTTCTTTTTATGTTTCGCTTTTGTGTATCTTGTGTATCACTTTCTGTGGGTTTCGAGCCTAAAAAGAAATTTTGCATGTCAGAAAAAAACCTCAACTGAAACTAAGGATTTAAATTATAAAAGGCTAAATATATATAAAATCTTTTTAGAAACCTGAATTAGAACCTAGTATTAAGTATAATCGTGCAAATGATTGTTCCTCTTTGTTCATTTCAGACCAGCAGTCATTAATAATTATGTAATCCCAGTTTGTTTACCAAAAGAAAACTCTGTGTTAGGAGGAAGAGAGGAGTGCTATGTGACAGGCTGGGGAGATACAAAAGGTGAGACAGCATTGACACATTTAAAAGCTCCATGTTTGTTGACTGGTATATACTTGTGTCCAAAGTGTGCCCTCTCTTGTGCACCACACAAGCTATTGATGAAAAACTTGTTTCATCAAAATTCACCAGGTGCTGCCAAACTTCCCACTGTCTCTCTGACTGATTCTACTAATTCATTCAGTGCCATGTAAACTGAAACCCTCTAAACAGATGCTACAAGAGGAGAAGCAGAGCTAAGGAGTCGCTTCTCTCTCAGTCCATATGCTTTTCCCCAATGTGGGCTTTTGCCCAATTGGATGGAAAGTTTTCTAGATTTAGGCTATCTCTTAATCACACAAATGTGACTTTGCTCATTCTCTTGAGTGATTCTTCCTCCCAACCAGGCTGGTTTGCATCTCACAGAAATAAAACCCTCATTTTCAAAACCTCTCACTCTGTCTTGGTTCAGAAGTGCATTGGTACCTTCTCTGCCTCCTTTCCCATCATGCCATTTTCTACTGTTTGCTTCCTACCTAATTTCTTCCACACAAAATTCAGATATAGAGAAATAAAATGGCTTGGGAATGGCTACCACAAGTATCTGTGGGTACTGGATCCACATGAATGTACTGTGAGAGCAGGAAGGTCAATGGTGGGTGGTAGAAGGTGGTAAGTACCATAATACTGATAATGCTTACTGATTTTGGTATATATTCATATTGGGCCTGGGAAGTGAATGCACAGTGCATACTATGTTGATTTTATTGCTTATCCATATCCTGATATCTGTGTTTTGTGAATATGATAATTACCTTTGTCATTCATTCTTTTTTCATCTCATTTTCATTTTCAAAGGTACTCCTGGTGAGGGCTACTTAAAGGAAACTGGCTTTCCTGTAATTGAGAATAAAATATGCAACCGCCCTGAATTCTTAAACGGTAGAGTTAAAAAGCACGAGCTCTGTGCTGGGAATATTGATGGTGGCACAGATACCTGCCAGGTAAGAAAGTCTGTCAGCATGAAAGTCAGTTGTAAGCACATTCAAATCAAATAGGGCATTGCTTTTTGGGCTTTAGAGGCCCAGAATTATCCTTGGGGGGTTACCACATCACGTGTATCTGAGCTGAAAAATGCCCATGTATTCTTCTCTTTCCTTGCTCCCTCATCTGCTGCTGGGAAGTGGGGCAATTTTTCAGATAAGCCTGAACTCCAGAGCACATGGTAACACACAGTTGCACAAGTCAGGTGTGTGGAAGCCAACTTAGAATGACAAAAGGTCTGACTTTGTTTCCCCAGGCCCCCTTGCTAGCCTCAACCAGATTACCTCCAATGTCCAAGCTAGCTCAGTTCACAGCATCTCAGTTAGCAGTCAAGGAAGGATGCAGTGGAACCTGCCATGCAGGCAAAACAAGGGCCAAAGGAACTATGAACTTCCAAGTATCAATGCCCCAGGATCATCTAGTAATAACAGAAACCCATGAAGACCTCAGAAAAGAGACTGAGGGAGGAAGCACAGTTTAAGTTAACAAGGGCAATCAGATTCTTTTTCAAGAAATCCCCTTACTTCAAAAATAAATGTAATGCCTGGGTGACATGAAGAGGGCTTTTATTATAAAAGTTCAACAAAATGCATGGAAAATTCTTGCCTTGCTGGAATTCCAGTGTTCCTTATAACTCCTGTGTCCTTTGCATGTAGGAGGTACTTCTGTTTCTGTGCCTCCTGTGGGAAGGGTCTGTCCAAGAAGGAATCATCCTGTTCTTTTGCTGTTTAGGGGGACAGTGGAGGACCTCTAGTCTGTCTGGACCAAGATAAATTTGTCCAACATGGAGTCACCTCTTGGGGCCTTGGCTGTGCCCTACCCATGAAACCTGGTGTTTATGTTCGAGTCTCCAACTACATTCCTTGGATTAAAAGTGTGATGGAAAGCAACTGATCCTGGGTACGGACTGCCCTCTCCTGGAAAGCAGCATGCATGTCAGAAATACAAGATTCCAAGTGCAATATTAAAGCTACAATCATTCATAAGAAAGTAAAATAAATATGATCATCCATTTTAAATTGCTATAAATTAGTAGTCATTGCCAAAAAGCCCAGTTGACAGTCCATTACCCTGTTTCTATATGTTCTATAGTTTGTTTGCTATGTCTGACAATAGACTTACCCACCTCTGAAATACATGTTGAAAATTCCAACATTAACTGTAACTGGACACCTGAATTTTAATTTTTTTTTAAGCTCTACAATGACATTTTCTTTTAAGGTCATCATTTTCAAGATGTTCTGCTTCTAACATATGAAGAAATGAGAATACTTTTTATTTTCTATGAGTTGTCTGAACCTATTACCAATTTGATGCTGCAAACCAAAGAAGAATCTCACAGTACATATCTTATATGCCTGTGAAGTTTTATTAGTTATATCTGATAGCATTAAATACATGGGATGGAAAAAAAAGGAAGGAAACACCTTTGGTTTGTGTTTTCATATTTTTTATCATCAAGGAAATACATGTGTCACAAAGGTATAAACGTTGCATCAAAGATATAAAACAGTGAATAAAAAAACAGCCTCACCCTGAAGTTAGTACCTAGTAAAGAAAAGAAAAGAAAATAGCTATCAGTAGGTACCACAAAAAGTGACAATGCATCTACATATTATAAAATTGTATACCCATAGTATACCCATAGTACCCATTTATTTCTTCGTATAACATTATCTGACTAAATAATTGTTAGATGTACATTTTTCTCCTCTAAAAGATTATGTACACATGTGGTTATAGGGAGTGTAAGCTTAAACCTTTCAAAATGCTTTCCAGGGAAAGCTTGACTCATGCTTGCCGAAGTGAAGCAATTGCTGACTATGAACTCCTGCTCACATCCTGCTCTCTGGCAGATAAAGCAGGGAGCTCCCCACAGGCATCTGGAGACCCCCAGCTCTGCACGGGGTCCTTCTGGCATCCCCTGGGTGTGCTGAGGCTATTCCAAGTAGCACAGCTACTTCCTGGGGTGGGATTTGTCCTGTCCATTTTCTGCACTCCCAGACAAGCCAAGCTGCACGTCATTTTAAAATTGTCTTTATGTTTTGAAAGCTTGCACTTGCTGAAGAGATGTGCTGCATCCTAGGAGTTTTGGTTTGGTTTGTTTTTTTTTTCCCAGTGCCTTAAAGGGAGATGCTAACTATTAAGCATTATTAGGTGCCAGGGTGATTTCTGAAGCTTCTACATCTGGAGTCTGATTCTGGGAGATGAAATCATCTCAGGGCATTGCCTTCCTGACCAGGAGAACCGCTGATAAAGCACACACCACCCACCTGTCTGGTCAGAGGGATCCACTGAGCACAAATACCCTCCTGCATATTTTCCATATATATCCACTTTGTCATTAAGCCAGCCAAGAGATTTGTACAGTTCTTCCTGACAACAGAAATTCTGTGTTGCAGCTTGGGCTTTGATTTGTTAAGCTTTTCAGACATGAACTCTTGAAGGCATGGTTAATACCTGGCTTATAGACAGAGAAACCATTGGCCCGGCTCTCCTTGCCAAACTGGCTAGAAATTTCTGGATATGCATAAATGACTGTAGAAGTCCCACCTCATAACACTTCAAACAGTGCCAGTCATGATCCTTTCCTTCCACAAGACTGTCAGGGGCAATAAAAATGGTCACTTTTTGTGGTAACCTTTTGTACAGACTGGATAAAGTAAGCCAGCACATGTGGTGGCAGTGGCACATTTGACCCAAAATAGCACTTCCATCTGTTTGTGGTCCAAGAAACCTCTTTGCCAACAGGGAAAACACACTTGGGTTTCTGAGGTCACATTGTTTGTGTGCCTGCGGTGATGGTACGGTGACACTTTGTCTCTTGTGTACCTCACATCTCTCCCTGTGCCCCTGGAGGACACACGTGCAGGACAATTATAGCTGACAGAGTTCAGGCCCTCAGTGAAGAGCTGCCTCTCACAACAGCCATTTTAATGTCAACACATGCATCTTAGGAGAACATTGCTTTGCCTCCTGAGAAGCTTGTGGGACTTTCCTGTAAGTATTAATCAGTTGGAGGCACATATGAATTTAGGATAACTCTTTTTTTGAACAAACAGCCTATCCCGTGGTCTGCATGCCTAGGTGCATCCATCTCCATGGAGCTGGTTTTGCTTGGGGTTCTCCCTCACTGAAGCTGTTCACCTGCTACCACCTCCTCCTCTGTCATCTCTCACCCACAAGAGCGAAACCCCAGCATTACCAGACTGCTGGTCATGCACCACGTTACACACCCACTACACCTTCAGGAGGCAACACAAAGTCTCACAGAGATGGAAGGGTTTTTCAACTTAAAAAATCCCTGTTAGGGCTAAGAGTTAGCACAAAAGCAATGACCAAATACAAACTCCACCTGAAGTTGCTACTAGATTAGAAGTCAAAACATATGCATAGGCTTTTTCCTGCTGTCCTTTACAAAACAAATTTTTAAGAAATAAATATATTCAAACTTCTGACACTACCCCAAGCCATTTTACCTACTGAAATTTATCACTTACATTATCTTTTGAGCAACACATAATGCTATGCAAAACAAAGCATAATCTGAAAGAAGGAAACAAGTCTTTACATCTCTCATTTCTCAATGCGTTTTAGTTGTCCACAAACTGAAGAAGCTGTCAAATATTATTCCCATTTATTTGGAAAGTCATAGCTTTAAAATATATTTCCAATCTCTCTCAAGCTGCTAAAGTGTATAAGACACCAATAAAAAAAAAAAATCACGAAGAAGAAGCACTAAATGGAAGAGGGTGGTTCAGCTCACCCAGCATCACATGTGATTACTTCACCCTGGTTCTCCAAGGTGCCTTCAGCAGGGGCTGGCTGGGCTGAGTTTTGTGGCTGGGGGTCTCACTGAGACACAGCATCTGGCCAGTGCAAGCCCACAGTTTCCAGTTCAGGGCTGGTGTCTGCCAGCCAGCCTTGGGCTATCAGCCATCTACAGAAGATTGTATTGGTCCAGGAGAAGTTTTCTCCTTGTAGCAGTAGCTCCAGTTTTGTGTGGTGCTGTCTAGATTAGCTGTATATATTGTGAGATGTTAATTTAGTTTCATATCTCCAAGTCATTACTGACTTTTGCTAAGCATACCTTTGACCTTTGCTGTGCCTCAGAGTAAGTTAGAAACAGCCTTGAAAGACAGGCCTTTATCACTAACTGCCTAAAGTGTGCAAACATTTGGCTGGGATTATTATTAAAGGTCCTGTTTTCCTCCAGAAGGGCTGGTGATAAAGGCAGTTGCTGGGAAAAGGCAGGGAGAGTTGGGAATTGCTGAAAAGCACAGTATATTCCTCACCATAGGAAATCCTCCTGGGCTCCTAGGATGGTGAGACTGGAGCAGTGATCATTCATTTTCACTGACTGTACCATAGTGCTACTGATTTGTGGTATGAACCTTCCAAATTCAGTCCTATATTTGCTTGTGCCAAACATGGGGTTTTTTTGTGAGCTTATAAGGTTCTTCACAACATCTCACTGACTTTCTTTTATTTATTTCTCTGTTGGTAAGGGGACACCTTTCGAATGCCACATCTTTTCAAGTCCTTCCCTGCAAGGAGCGTATTGTTCACTAGCCAGTGGCCAGGACACAATTCTTAACAGAGGTCATACAGGAGAAGGGAAAGGCAGTCTGTCCCTGGAATCTGCTACAGAGCCAGAGAGTTATCCTGTCATCTTCAAAGGAACAATTAACACTTGCCTCCCTTCATAACCAAAGCTCCTGGCTCATCCCTGCCCAAGACAGCTTGACATCTCTGTCAACAATCCCAAAAAAGTAATCCCGAAGACAGAAAGATGACAAATAGTGATAATGAACAGAACGCGGAAATTGCAGGTCATCTTGGCAGTGGTGAGGGTGAAGGAATTTGTTTTGTAGGGATGGGCAGAGAGCATGATTTGCAAAGGAAAAAATCAGCGTGCTCTTAAAGAGGTGTTTGAAAAAGGCTCAGCAGAGGAGAGCAGGCAGAAGCCCTTCCCTTGGGGGGATGAGGGGTGTCACTTGAACCCCAGCTGTGCCTGGGGAAGGCACTAATGGGCAGCAGGACAATCTGTCCTGCAGAGCTAATGCCCTGTGCAGGGACTGACACCCAAATAAAGCCCTGGAAAGGCGAGGAGGAGACTGCTTCCACATTTGAGAAAGCCCTTGAACAAGGAGGGAAGAAGGCCACTTGTTGAAAAGGGTCCCTGTGGGTGACAATCAGACCAGAGAGAGCTTCTGCTGATGCACACTGCTGATTTCCATCCCTGTCAACCAGGGAAGATGTCACCCCGATCAGTGCCCTCCTTCTTCAGCCATCATAACTTCTATTGGTCCAGATTCTTCAGGGGCACAGGAAGACAGGTTAAAATAGTCATCCTCTCCTCCTCAAAGTCATCTAAACAAGCACTACCATTTAAATCCTTCCCACACAAATGTAAATCCAAACAAAACAATAAACAAAAGTCTCAAATAGATACAGAAATAAATACAAGGTCACTGAGCTGGACATTCCATATTTTTAAAGCTGTTCTGTTCTCTGTGAAGAACCACAGTCCCTTCTTGCAAACAGCATACTCAGAAAAAAAAAAAGCATTTATTCCATATTCATAGAAAAATACAGTACTTGTATTAAATGTC
Source organism: Agelaius phoeniceus (assembly GCF_051311805.1). NCBI lineage: Eukaryota > Metazoa > Chordata > Aves > Passeriformes > Icteridae > Agelaius > Agelaius phoeniceus. The sequence continues at coordinate 58,385,692 of NC_135267.1, forward strand.
CTTGTGCTTAGAAGGAAAACATGAAGTTTAATCCATATTCTGCAGCAAATTTTGAAGTGGTGGCAGGTGGAGAACAAATTCCCAGTATGGGAACAAGGTTCTCAGCTCAGTGCTGTCCTTCAAAAGTCAAATATAAGAGTTGGTGTCCTGGTGTTTCTGTTTCTTGCCACATTTTCCAAAATGACTGTTGAAACAGAAGGGGAGAGGGGTATAAATGTAAAAAAACAGGCAAATATATAGTTTAAGTTGTAGTCCAAGTTGCAGTACTGAAACATTATTTTTTTCCCCAGAAAATTTCCTCTTTCTTTTGTTTGTACATTGAATCAGGCAAAAGTTTTTAATGTAATATTCAAAGCCTCTCCTTGAAACTCATTTATAGCACTAGGACCTCAAATCATTTAGTCAAGGTGCAAATATTCCCTGCATATCTGTAGGGCAGTCTGGCTTGCTGTGCGCCAGGAGTGGGAAAGCTCTGCCTAAAGCTCTTCACCTATAAATCCATCTCATATGTGACTTTTAAAGACTTCACAATTGTGGGATTGCATCCATGATAAGGGGCCCTTCTTCACAAGATGCTTTAACTGAGGTAATGGCTAGTTTTTTTGAGCAGAGAGTTGCAGACTATGCTTTGCAGCACCTTTCTTGTGCACTGTTGCTGCTTTTTGCTTCCAGAGATGCATAGGACAACTTTGTGTCTCTATGAGAAAAATACAGGTTTTATCACCATACATTTTTTAATAGCCTTCCTTAGTGATATCACAAAGTTCAGGTTTCTATTGAGAAAAATACCATCTGCTCATAGCATCAACCCAGCTAGGGAATTTACTTTGATGCTGGAAAATGTCAATACTTTATGACAGTTGGTAAAGTTGGAGGAGAACATCCCCTGGAAACCTCAGCAAAGTATAAGTCAGAAAATATATCTCATACCTTGGAAGCTGCTCCACATCTTCCACTGTCTCTGGTAATGAGATTCCCTTTGTCTCCGGTAAAAGCAATACAAGGAGGCCACAGACAGCTGCAAGAATACCTAGAATGGACATGGAAGAAATACAAAAGCAATAAGGACACTGTTACTTTTTTATTTTCAGCATTTATCCACTGAGAAAAGTTTATTCAGATTGAGTTTGAAGTGAGATGTTTTAAGTGCATCAGCTATTTCTGATTAACCTATTATAATCAAATACCTCTATGTTACATTAATTTAGCCTATTACAAAATCAGTCGAGGGCTAGGAGCTCATTTGCAGCCTGATCTCTGCAAAGGGAGGTCTTAGAAGTCAAAAACCTGAGATGAGTGCACCTGGACTGTTGTATAAAAACAGCACAGGAACCAGGGTGGTATTTCTCATGTTGAACAAATCTGCCTTTTCTCAAAAGGCTCTTGTCATGTAGATGTATCTGTGTTTCCTGAAACCACTGAGATTTTCCTGAATACTCTCTTCTTTATCTACGGCCAAAGTAAATTATGTGGTTCAGAATAAAAACTCCTCCTTGGGGAACAGCACTCAGATACAATCTGATTTAGGAATGGATATTTTGGAATCATTTCCTGCATAGATATAACTCATAGAATGTATTAAGTCAAAAATAGAAGGGCTGGAGCAAAAAATCAAATGTTCCCTGAGTGTTGCATAGTTCACTCTGATCCTCTCTGATTTTGTAGCTGTTTACTTAAGACAGAGGGAATTCATATGTCCCTCAGAAGCAGCAGAATTTAATAATTAGATAATGTGAACACTGTACTTCTATCTATGTATTTTCTTGAAATAATGGTAATCTTTTAAAAGATTAAAGTCTTTTGTCTTTCCAATTTTGTCTTCAGCTAAAGTTGTAAGTAGTGCAAATTTCTCCTCTTATTCTATCGTTTTCATTTTGATTTTTTCCAGTCACATCTACCTCCTAGAAGTCTGGTTTAGCCACAGACTCCCATGCAATTACAGAACCTAGCTGAAAGATTTCTAAGTCTTAAAGCACTTCACATAGTTTCTTTTCTGCTCCCTCAGCAGAGTTACCTAAGCAGACCTGAGCTCTTCCCCACTGTGCAGAGGAATCACCTTTCACCCATTTGCCATTCAGCCTCTTGCTCTAGGCATAAAGGTGGAGAAGCACTCCTCTTCTGCGGGGGAGATAAGGCCACATACTGCTTTTGACCCAAAAGAAAAGCTCTGTTAGGAGAAGGATATTTAAACCAAAAGTATATTGTAAATTAAATCTTACTGAAAATAACTAGAGGTAGCTCCAACCAAATGGCTGCTAATCGGAAAAGCAGGAATGGGGCTATGATCCCACCAAGATCACACAGACTTGAACACAGGGAAACACCAAAGTTTCTGCAAAAGACAAAAAGTACCAGATATTAGAGAGGTGCTACCAAACAGAATAGCCAGCAGTTTAAGGAGTAGAATGTAGACTTAACTCCAAAATTATCTCTTCAGTATTTGCTGTCCGCATTAAGCAGTGGCTATTCAGAGCAGGAAACTCTGGAGACAACCAAGTTTAACCAAAGGACAGTGAAACAGGAAATGGTGAAAAGCACAGGAAAAAGCTGAAAGGTTCCTAGGAGCTTTTGACATACCTCAGTGTTGTAGGGTACAATTCACTGTTCACTAGATAGACAACTTCAAAAGCTATTGTGATGCTCAGTCTTCCCAGCGTGGCAACTGTTGTTTTGAGCCATGGGATATCTGTTCATACAAAAAGAAACACTTCTGAGTGAAGTGTGCTCTGCCACACCAGCAGAGCATTTCTGAGAGCCCCAGGCCCATCAGCAGAAATTATACCACAGGAACACTGCAAGTCAGACTGAAAGGTCACTGCTGTAGGTATCAATCTATAATGGCATTTATTGCTTTCAAATGTCATGTGAGGCTGCTTTGGAGATTAGAAATCACTAGAGTTGATTGATTCAAGATACTGGTGGGGCATAACAGCATGGGTGGGAGAATAACCATCATAAGCTTCCATGACCACATCCAAATTGTGCTCCAGAAAGGAGTATTTTTCTATAGAGAGATGTTATGCTGTAAGAAACACTGTTGAGTCACCTCCCAAAGCCTTCTGACCCCAAGGAAAATACCTCTAAAGCTGCATAGAATCACAGAATCACTTAGGTTGGAAAAGACTTTTAGGACCATGGAGTGCAACCGTTTCCCCAACCCTGCTACTCCACCACTAAACCATGTCCCTAAGTGCCACATCTACACATGACTTAGAAACCTCCAGGAAGGCTGCAGTAAAATCATTCTCCCTAGAGCAGTCCACCTACCCTTTGTGATTTTTCTAGCCATTGCACATTAGACAAACTCCTAATTATGCTAGTCCTGGTCATCCTCGCCTCCCCTTCCATCATACCTGGCACAGGCTGTACCTGGCACTGCCCCGTGGGCTCTGCCCAGCTCTCCCAGCTCCACTCAAGCTCTGGTGAGCAGCCACTGCCCTAAATACATCAGCAGGAAGACCTTGTACAGCAGCAGAGATGCAGTGGCCACTCACACACAGCAGGGTAGAGCTGCCCCTCTCAGAGTGAGCAACCCCTCTTTGGAGACCTAGTGCTCTCTGGAAGTGCATGACAAGGAATGTGACAAGCACTTCTGTCACGCTCTTGGGAGAGGACAGTCTCCTGCATGGTCTAACCTTGACTAGGCAGACAGAGAGGCAAGTGAAACAAGCCTGAACTTGGCACAAAGGGGAGTTCTGCCACTGGAGAGGGCTCTGGCAGCAATTGTGTTTTCTCAAATCTTCAGTGGAAGAACAAGAAAACATTTCAGTTTTCTCTGAACCAAAAATGAGACACTTGGGTTTTTTTCCCTTCCAAAACAACCAAACAAACCACCGTCAAACTTCATCCCATGTTGCTGACACTGCTTTTGCCCTGAAGAGTTCTGTTTTCAAAAGTATACAAGAAAAACAAAGGCTGGAAAGAACAGAACAAATCCACATCATCTCCATGGCATCCCTTCAGTCCATCAGACTCCCAAGGTGATGGTGACGTCCATGTGGATCCTCCCTCTGCCAGGGGACTGGAATTTTGTAAGCAAGACAGTGTGAAGGGGCTCAGATCTGAGAGCTGCAGTTTTTTTCATCTGTATAAACAGACTTAAAAGCAGGACTTGGACCTCAAGTGTCCAACTGCAAGTATCTTAATCCCAAGGCTGTCCTCTCCTACTGAGAGAAGGCTGTTGGCAGCCCCATGATACACCTTGAGAAACTAAAACCTCTTAGGACTGTTCCTCACTTTTAGGGGAACAGTTCTGGGGAGGAATAAGCCTTTCTGATGTCCCTTGAGCTGCTGGTCCCCAGTAAGACAAAGCATAATCCTATGGTTATATACAATTCAAAGCACCTCCATACGCCTCCCTAGGGATAAAAAAAAAAAAGAAAGAAAAACACACCAAACCAACAAACAAACAAACAAAAAAAACACAAAACAAAACAAACCCCAAAAAACAACAAGAATAAAAAAACCCTCTAAAAAAACATGCTAGGGAAAACACTTTAAAGAACGGAGAGAAGTGCTGGGAAGCCTTTGTGCAATATCAGACCTCTTCTCTGTCCTTGAAACCAGATAAGAATGGCTTAATCAAAAGCCATATCTTTCTCCCAGCCTCTTAGCATTGTCCAAACCCCTGGGAGAGTGAGGGCGAGGCAACAATCTCTGTGATGCCAACCACAGCCCCTACATTGTGTTGTGGTTTGCATTGTTTTGCTTGTAAAGGAAAAGACTTACCAAGATGACTCACCAAAGTCACTGATTTCTTACATCACTAAGTGTGTTCCAGGTCAGGAAATGTCTTTTCCCATTATGTTTGCATATTCATCCCTTGCATTTGCCTTTAAAGAGAGTGCAGGGCCTTTATAGAAGTTTTCTCTAAGGCTACTCCCAGCTGTTGTTCACAACCCATCAAAGAGATGGCTGTTCCACGTGCCAGGGAAACAAGGTGCTGTGCTACATGCAGATAAGGTGTGCTGTTCCATGACTGGGTGCTGCCTCTATCTCCAGATGCTTCTACTTTTACCTGCAGCTCTGTGTGGGTCACTATCCCTGCTCAGGGGGTGCCACTGAGCTGCAGAGCCTGTCCCAGGGCAGGGAATGAATTACCTTCTGGCAGGAAGGCAGTGATGAGGCACGCCACGCTCGCCACGATGTTGCCCATGGCGAAGGGCAGGCGCCGGCCAATGCGATCCATTGTCACTAAGATGAGGAAAGCAGAGGGCAGCTCCACAACTCCTGAGATGAAGAAATCCAGGTAGAGGTTTCCTCCAGTAATTCCCAGGCGCATGACAAGCCCCTGGTAGATAAGGGCACTTGTGAACCTAAACAGCAGAGGGAAAAAAGAGTTGAGAGGCAAACAAATGGTTGCAAGCAGCTGGAGAGACCCTAAAAAGCACAAGGGAATCTTTCCTCAAGACCCCTCGCCCAGGTAACAAGCTGGATGACACGGGCACTCACCAGGCGTACATCAGGATGAGCGTGTTCCTCCTCATCTGGGGAGTCCTCACCAGGTCCAGAAAGGAGGGGTTGCTGACCTCCTCGTTGCTAATAGTGATCTGAGGAGACAAGTGGGCAGCAGTCAGCTGTCAGCAGTCAGGCAGGCACTGGTGAGGATGCCATGGGACAGAGAGAGAGAAAGGGCAAGCGTTTCTCCCAGCGGCTTGTAGAAATTTTAGGGAGTTGGAAAGATGTGATAACTTGTTGAGTATAAACAATTTGCAGAGGGTGTTTTTCTACTTTATTTTTCTGTTCCTCTCAAGTACAGTGCGTGAGAAAGATGTTTCTGTTAGTTAGCCAATAGAATAGAGCCTATCATACCACTCTGTAAAAACTGCATTGTGTGATGGTGTTCACAGGGGTCTTAGGATGAGGGAAGATACGAGGATCTGACTCCATGTTTCAGAAGGCTTGATTTATTATTTTATGATATATATTATAGTAAAACTATACTAAAAGAATAGAAGAAAGGATTTCATCAGAAGGCTAGCTAAGAATAGAAAAGGAAGGAATGATAACAAAGGCTTGTGTCTTGGACAGAGAGTCTGATCCAGCTGACTGTGATTGGCCATTAATTAGAAACAACCACATGAGACCAATCACAGACCTACCAGTTGCATTCCACAGCAGCAGATAACCATTGTTCACATTTTGTTCCTGAGGCCGCTCAGCTTCTCAGGAGAAAAAATCCTAAGGAAAGGATTTTTCATAAAATGTGTCTGTGAAAGTGCGGTTATTCTGAATAAGGAAGGCCTTCTTTGCTTTTTGTATGATCCTGCTTCTCACCTGTTCCTGCCTCAATCTCAGCACAAGAGCAACACACTGGGACACGGTTTCTGTGTAAATACAGCGATCAGCAATGTTCCAGTCCAGTGAGCAAAGGTTCTGGCAAGCCAGTTTGCCACTCATAGCACTCCAGAGCAGTGCACAGGTGTTGGAACAGCTAATAACTGGATACAGCTGTTAGCTTTCCTTAATGATGATTGTGCAAAAATCAATTTTAAAAATCCCCAATCTTAACTTGAGAATGGAAAAATTATTTCCTCCTTGTTGACCTGGATTTTCTTGGAAGGTAACAAGCAATCATTGTCACATCAGGGCCGCTGGGCACAGAATTGCCTTCTGCTAGGGGTGGCAGGGAGGAGGAGACAGGGCAAAGCAATGGGCTTAGGGAAGCAGGGAGAGAAGGGCTGAGCAGCAGGCAATGGGCTTGGGAACATCACTGGCAGCAAGCTGGGCAGCAGGAAGAAAAGGGGAATGAGAGAAAGAGCAGATCTATGACATCTATTATCTGTGATCTAACTTGGGTGCTACAAAATATTCAACCGGTGAAATTCAGAGGGTCCTGATATAAATACACACACGCTGTGCTGAACATGGCTTTTACCCTGAAAAAAATAATGTGCTAAGTATGAATTAATGGTTCTTATACTGCCTGCAAAGTACAATAAATCTGCTCTCAGCTGCCTGCAATACAATCACAATGAGACACTCAATGAAACTACTGGTTAGAAGGTTTAACACTAACAGAAAAGAGCAGGATTTCACACAGTCCTGTGCTTACCCTTTGAAGTTCATTGCTGTGGATAGTACAGAGCCAGAATACTAGCAGGGCCAAAAAGGGATTAGTTACATTGATCTAGGCTGTTTTTAACTCTGGCCAGCAGTTTTTAACCAAGCCAGGTGAAAACCCTTCGTTCATATGGTCATTTGGCAAGTGAGGAAGACACCAGGAAGATAAGGCAGAGGCAATTTCAGGCAGGCACCAAACATGATGCAGGCACAGCTGGGATTGCTATCAGTTCTCAAAGCAGCTGTGGGGAACATGGGGTTAAACCTGCTGTGCCATTTTTAGAAGGATTTTAGGCAGCCTTGTTGCTTTAACTCTCCATTATTGACCCCTCCTGAGAGGAAGCCTAAGAGGAGGAGCAAAGAGAGGAGCAAACCCCTCTCTATTACCACAGCACCTGCTGCTCACAGAGGTGCAGGAGCCCAGGCCAGAGGGGAGACAGGAATGAAAAGACAGAGAAGCTGGAGGTAACATGCAGATCCATGATGAGAACACAGGTAAAGCCAAAGGCATTACCCGAGGGTCTCATCAGCACAGCCAGAGCTGAGCCCAAAGCTTTCACCCTTTATTTGTTCTATTATATCATAAGGTAGCACAGCTGCTTTTCAGTGAGATTTGGCTGGATGTGTTTACACATGACTTTTTCCTAACTGACTGACACAAAGCTTTGTAAGTCAGACAGAGAAACCCCACAGTTGTTTGAACTTCCTTTCTACTCCCTCTCACTTTTCTTCTGTAACCAGAGCCAAAAGTTTTCTTCAAAGCACTGCCACTTGTGCTACATGCCAGAGTCCTTAGTGAGGCAGGCTGAGGTTGCTGGGTTTCTGCACTGCTCTTGGATTCTCCATAATATGGTTATAAAGCTGCCATGTCTGTTGTTTATAAGAACAGGCTGCCAGACATCAGTTGTGACTTTGTGCAAATATGGTTTTAGATTTCTAGAGGACTAAAGATAAATTCAGCACAACTGCCACTTGTATTTTTATGTCTTAATAAAGTCAAAATAACCCCAGCATGACTGAGCACTTTTTTATAGATGAAGAAAGAAAGCACTATGGAGAGTCAACACTTTGCAGGGGAAAAAATCCTCTTTTTGTTCTTTGAAGTCAAGGAGAGCTTTGCTATTCACACCAGTGCAGTCAGGAATTCAGTGACAGGGCCCATGTTTCCAAAGTTACACTATTCGAAAACCCTGGATGAGCCCTTTATAACTTCCCTCACATTTTCATGTTCCAGCAAAATTACATATCAGTTTTCCAGCAATTATTTTTGTGTACATAGTTCTATACATGCTTAATTCTTCATGGGCTGTGCAGGTGTTTACAAACATGGATGTACGTAGCATCTACATATGTAATTTAATGTATGCAAGATATATACATGTCTTGATATGTTCTATAGGGTAGGGAGAAAATCTGTAGATAAAGGGACAGGTTTTGATCCACAATTCTCATAAGAAGTAGCTCTACTCAGAGGGTTGCAGTTCATTCTGGTTTTGGACAGAGACCAAGAATTAGAAAATTAGTTTGAAAAAACTCTCCATGATAGGATAAATGTGAGCAACTGGAAAAAATAGTTTATAATTTAGAATTAATTTAATAAGTTCTGGTTGGCATTGACCTACACCAGTGTCATAACTCATAAAGCAAAAGCAGCAAATGTTTATCCTTTTTCATATAAAGGTCATCTGTGGTTTCTGCATGCCAGAAAAAAACCCAAAGCTGCAACATCCAGAGCTGTGTAAGAGACTTGGCTGATGAAATTGATACAGACATACTGGAAAATCTGAGCCCAAGTGCATTGAGGAATAATGCCTCTCACTTCTTCCTGAGCCTCCACACCTGCAGCGCTTAGCCTAAAATTCTGGAGCTGCTTCATGAAAGAGAAGTCTGATATCAGTTAATGTGAGAAATACCCTTGATCCATTACCCATGCACTTCCTGGAGATGCTCTCTTTTCCCTGGGCACAGCAAAAGGATGACAGAGATTCTATATTAAAAAGGTCCTAGGAATAGATCCAATACAAATCTGGATGTGTGGAGGTTCATCTGTTACAGCTGTGAGTGGCTTAAGGTCATGAGCATGGACACTTTTGAAAAAAAAAAACAAACAAAATTCAACTTTAAAGAAAAAACATGGAAAGACGCATCTTTCTGACATGATGTTTTGAAAATGCTCATGTTTAGAGAGGAAGTGGGTGTAGGAATGTGGGGCTGAATGTGGAGAGGAAGCTGCAGAAGCACAAACTTCCTGCTACGTGACTTGGGGCACCTTGGCACTGCATAATTCTGACTGGATGTGGGAATACACTGGTGTATATGCCCCAGCAAAAGACTATAGATTCATAGACTCATAGCAAGGTTTGGGTTGGAAGGGGCACTAAAGTTCATCTAGTTCCAGCTCTCTTGCCATGAGCTGGGACATTGTCTATTAGGCCAGATTGCCCAAAGCCTTGTCCAGCCTGGCCTTGAACACTATCCAGGATGGGGCATTTAGAGCTTCTCTGGGAAATCTGTTCCAGTTCCTCATCACTCTCACAGTGCAGATTTTCTTCTTAATATCTAATCTAAAACTGCCCTCTTTCTGTTTGAAGCCATTCCCCCTTGTTCTGTTCCTTCATGTCCTTGACAGAAGTCCCTTTCCAGCTCTCTCGTAACTCTCCCTTAGGTACTGGAAGGCAGCTCGAAGGCCTCCCTGGAAACTTCACTTTTCTGGGCTGAACAACCCCAGCTCTCTCAGCCTTTCCTCAGAGGAGAGGTGCTCCAGCCCTCTGAGCATTTCACAGCCCTCCTCTGGACTCACTCCAGCACCTCTATGTCCTTTCATAATCTCATGTGGTTTAACAAGGGGCTGCACCTGGGTCCAGGCAACCCCTGGGATCAGCACAGGCTGGGAGTGAACAGTCTGGGAGCAGCCCTGCCCAGAAGGACTTGGGGGGTTCTGGTGGGTGAGAGGCTGGACATGACCCAGCAACGTGCACTTGGATCCCAGAGAGCCAACTGTGTCCTGGGCTGCATCCAAAGCAGTGTGGGCAGCAAGGCCAGGGAGGGGATTCTGTCCCTCTGCTCTGGTGAGAGCCCACCTGCAGTGCTGCATCAGCTCTGGGCTCCCAGCACAGGAATCATAGAATGTTTTGTGTTGAAAGGGACCATAATCACTCCAGTTTAGCACATCTGTTCTCACTGAACCATAAGTCCAATGCTGCAGTAATCATGGTCTGAGAGCCAGACACTTGCTACCAACACAGGACAAGCCAAATGCTGCAATGTCACAGCAGCATTATTTGCATTAAATGCATCAATCCTTTCAAGTTCTGCTATGACCACTGGCCAAAGGACTGTGACTCTAACACTTATCATCCTACTTTGTGAATAGTGATCTCAACAGAGCTTCCTCAGCTGTGAACTTTGCAGTGTATTTTCTCCCTGTTGGGATGGAAGCAAATTTATACTTGAAATCTAATTTCCTTTTCTCTTAGAGTTGTAAAAGGAACTTCTAGAAAAGGAGCCAGGAAAGTGGATCATGCTATCTCCACTCGCTCTGTCAGATCAAATGGCAACTGCTATGAAACACCATTGCCCCTCAGGTTAGTTTCTGATACTTCCCACAAGTTTTTAAAGTAGGAGTGTTACAAAAGAAAGACCTGATTCCTTGTTTTGCAAGCTTTTTTTTTTTTTTTGCAGCCTGTATATTTCCAGCCAGTTCACTTTTCCCATCTTGCAATTAACAAAGTGGTTGTGTGACTGATAACAAACTGTTCTGGTGTGACTCTTCAAGAGTGTTGTCCATCCCTTAGAGAGAATGCATTTTAACACCACTGAACTTTCCAAAGCTTAAGAAAGCTTTGGAAAAACCTCTAGCTCAAACACATGACTGTACCTCTGAGTAATGGGGTGAGAGAAATTTCCCATTGTGTTTTGCAATCCTGCGCATGATTTTCAATGCCTTCTCTCCCTTTTTACGTGTCAGGAGCCAACGTGGAGATTCAGGAACCACCCTGTAAGAACACAAAAGTTGTGAATAAGGCTTTTACCTTATAGCATCATAAGTAAACCAAAGTATTTTATCTTTTACCCTGTGTTAACACAAAACACAGATTTGTCAGTCTTTGGGACACAAAAACTCTTTTGAGGACTGCTTTTCCAGTTAACCTTCTGTAAAATATTTGATCCTAGTGGGCAAGAAAGAAGAAAAGACACTACATCAATACTCTGCAAAGCTGAAAAATCAGAAATTTTAATATTGTATCTGCACATTGATTGTCAAAAGTATAACCAACAAGCAAAGAAGGTTCCTGTAGAACAACAACAATGCAAGCCAACACTAAACAGGTAGAGTAACACATACAGGCAGATCAGGAAGGTTCTGGCTGTATCACTGTAAGATACACACACACAAACATATACTTCCTTTATAAACTGAACAAAGCAATACCACTCATGGGTGCTTCAGTTTCTGCTAGCCTAGGGTTAAGATGATGCACTATTTTAAGGTTCACAGCAGGCAGTGTTTCAGGAAGCAGGTCAGGAGGAAGCTCCATGGGTTAGTCTCTTGGGATCCATCCCACAGGACTGCTGCACTGAGACAGGTGTTTACCACAGCTTAGAGCTCTGCTTTCTCATCAGCTGTACTGCCCAGCTCAGGGGACCTGAGGGCAAGGTGAAACTCTAACTAAGTAGATAATGGGAGGCAGAAGTGGGATCTCATGGCTGATGGGAAAAACCAACTTTGGTCCAGTTAACTCATAAACAGAGCAGGGTTATGTGAAGGGCCGGGTGTGGCTGATCAGAGAGGCAAACTATGGGCAGAAAAACTAGAGTGATGTATGTCTGTGATTCACTAAAAAGGAATTACAAATTACAAAGTCAACAATGTGCAAATATCTTCTTCCTAACCTACATCTTCCACTCTGGAGACTTGGAGCCACGGCAGGACTCCCAAGGTGCTCAAATAGCAATAGCAATAATGACAAGAGCAATGACTGCAACATTACCAATAGTAGAGCAGGAAGAGGAAGTTGGGCAGTGAAATGGCCAGCTGGATCCCCTGCCAGGTGGGAATCAAGTATGCAATTCCAGGGAGAATTATCATTCCCAGGGTAAAGAATATCTGAATCACAATTCCAACCATCCGCTGATCGGAACCAACGATCTCCGTCACTGAGCAGAGACAAAGCCACAATGAATAACACAGAAACAAACCCAAGCTGAAAATAAATGATTAGAGGTGAAATATAAGGAAGGCTATGCTGTATCAGGCCACAGTTGTGTCTAGCCCAGCATTTTGTCTTCAGCAGTGTAGGCGTGTCACTGAGGCTGTCCAGGGCAAACACGAGTGACACCTCCTCATCCACTCACCCACCCTTCTCCAGCCAGAGGGGCTTCTGACTTTGTGTTTGCTTCTGAACCACATAGGGCCACAACAGGGGGGTGAGATTGCATCACGACCATGCTTGGTGGGAATTCCTTAGCACTCTCCCTGGTGCAGTTTTGGCACACGCCCCAGACAAAGGGATCCTTCAGGCAGAGGCTGCTCACAGCAGGTAATATGGACAAGGCATCTGTGGGGAAGAGAGCTTAACCATATCATGGTTGCTCTGAGGGGAAGGTATGATCCAGTCTGGTTTGTTTATTTATAAGGAAAGTTTTAGTTTTTGTTGTTTGGGGTTTTTTAAAATTATTTGGTGTATTTTTAATTTTGTGAATGTGTCTAATAGCTCTGAAATCTGTGCTCATTTTTCAGGCAATATCCCATGGCCATGACATCCACAATTGAGATGAGCAATGCATGAAGGAGTGTCTCCTGTTTTTTTCCAAAACTATCTTCACTACAACACCTTCAGAGTAAGAGCAGAGAGTTTTACCTTGGCTTGCAACACACAGAAAAAAAATATTTATTATTAAAAAATTATTCTAAATTTATTTATTTATTTTGCTAAAGGAGACACAAATGTACAAGTAACAATGGTTTGTTTTGGCTGGCAATGCAGAAAGATATGACAGCATGACTATTTTTATTGACTATCCATCACCTCTGCATAGCTCAGGGGCAACTCTGTTGTCTAAGGATAGCTGATTAGCACTGCCCCCAGAAGAGCTGGATTGTACTTTTACGTACATACAAAAGGAGTTTATTGGGGCAGCTTGAACAACAGATCAAGAGCTTTGGGAATGTATTAATAGCAACCTCCCTCCTGGTGCAAACAAACCTATGATCTGTATATGTATGTTTCTTAAAAGATGTTAGGTTGGCAAATACTCTGGGTGATCCCAGGAGATAAGAGTTGATCCCTGAAGGGATTTGGAAGGAATCACTCTATCCAAGAGTTAGGCACCTTGCTTAGGCCTGCAGTAATACAGTGTTCCTGAGGTTCTCTGGATCTCTGAATCTTTCCCTAAAGTCAGGCAGCCTGATCATTGAAAAACATTCCTTTCTGTTAAAGCTTGGCCATTTTAAGGAAGCCCTGGGTCTGTCATAAAACATATTGCTGGTTAGAGCACTTGCCAAAGTTTCAAGATAAGATCTCAGTTTAAGCCATGTGCATGGAAGTAAGAGGAAAAGCAGCTTCTGGTTCTTTCCCTAGATCTTGGACAGGAGCTGCTCAGCAGTGTAACTTAGCCCAGAAAAACAAGGTTCTTTTGGACTTTAGGTACTAAAAGGGTACTAAACTGGTATGTTTGCACACAGATCACCACAGTGCTCCCAGGTCTCACTGTAAGTGTTTATGTATGGTTGCAATTCCACTCCCATTCATCTAACTTCCACCAGGAATTTTAAACACTTGTCACAGGCCTCATAGACAACAGCAGTGCTACAAGCTTTTGCCCTATATAATGATGTTACCACTATGTTTTGGGTTATAACAGTAGATCACCAAATGGCTGGTTTTATTTTTAAATAAATCTGGCATCCTGTCACTTGCAGGATGCCTTCCTCAATGTCTGGCTTTTTCATGCTTTATGACTGCCTTACTGAACCTGGCAGGCATTCAAGACACCACAACAATATCCTTTCCTCATCAAAAGGAAGCTTGCTGTGCAAGGGCTTCATTGCTATAGACTACAGACTGATAAATTATAATCTACCAAAGATTCTGTATCCCCACTGCTTTGATGCTATTTAAAACAAAGCTTCCCTTTCTCTTCCCATTTCAGGAAAATAATAATCCTAATATGGACCCTGGTGTCCAGCCTTGACACTCAGCTAAAGAATGAAAGCAGCCAGCCAAGCTGTCCTCCCAGTGAGGAGAAGCAGCTAACTCCTCTGAGCATCTGTGTGAGACATGCAGACTCTGCCAAAATAAGCCATGTCCCTGTTTGTGTATCTGGTTTGTTTGGGGCTTGCTCTGTAGATTTTTTATCATCCTGGTTATTAGATCTTCTATGTAATAACAAAAACTTTATATATTAATAATCCATTCCCTCACTTCTTAATCATTGGAGGACAAGTGCATTAACCAGGATGGATTTGGGTTACTCTTTGTCTGCTGACTCCAGGCCAGTGCTTTGTTCCCAAGAAAAAATAGAATGACAAGCTGATGCAGCCAGAGTCTTTGTCCTCCAAAAACCCCTCACTTTCCCTAACCAAGAAAGAAAGAGGGTAACAGCTCTCACCAATCACGTAGCATGTCATCCAGGTTCCCTTGCCAAACATTCCTTGGAGAAACCGGAAGATCAAAAATACAGTAAAATTTGGTGAAAATGCTACTATGATACCACATATTCCAACCCCAAGGCAGGAGAGCAGGTAGATGAGGATTCTGCCATATCTGTTGAAAAAGGAAAAGAAAGTGGAAATCATCAATGGTGCCCATTAAATATCCTTCATAAACATCAGTCAGAAAGCTCCTCTTTGCTTCCTTTTTGTTTCTGTGTCTTTATGCCCTTTCTGGGTCCAGATGTGCACAGAAAAGTTTGGAAACCACAAGAAAAGCTCATTTTGTGGCATTCTAAGCTCCAAACAGGACCAGTAAGTACAACTGCATAAAGTTTCCAGCCCAAATCAAAGCAAAGATTACATTGGCTTGGTTTTGTTAACTCAGTTTGGAGATATTTATCCCAAGATAATTAAACCTGCAAAATGTTGACACGTGCCTATTTCAGGTGATACTGAGAATGGTTTCACCTCCCAACAAACCAAAGTATGAGCTCATACTGTACCTGTCAGCAGCATAGCCCAGGATGAATGCTCCAGCCAGGAACCCCAGATTGAGGATGGCCTGTGAGAGATCCAGCATCCAGGCATTGCCACACACAAGATCATACTGTGGGAACAAGGGAGAGGCATAAACACACCCAGGTGGGTCATTTGTCACCCTCAGGGCAAAACACTACAGAACTGCATAGGTCCACAGGGCAGGGGAAGAGGAAGGGGAAGCTCAGATTTGCTTGCTCAATAACAAGCACTTGGTGGGCCCACTCTTAAAGTGGTCATGAACAGGGAAAGCTCCTCCTTGCCAAGAGGATGCTGCCTTTCATACATCAATTGTCCAGATTTGGAAAGCAAATCACTCTTCTGCAAACACCACTGTTAAATATGGTGCCAAGGCAAAGTCCTGACTTTGTTTGGTGCAGAATAAGGGTCCACAGCTATTGCCAGTAAAAACAGCATCTTATAGATATCTGTTAGTTTAGTTATTCTCCTTAGTGCCTTCTAGATAAAAGCAAAAACACATAGTCTCCAAGGAAACTGAAAACAGATCTCAGGTCAATTGCAGACCCACTGAATATGTGTTTTCTTGCTGAAGCATTCCCAGACTTTTCAATTCCTTATACTCCAGCATCCATAACTCCCTAGCACTACTAGCAGGGATGGGGGTGGGGATGAGAGAAGGCAAAGGGAAGGGAAAAGTGGTTGAGAGGAAGGAAGGGACTGTGAACTAAAACTAGAATTAAACTAAAACGGAAGTAATTCTATAGGAAGCATGGCATAGGAAATTACTGTAGTTGTTTCTGGAGAATAAAGAAATTTAACCACTGCAGACCATATGGGACTTGGGAGGTTTCAGTCCATACATGGAGTAATCTTTGAAACAATGAGGCCTCAGGACCAAAGGAAGACACAGACAACAGCAGCTGCCAGCCTTTACCTAGAGAGACCCTTTTGCTTTCAGATGTGAGCTATAAGAAATTTTTTAATTGTCAACAAGGTGCCGGTCGCTGAAGCACACACAATGTGCCACGTTTGTGCTCACCAGCACATGGCAGCACCAAGGCTCAAGCACTCTGCTTGAGCAGAGAGTGGGCACAGGGTGGGCTAGAGAGACAACAGCCTCTTTGGCCATTCCCAGTTCTCCAGACCCTAAAATGTTGTGTCATGTGCCTGAGCTCCATCCCAGCCCATTTGCATGCTGTAATGCCCAGAGTATTATCTTGGCCTGAGATCTCAGAGGTCTCAGATCACACAGGACATACAAGGGGCACCTCACAGGTCTCCAATCTGATGTATATCCCACCTCCACTGACTTTAAACAAAGTCATGGTTTGGATGTCAACCCCATTACTCCAGGGAGCCTGACTGGCCACATGTCAGCCAAGTGAAAGTATGAGCACCTGGCTTCCACTTCTGTAAATCTTGAGCAAGAGCTGCAGAAACCTCTGAGAAGAACAAAACCTGGTCTCAGCTTCATACTCAAGGGTAATTGCAATGCTTTCCTAAATTAGACTGAACATGGAGCAGCACTTTCAGATTTCAAATGCTGCTTAACCTCTTGCTTTTTGAAGCTATGACAATGCCAGCAAATGGTATCAAAAGATGCATCTTTGGAAAACAGTGGGGATTTATGAGAATGGCCATTAAAAGAAGATTTTTTTAAAGTCACAATGCAATTGCCTGTGCTGATGACAGATGTTGGGACTCTCCTTGACCCCTTTTCAAAAACTGAAAAAAACCCCTGTTTTTTACAAATTATTTTATCTCTCTTTACTGCGAACAAGCAAGGAATAAACTATCATGAAAGAAGGCAGGAGAACAAATGGATACCAGAAAGGAAGGGGAAAGTATCTTTAATGGAGAGGATTCTTTCATCTGTACAGCAATTTCCTACTATTTATACAGCAGCTGAAACGACCTCTACACTAACAATGTAGTCAAATATTGTATATATATTCTGGGAAATAGTACCATACAGGAAACTTCCTAAGGAGCTAAGGGCTCTTTGTGAAGATTAATGACATACACTAACTGTTCTCCTAAGTTAGCCCTGCACTTTGTCACTTTCTAAGTATTTAAATAAATTCTGATATAGATAAGCACTTCTGCTTGCTTGACGTAGCACCTAGCATTGAAGTCATCACGCTGCTAATGTCTTGTTTTTCCTTTGCAAATATAACCTTTAGAGGGGAATGTAACTTTAAAAGAGAATTGAACATCCCGCAGAGACCTTTTCTTTATCCAGGCTGCTTGTCAGACCCACTTCAGTGCTTCAGCTGTGACCTGGCTTGGTTGTGCATGAAAGTTATCCCTTTATGTATCCCTCGGACAAAAATAATCTGCAAGAGTTTACCCACGTGCTCAGACTGCCTCCTGTTAGTCCTGGATGACACCTCTCCCAAACACCTCCCACGTTCCTTGCTAGCAGCCTCCCCAAAAGGCAGTGGTGTGGTGCCTCCTCTCTCCTTCTGAACATTCATGCACCTCTCCATGCACAGGCTGATGTTTACACCTCTGAAAATGCTAAAGCAATTATTGCAGTGCCAGAGGGTGGGGAGATAAGGATATGAAAATGTGATGTAAAGCCTTAGGGTTTTCTTACCCTGATCTTAAGCCTATTTGTTGTTCTGTACAGTGCTGGCTGCACCCCAACAGACCCTGTTAGAAACCAGAGAGTTAGAAACTGACTCCTCACTGTAATCACCCAGCAAGTGACCTAGCTCATCCTGCCAGCTCCAGCTAAGGGCATGTCCTCCTCCTGGCTTTGCTGTGCTCTCAGCCAAGCCCCTCAGTGCACTGGTGCAGGCACCCAGCACAGCCCTGCAACTCACCTCTGCATTCAGTCCTGGCCTCCCCTACAGGATTTCTGTCCACTCTAGGACACAAGCCACTGTGCACCTGAACACACCCTTTCCATTTAGGGAGCTGACTGAAAAACTGCCCAAATTGGGAAACTATCCACTTCCTCACTGCTTCTCTCTTAGCCTTGACGATGAGCTGCCACTGTAAGCAGAAATGAGGTGCTGCCAGCACAGACAGGCAGCAGGAACCAGCTCCTTCCAGACATTCTCCTAGAGTGTCCTTAACAGATGGAAAAAACAGTTCTGTCCTCCCTGCCAGCCTGGCAGTCCAGCCACTGCTGGTTGGAAATACAACCCTGTCATGAATGTTTGCACATGTGCTGAGGCTTGGGCACCAACAAGATGCTCAGATTTACAGGAGCAGTGCTGTGACTGGAAGGAACAGTGCTGGGTGCTTCACTGATCTATCAAGGAGCAGCAAACCACCTAAGTGAGATCTCTCTGGCAGAAGGAAGAGGCTTTGCTCTGCTCCCTGTAGCTCCTCAGTGGTGCAATCACTGTAAGAAGGATTAGCAACTGGATGAGCTTGTACATGACTAATGACTGGGAAATATGGAACTGTGGCAACTTCTCCTTTCTTCATGGCTTTTGAGCAAGGCCAACATTTTCCATTTCAGTCTGACCTGCAGACTAACCACAAACTTGTAATTCCTGGTACTTGAGTGACCTTTATTCATTTCAGCAGACATATCCCTGTAGAAATATATTGGTTTAAATCACAACATGCCACTAACAGCTCCTCAAAATGTAGCATCCTTGGGGAGGAATTTTGAAGAGCTTTACTGTCTGTTACAATTAAATTACAAAACAATGGATTAAACTCTATGGTCAATAAAGAATTTTACAGTGACTCCCCAGCCCAATTGCAGCAGCATGTCCAGAGCCCAGACATACGTTTTAAATGGCATTCACACAAGTGACCAAAAAGAATTTGGTTTACCCTTTCACTGCCAGTGACAAATGGTTCAGTGAGATATTCAGAGTTTAAGGAAAGCTGGGGAGATGCTGACTGTTGCTACATGTTCCTGAGTTGTTGCTGGGCAGTTCTTCTCCTCTCATCCACTGGCCTTTCAGACTGCTATCTTTCCTACACCCTTACTGCATCAAACCCCTCTGCAAGTGCATGCAGTGCAAAGGGAGAAATTGTCTTCTTTTTTGCTTTCTGTTAAAGCTTCTGGCAGAATGCTCAGGGATCAAGCAACTGTCCTTCTCCATGTCTTGTTTCAAGCTGGGCACTTACCAGGACAAGAGGAGTCAGCCACTACCCTGTGCCAGGGCCCTGGGGCTCAGGGCCTGAGGGAAAGGTGAGTTTTGAAAGCTTTGTATCTCCTGTGCATGACCAAAAGCCCATGAACTTTGTGTCCCTGCCACTGGGATCACCTGTTGAGTGTCCTAGCACAAAAGGCCTTTTCTGTACTTCTCCTTTTTCTCTGTCTCTTCAAGGATAAAGCAAGAAAGAGGTAGAGAAAGTCTTCATCTCCTAATGGGGGAAAAGCAGCAACTGTCCTTAAAATAATAAGAAAAAAAATGGAGCCCTCAACTAGTACCAGGGTTTGATGGCAGTGGAAGAAACACAGCCCCACTGGCTTGAGCCCTGCAAGCAACTGCTCCAGCCCCTCTCATGCAGAGAAATCTTAGTCAGAGTTTCATTGGAAGTTCAGCAGTTGCTGCTTCCTCTGCTCTCTGTGTGACCTTTCCCCTTTTCCCTCCCCTAATTAATATTAATCCCACCATGACAGTGAAAATAAGACAGGATATACTGCCATGCCAATAACAACAGTCACACTAGATCAACAATTTGAGGGTAAATTGAGTTGTTTATTCCCTTGGAGGAGGATAGCATAAGGATCAGCTGTGCTTCTTCCACCCTGAGTTTGACTGACATGTTATCTCCTTCTCTGAGGGACTAAAAACCATGAGACAAACATTATTTTTTTTTCCTTCCAGGTTTCTCTGCAAATGTTGACTGGTATTTTCTGAGATGGCTGGCAAGCAGAGAAGTAAGAAGATTGATTCCCAGCAGGTATAATAGGCTATGCTCAGATTATCATCTGTCCTCCTCAGACCTCACACTTCAGCAACAAAGTATTGTTAGGGCTCAAAGTGGCATCATCTACAGGGTGAAGCTTTGCTGCAGACAGGACATATTGAAATCTGTCCCTTCTGCTCAACTCCTGCCAACAAAGGCTGAAATCAATGCTGCCTAAAATATGCCCATCTGTGCTGTAGCTGCTGCTGACCACACAGATCTCCCTCTTCCTTTCCTCCACCACTCAGGCCTTCTCCTGCAGTCACAATTGTAGCTCATGCCTATGCCTTGAGGAGTCACCAATGACAAAATGTCTGAAGAAAATGGTTCTTCCTTTGCACACTATTTCCAGCCACCCTATCACAAACTGCTTGATTTGTCTCTCAGGGAGAGTAGTGCAAAGTGCTAAAGCCCAGAAGTCTTAAGGATCAGTGACCCCATCTTCAGCACAGTTTCCTGGAAAAGTTTGATTTATTGACTTCTGTATGTGCTGGATACATGGGTCCTTCACAAGGCTCACCCAGCAGGACTTGGCAGGCAGAACACTTTCTGTTTCAAGTGCTACAGAGGTCAGGGGCTGACCTGGCTCCCCTCCAGACCCCTGGGCCAGAGCATGAGGCTGTGACCCCCCCAGTCCACTGCAACCTCCCCGCACATTTGTTGTTTCTCCATCTGCTGCACAGAAACAACACAGTCCTTCCCTTCCCTCCTCCCTCTGAGCAGCTGCTGCTGTCACCAGCCCTCCCTCCTGAGCAGCGCCAGAGCCACCTTCTGGGACCAGCATCATTTCAGATGGCACCAGCTGGTGTGAATCAGGAATTGATTTACCTTGATTATTTACCCTGTCAGCTTCCCTCTCCAAGAAAAATCTCAATAGCCCAAACTGGGAAACAATCCACTTCCTCACTGCAGCAGCATTCCCATCCTGCTGCTGACTCAGCTTCACAGGGAGACAGGCAAGGCTCACTCAATTAACCCAGAGCTGATTGCACTGGGCCAAGGTCCTCTGCACAGCTCCACCACCTCGACTCAGCTGTGTCTCAAAATGATATCTTGAAACCTTTTTGTCAACCCAGGTCTTGTTTGCTCACCTCAAACACAGTGCAAGTTTGTGTGTGCAACACCAGTGACAACTTTTGAAATCTGGATTGCCCTCACAGAAAAGCCTGACCTAAAGCAATGGAGCGCAGAGACCCTTGGTCATGTCACTGCAGAGGTCAGGACCTATTCTCAGAGCCCATTGGGCACAAAAGATCTTAAGAGGGAATCTTTAGCAAAACTGCATTGCCCATCACTAGAACAAGGTAACTGGCTTTGCCATGTGTTGCTCCTGTGGTGACTTCTTAATATAATTTGCTCTTCTCAAATGCTGAAGGAGGAAAGTCCTGCACATTTGTAGGGGGCTAGAATATAAGAAAATAAAGATAGTGTAGAAAGTAATCTTACCCCTAAGGAGTTGCAGCTGGGCCAATCATCAAAGATTAGGAATAGGCCTGACTTTAACAGGCCACAGCTGTAACCAATGAGAAGAAGAGTGCTATAAAAGAGTGGGGTGGCTGGGTGAGACAGGAACTGGAGTCATTGGCTACTTTGTGAAGAAGAAAGCTCCTCCTGTGCCCTGAGGAGCTGCCCATGAGAAACACCAAGAAGGTAGGGAACTTTTGTGATGGGAGACAACAACATGGAACCCCTGCAATAAGATGACAACATATATTCTCCCAGAACCTCACTGTACCCCCAACACTGAGACCTGGGAGTCCTGCAGCAGCAGGTGATGCAGCAGGCACCCCCAGTAGTACTTACAAAGAAGTGTGTGCTTTGTATCAATCCACACTCCCCTGTTTTCCTTTGCTTCCTTCTACTGATGCTACTGTGAACACATTTGCATAAGACAACTTAAGCAATAGAGATAAGAGAGATAATAAGATAGAGAGAACGGCCAGTGGGCAGCATGAGCAGGGAAGTACCACAGAGCCGTTTGTTTCACAGCTCCTCACAAATCAGCCATGTGATTTAGCTTCTGAAGGTGCTCAGAACTTACTGCAATAGCTTGTGCTTTGGCTGCCACACCTCCTGTGTGATATGACATCTATCCAAAGAGAAGGCTTTACATGCCTGCTTTTGCCCTCTGAATCCCCTGCCACAGTGCAGATCCACACTGGAGCCGTGCTTGCCATAGCCCTGGAAGCACTCCTTCAGTACACTGACTTTTCCCCCCCTTCTCTCTCTTTCTCCCTGAACAAGAATCCTGAGACTGTTTTGTAACTCCTCTTTTTGACTTTGTCTCCCTGGTCACTTCCACTGCTGATTCAACAAGACATGCCAGAAATCTTTAGCTGAAAGAAACATTTCTGCAATCATGGACAGAATGAAGCATTTACAAGTAGACGGGTAAGAAAAGAAGTCTCTGGTGAGCTAATTAAACAGAGCCTAAATTGAGTCACGCTTTGTTAGAGACTCAGCTGGGAGAAAAGAGACTAAATTAAATCATAAATTTTGTCTTTGCTGGATATATAACTCATTAATAAGATATCAAGCCCCTTTTAGTAGCTGATCTCAGAGCAATTGAGTCAGGACATGAATGCCACAAGCCTCCTTTTTAGATTAAGAAATTGAGCCTCATGAGATATGATTCATCCAGAAAATGTTGCAAAACTGGGAAGAGGTTCCAAGTTGCACAGGTCACAGCCCAGCAGACTCCATCTGAGGTGGACCTAGCCAGCAAGAGTGTCTCTAGGAGTCACAGTGACACCAGTGGTGGGACCTGCTGCCCTGGCAGAGGGGAGAGACAGTCCCAGCTTTGCAGACTGTTACTCCAAAGTTTTCCCAATATGCACCTTTGGGAGCACTGGTGGGAATGCTTGCCCAATCATCCCTCCTCCTTTCCCTGGTCCTGAAAAGTCTTCTCAGCAGAGAAGAGTAAGAAAGTGAAGATGGATGAGGTATTTGCCTGAGAACATTGAACCTTTCACTCCCATTTATTGCTGCAAGACAAATACTGTTTCCTTTTCCCATAGCTGTGCCCATTGCTGCTGGAAAATCACAGTGGCTCTGTTAGATACACAAAGTGCTGCCATAAAGGGACTCTGAGTATGATCTTGTGGACACAGCCCACATGCCTTCACCTGCAGCAAGGCTGAAGCAGGGGGAAAAATGGACGACAACAACAGAAAAAGAATCTCTATATGTTTATTTTTAAGGTGTAACTCCTCGCAGTCCCCCAGCAGAGGTACCTTGGAGGCAGCAGTATAAACTTCCCACCACATCCATGTCCTATGGATTGATCCAGAGCCAGGCTGCAGCTCCCAGGCACCACTTGTGTGCCCTCCCTGGCTTCCACTGCCAATGTGGGCAGAGACACATCATTATTAGGGACCAAAGTTTGACACCAACTCACTGCATGCCATCTGCAGCCCTCTGAGCAGCCTTGATGTCACAGATCATACACAAAAGCCAGATCTGAACCTTTGCTCCGGGCCAGTCGGGTGCTCTGATTTCTCTTCTGCTGGGCACAAACCCCGCCTAAAGCTGCTCAGGTTGCACACGGGGCTCAGGGAACAAAGCTGCTGCTCGGCACAGCCCGAGGCTGACAGAGGATACAGCAGCCCCAGCTGGATGGGAGAAGGATGCTGAATTGGAAGGATGGGATAAGCATCTCCTGTCGGTGTTTGCTCAGGGCTTTGCCTGCTGTGCCCTGCTCCCTGTTTTGGAGGACACAGCTCCAGTGCAAGCACTGAATTAAAAAGCTTATCAGGAGGCTCACCAGAGAGGGAGGAACCAGAGCCCTCAACTGCACATTTTGCAGTGCACCTTGATTATTTCTGAGCCAATCCCTCTAAGCACACTTTGGATTTTTCATCGCTGCACAAGTGACAACTGCTGTCAGAATGACCCTAAAATACACACTCCCAGTGTGCAGACTGTATTTTGAAGCCAGACCACAGCATACCCATGGCACAATTACAGATTACACAAAGGGTCTCCTAGGAAAGAATCTTCACTGGCCTTTTGCAGCCTCATTAAAAAATCAATGCATTTGCCAGTGCTTACCACTAGTGATAATAACCTGCTGTTCCCTGACACTGATACTCAGGAAAAGCTGAATGTTAGCTTTGGACAAAAACGTGTTTGTTTTTTGTTTTTTCTTCTTTAGTAAGCACAATCACTTCTGCTGACTCCTGACAGATCTCAGATAGGCACTCTGCCACCTGTTGTTTTTTATTACCTGCAAACTTACACGTTCAATACTGGAAATATAGAGAAGAGATAACCTGCATTGATCCTGGTCATAGAGTACACTTGGAATTTACACCTCTAAACCTGAAATTGAGCACCTGAAGCCTCAGCTGCAAGGACTTAACTCTTTATTTTAATCTGACATTCCTCTACAGACAGAGCAATACCTTTGCAGGGCATCCAACTTAGCGTGGGCACTTGGCTTTGAACAGCCACCTTTCATACCAGCTCACCTTTCCCTAAAAGCTCAGTGCCGGCACTTGATCATACTCATTGTCTGGATTTGCTTGTGACTCGGAATTGAATAAATCTGCAAAGGAAAACCAGCCAGCAAAGCAACAACCCTTGCATTGGCAATCCCCTTTTGTGAGTATCCACCACTGGTCAGAGGGTGGGTGTTTTCCTTACCTCGCTGACAATGGATGCGCGGGGCTGTTCGTAGACCCAGTGTTGGTGGCAAGGGGCGAGAGGCGGGCTGCCCGCGCTGCCATTGCCGTGGCGGCCGAGCGGGCTGCTGCAGCTGCCAGAGGCGTCCCAGGTGACATCCAGCCTCTCGCACTGCCCCGTGACCGACTCGTTCCCCAGGAGCAGGGGCAGGACCGTGAAGTTTCGCTCCTCTTCCAGCGTCCAGCCACATCGTTCACTCAGTTCGGCTGCCCCAGGGATCCTGCACCAGAAGTCGCCTGGTGCTCGCCCGAGGAAAACTACGCTGGCGAACAGGGAAGAAAAAGTTATGCCCGTCTGGCTAAGGAGGAAAAAGACCCTCTTTTGAAATCTTCCAAATTCCCCGGCCTCCTTCAAAACCTCATCAAAAGATGGCATGATGTGAGGCG
Organism: Agelaius phoeniceus; assembly: GCF_051311805.1. NCBI lineage: Eukaryota > Metazoa > Chordata > Aves > Passeriformes > Icteridae > Agelaius > Agelaius phoeniceus. Next base: position 58,410,862 of record NC_135267.1, read on the forward strand.
GTCTGTCCACTTGCAGCAGCCCCAGAGGTGGCAGAGTTCTCGTTCACGCTTCCCACCGGCCGCCGGCGCTGCCTACAAACGGGACGGTCTCGCCTCCCCTCGCTCCTCTCTTCTCATGTGCACGCACAGACGGACGGACGGACGGACAGACCCGCGGGCATGCGGTGCCGGCGGGGCATGAGCGGAGGCGGAGCGGGGCTCGGCTGCGGGCGGGCATGCGGGCACACAGCGCAGCCGGGCACCGGGCGGGCACACAGCCGGGCAGCGGGGCGGGCACCGGGCTCAGCGAACTCACGGAGTGCCGGAGAAGAGAGAGGGGCGTGCGTTTCCTATTCATCCCGCATGTTAAACAGATTATGTAATAAACCCCGTTAACTCCTTCGGGACGGGCGAGCCGCAAAGGGCAGCTCCCGCAGCACCTGCGATAATTAATATGTAAAGCAGAGTTAAATGGGAAAGAGCCCAGGAGCTGTTGCAAAAAGCATTAGTGAGTGATGCAGGCTCTCTGCAGGATGGCAGGGGCAGAAAGAAAGTGGTTTCAAAAGACCTAAAGTCTTTCCATCCAGAAATAGAAATTAGTACTCTGGCAAAGTTTAATTACTTCTCCAAGGCACTACTACAGCATCTGTATACACCTAATCCACATGGGCCTTTTCCTTCTGTGGCATAAATAAAGGGAGGGTCACAAACTGCAACAGGCCAAAATCCAAGTTTGTTTTTTTTTCTTAGAGTTTGATCTACCTGTTCAAGGCTTGTACATGACCTTGTTAAATTTAATTCCACAAAATTTCTCAAATATTTAAAGATAAATGTCAGTGTTTCTTTCTCAAAAATGAATGGAAAACAAGTCATGTCACTTTTCTACTCAGCTGTTTGAGGAAAGGGGAGAAGGGGAGAGGGAGCCAGGACCAGGGTGCATGTGAGCATATCTTGGGCAGAACACCATGAATCAAATCAGAGATTCAATAGAGGGATTTTTTGAACCTCAGGATCATGAGGTCCATGGCAACTGTATTCTCTTGGGGGAAGGAGCAGAGAGACAGCATCTATCAAAGACGACTCCTGCAATCCCTTGTCTTTGGTTACCAACAGCCTTGACTATGGGTGTCTACAGTTCTGAAACAAAGTACAATTTTAAAAACAGGTGCAAATCAAGGAAGGCTTTGATTCCTATACAGGCTATCTGGCATGAAAACTGGTGCTGTGGTGTGAGCTCTGCAAAGATGCAGATTTCTAGGTGGGTGCACTCCTGTGCTTGCATCAGAATATGCTTTTGAGACAATTTGGATACCTGGTTATGCTATTTTGTAGTACTCGAGCTTAGGGTCCAGATGGAGAGGAGGAACACTCTGATGGCTGGTTTCAAACAAGTGAAGTTCTTTTATCCCAGCAGGGCTAATTGGGAAGTCAATCATGCTGAGATGTCAAAGGTGATGTTTCTTCCAACAGCTTCCAGTGACAGGGGAGGAGATTGTCTTGTAAGGAAGACCATAAAGATGAGAAATAGGGACAGACCCTGATAATCAGACTATGTGCCGCTCTCACGGGTCCAGCCAAGGGTGTATTAAACACTCACTGCTCTTCAAGCCTTACCACAATTAAAAAATATTGGTACTGTCCCTGTTGAATATTACCATAGAATCATAGAAACAGTTGGGTTGGAAGAGACCTTGGAGATCACCTTGTTCCAACCCTGCTGCCATGGGCAGGGACACCTTCCACTATTACACTACAGAATTTTAGCTCAACTCAGAATCATGAGGGTTAACCCCCTGAATGCCATGCACCAACGTAGCTGCCCCACATTCCTCCTGTTTCAGAAACCCATTGGTGTGATTACACTTTGCTAATCAATGGAGCTCGATTCAGTTGAGGCAGAATTCAGTCCACTGTTGCAACCTTGCTTCTGGAGTTACCTTCTTCCCTAAAAGAATGCATGGTCTAGTAGCCCATGGTCTAGTAGCCCAAAATTTCACACTTCCCTGTCCATTATGCTCTGGTCATGGACAGCAGATGCACTGCAGTCTGTCAGACCAGAAGCCAGAAAGCCCGAGAGAGACCAGAGCTGAGCTCAAGGCAGAGGACATCTGGGATCCTCCCTAACATTCCCTGCAGCTACACTGCAGGTCATAGAGGCAAGGATCCATCCAATGAAATCATTTCCACCACCTGGCATATGTGGTGTCATGCTAACCTTGGTTTCTCAGTGTTAACCTGTATTTTAAGTTCTCTGTCCAAAACCAGTGTATCAGTATTTGCCACCATATCAGTGTACTTCAAGATTCCAGTTTGTCAAAGAAATCTAAAATATCACAGTGACAGATGTATGAGAGTGTGCATTATGGCATTTATTCCACAGCAAGCAATTCCTGCCTTCTGCATTCTTTTCCTGGAACTTCAGCTTCATGTGCCGTGAGAGCAGGGCACATCTAAGGACAGGAAGACGATGGGTTAGTACACAAAGCCTGTAACTGTAACCTCATGAAAGAATGCTTTTAAATTTTTGAGAACAGATCTCTGGGTCATCCTTTTAAACATTCTGTCCTATGCATATGTAAAAAATGATACTCTTTGTTACTGGGAAAAGCCAAGGAAGATGTTGGCTGATGAGAAGAGCAGAAGCAGTAAAAACAGAGAACAGAAAGAAGGAGGGGGAAGAGTGTAAAGGGAGCAAGCCAGGGAAAGAGCAGATGCAGAAGTGGTGATGAAAGGGGAGCAGAGAAAATAGAGATATAGAAGTACAACTAAATTACAATCACAGGCATCTTCATTTGGAGCTCTGTTTAGCAGCCCAAATGTCACAGCTATTTTGGACATGGAATGAAACCCATGTAGTCCAGAGAGGAAGGCACATCCACTCCCTGTACATATGTGGTACTAGACTACCCTTTATCCATGCCTGCATGACAGCATGAGACGTTTTGCTGAATACCTACTGTGACTGAATCCTGGACAGTTAAAACTTCACTGCAACACCCTGGATAACCTCTGCCACTGCGTCAGATAATCACTTATAAACCTCGAAGTCCTTCTTGGAACACTGTCAGCAGTGGAGCAGTGACATCACCCAGCTTGCAGGCACTTGAGGGCACCATCCTACCTGACAGCATTGATAAAGTTATGCAGAAAACCACAGCCTAGGTTTAAGATCCATACAGACACATGTCTCTGCTGAATAAAAGAATGACTGTGAACAAGCTTGGGCAGCAATCATCCACCCTGCTTGTTATCTCACTTGATGCAGCATCATATTGTACCAAATGTTTGTCCCCCAGACAAAACTGCTAAGACTAGATAGCCCCAAGCAGCAAGGGTGCAAACCAGTCAGCTTCACACCTAGGGCCAGGAGACTGCCTACACCAGCCTTGTCTTCCACTCTCCATGCCAGGAGAAGGGGTGAGGATCTCCACAGCCCTGCATTTGGGGACTACTTGAGCCTCTGCTCACTGGACACCCCAGAGCAGAGACTGCAACAGGGAAGCAGCCAGTGGCATCTCAAAGTGCATGGCATAGATGTTAATGGCAGGGCTTGGTTCACAGCAGAAGATGGCAAGAATTGGAAAGGCTCAGTTTTGGAGAGCTCAGTTTTGGAGATTAAATAGATAGTGGATTTTTTAAGATCAGAGTGAGACCACTTTATGGGGCAGTTAGAGAGGCTGAGGCTCCCCTCTCCCACACATGGTACAGTTACATTCCAGGTCAGGACACTAAACTACATGTAGCTTTTTCTCTGACAGTTCCTGTATTTTGGTTTTTGTTGCTGTTGGTTTTTTTTCCCTTCACTTTATTAATCTTTCTTCTTCCTCCCATACCCACTTTCATCTTCTTCTTTTATCTCCCTCTTCCTCTCCCAGATTCCCTCTTTTTCTTTCTAAAAGGTGGCAAATGTACACCATGAAATATGTCCTTTCCCAGACCTCTAGATCAACGTAGTGAGCTGTAGGCTGAATTTGAGACATGGGAAAAGTCAATTCCAACCAACAGGGTTTCCACCTTTTGGCAATTCATTAAAGCAATGCACAATACATTATATTCCCCTCCCTCAGTATTTCCATGGACTGTAAGCTATTTTTACTGTCTTGATCCCAGGAGCAAATATAAATAAATGTAGTACTTGGAACTGTAGAATACAGCAACCAGAGGAATCTGTACTCATTGCTAAAACAGCAGCTGAAACAGCAGAAGAAAATAGAGACATGTGGAAAGAAGGGAAAATCAAAATGAGGGGAAAAAAAACATGGAGAGTGAAAGGAAAAGCAAAAGAGTAGCAAAGAGGTTCCTGTTTCTCTCCTCATAGGATAGGAAAAATCAGACATGACCATTTTGAAGACGAGCCTATATCTGTCATTTTGAGAAGCCATCCTAAATCTGCAGTGTGTGCTCATTCTCACTCTCCCAGCTTTTCCCCCCACTGCCAAGGTGCAGGAGGTGGGGGTCACTTGGGGTTTAAGTGCCAACAGCCCCTGGGGCTCCCCCAGGCTCGTCCTCTCTGCATCCACCAGGTCTCCCTCCCTGACACCCCACACCTTTCTTTGCACAGGCTCTTTCCTGGGGTGTAGCAGTCTCTGCTCAAGGCCAATGGGATCCTGCTGGATCCCATTGTGCTTTGTTACCCAAACCCAGTGCTGTTCCACCCCCAGGGTGGCTGCACACCACTCATCTTTCCTGTTGGAGAATATCAGGTACCACACATTTGGGTGCTTGCAGATGATAGCCTGACTCTCAGCATACTGAGGGAAAGCAGCAGAAATGTGTCTCTGCACACAGGGGTGGAAACACTTGCTTGCCAGGATTTCAGCTCAGGATCTGAGACAGGCTCGGGAACTGAAAGGGCTCACCAGTTTCCTCAAGGCCAGCTGAAGGAAAGGCAGCCAGAGGAAAAAAGGATTCCTACATATGCATTTTCAAAGTCTATGTCACCCAGGAGGTCAGTGAAGAGGTTACACCAGGCTCCACCTTCCTGTTCAGATAAATGTGCCATAATTCCACAGCATGTTTATCAGGTTCCTTGCTAATGACTCAGAATAAGCAAGCATTTCAGCCATAAGATAAGACAAGCCAAGTTCACCAGAGGATATTTTACACAATGGAGTAAACAGGGTGTATTTCCAGAGGTGGGTGTAAAGGTGTAATAAAATGAAAATGTTCCCTCTCACGTCATCAGACAGGTGTAAATCACAAAGTTGCTTCCTCTCTCAGCTGCACTGCCTCAAGTTCTGCTTAAAAGTCAGAAAAATCACTTTGGTTCTGTTTGTGATTTCTTCATTGTTGCACGTCCCTCCCCTATGACTCAGTTTCCACGAAGCTTGGAAGCCAACATTTCCAAATACTAATAAATGGACTTTACTTTAAAATTCACCAATCCATTTTGTGAGAATAAAGATGAAACTTTTAAATCTTATCAGTGATGGTGTCGGTGCAATGGAGAGTTCTGAGGGTCCCTCCTCTCTACCTTTTTACTTCCCTAGCTATGAAAAGGCAATTCCATTTTTTTAAAAAAGGAGAAAAAAAAAACCTCATGAAACCCCTTGCAGGATTTTTAACATTGGACTCAGTTATTTACTTTCATACTGATTCTCAGTTTTACTTTTATTTTCAGTATTCCCAGCAAGCCTCTTTCTTTTTGGCCTTTCTATTGCATTTTTTTGACTGGGAACCCTCAGGAATGTAAAAGACCACTAAGGTGGCCAGTGTAACAAAATGCCAGTATTCATATACATGAGAAGAAAGTAACAGAGAAATTCCCCCAGACCACCACTGCCCATCTTATGGGCAGCTTTAGGTAGAAGCAGTATGATCTGATGTAGGAAAGAATTCAGGTTCAAAATACCCCATGAACCTTAAGATTTAGTTGATCAAAGTCCACATGGGAGAATAAATATACATTTTATATTTATGTGAAAAATTATCTAATCTCAACAGATTTCTGGTTTCTATCTTTCCAAGACAACAGCAAATTATTTTTAATGCCACTGAAAAAGAACTGAGAAACAGCTCTGCAGAAACTAAAAAAGCTGCAGGATCAGGGTGAGTTCAGAGCAGCAGCAGAGATCCAGCACACTCCAAATGGACCAGGGAAAGTTCAAGTCATCCTGGAAGGATGGATGGGAACTGGTAATTTCTCAGTGCCTTTCTCTATTCTCCCTGTCGTTGCTTTTGGAAACCCTTAGCAGTTACAATCTATTTATAGTTCACTCTGTTTTTGTAGTTTATCTCTGCTATAACATCATGTCCCTTGTCCTGACTGCACAATATCAACCCAAAGGAATTCTTCACAGCTGGGTTCTCACCTCCTGCTTTATTAGTATGCTTTATTAATAGGAAGAGGGACGAGACTACTCTCATCAGGCCGCATGAACCTGCTCTCTGTTCATGATCCAGCTCTTAGCACACTACTTAAAATGGACATTTTTGGGTATGTGGCCCTACCACAGGGTACTTCAGTTACTCAGTTGTTTTAATGTTTATTTGATTTTAAATGTCAGTGTATTTATTACACAGGCTTTATTTTGTTTTCCTTTCCCAAGCAAATATTCCTGAATGTATCTGAGTATACTTAAGAAAAAAAAACCGTAAGGATGTAAATATCTGACGTGAAGATGCAAAGCAAGAATGATTCAACAAATTCAAAAATGAAGAAATTGTTTACATTGGTCTAAGAACCCCAAATCCTGAGTAAAGAGATGAACTGAAACAAAGGCCACACAAGCTGAGTGGCCTGAAAAGGATGCAGTACTTGTATCCATTTTCCCATGCAGTGACTGGATGGCCAGTGTAACACCTGTGTCACAGGGAGCTGGCCCAGCTAAAATAATGGAACTGGCAAAGGAAGCCCCTGAGACGAATTCTGTATTTCTAGGCTGAGCTTTCAGTGCCCAAACCCAGGCCTTGACAGAGGACCCTGAGTGAGGGGCGTGCAGGGACCAGGAATCTTGGAGAGTTGGTCCCTGGCAGCGTCACCACGATGCAGCAGGCGGAAAGCCCTGGGCGCTGGGAGCTGGAGGGCATCACCTGCAAAGATGCTCCTCCTGCTGCAAGGCTGCTCCCACTGGCATGGGCTGTCAGCAGGAGCAGTGCAGCCCTTGGCTCAGCCCCGGCAGACATGCAGTGGCCAAGAGCTGAGGCTGCTGGATGATGAAGGGACATTTTCAACCACAGACAAGGGATGGCACCACTGCTCCCCAGCTCCTTGCTGGCCAGCTGCCCTGGAAAGGGGAAACTGGGAGGTCTTGTAAAGTCTGGGATGGTGCCATTTGCTGCCAGGGTGGATAGCACTCCTTGGTTGCAAGCCCATCCTTCATCCTTCAGGGGAGCAAGGGTTTCCAGTCCCACATATCTGCTCCTCTGCACGGAGATGAGGAGATGGGGAATAGACCAATTTCAGTAAACAAGAAGTTCCTGGACTAACTGCCAGCTCCTTGAAACTTAGATTTAGGAGACTGATTCAGAGATGAACTTTATGAAAATATTATTTAGAGGATTAGTTCATATGGTATTTTTAGCAAAAATGATAGCTGAAGACAAGCAAAAAGGATTGCTTTGAGTTTGTTTAATAAATGAAAAGAGCAACGTTACCACATAATTTCCATATATGCAGCAGTACAGCAGCTGGCACCCTCCTGACCCCTCAAATTACTGTCCCCCTCCAGTCCTGTTACAACAGCAAACTGCTCCTGGGTCAGTGGGGCCAAGGAAATGTTTGTGTTCCTACATAGTCAGCAGGCACCAGCATGGACCTCATGCTCTCCTCATCTGCAGCAGGACTGCAGACATCACCCCCTTCCCATGGGGTGAGAAGGAGCAGAGCCTATCCCAGACTCACATCCCACCCAGCACAGGGTGGCAGAGCAGGGGTGCAAGGTGATACACCTGTGGGAGCACTTTGTGCAGCTGAGGAAAGCTGTCTGTCACACACCTCATGCTTGGCAGGCCCTGGATCTCACTCTCCCAACATGGGGGAGGTTTAAAGGCAACTTCACCAACCTCCTTCTGCTTCAAAATCATTCTTCTTCCTTCCTTTCAGCAGCATGATTAAAATGGCAATTTATACTAAAGTACCAGGAATGCCTCATTCACATTCTTCCTGGTAACAGCTTTTGCTCAGACAAGTGGCACTGCCAAGCAATTTGGCAGCTTTCAACAAGGAAGATCCTTCTTTATCTTCTGGAAGTCTAAGGTGTTCCCAGCCAGTCATTCACTGACTTTTCTATATCCAAGGAAGCTTCTCTCCTGATTTTCCCATTACATAATGTTTTGTTCTTATATTATTCTGCTGCACTTCTATTTTCCTTCCTCTGAGAATGAATCTTTCAGGAAAGTCCTGTTTGCTCCTGGACAAAACCAGAAACTTGAAAACCTCTGTGTACAATATGAGAAATCCCTCTTCCCATTGCTCTCCTGTCCCATACAGCCAACAATCCAGGAGGAAACACTAGCCCTGTGACCAACATAAGGAGGCCTTGCAACCACAGTCCCAGTTGTGATCCCTGATAGATTATACTGTGCCAAGATCTTCTGGAGATTCATTGACTCAGGCTGTGTCCAGACTTCTGTGTACAGATTGCAGAATTTTTGCCAGGAGAGGATTAAAGCACATTCTTAAGAAGTCTGTTTTAAGAGGCAATAGGAACAGGCTGAACTGTTCCCTTTGAACACCAGGATATATCTTTCTAGCATGAGGATGACTGAGTGCTGGAACAAGTGGCCCAGAGAGGTTGTGGAGTCTCCATCCTTGGAGATACTCAAAAGCCATCTGAGAGTGATCCAGATTCCAGGTGGCTCTGCTTGAGCTGGGGGGCTGGAGCAGGTGATCTTCACAAGTGCCTTTCAATCTCAACCAATCTGTGATGATTCTGTGTTTCCTTTTCCTTGCAAAGCTCCAAGCAACTGCAGTCCTTAGGTAACTGTGTTACCTGTGCTAAGCCAATACACCGGAAAGGCAAGCTGGGCTTCTCTGACTTCACCTCTGCTTTCTTATGCTTTTGTCAGAAAATATTCTGTGTGTGCAAAAACAAGTACAGGACTGCCAAATAGCAGGAGGGACTAATGAGGTCACAGAAGTGAGGGGAAGCACGATTGCTCATCCAGTGGCTGTCACTGTCAAGTAGAGATAGATAATATTGAAACTCAGCACTGTTGACTGTTACAGCAGAATTAATACTGCCACCACCTCCATATGTCATCCACAGGGACATAGCATTCCTGCACCCTCCCATTCAGCCTCTGTCTCTGATCACTCCTGGTGCCTGCTTAGAAAACCTTGGCTCATTACTTTGGAACTTCTGAAAATTTTCAGACATGTTTCAGCTTCTCACTTGCTATGCAACAGTTTCATTTTGTGGACCTAGGGGCTATTCCTTAAGATTTTTTCAGAGATTTCACTGTTCCTGGGAACACCAAGAACACCACAGTGCAAACAGAAGTTTAAACAAAGTTGTTACGTGCTATCATATGACTTTCTCAAAAGCTTTCCTCTTAACTACTGCCACCTTTAATTATCTCAGAGCACACGCAAGTCTTATAGGATGTTCCTGACCAGGTCAGAGTTTGGGAGTCTGCAGTGTATTTCTCCCTGCTCAGTAGCTGTCAGATTTATTTTGCATTGGGCATGGCTCTACTATCTGTTGGATCAGCCCAGCAGAGCACCTGTATGTGAGCCACCACAAAGTACATCCACCCTGGGAAAGGAGCCTCTGCTGAGCTCTACTGTCCCAAACTCACTGAAACTCTGGCTGGGTATTGTCCTTGATTACTGTATTTCTATTTATTGGCCTGTGGCATTTAAGAAAACAAGGAGTGAAGTCACACATATCCCACACACCAGAAGTGCCTGATGCACAGAGTGTCCATGCACCACCAGCAGCAACATCAGACAGAGAGTCTCTGGTCAGCATGGCTGTAAGGCTTCTAGTGCTGGGTAAAAATGGTGCATAAACGTGCTCAGCTGATTTTGGTTTAGCCAGAAAGTATTGAAGAGACTTAACAGTATCTGGGCTGGCTGAGATCCTTCTCTGTCTGCAGGTTGGGTATGACCTGTCATGCTGGGGCTGGCCTTAAAACTGATGTGAAGGCAGAGCTGGCGTAGGTCCTGTGTCATGTGCACTCATTTGACAGAACCATGACTTGGGCTCCAGGCCAGTTTCAAAGGCTGTCTGAACTGGGAACCAGCCCTGGTGTCACTGGTATGGGACAATTCTGCTGCCGGTCACAGAGGAAACACACCCTGAAATTAGGAGGGAAAGCTGAGATCCCAGTATCTTCAGCTCTAACCAAGGGGCAGATGTAGTTAAATATTAACATTGCTGTGATACAGCTGTGACCTGGCCCAACAGTATTACATACACTGTGTTTTATGTGCATGTATTACACACCTTGTGGTTTATGTACTTTGTCGCACATGTGGCTAAGTGGGTGGTCTCCACAGGTATGACTAACCACCCTTCCCACCCACTTTCAACCTTAGGGACTCAGAAAGATAATTAAATGACAATTTAGGCTCACAATTTCTTGGTACAATCACAGTCCACTTATGGGAGCAGGCCAGTAATTCAGAAGTTATCAATAATCTCTTGTACTGAATGGGCAGCTTGCCCCATAGGAGAGTCAGGACATACATTTTACAAGGTCACTCATTCCAAAGTACCTCCCTGGAGAGCAGCCTGTGCATTGTAAAACTGCCTGTGCTGCTGGCTCTGCAGCCTCAGCCTTGGTAAAGCAGAGTTGCCCACCAGTGCTGTGGGCATGGCTGGCCATGCAGGTCACGGGGAGTCTGTTTGGCCATCACCTGCTGGGAAATGCAGGATCCCCCTGCACACACACTGTCCCGTGTACACACACAGGGACAGGCTGCTGTCCCACTGTGGCTCCTTCTGTGAATGCTGCCTACACTTGGTCCTTGTTTTTACCTAGATCTGATTAACAGGCTGAGCTCCAGTCACTTAACTTGCTTGAATTCATGCCTTAGTTTCAGGCCACTGAGAATGGCTCTTCCACAGGAGCTCCCCTGCCTTCACTTCACCAATTCCTCCTGAGTCAGAAGTGGACCTGCTCTGGCTCAGCAGTGTCCCTGTGCTGGCTTTATACTTCATCCATACAAAGTGCCAAGTTCAATGATCTCATTCCACCCACTCCCTTAGTGTAAAGTGACTCAGTTTTCCCTTGGATATTTCACTTCAAAAGATGCTTGTTGAAGAGCAGACCAACCCTATGGTGCTCAAGGGTCACATCTCACTGAAGCACATGGGCAATTTAGCACTGCTCCAAACAGGATATCTGCTGGTGACTATCACTGTCTCACTTCCACCACTAAGGTCCACCCACTGCCTCATCTCTTACCCTGCAGACCACTATGAAGGCATTTATTGCAGCAGGGAGGGAGCACCAAAGCCCACTGGGCAGCACAGACAGGCAATTAGCATGGGAAGACTCAACCAGAAAACATTGCTCTCTGTTTCTTATTTCGTGTGGCATGTGTTTGGCTTCAAATTTGCCTGCTAGCTAGCGTCCTTATGCTTGACTCCCCCACTGCCCTGAGCAGCCTCTTTTAGTGTACTTCTAGCTAGTCACACTGAAATTTAGTCCTGGGGCTAAAGTGAAGCAGGGCTGTCTGCATTCATGATAGATTGGCAGAGTTCAGTCTGAATTCCCTACCAAAGGTTGACTGTCTGTCTATGAATGTTGGGTCTGTACATCCCCTTTGGACTTAAACTATGACACCTTCTTGCCATTGCTCCTTGATGGTTTTCTTTACCCTTGAAGATCCTGAGAAACTGTGTTTATTGTGTTTGTATTAGCCCACTTGTAGCTGCAAGTGGATTTGCGTCATCAGTATATTTCATTATCTCTCAGACGTGTAGACAGACACCCAAATGTTCACAAAACTAAATTACAATATATCAAAACCCAAACATGAACAACTCAGACTAAGAAATGGAAATAAAAGTTGAGAGCAAGAACTCTTAGCCTGTCCTGAAAGGAAGACTTTGGAGCACCTGACATGACAAGTAGTGTTGGATCCCTCCTCCCCTACTGGGGCAGCACATCACTTCCAAGCACCTTGGATGTCAGAGGCATTGGGCTTGAACACAAAATCTCACAGACCAATGTGCCGTTTCTCAGCTACAAAATGACTATTTTTTAAAAGCAGTTTGAGCAGAAGAAATAGCTTCATTTCCTGCTGAGCAGAAAGCTCTTTTAGAAACATAAATGTCCACTCTAATAACAATTGTGTAAACAAACACTGACAAACTGCATCCCAGCTGTGTGCTTATGATACTTAACTCCCCAAAGATTCAAGTTTGCGAAATATATCTGAACTCCTTTTGCATTCAGAAAAAAAATATTCAAACGCAGAGTCAAGAAGTCTTTCCTTAAATCTGTTGCTTAATTAGGATTAATCCCCAATTACAATTTTCATAGGTCAGTATTAACAGCTTTGTTGTTCTTTTTAGCAAGTGTTTTGTGTTTGATTCCAAGCTTTTGGCAATTTAAAGAGCAATTCATGATGCCAAGAGATATAGGTGTGTTCACTCAGTTCACAAAAGTGCTACAACAATGATTTAGCTGAGGACCATATGGAAGATCCCAGAATATTGTTCATAATGACTCTGAAGTTGAAGTCTTCTGGAATGGTGTAGTTGGGAGAATTCTGTAATTCCCAGCCTCTCATTAGACCCCATTCACACCAGTGATCCTAACAGCTGCATGGTGATATGCAAGGAGCAAGGCTGTCAGAAATTCAGAAAAATCAGTTCTCATAATGTTATACCATCTTTTATTCTACTAGGGCTGGGTTTAGACAGCCCAGTCCTCTGGTTGATGGCATTTTGCTGCCTCAAGGATCAAACAGGATTTCTGAAGGGGTTGGGCCAAAAACAGGGACGGCAGGAGGAGTCAAAGGGGACTGTCACAGACTGAGGCAGGGCACAGAGGTGAGTTAGGGAACTTTGACTGGGAGCATTTGGTCTCAAAGGACAAGAGCAGTCTCTCCTCACACCCTCTTGTTCCTGTCCATCTTCCATGGCCAGGACACGTTGCTCCAGAGCAGTCTTGTCCGATGAAACAGAGGGTCACCACCTTCTTCAGAAGATGAAGCACCCCTCAGAGAAGCACCCCTGTCTCCCCCTCCCTCTGGGCACCTCTGCACAGCTGCCATTCCCACTCCAGAGGTGGAGAAAGGCGTGGGCCAGGACAGAGCTCCAGAAAGCAGGGATCTGGAGCCCCCTGATGATGGAAACTGTTATAGGATGTGCTGCTCCTTGTCACCTTCCCTCCTAGGCTGCTCAGAGCAGCAGCACTGGGAGCAGAGACCTGCAGAGGTGGGAACAGGACACCCCTGCTCTGATCCCTGCAGGACAGCCTCAACCCCTGCCACCACTTTTGGTCCTGCTCTGAGCCTGGTGAGGAGCCAGGGATGGCCCCATGCCTCCCCTCGAGCTGTGCAGCTGTGATATCCTGTCTGAGCACAGCAGTAAGCACATGATTGATATGTGTAATCTAGGAACCTATTAAGCAATCACAGTCCCAAGACCTTACTGCAAAATTAAATGCTTGTAATTAACTACATTTTAAAGTCTTGGAACAGGCCCAGTTCCAAACTGCAAACCTGCTCGCTACTTGCTGGTTTGCTTTCTCCTATTCTTTTGGTTTTTTTCTTTCTTCCCTTTTGAATTTGCAAGCTTTCTTCAAGCTTTGCTTCACATGACACCTACTTAACTTGACTCTTCCTTCTTATCTGGCCATGAAGCAGCTCCCAATCCTGCAGAGCTGGTGGTCCAAAAGAAGCTTCTACACATGGGACAGAAGGAGCCAATGTGCTTAAGCCAACTCAGGAGTGACCATGCCCAGGCAGAGATCAGTGAAATAGGCTCCACCTCAGCCCCTGACAGGTACCTTTGGGTGCAGTTACCCAGTGTGTCATGACAGCAAAGCCTGCCTTCATCACCAGCAGCAGAAATGTATGTTATGATGCAGCCTCAGTCCCCAGCTGATCCCAGCCAGGCTGTTTATCAAGTGCTCTGAGCAGGATCTAGCCTTGTAACACCCATACTGTTTGCACTGCTTGTCTCAGGCAGGTCCTGCTGCCTTTACAGCAGGTATCAGCAGTTGAACTGAGCAAAAGAAATAACAAAGCTAAGGCTTAGGCTGCAAGCCCTTGTTCTCTACAGTCACACTGGGCTGCTTACAGGGAGCTGAAGCCATGGCTATGGTGTCACAGAGATAACCATGGGTGATGGTGTGTGCTGTACCTGTGCTGTGACATCCCAGAGCTGGGAAGGCTGGTCCCCCAGCTCCATCCTTGACTCTGCTGATAGATGTAGTTACCCCTTCCAGACTTGGAGGAGTTTTGTGAAGTGGATGGGTGGATGGGCTCAGGAAAATTCTCTGATCAGCATTTAAAAAAACCTGTGTGTTTTTCCTGAGGTACCTAGCACACCCTCCAGGCTCTGTGCCATGAGTTACAGGGCTGCCTGGACTCCTCTGCTCACTTTGGTAACCTGTTATCAGTGCCCTTTGATAAGAGTAGCTCTACAAACCCCAAGCACACTGTGGGGTGACCTTGCCATCTCCTTGGGAAGTCAGAACAAAGCAACAGCACCCTAGGGACCATGGCACAGGTTCACAACAAGCCAATCTGTCCCAGGGTGAATTTCCTCTCCCTGGGCAGCACAAGCATCCTCATCCTGGCCAAAGAGTGCTCACACAGCACTGCAGCAGCCCAAGAGGCCAAATGCCAGTGGTACAGCAGCTCAGCATGCTCCTGGTCTTGGCAAAAGCCATGCCACCTCATGGCTGCAGAAATGAAACCTTCAGAGGACAAACTCCAAGAACATGTCGTGCTCTGTGCCACGGCAGAAGCTGAGGAGTAAGGACTGAGCACTGAGCTGTCTTTGTCACCAAGGGAGATATTCCTGGGTTGCACAATACTAAGTGGTAATTAATGTGCAAGGAAGAAATGAGCTCAAGCTGTGACTTTTGGATCTAGATGCAAATAATCTTAAACTAGAGGGTTTTGCCAAATACAAAGTGATTATCATCTGAGAAAAATGTGTTAGTAGTATATGAGCCAGCCATAAAGTACACTTTGTTTCTCTCAGTTATAAAATAAGTTCTCATGGTGCAAATAAATACCAAGTGCAAACATGAGCCTTTTGAAATAACTTAAGCAGCCTAAAAACAAGGTGCATAGGCTCCCTCTACAGTCAGTCCTTGGGTATCCAGCTCTCAGTGCTGACCTGAAGAGCTGAGATCCCATGGCTCCAGCTGCTATTAGCAGCTCTGGGTGCACAGATCTGCCATTAAGCACCGCTGTAGGCTCCTGCTTCGCGTGTGGATATATATCCAGAGGTAACTAGATGCTACATGTTCAGCTTTTACATGGCTGACATTAGCCCAGGTGAAATCCTACCAAAAACTACAAGGCAGATGGTTTTTCCATCACCACAGGGACATCCTGCTTCTTCCCTCTTCTTTCCAGCTTCCTTCTCCCAGCAGATTGAGCCATGTGATCCTGTGCCTTCCTTTGTGCTGAATTTTCCTCATCCCTTCACTGAACCCTACAACTACTACTGCAGGTAGGATTGGCCTCCATCTTCATAGCAAGCTGAGCCAGTTAATTGTCTACAGGATTAACAAATGCCACCACAGGCTGTAGGAAAGGGGATGGGGCTTTGCACCAAGAAATCGGACTGGCTCAGCCTGGCTGAAGTAGCTACATCCCAATGCACAGGCAGGGCATCTCAGTGGGTGCATTATTTGATGCTTCCAGGGATGTTTCCAGTGATTCTCCATCACATTCATGTGAATCAAGCATGTCCTGCTCAGGTACAGAGTAGCATGTGATTCTGACAGACAGCATGCTCAGAGCTCCCTGTTAAAAGTCTATGTTCTTGGTATATTCACAGGAAACAGAGCTATGATAAGATCCAAATTCACAGGGAAGTACTGAACCAAAATCATCACTAAGAATGACTCACTAGAAGGAAATCAATGCAGAAGTGTTTACTCATGCAAGAAGGTTTGTAGGACATGTCAGCATGCTCCTGGTGGGAAACTCTGAATGGGAAAGTCTGTCTAAGGTGCCTCTAGAAACTGTTTTAGCCTAAATTCTCAAAGATCTGAAAAGCAGTTTCTCTGAAAAGCTAACCTGCTAGATCTCTCTGCCTCAGTTTCTCAGTCTTCACGAGTGTGATTTCGTGAGAGGATGCTTTCAGATCTTTGAATTGGGGCTATTGTTTGGCAGCCAACAGCTATTTATACAATCATTATCAGTATGCCTTTCATCTGTAATTTTTTTACAGGAGTGTGGTAGGCTTGGCTTTGCTCACATTTCACCAACCCTTCGAGCCTACATCTAAAGCTCAGGAGGTCAGAGTACAGGAACGCTCACCCCAGCTTTTGAAGGCTGACTTGTTTTAAAGCAGGCATGGTAATGCTTCACTACTGCAGACTGAAGGGATTACTGATTATACCCAGCAAACCTGACACACTTGACAGTGTTTCATGAACCTGCCACTGCAGAGTGATATAGGTCTTCTGTCAGGGACATGGATGCCCTCTGCTAAAAGAGCTGCTCTGGCTTTCTTCCCTTTTCTCATCTGGCTGAATTACCTGCTGTATGGTGGTGGGTGCTGTGCTGCATCTGTGCTGATAAATGGAAAGGCTGGAGGCACTGGCTCACCTCTGTACACACCATCCCCAGTCGGGGTGATCTTTTCCCTCCTGACTGCCAGAAACAGCCTGCCTGACATCACCTCCCCAGACCTGCCTGGGTGTTGTGGGGTGCTAACAGGAATCAGGCAAAACAGTACTGGGGAGGGTGGAAAAGATGAAGCACAGTGGCTAAGAGACAGTGCTTGAGCCCCTGCAGAGTCATGTTCAGATTTTCAGTACAGATGTCAGCCTGGCCAGCTCTCATGCTGCCTCCACTCTCATGCACTCAGATCCACCAGCAGAACTGTATGCATGCTCCCTGCCTGCTCTGGCCCCAGCAAAGTAGAAAAAAACCACCCTAAAAACATCTTAAAGACATCGTAGTCAGGGATATCCAGGTGAGAAGAGTCGCCTGCCTTTATGTTGGTGGGATGGAGCACTCAGTTCCCTCAAGACTGGTGAGACCATACACAGGAGAGAGTCTGGCCAGGATTATTCAAGGGCAGCTTGGATGACAGTAGCCAAAACCTCTGGACATCCTGCAATATGTCAAGCTACCCATGGTCGCTCCCACTGTAGGACAACACTTTTCTTCCTGGCAATAAAAGAGAATACTCAAGTGACAGTGAAGGTTTTCCAGAAGAAATAACATTAATCACCCTCAGAGATCCAACCTTCTGCCAGGATAACTGGCTTGTGAACACCACACTGGCAGCTCTCACTTTCTCCAGCATGAAACCACAGTAGGCAGAATCAGGAAAGGGAGTAAAGCAGATTTCCAGAGTTTATGCACTTCCTGTTGCATTTAGTTCAGTTTTGGCTGGGACAGGCTTTAGCTGTTAACCACTGCATCAGATATGTGCACTGCTGAGCAGTCTGTGTGCAGGAGGGTGCAAGGTTTAAAGGCTGCTGGTGCAGTGAGCTCCTTGAGCATTAACAGGGGGAATAGTCCCCTCTCTGCTTCTAATGAAACCAGACTGAACAGAGATAGGTAAACTCTTCAGTTGCACACAGTCAAAGGGCTGGTCTTTTCTTAGACCAAAATGTCACAAATCACAAACGGGACTGCTCCTTTGCAATAAACTTCTGCAAAAGATGTTTATTGCAAAGGAGAAGTCTTGTTTGTAATTCATGACATTTCCTAGGAATGCTGGTCGTTGTAACTCAAGAGTGCTTGTTTGTAATAGCTCTTTTAAATATTATATTACTTATCACCTCTGTTTTCCTCATTATTTAGTTTTGTGCTCCATAAAACTCAGAGAGGGCACTGAGTGCTCCTCAGGAGAAAATTAACCCAGGGACAGCAGCCTGCTCAGAGGTTCCCTTCAGAAGCACTAACCAAGCTATAGAGTCTGTGTCTGGCTTAGAAAGATTTGCAGACAGAAAGATGGCAGAAAATTTTCAGGCAGAGTTCGTTGCCCATAAATTTTCTTTGTCCAAAACCACACTTTTGATTTTCAGCTGCACTGAACCTCTTCCAGTCCTCCATCATTGGAAGAAATGGGGAACAACATGAAAGTACCTTATGCAGTCATGGCCATGGGAACACAACATTAATCACCCTCTCAAGTAAAGGAGCTGAGGATGTCTCCATTGCTTAATCACACATTTACACATTAGCATTGTCTAATAAATTCTCATTAAACAGCTGCAAACTGTTTGTGAGATGGGGCTGTATCTTGCAGCAGCCTCTACCCTCTGCCTCCCCAGGGTGCAGGGCAGGGCAGGAGGCAGAGGGCAGGATGGGCATGCAAGGGCTGGTGACCAATCTCAGGGCCACTCTCAGTTCCCTGAGTGTGGGTCAGCTGCATGTGAACCTCTGCAACTTCAGTTTGGCCACCTTTGACTCAGAGGCCAACTCATACTGCAGTGACTGGTCTGCTTCCCATTTGAGGCCCAACACTATTCTTCAACCACTAAGTAGCTAAAAGAAATTTGCCCCGTTGTGGTTTTGCTGTATTGTATTCTCCTATTCCCTCAAAAGAGCATACAAGTAATTATCTATGTCCACTGTAATTTTAAGATTCTCCATTTGTATATGCACATGAGGAAAAGGATCACATTGCTTTAATAGTGTTTATGGCCTCTGAAAATGCTGAACAGAGTAATTACCACCTGCACCATCCTGTGCATGGGCAGATTGTCAGTGACAGACTGAAATGGCCATAAGCTAAGGCTACAGATCTTGCATTTCAAGTATGTCCAATAACAACAGAAGCCAAAAAGAAGAGCCAAAGTGTGTTTAGAAACAGCAGTTAAGAAACAAAAGTTGCAATGTGTGACTTGACAATTGACAAACTTAACTGATTATATGAGTTTAAATCAAACACCTCAGCTCTTATCTAGGCAGGCAGTGAAAGCCAAAGCTCTGGAAAGTTGGATACTTCCATGGTTTGTGACACACAAAGATGCCAGCCTTGGAGAACATTTTGGAGCACGTCAGAGAATTTGACTTCTTTCAGAAGAAAGCCTTCTTTATCTTATGCCTGCTTTCTGTTACTTTTGCTCCCATTTATGAAGGGATATTTTTCCTGGGATTTACCCCTGAATATCTCCAGCCCCGGGGTGGCTGAGCTGAGCCAGCGCTGTGGCTGGAGCCTGGAGGAGCAGCTGAATCACACAGTTCCCGAGTGGGATGGCCACGGGGCCAGCTTCAGCAGCCGCTGCAGGAGGTACGAGGTGGACTGGAACACAACAGGCATCAGCTGCACCGACCCCCTCGGCAGCCTGGGGGGCACTGGGGACCCCGTCCTGGTGTATTTTCAGGGATCCTGTGGCAGGGAGGAATGATGAATCTGACTCCATGTTCTCAGAATGCTAATTTATTGTTTTATGATACTATATTATATTAAAGAATCCTATTCTAAACTATACTAAGGAATACAGAAGGGATACTTACAGAATGCTAAAATGCTAATAGTGAAAACTTGTGACTCTCTCCAGAGTGCCAGCACAGCTTGGCACTGATTGGCCAATGAGTCAAAACAACTCACACCAGAATCTGATGAAACAATTACCTGTGGATAAACAAACAATCTCCAAACACATTCCAGATGAGCAAAACATGGGAGAAGCAAATGAGATAATAATTGTTTTCCTTTTTCTCTGAGGCTTCTCAGCTTCCCAGGAGAAAAATCCTGGGCAAAGGGATTTTTCAGAGAATGTGAATGCCACCCTGTCCCCCTTGATCCCTGCCAGGATGGCTGGGTCTATGACTCTCCAGGGAGCTCTGTTGTGATAGAGGTGAGGCATAGCTTGTCCAGAAAAATCACTCTTGTTTGCACAGCTTAAAGATAGAACATGCTGGACTAATAAAGTTTGCTTTTGGTGTACAGTCTGAGTTTGACTCCTAATAAACACTCAATGTCAGAACCTGCTAGGCACTTAGGGCAAACATCCACCCACGTAAACAAGGGGAAATGATTGCTTTTCCTGTCACATAATACTGCAGTCATAAATGGCTATTCTCATAATTATTATTTCCATCACCAAACTGAGGGTAGCACCCTATAGCCCAAACCAAGGAATTGCACTTTTGGATGATAATCCAGACACTCCTCCATAATGAACAAGAAGTAGAGGATAGGGCTACATTTCTCACATAATGCTTTAGCTACAGCAGTACTCCTTTATCTCAATTTACAGTATCTAAACCAGATAATCTAGAATATGAAAATTAGTGCAAAGCAGTACTAATAGTCTTAAAACCATGTAGAGACCTGAAGTATTGGACTATTAGAATGATCTCCAAACAGATCTCTTCTACTTCCCCTCCACTGCTAAGTCTGTATTAGATATACCTAAACTGTGCCTAGCAGATGTTTGTGTAGCTCGACCTTAAAAAACCTCCCAGCTTCCCTGGGTAGGGCATTCATATTTCCCTGCTTCACTATCATCACTGTTACAAAGCAAGTCCATCTCCTTTTCCCTTGGGGCAGAGGAGAGCACTCCAGCTGTCCTCCACACCAGGGAAACCAAGCTGAACTCTTTGGTATGGCCCCAGCAAACTTGTCTGCGTTAGGCAAAGATTAAATAAACAGCCAAATACATTCATGCTTCTTTCTGGGCTGAGGGCTAATTACACTTGAGTGAATACTTCCAGCTGTGGAGAAGTTATTACCAATTTGCCCTCCTCCCTTTGTGGGGTGTGTCCTGACAACCTGTTAACTGTAAATCAAAAGCAAGTTCACAAGTACCCCTTCCCTTCAGAGAAAAGCCAGCCAAATCCTGGGCCTTTTGCCAGTGCTATTGAGGTGAGGGTCACCCCAGCTCCTGGCTCCACCCCAGCAGCACCTCCACCTCTCTCACCTGGCACTGCTTTTGCAGCAAGCTTTTGCACATGGTTTGAGACAGGGCTTGGCATCTGGGAAGGAGATGATGTTCCAAGTGTCCTCCAAATTTCAAGCAGATAGGTGATGACAAGAGGATGAGATTTTTCTGAGTTTTTTGTTTGTTCTTTCAGAGTTTTCCTCCCTTTTTCAGTTTCCTTATGTGTTGTTATGCAATCATTTTCTGGGGTGAAACTTTCACAAGGTTGGGGAAAGTCCAAACAAGATGTAATGCACATGTCAGCTTAAGAAGATAGAGGGTTTCTTTCCCTCTGTTTTCTAGTTGATGCCATTGGTTTCCTTCCTTCTCAAACAGCCATGGTTTGGGGGAATGCCCCTGAGCTTCTAACTGTGTTTGCCCTTACAGTTTAATCTGGTGTGTGAGGACTCCTGGAAGCTGGAGCTCTTCCAGTGGTGTGTGGTGCTGGGATTTTATTGGCTACATGACAGACAGGTGGGTGTGTGTAGACAGGGATGGAATGAACTCTTTCTTCTGGTTGCTTTCTGATGTTGTTGAACAACCTTCCCAGTCCAGAAAGGAAATAAATGCAACCAAAACCTGATTGAAAAGGTCTGTGTGTCACTTAAAAGGGAGATGGGTGGTGGTTTCTAAGGTCCTACTTTCAATGGCTGTTGTGACCCAAAAATCCACAAAAATGCCAAGGTGTCACTCCACTTTTACAACCCTGAGGAATTCACACAAGTGGAGAGACTTTGTTTTCTCTCATAGGTGCAAACTGCAACACAAGCTCAGAGTCCAAGATGAAATAGTTCTTGCACCAAGAACTATTTGCTCATCTTTGCAATAAATTTGTTTCACATTAATTTTAACAGTATCCAGATGGCCATAAATCAGTTTCAAACTAGGAGAGTTTTTCTCAGAAAACAGAAGCAGAAATATTCTTCCATTTTCTACAGAAATAGAAGCAGTTGTTCCTTCCTAAATTTTATTTGATCCTTTTTTTTTTCAGCTGAGTCTGTATTTAGCCAGTTCTAGACATTATTGTCCTTCATTTCCTCTTTTCCATCATAATTATCATTGTGCCATATATCTGCCCAGTGAATTTTTTTTTTAGGTTAAACTTTGAACAAATTCAGTGTTTTGTAGCTGCTCTGTCTCTGCATATTTACTAAAAATAACAAGGGAGGATAAGAATGGAATTTCAAGAAATGGGGGTAAGAGGAAGTGAACAATCCTTCTGGAGATCCAGTCTGTCTTGATTTTTTTTTTCTTTGTATTCTCAATAGCCTTTTCCTCCAAAGACTGCCCCAATATTGTCTCTGTTGAACAGATATTGCTATTGTTCTCTTATTTTCACTGTCCCACTCCTCCAAGGGGAAAGGTCTATGGGAAGGGACATAGCCATTCCCCTGCAGAACTTCTGCAGTGTCACAAAATGAGGATGGGGCTGTGTTTGTGTGTTTCTCTCATTTGTCCCTGCTCCCTGGTTTCAGTGCAGGCAAACACACCATCAGTTAGGTTGTGCAGATGAATCTGCTTGTGAAGGAGCTCATTGATGCACAGATTGCTTTCCCATCCTCATTAAATCCTTACCATACTGCCAATGAACCAGACAGGCTTTTTTAGAAGCTTCCTGCTTAAATGGATTTTTCATCAGTAGATAGTGATTTATTGAAGTAACTTTTTGTGGCCACATCTTGTGTGTGTGGCTACACCTTTGGCAAAAGAAATTCTCAGGTGAAAACCATCAAATGGATACAGCAGTACCACAAAAATCCTACATCCAGTCTTCCATCCTGGGATGGAGTCCTCTGTCCCATTCCAAGGACAAAAGTGGACAGACTTATGACAATTTCTGCTTTTCTTCACATGCATTTTGGAAGACCTTTGTTTTGTTTTAATCAGAAACATTTGTCACCTCCCTCATCCTCTCATTCTCTTAAATCCAAGTTCTTGATTTCTGACTAATCTCCTAGTAAACTTGAAAACATTCCATCTTTTTTTCCAGAACTGAGGCTTGGGTGGTGATGCACCCACATCCAGGCATAACAGGACATGAAACAGCAGAGAGCAGATTTCATGGCTGTCACAAGCACCACTCTTCAGAGCACCTTTCCAAGCAATCATTTTCCCTAGCCAAGGCATTTCTTGCCACCATATGATGGTGAGAGCCAGCAGAAACCAGAGCTTCCAAATTCATAGCCATTTATAGCCAAAATGCTCTTCTGTCTCTCTCTGTCAAAATACTGCAGGATCTTTTTGCAAAGGCTTTTTGTGAAGCAGGATCATGGTAAGACATGAGGGAGTAGGATACAGTTCCTCCTAAGATAAAACAAATACTTGTCAGAGTGTTCAGAAGGGGTCTGCACCCTGCTCACACCACCCTGTCCCAGCTCACTGCTGCTCCTGCACTGAGAGCACCCAAGAGCAACACGAAATACTATAACTAGAATGTGTTGTGCTCAGGGTAAAAACAAAACCAGAAGTCTCAAACGTGGTCTGATGAGGCTCTCATGGGCTAAACTTTAAGTCAAGTCAAAAATGTCTCTATGTTGGGCTCATGACAGGATGAGGTTTGAATGATGGATTTACTGATGTTACTGCGAAAAACAAAAGACACTTATTTTGGCTGGTAGTTATTATCATGCTATTTTTGTTAGTGGATACTGACTAATTTAATGGCTTTTATAATTCATACTTCTAACTGAATGTGTATCTCTGTCAGCTAGAAATCAAATGCCTTTCCAGTGTTCCAGTCATCTTGTTTGTTTTGGAAACCCTCTATTTCTGACTACCGGTGAGTCACAGTGAAAAAGGGAATAACAAAAGACAGTGATGTACAAAACCCTACTCAAGAAGAGCTCAATAGTCAGCCAGGGTTGATAAGAAAATATGAAAAGATCACAGTTAGCAAACAAATCCCCATAAAAAAAGCTATGGCAGCTTTGAAAGATGGGTTGGGAAGCCAAATCAAAGCAATCTTGAATTCATTGGCCAAGTCTGAACCAAAAGTGAGCAATGATCTGAAAACACAAGGCAGGGTGTGACCGTGGTCACAGGGGTTTTCAGGATGAGAGGAGAGACGAGAATGTTGACTCCATGATCAGAAGGCTTGATTTATTATTTTATGATATATATATTACATTATAACTATACTAAAAAGAAAAAGAAGGACAGGTTTTCTCAGAAGGTAGCAAAGCTAAGAATAGAAAAGAATGATAACAAAGGCAGCTCTCTCAGACTCTGTCTGAGATAGCTCAGTCCTTGATTGGCCATTAATTATAAATATCTAAAATGGGCCAATCATAGGTGGGCCTGTTGCATTCTACAGCAGCAGATAACCATTGTTTACATTCTGTCTCTGAGGCCTCTCAGCTTCTCAGAAGGAAAAATCCTAAAGAAAGAATTTTTAGTGAAAAGATGTCTTCAACAGAGCAGGGGAGTTCCCTAGAGGGAAATTCCATAGAGGTGGTTAATGCTGCAAATGAAGAACAGATATAGACTCCTATTCAAAATCAGCTCTCCAGCTTCTTCAAACCCTTTGGTTTGCCCCCTACCCTTCCAGGACCTGAGCTTCTTTCTTCTCTTTTTTTCCCTCCATATTGTTGTTCTATTTCTAGAGTCCCATACTGTTGTTATCAGATTTCTAAAGTCCCATACCTCCTCAGTGTGTTCTTATGGCCGCAGATCTTCACAGCACAGGCTCCTTCTTCTGCATGCCATTCTTTCTTAGTTCAGGGCTCTATCAAGGCTCTCCCTGACTGGCTAACCCACCCCCTTTTATCCCAGTTATCCTCATTGGTCACAGCTGCAGCCCATCAAGGACAATCATCAAATCAGGGACCTCCCGGGACAAAGCCTATATACAGATATTCAAGTACAATACTTCTATTTTGCTAGGACTCAAAGGTGACCTCTACTATACCTCCACAGATTTGGGCACACATTCTGCCTTCTGATCACAGTTCTCACCAATGTGGTTTCAGGGGTTCTGATGGCTTGCACTGAGCTACACCTGGACAGTGACATTTGGCCGGATCCAGGGACTGGTCAGCAAGGGAGGCTGGCTCACAGGCTGTCCTCAGGTACTCAGTTTGCAATTGCACCTTCTGGGCAGGCACCCCTGGTTAGCAACAGGCCTGACCCCCACTGACACCGTCTGATTTTCAAAGCACTGTCTGTAACATGAGCAGACTTCCTGAGCCAGAAGCATTTTTCCTTTGCTCCCTCATGGACCACCCTGCAAAATTTTTCTATTTGCCTCCTGAACACTTTCATGTTTCTGATGTTCCAGAGCATCTGGCAGCAGCAGCTCATAGGGAAAAGTGGGAAATTCATAAAGGAACACTTTCTTTTGCTTCTTATAAAACTAGAAATTGCTTTGGGCTGCTCACAGCTCATTTCTGCAGCAAGCAGGAGTGCAGTCATGAGCCCAACTCACTTCCTCCAAACTACATCTGACTCAGCACAAAAGTAGTATAGAGGCAGTATCTGATTTACTGTCATTTACTGATTTACTGTATCTGATTCCCTCTACCGCCCTTAAAATCTTGGTGCTTTTGGTCTATAATTCAGCTCTGCCACTCAGCAGTGAGCACTGCCACTGTATAGCCCACCATGGGAGCCCGAGGCATCCACAAGCCCCTTTTCCTTCCTACTTCTGTTCCTCTTCTTCCAGAGAAATAAGTATAAAAAACAAGCACCTCTAAGCCCAGGCTGGCTTTTAAGATTTGGCATTCCAGAATTTGACTAGATATTAGGCAAGCTGGAAAATGAAAAAAAAAAAAGACAATCAGGAGTTGGAGGCACTGAATCCTCAGGACGTGTTGGGCCGTGTACAATTGCATCAACATTTGGGATCAGTGACAGGGAAGGGGCAGAAAGCCCCATCACAGACATCCCCTGGGACCAGCACAAACAATAACAGGACACTCTGCCCTGCAGATTAAAGCACATTAAAGTTTGTGTTTATGCATGAATGTTTTCCTAATGCCCTCAGCTTGATTATTTACATGGCCAAACTCCAAACATCTGTCAGAAGTAAGTACTGAGGCAGGGGGAAAGATAAGCCAAAAAAGGAGTTAAGGATGTGGCTTTTAAAGTAGTTTTCTCTCCATACCATGGTGGAAAATCACTGCTGTAGTGCCTTTGAAGGTTGACGAGTCCTCTCCATAGCTCTTGAGAAGCTGTGACTCACAACACGTTCATCAACTTATATTTATTCTCTGGATTTGAGTTTGCCTCCTGACCAGTGCTCATTGTGGAAGAAGGCCCAATTTCTCAATATTTTAAAATATTAAGGATGTAGGACGACACAGTGCTGTAGACAAGGGATGGGGTAGGAAAAGAGAAGTGTCCAAACAACAGCTATGCTTGCATGTTGGCATTTGGATTTAGGTGCTGACAGCAACAGCAGAGGATGAGAACAGTGCTTAGAAAAGTGCAGCCCTTGGCCACAAGATCATCTGCCCATCAGATGATGCCAGGGAGAACACCAGAAAATTTGTTAAAGTAAATCTGGTTGGCCAAAACCCATTTGGTGAAGGCTGGTGGGTATCCCAAAACATGGAGCTTTTAAGTTCTCTTCAGGCACAGCTGTTGTAAAGTCCAGGTTTAAGTAATTAGGTGAGGAGGAGGGTCTTTTTTAGGGGTCAGTCCCACTTTAATTAATCTGGCCCTGTTTACTCGCTCCCAAGCTCATTACCAGAGTCAGATGGTGCTTGGTCCTGAAGTGCTCCTTCCCAAGCTCCACTGGCACTGGTTATGTTCCAGCAGCCCCGGGAGCAGAGAGGCTCCAGCTGTTCTTTAGGGGAAGGGAAGCTGTCAAACTGTGTTACCTGAGGCAGGATGTGAGCTCCACCCCAGCCTGGGGGTGACACACTCCTGCCACCCCCAGAACACAGTGTGGCTGCTCCCCATTTTGAGAGCAGCCGTGTGCAGCTGGACCAGCTTTTACATCCCTCTGACTTCCCAGCTCCAGGAATCAATCCATCAATGGGCAAAGGTCACTAGCAAAGAAATGAATGAAGGACATTTGCCCTTGTGTTTATTAAGCTGCCAGCAGAAAGAGATGCCACTATCAAATGTAGGTGACTTCAAAGCGAAGGCGTGCCAGAGCCTGCCACCTCTGTAGCTCCTGCTGTGGCAGTGGCAGTGCTTGTGGGAATAAATACCAGTGTGATGGGTAAGGGTCTTGGGACTCAGCTTTTGTAATTATTTATTTATTCATCTCAGTCTTTGCTTTGCTTAACTTGTTGCTACCACCCCCATTTTCTACCTGCAGAGTTTTCAACAGGTTTTATATCGAAGAATTGTAAGTCAGAAGTTCTGACAGATTTCTTTTAGTGCAGAGAAGAGACATGTCTGCAACCAGAGCAGGATATCAGCTCTACCAGACACATAATTACACCCCCACTGTTCCTCTTGCCCTCTCAGGACAAGCTCATTCCCCTCTGATCCTGAAGCAAATAGTAGTTTTGCAACTGCCTGGGCCAAAGTCATGTCATTCCTGATCTGTCCCTACTCTTCTCAGGCAACCTTGCCATGGCCCTGCCTCTCTGGACAGCACACTTCCCTGCCCCGGAGGCCCTCACAGCAGCACTGAACATTAACTGAGGTTCAGGTCAGCTGAAAGCAGGTGCAAGGTCACTGGGATGCAATCCTGGGGAATTTCACCCTGCCTGCTAGAGTCCAGCAGTGTCTTGCTCAACTGGGAGTTCTCTCCCTGCAGCTGATTGTCAATGAGCAGAGGTGTATCTTGTACCCTGCTCACAGTATCCTTATGGAAAACCAGTGGTTTTTCCAGATAGGGACCAGGAACACAAACAGGGAAGGGGAGCCACAGGACCATTGTCCCTGTGTTGCCCTGCAACCACAGGTCTGTTACAGTCTCTCAACAGGGTGGACTAGGACATTTCTGAAGGTGCTGGACATTTCCTGGAAGACCCAGTGCTGTTCCTGATTCTCCTTGATGCCCAGGACCCTTGGTAAGGGTCCTGCATGTTCCCAAGCCTGATCCCAGCTCACTGCAAAGGAATGCCCCTGCAGGGCACATGTACAATGCTATTACCTCGTTAAGGATTAAGAATGTTTCTCCTATGCATGCTCTGGAGTTGCCACATGCCCATCCTTGTCAGTATACATCCTTGTGAGTAGCCAGTAAAATAGGAGAAAATAAAATCAGTCTTTTTAAAAACTGTGCAAGTTGTCACACGACTGAACCAGGTTTGTAGTTACCTTGATTCTACAATGGAGATAAATACCATATTATGCTGCTTCTACTTAAGAGAAACCAAAAAGTCAGACTTTATGAAGACTTACAAAGTTTTGTTGGTATTGATCCTACCATACTCAAGTTAAGCCTCTTGAAGTCCACGTTGGAGTCCACACAGCTGGTACAAAATTTCCCAGCCCTAAAATATATTTCTCTTAGTGTACAGAGGTGGAAGCAGCTATGCAGGAATTGGGACAATCCCATCAGAAAACCCTAAACGCTGTAAATAAAGGATATGCATAGAAATTGAAATAAGAGAGGCAAGATTTTGAGAGGGTATTTATTCTAAGTGGCATTTCTGTGTTACTGCCCTAAAGCAGACTACGCAGCAAGAGCTACACCTTCTTCAGCCACGTGTTACTTCTGATCCTTGGACGTGGAGATAGATTTTTTTGGCCATTGGAGCACTTTGCCTGCAAGAGTAATAAGACATGAACATCAACCAGGAATGAAGTTGTTCAGGGAGCATCCAAGTTCTTCACCTGCTCTGCCTTGGCCCCAATAAAATGACCATATACATTCCCTTAGGTTTGCTCTGGCTCCTCAGCAGACACTGGTGCTTCACATACCACATATGAAGCTGCTGTCAAGAATGCCCTTTTCCTCTTCAATTGTTAAGGCATTCTTTTAAACACAAATACCATTTATAATGGTGTTGCAGCACTTTTGAGAGACTAGTGCAGCTATTTACAGGCCAGTAAAGGCTTAGGCTACCTGTTCTCAAGATGCTTAGGTAGACATGGGATAAAAGGAGTCTGGAATCTGTCCAGTGAGAGTCTGGAAATTACCCAACAACTTATTGGAAACAAACAAGGCAGCCAAGTAACCCCTGGGATTCCCCCCGGACAGGGATTTTGCCCAATTTCAAGTGAAAACTGCTACATGTTCATCATCATGACTCACCTGTGAAAGTTTTCAACATCCTCCACAGTCTCAGGCAAAACTCTTCCTTTAGTTTCAGGCAGAAGCAGCACCAATCCACCCGCAATCAAGCCAAGCACAGCTTCAAAACAGAGGCACAAAGAGCTTGTAAGCATTTAGCAGCCACTAGCTACTGCCAGACTGAATGGACTTGTCACTGACACTTTATTTTGTCCTTTATACAAGGTGTGCACCTCAAGTCTCATATGCAAAACTGTCATGCTGCTGCAAAAATGGAGGATGTGGCTGCCCTGTGGAGACAGCACCAAGCCAAGTCCTCTTGTGAGTTATGCATGAACTAGGACACCTCAAACTGGGCAGATTCTTCCTCTGTAGAGGAAAGAACTCTTTTCAGTGCTAGAGCATGACAGGAAACACATTCCATCTTTATGCCATTCACATAAGATTAGAAAATGTACACTCAATGTATTATCTTCTAAGCAACACAATCAAATTCTCCTCTGATAATTTCTCTTATCCAGTTTGTACGTGTTTGGCATGCATTTTAAAACTACTAAGCAACCTTCTAGATGTCTTGTCTTTCAAAATCTGCATATTGCCATTCAAGGTATTTTTCTGAAAATAATGTGCTGACCTAAAGATTCATAAAAGTGTTGCAGGCCCTGACCTGAGAGTTCAGGTCACTAGTCTGTAAAACTTATCTTGCATTTATTTACCAGCTACTTTCCAAGTAGTTGGAGAAGAGCCAGTTGACAAAGTGTCAGAAAAGCTGAAGCATAACAGCCATACTTGTGCTCCATTAAATAGCGAATTACATAAAATTCTAGGGTTTGACTGCTGGACAAAGACAGTATAATTCACAGAAGAGCAGCAAATCAGCTTTTCATCCATCAAATATTAAGCTCATCAAAATTTTTATGAGTTCTTTGCCATGTGTCAAACACGTATTTGACTCAAACTTCCTTTAAAATGCAAGCAGAAATCATAGGGGTAAGGGAGACATGAGTGCATAAACAAGTTCCAGCTTGTCATAAACTGAAGGCTAAGGCCTTGTAGAGAGCAGGGGGCTTCTGCTGAACTTAAAGCAGCTGCGTTGGTGGCTTTTCCCTCCCTTTGGAACTTGGGTCCCCCACTGCACCCTGGAAGGGGCTGGCAAGGAGGGAAGGTGGCACTTACTGAAGACAACCAGTGGCAGATCATGCCAGATCTCCACCAGTCTGTAGACAATGAATGGGGCGATGACTCCACCAATATCACACAAAGAGGAGCAAACCATCACCCCAAGGTTCCTGGTTTGGCAGCAAAGGGATCGTGTTAGTGTCAGAGTACTGCAGTTGGAAGGGGATGGATCACAACTCTCACCCTCACATAGGACAGATCCAGGCACTGTGTGGAACTTCAGATTCCTCACCCACCCTGGTTCTCCCAAATTTTCCCTTTATTTCAGTCATGTGAGTTTCCCCTTGTCTAAAAGTACATTTCTTTTCTTTCTTAAACTACCTTTTTAAGCACTTTAATTGTGCTTCACCTACCTTATGTTCAATAGTACCTGTGTAGTTCTGAAACATTTGAGGATAACTGAATTTAGCATAAAACATAACATACACATCAGCCTCAACTATTTGTTTCCAGACCAAATGTCAACTGGGAAGAGGATGCACTTACCTGATATAAGTTGGATACAGTTCTGTGTTTACAAAGCAAACCATTTCAAAAGCCATTGTAATTCCCATTCTCCCAATGCAAGCAGTAATCACTTTTAACCAATGTATGTCTGCAGAGAAAATACATTCAACACACTTAAAAGCATCCCAATGATTAGCAGGTGTCAATTGACACAACAGTGTTATTCTGTGGGACCTCTAGTCCCATGTCAGTTGATGTTTCTAAGGGATGTTTGGTTTTTTTCTTTCACCCGTGTGAGTGAGGGAACGGGAACAGTGAGGACTCATGAACAGTGGCAAAGGGACCCTCACAAAGCAGCACAGAGGTCCCAGAGGACACGGTGGGACCCCAGAGGGTTTCATTCAGGTGACTCACCCTCTGGAATGAGGGCTGTGGCAAGGCAGGCAGCCCCAGCCACCAGGTTGGACACAGCCCAGGGGTAGCGCCGCCCGACCCGGTCAATAGTGATGATGATGAAGAAGGCAGCTGGGAACTCAACGAGTGCAGAGTAGAGGAAATCCAGGTACATGTTCTCAGCAGCCATTCCCATGTGCATGATGAGCCCCTGGTAGAGGACGGAGCTCGTGAACCTGGGCAGAGAAGAGCATCCTGGATTTGTTAGATAGTAAGAGAGCAGACATCCATGTCCTGATGGAGTGGTCAAATCCAGAGCTCCAAAACTAGCTGTCTAGTGCTACATTCTTACCAGTTGTACATCAAAATGAGTGTGTTTTTTCTTATCTGTGGTGTCCTGAAAAGGTCCATCAGTGAGGGATTCTGCTTTCCACAATCTTCCTCTTCAAATTTGATATCCTATGGAAGAGCCAGTACATAGCACATTAAATTTCTCTGGGTGAACTGATGCAAGGTACTGTCATGATGCTTACTTGCACGTACAAGCAAACCCTGAGCTCACCTTAAAATGGGAAGGCATCTTTTTCTGATTTTTTTTAGCCATATTTCTGACAATTTTCATAGCTTTGTCATTTTTTCCTTGAGATATCAGCCACCTGGGAGACTCTGGGAGGCACCTACAATGCAAGTGGATGCCATTATACAACAAAACATAAAGCCTACCTATTCTCCCATGGGCAGAGACTTTGGAGGGATTAAATAGAGGTAGATGGATTTTTTTTTGTTGGTTGATTGGGTTTCATGTGATACTTCCCACTCCCCCAGTGAGGAAAAGTAGTACATCCCATGGCTGAGACTGGAAGAGGAGGCAGCGGCTTTGGTCAAAGAGGAGTTTACTAAAGATAAATCAGGGAGAAGTTTTGAGTGAGAGTAGTGCTGTCAGCTTATCCAGCCCATTCACCACAAACCAGCTTCTCTTAGGGAGCCATTTTTCACTTCTGTCAATACAGGTTAAGAAGTACTAATTGCCAATTCAAAAATATGGAGAAAGAAGGCAACAAATTTCTTTCTACTATTCCTAACCCCTTGACCCATCCAGACAATTTCTCAAATCCAAAGCACTCAAACCAAAAAATATTTGTTAAAAAGAGAAGAGAGAAACGAAAATGAAGAAGTACCCAAGTGTTTTTTTTTTTCAGTTGGACCATAAAACTGCAATTTCTCTGCCTTAAAAGAACATGCTAACAGCCTGTTACAGTTATGTTAGCATTAGACAGTTTGTGAATAATCATATTTTCAGTGTAAGACAATTAAGTTATGCCAAAGCACCTATTTTCATTTATGAATTGCCTAAAGAAAGGAGTAAATTATACTAGTCCAATTTTCCCACAGTGTTTTTCCAAGTGGTCTGATTTTTAAACACAAGGTCAGATGAGGTGCACAGGCTAAGATTCAACAATATCTCAGCTGCTGAGGAGTCCCGTTTCCCTCTCCTTTGTGCCGGGAGCCTCCTCTTTGCACCAAGAGGTGTGTGCAGCAGAAAGGAGCGCCCTGTTCCTCCCAGTGCCAACCCTTGGGAGGCAGGAGGAGCTGGGATTTTTGGGTGGCGGGCAGAGGCGCGCCACAGGGCACTCACCAGTAGTAGAGCAGGAGGAAGCAGGTGGGCAGGGTGACGGTGAGCTGCAGCCACCGCCAGTGCGGGAGGGCGTAGGCGAGGCCGTCGAAGAGCAGGAGCCCGACGGAGAAGGCGGCCTGGTAGAGGATCCCCACCGTCCTGCGGTACTGCGGGCCCACCACCTCTGTCACTGCGGGCGAGCACAGCGACACGTCAGCGCCATGCCTGCCCCACAGAGCAGGAACCACCCAGGGCACGCTGCAGGACCAGTGCTATGGTAACTCCTTGGAGAAACCTCGGGCATCACAGGCTTCCCGGCATAATGCCTCCCAACAAAACCCCCTGCTGCACTTTTCCGGCACCCAGACTCCAGCAGAGAGGAAAACACTGCTGCTGGCCGTGCACAGGCCTGAGGCATCCAGGAGTGTCTTCTGCTGCAGAGATCTCAGAGTAAGTCAGGCATTTGTCACAGTGCACAGATGGATTTTGTTGTGAAATCTAATGCCAACATACGTAATGTCTCCAACCCAATAACAAAGCTGAATATTTTGTTTACAAAGAACAGGCTTTCAGCCTGCTTCTCCCTCCAAGTAATAAGGAAAACCTGTATCACAGGATGGCTCTGAGCTCCCAGGCCAGGGTGGGATCACTATTCGTCTGCTCTTTGCTACTCCACACCACAGCACAGAGCCATACATCTGTGGGTCTCTGTATCTTGTGGATACAGAGTTAAAAGTAACTATTCCAGCAGGCAGGCACAAGCACATTTTGCATCCAGTTGTGTGACTTCAAGAAAGCAAACTCATTAGAAAAAGAGCAGTAAGGAACTAATTAGCAGCCAAATGAGCTGCTGAGTTTTGGAGCCACAGATTAGCTAATGCTGCTCAGCTGAAGATGCACAAAGACATCTCTTGCAAAGATAGGCTCAGCAGCACTGAGCCAGAAGCAGCTGAAGGGTACATGAGCAGGATAACAAGGTTGTTCTGTCCTTGTATCCTTCCCTGGACATTCAGTATTGGCCACCCTCAGGGAGAAGATACAAATTTAAGGGAGTTTTGGGGCTGGTTCATGATCTTTTGCATAGGAGAGTTTCAAGAGATTCCAGGAGTAACAAGACATAACAGAGAGAAAATACCAGGATGGGGGAAAACATTGTCCTGAAAAGGACTTCATGCTCTAAAACAGGTTCAAGTTCCCCAGAAGAAGGGATAGAGCTTTCATACATGCCAGGAAAAGATTTAAGAGGCCAAGCAAGCACCCAGAAATGCACAGGAAGGAATAATCATGTCTTAGCAGAAGACAGTCTGTAGGTGCTTTTATTTATATCAGACATCTGGATAACTGAATTAGCAAGGTGCCCAAAGTGAAAGATTTCATGGAAGTTTAGGGCACTGACTTTTACATTTTTACCACTATCACAATGAACTGCATATCTCTCAGAGATATTTGTTGGAGCCACCCGCCACCCTAACCCAGTTAATGTTCTGTGGGTCAGCTTTTAAAATACTTGATCTGCTGCTTCAGTGATTGCTTGCAGTTGGGTATTTTGGACAAGAGATGGAACTCCACTCCAGAAAAATCAGAGAAATCCCAGGCAGCTCTACCCTGAAGCAGAAAGAGGTCCTGAGATGGTCCCAGACCCAGCCTGGCCACCCAGCTGTGCCTCACCAGCAGAAACAGCTGGTGCAGGGCACTGGGAGAGAGAGGCATCCACACGGGCTGGCTCCTCCATGGCTTGGCCTCTGCTCAGCCCAGTGCATACACACAGGTACACCAACACCTCGCCTTCTTATCAGCAAATACATGCTGTTCTTCAGTTATTTTTATGTTCTCTGTTTCCCTCCTTGTGTCATAAAAATGTCTCAAGTTTTCCCCACCCTCTGCCTGCTTCTTTAATGGCCTCGTCTGTCCCCATCCTGTCTGCACCTGGACCAGAGGGGCTGTGACTGCCTGGTTACCTTCCCTAGCCAGAGCCTGATGGAAGGAAGAGGAGCCATGGGGCCCAGACAGATCTGCAAGGGTGAGCTGCACCATAGGCAAAAGCCTATCTCGAGGTAAGAGCCCTAATACACCACCACTTGCTTGAGCTTTGAAGGCTACTGTTGTTTCTCCCTAATGACAGTGCTTGAAAACATCCTAAGGAGTCAAAGAGGGAGAAAACTTCTTAATAAAATACCATGGGGGGCATTTTTAAAACGGCTTCTTTTTCAAGTTTTTTGGAGTTGAGTTTTGTTCCTTCATCATCTGCAGCTAATCTAGCATAGAAGCTAGGCCTTCTCCTGGGAGCAGGTCCTGCACTCACCCAGGATGTAGCCTGCAGTCCAGCAGCCCTTGCTGACCAGCCCTTGCAAGAAGCGGATGATGACTATCCACACGTAGCTGGGCACGAAGACCAGAAGGAGCCCACACACAATATTGGCAACGATTGTTGTTAAAAGGCAAAATTTACGGCCAAACCTGGGTTGGAAAATGATAGGCATGAAGCAAACCACTAGTCATGGAAGCATTTTAAACTAGCAAGAGCTTTGTGTATATTCAGGGGGGAAAAAATCCAATTTTGCTATGCAATATAGAGACATGGTTTTTTTCTTTGCCCATTATTCACTTATCTGCTTTTCTATGCCATGAAAAGCTACTGTGCCAGTTGCTCAGCAATTCCACAAAAACTTTAAGGAAAAAAAAATAGTCCCATGTTTACATATATTACATTGGGACTGAAAAATAAATAAGGGTTCCACATGCACCAGATTTATAAGGGATTTATTCACCACAATCTTAACCTTTAAAACAGTAGTAATGTATGGATCTACTTGTGAGTGGGCTGCATTTCTCAGCTGGAGCAACTCAGAGCCTGCTGTGCTAACAGTCCTAGGGGAGCAAGGGGGAAAACAGGCCCTCGAGTACTGACATTTGTTTCTCTTTAACCCCAGGTGCCTGAGCCAGGGAGTCTGACTCTGCTGGCTCTGAACAGGGAGCTAGAGGGACTATCTGTTTTTTTCACAGTGACTGCTGCTGCACACATCTGGCAATGTGCGACAACTCTTTCTAAGCTTCTCCAAGCTGCAGCCACACAGAGTGTGGCAGGTTAAGTGGGAGATCCAAACCATGCATTTCCTGGCTTTGGTTAACATCTGAGGGCCCTGATATGGCACAGTAGGACGTTTGGGGTGTACAATTCTAAAGTAGAATGTGCTCTGCAGAGCTCTCTGAACAGACCTGTGCTAACCACCAGGCACAACCTGAAAGGCAGGATACTGGCTCATGCTGTCACTGAAGGTCCAGGGGGATGACCTTATTTTCAGAAGAGCAGAGATGTATCACTTGCACAACCTTTATCTAGGTTTGGCTGCTGAACATTGATAAGGGAGGTCAGAGGGTTTTGCTGTCAGCCCACACGTACCTGTCTGCAATGTAGCCAATGTTTAAGGAGCCAATAAAAAACCCAGCGTTCACAGAAGCCTGAAAGAGATCCAACTTCCAGGAGTCCTCACACACCAGGTCAAACTAAAGGAGCAACCACAGTCAGAGACAAAAGAGTGAAATGAGGAGCTGGCTCATGTCCACAACTCTCCTTCACTTCAGTTAAAGATTTAAACTTGTTCAAATGGGTCATGTTTCTGCAGTTAAAGATTTAAACTTGTTTAAATGGGTCATGTTTCTGCCTGTTTTGCCAGCACACAGAAATCCTACTAACTTAACTAATTGTCCAACATTAAAAACTGGAAAAAGCCCTTGAGCAGTTTCCTAGCATCTCCCACTCATGTCTCATCTCTCTTTTCTGGAAAGAGCATAAGCGAGTTGTTATCTGTCAAAACTG
Organism: Agelaius phoeniceus; assembly: GCF_051311805.1. Classification (NCBI taxonomy): domain Eukaryota; kingdom Metazoa; phylum Chordata; class Aves; order Passeriformes; family Icteridae; genus Agelaius; species Agelaius phoeniceus. The sequence continues at coordinate 58,447,408 of NC_135267.1, forward strand.
GCACCCCAACCTGTGTTGGCCCTCATTGATCAAATCAGCATGGATCTGACAATCACCCTGAGTTTTTCAAACAGCTTTTTTTTGTGGCTGATGGTGAACATTTCTAAGCAGTTCTTGTTGCCTCATACCCTGGCATGGTAGATTACTCCCCACAGACCACTAAGTGTGATGCCTTTACTAGAAGCATCTTAGATGCCTTCAGGAGCCTGCCTTGCCCAGGTCCCATGGAGCACTGGCTTTCTGCAGGAGGGTAGAAGTATCTGCATCTGCCCTGAGACCACAGCATTTTCTCTCTGCTCTGGTTTTTAGCTCAGCTACATTGTTGCATGTGTCTGGAGAGCAGACAGTTTTTATCCAGGACTGAGCTTTATACCGCATGGATACCGACATACATTTGCCATCTAGTCTTGTCCTACCTTACTGGTAGAAATACATAAAAGCTACTAGAGAAAAAGTAATTGCCAAAACTTCTCCTAATATGACTGAGAATCCCTTCCCTTCCTCCTGGTAGCTGGGTTTAATTGAATCTATGCATCCATAATTAACATAAAACCAAATATTTCTTCTGATGCTCTTATGGGACTTCCCATGAGGACCTTCTTCCATATGCAAACTTTTGCTTTGAAATAACATGATTTACACTGCACTATCCTTTCCTTTTCTTAGCTATCAGAGCAAGGGACAACATATCAGAACCTGAGAAGTTTCACAGAAACAGTGACCACAAGGAACTCACTGACAAAATGCAGAGTTATGTGACACATCTGGTTACCCCACGAAGGAAGCAGCCCATGGGCCTGGCCTTGCAGCCCTTCAGCAGGAAAGGGGAGACTGCTGATGTGAGAGCATGACTGCATAAGCTCACACAGACTGCAAGTGCTCAGCTTCCCACAGCCTCAGGAGATGATGACGGGGGCATCTGACCACGGGATCTGCTGGAGCATTTTCCAGTGAGATGTGCTGCTGAGCTGCTGCTGCATAGAAGGCCTGGCTCAGCCTGCATTTGAGGTGCCTCACTTCCTCCCTTTCATATCTCACAGCCCATAACTTGCTGAAAGAAGTACACTTAGATTGCACCCCCTTATATCCAGGGCCAGTCTCTTACAAAACTATGAATGCTGAAGTTGCTCAAACACAGATTTTAACTGCTTCTGCATTAGACGTATAGGGGAAAGAATCCTGACTGCCTCTAAACATTTGGTGGAACTTTCTATGATGAGTTCAAGCTTGTTATCCCAGTAACTGGTTTCTTCCTTAAGTTAAAGCACCTGAAGTGCTAAAAGTACAGCAAGTAGTTTAAGTACCACTTTCAGTTTATTCACACTCCTTCCAAAAACACAGTTTCTACAGTTTCTTCCTGACTTAGGTTGTTTAATTGTGGGAAGCAATACCTTTCCTCACACTGACTGCAATTAATTTTTATTTAAAACCAACTTTAAAAGACATTATTCATAAAAAAAAAAAAAAGAAGAAAAAAGGAAGGGGTTGGGGGGGGGTGAGAAATCAAGACCATTACATTGGCCAGTTTTGTTTGCAGCACTGCTAGCTGCACTGTTTACACACCTTCACCAATTGGACCTCTCATGTGACAGGAATTTCATTCAGAACTGGACTTTATCTACCTGGGGATTTATTTGCTGAAATATGCTTTGCTCCCCAGCTGGAGATATAAGCCTCCTGAGCAGCCAAGGCAGCACTTCACAGCAAGGACAGAGGGACGATGACTTGTAAACCCCCAAGCGCAAGTTCACAGTAAGAGCCAATCCCTCCTCCAGGTAAGCAGGGCATATTTTAACACAGCCAAGGCTCCACCAACCCTCTCCCCCAGCCCTCACCTGGTCTTTAACAGAGGGGACAGGACGAAGGGGGTTGTTTTTACCTCTGTCACGATAGAGCTCCCTGGGGAGTCGTAGACCCAGCCATCCCGGCAGGGCCCGAGGGGGACGGGGTCCCCAGTGCCCCCCAGGCTGCCGAGGGGGTCGGTGCAGCTGATGCCTGTTGTGTTCCAGTCCACCTCGTACCTCCTGCAGCGGCTGCTGAAGCTGGCCCCGTGGCCATCCCACTCGGGAACTGTGTGATTCAGCTGCTCCTCCAGGCTCCAGCCACAGCGCTGGCTCAGCTCAGCCACCCCGGGGCTGGAGCAGCGGTGCTCGGGGGTGAACCCAAAGAAGACAACCCCCACGTACACTGGGGTGAAGGAGGCAGATAACAAACATAGGACAAAAAAGGTTTGCTTCTGGAACCTGTCAAATTCGCCAACATGCTCTAAAATGTCATCTAGGGTTGGCATTTTGGCACCCAGACCACCTCAAAAACCTCAACCAGGTCCTCTCTGCAGCCCTGATATATTTAGTTGGCAACAAAGCTACTTAACTTACAAAGATATTTGACCAAAAGTCAAGACTAACTCTATAAATTATTAAACTACATGTTGCAAGCTCTATTTTTTAGGTTTCATTTGAAATCAGACCTTAATTCACCCAAGGCGAATTTCTCTTTAACCCCTAATCAGAGCACTTATGCATTCCTGTTCTCTGGAACAGCCCCTATGGGCCACAGCCCTTCAGATTTTTTGGGGAGTTTTGAGGTTATTTTTTTAGTTAGGCAAGTCAGTTCCTCAAATAATAAGCATTTTTAAACAGTAAACATAGGTGGAAAATTCTACCAACATACAAGCAACACATGGGTTTAGTGCAGAATGGCTGGGCACCACATGAGCAAAGCTTCATAACCAGGATCTGTAAAAAATAGGTGGGTACACTATGAAAAAGGAATGTCTACACATTGAGCCATAGAGCAGTAAAGGAACTGCTTTCCTGAAAACTCTGTCACATGTGTCTCACCCCTCACCCTCCACACTCTTCCACTCCCAAGGAAAACCTCTCCCCATCAGGGAACACACTTTCACCTGACCATATTTTTGCAGTGATCCAAAAGAGAAAAAGCAGTCATTACAGAATTATGCACTGGGAATAGCTGTGGAAAGCCATACTATACAGTGTCTATGGCCAAAACAGCTATTTTTTTTTTTTTACCACAGAAGACCTATAGTACTTCAGGTAGGCTTCATTGCAGGCACCTCAAATAAATGCAGTTGTATTAGGCTCCAGTGGTACATTGTCCTGCCTATGGATAGATACCAGCTACTCCCTTATCTTTTACTGACAACAGCAGCCTTCCATCAGAAAGAAAAGCCTAAGTGGAAGTAACATTTAAAAGACTTTTTAAAAAGTGAAAAATTGTCTGGAAAGCAATAGGCAACAAGGAAAAAAAATTAAAGACACAATACACTCTGAAAAAAATAAACCAGCTTAGAAGGCCATTCTGGGCCAGGCATTGAAACAGAACTTGGTCTCACTGCTCAGCTACAGACCAAGACTGGCCTGAGCAGTTGTGAAAGCTGCTTTGCAAACCAACACTTCAAGATCATTCCCCGCATCACACAGATGTGCTTTCTCCCCTCCTGCTTCATCCTCTTCTCCATCAGGAACATCTACACCAAGTTAACAAGAGCTCCTCTCCTGGCCGCTCAGAGCTGTGTCACCCTCAGCCAAGCACAGCACCACCCCACTGCAGACCTTTGCCTCTCCAGCTGCAGGAGTTCCATGGGGAACTGGGAAGCGGAACAGGGACACAAACGTGCACAGCAGTCACCGCACTAAGAGCCAGGCCCTGCGACCTTCCTCAGCAGGGGCAAGTGTGCAGTCAGCTGGAGCCAAGGGAACTGAAGTCAAAGCCTGCCTGGGATGCGGATGAAGCTAAGGCATTAGGCTGCATCTTAAAAACACACCCCAAATCCCCTCACATCACTTCTTTTCCAACAGTTTTATTTAAACAGTTGGTAATGGTGTGGAAAAGTTTCCCTTGAACTACGAAAGTTTGATCCAGACTGGGCCAGTTTTCCCCATTTCCTACCATTCTCTCTGCAGCCAGCCCAGAGGGGCCTGTGTAGACTCTGCCAGGAAGGAGGTTTCTTTGGGACGTTTCCCAAGGTGTTGTGCTGCTGACTAGCAAAGCTTCTGCTCCTGGCCCAGCCATTTGTACAGACTCATCTGGGCCCCGCTATTCTCGTAACCCTTCCCTCCACATAGTTGAGTATTCTTCTGGAAAAATCGTCTGGTGAAGCTGGTTATGCATCCAGCTCTCTGCAAGGTAAAATCCAGCCAGGCTACCTACAAATGCCTGGGTAAAAAGTGGGCAGTAATTCCAAGACGAGGCACTGAAGTCACTCACTGTCAGATCCAAATTATAACATTGTTTTTGCTCAGATAAGCACTCCTAGACAGAGCAGCTCTGTTCTACCTAAGCCTTGCTAGGCACAGCCCAAACAAAGAGACTTTTGTTTTTGTGTGCGCTTTTATGCAGGAGAAATCATTTCATGCAGTTGGTTCATGGATCAAACTCCCAAATGCCAGCCTTGATGACCTGGGCAAGGGAAGCAGAGCCCTCTGACATGCATTGAGAGAACTGTTGTAATGATAACAGATGGAATTAAAAATACACCGTCAAGCCTCTCACTTCACCAAGCTCTCCTAATTATAAATATAAAAATTCCAATTTAAATTTGAGAAGATGCAGCTTAAGCCAAACTGACTCACAGCTACACTTGTAGCAGTACAAGAGGAACACCCAAGCCTGATAAAGAAAGAACACATCCACCAGGGCCTGTCTATATATTCTGATCTTTGTCATCAAACACTGGTTCTCATTTTGAGTGACATGATTGAGGTATTAGCCATCACAGCAGGAAAGGGCCTCACCAGGCTGGTGAGCAGCATACAGAATAGTGCAAGAAAGATTCCAGACTTGAGATGTGGGATTTGGAATACCCACTTCGTATCTTTTATTGAAATTGCAGAATGCTTTATATTACACTATTTTGATTCAAAATGGAGTTTTTATAAAAAGAAACCATTGTTGAAACTGAATAAGCCAGCCAAAAGGAACAACAAAAAGTTTCAAAAAATTCTGACCAATGCATGTTCTTGTACAATGCTTGAAACCCTAACATTGTCCATAATTTCATTTAGGAAACACCTGGAGAGGAGCAAGACTGCTAGAGAAAAACTGACTTGCATTTATTACCAGCAACATTTCAAATCAATGACCATGGCTAGGATCATAGCATACAGACTACAAATTAGGCTATCAGAAAATATTGGCCCAGATTTATTTTCTTGAAATTAATACCAGAGAGAGGCATTATGCAGACTAGGGCTCCTGTAGTCCTTGGGTTTTTCTTTATGATGACAAACTGGGTAGTGCAGACTCTATTACAGGAACTCTGCCTCTACGTTCTTGAAGACTCTGGCTCCCTGTGCAGTTGGCCTAGTCCAGCCATAATCAAGGAAAAAAAAAATCTTTGGGTGCTTGTCAGCTGCTTAGGCAAATACTGATGAAGTCAGTCATATGACCAGTACCAAAAAAAAAATACCATGCGAAGAACAGCAACCATTTCAGGCTAAAGCTATACAGAATTGTACCTTTCAGTCCACACCTCTGAACCAATGATCTGTTTAAATTAGAATGGATATTCAAATTTACAGGATAAATTAGACCAGTTCCAAAATTTACATCAAATCATCCCAACACACAAAAGTTATACTTTTCCTTGTCTCACAATGGGTGAGCCCATAGAAGAATACCCTGCCGGCAGGAAGAACATGTTACTATTAAGCAAACCTGAGTAGTGAGGATCAATAAATACAAGGAGTTAAAACGATAGTAGTCGGATAACTTGAGTCTCAGAAGCCAGGGGCTTCATTAAGCCTTAATCTTTTCCTTTCAAAGGTTTCTCTTTTTTAAGCAAGCATTTAACATCTATGCTGAGACTTAAAAAAAAAAAAAAAGTGTCCTGGCTAGAGAGAGTCAACTAACTCAGCCAACTGGATGTCAGAAATCCAGTCATTACTGAACAGATCATTGTAAACAACCAAGAAATCTTTCTCTTCTTCCCTTTTCAATGGTTTCTTGTTAAAGGCAAAATTCAGAAAAATCTTTCAGGCTGAAGTCCTCGTATTTGGTTGGAAATGTTGTCCTGTTATATATAATCTCTCTATATATATTTGATTAGGCACAAGAAGGGTTATTAAATATTCAACAAGTCCTCATCACTATCATCATGAAACGATGCTGTATTTGTAGAGTTCTGTGCCTGATGCTGGCCTGGCTTTGCTATTGCTTTTGTTTCCTTTCCTCCGTTCAGTAAATAAGATTTGTTATCACTGCCAAAATTGTGTGGCTTCTTTTGTGGGTGCTTGCTCTTGTCTAGTCCTCTTCCTGTTTGAATCTTTACATCTGGTATGGTTAACACTTCATCCTCACTGTCCAGGTCATCCACATGGAGAGAGGTAAGGGCTTCAGATGTAACAGACTTGGTAGCAATGTGACCGTTCTCCTGCCCTCCTTTGGCTGTTCTTGGATTTGGTGCTGCAACTTCCTCCATAAGCCACTCTGTCTCATTCTCATTAGCTTCTTCTTCACTGCTTATCTGCAAGAAAAGAAAAGAGGAGAATGCATCTGCCACTCTAGACCGACACAGACACTGATCTCCCCAGTTGTCAGACCCCGCAGCATGCACGGCCTTGTTTAAGGCAGCTGTGAGAGAGGAAACACTGCAAGAGCATCACTTTTCACTGTGCTGAAACTGACTTGGTTCTCTTCTTGTACATTGACATGTTATTTGGTGATTTATGGACTGCTCTTCATTTCCTCAACTCCATCTTCCTTTCCCATTTCACAGTATAAATAAATATATATAGATACAGATATATATATATATATACACATCAGCTATGTGGCTTTCCTGATGCCACACCATATGGTTTCCATGCATTAAAGGAGTTAGGAACTGAGGGGGTTATTTATTTATTAACAAAAGCTTCATATTATGAAAACTTGACAAGAAACAAATTTGATTTTGTCACTGTATTACCTTTGTGTATTTGTAAGAAACACCAGATGATCTTCTGCAGCAGTTTGTTATCTTGTTTATTACAATTTCCCTAAACAAAGGAAAGAATACTACATTAGGAACACTATATCCACTTATTAGCTCTCACTTTTCTTCTGGAATTTTACCATCAACATAAAGCATGTCAGCAAATGAGCTACAAACTATCACACTGACCCTGAACCACTATATCAAAATCCAGTCTGGGATAATGTACATCTTCCCCCTTGCTACAGCTTCAGGCTGACTATACTGAAACCCCTCTGGCCTTCACATCTAAGGGAAAAACCCCAAAAGTCATCTGGAAAGCAGAGGAACAGCAGGACTTGCACTTTTCCCCTGACACTGTTGTATGGATCTAGTCTGACTCCATGAAAGTGGAGGGATATCAAATATTAACAATATTGTCATACTGTTTTATGCTCCTTAATTAGCAGCTGCCCACAAGAGACCAACTCAGTTTTACACCCCAGCCCTCTTTACATGGGCCTTTAGACAGTAATGGAGAATTTGAAGGAACCAGCAGTTTGACAGCTGATGCTGCCAGCTGAAAAACAGAACCCAAATCTCTAAAGTTTACTATTTTCCTTTCATTTCTGGCAGAAAACCAAATCCTGACAAAGAAACTTCTAAAGCCTCTTAATAATTTCTTACCTCCTCTCTTTTTTGTAGAACAGCAAGATTATGAGACACGCAGTGAGAACAACCAGGAGGACACTAAGCACAGCACCAACAGCCTGGCTTCTCCTTGAAAGACCTTTATGTATTTGGGTCTCCTCATCTGTCTGATGCTGATTGTTTCCTGGATCATTGGTTGATCTAGCAATGTAAATTGAAAAGATAAGGTCTATTGATAAAATTTTTTAAACTGGATTAGAAACAGCAGATTAAAAGAAGACATGCCACACCATCCTGTCATTCCCATCTAACAACTGCACGAACTGAATTTAGGGGAGTTTGCCTGTGCTTTCAGGCTAGCAGCCAGAAAGGAAACACTCCCAGAAGTAGTCACTCAATTTTTCACAGTGAGGCTGCCTACCTGTCAAGAACATTGCAAGCACCTAGATACAGACACTCCCCTTTTAACACTGTCCCCTCACTAATCAGTAGATTAGCTGATCATATTTAATTGCAGAAATGCTTCATTGCTGCTTGAAGACCTGTAATGATTTTCCATTCCAGGTTAAAGAAGTGGGCAGATAGAGGGGAAGGCCAGTCTTTGTCACAGCTTTGAAGTTTTCCAGACAGTGAGGCAAGGGGGACCAAACATCTCACCCACAAACAGTTTGCTCCTCTCAGTAACACGAAATAGCATGTTCTGTCAGCTACAGTAGCTTTTACTTAGGGAAAACAATTACATTAATTCCACTGTGCCTCTCCAGCTCTAAGTCCAGATCAGTTTGGCAAGCTTTTATTCAGTAGTCATGTGCCCAAACGCTGCATACATGATCATCAATTTATCTATAACCCTACTGCTTTTTTTGCTTTTCCCCTTTTCCCAATAACTGTGACAAAAAAATACAAAAAAGCCTTTTGCTGAGAAGTGCTGACAGAAGCTGCTTTCAGGAAACAGTTATCTACTCACATTAATGGACACACAGCAGATGTGTACCAGGTAAATAAATACTGGCAATCTGCTGTCTCATGAAGGAATTCAGGGATGCCTTCCTTTGCTTCAGGGTTGCAGTGGAAGAAAATGGTTGAAGACACAAACTTTGTTTTATCTTTACCACATCTGGAGTCAGATGAAAATATGACATCCAAATCATCATCTACAATGAGAAGAAAAAATAGTTTACATCCTTGAGAAGAGTCTGTAAACACTAGACCCTGGAAAAAAAAGTAGGTAGCTAAAGGAAATCATTGCAGTATATGAGCACAGATGAAAACAGGAGATGAAAGTCTTCCAACTTCAATTCTTTCTGTCTTCAAGTGTCAAGCCCTAACCCCTATTAAAGCCATATTTGCAACTGAGCTTACACAGCAAAAAAACAGGAAAAAAAAAGAAATCTAAATTATGCTAGACAGACTTTGAATAGCTTTACAGAAATGGATTAGCATAGATGTTGTCAACCAAGAGCCATTTTCTGCTGAAGCAATTCACAGAGTACCAAGCAATTCTGTCTGGTGATCACATACTTACCATCAACGTAGTACTTGGCATTTCTGGCAGAACCAACTCTCCGAATGCGCCGCTCATTGGTTTTCACCTGGCAGATGTTGGCTCCAAAGCATTCTGGGGAACTTGAGTTTGTTATACCAGAAAGTTGAATTTGATACACATATTTATCGCCATTTGCCCGTACATCACCAGAAGCTGTGTACAACCTGAGGAAACAGAGGAAAAATCTATTCTTAAGTCTAAATTCACAGGTTTGGGTTATTCCAAGACTGGCAGCAGTGGTAGATGCTATCACTGGTTGATTCCAGAGCATGCTGAGTGTGATTCAGCAACCAGAAAAGATGCAGGACTGTGGATTCCTCCTTGAAGTAGAAATAAGGATTATATTTAGCATAAATATAATCTTTTGCAAGCACAGAAAGCAGATTTTTCCAGCTATACTGCCCATTTAAGAGAGTATGAAGACAAAAGTGTGATTCAGTGGCTCATATACCCTACTGACTGTGAGAACCACCTGGTGTGCTCTGCAGCTATGATAAATGGCACAGTTTAGCAATCTTCTCCAGAAAGGTAACTAGTTCTACCATTCTGCTTTTTTGGGGTTTGTTTGGGGTTTTTTTACTCACTTGGAATAAACATCCCCTAAAGAAAAGTTTTTCCCAGTTGCAGGATTAATGACTGTTCCATTCACCACCTCTACCTCCTGCTGCTTCACAGCACAAGCTGCACGTGTGTCCCACGTGATGTAGTAAGCACAGTTTTCTTCATCAAACCTACCAAATAAAAGATAAAGCTGATTATTCCAAGAAAGAGTAACAAGTTTTTAGCACCTTGAGAAAAGGAAAAGACAACTGCAAACCCACATGTTGACAATGTCCTGCCTAAGTATCACACCTAGAGTAAGCGAAAATAGTCAAGCAGCACTCAAATAAAAAAAAAAAACCTACCTGAAGAATTACCTTGGATTTTTCTGCAGTTTCATGATTTTAGAAGACTTGGCTGCACCTGAACTTCCTACTGAAAATTCCAGAATTCCCACAGGGTATCAAAGGGTTTTATTGATATATTTCAGCTACCAAACACATCAGGCTGCTTTTCTGCAGCACGTTAAACCTGCCTTTTATTTAAGCAGGACAAGAAGTATAAGCTAATGCCTTGGTTCTGGCCACGAAGCAGAAGTCCTCAAGTTTTCTTAGTATTTGTGATCATGCATATATGCCTTATTTTAGAGAGCTTCTGGTTATATACACTGTTTTGAGGCAGAAATAACCTATGCTTTATTAGCTCAATCACTTACCTACAGAAAATGTTCTTTAATAAATTGATTTTGGACAGAGGTTAGAGTGGTTTTACAATGATATTGGCTACTGACACTGAAAACAACAGCATCCGAGCCATTGTCAGATCTAATTCAGAAGCAGAATGCTTAATTTTTTTCCCAGAAATTTCAGGATAAATAAAAAATATAATGTTTATGAAAATGAACAATTGCACAAACTCCAAAGACTCTATGCCTTGCAAGTACAGACCATGGATTATTTTTGAGAATGTCCAACAGAGCAGAGAGTTCCTGTCTTGAGATTTAAGGGGTTACTAGAGAGGTACAAATCAGCCATGAAGGTATGTAAATTTATTACTCACCTCTGCAGCATGGGCATGCCAACTGTTCTTGCACATTTCAGTTCTATAATTGTTGTTACTTTCTTATTCTTCCTACATTCTTGCCCACTGGAATAACTAATATATACTGTATCACCTAGAAGAAAAAAAGGTGACAAAAAGTTTTTGTAAGCAGCTGTCAGAAATTTCCTTTGCTCCTTTGCCCTCTCACAACTACAGAATCACAGATGAGCTGAGGGTGGAAGGGATTCCTGGAGGTCATCTGGTCCAAACCCCCTGCTCAAGTGGGGTCACTTGGGGCCAGCTGTCCAGGACTATGTCCAGACAGTCTTTGAATACCCCCAAGGTAGCAAACTCCACAACCTCCTTAGACAACCTGTGCCAGTGCTTGGGCAACCTCACTGTAATAAGAGGGTTTCTTGATATTCAGATAGATAATTCATTTCTTAAAGCTTTAATGACAACACTGTGTAATTGCTTCAATGTTTTCTCATGCCTTAAACATCACATTCGGTTTTCATTTTTAAACAGAAGATTCACTGATAAAATATTTCAAAATAAAAGCTTCAGCATACTTTAAAAACTACTGCAGCCAGGCTGTAAGATTTAAATCTTTAATCTCTAGCTCTCCACAGGAAGAAAAAGTAACCCCACCTGTCACATTCAGCTTCTGTGTATGAACAAGTCCAAGAACTTGGACATCTCCATCGTAGCTTTTCCTGCAAATACTGGCTCTTTCAGGACAGCCCATGGGTCCCTCATGTACCCTCTGACAGAGGTTCACATAGTACCTATACAGAACATGGAAAACAAAACTTCTTTAAAATTCTTTTAGGCTAAACTGAAGAAGTGATACACAAACTTTAGAATCTTTGTGGTAAGCTAGACAGGTTGCAACAAACTAAATCTCAAATTAGCTGACAGACTAAAACATGTACTAAGGTTTGGCAGATTACTTCTAACTATCATTTCCAAGGTTAAGACTGTGCAAAAAATAAAATTGCTCATTAACAGTGACTAATCTGGTACATTTTGACCTAGGTCCAGACTAGAAACTGGAAGAGAGTCAAGAAATATCCTGAAGTTTTTTCATTTATAAAAGTTATAGTACTACCCTAAATTCAGCATCTCCTCAGTTATACCAGCTCAGATATGTTAGAGCAGAGAACTGCTGGCAAGCTGGTGAATGAAGCATTTTGCCACCCTACAGTTTATCATAAGTTTAGAATTAGATGCTGTCATCTTTGCCAGTTTGTTTCTATTTCCTAGCTGGAGGAGGGAGGCTGGAGAAGTTGAAGACTTCCTGACATCCATATTTTCCACTACACTAATACATTGAGGAGTATGGGTGAAAAGCCCCAGTAAAACATCAGAAAATAAGTTGTACATTTGAGTCAAAAGAAAGCAACTAAGTAATTAAGATTTTTCTTCAACAAGATTAAGAATCAAAAAAATAGCATTTCAACAACAAAATTACATTTTTAAGATAGCAGTTTAAATATAAAGTTTTTTTAAATAGCTTTTAGTTTAGATGTATTCATCCTTTAAAAAGGGTTACCAATAGAGGGAAAGGGTGAGAATGAAGAATGTGATTACTCAGTCCCTTCAGATAAAATGGGTTCCTTTCTCAGTTTTTTTCATTTATATGAAGTGTTAAGCACTGACAGTTTTAAGACACTGAGCAGGGACTAAATAGAAATTCTATGCCACATTGCAACTTTACCGATGAGCAAGCTGCTCCCTGTGAGTTGCTCAATACTCACGAGTTCCCATTGTGGAAAAAGATCCAGGATCCTGTCAGGGAAGAGAGCATTCTCAAGTCATATGTTCTGTGTTTTTGGACAAACTTGCACTCCATTTTCTTGGGAGGACAAACAGCTTGAGTCTTCCATTCAAATGTCACAGCACAACCAAGAGTCTCACTGAGAAGGTATGGGCTCCCAATACCAGCATTTTCATCACATGTAAAGATAATGGTAGATTCCTTTCTTGCAGTTGCTATAAGCAGAAAGGTTGGAAAAAAAGAAAAAGTGTAATTTACAGGAGGCTTGCAGGCATGTATGGATTTTAGTGCAGATAAATCTCTGTGTTAGCTAACACCCTTGTACATAAAGTATAGGAAGTACTTACTGCTACTACAGAATCCCCACTTTTCATCTCCCTGGTAGTTTTCAGTTGTAGCACACCATGGCTTATTCCTCCCTTCTGTAATACATTCCTCATAGGTCTTCCCTTTGTATTTGAAGGGGAACACACAGAGCTCTCCCTTGTCAGTCACTGAGAAGGAAAGGTATAATCTCATAACTACACTCAGTAGAATAGAGGCATATCTGTATTCAGAACCTTATTCAAAGCCTGTACTTCAATGCTAAAGAAAGGTCAGTGGCAGACAACAGAAATACTGAAACACTGAATTTAAACCCGATTAGAAAACCAGAAGAAGCATACAATTAGCTACAATCATCACTACAGAAAAGTTGCACTGTCTCTTCCAGGGAGATATGTGTTGATGTTGCAGATTAATATGATGCTTGTGATTTAGCAAAACTGCATGTTTCTATTGCTGTATGTAAAATCTAGGTTGCTTCCTCCTGTCACAACAAAACCTTCTGTTTTAAGGGAAAAATATTTTCAACATCAAGAATGGGCCTGCTTGGATCTCACCTGGAGGGCACCGATCACCTCCTGTGTATTGCAAGATGACTGTCTCATCCTGGTGGCTATAGTCCATTCTCATTTCCTTTATGTTTCCAAAAGATGACACACCACTTTTAGATGTCAGACACACTGCCCCATCTCTGCATTTTCCCTGGGGCAAGCCTACGCTGCACACACCAATGTGATAATTGTTGGATCCAGAAAATACCTGTGTAGACAATCAGAAGCATTACAGCAAGTCTAGAGTCAGTACTTAGAAAGTCACACGAGCGTTTCATAAAACCAAGTCTCAGGCAGCATTTGCATACTGCAGAAGGAAGAGATAACTCTAATTTTTCAAGTCTGGCCTTCCTTAATATGACAAAACTGCAGATAAAGCACACAGGATCACAGATAAAATATGTTCAGCAGACCTGCTTTCTCATCCAAGATTCTGTCAAAGGTGAAGATTTCTCATTCCTTTACCCATCACTGTGTCCATTAACTTCACTCTCGAAAGCATTAAAATGTTATCCTCTCTAATATTATTCCCTCTGTCAGAAGCCAAACAAGTATCAATACTGACCACAGCACGTTTCAGCTTTTTCTCACACAGAATGCTTAAAAGAAATCCTTCCTGTATTTTTAAAATGTAGATAGCAATAGGTTATTATAAATAAAAAAATAAATAAATGTCACACCACAAGAAAGCATTACCTCAAATGATCTTCCAGAAAGGCTGGTCAGGTTAAATGTATAGTGAAGCTGTTCATCAATCACAGAGCAGCCCAAAGTTTTCACTTTATCAGGACACACAAGTGGAGTTTCCCACTCAAACACAAATGTGCAGTCAACTTTCCTTATCATCTTTGGCTTACCCTGTTACCAAAGAACACAGGAAGACACGTTTAATTTTTTGAGAGTTTGCTGTTGTCTCTGCACTTTTCCCCTTCCCCAGCAGTTAATCTCAGTTACTACCATGGCTAGACTTCATTGATTGTAGAACAAACACCGTATTATAAGCAGTACCAAAAAAATTTTCAAGGGAAGTGCATTCTACCTAGCTCCACAAAAAAATCAAGGTACACAAGCTTTCTTCTTAATTAGAGCTGAGATTTTGACGTTCAGCACAGCTGCAAGAAGCAAAAGTGTGAGAGGTGTGCTTCTTAATGGCAGAGAGCATTAAAAAATTTCACTGAGTTAAGGTTTAGAGAGAATACTGTTTACTTTATCATGTTTTAAACCGAAGTATTAGTATGTGTAGTATTCAGAGCTGCCTCAAGTTTCAGCTCATGCCCTATGTTGATGGAAAATATTTTCATGATCTTCAGCACGCTCTAGTTTGACAAACATATATAAGTGCTTATTTACAGTTTGTTGAAGCATTAAAAAAATTCAAGAAGATTCACATCACCATGCAAGCTCAATTTAGTGTCCAGGTGTTGACACAAAATAAAAACACAAGTAATTAATTGCAAATTTTTTAAGTTGTGTGTGATTATAGAAAATGTTATCGCATAGGAGGAACACTTCAGAGTAATACCTGTACGGTTACACTGGTTATTGTGTTAGCTTGAGGTAGAAGTACAAACTTTAGGATCTAAATGAAGTGCAATACAGCATTAAGTTGAATGCCAGCAGTAAGTTATCATTACATTACTTCTGTGCAATCTGATGCTTGAAATCATCAGAATCTGTTACTCTCAAGCTTAAAGTTCATGCCCTCAATAAAATTTTAGCCAGTCAAGAAAATAAATATTATACTTCTTGAAGTGAGTCCATCCATACATTAGAGAAACAAACCCTTGACTTAGTTTTAAACAAAGCTAACACTGGTTACTACCCACTTTCCATTACATTTCAATATCAACCTAAGTTGAATAGATGTCTTACCAGACCAGTTCCTTGGCCACAGTGAAATACAATAATAGAAGTATAGTTCAATCCATTGTTTATCTGACAAGGAGTAGTGCTGTTGTAAGTGATGTAAACTTCATTTGCTGCCTTATTGAACTGGGGAGGTTCAGTAACACGGCCAATATCCTACACAAGCAAAAATATGTATTAATACAATTACAGGACACATCTAGATTCCAGGCCCAGAGATCAGCCCAGAGATTCAGCCCAGAGATTCAGATCAATTCAGATTCATCTATTTGGTTTGGACAGGAGCACAACTACTACACTTTCAAAAACTTGCAATCTATACTCAAAGAACAGCCATTACATCTCAATCCTAACAAAACATAAGTTGAGCAACTCAAAACAGTTTTTCACTGAGCTAGACAAAAGCCAAGGAGTTTCTGCCTCTTAGAGGTAGATTCTTCTTTACATCAATGTGCCAAATTACCACCACATCACTTAAAAATAGCATTAACAATGGAATAAGGTCCCTACATGACTATGGAAATTTGTCGAAAACAATCACGGCTTTTTTGCATCTATCTTCAAGAGCTTGCAAACAAGTCCTCAAAAAAAAACCAAAAAAACCCCTAGATCTCTCAAGGTAATGACACAGACAAGTTAGTCAATCCTCTGTAACAGGCTTGCTACTTTTGTAGCTGTCAAGTTCTTACATGAAAGACCTAAATGCATTTTGAAGCGTACTAGCATCTAGACTGCTTCCAATTGCAACAGGCTATCACAAGATCAATCAAGCCACAGAAAGGCTAAGACATTCTGCTTCCCAGTGTCCATATTTGGCACACAGCACTTGGGCACACAAATTCTTTTCCACTACATGAAAAAAAATTCTCTGTAGCAATTTTTAGATTTATCACTGTATTTAATCTTCTGACACCCAAAAAAGACCACTGGGGTTCAGTATAGGAAAATACTTCTTCATAGGGAAAAGCAATAAAAGGGAACTTTGCAGAGGAGATTTTGATTCTGCATTCCATTTCTTCAATCCACTGTCAAGCCTCTGGTTCAAATCAGGTCTCTAGGCAGGGATACTATATTAAACGCTTAAGGAAATGCACATTTCAGTGATTCTTGGCATAGTACTTACTATTGGTGATGCATTAACAGGAACCATGCAAACAGCTGCTCCAGGCGGGCAATTGACATCTTTGATAGGATTAAGAGGCTCACAAATGTTGATGTAGAAGTCTGGAGAAACATCTGTAATATCTTCATCAACAAATGCCTCATAATACCCAGTGCGATGGATCAGAGGAGACAGGTCAATAATGGAACTGCCATTCATCACTGAGCACTTCACCTACAAGAAGGTATATTAATTGCTCTTATTCTTTTATTACTCGCTTTGATTAATTGACAAACATCCTTCTTGGGGCCAGAAGCATGGCTACATTTAAAAGTTTCAAATGTAGTAAAGCAGCATTTGTTATAATTTTTGCTTGTCTATAGACACGAAGCACCATATGAAAAACTTTGATCATTTAAACATTCTTATGGAATGAAGTCCCTGTCAGAACAATACCAAGACAAAGCTCTGGCACACATATACCAGCATACATAGTCACTATGACTTCCTCAGATCAGGCCCCATGCCTTCCTCTCCTCATCTGCACCACCTCCAACAAACAAGCCTGGTTATAACATTATAACAATGTAAAGTTAGTGCATTGCAAGTTGATGGCTTGAGTACTACCTTTCCACAGAACCAATTTCACACACTCTTAACATGCACAAACCTACTGAGAGTCTGTGAGGAATTTGAGAAATCTATTCTTCTTTAGATACTGGAAAAGAAGCAACTAACACAATTAACATTAAATTTCAGGACAAATAATCATTGTCACTACCTAGATATCATCACACTGAAATAGCTTGGGTCACTTTGAAAAAAGGGATCAGAATGTCACTACAGATCACTAAATGGAATTAACAGGCTAGAAAACACTGGGGTTGGGTACTGTTGATTTGCATTGCAGCATGGTACATGTTACTGAAGGGGAAACCAGAACTGTGTGTAGCTGAAGGAGAGAATGTGACAGTTCCTGTTGGCAAAATTAAAATTGGAACATCTTTTTCTAAATGGAAGCGAGAGCTATTGTAGTATAGTTGAAACAGTGATAAGGAGGAAAAACAACTTGTTGCAGAGAATGATGGTCACACTAGAGGTAATCAAAGCAGCAAAAAGAATGATTAGGCAGATTCACAAAAGAAAATATTCAGGTATTAAGAAAAGATCTAAACTCATCCAATAGTTCATTTGGCCTTCTATTCCTAGTGCTGCCTTTTACTCCATGTATCCACCCTCTACTGGTCATTTTTAAATAGCTAAAATTAACTAAAGACTACCTCAATGCATTGTCTGGAGCACCAGTTCAACTAAACTGACCAGATTATGTTGTTACAGCACGTGCTGTACATCAGAAGCTAAATTCACTCTGCCAAGATCTATCAGGTTTTGCACCAAGCAAACTGATCATGCACATGCCTGGCCTCTAGTCACCTGCCCAGAAACAAAGACCATCCCCATGCACAGAGATGTTATCCTTCCTCCAGTCAACCTCAGCTCTGCTGGCCTGCTGCACTGGAGGATCTTCACCACTGCTTCCCAACATGACACCCTATGGCTTCGATTTGAACTGTACAGAAAAGCAGGGTTATTCTCAAGTGTTAGAAGTTTTAACTTGGCTCAACATGCCAAGAAGGAGTTCGTCAAGTGTTGCTCACCCCTGTTTAAATGTTAGTATGGAAAGCATTCAAGAACTCCTCCATGAACTTGGGTTCTGTACTACAGGAAGAAATCTTTCCCTCAAGGAATTTAAAATATACTGCTTATATATCTAACCCCTCTCAGAAATTTTAAGTCCCACAAGTGTTTTCTGCAAACGTGATTCTTACCTCTTCTTCACAAGCCAAGGAAGTATGCCAAGAGAAGTAACTAGTGCATGTCTGCTCATCAAAAGACACAAAAACAGGCCGGCTCTCATCTCCAGCATCAGACTTGCATACAAAGCTAAAATAGCTTTTATGCTTCAGTGCAGGGTCTGTAGGGCAAGGATCTCCATCTTCATAGACAAGCTTTAACACCTGATCTTCATAACTTAAAGTTTTACTCTGTTTTCCAGCATTAACTGGTTTTTGGCCACTTGTGATGCAGACCGCTAAAGTGGAAAAAAGAAAAATTAAGAGAACAGATCAAGTCTGATGCAACTGCCCTCAAAAATTGCACCATACAACATAAACAGCAGGAAGATTAAGATTTTAGCATCACTTTAATTTTTCTAATAACGAATGGCTTTGCTACAGCATCTGGAGTTGCCATTAAACTGAGCTGAACTGCACTGATACAAAGACCAAATATTGCCTTCGTTACTTCATCAACCAGCTGAATGTACTGCACCTATACATGCTTAAGCAGTGTTTGGTTATCACCGCCCTGAAAACCAAGCAATTAACACAAAATGTCAGACAGCTTATATATATTTTTATTAAGATGCCTCTTAAAAAACAAATCAATCCAATATTTTCTTCTAACTCCACAAAAATAATTTTCACGACAAGCAGTATTCCTATTTTAGCATTTAAAATGCTTACGGATTATTTCATATTCAATTTGACACAAGAGCTAGTAATTCAACCTGCAATTAAGCAGGTATAAAACCAATTAATTAAGCAGAAAGTTAACTTCTACTGATGTTTCAGAAGCACCCAGAACAGAAAAAGAGGATTGCAAAAGTTTGAAGTGCAGACACAAAGCCCAGTGCAGATGTATTACAGCAATGCAGCACTATAACGTTCACTCTAGCTGGAAGATTGTAATGTCTCCATTTTCACAGCATTAAGGACATGCAGTAGAAGCAACTACATTCCTGACCTCATGTCCATTCATTAGGAACTAAAAGGACTGGGACTTGAAGTGAGCCCATGTGAATGGTGTTGGGTAAAAAATATATGGCCTCATTTCCTAAAACAGCTTTAGGTTCTTTTCCTGGTCAGTACAGCCATGAGCTGCTCCCTTCACTCTCCTCTGCATTTGCAGTAAACCATCACATTTTACAGTAAACTTGAGCATAAGCATTTCTTTTGGTTACCCTATAGTCAATGATTACAGTACCAGAAAGGATAAGTTGCTTACCAGCTCCATTAGCACATGAACTTTTAACTTCAGCACAAACATTCAACTCAATGATTCTGTTGTGTGAATCACTGATGGTATAGCCAGACTCTCGCTTTAAAGATGTCAGATCAAAGAGGTGGCCTATAGGGAGATCAGGGAACAATTTAATCTCTTATTCAGATTCAAAATCAAGATATTTCTTTGTATTATAAGCTTTCAGTAACTTAATTTAATCAGAAGGTTAACCAGACCCTATTTGTCTGCTAGCTTAGAAAGGCAAACAGTTACTTATTCACACTAATAGAGGAAAAACTAGTGTTTCAACTATCAGCTATTTATGCTCCAAGTGACATTGCAGGACAAGAGATTTCTACCATCAGTGAGCTTGTTGGTCACTATCTAGAGGATGTGTCATACTGCTCTTTACTAACAAATTCCTCCAAGAATACAAATACAGCAGTGCTGCTTCCAGCAGCCTCTTCCACACACAAAATCCTGAGGCCTCCTCCTTACCTGTGGCAGGATTGGTTACCCGACAGTCATTTTGCACACTGCTTTTGAGAGGACATGCAGCAGCAGTGAACCATAAGAAGGTATATTCACAATCTTCAATGGCAGTTATAAGTTCTGGCTTTGATTCCTAAATACAAAATAGTGGAGAGAGCAACATCTCTATAGAGTGACAGTGTAAGATTCCATGCCAACAGGTTTATCCCTGCAGCTGTAGCTGAGCTCAGTTCAAACACCAGTCCTAAAACCTGACAGATCATCATGGTCCAGTGAATTCATCCAAGAACAGAATATTTAACTGTGATTATGTCAAATACACAGTAGTACAGAATCATTATCAGGAGAAATAAAATCAATGAGAGGAGATCTAAAGGTAGCCTAGGGCAATAGAAAATCCTAAAGGCAATTCACATCTCATCAAATGGAAGAGTACTTAACGGCAGGGCATAGAGATGTGTAAGAGTTAAGAGCTACACAGTCAATAGCATTATTTACTACTTGAAACACTTCCCAACGTGCACTACATTCATCTTCAAGATGTAAGCAGACAATCTGAAACTATTACAGATGACAAAATTTATGCTAACAGAGTGTACAAAAAGATCTCTTAAAAATTGCTCAGCATCTTCAATTCAAGTACTATAAGTCCTTCTGTTAGCATGAAGACATAAAACTCCAGCAGAAGGAACCCACTTACAATTCTGCTTTCATCACACTTGAGTCGCAATATTGTTGTTTTGTTCCGCATTTGATCTGGACACAGATCTCCATTAACATATTTCAGGATAAAAGTGACATTTTCCCAACGAGGACCATCAGCCACTTCCCCAAGACTGGTACATTTTGTACCCTCAATGAGGGAGGCAGCAGCATCAGAAGGGCAGGAACCTATACAGATAAACAAAAACTGCATTATTACTCCAAAGGTTAGTAAGGTGTACTTGGCTGGAATAAAAGTCCACTACTCTACTTTCAGGTATATCATGGCTGATCTATCTGCAAGCCATTGTCCAAACCATACTCATTGGGGTGCATTTTCCCCAAAAACTGCAACTAGCAACAATTGTCTCACTTCACTTAAAATCATGCAAAAAGTAACAGCAGCTACCACAGGGGAAGTACACTACTACAGAGTGGACGGCTACAGTCTGGCCTTGCACTGCACAAAACATAGATTCAGTCAGAAGATGCCATAGGGAAATTCTGATCTGATTATTTTAATCTTTAAGAGCTATAGCAAACTTTGGATAAGGACTGAAGAGCTAAAGTGCCAAAGCTATTAAGAGCTGCTTTTGAATCTCACCCACTAAGAGGATGGAAATCAGGCTCACAATCTACCTTTCCTTCTGGTGCTAAAATCACACCACTGTCTCTGCATGCTTTGCTTTGTGATTTATTTCACTGCCACCAGCAGTACTGTCCTACCACTTGCCTCCCTAGCTGTAGGAAGAATATATCTGTATTTTGCACTCACGTGTAGCACTATATGGTACCAAGGGTCTGCAGACATTAATGTAGTATTTCTGGGTAGTAGCAGATATAGCAATGGCCTCCCAGTTCTCCCTGTGTCGCGTCAGAGATGAAAAGTCATAGAAATTTCCTTCAGCATCCCTGTACAAAAGATTATAGGCATGTAAAATAATTAAGCACTTTAAAGTTGCAATTCCTAAGTTACTACAGCAATTTCAACCTGCTAACTCTAAGCAGATTATTACACTGGAAAAGGAGTCTGCATCAGACACAGTGCCCCCCTAGAAACTTCAAATTCAGTAGAGGGATAACACCACTGCACCAGCTATTCCCACAGAAACTGTCCACATGCACACAGCTCTCAGCCAGTTCAAGAGTAACTCCAACTTGTAATTCAAGCATGTTGGCTTTCAGTGCACGGCAAGCGTACACACAGTTACAGTGTGTATGTATTTAACACACAGTTAAAATCCACTGTTTTACCTTAGGGTAGAGACCTATAATGAGGCCAGATGTCTGAATTCTGGGCCAGATATTAGCCACATTTGACCCCCACATCCAGTCTTAATGAGCTAATACTTGGTTGTGACAGATATAAATGACATTTTTCCTGAAGCACTGTTTGGTGGAAGTTCCAAACAGACAGTTGTAGCCTTATTTAAATTAGCTGTTGTTAAATAACTAGACACTTGCAACAACCTAACATACTCAGCATTCAACCATCAATAAATATAGACCAAACAGCTCCCTTTTATTATTCCCCAGAAGAATCTCAAAGTTGGTGGGGTTTTTTTTCCAATTAAATTAGTTTTCAGAAGCACAAATTGCAGAACTTATTTAAAATATTATGCACTGGCATTGAATGCTACATTAGCTGGTCAAAACACAATAGGTAAAGGGGCAGGGTTCAGAGAATTGCAAGAAGGCTGTATTTGTCTCTCTCAACATACAGCTCCATTTAATTTTGTGGAAACAACTTACTTGTAGGAGCACTCAGTAGATTTAACAGGTGGACAAGCATATGGAGTATGCCATTCAAACATGTAGGTGCAGTCTGGAGTTTCCTTCAAAAATACAGGCTGAAAGAACACAATATGAAATTAATGTGCTTTCTCATTTAGACACATGGAAACAATGAAATGCCTCAGTCATGCTTCAGGAAGATCCAAGTACATGCATATTATCTTAAAACCACACTATGCCTCTGACCAGCTAAGCATGGTTTCTCCCAAACTGGAGTTTATCCACATGGACACTTCTGATAAAAGAGCAGCCATTAGGAATTGCTGCCTCTCCCAGGAAATAAGAAGAGCAAAAGTAATTCTAGATGTAATTGTTTAAGAACAGTAAGGGAAGCACAAATTAGATACCAAAAGCAAGTAACCAGCTTATTTTAGTCTGGCCATGTAGTCCTGCTTTCCTGCACATTCAACCTTCTACTTTTTATTTCTTACAAAGAAACAGCTGTGATTTATGGAAGAACATCCCTTCCCAACTTCTCCAAGAGCTCTGGTAATGATAGATATCCCTTAAAGGAACAATATGCACTGATCTTCCTGGGCAATGATAAAGGTACCATCCATAAACAGGAGATTCAAAACATTCTTCATCTTTTTGTCCCCTCTCAGGACCTTTGAATTGCTTGTCTAATCTGTAAATGATTAGGCATGTTCATGTTCTTCACCCTAACTTTCCATACTTTAAAAAAGAGAGTAACTCTGGAAGACAGTATATACAGGAAGCATGTTTTGAAACTAACCTCAGATGTAGTCTTGTCACAATAGAATAATATAGCCGTTGATCGTTCATATATTTTATGACATTTTTCTCCCCTGGTGTAATTAATCATTATGAGACCATTTTTGAAAGTCAGTTTGTCTGTATGCAAGCCTAGAAGTGAAGAGTTGAGAAAAGTCAACAGCTACAGTAAACACACAACTGCAGTAATGCCTCTGACAACAGGGTCACATAATCAGCAATAAAATGCACAATTAAAGAATAGATAGACAGACCTCAACCTTCCTCTCAAACTTGCAATCAGTTATTGTGGGACTACTACTCCAGCACAGTAAGGCTGAACTCATTGAGTGTCAAGGTAACTACACATATGCCATTTTATCTGCACATTGAGCAAAAGCAGTGAGGTGTTTTATCTCTTTAGATGTACTAGATTAGCAAGAACCCTTCTATTACACCCTGGTTAATCTTCCTGTTCCCTAGGTTTGTTTAGGTAAGTGCAGTACCTGCTACTTTTTTGAAATTAGGGTCCATCTTCTTTACTTGACACGATGCAACACCGTGATGCTCTGCAGGGCAATGCTCTGTTATTTCTCCACAAACTCTGAAGTAGTAGTCATACTCATCTGTACTCACTTTGATGTCTTTATTGGATAGTGGCTTCAGATCAAAAACATGACCATACCTTGGATCTTTCACCTGGCAATCTTTTCCTTTAAAGAGAAATTAACAATTTCAAATATAACTTAAGATCTATTAGCCTCGCCAAATGCACTGGGGACAATTAAGGCTTACTGGACAAATAAGGCCACAAAAATGAGTAGCTACTTTAAGGCAGTGACACTGAAGAACCATCTTACTATAAATGGGACATTTCTTTTATAACTGCCACTAAAGCAAGATGCAAAAGCCACACTGTAGTTCAGAAACTGCCTCACAGTGGTCTCAAGTTCTTCTTTCAGCTGTGCTGAAGGTTAAGTACAAAATCAGAGACACTAAGTCCAAGACATGCTTAATTATCTGGAAAGAACAGCAAGGTCACAAGATCAAAGCAAGAGGTGTCCTAGATGTCAGTCTTGTATCTTCTTTTAACAGCTCTGAAGTTTGATGAGTTAAGAAAATAATCAGTCATAGGAAATATTTATTCCAGCTTACAAATCTACAAAGATGCATATAAAAGGAGGTTTAGGAAAATTCTAGTTTCCTGAGTCTCATTAGCTGATACATGTCAGTGACTTTGCTGTTGCTCAAGTCCTCAGTTTTAAAGTGACCCTTTTCTGAAGCTTTTTATTATTTATTTATTATATATTCTGAAGCTATTTATTATTTATATTCTGAAGCTTTTTAAAAAATCATCAGATTGTATCATTTGAATATTATGCTCTTTTCGATCATACATGTTGGTACCCAGCTAAAGAAATCAGCTTTCCTCCTTCAAAACCACAATTCAGTCACCAGTGTCCTGCACAGTAATTATGTGCTACAGAGCAGCAGTTTGTGAACATTCCTCATGCCATGTCAGATTATCAGCAGTTTCAATAATGACTAGGACCATTGTGATAGATCCTTTACAGGAAGGCCAGGAATAAGGAATTATCTACAAGCAGCAAAACAAAGCTTGCAAAGGCAGAGAAGATGCCTACATACTCCATCTTCCATCTAAGACACAATCAAGTACCGGAACTAAAACTTGTGACTTCTTGTTGCACATCCTGGAGTCAAATACAAACTGAGATTCCCCCACTGGCCTCTCCCCCATTGTCTAACTAGGGTCAAGTTTAGTCTTGCTTCCAGTCTGGTGAGGAACAGGGAATGGACTTGCCAGGCACAGAATCAACTCCGTTCTCATGAAACCTGATGCTTTAATATTTACTAGCAATTCTGTCTGTGATATAACAAGAGAGTAATAATGCTGTTTTGATAAAGTATTGTACTACATGTTCTTTCCCTAGATAGGCAAGTACATTTACCTGTCATCCTAACTTGCACTTTTGACATTAGATAGGGTTTGTAGTTAGCTTAAAGCTCAGAATAGACATTCCTCCACAAGCCAACACTTTTTACACAAAGATTCACAAGGCAAGAAACCAACATAGTTTCATTCAAGTATTTATTACTTGTACAGTTTGACTGATACTTTAAATCTCAAATAACTACTTACCTTCTGCTTTGTGAACAGGACATGCTGCCAAAGTCCTCCAAACAAAGACAAACTCACAGTCATTCTCTTGCTCCAACACTGGTGATCCCTACAGAAAGAGCCATATGAAGGAGGCTTACTAATAATTACACTACAAGTCTCAAAACATACACACATGGCTTTTCTTTTTTTTTACTGCAGTTTCACAGTTTAAAGTCTCCACTACCAAATTGCAGTATTCATGTTCAGCAAAGAGCTGCTTTTGGTGGCTCACAGGATTCCATGACAGCTCACAATTCTGTTCTACAGGTTCAGTAAAACAGACAGCATTTTCAAGAAGAGACAAGGAAAAACCCAGTATGTAAGATTTTACTTTTTAGAATCAGTCTCTCCATTTTAAGAGGAATAAACATGGTCTATTTTGGTACAAGCACTAAAGTCCTCAATAATAGCAAGTAGAAGAGAAAATTACCGTTATTTGATCACACTGGAAGATGATACGTGTAGAATAACGCTGATTATCTTTGCACGTGTCACCATTCAAGTAGATAATGCTTAAGGACCCATCAGTAGCAGCCTGGGGGTTTATCTGAATGACTCCCAGGTTCTTGCTTTTATCAGTGTATTTCACACAAGATCCTATGGCACCACCTACAGGAAAAGAACTGGGGTTTAGTTCAAAGCTTTGACAACTAGTGTTAAATTGATTGTAAAATAAAATAACAGAGTAGCTTTAAGAGAGCTTTGAAGTAAACTGTCTCAAACTCCTGAAGCAGAACACAACACACACATATTCATCAATACAGTTAGAGACACTGTGTAGCTGAAGCCTTTGAGGAATATAACAAGTTACTCCTACATACTCAAATCTTTCAAACTGCACTAATTTATCTGATTCCACAGACTTGTAAAAGACTGTGTCTTTTACAGTACAGTTAAATACATTAAACTGGCTAGAAATGGAGTACGACATGGCATAAGCTTCTCATTCTGGCTTCATTCAGTTAGGAGGCTTCAACAAGATTTGACTTTGTGTACTAGTTTCAGTTTAATTTTCTTCATTATTGGTGGTGAGTATGGGGCTGTGTTTTGGATTTGTGCTGAACACAGGGTTGATAATATAGAGGTTTTTTGGTATTGCTGAGCAGAGCTTACATAGAGCCAAGGCCTTTTCTGCTTTTCCTACTATAACATGGCAAGGGAAGTTGAGGGTGCACAGAAGGCTGGGAGGAGACATAGCAGGGGCAGGTGACACAAACTGATCAAAGGGATATTTCAGACCATATGACATCATGCTCATATAAAGTGGGGGAAGGAGGAGGAAGGAGGGACATTTGGAATTATAATTATTCCATTATTTGGAATAATGTCGCAAACAGTGACATTCCCAAGTCACTGTTACATGTGATGCAGCCCTGCCCTCCTGGAGATGGCTGAACACCTGCCTCCCCATGAGAAGCAGGGATTGTTTTGCTTTGTCTGTATGCTCAGCTTATGCTTTGCCCATTAAAGTGTCTTTACCAGAAACCATAATTTCTCACCCTTGCCCTTCTGATTTTCACCCTGATCCTGCTGGTGGGGAAGCAAGCAAGCAGCTGAATGGAGCTGATTGCTGGCTGGGGTTAAACTATGACACTTTAAATCCTATCTTCTTTAGAAAATAATAATAAGCTCACAGATCCTGGCAATAATGCCCTCAATGCAATTTTCCCAAATGCATTAATATACATCTCAATGCAGGAGTCCTGATGAGCATTAAGACTGCTCTCAGCTTGCAGAAGTCTGTTTATTAATGCTCCTGCATATGTCACCCAGACACATGGGTGACATACACCATCCAGATCTATGCTATTTCTGTGATTAAACGGAAAGGAGTCAATAAATCTTACTAAAACACCCAGGGACATTCACTCTGACTATAAGGTCTTGCATCAGAAGACACAAGTTAAGAAGTGCTTCCCACTTGGCTTACCAGGACATCCAGTCACATAGGGCAAGGGCTTGCAGACATTCAAGAAAAACGTTCGCTTCTTCGCTTCCTTTGAAGTATCTATAGCAACCCATGGCTCACCATCTTTGCTCAAGTCACTTAAGTCGTACTCATTGCCAGCAGCATCTAGAAGAAATGCAGTAAGCTGAGAGAACTTAATACTTGCAGCAGAACTGGATTTGAAATGATACCAGTTTCACTGACAAATACACAACTCAAAATAACTTTCAGAATCACATTAGATAAGTATTAAGAGAATGTACTGCTGCCACAAAGACATCACCATGCCAAATGTAGAACGTGGTTCTCTTGACAGTTACTTCCCAAATGTAACTTCTCCACAAATCACAGGTGCATTTTTACAGATGTCAATACTAAATTAACTCATTTTCTTTAGAGTAGGGCTGAAGCAGCATCAGTCACAGTAATGATTAAATGTTTTCAAAGTAATTATCAACTTTCTTGTGTATACCACAATGTTTTAAATTAGCTTCTTTCCCCGTTTTTTAAGTTAAGCCTGCTTCAAACAACTTACCTCTTCTCCCACCCTACAACTTCTACAAAGATTTTAAGTCTTACAAATGTCTTCTCAATAGGTAATCTTAAAGCCCTCCACTGAGCAGAAGTTTGCTGTTCAGTTAATCCTTCCAACATGGGAAAGAGCCCACCTAAATTCCAGGTACTTACCTGTAACCTGACAATCTACAGGAGCAGGAGCACAAGCCAGAGCTGTGTGAAACTCAAAAAAAGTATCATGGACGTCCAGCACGCTGTTTATCTCCTCACGCACAAACTTAAGCTCTCCAGGATATGAATCATTACAAATGAAAGTCACTCTGAACATGTCTGATGTTCCTATAAAACAAACATTTATCTACTGATGGTTCTGTTTGGAACATTTGAATTTAAGTTCAAGCTAATACTCGACTTCAAAATTTTCTAAGAGTTTCTTATTAATAACTGCTTCAAGGATAACACTACCTTGCTGATTATGGGGTTTCAGCTGTAAATATGCAAGCCTTCTTCAGAGAGCCATGAAACATTGCCTAGCAGCCACCATTGCCTCTACAAATAAGAGACCAAAATATGCCTTGACAATGTAATCATCTTGTTGAAATGTGTCTCCTTGACACATTTCAACAACATGATTACCTTTATTGATCTCTGCTCCCTATGTTCTTTGACATATATGAAGAAACAGAAACCTTTTAAAACACCACCCCAGCAATTAAGCATGCTGAAGCCTTTGAGGTTCCTGAATACAAAATCCAGTTTTCCCAAGGTCTTTTGTTGTTAAGATGTCATATTCCTCTCTACAAAGCTCAGTTTCATTATAATTGAAGAGCATTTACTATCAGAAAACCAGATATACATTTTTAATTCATTTTACCTGCAAAAGATATAATTCATGAAGTAGGTGCATATGAAGTATTAGAGCACTAATTCAAAAAATTCCATACAGGAGAGTACAAGCTTACTGAAAACTGACTTTTCAGATATGAAACACCTTTAGAAAGAATTATCCATGAAACTGAAGCTAAAAGCTATTACTTTACTTAGAAAAAGAACCTGAGTTCATTTTGTTTTCCCAATTTGACTATACATTTCTCCATGCAAGGACCAGTATCCTTCATCTGCTAAGGAGAAAACCCTATAGGGTATTGAGTCACTTTCCTAGAGTTTTGAAATGCACATGTATTACTGAGCCATTACCATTCTGTGTAACTTCATTTCTTCCTAAAATTTCCATAGGAGCAAGCTTGTTTAAGTAATTAATACCAAGCCAAATATACTTCAGCACATGAACAAAAGAAGGAATGAAGATCACTCACACTAAGTTTTTACAATACCCTGTGTATTTCCTGAACTCACCTGATTCCACATGAAGAAGGCCTCTGTAGGTAAGAGTTAGAAACCCTTCACTGGATAGATAAAGGGTTTTGTCCAATTCCAGTGGCCTCAGAGGTGTCAGATTTTCTCTTTCACACCCAGCAGCTGTTTCGCCATTGATTTTACCACAATATGGCAAGCGTCCACAAATGTTTAGCTAGAAGTTTTGAAAACATGTAGATGTACATAGTATTAACTGCATCAGAAAAACAAGGTCCACATAGCCATTTCTACATCAGTAAAACACTTGTAGAGAACTATTTGAAACAACACAGTTGTCTTGCAGCGCAGAAATTACAGACTCTAATTCAACTATAATACAGTAAGAGTATCCTCAATGTTCGAATTATGGGGTCCATAAATTCTCCCCACTAGGAGAGTAAAGGATGTGGTTCAGCATGTTTATTCTTGGCCTAAAGATATCAGTATGGGATTATCTATGACAGCCTAGGATTACTGACATGCAGATTACATTAAAAACACTGATATGGACAGACTAAATCCCTTTCTAGGCTTTCCCTGTCAATTTCTTCAGAATCAGCAGATAAATTGGCAGTACACAACAGAGTCCAGGAGGGGAAAATCACCTCAAAAAGGAGCCTCAAAAGTGTGGCTACCTCATGTTCTCCAAGAACCAGAAGTTTACCGCTTTCAAGATTAAGGCAAATTAAGTTATCTTTCATTCCCTCCCTCAACCACAATGCTTTCCTGCCAACTCATACTTCCTAAGAAGACTGAGTGAAAGCTCCCCTAGATCACTATGCAAGACAAAAAATGCAACAACAGCACTCAAACAACATAGAATGCAGTCAGAATCTTTACCGAGAATGTTTTCCCATTGCCAGTAACTGTATACCCTTGCTCAGAAGCCAATGGCTGCAGGTTGAACACAAAGCCGGTGTTCGGATCTCGCACAGAGCACGACTGGGAAAAAAATTACAACAAAATTATTTTCTCCTTCTGCATTTCTTCTGTTTAGATTTTACCTCTAACTCGTTTCAAGAACCAAAGCAGTGATTTAGACATATTCCTACCCTGCATATAGAACACCAGAAAACAGCTCTGACAGTAGCTTCATTCAATTCTTTTGTATATTTGTTCAAGTCTTTTGTTCCACTGACAATCAGCCACACCAACATATGAAAGTGGAATTTAACAGATGGCATCTATCATATTAGCTAAGAGCATGGAAATTTTAACTGAGGGCTGTTTTCACGCTAATGTGTTTATGCTGAGACCTGTAGGGCAGAAGCAACTGAGTAGATTTCACAGAATGTTTTGCATTGGAAGGGACCCACAAGGATCGAGTCCAACTGTTTAATGTATGGCTCATATGGGGATCAAACAGGAATCAAACCCTCAACCTTGGTTTTAGTAGCATCATGCTCTGAGCAACCGAGCTAATCTCATGGTTTAGTGTGAAAAAAGAAAAGCCTCATCTCATGATCTGCAGAAAACAAGGATATTACATATCCATACATATAAACTCAAGTTTTACTAGCAACATAGCAAGGGAATGAAACATTAAATGAAGCATTCAAGAGGAAGTAAACTGTTCTCACAAGAAAGCATTTGAGTATTTTTGTCAGAAGTTAGGCATTTCAGAAACACTTCAAAAATACAACATGATAAGATATCACAAGACTACATCATAATCAACTTAAGACTTCACTTTAGGTAGTTTTCTTCAAGAGCCATTTAAACAGAGAAACCAAGAGTGCTATAAATAAACATTGTACATTGATTCTATAAATACGATTTATATTCTCCTTTCTCACCTGGGAATCATCTTTTGCTTCCTTTATTGGGCAAGCAGCCTCAGTTTCCCATAAGAAAGTGGCCACACAATCCAGAATAGCTATAAACCGTGGGCTGCTACTCTGGAAACAGATTGCAGAGGAAGACTAGAGTAAGTGCAATAGCTAACACTTTGTCATATTTGAGATGCCTCCTTAGAGAAACTGTCAGGTTCTTCTAAAAGACTTCACTACAAAGGCACACAATTTCCACCCCACTTCCCTCTCCCTGGTTTATTTTGAAGGTCATCACTGAAAACTTATTCTAGTTAAGCATTTACTATGTGACCAAGCATTAGCCAAGAACAGAATCTGACATCCAAATACTCAGATTAAAGTCAATATTTAATCTAGACACATATAACTAGATCTTATCTCAGTCTAAGCTTTGAGGAATTTTGGTGTATAATACACAGTCCATAATTAAAAAAAAAAAAGGCAAAAGTAAAGCAACAGAAATCTGTTAGGTGAGGTAACAAGGTAACAGGAATATTAATTATGTACACTTCATGTCAGTGTTTTAGACAAAAGCAAAGCAGTTCATAACTGCTTCATGTCACAGATTTTTCACCACACCTCTTGGGCTAAAGATCACGTGGGTAAGGGGAGAGCAAGACCTGCAGATTCAAAAAGCCAGGAATACAAGTCTACACAAGCTTAAGTCTAATAATCCCCACAATCTAATCTTCAGTATGTGGAGTTGTAGCCCAAAAAGCTCTACAGATTTAAGAATTCTAGAATCAACAGTCTAGGGAGAATGCAGAACCTAAGCCTGAGAATGCACTTTACAATATTTTTCTGCTTAAGAGTGTCCACAATGCTTGCTGTTTTAAGTACTCATTTTCACATAATAGTATTTTTCATGCTAATTAGACTAGTCCAAAATACTACTGTTCATCAAGGGTGTTAGTTTGTATCTAGTTCTTGTTTATGATAAAATACTCAGACATGTGCTCCTCTAGCATCTAAATCAGTTTTGGTTTTACATCTCAATTTCAAACGCTCAAGAAGTCTCCTTTGCCACAAATCTGCTATACACTACACATCTTCATGTGGCTTCATGTTATAGGATGAGAAACCTACTATGATGAAATAACAACTGGAAGATCATTTGCCCTTACAAGAGTGCCCCTGGAACAGACAAAGTGGATGGTAGTGGTGTAAGTAGTTGTCTTTCCATCAGCATTGATGCACACAGAGCCATTTGCGTAGGTTAGAGAAACATGTCCAGGTCTTTCAATTACTAGTTCTTTGCTGGCAACACCAAGATTACTAATAGAGGTGACTTCAGAATAAGAAGCCTAGAAATAAAGAAAAGCATGTCAAAAACTTTTAAAAAAATAGATACAACCACAAAGAAGATACCTACTACAGTACTCTTGTACACAGGTTAATAGCTTTGAAGACAACAAAGCTCTCAACATTTCTCTCCCATTCTATATTCAAGTTTCACATTTTTAACAGACAACCTCCACAACAAGGTACAATTCCATTTTTGTTGGTTTTATTTTTACTACAATAAGGTGCTTGTAGTACCTTAGAACACCCATCTGCATCTCCTGGGCTACATAGTTTAGCAATTTAGGGAGGCCTGTGTCTTCTGCAATAGATAGAATTTATTGTAGAGCTCTTTGAAACAATATGTAGAAGCCTCCAGGTGTTCTCAGCATTGACTTTAGGGAACTGCCATGCTTAGCTAAGGCTAAAAATCAGTGACAGAAACTGAGCACTAGAAAGACAGTAGGTGCGACTACCAAAGTCTGAAGTCATTGTCACTGCAACATAACTGGTGTTTCCTAGTTTTAAGACACTACTTTAAGTCAATAGCAGGAACAAACTGAAGAATATACCTCCAAAACAGCTGTCCACAGACTTCTGCCCTTTTAATTTTTTTTTAACAACTCTTTAGATTGACCCAATGCACTCACCTTTTACTCACTATCTCAAGCAGTGAAGTAATAAAGCTCTAAAGTGTCTCTACATGTAAAGGAAGCAGCCTTGCACAACAAGGCCTATTGCAACCACAGAGAATGAGCAATAATTATCTCTCAAGTGCTGTGTTGGCAATGACTGGCTTCAGTCACTAACGCATCCCCTTTAAGAGGAAGGTGTTCTCTCTGTTTGATAGAAGGAACTAGGACGGCTGGGTGAGCCTCTAGCTCAGCTTTCCCTACAGCTCTGAGCAGCAACGAAGTCAGTGAGGGCAATGGGTCAATTCAGCCTGTCAGCTGCTATCACTTCCATGATAAATTGTTATACTTCAGGGCAATACAGAAGTAGAGGCCCATAACATCCACCAGCGGTGTTTCTTCTTTTATTTGCTTGGCAACATCCACCTAATCTACTCTTCAGATCCAAAGCAAGCTCAGGGAGGGCAGGGATGCAACAAAGAATCTTTAAACAAATTTTTTCCACAGTTCAATCTAAAACAAGCCCGAAGCATGACAAAATATCCAGGAGGACAGCCTGTTCCTAAAGAAATGTGTATTCCTAGCAGTCTCTGAGACTCCAGCAAAAGAGATGCAGCATGTCTGCCTCTGAAACACAGGGCAAAAAATCAGCAGTGTCAAACATGACATTGGTACACTTGTAAAAATTAAAGCTTTATTCTTTGAAGAGGTGGACAGGAGCTCTACCATTTTGCTATGATTATGCAACTATAATGGTACACAAAATATCCCTTTGCACAAGGAATAAGAATTCACATGGCTGTTTTAATCTCACTCGTGCTCTTTCAGTCTCACTCATGTGGCAAACCAGCTCTGAGTTGGGCTGGAAAGGGTACTCACAGAAACCTGCTTATATTCCATCTGACAGACAGATGCTCGCCGGTCACATCCTGGGACAGCAATCAGGGGTCGACAGACATTTATGTAGTACTTCTTGCGCTCACTTGGTCTTGAATTATCCATGGCATACCAGTTTTCACCTCTCTTTTCAGATTTTGCTAATCTGAGCAGAAAGAGAAAGTTCTGCTCTAAGGACACACATGCTTCATAGACTCTCTCCAGCTTTCTCAGTCTCAAGAAGCAGAGCAACCCTAAGGCATTCCCGACTAACTTCTCCCCCTCATTTTTAAGTGCTACAATTAGAAAGAATACTCCTGGGACACAGAGCACAGTTGACAAGGTAATATGTTTTTATAAGCAAAACCATCCCAAAAAGTCAGTTTACATCCTAGGAGGCAAGCCAACATACTAGAGGGGTTTCACCATACTTGCAGTCAAGACTCTGACGAGGTGAAGCTTCTGGTGCTGTCTACACAGGAAACCAACTTCAGCCAGAACACCAAACTAGAATAGCTAAGTTACACTGCATGTGTCACTTTCCTACCTTGACAAGTCATATTGGTCCATGGTGTTGCGATCTGTCACAACACATTCCAGCGGGATTTCTGGACAAGCATGTTCAGTGTACCACCTGAAGTTGTAGGTATAGTTATCTTCTTTCTACAAATGAGCAGAATAGCTAAGAGAGGCTTTTCACATTGACAACTTTGTGACTCACAGCTACTGCTTTATACATCAAGCTTGGTATCTCTCCTGGGTTTTGGGATATATCTTCTCAGACTGATTTGTGTTGGTCTGTCCTGTTATAGATCTTGCCATTCCCTGTGTCACCAAAAATGCTCTTGCCAAAAAAAACTGCTCTGGTTCTGTTAAACTGCTGTCTGCTGGGTACACAGTCATATCGTCTGTTACTTCTCAGCCACTTTGGGTTTTTTCCAGCTAGAAATATGAGACAACCAAAAGCACTAATTACATGGCCCACTAGAAGAGAGTGAGGTAACAATCTGGACCCAGGTAAACAGTTTACTGTTCACTGGTCAAGGAAAGCTTTATGGCTGCAACAAGAGTCAAATATACCAAGAGAAATAACTATTTATTTTAGTCTGCATTACAGATACTGGGTATTTCCACACATAACACCCCGCTTGTACAGACCTAGTAGCTATTGTCAGTATTTTAGGATGGAGATCCTTCCTTTCTTCATTTAGAACTTCTTACCTGATACTCAGGCTGACCTATTCCAGCATCATGGTCACACAGGAAAGTTATAAGGGTAGAGCGCTGTGTTTTATTCTCATTGTTGTATGCTGCACCATTTTTGTAGGTCAACTGAATCAGACCATCATAATAGGAAAGTTTGGAATTGGGCAGTCCAAGACTCCAAGACTGATCATTACTAGAAAATAAAAAGTGAGTTTTGAGAGTGAACAGAATGCAAAATCGTCTCCAAGAGAAGTTTTACAAATAGAAACCACATAAGTTTACACAAGACACCATAATAAGGCATAATAATTAAATAAGGTTGATTAGACGTCAGTGAGCTGGGATAAAAAGAACGCTGCCAAAAGGAAACTTAAAACATGAACAGATGTCCTCCTTTGAAAAGGAAAAGAAGTTACATATTGCTAAGATATCTAGAAAACTTGAGTACTCCTGTCTCTAAAAGGGTGACAATACCATCAAGTTCTCATTCTCCAAAGTGGAAGTCAAACTGCAGACACTCTCATCTTGGGGTCAAACTGGCCTCATCCAATTACAATGGATGAGGGCAATGAAGACCTAGGACTGCACAACAGCTCTCTGCTAGGTATCAGCTTTGGTTCAGGAGTGTTTTGTCACTGACTTAACATTGACTCTATCAGACCTAGCTTGATCATCTTCCTCTGAAGAACATTTCTAGGGTCTGCAGAAAAGTGTCCTTGGCTGGAGAGTAACTCAGGGCCAAGTACCCCATCTCTGGCAGCAGGCTGACCTGGAAACCTGAAGTACACAGGTATTTCTGATGCTACCTCAGCCATAGTTTATAGGAGGCAAAAGCAGTGATGCTGTCAGAGTAGCAGTACACACTAGGACTGTACATGGAACAGCCCATTTAGTAAGAGAGATTATAAAATTGTTAAGGTTGGAAAAGACCTCCCAGATCAAGTCCAACCATCAACTTAGTACCACCACCAAATCTTTCCACTGAACCATGTCCTCAAGTCCATATCCATACATATTTTGAACACTTCCAGGGATGGCAGTTCCACCACTTCCTTGGGCAGCCTGCTTCAATGCCTGACAACCCTTTCCATGAAGAAACTTTTCCTACTATCTAATCTAAATATCCACTGGCACAACCTGAGGCCATATGGTACAACATTCAAGATCTGGGCTTCACTACTACCTAAGGCAGCCCCTGCTCATCCCAAGTGCAGCAAGCTCACATTCTTTAGGCCAGCTCTTGGAACAGAGCTGACCCTCAATCTCTGGATTATAGGTTGCCTTACTACAGCTGCAGCAGTAATCTAGAATTTACAGTCCCTATGGATAACAAAAGGGAGAGCAATGGGCACATTGCATCTCACAAGTTAGCTGTAAGCAAGGCTACATATATGTGCATTTGGCTTGAAACAGCTGGCAGTGTAATTACTGCAAATTATATGCTAATTACCTGAATCTATTACAAGTAGCCCAGTAATTACTTTACATGCAAATTGTTCATTGTTGCACACCAACAACACATCATGCAACAAGACATCTTCCCTTACAGACAAGAGAATGAGTTACTCACCTCCGCGTTACTTGGCAAGCTGCCGATTTTGTGTGACACCGGTCATCAGGCAGACTGCCACAGACGCTTATGTAAAACCAGTACTCCTTCGTAGTAACTGTATAGAAACTTTTTGCCTTGGCCAGAGGTGATAAATCAAAAGAGAAGCCTGATCAGGAAGGAATAAACTGTATCAGTTTGATTTTGTCCTGATATTTCTCACAGGTTTTGATTCAGTCAGTCACATGGCTAGCTCACCTCCCCCTGAATAAGCCTCCTTCTATGCAATTACTGTTCCAGAAACAAAGTGGAAAAGTAAAAGCATGGTTTCTTATACAGAGAGATCTACTTCAGTAAAATACATATTACATCTATTTTCCTACATTCACTGGGAGAGTATTAAGCTCATGCTGTTCTGATCTTCCATATGCACATACTTAAAACTGTGGGTACTTAGCATTAGGCTGAACTCACCTTGCTCCCGGGTATCATAAGGACTTATTTGTTGTGGCATAAGTTTTATCTCTAATGACCTTTTGATTTGCTGAACAGAAATACATACCTGCCTGAGGATCAGACACCTGACAGTCATCTCCTTCAGTTTTAGACAGGACACACGCAGCAGCAGTATACCACTCAAATGCATACGAACACTCAAGCTCTGCCATCAAGATTGGAGCACTTTCTAGATCACCTGGTATGACAAGAGCAACGCGTTACACATACAGACAGCTGGGCTGCCAACAGGAACTAGGAATCTACACCTAAGAAACCAATTTCTCCTCAAAAGCCAAGGTAACTATAAAAGTACCTGTTCTTTGAAAATGGAATCAAAAATATTTTTCACAGACTTTGCATCATCCTCCCCAAAAATAAAAGTTTACCACAGAAGTAAAGGCACAGGGCTCAATCTGCTCCTGAGAACCATCACAATATTTGAAATAAAGTCTAGTTTGATATACAAAACTGGTATTTTGATATATAAAACTGGTTTTACTACAAAGCAATAGCTGTATTAGCAAATAGTGCATAATCTGATCCTAACAGCCAGCACACTTGGAAGTTCCAAGTTCCTCAGGCAGAGGTAGAGGAACGAAGGTTTTCTATTTTCCTGGGAGATAGTTAACTAGCAGGCTATTATAATCGACATGAACAATATTAACTTCCTTTCATAAACTGCCAGCAGTTTAGATACAAACCATATTTATTGGAAAAGAAGGCTAAAGTATTTGATCTCAGTTCAGAACTACTCTTTCCCATCAAGATAACTAGAGAAAGAAAGTGCTTCCAGATATTTGTATCGCTTCCAGATATTTGTGGAGTCTTAAACACTTAAGCATACTTTAATCACGTTTGAAAGAATCTTATTTCAAGAGTTTTTAAAGAGTATTTTTATAAAAGGTAAATAACTAAATACCTGCAATTATATTGCCATCATCCTAGTAAACAAACCCTGATACTTCAAGCTTGTGCATAGAAAGAGATAGAAAACATGCTAATATTTAGCACATGCTAATATTTTGCACTCATGTCTGGGCTTATTAGATAACCTACAGTTTTTAACTGGACCAATGAACAGGGTGTGGATGTTCTTACCTGGTCTGCATATTAGAGTGATAACTGTTTGGATTTTTTTGTTTTCTTTAGAAGGACAGCTGTCTCCATTTGAATAGATAAGTTGAATATTCTCTCCAACCTTCTTTGGAGAAGATACAAATGTTCCAAGATTCTTGCTGTTGTTTTGCTTATCTGTAAAAACAGTAAATACAGAACTTTTGTTTCTCTGAAAAGAAGTGAAACTTCTGTTAGATACTAAGACTTTCCACTTGTCTAGTTAATGAGAAAGTATCATTAGGAGTTTGATTTTACCTTGCCAAACCATGCTGTGGTTCTTTAGTTAGAAAAAGCTGTGCATTCTTTCTTCAAGCGTTTCTGAGATCACAAAAGAAACATGCTCCTAACTTCTGTATCCTCAAATAAATGAAGGCACTCAGGACAACCAACCCCATTTGCACAGGAAGTGCCAAGCCTTCAGAGGCTTAAAAAACCAGTGAACCAAAAAAACTCCATAAACACCACCAACAAAAACCCAACTCACCTACAGAGCAAATAGCAGCACCATCTGAACAGCTGAAAGCTCCTCCTCTCTTCAACACCTTATGGCAGACATTGATGTAGTAATGTTTCCTTCCTACCTCTGAAAAGCTACTGTCCACAGCTTCCCAGTTCTGGGCTGACTCTGAAATATAGAGGGTCATTAAGAACAAGTCACCTGGCTAAACTGTTGCAGCATCTCCATACCAAAATGCCTCTTATTATAGGGTAGCCCACATTTATTTGCGTGATAACCTCTCCTTCAGAGCATCCCTGAAGCCCTGATTTGAGCTCCATTCCCCCACCAGCAGAGATTACCACCTACATCTGTCCCCTGAAGCCATAGCTGCCAAATCTTGCCATTTTTGGATGTGTCTCCTTTGCACAAGTCACTGGATGGAAGCTGCTGAGCCATGGTGGATCCTGACTGGCTCAGGCTTCCCAGAGAGATGGTGGATGCCCCCTCCCTGGAAGTGTTCAAGGCCAGGCTGGATGGGGCTTTGAGCAAACTGGTCTAGGGGAAGGTGTACCTGCCCATGACAGAGGAGTCAGGCTAAATGATCTTTAATGGCCCCTTCCAACGCAAACTGTGATTCTGTGGCTGAAAACCACTTATGATGGCAGCAACCAAGGCAGTCATGGACATGGCAACTAAGGCACTCAGTCTGTTTGGAATGAGGGAAGCAAACACCAGCATCCCAGAAATTCACTAAGAACAACAAAAGCTGACTAATACTCAGCTAGAGAATTGCACTGGGGATGGCATGTAAACTCAGGACTGCAGAAGTAACTGAAAGTCACTAGTTTTTATTGCCATACCTGAACTGCGGATAAGAGGTGACAAGTCATAGTGTTTTCTCTTGTCAGTAACTCTGCAAAGGAGATCTTTTTCCTCTTTAACACATGCGTATTTTGTATCCCAAGTGAAAAAATAGGTGCAGTCAACTTCACCGGTGAATACTGGAGTTCCTCTACCATCATTACCTTAACATGGGAAACAGATGAACACATATGAAGTTTCTAGAGGGGGAAGGGGAAAAAAGCAAGAAGACTTGACGACTAGCAATGAGCAAGGAAGACAAAAAGTCCTTTTGCTGCAGAGGACTTGTGTTTCTGGTTTTTTACCACTGGCTAAGAAAAAAAGGCGCTTTTATACTTCCATCTTCTCAATCATCAGTGTAAATTTAGACTAGCAGTGCCACTACACAGCACATCCTGCCAGCCATCAAAATTACTGCTTGATGTAACAATTTCTTGTGTTAGCTGTGGCTCAAAGCAAGCATTCATTTGAGCATAAGGTCTACTAGCAAGCATGGGAGTTAAACCCTGAGCAGAGCTGTCAGAGCTTGTTAAACTCACCTGCTGTTTCGTTGCACTCGAAGTTTATGACAGTCATTCTCTGAAAGCCAGAACTACATGCATCCCCATTTGGATAAATTAAAGTGAGATCCCCATCCGAGTATCTGAGGAAGAAGTCAGTTTTAGATAGAAATATAGGGTCAGACAATCACACAGTGTTCTTCACATAACAGAAGTCACACTCTTGTTCAATTATAAATTGTTTCACTACAAGGGAAAACAAATGCTAGTTCAACATTAATAATGACATTTCTACAGCAATGAAGGCTTGCATCCACTGATTTTTCTGATCATTTTTCATTAATTTCTATAGAAATTAAAGAATGCTCTAAAGCTCCCTTAGGTATGATGGGATATTTATTCCCACTAGTTTATTGTGTGGCTGTTTCTGCAAGAGGAGGAAGTCATACTTCCTGGAAAATCACTGCAACAAACCTGTCACAGACAAAATGGAAGATCATATCCACATGAATTAATCTCTGCTTTACAATCTCATACAAACTATTATCCCTATATGCCACTTGGGAACCAGCTTCTATTGATACTGCTTTACATGTAAAACATGTAAAAAGGAAGACAACAGGCAGTGCACCACAATCTGCAATTGGGACAACAAAGTCAGTGGAAGTCTTTCTGTCTAGCCAATGGCCTCTGCCAATCTCACCAGCTCCTTTGTTTGCTAATGCTATCCTGCTATACTGTTACGGTTTTTCTGACAAAAAAAGTGACAAAAAATGCTTGCATTTTGTATCAATTGTTGATTATGTGACAAGTAAGTAAGCATCAAAGCAGGAAACGGACCAATCAGACCAGTCAGCAGGGCTGAAGAGCATTTACACACCTTAGGGTTTGGTTCGCATATCTTCCTGCCACTCTTTGCTGGTTATTTGAAACTTTTACTTGGCAAGATGAAATGTATCCTGTATCATCCTTGCAGTTACCTGCAGTGGTTTTCCCACATACATTCAAGTAATAGTAATACTCCTCTTTGTCATCTTTGGCTGCATATGGTGTGACATATTCTGAATGAATAAAAAAAAGTGTTTTAACATACATCAGGACAGACATGAAACTCCAAATATCACCCGGGACATTTTTTTTCTGTCCCTAAATAAGGAAATGCAAAACTGGCTAGTAAAAACCACAAAAACAAAAGAAAAATACTGAGCTTACCAGAAAATTGATTAAGTGGACTTAAATCAATAGAGATATCATGTTGCTCATTAGTCAGACAACAGTTCTTACTCTCCAGGTAATCCCTGTGACAGGCATACTCAGTAACCCACTCAATTTCATACCGGCAGTTTGTTTTTGCTGTAAGTTTGGGACCTGAACTCTAAAACAGAAGTGAACAGAAATTAAATTATAAGTTGACTTACTTGAAATATAATCTTTAAAGCAACAGTATCACATTCCTCTAAGATCAGTAACAACTACTTCACCTCTAATACTAAAGATGTGCGTTTCTGGCGTCTCTGAAATAGGTGTTGAGAAGAAATAAAACAGGTCTTATAAATGATGTAGCAAACTATTACAAGTCTAAGCAGAAGTAAAGCATCAGACATTAGGAGAAAGACAGCAAAAGTAATAGTGCTTTTAAAAGTACTTTTCCTTAATGTGCTGGAAAAAGCAAAGATGTGAGCCCAAATGGCCTAAGCTAGGATTGTGTTTGCCTCAGAGAAGTCCTCAGTGCAGGAAATAGAGATCAAATGCTCTCTGAAGGCAAAGCAGACTTTTAGACACTGATGTTTCAGCAGCTTTGATTCCCTCAGTCCAAATCAAAATAGAGATATTTGAGAACTCTTTAGCCAACAATTCTGTCAGATGAGTTATCTGTTGTGATATATTTTTGCACGTCCAGGAGAAGCAATAGTCTTGGCTTTCCCCACTTTAAAGTGAAACACTAGAAATGTAAATTGTTTCATAAATCTGTATTTCTGCCATCCACTGGAACAACTGGCAGATACACAGGTATGAGGTAAATTACAGGCACAAGTATCATCAGTAATACTACTCATCCTACAAGAGTGCATAGCTATAGCAAGGTAGTACAAAGTGACAGTACAAAAGAGCCGGGTTTATTTCTGCAGCAACAAGAGTGAAGTGTGGGACCTATCTAGGTCATATGAGGGACTAGACATTAAACCAAAAATTAGCCAGACAAGAGCTCCCTCTTCACTAATCTGCAACAAAAAGCATCACTATATGAAATGGCAGAGCATTAGCAATTGCCCACTTCAAGGAGTGTAGGTTGCTGAAATTACCCGGCATTACTTGGAAGTTACTGTCACATTGCATTCAAGTTAGAACACTATAGATTTTACTTAAAAAGAATTAATGAGCCTGCTTAGTAAGTGACAGACCCTTGCCACGCAATGACACTTACTAGCTACTTTTTTCCCTGAGGAAGAACAGATTAATAAAGAAACCAAGTAACAGGCAACAGCTGTAAGCCTGCCCAGCCTGACTGAGGAGGAAGAGTGCTCATTAGCAAGCAAAGCTCTGTGCCAATGTGCCCAGGAGTAACTCTACACTAAGTCCTCCTATGCTCAGAGATAAGTCTTGAACCCTTGTTGCCCCCTGTAAAGGGATAACCAAATTCACCAATACAAGAGACAACACATTCCTGGGGAAATTCTGTTCAGGTTCTTATTTCTTAAGTTCTAGAAGACTTTAAGAGTACATCTAGAATCTCACACTCTTCACAAGCTACAAGCCAAAAATACTTACGCTCTCTTCAGGTCTGAATAAAAATAAATAATAAAACACAAAAGTTAAATACCAACCAGTTAACACAAACTAAAACTTTGAAGTTACCTCTTCTCCCCTCTTTGATGGGCAAACAAAAGTGATTGTCACTGCTGGATTGTGGCCTAGGCAGAAGCCGGGCCTTTCTTCATCATGCTTGTATAGTGTCTCATAACTCAATACAAGCCTAGAAATAGAAAACAACAAACCAAAAAGACAGTTAAGACACCACACTCTACAGAAAAAGGATATTCTTGAAATGCTCAATCTTTGCTAGATGCTCCAACAGAATATACCAATGCGGCCCTGCTCCTAAAAGCAACTTTTAGGGAGATCCTCATTCCTTTAATCTTAAGAGTTAATTAAAAATAGAAATTAAAATAGTCCCAGCAAAATTACTTAATACAGTATCTTCTGGTACCCTACTTAAGACTATGTTGAATGCCTTGTGACTCATATTGTAGCAAGAATTTAGTTGATAATCACAGGAACACAGGATAATCGCAGTTTTGCTCTCAAAACTACTGCTGGAGAGCAGATGTGGCAAATGTTCTTGCAACTTTTGAAAGCAGTGTCCACTCAAGTTTTGTCACATTACGGTACTTTTTCACCTCTCTACATATAAACTCTTTCCATTCTGCCCCTAGAATTAACAGCAAAATGAACTCATTAGCAAATTGACAGGAGCAAGGCAAGTGGGTCAAATCAGGTGAAGCAGGAGAAGGAGAATAAAACATGGTAACTAACAGGGAGACAAATAGCAAGATGACTTGGATGAGAGAACAGGATGATCACCACAACTTCCCAGCTATGCATTATTATTCTGTGCAGTTTAACAGGCAGAAGACAACAGCTCCCAGAGCAGTACATTCTGGCTTCAGATTAGCCACAGCACAGAAAGGCATCATCTGCTCCTATTCCCAATTTTTCAAGTACTCCTGGGTAGTAGAGTGAGCCAAATGCATTTAGCCAGTGGGACCTCAGGCAGTAGACAGACAGGACCAAATCTTACCCTGCTGCCTGTGGGCCAAGAGCACTTATCGCCCCTTGCTTCTATGAGTTCTGCAATTCTGTAAAAAGGAGTCTCTCACAACAAAGGAGAAAATTTGATCTGTTGTGGCAGTACCACAGGACAGAGTGCTCTGACAGTATTTTTGAACAGTTTTCTGCTAATGCTTCAACACTGAAGAAGTATTAATGTTACCTTTTAGGAGACTCATCTGTTACCAAGAACGTTGTTTCCAGGCCAGATGACTGAAGTGCCCACAGAAGTATGACCACAAAAATTGCATACCTGTCTTTGTCTTGAAGCTTCAGCTGCTCCTTTGGACGGCCAACATCATACGCCAGACCGTCATGTAACAAGCAAGCAGCACTGCCAGCAGGGCACTTTCTGGTCTCTCCACTTGAACCTCCTGGTTATTAGCACATAGAAAAGAAGTTATAGGACTCAGTTTCTAAGCCCTGCTCTACCTGAAGTATCTCGCCATTTCATCTGTGGGTTCTTCTAAAAATAGTTCTAAAAATCAGGCTACATTAGACTGTAAAATTGACAAGACAAAACCTGCAGTGCTTGTGGTAATTCATGCTGCCCTGGTTGGGGACAGCAAATTCATCCTTCCTGACAAAACAGCCACAGCTATTTGCTACTACAGCTGCTGGATACACAGGGCTTTGAAAACTTCCAAAAGTGTGCCAAGTATTTCTTTTTTTTTCCCACAACCAAGTCAGGGGTAACCCCTCCTTACTCCTCCCCTTCTTTGTCTATTATTAACCACCTAATTCAAAGCTGTGAGCAAAAAGTTTCATACTAGTGAGATGTTTAAAAGAATAGACCTCTCACTACAACTAGAAGCATTAAACCCTTAACAGGGGCACAAA
Organism: Agelaius phoeniceus; assembly: GCF_051311805.1. Taxonomy (NCBI): domain Eukaryota; kingdom Metazoa; phylum Chordata; class Aves; order Passeriformes; family Icteridae; genus Agelaius; species Agelaius phoeniceus. The sequence continues at coordinate 58,491,932 of NC_135267.1, forward strand.
CCACATATTTAACTACTAAGTAAAAATCTCAATGAGAGTATACAGCTAAACTAACCTTTTCAGCAAGTTTCAAATATGTTTTTTTCTGGTTTAATTCCTTATACATATGGCTCTCAACTGAGAGGGAAGTGCTAGCTATGCACCAGTACTTAGGCAAGCACCTAAACAGAGCTTAGATGCACTTAGATGCTTTAGATGCACCTCAGGACATTCATCAGGAACTGGGCAACAACCTGGAGTCCAAAGGAATAAACTTGGAACACATGAAGCCCTGTGAACAACACTGGTCCTATTTGGCAGTAGATACAAGACAAGCTGCCCTCTCCCACTTAGAAAAAGTGTCCTGACAGTATTTGCACATCCAGAAGGGGCCTATCTCTGAACACCTCAATACTTGGAGAGTAGGGAGTTCAAAATAATTATCTAAGTCTTGAAATACTGATCTTTGAACATAGGACAACTTTAACGGAGACAATGGCGAAGAACCACGTTACAAGAGATTTACACACTGACAGGTGACATAAACAACCATTCAAACCTATATCCCTGCAGACATTTATGAACAAGGAATCATCATCAGAATCATCCACCAAGTAGTGTCCTGAAACTTGGATGAGAGGACTCAAGTCATGTTTCTTGAGATCTTCATCAAACACATAGCAAGGGACCTAGAACAACAACAAAAAAAATTACATGCAAACCATGCTACACAAGTAGAGGGAAGTTATGAACAGGAATATATGAAGCCCAGTTAGTATTTGGAAAAGTTTTTTTACTTTTGGAAGCTCAAAGCTAGACATGCTGATTAAAATGAGGCATCCAAAGTTAGACTAATTTGCTCCAGCTTTTAAAAGGGCTTTACTATAAACAACCACCCAAATTCTCAGCCCCACCAACTTCCAACATTTATTCTTTACATATCTAAAAAACATAGGTTTATGGAGGTTGTTTGAATTAATCTGGGGTGGGGGCAGGTAATCAGAGTAAAATTCTCACGTATGTGAAGAGTAACTTCTGCATGGATAGTACATAGATTACCTCTTTCACAGGTTTAAACAAGTCTTTCTTGCAAGCCACAAAGGTCCTCCATTCAAAATAGTGCACACACTCTGTTGCTGTTACAAATTCAGGGGTACCCTATTTTAAGTAAGAAAAAATAATGCTTTGAAAAACAGACTGGTTTTATTTTACATCTGTAGACATTAAGAAGTTTATTCAAGAAGTTAAGAAAAACAGAATACAGCACATCAAAGAACAAGGGCATACAATTTCTTAATGGCATTTGTTTACAGCAAGATTGTTATGTAACAGCTTTGTTGGGCCACTCAGGAAGATGCAGGATGCCAAATCCATAGTCTGCACCAATACTCAACATATCCAGTCCTAATATGCAGTAACTGTATTCCATCCTTTAGAAGTGCTCACTATGTCAGCTGACAGAAGCACCAGTTCTATCTGCTTACTAGAAAGGAAGGAAGACACCAATAGAAATGCATATAAATAGGTTAACACAGTGAGGCAATGCATGGTTTACCCATGGTTCCCTTTTATCCTACAGAAACAACTGATTAGCAGCCTCTTCCGCTACACAGAAATAATATCCCTGACCTGAGCTGCCTATTTTTATAGGCTCATGTTATACACATTTGTATATATTTCAAGATGGGTGTTCTACCATGGTTCAGAAACGGATGTTCAACTGAATGTCAACAGTGAAAACACAACAATTTTTCACTTGGCTCTCCATCCCCTCAGCTAGAAGCAGTTTAGCACACAAACTGATTACCTCTCTCATTTAACCCTGCCATAAAAGGGGACGAAACAAGTTGCTCCAGACAGTATTACAAAATCCTTTTACTATGTCACGAGACAAACAGGTATTAGAACTGAGCTAACCAGAAGAAGCCTGAAGATCAGTATGATCTGGTGTTACAGTTGAAGTTGAGCAATAATTTTTAATTTAGTTTAAAGAGTCATCTGCTGCAACAGAACAAGAAGCTTTTAAGTCTCTGCTGCACTGGCACTTTGTTTGAACTGGCTGGATTTCCAAGGGGGGGTGTGCAATAGCATTGTCAGTGCCAAGAGCAGCACCAATAAATACCTCTCCCGGAAACACAAATATGGGAGCTGATTACAGCCCATAGTGAGCCCTCCTGTCTGTTAAGTCTGTGGAGGATGTAACTCCAAAAGCATTTTGAAGGGAACTGCATGTACACAGGCCCCTAAAACTTTTCAGGGATCTCCAATCACACTTCAAACACATTCTCACAAAAAACTATTTCCTCAGAAGCCCAGCTGGCTGTATAAGCACTGTTAGCTCAACAATGTGCAGACCAAGCCTAAGGCTTACTGCTGTCAACTATGCTGCCCCACAACAGAGGTCAGTCATTTAAACAGTCCTGCCAGATTCACAGCTAAGGCACAGCCAACAATTAAACAACAGCTCACACTGTTATGGTACCCTGCACACTGTTGACTCATTCCTCCATATTAAGCTAATAAAATACTACAGTGCCAACCATGTAAAAGAACTGAAGACAAAGAAGAGCCCAGAACCAGAACTAAGCTGCAGACCTGCAACAATTTTCTACCAGAACTGAATTTTGAAAGCCACAATAAATTATGACTTTTAACTTAATAGTAAAACATAATTGGCTCTTCTTTAAGCTGTGAAGCTCAGTAATCAGTACATCCAAAAGCACAGCAAGTCTCTTTAAAAAGCAAGTCAGAACTACTTATCATTTCCATTGAAGATAACAGCACATTATTTAGACTTACCAGTGTTTTCCCACACAGGAAGTTAATATTGCTTTGAATTTGGTGTTGACTGCCTTGCTGCAAGCAGTTACGTGTAGTGTTGAGCTCCAGAAGACTTTCAGAAACTTTCTGCAAGGCTAATTCACCTAGGGTTTAAAAATGAGAAGGTGGGGGAAAAAAGACTGTTATAATACAACACCTTCCTAGAAGCTCAACAGACAGGGTCTAGTTTCAACCACTGAGCAGCACAGGAGATACCAGTCCACTTGAAGACAGTACAACTAAAGATCTTTGTGGATTTTCTGATTTGGAAGATCAGATCCAAGTTAAGATAGTATTTGACTCTCTCATCACACTTGTACTTTCTTAAAGGTTTTTAGCAAACACTTTCTAAAATGAAAGTAAAACAGCAGGTGCTACTACAATCCAGTCACCTCCTTAGGAACAAGGAAAGCTGTTACCAACTAGTTTCAATCACAATTCACTCCTTCCTCCTACGAGTTTCTATTTATCAGTTTCTCAGCCTTTATATCATTTATATTAATAGCATCAGCACAAGATGAGAGAGAGTCTATCACAGAATGGTTTTTGCTTAGAAGGGAGCCCTCTGCAATAAGCAGGGACATCTTCAACTCTATCAGTTGCTTAGAGCCCTGTTCAGCCTGACCTTGAACATTTTCAGGATGGGGCATCTGCAAACTCTGTGGACAACTTGTTCCACTGCCTCACCACCATCATCACTAAGAAATTTATTCCTTATATCTAGTCTGGATCTACCCTCCTTTGGTTTAAAATTATTACTTCCTGTAATAATTTTATTAAAGAGGTAATAATTAATTTCCTCTAACTACGGGCCCTGCTAAGTCCTCATTTTTCCTTATGAGCCTCCTATAAGCACTGGAATGCTGCAATAAGGTTTCCCTGGAGCCTTCTCTTCCCCAAGCTAACCAACCTCAACTCTCTCATTCTGTCTTCACAGGAGAGGTGCTCCAGCCCTGTGAGCATTTTTGTGACCCTCCTCCAGACCTGTTCCCACAGGGGCATGCCCTTCCTGTGCTGAAGACCCCAAAACTGGATGCAGTAGCTGAGGTGCAGTCTCACCAGAGAGAAAGGAGGGGCAGAATCACCTCCCTCGACCTGCTGGCCACATTGCTTTTGATACAGCTGGCTTTCTGGGCTGCAGGTGCACATTGCTGGCTCTACTTAATCTTTAATCTACTTAATGAAGAACACACTGGTGCCTGTGCACTGGCACTCTCTGCAGACAAACCCAGCACAGATCCACTGCCTCAGTGCAAATCCCCCATCCCCTTTAGCACAGCTCACATGCCGCATGATGAGTAGGGGCAGTGCTTTGTCACTGCACACTGCTCTCCTCCCCAGCACTTGACATGAAGGGGAAAGGTGGAGCACATTTCAAGTCACACTGAACACCAGCTCAGGCCACTGAAATGTTCCTGCTCAAGCCCATTTTGGTTAATATTAAACACCAAGTGCTTTTAGATCTTACATGCTAACACCAGGCTGTTCTTTTTTTTTTTTTTTTAAGGAAGTAGATTTTAATTCTGCAATGAGTTTGGTTTGAACAACAGAAAATGCTATAAAGTGTGAGCATGGATCAGCTTCCCCGTTTCCATTTTAGTTTATGTCTACACTAGGGAGAAAGCAAGTCGAATCTGTAATCATTGCAGATAGCAGCTTTGCACTTAGGCCAAATGTTATTTCATTTTAAAAAACACACTTGTAGGAACTTTGCTGAGCCTGTTACCTCCTCACTTAAGGCAAGGAAAACTACACTGCACCCACGTAAGACAGCCTAGAGAACAAAAGGGGAGCAGAAGCCAAAAAACCGTGCAGAAAGATCATACATGTGGTTTGTGCCTTTGTTATTTCCTGTATTATCAAAACACAATCTTCAGGTTCTACAGCTTCCAGCACTGATGCTAGCCAAAGTGCTATGCAGCTGTCTTAAATCTAAGAGCTACATACTGCTTTGAGAGCAAGAGTGTAACTTATCACATGATTGCTTAGAAGATACTGTCAAGGTGTCCCCTTTTCTTCCACAGATTAGCAGAAGGAAGCCAACACAACTTCTAGGCAAGAGATGTATATAGTAACAATATGCACATGACTTAAAACCCCTCCAGTTATAAATGTATACAGCTAGAAGCTCCCATTTAGCAGGGAACTTATGGCAGCACCATCTGAGGACTTCGTGCTCTGTATGCACTAGCTTCTCTCTGTGCTAAAAACACAGTACACTGCGTTAAAGGCACTTCTGAGCTGATTCCAATTTTCTCAGTTAAAGTAATATTCAAGAAAAAACAAGTTTAGCCACTAAATCTTGTTTACTACAGGCCAACACATATGCTCTCTTCCCCTTACATGCTTACAATTAGTTTGAGAACTTGCTAAAAGTCTCTTCAGTGGCACATGCCTCATCACACTCTTGCTCACAGGGCAGGGAACATCAGCCCCTCACATGATCAGCTTCCTTCCACAGCTGCAACCACTTTTACTGTAGCATCAAGCTCCCTCTACAATCATCACTCATGTTTCTTCATGCCTTCAGAGATATGTTGCTTCCACAAAGCAACACGCTATACAAATCAGCTAGAACTGTTCACAGAAATTAGCACCAAATACTTCATATTACATAGGTGTGCTAAATTAGTACCAAAGGCACTGTCCACAACATCTTCTGTTCATTGACTCCATCTGTTTAGCTACTTAGCAGGATAAAGGCACTCATGGAAGGTATCTAATCAGTTGTCCAGGAGAAAGAGGGACTTAGGTGGCAGCTATCATTTCATGTCCACCCATCCTACAGCAGCTGGACAAAGTGCACCTTCCACCATCAGGTTAAGAGACACTTAAAGTAATAGCTCCATTTTCTAGGAGCAGTCCAAGTACATAGCACATGAGCCACTAGGCATCATGGTAAGCTGAAAAGTTAAATAACTACCATGTCATTTTGATCCTCACTGATGTTCATGAACTAAACATTTGCCTACCCTTGAAAACTTCTAGGATTTCTGATCAATAAAAGTGCAGAGGAGAGGCCTCTGGGGTCTCCGTGCAAACCCTGGTATGTCATTGACACACAGTTATGATTAGCCACAAGGCTTGCCTGGGATACAGGCTGATTGCTGCCACAGAGCATATGGCCTAAACACCCCTCAGAGCTGGGAGCAACAAGCAGTCCTACAGCTGTCATCCTTTGCACAGCTAATATATATTAAAAAAAAAAAAAAAAAAAACAATTGTTTGCATTGTTGGTTGTGGGTTTTTTGGTTTTTTTTGGTTTTTTTCTGGAAGAATGAAGAAGAGAACTGATTTAGCCCATATCTGAAGAAAGCTTACTACTTAAAATTTATCAGTTAACAAACTGCCCTTCTTCCCCAAAATAAATGTCCTTCATCAGCCCACAGTTTTGGGATACAGGTAACCTCATGTCATCTGGATTGCTTGAAGACAAGTATGTGGTTTAGCTGGTTTAGGTAACCAGGAATCTACACCTGCCTAGACCTGGATAAGAGATTCCTCTTTTCTCACTAGGAGTGATTTTTTTTTTTTTTTTTAACAAAGAAGTTTGATGACCCATTAGCATGATCTAAACTCAGTGTGATGGTGATGAAGCTTCAAGGCATTTAGAGGCATGAGCAAGCACAAAACTTGGACAATTTGACCAATTAAAAAAAACAAAATTCAATAACAATGTTAACTGCTCACCTTGTTTTTGCACTTTATTGCAGGGTAGTTAAAAACATATCCCACTTGAACAAGATTCATGGCTTAGCCTTTGAAAGTCATTTCAAACTGCCTTGGCAAGACCACAGTATATCTATTGCTAAATCCTCTTCCACTCAGAAGCACAGAGGCACTCAGGAACTCAAGGTTTGCACACAGAGGAATATTTGATACTGCTCAGTCACCACCCAGCTCTGTTCACCCTTCCTCTCTCCACAAGAAGTGTGCAACAAAACCTACACAAGCCTCTAGTTCTCACACCTCCCTGTGGAGAACAGACTTCCTCAATCTCACTCCACCTGCCACATTCCAGTCTCACCCAAAGCAGCATGTTAAAACAAACGCTCAGATGCTGCTTTCTTTTCTAACCCACAGGCAACTGAAGCCTCAACAACATATGAGCTGAGACCCCCATCAGCAGAAAATAAAAATGTGTTTCATTCCTAAAATGTATAACAAGAATAACAGCATCAAGTGCTCTAACATGCCATACTCCTCAGAGAAGATGCTACACTACATGCAGATGCAGTTTGAATACAAATGCCATCTTACCAGTCATCCCAGAGAACTCTGGAGCCTGAATATACCTTTATTCATGCACTCAGCAATTCCGAAAGCCTGGGTGCCAACATTAACAGTTTGTTTGAAAAGCACTCATCGACCATAGACTAAAACCAAAGTATCTCTACTATTAATAGAGAGCTGTGGGGAGAATGGCAGCTGACTAGCTGCTGTGCATTGGCATACAGATGAGAAACTTTCCTCTTCACCACACCAGCTTGAATTGCTTGCAGTTCAAGCTCAAGCAATTCAATGAAGAATCATAGCTGCTTTTAAGAGCTGTCTGCCAATGGCTGGCAAGATTGGCAAGCATGTTAAATCAGACTTCAGATCTGCAGATACTATGAAGCAGTCTGAAGAGATATTGCTCTTCAGAATGCTATTACTTTATTCTATTAGAACTTACAGTCAACCTCACGGTTGACTCTTGAACAGTACTCATATATTATTGTCTCATTAGCCAAAACACAAGGGCAACCTCGAAAGCGACAAACATGCATGAAAATAAATCACATAAACTCATGAAAAAATACTGTTCAGAGCACAAGTTGCTTCTGACTGATGAAATCACGTGTACATGTAGAGGAATACGTCAGTTTCATATTTAGATCAGCATGCACAAGTCCGCCTCTCCTCAGAATACCAAGGACATCTGTGAACTCCTGAAGCTGACACCAGATTTCACAAGTGTAACCACACCAAAGAACTGCATGTAATTAGCTTCCTTTCCGTGTGGAACAACTTGAAGATGACACCTCAGACCCTTAGCAATACTCCCAAGATTGCATTACAAAGAGTAACCTGCCTCTGAACAAAGACCTGACATTACATCAGGCTAGGTTGAGTACACTTTAGAGCTGTAACTCAAGCTCCGTCCTGTGTTCAGTATTTACAAAGTTGTGCACAGCCGATACCCTGCCACAGGTAGATGCACTTATTGTACCAGAGGTAGCCTTGCATACTTTCACACTAGATTACAGTTAACTAGAGCGTAAGATACATTTCACTGTCCCATAAAGTCACTGTCTACAATCAGATCATGTTTTACCAAATCTCCCTAGTAAATCTGCAAAAAACCAAAGTTTTACACAGTTCCAAGGTGGGGGGGAGTAGGGGGAAATCTTTGCTAACACATCAAACTTTGCAACAGTTAAAAGATCATGCATTAACATGGTACTGAACTACCTACAAGACACTTAATACTTACCTACAGACAGATGGGTATTCGTCTTCTTGTCATACGCACAGACTGCACTTGTCCTTCCACACTCTTCAACACCAGAACAGAAATTTATTTTATAAAGCACCTCTTTGTCTGCATCAATTGCTTCCCAAGTGTAACTGAAAAGACAAAAACGCCTGTCAGTTGGTATTCAAATTGTCTGAATTGAATCTCATCTAGATACCAGTCCCTGAAATAACCAAGTTAAAGGCTAAGAGCACCACTAACTTAAATTCCTATTCATGTTCTATATTTGTAAATGCCAGAAATAATTGCTATTTTGTTGGAACTAAGAGCAGAACAGATTTAGCCACTTGTGGAATGTAACATCGAGTCCATTTTTCCCTGTCTGGAACACCCAAGTATCCATTCTTCCCCATCAAATCTCTGTGAAGGCTACCCTAAGGATCATCACCTGTGATACGTTATCCTTGACAGCTCAATAAATTTCTCAGATGACTTTGGCAGGCTGGACACTACTGCATTGTAGTGTTCTGGCCAACAACAGTGGCAGAAGTGCTAAGTCTATGTGGAATAGAGCAGTAGAGTCTCCCAGCCTCAGGGTCAAAACTGGGGTTGAGAGTCTTACAGTATTCTGACCAAAAGATGCTAACAGTGCTTATTAGGGCCTAGCTGCACCTTTAGGCATTACATATATGTGAATAACTGGAAACCAAGCAGGGCTATCCTCAAGACACCCAGTGAAAGATCACACTACCTAGCTACAGGCCTATCAGAAAGCCAGCTGTCTAAAAACTGGAAAAGGAACACGAAGCTCAGGTTAAATATAACCAGGAATAAATCTGAGTAACAGCGGAAAAAAAATGAAATGCAGCACAGTTGAGAGGCAGAGCAAGGATTCCTTCCCCTCACAGCAGGCAGTATGTCTGCAGTGAAATGTGGTCAGTTGCATGACACAGCACTGCTCAGTTTTGAGGCAGGCCCAGGTCATCTAGTTTAGAGCCAGGAGCTCTTTAGACAGCCTGGCTTACTATCAGGGTGCTCTGGCCAAGCTCTGTTAAAAAAGCACAACTCAATAAATGTTTGCTGTCACCTTGGCTCAGCTATCCCTCTTCTGGCACTGGCAGCAGCCTACATCTTCTGGACACTTGATTTTTGCAACTTAACAGATTCCCCAGCTGCCTTTCTATTCCAAGTGGAAACTTCAGTAGGATTAATACACATTCATCAACACATCAGAAAAATGAGGACACTACAGGGACTTATTAGGCATTCCTGTTATTTAAAACACACGAAATTTAGTGCACCTATCTGACCCACAGAAGCATTTGTCTTAATGCACAAATCTCAGTTGATAAGAAGCTTCACCCATCAGGTTTGTTTGCCTTAATCTCTAGGGCATATGTGTTGCACCACTCAGCATTATCATACTCCAGATCCCCCCAGGAGGAGAAACCATTCCTGTTCAGCTCTGAACTTCAGTCCGTGGATGAGAAAGGGGCAACAACAGTTTATCTACTTTATTTTAAATTTTAAATCCTCTGAGAATTCCTCTCAAACCCAATGCATCCCATATCTAATCAAAGAGCCAGCAGTAAGATATCACATACTTTTCCATTTTAATTACTGACTACGGGGCTCTTGGATTCCCTGTACTACAGCAGCCCTGCTCAATTCAGACTGCTGATGGCTGGAACAAGTTAGGAACAAATACAAGAGCATTCTCTGTGAACTAAAAAAAACAAAGAAAATCTTTATACATTAGCATAATATTATATTTGAGGCTTTACATCCCAATATAAGGGTAAAAAATAACTTGCCAGGTATTGAGTCATACCCAAAGCATCAATAAAAGTATGTATTCAAGGACTGGGTCTCTGTCAGTCCTACACAAATACTTGCCATTATTCTTTCCTCATAAGCAGGCAGACCTGACCTTTTACAATCATACTGATTAGTTCTCTCAGCTAGTCTGTTGCATTTCTGAAGTGGACAGAGGCAATATTGATGCAGGAGGATGATGAGAATTTAGCTACAGTACAGAATAACCAAAGTTCAGCAATGGAATAAAGCTTCTCAACACACAAAAAAAAAAGAAGTTAGAAGAACCTGACTATCTTCAAGAGCTCTGAAAACAGCAAGAGATTAAAATCAAAGCTTGTTTTACATCCAGGATAAAATGCATTTCAATCCAAACCAAATTTCTTCACAGTGAAGTTCCAGAAAGTTAGCATTTCTCAAATTGAGAACTGAAAATTTCTGAAGGGCTTCAGTACTCTTTTTTTTTTTTTTTTTTGACTGGTTTTGGAAGATGACAAAAAGGTAACATATAATACTAAGGCACAATGGTTTTGATCAATCTGGGGTGTTCTTCAGCGTCTTTTTGGTTTTTATAGAGACCTTGTAAGCTAAAATCTATTTGTGAATGGAACAAGAATTTAAGTCCTTCACACAACAGAATTATCACTCTGAGATTAAGGTTTTGCTTTTCCAGTTCCATGTTATGAAATAGAGGAAATAAGCATCTTCAAGTCAGTTCACCCACAGGCCAGAAGCAAAACAGAAACAAGATGTGCAGCTTACAGAACAGAAGCAAAGCAGCCACTGAAGCCAGACCTTCCCTCTGCCCTGTAACAGGCCCCTGGACAGGGAAGGTTGAGGAATCCTTCAAAACAGTCTGCACAAAAGAAATATGAAATCCAATGTTCAATCATGTTCCAAACCACAACTTCAGGGGGACAGAGAAGTGAACATCTAGTGCAGTTTCAGAGTAGTATTATATTACTTTCATAGATGTTACAGAGACTTCTATTTTTTCTAATGTGTAGGAGGAGCAAGGTAGGATTTATTCATTGTGAGTAACAGTAGCCCAGATGTAGCCTAAGCAGCTGTTCTCACAGAGATGCAAAGTACTTTCACAGTAAAAGCAAGAATTATTTCTCACACAAGTAAGACTCCGGGCATTAAATCAGTACCTGTGAATAGTTTCAAGTTGCATGTGCTCTACTTTCCAGTAAGATACAAGCTGACCTCTGTACTGCAATCCATAATGGAAACAATCTGTTGGCAACCACACTGCCCATCCTGACCATGTGACATGGACTGGCTTCCTCCAGCCTGCTCAGCACTCACCTCCACCAGTGGTGATGCCTGATGTAATCACCTCTTTGCCAGGGCCAGAAGAAGTTATCTTGTTTGAAGGGCTTAAGCTACCCTGCTTCAATGCAGTTGAGCTAGTTAGGGAGCTGTTATATCAGCACCTTTAAAAAGCAACAGCCACAATGGTGGCGGGGGGGGGCGTGATGCAACCTCTGATCCAGGGGGCTCAGTACAGATGCCATCTCACAGATTAAACCATTCAAACAGCCATTTCTGGAGCAGTTCAAGGTCAGGGCTCAAACATGCTGGCTGCCCTAAATAAAACTGTCAAACAGTTATTTTTGCTGAAACCACAACATGACACTTGTTTTCTGATAAACCCAACTGCGAGCTATCCCACAATTAAGGGATGAAACACACACCCACGTCAATCCCCCCAGGGCAGGCTCTCCTGTCTCCTGCCAGCCTTGCTGGCCCGAGCACCTGACACAAGCTGGGCCCAGGGACTGTCCTCTCTCCAAATTAACTCAGCAAAAACAACAGGTGCATGTGAACGTGTGTAGAGGGGACTGAGCCTGGCCAGTTCCCCGACTGGCTCACGGTGGTTTCTGGCCATGCACCAGCAGCAGGAGGCACGGCCAGCTCAGACCACTGTCAAAAGCAGTTGTGCAAGCAAGGTCCAAATGAGTTATTGGGAATAACCCTGCCTGCAGGTCAGCCTTTTCAGCTACCTAGCATTGTTCTTGAGACACTGAAGCAATCATATGAAAAAGAAAATTAATCTACTTTTTGGCAAGCTGCAACATCAAATGAGAGCTCTGTTTTTTTTAACAAATCAAAGAAGCAATATGAAAAAATAACATGAGAAAGGGAAAAGCAAGCCTAGTTTACTTTGTGATGAGAAGCTGAGGCACTGAAGTCAAGCAAGGTGCAAAAGGCTAACTCCTGTCACAGCAAGCACATCCTGTGAAAAATGCCAATCACTTGTTTTTAAAATTTTAAAGGTTTAATAGTAATAAAATGGTTATAAAAATAGAAATATAATTACAGTAGTAATAATTTGGACAATTTGGGTTAGGAAAATATGAGACAATAGAAACAAAGAGTTACAGACATCTGGGTACCTTTTTCTGGGCAAAATAAGCCTGAGAAAGGACACCTGCTAACAAAGGATTAACCCTTAAAAACAATAGCCTGTTGCATACTCATACACCTCATACACAATGCATAAATTCCATTCAAACACAGGATTCTGTCTGGTCATCATCAACTTCTTCTTCTTAATCCTAAAGGCATCTTCAGGGCTGAGCAAGGCAGGAAGAATTTCATTTCTTTTGATAAGAGAGCAATAAATTATTTTTTTCTGAAAGATTTAGGTGTCTCGTGGCTGCTATTTCGGTGCAAGTCCTTTCTTTAAAAAAAGTATCTTACATAGCATAGTTTCTATTTTAACCTTATGTTATAGCCTAAAACTATATTTAACACACAACTTAAAAATTAATACAGAATAACTTTCTAACATAACACATGTAATTTTAAAATTTGTGAAAAGCCAATCATAAAATATGCATTTTTCACAATCCCAATGCCAGAGCCACTTTGAGACCTGAGCGCTAGGGAACCATTTCAAATCAGCAGAGCACCAGAGAGACCACTGCCACCAATCCCCAACAACAGTTCAAGCTTTTTGGCTCTCAAAGTGTCACCCAAGGGGTGACTGCTGGAGGAACAGCGCACCCTGCTCCAAAGGGCTGTAAAGCACAGTCGCAAAGAATCATGTGTTCCCTCTCGGGGGAATGCACTGAAATAGCTCATTTTGCTGAGGGGGTGTTGTACAGACGACCTGGCAGAGAGACAAGGCAACCCACAGCCACAGAGCTGGAAAGCACATCCACATGTGATTATGCAGCCGCACGATTTTGTGCCCAGATGCTTCTCAGCTATTAGAACACTGCAGAGATTAAACAAGTATCCAAAGCTCTTCACCAGCAGTTTCAACCAACACAATCTCGGGCAGACAAGATCAGGAACAATTTCCAGGATGGCCACTGTAAATTTGAAGCTTGCAGCTCACTTGCCACAGAAATTACTATTAAATGTGACTAGCCTTTTCACACAAATGTGTACTGTAAAGAAATCTCTATGTCAAAGCAAGCTCTCCTTACAGAAAATGAGAGCTTGAACAGCACAAAGTACAGCCATCACTATGCCTCAAGAGCTTTTTAATGCATCCCTATTCATGCATAATTCTGCTCTAGCTCACCCGTCCCCTTTTCCAGCTACCACGCACACTGTGTATCTTCAGGCAAGTTTTCTTGCATGTGCATCATGCATGAGAAGCCTCAGTTACACTACAAGCTCTTCTGCTTTTTGCATCCAGAAGACATTTGGTCTTTCATGCTGCACTCTAAACCACATCTACTACACCATTTCACAGAATGCTTAAGAAAAGGGGTAGCAACCTGGAGTTTAAGTAAGTGAGAGCTATAGGAGGAGGCTCATGTGCTGAGAAATCACACTCAGACACTACAGTGGCAGCTTCCCAGGCACGTGACACACCCATTCACATCAGTATATAAGTCCAGTAATACCTTATTTATGACATCTCCCACTTCAATATGTCAAAGCACTTAATAGAACTGAATGAGTGCACTCAAAGGTCACCTCTCTGTACTCAGCACGTGCTTCTTCACCAAGGCCAAGCCTGGGCTTTCAAGCAGCACAGATGAGCACAATTGTGGTTTCACAACAAAGGCTGAAAAGACAATGTTTTGAATGAGCAAAAGTGTAGGTACAGTCAGTTGTAGGAGTTGTGTTATTAAAAACTACACATCTAAAATAAAATAGAATTGACTTACAACTCCAAAATTTGGAGTCAGTGTAATAGCAGTCTTGTGTTGTTCAGCAGTTTGAGATTCCCTTACATCCACAAGTCAAAAAATCACTGAAGTTATGCATCAGCTCCTATCCTTGCAAGGGGGCAAAAACATCACCAGTCATTAAATCACCTCTCATCCAGTATAGATTTTCAGGTGAAACAGCTCACAGAGGATGTAGTTTGTATTTGCTGCTCTACCATCACACTTAAAACATATTCTTCTTTTTCTTTAGAAAGAAAGGAAAATTACACATCAACTTTTGCAGTGTAATGTAGAAGGTGAACCCAAACTGTCAAGATTTCTTTTGAAGTAGATGGACTTAAATAACATGTCACAAAATTAACTCTGAGTCCAGAATTTTTCCTGCATTGTAACGTGAAATATATAAGGGGAAGAAGAATAACTGGGAGAGACCAAGCTGGCCAGTAACTTCCTATATCCAACCAGTTCCCTGTGCTCTTTCCCAGGTACTCATAAGGCAGCAATCCTGGAGAAACCTCTACACAGAAGATAAAAAAAGAATTCCAACTGCAAGTCACATGACAGCCCCAGTCAGCTGTCGGAGCGCACAAGAACAAAGGAGAAAGCATAACAAAATCAGTGACTGAAGCCATGCCATTAGACAAAGTTTCAGGGAATGAAAGCTTTTCTTCTTTCCCGAGACCATCCAAGCATAGCAGCAGTAAGGCTACACAAAACAAACAATGAAAAGCTCCAACTCAAGTTTAAGTAGCCTCATGCCGCAGTTCTTGCGCAAAACAGTTTTGACACCTTTCCTCCTCCCTGCAAAACAGCTTTCCTACTCTTACTTAAAGGAGAGACAGTGCCCCTTCTAACCCCCAGCAATTTCCTTCTTTGCCCACCTTCTGACACTCACACACCAGACACAACAGCTGCTGCAGTTTCACCAGCCCTATTACAGCACACAAAACCCAGGACGCTGTTTTCTTAACAGCAGTAAAACAAATAAAAAACCTTGCTTTAAGCCAGTATAAAAATAGGTTGGTCAGGGACTTGTCCTGCACACCAACATTGTAACTTTTGGCTGGGAAATCCACCAGTAGTGTGTTTGCATTGCCTGCATCATTCCTCACTTGGTAAAGTTTTTTGGCAACTGTACCCAAGAAGAAACTTCACCACTGAACTCCATGGGGACTTCCCACCTATCAGAGCACAAGTTCTTATTTTTTCTTTTACCCATTATGGATTACTGGACATAAATCCTCCAAAGCAGTTTTTTCCCCACCACGGCACAACAGCAAATACATGTTTTTGAAGCAGTCCATCTTAAAAGGAAACCTGCTGATTATGCTATCTACGTGCAAATTATTTCTAATTGCCAGTAACAAAATGAAACCAGCTGAAGTAATTTGCATCCAAAATGAGACTGCATGTCTCTCCATAGGACTCTCAAATATTCCTCTAGTCATAGACACACAACAAAGCCAGAGAAAAAGGGAAAAAAACAACAATAACAAAAATCACTCATCAGAGTAGCTAAATTCCCTCCAAAAGCTACACAATAGTGCCTTGATTCTGCAATAAGGGTGGTCATCTGACAAAACCACAAAACCAATTTTTGCCACCTTCATGGGTTATTCTTGCAAGCCAACCCATATTTTCCCCCCTTTTTTCATCATTTAAAAATATCATATTGCTTATTATATCATATCCCAAATTCTGCCAGGTGAAGAGCCCATTTCCTCCAGGGATCTGACCCTAGTGCTACATTCACCCTGCAACACTGGTGCTTCCACAGTGACACTGACTGAAATAACATGTTCTTGTATGCACTCCGCATATTCTGGCCAAATAATTAAGAAATTAAGACTGGCGAGATATTGGTGCTATATAAATTCACGGATGAAACTGGAGCAGAAAAATGTCATGACATGAATAATGGTGCCATTTGCACGTGCTAAGTTTCCCAAAGCTTTCTTAACTCGCTTGTAAGCAACCGAATGGGTCATGGTGATACTTTTAGCAAGGAGCCAACTCTCAAGTGACATCCCTTCCAAACCAACACCGCTTTGTGTTTTTCAGACTAGACCGACCACAGGCGCCTTGCAGAGCGCAAGCCTACCCATCCTCTCGCCCGCAGATTTCCTATATCTGCGGAGACCCACGCAGAGAGGTCCCGCAGGCAGCGGCCCCTCAAGCTCCCAGCCCTGCTGAGCCTTCGCCGCGGACCAGCCTCGGCCTCACGCCCGGGGACACGGCCGCTGCTTCCCCCAGGGATTCCCGGCCTGACCCTTCCGGGACGGGCGAGCAATAGCCCGGGGGACCGTGCCCGCGCTGCCGAGTCCCGGTGCTGCGCTCCGCGGAGGGCAGGAGCAGCACGGGCACCAAGATACACCGCCCCCCCTCCCCGTACCCCCGGTACAGCCCTTCCCCAGCCGCCCCATCGCGTCCCAGCGGCCGCCCACCTGCACAGGTCCTGGTAGGAGTCGGGGAGCGCGGCGGCGGCGGCCGCGGCGGCGGGCGGGAGCAGCGCCAGGAGGGCGCCGAGCAGCAGCGAGGCCATGGGCGCCATGGGCCGGGCTGCCCCGGGACGTCAGGCGCCGCCGCGTCATGTGACCGCCGCGCGCCCCGGCCATGTGACCGCCGCCGTGCGCGGACACGGCGCTCACGTGAGGCGCGTCCCCTACCCCCGGGCCGCGCGGCGACAGCGGGACACGGCGACAGGGGGACACGGCGACAGCGGGACACGGCGACAGGGGGGCACCGCGATAGCGGGATACCCGTGTCCTCGGGGCTGCTGGCCGGCCGGCTGAGGAGCGCAGGGGCCCGGCCGGTGGGGCGCGCCGCCAGCGGGTTGCAGCGTCCCGGAGCGAGTCCCGCTGAGGGCAGCAAAGGTGAAGGGACCCGAGCAAGTCTTAGCAAGGACAGGCTGGGGGAGCTGGGCCTGGAGAAGGGATCTCGTCAGTGTCTGTAAGTGTGTTAAGGGGGAGTGCCGAGAGGGTGTTCCAGGCTCTCCTTGTGGTGCCCAGCAGTAGGACAAGAGGCTGAAACTGATTCACAGGAAGATCCCGCTGAACACGAGGAAGAACTTCTTTACTGTGCGAGTAACCACGCACTGGAACAGGTTGCCCAGAGAGAGTGTGGAGTCTCCCTCACTGGAGATTCCCTCACTGGAATCACCTGTACGCATTCCTGTGCCATGCGCTCTGGGACCACCCTTCCTGAGCAGGGAGGTTGGACCAGATGACCCACTGCGGTCCCTTCTGACCTGAACCACTCTGTGATTCTGTGGCTTGGTGCTTGAGTCAAAGAAATGCTGTTTAGGAAACATTAAGAGAGGTTTTAAATAAGTTATTCAAAATGTACAGCGAAATATTGTGAGAGATCAGGAGACAAAACCCATTAGGGAGGAAGGCTGAGGAGGCAATGACAGTGGTTAGTTGTCTGGCTGCAAGAATTATTACTGCAGCAGGGAGGCTGGTGTGGTGTGGAAATTGCCCCCGTTTCAGCAGAGGGCAGGAGGGGAGGCTTGCACAAGGCAGCCGCAGCCTTGTCAGCAGGAAGTGAAACACACGCTGTCCTACCTCCACTGCCTCCTGGCCTACAGAGAAAAGTGACCCAGCCTGGAGCTTGCATAATTATCTCCAGAATTTAGCAAATTTTAACTGCACTGTAAAGATTCAAGAAGGAATTCATTAGTAAATTTTTATGAAAGTGCAGTTAAGAAGAAAAGCACCTTTGAGAGTGGTAAGTGGCATAAGGGTGGGAGAAAGAAAGAAAACTAAAAGTTACACTCATTAAACAGACAGCTGTCTTCTGTGAAGAAATCCTGTTCTCTAATTATGAATACTTTCCAAAAGCCATTTGCACAAAAAAAAAACCACACCCAAAAAAGGCCTAAAACTGAAATAGTTTTTCTTGCTCCATTCCCTAGCATCCATGAGAATGAGGCAGCACTGAAGATCTGCCTCTCAGGCAGTTCAGCATGGTTCCAGGCTGCTGTGATCTCCTTCTCCTCTCTTTTCTCTCAGACAGAGCCCAGCTCTCTGGTAGCATTAGCTCTGCAGCAGGGCAGGCAGCTGCCTGAAGGTGCTGCCCTGGCTGAAAGCTGGCACACTATTCTGATTGTTTTGTGCAGGTTTGCAGCTGAACCTCTCACCTGACTTGCTAGGCTCACTGCATATCTGCACAAACACCAGCAGCAGCTCCAGAAGGGGCAGAGGAACTGCAGAAAAAGAACTGTTAAAAGGGACTGAGTAAATGCTATTGTCCTCTGCAGTTTTCTACTGCAATATAATGGATTATTGTCAATTCTTTGTCTTTTATTTTAGCCTTCAGTGGATTCCTGAAAGTTCTAAATCTGATTACCCAAGAATCCCTGTTGTCTGCTTTTAAGACTCCAGCCTGTATAAAGAGAAGCTTGATGACACCAACTCAAAGGCTCAAAAAGACAAAACAAAAGCAGTTGACAAAAAGAATACTAAGTTTGTTAATTTCTGGGGTTATGTTTCTTAAACTTTGCTGCTCTGCTGGCAGGACTAGCATCACTCACTTTCCACAGAGCAGTGCAAAAAGAAGAGACTTGGTGGAAATCCTGTCTCTGCTTACCAACTTGAATTAAAAATGTATCAGCCAGGAAATTCACTGCAGACAGCAGAGCAGGCAGACATTCTGTAGCTGCTGATCCTATTAGCTACCCAGGTTTCTGCAAATAGGGCTTTATCCCTGAAATTTTCTTTGTGTAGATTTAAGTACCTGAATACCACTGAAGACAATGTGACATCTCACCTTGTAACATTAAGAATACGTATGAATATTGCAGTGTCAGGGCCTGGTAGTGCAGAAACAGTTAATTTCAGTTATCTGGTAAGAGCTAACTCAAAGTTGTTTACTGACAAAAGAATGAAGAAGTTTAGAGTGGCATTCTTCACTCTTTGTACTGCTATGAATGCTTAGGCCTCTGTATTTGCACAAGACTTCAGAGCAGTTTCTTTGCATACAGAGGAAAGTATGTGAACATCTATCTAGGAAGAAGGAAAGAAATTGACATACCTGGGGGCAAAATCCCAGTTAGAAAGGAAAAGGAACAGACCAGAAATTCTTCTTTCATCTGCTGTGCTAATACATAAACATCAACCTAACAATGAACCAGTGTTGCAACACAGCAAGGGTGCTGCAGAAATACTGAAATACACAATGTAAGTGCAAATACCTTTAAAATAAAATGAAATAAAAGTTTGCAAGTTCCAATCATGTGACTGTTTCCATTTACTACATATTTTCCTTAGCCTTTATAATCTGGTGGATGCAGCAATTCTTTCAAGATTCATGGATTTTTTGCCATGTTTCAAGCTAGCTACATGCAATAGAAATTGTCAGGACCTATGTGTCAGTCATTTTTGTATCCTAAACTATTTTGCAAATAGCCCATAGGAATATGTAATTCTGAGTGTGATTTATAAATAATAAAGTATAATAAATATTTACCTCCCATACTTAATCATACTGGCATCTCAGCTAACCATGTACCATGACAGAGTGTTAAAATATTCTGAAACTATGCAATTGTCCTAATCTTACCTTTTCCCTTCCCTCAGGAGAAGTTGAGCATGATGGCTGTTAGTTATATGGAGTAAATCCCAGTACACCTGAAAGTCTTGCTGCAATTTCCAAACCACTGTGGATGGTTTTCAGTAGGCACAGTGTCATGAATAAGTGATGGATACACGGGTCCTCCAGGATTCTTCTTTTCCTCTTGCCAGGTGTCAAGTGTCGCATCATTTTTTGTTCTTCTGACTCAGAGTCTTGCTTCATGTGGCCACCATCAGCTGTGCAGGTCAGGCAGGCTGAGAGGCAGCTCACTTCTACTGCTACTGTCTCAGTTCCCTCTAACACTCATATCTGATCTCTAATTCTTTTCAGTAATTGGAACAAAAAAATTTTCAGCATCCAGAGCTGTTTTTACATTTGATCGTGGGAAATTCCTTATCCTGTGAGGTCTGGAGAGTTTCTTTCTATCTGTCTGTAAGCTACATTATGTTGAAGTAATTACTTTTATACTTCATGGAAACTTCATAAGGCTCTTCCGTGGAGCTGTGCAGTTTTTCAAAAAGCACAGATATGCCACTCACTGGGTAGTTTATTTTTCTTTCCTGTTCTCTTGCTTGCTGTTCTATACTTCAGTCTTCTAATGTTACTCCCATTGCCATTACTTCTAAATGCTCCTTATTCTTTTTGCTGCTTGTTTCTGATGCTTCCTACTTCTTTCTGTTCTACGTCTACTCTCCTTAGCATTTTTAAAGGCAAGCTCTCGATAAGAGCTACCTTCTGATTTGTTCTGATGAGTTACCCTGCTTTATAACAAAGAAAACCAGTCCCTGATGACCTTGTTTTGCAGACTTAGGTTTAGGCTTCCCAAAGCAGTTAGGGAGATAATGAATGACATTTCCTAATCTAGATGGTACTGTTCAATGCTACCTTAAAAGAACATCAGCTTTGTCTGAGCACTTTATGTGAAATCTTTGTCTTGTTGGGGACGTCCTTACGTGCTGTACTCAGTGTTTGCACTGAAAAGGGCCCTGTTTTGTGCTGTGGCTTAGGAGTTAGTGTTGATAATATAGAGGTGTTTTGGTTATTGCTGAGCAGGGCTCACACAGCATCAAGGTCTTTTCTGCCTCTCACCTCCCCCCAGCCACCACTGAGAGGGCTGGAGGTGCACAGGGTGTTGGGAGGGGACACAGGCAGGACAGCCAAGCCCAAGTGACCACAGGGATATCCCACACCACACAGCACCGTGCTTACATGTGGAGCTGCGGGAAGAAGGAGGAAGAGGGGATGTTTGGGGTGACAGTGTGTGTCTTCCCTAGTCACTGTTCCACATGATGAAGCCGAGCTTTCCTGGGGATGGTTGAACACCTGCCTGCCTGTGGGAGCAGTGAATGAATGCCTTGTTCACTTTGCTTGTGGCGTGCCTTATGCTTTCGCTATTTAATTGTCTTTATCTCAGCCTGCAAGTTTTCTCACTTTTACCCTTCCAGTTCTCTCCTGAAAGAGAGAGCAAGTGGCTCATGGAGGTTGGTTGCCAGCTGGGTCTAAACCACAGCACTAACCTAGAGCAATGCCTGAAGCTGGAAACTGCTGTGGATCCTGGGCTGGGAGAAGTGCAAGCTGGTACAAGATGTGTAAAGACCACCTTTTTACAATGGCAAAAACCTGCAGATGTCTCATGCGGAGCTGAAGTGAAAAAATGAATCATCTGGAAGTCTTACTGCTTCATCGTGTTTTATTTTTATTGTAAGACAATAGGCAACATTTCTTTTTCTCTTTCAGTAGTTATTTCACCTAATTCAGTAGTATTATGTAAGAAAATATGTTGTCATCTGTTCCTTCTTGATTGTTACAAGGTAGCTGATAAATTTCTGGTTTGCTGTATTTTTCCTGGTTCTTTGTAATGGGAAATTTCAAAGAAAAACAAATTCTTCTTTCCCATGTAGCTGCATTTCCCATTTCAGCATCACACTTAAAAAATAACAAACTTCATACACAGCAGAGAAATTTAAAAAAATTGTTTCATTTAAAGCATCAAGGCTCAACCTACATTTTCTTTCTTCCTAGTCCTCTCAGAGGTAAAGAACTTTGTGAAGGACTAAAATATGTGGTATACTTTATTCAGGTGATTTTTCTATCACCCTGCCTTGCTTGAATTTATTGATATATTCTGATGATACATTTATATATTCTGTCCATGCATATATATATTTGTTTTTATAGCCACATTCATAAATAGGTTTAGGCCAGTATTAAACTTCTTCTAGGCATGCATTTTATTTCCATTACATTTGTCTGTAAAACATTTTAAGATATCTGAAGTAGAAGAAAGAAGTGTACATATTAATTTACTTAGAAGAAAAGTAACAATCTGGGTTTTTTTAATAATAGATACCGCATTGCCCTAGATGTTTTATATTCACAAGTTGCTGAAGGAGATAGGGTAGAGAAAAATAAGTATCAGTGTACGCATGAAGGCCCAGGTAAGCCATTACAGTATTGAATAAATGGTTCGATTAGAGATTCACATTAGATCATAAAAACCGGTTGCACATGTGGATCACAAGACAAGAAGGAGATCTCCATACTGCACAGTTTCGGATCTGTAATATTGCCATCTGAATCTGTGCAGTAATCCAGATTTTCCTTGCCTTTTTCAGTCAGAGCCAGAGTAAAATGAACAGAAAGTATACAAATATGATAGTGAATGTGCTAAGAAATATGCATCAGATAGACATGGAATGACAACTGTCTTAAAGAGTTTTCTGGCATTTTTTCATGTACTGATATGACATTTAAAGATATGATAGATGTTACAGTGGGGAAGAAAATCTTTCGGTTCACCCTTACTGAAGTGAACACCGTAGTGAAAAAATTGCTAGTAATAAATACTGATATTATCAGACAGTTATTGCCTTAGCAGCTGAAATAAAGTAATATTAGGAAATGCCATATGTGTTCTCATCCAAAATAGGATAGAAGGTTTGTCCCACACAAGAGAGAAAATAGTTTTCTCTGTATATTATTTGTCTTAACTTTTACCTTCTCAATGTTCTAACATGTGCTCGAGCCTCAGAGTCTGCTCTCTGAAGCAGGTGTTGGAGCTTTCTCATGAGCTAGCAGTAATTTGTCTTTGAAGCCTTCAATAAAACTAGTCGGAGGGATTTTCTGTGTCTTTTCTCTCTTGCTGCTCCACACAAAGCAATAATGAGGAGACTGAGACTGTTTGATGATGGGCAGTGATGCTGAAAGCTTGTTGAGTCCCTTGGGCAGTGTTTTGTTATCCCAGAGCTACAGCAGGGACATGATGTCATGAGCATGGCCAAGAGAAGAACATGATAGCTGCACTGACTCTGAGTAAACAGGACAGGAGGCATCAATTCTATGCAGGATTTTACAAGCCTTATGTGAATAATGAAACTGGGGGAGGTATGAGTGGAGTACACAGTAGGAAACTCAGGGTGAATAGATAGCTGAGAGATGCAGGGCATGTATCTCACCGTGTCTGCCCAAGGAGTTAAAATAGCTGCGCTGTTGTAGGCTTGAAGTCTCCTGCCACAGGGATTAAACAAGGGAGAACCCACAGGATGTCACATGCAGTGGCTGAATGGTGCTTTGGGAGGTGACATCAAATCCAGACACAAAAGTACAGAGAAAAGTTTCTCCACATTGAATGGTGCTAAGAAACAGAGGCCAGTGTTGTACTGAAATGCTATATGTGCTGACAGATAAATGAACCAAAAGAGAGGTGACAGTATAAAGAATATAGTTATTGAGCAGAGCTATATTTACAGAGGACCTCAGCCAGACCAAGGTTAGCAATAGAGATACTGTTTACTGTTCAGACACTGGTCTGACAGGCTCAGCCTGTCCCCTGGCTAAGGGCAGGTCCATTCCAGCCCATGCCCAGGGAAAGGAAAAAAAAATTAGCCAAAACAAAAGTTACTGATTGTATATATTTATTTTCACAAAATAATTACATTTTGCTGTAGTATATAATTGAGTACAGTCATTGAGCTTAGCATATGTGGTCATCTGAAATACTTTACTTGTAACAAAGAGAACTTTTTTCCTATAAATAATATAAAAAGTTATATCTGAAACACATATATCACTCTTTGAGTTCAAAAATAAATCCAGATAGACCAAAGACAACATGAAACATAAAGCACCCTCCTCTAATGCATTAAGCAAATGGAGTTTTTGTTCTAAGACAGAGCATTGATACCAAGGTGTTTAGTCCATCTCCTGCATGTAGCTGTTAAATTTTACATCTCTTTGAACACTATACCTAAAAATACTGATTCTATGAATATTTTAATTTATTCTTTACCTCAAAATGCTGATAACTTTTATCATTATAATTGTTATCTATTTGCTATAATGTCCACTTTTCTAGAGCCATATATTTTATAAAGAAAATTCTTAACAGGAGAAATAAATAATTAAAAGGTACTCCAATTCCAGAGATGCTTTGTGTCCAGAGGGAAAAAAAATGTGTGCTCTAAGAGAAAAAAAATTAGTTGCTTTGTATTGCATCTTGCTTAGTGGTGTTAAAATGATAGAATCCAAGTAAGAATTTCATTCTCCAATTCCTGAAAAAAATCCTTCAGAATAAACATGAAATACTTCTGTGAAAGTGTTGAAGACATAAAAAACTCATATGGCTTCCATGGAGGTCAGATGTTTTTGTTGGAGAAATCCATTGAAAGTTACCAAGTGTAAAGATTTCTAGAGCAAAGTGTTTCTGAGCTGATAACTGCTGAAGGCTTGGAGAGGATGAGAATGAAGAATGATATGGGTTTGCTCTGTTCCTTCTCCTCTGTAGGCATCTGCTTGGGAACACTGCTGGAGACAGGATTAGGGGCCAGATGGATACAGCCACAGCCGCTCCCTCCCCTTTCCTACCCTTCATATCTCTGAAACACCTGAAGCAAGGACTCTAGAAATACTTAACTAAGCCAGCAGCAGGTCTAGTCTTGTGTATTTAATGAGGCAAGAGTCCAGTTTGGAGAAAAAAATAGGTTGCAATGATATAATTAAAAATGGAATGTTATATGCAAGGAAGAAGTATTAGAATCATTCAGGCTATCTCAGTACCTCTAATTTGAATTCAGAGTTTTGCACCTGTAATACTTTTGTTTGAATGTGGATCCTGATGCTTCATCTTTTAGGCTTGTGTGAATCAACTGGAAAATAAAATAATTCCATGTGGACATCGCACAAATGCCTGGGCAACCAAATAGAAAGCAAACTGGCTTTCCAGTTGGATAGGCAGCTAGAAACCCTGTGTAGTGGATTTTAGTGAATTATTTCTGCATGGAGTTGGGAAGAGAAGCAGCAGGCACACAAATGGCAAGGCAGCATTGTATGGTATGAGCTACACATAAGCTCACACTGACTTTCTGCTTTCCCTTGGCCTGGTACCTTCTGAGAGTATCTTCTGCTGGCCACTACCATCACTGCAACGTCTGCTCATAAAACCCAGTGTGTGGGTCGTGCTCTCCCTGGGACTGCCACAGCAGGAGGACTTGAGAAGGAAGAATCTCTCTGGGGGGAGCCAGACAATCTATCTAGGGTTTTTGGAGGACCCTGCAAAGGAACCATCCCTCTTACCCTCACTCCACAAAGTGACCTGAGGCATTTTACCAGGGAATGCTATGGACTTGTGGATGGTTCTCATGCTGAGAAAGGGAGGTTTGTTGTTTGCAGCAACCAGTACAACTGGGAAACATTTCAGCTTCCTTTAGAGGATTTCCCAGGGTATGCTCCAGGCTAGAAGTAAACTGGGCAATATCATGTTCCTCACTTCTCTGTCCTTGTTGTCACAAGGACTGTTCACAAAGTCCTTAACTCACAAAGTCTGTGAGTTATAGAGGAAAGCTGCTGCATAAACCATCACATCATTTTGGGCCTGAAACAGCAGCCTGTCCCATATCATCCTCTGCACCCAAGGAGTAGCTAAAGAACAAAAACTATTCTGTGTCTAGGGAAGTGACTTTTCTCCTTGTATTTCTAGTCACACTTTTACAGCCCACAACATTCATTAGTATCAATTTGATCAGAAGCCTGGTAAAGAGCATTTTAACAAAGCAAGCTGTATACAGGACATTACTTTCCTGAATAATTCCTTGTCTTGGCAGCACAGCAAAATTACATCCTTATTATCCCAGACATTACAAGAGATAACCAAGAGATAGTTGCTGTTCTAAAGTGCCTGTAGTGCAAATGTGAAAGCACAACACTGGAGGCAAAATAATACAACTCTCATTTTATAGGTAGGAAAGAGTGGCACAGAAAAATTAGATGCCAATACTGCATTAAAATAGAACCCACCTCTCTAAGCTCCATCGATAGTACTTGACCCTCAAGACAACCTTTCCTGTTCTGCACCACTAAAGAGTGCTAAAACCATCTGATTTGCACAGTGGTATTTCAATCTCTCCCACAGTTGCAAATAATTTTTAAAGATGCAAGCTGGTGGGGAATCACGTCCTTGTTGTGCAACAAATTGTCACATTTTCCATGTCTTGGGTTTTGGTTTTTTTTTAATCATGGAATCATGTGCTTATTAGTTCCCCTTGTACTGCAGCCTGTCTGCACAGAGAACAGTCACCAGGTGCTATGATAAAGAAGAAAGAACATCCATAAGTTATTTTTATCAATCCACTGGGAAATATTAATAATTTTTCAACTGTTAGATGTTC
Source organism: Agelaius phoeniceus (assembly GCF_051311805.1). Classification (NCBI taxonomy): domain Eukaryota; kingdom Metazoa; phylum Chordata; class Aves; order Passeriformes; family Icteridae; genus Agelaius; species Agelaius phoeniceus. Next base: position 58,518,376 of record NC_135267.1, read on the forward strand.
ATTCTTATTTGTCCTTCTGGATGTGCATCTCATGCTGAGTTTTAATTTTTGTTGCTTTGGGAACTGATCTACGGACTGTTGTCCAAAATCTGAAACATTTGGAGGCATGGCCAGGTGAAAAGGGGTAATAAGCTAAAAGCTAGAGCATTATTCAGCTCACAAGCATCCCCATTGCCCTGCTGCATATTATTGCCTCTTCAGATCTACTGCCCTGGCTGCATGCATGGTGATCTTTAACCCAAGCCTGTTGTAATAATCTGGATATGTTTAAGCACTGGAAATCATGTGCCTTACCTCACCTGAATCACTCTGAGAGAACTGGGTTCCATGTGTGGCTACAGCAGAAGCATGTGTTGGAGATGCTTCTGTTGCCCCTGTCTCTGGTTCTCTGTGTGATTATTGTAAAAAGTTTTGAGGTAAGGGTAGGGAACAGCTTTAAAGGAAAGTCTGGGGGTTTTTAAGAGGGGCTAGATCTATCCTAGTATTTAAGTTTATGGCATTCATCAGTGTTGACAAATTTCCCTGCAGTCCCCCAGCCCTCAGCAGCTGCGTGCACATACATGACACATGTATGTGGACATCACACTCACTTTTCCCCCTGGCCCTCCCTCACAAGGTGTCCAGAGACCTCCTTGCCCTCTCCTGCACTCCCCATCGACAAGGGGGTGCAGCTCAGCTGATGTGTCATTCCAGCAGCACAGTAGATCTCTGTCCTAAGAGAGAAGAGACTCCATTCATCTACCACCCGAACCAGTAGATGTGACAAGCCTGGGACTGGAGTTTCAATGACAAAAACTGGGACTGGGGGAGGGCTGTCATAGGTAAAGGTTTTGATGGAGTGAGGGACTCAGGAAGATGTAGGAGTAACTTCTTCCTTCTCCCAAGTCTTCTACAATGACACATTGCAAAGCTTTAATATAAGGAGGAAGGGGCACGTGTAGAAAGAACATTTATTCTTCTGAGATCTCTTTTCTACATGAATTCCCATCTGATCCTCTGTCTAAACCTACAATCTTCCTTATTCCAGGACTGGCAGTCTTTCAGCAAAGGAGGGGTGGGTTGTATTTTTCTTTCCCCAGTTAGCTATTAAGTGTGCCAATGGAAACTTGGCGGGAAGCTGAAGATGCTGCCTTTGCTTGTAGGGGGAGGTCTCAGCTCCTGCTGAATTTGGAGCTCCTTGGGGGCCAGAAGCAAATGTGTGTCTCTTTAAATGTGCCACTGTGCTCTGACTGACAAAATCTGCCATGTTCTGTGTGATAAAGCTCATCTGGCCCCATCATATCTTTCCTATTGTCCTCTGCACTCTGCAGCTTGGCTATAGTTGGGCAAGTGACCCTGGGAATTAAACGCCACAAAATAGCAGCCCCAGTACCCTGGTATACAACAGAGGGAGGCAGGCAGCTGGAAAAGTGTGGCTGGTGTGTAGCTCCAGTTATTCATTGTGTAAGGCACCTTTCTTTTTTCTGTTTTTCCAAAACTGGTTGTTATAAAACAGAGAGGCCACACAGGGGACATATATTCTCCAAAGAAAAGATAAATACTAACTATGTGGTTGGGACAGCAAATATTGGGACTGACTTTCTCATAGACTCCTTGAATATCTAAACCTACAGGAATGCTGACATTTTTGGGGATAAGCCTGCCTCACCCTTCATAATTAGGGCAAAAGCCTCTGTGAGTTGGCAACATCCCTGTGTTGCCAGATACTCCTATGTGTCAAGTACCGAATTATCCAAGGACCCAGAGACATCTTGGTGTCAGTGGAAATTATGCAACATATACTTTGAAAACAAATTCTGAAGTTTAACAACAGATTAATTAGGCCATTTAACATATACTTAAATGTCTTTCTAGATCAAAGTTGCACCATATGTGCCTTGCTATGTATGGGGACTGACTGTCATACATGGATTTCTTCCTCTGTTTCCCCCAGGGAGCAGCTCTTTTGCGCACTTAAACGAGCTGGAAACAGTTGAAATTAAATCCCAGTATGTAACGTGAATCCTGTGTTTAGTGGGTTTGACTTTTAAAAATGCGAACACACACAGGCCCTGATGACTTCAATAGCATTTATGGGTGCTCGGTGATTTTATAAATGTCACACTATTTATAACATATTTCTGTGTCCTTTTTTAATATTCTCTGTTGGCCTATCCATTTTTCACTGTGGTATCTTTGATTGGTATAGTCACATCAGGATGTAGCATGTATTTGAATAATTAAGAAAATACAAATTAAAAAAAAAACAAATAAAAGTTATCTTTATTCTAGTCCCTGTTTTTCCATTGCTCAACCACCAAAGATAACAATATCATTTCACCTTTGCTTTTTACATTCTATGAAAAATACTTTTCGTTTTGCAGAGGCTTATTAAATGTTCCACGTCCAATTATTTCAATCATGTGCCCCTACAGTTTCCCCCCTAAGCTTTAGAAAATTGTTTCGGCTATATCCAAACTCATGCCCACTTCCTGGCTTCTTGGCCGCAAGCCATCAGTGAGAGCTCTGCTAAGAACCACTTTGAGGCTCTCCTTGAACCTCCTCTTCTTGCTGCTTCCTACAAAGAAGTAAACCAGGGGGTTGATGCTACTGTTAACGGTGGAGAGAACAATGGTGACGTGGTTCTGCTGGCTGAGCAAAGATGACCAGTGGTGGTAATTCAGAAGATACAGCAGCCTCATAGGCATGGCAAAGATGAGGAAGACAATGACTGTGGCCACAATGATGATGTAGAGCTTTGACGAATGAGGTCTCAGGGAGTTACGGCGAATCCTGATAACCAAGATCAGGCTGGACAGAATCATTAGAGGAATGAAGATCATGAAAGTCAGGATCCACGTGAAGATGAGCAGTGCTTGGCAATGGTTGCCGTCGTCGAATTGTTCCTTGGTTGAATCATCTTTGCATGTTAAATATTCGGCCACTGTCATGAAAAAAGACAGAGTCCACAGAATGGCGCACACGATTGCCGACTGGTGCTGCGACCGGTGGCATCGGTACCAGATGGGGTAAACAATAGACAGACACCTCTCAATACTGATGGCTGTCAGGAGATAGAGACCAGTATTATAGCCAAGAAGGAAGACAATAGATAGTGTGGTGGTTACATAATAGTAAAAACCGTATGCGAATCCAAAACCAGCAATGTACTCAATTGACAGAATAAACGTACAAAGCAGTAAGGAGATATCAGCAATGGACAAGTGTGTGATGTACGCAGTGAATGGGTTTCTTTTGATCTGGAAGCAGAGGCACCAGAGGACAATTCCATTTTCACAAAAACCCAGGAAGGAGATGATCATAATTACCCAAAGTGGGGTCAATATCTCCCAGACCCTTTCCTGTGTAGAAATGTTTCTGTGCATTGAGATGTTCTCTGTGCCTTCGCTGGGATGAAACGTTATGTTTGACTCATCCATGGGGAAAGCTCAAGTTTGGATAGCACAGCTCTTCCTTCTGTAAATATGTATAAAAATATACTGTGAGCATTGTGTGCTCCTCCCCTCCCCCTTCTCCTTCTGTTTTGTGGACCCTCAATTTCTGGACATACATGACGGCCTTGGAAAAAGGCACACCAGCTTTGATATACTGATGCTAGATAAAACCCAATTAGAACTGCTCTCGCCAATGTTAAAGGTCACTAAGCCCATCATGCTAGCAGAAATCCTGAGCTGCCTTCTCCAAGGGGCTCAGCCTGTGAGTGCTAAACCACAGCTAAAGAGATTCTCTTAAAGAGCTCTTGGACAAGCAATGTCCCCATCACATTGCACAGTTTCATTATATAGTCATGACAAATGGCATTGGTAGCTCTTGTTAGAGCCCTGGATTGTTCCCAGAGAGGTCTCTTCAGTTCCTATTGAAGTTAATGGCATTAATTTTAAGTTAAACTTATTCATTTGAAGTGAACTTGGCTCATAGGTTTTTTGGCTTAAAAAAAAACATTAATACCAACATCAGTTTTCCAGAAAGGGATTTAATTAAGTAAAAATAATTTGTAGTTATTCAGCATTGTATTTCCTCCAAGTACAGAGGTGGAGGGAAGGCAAAATGGCACTGTTTTGAGAGAGCAATTTCTTACCTGCTTTAAGTGCCATTTATCACAGCATAACAAAATTTAAACATGTTTACACACTCTGAACACTTAACATGACTGCAGGTATCTTGCAAACATTATAAATCTAACCCATCACAAGGAGATGTTGTTCATCACATCGTGTTCATCATCATCATCATCACCACAATCTGTTCAGTTTCCCTGCCATTGTTACAATGGTTTTAACTGTTGTTTTGCTGAGTTATGGGGTAAGTTCTCCTTTTATCTCATAACAGAGAGTTGGTAGCATTGGCTTCTGCTGATTTTCATACAAATATTTCATACCCCATTCCCTGTTAACTTCCCAGCTGCCCTGTGATGATGCACAGTCACATTCAGGACACTTCTGGATTTACTGATGTTAACAGGGACTAACTGTTGACAATAAGCTTGCCTAGCTGACTTGGTTCATCCACATAAGTTACCTTGTTCATTAACGTACCCATACTGTCAAGTAGTTAAGAACATCAAATGCAAGGTAAAGAAGTTTTACTGGAGCAACGATTATTTAAAGAGAGCCATTCACCCTAGTCATAATTTTTCTCTCATGACCCTTGCATTTCCTGATTTTAAAATAGCTCCTTAAGACAAGGATATCACAGTCTAAGAATGAGCATTCTGTAACAACCTGGGAAGCCTCAGGCCTTGCTGGCATTTAAACCTGTGCAAAAATGTTAATGATGATCCCACCTGTATGCTGACCATGCTACCACCTGAGACAGTTGAAGACAACAAACAACATAGCTGGAGATGTGGTAGGGGACAGTGAATGCAGCAAGTAAATGCAGTGACCAGAATGAGCGGCAAGCCTCCCAAAAGCAGTGCTCTGCAAAAACTGCAAAGGAAAGGTGCTCAAAGAGTGTGCTGCTGGAAGTCCAGTAAAGGTTCACAGTAACAAAAAGGAGAGGAGAATCTACTTCAAGAGTTAAAACAAGTAGGAAAGGAAAAAGAGAATTAAAAGACTCAAGTATGAAAAAGCAACAGAGTATGAAAATATTCAAGCAAGTTCTGGATTTGTATCACTGTAGGAAAAGAGTTTTCTCTCTGGAGAGTAAAACCAAGAGGAAAAAGTTCTTGACTTACTGAGGTCATTCCCACATGATAGCATTCAGAGATGAGGATGGAAAGAATCCTCTTCTTCCAGATACATCCATGGTTTGTCCAGATTTCCTTGAGGCTGTTGAAGAACTTCCTTGAAGAAGCTGAAGTTCACCTTCTCCAACCATTTGCCTTTGGTAAGAGGGGGAGCAAACAGGGACTCTGACCATGACTCAAAAAGAAGTGTGCAGTCCTCCCATTGCTCCAAAAGTCTGAGGCATGCCAAATAAAAGGTCCCAGGCTCATCATCTGAGGCTAAGCTTCAAATGGCATCACTCAGTAGCTGGCAACCCATCTAGCTGAAAGCCTGGGATTTAACTCTTGTGGGAACTGAAGGGCAGTATATGGAAAGTTGTCCTGAGCTGCTACAATACCAAGAGACCTAGTTTAAACAAACAAACATGAAGGGAGTAGAAAATCTATTTGGGGATGTTAAGATCCAAAGAAAAAAATCTCAATTTAGAACTGTGCCACCACATGCCATCTAAAAGAAAAAAAAAGTCAATTCGCTAATTTGTTTCATATTTTTTGATATGAGAAAACAAGAAAGTGAGAAAGACAAAGAGAAAGTGAAAAAAAAAAGGAAAGGAAAGGAAAGGAAAGGAAAGGAAAGGAAAGGAAAGGAAAGGAAAGGAAAGGAAAGGAAAGGAAAGGAAAGGAAAGGAAAGGAAAGGAAAGGAAAGGAAAGGAAAGGAAAGGAAAGGAAAGGAAAGGAAAGGAAAGGAAAGGAAAGGAAAGGGTCACAGAGGAAAGAAAATAGCCCATCATTGAGTTAGTTTCATACATCCATTCCTCTAGGTAAAATCTATATCTAAAGATTATTCTTTAAAAAAAACCAAAAAAATCAACCAAACACAAAAATCTTTTCATGACATTTAAATAGTCTCCCCTGAAAAGTTCAAACAAAACTAGGAGCTTGAAAAGTCTCCTGAGGATACCCCCTGCTTTTGTCCCAAGAATTAGGTTGTTTTTACATTCAGATATTAGCAGAACAAACATTCTTAGCCAAATAAGGAGAGAGTTTGCTTGGTCTTCTCCTTTAAATGTTTCACTAAAACTACCAAATCCCCAAACGGGAAGAGCAACTAGCTAATGTGAGAAATAAATGACCCCAAAGGGAGGGTCAGAATAAAGTTAGGAAGGGAACACAGTGAAATAAAACAACTTCTAACTGTTTTGTTGGCTTAAGTTGTAACCTACCTTACATTCAACACCTATGGGACCAAAAATTTCAAGCTACATCTGAAAAAGGAAAAAATCTGCTCCTTTCCCCAAAAAGGAAATATGCATACAAGTAATGAGAGAGTCATTACAGCAATATGTTAACATGTCAAGATTGACCAGGTACTTGTGTTTGCAGCCCACTGCAGTCCAAAGTTGGAAATGCCCTGGCATCCCAGTCTCCCAGAGGCAGTTGGATTGTGAGATCTCCCTCAGGCACACGGCCCCTCCTGCATGACTGATCCCTGTAGCACCCTCAGTCACCATCCACATGGCCAGGGCACCAGAGTGAAACCTGGTCTTGAGGGAATGGGTCAAACACACCTTATCCTCGGTGATTTTGGGAGTAAGAGGAAGGCTGAATAGCAGTCTTTATATCAGCTATTTCTGAATCAGTTTAAATATTCAGATATGAACAAGGGGGCTACAATAGCACAATGTGGAACTTGAACTGATTTTGGGACTAGAAATTAGTACTGACAGTAAAGACATGATGGGCAATATGGAAACTCTTGTAATTTTGATCTAAACTGAATATACAGCAAGATGTCACATGAATGATAATTTATCCTAAAATCTTTCTCTCTGATGCTAACTTGCAGTGGGTGTAAACTGAATGGACTAACACTTGTAAGTATCCTGTATGTAGGAAGCTAGTAGTGTTACCTTTTATCTTATACATTTTTCTTAGAGTCTTTGAATAATTTAATTTTCTCCCACCTCCAATTCCTGGAAGCAGAAGGCAACCTGTAAAGAACTTCCAATTTGTTCATTAAACACAACCCAACAACCTAGGATTTATAAACCAGATTAGAGGGGTTTATGTGGTTGGTACAGGTGCCAGTGTATAAAAAAGCCTCTGTGTACCCAGGGGTCAGGTCTCCCACTTTATATTTATATGAGCTTATATATATACTTATATATACTTATATATATACTTATATAACCAAAACCCATCAGGGATGAGCTTTGTAGCACTTTCAGGAAGTGCAGTTTTTCCTGATGGTCATTCAGTCATTACCACTTTCCAGCTGAAATTTGTTCCTTAATTATTCAGCTCTAACAAAGGGTAGGAGTTGGGCTTAGGTTTCAGAGTGTGGACTGAAGATCTGGATGCAAACCACTTACAGAGAGCTGAAGAGCACACTGAGAAACAGGGGTTGTAAGAGGGCCAGAAACTAAACAGGAGGCTTTAGAGTGCAAACAGAGGATATGGGACACACTGAAAACAAGCTGGAGAGGGACTTCTTACAAGGGCATGTAGTGACAGGACAAAGGGAAATGGCTTTGAACTGAAAGAGAGTGGGTTTAGATCAGATTTTAGGAAAACATCCTTTACTGTGAGGGTGGTGAGGCACTGGAATGACTTTTCCAGACAAGCTGTGGATGCCCATGCCTGGAAATGTTCCAGACAAGGTTATGGGGCTCTGAGGAATCTGATCTACTGGAAGGTGTCCTTCCTCATGGCAAGGAGATGAGAACTGGATGATATTTAAGGTGCCTTCCAACACAAACCATTCTGTGACTACAAAATGCATGGATCCTAAGAGTTTTAAGACCCCTTAAGTCTCACAGAGACTGGAAGAGCCATGATGACTTATGGATACTCCTCAGTAGGTGATGTGAGAGTGTCATTAAAGTTGGAGTTAGGTGTGGGGTAAACTTAAGAATTAAGGTTAACCTAAAATTCACCACAGAACTTGCTGGACATCTTTTATCCTACTCCTACCAGCCATGATCCTAGCATATACCAGTTCCCTAAAGGGTGGTAACTGATGGCTTGTGTTTAATAGGCAACAGGCATGAAAGCTGGCTTTAGTGCTGCTTTCTGCAAAACAAGGTGAAAATATATGTCACCAGCAAGCTTTGAAGCCAACACAGGTCATCTGTTAACAGCTAAAAGTAAGGTTATGGTAGGAGTTAAAATACAAGAAAACATAGGATAAAGATGACTAGGTCTGGAATTGGTATAAGGCTGAAGACTTCTTGGTGGCTGCTCAGTTGCTGTAAGGCCAATTGTAAAATCCTATTAGTGGCAATAACAGGATTGTGCTTTCATGAGAACAGTATGAAATAGCAGGCTCTGAATCAAGGATTCCTGCTTAATCCTGTAATCCTGAGAAATTTTGACAGCTAAAGTTGGTTGAGGTGAATTAATCGTATTATTTTGTGGGTGGTTAAGACCCACCACATTATGTTTATGAAAATGGATTTAGGGCCTGAAAGCCAAGTCTACTGTGGGAAACAGGGAAGAACCTTACCTGAAGAAAGAATTAAGCATATAGTGAGAGATGAGGTGGTTTATAGCTGGTGTTGGGACCATACAGGCTCCTAAAATTGTTTGGCAAGGCTGTTTTCAGATTACTTGTCTATTTTTTGTCAGAGAAATTTTTGAATGATTCATGAATTTTAGGTTCTGCTCTGAAAATGCTGATGAGAAAAGGGTAATCAATAGCAGAAAACAAGGTAGGGCCAGGCAAGCCCCACTCTGGTCTCTGGAAGCAAAGTGAAGTGTCTGGTCCATTACTCTGGTGGTGTTGCCCAGGCTGGTGGAAGGTTAGAGGACTTGTTTATGTGTTAACTTTATGGACTGACTGTCTCACGAGCAAGGGAGGATTTGGAGATGTTCCTGCTCCTGACTTGAGCCACACCTTCTTTTTTCTGACCTGCCCAGCTCTGGGTGGCAAAGCAGGGCTCAGCACTCGGGGTGATGCCAGCAGCAGCCAGAGCAGAGCTCCAGCTCGGCAGCCTCGGGGCAGGGCGTGTGCTGCTCACCAAACCCGTGACTGCTGAATTTTGTGGGGACACGGCTGGCTCCACTCCCCACAGCCAGAGGGGAAATTGGCCAGTTTGGCTATAGAAGCTGTACAGACCTATTCACACAATAGCAGATGTCCGTGTTTACCCACCTGGGTGGCAGCACACGTGGTGTTCTGTATCTGAGCTCATACCTCTGTGTCTCGTCACAGCTGGTGAGAAAGCAGCCAGAGTAAATTGCAGGGAGTTTCCCAAATCAGAGAGAATATCATAACAAGTGAGGAGCTCTTGGTGTTGCTGTGAGCTGGGGAAAATGAATACAAAATAATTGTATATACAAAAAAATATAATAATAATACTATAATAATAATAATATAATACAAAATAATTGTTTCCTAATGCCGATCTTTATCCCCTGTATCCTTGGGTTCCAGAGGCTCCCCAGCTGTCTGCAGACCTGCCTTCAGCCATAACATGAATAGCAGGTGGTTGTTCTTATCTTGAAGACAGTGAAGTCTGTCCCCAGTGGAAATCTACCCTTGCTAAAATCATTCTCAGACTTATTTCCCTCTTGTTCTGGTCACTGACGGCACAAATCCTTGCACCAAACCCAGGGTCATCACGCATCAAAAGAGAAGATACCGTGCACCTGTCTGCTGGCAGCCCAACAGCAACCAAGCATGAGGGCCACCACAGCTGTGCAGTGTAAGACAATACAGGAAACAGTGTTTTCTCTCTACATTTTCATTTTGTGTATGCAAAACAATGCAGGAAACCACTGGGGAGACAATTGGGTAAGAATGGCAGCAATAACCTGGTGTGTATGATTAGTATAGGCGGTTTAAACCACTCTAGCTTCAGTTGTGCAAAGAAGAAGTTACAGTTAGAAAATGTGACTGAGGCATGATAGAGATGAGTCAGAGCTTCCCATGAAAAAATGCTGGAAGGAAAGCTCTGAATGCTGATTAGCCAGTAGTGCATATAGAGTAAGACATTTTGTATTATTGATCAAGTTAATGAAAGAAGGGTCTGATACCATGGTGCTCTCTCTTTCAACACATGTTGTTTCTGGATGTCCCCAGCAACATATATCCAAATTCTTCTTGAAAAAGTGTTGTTTGTCAGACTGAGTTGTGTCTGTTAAGTGCCCACCCTTGTAAGAAAGATCACCCTGAAATAATCTTTAATCTTGAATGTACTAATCTGCCTCTTGTCTTTTAATCTGCATCACATATTTATCATTTGCATGTATTTCCAGCCTTCCATAAATTAGCCATTATTCTTTATTTGCCCTCTGTACTGCAGGAGTAGGTGGTTAAGTAAGATGCTTGATGCATGGTACTGTGAAACCTCTGTCTCTAGTGGTCAGTTCACTGAACACTCAGGATTTTTCACCTGAAGTCTGATGGCTCACCTGTCTCCCTGTTCTCTGCACGAGAGAAATAGCTATACTACTGAAGATTCCTTGTACTGGAAAATTGTTTAAAAGGATGATAACTGGTGTATGGAGTCACCAGGAGCTAAAAAAATTATGTAGATGACACAGGAATTGTTAACAGCCCTTTCTGGACACTCTTTGGAATCAGCCAGGAGAGGTCTGTAAGTCCTTAGGACAACATCTTTGCGAGTCATCTAATGACATGCTGAAAACGGAGCTACTGTGTATGACTGTAGTTAGATAATAAGCAGTAAACAACAAGAGCTTTATAATGACATGCCTGAATGAGGTGTGTATTACAATGTGTTGGTGGGGCTTAAAGAAGGAATTTCCACCAGAACTGTAAAAGTAGTCTAAAGGCCCATGAATTAATTCAGTATTTTAAAAATCAAAATTTCAGTGTTGTGATGGGTGTGTGTATATCACATTGTGGTTTTGCAGGGAAACCGTAGCCCAGTTTTCTCATGTCTCATTTCTCCTTTTTGAACAGAGCCTCCCACAGTGCACCATGGAATATGACTTTGTATTACAATCCTCTTTTCTCTTGGTCTCCAGCTGGGAGCATGACTAATAGAGAAGAACCAGAGCAGAGTGCATCAAAATATCATTGCAGAAGGAAAATATTTCCTCCTGCTTTAGGATTTTTCCCAAATGCTGAATTTTTAAATGAAGACTCTCAAGAAGCTAAACATTTTCCTTTGAGTAAAGTTCTTCTATTATTTCTAAATTGCCTCTAATACCCATCTCTTTCCAAAGACAAAACATAGACTCTGAGATAATTTTTATTTTTCAAGGTGATGTATCTTGAAAACAAGTGCAAAACAAGCTCATGCAGTGGGTTTACTGCATGAAGTCAGAAGGTCACTGAATGAAAACACTGAACTGTCTCTTCTATCAAGTGTACATATATACATGGGGAGGGTCTAGAGTCCTAAAATATAAAAAAGGCCATTATACTTTCTGAAAAATGAAATTGTTCAAGTGTAGCAAGACTACAGGACAATGACTCTGAGGGTAGAAATCATGAGGCCTGGGATTACTCTGTTTCAGACTGCCTCAACATCATCAAAATTCCTCCTCTGCAAAAATGGGAGGAGCATGGGAGCACTGGGAGGCCAACTTCAAATCTGTGAGACACTTATCTAACACAGTAATATAAATACTAAAAATACAAGGAATTTACTGACTGCTTCAACCTCACAAGAACAATAAGAAATTAGTTTGAGCCTCTTACAGGAAAAACAAGGAGTCTTGGCTTTTTATTTATATATTTTCACCTTTTTCAACTTTCACCTTTATACCTTTGACAGAAATGGGACTAGATGCTAAGCTGTGGTAGTCATCACATGGAAATCCATGTCATGAAACCACATCATAATTCAGGCCCTGCACTGTGGGGGAACAGAATGTAAGAGAATAGTGCAGAAGGCAATCTCACCCCTGAGGAGTTGCAGCTGTGCTAATCACCAAAGATTAGGAACAGGCCTGCCCTTAACAGGCCACAGCTGTGTCCAATAAGAAGAAGAGTGCTACAAAAGAGTGGGTTAGCTGCTTGAGAAGGGAGTTGGAGTTTGTGCTGTGAAGAAGGAGTCAGTGCCGTGAGGAGCTGCCTGTGAGAAATCACTGAGAAGGTATGGGAACTTTTGTAATAAAATGCCAACACTGCACATGAAAAAAGGCTGTTCTTGAGGACTTTGAGTTCAGGGTTTCTGTCTCCTACAGTGATGTAGTGGTACATCTTGCCAAAGTTCCAGCATAAATGCCTATATTGGTTATGTCACCAGTTTGCTTTCAGAAACAGTGTTGACTTGTCCTCTTCTATGCATAGTTTGATTTGGTAACAAAGTATTTGCCCTGCAGAGCTGAGATAACACTATGTAAGTTGTGTTGTGGACAACAACCAACCGAATTGCAGCTGGAGATAAAGAACCTGAAATTCTGTGGTTTTAGGTGTTCTGCTTCTTCCTCCTCGATTAAAACAGAAGTTTCCTTCTTCCTTTGAGCTGGAGGGATTAAAGACACCACTTCTTTCTCTTTCCTTAACAGGGACTTCAAAAACTAAAATATGTTGAGTCAACTGAAGTTTCTATTTTCTTTATTTAATAGAAAATATTTTCCTTGAATTTAGATGTTCCAGGGACTACTGCTGCCTCTATTTCCTGCTGAATACATTTCCCAGGACTACATTTTTTATTCCTGGTCATACTTTGCCTTTATCTTTTGATGGCAAGCACCCATGATTTTCCTTGCCCTATGAGCAGCACACCAGCATTTCGTGTGGCTCTTAGCCATGCAATAAGTGTTGCTGATCACAATGGAGGCAGATGCAGGTGGGGCTCCAGGGCATGTCCCAGGGGGGTGGCTGTGTCTGCTTGTGCACCCACAGTGGGATGGAGTGGGCCTGATACAGCTGTGCAGTGTAGAAATGTTCAGGCTACCACCAGCCCCCATGTCACCACATTGCTCTTCACAGAGAAAAGCAAGGTACAATTCTTCCCAAGAATATTTCTGGTTTTCACATTCTCTGAACCTCAGAGAAAGAAAAAACAATTATTATCTCATTTACTGCTCCTGTGTTTGTTCACAAGTGGAATGCATCATGGAAGATTGTTTACCTGAAGGGAATTGATAATTGGATTCTGGTATGAGTGTTTTGATTCACTGGCCAATTGAATCCATGTGTGTGTCGGGACTGTTGGCTGACAGTCACGGGATGCTGGGCAGTGGAGTGCAGTTCAGTGCTTGGCAGATTCAGTTTAGATGTAATGTAATATAGTATAGAATAATAAAGTAATTATTTAGCCTTCTGATAAGATGGAGTCCTCCTCACCATTCCTCCCCTTTGCTGGGGATGAAAATATCTCCTATACCCCCAGGCCAACACAGTCCCATGGGATGTAGCCCTGGCAACAAAGCACTTTGACTGCACTTTCACTGCTCACAAGGCACCTACACAAAAAAGACTGAAGGCTGGTGGCTCTGTATCCTCTATCCTGTTTCTTTCTCAGTATCTTTTATTTTCTCTCTCTCTCTCTCTGATCCTGGCTTAATCTCTTAATGCCTTGTTGTGGTTTACGTGTACCCACATTCCCACTGACGAATCCACGTTTTCAGGGAGGTGGACAAGCAGAGTTTACAGGCATGACTCAGGGCATGCCTAAATACACTTAATAAGTTTTCTGCAACTGTGTTATGTGGATTGTTCTGCTATGGTACAAAGAGATCAGACTCTAATCTGAGACATATTCTTAGCAAAGCTATTTCCTAGTCCTCCTCCAGCTACGGGTCGATGGAAGGAGATGGGAGGTGTCAGTCACAGAGCTATACAGCTCCTCCTCAGCAGGCCAAGTGTATCAATCACCCAGGTGACTGTGTAGTGCATAATATTTATATCTTACCAAAATTACACTTAGTACTCTCCCAGGTGAAGAAAGGCTTGGTTTCTGGCATTGGGGTATTTTTTTGAGAGACAGAGATGAGGGAAGGAAGAATCAGCAAGAGACTAGAATACAGTTGGTTGCGTATAAGCCATATGAGTCAGAGGAAAAAAGTAGATTAAGAGATTTGTAAAATAACCTGATAATCTGTATCTCTTTTTTTTCACTGGAAAGTTTTGGAGACATTGTGATGGCTGAAGACCAGAATCAGAGCTGTCTTTTGACACTGCACAGAGATGGAGTGCCAGCATTCAGAGCTGGGAGGTAACTCCAGCGACAGAGTCCTGAAGCAGAGCCTCCTGCAGCACCATGTCAGGATGGCATGGCAGTGGGGCTCACCCTTCACATGGCAGATGAGTCACTGGAGTCCATGTCTCTTGCACCATGGCTGTTGGTTTGATGACCCTGCTGGGACAGAGGAGGCAATAATAATAGATGCTGGCCAGAATCTGTAAACATGGGGTGGTTTTTGTTGCTATCACCTGTGATAGTCTCAGTGGGCATCTACTAATTCTGTTTTGGCAGAGCTAAACTACACTACAGCATATGTGAGCCCAAAACCAGGGAATGAGCCCCAGGTGCTGCCTGATCCCAGCTAACTAGTTTTACAAGGGTTTCTTGCATCCTCTCAGCTACTTAAGCGAGTGGCTATCTGTACCTCAGGATGGGATCAGGGTGCAGGTTCTGAATACAAGGCTTTGTATGGTATATAAAACACAAACTCTTCTGAAGGGCAAGCTCAAGTCAGGATGGAATGAGAACATGTCTTAAATGCCACCTAAATTCTAGCTGCTTCAGGCACTTTATTCAAACAAGGCTTAAATTCTTCAGTCTTCACATTTTCATCAGCCGGGAAGAAACAGCTGAGGGGTGGTGCTGCCTGTTCCATAATTGCAAATGTAAATCTTTCTTGGAATGATCATTAAACTGTAGGTGTGTGATTCCTGAAGGAACATTGTGCCAGGCAAAACAAGGCCAGGCTTTTCAAGCATTCATCCCCTTGTGTCAGTGGTGAAACAGACTTCCCTGGTGGGAAACATGGGATTGATTAAGCCTAATTATCCCTTCTGGCTTCCAAGAACAGGCTGTAGGTTAATGCAAGAGGAGATACAGTCTCTGCCCCAATTCACAGCCAAGAGCACTTCCCCACTGCAGTAACTGGCATGATCTGTGACTGGCAATACTCGTATTGTCTCTTGTTCCTCAGACATCTCAAATACACCATTATACCCCAGGCACGTGACCCCCTGGTATCGCTCTCAGACATGGCTGTTGTAGCACCATGAGGCAAATTCTGTGTTTGTGCACTTCAAAGCCTTTCTTTACATAGAAAGTATTGCCTAAGAGTCAGAATTCTCTGGAATAGGCACACGTGGCCCCTCTCTTCTAGGGTCATTTCTTTCTCATATATCGAAGCCAAGCTCAGATGAGGATTTGGAAACACTTCTGGGGAAAGGAGGGGAACCATTTCTTTTTTGGGTGTCTGCCCTGGTCTTTTCTGCTCTTGGATAGCTGCACAATCTGATGGCTGTAGAAGCCAGAGATGTTCTCCTGGGGCTAGGCAAAGGCCTGGGGTGCTGAATCGACTGCTCAACAGCTGATTTGAAAACAAACAGACCTTAAAATAGTATTTCTGCCATTCCATTGGCTGCAAACTTTCAGCCCTGTGTTGAATTGGACCAAGCAGAAGGAGCAAAATAAGCAGTACTGAAATTACTCTTCTGCCTCCTTTGTCCACCATATTACTCCTGTGTCCACAGCTTTGGGTGTTTCTATTTCCCTCTTCCTTCTTTATGGATTTTTTTTTCCTGCTCTGTCCTTTCTCTCATCATTTCTGCAGCTCTCCCTTGAGGTGTTCACTTTCTTCTTTTGAAAGCCTGAAGTACCAGACAAGACTTGAGAGACTGGGAAAATGGAAAGAAGAATGATCCAAAATTAAAAAACTCTGAGGTAAAGAGGTGTGGGACTTTCCCCTTAACTTCAGTGCAGACAGAGCCATCAAAGCATGAGTAAAACCAATATGGAGGGTGTGGAGAGTGCAGGCATCTTCAGTATCTCCCTGCCACATCCTCTCTGCATTTCTACTCAGCAAGCCACTAGTCTGATCATAACCTGCTTCAGACCCTTCTCCTGTCTCACCACCAGCAATTAAAGTTCTTCTCTCTCTACATGCTGATTTCAAACTCAGCCAGTGGCTCCAGGGAGCTGCCTTCACCCCCTCTTACATGTGCACCTTCTACCTCTGGGAGAAAATTTTTTGTCCAATTGTTTATGTAAAGTCCTTATTTGGTAGAGGTCTTCCAGGACACAGACATACACACAAAACACGGAATCTCAGAAGTTTCTTCCCTTTCCTAATTTAGGCAGAAAAGAAAACCTTTTGTGTCACCTTAACCCTTTAGATACACTGAGCATTGAAGGAATGTTACCTTTTGGGAGGCATTATGTCCCTCCAGTTACAACATCAGCCCCAGAGCTTGTCCAAGTGCATGTGGTTACCTGCCTCAGCTTCATCTTTCACTTTCTTCCCTCATGGCTCATCTACAGAGTTGGAACACCACTAACACACTTGGGAAAGGAGTCATGAGTTGGACTAGCTGGGGGTCCCCTCACCATGAGCATGGCAGCTGCCACTGAATGTCTGCAATTCTTCACATGCACAAGTACCATTATCTGCAAAAAAAGTAGCATGCTGGTGTTTTTTTAAGACAAAAATAATTATGTCTAACACATATCTTAAACATTTGAATTACCACAGCAGCTCCCACTGAAACCTCCAGCAAAACTCATCGTTTGGCTTAACTGAGAGCAGGACCCAGCCTGACACTTGTTTGAATGTTGACTTTACACTTTTTGTTCTGAAAGACTGAGGAAAACTGCCTGTGAAGCACACTCTTCTCCTCCAGTTAGGAAATTATATGATTACTTCTGTTGGACATTATCTAGAAGTGTCAGAGTGACTTGGCCTGGATGACGAGAGTGTATCAATCACCTCTAGAACAACAGTGAAACTGGGCTGGAAACTGATCTGGTGGCAGAGGACTATGGCTTTGGAATAAGCCTGAAATAAGATGAGGCAGAAAATCCTGAATACTTTCAGGAAAGAATATGATCAGCTTAAAGACTGGATTTTGGGGGTTATTTTAATTGCAATAACAAGAAATTTACCTTTGCAAAGAGCTCCCTTCTAGTCCTGCATTCCTTCTTGAGCACATTAATGATCTTACTTCAGTGTAGTGCAAAAAAAAAAAAAGTCAGCATATTCTCCTTTGCATCTCTTCTGCCCTTGGGGATTCTGGATTCAAGCACTTTTTGTGCAGGAGTGGTACTAATAAATCTGCTTATTTGGCTTTAATCTAGTTCATGAGTATGTCTGTGACTTTCCATTCCTGTACAACCAGTGGAGCCTTCAGCATCCCATTTGCTTCACTTTTCAGGTCTTACAAGCAGGAGTTGTGTGAGAAAGAAGGTGGTTGTCTCCTGCGAGTCCCTGGAGACCAGAGCAGTCTCAAACAACTGTAATAGCAAAATACACACCCTTGTGCCCACAGTTCCTCCTTCACAGGAAACAAAAAACACATGAGGCTGCCACAAGGCTCAGATTCAGCCCCAGCAAGAAGGACGTGGGGCTGGGAGGTGTGGGCACCATAAGCATAATGCAAGAGTCTTAGCAAATGCCTCTGAGCCACTTTGCTTATGAGAGAAGACAAATAGTTTGAATTATAATACTGGTTGACTCATTGTTTTAAATCAATGCCACCTAGTAGTCAATTCTTTTTTTCTGTGTCTTTTTTAATAAATAGAGTACACAAATAAGTATTTTAACAGTCTAAAGGGTTTCTGCCGTTTCATTCAAAACTCAGCGATCAAATGCTCCAAAATAGATTTCATTCCAAACTTAATTTTTTTAAGAGTCTCATTTTAAAGAGCAGTGGTAGGGTTTTATTCTCACTTATATTCTCTAAAAATGCCCTTGCACATTCACTGCTAGGTCTCTAAAAGCAGACTGATAAGGTTGGCAGGAGATAACCCGGGACACACTGGGGAAGGTCACAGTGACAAAGCAGAGTGCTCAGCCCTTCCTCACAACAGAGGCATTGAGGCCAAGTCTCCTTGCCTTGAGACACAGCCTCAGGGAGCACAAGACCATGGCACAACCAAGCTCTCCCCTTTGATGGATGTAGAGAATCGACTGAAATCATCCCACTGGAGCTGGAGAGATCAGTGCTGCACCCCCAGTTGAGTCCTTGGAAGGAAATTACAACAAAGTTCATGACTTGTGGAAAATGTAGGAGCTATTCCCTCCAAACTTTGACCATTATCAGCTGGTACTACCATAAATGGGGTAAAAGCTTCTTGGTACTTTGTGCTTTTCCAAATCTATGTAAATATGAGCAAACTACTATTTTTGCTAGATGGCAAAAGGCAAAAGATTGAAAGATACCATGAGTTATATTTACATTCTTTTATACATTTATCTATTAACACAGTACATTAATTACCATTTTAACACAGAGAAACACAGACCACTGATAAATTACTTTGTGTTCTCTAAAAAATCACGAACTGTTCAGTTAGATAAAGAAGACCTTATCCAGATGTTGATTTTTTCTTTGATGGTAGTTATGATTTCATCAGATTGGTTTCCATGTTAAGTACCTAGTAGCTAATGAAGCACTTTGTAATTCAGGTATTTGCCAACGTGGTTATATTTCCTGGGTCTTTATCAAATGCCTCAAAAGAGGAGAAGCATCTTACATTACTTTGGTTTCAGTGGGATGGAGGATTTCAAGAAATTAAGGTCTCTCAAACTGTTTGCTAAGGGCTCTGGGAGCAATGATGCAATCAGTATCTTCAGTAATTAATAACCTAATTTTTAACTCACTCATAGTTCTCTCCAGTTTGATCTTGTTCATCACTGTCTAAAAGTGGCCTCCAAATAAGGCTTGACCTTAGCATAGTGGTCAGTACCGTGACATTCCTCATCTTTGCCGTGCTGTCAGACTCACAACCGCTGTAAAACAAAGGCTTCCTGCATTGCTGCCACTCAGGCTCCTGTACATTTCTGCTTCATTCAGCATCACCAGCAGTGCAAAACCCCCAGCCTCCTTCTCTGTCAGGGCACGAAAGAAGATGAGAATTGGAGAAACCATTCAGAGAGCCCTGCAGAAAGCCTTAATGAATGGGACATGGGGAGCAAGGTGAGAACAGAAACAGAGCCAGGATGGGTTGGAAACGCAGAGGTTTAGTTACACCCTCTTGAAGGGATGCGCTCTGCAGATGGATGAGTTTTTCAGATTTTTGAAGACTACAAAGACAGCAAATTGCTACATGGTATTACCCAAGAAGAGTCATAGTCTTCAGCACAAGTGGATTTGAGGGGGAGGTGATACCAGTGGCAGGAGGCGGTGTCAGATTTGCAGCGTGACACAACCAAGCATTTTGCCATTGGTAAGGGAAATAAGTTTTTGAGGGGAAAAAAGTTAAACTTCACTTTTTTTTGTTTTAAAAAATAGTCCCATTTTTTTGTGGTGAAAACTCCATTTGTCAATGAATTTGGGATTTCTTGGAAAAACACCAAAACCCACTAAATCTTTTAAACTTAAATAAGATATAGCATTTCACATCTCAAAAAAATGAAGCACAAGTGGCTACAGAACAGGAAGCTGATGCTTGGGTATTGCAGGAATAAGGAGTGAAGGAAGGAATGTTTAATCCACCCTACCAGGTAGGCACCCTGCCCCTGGCTAGACTATTAAAATCACACAGGGTCCTTGCCAGAGTGATTCAAGGGAAATTTCCCCCCTGTCTCTGCCCCAGCTGAACAAGCCAGCTGAGCAGACTAAAAGGGGCAGAGAACCCAGCTCCAGCACAGAGGGCACTGGCACCAGTCCAGGCTGGTTCCTGCACCTGTGACAGGCTAGGGGCAGACTAGGGCAACCTTGGATGTATTCAGCTTCCTGGGACACCTGCCTGACAATGAGACACAGAGCCAGCACTATCCCTACACTGGAAAAACTGTTGGTGTCAGGGGAAATCCATACTTACAGAGGAAGCTGCATTCATTTCCCAACTTCAGAGCTGTAGGAGGAGAATAGCAGGAAAGAAACACTGACCCTTCCTGTAGGTTGGCAGGTCCACACATCCACATCCATTGCTCCATCTCTGGTGGGATTTGTGGTGAATGTGGCAGATTAGAGGGTGAATGTGCAAAACCCTGAGAGAAGTGGTAACCTTCAGCAAGGAGAAACTCATGTGCAGCTGAAGTGCCAAAATCTCCAGTCTAAAGACTGGAGATCTTTTCTCCCTGTTTTCTCCCTGACTGACTATTTTCTCCCTGCAGATCATCGTTAGCAAAGCCTTTCACATCACCTCCAGCTCCCAGCCACCTATTCCTGCCCGTTCTCTCCAAATCCAACTTTTTCTCCCAGTCCTTCTTCCTTGCTGAGGAGCAAGCCCATCTCTTTCCTGCGCTTGCTGTTCCAGGGATGTGGTGGGGGCCAAAAAGTGCAAGAAGTGGGGGGACCAGGGTTCACAGATTCACAGAATATTCTGAGTTGGAAGGAGCCCACAAGGATCATCGAGTTCCACTCTCAAGCAGATATCCCGTACAGGGACTGAACCCATGGGCTCTGTGTTATCAGTACCATGCTCTGAGCAGTTGAGCCAGTCTCAGTGTTGGGGTCCTCCTGTCCCAGCAGCAATGAGGCTGCTGATCCTGGCCTGTGTGTCAGGACTTCATGGCCACTGCTCTAGCACAAATACTCATAGAAATATGAGACAGGCAAGCACATCTTCCTCAGGAACTGCCCACAGCAAGGGGATGGGGTGGTGCTTTGTGAAGCCACAGCCCTGCCTCCTGCTCGATTTGAGCCCACCGTGAGCCAGCAGCCACAGACAGACGCTATTTGCTCCTCCTCCTTCAGCAGTGACACCACTGGAAGCATGCAAGTAAAGGAGGGAAAGTTCAGTAAGGAGCAGATGTAGAATCAGAGGTGCCAGCCAGACTGTGCAACCACTTGGGAGTCTAAAGATGGAGACAGATGCCTGTAGAATTGGGAAGAGCTCTGGTTGCAGTTCTGTTCCCCCATCACCATGCAGTACTCTTGTGTTAAGGTGAATTTAGGACATTTATCAATGCAAGCCATGGAGCAAGAGCATCCCCCCTCACAGGGGTGCCTCTGGCTGCAGAGAGCCCCCAGACACCCTCACTGGGCAGCCAGACCCAGTCCATCCCCTGGAGACTGCCCAGCTTCTGGAGGCTGTGGGACCCCAAGGGAGGCCCAGGAGCCCAGCATGTCTCCTGTGGCACTGCTTCCCATGACCCAGTGGCCCTGTGGAACAATTGCATCAAGCTGCTTCTGTCCTGCATCCCAGGGGAGGGGGCAAATTTTGAGCACTGCAGGCAGCTGTGGGAGCCTGTGGGTTTGCAAATCCTCACACTTGTGTAGGAATGGCAGAGTCAGTTGTGCATGTTTCATGCACAGGACAGATGAGTTCCAGAGTGAGTGAATGACTGCCTGTTTTGGTTAGGCTGGCTGCACTTGTAAGCAGGCATCTTGTTAAGTGGTGAGAAATAAAGACAGCTGTACCTCTGTTAAACAAAAGCTGGAGGCAAAGCAGGAATTTCTAGCAGCACCTTTTCAAGCAAGGTCAGAACATGTTACAGATCTGTCCAAACACTAGTGCCAAGTTTTATGGGGCCAGGCCTGTAAAATAGTTTGTATTACTTCAAGATTCAAAATGAGGATTGCAGATTATCTTCCACTGCTTATAAACCCAGGTAAACTCCAGGAGTGTTCATGGGTGGACCAGGTCCAAACTTAGAAGTACTTTGGGATTTCCTTAATTTGTGTGCACCTTTTGTTTAATAAGCTGTCTTTAAGTTTTAAATAGCAGTCTTTTTTATTTTCCTTTTTGACTGGATGTGTTTCTGCCAGGGCACCATGTGTTTCCCCTGCACAGTGGCTATTACCTTTCACAGATTTCCATCCCACAGATATTTTAATGAGGTTCTTTGCCAACACACTTGCTGCTGCCATCTTCTTTTAAAGCTTGACCATGGAAGGTCAATAGATAAACACAGCCATCTCCAGAAACAGGAGAATGAGTGCCAATCTCTCCTGTGTCTGGAAGGGGTCTTTAGCTGTCCTGCATGGGGAGGAAGTGGTGCAGGAGTCCCATCTCCATCTTACCTTTGGTGAAACATCTGTTTATATGCTCATTTGGCTGGGGAGAAAATTCAAGAGGATGCAACTATTCAACTGCTTGTTAGGATGCTGATGGGATTTGAATCCACTTTCTCTGAGGATATGAGTCTCATTCCCCTGCCCAAGGTGCAGGGCAGGGGTCTGAATGTCAGGTGGGAACATATTTGCATACTGTATCTGTGGTTAAAAGGGAGCAACCCCAGCCCAGGTACCCCTCAGAGATGGGACTGTGCCAAGATCCTTCCCAGAAGGGAAGCCCAAAGGCACTCCTATAACTACAGCAACCAGTGGAGAGGGGCTGTTGGGAAAGCCATGGGAAAAAGAGAGATTAAAAACCAGAAAATAAAAGTTTTATTGCTGCTGCACATAAAAGAACACCACAAAAATGTGTTAACAGAGCAGTTGCACAGCAGGGTTTTTCCATGTCTAAGGCATATGGAAACTCTGTCAGTCTCTTCATCAGCACACGAAGTTCTGACCCAGGTGTGGTGCTGCAGCACAGCCAAAGCTGTTCTGGCTTGAGGGAACCTCCCACCAAGGGGCTGAGCACTGCTGGCACTTGGCACCAGGCTGTTGCACTTCATTCATCCAGCAAGACATCTGCAACCTCACTGTTCCAAGGTTTTCTGCTATGATGTCTTTTGAATGAAAACAAACTGTGAAGAAGAACTGTTGGTTCACACCATTTAAAACCACAGAACTATAAAAAGTTTTCTTCTATATGGAAAAAGTATCTTTTCAGAGAGGTAAATCCTGCTCTCCTCTCCTCCAGTGCCAGTGGGAATCTGGCCTATTACCACTGAAGCCATGAGCTGCAGCATGAACAGAGGAATATTTAGAGATAGGTCTGCCTTTTCCATGCCTTCTCATTTGAGTGGAGATGTTATATCAAAACTCACATATTTAAACTTGAACACATCAAAAAAAGTCAGTGTATCAAAAATCAAATTGTTCTTGTAAATAAATATATTCTGATCTGCAGTGTTCCATTTGCAGGGCTATATTTTTAGCATACACCTTCACAACTTGAATTGTAACATTTTTTTCATTGAGGGTTGGAATTATCCTTTCAAGCCTTGCAGCTGAAGCATAATTTTCTCACAGAGCTAAGAGGCAGGTGGGCTGTAGCTGCTGCTAGGGACTCTGCTGTGGTTTTACCACTGTCTAAGGGAGACAGGTTTGATTGTCTGAACTGCCAGCCCTCAGAACAACTCAGAAGCTCTGACATGCATCTCCTCAGGGCCAGAGTCACAGGTTGCACCACCATGAATTGGCCTCACAAGAATCTAAATTATCTCCTACTGTCTAAATTATCTCCTTCTTGCAGGAGACAGGCAAGAACAGGTATAACCTGAAAAACTTTGGATACTTCCAAGTTCAATTAGTAAGAATTCCCTAGTATGGAGCAAAAGCAGCGGCTGAGGTTGGAATGGCCAGATTGACATATTCAGGAAGTTTTTGTCTTGATCAACATGAGCTCAGAAAAACTTGCTGCTCTGTTCCCAGAGCAGCAAAATGTCTCTGCTCTGATTTATTTGACTAGCCCCCAGCTAACACATTTCATTGGAAGTGGAAGCCAGTACATCACAATGAGCCCTTCAATAGGCTCCAAGCAGCGCAGTACCCTTGATTACCAGAGAAGGCAACTTGTTTCTGTGAAGTCTTCCCTTGGAAGATCAAAACAGACTTAACTCACTCTGATCTCTTCATATTTTTACTCTGCATGTAAACTTAACTGATTTATACTAGGAATATCTAGTAGTTCTACAGCAATTGTCGCTTCTCCCAGCTCTAAAGCAGGAAAATCAAGTCTCTTGATTCACTACACCACGTTGCTACATGAACTGTGTCTGTCTCTTAGAAATGGAAAACACATGGTCAGACCCATGGGCTATTTCTCCAAAAAGGGTGAGAGGATCTCTACTTTTGTCCACGGGAAAGTGTGCTTCTCTAGAGGTGAGCCAAGAGAGAGAACAGCACTGCAGGGAACTGAGTCATTATGTGTCTGTATGCCACTCTGAGAAGAATATGGGAGGAACAAAATTTAAAGAGAGCACAGTTTCTTGGTTCCTTCAAAGTGCATGCTCTCTTAGAAACTCCTGGGCTTCTCACAGGTAACAGCATCTGTATCTTCATGAGGCCCAGACTGTAAAGATCAGATGCAAGTGAGGCTTTGTCTCCCCACATTTAAACAGCTAGTTGAATCCAGACCTCAGAGAATAAGGGTATTATGTTTCCCAAGAAGAGTGTTTTTATGTGAAAACACATGCTACTGTATGTAACAGCCAGTGGAAATCTTCCTAAACCTACACAACACAAAGAGCCTGTGCTCTCCTTGACACAAGGGGGGTGTCTAATGATGCTGGAAGACAAACTAACATTACAGAATAAACAGGGAGACACACTGGTACTTGAAGGAACACTGTGACAGAGAACCCCACCACTAAAGGGTTATAAAAAAGGTCATCAAGAAGTCCATTACTTGTCTTGTTTGTGACACAAGAGCTGTAAACCACAGCTGTGCAGAACTCAAGAGCCACATGTGAAGATGTGCAGCCCTCCTCCCCTCAAGAGCAGCAGAGAGCACGTGATCCTCAGGCACACCGCAGGGCTGTGCTGCTGCCTTCAGGTCCGCTGCAGCAGCTCCCACCTCACAGTCAATTAAGGCACATTCTGCCTATTAGGTGAGCATGGGCCCCATCCAATTAAGTCTGACTAATGACATCTAAGAACCATTATATGGAAACCCTGGATCAACAGGTTCTTTTTAAGAGGAGATTAATAAAAAAAAAAATCTCTGAATACCAAATTCCCTGGATTGACAAATACTCCAGCTCTATCAAGAGAAACTGATCCACAAAGCATGTCTCATGCTTCTTTGGACAAAAGACTGCTCACATGCTGAGCACTAGAAGCAAACAGAAATGTGTGCTGACTCACCTGACCTCTGTATACTCCACAAACTGGAACCTGATAAATTCCACTTATCTGTGTCAAACCTCAGCTACACTGCCACTGAAAATACCAGTGCATTGATACTGCACTGACAGCACTGCAAATTATTTACTATTCCCCAGAATCTGTCATGAACCCCAAGAGTGGTTTCTCCATCAACTCTGCCCGTTTTCATTTGGTAAACAATGACATTTCCCCTGCTTTACAACTGAAGCTAAAAATAGCATCTTTTATTTCAGAACTCCCTGAACTTTATCAGAAATGTGTTTTATGCAGCAAGCACCGGCACAGGGAACAAACTGACAGTATGAATAGCTGTGAAGAACCTACACAGGACCAAAGAAAATTAGGCATTGAAACAATCATCTCCCCCTTCAGGAGGAGATGATGCTTTGAGCAGATTACAAAATACCACAAATTGCAAAGCAACACACCCCCTTTAAAAAACAGATTTCCAAGAAAACAATTCAAACAGTATTAATTTTTTGAGTTTTTTCCTGTTCTTTTTTTTCCTCATTTTATTGAATGAAAGAAAACAAAATGGACAAACACAAGAAATAAGATCAGTGTTCCTCACATCTCATCTCTACAGTAGTCCTTTAGAGTCAACAGCTGCGAGCTCCTCCAAGCACAAAGGCCAAGAGAGACCACAGCGCCACAATACCAGAGATTCTAAGAGACAAGAATAATAAAATGCTGTTAGGCTACTTATATGTATGGCTTAATTTTTTGTTTATTAAGAGCTTAGATTCTTTTTCAAACCATGTCAAGGCAGAAATTCACCCTTCATGAGCATCACTGTCACCATCTCACAAGAGGAGTGCACTTTGAATCTGGAATTCTCTCCCACTGCCAAGCTTTCAACTCAGCTGCAGAAAAAAACCCACATCCATCCCACAGCTGATTCTGCCTCCCTCTCACCAAGCTTATTAGAGGTGGTGCTACAGCAGCTCAGTAAGATTACAACCTCCCTGCTGTGACAGCACATCCATAGTTTTGTGCTATCCTCGGGGAAACATTCCTGGGTTAACCAAGAGCAAGACTAAAGTCCAGTAGCCCAGGGCTGAAAGCTCACGAGCAGCCACCCAGCACCTGCTCCCGAGTCCCCTGCTCCTCCGAGGGCTGGCAGGAGGACACTGCAAACACGAGGCAGGCTGCTGCTGTGCCAGGGCCTCGGACCTGAAAGGAATGCTTCCCCCGCCCCCGCAACTCACTGCAGCAGGCAGTTCACGCTCGGCGAGTGCCTCCAGTGGCGATAGACGGAGACCTGCAGGTGAGGGTGGTGCCTGTAATCCCGCAGGACGTGCCTGACCCTGCAATGAAAGCATGGCTTGAGCTCAGCCCGCAGGCCGCTTACAGCACCCCACAGCTCAGGGCAGCAATTTCTATCCAAGAGCTGTCACAGCAGAGAGAGGGTGGGACAAAGGCCTGGGTCGGAGGAAGAGAGGACACTGAAAGTTAAGACTTTCTGATCACTTACTGCTTGTATTTATTGGAGAGCAGAATGAACTGGTTCTTTGAAAGCCGTCTGACATCAAAGCGACAACGAGCCTTAAACTCTTGGTAAATCTGTCCCTCGGTCAGCCCTGGCCAGCCTCGGACATGAACAACCAAGGCAGGGGGATGGCGGCAAGGAGAATCTTCCCCAGAAAAATTCTGGAACATGTACAGTATTGAGACATACCTGAATTTGGAAATACTATAGAGCCACTATTAATATAATAATAAAATATGCAGAACATGACAAATAAATGACAGGTTGTGTAATATTGCTGTTTGTGTAAAATTAATTTTGTTTTGCCCCAAGATTCACCTAAATATTGTCATAAAAGCAAATTGTCACGACTACCATGGAGAAACTACCTGAGAAAGAGTAATGTAAACTGGCTAATGCCATCTTACAGAATAACAACATAAATATAGTGCAAAGCAGAAATTCAACTCATTGGCCATTTCAAAAGGTCGACTGCATCACTTGTACAATGACAATTTCTGCCAAGGTGGGCCCCAGCACCAGTGGATTCCTCTCCTCAAAGGAAGCTGTCAAGCAGGCTGCTAACCTATGCACCCCACAAACAGGTCACAGACCTGCAATTCATACGCACAATGCTTGAAACACCACCTCGGATGAAATTCACTTTGTTCACGTGCTCAGCCAACACGGCGAGGTACTGCGAGAAAGAAGGCTCAGCCTCCACTGCACCACTAAATCAGAAAACAAAAGAGAACAAAGTTTTGTTTCTCCAGTACTGCACTGCTACACAGTCCAAGCTCTTCAACTAGTGACAGAATAGATATTTCAGATCTTAGTATCTTCCTACAGAAGTCAAAAAGCTGCAAGAAAAGGGAAGGGAACTTAACTGAAGGCACTGATTCACACAGATTTCAAAAATGGAAACTAATGGAAAATTATTTGACCCTTACCCAAGTGAACTGAACTTGAGAGAGCTTGTTCTAGAACAAAGAAGTCACAATGTCATTTCCCAACCTCTGAGCCATCACATGGCCCCTGATTTCATTTTTAAAATGTCAGCTTTGACATAAAACTTTGACATAAATACTACTTTCAGATTTATAAAATAAAAATCAAATTAGGACATGACATTTCCAATAACACTTTCTTTTGTCCAAAAGGAAGACCAGTCTGAGAAACAAAAAGTCAGACAGAGCAAACAGAAGACTGTTTTCCATAGGAAAAACATCCCTTGTAATGCAATTTTCAGCATTACAACACTTAAACATTACTCACTCTGTGGATCTGCACAGAAGCAAATGAGCTGACATCAGAAGAACTAGAGAAAGGAATAATGAGGTGGCATTAGAAGAAAGCTAGAGAAACACAGCTGAATACATAGAAAGCAAAAATGCATTGAAGTGCAGCTAAGTTACTAAGAGCAACAGACAGTATATAAACAAATATTTCTTAGAATCAAATAGATCTAGAGAGAAGAAAAGATTGCCAAATCCCAACACGAGCTCTGAAGGAGTTTTTAAGAAGCATTTTACCTGAACCACAGAGAAATGCATCATAGCCTGCCTCATGAGGAAATTTCTTCTCACCTGTAAGTGTCCAACAAAATCAGGAAGAAGTAAACAAATCTAGCATGCTGTGAAAACTACTACGCTGCAGAATCCTAATTCATGAGATCTGCTATTCTGAAGGTTCTTTTCCCCCTCCCCTCAACTCTGTTTCCTTCCTCACCCTGAAAACTTGACTCTCAGTAAAAAGGCTGTGCTTCTAACAAGCATTTTAAAACATCGAAAAAGAAGCAGCAGTTACATGAATGCCTGAAAAGCTTAGCAAGATGCACATTGAAAAAATTTAACTTTTATGAAAGTCTAAGCCAAACTGTGTTGTCTGTGTTATTGGTGGTATGGGAACCATTTCAAACACAGGAGGCCCTCTGCTGCAGGACACGATGCTGCCAGGAGAAGCCAGGAAACATCTGCCTCACAGCCAGTATCACACCATGATCCTGGACCAGCCACCAAGCTTCGGCTACTTTGCCATTAGTTCCTTCTACCTTCCCTTCTAAGACAGCTGTTCCCCACCTCCCCTTGCCCCTTCCAAGGGCTCCTGACTTCACAGTCCAAGTCAGGTTCAGTTCAGCCCAACACAGTGTAAATGCTGTCTGTACCAGCAGCATGAGGCAAACCTGCCCTGCATTTCCCTCAGCAGCTACCAGGGACATGCAGAACTTGGGAGTCCAGGCTCTGGGTCTGAACAAAAATCTGTATCAGCAGCTCTGGGCAAATTCAGCAGACCCACTGGCATTCCTTCATCCTTTGTATGTGGTCCCCCAGAGAGTGCAACAAACCTCTTTTGATCTTCCTTACTCTGAAGATTTGCTTAAGAACATACCGTATCTTGAGCAGCCACTTGCAAGAGCTGTAACAGGGCACGGTGGACCTTTGGGATTCAGGTTGCTGCTGAAGACAAGTGGATGTGTGATATTTTTGTCTTTTCTCAGTATGTTAGAGAAAAGTTACTGTTCTCTAGTGACCTGTAGCTTCATTTCAGAAAAAAGCTACTGGAGACTTTAAAATGAACTTTGGTAGGCCTCCAGGAAAAGGCTGAAATACTTACTTGAGTAATATCTACTCAAGTATTTTCAAAATATCAGTTTTCTTCCTGAAAACTAACTCCTAAATCCTTTCTTAGTCTCTTACCTCACTCAAAACTTATAAGCAGCAAATTTGTTCTAATTGCATAAAAAACAAAAAAGTGAGCAGAATTAAAACTGCAGGGAAAGAGGTTTACTAGATGGTTCTATTTGAATGGGGAACCCTGGAGGTTAAACAGATATCCCTGAAATTACTGAAATAAAACAATGAACAATCAAGCAGAATATGCAGTCTGAAATTGCTAATAAACAAACTCTCAGAATCCCAGTACTGTTTTTAAAAAAATATTATTTTTGCATCTCCTTCTTGGGACTAGGGGGTAACGGGAAACAGGCAAAATTTTCCTTTCTTTAGCAAAATTGACATGCAAAAAAATTAATTCACAAAAGAAGTGTGAAGTAAGTCTCCTACCACATCATGACTATGCTCATGAGGTACATCATCTACTCATGTGCTCCATCTGAACATTGTCTTTAGTTACTGCTTTGGGCTCAGTGCAGCCCTCTCTTAGGACAGGCATTTGAAATTAGGATGTATTTTCACCAAGAACTGCATCTTACTCATTTCAGAACATGGCATAAGCAACATAATTCTCAAGCTGAGTGTACAGCTTGTATGCAAACCAAATTTGTGACCAATGAAATAAGGGCAATTCAATGAGAGAAGTGACTCAGAACAAATAATTTATTACACAATTCCTTTATAAGAAAGATGTGCAAATCCTTTGCTCTTAAATTTAGAAAGACAAGGATCCAACTGAAAGCATTTGAGAGGAGGGAAAGTATGAACATGGGATGTGGCTGACTGTGAAATATCTTTCCAAAGAAGACACAGGGATTGCTGAAAGCTCTACTGGCCACCACTTACCTGCACAAAACTGCATATGCCTCCACAAGATTAGATACTCGAGGAAATCGACATTTCTATAAAAGAAGAATGTATTAGAAAACCAACCATGACAAACCTTATGGTGAGTTCAATTACTTACATTGCCAATTTGTTAAATGAGATCTAAAATTAGAACTTCCCAAGGCAACACTGAGAACTGTTTGCAGTTCTGTTATCACAGGGCACTGAGGAAAGATATCCTCTCTCTTGGGTGAAACACAAGTTAAAATGTCAAACAAAAAAACCTGTGCATCTCACCTTCTGCACAGATTTTGTTACAGTCTTGGTGTCTATGATGACAGGAAACAGGTTGTGAATGTTCCTTTTAAACTCCTCATAGCTTTCTGAAAGCAAAGCACATGTGGAGAAAGGCATCAGGAAACTGAGGAAAATCCCATGCAACCACAAAGTAATAGGAAAGAGAAGTGACAGCAGGCAATGATGCTCTCTTCAGGATTTAGAACTCAGAAGAGGCAACCAGCCCAGCTGCTGGCTAAGCCCTGCAGGTGTCTGTGGTGGCAAACTGCCACTGCACCTCCTGTTCCACCCCCAGTGCAAAGGCAGCAGCCCAGGACAGCAGCTACGCACGGCAGTACCTGGGAGGGGCCTGTAGAACTTGTCGTGAAGGTGCATAAGGTCCATAAGCATGTTGTGTCCCACCAGGGGCTACAGGAGGAATATAAACATAACAGCCCATTGGAGCACATTTCTGAAGAGAGCTCAGAGGTAAACACAGGCACACTCAACAGCTGTAACCCTTTCATCCAGCAGACAACATCCACATACACTCACACAGGAGTCATTCGGGCAGCAAGGCTCACTGGAGAACTACTGCCTTCAAGAAATCAGGCTTGTGGACCCTCTGAGAACCTATTGTCTCAGCAGCATTCTATTTTCAGTGGAGCTAAATGGATTCAGGCTTCAGCTGAACAAGGTTCCAGCCATCAGATTTATATGCTTACTTGCAAGGGCAGGGATGGTCTTTGCTGCACATCACCCATAGTCCTCTAAAGCTGAAATCCATCTGATAAGCTGCATACAGAACGTAAGAATTTCCACACAAAGTCAGACCAATGGTCCACATGGTCCAATAAATTGGTGTGACGCATGCTGGAAAGCACAGCTTGCCCAAAAGGCAATAATCTGCTCATCGTTCTTTGATGGTGACTCAAACTGTAACACTAGGGTTTTAATATTGCATTTAACACAGCAAAATTAAAAAGAGATGAAAAATGAGAGCAGGGTTAAGGCATTTTACCTTCTTGACTTTAACAAGTATTTGGAAGAGGTTGGTGAAGCCCCGGGCAGACAGGAGAATGAGCTTTTTCTGACAGTGGTCATAAGAAGAGTTCTCCAGAAGCTGACGATGCTCTGGACTCACTTTTTTCACCATTACCTGAAAAGAACAGTCACTGAGTATCTCAGCCTCCCATGTTAGTTGTATGTACATTGCTTACTGGGGATCAGTAATGCTGAGGTCAAGTTCAGCTTCAAGGCACTGAAGGACTGAAAAACTGCATCACCTGGGACCTTGGGACTGTCTCACTTCTATACGGAGATCAGTGCTCCAGTAACTAAACAGGCCTGCTCAAAGTGAGTCTTAATTGTGCTTCTCTACTCAAGAGGACAATTCCTACCAAAGGGCTTTTCTGAGCACAAATTAACCTAATTCAATTTAACTTGATGGTAAGTTCATATGTAAGTTGATATGGTAAGTTCATAGTAGCAAAATCCCAGAAACAAACAGCAATCATACAAGCAGAGTCACCAAAGGCAATTCTTCAGATGAGAAGGCTGAGTAAATCTGACATTCTGGAGGCATTTGTTATCAGACCAAAGCAGGACTAATGCAAAAAAAAAAAAGATTCCTGTAAGCTAATTCTAAGCAACTGACTGATATCATACCCATACTTTGAGAAGTCTACAACCATAGTTTTACTACAGAAAATATTACTGAATGTAAAATACCAGTAGGGAATAGCAAAACAGCAAATCACAGAGTAAAAGTCTTCAAGGCAGCTTCATGGCAGGAGTCAGCAAAGGAAAACCACAGAAAATGCTAAAACTGTATATTCCTATGGAAGTATTGAAGGAGGGACTTAATAAAGTCTGAAGACACAGAGACGGTGCCTCCAGAAGTGCTCCAAGGACAAGTACTTCCATTTAAAAGGATTTTGGGGTTACAGGACAAATAGAAACCAGTTACTCAGTTTTCTGTATCCCTTTTCTTAGGATCCCACAATCTACATTTCCTTTGTCATTGTCTTCTTCTGCTCCTTGACCCTATCATTAAAAGTGCAAAAAACATTTCAGAGTCCCTGCAAGAATGCCAGTCCTATCTGCCCAGAGAGAAATTCTCTTTTCAAAAGGTCCACATTTCCATCTCACCTTCTTGTCTCCAAGAGGCTCTGTCCAAACATTTTCAAGAGCCTGCCTCAGAACCAGCTGAACTTCAATCACATGATAGCCTATGACACACACAAATAAAGGCAGTATAAGCTTCAGAGGTGCAGAGAAGCCCATTAAGGAAAATACACCATTCCTCTAGGCAGACAGACTGACATGTCTCTCCCCCAACATATAGAAAATATTACTCAACATATGATCCTGGTACATTACCACACACAATGACTGAAAGAAAACAAAACAAACAAAAAACATAGGCACACACATACACATAGGAAAGAAAACAACAACAAGAAAACAGCAACAACCACAAACCCACAGAAATAAACAACAAGAAAACAACAACAACCACAAACCCACAGAAATAAACAAAACACAAAAAAAACCCCAAAAATCACATTTGCAGTGAAAATTTCAGGCAAATGAGCTTTTGTAAGGACACGGAGGAAAGGAAAAAACTAACTGAAGAGGGAGGAAGGCTACTACTCTGAAAAAGACACTCTCTGGTTTGGGACAGTTTCAGTTTCAGAGCAACAGACCCAGAAGCCAATCACACAAAGGGTACCAATGCATTTTTCCCCACAGCTGACAAGGAACTAACCCAGTACTCTTCTGAACAGCATTAAAAGAGACACCTGAATCAGTCTTCTTGCTTACTTAAATAAATGTCTTTCTTATCACAGGTGTTCACCAGTGCCAGACTCTATTAAAATATCAGTCTTATATCTAGCTGAAAAAGCAGATAAAAATCACAGCACAGTTTCCACCCCTCCTATTGCATACTCTGCAAAAAACTCAACACACAAAGCCTTGAATACTCTGTTCTTCCTAACCTTTTCTATATTACACTCCCTGACCTAGAAGATGAAGTTTTGGGCTCTGTGAGTAAACCTACAAATTATTCCCTGCAAATATTCCCTGTTCTTCAAGTCAGCACAGAAGTTCCTCAGCTCTGCTATAGTGCTCCCAAAACCTAACACAGGGGTAAGTGACCTGTTTATTCCCACTTTCATAAAGGTGTCTCTATGGGGCTCCCTGTTGCTCCAACGAGAGGGACTCAACTCTGAAAGGAGGGGAAGAAAATAAAAAAAACCCAAATCACCCAGGATTTAAAGCATGTAAAATGTTATCCTGATTCAGAGTAACTACTAATTCTCCAGCTGCTGCTCAGAAGAACAACAAAATGGAAGCTAATTACAACAAAGCATGCTCCAAACGTCCAGACATCCATATCTGCTTCAGAAAGACCCACCAGCCCAAGAGAGCAGAGTAGAAGAGGCCAGAGATGAACTCCTGACAGGAGGTGAAGTATAAACTGGGGAAAAGAGTTGTAAAGGCAGGATAGGCACTGGTGCTTTCCCTCTCAATAGAGCAATTTAACAGAAGAAAGGACAGCTATAGCCCCAGAGGTTCACAAGAAATGATGAAGCCACTCAGAGCCCACAGGCACTTAAGAGAGGCACTGTTTCATACCACTCAGATCCTGCAGAATCATAGTATCCTCTTCCTTTGCTGCAGCTATCCAAGTGGTCACTTCATCAATAGCTTTCTTCAGGACATCCCTGTCTGCATTACTGGTGCTGGATGAGGGAAAAGAGGCAATGTGAGAAATGCTCTTCACAGGTGAAGCCTTGTGCCTTGCTGTAGGAATGCAAAAGCTTCATTTCCCAATGTGCACCCAATTCTCCACATAATATCCTGAGATCTCAATTCTCCTTCAGACACCATGGCATGCTGGAACAGCTGGCAGCGAGCTGTTCAGCCCAACAGGTTTCAGTATTCCTACAAAAAGTGATCTGAGTGAAGCTGAGCCATGAGCACAGTACTGAGGAGAAGTGCTCACCTGCGGACTTTCCAGGTACCTGCTAAGAGGTGCTGCCTAAGGATCTTCTCCTGTACTTCATTCATGTATGGGATTCCATCTTTGAGGAACTGAGGGGAGAGAAAATGCCAGGTTGGTTACATTCCCCTGGATTTCCTCACAGCACATTAGAGAATTAGCAGATTAGTCAGGACAAACAAACTGTAGGCAATCCAACAGGTATGGAGGAAAGAAAAGGATATTTGTCAACTGTAATCAGCTTTTTTGCTCTTCTTTTACTTTTCCTTTAATAAGATGCTTCCAAGAGTCAAGAAGTCAGATGGTTCCTGCCCAGAATTGCAAAACAGTACTCTTATGGGATAACAGAGTCTGAATTTTATGGGAATTGTGGCAATATATAAGATGCTGGTAAACTGATACTTCTGCACCTTCATGGATAGTAAAGACACCCACCAGGGTTTGTTTAGCAAATCCATAACTCACCAAATATAAGGTTCTGGGTTTTTTTTTGAGGCAGGAGAATCTGTCTGATGTGGACAACGATGTGGTTATTGCCCTTACATTAGTTCAGAAAAAACAGCACTCACTACCCCTGTTGGTAAGGAACTGCATGATGCATTCATACTTTAGGAAGATGCTATTTACCCCAGAAACATTAACATTTTGGGATACTAATCTGATTTCTTCTGCAGTTGCAGAGATTTCCTCTGTTCTGCACTTCTGGCAGAGATTACATACCTTGTTGTAGTCAAAGCCATAATGAGACAGGAACTGAATACTAGATGCAGAGAGGGTGAATTCAACATCCTTTATTCCCAGTGTTGAGGGAAAGAGAAAAAAGTTATATGAATGCACCACATACCTAAAATGAAAAGAAAAATATCTCTAGAAGATAATTACAATAACTCTGCCCAAAGGGAATTATGTTTAAAATTTTTACTGCGCTATCCTCATTGTAACAGAAAACTGCTTTTTGACTTACTTGTTTGAATTTTCTTTTGAGAATATTGCCAGCCCTGCAAGAAAGAAACCTCTGTTGAGATGGCAGCGTTTAGCTGGATGTCTACT
Source organism: Agelaius phoeniceus (assembly GCF_051311805.1). Lineage (NCBI taxonomy): Eukaryota > Metazoa > Chordata > Aves > Passeriformes > Icteridae > Agelaius > Agelaius phoeniceus. Next base: position 58,553,894 of record NC_135267.1, read on the forward strand.
GACAGCCTGCAAATGAGATGAGGGATGTGGGGAGCCCCTCAAGAAATACATGCTTTCCATTCAGGAATGTCACTGTGCCAATCCTAGCAGCAACTGCCAGGCCACTCCCTGGATTCCTGAGAGCTGAACAGGACAAGCTTTCACTGCTATGTGGGAAAATGAGTCAAATCTGAATTAAACAACAAACAGACTGAGCAATGGCAAGAGGTGAGGTGGTGATGAATCCCTGACTGTGCATACACAGATGAGTCTGTGCGACCAACTACACTACAATAGTGTTTGGAACAAGCTGGGCACCACAGAGGACTGAAACATGGGTTCTCAGTTGTTTTTTTTTTTCTTCTGTTAATCCCTAAAAGGCACATGAAGATCTTACATACCCCAAGACTTTCAACAATATTTCAAACTGTTTTCAAGCTTGCTTCATGACTCCTTACTGGTTCTTAACTGCCAATAGCTCTCCTCCACAGGCCCTTTCTCATGCTGATTTGTTATTTTAGGAATAACAGAAATAGCAGCCTTTATTTTCCTCATAGTGCACTGTATCGAATGACACAGCTTTGAACAGGAGCTGCCATCATACGCTTCTTGCTTGCATCCTCTGATTTAAAAGCCTCGTATTTTTAACTGTGACCTTTAAATATGGTCAACTTTAGACCTGTAAAAACAATATAGCCCACCTGACTTTATTTATTAAAAAGCTGATAGTGTTAAACTTCGGGGGTGAGGGGGGGGGGGACCCAACAAGCAAACATCTCTGGAATGAGTGAATTAATGCCAGAGGCACCTGCAGGACGCTCCTGTTAGCAAAAGGCCAGTTACCTGTACGACCGCGGGAGATCACTTTCCGTGTCAGAGCAGCACTTACCGAGCTGAACCAGGGTGAAGCGCTGAACACTCTCCCTGGCCTTCACGTACCGCTCCGCAGGGGAGTCAAACAGGCTGGGAACAAAACCAGAATTGGGGAGAGGGGACACAAGAAGGGCTGCTATGTACAGGTTGTTCTCACAGGGCTAGAGCAACAAGTCTCCCTCACATTTCAAGTCCAAGAGCTTTACCTGGGCTCGTTGTTTTGTAGGGAAGTTGAATGCAAACCAGTAAACTCCATATCAAGGGCTGTTGAAGTGGAAAGAACACAAGAAAATCTGAATTCGACGCACCACCAGGACGGGGGTCTCTCACACTTCTCTTCACCGTAACCTTTGTCAAACCACAGGAAGCAGGCTCAAGAGAAAAAGCTGTGGGGCTCACACCTCCAGCTGCCTCATTCCTGAGGCAGGATGAGGCAGGGACACCTCCCCCACGCCCCTCAGGAGGGGCCTGCCTCACCCTGTGCTGTGTTCGTGCCCACACCCCGAACCCCAACACCCCTGGCCCCCAGCCGGCCGAGCCGAGGCCAGCACCGCGCTTGGGGTTCCCTTTCCCGTTTGAATCCCCGCGCCTCAGTGCTCGCTGTTGTGGGCGCAGCAGCGCCATTATCGGCTGCTATACCCCTCAGTGCCCAGGTCCCCACGTCGGGCAGGGGCCCTGGGGGGCCGAGGGCAGCACTGGGGGCCAGACGAGACGCCCCCGACGCTCACCCACGAATGCGGCGCGGAGGATGCGGCGCCGGAGGCGCGGCAGGCGCTGGGCAAAGCCCTCGGCGCCCACCTCCATCGCCGCCCTCCCGCTGCCCGGCCCGGCCGGCGCGCCTGCGTGCCCAACGCTGCCCCGGGGGGCGGGCCCGATCCGCGCCAAGGGACGGGAAAGGCAGCGCCGCGGGAGCCTCCAGCGTGACCCGAGCGCTGGGAACGAAGGACTGGGAGGTTTAGGCTGGAAATTGGAGAGGCTGTGAAGCCTCTCCAGGCACAGCCCCCGCTCACAGGGAGCGCAGGGGCAGCTCCCACTGCGCGCCTGCCGGAAATACAGATCGCTCAGGGGCCGTCACTATCTGAGAGTTGCTATTATTATGAACCGACAACTCGGTAAAAATCTAGTAAAACAGTGGTTGTTTTTCATTATGTCTGAGGATTAAATAAAAATGCCAGAAGCGGGCCGGGCTCACCCCGCATGCTGCTGAATCCCGGCACAGACCCCTGGCATTCCCTTCTCCTGCCCCAGAGCACGCACACACAAGGCAGCAGGCACAGCACCGGGACACAGGCACAGGAGTGGCACTGCCCAGGCTGGCCTCCCTGAACTTGCCTGTCAGAGGGTTCCAACAGAGTTTCTGTGGGGATTTCACAGCCTGGTCGTAGTTGGGAGCTCTGCCGAGCCATCAGGCAGAAACGCTGAAAGCACCAGCCTGTGCGAAGCAGCGGACAGACACACAAAGGGAGAATGGGGCTTCTTATATAGCACAAATTTCTGCAGCTTCCCTTGTAGACCTATCCATGTGGTTAAGCAGTTAGAAGAGTCTCAGGATTGCAAGAAAGGTGCAAAGATGAGTTGGGGGGAGTTTAATATTTTCACTAAGACTTTGCACATCTTTATCACTTTATCACAGTTCTAAACATTAGTGTAATGTCTACTACACTTTGCTAGGTTAGACTGGCAGTATACAGGGATCAAATATCAAAGCATTTCCAGAGTTCAGGCTGGAACAAACAAAATCAAATATTAAAAATAAAAATATTTCTAAACCATTGAATTATTAATAAATTTTGTCAAGTTGAACTATGGTAAGTTGATTCTAGCATTAAAGGTGTTGATCATTTTAGAATAAAGAATATGACACACTCCTATCCATTTGAAAATATTTTATTATAAGATGACACATTCCAACTTTTTCCAGCTCTGGACCTTCCCTATGCCAGTACACAAACCTAAAGAAGTGATCCTTGTTCCTCAGAAAGTCTTCCCAACAATCTCCATTTTACCGGTAGATTCTTCTTGGTTCATGAAGAACAACACCACCCTCCTTCACAGCTTTCTCAAATTCCTGGATCTTGTTTAAAAGACAGACACAAATAAATACAAAAGAAAGCCAGCAGGACTTAAATATCAGTGGGAACATGTTATATGGAGGGGCAGAGGTTAACAGCCTCATGGAAGCATAATATCAGGAACTGCAGCTTGTCAAAGCCCTTCTGAGTGTTGCAAGGAGGGACTGTCAAGCTACATAAGTAAATTAAAGGGAAGTAAAATTAATGCCTAAAAAGGAAAGAAGGGCCAAAGGAATAAGTAGATGGGTACTTGCCGAGTCACAACGGTGTTCCCAGGGGATAATGGCTTTAAAGTTCACAAAGTTGATTCCTGCTTCCAAACAGCGCTGTGCCACGACACGGCCAAGGTTTCTGCATGCGGCTACTCCCTTGGGACTGTACAAGTGTCTCTTTATGGCCCACTCTCGGGTAGAGGCAGATACCACAACATCCCCGTTGGAGCGCTCGACAAAGGCTTCTACGTAATGCTGCGTCCGCTCTAGCCGTAATCTGAGGGCAGGAAAGAAATAAAAGAGGATTATAATGTCTTTTCCAGAGAACAGGGTCAAATGCTTAAATTACTTCCTTTATGAAATAAAATTGAGTGTATTAATATATTACATTATATTACGAGTTGTGCTCAGTAAGACACAAAACAGCAATCATGTTGGGAGGAAAGGGTTAAAAGTGGAAGAATATCAAGGAGGATTCTCTCAAGTGACCTTGCAGCTGGGAATGCCAAGTCCTGGAGAATAACATTGTGGGAAACCCCACATATTATGGCTACTGCTGTTTATCCTCTGACTGTTTTGAGAAGTAGAATCTCTGTATAGAGATAACACAGGTGTTCAAAGAGCCTTGGAGGCTCTCTCATGGACATGCTTGAGCTCCCTCTTTTGACAGACAGACCATCAAAGCTCAGTGATCATAAAAAGCACAGGGGAGACCATAGCATGATGGGAAACCTAAATGCCCCTAATAAATGGGTGCCAACAGCAGGCTCACCACCTGCACAGACTAGGCCTAACAGTGCCTGCATTCCTGCCTGTCTCTGCCTGGGTGTTGCTTTGGGATCCTTTAATTAGCAAGGTAATGAAATTAAATGTACTCTTTGCATTTCAGCCATAATTTTGTGGTCGTTCCAGCTGCCTGCCTGTGTCAACTCACACAACTCCTATTGCTAGCTCAGAAGAGTGAAATTCCAAGAGCAACTTCTCATCAGCTCCTCAGGGCCACAGTCCTATGTTGCCTCTGAGCAGTACCCACTCCAAACCAAGCACTGTACACCTGTTCGGTGTGGAACAGATATATATGAGGAGAACTGCTCCAACAGAAATGGAACTTTGCGGTCACTATGCAGTCCCTTAAAAGCTTGAGCTGACACAGCAGGTGTTGAGATCTGACACAGCAACTTGTTGAGATCTGCAAGTGGTCAGAAAGTACCTCATAAGCATCCACACATAACAGTAGAATATTTATTAGGAGCAACTATTTCTTATTGCACTGCGATAGTATTGGCTTTCCTGGTATGAACAAACTGGATGGGGTTCTCCCACAAAATAAAGACTTTGAAATGCCAGCTTAAAATGAACTTATTTTCCAGAGGACAAGTAAATTAAAACAAAACCCACACATTTAAAACAACCCTAAACAGACTATTATGGTGTCTCAAATAAAACCATGAAGCATGGTAAGCACAGGAGTGAGAGAACGCAGAGTTAAAAAGCTGTTGCTTAAGCAACATTACCATTGCCTTAACAATAGATGGAAAAATCTTGACTACATATGCTTTCACATACTACTAGTTCACTCCTCTCTGAACACAGAGGATGCCTACTGATAAAGACACACTAATAGAGCAACCCAAAAAACATGTTTTGTATGTAAGTTTCTGGGGTTTGTTTTGTTGTTTTTGTTTGGGTTTGTTTGTTTGTTTTTTTCTTTTGGAGTCTTCATTTCTGGTAGTAACTTCCTGACTCACCTGTGCCAGAACTCACGCTTTGGCCATGTGGTCTTCCAGCCACGCTCCTTCCTAGCCAGGGCCATCTGCTCCAAGTTCCGAGGATTTCTGTTAGTGAAGTTTGGGGCAACAATCTCATTTTCACTTGTGTCCACTTCAGTCTCAGTTTTGAGTCTAGCTGTAGTTGATGCAAAACGAACACCTTGGGGGAGAACGCAGATAAAAAACACCAAAGATTAAAAAAACATGCAGTGCAGCCAGTAGAACGGATACAGTACATAATGACACAGCTTACAGAAGTCAGCAGGGCAGAATCATCTTGCTTTTATTTTTTAAGCACTTAACAGATGAACGACAAGACCTCAACCTGTTTCCCCAATCTATGAGGTGAACTGCAAGTATACTAACGCCGTTTCTAAACTCGTATATAAGATACAAACTCACGCGTGACTAGGTCCAAAGCTTTACAAAACACTGAAAGCGAAGTACACAAGAAATCAGAGGCGGCGTTACCAAAGAACAAGGTATAAACCCTTCATCCTTGACACAGGAGCACCAAGACACCCGGCCGCCGGATGGCCCCGGGAGCGCGGGGGTCGCGGAGCTGCCGCCGGGAAAGGCCGGCACGGCGAGCCCTGGGCTTACCCGCTGCACGGAGCCCGGCGGCCGCCAGCAGCAGGCGGCTGCTCAGCGCCATGGGGAGCCGGAGCCGCCACAGCCCCGGGCGGTGGCACACCCCTGCCTCCGCTCAGGGACACCCGGGCGCCGCCATGCGCGAGGGGCGGCGCTTCCCGCGGAAGCGGCCGCGGGAATTCCGCCCGCCGCCGGCTGACGGCTCAGGCGGAAGCGCCGAGCGCGGGGCCGGTACCGCCCCGCCGGCGGAGCCGCCCCAGCTCCCCGGGGAGGGGTGCCTGTGCGGTACTCACGTCTCGTAAAACAGCAAAAAACACCGCTCCGGCTCGGGGGATCATATTTTAACTTTTGCCCGCGGAAAAAGAGCTTTAGGGAATGCCGGCCTTCGGGTCGGCTTTTCCTGGAACGGGTGTAGGGAAGAGGGACCAAGGCGCGGAAAGGAAAGGGGAGTGGGTAAATAGCAAGAATAGGTGTTTCGGGAACTACCATCTTCCTGTTTTAGGCTTCTTTTCAAGTGCTCCTGCGGCACACAGGTACAGCAAAGCTTCTCTGCCTTCCCAAAGCATCCTCCTGCCAGCATGACCGCGCAGGAACCTTACTTTGGAGCTGTATTTAACTGCTGTAGTCCTGAAAATGCTTTTGAGTCATCTAAGAGCAAATTGTATTGAAAGGAGGATGAAGGTCTGGAGATCTCTTGGCACCACCTGGCAGGGGAACTCTGGACACTGCCATAGGAGCCAGGTATAACTCTGGCAGTGGAGGTCACTCCTGGCCACACAAGGTACCTGCTTGTCGACATTCAAGAAGCCTGTTCACATCATGTCCTACGAATTCATACATGCTTATCCTGAACCTTGCAGATTCCCCATCTCCCCCTGAGGTTTCCCTCAGACTAGCAAGTTTTCCCCCTATCCTACAAGCATCGTCACTTAACCTGGCCATTGAAAAGTAGTAGGATAACGGGAACAGTTACAGCTCAGAGACCTTCAAACCATACAATGTGTCATTATCAAGTGCAATCGCAGTCATGAGTCAGGGTAATTCTCATTAAAAATGTTCTGCCTAAAGTATCAGCTTGAATCTCAGTTTCTCCAGGAAGCAAGTCTTCAGCTTCTTCACCTTTTGGCATCTCAGAACCCGAGATTGGTCTCGGAATTTGCAGCCTTCCCCCAGACTCGGGGTACACTCCCGAGCAATGGGTAACGTGTTTGAGAAGGGCAGTTATGGCACCGCATGCCGAGGTCCCCACTTTGGGAAGCTGGGTCTGTCCCAGCGCATCCCTTACCCCACCACCGGCGGCGGCGGCGGCAGCACTCCCCGCGCCTGCGCGCCCAGGCCCGCGACACCTTCTAGAAGCTCGTGGAAGCGCCCCGGCCGCGCCCCGTCTCGCAGCGCCTTTGTTCAGCGGCGCCCGCCAATCGCGGCTCGAGGCCTGGCGGCGCCGCGCCTCGGGATTGGGCAGGCTCGGGATGGGGCTCCGCCCCCCGCGGGGCGTGCCCCGCCCCACCGCCCCCGCGCGCAGTGGGGCGCGTTCCCAGCGTGCCTCGCGCCGCCCCGGCCATCCCGCCTCTCCGCGCCCTCCTGTCCGTTCCCTGTGCGTGTGGCGCCGCGCCCGGGCGGCAAGATGTCGACGATGGAGGGGCCCCTGGCCGTGTTCGGCGAGCGGACCAGCGGTGACACGGTCCGCACGCAAAACGGTGAGGGCGGCGCGCCCGGTGAGGGCCGGGGGAGCGGGGGAGAAGGGAGGGGCAGCAAGGAGCGAACATGGCGCGGCCATGGTCACCCCTGCCATGTGCTCACCCGCCCCGCTCTGCCCGGGAACTGCCGCCCCTCTCGAGAGATTCCTTCCGTCCGGGCCGCTGCTCCCTGCAGAGAGGGAGCAAATGGAGGATGGAGGGGGAGAGGCAGGCGGCAGAGGAGCGCACGCCTTCCCGCGCCGCTTCCAGGAGTCTGAGTGGCGACCCCGCGTTCCCCTCCCTCCGTCCCTTGGTAGCAGCGAACACCGGGCCACGGCTGCTGCTGCACGGAGGCCGCTCTGCCCCGTCCCGGCCGCGTAGGGCCTGAGGCTGCAAGGCCTGCGGGGAATTCTGCAGGGGAAGGGGCAGCTGGGGAGGGTCCCCGCCGCCCAGCACAGGGAATAAATAACCTGCTTCGGAAAGTGGGGACCACCTTCCAAATGCGTGTCTGTAACTGCGCTTCTCAAACACGTTACCCATTGCTCAGGATTGAACCCCAAGTCCTGGGGGAAGGCTGCAAATTTCGAGATCAATCTCGGATTCTGAGTAGACAAAAGACAAAGGAAGAAGCCAAAACTTGCTTCCCAATCAAACTGAGATTCTTTCCTGTAGCTCTGATGGTACTTTAGGCAGCTTAAAATTTACGAGCCTTGCTTTAATTCACGGGCGAAATTCCACGTGTTAATGGCACCTTTGGTACAACGTTATTTCTTCCAGAAAGCTGACATTAATCATTGTAAGCAAAATAAATTGTGTTGTTTGTAGTTATCTGTTGTCCGAGTTATAACTCTTCCCATTTAACTACCACTTTTTCAATTTCTAGATTAAGTGGCTATGCTTGTGGGATAGAGAAAAACTTGCCATGGTCTGAAGGAAAAGGTTGATTGTATCTTTTTCCTATATGAAGATGGCAGAACAACCTTTTAACGAGTCAGTGTTTTAGAGGCTTTGTGTTGTTTTAGTAATGACTCAGAAGCCACTTTTGGGTGACTTAGTTGCAGAAGTAAATGTTTTGTTTCAGTCACAGGCCTGATAAGGACCAAAAGATGTTTTACTGATTGATGTGTGGTGATACTGTTCTCTGTCTGCCCAGAATTGAGGACTAAGTGCGAGTGAAGCCTTGTGGCACAGCTTGCTGCAGCCAAAAGCAGCAGTGCTACCAACCCCTCCTGATCTAACACCACTGCTCCTCTGACCTCAGTCCTGTCCTCCATCTTACCGAGACAGCAGAGAAACCATTCTTTTTCTGGTCAGTCAGCGTAGCTAAACCAGCCAGAAGGGAAGAGTGAGGTTTGGCACAGATTGTATTTTTTTAGTAGCAGCAAGCCTAGCAAAGTAAGGTAAAGCCTCAGGTTAGATAGGCTGAAATGTTATGCTAGATTAGATCACTTGTCAAATTCCAGATCTGTTGGTTCTTGGCACTGTTTCTTACAAACCTGAGAATCATCCTAAAGCTGGGAAGATAAAACTTTTTTTTATTTACTTCTTTCATGTATTCAGTTACTGCTGCATCTGCTATTGCCAATATTGTGAAGAGTTCTCTTGGGCCAGTTGGTCTGGATAAGATGTTGGTGGATGATATTGGCGTAAGTAATGTTACTTCAGCAAGTGTCAGGAGGGCTTGTATTCCTGTGTAAAAGTGCTCCCACTTAGTGGGCTTCATAGGCTTAATGTGCATGTGCCTGTTTTATCCTGAGAAGGGTAGGAGAACTGTGGTAAAATTGAGTATTGTGTAATGTGTGTACATCGTTTTAGTTTCATCTGTTGTGGTGGTAATGTATATGTTACAGTTACTTAATTTCTGTAGGTAAGTCCTTGTAACCACTTAAAATATGGATCAGATTGCAAGAAGAGAGTTTCACCATTTAAGTCAGGTTTAACAGGTGCTGACCTGTATATCCTGGTCTCCACATAAGGAGAAATAAAAAAAAAATTCAAGTAATTCATAACCAACTTTTAAGCAGTATTTTGTATTTTAAAATATTTCCAGCAATTGAAGAAAGTTTGTCATTTTCCAGGCTGATGTAATAAAATACTGTTTTGGAGGGAAGTCGTTGCATGACTGCTTATCCAGTATTTGCAAAATGTTTGATGAGTTTCTGTACCATAGAGGCTTTTCAAAAGAAGGGGCAGATTCTGCACTGGTAACATTTCTGTTGCTAGAATGGAACTCCACACTAAAAAGAAGCAGGAAAATTTTGTTATAAATAGTTATTTTATGGGCAATTGGAAATAATAATTTCTTTTTGTATGAACATTATGAAGTGTAGCAGTGAAAGTGTAATAGAAATATACCTGATATGCACATTTGATTTCTGAAAATTAGGACGTGACCATTACTAATGATGGTGCGACCATTCTGAAACTGCTGGAAGTGGAACATCCTGCTGCAAAAGTCCTATGTGAGTTGGCAGACCTGCAGGACAAAGAAGTTGGTGATGGGACCACCTCAGTGGTAGGTAGCAAATTTTACAGGCAGATATATCGAACTTTGCATAGTTTCCATATGCAAAGTGGTGCTCCAGAAGGGAATTAGCTCACTTCTGTTTCATTATTGATTTTTCCTATCTTGAAGGTTGGTCATAGAGGCTGAATTTAGGTTTTTAATTTTTAACAACTGCTAGAAGTGAAGTATGAACAAGGGTACTGAGTGTTGAAAATTTACCTGAGACTTTAGGTACCTTGGTGGGGGTTGGAATTAGGTAGCTCTCACCTCACATCAGAAATTGGTTTTAGTTCTGTGGTGCACAAAGTAGTTACTTTGCTTGTGTGGAATGCACATATTTCGTGTTTGTATTTCAAACAGGTAATTATTGCTGCAGAACTTCTCAAAAACGCAGATGAGCTGGTGAAACAAAAGATTCATCCTACCTCCATTATTGGTGGATACAGGCTTGCCTGCAAGTAAGAAACTGATACAGTTGAATTTCAGCATTTTGTGACTGCATTAATACAGACTTATTGGCACCAAGTGGAATATGGTGGTTTGTTGCAGGAGGGCTGGGATTTTGGTTGGTTTGGGTTGGATTGTCTTGTGGGTTTTCTTTTTTTTTAATTGTATTTCATAATCATGTAAAGGAATGACAGCCATTCTTGGAGAGCAATTGATTTTATCCCTTTGTTATTTGAGGTAACATTTAGAAGAGCTGAAAACATGTACGTTTTTGTCCTTTTGTGGGGGTGGTTCTTTACTTGTATATTTGTCTTTATTTTACAGGGAAGCTGTTCGCTACATCAATGAAAATCTTGTTATTAACACAGATGAGTTGGGCAGGGAGTGCCTAATTAATGCTGCTAAAACATCAATGTCCTCAAAAATCATAGGAGTGTATCCTTTAAATTGATCAAGTGAGTGAAGTGGGAGTGGTTGATTAGGGAGCTTCAGTAGCGAGGTTAGAGTATCCTTGGCAGCAGTTTTTATGAGCATGACACAGTATTGAAGCTGTTGTGTTTATAACAGGCATTTTACAGGTATTGTGACATTTAAATCTGGGTTGGCACATCATGATAGCCTTTAAAGCGTAGTGTTTCCTAAGAATTGCTTTGCTTGTTGGGGAGATGAGTTAAAGAGTTGTGTGAGTAGAAGAATGTGTTACAGAAGTACCTGGGAGTGAATCAGAGGAAAGAAAGTTGAATTTTACTCCATGGGCACAGAAAAACCTGCATTTTTACCTTTTATGCAGACCGACTATAGGATATGTATTTTTCTTTAGCAACAAAAGGTACATAAAATGCAGGTTTCATACTAGTCTGTCATAATTTCCTACCAGCGTTTCAGCTTTTAGAATGACTCTTTCCTTTAAGACAATGGTAAGGAGAGCTAGCACTTACATGCCTTTCTGAAGCTCTTTTTTTGGAAACTTAGTTTTGGCACTGTCAGTTATTTGTGTCATGGTTTGTTTTGGGTTTGTTTTATTTTTTCCCCCTTAAGCATAACAGTAGTTTCCTTCTTCAGTTTTAACCTTAACAGCCTCTCAGTGATGGCGATTTCTTTGCTAACATGGTGGTGGATGCTGCCCTGGCAGTTAAATACACAGACCAGAAGGGTCAGGCTCGGTACCCCATCAACTCGGTCAATGTCCTGAAGGCCCACGGCCGCAGCCAGAAGGAGAGCATCCTCGTCAACGGCTACGCGCTCAACTGCGTCGTGGGCTCTCAGGGTAAGCACAGCCTGCCTTCCAGAAATCCTCCATCTCACCTCAGTCCTCTCCGTCTTTCTGCATTGCTCTCCTTACTGGCTGTGCTCAGTGCAAATCATGTGGGTTTTCAGTTCCAGAACAGTTAAACAGGAACACAAAATACCGCACTTCACCAGTGCTTCTTAGACTAGAGCCTGCCAGCTAGCAGTGATCCACAAAGTGTTGGTGAGTTGCTGGAGTTTCCCTGGATCAGTGTCAGCATTGTGCTCTGCTGGAACTTCAACGCTTCCCTTGTGGGGAGCCACTGCCAGGTTTGTGGGGAGCTGTTCCATTTAGCAGAGCTGTGCTGTGATTAGGTGACTTAGAGGATGTGAGACCAATAGGTCAGATTGTTATGGTCATGCACATTTTGGGGACAGAGTATGTCAAAAAGTAACGCAGGAAAGTCTCAGCATTTTTCTGCAGTAGGGCAGAACTGAAGGTGGAGAAGCAAACAGTAGGAATCTGAAATGTGAAAGTAATGCTAATTTTAATCTCTAATGCTGACTTGATGTTCTGTTAAATCGATTTGACGAAATCCTTCTTGCTTATTTTTCCTCATCAGGTATGACCAAGAGAATAGTTAATGCAAAGATTGCATGCCTTGACTTCAGCCTGCAGAAAGCAAAAATGAAGCTTGGTGTTCAGGTTGTTATCTCAGACCCTGAGAAGCTGGACCAGATAAGGCAGAGGTGTGTGGAAGTTTGAATAACTGAGGCAGTGGGGTTTCACAAGCTTGATTTGGTGTCTTCAGTTGAGGTGGCTCAATTTAATTTTGGCTGAGTGCAAGAGGTAAAAAATGTTTTGAATGTTAACATTTCCCTCTAATACCAAATAGTAATGGAAGATGCCTTCACTTCTGGAGGCAGAACTAGTATTAAGTCAGTTTTCAAGAAATGCAAGTATGTTTGTGCAGTGATCCATTCATACAGAGCTCTGCATTAAGGTTTCATGAAGTTGGCTGACAGATGTGATGGTATATTTTATAATACCTTTTTATAACTTTGACATTAATCTTTGCAGAGAGTCAGATATTACCAAAGAAAGAATCCAGAAGATTCTGGCCACTGGTGCCAATGTGATTCTCACCACTGGAGGTATTGATGATATGTGTCTGAAATACTTTGTTGATGCTGGAGCTATGGCAGTACGAAGAGTCGTAAAAAAGGACCTTAAGCGGATTGCTAAGGCATCAGGAGGTATGCTTGTGTAAGAATAACTGGTTTATAAATTTATTCTTCAAAGTAGAAGCTGTTGTTAAGGTATTTCTTGACTCTTTTATAAAATACAACTTCTTAACATTTAAAGTCAGGATGAGTAAAGCTGAGCCTTTTTAGCTTTACTGTCGTTTTTAAGTGACCTTTGTCAAAGTAATAGTATTGTAAAACTTGATTGTTGAAGATGTTCTGTGGTAGGAGAAGCAGCTGCCTGGCACTGTGAAGACTGGCCTCTTGTGGAAATAGGAGCCATAATCTGTGTTTATTCAGAAGTCTTTATTATGCATGCATTCATAAGCCTCTGTTTAGACAGTTAAGGACATTGTTTAGATAGTTCAAGATGAATAAGGAACTCCTAAATCACTAAATCATACTTTCAAAAAAAAAAAAATCTGGTCCTGTACATATTTTTATCTGTCAGTTCTTTAGTTTGGAAGAAAACTCTTTCATTGTGGTAAAGCATGGGAACTTGTACTGGCTGTGAAAAAAGAAGTGCTGTAAAAGTTGAATGAAAGGAGACGTTTATCAGCTAGAAATACTGAATTGCTGCCTGAGAACTAGAAGTGTTTAAGAAAAATCTATTCAACACAGCTTTTATTTCTGCTTTTCTCTCTGTACACCTATTCAGGGAAGTGGGCAAAGGATGATGTGCAGGAATTAAATGTTAACTTTGCTTTTTTGTTTGTTTGTTAAAGCAACCATATGTTCAACCCTTGCAAACCTTGAAGGTGAGGAGAGTTTTGAGGCATTAATGCTGGGACAGGCAGAGGAAGTGATTCAAGAGAGAATCTGTGATGATGAGCTGATTTTAATCAAGAAGTAAGGATCCTTTTAAAAATACTCAGTTTTGTTCTTTACTAAGTTTGAGATAAAATTGCATTTATTTACTTGATGCTATCTGAGTGGTTGGAGTAGTTATACACATAGGAAAATAGTTATACAGAAATCCAGTGCAAATTAGAGGTGAAAGTATCAGTATCTAGTCTCTTTTGCTGGAGCTGGATACATTACAGTATATAAGACAATCAGATTGCTAGGCAGTTTTTACTTAAATTTTTGTTTATAAACAAATGTTTCTAAACTGGCTTCCCTTTGAGATGGTAAAGGGTAATAGGTACCATCTGAGTGATTTCATCTGAATAAAGAGGTGTGAGCTAAATCTTTCCATTTGTAGTGAAAGACAGTGTCTGCTTGTGCTGCTGTCACTGCTGTCAGGTACCTGAAGACTTAAATATCAATTCATTTCACAAGAACATACTTTGGATAATAACTTTTCCACTGCTTCAGTATCCCTTCTGGTGTTTGTGTTCCTGTGGTGTCATTTGAGCATGAATGACACACCCTGCCCATAGCACTTGTGTGTCAGCTATATGTGACAGCCTTTTCTGTGCAAAAGGGATCTTTCTTACTATCTAAGTACGCTCTCCCCTCTTTGATGGGGAAATATCTTGTCATCTCACTTTGACAGGTAGCTTTCTTTAAAAGAATAAAATTCAAGCTAGACGCATGCATGTTAGAAATTAAAATGGTGACTAAGTTACAATGTATGTATCCTGCAAGGGGGCATAATAATGTTAAGATTTTCTTTTAAATGTTGAAATAATGAGGCTCAACTGAACTTGGCTTTAGAAGAAAAAATTTACCAAGAAGAATTTTAATCTAGGTTCCATCCAACACAGCTGACTTCTGATTCCTTTTCTTCCTAGTACAAAGGCTCGTACTTCAGCATCAATTATCTTGAGAGGAGCCAATGACTTCATGTGTGATGAAATGGAGCGATCTATACATGATGCTCTCTGTGTTGTCAAAAGGGTTTTGGAATCCAAGTCTGTTGTCCCAGGTGGTGGTGCTGTAGAGGCAGCACTTTCAATATATCTTGAAAATTATGCAACCAGCATGGTAAGTCTTGCACAAAGCAGCAGTGGTGTGTATGTGTTAAGACTTGCACCGTGTATCTCCAAGCAATCATTTTCATCTACTAGAAGTAATTTCTGTGGTTCATGAAAACATAATCATCTTACAGAATCTAAGATGGTTCTTTAAAATGGAGGATATTAGTTAATTCTTTCTCTCATAATTAGATTCTATGTTTTTTTTGACCCAAACACAGGTTTTGCATGTGAAAAGGCATGTGTAAACCTGTACCTGTTAGTGCTTTTCTTGATTGTGGCTGTATTTTTTCCTCTCTTGTAGTAGTATCGGTCTAAAAACCTTTTTCCTCTTTCTAGGGATCACGTGAACAACTTGCAATAGCAGAATTTGCAAGATCCCTCTTAGTAATTCCAAATACATTGGCAGTAAATGCTGCTCAGGATGCCACAGATCTTGTTGCAAAATTGAGAGCATTCCACAATGAGGCTCAAGTTAACCCAGATCGCAAAAATCTGAAATGGCAAGTATCTGTCTGGTATAAGGCTGGTAAAGTGATGTGGGTTGGTGACCTAGATGGAAAATTGTTCTCCCAGTTTACTGAACCATGGTTTGCATAGTAAAAAAAAAAAATGTCATCAGTGAACTCCTTTTCCCCTGCCCTTGAGTTGTGTGTATGTATTGCTGTAATGAAGCAGTAGCTACCCAGCATACTCCCAGCTGCTGTATTTCTGCTGTTTCTCCCTCTCCATCTGACAGCATTCTTTCTTTGCAGGATTGGTCTTGACTTGATCAATGGAAAACCTCGTGATAACAAGCAAGCTGGCGTCTTTGAACCAACCATGGTCAAAACTAAGAGCCTCAAGTTTGCAACAGAAGCTGCAATTACTATTCTTCGAATTGATGATCTTATTAAACTGCACCCTGAAACTAAAGAAGAGAGAGGAGGGTGCTATGAGGATGCAGTTCAGTCTGGAGCACTTGAAGAATAACTTAGGCTTTATTTATGTTTGTTTCACTTACACTTCCCACTCTTATAACTAAAATGTTAATAAAACAAGTGGTTGAATGTTGCTGCTATTTTCTTGTGAACAAACTTAATTTTTGAAAGCAAGCTTGGTTCTTGCAGTGAGAATTTAGGCTCTAGAGTGTTAATAACTAGTGTGCCTGCAGTAACCACGGACCTCTTTGTCAAGTCAGTGTTTGAGTGTCAAAAAGTAATGGTGTAAGCTTACTTACATTTAGGCAAAACAAACAAAATGTGAGTTGTTAAAATGTTATTGAGAAGTTTATTAGTAAAATGTTTCAAAGCTAGTTCACACTAGCTGTTGATTCATTCCCTCATTTATCTCTCAACGCACATGGCTATTCCCATTCCTCCTCCTATACAGAGAGCAGCAACACCACGTTTTCCACCAGTTCGCTCCAGTGCATAGAGGAGAGTTACAAGGATGCGACAACCAGAGGCGCCCAGAGGGTGGCCAAGAGCAATAGCTCCACCTTGTATATTGATCTAAAAGGGAAAAAAAAGCCAATATAGACAGTCAAGAACATTTAACTGGCTTAGCTGATTTTCAACATAAATGACTTCACAGGGATCTAGCCCTTAATTATTTGTGAGCTTGAAACTCCAAGCCTCACTTCATGCAAGAAAGTGCATGAGTGCAACAGCTGGTAATAATCAGTATTCTGCAAGGGTGCAGTCTTCACTCTGAAGATAAGAGGTGAATTTAGGGAGGGGAGAATAATACCCATGGTTTTTCCCTTCACTGAAATAATACTGTGGCAAATATATTTGAGGCAGCAGTTTCAAATTCTGAATTAAGTATGTTTGAGCAGTTGCCTAGATTTGCACAACAATCCACTGCAACAGCACTGCAAGTTGTTCAGCTAGGAAACTGCTAGCAAAGCCAGCAGACAGAGCAGTGTGAGGAAATGCCTGCTGGGGCTCCCACCCTATTTGCTTACACCAAAGGGATTGCAAGAGAGCTGTGCTCATCTTTACAATCCACATGCACAGAATGGGACAAGTTTGAATTACAGAAGGTAAGCTAATGCCAGCCTACAAATCATTACCTTTTCTGGGTTTACTTTCAGTTCTTTTGAAATTGCAACAGATAGTGACGCAAAGGCTTCATTAATTTCGAACAGGTCAACTTGTTCCAGAGTCCAGCCAGCTTTGTCAATCTGAGAAAACAGTGCAAATAAGACCTTACTATCTTTTAGCTCTTCCTTAGCACCAGAGGAAGCTTTTCATAAGATGTAAATTGTGTGATTTGAAGCTTTAGAAACGTTGAAGGAAAACAATTTTTTATAGCCAGTGTTGACAGAATTCTTGAAGACTACAGGCTTCAGTGTCAAACAAGTCAGTACAATGAGCTGTAATAATGCTGGCTGCTCATAAAAAATCTTGATTGATTTTACACGTAGTAGCAGTGGTGGTGCAATTGTGAGAATCAAACTGTACCCGGTGCCCTTACTTCAACAAGCACTGCATTCAGAAGCAGGCTTTTAACAGATTAAAAACAATTTTTTTAGGACATAGTCTGACTCCATTAGGGTCTCTAGTATATTAACAGAGACTTTTAAACAGGAAAGAGTGTGGTGTCAACCATTAGTGATCAGTGCCACATCTGATTTGTCCAGTCTCTCCTGCCTTTACATTGAAAGCTTGCACTTAAAGCTTTTCACAGATGACTATTTTTGAAGATGGCTTGGTCATGTTTTCACTTGAGAAACTTGTGATGCAATTGCCTGCTCTGGTACAGGCGTAGGCATGTTTCACATGTGTACATTTTTACTTCCACTTGCTTTGTTTCTAACAGCAATACTTTATCAGCAGAATCATCACTATTGATGTTTCACAACCTAGGCTGGCCAGACTGGTGCACCTCTGAGGCTACAGTCAAGGAGGGGAGCCTTTTTCTATAGATAAAATAGACAGTATGGACTATCCCATTCTTCTGGGAAAAGCTTAAGATACACAATGTTATTGTAACTCTTAATGTATAACATAGTCATTCTCTTACTGTAAAGTGCTACTCTAAAATTCTGAAGTGATAAACAGTACATGGAGGGTCTGAACATTTGGTAACACACAAAGTTTAATCACAGAATCACAGAATATGCTGAGTTGGAAGGGACCCATGAGGATCGTCAAGTCCAACTCTTAAATAAATGACCCATAAAGGAATTGAAGCCACAATCTTGGTATTATTAGGACCATGTTCTATGAAGTAGTGTGCCCTTTTTCATAGTATGTATACAGTTATAGGTACAGCTCTGTTCCACAGTTTATACTAAAACTGTATTGTATATGCAGTTACTGCACCCTTCATTTAAAAGAACAATTTGAGATCTGGTAAGAAAAAGCTTTAGCATTATAGTTCTGATTTTCTTGTCAAAAGCCACAGAGCTTGGGTGAGTTCAGGTAGGACCTCCACATCGCTAGGATATTCAGAGGTGAACAAAGTAAGGCCTTTACAGAGTATTTAAAAAATAACATTAAAGCAAATCTGCTCTTAGCTCTTTTCATGCTCACTTTCATAGCTAAGCTTTAACAAATAGTCAGCTGGGGCTGCTATGGGTTATGGATGCATTAGCAAGCAGTGTGGTACCAGCAGGGCTGCTCACTGGGGCACTGAGAACCTTGTCCTGTGGACTGAACACTCAGCACATCAGTGGGTGCAGTAATGCTCTGAGCACGTTAGATGTGGTTTTGGAACTCCCCTTCCTGTTTAGTTACACCTGAAAGGAATCCAGTTTGTAAGCTCCAAACGTTTTGCAGGCCAAACTGAAACACAATGGGCACTGTCCCATTGGCTAATGCAGATGGCACTCAGTGGCCCTTCCCTCAGTGTTGTACTATTGAAAATACATTCAGGCAATGATCTGAAAATTAACTTGGCCAGACACATCATCAGAACTGTATCACTGAATTGGGTTAGTTACACACATGCCTGAAATTTGATCTTTAGTTTCCTAGGTTATCTAGATACCTTTCCACAAACCTGACTAGTTTATGCTCTGAAGTCCATTTATGCACATACACATTGGGGTTTTCTTTTTCCAACATGTAGGTACTAGCCTAGTAGCACTAGGATTCCTAATCTTATATACTACACTATTTTGAGGCTGTTTTTCACATAGTTTACTTTTTTCTTACTGAGTTTTCTTTAGAACAGGGCAAAACCAAGACATGGCCAGAAAACAAAAAGCAATTAAAACCAAGAGTTTTAACATTATGGATACACAGATAAGTGATTACTTACAGCTTTCCTTATTGCTGAAATGGGCCCTACTCCCATAATAGATGGATCTATACCTGTCTGAGCCCAAGATACAATCCGAGCCAAAGGCATAAGACCTCTCCTAGCAGCTTCTGACTTTTTCATTAGAAGAACAGCTGCAGCTCCATCATTTAAACCTGTGGAATAACAAACAACTTGTATCTATTTGTTGGACTTTATGGCTTTTACTGTACCACTTTCTCCTGCTTGCATAAAATCACAACCTAGACAAAACAAAAATCACAAATAATTTACTCGTTTAGGTCAGTACTGCTCATGCCAGCCAAGTCTGTTCTCTGCCACAAACACTTGAAACTATATTGCTGTAAATGTGACACATTTGTGATTCTATTTGGAAAGCAGCAGGTGGGAGAATCAAAATAAAATCTGAAAAGTAAGTACATCACACTTGTTAGGCAGGCTTTGGAAGGAGCAGCATAAAGACACAGGAAGACATTTAAAAGCTGCTTGTGGCAGTCCCACAGGAGTAACATTTTTAAACATTAATCATTAAGTTTTCCACTGTCCAAACCTGCAGTGTCAGAAACCCTTAGACAGTTTTAAAAGGAAATATTCCTTCCAGCCTATCAAATACTGCTGTTATTGCCCAAACTCTTGTATTGTTTCATAGAAAACAAGGAAACAAAAGACAACTCTCTAAAGAAATCCTCCACCACATCTCAAATGGAGTTCTGCCTACGATGTCAAACACATTGCCATTTCCTGCAAAGCAGTGAACACACAGCAGCCACACCCCTCACAGAGACCCTGCCTTCAGCCACAAGCAGCTACTGTTCTTTTCCATGTCAGTTAAGCCAGATGGACCAACCTGAAGCATTAGCTGCTGTTACTGTCCCAGTTCCGTCTGTCAAGAAACAGGGCTTTAACTTTGACATTGTTTCCAGGTTGCTCCCATGTCGAGGGTGTTCATCTATTTTAACTTCTATAGGACCTGCAAAACAGCATTATGCTCACAAGAGTGTCTAATCACGCAGACACATCTCTAACAGAAAGACAGCAAAACCAACATGCTGAGTAGGAATATACACCATATTCCTTTCAACCAACAAGGCATTCTTACACTGGAGACAGCTGCCAACTCAGGGCAGTTTAACAAACAGCTGCAACCCTCCAGCTCCTTCTAGCAGGGCAGACAGCTCAGGTTTTCTAAGACGAACACTAGCAGCTAAAATACTGTCTAGTTATGCAAAAGTCAGTATTGCTCTTGCTGTTCCTAACCCAGTACCTTCTCTTTCAGCAGAAGGCTATATGTCAAATGATACTTCTGGTAATCTTGTTACAAAGAATAGTCAAGTGTCATTGAATATTATCATCTAAATTGGTATCATGTAATAGTTTGTAGCCAGCCTAAAGCCAGGACTTTTTCTGCAGGGTCTCTTCAATGGAATTGTTGAAGAACCGATTCTTGATATCTTTTTGGATAATTCAGTTTTTGCACTACCTCACAAGGAGCTGGGGAATTCCCCTGCTCAAGAAACAGACTTTGGCTCAAGCGTTGTAATAGGTCTGTTTGTACAGATATGTAGATTTGTATCACTCACAAATCTAAAGAGAAGCATATCCATTATATGTAACCTGACTACACAACTAACTCGTAACCTTAACTATTGTCACTCTGTATTTTACTAAGTGGGCAAGGTTTGCCAGATCAATATGACTGTTTTAAGTTTGGTGCAGCAGGAGTCTTAAGAAAATGAAAATCACTGATTTCGGTACCATATCTAAGCCTATGTTAAGTCAGTGCTTTGTCTAGGTTGTTATTCTATCTTCAATAAACACACTATTACTATTTGCAGAAAGCTACACTGAGATATTCCACATTTGCATTGCTTCTCTCTTATTTAAAATATAACCACTGAAAGCTGCAAAAGAGAGCAACAGGCCACATGCTTACAAAAAAGCTGTGTAAGTGGGAAACCATCCGGGAAACCATCCACTGATTACAGAAGCCATAACAGAAAATAGATTCTTTTCCTTAAAATCAGCTCTCATTATCCATTCACACCTACCTTTTTTAGAAGGTACAAGAACAGGAACAATTTCTTTTGTAAAATAGCCAGCTTTCTGTGCTGCCTCTGCCCTGTTTTGTGACTGTACAGCAAGTTGGTCTTGCTCCCCTCTACTGACTTGCCACTTCTTGGCCACATTTTCAGCTGAAAGGGGAAGAAAATGCAAACTGCCATCAGGAAATGCCAAAATTTTAAATTGCAAAATTGTAAGCACAAAGGTAGTCAATAATGTTTGCTGTAGCAAGCAGCTGAGTTTGTTGAACCATTTTCGTTCTGATTTCCTAATTTTGTTTACTCATGATTTTCTACTGTATTTACACTTGAGGGTGAAGATTTTTGTGTGGAATCTCCTCCTAGATGATATTATCAAATTAAATACAAATGCAAACAAGTTTTTGTAGTTTATTGCTTCTCTGAACTACTATGCTCAGATCTCTCTACAGGAACTCTCTACAGCCACATCAGGAAAGGGAACACTTCTGCAGTCACTCTGTTTCACGAGCAGGGTCTGGAGAAGCAGTTGGCTGACCATCCCAACCAGGGTGCAATAACCTGAAGCTGCAAAACCATGCATATCCACAGGGCACTTTATGTAACTCCCCCTCATCGTAAATCTGTGCTGCTGAATGCTCCAGTTACATACAGGGATTATTTTATTTATATTTTTTCTGAAATTAAATTTCTCAGATGTAGAAGAGGTGCAGAGAGATTAGCTCAGACAGAAGAAAAACCCAAAGCAGCAACTTTACAAACAAAACAGAAAAGGCCTTCAATGTCTTTCAATATTATGTATTTCTTTCTTTCTTTTTCATGACTGCAACATAAGGACAGCTTACATGTTATTTGTAATTTCAGATTTCTGAAATTTCATGTCAATGAATTCTTTCAGTTGACCATTTCATTTTATGGACTGTCATCACTTACCTGTTATGCCCATGTGATACTGATAAAAAGCATCTGTAAGGCCATCAAGGATTATGGTGTCCTGCAAGGAAGCCTCTCCCATTCTGACCCCAGCTCGCATGTGAATGACGTGAGGAGCCTGCAAAAGCATATATTGAAAGGAGTGAGATGTCTACATCTCCAATACACAATTCAGACAGACCATTGCAGAGACAGACCCCTGCCTGGTGGCTGGAGGTACCCATCCCAAACCCTGCCCGTCCCTCCAGAGCCTGCCAGCTGGCATGCCATTTGGCCTGTGCATTCCCCTGGTAGCAGACCACCACACTGCAAGTGTTGTTTCCTCTCCACAGACCAAATCTGTCATTCCTGGGCCACATGGCTGTAGCCCTCCCATCCTACTAGCCTGCTCCAGCTAGTTCCCCATTGCACTCTGCTGTCAGGGAATGTTAACATCGCTTTCAGCACAGGCAGCTGAGCCCTGGCAGAAGAGGCCATCCGTTTCTTGGGAATCAGATCACCAGCTCAGACCCATTCATGAATACAGCCTTGGAATGAACACCTTGAAATAAAACTGCTTTGCTTTCTTTCCAAGCCTTAATTTCTTGGCAAACAATAACATTTTCAGTTATTCCTTCTCTGGGCTTCTTGCAATACAAAAATCCTGTCTATTGTGCTATGTCACAGGAAAATCTGTAGGGGGATAGAATATAAGAAAAGAATGTAGAAAGTAGTCTTACCCCTAAGGAGTTGCAGCTGGGCCAATTATCAAAGATTAGGAACAGGCCTGACTTTACCAGGCCGCAGCTGTAACCAATGAGAAGAAGAGTGCTATAAAAGAGTGGGGTGGCTGGTTGAGAAGGGAACTGGAGTCAGTTGGCTGCTTTGTGAAGAAGAAAGAGGCAGTGCCCTGAGGAACTGCCCATAAGAAGGATGAAACTTTTGTGATAAGGCGACAATAGCATAGAACCCCTATAATAAGATGACAACAAAAATCATTCAGCACAACAGAGCTAGATAGAAATAAAAATGGACTTTTAAATGTAGTGTGTGTTTGTAGGGCACGTTTTCAGTAGCTACAGTATGAAGTCTTTTTTTGCAAGAAGTGTGCTACTGTTGCACGTGTAAATTCATTCGCAAGCACAGCGACCCTTTCGCTCTGCCTCCGGGTGCCAGCCTGCAGACCCAGGGTTTTGCCACGGGGCTCTCTGCTCCCAGCACATCAGCGCAACGCTTGTCTAACCCTCTGCTTTACCTTGCTCATGCTCTCCATGCCCCCTGCGACCACGACACTGGAGTCTCCCATCAGTATGGACTGAGCAGCCAGACACACAGCCTTCAGGCCCGACCCACAGATCATCTGGCAGCTCCAGGCGGGCACGGAGTACGGGATTCCCGCAGCCACGCTGGCCTGCCGCACGGGGTTCTGGCCAGCACCTGTGGGAACAGGCAGCAATGTGCTTTTGTCTGTTCTTAAAAACACAAATCCACCTTGTCACTGGTCACAATACCCTGATTCCACAAAAATTTAGAGCTTGCTCCTTTTAGCTGGTGGGTAGAGAAGTGCCCAGCAGTAATCTATAAAGAGATAACCTCTCTCATTTATATTGATCAATAAATACCTGCTACTGATAGTTTGATATCTACAGCTCTGCTTTTGATGCCTGGTCAGAGGAAACACTACTTCAGATCAGCCCTAGCCTGTTGTATGTGTAGGATGAAAAATCATTTAAATTGCTACTTTCTGAAGAGTTTCTTTTTGACATCTTCTGTACATCACTAGCAGTTAACTTTCCCTGAAAGTTCATATGGAAACCAAAAGCACAACTATGCACAGATGGACCTGAAAGCTTCCAGTCTTTCTTGTGATCTTGATGGAGATAATAGGAGCACTATATTCAAAGAAAAGAGTCTTCATCTGCATCTCCCGAGGCCAAAGCTCTTTGTACACAAAGAAAAGGACAACGAGAGCACATCATTCAGTAAACTGAAAATACAGAGGAATCTAAATCATCTTTAAACAAAAATATATATTTCCTTCCTCCACGTTTAAAATACAAAGCTGCCTATGATTCTACTGATTAAACATTACCCTGGAATAAGCAGGAGCTAGTTCAAAACAAACAATTCCCTGCCAGTTACACTTTCATTAAATCAAAATATTTGTCTCCAAACAAGTTGCATCACAAGATCTTGCAGGTTAGTCCTGTAGATAAAACACAAATGCAGGCCTAGCTCTTAAAATCTCAGAGTTATCATTACTTAGGATGTTCAACTCAGCAGCTAAGATGATCAAGGTAAGAAGGATGCTGTAACAAAGAAAAGAAACTGACATTCACATATACACTGTTGGCTACTTCAGGGATTTTTTAAAAAACCGAACTTCCCACAACATCCTTTCCAAAACCCCATCCTTTCGGTCACCCAGAGCATATGGAGAAGCAGCCACGATGCCTATCAAGTCCTTTGTTAAGGAACCGTGTTTGCAGTGGCAAGGCATACCGCCCTGTAAGGTGAAACCCGGGCCGTTCCCATGGGACAGCCCCGAAGGGATGCTGGCGCGGGCGGAGCGGTCCCCCCGCCGGGCCGTACCTGCGGTGAGGACCTGCCCCAGGATCACCTCCGACACCTCCTCGGGGGCCAGCCCGGCCCGGCGCAGCACCTCCCGGATGGCGGCGGCGCCCAGCTCGTGCGCGGGGAGCGACGACAGCCCGCCGTTGAAGGAGCCTGGCAGGGGGACACAGAGGGAGAGCTCAGCACCGGGACACCCGCCCGGCCCCGCCGCGAGCATCCGCCACCCGCCGCCGCCTCTCACCCACGGCGGTCCTGGCGGCCGACACGAAGACGACGGGATCCGCGCTCATGGCGGCGGCAGCGGCGGGCGCGGAGCGGAGCGGCGGAACCCGAGCGGAGTGGCGGGCGCGGAGCGGAGCAAAAGCGGAGTCGGCGCCGGTCCCGCCCCTCGCCGCCGCCGGGCGGGGCGGCAGGACGGATCCCGGGCACGGGATTCGCCGCCGGACACCTGAGCACAGCGCGGGGGCCGGGCGGGCGGTGGCGTGGTCGGGCCGGCCCCTGGGGCGATCGATGGGGCGGCCTTGGCCGGTTCCTTCCCAGCCCCTTCCCTTCCTTCCCCTTCTCCTCCCTTCCCGGGAGAGAGGAGCGGCTCCGCCCGGCACGCCGGGGCTGCCGGGGCCGGGCACTTCCCCGTGCCCCCCGCTCGCACACCCGGTGCCTGCGCAGCGCCGGCTGCCAGCTCCCTCTGGATTATTTATTTACAAAATAAAGCGTGCGGGTCAAGTGCTCCCTTGTCATATTGTGGCTTTACGGACAGCTTGTTTATTTTTCATGGCGGCGTTTCTTGGGATCTGCGTGATCAGGGAGAAAAGAATAATAATTTGAATTAAACTATACAAAACTGCCTATCGCTGGTTTGATCTGCACGGCAACTGACGCGCAGAGATTACCAACACCCTTTAAATATACTTACTATTCTAATATTAAAATATTAACATTTATAATTTAATTTTTAATATTAAAATATAAAATGTTTTAATATCTTTAATATTTTTCCTAATTTCAGCAGAAGCCAGACATATGTATTTATATTTATATTTGTTTATATTTATATTTATATTTATATTTATATTTATATTTATATTTATATTTATATTTATATTTATATCGCTCCGCCGCTGGCCCAGAAGCTGCTCCTGCCTGACCTGACGAAAGAGGCAAGCAGGGGGCTGTTCCCAGGCTGTTCCGTGGGAAGCGATGCTGCAAGGGGAAAGGCGAGGTGGTCTGGAAGGACGCAGCGCTGGCCGCAGGAGCTGGAAGGAGAGGAGGCGGCCGCAAACCACAGCCGGACGGGCAGGCAGGAATGTTTCTCTGCAGGAAATGTAGGTGGGAAGCCTAGAGATGCGAGGTGGGAAGCAATAAGAATAAAGGGAAGAACCAAGAAAGTAAGTCAAACTAACAATAGTTACAACTAACAACAGTAACAACTAACAACAGTTAAAAGAAAATTTACGCCGGCTGAAATAACTGGTCTATTGCACAGCCTTGATCTTCAGTCCTTACTCCTTCCTTCCTCATTCACGTATACCGCCTAAGGGACATGCCAGCCAAAGCACTGCATTGAATTTTCATCTAAAGGCCAAGAAGATGGTTAGAAAAATGTGCTGTTGCTCCTACCTTAGCTACAAAGTCGGGAGACTTTTTTTTTCTATCCAGGTAGTAAAATTCTGTAGGTTTTCACAGAGAGAACAGAAGTACAAATTAAGTCCTAAAAAAGCGCATAGCATGTGATGACAAACACCCACAAACATAAATGTGGTTATATATGCAGTGAATGCACCAGTACACCTGTGGTCACATCCTGCATGTTGATTACTCTGAACTTGGCAGTATTAAATCTGCATCCACAAAATGTATCTGAACCTTCTGTGAGGGCACAACGAGCAACAGGAGCACTACAATCCCTAAGTTGGATTCTTCTGACTCCTATCAGCCTCTATACTTGCTTTAGAATGTAAAAAACTACAGCATTACTAGATAGGGAAAAAATCCTGCTTTAGCTTTGGAAGGCAAGATTGGCCTAGATTTCACCAATAACTGTTAAATCATGCTGCAGGACTCCAACACTCAAAATACATTCCTCCTTTTAAGTAATTTGGTCTTTGTGAAGGATAAGGCCAAAGTACAAAACCATGTGTTCTTCAGTTACTTTGGGGTTTCCAGCTTTCAGCAAGAGATGAATCCCCTCAGGTGTCTTCAGGAAAGGAAATTGCTGGAAAATTCCGCAAGCAGCTATAGGCAGACTGATGTACCAGTCTCCTAAGACCGCACATTAAAGGATGCATTAATTGGCAACATACATGCAGCACTGCTTTTCTTTAAAGGTGCTGTGCACTCAGAGCAGCTGATAAAACTGACAAAAATGTAAGATTAAATCTGGAGGGGAAAAACATGTTTTGTGTCTTTTCAAAAGGCTATCACTAAGGAAGTAGTAGAACTAACATAAAAGCAAAACTCAGGAATCTAGGATTCCAAGAAATACAGTGATTGTTTCAGAAAAATATTGTACAATTCCTGAGCACCCTGCATGACTGAATGTAGTCCCTGCACATTTTCAAAATTCAGCAGAGAGTGAGTAACACAGACATATGAGGGCAGCACCAAGTAACATCATTTATCAACTGTACCATATACCAAAATGTCATTCTTAATGCAACATTTGACTGATTACAACTTAAGGCCATTGATGGAAATACAAAGTCAATAATGTGAGATGAGCTCAGATTAAATGTCAGCAGGTGTTCACAACTGACACTACACCTGAAGTAACCCTTATGAACAGGATTCTGTTGAATTTAAAACTTTACAAATATTGAATGGAACATAAAGTGAGGCTTCAGTCCCTTCCCTCCCCACAGTTCACTAGCAGGCAGAAAAAGTTCAAATATGAAGCAGCCTTAGGGCCTTGAGGCCAGCATACCCCAGTGAGCTGACCTGCTGCACCTTTGCTCTCAGCCCCAAACATCAGAAGAGTTTTGCAGCTCAGCATTAGTGACAAACCAGGCTGTGAGGCTGGAGCACCCCAAAACAACAGAGATGAATTTTATCTTGGTATGTCTATCAGGTTTGCAGAATTCTATTTAACTCTGCTTGGGTGGTGTCCAGGGTTGATATCCAAATGGACAAAAGGGGCATGTAACATAGTGAAATAATGTAGCAATCGCACAAAGGCAAATAATTATGAAACATTCATGGTACAGATCAAAGTTAAGTTATTTAAATGCAGAAAAAACACTTCTGAATGGGAGTAGGCAGCTGTGCTTTTAAATTCAATGTAGTTAATGAGCAGCATAATACTCAATAATAAACTACTGCTCTATGCTGGTACATTTTGTCGTTTCTCAGAAATCTAAACTCTGGGAAATGAAGTAATCAATTCAGAACAGAAATCTTACCTGCTATCAGTTGCACAAAGTTTATTTACTACTTTGCTGTGAACACAATCAAATGAACAAGTGCCTTTGGTTAAATACTCAAGGTGCAAAGATTTTTGCATTTTCATTTGCTAGTGGTGGCTCTGTTTTATTAGAAATAGACAAAAAGTTAGAGGATTTCAGTGTTCACTGATTTACTCTCCTGCTAAATAACTTTTTTCTAAATCTGACCTTTTAAAAGATCAGTATTGTTACCAAAATGTGAAGCCCTTGCATTTTTTCCTCAAATCTGACACTTGGTCAATGAATACTGGCAAAACCAGGTGTTGGGAATGTGATTTTAATAAAAACTAAGCTGCACCTCTTAAAGAAAAAAAAAAAAAACAAAAAAAAACCCAAACAAAACCCAAACCAAATCCAATTACTTTAAATTAATAAATCTCAATATGAGATAATTCTATTTTTTAAAATAGATTTCACAACTTTCCTGTAACGGCAAATTCTCTAGTTTATAAAGTCTTATACACAAATATTGGTACTAATATCTGCTATGGGAACTCAGGCTTCCTGGACGCCTTTAGTACTTTAAGACCTTTCTTCATGTGTAGAAAGACAATTCATTCTTTTTCCAGGTCTTCTTAGCAGTGGACTGACATTCAGTTGTCTATGAGTAGGTTCAGCACAGAAGGCCTGTTTTAAAAACAGACAGATACACTGTTTTCCCAGTGAGGTAAAGAGCTACATTTTCTAAAATTTCTCAATCTCCCACCTGACTGACAGGGTCCTTGGAAATCAAGGGAATGAAATGTCCTTGGCTGTGCTAAGACCAATCTGTGTTTTCCTTGAATCCATTTTTGTAAGGGAATGTTCGTAATCTAATTGGTGCTTAATTAAAAAATGTAGTCTTCCCCTCAGGCAGGAAAACATTTGCACTACTAAAACTATCTTGGCCTTTCTACGGTTTAAAAAAAAAAAGTATAGTAAACACCTGGGCTTATATCCTTAGCAACTATATGCACACCTGTACTCCATATGCAGTATTCATCAAGCATCCCCAAAAATGAATTTACCTTAGTCATAATTTGGTTGTAATTGTATCTGGATGGATTATCAGTCAGGGGATGTCTTCAGGAGAGGCTCTGGAGTTCACTCACTCTATATATATATATGTAAAAATTGCTGTTAAATAAAAGTAATTATTGCAAGAGCTTTCTGAAGAAGTTTATTTACTTCTTGCTATAAAGATGTAAGCAAAATAGGTGATAATTCCACTAAGACCCATAAAAGCATGTTAGCAGGGGATATAAAGACAGCATTAAGCCTGCAGCCTCACATTCAGGAAACTTCTCTAAAAGAGAGAGTTCTCTGATATCAAATTTGGGCTTTCTGCAGCCTAGATCTTTACCTAGTAGTTACCTGAAGGACCTCTCTGTAACCCTTTCCTCTCAGTGCAATCCACAGATTTCATCTTTCTCCCACACCTGTAGGCTGCAGCAGCCTTTTCCAGTGCTCCTGAGAGCTCATTCTCTGCTGCAGATGTACCATGGGTTTGCCTTGCTCCATCTCCTGTCCTTGCAAGTCAAGGACAGCCTTTGCTACAGCCGACTGGCCTTTCTTCTGTTCCTGATATTTCAAGGTCCTTTAAAATGCCAAGAGTATGTACAGTACTCCAAACTTTTTTTTTTAACTTTTGAAAAAGGCTTTATGTCATTTTCCCCCTAATTCCTCACTTTCCTGACCTACAGACTAATTTTTTTTTTACAAGTGTTTTACACTAGGAAGTGTTTTCCTTCAGAGCCTGCCTTCCCCGGGGACAAATAGCATCCCTCAGAGCTGGGAAGCATCGTGGTATTTGTGTTGGTCCACATGGCTTCCGTGTGAAACCAAGGGGTGGAACAGAAACCCAGAACTGAGCCAGTAAAACCAAGGAGGAGCCATCCAGTTAATGGATAATTAAGTTAATGAGTAACACACCATCATTCAAGGAACCTAAAACCCAGTGAGCTCTGCTGCCCACTCATTCATAATCTGGTTCCTATTCCATTTTATCATTATAGGTGAATCAATGTATGAATTTGGCTTTTGTGTTGATGCTTGGACAGATCAGGACACGCCCTCTCATCCAAAGAGCAATGCTGCCGCTGGGGGTTATGATAGCACCTATTACCTGAAAAGCTAATTTACTCCAGGTACCACACTGTAAACACAACCCAAGGCGGGTGTTGATACGTTTGTTCCAGCAGCACTAAAAAGTCCCAGGTTAGTTCTCACTGTGTAAGAGATGTGCAAACAGAACAAAAGAGTATTTCAGTTAAATGTCCTCTTCCCAAAAGTATCAGAGGACTGGTTACCAAATTGTTGCCCTTATTTCCCTAAACAAAAATTGTAGGTGTAGCTTGATAATACACTTACCAACTTGAAAGTACAGAAGGAAAGCAGCCCAGAATATTAAGCTCTGTGGGCTGATTCCACTTATCTCTACATGTCCCTGGCTGCCTGCCTCTTGTTTAGCTAGCATATTTCCCACAAATGTAATCTACACTTGTAAAGATAAATTTAAAATAACTAGGTGCTGACAAGGGGTAAAAAATGCAGGACTATTTTCTACATGCTCATGAACACAAACAATTGTGGAAGGTTTACCATCCCACACCTTAGAGGGTGTCTGAGCTAGACCCTTTATCTGTACTACTGAGAAGACACAAAGGAGTTTTGGTTTCTGAAGATAACAAAAAGTAGCCAAACTCTAGACAAAGTACTGGGAGATCTTGAGTTTAAATCACCACTGATACACAGAACATGTTAGGTATGTTATACACAGAGTAAAAGAAGCCCTGAGCATACGTCTGCATCTATTTTATGTAGAAAAAGTTTCAATTTCTTCTCCAGCTTGGTTTATATGCATTTTTAGTATCGTAATGTTTACCTTTGCACTCAAGGAAATCAAGTCAATTTGCTACATTAATGTTTTTGTTAAGGCCTACTCTAATGTTCATCTCTCATGATGCCATATCCTGGGATGGCTTCATCTGTTAACTGGTATCTTGAATGCTTAAAACAAATATCTGCAAGAAAAGCAGGAGCAGGTAGCCGTACAGTAATCACAGTGCATCTTTTTTCACTTTTAAATGAGGTAAGATTTCAAAGGCATTTATTCAGGTCCTTTCTCCTTGTGGTCACCTTACCACCCTACCTCGGGGAGCTACATCAGATCATTTGCAGTGTGGTTTTTAAACGTTTTAAGTTCTCACTGAAAATTCTGTGTATTAATATATACACATACATGTGGATGTGGGACCACGTGCCTTAGCTTCTATTCTGTAGTGATTATATTGTTTCTGGTACCATGAAGAGTCAGGAGAGATTTCTGGAGCACCTTCAGCACTGACATAGTGAGTGACAATCAATTACCCAGATGCCAGACTAACTTAGCCTGCAGCAGCTGTTCGACTTTGCCGACAAAAGGCAGAAGTATTTACCTAACAGCACAGCCTGCGGAATCACGGACGGTAAGAAGGATAAACTTTATTTTAAAGCACCAGCTCACTGCTAGACCTCAACGAAGGGCAAACTTCACTTTATCAGTTTTTATTCCCCAACGCGTTAACTGATGTTTCACTTCTTTGGAAGCAGCTGGAATTTAAGTCCTGTATCTTTCACCAGTGGCGGAGGACACTGACTCGTACTGCCGGCGGGCAGGCAGCCCCGGCAGCAACGCCGAGCAGCCCGGCACCCATCTTCTGCTTTATTTACTGCTGCGCGTAGTTTTCCTTCCCAGAGCTCCCATCTTCCCCGCCAGCCTTCCGGGAAGGCGCCCAGCGCTCTTCCCAAGAGGCGCCGGGTCCCGCTCCCCTCAGCCGCTTTGGCGGGAGACGGGCGCCGCTCGCCCCATCCCGCCGGACAGCGGCGCCCCCCGCTGGCAGGAGGCCGCGCGGCACCCCACGGACACGAACCCTACGCGGCCCGCTCAGCTGACAGGGTTTAAATCGGCGCTCTAATAACCCGCAGGAGCCCACTTTTCCCGGCGGGGCGAGCAGGATTCCCCACAGCGGCCGCCCTGCAGGCGGGCTGAGGTACCCGGGCCACGGCCCTGCACCGCTACGGAGCCGCCGCCGCCACCGCCCCCCCCCACGCCGGGTGCGCGCGCAGCCGCCGGCCGCGGGGCGGGGCGGGCGCTCATTTCCTCCCTGGGCGCCATTTTGTAGCGCAGAGAACCCGCAAATAAAGAGCGGGCGGGAGCGGCGTGCGGGGGAGCTCGGGCGGGGGGAGGCGCGGCCGTCCTGGCTGCGGAGCTGGTGGTGGCGGAGGCGCCCGCGCAGCTGGTGGCGGCGGTAGGCGTGGAGGTGGCGGCGTTTCGCCCCTGCTCGATGTGAGGCGGAGCGCGGCCCAGGCAAGCGGCGTGCGAGGGGCGCGGGGCCTCCGCGCCGCAGGCGGGAGGTGAGTGACCGTGCGAGCGCTCCGCCCCAGCGGGACGGACGGACCGGGCAGCCCGGGGTGCCGGACCCTGCGGCGCCTCTATCCCTCAGCTCGGGCGCGGGGGAGAAGAGCGGAAGCACTTAGAGCCATTTTGTACGAGGCCCCGGAGCCTGGCCTGGCAGCGCGGCCGGGATCCTCCTCCCCCGGCCTTGGGCTGCCGCCGCGCCCCCGGCCGCGGGAGCCGCGTTTGGTGCTTCCCTTGTGGGAGAAGAGCGAGGGCGGCGGGGCGGGCACTGCCTGGGCTGGGGGGCGGCCGCAGCAGCTGGGTCTGTCAAACACCTGCGGCTGCGGCCCTCGGGGGGGGGTGGGACTCCCGCGGTTGTTGCTGAGGCGAGTGTGAGGGCTGAGCAGTTACGGGGCTACTGTGAAGCTTTTTCTTTCTAAACGTCAGAAGGCTCCTTAGTACGAGGGAGACAGGAAGATACTGGAAGGGGTCCAGGGGAGGGCTACAGATATGATTTGGGGTCTGGAATATTTCTGTTGCGAGGAGAGAGTGCGTGAGCTGGGCCTGTTTACTCTAGGGAAGAGAAGACTAAGAGGGGCTCTCATCAATACATACAAATATCCTGAAGGCGGATGCTGTCTTAAAGTGAAGGGTGCTAGACTCTTTTCAGTGGTACCCAGCGGCAGGACGAGGGTCAGTGGCCATAAACTAAAACATAGGAAGTTTCACCTCAACATGAGGAAGAACTTCCTTGCATTGAGGGCAGCAGAACAGGCTGCTGTAGTGGTGCATTGCCCCTTAACTCCCTTCCAGGCTGCAGTGTGAGCTGAGAAATTTTTGAGCAATCTCAAGCACACTCATTCGGGACAGCTGCCCAGGCAGGTCACGGAATCTCCCTCTCTGGAGACATCCGGAACCCACCTGGACACGTTCCTGTGTCATCTACTCTAGGTGACCCTGCCTTGGTAGGGACAGGGGGTGTGTTGGACTGTGTAATCAGAGGTGCCTTCCAGCCCTAACGATTCTGTGATTCTATAAATTATATGTTTGTGTATATATATGTACACACGTACGTGCTTTGGGAGCTGGGAGCCCATACTGGGGTTTTCCCCATGGAACTCTTTCTTGGTATCGTTAAAATAACTCTCAGTTTGTGTATAACAAGTAAAGCCTCATACCTGATTCAATTACTTTTTGTTCATTGAGGTTTTTAAAAACGTTTTTAAATTCTGTGCTTTATAAACGTTGTAGGAAAAGCTGTGCGGGCTTCTATCAGAGTTATTAAAATTAAAATGTACTTCCCTTGTTTCACGTTTCTTTTAATTGAAACTGCCATAGATGCCAAAAACATTGAGTTTTTCTGAAAATTCTTTTACTGCCTATTATTCTTAGTATGGAGTATGGTTTTGTGTTGCTTGTTGTTGCCAGGAGCAGATGTGCAGGAGTGGTGTGTGGCAGCCACTGTTTCTGCAAAATCATGCAAGTGCTTAGTTAGGATAGTACAGTTAAGCTGTTGATAATATAAATCACACATACAATTGTGTTAATTCCAGTTAGTTATGTAGGGATGTTGTTTACATTGACTCTTTTTATTGTAGAAAGTGACTCTTCATCATGTTCTTGCAAGATATTTCTGATGTGGGTAGGAGAGAGATGATTTCTTCTAGAGGCGAGCCGAGTGATAAGCAGCATCTCTTGATGCGCAGTGCTTGAGAAGTTACTGTATTATGTTAAAATACGTTAAAATAATGAACATTTCAGTGGCAGTTGTGTCTGTAGCATACAGATTCACCTGTTTGTGGACAGAAAACTTAAGGAAAATCACCGTGACTGTTGCCGTAGCTGGCCTGGCACTGCTGCTGTTTCTGAGAAACACGGAGCACAATGACAGCAGTGTTCAGCAGTAATAAATGCTCAAGCTTCTGCTGAGTTACTGCAGGTTCCCAAAAAGCTGTTGCAGGGCAGTAGCAAGGTGAAATTTATATGTGTGGAAAGAACACTAAGTGTTTATCTGTAGATATTATCAACCTAACTTTTCCAGAATAACCTATGGAATATTTTTAGCTAGTGTGTTTTTATTTTTTAGTGTGTGGTTTTATCATAGCAAGTAGTAATAGGTGGCAGTAAGGAGTAACTTCTGTAATGCAGTGACCCATAACTTCAGTCTTTCGTGCTCTTATCTGAAAGCAAGAAGTGGTTTTGTAAACAGTGATGTGCTGGGTGTAGAGTTAGAGTAGCCTGGTCTGGTGCTGGAATTCTGTGTCAGGTCTGGAGATGCAAGGTTTGACTACCTTTGCATTGGAGCATCAACCTTTGATTTCTTGTAGTCTTGATTGTGACAGCAATTGTATGTTTATAATTGCTATATGCTGCAGCAGGGGTTACAAGCCAGATCTTTGGGGGAAATTAATGTTTTTTGGTACTTGTGTGCTTCTGGTACTTTTTTGGGGAACACACATGTAATGACGTGTGCACCATTTAATCAGTGTTAGGCGTAGTTATATGAGACATCTGAAAAGCATGTTTCTCTCTGTCAGGAACTTAACACTAGCTGAGATCTTCAAGACTACTTCCAAACTCCAAAGGAGTTAAAAGCTCTAAAAATATTTGGAAAAATTGCAGTGAAGGGGAAGGTAGGCAGCTTAAATACAGGGGTCACAAGCATTCCCTCTGTAATCTCAAGTTACTCTGAATGATTGAATTGGGCGCTGGCAATTTGTATCAGCAGCCTCTTATGCTTGTATTTTATATTTGAGGTATGTTTTTGGTAAAACAGTTTCAAATAAGGAGCTGCATGCAGAAGTTCGAGCAAAATACTTGAGTAACTTCTTGTTAGCAGGAGGGAAGGGGTGGGAGTGAAGGGCACTTCGTAGTTTAGGGAAGCACTTAGGTGTCTGTGTGTTACTAAGCCTAGCAACAGGAAGCTGCTATTCATTAGTGAGATGCTTCTACTGAATGTTTTCTTTCTGTGGGTTCTAATGTCAGTATTTATTATAGGAAGGGAGTGTGAGTGTTGGTTGTTTTGTTTGTTGTTAACCAGGCCCTTGTTTGGTAGGGTGCTGTGTAGTTGTCAGCAGTGTCAGTGAGGGTTGAAACCTGCTTCATTGGAATGTATTTGCTTGTCTTACTGACCGACAGTTTTAGGATTTGCAAAAGTTAAATTGGTTCATTGAGTGACATTGTGAAAATACTAAGATAATCCATAAAAATCATTGAGAAAATAGAATATCTACTCCTTAAGAGCATTGTTTCTTTAAAGCTCAGTGTTCACAACTAAGGAGTTGACATATCCTTTCCCTGGTACATGTGCAGTAGTAGCTTTACAAGCTTGTCAACTCTTAATATTTTATGCAACTTTTCCACTGGAAAGCATATTGTGAAGATGCATGCTCTCAGCACACCCTGCATTTATTGTTACTTGAGTGCCTGTAAGATTTAGGAACTCAGTATTTCTTATATAATCATAGTTGGAGAAAATACTGTGTTGGAGAAATTACTTTTTGGAGATAAGGAAGCATGTCCTGTAACTCAGAGCAGTGTGAATATTTAACTTAGCAACATGCAGCCCTCTTGTGCTCTGTGTGCACCAGAGGAGTTCAGTTTGATGGCCTATCTAAGCTATTTTGCATCATACTTTTCTTGAGAATATTTGCATGGGTTTTAAAATAACCGTACTTCCCGTTTGTTTGAATCTTAAGAGAATAAGTACTTGTAAGAACATGTTGTAATGTTCACAAATTATTCTCTTTTATTCCAAAGAGGAGGAGCAGTAGTATAAATTGCTTTCCTCAGACCCTGATTATCCTTTACCATGTAAAATACAATGTTATGTAGATGCATACTAAATGTCAGTTTGATACAAAGTAGGGTGGTTTTGATTAGTTAAATAGGAAGGATTGATTACTGGTTGGCTTTTTAGATAGAAATAGAAAGTTTGAGATAACTTTTAGAAAAAATGCAGCTGACTATATCTAGATTATAGGAGCAAACATCATAGTGTTATTTTGTACTCTGGTGCTGCATTGTGCAGGACCAATATTTCAGTGGTGTAATATTGCAAACCAAAACAATTAAGGCTATAAGTTTCTGACTTGTTCAGTGTTCTGTTTACACTAACTAAAACTCCTTTTTTTTTTCTCCCTTCAGACTTCACAATGACGAATGAAGAACCTCTCCCAAAGAAGGTATGTGTAAAATTACCTGTGACTTCACCCTTCCAGGTAATCAGGACAGCTTGATAAGTTATGCTTTTCTTTTTGCTTCATAGGTTCGCCTTAGTGAAGCAGATTTTAAGGTTTTACCTAGAGATGAGCTTATCCTAAGGTAACGTAAAATTCTTTTTTTCCATCTCAACATTTTTGTGAACTTCCCGTGGAAGATGTGTGAATTTACTCTTTCATTGTCTTTCAGCATCCTTGTTCTGAAAAACAGTTTTATTTGTTTCATAATGTATCTCTTCTGTAAAGTTCTCCTCTTGCCTCAAATATTTGTAGTTTGGGAGGGAACACTTCTTCCCAAGAGGCAAAATCCTTAGTAGTATTTTGTAGAACATGAGTACAAGTACTTTTTTCCTTCACTCATAATGATAGAAGATATGATTGCTTACATTCCTTGACAGATAGCAAGCTATTTTAAACATCAGAAAAATGTCAACTCTTTACTTCTCCTGTACTTTTTTATGCTTTCTCAGTCCTTGCAGTTGTCTTCTCAGCATGTTCAAATATTAACAGAAAAATGTTAAAATGAAGTTTTCATTGCCTAGAACTTTGATAAGAAAGAACCTGGCTGTCTTTTTAACTTTTTAGAAAGCTTAAGTGTCACAACAGGAAAAACTATGGGGAATTCTGTTGCACATACCACCTGCTTAAAGAAACCACCCCAGGCCACTTGTCTCTGTATGCCTGAATTTCCTGATTTGTAAGCCAGGGGCTGTCCAAACCAGCCTTCTGTGGGGCATCTGTTTATCTGCTGGAATAGTCTGTGCATTTTGGTAAACATTAGTTCTTGGCTTCTTGTACACTGAGTTATTAGTGTTATTAGGGTCTCAAGGTAAATTTTGCTGTTTCATAAAACAAAGACTAAATTGTGTAGAAACAAGAGGTTACATATGCAACACTTAGTGTGTACATGGTGATCAGTTACCCTCCCTTCTGGGTAAACTGTCCTGCCAGCTACTTTTGGGGTGACAGTTTTTTTCCAGGGAGTAAACGGTCTGGCTCCATATGTTTAAAACTAGTTTCTGTCTGCTTCTGGGTATCCAGTCTTTTGGGTTGTAAAGAAAAATGTATTTAAACACTAAGAAAAATTGCTTCTTTCATAAGTGGTTTTGACCCTGTGATCCTTTTTATAGAAAACTCCTAAGTCTCCGAAGCTGTGCCCTTAACTTGCTGTGATAAAATTAATGTGAAAGTTCCAAAGCATAGATTCTGTGCCACTTGCTTTCTGACTGATAGTGTGAAAACAAGAAAAGGCTATCAGTTGTAGTCAGTTTCTGTAACTTGCAATCATTAGTCTCTACATAGAAGAGATGAGTTTCCAGCACATATTCAGGAGAGAATGTGACGGAATGCCCCCAAGGAGGTAAAGTATGTCAGCAGCTCACCTGTGTTAATGGAGAGGCAGAAGGGAATTTGCTAATGACAGCTATGTTGCTATTGAATCATCTTCTTAGTGTGTAGAAAAACTAACATGCTCTCAAAAAGGGCACTTAATGGATTTAAGGAATATAACTGTTCAATATATGCAGAAATGGAAATTTACTTCCATATTGATCATGTCCATTTTATTAGTTTGCATAGATCAGTCTTTCAAACACTTTTTTTTGTATGGGGGCAAATTATGGATTTCTAGTAAGTTCACCTCTAATTGTGATTTTATGTAAAACTAGCAATTATTGCACTAACTGCTGGCTTCACTTCTGAGCTGGAATAAAATATTATTACAATTTTAATCAATGGCATTTCTATTACTTGGAGATGTAGAAAAGCATGTGTTGACCTTTAGATTGTCTTAAGATTTGGAATGCATTTTTTTGGTCTGTGCTTCGGTGAGGCAAGTGGTTTTTGAGACAGGTGTGTAATCACCTTTAAGTCTTTTAGGTAATAAGTCACCATTGCTGTACAGTTGCAGTGCTGAAATACATACATAGAAAAAATGGGGGGCTTGGTCAGTTTCTGTGCCATGAGTCCCAGTTTTACTGTTCTTTTCCATGAAGTACAGAATTTAGGTTTGTTCATTGTAACTTTTGTTGACTAAACACAAGCAGGACCAACACAGAGCCTTTAGACCTGACCTTGAATTTCTGCTTGTCTCATGACTTGTTGCTCTGGAGTCATTCTAAACTTTCCCCTCTTTATTGCAGTAGCTAGCTTGACTGTAGGAGCTTCTGAGAGAAAGAGCCAGGAACATGGTAAAGAAATATTCTGTGGATCATAGCTAAAAATCTCCTCAGTATTGCTGTGATAGTTTAGCTGAGTGATTACCTGGTAAAACACTGAACCACTCTGATACACACAAGTATTTCTGAGGAAATACAGTGCTTTTACTAAACTTCAGTTAACAGGGACTTAGAGCCAGTGATTTTTGGAATAGTCTGGGTTCGGTGTGTGCCTTAACCCCTAACTGCTGTAAATCATTTACTGTGAACCCCAAAGCTCAGCATAAAAAATGGGTGCTTCAGGAAAAAGTATTTATGACTTCATGGCTTCAAATTACCTCTATAAAGTCTGGTAAATATTTTTAGAGGATTAAGAGAATTAAGTAACTGACATAATGCTGCTTAGTTACTTTCCAATTCTTGTGATACTGTAAGCAATCCCTTGAACATAGAACAGATTCAGGAGTGTCCTCTCAGTTCTCCTGTGTCTGTTCTTGAATGCCTTTGCAAGTAGCACTTCAGTGAAGCTCTTCAGGTTATTAATTTTGAACCATCAGATTATGGACATAAACTACCATATTGAGTGGAAAGCAAACTGATGGGAGGAGAAAAAAATCTGCCTTTGAGCCTTTGTCATTCTTCCCCCACTCAGATTCAGTGATGAGCTGCCTTAGTCTGCTACAGATGTGCTGGAAGACATAATCTGGGGCAAGGCAAGGAGGTCAAGGGTCGGTCTGGCTGTGTTCCCTCCAAAGATCTTGCCCATTCCTGGCCTACTGGTGAGGGGGGAATGTTGGAAAGTGTGCCTTGATGATGTGTGAGCCCTTCTAGCAGTGGCTGAAACACTGGTATTTTACCAACGCCATTCTAGCCATGAGCGCACAAGCGCAGTGCTGTGAGGGCTATTCTGGGGAAAATTGCCTCTGTCTCAGCCAGGCCCAGTACAGGTTGCTTGAACTGCAAGAGTCTTGACCAGGTTTTTGACAAAATGCCACATCTGAATAGGTATATTTCTAGAAGTGTTGGTAGGCGTATGACTTGAAATCCATGACATGGTCTAGTGCCATCTAGGTTTTCTTTTCCAGGAGTTTGGTTCTTGCCTAAATACTAACAGTTGTTGAGAGGTGAGTTAGAGCTATTATCTACAACGTTCTTGGTGACCATAGGCTACATGGTTTGTTTGTGGGTGGTTATTTCGGGGGTTCTTTTCCTTTTTTTTTTTTTTTTTTTTCAGCTATGGTCTGGCACATTTACTTAATTTGTGTAATTGCTCTGTATATTGCTCCTGTTAGGGGAGTGTGGGGGGTCTCATTATTTTAGAATTACTGGGTTTGGGCTGTGAGGTGTAACTTGAAAGTGAAGTAGTCCTGTATATTTGAAGGCCAACTGTTTATTGCATGTCAGTTTTTTAATGTAAAATTAGGTTCTTTCTTTCTAGCTTTGCTGTTTAGTAGGCCATTTCAGTTTTACTTCTGGGAGATTGAAATCTCCTGAATTAACATAGAATTTTTAATGGTCAAATGGTGAAACTTCTTAGAGCAGAGAGATCAGTTTAAGGGTTAAGTATGAATACTACTGCTCTTCTTTACAGAGCTTTGAGAGTTTGTTCATGCTGTTGCCATGCTCAGCTGAAGAGATGTAAAATTTTGTTGTTGCTTGAAGGAAGAGATCTCATGATTTCCTTTTCCCAGTGATGTGGTCTTGCTTGCTGTTACAGATCTCTGATGCCTTTTTAGACTCTTCAGTGTGCTGTTGGAATTCACTAAATGGTCCAAATTACCTATAGGTAGATTTTACAGTTTCAGTTCAAGTAGTGGTGTAGGTTAGAGAGTTAAAATGGAGCAGTTGTGATGAGTCTAGCATAAAATACATGTCATGGGGAGGAGGGAGCAGATGCCTCCTATAGTGGTAAGCTATCAGATGAATTTTCTTTATAATGTGCAGTTGGACCATCATGAGGAACACACATCGTTAGGTGCAGAGTACTACTTAAAAACCCCAGAACACCATGCTGTGAACTTTTCATAAAGCATTTCATGCTAAACTTTACAGCAGACTTTATTTGCTACTGATTTGATGGTTTGTATAAAATGCAGTGCTGTTTTTAGGTGACGTTGTTTGACTGCCGATGAATTTCCTAAATAACATGTTTTCAAAGAGTTACTAAATTGTTTGGCTTATGGATGATGGATGTAATCAGAGAGTGATCTTAACCTGAATGAGCTGATAGAGCTGCTTAACCTAGACTGCCATTTCTAGTGTTATGATACACTTCTGCTTGTCCTGTTCACTTGGTAACATACTTAATGTTGTATTTGTATTGCACTTTGTTACAGAATTGTTTGAATTGCTCTGCTATGAGAATAAGATGCATATAGGGTACTTTACAAAGATAACAAAAATAAGTAGTGTTTGATCCTAATGTTTGTCTAAAATACTGATTTTTAAGATGTCAGTTTTAAGTGTTGTAATACACAACTACTATTTTGTTCCTGTGAGATGCAAAGCAAACTTAACTATTTCCACAATTAAAAGCACTTTTTTTTTAAAACTGGAATTGTCTTTTGTGCAATTGTGTAATTCCTTCTTGACATTTTCTGATTATGGTATCAGTGTGTGCTCTGAAAGCTTAGGAATGACATGCCTTGATTTAATAAACAGAGCTTCAGAAATTTTTTTTCTTTTTATATCTGTGACAGGTGGAAACAATA
Organism: Agelaius phoeniceus; assembly: GCF_051311805.1. Lineage (NCBI taxonomy): Eukaryota > Metazoa > Chordata > Aves > Passeriformes > Icteridae > Agelaius > Agelaius phoeniceus. The sequence continues at coordinate 58,595,067 of NC_135267.1, forward strand.
TGAAGCATACGTGCAAGCTCTGGAGGGCAAGTACACAGACCTTAATTGTAAGTTAGCTGGGTTTCAAAATGGTGCACGTAATCAGAATGTATAAAGTAATATGTGTGCTTTCTAGAAGTGCTAGAAGTAAGATATAATCATCTGTTATGTCAGTTACTTGTTAGGAAAACAGCCCTTGTTTTTTCTGCTGTAAGTTTTCAGCCTCTCCCAGCTTTCTTACCAACTTTTTCCAGTTGCAAATTTCTCCCACCACCTAAAGTCTTATTTTTGCATCTATAGGACACAGACTGCTGGGCAGGGAAAAGCTTCAAAGCATAACTGTATAAATAGGTGTACTTTCAGAACTTTAACATTAGAAAAAGAAACTCTGTTCACTGAAATACTCCAGCAGTGTCTGTGCCTTTAGTAGCCTTACAGGAATATAAGGCTGGGAGGTGTTTAGAGGTAAATGTCTAAAATGATTCCCCAAGGATTGTTTGATCTGATTAGGCAAATTTGATTGTCATTCTTACATGGTTGTTAAAACTTGGCCCTTTGGAAGATAATGTGGGGAAAATATCCTACTCTGAAATGATAAAATATGAATACATTCTGGGAGTGACTGAACAGCCAATCCTAAGTCACTTTTAAAAGTTGTATTGCCAGTTAGGGATGCTATCTTTCCTGTTTTCCACTCACCTTTTCAGTCTAAATACTTAAAGCTATAGTACCACTGAGTTTGAAGGCTATTTTTCTGTCAGTCCAAATGGATGTCCTCTCTTTTGCTGTTGTTACCTCCTTCTTCTACTGCTGTCTCATAATATTTTGTAGAGAATAAAATAGAACACATGGAAACAGGTGATTCCATTCACATCTCAAACTGTCTAAACATAGATAAATAAGTTGTTTCAACGTTCCTAGTTTCTTGATTTTGGAAACAATTCATTAACACTGACTATTATGGCCTGTACTATCTGCAAGGATTTATTTAGAAATAAATTTGATGTTTGGTAATTTGATGTTCAGGTTTATTTACAGCTGATTATTCTCCAGAAATTAGGAAAAAATGAAAATTTAAATTTTTCAAGTTTTTAATTGTGTTACATATAACAAGTAGTAGAGTGAAAGTAAACAGTTGGTATTGAGCTGTCTGCATGTTTTTGTTTGAGTAATTTGGAAATGTGCTGCATTCGCTTGTATTTAATATATAATTTTTCAAAAATGTCCATGGATCAGAATTCTAGTTGGAACAGAATATTCTTGAATATATTGCTGTTTGCTCCTGGAGTATTGAGGCCAGTTTGAGGATTGCCCATAAAAAGCAGTGTTTTACAGACTGCAGATTGATTTTTGCAGCACAAAGTGATTTCCTATACAAACATGGAAACATTTTGAAAGTTTTAGTAAGTCTTAAAGGAGGACCAGGAATATGGCTTTAAAGCCAGCTGTTGTTAAGCTTTTACAATACTTAATTACATTTTGTTTTTTGTTTATGCTAGTTATAAACATGCCTGCAAAAAGTTTAACTGTTTATGAAATTGGTTTTTAGATTCTTTTAGCTGTCTTTTTAAAACTTCCTATGAGACGGTACTATAAAACTTGCTTTCTCTGTTGTTGCTTGTGTTAGCTAATGATGTGACGGGGCTGAGAGAATCTGAAGAGAAGTTGAAACAGCAACAGCAAGAGTCTGCCCGAAGAGAAAATATTCTGGTGATGAGGCTGGCAACTAAAGAACAGGAGATGCAAGAGTGTACTGTAAGTATTCAAAAAGTATAAATGTGTTCAAACTGTTGTAGCAACATCAGCTGTTGAGCCAGTACCTATGAGCTGTGCAATGTTTTTTGTGTATCTACACCATCACATTTTCTGTGTTTAAAGGCACAGCAGGGTAGTTTAATTGAATTAGTAAAGATCACTTCTTAAAAGTTTGGGTTTTTTTTAATACTAGTTATTACTATTGATTTTCAGCAGCAGTTGTCATTGAAGCTTGATTTATTTCAAACCAAGCTAATTCTTGCATGTGCGATGCTTACTGTCTTCTAGCATTTGTCTGCAGAGTCTATCTACAAAAATGTTACTTCTGAGTATCATTAGAGTCAGGAACAAATAAAAACATAAGGATATGATTGTGTTTGTTTGGTTTCATTTAGGAGGTTTTAGGCTGACACATTGCCTTTGGCTAACAGTGTAAGGCTATTTGTAAGCCTCTGCTTGGCCGGATAGGTGAAGTTGCTACTGACTTGTTTAAAGTTCTTTTGCAATTTGGCAGATCTGCTTAATTTCTTCTGTTCTGAATATGTATTTTGTTGATATTTGTTTCTTGCTCCTTCATTTCTGGCCATTCTCTGTGTCTTTTACATCTGTGTTTAGTTTTGGTTTCCTGGAAACTATCTCATATTGGATTACCTTCTTAAGATAATTTTCATTCTGCTTGAATCTGGCAGCTTCTGAGAGGAATGTAAAAAGCTTATTGCTACTTTTAGTAATATACTCTTTAGAGCTTCTCTTATGAAAAATACAAGCTCTGTGCAAAACTAATAACTAGTGTTGTAGTTTTCCTTTGCTTTTTAAGTTTTCCTTTCTTTTTTGCCTGAAGTTTTTCAGAGCAGTCAGGTATAGTAGTGTGACTGAACTCTGTACACAGTATTTTCACTGTTCTTAAGACCATAAGATCACTTTAGTTCACAGTGTTATAAACAAGAAAAAAAAATAAAGGGGATTAAGCTTACTTTGCAGTGGCAAAAAATGAAGCCCGGAATCATTGAGGTTGGAAGAGACTTGCAATTTCTAGACCAGCCTGCCTGTTCACAGCAGATCAGTCAGACCAGGTTACTCAGGACTGCACACTATTGGCTTTTAGACATATCCTGAAATGGAGAGAAATGCAAAAGTCTTTGACCTGTGCCAATGTTGAGCCACTGATACAGCAGAATGTGTGTTCTTATGTTTAAGTGGAACTTCATGTGTTTCAGCTTGTGCCCATCACCTTCTGTGCTTTCCGTGGGCACTGTTGGCTTTGCTTTCTTTACTCCCTATCAGGTATTTATGCACATTGGTAGCATCTCCTGAGCTTTCTCTTCTCCAGATTGAGTAGCCCTAACACTCTCAGCCTCTGCTTGTGTGTCACATGCTCCAACCCCTTAATCAGCCTCACAGCCCTTCATTGGCCTCACCCTGATATGTCTGTGTCTCCCTTGTACTGGGGTGTCCAGATCTGGACCCAGTACCCCACATCTCTCACCAGTGTCAAGTGAGAGGAAGGATCACCTCCCTCAGCCTGTTGCAAGCACTTTGCTAATGCAGCCCAGGATGCCAGTGAAGATATGTTCTGGTACTGGACTGCAATGCTTCCCTAGTTGTAAGGCTACTGTATTGGTCCTGCTTCACTTGTGAAGTTGTAGTGATAAATTCTGCTATGTGGAGCAGCAGTAATAATAGTTTTTTTTCTTTTGACCTTCTTAGCATATAGCTAAAGCAGTAAATACTAAAAATAAATAAATAAAAAGAAATACAAGTTTTTCACCAAAACCAAATTTGTGTGTGCTATGTTTGTCTTTGTTCCTTCCTTGAAGTTATAAACTTCAAGTATTTAATGCTTTGAATTTTGGCTATCATGAATGATTTGAATATCGTGAAGACTATAGGGGTTTTGGCTGCACTTTGTTAGATGTTCATAGCTGCATAGTCTTCCCAGAACATCTGTTTAAAAGAACTTCTGAAGAGCTTTTATTTTCTGTGTACTTCAAAAAAGAAAAAAAAGGGTGGGTAATAACCTACCAAAAAGAAACAAAAAACAGACACATGCCCACACACTCAGTGGCTTATATTTCTCCTGCTCTTGACTCAAGAATAACACTGAGGATGTAATCTCCACAGTACATGGCGGTGGGAAGATGCATCCTTGTAGAAGAGGTGTAAAATGGGTACACTGGAGATGTATAATGGAGACATGGTCACGTTTAGATATTTTCAAGTTCAAAAATGCACATAGTTTCAAGAAGGTCTGAAGGACTGCTTGGCTTTGTATTACTAGAGAGTATTTTTTCCACTACAGCAACAGTAGAAAAATGTCGTGTTGGATAAGATGCAAAGTGAAGCTACAGGTTGCTAAATCATTTAATAAGCTATAAATCATGTGATGTTACTTGACATGCCTGATTTTAATCCATAAAATAAATTTTCCACATTTTTATTATAGTTAACAATTCTTTTATAATCTAAAAATACACCATTAACGTTTATATTAACATTTCATGTTAGTGGTAAAATATACCAATAACATTTATATGTAAGCCTTCAGTGTTTCCTGTCACATTATAATTAGAAAGACTGAGCTTTTATGGTGTCTAGTTTCTTGAAAACCTGCAGATTTGGGACATTTTATTTTTACAAACTTACCGCATTCAAATTTAAATGGTTAAAAACTTAATGCCATACCATGTTCAACTGCTAGTAGTTGGCAAAGACTGAGTTTTCTGATCACTTATGTAGAACACCTTGCTTACTGAAGTACACTAGCTCTGTTTTAAAACAAGAGTGTGATGAGCTCTATTTTGGTGTTTTAATTTTCACCCTTTTTAAAAATAGTAGCTTTTTTTGTGTGTTTTCAGCTTATGAAAGTCACCAGTTGTCATCTTAAAGTGTAGGTGTGCATGTCAAGAGTAGTAGTAGCAGAATCATTGCCCTCATTCTGTGTCAGTGCTGTTTTTGAAGAAAGAAGATGAGAGGGGGGTGCATAGCTCCATTCTCTCTAATGCTCTGTGCAAGAGAATATATGGATTTCTTCAGAGCCAGCAGCTTAGTAAAAGTCTGTGGCAGGTGCTGCGAAGTTACTCTGTGATTTTAGAGTCACTGAGGGCTACCTTGAAGTACAGGTGTTTAACATCTGTGTGCCCTGTTGTCAGCAGCAGCCTCGAGCTACCTTCCCCCAGCAGGAACAGCCCTCTAGAAGAGGTTGCTGCTATTAGGGAGCAGTATTGGCTATGGTTTCTACATAAAGCTTTATTTCTGGCAGAAGTGGTGGTCAAGTTAATGCCACTTCAGGGAAAGGCCTTAACCTGTTTCCAGGCTACTGCACAGTCACTGAGAGTCAGTGGGTAGACATTTGGAAATACTTGCTGCTCAAATATACTTTTCATGGAACAGATAACGATGAGTGGAACTTTCTGTGGATGCAATTGGACTGTAGCACTAGGTAGTCATCACTCTTGTGGTTTACGTTACAGCTCTGTTGTGTTTTTTCTCTTCTTAGTGGTGCACTTTATTCCTTTCTTATAAGAAGGATATGCAGGTGATCTGATTTAGGTTGCTTATGCTTTCTCTCAGGCACCTGTGATCTGTTTTGTAAATTTGTCATGTTTAGAGTGTCTGGTTTTTGTAGCTATCTTTGGATGATTTCAGCTGAAAGCGTGCAACTGTTTCCAAGAATGTGAGAACTAGGGGGATTGAAAATGGTTTTGTCTGTCTTTAACAAAATAATAAAAATCCACATGAACAAAATCTCACACAGCCCTCTAAATAGACTGCTTTCAGTGCTCTCCTACCTTGGGTTGGAACAGAGAGAAAGCTGATAGCAAGATTTTTATTCTCTTTGTGAAAATTACCTCTACTTGTCCATCTGATAGGCTTTTGAAAAATACCAGCTGGTGTGTGCTTTCATGTTTGGGAACATGAAGAGTCTGTAGGCATTTCAGGTGTTGGAAGTGGGCATTCCCTGGGGTCTGGCATTGAACATGACTATTCCTGTATGTTCAGCTATAGCTTGAAGTTGGTCCTGACTGTAGGCAAGCTCTCCTGCTTCCTAACCCTTGCCACCTGGAATATCAGTGGGAGGTGACTCATACCAGAAAGTGATTAGGGGGAGCAAGAATGTGAGGTTTGGACTGGCTAAGCAGGAAGAATTAGGAAATTGGCAGAAAAGAGAAGACATTTGGACTTGCTTTGGGAGCAGGTCATACTTGGGAGGAAGAGGTTGTTAGGTCTTCATGTATGAAAAGCCTCCCAGATGAGAACTCTGGAGTTAACAACTGGAGAAAGCACTTGTGGAGGAATTGAGAAAATTTAAGTTGGAAAAAGTAGAGGGAAAGAATGGTCTTTGAGGTTTGGGGAGGGAATCAGCGAGGATTGTTAAGCTTAATTAAGTTTTTTCTACATGACTACTTTAGAAATAATGGTTGAGCTGAAGTCCTGTGCAGATGCCATCTTGCTGGGCTCAGGAGTGTGAGCTGGAGAGACCCCAATGAGATTGTCAAATAACTGGCATTGCACAGCATTGGCTGGGTCCTCCGGAGTGTTTCAGTGTGTTTCAGCATTTCTGGTGTGACTGAGGAGCAGCAGCAGCAATTCTGTGTGCTAGTGATCCAGGGAATCTGTTCCAGTTTTTAGATTTACAGTGTAAGAGGGAGGATTCTGGGCCTTGGTAAGACAAGGAACATGGCCTTTATCCCCCCCAGGTAGTGATGTCTCTTTAAAAATGGATTGGGAACAACGTTGTTGTATCATGATTATGTATCTGAAATATATTGCCAGTGCAGTTGTCCATTTTAGTGTCTACTACCTCTAGCCATCACAAAGAATTGACAGGTTGTTGAAATATTTCAGTAGCAGAAGAATCAAATACTTGAGTGGATAGGAAATAGAAATCAATAACAATGAATAAAACTTACCTTTATTCAGTGAGCAATATATTTGCATTCAGTAAGGCAAAGGCCCGAGAGGTAAAATGCCATCCAAGAAATGTTAGCATAACCTTAATCTGGATTTTCCTGTTTCTAGGTGCATTACCCACATGTATGTGGATTCTTTATTTCCTTAAAATATTTATATGAAGTGCTTTATTCCCTTTATATTTCTTTCTGCATATATAGAACTTTGTCTATTTAAAATTTAAAGTATGATTATTTCAATTTTAAGTAGCTAAGTATTTTTATTTTCATAATAACAAATAAATGTGTCAAAGGAAATACTTCTGTTATTCCACCTTTGAAACTACTTGAAATAAAATCCAGGAAATTTTACTACTTAACAATATATAAATTAAAACATGTTACACTCAATTTAGAAGTGACTGAGGTTGCTACTGCGCACTGAATGTATGTAGGACTTCTGTACTTCCTCTTCACCACTGCTGTGTGAAGACGCCATAGGAAGTAGCTGCATGTACAGGAACATGGTCAAGCTGTCAGTGCTGCTGGCTGTGCTGTGTCCCAAGGAACGGAGAGAGTGCAGGGGGACTCTTTCCCTTTAGGGTTTGTCAGTTAGACTCTTGCTCTCAAGTCTGCAGGACTGCCTGCATGGGAAGCAAACCATGTGACTTTCAATTAGTGTCTTTTAACAGTGTGTGATTATGTTCCCCTCTTGCTGATGAATAAATGTGTGTGATACAGGGGGCATAATAAATTGAATTTAGGAATTAGCACATTCTGTGCAGGCTTATGCAGTATTGGTGATTAGCAGGGTTCCAAATGTGTACATTTCGTACAATTTTAGATATGTCTGTTGTGATGGGATTGAAATTGAAGAAACTTTTAAAGTTAATCCTATTTATTTACATTTGTTTTGAACAATAAATACTATATTTAAAAGGAAACCTCTCAGCTACTACTTCTGAAATTTTGACTATTGCAAGTGTTTCAAACATATAAAATTGTAACTCCTTTGGCTTATGTTTTTTGCAAAGAGAATAAAATCCAACCAAAATCTGTTTTAATTGCTGTTAATATGTGTAAATTTTTGTTTTAGAAATACACAATCTTGCATCATAAGTGACTACTGCAGTTGCAAAAACCCTTAGGTTCTAAAAAGCTTTTTTATTTGCTTGTAAATATTTCTTGTCAATTTCTGCTGTAATGTTCCTTAATAATTTCCACTGAACTTAAGTGGGAATTAACTATCTGTTTTAAGCAGGTAATTCTTTCCATACACTCTTTGTTCCCCAGAAGGATTGCAGGGAGATAGAAAAGAAAGGGAGCATTCTAATGTTCCAGATATTGCTCTGAAAAATGCAAATGGACATGTAGAAAATAATCTTGGGATCTGGAGGGGAGTCTGCCATGAAAGGTAAAGCATGGCAGGGGCTTAGGATGGGGCCTTGGGTGAGCAGGCACATGGACAGGGGTGCAAGGTGTGCACAAGTGGTTTTTATCCTCCGTTTTTCGGGTTACAGTGTGAGAGAAGGCAAGCTACCTTAATGTTAACTTTGGAGTAACTATTGGTATTGAAATGACTCGTAATTTTTATTTATGAATAACAGTCTTTTTTTCTTATTTTATGCAGAATCAGATTCAGTACCTCAAGCAAGTCCAGCAGCCTAGTGTTGCCCAACTGCGATCAACAATGGTAGACCCAGCCATCAACTTGTTTTTCCTAAAAATGAAAGGTGAACTGGAACAGACTAAAGACAAACTGGAACAAGCCCAAAATGAACTGAGTGCCTGGAAATTTACGCCTGATAGGTAAACAAAACAAATACTCCCCAGTCAAGACTTCCCTGACAGTCCCACTACGAGAATGCTATGGTGGGACAGCCAAGTACTCGTTTCCACACCAAGACTCAGACGTTTTGAGGCAAAAGCCACATTCTTATACTGTCCAGCTTGTAATGCTTAATGTAAAACTTACCAGATGAACCTTGTGTTTCAGCTTTTTTCTCCCCTTTGCTTCAGAGGCCTGACAACGTCGGACTATTCTGAAGAAATGGCCATCTTCGAAAAAATCTTTTCTAGAACATGTAGACATTTGCAAAATTGTTCTATTTGAAGAAAATAGAGGGAGAAACAGAAGTCTTAAGTCTGTGGCACACTGTGTCTACAGACAGTTTGAAGGAGAGAGAACCTAGAGATTATAAATCATGAATTGAACATGTAAAATTCCCAAAAAATGTAGAAGTGGAATATGCTTCGCTCATAACCTTGAGCCTAGTGACTTAGAGACACTGTAAGTCAGTTTTGCCAATAAGACTGTGGACTTCCTGCTTGTTCACTGAACTGCTGGGTCAAAACTCGATGAGGTGAATTTTGCATTAAAGAGTTTACTTGCTAACCAGTTTTGAATAGCCACAAGAGTGCTATTTGATATCACAACAGTGGTAGTGTACACATTTGACTGTTTAGCCTTTGGGCGCTCTAGCACTTGATGCAGCCTTAAGTCACTGTTGCTAAATAATGAACTGTTTTCTGGATGGTTGGTAATACTGTGGACGCCTCAAAATTAGGACTGTACAAAACTGTACGTTCCATCTAAATGCAGGTTTAAAATTGTTTGAAGCAATATATATTTGATCACAACTAGCATGTATAAGAAAAACTGGTTGTGATAAGAATTTCACTGCATGTTTTCATGCAGAAAGGAGACTTTTTTGATCTTCATTCTAAGAAGTGATCTCAAATGCTTAATACAGAAGGCACATGATGGCAACTGTCTTCAGTGTTGGTGGGGTGTTTTTATTCCGTTGTACACCTGGGGTTTTTGTATTGTGCTTCTCTATAAAATGTGCCTTGAAATAGTTGTAATACATAGTTCAAGGAACACTTCTGGTTATACTGTTGTATCGTGAAACTCCTCGGATGAACGAGAATTGAACAGATTGTTACTTCTGCATTGTCTCGTTCGCTGAAAACAAAGTCAGTATTTTAACAAACCAAAAAAACCTTAAATGCATGCATTTTCTTTGGTGGATTCAGTGAAGGAGTTTTTGCTACTCTATTGATGCCTCTGTTCTGTCCTCCCAAGTTACTTGTAAGAGTAGCAATCTGGGACAGTTGGGAGTGCATGTCTAAGGTCTGTAAAGCAAAATGTAGATCTGGTGTAGCATTTGTGTTTGTTTCTTCCCATAGCAAAGAGAGTTCTATTTAGTAATCTGAGGTGTTGATTTTTCAAAACAGTTGGGCAACGTTTTATGACTCAGTTTAAAAAATTCGTTTTTAAATTAAAGAGCCATTCAGCTCTCACAAAAGGTGATGTATTCTAACAGTTTTGCTGACTTTTATTAAGATGCCATTACATAATTTTGACTTGGAAGTATCTTTAACTGTTTGTGCTTCAGATGATTAATATGGGATCAAAGAGTAGTATACTTATGCAGTTTTTTTTTTTTTTGCATGAGTAATGACTTAACACCAAAAGAAAAATCCACAGAAAAACTTTACCTTTTAAAAAGTGATATATCTGGAATGATTTTGCTATAGCAGTATCTATGATTTTATTGATCTAGCATCAAAACAGAGGTAAGACTTACATTAATAAAATGTTAATATGTTACCAAGCCATTTGTAAAGCTCACTGCAGTGTGTTGAAAGAGGCATGCCATGCAGATTGCTTGTTTCTAACTTGGAATTCAGAAAGTTATTTAATACATTTAGGTACAGGTTGGTTGTTTTCTAGAGTCTTCAGGCTCTGAATGTGTGAGTACAACTGAGGAGAGACAAGTAACTTGCCACTTCCTTTCAAACCCAAGTGTCAAAAAAAAAAGTTATTTCTTTAGCTACAACATCCCCTAATTTGCATAATATAATTTTAAGTCAGTGGTGTGAATGTGCATAATTCATACATGCAGTGGCAGGAATATAGAAAGTTAGTTATTTCCTGGTAAATAATTGAGGCTTTGTTAACTGGGTTAAGATTTTACTGGTTTTATTTCTTGAAAGGTGAAGAAATTGGCTCATGTAAAATATTTGTAGGGTTTTTTTCATTCTCTTTGCATCTTGGGCCTCCTCCCCAGTTGTTTTAATTGTCCTTGTACACAACTACTCATTTCATGGCATCTGGCCTAGTTTTTGAAAGAGGCAATGGCCCTATTCAGGTCTTAAACTGGTGTTCTCGGGGTGGTTAACACATGAACTGCAGCCCTAAGCAGAGCTAGCTCTGGACCTTAATCTAGATAAAGCTGTGCAGCATAAACATTGCTGATGTCTGGAGGGGGAAATAAAAGACATGTAATCAAAGGAGTGGCTATGGTAAGCCATTTTAACCATCATTAAGCAGATTATAAACTTGGAATAAAAATTAGTTGAAATGCCATTTTGCAGTAAGTGTAGTACAACAAACTTTAGTCTTCTGAAATTTAACCATTTATATTCTTACAGGTTTTGTTGCATGTATGTTCAAGAGGATTTGTGAAAACAATGCTGAACTTAGTTTTACAGTTCATATGAATTATTTTAATAGTTACTGTATTTAATTTTCTTGAATGCACTGTCTTTTTTTGTAAATTGCAAGGGTTATTCTCTACTAGTTCAGAACATCTGGAAAAATTTTGATGAGAAGAAATAGCATTATAGGTAACTATGCAAATTTCTATACAGGTAATAAATATTTTACATTTTGGCAGGAGTTAACCTGAAGATATTAATGGGATTCTAAAATTGTCCCAATTCCAAGGTAACTGGTACTTGCTGATTCTGCCGTTGATGTTGGTTTGTGAAGAGAAAAGCATTCAATGACATAAGCATTGTAAACTTTTTCTATTTGTAGTGATGGTGAATACATTAACAGGAATTTGCAAATGGCTAAAAATCATGTCTGCCTAATAACTTTTGGGATCTGTCACATTGGTTATCTCCAAAGTGGTCCTGCTTTGCACAGAATGAACACCTCTAAGGAAACTTGCATCTTAAATGTGCGACTTGGACTGTATTAGGTCGGCACAATTTAAACTTCAAGGACCTGGCATTGGACATCACATCAAGAAAGAAAACAGGCTGCTGCCTTTAGCAGATTTTCAGGCCTCCAGGACTTTACACAGCCAGATTCCTTCTGGAGCAGCCCATCTGAAAGATTTGGGAAAGTCAGTTGAAAAATGTTAAATGGGGCAGAGTTGGCAGAGAAATTAAAAGTTGTTTAAGGCTTGAGTGCTCAGAAGGTAGCTGATAAGGAATTGCTGTTTTAAATTATTGTATTTTGGTTGCAGGAGAGAACTGTGGCTGTGATTGTAGCAGAAATTTGCTCTTCTACTTTTTTAATCCTCAGTTTTTTTCAGTATTTGTCACTTGTTTAAAAGCACACAAAAAATTAAATGACCTTCTTGGTCTTGAAGAGTAATACAAGTCTTGCTATTGAATTCACAATAAAACTGTTCAAGTTTGGGGTTTTGCCAGAGCTTACACCTCTGTAGAAAAGAAGACAGCTTCATTATGGTGCTGAGCCTATTAAAAGGAGAATTGTTTGGGGATGCTATCCTGACTTGGCAGACTGAGAGTCCTAAAGGACTTTAATTTCTTTCTTTCGTGGAGTCAGCTGTATTGCCTATATATTAATTTGCATACTACTTCCTATAATGCTTTACAATGAGATTTTTATCATGAAGATTAAAGATGTGTAACATTACCAATTTAGTAAAGAAAATCTTGTCAGTTTCTACCTGTTTCACATTTCTTTCAGAAACTGAGTGTCCTAATGATCATTACTTGCAATCTGAAATCTGTCAATTTAAAGAAAGTAGATAGATAATATACCCCTTCCTTTATGTCTTTACAATGTCCAGCTACATTTTCATTCTTCTTCACCATACAAGATGTACTTCAGAAATGGTGACCATAGAAATTACGAAGCAGACTCTGCATGTGACTGTCAAACATATAAGTTGAGTTGGACATCTCTTTTTTTAAACAAGAGTACCTGGACAGCATTTAAATGAATGTTTAAACCTATTAAAGAAAAATGGTTGTCAGTAGGAAAAATGAACATGAGATTTATTATTTCTCCCAAGCAACTTTTCTTCACCCAAATTCAGTTATTAAATTTCATTACTACAACAACTGGGCAATGATTTTGCTTATAATTTGCTTGTGTAGTTTCTATGCAGTCCTTGATTTTTTGAAGTGAAAAACACATCTTTAATCAAATATTTAACTACATTAAGAATTGGCACATGCAAGATTGTGCATACTGATAATCCAGATGTTGGTATTAAAAAAGTGCAATATGCTTATTCATATTTTCAGTAATAAAACTTGCCTTCCACTTTGTGGGACAGCGACAGAAGATCACCTGGCGTTGGAACAGCATGTGGTAACTATAGGGAGACTTTCTGCTATGACAATTATGTTGAGGCATAATGTTCCTTGAATTGTGACATGCAGAAATTGCATCTCCTTTTTGTCTTTATTCGTGATTGAGGAAGATAACTGAAGGTTTTATATTCATTTTGTGATAGATGGCTCTTTCCTTTGCAGCCAAACAGGGAAAAAGTTAATGGCGAAGTGTCGAATGCTTATCCAGGAGAATCAAGAGCTTGGAAGGCAGCTGTCCCAAGGACGTATTGCACAGCTTGAGGCAGAATTGGCTTTACAGAAGAAATATAGTGAGGAACTTAAAAGCAGTCAGGATGGTAAGGGATTTTTTAACAAAAATAGAAGTTGCCTTGCACTTCTGCAAGTTTAATTTTGTGATGATATAGATAATACAAAATCACCTTTGCCAGAATGAAAGGGCAGTATTGAGTAAAATATGTAATAGTAAGTATTAATTGGTAGTCTTAGTTAAACAAAATCCTTAAATTTGGGGGAACTCATGGGATTCAGAGCTCCAGTAATGCAGTGTTTGAAATAGAGTTTTTTATACTGTAAGTCTTGCTATTTAATAGGGAATGTTTAAACTGCACACATTACTGGTGAATTGGCAAGATGAAAGCTGTTAACATATAGCCTAGGCATGCACTGAGAGCAGAAAGCTTCCTGTTAACTCTGACTCATTTGGGATTTTTTTTTTTTTAAATTCAACTTTTCAACAATGCCTAAGAATATGACAAACTGATTTTTTTTTCCCTTTGGTAACTCAGATGAATGAAAATGTCTCATTGTGTTTATAGTCTAAATTTTGCAACACCGTAAGCCTAAATTGAAATGATCTAAAAACTCTGACCTCTTGCACAATTTAAATGGAGGGGAAAATGCAGGTTTTAAAAGTTTTCAGTCTCAAATTCTGTGTAGGGTCAGTGGCTCTTCACAGAATGTTAGATTAGGTTATCTGAATATAACCTATATAGGTTGTCCCGGGGTTATAACCTATATAGACATCACATAGACCTGATTATCTTTTTGTTTGTTTTGCATCTGAAGATTGTAAGATACCAGAAACTTGATATGGCATCCTGTCTAAGTCTGAGATGCATTTTTAAGAATAGATCATATTCCCCAATCATATTTTCATCTCTTTGAGAAAGCAGCAGTATAAAATAACTAGAACTCTTAAGGTAAATGATTGTATAGTCTCCTTTTGTGGGAATAGTAATTATTGTTTTGATAATGCACTTCAACAAAATTTACCAAGTACATAATTGAAGCAAGTGTAGACATTCTTTAAAGACTGCTGCTTTTGAATGTAGTAATTTCCAGCATTGAGTTGCTTCTTCCCCATATATGAATGAAGATGATGATACTCCTACAATAAGAGTTCTCCTAATGATTGTCTTCTGTAGCAGCAAGAATATTTAAAAAAAAAAATTTACAATATTAAGCAGTTTGCATTTTTTTTTCCTCTGGCATACTGATGGTGCAGTTGAACTGAAGACTGAATCAGTGTTTCTTATACTGTTTTGTGGTCAAATTTGTTTTGTTCCAGAATGCAGTACTAATTGTAAAAACCTTTTTCTGATATATAAATATTAAAACACTATGAAATTAGTCAACCCTCTGTTGGTAAGAAGGTCTTTTTGTACTCTCCCTTGAACGATTTCAAGGATTAAACACACTAAGAATTGAAACTTCCTTGAAATAGGATAAAAAACTACTACTTTTGGCTATTGAATAGGGTTTTGCAGTAACTCAGATTTGCTACGTATGGATATGGTCCACGGTCACTTTTACAGTATTTCTGCCAGGGATTTATACTTGTAAAAGTAGACACAGTAGAATCTACTTGCAAAATAGTAATTACTGCAATTGAGCTTTTTCCTGAATATCTTCCTTTCTTGCTCAGAAGTTAAATTTTTCTCACATATTTTCAATAGCAGCTTAGAAAATAGGTAGATACCACATTTTCTCCTTCAGAGGCAGAGTATCAAAACCAGTGCATACCTGATGGCTGAGAAATAGTACATTGAAAAATTTCAGCATAAAATGTTGAGTTACGGGATTTTAATTTCTTGTCTGAGATTTAAACTATATATGGGCTATTAAGTGTTTGCAACAAATGTGTTTTCTTTACATAGAATTGAATGACTTCATCATCCAGCTTGATGAGGAGGTAGAAGGTATGCAGAGTACCATTCTAGTTCTTCAGCAGCAGTTGAAGGAGACTCGGCAGCAGTTGGCACAGTACCAGCAGCAGCAGGCGCAGGCCCCCAACCCAGGTACCAGCAGGACTCCATCCTCTGAGCCCACGGAGCAGGGAGAGGCTGCGGGCAAAGACTGCAGCCGCCTGGCAAACGGACCAAGCAATGGCAGCTCCTCCCACCAGCGGACGTCTGGGCCTGCATTTTATAGGGAGGGTAGCGGCACGGAAGATGACTTCCCGGCTTCTCCAGGGAATGGTAATAAGCTATCCAACCACTCTGAAGATAGAACTGGTAGAGGAAGTGGTAGCTACATAAACCAGCTCAGTACTGGGTATGAAAGTGTAGACTCTCCCACTGGCAGTGAAAACTCTCTCACTCACCACTCAAATGACACAGACTCCAATCATGATCCTCAAGAGGAGAAAACAGTGAGCATGAAAGGTAACAGAACTGTGGGTTCTCGTCATGTCCAGAATGGTTTGGACTCCAGTGTAAATGTGCAGGGTTCAGTTTTGTAACATTTTTCTGCAAAATTTTTATACAGTGTCATTGAAATTGGGAGAGGATACTGTCCAGAAGCCGTTTAAATTAGTGCATACTTGTCACAATTTTGCCTTTTTGTGGGTTTCTTTTTGCTTCAATACCTCTGCCACTTTGGAAATTTTAACAGTTAATTACGTTGAATGTTGCTAAAAGGATGTTTGTGTAGCTCAAGTTATTTTTATATGAGTTAATGTGAAGTTGAAATGGAAATTATTTCCATAAAGTATAACATAAATGATGTCTGTACAAATCTGTGTATATCTAGAACCTGTGCTGTGTAAGGGCATTCTTACTCATACTGTTATACTTAACACCACCTTCAAGATTTGTCATAATAGCTGTGGGTTTGACTGCCAAGTTTGCCCAGTACAGTAGTTTTATCACTAAAAAGATGGACTTACTGAAGGAGTCCTGTAGTAGTTTCAGTGTTAATTACAGTTTTTCCCACCATACATCTGTGCATTTTCTCCTTAGGTGACCGAATGTTTATGAATTGTGTGCATAGTTACTCAGTTTTTAAGAACTGTTGTATCCTGTTGATGCATATTGCTCTGTGACTCCAATATTATCTTACCTGTACTGACCAAACCTAAATAAAAACTTTTAATAATGTAATTTCCTCATTGTTCTGCATTGGCTTACGTGGCTTATTTGTATGTGGTGTATTTATAGTCCTTGTTTTTGAGTTGAATTTGTATCTGTGTTAATCCTCTCTGATACAGCATATGCCCAATACATGAAGGTGTAGGTGTGTGCTAGTACTAATTTCAAGACAGCCTGATAGTGCTTGTTCCAAAGGTTTTGTCCTGACTGGCAGAAAAAGGGTGGGGATGGGGGGTGGGGGAGGTGGAAAGGAGAAGTTAATAAAAGTAAACCTTAGAGTTTGAACCTGGTTTTATTAGCAATTATAGAAAAACCCAAAAAAACAAGCCAAACCCAAAAGCTTGAAGTACATAACAGGTAAATGCACAAATTAAACTAAAAAACATAAGGAATTAGCAATTCAGCCTTTAGAACTGGTTAACTTTGTTTTTAAATGCCTGCCTGAGGAAACTGATTCCTTAACAGGTGCAGAGAATGAAAGAATTCCCTTTAATTAAATATATTCTTACTGCACAGTAGCAATGAGCTGTGAATTTCAGAACCTGGATTTCTGGTGTTTATTTTCAACTACTAGTTTAGTGTTGGTAGCACATGAGGAAGAAGATGAAAAAGCACTGTTCAAGGTAAGGTAGAAGTACTTAGTAGGGTATTTTAGGGTGGATTAAAGAGTTTCCAGTTTCAGCATTTTTCTACCTGTGAGTCTTGTAATTACCAGATGATTAATAAAATTAATGCATATGTAGCTACTTAAGTAATAAGAAGTAGCTTAGCTGCTTTGCAATTCACTGTTTGAAAGGAGTATTTCTCAAAAGTTCTAGAGCACACTTGCCTTGATTTAAATTTACAGTTAGAGTAAATTCTTACAGAAGGGCTTCTGTGGTAGCATTTTTAAGTGGGAGAAATTTAGTATCTGCAGTAATACTGTCCAAGACAAATGGATGTAATTAAAATGCTACCAGTTATGCTTGTTTGTATTAAAATCATGCTAGTCCATAGCTAGCACCACTGCTATTTTAATTTCATAGGGTTCACATCAGTGTTCTAAAATCACTTGGTAGTGGTCACTGGAAGTATGAATTCCATTGGTGATACTTTGTTGCTTATTGAATCTTGCTTCAGGCCTTATTGCTTGAAAAATAGCAGTTGAATGGTTGAATGCATGAAAGGGAAGTTACAAATACCTATACAAAAATGGTACTGCCATCTGGCACCCAAAGGAGTTTTTAGATCACAGAAGTCCCTCATGATGGATTTTATTTGATCTTAACATCATATTGCTTGCTTATGTAGCATGTGTATATATTTACCACCTGGATCCTGCACATGGTAAAATTCAGTATTTTTTAAGAAGCTTCCAATGCTGATAACACAATATAGTAATCAGCTTTTATGTGATCAGATGGTAAAAAGCCTACTGAGGAAATCTGTGGTCATTAAAAAAAAGGCATAGCACTTAGGTGGTGATGACTTTTTACTTAGTCTGGTATTACAGGACATTCATGACTTCAAAACTATCTTTATGTGAGGTTTTTATTTTCTCAAGTTTTTAAATAGTAAAAAGATAATCAGAAATACAAATTATACCATCAGACTTCAAGTTAACTTTTTGGAAAAAAAAATGGTGTAAAGCCATTGCCCTAAGCAGACACCTCTGCTTAGAAGGTGTCTCCTAAATAAGCAGGCTGGCATGCTTTGTGTGATTTTTTTTTTTTCTTCCAAAATGAAAGCAACCCAGCAACTGTGCCAGTTAATAATAAAATTAGAAATATAATTACATAATTGACTTGCTTTCATGGAACACTTGCTACAAACATTAGTGAACTGCAGTGTAATACTGCATATGCAAGTGCTAATTACTAAAAGCCTGTAATATTCATGGTTTTGCCTGGCTGTTGGTGCCTGTATTATGACACTTAATAATCCTGAATATAGTTGGTTCATGTTAACAAAAAATTACATTTTATTGATCCAATAAATACAATATATTCCTCTTTAAAATTAGATATAACATATATCTCGCCAAATGTATTTTCAGTAGTCAGGGATGAAGAAACAACTCACCGATTTTGGACAATTTGCCTTCTATCTTAGCTGCTGCTAAAGCAGCTATTTTCACTGCTCAGATTCCCACAATAGCACCGCTGGTTCCTCTTCATCAGAGGAACTAAATTACTGTCCTTTCCTAGCATGCCTCGAGAAGTGAGGAATGGAAGCACTGTCTTCCAGGGCTGGGATTCCCTCTGTGGGTCTTTCCAGGTGGATTTCTTCACAACTGGCAAGATGAGGTTATTTATTCTCAACAAAATTGTTCAGGCTTAGCCTCCACTGAATTTCTGTAATTTGAATTTTTATAGTCTGGTAAATGTGGGTGCTAGAAGATCTTAAGGCTATATGTATTTATTTAGAATGACAAAATATGATGATAGAAGGTTTTGTGGTAGCAGAGATAAATTGTATGGAATTAAAATTTTACCTAATGTTTGTCTTGCCTGCAGAGTGCCTCCTAGGCTCTGAGGAATGAGTTTCTCCTCCCTGACTTCGCTGGAGAGCCAGTTTGTAATAGGTCTTTGGACTCATTTGCATTAAACTGGGTAAAGGATTTTCATGAGCACCAGAGGCCGCTGAATTGCTACATGCAGGAAAGCACGTGTTGGGGAAAACAAGATGCCCACAAAATGGGTAAAAGAGCAGAAATGAAGCAACAAAAGCAAGTCGTAGACAAAAAAGCTGAAACGGTAGCGTTGGTGCTGCCGGTGCCGTCGCTATGCTGCCAGAACCATGTCATTGCGGCGGGTTTTCAAAGCCGGGCTCTGCCGTGCTGCTGCATGCTGCCGGGGGCATCGGGCGACATTTTATCGGCTGCTAAGGCAGCCTCGCCTTGCCTGGGACTACGGCGGGCCTGAGTTTTACGATAACGATTCTAGGAGCGTTCCGTTCAAAAGGACAAGCTAAGCAACGCTATTTGTTCGCATTGGAAGGCCGGGGGTGGCCGCGGGGTGTGTCACCTGCGGCTCGGCCCAGCTCAGCCCCCGCGGCTGGGGCGGGCCGCGGCTGCGCAGTGACAGTCGCGCCCGGCTGCAGACGCCGCCATGTTGTGCCGCTTCGCCGCCGCGAGCAGGTGAGAGCCGCGCCGCGCCGGGGAAAGCGCGGGGCCGGGCTGAGCCCCGCGCCGGGAGGCGGCGGCCGCACCGTCCTTGACCTCCGCCGCCGAGCCGGGGAGGGACGCCAGGAGCGGGGGAGGAGGCGGCGGGAGGGTCGTCTTGTCGCCCCTCGGTGTCGGCCCCCCGCCATTTCGCGCGCAGGGAGGTCGCACTGCTGCCGGCTGCCCCGCCGGGTCGGCGCCGGCCCGGGCGGGAGCTGCTGCCGTCGTCCTTGAGCGCTCTCAGGTTCTGCCCGCGCCGTCCGCCGAGGAGCTCTGGCGGCGTGACACGGTGCTGCCAGACACTCTTGTTTTTGCTGGCCGGGGTCGCCGCTCTCGACCGCTCTTCAGGGTCCTGAGGGCTTCGCTCGCGGTGTGTCCCTGGCCTATGTCAAGGTCACCAGCGATGCGGCGGCGGCCCTCAGAGCTGACCGCCCTGCCGGCCCGGCGAGTCTCCTCTCGTCGTGGCCCTTGTGTCGCATGACAAGTGCGAGGTGTTAAAATGGGGAAGGGTAACGCAACCTGCGCGGTGTCTGTGTAGGGCATCGCGGCTGTGACGCCCCGTGTGGTTTCCCGGTACACCCTGTGGGGACAGGGAAACACGTGTCTGTGAACAAATGCTGGAGAGATTCAGTCCTGGAAACCCGTGACTGTGCAGGTTTTTTAGCACTTCCCAGTGCGCAGACCTTGTGGATAACGAGGGAAGGACGTTTAGGTGGCATCTTTGCTTCTATTTTTAATGAATAAAGATTAGGTGAAGCTTTGAATGTCATCAGGTTACAACTGGCTTTTCATTGCTGTCTCTACTTTTCCCTCACGTGCATGCTTGGGAGGATTCATGAGTCTCTGCAGGGGCCTGGAGGCTCGGATTGAGAAGCAGCAGCTTCACAGTGCAAAGCCCTGGATATGTGACCTTGGTGTGAATTCATCTTTGCAGTTAAGCTGCAAAGTATGTTTCCTTTAAGCTCTTGAGAAATAGAAATATTATTTCCTTGGCTGAGATAATACCCCAGGTATTTAAAGCAGCTGATCAGAACAGCAGTGTATGCAGTCTATTTCACTGGTGAAGCCCAAGTTTTACTGAATAAGACTGCTTCTTTCTGGTTTTTTTTTTTCTTTTCTAGAAGCAGTGCCAAGTTGGTAGCACCCTTGGGGTGCTTGGTTTCTAGGCAAAAGCACACTCTTCCCGACTTACCATATGACTATGCTGCTCTGGAACCTCATATTAATGCAGAGATTATGCAGCTGCACCACAGCAAGCATCATGCCACCTACGTGAACAACCTGAACGTTGTCGAGGAGAAGTACAAAGAGGCAGTGGCAAAAGGTTTGTATCTCTGCAGTCAACAGGTGAGATGGAAGCTAATTGGTGTAGATGATAGAGAAGAACAAAATAAAAAAAGGAGTGATATATATTCTTTGAAAAGCTTTGGATTATGTCATTGCAATATGGTAAGGGGAAAATCTTTTATTGTAGCTTCCGTGGTGCTGATAATTGGAAATCGAATGTAAGTAAAAAGCAAGAATTCTGTTCTCTGTAGTGCTGTAAAACGAGAAGATTTATTGATTGTTGTGGGTTTAGTCCATACTCCATTAGTAACTTAAACTGAACAAAGACTGAGTCAGTAGGAAATTGCAGTCATTTTGCTGAACAAGTACTTTGCAATAATAGGTTAGTGGCAAAGTTCGATAAAGTGAAAAATGCGTGCCTTGATAGTTTTCACATCAGATGCTCTGCTCAGTCTTTGTAAATAATCTCAGTTGCCTGCAATTGAGGTAAGACAAACATGTTGTTAAAGCATACAACACATAGTGCAGAGACCTGAATTTGGGAATCACTTATATCACTGGGTCAAATTAAAGGGTTGTGTAGGTGATAATCCCATGTGAGACACAAAAATATGCAGGAAACCATCATGGAATTTTTTGGTACGATCCCAGAATTTGAGATACACTGCTTTTTGCAAAAGCTTTGCAGGTGTATCAGAGCTATGCTGAAACATGAGATGTGTTTTTTCCAAACTTTAAGTCTTTCATTTGGACTGATAAAAGTGTGTGAAATAACATGTATGTCTTTTTAAGAAGGTGGAATATTTTCTGGGGGTTTTTTCTGTTGTCATGATCTTAAAAGGTATCATTTTATCTCAGAGAAATGACTACTGTACAGACTCACTTCTGTCTGCTTGCCAGGTGGCTTCACAGTGGAATTTAATGCATGGACTTGGGTGAAAGTTAGAATTGCTGATATCTGAGTAAACCTGAACCATGTGTCCCTTGATAGTTAATTGCCAGTGTATTTGAATAAAAAATGGGGCTTTTCAAGTACCTAAGTGAGCCTAAAAATAACTTGTGCAGTCTGAATTAATGAACTAATGAGATTCTTTTAAGAAGCAGGTTATCAAGACTGACTGCTGCCTTGCCCTGCCAGTAGCAGATCCAGGAAAGGTGTATTCTGGAGATGTAATTAGTGCAAACACAACTGGGGAGGGAACCTGAAGTGTCAGAAGACAGTGTGTGTGCTGCTGCTGTTACTGATGCTGTTAAATTACAAAAGCTTCAGCTACTAGTGGAGGCAGAATTTCTGGTTATCAGAAGCATCTGCAGCGTTGTGGATCCTTTGAGTTATTTTTTAGGAATTACAGCTTTTGATATTTTGTTGAAACATTTATTACTTAGAGATTAATTTTTCCTTAAGGATTCTGCAGAGATTATTTTCCAAATGGGTGACTCACTGGTTGTGGTCATGCACACCAAAGCAGACAAATAATTACTTGGGATATTGGTGATTGTGTGGTTTGTTAGTTTGTTTTTTCCTGATTGGTATCTTAGTTTACCATGTGCAGTATTTTAACCCTCATAAGAAAAAATTCTAAAACCGGGCAAAGTCTGAACTGCCACCTCATTTTGTCAGTATTGTTATTTTTTCATACTAAAACTGAGCACTGTCAAAAATCTTGCTGGGCTGTGTATCAGTGTTGGGTTACATAGTGCATCTGATCACTATCTAATAACTTTTCTGGGCAGCAGAACCTTGTCAATGTCTCTTGTTCAGCAATAGAAAGCAAAGTATTTTCTTCAGATTAACATGTTCTTCATTTATCTATATTTGCCTAGAAAACTCAAAGCCATCCTGTTGGCTTACATTGTCAGTTCATTTGAAAATGAATTTACATTTCTGTGACAGCGCAGGACTTTGTTTCAACATAATCTGGTCCTGACTACTGGCCCATCAAAATGTGTCAGATTTGCTCATTGAAGGATATTAACTTGAATCTCATTTTTATTGAAAACTTGTTCCTACCATAGTTTTCCCTGCTCTTCTTTGACCACCATGCGACCTGTGATTGGACTGTTACAAGGAAACAAATTACTTAAGCTGAGATCCTGAGCTGACTATTCTCTTTAGCACCTTTGAGCTTCTTGTCTTGGTTTACTGAATTGTCCACTGATTCTATACAAATAAATTCCAGTATACTTTTGCTGTAACTTAAGGGCAAGTTACCCCTTTTCAATTGTTTATTTCCCCAGTGCAAAGTTCAGCAGCACAAATACTGTTTAAGGACAATGGTGAAATGCCATCTCTGGTTTCTAGGGGTCCTGAGGAGTGGGTTCTTCTAAGGAATGGTGGAATAAAGAGTTATGGACACATTAAAGGCTTTCTAAGTTACTTTTTGATTTCTGACTTGCTATATGTTCTATGCTCTGGATGAGCTTGAAAGTGTCATTAAGGCATGAGAAATTCAGGGAAAATATCCCTAAGATGCCATCTGAATGGTCATGAGAGACTTCTTATCCTTAACCTGATACCTAAATCCAGCAAATAATGTTTTTACAAACAAAGCATTGGATGCTTTGTTTCAGTGCTGCACCCCTCTCTGAAGTTGTGAGGAAATGTTGAGAACACGAAATCCTGAATTAAAACCTTTGATGCCTTGTGAAGGCTGTCCTAGAACAGAGACTAGACAGAACTAAAGAATAAAGTAGATATTTATTAGGAAACCTCAATAGATCCACCTTGAGCAGCACAAGAGCCCAGCCAGGGTTACAGCCCAGGAGAACCCAAAAGGGTCACAAAAAAATGGACAACCAGTCATAGGGTGTCACACTTTTATAAGTTTTGGTCCATTAGCACATAGGAGTTAATTGTCCAATTACAGCATTAGCCCATGAAGTCCCATCCTTCTAGTTTTTCTCTCTTTGGTCCACCGTTGTTTGTGGTTTTGGGCCTTAGATCTGGATCACTTGTCCTTGGGACCCCAGCTTAGAGAAGGAATTGTTTTGTCTACCTACTCTGTGAAGAGAGCTTACTATCCCCTAATGTGAAGCCCAGACCCACACACTAAAGCAGCACAAGATCTCAAAAATATAAAAGTTAAAACCTGAGGCATCACCTTAGTAACAGATTGCTTTGAGGTGCGCTACTTCTTTGAGGATTGTCTTCATATCTGTGTTCCTGAGGTTTCAGAAAATTTCTACAACTCAGTCCTGAGAGTTGGGAAAACAGGTCCCCCACTGATTGCTAACTAAAGAATGCATTGGAGTGGTGGAAAAAGCTTTAAAAACCTTTGAAATGCTTCAGTGTTTTTAAAAGCCAAAATAGTAATGAAAAGACTTGCATTGAAGTGGTACAAGACTGTTCAAGACACAAGGCACCAGTGAATTCTTCAAGAATTCTTCTCTGGAAGTACAGAGCTGTTTGATCTTGGTTTCAGATGCAGGATTCCGTCATGTGTAGCAAAATTATTTCGATCA
Organism: Agelaius phoeniceus; assembly: GCF_051311805.1. Lineage (NCBI taxonomy): Eukaryota > Metazoa > Chordata > Aves > Passeriformes > Icteridae > Agelaius > Agelaius phoeniceus. The sequence goes on from NC_135267.1 coordinate 58,619,294, forward strand.
CTTTTCTGTGAGTACCTCCCTCCAAATGAAACAAAAGATAGGAAGGAGAAGAATATTTTGTGTATGTGCTCACTGTACTTACTGACTTTTCTCAAGCACAGGCTGTTTGCCCTGTAAATTGTTTTAAGAAGTTTAAAAATGCTTAGTTTGCAAATCAGTGAACTAATGGGTGAATACTATTCTTGCATTGTAGTGATGATACTGACAAATTTACAAGTGCTGGGTCCTCAAAGAGTTATGGCTGTGCTCGTTGCTTTATTCTGCTGTAGAGTGGCAGTAAGTCTTAGGTGTGTAGTATGGGCTGCCTGATAGTTGCAATATTGCAGCTCACTTATTACAGCATAAAAAAAGGTCAAAGATAATAAATCTTCAATAGAATTTGTCTGTGACTGTCTAAAATATGCATAACAGTACAAACTATGTTTTCCATTGATAAGTTATATGCTTGTAGAAAGATTTTGGCTATCAGCGGAGGCCTAGTAGAAACTTACTGCCTGTTGTGGTGATGATAATGTTTTTATTTATATATTTTTATTTTCTGTGTCCTTAGGTGATGTTACAACTCAGGTGTCACTTCAGCCTGCCCTGAAGTTCAATGGTGGGGGTCATATCAATCACAGCATCTTCTGGACAAACCTTTCTCCTAATGGAGGAGGAGAACCTAAAGGTTAGTGCATGTTACAGTGGTTTATTGCATCAGTTTTAATTAACAGGTAGAATTGATGATCTTTTCTCTCTTTGAAGGAGTCTAAAGGATCTTTATTTTTCAGAGTTAATTCACCTTTCTATGTGACAATTACCAAAATTCTGAGGTATTTGGGGGAGGTTTTGGATGCAAGCCAAAAATATAAAAAACTAGTAATGTTCAAAGTCTTTTTTAATTTCTAGAACTGATTATGTGTACACTGCAAAATAGCTGGCTACTGCTGTATATATACCCTTTCCACCTTCATAAGAGAAAATAGTTGTACAAAGCCATGCTAATTAAATTGCTCAATGTACTCGATTCACAGAAAGGGAAGAAATGTGCTGCAGGTCCACCCAGCCTAGTGGCTGGAGTTATGCTCCAGTTTGGATAGGGATAGTTCAGCAGTTAAAGCCTAATGGAAGGAATCCCCCTGGGGAGGATGGAGTACTGATTACCTAAAGTGACCTGCAATTAAAGATAAAGGCCCTTTAATACAGATCTCACAAAAGCTGTTGTGATAAACCTGGGAGGTTTGGATCGAGGTTGATACGCTTGTGATCTTTCTGTCCTTTTTTTCTGTTAAAGGAGAATTGATGGAAGCCATCAAGCGTGACTTTGGTTCTTTTGCAAACTTCAAGGAGAAGCTGACAGCTGTATCAGTTGGTGTCCAAGGATCAGGCTGGGGGTGGCTTGGCTATAACAAGGAGCAGGGGCGCCTACAGATAGCAGCTTGTGCAAATCAAGACCCTTTGCAAGGAACAACAGGTCAGGTTTCTTTCCTTCCCCTCTGCTTCTGTAGATTTGGTGGGCAAGTGTATGACATCTGAAAAATGGTTTGGGAAAACGTTGAGAAGAAATTGCTGATAAATAGATGTGAAAAACCAAATGTCTCTTCTAGCAGAAGTGAAAACTCAGTTTTTAGAGCAGCATTTGTAAAGCAGAACTTAAAAACTTTGAACAGCAGAAGGATTAAGTGTCCTTCTAGTCCAAGGAAAAATAGATGGGCCATGTTGTGAAAGTGCTTTTTGCTTAGTGAATATTTTAGCTTCAGCTTCCTCGGATTTTTGAGTAACTGGAGTAACTTGCACATATCAAGCAACATTAAGCCTCTTGCCTTCAGATTTTTTTTTCTCTGTCAGAGGAGCTATTCACAGCACTGTCAGTGGGGGCCAGACAACATGAGAGGGGAAGATAAACATAATAACTCTTGTTCCTATCTAGACTGGGTTTAAAATGGAGCCTTATAATTTGCTTCCTTTATAGTTATGACACTCCTTTAATGAGTGTCAACCAAATTAGTCTGTGATGTGGTTAAGTGTTACAGCTAGACAAGCAGCATAGTACTGGCAATGATCTCTTTCCAAGATATTCTTACTTCCTTAGAGAGACATGGAAGTGATAATGGCAGGCTGAACACCCTTCACAGAGGGAAGAGGTCATGATCAGTGGGAATCTGCTTGCAGTGACAGTTTGTCCAAATCGTTTTGCAGATACCTTCTGCAGAATTCATAGAGAATGGCAAGGAATTTCATGTATTGCCAGCAGTCTATGTATTGCTATCATTAGGGTGAAAAGGAATTATAGATTTAGTATAGGGACATAGATTATAATGGGGGCGAATTTCACCCTCCCTCCTGTGAAAATTTACCATAAAAAATTCAGTGACAAAGGTATTTTAGCACAAATGCAAGGAGGTAATTAGGCACTTAACAAATAGCCTGTAATTAAAGTATTGAAAGCAAGCTGGCATCACAAGAAACCTTCATAACGTAATTTTTTATGAAAGTGCTTGCATAAGTGTGCAAAAGATAGAAACCTTGCAAAAATTACTTCATCTGGTTTCAGTTATGTCTTCAAGGCAGTTCCAGAATATTTATAGATGTGTTTACCCAAATCAGCTCTTTGAATTTATGCAGTGTGTGTGTGTGTGTGAGCACAGTTTTGTAAAATACTGCAATAGAGACCAGTGTTCTGCACAGCTCTTTGTCTTCTGCAGCTTAAGACTCAGAAACTGGGTACAACTTGAAGATGCAATATAAAACTTTACATGTAAAGTGTGTTTTCATATATTTATCCTCTTTTTTTCACAGGTCTCATTCCTTTGCTAGGCATTGACGTATGGGAACATGCTTATTATCTTCAATATAAAAATGTTCGACCTGATTATTTGAAAGCCATCTGGAATGTGATCAACTGGGAGAATGTATCTTCAAGATATGCAACTTGCAAAAAGTAGAGTGGAATTCTTGCACAGACTACTAAAATGTCACCAGTTCTACTCTGATACCACTCTTGTAGTAGTGCCTGTGGCTTACAAATGAATTGTTCTACTGCAGAAAGCACTTCACTCATCCAACAAAAGCATTTCATAATCAAGCAAAGTGTCTGCTTGTTTAATTCTGTGAAAGGTATTTACTTAGAGTTCTGAAGCTTTAAACTGTTGTGCAACAAAGGCAGGCACTTTAATCTGTTCCATTGCATATAGAAACATAGGTCACCTTGCTGAAACCTAATGAATTTCCTTGTTGCACTAAAATACCTAAGTGGAAATATGTGCTACTGTTACTATAAACAAATAAAACTCAAAAGAAGAATCTTCTATAACTGTCTACAAGAGACTCATTTTTAGTAATATCTGGTCTAGTTACTTGATTTTAAAACAGTTGGAAGAGAAAAATGCCTTTTGTAGTTTGTTGTATTACAGGCTGCAGAGCTTTCATAAAGGTTGAAAAGATAAATAAAGGGGAAATGGGTGTTGCTGTGCCTGCCTGAATTGACTGTCTTCAGTCATCCCTACCCCTTCCTGCATTTCTTATGTGAGGTCTTTGTATCACACTGATGCACGAGCTTTGGAAGCATTACTTTGCACAGAGATTACAGTACTGGCTCAGGCAAATTGTTCACATAGGGCCTGAATGACAGCATGTGGCACTCATTTCATTCTAACTGTTCAGGTGTGTCTTAGACCATCCTTTAACTGAAGGGGCTGATTGCATGCATATATCAAGTACAAGTTGTCTCTGTCCAGCTGTCTTGCTGAAGCAGTAGTAACAAATTAAACTTGATGCTTGAAGGCAGGCATGAAGTAACCTTTTTGTTGTAACAGAGCATGCCCATGGTCTTGAAATAGTTGGTATGTTGTGTTTACCATGGTGTCTGCTTGAAGGCAAAGGAAACTGGAGTTTTTTCTGTTCCTTACTACATACAGTGAAGTACCACATAGCAGAGAGGAAAAACAAAGTGGTGGAATGCTCCTCAATATGAGTGAGTGCTGAGGCAGGGCTTTGGTGGTGAGTGCTGTAATGTGTGTGCCACTCATCCTGGTTCTGCACACTCCAAAGGAACAGGAGGTAAATGTGCCTGTAGACTGGTGCTCTGGAAAGGAGTGCTTAAGCTGTGGAGGAAGCTTGAGTTAGCTCCAGGTGGTTGAGGCTTTTAACCACGGAGAGCTCCTCAAGCACAGCCAACATTTGCTGAGGCTCTAAAGGCAGTAGTGTGAGACCCAGCACATGCTGGTAAGGCTTAGTTTCTGCTGTGCACCAGGTTAAGAAATTCCACTCCTCTCCTGCTTCCAGTCTGCTGGTGAGTCGGTTCTGCTACCTTGTGTCCTGTCTAGGTCTGAATGTGCCAAGTCCTCAGCTCTATACAAAAAGCAATGTCTGTGGCATAGGAAGATGAGAACTTACTAACTGTTGAAGGCAAATAGTAGGGACAGTGAAGCAGTGAAAAGCATTTAATGTGTGCAGCACTATGAGGTTGAGTATGGGCCTGTAGCAAGTGTGTTAGCAAGTGTGCTAGCAAAGCTGTTGACTGGGCAGTGAAAGTGCATAAACCTCTTACTAATTGTGTTAGGCAGTAAGCTCAGAATTGCTGCTGAGAACTAGCATTTAGTGTTACTGTGGTTGCTGTGGAGGTGGGCAGGTCTGTCTCTCCCTACATGAACTGAGAAACAGGAAGGGGAAGCCTCACAGCTGATCTCAAATGCGCTGTGTGGACAAGTCTGAGATGCATTAGTCAAACATGAAATTACCAGTTTGTTCTATCTAGACCTTCCTAACCCCAGTTGTAAAAATAGCTCTGTGTGTTAAGTCATCTCCAGCCCGAACTGTGCCCAGTATCACCAATGAGCATGGAACTGATCTGCATGAAAGGAGCAATGAGTTTGCAAATTTCAGTGCTGGATTAGTCTTTGACCTGGACCAAACAGTAAAGTTGCAAAATTGCATCCAGACAGACCCCAGGGCTTGGGCATGTCGCTGCCGTGTTTGTAGACACAGTTAATTTGTGTGTAGGCCACATTATGTTAAAATAAAAACTTGGAATAATTTTCAAGAGGGCAACAAAGTGCAGTACCTAACCCAAAACCTGGGAAATTATAGTGTGTCATGGGCTGAAAGAGCAGGGTGCATCAGGGTGAACCCATAATAAATACTTGCAGGTGCACACAGAGACTTTGGTTTGCACATTGCAGATTTTGGTGGCTGAATGTTTCTCAGAAATACGCAATTGGGTCCAAAAGGATTTGGTGGCTGAATGTTTTTCAGAAACATGCAATTGGGTCCAAAAGGGCAATCTGTGCTGAGAAATGCAAGTGCACATTTGTGACTTTTCAGACTATAAAAAGGCATTAGAAGGCCAATATGAATCACAAGGTGTGTGTATCTCATTCTCTGCCAGAACAGATGAAAGTAATTCACAGCCAGCCAAACTGAGCTCTTACAGCCTTTCTGCCACCCCCCGTGGCAGGCTGTAGGGATGATGCCATGGCCAGTCCCAGTGAGCCCTCAGGATGGCACCTTCAGCCTCCTGGAAAACAGGGGGGGTCTGTGGGTGTCTGCTGAGCATGCAGAAATGGAAATAGATCAAAGAGGCTTTCCCCCTCTAGCTTCTAATTGCCACCTTGCAATTTTTTTATTTTACCTTCATCTACAGCATGCATTAAAAATCCCCCAAAGTAGTAAACCCCTAAACTGTCTCCAGAAAACTGACATTGACACAGCTTGTGAGCTGGTATGCTCTCCTAGATATGAAAGGCTCTTTATTTACTGAAGACTTACTTGTCTGTACTTTGCATTCAAGAATTTAGTTCTCTTTAGGTAGTAAAGTTGGTTTAAAATGCCACTGTGCCATTCAGCTAATATTTTACATGCCTGTTGCATTGACCTTGCAGAAGTTAATCATTACACTACTATAAAATGAAAGAGTTGTGTTTGCAGTCATGTCTAATACTGAAGAAATAAAAGCACTCGTAACTTGGTAGGCTTAATCTGCTTTTCTTCTGCTTAATAATTAAAAGTAATTCTCTCAGGTTTCGTCATAGCTGTTACTGTTGTTGATTCAAAAAGCAAAGGTTTCTGTGGTAGGAGTGTGTGAACCTGCAGAGCTGAGGCAGCTCCAGTCCCAGAGACCCAGAGCTGTGCCTTCCCCACTAGGTGGGAGTGTCTGTCTGTCTTACTCTGCTGACTTGGGCTTCTGAATTGAATTTCCAAGAGTCAGGTCAGGAACCTGTTCTCACTGCTCAGGAGGAGATCTGTTTGGATTTCCACTTTCTAAATAATCGAGGTGACCCTCTTCAGTGAACACTATGTGGGGAGGAGACAATGCTGCTGTGCAGAAGGCAGTTTGTGGTAATACATACAGTCAAATACAGAATTTACTGTAACTAGAGCCAGGCAGGCAGAGGCTAGAGGGGGGTACTCTTAATTAAAATGAAGATGCTTCTAAGTGTGTTTGTGGTACATGACATCCTGAGTGGTCTTTCAAGTCCAGAGACCACAGATTTAACTGCAGGGGATGAAGCCTGTCACATTGCTGTAATTAAGCCAAGTCTGCAGGGAGCACACAACCTGAGGATGGAGCTTTGTAGTTACAACTGTGCTCCTTTATAATGCTGCTGCTGCAGCAGCTTTTCACTGGATCTTCTTACCTAAGAGGATTGATAGACCAGTTAGCACAAATTACACAAATTAGCACAGAGATAAACCTGCTGCCTGGACCTGCCAGAGCTGGAGGTGGACCCACACAGCCCTGTGACACCACAGAAGCAGCTTTGACATGTGTCCTACAGCAGTGTTTTAAAGCATGTCTGGATTGATGGGAAATCCCTGGAGCTCAGAGAACTCCCTATAGCACAGTACTTGGGAAGTCATGACATTAGGGCTGTGTGAAGTGACTGGCAGTCCCCATAGTTATGGGCTCCTGTTGCATATAAATTTGAAGAGGAAATGACAGTTTTCTGAAACTATTAATTTCTGTGGAACTGTGCAGAAACATACAAAAGTTGTTGGTTATTGCACATGGTATTTGCAGACAGGTTGGAGGCTTTGAGAATCTGACTTCCTGTAAGGGAGTTTTGTCTCAGTTGGAAAGGTAAAAACTTTGAAAAGTCCAGTCTGTCTACAGTTAGACTACAATTCCTTAGTCCTTTCTTGCTTTCATCACCTTTTTTCTGAGGAGGAACCAAGTCTGTACTTCCCTGGCTTCTCCCTACCTCTCCTGAGGTCTCTTACTGAGCTCCACTTCCTTTGGAGTGTGCTCTGCAGTTGTGTTCCTTTGCAGCTGTGTTCCTTCTCACCAGCTGCTCCACAGTGCTGCATCTTAAGGGCTTGTCCTTTATGCTACTGGCACTAGGACTGTAGCTCTAAAAGGTCAGATCTAGAAGCAAGTGGCATGGTGATGCAGCTACTTTTATCCATAACCTTTGCAACACTCAGAAGATTACAGGAATTTCAGTTTTGCTTTGTTTTTGTAAGAGAAAAGTCTTTGTGCAGTTACTACAAATCTAATCAGTATCACTGACACATTAGATGTCTGCAAATCAGAAGGCAAGAGAACATCTGTTCATTTAAGTGTCATGATTTGAAGGTAATCTCACAATTCTGAGAAGGACTAATTTGTACTGTTTCAATATTTGAACTTGACAGGAAATGGTGATGTTGCAACCCTTGTTTTGCCTCTAGAAATTCAGACCTGAGGTAGCTAAAAGCAAGGGCTCCCAATTTTCAGGAATTTTGAAATTTGGCTGTGGTCAAAACTGGATAGAATTGACAACTTGTCAGTGTTTCCAGGAATCCAGAAGCTCCCCAGGCCCTACAGCTGTCAGAGAAGTCTGGTGTTTTGTCTGTCAGGGCAGCTGTTGTGGGCGTCAAGCCTCAGGCTTCTCCAAAGGTCATTCACATAGAGCTGTTTCAAACAAAACTTTTTAGGCTCATAAAGGTATTGTTTAAGAAAGCTCTCTGTCTCTCTATGTGTCTGTCTTCTGGCTAAATGCTTCACTGGGATATTTCCAGCCACTCTTAACCCTCTAGCAGAAATGTGTTAAGAGGCTGTAGGGAGGAGAGGAAATGCAGCCTTTCAAAGGAAGCATCATTAAGCTGTCTTTGATTTCTTCCTCCTGAAAAAGGTGCACACAAGCCTGGCCAGCCTGCCAGGAGAAGAGTTTGGGTCTTGGATCCCTTGAGTATTTGAGTTAGTTTCCCAAGTCACTGAGAGAAACTTGTGTCAAAAGAACTCTAACTTCTTCCATCTGGGCTCCCCACCTCTTCCTGGGTTTAATTGCAATAGGTTCTACTGGTATTTTCAAGGAAATGTATTCATTAGTTTCTGCTTATTTATTTTTCTTGTGAAAGAATAAGGGTCACAAAATTAAAGCTCTCACCTGGGCTTTTTGGGAATGAAGGGATATGATTTATAAAAGCTTAAGTGTAGGACTCGGTGCTTGTTTGCATAACTAAATAAAATGGGAACCATCAACTGGAATTAGCCTGTCTGAGGGTCAAATGCTCCAGTGGGAGTTTTCACTTGCCTTCATGAGATCCAGGTCAGTTAAAAGCAGCTCATGGCCAGAATTGCTGCTTTTCTGTATTATCTAGCTGGGAATTAGAGTTGTCCCTGGATTTTGTTTCATTAGAATGTAAGTCATAGCAGTTAAGTGTTGGTTGTTGTCCATCTACTGATATTCCTTGCTGTCCCAAATGCATTCTCTCCAGCTGGTGTGAGACTGTGCAGAGGACATGGAGTATGTGAGTGGCAAACCCATGTCTTGTACAGGGAAAAGCACAGGATATTAAGTGGAACAAAATGGTTTTGTTCCAGATGTGGCTGTCTGGCATAGACACTGTGGAATGGATAGAGGTGTGGGCTAGTGATGAGGGTTCAGCCTTGAAACTGATGCTTGAAATTAACATCTGCATCTACTGATTCTGAGCTGACCTGCCCAAATTTCTCTCCAGTGGACTGTGATGTCAGCTTCATTAGAAAGTAGCATGTTTTTGTTGATTCAGAGAAGTATCCACCAGCTAGATCATGTTGGGATGCAGGACCATCCCATCAAAGCCTTCTTTCCTTTGCCTGAGCATTTTGCATCAGCACCCACTATGTCACAACAATGCAGTGATCTTCCTGCTGTATTTTTTCATTCCAAATTCCAAACAGTTCACTCACTGTAAGGCAGTTTTGCATGGGTAGAAAAAAAGCAAAGCTGCCCATGTCCAGCTGATGAGTTGTCCCCTGGTACTGCATCCAGGAGCATGTTTTTTAAGTGGTTGCAAAGGGATTCTGTTGATTGCACCCTTAGGCTGATCCTGACATCAGAACAGCAATATGGAAAAGTCCTAGTCTGGCTGTTACTCACTTGAAGCTTCTTGCAGAGTCTGAGCTGGACCTAACATCTGAAAATCCTAGTCCTGCCTGTCACCCTTAGGGATTACAGTTTTGAGGGGGCTAATATGTGTATGTGTCTAAATATACAAATACGATAACAAACTTACCTCTATGTGTCATTCTGTTAACCTCTTCTGAAATGTTTGGAGAAAAAAATGGCAGAAAAACCATCTGGTTGCACTCACTCTTGCAAGCCAACATCTGGCTGCCAGACTTGAGAGGCTGTGTAATCTCTGCTCATGTGGTTTCCATGCTTTGATTCCCCGCTATGACTGAGTGCTGCAGAGGAACTCGCCCCTCGTGGCAGAGTGTGATCTGACAGTGTGCTGGAAGGACAGAAGGTGTCCACCATTAGACTTTGTTTACATGGAAGTGTTTCCAGAATAATCCATGTGGCAGTGTATGTGTATGGTTCTCCTAGTGCTTCATCACTAAAGCCTTGGCCTTAAAAGCTCTTGCTTGGGCTGACACTGTGTTTGCAGTTACCTAGATATATTGTAGAGGTGAAATGTCAGTCCTGCACTGTGAATACAATAAAAGTGAATGCTTCCAGTTAGCCTTAGAACTGAAATTCAGGAAAAATGTGCTTTGCTTTCCTTACACACCACACACACACAAGCAAGGAAATTAGACCTTGTGTATTGCCTCTTTGACTTATTTGTGGATGAATGAAAAGGGTGGGATGACAGTGCAGTTCATGCAAAGAAGGAGGACGTGGGTACTGGAGCCTCTGCTGTCTGGCTAGGCACTTCAGACACTCCAAAATTCAGGAGAGCAGCATGGAATTCTTCCTCTGCTGACATGGGCCTGAACATGTATCTCCCACTGGGGTGCCCTATCTGCCATGGCAGGAGCATTTCAGAGGTGGTGTGTTTTGAGTTCCTGCAGCCAAAATGACTGAACTCCTGCTTAGCTGAGGCGGTCAGGCAAAGGTGACCCCCTCCAGACCAGTGCCCAAGGTACTCCCCTAACAAGGTGAATCTGGATGTCAAAAAAATACTGTGGGCAGAATCCTGACTGCTCAGCATGACCTCATTCCACTAACTGAGCCCCACGTCCTCTTTCCAGCTCCAAGCATTTGGTGAATTTGGATGAATTGGCGAGACATTCTGAATCAGTCAACACCCCGTATTCAGTAAATAAGTTATTTGCTTCTCCCAGTCTTGCCCAAAGCATTTTTCAGTTGCATGAAACTATTTTCTATTGGCTTGAAAGGGGAAGAGGAATGAAATAAATTTGTTGTCTGAGTCAGTTAGCTGTAACAGCAGCTAAACAATAACTTTGATTTTCTGATTTTTGTCACAATCAAATTTAGACTCCATCTTCCACAGATATTCAGGCTGTGGAATGTTTCTTTTCCAAAGGAATTCACAATGAATTTGTTCATCTCAAGTCAGAATGACTGTCTTGGTGGCAGTTGGCAGTGACATTTGGGTTATATGAATGAGAGCAAAATTAAATATAGTGCAAAACTAAATTTAGCACGAAGTAGGAACTAGTAACATGAAAAATAAGTGAAAAAGAAGAAAGAACTACCAGACTGTCAGACTGCAGATCAAAGGGAGAAAATTACTGGAAACTCCCAACACTAGTTTGGATTTTTAAGGGAAAAAAAATACAATAGCCTGAAAACTGCGATAATACTTTTCTTTTTTGAAGCCACATAACTTCACCTTCTGTTGGAGGAACAATCAGGTTTTAAACTTCACCTTAACCAGAAAAATAAATGCAGTGGAAGAGACAGGGAGAGGAAAAAGGCTCTGGTTTTGTCTTTCATACTAATTTGCAAAGTTCTTGACAATGGTGAAAAATTTGTAAAACTTTTCTGAGAAAAAAGCCCAAATGAAGGAATCAGAAAAATAAAATAACTGGAAAACAACAAAACAAAAAAGGTGCTTGTAGGAGCCCATATGTTGGTTATCTGTTGGAGGATATTTTTTGGTGGAGATTTAAAGCTGCCCATAGAAGTCAGTGGTATTACCACCATCCACTCAAAACAATCCATCACCTCCATTGCCATCATCTGTCAATATCTCAGGTTGCAGTCAAGGATTATCAAGCCTGCCCCAGCCTTGTTAGCAGTAATCTTTAAGAAAAATCTGTCAAATAACAGGGGCCCCACTTAGACCAGACTATATCCTATTGCCCCGTTATTTTCACTCTCAAATCAAAGTGACATGAAACTAGGCAGCATTAATGTATGTAGGGACCTCTGCTCTCTTTAGAGGGAGCTGCTTCTTATCACCAAAGGAAAAGCTCCCAGAAGAGCCTGTAGGTGCTTGTGGGGTTTATTGTCTAATGTGTCAACATTCCAGCTTCCAACATCAAGCTTTCCTGAGTGACAGCAGTTGCACAGCTCAGATCTTCATGACTCAAACAGAGCAGGCAGCTGGATGAATGCATCAGGCAGCTGTATGTTCAGCCACAATCCACACAGGCAGAGAGGAGCACTTCCAGCAGGAGATGGTATTTATTTCCATAGAAACAAAATAATCCATTTTATGTCACTCTCTTTGCCATGTGGCAAAAGAGAGAAGAGGACAGACAATGGTAACCCCATCTGCTTCTTGTGCTCTCTCATATGTCAGTATGTAGAGGTCTAAATTCTGGGCAAATCTATTTCTCCATGATTTATGCTAAATTGTTCACATGTGGTGTTCATAGCCAAGAGTGTAATGGAGTAAAAAGCCTGTTGCATTTCAGAGACTTCTCCATCAGGCAAGTCTCAACACATCTCTAGAGCTGCTGAAGTCCTTGAGGAATGCTGATGTTGTCCTGCATCCTCAGCATGTAAAATTTTCATTCTTAACAAGTCCTATATGAAACTTCAATTGAAATTTCCTTAAGACATAGGACATCAATACATTTCAGAAGAACATAAGCAGTAGAGACCAGAAAAAATGCTGCTGCTTTCTGAAAATACATCAGATTTGTATGTATTTGGAGAGGGCGTGAGTATCTTGAGAAGTGTTTTGTATTTTTTTGTTGGGAACTTAGGAGTCCCAGCAGCATGACAATGGTCTGTGATTGTCTGATTGCTAAGGCTGGATTAGAACAGCTATGTCCTCGTGGCTTCTCACTCTTCTTTCTGTACCACTTAGAAGATTAAGGTTATGAAATTTAATGTGGCATAACAGTCCAAGCAATCATTGCTGGGGCTGTGGTGGTGTCTGGAAGGTCATTGCCTGAACCCTTGGCCTGAGATAAAATTAGTATTAAAAGAGCCCTCTGTAGTAGCAGGGTCCAGGAACTGCTGGCTGTGTGTGGGGTGGGTGAAGCTGTCTGCTTGCTCCCCTGAGGCACAGCCATAAATACTGCTGTCATAAGGAGAGCTTGCAGAAGAATCTGAGACAGCTCTTCCTCAGAGGGATGCTGACTTAGAAGTAGTTTGAATAGCAATATATGTTCTCTAACAAAGAGGTTTGGGAAATCCCATATCCTTCTGAGATTCCCTAGTGAATGTATTAACCATATCTGAGGTATTTTTGCACAAGTTCACATCTGGAACAGGAAATAAGAATGTATTCCCCAAATTTTAATGGGTGACACTGGTAAAATACTGCTATATTAGCATAAAAGTAAGGGTTTTTTTCAGAAAACACCAGTAATTACAGCTGTAGAGGAACTAACCACCTATTTATTTGGAGGTTATCAATCGTGTTATGGCCTGGCTTATGCAGGAATTTATGCAAAATGGATGATCACAGTGTCTCTCTGTGTTTTAAAGCCTGTAAATTTAATCTTTTATCTTCCCTTTCTCGTTTCCTACATCATTTATTTACTCTTTCTGTCTTCTCCTTGATGAGAAGTTGAGTTCTCTCTCTCTCCTTGTAGAAGCTGAAAACTTTGATCAAATCCTTGCCTTCCTCTTTCTAATGTGTATAATCCAGTAGAGAAGGATGTCTGTGGCTGGTCTGAGCCTCTGCACTGAAGTGTATGGAATATCCAGGTTTTCCAAGGCCAATTCTGTGTGATACAAGAGAACCTCAAAAAGAAATTAAGATATCTTGTTTTAGAAGCAACAATAACTAATCTCCCTCTCAATCACACTGATGTAATATAATTTATTTTTTTTTCTGTAGAAGAAAGAGTTTGGATAGGAAACTTTCAGGGAGAACTAAGGAGCTTTACTACTAATGTAGACAGGAGACCTGGGTTGCCAAGAGGATAGGATATACGTGGTAAGCAATAGGGTTTTATGTGGACTAAAAACTTAAGATGTTCACAAACCAGTTTTGTGTTCCCATGCTTTGCTGTGTTTAACTGAGTTCTCCTTCATGCTCTGTCACCAACTGTATGAACACAGTCTCCAACCAGAAATGAGATTTTCCTTGTAGCAGATCTCTGAACCTGCTTTATTTTCAGCATCCCTTTGAATGAATGGTTGTCAGCCTGGTACTTACATCTCTCCTTGTCCTGCCTTCACCAGAGCTGTGTGCAGAGGGTAAAAGCGCCTCTGAGTGATGCTTAATATCATGTTCATTTATTATAGCATCCAATTTACTCTGTGGAGGATCTCAGGCTGTGAAAAGCCACAAAGTGGACCCTTTAAAGTAACAAACATTACCTAGGAAAAAGCTCTATCAGATGGATTTTCCTCTCTAGTACAGTGAATTTCTCCTCTAGTATGCTGGGAAGAGAATTGTATCACACCAAAACACTGCCCTCCTTCCACCCCAGGGCATGGGGCCTGGGTGTTTTCTTGCATCAGCCTGCCATACAAGAAGCCAGGATGCAGCCTTTTCCTGTGTTTGATAGGTTTTTAAACTAGGCCATGTCTTTGGGCTGTTAGGGAAGTTGCAGATGCTGCTGATTCAGCTGATGGCTCTGTAGGAGTCCATAGCAGGGAGGAGGGCTGGCTTGCGTGCATCCTTCTGCAGATCTGAGAGTGTCATTGCAGCAGGTGGCCTCCTCTTGTGGTTCCTGGGGACAAACCTCCTTAAGTGAGGCCATGCAGCTTATTTTGCAATCTTTCAGGCTACCTTCTCCCTGAGCTTGTGCTGTGCTCCTTTCTAATACCACAGCCTATGTTCAGATCCCTTACAACAGCTGCCTTGCTCTTCTCATACCCAGTGGAGAGGGACAGACGCACTCAGGAATGGCAATCCCTGAATCCAGCAGCGCTGTGGGGTCAGCATAGTGCTGGAGAGGAGTGTGCTTGGAAGAAAACCATTTATCAGACTGTGTTTTGTTGACTTGAAGCCCTAGAACAGCCAAACACTTCAGCAGGTATTTGATTATAAACAGAAGAACACTCACTAGATTAAAGAGCAACCAAGCATGGTTTACCTAGATGGGCAGTGCTATTAAAAGGGCAGCAGCTGGCCAGCTGTGCCCTTCAAGAACAACACAGGACTCTTGGGGTAAATTACCTTTTTGGCCAACATGTATGACACTGCTTCTCTTTGATAGACAGAGCTGACTGGAAGAAAAACTCAGAAAAACCTAGAGAGATGAAATGAGGGGAGAATCTAACAAGTGTAGACCTAAATCTCTAATATTCCTACTTCTGCAATGGTGTGACTGTCAGTAATAAACTTTGCATGAAAGCTGAAATTTCATTTTGGATTCATTAGAAGATTCTCATGCTGTTGAGGAAAAAAAAAGAGAAAATTACACTCCCTTATGAATTGCCAAGGGATCACACAATAGCTGCATTTATTTTATTAGCCTTCTGACCTTTCCCTTCTCTGGTGAGGTTTCTTTTTCCTATTAGCTCTATTAGAGCGTCTACTGAGATGGCAACAAAACAGACACTGTTATTGTTGGCTAACTTGCTCTTTTAGCAGGCAACAGGGATGCACAGGCCATGAGCAGACGCTGGCCTTGCACATCCAGCCTGTGGTAGGCGTGGGAGCCACACCATGCCTGGGACACCAGGCTCTGCTGGGAAGCCCTCACTGTGGACACCACCGTGCTGAGAATGCTGCATCTATTTTCATGAAGTGCTTCAAGTCATGCTTGACTTGTAGCCTGGGAGTGATTTATTTGCCTCCAATGGAGGAGCATTGTTTTGTTTTGTACCTTTCATGTGTTTTTGCACAGATATTGGAGTTTTTCCCCCAGTCTTTTTTACAACTGCCCCCCAACACCTCATCCTCTGGCGGTGATCAGTGTGTGATGGCTGGATGGTTTCTAGGGCAGGTTGGTTTGCAAAAAAGAACTGCAGCTTCTGGAGAGATGGATGTGATTATTGTGGCAGCACTTTCCCAAAGCACTATGTGGATTTCGTGTCCTTAATTTAACTGGCTGCTCCTCATCAGCGGAACTGAGTGTCTCAAGAATTTATACCAAGCAGTAAGGGTCAACTGTCATGCTGGCATGGAGTGGGACTATGGAATTTTTGGACTTATATGGAAGTTTGAGAAAACTTCAGAAATAATTCTGGAATATGCCCAGCAGACTGCATGGTAACAGAGGAGCTGGCTGAGGAATTTATAGCTGCGGGGAGAGAATAATCATCCTTTTTCTAAAGAAATTTTGATCCCAGGAGGGGAAAAAACAACTCAGAAGACTAGTGGAGAATTTGTCAATTATCTTTTCCTTTGTGGCTAACTTATCTGGGATCTATATATAAAAATCATAGTAATAACAGA
Source organism: Agelaius phoeniceus (assembly GCF_051311805.1). Classification (NCBI taxonomy): domain Eukaryota; kingdom Metazoa; phylum Chordata; class Aves; order Passeriformes; family Icteridae; genus Agelaius; species Agelaius phoeniceus. The sequence continues at coordinate 58,635,239 of NC_135267.1, forward strand.
AACACTACTGAACTTAGCAGAAGCATTTAAGGAGAATTTGGGGATAGGATCTCACCAGCTTTCCTGAATGCCAAGACTGTAGTCCTGTGTTATTCTAATATTAGTCACTTCCAGCAGATAAGATTGCTTAAAAACCTCAGCCCATCTCCAGTTTCAGGAGGGCTGAACCAAGCCAGTTAGGAACAGTTAAATTGCTGGTTCTTGAACATAAGTGGCAGCATGATAAATGTGACCTGTTAACTCCAGGAAAGTGCAGCCAATTTTTCTTTAGTTTAGCCTTAGGGAAAAAGCATATTAAAACTTTGTGTGTTGGCATTTGAAGACTTCTATCTTTAGACAAATGGCACAACAACTCTCAAGTTTAAGGAGAAAGGCTGAATCAATTGCTCCTATACATTTACTCCATATAATTACTTTGTTCCCCTAATTAATTTCCTTATATTTTACCGCTTAGGAGATTTAGGTACTTGCTATAATCCATGGTACTAGACACTCTTTAAACTACCAAAAAACTCCCACATTTCTCTCTTTCTGTGGCTGCCTAAGTACTGGGAAAATGTTTACAGTAGCTGTATTTCTTGTTGCACACCAGGGGTGTTTGAAGTATTGCACCAGCCTGGCAAAGAGGCAGCTGGAAGCAGCCCTGATACCCCAGCATGGGTTGTGCTTGTCTTAAGCAACAAAAGGGGTAATTGCTGATTCTCTTAGGGAAGCTGTACATCTAGGAGTGAGCAAATGACTAACTGTGCTATTTGAGGAGCTGTGATAAAAAGGAGACACCTCAGACAGTGGGGAGAATAGAGAGGAATAGTGTCAGGGCCCATCCAGTTCTGGAATAGGCCCTCATGGTATGCTTTGAGATCATGTCATGCACCACCTCAAGGTGAAGTTATAGCAGCCCTTTGTTGACAGTCATCAGGAGACGATCTGGTACCCTAGATTCCCTACACAAACAATCAGGAATTGGGGCTGTGGTACTTTAATTAAAATAGTAACAGCTGCACTGCCACAGGGGCTTGCCTGCAGCATGAACAAGTGATGTTGACCCCTCTGTGATTTCATACTGATCCCACCTCACCAGCCATTTGAGCATCCTGTGATTTTCCACAAAGCTACTCATGACAGGCAGAACAGTGGAGACTGTGAGGCTCTTCTGGGCCCCATGGCACAAGGAGCTAAGTCAGGATGAGGGTGAACACAGTACCAAAACTAGTATGAACTAGAAAGTACCTTCTACCATCTTACTATGTTTTTCTCCTTTTTTTGGGCACAGTAGTTCTTGCAAAATCCCAGTTAAAAGACAGAAGGGATTAACAATACCTGGGCCTCACTTAGACCCAGGCAGTACTCTAGTTATCCAGTTTGAGCCACAGAGTATGTCAAGAATGTATGTACCATTGTGGACTGGGAAGATGTGTGATCCATAAACTCTGATGCCTTGATTGCTTCAGCTAGAAATATCTCTAAATGAATATTGCCAAACAGTGTATGGTTTTCAACTGGCAGCTAGTATTTTAATATGTTTTTGATCAGGACTAGTCAGGAGAATAACGGAGTCAAAGAAATTCCAACCCAATGCATTCATGGCATCATGTTTAATTGCAGTGAACAAAATAGTGCAAATTACCCTAATGATCACTTTCAATTTAATTGCTGGGCTACCTCTTTATTTTTCAAATAACTGAGGTTGTAAAGTTTTCTACTTCTTAACTAAGTTGCTTTTTGGTGTCAGTTAATGTCATGCTTTATTAAGTCAATATGGTGGTTTCCTGCCAGTTTTATTTAATGTTTAACAGACAAGTCATCTCTATAGGGTACTGTTAGAAATTATGTTATAACATTTCATGTCTATTTGCTAACCACAAGCAGTCTCTCTGGTGAGACAAAATGCATTCAACTATCTTTATTTTTGCTAATTTCACTTTTCTATGAAAAGTCCCTTCTGATGTGGAGAGCACAGCTGCACAGGATGAAGCCAAGAGGAGCCCAGAGAGAAAACAGCAGTGCTGGCAGGAGCCACTGGATGGGGACTGCAGTGCTCCCGGAAACCAGGCTGTGGGAAAGGGACTCCCAGGCTCTGGGGGAGCTCTGCTCCTCTCTCCCTGTGTCCAGGGCAGGGACAGGGCTCAGCCTCCACTGCCTTCTGCCCCCAATGCTCTAGAGCTGCGACCTGGGGGAGGCCACGGCAGCTGTCCCAGCTGCAGGTGCCCAGGGCAGGGATGGATCTGTGCAAGAAGCACCAGCCCTCAGCACCAGCAGGCTCCTGGCAGCCTGCCCACAGAGGCTGTGCCCGTGCTCTGGAGCAGCAGGCACTGAACAGGGAGTTACACAGAATGGTGCCAACAAAAACTCTGCTCGCGCTCTTGATGGTGTGGATTGGCACAGTCTGCTCTTTGTGGTGAGCCCAGGAGGCTTTCAATGCTTTCTTTTCTTGAGCACAAGGGCGGCTTGAATGTGTTGACCTGGTAAAGCTGGTTGCTCTGACCTTAGGGTATATATTGCTTGTAGTGTGAGGAGGCTGGTTAACATCAAACTGGGATTATGAAGGGAGTTGCCTTCTGTTTGGAGATTTGTTTAGGATACGAGTCTTTACCAACTTCTTCTGCACTGTCCTTCAATAGAAGTCAGCTGCTTTAAATACTGAATTTTTGAAGCTTTAAGATTCCCAATATGGTTCTTTGCAATATATTTTCCATATGATTTTGTTTCACACATCAAGTATGGCCTTATGGCCAGAAGAGTTTCTCATCTCTGCAGACATGTGCGTGTAAAATAACCCCACAAGGTTCAAGCTCTGAATGGTGTGCAAGGTTGAATCATTTTACTGGAAGCAGGGACAGACAAATGGAAAGAACAATTTTAAGCACATTCTGTCACTGCAAGGAGTGAAGTATGTGTTGGGTATAATTCCTATTTATACTTGTATTCTAAAACAGTCCAAAATCCAAGTTAGGCTTGATCTCCTTACTGCAGTGGAACAAAGTGCTCATCCCATATGGGGACTGATGCCTCGAAGGCATTCTGTTACTACAAGCAGCCTTTCCAGGGAAAAGATGTCTCTCCACCTCCTCAAATCTGAGGCATGAGTGCAGAGTGTCGATGCTGCAGTGTTTCACCCCCAACAACCAGAGAGGGGTTTGTGGAACCCTGTGCATGCAGAGTGGCCTGCTAGACCCTAACATTGTATTCTAAGACATTGTATCATCTCTATATATTCTCTCAAAAATTTCTGTCCACAGCTGCAGCTGTGGTTTCATGGTGCTAAGCAAAGCATGCCCAAGGAACTGCAAGAAAGGTCTGTTCTCCATGCAAAATATCAGGGATTAATTATAGTTTAACCGGTGTGGCTATATAGGACAGCATAGGTGTAAACCACTGGGGGTAAAGAGTGGCTTATTCTGATTTCTTTTCATTTGATGAAAATAAAAAAAGTTCAAAGTTAAAATCGAGTATTACAGCACTTTGTGCCTGTGTATAAGCTTTCATTGGCTCAATCAGACTCATTAAAACATTCAATAGCTACTACACCGATGAAAACTACTGTGTAGGTAACATCTGATGTGCTCTTTCATGGAAGGAAGATCTCAGAGGAGGTGTGGAAATGATCTACCAATAATTTACCAGACTTATCATAAAATGCATCTCACAGGAACGTAAGACCAACTGAGTGGTCAGAACAGAGGTTCAGCCAGCCCAGCAAGACGAGCCCTGCCACTACTCCCACTCAAAGCCAAAGAATGGTGCAAGACTGGGGCAAATGCACAGGGATACTTTCCTTTCCTCCAGAAATTTGTGTATAAGCTAGAAGTGAGTATGTAATAGCTCTTGATGTATTTCTGGTTCATGAATGTGTAAAGTTGTCACTTGAACCCAAGTAGACTTTCATATTTGCAGCATCCTATGCTAAGTTTGTTTGGGGTGGAAAGATATTGATGGTGGAGTCCTATGTCATGGCAGAATTAAAGGTTTTGTCTGCCTTTCTACAGTTGTCAGCAGAGATCCAGACAGCTGCTCAGTCTTCTTGCAAACATTTTCTATAACCAGAGGTTCCAAGTGACCTGTGATGAAATATTTAGTAACAGTAATAGTACATGCCAAGCTTCTGACACACGGTGTCTGCAACTACGTCTGCCTTCCGTGGTCCAGGTATACCAGCAGAGCCATATTTCCCGCTGTAGTGATCCACACTGCATTTCTGTGCTGTGATTTTCCCATCTGGCATCCTTTAATCATAGCAGCAGCTATTCTTCTCTTCCAAGATTCTGCTTGCTTCTACTTTGTTCTTTTTCCTTTGAGGTTTCTCACCAGTTCAGGGAAGATAAATAGATATGGAGACAGTGTTGCACAGGGTGAGAGGGAGCAAGCATCTGTTGTCATCAGCTTTTCTGATTTTGTTGGAGCTCTTCTGTTTTTCTTTAGCTGCCTTCATGCAACAAAAGCCCTGGAAAACAATGGAGCCTAAGGCTCATCAGCTGTACACAGGTGCTACCACAGTGCTCATGCTGGGCTGTGCAGTCTCAAACTTTTTATTCAGGATGCAAAATTTTCAGGCACTGGAGGGAAAAATCTATGTGTTATTTCCTAAAGAAGCTTTAATGTGCTGCAGCCACCATCTGCCTACAGCTCATAAATTAAAACCAATTAACCGTGCAAGACACGTCGAGTCACTGCTTCCCACTGGCATGCCTCCTCCCTCTTGCCTGGTACAGTCAAGCCATGAGGAGACAGCTCCTCTGGCAGGAAAAAACCCAAACCAGCAACAAAACCCAAACCCCAACTCTCCAAAAGTGGAAAAGAAAAGAAACCCAAACATTGGGGAAACAAATAGAAACACAGGAAGACCAGTCTTGTGACCCATTAGCTCTCTCATTTGCAGCATAAATCATTCTGTTATAATCACAAATTTTGGGACATAATTGGACTACATGTCTAAATCTATTGCCAGTGATTACAGGCAAAATGCCCTGAGCAGTGAGGCCTGCAATCCAGCCCTGTGCGCTTCGGGGGGAGGCTTTGGGGAGGGAGAAGGGAGTCTTTGCCATCACCAGAGTATTTTCCATGAGCAGTTCTCTAGCTGGAAACAGATGCTCCATGCTGCTGTCCAGCTAGCAAAGTAATGTAAAAAACATTACAAATCTACCCTTCAAAGCAGTCTTCACTTTGCTCATTGTCCAGCAGTGGCTTGGCCTCCTCCTTGCTCCTGACTGAAAGCCCAAGTGGGTATCCCGAGGGTGCCTCTGCCCATCCCTCTGAGAAGGGCAGAGTGGCCCCCAAAGCTGCAGCAGCTCTCCCTTTTGTGGTTGAAGATGGGTAGCATTACAATTTCCTAGTCTCAATCCTGGGGGAGCATGAGAACCACTGAAGGGCTTTTGGATCCCCTTGGCAATTTTTCCTGAGCAAATGTGAACGCTGCGGCTTCAGGAATGAAAGGTTAAACTAATTTCCTGCCCAGCCATCTACCTGGGCACCAGTTATCCTGCAGAGGGAGGATGTCCCACCAAGACCCTGCTACAGCTGGGCTGTTGGAGCTCTGCATTTACAAACTCTGTTGCAAGCCTGTGGAAAGCAAACAGATGATTAAGGGTGAATTTTTCACTGCTCTTGATGCCTCTCCCTTGTGTGTGTTCCTGCTCATTCTGCCCATAAGTGTGTTGATTCCCCAGGGCATTCCCCATGTGCTGGACACATGGCAACTTGAAAGCAAACTTACATGGACAGAGATTGTTTATTGCTGGCTGCAATGCAGGTACTCTGCAATGTAACTTCTAAGTGTGCATGTGACCTTAGGAGCATGTTTCTGCCTCTGCTCTTCCACAGCCCAAACAGCCAAGATGAGGTAATGCTGCTGTGGAGATGCCAAATGAGAGGTAAGACTGCACAATGATAGGCTGTTTCTCCACTGGGGTAGGGTTGTGTTTGCTTTTTTGTACCAATTTTTGACTTGGAAAAAAAAAATCTTCCTCTTATTCCTAGCCTTGCATGCTTTCTGCAGCAGATCTTTAATGGTGTTTCAGGTGCTGCACCCCAAAACCTGTGCAGCTGATCTTCCAACCCCAAAGAGCTCAGTTTGCTTTCCCATTCTGGTGTCCAGACATGCCTGCTACCTGCACTGTGATGACATTTTTCTTGTTCCCTATGTTTTCTTTAAATGCAGTATTTTGAGCATCTAGGGTTTTTATGAAGCAGAAATGCAGTGCCTCCTGAGGAAAAGATTTTTCGTGATATGAAGAAAAATCTCCCAGTGATTTTTTGGTCTATGAGGGGGCATTCCCCATGTTGATAAGCTTTTGAGCTTCAAACTGTGAAATTACTCTGTTCTTCCTCCCATGGCATTTCCTGCTCTTTCAGAAGCATGCTTAAGGAACTTCCATGTCTAGCTATATCTTACATAGAAAAACATCTTGTTTTCCACTTGTCTGCTGGGCTTTTAAATTCTGAATCTTCCTTAGAAAGTGAGAGCAAGTGCTAGGTTTTCTTAACCATCACTTCTTTCAAAATCACTTTTACATATGATAAACTGTCTTTCAAATAGTCTTTTACTAAATTTGCATAGCACACAATACTTTTCTTTCACAGAACTTGCATTTCCCTCTATTAACACAATATTTCCAGTCATCATCAAACATCCCTAACTCTCAAACAAGTCTTCTGGGGCTATAAGACATTTGGGAGAGGAGAGGAGAGGAGAGGAGAGGAGAGGAGAGGAGAGGAGAGGAGAGGAGAGGAGAGGAGAGGAGAGGAGAGGAGAGGAGAGGAGAGGAGAGGAGAGGAGAGCCACAACCATTTTTTGAAGGGAGCTCTTAAAATATTATGACATTTCACAGCTGCTCTAAGAAAGTGAAGACAAAGGATGAGCATTAAAAATGAGAATGAAGCATGTTCCAGTGTGTGGAGCACAATTATTGCCTTTCAAAATGGGTTCTCTGCTGACTCCCAGCAGCACCTGAGGAGTGTGTCAGAAGTTCTCTCTAGGGTGGGCTGGCATAATCACTCACTTCTTTCAGGGTGAGGATATCATGAAATCTCCTGGGCCAGGCAGGAGATAAACCCTGAAGAACACCTAGTTCAGCCCTACTCTGTACTGACACCAGACTGGATTAGTCCTTGGGAAACCCCCAAGGAAGGGAAGCACACCCTGTACCTGGGACTTGCTCCAGCACAGCAGTGCCTCCTGAGGAAAAGATTTTTCCTAATATTAAGAAAAATCTCCCATGTCACAATCTGTGCTTCTTGTCTTCTTCCATATGATTTGGCACCCATGGGACTGGTTTGGCTCACATCTCCACCACCTCTATTTCCTTACAGCTTTCTGCCAGGGCAGCTGATGGTTTTTGTGGCTCAGGCAACACCCAGCATTCGAGGGTTCAGGCAAGACCACAATTTGGAGAGGGAATGCTGGTGATGCAGCCACATGGATTTGTTGCTTGTTTCCACTGCTGGATTTCCTTTGAAATCAAGTTATTGGGGGCTCAATGCAGGACATGTGTGAACACAAAGGAGGAGTTCTTTGCACCTCCTTGAGCTCAGGCTCACTTTGAGCTCTCAGTGAGTAGAGAGGGCAGGATAATGTGTGGAGGTACCAGCAGGATAATCTGCCTCTTTCATGGACTCCAGAGTGGAGTAGGTGACCTGCTTGTGTGAGGTATCATCAGTATATCCAGATAAGATGACACACATGTTTTACCAAGCTTTTCTAACCATGTGGTTTAGAAAGACAGTGTTTTTATAACAAATGAAAGTTTAGATTTTCATCTAATCCATATGCTTTCAGGAGTAGGGACTTAATAAAAAAGTTCAGTGTTAGGAACTTTGATACAATTGCAAAAGTTGGCAGTGTCATGTGTCTGTTTGCCAGTGTTTTTAGAAGCCAAGTTGAGCAATGAACAGTGGCAGGAACTGCAACATTTCCCCCATTTTAGAAATGGTTGTAACTCTCTGTAATGTCCATTACAAACATTCTTTGGGAACCTCTTCTGATAGATTACTTTACACAAGCAGTTAGCTGCTCTCTCTGGATGAGTTCTGTTTATTGATGACAAATTCAGAGCAGAAAACAGCTATCAGTGCCCACAAAAGAAAAACAAAGAAGCCAAATTATAGGCAATTTACAATAAGATGAAATATTTAGCTCTGTTGAACATATGTTAGTGATGAAGGCAGTGGATGTTAGATTTAATTGGATCCAGAAAAATGATGAGTATTAGTCCCTTGGGAATTATTCCTGGTGAATCTCCAGGAAAATTCACAAGTATTTTAATAAATTAAAAGCAAATGGAAAAGAAAAAAAGGAAAGGAAGAATCAACCAATTTCTTCTTTTCATCTCAAGGATTCCAGTTTCAGATCCTCACAGTAACACAGATAATGCTGTAGCATGCTGCATTCAAATAAACAAAAATAATGTCCAGTGACAGCAGTGACATCCTCGAGGTCTCTAAGATGTTAGAATTTATCTCTAGAATTCTGCAGTGTTTTGGTTAACCAGGACCAGCTGAGTTGCTGGGCTAAGGCTCAGCTCTCAGATGCAGAAAGACAGCACCTGCCACAAATTAGCTGCAGGCTGTGCTGAGGGCTGCCAAAGGGGCTGTGGAGCCACAGCTGCCAGAGCAGACCCCTCTGGGCAGCCAAGGGGACTCTTCTCTGCATGCCAGCTGCTTGTCCCAGCAGAGTCTGGGGTGTCCTTCAGCCTCATAGGACTCCAGACCAGGGATTTCTCCCAGTTTGCAAGCTAATGGCATTAAGTTCAATTTGTCACACTTTTGCTGATGTCAGTGACATCCTTCTCTTTGGGCACTTCTTCCTCCCTGTTTTTGGCCCAGGACATCTTCTTACAGATCTGTTTTATCCTTGCCATACTTCACATTTTCAAATTAGCTAAGTCAATTGCCTTCAGCATATAAACTCACTTGAGGAAATCAAAGTCTGTTTTTCTAATCTTTCCATATTTGCATGCAAACCAAAATCATTGAGCACTTAAAGTATGTGTTTTGACAGATGCAAGGGAAGGTTTACTCCTTGTTCTCTGTTTCAAGACAGATTAGCAAGACAGATTTTTCATGCCTATCAAATCTTTGGAAAAAGAGGTTGCATTTCATTATACTGATAGTCTGGAGCTAAAATACTGACAGTTTGCCTAGCAGTTGTGAACATTCTGGTGGCTTTCTTTGTGAAACATGAGAAAATTCCAGCTAAAAGCTGAGCTGTGGAGAAGACCTGGGGATAATGTTTTCATCTTAAAGCAGATATTAACTGTTCTTATCAGGAACTAGCTGTAAAATAACAGTTACATGGGGAACCATGCCTGTTGGGCATGAGAAAACAGTTTTTGGGCCCTCACAATCAATTTTCATAATTTTTTTTTATCTTCAGAATAGGGAATTTAAGAATTATTCTGTTCATTCAACAGGGGTGTGTAAAGAATCAGCCACTCTCTGTGATGTCCAAAGGACATGACATGCAGTGCATTTTGGCTTTTACTGCTTGAGAAAAATGAGCCTGAAGATAGGTAAAGTGAATGGAGACAGCACATGGTGGGCTGTTAGAGGGTGCAGCAAAAGACTGTGGCACGTACAGGGCGGAGGAGAATCAAGGTGACAAGAGGAAGAGCAAGCAGTGAAGATTCCAGAGTGGTCATGGCTGGGGTGTGGTGCAAATGGGTTTTGGGGCAGTGGAAAAAATGGTTTGTTACAATGCAAGGACCAAAGGAATTTCTGCCTGGGGTTGGGCTGCTTCAGGGGGAGATGGCGTGGAGGTCTTCCTTCTGACATTGCACCCGTGCCAAGAAGCAGAGAGCCTACAACAGCCAAGAGAAGAGGCATTTGCTAAAGCAGAGACATTTCTCTGCTACACACTGAACAAACCAGTGGATCAAAACCTGTCAGAGCATTACAAAGAAATGAGTGTTCCTGCTCAAGCACCTTGCTATGAAATGGTAGGTCACTGAGAGGCCAGGTACTTGTGGTGGGATAAAGGAAGAGATCTTAAGAGTGAGCAGATGGTGACATATTTTAAAGATATTCTAAAAGGGGGAGCCTCAGGGCAGATGTTTTCTCAAAGACCCTGGAACACAGCACTGCAATGACAGGAAAATATGCAGAAAATGTGTGGCTGTTAAAGGATGGCAGAGCCAGATGGTTCAGATTAACTCAGCAATGGCTGCTGACACAAAGTGCAGCAGCAGGTAGGTCAGGCCTCCATGGAGCTGCAGCTGTGCAACAAGCTGTGAACCCTCCATCCTCTTTACAACAGTGGAAACATCTGGCCATGGGACTTCATAGAATCATAGAATGATTTGGGTTGGAAGGAACCTTAAGGATCATCTAGTTCCAATCCCCCTGCCATGGGCAGGGGCCCCTTCCACTAGTCCAGGACATTCAAAGCCCCATCCAGCCTGCCCTCCCCAAGACTTTAAGGCATAAGGCATCTGCAACTCCACTGGGCAACCTAATCCAGTGCCTCACCAGCCTCCCAGGAAAGAAGTTCTTGCCTATATCTGATGTAAACCTGCCTGTTTTCAGTTTAAAGCTATTCCCCCTTGTTCTGTCACTACACACCCTTGTAAAAAGTCCCTGTCCAACTCTCCTGTAGCCTCCCTTCAGGTACAGGAAAGCTGCTCAAGTATCACCCTAGAGCCTTCTCTTCTCCAGAATGAACAATCCCTAATCTGTCAGCCTGTCTTCAAAGGAGAGGTGGTCCAGCCCTCTAATCATCTCTATGGCCCTCCTCTGGACTCACTCCTATAGATCCATCTCCATCCTGTGGTGGAACCCAGAGCACTGCAGGTGGGGTCTCACCAGAGCAGAGCACAGGTGGAGGATCCCCTGCCTCACCCTGCTGGCCTGCTGGTCACACTTCTTTTGATGTGACCTCACACTGTATTATGTTAAACTCTTTAAAAAGCTCTGCTTTGAATACTTAGGATAAATTTAGGCCTTGTTGTGAGAGAAATTGGTTCTGGTTGTATGAGAAAATGAAGAAAAACTTGCAGTTTCAGCTGGTTCATGAAAACAGATGCACCTTGGCAGATTTGACATGTGCCACCCAGTAAAAAGAACAGGATGACATAAGCTTGCTCGCAGCCACACAAAGGATCCTGCATAATGAAGTTTTTTGATGGAGCAGCTAAGACCTGGATGGTGTTTGAGCTCATCCAGTCACAGGCACATTGGGCAGGAGGCCTGTGAGAAAAAGAAAGAGAGAAGGTGTAGACTCACTGGAGAAGCAGGAAGGAGGATAAGCTTCTTCTTTTTCTGAAGACCCCTAAGGATGACAGGGAAGGGAAGAAAATTTTCAGAGAAAGGACATGAGAGATTTTAGAAATAAACAAAGATTATGAGCCTGGAGATATATAGAAGTGCTGCTCTACAAGCAAAGCTGTGTGATGAAAGCAGTCCCTGGCCCTGTCACAGAAAAGATGATGGTGCTGGCTTCAAGTGCACCTGGAGGGAGTGCAGACTCAGGATGCCCAGGTAAACAGCATGAGCATTCAGGGTTTTGCCAAGCCCAGAACTGCCCTGTGGTTTGGGCAACAGGAGCTGAAGCAGAGCAGGTTCCTGAAGGCTGCTAGACACATTTAGCTTGGCTCCTCTCAGGAAGATCTGTTTTATAAGTTTTCCTCTTGCACAGTGCAATTTTATCTTTAATTTTTACTGTATAGGAACTATCTGCACATTTTGGAGAGAATGCTTGCCAAGAGCAATTATTCCTGTTGCTTCAAAACATTAGAGACTTAGAAAAGCCTAAGAAGTTTCTTAGCTCTAGTGCTGAAAATGTGGCACTTCTGTAAGATTATGTCCTCTGGAGATACAGTGGTGTGGGGGTGTGAGTGCTTCAGCAAGCAACTGGACTTCTTGGGCTTTCTTTTTGCAAGATCATCAATGGGATCTCCTTCTCCTGAAATATTTCCTATCAAAAGCATACTGTTAATCATTAGTGACTGGCCAATAACTTCTTTTATTGGCTGAAGCTTAGCTGAAAGTTCAGTCAGGCAACAGGTTTAGGAATGTGTTTTTAGGAAAAAGGTTTTATTCTAGAGGTTTAAAAGTGCTCACACTCTAATCCCTGTTTGAGGGTGAAAAGTGAACTTCAGATGCAATAAAACATTTGAACACAAATGTGTGTCATTGACACAACAAACTTGCTTGTAACTTGCTGCCAAAGTATTGGAATGTGACGTATTTTTTGACTTAGAGCATCTGCTGACTGATAGATTTACAACTATGCTCAGTGGCTGAAATAGGAATTCAGAAACATTAATATAATGAAATCCTGATATGGATACTTTGAAATCCTGTTGTTAGCCTCTTCCACCTGCCTCCCCTTGGAGACTGTGTGTGTTGTCTTTTCCACCACTGTTCACCTTGCAATTTATTTTCATTTAACATGCACCTTTGTGGTACATCTGTACTCCTGAAGCAGGTTCTCTACATCCACCTGCATCTATCCCTCAGGTCGTTTCTGGTAAAATCTCACAGTGTGTCCACTGGTTCTCAGCAACTTCAGCTTCTTTTGTTTTCCTTTTCTGTTCAGAGAATTAGACTGCAGCCATCTCATGGTGTGGGACTGATCGTCAATTCCATTGATGATGTTTTCTGAAGGGAATTTTGTCCCCATCTTTTTTTTAAGAGTCCCAGTTGAAGACATGGACTGCAACTGTCAAGCAGGCAAAAAAATTCACTGGGCTGTATCATCTTGAATTACCAAAGGGAAAATGTGAGTTCGTCATCTTTCATTATTACCAAAACCAAACTCTTCTCTGACTCACAGAGAAAACATTCTCCTGTTTGATTAGCTGCAGTGAACAGATAATTTAATAAAAAGAATTGAAGTAATTGCACTGAAAACAAGGCAGTTATGAGCATGGTTGGAAGCCTCTGCCTGTCATTTTAATTCAGAGAGCTGGCTGTCATCTCCTGTCCATGTAGCCTGATGGTGGCTTGCAGGAAAAAGCAAAAGCTCTGTTGGTGTGCTCCCAAGGAATGGGGGCATGAGGAAGGGAAGACCTGAACTCAAAGCAGCAACTCCCAAGGTGCTTCTCCATTTTTACCTGCCAGGTTTGTGCTTGCTGAAGGTAAACTGAACAGCTGGAAAATTTTGGCTGGGTCCAGCCACTGCAGAGAGATCTTTGCTCTTGTTACGTGGCCCTTTTGGATTCATTGGATTCCTGTCCTTGCCGGTCTCTCACGTAGCTTTCTGTGGGAGGAGGAAGGGGCACAATACTTCTTACAGATACTTCTGTTTGTTCCATTAGAGAAAAATTCACCTCTGGACAAATGTGTTTTCATGGTGATGCTGTGACAATGATGAAGGAAGTTAATGGAATTGGCACATTTACCCTTCACCTGGGACCTCTGAGTATTTCAGTATTCTTCAACTGAAGGAGGAAAACCCAGCCTGTTACCTCAGCCTACAGGTTGGAAAAATAATGTTCTACTTCTTTATAGATAATGTGATCTGAGCCAAGGTCTTAGAGTGCTCCAACAGGAGGACTGCTCACTGATGGGTTTGCCATGTACAGAGATCCCTTCTATACACACATGGCTATAGTTAGGGACATGTTGATATATTTATATATACATATATGATTCTGTATAATCAGGAGTATCTGCCCATGGTTACAGCTCCATACCTGACTAGGAAGTCCTGAAGATAACTCATGCCATCCTCCTCACTGTCATGTCCCACCCCAAAAACAGGTCTTGGCAAGCTGGAGAGACATAAACAAGATCTTTGTCTTCAGGTCTAGCTTTGTTGCCTGAGCCTGTCACTTACCCCTGCAGCTGTAGGGCAGACATCTCCTGCCTCAGCTGCACTTTCCCCAAATGCTGCATTGCTGCAGGGCCAGGGGAAGAGAAGGAGAGGAGACGTTTGGAATTGCTGTTTGGGTAAGCCAGAGTGACTTTGCAAAGAGGACTGGAGCACTGATGTACCCCAAGCCAAGCAATGCTGATCCGTGTGGGCAGCCAGAGCACGGAGCTGGGGGGTCACTGCTGGAACAGAGGATGCTCTCTAATGGCATAGCTGTGGTTTCAGCTGTAAGACAAAGGTTTTCCAGGGCTCATTTCCATGGTGGTCTCAAGTTTGTGGTGTTCCCTTTGAGGGCTGGAGCTCAGCACTGGTTATTTGCTGTGCTGTCCTGCTAGCCACCAGATTCCCAGGCTGGAACGTGTGTCAGGATATCCTCTGGAAAAAGCAATGCTGCATGGTGAGGAATGGGGGGGAAAATTCCTTGCTGATCCCAGCAGGAAGACAGCTCCTTTTCCAGGCTCCTGGGACAGCATTAACCTCCTAATTATAGTGATCTCCATAGTTACTGGGGATTGCCTCAGCCAAACCATTTGCCCTTCTAGCCACAAGCATTCAATTCACTAACTGTTCTTCTGCAGTATTAATTACACACCCTCTACCAAAATTCCAAGCACTCAGACCCTGAGACAGGCATTTTGGGGAGATTTCCTCTAGAGAGAAAAGATTGGCTACTTCCATAGAAATTGTTTTTGCCCTTTATTGTTGTCATTATATCGCAAGAATTCTATTGTCATGACATTGCAAGGGTTCCACATTGCTAGAGTTTCATACCTCCTTGATGCTTTCTTGTAGGTAGCTCCTTTGGGCACTAACTCTTCCTTATCCTCACTCCAGCTCCCCTTAACCAACCAATCCACTCTTTTATAGCACTCTTCTTATTATTGGCTACAGCTGTGGCCTGTTAAAGTCAGGCCTGCTCCTAATCCTTAATAATTAACCCAGCTGCAGCTCTTTAGGGGGTAGGATTACTTTCTATACCACCTTTATTTATTTATATTCTATCCCCCTACACTTTATGAGGTACTTGCACTTAAGCATGGGCTACATGGCTGTGTTGTTCCTGAGCAGCCTGGAGGAGATTGCACTGCTGGCTGAGGTGGCTGTAGTGAGGCTTCCAGATGTGCAGCACCAGAGAGGAAGCTGCTGTTGTACCACTGGGGGGAAGTCACTCTGCTTTCTGCCCACAGCAGGGTACCTGTGCCAGGGCAGAGGCACCTACAAGCTGATTGGAGCACAGAACAGGGTTGGCAGGAGGATGCTGCCACTGTGGTTCCTCCTGCTCATTGTGGAGGCTGTTCTGCTTGCAGACTGGGGTGGCTGGAGTTCCTGAGGGCGTTGGGACACAAACACTGAGCAGCAAGTAAGGCTGCTGTGTATTTTTGTGAGGTGTATAGTCCTCATCAATGCACCAGAGAAACATTCTTGCAGCTTGAAATGGGTGTGTTTCACTTGTAAGGGAGAAACACCTGGTGATGGGATTAAATGCCCAGGTACAGAAATGATGGAGGGCAGCTACTGAGATGTAAGAAACTCAGTAACTACTACCAAGATCCTCTTTATTTCAGTCAGTATGCCAGTTTTGTTTTGGTCTCTGGCATATCTGAAAAGAGATGGTCTTTCAAGTCATTGTCTCATCCCAGGTGCCCATGAGATGTCAGACACCACTCAAAGGTCCATCATGGAATAAAGGATGAGACAAGCCCAAGGTAAGCAGCATTTGGAACAACAGCTCTTGCCATAAATTTGGGGACCAGGGACAGACTGTCCATTCATCACTTCTTCAAAGACAGGAGGAGTCAAGAGGGTTGTGCTCATCTCCTGCCTCTCTCCTTGCACTTGAATTGTTGGTGGTGTGGGGCATGGCTGTGCCTTTTGTTCTTTGTGAGGCTCTGCCAAGCCAGATGAAGGGAGACAACTATCTGGCCTTGGATTGAAGCAGTGTAAAAAAGGAAGTCTGGTTTCTCACCCAGTGAAGCAGAATCAAACTAAGTCTACACAGTTTGGCAGGAAACACCCCTTCTGGCTCCAGGTTAAATGTGTTATTTCAATAACTTGCAGGAAAAGAAGGGAAATGAACAACTACAAGCAAAACGCCTGAGAGGAAGGCAATGGACCCCTACTTTTTTCTGACTCTCAGGAGGTGATAGTGCCATATTCAAAAGCATTTCCATCCCTGGAGCCACCCACCTGCATCTGCTGAGAGGGTGACCAGGTGACCGACATTTTGCACCTGTAAAGTGCTCTTACCATCTCTTTTAACACTGCTCTCTTTGTATAAATGTCTTTATTAAATCCCATTAGGCTCAGTTGCATTGTAAAATATCAGAGAAAGAAGAATTTTTGCTCAGATGTCTCAGACTGATGATCTTACAGTATGTTTAAGTATTACTCATAACTGTAGCTGAGTGGAAAGATTTTTCAAATAAACCATTACTATGAGTATCAGATTTTCCTGTTATTCAAGAAAAGGGAACACTATCATCATTTTGAAGAAGCTCTATTAACTTTTGAAACCCATTGGGAGAGCAAGAAATAATAATGGAAAACTAAGAACAACAGATGGATTCATTTTTGAAAGAGCAGCTGATGTGTAGGCACAGGCAGAAATGCACACCTGCACCTTGTTTTCATGAGTATCTTTCTGGAAGTGAGCAGTGTTACAGAAATTGCATTTCTTCTACTAGGTTTAAACATTCTCCTTAAAGTGAATGAGCCAAAAGATGAGGGGAAGATGTTCTACTGAGCGAAGGAAGGAAGGAAGGATTTTGCTTCAGAGCAGCGGTGTAAATCAGTAACAGCTCTGCATTCCTCTGAGAGTGTTTTAAGCCACCATCACCTGACTATGATGTACAGCTTATATAAAGTACGCTGGTCAAACCTGGGTTTTGTTGCAGTCACTCAGGTCAGAGGAAATTCCCAAGTTGGGAGTTGTGTGTGGATCTGAACTGCCTCTGGGATTGGTGTCTAAGTCACAATGCACTTCTTCTGAATGTGGAGTTCTAGGCAAGGAAGATGGATGGGAACGTGCTGTCATTCTCGCATGAACAGCCATTGTCACAGAGAAGTCCAGTAAGGTATCAGCCCTGGAGCTGGAAAAGCAAGGAGATCATGCACAGTGGTGAGGAGGGAACTCAGCAGCCTATATTGACCCAGCACAACCATTCTTATGTTTAATTCTGATGTTTCATTCAAAATTACATTCACAGTCTTTAATCAATCAAACCCAGCAAGCTGTACGGTAAACATTTGTCATACACAGATGTTGCTTCCTTATGGTCCATGTGTGCCTGCTGTTTTTCTCTTTTGTTTTGGTCTTGGACTTGAAGTGGGGTGGAAAATCCTTTTGTTCTATGTTTGAATAAAACCATACCAAGCTGTGCATTGGTCCATGCCTAGAATTTCTAGGCACTTCCTCTATATAAATAAATATGAATAATCTATACTTCTCAAAAAGTATGTTTGATGTTCCTGTAAACAGCCTAAGTAAAAAAACAGAACAGCTCCAGCCTCACAAGCTGTGAGAATAGCCAGACACACTGTTTAAGAAATACCAACAAGTAACAGCCTAAATAGTTACAGCTTCTGTGATGCAGATTTTAGATACCCTTTGCTTACTGAGAACATGGCTCTGGATGGCCACTGATGCTAGGTGAGATAAGGGCTGAGGTGCAGGGGGAGAGGGTGCTGTAACCAAACTCTGCCGTGTCAGCACCTGCACCCAACACATGCTTGTGCCCTTCTCTTACATTGGTGCTGCATTTAATCCAGCATAACCTGCTAATGGCTGCAGGACACAAGGACAGGCATCTCCCACTCCACACCCCACAAGACAGCACCTTTGTGTGGTGCTTGCTGAGCTCTGACCAGATTAATTGACTGTCCATGGTGGCACAGTGTTGCAGCTCTTCCTCCCCAAAGCAATCTCCCTTTGAAATGACTTCACATGTATTGGTAAGGACTGTGCGCTGGCAGGATGCATCAGGCCTGGGATGCTGGTGGATCACAGAATGCTCAGGTTGAGTCTTAGGTGTTTTCCCTGCAGCAGGGAGATGGAATTGTCCTTTTCACACAAAAACACAGGTATCTCCTGTTCCATCCTTTCTGAAGGAAAAGAAAGATTGATGCACACATCCTGTTGAGGACTGAGTTGTCCATGGTATGTTGTTTTTCAAAGAAAAGCCTGGTTTAAATGTTCAATAGGCAGAACTGCTGTGAGATCATGTGGGGAACTGAAGGATGATCTTTGCCTTTGTTGTATTGAAAAATGTTCTGCACAGCTCTTCAGGAAAAAATACCTAAATGCTTTTCCTGCAAAGACTGGATAAACACTATAGATTTTCCTCCTGATTTTAAGCATGACAAGAATCAAAGATATCTGTCCCTGAATGAAGGGAAGACCACTAAGCTGAACTGAAGTGAGGAAGGGGATGTGATTTTGCTAATACCCCACAAATACTGATGTCAGTCCTTACCAAGGTAGAGATCTCCTGGCTCAAAGGCAAGCATATGACAGTCCAGCTGAGGATGGATGGGTGTAACCCAGCAAGAGCCAAATAACACACCTGTTCTTTCCTATGTTTGCCTCATCTATGCTCCTGTCACTCTGCTGATTTTGCAGGATGGAAAGCTGATTATGTGTTGTGCCTGACAACAGTGACAGACAAGGGTGAGGTTACCCAGTGAGTCAGAAAATGCTTGCAGGAGTTAGTTCTGGCAGCCAGTCCTGCTGCAAAGTCACATTTCTCTTATGCATCTGCCATTTATGTTGTTGGTAACCATAACTTTGACAGTCCCTTAAGGGTATTAGTTTTATAAGTATGAGCAGTTCTTCAAGGATTTCTGATACATACAAGAGTGCCTTGAGGCTCAGGTCTTCTGGCACCTTTCTGTGTGGCTGAGTTCACACATATTGTGAAGAAGAACAACAAAAATGAATTTATTCTTTATTTGGTGAGTACAGGTGTAAATGTGGTGGGGTGAGCCCAGTCCACAAGAGCAGCAGTAGGGATCAGGCTTCAGTCTGGAAAGGGCAGCAGAACACTTGTTCCTCCTTCCCCACACTTGACAGACATCAACCTCACATCACACCCACAGCTACAACTGACCCGCAAACTGCTTTTAGCAAACTCTTTGTAAATGTGCAAAAGTCACAAATACGAGGTACCACAGGGAAAGAGGTGGGATCAGAGCACTAGCATTGGAACTCCACAGTAGTTTTTCTATACAAAGATAATTTAGGGATTGCTAGAGACTATAGGTTCAGGCTCTGCCTCAGATAAGCATCTTTCTTTCCCTAGGACAGTCTCTTTGGGCTGGATGCATTGTGTTAGGAGTGTCACATTTTGGAGTGTTTGAGGGTTCTCAGCTCACCAGCATTTTTGCACTCACATTGCAAGTTGAATGTTTCTTTTAACTTGCCAATCAAACTGAGGCAATATATTGCAACAGAGATGAACACATTCTTGAGTCTTCCTTTTCCAAGTAGTGGTCAACTGCTTTTTGACCTTGGCTAAACATGGATTTTTGCTATGTCCTATGCGATTTAAATACTTCGATACTGACAGCAGTATCTTAGATAAAAAAGATACTTATTGGGGGACATACCTTATCTTTGTCCTCCTACATGTCTCCTGAATCACATTTCAGTCTGCTCTACAGTGCTGCATTTACATGAAACCAGTCCTAAAATTCAAGGTGACACCTCCTCCCCCATGATGTTTATCTGGTTAAAAGGGACACTCATCTGTCTGATGGTTTCAGCAGAGCTAAAGGCTCAAGACTTTAGTGAGAGTATTTATATGAAGCAAAGGGGATATTCTATGGGACTGGTTTCTCAAAACTTGCAAGTGCCATCCTTTCAGGGTAACATAATTTCTCTTATAGCATACGTAATGGAGTTGCGCTGAAACGATATCCTAATCCCTATGTTAAGTTTTACAGGATTTATAGATTTGGATAAACAGTGTTTGATATCCCTTTGTAGCAGATCAACAGGGTATTTAATGGGAAATAACAAGTGGGCTCCTATTCCTTCTCTAGAAATCTTTGATCCACATCATAGAGTTGGCTAGGAGTACAGAAAGCAGGAGATTTATGGATGATAAAAAGGATGACATCATGTTTCTGGACTGCTCTCCATGTCACTGCTGTCTGTAAAGAAATGTGTTTTAGGCAGAACTGCTCTTCTGCCTATTTCAGTGCCCTTGCCTGCATCCAAGGGGGGAATGGATCACAACCAAATCCAAGCCCTGGGACACCTTATTCCCCCAGCCCGCAGCTTCTCCCTCCATGCTGGCAGGGCTGGGCACAGGACAGCCTGGAATGGCCACCCCTCCATCTGGAAGCTGGCAGTGTTTGGGAAGGGGGTCAGGCTTTGAGTGTTTGCTGCGATGGCTGTCACTGAGTCCTTGCCCAGTTCTAGTCTCCCTTCCCACAGCTGGGCTTTGCCTTCCAGCTTTGCGGACGTGGCCAGTGACTTAAGGGTGCTTGTGAGAACAGTCAGTAGGGCTAGGACTTCCCAGGATTCTTGGCTGGGGGGCCAAGGGGACCAAGGTGTGAAGGAGGAGGAGGAGGGAGAAGAAAGGCTCTTCTGCTGCTCCTGGACCTCACAGCAAGGCTGTGCAGAGGCACAACAAGGCAAGACCACAAAGGTTTGCACACAGAATTACCTTGGCAAGGTCCCTGTCCCCAAGGGTGGCATCAACTTAGTGGCATGCACTGCACAGGAAACAAGACTCTGTCTTGCACTTTAGCAATTTCTTGCTGCCAAATCTCACAACACGTGCAGTAACCACTGATAAGCAGGTAGCAATAGGTTTTTACGAGCAACCATAGAGATTGTGGAGCACAAGTCAAGCAAGTCACTGTAGAGTCCCAGTGCTCAGCCCCAGCTCTACTGGTATGTAGGGGCAAATGTGTGTCAAGTTCCAATTTTGATCTAAATAACTCTGTGTTCCAGGCTTATGAAATAGGGCACTTGCTGCTGGTGCTCACAGGAAACTCCTCCTGTCACTGCTGGTACTGTCAGAAAATGTAAAGATTGTCAATATGCTCAGAAATTCCATGTCTGCTCTGCTGACAGAGAGGGTGTTTCTTGTGTCAGAAGGAGTGCCACACCCTGAGGAGCCTTGAAACCAGGGGTAGCTGGTGGTCACTAGGGGTTGGGACCATCAGCTCCAGAAAAAAAAAAAATTAAAAAAAAAATTGCCAGTTATCTCCTATTAACTCTCCTTTCTAAATGAATGGCCATCTTGTGCAGACTTCTCTGAGTGCATCAGCCTTTGGGAAATGATGATACTATTACTTCATCCTTCTATCATCTAACACTTCTCTTCCAGTGTTTTTCCTATCATGATGCCTGCTTTAAAGTATTTGTGGTAGCGAAAAACAAAAAATAAAGAATCTCACAGAGAACACATTTAGAAACTTGAATGTCATATATATTAAACTCAGACAGTGAAACCCATGGAATGCAGGGCTCTCCAAGAGAAAAATGTGGCCTGAGCTATGGAAAATGAGTTTCCTTCCAGCTCTCATAAGTTCTGCAGCAAGCTTTGTAAATCTGCCGACTGCTCAGTGCCTGACCAGCTATCTGCAGAAAGTCCCAAGAAAGCTTGCCATAGAAATTCCAGGCATTTCTGAGAGAACTGAATAAAAAAGCATCTGTCTGAGTTAGTGCATA
Organism: Agelaius phoeniceus; assembly: GCF_051311805.1. Lineage (NCBI taxonomy): Eukaryota > Metazoa > Chordata > Aves > Passeriformes > Icteridae > Agelaius > Agelaius phoeniceus. The sequence continues at coordinate 58,656,724 of NC_135267.1, forward strand.
ATCTCTTTTGATCTGAGTTCAGATATGAGGTTTTGTAGTGGTTTATGTCAATCATGGTATGAAACTATCATAAAACATGTCAGTAGATAATAGTAAATGTATTACATCAAAGTCAATAGTATATAATGACTTAACTCTGTGGGACTGCATCAAGACCTACTCAAATATTTTTAGCACTTATAAAGGAAAGAGACTTCAGGGTGGATCCCTTCTCTGCTATGTATTTATGTCTGCTTTTATGTTTTTGAGGCAAAAGTGATGAACTTTGTCCTCTTGCAGAACATTTATAATATCAATAGGACTAGAGGAGAAATCTCCAGTCAGATATTGATGTATCAGTGTGACATACCAAAAATATCAATGCTATCCTGAAAAAGGACAAGCAGGCTTTGTCTGTCAGTGTTTTGATCACTCTGAATTGGAGCTGCTTCAGAGACAAAATAAAAGTGCCAACCTTTCAGCAGATGTAGGCCAGCAGGTCTCTATCAGCATCACAGAGCTGCTGGGTTCTTAATGGAGGGATGCCAGGTACCATGTGAACTGTACCATGTCTCATAGCACCTGCTCAGGTGTTTCTTCTAGAGGTGTTTCATATTATGGAAATTATTTGGTGAGCCCCAGTCACCATAAAGGTATCCTCTCCTGGTCTCCCTCCCTGCCACTGTGATGGTGCCACCTGTACAGACCTCCTCTGCAGGGGTGGCCTTGCTCCCATTCCCACATCAGTGGCTGCAACCACTTCTTCTTCATCCCAGGATGCCTGAGCATATTGGAGTGCAAGTTGGTGTGAGAGACGAAGATCAGGAAAAACATTTTTCATCCTACCAGTGTTGCAGCCACCCCTGTAGAGGAAGGTTTGCCCATACTGTTTCCAAAGACTTAAAGATTGGAGAATCATCAGGTCGAAATAGCATCACCTACCATGGTGTGGATGCTTGGTCATAGCTAAGTGTGAAAGAAAAGAGAACTATTCACTGTCTAAAGGCTTAGTGGCTTAAGAGCTTTGTTCACAGGAGAGAAGCTGCTCTGTCCTATGGACAGACACAGAGCTAAATGGGCAGAGATGTTCATTGCCTGGATTTCTGTGTTCATCTCTAGGGTGAGTTATGCTTATCAAGCCTGATGCACATTGCATTTTCCACCGCTGCAACTTGTTTCCATGCTGTTAGTCTAGTGAAACACGAGTCAATGCTCTCAATTGTTTTTCAGAGTAAACAGCTCATAATATTTCCTACAGAAGTACATTTTTTTAAGATTTGGTTTTAGTTATCTGGTACTTCTAAAGATGTAATTTGTTGTTCTATTGTTTATAAGATTTCTTGTTAAGAAGGAAAAAGTTTTTATTCACACATTATTTGTTATTTGACTGAATGCCGAGGGAAGGCACGAGGAATTTACTGGCAGCTAGGATGCAGTATAATTTCAACAAGCTGAAGGTCTTTCTAACAGACAATAAAGACCTTTGAGCAGGCCAGTAAGTGAAATAGATACTGGATGCAAAGCCTTATGGTTCAGGACTTTAGGAGGAGAAGAAACTTGTACCACAGAAAGTTAACTCTCTGCTTGGCCCTGAAGTAACTTGTCATTTAGGAAAGGACTTTTTATCCATTTCAGAAAATTATAGAAATTTCAAGTTTTCAAATAATATGACATGTGGGCTAAGAAATAGACTTTCTGGGGAAATTTCTCTAGGCATGATTCCTTTGGCAGCTGAATTCCTGTCTTTCATCCGCAGGAGCCTCTTTTCTAGTTAGCAGCAATGCTTTCTGACAGAATGTGTGTAATAAAGAGTCACACTTGGCCAGATGTGATAGAAGCACAACAGTGGTGGTAGATCCAGAGATGTGAGTCCAATGTAGGCTTGAAGTAGAGACTCCCCTGACTGCAGGTGAATATTTGATCATTTGAGCAACTGAAAGAATGGGAGATGCTGATTGAGATAGGTAATTGATTGATTGATTGATTGAGTACTTTTTCTTGCTATAGACACACAAGGTATTGTTTATAGGCATGATCTGTAGATTTATTTTGAAAGAGATGCCCCAGGGTAATCGACCTATTCCTGCCGCATGAAATCCTGTTCTGACTGGTGTAGGGAATGTACCAGAATGAGATGTTAAGCTCAGGTTTCTGCACAGAAGAGCTCTGCCAGCACAACCACTTTTGGGAATTCTGAGGAAGGAGCACACCATGCAGGAGTAATTTTAGGCAGGCAGTGCTGACCATGCCAGCAGAGTGCCACCAAGGCAGCCCAACAATTGGTGGTGTTGTACTTGCATCAGCAGCACCTGACATCCTTTCAGAGGCATACATTCCCAGGGCAGGTCTGTTTGGAAAGGGCAATTCTTTGTGCTGCTGAAATTTTCTGGGATCCTCTGACTAAATAAGGCTTCTGAGGAGAAGTAACAGAGGAAAGGATACAAGTAATGATTTACATACAATAATGAGAATAAGAGCCACAGGACGCAGTAGCTCTTGTTGGGTGGTCAGGCTTCATTGCCTTTTCCTCTGCAGGGTCTCCTTTTTCCAGTTTCTGTGTTTCCCAGTATGCACTATTCCTGGGTGAGAAGATGCGGGCAAACTAGAAAAAACCACATCTCTGAAATGAAGGACCCTAATAAATTAAAAGGGAAGCTCAAATGGGGATGCTGATAGCAGTATCCAATGAACATCCACTCACCATCACTGCTGGATGTTGAGAACATCTGCAAGGCCACCCAGTGACCATGGATTGTGCACATGGATAACCACTCAAAGACTAACCATGGCTGGGAGTTGCTTTCCTTACCCCCATATAGGAGCTCCTGTTACCGCTGACAATGCTACAGAAATTTCAGGACTTTTCCTATGCATAACATATTCATTCTTCCTCTGCAACACTGTGGGGAATAGATTATTCCTGTTTTGGTTTTGGCTTGCTCTGAACAAAGGGAGTGGTTTTTTTTTGGAAGGAATACTGTATCTTCTGTTTACTTTGATTGTTAACATAAGAATTAAGTCTGTGAGCAGGCTGTTTTTCATTAACCCCAGTGCTTCCTTCCTTGTCTTTTATGTCTGCTGGTGACTCACCCGGAGCAGAGGAATGACAGAGGTGAGTTGCAGGATTGTTTGTAAAATATGTATTGGGGATTCCTAAACACATCCTACCTTTTCCATCCATTTGCAAATGATTAGATGAAATGTGGAGCATTTCCTTACAAAATAAAATAACATTGAAATGAATCCCAGATGAGTCGTAAATTTCATTTCTATTAAAAAAAAAAGTGCCTTTGAAGAGGTATTCAGGGCTGCCTGTGCTATTTGTGTCAGGCACACTTGTTGCATCCCCTTTTGCTGCATATTGGCTACCCTTGATTTATCCATTTGATTTTCAGGTATTTCCAGCCTTTGCTGGATCTCCATTATTCCACCTCTGGTGGATGCCCCTTTGCATCCTCCCTGACAAGCACATCATGTGCAGCTTTCTTCTTCCACCCTCCCTGTTCCTTCCAAGAATTCCTTTCAAGCAGTCTTCTGTTCTCTCCTTTAGCCAAAAACAGTCACAAGCTTTGGGCTTAGTTTGAAAAGCTTGAGCACAGCTGCCTTGGGTGGGGTTGGAACCCAATGACCTCTACAGTGAAGCAAGAGCTGCAGTTCAGAGGTAACTTTTTTCCTACTGCATCCTAACCTCCTCTCCTCTCCTCTCCTCTCCTCTCCTCTCCTCTCCTCTCCTCTCCTCTCCTCTCCTCTCCTCTCCTCTCCTCTCCTCTCCTCTCCTCTCCTCTCCTCTCCTCTCCTCTCCTCTCCTCTCCTCTCCTCTCCTCTCCTCTCCTCTCCTCTCCTCTCCTCTCCTCTCCTCTCCTCTCCTCTCCTCTCCTCTCCTCTCCTCTCCTCTCCTCTCCTCTCCTCTCCTCTCCTCTCCTCTCCTCCTGAAAGCAATAAGTAGAATCAGTGGATCAGGCTTTGCTTTAACCATACATACCTGTCCCAAACCCTTTTTCAGAGCTGTCTGCAGGAAATCCTGTCACTTAAGGACCATTTTTATTGACTTGGGGTTTTGTGCACTTTACCTTTCTTTTAAAAAAAGGTATATTCCATCCCTGGTGTGTTTTAACTGATACAGCTTTAGAGAGCTATTGCACACTTTCAGACTTATTTTTCTGTTCTTCTTGTGTAGAGTAACTTCTCTGGTCACTTGATCCCCCCAGTAACCTTGCTTAGCACTACTCCAATTTAATTTACTCCTTACAAAAAAATTGTGCACAGCAGTACAAATTAGGCGTCACAAGAACTTTGTGTCATCCCACTGATTCATGAGTCCTTGTACTCGAAATATCTTTTCATCTTGTGATCACATCTACTGTTCTTATGGATGCACCACATTTTTGGCTTGACATCACCCTAAATAATACACTTCAGTCTGTCTCCTCCATCATCTCACACAAACAAACTCCTGGGATATAGCAGAGATCCTTCCTACTGCACATTAAGTATATGACTTTGTACTTTTAATTTAATTTCTACTGTTCCAGACTTCAAGGTCATCCAGTTTTTTTCCCAAATGACATTGCAGCCCTTGCCTCTTGGCAGTTCCTTTCTATGTTGCATTAGCAAAAATTTCATTAACACATGAAAAACTGTAAGAGGTCATTCAGGTCATTTCAGAAAGTGTTGCTATGAGATCCAGTACTCTCCACTGGATGAACTTCACCAATCCTTTCCAACACAGTCTGTTCTCTGCTTTTAGTCTGCTGTCACTTGCAGCTGTCCCCACAAGAAATGCAGTGGGAAATGTTTTACTTGAGCTCAAAAAGATCAGGTCTTTTGAATTTTCTTCTTCCAGAAAGCACTTGTCCTGTACCCCAAAATGTTAGCCCTCCTAAATAAATACACTTTAGGTTTCATTGCCTTTTCTGCTTGTCATAGTGCCCTTAGTTACTATGGCTTCCCCCTTTTCCAGTTGTAGGTTCTCCAGGGTTACAGGGGAAGGAAAGTATGTGCCACTGACATTTCATGCATTATCTTCTTTCAAATTTACTTACATCCTGGTTTTGGGAACCTGCTCTCTCCAACTAGTGTCAACTTCTTACATCTTTGTTCCCATGTTTGAGATCAGCATCTTTATTAAAAACTCAGATTGTAGGACTTGTCTAGATTACCCCTCATTTCAACCTTCTCCATTTTTCACATCAGCCACACTTTTCAGTCCTTCTACCTTCTATACATGGTAGAAAAAAAAATTTCCATTTCTTTACAACTACTTGCCTTTTTAATTTCTATACTTGGGAACTTTTAACCATAAGCATCTCTACTTATTCATCTTTCCCATGCCCTACAGACTGTGCTTGCTTGTGCTTACCCTTTTTTTATGGTAATACTGATTTTTGTGCTAGCATTTTAATCTGTTAGATATGCAGTCCTTCTGTATAATTTTTTTTTATTTAAAACACTGTCTGAGAGTAGTTTTTGTACCTGTGTCAAAAAACTTTCAAACCTATGTCTAGAATACTTTTCATTTTACTTCATTCAAAGCAAATCTTCACCCTTTTTTGTGGTTTGAGGCTTTCACTGTTCTTCACACCAATTTTGGCTGGTGTCTTAGAGTAACACTGACATGCAAATGCAATAGACATCAGTTAAGTGCAGTTTAATTGAACTGGTCAGATGACCATTTATAAGTAAAGTATGGAGGTAAATGTGATTTAATGTAATTAGGGTTGCCATACAGCACACAGGTTTCACTGCTCAGTCCTTTGATAGAGAGACACTTAACATGGCAAGTATTTTGGCAGACACTATTATTGTGGCTTATTAAAATGATCTAATCCTAAAGTCAGGCCTCCTTTGCAAAGCATTGCATGTGTCTGTTCAATTTTTACATAAATTCTCTCTTGGTGTGGTATTTTTTCTCCTCCTAGGGAAAACACACTACAAATGCATTCATTCTGGACCTCCTGCCCTTGTCAAGTCTGGTGAGCACCTTTGGTGGCCAGTGTGGTGGCCAGTGCAGGGCCTTCTCAGGCACATCTCTGAGGTGGTGTTGGAGCTGTGGCCTTGGCCTCCTGAGGAGATTGGCCTGGGGTCAGGTGGGTTCTGAGCAGGGTGCAGGGTGATGGCTCCCACAGGCAGGGGGATCCATGGGGCTCCACTGGGAACATGCTGTGCAGCAGTGGGGGGACACCTGGGTCAGACCCCCATCAGCAGATGGCTTTGCTGGTGTCAGTGCTTGGAAGGGGCTGAGTGCCTGGCTGTGAGCACAGGGCACACACAGGGACTGAGGGGGAACTCCTCCTGCTCTCTGGGATATGCTGCAGCAGCTTTATTGCTGGTTTTCCCTGTTGGCCAGCCTTAGTGGCACCCAGGCCAGCACCTGTGGGAATGGGGAACTCCTTCCTGACACCCCACCAGTGGGATGAGATCCATCAATCCCATGGACTCCCCACTGTAGGACCTGCATCCAGCAGGGCTCTTCTCTAGCTCATTCAGCTCCCTGTGCTGGGCAGCAGAGGATGGATCTGATGCCACAGGATTTCCACAAGACTGCCCTGATATGGGGAATCATGGGGACTCTTGCCAGTTTTTGGCTACAGTAGTTTGATCTGTCACTTTGATCCTTATCACAGTGGTTTAGCCCCTGATTTTTTCTGTGCATAGTGAGGAGAAAGAAGAATAAATGTCTGGCAGGCAACCTTGTTATCTTTTGCACATCAAGGGGATTTCTGTGAGGCAAGAACCCTGCAATGAACTTGATTTCTGCATATTTGCTCAGATAGTGCAAGCACTTTTCCTTTTATAACCTCTAGCTTATGATAACTTTTCATTTACTTCAGATCCCAAAGGGGACAAAGTACATTGAAATACAGTCAAGTAATACAAAATTAAAGTGACTCTCTTGGAGTAAGAAAACAGAAAAATCCAAAGACCATAGGAGTGTTTATCTTGAAAGCAATAGGATGTTCCTTCAGCTCTGGCTGCTGCTCTTTGTAAGGGCATAAAGGTGGGGAGCTGCACCTGAAGGATGGTGCAGAGCAAAGCCATGGGGCTTGGTGTAACTGAGTGTATATAGAAATCAGCCCAAGATATGAAAGATTAGTGAAAACTTCCTGCTCCAGACAGAAAAAGGCATGGAGGAATGAGAGACTGGGTAAAACTCCAGCCCTGCTGAAGTGGGCGGGAATTTTGTCTCTGATCATGCAGTATAGGAATCTCCCCTACAGACTCATAAGAAATTTTGCAACTGTGTAGTAATGTGTGCCAGGGAAAATTCAGTGCTTTGCTAAATGAGTATTTGATACTACATCTGTTTACATGCTTTCCAGCAAAGCTATACTGTGTTCTTTCTCCTTCAGGGACAGAGAAGCCCGGAAAGGCCTCTCTGAGGGGAAGGAGCAGAAAGAGCCCTTTTCCTGCCCATTTATGTTTGTCACATGCCAAAGAGGTCCTAGGGCCATGTGACACTTGTGGTTTTTCTCCAAAGGCACTGTGTCAGTACAGACAATCCCAGCTGACTGCCCTCGCTGTGCACTTTTGTTTTCCAGCATAACCTCCTTGGAAAATGTGATCTTACAGTGCTGGCCAGTCCCATCAGTCAGTCTGTCACTCCTGGTTGGTGTCTCCTGTGGTAACACGATGAACAAGTTGTGGGGGTTTGGGGATTTGGGTTTTTTTTGGTCGTGGTTTTTGTTTGGTTTTGTGGTTTTGTTTGGTTTTGGTTTGTTTCTTTGTTTGTTGGCTGGGGGCACGGGGATGAATGTTGACTTTCTTCTGAAGCTTTGCATCCCATTGGCATGTCCTTTCTGCTGAACCAATTCATCCCTCTTCCCAGGCAGTTCCCAGCATCCCCTGCAGAGCTACATCCCTGGTTTTGGTCGGTCTCTTCTCCTCCAGACTGCACAGAATATCGGACTTCCTTACAAACATAAACAGAGTAGTGTCACAATAATCCTGCCAGATAAGGAAGAATTATCACCCCTCCTTTACAGCAAAAGCATGAGAGCTTTTCTAGTGCCCAGAAATACGCAGTTGCCAAAGCCCAGCTGATTTCTCTAGCCTACATCATGTTTTTGTCAGGAGGAGATGGCTGGTTTCTGAGTGGGGTGGAAATGTCTCCACTGACACAGGGTGTGGCAAAGGGATGAAGGGGAGAACTGCTAATTTTGGTGATTGACTGGAAGGGACATTCCTGTTCAACTTTTGGCAAGCAAGTGCAGGGTTAGCTTAATAAACTACAACAATTCTTTTTTTTTAATTAAAAGAAGGGAGGGATGTGTTCAGTTTGTAAACACAAATGCAAACACATTTGGTAACTAAGCAGTTTGGCCAGCGTCCTGCTTGTAAAAGCAGAATTTTGCAGTTAGACTTTGAAATAATAGCATATAACAGTACACTGTGTATTTGTCATGAAGTGATTTCATCTTTTCTGTTAATGTAGTCTACCCAGTGCTGAGACTGATGTTTTTAAAAGTCAGATGTGACAAAGGAAAAAGTTAATCCTTTGGACAAAGAAAAACATGCTGATTAGCTTCATTATTAAGAACTATGTGAATATGCATTTATAACATTTTGGATTGAATATCACAAGGCTTGAGTGCAGGTCGTCACAAAAATCATCTTCTAAGAATGCAGAAAATGCTATTGTTTTAAAGATAATAAACATTTTCTGTGATTTTATGACCAAGAGCTTTTAATATTAGAATTTAAAGATAAAAATATTTGAAATAGCTTGTGGCAGTTGATACTGTATGTTTACATATTACATTCTTTTTCAGTTTAGACACTGAAAATATATGAGGTGGTTCCTGAGTTTGTTTCCAGAAAATGTCAGCTTCACTTTCCTATTAACACATTGCTAAAGCTTTGGCCAACTATGTCTAAAACAAACCTGCTACCATGAGGGGTAAAACTGAAGGAGCACCATTACAGTTTGAGGTATGAAATTGCTGCAAAGATATAGAGAGAGACCTGAGGAAGAGACATCCTGCAAGGCACGGGAAGAAGGAAGAAATCCAGAAAGGAGAGAAGCAGCCCCCCTCCTCCCAGAGACTGCTGCTCCAACAGATGGACCTCCACTGAGCCCAAGGCACAACCACAGCTGATTAACCAAGCCACAGCCTGGGTCTGATAATGACATGGGCAAGAGGGTCTGTGTGGCTGCAGGGTCAGTACCCTCACTTGTTACTGAGAGCACACAAGTAGGAGTGACTGCAAAGCTGAATCCCAGTGGCCACCACCTCAGAATGGGATACTGGCTCCAGGATGGTGTGTGGTGTCAGGAGGGAAAAAGACTTTGCATGAGGAAGACCTGAGATGTTCAAGTGTAGCAGCTCCATATCCAGCTTTAAGGCATCACACTCACTGTGGATCTGAGCAAGAAGGGCTGGGCTCAAGTGTCATGGTGAAGAAAAGTTTCTGAACTGCTGGTACCCTCTCACAGCCTTGCAGCCTGCATTGACAAGGTAGCAACATGAGAAACAGCAGAAGTGAGAAACACTCTGCTTTAAGGGTCAGGAGGGTCATGGCTCTCCTCTCTCCAATGCCAATGAAGAATTATTGGGAGATCTTTATAACCTTGACTGGGGAACCCTGCAGAAGTACTGCCTGATGGCATCACGCCTCTACACCTTCACCCATCAACCACAATGCAACAAACCACACCATTATCTAACAGAAATAACTCCCCTCAGTGCAAGGTGATTTTTGAAAGACTGTAAAAGGATTTAAAAGACTTGCTGATCTAAGAAGCATACAAAATAAAACCAGCAGTATATGTTGTTTTTTCTTGACACAACACTTTTTCTTTACCTCTATATTTGTGGGTGTAGAAGGATGTTTTTATATCTGATGCAATTAAAAATTTTCCCTCCTCCATTTTATGCCTATAAATGCCTTTATGCCATCACTGTTCTAAGAAAAAATGAGTCCCAATCCTTACTAACAGTTAAAAAATATTGAACTATTTGCTCTACTTACCAAAAGCCTTCATTTAATCAAGTCTAATTTGTTATTGCTGCTTCCCTGTTGTTTTGTTTCTGGGACAGATTCAAGTAGTGCTTTAAACCAAGACCTCCAAAATGCCTTAATGGATCAGAAATAGCGTTTCTATTGTAACTGTATTAATCTCTTGATAATTTATCTTTTCATTAATGAAGAGTCTGACTTTGTTGTTCCAGCTCAGCCTTTAATGCTAAAGATGTTTTTTGTGGTTTGACATGTGAAGAGTGGGCACTCAGGGGCAGAGGTTCATGTGGTGTAAATTCCCATTGTTCCCTGAAAGCCATTTCTGAGGAAGCCAATGCTGATTCCTGCACAGGGGTATCAGTTTACAGCAGCTGTTAACTTTTCCAATCTGCTGTGATTTGAGGAGGAATATTTTTAATTAATATTACAGAATCATTAATGTTGGAAAAGACCTCTAGGGTCATCAAGTCCAACCATTCACCTGACACTGGCAGGACCGCCCCTAAACCATAGTCCTAAGCACCACATCTACATGGTTTTTGAACACTTCCAGGGATGGTATCCACCACCTCCCTGGGCTGCCTATTCCAGTGCTTGACAGCTCTTCCAGTGAAGAAATTTTTCCTATGACTGAGGAAGTTTTTTAGTAAAGAAATATTTCATGGCTACAGAGTCTGCAACAGGAGTGTTTCCAATGCTCATGTCAGGCCAAAACATAAATCGTGTTTTGAAAATTTGTTTTTATTTTTGCTGAATGTAGCAACTGGATGGTTGGCACTGACTGGAGGCAGTAAGAAGCTGGTTTCTGTCCCTAGTTCTGCTACTGCACTGACACAGAGGCCAGGATCACACTTCATGTCTCCTCTCCTGTTTTTTTGCTGGCTGTTTACCAAGGATGTACAAACACAGTTTGGTGAGCATTTTCTGATTTGTGGTGGTGCTTTAGAGCAGTGCAGACATCTACACTCAGCTAGAAGGCAAGAAGAAGTGCTTTTAAATTCCTTGGGATTTTTTGGAAAAACTTACCCTAGGTCTTGAAGATTAGTAAAGTCTCCTTCCAAAAACCAGTGTAATTAGTTACTCTGAACACAGAGAGCTGAGATTCAAAAGCAAAGAGTCCATGGAAGGGCTCCAGCATTTTCTGACCTAGCAAGCCTAGTGTGTGCCAGCAACCATGTGCTTCAGCAGGGTAATTGTCCTCACAGGGATAAAAGCAGGAGTGCTGTGAACTCCCTCAAGCCTCCTTGTACAACTTCTGCCCCTATATTCATGCCTGCAGCCTCCTTCCATGTGTGCATGGAGGTAATGAAGTCAGAACTGGGTTGGTAGCATGTGTATCCTCAGAAGATTATAAAGAAAATAAAGGGGGTTTTACTAATTTCCTCTGATTTGACATTTAATGTATTAGCATTTCTTTCTTTTACTATTCCTTAAATTGGTAAAATGTGGGCTTTCATCATAAGGTTTTCATCTCAGCAATGACAGAAATACATTAAGCAGAGCTCAAACAGACTTTTATTTTGTGAGAGACCAGCTTTAAAACTAGTTGGATAGCTACACTGGAAGAGCACAGATCTGTGCATGCAGCAGAGGTTGGCCCACTCTCTCAGGAGGCAGAAAGTTTTCTTGCTGGTGTGTTGTGTGTGAACTCTCTGTGCTCCCCAGTGAGTGCAGTGAGCAGGACATGGGCACAGAAACACACTGCTGCCAAACCGAGCATGAGCTTGCAACAGATCAGCTCTCTGATAACTGATTTAATGACCCTTTCCAGCTTGCAGGACAGATTTTGCCTCTGATCCTATTGTGGTAACTCCCTCAAAAGTCTCTTGGCAGGCCTTTGATCCTGCCTGTGACAAATGACTGCCGCAGCCCCACAGAAAGGGCAGCAACTGCTCCTCCTGACCGAGCTATTTACCTGTGCTAGCCAAAAACCATTCTCTCAGATTGTTTGTCTTCAAGATGGGGACAGCCTCAGCTACTATTTCCCTTTTTTACTTCCTCAGTTTCCTGATGTTTTAAACTCTTTTGTTCTCTTTAGTTTTTCTTTCCTTCTTCTCTCTACTTGGTCTGCCTTCCTTCTTTTTCATTTTCTGCCTGCTTTCCACTATTATAAGGGATTTTCCCCACTGCTCTCATCCATGGCCTTCTCTGCCATTTCTTTGCTCCCTATTGTCTTTCTTCTGTCTGGCTCTTTCTGCTCATCAGTCACATTATGACAGCAGGGAGCAGCTCACAGAAGAAAGACCAGCTGGGTTACATCCTGGTAAGAGCACATGCTGCTGATGACAGGACCCAGAAGATGGAGCAGCGATGCCTCCACACTGTTTTGGATTTGAACACATGATCCAGACAGGGAGGGAGAGGGGGTTTTTCACTAGCCCTGCTCTGTTTATGTACCTCTGCACACATGGGACATGATTACACTGCCATGGGCACTGGCACAGCTGGGGAAGGTAGCAGCAAGAGGATAAGCTCTGCATGCATGATGAAAGGAAATCACTGGAGGAGTTACAGCTTTGCTATGAAAGGCAACAACCCAAGGAGAAGCATTTGAAAGGAAGGCAGAGTTCTCTGCTGCACATGTCACTCCCATCTTGGGGAGGATTTTATATATGGGAAAGAAGCAAATACTGAGCATGGCCCTGCTCCCAGTTATGCTTTCCAGGAGAAGGCTCCCTGGCTTGCTCCTCATTGTGTCTCTGCCATGGACCTCTCAATCAGAATAGGCAGTGGGGACCATGCACTCCATGCAGGAGTGTGGGACAGCTTGTGTGCAGTCGGGCAAAGGACTGCATCCAAGGAACTCACAGAGGTGGTGCTGGGGCTCAGTTAAAGGGCAGCATTAATGGAATCACCTGCCAGTGTAAGGCTGTTCTGAATTAGCAACACCAGCAGCAGCATTTTTGAATGTCCACAAGCCATCAGCACTGTGGCACAATTTGTGTGTTGCTGGTGGTAATGGTACCCATTTAGAAATCCTTGTGTTTTCTTCTTCCTCTCATAGATCTAAGATGTGGAAGAGCCTGTGATATCCCTGGCTGAAAAGAAAAGGCAGACTGAGGTACCTTTGGTGCTTGATATTACACCACTTGGTGAGGGAAAGTGACAAGAAGCACTGGGACTTGGCTCATGGGCTCCATTGAGCAGGATGGAGCAGCACATGGAGGCTGCTGGAGGGAGGCCACTGAGGATGCTGAAGTCCAGGGAGAGTTTTAGCATGTGTGAGTAAAGGAGAGCATGTGAATACCTGGAGGTCTGCAATGCTTAGGCTAATCTCTTGTTGCTAAGGAGCCCTACACATGTTTGGTGTCGGCTTGAGTTACCTTTCCTCAGGTGGCCTCCTCCTTCTCCCATGGAAGTCCATCTGTTTGGCCTCAAACCCCATGAGTTTTGGCTCTGAAGCACACAGCCCATCAGAGAGGTCCAGCTGAGGCCTTTCCCAGCCTGGAGGAGGCTCTGTGCCCAGCACCCAGCACTGCCGAGTTCCACCAGCTGTGTCCTGACAGGTGACTCCTGCCTGAGCCACATTCCTGCGCTGGCTTTGTCCCACAGAGAGCAGCTGGCCTGGCATGCCATGGGCAGGGAGATGTCCCTGCCTCCTGCACAGTCACTGCTCTTCTGGAAAAAGCTGTTGGACACTGCTAAAGCAGCAGCGGGTGAGGCTGGGGTGAGGCTGGGGGTAGGTGTGCCTCAGGGTCTGCTCCATGCTGGCTTTCTGCTAGCACAGTCTCTGGCTGGTTAAAAGGGGGTAAATGCTCACCATATGCTGCCAAACTGGGCTTGTGTAAGCACTAGGAAAAGTTGGATACTTGGCCTTGGCCTTTCCCAGCTGGGGCTACCTTCTGGGTTCTGAGGAGGGGATAGGCGGGGTGTGGAGGGTCAGGGACATCACATCATAATCAATATGATCAAATGAAGCCAAATTTATTATCCCTAAAAGGGCTATATTTATAATAAGTTTCTATTGTCTACGCGTCTCTAGCTAATACATGATTGGTTAATCCTAGCTGTTCATGCATCTAAATTAGAATGCTGATTGGATCATCTCTTTTTTCACACGTCTTGCTGTGGTTGTCTGGCCCACCCATTGCTTTCTCTTTTTTCTCACTTTCCCAAGACATGACAAGAGTCTTGATGACTCTTTTTCTTGTATCTTTCTCAAGGATATACTGACCCCATTTCTGAATATGTTCATTATCCATTATTTGTGAACATGTCCATTGCCATCATTACAAGCAGGCAGGATTGTGCCATCAGCTGAATGTGGCCATTGTCTTGCAGAAACTCCTCAACCTGCAAAAACTCCTCAACAGGGACTCTGCAACTCTGACCCACACAAGAACCTCCTACCTGGTGCACTGGTGAGCAGGCCCCATGAAGAGCCCCTTGTTCAGCTGTGGGCAGCAGCAAGCTGCAGAGATATCCATCCTTTCTTCCACCTCAGTCAAGGGAGATGGCTCCTGGCACCTGCCTGATCTGAGTGCAGCTGTTAGCAGGAAGAAAGTCAGCTTGGAGTTCCTGGGAAGCTGTGGCCACATGGATTGAATGATCACCCTGGTGCCACTGCCTGTTCATTTGGGTTCCTCATCTTCACACCATCCATGCTGGCTCATTTGTGAACACTCCTTGCCCCACAGGGGCCCTCAGGTGCAGGACTTGTTTTAAGGCTGGTGAGATGTACAGGACTTGTTTTAAGGCTGGTACATGGCTGGATGCATTCCTTCCAGCAGCTGAGGGAGACATGAGGTTACTCTAGCTATGAGCTCCTTCAGCCCAAAAAAGGAAAAAAATCCATGGAGACAAAGGTTATCCCATACCTGCCTCAGGGGATCATGGCTCGGAGCAATTGGGCTGGTGGTTTTGCAAGCAGATGCCAGGCTGCAGACAGTGTACATGCCACTGTGCAGAGAGCCACAGAGAGCTGAAATCACTCCTCATCAGGCACTGGCAGAGAGGCCAGCTGGTCACCAGGCAAAGAGCTTGGTCTTTGTTACTAGAATGAGAATCAGCACATTCTGGGGAATTCTCCTAGTGGTGGGGAAAGACTCCTTTGAGCCTGCAGATCCATTGTGAGGCTTCTGGTACAAGAAAGCAACTTGCTGCCAGCTCAGCCTTGCTGCATGTGTGCTCCCTGTCCCCTCTGGCGGGCTCTGGAGACCTACACCTGATGTGGAACTGCAGTGCCTGGTCCATCTCTTTGTCTGCAGGTGCAGGAGGAGCAGCAGAACCTGGCAGCCCTGCTGTTGCTGAGCTCCTGGAGAGGTGGTCACTGTGGGGGTGCCCTCCTGGGGAACAGCCCTTCAGCATCACAGAAGACACACTGGTGTTTGGGGGGCTGAGGAGGGCTTTGCTCCTGTCCTTAGGGCTCCATTCCTGACTGGCATGTACCTGCCAAAGGTTACTTGGCTGAGATGGCCTCCCAGCATGGTGGCTTGTCCACCTCAAAAGTCACAGCACCCAGACATGGATGGCAGTCATTACATGTGGAGTCCACTCTAAAACAACACAGCACAGACTGCAAGCCAAGCATTTGGTATTGAGGAAAAGCCAGGTTTAAGGTTTCCTGTGCCACACCAACCAGCCTTGAGGTTCTGATAGCATCATCTCTCTCTTTGGATCTTGTCACTGGCTCCAGCCTCCTGTTTCTCTTAGTGTGAGCTTCTACCTCTCTCCTGCTTTAGCTGCCAGCTGCAGACCTTTTCTCTCTTCTACATCTCAGTCTACCCTCATCCCACCTCCCAGCCTAAGTTTCTTTTTCTACCTATCAGGTTACGTGCTCTCACCTGACCCTAAACATGCCTCACAGCTGCACTGAGAGTATACACCTCTCCCCCTTCTTCCTCCCATCTCCCAAATCTGCCTCCTGATTCAGGTAGTCAGTCCCACACTCCAAGTTATTCCTCAGATCTGTTTCATTCATGCTCTCCCAACTTTTGCCTTAGAACCATGGAGTTTGTTGCAAATCTTTGCATGCCATTCCATCTCCATCCTGGGAGACCTTTAAAACTACCTCCTTCTGCTGTGGTCTGGAGCCTCCTCACAGCCATCAGCACCAGAAACCACAGCTGCAGGGACAGGAGGAGCTCACCTTCTCACCTGCCTTGAAGCAGAGACACCCAGGGAGGACAGACCAGGTGCTCATTGCAGCTGCCCCTGAGTGGGGCTTCTCAGCCTCCTACACAGCCCTGCTTCCATCCATTGCACAGGTTAACCTTGTTAGGTTTAGGCACCTTATTAGATGAGATCAACCATCTTCACAGCAGGAAAGTGTTGCTCAAAGTATTCAAAGACAGGAAAACTTCTGATTAAACTGCACAAGGGTCTCACAGTGGAGGCTGTCAGGGAAACATGGGGTGTGTGTGCAGCACAGCTACTGGCATACTCAGCAGTAACTCACTGTCAAGGCTTACTGGGGGCTATGTGAAAAGTGAAGGCATTCCTCATTTAATTTATTTGCTTCTGGGGATATAAACTCATAGAATGTCACAGCAACACTTCTGTGATTTTTACAATGCATAGTGGCTTTCCAGGCTGTTAGCTCTTGTTGGCACAGAAAGTTTTTGTGGACATGCCATAGCATGTGTAATGCTTCAGTCTTTTTGGCTGAGTTCACAGACAGCAAATAGAAAGCATTGGTTTGTCTTCCTGCCATGCCATAGCCTGCCCTCCAGGGTAAGGGAGTTTGGTTGGTCAGAAGCTGCGTAGATGTCTTAAAATATTGCAGTAAGAGTTTCATTTGGAGCAACTCTGAGCACCATTTTTGGCTTTTTGGATAACTAGAAATCCTTGGCCTCATATGTCATCCAGGAAAATGTAGGAAGAGCATTGGACAGCTTGGCTCTTTAGGAAACATTTAGAAACCATGGTTTTAAACTTAGCCTGCCCAAGTAAGTAAAACTACTTCTTTGCATGACTTTATGCTATCCCTTTATGATACAGAAGGAAGACACAGACTATGTGGCAGCTCAGAAATACACTTTCAATTCAGTTTTCTGAATCTCCTATAGTCTGGTTTCCTGAGAAGTTGTTATGACATCCAAGTAAGCAAGTTTTCTCTGACGTGTGGTACTGGATTAAAAAAACCCAAAGAGAAAATGCAGCCTGACTTTGGTAGGCTGCTGCAAGATTAATTGGGTGAGATGCGCCAGCTCAGGAAATTAATTTTTGTTTGGACAGCTTCACTATTGGTAGGGATGATTTTCCTCTGCTAAGCAGAGTGACCAGACACATTCTTTGGAATTGTTATAGAGGAGTGTTAGAGCCAAAGAGAGATAACATATCTCATTCCTGGCCAGCAGTTTGGAGACAGGGGACAGGATGCAATGTACTCAGAGATGCTGCTATATAAAAGTAGGCAGGCTTTAGCTTCTAGCAAAACTTACCTTTCCCCAAGGAGATGTTCAGAGAGAGCAGATGCTGTGTCTTCCATGGTGAATTCTGCACTGTGGTGCTAGTCTTCAGAACTGGGTCAGGCTTGGGGAAATCTGAAGAAAACCAGGGTCTAGAAAGGATGAGAATTCACAGAACCTTGTTGTGATCTTCCATGTTTCCTGTGTCCTAAACTAAACCTTGCCACAGGAGATGTGACTGCAGGTTAGACAGTCCCCCAGAGTTTTGGGAACCAAAGGCTGAAGGGAAGCTTGGGGTTTGAATCTGAATCTGTGACCTCCCTTGTATCCCATAGGGTAAAATACTTTGTTTGATTTTGACTGAGTTTGATTTTTAAATTTTCTTCAGCATCTGTGTGCCTGGCAATCTGGAAGACCACATATAAAGCAAACCAAACTAGTCCAATTAATCAACATGCCATTTTTTGTTGCTGCTGAATTATCAGCAGAGGAAGCACTGATCATGTTTTGCATATTTATCTTCTGAAAGTTTCCCAGAATGCAGGAAAGAGTGTTTATATTGTATATGTGGTATTTTTTGGCAACAGCTTCAGGAGGTCACTTTCCTCTGAGGTCTTTGGTCTACCTCAGAGGTCTCTCGTGTGCACTGTCTGGATTTTTATTGATCTGTCTTCTCTACTACTTAAAGCTTTCTCCTCGAAAGCTTGGAGGAGAATACAAGCTACAGAGAACCCTCAGGACATGATGGTTCAAAGAAAAATAGTCCCCTGCTGTTTACCTCCTGCTTCTTGGGACTCTGATGTACCTGCCCATATCTCCTGCTTCTGCCCCTGGCCCTGTGTCCCCACTCCTGCAGTGTCACAGACACATTTTATGGATAATCCTTTTGCCAGGATCTTTTCTCCTGAGAAGCTGAGGCCTCAGAAACAAAATGTAAACAATGATTATCTGCTGCCGTGGAATGCAACAGGTGCATCTTTGATTGGTCTCATGTGGTTGTTTCTAATTTATGGCCAATCACAGTCAGCTGGCTCAGACTCTGTGGTCAGTCACAAGATTTTATTGTCATTCCTTTTCTATTCCTTGCTAGCCTTCGGATGAAATCCTTTTCTTCTATTATTTTAGTATAGTTTTTATATATAATTTTCTTTTAATTTAATACATGTCATAAAATAATAAATCAGCCTTCTGAAACATGGAGTCAAGATTCTCGTCTCTTCCCTCATCCTGGGACCCCTGTGAACACCACCACATTTGGTGACCCCGAGTGAAGAATTCCACACTGCAGAGCTTCCCCACAACCTTCCAGCCCCTCTTTTCCTTCCCACAAGTCAGAGCTCTCACCCACATCTCCTTCATCAGCTCCCCCCTGCCTGCTGAAGGGACTAAGATTGCTGTGCTTTTTTTTTTGAGTTTAGTTTTCTTATTTCTGATTAGGCCATGTCTTTTGGGAAGAAAATCTCCATACACATGGCAAAGATTTGGCTTTTCTCCCAAATGACAGCCGTTCTTCATCTCTGAACACCACAGAGCCACCTGTGCCTCCTGCTGGCCACACCAACTCTCTCTGCCACAGCTGGGCATGAGGGACTGAGTGGGCATGAAGGGCATGAAGGACTGAGTGGGACACTGGAGCACCATCTAATCACTGGAGCTTCATCTAATCTGTGTCTGGGCATGAAGGACTGAGTGGGACACTGGAGCATCATCTAATCACTCCATGGTGATTCCATCTAATCACTTCATATGGTTGTAATGGCCTCTGAACTACCAGCACCAGTCCTCCTATGTGTCATTACACAACATAATGTGGCTCATTAAACCATTTGTTGTTGTTAATTTGACTTTGAGCTCAACTACAACACCAGCAGCATTGAAAGAAAATACGATTTAAATATTACTGTAACTTTTTACTACAGAATATTATGCATTGTTTTGCAATATCTGGCTGTGGATGTTACTTTAACATGCTTTAAAGTCCATAGTAAAAAAAGCATTAGATGTTCCTCACCCTCACTTTTCATTGTCGCTCAGACAAGTCAAAGCCAACAAGTCTCTGCAAAGTTTAAATATTTTTCCCTTTTGTGTTATGTTTTTAGTGCATTTACAGTAAGACTACATTTTTTAAAATTAGTTCCTAGGCATAGTATAGGGATTTTTGTACTGCAGCACCTGCCAAAAATGATGAGAGTAATGTGGCTGGAGCAGGTCCCATCTCACCCCTGTTCTTGTTTCAGTCTTGGAGTCTGGCACTTTTATCAAACACATTTCTAAAGTCTGGCAGGCCAGGGACATGTTCCTGCAGGGGGGTGCAGCTGGATGCTCCCAGCTCTGTGGCTCCTGCTCTCAGCTGAGAGGACAAGCGCTGGCTCTGGTCATGGCCAGCCACGCCAGCACAGCATTGTGCCCAAGGTCAAACCCCATCCCCAGAGGGGCCAAAGCGTGGCAAAATCTGGCATCCCAGTCTGCTTGTGGCCCTGCAGTCATTGCCCTGGGAACTAATTTCTTGGACTGGCAGATGAAAGAGGCAGATTCCCCACCTGGCTCTTTCCCACTGTGCAAACACAGGCAAGTTCACAGAGCTCTTGTGCGAGCCTGGTGCGTTTCTGTTATACACCAAAAGCATGGGGTTACTTAGCTTCACCTGCCCAGCACACTATAGGGAATGTGGGGCACAGAGGATGCTGTTTATGCTGTGTTTTTCCTTATTTATGAGCCCTAGGAGAGCAGGAACTGATTGTGCAGAAGGGCACTACCTTCTCCTGGCATCACGGCCACTTGAGCCAGCCAGCACAGGCAGGCTAAGCCTACCAGGCTGCACTAAGTGCCACCAGAGAGGGCAAATTCAGTGCCTCTCTGTCACATGCACCAAATTTGTTTCATGTATTAAAACAAATCTACAGCCCTGCAGCATCTCTTGTCTCTGCATAAAAGATCTCCAGTGTATGTGTAGCACTCATTGCTGCACACCCTAAGTACTATCTTTTTTAATTTTACTTTTTTTAAACCTGTTACTATGTATTTGAAGCAAAAAGGTGTTCCCCATTTCACAGGCTCACAAGAAGGCAATAATCAGCCTGAGACTGTGGAAGTAACTGGTGATTGAGCAGTGGGGAATCCTCTAGTCAGTCCCAGGCCAGTGGACTCAGGAAGAGAAAAGACAAGAAAAGAGTAAAGGTGATTTAACAATATGCAGAGTTGGTAGAGAAAAAGAAAGCCCCTTACTGGTGAGACTTCAGGTACACCTGGCAAAATGCAGTCATAAAGCACAACTTGTGTGAACATGTGACACACTGACCTGGAAGGAAGAGCTTGTCTACTCTCTACCTACTCATTTGTCTCACTCTTTCTTGTCTTTATATCCGTCTCCTGTTGCTCCTGTGCATTTGAGAATGTAGATCTGCATGTCAGGCCCACTGCAGAGTCCTGAGCCAGCAGCAGCACTGGGGTCAGTGACAAAGACTGTGCTGTGTGCTCCTCCTACCACTGATACCCACCTTCCTCATCTGTCACTATCATATTTTCTGAAAAATCTTCTTTGCCCAGAATTCTTCTCCTGGGAAGCTGAGAAGCCTCAGAGAAAAAAGGAAAACAATATTATCTCATTTGCTTCTCCTGTGTTTTGCTGCTTTGGAATATGATTTGGAGATTGTTTATCCAACAGGTGGTTATTTCATTGGTTTCATGTGAATTGTTTTTACTTAATGACCAATCACAGTCCAGCTGTGTCGGGACTCTGGCAAGAGTCCCAAATTTTTCATTATTATCTTGTTAAGCCTTCTGTAAGTATCCTTTCTCTATTCTTTAGTAGAATAGAATAGAAGAGAAGAGAATAGAATAGAATATATTAACCTTCTAAGAATATAAAGACAAATTCATCATTTCCTTCCCACAATGGGGGACCCCAAAAGTACCACACCTCAGGAGCAGGAGAAGGCTCTCTTTTGGCTGGCCATGAGGTGTGGCTATCTCCAGCTCTCAGCAGAGCTGTATGCCAACATATTGAGAGTAGAATATTGAGAGTAGAATCCTGCAAGCAACACACTGACTTCCCTCCATACCACAAACATCCTCTCCTAGAACTGAGTCATACCACCCAGCACCTTAAACTGCATTGTTTTAGCTACACTCCACAGGATGCTCTCTCACTTCTGGCTCAAGACATTCCTGCTCCCTCTGACACAAGGCACACTGAGGTGTCTGTGGTGAGGAAGTGATGCATGGCCAGGATGCTGGCCCCACTCCTGCAGACCTTCCCGGCCCCGTGGTACGGGAGGTCAGCGCGGCTGCAGCGCCCACACACATGGGGTGGAGTTACTAATGCCTTCAAAATGACAATCTTCTCTTTGTGCCTTTTCTCTTCGGTTTGTATGTTTTCCAGATGTCACCTGCAGGCTTTAGGGGAAAGGGAAAAGTTAGTGTGAAGAAAATATTTCAGTACTTTGCCTGGGAAGACAGGTGCCTCTCTGAGCAGCTTGAAACACTTTTAAATTAAAACTTAATAGAAAGAGAGCTGTTGCTTCACTATGGGCAGATGTAAAATAGCAAGCTGAAATGTGCTGGGGGAATTGATTTGCCCATGGGCAGAAGTCAAAACCAGTTGATCCCCTCTTTGCCCATCAACTACCAAGACCAAAGTCACTGTGGCAGGTCCCAAATCCAGCCCTGCCCTCACTGTTCATGGCTGCAGTCAGGTGTGGGAGGCCACTGAGCTCTCTTTGTTTGGCTCTGCTTTTGGCTCATGCCTGGGTTCATATTGAGCAGGTGTGATATTGTGCAAACTGCTTATCATGTGTGGACGTCAGGACCCTGCCCTTTGCATATGAACCACTTCTGGGTTACAAAAGGGTGACTCCCTTTTGGGGTTTAGATATTTCTGAGTAAATGTGAAAAAGGGTGACATCCTTTTGAGGTGTTACACCCTTTAGAGAAAACAGTGGCTGCTGGCTTGTCCCTGCAGGAAGGTAAGTTTTAGATGGCAGTTTGGGTTCACTTTTATGAAGCACCTTAAAAATCCGTCTGTATAATCTCTTTCTTGCATTTGATCTGTCTCCTTTTCCTGAAACTAAACAGCTTTTGCCATTCTCTAAGAGCTCCTTGTTGGTGAAACAGAATGGGGAGAATATAGCATATTTTAGTATGTTCTTAGAATAATAAGCTCTTTTTTTAATGAGGAAATAACAGGTAAAAGACTTCTTGAGAAGAAAGGGGGAAATAGGTGAATAATGTTACAAAAAATGTACTTTAAAAAACCTGAAGCCTTTAGAGAACATGGAAAAAAACATGTCTGTGTAACATGAAGTAAAGTAATATTTTCCCCTATTAACATACACTGAAGCAGAGCTAAATGATTGCACCACATCTTGATGAATCTGTTTTTAGGAAGGGGAACCTCATGCCACTTGACAAAAGGTTGCTAAGCATTCTCCTATATTCATTAGCTATGTAAACAGGGATGTAGAAGAGCCCCTTTCTTGTCAGTGCCTAAAGAAACAGAGCTTGGACCCTAGCAACTAAAAAATAATCTCCCTGTTTCCTGGAAGTCTGTCAGACTGATGAGATTTTTTTTCTTTTGAGAGGGGAAATATGCTATTTGGAGAGAAGAAAAAAATATCCTTGAGTTCTTGGCTCCCTTCTTGGCATGAAAGGAGTGCAGTAGGTTTAGGTATTTCTAAGTAAATGTGAAGAATATTAAAGGGTATATTTTCCTCCAGGGATCAAGGTACACACCAACACTCACTTCCATTCTGTCCCCAGGCACTACTGTATTACACAGTCTTACAGCAGTGCATGAGTTTCAGAGAGAAAACATTGTAAATATGAGCTGGAGAGCATGTGTTTTTCTGTTTCTCTAGTTACCTCTTTGAGAAGTACTTGATGTAGTCAATTAAAAAAGAGAAAAAACCCCAGCCTCTTTCTCTCAGTAGAAATCAGTCCTTTTCTTGCAAACAACTCAGTGTTCAGTTCTTGCAAAGAAACAGCCATATGAAAAATGGAAAAAAATCATAGTCCTTGACAGCTAACCTTTTATTTAAGTTCATTATGTACTTTCAGCACACTGTAGATTTGCAAACACTAATTTCCATCCCCTTTCCAACCTGGAGGACTGCTCTGCTCCTCTCCTTCCTCCTTGACAAAATAGACTATAAACAAAACAGTGAAGCCCCGGGCACAGATCATTTGGTGATTTCTTTATCAACCAGTGATGACTTTTTCCTGCAAAGGCAAAGCTGCACTCTGTGCTGCTTCATAGGGTTTTCAGGAAGATTCTTATCCAAGTGGAACAAAAGCAGTCTGGCCCACTGGATGTTCCTGGAGATTTTAAAAAAATTTTCTAAATGGAAAAACAAAAAGGGTCAAGTTTAATAAATTCAGTGCTGCTCCTTTTGCACTTTCTCTGGATTATTTTTACTTTGGAGTAAATTTTTATTCGCTCTCTGCTCCTTTACACAAGGTGCTTAGGGACCATTTGTAATTCAACATAATGTTCCATCTCATTTTTGTGGAGATGGTGAGCTGCAGGTGACCCTGTTGAAGGATCCTTGCAGCCTCTGGGAGGGAAAGGAGGCCAGGAGCTGGTGCTGTCCTGCAGGTTCTGCACTGCACAGTGAGGGCGCACACTTGCTCTGATGCAAACTGGCACAGGCAGAGTCACTTCTGTTCCCATGTCATTAGCAGAGGAGCAAGGAAGCAGTGTTTTTAATTGTTTTACTAGATATTTTAGTTAATAGGAATCATAAAATCAATGGATAAAGAGTGTAGTGTTTAATTATGGCTGTGATTACATGTATATAGATTCTCACAAGCAAATATTTTTGCTTATAGGGGACTGCCATCCACTAGGGCTTTCTCCATGTATTTCAATGGTCTGTCCTTCTTCCATATTCCCATCTCTAAGCACACGTTATCCGTATTTTTCTAACTTTTGTTGACTCCTTGTCACTTCCTCTGTAGCTGAAATGGAACAAATGGGCCTGGAAAAGCTTTCCTAGGTCATGAAGGTTGGTTGTCTCATCTACAACCATTATGTAACTGTGTCCAAGCCCTTAGCCAGGTCCATCCAGGAATCAGGGAGACTTTGTGTCCTTGCTGCACATTTGGGAGATTGCTTCAGCACAGGGCTACCATAGCTGGGAGGAACATGCTCGTGATCTCCAGAGTAAAGGATAGTTATGGCTGGTTTATACTCATTTGAACTTTGTACTTGGCTCAAGCTGCTTTTTGCTCCCTCTCTGCTTTTTAATCCACTGCTGCATTTACAAAGGTCAGTCATGTCTGTTCTCAGCCTTGGCTTTCCTTTGACTTGTCCCATCTGGTGTGTTAACACAGCCTCCCCAGTAAGCCCACAGTCAGCATCCTCCTCATGTTCACTGCCTCTGTTTCTTCAACACAGAAATAGCTGAGGAAGCTGGGCACAGCAGGCCTGTGAGGTCTCCCCAGGGCTGTCCATGTCCAGTGGGCACTACTCTTTATCTGCCTTTTTTGGAAATTTCTGTATGCACCTGCCTTTTCCCACCTTCTGCCCAGTTTGGTTTCAGAAGCTGAGTGACAAGAGCCCGGTCAGAGCTCTGACACAACCTGTGTACACAGGTCTCCTTCCATGCTCATTTTCAGCTGCCAGGACTCTTAATGACTGAAAACACTTGGGGAACTTGTCCCTGTATCATGAGCTTGGATTTTGTAAATTATTCAATTTTGTTTGGATTTATTAGCCTGGCCTTCTGGGTCATGAGTCTTCTATGCTGATTATGCCACCTGTTTTATCAATAAGTACTACTGGATGTTCTCATTTTCTCTGCCAGTGATCATGCTGAATGATGCTTAACCTCACTCCTGAAAAATTTGTTTTAGTTTGTTATATTTCTTTGTGGGAGGACCCTTTGCCATCTCCTCAGGAATGTCCTCATCCCCTAATCCATTTCAGTGCTGATTCCCATTTTTGCAATTTTAGTTAATAATTCCTTTGTGATGCCATACAGATGTCGAAAGAGCTTTGGCTGACTTGTATTCCCCCATCTGAAAGGTGTCCATATTCTAAAAAAAAAAAAATCATGTTATTCAGGCACATTCTTGATGGATGTTCTCCCAATTTTCAGTTACCTTCTTAGTCCTCTCCTTTTTCACATGTCTCAAAGCCTTCCACAGATGACTTTCCCCCTCTTCTGCATCATACCATAAGTTTGCTTGCCATTTCAGACACTTATTTGGGCTTAACTTTGCAGTGCCACTTTCCTGGCCCATCACAGAGCTGCTTGATTCAGGATGCAGAATCTGCCTTGAGGGGCATGTATATCTAAATGTCTGAAGTGCCAACATAAAGCAACTTACATTATTGTATTAAGAGAGGTTATCTGAGCTATCAGACTCAGTATTTTCTTTTCTGGTTTGGGGGACTGTTTTTCAGGTTTTTTGGTCACTAAATCTTCCTACAATTTATCTGTATGTCTGTAAGCTATAACATTGCTAACAGAGCAACATCAGTGCCAAAATTAATTTCCAACCTTGTAAAAGCAAACTAATAATTGAGGTGAATGATTCAGTGTAAAAATACCACTTACATGATCCATGCTTTGAATAGTAACATAAACCAGGCTGTGTACAGCATTAGCCAGACACACAAGATGTCATTATATTGTTTTCTTCTATATTGAGATTTTAAAAGAAAGGAAAAGCTTTAAACATCACTTTACCCTGTGTTTGAGTGGAGTTATACTTCTAACCTTGTTATCCTCCCTTTTCTGGTCTGCTTCTGGGAGCTGGGATGATACTTTTCAGTTCAAGTTTGAGTTCCAGTGAGAACTGGGAGGCTTTTGGAGAATGGTGGGACTGGATTCAGCCTCCTGAAGAATCAAAGGAGTAAAGTGCCTGATACATGGGGCAGTCTGATGAGAGTTGACACTACCTTCACTGAAGGTTTCACACTGCAAACTGTCTCTTCATAAAAAGGGCAGAAAGAAGCCACCTTCCTGATTAATTCGTGGGGGGCTATTGAGTAGAAATGAAAGCAATCAGAGTCAGCAATGCAGAGATGGTAGCTGGACTGGACTGTCTGAGAGTGCAGAAGGAAAGCATTTATTTTGCAACACCTGCAGTTAAAACCAGTGTTTCCTGACGTATATGGACATTGTGGAAATTATTTTTCTGTGATCATCATAAAAAAGCATTGGAACAGAATAACTATATGTAAAAGAAAACAGTTGTTTTGGCATCTTTCAGTTGCAGCAGTGTGCTGGGAAAATGCAGTTTGAAAACAGTAATCTGAAAGGTAAATGGGTCAGACTTGACATTTTTATTTTGGAAATCTTTGCCTTACTGTTTTTAGTGGGCCCATAAGTTAAAGTACTCTTTGTCTCTATTGATCATCAATTTAACTGCAAGGAGGAGGTAAAAATCTGAGGAGGATGCAGAAATGTTAATAAACATTCAAATATGCACTCAGACCAATATGCAAATATCATATAAGTGATGCAAAATAGAAAGCTGGGTTATTCAGAGTAGAGTCCCTCCTGCTGGAGTGACTAGGTTAAATTTGTAAATGACCCAAAACCTACTCAAAATTCAGTGGCTGACCCAGCCAATTGTAACATTACAGCCTTTTAAAAACTGCTTAGCATAATGAAGTGCCCCTTGAGTCCAATTAATCTGTTATTAGTGGTGCCTGATCTTCATCTTCCCTGGATGGAAGTTGAAAGAAGCTCAGAAGAACCCCACTGCTGGACCACTTTGCAGGTAGGAGGGGTTTGTGTTACCCTCTTGCAAGGAAAGCAGCTGCCAGAGGAGAGTCACCTGAGACCACACATGGTCAGGAGAACAAAGTGGTTTTAACCATCCCCAGACTCCTGGTGTTCACATCTTGTTCCTGTGGATATGGCTTGAGTCCTTCACAATACATATGCTTCATGAAGGTATTAAAAGATCACCAGGTACATTAAAACTCTTTTTGGATAAGGGATTGATGGCACCTAAGAGATTGATAGAAGTGAGGTAAGTCAGTGTGTCTCCATTGACCCCTCATTTTCAGTTATGGATGTGGACAGCTTGTGGAGGATGCTGGGGGCGGAGAGACTTCTTCCTAAAAATCCTTGGCTTCTGCTCCTTAATCTAGTAAAATCCTGTTCCCTTTCCTCTTGTGCAGCATGTGCAGCAGCAGTGCTGGGCAGCCACACACTGAGCACTGTCCTACCACGGGGACACGGAGGTGGGATAGAAGTGAGGAACTGTTGGAACAGATGTTGCAAAGTACAAGAAAACTGAGTCGCAAAACGTGGCATTAATCATGTGCAGATTAATTTTATTATCCCAGATTCCATGGAAGTTTTAACAGCAACAAATTTCATTATAGCATACATTGTGTATTGCATACAGGATCATTGTCCTGTGGTGGTATTGGCAGATTGCTTGGTATCACTATGGGTGTGACTTGTGAGATTTGATGGTAAACTTATAATACTCTTTTGCTTGGTATTCCCCCTGGAAACAAATTCTCCAAACAAAGTAAAAATAAATAAAACATTCACAAATGGATAAATGTGATGTGTGTCAAAAGAAAAAAGAAAAAGGAAAAAAAGAAAAAAGAAAATAGATGAAAGAAAAGACAAGATATTGATGCTTCATTCCTTTTTAACTAGCTCCAAGGCAATTAGATGCCTTTAATTTAAATCAAAATAATAAATGAGAAAGCACATTATATCCAAGATGAACATCATGTTGAAACATCATGATGTGGTCTTTAGATTGACAAGGTCAAAGTTTTGTGTGTCTAGAGGAAAGGCAGCTGTACTCAGTAAGTGACTGACTCAGACAGGTACAGTAAATGGCAGTGCACAGCAGCAACTTCCCTGCTGTGTGTGGAGCAGTGTGAGGACTTTATCCAAAGAGTGCCAGAGTTCTGAAAGGTTTTGACTTTGTTGCCTTTTAAATCAAACCTTACATCTGATTTATCTTACTTGCCAGAGATAAAACATCCACTCTTTTTCCATCAGAAACTCTTGCTGTGACCAATGTGACAGCTTTTTCTCTTAACAGTGTGCCATGTCTGGGTTAGTCTACTTTCAAGAGACCTTTCAGTACTTCCTCCTAAAGAAATCAGTGGTATTGGTAGGAAGCTGCAAATTTCAATTTACAGTAACAGGTAGAGCTATTGGACAGTACCATAATATAATACAATGACATTCTTGGTATTTTTCAAAAAAAATTACTTTGATTGGTAGCAACTGGAGGAGAGGTAACATGCCACTAGGGCTAATCCATTCCACCACAGCTTAGAATTCAGAGAAACTCCCAAATACTTGTGGCTCCTCCATGATTCATAGTGCTGAATTTTGCAGCCTTCAAGAGCCAGGTGAGGAAGGTTATCCCAGCTGAAAGAAACAAATCCTCCCCATAACAGATGTGAGGAGTTTGTTTACTGATCCCATGAACTTTGAGATCAAATCCACGCTCTGCAGGGAAACAAGGACACCAGCCTTTGATCTCCAGACGGAATTTCATTATTTGAGTTTGGTGAGGTGCTTCCCAAGGTCAAATGTGAGCAAAGAAGGAACTCTGCTAAGAAGCCAAACCAAAAATTTGATAAAAAAAGAAAGAGAAACCCCTTTCTGTTTTTCACTGTCAGTGTGCAGGAGCTAAGCTGTATCTCCCAGTTTGCATCGCTTGGGGATTCAGACCAGCTGCCTATTTTCATTCACAGCTCATGTCAGTGAGCACAGGCTCATCTGATATAACAACACTCCCTGGACAAAAGAAGTGGGACTGGTGATGTGTGGCAGAGCAAACTGTCCAGTGGCAGGAGGTAGAGGAGATGTGGTAAATCTGTGGCACAGCTGTGTGAAATTCTGTACAGCTTCACAGCAGAGAAAGGCTGGAAGAAGAGATGAGACTCTCAGCCAAAACATGAACTGTCTTTGATATTTCTTGGCTCCCAGGCAGTGCTGCCAATTAGCCATACAGAGGATGCAGTGCAGTGTACAGTCCAGTTGAATCCTGCAATCAGAGTCCACAGAGATATTTAACTAATGCTGTTAAACTGGAGAGCCTCTTCCAGTGTCCTGATCCTTTGCATCTGTCAAATCCACTGTGGCTTGATGCCTCTGAGCCATCTACACACTCTGTGAGGAGCCCAAATATCTTCTTTCATGGGGCTTTTGAAGGGAAGGGTTTAAAAATAGCATAGTCTCAAGCTTTTTCACCTTTTGATGATTTTTCCTATGGTACTTCCTCTGCTTGAGATCTGCTCTGCTCCTGTTCTCACCTGGTGCTGGATTTATGAAATCCCAGAGGCACCAGCACTTGCTGAAGTGGTGAGGCAGCAGAGTGAGTCCCATATCCCTCTTTCAGTGCCCAAGGACACCTCTTGATGCTATCTGCTACTATGAGCTAGAGGCTACTCATTCCTGCCAGTCCAAGTCTGGTGCTTTACTACAAAGTAAATTTAAAAAATAATTAAATGCAAAGGGAGGAAAAATCACTGAAAGTTTTAATTTTTTACTCTTTTTTGCAGGGAAGGGAGACTGAAGAGAAGCAGATGGTTAATCTTTTCATAGTTTGAGTATTCTTTTATATATGAGTCATATGTCTAAATATTCAGGGTCACCAACGACCTCCTCTTGGCCAGATTTACAAACTTTCTCCCTTCTTGGTCTAGCTGAAGTCTTGATGCATTTATTTCTCTTATCTTTTTGGACTTTCCTAGCATAGGTCTATGTTTTAGTTTTGCTCTTTGGGGACTAGTTATATGAATATAATAACAAAGACAAAGGATTTTTTTCCCTCCTGTATGACTTGCATAGTTCTGTGTCTCTTGTGGGTGTTTTTGATGGGCAGCATATAAAACATATTTTATGTGGGAAAAAATCTGACCCAAATATTTTTGGGTGCACTCCCTGCATTATAAAGATTTATAGAAATCTTGTTTTGAAGCACACTGACTGAGATGGAAGCAGTTACAGAACAATATTTATTAAACTATGAGACAGCCAAATATTACTTCATAAAACCTACTCACAGCATCTCCACTTCCTGTATAATGAATAACTACTGCACTAGTTATGACTACAACATGCAACCATTGCAAGTCAAACCTGAGGACTATATTTTCAAAGCTAGTGCTTATTTTCTTAGGTTACTGTGACTATCTGGACATCCACAACCTCAAGTGATCCAGAAATACATGTTCTTAACCCTGCCTGTGCCAAATGAGGGCAGGATTTAGGATCCTGCTCTTACAGATGCTCACAAGTTGAGGTGAGGGAGCTGCTAATAAATAAAAATACCAAAACACATATGTAGGGATATGGCCAAGTTCTCTGTAGATTTCTACTGAAGGCAAAGTCAGGACATAAAAGGCATAATAGGCTCTGAAATCTAAATACACCAATATTCAGTCTGTAACTTGGTCCTGGCAGGGCCTCCTGCTACTTTTACTACACCATTTAGTTGCATGGATTTACTTCCAATTTAGGTCTTAATTTATCAACACATTAAACAGCATTACAGGACAGTAGCTGAAGTTCATGGTGTGTCTGTAAGGACTGAAAATTCATTGATTAATAACCTAACAATAGGAGGTTGTAAGGAAAGTGGAAAAAGCCCACAACCAGTCCTGTGCTGGTCTTTAATAGTAGATGTGTTGTGTAATCTACAGGAGGTAATTTTTCAGCTTTGCTCAGTATGAGCAAGGTCTTTACTGGAGCAGTGTGTGTGCTTTGGGGCTGTGCCTTTGATGACACAAAGAGAAGAGCCAGAGGAGACCAACATGGATGGTGATAAGTTTGGAAAACATGACCTATGAGGAAAGGTTCAAGATGTGTTTGGTTTTGTTCTCTTCTCTTCTTTTTTCTTTTAATCTAGGAAAGAAGCATCCTGAGATGGGACATAATGAAAGTACCTTAATTTACTTTAAAGTGCTTCCAGTACTTTAAACATTATTTTGAAAGACTATGGTGCTCATAAGGATGTGGGAAGAACTGGTTTAATTTATGGTAAATGTGATTTAGGTTAGGCGTAGAGAACACCACCTACTGTAAGGAAAATCCAGGAATGGAGGAGAATACCTAGAAAGACCTGTTGCTGTAGTGATTAGAGACTCCTCAAGACAGATCAGGCTTACATCTGCCAGGAGAGGCCAAGATATTGTTAGGTTGCCTCTGTGTGAAGGGTGGAGAAGGTGTTGTTCTCTCCCTTCCATCCCTCTATTCCTGTGATTCATGGTCTCTGTGGGACTTAAACCTTTGCTGAACCAGGGCCTTGGACTACAGTCAGCTCCCAGATATCAAAGGCTTCATTTGGGAAGACTCATAGGCTGGCCAAGTATCAAACAGTTTATTCTGCCCTCTGAGGAGAAGACAGCCTGGCTGTCACTCAACTCTCAAAAACTGACAGAGTTTTGTCCCTTGCTCATTAGCCACTCAGCCAAATCAGACCTGCAGCAGCACAGCAAGAGAGGAGGCAGTTCCTGGGAAGGTTTTGCCAAGGAAGTTTAACAAGTCCAGGATGCATCTGGAGCTATTCCCTTTCACATGGTCTCCTCACCCCGTCCTGCACTCTTCCTGCCAAGGTCTTGGTGTTGGAATACCTTTCAGAAACACCATTCAAGAGGAAGAAAAATACTCAGGGGTCAGATGTGTAGCCAGAAGTTAAAAGCTTAGTCTTTAGCCAAAATGGATGGGGAACAAGTGTTGTCCAAACAAACAAAAAAAAATACCCCCAAACAAACAAAAAACCCAACAAAACAAAACAAAAAAGCAGACAAACAAACCCAGAGCACACCAAACTTGTCTTGTCTTTCTTTCATACCCAGTGCAGGTGACCTTCAGGGGCTCTATGTTTACTTTTAGAGAGGAAGGCAATGTGAATGGTGGTACATAATCAGAACAGGATCACTGTACTAGCACCCATGTTTCCTCTCAGCAGAGCCAGAAAGGTCAAGAGATGCAACAAGCCCAAGGGCCCTTGATGCCAGATTCCACTCTGATACATTTTCTACTGGTTTCTGTATGAATGCTGTCACTGGCACGCTGCCTTTGGCTTCCAAGGGGACTGTTTTTCCTGCTGTATGTAATTCTGTTTGGTGTGTGTCTCTGGATGCAGCACCCACTGCTGACCTCAGCCTCATGTGCACGGCTGTCAGAGCCTGGTGTGCCAGCGCAGGTCCCTGCAGCTGTGTGCTCAGCTGGGCACAGCTGTGAAGGCCTGTGTGCCCACAGCAAAGCAGGGCATGGAAGATGATATTAAAAAGGAAGAAGACAAATGTGAAGTATCTGCAATAGATGTGCTGCCATGATGGTAACAGAGCCACCGCCATCCTTTACAATATTCAGCAGGCTGATTTTTCTTTCTCCAAATTTCTTTTCTCTTGACATTACCTTTGACCTATTCTGAGATCTGAAATCCCATTTGGCCACTGGAGGGCAATCCAGACTCTTCACCACAGATATTTCTAACCCATAGTTTGCCG
Organism: Agelaius phoeniceus; assembly: GCF_051311805.1. Lineage (NCBI taxonomy): Eukaryota > Metazoa > Chordata > Aves > Passeriformes > Icteridae > Agelaius > Agelaius phoeniceus. Next base: position 58,689,463 of record NC_135267.1, read on the forward strand.
ACTAGCATGGCTCCAGCTGAGCCTCAGGGACTGCAGTTTGCTTTTGTGCTCCCATCCCCTCCTCTCTTTGCCCCTTCCTTTCCCATACACCACACACAGGCCCGTGTCAGTGAAGTCTTGTAATTGTGGGAAGTCTTCCTTCCACAAAGAGCCAACCATGCCAAAACAAGTTCCTCCACAAGTCCCTTCCTCTCCAGGTCTGTAGGGAGTGCTCACACTTGGCTGACAGACTCCATGGTGAGGTCTCCATCAGCCCTGGGCATCTGGTCAGTGCCAGGCACAGCAGTGACATGTTGGACAGGGGTGAATGTCATGCTGTCACACTGTGTGAGTGCTGCATTGTATGGACTGGCTAAAATTTATCTTGGGGAAAGAGAGGTGTGTAGAAGCATCGGAGTGGGCATGCTGCACCCAGTGCAACACAAGAAACTCTGGGCACTGCCATCTTTCTGCATCCTTTAGGAAAATCAGGCTGTTGCTGCCTGAACCTTCAGGGAATACCTGTGAGAATAATGGACAGAAAGTGTTTCACTTTGTCTGCTCTACATTTGAATCAGACATTTGGGTTTATGTCAGATTGTGTCATTCTTGTTCCAGACAGCATCAAGGACACCTTGGAATGGGTGCAGAATCACAACATGAGATTTTTTTAAAGTCATTGCCCACTCTGAGGTTTACTGAGAGTTTGAAGTTACCTGGAGATTTTTCAGCAACCAGTCAGCAGCTCTCAAACTCTCATGAGCAGATTCCTTCAATTCCAACAGGGATGAGCACAACAACAGTCTCCCAGATGGAGCTCTCCCTCCCTAAGAAAGGTCTGGCATCTGGAGATGTTGAACAGCAACCTCTTCAGGAGTGGAGAAAGTCAGCAAACCAAACACATCTGGATCTCAACCTTGCTGCTTACAAGGCTCCAAGGAAACTTGGTCCATCATCTCAGCTGCCTATAGATGCTTCCCCCAGGCTCACCCTTGTATGTATTGTTCAGGCAGCATTTTCCTGTGTTTAACATGATCCTGTAGACAGGACCTGTATAAATAAAATTGTATTTTATATATAATTTTCTATAAATAAAATTATAACATTTCACAGTCCTTTCTTAAACGTTTCTTTTTGAAGTCATAAGAGTAAGTATTTTTCTACAGGTAAGACAGGACATGTAGAATTGCCAGGGAAGTGGGAGATTCACAGAAGTATGGACCAAAAAAAGCTCTTTTAAATTTGACTCAGGAAAGGGTTGTGCATTTTCCATCAGACAGGCTTTAAAGGGGCTGGGACATAAAACAAATGCCAAGCCAAATACTGAGAGCAATGTAACCAGTGAAACAATGGGAAAGTTATTTAGCAGCATACACAGCCCTGGAACAGCCACGCTGTAAGTCAGGCACGCACTCCAAATGTATTTTGGGCTGCTGGTGCCAGAGCACTCAGCTAACCCCCAGAAAACTAAAATCCTACACAACATGCTTACATTTCCCTCTCAACAACAGCTTGTGAGGCAATCACTGTGAGGGGATATACAGCACTTATTTATTTCAAACAGCCACTAGGGCAAGCCAGCTTGGACTCTGATCTTAACCAGATGCTCTTCAGTCATCCCACATGCAAGGTGCATTGTGCAGCTTCCACATGCATCCCTAGAGCAGCAAGTCCTGCTCTGCCACTGCCCTGCCCTAAGCACTGCCAAGCATTCTGTCAGGTAACTCTGGCTGTCTCCTGAACATCAACTCTCACAATTCAGCCAGCACAGGATGATTTCTGTCACTGCAGAAGAGAACCTGTCCTTGCTCCTTCAGAGAGGATGCCCACACTTGCAGGTAAAATAAAGTTGTTACCAAATTACACTTCTGCAACAGATGCATTGTCCTTCCCTTTGACCCAAGTCCTCGTTGCACCAGGTTCCATCCTGAAATCAAACATCCTTGTTGAGGCAGCTGTGGGAGAACAGGTGCCACAAATCGAGTTAACCTGATCTGATTTGCAGATGATACTCGCTCTTGCCTGGACTCTTGGGGATGGTTTAGCTCAAAGCAGGCCTGTGCTGATGTAAACTGGACTCAGGGATGACTTTGAAAGTTGAAATCATAAGGGATGAAGAAATCTGGGATAAATAACCAAGTTGAAAGGCTTGGGTCCTCTACCATGATGCAAAGGTGGCTGACATAAGTTGTGTGAAGGCTTCAAAAGCAGCCCACATTTCTTCTTGGACAGTTTCCTTGGCAGTGCTAGAGGATTTCTTTTTAAAGTTCTTGAAGGATCTGCAAGCAGAAGAAGGCTGACAAGTGCTCTGATTTTTCTGTCTTTTTTCCCCATGATTGGTAAAAAAAGGAGCTTTGCTATTTTCTTTCCTGTTTCCCACAGAAGAGCCTTGGGAAGTCCATGTCATCCTGGGTTTGAAGAGCAGGGCTGCATGCAGTGTCATCCCCAGCAGAGAAATGCTGAAGGGGCATTCTGCCTTCTTGCAGCAAGCAGGGAATGAAGGGAGCACCATGTTTTTCCTTCAAGTTACATAATCATTCCTCCTCTTCAGCAGGACCTTCTCTGCACTTGATACCCAGAGTCTGTTGGCTCCCACAGGAAACTCTTCACATGATTTGCTGTTTCTGTTTCAGAAAGTAAAGTATTCAGGATGGTTTTTCAAGGACTGAAGTTTTTTTTACAGTAATGTTCCTACCACGACCACCAAAACTCCTCCTCTAAACACTTTGGTGAGAAAGAAAGTCTTTTAGGTGAAGCAAAGAAATTTACATATATGATCACCATTTTGTCTCACCTAAGAGAAAGGGCATCAAACATCTCTAATAGGTTTTTTATTTATATTTAGAAGTTTTCTTTATCGTGTTCACTCTTTGGAATAGCAGGGCCATGAGCTGAAACATGATATATGAGCACTTGTGTGTGTGTGAAAAGAGAGGGGAAGGCATCAGAAACTTCAAATAAAAAGAGGATTTTTAAACCTTGAATTTCATCCACCCTGAATGTTAGGACAGATTATTAGAAAACTACTTTTCTAATCTGTAGGAATTTTCTGTTTTGTTTGGGTTTGTTTTGTTTTGCTTTAATAGCTAATAGTTCTGCTTGCCAGCACACAATGAAATCAGCTGGGGTTTGTGCTGTCAAAAACGAAAGGGTTTCCCATTATTCCATTGATTTCATGCTATTATGTTAATAAATCATGTGGTTGGCTACCAATGACATGAGCTCAGAGTACACTGAGCAATGCTTCATGCTGTTGTATGCTGAATCTGCTGGGGAAATTTGTCACTGAAGAGGCAAACATGGACCTCTGTTTATTTAAATTTTCTGGATCAAGGTCTTCTCCCAGGGAAGTCACAAGCCTCCTGCAGCTTTGGGGTGCCATTGTAGCATGTGCAAGTCGGCATAACTGCATAAACCTAAATGTTAGATGGAAATGAGCTCTGCTGAATTAGGAGAAGAGAATCCTGGACCAGGGTCCTGCCAGATCAGCACACACCTTGGCAGGCATTTACATTTGCTCAGCATTTTGACTCCTGCCCTGCACCCCTGGGAACTGTCTGGCTGGCTTTATTTTAAAAGAAACAAGAAAAATCACGCACTCCAAGAGTAATGAAGATGTGTGAGGAGCCAGCTGGTCCCAAAAGATTGATTTTGAACACCGAGTCCGAGAAGTCATGTTTGGACTTGCCTGGTGCCATTAGACTTCCCTGCATTCAGCAGGACTGGCCTCTGCCATAAACACTTCCACAGCATTTCAATCTTTTCAGCAGCAGGCTGTTGGGGCATGCTCAGGTACACACAGCTCTGCCACCACTTGGCATTTACTGGGTCACACCCAGCCACCCCTACAGAGTGTCCCCACATCCCAGTCTCCTTTCCTGCCTCTCCCAAAGTCCTTCCCCAAAACTGGATCAGAGCTCTATAGTTTTGGTTTGGGCTTCATTTTCTGTTATCACAGTTATTTTCTCCAGGTTGCTCCACTGAGCCTGTCTACCAGACACATGTCATGGGAAAAAGATGCGAGAATAAAATTGCTGTATAGTGTATTCTATGGGCTAAGAGGGAGCTAAAGGACTTTAGGAAGCCCAGACTTAAGAGGTGATGGGAATGGGTGCTGCTTTGCTCCCATGATGGGAGTTGCCTTGGCCAGTGTTAGGATCAGTTAATTTGCAGGGATCACTAAAGCCAGGTACTTCAGTGTGTTGGTGTTTGGTACCAGGGGGCTGTGCTGACAACCAGGGGCATCTCCATAGGCTGAGGAATGGGCTGAGAGGTCCCTCATTAGCTCAGCAAAGGGAAATGTAAAGTCCTGCCCTGGGGAACAGGCCCAGACACCAGCAAAGTCTGAGTGATCTCCAGAAGGGCCTTCCAGGCCCTGGCATTGTGATTATTGCCTGTGATTATTGCAAATAATGCAGTAATGGTGCTGGTGAAGCACAACTGTGATCCAGCAAATGTCATTTTATGATGACATTCAGGGAACACCCAGCATGGAAAAAAAGCATCCTTGCACTTCAGGTCAGGATTTAGCTCAAGAGCTCACTGAAAGAAGTGGGACAGAGCAAAAAGTGTGGCAACCAGGGTATTGCTGCTGCAACTCATGCCGGAAGTGGATTTCCCCCTGCCCAGATTCCACATGCACTTTTGATGAGGGGATGAGCATCAGATTTTGGTGCAACTGAAAGGAGATCAATTCTCTTGAAGTGGTAACTCAGGACTGGCTTAGCTGAGGCAAAGCAGGGGCTTGGAAATGCAACTTCTGAAGGGGGACTGCAGGACTAGAGAGGACCAGCTGCCCCAGCCGATTGTGAAGAGTTTCCACTATGGCAAAACAGATTACTGCTAATCTAAACTAAATCTCCTTCTTTTATACCTGACCAGGGATCACTTAGTCCCTCTGTGGATGGCATTAAATCAATCAGGGCTGTAAAGAGAAATCAAATGTTTTGTTTGTGCTGTTCATTTGCTCAAGCATGTTTGGATGACAACTGATGAGAGGATGAGTTTGTCTCAGGACACTAGACAAACAGACTCATTTTGGAAGACGGCATAAAATTTTTTCAGATGTTCTGACATACCCAGAGGAAAGGGACACACAAGACAGTTGAGTAGAGAAGCAAATCCCTTACAGTGAGTGTCTTCAGGCTCAATAAATTTATCACAACTTAACAACAAGGAAAACAATTTGAAAACAGCTTGCTTATAGCCTATGAATTCCTCCTCAGGGAGAAAATCCAGGGCTGTGAAGGGTAATTTAATCCTGTTGAATAACAAGAACCGAGGACTGGAAATCAAAGGCAGAAAAATTCAAATAGAAATGAAGCCTAAGGGGAAAGGAAAACACAGGAGAAATTCTCATTGTTCCCTTGTCAAAGCCACAGGTGTCCTGTGGGCAGGTAAGGGGGGCATGGATGGAGGAGCAAGGCACCTGGCCAACAACTCAATGCTGCCCTGGGGTATAAGTGCCAGGGCTGGAAATGTATCAGGTGGGTTTCTCCCTCACCTGGGAGACTGACATTGCTCCAACACTGCTTCCACGCACACAGACCAACCTCCCCTTCCTCTGGAGACAGTCACTGACAGTCCCCTGGATCACCCAAAGTGGGGTGGTGAGGCCTGAGGGGACAAGGGGACACCACTTATCACTGTGGGAAGGCTCATGGGCAGCAGTGGAGCAGGACACAGAGGTGCCAGGGAGCTGCCCACCGTGCACAGGGCAGTGCCCTGCTGCAGCTCAGCCCTCCCCACCTCTGAGCTGAGCTAAGGACTTGCTTCTGCACCTCCATACCCTGTCCCATGGCTCCAGCATGGTTCTTCCCTGTGCCTGATCCTGTGGTAGGATTGTGCCATGAATGTGAACTGGGGCACAGACTTCCTCACCCCACTCCATGGCATTGGTTCTCTCAGAAAGGAAAAGCCTTGCCCAAAGAGCAAGGGCCTCCGTCATTGAGAAATTTGCATTTCTACTGCCTGCAGGTGGTATAAATGACTTCCTGCCTGGGCTGGGTGAGCTGGGTATTTGGTAGGTCCAGCAGGAACCTTGGGCAGTGTGGGTGCTTTGACTGTGCAACCCTTCATTAATTAGGAATGTTTCTGTGCTGTGTTTTTACACATGGATCTACTCTCATGTGCATCTGGCAAATAGTTTACTCCTGAGAATGTGAAGTAACTTTTGGCTTCAAGACTGGAAGCATGAGTGTCTATTGTTTAACTCTTTGCTACCACTGGGGATGCTAGATGAGCCTCTGAAAGGCAAAGAACATTGGTCCCTTTGCTCTAGCAATAGCTGCAGAGATCAGGTTCTGATCATGGCTTACTCAGTACTATTGGAAAGGCTTTTGCATTGTAATTCATTTCAGAACTTAACAAATCACTCCTACTCAAGTCTTTTGCTATTTTAAAGTAGACAGGACAGGATCCTGGACAAATCATAGACAGGTTTGGCTGCATTTTACTTGTGATGTAGCAATCATCTATGTTTTATTATATTTTAAATTTTTTTTCGGTAGAAGAATTTTTTGTTTCTGCAGTCTTTGTTTCTGTTAACTTTGGCTGAAAGACCAGTATCTTAGTGTCACCTAAAAATGCTTTATTACACTTTTATGTGTTGGAACCAAATTCTTTACATGAAGTTGGATGAGCATTTATTAGTTAAAATCCCATGATCTCAGTCTCTCAGCTCAGGTAGTTTCTCTGCTGCAAAGAAAGGTAAGGTTTAACCAGGTAATGTGCACAGGAATTTTTTTGGCAGCAGAAAGAATATCACAAATCCTTGCATGTTTGAGATCCCATATGTCCATGTATTCAGAGAGACAGCTGGATAATTTTCCTGTGTGTGAGGAGATTAGAGCAAAAGAGATGAAATGCTGATGAGCAGATGGTTTGGATGTCAGTTTTATGTTCCCCTCACAGTCTTTAAAGCAATGCTGTAAAGAGAACCTGAACATGAGGTGGTTTCAATGGAGCTGATTTGTAGTATAAATAAAGGAAATTAATCTTTTTGTTATCATTCACATGAGGCACAGAATACAACCTGTGATTTGATTTGATACTCTACCCTTTAGAGTTCCTGTTTCCAATGCTCACTGCTGCATATCATGTGCTTTAAGTAACTGAGTAGGGCATCTTTGCTGTTCTTCTGCTTCACAAAATGGAATAACTCACCAAAACTGTGTTGTCACCAAATACTTGCCTGGAACATAAACCAGAAATTATGCAAAAAGGAGAATAATCAATTTTTTTCATCACAAGACCAGATATCAGATGTCCTGTCTGTCAGTGATTGTTTCCTTTATCCTTGAGAAGTTTCATTCTCTGAGAAAGGCTGGAGGAGACTCTAGAACATGGATAAGAACAGAACAGAGATCTTCAAATTCTTGGTCCTACCCACAGAAATTTGGGTGAAGAGACAGAAGGGAGTAGAGACAAACCCATTGATTTTCTGCAAACCACTTTCCAACTGTGTTTCTCCAGTTTCATCTTTCTCAACAGTGCCCAAAAGGCATCAAGTCATTCCATCCTGATCCAGTGGTACCTCTTTAGACTCTGATATGTGATGAGGTGCCAGGCAGTGGAAAGACATGCCCCCTTAGTTTTCTGTATGGGCAACATCCCTTCCTTTCTTTACCTCCTTCCATGTGCTGATACTGGTTTCTGGTCCCATCACAGACTAGAAAAGCATGCTGCAGCCCATCAGGATTTCATCACTGAGGTATTCAGCCTTGCTTGAGTGGCAGCTGAAAGCTTCTGCTGCATCTGCTAAGGTTACATGGGACTTTGCCCTCAAATGGGACAAGATGATGAAGGTTAAAACCCAGCAAGTTTCACTTCTGCTAACAGCAATGTTTGGCTTGACATCAACACTATTACAAGATTCCTATTCCAAAGATCTTGCAGTGAAGCCAAATCATTACCATTACAGTCTAATATTTTGGGGATCAATCTTCTGAATCAACATCCTGTCTGAGGATCATCACTACCATAAGTGTCCATATGCCCTCATTCCTCTTTCTCTGTGTAGGGAGCAGGAGGAAGGGCACTCAGGGAGCTTTCCTGCTCACCAGCTTTAGCATGGAGATAATGGCTTTTCTCCTCTTTTGTGCATCTCCCACCCCACTGCCTGATCCTTGCCTGACCTCTCTGGCTGGCCTTCCCAACCCTCCTGTTCTGTACAAACAGCTTTCCTCAGCGGAATGTCCATCCCTCCAGTGGGGGAATGGCAGTGGGGAAGCTCAGCCTTCAGGGCAACACACAAGCATTTTTGCTGTGGCTGAGAAAAGACCTCTGAAAGCAGGGCAGAGAGATGTGATGGTTCCTATCCTAACACACCTGGTTTTCCTGAGCAGATTGGGGTGGTGGATTGCTCCCTGTTAGTCATTGGCCACTCCCTGGGATGGAAAGAGATGAAGCTAGAAGTTTTGCATTTCTAGCATCTGTCTAAGTTTTACAAAATTGTGGCATGACTCCTAGACATTATCCAAATCCAGGATGTGAGTGTGAGCTGGAGTAATCACCTGCAGCTTGACACTAGAGTTGTTATTAAAAATAAGTACACTGTTCAAAAGATGATCTCTGTAATAAATTGCTTCCTACTTTTCAGGCATGTGAAACTACTAGTCATTGGACTCAGTATTAAAAATAAGCCAGAGCTGTGTCTTAATTTTACTAAATCTTTAGCCATCACTCCCCCTTTGTTGTGGTTGTTGTCACCTGTTTGTCAAGTTTTTACCTTCATAGTGATCTGTCAAAATTGTGTATCCACAACTTAGAAGAGGAGACAACAACCATAAAAATTTAAGTTGAAAACTGTTAAGTCTCTGAGCTATTTGTGTTTCACATAGTGCGAGCTCTTCTGCTCTGCAGGTTTTGCAAATTGCTGCACATGAAAGAAAGTGTACCATGATGCATGGGAGGTGACTTATGCTCCCTGTCCTCATGCTCCTGGAGGTGACACCAGGCTCCTCTGGCAGCACAGCAGAAAGGATGCCATGGACCAGTCCTGGGGCAGTGCAGAGGCAGGTGGCAGTACACCATGCCAAGCACACATGCCCAGCTCCCTGTGAAGCAGGGGGATGGCACAGGGCTTCCGATCCTGGAACTCAATCCTTCCATACTTTGTGGGGAGTGGGGCTGCCCCAGCCCCACAGTGTCCTGGGGATGAGGGCCATGGAGCTGGGCACTACAAGGAAGGGAAGGGCTGAGCCCACAGAGCAAGCAGCCCCTCATGGCTGCAGCTTTTGTTTGGGTCAAGGGTGCCTGTCTGCTCCTGGGTCACACACAGGTAAAGTGGTCACCCTGTCCTGGAGGCAGCAGGCAAGGTGCCCACCAGTGAGCACAAATGCAGTCTCAGGACACCTAGGGAAGTGGGCACTGGTGCTCACCCTGTTGTTCACAGTGATTTCTTGGGATCCCTGGGAACTGGGTGCTGAGGTTTTTCCCACCTTGGGGCACCCACATTTTTTCTGTGTGTGCACAAGTAGCAAGGTGAATAACTACAACAGGGAAAACAGGACTGTGCAGAACATGAGGTTTCAGGAAAGTCTGTTCCTAAAACATGGGCATGAGAAGCTCCATGAATACGGTGTAGTGCTGATTCTTCTGTTTTGCTGACCAAGAAAACAACAACAACAAAATATTTGCATTGGAGCACTTCTGACACAGGAAAATTCTCTTGTTCATTGAACAATGATGCCAGATTTGCAAACCAATCCCACCTCTGTGTCTAGAAGGACCATGTTACCTTAGACCAGTTGTGACCCATACAGACATGTTTAGGAACTTCCCAGAAAATCAGAGAAGTGGGTGCTGTAAATACTTAAGATTATGAACAGTTTTGTGGACTTTTCTGGAACTGAACTTGATAGTAAAGCACCAGATAACAAGCACTTGCAGAACTGGGAACATTGTCCCCACTATATAGAAAGCTACATTTTTAGGAGGATGAAAACCCTCACTTATTTTGGAAAAAAAACCCAAACAAACCAAGTTATTTTAATGATCTGAAAACAGCTTTGCTTAGTCAGTTAAAGCAAAGAGAGTTTTAGTTTTTTGGGGAGTAAGTTTTACAAGAAAGTTTGCTCTGGTATTCTTACAGAAGCCATTATCATATTATAAAAAAAATTAAAACAAAAAATAAAAACCCATCAACCAAAAAAGAAACCTCTTTTGCTTCAGAAAAGCAGAGCCAGACCTTGTTTAGTTGATTGCTGAGGTTACAGCCCTTTTAGAACTGGTGTTCTTGGAGGTCTTGGACTAAATCCAGCATAACAATTGTAATTGTAAATTGGCAATCACAATTGTTAAGTTGGCATTTCACCCCAATTTACAGTTCAAAGTGAAAGCTCAGTGTTGGGATGGGTGTGAGCAGGAGCAAAGCTGGGGGACCAAAGTCTGGCTTACAGAAATGTATAGTCATGATTAACCGTTCAAGAAACCATTCTGCAGCTGTCAAATAAATCCCTGCACTTGCTAAACACTGTCTGTCAGTGCTATTTCTTGGGTTAAATTTCACTTCTGTTGCAACGGTAGTCCTGTCAGGGGAGTGACTGAAGTGGCTAATTTGGCCTCTTATTTCTTCCTGATTCTTCTCTCAGTTTGCACTTAGGTTTTTCTAACACATCTTTTTCCTCTGCCTCCCTCTGGCATACATTTGCTACTCAGGAAACCACAGGCCAGTTGTTATGAGAAGAATTTTCCTGTCACCCACGAGTGCTGTACAAAGTATGTTTATACAGCATTTTGGAATTTATGCAGTGGTTTGGGAAATGTGTAGGCATCCAGATGATCGTTCTTATGACCACATATATGGTGCCATGAAAGCATTTTATTTGCAAGACATGTAACAGATAGTTTAGTTCCTGCTGTTTTTTACTGTCATTATGGACTGGCAAGACATAAATGTGGGATGCCAGTGATCTCTTTGCAGCTCCTGGACGATGTATCCAGTGGCACTGGTCACTTGGCAGGGCTTGGTGGGTCAAACCTTGAATTTGATGACATTCACTCTTCCCACTACTCTGCTGTAAACCAAATGATGGATGCTCACTTTTTCAGGTGTATCAGTCTTGTAAGGGCTGCTGCAGAGATGGAAAGTGCTCCTGTGATGGACAAAAGGCCAGCAAAATGGGAGCATGGCTCAGCATCCTGACTCATTAAAAAGCATTGTTCCTCCAGCATGCTTGCCAGTTTGTTCAAATATCCTTCATTTTTGCTGTATGCTGCCAGAGATGTAATCCCTTGTTAATTGGAAAATGTTTTATTGCTGCTTGTTCCTGCCTCTGTTTTCTCCTAATGCGCAGCACACCAGGGAAGCACAGTGTGTCAGGAGGGAACAAGTCTCAGAAAGGGACATTTTGAGATCAGTGCTTTTGTACTTGCTGGGCACTTACACCTGCCTTTTTCCTTATGGACTGCAGTGTAGGCACATGCAGCTCAAAATAGCCAAGCCATCAGGAATAAAGGCACTGGCTGGGTTTTTTAAAAAACTGCTTTCTTTAGTTTTTAACAATATACACAGTTCCTGAATTCTACTTGACTGAAAAAAAGCATTGAGCTTTACATCTATCTTACCTAGTTTTTAACCTGCCTTTCTGCCATTATCCATGAGAAATTTATTTATTTATTTTAAAAACAAAATAACTTCTTTGGGAGCTGCTGCCTGACAGAAAGCCAGGAGGCCTTGTAATTGGGAGATTTATAACCTAAAGCATTTTTCTTGCTGTTAGCCTTTTGTAGCAGAGCACTGCATAGCCAAACCAACCACCTAAGACCACATGTCACCACAATGATTTTGTTAATTCCATTTGTTGATGCCAAGGGTTTCCCTAATTTACCCACTTGAATCTTTTTGCATGATTTTTTGCAAGTCTTCTCTAGCCATTTGTTCTGATCATCTTTCAAAAGAGCAGTAAAGGGTTTGGCACTCAGATACCAGACCTCTGTAAGAGATCGCATGGTTGTTAGAAGTTTAATTTTAATTGACATCCTACTTTTCCTATATATGTCTGTGAGGAAAAAAAAACCCCAAAACTATCTGGAAAGGCACAACACTGATGCCATTTGGAACAAGGTATGTTGCCTTCTTCCTGACTGTGACTCAGACATTAGGTCTGTACAAAAATATCTACTGCTATTTTTTTTTCTTTTTTTTTTATTTCTTTGGTGATATAGAAACCCAAATCATTGAAAATGGCCATAATGTAGGAACAGAAAAATTTCCTCAAAGGGTGAAAAGAAAAACAGATGAATTAACGAAAAAGCAAGGACTCCCTGACCCCGTATTTTCCACAGTAGACTACAGCAGGAATTCAAATGAATGCTAGCAGATGGGGAGTGGAAAAGTTTGCTGCTGCTAACACTGAGGTGGTAACACTGCAGTATGTAACTGTAAAAGCAAGAACTGTTTCCATTTCACTCTGCACGTTTGTTTTGCTTGCATTTTCCAGACTCATCTCCCAGGCATCTGCACATGCTTGGCCACTGATACATGAAAAATCTAGGAAAGAAGTTTCTCTGCCCATCTCTCCCTCCCTTTGGTATGTGTCCATTGCAGCAGACACTGCTGTACTTCTGTATGACTAAGAACAACTCGCAGTACTTGAAAAATAAACAAAAATGTCCTTCTAGGCTGGTGTTCACAAGCCTCTGTTCAACAAAATATTTATATGCCTGCTTAAATTTGTCAGTGAAGTACTGAAGCAGAAGTTTAATGATATCCACATGCTCAGTTCCATTAGGTTTAATGGTCTTTAAGCCCACATTGAGAATCAGATGCACTCTGATGGATGTTCAGAAGAGTGCTGACTTGCCTACAGTCTCGTGACTCTGGCAGCTGGGGGTGTCACACTTGCTGGGTACTTGCTCTTCTTCTGCCAGCAGCAGTGATTCAGAGTCAGTCATGACTGCTAACTTGAAAGGACTGGTGGTCATTTCCATCTAGCAAAAGGATGTGCAGAGTGGAATGGATAAGCACTTTCTTTCTGAGGCCAGGATTTGGTGTCTGTATGGCTGGGAGGAGCCCTTACTTTTGCATAAAGAGAGAATGGAGGCAAAGCCATTGCTGGGAAGCTCTTGTCATCTTTCCCAAGAACATTTCTTGAGAGAGGATCTGTTGTTCACTGCAACCCCCTCCAGCCCAAAGCCAGGCTGGGAAATATTTCAGGGTCTCAGAATATATTATCTCAAGCAGGAGTGATTTTTGTGTTTGGAGGAAGTTAGAAAGCATCCAATGCACGGGCAGGGTAGGAGCCCCCAGGACTGCATCCAGCCATGTCAGTGCACTGCTCTTCCCTGGGGCAGGAGAGCAGCCCTCCTGGAGCACTGATGGACTTACCCAGGGAGGTAATGGAGTTTTGCCATTCTTCAGTAGCTGAGGATGTGGCCTGAAGGGGAATGGAGAAATGCACATTACAAACGAGGCAGGAAGGGAGGGGGGGCATTTTTGGTACAAAAGGAGCCTTAACTTTACCAAGTTTTCGATTAAAAAAAAAAAAGGGTGGAAAATAGAGAGATGAGGGGAAATTGCCCACTGATTACCAATACAAATGGAGAGCCAAAGTAAACAGACTTTACAAGAAGGTTATGAAGAGGTTACCATAAAGTTTCTCTTCACCTTTTAACCCATATTATGAGTCACTCCAAGATAAGACTGAGCATTGTCATATGGGAAACTAAGCAAAGGCAGCTTTTCTCCTAAGTAAATAAATGCTCCGCTCAAGGGGTATTACAGACATGTAAGTTGATTTCTCTTTCTCTCATGTCCTTTAGTTTTGTGTTTCTGGGCACTGCTTTAGGCACTTGAAGTGCTGGAAAAGTCAATTGTCTGTACAATCATCTCCTCTCTGCTTGGGCTCCAGCAATCAGCAAGCAGCTTTATCAAAAAATCTCATTAACTTCTGGGGAGTTTCTAACAGGCCAGCTGAAATCCTTGACAGTCTTCCCTTGATATGTGTGGTAGGATCCATCTGGTAGGTTCTGCTGCTGGTGCTGGGTGTGCTGGGTGTGCTGCCTGTCACTAGGCAAGCCTCTGAACTAATGATAGCCTGTGCTCACATTGGGTTTGCAGAAGTCAAGCACAGAGCCATGGAAGGCAGAGCAGAGCAGAGATATGGCTGGCTGCTCTCCACCTCTCGCAGGTGGGTTTTGCAGACAGCTATTCTGGTAACAAAACTAAGCTAATTTTTAGTTATTGTGGGGTATATCTGGATAACAACATTGTCACCTGCCATGAAGCTGTGGTTGCTGTTGGATACTCCACTGCACAAAGTGGTCCTTGAAACAAAGATAAAAATGTCTTGAGCTTGTCCTGACATGCATTTGGATAGGGACTTATCTTATTCTTTGGACCTTGATACAAAAGATAGGATTGCTTCTTTTTGGTACTGAAGAAACCCCTCCCATGAGCTCACATGCCCCCCTCTCTCTCTCTGAAGAAAGTAATTTGTCTGCTGACCAAGGGCCCAGTACTCAGCAGCTGTCACTGAGCTTGTCCCAACAGTGTCAGAGCGGGGCAGGGGATGTGCAGAGCTGAGTGCTGGGAAGCCAAGCCATAAGGAAATGGTGAGGTTTGCTACACAGATGTATTTTTAGAACAACACTTCTTTATAAAGGATCAGTGATAATGGAACAGAACTAAAGAACCAACAAGGAATTCAAGCAGATGGTGTTTCCCCACACTCTCAGTAATTTCTCTAACTCAATCGTTCGGCAGTGCCTGATTGCTGGGGAATGAGTGTCATACAAAGATAAGAAATGATCTGGTTTTATTTTTAGTTATGCTTTTTCTTCATACAACGAGTTTAGTTTTATCTGCTCTGACACCATCATTGGACAAATTTCAGTTCAATGAGTTTTGTTTGGATTGGAAGAAAAACTTCTACATTCTCTCCCATCAAAATTGGCATTCATCACCTTGGAAAGAGAGACTGTATGGATAAAAGCCTACCAGTGCAAATCTCCCTCTCCCATCACCTCTCCCCTTCAGCTCAACCCCTTGCAGGTGACTCACTGCCTCTCCTCCTGACACCTGACAGCTACCACAGGGTACAGTTCATGTGTTACTGACTGCCACACACCATTGAATTCACCTGTGCATTTAAATCAGGTCTTCTCTTCTGCATTATCTACTTGGACAGCATCCTCTGTGGGATAAATGACTGGAACACAGCAGCTTTCTTCCATGGCAGTACTTTGATAAATAAAAGATAATTGCAATAATAGTAATAAAACCAGTGCTAGTAACTATGGCAGCAGAAACAGAATAAGCAATAAGGTTGTCAATTCCACTCTTTGTGAATACATATGCTTGGAAAATTAAATCACGAGTCCTTTATGAAGAGCCAATCCATAAAAAAATTATGTGCACAGGACTAAGGTATTTGCCTGTTGTGTCATGGTCAAGGTCCTGCAGGTGCTCTTGGAGCATGGTAGACAGAGTGAGGTATCTTTATATAGTTCCAGGGGAAAAATGTGTAGGATGAATGTCATCACCTTGCAATTCCTGCTGATATGCACAGGGTAAGTGCCACTGCTCAGCCTGTGCAGAGAGGCCTGTTGATCTGCCATAGCTTGCTCTGACAGCTGGTGACAGACCTGGACCTGGATGAGGTGTCATAATTAACTCAGGATGCCAAAACTCCCTCAGAAGTCCAGGGCAGAGCATTTTAGTAGGATTTAACCAACAGGTGAGAACCCTGTTTTTCAAAACAATTTTGCTGATCTAAAATGAAATGGCAGATAAGCTTTCAAAATCTTAAGAAAAAAATTCCTTGCAAAATTCAGGAGTTTGACCATAAATGCTCCCAAAAGTTTCTTTTCATTGTTTTTATGGGAGGAAAACAAACCAGAGGATCCTTCCCAGACCCACAGGGCCAATTTCATCCTCAGCATGAGCCCATCTCTACCAGCAGATGTTTAATTTATTGCACTGAACTGCTGGAGCATCATATTTGAGGCTGCTTCTTTGATTGATATGTGAAAGTTAAGAAGAACCCAACCAAAATACCACAAGCCCAAAGGAAACAGATCTTGTTTTGCTGTCAACAGCCTGACAGAGAATGAGGCCCCATTTTCCCTACAAGCTATCAAAGACTGACTTGATCAAGTCATACGAGATAAACGGAGATGACACGGTCGTGCTGGAACAGGAAACCCGCCTCCAGCAGCAGCAAGAGTGTGTGTGTGTGTGTGTGTGTGTGGGTGTGTGGGTGGGTGGGTGTGTGTGTGTGTGTGTGTGTTTGCTGAGGAAAGGGCAAGGGTCTTGTTGTCTCAAGCCACAGCTTTCTGCCTCAAAAGCCTTTTGTGAGCAAGTGTGAACACGCTGAGTCTTTGCTCTCCCAGCCATTGACGGTGGTGGGAAAGCAGGGCCTTCTCTAGAGACAGCAGCTCATGTACTGCAGGGAAAATAACTCTGGTTTGGGGTTTTAAATTGCTTTTTGTAGTAATAAAGCTGAAAACACCAGTCAGTTTGAAACTTTAATTATAACAGTCAAGTGAGCCAGAGATGTTTTCTTAAGTGATAAGAGATGTTTCTTAAGTCCTTGGTAGGACCTCAAGAAGTAGGTCCTGTCTGTTCTGGGTTCCTCACTGCTCTGGCTGAAGCAGGAGACTATGTGATAATTATCGGGCTGCTCTGGCATTACAGCTCTTCTCCAGCAAAAATCCCATCCTGGACTTAAGACAAGGTTGGTCAACACTGACATGTTTCTGTTTGGTTTTCAATAAAACAGAATATTTGAACAAAAATGTTCTGAAAAGAATTTCCTTGGGTCATGTGCTTTTGCAGTGTGTTCAAATGTGGATACTAATAAGTGGTTTTCCAGCAGTAAAGTATTCTGCATTTTCAGTCAAATATCTGGGGAAAAAGTGTTTAAAACTTGCAAACTATAAAAGAGAACCTGCTCCTGCAGTCAGATAAACCTACACTGAAGAGCTGCTTTCAACATTTTAATGGCAGTTTTTATTTCATGTCTAGATACTGGTTTGAGGGTGAAAATATTTTGCAAATGTATTTTTGACAGGATAACTCCTGAGGCACTGATATAAAGCCAAATAATATGGAGACAGGAGATGTGACTTCATTCTGCTTTGTGAAAGCATTTTGGCTTTTTCCCAGTCTGGAACAAAAACAGCTTTAGGCTCCCTCCTAAGTCTGTCCCATGGCAGTGTCACTCCTGCCTAGTCAGATAGAAGTGTTGACCAGGTGGCTGGCTTTTTTAGCACTTTGGTGGATTATTGAGAAACTGAGGAATGAACTATAAAAAGGAATAGCACACCCATGAAAATCCCCTAGATGATCTCATCTTTCATCTTACATTCAATTCATCTGACCCTGGCTGTGATGCTTCTGTTTCCAGCCCACCACAGTCAATTTAATTGATGATATACAAGTGCCCCAGAGTTTTCCTGCTTTCAGCTCTCTCAAGCACACATGGACAAAAGAACCCATCATCTTCCTGGAAAAGATTATGTGGCCAGTGGGAGTCAGAGTATGTCTGCAACATTTTTTCAGAGCCTCTTGAAGCTATTGGAAGGACTTTTTGGGGGCTAGAACAAGGGCCTTTCAATTCCCTTGGGCATGTGTTGAAAGCTGTGTTCAGACTCAGGGCAGCATCAGCTACCTTCAAGTGAGAATCAGAACTTTTCATCCTGAATATGCAGAATTAGAGGCATCTATTGAAAAAGAAAAAGCAATTCAGATACTTTTTTCAGGTTACCATTCTTAATGCTGAAGGATCTTGACCATGGGATGTAGAGGTCTCACATGCAGGGCAGGAGATGGACTTTGTCAAGGAGAAGTCTGCTCCTTTCCCTGAGGTCATGGAAAATGGGGACACCTGCATGTCACCAGGGTGTCTACATTCATGTGGGGACAGGCTGTAGCCTGCAGACTTCTTGCAGTGTGGGAAATCTCAAACATCTCAAAGATGGTGAATGTTCAACATCTTCATAACCAACTTGATGCAGGACGAGAAGAAATACGAAATAAGCTTGTCAATGACACTAAACTGGGAGAAGCTGTTGACTCCCTCCAAGGCAGAGAGGCCCTGTAGAGAGACCCTGACAAATGAGAAGACTGGGCAATCACCATATAAGTGTTGGATGGGGCACCTGGGATGGTGAGACTGGGGAATGAGATGCTGGAAACAGTGCCACGGAAAGGGACTTGGGTGTCCTGGTTGATGGCAAGTTGAACATGAGCCAGCAGTGCCCTGGCAGCCAGGAGGGCCACCCATGTCCTGGAGGACATCAGGCACAGCATGGCCAGCCAGGCAAGGGAGGGATTGTCCTGCTCTGCTCTGAGCTGGGGCAGCATCACCTCCAGTGCTGGGGGCAGTTCTGGGTGCCAATGTGTAAAAAAAGACATTGAGGCATTAGAGAGCATGCAAAGGAGGCCATGAGGATGGTGAAGGGCCTTGAGGAGAAGCTGCATGAGGAGTGGCTGAGGTCACCTGGTCTGTTCAGCCTGGAGGAGACTGAGGGAAGACCTCACTGCAGTTACAACTTCCTCGTGAGGGAAAGCAGAGAGGCAGACAATGATCTTTTCCCTGTGGCACCCTAAGGAATGGCCTGAAGCTGTGTCCAGGGGAGTTTAGCTTAGATATTACCAGAAAGTTCTTCACCAAGAAGGTGGCTGAGCACTTGAAGAGGCTCCCCAGGGAAGTGGTCACAGCACCAAGCATGACAAAGTTCAAGAAGCATTTGGACAATGCTCTCAGGCACATGGTGTGATTCTTGGGTGTCCTGAGGAGAGCCAGGAGTTGGACTTTGATGATTCTTCTGGGTCTCTTCTAACTCAGACTATTCTATGGTTGTATGAAAGCTCTGTCATAACAAACATTAACCTTTCTTAGCTGTATTTCACTGCTCATGAGATAATTTTTTCAGTCTGTTTTAGGACTGGTGAATTTCAGTGAAATCACAACAGCTTCCTTGCGTTAACCAACACATGATCTGTAGACAGATATGAATTTTAGGATTTATTCTTTCCCTGTTTGAGAGGAAGATGTCTACTTAGTGTTTCTTCAAAGATACAGAGAAAAACACTCTTTTGGTGAATTTTATTAGGGTAAAAATATGTTCATCATGAAAGGAAATGTCCCACATGCTTTGCAGCACACACACTGCAATTCCAGGTAGCCAGATCTTTCTTCTGGAATGAAATTAGGCGATGGCATAATTCATTTCATGCACCACATGTGCTTTCTTTCATTTCAAGGATTTCATTGTGCTTTGCAAATGTCAATTGCTTAAGGCACACAGTTCAAGTAGGTATAATTTATGGTTTTTCATGATATTTATTACCGAGATCATTTAAGTGGAACCCAGGTGTTCTGGGATAGAAGCCCTTCCTCCTCAGCAGGCAGCACTCCCTGGCCCTCAGGGAGAGACCATTCTCTTCAAAGTGATTCCCAGGAATTCATTTCCTCAGCCTGTGATTAGGTTTTCTAGCTTTCCTCAGTTCTGAACTGTGGTCTTTTACATTTATGCAGCTGGGCATACATCTGAGTACTGGAGGCATGGATGCACAAATTGACAATCCTGATAAGATTTCTTCTTATGTGTAGAAGTATGAAATGAATATCTACTTCCCTGCTGACTCCACATCAAGTGGGACATTTTTCAGTCCTTTCTTTAGACTGAACGTGAGATGATAAAGAAAAAAATTTCATGCCTGAGAGTTAATATTTTATCTGCATTTGACTTTGCAAAGTGTTTAGGTTACTTTAATTCTAACCTCCTGGTTTTGCTCATTCATGAGGGAACTGGGAAAAGATTCTTGGGGCTTTAAAAGTGACTGAATCACATTGATTTTGCTCTGGTAAATTTTATAATTCTTTTACAGAAGTAGAGTAGCTAACTCTTTTAACTCCATAGTTTTCTACATTACTAGTTTTAGTCATCCTTTAAAGTGAGTACCCAGCTGTGTTCTAAGCAGTGCCAGTGTAGTTAAGTCCCTTATTATTGACAGCAATGTGCATCTTTTAGCATTTGTCAAGATGAATATGAAACATCAGAAGTTAGGCTATAAGTTAGGCTATATGTATGGCCATCTTTTACTTACCCATTTGAGTTTCCACATAGAATCTGGAAAAATACCACTTTTCATTATTTGACCTCTTTTATGTTGAATGGAGACAGGAAAACATCATCAGTGTTTTGAGAGATGTCTTAGCAAGAGACCAAGGATTCTGGAAAAATCAAAAGAAAATATGTATTTAACGGATGTATATAAAATTGTTTTCCTTAGGTTTATGGTTTAATTGATTCCCAGGTCTTCTGTCTTTAATAAATGGCTTCATTTCATTGCAATTCCCCCTATGAGATCATCTGCATTTGAATCAAAGTACTGAAATATGTTTTGACCAACATGACTATTTTGAGATATATTTACAGAGGCATGTTCTTAACTTGGGTTTTGGCACCATAACATGTTCATGGAGAGGAGAGAAGCAGAAAAGTTTCCACATCATTATTGGCAAGGGAAAGATAGAAGGGAAAAAGGGCTAGAGTATCTCCTCACAAATAATAACTTCAGGCAGAGCTCTGGGACTTGACTGGCCCTGCCTTTTTGTGCTGGGATGTGACCTGGGATCCTTGCTCCCCAAAAGAAGGTGTCTGTAGCTGGACCATTGGCTGTATACTGCTACACTGGCTGTGTAGCACAAAGAAAAGTTCTCCCTGATGGCAGCCTTGGGGAGAAAAAGTAAAGAGGTTAGGCAACTTGTCTGAGACAGACTTAGGAAATCATGAATAGCTTTAGAACTAGCTGACATCTGTAAAATAAGAGAGAGAGCGAAACATCTGCAATGTGATGTTCTGGTCTTGCCTGTAGGAAAGGGTTCAGCCTCAGCAGAGAACAATTTGCTGTGAGCAGCCTTGTGGACTCCCTGTTCTGTTTGTGCTCTCTGACCCTGCACACGGTCTTCTGGACCTGGTCACCCTCCCTGTGCAGCCCCCTCACCCTGATGGGACCCTCCAGTGCTTCATCCTCCTGATATGAAGTTAGCTGCATTGCAGACTGCTCAGGCTTGTTGATAACCATGTGGGAATAATCAACTGCTACAAGCAGCCTTCGGCACAGCAAGAGCTGCTGTTCAATGCACAAACTAAACCAAACCAGCCTTCCTTGTGAGAAATGCTTAGGGCTCAGCCCTTATCAAACTAGGCTTAAGATGAGTGCAGCAAAGGGCAGAGTTATTTGTAGGTGGTGAGAAACAGTGCTGTGACACCTTTTTCTCTCTGGCACCGAGCCAGTCAGAGACTAAAGTGGCTTCCAGCACTAATCAGGGGGCTGGCAAACCTCTACTCACACATCTGCCATTTCCCCTGTCTTTGGGCCTGCTTGGAGCTGCAGTTGCTGAAGCACACCTGGTTCTGCCAGCCAGCACCATTTGCCATTAAACCAGGTTTTCTGGTTTCAATCCAGGACAGAGATCTTGGTCTTCTTCTGTACCAGGGCCTCATGAAGATTTTTGCTGTCCTGCCTCCCTTGTACAAGAGGAAAATCTGATTGCTGGAGAAAGTCCAGTTAGAAAATGCCAACGGGAACTGGCGCATAATAGAGGGGGGAGCCCCCAGAATCTGTATTTAGAAAGGACAGGAGAAAATCTCAAAACCTAAAGGTTTACTAATAGGTGCCAAAGTCCTGACTCATTCACACAGTGCCTTAAATCAATAACTGCTTCCTGTGGGCAGAATGTGTCACATGCAGGTCACCATTGCTTCACTGAGTTTCAAAGTCCTGTATAAGCTCACAGATGGGCAAGCAGAAAAAAAATAATTTGAATGGCAATTTATGTCCAGACAATTCAGGCCTCTGGGGAAAAGTGCTGTGGGAAGATATCTGTCTTTTTGTGTGTTGTTTTCTGTTGACACAGAAAACTAAAATTTAGTTTTTAGGGCACTGTGCACAAACACATGCTTGCCAACATTTTTTTTTCAGAAAGCAACAGATTTCAGTCAGTTTTGGTCCATCACTGAGGCACATCTCACTCCTCAGGTGTACTAGCAATGGTATATCTCACGTGGAATTACTTGAAGGAGAAAGGAGAGGCACAAGCAGGAACTCCTTGGTGCTGTAGTTTTGGAGGTATGAACCAGTCTGTAAGTAGGAAGTGGTGCATGGGGCCTCAAGGTCCTGAGGAGACACAGGCAGGGGAGAGGCACAAGAGTGAAACTGCCTCTGTCACCTCTGCAAGGAGAGGATTTAGGGTAGAGGTGACCATACACAGAGAGTGTTTTAAGCAATCTGGGGAGCAGAGCCCCTCCCACATTACACCCCAGAGCGTGGGGAAGGAGGGTGAAAAAGCAGAGGAAGCAGGAGAGGAGCAAGTGGCTTGTGGAGGCAGCTGTCACCCCCAAAAGGGCTGGAGCTGGCAGGTCAGCAGGATTATTAGAACTCCATCTCCCTAAGGCTGAGCTCTGATCCCACGCTGTTAAAGTCTTAGTATTGGTCAGCAAGTAAAAAGCAGGCCAGAAATGTACAGCTTTATTGACTCTTGTGAAAACAATTTAAGCTGACCAGTTTTCATTCTTCCTTCTTGGAAACATGTTGCACCAGACCTCTTCAATTTAGACAGCATCTCCATTCCTGAGGCATCCTGTGATGGGGAGTATCAGCTCTCTTGGTCTCCTGAGAGACCAAGCTGTGTTTTGCTGCTCAAAGAGAGCCAAGTCCTATAGCTTGCTTTTTCCTTTCAGCTCTGTACACAAAGAGCAGATACAGATGGGTTCTGACATATCAGTTCCAGCTGTCGTGCGTGATAGGCAGGAGAAGGAGGGGACCAGCAATCATTCTGCCAGCAAGGAGTTTCTACATAAGAAAATCCTGCTTCTAGAGCACTGGGAATTGTAGTTTTGCCCACTACAATAAGAAAACTGAGTGGTTTTTTTTTTTTTTCTTGTGCAAGAAGTTGGAGGGAGAGTGGAGAACATATTTTGTCATGTATCCCAAAGCTGAGGGTCAAGTTGTACTTGACAGTACCTCCCACATGTACTATCCTATTGATGGGACAAAACACAGGATTACTGCAGCAACCATAAAGACTGGATGACTTCACCCACCCCTTGGGTCGAGTGCTGGATATTGCAGTCTTGTCTTCATGGAGGAAGATATTTAAGTGTCCTAACCCAGGTCATATGACAGGCTCCCACAGAAAGGCCAACATTTAAGAAGAGCAGAAATTAGTTCTACTAGTATGCTAAAGGAAAGAGCATTTGGGGGAACACTTGAGAAAAGTGAACTTGTGTCGTAGGAGTCCTCTGATACAACAAAGCCCAATGAAACAGAGGAGGGGAGGTACAGCTGTTACTGAATAAATGAGGATTCTGGTGAATGAAGATTTTTCATTGCTATTGTTCATCAAGAAAACATTACCCATGATTCTATGACATGTTCTAATCAGAAAAGGTCAATTAGGCAGTGTGGCACTACATTAATTGCAGACAAAGCTGCTGAAACCTTTAGAGGTTCAGCCTGTGCAAGGAATACAGTTTAGAAGTTTTGCACTTTCATCTGTTTAATCAAGTATCTACTTGCTCTTTTGAATATCTGTAAAAATGTAGCAACACATTCCTCACTCTTAGAAAAAAATTGACTTAATTTATCCCAGAAGGTTTACTCTGGGGGATTCTTCAAATGATTTAGAACAAATTGAGTATATTTCTTGACCAAGATGTTCAGTGCTTAACTAGGAAAAGACATTAGGAATAACTTTTCAGCATAATGGACAGTGAAGCTTTGGAGCATATTTCCCATGGAGCCCATAGAGTTTCCATCACCTCAGGTCTGTAGGAAGGGATTGGACAAGCGCCAGTCAGGCATTACTTAGCTCTCCCTAGCCAAGGGTATGGGACTGGAGTGGACAGTCATTCTGCTCTCCTTCTACAAGGGCAACACATGTTCATACAGAACAGAGGTTTCATGTGCTGTTCTCATCAATGATCTCATTGCTGAAAAGGTCCTGAATAAGCAAGAGGATTATTTTAATGAGTGTAAAACATAACTTTAAAGTAGCTGAGCTAAGTCAACAAGTATTCTCTAAAAGTTGCTAGAATTCATTCTGTGTGATGGGATCCTTAGGGAAATTTTGCTCACATGCTTGATTAAGCATCATAGATTCTAAATAGGCTTTTGAGTGGGTTCAGTTGGAAATCATGAAGTATGGTGAGGTTAGAAGAGACTTGGGGCCATATTTTATGAAATGAGCCTGACGTCGATGTAAGTGGCCAACTAATCTGAGCAAGCAATTCATCAGGTTTTTCCTTTGCCTCTTTCCTATGTCCTTATGTGAGGGGAAAAAAAGCTGATGTGATCCAGATGGATTGAGCATGCTAGTCAGATTATCCCTGTGGATGCCCTTCATCTGCTCACGCTGCTCAGTCAAAAATATCATCTGGCACACCATATCACATTCAGAAAAGCAGGAAAATGTATACAGGTCAACTATAATTGAATCTTTTTTTCTGAACCACAAATATGTAGGGTAGCTGACTTTACAGGTAAACATATTGGTTCAAATATTGGGTGTGATATGTAAAGAAGAAAGTTTTGTAATTCCCTATTATTTTAAAATACCTGATATATATAAAAAATAAATTTAAAATCATTTATGGGTAGTTTATTTTATTTATCCTTGTCTCTCTTCATGCCTCCAATCAAACTTGTCTCTGAAGGCAGCTACCCTAAAGACATCTTTTTTTGCAGATTTCATATGGCCCCATATCTCAGATTTTATCTTGCTCTTACCTGGAGCTAGATATTTTTTCCTATATCAACTCTAAGAAATGCTAATTGTTGAGAGAGATGTCAAGGTTTTTTCTCAGTATTTATATTCTTATTTTCCTAGTATTTATACCCAGAAGTCTTGGTCTTGGGGGCAAGAAAACAGTGTTGGCCATTTATACGTTTATACTATTTTAGCTACTGAATTGAATTTTAAAGTCATTTTAAATGCCAACAGAATAATGTTATAACCTGCATGGAATGAATTATTGTGTCTTTCAGAAGGGCTGCTTTAGACCATTGGATTTTCAAATGATGGAAAATTAAGCACCCCTATAGCTTAGATCATAGTTATAGTATTTTCCACCAGCAAAGAAGCTAGTACAGTTTATACGATATAAAAATTAAAATAAAAATAAAATTTAAACAATTTGTGCTTGTACTTGAATATCTGTCTCACAATGGATGAAACTATGAGAATGTGAAATTCTCAAGATTACCAGAAAGGGTGCATTTTTCCCCACTTGATGCCAAATAACATTGCTGGATCTGAACAGAGAGGTTTGTCAGCTCCTCTGGGAAGGCAGCCTGTCTGGCTCTGCTGGGGCAAAGACCAGTTTGACCCATCCAATGTCCTTTCAGAGAAGAGTCCTCTGGAAATTTTGGAGATTGACCTAAGATTGCATATGTCTGTTCTGCCATTTTTGGCTTGGAGGACACTGTCAAGAGCAGTTGCTCCAGACTTGAGACCCTTGGCAGACATGCTGAATTGCTGTACATTTCTGGGGGATGGAAGAAGTCTAACCAAATGCAACAGCTATTATTGAAGTTAATAGCTTTTCCTTCTGCAGAGTTCTACACAACACGTGCCTGTACATCAGTTTCAGAGTTTATTTCCTCCATTAGCACTGCATGGCTTAAAGATAAAAGGCTGAAGGAGACTTTCTGGTCCAGTGAAACTGCATGTGGGGCTTTTCATTAAAATCTAAGAGGCTGTGCCAGCAGAAGGCTGGCTAACTCATTGGCATAGTTTTGTGATAAGGATTTGCATCCTTATCATGGCCAGTTTTATGATATGGATTTGCTACAATGCTGTGATCTCTGGGAGAGTGATCAAACAGGTTGTAGGCGAATGAATTCATGGGAGTGCTCGGGGTTGAGCACTGGAAGGTATAGATCACTGAATATCCTGTCTGAGGCCTCTGGAGACAGGAGACTGCAAAGCAGAGACATTTACTCCAGGGAAGTGGCCTGGACAGTAGAGTTGAGCATCATCAGTTTCCAGAGCAATGAACACTTCAGAGTTCAAAAGTTGTGCAGTCCTGAGCAGCATCCAGACCTTCACAGGGATAAGGCAGGGCTGTCACATCTCAAACACAGCAGTTTTACAGGAGCCCTGCTGTAACAACACTGTGGCTTAGTTTAAAAAGCAAGCCTGCTGGCAAGCTGGAGAGGTAATCTCCCTTTTCTCTCCCACTTGTCTTTCAGCTGGAGGGAACCATGCCAGTCAGTATGTTGTAGATTATTCAGATCCTGGCAGGAGCATTCAAAATGAAAAGGCAAGTGAATAGAGGTGGAAGGGGAAGGCTTTGATTCAAACATACTCTATTCTTTTTATTGGGTGCCAAGAGCTCTTGTGATCTGAGTGAAAGCTGTTATTACTCAAGCTGACAAAAGTCCTCCAGACCTTTCTCCACACCTGGCAATAGGATGGGTGGAAATTCTATTACCTCACTTATGTAATAAGTGAAATTAGCCATCTAAGCTCAGGTCAGTCCCCTCATGTCTCCTGGGGAGAAAATATCTCCTTCAGGGGTAATTCTTCATGCCTTTAAGGCACCTGGATACCCATTTTTCTTCACTGGGTATAGAAGACTGCTTGGGGGAACAGAGGTCTGGGTGTTTAGTGTCTCAGACCTCTGTACTTTTATGTGTCTGAAGCTAATAAAACATTTTCCTTACTAAATTGTGGTAGAAAAACATCAGTAGACATGCTGGATCAGACCCAAATTTCACCTACACAGATGGACTATTATGTGCCTATGTCCACTGTCAGTGGCTGGGATGGACACAGAAGCAGGGTGAGAGTTCAGAATACTTTCATTCCACTGTAAGTCCTCACTTGGAACTTTATGTCAGCAGGATCCTCAACCTAATCTTTCATCAAGAAGTAAAAAAATCAATAACCCCGAGAGAGAAGCTGTTTGTCCCCAATTCTGCTTTCAAGTACCTGTTTCTGATATTAATTAAGGGCTCCATGAGTAATTTTGCATGTACCCTGAAAGAAACTTGCAACTGCAGTGACAGTGCTAAACCACGTTACTTTCTGATTCATTTGGCTTTAAAGATTAATTAGGAAATTACAATAAAAGTTTTATAGTTAAAATGGGAGCAAACTGGAAAAAAAATATTAAAAAGGGTACAGCCAGTAATGTTAAATTTACAAGGCTGTTTAAAAAGGTCAATTCCAGCCATCATGTGCACAGATGCATCCCTACTCAATGATGCTAATTTAAAGGAGACTTGAATTTAATCCTGCATGATCCTGATCCCTGCATTTCCTTTCCATGTCACTAAGCAGCTCCATATTGCACTGCTCATGCACTGTGAACATTTACCACCTGTGCACTCCATCTTCACGCTGTGTGACTCCACACTGCTGCTTGAACTTCCCAATATCTGCAGTAAGGGGATTTTACTTCCCCCACCTAGACTTTGTGCTAGGCTGCACTTTGAGCAGTGTCTCTGCTGCTCTCCCTTGCTCTCTGTGGGTGAGCCCAAGAGCTGGAGAAGGGAGGCAGCAGAGAAGGGAGGCAGCCAGCATCTCACTGGTGGTTGATCTCATGCTGTTCTGTCTAAAGGGAACTTAGCTGCAAGTTCTCTTGGTGTGACTTGTCAGCATCCAAGTGCTTCAGATATAAGAATGAACATTATCTTCTTTTTATCTCCAAGAGTCAACACAGGACTGTTTAGCTGTTTGCTTGCCAGGATTCCCCAAGTTTCAGTATATAGCCAGATGTGGACTTTATTTTTACTTCATTTATTGAATGTACTTCAATAAAAGTACATTTTTCATCTACTTTTTTTTTTTACTTACATCTTGCCTCCTTTTTTTTTCCTTATTAAGGTTCTAAAATCTGTTTTATATAGCAGGTCCAGAACCCACATTCCTTGCTGGATGACATTTCTTCAAGCTAAGTGGAGAAACAGTGTTATACTCCAGAGAATCACCTAAAGGTAGTTTATCCAGTATAGCAGAGCTGACACAGAAGTGGTTGTGTCAGGTTTGCTCACAAGAGTGCTGGAGCAACACAAGCCAACTCTCCTTTCATCTGTTATGACATCCCCTGTGTAAGCTGAGGATGCTTATGATCAACATAAGTGTATATGTTCATTATAAACATTCAGACATCTGCTGGGAAAAACAATTGTACTGAAAATTACTGTAATATGTTTGAGATTCCCAGTTTTCGTATTGTCTACAAAACCAGAGTCTTCAAAGCAAGGACCTCTGTATGAAGGTGTTATCCAGCATTCTGAACTGAGTGTCTGGAAAACAGAAGTTGGGGACACAATGAACAGATAATTCCACAATGAACAGATAATTCATTAGCCTCTGTTGAATGAAAATCAACAACCCCTAATTTCACACAGATTTATTCATCTGGAGTTCTTCCCCTCATCTTGTTTAAGTCTTTTTTTGCCAAGAATTATAGGGAAAACACAGAAAATGTAACAAGGTCCAAAAAATTTATCCTGAAACAAAAACAAACTTTTCTTTCCCACATTCCTTATCCCCACAGAAAGTTCAGCTATCCATTACAAAATTAAGTAAACTATATTTTTCTATTTTTGCTCCTGCAAAAATATGAACAGTAGAGAAAGGGTAGAGGGTATCTACACGCAAATGGAGGAGTGGACAAAGAAACTTAGGCCATATGTCTGGAAAGAGTTTATCCAGGGAGAGATGTGTAAAAGAGGCCTTTCCAAGACCAAGAGCAGCAGGGTGTTCTCACGTGAGAGGATCTTCTCCAGTGTGATGCTGGTGCAGAGCAGGGCTCTGTGTGTGTGGGCTGGACTGCCTTCCCACACCCCAGGTGCCCCAGCAGGATGTGCAGCCAGGCTCCCAGGCTCTCTGATGGGGCAGGGGATGGTGGCCCTAAGGGCAGTGTGACTTTTGGCACAGGCTCTGCAAGTCTGCCTGATCCCTCCGTGCCTTCTTGGGGGGTCCTCAGGCTCTGCCCCCCAGCTCAGTCTTCTCTACAGTGAGCAGGACTGAAGTTACCTGTCTGGGACACAGAGACACTATGACAAGTGCATGCTCCCAGGAGGGTCACAGAAGTCACAGAGCTTGGCACTGCTGCAGTGAGGCTCCCCTGCATTCCTGGGATCCACCTCAGCAAAGAGCGGCACAAGCTGGTCAGGCTGCCCTCACACAGAGAGAAACAGGCACAGTTTAACTCCTCCTGGAACAGAGATGCTTGGCTCTGGGAAAATGCACTGTGGACATCTAAGGCAACGGGAAACAAACACAGGTCGAGAAGCCCAGCTTTTCACTTCTGTTTCCTAAAAACTGAGCTGGAGTTTGCACACATTGGTCCCTGTTACACTGGATTCAGTCCATCCAATTTCCCCCAGCACAGACTCCAAGGAGAGGAAATGTGTTACAAAAAACACAGTCCAACATACTTTGCTCATTCTTTTCTCAACCACTTCAGTTTTTTATACTATTATTTAAAATTCTAAGCATGGAGGAGCAGGAACCTGAGTTTCACTTCAAGCACATGAGATCACAAGAGCAGCAGCAAAATCCTCTGGAAACTTTACTGGTGTCTGAAACTAGATGCACGTTTCTCTGAAATTAACAGGTTTGTCTATAAACAAGCATTTCTGTTTACATACAATCTCTAAAAAATTATTATAAATCTATTTATGTTATATTTAATTGATTCTATGTAGCTAGGATCTCTCTGTCATTCTCAGTTAGAAGCAGTGAGTTGCTCTCTTTGAGCTGCATCAAAACTCATCTCTAAGAATGAAGTCCCCTTCACAAGGCATCTGCCTTTGCTGCACGTGTATGTACCACATGAACAAAAACAGTAATCATGAAATTCACTTGGAGATTGATCACTTTTCATAAATACACACATCGTAAAAATAAACAGTAAATATTTGTCTTGTGGAAGAAGTTTACATTCTTATTTTTTCAAGTATAAATAAACTGGGTTGAGAGAGGCAATGACATTAACAACTGGCAAGCTGTTTTCTTTATCCCTCATGCTTCCATAACTAGAGATCTCATAGAGCAAGGACAGACACAGGGCACTAACAGCCTTTCCTCTCAGCTGGGATCTCATGTGCAAAGGTGCACCTGTGGATATAACCCCTGTGTAAAGCATATTTTATTTACAGAGCTTGTTTAGCCCCCTGAGCAAAGCCAAGGTCTGTACTGGGGCATAACGTGCATGTTCTATATCACATCCCTTTTCTCAATGGACTTGCATGGGATACCCACCCAAAAAAATCTTCCACTGACCTCAGCTCAGGTCAGAGCTCTACGTTCTGCTGGGTATGGTGATACATAACTTCTTCACTTTCCCCTCTCCAAATTTTTGTAGTTTTAATTTATTGTTGCATCTTACAAAAGGCAAGTATCTAAACATGTTTGTGACAGCAATGTTTTTATAAGTACTGCCCATAACATGTTAACATGGCAGAGGACTAAACTGGCCTTTGAAGGATGTGGTCAAAAACCTCCTTTCCACATTTTGTCTGCATTACATCTTCACAGGTTCATTGCAGATCTGTATTCAGGAAGTGTTTGCTCCATTTGTTCTGTTTTGAAATATGTGGAACAAACATTCCAGTGAGAATTCAAGCCAAACAGTAGAAATACTGCTCATGGTTTTCATTTTTCAGAGCTTTCACATTCACACCCAAAGGGTGTTGCAAGATGAACTGAGGTTCTTGAGGCTGACAACCTCCTTTAACATAAATCATAAATCTTATATCCCATTGCACAGCTAAGCAAGAAAAATCTAAAAATCCTTAGTGCTGGTGGAGTCACATACCACCAATAGTGATTACTTGCTCTGGAAAAGGAAGCCATGCCTAAGTTAGACACATGGCTAGCTCACTTGAAAACTATGAACGGGAATTTTCATATGCATTGCACACATCTTTATTCTCTGAGAAGTTTCCAGCATCCTCAGGCAGAAAACACAGCAACAGCACTCCCTGAAAAACTGGCAAGAAGGAAACAAGTATTTTGCCAAATAAAAAGGGTAATAAGTGCATGTTATAATTAACAGAAAAAAAATATTTTGCAGTTTAGTCCCCTCTAAGTCAACACCACCCTTCAGCTCTTTTAGCTGATAAGTTATATATAATTAGGCTTTGTCTCCCATCACTGAGTATAATTATCTTATAGATAGTACATGGCTGTCTTATTTTCTAGTGGGATTAGCACCATCCTGTCAATGAACAGAAATGAGCCCTCCAAGTGCTGCTCAGTCCTTACATCTGTTAGCAAACACCTCCTACAGAATGCTATTCCAATGGCATTTGTTTTGGAAGTGCCTGCACAGAAATACTTCTGCCTGTCAAAGGGTTGGGGTGTACTGCATTATTATAGCTCTGAATTTGCACAGAAAATTGATACTTGGTGACCAGTATTTTCTTATCTTTTGAGGTTTTCACCAACAGAGATACACAACAGATTTATTTAGATTGTGCATAATTTGACTTTTATATAATAAATAGAAACCATACAGACATCTCCATTCACAACCTGAAAATCCCTTTTGTTTTGGGCTAAAACAAAGCAGTGAGCAATGTAAAGAAGTTCTCAGGCCAGGTTAGGAGATGTGAACCACTGCCCACACATTACAGGCTGTAGGGATCCTGTGTTGTAGGGTGTTGGGCACCTTCCACCCACCACCTTCCTGTGCACCATCCCATGCACAGGGATGCATGGGATGCATGGCCAGACCTGCACACCAAGGCTCCCGCTCCCATGGCTGTCTGTCTGTCTCTGTCAGGACACAGCCACGGGGAGCACCAGCTCATAAGCACAGAAGATGGCACGAGAATCGTGCTGTCCCTCTGTCCGTCTGCCAGTCACTGGCACCCGTGGCCGTGGCACAGTAGGAGGCAGGGTTTGCCAGCACAGCCTTGCAGCAGGGAAGAGCAGAGAAGGCGTGCAGGGTGCAAAGAGCCCTCGCTGCTGTTTATCCCGTTATCCCCAATACCCTATTCCCATCTGCCGGCAGATGGCACTCATTATATGTGTGGCTGTCATTATATGTGTGGCACTCATTATATGTACGGCTGTCCCCAGCCCAGGTGCGCTTTCCAGAGCGCAGTGAGCAAAGGTGGGACACTCGCTGTCCTCCTTTGTGTGTCATAGGCAGTTTGTCACCTTTCACTCATTTATCTCATAGCAAGGGCTATGATTTCAGCAGGGTCCATACTCCAAGGGAAACTAGAAAGGTGAGGAACTGCTGGAGAGAAATGTCCCTTGGTGGCTGTGGCACGGGCTGCAGGGAGGCTGGGACAACCATCTGCCTGTGTATCCGGAGCTGCCAGCCATGGCACGCCACCTCACAACTCTACACACCCATCCCACAGCTGAAGTAGCCCTGGAAAAATGTCCATGGGGTGAGAGGTGGCCAGTGTGGCAGGCATTGGTGAAGGAAGGCCACTGCTCCCAAGAAGGGTCTGTACCAGCTCAGTGACACTGCTGGCTGCTGGGCTTGAACCAGCTGCACACACAGATGGCAAGACATTTATCCTGCATCAAAGCACGTCCTTCAGAAAATTACCCAACCTCTCCTTCAAGAAGTTGGGCAGTAAAATATCTGCACTATAGTTACCTTTCTGCTTCAAAAAGCAGGGACCTCTTTATTTCAAGTATGAATTGGCCTGCTTCCAACTTCCTGCCATAGGTCTTTGTTAGACCCCACCAGAAAGGCTGAATACACTGATCTCCCATCACAAGGATCACATGCAGCCTTCAGACTTCTGTGGCTATTTGCACTGTTCCTGCTTCCTTCTCTCAGGGATGTTTTGGATGCATGCAGAGCCCAGGGCATTGCACCACCATGGACCACCTGCTGTCAGTCCCCATGGCACAGGGCCCTGGCAGGGTCACCTGGATGCCCTTGTCTCCACTGGTCCTTCAATGCTGTTGTATGGAGAGGACTTCCCACTCACTCTTGGTTTCTGAAGCAGGAAACTTCTTGTTCAGTTTTCACAAGAAACATCCTGAGTGGAGGGACATTGATAAGAACATCTGATCCCCATGAAAAGAAAATTTTACAACACAAATGGGAAAGTTTTCTGGACGTCCTCAAGGAAAACTGAAGAAATTGCACCTTTTACAAAACAAAGTACTGAAGACCTAAATCACCTCAATTCCTTTCCTGCAGCAATTGCTCTACCAGAAGGCACTTTTTTGCTATATGCAGCAGTTGGTTGGAGAAGGAGCAGATGATACAGCTATGTGGGACAGCAAGCCGTCTGTGATGTGTGCTAATCCTTGTCAATATTTTTAGGAGCTGCAGGAATCCTGGAATTTAGAAAGGTGCTGGTTAATTGTAGCTAGACCTGAAACAACAGCAGACTTGTGTCCCTCCCTACAGTTTACATTTTGCTTCCCAAGTTGTTCCCCTTTTCTATCAGTTCGTCCCTCTGCTCCAAGTTGTCAAGATCATTGTGAACTCTCACCCAGTCTTCCAGGATTTTGAGAAGTTGGCACCAGATTTAAATTCAATAAGTATGCTCTTTCTTTCATCTTTCTGGTCATTGAATACTGCTGTCCACAGGAGGGGTTTATTTCTGTGCCCAGCTTCTAATGCAGTGTTGCACCACTGGCAGCTACTCCTTGTACATGGCTTCCAAACCAGTTCTGCAACCACTTGGTTGCCATTTCCCAAGCTGTCTTATAAGAATATCTTCCCTAGGAGAAAACACCACAAAGCCATGATGTATTGCATCTGTGCTTCACCTCCTTCTCAAGACCTGTCATTCGGTCCTTGAAAGGATGAGGAGTGGTTTGAAATTGTCTTAATTGCTCATGTACCCCATATAGGAGAGAGAAAAGTGCTTTCCTTCTTTTTTCTTTACCAGACCCCTTCAAAGTTCAATAACTTGACCCAAGTCATTGTGGTAATGCTTCAGAATTTTTTTATCTGGACAACCAGCTCTCTTGGTGGTCTGTGGATTCCATGCTATTCCCATCTGCTGCTTTATTTGTCTGTTAATCACACCCACTTCCTTGCTGTGGGGCTCCCCAGCTGAAGGGCTAACAGCATACTCCATATACTGTGTGCTGGCAGGGAACACAAGGGAACTTCAATCTTGCAACAGCTGAAGTGGCTTTTTACCAAAAGGAAAAACATCCATAGATGCTAAGAGCAAGCTAGCACTCAGAGCAAGTACATGCAAGCTGACTTCCTATCTCCCAATAAACTAATCCCATTTTGTCCCACCCTTGAAGACTCCATGCAAGCTGCAGTGTTCTAGAGGAGGGGAGTTCAGAAACCCAGGTCTGAGTGCCTTCCAGTTGGGAGTGGCTCCATATGGAAGTCCCTTGATTTGAACCAGCTCATCTGGTATTTGATTCCATTTCACACCATCCATGGTTGTGAAATGGTTGAGAGAGTGCATGGTTGTACATTACTGAGAGAGTTGGTGCCCAGAACCAAGACAGTGCTCATAAATCGTTTTATTTGCTGTGGAAGTACCCAGTAGCTTCAGAGTTGTACAGACAGTTATGAAGGGAGCCTGTGAAGCTGACGCCTAAATAAATAGCCCTCTTAAATATTTCACTCAGTCAGTTCCTTGGGATGGCTCAGGTTCAGCAGTGAGTAGTTTTACAGCCACTTCATAAGAGAGGAGGGAGGAAAACAGTAATTAAACTATCTCCTTTTGGCAGCACTGCCTCTGTCGCTCAAACTAACGAGGATGTTTGGTGCCAGACAGGAAAGTACATGGGAGCACAGGCTCTGCAGCACTCCCCTGGCATGCCCTGTCTTCAGATATCTTCAAAGGACAGGCTGTACCTGAACTGAATTCAGCCTCACATCTCCCCTGCCGAGCCTGAGGACGAATAAGGTGTTGGGGCTCCAAAGGAGAGAAAAGTCTCTAATGTGTGTACACACACACTTCCAGCTTTCTGGGAAAAAGCTCTGTGCAGCTAGTTTTGGCTGGACTCTCCAATCTCACAATAATTTTATATCATTTAGAAGTTTTTGAGGCTCAGTAGTTTGTGTTTATCTCAGAGAGCTGCCAGCATACTGAGAAATCTTGATCAGGTTTCCAAGAGCTGATGTTTCACTGATACTGTTCTAGCCCCCCTCCCACCCCAGCCTGCTTCCCAATCAGCCATAGCCCTGGCCAGTTCTGGCTTACAGCAGTGTTTTGGTGGCTACACAAACCAGTAGTTATGCAGATGCTGGACTGGGACATCAGCAGAGGCAAACCAATGCATGGACAGGCACTGGGGCTCTCTAGGGGCACAGGGCACCACCCCTTGGACAGTGTTGGCTGAAGCGTGTTTGTGTCTGAGCTGCATGGGGCCCATGCCCGGGACCACAATCACCATCCATCACAGTAATGCTGACACCACTCCCACAAGAATTTCCTCTTTGACTTTCCTTAGTTTACTAGTTCTGCCTGGAAGGTTTTTGCCTTTTGTCTTTACCCACAAGTGTACACTGAGCTCAGGTCTGCTCTTTCCACTGGCATAAGTCAACACCATTTTCCAGCAGGGGCTCAGAGTGTTGTTTGCTTTCTGTTTGTGTTAGCAACCAAGCCACCTCTGCTGGAACTTCAGCAAGAGAACTGAACCACCTTCTGCCACCTCTTCTGTTTCTTTCTGTAATCTGCAGCCAAGCCCCAATGCCCAAGAGTCTGAGGTCAGATCAGTTTAGGAGATGATGGGAATTCAGAAATAATAATAATAATAAAATATATGTGGTGGTTTGCTTTTGTTTCCTTGCCTCAAGGTTTTTGAGTCTTCAAAACTGTATTTTACAAGCCTGCATTGATCTGGAATCACCTTTTAATGAAGTTCTAGGCCAGAATTCCCTCACTCTCCTGGAACAGTGTCTTGAGAAAAATAACATTGTATATTGCACCAAAGTAGTCACTGCTCTTGCTTCTTTATTAATTTTTCACTGTGGAGTTGAGGGACACACTTGTGGAAGGTTAGTCACATTCTTCTAGTCAGCTGAGACCTCTGGTATTTGTCATCATTGGCATGAATAAAGTTGGCCAAAAGGAAAACCTTTGTTCTGAGATCTGCACCCAGCAAACCTGCCTAATTTACTGCAACTGGCTTTCCTGCTAAAACAAAAGACAAAGAAGACAAAGAGGTTTCCAACATTTCAGTAACAAGTTTATCCAAAGAGCACCAACTAGTTTTTGTTTTATGAGATATTAACTTCTCTGTGACTAGTCCAGCACCCTCTATCATTGCAACACCCCAATCAACACCCATGGATCCCAAATGGTTCTCATTTAAATCCACACAGAGTGGGAATACTGGCTTTATTTCTTGGCTCCAGTCACAAGCTACATGATTTTAGAGACATTTGAGTACCAATATTTGTTTTTAGTTTGGCTGTTGATGTTTTCCAAAGCATCAAAAAACTGCCATTAAATATAATATTTTTCAAGTCTGTCTTGCTCATTGCACAGTAAGATACAAGCTGAAACCATATCATCTGTGAGAAGGCTTCTGGTACTGGGTAATGGAGCATGCTGAAGATACTTCCATGTTGCCAAAAACAACAGCAAAACTAAGAGACAGTGTGTCACATTTCCCTTATAGACTGATCCAGCATTCTCAAAAGCCTGGAAAATCACAAGAGTGAGCAACCACAATAGTTAGTTTCATCAATGCTACTAATTTGAACCAGCCTATATGAACCTTTGATAGCTCTGTTTTACAGGCAATGAAGTGACAAGAGCCTAAACTATCT
Organism: Agelaius phoeniceus; assembly: GCF_051311805.1. Classification (NCBI taxonomy): domain Eukaryota; kingdom Metazoa; phylum Chordata; class Aves; order Passeriformes; family Icteridae; genus Agelaius; species Agelaius phoeniceus. Next base: position 58,726,150 of record NC_135267.1, read on the forward strand.
CGAGAGTGCACAGTTTTTCTCCCACCTGACCCGGGCCTTGCATGAGAGCAAGAGCAGGAAGGAGGGGCACCCACTGATATTGCCACAGCCTGGCCTGACCTGGGGAGTGCTTTTGGACTTTTCCAGTGAAGAATGCCATGTGGTGGGCTAAGCGTTCTGGTGGTGTTCTCACCTCTGTTCCATAGCCCAAATGCCTTTTCTCCTTCAGGGCAGAACTTTCAAAGGGTTTCTTATTTCATGGATGGCCAAGAATTTTGGCAACATCCATGAACTACGGAGTCTTCTGCCCCCTACCTCAAGGCTCTTGTTGCCAGCAACGTTTTTTTATTTACAGCGATTTTGCAGCCAACCAGCAATCCAGTGGATTATTTTTATTACATGGCTACATGAGTTTTGTCCTTCACAACACAAAGCATCAACAGAAACTGGAGGAATGTACCACGGAAAGTAGGGTCTCCCTGGCTGGGTAACAGCTACTGCTGGCAGAGCAAGTGGTGCAGCCTGCCAAGGAGTCCCAGCCAGCCAGGCTCCTGTTAGAGAGAAGCTTCCATGGAAAGCACAAGGTAAGGATGTCCCTACTTAAGCTGAACACCCACTCTGTGATCAGCTGTGAGTTGCCACGCTTTGGCAAACCTGAGCAATATCATTAGCATGATTTGGACAAGCTTCAGTTTCCTGCTCTAACTGATTTCCTTCTCAAGTTTTGAGAGACTTCACCAAGAACCTGTCAACCAGCACAGAAGGTCAAGAAAAGCAGCATGCTTACCACACCCTTGAGAAAAGACAAAATTGGACAAACTCATGCATAGTTACCAATACATCAAGAAGAGGCACATGTGTTGGAGCATTTTAAAAGAAAAGTGCTGCAACCCAGATTAGACAGTTCTTCATTTAGTTTCAATTTAGAGTTGGAAACCAATTCAGACTAAACATTTTAATTGATGAATATAGTTCCTTCATGCCAAAAATTGCCTATAAAACAGACTATGACTTCTCCAGCAATATGTATTATTAGCTGAAAGTTTTCCACAAGTAAACATCTGTCTGTGACTGGCTCACAAGCTGTTCACCACAGCTATTTGTTCATGTATCTGAGCTCCAATATCTGAGCTACCAATTAGTTAGCCAAAGTCACGTGGCACTGTGTGTCTCTTCAGCCAAGCTTATTGAAAATATTGTATTTACATGATAAATCAGCACTGGCTCGCTGCAAATGCTGTCGAAAACAAAAGCCCACCCCACCAGTGATTGTAATATATAGGAAACATAATAAAATCATAATAGATTTAGCATTGACCAATATCTTAGAAGATTCTTCACTCAACTTTGGTTTCAGCCTAGTTTTCCACACTTTTAACCTGTGTTCATGAAGAATTAAGGCTTCTGCAGTCATAGCAATGTAGGTGTGTACCTTTGCATATGTATCCCTGATAAGTCTCGAATCACCTAGCCAGTTTTTCTCAGATTTGACAGAGGAGAGATGCAGATATAAATTTCATTTTTCAGGGAAAGACATGACTGTACCAGAGCTGCTGTATTTATTAGTGCCACCAAAAAAGACAAGACTTCAGTACAACTCTTCCCTTACTAGAAAGAGCCCAGAAACTAATTTTGAGCCTCAGCAATTTAAAGCAAATCAAATTTCACTGGCTCTATTACCCACCAACTCATGGATTATCTTAATTTGCAGCATACAAACTAGGTGCAAACTTGGAATTAATTTAGGAAAGGAAAATATATTCTGTTTCAGATTTTTTTTTTATGATGTCCCAGTGTTTGCATATTCTTTTTCTACCTCCTTTGCAATATCACATTCATCCTCTCATTTATGGGCTTTCAGCAATGCACCTTGAACAACCTTGTAATAAAAGCCTTTATGAAGAATGGATACTTGTCTTTCTTGTCCTTTCAAGAGCCACAAGCAGAAGCTGAAGGAGCAGAGGTATGAAACATCTGTGGACTCGCAGTATGGGCAAGATAAATCTATGTTTCAGAAACTGTTGAAGTTTGAAATAAAATGCTGAGTAATTATCATCTGAGCATCTTTTCCATCCAGCATCTGCTTTAGTGGTAGGAAGTGCAAGATAGCCTTTATTTTCAGCCAAAATAGGCTTGTTTTCAATCAGTAAGACTGAAATACATGATTTTACAGTCTGTAGATGAGAAAGCGTATTATTTTCCTACACAGGAGCACTGAAACTAAAGGCTGGAGAAAAGATGAAGGACTTTCAAAATCCTTGTCTGGCTCTGACTTGTCGTGCATCAAAATGCAATGCAATACAGGAAGGAACTCTGTTAAACCCTGTTCAAGTATTTTTGAAAACCTCACCCACATTTTTATAGTGTTAGTTTATATTACCCCAGTTTGCCTAAAAACTTAAAACAACTTTTTTGGTGATTACACAAGTTTCAGGACATCATGACCTATCAAATGAACTATTGAACCTCCTTTGTTGTTAAATATTGCCTTTAAAGATTTTTTTAAAACTTCGTGTTGGAATCTGCTTTCCAAGTTTCCCAGGCTTCTCTAAATATTACCATGGTTTTACCATGCTTATTGAGATAATAAGGTGTACAGTTATTCAGACAGGACCCTTGGGTAGTTTTCTTGAACTGCTGGAACTGCCAATATGACAGACTGGCATTTCTCTGTTCTTCAAAGTCTATGTTCTGAAAACAGGGGTTGAATTTGGTTTGCAGGGGGCAGAACTGTGCCCATTCCAACCCATTAAAGTTAATAGAACAGGTAATGATGTAAGTAGAGAAGAATCTGGCCAACAAACTGTTTCAAGAAGGTAGAATCATAGAATCATTAAGACTGGAGAAGACCTTTAAGACATGCAAGTCCAACCATCAATCTAGCACCACCACTAACTATATTCACCATTAAACCACGTCCTTAAGTGCTATACCCATTCGTTTTTGAATACTTCCAGGGATGGTGGCTCCACCACTTCCAACCCTTTTTGCAATTTTTTTTTCCTAATATCCTCCCCTGATGCAACTTGAGGCATTTCCTCTTGTCCTATCACTGGTTGCCTCAGTGAAGAGACTAACACACACCTTTCAGGTAATTGTGCAGAGCAACAGGGTCTTCCCTGAGCCTCCTTTCCTCCAGGCTGAACAGCCCCAGCTCCCTCAGCCACTCCTCATGAGGTTTGTGCTCCAGACCCCTCCCCAGCTCTGTTGTCTTGCTCTGCACTTGCTGCAGTGCCTCAGTGAGGGGCCCAGAAGTGGACACAGGAGTTGAGGTGTGCTCTCAGCAGTGCCAAATACAAGGGCACAATCAGGGCCCTGGTCCTGCTGGTGGCACTATTGCTGTCACAGGCCAGGACACTATTGGCCTTTTGACCAGCTGGGCACACACTGGCTTGTGGTTGGCCATTTGTCAACCAGCACTTGCAGGACCTTCTGCCCCAGGCAGGTTTCCAGCCACTCATCCCCCAGCCCCATGGACTTGTGCTGGTCTAAGTTGCATAACAGTTCACTGACCATTCCCTCCTGGATTGGGGAGGCTTCATTCTGCTCCCTGTCTCTGTCTTGCAGCTCAGGGAGCTGGGAACCTTGATGACAGCAGTCTTATTATTATATGATGATGTTAGCACCTGAGGGCCAAGGTATTGCGACACTTTCAGGACAGTGGTTTTAAAAATCTCCTAGCATAAATTGGACCTCCAGCTTCTTCATGACTAAGTAATTATTAGTGAACATTAATAAAACTACTGTTTGGAAGATTAGAAATTTTATTTTGGAAGTGCTCCTCGTTTTGGTATTCCTCTCCGAAAGACACTGGGTCAGTTGCATCTGCATCAGAGACTGTATAAATTGAGAAAATCTTAGAGAACTCTGCAGAGACATGTTTCCAGAAGCCCTAGCAGCAGAATTTGACCTTCCCTAGAGATATCTTTTTTGTTTTGTTTTTGTTTTCTCTAGGTCCCCTTCCCATTCTCTCGACACCCATGAGGGCATTTGCTTCTGAGTCATGTTGAAAAGTCTGGATTTCAGTTATTAAACGTTTCTGGTTGTTATCCTCTGAGAGCTTTGCCAGAGTGCTGGCAGTCTGAAAGCCAGTCATTCAACTTCACTGTTCAGCCTCAGCCAACAACAAGTGACAGAGAGTATTTGCCAGCAGTAAACCTTTGGGAGTCCAAACCTCTCGTAGCAGGGAGCCCACCGAGTTTAAGAAGGGCACAAAAGTAGGGAAATCGTGAGGACCAAGAGAGATTTTTGTTGCATGGCATAAAAAGGGGTTGCAGATTGCTTATGTTTTGTTCTGTGGTGAATGGGAAAGCAGCGCCTTCCGGTCTGGAGTGTCCCCAGGTGGTGAAGCCAAGGGCCATCTACAAATTTGATAGTTATTCTGTTCCCTTTGGTCTGATAGAAGGTGTGGTTCTTCTTGGGCAGAAGGACATGCTCTCACAGCCCCATCCACATGCATTCAGTAGTTCCCGTTACAGGATTCATCCCTGCACTGCCCTCCCAGCTCCTCCAGGAACCCCAGGGGCATTCCCCCCAGGGAAGGAGAAGTCACCTGAGGGACAACCTTACTGCTTGGAAAGAGAGGGCAGAGGCCCAGCCCTGGCCTTGCTGCTCCTCACCTTCCTTCTTAGCATGGGGGCCAGGAGCATGCTGAGCCCTCCCCACAGATCAGGATGTACAGTGCAGTGGATTTGTGGTGAGCTGGATGAGTGCACTGTACTGGGGTGACTCAGAGGACATGTCATCTGTGGCATGAAAAATTGTGTTTACTGAGAGACACTGCCCAAGCCAGCATCCTTCTGGAGAGAACTCACCAGTTTGGAAGGACACTCTGGGCAGTGTGCTTGGGATGCCGCACAAGAATGTATGAAGATCCTCTCTGATGTTCGTTTAAGCTGTGGCTTTCCATTGAAGTAATGAACAGTCAAGCTCTGGGTTTTATTAATTTTCTGGTGCAGGATACGACCACATGCATCATTCTATCCCCTCCTGCTCTTCTGGCAGGTGCTTCACAACCATCTGTTGTCTTAGACCCAGAGGACCCAGAGCCCTTCATCAAAGGACAGCAGTGGGAAGCAGACAATCTAATACTCTTTTCATGACTCAGATATCAGCATGATGTCCTTCCCACCACGGTTGCTAACAAAACAATTAACAAGGGTTGAAAGAGAGTGATGGGATATAAAAGCATCGGCATGACCTTGTCAAGAACTGGCTGCCTCAGACAAATCTAATTTCTTCCTCTGAAGGGATAAGCCATCTGGAGAATAAAGGGGAAAAAAGCAAAATTTTCTTGTTTTGAGTGTTTTGCACTCTCCACCCTGATTTCTTTTTGTGAAAAAAAGTGAAATAATCTCTGTTGAACCACCATGCACAACCAGTTTTAGAACTATGTGCAAGGAGCAGTCACCTGTGTATCATGCTGTCCAACAAAGCAGATATCTTCAAAAAGGAAATCCTAAGGTCTGATCTAGATTTTTTTCTATTTTCTATTTGGATCTTGGCATAGAGAGAACTCCTGTGAAATTTATTCACAAGACAGACAAAAGCAGGCAACAAATCTTAAATTATTTGTATAATAAAGAGAGCCAGTACCAAAATTGCATTAGACTCGTTTTTATTTTTGATTGTGTGTAGCTATTTGACCTTTCTCTGTTACATTCTTGCCTGCCTGAATGCTTTCCTCTTTGTCTCTGTGCCTTTCACTTCTGCCTCATAACACTTTCTCTTTCACAAGTTCCCTACATAACTTATAGCAGACAACAAAAAGAAATCCACTTGATTTGTGGCAAAGGAGGTTTTGGATCAATATGAGTGAAGATTGTGATGGAGAGATGGTGGGATCTTGTCTACTGGAAGCTCCAAAGAGCAGATGTGATGAACATCTGTCAGGCTTGATCTCCCAGGGCTAAATCAGTCCCACATTCCAATGGTTAACATTAAGAGAACAGCTGTGGATCCAGCAGTAAGGACATGTGTCTCTTGAAGTTGCAGAGCTATTGACTGTATTATAAAATCAACAGCTGGATTTTATTGAAAAAGACAGTATTTCCCATCTCTCCCTGCACAGAGGCAAACAAATCATGCTTCATCTGTGCTTTGGTCAAAGAGAAACGCTTCTGCCAATAAAGTATGATTGTATTAATTTAAAAATTCTTCACAGGTATGTTCATGTGTATGCATGGCTCTTGGTATATTTCTAGTTGACATTTCAAGAGAAATTAATAAAAGTGGACATTTTGCACATCCCACGACCTTCTCAGGGTAGCTGTAGAGATGGAGCAAATCAGCTTAGACAGCATTTTCACTGGCTGAACTATTCTTGCCAAAGCTTGTGCTGGGCTTCCTAGCAGTGGAGGAAAATTCAAAGTGGTTGCCACAAGAAGGAGGCACAGGTCTGGAGCCATGAGACCTTATCATGCCTGTTACATGAGAGAAAAAGGGAAGGAGAAGGGATGGCAAGCAATTATCCCCATGTTTGTTACATTCCCATGCCTCCTGTCTCATCCCTTCAGAGGTGGCAGACCCAGCACTGAAAAAGATGCACAATGGAGCCTTGACCACTTGGCTGCCATCTTCACTTGGCTGCTGCTCTCCATTACTTGTATCCAGAGTCTGACATGTCCCACTTTCTTTTTTGGTGAATTATGAATTATGGCAGTTAAATCCTACTAGAACATTTGTATGATCAGAGCCCAACTGCGGGCTACAATGCCAAGTGATGGCTCTCTGAAAGCTCCCAATGGGACACCAAAACCAAATTCTGCAAATAGCATGTGTGTGATGCCTGTCAGAGTAGCTTCCAAGTGCTGTATCACACTCTGAAGGAATGGTGTTTCTCCGTTGGGCTGTCAGCATCCTCAAATAGGAAATTCTGGAACAGCAGGTTTTGGCATCTCATGTCCAGGGGAGTGGCAAGAGCTCTGCCACGCAGGACAGACACCACAGCTTTTACCTCACTGTAGAAATGAAGAATTCCTTTTGTTTCCTGATGAGAAAAAGTCTCCTTGTCCAAATGCTTGCAGTGGCTCAGAAGAGATTAATACAACTCACTCTCATTTTACTGTTTTTAATGGTAAACTACTCCCATGCTGCTAGGACTGGTGGAGTAGAAAACCCCACAGAACTGAATCATTACAGCAACACAAATAAGGCTGTGAAGACCATCTTTCATCTATTCCATTAAGTTTGTAGCACAAGAAACCAGACTTTACATATATAAATCCCTGTGTTCTTACAATTAACAAAAGTTTCATTTATTTTGTGGGCTTTTATGGATCTGGTCTTTATACTCCTTTAGTATTAGACTTCCCCTGTTTGCCAGCAAAATATTCAAAAATATTTTAAAAAATGACAGCAAACTGGCGGAAGGAAAGCACATCGGGCCAATCTCAGCTGTTAAAAGTAATAAAAATTAGAATTTTAATGTCTCAAATACTATGCAATCCATTTTGATATCTGAAGATGCTTGTTCATTAATCCAGAGCTAAGTTTTTCAAGTTTGTAGAAAACTTGGCAGCACACTAAAATACTCTAATTTTTTGGCATTTCATTCCTGGTCTGCCAGCTTGAAATTTAAAGAGGATGGCGTCTCCATGGCTGTGCCTACGGGTGACTGGGTCTCTCCAGTGACTTGCCAGCAGATGACACAAAGTCCTCATGTCTGGAACTCAGCTCATCACTGAAGCTGGAGTTATGGGAGGACCATTCAGTAGCCGTCACTAGCTGGAGGAGCACCAAAGATGTTGAAATGAGGGTTTGCAGGAAATCATGTGGGATTTGGCCATCTTTCCCATTCACTGGAAGCTAAGCTATGGGGAAGGTGCTAATTACTGTTTATGCAGCCTCTTGGCAGAGTTGGCAGCGTGCTGTGAGCCAGGCCTGCAAGCTGACTGCTCCTGAGAGAGGCAGGGTAAGGCCAGCCTGAGTCAGCCACAGCACTGCTGCATTCCCTCCCTTTGAGACCACGTTGGTGCCTCTGCTCCTGCCTGGCTGGGTGGTGACTGCTGTGCACTGCTCGTCATGCACTGCTTTGGGTTTTGGAGCTTGTGTCCCTCAGTCTGAGATTTTTCTAAGCTGAGACTAGCAGGGACACCTGGAGGAAAAGCTGGGAGCCCTAGGTAGGGGAGCAAATTGAAGAGCTTTCTTCTGAAACAACCATCATCTGCCCTTTCACTCTGTGGTCCTGTGGACTACAGGGGCTTATTGCCAAAAGGAAGGCACTTCTCACATCCACCCCAGCTGCATGCTTCTCCTCCATGGTTCTTCTGCTATCAGCAAATGGAAAGGTTTAGAGAGATGACTGTGGCTGACCCACAGTCACAAGCCAGATTATTTTAGAGGGCTGCTATTAACTCTGTGGTTCAACACTGGCAGCCAGAAAGGGAGACAAAAAAATGAAGAGGATTATTTCCAAGTGGATTCCCAAGAGTGCTTTCAATTAGAGATGTTGTTTTTTGACCTTTCACGGGTTTCATTAAAGCCCCTATCACTTTTCCAGAAAAAACAATTTTGGAAACAGATGGGAATAAATGAAAAATTTATTCTTGCAATGCCACAACGCCTAAAATGAGCAGTCTTGAGTGATCTCTGCTGAATACCAGTGTTCAATTAAAAGGATGCTTATGAAGTCTTCATTCTGTGAAACACAAATAGTTGCCTACAACCTACTGGGAGCTGCCTCAAGAGAGAAAAAAACATGCACTCTATTAACTCAGCTGGTATGAAGTTTAGCATGTAGGCTATAAAGTGACCTAGAAAGGGGAGTTTATGGACACTGTTATTAATCACTATGTGATGACACAAAGTGAGAGAAAATGGGAAAGAATTACTCCTTAGAAACAGCTTTAAAATTCAAAGGAAAATGCCAAGAAAAAGTGTGAAATAGGTTTGGGAAAGACCTGAAAATTTATTTCAAGGGCCTAAAATCTGAGAAGTTCTGGGGAAAAAAGACAGTTGTCATATCAGTAGTGCAGGCTGGTACTCAGAAGAGCTCCTATGACTTACAAAACTGAAATTCTCCTCAATAAGAGCATGTGATCCTGTGCTGGTTTTTAGCCCATGTGCAACTTTGTTTAAATCCCTTTTGGATCTAGCCTTGAGGGCCTTCTGGTATCCGGAAGAGTTGTTTTCCAGCTCAGAGAGCTGGAATGCCTTTTTGGAAGCATTCTACATCCCACCTGTGCAATGCTGGCTGTTGTGGCTGTCACACATTGACAGCTGGGCAATGCTTCTCAGGGTATGTCACGACAAGCTGTCCCCACTGAAAATGACTGCAGCCCATTTCTACATCTCCATTTTGAGACGAATATAACTAAACACTTTAGATCAGAGAATAAATTTAGATTAGGTTCCTTTAACTAATTTTATCTCTATTCCTATCATATGCTAAATACCCTATTTGTGTAATAAGCTGTGGCAGAAATAATTACGGTAATTTGAACCAGCTCTCCTGACAAATTTTCTCTCAGCTATTTGAAACGTGAGAGTGAAAATGCTTACATTACAGTCTTTTGCATTTCAGCTAACTACTGAAGAGCTTTTGGATATCAGAGCAGGAACAAAATGCAGTTCTCCTTGTGGAAATCAGTGTAATCAGACCAATATAAACCCAAGTGACCTGCAGTCAGTGCTCACTGCAAGCTCAGAAGTTCAGCTGTCTGGAAAACGTATGAATCAGTTCCCTTGTAATCCACTTCTTGCTTTATTTCTCTGCAAATATTCTTTTGGAGACATTAGTGCCCATATGATGGAAGGCAGAGCTAACATTATGATTAAACTGGGCTTCATCTGGAACAAGAACAACTGTGGTTATTTTATTGTGCCAGCCGCAGTCTGTTTCTTTTGGGTGAGATGTGTTTACTGCTTCTGACATGAGCAACATTACTTCACTAAAAAACTCTTGACATTTTCAGCTGTGTATATTTCTAAATGTCTGTTCTAAATAAATAAATAAGCCCAAACCGTGTTTTCCTATGGAAAATGATACTTTTTAAAGATTGCATTTTTAAGTACCTTCACTTTATGTAATGTGTGAACACTTGAAAATCATTCCCTGACCTATGATTTTGTGTACTTTACAAATATTTCTTAAGTAAATTTTGGTGAGCACAAGTGAATAGGGTTTAAAGTTGATCTTAGCACCTTCTTTTACTGCTTATATGAAGACAGTCACACCAAATGGAAACACACATTTAGCTCTGTGTAAAAACATCCAAATCTTATTGAAGGACAATGACAGGAAAGAGGGAAGGAGGAATATTTGAACCTGCTTGTGGACACTGACAATGTCAAGCAAAGCTTTTAAGCTTATAATAATTTCCTGCTGCTTCTAAATATCTCCCTGTAAACTATGCTTTAAAAGGAAACAAACAACAATAACAACATAAGTTTATAGTTGACACCATCAGTGAAATCTGCTCCTCTGGAGATGCCACAGGCATGCACTCCCTTCCTCAGCTCTGCAAGTACTCAGACACTTTCTGCCTCTCTCATCTGATCACATGATGCTGACAAGGGCTGCTCAGGCATAAGGTGTGTTACAGCTGGAGGTGCTCTCTGTTGCATCTCTAACTAAATTCATAGAATCATACAATGGTTTGGGTTGGAAGAAACCTTAGTGATCAGCTCATTTCAACCCCCCTGCCATGGTTAGGGGCACCTTCCACTAGACCAGGTTGCTCAGAGCCCCATCCAGCTTGACCTTGAGCACTTCCAGGGATGGGGCATCCAAAACCTCTCTGGGCAACCTGCTCCAGTGCCTCACCACCCTCACAGTGAAGAATTCCAAAGATCTTCCTCAACCATTGTGCCACTGGTTCCATGAGTTTACCCCAAGGAGAAAAATCTGCATCTGGGTAGAGCAGGCCTAGAAGAAGACCCTTGTTGTCCTCAGTGGATCTATCCAGAGGCTTGACACTTCTCTTCAAAACTTTTTCCACCATGTTACTCATTAGGCCTTTGTGCGTCAGAAACCATCCAGCAGACAGGAAATATGAAGAGAATCATTAAAAAGTGTACCCAAGGCCTTAGAGGAAAGCCAGGTCAGTATTAAAATTTATGCAACAAAGCAACTTCCTACTCCATCCCCATTTCTTTTCAGAACAATATGTGTTGCAGTTAAGGGACACCAGCCACTACAGGTCAAGAAAAGGAAGTTTCTTGTTGGTAGATGAAATTAGCAATTGAAATTGTGAGAAGATGGAAGGAAGGAACAGGAATTGTCTCTGGTGAGATCAAATGCCCCTCAGCTGCAGAGGGTTCCTGATGAAGAAGGCAATGTAGCCTTGCCACAGCTGAAGGTACTGCAGTGATATTCACAGCTGCAGGCTTTAGAACCACCAGCCCAGACTCTTCTCCTCAAGGAAAGAATGTGAAACCAGCAGAGATGCAAAGCTATTTAAAGAAACACTGTAAAAAGATGAGGAAAACATTTATGCTCTGCATCTGACCATTCAGCCTCTTCTGTTTACATTAACCAGGACTTTGGGAAAATACATAAAAATGGGGATTTATGGCTGCATTAAGTACAACAGTGTATCACTGAGCAGCATAAAGTCAGTAACACTTCATACCAGGGTTCTTCTGCTTCTTCCCTGTGATCCAGAAGCTTTGGGACAATCACTGCATTTCAGTTTTTCAAAGAAATGACAGGTTACATGAAAATGATATTATACTTTTTATTACACTGGTACTGCTTGCTGTTGATTCACTTAGTAACTCTTGTCTTGAACTGAAACAGATGGAATTAGCACAAATATGCTGTTGTTAAGGTTCAGCATTTGGCAAACTAAGGTGGTTTGTTGCTAGGAGAGCAATTTCTAACAGCACATTTTTAAAACAGAAATTAATGTTTTATCCTTCACATGTTGATATCCAATGTCATGTGTCTCTAGTAATCCACTTCTTTCCTCACAGCAAAATATTCCACTCCCAGAGTCCAAACTTTCCTGTCTGCTTGGGAGCTATGAGACTGTAGCATACAGGAAAAATTGATGCTCATCCAGAAACAAGCTATTCCTCAATGTTAAGGCTGGATATTGCTTGTCTCGAAATGCTGAAATACCTCTGCAAAAACCAGCATCCTTTGTTAGTGAGGAACCCAAGCCTTATATCTCTGATCCAGGGGTTTCTTGCTGTGATAACTATTGGCCCATAATTGAATGTGTCCTACAAAAAATACTTGTGAGGAGAACTGGAAGAAGTAATGTTTCTCTCTGTGGAAACAACCATTTGGAAAACAACCATGAAAAACTAACAGATCAAATCCGATTGCGCTCTCCAGAACTGAGATCAATGAATCTGCTGACAGGACATGATGAAGGCAGAAAATGCTTGCTATGTACCAGCTAGGCTGAGGAGAAAACAGGTTCAGCAGACATACCCATGCATGGATTTTTCCTGGAAAGCAGAGATCTGACTCCAGTACTGCCACCAAGGCCATGTGGTCTTGCAGCACTGAGAGACTGTGAGTTCTGCAACGGGCCCCTTAGACAAGAGTGCTTTGTGATAAATGATGACACCAGCAGGCAAAGCTAGTCACTCAAAGGCTTTAGGAAAAAACCTGTCAGCTAATTAAAAACGGGAAAAAATCCAAAACACCCATGCAATAATTCCCAAGGACCAGTACAGCCTTCAGAGCTGAGCTGTTCCCTGGCCATGGTGGGGGGAGTGCAGAGCCTCTCACTGAGCTGGGCTTCAGCACTGACTGCAGCTCAGCCCCATGTGGCAGATTGCTGGGACTGGCTTCTCCCCCCTGCACCCCCCTGTGCCAGAGCACCTCAGCTGCCAGCAGATTTAAACTGCAGCCAACCCACTGCTGCCCCTCGGAGTGTGTTCTCCATCTCTGTTTCACTGGGAGTGATAACAAGACAGCTGCTCAGATGCAGAACTACTAGAAAGCCTGCTTGGCTTGTTGGAGCTGGCAAAACCAGGGCCCAGGAGTTTGGTCCAACTCTGCCTTGCAGGGGCAGCTCCAGCCTGCAGTGCCACTGCTGTGCAAGCAAAGAACCAACTCATGGTTTTAACATGAGGACAGAGGGTACTTTACTCACCAAAGTGGAACAGGGCAGGCATGGAAAAGCCTTGTTACCAGAAGTGTGTTCTGTTCCTGGCCTGTGGGATGGCTGGCACCTTCAAAATGAGGCACCAGCCCAGGGATCCAGCCACACAAGCCTAAAGGGCATCAACATGACACACCAGAAACAGTCACCCTGTCAACTGCACAAGTTCTGCATGGGGCAGGAGCAGAATCCTGTCTGCCTTGTGCTGCCAGGCTCATGTGTGATGCTGTCCATAAAATGCCTTGCCAAGTGACACAGCTGGTTAAGCTGCTTTCCACACTCCCTCTTCTCCTCAACTCCTGGTTTGTCTCTGTCCTTTGAAGTCCTGGGGCTTGAACAGTGCTGAGTGTCAGCATGCACCTGTCAGCTCAGCCAGCACCTTTCATCTCAAGGCCTCCAGAGCAACCTCCCTGCTCTGAAACTTGGGACCTTAAAATGCAAACATCTTGCCTTAGCCTCGGACCCTACAGGGATATTTCCATTGCGCTGTTATTATACAAAAGGCCCAGAAGGAAAAATAAAAATTAGGCAACCTGCACAAACCTAATTTATCCTGGTAGACATACTGGAGGTCTCTGAAGATCTGTGTCAAGCAATAACCTCTCAATGCATTTGCAATCATTATGGTTGAGTTCAGTGTACCTGAGCAAACCATCAGCAGGCCTCAGCACTGAGATTGCCAGGGCCTGATTAAAGGAAGAAATTTGCAGAGTGCCTTAAAATGTTGTCTTGTCCAGCAAAATACAGCACTAGGCCTTTGGGACAGGAGCAGAAACCAGCATTTCCCAGACTAAAACCAGCACCATGACCAGTAGCACACCAGCCCACCATGAAAGCTGTGGGTGCTTTGTGGCCTCTGATGGCAGAGGAGACCTCTGTGCTCAGATCTGCCTACCATGCCATGCCTCAGCACTGCCCCAGCTGCCTTCCTGAGTGTTTTTGATGCAAGGCAGCCCCAAACTTGACACAGACCTTCTTCTCATTTTGCCAACCCAGAGCAGAGCAAAGCATAGCTTGGCAGCTGACTCTGCATGTGAAATTACCTTTTCTGCCCTGATAACTTACTTCAAGCAGAATTAAAATTTTTCCTTTCTGTGAGGAATTCTCACTTTTAAAAATCGTCTCAGGGCAAGCAAACCCCATGAAGCAATGGGCTTGAAGTATAACCACATTGATATCAACACGCAGTCATATGTACCTTCGTACTTGGCAGCTGTTCTCTGAGACTGTATCCAGAATGTCACAGGTTTTGTGAAAGAAAGTTGGCTCCATTTTGCTGAAATGTCTTTCTTTTCTGTCCTGAAATGGCAGAATTTGAAGCTCTGACACAGCAGACCACTTAATCACTTCCCTGACTTGAAGTACATTTGTAATGGCTTTGCTGAGCTGAAACTGTTTTCTGCACTTGGGAAGGCTCCTGGCCTTCCTTGGGCTGTTGCTTGCTTAACAGCACAAGTCTCCTCTGCTGTGGAACTGTGCCTGTGTTATTCAGTCAGACTGAAAAATGAAAGCAATTTAAAAAATCCACTCAGACTGACATTTCCAGTTTGGCTGACCTGGCTCTGCAGGCAGGGCCACTGGCCATGGTAGGAGCAGTGTCCAGCCACCACTGCATGCCCTGGGCAGGGGCTGGGCTGGGAGGGCAGTGCACCAGGCAGGCAGGGAGATGGCATCTGGCACCACTAAAGAAAGAGTGTAGGGGCAATTTGGCATTATGGGGAGGCAGGGAAAGGAAAAGCCATATGGACCTCAGCAGGAGGATGAGGTGGTGCCTGGACCCAATGAGGAGAGAGGTAGAGGAAAGTCACAAATGAGACGCTGTGGGAGAAGAGAGAGGGAGAGAAAGAGGGAGGTCTGATTTGACAGGCAGTATAAATACCCCTTCTTTTCCTATCCAATTACTGGCTGCTTCTGCAATCCAAAATTAACTACTGTAGTCCATAACAATTACAGGCCTCATTAAAGCCATGGAAGAATGAGCTGCCAGACTGAAGAGCTGTCAAGCCCTTTCGTCTAAGGAAAAGAATCAGGGGCCCAGGCTGGTGCAAGCCATACCGCAGGCAGCCTCAGCCAACAGGCAGAGACTTTCTCTGGAAACAGGCTTGGAGTGTGTATTGGAAAGGCAAAGCCGGGGGGATTTGTGCCCAATGTGGGTGGCAGCTTGAGTTTGACAAGCTGCTGTGCTAGCAAGTTTGGGAACAGCTGAGTTGGAAGGCACTTCTACTGCTCCTTCCTCTTTGGTAAATGGGGCTGCCATCCTTCCCTAGGGGTCATGGCAGAGATCCTCCATTTCTACAACTGGCTCTTGCCCTAAGGGAAACCGTCCTCCAAGTGACTTCCTTCAGTCACATCAACTGGGCAGTGTCGCTGGCCATGCAATGCAATGCCCTTCAGATGCATTCTGTCATTCATTCGTTCATTCAGATGTGTTTCAGCCTACAGGAATGTAGATTTTATGTCCCTTGGGGTGTGGAGAGGAAGGCAGGACTGACCACATGTGCTATGCCAAGGTTAGCTGCCATGTACAAATACATGGCTCTGCATGTTGGCACAAACACGGTTGCTTCAGCCAGCCTCACATCAGCCAGAACTCAGCCCCATGGCTTGTGCCTGCCAGATAAGAAATTCAACAGTGTGTACTCAACACAATACTTCTGATCACCCATGGTGCAAAGGTCTCCTTGCAAACAGATTGCAAGTCACCAGCTCCATCTCCTCCATCTTCCCAGCATTTGGCCTGTTTATATTTCCTCTTTTCTGGGAGATGGAATGAGATTTGAAGACTATTTAATGCTTAAAAAATTCATGCAGCCGTGTTCTATTTAACAGAGAAGTTTTACATGGAAAATGTGTTGTTTTTTCCATTATGTTACTTCTCACAGCTCTGCCTGCCAGTGGTAGCTCCTTGCTTTCAAGCTACTGATGAGCTTCAGCATCTGTTCTTCTGGGCATCCAGACCATTTGCAGATTCTTAAAAGCAAAAGCCATGACATACTCTTTTTAGAAATGACTGGATGTCTTCCAGGGTGGAAGTCAATTAGTGAAACCAGCCTTTGATGTATTTCTGATATGATGTTGCAAGAAGAATAGGTCAACAGCTTGTCATTCACTCTAAGGCTACTCTCTCTTCTTCTGTTCTAACTCCACCAGCAGAATTTCCCTGGAGAAGGGGTTGGAAAAGTTAGTCTTTCGAGTACATGACAAGGGGAAAAAATAATTCTGGGTACTGCTGACAGCCTAGATACTCTTTAGACCTGCATTAGAACAAGGTCTTCTGACTTGGAAAACAAATCAAACTTTTAACAAGGCAAAACTGCAAGCAAATTCTCTGCATAAAATCCTGATGGCATTTTCCAGCTAGTAAAACTAGAACCTTACATTTTACAGCTGGAAAAGAAAGTATTCAGCAGCTTTATGGCAATGAAGCCAAAGCTTTGTGACAAAGATTGTCACTCCTTCACTGCCCAGCTAAGCTTTACCCACAGAGCACCTTGACAGTATTGCTTTTAGTCTTTAGCAAGCCTCACACAGAAAGAGCCCACCTTATTCATTGCTGTTAATATCCAGGCAGGCAGGAGAGTCCATGCTGAGAGATTATCTTTTGCTAATCTTCTCCAAATGAAGGCTCAGAATTTCTCCTGGACAGCAGAATTGCAGGTTTTACTAAGCAATGCACAGAGCTCTGCACTTTCATCACCGCTGAGGTGTTGTTGGACATGTAATTTTTCATGCTACTGCCAAGTCTGGGAAAGAGACAGTATGATGCCTAAATGTGAGAAGCAGCTTTCAGTGACTGCAAAGTTTTCACTTCATTACTTGCTGTAGCAGTTTTGACTGTTCATACTGGGCCATAGTCACTTCAGGGGTACAAGAAACTGGAAACTTTGTGACAGGAATGGAGACATAAAGCCAAAGTTTATCAGTCTGCTTCCCATCCCTGTCCAGACCCCTCCTGAGGCAGTCAAGGAAAGAGAGATGGCAAGGGAACATGAGTGTGTGTAAATCTCCTCGTCCCTGCTGGGGCAGTGTCAGTGTGCACGTGGCACAAGCCACTCAAGCCCTACCTCAATGTGCCTCAAAAGGGGAAGTGGACAGGCATAAGTCAAAGCACTTCTCAGTGTATGTATCTCTTGGCCTGGATGCAAGTCCATTAATCAAGCTCCTTTTTGATCTTTTTTTCCCATTTCATCAAGTTGGTCTTCCAAAGACATTTTGTCTCTTTCCATTTTCCCCCTTTTAATCATGCGAGTGACAACAGCGCTAAGATGGATGTGTTTACAGCCTAGAGCTGGGCTGGTGTCTCAAATTTCTCCCTGCTGCAGACAATTGCATGACTTCACCCACTGGTCACACAGCAGCAGAAGGCCAAGGGGCTGCCAGCCAGCAGTGCCCAGCAGCATGCAGGAATGGCTGTTCCCAGTTCACTGGCACCTGAAGAGATGAAATGCAGCAAGGGATACAGAGGCAGCACACCTCTGGCAAGAGAAAAACCACAGGCAGCAGGCTGGGGATGGACTGTGCCTGTGTGTGTCTCCACCCTCCAGTTCATGCATCTGGAGAGACTGAGCAGGCTCAGATACATGTGGCTGAATTTGCACCATACCTGGCCAGCCACAGTGTGGCACATGTGTACATTCACAGGTGTGTCACACCCTGCCCCGGGGAACCTTAACGTGGAGTTAAGTCTTGCTCCTGGTCTCTGCAGGACAGCCCCATCAACTATTTCTGATGTTTGAGGCAAAGAGAGGGAAACAAGCCCCAATCTGAACAGATCACTGTGGGGCCAGCTCAGTGAGCATCAGTATCACAGCCTTGCTTTCTCCAGGTTTGAAATTTGGATGTGGCAGAAGGGTAACTCCTGCTGTTCTACAGACTGTTTCATTGCAACTCTGGAGAAAGGTGAAATGCCCATCTTCATTTTAACTTAATTAATCCTCTGCTGTTACATGGGCTGAGGACATTGACAGTGCCTGACCTTGGCTTCTGCTTTCCTGAGTCATATGATGAATTTCTGGCTCCTGGCTTTACCTGCTGAAGGTCTGAAATTTGCTGTAAGGTGTTGTGGCTACCAGCATTCAGTATGTGGGGTCTGTTACCTATCCCAGCCCACACAGCCCAGCCCTGGTCACCAGCCAGTCCCAAAGACAGGACCCAGAGGCCCAGGTTTTTCCTGACCCAACATTGCCAGACAACGCCAGAGGTGCATTTCACTGTTTCAGAGACCCTCAGAGATTTAGCAAGGCAAATCAAGTTGACTACTGCCATCCCAGTTTGGGAAAAAGAAGACAATTTTATAAAGGGCACTCTTTTTCTCCCACCTCTTTCTTTAGAAATGTCCTCTAAAGCAATTTCACATTTCAAGTAATTTAGGAATGCTTAGATTTCATCTCTGTTTTCAGACTCTTCCGCCACACTGAGGGAATATGGTGAGGGTTGGTTTGCAATGAGCCAAACTCAGACAACTGAGGCAGGGATTTTTGATGCTTCCAATAGATTTCCCCATCCCCAATTTCCCCATGGCAATTTCCCTATTTCCCCATGCTGACTGACATATTTCCAAGAATGAATAAAGAATTTCTTCCCTATGAGGCATGATCTTGAGACAATTTTTGTACTTAACATTTTCCTGGTGATTTTGTGATCAGATATGTGGATTGGTAGTGTGTTTCACCATCTTCATTTAGTATGAATTGCCACCTCAGGAGCACACTACTCAGGAGCTAGTCCCATAACTAACTTTCTGAATCTTTTTCTCTTCCTGAAGCAGATTTGGAACTCTTGCAGTGCCCACTTCTTGGGCAGTCTGGGCCAAATGCACATGTTAATGGATGTCACACAAATGCAGAAGATAAACCACATCATATTATCAAATGGCTCAATGTGTACTCTTTCCAATACTAGTTCTAATGCTGAATGTAGTGTGTGAAAATATGAAACAACCACAGAGAACAGAAACCAAAACTCCCTGCAGATGTATGCTAGTCAAAAGGCCAAATCTGAGATGCAACTTTGAACACCCTTCTCTCTCAGCTTCTGTTACAAGAACAATATTTTAAATAATGGGAGAAACACCTGTGATTTCACCTGATAAACTTCATCCTTTGTCCTGGTGATTTAAAATGGTCTCAGCTTGCATGGTAGAAGAGATTATGAAAGAGATTTTTTTCCTACTCTGCGGTTTCCTTGCAGAAAAGCTGTTGCAAATAGGTAATAAAGGAAAAATGAAACTGCACAAGTAGGTGAAAAAATTAATGGGAGGGAAAGGGGTGCCTGGAGTCAAAGAGCTGCAGGGCTGCATGGCTCTTCATAGATCTTTCCTCCATCATTGTGCAGAACCATCAGCTCCACCCCTGAGGGCAGCTAAAAGTGTTTATAAGCCATTTTGGTACTAGGGAACACAGAACTCACACAGAGAGGAGGTCAAATCCCAGCACGAAATTCCTTGATAGCACACTGTGATTAAAGTAAGCATCTATCTTAAAGTGTACCTAATTCCACATTGTTGTACATGTCAACAAATTATAGACACCCTGCTGATAATGTCTCTCCAGTGCCCCTGTCACAAATTGCAATTTGTAATTCAAAAGAACACTGTCATTTCCAATCTGATCTCCTCCAAGTTTCCTTTTCCTATCCAGAGCATAAAATGAGAAGTATTTAAATCTGGGAGAGCTGAGGGTCTTTTTTTTTGTGTGCACTTTCTCATCTTGCTTTAGATACCCAAATCATAATTACTTTGCAAATGGAGCTTTTTACATCATTAAAATAAGTGGGACCCATAATGTAATGAGCTAAACAATGCTGCTTCTAGTGGGAATGCCACAAAAAATGAGAGGTGATGCTCAATATTTTAAGGTTCAGATGAGCCAGGCAAACAACAGTCCTAGCAGCAAAGAACATGACCACTTTGCCTTAGCATCCTGTAATTACAACCCTTCCCAGGGACCTTTCCATGGAAAAGTCTGGTGTCCACACCCCAGCCTCTGCTTTTGGGGAAGGAGCTGATGGGACTGGAGTATATTTGTCCCAGAGCTTATAGTGAAGGAGAGACAGCCACCTTCACCTCAGCTGAGCCAGGCATCTCCGAAGCGATTGATGGCAACCTTCACGCTGCAATGGCTGCCCTATTTCTGGTCCTCAGGTGACCTTGCCCAGGTAATCTTATGTCTGTCTGTACTCACAGTGCTCTGCTATAGAATCATCATTCCATCATAGCACACAATAAGTTGGAAGGGACCCACAATGGTCATTTATTGAGTCCAACTCCTGGCCCTGTGTGATGGTGTTCACAGGGGTTTTCAGGTGAGGGAAGAGACGAGAATGTTGACTCCATGTTCAGAAGGCTTGATTTATTATTTTATGAAATACATTACACTAAAACTATACTAAAAAGAATAGAAGGAAAAGTTTCATCTCAGAAGGCTAGCTAAGCTAAGAAAAGAAAGGAAAGAATGATAACAAAGGCAGCTGCCTCAGACCCTCTGTCCCAGTCAGCTCCGCTGTGACTGGCCATTAATTACAGACAAGCACATGGGACCAGTCACAGATGCACCTGTTGCACTCCACAGCAGCAGACAAGCACTGCCCACACCTTGTTCCTGAAGCCTCTCAGCTTCCCAGAAGGAAAAACCCTAAGAAAGGATTTTTAATGAAAAGATGTCTGCGACAGCCGTGCATAAGACAACCCCAAGAATCACACTGTGCTCCTGAGAGCTTCTTGAAAAGCTTCTTGAACTCTGTCAGGCTTGGTGCTGTAACCATGTCCCTGGGGAGCCTATTCCAGTGCCCAGCCACCTTCTGGGTGAAGAAACTTTTCCTAACCTCCTGTGACAGAGTTTCATATCATTCCCTCAGGTCTTACAGCTGGTGGCCAGAGAGAAGGAGACATTCCCCCCCTTCCCCTTGTGGGGAAGCTGTAGACTGGTATGAGTTTTCCCTTCAGTCTCCTCTAGGCTGAATAAACCAAGGTCTATGTAGATGTTCCCATGGAAATCTAATTTCCTGACTTAGGAGTACAAAAATGGAAGCCAGACTTAAACTTTTCTGAAATTTACTCTGTCATTATATTTAGTTATGCATTAGCTTTGCAAAAACTCAGCTGAATCTGCAATTACACCCCTCAGCCCCTCCAAGGACAAGAAACCAAACCAGAATCTTAAACTAGCCTTTGAAATTTCTGCCTCCTTCAAGGGTTTGGCAGGGCTGGGTCTTGCTTGTGAAATGTACCAGTCTCCCAGTGTGGGACCACTCATTTGTTACCACCTTCTCCTCTAGGACTGTGGAGGGTTTAAAATGATCAGGGAAGTCCATCAATATATACATTTTTTCCCCCAGCATTAATTTCCTGTTCTCTTTTCATGGGAAAAGTTACCTGAACAAAGTACAGTGAATGATTTGCCTGGTATGCCTTCCCACATTATTGTAAAATATAATCAGATCAGAAGCCATTCAGGATGGATTAATACCAAGAAAAAATTTAGGTTTACTGTGGAGAGTATCCAATAGAAATTTCCTTTTTCTCACCACAATTTTATATGGGATTAAAATCATATTCATCAGCACTTTTGCAAATATTTTTCACTGACATTGCAACTGATGTTTTCTCTTACTATTTTAAACAGCTTGATCAATTACCATACACAGTAAGTTTCCAGTAATTCCATCTGTGTTATAAGAAGGAAGGTGTTTTATTAAGGTTTGGAAATTTCTGTTTACCACAGACATATGTTCAACACAGCTCTTCCAAGAGTTTTGGAGCCACAGTTGTTAATTTTCTTATTCCTTGGAAGGATGCCTGGTCATAACTGAGGTTCTCTTGCTTGTTGCACTGTTGTTCCATGTAAGGAATAACACTGCTTGTGTAGTTTTGTCAAAAATGAAAGTTTGGAAAGGAATGGAAGGAGAGTGAGGTGGTGAGCAGGAGCAGGGCATCCACTGCAAGGAAAGGGAGAAAGCTCAGCTAATTTTTATTCAAAAATATGCTGGTGCTTCCCCTGTAGAGCTTGTTTCTAAGCATCTGAAGCAGTCTGTTTGGGAATGTTTCTTTTCAGTGGCCACATGGATAAAATGTGAAAGCGTGTGACATTATTTCCACTTGCCACCACCAGCAGCAGCAGGCAGATGCCTGCTTTCACTTCTGCTGTCCAGATGGAGGGGTGGGAGCCAGGTTCACCCTCCACCTCTGTGCATCAGACTATCTGGCTGAGGCAGACAGCTACACTGGGCATCTGAAGGTGTCCAGCTGTCCTCCTGTCTTCAAGCTTGTGTAAGATGATACTCACGGTTGGGTCAGGCTTCAGGACAACTTCAGTGTGAGACCGAGTTTATGACAGAAGGTTTGAATGCATGCTGGGTGTCTGGCTTCCCACCACATTCTCCTGGATGTTGAAATATTTATGGGGAAAACAATCTTATGAGCTGAAAGAAAGAGATAATGAGCTACAAAACTGCTGATGGCCATAAGGACTCATCCTCCTCTGATGGACTTGAGTTTCTCCCACTTACTTGAAGAGATAAGCTTTCTGGAATGGAAATGACTGCAGTCCAGTATTTCATTTGTTTGATGGAGTGGAAATAAACACCTCACAGCCAGTAACTCTTTCCAAGATTCATTCTGTCATTATTGTCCTTTCCAGTTCAGAAGGGTAAAGTCTTGTGACATAAACACTGTGAGATTTTCCTTAAATCTCCAATCTATACTTGCTTCCCAAGTCACAATACTTTCCAAATTTTACATGCTATCCCATATTTTTTTAATCTTCTTTTTTTCTTTCCTTTTTCCATTTATCCTTTTTCTTTCTTTTTTTTTTTTTCACAGCGTCAGTAAAATGTTGCTTTGATTGATAGCAGAACTCAGACTCCATCAATGTTCAAGCCACAAATTCCCTGTGGCAGCCAAAACCACTGAGTAAGGGAGCCCAGCTTGGAAGGATTTAGGGGAGAGTGGTTCTGGGAATTCAGATTTGGGATGCCTGGAAGATGCAGGGAATGAGATCCAGCTCAGTTCAGGGTTTTCAAGATGTCATGAATTGTACTTCAGAGGAGGCAAGCTGGAGCATCATTGATTCTGGCAGGCAGGTGGATAAAAACAATGGAATTGTTTTACATATCATTCTGAGGTGCAATCCTAAAGCTAAGAAATCCCATTTGAGGATCAGTTCAGAAAGTCTTTGATATCATTAAAACCCTCCAGGTGGCTACTTTTCCCTAAGAACCAAGGATGTTTCCCTGGCAGCTTTACCATGGTTCTGCTGGCTGCCAGACCATTCCACACCAATTTTCTCTGAAATTATACACTGGCAGCCAGTGTGAGCAGAGAAACCCCCATCTCTACAGTGAGTGAACATGTGGGTCCTGTCTGAAAAGAACAGGATGCAACACCTGCCTTTTAAGAGAGCTTAAGGTTGTCAGAAGCAAAGTGGAACAAAACGGGGCTGTTGAAGACCATAAATACCTCCAGCTGTCACTGCTGACACAGCTGCTGGAAGGAAGAAAAGTCCTTATGGCTTTAGGGCAAAACCTCACGCACACAAAACCTCACCTTCTGCATGGAGTGGGAGGCAACACGGGTGGTGGGTGAGGGTTCTTCTGAAGCTGACCAGAGCCATGCCATGGGCAAACCCCTGTCTCTAGCCTTCCCCACATCTTGACAGGGAGCTGTCACTGCACAGAGTCCCCACGCCCCTGTACGGCTCAGCGCAAAAAGAGAAGTTGGGGAATAGCTGGAACATTTGGACTCTCTGGCATCCCAAGGATTTCCTTTCTAGCATTTGAAATGGCATTCCCTTTTGAAAGATTTGTTATTTGAGAAAAAATAAAAAACATTTGGAAACATTTTTGAAAGGTCAAAATCAAAATAAAGATTTGGAAAATAGAGAATCCAGTCACTCAGTGTGAAGTGTTCATTTCCTTTGAAATGGTTATATATAATTTTTCTTTTCTTCCAGGACTTCAACATTTCTTCTTTCCTAGTCAGAAAATAATGTCAGATCCTGACAGTCCTTATAGGGCTGGAGGAACCTCTCCCACCCAGCCCTTGTGTGCACACATCATTCATATCAGGAACGGGCCCTTGGACCATACACAAGTTGAGCAATTTGCTCCCAAAAGGAAACCACCACCAGAATAGAAAAAGATGCTGAGAACAAAAGTTATTGTTTAATGTCTTAAAGAAAATCAGCGCTGAAAATGGATTCCACTGTGTTCCATTTCCTACAGCTTTGTCATTTGAAAACAATGACTCTACCTTCTCTTTCTCTTCCACAAGCTTGACCTAAAGCTTATCTTTCTCTCAGTTATGTGTCACCTGAATTCCATCAATTTTACACTTCCTCTCTGACTTTGCTTGTCAGGGCCACAGAGCAGGGACACATTTGTTAGCCCCTTTCCAAAGCACAGCAGGCTACTGCTCCCTGATGCAGGCACTGTACCAGTACAGATAATAAACAAAGGGGAACATGCCAACTCATACAAGAGTTAGAACTTTGAAGTTTTCTCTCTCTGTTTTTCTCATCGTAATTTTAATGGAATTATTTAGAAGCTAATATATTTCACCGTTGCTGCTCACTAAATATCCTTGACTCAGTAGATATGTAGAGCTGCTGAACACATTTATAGCAAAGAGAAATTGATTGTCAAACAGATGCAGAGCATTATTACCAATTTCTTGGTTTTCATCATTCCTCTCCAGTCAAGAAAAAAAAAAAAGATCACTGAAGTCTGAAACTGGTAACAAACCTTATGGCATTTGGATTCTGAAATAAAAGAGAAAGCCTGTGTCTTCAATCATCCAGCAATTTGTCCTTTAGCCTAAATATGTTTGTTGTCCTTGGCATTAATTTTAAGACATCTCCATTTCAAAAGTGATCCTTAGACAAGTGGGGATTTCTGAGGTATTGGTGGTGCCCTCTCTCTGACCCTGTGGAGGCAACAGTCTGGGATATCTCTTGGTTTCACTGACCAGGCTATTGGCAAATACAGGCCTAATTACCCTGCCATTATTCTCACTGTGCATCTGATACACCAAAACTAATGGACAGAAATATTTTGGTCCTACCACAGTGCAGGGTTCACAGTGATGCTCCCTGAGTGTCAGGGGTGCTGCTGGGAAGAATTTTGGCTTTGCAGACCCCATGCATTCACCTTCACTCTGTTGCCTAAATACGGGTGCCTAAGGACAGGCACACTGTGGGGCTGAGGGGTAAAACACCAGACCTACAGGTGACCCACAGCTTCCCATGCTCATCTCTAGGGACCACACAAGATACACTTCTGCACCTTAGGGAGAGGCCTGTGTTTAGGCATCTGAGTCCTACCTCTAGGAAGCAGCAGGCACCAGCACTCAGATGCTCGCCTAGAGCTACATCCCTCCCCCACTGCAGGATGGGATGAGTCTTTTCACAAAACCTGTCCATTTCTTTTCTTTGCACAGGAAATCCACCCAGCTGTGCTGCAGGTGCTGGAGACCCCCTGTCTAGGTGACTATCACACAGATGAACATTGGGGTTCTTCATGGTTGTGTGGCAAAATTATTTAGAAATATTGACTTCTTTGCAAGGAAATGTTTTAGCCATTTAAGGGGGGAGAACAGAGGGAAATAATTTTGTTTGTTCTAAAATAAATATCAGGTTGACAAATTCCTTTAACACTAACTAGCATGCATTTCTTTGCCATTTTAGTTTTGAAGTCTGCTAAAAACCTTGTGACTCCACATTCATTCCTCACAGTGATGTTAAAGGCAAGCACTGCTGCAGGCTGAAACCTCACCCAGCCAAAAATTATGGAAAGTCTCCTATGAACATCAGTAAGGGCAACACTTTACCCCTAATTCTTGTGTTCAAAATATTTCCACATACTCTAGTTCTCCAGCACATGATTGTTAGCTGGACTAGATCAGGCACCTTAGCATAAATTCAGACAAGTTGCTCTGAGATCCTAAAGTGGGGCAGAAGTACCCACAAAGATCACACGCTTGCACAGGGATGCTACAAGGGGACTTTAAAGCAGTAAAGCAGTAAAAAGCAGCAGGAGGCTCTCAGGAGTAGAAGAGGTTCTGGAGGAGGTCAGAGGAGGGGCAAGGTGAACATATTTCTCTGAACTGCGTGAGACTGCAGCTTGAAACTCGGTGAAAGTTTGGGGCTGTGCTGCCTTTATCCAAAACAGATTTCTCAGATTCACTCTCTGTGTGCAGGATTAGTTTTTAGTTATTATTTCCTAGCTTTCCTGTTGCTGTATGTAATCATTCCAAGGAATGCTCAGCTATTTTCAAAACTCTGTGCTTAATAAGCAAGGTGGATTTTTGAGGAGGCCATGACTTTGTCTGCATCAACATGCAGTGCAGCACAGTTGGAATAGGTCTGGGAGTGGGTCAGTGATGAGGACCCACCCCACATCACTCAGCTCTCCTCCAGCCTGGTTCAGATGCCCATGGAGATGTGGCACATGCTCCAAGGACTCCCAGGGACCCTTCTCAGCCTCATTTCACCTGCCAGTCTGAGCTCCCTGAGGCCAGTCTACAGCACAAATCTTTGCAGCTTGGGCACAGGGAAGGCACACAAAAACACACCTCAAAACCACACTCCTGCTGCAGCTGAATGCTGGTGTCAGCACAGCCCCAGGTTTCTGTAATGCAGGGACAGCAGAGTAACTTCCCCCTTTGCTGCCATTACAGCAGACAGGACCACAGCTCTCCCAGGCACAGCCACGCTGCCCAGGAAACGTCAGTGGCACCACAAGTGAAATGAGCCTGCAGGGCTGGATGTGGCCGCTATTAGGATGTTAACTATACTCAGCTCCATAAGCTGAATTTTTTCCACAAGCCACAGCAAACCATGCTGATCTCACCCATCCAAAACATCTGTGAATGCAGAAACTAGTGTGTAGGAAGTGATTAACAATTAGTTAAATATTAAGCTGTCATTGTTAAGAAAGGGAGAGGGAGAAAGCTCCTTTCCAGCAACCTCTCCCAAATCAGTGCTAACAAGCCTAGCTAAAAAGGCAACAGCTCAGCTTGCACTCAGGTGCTGAGAGCTACCTGCTGGGATGTGAGTAACACCTGTCAGGATGCTCACAGTTCATCCAGCCTGTAAAAGCATAAATCACCTAATCTCTGGACTGAGCTAGAAGGGAGTCAGTAGTTCAGGCTCATTTTAATTGTAATTTATACGACTATTTCTGCCTGGAGGAGCAGGCACCAAAGAGGGAAGACACTGCAGCCCTGTCCTCTCTGTGATCACTGAGCCATCTCTACCCCTACAGGGATGACAGATGCAGTTAGTTCAGTGGAAGATGGAGCTGTCATGCAAGAGTACAGTGCTGCCCAAATGAAGCACTGTCAGCTCTTAGGGACAAGTTTGCTATCTTTGAGGACAATTCTTGCAGTGCTTGGTGTTCTGCTTGCTCTCTAACTTCTGAAATCAAAGTAGCAGAAGTGTATCAGAGGCATTCAATTTCTTTAGCTCAGCTGTTGCAATCTTATGGGAAACATTGTGAGAGCAAAATGCTCCAATTCAAGAATGTAAATGAAGAGAAGTGTGAATTTGTTGTTTAAAAATGTTTAATTTACACAACTATCTTTGGGGTGAGAAGACCAATACTTGGTGATTTTGTGCGAGTTGCAATATTTAAATAGCACACTCTAAGGCTAAGGTCTATCTAAGCTCTTCTCTCTTTCCAATCTCTCTTCTAAATTAAGTCAGTACTTCATTTGTGCTTGCAGTCTCCATGTCCAGGAATAGATTCTCACTCCTGAAAAGAGTTCAGAATCTTGATCTGGAATGACCTGAAACATTTTCCAGGATGCATAAAGACATAGCTCCTCCATTTAAGTCGGAAAGTTCTTAAATACAAACATTTCATGTACTGATCCTGCAAATGCCCATAAGTAAATAAATCATACAATCATGGGATATGCTGAGTTGGAAGGGAGCCATCAGGATCACCGAGTCCAACTCCTGGCCCTGTGCATGACACCCCAAGAGTCACACCCTGTGCCTGAGAGCAGTGTCCAAATGCTTCTTGAACTCTGTCAGGCTGGTGCTGTCACTACTTCCCTGGGGAGCCTGTTTTCACCCTCTGGGTGAAAAGCTTTTTCCTGATACCTGTCCTAAAGCTCCTCTGACTCAGCTTCACGCTGTTTCCTCAAGTCCTCTCACTGGCCACGAGAGTGAAGAGATCGGTACCTGCCCTTCTGCTTCCCCTCGTGAGGATGCTGAAGACCACAATGAGGTCTCTCTTCAGTCTCCTCTTCTCCAAGCTGAACAAACCAAGTGACCTCAGCCACTCCTCCTTTCCCTTCTTGAAAACTGGGACAGTGTTCACCAGCTTCCAGTCAGCCGGAACCTCTATGGATTCCAGGACCACACAGAAATCACCTGTGGAAATTGCTCTTGTGTGAAAGTGTTTCAGATGGTTTACCTATAAGGATATTTTTGACAATGGCCAGCAAAATGCTGGTTATACTTACATAAACCTTGTGGATGGACAACACTTGGCTGCAAATAGAAGCAGTAAGACAATGGAAAGAATTGTAATATTTCTGCTATTAGTCAGACCCCTGAACAGCAAAGAGCATCACAAAGAAGAAAAAAGCATTGGAAATTAAATTAACCAAACTTTGCTGAAAATGCAATCTGTAGTTGCAGATGGAAAGAATATGATACATTACCAGAAATAGCCAACCTTTCCAGGTTCATTGCAGTCAACCCTTCAGCGGATTTGTAACTTCAGTCTTCTTGTTTCCTGAAATGCAGCATGACACTGCTCCAAGGCTTCTGGTCAGAGTAATGCCATTGTCCTGCTGGTGGCAACAGTCCCCCCAGGCCTCCAGGATCCTGTAGACAGCTGACTTCAAGCCCATGCAAGTGTTTCCCAAGCAGCACCATGACCATAAGCGCAAAGTATGTGAGGAAGGAATGACAGATGTTAACAGTCAGCTCAGCTTGATGAAGGAATACAAACATTTTCCTTTGGCTGTCACTGACTTCTTAAAGCCAGCATTTCACCACCTCTCTGAATTTCTGCATCATTTTTGTGTCTTGCAATGCTGGATACAGCTCCACTATAAGCAGGGACTCTGTACAGTCATGCAGCTCAGTATATGACACACTTGCAAGGGACCATGGGGGCCTGACAGGGCAGAGCTTTAAGGGGAACCATAGAGGGGTGGTGCAGGTCCCTTAAGTTCCAGAAAACTCATGGCTAGTGTTTTGTGCACCAGTCACATGGATGTGTAGGAAAATGGATGAGCAGTTGAAGATTCAGGCTGACAGCACCGTGGACCTTGGTCTTGCACCTCCACACGGAGGAGGTGCCTGCCCAGAAAGGTGTAGGGCCAGGAGGTGAATTTAGCTGTGTGAATCAGATAAACAGAAGTTTCCTCTACATTCATCCCTTGAAGTTTTAGTAGTTAGCAGTTTACAGATTCAGCGGGTTTTGGTTCAAGTATTTTAGCTATTTTTTTTAATTTGTTTTTGCATCCCCCTGTTGCTCTTCTCCTTAGCTCATGATGGGAGACAAAACCCAAGTACCAAGGCTGAAAGCTGTTTACTCTGATCCAAATTGTGCTCTCAGGCCTGTCAGGATAAAATTAATGACTAATTTAAGCATTGTTGTCATCTTATTGCAAAAGTCCTATGCCTTCTTGGTGATTTCTCATGCACAGCTCCTCACAGCACAACCAACAAACTCCATCATCTCTCCTCAAGCAGCTACCCACGCTTTTGTAGGACTCGTCTTCTTATTGGACACAGCTGTGGCCTATTAAGGGCAGGCCTGTTCCTAATCTTTGGTGATTAGTACAGCTGCAACTCTGCAGGTGTGAGACTACCTATGCTCTATCTTTATTTTCTTACATTCTATCCCTCCACAAACAATGAGCAAAATCAGGACTGTTCTCTTGTCCTTTCTGTCCAAGGGCAGCAGAGAAGGCCAGCAGCTCCCTGGGCTGTGTGAGCAGAAGCACAGCCTGCAGATTCAGGGAAGAGTCTGCTTTTTCCACTCAGCACTGAACAGACCACATGCAGAATACCACGTGGAATTTTGACGTTTCCAATACCAGGAACACATCAGTAAGCTGAAGAAATTTCAGTGGAAAGCCACTAGCATGGTCAGGACTAGAGCACTTGTCATGTGAGTAGAAGTTGAGTGAGCTGGATTTGTCAGCCTGCAGAAGAGAGTTTCAGTGAGACCTGAGAGCAGCCTCCCATACCTTCTGGTCTAATTTGTGGAGGAAGGTATGGGTGACCAGGTTGGCTAGGGGACAGCTGTGGTCTGTGACATCAGTCTTACAGTCCCCAGCCATCTGACTTCCCTCCATGCTCATGCCATTCCATTACTGGACATCATCAAGGAACCTGGCCTGCCAGAGTGCTTGGGCCTACTTGGCTCTCAGCAAGGAACATGTTCCTCACCCCTGCCCTGAAGAAAACATCACATTTTAAAAGTGTTCATATAACTCAGCATTTCCTTGACAGAAGATGCTAAATTCAGAACAAGTCTTTGTAAACACTGGATTCATAGTGATACTTAATAGAGATGGGGGTGCTGGGGCTCTTTTAGTGATTGCTGCACTCCATAGATTTCTAAAGGGCTTGTTATAATACCTCAAAGTGCCAAACGGGGTGTTTAACATGGGTCTGCATTTCAATAGCCTTCTAGTTTCAGCATTGTATTTATAAAATGGAAAAAGAACTACACTCGTAGAAACTACTTATTACAGCAAACTTACCTGTGACTTGCAGGAGGCAAGGGAGGCCTGGACCCAGAAAAGGATGTCTCAGTCACAGAGGAAAGTGATTTGGCTTGAAAAGCACAGCCTTAGAGCTGCTCCATACCACCACTATGTGCTGTACTGGCAGTACAGGGCAGACACGAACTCATCCTGGCCAGCCATGGTCTGGCTGTAACGTAGATACCCACCTCAGAATGTTCTGGCTCTGTTAGGGTTTGCACTTTCCACTCTTGGCCCTTTCTCCTACTTCATATATTTGGGAGGACTATTTAAAACATGGATGAGGGAGTAGTGTTCTGGCAGTGGCATTAGCAGGAGCTGTGTACTTTGGAATGCCTTCTCAGCGCAGGCTAAACAGTGAAACCACTGAAACCCCAAACCATGCTGAAGATTTTTCATTTCTTGATGGATTTTTATCCCTGTCCCCAACATCTTGGAAATGGCAAGGCTTAGGAATGCAAAATTATTTTTCAGTGTAAGATATTAAGGACCTTTGCAATGTTCTTTAGGGAAAAAAAATTCTGATGCTTCAGTGTTTTGAAAGGTTTATTGGTGGAGGATGGGGTGGAAAGAGCAAATATCGGCATGTGAATAACGTGTGGATTACAAAAAGGGGAAATATAAATTGGGTTAAATATTTTTTCTTATCTCTAGCTCACTGCACTTTTGAGCTTTTTCCAGCTCAGCAGGACTTTTAGCTAGCTCAGATGTTTCCTCAGAGACCCATAAAACTTCTACAGCCCAGAAAAAGCTCCATAAAATAAGTAAAACCTCCCAGCATGAAGTTCTGCCTCTCTCCCTCAGCAATTAACTCTTCTTCCTCCCACTTTCATAGAAGTTGGCTTTCCACACACTGGATGCCAAGTTTCCTGCTACTTCTCTTTCACACCAACCTCAAGGGAAAGACAATGGATTTTTAACCATCAGGTCCTTGGACTGTCTTCTCATCTCCAAATCTTTCCTGGGAGAGCTGCAGTCTGCTATGGGCCTGTCCCAATTTTATTGGCCATTGAAGGACACTCAAATCTCCTTGCTTTCAACTATTTCTCCTGTGGGAATATGTCTTAACCATACCTAAATATCTTCTTCTTGCTTACTACCATCTGTGCTACCAGCTCAGAGAGAAACTCTCTGGCCACTGGAAGCAAAGTTCTAGTAAAGGTCTTGGCATTTGGCAGCTCTTTTGCCTTATGTCAGGAACATAGAGAGGTTACAGTAAAACAAAGTCCATTGGTCTCAGGTAACTCCCACATCTCCCTGACACACAACCCCAGCACTGCCCTAGCTCACATCTCTCCTTCTCTGTTAATGGAAGACCTCCAAAAGGTCTCTTTTAACACCCACATTCACCTTCTTAATTTTTTTTTGTGCCCCTTTTATTTTCTGGAGGATGAGAAAACATTTTTACCCTCCATTTCCTTTTCCTGCAGCTCTAGATTATAGTTACTTACTGTCTGAGCATGTTTGCTCAGAAACTCTGGAAGCACAGTGCAGTTTGTTTCAAAGACCATTTGCAAGTGGAAAATATCAAATGTTGGTAGTGGTGCCAACATTTATTATATGGAGTTTCCCCTGTAGCTGGTTCCTATGAAGTATTCATCATAGAGCATTGAAAAAAGCATGTGATTGATTGACTGGCTGTTCTCAGGAACAGTAGAGTCTGTTCTGTAGCTGGCTCCCAGCCCCTCGACAGCTGGCTAGCTTCTGCTGGCTTCATAGGGACAAACTGGATAAGCAAATTCATGTGTCTGAATGTGGCTACTCAAGCTTTGTACAAAAAGCTGACAGCTCTGGAATACAAGTCTAAGCAAGCAGGACATATTCAGATGAAGATGCACCATTCCTTGAGTTCTTCCTGGAATTCAAGAGTGGTTTAAGCTGTCCGTGTCTGTTGCAGACATCTTTTTATGAAAATCCTTTCCTTAAGATTTTTTCCTCCTGAGAAGCTGAGAGGCTTCAGGAACAAAATTTAAACAATGGTTATCTGCTGCTGTGGAATGCAACAGGTCCATCTGTGATTGGTCTCATGTGCTTGTTTGTAATTAATGGCCAATCAAAGCAGAGCTGACTCGGACAGTCTGAGGCAGTTGCCTTTGTTATCATTCTTTTCCTTTCTATTCTTAGCTTAGCTAGCCTTCTGAGATGAAACTTTTCCTTCTATTCTTTTTAGTATAGTTTTAATGTTATATATATCATAAAATAATAACATAGGCCTTGTGTAATATGGAGTCAGATCTACATCTCTTCCCTCATCCTAAGACCCCTGTGACCACCATCACACACGTCAACACAGACATCAACTAGACCATCCACACATCAAAGGGAAGCCAAATGTAAACCTGGCATTGCTCTGTTGGCTTCTCTGTGGGTCCATTTCCTACCTAAGTGCAAGAACTGCAATTTATCTGAGGGGTGACTGTTTCTGTCAAACCATGCCTGTATATTCTGGCATGCATTATTTCCCATTAGATCTATTCAGATCTTGGAGGACAATCACTTCCCAGTTCAAGATCATAAAACACAAAGCAACATAACAGTAGCCAAATAAACATTTCTCACAAAATAGGGACACCCAGCAATAGTATGCATGAAGAGAAAGCCACATTAGCTGTGTGACTAAAACAGATGCCTAGAATCAGTCAGGAAGGGGGGAAATGGCAAACAGACCTTTATGTGGCACTGTACATTCTTTTTAAAATATTAATTTCTCTTTAATCACTTCTGGCCTCAAAGTAATGACCCTCTCAGGTGAAGCTCGACAGAGGCATCTCTGCTGATCCACAATGGGAGTTTGTGGTCAGAGCTGCCCTGCCCTCCTGCCAGCACATGGGGGCAGAAACTACAATGTGAGACTGAACAAAAACATTCAATTTATTTCATCTGTAAACAGTTAGTTGTCCAATTTTATATACCATTTTAAATTCAAGATCTCTAAATGTTGTTCTGTGGAGGCTGACAACAGAAATGTAACTATAACTTGTCCCCAGCTCAGTAATGAGTCAATGAACTACTAATTAATGCCCCTTTCTTGAATGGGAAACCTCAGCTTTTTAGAAGGCAGATTTTGCATTTTGCAAGTGAAAAGGTCTTTTACTGCAATATAGGAAAGGAGGTTTAGGGGGTTTATAGGAAAGGGATTAATCATCTGGTCTGAAGCCTCCAGCTCCAGACTGTCTCCTTGCAGCTGTTGGCAGCTGGCTAACCCACACGCTGATGGCCCAAATGAAGGAGGAAGTTGCAATTACAGCTGTTAGTTGAGACCCTGGAAAGGACTACAGACCCGTGTGTGTGAAATGTGTGGAGTCTGTACCAAAGAGCCTTTTTACAAAGTTTTTTCAGGCTCAGTGACAACAACAGAAACAAAAGCTTGCAGAAAAGATGCAAGATTGAAAACAAGACCCCATACTGAGGGTCTTTTCCTATAACTGGGCTCCCCAAACAATGCACAAGTCTCTACGGAGCAGTGAAACTCAGAAACCCATGACCAGATTTTGTTCCATGCTGCGAGATCCCCAAGATATCTGAGGTCCAGTCCTGTGAAGCATCAGGAGTCAGCGAGGATTCCAAAGAGTCCCTTTTATACTTCTGTAATTGCATGAAGCAACGTTAAGACAAGGATAATATTTATCAGGGGGTTTTCTTGTAGAGGAAAACCGTCAGACATTGTTCCATTGACATTCTTGCAATCTCCTTTCCTGTTGTTCTTTGGCAGAGTGAGAACCAAGAGGATCAACTCGGCATTGGTTTGGTGCACTGCTACTGGATGAAATGCAAAGTGTTTAACAAAAGGAGACCTCAGGTTCAGTTGCATGCAAAGGATGAACAAGGGAGACTTGGCAAAGTCAGCAAAACCCCAGAGGGCACCGGGTCATCGTGCTGATTCTTGCTTCTTTTTCTGTTTGGATAACAAATGTGCTGGTTTTGATGTGGCTGGTGGAAGATAGCAGCTATAGAAAAGTGAATCCCCACCATGTAGAAGCATGCTCACCTCTAGAATAATGGAGCCAACAACCAAAGCCGTGAAGGGAGAGAGGCAAATTAGGCAATCTCACTTGTTTTACCAGCAGCTATAAAAATCTCAACATTCTAAGCGGTGCAGATATTAACCCACACCACAACATTTTTATCTGCAAAGTGACACATTACAGGATTATTTCAAGAAAAAATTTTTCACGAGCCTGAAGCTCTTCTTTGGAGCTGTGACCTCTCAGGTGAACAAAATGTTTGTATAAATGAAAATTTGGATGATGAGAAAGGAAATCTGCAGTTATACACCAAGATGACAGGAACATCGCCCAGCACAGCAAAACTAGACACTTATCTTCAGCAGCTTGCTTTAAGCTACATAGCAAAGATTCCTGAACCAAGAACGTTTCCACTGGCTGACTGTGGTCTGTCTCTTTCTGCAAAGGAAGCCAAGGCCTGGGAATCTCAGAAGTTTGAGGGATCACAAAAAGTGAATCACATTTTGATCACTCAGCTTAATTAACCTCGAGCTGTTTGGAGTAACTGGCAGTACCAAGGGCCATTCAGTCTCCTGAGAGTGTTGTAAAAGGTAAAACAGTGGAAGACTTCCAAAAGTCTTCAGAATTTTCCAAGTTGTAAGCATCATAATTCTTCTAATATCCACTTAATCCACTTAATCGAAACATCAGCATATCTCTAGAACTCACTAAGAATTTGCTTTATACCGTGTGTTGTTCATATTATATCCTTCAGTGTCATACATTTTTCTCCTCAGATGCAACTCAAACAACTGTCATAAAACATTTTGTCCCTCTATCTTATATGCTGTCTCTTTGAAGCAATTTTGTTTTCAGTACAGGTTACTCAAATGTCTCATTGATTGATGTATAAAATATTATAATATACTACATAATAAATATAAGAATTCCCTAACTGTATGAAAAAATGGCATGTCAGTTACTCTGAGCAACATGGGATTTTTTCTGGTTTCTGAACCTTTGGTGTTTTAAGGAAAAACAGTCCAAGCAGATTTCTCAGCACCATTTCAGAATAATTTTCAGAAGAAAATTTCAAAAGGAAGAAACCAAAGAAGAGTTTTCTTTGTAATAAAAGATCTTAAAGCATATTTCTAGTAGAGGAGCTGAAAATCCAGAAAAATAATATAACCGTAAAATGTAAAATAAGAACTGCAGCAACAGTGAAGGTAACTGGGAAATGGTCCGCCCTGACCTAATCTAGACCATTTCTGTGCAAAAAGCAAGCAGTAAAACTAGGAATCACCAGTCTTCCCCTCAGAGGAAGATTCCCTGTCATCTTGAAAGTCATTCCATGTTTGTTGGCAAGATCAGTTTTGAGCCTCTGCAGACGGAGGACCAGCAGAGTACCTGGTAGGAGAGCAAAGGGCTGCAGTGTCACCACAGATGATCTGTGCGGGAGCCAGGCCGATCACTGCAGTACACTAGACAAAACCATCAGTGTGCAGTTTTGCAAGGTAAAGTTTCAGAGCAGAAGAGTACCAAAAAATGAAGAGTAGATGTAACAATAAGCCATAATGCTGCTTGAAATGAATGGACAAATCCTCATTCTGGTTTGTTACTTCTCTGTTTTGTTTAGGTTGCACCGCCTAAAGCTGTTGTTGACAATACTATTCATTTTGTAGGTTTTGTTTTTTCTCACATTTAGGGAGAGGAAATTGTAATATACTCAGGGCTTGGAACAATTTTCTCTTGTTTATGCACTGCTGATTAGCAGCATAAACTAAATAGACCTCAGCTGACTTGTATTTACATACTCTGCTGATTCAGTAGAGAACATAAAAAATAGAGAGTGTATCTGCTCTGGGCAGCCTTTCCTGTGTATGCTCTTGCCTTTAGGCAGCTCTGTCTGTATGGGTCACCATGGCACAGGTTTGGGCTCTCACCCTGCCCTTCCTTGGGGGAAGGGACTCCCAGTATCTGCCCACAGATGTCTGTGGGGCTGCCAGGTGCAGCTGTGCAGATGGCCTCTGCCTTTCTCAGACTGTCCCTCTGCCTTTCTCAAGGTTGTCCCAGCCAAAGAGCAGGGCAGCTGCAACACTCTGAGGAGCCATTTCGAGCAGCTCCTTCCCTCCCCTCCAAAGCTGATTTATGAATACTGACCTTCCAAGGAAACCCAAAATGATCCTCACCACCCAGTGTAGTGGCACATGTAGTCTGGGAGAAGGTGACTCACTGGTGGCTGGCTCCAGCTCATGGGCTTGCCCCAAGCAAGACTTGCAAGTCAGGCACTCCTGCTCAGCAGGGACATCCATGGGCAGCACAAGGAGGAGAAGTTCTGCAGCCTGGACCAAGCAAGACAGAGGCCAGCATGAAGGCAAAGATGCTGGGTGAGGTGGAGGAGCAGAGAAGATCTGACCCCAGGCACTCTCCTGTGTTTTATTGCCTCTGTTTTATTCCCTCATGATACTACTGACCAGAGGGAAGGGGGAAATGCTGCTACATTTGTTTTGGAGTTCATGGCATTAACATCTGCTGTGTTTATGCAGGAGAGAAATGTGTGGGCAAGGCAGGTTAAACATCTGCTAGCAGGCATTGAGTGGGACAATACAGATCATGCCCAGGGGTGCCAGGGAGGACCAATAACCTCTGAGTGAATTTGTGAAATATTTTTGGATATAGCTTAGCTCATACTTTCAAGACATAGTGCTTCAAGAAAGACACTCAGCTCCAAGAAAGAATCTCCAATTACCAAAGGAAGAAAGTAAAGGAAGAAGAAAAATAGAGGGAAATGTTGGAGAATCAACAAAAGCTTCTGGGATTTTATCAGCAGTTTAAACAAACTCAGCCCATATTTTTAATGATGAAGAAGACCTTCACATAACAAAGACCTTCAGAAGGATGGAAGCGTGGAAAGCAATTAGGTGAGCAGAAACACTATTGCTATTACATTCAAGAAGACTTTGAAAGCCTCCTGGAAACAGTCAGTAATGCTTTCATTCCTACTGCAAGATAAACTGGTTCTTGTTGCCCACAGTATTCCTGAGAAAATCACACTGCATGCAACAACCTTAGGAAAATTATCACCAGTGAAAGCCCAGCAGGATCACAGTGTTTTTGTATTTGTTTCAACTTAGAACCTTCCAAAGCTTCAGACAGAGCAGGCTGCAAGTTTTGTCTTGTGAGGGATGGACTTCTTCCTGACGATTCTCTCTAAGACCTGAGAATAGACTTCACTGCTCCTGAACCAAAACTGTGCCTTCATTAAAAGAATTTTCTCACAATGTGTGTGAGATTATGAATGAACACAGAATAGAATCACAGAATATGCTGAGTTGGAAGGGAGCCATCAGGATCACTGAGTCCAGCTCCTGGCCCTGTGCATGACACCCCAAGAGTCACACCCTGTGCCTGAGAGCAGTGTCCAAATGCTTCTTGAACTCTGTCAGGCTGGTGCTGTCACCACTTCCCTGGGGAGCCTGTTCCACTGCCCAACCTCCCTCTGGGTAAAAAATATTTTCCCTGATCTCCAAACTAAACCTCCACTCCTCTGCCCCTCCACTCATCCCCCGCAGCACAGACCTGCTGTAAGTCCAGGCCAAACAGTGTCTCCTGCCACCCAGAGGCCTTCTGCAAACCATGAGGGTATTGCCCTCAGTCATGGGTGACCTGATCCTCAGGCTCAGTTGGGAGCTTCCAGAAGTCACATCTGGAATGCATGTGCAGGAACTACTTACAAAAAGAAGCCAAGGTCAGAAATTCTTCATGGGAGTCGAGGAGACCACACCCCTTCCCTGCTTTTGCCCTCAGGGCCCCCCTCACTTCCTCACAAAATAATCTTGCAACTTCCATTTAGGAGCAGGAACACTTCTGATATAACTAAAGCCTGGGAGACCTGTGACTTTTCAGTCTGGAGAAGAGAAAGCACAGTGGAATCATATCCCTGATGTGATGGAGCCAGGTTCTTCTCAGTGGCATCCAGTCACAGATAAAAATCAATGGGCAACAAACTCAAATACAGGAAAATCCATTTAAGCAAAAGAAAAATACTTTTTATTGTGGGATGGTGGTTAAACAGTGACCCGGGCTGCAGAAAAACTGTGGAGTTTACATCATCAAAGATCTTTAAAATGCAAGAGGACATGGTCTTGCTATAGCTAATCTGGCTTTCAGCAGGATTGGACTGGATGTTTCTCAATGGTCCCTTCCCACCTCAGCCTTTCTGTGAATTTATGATTATTTTTTTCCAATAAATAAATCCACTGTGGAAAATGTGTGGAGATGGAACTTTGTTTTTTGTGAAATTTTTGTTCTTGTTTTGTCTGGCTGCAAAATAGAATAGTTGGTATCATTCATAGACTTGTATTCTCCAGGTTGGAGGAAGCTTTGAAAATCAGATCCAACACACTTGAACCTCAAAGCAAGGCCG
Organism: Agelaius phoeniceus; assembly: GCF_051311805.1. Lineage (NCBI taxonomy): Eukaryota > Metazoa > Chordata > Aves > Passeriformes > Icteridae > Agelaius > Agelaius phoeniceus. The sequence continues at coordinate 58,765,288 of NC_135267.1, forward strand.
GCATCAAAGTTAGATCAGGTGACTCATGGCCCTGTCCAGGCCTGTCATGAGCACCTTCAGGGATGGAGTTTTCCCTGCCTCTCTGGGCTGCTGTCCCTGTACTTGATAAGTTTGATGATACACACATTTTCCTAATATTTCTTGGATTTCTCATGTTGTAGTCTGTGTCCATTGCCCTTCAGCCTTTCAGTTCTGTGTATGACTCACAAATTTGTGGGTCCATCTTCTTTATTATTCCATTAGGCCATTTGAGATATCAAATCACTGCCAGCCAAGCCTTCCCTTCCCAAATCTGAACAAACCCAGTGCTCAGCCTTTCCCTGTATGTACTGTGCCCTAACCATCATGGTCATCCTCTCATTGATGTCCTCCAGCTGGCCTTGTTCAGGAGGGCAGAAGATACTCCATGTGCAGGCTCTCCTCTGCTGAAGAGAGAAGTACATCCCTGAGCCCACTGGCTGTGTCCTTGCTCATGCAGCTCGGTCTGTGGCTCAGCTTCACTAACACAAATATGTGCTTCCTTGGCATGGGACATGTGGAGGTTCTCCAGCTCTTCTGCTGATCAGGCCATGTTTGGAGCTGGGTGACACTGCTACTGTGACACAACTGGCCCTGAGGATTTATGGCAACTGATGGGACCTGAGGACCTGGCCCTCAGGCTGTTGCCTTTCCCACTTGACTCTCTGGTGTTGACATCAGGATTTTTGCACTCAGCTACAATTCCGGTGTTATTCTCTCCGAGTGCTCATTTTCACCAGGCTCATGCATTTCACTCACTGTTGTGATGCAGTTGGCAGAGCGATGGGGCAGGAGTCCTGTGGGAGTGCTCCCTGCTTTATGGGTCACACAAGCATGATGAGAAAGAGAGCAGCAGTACAAGGCAAGGCTTTGTTTTCAAATGTTAGCAGCTAAGGGCCCTCAGGCAGGCTGGCAGGGCTCTTTGGGTGGGACTTTAAACATCCATGGATGCCAGTTTTGCCTTAGGAAGCAGAGCTGGGTTACTGCCACATTGACCTCACTCCCTTCTGCATTTTCCTCTTTCTCTTCTGCCAGAGGAAGACAGCTCTTCACTTAAATAGCATCTATCTGCCTAGTAAGAAAAGAGGACATGGGTTCTGCAGACAGAAAACTGTATAGTTCCTCATAGAGAGGAACTGCAAGGATCACTTCACATTGCTCAGAGGGTTGGGTTACCTCCCACAAAGCCCTTCTATTATCTTTCCAAGTGACACTCAGTGCTTCCTTCATCACCAAAGAGTTCTTCTGTTCACATGCTGGGTCCACATGCAGGGCCTTGGCTGCCCCTGAGAACCCTTGGCATTTGTCACATGTTGGCAATTGTTTCTGCTGCCTTTGAGGCAGAAATCCCAATTCTCACAAAAATATGGTACAGTGATCAGAGATTTTCATCTGGAACTGACCAGGGCAGACAATGCTTTGAGCAGCTTGCTTGTCTTTTCCTCCCCACCCATTCCTCTGTTGTGTTTTTATCCCTTTCTTTTTCAGCTCTGTACAATTCCCCACTAGGCAGGGCCCTGGCATCCCTCCACCCCTGAGAGACTTGGACTGGAGGCGATGCAGGCCCAAGCTGTGTGAATTTTCTCTCTGTGGGGATCCTCCTCCTCCATCCTGTTCCCTCAAGGTCACTTAGACAAGAAAGCAGGGGTGTGCAACACCCCTCAGAGCCTCTGAAGGGACATGGCATTCTCTGAGCTGGCGCCAAGAGCTCGAAAACCAGATGCAGATGTGGTGTTGCCAGTAAGAAGGGCATGGGAGGAGAGCTGAGAAAGGAAAAGACGCATTTCTGTCCCATTAGCAGTACCCAAAGTTGTTTGACACTCCCTGATATGCAGGGCAGCCACAAAGCTGTACAGCTGCTTCAGTTGAGAGGCAGTTTACCTCCCAAGGGGGTATGCTGCTTCTTCTGTGCTGGCACGGCAGGACCAGCACACCATGGGGACAGCAGGGAAGTAGGGAAGGAAAGGGGAGGGTTGCCCATTGTTCAGGACACTGACAGGGCCTTGGAGAGAGGATCTGGATTGGGACATGGCTTTCCTGACCCATGGCTTTTAGTCACCTCTGTACTCCTCCCACCTCTTAGATGAGCAAAGAGCAAGATCAGTATAATCTCTTCAAGAAACTACCTAGTAAAATGATAATATGTTTACCCTATGCACGGGGCAAAGGATGCAAATGTGTCAATCAGATCACCTCGTACAGCACAGAGGACTTATCCAGACCTCAAAGTGAAGGCAGCAGACTGTATACCATTGTACTTCATGTGTTTCCCTGCTGTGCCCTACTGCTGACTCTGTCCTGGCTGGTTTAGCCTCAGAGAAGATTTATATTGGAGGAGAAGAGTACCAACCTCAGCAACGCCCAGTTTCTCCTCAGCTGAGACTGCAGAAAAAACCACAGTCTCAGATCTTTACCCCTAGTGACATCTCTGAATGGGATTGTCCCACCTCAGAGTTACTTCCAGCAGGGAATGAAGGAACTGTGTCTCTTCAGATGAACAAATCAGAATTTACCTGTATTCTCTGAATATATAATGCAGCTCTTCTGCAAAGCTGGTCTCTGGACAGTCATCCCAGCTGTATTGCCACAAGGACCAACATCTGGGACTTTTCACTTCCCTTTGCTGAACTTCAGGAGTTTCCTGACATCTCATTTCTCCAGCCCATAGAAGCCCCTCTTTTGAGCAGCTCTGTGCACATAAACAACTCTCCAGCTCCAGTTTAGTATCAGTGGCAAGCTTGCTGGTGGCAAGCACTCCATCCATGCACTCCATCCCTCTGTCCAGGTCATTAGACCATACTGGACCCAGTACTGGCCCCTGGGGGTGGCGCCTGCAACCAGCTGTCATTTGGACTTTGTGCTATTTTTGAGCACAACCTTTTTAGCCTCACAACATAGTTAACTTCATATCCATCTTAAAGACCAACTCTCCAAACCATATTCCACCAGTTTCACTACAAGCAGACAGTGGGACACCATGCCAAGTGTTTTATGGAAGCTAATGACATTCCCTTTTTTCTGCACGGCAGCAGTAATTTCAACAAAGACAGCAATCAGCCTGGTCAGGCATGATTTGCCCTTGGTAACTCCACACTAGCTGCAAACCATCTTCTAAAGAGAACAACACATTCTCATGCTCCCAGTCCCTTACACAAAGCTGACACTTAGTCCTGTCCCAAGGAGGACTTTTTGAAAGCTAACAATTTGTCACATAGATTACTTGACACAGATGACCAGAAAGGATGAAATAGAAATTGAACCATGTATCATAGGTTTATTAGGGAAAAAAGTTATACTTCAAGACCATATATTTGGCACTGTACTGAAGAAAAAATATGTAAGCAAAAGTAAAATGTTAAAACCCAAATCACCCTGAAAAAGAAAATGCTTTTTTAACCACTTTAATTCCCTTTTTTGCCCCCATACAATTTAAAATAACTACAGGAAGCAACTCTAGAGGTGTTAGACCTACACTACATGTAAGCTGGAACAAGAGTGAAAGATGGACCAGAGACTGGATCTGTCCCCCAGGTTACTGCTATTCTCCCAGGATGCCAGAACAGGTGAGTCTTACTAACATGAGCAAAGGTTCTTGAGATGTTACCATGAAACATTATTGTAAGCTTCCAAATGCCTTCCAAAAAAAATCATTACACCTTTCATTTATGTCACTTTCTGCTTTCTGGTCTGCTTGGAAGAGATGTTGGTAGTATTTAAAAAGAAGTGTATCCCAATTTGTCCCTGTGGTCAAATGAGCTTCCAGCTAGTTGACTCCTGTATAGGCGGCTTGGGCTTCTTTTTGGAGAGCAAATAAGTTAAAAGCAGTTTCTAACTTCCAAATTACTCATCCTATGCCTCTGCACAGTAACATGAAAGATTCTGACAAGGAATAAATAATGTACAAAATAAGATGAGAATTAATTGAAGGAAAGTTGCACTAAAACTTTTAAACAGTAAAGTATAGAAAGCTTAACTGATGCTGATGAACTGCTGTGTATGTGTTTTTACTGGACTATACAGTGCCACTCTAACACAGATAGAGGAGTAGAAACCCAATGAATATCCAGTCCAAAGGCTGCCAAGGAAGTGGGACACAGGTCTTGATCAATAATTCAAATGTGACATTAACAGTACTCACAAGAAGAATACAGCTCTTTCCTCAGTTAATATATTGTGCATAGTGATATTTAAAAGAATTAACAGCACCTTTTACATAAAATTTCCAAACATATTTATCTAGTGAACAAGAAGATCTCAGCATCTCTAAGAAGTATTTATATAGATATAGATACAGATATATCTCAAAGTGAATTTACACTGTGACCTGGTGATTAGTCCAGCAGTGGATGAACCCACAGGGTAAGTCTTCAGGAGAATATACTGCCTTTGGTGGGTGGCCAGTTACATGGCATGATTGCATAGGGGAGCCCCATCGGGCAGCAAAAGACAGTTTAGCATCCCATTAAGCAAGCACAGCATGCTTAGGTCGTTCCTGTAAGATATAATAAACTTCCAAATTTTCATGGCTAATACAGTTCTAATTTTCACAGGTTGCACACATTGCAACCTTCTCTCTGTGCCTTAAAGACATAGAAGAGGAAGGAAAGAAGGAAACTTATATCCTATCCCTGCTTCCAAGCAGAAATCAAGTAGCACCACAGATTTAGGCTGGTAAAGGGTGTCCATGTTTGTCTTCACGGTGGTTTCTTGAGCAGCTGGTCTTCACTGGTTTGCCCCATTTATCTTTTTATTTTTCCTTTTCCAGATCAGTTGCTCGCAGTCCTCTGGTAGAATTCATTTGAAAAGCATGGTCTACCTAAGACAGGCCAGCAGACTGCTACCATTTCCCAGGGATGGGCACACCACACTCATACCAGCCCACGTAGTAGTAGGGCGTTGTGTATCCAATGCGTCCAAAGGACACAGGCTCCTGGCGGTACTGCCGGTAATACCCTGTCGGGAGAAAAACACCCATGTGTATTCCAGGACACAGGCACAGCAATTCAACAAAAGTAGCAGATGCAGTGAGAGTCAATCCCACAGCACAAACGAAAATTTATAAACTGTCTGTCAGGGAGTTGTATCAAAAGGGTACTGGCTAGCCCTGGTATTAGGCCAAGATCTTTCTTGAATGATCTAACTCTGGTCCTTCATATTTCTTGTAGCCTTGATTGGTTTTACTGCTGAAAATCTCTTTAACTATTGTGTAATGTTATGGTCTGCCAAAGAGCTTCTGCATTTCACTCCAAAAAGGTGGGCATATTTCAGCTGTGTTTATGAAGTTTCTAAGTCAGTTTAAATATATGAAGGATGCTGAGGCAAAAAATACCATCAAATCACATTATCTCACAGGGCTTAAGAGACTATCAGCAAAAGTCAGCTTTTCACAAAACAAAAAGGTATCATTTCATGCAGTAAATACTGAGTTAAGCCCTCCTTTCCCCTTTTAACTCATCTGTAGAAAGAATGTGACTGCTTAAAGCATTAGAAGAGGTGCAGCATTCTTGTCCGCATAGCTCGTGCATTGGAACATCTGAAACACCCATGGCTTGTGCCAATAATAAAACTTCTCTGTGCTCTCTATCTCTTAGACCTAGTATATACACATCTGGATTAATCATCTGTCTTCTGAGCTAAGAAGTGCAGTACTTCACCGTGATATATAAATTACAATCACTATTTTAGTTTTGTTCCTGGTAACAGCACCATGCAAAGAATATCAACACATCGTTTAACATAGAAACCACTAAAGCTAACTGAATAATTTAAACCAACAGGCTTACTGAAAAGATTGGCTGACTTCTATGATTGGTTTCATTTTGGGAAGCAACCTTGTCTTCTACCTGTTGATGTGAGGTGAGCAATTTGCTCAGAGGAACTCCTTCAAGGTAAGAATTTTCCCTCTGAGACAGGAGTCTACCAGGCCAGAATAAAAGTACTGACCTCAAGTCACTAGACATACTCCTTTGTGTTTTGCATTGAATGAACTAATAGAAATCATTCACAAAAGCTCTATTTGCAAAGATGTAGCTGGTCCCTTTAGGCACATGGAAGAGGTTTTGCATCTTGATTCAGTGAAGCAGGTCTTATCAACAAGAGAAAGGTTTCACAGACCTATACAATTATTTTTTGTTTCATTTTTGCATTTTATCGTTGCATAGTATTTGCATCATATGCTCTTTTCTGTCTCTGTCTCTCTCTCTGCACCCACAAGTCCTCTGGGACTTGCATAATCTGTTCTCAGCTGGACTCCTGGGAGAGCTGCCGGCAGCTGTGGACAGAGCTCCACTCCCTGCTCTGCTCCTTACCCCCTAATCCTACAGATGGGCTAACAGGCTCCTGGCCAGCATCCCACCCCCCCACTGCTGTACCTCGGATCGTGGGCAGGGCTTCAATGTACGACTGAGGTCCCGTTCTTCCATCCAGGTGTGAATCCACAAACTGGCAGTGGTCCTCACCCCTTCCCCAGCTATCCCCAATGCTGTAGAAGGTATCTGAAGAGAGATATGGGCAGATTACTTAGCAATGTCTGGGATACTCTTTACCACCAGGAAAGTAGATATGGAAGAAAGCAGGAAGAATGTTGCAGTGACACACACAGTATTACTGATGAACAAACAGTGACCAGAAAGAGGGAGAACGCTACCTTTACAATATGGAAGCAGAAATTATGGAAAATAAATGGGTTACAGCTCAGTAAGGAGTAGTCCCCATTTTGTAAGTCCATGGGCAGTGCACTACAGGTGACAGGTGGAGAGAATTTCAACTGGATTAGTTGAAATATATCATGTGAAAGTAAAAAACTATCAATATGTCAATACCATTAGTTTGACTTCAGTCTCAAATGAAAATTAAAAACTGTGGAGCTCTCTTTCTCAAACAGATAGGGCCCATTATCTCTTATTATTCAAACACTGTATTGAAACTTTACCAAGGCACTACAATAGTCATTAGTATAGTCTGGAAGGCCATTGAGATGATCCCATTACCCCAGCTCAATAGTATGGAAAGGTTTTTTCATTATCTCTCAGGCAATGCACCTGTATAAGAGCTACTGCTAATTCTTCTTGAGAGAAGGACTCTCACATAGTGGTCACACAATTCTGACACATATGAAATAAGGAAAACCAGAAGATGAAGAGACAATGAATCAAGTAGCTGGAAATTAATCTTGGTGCCTACCTTTCAGGTCATCACTGAGGTAAATTTTGTACCTTAAGGAGTTGCAAAGAACCACTCCTACAAACTTGCGGTACCAAGTTCGTTTCACGTACTGCTTGCCAGTGCAGTCTGAGTAGGTGGGGTCATATTTAAAAGTGAATGGGATCCAGATAGGCTCACCCCCTCGGAGAAAAAAAGAAATTCCACATTAGGGACAGACTTTAACACTTCAGTCCAAGTTTTGCAGAGTTTAACATCTAATAATATGTTTCAGAAGACATGCTGCAACAGATTAACGCGTGACTTTTTTATATTTTAAAATAGTACTTCAAGAAAAAATATTATTGAAAATAAAGTTAGAGACTTTATTAAATCCCTCCTAGGCAGTAGACAAAAATAACTGTTAAAATTATTAAAATATGATTTCATGTACTGAACCACAGCTTTAAGTAAACAATCTTAATTGTTTCAGTAAGACTTCTTCTCTACCTAGTATTACACAGTTTCTCTTCTTAACACAGCCTGATTTTAGGTCTGACAAAGACTTGCCTTTTAAGATGGCAAAACATAACCCTTTTACAGAAGAGCAGATGTTAAGAACTCTGTGGTGAGCAATAGCTTGTGAAGTCTCTTCTTGCTCTTTGGTTTAAAAGATCGTATAAAAAATGTACTTTTCTGTTTTGTTTTCCCAGATTACATCAAAACAGGTTAGTTTCCAATAATAGACAAGTGAGACCTTTCCCGTGGAACTCTGTTCAGAGCATTGCTGCAGATAAGACTGCTTAATTGTACTGCAAAAGAATAAATATTTCTACTGGCTTACCTAAATATTTGCTTTGTACTGCCAAGACAATAGAATTTATTTTGAAATTGCTGTTGTATTAATGTACACAGAATGATATAAAAAGCTTCCAATGTGGTAATTGGTATTTTTCTCTCTAGCTACAGCCCAAAGCTCTGTTTTCACTCTGCTGTTTCTAGGTGGTTTACAAATGAGATTGGAAGTTTCTTCTGTTAGTCATTCTTCCTCTCACTGGGCACATGGACCAAATCCTGCAAACCCTTGCTTGTGAGGAGCAATCACTGATCAGCAATCCTCAGAGACTTCTGAGGACACAAAGAAGCCAGACTAGCAAGTACAATAAAACAGAAAAGGAAGGGATATACTAGACTCTGTTTTCATGAAAAGTGTGGCAAAAAATCCAGAACCAACCATTTAAACTCCTTGGGAAAGCTGACAGAGCATAGTAACCATGAGGTCTTTTTTCCTGCATCTCTTCTAAGGGCACGTTCTGGCTGGGGTTACACTGCCAATGTTCATGTCAGCAAGGTTAGTCCCAAGACCAGAAAATCAGATCTTCTGATTATGGGCTGAACTATCTTATTGCAAATTTGGAAATACAAAGCAATCTAAACTGCTTTGTGGCATATTATTCAGGTCAGTAACAAATCTTTGAATTTTTTAGCATTTATAAGGGCATGATGATTTGTACAGATGAGCACCAGAACTAGAGAGAAAGAAACCTGATCCTGCTACTCAAGCTATGTTTAGGCAACTGAAGGACATAGATACTGAAGCAACATAGTTTGCTGCTATTTAACAAGCAATTAAAGCCATTATACCAGGGAAAAAGATGGGCCAAAATCAAGTGCTTCTTTGAATACATCTTTACAAGGTTTCTTTTCAGAAAATAGAATAAGGGATCCTAAGACAAAAAATATTTTATGAATTAGTCCCATTTGTTACCACCCACTTAAAACTGTACCTAAAACTGCATGTTTAAATGTTTCTAATTCCTATATTAGAACTGTTTTGCACAGGCTTTATGCGCTTCATGAATGAAACTACAGAGTAAAACTTACCAGGTGGCCTAACAATGAGGAGAGGATTGTCTAGAAGAAAAAAACACATCAAAAATTTAGTAGTTTGTTCCAAACCTTGTCTTATTACATGAAACATATGGAGTCACTGATTGAACATTTTCAATAAGGTGCTTCATCCTGTGATGGCATTGTTTATTGAATATTCCCATCAGCTCAAGCCTTCCACTTGCATTAGAAGAGCACTCTGAATTAGCAATTTCTTTCTCTTATGACATATTCCATCACTGTAACTATACCACGTGGCCTTGCATTTAGCAACTGGTTTTTGTCCTTGTGCCAGCTGCAAAGCCACCTTTGGCCATGACAAATGAAAGACTAGTGCTGCAAACAGAACTTAAAATTTGGTGTATGTAATGTGTTAAATAAAGCTCACAAGGGAGCCGATTCTGGATGGGAAAACTAGGCATTCAAGCCCATATGCTGGCAGAAGAAAAATGATCTGCAAGATACAGCACAGAGTCATGAAATTGTTCAGGCTGGAAAAAGATCAGTGAGTCCACTGCCAGCCCAGCATTGCCAAGTCCTCCACTAAACCATGTCCCTCAGTGCCACATCTACACATTTTTTAAAATACCTTCAGGGATGGCGATTCCACCACTTCCCTGGGCAGCCTGTTCCAAAGCTTGACAGTCCTTTTATGGACGTGTTCCAGCACCTCAAAGTCTTCCTTGTAGTGAGGGGTCCAAACTGAACACAGGACATGAGGTGGGACCTCACCAGTGCCAAGTGCAGGGCACAATCACTGTCCTGGTCCTGCTGGCCACACTACTGCTGATACAGGCCAAGATGCCATTGAACTCCTGGCCATCTGGGGCAATATCAAATATTTTCCTTGGATTAATACTTCAGCCTCCTATTCATTTAATGAAAATCTGAATATGTTATCCAGGACCATTGAATTATCTCACATTTCTGTCTCCCTTCTGTGATGATTTTCTTCCACAGTTCTTAGTGGAGCTTCTGAAATGAGCACTACAAAGGGAAGTCAAATGAGCAAGGGCAGACTGTGTAAACCCTATGCCACCAAAAGGGCAAAATTTGCAAGAAACAACAAGACCTTTCACTCAAGTAAAGACTGAAAAATTTGTTGTTTATTATTCAGTGGAGTCACTGGCCTCTGTCTCAATGGAAGTAGAAGAAGAAACAGGCAAAAACTAGCTCATTTAACCTGCTATTTTTAGAAGGGGGTGTTGCTCTTGAATGTACTATTAACCCTGTGAAAGAGCAGCATTCCTTGTCAAAAAAAAAAAAAAACAACCAAAAAACCAGAGAACTTTGCCTGTCTGATGGAACTATTGCTTTCTGTATTTCTTCCAGAGACAACTGCTTCCAACTGTTTAGCTGTTCACAATTAGGAAACTAATTTACTAAATGTTTGGACAATCTATCAAAGACCTTAAACTTCCCATTGTTTCTGTATTGCTGAACATTAGTAGCCCTTTGCCTTTGAAATTCAACTTCCTGTTCCCCTGGAGCTGACTTTAACATCACTTACATTTTCATAGTGGCATTAGGAGTGCGTATTATTTTCCCAGCTTAACTGAAAGCAAATAATTAAAGTTTTAAAAACCCCAAAATAATATGAAAGCAGCTAGTCCAGAATAATCGCTGTTATTGGCATGCTGGTTTCAGTCATTGTCCGGCCACATCTGTTATTATGACTTTTGAGATGAAAATAAAAAGCAATCCATACCAGATTCTGTGATAAATGACACTGAAGAGCTAACAGGTCCATAACCAAAGGGATTCTTTGCTTGGACTTTAAAATAATACCTGAAACAAGAAGAGAGGGGAAATAATATTGAAATAGAGTCCATTGCAATTGCTAAATTATAAATAATACTAAAACAGGGTAAGAATCAACGCAGAAGAATTCCACTGAGTATCCTTTGCATTAAATGGAGTTGGACACTGAGCCAGAGTATGAGCTGGCTGTTACAGACAAATGTCTCCTTTTTGCAATTGCTCCCATGCATATTTTTGGAACACTTATTTATGTATCATCTCCCTTCCAAAAACCACATACAACGACATCCACTTTCTATGAAGAAACTAATAGCAAAAGACTAAAAGAAAAATTTGCAAGGACATAAAATTCTGATCTCAGGAACAGTTTTAAACCAGATTAACTCCTAGGGAAGCAGTGACGTAAACACCACTGCAAACAGAAACTGCATCAGACTTACATGAAATCAGAAGCTAAACTTTTTCTGTAAAAACTCCAGCAGCATTAAGATCACAATACTTGAGCAAAAGAAGAAAGCATCACATGATGTATTATTGATTCCTCCAAAGTATTTAAATCACATGCTTAACTCAAAGCACATGAATCACCAGTAGAACTCCATTCTTTGCTCAATAGAAGCAAATTTATCCTCACCCTTAGAGAAGAATACATGTAAGTACATTTTTAGTTCATTTCCAAATACAGTGACTTTTAGTTGATACCAACCCTGACATTTTCCCCCAGATTAATGTTTTCTTCTTTTCCTTTTATATTTGTATCAGTTCAACAGAAACCAACTAGAATGGAAGATTACTTAAAAATTTCCAGCACAGCATTTTTTAAATTCCTGAGTTTAAGTTTTCCTTTCTTGCCTGCTTGCTCCATTTCAATCTTGTAAAGAAATTAATAAAAAAAATTAAAATTACTGTGCCTCTGTAATATCCACATAGCATTTGGATCTCGATTTAGCCTCTCATCCAAAAGCAGACATGTCCAAAAGTTCTACACACATAACAGGCAAGTAATTACTTTCATGGATGGTTGCCACCAAGCACTGGATTACCTCACATGACAGTGTCCCACGTGAATGGCAGGCCTGATGTATCACAGCTGGTGAAAGGGAGTCTACTCCATCAAAAACATCAGGCTGCTCTTCCTGGTGAAGCTCTCTCAGACTTAACCACAGAGCAGGGCCTGAAGGTCCCTCCTGAAAGGCCCCTCTCTGACCCAAGCACAGCTCAGCACATTTGAAACCATTCACAGTGACAAACCAGAGGGGACATGGTTGAACCAGCCCTTTGGAAAAATGGATTTATTTTTTCATTGAAAGGAATGTCTTTTGTCAAGTAAGGTGAACTGTTTTGCCTTAAAATCAAACTGATCTTTATGAAAAGGTAGGAGAGATGTGCAAATCCTTCTTTGGCCAAAGGGTGGTGGGTTTTGCCAAGAAGCAAGGTGGTTATCTCCAGGCTCTGGGCCAGGGCATCTCATTTATTCCTTAAATATTGCAGGTACGTTACCTAGGTGAAATCAATGTGGAAGCTACCAGAATTGAAATATTCTGGACTTCATCCATGGCAACAGCTTTACCTTGTATATTCATTGGACCTGGAGCACATGCATGGTCAGACCCTCTGTGGGACACGTTCCCACATCTGCATGAGGGACATGTCCCCTGTCCCTGCCGTTTCCTGCAGCTGATACCAGAAAACTACTCCTCTATTGCTTTCTGCAGCCAGTTCTGCCTTCAATTAATGAGTATATGATGCTCACAAACAACTCGGGAGTTCTTTTTTAAAAGACACATATGCTGTGGCAAAAAGAAAACATGATAAATAGCAGAATTCAGCAAGGCTGTGCCTTTTGCTCATGCCCAGCACAATCCTTTTGCTGGCAGAAAAATTTGCCCCTGTTTTTAACTACTGAACTAGATTTTTTGTATAAAAGAGTGTTTAGCGTGTTTGGGGAAAGAGGAGAGGGAAGGCAAAAAGCCTCCCTAGTGCTTCTCCACTTCTGGCCACCCAAGCAGAGCATGGCAGCCTGAGCACTGCTTTAATCCCAAGTTGCCAATGCTCTCTTGGGGCACCTGTGTTCATCCACACCTCCTTCACTAGCACTCTTGTCACCTGGATCGGGACAGGGGTGAGCAGCACAGGCCTGTCCATAGGGATGGGACACAAGTAGTTCCTCACTGTGGTTCTCAAAAGAGCTGCAACACAGCACCAAGCTTACCTGACCTAGCTCAGTGTTTGCTGTAACTGCTTCAGAAGAGCAGGAGAAAAATGTCTTCCAGACCACACCTTTCCCATAACACTTCAAAGCATAGTGGAAAGTATGGATGCCTGATTTCCCAGTGCCTCCAAAGAAGTATAATCAGATACCACCTTTCAACACTGTCTGGGTAACTTTAAATAGCCTTAATACACATGTATTAATGGTAGTCTCAAAGCATTCCCATCAGACATAGGAGTGCCATAATCCCCCTCGAAACAGAGAGAGAGCAGCCCAAGAACCTTGTGCACCTCTTTAAGTGGGGAAAACCACACGGATTTGTAGCCAATGCATAATTTAGGAACTGATTACCTATGCAATCAGGACAACTGTGCATTCAGCTGTCCTCTTACACACATAGAAGCCCACCTAGGGCATATGATGGTTCATGTTGCCTGCCTGACTGTCTAAAAAAAAACAAGATGTGATAAAAAAAAAAGAGTTATGAAGTCATGAGTACATTTTTCTTCACTAAATTGCAAAATTGATTTCTAAGCCTTTATATACAGAAGGAAGCTCTAGTTCTACCAGAAAGCGAGCCAGATCTCATAATTTGCTGACTGTGATTTAAACATAGACAATGTTATGAACTGCTGTATTAAGAAGGTCAATAAAATAATGCAGTTGGGATATATTTCTTTCTCAGACATGACAAATAAAAAAACAAATTGCCAAAGCCATTCTGGGTCCAGGAATCTGACATTTTCATTAGTCAGAAAATCCTTCAGCTGATGAATTTGCCAGGAAATCTCAAATCAGTATAACTTGACTGGTTTTCATCACATAGAAACATGAACAAAATTTGCAATATATAATTTGATTTACACTTTGCTTAGCCAGAACTGTATGAATTGCTACCATTAGGCACAGAAGAATCACAACAGATGCAGTACCATTTGTTGTTCATTTTCAATACAGGCAACAAAAAGTCTTTTCCTCCTATGAATAAACTTCCTTTGAGATTTTATATACCAATTCTAGTGATACGTCAATAAAGGACATAGTGGACTCTAACAGGGCATTGAATATATAGCATGTTTTTTCATTCAGGCTACATGACTAATCATTCAAAACACCTGTCATTTAGAGCAAAATTATTCTTTGACTTAATTCAAGGTGTTGGAATTAAATAGCTGGCACTCACAGCACAAAGTGAGATAATCACTCAGCATGATAATTAGGGAAGCAGCTTCTTAAAAAAAAATTAGTTAGCTGCAAATTCCTTTTTCCAGACATGCCAAAGGCATGCCTGCATGGATCTTCAGCCCTGCCTGCATGGATCCTCAGCCCTGCCCTCTGCTCAGTGGCAGGCTGAGATGGCAGGATGCACTCCCACAGCAAGGGCTAAAGTCCTCTGCCTACAACTACACCATTCCTCCATAAGAAAAAAGTGTAAATGAGAGCCTACAGGTTCACAGGCTAATGCAAAGTGTCTCCCTCCATCTGAAATGGCCCACCATTACATCCCTCATCAATATTTACAACTAATTTTATAAAAAGACATCAGAGCCAAGCTGGCAGTGGAGCTTCCTCCAGAGCTGGTATGAGGTAGGTATGTGCCACATAGGTCTAGCACTTGTACAGGGCAATGGTTTCATGGACATCTTAGCTCTTTTGTGTGGCCCTGGTGGCACAAAGCAGTCACCTGTGGTTGATGCTGCTGCTTGTTGGACATACCGTGGCTTTGTTTCAATGGAGCTATAGAAAGGAGATATAAATTTTTGGTACATCTGACCCCCTGAAACAGAAGAGCCAGGCTCTGTTTGCAGTGGTAAGCCCTGAGTAAATGTTTAAGAACCTCCTACAAAGTACTCTGTACAACACTGGATTGGTAGCAGGCATTGTGGGATCAAAGTATCCCCAGATGGAACAAAACCTAAGTGAACAGAGTTAAAGATTTCAGAAGACATGGAGATATGGGGGTGAAGAACCGTGTTTCAAATAATGAGACTATCTAGCTGCTCCCATCAGGCACTGACACAGCATTCCTGAAAAAGGCAGGAAAAAGTCTAACCATGCTCAGGAAGAGGACTGAAATGTTTATGACAAGGATTATAATGTTTCTGACTGCATAAGACTGATTTAGTGGTGGAGCAGATGCTGTCCAGCCCTTTGCATCATCTTCTGTTACAGCTGAGAATTAAAGTTAGGGAAGGGACCTTGTCAAAACTACTGGTTTAAAGATTTAATAAAGTTTAAAGTCATATTAGTGTTTACAATCACAAATCACAAGGAAGCAGCTCCTGTACCCACTGAAGCTGACCAGAGTTTCACTAATGGAAAAACTTCCACTTCTCAAATGGAGGTCAGACCAGGCCTCGGGAGAAAATTTATGACATGGATTAAACATAGATTTCTGTTTTGTTTGTAAAACCTAAATAACAGGCAGATGTTTTCCAGGATATGTTGACAGCTTGAAATCTACTCTGGTGCTGACTTTAGCCAGGATGCCAACTTACTTCTCATACTCTATGCATGCTGCAAAATTGCACCACCCATAGCCCCTTGTGGGATGCCCAGTAGCCAACAGCATCTGCTTACAGTAAATTACTTAATCAGACTTTTCTCACAAAATTCATTAACAATGCAGACACAAAATCTTTAGATTAACTTCAACTTTTATCCCATATTTTCTTAGGCATGGTATCTTTTCCTAGTGGTTAGGGAGTTATTTTTAAGACAAAAAGTATGCAATCAATTCAGTCTGTGGGTTTGGAGAATGTAAATGAGAATGGCTGATACATAAAATTTCTCTGTTATAAAGATCCTTCGTTCTCCACCACAGACCCCACATGAAGCCTTCATTGCCTTCACAGAGGATACAATAGGGGCCAGTGGATTATATCATCTTCAGGAAGATGCTGGAGAAACAATCTGCTTAAATAAATAGCACCTGCTTGAACCTCCCTATCATGAAACCTTAATTCGACAAGACAGTCACTAGGCTCATGGAGAAGCATGAATCCGTAACCTTGCTGTTCCTATAAAACTCCATTCAAATACAGACAAATTGTGACCTGAAGCGTGGAGTTAATGTCCATCTCAGACATGCTGGCAGCTCAACTCCCACCAATCCCCCTGCACTGAGTGTAGCATGGACAGCAGCGGCAGAACTCCTGTGAGCTTTCACTGCAACCACTCCTTCTGGCGCGCTGGAGCCCTTTAGGTGTTGGGTATGAGAAGCAGAGAGTTATCCCTGGCCTTCAACCCTGTCCTTTGGGCATCAGGAGAGGGAGGGAGATGTGACCAAAAGACTGAAGAGGTGAGGAGCTTCAGCTGGAAGGTAGAAATGGCACAGAAATGCTGGGCTGCGGCCAGGAGAAGCAGGGGTGTAAAGGCAATGCCTCCCTGGCCTGCATGGGAGACAAAGTAAGAGTGGAGGAATGAATACTGGTGAAGGGGAAAAGGGGTGGGAATACAGAGGAATCTGGGATGTGGAGGCAGGAACAGGTTCTAGCAGGAAGAGGAGAGTTGTTTAGGGAAAGGGAGTCCTCAAGTCATAAGGATGTAGATGTACAAAGGCAGAAGGGTCTGCATTTCATAGTGCTTCCATCACTATCTAGGAACAGGAGATCTCAAACCTCTTCCATCTTGCTGTAACAGGTGAAACGCACAGAGAGCTGTGCCACATACCACCCTGTGTACATTTGTAACAACAATGTTTTGTAAGGAGAGCACTATCAGACACAGAGTACACCACTGAAGCTCTCCACTATGAAGTAACTTTGTTTTAACACACCATGAACCAGACTCAAAGATTGTCACTAAGGTCTAGATTACCAATCTTCTGAATAAGTGGCCTTTTTTTAGCTCTTGGATATGTAAGAAAATGCCTCACAAAGCGTGTGATTGACAGTACTGTAGACAGAACAGGAGGGGATGAGATGGACCATGCTTTCCTGTAACATCTTATCTCTGTACTTTTAACTTTGTAGGTGCTCTGAATGTGCTTATCCTGCTTCTCCATAATTAGAATTCCCCTGCTAATTTTCCAGGTCTTTGACATTGCAGGTGTCCTCTGCTGAACATGGCCCTTGTGCAGCTGCATAAGGAGCTGCTGCAGAAGTTGCTCAGGTTCTGGCCCTCCAAAGATGTCATGTCCTCAGAACTCTTTGGCTGAAGGGAAGTCTCTGTGGAGAAGACTTCTTTAAACATTCTGTGATTTCTTGGTGGTTGGATGTTTCCCAGACAGCAAGAGCAGCTGTAGGGGCAAACCTGTGTGAGACTATGCTGGAGTCTGGAGAAGTGTCATGATGTGGTCAGAAAAATATGCCTCATCATATGCCTCCCAATTGGCTACACTGCACTGTCTTTTCAAAATTTATTTATCTTATTTTATCATTTTGTCTATTAAGGTTTTAGATGAAGGCCATGCTCAAACAATTCTGTTTTCTAGGTTGAGGTTCTCAATCAGCTACTTTTAATGCTCAGAACCTTCCCTTTGCCTATGAATTGTCTTGGAAAGAAAAGATACTTTGGCTGACACCGTTTCTTTCTTCTGTGCTGTCCTAGCACAAACCCTACGTGTCTGTCCAAGCAGTCAATGCTCAGATCTGCAGATCACCACCAAGTAAGGCATACTAATTGCAGCCCACAATCCCAGTGCATCTCTCCACTGTGTGAGCAAAACCTTCCACCAGTGCCTGAGAGACTGTAGACAGCAGCATGTGAAGGGCCAAGCCCAAGGGAGCACCAAAAGAATTTCAGGCTCAGAATTTGAGAGACAAGTATGTGAGACACTGAGCATCTCTCTGAAGGAGAAATTTGAATGCAGTCCCTCTGTAGCTGTTTAATTTGCCCCCAGTCACCACAAATTATTCCACAAATCTTCACAAATCATGTGAAGCATGCATTCGTGCTCCACCATTTCTGTCAGATTTTTTGTAAGATAAAGACCTAAAACTCCTGCTAAATTGACTTCTGAGCAATTGCCAGAAGCTCACCTTATACCACCAAGTCTTCACTTCCAGCACATTTATGTGAACAGAAAGTAAAAACAGACCAGTGGGCAGCACTTCCCCAGCAGCCTTTAGGCATCAAATCTTTGCCACACATATGTTCGAATGGCCCACATCACATCAAGTCAAACCATGGATCTATTTTAGCATATTTTAGTATATTTTAGTATATTTTCTCCCAACATTTGATTATCTAAAAGATTAGAAAATGCATTTTAAAACAATATTTTCTTTGTTACTGATATGTGTTTTCATACACACAAACATATGTAAACACTGCTATCTGCTCCAGGGTTAATACCGTAAAGATATCAGGTTGTTGTGCAGTTTATAGAACAATTTGCTGTCCAACAGAATGAGTAAAATCTAAACCAGATGTAAACATTTATACTAAGACCAAGAAAAACAACTGACAACTCTCAAAATTTGTTTTATTTCCTTAACAGAACTGAAAAGGAGTGGATCAAATCCTTACCGTGTGTTGGGCTTCAGGTTCTCAATGGGCAAGTGAGTAGACCCTGCAGTCCTGGTTGACCACTTGTTCTTTAAAAAGTCATCATAGGATGCGCTGTAAACCAGATAGCCTTTAAACAGGAAAGAGAAATAGTCACGAGGATTCTAATTAAATTTTAAATAAATTATATCCCTAGGTGTCACGGTAAATTTTAAGGATTAAAAGGAACTGAAAAATCTTTGAATATGAAAGTGATTCCATGCCTAACTCTCCTGGAAAATCCTGGCCTGTAAGAATTTCTTATAATTAGCTAATAATGATGGAGCATTACATCAGAGGACAGCACCCAGTTGTGAATTCTGATTTTAAAAACAGTGAAGGCATAAAGATGAGAGGTAACGCATTCACTGTTTTAAGTGACACATTGACAGTGCAGACACCAGTACAAATGGTCATTCAGGAAAACCTTCCCCTTCTCCACTCTCCCACTGGGAGAGAAGCCCTCAGGGGAGTACCTGTTACCATGTCTCCTTGAGCAGGTTTGGCCCAGTCCACAATGACAAAGGAGTGACAGCCTTCGACTGCCACAACTGTGATGTTTTGAGGGGCTTTCAGGGGACGCTGATCTTTCTCTCTGAAGTCATTAGGAATGATTTCATCAAGGCTCTCCACTTGGAAATGTTCCAGGGCCTCTGTCAAGGAGCAGGGAGCTGCTGGATCCTTATTGAGATAGGTCACATAAGGAGCTAGAAAAGACAGGGAAGGGCAGCATTTAGTAAGGAGTTTGAGGTATCCCAGAGTAGCACACAGGCTGGCAATTTCCTAAAGAGAGTCACATTTTGTGGCGCATTTTAAAATTCCTCACCTTGCAGCCCAGAGACCGCTGCCAACAAAGCCTGGCTTACAGCCAAATTAATTGATGAGCAGGGGGAATGGAGGCCAACATTCAGGTTTACCTACCCCACACCCACAACTGTAACAAATTATGCAAAGATGGAAGGACTGTCTTTGCTACAAGAGGCAGAAGAGAGCAGTCTGACTGCAGCACCCTCTGCTCGCTACCTCCAGCTGCTCCGGAAGGTGGGATGAAAATGTCACCCAAATTCTGCCTTTCCAACATGGGAACAGATCCCTGCCAGGGCCTTCAATCATCTAAGACTTTACAGGTCTAAGTGGTTGGTTCTTACACAAACATTCTGAAGCTGGAGCAAAACAACAAAAGAAACGTGAAGAGTAATTCCAAGGTGACGTCCAACCAGTTTAAAGGGATTGTTGTGGTCCCCTGGGTACTAAGGGACCAGGAGCCATGAGTCCCTACCTTCCAGGCATGTGCTCCCAACCTGTAACTTCTATTTTTAAAAGCTTTATACTGACTGGAATTGCACTTCAGTTCAGGAAAAGATTAAACCATCTTTTTATTGCCTTAAAAGTCACCGTAACATTCAAAGGAAGGACTATAAAACTTGCTTTGGAAATGTTTATTCAGTTGCAGTAATACAATTCATTGAAATGGTAATATTATTTCCCTAGTGCCTTGAAATGTTCATAAACCAACGTTTCTTGGTTTATCTTATTGGATTTCATGCCCTAAAGGAATTTTTTCCAGATCTTGCAATAAAGTTAATTTTAGCCTCTCCAGCTAAATGAATCAAGAAGCACTGTCAGTGAGAGAGCTGAATAGAAACATCATGAAATTGTTTGGACAGGGAAACTGAAGATGCACTGGAAAAAGTTTTGGCATATATAAAAACAAATATTTTTCTCCAGCAGCAGAGTTTCACTCTAAGCTTGTGGATATTGGAAGGGAAGCCAAGACATGTCAAAGATGATTCTCCATTCCCTGAACTCTTTTCTGAAATGCCAGGTGAGTCAGCAGCTGACTTGACCTCAGTTCAAGTGCCAGAAATATGTAAAGGGCTGCAGGGGGTGTCACCAGCCTGGGGTGGAGGCTGGAATGTTCCCTACAATCTCCAAATCCCTCTCCTCTGGCCCCCAGCTGACAGAGAAGCAGAGCAGCTCTGAAGTCAGTGCTGCAACACCAACCTACACACTTGAATGGCTCATGTACACAGGAGACGTGGCTCATGTAATGGGGGTTCCTGCACCAAATGTCTTCTACTGAGAAAATGTTCAAATACCAAAATCATATTTATCTCTATGGATTTATTTTTTTGAAAGTTCATATTCAAAGTACCATTCATTCCTTGACTTTGAAGCACACCTTTTGAAGCACACATGCTTGTGCAGGGTGGATGAAATCACTGAGGTTGAACAGATCAGGGGAAAAGAATCAGGTCCCCCAGAGGAAAACTCACACCTACGTGGAGACTTGCCCTGCTGGAACTGCTGGTGTGAAGTTGGATGCAGTTAAGCTGAACTGGTGTAGACACTCTTGCTCTCTCACTAATTTCAGCTAGACCAAACACAATGCAGAACACAGAACAGAGCACTTACACTGAAAGAGTACAAAGAGGTTTTTGCCGGTTCAACAAAATCATTGTGGGCCCACGCATAAACATGCAAGCATTGAAGCAAGGAAATAACTACTGCTGTTTGGGTTTCCAAGGTGGAAATCCTTAAAAGGACCACACACACACGTCTACTGGATGTGTTTGTGCAATGGTCTCAGCTGAAGGGCTGGCCTAGCTGGAACAAGAATCCTTTGCAGCACAAGTAGTAAGCTAGATAAGCCAAAGGGCATCCTTACCAGTGAAGCGTTTCTTCCCAGCAATGTCATATTCTGACACAGGGCCAGTGCCACCAACACCGGTCTCCGCATAGACAGCCTCCAATTCTTCTGTTGTGGTAGGAGCAGTGGTAGTGGTGGCAGTGGTGGTGGTTGGTGGCAAAGTGCTCTCAAAAAACTCGTAGTCTTCAGAAAAAACACAAGATGAAAGTATTAGCATGCTTCATCTAATTTTGGCTTAACTATGAGAAGGGAAACAATTCTGTCATGGCCACAGTCTCAAAGAAGTGCTACACACCCCACCCAGTGGGGCCACTGCACACTCCTTACAGAACTCTTTGTCAAAGTTGGTCAAACTTCAGCCTTGCAACGGTTTCTACCAAAGTCATGGACAGAGAGAACAGTCTTTGCCCCAGAATACTCATGTCATTGCTGATTTAGACCTCACTCACACAGTTAAACAGGACAAAAATTAACAAATGTATTTGTGAAGCAGTATCCTGAATGTGTATCTGCCACCTCCTCTCACAAACTCCAAGAAAAGATGGCACAGTAATTGAATCCCTGGCCTAAGCCCTCAGATGCCAAAGGAAGTAGAGAAGGGAAAGAAAAAAAATACTTTCTAGGAAAACTCAGTGTTGCAATTCTAAAGCCCTAGAGGTGGTCCAATACTGCTCTCAAACCCTCCTGTGACGGAAGATGCGGAGTCCGGAACTTTCCAGTTGTGGTCCCTGCAGGGCCATGAAGGAAGGCAAACTGTCCCACATGAGCCTCATTATTTTCAGTCCTATTTAACTCAGGGCTCTTTGAAAAGCTGCTGTGCTACCTGACTGGCACACAAAATGAAGGGAAAGTAGCATTTGGCATCTCTGCCATGACCTCATGCAGGCTGGGGAACTCAGCTCATGTCTTTGAGTGTTTTGTGCTTAAACTGCTAAAGTGTGTGTTTTCTGCAGGTGACCTGTACCTAAGGGGAGGCCTGGCAAAAGACCTGTGCACTGAGGATATTCTGCATCCATGGAGATGTAAGGGAAATGGGATGTATGTCTTGTGCAGTTTCTAATTCATCCCCTCTTCTCCACATTCTAAATGTCAGTTTCAGTATGAAGTGATCAGCATTAAAAGTACAAATGTCTATAATATCTTCCACTCAGCTGCTGCACTCTCTTTTTAAATATTTTCTGTTGTTGATTAGACTTAAGGTCCAGCACTACAACCACAAATAAAAAAAACTTTCATTGTTCTAGAACCATAAATTCTACTAAAAAACTTTTTGTTTAACTGAGGTTTGTACTAATCCACTTCCATATGTGGGGGCAGGAGCAGGAATTTGAGGACTAAGAGGGATAGAACATTCGATGTCACGGATGGCAGAAAGTGAATTTCAGTTCCAATAACTGAGAATTTGCATTCCCCATGAAAACTTACAATTAAATGCTGTGACTTGATGCTTCCTCTTTAGCTAAGGTTTTTATGTCCTTGATTATAATATCAAGATGGCATGAATCTAACTCTAAATAAATATTTCCCTCTTTTCCTTTCATCTGATTTCAAATCTCTTTGATATAAATTCCACATGAATTAAGCAAATTATTTACTTTATATGTAGGTGATCTTATTCAGTATGAGCATGCTTAATTGTCCAAATGCAGACGACACATTAAAGAAACAACTCACTAAGGTATTTTGATTGTTCAGGGCTGGAATGTTATCTGGATTTTGTATTTTAGAGGAGGCAATTGACTTTGACGGGGCTGGAATAGAAGTTGTACCAGAGAAAGTAAATCTAGGATTGAAGCAGTGTCAGTATGACACAGCTCTGAAAAGTAATTTATTTCCTCAATAGGTTCCTGTTAGATTGCAGGACTGATAGAAAGGGACTTTTATGTCCAGAAACAGATGGTTTTAGATCCTTTCTCTTCACATGTAATGCAGAACCATTTTCCAGCTCACCATCACTTGCTTAAGCTCCCATTTACCAATCTGCCTCCTTGAACCCAGTTCTGAAGAAAGAAGACAGAGAA
This sequence comes from Agelaius phoeniceus, assembly GCF_051311805.1. NCBI lineage: Eukaryota > Metazoa > Chordata > Aves > Passeriformes > Icteridae > Agelaius > Agelaius phoeniceus. The sequence continues at coordinate 58,788,470 of NC_135267.1, forward strand.
AAAGGCAACATGTCACTTGCAATAGACTCCTACAGTTAACCCATACCATCATCATATATCACATAAGCTTCTGGAGTTGCTGTCACATCTGAATCCAGTCCTGAGAATGTATCTATTGACAGAGAAAGAAAAAAAAATGCTGTAAGAATTCAATAAAATAATTCTGGAATAAAGTTTAATATAAAAATATTTAGCCAGTGGAATTGTAAAGAAAAAGATAACTTCCTGGTTTCCAAATAACGCAGTGACAGTCTGCCCTGCACATTGAGAACAACAGATGAAAAGCTAAGTGCAGTAGTCAGGAGTTTTGCTGGGGAAAAATGGGCTCAGGGCTACTACATAAAATTAAGAGTAATCACCTTCCAGAAGCTCTGCCCCAGGCCCCAGCTGCTCTGGAGCAAGGGTAGGCTGCCAGCAACCATATAAAGACCACATCTGGATTTAACAATATTTTATAGTCTCAGAAGCAGCAAATGTGAAAACATTATATGCCAAAAAAACCAACCAAGGAATTAAATATTTCTACCCAAATATTTTTGTGGAGGTATAAAAACAAACAGCCCACAGAGCCATGCCATTTATAGACCATGTCAATGGTCTTGCAAGGAATGCAGTCCAAAAGGAATGGCTTTGTAGAATGAAGTAATTAGTGCTGGATTTTCTGGGGTTTTACTCTGCACTAGCTCTACTCTGATCCTATGGAATGGCTGCCCGTTACAGGTTGGGCCACATAGCTGTACTCCTGAAGCACTGCTCTGCATTAGTTTCATCCAGCATGAATTCAGTTCAGGAAATCAGAGTGAGATTGCTCTGAGATTGCTCAGGATGCAAATGAAAGCATAGCAATGACAGATGATTATGAGGTGCTCATCAAAAACTCTCTACTGATGCATCCCAAAATCCAATGCAGATGCACCAACAGACTTCCCCGATGACTATTCCTTGATATTATCTCATTATCTCTGCAGGACATGAATCCAGCACCAGATACATCAACCATCAAGTACCTCATCTGTTGAATCCCAAAGGCTTTCCTGCACACTCTGAGGAAAGTGTTTCTCCACATTATTCAGGGAAGCCAAAGAGTATCCAAAGCTCAGCACAGTCATAAAAAGCCATGCAAACAAAACAAAAGCACTGTGCTGTAACCCACTGCAGGCACCATCAGAAGTCTCCAATGAAATGCTGGGGCTGGGGAGTGTCCAGCATGTGAGCAAAGACAAGAGAAAGACAGCTTTGACCTCCAGACACTTCACACACATTGGTCACACTCCTGTAACACTCAGTATGGAAGCAATAGTGTTATTTTCACTAAACCAGAACTGCAAACAGTGCAAAGTTTCAACTGCCAATGTTAAATACCTCACAAATATAATCTGAATGATACATTTAAATTTTGCTGATTTTTTTTTGGAACCAACAATTACTGTATAACTGCATTTTTTCTCCTAAAGTAATTTTATTTTAAATACACTGTGTGATTTTAATGCCAAAATATGCTTTAAAACACAGGAAATGGGTTTATTCTTGTCAGACTTTCATATATGAGAATCTGATATTTCCTCATGGTAGACTTCTGCAGCACTCTTCAGGAGATGATCCCCTTGGAAGTCACTTGGCTTCTCTGAGGGTAGTCAGTCCCAAAGTAGAGTCTTTGCTGAATTCTGCCCATCTACCCACAATTGGCCAACATCAACCAACATCTATAATGTATGCACTTACCTTTGACTGCCTATATCCAAGGAATAAAGAGGATCAGATATGCAGAAATTTGAAATCTTCCATGAGCAGATTTCAACTCATTCATGCGTATTAGCTAGTAAGTCCTTGGCCTATGTACAGTCCAGCAAAGCCAAATTTAATTTTCTATTTTTGTACTCAATTTCAGTTACTGTGCTTGTTTAGCATTAGCTGTGTCATGGTGACAAATAAGAGTACTCCCCAACAGACCTCTCATTTTGTTATTTTCTGTACACACTCCAGCTGCAGTTCTTCACCTTGCACCATCACCCTTTGCTGAATCTCTTGAGTAAACCCTGCCTGTAATAAATGGGGCAAATCTTCCTATGACCACTTGCCACAGACTTTTGGCATCAGTAAGGATAGTCTTGCTGTCTTACTTGTTTTACAAATTCTATCACTTGATTTTATCACATGTAATGCATGGTTAAGTCTCCACCTGTTTTTTTCCTTTGTGAGCTCATGAATAAAATTTAGTTGATTTCACTGACAAATCATGCTTATGTGGCCAAACTCCTCCTTGAGAGTTAAAGACTGATGAATATAGTGAAAAGCTGGTAATAAATTCTGCTGGATCAAGAAGAAATCCTGACAGAGATAAAAGAATTTGCCAAAGCTTAAGTAGAACATTTGGAGCTGGGTTTTGGCACTTGCAGACCCTGTTTGTGAATAAAGCACTTAGCAACAAATATCAAGCTTTGGCAGAAAAAGTATTTCACTAAACAATGTGGAGTAATTTCTAGACTCAGATTAAAGGGAAAGACAAGATAAAAATATAATTTAAAGTAATTTGGAAATGGTCAAGTGAAAATTGCATTGTTTTGATAATTGAGTAGTAGTTTACCACTCTTGAAATATACACTTCTGTTGTTAAACAATAACAGACATCATTAAATAAATACCACAAAGATCTTTACTTTTCTAGCAAGTTCTTTGTGGAACAGGCAGACTGTTTTCCTGTGTTTATCTAATCCTGAAGCAGGTCACTAAGACTTTAAAAAACTGAAAAAGTCTCTTCAGAGAAGCTTTCCAAATTCCCAGGTAGGGACAAGTATTGCAAAAGCCATAAGGTAATTAGCCTTAAGAACCAGGTAAGAAGCAGAAATCCAGCACCATCCTTTCAGCCTTCCACTGTGAGGCATTGGCAGACATACTGTCAAAATGCCAGGCAGTTTATGAGTTACTTCAAGGCCATTCTCATTGAACACACAGCCTGAATAAAAACTTAATTTTCATTCGTGCTTCTATCAAGTTCAAAGATTCAGCAAGCCCATCTGGTAGAAGGCAAAAAGCCCAAGCAGAATTTTTTATGTGTTCAGAAAATCACATGAAAATTCCCCAGCCCACAACTCTGCTAAACGTAACACTGCAAAGGATTTTGTTACTCATCTTCTGGAGCCTACCTTCAGATTTAACCCCAGATGTATGTCATGAACTTCTACTGTTCTTACAATGTGTATTCTCAGAAGAGGTCCTCCAGGTACCAAATAGCACAGGGCAAAAAAGAGGAAACATTACAGGATGTAATCAACATCTAAGATAAGCAAAAGGAGCTGGGGGGTGTGGGAGGGATTCTAACTACCAAAAATCATGGCTCCCTTTAGGCAACTTTGAAAGTATGAGAGTGACCATATATAACAATATTTGTAACACTTTTGTAAGTACAATTAAGAACTATGAACTTTCCATAGGGAAAAGCAAAACTGTTCATATTAATATTGAATGCTGATTTGATTTTTACATGCATGTCAGTGTATGTGTGTGTGTGTACACATCTGTGCATATCTACACAAGCAAGCATGCTTCTGTAACTGCACAGTGTCAGAGGTGGCAAATTTTAATAAATACTAACACTATAACTCATTGTAATTTCACCTGCACAAAGAGCTGACATCTCACCCATTAACTGTCATGGACTGCTGGTAAGGGAATTTTGTTTTCTGCTTCTGAGACCTTCTCCCAAGTCTCTCCATCCTTCGACTCACTGTGAGTTGCTGGAGCCACACCTTTCTCTATCACTGCCCTTCTCAAAGTGATAGTTCAGCTTCCTAGGCCATGGTTTCGTGACTTTCCTGTAAATCTGCTTTGACTTAAGAAACACAGGTGTATAGGAGAAAGGTAAAGGGACTTCACTAGCCATTAAAACTGGCTGCTGCAGTTGTCAGATGTCTGACTGCCAACCTGCTGGTAAAGTTATGGCTCTGCTGCTATTGCCCACTGGTAGAATGAGTTGAGGATTATCTACAAATGGGAAGGGTAAGGGGCTACCATGGTGCACCCTGATCTGGTTTGGCAAAATAAGTAGCTAACTCACTTGCAATCCAGGTGCTGAAAGCATAAAACATGATAGGGAACAGGATCAACACCAAAAGACTCTAGTGTATTTATATGTGTTTACTTTGGATTTCAGTTTGGCATCACAACCTAAGCTTGTATAACAGCAACAGGGAAAAATGACATGCACTGACACTGGTTCATATCTTCAGATATTAAAGAAATCAGTGTACAACTCTCTGCCTTATCTGTGCAGAGCCTGGGTTGCCTTTCACCAGCTTCATCTGTGCTGTGCTGCATTCCTGCTAGACAATCTATCTCCAAGGGCTGGCAAGAGAACAAGAATCTCACTTTGCAAATGCTGTTTCCACCATGGCTCAAAAGAGAGACTTTTCAGAATTCATTGTGATAAGTGAACACAAAACAGACAAAATGTATAGCTCCTCCAGCTCCTTCCCTGGCCTGAAATGGAATGAGAAAAACTTATATGTAACTGCTTTGACCACAAAGCTACTGCTTAGACTTGTACCTCATGTGAGTGAACATATAAAAGTGGATCCAACACAATGTAAGAAATTTGCCGAAAACACAATTTCACAAAAAACCTCAGCTTTGGTGAAAGTTGGCATTTGCCGGTCAAAATCCATTTAACACCCAAACTCTTCTTCATATGCTCTAATCTCAGCTCCTACCTTATCAAATGGACCAAAATCTTCAGAGGCAGATTCTCCACCATTTCACTTCTGTGTAACTGTGCTGTACAAACAGCACAGCCACGGGAATTCAAACAGCACAAAAGGAAATTACCTTCTGCATTGCACTCTGGCAGGCCATCCAACCCCAGGAGCAAGTTGCCTTCATCATCATACTCCCCATAGGTGCCTGGAGGACAGGTTGGTGCAGGTTTCTCAGTGGGTGGCTCAGTGGTGGTTGGTTCTGGAGTGGTGGTGGTGCTGGTGGTGGTTGTAGCAACAGTTGTTGTAGTGGTCGTGGTGGTTGTTGTGGTAGTTGTTGTAGGTATTGTTGTAGTAGTAGTTGAGGGAGTGGTTGTTTTCTTAATCATTTCAAGACCAATGAGAGGCTTTCCTCCAAGGCTTATTATTGGTTTATCTTGTGCACTTGCTACAGGTTTACTAAATCTGCTATGTCCAAACAAAGGCAATCCATCAGGACTCACCACTGGAGCACCCTTTTCATCTAAGAGAGAAGAACAAAACCAAATAATCTCACCATTATTCCACTTCAGGCTTATAGCATTAAGCATTACTGTGTTTTATCACAGTAGATGCCACAAAAACACTGAATAGAGTGAATAGAGCCTTCTGTAAGTAAACTGACAGAGAAGGAGAGTGTTACTTAGGAAAGAGCCATGGCTAAGAAAGCTGGAAAATGGTTCAGAAGAACCTCAAAAAAACCACAGTGGTGTTCACATTTTTCAGCTGTTTGATAAACACTCCAGGGAGGTTTCATTTCAGAATCACAATGTGCAGACAATGATGGCATTTCATCTAAGTCACTCTCATCAACTAACTGTGATGAAATGTATGATGAATCCATATTCTGTTCCTTAATGTCAAACACGTGCAAGGAAAATCTGGGATGAGCTGGAAAATGCTGTCACTGCAGATAAGCTTGTGTGCCAAATTCTGGGTACTGTGAATATTCATGGTAGCCAGGTTAACAATAGGCACTGAATTTGTATTCAAGAGATCTGTACAGATGGACTGACATGCAAACAGCAGTCTTCAGAGAACACAAACAGGGTTTCTTAGTATTTGTGGTCAGCTTTAGAAGAAAAAATGAAATAAACACATCCATATGGCTGGTACAGTGCTAGCAGCGGGGAATAATTACTCCTATGTATACAAAGATATAAACAATCATCAACCCTTATTCTACTCATCAGCCCTTATTCTGGCTCAGTTCTGCAGTCCTTTCTAACACTGATACAAGTGAGAGGGACTTGAGTGATTCATGCTGCCTCATACTCTGGAGTCTCACAGGGTGACTCAAAGCCTCCCCAGGTCCTGCAGTGTGCTGACTGTCTGGTGGAGAATTGAGGTACAAGCCACTCTAAATGGCTTGCAGGGGACCTGGGAATGCCTGAAGCATTCAACAGCTCAAAGATTTGTACCATGTGTACAACTACTATAGAGCTTTTTTCTGTAAGAAGGAAGTTGTAACTTACCAACAATTGTACGTCCATCCCCTCCTAATTTCACTCGGAGAGGGTTGCCTTGGGAGTCTTGGAGGTATTTTCCTTCAGCATTTAACACTAGCCCTCGGTCAAGATCTACAATCTAAAAGCAATAGATGGACTCAAGTTTAGCTAACCCAAGAGGAGGTGAAATGAAATTTCACAGCAACAGAAATCCTGGGGAAATTCAGACACTAAGTATGATGTTCAGGAATAGCTACAACACACTGGAACTTTTAAAACTAAGTGTATAGTAATCACTGAAATATCATTGCTGAAGAAAGCAGATTCCCAGGAACTGGGGTCCAGAGCTGCACAGCCATATTCATATCACCTACTGTAGCTCTCGTGTGCAAATAAGCAAATCCCTTGATTTTCTTGGGTTGCATGACTCCTCAGGTGAATTCCTGTAATACTGATTTCAGTATGATGCTGAACCATTTTGAAGATGGGATTTAGAATTATGTCTAGCTAAAAAAAAATTAAATATTAGACTAGATACTTTATTTTGAAATGGCAGTGAAAACAAAGTAGCTAAGATTTTAATTGGGGTAGGAGACTGAAGAAAAGCCTCTGTCTTGTAAAGCAAATATGTCTGAGAGCTTGGACTGAATTCCAGAGCTAACTGCAGTTAAAATTCAGTCCTTTTTGCTATTTCAACCCAAAATAGCTGAACTTTATGCTGTTTTAACCTGAGGTAACAGACACTCAGCCACAGAACACAAAAATGCAAAAGGTGTTAAGTACTGTGAGGAAACTGGGAAGGAGACAGAAACAGCAATTCCAGGTTGGCAAGACAGACTTACATCTGGTGCTGAGAAAAAGACTGCAGCAGGAAGGACAGCAGATTATGAGATCAGTCTCTGAAGCCGTCCAAGCACCAGATTTGGCATAGATCCTCTTGCTTTGCAAGGTGTTCATCCTGCTAGCAGCAATGCCTTCCCCTCAAGAGGCAGAGAAATGCCCCATGGCACTCCAAGGACCTTCCTAGCCCACTTTCTACAATCCATTTGAAGGACTTTGGGCATCCTTGTCAAAATGCTTCCCTTGAATGTGACACGCCTGATGCACTTTTTAATGTTCCTCTAATGAAAATGGTAAGATTGAAGTGGCCATGAAATAAATGTCTTTATGTGTCGTGCCATGTGCAAGCAGCTCTGCTGATGCCAGGGAGGCTGATGACAGAATCCTACTGCTCAGCACTTGGGAAAACATGCAGGAAGCACCAGTTCCTTCCCTTTCTCTCCTTGGTTAAAAACTCATTGTAAAGGATGTTAAAAGACAATGTGTGGGCATGAATGCAGCTTGTGGGGCTTTCCTATCAATGGTACCTGAGCTCTTCTGCATATACCTCTGGAAACACGAGGAAGCAAAAACCTACATAAGTGCATTTAAAGCATCATGACAGTTATGGAGGCACTTTTTATTTCAGAAGTCTTGCTCAGGAGCTTCTACCTGGAGTGAGAGTCTGGGAGAAGCATTGCTGAGCACATCTTTCACAGCAGCTATTCCAGGCAATCTTCACTCACAGTGCACAGCAAAGAGCCCACTGTGTCAAGAGTCCCTGAGTCAATGGGGAGCACAAATCTCATTGACTTTGACGAAGAAATGTTTCTCTAAATTTAATAGGAGTAATGTTATAGTTTAAAATTCAACCCATCAGGCTGTAAATTTAAAATGTTAAAATAACAAAACCCAGAATTTGTCATTAGATTTCAGTGGAACAGTGGAAACAAAGTATAGCTTCACTTTAAAGCTGCATGACTGAGGGCACTGCTTGCCTGTCTTTTCTTAATGAAAATACAAATACAATAAAAGGCCAAAACATCTTGAATTTAAAGAGAAGGTCACCCTACCCACTTTGCTCCTTGAGGGCCATTGATTACTTTCTGTCCACTTGGTTTTCCATTATTACCAGGGATAACTTTTCCATTTCCATTTCCATTTTTTGTTGTAAGATTTGGTCTTCCATTGTAACCTGAAACAGGGAAGAAAACACACTATTCTGAAGAAAGCTGTGCAACCTACAAGCCATATTTTAAATTGCAGGTAAATGCATTTTCTGGTTGATCTGAGTATAAACAAGAACAGAAAGAGGCCTCACCACACTTCACAAACCAGGCACTCCACTTCTTCTTGAAGTAACTGTTGTGACACTGTCAGATTTTTGCAACTGACACAAGAATCTGAAATTATTTTTCTGAAGAGGTTAAACACTCACTGTTCATCTCTATCTTGTTTATCTGGTCTGTCTATTTTTTTTTTAAGAAAGCAGAGCAACGTTTCTTCACGGCACTACAGTCATTAAAATGTTTGTGATCTTTGTAAATGATCTTTCAGACGTGGGATGAAGGAAGAAACCATTATTAAACACAGCCACTTGTTCAATCCTATCCTTATACAAAGCTGTAGTGACAAACTGAAAGGAGAGGGCGTAGGAATTATCTCTACTCCTATATTTTTAACCTGGAAAATGAAGGAATCTCCTTCTCTAGCTGAAAAACCACTGCTAAACAGAAGTACAGTCATGTCAGAAGTGGAGAAGTAGCACTGAGCTGTAGGCATCCCAGCTCTGAAAGGGCAGCAACTTTCACATCTTATCTCATAGACTTGCCTCCAAAAAAATATAATGGGAAAAAAATATAGACTAGGAAAAAATTTAACTGAACACTTGTTGGCTATAACTTCACAATTGCATTGCTAGTAGTAACTTTAAATAACCTCTATAGAGAAATCTGTTATTTTTTTCATGCCATACATCTCATCTCCCATGGTATTATTCAGGGTCTACTCCCATCTTAAAGCTCTTTAATCTGGTGAACCTCTACACAACACTGAGTCTGACTAAAGCATATCAGATGCAACAGTCCAGCTGCACACCCCTCATTGTGTAACAGGAAAGCCATTTCAAACCAAACATTACTACCTACAGATAACACAGAAGGTATTTACTAAAACAAGTCACTAAATACTATTTTGGATGTCCATGCATTGGAGGGACAAAAGGTATTTCTACCTAGCAAGGTCATTGAGGCTGTCAGGGATTTTCCATAGATGACATGAGAAATAAATACCTTGATCTGTAGTGGACCCTCTATTCTACTAGGTCCACAGATATTCTGTCAGAAACAAGTCTCTAACTTTTGGGGTAAATCACAGCCATAAAGGTATTAGATCATCTGGCTGTGATGGGCATGGGCAACAGGTATGGGCAACCCTGAGCTGTTACTTAGGAGAACGAGAAAAGTGGCTTAAAAATTCATCACAGAAAACATGAGGAAACACTTCACTGTCTAGGCATGGGCACTGTGGTACTATGGAACCTACAAAGGTCTTTTAGCAATCCATGATGAAGAGCTGTGTACCTGAGAGGCTGGCATATTCTGAGTACAAATGAGCTTTCAATGAGCATTTGGTGAAGTCATGGCTCAATAAGAAACTTTTCCAATTTAGCACCTAACTCTGTCACCCTCTTCGTGGATGATGGGATCCTGTGCAGATCAGACCACAGGAGAAAGGGTCTGGGGCACCACATTACACCAAATAGGCAATGTCCTCAAGAACTAGGCTTCCCAGCAACCACCAAAATAAAAAGCAACACATTATACTAAATAACTGAACCTGTATCCTGCTGGAGGACTTTTCATCTAGCTGCTGATTCTAGGAAAAACACAATTAGTGACATTAGTACAACAAAGGCAGTATACCTGGTCTGTAAGGAGGTCTAACAAATTGGCGCTGAGAAGGGCTCCCTAGCCTGGAGTTCAGTAGTCGCTGACGAGGAGACGAAGTGGAAGAAACTGGTGGAGAAATGGTATGTGTGGTGGTAGATGCAGAAGAACGTGGCCAGACAAAGCTTGGTTTAGATGGGTTATGTTTGTTAGAGGACTGAGTAATCTGTGATGCTGTGGCAGAGCTTCTTGGTGATTCAGGAGGAGACATTTTTAATATTGAAGGTTTTTCCATCTCTTCTTCTTCAGAACTTACTTTGTGAGGTAGAAGAGTGTCCATAGACTTTCTTTTATTGCTAGCAGTGTCTTCATATACATTTTTGTTACCTCTAGAAACAGAAGGGGACCGTTTTGCAGCCAAAGATGTGGGTTTCTCTTCCATTTCTTTCTGATCATATTCACTGTAATAATCATCCTCTTCATTAGAAACTGACTGATGAGATTTAGATGAAGAAGGGGAAGAAACTTTTTGAGGAAGTTCAGTGTTAGACATTTTTGAGGGCAACAGGCCCTTTTTTTTCTCTGTTTGGGATGCTGTCCTTGTAGCAACTCCTGAGCGAGTAGGCAAGGAAGGACGAGTTTGTCTTGAAGTGTGTGACAGCCTTTGATTATACTGGTTGTCTTTTGCTGTATCACTGGCAGAACTGGAGTCTGGCTGAGTGTGTTTTGGCTTGTAGGAAGGTACCTGAGAACCTGTCTGCTGTTGCTTTGATTGAGACGAACTTGAGCTGCCCTGAGAGAAAGAAGCAGATAATCCCCTAGAAGAGGACACCTCTTTAAGAAACACAGAGTGCCTGCTTGCTCTGTCACTGCCCTCTGTTTCATCCTCATCATCCTCTTCCTGCAACTCTTCATTACTTTGGGATGAGATGGCGCGGTGGGATGGGAGGCGCCGGCCCCTTGAATGCAGGATGGAAGGACTGGTTTGTGCCCTCTGTGGAGGCTCTGAGTGGGAGGTCTTCTCCACTGGAAGACGAGAAGAGAGTGTTTTTCTAGGCAAAGAATCACTTGGTTTTGATCGAGCAAGCTTTTCTTTTACCTCTCGATTGCCCTGCTCTTCAGGTTTGGATTTGGAAAGAGAAGACTGCAAATGAGAATGTTTTTCTGGAGCAGCTGTTTGGCTTTGCTGTTCTTCTGAGTCAGAGTGGGGTGATTTTTCACCATGTGTCTCTCTGGAGCGAGAATCAGGACCGACCTGAGGATTTCTTCTCTTGGAATAGATTGCTGAAGAAGACTGCCTGGAAGAGGGCAAAGAAGGAAATATGGGGTTTTCATCTTGTGAGTCCTCCTTATAATTCTTATCAACATCCTTTCCCTTGGATTTGGCACTGGTGGAGGAGCGAGAGTGAGGTGAAGTGTAACCAGGAACAGCAGACCTTGATGAGACTGCTGCTGCAGCTGATTTTGAATCCTTCCATGTGCGGGAACTGGAGCCTGAGGATAGCCTTGTTTGCTGTGACCTAAAACTTGGCTGTCCTGCTCTGTCCACTGCTTCTTCACTGTCAAACTCATTTTGGCTATTATGAGTGTGGGAATCTGCTGATTTGGAAGCAGGTTGGTGTGAACGGCCTAGAGAGCCAGACCTGCTGCGATGGCCTGAGACACCCTCGTGAGAGACAGCAGACTGCCGACTCAATGGCAAGGCCTGGCGACCAGGCTCTGAAGCTTTAGAAGATACTTTCACCAGCACAGGGTCAGGCTTCCCTTCCCCATTACTCACAAGACTGTTACTTTTGGCAGGCACAGGCTGTGAAGAGGTCTTAGAAGGCACATTGTTGCTGCTTTGCCTCAACTGCTTTGTTTCATTATCTGTGTATCCGGGAACGGATGAGGCAGAAGAGTGTTGTACTGATGAAGGTAACAGTGCTGGTGGCTCACGTTCCTCTGTGCTCATCTGGCTTGACACCTCAGATGTGTGGGTTCGAACAGACATCCTTCCTGAGGCAAGGACAGGGTGGATTGGCTGACTAGGGGACAAGGGTTTAACATTCCTCCTCTGGTCCTGGGCTTTTGGCGGTGATGTTGTAGCTTCCTGGGAGGAATCGTGATCATCTGTCACCTCAGTGGATTGGAGGTCAGGTTCCAGATCTCCTGTCTTTCTAGAAGGTAACTGAGATTTACTTAGGACCCCTCGAGTCAAGATTTTGTTCTTATATTCAGAAAGAAGACTCTTTTTATCACTAACACTAGGTGAATGAACAGACAGCTGCTTAGAAGAAGGTGACGGCTGGGCTTTTGAAGAAACAGAAGAACTTTGAGAAGGAGATGAGCCAGCATTCCCAGTCTTTTTAACCTCTGAATTATCTTGGATATTTGTCTTTTGCTGAGTAACTGAATCCTCATGAGCAGCTAGAGGCAAAAAAAAAAAGTGTTTATTCACAACAATAAAAGATTCACAAAAACTGAACAAAAGCAGAAAAGACCCAGCTAGCAAGAACAAAACTTATGAGAGTATGGGACAATATTTATTTCTGTAATAACCAGGCTGTGGAGTCCAGCCAAGATAAGTTTTGGGTTGTAGGAAGGTACCTATGTGGAATTACTGTAGCTTGGGTAAAACTTAGACCAGTTAAAATCAAACATTTAAAATCAGGGACTGCAACACCATTTCAGGGGAACCAAATCTTCAGCAGAATTTAGTCATGTTGATGGCATGGTGCTGCATTATCCCATGTAAGGCTGTGGCCCACCTTTTTAGCTAACCCACCAAATATTCTGTCCCTACAACAGTAACTTTTTGGCAAGAGCCAAACACCGGGAGTAGTATCTAAGACACTAAGTGACTTTTAAGAGTGGGAGCTGTCAGGAACAGAGCAGAGAAAAACCCAGAGCATTGCATTCTTTGGCCTTTGGATAACAAGAACACATAGTGTTGTCATAGATTATGGCATGCATTTATTGAAGAGGCTAAAATGTCCATAAAAATGACCTTTTGCATGCTGCAGAGTGACAAAGACTTATTGGGGCAATATAATGATGAAAACAACAACCAGAAACAATGTCAAGGAAGTCAAATCCCACAGGTCAGACAGAGTGCAGAGGAGTTGAGTCAGTAAGAATTAACACAACTGGGACCAAGACAAGAGTGGGTGAACTACAGCATTGTTCATGGCTTGGTGCTCACCTGCTGGGATGGCGACACTGAAGGCTTTTGACTGAGGACCCGGTCCCCTCCTGTTTGCTGCACGAATTTTGAAAATATAGCGCTCCCCAGCCTGCAGACCATCTATTATGGCTGATGTTGTAGCTCCAGAGTAGGTGATGGACTTTGCTCCAAATGGCTTGAGAGCCGGGGCGTATGAAAGAATGTATTCTGAAATGATTTGGCAGACGGTTGGAAGGAGGAAACTGAAAACAGTCCTGTTTCCAGCGGACAGACTGTATGGGTAGGATGAATTAGAACGTGCATTACTAAAATTAATACACTGGCAATGCACGCCGAGTCAACAGCTGGAGTATAAAGACATGAGAGAGAGATACATGTATATATGTAGGTTAAGTTGAATATTTGTTCTTATTCAGAAGAGATAATTCTACCAGAAAATATCAGCACTGCAGATTTGCCAAATCGTAGCAACATCACATCTGTCCAACAAATTCTAAATATGACACTGTGCTTAGCCAGAGCTAGGGTCAAAAACCATGGCAGAGAGAGCAAAGCAAGGTCTGGCTGCCACTTTGAAACTCATCCTGCTCTCATCTTCGAGTTTTGAATTACTGTGATACCTGTGCTCTGTCTTAGCTTTCTGTGTTGAGAGAAATTTCACCCCTATAAGAACAATTCTGGGCATGAAGAGGAATCTTCCCATTATACTCCCAAGAAGTGCAGGTGAGATGTCAGATATGTGCAAGCTCTGTTTTCTTTTCAAATCCTCTGTAAGAGGCACAGGTATCAGACAAAACCAGGGTTTTGATAAGAAATTTCACGGTCTGCCTACTCTACACAAAAACCCACAATAATACCTAAGGAGCCACAGTGCCACAATGAGAAAAATCTAGAATATAATGACATCTTTTTTTTTTTCTGAAAGTGTCCCCATGTTTATTGTGTTAGGAAAAAAGTCATGCACAGTTCATCAAAATCAAGTTAAAAATCATTGATATTTTATATGCAAATAAATTTAATGCTCCACTGGAAAACAAATCAAGGTATTGGAAGGCATGAATCCTTTTTCTTTGATTCTTTTTTCTTTTCCTTCTTTTTACACAGGCATTGCTTCCATGGCAGAGACACTGGTGTAGCTTCTGATAACTCTTAAATGACTACTGGAGAACATTTTTTCCCATTATTTTAATATGTGGTATAAATACATAAAGGACAGGATTGAAAAACAAAAGGATCAAAAGACAAGAATTCCTGATTACCACATGGTATCAAAATGACCATGAAACGCTAATTCAGTGATTTTATTTAGCCAGTAAAAATATCTTGCCATTTATTTAGTTAAAAAATACGACATCTCCTGTAACACTTCATACTCAAACAATGATATATTAGATGTGTATAAGCATTCAGCCCTTAAATATTAGGTATCTTTAAAATGATTGCCTTGGATGAGTGATCTAATAACAATGCAGACAAAACTGGGCTACAGATTGGTCAAAATTAGGAGGAGACTTGAAATATCAGATAATGTCCCTGCATGACCTTTCTAACAGAAATAATGATTCTTGGACACAACTGCAGCTCCATTGAAGTAATTGGCAAGACTTCTACTGACTTCAAAAAAGGAAGGAATTCCACCACTGTCCCGAAGAACACATAAAGCAGGTCTTGCAGACACGGTGTACCTCCCTCCACGCCAATGATTTTTCAAATCCTGAGATGCTGTAGGCTGATAAGGGACCTTCAAAAACTTGGGTAATTTGAGAACACAATCTTGTTAACCATTGAAGAACGGGAGGCTGAAAAATCAGCTTAATTTTTGGAGGGAAACAGGGAAAAAATCCTAGAAGGAGCTTTTGCTTTTTCTTTAATTCTATGCAAATCTTAGCCAACTGGCAAACTATCTTTATTGCTATGTCCAATAACACTATAGTACACAAGATTTATGCATGAGATCTTCTGAAATCAGATTTGTGTTTGCTTCTTAAGCTGGGGATTTCCTTCCATGACAAACGAGAAATAAAACACAACATAAACCCACTCACTTTCTTGGCAACTACCCAACCTTTTCCTCTACAACTAATTCTTTAAAATATTTCTGGAAACTTCCTTCTTGAGCCTCATTTTGACCTGCCTGTTAATGGAAGAAGAGATAAAATGTGCATGCACGATACCCCAGGAACCTCTGTGGGATTGCAGGCAGAGAGTGACAGTGGCTTCTCAGTGGCACTGTGGAGACACTGGGCTGGAAACATGAAATTCTTGCTTGGGTTTAATCAAGTGAAAGAATCCTGGCACAGCCAAGGTTCCAGCTTACTGCAGGGCAGCACTCTGCCTTTGAGAACAACAGGTCCTTGAGGGAGTTAGAAACCAACAGTGAAGACTCACCTTTGACTTTTCCTTCACTCTCTGGAAGAGCATCCCAGGATGCTGCTACAGAGGTTGGCTTCCCTTTTAATGGCCAAACATCCAAATTTTCAGGTGCGCTGGCAGGAGCTGGGAAACAGCCATACACAGAAGAGGCAAGTAAGAATCAACACAGCGTACACCTTTTGCTCCATAGCAGAGATTCCTATACAGCTACTTCAAAGATAAACGTGAAGAGTACACATGGCTCAGGTCCATGCTTGTCTCTGTCACATCTCTCTCTCAGACTGCCATAGTGAAATTTTATTTCATAATTTTAAAAACAGGAGGTCTGCACAAGACTGCTTTTGTGGCTTAGCCGGAATGACACAGTAATTTGTTTGCTATGGAGCATTTCCCTGTACCAAAGGGGCATGACAGCTTCTCCATGGTGAAGGGAGGATTTAAATTTGCGGTCCACAAAGAGGAATGGAAGCCAGGTTGCTCTTCTTAAAAGGAAGGGGCACATCTAGCTGCAGGGATCCAAGGTGGTGAACCATCCCACAAAAATACCTGCGCTGCCTCCCCTTGTTCTCCTTGTACCACAAGAGCAGCTGAGTATGCTCTCCTGGTGTGCTTCACTACCACAGGGATGCAGGCAGCAGCACTGAGGCCTTTCCCACACTCTCAACCCTCTGCTGCCCCAAGCAATCGCTTGTCTCGTTCTGGCTTTCCCTCAAGTCAGCCCTGTTCCACAGCTCAAACCCTATGCCTTGTGTTAGCCCAAGGACCCTCTGAATGCATACCTGCCTCTGGGGTCCGCTGGTAAACGGACACGCTCCATTTGCCTTCCTTTTCTCCCTCCAAGATCTGGATGGCAAACTCGTACATAGTGTCTGGCAGCAGGTTCTCCACCAGTGCCCGCCGGTTGGGCACCTGTTTGTAATCCCACCTCGCCGATTCCCCCTTTTCCCGATAGCGAACATTGTACTGCCTGGCACCAGAAACACAGGAAAAGGAAAGTGAGCATGTGGGAGCCCAGCAATAGCAGAACCAGAGTGGGACAGGGATGCTTTGCCCTCAAGAGCCTGCTGGGGCTTAGGGAGGAACCTACCAAAGTGCAAACAACAAAGTACCAACCACAAAGCCCTGCATGTTTTTTTCCTTTCTCTAATGGAGTGTGATTGCTTTCACCCCAAAGGATGGATTCTCCAAGATGGCTCTTTCAAGATACTTATTCAAAACATCCTTTTCCCTGGGGGAAAGCTGCAGGATTTCCTGAACTGAGCCAGGCATGCTGGGTGGTTCCACACCACTATTTCACTGCCCCATGGCTATGAGCATGGCTGGATTGCTGGCAGGCCCTTGCTCCCAGAGCAGCACCAGTAGCTCAGTTCCCACCTGTCTGCCTTGATAACTGCTTCCACAAAGAAATAGAGAACATCTAAAATTGCTAGTTTTCCTGCTGTGACTCTCAGGGCACTTCAGCCCCAGTTTGCACAGTTCTTCAGTGTTCCCAGGCCGAGCAACACAATCTAGTGCTTTCAGATCTTTGGCAGTTTCCAGCCCATTTCCTTGTTTGTTTTGGTCTCCAACTGCTACAGCATGCTGCCACAAGCCAAGGTCTCACTCACAGGAGCCCCAGCCTGCTCAGCATCAGCTGCAAGGGGTTTCTGGAGGGTCAGAGGATGCAGGGTGCAATGATGGGTGTCTTTCCCACTGCAGAATGTGTCTTTCCCACTCCACCCACAGCATGGTCATCTCAAAGCTGTAGTCTGTTTTGACAACTCAACCCAACACCTCACCTCTGTGGGCTGTGCCCTGTCCCCCACTCCTTTGCCCATGCATCTTTGGGGATTTGCTGGCTGTGGTGATACACCAAGACTGGAACAGCCAAATAAATACCAGAGCTGGTGCTGGCAACATTTCAGAAGAGATGTAAACCCCTGTAGTACAACACTCACACAGGTCTCTAAATGCTAATGAGCAGGGCACTAGGAGGCAAGCTAAATTTTTCTCATAACCAACAGCAATTAAATGAATGCAAAAGCATTCAGTAGAGCTTTGGCAGCAGTTCCCCTTCAGTACCCATTTAAAAACCCAGGGCTAAGTACCTATTTGCTGCAGCCTTCCTCTTTTCATACAGTGGGTCTGTCCAAGTAACAAGCACAGACTGAGAGGACATAACTCGAACAGTTATGTCTTGTGCCACCTCCACCTCTTCCTCCTCTGAAAAGGCAAAACAGAACAGCATATCATTAACAACACTGGAGTTCTCTTTAAAAACAGCAAATGTCTTCAACTGACACCATAATATTCACTCAGCACAGTTGATTTAGAGATACAGGTGGGAGTAGAAAACTAATTACATTGATTACTGATGGTATTTCATGGAAAGATAATTTCTTTTGTTAGCTGTGTGCCTGCAAGGCCACAGTACTAATACATTTGACAGTCCTTCAATATTCTACTCGTCTCCAAACTGTTACTCACAGCTAATGTTTTATTAACACACTGATATTCACTATCTCTGGCAAATGCACTGCGAGAGGTACCTGGAGAGCAGAAATTTTGTCTTAAAGAAAATTCTAAGATTTTAAAATCAGGTTTCATTTTGAAGGGCAATAAAATAAAACATTCCTCAAAAATTTTTTCACAAGGGAGAATTAATGTATATTTTATGGTTTTGAGTGCTTCAAACAGATTGTTTGAATTCAGCTTTAATTTTTTTATGGTATACAAGAAAAAAAAGAAAAAAATCGTTGAAGTGGGCTGTTTTGACATATCAGAGTACCTTTTGCAAATAATTTACAAAATTTTAAAATTAAGTGAAACTAATTTGATATTTTGAGGTATTTAATTTTGATGAGGTTCCCTTTTCTATCTGTCCATCAAAGTTGTTTTAGTCTAGTCTATCTACTGGCTAATGAGAGATTTATTACTTTTCCTTACTAGTGTAATGACAACTATTTCCAAGTCTCCCAAAGGCACAGAATGTACAAGGCATGACCTTCCAGACAGAGTTTTATAGACAAGAAACATCGGAAAAAATATCAATGTCTCAGGAAAGGAAAGGAGCCAGTAAACTCTGGAGGATGATCTCAGTCTCTAGGGATCTTACTCATATATGACTGAAATTCAGGGAGAGATTGCTCTTCTCTTCAGCAAGAGAAGGGCATTAGCCCAAAACCCAGCACTGCCTGCAGAAATGGCAGGCAGCAGGGAGGCACATTCCCCCTCTTCCAAACAGGTTTTAATGCACAGGGTTTTCAGACAGTTCCAGGTTTTCCATGCCAAACAGCTACCATACAAAATGGCCAAGAGGACCCATCTACTACCCACAAATAGCTTAGGGGGCCTATTGACAAAGTTTTGCAATGGGAGCACCTGAAGAAAGAAAGTGAGCATGAGAAAGGAAAAGGTGTGAGATGGGATTTCAATACAGTTCAACCACAATTCTCAGTTCTGGCATAGGTGTTTATCACCATCAAAACCTCCTAAACACTTTGCCATTCCCATGCCATTCACATCACAGTGTGAGGGGGTGAAAAAGCACACTGGCATGGAGATGACTCAGAATCTCAGTCATCCTTTTTAACCGTGGCAGCAGCATGCAATCACTTCTTTCCAAGGTAAGTGAAAACTTTTGCTGGGTTGATGGTTCTGGTAATCAACCCTTCAAAAAAGGGGTTATAGATCTGAGAGAAAGAAGGCATATCATTTTGGGGGGCCTGGCTTTGATTTAATCAAGTCTTCTCATGCAGTTACTGCAACGCATAACATTTGTCGGTAGATAGAGAGGAGAAGATTAAAGAAAAAAAAAAAAACAGGACCTCAGAAACTCAACCCACTGTGTTACAAAATTGTATTATTTTATTAATCCTGCTTGAATTAGAGAATTAGAGATATCCATCAAGCTCTTTACCACAAAGAGAAAAACATAGTAGCTCTAGCATCAAAAGACTTTCCGTGTAAAAATCTCAAACCTATCTCTTTGCATCCAATTGTCTCCACTCATTGACAGTGGATGTGAAAGAAACATACCTGTGACTTTTCTTTTAGTTAAAGATGACCTATAGACAGGTTGGCTCCTTCCTTGTGAGCTCCTTGATGGTAGTGAAACCACATGAACTGATTCAGAGGCTGTGCATGCAGGGAAAAAACAGAAGGTTTCCTGTAACCTTTTTCATTTATAAGAAAGAATGGATTTCAGAGTGGTCTCACCACATGCAAGCAGAATCTGAGCTATGGCTCTTCTCTCCACCCTTTCCTTCAGGTGTTAATATGACAAACTTGCATATGGTGTCTCTTTAACATAGCATTGAGTTCTCCTACAATTTCTACACAATTCTCTACATAATACCCTCACTCTGCAAAGACACAGAGGAAGAAGGGTTTTTGATACCTAGGACAGCACATGATATGTGCTCACCTAGCAGCTGCAGGGGACTACAGCAGTGTGCTAGCTAAGCCAGGTGCTCTCAGGGAAATTTCACTCACCCAGTTTTCTTGCTTCCTGGTTTTGTCGCTCTTGCAGCATCGGAGCATAGCTCATCCTTCGGTTGCTCTCTCCATATCCACGGGGATAGCCTTGGGATCTGCTGTGTGGACCCCTGAAGCCTGCTCCATAAGGGGGTCTCCACCGAAAAGGTAACTTGCTGTCTGGAGACTGGGCTCGCACTCTCAGAGGTCTGCTTGGCATGCCTCTCTCTTCACAAAATAAGCAAACACACACACAAACCCCATGATAGTTACTATGGAGCACATGATATTGGCACTCCACATATGTTTGTTGGAAGCACATCTATGAAGATCAGAACAAAGGGCATAATTTTACAGCTTTTTAATTGTTTCTATAAAACCAAATTGGAGTCACAACAAGCTTTCCAAGTGGGATGTACAATACTCAACAGTGCCTTTTCCCAGGCCCTTCAGACAGACTGGTGCAAGACCTTGAAAGTGAAAACATATCGTAATACAAGGACTCCTGCCAGAAACTGGGGATGTCTTGTAGCTTTCCTTTTAAATCTTTTCCTTTTTTCTTTTTTAAACCCCCTTTCCCCACTTCAGGCACACTGGTACATTATTTTTTGGGAAGAGCTAAAGTTCAGTGTAAAATGAAGCACAGAGCAGTTTTACTATTAAAAGCAGGTTCTTTTCTCCTAAACCCACCTCTAATTGTTCTGTTCTCTAAAATATCTGTTCTGCACATGCCTTCATTCCTCACTTCCCAAACTCTCATTATATGATCCCTTGAGCACTGTAAAAGGTATCTCATGCAAGTTGGGTATTTTTTAACATTTGCTGACAAGTCTTTTAAGAAGTCACACAGGTTCAAGGCTTAACAGCTCTTCTAGTGAAAAAAAATTTCCTAGTATCCAATCTAAACCTCCTTTTGGGCAACTTGAGACCATTTCCTCTTGTTCTGTCACTTGCAACTTGGGAGAAGAGATTGACTCCCACCATGTTACAACTTCCTTTCAAGCAATTGTAGAGATTAACAAGGTCTCCCCTGAGACCTTTTCTCACCTATTCTTAACAACTCCAGCTCCCACAACATTCCTTTATAAGACCTGTGCTCCAGAGCTTTCCCAGCCTTACTGCCATTCTCTGGACTTCCCCCAGCACCTCAATGACTTTTTTGTAGTGAGTGGCCCAAAACTGGACACAGAACTCAAAGTAGCTGAGTATCACCAGTCCAAGTGCAGGGGTATGATCCCTTTTCTGGTCCTGCTGCCTTGCTATTTCTCATACATTTTCCTCATGTCCAACCCAAACCTCCCAAACAGCTACCTGCAGCTGCTGCCCAGCATTACAGGGCTACATGTGCCTTGCTCCCACCAAGAAGTGACTTTTTGCAGGCTCCCATCAAGGAGCAGCGGGCTGCTGAGATATGTTTCCCTATCCTCCTGTTTGTCAGATTGAGCCAGCCCCATTCCCTTAGGCTCTCACTGGAGCCCATGTGCCATTGGTAGCCACCACATCCCCAGATCTCAACATTTCTCCTGAGCATCCCAGCCCTGGCTGAGGGAAATAACATCTCCCCTCAACCAGCCACACTCTCCCAGGTGCCTGAAGTTTTTACAGGCTGCAGTGGAAGCACACTGTGCTGGTTTTCTCTCAGCAGCCCTGTATGTTCTGGGAAGAACACTGCAGCCCAACAGCTCTGCTTCCCCAGTCAAAGCTGCAGCTTTCATCTGCAATTAAAATAGAGAGTTGCAAGGGATGAAGGATACAAAAGGAACTAGCCCAGCCAGAAAGACATATGGAAAGTATTCAATCTGAAACAAATGTGGTTTTAGGCAAAGAGAATTGTACCGACCCTAAGGCTGAATGCAGGGGATCAGCTGAGATTTTAAAACCGTGGCTTTCCAAGGATTCAATTACTTTCCTCATGGTAGTACCACACTCTACTACCATTGTTCCCATTTCACTAGTTAGTTCCAGTTTCTTTTTATCATTTCTCATCACAGTTTGACCAGCAGGAGTCTGAAGGCACCCAAGATAGAGTTATCAGCAATGGTTAAATTGTCAATGCTGATAACTGCTGATCCATCAAAATTTCACAGTGTTTTTGTGTGAAGTCTGTTCCAGGATTTACAAGAAAGGGACTTCTCATTAAAAATGAAGAGTAACAGCAGGAGCTTACCACAGCCCAGGAGCCATCCCTGGTCTGGGATAAGGCTGAAGGCCCTGACCTCAGCCACACAGGGGAAGATGAAGCTGAGTTTACACCTCCCCACAGAAGTACCCACCAAGTTGCTGTCCCACAAGGTTTAGCCATGCCAAAGGGTTGGCACTTCCCAGTCAGGAGGACATTTCACACTCCTTAATTCCCCAACAGAGTCACTGTCTTCTGCAGTCACAGCCCCTGAACCTCAGCATCCCCTTGTCCTGGTCTCCTGATCTCATCTTAGCTCTGGGAAAAAAAATCTGAATTTCCACAAGAAGGATAACCCTGGGACTGTAGACAGTAAGCAACAAGAGAAACTCATTGTATCCTAAAAACCAGGGTTTTATCCTCCTGGCCAGGCTTATTCTTGTTCAAAAAAATCCCTCAGAATCACCACCACCAACAACAAAAATCCCACCAAAAAAATCAGAACTGTCCTAAACAAGCTAAACTCACAAGAGAAGGGATGGGAAGAGGAAGTAATAAATCCCATGCATAATTTAAGTCATTCATCTCCCAATGATGCCCCTTCCTGTGGGGATACTGAACTCCCCAGGAACAATAGTCTTAAACAGCCTTAAAAGAATTAGCTACCAAGTACTTGACTGAACTTAAGGTTGAGTCTTCCTCATCTGCCCATTATTTACCCCTGCAAGCATTTTCTCTTTTGTTCCAAAACTGATTTAACAGCTCTCTGAACTTCCACTCTAGTCAAACTAAATCAACTGGTAATCACCTTCAGAACTCATCTAAAGATCAACCTGCAATTACATTAAAATAAAATGCTTTCTTATAGTCTTGAAAAGGAGAAAGTGTCACTCCCTTTCACTCTCTTCAGTCTAGAAATCCAACATTACTTAGAACTGCAGGAATCTGTGTACAGTATCTTGGCCCTAAAAAATTCGGGGCTGATTAAAGCCTTGAGACTGACTTCTCACAATGAAATGTCCACTAGTATTGCCAAAATGTCTCTGTACTGTAGGAAAGCATTTTACAAATTATGTAAGCCCAAAGCACAAGGTCTAAGCTGAGGGTAAAACATCCTCTGAGCAACCACACAAGGAGGCAGCTTGCACTTGCCAAATCATACAGATTCTTCAGAGGGTCTCATCAATTATCTAGCAAAGGAAAACACAAAATAGTTCCAGAAGAAAAGGGAAGTACTGACCCCTAGCAACCAATCTATAACTGCAGGGGAAAACATACCAGACAACTCAAACCTATTAAGGTACAAAAAGTCATTGAAATTTGAGGTCACAAAAAATCAGGCACTTCAATTTACCACCACAAGTCTAGGTACAGATTTTTCCTTTTGCCTTCCACAGTCAACAAAAACTTTTCTACACTTTGTGCACCATAACTTCAGGACTGGAAAACTGGACCTATAAAATGTGTTCTGCTGCAGAGATAACACTTGGCACAGCCAGTAGACAACATACATATAGTTTATAAGGAACTATGAATCTCTCTTTTCACTTCAGGCAGAAGTCTGGGAGACTGAGTACAGTGGCCCAGCCATGGCCAAAGCAACAGAAAGGCAGAAATTGTATCTGCTAAGAGATAACAAAGTCATCAGAAAAGACCAAAAATGGTAGCTGGTAAATGAAATTTTGCAATGGACAACTTGACCAAAAATCATCAGAATCTGCATTGCAACAGCAAACCGGCAGGATTTTTGCAGTTCTTTTAGGGGAAATGTGGTGTTTTAGTTTTTATTATTATTTTAAATTAAGTTCTAAGCATAAAATGAGACTTACTGATTCTGAACCCTGTACTTGAGACTACTACTGCTTTACCAGACAAAACAGTATGAAAAGTTAAAGAAAAAGTACTGCTCAGAAGAGCAGTTCAGAAGAAAAGAACTGCTCAGTTCATTTATCCTTCTCAAAAAGCAGATTCCTGTCTTAAGAAGTCTTTAACTGCTCCCTAAGCTCAACTAATTGTCCTTTGAGGTAAGAACCTTGCACCACTGGCAATCTGCAACCCAATTTCAGAGCTGAGCAACTCAGTTTACAGACACCCTGTGCTTTTCCACTCAAAACCACCATCAGGACTAGAAAAGTACTTCAGCTAGATGCAGTTCCTAGATCTCTGTGGCCATTTCTGTGGAAAACAACACTCTGTATAATATACATTTCCATAAGCATCCAAGCCCTACCTCCAAGATGTCAGCTGTACTTGTAGCAAAAAATTATAGTTAATTAAAGAACAGGGGGGAAAAGACACATTATATTTCAATTCCTTAGCTGGCAATTCTAAATTTAATTCCATTTTTGAGGTGTAAAACATTCATATTCATAAAACCTATTGTATTGGACACTCCTAAATGCAACTGCTTGAGCCGTGACACTCAAGTTCAGGGCACACATGGCAAACACATCCTAAGGCAACTCTACAGGTGCCCTTCTTGGTCAGCTCATGGAACCAAGACAGGATCCTGCCCAGGGGTGCAGAAAGACTGAGGAATGCCAGCTCTGCAGAAAGCACCTGGGAAGTCAGAGAGCAAACCCCCACATCCATGTGGCAGTGTTCATGTACTGGCTGCATCATGGCCAGACCTTCACCAGGAAAAAATTTATTGTTTTCAAAAATACTTTGCAACATGATCACTTCTTTCTTCTTCATGCCACCAGCAGGTGCTGATTTCCACATCCTATCTTCCAATAGGTAAACCACTTTGTGTATTGGCTTTAAGGGTTGGGGCAATTCAGATACACCATCTTGTTTTTTCACCCAATTTGAAATAGATTATGAAACAGAGTGTATTTGACAAGGTGAAAGCAGAGCTTCACCAGCAAAGCCAGGCATCTAAGCTTTGGAGTCCTTTGTGCAACTTAAGGCTTTCAACCTCTGCTGATTATTCATAACCAGGAAAAGAAAAACGTCCTTTCACCATGACTGAAAAGCAAAGGGGAAAGAAAACATCTCACTTTTCTCATCCA
This sequence comes from Agelaius phoeniceus, assembly GCF_051311805.1. Classification (NCBI taxonomy): domain Eukaryota; kingdom Metazoa; phylum Chordata; class Aves; order Passeriformes; family Icteridae; genus Agelaius; species Agelaius phoeniceus. Next base: position 58,813,479 of record NC_135267.1, read on the forward strand.
GCAATCCACACAGGGGTGGCTGCTCTCCTCCTCACCCTCACATAGTCTGACTGTTACCTGTCACCATACAGCTACCCCCAAGCCACATCAGCAGAAAAGAAGAAAGAGGACAAACACAATACCACAGGAAGATAGTTGTTTTCCACCCAAAAATTAATGTCCTATGTCACTTTGTCTAAGTGTTACTGGATTTTTTTAAAGTTGATGGGTTTTTTTTTTAAGTTGACCCAAGCTCAGTTAAGAAAATGTGAGCAATTCACCAGCTTCAATGAGGGCTGGACTGGGGCCATCCCAAGAAGAGTTCACTCTGCAAAGATATTTCCTGCAGTGGGTGAGCCAGCTCAAACAGTGCTGATGTGGCCCTCCGAACTGCGATGTGCTGACTGCTCTAAATGCACAAGACTCTGGGATCAGTGATTTCCCTCAGATCTGCCCTGGCACAGAGCAGAATACGAGCTCTAGTGGGGATCTTCAGAGTACTGCAGCAGTTAACACGTGTAAAAGCCTAAGTATATGACCTAAGAGAAAGTAGGACTGCAACGGAAAAACAAATCCACCCTGAGGCTTACTGGGTCGGTGGGTCCCCTAGCATTTTAAAATGCACTGTTAAATTTTCCCTGTGTGGGCTGATCAACTCTTGTAATGCCATTAATTTATACACTCAACCTCAGATCTCCTCCTGGAAATAAGTTACTCAGTTAAAGCAGTAGAGGTGACATAAAAGTCCTTTGTTTCTTGAAGAAAAAAAAAAGAAAAAATAGTTTAGCACATTTCCACACACTTCTGCTTGGCGCAGAAAGCAGGGACTGGAACGCTTTAGTTCCTGCAAAGCACAATGGAATCTGTGCCATAATTCACTGGGCTCCGGTCAGGAGTTTCGGGCAGAGGACCAGTATCCAGCGGTAATGTCCGATTTAAGGAAAGCGATTCATTATACATCTGTAGAGGAGTTACCTGGCATCCAGAGGACATTCTTTAAATTGACAGCATCAACAGAAGTTTCCAGCGCTCCCTTTGAAGAGCCCTCTGAATGCTAAGCACAGTGGACCAGGGCACCTTTCAAACTCAGGAATGTAATCCTACACGATTAACACGTGTATTGCGACTTAGGAAAAACCAACAGGGAGTTATCAAAGGCTTCACGTTCTCCCACTGACATCAATGCACAGGCTTCCTTCTGCATCAGTGACCTTTGATGGGAAGCCTCTGAGGCTGGGCCATGTCTGTCTCTCACACCCACTAGTTTTGGATACCTCACATCTGGGCTTCTCCAGTGATCAAACCACTGTGCAAAGACCCCCAGGAACTTCACAAAGGCTGTCAGAGCACACTACAGCCATGGCCCTGGTCTGCAGTACCCATTCAGCGTGTTGTCTAACACCTGCCTGTTCACTGAGTTGGAGGAAAGGCAGTACTGGAGTGACAACAGCTTAGGGGGTTCCTTGAGAGGACAGAGCAGGTGAAACCAGCTGGCAAAGGTAGAGGGTTGCCCTCATCATTCCTGGCTTCATCCACAGGCTGAGTTGAGGGATTCTTTCCATTAACTTATTGGGCTATAATTGTCTGCTCTCCCTGAAGACTGCACCCTTGGTATCTTGCCCTAAGCATGAAGTCGCTCATCTACATCTGCTAGCCTATTTATACAGCCAAAACCTTTAAAATGCACATTATCAGTGACCATGCTGCTCACCTGGCAGGTATGGGCACTATAAAGAACTCCAGCACCAGAAAGATGAAGTGCAGAGTCACTGCAACCACATGTGAGGTATGGACAACAGGTATGTGGTTGTGCACATTCCTTGGCAGGACCTCCTCCTCTTGCCAGTCACCATGAGGACAGAGCTGCCTTCTAACCCTGCTGCCTTGCAGGTGTGACTGGTTGGCTTGAACAGGCATCACAGGTGACAGAAAAGCATCATTTGTATCAGTGCAACCATCCACAGCATATAGCTGGGCAAGGGTTTGCCATAGAGAAATGCAGGGATGGATTAGGGCCCACCGAGGTTCCCTCTAAAATGACAACTACAAAGGCATGGATAGTATCTTCAGCCAGCATGACAAGGGGGTAAAATCATGGCACTTGGCAAGGGAGAACTGAGACTCAGTTAGCTGTGCTTTGCTGCATGCACTAATCAAGCAACAAAAACGTATGGAAACAGTTCCTCCAACTGGGCCCGGAGCTGCAACAGCAAAAGCCATCCATTCTGAGCCATACAGCTCCCAGAACCCCACTGTTATAATTCTAAAACTTGCATTTTCCCTCTTTCTCTTTCAACATTCTTCTCAAGAGATGCTGTGGACAGCTATGCCTTAAAAACAGCCCCCTTGCTTTATTTTACATATCTGTGCCACTATAGCATACATTTTTCACTTGTAATTGTCACCTGGAGAATGATATCAGTCTCATGAGCACTTAAATATATTCCTCACCACATGCATTTGAGTTCTTCAACTCAAGACTGCATTCAAAGCTCTTCACTGCTCTCACAGCTTAAACCTTCCTAGCTCCCAGATGAAGCCTTGGTAGCACACTTTGTCTCCAACTTATTTTGAAATCTACCCCTGCTCCAGAGGTAGAGGCACCAAGTCATTGCTCCTTTAGGTCCAATGAGAGGACAGAAACCCCTGACAGTCCAGAAGAACTGAGCAGGTGGTTTTCAAGCTCTCCTGGCTGCACAGCTCTGGCCCTGGGGATCCTTGTTGCCACCCACACTAATGTGCATGGCCTGGGCTCCAAAACACATGGTTTACATCAGGCCACTGTTTCAGCTCTTGGAGAAATACAGCCCACTGCTCAGCTCAGCAGCCACTTCTGGGAGTGCAAAACATGAAAGCTACCCCAGCAGCAGGCCTCCTGAAAGCTTCCAAACATCAGGCAGTGAGATGGATATGGATGGATATAGCATACCCTGTAAATCAGGAACAGCATGTAGGGGTGTGACCCTTCTAAAATAAAATCCTCAATCGCTAACAGAAAAGGGAGCAGCATTTATGAAGAATGTACTTTGTATGTCATAAAAACTATAATTATTCCCAATTCCCTAATAAGTAAAATACGGAAAAAGTTGAACATTTGGCAGACCCATTTTGGAAGAGTTTTTAAAACCAACTATTTCAAAACCAGCACTGAAAGGTGGCTTATAAACCTATCACTCAAACTATCCCTTTGTCTAGATACATTTCCTCCACCTGGCTGTCTAATACCAATTCACAGTGATATTAGTCTATTTTTCTTTTGGATTCTCATCAGTGCATCTTTCAAGGTCCTGATAATATTAGCTTGCTTACATTTGAAGTCTTTGAAGTTCTTCATCTGGTGAAAATAATTTTGTTTCTGGTGGATTGTTTTCTTTTACATGGCTTAACCATATCACCCAGAGGTACTGCCAAAATGACTGACAACATAAGGACTTTTCTTCCTATGCAGGACAGAGTCATAATTCTGACTCCAGCTATTCCTTGAGAGTCCAGAAAACAGTCTGAGGATTAGGTGGTACCATCAGCAGAATTAGGCTTACGGCCTTTTAGTTTTTAATAACAAATAAAAATCAGATCTATACTATTTGACTAAGTTTCAAATGTTAATACAGGTATCCTTTCAATCTTTGTTTGTTGATTTCAAGTCTAACCTTTCCTAAACTTAAAAATGGAAGACTGTAAGGAGGGACTGGATGCCTGTGGTACTCCAGTTTGACCCGAAGCTCCCTGGCTTCAGTGGAAACCTCTGCTTCATCAAGCCTGTCAAATTTGATTTGCAAGAAGGGAGACTCACTGATTTACAGAAAAAGAAATTTATAGCAAATCTCACCTATTTCTTTTAAATCAACAAAGAGGAAAAACTTGAGGTGTCAATGGATCTGATAAAGCCACTGATCCCAAATGATTCCATATGCACTCCTTCAACTCCTCATCTGCAGGATAAAGGGAATATTAATGCTTCTCCAGTGAAATGCACCTGAGGTTTCCCAGTGCTGACACCACACTGCCTCACGAGACTCCTGGCTGTCTCCAATAGCAGCTCCTGTGACACTCAGATTCTTCCTAGTGTGCAAGAAACTCTCATCTCTTGGCTTCATTGGACGTTTAGTTGTATAAATAGCACAAATATCAACTTACAACATCTTAAGCCCTGTTTCTGAGATAAATCAGAGCCTGAGGCTGCTTCAAATGGTACAGTCTGAATTTAATCTGACTGCAATCACAAACATGACAAAAGCACAGGATAAAGTTAGAACAGAGCTTGTTTTCCCACAGATAATCCTTGTACAGGCTGTCCTCTAGCTCTATCAGAAGTTCAGGAAGGAAACCTGCCTGAGAAAATTAGAACATTAACCTACACCAAGCAACTCATGCCATGGCAAGACATTGTTAGAATAAAACACCCCCCTTAAAGTCTGTGTCTTTCCACACCATGTTTATGACTGTAGTCACCACATTGCTTTTACCTACACTTTGTTGTTGTTTTCATATTCATGTTCTTCATTTACTATAAACTGTGGTAACTTCTTTGTTTCTAACAGTCTAAGATGAAGCACACAATACATCAAAACCATGTCAAGAAAGTTAAGAGCAAACAAAACATTGCCACAATGCTAACAAGACCTATAATTTTGGTGAGTTTCCTCTTTAAAATTAGGGACACTTGACTCATACTATGTTTTAATGTGTATTTATGTTGTTGAAGAAGGTATTGAAAACACGCTGTTCATTGAAGAGAAGTGGACAGCACAGAAGAGAAACCCACAACATGGTCCTGAATACTTGGAAGCCACATCTTCCCTGGGACATCCCTGACTTCCAACTGCACACATGCACCATCCTCACACTGTCCTCACAGCCACCTCTACAAAGGCTAGGGCCATCAACAGCACTGGCCCTGGAAACAGCTTAATCAGTGTTAAAGAAGCCCATTGGTACCACGAGTGGCAACACTCTCCTTAGTGGGGAGAAGTGGGTTTTAAGCACAGCTCATATTGCTCTCTCTGACTGCAGGAGAAGGTAGGAGAAGAAATCCCTGAGAGATTCCAAGGCAGCAGGATCCCCCTGAGCAGCTCCATGGCTCCTGGGGGCACTGCAAGGGCACTCATGCATCCATCTGTCACTGGTGCCAGGGGCAAACTCATGAGTTTAACAGCATCTTCCATGCAAGTTCCTGGAGTGCAGGGCTTCCTTTTGCTCACCACTACCCCAGTCCACTGCTTGTCCCTCAAACATTTCAAAGGCTGTCAGAGGCGTGGGGATACTTCAAGTGCCACTTGGAACCCAGGCAGGATTTCAGCTGCATCACCCATGATGAGCAGCAACACTCTCATTCATTCATGAAAACCTGGAATAAGACAGAATATTTGCTCAGACTGACTTAGTCTCAGTGGATTTCTCACATTCTGTGAAGCTGCCACCAAGGAGATGTTTCATTTCCACATGAGGAAATATATGCAGAGCTTTCTTTAAGTTGAAGGTGAAACTCCAACCACAACTGATGGCCACACAGGTATGGCTAGATGGGAAGGATGACAGGATTACAAGCCCACAAATGCCCTTCTCTCCAGCACTGACACCAGCATGGAGCTTGCACGATGCTGCTCTGCCCAGACTGGACATGGGCCCTGAGTGTGTGAGTTACTGCACTGCAGCTTCCCCAGGACATTTATCGTCACCCCCACACAGGCTTGCAGATGAGACAATTTCCCTCTTATTTCCCTCTAGCTGGATTTCAAAGGATGCCCACAGGTGAGGTAGTAAAAAAAGAGAGTATTGTTTCTAGGCTGTCAGGCATCCCCTCCACCACTGTTCCCTCCCCCTGTGCCCGCAGCCTGAGGCAGGCAGCTTTGAAGTGGGTTGGCAGGGGACACAAGTCAGAGCCAGAGCATGCGCTTCTGTGAGCCAGGCTCTGTCCTGCTCCCCACAGCTATGGTCATAGATCTCCAGAAAGGAAAACACACCTATTAAAATTGCACTGCTCATTAGGAGGCTAACTAAACCATGGCAGCATCTTTGTGCTGTGCACCTGGATCATTTCTTATGAACCTAAATCTGCTCTCCTTTCACATCCATGCAATCTCATTAAAACCAGTGGCATGTATAGAAGCACTCAAGTGAGGAATGAGGCCCTGCTTGCTCAAAGGCTGAAGAAAACATTGTATGTAATTATCCTGATGGAGGATATGGACTAGGCTTAGGGGAAGTCACAGGAGGAAGCACAGCTCTCTTTCTGCACCAGCTTTCATTCCAACCTCATCAGGCAGTGGTTACCAACATCCATAAAGCACAAAGCTTCACATGCTTTGTTCATATTATTCACTTTATCTGTGAATTTTATTTTCAATTAAATACTTCTACCCAAACACCCAATTTCCTTCCAAATTTCTCCCAACTATTGGTTGCTGGGATGTTTCATGGCCCATCCTCAAAGCAGGAGACATATGGTAGCCTACAGCCTACTCTGTATTGGTTTGTGACAGGCTGTGGGAGGAAAGTGACAACTCTTAGTCACCTTCACGTCCCCTGAAAAACCTGTTAATTTTAGCCACTTTAACACTCAGCAAATGGATTACATCAGTCATTTGTGGACACAGCAACAAGTGTTAACCAAGCCACAGCTAGTAAAAAACCTCATGGCTTCAACTGTTATTCAGAAATCTAGGATTGTGAAAATTTCAGAAAACTGATTTAACTGATTTTCACTTATACAAAAAAAAAAAAAAAAAAGGAAAAAGATGATCAGTAGGATACCTCTGAAATGAAGATTGGTTTTGAATCCAAAGCGTTGGCAGCCTGGATGCTGTGGCTCTGCATTTAGTTCATTCCTTTATGCATACCAGAGATGTCACCAAATCATCCTCAAGCATCCTACTTACATTTGGGACAGTTGAAGTTTTACACTTCTCTCCAAAACCACTTCAAATATAGATAAATTTGTTCCCTTACCCAGTGAAATAGCACAGATTTTTTAATCTACTGGAGATTCATATGTTTATGTAAAGTCTTTCCATTCCATCTCTAGTTGAAGTGCATGTTCAACTTTCCATTCGAAACTGCCAAAAATGCCTCAGACTCACAAAGTCAGAGTAGGAATTCGAGCTTCATCATGCATTGAAGGAAAATAAAATTTAAAACTCTTCATTTTTATTTCACATTTCAAAGCCTTTTATAAATCAGAAAAGTTAGTTTCCCATGGTGCAGGTTTGCTAAGAATAAAACTCAGGCTCAACATTAGTGCCTGCTCTTTCATTAGCAGCAGTCAGAATTTAAGGTTCTTTACAGAGACTGGAAAACATAAATCTTAAAATAAAGTGGCCTTTGCTGCTTCCTCTTAATTGAAAATGTAAATAAAAACCACTAAAATATTATTTATCAATCTCTAATATGAAATGGTTCACGGTTCACATCTTGAAGTATTAGCTGCTCTGATTCTCCTAACTAACTTTATTCCACATTATTTATTGCAGAAGTTCTTTCAACAAGTACACATATAGTTTTCTACCCTAAAAGGGAAGCTGGTGGCACACCCCCAAGGCTCCCAAAGTGCAAAACTCATAGATCCCAGATAAAGTGCATGCCAGGGAAATGCACAGAATAGTATGATTGCTATTCTTTGGAGCTCTGTATTAGGTTGGGCTCAGATAGGCACAGATCTTCATTACTGATAAATTACTTCCTTATTTGATTTCTTTTCCAAAGAGCAACTTTCTGCAGTCATATTCAAAACAATGTCTTCATGCAAAGCCCTGGGCTGTTTCACAAGTTCTAAGCAGTTCTATCATAGCTGAGCAGACACAACTGAGACACACGGCAGCAGCCCCTTGGATTCACCTCATCATGATTTGTTAAGTACAGCTTAACAAATTTGTTAAGTACAGGGACAGCTGGCAAAGATTTTACCCAATTAATAACCTTGAAAAGCATCTGAACATATAAGAAAGATACACTGACAGCTCTGCAGGTTTGTAAAAGAGAATCTATGCCATCTTTCTTGGGTTAGCCCGGGGATATTTAGAACTGAAAATTCACGTATCTACATTGATTTGGTCTCCAATGTTGAGGTTCAAGATTTGCAGCTTCTCCTCCCATGGCACAGAATATCCCTGACCAGTAGGATGTACAGCAAGAGGAGCCTCTGGGTAAGAAGAAAATCAATCCTTCCTGTTAACAAAGCCTCTGCAAAAATAGGAGAGTAAGTCTCAGGAAGTCTTTAACATGACATAGCTAGCAGGCTGCTAGAGCTATGTCCCAATGTACATGGACCCCTATTTTATGCTATTCATGCTTGGTGTTTGAGCACCCAAAGTAGGAGATTTGGAAGGAAGGATGCAGTGGAAGGGTGTATTGATCAGCCCACTGTGACTGCTGCGAGGTGACCTGTGACACCAAGCTGGCACTAGTGCAGTTCAGAGGAATGAAGCTTTCTAACACCAAAACACCTGCCCAGCACTGCCTGCTTTGCCTGTGAGCTCTGACCCACCCACCACCAATGCTGGTGACCTATAATGATGTGGTGATGAACAATAATTCCCTCTCTCTTCAAACCTGAGCTTCTGATGAAAGGCAGCTCTTACTTCTGTGGCAGTGGTAATCTCTGCTGTCACAGGGCTTTGACTGGATCTGCATGGCAAGGACAGGTTACCCAACAGGGTTATGGGCAGCCTGAACCTGGGTGTTCTGTGTGGCCACTGCTGGGGAAGCAGCCCTGCAGCAACAGCAGACACAAGGTCCAAGCTTGGATCCCTCAAACCAAGGCTGGCTGCTAAGAGCAAGGCAAGGAAATTTGCACTATTTTACAAGTAACTTAAGCAACTTGCTAACCTTTTGTGGGTTGGCCATCTGCTACCATTCAGTAGCACAAACATTTTGCTGAAGCTGCAAAGCTTCCTGAAACACAGTGATTACCTTCCATACAAAGAAGCCCCAAATTACTCAAAAGCTCCTACAAGCATTTTGAAGTTTCACTATTTGCCTTCTTGGTTTTTATGGGGACTACTTGCAAGCATAACAAAAGTTTGTGGGTTTTAAAAAATATTTATACAGCACAAGCAGAGAAAAAAATATATTTGCAAAAGGTCCAACTGCTGAAAAAGTCAAATGGTTCATTTCATATTGCCAAAAATCTTGCAAACTCTATGTCTAATTTTATGAGGCTCTTATGTTTGGATTCATAGGGTCTGCTTCTGCCACCCTCACTACAATTACTAGCAGCTTGTTCTGTAAGTGTCCAGTCCTAAGAAAAATCTTGCTTCTCCCAAAGGAAAGCAACAGGTTGAACAGTAGGAATACGCTAAAAATCACTCTCCCATCTTCAAACATACCACCTTCTTTCAGAAACATCCACACTAATTCATCAGATACTCTGATGCTTACACCCACCAGACCCTGAGGACCATCAGTTATCTGAGCTCTCACTTCAGCTCTCTCCACTGGGCTGAATCCTTCCTCTCTCCCTGCTGGTGTTAGGAAAAAAAAAAACCAAACTTGTTTTTTCTTGTATTTCTTTCTCCCTTCCCTCTGTTGACACATACATGGATGGTTCCTTCCCTCCACTCCCAGTGGGAATGTGGACACCATCCTCTCCCAGACACACTACCACTGTGCCCACACCATGCTGCCTGTGACTACCCTGTGCTAGCATAACATGGGACAGATGGCATGTCACCACCACAAGGAAAGATTTTAGCGAGTTCAAAGCCATTTCTCTTTTAATTTCACTTAAGTAGCAGTTTGAAATCAGTTTCCATCCCTCCAAGGTTTCACACTCGTTCCTATTCTCATGTCACATCATCAGCTGCAGGTTTCCAGCCCCATGTGATACCAAACACAACCAGAATCCCACAATGTCTCATACCACTCATCATCCCTCCCTGAGGGTAATTTAAACAGGTGTTTTTGCAGAGGAAAGGAAGTGTGTTTGCAGAGGTGTCTGGCCCTCAGCAATCAGCACTTCCTAGTGGCATGGCACACCCTGCACTGGGGGCTGACTTGCTGGGAGGGCAGATGAGGAGCACATATGGTCTGAGACATCTTGTGGTAATAAATTTGTGCTCAGCAGCTGAAACCCAGCAGCTCTGACCTGACTGGGAAGGGCTTTCATGAAAACATGTATATGCTCACTGAGCATTGAGTCCCCTGACTGCCATTTAAGCATGTACTCAGGCTCTTGGAGGACTGGCTTGACTTACAGTAGTCATTACGAGTGAAGAAAAGGAGCTCAGCGCCCTGGCAGAGCAATCACCACATTACAAACAAAATAATATATCACTGTACACATCTAGCATGGAAATTTGGCTTGCTAATAGTGCTGTTTAAGGTTTAGACTTTCTAGGTTTTTAATACTATTGCTATCACAGAAGAGCTTCTCTGGTTAATTTCATTTTCTTTTGACTTTGTTTCTTTGTACAGACAGCAATTTTGCTTCTGCATACATTCAGCTTGGGGCAACTGGGCAATTCACAAGACATCAGTCATTACTTCTTGTTTGGAAAATTTTAAGTAGAAGAGAGTAGCATCTTAGCTTGGGCAGTTCTTCAGCACAGTACAGCACAGCATGGAAAAAGCATTCAACTCGTTTTTAAAACAGGGCCAGTGGAGCTCGGGAAAGGTGAGATGTCACTTTCAAAGTCTGTCTCAGACTTTCGAATGAAACCAGGCCTTGTGATCCCAACCCACCTCCCCAGTAACACAACCTTAGGCACTTATCAAATACATATATTAAAAATACATGCAACCTGAAATCAGCCTGAAGTCTCAGACCAGCAAAGCCAAATGGAGCATTTCCATCACTGCCATTTGGTTTTAAATTGTTTTTAGCACCTCTGCTTTGGGAGACCAGAAACATGAGACCGATGCGCAGCTGGGACACAAAGCTCAGCTGATGCAGCCAGCAGGGCTGCAAACACATAACCCAGAGCAGCCACTCCTGCAGAGTGCAGCGAGCCCTGGGCCAAAGTCACCGGATTGCTGTGAGCCTCAGGCTGCTGCAGCCTCTTGGAGCCTGAGCTGAGGCCATCTGTAACACATCCCGGGCTAAAGACCACACAATTATGTCACCCAACTTGGCATGGCTTCAAAAGGTGACCAAAGGGAAAGACATGCAGACTGTGCAAAAGTGCAGCTCAGTTACTCATGCAGGGGCAGATTCTGATGCTGTTAGGTGCTTCCATGGGGCTGCCACATGAAGCAAGACATTACCCAGCAGGAGTTACAGCATCTAAATCCAACTCTCCATCCATCTGGCTACAGCCTGTGTCCTGCAGTGCTCTCAGACCTGCCCCAAGATCTCAGCAGCAAAGACAAAATTAAACACTGTCTTCCTGAGGCTGAAAACATGAAACCTGGATGGGTGGTAGGGTTGGGAATGGGGTGCTGCTCCCACCCTCCCCTCCCTCAGCATCAGGAGCATCCAGGGGCTCTGAGAGGGCTGGCCAGGCAGGTGGCAGGGCTTAGGCTGTTCTCTGGTACCACAGTTCATGCATGGCAGCATGTTTTGCCTGTTACATTTGCTGCTTTCCATTGTGGGATTTTTAAAGCACACTCAGTAGTTTTTCCCCAATACCAGCTAAGCCCTTCTGTACATCCTTCCAAGGACACCACTCTGAAAGAAGGGATTAAGCATTTCATAACAGAATACCAAAACAAATTATGTTGACCATTCAATTTCTCTTATTTCTGTCTTTTTTTTTTAGAGATGAGGAAACACTAACATTCCAGCTCCAGCAGTCCTGAACTTTTTCCCAAAAAAAAGTTTCAGCCAAAATATTCCAGTCAACTCTACAGTAAACATGACAAATAACCATTTGAAGAGTGGCCTCTTATTTTACAGCAAATGTATATATTAAGAACAACCAACTCCTCCAATGGAAAAATAATCAGTTTAGCACAGGAAGAATACAACAGTCGGAAAGATTTGCTGGAACCAGGATCATTGCAGGATGCCCAAGAGGACTTAATAACTATGTAATAGTGGAATAGCTGCACTGGAACTGTGAAATATGAACACACTCCACAGTCCTCAAAGAGTAATTTACTCTGTTTAATGAAGAGCTGATTTGATGACTGAGTTACTCACTGAAGAGGGTTGATTTAAAATGCACACTTCTCCAGACCACTTTTTAATGTGTACATAGTTAAATTTGGATGTACATTTTATGTGTTCTTCCAGGATGAGGAGAAGCTTGGACTGCCTTCCTTACCACTGGATTTCAGTATTAAATTTGATGTAATTAACAATTTCTCTTTGTTTTGGAAAAGGTCTCTGTTTAGAGCACACAATTTCTACATGTCTTGGGTCTTTCTTCCACTTTTCCTTGCTTCTCTACTCCTTAAGACTATTTGCTTTAAATACAGACCTGCCAAATGCAAGCACCTATACCAAAATAGAGACACATGCAGGCTGATTTCAGAGGCACTGAAGAGTGCTCAGCTCTAACCATAGCACAGAGATGTGGCAAAGCCAGGGTACACAACCCAACCTGCCGCGTGGGAAAAGCTTCTGTGTCCCACTGCACAGATGTCATTTATGAAGAGCAAACAGTGGGCCAGAGGTTACAAGTTCAATGAGAGTGAGGTACAGTGACTGCTGCTTGAGAAATATACAGTTTAACCCAGAGAGATTTTAACCATCCTGAAATTGCTGTGAACAGTACAAAACATGCTGAAGTTTAAACAGTCATTTGCAGAAACTCTGAGTAGGAGAAAAGACCTTATATGACATCCCAGACAGCAGCTCTGGGGAACTGGGGAGGAGAATTTGCCATTTCCAGAGCTACATGACCCAGCAGCCATGTGCCTTAGGAGGGCAGGACACAGGAAAAGTGGTCTGGAGAGAAGTGGGTACCAGGTCCCATCCAGCAGAGAGGAGGCAGAGGGAGCTCAGCAGCCTGCACAGGTCTTGCTGGGGACCAGAAGCACATGAGCTGTCAGCACAGGCTTTCATCTCCCCAAGCAAATCAAGAGCAGGCAATGAAGGGGATGCTGTGTAAACACTGTTTGATGTTGCTCTTGTTAACTCTGCTATTGGTACAGCAGTTAAGCACTCAACCATGTGGTACACTGTGGAAAAAGTTATTTTTCATTACAAGCTTGTCTAAAGTTTAAAGAGGAACCAGGGAAAGCAGACACTTTCCAGGTGCTTGTACACCCCCAAAGGAAATGAATCCAACTACAGAGGTGCTGCAGGCAAAAGTAAGTGCCTCAAGTAAGAATAAATGTGAGAGTTGGGATCAGAGTGTGCATAGTCAGTCTAGCCAGGTACAAGGGTAGTGCAAAATCCTGCTGGTCTAAATGCCTCTTTGGTAAGAGTCAAGCAGTGGAGACACAGGACTAATCCACACCATCCTCTAAATCCCTAGACATCCAGGGTGTGGAGGAAATTAAGAAACGTGTGTCCCGAGACCCAGAGAACAGACAGCAAAGCAGAAGATCTCAGCAGTTCTTGGTTTTCTTTAAATCTTGTGCAATTCAAGCCACTGTCTTGATCTTGGCAGTGCTTATTTTGGCACTTCAGTTTGTGAACATTCAGCACAGACTGTAGGTTTTGCAGCCAACAGTGCAGCAGAATAAGCAGCAGTATAGCAAACACATATAAGAAAATGCTAACACTATTTCAAAGGTTTTCTGTTGGGTCATGCACAACAAAGGATCTTTCAGGCAACCTCACATATCTTCAAGACACCCATCACTCCTCTACTGAACTGGAAATGTAAGACATACCACTCCTCAGAGGCTATGAGGTTAGTGCAAACATAGCCAAAATGCAAGTTCTCAACCCACATGGAAGCAAAGCACTTGGGTTTTTACAGAGGGAAAGGATATCCTCAGTTTCAGAATCTGCTGCTCTCCTCTGAATTCCACTGCCTCACAACCCAGCAGTTCATCCCTCCCTCTCATGCTGGGCAGGGGCACTGGCTGCAGAGATGAAGCCATCTTTCTCATCTTGGGGAATAATGAAAACACTCATAGTTGCAAGTGAATTAAATTTCATGTGCATTCAAAGGAATAAAAACAATCCCACAGTGCAGCACACCAGTGAAACTGTTGCTGCTTTGGGGAGCTGTAAAAGAGAAATGACACGTGGCAATTTCAGGGGTAGAAAAAGATAACAGGGAGTGCTGGCACCTGCCTGAAGGATCAGTACAGAGTCTGCAGGGTTGGGAGAACCTCCTCAAGGCTGCACAAAAGTGTGGTATGCCTACAGCTTGGGGGAGAAAATAGCAGCATGGGCTTCCCAAGAGGAAGGCACATCAATGCCCATTCCATTTCCTCTGGGGAAGTGACCAATTCTCCTGCTTAGTGCATTAGCAGTCTGTGGGTGACTTGCCTTTCATCCATGTCATCTCCTCCTTCCCAGCAGAAAGCACAACAAAAGGTAAATGTTCCCATGATACATGCATGCACCTAGCCATGGTTCACTTGGACAAGTGAAGAGGGAGTAAAGGAATACTAATTTATGAAGACAGGTAACCCAAGTTAAACACGATAATCAGATCCTGACACTTCAAAACTAAGGGGGGAAAAAAAGTGTTGATTTGGCTGCAGTTTTTTGCTTATTTGGGATCACACCCAAGCTACTAAACACAGGTTCAATCTAGAGGTCTTTGGTTAGGAAGAGGTTCCAGTCCTGATTATACTTGAACTGCAACAGCATAAATTTAAGAGACCTAATGCCTGGTGCCAGCACATCCCAATGCCAACTTAGCCACATTCCTGAGCACTTCCTCAATGACAGACGGAGATATGTTACATAACTCCCAGCTAGAGAAACCATGGGTCCTGGACATGAACCAGAAGCTGCACCTGGTGGAAATACTGCTATGCTTCCTTCATGTGAAGACAACAGCTCACCTGCAGACAGCTGCATACAATGTGAAGCAGATATAAAGTCCAACCTAAGTTATCTTGAGAACTTAGAAGTCACTTTTCAGTGTCCTGCACAGGAAGTATGATCACTGAATGTGTCTGAGCTATATTTTTGTGCAATTGAATGCTCACTCAAGACACTGGATCATAGACACAAGATCCCATTCCCCCTGCTGGCGTATCTTTGTCTTGCTGCATCATTGACTCAGCCCCCCCTTCTAATTTCTTTTTGTATAGATCAGCTTCTGCAAGCATCTTAACCACATGTCCAGCCAAAATCAGTCCATGTGCACTCTGAAGAGCTGGAATCACAGACTTGGACAGCACAGGAGCTTTCATACATCTGACACACCCAGAGGCTGGTACAGAGCTATACAGTTAAGACCATTACAGCACTGTCCTAAATAACTGAGAAGATACATTCCTTAGAGCTAAATGAAGTGGAAAATTCCCTTGGAGACTCTTCTGCTTTCTCTGTTTGTGTCAGACAGTCTAGACAAGGGAGGAAAATGAGAGTTAGTGCTGCTGTCAGAAAGGCTCTTGCTCTGAACATGGCCTCCTCTTAATGTCTCTCCCAAATTTCTCCCGCTGGCCGCAGGTGGTTCCTGAATACTGTTTTTCTAAGCTAATAAGGTGGGTGGGTGACTACTGTTTTCTGTAGTCAGTATCCATTCTTCCACACATGGGATCTGGCAGCAGATCTCTCTTGGCAATACACAAATGGGATCTGCCCCCTGAGCTGGCTCCAGCACAACACCCTTCTCTTACGCTTTCTTGGCCCGGGGTCTGCCACAACAATCCTGGGCACAGGCCCCACACTGATTTTCTATTTTGATAAACAGAACACAGTCAATGACAGCACCAGCCCAATGCCAGACCCTTACTGGGGAAAAACCCTTTTTTCTTTCCACAGACAGAAATTGAAGGGCTTTTTCACTTCATTGGAGCCTGTCTGCTGAGCCAAGGCAGCCTCCCTGTCTCACAGACATGGTACTTGGACAAAGGCTCCAAAGTGCAGAATGGGTTTGGGACAGATCCCCTAGACAAAGCACATCCAGCAAAGGTGGTCAGCAGGACAATTTCAAACACAGCTAGAATGTGAGAAAGCAGGACCAAGGGCAGCAAAAATGCTCAGCAATGGCTTTTACCCCCTGAGAAAGAACTCCAGAACCCACCAGCCCTCTTGTCTAAGACTGCACTTGCTCATGACACAGCCTGTGTTTATAGCTTACAAACTGTGTTTGTACCTTATAAACTACTCTCTAGACTAGAGAAGGAAAGTGGTGTCCACTCAAAGTGGCCAGCACATCAACACGGACAGGGAGTACACATGCAGCCCACATCCAGTCACTCCAGCCACACTGGGGTTAACAGCTCAGTATTCCCACTCCAGCAGGTTTTGGTGTGCTCCAGAGTTCCATAGCTGGGAAGCACGAAGAGCTCTGTGCAGCACTATGCCAACACATTTGGGTTTGTTCAGAAATTGGCCCAATTTTTACACCACATTGGTGTGGGACTGCAAACAAGGAAAGACTAGATGGATATTACATGCAAAATTTTTAGTGAAGTATCAGAATCTCCAAGGATTGCTTTAGACATTACACAGTCAGGGAAGCAAGACCCTGCATGCACTCAACAGCTAACACTTTTCCTCAGAGGCTATGACATTTCTCACGATGTTTCCCTAACTAGCAGAACAAAAACTCCCCTGCTCCCTTCCCTCCTCCTCTCTCTTTCCAGCAGGCAGCCCCAGCGATCCAGTTCCCCTCCATTTACCACTGCCACAAGGGAGCACTATTATAAAACCGCTTCCAGGAGTGTGATCCCAAGCTTAACCCGGACGGGCACAGCAAGCTGCAGAGAGACTACAGCTCCAGGCTAAGCAGATCATTCCTTTCCGGATGTTTAGCTGCACACTAAAACTCACCAGGAGCCACGGGTGACATGAAGTCCCAGGCTCTGCCGCACAGCCCAGAGCTGCAGGAGAGTTGGAGAGGATGCTATCGTCCTCGGCTGGCTCCTCTGCGACTACAGCACGGGGCTGGAGATGGGACAGCCACCACATCCGGAGCCTGGGGGCAAGTGTCCCTGTGCTGCCACCCTGGCTACTGTAACCCCAACGATACATTCTGGCGCTGAAATGCCTTTGCATGCCTGTCTATACCCTGTCTTTAGCCGTGCTCTGATGCACACCTTGTGGCCACAAGCTGAGGAGATTCGGTTCAGCGTTGTCTGCGGTGCAAAAAGCGCCGCGGGGGCTGCAGCGATCGCTCACTGCTTCCACAAGGGAAAGGACAGGGCACATCTGCCACTGCCTCCCACAACCTCTGCCACCTCCAGAGCAGCTTAAACCTGAGCCTGCGGGCCCGGGGAGCTCTGACAGCAGCGCCAGCCTTGCCCAGGCTGATACGGGGTTCGATCCACGGGACTCCGACGGCGGGAACGAAGAGAGGAGAAGAGAGATCTCTCCTGGCTTCCCGGGGAGATGCAGCGCTGGGCTGCCGGTGTCAGCGCCGCTAACCGCGCGAGAGGGGCTCCTCAGCGGAGCCCAGACGGGACGGTGGAACCAGCACGAGGTTCCATAGGGAAAAAGGCATCCACGGGCTGAAGGCAAGCGGGAGGCTGTCACCCTCCGGTGCCATCTGTTCCCGTCTGGAACGAGCGTCCTTGTGGGCTGCAGCCCGGCGCTCCGGAGCTGCCCGAAACGCGGCAGAGCCGCAGCGGGCTAACCCACGGAGGGTCCCGGCCGCTCTCCGAGCGCCGGGTGACCCTCGGTGCCGAGGCTTGCCCGGCTCTGCATCTCCCCCTCCCCGCTCGGGGGCACCGGCCGAGGGGCCCGCACACACCGAGGGCAGCGGCAGGTGCCTGTGCCGGGACAGGGAGGCGGCCGCCTCGGCCGGGGTGTGCCCGCGGCGCTTGTCCCCGAGCCGGGCGGGGGCAGAGAGCGGCGCCGCGGGGCATCCCCCAGCACCGTGTCGCCCCCGAGCCCCCCGCCCCGCGGCACCTCCCCGCCGGGCAGCGACGGGCGTGGGGCGGCAGCTCCCGCGTACCTGGCAGGGCGGCGGGCAGCAGGGCGGCCAGGAGCAGCAGGGCGGCCCAGGGCGCGGCGGGCCCCGCCATGGGGCCGGGGGCGCGGGGCGCGGGCGGCGGGAGCGGCGGGGCGCGGAGCTGCCGCCCGCCCGGCGATCGTCTCGGCGGGGCTGCCCCGCTGCTGCCTGCGCGCCCCGCCGTCTCCTCCTCCCGGGCTGCCGGGACACTGCAGCCGGCGGGGCGGCCCCGCGGAGGCGGGAGACTGCCCCCCGCCCCTCCGGCCCCGGCCCGCCCGGCGCCCGGCCCGCCTGCCCCGGCGGCCAGCGCCCGCAGCATCCCCTGCCTTGGCGAGAGCGCACCTGGCTCCTTCGGGAAGCATCTCCCCAAGGAGACGACGAACTCCGTGCCTGCCCCTCGACACCCAGGGGAATTTCAGCTGGCCCACGCGTGTTACCCGCACCCTCGTGCTGCCTTCTGTCTTCTCCCCTAGTGGCACTGTGCCCTCCCAGCTGGGGTGGGTGTTCAGTCCTGCGTGGGCACAGGGATCCCTATACAGAACTTTCTTTATCGGATTGTCTTTCCTTCTTCTCATCATCTTTTGTTCTTTCTTAACTTCCACCCCGTATGGGGCTGGGGTTTTTGCTTCAGTAGCCTTGCATTGGAGGATGCACTGTTAGATCTGCAAGGCACTTTGCAGTCCGACTTGTCTGGCTCTTCCTGCAATCCTCCAGCCCACATCCCCCATCTACTTTTTGCTGCATTGCTGAGGGATATTTCTGTAACAATTAATAATGGGTCCCCTGCTGTGGAAACTAAGCAAAAATAAAACCAAAGCAAAACTAAATGAGCATAAAAGTTCTTGCCTGCTATGAAGAGAAAGATACTAGAAAAAATAAACACCATATTTTATTTAAAAAAAAACCAACAAAACAACAAAGAAACAGACTAAACAAACAAAAGTACAAATCAAAGGAAGGCAAATAACAGGGGCAGGATTTGCACAGGAGTCTGGCTCCACACCTGCTTCTGCCCAGACACTGGCTTTGGCATGCTGCCACACAGCTCCATGGCATGGAGGACTGGCACAGAGTGGCTCCAAAATCTCAGGTTACATCTCTGTTGCTGGACACACCTGCTTCTGGGACTCTAGCCCTACTCACCACTCTGGCCCTCCTGGCCAAGCTGCCCCCACAGCCCACAGGGACATACTGGCCACATCTTCAGTGGTATCAGTGAAAACACAGTATCCTTCGTGACCTGAATGTTACATATGTGCATTTTCATAGTTTGAAGCATCCAAAGTGAGGTGCAGACAGTGTTAACTGATGAGCTGAATGTGTGTTCACAGCAGAACACTGTAGGTGTAGCTACATTCAATGTAGCTACATTCCCTGTGATGTTACAGTGGGATGGTGTTGGAGAGCTCTTTGGGACATAGGGAGCCAAACCTGGCAGCTGCTTAACCAATAGTGGGTATGGGGCAGCCTCCTGCAGAACCACACCTGGGTTTTGTTTCATTGCAAGGTGATCACTGCTCTCTGTAAGGAAGCCTGCACAAGGTAGGGACTGTAGTCCAGAACTGAAGCAGGAAGCCACACTGGGTCCTGAGTTGTGGGCATCTCCAGAAGGATGTCTTTCACCACTCCTGGAATATTTCCTCCGAGAATTTGACTGCTACACCCTGGGAGGGGCTTTTAAAAACCAAACAGCATAGCAAACAGAAGGAGTCTCTAGATGCAGGGTTTCGGGAAGCTCGAGTTAAGGCACATCTGTAATACCACATTTTTAGTAGATTGCTGTCCATTGCAGCCTCCTGGCTTTGCATCACACCAGACATCACTGGTCACTGTACCCCTCGTTGCTCTGAACACTGTACCCCTCCTGCTTGAGCATCACAGCTTCACTATCCCCTTTCAGCTTTGCTTCTCTCCTTCCTAAGTGGCATTCTCATGGATGCGGTTCCCAGTGCAATAGTATCCATCAAATCATGAGGAATGGAACCCCAAAGTGCAGCTTTGAAAGGCCTTTTCTGGATTATGAATCAAAGACTGACTTGAACACTGGCTGGTTAAAGACATGCAATTCTCATATAGGACACCAGCTGTGTCTGAGAGAAAGTACACTTCACTAGCAAAGCATGACAGCTAGGGAAAAACGCAAAAACAACCACACTGAAAGATCTGGATATTAAGGTCAAAATGTTTAGGAAGTAAACCTGGGTAAAGAGTATCTATTAGAGTCAGGGATCTCAGCATCACAAAAATCCAAATCCTGCCTGCTATCTGCAGCAAGAGCTGTTCTGTGTGAGGAAGGTGTCATTGTACATGGGGGGCATTTGGGAATTTCAGTGGATGTAGTTAGCAGAACAATGTGACTCTGCCAGTACTCCCTGAAAAGGATGTCTGAGCTTGCCCTAAGAGAAAGTGGTACCTGGCAAGGCAGGAGGAACGGACTCAGCACGCCCCTCCAGCACCCATACAGCCCCTCTCACCCCAGCTGGTCATGGGGGGCAGAAGGATCCCCATGGAAGCATGATATTACTCAGTAGGCTCAAGCCCACTTGCTGCTTTTTAAATCACAGCTCTGAAAAGGGAAAAACCATGGCACTTACTAACTGGCGGAAAAAGGGTATATAGGTACATTGAAAAGGGTGAATCTTTGCAGAGTACACAAATCTGGAAGGGGTTTTACTTTCCTCAGTTGTTTCTTCATTGCTTGCTCTATGCAAGTGCATCCAGGAGAGACAGAGGGCTGAATATTCAGGGTGCAGCCACCTGTCTGGATGAAACTATCCACTATGCTCACGTGTATAGGCTGTGCAGTCTTGGAGGTTTTTCATTTAAAAGACAGAATTCCATGGAGAATGTGGATTACTCAGGAAACAACCAAGATACCATACTGCAATGAGTATGGACTTGTTCCTATGGCAATGTAAAATTTGTTTCTTTGCAGGAAATTAATTTTCTGTAATTAGCCCAGCTGATATTAATGTAACATTTAAGATTAAATTATAGTTTAAACCAAGACAAGGGATATTTGGGATTGCTGATTCTTTCTGTCTTGTTTATGCAAGTGCTTCTCTTGAAGCCATATGAGGCCAGACAAATAATCACTATATGCTGGAAAATCCTGAGCAGAGAAGATGCAATGCACCAGCAGTTTGTTTTCAGGATTTCTAGAAAACCCATTGAAGCAGGTCTTCAGCTGGCACAGTCCAGCAGAGCTTCTTGCCTCACCTCCTTTCATTTTCTGTGGAGCTCTTTTATATTTATTCCAGCTAATGGAACAGCTTTTTGCCTTTCGTGAACAAACTTACTGATTCTTGACTTCAAGAATGTTTGTCAGTGATGCAAAGGAAAGATAGCTGCAGGCTGTGAGATAAAAATGGTACTCCAGATGGTTTGTAGGGGCAGGTTTACAAATGGAAGACACAGGCAGGCAGAGACATAGAAAGGAAGAATTTTAGTGAGCCAAATTGTCAGATACTTATAAGCAATTTCAAGGGCTCTGTACAGAGAGTTTCTCTCCTCTGTAATTCTCTACAGCACTGGCTGCAGCTCACTTGGATACCAGCAAGCAGGATTCAGCCCCAGCATCAGCCCAGGTATGGCAGCATGGGCTACAACACAGGCATGGCTCAGCACCCAGCAGCTAAAGCCACATATGCTGTGAAGTGTCTTCTACTCCATCTGCAATCACAGTTTCAGATCCAAGTGAAAATATAGCAGCCTTTTACTAAATTCCAGTGACATTTGCTTTATTTATGCATGAGAAAGGAGGAACGCCACATTAAACACTGCCAAGAAGTTTCTGACCACTTACTCTAATTGCAACCACCATTCCACACAATTTTGTTTAAAGGATCTGAGACCCTTCTTTTGTAAATGTTTTGCATCTGCTTTAACACTAAACCTGCACAAAATGCTAGGAATATGGACATGCATAAATCTAAGTGTCTATTTTACTCCAAAATGAACAGAAACAGTTTAAAGCATGTTAATCATGCAATTATTTAAGTGTACAATTCTGTTGAAGGCCACTAATGGAGAGAAGAGACTGAAAGAGAGACAGGAAATACCTTCCAGCAATGTAAAACTACGTGCACCTGGTAACCACTCCTTTTCCTTGCAAGTTGCCTATTTTAGTGTGAGCTATAGATTGGTAGAAGCACAAATAGCTGCATCATGTAAAAAATGCTCATTTTTAAAAAAGAAGACAGCATAGAAGATATACTTGTTATGGGCAAGTCATAAGTAGCCAATAATTTGCTGAATTTTGCTTTTTGTACTGGTTTATTTGCCTGGAAATAGTTTCTTTAATGTATTTGTTAATTGTTTACATTTATATGTTTTGTTAACCCTCCCAGTTAAACCAAAATACAGATTTCTGGTTTTATAATAACAAAATGGTTTAGGCATGTGTTCTTGAAGATATGTGGGGTATTTACCCAATCCAGCTTCTAGGTAGAGATTCAAAAAAAAAAAAAAAAAAAAAAACTGCCAGAAGAAAATGAAAACCTGCTTAAGTTAAATGAAAATGCCAGATGAGAGTCAGTGGAATCAGAATTCTTGTATGCCCATCTGGTAGACTCATTGAAACAAAAACTAAAGAAGAGGAGATTATGTCATTAAAGAATGCTGCAAACAAACAAGAAGTAACTAAAGTTTTTTAGGCAGCTGTAGAGCTGGCATGACTTGTTTCTTGTGTTATGTCTGAAAACATGTATTTTCCATGCTGTTCTTCTATAGCAATGTCAGTGTTCAGTGTTAAGATCATCACTGGTGGAACTCAATGGTTTTAAGGGTCTTTTCTAAATGAAATGATTCTCTGATGTTATGACTTCTATGGACAAAGTGCCCCACACTACTTCTGTTAAGCTCCATTTTAGCAGCTCCACCTGGATGCCAGGTGCCCACTAGATGCACTCTATCACTCCCCTCCTCAGCTGAACAGGGGAGAGAAAATATAGCAAAAGGTTCATGGGTTGAGGTGAGAGCAGGGACATCACTCAACAGTAACAGTCATGGGCAAATGGGCTTGACTTGGGAAAATTAATTCGTTTATTACAAATCAAATCAGAGTAGGGTAATGAGAAATAAAACCAAAACACCTTCCCCCTACCCCTCTCTCCTTCACCAGCTTACTTTACTCAGATTTTCTCTACCTCCTCTCCCACTGCAGCCCAGGGACACAGGGAATGAGGCTGTGGTCAGTTAGCATGTTATTTCTGCTGCTCCTTCTTTTTTAAAAGGACTCCTCACACTCCTCCTCTGCTCCAATGTAGGGTCTCCCCCCTGGAGACATTCTTCCATTAACTTCTCCAGTGTGAGTTCTTCCCACAGGCTGCATGAATTGCTCCAGTGTGGGTCCCCTCCACAGGATACAGTCCTTGAGGAACAGACTACTCCAGTGTTCTGGGGCTGGGTCACAAGTCCTGCCAGCAAACCTGCTCCACTGTGGGCTTCTCTCTCTCCCCATGAGGCCACAGTTTCTTTCAGGAGCCTGCTCCAGTGTGTACTTCCCAAGGGGTCTTCACCAGGACCTTCAGGGGAATCCCTGCTCAGGTACTTCTGCCCCTTCACTGAGGTGGGTGCCTGCAGAGCTGTTTCTCTCATACATTCTCATCTCTCTGGCTGAAGTTGCTGTTGTGCAATTTTTTCCCCTTCTTAAATACGTCATCCCAGAGGTGCTGGCACTGTCACTCATGGGTTCAACCTTGACCACTGGCAGATCTGTTCCCAAGCTGGCTGGCATTGGCTCTATCAGACATGGGGAAGCTTCTAGCAGCTTCTCTCAGAAGCCACACCTGTAATTCTCCCACCCCTTGTCACATACCACAATAAAGAGTGGCAGTAATGCTGCACCTCTCCATTAAACTGCTTCAGCTTCTGGAATAAATTAATATTTTCCTTTGAGTGTTTATGCCTATGGAGAGAGCTGTGTTAATCTACCATCCGGTTTTGTCAGAACAGTGAATGTAATAATGCCATGTCATGATCCCCTATTCCTCATCTCTTGGTGAGACTGAGTTGATATAACTGAGCCATTGCCGCCTTGCCAAACACCTTTCAACACTGCAACTAGTCAGCATTAAAATAGCAGAATATAAGTGCTACTTATGAAAGTCTTTGCAAAATTTGTATTTAAAGCCTCATGAACAAGTTCCCTGTGTTCCTGCCTGGTGTCACAAAACCCAAGTCCAGCAGCATGTCAAACCTGGGTGCTGTTGACTGCCTGAAGCATGCAATCCCCAGTGGTACAGGATCTCTGCCAGTGTGATGCCTGGACATCAGTGTTCACACCCTGGGAACTGTCAGGAGAGAGACTGATTGACACAGGCTTTGATGATGGGTGCCACCAGAGATGCAGCACTGTCTGTCCAGGTTCAAGGCCATCTCAGCTGCTAAAGCTCAGTCAGCACAATGAAGTGTTGAGTCCTGAAAGCTTAATCATGGCAAGCAGCGGTCTAATAAAAGGTGTGTCAGTTTGGCCTTTCTTACTGTGGGTTCTTCCAAATAAAACATGATTGTGGCTGCTTCTAAAACAGGAAAAATGCCTCATCCCTCTGTACTGAGCCCTCCACAGAGGAAGAGCACTGAACTGGAAAGGCACATGGAGGGATTCTAAACTGCCCTCCCTGCATGGTGCTTGTACCCCCCACATTGCAGATTCCTTATCTTTGAGACATAAGGAAAAAAACAGCTTCTAGTAGAGACTTGATGAGTCTGAGGCTCTACACAAAACCCTGACTTTTGCCATTTTGCTAAAATAAGCAGATTTTTGTGACAACTCCAGGGGTAGAGGCCATCTGAGCTGCATGGACAGGCCCTGCAGCACAGCCTGTCTATGTGATGAAGAGTTTAGGACTTCCAGACCTCCGTTTTCACCTTCCTTTCCTTAACTCCTACAGCAGTCAGCTACTCTGACAGAAACTAGGAGCTTGAAGGACACAGTCCAGGAGGGGTTATCCTTACTGCTCCTCTTTGTCTGATGAGACCATGGCCAGCAGCTCAGAGCAGTGATTGCAGGGACACTCATGTGCTGCTGGACCAGGGAAGGTGACTGGAATGGAGACAGAGACATAGATGGGGAGCTCTGGTCCTGTGAGGAAAGAGCTCTCACCAAGGTTGGCAGTCACAGGATTCTGAGAGGATGTTCTTTGTGAATTTGAGAGCCTCAGAGGATTCATCTCCCAACCAATAAATATCTGCTGGGCCCTTATAAACTCCACTGATTTACAAAGTTGTCCAAGCTTGTTTGCCCTAACACCCCCCTTTCCCCACCACTAGGAGCGAGTGACAGCCTATTCCTAATTGGCACCTCCATGAAACTCATGATCCTGGAAACTTAAGAGTGAGAAGACAACTGTAATTTTACAGCAGAAGAGGATATTTGTTCTCTGAGATCCTTCTGTTAAAAGAGAAGGCTATTGTTATGGCTCTGTTTGGCAAGAAAAGAATTAGGATTGATCACAGCAACTGTTTCCTTAATGACTACAAACTGCTTTGCTCTCACAGTGTTTTTTTAGGGATATTGTTTACTCCAGCTTCAGCCCTACTCAGGATACTTGAAATTCAAATAAACTGCATTGCACTGCATTTTCTGGCAGGCACCCAGTGCAATGAATTTCAAACTAGTGTTTGATTTTGACAGCTACAAGGCAGAGAGGCATCTCACTAGTCAAGACTAATTCTTCCAGCTGCTACACAGCATGACCCTATGAATTTACTGTCAGTCACATTGCTGAGGTCACATTATCCCTCAGTAACAGTACCCTGGCAATATGGTAAAGTGCAGACAGTGATCTGCAGAATGAGGTGACTTTGCTTCTGTGGTATTTAAGACCTGAAATTAACTGTGGGTGTATCTACTGATATTTGGAAGAAAGATAAAGGATTTTCAACCTTTAGGGTGACTTGCGTAGACTCAAAATATTTGTGGTTGCAGATCTTAAACAGATAATTGAAAAAGTGTGGAACAGACTTGATTTTTCATTAGTTAAAGAGAAAAGAAGAATAAATTAACTTACTGAGGTCAAGAAATCATCCCCAAAATATCATTCACCATCCCCCCAATGTTATATATATTTTCAAGTCAGGGTTTCTCAAAGAGCTTTACAAAATGCTGCTTGATGAGCCTAAGCTATCACTCAGACCTATTAAATTCTCTGGCCCGTGCACAGAGCAGACTATTTAAGGCTATCTTTAGAGGGGAATCCTGGCCAAGGCATCCTCCCTCCTGCTCATTTTGCATACAGGAATTAGCCAAAGCCCCACAGGTTCCTCACATGCTCCAAGCAAGTCTCCAGCAGCACTGAGATGTTTGTGCTTCCTCTTCTTTTTCAGAAAGGGCCCTCCTGCTGAGCAGCTCCATGCCTAAATCTTCATGTCAGCCTGGTAACTGGAAACAATGCTGCCATTGCACAAGCAGATCCTCAAAACATTGAAGGGTTGTGCCTGATTTCTTCCTGAATGGTCTTCCTGTCACCAGAGCCATGAGGAAGGCCAGATCCATGTGCTGCCCTGCCATCCTACAAGAGCTGGTGCTCCTGCTCCTGAGAAGCTCAGCGGCAGGCACTGTTGACATTTGGCTCTTAGGACTTGTCACCTGAAGGTTTCCCTGAGATGGATGCCCCCAGAGTGGCCCAGTGTTGCCTGGCTGATCTCACAGGGGCAGCTCGGAGGGCAGAATTGCCCCTGGGCACACCTGGGGCTGCCCAATGGGGCTGGAAGGCACTACCAACACAAGGCAGCTGTGCCCCAGGTACAGGGGAGGCTCTGTTGAACATGACGCCACCATGTGTGAGGGGTTCAGCTCTCTTGCTGTTGTCTCAGAAGAAAGTTTTTTCAATGCATGCAGGCTCTGCATATTTGAAGAACCAGTTTGGAAACACAGCAGAGGGCAAAACTCTTCTGGGGTATTTGTGTGCTTCAGGGTGTTCTATGATTAAGATTTGCATTGATTAAGTTCTCTCTCTACTTCAGGGACAAGGTACTTTTATTTGAGACATGTGGCATGGGACTGTGGATTATGGACTGTTGGGATTCAGGTACCACAAAGGGAGAAGGAACTCAGCCTGTCACAGGAAAAACTAGTAGTGGTTTGAGCCCAGTGCAGCTGCCAGAGTCACCTCTGAGTCAAAGGGATCTGCATTTTCCTCCCCTTCTGTGGGGGGGGATAGAATATAAGAAAATAAAGATAGTGTAGAAAGTAATCTTACCCCCTAAGGAGTTGCAGCTGGGCCAATTATCAAAGATTAGGAATAGGCCTGACTTTACCAGGCCACAGCTGTAACCAATGAGAAGAAGAGTGCTATAAAAGAGTGGGGTGGCTGGTTGAGATGGGACTTGGGGTCAGTTGGCTGCTTTGTGAAGAAAGAATCAATCAGTGCTTGGAGGAGATGCCCATGAGAAACCACCAAGGAGGTATGAAACTTTTGTGATAGGGGACAACAACATGGAACCCCTGCAATAAGATGACAACACCTTTCTGTTTAGAATTTTAAGAACCCTGGAGTCCAAGTAGCATTTTCAAAAGGTCTTTTCCAACTGCAGGTGCTGCCCTGTCCTCTCCAGGACTATTGTTTTGTTTTCCCTCAGTTTTCCTTTCCCTAACCATATTTCTTCCCTTTTTATTAACTTTTCCCTCCTTATCCTCAAATAGCATCTCACCATTTTTTTTTCATTCTTGTGGCCACTGTACTTCTTCCTTTTCTTTCTCACATCTTTCTTACCAATTAACTACTCCAGGAATAAAAAGCGCAAAGTTTGCTGGGCTTTTCTTCTCATTATCCATAATTCCAACACTTTCTCACCATCTTCCCATCATCACCAATTCATCCAACTTCTCTACATGTCTCATCCTGATGCTGCTGTGCCATAACTTTTGGAGGTCATTACCTTTTAACCACAGCCTCACTAACTCTCACCTCCACACTGGTGCCCATCTGATGATTACCTGGCTTCTTTATTTCATTGATTTGCCCTGCAGCTATGGTCTATGTTTCATACAGAAATTAATCCACTGGAATGGATTTCACCTTTGCCATGGACTGCCCCCTCACTGGTCTGCTTTAGCACTACCCTCTGTGTTTGACTGGTCAATACCAGATTCCTCTAAGTCCCTTCCACCTTTTTCTTGCATATCATCTTTCACTTATGCTGACCTCTGGATGACTGTTTCTATATCATCTTTCACTTATGCTGACCTCTGGATGACTATTTCTATGTCTCATCTTTCTTACCTTCCTCAGCCTCCCTAAAATCTGTCATTTCTTCTCACATCCTTTCACAGCCCTTCTCCTTTCCAGTTTTGTCCTCTCTTGCACCTACTCCCTTCAGAGCATTACTCCCAATCATTTTCTTAATTCTATTTTTGTCCTCTTGCTTCCTAGCACTCACTGGCTATACCTCATCAAAGGCTTCTCTTTTTACCTTTCAGACCTTCCCTAGGTGACTATTCTCAGCCTCTGTCATCCTTCAGCCTTGATGTTGCCTTTCTCCTGTGTAGATTTTCTGCAAGTCACAAATTGCTCTGAAGTCTGCTCAAGACTAATCTCTTAAAAAAGGTACCCAAGTCTCTCATTTCTGACCCTTAGAAGAATGGTTCCTCTTCCTTCTGTCCTTCCTTCTTCCAGCCCCAGCTTGGAAAAGAGAACAGTATCATGATGTGTCTACCATGGAAAACTCAAAAATCCAGTGGAACTCATGAAAATTGCTTAATGGTATCAACCAGGTCATCTTCACTTCGAACAAGAACACCTGTTCTTGCAGACAGAGATGAAATGTAACTAATTCCCTTGCCATTTTTACTTCCAGGTAATCTAGATTACCTCCACAGGCCTTTGAAAAACCCCTACCACATCACGGTCATTTCTCAGCAGCCTTTGGTGCCTTGCTCTTGTATGTCTGTCCTTTTTCTGCCTGCACTTCTTGGCAGGGTTAATCTCTTTTCTCCTGATGCATGAAACCTGGAAGAACCAGACCACCCCTGTTGTACTCTGGCAGCCCCAAAACAAACAAGGTCTGTAGCAGGTCTGCCTCAGAGTAAAAGCTGCAGCACTCCATCCAAGCTGCCCTGCAAGGGGAACAGCCATCAGTTTTCTGGGAGACAAGGCTGGCTGAGCAAATCTGCTGCTGCAAGTCAGATGCAAAATTCAGTATTCCCTCATAGTTGGAATACTTGGCACAGTGATTATGAAAATAAATGGCAATTAACTCTTTTTCTAAAGAAGTGGGTACAAAGATAATTTTGATGCAAATTCTTTTCAGAAACCAATTTTCCCCATGGGAATGCTGGCATTTAAATGCATTTTAAGAGCTAAGAAAAACACTCAATTTATTCTTTGTTTCTAGACAGGAACACTCTGTTTCAGATTTGTCTCAAAAACTTCCTGAGCAAGTGGGTTGGCCTTGTTAACCTCACTCTTAGCTGTGGTTAGCTTCTGCTAGGTGCCAATGTGCTTTGAGCCTATTGATTGTTTTTCAGGATAGGAAAGAGACTGATGTTTTGAATACACAGCAGAACTTATCCTCACTGTTCAAAAAGGACATGTAATTGAAACAGAGATAAGTCTATTGTTTTGAAATAAAATAGGGAGAAAATTATTTTTCATTTTCATGAGGACACTGAACCACTCATTGCAGTTGAATAGGTCAAAATTTTTGCCACCCTTCACGGGTTTTGCTGTCTTGAGCAAATGATTTTGCATCATTCATTGGAATGGTGTAAAATTGAAGGAACTGAATCTTCACTAATCAGTGTTCTCAGCACCTAGATGACTAACCAAGGGAATCTGTTACATTCAACACTGAAGTGATTTCCAATGGGTCCATTACAGCTTCTCAGCTGAGGTGGTGGAAAATTTGCCTTAGGACTAACAAGGTCTGGGAAAACTGCCCACTAGAATTGTTCCAAGTCTCTAAAAGGGGCAATTGAACATAAAGGCATCATCTCTAGTTCAATGAGTCCATCAGCTGGAAATCATTGCTGATCAGAGAAGTACTATAGGGAACAATTGCTGTGCATTTGCTCTATTCTTCTCCTCTTCCCTAGGCATCAGCCTTTAGCCATTCCTAAAGACAGGATCTAGGTGAAACTTTGGTTTCACCCAAAAAAGACATTTCTGGCACTGTGACATGAGTTGCTGCTACAGAGAGCAGGTACTCAGGTCAAACAGTTTCAGAAGAAAGCTCACGTAAGGGCAAGGCTTAAAATCTCATCCCATCCACATCGTCTAGGAAAATGATCTACATGAACTTCCACCAAAGATAACTGGACCCCAACTGTATCTTTCTAACCCAGAAAGAGCATGACCAAGGGTTGCTCTGAGTCAAACACTCCCTGCCTCATACAGAGAAGGCAGCTATCCTTTCTCCCAAACTAGAGCTGAGGGAGATGCTATGTTTTTAGTACTGTTCACTATGAAGTCTTAATCTTGAGTACATGCATAAAGCAGCTAGACAAATCTATCCAGCTTCCAGTTATTTACTAAACATGACCTAGCATGATCCAGACTGGATTTAATTTGTGTATATAAGCAGAAAGCCATGAGACTGCTCTTTTCCATGCAGCCCATTGGTGTGCAGCATCCTGGTAACACATGTCACCGAAGACACCCTTATGTACCCCTGCTGCTCTGTCACAGCCTCACAGAGAATTGATTCAGGTTCAACATCTGAGACACATCTCCCCGATGTACTGTGGGGTTTGGGTCACTGCTGTCCAAAAGGCTTCCTGCTACTGCAGTGCAATGATTGCAGCTGACAAGTTAACTCCACATCAAGGCAGCAGTGGTTTGGGTGCCAGAGAGAGTCTTCCCTGGAAGCTTGCACGAGCCTAAGATTGCCAAGAGATGTGTGGGGCCCAGCATGGCAAACCCCCACACAGGAATCAAGCTGAGCAGCTTCTGGCCCACGGGAACACAAGTCAAGGCCAGGTTGGACAGGGCTTTGAGCAGCCTGGTCTAGTGGAAGGTGTCCATGCCTATGACCCAGGAGCTGGACCTGGGTGATCTCTGAGGACCCTTTGAACCCAAACTGTTCTATCACTCTGTAACAGCAGTGCCTGCTGGGACTAGGGCAGAAACACGAGGCAAACATTCCTCTCTCTCCCAATCATTAGTTTCCCAGTAATCCAAAGAACATCACTAGCATCTGTGGGGACACAATGGTCCTCATTTTTTGTACAATGATTCTGTTCTTTGATGTGTCTTAGGTGATGATATTTTGGCTTAATTAGATTGTGCTGGTACCAGACAGTCTGGGACCACTAAGATTCCTGAGTGTGAGGTGCTATGGCTTGAGGAGCTGTCATACTGATCCAGGATTTCCTCTGCAAAACAGGGAGGAGATAATACACATTCCAAACTCTCCAATCCAAAGGATTTTGTGAAATTCTTCAGTTCTAGCTCAATGGCAATACCTTAAGCCCCACCTTCTGGTGAATACCTAAAGTGCAGGGAGAGACAGCGCTCCAAGTAAAAACAGGAGTTTTCAAGACAATACTACTAAAATACAAAAATGCCTGATTCTTCAGGAGAATCCACTGATCTTCAACAAAGTGTCGAAAAAAATAGTTTTAAAAGGCATCAAGTAGTTTTATCATGTTGGATTCCATTTTCTTCACTTGATATAAACTGTCATGCTATAAAATAGACTTTATATTTTAAGCAGTTTTCTCTCTTCTCAGTAGTGGCAGTGAGCACACATAAATCAAAACCAGTCTGATCATAACCACAGGCTGAATCATGGGATGACTCTAGGAAGGTGTGAGAGAACAGGAAGAAACAGGGTGATGGCCCAAGAAGGTGCTTTTCAGTTTAAAAGCACCCTCTGAAGAGAGGCTTCTCACTAACTTGTGCTAACCAAGAGGACAAAGCATCTATTTCTGAAATCTCTTAAAGTTACTGAAGAACCTCAGGCACGGATTTTAAAAGCTCATCTAGAGATACCACATCAAGCCAAAATCACATCAATATTTTTTTCCCATCTAAACTACAGCAACTACTGTTAACCACAGTGAAGTGTCTCTGAAATAAGGCAAGCTACAAAAACACAACCTGTAATTTATGTATGGCCATAAATAAAGATGGAAGAGAGTTCCAGCTTCTTTTGGCACAATTTTTCAAAGTCTTCAATACCTAGCAGCTCAAACTTAACAAGACACTATTCTAGTCCTGATGGAACTAGAGATGAGAAATGTTCCTGAATAACCCCAGTGAGAGATGTTGGAAGAAAGAGCCAGAAAGGAAAAACAGCAAGATCCTGTTCTCTTATTGTAAAGTCACCTAACATCATTGTTTCAGAAATTTTAAAGTCACTCACCAATACCAAGAATAAGGATTATAAGAATATGGTAATACTTTCATCTATTAGTCCTATTGAAGAGAAACTGCAAATTCCTCTCTTTAAGGGAAATGCTCTAATGATCTATAATAGTCAAGTCTACTTTCCATGTGGAATGAGGCATAAAGATCTGTCAGTACAAATGGAAACAGATGGCCACCACATCTTGCTTAGGAAGACCATAGATTGGATGATTACATTTTACTTCTGTCCGTAATCTGACTTTCAAAGTTCCACATCCACTGCTGTCAAGAGAAGGTGCTGTGAAACAGAACATGAAATGTATTGCACCCTGTGCTACCCTCATCCAGCAAAAGAAAACATCAAATGAAACACACTTCTCTTCACACAGGATGACTGCCATCTCTCAGCCCAAGAACTGCTCCCCTTTTACTGGGAGAAGGCAGCACGTAGTGATGATCAGGTGAGTGTCTATTTTGGGCTAGTAAATTACTTTTCTCTTAGATATAGCTGAGCACAAAGTGCACTATTTAGAATATTTATAACAGGAGAAAGGCTGTGAAAGACGAGTGACCTGGTTTTGTTATCACTTTTGTGTGGAAACTAAACACAAATCCAGTGGATTCAATCATGGCAGAGAAAATCAAATTTAGGCTTGAAGGTCTACAAGACTTCACTGTTTAAAAAGAAAATACAATAAAATAACGATGTGGCACACATCCTCCTTCACTCATGCTTCCCCAGTCTGTCATCTCACCTCTACTCAAAAGAACTTAAGCTAGACCCAGCTACACAAGCAAACCCCTGGGCTCACCTGCCCTGATGCAGAGGTCTGCTCAGGAGGATGAGCTGTATCCAAATCATTCCAGAACAGGCTCAAGTATTTCTCAAAGTTCAGAGCTCTTGCTTACAAATTCCTCAAAGCAAAGTGTGTTCCTTGCACAATAAAATTTGTGGTGCCACAGGGGGGAGCTTGGAGCTTGTGCTGTGGCTAAAGCTTGCCACTTCCAGATCAAGAGCAAAGGACAGCTCAGCAGCATTAACAGCTGCAGCCACTGGAAACGCTGCTCTGGAAAGGCTGCTTGAAAATCATGACACATGCATACATACTGCACAAGCACTTTATTAAAGATGTTCCTTTTCAACATGATCTAAGGAGACACTCATTGACACTTTGCCTTGAAAAAGCAGCCAAACACATAACTTATAGCAGAACAGAAGTCTTACACAGTTTTTATCCACTACAGTTTGGGAGAAGACTATGAATGCAAAAAAAGACCACATTTTCCACCAAATGCACCTGTTTATTTTCTTTGAACACTTGCAAGAGAGGGAAGCCATTCCATTACTTACACCTTTATCTTCCTTCCCACCAAAGGAAGCAAGATGTCCCAGCACAGTGCTAGGAAATACCTACCTTTTTTTTACACATTATTTTCTAAATGGTGCTACATTTTACTGCAAGTTTATTAATTTTTTTTGTGTTGGTACAAAGTGCGAGCAGGAAGGCATATGATTTTAATAACTTGCACAGCAGCTATTCAAATCCATTATAAAAACATATTCCTATGTAAAGACTTTTAATTAGGCAAGAAATGTGCTTCCTTTGGATAATGGGCTTGGTTCACAGCAATACCTGTGTAATTAATGCTTATTTATTAGAAAAGCATCCCTGAATCAGTAAATGGGGCTATTGACTCTGCTGCAAACCACTATGTCAGTCTGCTTTGGTACCTCTGAAGATGTAAATCATCTACATCTAATAGGAAAACAAATTACCTGTCCTGATTCAAGCTAAAAAACAGTGCTGTAATTGAAAAAGCCTAATCCTGAGCAGCCATTGTGTTTGGTACTGCAGGATGACAGTGTAGCAATCTTTTTTTTTTTGCTTTAAACAATACCTTCTCATTACCTTACTAGGAATTCATGCTACTTGATTGTGAACTGGGCCCACTATTCATAGTATTACTATACATAACCAAAGGTCAATGTAATTAACAAAATGGATCAAACTCATTCTTTTGGAAGGAAAAAAAAAAACAAAATGAGAGACTGATTTTGCTGGGGTATTGGAGAGCTGGCTTGGTACAGAATGTTACCTCTGTACCAATGCATTTTAAACACAAAGAAATCACTGGCTAAAAGACTGATGGCTAAGACAGCATTTTCAGTGGTAGTATCTTATACTGCTGGAAACTAAGTTACCAGTGATATAACATAAATCAAGGTAGTAGTGCATTAGTTTAAAGATATATAAATATTTATTTGAATGCTGCAGCATAACAGCTATAATTTTTCACTGCTTTGATATCCAAGGATTCCTAGTACTACACAAATGTATTTTATCTGCTTCATTTTTTTGTTTTGGTACTTTCATTCAAAGCAAAGTAACTTCCATTTCTCTGTTCTGCACTGAAATAAAGACTCTTGTTTTAGTCCATAATGCTTTTCTTATTCTTTCTGGTCTGTCTCTGTCAGTGTTTGTTTTATGAGCACCAAACCCCAGACACTAGTCCCTAGTGTCCATCTCCCAGTACTCAGGCTCCCAGTGCTCTGCACATACACACCCCAAAGGCACAACCAGACAACACTGACAGCGCACCTGGTGCCTCCAAACAGGGCTCTGCAGAGCCTGAGCAGCACTGGCACTGCTACCACACCACTGGGACTTCTGCAACATGATCTCTTTTCCTAGTAGATTCCCATTAGGATTCTTGTTGGAATCTGGAAAGCAGGCACTACCCTGCATTTCCCATTTCTCAGGAGACTGCCAGAGTCATAGTGATTTTCTGTTCCTAGGACTGCTGTCACATTCTGCTAAGACCACAGGAGTCCTAAATAAGTAAACACAAACCTCCCTCTGACTTCCATCTAAAAAGTTTCTAACCATGTCTACTGCTAAGTACCTTGCTCTATGGAGACTCATGCTCCCAGCAGTTAGGAAATGAGAACACTCAGGAGCAGACAATATTCAAACAAAAAGGTAAAGACTGACAGGAGGTGAGAGAAAGCTGAATTTCCCAACATAAGCTCTGGCCTCAGTAGTGTGTGCTACTGTAAGAGCTGTTTTCTGTTGCACCAAAAAGGCAGCTTTTGATTGCACAGGTCACAGCGAGGTGAGCAATACCTGGCTGCTCTGTGACTCTGAACAGATTTGGTGCAGCAGGAGTGATGAGGTCAGAACAAGGAGAAACAATCAATTCCCATGCAGAGAAACTTGACCTTAATTCCCAAACTACTTATGTCCTCCATTTTTTTTTCCTTTGGAGCATCCAGAGCACCTCAGTTCACATTTCATATGCTTTTTGCAAGACAATTATTCTACATGATTATTATTATTTTGTGCTGATTGTCACAGAAAATTAAGTAATTAACAAAAGTCTGCATTTAGGAACTCAATATTCTTTTCACTTATTGCTTCACTATTTCACTTATTGTTTCGACTTCATATGATTGCAGCTTCGCAATAATCATATGAAGTCAAAAACAAAGTATTAGTCCTGTTTACAGACAATGAGCATTAACTGCTTATTGTGCTCTGTATCACAACAGTTAGTTTGTAAAATACAAAAAAAATAAAATTTAGTTGCTGACATCTATTTTCATATTAAATCTCCTTTCCAAATATGCATCTTCTCTACATAGATATGCCTGGAAATGTTCAGATGCATTCCATGAGAACACAAAGAAAAAAAATTCAATCCCACTAGTTGAAAAGAAATCAGCTGCAGTGTCACAGCTACAGTGCAGGAGACTGCCACTGGACTGATTCACAGAGAAGGAAAGGATTTTATCCTATTCCCTGCCTTTGATAGCATCCAAGAGGATTTGTACTCCTGTGGAAGGAGATGGTGATGATGGTGATGTGGATGAGCCCATTCTCCATTCAGGATCATATGCACTAGAATACAATGAATAACTGCTTTTTATGAGACTGCCTTGTCCTAAACTGGCCACTCTTCAAGTAAAACAGATGATGCTTACTTACAATACTAAAATGTTTTTAATAGGACACACCTTTTTCAGAGTTGCTCTCCATCTCCAAGGCAGGACATACCTTTTATCAATTAAGATAGGGCACCCCCTTTGAGTGTGTAACTATAGGTTTGTTGCACATCAGGTAATGAATCTGATTTGGTGGACAATGCTGGGAGTAGGCTGCCAGGGAGCCTGTCCTGAAGGGAATATGGAAAATGAAACACACACACCCACACCACCCCAGGAGCAACCTCCTATGGGAGAGTACACATTTTGATGTGGATCACTCAGCTTTTGAACGTGGTGCACACTGAGGGGCTCTGTGCTTATTTTACCCAGTCTACCTCACAGATATTAATTAGAGGGTTTCAAAATTAATAACAGTCCCAATATTTACTGTGAGTTCATGGTCACAACATGACCTGTAGTAGTGTGAGCACCTCTGAAAGGACAGACAAGCAAACAGAATTTATTCCCTTCTTCTAGTGCATATGCTGTAGTGTGTTCTTGGGCTTATGTGTTACAGCTGAACTCATCTAAGCAGGTTTGTTGCCTTCAAAATAAGGGATCCTGCTCCCCAGCACAGAGAACTTCTGCTTCAGGCCACTGTCTTCACTTCTTTCCAGATCATGCTCTGGTACTCATCACATAATGAGTTCGTCCAAGTCACTAATCTGCTGTAGAATTATTTCTCTTTTTTTTTATTGCTGAATTTGTTTTCTGCCAGATCAGTGACCTGAACTGACCCACTGTATGGTAAAATGGAACCAGCAAAGGGGAAAGGGGGAGCAGGAGCTGAGAGTGCATAGCTGCGTGTAGATTGGTGAGAGCAGGATCTCCTCTTTAAGTAGCAGTAAAAGTAACAGCAGATCTAATAGCACCTTTATAAACTGCCAAGCAGGGAATTAATTTTTCCATGCTATTCTGCTGCAGGATGGTCCTGGAGATATAGTGGGCTGGTCCTGGGGCCAAGATCTGCACTGCAGGGCATTGTGTTCTGCCTCCACATTGTGCTAGTTCTCAGAGCTGTTTGTGCTGTCATCGAGTGGTTGGCAGTGTTGTATTGTTCTTGTGAGCTTATTCCCAGACTGTATGTCAATCCAGAATTGATTCAAGGCTGGTTTTAAGCCATCCATATGGCAGTTATTGACAGAAGAAAGCACTATAGCACACATTACATTTATTATTCTGAAACTTTAGGAGGGATGTAAATGGTACATCAGTCTCATGCAAGCCTGTGCTGCCTGAAATTTAACTATTTACTTGCTAGTCTAAGTACTCTTACTTTGCACTTCGGTAAGAAAACATACTACTAACTAAGAGCAGGCTTCTCTCACTCTTTTTAGTCATAAAAGAAACTAAATCCTAATTTCCTTCTTCTTTACACTGGCTTCTGGCTTCTTATTCTCCTAATAACCCATGCCTGCAATGAAGGTTCAAAGAAAAAAAGGCTTTCCACAATTACTTAGAAAGGTCAAAGACATCACTTCCAACTTAAAACCCAATTAAATATACCACTTCTGGCACACAGCAGCTCAAGCAGTCATTCTCAATAACATATACTCAAAAATGTTACATATTCTAATAATAAATTCATAACAATTCATATTCTAATAAAATGGCAGGACTTGTTCACTGGCAGACTGGAGGAGCCTAAGAGTCTCAAAGCTGAGCCCAAAGGGAAAGCCCTGTTATGCTCCCAGCTTTTCCTAGCACTGAGCAGCTCCACCTTCACCAAGGACAGTTCACCTGTGAAACTGATCATAAGTTATTCAGTTATTGCAAGGAATTTAATGATTTAGATTAAATAAAACTGTTGTGACATCTGTTATGCTGTGAGACTAATGAAAGCTTTGAAATTTGAAGAAAACAGAAATACTTGAAAGCACTGTTAGTCCATAATTTTTGAACTTTTAGTTAAGTTCCAGGAGAATAAAAAAAGAGGAAGAGAGGGGATTGAAGAAAAGAGGGTGGAAAAGATGGAAAGAAAAAGGAAAGAATGATAGGAACAGAAACAGAAGGAAAGCACTACTTGATAGGTAGTTTACCAGGAAACTTGCAAGCAGACATAGTCAAAAATGAACAGGCATTCATCTGCTATTCCATTTCAGTGAGATGCTAAACTCCTCAAGGTCAGCTCAGAACCCAGCTTGAATTTTGCTGAATCTATAAACTCTGCAGATCAGGGATCTTTGCTTCTCTTCATTTTAACATACCCTGATAACATTAATTATTATGCCTCTGGTACATTTTGTAAACACTCGAGGTACTGAATCTATTACTAAAAACACTGTACTATTCTCCTGCTGGGAGGAACCCCCACTCTGAGTTCTAGAGAATGCAACTCATAGTTAGGAATTTCGGTGATTTTAACTTCCTCCCACCAGCACATGCAAATGACTGCAAGTACTGACAAGAGCTGCATTCTGACATGCTCCTGCAGCTGTCAGGAGAGGCAGCAGAACGCCCGCCCTGCTGGGGAGCTCACTTACCTCTTAGTTCTCTGCCTTATGAGGCTGCACAGTGAACAGATCCTTTACCTATTGCTTTCAGGTTAACAAACACAACAGATTAAAAAAAAAATATTGAGGATAAGTAAGCGAGAAATTAGGCAAACCAGGTGATGGTGAAGAGAGGTGGTGGAAATTAAAATGTCCGTTTTTTCCCTTCTTCTGTTACTGCTGTCTGTGGATATTACAAAGGCAATTAGTCAGCTCTGGTTTTTTGTGATCTCTAAAACAGTAGGAACTGCTGATGATAAATGTGCTTAGGGATTACATATTTGAGGGTTTCGTGGAAGTGTGTGAAACATACTTCACAATATACGAGTCTCTTAGGCCTCATTTCCCAACACCTTGTTCCTTGTGCCAGATGTTTGTATCAGTGTCTCATGAATGCAAACTGCATACAAAATAAGAAGTTTCTGTGGGTTTTATGATTCATGTTCATTATCAACCAATAGGGAGTCATAGAGCAATATAAAATCAGGCTAAAGATTGCTTCAACAGGACAGCTAATTTATGGCAGTATTAAAACCTCCCTAGACAAGGTGTTCATATATTTGCCACGCTTACCATTTTTTGCTAATAGGTAATGGCAATCCTTCTTGTTGCAAATAAAACACTTGTTATCTTCAAATCCACTGAGAACTTGGTGGTCCAGCTTTTCTTCACCTTTGGTGAAGAGACTTCCATGGTTTTGACTGCCACTACTAAGTTTCCCTCTGCTTCCTCTTCTTTAGGACGATGATCTCTAGCTCTTGAGAACTTTATCTTGTGCTTTCTTCCTTTCCAATGACTCTGCCCCTCCTGGAGTACTCTGCCTGCTTTTGCTTTCCAGAGCCCTTTCCTGCAGCGTGGCGCTGCGGGCTCAGCCCGGTATTGCTCCGGCCCCACAACCCTCCCCACGCAGAGCAGCTGACAACAGCAGGCACCTCACGGGAGCCTCGCCACATTTCACAAACAGCTGCAATTCTTAACACTGTCTACACGGGTACCTCCCTTCGTGCTTTCAAAGGCTGCGTTCGCCTATTAAGAGTGACGGGCTCCTGCAGGCGCAGCTCCGTACTCGCGCCTTATTCCGCAACGCCGAACTTGGGATCTCCCGGCGGCGGCGCTGCCAGGCCAGGGACAGGGGCAGGGACAGTGACAGGGGCAGGGCAGTGACAGGGGCAGGGCCGGGGCAGGGCCGGCCCCCTCCCGCCGCCTCCCCCGCTTCCTCCCAGCCCCGCCTGTTGATGTTTCACTTGCTTTTAATTCCCGGGTCGCAAGATGGAGGCGGCACTGGGACGTCGGGAGCTGCTGCTGCTGCCACTGTCGCTGCTGCTGCCGCCTCTGGCCGCCGCTCTGCTGGGCCCGGCCGCGCCGCTGGGACAGGTACCGCCGGGGCCAGCCCTGCCCTGCCACTGCCACTTTCCCTGTCCCTCTCCCTGCCCCTGCCACTGTCCCTCTCCCTGCTCCTGTTCCTGCTCCTGCCCCGGCCCGTGCCCCGCTCCCTCACGGGGTGAGCCGGACCCTGCCACGGGCAGACAGGGCTTCCCCTCTCCCTTTGCTGGTTCGTCCGTATAGGATTCGATGTGCGGTACCTGACAGGTCTGAGGGGAAGGTGGTTACTTCTGTGCAATGTAGATGTGTTTATACTGTGTTTTCAGGCTTGTCTGCCTACATCTCCGTGGTTCAGTGCCGTAGAAGTACGCGCTGCATTAGGTCCACACTTGAGCCTAGCCTACTCGTGATTCGAACCAAGAGAAGGGGTGGATATCTGTTTGATGTATTGGTGTATATCTGTAAACATACAGGGCATTGTGTTGTTTGTTTTTCTATTCCAATATCTATGCTGTATCTTCGTGACATCAGTTTTTAATTTGGTGGCTTTTTAAAGAGTGGAAGGAATATGTTGGGTACTACTTAGGAGAACTTTACAGTGGGGATAAAAAGATTTGCCACAGCACCAGGTGAGATCTGACCTCTAGAATTACAGAAGTGCTGGGTACTTCTGCCTGAGCTTGAATCATGGTCAGATACATCCTCTAAAATTGGTATAATTGTGAACCCAAGGTGTAAGATCACAGAGGGAAGAGTTGTGAGGGGTTTGTAGTCAACTTGTCTAGCCAATGTGAAGTTACTGATCAATTACCTGACCAGTTACTGACCAGTTACCTGACCAAATTTATTATGCCTTTTTCCCCTCCAGAGTTACTTATTTATTGGTGTAATTAAAGTAAAACATTTACAAAAAGCCTGGCAGAGGCCCTGAGCTGGCACATCCTGTGTTGCGAAGCAGGATTCATTCCTGGCCTTACTTCCTGGTTCCTGCTTCTCTTTATGAACTTCTGAAGAGAGACATCCTTAGCTCTGATTTCAAAACGGGGATCTAGATCTTCAGACTCCTACAAAAGTGCCTGAATGCCTGGAGTGAAGTGTGTTAAAGAGAGCAGAGGGAACTCAGTATTTGGGTACTTTGCCTGTCCCTCTGAGAAAGGGAGTGCTGGCTTGAATTTGCCAGAAGGCTCATGAAGTGACAATGTAATGCAGACTTGTGCTCTTGCTCACCTTCTACCCAGAAACTGTTACACTTCCACACTGAAACTACAGCTTGGTAGCATTAAAGTTCTTTGTCACTGCTGGCAGTTTTAAAGGACAGGGAGGCACATTTGTGTCTGCTGTCTTTGGATGTGAAAGCATGAGCAGGGCACAGGGGTGCTGGGGCAGTGCCACGTGAGGCAGCTCGGGGTCAGAGATAGAACAGAGATGTTTTGGGGTCAGAGATAGAACAGGTATGTTTTGGAGTGTGAGTGGGGCTTGACTTAGGAACTGTAGTGCCTTATGGGCACAGCTGTGCTGTTAGTGGGGTTCAGTTTGTCCATTTGTGCCGTACTGCTCAAGTGGTCTTGTGAGCTCATGATTTGCTAGTGTCTGCACTCTTAGCTTTATATGGGTCTGGTGGCCCAAGTACATGCAGAAAATTTCTCTAAGAGTCAAAAAGCGACACATAAATCTTTACTTTAGTGGTTTTT
The DNA here is from genome assembly GCF_051311805.1 of Agelaius phoeniceus. Taxonomy (NCBI): domain Eukaryota; kingdom Metazoa; phylum Chordata; class Aves; order Passeriformes; family Icteridae; genus Agelaius; species Agelaius phoeniceus. The sequence continues at coordinate 58,855,152 of NC_135267.1, forward strand.
TCTTTTTAAATGTTTAACTTAGCAAAATAAAAATCTGTGTTTTCTCCTGTGCTATTTAGTTTTGTACATACAGGACCAGTTTTGATGCAGAAGGAACAGTGTGTCTGGAGGAAGTTTTGAGTAGAAGAATCAATGTTTTTTTACACTGAGCTGTTTTTTGGTGGCCTGTTAGGAACAGAAGTGCCTGGGCAGTGGGAATAGGAGGAGTGGGAATGCCATGCTGTCAAGTTACCTTCACAAGCTATGATCTCAGTGACAGTGGGCTATAGGGTCAGATTAACTGTGGTGTTTCCTCAGGATGGCCTGGAACTGCAGACTGGTTGGGAGCAGGCAGCATCAACATGGTCAGCTTTGCTTTGGCTGGGCACCACAACTGTGCTTTACAGCTCTGTGAGCCCACTGGCTGCACTCTACTAACAGCTTCACATTTTGTTAACTCTTCCATGTGGAGATTAAAACTGGTGTCAAAGTTTACCTCTGTGCTGATGGCAGTGGTGTTACAAGAACCATAGTGGAAAGACTGAGGAATAACCTTGAGACACTGGAATAGCATTTTGTAAGGCTGAAATGCTTTTGTTCAGCTCTTTTGGAATGTGAACGCCTCAACTGTTGTGCAATACTTGTAATTTCTTAAAAAAGCTGTTTTGAAATCTGGACTCTTTTTTTAACATTAGCATGTCTGTTCTGGTTTTTAGTTCTCATAAAATTTGGATATGCAAAACTGGACTAAAAATTGATTTTAGACAAAATTGGAGGGTTGTTGTTTTGTGGGGTTTTTTTTCTTTAAAAAAATTAAAAGGGCATGATGCAATAAGACAACTGACTTTCACATTAAAGTAATGCTTCTGGTGCAAGGTCAGGAATAAGGTTTGTGCTTTAGAGTATTTTTTTAATGTGCTGATAGGAACTGGCTGAAAGCAGTGCTAACACCATGTTATTTGCTTATTCTGTTTACCTCTTGATAATTTAGGCTAGCAGAGTTCTTTCTAAATAACATATTTGCTTACCAGATTTTTTTTTCTTTTTAGTTTAGTTCAGTTGCCTGGAAAAAAAATGTTTTTATATTATTTGTTGCCTGCAAGAAACCTCTGTGTGGATGGGTCGTTTCAGAACAGCAGGAAATAATCTTCACTGCATCAACCATTTGATGCAGTGAGTACAGTGTATTTTAATCAAAGAAGAAACTTGTTAATAGCAATGTGCTGGAATGTTTCTTCCATCACTTCATGTCAGTTTCTCTATTAGCAGTCTGGCACATGTGAATTTTGGGCCTGAAAGAGCTGACATCATCTTCCAATGTATATTTGATTAAATAAAAGCAGTATGCTGCAACTGTGTCTCCGTGATGTAAGACTGAGTATACACCTTTAAAACTCATGATAAAATATCATAGTATGAATTGGTTTAATAGAGAAGATACAAAGGCAATTAATTCTGGTAACACACATAGGGGAAAGGGAAGGATAAACCATGTTATAGTGAGAGTCATTGTAAAACAAGGAAGGAATTAAAGTAAGTGTGCTTGTTCAGAAAAGCAAAGTAAAGCAAAAGCATCATGTCAGATTATTATATTTAAAAAGTTTAGCTTTAGCTAGTTAAGAAAATACTGAATGTAGTTATCTTACCCTAAATACTGTCATGCAGTTTAATAATGCCAAATCTTAATGGAGAAAATTTTGTACAAAAGTTTTCTAAAATGTGAGGGACAAATTATCATCCTGCAAACTTGTGAAATTCTATCTTGTCATGTCAAGCTTTTACCATGGTTACTTCTCAATTCAGTTATGCCTGATTGCAGTTAAGACTCTACAACTTAGTTCTGTTTTGATTCTTGCAAAAGAATTATGTGAAGCATGGATCGTGGAGCCCTGGATTGCAATATATAGTTACTCTGTTTGGAGCCAGTTGTCCATGTGAGTGCCAGGACTCAAGTGGTATGAGCTTGTATGGTAGTTTTGTTTGTCTATTCAGACACTTCTTTTCCCATAATCTCTTCTCAAATTTAGAAACAGGTTATTGGTTTTGTCTATTTTTTACCTGTTTGACAACCTGACATTTTTCAGTTGCAAACAGGATATCAGCAGTGCCTGTGTAAAGGCTGTGAGGGGATTGTCTGCCTTTCAAGTCTCTGTACAGCTGGCCATCTTGTAAGGCATTTGCCATCTGTTCCCAGGGCTGCCCACTTGGCTTCCCACAGACCTTGGAGCAGAAAGAGCCTTGTTTGGAGAGCCTCAATGGAGAACAGCTGTGCTTCAAGTGGGCCGGCTGCTAGCAGCAGAATCTTGATGGGCTTTGTGTGACTGATGCAGCTGGGTAGCACTGAGCACTTACCCTGTACTGGGAGAAACTGTACTGTGCACCCCATCAGGTGTTCACTGCCTGTGGATAAATTTTTTCCACGATTCTTTAATCAGATAATCAGATCTGTTTGAAGTTCCTACGTGATTGGACCCATCAGCTTTTTCTTTTGCGGCATTTTTTTACAAAGCAATATTAGGTGAAATGTTTTCTGTAGATTTGTGTGGTGTTAGTCTTTGAGAATTAATGAATATTCCTTTTTAACTTATGCCAGATGCTTTATATTCTTTGCTGACATCTTTCCCCCTTTTTGTTCTTCTGCTGCTACTGCGATTATACTGCCCCAGTTAACAGTCCTGGATTCTGTTGTAGCACACAGTGAAAGAGAAAAGGAACAGAAAATGATCACTATCTGCTTACCTCTGCAGATCCAAGTTCAGAGAAATTCACTAGTTCACTGTAACCTGTGCCATCACACTTAGTGCTGCTGCTTAGCTGTCCTAGAACAGAATGACTTACATTTGCTGTCCTCTTTGCAGGTTCTGTGGCCATTACCACTGTAAATATCACTGCTGGAGTGCTAAAACAGGGATGAGAAATCATAGGAAAAATCAGGAGAGACATTTACATCCTAAAAGAGCATTAAGAATGATAGGGCCATTTTTTGTGCACATTGGAGTTTTGTGTGAAGGCATTTACCAGCACAGGAGGGGACAAGGGGCTGCAAAGTATGAAATGGGGTCAGTGGTAAGCTGAAAGCACATCCCAGTTCTTAGGGACTTGAATTGCTTCTTGGGGTTATAATTTCATTCTGGCTCTGTCAAAGCACTGCTTTTTCAAATATTCCAGTGAATTCAGAACCTTTTAAATTACAGGCCTGTCTGAAACTTGCACGATACTTGCATGTTAATACTGAAAAGTGTATTGTAAGTTATACAGCCAAGTTTTACACTCACAGTTGAGGCTTCTCCAGAAATTGACTGTGCAGTAGTATGGAACTACTGCAGAGTTCCCGTGTTCTGCTTTCAGTGGCTTTGTTACTGCAGGATTGGCTTACTATGCTTTTACAAAATAAGGGATGTGGGGTTATTTGCTGAAGTACATAACCACAAGACATATCTACAAAGCACTATAAAACACTTTCTTCCCCTCCACCCTCAGGCTGTGAATTTTATTATGGTAACATAAAAAAAATTCCTCTGTTGAACTTAAAGGATGTTCTCTAAGTGTGTGTGTCTTCAGCCCTAGGACTGGAAAGATGGGGATTTGAATTATCACTGGAGCACTTTCTAGCAAGTGTGGCTTGTCAGACCAGGCATTTCATCCTGAAAGACTGGTACAAGAGCTGTTGGCCACATCTGTTTCCCTCCCCTTTAGGAGGCATAAAGAATGTATGGCTCTTGAGCACTTATCAACATGCAGATATTGAAGGGGTACCAATCAGGCCTGTGAACACAGGGGCAGTGCTGTGCATCCCTTCTTCCCTGCTGTGGGTGAAAGTGGCTTAGCTGGGATGGTGCTCTGCTCTCCTGTGAGCTGCTGCTTCCTTTCCCCAGCACTCCTGCCCAGCTTTTCATTGCAGTTGGCATGCATCTTGTTGTTTTTGCCATCCTGTAGGTTTTGTTATGGGGTATGTGTAGGGTCAGGAAGATTTGCCACAGCAGGACCCATTGCGTTTTGAGTGTGGTGCTGCAGGAGACCCCAGTGGGAAGGCATGGGAAGACAGCAGTGTGAAACCCACCCTTAAGGAAGGGTGAGACTGAGCTGGAACACTGCTGTTTTCTGTGGGAAGACAAGAGGAGTAATGAACAACCTGTTCATAAATTGCAAAATGAGAGCAGATGAGAACTGAGTAGAATGCATGTACAGAATATGGGAAGATCTCAGTAGAATTTGTTGGATCTGGATGTGAACAGACTAGTCCCAGTAATAGCAACAGCATGAGTTCTCTGTTGTGTGTGAACACAAAAAATTGCAAGGGTCATGATGCAGCTGCTGTAGGGGAATGCTGATCGTTGCTCTGAGTTACTGAGGAGCTTTATGAATCTGTACCATTAAGGAGGTGCATCACCATCACCTGAGATGGTGGTGAGGACAGATGTCTCCCAAGGAAATGCTGCAAGGACAGACAGATCACACAGCAGAGGCAGTCTGACAATCTGTCTGCATCAGAACAAGGAGCCCAGCTCATTCTTCCCAGCTGTGTTCTTGGATCTCTTGTGCTTGTCCAGCTCTTCCTTGCTTGTTCAACTGACAGAAAAACGGTCTGACAAAAAAGGGAAAGTTTTTGTGCCAATTTAATGAGCTAAATTACCTCTCTGACTTGGGATGGATGAGAGAAGGGAGTGCAGGAGAGATCTGCACTCTTTTTCAGTGGCAGAGGCAGCAAGTGGTTAAACTGTCTTATTTGTCTGGACCTTGCAATCTGTTTTTTGAACCTTTGACAGCACAGAAGTGATCCACTGAAATATTTCATTTCTTAAACATGTAATGTGTTCTTCAAGTGCAAGTTTTAAGTATGTTCCAGGATTCATAACAGTGCTTGTGGATACTGTGTCAACAGAGCTGACAGCTGTTTTGAAGGAAATTAATCATTGTATGTATAGCTAACTTTGTACATTTAACAGTCAATTGTTGAGCATATCAGCTTCCTTCATGCCTTCACTTTCAAATAAAGCATTTGATTAAAAAGAAAAAAAAAAGGAGGGGATTTTCCTATTTTTCATCAGTCATTTCCTTTTTTCTTGTAATCTCAGTGAGTCTCTTTGTAGATGTTGAAAAAAGATTGTGAAATACTTTCTGTGTAAAAAAACCTCAGATGTAATTCCTGGCTTAAAAAATGAGGGACTGTTAAGACTGCCAGTAAAATCCATCTTCTGTGCCCTTTGAATTCCCAGAAAACAGAAAAACCTAGGAACAAAGTTTTGGTAATCTGTTTAACAGTTTGAGAGTGTAAAAGAGTTCTGAATGCTAAGAGCTAAAAGATCTAAAAGTTTGGTGGATTTTTATGTTATTATTAATATACACAATTCTTAAAATATGAAAAGGAAATGAGTGGTTTGAGGAAATTACAGGAAGACAGGATAGAATATATCCTGTGTTTATACTGTTAATCCAGTTTATATTTTCAGTTACAGAGTTCACTTGTCTGACTAATTTGGTAATTTTAATTTCCTTTGAATAGCTAGGATTTAAGTTTTGAAGAAAAGCCAATATAAAAACCTGTTTCATAGAAGGGGCACTGAGGAAGAGATTTCACTTTGGTCTCAGTGGCCAGAGAGTTTTCCTACTGATATGCCAAATGGGTCTGAAGTACTTCCAAGTCACTTTGAACCAAAAAGTTACCTGTGCTAGGTTTGAAACCATTCTTCTCATGATGCCAGATTCCATCTGAATCAGACTTGGAGGTTGTTTTTCAGTTTTTGACAGTTCTGGCTCCTTGGATATGGTAATTAACACCTATTGTTTCAATGACTTTTTGACATTCTTGTCACACTTCAGAGTTTTCTGTTCCTGAACTGGGCTGTATTATGTTAGGTATTGTATATTTCACATATTTTCTGGCTGAAAATCTAGTGTTGTGTAAAAATACAAAATGAAAAGTCTTATTGTGTATTTACATTTTTATTTATTTTAAATTCTGAGCATGTTCAACTTTTTATTGAGACATGACTCACTTTTTAACTGTTGGTTGTGAAGTAATGACTCAACTACAGAGCTAAAGAAGATGCTGAAGGTGTGGAGATGTTTTCCAGAGGAAAATGGCTCCTCAGAATCACCGAATCATTTGGATTGGAAAAGACCTCTAAGATCAAGTCCAGGCTTTGACTGACCACCACCCAGCTATCTAGAGCATAGCACTAAGTGCCATATCCAGGTGTTAATGAAATGAAGTTGTAATGATTTAAGGCTTCCACAGGCCAAATATGGAGCTTAACATTATTTTTAAGAGGTGTCTGAGGAAGGCAGTATGGCAGTCATTACTTTTGGCTATGTACAAGATTTGATTTTTGTATGTAGTTTTTTTCAGGGACAGACCTGGGACACTTAAGGTCTCATTTGCAAAGCAGCCCCTGAAATTACTAGGGAGAAATAAGACAGAATGAGTGATTCAATAAATTACAGCAATTAGGGGTTGAATAAAGAAGCAAATCTCCCTTTTCTGTGAGTTTGAGGTGTCCCATGTGTCATAATTTGGGAATCATAACCAAAGAAAGAAGAATTTCTGCTGACAAAACTGAACGTTCTTTAGTATAGACTAACTTCACTTTGAAGACTAACTGAAGTGCTTAAAAAACATTTACAGAGAATCTGATTTTTACCTTTTGTGGTCTATTATTTTTCAGCTCATATGAGAGACTCCCATTATATCCGTGTGAAACAAGTGATTAATATTACTATCTTTATTACAAAAACCCACAAACTATACATAGGGGAATGCAGATGTCATTCTTTCTCATCAATACTCTTTACTAAAAAGAGGTGTGAAAAAAACAGACTGTTCCTTACATGAAACAAGAAAGCATATTTCTTTTCCTTCTGCCTGCTGGATAGAAAGCCTGGGAATGCGCTCTGGCGTTAGTAAGAAGTCATTCTGCCAGGACAGTACAAGAAAGTTGCAATGGTTCATGTGTTTTCTCAAACTTACATCTCTTCTGTTTGGTTTTTTCCAGGAAGCAATTAGGGTTGGTGTTATGATGCTGAACACCAGTGGAGAACTCCACAAAGTACAGGTTTGTCCGGTTTTTCTATTTATTCAGTGAATTAATATGCAGCAAAACAAAGTCTGCAGCAGCTGCAACTATGTCCTTTATTCTGACATCAGTCAGTATGGAGTGTGTTCCTCTGAGAGCAGGATTGCAGCACAGGGGCAGGAAACATACACTCATTCTGGCTGTCTTTCTTTCAGGTTCTTTTTAACATCACCTATGTTAATGGACAGGTATATCTAAATGACTTTCCTATGAAAAGCGGGGTTGCCCACATAACATGCCAAACAATAATATGTGAGTATTCTCTTTTCTTTTTTTTTTTTAATTTTCCTTCCCCCCCGGGGTATTTGACTTCCCTGTTGTCTAGTAACCAAAGCTTACAATGGCTATGTGTTCTGTATTTTGTAAACCAGATCATTGTGGAAACAAAACATTTCCCAAGGTAGAACAATTTTGGTATTAAAATGGATCAAAAAAATCTTACCGCCTTCATCTCAAGTCACATTAACAGGCTTGTGTGTAAATGGTCTAATCTGAAATCCAGACCCTGCCCATCTTTTCAAAAGCATGTTTTGCACTACAAGCTAGACAATGTAAACAGAAGGATGCAACTCCACCCTGCTAATGGCTGTGTCCCTAAGTTGGTTGGCATATATCCAGAAGGAGATTCAATAACAAAAGTATGAATTGTTGTTAGGAAGATCATTTAAGGATATCACTTCTGGTCTATTGGACAAACAAGTTGCTGCTGGATAGGATATTATAGCACAAATACTGAACTTTAATGACTGCAGTAGTCAATGACTTCAAATTGTCTTGAACCTGCTGTTTTTCCACTGATTCAATGCTAGATTTTTTTTGTGAAAAAACAAAGTACTGTGTAATTTTTTTGGAGATCCACAGAGCATATTGTATCATTAATTAAACAAGGACCATTATTTAAGCTTCTGTTGTATTGAGAACAATCTTCTGCTGCATGAGATGCAGTCAGTCTCTAGGTTGATACCTGAGGTCATCCTCATCAGGCTCTTAGAGAATACTATCACTTTTTCAAATTGCTTCTCTGAGCTGTGACCTTGTTGCTTGAACCCTTCTTTCCCAAGCATGATCAATTATTAATTTGACAGTATTTCTTTTCTGGAGAGGGAGACCAGTAGAAAAATTCTCTTTTTCTGGTACAAAACCACGGCAAAACAGCATTTACTTGCAAAATAACTCACTCCAGAAAAATAGGTATGATTTTATTGACTAATTCTGAGAGCTCCTGAGCACTCTTCTGTATTTCCTATTAATTTCCCAAATCATAGTTGTAGCACTTGCAATGACTGGTTTTGAATCTGAAACATTGAGGAAAATACTGATTTGACTTGGGAGCTAGAAACCTGGAGCTCTTTATCTCCATGTTTGGGTCTGAGCCCCCAGCACAGTACCTCTCTGTTAGCTGTAATGTAATGTTTATACTATTTAGTTACTAAATTATTGACAACAGATTCAGGTAGTGTTTGTAAAATGCCAAAGAAATATCAAGATACTTATAAATAGAGGGGGAAAATGCTCCTGAGTGTATATAAAAACAAAACTTGACCTTAATAATCATGCTTTTGAATATTGGAGACGACATACTCTGACATCATTGTCAGATCATTCTTGGCACCTACATCCCCACTTGAAGTTCCCCCAAATGTCAGTTTTGGAAGTGTGTGTCACTCCTGTGAATGTAGAGGTGGTTGAAGAGCCTGACACATGGTAAAAGCTGGGAACACAGGGAGCTCCAGCTGCTTGGCATCTCAGAGGCTTTGGGCCTGTAGTGCATCCTTGCTGCTCCAAGTCAGAAAACATTCAGTAACCAGGTTAGTGCCCTGGCTCGCACCTGTAGGGAACTGTACTTCTGCCACTTACTTTGGCAATGGAAGACATTACTAAATTATGCCAGAAAGTATTTTTCTATATTTTAAATAAGAAAAATGACTTTATGAGGACAGGGATCACAGCATAAAAGTAGTGGACACACTGAGTAGTTACTGTGTGACTGAGAGACCCAAGTTGAGCCTTATTCCACATGACCTGATAGGCTCAGAACTGCAAGTGACACACAGCACCAGTGGCTTAGCAGCAGGGATGGTTTGGTCTCAGTTCATGTCCCTTGGTATCTGCATGCTGGAGAGATCCCCCACCTCCACTCTTGTGCTTCTCCAGGGCTTCAGTTCTAGCATGCCCTCATCTGAAGCAGAGGTGTGATCACTGGGAGAAGGATACTGAGACTATGCAGAAAACAGCCAGGGTAGAAAGGCAGTTCCATGTGTACTTGCAGAATATGAAGTTGTTGAAATAGCTGAAAGCTTTTGGGTAGGAAGAGAGGTTGAGGTGTCACCAGTCACATAGGAAAACAGAGAGGGGGACAGAAAAATACGTAAGAGGAAACTGGCACTCATCTTGAGCAGGAGATGCAATGTACCTGGAAAAGACCATATTTGTTTCTGTATTCAGAGGAAGGGGAATGTTGTGCAAATGAAGATGTTGGGGGGCTGGGCTGTGACATTACTCTTATGAGCTCCTTTGGACAACTGAATTAAGAATGCAGCAGTAACCAAGCCAAAGAGCTCTGCTTAGAGGGCTTAAATGCAAGCCTCAAAGGCAGGGATGTCACCTTGTTTGCAGGCTCCCTGAGTCAGGGGATTGTACAGCTCTCCTGTGTTATGAGACCTGCTCTGGGTCTGATTTGGTGCGATATACTGGTAAAAAAAAATCATGGCACCTGTTTTAGCTGTTGGCCCAGATTACTGCTGGCTGTAAAGGCTGGAAGTGTTCAGGACATCAGCATAGCACACATGTTCTGGCATCTCTGGCTTGATGCTAGTGGTACTCTGACTTCTCCATTCAGCTGCTGCATGTGCAGAGGCATCTGTGTCACAGCTGCATCTCTTTTCTCTGTGGCTGGGTACTGCTTTCTGGTTGAGGTGGTTTCTCCTTGAAAATCATGACATTGTGTGTTAACAGTGGAGAACAGAAGCTTGGATAACTTACCGGATCAGCAGCACCTGGGAACTGTCAGTGTTCGAATCATGGTTCACGAGTGGCCTTTGGCATCCACTTCTGATTTGCAGCTGATTGTTGTTCAGGAAGAAGTGACAGAAATTGATGGGAAACAGGTAAAAAAAGCCCTGCTACAACATTCTGCTTGTTTTTAATTTAGGAGAGGCAAGTAGTTCTCAGGGATTACAAGGTTTACATGTATCTGGCTGATGATTAGAACACAAAGTATGTAATTAGTGTTAACACAGTACTGAGGGAGACAACAGCAAAGTTGGCAGCATTAACAGTGGGGGTGTCTCATGAAGAAACTTCAAGTTTTAATGCTTCTTTTTATATTTTAATAATTATCATTAACTATATCACGTGCACTTTGAATAAGTGAACTTGTGCAAGCAAAGCCAGATTCACAAGCAAGAGTTGATTTATAAAATAATGTACATAACTAACAAAAGGGGCATAGGCTCATTCTGTGTCTTGAGGTTTTCCCCATTGTTTATTCCAAGCTAACAAAAGGTTTCAATCAGGTAGCATGGGGAGCAGCTTGCAGCAGGAAACTCTTATGGCTAGTGGGCTTACTGTGAAAGCCCACTACACCTGAGAGCTTAGTCTTAGAAGACTTTGCATGTAAGACAATTTGTATCTTGATAATGAACACGGATTTTGAGATTAATAAGCACCTCCACCCCTCTGATTCTAACTATTTGCACAAATAGCAGTCAATGTGAGGGGTTGCAATTCTAGCTGAGGTTGAATTGTGCAGAACTGAGTTCTCAAATCCACCTGTGTGGTGTAGCTGATTTACTAATTAAAGAGATTCTGTAGAAAAGATCCAGCTGCTGAAGCCAGCAACTGGCTTATTTCTGTTCTTGTTTCTGCACATCTGTATCTTACATGTAGCCAGGCTTTTTTGAAGCTGGATTGTGTTCTGCTGCCTTTTTCTTTCTTTAAAGGATAATAATCATAATACCATTGATTCTTGATTAATTGCATGGTCAGCATACAGTAGTTTTTACAGGGATCTGATCATGTCAGAATCTCAGTCTGTTAGTGAAAAGCCCCACTGAGAGGTCTGTAGCTTTTCCAATGAGATCTTTATCCCACTGCTAATAGCCTAAGAATCATGGTTTGATTCAGTTGTTACACAACAATGGCATTGTATTTCAGGCCTCAAACTAGACACCACAATGCATTTCAGACTTTCACAGGACCTAGTAAAAACAACCAGAAAGCCAATGCTGTTTCCTTGATTGTTCCTTTAAGTCAAAAGCAGTCTCCCATAAGCACAGCAGAGGAGCAGAATCACCTCCCTCAACCTTCTGGCCACACTGCTTTTGCTGTAGCTCCAGGACAGAGTTTGCTTTTTGGAATGTGGGTGCACATTCCTAGGTCGTGTTGAGCTTTTCATCCACCAACATTCCCAATTCCTTTTCTCTAAGGCTGCTCTTTATCCATTTGCTGCCCAGCCTGTACTTGTGCTTGCAACTGCCCCAGCCCAGGTACAGCACCTTGCACTTGGCCTTGCTGAATTTCGTGAGGGATCCACCTCTCAGGCCTGTTCAGCTGCTGCTGGGTGGCATCTCTTCCCTTCAGCAGGCTGACCACACGGTGTCATCAGCAAACTGAGGGTGCACTCAGTCTCACTGTCGGTGGTGCCAGCAAAGTTGCTACACAGCAGCAGTGCAAATACCCATCCCTGAGGACACCCCTTGTCACTGATCTCCATTTGGATATTGAGCCATTGGCAGCAACTTTCTAGAGTGCAAGCATCCAGCCAATGCCATATCCACTGCCTGGTCCATCTGTCAAGTGCATGTCTCTTGGTTGGAGACAAGGAGTTCAAACAGGACACTGTCAAATGCTGTGACACTTGGCTTGCAGTTGTTGAAAACAAGCAATGTTCCTGCAAAAGCAGAAACGTCAGTCTCGCCTTAGCAAGAATTTCAGTGTTTGCAAGTGCTTTCACTACATATCTGAGTTTTCCATGCCCTAAAATGCCTCCCTGCAAGAGGACAGTGATGTACCATGTAAGTGATTAAAACAGCCCGTGGATTGACTACCATGTGCTTTTGCAGGGAGTGAAACCCAGTCTGTTCAAGTGAAACCCAGTCTGTTCAGCATATTTTCTGATGTGGTATGGTCTACAGAAATGTGATATGTGAAAACAAAGAATACCAGTTCATATTATAACATCTCTATGTGTACATCTTAGTGGCCTGGAATTTTCTGGGATCCACTGTTGGCCTCTGCCAGGCTGCTTCAGTCTTGCTTTAAACTCAGTCATATCATGTTTGCATCTTTTGTAGGTTCAGCAGGAAGAAGTAACAGAAATAGATATTTTAGTGAAGGACCTGAGAGTACTTAGACATTCCAACTACACGGTCCCTTTGAAGGAGAGCATGCTGTACTCCATGCCAAGGGACAACGACGTGTTATTTACATTGCCCAACCTCTCAGGAAAAGGTATCTCTCGGCTGTTAAGTAGCATTTTCATCCATATTCAATGTATTGCTTTACAGGCTAAGAGAGCATCATTTATCCCTTGTTCTACATAGTGAAAGAGTTTCTTCATAAACAGGGAATGGGTTTAATTTTATATGCCTTGGTTTTTGTTTTTTTTTTTAAACACCTAAATTCAACTCTTCATATTATGTATTTTATTTGTTTGCTTTCAGATCTGTTCTCCTTTAAAGTACTTGATACTTGGCAGTCTGCAAGCCAGACATCTGACAGGAGTAAATTTCTCTTTCAGATCTGCAGTGTTTGTCTACAACTCCCCCTTTTTCCTGAGAATGAAAGAGAAAACTGTAGAGGAAATAACTGTCTAGGTCAATTCCAAACCACAGAACAGTTTTCTGTTATTAAATTTGAACAACGTAAAAGCAATAGAAGTTACTTGATGCCTTAATTTTATTTCAGTTTTGTTTAATCAAAAACTGTCAAGGATTTAATTGGAGTAGAACATTTTAATCTAGTCCATCACCTTTTAATCTGATGACAGGTGAAATTTACAGCTAAGGGCATAGCTAAAGGCTGCATTGTAACACTGTTTCTGCTTCTTATCAAGTCCATTGCTCAAGTAAAAAAAAGCCTTCTGTGTTCCTGCTGTAAATGTGTGAGAACTGTACCCTCTGCTGAGAAACATGTCTTTAGCATGTCTTTATTTTCCTTCAGAGTGGGTCGAACAAAAAGCAAACTCTCCCCTAAATGTAGCTCTTCTTCTTCAGATATTCAAGATCCACTGCAGACTACCAGTCAGTACCTCATCCAGCAAGTAGAAACTACAGTGGATGAAGAGACATTACCTGGCAAGTTACCAGAGACCCCTCTTAGGACGGAACCTCCATCTTCTTACAAGGTGCTTTTGCTGTTTGTTTGCTTGCTTTAATTATTAGTATAATTATTAGTATAGAAATACAATTATTTAAAGACAGCCAACCACTAAGACCAGTTGATTTTTGCAGATAAACCCCAAATAAACCAAAAAATATCCCCTCCTAAATTACTGTTCAGCAGTGACAAGTCCAGTAGGAATCCATTGGGCTTCTAAGTCTTGCCACGTTCTGACCACACAGATTCTTCACAATAGTCAGTTGTGACATGTACATTGTACCAAGCTAAGCATTTTTGACAATTTCAAATATTGCTTAGCTTTGAATTCCACCGTTTTCTCCTGATTCTGCCCAAGTGCTTACCCCTCTGAGAAATGGACCACTGGTCTCACCTGCTGTAGGAAACACAGTAACAGCTGGAGGAGTTCAGTTCCAGCTTACGCAAGGATGTGTTTCATGGCCTCCTCCATGGCCAAAACACTCACAGTTACAACCCACTGTCGGCCCTGTTCAAGTGTCCTTCATTTTCCAAAGGGGCCTTTAATGAACACAGAACTAAACCTTCACCTGTTTCAAACCTTGAACAACAAAGATAGCTGAGCCACCAGTCAATTCCACCATGCTTTTATGTATGTTTAAGTAAAATTACCACCATGTAATGTGATTTAGCAGTAGCTAAAAAAAAAACAAAACCCCAAAACCCAGCAGTTGCTTTGTTTTGCAATCTTTGTATTTTTACCTGTTTTGTAGGTGATGTGCCAGTGGGTGGAAGACTTGAGAAAAGGGTTGTGCAGATTTTGGTTTCAATCTCTGCCTATCTTGTTTAGTTTCATGGAAGTTGTTGTTGTTGGAGTTGTTGGAGCAGCTCTTATTATCAAAGTCTTAAAGCTGATTCTCCCTTCCTGTGAAAATAAGTAAGTAATTTCTGTAGTTCTCTTTTTGCTTTGATGAAGGCAAAATATTGACTAAAAGAATCTATCAAGAAGCAGGCTCATTCTGTAGGGTAGTTGTAGCAAGAATTCAATGAGAAAGCTACTGGTAACTTTCCATTCCAAGTGCACTTCTGACACATAGGCATTTCAGAGAGACATGGGAAAGTATTTCATTGGAAATGTCTTTAGCTGAGCTGTCATACTGCCAAATTTTTATCAAGTCTTCTAAGGACTACATTGTGAGATGCTATTAACATAGTTCCAAGAAAGGAGGGTAGAAACTAGGTCTAAACAATTCCAATATCTCCAAATCTTTTCATACTCCTACTGTGCTGGAGTTTTACAGTAGTTCTGAAAGGCCTCAAATTTGGCTTTGCAAATTTGCATGGGAATTCTCCAAGAGGGGGGGACCTATCTCTGTAGGCAGCTTCCACAGTGAAGTGGTGCTGGCACAGGTGGCAAGAGGCCACAAATAAAGCTGAGGCTGCAAGGGCTGCATCCACTCCCTGTGTTACCAGCAGCACTAACATTTTTGGGAAACCAAGGTCTCAGAGCAAGGGGCAGAAAGATGAATTGGTAACTGCAGGTCATAAATCAGTGTAGATTTAGTGCTGGAATGGGCAAGCATGTGTGCTTTAAAGCAACCTAAGTCAGCTCTGGAAGAGCTGTCCCTTGGAACTTCATGTTCTTTGGGAAGTGACTGAGCGCAGTGTGCTTCATCAGCCACAGGCACAGCTGCCTTCTTCAAATGCAGCTGATCAGCTGTGCCTCTGAGTGGCCCTGCATGCATTAATTTATGTATCCACTCGGGGGTACAGGTGTTCTTGGTCCTTCTGACAAACCGGGAAAATGGAGGGTTGGAAGATCAGGAAGGCTGGAAACTGCAGTGACAAAAGAGGCAGTGCTTCCCCTGGCATTTCACACTGTGCTGTCAGATGGGAGGGCTCCCCTGGTTAGAGCAGAGACAGTGGAGAAACACTTTGTACTTTCCCCAGCAGTAAGCAGCTTACCACTGGCAGTAAGTAGCTTAACACTGCCATGTATGAAACTGAACTAAGTAGAACTGGGAAGAAAACTCTAATCCCAACAAACTGTTCAGCAAAGTGGATGATAACCTCTGTCCGTAGCAGAGGTCAGTATGGAGCAGAGGAACCAGCTTGCAGTAATTTCTCTTCCAAATGAGGAACATGGGGCTTGCTCATGCCTTGTTAGAGTGTGTAAAGAAATTGAACTGTCCCCCCCATTTAAAAAAAAACAAACTAAACCTCCCCAAAAAACCCTTAAACCACACAGTTATTTTCTTGCTACCTGTGTAAAGTGGTCCTCTAAAGAATGGTAACAGTTTAGCTCAGGATTGTAAATCAGTCAGAATGAGCAGAACATCTCATCTGGTGAATGACAGTTGCAGATGTGAGTTGGGACCTCATCCCAAGTCTTCAGTGCCATTCTATGTTACACTGATAAAACTGGAGGGTGTTGCTGAGTCCTGGAGAATCAGCTACAGGTCCTGACAGCAAAGAGTTTTAGGCTACTATGAAATTGAGCAGCTAGAGCCTGCACTGCTGACATTTAAGATGTAGAAACTGGGCAAAAGGAGCCCTCAGAAACCACAGCCACTACATTCTGGAAGCATTTTTCATTGCAACTTCATATAAGAGATATTATGAGGGTAATACTTAGTTGATGCATTGATTTAAACTAAGTTTGGGGAGTTTAAGAGTAAGTCCAATTTTTAGAACAGAGAATGGTTTTGTGTATTGTTTTCTAATGCCAGGTAACCTTACCTTTCAGGGGCATCCTTCTCCTGGATCAAGTTGGCTTTGTACCTGTGACTACCATCAGCCTGCCTTCAGACCTTTCAGACAGGAAAAATAATTTAGATGAGAAAGCATGTACTTAATACAGTATTTACTTTGGAGTTACTGGTTTTTAAAAACACACTTTTCGTTGATCTGATATTTGGCACCTGATCTTAATACCTTGTTTTTTTCCTGCTAAGAAAACTAAGTCAGTTGATTAATTGATAAAAGGCCACTCAGGCCGAGGCCCAAAGCTGACATCCTTGTGCCTCTCCATAACAAGCAGCCTTTTCAGAAGCTTCAAAGTAGAACAACTGCCTTTTCAGAAGTTTCAAAATACAGCAGCTTTCCACCCTGAGGGCTACCATTGGTTTTAACTTCTGTGAAGTCACTTTTCCACACCTCAGACAGGATGCTGGCTGCCTTCATGCCCATAAACCAAGTCAGCTGTCCTGACTAACAAGATGATGAAATTCAGGGTGTCCTTAAGTCTGGAGATAGCATTCTTTCAAAAAATAGGGGAAATATTACAAACATCAGCTGTGCCTGCAAACCTAAGTAAAGCTGCCCCACCTGGTTCCAGGTCTCATAGGGTTGAGTGTGTCTTGCCAGGAAGATAGACTACCAAACATTTGTGTTACTCAAAAGATCTGACATTTTGTATATGCAAAACAAAAATTTGAACCGAAGATTTATATTTCAAGCACTTTACATTTTTATGGTCCCTTCCACTCATAAAAATTGTTAGCAGTTGTAACCAGCTTGCTTTTTGTATCTGTGACAGCAGTACTCTATGAAGTCCCAAAAGAAAAATGAGAATTCCATTAAATTCTACAGAAATACTGGCTTACTATTGCTGAGTAGGCCCAGTCTGCTCATGCCAGTTTGTATGGTTAACATTTTTCAAATAAACATTTAAATTGTTTATTAGACTGTGTTCATGTGTGCATTTCTAGTTAGGTAAACCAGTGGTTTGCCAAACATTTCTGACTCAGGACATTGTCTGTTTCTTAGCTTTTCATTGTTCTTACAGAAATTGTTTGTCTAAAGAATGAATAGGAAAAAAACCTCAGATCTGTTAACTACCTGACAGTAGACTGAGCACAGTTATCATCTGAATGATCAGAATTATGTGTTCAGCTGGAGTTCTTAGAGCGAGGAAGAAAAGCTGGGACTCCCCCCTCCTTCTGCCCTAAGGAAACATCATGTGTTTAATGAGATCCAAGTCACTCAGATGCTGCTCTGTGACAGGGACAACTCTCATTGTCTCACTGAGCTGACAGCACTGCAGTGATAAAAGGAACATTTCTAACACTGACTTTGCCTTGTAAAAACACCAAACCAAACTTCACCACCCAGCAGTGCGGTGTGGTAGACACCACACCAGCTCAAGGTAACAGAAACACTGCTCAAACTTCCCTTTTATTTTTTTTGTTCTAGTACCTTGTGGGTGGCAGGGGGTTTGCCAGCCATGGCTGAACAGGAAACTGCTAGGATTAGCACAGGAGTGGTGACTGCACAGAGAAGAGCAAGTATTCAAACAGGTGGAGACAAACTTCTCTGTACATGGATATTGCCTGGCCCCTCCACTAGCATAGTTCAAGAAGAAGTGATGTTCAAGGCAGAAGTTAGCTTCTTCTGGGGAAAAAAAAAAAAGATGGACAAGAAACACAATAGTTCTCCCTTAGTGCATAAACACAGTAGGAATTATGCTGCAGATGGAAACCTGGCAGCTGTTTGCATGTACTCTTTGCATCCCTCCTTAGGAAACTGGAAACCAAGCACCTGCAACAGCCACAAGGCAATTTAGCTACTCCAAACAGCTGCCACAAATGCATGGTTAAGCCTGAAAGTGTTGGTACTGCTTCAAAACTTGGCTGATTTCTGTAGTTACAGAGCAGCAGGAAAGAAGTATCACCATCATGTTAATGGAATTCTAAAAATAGTGCAAATCTTGAACACAGTAACTGTCAGACAGTTTCTGCTGCTTTATGGAGCTGGAGTTATCAAGTCTTTAAAAAGTTAAAGCTTTTGTGTTTCTGCTTTAGCACGCACATGGTTTTCCCAAATCACAAGTCACATGCCTTTCAGAGGAGTGCTACTCTGAGCTGGCACCACTCTGAACTATTTTGTAAATTGATTAAAAAAACACCTCACCCAATCAAGACAGTAAGGAAAGGGCAACTGTCCTGCATGCCAGTCATGGTAGGTCTCATTTTTCCAGGATGTGAACTGATGTGCCCTCTAGGGGAAGGTATGTGAGGGGACTGGGAACTGAAAAAAAAAAAAAAAAAAAAAAAAACACCCAACAAAACCCATCTACCAAAAAAAAAAAAAAAAATCCCTGGTGGGATAGTGGTAGGTTCCTAGAAACAGGAACATCATCTCCTCACAAGCACCAAGCACCTCACTGCAGCCCTTCCTGCCCTCAGAACTGTGTATCACCACACTGTGTGCTCCAAATCAAAATGAACCTCTGAGCTGCTGCAAATTTAGCCTCCATCACTTTTTCTTTCCTATACTATGCATTAGAGATGTTAATTTTGTTCAGAGTGAACAGGGCTGTTTGAGTACTAAACTACTGCTTTTAAGTTGAGGTTTACTTTAGGATTTCTCAAAATCTATCATACTTCGACTAAGTGGGCCCTTAATGGACTGCTGCCAAGGTCCAAATCTTGCTGACTCTCCCTTCTTATGTGGGAGACAGATTAAATATTCTGGTTTGTTTGCAGTGAATTAGGAGAAATCTGCAACAACACCTGACAGCTACACTCTCATCCTTACATACAAACAGAAAAATAAGTACTAAGAGTACTCGCATCTTCAAAATATTGCACATTTTTAATAACTCTGACACATAAGACTATCCAAAAATAGTAAATTTGTTTTCCATTCTGGAAATGGAAGAATATAAATGTACACACCTGTATACTCACCTCAACTTTTTTCTTTCATTTCTGGGTTCATCATGCCAGGTCCACCCAGGGATTCAGGAGCTCTCACAAGATCTCAGTGTCTAACTTGAGCCTCTCATTGCTGACACTGCTGGAAGTCCTTTTCAGTGTGCCCAGCTGTCACTCACAACATAGCCATGAATGTCAGGCACATGAACAAGATGCTCACAATAATGGCATTTACACAGCTGTGTCTCTGAGATGCACTTGCCTCCTGCTCAGACTGCAATGTTGCATTACCGTTATGAACAGGAATTCCACAGCCAGCTTTATACAGCATGGATCTACCAGCTGGAACAAGTCCAGACCTATTTGATTCATGAAAAATGATGAAGTTTACCCATAAGCAGAACTACAGCTGGCTGCACTGGGAGGAGCTAGCAGGAAGAAGTGTTTCCCAAACAGCAGAAGATGGATAGAAATTAAAGGTGGTTTAGTTACAATTAGCACTGTTCAGCAAAATCTAAAGTTATTACCTGGATGGTTACTGCAGACTCAGACAATAAGTGGCATGGAGAAGCAGTTAAGTAATGAAAAATGAGAATTTAGATTTTATGTCAATTGTAAAATCAGGGTTATAAACTGAGCACAAACACAGCATGTGCTGCCTTACCAGAATAATTGTGTAAACCAGGACCCAACTCACCAGTCTAACATTTTGCTGCTTGCAGTACCAGGCAAGGGAGAAACACCTATTGCAGAATTAATGCCAGAAAGTTTTTGATTTCTCAGACTAACAAGGAAACTACACATGTGACAGCATCACTGCTGGCTGCACAGAATTAGTTTACACCAGCTGGATGTATTTTAATATTATTTAACAGCTACTGTAAACCCATGATGTTCTTAACCCCTTGCTCAAACTTCACTAACTCCATTGACTGTTCCAGCACGACCATTGCTGTTCCACATCTCAGCCTTTGCACAGGTTCTTCAACAAGAGTTTAATGGTAGAATTCTCCAAGATCAGCTAGGAAAACTATCTGTGTAACTGCATCCTGTTTGACCCATTTTCAAGTTTTCAGCATCCCTGACTCACTTAGCAGGACTAGCTTGGGGGGGAGGGGTTTACTGACACAAAAGCAATTTTTCAAGAGTAAATACTGATGAAAGGAGTTCTAGTATTAAAGTAATTTTAAAATATTGAAAATCAAATCAGATACCATCAGCATTTGAGAAAAATGAGTGATTTCTGAGCTAGTTCAAAGAGAGCTAGGCAGAACATGCATTTTAGAAAAAAATTTATTTAGACATCTGTTGCTCTTAAATTACAAAAGTTAAAAAGAGCACGCAGTGCACTGACACATCACCAATTACTTCTAAAGCTGTTTTAAGACATAAGGTGGTTTCTTCCAGAGAACACAACTCAACATGATCCAAACTCAACTATCCATTTCTCGTATTTCTCAATGTCCGCAGCAGAAACAGATTTAGAAACTTTCTTCAAAGCTATTTCAAAGTCTTCCATAGTTGTTGGCATGTGCATTTCATCTCGGGGAAGATTTCTGATTTCTTCTGGTGTCAAGCCTTCAATACGCCTCCTCATAGCCATCAATGATGCATCTCTGGTCAGGAGGGTAAGAAAATAAAATCATTATTCAATGCAGGATGGTGAATTCAGTTGTTTGAAAGGCTCAACACAGCATTCCAGTTAAGCTGCTGCATTCAAAAAGATTCAATAAAGAACTGTAAACTTTCATGGGAATATCTCCAAGTGCTTGTACAAGCTACAATACCATGTAATCCATATTTTTCAAACATGGCATTATCCTCACTGGATATCTGAAGAGCTACTATTCATAGGCTAAGCAAAAGAGGTAAAGACAAACTGACTGAGGTAAAGACAGGCTGATGTCACTGCATGCTTATGATGTAGCTGCTTTTTAAACAGGAACAAGGCAATAACAATTTCACTCCTCCTAGATATAGAAGGAGTAGCTGGAGTGTTTTGAATGCTTCCTGGTTTGAACAGGAATCCCACTTCAAAGATGGGGAAGTCAACAGTATCTACCTCCAACCTCTACACTCAAGAGCTAAATGTTAAATAACAAAATCTGTTCTGTCTGTAGCTCCTCAAACTTCAGGCCTTAATGAGCACTAAGCACTTTTACAAGTGTGCCATTTTCTTTAGTATTAGGTTTCACTGAATTTAGATTTCCAGCAGTAAATCTGGTGGCAGCAGGTGATGAGCTAGTGAGGTGATAATTAGGTAACACTGGAAGGCTGAAGTTCCTGCCCATTCATTGTTACAAATCTAATAATAACAAGAAAACGCTGCTAATCTAACAGTATAAAAGATGCAACTGTAATCTTGGTGATATCAAAATAGTATATTGTGAAATGTCAGAAGGTGAGAATCCAAAGAGAGAAAAACTTAAACCTTGCCTTCCAGAAGGACTTAGAAAAATGGTTTGAGCATGTTCTGTTTCAGTACCATCCCCTCCCGCTGAAGGAAACCCTAACTGTCAGACTTCAGGAATTTAGTAAATAACTCACAGAATCACAGAATATTCCAAGCTGGAAGGGACCCACAAGGATCATCAAGTCTGACTCTTAAATGAATTGAATCCACAACCTTGATATTATTAGCACCATGCTCTGACGAACTGAGCTCATCTCAGTGTTATTTAATAAATTAAAATCTCTTAATACAGGAACTAAAATTTCAGAACAACCAAAAGATTGTCTTGTTGAACTTCATCTCAACCAAGTATCACCACCCTTCACTGTTACAACATCATTTGTAAACCATAAGCTATTGTTACACAATGGGTAGAGGGGACATTCCATGCATCTAATTTGCTTGCAGACAGCAGTTAAAAAAACCAGAAAGTCCAGCAAAAACAATCCAGCCAACCAACCAACCAACAAGCCCATCATACACCTTAATACACTGATAGAACTGAAGTGCAGCTGCCACCACTTCCTTTTGTGAAGTCATTTTATGGACAGTCATTCCAAACTGAACTCCTGGTGCTTTCTCAAATGTACTCTTGGTGCCTGAAGAAGCATCAAAACCCTATACAAAAAACAGGCTGCCAGACACAGCAGGGACCAGTTCTGTTTAAAGGCCTTTCAACACTGACAGTCCACCCAAAACAATTCAAAGTTAGTTCATACTCACATCTCATCTGCAATTTGGATGCATTTTCTATTTCCTGGATTTTAAAATGAAGGTTCACCTTCATTTCCCCCTGGTTATATGCTGACTGCTACCAACTGTAGTGTTACCTCTGACTGGTTCTCACTCTGGCTCAGCAAACTTTGGACTTCACCTCAAATTCTTTAAGATAGGAGGGTAATTTCAGTAAACCAGAGCTCTTGGCTTGTGTCACTAGGAAGGACTGACAGAGTAAACAAGTTTGAACTATACCCTGCTTCTATCCTGAGAGCCTGAACCATAATAAAGCACTTTTAAATCATCCACATCTTTTTGTCTCAATGGAAATGAAACAATCATATCCAAGAGCTATTTCTCCTGACACCATGAACAAAGTGTAACTACACAATAATATGAGTACTTTCTTAGTGATTTCAAACCATGTACATCCAAATCTCAGTTCATCTGGATTTCTGCTTGCTGCCACCTCAGTCATCACTTCAGAGATGGCCACAAATAGAAGATTCAGATGTAGAAGATTCAGATGATTTTTTTTTAAATAGTATTTGTACAAAGGGGGTTTGGTTAAAAAAATCAAAATTAATTATGCACAAATACATACACACATAAATTTCACTGAAAAACATTACAAGTATTTTCATTTCTAAAATAATTGTATTGATAGTCAGTATAAAATTAATTACAAACAACAAACACTGAACAGACTGGAGGAGACAAACTGCAGCTAAAATGCACAAAGCAGCAGACCAAATAAATTCTCTATCATATAACATGAACCTATTAACACAAACTCCTTTCAAAGCAGAACCAAAGATCAAAAGAACACCAGAAATTCATCTCACAAATCTACAAAATGAAACAAATCTCCACAACACAGATTCAGAGCAACTAACATACCATTCTTTTCCCAGACAGTGCGCAAGGTTTGTTCAGGAAACTACTGAGGCTCCAAACTTTTAGCTCAGCCTGCAGTGGCCCTGCTGACAGAGCCTTGGTGGCAGCTTTGTGTACAAGCTTTGCTTTCATCCCTGTGGCACAGCACACTCCTCTCAGCTGTGCTGACACTGTCTGCAGAGCCCCGTTAAGAATCTAGGCGAGAAACGGAGCCGCGTTGGAGGGAGAAGCCAGAGGTGCTTTTACTCCTGCTCTCTCACCCTGCTCAAAGCCCACACGGGTGGGGCTGGAACAGCTGGGAGCTCAAGCCTTGCCCTGCCACACTTCAGTGCTACCTCCAAAGCCTGAAAGCAGCGTTACACAGGCGCTCATCACAACACAACAGCATCTAAGCAGCTTCAGTTCTCTGTCCCCTACTGCAGGTCTCAGAGCTTGCCACTGCCACAGCTGTGCAAGCGCAAGTCTTTGATGTAAACAGGAGAGCTGACACTCATCTCTTAACAGATCAGTCCCCTCCTTCCCTTCCCAATTTGTCAAAGAAAATATAAGGGAAGAATTAGACGATATTTTTAGTCAAGTATTTCAGGAATCTAGGCTAGAGAATAGGCCCACAAACAACTGTATGCCAACAGTACTGAGGAGACCGGGAAATGAAGGAGGTAGCAGAAAACTTTAGTCAGTCTCATCACAAAACCAATGTGCTGGGTGCACAGCTCTTGCACCATCACACAAGACTGTACACCTTTTCCGTATCATGAAAGAAGAAAACTCCATGGTTTTACTTTAGTTGTTCCAACCTATATCACTGTTGTCTCTCACATGGATTTCTGCAGCAATCATATAGCCCAAGCAGAATGACTGCAACTTCACAAGTTAACCATCCTCTGGATAATCCTCATGCATGGAATTTAGTCTATATGAAGGAAGGTGGAATTTTACCTAAATCACAGCTTATTAGATTACTAGGTTGCAACTACTCTTCAAATGGAAATTTAGGTACATATTAATGCAGGATTTCACCCTTCAGCCATACATAAAAGACAAGTTACAGTCCATTTTTATCCAATAACTTTAATCATGTAAACAGGCCACATTACAAACAGTTTTCCCAAAGTCTGCAGCAGTAGTAACACAAATGATGCAATGTCAGCTTACCTGCATACATTGGTAATGTCTGCACCTGAATAACCCTCCATCTTCTCAGCTATGTTTGCAAGGTCAACATCATCAGCCAGTTCCAGCTCTCGCAGATTTATTTTGAGGAGTTCCTCTCTACCTTTGGCTAATCAGAGAAAAGAAAATTGAGTCTGTATAATTTCCTTTCTGAAGATAAACAATAAATTAAAGGAGGATAAGAGGGAAGAATGAGAAAAAGGATGCTGTACTTGCTACAAGGGTAAATGTTCATGTTTAGATTTAAGCTGGTCCCTGAATCCATAAGTGAATTTGCATACATGTATCAATTCGATTTTTAAACCCAGTGATCTAAACTAAAGGAATGATAAAGTTGATAAAGTTTAGATTTTAGAATTTTTAACCACTCCTCTCCCCAATTCTTCATACCTGATGGTAAAGGAATGTAAATTCTCTTTTCTAGTCTCCGTCTTAGGGCTTCATCAATATCCCAAGGAAAATTAGTAGCAGCAAGTACCATGACCATCTTAGAAGGATCCTCATTTTCAGTAGCCCCCCCAACACCTGCAGTCCAGAATAGAGGAGGTAAAAAATACATGTTTATTGAAATTTCATGTATAGAGAAAACACTTCTGCAGTATTAAAGCAGAAGTGTACTCTATTGCACTTTAATGAGCCCAAGCGTAACAGAATCACCAAGCGCAACAGAGTTTGCTTTTTCATCTCTGTGACAGCCTGCAAGCAGGAATGGAAGCCTGGTTTGAACAGCAGCAGGGGCACAGGACACTGCTCAGACCAGGAAGTTCCTCCCTATCATGGCCAGAATGGTTTTACAGCAGAATTGTTTGTACTTCTGCCACAAGAGTGGTTCAGTTTTCACACCGACATCTTGTAGCAGCCGGTCAGGAAACAAAGCAACGCCCAACACCATCACCACACCAAAAACCAACAAACATCCCCCACAGTATTCACCAACAGCCACACCAAGGCAGCATGACTCCCCTAAAAGGTGCCCTCACTTCTTAAGTCAGGCCAAAGGTTTCATATGCACAGGTGGACTGTGCAAACTGCTGAAGTGAATGTTTAAATTTGGTGGACTAAATCACAACTTCTTAGAGACAGAACACCTGAGTTTATAAACACTATGAATCTGTTACAACAGGAAGAAGGTAATTTCATTAAAGTTGCTACTCTCTATATCTACTGCTTTTCCTTAGAACAACAGGATTGAGCTGTGGGATAGCTGCTGTACCTAGTCTGCCTGAGAGTTTGCATATAAAACACAATTTATTAATGCCTAAGTAAAAGGATGGAAATAGTTCTTACTAATAAAATCAGATTATGTACATACTTGATATGAGAACAGTATTAGAGCTTTGCTGCTCTTTAAAGACAAAAATAAAAGGGTACGAACATCAGAGAAGGAGAAATAAATATGCAAATCTTCTGACTCATGGAATTCTATCACAAAGCAGTCCATAGATTAGCAGTTCTCAGTAGTTCCTTTCCTTCTCTCTGCTGCCCAGAATATGAAATGGAGGCTCTCTGTAGCAACTCTGCATTGTTACCTACTTTTGAACTTCATTGATTTGTGAAATTTTAGCCACATATTTGTAGTGAAATCAGTGTTTTAAAATGAAAACTCTCCCAACCGCTTCTATAAAACAGAAGATCTTCACTTGTTATTTATATTTTTAGGAGAAAAAGAGATCCCAAAGAAATGAAATGTAATGCTGCTTTTGAAGTTAAAATAAAAATAGGTAACAGTTCTTTTGAAGCACGTTTTACTTAATTTGGAAGAAGTGAGTGATATGCCAGGCAAAGACTGAGAGAAGCAGGTTCTTTTTCTGCTACTCTTTTGAAATCTTGTATTTTCCACTGAATCTTCCTTATTCTGAATCACTAATACAAGATCATAGCTCAGAGGCCAAAAGATCATTAAATAATGTCACTTGTGGCTGTTAACCCGAATTTCATGTACGGCTTTTGAAAAACTGCTTCTGAAGAATGAAGTTTTCTTGTTTTTTTGTTTGGTGTTTTTTTGTTTGTTTTTTTTTTTTTGGCGGAGGGGGTGTTGTTTGTTTTTTTTGTTGTGGTTGTTTTTTTCTCCCTCAAGTTTCCTCCAGTCCAGCAGTTCCCAGTGATCAGGTTATTTACCATCCATCTGCACTAGCAGTTCTGCCTTCACACGTCGGCTGGCTTCATGCTCCTCCGAAGTTCCCCTGCGGCTACAGATGGAATCTATCTCATCAATAAATATGGTTGTTGGGGCATAAAATCGAGCCTGGAGAAAGCAAAAGATAAAGCACAAGCTGAAATAGCAGTTCACTCCCATTTAAGAAGTAGCAGCATATTCAGATCTGAGTAATGATGTATTTACCCCAAGTATCAAACAATCCCCATCAATCCCTCTCAGACCCCAGCCCTCAGGTACAAAGCAGCTGTGCATTCATTCAGAGCCTTTGCGTAGAAGGGCTTTTGGCAAAGTTCTGTAGTTGTTAGAGCTCAAAACAAACATTTCATAAGCTATAGGCTGTTTCCCACATTAGGAGTAACATTTTAAACTGTGAAAGTCATCACGGATTGCTTGAATAGTATTTCAGTTAAAGCCAGGATGAATGTTAAGCTGGGACATCAGGACATGGAGGCTGTCCAAGAGACAGGTCAACTGCAAAATAACTGACCTTTTTGAAAACAAGAGCATTTAAAGACAAGGATCCAGGATAATAAAAGCTATTGTATTAGAGCAGTTGAGATGCTGTTCATTGTGTTATATGCATTTTTGACCCATCACATTAAATGAGCTGGTATCCTGCCTAACAAACTATAATGTAAAAGATCTTTTATTTCTTGCCTTTTCTGACTACTGTAATTTTACCTCTGCTGTCCCCTTCAGTACTGGGCACCCTAGCAAACACTGGTAACACATGGGAAAAAAGACAACTATTTTCTGAGTATTATTTCAAGTATTATGTGCTCTGAAGCCAACTACAGTTTGGAAGGCCTCTTCTTTTAACCACAAACAAAAAACCACCCACAAAAACAACAAAGCACACAATCTAAATAGGGTTCTCACCCAGAAGGCAATTAATTCCATCCCTAGATTTCCATTCAAGTCTGTTCTGCAGCACTCACCAGCTTATAGTGAGCTACCTCTAATGTAGCAATTTAACCCTGAAAATAAAAGACTACCTATTTTTCAGCTTTTATAAATCCATTTAGGAATAATCTTTAAATGCAAATGGGCAAATCAGAAATGCCCCAAGCATTCCAAGCTTGGAGAGCTGTTTATATATGCTATAAGTTTGAAACCTTGGTAAGGTTTCACTGTTCCAAAGGTGATTCTACTTCATTATCTCTCTGCTCATGTTCAGAAACTTAAATCACCATTTCAAACAGCAGACGAACAAGTTTCTCAGATTCTCCTCTGTATTTTGAGGTAAGTGTGGAAGAAGAAACATTGAAAAAAGTTGTCTTGCATTCAGTGGCTACAGCTTTTGCTAGGAGGGTCTTTCCAGTACCAGGGGGACCAACCATCAGCACACCCTATAAAAATGAAAAAGAACCACGTTGACAAGAATCAAAACAGAGAATTTTACAGTTTGTTTAGTGTAATAGTAAACTACTGGATGTAAAATTTCCCTTGAAAGTTATTCAAAGGTAGGTAATTATTGTCATTGCTCACTAGCAAACACCTAGCTGAAGAGAGTGTGCAGGTATCTGATTGACATCTTTATTTTGCTATTACTTACAATAAATTTTGTAACTCAAACACAGGAGGAATTTATTTAAACTCTAAAACATTTGAAATTTCTTGTTCTGCCAAGACCCAATCTCTAAATCCTACTTCTGATCACAGGAGCAGATTTTTTCATACCTTCCACGGTCTTCTAATCCCCTTGAAGAACTCTGGCATCCACATTGGTAAAACTACAGCTTCCTTAAGCAGCTTTTTGGCTTCTACTAAATCAGCAATGTCATCCCTGACAAGAAATAGAAAATTGTTTGACAGATTCAGACAGCAGGCAAAAGAATCACTCCACAGCTCAAGAAACTGCACAATTAAACTTATTGTTACACATTGGTTCTCCCATAAATAATTCAGGAAAATGAATTAGATTTATGTTCTAAAGGCAAAAGCCTGTAACAGCTACAATTGACATCTGCCTGGCAGACTCTGGATGGATGCAAAAGCAAAAAAACCCATGAACTATTTCATTAGAGCAACACTGTCAGTATTCAGAGAAAGACAAGCAGAAGAAAGTAGGTTGGTTAAACTTGGGCTAACTATCAATTATGCTTTCTTGTTTTGCTGAGAGGTTGGATGTCCCTGAAACTTAAATAACATCTTTCATTGTTACAAGAACAACTTGCTGAAGACTAGTAAATGGAGCAGAATTAAACATAATTTTTAGAATTATTTTTCAGAGTTACAAAAGTATTAGTTCTTAGATACCTTATAGGCTGGTCTTGTTTCCTTGAAAGCAACTTTCAGGGCATTCCTCTTATCAGCATGTGCCCAAGTAACATTTTGGTTTCAAAACACATCTATATGAAGAACTAGTTTAAAATCTGAAGTAGTAACTTAAGATTCAGTATAAAAACTGAAACATATATTTAAATATTAAACTGAAATACAAGGCAGTTGCATGCACAAAACACAAAGTGTTTTGTGGGACTGGTTTTTTTTAAAGCCTACTTTATTTGCTAGAAGAATTTTGCTCATTTAATCCTCACAAAACCACCTAAGCTTGGAAACATTTGGAACACAAAACAACCTTTACATAAGGTTTATATTAAACCTTTATATAAGGTTTAATATTTAACACATTTATGTAAAGGTACTGGCACAGGGTTATATTTTATACTAGTGGCCACATTACATCCAGCAACATTTCAAAGGGTTCCTATATTGACATAACTTATTTATTAATCAGCTTTCTGTCTTGATAGGCCCCAGAGTAGGAAAACAGATTTTCAAATAAAGATACACTGACAGAAATTAGAAACTTTTACACTGAAAAAGAGTATCTCAAAAATTGATCTTAGGACTCTCAGAAAATTTTGAGAAGCTTTGTATGGCCAAGTTGGACAACACTTTAGGCAACCTGATTTAGAGAAAGATGTCCCTGCCATGGCAGGGGACTACTTTAGTTGATATTTAAAGGTCCATCCAGCCCAAACTATTATATGAATATATGTGGGGAAAAAATTTTTTTTGAGTTCTAGAAGTATTCAACCACATAAAAAGTTTAGTTGCCTGTTTAAAGGCAATAAGGAAAACCCGTATGTATCTTTTTATATGTAAGTATCTGTTAAAATACTTAATTCTTGTCATATCACATGAGAGGAAACAGAAACAGCTCAGGAGATTAGCAGCAGTACTCAAACTTACCATCGGATGTTGGGATTCTGAGAAATGATATCTCTTTCCAAAGCTTCTACTAAATCTTTGTCATATCCAGTACTATCAAATTTCTTTGGTTCAGACTCTGAAATCTCAGATGTGGATTTGTTCTACATATAAAGGATATAACAATGTAAATACATAACAAAGGTCATGCTACTAATGAATTTTTACCATAAGTCCACAACAGCATCGTATTTTTAGAAGGTGGCAACATAAACCAGCATGAAAATTATGAAGCATCCATATTACAGCTGCACTGCAGGATGGATCTGTGTGTTTCACCCAGATTTCTGTACTGCCCTGGTTCCATTTCCTTCTCCCCAAAGCCAGCATGTTGTACTGATGCAGTTTCTTTGTTTTGGTACCTAATCAAAACTCCATACGCCTATCCCAGTGTAACAGTTTCTGCCTCTTGTCCCAAAGAAATCTGAAACTATATGAGACACAGCAGGGGAAAATTAAGTGTAAGACTGGACCACAAAGTGTCACAAATATGCCATGTATGTGGGACACAACAACAAAAAAAATTAAGCATGACTTCCATATGTAGAATGAGCAATGGTGATCTGCAGGGAGACCACAGGGGTAAAACCAGAGCTAATTAACTGATACAGAAGCATGGACATGAACAGCAGAGAAGCAGCTCTGCAGCAGACTCAAAGCAAAGAAGCTACATAGTTGAAAGGGCTCAAACAGCAGAGACCATGCAACTGAAAGGAAATAAAATGCACTAGACATACCCTGGTTTTATACATTTAACAGCAAGCACTGGTGATGACAGAACAACTGTAAAAGAGAAAAAGAAACCTATCCTGTCTCTCTGTGGATACATTTGATGGGGAGAGGATTATCACTCAGAGGCAATCTAATTTAGCTCCTAATAAAAGTAGTAGCTTACACAGCTAAACAATTCTACCCTCATAGATTATACTACCTCCACAGGCCATGACACCCTGCCACAACTTAAGGCTGCTGAAGCTAACAAACTATTGCATGGATATTTGATTTATTTAGACCCTGGAAAGCAATGAATCTGCTGTTTCCTGTAT
Source organism: Agelaius phoeniceus (assembly GCF_051311805.1). Classification (NCBI taxonomy): domain Eukaryota; kingdom Metazoa; phylum Chordata; class Aves; order Passeriformes; family Icteridae; genus Agelaius; species Agelaius phoeniceus. Next base: position 58,885,817 of record NC_135267.1, read on the forward strand.
GGTCTCTTACCTTGGTCATCTGCTAAATTTATGGTGACCAGAGCACAAAAATTAAAGCACTCTGCCAAGAACAGATCATAATTCAAGTATACAGGCATTTTGTTCATTTACAACTAAGAGAGTAGGGAGCTAGCAATGTATCTCAAAAGAAAAAAAAAAATAAACAAAAAAAAGGCAAGGGATTGTGTCTAGACAGTTCCTAGTATCCCCAGAGAGGGAGACTCCACAATCCCTCTGGACAACCTGTTCCAGTGTGTGGTTACCCACACAGTAAGAAAGTGCTTCTTCATGTTCAGGTAGAACTTCCAATTCCTGTCTGTTGCCTCTTGTCCTATTGCTTGGCATCACCAAGAAGAGCCTGGAAATACCTTCTTGGCACCCACCTTCAGATACATTTACCAGATCCCAACTTCCCAGAGCGATTGCTTGTTTTTAATTAACCCATAACCAACACTGTGCACAAAGACAAGACACCTTACAAGGTGAGGTTCAAATCAGCACACTGACATGAACAGAAGAAACATTTTATAGGCATTTTATAATACAGTCAATAGTAAGAAAGCACAACTGAGCTTCTCAACTGCGTGAAGTTATTTTCCAGCTTACCTTTTCCTCTTTTCCTTTGTTTTGCTGATCCTTTTTTTCCCGGCTGCGGACTGCCTTCCCTTTATCGCTGGGGTTCCGAGAGGACGGGCGGTGGGAGCCCCTGGCAGCTGCGCTCACGCGGTTGCTGTGCCCTCTGCAGTCACTGCACGGAGCAGACTGACGCTTCCTGGGGCCGGGCGAAGGTCTGGTTAGTTGTAACATATGCAAAAGCCTCAGTCTGAAGCCACTGGTGAGCACCACATAACCAAATCAACTGGCTACAAACTGAAAAGCCACATGGCTCAAGATAAAAATCTGAATGTCAGAAACAAGACAGGTATTTTTAGATAGTGACTGAAAATCCATTTTCCTTGTGCCACAAGCTCAGGGTTCACCTGGTTAAAACAAGTGCCATGCTTTGTATATTTCATCAGTAGAAGTAATATGGACATCCAAAAAAATTAACCAGCAAACAATAATTTGACAATACAGCTAAAGTAATCTAACAACCACTTTCTGTCAAAATGCACAGTTCTGTGTCTGCTTTGCACATACTCTTGTCTCCTCCTTCATGCTACCACTGGCATGTGTTAGAACTTCTAGTGAACCAAGTCAGATAGCTACTCACAAAAAAACCAAACAAAAACCACTAGACAGACAGAACAATCTCTTTAGCATCCTGAACCAGCTAATTAACACCAACAGAGACAAAAGTGAAATAAAAACTCAAAACCAAAAACTAAACAACTCGGGCAACAGTGTGTGGGGCGAAGAACCTTGACATTAGTCAGGACTATGTAAGATAAAACCCTCAGAACATCCACCTGACACCTCCTTCACCACAAACGGTGTCAAGCTGCTGGTGCGAGTGTTACACACCTAAGCTCAATAACAAGAACTACACCACAACAGGCTGAAGTCCAAGCACACTTTGTCCTGATAAATATTAATTTAGGTCTCCGCGTTTCCTCTTACCTACGTTCAGCAGGTACTGGCAAAGACCAGACTTCTGCATCGTGAGCTGGTAATTCTTGTTGTGAGGCTTTCAATGGAGTATTGTCTAGTTTAAAACTCTCCAGTGTTTTCATTATATCTTTCACATGCTTAGCTTCCACACTTATCTCCTGCCAAACCTGATTCAAAAAAAAAAAGTAGATTAAGCACATTGGAAATAAGTTTGTAACAGTCCTCTGTTCAAGCCCATGAAATGCCTGGATGGATTCCACAGGGTTTAATGAGCTACCTAATTCTACTTCAATAAACAAGAATTATGCACATTAGATATTAAGGAGGTTTTTCTGCCTTCCTCAGCACATTAAAAGAACAAACGAAGAGATTTTGGATTTAATATCAAAGAGACTTTTGACAAATTTTGCAGATTTAATAGGTATGACAGAACCTAACAGACTGAATATCAATCAAAAGTATCAACCTCATAGGCAGAATATCAATGAAAACAAAAGAGAGTTTTTGTTGAGGACAAATTATCAACTTGCTGTTAAGGACCTTAGTCCCACTAAAACATTGAGGGAAATAAGACCCTGAAGATACCAGGCTAAAAAACTTGAGCATAGCAGGGATACTCATCAGCATAGCTGTCAGGGCAGACAGTGCCCTTGCTCCTCAGAGCCATGTTCCACTGACTGTTCTGCCACTGTCAGACAAAGAAGTCATAAAGATGACTTAAACAAGTTTATGCAACAAAAAAGAAGCCTATATGTAACAACACTAGTGTATGAGAGACTGGGGTAAGTCTTTTTACATTTTTGTTTGCAGTAAGATAGGCAATTCCTGCTACTTCAATGCTTTTCCCTCAAAATGTGCCAGAAAAGTGCTATTTACCTGCTGCCATTTCTGTTGCAGATAGGTATCTCTCACAGAGTACAAATACTTATTCATTTGGTCAAGAACTCCCTGGTAGTAGACCATGGCAGAGTCGTAATTTCCCAGTAAGGCATATTCACGGGCCAACTTCACATTCTCAATGATCATAACAAGGCTCATGTTCAACATGAAGCTGAAAAAAATTAGGAAATATTAAAGAAGTAAAAAACCAACTGAGGACTGAAACAATTTTTTGCAAGTATTTTCATATGTTATTACCTCATTTGGCATATCAAAACATAGAAGCTGAGAAAACACTGGTTACAAAAACAAGGTCTAAAATGAATGTCATACATATAAAATGCTAATTGATGTTCTGTTAGTAAAAATTAAGCTTTTCACATCACAGCTTTGTTTCTTGTCCTGGAGATTCTGTCTAAAAGCCCATGTAAGATGTGCAGACTTAAATGCATTATTACAAGTCACAGTTGCATACTCTCCTTACCTCTTTCTTCTACTGTAAGATAAATTACTATTTTACTGTGCCTGGCCTGTCTTGTGTGGTTTAAAAAAAACCACCAAACAAGCAATAATTCAAAGCCCTTCTTTCTAATGCATTATCTTTCATTAATTTTTTTTTACCTTAACATTCCACGCATGTGAGTTTTAATAGTCTGATTTTGCCTTTTGGAAAACACTATTCTTCCATTAGCTTCATTTTACAATTCTTCAATTTTATTCAATGTTTCTTTAAAATAAATATCCACCTTCCATGCCCACCTTGCACCTTCCTATAAGCTTCATTCTTACACCTACAAAGAAACCCCTGAAAAACATCAAGGCTCTTTAAGTTAACACTGAAAGGTAAGCAAAAGACACAATTAAACATTTAGTGTGCAACCACCCATTTTATTTAACACATTGTTCAAACCATGCTGCTTTTCCCTGTCAGTGGTGCTTGTTTATGGTTTTTGGAGCAAACATCATAGACTGTGACTACTTCCACTTTGCAGCCCTAACAGAATCTGCACTTTTAGATTAGAATAGTACAGAAATATTATTTATACAAGTACAGTGTAAGTAGAAGCAGTAGAAGTAGACTCATTCTTTACAGTGCCATTGTCCCTGTAGGAACAGTTGTCCCACATTATTGCCAGTGTCTTACATACCCCAGCCCCCTCTTCTCCAACACACTTATGCTGTCTCCACTTGTCTCTTACACACCAAGAATTTCCCCACTCTCCTCATAATTTCCTAACCAGGCACAGAAAGCATTAAAATCAGCAAAAAAACACGCCTGCAAGAGAATCATCCTGCTCTCATTTTGGTACCTGTACCCAGTGCCAGGAAGAAGCAACTGCAGACAAGCAACTCCAGCTAAGCCCTGGGATGAAGCATACTTGATACAGATCAACTATTTAAAGAATGTAAGAGGCACTAAATTCACATGCGCAATAAACAGACTTAGGGCTGAATACATTTCAGGACCAGGTCAGGGTCGAGATCAGACACATCATCAGAGGTTTCAGAAGCCACTCTTTGCACACACGTGCCAACCTATTGCTAAAATGTGAGCTCTCCATTGTAAAGAGGGACTGCTAGGTACAAATCAAACATTTTAGGGCTTTCACTCCTTTTTCTGTCCCCTTCCCAAGTAGTTTCACACACAGAAACACAGCTCAGGCACTCCTGAGCCAACATCCTCTTCTTTATTTGCTTCCTTCCTCTTCTTTCCTCAGCTTCCATTAGAGCAAATTAGCTGCTGTCAAAAATTTCAGTCCAGAGCAGCAAAACTCTGGCAGCAGCAGAGCTGAAGAGGGGCCTCTGAGAGCCCACAGCCATCCCTGCAGAGGGGACCCGTGGGGTGAGCAGGGAACCTGCTATCACAGAACCTGCACGCTGTAATCTCACCCCAGCCAGACACTCGCCCGGCTGGCCATGATGCCTACAAGCTGATACAGTAATGTCACCGCCAACTACAAAGATTAACATGTCCCAAGCTAATTAGGCTTTGGAGACACAGTTTGGCTTGGGAGTTTTGTTGGTTTTAACCTCAGGAGAAAGAGCCTGAAGATGTTTGTCAACTGCTGTATGGATCATCACACAGATGTTAAAGTTTTCCCTGCTGTATTTAGGAGCGAGCTTTTCCACTCCTGCTCCTCCTACCAGATACACCTGTTTGCCTGTGCTGAGAATTCAGACCGATGACTAACACTGCTGAAATCACAAGTTGAGCAAGATGCTAATAGACATTTTAAAAATCAAGTAATAACAAGTTACTAAAACCAAACTAGACTTTTAAATACAGAGGGAAGTCATAGGTAACTTTTTTCACTGAATGCTGTAGAGCAATCCAAGCAGAACAGCTACTTTATATATACAGAAAAAGAAAAAAAAACTTATGTAAGAATAGTTTTCATCTGGAAATGTGAAAATAACTAGAATTAGGAAGAAAATAACAACAAAACTAAAGAGGCTAAGTCAGAAACATATGAAAGCTTGGGACCAAAAGGATAGCACTGTACATAATAAAAGAGTCAAGGATACTTTCAAGTTAGAAAGGGCAGAGAATGTAAGGACAGAAAGCAGAAACAGATATGTAAGCAGACTAAGCTAGCAACTTGTGGGAAGAAAAAAAAGAAAGAAGGTGCTTAGTCAAGCTTATAATGCTATTGGAATCTACCTGTGTCATTAGTACTACTGAAAATGCAAGATAATTTGGTTAAAACTAGAAAACCAATTTAATTTGTTGCTTCATCTTGACTCATGAGAGCAAAAGAGCTTGAAGTGGCTTCCAAACACAAGGCTCTTGAGTACAAGAGAGGCAGAAAAAGCTGCTGGCTGTGCTTATATCTGGACGTGCCACTGCTGCTGCCACAACTTCATTAGCTGATACACTAATGAGAGTCCATGGGTCTGCAGCACTTGTAAGTGAAGATGGTGAAGCAGCTCTAAGGGGGAAAAAGAAGAGTTAGAGTACTAGTCTGAAAGTAGATTGAAGTTTGTGGCAGAAGGTGACAATATACTGGGGCAGCTCAGCAGGGTGGAGGACATGGGAGAGGCATGACTACACATGAATCCAGAGTTAAACCAGAACTGAAGGGATTAAAACTCTCACAAAACTAATCCTGCACTACTTAACAATCTTTAAAGTATTTACAAATACTTAGCAATATCACACGTGTTTACAAATACTTGGTGCTATCACGTAACAGGATGTCAAAGCAGCACTTATCAGCCACAACCTTTCCATGAATCATGACCAGTGAAGTTATCTATGTTCCAACAGTCACTGAAACAGAGAAGAGCTCATAAAGTTTACAGTGAACAGGATATGAGACAAATAACCTAAGCACTTTGTCTTGCAAGTTTAATTCTTCACTATGTACAAACACACAGACTTCACAAGAATAATCGCTCTTCACACCAGATGTGGGTATATAAGGTTCCCTGAAATTAACCCACCTCTAGTTACAAAATACATTTTATCATTTGCTCCAAGGACCTAAAATATTTCTGGAGTATAGAACAGCCAAGTCCAGCAAGGGTTGAACCTAACAAAAGTTCGAGATCCCTACAGCTTGTGAGAATGAGGTTTTGGAACTTATTTTTGTATTTCATTTGAAAAACACCAGCCATTATCAAGAACCGTAATAACCATTATCAAGAAAACCCTGGGGATACTTCATGTTTTCCATAACTTCAAGAAATCATCAGTGGAAATGACTGTAAGTAATTTCTGCTCAGTCATACGTTAGAATCCAGGAACACTGCATCAATCCCATAACACAAAGAAGTCCCCCAAACTTTAAAAAATAAAAGAAGAGATTGACTGATAGTGTGTCAATTACCGTGGTGGACCTGCTGACTGGAAGGCACGAACTATACATGGAAAATACTTTCAAGGAGTTCTTCGCTCCAACCTTAATGTCTGGACTAAGCCAGAGCCTGAATTTTGGCAGAGCGCACATGTTTCCATTATTTCAGCCTGCTATACAGGCTCTGACATCAAAGCAACCCTGTAATATTTGCAAAGTTCTCTTGGCAAGCCAGAAGAGAAAAAAACACCCCAAAGTAACAGCTTTCAGGAATCAGTTTTTGCTGATGACACGATGGCCTGCATCACCTCCGAGTTCCCTTCCACCTTTAATACTCTTCTCCATAACATCCACGGCATGCAACATTTGGTATCAACAAGTGACTGTGTGGATTCCTAGGGAAGGAGAGCTGCCAGACTTACTGGATACTAAACAAAATGGTTCTCGTGCAGTTGCTGTATTTAACAGTAACAGTTAGCAGAAGAACAACCACCAGCAGCCACAAACATAAGTATGGCTGGCAGTTAGTGGAAAACAAAAAACATTACAAAAATCAATCAACAGGTAGAGATACATGGCTGGCAGGTGATTTTATGTTTTCCAAGCAAAGCCTTTCAGAAAGCTTTATTAAACAGGCTTCTCCCCACTTCACGGGGTCTGACATTCTTTTTGACGATCAATGTTAAATTAACAAATTTCTCTGTCAGTTTAGAGAGGTCCGCGGCTGAATAGAGATCTGAAATTGCTGCCTGCTATTTCAGCTCCAGAGAGAGCTTCTCTCTCTCTGGAGAGCAAACTTGCATCATCGCAGATTACTGCACATTAACAAAAAACTCCCAAACAACAAAGCAGGTGGAGGGTGAAGGGAGACTTAGGAAGCAGAGCTCCGTGCCTGGGCCAGTGCCAGCAGCCCCCGGAGCCCAGCCGGGAGCGCCGGCCCCACACCTGCGAGCAGCAGAAGCCCCCGACAGCGCTGCCCCGTGCGGCGCCGAGCACGTGTGAGCCACGGCCCCGACACAACGAGCTCCGTGGTCACGGCTGTCGCGACAGCAACCCCCGTGTTCCCCGGCCCTCCGGCCGCGGGGCAGAGCAGCCGGAGCCCGCCCGTGCCCAGGAACCCTCGGGGTGGCCCCGCCACACGGGGCGCAGCTGTGGCCCCCCGTCCCAGGCCCGCCTGTCCCTGCGGCCCGGCCGGACCCCGCGGGCCCCTCCCGCTCACTTACTCCTCTCCGGAGCTCGCACCCGCAGCGGCGGCAGCAGCTTACAGCGGCAGCAGCCACGACCCCTCCAGTTTTTCCGCCCCCTTCCTCCCGCAGCGGCGCTGACCCCGCCCCGGCCCTGCCCACCGCCTCCTCCCGCCACCGCCGCCGGCAATTTTTGAAGGCAAATCCGGCTGCGTCACTTCCAGCCTGGTGGGACGGGGAAGAAGGTCCGCCAGCCGGACCGACAAGGAGTTGGTGTCTGTTTGAGCGTTATGACTAAAAGCGAAGAGATGGTTTGGTTTTAAATGTTAACAGCGGGGAAAAAAAAAAAAAAAATTTAAAAAGCGGCGAGAAAAGAGCAACTGCATTGGCCGGGAATCGAACCCGGGCCTCCCGCGTGGCAGGCGAGAATTCTACCACTGAACCACCAATGCTTCTATAGCAACAACTTTTTGCCTCCATAACTCGAAGGTGACAAACGCAAATTTCTTTGTCCCATTACACTCGCTTGGGATTCCGTCCTGATGATCGAGAGAGTTCCTTTGGCTATTTCTTTTCCATAACTCACAAATGTGAGTTTTGCCGAGTGAATAGCAAGCACCCACTTTTATCTATGTGTTCTTTGCTTGTGACTTGTATGCACCTCTTCAAGCTTTCATAGATGGTGCCGTTCTGGGGAAGAAAACGCGTCTGAGTGTGCTGAGGAAAACCTGCTGCCGAGCGGAGTCATACCAGGAAACTGCCCTTAAGTGTCCCTGATGCAGCAGTACCTCATCACCTGTCTAAATAGACTCAGCTGCTTAGCAACAAATAGGATCTAAAGGTTGGGCACAAGGCAGGAGGTTTATGATAGTCCTTCAGGTGAACTCCAAACCCCCACAGCAGTATATCATCCTTTAATTAAGTGTATCACATCCATTCTTACTCGTCTTGTTATTCTATTTCTACCCATTCTTAAACTGGCAGTTTTAGTCTATCCCTTTAACAAATGTCTATGTTTAAAACAACCATTCCTACATTGCTTCAGCTGTAAAGACACAGAAAGCTGCTGAATTTCTAAAATTTTAAATGTATCACATCACTTGATTGATGATAGCTGGAGAAATTTCTTTTCTCCCCTTTTAAGGTGGGCTAATGAATAAAGAATGGTGCTGTACTTCCACAACCTCCTCCCCAAGCGTGGAAGGATTAGGATATAACTCAGTCTCTCCAATAACACATTAGTTTCTGCTTTAGCATTTTGAGATGCGCATGGATTTTCACAAAGACAAATACAGATGAAAGCTGTGATACATTGCCCTCTTAAGGAACAGCTTCACAGTACATAATGTATGAATAATAAATAATAAAAATATTAATAATAATAGTAATTAATAAGATTTACTTATTTTGATGAAAGAGGTAGCAGAGGACAAGGAAAGAACACCAACAAGTTGAACTCTTGAACATCAACATGTATCCTTTTGAGAACAGGTACAAACAGGAGGTGACATCCAAGTACAATAGCATTCCTGCTCTTACACTTGTGCCATTTTATTGTTAAACAGAAGAGCTGCTGCAGCATGAACGGGACTTGTAGAGGAGGGATGTGAAGGAGGAGAGAAAAATAAATGCAATTGGGCAATAATTTTTATATTTCATGTCTGAATAGCCAAAATAACAATGTGATTTTCACTTCTTATAAAGATCCAGTGTGGGGTTTATTATTCCATCAAGTGTTACACTACAGACACCAATTCTGAGAAAACAGGAACAATTTCAATAACTCAGGAATGTCAACGACTACCAGTAGCTGATAATTCAGTCAGGCTGCTCATGAGAGCTGGAATTCCTTCTCTTATTCTAAAATAACTTTTAAGAAGGTGTCAGTGCAACCACCCACTCACATCCCATCTCCAGGTCAAACACGCATGCTGTGTGTGCAGTCAGCAGGGACAAGGAATTCTCCACTGCTCAACTGCTGGGCACTGACAAACTGGAAACCTGGCACTGCTGGATGAAGTGGATGCATGCTCCAGTGTACCTACTGGAAAAGTCAGCAAAGATGTACATTCCTTTCATATGAACATCAGGAGCCTTGGAGATCATGGTCCAAGCCAGCATCCCATATGCCCCTAAGACCCAAAAGTGCCAATGGGCATTCAGAGATCATATGGCACACATGTAGCTGGATTGCAGGAATGCAGAGACCTGGCAAAAGGGGATGCCCAGGTCATGGTTGAGACAAGTAAAGAATACTCAAAAAAATGGTGAATAACTTACTATGGCCATGAGATAATGTGAAATTGTTACGTTTACCAGCTAGGTACAGAATAAATGAATGATCCGCTTAAGAAGAATTGTGGGATGGTCTATGTATTTAATAGGAGAATCCAAAGGAACTGACAGCCTTATAATACAAAAAGGACATTATATACACATATACACACAGAGTATGTCTATATATATCTATAGATATATATATATAAATCAGTAAACTTGAATAGTGCCTTATCATGACCATCTTAAGGCATTCAAAACATTTTACTATGACATTGACCCAATTCATTATCTTTTTTGCTTTGGCTGAAATAAAGCAAACACATTTAAAGGTCTGATCTGAAACACCCACAACATCTGAAACAAAAGCCTAATAGTATCTTCAGTGACAGCAGCATAACCTAAGAACCCACCCACTGCACTGCCTATCAGCTGAATAATATTAAAAGGAGTCTAAATAAATCATTCCCACTCACAGCTTTTGCAACAGCGGAAGATACATCAGTCTCAAAGAGACTTTCTAGCCATAAATTCTATAGATTCTATTAAAAATTGAGGATAGAAAAGATACAGCAAGAGGGCCTGCCCAAGGATAGAATGCCACTGAATATCAAATAGTATTTACAGTACAAGTTCTAGGATTATAGAACATTTTATAAATACAATTAATATGTATACAAGGGCACATAAAAGAGAAACTTGTTTTCATGCTTTACAAAGTAAAGGTAACCTGAACTAAAACTTACTGCAGAATTCCACAGCTGCTGGCTAGGAGCCTCTCTTCTCTACTGCCTGTACAAACCAATCCCCATTGTAGGTCACCAGTGAAACACCCATGTTTTAAGCAGCAACTATGAAGAATCTCAACAGACTCTGAATCTACGTATGAAACATCAAGTTTCAAAACATGGGTAAGGCAGAGTGTGCTGGAGAGTTGTGACAACATTCGTGTGTAACTAACTTTCTCAGAGGAGAACATGGACTGTAATGAACTGCACTTTTTGCAAGGAAATACATAATACTGCAGCATATAGGTGGTGAAATTCAAACAAGGAACATTACAACTTCTACCACGATATTAGAAAATGCCAGAAGCATCTACCAAATTCTAAAGTTGTGAGCACTTCCCATATTTGTTTAAAAAAGGCAAAAGAGTATTTAAGATTTCAGTACTTGCACATGTCCTTAAAAGAATCAATGATTTCCTTTAATAAAAGCAATTGGTTTTTCTTTTTAGACCAATGGTGCCTTTACAGGACACTTATTTATTGTTTTTTAGAATTATTTTTAAATTGCCTAGGATCAGTAATAGTATTAAACAGGAATACACCATAGTATAGTGCAGGCAGAGGAGAGATATACTCAGATGAAAAAGCAATTTTAAGAGTCAATTTAATGAATTGACATTATTTTCTCTGCACACTTCAAAAATGGTGACGCAGGCTTGATTAAATTACCTTTAACCAGCAATATATTATACTTTGCTCCAAGACAAGTAGACCAGTTTTACTGGGATACTTACTATGAAGGAGGATAATCTTTAAAGTTTATTTACATGAAAAGCCATCTTTTTTACATAATATATAAAATGGAGTAGTTATGCACTGCAGCCATTTTACAATAATTAAGCTAAATGAAATTAATCTTAAAAGCTACTCTATTTCAACAGCTGTGAGAAAGGCAGAGCAGGAATTGTTTTATTAAGCTGCAAACTCATTTTCATTATAGTAAGCAACTAACTAACTACTTGTTTGAGAAAACAACTTCTCATAACCGTCTTCTAACCATTATAAACACTTCAGAGCAGAGGGGTGAACTTCCACAAACATTTTCTTCTGTGCCAAAGTACGTTTAAGAAGCTTCCTCACTGCCAACCTGCTGCAGTTCCCTCAGTTATGTCAATAAAAATCATTTTTGGACCACACCAGAAGCTGGATCGCTCAAATGACAACCCACTCACAAGAAAGGAAACTCCAAATGACAACCAACAAGCACTTTCTTCAGAGATCAGTATTTAGGACAGCACTAGAGACAGTTGCACTGGCACAAACAGAGACGCTGAACTGGAGCACGGAAAGACAACAAATGGCCATATGCAAACAAACCAGCCTGGTGAGAAAAGTAAACTGGTAACTGATGTTGGCTGCAAGAACAGCTATGAACACCAGTTTCATGATGTTTAGATAGTTGCAATGCCAGTGCAATGGCACAAATAATAATTTAGGAAAGCAGTAATGCTTACATGCATGTTATTAGATTATCCATTGGAATTAAATTCCAATGAAGAAGAAATGTTTCAAAAGGCATTAAGTTTACTAAAAATAGTGCATTCTTTTTTTTACCACTGCATTTATTTTAGGAAAAAGAAGGATAGTGGCAAAACCGTAATTCTTTCTGCCTTTCAATACTTAACTCCTGGTCTTGTCTCAGTGAAGCTGCTCAGAGTGATGCTCCCATCCTGCTCTACAGAACCTCAACAGGCTCAGTACCCTCCATGAGACCCTAGGAGATACCTGAGCATCTACTGCTGGAAATTATGGAAACTAATGCAGAAGGCAGCAGGCACAGCAGTCAGCTCCTAATTCTGTTCTGATCCAGGCTGTGAAAGACAGAGCATTGAAACTGTACTGCCAGCTCAGACAGACCTGTGCACAGCCCTTCTCCTCAGTGCCTGTGTAACCAGGAGCAAACTGTTCCAGCCAAGGCAAATGGTCTCCACAAGAAGTCTCAAAAGTCATAATTTAGAATATTTTCCCATTACTAACTCAAATTTATCATAAAGATACTACTCTAAAATTTATTTTTCAAACTAAAATTCCAACTAAAGCAGCACTGTACACATTTTACAGTTTGGCTGTAGTCAGAAAATTGAACTAGATTTCAGAAAGTGTTGTTTCTAAGGCTTCTTTTCCTCTTACATCTATAGGAGAACTGATGACAAGAGACAATCAAGTTCTTTCTCAGGGAGCAGTCCTGCTTTGAGAGTACCAGTCACATGCTACAGTGTTACTAATATCAAATCCAATTACTATTTAATAAAATACTAGTTCTAATGTTTTATCATCTTACAATCATATTGTAGCCAAGACTGACACTTTCTTGTTTCAAAGCTGAAAACAAGGCCACTCCCACAGCAGCTGGAAACATTTCACCAGATAGGTGGATTTTTTTCCAACACTGTGAATAATAAGGCTAAATACAGTGAGAAGTGAGGGTACAGCAGCCTTTTTTTTCTCTTCAGAAATGTATCAGAGAACATTATTAGTGTAAAGTAGGTTTTATATTTGGTCAATGCATGGAAAAACTGTGATTAAAAATTCTGAAGCACAGATTTGTTCTCTAAAATTATTCACTATATGTATAAATAGATACCAGGCATCTTAGGGAAAATAAAATCACTATTTCCTATTTTGAGTACTTAGAGTACAGAGGACCAATAAGAATATTCAAGTGATTTTTGTTTTAACCTAACATCAAATCTCTTCTAAATTAAACAATTAACATCACTGGAATAAATTAATTCTCAAGAAGCATTTCCCTGTATTCTAGGGGAAACAAAATGTACAGAGAGGGAAAGTGAAGAAATAATTTTTTTAGCATTTAAAAGAAGAGTGCACATATTTACCCTAGCAATCTTCTTTCAGTTCTCTTAAAGGAAGAGACTTTTCAAAATCTAAAGCTGCAGAATTGATTATTTCATTTTTGACCTTTATTGCTCTACTAAACATAAACTAGATCACGACTCTGAACTCCTCTACTTGCCTGTTCATCATCATCATCATCTGACTGCTGTTCTGAGTTTTGGGAACTACTATACTCATACTCAATGGGCTTTGGATTGTTGTATGGGTAGCCATTGTCATCAAAAAACCTTCGGAAGGTGAACTCATAAAAAGCGTGTTCAGGATGTTTTCCGTTTTTGTACCACCCATTGAGGGTATCATTTCTGTTCCCCTCCTTATCATCATCACTCCACAATTTATCTGGATCAACCGGATCAAAGTTTGATGTGTCTGTAGGGTGAGCAATTTTGGGAATGTAGAAAGCAGACTGTCGCCGTAGATCGCTGGAAAAATCAATTGTTTTGAAAAATGGATGAGCTTTTATTTCATCTGCACCGTTTTTGCCCAAACGATCTTCTGGCCCTCGGCAGAGTTTAATAATGAGGTCGGAGGCCTCGGGAGTCAATTTAGCCTGAGGTGGAATATGAAGTGCAGTTTGCCAGTTGATAACCTTAAAAGCAAAAAGATGTGTTATTTATTTATAATTAAAAAAAAAAAGGAAAAATACATTAAAACAACAAAACAAAACAAAAGACCACAAAGAAATAATTCAGTATGTCTAAGGTTTTTCACAGTAGAGGGGAAAACATGAAGCTGCTCTTTCAGAAAGACAAGGAATATTTTGTCTGGAAATCTGGCAAAATGCAGGCAAAGTTTATTCACATTCCAAATCTAAACTAGAGTCTGGCATGGAAGACACAGCTATAAACCAACAAAGATACCATAAAATCCAGCACCTGGGACCTGAGATTAGGCACATGGCTTACAATCCTAAAAAGATGAGGCAGATGAGTTTTGAGTTATTTGATGTACTGTAAAGCCTAAGAGATTTCAAGTTAAAAAAAAAAAATCAACACTGCCTACATTTGAGCCACCTGAATGCAATTTTGCAAAAAATGACATCAGCAGAAGACTGCCTTGATGCTTTCTCTGAAACAGTAGGGGCTCAGGAAGGAAAGAATCATAGGCTCTGAGCTGTCAGTAGCCCTAAGCAGGCAATCATCTGCTGCTCCTCCACCCTCCCATGCTAAGCACCTGCAGGTACATCACCAAAGGAAATCCTCTGCCGGCAAACAAGCATGGAAGAGGTGAGAAAAGAACACATAAATACTGGAAGAGGGAAGGGGAACAACAACTAGAACAGATACAAACAGTGAAAGGCTGAGATGAGATGTAATTTTTAGTTGGCATGTTTACTGTATGACCAGATAAGTTACAAATGTGATTCTAGAAGTTTCTTTATAAATCAAGTACACTTCCACAATAACAAAGTTTAAAATCTTCAGTTTATAACATGCTTGGAGAGGCAGTGCCTTCAAACATCACCTTTCTTTTCACTACAAATTAGTATGACTATGTAAGTTTCAAGCCTTTTTCAGACTGTTAATACCAGGTTTTTAAAGTTACCTTCATTTGTGTTTCCAGTGGTGTCTGTGCCAGGAACGGAGGCTGCCCCACTAGCATCTCAAAGAGAATTACTCCAACACTCCACCAGTCACACAACTGTGTGTAACCTGAAATAAAGTTCAAATAAGGTAGTCAAGCCTTTGTATAGTTTTAATCTCAAATTTCTAAGAACAAAAAAGTTCACAAGAGAATTCAATACTTAAGGTTTCCATATTAACAAATATTTATTTTTTTGTTAAAGTATCACACCCTGGGGAGAAGGGGGAGTGTGGGAGAAGTGAAGCAGGACGCCTGAGTACCAGTCACTTTGCAGTGAGGCTGCAGTACAACAGCACGTTCATTACCTGTCCGTAACAGCACTTCAGGTGCAATGTAGTTGGGAGTGCCCACCAGGGAGTGGGCCAGGCAGCGTTGGTGCTGCCGCGCAGCCCTGCGCTCCAGCGGCTTCAGCCGATCCCCACACCTGCAGTTGGCCGGGTCACCCCACTCACTGCTGAAATCCATACTGTCCTGACGGGCGTGATCACCTGCCAGGGAGTGACAAGGATGCCAAAACTGAGCATGGCTACTTTAGTTCTTACCTAAGATGAAATTTGCTTTATCCATTAACATTCTGTGTTACAAGACAGAATCAGTTACAATTTCAATACTGAACCTGAGAGTTAAAACAGAAATCAACATCAAGATGTTGATTTTTGTTTAGGATATAAAATACCAACATCTGAGGGCACAATTTTTTTAAGCAAATTTTTGACATAACTATAAGAAAATACCAATCTCAATACTTTTCAGATTTTTCTTAGCATCACCACATTGAGTGTATAAGGGGTATATTGTTTTAACGTTTGTGTAAACATAAACCTCTAACATTTAAATCACCAAAAAAAAAAATCAGATTTTAAATCTTTATCTTCTCACCAGAGACTGTGTAACAGTCTGGGCTAAGATACATAACATTTTGAGAAAAACTAATCAGAAGTAATTTAAACCTTGTTTTTGAAGGTATGTTTTTATTTTTGGAAACTAAAAAAAAGTTATCACATAATCTGTATTTTACCACTCTCAAAACTGTGACTTCTCTTTCACTCCACCTTTTCCTTTAGCTGTTGTTTCAAATTATCAAATAGGATTTTGAAAAGCCTACTTAAACCTTCTCATAAAAGAAACAGCACAGTCATCTTTCTACTCATTTATAATTTATCATTTATAATTTAATTCCTTGTAAAGAATACTTGTATCTCTCTTACCGCTCTGGTAGTACTTTGAGTCATGGGTCCACCGAAAACCAGTACAGAGCCCGAAGTCAGTCAGTTTGATATGACCATCACGGTCTATCAAGATATTGTCAGGTTTAATATCTCTGTGGATGAAGCCCATTTTATGAACACTCTCAACTGCACACGTCAGTTCTGCTGTGTAGAACCGTGCCAGATTTTCTGGGAAGACACCCATTCTAATTAGGAGACTCATCATATCACCTCCTGGAATGTAGTCCATTACAAAGTACAAATTGTCCTTATCTTGGAATGAATAGTACAGGCGAACTACCCATTCGTTATCAGCTTCTGCAAGGATATCCCGCTCAGCTTTAACATGAGCAACTTGATTTCTAAGCAAGACATCTTTTTTCCTCAGAGTCTTTGTTGCATATAGAGCATTAGTATCCACCTTTCTTGCCAGGCAAACTTCTCCAAACGCACCAACTCCCAGGGTTTTAATTTTTACAAACATTGACTTGTCCATTTTAGCTCTTCTTAGCCGAATGTAATTTGACTCTTTCTGGCACAACATTTTCCTCATTTGATCCCGGGCTTCTGGTGACAATCCAACCTGTGCAGCAAACAGAGTTAAATCTGAAGAGTGAACAGTACTCTTAACTCTTGGTGATCTTCTCATAATTAATTACAAGGCTTAGGCAAAGCAAACCAAATACTTATACACAGCACAAGAAATAATACTTAAAGGGATTTGGTTTTGTTTTAATTTACACATTAGGATTCTATGAAAACACATAGGAGTGATAAAAAACTGAAATGTGATTATTTTCAACAGTAAAATGCAGGTTCTAGAGAAGGGACTACTACATTCTTAAGAATGGTAATTTACAAATTACTGATAAAAACCACTGCAAATAATATTATCTGAATAACAGTGTGCATCAGCTGCCTCCCTGATTATCTTTACAGGGTTAAAGAAAGCCAAGACATGTCTGGGAGCTGTAAGTTGCTGAGGGCTAAGGAGCTGCCATGGGAAAGGCAGACTAACTGGAGCAGAAGTCACTGAACTTCCTGACCATGCTCTAGAATTTCAGCTGCAGGAGGGAGTATGCACTCCCTCTCACACTCTCTCTGTCACTTCCGCGTGCAGCTACCCAAAACAGATCCTACTGGCACTGCTTCCTACTGCTTGCCCACACCTCTGCCACACGCCTTGACCAATTGATGTTCCCTCTTATCACACAACACACCCCTTTCTAGCAGGGCTTCACTCACACTCTCACCCCTGCTCTCCACTCTGCCTAGGAACCAGCTGAGCAAAGCACCTCCTGGAGTGGCTCACTCCTCCCAACAGGATCTTTTCTTGGCTCCTATCTGCGTACATATCCCTATCTTCACTGAACATCCCTGGTGTTCCAGCCAATGCCACCAACATTCTGACAGCTGAAACACTCACAGACCACACACAACTCATCACCTACAGTGTGGAAACCCTTATCTACAAGAACCACATTGATCACTCTCATTGTACTCCAACCTGCGTGCCCTCCCAGTATATTTTTGCTGTTTTCCACTCCCTTCAAAGTCCCATTAATTTTGGTGCCATTCTTCTTGGCAAATTTCAGGGCCTGGAATCAGAATAATCCTTCTTTGTTTCAATGAGAATAGAACCTGTCTTCAATTTTTTTATATTTTTTCTCTGTGACACTATTGCCACGTAGCCTGACGTTCATTCCTTCTTTTGTTTTCTGACAGCATTCTCACATTACTATATGCTACCTTTCTCACAGCATCCCAATTATTTTATCTCCTACTTGGCTTGAAATCACCATCCCACACCAATGATTTCCAAGTTCAACATATAGCATACTTCCTTATTTTTTCATGGACATGTTGATCATAAACTCAAACATGGCCACACTGAACCCCTGCAAACATTTCAACTGTACTCAAGCACTAGTCTAAAAGCTTTTCTTACTGTAACATCTTAGCGATTCTTGATACCAAATCTTGCTGTTTCCATCTCTTTAAAGCTTCAAATATGTGAGATACTGTCTGCATAGCTGTATTCAGAACCATCAATAGGACTAAGTAACTAGTCTAGGCCTGCACAGACTGTATGTTAATAGACGACTTTGGCCTTGCCTGACTTCCAACATAACTTGAAACAAAATATAATAGATGCGACTGACAAAAAAGGCAAAAAAATTCAATTAGATATCATTCAGTATCTTAAAAATGTTTTCACAAGTTACTATATGCCACCTATTAAAGAAAATACTGTTAGAAAACATAAAACTTCTTACAGGCATCATAGCAAAAAAGGATCCAAAGGAGATGCAATTAGGAAAATGCATACAATATGCTCGTCTACCCAAATGAATTTCACAAGTTATACAAATTTGGTAGGATTGAAATGGGGAAGGCTGTCTCAAATTTAAGACAAAATTTTTTGTAGACATCAGATAGGCAGTAGTTAGGACTGGTTAGCTGCAGTTTTATGACTGGTGTGGGTAATGGGTTCAACTACATGTTTTGAATCAAAAAATTGTCTTATTGCAGGAACATCTGCGTACTGTCTTCCAAGACAGAAACATCTGAAGTTTTCCACGAAAGAACAGGCTTAAGGCACACTTCAACACAGAAGGAAGGATTTTTTTAAGACTTACAAACATCAAGAAGACAGCTGAAGACCTGAGCCTGGTAAAGTTCAGACAATGGTGGGTCACCTTCTTAAGGCCCATCTGAATCCTAAAGCTCATCTCAGTACAGACCCACTTGACACAAACTGAACCCCACCCATCACTGACAAAGCTGGCAAAGAATAAAACCTGGATGCCAACAACCCCCTAGGAGTGAGACTCTATACAATGATTAATCACTGCAAGACATACAAAGAGTCTCCAAAATCCTGGTTTTGGAAAGCTTTGGTTTCTTCTACCTGCTCTCTAGCTCTCGCATCTGAACCGTTTTATAGTAAAAAAAAGTAGCCCAAGTACTGCAATTTGTCATCTCTTCCCTCAACCCACCTTCATTTTTCCCTGTCATCCACTAAAACAAATGTTAATTACAAACTTTCTCTCTGAATTGCTGTATTTTCCCTAGAACACTCCTCAGCTTCAGCATTTACCAAAAATTAACAAACTGTCAGCTGCACAAACCTTTCTGCACGTGTACCTCCAATTATTTCAAGATGCCAGACACCAAAACTTTCCTGACTGGCTCTCTATCATCACACAGTTTGCTCTCATTCTGCTTCCTTCTCATCTTGCTGTGCCTTAAAGGATGACTTAGGCTTCTGTTTGCAGGAAAGACACCTATTGTAACTCTTGGCCAAACTCACACATCTAAATTAAACACTTTTGAGACCACTAAACTCCTAGGAGACCTGACACCATAGAAATATGTCAGGTATGCTAGAAATACAGCATCTGGTATTTTCACAGGTGCATTCTGAGGTATTTTTCTTTCAAAATTCAAAGGGCAGAAAAGAAGGGATTCAATACTTGCTTAATCTTCTTAAAACTTTCTGAAAATAAATAATTTCCCGTTCTCCTTCTCAAGAAGGCCCAAAACACACTTTATTCTTGTGGCATTCCTCTCCTGTATGCTTATGAAAAAGGAGAGGTCTGCAGCAGCACAATAACCCATGTTCCAACCTCCGCCCTGTAAATAAGCATCCCAGCTTTAAATCCAGCATAAACTATTAAAACTCTAGCATTAATATTATAAATATTATAAAATACTCCTACTAAGGTGCTTTAAAAGCACAAGAAAAATATCAAGAAAAGTTATATCAGTGCTTTTATATAAGTAATACTTATTCTGAGATACTACAAAACACAACACAGTAAGAAGGGAAAGTGAAGTTTGCAAATCAACATTAATTATAATCTTACATTTAAGTACTCAAAAATAGCCAAAATAAATTCATGCTTAATTTTGATGCAGGGTTGCATGCAAAGCCCTCTAAAAAGGGATCATGCTATTCTTAAGAAACACTGTTGCTTCAGAATCTTACTTGTCTACACAGGGATGGAGGCTACAGAGTTCAGGAAAGCTTCCCACACCTTAACAGTTTAAATCAGCTGTTAGTGAAGTGAAAAAGGAAAGAGAGAAGACTAAGAATAAAGATCTAGTAAGAATTCCAGGATGAAATCTTGCTAACATTTACATATTCGTGATCAAACAAACACAAAAGACTACAGCTTACAGTAAGAATTTTCAAAGAATAAGAAAAAAAAAGATTTAAAAAACAGCATGTCAAGAAAGTGGTATAAGCCAAATACATACTCTCATAGAATAAATAAAAAAGAACATCATACTTATGTGAAACTTTCAACTACAACTGTTAAGAAATATATTTGTGTGACTCATCTCAATTTCATCTTTCTGCAAATCTTAGTTTCACTACTTCTCACTGTTTTCTCTTTTGAAATGACATATGTTTGTCAGCTCAAGTTTTTACCCTTTTGATTTGGTTTAACAGAACACTGAAACACTAGAAATAGACCACTGACTCCATGCAGGCAGAAAAAAGTTGATTTCACATGTATTTGTTTTATAATTACGCCCTTCAATTGCTCTTGAAGAGCATAATTATAAAACAGACACATGTGAAAAACAGATACATTTACAGTGCAGATTACAAAATCATTAGACAAAAGATACAATCTCTTTCATTCTACAAAAGCCCCAACTAACCTTTGAATGTTTTCTTTTTTTTTTTTTGAACTTTAAAAAACTATCCCTACTGGTAACAAATTTCAGAATGTAAATAATGTTACTGTTTGCAAGTCTATATAAAAGCTCTAGCCAGCCTGCAACTTGTCCTCAGTTTGCTTGTACCTTCAGTACTTAGTTTAAAAAAACAAAAATATTTTTTAAAATCATTAAAATATTGCCTATAACTCAAAAATCAGGATTAAGTAGAACCCATAACAAAAAGCTATGAGCCATGTAGCTACATCTCAGTTCATGTAACAACTGTTTTGCTTCTGCCACCCTACTGTACGTAGGCCATACAAATTACCTTTAGATATCCAAAACAACTTACTTAAAAATCAATTTCTAAGAAAATTAAATACATAAACAAGACATGGAAGAAACTTGCCACATCTCAAACACAAAGATTAAAAACAGATTTCAATACCACAGCTCTAAATCTTCTACTTATCTCTATCTATTTAATTCTACAATTAAGACATTTCTTATAAAAGTAATAGAAGAGTTTAGTCATAGATTTAGAAAGAAGAAGGAGTTTACCCGCATCATTTCATTCTCTAGCTGTTTTTTCCGGTGCAAACGTTGCTGGTGTGACTTGAGTATATTCTCCACATGCTGCTCCATGAAGAATTTAAAGGCTTGAGGGGAATAACTCTGAATGCGAGACTCTCTTCTTTCTTCATCTTTCTTGTTTTTTCTAACAGGAACAGGTGAGGTTGTAATTTGCTTCTTTTCTTTATCTGTTGAATCAACACATTCGTAATTCTTTTCATTCTCATCCTCCCTGGATAAAGGAGGTGGCTCCTCCTTGTTGAGCTTGGGTCCTGCCTCATATAGATTGACAGAAGGGTTCTGATGTAACAAGTGTTTGGGGTAAGGTGGTGGGGGACCCTGGTAATTTGGAGCCTCCGCCACAGGAAGCATAACTGCCATATTGGTGGAGGGGCTGTCGGAGAAGGGAATGGTCTGAACGGTTTGCACGGGCTGCGGCATCCAGGAAGGGTGAGTGGGTGCCAGGGCAGTCTGTAGCTCTGGTTTCAACACTCGCATGCTTTTCACTGGCTGCTGAATGGGAGCAGGCGTTATGGCTGTCACTGTGGTGGCCGAAGGCTGGGAGCTGCCCGAGTGACTCTGCCTGCTGCCGTGATGGTTGTTGAAGGAGTTGGAGCGCACGGGAATACTGGGCTGCCACGCAGGCATGTCGTGCCCATTGCCCGGCGACGACTGCGGCTGCACGGGGGAAGGCTGTGACCAGGATGCAGGTATTCCAGCCACATTGGTGTTGTAAAGTTCCAGGTTGTGACTGTTCCTGTTTGGCACCATTATTGCCTGAGGAATATTCCCATTGGTGTACGCTGAAGGAGGAGCAGATCCTCCTGCCTGCATCTGTAGTGCTGTGGGACTCTGCCTGTTGGTTGGATTCATTGGATATGGGGGTGGCTGGCGACTCACCGAATTTCCAGACACCACATTCTGGTGAACTACGAATTCTGCCTGACAATTGCCATTTTGCATTCCAGCTCTTCCTGAGGGAAAACTAAATTTGCTGTTGGCAGAACTCTGCATGATTATTGGCTGCCTGCCAATGGGGACAGCACTCATGCCTCTCTGCCCCTGTGCGGATGAATTCATAGGAGGAGGATTCATAGGTGGAGGTGGATAACCATCCTGCCATGCTCCTGGTGGCACTGGAGAAATACGGGAGATCACATACTCCATGTTTCCAGAGTACCGCTTCGTTTGAGAATTTGGCTCCCAGGAAGGAGGTGGAGGAGTAGTTCCCCTTGGAGGGGGTGTCTGCCCCCGAGGAGGTGGAGGGGGAGGTGTGACACTCCTTATCTGCGGCAGAGGTGGGGGATTCACTCTTTGTCCATTGGCAGGATGAGCCTGAGCAAATGCTGCAATGCCAGATCCAGATAACGGCCTTCCTACATCAGGCTGCGAGCTGGGACTTTCCGAGCGATAAACCACACCCTCTGCCAGGGAAGGGCCGTGCCGCTGAGGAACGAGGGACTCCTTAGAACCCTTCCAGCTCTGCTTGCGGTTCACTGACTGCTGCACAGCCCCTGCTTCCACAAGAAGAAAACACAGCATTTACATTATTAGAAATTATTCCTATTGACTGCTTTGAATATTTTGTTCTTCTGTGTTAATTACCACAGAAACAGGACTTGAATTCTCTGACACAATATAATCCACCATACTTCATACGAAAACTTTTTCTAGTAATATACAGCACTGCATGCTAATATGCTCAGTGTACATATAAGAAAGAGGGAAAAAAAACCCCACATTGAAACTATAAACCTATAATACCAGAAAGTGATTTTTCAGAAATCACTTTTCTGAAAATGTATTTCACTTCAGTAAAAATGTAACATTTAATTGAAAAAAATGGTAACATGCAAAATTATTAGTCACACAATGTATTTTTAAACATGTGTACAAGAAACTCTCAGAATGTTCAGCACAAATGCAATAAGAAGTAATAGCATGGAAAAATATGTTATATTGCTATCCTTTCCAATTAACATTTGCAAAACACTTAGTGTTCTTAAATTAAATTTAACTGAATGCTGTAAAATCAAGGCTTGCACCCTTATATGCACACAGATCATTCAGACTTGTTATATTCCCATAAGACAGAATCTGACTAAGTACTTTAATTTTAAAAGTTGGATCTTTTTGAGTAAAAGCATTGTAGATAGATGCAAAAATTAAAACTGTATGAATGCAAAATTTACAGAGCAAAACCCTGCTATATATTTACTTTGCAGATGCTATTTTGCATCACATAAACAAAATATACAAGGAACTGATGGTGCAGGCCGTCTTACTGTGGTTTTTATAATGTTAACACTAAAATATGTGTAAACACATGCAGTACTTTAATTGCTGAAAATCACCCTGTCCTCACTTAAAGAACATGTTAATTACTATATTTTTGCAGGTAACAATGAAAACTATGTCTAAATGGTGGAATTTACCTATGAACTTCATACAAGCACCAACTAATCCTGCTTAACAGACTAAAGGAAAATGACGCTGTTCTTTGCAACTCCTGACTAATTTTTCCTCCTATCTATATTGTTGATTTAAAATCTAACTGCAGTGCTAGCAGCTCAGCACCCAACTTTAGTCTAATAAAAGTTCAGTATTTCTGCTGCATCTTTAAGTTGCTCTTTTTTTAGGTGTATGCTACTAAAAACGCATCAAGTAATCTGAAAAATGTGCTAGCATCTGTTCAGAAAGCAATAATAGCAAGTGGCAAAATTCTGAGTCTGCTAGTAAAGATACAGTCCCTCCTCTAACATCTCTAAGAACATGGAGCCTGCCTTAAAAACTATAGAAACAAAAGCTGGAACCAAGCAGGAAATTAAGCAGAGAGGCATCCTGAAACACAAATACCATAGTTATATGATATATAAATACACACACAGACAAATACATACGCAAAAATACACATACAGAATGCGTATGTGTGTAAAGAATGCAGGAGTGTGTAAAGAATATAGTAAAGAAGAATTCAATGCTCATGCACTAATTTCTAAGTGGTGCCTGACACAAAACAAAACACAGGCACCACATCAGAAGGTAACAGAAATTACCAAAATGCGATCTGAATACCATTCCTTGTATAAAATGTTTATGCACAGTAATAAAACCATGCAGTTATAAAACCATGCTTAAGAAACTCAAGTCAAACAGACCTATCTCTCAGAAGGATTACATCAGATATGTAAAATGCTGTTTTTAAAGGCAAAAAAACCTGTATCTCAGCATTTCTGTTCTACTGTGGGCACATGAAGGCAAAATTTACTCCAATCCATGTTTCACCTATAAGAATACACTCAGTGAGTAACTGAGTCACCATGGATACACCTACCTGGTGGTTTCATACCTGCGTTTACAGGTCTTGCTGCTGCTGCAACCATCTGTTCCCGACGAGGATCCTGGTAGCTCATTTTACTTATAAATTCAATAGCAGCCTCTATACTACGGTTGTTAGTTTGTCTAAGAGCTTGTATAACCATATCCTAAAGAGAAAATTATACACAAAAAATTATTTACAAGAAATACCAAAAATCATGGTTATTTAGCCAAATATCCTCCGCTAATTGCACCTAAGTAATTTTACAAAGTATCGATTTCTTTCAATTGTTTTAGAACTACTTTTAAAATGTCTTTTCTAGAAGAGATCACCTGAAATAGTAGTGCAATCTGGATATTCAGAAGAAAAGTTAACCAGTTGAAGCACTGCAGTCTGATGTAAATCATGTCATCTTGATAGAACAGTGTGGTCATACAACCCTTAAAAAAGGACTTTATAATAAAAAAGCCTATACAGTAAAGTTGTTGCAATCTTTATGGACCAGCTGACATTACAAAAAGCACACATAACATTTTCAGGTCAACAATTTGGTCACCTATGTGATATGAAGTAGTCAATGTCTTAATGTCATATAAGGATTTAACTTGAACCATAGTAAGCAAAAGCGATTTTCTGTAAGATATTTAGGATAAAAAACCCCAAATGCAATGACTAGCAACCTACCCTGATTATTATATATATATATATATATCTGTATACACACACCTGACACTTACTGATATCTATCTGTTCCACTTCACCCCTTAATGCTACCTACTACTGAGAGGTGGGGGGAAATAACAAGAATGTTTGTTAATATTTCATTTGGAAAAAAAAAAATTCAATACATTTTGAAACTTCTCAACCAAGACAAATGCTTCCCTACCTCAGCTGTATCTGTTCCTAGGGACATATGTGGATCAGTGCCATATGGGCTATTGTGGCAATACAACTGTAGGTTAACACATGGCAGAAAGGGCTTATGCTGGCACTGTGCCTGAAAAAAGCCCCATATAATCACAAGTGTCATGGGAATTTGCAGTTGTATCCAAGAACAAAGGGTAGAAGCAAAAGGCTTCAAGATACAAAGGATCTGACAAAAATACCAACTTAAAGATACCTTTCTAATTTATTGTGCAGCCACATACCACAACCTTCAGTCTGCAAAACCAGCTGCAGGTTCAAATCTGTAAAAATGGAGCTGAGAACCAATCGACTTTGAAAAAACAAACGCACACCCCTCCTTGCCCCAAAATCGCACACAACAACAGCAACAAAACTTCCTCAACCTCAGCAATGAATCACAGAGCTGGAGCAAATGATTACAAAAATAATTTATCGTTATAAAATCCTTCCATTCTTCCTGACACACAGTCTGGACTGTGAAAGGAACATGAAAAGCCACTATCAGCACTTGACACTGGGATGCAGCTGAAGAAAAGCCAGTTGGTAGTTTTGGAGAAGCTCACTTGTGTCAGAGGTAGATCTCTGTAAATATCAAAGCATCACAGACAGCAGAACTCATGAGCTGGTCACTATTGCAAGCAGTGCACGCCTGAAAAGTTAATCCCTGTTGTGGTACTGTGCCTTTTTCCTCTGGCAAGATGAGTGGTTTGCTAGCTCTTTTTAAACATGCTTTTGTACCCAGGTTTACAAAGAAGGCATGAAAACAAGTGTGATTTATGTGATGTGCAGGTCCCAGTAAAAACACAGGAGATGTAAGTGTATTCATTTTTCCTTCCTGGAAACCACATTTCAGATTATTTTCCAAAATATTTGGTATTGCCATTCAATTTAGAATGGCCGTATTTTATCAACCTATTTTAATTTAGCACAATCCAAAATTACTTTGAGTATCAGAGGCAAAATCCATGTTCTAGAGAGTCCAGTCCTCTCTGCCTAAAACTATATAAATAATTAAAACAACCTACCACATAAGAACAATCTGGACAAGATGCTTAAAAATACAAAGCCAAGCCTCTCTAAATCCTTCTAGTCCTCTTTTACATCCCCCACTATTACCAGTTTCATGTCCCAATCAGAAACCTACCAAATTTTGAAGCTTTTTGCTTATCATGCTGTTCAAACATTCCCTGACCAACACCCCCTCCAACATGCACTTATAGTTTATAGCTAGCAGAACACCAAATCCTTAAAATAAAACACTTCACCTCATCAAAGCCAGCAGCTTGCAAATCTTGCAGCATCTGTCGATTAACTTCTGATGTTCCTTTGACAGCTGAGGTTGCTTCATTTGCAAAAGGCAGAAGTGAGTTTCTTATCTCCTGCAAAACCTTATGATATGTTACAAATTTAGGGGGATTTCGGCCTTGTCTAGGATCTTCAGGTAACATTTTGCCCATGCTGTGATCAGCTTTAGCAGCATCTGAGGGTTTAGGCAAATTCCTGAGGCTCTCTCGTATTTCCTGTAGCATCTGCTGGCTGCTGCCAGTATAATTACTGGCAGGAAAAGTTTTAGGCCTCATTTGTCTGTAACCTTCTGGCTTCTCACTTCTCTTCATGAAAACATGTATATATGCAACCTCCACCAAGGACTCGCACACACCAGAATTCAAGGAAGACTGGCTGATGTCAGAACTTGTGAAAGCAGGGGCTCTTCGCTGTGAAACCTTGGTTCCTGAAGTGCTCGAGTTTGTCAGAACCCAAAACTGCTATTCTGTTAACAAAACAAAACAAATCACATTTAACAGAGCAGTAAAAAAATTCACAATGTAGCACTGGAGCAGTGAAACATTCACATGCAGCACTGCCTTCACAGATGCTAAAAGCATGCTAAGCGAATTCTTCAGGCAGTCTTTACTCAAACTAATTTACAAACCATGTTGGGTTTTTAACTGTCTGTTAACAACTAATGTTTTAGGTGCCTCAAGTCTAAACAGTCCTAAATTGCAAAGGATGTGGTCATAGTAAAGAGCTCTGTGTGGTGGACAAAGCTTGCAAGAGCAGATATGAACCACTGGTGTGTGCCAGCACCGCTTCTTTGCCTCCCCCCTCTCCTGTGTCCATTTGTCACCTGTGTTCTCCCCATCAACACCTTTGTAGCTAGAAGAGCCAACTCTACTACCCAGTCAGCCAGGATATGGATCAAATAACCTTGCTGTTCAATGATTCTGACATCCAGCTCCAGCAAAAGATGGGAGTGAGAAGTACACCAGTAAGAGCATGTAATTACAGTGATTTTATTCGTTCTCTAGCAGTCACATTTGTTAAAACTACACATTTGCCTGGCTTATCACATGCAACTTTATGACTTCTTGTATCATCTGCTACTTGCACCTGTTTAAGGGTTCAGATTCTGAGGCTTTCACAGTCTCTTAGCTAAAGTCTCTTTGAGCCAGTCTTCATCAATAGTTAAGTAATTTTAAAATTTATTTTACATAAGGGAAAATGAGAGCAGGAAGAGAAACAAAGAAAATTTTAATCTTTTTTTTTTTTTTTTACTGTAAAATTGTTTAACAACTCAAGCATCAAATTCGCTGAGAGCATAGCTATGACATTTGGTAAGGGAAACAGAATTTTCTGCCAAAAGCCAAATAAAAAACGTTTGCATTTTGAAGGCGCTGACTCATCAGGGAAAGAGCCCCGTGTCTGCAGAGAACTCAAATCTCTGTGTTCAGGCTGGGCACTAATTGTTACTGCAACTGCATGGCAAAGGATAAAGCAACCACAGTGAAACACTGAAGAAACTGCAGAGCATTTGCCTCTTCAGAGTATCATGAAATTAAACTTTGTCAGTCTCTACTGCTTCACAGAGGAAGATCAGGAACTAAGACAGTGCTAGGTAAACTAAATGTTTCTGCTCTGTCTTTTCTTCAAAGGCAACAAAAATGCTGAAGCCCAACTCACACAGCTCCTTTACTACTGTGTTGCTAAGCGTTTCTCATTGTAGATATAAATTAAATAAATTAAACAAGAATCCAAATTTTACACAGTCTACCAAAAAGTCACTCTTTCTTCATTCAGGTTTCATTTCTACAATACTTGCACTGTCACAAACCAATTAGTGATTCAGCAATTGAGGAAGAATATGACAAGTTAATAGGAAAATGAACTCCCGGGAACATATGCAAATTATATGAATTAAATACTCGTGCTACTCATATATGAATAAAACCTGAAAGCTGGGAAGTAATACATAAATGAGGACTGCAAAAGAAACACTTAAGGGATATCCACTTAATCCCATTCTCCTTGGAGAACCATTTTAAAAATAACAGAATTCCTCTTAAGAAACTTGCTAAATCTTAAGGGGTATAACTGCATTCACAATCCTTCTTTGCACTGTGATAGCTTTGAAACCTTAAATGAGTGTAGTTGGGTAATTATATGTTCAATACAGTCTGATAGCATATAGTTCTTCAGTGCTCACTGAATAAGGAAGCGATCATCAGACATGAGTGAATTTTAATAATTAACAGTGAAATTTTGCCCAAAGTATTAAGAAATCCAGAAATCAGCAGAAAGTACAGCATGAGAGCAATTAAAATGTAATTTAATTTTGGCCACTTTCAAAATAATTTTCCAAACATGCGGTATTTAAGACCACATTGAAAATACTTTTTCCAAAGAAAATGAAGTAAGAACTTGACAAAATACCCCAACTTATGTTTTTAACAAATTCCAAAGGCCTGGAATTCAGGACAAAATGGGTTTTGCACCTACATATTTTACAAATTTCATCTGGTATGGCAGTATTCACTTCATGGTTACACCAGCTCGGGTAGCTGGGATAGGTAAATCTAACACCCCCTAAGAGAAATCAAGGTTAAATTAACAGAAGACTAAAATCATAAATCAGCAGCAGTCTTGGAAAATAAAGCTGCACTCTAAATTTTTAGAAGCAGTTTAGGTTTAGGAGTGTAAACCACCCAGTCCACTTATCTCCCACCACTTACCACAGACAGCTTAACTGTTTGTAAGGCCACACAGCATAAACCAAGCTAAGGAACTTACCCAAATAAATAACTTTTTTTTGGTGTTTTTTTTTGGTGGGCTGTTCCTTTTGGCAGCACTGATGGGTACCAGCATGTACATGTTAAACTAAGTCTAATTCTTAGAAAACAAATTAAATTAGTCCTCCAGAAAACAGGAATTACTACAGCTCACCTTGCTTTATATATGAATCTCAAAATTCACAAGTCACTTCTGCTTATAGACACTGGCACACATTTTAAAGGAAGAGAGTGTTGACTGCTGAGTAAGAAACAGATCTCAACTTTGTACTTCTAACTACCAAACACCAACTGTATCCATGGGAACTGATGTCTATTCCCTCCTGTAGTTTTGTGTCCTTAAATAATCTGTTTGTTAATGCAGCTGTTTTTGCTGATTAAATTCTCTTCCCTAAAGGAGTTGAAGAAAATAATGTTTCACCTCTTTTCAAAATATAGGAATACAGTATTTGCTTTTACAGGTCAAACTGTAAGGGAAAAAAAAGCCCACCTTGGTTTCTTTTACATTATAATCACAAAAGATTGGACTTATATAAATAAGAGCTTGAATGAAAGCTCAGAAGTGTTCAAGGCCAGGCCTGATGAGGCTTGGAACAACCTGGTCTAGTGGCAGGGAGCTGGAACTGGATTATCTCTAAGGTCCCTGCCAAGCCAAACCAGTCTGTGATGCTCTGAATGGCAACATGCAACTGTCAATGACTCCCATGATTTTCTGAGGAAAAAAATACACAGCTTTTAAATCTAACTTTAAAATTCCTTAAAAAATACTTTCAATGCCCATATTTCCAACTGAGTAGTGAACATCACATATTGATGTATCTAGGTACCCTCCCTCATGTACCTATTCTAACAGCTTATTTTATACATGATCACAATGCTTCACTGCCAGAGATAAAGAAACTAACAGAGACTTCACAAGTCATAAAATTAAGTTTGTAGGGACTTGGTTCAGACCAACTAAAGGGGGCTCTTCTTTCAGGTAACAAGTCATTGACCTGCAACAGCAATTTCCCAAAGGATGCATTTCCAATGCTAAAAGTTTTCATAGAATGAGGAGAAAACTGGTCCCTGAAATCAGCACATAAGCACAACGACATACGGTCAGAGAAGCCAGAGCTGGAAAGAAACAGAGGCCAGCTGAACACGAGGAACACTGTGCATTCGCTCGGTTGGCTTCCATTCTTACGCTCTGCTATCTCCTTTAGCAGGATACAGCTCCTCTCCGTACGCATACACGTATTCCCGGGAGCAGCAGGAGTCATTTCAGGCGCACCTCGGAGCGATCTTCACGGCTAACAACTGCAGGGCAGCCAAAGCCCCGCTGCGCTGCTCGGGCCAGCACGGACTGTGCAGGACAGCAGCACCCGGCCTCCCGGGACACGCAGGCCAGGAGGGTTTCACGGCCGGGCGGAGTATCCCAAACGGGCCCCGATGGGACACCTGCTCTTCTGTCGCCTCGCCGGCCCCAGGCCGTGACCTGAGGTGGCTCCTGCCACGGCTGAGTCCCGCAGCGGGCCCAGGACGCCGGGCCGAGCCGAAGCGGCCCCGTTACCGCCTCGACCCCCCTCCGGCCCCGCGCACGGCGGACTCTACCTGAGGCGAGAAGGCGGCGGCGGCAGCGCCCCGGGCGCTCGGAGCTCGGCCCCGCCCGCGCGGCGCCGACCGGCCGCGGCCCTTCCCTTCCTTCCGCCCTTCCTCCGCCCCTCGACGATGCCGGCAGCACCCGCTCGGTCCCTCCACCAGCGTCCGCCGCCGCCTCGGGCCGCTCAGTTCGGCGCCGCCATTTTGTCAGTGTCCCCGCCGCGGAGCCGCCCGGATATGGGCAGATCCCGGCCTGCCTCGCGCGGCTCCTGCCGCTCCCGGATGGAGCAGCGGCGGCTCCCGCCCGCCCCGGTGGGGAGCGGCAGCGCCCTGTAACCCCTGCGCGCCCGGGCCGGGCAGCCGCACGCACAGCTCAGCACGGCACAGCACAGCACGGCACCGCGCTGCCGGACACGGCTGGCTGCTCCTGAGCCAGGGCCGGGCACCACGGTCAAATTCCCATTTTCTGATT
Organism: Agelaius phoeniceus; assembly: GCF_051311805.1. Classification (NCBI taxonomy): domain Eukaryota; kingdom Metazoa; phylum Chordata; class Aves; order Passeriformes; family Icteridae; genus Agelaius; species Agelaius phoeniceus. Next base: position 58,917,533 of record NC_135267.1, read on the forward strand.
TTCCAATTTTCTTTTTATGGGGGGTGGGGAGGAGAAAGCTCCGCTGAGCCTCGTGTTTCGGCTGATGCCCGAAGAATGGACTCGTTACAGACCAACAGGAAGGAAAACCCACCAGTTAGCACTCGGAGTGATCCATTTCATTTCCATCTTTTGCATTTTAAATAAATTTCAAATAAGCTGCTCTAAGGAGCTCGTTGGCAACTCAGTACACCTTGCCCTGCACAGGGACTACTGCCCTGTCCCCAGTGCCCCATCCATCTCCAGACACACGGAATGTGCATCAGGTGAGCTGTTCCTGCCACAGCACACCCAGGGCACCCACGCCGATGTGAATTAAAGTACACTCCAGAGGGGTTATGGTGGAAATACCATGTAACACCTCATAACTAACCTGTTCCTGCCCAAATACAGAGGTTTTTCCATCCTTCAGGTTCAATACCCAGGCTCAATCCAAATAAATTCCTGCAAACACATCTATTTGAATTATTTTAGTAAGTCAGACCACTACTCTTGTGCAAAACTTTTTAATAAAAAGAGAAAGGGTTCTCTGTAAAAGAAAACAGGTACAATGCTAATAATAAAATTTAAAACTTCTCAAAGATTTCAATAAACCAGATGTGAATTTGTGACAAAGACTATGTCTCAAGTTTAGAAACTCTTATTCTTACACCTGAAAACACAGCCAACACATCTGTCAATTATGACTTCTTAATTACAAACCCCATTTTTCTGTTGGGAGATTTACTGGTGCATTATCAAGTTTTAACATGTAGCATCCATGATGAAGCTGTGAATAATTCAAAATAATGTTGCTAGAATGCTGAGATTCCTATAGAACCTTTCACATTTCATAGCTTTAACAGTTTTCCTTCCAGCTCATGAACTAACATTAACAGTTATGTTCCCCTATATATAAAAACTCAGCTTAAAAAAAACCCATCTCTTTCAGGTGACATAAAAAGAATTTCCATGAAGCCCACAGTTTCGCTTTAGAAATGATACTTGAAAAATACCTTTACAGGGAAAAATAAAAATTCAGGGTTTACCTTTTCGTCTGTTTTTATGTATGTGTGTATTATGGACATCACTTTACAGCAAAGATTTTGCCCTTAGTGACTGACTACTTTCCTGCTTGTCAAAACCAAGCAGGCAGCAGGGAAGAAATGGCATGTAAGCTTGCTCAGTTCCCCATCCTGGAGCATCAAGTGACAGCTGTCAGAATGTGAAGCACCTGACTTCTTCCACAGCACCAGGACCAAGCTGAGGCTGCTCCCACACACGCCAATAAGAGACTAGCCAGTAGCATTAGGAATGAACCTGACCTCTCCCAGTAGTTCAAGCTGGTAAATGCTTCAAAGGGATACCACAGTCACTTCATGCAAAAAGTTGTCTGTTCACATAAATAGCCTCTGCATCAGTACCATATACCAGGCATGGTCCTAGAACATCTAAACTATTCACTGACAAAGTCTGGTTTGGAATCAGGTTGGTGATTTCCATGCGGTCTTTGGTCGGATCATTGCTTAGCCAGGCGCTCACTACAGACTGGTTCATGGTACTGTGGGAAAGATAGGCAGTGCTTCTTCCTCCTGAAAGAAGGAAGACAAAGAAGTAAGTTTCAAATTCGTTTATATATTCTCAGAATTTGGAGAAACACAGTAGATATGGGTCAGACATAATAGAAATAAAATTTTACATTTAAGCCAGTTTTCAGAGTAGTTGAGATGTCATTTCTTTGGTAAATTAAGGAAAAAATAGCTTAAAAAATCAAGTACTTGAAATAATTACAAAAATTATCTACCAGCTCTACCCTCAGTTAAGACAAATGCATCACAGCAGCTATTAACTCATCTCACTGAGAGCGTAAGTACCTGCAAGTTTCTCTGTAGAGATACTAAAGCAAGGGTACAAGAACACAAGTCTGTTTATAGAGTGTCTTGCTCTATTTGGAGTTTTCAGCTTTGCTTCAATAACACTTATTCCCTACTGCTCCTCCTCCCCACTTTGCAGCAAGTGATATACCTATATTTGACTTTTAATTTTTTCCACATAACACTTTACGTTCAAACTGAAGTCTCACACTGTAAGAACCATCATTCAGCATAAGATTTACAAGTGTCAGAAGTGATGCTAAAGGATTTATACTTCATATACTTGCAAACATGCAGAGTCCAACTTGAATTAGTAATCCTATAACTTCCATAGATAAAACTTAACTTTGAATGACAACTTTGAGGCCAAAGGCAGCAGGTGACATCTGAAAGTTTCCCCACTATTGTCTAATGTGGCAAGCACTTAGCAGTCTTCGTGAGTAGAATGTGAAAATGAATGCTTATATTAAAAGTCAGTATCATAACTTTAAAATCCTGCCACCATGCAAAAGGATCCATTTTCATTTATTGAAAGTTTCAATTATTACCCTGAATTGTAAATTCATAATTCTACTATCTCATTAACCTATCAATTATTTTTGTATTCTAAGTTAGTGCAACTCCCTCAGAGACTCAATAAGGTCAGTCAGGCTGCCTCTATTTCTTTTCTACAGATGATTTTTAAGTGAATACAGTCTATCTTTGAAATCATAAATGTGCCCCTTCACACACTGGTCAGAGGGTAGCATATTAAAAAAACCCAAACCAGACCATGAAAAACCCTGCACAACCATTTGCCGTATAAGTAGTTTTCCTCAAGTACTTATCTAAGAAAAGTGCTTATCTAAGTCTGCTTTCTAAGAAAAGAAAGCTGTTTTTAATTTTCTGTATTAAGATTGTGTTATCAGTTGGGTCATGTGAGAACACTGACTGTAATGATGTTACCAACTGACAAATTCAGTGCAGATGGACTTCAAACATCCTTACCTTGATGAAGAAAAGATGGTTTTTCAGATACGTTTGTGGAAGTATCCCAGTGCCAAAGAGATCCATCTTCAGAACACGTGAATAAATGATCAGGGTCAGAGGGATGGAAGTGAACTTCCCACACTGGAAGTATCAAACAAAATCATTTCAGAACAAGTCTCAGGTACTTTGATCAAAGCATTTGGATAGCATGATATAGACATGTATTTACAAGAACATATGCCTCCATCAAAACCTTTCATTTTTAATTGTGTGTGGGTAGGAAACCCAAAGCCCCATCCGAAGTTATATACTGCAGTTTTCCCTCTGCTGGCAGGGGGGAAGGGGGAAAGAAAAAAGAAGGAAAAAAAAAGGAAATGACCCTATTTTGTTGCATTTCAGTATTGTGAAAATTGTTAAAGTATTATATGAATTCAGGCAATGTGCATGTCATCTTTCCTGCTGTTAAGTTCAAATCCACACATAGTATGCATTCCTTCTCAGGACACACATTATTTTGTGTCTAAATACCATAACTGCAGAAAATATTTAAGTAGGTAAATGTAATATCAAGAAATATTTTTACTCCTTTAATTTAAATGTAGCACCAAATCACAAAATTTTCAGCATAAAATTAATTGTTGTCTTGTTCCTGTAGTTGCCAGGAAAGTGAGCTATTTCAGCACAGAGACACCAAATGGATGTTGAGTTTCCCCTTCTTCCTCATGTTTTCAAGTTTGCTAATATCTGCATTCTGCTTTACTCTATCTGCCTAACACTGCACCAGCTTCCATGACTGTTTATACACCTACCCTGCTAGAAACACAGCCATTCTGATTAAATGCATCTAAAGCTCATTAAAGAATTGCTTACTAAGTCTACTTTTAGTTTAGAGAGAGTTCACTTTTATCTAAAAGCAGTCTCCTATACAGAGAAGGAAGCCACATTTTCCAGATGAAAACATGGAGCAGTAGTAGGCATCCTGGGAAGAGTATAGAGATGAAGGTTAGGGATACAGAGTGAGGTAGGCCAAGGAGAAGCTGGACCTGAGCCTGGCAAGGGATGAAAAGAACAACAGGAATGGCTTCTACAGGTATGTCAGCCAGAAAAGGAAGGTCCCAGGTGTATGCCCCCCAGTCATCAATGCTGGAATACTGGTAATACTGGACAGGGACAAGGTTGAGCTACTCAACTTTCTTGTGTCAGTCTTCAATGGCAACCTCTCTTCCCATACCTCTCCAGTGGCTGAGCTGCAAAACAGGGTCTGGGGAAGAAAAGTCCTTCCCACTGTACAAGAAGCTCAGGTTCATGACCACCTACGGAACCTGAATGTACATAAATCTACGAGATACTTCCCAGAGTCCTGAAGGAATTAGATGATGTAGCTGCCAAGCCACTCTCCATGTTTGAAAGGCTACAGTAGTCAGGTAAAGTACTAGGGGACTGGAAAAAGGGAAAGATGGGCACAAACCCATGTTTAAAAAGAGTAGAAAGGAAGACCCTGAGAACTACCAACTTGTCAGCCTCAGTTCTGATCCTGGGAAAAACACGGAACAAATCCTCCTAGAAGCTAGGCTAAAACACATGAAGGACAGGGGCATGTAGTGATAGGACAAAGGGGAATGGCTTTAAACTGACAGTAGGTTTAAATTAGGTTATTAGGAAGAAATTCTTAACTGTGTGGGTGGTGAGGCACTGGAACAGGTTTTCCGGAGAAGCTGTAACTGCCTCATCCCTGGAAATGTTCAAGGCTAGGTTGGATGGGTATCTGAGCAACCTGGTCAAGTGGAAAGTGCACCTACCCTTGGCAGGAGAGGTTGGAGTAAATGAGCTTTAAGGTCTCTTCTAACCCAAACCATTCTATGATTCACTTAAGTAGCAAGTATGTGATTGTTTTCTACCACAGTTACATCAACTTATTTTTACAGTAATCAGAAACTTCTTTAAAATGCCACCTTCTTCCCCCCCCTCCATTTCAGGTACTTACTTTCTGCTTCATGAGCATTTAGCAGGGACACTGGCATAGTACCCTGCCTGATGTCCCATATACTCAGCATTCCATCCTGGCCCCCTGTGGCCACAATATGCTGCTGATTGGGATGCCTATCCACACAGTGCAGTGGAACTCTGTCACCTGCCCTGCAAAGAGGAAAAAGCAAAACAACCAAATAACCCAAACACGAATTTTTTATTTATAGCTTCTATTTTCCTCTTCTTAATCCCTAATTTGGCATCAGAAGCATTGACAAGCGAGGTACCAGTATCAACATGACCTTCAGTTCCTGTAACATCTGACCACCCCAGGCTGAAGGCACATGACATCTACTGGAAACCAGAGGTATGGCAATAACATGAAGCTACAATCAGGTTCCGTACCCTATGGAACATCTACACAGCATCTGACAGCTTTATAGGAGTGAGAAGCCATGCAGGCAAATAATACTCTATATATACCTATAATAATAATATTATTATTATGATGCACGATATAATTATAGTTTTAGTATACACTAAGAGTTAAAAAGGGAGACCATGCACTAACAAAATCAGGTACCTAAACCACAGTCTAGGAACAGCAATGGGAATTATTACACAGACAACAGGACTGAAATTTAGCCCATCTTCTTTTCTCACAGTACCTTATAAGGCACAAAGTTACCATTCAAATACATTCCAAATGCCAAAAACCTTACATTAGGCCTGTGAAGAAAAGTAAATATAAAGAGGTAAATAGTTTGGGGTTGAGGATTGAAAGTTTTTTCTTAACAAGATAAGTGTACAGGTATAATAGTCCTTCAAAAGTTAAATCATTAAATGCACCTGCTAAGCACAATGCTGAGGTCACAACAGTGGTTCAACCATTAATCAGCCTGCCTTTTGCTTATTTAAGTACCAAAGAAGTTAAAATCCTTAAAAAAATCAGTAATTTACCATCCTGTTGTTAGGAAGGCATTAGGAAAGATTTGAATCAGATTATATAAAGTAGCACATGCTTTTCAGTAAATAATAAAAAAGTGGAGGTCTTACAAAGAAAATATTTGAGATGGCTCATTTCTTTGCTGTCTGAGGTCCCATATTTTTAACTGTCCAATTGAGTTTACTGTCAAGATCTCAGTTGTGCGAAGGAAAGTCACTGCATGGAGTGTACTGCTGTCTGCGTTGTCTGCAAGAGATGAGAAAAGCATTCAGGTAAACCTGTGGAATGCTAGTCTCCATTTAATTGCAACAAAATAACTCTTAATAGAGAACAGAACACAGCTGTTTAAACATGTGCATAACCTCTGCAGTTTCAGGGTCAGAGACCATCTAGTATCTGCAAATACCCTGTGAAAAAGGAGCCCTTTCCTTGCTTACTATATAAAACACTACTGAGACAAATCTGTAAGTAGATGTATTAATTAGCTCTGGTGATTACAAAACTACTCATTGATTTGTAAGATTTCTTTTTGTAGAAGAGGAATTAATTTCAGCCAAATTTATGGTTCTCAAAAGTTTTCTTCATATGGCCAGCACCTACTGACAGAAGTAGCTATGGAGCTTTTCATAATGGAGTTCTAAGCACAAGGAACAGGAACTCTGGCTGACGGCATTAAGCAGTTTTATACAGAAACACTTAATTTACCAACTTTTAGACCTTTTCTGAACTGCCAATGTGGTATCAAGTTAAACCCAAATTATCCTTGTTAATAACTAAATAGCAAGGCCCTTTTTTTTAGGTCCTTTTCTCCAGTGCCTCTTTTTTGTCACAGTAATTTACAATGTCAAACAATTCACAGCTTTGAGGTGAAACTTTAAAAGCCTTCTGAAAAAGAGACACTATTTTCTTGTATTTTATTTCTGTTACTATATATAAACTTTTCACCTTGATTATGATGGGGTAACTTTGTTAAGTCTACTTTCACCTCAAGTATTTTAAAATTCTTTGTGTAAGCCCATATTGAAAATATAGGCAAATTATTATCTTTCTGCATAAGATGGAAATATTTTCTGATAGCAAGACAAAAAAGTTACACTGATGCCTGGTTACAGATATTTTAATGACTTTTCTGCCTACTCTTTAAATGAAAGCAGAGGGGAAGAACAAACTCACCAAATCACCATTAAAAAGAAATGTTGGATTACTGAATACTGAGGTTTCAGGGGATTTAAAGTTTTATGACAGACTAAAACTGAGTAGTTTAGCAATGATACACTTTTATGGCTCCAAAAGACTTTTACATAATCTCTAACTTTGAGATTTCTTTCTTCCTACCATAACTGACTACAAACCTATGCACTTTGTACTGTGCTCTTAAATCCACTAAACAATAACAAAAATATCAAGGCATTTGTTTGCAACTATTGAACGAGGTACAAGAGTCTATCTTCATGTTAAGGATTCAGCTTAGTGCCTGGGAAATGTCAAGATGTTATTGAATTGGGAACCAGCAAAACAGATTGCTTACACCATAGAACTCCATTCTGAAGAACCTGAGAGCATCTTCCAAGATGTTCTCTCTCTGTCCTCTCCACCTTTTACTGTAAAACCATGAACTTAAAAATACCTAGACAAATATAGAAATACATTTGAAATATGCTTCAAGTATTTGAATTCTGGAGGGATATAGGAATAATCTGGAACAAACATGTTCAACCTGGAATACTGAAATCAATACTCAATTAACTTTTTTGTTTTGTTATAATAACCTGAAAACCAAACAAAACCCCCTGCAAACTAGACTAATGTAAAAACCTAGGTATTTCACATACCTATAGTTCTTACTGCATCTTTTTGGTCAGCCCTGAAGAGATTTATTCTACCATCTTCTCCAACAGTGACAATTTCTGGGTTGTTGCAGACGACTCCTGTACAGGCTGCTCCACCACAAGATGTGTCTTGACCCACATGATAATGAGCTTTCGCCCACTGGTGGTCAGCAGATAATGTCTAAGTAGTAACCAGACATGAAATTAAGCTCTTTAATAATGAACATGATAAAACAAAGCTCCAGAATACTCATGAAACCAGAAACAAGCTCCAGGGAATGAGCTATTTCATGGGAATGAGATCCCCCTATACAAATAAAAATCAAGAGATCTAAGTTTTCATCAACTCTTAAGCACAAAACCCTTCTACGACACAATTACTTCTTCTCTGAACCACCATGTTCACATGACCTAGCAAATAGAAATAACACTACGGACTGTAAAATGTTGTTCACTAGGCTCATGTCTTCAATATTTCCCCAGGACAGGGGAAAAGAACTGATGCACTTAGAAAATAAAAGGTCAGATTCAGATCTTGATTGCAAGGAACTTAATTTATTTTAGGTACCACACCAAATTATAAACTGACATTCACCTTTACTGTGTCACTGTGAACATACATAAAAAGGTAATTATACATTTATTTCCAGTGATTTATAATCAAAGCAAAAGGCTATCAAGTTTTACATAACTTCCTTCACAGGACACACATGAGAATTCATTCATCATTTATCATTTGAGTTGAAAAGGAGTCATTTAGTTCAAGAATGCAAAAACTCTGATAAGGCAGACAGAAGTCCATTAATATTTACTGCCCCAAAACACTCTAATGTCTCAAAGTATGTTTTCAATGAATGGGCTTTTTGGATACAGACGAGGCAATACCCCAGTCTGTCTCGCTCTGGAATCTAGTTTATGTAGCATGTGCGTAAAATGCTATTTTCTTTCCTCGTATGTGTCAAATCAAAGCTTTTTTTAACAGACTTCAAAAAGAAATTCATTTTGGTAGCCAGATGCTTTTTATAGTAATATCAAAGCAACCTGTATTACAGAGAATAGCATCTTAAAGCCAGTGCATGTCACATACCTGGTTATTTTGATGATGACGGAATATAGTTACAGTTCCTGTTGACGAGGCAACCACAATTCTTTCTTGATCCAAAAACTAGAGAGAGTTAACAAGAATACTATTAGCCAATATTAGTATCAAGGTGATAATTTTGATTTTAGAGTAACCTAAATTATTGGTAGGTGGAGGGGAAAAAACCAAACCCACAAAAACCACAGCAATATTGATTGGCTTTGTTCTTTTTCTTTGTAAGAATTTTTTGGCCAATCTCAGCATTTTCACAGTTCACTCTCATTCAACTCCTCCTAAGTGACCAGCCCTTAAAAAATACGGATCTATTCAACACAGCTATTTTACCTGCATATCCATAACATCACCGTTGTGCTGGATGTCACACAGCAAATGAGGTTCTCCATGATATTCACCATTGAGGCCCGCATTTCCAAGGTCGCCAGCTGACCAAATGGAGATCCTGTTATCCTAAACAGAAACGATACCACATTTACTCGAGAACGCTTTCGAAAGTACCGAGCAGTAAGGCTCAGCCAGGGAAAGCAATACGCTGCGGGCTGCGCACGGCTCCAGAGGAAGCCGCCGCCGGCCGGAGGGAAGCGCTTGCCCAGGGGGATAACGCTGCCGTGCGCCGGGGCGGCCCCGCGGCTTCCTTGGGGACCCGAGCACGGCACGGCCAAGTGAAGGGCGGGACTGCCGAGCCAGGCAGTGCTCACGGCCGGCTCCGGCCGCGCTCTCCCGCTCCAAGCGGCCGAGGCGCAGGGGACCGAGGTGGCGTGGGGTGCCGCCGCCACCCGCGCCGAGCTCCGGCGGGAAGGTCGCGCCGCGCCTCCGGGCTCGCCCGGCCGGTACCTCGTTGTCCCAGGAGCCGGTGGCGAAGAGGTCGGGAGGCTGGAGCGCGGCGGCGGGCAGGGGCCGCCAGCGCGTCCGGCTGATCTTCTGCGACACGAACTTGGCGCTCACGTCCTCCATGGCCGCGCCCGCCCCGCGCCCGCTCCCGCCCGCCCCGCGCCGCGCGCGCTGATTGGCTGCGGCGCGACGGCGAGCGCGGAGGGACAGGCCGGGGGCGCGGCGGGAGCGCGGGCCGGGCCGGGCCGTGCTGTGCTGTGCTGTGCTGTGCGGGGCCGGGAGCGGCGCTGAGGCGGCCCCGCCGTTTGTAGGAGCCGGGCGGTGCCTGCTGCCCGCGGTTACCGGGACGGGCCGGGGCGGCGCTGCGCTCTGCCTGGCCCCTGCGAGCCGCTGCACCGGCGCGTATAGGCTCAGGGTCGGTTGCAGGTCGGGTCCGGAGTGGAGGAAACAGGAAGACGGGATGGTGCCGCTGTTTTCCCTGTCTGCTCGGCTGGGCCGCGACCACCGGAACGCTGTGTCCGTGTGTCACCTTTGCATGACATGCACCGAGTCCTGTTCTCTCAAAATGAGTGACTTACACAACGACTAAGCATTTCTGGTCTAAGATCTGCTTTAAGGATGCCCTGCTTTCAGCTGGGGCAGAGTTAATTTTCTTCCGAGTAGTAGCCACAGCGCTGTTTCGGATTTAATGTGGAATAATGGTGAAAACACGCTGATGCGTCACTTGTTGCTGAGTGGCGCTTACCCCAAATCGAGATCTTTCCAGTCCTCGCTCTGCCGGTGAGCAGGTGGATGAGAAGCCAGGAGGGAGCATGGCCAGGAGAGCCGACCCAAACTGGCCAGAGGGATATCCCACACCACAGAATATACACCCATGGTATAAACTGGGGGATATTAGCCAGGAGGGACCAATTACTGCCTAGGGACAGGCTATTTATCTTCTTTGATTTGAATTATTAAAGGTGTTAAGAGATAAGTTATTATTATCTCAACCCATGTTTTTTACATTGGTTTTATTCCAATTGTCTTCCCCATTCCCCCTGGGGTGGGCTAGAGTGGGTTTGTGGGGCTTATGTGACCAAATATTTGCCTGGTGCTTGCTGGCTGGGGTTAAACCATGATAATGTACTTCCAAGTGATACTCTCATTGCTCTGACAGATTCCTACCTGTGCAGAAATAAACAGAATATTTTTTGTCCTAAATGGTATGTTAAATCAAAGAGGAGCACACATGTACTTCCTTTCTAGTATTTCACTTGAGACCTAAACAACTATGCAACAAAAAGTTCAGAGGTTAGTTGTAAAATTAAAGGCTGACACAGTTGTGTTGTCAGTTGTCATTTCAGAAGATGAGACTATTGGTCCAGTCACTGCAGTCTAGTAAGGGACTTTCTCAAAGATTTTTACAGCTTCATTTTCTGCTGCATATTTTTCCAAAGCTGATGTTGCCAGGTCTCAGAGGTTCTATCAGATGGACTTAACAGTGGCTTGGACAAATTTTCCACTGTGTATTGCAGTTTTCCTGCTAAAGGCATCAGTCAGATTTCTTCTATACAGCATTTTTGAGTTCCTCATTAAGTCTGCTATGCTGTTTTGTAATCCCTCAGGTGTGACACCAAACCATTGATATTTTATGTGCTTCATGCATCTTTTGAACTTCATTTAACTTTTTGCTCCATGATTACATTCAGCAGAATCCAACACTGAACATATTCCAAAAGCTGGATGCTATAGTGGTCTGCCATACAGCAAACATACCTTTAAAAAATCTTGCATGTGGCAGTAGCATTGTTATTCTGCAGTGGAAAATGCTTCTGGCACCCTTTATTAAGCTGCTTACAGCAGTTCTGCAAGTCACTGTTGACTCCAAAGGTATTTTCAGCTAATTTTTATAAACTTTTGAGAAATATCAATAGGCACCCTCAGAATACATAAGACATTAGACCAGACAGCTAAAAGCTGAATAGAAAAAGCTTTAGGATTATTGAAAAGTTTTATTAGGCAAATATTTTTGTTGGTTAGTTGGTGATTTCTGTGTGTATTATTTTACCTTGTGCTTTTGGATAATTTCTTTCTTTGCTCAGGATTGCTTGTTCAAAAGCATTTGGGAAGTATTAAGGGAAGTTGGACATACAGATTTATTTTCACTTAGAGGAAAAGAAGAGTCACAGTTTTTCTTTCCTGTCCTACATTTTTTAAAGAAATTGTTGGCAGCATGTTATATGACAGAAGTGAGAGCTGTGACAGATTTAGGGCTGCTTTGCAAACCTTTAAATATATTCTCTGTGCTTAATCCCTATGAAAGATGTGTAAAGCATTTCAGTGTAATGCAGATTTAAATAAACATATAAAAGGTGGAAATCAGCACCAGGAGAAAATACGTCTTATCTAGTATTTCTGTGGTTTTCAAGAAGGATGTTAAGTCTAGATGAAGCTGCCTCTAAGCCTTGGGTCCAAACATACCAGCTAAGACAACAAGGAGCATCTATGGACTACCCTTAAATATGGCTAAAGCTGGGAGTGAAAGGGAAGAGAACTGAAAGCATGCCTGTCTCTGAGAGAAAGTAGGGGGCCTGAGAACAAAGGCACTTACTAGATCAGTGATTGTACTAGGGCAAAATAAAGCTAATTCTGAACTGGATTTGCTTATAATCTGCTTTTCTCCATCATCAGTGGACAATATTGAAAGTTATTTGGAGATGCCAAAACAATGTGTACAGCTGGTAAGAACTCCTGGATATGTGCCCAGTTCATTCTCTTGAGTGAGTACAGTTACAGAGCAGTGTCCTGCAGAGCAGATGCAAGAGCAGAGGGCCCAGCACTGAGTGCAGTCATAAGCCCTGTCCTTGGCTCGGGCTCCCATCTGGGCTGGGACACGCTGCTCTTGGCCTGAGCTCTGCTGTAGGAGGGCCTGTGCTCAGCCATGCTGCCCAAACTCGCTGACTGGCTTGACCTGGGGCCTGACTTCAGTTGATGGCAAAGCCATTTCTGTCCCCAGCCCTGCTCTGCTTGCTTTGCTTAGATGCTGTGGGATGGTGTGTCATCTGGAAGGTCTCATCTGGAAGGATGGCCTTCCTTCATGAAGGGTCCCAGTTCTGCTGCTCCCTAATGGGGAAAGTCACTGATGTGACTGAGTCCTTCTCACCTCATCTTTGCGTGCAGAGCTGGTAAAACATGCATGTGGAGTTCCAAATAATGTAAACTTCTGAAATGGTAATAAAAAGGGAAGGTACACATCAAACTGGCTTGAGCTTATAGGAAAAGAAATGAGATGAAGGAGAGTGATTAAGTTAAAAACCAGAATGGAGTCAAGAAGAGGAGGGAGTGTAGGTGTAGAAGGCAATTAGCGTAGGGTTTGGGACATAACTGCGGAAATGTACAGCAGGAACATTTCACAAGGAAATTTCTGCTTGTGGTATACAAGCAGATGGGAGCAGACAGTGATGAGCAATTTTTCAAATTCTTTCTAAATTCAAAGAATTAAAAAAAAATCTAATGGGCTCATGTGGTGGGAGGGAAGGAATAAAACAGAAATAGTAGCTTGGAGGGGTTTATATATAAATGTATGTAAGTACAGCTAGAGGATTGGGATGTGGGTGAATGTGCAGCAAAGGAAGAAGAGACGATGTGCTTACAGTTAGTGGGATCTTCATGTCAGAACAATCATATGGTGGCTCACTCTGGCTGCTGGCATTCTTGTGCCTTTTCTCTAAGAGGACTGTCCATGCAGCAGCTCCCTGCAGAGTCTAGGGAAATGGCTCTACATGTGGAAAATGGAGGTGCCTGCAATTGTCAGTGGGCACCCAGAGACCAAGGTGCTCACACTGATTTGGACAAGTCAGGGGGCATAGGATACAGAAATCCTGGGTATCAGAGCAAATTGAGAGGTTCCACATGAATGGTGATGGCCAGAAAACAATTTTTTTATTATTTCTGCTCATATTTTTCACTAGTAAAGAATGTCTATGTTGCTTTTAGTTTAGACTCAATGGATGCGCTCCTGATAGGTTTTTAAAATGTATTCATGGCCTGGGATTGTGGAACTGAAAAAGTTAGGGACTCCTGCATTTGTTTACTGCATAAATGGGTGCATCCTGCCACTATTGGTGCATGTTAGTTTCCCAGGGCCCTTCGAGACAACTTGGCTTGTCTGAGAGCTCCTGGAAGCCTGCCAAGCCAAGTGCTGTTTCCTTCACACATGCCTGGTATCCACCCAGACACCCCAGATATTGTTAAGGAAGGCCCACGCTTGTTTTCATTCTCTGAATACCCATGGCAAATAGGTACACTCAGTCAGAAAGAGATTGGGCAAGACTGCAAACTCCTAAGAGAGAAATTAAAAAAAAAAAAAGGCTCCATGACAAGCCTAAGCCTAATTCAAGCTGGTCCTGGTAAGCAGCATCAGCTTGTATGTAAATGGCTTCTGTTGTGGTTTTGGTCTCCCAAGGGAGTAAGTATCCCTGGAATGCTTTTAAACATGGGCCAGCTATTTTCTTGGCAGCAACCTCTCTATGTGAGAGCAATGCAGTTTTCTTGCATCTGACAACAGAAAATGTCTTTTGCATTTAAAACAATCAAGTATTTCTGTGCTCTACTTTTACAATGTCTGTCTGTTCTCTGTACTCGCTGCTCTTTGGGAATTCCTCTCACTCCATGGCTTCTTTCCTTCTCTCTCAGCCCACTGGGTGTATCAGGGAGACCTTTTATATTCTGGGACAGGCTGGAAGCCTCATATGGACTGCAGTTGCCAGATCATGCTTAGGAGAAGTTAGATGGAGAGCACAGAATGAAGCAGATCTGTCTCCAGGATCAAAAGAACCAGATGAGAAGTCTATGGATGGGACTCGTATATGCATTGTGTGACTGCCAGATTTGCCCTGGACTGACTGCAAAGTAGAGAAGCATATTCCCACCTTCACCTCTTCACCTGAACCAGCAATGATTGCATGAAATAGATGTGTTGTGTGGAGCTGAAACAGGTTCAACACTCCCAGCCAAGATGGGCTCTCTAGTAGAAGTTATAACCTGTGTAATCTCCCATGGTGGTATCTTAGGCTGTGTATCTGCTGGATGACACCTTATTTTCCCCAATATTTATACAATATACAATTCATAGGGCCAACCTATCCACAGTTTTGTATCACCATTCTCATGTTTTAAAAGCCAAGCACTGAAAACTCTGCTGTCTGGTCCCATGTAGATGAAATACCTGTGCCAGTGTGCCTGGTTAGGAAAGGAAGTGCTGCAAAACTATTCCCATTTGCAGGAACCAGAAGGCAGGACAAATACAGAAGTCACAGCACTGACAGTGCGTTCCCAAAATTGCAAAGATGGTATATGCTTTCCCTTTAAACAATAGAAACGTGTATAAATAACAGGTGGCAAATTAATATTTGCGGCAAAATTAATCATAAAGGAGTTTCAGAGCAGAGAAATGCTACATTATGGTAAAAAGTGAATTCTCTGTTTTTCCTCGTTATGTTACAGGCTGTGGGAGGATCCGAAGGTGCTAAAACTTTTCCCTTAGGATTGCTACTTCATCATGGGCATATGCTGGGACACAATAAAGGCCCACTGTCATTTACTAAATTCTGAGCTATTGTCCTGGACACCTCTTAAAAGGAATTTTAATTTGTAACTTTGTCCTACGCCATCGGCATTGCACCGGTAGCTGCTCCTGTGAACCATGGGTACTTTGGCGGCCTTTATCCAATGTAGGGCTGTGCCAACTCTCCATGTCCTTCCACGCCGCTGCCATTCCCGCGTTGTTTCCCGGGTGCGGGTCGCACCGCCCTGCCCCGTCCCCGCCGCGGACACGCACGGGACACGCAGCTCCCGCGCCACCTGACCAATGGCAGCCGCCAACACGTAGGCCTGGCCCGCGCGGGCTAGCCGTGGCCAATAGGCGCGCCCCATGCAAAACACCGCGCCGGGAGACGCCGCTAATTGGCTCCGTCGCAAGGGCGGCGGGTCGCGCGCTGGGCCGGAGCCCGGAGCTGGCGGCGAAGCCACCGTGATGGGGCTCGCCCGCCCCGACACCGCCTTCTCCGGTACCCGGCGTGTACCGACTTGTGTCACGGGAGTGGCGAAGGCCGGGGCAGAGGGGAAAATGCGTGCGCACCGAGGTGCCGTTTCGCTATCTCATTCATTAACAGCTCCTAAGTTCACATACCGGCCCCTCCAGACCCGTTCCGCCTCGCCGCCGTTTCTGAGGGGAGGGCAGGACCGGGGTCTCGCCGCCAGCGCGGGATCCAGGGCCCCGGCAACAAAACGCGCGGGCCGGGAGCAGCCGCTGTGCATCCCGGCCCCGGCGTGCGAGGATCCCCCACGCGTGCCCCTAGACGCGGTGGGCGCGCATGCGCGGGGGAGGGGGCACCGCGCCGGCCGGCGGAGCGGCGGCGGCGGCGGCCGGGGCATGTCGGGCGCGCGGGGCGGTGGGCGCGTGGCCCCTCCCCTCGGCGAGCGCGCGGCAGCCGCAGCGGCGGCGGCCGCGGGAGGAGGCGGCGAGGAGGCGGCGCCTGTGTCGGCGCTGGAGGTTGTGTCCTTCCTGGGGAAGCTGCTGTGCGCAGTCGCGGCGCTGAAGGCGGCTCTGTACCTGCTCCGCAGAGTGTGCCTAGCGATGGCCTGGAAGTCGGGCGGCGCCAGCCACTCCGAGCTCATCCACAACCTCCGCAGTGAGTCTCGGGGCGGGGGCGCGGGCGGGCGGGGCTCCTGGGCTGCGGGGCGGCCGTTACCGGCCGCCCGGTGACCGTTAGCGACCGCGCACTCCCGCCGCGCCCGCCCGACCCGCCGCCAACTGTCACAGGGAGCGGCACCGGCGGCCGGCCCCGCGTGTCCTGTTGTCCGTCCGTGTCTGTTTGTGCGTGTCTCTGTGTCCGACCGGGGGTGTGTCCGTGCGTGCCCGGGCGGGGGGTGTGTGTCCGGGCGGCGGCCGGTGTCGCAGGGCGGGCCGGGCTGTTGTTGCGGGAGGCAATGCGGCGGGCGGGGTGGCGCCGATGGCGGTCCCGGAGGGGAAGCGCCGTGCGGCGGCCGTGGCTGTTCCCTGCTCGCCGCGTCCCCCCCTCGCCGGCCCCGTTCCCGCCGCCTCGTTCCCGTCTGCCGTGTTCGAGCTGAGGCGGGGCCGCGGCGGCAGTGCCGGAGGGCCCGTGATCCCCCGCACGCACCGGGATCGGCGCCCGCCTGGTTCGCTCCGGCCGGCGGGACTGGTGGTGTCGGCGGGCGCCCTCCGGGCTTTCAGGCCCGGGCTGTGCAACGCAGCGGGAGCCGCCCGGGTTCGGGAATCGCGGCGAAGAGGCCGCGGCTGTTTGTGTTGGGTGAAAGGGGCGTGTGGCGGCAGTCCCTCCTCCCCTCCCCGGCGGGGTCCCGAGTGGCTCCGCTCGAAGGGCTGGGCTGGGACCCAAGGGGAGAGGAGCGGAGCGGAGCTGTCGGGGTTGCGGACTCGTGCTGTGATAGCCGAGCTTTGCCGTGGCTGCCCGGCACTGGGCGCTCCCTTGTGCTCGCCCAGGGTTTGTGCTGTCCCCGTGCTGAACGTGGAAAGGTTGGGCGGGGGCTTCTTCGCCGATGTACTTCAGTACATCCTGAAGTCTGCAGGTCCTGAGAGGACGGAGATACAACACCTTCTGTATTCGAAGCTTGCATTTTTCATATTAGAATAGAATTAACCTCTCTTATATATACTTGCAGTGTTCCTCGTTTCTGCTCCTGGCCTTTTCCCTTTCTCTTCTCAAGTTCGTGTCCTAGATGTAAAAGGATGTAGATCTGGACCTGTTTTATGACAGTTGTCTCCTATTTTAGTGATACTACAACACCACAGACAAGGTGGCCTCCTCGGTATTCTGGTGTCATAGAAGAATCACCCTTGTTTTCTCCTTTTCTCTGCTTATGTTAGATCATCTGATTCTGTGGGCTTTCTCAGTATTTTCTTTTGAAAACTATCACATCCAGCAGAATAATACATGCTGAAGTGACTTTCAGCTTCCATGTAAAAACTACTAATTATTGAAGAGTTTCATTGTAAAAATTCTGTTTAATAAATTCATAATAACTTCTCTAGTTACAAGTGTTGCAATACATTTGTTTTGTTTTTTTCTGCAACTGAAAGGGCTAGAAATACTGTTTTAGTGAAATACTGTTCTCTTACACAGCAGGGAAAAACTTTCTGATGTAAAAATCAGCGTTGAACTCCAAAATACGTCCAAAAAGCAATTACTGCCAGAATAGTCTATGGCACTCAGAACCTGAAGGCAAAACCAGTTTCTTTGTTGCAGAAGACAATGACAGTTTTTCAACACATGGAAACTGTTTAGGGCGTTGCAAATGATGATGACAAAGCTGAAAACCATTGTAGTTAGTATACAGCAATAGCTGTATAGGAAAAGGAAAGTAAAATAGAAGCGCTCAATATTGTAATCTCAAAGCATGCACTGATGGTAATTTCCCCCTCTCTGTTTTGCATATGCATGCCAAAATATTTTGAGGGGTGTTAAAAAGGGAAATAGTGGATTGTCAGTAAAATATTGTGGAAGCAAAGAGGCTTTTGATCTTGCAGGAAGATTGTGTTGTCAACTTCAATGGGACTCTGTTCATGTTGTAGGGCTTTATCAGTGCAGAGCAGCTGCTGAATTAAGACTGTAACTTTCAAGTTAGAGTTCCTCAGGTAAGATGATACCTTGTTGCTAAAGTTGGGAACAGATTTAGAAGAAAGTACTGTTTAATGTGATACAGTTCTCCCAGATATGTTTCAGCCAAGTTAAAAATTATTGGTTACAGAAAGACTACAAAAAATGTTCCATAGAATTCTTTTGGAGTAGTAGATCCGTCACAGTATTTTCCCCTCTCTAAAAACAGCCACATAGCATTTACAGCATTTTGTGCTAAAAGTGAGAATGCAAATTGGATGCAGGTAATTTGATGTTGCCCATTGTTTGTCTTGTGTGGAACTTAGTAAATGTGTGTGTAATGTAGTGTATATTTTGCATAACTTAAAATAATGCGGGTTGTAGTGACACAGTATATTTTCTTCTGCAGCAAATCCTGGTAGAGAGGTTCTACCCCCTGCCCTTATGCCACAATTCTTCTCTTGACTGTTCTTACAGAATTGCTTGTGAGGGAGGCAGTGCTGTAAGACTGGGTCACTTTCTCATGACTTGTGAAACATCAACATTTAAGCTCCTCAGTGTCTGTAAGCTGTTATACTATTATGGTTAGAGAAGCAGCAAACTTGGTTGTGCATAAATGAGGGCTGGGGAGAATGGGAACTTATTAAAGTGGTTTTGCTTCCAAATGAAAACATCATTGGAAGATTCCTGTATGCTACATGTTCTTTTCCTTTAAAACAGCTATAAAGATTATTCTTAATTATAGGCTGTTATTGACAGTTGCTAGTGCTTCTGTTTTGTGGCAATAAAATTCTCTATTTCATGACATTTGCTTTACTGCTCATTTCACTGTTGCCTTAACTATAGAACTAACTTTTCTGTAATGTAGCAATCATTGTGTTAGGGCAGTGACAAGTGATTTTGGGTATTTACAATGCAGATTTAGGCAGTTATTCTTTATAGGCTGCATCTTTGCTGCCCTGTCTTGAAAGGGACAAACTAATAAGGAAGGTCCCAGAACTTTGCATGTTTTTCAGCACATGCTTAGTGACTGAGTGACTGAAGAATGTTGCAGTACATTGTTTTGTTGTTTTGATTTTTAACTTCTTGTTGCACTGTAAACGTGGTTTTGCACTGTTAATTTGAGGCATCATAGATGCACAATTTGACTTATGCAAAATAAACTTGTTTAAAATATGCTCGTCACAGCTGTCCTTGAATGTGCTGTTGCTGCGAGGTGTTCAGCTGCTTTGTTTCAGTGATTCTTGAAAGTACTCATTTTTTAAGAATGCCTTTTTTAAATCTGAATGATTCTTTCTCCATTAAAGCCTTAAAACAAATATTTTTCACCTTCACAGAATAATTATTAAAATCTTTGCTTCTTCCTAACTGAAAATAGTTGAACATGTTCCTTCAAACTTGAGTAAACTGCTCCCTAAAATATATTTGAAGTAAGATCTTTTAGCAGACAACATTTTTAGGAAGCTCTCTAAATGCAGGTTACAGTAGGGTTAGAAATCATACTAAGCACAGAAATAATTACCAGTATTTAAATAAATAACTCTGACAGGAGATTTTTTTAAAATTATGAATCTGCCATATAGAGGTGCTGAGGAAAATTGATGAGTTATTTACTGTTGTCTTGCTTGGTTGAAAATCTTTTGATTCTAAATCTGTAACTTTTTTCCCCTCTCTGTATCTTCAGCTATCCGCTGATAGGTTACTACTAGATCATTTCATCTTCTTTCATACTTGGGCTTTTGCCAAATCCTGCTACTTTACATGCCAGCATCTTAGAAATCAGCTTTTCTTTCCCATCTGAAGGAGACAAGAATTGATTCCCTGTCCAATTCACAAGCAAAGTTCATTAAGTTTACTCATTGTGCCTTTTTCCTCCAGTCAATGTCATGCTGACGTAGGACAAGCTTGCTTTGCTTATTTCTCTGATCATCTTGTGTCAATGGTGTTTTCATCACATGTACCTGCTCTTGAATCCACATTTCTCAGTGAAAGTGAAGGTGAGTTAACTTGGCTGTGGCAGAAGTTGTTAACCATCTGTGGATTTGTTTCTTGCTACATTCTTTTACCTTTCTCACCTAATAAACTTGTGTTGCAAAAGTTAGCAACTCTAATTTAGGAGAGTCCATAGAATTTTGCACCTCACATAAGATCAGGGTCTTAATTTTTCAGTGTGAATGATGCTTGAAATCAGTATATATTCAAATATTATCAGGGTCTGAGAATTCTATTTTTAAATATGTTAAAAGTATTTCTTTAAGTGTTTTAATTATTTAGATAGTAAATAATTAAAAATGGCATCTTAGCATGCTTCGTCATGATGAAGGCTTATCTGCAATAAATCTGCACCTTTGGTGTGAGTTTCTTGTTGCTGAGGACAAATCTCTTTGGGAAATGCCATGAATGGGAAAGCATTGCATACAGTAAGCCTAAGCTAGGTTCAGCAAGCAGTAAACATTGGTTTTGTTTGTTAATTTTTCCTCTGTCATGTCTTTTCCCTTGGTTTATCCAAATTTCTTCTGTCTAATTTTGCTTGAGGAAGAGTAATATAACTTGGATGAACATGAAGAAGGGAAATAATAATGGAAAATTACACCAAATGTAATGAGTCCCCTGTATGAGCACTTTTTCTGCCTGTTGTGTGCATTCAGTGACCACCCCTTTCTTCATCATGAATGTATTGAGGCTTCAGTGACTAAGCATTGTAACTTATGACCAGGTAGTGAAGTGGTTAGAAAGTGAACTATTTTTTTCAATTAAAAATTAACACATCCACTGATAAGTTAATTTAAGAATATCTAAAATTTCTTAAATGTAGTTCATGTCTCAGGTGGCAGGCTTGAAATCTGTGATGCTATTTTTTGGAGCATTGAGATTTAAAAAGAATTTTGTTAGCAAGTGATTTGAATAATTGCCTAAAGGAGTTTCTGTGAAACTTTTTTCTTTTTAAGTAAGATTTGAGTATTTGCTAATGATTTGCCCATATCAGTGAAATGTTTTGAAGGAATTTCTGTACCCTTGATCTTTTAAGAGGCAGGCCTTCAAGTAAATCAAGACAAGTAGATATCCCAAATAATAGGAAATGATAACAGAAAGAAAAAAAAACCAACCTAAATTTAATAACATCGTGTTTTATTGGTGTGTAAATTAAGATTGTGTTCTTAACTGGTTTTTTTGTTGTTGGCATGTTTTTTGCACTGAATGTTAGACAGGCTGTCAATGTAATGTTAAAACCTACCCATACTTTCCCACAAACTTCCAAAATTCAGTGCCTCAAAACCTAAGTCCTCAATCATGCAAGAAAAAAAGAGGGCATTTTTTGCTGATTATTTACATTAAAAATCTTTATAATTCCTAATAAATACTTTTAATTAAAAATATTTTGTTATTTTGCTTGATTGAAGATATATTCACATATAATAATAAAAATAAAATGCCACATATGATTTTTTCCTGGTGGTCTGCAGCTGCCTAGTAATCCATAGCAACATGGAAATGATACTGCAAATGTGTCCAAAACAGGTCATTACTGCTGCATGTAGGCATTTTAAAAAGAGGGAATCCTCTATGGTTTAGCTTCAGTACAGCTCTAAGCTTTTCTTTTAATGCTACTGTTTCTTTCATCCTGATGTAGTATCAGGAGATCACCAAGAGCTACTGGAAAGCCTAGAAAGAAATGTGTAATATTCATTTCCTTTGAGTTCTTTTGAGCGATTGTTGATGTGAATGTTATCCCTTAATGCCACGAAGTCATGTTCTTTAGTGCTACATAACACTTTAAGTAAATAATTTCATTAATTTTTTTATTAGGCTAATTGTATTAATGTTTTGATTTTTAATTTAAATTACCAACATTTGGCAAAAACTGAGTGAACTCTTTTAAAGCTTGAGATCAGTAAACTGTGGACTTCTCTTGAACTGACTTACGAGTTACATTTTAAGACTTCAGAACTTGAATACTTTAATAGTGAACTTGAAGACAAAATAGTTTTAAATGCTTGCACTGTTGAAATACAGCTTCAGAAATTCTTCCTAATTTCTGCTAGTAGGACATTTCTTTGTCCTTTTGTCCCAAGAGTCAGAGTTATATTTTGCTGATCTTCTGATCTTCCTCAACTTTCATGTAGTACCAGTGCCTGTCTTAATGAAACCACCTTCATAGTGACCAACTTTGTGGTCTAGCTGCTGTCTTACCAGCATTGGCTTTTCTGAAAGCTGCAGAGTGGCTGCATGGCATCTGCTCAGTAAGGTGTGAGATGTGCACCATCTGCTTCTTTACAGATCTGCTGAAGCTGTAAGTAGTTTTGCTGCAAGCCTTACTGTGAAGAGAGTTCCCTGTCTGTCTGATCCAGCTAACTTTATCTTAGCCTTTGCAACACTTTTTCATTATTACTGATGGTTGTTGTCAGTTTGTATAGAAATCTTTAGTTCTGACTTCCCATGTGATGTGTAAGTGAAGTTCAGCCTTCTCAAATGTTGAGGGATTGAGGAGTGCTTGGAGGTTAAAGTCTCCCTCATCCACACATGGGTGTTAAAGTTCATTGGAAAATGAGGTTCTATGTTTTTGCATGCTGAAACCAACCCTAAAGTTACTTTTTTCTTTATGTACTCCTCAAAGTTTCTTCATTCAGCTGCTGATACAGATTTAGATAAAATCAACATAATCATTATGATAAATGTGAGTACGTGACAGAGAACTTCTGTATAAATCTGTGTGCTAGAAGGCTGTGTTTAGCAGGCCTTTCTCCTCCCCCAGAGAAGAAAATGGTTAATACCAACTTTGCAACACTGCCCTATGGTAGGAGGGGGCAATACAGCTGTGGTTAAATTGTCTAAATTAGTAAACTGCAGACTTTAATATCCATGAAAATTAATAGAAAACTCTTACCCGTTACACCAAAGCGGATGGGTTGTTTTTGAAGGTGATCCTTATTAAATAGAGAAGGAATACTACCTTAAAGTGAAAGTGAAATGTTCACAGGTAACTTTGTATTTAATTGAAGCTTGAGGCTGTATGCTAATTTGTGTTGAGCCCAGCTTATGATTCCTATGTTTTATGTCTGCAGGTTTTGAGTAGCGTTAAATGGTAATTGAATATTTATTATTATTATTACTCCCATTTTTTAAAAATTTCTGTCACTTTGGAATTTTCATGGGACTTGATATTTGTGTTTCATTTCTGGGCTGTAAGATTAACTGATGGACTTGTGATTTCCTCAATCTTTGTGTGGTTGTGTCCCTGAATGATAGACTCTCAAGTGATTCCTTCCTGTGAGCTGTATGCAACCTCCTGTTTGGATAATGTTTGGATATTGTGAATCCAAATCATAGTGAAAATAGATGGACAGCTGAATGTTTGAGGCAGATAGCTCTTAAATTGTCAGCAAAGCACAAGAAATTTGCATGTATGAGTGGTATAAGAAACACTTGTTTACAAACACCTACTTTCAATTTATTTAGCACAAAGAACTTTGTATGATTTGGGTCAGTGTCTGTTACTGGATTTTAGGATGCTGATGCATCACTTCTTGTTCTAAGCGCTTTCTTTGTGTTCATGCTTTACAGTGAAATCTTCCTATGCTCATTACTAAATAAAATTCTATTAACTGAACCACATTCTTTCCCATATTTTTTCTTCCTCTGCTCAAACAAAAAGACCCGGACTTTAAAAATGTCAGTTGATCAGGTGCTTAAAGCCAACAATCTTCACATTGCTTGCAAATCAAGCTGTGGTTCTGTTCCAGCCCATTCTCCTCTGGAGAGCTGCTAGCTGGTTTTCATGGGTCAGGTGGAGACTGTCACTTGACAGTGTCCTGCACTATATCCCTATCTTTAAAAGTGAGAGGCATGGATTAGACGGGTGGACCACTTGATAGATAAGGCTGGCTGGTAGCACTGAAAATAGTTGTGGTCCAAAGCTCTATGTTCAGGTGTAGGCCTGATGAGTGGTGTTCCTCAGGGGTTGGCACTTGGACTGGTGTTGTTTAACATCCTTGTCATTGACATTGACAGTGGGATCAAGTGCACTCTCTGCAAGTTTGTGGAGAGCAAACTGTCCTGTATCAAAAGTGTCATGGCCAGCAGGGCAAGGGAGGCAATTCTACCCCTCTGCTCTGCACTGGTGAGACCCCACCTGGAGTGCTGCATCTAGCTCTGGGGCCCCTAACATAAGAAGGAACTAGTTGACCTTGAAGGATTCTTCTAACCCAAACCATTTGATGATTTGTCACATCAGTAATTTCTATCTACATGAATGAATCTTTTGTAGCATAAAGCTATATGTACTTTGCATCATGCCTTAAGATCTCTGTATGATTTCAAAATATCACTGGTTCACTGAAAATTCATCTTCCTAAGTGAAGTATTCTGCAGTGGTTATGGAGAAAGTAATCTAAGAAGCTGAACTATGTGGATGCTGAAGTAGTTGCACTACTTGTGGATCTTGAAGTAGTAAATGGTTTTGGGATCTGCAGTCAGCCACAGGAGGAGTTTGAGTAGGTGTTATGGTTTGTATAGTAAGCTTGTGTGCTCGATCATGTGGCAGTGACACATCCTCTTTTCTGATCTGGAAGCCAGTGTTGGTGTAAGTGTTGACTGCAAGTATTTTATGGTATGGTTACAAACGTGTTTGGTCAACAGTCAGAATCCTGTCAGTGAGGTAGGCAATTCTTTGAAACATAAGCACTTCAGTAGTGCATTTGTTGCTAAATAAAAGACAAAATTAAAAGATAGGTTGTTTACTTGTTGGAAGTCCATGGTGCCTTTTCAGACTCTTCTTTCCTTGCTCTCTGACAGCCAACTGCCCAGTTTCCCAGGTTACATTTAACAGTGGTATATTCCCACCTTCAAGTCCAAGGACTGCTCTGAGCTCTTTTCCTGTTTTCATGGTGTTATTTGTGGAAAAGAGGCAGACCAGAGAGAGTTTTCAAAACATGCTCCAATTATGTCAAGTTGTCATTGCCACAGCCTCTGCACAGAGTAACTCTTGAACTTGGCAGGCAGTGCTCCACTGTTAAGTACTTACTTTTCAGCTTCAGCCCTTTGAAGCTTGGAAGTTGTGCTGATATAACTCTGTTTTATTTGAGTTTACTTTTTATTTCAAGCCGTCAGTGTGTTTGTGCATTATCTTTGCTTGTAAACACTTGAATATCTGATTTGTTTGCAGTACAAATTGATTATCATTCTTAAAACCCAACAGTCTCCTCAAGGAGAGACTTCTGTGCATGTTATAATTGGAAAGGATATTCTACTATGCATTTAATTGTGAATTATTTTCTTGCAATATACAGCTTCGCTTTAAAATTTAGAAAATTGTTTTAGTTAACATCTTATTAAGTTAATTTTTTTATTGTTTTGGTTTTTTGGTAGAGATGGCATGAAATTAGAATGTCTTCTTTGCAATATAAGCTTCTATTATTGGCTTCTTTATACTTGTTTTCTGGACTTAATTGAGAATTTGATAGAGACACGTTTCAGGCAGAATTAAGATCCTGGCAGCTGGTCATCTTGGGACTGACTGTTGCAGGAAAGAAAGGACTTTTTTGGAGTTTGGTACCTTACAGTTGTTATGTTTCTCTATATTCAGCTGTGAGACTAAGGAAAAAAAATCTTGTTATCAACACAATAGAAATGTTAACTAAGTCAATGTTGACTTTTTTGTTTAGGGCTTGATTGTTTTTATTAATTCCCACCTAAAATTTGATGTAGTTTCCATTGTATAATAAGCAAATTTGAAAAGCAGACAATCTATTGGGGGTAGCTGAGAGGGTGTTGGTTTTTTTGAGGATGGAGCATTATTCAATAAGTGAAATAAATAGCTGACAGCAGATTCAGCTTCTTCCACAGGTTCTGAGTATGGGTAACTTTCTTCAATTCTTATTTACTGAGGAAAAGATTGCAATAATCAATGACAATACAACCGTCAGCAAATCTCATGATTGTTTGCTGAATGAGAGCATCCTGAATGCTCAAATCTGTAAAATAGTAGTTTCTGTTTTCGGGGCTTTTTTGTAATTTGCCTGTCAATGCAAGCATTTTATTTGGTAGTTGTATGTACTTTGACTGGACCTAAGTTTTGTGAAGTTAGAGAAGGTTCTTGGCCTTATCATAGGGCCCTGCAGTTGCACTTCCAAGATGTTCTTTTTGTTCTTTGCATGCTTATTCCAAAAGGCACAAAAGGAAAGAGCAGGTGGCTGCCTATAGTTATAGAATATATGCGCCTATCTGCATGTAAAGAAATAAATCACTATTTTAGACCTTTTGTGAGTACTTCTCAGCTATTGCTTTTTGACATCTCTTCAGCCTCCTAGCGCCTTTATCTCCTCACTTCTGTTATAATTAGACTTGCTTATTCTCCTTTTTTTAAAGTATATTTTGTTTGGAGATACTAACTTCTTAGTGATTCCTAATGAGACTCGAAGAGTAAAAGTTTGATTTTTGTTTCTAAGCTTTGTTCACAGAACTGCTATACAACTAATCCAATTAATTTCTAGTGGTCAGGGAAAACTTTTTTTTCCCTTACTTTTCCTCTGTTGTTAGTGCCAATGTATTAATGGATTGATTTGTTTGTTTTCTTTTGGGTACAATTTTGCTCAGTAAGTAAACTTATGAACTGCTGCAAATGCCTGCTGGCTCAGATACTAGAACTGCTGTAGTATTCAGTTCTAAATGAAGTCAAAGAACAGGATATATCTAATGTGTGGGGACTGTGAGTGGAGTGTATGCTTTTTCTGGGACTTACCAGATACAGAAATCTTTCTAAAAAAATAATATATTTTAAAAAGGAATTGTCTTCCTTAAAATTTTCCTTAGTAATAGTATATTTGTTTTGCAGTTCTATGTGATACTTTCTCTTCAGACTAAAAAGGAATATGATCTGAGGAGTTATTTTCCTTTCTGAATTCAACTCTGTGTTATATAGGATAATTAATTCTGGACACAGATAGTAGATAAGAAAAGAAGACAGGAAAATCCCATGATTAATAGGTGTAGTTGGGAGCATCCAGTAAGCAGTCAGTAAAGTCTCTGCAGAAGTTAGCTCATTCCTGGGGTGTATTTTTTCAAAAAAACCCACTTCAGGACAATCTTACACAAGTTCCATAATCTGATTTTCATGTTTTGGGTTAGATATTAATGGTGCTTAAATGAACTTTTTTTTTCCCTTTTAAAGTATAATTTTGCAAATAAATCCTTATTTAAAGAAAGTAGTTAATGAAGCAATCCATCATTGAAATGTCTGTTATTTATAGTTTATATAGTCTCTCAATAAAAGTAATTAGTTAATTTTTTCCTGTTATTTATAGTTTATATAGTCTCTTAATAAAAGTAATTAGTTAATTTTTTCCACTTGTTTTCCAAAGTTTTCTGTTATTCATTAATGGCTCTTGAGAACTTAAAAAAAATAGAATTAACAATGTTTTAAAAATCTTCAATAAAACAGCAAGAAAAAATGGCCACTTCTGACATTTTACATGCATGTTCATTTATATTTTATTTTGAAAAGTGAAAAAAGATTGAGAGTGTTTTGATATAAAAACTTTTTGGCTGCAGTCTGCCCCAGCATAAGAATTCAGATTCTGTGGGAGTTTCTTAACAAAAGGATTTTTTTTTCTTTGCTAACACAAGACAAACAGATCTGGAAACTAAAGTACTGAGCAATGATGCTTCAACTTAACATTTCTAACTTGCTTTTGTATATCTTTCAATAATTACTTGTATGGCTTCTTAGAAATATGAAGTCTATCTTGTTTGGTGTGTATAGTAATACTAATTTCTTACTGACTATATTTTCAGGATTTATCAAAGGTGTGCATGAAGTTGAGTTTTCCTAGGGAGTAGAGCTTTGCAAGTGATTTCAGGAAAGCATTTATAACTGCTGGGAAACTGCTGTTCACCAATCACTGGCTTAAGCATCATTTGGTCTCTGGACTCCAGATTGAATTTTAGTATCACAGAAGGGTTTGTGCTGGACGGGACCTTTAAGAATGCTGTAGTCCAACCCTTGCCATGGCCAGTATGATGAGGGCAAGAGTGTAAGATCTGTGTAAGGCACATGATTTCTCACAATGCTATGTATATGTTAACACATTTCACAGACTCCTGTACTGCAGAAGAGAAACAATGCCTTCATTTTTATATATTTGTTTGTTTATAGAAAATGGAATAATCAAAACAGACAAGGTATTTGAAGTAATGCTGGCTACAGACCGTTGCCACTATGCAAAATACAACCCCTACATGGACTCTCCACAGTCTATAGGTAAGAGCATCTTGCAAAAGTGATTGAGATTGTTTTCATTTGTGTAACTGTGGCTGGTTTTGTTATTTATGTGTTAAGAATGTGAAAATTTTTTTTAATTTGGAAGATTGTTTAGTTCTTCCTCAATTTATTGCATACCCTTTTAACTAAGCTTCAATTTCCTGCGTTATGCAGTTGGCATATTTGGATACATCAGGTAGAGAGGTGTTTTTCAGCCAATATTAGTATGTGTAAATATGTGTTTGTTTTTCAAACCACAGCAACTTGTGATTGTGCAACTGATGTAAATACATAAAAATAATTTGCATCCAGTTTAAGGTAGAAACATTCCCTATCTTTCCACAGAAATCATTCATTTGGGACCAGTGCAAAGTTTCTTAAACCATTATGTGAAATCTTTAAAAATAGGCTTTGAATTGGCAGGTCTACTGATAGGACAGTAATTACCCATCCAGGTCCCAGTTTTATCTTTCCAAGACAAGAGAATGATCTGTGTAAATGTGCTAGTTTCTTTTTTCTTGATCTTCTCCCTGCTTTTAATTGTATGTGGTAAGTGAATTTTATTAGGATTTTGTTAGTTATATAGGAAAATTAAAAATATTTTAAGATACATAAGCCTTTGAGTATGTGTCTTTACAAAAACAAATATAGGTGAGTGTTCCTCCCATTCTTATAGGTGTTTGTTCTCATTTGTTGTTTGCAAAACACACAAGGTTGTTCTCCAGATATTCTATGGTCTCCACTACATGAAACTCAAACTAACAAATTCAGGTTTTTACATAGGGGCTGACTAAAAAGGAGTTACATTATTTGAGGAGACACTACTCTTCTGAATTAAGCCTACTTGCTCAATATATGATATTCATTCAATGTATAGTGACAAAATGGAGATTGTAACTGAGATCAAGGATAAAACCGTTTTTTTTCCTGTCCAGAGTGGACACAGTGTAGCTTTCAGCTGAGGTACCATAACTCACTTCTGATGTAGAGTACCTGTGTAACTGCAGGGGTGTGGATGTTGTACCCTGAGTGAGGGTGACAGTGAAGGTGTTGCACTTTACAGTCAAGGTAATAAAGATTGTAAGGTTGCTGTCTGAACAACAATGAACATCATCCATTCTCTTGTTTTACAGGTTTCCAAGCAACAATCAGTGCTCCACACATGGTAAGCTTTTAACTAGGTGATTAGTATAATGATTTTATAAACATCCAGGTGCTTTTGAAATAAAATATTTACCCTAGTAAATTTAATGAGCAGTTGATTGCAGTGACGCTTTTGTGAAGTGCTTACTGTGAGGAAGTAGAAGATATTGATCAAGATTTTTCTTGCAGATGTACAGTAATAGGATGAGGGGTAGTGGGGGAAAAAATGTAACATAGGAAATTCTGATTAGTTTCTTGATTAAAAAAACCCCAAACTATGAGGGTAGTTAAGTACTGAAACAGGCTTTGCAGCTTGTGGAAGTTCTGTTCTTTGATATACAAAGAAGCTGACTGAACAGGGTTCTAAGCAGCCTAATTTAAAATGCCCATGTATTGAAATAGGACTGGACCAGAAGATTTCCAGAGATCTTTCCAATAGAAATTACTTTTTAATATATAAAATCAGAATTCAGGAGTGAATGACAGTGATTCCTGTATACATATTCCAATATGGTACTGCGGTAATGCCTTTAAATCTTTGGACAGGAAAACAGATACATTGTACTGAGTTGCAGGGCTTTTTTTGCCAAATGGTTTGTGACCAGGGTGAGTGTTCCAGTTGGGATTTCAGTGCATGCATCTAACCCAGATATAATTTTTCTATTTTTCTTTATTTGAGATGAAAGGTGACTAGAAGCAAGTATTTTGTCTTTGCAATGTTTGGAAGGTGTCAAATCATAGTAAAAGTCTGCTTCTCTTGACTAAAAACTGTGTAGATGGCTTAGAATTTACCTAGTTATCAATATAAAAAAACCAGGAATTTTGTATAGAGATGTTAACAATATTATTCAAGAAAAGATCAGAAAAAAGTACTGTTGCTAAGAGGAAAAATAAGTGTTAATCATGCTTCAAAATTAAGTCCCCTAAGTCATTATTTTTCCAATTCTTAGCACTAGTAGTATATGAAGTGTTAGAGCAAAAAGGTAATATATCCTCTAAGCAAATATTAACTAAGAATCTTCTACCAGAGAATATTCTAATTATTTATATTTTCTGGGTGGGATGGATTAAGCTGAAAGAGTGTCATAATGGCTGTCTCTGAAACATGAAAGAACAAATTGGTTTTTTAGTGTGCAGCCTACGCATAGTTTGTGTACTGCTCCACCACATAGCAAAAGTTATCAAGTGTGTCTATAGACTACTTCAGTTCATCCATGAGCCTGGCTATCTGCCTTTGTAAGAGATGGCTGCTTTTTCCTATTCTTTAATTCAGCAAGTGTGCAGGTAATACAGAAAGTAGTTTTAATAGCCATTTTCCTTGATGCTCTCGAGCTGCCTTCTTCCTAGATAGTTTTTGTACCAGGATATTCCAATGCATATAGCATAATGATAAACTAAATTCTTTATTGGCCATATACTGCCAGAATATTAAGTGTCGCCAGACCTGAGGAGAAATAAACTGATTTATAGTGTTTTTCCTAATATATAAATAGAGTCTATGCTAGAAGCGTAAATGGTCAGATGAGGCTTTGTATATGAATACTAACAAAAAAAAATACGCTCATGAAATTTGTTGAGGCCAATGAAATAAAAATTATTATATAATATAGTTAACTCCTTCCCCTCCCCACCCCATTTTTTGTAATAGAAATAATTCTGAAATTTCTTATGCAAATGCTCAGGGCATTTCCCAAAATCTCTGAGGAAATTACCATATCTTGAGTAAAACAGACACTTAAAATAATTTGAAATTTTCTCTTTCTGTGTTCTCTTAGCATGCATATGCACTTGAACTTCTATCTGATCAGCTACATGAAGGAGCCAAAGCACTTGATGTAGGATCTGGAAGTGGAATTCTTACAGCGTGTTTTTCGCGAATGGTGAGTTGTTCAGTTTAATCATCGATCATCAGAACTGCTTGGACTCAAGTGTAACTCTGAATTACAGAGCAAAAAAAAGCATCCTTCATAATCCACTGAAGTATATTATACAGAAAATAATTTACTCTCCTGGGTGTGATTGGTACCCATTTCTTATGGTAGCTGATAGCAGATGTTCAAGTTAAGTAGCCCAATAAATTGTGTGATGGTGAAGAAACCCCTTAGTGAGGAAGTTTAGGGTTTTTGGATTGTTTTGGTTTTTTTTAATGATTGAATTTTAGTTGTTGCTTTATATCTTGAAGGAAGAAGATGTTTGTCTTGAACAGTTCAAAATTTTATTATCTTGGGTAGCTGTGAATGTTCTCATTGTGATAAATTTTCATGGATTCCTGTTACAATGAGAGCTTAGTGAGGTGTAAAAGAATCTTTTTTCCACAGGAAAATATCTTGTGTCTATAATAAATTGTCTTTTAATTTAATTGCTTTCTTTTCTTGTTATATTGCACAAGCATTACTGTCCATTTAACCTTTTTAAAGTTAGATATTAATTTGAATTTTACATCTTTGCCAAGTAACTTAATCTCAGTTGTGTTATTCAACCTGTACCTAAGGAATTTTCTGTGTTCTTCCCTATCTTACATTGGGAAAAAAAAGATTAAACAAAAAAGATTAAAAGATTTGGATTTTAGTGGCTGTAGCTATTGTATTCTTAGACTGATTATTGAAAACTAATATAATCAGTTCTTCTTTCTCTGTTCCAGGGCTTTATAATTGCTTTATCATTAGTAGAGACCTTCATTAAACTGCCAACTAGATTTTTTGTTTTGTTTTTCTGCAAAGTTAATTTGAAATGTGTTGATACATATGATAATTTCTCATTTAGCTTTCTTTGCTACTTAGTTTTCTGTTTTCAAGCACCAATCTGAGTCTGCAATCACTTCTGTTTCCCAGTGTTAAGAGTTAGCTGAGAGTGTTTAGGATTGGGCCATGCACTTGCTAAAGCATTTAGTTGTCTAAGTGTTAGCTGCAAAATCTGGAGGAAAAAAAAAAGTAGTTGAAATAAGTTAACCAATCTGCAGTTTAGAGGAAATCTTAAATGGCACTTAATTCAACTTGCTACCTATTATTTTTGCTCTGTGAAGTCAGTAATCAAATGGTAGCATGGGAATGCCAATCCTACAAGCATTAAAACTTCTGTCCAGGGTATATGTATTTCTCACTGAAGTTATGGGTGAATAAAGGAATAGCCATTTTCAATGGGATGTGCTAAATTGTAGTTGTGCCCTTTTTTCTACTAAAACAAGCTGTGGAAAAGTCAGAATCAGCACAAAAAGAAAATCTCTTTCCAAATTTCCTGAAATTAATCCTGCTATCTTTTTATTGCCATATGAATGTTATGTGCCTCTGAAGAATCCTCCTTGGTTGTTTGCATTGGAATGGCTTACAGATGTGTGTCATGAAAAATTGAGTAAATGCTTTCATTCTGCTAGAAAGTTTTGTTAGCAGTACTGTTAGCACTGCTAACAGTAACAAAAACTTGAAAGAAGTTACAGATGATTGGGCATACAAGCATCATAAAGTCACTCCAGGACAAAGTATATTATGGGAATTAATGGTAGAGTGTTTTGCCACAAAAATTCAGTTGGAGATGTGCTTTTTGTGACTGCTGATGTTGCTTCTCAGTCTAACTGAGATCTAGAATTAGTAGCTCACATTTGTGACACAAGCACCTCAGTGCTCATAGATGACAACTTTACTCTTATGATGATAATCTCATTTGTGGTACCTCTGGGAAAGCTTTATGTTTACTTAGATTGGTAAAGTATCTTGAAGATTGCTGTTTAGATTTTCATGTTAAGCTCCTGGAATAATTTTGCAAGCTATGTAGATAAGTTTATTTACTTTTGAAGGTTGCTGGCAAATTAAATGAATTACAGTTTTCATCCTGTCAGTACTGGATATGAAAAAAGTGGGTATATTTTTATTCCTAACATAGAGATCCAAAAATTGTGCCTCTTTGTGTTGTCTCAATTGCATGTGCTTCACAGTTCCAGGGTAATAAAAGAAATTGATGAGAACTCAGAAATAGCATAATGGGCTGTCACATGCAGCAGGAGGTTCTCTGACTTTATCAGCCTATTTCATGCTCTGACCATTTTGCTAAATTTTCATTTCTGTGATGTTACTGTTTGGAATATACTGGATCTTTTGCCAGCTTATGGTACAGCTGACTGCCAGTCATTCCTCCAAACAGCAACCCATGGCTGTCATGTCAAAGTGAAAACTTGCTCTGTGTCTTGTTTTGTTTCAAAGGCTGGGGTGGTGGTCTCCCACTCAAACAAGAAAAGCTAACACTGCTTTTTTAATGTTTTTAACATAGGACTTGTTCATAATAAAACCAAAAAAATTCCCCAGGATAACTAGTTACTAATTTTCCATGTCTTAACAATATTAAAATGTAAGATACAGAAACATAAACAATGTGTTTAGATGTGTCCAAAGACAGTTAGGCAACATGGGCTCTGCTAGGGCATACTTTGCTATTGTAGTCTTTGAGCTGGATCCTGTTAAAAGTGGTCAGAGATTTTAAGATTTGGATTAGTTTTGAATGTTTTTTCTGAACTAAAGACAAAATTCTGGAAGAAATACCTGTAATGGAGAAGCTCTTGTTAGTAGATTTTTCCCCCTCTCAGAGTACAGAGATTTTGTGACCTTTTTTGAGTTAAGAGCTCTCAGAAGTTCCACTCTTCCTATGGAGGAGAGCTGTAAATCTGAGAGCAGATTCATGAGTGCAAGGGTGAGTGGAAGGTAATTTGTCCATGACTGGTAATTGCAGCATTTGCTTCTGAAAGAATAGAACTCTTGAGATGGTTTTGAATAAAAATCATTATTTAATCCTTGATGTAAGGTCTTCTCTAGAAGAACCTTCATCCTTGGTAAGTTTTATTCAGTGTGAAAGGAGATCAGTTCTAGTCTTTTTCCTTGATGTTGTTACTTTTTGTTGCAGGTAATGAAAACAAACATGATCAAATTTAACTTCTAAAAGTTCCAAGAAGAAATCTCCACTAACAATATAACACAACTGAATCACATCTCAAAAAGATCACTCTAACAACTATTTATAGAAGTGTGCAGACACACTTTAATTATCAGGTGCTTCTAGCAGTCAGAATTTGTCATTTCTAACAGTAGTTTTAATAACATTGGGAAAATATACTTCCACTTTCCTGTTTTTGTTTTTATTTTAGAGAAATGAGTCAGGAAGTATAAGTACTCATTCTGTAAATGAACCTAGCAGAAATTGTTCATCTGTATATTTTTATTCCAGGTTGGTCCCAAAGGACAAGTTGTAGGAATTGATCATATCAAAGAACTAGTAGATGACTCAATAAATAATGTCAAAAAAGATGATCCCACATTGCTGTCTTCAGGAAGAGTGAAACTGATTGGTGAGCATCAGACTGCTTTACTTACTAATTAAACTGATATTCTTTCTAGCAGCAGGTTGAAAATGACTGAATTGGATGTTATTAAAAGTTTGAATTTAGTAAGCTAAACCCAAGAAAGAGAAGCCAAATGAAAACTTTAAATTGTCTTTAGGCCTTTGAAAATCAGTATCTTCCCCCAGTTTTCAGAATATGACTTCTGGTGATCTCAAAGACTATGTGTAATCATTCTACTAGAAAAGAGGAGTGTTTTTTTGGTGAAAATACATGCTGAAGGTCTGTCATGTTATACTTGCTATTTCAAATTGGGGTTGAATACACAATTGTTCTCGAATAAATACCCTGTCAGTTGAATTTGAGTGTTTTAACAAAGCCTTCACACTTCTGATAGGGTAGTTGAGAAAGCTGCATGTGAAGATTCAAGTGGATAAAGTACTAGATTGGCAGTATGCAGCACTGATGTTTATTTCACTAGTTTTTAAAATTGACAGTAGTTGGATGTTAGGGACATGATTGACACCAAAGTACTTGAATTCAGTTAGAGTAACTGAGAGGAAATAATGCCCAAACAATAGAAGGACAGTGAATTATTTTAAATAATGTTTTTTTTACTAAAAAAAAAAAAAAATTTTGGAGAGTTTTTTGTTTTCTTTTTTTTCTTTGTTTGGGATTTTTTGTTTGGTTATTGTTTGTTTTTCTTAGAAGATGCAAAGCTGGCAAGAGGAAAGTGTCATTCTATTCACTATGCTTAAAAAAGAAGTTGAAGGTCTGGATGTTTTTTGAGGCTTCTTACAAGAACACTTGGAAAAATGATTGTTATGTGATGTTTGGCTCTTAGCTTAACTATTATTTTGATTTTTGGTCTTTTCTTGTAAATGAGGGACTTTTCTAAATGTTTTTTAAATGAGTTTATCAACACGTACACATTTATAAAATGCAATGTATCTCACTGAGAACATTGGTGTCTCAGAACTTCTTGGAGAAGAAGTTAGACTGCTAGGGCTGTAGGGGGGAATGAGGGAAGAATTTCCATTGATGCTGTACAAAAGCAATTTTGACTTATGCTTCTGGTTATTCTTGAAACAAACTCTGGTGCTCTTGCAAGTCTAGAATTCTAAGTAAACATCATTATCTATATTACTTTTGACTATGTAGCAGGGTGACTAAGAGACTTGTGGATAGTTTTGCTGTGAGGTACATTAAAAAAAACCAAGCAGATGGGCAAGTAATACTTCTGTGAATTAGTTTGAGAAGAATGTTTCAACTGTGTTGGATTCCTGGGAGCTCTTTGATGTGGAGCAAGGATATGGACAGCTGTTAATTTAAAACAAAAAGACAGCAACAGAAAACCCCAGCCAAAACCCCCCATCCCAAACACACAAACAAAAAAAATTGTGAAGACCAGGTGATTGATGGGAGGTGTATGAAATAGGACCAGGTGTGTCAGTTGCTGGCTTTTCACAGCGTGCTTCAGACATTCTAGTCTGCTTTGTCATATCTCACATATGCCATAACTGCATTTCAGGAACACCGAAATTATTTTGGGGTGTCTCAGCAGAACTGCACTGAGAAGATGGGAATAGGTATATTTGGATTAACATGTCTTTTTGTTAGTTTGTAGGTTGTAGGGGGATAGAATATAAGAAAATAAAGATAGTGTAGAAAGTAATCTTAGTTGCAGCTGGGCCAATTATCAAAGATTAGGAACAGGCCTGACTTTAAGAGGCCACAGCTGTAACCAATGAGGAGAAGAGTGCTATAAAAGAGTGGGGTGGCTGGTTGAGAAAGGGAATTGGAGTCAATTGGCTGCTTTGTGAAGAAGAAAGAGTCAGTGCTTGGAGGAGCTGCTTTATGAGAAACACCAAGAAGGTATGAAACTTTTGTGATAAGGAGACAACAATATGGAACTCCTGCAGTGAGATCAGTGAGATGACAACAGTAGGTCTTTTGGCTTTTTTTTTTTTTTTTAATAGCTTGATTTTTATTTTGTTTCTTCTTAGTATCAGGAGAAAGCCTTTGAGATGAATGTTTCAAATGCTTCTACTTACCACTCTTTGGCTCACATGAGAGTATTCCTGGAAAGCACAAAAATTGGTTCCTTTTGGATGAAACTAGACAATATTATATGTTAAAAGAAGCAGCCAGATATGTTTGCTATGTACATATTAAGACAATAAGACTTAGATATAGACTGCAGCGATTATACTGAAATGCATATGTTGCATGGATGCCAGGTTCTCAGCAAAAACTTTTGCTGTACAGATCTGCTTCTATTATAATGCACTTTTTGCTGATGCAGCCATAGCCAGCAGGGATGAGGGATTCTAAATGACTGAGGGAAGTAATTCTGTTTCTGTGCTCGTGCTACAGCTCTATGTGAGACAGGTCTGCATACAGGAACTGAAGACTTGGGTGGTATGATCGGTAGATCCAGTCTAGATTTATAATCAAGCTGCAGAACCCTTTTATATCAAAAAGTCCTGACATTTTTTCCTTGTCACCACCTGCCACCCTCCACCATGATTACTTCACTAACAGGCTGCATGTAACTGGAGATGTGAGTAGGATAGGGGACATTATTCAGGATGTAAATACAAGCTGAAAATTTGGGTTGCTCTTTCCCCTTGGACATGGAATAATATAATAATTTGAATGACATTGAATATATGAATGCCAACTTAATGATTTTTTTAAATGTTCTGGATATCTAAAACTGTGTTGCCATTGTGGGTGGATATATTTCTTCCATAACTATAAGAATTTTTGTGGATTTTCAAAGGGAAGAGCCATGCTGTGCGTGATGCATATGAAGGAGCGCGATTTTTTTTTTTCTCCCTTTGGTTGGGTGTGTGCTCTTTTTGAGGATGTTAGCTATTGATTCTGAGAGCAAAGGGGTTAGTTGTTTTTGAGCCTGTTTTACTGCTCTCAGTAAAGTGATAAGATGTGCAGAAGTCACATTCCAGCTTCTCTGGAGAGTGCACTAGGGACATGGATGTCTCAGAATACATGTGTTCTTCAGAAGTGGCAGCAGTTTCTTTCACAGCTTCTACTTCCACTTGGAAATCACTTTTTTGCCAGCAATACTGGAGACTGCTGCTTCTAATGCCGGCTGTGCACCCTGGGGGATGACGATTTGCCTCCTTGTGTAACTAACATATTTTTTAGCAATATCTGTATGAATAAGCTAAAGAAACCTTTCTCCATTGCCATCTCTGGTGGAACAGCAGCTTGATTCAGTAATACATCATTGCTGCTTCTTTAGAAGAGTTCTACAGTGCTATTAAGATATAAGTATAAATTATATGCTTTGCTGCATTGATTGTTCCAGTAGGACCCACTTTGGCAGTCAAAGGGAATACACCCTGGAAATGCTGGAACTTTCATGACTGGTGATCTCTGTTGCCATCTGACTTAGTGGAAATGGTGATCAATAGGGATGAGTTTTCTTGAAGCACTGGTACTTCTTGCTTGGCAGCTTTTGCTTGTGTCCCTTGGTTGGAGCTTGTGCTGGTCAGAATTGATTGTATTTATGTCATTATTTATGATTGTATTTATCCAGTATTTATGTGACTGACCCCTAAGAGGCTTCTCAGCTTCTGAGGAAACATGCACTCTTAAAGAGCATGGATGCAGAAGGTCTCTGCCAGGGTCATCTTTCAGGACCTCATAAGGAAGGTTGTGAGGTTATTAGGAAGGACCTCATAACTGCAGTTTTAATTGTTTTGAGGAGGTGCCCAGGTCTTCCTGTACTGTCTTGGATACCCCTAAGGATACTCTTACTGTTCCAATGGCCCTCCTTATCATGGAGGTCAAAATGAAACCTGCTGTGGTGACTATGTTTTTTTCCTGCTTTGTGAGTTTTTGGAAGACAAAAAGTTAACAGATTTTCGTCCTCTGACTGGGGTGTAGCACTTCTTTTGACTCTTTCAGTTTTAATTAACTTGTGATATTGATGTTTGCACAGAAATCAAAGCTCAGCCTGAAGATGGGAAACCCCAAATTACTTGTGCTGATCAGAGGACTAACATCTATGTTTTTTCTTATTGGAACTTCTGTAATCACATAGTATGAATTTATGGATGCTTCAGCCTCATTTATTACATTTGTTCTAAATAACTCTAGAGAGAGCCTGCCTAACTTTCTCTGATATCCTGTAAATTCTGTGGGTGCCATATTCACATCATCTTCTTTCAAAACTTAACTCAAGGTCAAGTTTAGTTTGTCACATTTCATTGGCTTAAAAACCCCAAACTGTTACTCTTTGCTTCCCTGTAACTGGGATGAGATATGGGATCTCATATGGGATGAGACATCTGTGACAGAGTGCTTCTCCATGAGTTCTCCACCAAAGCTCAAGCAGCACTGGTAACCTCTGAAAACCTTCATTACTCTGGCATCTTCCAAGCAGCCTCCTGGAGCTTTAGCCACGAATCTGACCTGGCTCTCTGTGTTAGCAGTGATTGTCTGCAGGAAGAATAGTGAGGCCCATCTGCTGGAACATGGGGTGTGCAGAGGTTACTGCATTAATGTTTGCATATGGCTGTGGGCTTTTGTTTCACTGGTAGTGCAGTTGTAGGCATATAGTCCATGGGAACACCTCCTTTGTATTTTCCTCACCTTTGGAATCTTCTGATATGTGCTTCTGACATTTTAATGCTTTGGACTTATAATGTAAATTATATTTAGGAATTGTGTGCATGGAGACAAGGCAAAGCAAAGTGTATGTTCTAAGAGGGTAAATGAGGGAGGAAACTCACCTGCACTGGAGTTGGTAGGGAACATAAATACTTTAGTCTCTTTTCTAGGTGGACCATGTGTTTCCAAGAACTTTCATTATAAATCCATGCTTTCAGATGCTTCAATAGTATTTAGTATATTTTATAAGCATGTGTATGCATATATAAGGGCGTTTTGTTGCATTTATTTTACAAATGTGTTAATTTTTTACATGTAGGTATGGGAAACCATCTGTTTTCTCCAGTCCTTTTGAAAATGTTTTAAAAAATAGTGTTTTCTTGCAGTGGGAGATGGACGAATGGGATATGCAGAAGAAGCTCCATATGATGCAATCCATGTTGGAGCTGCAGCCCCAGTTGTGCCCCAAGCAGTAAGCCTTTATGTTCTGTGTGTGTGTTTCTGTAGTATCTTAGCTGTAGAGAATGCTTTGCATACATCTGTATGTAAAATACTTGGTAGCTTGCACTGCTGGGAGTATCAGTGGGCAGTGTGGTATTACTGTATGGTGTGGGGTTTTTGTCTCTGTTACAACTGGGCTTCCAGTTGGTTTGATAAAGCTGTATGTTCTAATAACTCTGCTCTAAATAAACATATTTTAAAATTACATGTGTGCAACCCTCTATTATAACAATGAACCGGAGCATTTTCTTTAATAAGGTAATTAAATTTTATCAAACAACGATTTACGAAATTTAAGTGTATTTCCCAAGTTCCAAAGCACTGAGTCTGTTGAAAGTTAAATGCTCAGCTGGAAGTACAAACAGTGCCATTTGTTTGAAGGTTTCAGAATGGATACAGGGCACTTCTTACTAGAGAAGCTTAAGAGTAACTAGGGGCTTTAGAGTGTGCATACATATAGTCCATTTTTACTGATAAGATTTTTTTTTTTTCTCTTCCTTTCATCAGGCACATGGTAATACATGGTATGATTTTTATATGCTAGATGCCAGTTAAGGTTTTTAAATCTTAGTGAGCGTTAGTGAAAGACTGGGCTTTGAGGTGTTATAGATAGATTGGACATTTCCAAACAATGACCAGTGGTGGTGGTTTTTTGGTTTTTTTTGCTTCATGTTTTTAAAGTAGGTTGTGTTTTTAGTTTGTTTTTTGAGGGGGATTTATTTGTTTGGATTTTGTTGTTTTGAGGTTTTTTGGTTTTTGGTTTTTTTTTTGTGGGGGTGTGTGGGAGGGTCTTCCCAGCAAAATGTTGAGAGGTGACAATTAAAAAAGTAATTGAAAGCTTATTTGTAAATGAAATAGTTCTTAATTATAGCTTTTGTTAGCAATGGGGATTAAGGGGTTTTTTTTATGACGTCTGGGAAGTATGAAATTTTCCTTGAGACTACTGTGATTAGCCTCCTTTTAACTATGGGGAAAAAAATGCAAGCATTTCTCACATACTATGTTTATGTGTCACTTATCTTAGTCATATTCATATATTTTAGACTAGTTTCAGAAAAGGCTGTTCCATTCACAGAATGAAAGAGGAGCTGTTGGGTAGTGAGTGTGTTGTAGACAAAATTTTTCCAGGAAGAGAAATAATGAAAAGTCACCAATCTCAAATCTTATTCTGAGGGCTTAAGAGGAGATCAGTTACCCCCAGAATTTTTCACAATGGGCCTGTACTGATGCACAATAACTATTGAACTGTTAAACAGTTTCAAAAGATTGAATCTGCTGTAAAAATAATTTGTGATTTACATATTTCCCCCACATCTATAGAAAATAAAACTGCAACTTACCCAGTTAATTAAATTATTTTCCTGTAATACCAGTTGTTGTACCATGTTGCTGTGATACTCTCATTTTCAGTGCACTTTTTATTTTTCCTAATGGAAGTAGTTATCTACTGCATAAAAGTAGATGGATACATAATGGCAAAGCTATTAATCTACTGTAACAAACTTTGGATCCAGCTTCTCTGAGGTGGCTGGTTACATTCTAATTTCTGTGTTGTGTTCTAGCTTATAGACCAGTTAAAACCTGGCGGAAGATTGATATTACCAGTTGGCCCTGCTGGGGGAAACCAGATGCTCGAACAGTATGACAAACTAGAAGATGGCAGTGTCAAAATGAAGCCTCTGATGGGAGTGATATATGTGCCTTTAACAGATAAAGAGAAGCAGTGGTCCAGGTGGAAGTGATTTTCT
Source organism: Agelaius phoeniceus (assembly GCF_051311805.1). Taxonomy (NCBI): domain Eukaryota; kingdom Metazoa; phylum Chordata; class Aves; order Passeriformes; family Icteridae; genus Agelaius; species Agelaius phoeniceus. The sequence continues at coordinate 58,959,272 of NC_135267.1, forward strand.
GTTCCACTTACTTCTTCCACACACATGCAAGGTGAAAGGGTGTGAATTTTAAGCAGATAGACTGCAAGGCCTGCCTTTGCTGCTGTCATTGCTTTCTGCTCCTCCATACCATGAAAAGTGACTCAGTCTGCATTACTACATCACCCAAAGGAGGTTGTGCTAAGTTTGAGTTAAATTAAAAGCAGAAGAAAAATATTGCATGGGTTGCACTTTGTCTTTTTTGGACATGTTTTCTTCAGTCTTTGGTGTTTTGAAGATTCTTATTTGTTGTTTTAAATACAGTATTTTCTAAGTTTAAACTTCACTTTTAATGAATTTTTTATAACTATTTTGCCCAATAATTAGGGTGAAGTGTAAAATTTTACTTAATAAATACTGTTTTGTCCTTTAAGTTAGTGGTAATTGGGTGTTCATTTTTTATTTTTCTGAAACACTAGAAATGAAGAAAAATCTTTGTAAAATCCTTTGTGGAAAATGTAGATGATTGTGCAAGCACTTTTCCTTTAGCCTCCAGGTAGCAAAAAGTAGAAAAGATAATTCTTTCTTCCCTAAAGTATAAATGTAGTTGAGTAGTGTTTAGAAAATTTTCCCAGACATATTATTAGAAATCTGTCATCTCTCTCTGATGGGGCAGTATTTGTGTTTGGCAATACAGCAAATTCTAAATGCCTTTCTAGAAGTAGGAAACCTTCCAGTTTGCTGAATTGAACAGCCAGTAATAAATGAATAAATAAATAGACTTAATGCAGCTGTCAGCTTAAGCCATGCTAGTATGTGAATGAACAAAGCAGCATTGCTGTTTTGCTTCCTGGCAGAAAGTGCTTGCGAATGTATTATTGGCATTAGTGAAGTGCAGAGATGTGCATTGAGCTCTGAAAACAACTGTTGAGTTTTATAACCTAAATTTAGATTTTTGGCTTTTTCCCCCTTGATATTTTGGGGTATAGCTTGTGATTTGAATACAGGAATACTCAGTCTAACCTATCAAAATATTCCTAAAAAGTACAAATAAAGCAGTTTTCATACTGTTGCTTAGTGGAACCTCATTTCAGTGTTTCTTGGATTCCTATATAGCCACCACGTACAAACTACTCTTAAAACAACTTCAGTGAGATACTGCTTAGTTCAAAGCTTGTGAAGCGTGCTTGTTATTCAAATGTTTTGTATTTGTTATGCAAATGATGCTTTGGCCTCAAATACTGCCAGTATTCCCTCAGTGTGGTACTCAGGCATTTCCTGCCTCTTGTAAGGCTTTGGAAGCTTTCCTTTGTGGTAGGTTTCCTCCTCTGGCAAATGTTTAATTTCAGTTTGGAATCCATGCTTTGCTTGCTCTAAAAAAGAGTAGTCATCTTCTTAAACCTTCCTTCTCTCAGAGAGTTTTCATAGATTTATTTCTATTTCCATTGATCTGATTATAGTAGCAATTGGAATTTTTTTGGTATCCCAAAAAAAGGATAGCAGTGTGTGTTCATAAAACAGTTCAAGAAAGGTTTCTTGAATGGCAGTGTTTATCCCTTGCTACAAGTGAAGGTGGGGTACTGTGTTAAGGACTAGAGTTCTGAGTTTTTAGCATCTCTTCAGTGCAGTTTGGTATTTCATTTTGTCTTCTAGCTTGGAAAGAGCTTCTCTTTGGGCCTTCTTCAGTCATGCATACCATAGGATTATTTTCCTCAGAAATTGGTACCAGTTTCTGTGCTCTTCTGAAATACATCTTGATTTTATTTATTTATTTTTAATTTAAGAAATTACAGTGGTGTTATCAGAAAATATAAGTGCTTAGCCTGAAGGGTTCATCTGCAATGGCATAGAGGCTGTATCTTGCTATACGCATTTAAATTTTGGAACTCTCTGTTAGAGAAAATCTCACAAGTCCACTTCTTGTAACTTTTGCTATTTCTTTAATTGTCCTTTTTGTGTTTTGAAGAAAATTCCCATTCCATTTTCTAGGATAACTGTCAGTCTACTGCTGACCTTACAGGAGCTGACATCTTTTCTTTGCTTTTCCTTGTTGGTGGCTATGAAGTATATGGTCAGGCAGCTGCTGCTAAGGAAATTCCTAATTATGAGTTAGCATTTGCTATCTATGCTGGCATCAAAGATGAAAGAGCTGTTTTTTCTTCACTTCCTAGATTTCATTTTTTCTTTTCTAAATTGCTCAAGATCTGTGAGCAGAGTTTATTTAGAGACTCTGAAAAAGCATCTCTAAGTGTTTCTGTGTTTAGTTTGTCATTCTTTTAGTTTACATTATGTGATTTCATTCCTAATGCAGGTAACTCTTTCATCACAGTGAATGAAGAAGAGGTGTCCCTTCACAGAATAGAATTGATAGGCCAGCAGCATTTTCCTAGGGTAGTAGACCCTCCAGTTGGCAGGAAAGAAGCTGTTACATTTTTGCTGAGCCATTCACATTTTGGAATGTTCTTTAATGGGGCTTTAAGATGCTTTTGCAAAGCAGCACAACATTCTTAAGTGGTGTTTGAAGTCGACCCCATCTTCAGGTATTTTGTATCATGCTTCACTATGTAAAACTAGTAGCGAAAGGAAGTCTAGAACTAGCTGGAAGGAAAAGATTCCTTGGATTTCAGTACATTGCTAAATAAAGCATATTTGTGAATACTGTTAAATTTCTTTAAATTTAGGCCATGACTTTGTAGCTTTGGTTCAGTTGCAGTAGTATTTTTTAAGCTCCTAATATTAGTGGGAATCCTCTCAAATGTGACTCCCTGGGACATTTAGAAGTAGAACATACACAGGAACCCTATCTCTGGTACAAAACAATGCAGTGTGCCAGAAATCCAGCAGTCAATGCCCAGTTATGTGATTATACTGATAAGGGTATCCTTTCACATAAAACTTCAGTTGTTTGGGGTTTTTACTGAAAAATAGGATGGAGAGAGGGCCTCTTGTGTTGCAGTTGGGAACATGGCTGGATGGCTGTCTTATTGGCAGATCTTCTATAAATTAGGATTTCTCTGGTTTTATTTCTCTGTGAAATAAAACATACTACTTCACTTACTACCTATGTGGAAAGACAATTTCAAGTGTCACAGAATCATGGTATTATTTAGGATAGAAAACGCATTTAGGATCATTGAGTCTGACTGTTTACCAAGTGCTGCCAAGTCCGCAGCTAAACCATATTCCTAAGGGCCACTTCAAGCCATCTTTTAAACACTTTCAGGGGATACCTTGTCCTGCTGGCCTCACTACTGCTGATACAGAGGCATAAGAGAATAAGTGTAAATAACAGCAATGAATCTCTGTTGCATTTTGGATTTGATTTCCAGATAGGCAGCTTTTAAAAAACTACTTTTGTCTTACATATTGTATTAGTAGAAATTATTTATAAATGTCATGCTGAATTTATATTTGCTTATAAAATACAAAAGTATAATGACAGTATGACCTTTCTGAACAAAAACTTCAATGACTAAACTGGGGCTGTTACTGTATCCCACTTATCTATACATAAACCATGATTAACACTCTTTTGGAAAATGTACTTATGAGGATACATTTTAATATGTTTCTACTTGGAAACTCTATTCAGTGTTTCAAGTGCCCCTGATGAGTTAGTTGACCAATTTAGTTTGAAATTAGCAGGTATTGTTTGCTGGAATTCCTCAGGCCATGCAGAGTAATGATTATGGTTTAAGTTTTTTATTTTATTTTGGCAAAAAGGATATCTGCACAAAATATTTTAGGTTAAACTTAAGAATTATGAATTATGTATCAGGGTGGTTTGACCCTGACTGAATGCCAGGTGCTCACCAAAGCTTCTCCCTCCACAACTGGACAGAGGAGAGAGAACACAACAGAAGGCTCCATTGTGAGTTAAGGACAGGCAGAGATCACTCACCAATTACCACTGTGGGTACAGCAGACTTGACTTGGGGATATTAATTGAAATTATTGCCAAGCAAAATCAAAGCAGGATAATGAGAGGTAAAACAAACCTTAAGAACAAACCTTTCCTGCACCTCTTGTTCCTCCTTCCTAGCTCTACGACCTGCCCCCCAGCAGTGCAAGGAGGTAAGGAATGGGGTTTACAGTCAGTCAGTTTGTCACACGTTCTTCCTGCTGCTGCTCAAGGAGAAGGGTCTTTCCTCTGCTCCAGTGTGGGCTCCCTCCCACAGGACACAGTTCTCCATGAATTTCTCCAGCATGAGTCCTTCCTATGGGCTACAGTTCTTCATGAACTGCTGCAAGGTGGGTCGCTGTTCTTGGATGCAGTCCTGCAGGCACAGCCTGCTCCAGAGTAGGTTCTGCACAGGGTGACAAGTCCTGCAGGAAACCTGTTCCAGCATGGGCCCCTCTATCCATGGGGCTGCAAGCCCCTGCCTGGAGCCTGCTCCACCACATTTCCCACAGCGTCACAGACTCCTCTCAGGCATCCACCTGCTCCAGCATAGGCTCCTCCACAGGCTGCAGGTGGATCTCTGCATCCCTGAGATCCTCCATGGGCTGCAGGGGCAAAGCTGCTTCACCATGGTCTGCAGCAGAATCTCAGCTCCAGTACCTGGAGCAGCTCCTGCCCCTCCTCCCCTGATCTGGGTGTCTGCAGGGCTGTTCCTCTCACGCTCTCACCCTGCTCTTCTCTGCACAATAACTTTTTTCTTTCTTGAATGTGTTACCACAGAGGTGTTGCTTCCATTGCTGACTGGCTCAGTGTTGGCCAGTGGAGGGTCTGTCTAGGAGCCAGCTGGTGTTGGCTCTGTAGAACCTGGAGGAAGGTTCAGGCAGCTTCTCACAGAAGCCACCCCTGCAGCACCCCCCTGCCACTACCAAAACTTGCCAGGCAAACCCAATACAATTATGTATTGTAAAAGTGTATGTGATATATCTAAAACAGTAGATTACAGAAAAAAATTCCTTTATCATTTCAATTTATTCTCAATTTTATCATAGCAAATTGATTGATCATAGCAAATAATAAATATTTTATAATAGCACCTTTCCAGACTAAAATGCTTGAAGTCTAAATACTGCATCTTTAAAGTTATAAAGGGAGAAATAATGGGCTGCTGAAACACTGAGTAGATGCTGTATTTCTAATTCATAAAAGGCTGCACTCTGAATTTCACTTTCAGTAGTGACACCATATTTTTCATAGATGAATGACATATTGAGAAGGGAAAGTCAAATGCTGCCTAATGACAAGAAAATGGAAGTGGATCTAAAAGAGTGAGATACAGACTTCAGATAGATTTATAAATGTTTGTTCAGATATTTAATTTGAATGCCTTTCACTAAAGTGGCAGCGAGGGATCCCAAAGCTGCATAACTTGTATCCCAGACTTATTGTTGATAAGATTATTGATTCTTTGCAGTTTATAATTTACCTGAAAAGGTGCATATTAGATTTTTTCTGAGAATGTTTCTTGGTTTTTTTGTTGGATATTCATAATGGGAATTGCAGAATATTCATGTATATGTTTTCCCTAGTAGCAAGCAAAAATTTTTCAAACTTTCTTACATTTTTTTCAAGAATACTAGCTTTGAGCTAATGACTTCTGACATTTGCTTTAACTTGAGCTTACAAAGTTGCTTTGATGCCTCAGTTGATAGATCTTGCTGCAATTCCAAAAGCCTGAGAAGGACTACTGTGTGACTTAAACCCTAAATATATATTTTGCTTGCTAAGCAGGAGCTGGTAAGGAGATTGGAAGGAGTGCATATATGAAGGTGGAGAGATATTACGTGAGTTGTGTAAGAGTCACAGTAAATAGCTGTGGCCAGAAAGAATACAAATTAGTAGATCTTTCCTGTGGCTCTAGAGGACAATAGGATAGTTTTAACAAGGAAGGAGCAATCTTTTGAGTCTCCTTTTAAGCACTAGCAGGATAGATTTTGTTGTACCACTGGGAGGATAGGATAATATATCCTGACTCTTACCAGTCGCTGAAACCTGGTGGATTTCATAGCTTGGCAGCTTCCAATCCATACAGGATCAGCTCAGGTCAGCTGATGCTGGTTTGCAATATGTATTTATGTCTGCAAGCTGTGCTACATTAGGGAGAAAGCTGACAGCTGTTACCTATCAGGTGAGCTGAGACTTTTCTGGCACTTTCTAATACATACACTCCAATAATGCACATAAAAATTCAACTTCTATCTGTAGAAAATAAATGCTGTATAATTTTAACACTTACATTGGGGATGGGTTTGGGCTGGCATGCTGTTGTTAGATTAATGAGTAGTGAGGAGCAAGTGAAAAACCTTGAGGAAAGCTGATCCCCTTTTAATACAGTAAATGTTCTAAAAAATAAAATATGAAAATCCTTATTTTGAATGTCACATACAGGATGTAGTGGTCAGGAATATGTTAAAGCAATGAAAAATACCAACAATTAAAACATTGCCATGCTAGTATAATTTATTTAAAATTATTTATATAATTTATATAAATAATTTATATAATGCTTATATGTTTTAAGTAGAAATATCATTTTGGAAAAGAAAAAAACAGACCCACACTTTAAATACCTTAAGTGCATTAGCAACAATATGCAAAAGCCCTGCTAACATTTGTGGCTGGGTAGAATCATTGTGTTTAATAGTTTCAAAGTAAATACAGAATGTTTCTTAGGCTTACAGTTTCTTGAGGATCTGCCTTGTTTTTAAGGATTATGAATTGTTTGTCACAGTAAAAGACCAGGGTTTTATACACACTGTGAGTGTGTGGTAGGAATCAGGATTAAAATCACACCCACAATTAGGCGTATGAGACAGCCAGCAACAGCAGTAGTCATTACTTACATACACTTCTTGAAGATGTAAAAATTAACTGATGATGCAGCTCCTGGAAGTGTTAGGGATGAATGAAGCGCTTGTCCTGAATTCACTGGCACTGCATTTAAACTGGGTATCAGATGTTCATTTCTTTTTCTCTGTTTAAAGTAAGCAAATACCCATTCTGTGAGATAGGCAAATACGGAAAGCTTCCAAACCTTTAGCTATAAACAGATTTTTCTTTATCCCTGCCAAGATGTGTTCTTCTGCCTCCTGCTTTTTTCTGCTGTGTGTAATTACTGCAGTGCTCTAAAGCTGTGTGATTAGTACTTTACTATTAGGAGGCAGTGCAAAGTGCAAAGAATGCAAATATTTATCATTTACAAATCACAACGTTTGCATCCCAACTGCATTAGATAGAAAACTAGTCATTTAAGCACTAGTTTCTACAGCCTTTTCAGTTGCTTTTACAATGTTTTGCATGCTGTCATTCCATGCTGTATGATTCCTGGAGCATAATAATGTCTTTGGAACTTAAAGGTTTTGTATGTGTGCATGTAGAACTATATTTTTGTGGATTAGTTTGCATGATAGCTGGAAATACTATTGTGTATTGAGCCAGCAATCACATTACTGAGTTTTTTTTCTAATTCAGACAGTGTTTGCTTCAGCTAATGAGGCTGATGCACCTACTAAAAGAAAAATTGCAGCAAATTCATTCTGAATTTTTAGATTGTTTGTGCCTTGTCAAAAAAAAGGCAAAACACTTCTCTTTGAGTTTTCCACTGCTCAGAGTGGCACAGTGCACAGCTTTCAGATTTGATGGGTGTTTTGCATTAATATTAATGCGTTAGAAATATTTAAACAAATCACTACTATATGATAACTTTATGGTTGGAATATAGGTTCTATGGGTTTCTTGTTTCAATGTGTTTTAAATGTCCTACAGGATCAAACCTCTGCATTTTCTAGATTCCTTTCAGTGATTTAGAGAGACTTCTTGATTCATCCTTTCTCCTAACTAGATCTCCTTTTAGCTCATACACAGACTCACACACACACTGCCCTGCCCCCAGCCTTTCCACAACCTACTCCTCATTTATTGTAGCTCCTTCAGGAGCTAATCGAGTTCCTCTGAGAAATAAATAAACTAAGTGGTACAAACTGCATAACAGGGATGCACTTGTGAGTGTTCCCACTTTCTTGAGAGACTGCAGCTGAAGCTAAACTTGCCTTTTTGGCAGCTACAGAGGATGGGTTTTGCCAATACTCTGTCTAGTAAGTTGGCTCAGTTGCTTGCCAGTGTGTAGCCAGCAGGATACGGATGGCAGGTAGCTGTGTTACTAGCTGTGCAGTGGAGGGGGGGGTTTCCTTAAAGCAAGTGATCCATTAAATGTAAAATAGAGGGACTCATATTTCACAATAAGTCACATAGTAGTATGAGATTATATGGGATTGCTGTTGCCTTTCCTTTGGTGTTTGTTTTTTTTTTCAAATGCTTGAAGAGATTTCTAAAGTCTTGCTGATGTGCGTGAGCACTTAAATGTAACCTGATTCAATATCAAAACTTTTCAAATACCATTTCCAAGGGGAGAAGAAACATAACTGCATGTGTTTTCTTTCTACAGGGATGAATTGTAAAAGCTACATCATCTTGACCCAAACATAGTGTTACAGTGGACTGCTCATCTCCCGTTCTAAAAGCTTTTTGAAAACCAACAGCATTGCAGCTTGTTTTGGACTTTGTTATACTGTTGTTATCAGCATGGAACAGCGTGGTGTTTGTTTTATTTTTTTAGATGCTCAAGGCAAATCTGATGAAGAAATGATGGAAAGTTTTATGTGGGCATTGTTTTATTTAACATGCCTTTATTTCACTTTCATCTGTTCAAAGTGAATTTCTGCAAAACTGCAGATAAAGACCTGTAGCTTGTGAACTCTAATGTTGATGGGGGAACTTGAACACTCACTTCTCTTGGCTCCTGTGTCCCTTGGTCAAACTGCTTCTGTGCACCTTATGACACTACGTAGGTAATACCAGGTTTTCTGTGTTCCAACGTCTGCTAGATGCTACTAAAAGGAGATGAACTTCCTTTCTAAGCTTTTGACATGGTGTCATAGACTAGCATGTAGTAGATACAATCAGCTGCTTTTTTACCTTAAAACCAGGCATTTGTATATATTAAATTTCAAGACATCAGAGGTAGGTGACCACTCTTATCAAACATTGCTGCTCAAGCTGGACATAACAGACATGGTTTTCCCTTTCCTTCTAAAATTGATTAATGTAATCTTGAAATTCTGTTGTGGTTTATAGCTCAGTGCTGGTATGATACACATGGAGCTAACTCCATAAATGTGAGGTGAGGTGTGTTCCAATCACTGAACAATTTATGCAATGCTGCTTTGCCAAATGAAGTTAAAAGCAAAAGGGGGGGTTTTGTGCTTGTGTGGAAGATTAGGATGGGTAGATAATCTGATATATGGATTGCTAGGTTCTTTATTAAAAGCCAAAACCTCCTTTGGTTCTAAAAGAAAGTTGCTTTTGGTAAAGCCATTTGCTGTATTAACATTGTTATTTTTATAACTGTGGACACCCAGGAAAAATTCTGGCTTTTTAGAAAGTAAATTCTAAATTGCTGCAAAAGGAACACATGGGAAAGAATTCTGGACTCCTAAGTACACATAGATGCACTTGTTCAGTTTTCATATAGAAGAATTGTTGGAAGGCTATAAACCTTTTTTTCTGACATAAGTTTTTTGTTCTGGTACTATAAAATGTCAACAGGAAATTGCAAAGCAGTACAGTAAGGTGGGCTGCTTAGGGAAAGGGGGAAAGGGTGTCTTCCGTCACCTTGCTCATGTTTGAGCAACCTGGAATTAAAGTAAACAGCATATTATCCTTATTTTTTTTTTCTGATAGGAAGGATTATGGAATAAAACAACCTACAGTGATCTCTGGAAAAAAAAACTAAAACAACTTCCTATGGTGGAAGAGCAATAATTTTGTGATAGGATTAATCCCTGAAAGCATAAAGGTTATAATTCAAAGGCCTCTGAATATGGAAAAGGAACAAAGGCCAGCCCCATTTTGTTCCTCTGTGAAAGATACTATAGGACTTAATTTATTTAGATGTTTGGAAGTTAATGTACCACCTCCTGATTTGACTGCAGCCTGGGAGCACATGCACAAGATTAATCTTATAAAGAAATTAATATAGTACGTATTCTAGAAAATACAATCCAGAAAAATCCACTTGCGTCTGACAAATTTGTACTAATCCACAATCAACTGTGACTCTAGTTCTTGGTGTTGAAGTGAAATAACTGATGCATGCTAACGTTCAACCTTTTGGTCGCTGTATCTTTCAGTTTGAGTTCAGCTTTATTTACATCTTCTCACTAATTTAATCAGTTAAATGAAAGATATGAGCTCAACTGTATCCAAATTCCTGTCTCTGGACACAGTGTAATAAGCTAGCCTGACTTGGAAGTGGTGTTAAAGCTGAGACCCGATGACAGCTTCCTGGGGGAGAACCACTTCAGGAGGTATAAAGCTTCAGGGACCAAGGCTGGTGGGAATAGTGCACCCACTCCACTGAAGGGGTTGATGACAGTCAAGGTACTCGGACAGAAAGGAGTATCCAGGAGTAGCATTTAGGAGTCAAAAATGGAAACTCCTCCATGATGGAGCAATGGTTCTGAAGTAAAAACTTGGAGACAAGGACAAGTTGAAATGCAGAAGACTTGAAGAGCTTGAATAAATGCTGTGTGAACTGTCTGAATTGCTACTTTGCCAAATAAAACAATTTGAGAAGAAGCTGTATCTAGGTGTCTGCCTGATTTTGTGGTTGGTTTTGTTGTTTTTTAACCTTCAACAGGATTTTACATATCCAAAAGAAAATATGTATAAAAATACTTGTTTGCTAACTGACGAGAACTATGTGTCCATTTTCAGTCAATTAATGTATTACATCACTTACAAAGCCTGTTAATACTACCTGGAATGTAAGTGGGGTTTTTGGTGTCTGTTTGGAATTTCTGAAACCCACATCTGTGTGTTTTGGTAAACAGGCTCTGTGCACAGTTCTGTCTGCTGTCCATAGTTGAATTCAGCTACCTTGGAGAGTGTGATTTGCCACTTGGAAGGATTAAAGCTTTCCCTCTTTATAAGAGGTGCAGTCATGTTTCACTGGGCTGTTACTATCACCTCTAAGTCAGAGCAGCTTGGCTGAACTCTGAGTTGCTTATCCGGTTGTGTCTGGGATCCAGACAGTAGAAGCCTTAGAAAGCCAGTACCTTTATCTTGAAAACCCACCAAGAGTTGTGAGCTCTCCACAGAGGAGTTTGATGTGCTGTAGGGATGCTTTCTGTTTATGTAGCAGGAATGACCTACGTACTTTTTCTGTTCAGACTGGTCAGCTGGCTTGAGGCCACAGAGCCCATAACATGACTTTTTCTGGAAGGAAACCAGCACACAGCATGTGTGCACCAGCACTGCTGATGAAGCCACCTGGATGATTCCTGAAATGTTTTGTAGTCATCGAGTTTGAAACGGGCAATAATGCCTGGAGCCAGGGGGGCTCTGCGTGGTAGGCTCTGGAGCTTGCAGCTGGCAGCAGTTCTCTCCACATGTGCAGTGTTTTTGTGACAGGGTGACAAGCTCCAGGATTTTTGACTGTGGAGAGACTGTGTAATTAACCCATCAGCAAAAAGAAGTAAAGTAAAATACTTGGAGGAAAATTCTGAACTAGTACTCTCCTTTCTGCCAGGAAGAAGGGTGTTAACCCTTTCTTACAGTAGCAGTGTTTTCTTCCTTCTACTCATTAATGTGCCCAAGGTTGTGCTGCTTTTGATTAAAATGCAGTTCACAGAAGGAAGACATGAGACAATTCCTTCTGAACTTTGACACGATACAAAAGATGAGTAACACAAACCATGCTCATGATTTGTAACTTTGGTTCTATTCAGCTGATTTTAAACATATTAGGATGCAGTTCAAAAGATAGTTACCTTTATGGAACCTTGATCCCTGTCCCAAGCAATGTGGAAGAGGTATTCTGCTGAAGTGAATGATGGGTGGTCCTGGTTCAGAAAAAAGGCAGATGGTGAGGTCACACATGCCCATTGTGCAGAACCAAACAAAAAAATTCAGAGGGGAAGTGTTGCCTCACAGATGGCACAGGGAGATGCAGGAGATTATGAGGTCTGAAATTGGTCTTTTGCATTTCAAGATGTTCAGACTTCGTAGATCAGGAAGGGTAAATTAGAGTTTAAGTACTGTGGTATACAATGGCTTCAAGCATGGGGTTTAAGTTAGTTTTGTGGGTTCATACATTTTGCCTTTGTTGAATCTATTTGAGTTTTGTCATCTGCATTTAACTGTGAAAGGTTGTGACCTGCAGACCAGTTGTGGTAAGTCAGACACTCTTAAGGAATCATAACCCCCCTTTGCTTTTACTGTAAATAACACACACTTATGTGCTCAGACCCCCCAGCTGGCAAGGTTTGGGATTCCATGCCTCAGCCAGGTCTGAGGAAATAAGCATGGACTAAAACTTGGCCTAGTGCTGGCAGAGGTGATGTAAACTTCCCTCTACCTGGCCTATTTACCTCCCACACTTCATCCTTGACAAACAGGGCTGCTTTCTGTTCCAGGTAGTAGTTTTTTACTACTACAGCACAAATTCATGCTGCAGCTGATGCACTCTGAATTTTCTTATGAAAGGCTGTTACTGTTCTCTCGTGCTCTTGGCAGGGTGTTAATGAGATGCTCAGCAGGATGTGCTTGGGAACTAAAATTGTATTTCTTTAAATTATGAATTGAGTGGACATAGCTATTGCTGAAATATGAATGGAGGAGATCCAGCTGCCCATTGAGAATTGCCTGAAGGCTTCAGAAGGAGAAATGAAAATAACCCTGTATCTCATCATAGAACTTGAGACAATTCCGTGCCTTTTAGCAAAACTTTTTTAGCAGAGAGAGACTATTTTCATAAAGACTGTTGTTGGAGTTACTTGGGATCTCACTTTGATTCTCTAAGGTTTCTTTTAGTCCAGCCATTTTCATCATATGCTTCTGAGCAACTGACCTGGTAGATACTCTTGAAAACATTCCCTAATGCTTCTGAGAAGCTGAAGTCCTTTTTTCAGCTAAGGTTGGGCTTATGTTTGCATTTTATGTGTTTGTACTATTAACAGGCCATGTGTCTTGTTTATTATGTTCTGCCAAATCCCTTTTCAGCTATAATGTAGAAGTAGCATCAGATAAATCAGTAACTTTTATTGCAGGTGCCTTATGGACTAGGAGGACACTCTCAAAGGCCTCTGGTTAGGAAAATGGGTGATTCAGAGCACCTGCCAAGGCTACTGCTCTGATCAGAGCTCTAGAGAAGCTCCTCTCCTCTGGATATAGAGGCAGCCTCAGGACAGTCTTCTCATGGGCATGGAATTAGCCTATAGGCCCCATCTTCCACTGGGCTACCTGCTTTCAAGTCCTTTACAGTCCTGCACTTATTCAAGTTCCCTGCTCTCTCTGTATCTGTGTTGTCCAGGCATTTCATTTGAGTGTAGAAATCTCAAATTCATCTCTTTAATGCATTAGGATCTAGTAGTTTTAAGAACTATGTTAAAATGTCTTGCTATGCCCTCTTTAGAACAGGATTATACATTTCTGTTGGCCAAGGAAGTGGCAACTCTCAGTTGTTCACAGAACCTTTCTGCTGTGTCTGGTTTCTGCCAGCTTGCTCAAAATACATTTTTCATTGATTTATGAGTGGTTTATAACTATCAGCCAGGAGCCTTATAACTGCAAAAACTAAAATTTTAGCAGGTATATTTAAAAACTTGCTCCTGAGGTTTGCTGATCCAGTCGTTCTAGATTTCTCTTTGTGTTTCAGGACTCCAGTGCAGAGTGCAGCTCACTTTTTCAGCTATTTTAAATAACTATTATTTGAAAAATATAGAGCAGAGTTACTTTTACACAATTTTTCCCCCTTTAAATATTCCTTATTTACAGCATGTTTCCCTGTCACTCAGCTCAGACCAATTGTATCATGGGCTCTTTTTCATATTAATTACTCTGTTTATTGCCTCTGTCTGATCTTTATGCCCATCAGCACTCTCTGAATCTTCTATAGGCTTTTCCCTTTGCCCTTACTCTTTTAGCTTTTGCCATTAGAAACTGAAAAATCCCCATTCCTGATGCACATGAAAACAGCCAGCACAGACCTCAGTGATGCATGACTGTGGATTCTGTTAGGGCTTACTAGAAAGGCTCTCCCTTTGTTTTGGGGTGGCGTGTTTGTGTTGCTATTGGTTCATGCCTCTGGCTGGCTCTGTGCAGTTTGAGATTGAAACTCTTATCCTTTATCTAGGATTTGAAAAGCAAATGGAGCATCACACTGACCTATTTCAGCCTTTTTGTTTTGCAAATGTGCTCTTGGAACTGCCCCTGCTATTATCCTATAGTGCTATGGAATGATTACAGTGAGATGTTCAGGCTAGCATCCCCTGCAAAAGTGGGCAGCAAGCAGCCCATATTATGGAAAAAAAAAACCTTACTTCTAAATATGGATCAAACTTAGGTAAGTATTGTATTGTTTGCTACTCTGAAGTAATTTGTGTCCTTAAGCTGTCTGAAGGGCAAAACAGTTTTTAATAAACAGTCTAAGTGAAATTAGAATCTTGATCAACATTAAAATACATTGACAAAATAAATTTTGATGACCTCTCCTAATACACAGAGGAGCAACTTCCACAGGGCTATGCAGTCAGGGTAGTCAATATTCTCTGCTTATCTAAGATACTGGTAAGAATAGGTGCAATAAGCATATTCACAGATATGTGGATAGACAAACATCAGTTTAGGACAGGAGAAACAGATCTGACAGACTTCAAATAGTGATGACTTCCACACAGCGTCTCACGTCTTCTACAGGATAAACACTTGTAGGTCCCTTTTGACACATTCTGTGATCTGTGACTGTGTAAAACTCCCCAGCTCTGGGGTCTGCATGGCAGGCCACGAATGCAGTTTTAGTAAAGCAGCCATGAAGGTGAACTGGAAGCACTGCCTGCTCTGAGCACTCCTTTGACATCAGAGGGAGAGCCCCAATCTTGGGAGTGGCTGGGGAGGGGCTACAGAAGCTAAGTCAGCAGGAGGCAGTGACTGTGAGCTGCCTGGGGAGTAGGGGAAAAACATCCTGAGCATGTTTACAGTATTTTCTGCTACTCCCAGGTGTGCTCTAGCTCAGTAGTTCAGTATGACTTACTTAAAATGAAATAGCATGAAAGCCATTAAATGCAAACACACGGTATTGAGACCAGTGTGTGTGTGTGAATTGCAGGACCTGCCAAGCCAGTCTGTTACTTTGCCAACTTTGTCTTGCTCTCCATCCAGCTGACAATGCCCCCAGGCTCTCTGGTAAGGTGAAAACTATTTTATTTCACTCCAGCCGTGGAGTTTGCTGTCACCTGGGAAGTAATAGGCCTTAAGCTGGAAGCCCAGAGGGCAGCAATCGTCACCATCTCCCATCCCAGAAAAAAGAGTCCCTGGAAGACTGGCCATGTAGGGCAGCACCAACCAGACTCCAGACTCCTCTACCTTGCTTGCTGTCTGCTGCGCTCTGCTTGCAGGCATTCATTCTCAGCTGGAATATGCAAAATCCATGAAGGTTTATTCACTAGCAGCAGCACAGAAACAAAGCCTACTGTTGGGGAGAGTGACTGGAAAGCTGAGCAGCCTCTTGCACCATAGCTGCACTGGCTTGTGCTTTGTGCCAGATCTTGCTGTTGTCCTGCCCGGCAGAACAAAACCAAACCTTTTGTTCTGCTGCTGGCTGTGTGCCAGGGTAATGGGTTTTGGTAATAGGAGCACAGTGGGCACAGAGAGAAAGGACCACCTTTCTTCTGCTTTGGTAAGGTGGTGAAGGACGTTTAGGTACTTAATTAAAACCCAATACAAATTTCAATAATGGAAAATAAGACCCCAATCAAATGGGCAGTGAGTCTTCCCAAGAAGGCTGTATTTAAAATGTGGCCTTTTGGGTCTTGTGCTATTTGCCATGTCTTCTGGGGGCTGGGATGGAAGAGAGGCTGTACTCCAAACTGGAAATGGGCAGCATCCTCAGATGGTCTCCTGGCCCCACTGTAACACTGAAGTACAAACAACCAGACTTTGCTTCATGTGGCATGAGCAAGGAGCACTGGCAACCAGATTCCCTGAGTGGCTGGCACAGCCAGCCCTGCAGCTGCTGTCCTGCTCAGCTCAAGAGACAGGTCACACAGGCAGATGCCCTTCCTTCTCGGTCTCCCTGAAATAAGTATCTCAACAACTTCCCCCACCCTACACATTCCAGCTTCTTGTAAGGCTGTTTCACAGAAAGGAGAAAGAAATTCTGTCTGCTCTCATGATGCAGTCTTGTAGCACAGAATTTAGCTGGCAATGGAAACGAAAGACAATGCAATAAATATAAGAATAGAATCGGTTTATTAGAGCTATTTTACATAAAGTAATCAAGAACAAATTACTTGAATAACTATTTGTATACCATGGCAATATTCTTGCTGACTCAAAGTTACTGAAGTACAAAAGACAACATACAAAACAATGCATGCCTCATTTGACTCTGGTTTTATTGAGACCCATGAGGAATGTGACATCCTTGGGACAGCCAAACAAGACAGACAGCACAGTGTGTGTGTATATATGTATATAACATGTACTGTACACATTTTACTGGTAACACATCTGCAGTTCACTCACACATATCAATTACTTGCTCTAATTTTATGAGAATTTTTCTGGGGTGAGGGCAGATCACCGAAGCTTTCAAGCTTTGCAGGGAGCTATGGGATAACCAGCAGGAATCCTACACTCCATCATCTTGGGCAGAAACTGCTGTGTGCTGTTCTCACACTGTGTGAGGGTGGTAGGCTGGATGTGGAAAAGGCTGAACAAGCCCTGAGCTCCAGGGAGAGACACAGCTCTGGGATTGTACATGGAATCATAGAGGAATTTGGGTTGGAAAGGACCTTAAAGATCATTTAGCTCCAATCACCCTGCCAGGGCAGGGACACCTTCCACCAGACCAGGTTGCTCAGGGCTCCATCCAGCCTGGCCTTGAACACTGCCAGCGATGGGGCACCCACAGCTTCTTTAGGCAGCAGTACACGACTGCTGTTGAGCACTGGGAAGTCCAAGCTCATCCGCTGAGGAGCTGCATTTTTTCATTTCAGCATTTAGCAAGCATGGCTGTCTGCTAGCAGCACAGAGGTTTAGACCGAGTGAAAATAACATGCTTTCTTCCTTAAATCCCAATTTTCTTTGCAAAAGCTGGTGCCTGGATAGCCACTGCTTTTAATTAACAAAGCAAGACACATTCTTTAATGAAAATACTCCCAGTGCATCAGGTGGAAAGAACACAACTGGTCTCTGCAGGACGGTGAAGGAATGTGTTGGCTGGAGCATCCAGGTCCCCACAGTGGTGGCAGCACTGAGAAGAGCGGGATGGCACAGGCTTCCCCCCACACCTTGGCCAACACAGCCAGGCTGTGGAGCCTTGGCTGCCCCAGTGCACGGGCCCTGGGGTGCACTCAGCCCTGGCTGAGACCCCAACTGCTGCGGGGAGGGCATGGGCACCCCACATCCAGTTTGCGGTCTCCCCACCTTGCAGTGTCTTCTGCACAACAATCAACTAGAGCTACTCTCCAGAGCCTGAATGTTTCTTATTTTCTGAGCAACGTCATCTACCCACTTTTTATATTATCACCAAAAGGGGAAGAGTATGTTCTTCATCTCATAGGCTTCTTCTACACTTGAAAATAAGCTAAGGATTTTGGTCCTTTTATAGAGGCAGAGATTCATGGACACAGGAGAAAGGGGAGAAAACAACTGACCCAAATCCAGGTTTTAGAGATACATCCCATTGATGAGGTAATCAGACTCTTCAGATGTAATGGGTCGGGCTTTTTTGAGCTTCTGTTTCACTAAGCGCAGTCTGCAAGCAACCATAAGCAGCAGCAAAGCAGTGATTGCCAAGCCTAAGGCTAAGGGTAACACAGCACCTACAATGAGGTCAAGAGAAATTACATTTTATTTAACACAGTGAGACACTGGTAGAGAAAACCTGAAATTTTTCTTTAAAAATACAGCTAGTCTACCACTTAGATGTTAGTAATTGGAACAACTCATACTATGAAACTAAACTGCAAGATCATGTTAAGGACAGTTCAGAATATGTAAGTACATTATTCAATTCTTGACCACTTTATCTGTATCTATAGCACCTGACTGAAAAACTGATGTAATTCAAAATTAATTCACAGGGCTGGTCTTACCTGTTTCTGGGACTGGGCGACCACCTCCAAGCTGATCTCTCTTTGGCATCATTATGCCATCCCCATTTTTATCATCTGTTCTTTTCCCTGAGGAACTGTTATCTGCACAAAATCAAGCAAGATAAATAAATACTGCAGTTCAGTGACTAGGAGATCTTATCCACAGGATACTAGTATTAAATAATGTGAAGCGCTTAAACTTACGGGAAAAAAAACAAACAAAAGAACAGTTTGAGAACTTCTGACTTCAACTGTATGACTTGAATTTTTGAAATAATGTGAAACTGAAGCTAAAATTTAAATTCAATTTTACATCCCAAACCACAGCGCATCTCAACTAAAAGCAAGGACACCTTGTGCTGTGATACATTTGCTGGCAGCCTTCAGAACTGTTATACAGCTAGCAGAAACACACTATGCTGCAAAATCTGTAGAATATGAATGTGAAATGTTGTAATTGGAATTACATGTAGTGGTGGGTGCTAAGGAAGTGTTTAAGTCAATTAGCTTGGAACATGCACTGTGTGTAAGTCCCACCCACCAGCACCAGCTCTGAAGAGCTGCAGAAGGTGTCCCTGGCAGTGGCAGCAGCAGATGCACATGACTGCTAATTAAAGCCTAAATTGTTTCATTGGTACTGTCATGAAAGTCCATGCTAATGCTCCCACTCCAAGGCAGAAGGCAGCCTCCCAGGCTGTGGCTTTACTGCCCTGCCATTTTGGCTGGGGTGCATAAACACTGACTTGACCCACAGGGAATGCTGCAGAAAAAGCCATGGCCCTCTCCTCGCTGGGCTCCTGAGGTTGTCCTGGCATGTAAAGTGGGCTTGGAGAAATCCTAACAGTGAATGTACTGGCCTTAAAATACCCAAATGGTATCAGAGATGTGCAGGACCTATTGTAACTAACACCAAATGTGTTGTAACTAACACCAAAACCACCAGCTGTTTTTCCTGAATTAAACTAAATGAGTACTTGTCTTTATTTTGGAAATACCCAGAAGACATCAGCTCTTTTTAAGAGCTGCTCCAGCCTGCATCTAAATGCCTGTTTTAGAAAATTGTTTCCTTGCCATTTAAATAAAGGGAATATTTAAGTCAACTGCTTGTAAAGAAATTTGGCAAATATGGAGAAAAGTTTAGTGGGAAATTTTTGGAAGGGTAGAAGAATTGAATCCTTTCAATAAAGGATAGTGTAGGACTTGTGGCTGTTCTTACATGACTGGAGAGGCTATCAATGCTGCTCAATATCTTATCTGTTATCTCTAGAACACAAAGAGCAATTTCCCCAAAGAAGTTTAGGAGCCTGGCATAAAGCATTTTACATGGCTTTAATTTGGTTTTCGCTTTCTCTTGATTTTCTAGTCTACTCTGAGGAAATTGCCACTTACAGCCCCTTCCAATTACCCTAAATTACAGATCTAGGCTACGGCTACTGCTGTGGGTGCCTCTGCAGTAAAAACATGACTAAGGCTTGGGCACTCAGTCAAATGCTGTAATGCCAGCCTCCAACAGCACTGCACAGGCAGCCTGGGACAGACAGAGGCCCTGTGCCAGGGGAATGCAAAGCTGTTATGGTGATTTATACACTTGGCTTGGCTGTGCTGGGGAGTGCAAATCTTCAGGCTGCTTTTGAATTCAACCCATCTGCATGACCCTGTTTGCTACTGAGTCTTAGAAACCAGCCCCCTGCTCACTCCAGAGTGCTGTACTGCTACTGAGTGTTTTCTATATTCATCTGCAAGTTCAGGAGTGCCAGAATATGCAGCTAGGCTTGAGAACTTCCCTGGAGAAAGACACTGGGGCTATTTGGAAGCAGCCATGCAGAAATGCTGCGCTGGCCTTTGCATGAGATGCAGTCTGGGTGACTTTACTGCCATGGAAACATGTCTGCAGAGAGAGAAAGGACTCTTTCATTGACATCAAATGCCTCTTCCTCCATCCACTCTCGACTCTGAAAGAAAATGTTTGGCCTTTCAGCTAGGGCAAAAGTAGACCATGAGTCTGTTGCAGTGCCCTGAGTGCCTGAGGGGGTTATCCCAAAGTCAGACTTGGTGCTCCCCTGGACTAGCCCTGCTGTAGAGGAATCCCATTGAAAAGGCAGGAATGCAGAACAAGATTTATCCATTGTAAACAATCAATAATTTTTGGGTTTTGTATTGGTTGGTTGTGGCTTTTTTCACTTCACTTTGAATAGATCCCCTGTTAGGTCAGGCAGAAGTTTTAAACAGTCCTTAACTTGGACTTGCATATTTTCATACTTCAGTGTAAATCCTTGAAAAGCTTGTATCAAGTCAGAGCTAAGCATGAAGGGCCACTGTAGGGAAGGTTAAAGGAAATTTGGAACAGAGAATCTATTAAGAGAAAATGGATTCTAGAAGGAAGTTCCCTTAAGTATCAGCTTCATAGGTAGAAAGCTCATATATCTGCTACCAGGAACTATCTCACAGTCCAAAACATTACAACTTAGCCCAGATCCTTTGGAGAATAGGAGAAAAGATAAATTTGGTTGTATTTGACAAGGAAGTCCCTTTTTTAGACATCTTTATTGAATTCTAAGAGATGAAAGCTGTTTATGGAGAGGTAAGTAGCAGAAGGGACAGGCCTTTATTGGTACTTTAGCCACTACTAATAAAAAACCAAATGTAAAAAGGAAAAAAAAGAAACTCTCAAGTCCTACAATGTCTCAGGAAAAACTTCTCTTGTTTAAAAATCAATGGAAAGCTCCTGTATCAAGCACAGAGTCTAGTAGCCAGCTGCAATGTGCCACATGCTGTCTTTAGTAGGTAAAACCTTCACTTTGCCTGCAGTCACCTGATTTAAGAGCATCACGTTTTCCTTTCCATGGATTGTATTTCCATGATGATCTGAAACTGTCAGCTGAGAATTAAGAAAAATGTGGCCCTGAATGGAGCATTTGCATGTGAAAAGCCAGAACCTGTGCTGCCACTGTAAAGCCATACACCCTAATATGTATCTCAAGTAGACAGCTTTTCATCACAGTGACATTAGGACCACTAAAGCTTATTTTCAAAATTTATGTAAAATAGTATATAAGAAGCCAGGAT
This sequence comes from Agelaius phoeniceus, assembly GCF_051311805.1. NCBI lineage: Eukaryota > Metazoa > Chordata > Aves > Passeriformes > Icteridae > Agelaius > Agelaius phoeniceus. The sequence continues at coordinate 58,980,410 of NC_135267.1, forward strand.
GTTTGCAACGTCAGCTCCAGGCCAACAAGAACATGATTGCCTCAGTCCAACAAAGACCTTTACAGTGATTCAGAGGCAGAGGTTCTACCTTGGTACCAGCAGCAGGAGACAATCCCTCCCAGAACAGGATTTCTGTCAGTGCAATTGCTGAACTTTTGAGGCTGCTGGTATGATTTCTGCTCAGCATTGCTTATCTCTTCTCAAAAATGCATCCAGCATTACTGCCCTCCTGGACACATTTCCAGATGAGCTTTATGGAGCTGCTCCAGTATTTCTGTGCCTCTCATTTTTGTATCACATAATTATTAGATTTGGTCTGTAACCTCCCTGAGATGGCACTGGTGGAGGGAAGTCTAATTAATGGATCTGGGTGGATTTTAAGGAATAGGTTAGATGCCTGTCTCTCCAACTCCATAAAGGCTGTGGTGCTTCCCAGTGGGGCAGGACTTGGGCCTCTCTGGAACTCTGTGAATCATTAATGCACAGCATGGGACTCTATGAAATTTCAGTGTCTGCAGGAGAAACAGCAGCTCAGAGCAGGTTTTGGCAGAGCAGTTTTTGGCAGTTTCTGCCCTTCAGACCCATGTACCTAGCATGTACCTAGTACCTCTTCATGTCCCACCCCATGCACCCTAACTGGAATCAATCCATAGGTGATTTTAAACCTCCCTGAGTTGTTTGATGCTTTTTGTGGTTAGAAGTATTGGGCTCCTGGTCAGTAAAGACTGGATCCTTTTATTCCACAGGGAAATAATTAAGCATCTAAAATTAAATTTTGACTGAGCCCTGCCAAAAGAAAAATATTAAACCCACAAGAATTAAAACAGCTTGAAATCTTGCTTGTTGAAAATTAGAAGATTACAACAGGTACTGGTAGTACACTAATCACCGAAGCCCCATCACACTTCTTTATTTTCTAAGCATCTTTTTCTTTGCTTGTGTACTGCTGTGCAAAAGGTTACCTTTAGAGCAAAACTGGTGCAAGCAACTGTGCAATGGGTAAACACAGAAAATGATTATGCAAAAATGCTTCTGCATTGTACTTCCCTTGATTATCAATTGCTGAAGGTGGTGACCTCAGTTCTGGTTTTGTGCCTGGATTCACAAGCCAAATGATTTTGGAGACCTACTTAGCAGCTGACTTCCCACTGGAGCCTGCAAAGCCCTTTGGAAGTTTGATGGCTCAGTTAGGGTGGCCCTATATCAGGTGTTGTCACTCAGGACTATGTGAGTGAGAGGGGTTTGAGGCACACTTCAGAATTTTAGTCAGCAGTGAGGAGTCATCTAGAGGTCATCTATATATACAGAAAAGGGGAAAACATTTGGGACAGGATTTTGCTGTCAGTCCCCACAAATTCACTGAGGCCATCAAATTCTTGACAGCATTGTTTTCACGCCCTTTGCCGAGTGTTCACAGTGTTCCCTTTGTGGAGTTTTCTGCACTCCTTCTGCACTCCCCAGATGAAGTACAAGCACCCTGAAGGGAATGCCCAGGTGCCAGCCAGGGCAGTGCCCTTTTCCGGAGCCGACAGCAGAGGGCACTGAGCACTGCTCTGTTGCAGCTGGAAAATAAAGCTGTGTCTTGGGGCACATGAATCACTCTAAACTGTAAAGAAATAAAAGTGGGGGGTTTGTACTGATTCTAGGCTCTGTGCACACAGTTTTGCTTTCATATAATGGCCATTTCAGATAATTTTAATTCATCAGCATGAACCTTAAAAGACACATCAATTTCATTGCAGCTTCCAGAGGTTTACCAAGGCCAGGGCTGGGGCTCTGCCTGTAACATCACACAGTTGGAGCCACAGTGCAGAACAATACTGGGGACCTGTACACGGACACCTGAGGTAGCTTGTTACCAAAGCCTGAGACTTTTCTACAATGATGAAAGACTGATCCTGCCCTGGAGACAGAGTTCAGAAACAAAAAAGCCCATAATAGTAAAGATACTAGTTCAGGAAAAGAAAAAAAAGAAAAAAAGAGAGAGAAATAATATTTAGCACCAGGAGAAAAGCAATTACTCTCACCCAAGTTGAACAGTACTTTATTATGTGCTCCTGAAGTACTCCCCATGAGATTTAAGGAGCCTTAATACATCAGCCTACACAGCTGAACCTGTGGCAGAATATTTGTTTAGCTCACTGCACATTTTGTTTCTTAGACTGTATTATTTCTCTAGCATTCCTACATTTCAACTTTCTTTTTGCACCTAGTATAAAACAAACTTAACAATAATAAATCAAAACCTACTTAGAACTTCATTATTACAGGTTTCTTTTGTATTTATTAACATTTGAATTTTTTTTCCTCTTAGCCAGACACCAAAACACAAATTAAATTTAAGGTGCAAGACACTTCCTTTCTTTAAGGAGAAGGGTTTATTGAAACAGATTCAATTCTTACCTGGCACAAATCCACTGATTTGTTTCTTTGGTCCCTGAGAAAGCGATTGGTTAGACATGTCTGGATCCACTGAGAGAAGTGGTTGATTTCTGGCAGTGGCTTTCAGGGTGTTCACTGCAGAGTTTTCCTCTGTGTTTTCAGTCAGTCCTGCAGTCCTTTGCTGGGTAGTGCCAAGAGCTGCATGTGTCACTGTCTTCCGACCCGAGCTGACTGTTAACAGAAACAAAAATTTTTGTACAATGTACAAAAAAAAAGTTTGTACAACAAGGGAATGGAAGTGTTCTTAAGGAAGACTGTCCAAGATGGGCCTTGAGGCAGAGTGAACAACTTCCTCAGGTTCACACATATAATGAAATGTGAGTCACAGATACCTAACACTTGCTTGCAAGAGTACACTCATGACCCCTACAGTGAAATCCAGCAACTAAAATACAATGAAAGAGTGGTTAGCCATTGTGCCCATTCACCCTCTGGTGGGTTTTGCTCACTTAGCTGAGCCTGGATGACTAACGAAAGCAAATAGCATGATGGTGAATCAATTGGTTCCCATGTGTGCCCACAGTGTTTCAGATTCTTGCAAGGTGTCTAACAGCACAGTGAAGGGTACCTCTGAGACACCTTTTCACACAGAGACCACAGTTCTTGTTTCCAGAATCATCACACAAGTGCAAAGCCGATCTTTTAACTGCTGAACACAAAACCTGTCACTTAGGGACCCTTGACAGTTTTAATATGCTTTGAATAAAATTTCTGAGCACCTAAGTATGCAAATATTAAACCTTCCCATGTGCTAATTCCAATGAAAGACTGGGAGCAAACTGCTTGCTCACAGGGAGAGAGGCCCCAGAAGTGGCATTGTCCCCCTTTGGTCATTGAGGCTGTGGTTACTCTCACAGTCTGCTGTGCCACTGTGGCCTGGCACACTTACGGTTCTGGCAGAAAGTCTCGTCTGATCCATCAGGACACTGCCTCACACCATCACACGCAAACGTGATGTCAATGCAGCAGCCATCATCACAGATAAACTGGTAGCGAGAGCAAACCCCAACACAGGCTGTTGAGAAACAATTCCCAAATTACCAAAAGAGAAATCAAGGAGTAAATACTGAGTCAGTGACTCAAATCTGCAGCATGGAGGAAAAAGCAAAACCACGTCATGTCAAGAAGCACCATGAACAAGGCACAAAGTCCAGACTCAGCTGTGTGCCATCGTATTGACTCAGAAGCAAATATAGGCAATAGCTGTTCCTGGCACCTTCATCACTAGCCTGGTAATCTGTTTATTACAGGAGTACTCAACCTGGAGGCTGTTGTACCTTACACCTTGTGCAGCACCCTTACAGTGCTTTGAATTCTGCTGGCCTAAACTGAAAGGAGATCTTCCTAGGCTTAAAGGATGCAGAACCAGTCCTGAAAATGAATAAATGAAATCTCTGTGGCTGTAACTGCATCCCTCCAACACATAATTCCTACTACATATCCATTCAACACCAATACGTTGCTTTATATGCACACATTTGGGCCATATGGGATCTTTTATGGCATATTTTTTACAATGTAATTAAAATACTCAAAGAATGCTCATCATTTATTGACATCAGCATCCAGTGACTTCAATACAGCACAGACCAAAATAGGACTAGGTCACATTCTCACAAATTACTTTCACCAGAAAGAACTGACTGCTGCCTGCTTTAACATTTAGATTCCCCTGGAAATGGACAGTATCTCTGGATGTCCCATTTGCATACTCAAAGCTTTCCTGAAACCCATTCTGATTCTGTAATTATGAAGTGTTTACATCTGTGCTTTTGTCTTTCCAACAGCAGTGCAGTTCATCACTTTGTAAAGCACTATCAAGTTCAGTGCTTGATTAGTGTTGTAAGAGCAAATCAATTTGCATAAGGGAGCACAGCCTTTGGTTGTTATCCTGCTGCATACCAAACGATGCACCAGGCTAAGAGAAGGATGCCAGGAATGCAGACAACTGTTTAAAACCCCTAAAATCTGAAAATGCATCTCCTAAACTTCAGCACTAGTAATAGCACTGATCTTGCACGTATTAAGGCATCAAGAACTGGTCCGGCTACAACAGTAGCACTTGAATTGCTAATGCAGCTGGGGAATTAGAAAAATAAAGAAGACAGCAAATCCCCTATGTGGTCCATACAAAAGATACCCCAGATACCCACAGCAGCAAATAAACAAAGCAGCAAACCTCTCTGGCTGCTTTAGCTGAATTAAATATTAATGAACACAACTCTATCATCCATTACTGGAACACTGGCATTATTAAGCAGATTTTTTCTTAATAAAAGCTTATTGCCACAGGGACTACCCTCTCACATAGAGATATTGTGCTGAGGCAGAGCAAGATTTTCACTGGTTCTGCTAAACATGGTGATAATGCTATTTAACTTTGTGCCAGAGCAGCAGATCTGCACTAGCAACTTGTTAATTACAATGTAATTAGAAGTTATTACATTTAAGAGCAGGACTGACAGCCACTGAAATGTAACTTACTTTCTACCTTTTATGCTTTTCACATGTTTCTGAAGCTCAGAGTTTAAAAATGATGGGTCACTTCCAGTTTCAACTTCCCCAGTAGCATAAGGCTTCAATAACAACCATCAGAAAGAAAAACTTAAATGCATTTAAACAAAAAAAACATGTCAACTTTCAGACTACAGATGCAGGTCAATATTATTCTTAGTCTGCCTCAAACATACTATTAGGTAATTTTAACTGGGTCTTCCCTATAGCACAAGCCCTGTCACGATGCCCACACCATCTGACTGTTACAATGCACATGATGCCTGTGTCAATATTTCACTCTTCCAATCCTGCATGCTTATTAGCAATAGAAGGGCAAATACTCAGTGCCTGAAAGTATTATTTCTCTAACAGGCAAGTGATGCTTGCTTGTTTCCTCACTTTGAAAGAGAGATTCAAAGCTGAAAGATATGTCATTATGTAATGAGCAAGGGCAAAATAAAACACTGAAAATGGAGAATAACATTTTTACCTTTATCAGACCCTTGCTCTGCTCTGAGTACCATACCCTGGGTGTCACAGAGGCAGCCCCAGGCATTTTCTCACCTGCTGCAGAATGAACCATGGGCAGGATGGTCACAGAGACGTTGTCAGAGCTCCGCTGACCTGCAGTGTCTGTCACGGTTAGCTGGAAAATATACCCGCCCTCCTGAATGTGGGACAGTTTCAGTGTTCCTGGCTGGGGTACCTGAGTGAAGGCACACAGGAAAAAAAACATATTGCCACAATGATCCATCCATGACCTTCCAGGAATAAGATTAAATACTTCCTGCAGTCTAGTCAGCCTATTCAAGCATGTATTTCAGCATGTAACATTTTATATTTTTTTTTTTTTTTTGCATCCATTTGTAAAAAAACCCGCAACATGCAGGTAGTGTTGTCATGATCTACTCAGTTACCTGGAGCTGTGAATCTCAGCACTCAAATGGAGAACAAATGGTCACATACATTTAAATCAATTTTTGAGCAATTAGAAATGTAATTTTAGAGGATAGACAGTAAAATATTGGCCTTTTCTTCTTTATCAAGTTAGTCTGTAGACAATATAACATGGATCACATGGATCCACAGAAATAAATTTTCATGCCTGAAAGAGAACAAGAATTTTTGATTAATATGGCCAGAGTCCTAGACCTTCCATTATAGAAGAGTGTATTGATAACACATTTTTTTCTTTCAGTGAGAAAATTTCCTACCTGAAATGTCTTTCCTTTTCTATTTACATGAATGCACTCAGTTATCTGATCAGACTGTTGAGTACCTCCTGATGGAGTGTATGACCCCTTACAATTTTATTCTTTGATTTGTTAAAGAAATTATTATGCTCTAAAATAAACCTGCTGTTGTTCACTGTGACTGTTGGGAGAGCAAATGTGGTATTTAAAACTCATGAGCCATGGAGCCCAAGTCTTGTCCCAGTGCAGAGACTTCTGAAATGCCACTGACTTCTGAATACACCACCACTCCTCCTGGAGACCTCTGTGCTTTCCTTTTTATTCTCATGCTGCCCCGAAGAATGCTGGCCTGTATCTGCTTACACAGAAACTTTGGCTCAAAACAGATAATCAGCATTAAAAAAAACCCCAACCCATTACTGTCCCCAAGTGTTCAGGAGCTGTGCAGCTACAGAGTAGGGGTAGCAATCAGAGAAGCAAATTACCTAAAAAAGCAATAATAAGTCACAACAGGAAAAAAAAAAGGCTTCCTTCTACAATATGATAAGATCTCTTTCTAGCAGTCCTTTCCACTCCTCTGCCTTCTATTTATTCTTTGCTACATAAAAGCAATGCAACAGCTGCCTTTTATCTTGTTTAAACACACTCCCATCTCCCTTGTAGCTATGGATTCATACATTACTCTCAAAGAATAAATGACACAAAATCCAGTAACTTCAGGGCAGTAACCAAAGCACTAAAGACATCAACTGAAGAATGCATGAAAAAAAATCACAGCTATTAATTCAACTCTAAAATTTAAATTATCATGGTTAATCACCAGGGTACATATCTGTAGGAGAAATCCCTGCTCATTTGAACACAATAGAAAAGTATTTATTTAAGCATAAATGTGTGTCAAATTCATTTTCTGTTAACAAATACAAAAAAGCCACCAATGTTAATGTGAATTTTACAGCTTTGAATGGATATATGACTTGTCTGTATTTTATAAAGTGACTTTGAGTAATATTAAAAATATAAAATTAATGTTTTTTATTAAATTCTAATTTTTGTTTTACTCTATGTTACTAAATCACAGATTAGTTTAAAAAGTATTTAATTGCTCTTTAAAGAAAATAATGCTGCAATGGGTCTGATAAACAAGTCTTTGATAATAAAGATGATATCTAGCAACTAGTCTTAAAGCTTCATTTTGCTTCACGCTCTCTCACCTCTACATATCCTTCCTGCTCTAGGTGGAGTTCCCAGTATGTCCTGGATGTTGTGGGCTGTGAAGAGACTATGAGTAGAGTCTGAGGACTTGAGACATTTTTTCTTTCTTTTTCTGCTGATCCTACAGCACTCACAAAAAAGACTAAACTGAAGAACTGCTCTCTTCATGGGTAATTTGAAATCCAAGTGCAGTAGAAAATGTATGGATAAAATATTTCATAAGGTTTTCATCATGCTTCTTTGTAGCTTCTCCATAAGCACTGACAGGAGACTGTTGGTGAAAATCCCTTATTATTTTTAGTAACTGAATTACTGAGGGGTCTCTAACTGGGGTGACAGAAGCTGAAGTGCAGCGAGCACAAATATAGCAGAGCTCAAATCCAGTGGAATATTATTATCTACTTGTTTGCTGCTGGCTGTCCCATGCCATCCAGGAAAGGGATTAACTGTGTAAGCCACTAGAAATAATCACTGGAACTAGCCAGGGACACAGTGTAGTCTCCTTCACTGGAGGTCTTCAGGATGGGATTGGACAGATAAAATAACCTCATTGAGGCTCCTTGTCCCACAAACAGTTGGACCAGGTGATCTTTTCAGGTCCCTTCCAACCTGGTCTGCTCTACATTTCTGTGAAATAAATGTTCAGGTTGTAAAGATATCCTAATTTTGGTGCCTGGCAGACAGATTCCAATATATTTAATATTTGTAGCTGTACATTTAAAACTTGAACACACCAATCTGGAAGTAATTTGCCACAAGGGGGGCTGCAGATGTACCTGCATGTCAACTGATGAGTCGCCCTGCAGCAGTGTCCACTCGTAGTGCACAATTCCGTGGTCATCGGAGCTCTCCCGGCCATCCAAAAGCACCCAGTCCACAGGTGACTGCAGCACAATGTCCTGACCAGCCTGACACTGTGGGGGCTCATCAAATTCTTCTTCTTCAGCAAAAAAAGAGAAGATCAGTAATTTATGAGGGGAGGCTGAGTGATTATTTATATAAACCACTTTTCTTTCTTGGTTAAGGTATTGTTTGACATCTGTGCAACTTCCTGAAAGAGGAACATGTTCATTAGTGCATATTTTGTTAGGCAAAGTAATATCTGCTTTTATTTAAGTTAATTTCCTATGATGTCTTCAGGAATTAACATTAGAAGCACATGGAGAAGCATAGAAAACCTCTCTAGGTACCTGTACAACAAACAGGATTATTAGCATGAGTGCACTTTTTAAATCTGAGCTAAGGAAAATAAGTTTAAATACGACTTACATACAGATGGCAGTTACAGCATCTTTTTTATACCTTTTATAGCACTCTGCTTAATTCAATACACTTCTAGTCCCTATTTATAATACATCATTATAGGAATGAAAGACTGATTTAGCATGAGGTGGCACCCTGATGAAGCAGTGCACATGATGATTAAAATTCATCAGACACCATCAATTTTAAGTGCCTCATTTAAGATATCAAAAGCTTGATTTTCAGAATATTTAGGATATTCAGAATATTTATTTACAGAATTTTGCTATATTCCAAGTACAATCTTTACTGATTAAAATTGTGAGTACTAAGTACTTTTGCCAATCAGACCACAAGCTTTTGGGTGAGACGAACAAAAGTCGAACCCAAAGATTGCATCTTTCTACAGCTCCCCATTCAAGTGTCATTCCCTCTCTGGGCACCCTGAAGTGGCAGGGTGCTCTCTGCTCTTCAAGCTCTGCAAAGGATACCCTGTAAAGGATACTGATGCTATGCTCACAAGAGCAATTACTGAAATCAAGGTTGTAACTGCACTCCCTGTGGGCAGAGCTGCACAAGGAAAGGTGCTTTCCCATCACTGTGGGGAATATTCCTTGCACGTGCTCTTCAACAGTATCATGAAGGTGCTTGAAGCCTTGGAGCTCATGGGAGCAGTGAGACAACTGTTTATCTCTGACTAAACAGCAAAATTCTTATTTCTTGGTTTTTTCACCAGTAGGTCAGACATAGAAAATTTCAAGGTAAATGTCTAAAGTTAGGAAAACATACAATAACTACTTTCTATAATAATAGAAAGTATGAAACACTTCTTACTCATCCAATGACGAAGGCAGCTTTGTCTAATTTGTATACACTCACCTCTCAAAATGAACTTTGCTTTAAAAAAACCATCCAGGTGCAAAAAAAAAACCCCCAAAACTCATTGTTAATAAAACCCCAAAACTAATTGTTAATAAACACCATCATTATGGTGCCAGGGCAACTTTTATTTGATATAAATGAGTTAGGTACAGTCTTCACACAGTTACTTAGTTTACAAATCTTCACACAGTTACTTAGTTTACAAATAACTGTTGAAAAGAAACTGACCTAGGTCACAAACAGCACAGCCCAGTCCTCTGCTTCTACCTTGGAAAGGGGTTTCATGTCACTTCTCTGTTTTAAATGACTTGGTCAATGCCCTGTAGGGGCAGAGACAAGCCCCAATTCCCCTAAGCAATAAGGATACTTTCTTCCTGGTCAAACCTTATACTCCAGCAGCATGAGTTGCATTGAGTCAGTTACAGAAGTTCAAGCCCTTTGTTAAAGATGTGTGAGGGACCACACAAACCTCTGGTCCAAAGGATGGAGGCACCACACTTTGCTTGTAAGCCACCACATCATCTTCAGAAAGGTAAATCAATGGCAGAAAGGAAAATTTGGCCTGTTAGAGACATATGGCATGGAAGGAGACAGCCTATTGAGCTGAAGATTCTTTTGCCACAGCAAAGTTTTAAGCAATGGAATACATGATCCTTAGTGAAACACCTCCAAATCTGGGGAATAAGAAGTCAGCATAAAAAACCAAGGAGACAAACTCACTGGAGGCATACTCCAAGGAGCCACTTGCAGCTACCACTCATGGGAACAAAACACTATCAGCCACAGGTCAGCAAAAATCATCTCTTAACTTCTGCTTTCAACTTGCATTTAAGTTGAATGTAAATAAGCAGTATGGAACTGAAATATCAGGTCAACCCTCTGAGATGCTGGAGCTGGCTGCTTTCTAGAAAAAGGGGTGGAACACTTTTTTTTAGGGAGCCAATACAATAGGCTTTTTTTCCATCCTGCTTTTTATTTATTCTGCTCCCTCCATACAGACTAGTCCTGCCAATAATGAAGCTTCCAACTAATTTTCTGAATGAAGGCTTTGTTATAAAAGGTTATTTCACTGCAAACTCCTGAATGTGTTTGGTATTAGTTTACCTTGATATTGAATCCTCCCATTGCTCACCACTAGTGATCTTAGAGATCACTGTATCCCAATGCACAGAAATATTTTGGAATTATGAGGGCACCACATCTGTGGGTAAATGTTGGTTTGGTATTATCAGAAAGAAAACAGTGGAAGACTCAAGAAAAAGTACTCTGAAAGAAAAAAAAAAAAAGGAGCAGCTAAAATGTTATCCCCTCATGGAAAAAAATCTTGAAATGGAAAGTTCTTTCCTAAATTTTTTAAACTCATTCATGGGGTGACAGAAGGGAAAAAAGATGTGCCTTCATCATCCTGTTGTCTAGATTGTTTTTCAATGTAATTCAAGAATGCACTGGTAACAAAACACTAGAGCAAAATAATTCAATCTTAATTTTATCTCTCCTGGTCTATGTCACATCTGACAGATGTTTAAGTAAAAGTTCATTCTCATTTGTGGCTTTGTTTCAGCTCCAGTGTAATTGCATTAAGAAATCATAATCCCCTGTTTCCAATACCACCATCACCCACAAGGCAGACTTTTAAATAAAACCAACAGGACACAGAGCAATTTGCAGACTAGGAACTGAAACTGCCTTGCAAGTCCAGTACTGATAGTCAGAAAAGCTGCCAAAAAGGCAAAGCATTTAAGAATTCCAAAATTCAAGAACTCAAGGAATTCAAGAAATTCAAGATTTCTAGTTGACAGAGCATCATTTGTACAATATATTATTTATATTGTGCCATAACTGCAAAATTAGTTCCTAATAGGTTTTAATAGAATTAAGGCAGTTCAAAATGAAGCCTAATTCTGTGTGACTTTGATGTAAAATCTCATCATGCAGCTGCATACAGGCTTATGAAATACAACTACCACAAAGTTGCTACATAAATAATACTGTAGAATAATACTCCTCCTGTGGAAAATGTTAAAATCACACCTTGGGTTTTTCTGGTACCTTAAGCTTGCCTCATCTCTATTGCTAAGGGATCCTTCCTTGTAGCTCTCTAATCTACCTGCCCATGCACTTTGCAAACAAATATTTAGGAATCATAATGCCTCTATAAATCAAGGCCCTGCTCTTTCGTATTTCCAGGGGATTCACATTGACATTTTCATGAAACGTGCAGGTCTAAATGGACCTCAAGCCTGATGTTTCTCCTCCCAAGAGAGCAGTAACAGCAGGCACATCTGGGCACTGTTCTCACCCACACCAGCACCAGGTCTTGCTCCTGTTGCACACAGTGACTAATTTACTTCAGATGAGATCTATTGCTGAGTAAGATGCAGATGACATTTGGGAAAGTATCGTCCACAGAGATAATGAAATTAAGTCAAAATTAGTTAAGTGGCGACTGTTTAACAACAGGAGGTGGGGGAAGGCAAACAAATTCTTTGAATCAGGTGCTAGGAAACAGACTCCAAATTTAGAAATCCAGATTTGTTTTCATCTACAGCTGCTTGCTCTGGATAATATTGCTCCTAAATATGCTTCAGCGTTGAACAAACAGCTGCTTTTGATGTGGCCTAGTTTCCAGAGGTGCTTGTTGAGAATGTCCATGCTGTGTTTGCACTACTGGTGAGGTATCCTTGTCTTCTTCAGCCTAGTTCTTGAGTTATTAAGCATGAAAAACCTTGATTTAAGTGAGTAAGAAGCTGTCTTAGGCAATGACATTTGGACACCACCCCCAAGAACAGCATGGCTTGCTCTCAGGCTATGCACCAGGTTATGGCATAGCTGGGAAAAAAAGCACTTCATGTTTTGAAGGTGCCCAATATGTACAGTACCTGGGGAGCTGGGACTTCACTGGTTCCCCAGGGAGTGTGGGGCCAGGGAACGTGCACATCCCACTGCCTGGCTCCCAGCCACCGGCTGGCTGGCACAGTGCCCCGCCAAGGGCTCTGCAGAGGCACAGATATTGAAGGATGGGTTTCCCCAAGCCCAAACACCCCCAAAGCCCTCACAGGTCAGAAGGGACCACAGTGGGTCATTTGGTCCAATCTCCCTGCTCAAGCAGGGTCATCCCAGAGCACATGGCACAGGATTGTGTCCAGAGGGTTCTTGAGTATCTCCGGTGAGGGAGACTCCACAACGTCTCTGGGCAACCTGCTGCAGTGCGTGGCTACCCGCACAGTGAAGAAGTTCTTCCCTATGTTCAGCAGGATCTTCCTGGGCATCAGTTTCTGCCCGTTGCCTCTTGTCATATTGCTGGGCACCACAGGAACAGCCTGGAAGCATCCTATTGATCCCCCTCCCCTTAAGGTATTTATACACCTTGGTAAGGTTCCCTCGGGCACGGCCGGGCCGCCTCTCCCGGCCCAGAGAGCCCCTCCGAACGGCACGGCACGGCGCAGCCCGGCTCTCCTCGCCCCGTCCTCCACCGGCGACGCCCCACCGCCCGGGAGCGGCTTCCCGGCGCCGGGGCGGCCTCACGGACGGCGCCCGCTCCCCGCCGCCGGCTCCGCGGCCCTGCCGCCCCCGCGCCGAGCGCCGCCATCTCCCCGCCGCCGTTCCCGCCGCCGTTCCCGCCGCGCAAGCCGCTTACCCGTGGGCGGCGGGGCGACGCCGGCGGTCCGGCGGCTGTAGGAGCTGTAGCCGCGGTGCGGGGCGAAGCGGCAGACGGGCCGGCCGCGGTGCGTGCAGTTGAAGAGGTAGCAGCCCGGCTCGGCCGCCGTGCCCCGCGGGCGGGCGGGCCCCTGCACCACGGCCAGCGTGCAGCGCGGCTCGGCGCAGCAGGCGTCCAGGCACTGCCGCCAGCCCGACACGGCGCCGGGCGCCCGCAGGAAGGTGGCGCCGGCCGCGATGGAGTCCTTGGTGCGGATGATGGAGTCGGGCCTGGCGGAGAAGCCGCCGCTTCCGCCGCACCGCTCCCCGCCGCCCACTCCGCCGCCCGCTGTCGCCGGTGGTCCCGGCTCCTCCTGCTGCAGCTGCCGGCGGAACTCCTCTAGCAGCGTCTCCACGCCCGAGATCTGCGAGCGCAGGTCGGCCAGCGGCGCCGCGCAGCGCCCGCCCGGCAGCACGGCCCGCCCGCCCAGCGCCGCCAGCAGCACCAGCACCAGTAGCGCCGCCATGGCCCCGGGCGGCGGCGGCGGCGGCGGCGGCGGCGGGAGCGGCTCCCCCCGGGGCACCCCCAGCGAGAGAGGCGCGGGGAGGCGCCGGCCCCGCCCGGCTGCACCAGGCGGAGCGGCCGCGCTCAGCACCCGCCGCCCCGAACAGCTCCGGCGGGCCCCGCCCCGGGACCGCCCCCAGAGCGACATTCCTTCAGCAGCCGCAGCGACAGGAGAAGGAGCAAGGGGCTCAAACTGGTGAGGGCAATTTTAAGATGTATGTTAGAAAGAAATTCTTTACTGAGAGGGTGGTGAGGCACTGGAACAGGCTGCACAGAGAAGCTGTGGATGCCCCATCCCTGTAAGTGTTCAAGGCCAGATTGGATAAGACCTTGCACAATCTAGTCTAGTTGAAGGTGTCCCTATCCATGGCAGGGGGATTGGGATTTGATGACTTTTAAAGTCCCTTCCATTCTGTGGAAGCCCTTAACATGCTGTGATTCGACAGTTCTATGAGATGATGCCTGCAAATAATCGGGGTTGGGTTGGGGTCACTGAAACTGCTGGTGGTTCTGTGAACCTAAGGAGACAAAAAAGAAATTGCAGAAGACTCCATCCCAGGCATGGCATTTCTGTTCAGAAATAACAAAAAAAGAAACCCAGTAGTGAAAAACATAATGTGCTAAGCTGTGACCTCCTGACCTGCAAAAAAAATCCCAGACAGGATCTTAACCACACAAAACAATGGTGAAGAACTTCCCATGCAAGTTTTTGATGTCTTTGCTAAATGAGTTTCAGATAAATACTTGCAATTAAATTAATCAGTTTTACATCTGTCACAACAACATCTGGTTTATCATGAAAATATTGCTGATTCTGTAACACAAATTAATAACTATTATCCCTGAAAATCAGCAATCCTTCAAAACAGCTGCGGTGTTATTTTTCGTCAGATGCATGGAGCCTCAAAGTGCTAGAATGGCACATTGAGACCTGTGTACAAGCACTGAAAAGCATAAGCCTGCCTGTAAATGTAGAGAGGAGGTGATGGATTTTGAGCTGCGTACTAAGGGATATTGTAACAGGTCAAATGATAGCTCCATGTTTTCATTTTCATTTTGTTCATTCTTCCAAGCATCTTTACTGAAAAAGCTTAATAGCTGCATCAAAAATACCATTATGTCAGGATGCTTAGAAAAAGTAGCCAAAAAAAAAAAAAAAAGACATATTAGTAATGGTTTTAAGACTATTTCATACTCCTTTGTATTTTTGGCTTGTTTTGTCCATGTTCCCAGCATAACTCAGAATTGCCTCCAAAACAAGTCCACTTTAATATTCTGCTACCATGGAGCCTTGGGTGTTGCCCGGGAAATTGACACACAGCTTGCAGTTTGGATTATGATTTCTCTTTCTCCTCTCACAAACCACAGAACTGTAGTTCAGTGATTCATTGAAGCATGTTGGCCTGTCAGCAGTGCAACTGTTGAAGATTGATTTTTTCTGGCTATGTGCTCAATGGGCTCTCTAAATTTCTATAAATTATATTTTTGACACTTTCAATTTCCCATCAATTTTAGCTGAAACTGATCAATACATTCAAAGATTACAGGAAGATGGAGGAGCTAGACAGTCAGATGATATAATCCTCATTTGCTTTGAAAATCAGGCTAAAATGCCACAATTTTATTTTTAGGAATATTTTGGAGAGGTGATCAATCTATTCATAACAGAGGTACTGACTGTGACACACTGATTTCCTAGAGATGACACTGGTTTGCTGCTGCTCTGCTCTTGTACCCTCTGACAGTACTTTTGCTTCTAGAATATAAACCAAAATAAAACTCACACCAGCATGGTCCACATTGAAGGAGTATTTGGTGGAGGCAGAGGAAAAAAGTGCACCAAATCATCCCTTCTCAGAATCACCAAAAGATTTGGAATATTGGAGCAGAAACTCCCTGCTCTGGATCAGCAGCTTTGGTTAGTGGGATCCCATTTACAGGGCACAGAGGGTCGCTCATCTCATCATCCTTGTTGCATCCAGTTCTACCAGAAAGCTGATTCCTGGTTGTCAGAGGTGGTGACACTGAAGTAGCAGGTTCTTGCAGATAACACAAAGAAAAATGATCACTTTCTAACACTTTATAGTGAGGAAGCTGTGATTGGAAGGTATCTCCAAGGAGAGTAGACTCTTGTTCAAACAGGTGAGCATTTAAAAGATAAAGAAGGATTTGGGAGGTCACAGTCCTGTTGTCTTCCTGTAGTGTCACATTTACCAGTTTGAAAGTTAGTAGGATCCTTATTCTAAGTTAGGATAAGGATGGCATGCTTACATTTTTCCATGGAAGTGTTGACACCACTCTCTGATTAGCTTCTTGAGCAAGAATTTCTAAGTGCAACAGATTTTTTTTGTATTGATGCTGGAGGAGAACTTGTTTTGTTGCCCGATTTTCTTGGCTCAGAATGTGTATGTTGTTAGCCTGGCCTTGTGAGAAAGATTGCATTTGTAGTCATGCTGAACTTTTTTCAGAAGGTGGCAGCAGCTTATTACTTATATAAAACAGATTGCTGCTAAACATCAATGTCTGCCTAAGGGAAATCATAGATTCATAACTACTTATACTTAATTTTGCATTTCTTTACTGGATCATTGTTGTGAGTGCCTCAGCTTTTCTTTGGGTTTTGGAGTTGCAGATCAAAACTAATAGTTGCTTATAGTAACCCGAAAAATATTTTATTCCTGCCTCTCATCAAGCTGAAATTTTGGGACGGCTAATTTTCATGCAGAGGGCCTTAGAAATCCATAAAGATATTTGTCAGGTTTTACCTTTTTTTTTTGTTGTTCCTTTTCAAAGGGTTCAGGCATGTACCACAGTTTATTGTCCAAAATATCCACTTCATCAGGCATGGGACAGCTGAAAAGACTGCTAGATTTCTTTTCCAAAAGTGGAGATTAGACTACACATATATTCTTTACATCCAAACAATACCTGGCAAAGTAATACAGGATTTCAGAATTCATGAATAATCATGTTTCCAACCATCTGTTGATTAGTTTCAATCTCTATTCATATTCAAAATTCATAAAACAGCTGAAACTATGGGAATAGAGTCTGAGTGCATCTGCTTTTCTCTTCCTTTAGTTGATTTTTCCCAAAATAACAGAATAACAGGAATCAAAAAAGTGGGGGACAGAAAGGCAATGGAGTAGGATGAAAAGAAATGGAATATATGGAAAGGGAGCAGGAAGAAAAGGCAAAGTTATATCTAGGCTTCCTCATCTGAAGTGCTGTCCTATGGAGTCTTGATTTTTTTTTTTTTTTTTTTTTTTGCTTGTTGTTTGGGTTTTTTTGTTGGAATATGTGCTCAGAAAAAGAAACGTATCTTCCTTTCCATTTGATGTCTTCCAGACGCTCTGCAAACAGTAAACACATAATGCAAATGTTATCTGCAGAAAAGGTGTTTGTTGGCATGATGTTATCATTAGACACATTTCCTGTGCTCCAGTTTGCTTGTGAGAATCTGTTGAGTAAACACCCGTGATAAATACAAATCAGCTCAGATGCTGGAGTGGACTGCTGATTGACAGCTAAGCTTGAGCAATTTGCCCACGAATGAATTGAAGTGATAACCTTTTCTTTGCAACTTGACAATTCAGGTTTCTGACCATGAGAGCAAGAGGAGTTCTGCATAAATAACAGAAGATAGGGTGTTAAATGTTAAAGTGGAAGCAAAGAAATTAACTGAGGTATTAAACTCGGGTTTTGTGTTTTGTCTTTTTATAATATTTCACATCCCTCTTGAGCAAAATTGTGTAATGCTGTGGTACCAGTGTTATGAAAACAACAGGAGGAATAATTTTTCAAATTCCAGATTGAAAAACGTAAATGTGATCCTGAAAATGCTTTGCATAATATTGATTTTATGAGCATCCCATTATGATGTATATTAAAAAGGTATGACTGGTTCTAGCTTGAGGTGTTTTTAGCCCAAGTGTGGTAAACCTGTTTTCCTTGCCCTTTTAAAGGAGAGAAAAACAGCCATGCCCTGTCTTTGGAATGTGTGTGAGTGTGTATAATTGTGCTTGTCTTTCTACTGCTGTATTAAATACCAGTGTACTAAAAATGAGAGCTTTCCTGTTTGATAAATTGTAATATTATTAACAACCCCCCTCCTTTCTATATGCCTGACTGCATTTGTGCCTAACACAAAGCAAGTATTTTACTACAAAACTGGGAAGGAGACAGAGAATAAAAAAAAAAAAAAAAAAGGGAGGAGATTGCATTTTAGAAACCCTTCCCCACTAGCAGCAGAGGAAAGGATGGGGCTGAGGCATCAGGTGATTGCTTTAACATTACGTTCGTACGTGCTGCGCTTGCTTTTCTGCCCAGATACTGCATAATTGACTGCACAGCATCAGCCAGGCACCACGTGGTATCAGCATACATACTCTGACTGCAAAGGCACTGAGGTTCTGCTACTGAGATAAATAGTCCTAAAAAATAACAAAAACCCCTCCTTGTAAAGAGCAAGGATGGGCAGGGGTGAGAAGAGGGGAGCCATTTCTGTAAAGTGAAGTTAGTAGTGTTTATTAACTGGTGTAAGGTGAAATTCCCTCTGAGGTCACATAATCATCATGCTCCTTGCTGCCTTCTCCTAAGTCATTACTAGGGTGAACTGACTGCTTTACCAAAATCAAAATCAGGCAGAGTAAAAAGAGGTAGGGTAAAGCTAAGCAAATAAATCCTACTATTGCTGACAGAATAATACCACTCTTACCACCTATCTTTGCTGGATCTTTGAAAAACACGTTTCTTTTCAACTGGAGTCCACCAAATACTTCTTCAGCATCCTTCTGGTCAGTGCAACAGCAGTGGCAGCTGCTTCATGGGACATAAAACCTGCAAAAACACATTCTGAGGGATGAAGGACAGTTATTAAAAAAAATAAACTACTTCTCTGGGAAAGGGTTAGTTAGGATTAGAGCTGCAGATTTTAACCCAGAATTTCAGCCAGTTCTATAGAAATAGGTTACCAATGATTTACAAACAGCAAAAACCTAATTTAACAGCCAGAGCCCAGGTTAAGCTAGGAGCAGAAAATTTAATTTGCCTTGTAAACAACATCATTAAGAGGGCAACAGCTGAAAGAAGATAGATGAATCAATAATATGCAATTTTTTACTGTAATAAAAATATAACCTTTGAAGACATGGTCTCTGTCTGCAATTTGTACTGTAACAGAACAACTTGTGCTCCAAGGTGTTAGCCAAACAAAGATTTGTATAAGCTGTGTCCACCAGTCATTGAAAAAAATCCTACTGCATATTGAAAGTGTGGAAAACTATTTCATGTACTGTCTGAATATACAGAACTAACAGCCCAAACCCTTTATGCTTGTGGTTTTTGAGGATTTTTTTTTTGAAATGCATGAAGTTTTGATATGCATAAAACTACAAAGGATCTCTTCCCAGAAGAGAAATATCTAGCTGAAAAAATTACTCATTGCTATTTCAGCCATGGATTCTTCTGCAGCACAGCATGGTGATAAAAATCAGTTGGGTAATATGCTCATGATTAGTGAGTCAATGGGAGCTGGTGGCAGCCCTGACATTGATCAATAATGTCAAGATTTTGAAGCAGGTTGCAAAATAATAGTGGCGTCTGCAGATGCCACTGAATTAGCAAATATATTGGATGTAACTACCAACACACCCTTTTCTGTAAGTGATCCCTCATGATTTTCATAGAAAGGACAAAAAGAAGCCAAAGAGTTGGTCATTGGGAGCAGTTTTATATAGAATTCTTCATTTATGAACTCTATCATTTAGTATACTCCTCTTACATGAATAATTTTGAACTTCACAGCACTTCTTCATTTTTGGCAGTTTCCAAACTCTTCAAGAATGCTTTGCAATAGCAGCAGAGCCTTTGTATCTTGATTTAACAGGAAAACAGAAATATAATGATGATAATGCTTACTTTACTGGCAATACTAAAAATCATGAGCTGACTGGACAGCTTGATCTATACTGAAAGGAGTCAGCTTCCTCCACTCCATTCTTTTTAAGGCTTCCTTTTAACCTCCATTGCAAAAGACAAAACTTACCCTTGTAAGCTCAAATATACTTCCATTTTCTTCCAGACTCCTCTGTTTTCTGCCATTTTCTTGGGGATGTTAAATAGTAGTAATGCGTGTAGCAATCATTGCACATAGTTTTAACCCATTGTGTTACAGCTAATCGTGCCATTTCTAAAGCAATTTCTTGGATAAAGCTTTGTCTCTTAACACTGAGAATGCATTGGCTTGTTTAATAAATCAGCTAGCACTGGGAAAATGTGCAGTTTGGTTCTGTCAGTCACCTGAGTTGATGCTTTCCTGTCCTTCTGCTGTATTAAGTGCACACAAATATGATTAGGTGAAAAGATGATAAAAATAATGTAAAGGAATTCTGAACCATGTTGTTAAAAAACAGTAGAAGATTATTTTTAGATTTTCACTTAATTTTTAAAAATTGAAGTGATAGCTTATGGCCTTGCCACGTTGGTTTGCCTAGCTAGTATTTTGTCAAAGAAGTAGGATCCAATGTATTTTTCTGTTGCAGGCATAAAAAATGAAGTCATGATAGCTGGAAGCACAATGTTTTTTCTTAGTCTGAAGGTGTACAAAAAAGATGGGTAGATCCTCTCACTGTCTTGGAGAGCAGATCATGTAGCTTGTCCTCCCAGCTCTGACAAAAGTCTTCTGCTGGCTTTAGTTGTCTTTGGGTCAGATTCAAAACCCGCATCTCTTATATGCAAATTGGAAATACTAATAGATATCTATAAATGAGAGTTGCAATAGAAAAATTAATTAATATTAATAACACACTTTGAGGTCATTGTGTTGAATAATTAAGTGATGCAATTAAAAATATTGTTGTCTGCTTTCTCACTCAGTACAATTCAGTTCCTCTTTTGCTGTTGATCTGACTGTGTTTACTTTTGATTTCTGTGTTTGGATATCTTAAACATCTTGACTGTACAATTCTAGCAGTTGTATTATAGGTCACACACACACACAAATCTCTCCAGATGAAATCAGTGGTGTGGTGTAGTGGTGTTTCTGCTTTGCTATCAGTGGAGAAATGGTGTTTAGGTTTTTGTCATAACTGGTATGTTAATTGGAGCAGTTATATGAGTTTTATCCCAAGCTTTTTACTTCTATCCTCATTAAAAAAGTCTTTCTGGACTTCAAAGCAAGAGGGCTGTTAAATTAACTTAGACAGATGAGAGAGTGGGATTTTCTTTAAATTGGGCTGCAAATCACAGATTTTGTATTGAAGCTGGAGGCTAAATGTCTTGAATGTAAATAATACTCCAATGTTCTTCCTACTGTTCTCCAGCGTGTGCCTCCAAGGATGCATATGTTTCCTCATAGGTGACAAACTTGGCTAGGCAAATAACACACAGGGTGTCAGCATAAAAAAGTCACACAGTAATTTTATCTCAGTCATCTGTAATTTAAGTGTTCTGACAGTATATACACTGTGGTGGGAGAATATCTGCATTTTGATACAGCTTACCCAGGGTAATTGTGCAATGAAGATCACTGGTTGCATTAACCAAAAAAGGTCCTAAATGTGATATAGACTTTGTTTCAGGGAGTCTAAGTTTCAAAATTTTCCCAACACTTCAGATTTCATTATTATTTTATAAGAACCCATAGCTTGAATACATACGCAACCTATTGCATATTACAATTTCCAGAGCTGGCTGGTAATATTATTGAAAAATACGTTTTAAACACACATGAATACTTTTTATTACTTCAAATGTGGACTTGAAATACTGGGATTACAACCATTTTCTCAGAGTTTCTGCACTTCTTATCTGAGCTAATCTGGAAACTGTTTATTTCAGACCCCCAGAAACAACTCCCCTGAAGCTCAGTTATGTCAGGACATGAAGGTTCTGGCAGGTCCGTGGTTTGACCAAACCACTTTGTCCCTTCCTGTGTTTCTTTTAGAGAGAGAAAAAGAAAATACTTGGACTTGAGCAATACCGACTTTTCGTGTGTGTGTGTGTGTGTGTATATATATATGTATATATCCTGGGCTGCATCAAAAGGAGTGTAGCTGGCAAGTCAAGGGAGATAATTTTCTAATTTTCTCCCTTGATTATGCTCTCTTGAAACCTCACCTGTAGCAGTTCATCCAGCTCCGGTGCCCCCAGCATAAGAAAGACATGGAACTGTTGAAGCAAATCCACAGGAGGGCCACAAAGTTGTTAAGGGCACTAGTGCAACTCCTCTGTGATGCCAGGCTGAGCAACTTGGGGCTATTCAGACTGGAGAAGAGAATGGAAACCTCATAGCAGCCTTCAGTATCTGAAGGGGCCGTACAGGGAAGCTGGAGAGGGACCCCCCCTTCCATCTGGAGCTGCAGTGATAGGATGAGGAGTAATGGGTTCACACTGAAAGGGGAAATTCAGGTTGGATATTAGAAAGAAATTCCTTACTATGGGGATGGTAAAGCACTGGAACAGGTGAACCATCCCTGGCAGTTTTCAAGGCCACGTTGGATGGGACTTTGAGCAACCTGTTCTGTGGAAGTTCTCCCTGCCCATGGCAGGGAGTTTGGAACCAGATGAACTTCAGGGTCCTTTCCAACCCAAACCATTCTATGATTCTATGATTCTGTTTCATGAAGATACTACATTCCTACCTAAACCAGGCAGTGCTTTAGCCAGTGTAAAGGGCTGTGACAGAACACAGTTTAAATGCATTAGGCAATACACTTTTCACTTAGGTGGTTTTCCCATTGGTGATATTGTACAGAAGTTATTTATACCTGAAACTGGGAAACTGTGATTAGAAGTGGTGCAAGTCACAGTAAGAGTATATTCTATTTGAATCATGAAACCATTTAAAAAGGCTTTCCCTGCACAGTCAAGTTATTGTGTAGTGCATATGTGCTTGGCACTTCTGGAGTTGAAAGCCTGCCCATATTTTTACATCTCCAGCAGCTGCAGAAAAACCAAAGGACTAATCCTGAGCCTGTGTCACTGGTGTAATGTTAGCTCTCTGAGTGAGATGTCTTTTGCTGGTAACTCATATTCCTGACTGGAACTCATATCATATTCAGCAGAATTACTGAGGTTTTGCTATAGGATATTATGGAGCTGCTTGACTGTAAAGCATCCTCATTATTATTGTTTGATTGTAAAGCATGCACACACTGCAATAGCTCATTTTGATAAAATTACTGAATTTATTTGTTTTTCTAATCTAAGTAAGTGTTGCAGAATACATTTTGCTGTATCTCTTCCAGCCAGGCCAGACCTCAACCTCTTGCTCTCTGCCAATATACAATCTACAAGTGTTCAGATTGCTAATACTTAGATAAATACTGGAATGCATACTTTTTCTTTTTTATTCTCCTTTCTCTGTATAAAAAGTGAAAGTCTTCTCCAAGGGCTAAGAAACTTGGCTATGTGTGGAACAGTAGTCAAATGTGTTGCTTAGTTAGATCAACCTCACAAATCACACTGTTGGGTCCATCCAGACTGGAATCTGAGGAATTTTCTCAGGTTCTGTGTAAACTTCCCGCCAGATGGTATGGAAAGTTTGGATAGTGTGTGAGATTGACAGTTTATTTGAGAGGTAGATTAAAGTGATAATGGTATGTGCTATAGGGTTTTCTGGTATTTTTTAGCAGCTCTCAGGAAATTTTATATGCTTCATTTAATGTTGTTAAAAAAACCTCTCCTCTAATTTCTTAGCTTTACCATTTTTATAATCTACTTTTTCAATCCAGAGGAGGCAACAATATGTTTACCCCTTTTTTTTTTTAAGAAAAGGGGCAGACACATAATGTAATTTAATGATTACATGAATTAGCAATTTAACCATAGTGTCATAATATTTTATTTATGTAATTGTTACTCAACTCCTATTTTCAAGAAAAAACAAGGTGAAATATGTTTAGATAATTTCCATACTTCATAGAAAAATTTTTAAGCTCCTGCAGCAAAACTCTCCTCCCCTTAGTAGAAATACAATTTTTGTGAGTAAGCACCCTCCTCAAAAATAATAATAATAATAATAATAATAATAATTTTTTCAAGAATGGTGCCATTAGCCAGTTAATGCTTTAGTCACAGCATGCATGGCAAAGAGGGAAAGACTTTAGTGTTGTTTTGTCAGCTATGGTATTAATAGGACATTTCAGATTTGCTTACTCACTTTTCACGAGCTGTTGTTGAAACTTCAAGTCTGAGGATCATTTCTTTGGTGTTACTCCATATTCAGTATGTCATAAGATGGAATATCATCTCAAGGTAAAGACTGTTTAAACTCTGGGATCTGACTCCATGATGTCTGCGTCTTCCATGGCCTCTGGATATTCTCTCTTTGTCTCTCCACTGGTCTGACACAGAAAGGAATGGCAGATGTGTTACACATTTAAAAATTGCTTAAGCACCTGTAGGCTGTTCAGTGACTGTAACACACCTATCCATGGGCTGGTATTGCCTTTGGTCAGGATACCACTTAGTCATGCACCTATTCTTAATGGAGTTTGGGATCCTGCCTTCTTTCGTACCATGTGTCCCTTGATTACAGCAAATTCATCCTCCTATTCCTTTAAGCTCTTTCAATTATTTTTTAATCTGTGTATTGCTTTAAAGAGCTTAGCAATAGCCTGCATGAATACCCAGTATAATTTTCTCCTGTAACAAAGCTGCCAAATCCTCACAATAGATTGCCCAAACATCACCCTGTTGTGTCCCAGCTAGCTCATGGCCTTTCAACATCCAGGCAGCCACGCTAATCTGGGCTGCCTTTCCAAAACCAGAGACACTGGGATCAAGCCTACACAACACTTTCAGCTTTAGAATTTGAGAAATAGCGTGTTGGTTTTTTGTTTATTTATCTGAGGGGATGTTATTATCTTGGCATTATGGGATATAACACTTGTTAGACAACAAGAATAAAGGGAACATCTGCTTAAACAACTTTCACATTCAACAGTTTTTGAAAAATGGCATGACTTTCTCTCTAAGTGAATTCCTTCCATACCTTTGACATCCCGGAGAAAATCCTCAGTGCTGCTCTTGCACTTATGTCCCTAGGATATCCCAGTTCTGGATCAGGACACTGAGTAAGTGGAGCTTGATCTGTTGGAAGAGTCTGACCCTGCACTTTGAGAAATAGCTTTAATTTGTACTAGAAATAAATTTGCCTTCCTTACACCCCAAGTTTGTATAATGAATAGTCTTGTGCGTGCCCTGTCTCTCTTAAACAGGCCACAGCCCTTATGAGTTTTCTCTCCTTACCTACGCTAGCCAGCCTGATCATGCCTCACTTCTCCCAAGCAGGACATAACCAGTCTACTCCCTTTTCCTCTGCCCTGCCTTCCACAATCCTCTACAGCACATGCCACAAACAGGACAGACGTTTTCAGCCCTTTTCCTTCCTCTGCACTTTGGGACCAGCTCTGCCAACCAGACCTCTGTGCTTGTATCCCTCTATTCTCCCTTTCAGGCCCATAACTTTCTCCCAGCTAAATGTGATCTGGGTTTAATTCTTTTAAAAAACCCCAACCCTTATTTGATTTATTCTGGTTATGCAAAAAGAGGAGACTTCTGGGTGTAGAGCCTTTATTATACACAGTACAGTGGAAAGTAAAGGAACACATTCACCAAGGTCATGAAAAGACTGTTTTGCCTCCTTCCCCCAGTAAGGTCCCAGGGCTGTTGCACTATTTCTTATCTAGCTAAGACAAGTTTGTGCATCCTTCTGAACTTTGACTACATTAAAACAATGGGATAAGAATTTAGTAATTTTGTTTGATAGTTTTCCATAGCTTTTATTGAAAAAAATCTTGTGATTCGTTTGGGGAATGAGAACACGACACTTTTATCCCGGTCTGCTCTAGAAAGACATAGGTTGAGATCAGAGTTTTCTGCATCCCTTTTCCTGAATTGTTTGTGGATCCAGCTTGCCGTGGTGTGGAGAGTTGCTCAAGACTTCAGTTAAGCCAGACCATCTCCAGCTGTCAAGCTGAAGGAAAGGAGCTGAAGAAGCTCAGTCAGGTCTTGAGTCTTTGTGCTCCAATTTTTTTTCTGCCAACCCATTTGCACACAGGTTACCCCATCTCTGAGGGAATGAGGGAAACGAGTGAACTCTCTCAGAGTGGAAAATCTTGTGGTCCCCACGCTTCCTCAATCTGAGTGATGCAAATAATCTACATATTTGTGACATGGTGAAGCACATTGTCATTGTCACCCCAGCATGTTGTTACCTGAAGCCTGCAGGCACTCTGGAACGCTAGCTCAGGGTTGTGTCCACCTCTCTGTTCTTACAAGGGTGCTCTCTCTTACACATTCAGTGATTTTGGCACATGGAGAGTGAATGCTCCATTATGCTCCATGTGGCTTTTCATTTTACTTTCTTCATAGCAATATCCAAGTACAAGTCTGAAGTGATGGATCTGCTATTTGCCACTAACAGCTCAGCTCATGGCTCTCTTGGGGAAAATTGTGCATTTGGAGCAATGCTTTCTTAAAATAGGTTTTGGTTTTCTTTTAATAGGATCTTGTTTCTGTTCTATGTATAAATAAACCAAATATGTGTATATCTGTATGTCTAAACCTATGTAAATGTAATTAAAGTTTTGTTTTTTTTTCCCAGAGAAGGCGAGGCTCAAAAGGAATGTCTCTTTTGAAAGGCAGGGAGGATAATATTTAAGATGGTTCTTGCTGGATGCAAGAGTTCATTCTTTAGCCTGAGGCTCTGTCCTGAAGATGATATTGTTAGGTGGGCTTTATCCTCACTGTGGAAATTGTCATTTTATCTTAGGAATGGAGTTTTAACGGCATTCTTTATGTCTTATACAAATGCATGAGTAACTGTGCTATTCTTCCCACCTGCTTTTCAACATGAAAAACCCAGAATTACTGTTAAAAGGTCTAGGCCCTTGATAACCATCATCAGCTGGGATGCTGCCAGTGGTAAAAAAGTTGTCAGCAAGCTCCATCAGTAAGCTGAAATTGACTTCAATATCAGTTGAATGAATTCCTAAAAAAAAAAAAACAAAAACCCAAAAAACCCCAAATGACAGGTTTGCATTTGAGCCATAAACTACCTGGGAGTGAGAAAAGATTACTGTAATATATTAGAAGAATAGTTTCCTATCTGCCCTCATACATTGTAATTAACCTATATGAGGCCAGAACTATGTATTATACATGAGTTAAGAGCATCCAAGCTCTCTGTAGACTGGGCCACTTACCTACTTGTGTTAGCACAGGGCTGTGGTTTGGATTTGTGCTGAACACAGGGTTGATAATACAGAGATGTTTTTGGTACTGCTGAGCAGGGCTCACACAGAGCCAAGGCCTTTTTTGCTTTTCTTACTGCCATGCTGGCAAGGGTGCTGTGGGGGAAAGGGAGGTTAGAAAGAGAAACAGCCAGGGCAGGTGACCCAAACTGACCAGAGGGATATTCCAGACCCTATCACATCATGCTTAGAATGTAAAGTGGGGGCAAGAAGGAGGAAGGAGAGACATTTGGAGTGATGGAGTTTGTCTTCCCAAGTAACCATTGCAGGTGATGGGGCCCTGCGCTCCTGGAGATGGCTGAACACCTGCCTGCCCATGGGAAGCAGGGAATTGATGCCTTGTTTTGCTTTGCTTCTTTGCAGTGCTTTTGCTTTCCCTATTAACCTATCTTTATCAGAACCTATGAGTTTTCAAACTTTTAACCTTCTGATTTTCTCCTGAATCCAGCTGGTGGGGGAGTGAATGAACAGCTGCCTGGGGCTTGGTTGCTGGCTGGGCTTAAACTATGACACTGCAGTCATGCAGCACCTCTGAGTATAAAGTCCTTCATTTTAAACAATAGTCTCACAACCTGCAATCACAATATACTGCTGTAAAATATCTTTACCATGCTCTGTATTACCTCTGTGGCCACTCATTCCTCAGTAGGCTCTGAAAGGATAATTCAAACAAGCTTTGCTTAGTTTTGCTTCATACTTCTTCAGCACAATAATATGCCTTTTTACCAGGTTAGCAAGCACTCCCTACTCTTCTGGTATTAATAACATTCCCTATTCAATTCCAGTTATCTCTGTCAATCTCCAGATTTTTGATCACACTCAGAAACCTTTTCATAATTCCTGGCTGAGGCACTGCTTTCAATTCCCTCCCCATGGAAGTTATACTGTGTGCATAGGATTCTGTGACACAAAATATAGATGTCAACACTTTTATCTACACTGTAGATAAAACTGTAGATCTGACACAGATCAGGCATAATAACTATAAAATTGTTAAAATTGCTTATCATTGTCTACAAAAGGAAGTGTGTAATTACAGGATTCATAATTCACGTTACATGAGAAGGACATACAAAGTGGATGCTGTGTGAAATAATCAGGTTTTATTCCTTTATGCTTAATAAATATGTTTTAGAAATACTTTGACTTTTGGTAGGCCATTTTGTACACTGTGTTTAGGACAAGTGAATGAAAATCAAAAAGTGGCATCTCTGCATCTCTGAAGTTCTGAGGAGAAATGGTATGGAGAACACTCTTCTAGCTTGGGTAAGTTTCCATTACTTGGATACTCAGTCTTGATAGGAATTAAGATACAAACTGATGTGAAAGAAACATGCAGTGTGCCTTTGTATCTGCTTATCTATCCCTCTGTAAATTCCTTTTTCCTGGCACTACCTCCCTTAAAACCCAAGCCATGCTCACAAGTTCCATGCAAATGTGTTGCCAGACTGCATTGCCCCATGGTTGATGGGGTTTGGGAACAGGAGGTTGCAACCAGAGCCAGCCAGCTTACTCCTACAGTAGCACACAGGCTATTTCTTAAAAAGATTAACAAACATGCAGTTTTCTCTGGTTCTTAGTAGAGTGCATGGAAGTGAACAAAGAAGAACTAAAGTCACAGAGGTAGATGTAGCTCTACAGAGGTAGATGTAGCTCTGTACAGAAAAGGGAGTAGATGAATGGTGAAGCCCTTTCATTCATAGGGATGATTCTCCTTAGACACACAAAATATGGACTATATTTACTATTCCAGACTGAGCAGTGACACGCTGAGGTCTGAGGCCAACTTCAGCTCCCTGTTTTATTTAAAAACCTGTGATTGTGTGGTATCAGCTGGCACTGTCCCCTCTAGATGTGTGTATGCACAGGGGGAGAGGCCCTGAGCATGCAGAGATGGTTTAGGCTGCATCCCCCAAAGGGACAGGTACTGCACAGACTCCTGTGTCAGCAGGTGTCAAAGGACTCTGATGTTTCTAGGGATGCATTTGGAGCCAGACAGGGACCATGAAACCTCTGTCCAGCCCAGAACACCTTTATTTTAGGAAAGAGCAGAAGGCTGCTGTGCTGTGGGGGAGAGCAGAGCTTGCTGGAGATGCTTTACAACTCTCCCAGGATGTTTCTGTGATTTCAACAAATCTAGCTGCCCCCAGCATAGCCCCACTGCATCCAGCTGCACATTTGCATGCTGGACCACAGCAAGATGAACCACATTTTTATGTGTTCCTTGAGTTATCCAGTGTTATGAAACCCATTTGGATTTTGGAAAAAGCCATGGACTTCCTGGAGATCTGGAGTAAGGAAACAGCCCAATTATGCCTTAACCACAGATTTTCATAACTGCAAAACACTCAGGTGTAGATCAAAGAGATTGAAGGAGAGGCAACAGACATTTGCCAGTGCCAAAAAAGGGAAAAAAATGGGGAAAGGCAGTGCAGACAAAAACTGGAGGAAATCAACATTGCCTCTGTCAGTGCATCTCCTATCAGTACCTGCCTTCACAAGCTGGGCAGATCCTGCATATAAACTACTTGAGGAAATTAATGTCTGGCTTTGAGGGTGTGTCCTTAGCACAGGCAGCCATACCTCCACTGTCTGGGATGTCAGGCAAAAACACACTGGGCCTCTCCCATGGACAGGCACACGGCCTTCCTGCCAGGCAGCACCCAAAGAAAAGCACAGATGGGACAGCCAAGGGGGCCTGGTTTGCATAAACCAGTCAGGGAAACAATGAGCAAAAGACTCAGCATCTTCCACTAGTGAGTCCCAAAGTAAAAGGTAAGCCTAAGTTAGGGCTTTGGGTGCTTGTTTGCACCTGCTTGGTAAACGATGCCCTAGATATGGAGGACAAAGTCAGGGACCCTTCTGTTTTCTCCCCCTTTGAAAGTGAGGAGTTCAGCACAGCATATCAAGTGGCTGAGTCATGAATCAGAAGACTTAAGCAGCAGAGTACAGCAATAAACATAAAATCAAGCACTTGCCATCTCTGAAACAGGGACTTTCCAGAATGGTTGGGAGTCTTCATTATTTATGCTGCACAATTAAATATTCACCATTTCCTGCTAAATTTAGGTTTGTTGAAGTAAACAATGATGCATAAGGGCAGAACTGGACAATTCCATTTTTAGGTATTAATAATTCAGAACCATATTTGAAAACAACAGAGGGATATGTACAATACATCATAGAGGTTTTTATTACATCCACCCACTACTTACCCACCCACACAGAGATCTGGGTACTGTTTCTACTTGGAAACAATATAGCATCATCATATCTTAGGCTTCTTTTAGTGTACAGATATACAGGATACATTTACAAGAATGCAGTGTTTTTTGTTCAGCTGGATGACTCATTCTTTTTTCCTGCAACCAAATCAGCCTCTTATTACTTAAAGTTAGTATTGACAAACATTCATGCTTAGGATAACAGAAACTATGTTTATCAGATTACATGAAAATAGAGAAAACTGTTTTCTGCAATGTGGAAAATATTCTGGGATAAAGCTCTGACAGGGAGCTCTCAGTTTTAGTATTACCTTCAAAGTCTGAACACTTTTGTTTATCACATTTCATTATTTATTTTGCTGTCACTTAAGGGCATGTAAAAATTGTATTGCTTTGGGACATATCTGATAAATTCCTTATGCAACACTGGCTATTATCTGTGTGATCTGCCACTGACACCAGTACAGCTACAGCACAGAGAGCTATGTGGGTGCGTGGAAAGGGCCAGAGAAGAAAAGGAGAGACAGTGGATGCATCTTTTAGGCATGTATTTTTACTTCAGGGTAAAGTTGTAGTTTTTGTTTAAGGACTGATACCTTTGCTGTCGTTCAACAGCTTCAGGATTGATTTAGCTTAACTTAAGGAGGTTTCAGACTTTCTGCTTGCCCATGCAATGCCTGCAGAGACATAAGTATCACTCCTGCCTCATCAGCCTCAGGATCTTTTCATCCCAGCTGCCACCCCCAGGATGCACAGGGCTGAGGAGAAATTCATGTAAGACTGATTTCAGCTTTCTGGCGGTCAGTCTAAATAATGCTCCATAGACACTGTGTAAGAGATTCAGCAAGAGATTTAATAACAGATGGACCCAAATTCAAGCTGGAGAAAGAAGATGAATTTCCAGCAAGTAAATCCCAGCATGAGTCCAAATTAAGCAAAGACAAAAGATACACCTCAAGTGAAAGAGGTAAACAGCTGGGTCCTGTTGATGAAATTGTTTCAGGTTTATTTAGGTGAAATGAAGATAAGAACTTGCCTGGAAGGAGCTTGCTTTATTTTATAGCTATCTGGATATTTTTTCTGCTGCCCAGACCATCTGTTCCATTGGTGGGTATGTCATCATTCGCACACCCACTGAATGCCAAATTAATCCAAGTCACACAGCTTACACCTCCCTTCTGACTTAGACCAAACTATATTTTATTCCAGCATAAAATAGGCATCAGAGCTAAGTTTGCCTCACTCACTCACTTCCAAGGAGGAAACAGTGAGCTTTGGACTTACTGTGATCCTTTAAGGGAACAACCATAAAGCACCAGAACGTTTATAGCGAGTCCACCACAGCTCATCAGTACTGGGCAATAATGGATGCACAGCAGAAAAAGGGATGGACAAACAGAGAAAGGACACAGCCATGCTGCCAGACCCCTCTTTCACACTCCCAGGGTCTGTGTCTTTGGAAAACTCTGAGTCTCCATACCCAGGAATTCTCAACAGATTCCCTTTTTTGAGTGTTTTAAGCCCACAAAGATTTTTTTTGTGCCCACAGCCTCCTGTGGCAATGAGTTACACAGCTGAACTGTAGTTTGAAAAGTTACCTCTTTTTACTTGATTTGAAACTACCTCTACTGATTCCATTTAATGCTATATTGGAAGACAGTGAACACTTTTTCTCCATCTGTTTCCTTCTAGGTACTTAAGATTATTTAGACGTTTATCATATGCCTTCCCTGGTTTTCTCTTCTTCCAGACAAAGGTTTCTGATCTTGTTGACCATTTCTCACATCAAAACTGTTTCAGATTTTGCAGCATCTTTGTTTTTTTTCCCCACAAACTTCTTTGAGCTGGGAGGAGAAGAACAGTTTGAGATGGGGACACAAGAACCCACACTATTTAAGTGCAGTCACACAGTAAACCTGTACAGCAACTTCATGCCATTTTCTGATTTGGTGTTAATTTATTTCCTAATATTTGGTTTGCTTTTTTAAATGCTACTGAGCACTGAGCTGACATTTTCATAGGCCTCTCTATAATAACCTCAAGATTGCTTTCCACGGTAGTAACAGCTACTTTGGTGACTATCACTGCATTTGTATAGTTGGGTTTTTCCTCCCATGTGCATTACTTTACATTTATCAATATTGAATTCAACTGCATTTTTATTTCCAAGTCATTATGCATTATGATATCCCTCTGCAGCTCTCAGCAGTTGGCTCTAAATTTAATTCTTTGAATAACTCATTATTATCAGCAAACTTTGTTCCTTTATCTCATCCCACTTTACCGGTCACTTAGGACTAGATCAATCAGCGCATTCCTGTGGGAATACACTGTATATAATGTATAATAATAACAACATGTAGTACAGCCCAGCGGGAGTCCACTGGTGATCTTCTCCTAGGACTTTTTATCCTTTGTGTCCTATCCTTTAACCATTTATTTCTCCATGAGAGTGCATTCTTTTTATCTCATTGCAGCATAAGTTCTTTACTTTCAGGTAAGCTTTGTCCCACTAAAAATGCAGCTTAATGATTTTGAAAGGAATTTGAACCTTAGTTGTATCCAAAAGCAACAGAGTGAGACTCTATGGAGACAGAACCAAACTCACTCCTTTTTGTGACAACTCAAAAAAATTTTATCTCTCCCAGGGATCATGAAAGGGTCCCTGAGACAAACTTCTGCTGCACATGCAAGACCCAAGGACATTCACACTCCAACTGAAGATGCACATAGACATCTACAGAAACAAAGATTGCACCTGTTGGCAAAGATCTAGGTTTGTTCCACATTTCATTCACTAGGATGTACTAGAGCTTCCTGGCAGTAGAGCAGTATAATTATCTGTGCTTTAGGGGGTGGATTTGTTGATCTGAGTTTATGTCAAGTGTGAGAGAGACTGTGGCCTGCAGAGATGAGGTCACTGAAATGTGTGGCTGGGAGACAACTTTGGGAGCTGCTGGCAGATTTGCAGACCTGGGAGGCAAACAGTAATGATGGCCTCGGGAAGAAAGGGCAGTGGGGGCAATTGCTGAGTGAGACATTTCACAAGGCATTTCTGCACTGAATGCCAGAGCAGCAGTAATTTAGTGTTAGCGGAGGTCAAACTAATAGCAACAAAATATATTTAAATATAGGGAATTGTGAAACTAAAGGGCAAATACATAACTGCCACATAGGACTCCTTGTTACAAGATATTGCCAAAATGACAGTTTCATTAGAGTTCAGATTCAGCGTGGACTAAATCAACTGTGGAGTGGCAGGTCTGTCTTTTCAACTCTGCTACAGATGCTGTGAAACAGCTTTCTCTAGTGATTATTCCCATCCACCCACCCCATATCTCCTTGCCTAGTCCTAACCACATTTTTCATGTGCCTATTCCTTTGCTGAAGTCTATATTCCTTTCCAATGGCTTTTTTTTTACCTTTTTTGGACAAAAAGATGTTCTATATCTGGTTTCATCTTTTACTTTAAAAAATGGGGAATATTTCATGCTTTCAATTCTTCAAGATCCTTGGCAGAATAGGCTTCATCTCCTTGATCCCTGGATGTATCAAAGTTGGCCTTTTAGCTGGGAAGAACCTTAACTTCTCCTCTCTTTCTGTCTAACTTAAAAGTAGGTCTTTCCACTCAAAATATTGATGCACTTAAAATAAAATGTCATCAGAGAATGACAGGATTGAACTCCCTGAACTGGAGCATGAGTCAGGGAGGACTAACAGTGAGTAAAGCTGGTGAAGGCTAACCCACTTCTTGTAAATGAGCCAGCAGCTGGAAGAAGCTGTTGTAACCTGTAGTAGAAAATTTTGACTAAAACTTGATGGCTGAGAAATGGGTTGTAAAGCAGAGACAGCCCAGTGCTGAGGCAGGGAGCTGTGGCATGGCTGTGAAATGGCCTCCTAGGTCATGGCAGCTCAGGGGCACGGGGGGTAGAAAGGGAGCCACAGCATTTGTCCCTCGGGTGCAGCACTGAAAGGGCAGTGACTACTGCTGCTGAACCCAGGGAATGGGGATTTTCTTGATTCAGAGTCTGTGCTTCAGAAGGGAGGTAGTCAGAAGGAAGCTGGAAGCCCGTGGGGGAAAGGTGGGGAATTCCTGTTGCTGGAGCTGCAGGCAGGCATGATGCAGT
Source organism: Agelaius phoeniceus (assembly GCF_051311805.1). Taxonomy (NCBI): domain Eukaryota; kingdom Metazoa; phylum Chordata; class Aves; order Passeriformes; family Icteridae; genus Agelaius; species Agelaius phoeniceus. The sequence goes on from NC_135267.1 coordinate 59,014,691, forward strand.
GCACTTCCCCACTGTGGCACCAGTCTCTCCAAAGGCAGGACTGGGGGGCTGTGCAATAAGGCAGCCAAACAAGTGTGTCTCAAAGAGATGGCTGCTTTCGTGCCACTAGTGAGCAAGTGTGATCCACAGTGAGTTCCTACAGCCAGGCAAGGTCAGAGAGTGCTGACAGAGGGGGAGAAAAAGACCATCAACACGTCCAGATGAGAGAAAAGTCTCTGAGAACAGAAATTTTACCAAAAAATCTGGTGACAGGGCCCCAGGGGCACCTCCAGCCCTGACTGTGCCTGCCAGCCCCCAGGGGCTGCCCACAGTCAAGCACCCCACATCAGCCCCCAGGGCTGTCAGCCTCTGCCCACAACCCTGCCCAGCCATGGGCCCCACCAAACCCTGCCCTGTGCCCATCCCCTGGGAGATGCTCAGGGCTGGGGCTGCTCCTGGCTGGGGGTCGGATGGAACCCAGTGGAGAGCAGAGCTCCTGGCCAGGCGTTTGCTGAAGCAGGATTCATTTCTGGTCAAGCAGCTGTCTCAGCACACCCCAAGCAGGGCTGGGAGAACAATTGTGTAGCATCTGGGTATTGTGACCATGGCAGTGCTGATTCATTGCCTGTATCACAGTTCTCAAGCAGAAGACAGATGTGGTTTTGTGCCAAGCCAAAACACATCAGGTTGATTCCTGTGAGCATTAAAGCTTATGGCTGCATCCATGTACCTCATCTCCTTGTTGCTCCTGAGGAGAACCTTTTCTGCTCCTCATGCCACCACAGTTTGTGTGTGGTGAATGCCAGTGTCTCCCTCCACGCTTGGGAAATTTGGTGGGTGCCTCTGGGGAGTTGTGGGGGATACACACACAGGTGTCATCTCTGCAGGAGCTGCAGGGATAAGCAGTCATCCCTGATAACCCATTTAATGTGTAGGCAATACCACAGAGCTCTCCTAGGGCTTGTGGAGCTGGGATAACAGTGCAGAAGTGCTCCAGCCTGAAAAGCTGGCTGCAAGACACTCGAGTATAGTCACAGGATGATACTTCAAGGGCAATTCTGTCAGGAGCTGCCTGTCTCCACTTCAAGCATTAGACTGAACAGGACTTTTTTGGCAATAACACTCAAATGTTCAGTTGTCTAGGCCTTTCATACAAAAAAAATATTTGCAATTATTTCATGCTTAACCTATTGGTGTTTAACTAGCGAGATGTGTAAGACAAAGAAGTTTCTTGGGGTAGACTTTTTGTCAGACCTTTCTGAACAAAACACAACGTGAAATAATTTCCCATTAAAAATGGCCCAGAGTATTTTTGGTCATCTTTGTTTCCTCTCAGGTATCAGCAGTGTTCTTTGCTGGCTGAAAGATTTGAGGACCAGATTGACACAGTGGAAATTCAGTCAAGCCAGATGAACATGCCTGCAAGAGAGGTCATGAATTCTGTGCTACAAGGATAAATGAGGTCAGGATTCATAAAAGACAACCAGGAACTATTGAGCCATGGACATGCTGGTCCTGTTGCCTTCTCCTTTAGCTTGAAGATGGTTGTGTGGTTTGCTGCAGCCTGGACCAACTTCCGCTGCAGGAGGCATGAGGAGATAATCTGTATCTTAGATTTTGTAGTGGGTACCTGCTCTTGGAAACCTGTTTGCATCTCTTCATTTTCTTAATTTCAGTTAATTTGCATGCTAATTAATGGTTAATAATCTCTATAGCTTCAGTGAGAGGCTAGACACTCTTTTTTGAAGAATATCTGCACTTCTTACAGAACAAAGCCACACAGATAATGAATATTTCTCCAAGATGATTTCTGTAATTTGAGAGAGGGATTTACTGACATATTCAAGAGCAACATGCAAAAAGGGATCAAGACTTTTGTATGATCAGTTCAGTAATCTAAGTATTAGGGAGCTTCTGGGAGCTGCAGGCATTTGGGTGTCTCCTTGAAGAAGTCATTTTTATATATCAGGGATTCCTTGGGGGGAGAAAAAAAAGAGAAAATGCTTGTGCACAGAGAACTCTAAGCCAGGAATCTTCAAGCTTTATTAAACAAAGGCTTTCCATGGCCAGAGTATGTTGCAGCTGGACATATAACAGTGTCAGTCTTTAACAGTGTCAGTCTTTATGATCTATAGATGTAACATTGAAAATGGACTTTGGGAAAGGTAACATGTAAGGTCCCCCAGGGGTATATGGTCCTAAGGATTAATAGTCTCTTTATTTTATGTTGATGTATTTCAAAATGGCTAACTGTGGGTTTCATCCTTAGCAGTGCTGGACCACTGAAAGCAAGTAGTGCTTTTGTGAGTCTTATTTTATCAGAAATCTTGTGCTTTTGGGCAGATTGAAAATGGAAAGAGAATTTCAAATCTTTTTTTGCAATAAATGTTTCGTGGCTCTCGAGCTGATTCTCAGTGGGTGAAGACAGGTAGCAGTGCAGAAAATAATCTCTTACTGGTAACTGAGCAAATGTAAATATAGATGTGGAGTATAAAAGCTTTCTGGCAAATGTAGACCAGGTTCCTATGATAGAAATGGCAGCACAGCAGAGTAGGGCTCCATGCAGGTGTGCCATTTCTGACAGAAGCCCGGTATCAGCAAATTCATCTGTAGAGAGCAAACAGAATGGCTTTCTGTCCCTGCTTCAGTCTGTGTGTGGGCTATTAAGACTGGAGGGGGAATTATGAGATTCAGGCACAATATGGAGCTGCCTGACAGATTGCAGACAGATGTAAGCTTGCTTTGCCTGAGCTCTGCACTGACTGAAGCTCAGCTAATATATTCTGTTTCTCTGTCAGGCTTACTGCATCAAGCTCAGCATTATGCTGATAATGCAGTCACGTGGCCCCTGCATCCAAACTGGCTGGCTTCCCACCAGCTTGAAGCAAACTTGCATCTGTCTTCAAAATAGGATGTAGACATAACCTTTGAACAGGCCAGCACTTCTCAGCCCGCATACTGTGGAGCTGGGACATGCTCAAAGCAGAAGGGAAAGGATCAGAGGTTGTTGGAACTCTTTGAAGTAGAAGGGATTTGAAGCTATATGGGGGTACATAGGAACCTGGAAAGGGTTACAGGGAGTAGAAGCAGATGGTGGCTTGACTGACAAGTGGAGATGCAGAGTGTCTAAGTATACCAAACTAAGTGGGTCCCTGGAAGCAGGAAATCAAACAGAATATGTTTCTCACAAGCTTGTTATTATGGCTATTCCCTGACTAGCAGATTCCACCTGTGTGTGAATGTCCCTCTTTATTTCTCTGATGTGTTCCCTACTTGTGATACAGAGCAACCAAGCAATTTGATTACTGCCATGCTGATACAGATGCTTTGAGAGATTTCATTTGCACACAAGATGTCATTTTGTCATAAAAATGGAAATATTGATTGCTCCACAAATTAAGCTGATTATAAAGGAGAGCGTAGCAGGGACTAGTGAGATGGCTAGAGAATGTCAGAAAAAATGCACCTATTTGCTTCTGAGCAGGAAAAAAATATAACTCTTTTATTTACAGTATCAGTCAAGAGTCCTATATGTACTCATGGTTGGTTAACTTAACTGCTTTTTGCTTTAAATTTGAAACTTCAAGTAGGAGCTCCTTTTTTAAACTTTATTTTAAAAACCCCAATGAAATAGAGACTAAGATTCTAATGGGCTCTAAGTGCCTTATTCTGCTATAAGTCCCATTTTGTTTATATTTGGAAGGACAGCAGTTACCATAAAGACAAATACACTGTGCAGACTGAAATTTCCCTTTTTTCCTAAACAGTCCACACTCCTTTAAAATGCAAATAGATTTTTAAAATATTATTATTGTCCTAATGTGAAAAATATATATTCTTTTCTGTATAATGGAGATGTTTTCCAAGCTTAGGCAAATTTTGTTCAGTGGCAAAATGTGTGTGTCCATCACTTTCAGCTAATTTTCCAGAGAAAAGGATGTAAAAAGTGAAAGCATTTATAATCCTTGCAATTGATGGAAATGAAAACAGTAATTCCTACAACAATAGAAGTGTATGTATGTACAACCTAACCACCAGTGAAAATATTATATTATTCACTTGAATTTGTATAGTAAGAAAGAATGACACAATTTAGAAATAATTTTATTTTTATAATGTTAATATAAAGTTGCAAATATAGTTATTTAGAAGGCCCTATATTTAATCCTGTGTTTAGTTTGCCATTTACTGTTTAAAATTAATACCCTTTATGGCTCAAAAAGTTTGTACACAATTAAGCTTTCTCCACTTATTGACAAAATATCCCTGTCCTGCTTTCCACTGTAGCAGGACTGGCTCGTATATCTTTTGCTATTCTGACAGTTCTAGTGTTGAGAATGTTTTTACCTCCAGGTGACATCTGTAACCTCATGTGTTGTTTAAACAAAGGACCTTTTCAGTGAATAAAAGACTGTATCAGTGCTATGAAGTTAACACTGGTGGTTTGGGGCTGAGGAGAGCATTCTAATAACATAACTCTTGGGTGCTCTATGCGATTGCTATTACATTAACCATTTTTCTTGTTTCAGTTTTTATGAAAACCTTGAAGATGAAGCTCTAACTTGAGACAACTTCTCTGAAAACCCAGAAGGACTTCTGATGGTTTTACATATGATTTATAAAGCAAAAACTTGCTTTTCATTTGTTTTAATTTCCTCAAGGCTCTGATGTGGTGTCTCATGCTCAGTAGAGTGTGAACATGTAGTTTCAAGACTTCAAAACCACCGAATAATTAGCAATGTTTACTAATCAGCTGAGCAAGCCACTTCCCACCTGAATACTGGAATAACTGTTTCTCCACTTAAGAAAAAGAGTGAAAGGTCCATAGTTTGGCCTCAAAGAACCAGTAAATGGAAAGAGAGCCTGGCCTGCTTCAGCAATGGGGAATTTGTTGTGCTGAAGACACCTTCTGTGTCTGCCTCAGAAGGTCCCATTGAAGGCAGCTGCCTTTCTGCATGGTGAGAGATGGATGTCATGGAGACACACATTTAAACTGTTAATAATCTTATGTCAAGACCCCTATAAAAGCAGTGGATTTATCCCTTATTACTTCAGTTAAGTACTCCACTACTTCCCCAGTGGATATTCCAGTCTTGAACTGCCATTAACCATTAGAAAGATTTTCCAGAAGGTCATCTGAAATCTTTCATGCTGTAGCATAAACCATCGCTTTTTTCCCTGTCTTCAGTCACATGGGAATTTATTCATTCAGGTTATTTTGCAATAATGTTTTAAATGTCGAAAGGCTTCTCACATCCCCCATTTTCTAGACTAAACAGCCCTATTTTTCTCACAACTCCTCTTCTTGCCTACCCTGGGCTCTTTCCAGATGGTCTGCATCTTTCCTAAAGCATGTGATATAAACAACTGCATGCAGAACTCCAGTTGGGTGCTGATATACACCACCCCTGTCTCTAAGAGACTCTTTGTTCCTGAAATATTCAGCTCTGAAGCTACAGAGTCAGTAAAATACATACTTACAGAGCATAATGTAGAATATATAACAAAATATATGTAGGAGAGTAAAGTAAGGTTGTGCAGGAATCTAGGGTACAAACTGGCTTTGGTGGAAAACTGGTACTGAGCAAAACATGGCAGCAGGTTTGAGGTGTTTTGTAAGACCCTGGGGCAGGTATAAGGAAGTAGAATGTGATGAAATGACACTAATTAAAGGACTTAGAGAATTAATATGCCTACCTATTTAGTACTCAACCCTTTCTGAGCACTCTGGGTGATTACCTTCCACTGCATGAAAAATTAAATCCATTACTCTTAGCAAAACTTAAACAGCTATCAGTGAACTGACTGTATTTTCACTAGCTTCAAAGTGGGAATATCTAAATACTCAGGACCTCAGCCTTGCTTGCTGACAAATAGGAGAGCTGAGGTGTAGACAATAAGCCTTACACTTGCCCTGCAGTGAGTGTTTACTCCTTGTTTACTCCTTGAGCCATGTTTTAGAGTAAGTGGACATCCCTAAAAGTTCAAAAGCTTCCTAGCACTTCATTTGGGTGTATGTTAGGAAGTCCTAAGCTCAAGCTTTTCTGAATCCAAATCAAGAGAGAAGATTTCTGTCTCTGCCACTGAACACTTGAAAAGAACCACTAAATCTCAAGTACTTCTCATTTTCTTAGCTAATGAGCTGAAATCTGACCAATTGAATGAGTGACAGGAGAGAGAGAAAGTGATAATTGTGTTCATAAATGGAAAAACAGTGGTGAAAACAAGATACAGTCACTTCTCCTGGTTTTTTTTTTTTGTGGGTTTTTTTTTTTTTTTGGTTTTTTTTTTTTTTTTTTATGCAAAGCTATTTGTGGAACAGAGAAACATAGTCTAGAGGGACAGACTCTGACTCAACAATAGCTTGCCTGAAAGGAACCCACTGCTTGCTTTCCCCAGTTCCCTTCTCTCACACTTTCCTGACAGTTCACAGATTTCTTCACTGCCATAAGAAAGAGGTCATCTCAGCAGTAGTGGAGCAAATGCAGCAGAGCAGAACAAGGGCTTCTGAGCCTTTCCAGCTCATTCTGGGAACCAAAGGCAGCCAGCTTTTCTCTTGGCACAGCTCAGTGCCCATTGCTTTGGGGGCAGTAGTGGTTAGGGGGGCAATCACTAGCTATATTAATCCCTACCACATTTAAGGGACTCACAGATCAGGAACCCTTGCTGATTTTACCCCAGCTGCCTCTCCTCCCCTTTGATTCACCCTGGAGTTCACTTCTTTACCTCCTCGAAATGGAAGCTTTAATTGCCCTTGTGTTAAACCTCATTGTGGTTACAATACATGTAATTAGATGACCTCAGGCAAAAACTGAGTCTTTCAATAAATTGGCATTATTATTGGCTGCCAGTCTACTGACCTGCTGCTTCTCAGCTCTTGCATTTACTCCAAAAACTGAACAATGATCTAAGTTGATCTGGTTTTGTATTTCAAGGGTGTGCCAGAGAAGTTTATGTAGACTTCTACATACTGCCCTATAAACTTTTTCTTTATTTCTCATATCCAGTAGGCATATAGTAGAGTAGGTACTAAATGTAATGTTCAATACATATGGCCAAAGGAAGTGTGTTTAGAAAGCATGGCTAATAGTGTAGGGACAAATTCCATTTTGTTTCCCATAGATATTAAGGCTGACAGACTGTTAGTTGCATGATCATTAGCTAAAGTGAGCTCCACAGCAATGCTTGAGGCAAAATAATAATAATATGGTGGCAGATGAAGCAGGAACAGCACAAGTCAGCAGCACCCAGCCAGCAGTTAGCAATTCCTTTGCTTATTAGCAGAATGTTTAGAGTCCAGGCAGAATTGTTAGATTGGGGTTTTTATTAATTTGTCTTTCTGAATGCTTCCTATCTTCAGATCTTTTCTCAGAATGGTTTTTCAAAACAATACCTAGAGACTATGAATTTAATTTTCTTTGAACAAGTATATGGGTAAAGGAAGTTTCTTATGGCCTACAAGACATGTTTTATAGCAGCATGCATTTTTCAGGTTCCTAATTACTGTTGCATTTTAAAAATAATTTATGCATGTTTATTATTAGGACCCCAAAATTATGGTGTAAAAATCTGTGTCCGATGCCTGTCCCTCTGATTGGAACACAAAATTACACCAAAAATCTGCCCTTAAAAAAACCCTGCTTTTTATTGTCTTTTTTCTTGAAATTCAGAAAAACCCAGGAGGATAGTAAGGATTTAAATATATTCTTCATGATCTGTGTTTCTTACACTCACTGTTGTAACAGTTATAGATTTTAAAGATTTGCTCAAAGTCAACCAAATGTGAAACAACCTATACAGAGTGGTATTTGGTCCCCAAGGGACACATCCATGAAGAACCATGAAGTCATATTTCATAATGACATATCTGCAATGCATGGTTAAGCCTTCAGATTTCAGAAGCACAGCAAGTTATTGTAGTCTCATTTTATTTTTTACTTTGGTTTCCAGCTGAAGTCAGCCAGTTCTCCACATCACTTAAAACTTCTTCAGACAGTGTCTGGTCTCTGGCTGCCCTCTCAAGAGTGAGTCAGTTCAGCAGCACCACTCTGACCACCTCAGTGTTGTGGTATGCTGGGAGGGACTCTAAGACACCCTTCAGAATGTGGTTGGAACAGGGCTACAGAGCCCAGAAAACTATTCCAGAAGGTGTGTGTGTGCACATTGTTCAGCCTGGAGAAGGGAAAGCTCTGGGAGAACCTCATTGCAGCCTTCCCATACTGGGGGCTTATAAAAAGGAGGGAGAGTGACTTCTTGCATGGGTGGACAGTGACAGGACACAGGGGAAGGTTTTTAAACTAGAAGAGGAGATATTTAGAAAATATGTCAGAAAGGAATTCTTTACTCAAAGGGGAGCGAGGCACTCGTACAGGTTGCCAAGAGTAGTTGTGGATGCCCCATCCTGGAAGGGTTCAAGGTCAGATTGGATGGAGCCCTGAGAAACTTGGTCTAGTGGGTGGCACCCCTATCCATGGCAGGGTGGTTGGAACTATGTCCCTTCCAATCCTAACAATTCTATGACTTATATCAGACTTTCCCTTCAACACAGTGACTACTCCAGACATTACAGTTACCTAATTCTTTACTAATAGATGTCTAGTCTCATAGATATTGAGGAATTTTTTGCACTTTTTTCTTTTAGGAGCATGTCAGAAGTCCTTTATCTTCTGATATTAACCAGGGTTAATGCAGTCTGGTCTAAAAAGAAAAAAACCCAGTGCTAGACTGGATTGATTTTAAAGTAATATTTGACAGAAGTGACTAAATAATGGATGCTCCCTAATTATAGCACATGTGCAAGCACTTGTGATTTCTCTCAAGATGTATTATTAGAAATTTTTTAACCACTTGTGTTTATGCTTTTATGAAGTTTCTGGGCAATAGTATGGTGTCAGCTATTTAAGCTTACTAGTCAATAAGTAATATGGCACCCAGTCTCCACCTCCCCCAGTCTCATTACAGTTTCATTTCTGGGGTCCCTTATGTCAATAGATGAACATAAACTGAGCCTGGAGGAAGGCTTTGAGATGGAAGCACACAGTTCAATACTGCCCACAATATGGAGGGATTTACCTGCTCTCCTAAACTCAGAAATGCGTGAGCATTTCTATCAAGAGTAATTGCTCATGCTAATGCAAACTCATTAGCCATGAATACTTGCATATGCAGCTTTGTAAGAAATGAAGTGTAAATACCGTTGTCAATCAACATTTTAATCAACCAAATGTTTGTGGAAAACCAATTCTAGGTTATATGAACATGCTAAAAATGAATTCACTCTGATATTTAAGCACTTCATTATGAAAGTATTTGCAGTACTGACCTGTCTCCACCTGGAGCTTTATCATTGCTATGATTTTTTTCCTAGTTCTAAAATTGGTCTTGTAATAATAGAAATGTGAAATTTGCTGACAGATTTCCCAGTGAGCTACGATGGGCTGAAGATGCTATTTTAAGCACCCTTGTGAGAAAAGTGATTGGTAGTATATGCACTGAGCCCTGATTCAGCAGGAATTGGTGCAGGATCCCTGCTTCATGTTCAAGCTACAAGAAACATTGATGAGGAACTCCACATAAATGAATGAATAGAAACACTGCAAGATGCTTGGAAAAGCAAATTAGTAATTATGCTTGTAATAGAGCTGAAGATTACTCACAAAAGTTCAGCTCTAGTCAGTCTCAGCTGATGAAAATTATCAGAAATTCAATTAATTCAAGGTTTATTATGATTTTACACTTACTTATGATTTGGTCTTACATCTAAATGTGAATTTATTTCATCACAGTTTAATCACCGCTTCTGTCAGTTGAATACCCTTACATCTTGTTGTTCTGCAACAAAGAAAAATCTTCTTTCCACCTCTGTATGCTCAGCTTGAACAAACTGGTAAAGTGGTGGAACAGGCAGGTCATCTAAACCCTTTGGTAGAAGAGAAACTTTTGAAAGAGATATATTTTTTAAATTTAACATCATCTGTGCCTGGAAGTTGAAATTGATTTTAAGGGTGATCATTGAGATCATGGCATGTTAAAATAGCCTGGGAAAAGACGAAGTTTTAAAAGAGTGGTTAGTAGCTTTAGTTACTCTGCAGTTGAGATCTAAAGCATAGTGAGCTGAATTAGTTGCATATTTCTTTTCAGTTGAGGCTGGATTTAGCTGGGGATTATCTCCTGGCACGGCATGAAGTTAAACGTGATTTAGAAAGTCACTATAATAACTTTAGTGGTTTTGCGCTTACTTAATTTTGTTTTGTCAAGATCAAATTAAGCCCATTCTAACGCATTAGGGAGGTGTGTGCACGATGAGCCTGGGGATGTGGAAGGGAGAATGAGCCTCTGGCTGCATGGATGCCAGCCTGGACAGATTTCATACTCTCTTCCCAGGGGGGATGGAAAGAATGATGGAGCACAGGCGATTTTATCTGCGTGTGATACTCACTGTTATTAAAAGGGAATTTCAGGGTGTGGAGTTAACCCTCAGGAGTCTGTGCAACCACCCGCACATGTCACGCAATTTGTGTCAGATTAAATCCATTCGGGGGTCCCTGGTGAGTCCTGCTCTTTGTTCTCTCTTGTAATTGCCTTTGGCCACTGGCGTTCTCCCCAGTGCTATTGCAAATGGAGAAGTTTAGGTTTCCTCCACACCCCCACACTTTTCTCTGTCACTCAAGGAGGATCCCCTACAACTTCTTTCTACTCTTGTCCTGTGTCTAATTCTAGGTTTTCCCTCACCCTGACTTACATAAGAGCTGTATGCCACTAACATCTCATTGTTTCATTACTTAAAGGAGGGAAGTGCTTTCAGGTATGCAGCTGTTATAGAAAACAAGAGGGATGGAAGAGTTTAAAATGAGCAACATCCAGTCTAACACGAGATTTAGGGTTTTTTTGGTTTGGTGATTTTGGTTTGGTTTTGGGGTTTTTGTTTGTTTGGAATTTTTTGCTCTTGTCTGTTTGGTTTTTTGTGTTTGTTTGTTTGTTTGTTTGGGTTTTTGTTTTTGTTTTGTTAAAAATTGTGTATTTTACACCTTGGGGTACCTCTCATGAATTAAGTCTCCAGAGATTAAAAAACCCAGAATGACTGTGTAGATAATATTCTGCAAATTTAATACAGAATAAATGAGTTTAACCTGTAAGGGTGTTTGGAGACAAGAGGCAGAGTTTAGTGCTTTTCCCCACTGAGTTTTTCTTGCAGTAAAACTGCCATACCCATTCTCTCATGTTGATTTATCACATGCCTATTATTTGCTCCAAAGTAAAGAAAACGTCTTTTCTTTTCCATAGGAAGTGTTAAAGAAAAAAAACCTCAGTCTCCTTTTCCAAGCCTGCCGGCCTTTCTGGGCAGCCTGCCCACAGTAAAGGATCCTTGTTTATCCCAAGGAGGGCCAAACAGAGCAAAGAGAGGAGTTTTGTCTAACATACTCAGCTTTCTGGGGCAGCCGCAGGCAGAGAAAATCACAGTGGCCATGGAGAAGGTGAGGGAGCAGCGTGCATCCCTGCCCACCCATGGAACATGGCAACGGTGGGAAAAACTCCAAAAAAGTTATGTCCTGCCTTCAACAGCACAGCAGAATCCTGGGTTTCCCTGCAGTCACAGTGGGAGGAATTCCTCCCTGGGATTGCACTGGGCAGAACACGTCCACGCAGCTTCTTCTTGAAGGCTGTGGCTTACCAGTTCAGCTAGACCCTAACTATATGTTTGATTCCACATGTTGCCTTGCCTGCCAAGAAATACAAATCAAACCTCCATTTCTTTGTGGGTTGTTCTTTTTTTGATCTCTGGAAACTGTACTCCTGAACTGCATTTTCAGTAATTGCAAGATTTATTTTTGTGTTGCTGTACATTAGTCACATTGAAATATGAGGAAAGCAAAAAGAGAGAGAGAAGTGCATAATTATAGAGCAGGAAGAATAAAATCAAATCATTCATATCTCATTTTCTAAGACTCTTGAAAACAATGGTGTGGTTTGGGGAATTAAAAAAAGTAGAAGGATCAAGCTGCCAAAAAAGTACATAAAAGCAAGTCAAAACTGCACAAAAATGCATGATGTTTCTTTAGAAAGCTACATGTAATCACCAGGCTACCTGACTAACTGGTACTTAACATGTTCTCCTAAGCACAGTAACTCTCCCACTGAGAGAAACAACATGAGTCAAACAAGAATATACACGCTTTGGAAATACTTTTCCAGAACCATGACACTTGTTCCATTAGTCAATCTGGTACACTTTCAACGGGCAGGAAACTGTTGAATCTTAAAGGAAACACTCACACAGAAAATAGAGAAGCCAGGACCTAAGTTTCAGAAAATTGAACTTCTGCAGAAAAGAAAATATGAGGACAAACTACAATCCTGTTGGGGTCAGGTCCTGTTAGAGGCTCTCAAAATGTTGCTGTAGTCCAAGCCACAGAAATTCCCACTATTTATCAAACAAAGATAAAACTGCTATAATCTTGCAAATAAATTAACCAAAAAGAATAAAGAAAGAACTGAAAGCTGTAACATTTAAGCAAAGAGATAAATGTTTATATCTCTCCAAATGTCTACAGGTCTGTTATGCCTGACTTACTACTGCCTTTGTGTTTTCTGAAAATTAGGTTAATCGTTCTGGATAGCGTTTTGTTGTCCTTGAGGCAAAAAATAGAACATCAGCCTAAAAGCCAGCCCTGAGGATAGGAGGGACTCCAAGTAAAGACTCAGTTTTTGCTCCCCCAATGGTCAGTGCCATCTGTAAGCAGGGTGATGGCAGAAGGGCAAGAGTTTTGGTCCAAAGTCTCAGAGAGAGGCTAAAAATTGTCTACTCCCTTCATGTCAGGGCCCTTTGCAACATTAAGCGTGGGAGAAACAAATAAATCATGTGAAATCTCTGTTGCTCTGCAGTGCTCTGTGGTCACATGGATGGCATTCCACGTGGGTCTGCTGGACTGGGTGGCAGCAAGGGGCAGGTGGCGCATCTGGCGCTGTCACCTGCTCAAGGTTTCAGTTCCACTGAACGGGGCTTGCTCTGTTTCAAAGCTGCAAAGTGAGCAAAATTCCCAATCTCTTTCCAAATAAAATTGAATGTGTTGTTGATGGGGCCTGAAATATTGATGAACCTTCAAGATTTTTGTTTCCTGTACTCTGATTGATTTCTGGTGCCCAGTAAGTGTAAGAAGAGCCCCACACATGTGAAATGGTTCCCAGCTAAATAATGGGAAAAAAATCTCACAACAACCATCAAGATCTGATGCTTCTTCTACCTAGCCAGCTATAGAAGCCAAATTTGTTCCAAATCAAACCTGTTCCATTATTAAGAGCAAATGAAGTGCACCTGAGAAGGGAAAAAGTATTATGGAAATCAAAACATCTGCTTCCCGTGGTCATCAGAGATTGTGGCAAGGAAAGGCATGAGTGACTAACTTGGTGAGAGAAAGTACTGCTGCAATAGAGTAGTTAAGAAGTTCCCCTAAAGCTATCTTTGAGCTGGGCTTTCAGCTATAGATTTCAGTAAGCCTTCAGTGTTCAGGAAAGAATGATGATTTCAAGGATGTTACTGGTGCTTGGTCTAGGTAGCTGCTTTGACTTTACACACTGCTTGCTCCTGGCCAGGCCTCGAAGAACAGGACAAAACTGCAGCTATTGAAATACATATTGCTGGCTTTAATGCTATCTTTGGCTGAGACACAAATTGCTATATTTGAATGCATTTGGCTTTTGAAATGGTGTCAGAACACCTTGACATTTTGTTTGGGTTCACACATCTCAAAAATTACATATTTGCTTAGTCTTTTTCCCACAGACACTAAGGCTGAATGAGGAGAGCCACTTTGTAGTTCCAGGCAGCAGCTGAATTTCTTCTGCACAGGTGGAGTTTTGCTCTTGACTTTGGTGGGGCTGCCTTTCATCCTGAGGCTTCACACTGGACACAGAAAAGAAGGAGCAGGGTTAGAAGGGTTAGAATATCAGGGATAGCTGAAGAATGGGCTGTGGGAAGACCTCTACCAGCCATGCTGTGACCTGCCTGAGTCCCTGCATTCTCCAGGCATGCCAGAGTGCAGTGGGCATGAGTCTGGCATCACAGAGAAGTAGCAGTGGTTTGCACATCCAAAGTTCCTACTTGGCTCTACAGAGGGGACTGACATGACCTGTCCTAAACCTGCACCAGCACAGCTCTTCTTCCTCCAGCTGTCCTGGGAGAGAAGGACCTGTTGGATGTTGCCAAAAACAAGTCAGGAATTAGCTATAAACAGAACTGCTTTTGGATTAATTAATGAAATTCAGGGCCTATTTATACTTCTGGATTGTTTTGTTTGCTTTCACTCGTTTTTAGCTCAACCTTTTTGCCCTGTTTCCCCACACTCTGCTTGAGGCAACCTCCAGGTCAAAGAGGTGATGACGCAGCCTTTCCTTGACACCAGGCAGGGTCCTTCTCTTACGTGAGTGCCATAAACCTACTTCTGTCTTTCTCCCTGCTATGCCCTCTGGGAAGCAAAACACAGTTCCAAAGCCCAACAGGTATTAATGAAAACTATGCTTTTATAATGATCATCAGGACTTTTCTGTCATTTTTCTAAATTGAATGGCTACATTACCTCAGTATGGCAATTAATGACAATTAAATATAAATTGGTAATGAGTATGTGCCAACTTGATATGATGTACTCCTACCAGGCATTTCGGGCTGTTTCCCGTGGAAATAATTATTCTTCAATTACACTGTTCCATCTTTGTCAGCTAGTGTATAACCTGTGTATGTTGCTTTCCAGATTAAAGAAAAGCTTGGCATTGTAACAGGGAAGAAGCATGGCAACTGCAATAAAAATGCCAAAATCCAGGAAGCTGCTCCACAAGCCTGAGTACTGTGTGCAAAGCAGATGGTAGGAAACTGAGCACATAAGAAAATTCGTGGGCTGTGTTGCATGTAACTGCACTGCTACATTTTATTAAAGGTAAGTTTTCTTCAATGTGTGCAATATACTGAAGTATGTATTAAGCTCTCGTAATGCTCTCTGGAACAAGTGCCATTCTTAGCATTTGTGCAATAAAATAAAGCAGTAGAGAGAGAAAGAAGATCATTGTGAACCATAAGGATGATTTGGAAAGAACTGCCTGCCTGTTCAGCAATGGGGAAAAACTCCAGCTACTTCACAGGATGCAGTTTCCAACCTTCATCCTGTGTAATGAACTGAGCCAGGTGACACATGAGCACGAACGCTTATTTAATAAATGTTACCATAGATTTTCCAAGTGCATTAGCAATCCAGTAAAATAATTCCCATGCTTCAATTAGATATGTGTGTATTTTCCCCCCCTATCTAATCAGGACAAGCTGAATTACATCAGACAGGGCCATCATGCCTCCTTAGGCACGGGCTGGCAGTTGTAAGATAGCAGAGCACCGCATTCCTGGCACAGGCAGAGGATTATAACCTGTCGAGTCAAAGTCTTAATCTTTTCTCAGAGATGAGTCAGTGTTGAAATGACAGTCAGAACATGCACAGGCAGCAACACAAAGATTTGTTGTGGCTAATGGGAACAGTAAGGGAGAAAAAACTTCATCTGACTTTATCAAAAATGTAGAGGTCTCTGCTAAGAAGAACTACATTTATTGACAGTACTTATAAGAAAATTAGAAATAAACAACCTAAACAGGCTACGAGACAGGCTTATTTTAAACCTTCTATTAGTTTTTATAAGTACACTGTAAATGTTTTGACGTAAAAAGAAACGTGTCCTGTCATGTTAATCTATGAACTGAGAGGATTCAGGACTAACAAATCCCATAGCTAATACAGGAAAGAGTGAGATCAGCTGGGTAAAAAAATTAAACAAACACATGGTAATTTCTGAATTGCTTAATGGAAAAAACTGAAACTACTGCCATTAATACCCTATCTCTTATAAAAATAACAATATTATACAGTATAATATACCTATTCAGGCATGGTACAATAGAGAGGACTATCAATTCAGAGTAAATTCAGAAGTAATTCCTACATTTCCCTTCAGCAAACAAGGAACACCTGTTTTTTTTAATTTTCACCTTTTTTAGAGATTCCTAAAAATATAACTTACACAAGCACTCTGCCACCTTCTTTAGAAGGATGCAGGGATATGCAGCATCTGCTATCAGGTATATCAAACTAGAGATGAAGCCAGGCATGTGTCTTTTGATTGAAGCATTTTTTTTAAATTATGATTTTTAATTTTTTTTTTCTTTTTCGCTAAGAGACAGTAGGCCAAAATCCTATGGCCCCAAATCTGAGGGAAGAGAACTGAGAAAGCCTAGCAGGAGATACTAGCTCCATCCATGAAAGAGTGCAACGCTTCCCTTAAAAACTCATAGAAAGGCTGTTTAATAGTATTTTTCATGATAATTGCTGGCAGAAGGTTTTTAGGGTGTGACAGGCTTACTAACTGCTAAGGAAAAGTATTTGTTTTCCACTGCCTAAAGAGCAACTGCATAGTCAAAAGATTCACATAGAAAGATGGAGAAGTTGACTATAGAATTGCTTCAGTCACCCTAAGAAGTGCCTCTTCCCAGGAGGCTCCTCTGGTGCCTGCCAGGGCAGCCCCCACGGCCTCTGCTGAAGTCAGGCTCTGAGGAGTGGGCTAAATTAACCCAAATAAAATGCTGCAAGCACATTGCTCAGCTACTTGTGCTCCCATTCACAATCAGTGGAGGCAATTCTAAACGAGGCTCACTGCTTCAAACTCAATTTGGGTAGCTTCTGCACAAGCAAGAGATTTGTTTGGCTTCCTTTCTGAGATGCCTCCTGTATTGTGTAGAAAATCTAGCTGCCTAACCATGGGCTTGGGATTCAGCTCTTAAAGGGGAAGGCAGTCAAAGAGGATTTATTAACTTTACCTATAACTGTCTCATTTCCTAGTGCTACAGAGCTGGACTATGTATCCTAGCAGGAAAAATTGAGATGGATGAAAATAAATGTACTGGTGCTAGAAAAAATATCAGGGTGAAGAGCACTTGTATATCAAAAAGTAGTCACAGGTAGATAATTCAACAACAGGGCATCTGAGCTGAAGGACCATTTCACACAGCAACAAACATTGGTTCAATCTTCTTCGTATGCTCTGCCTCTCTAGTTTTTTCAGACTCACCTTCCATTTTCTAGAACAGCTGCTTTAGATATAGCCTCATCATCAGAAAGCACATAACTTAGCAGGTGTATCCTATCAAATTCAATTTCTGACTGGTTTTTCTTTTGATTCATTAAGCTTCCATTCTCAGGATGATCCATGGCAGATTGCAATCTTTTCCCATTTACAGCATACCAGGGATATTTAATTGTCTGTTCTGTAGAGATGAATTACTAACGTACTCATCCACAGAAGCTAGCACACATCTACATGTCATTTCTTCAAATGCCAAGGGTTTTTTTGGAGGTCAATCTAGTGAGCTTTTCAGAATCAATAGAGAGTGGCATAGGAATAATAATCATTAGAAATGTCCTAAATGATTAATGATAAATTTAACATTAGCTGGGATGCCATATTTAAAAGTAGAAACATAATACCAGTTTTAAGTGCAAAATATTACAAACATACCTCAATACCATGCCATTTGCATAGGACCAAAATGTAAGTAGAATTAATAACTTTTTTCTCATAACTCACATTTTATGTAGCAGTGTGTGATGGAGGGGCATTTGCAGGCTGTGGGGTAGACAAAGACTGAACTATATAATAAAATTCATGCATAAATTACTAATGGTACCCTATTTAAGGCTAACATATTGACTAACCCTCCTGTGAACATCAAACAGGTCAGTGCACTAAGAGGTTACTAACTAGCTAATGCCTGTGGTGTTTTTCTTATGGGGGTTTAAAAGGAAAAGAAAATAACCCTGACTTTTTTCACATGGTATTTTCACTGTGAGAAATATATGGGCTCATTTTGCAACACTTCTCTGAATTTCAGTTTAGGAAGCAGTTTTATGAAGTGCTGATACCCAGACTCTCAGTGGTGCTTAGAAACATGCAAAGCCAGAATGATAAAATAGCTTTAAAGTTGACTACAGTTAAAAGAGAGTAACTAGTTTTTACAGAACCTGACAGCATTTCACTCTCCTCCCATTACAATTTGAAAGTTAAATATAGGAAAAAAATAAGTAAATGCCCCAAAATCATCTCTGACCTATCCAGTTCTTTGAAGTTTGTTAAATGGAGACAATCTGGACGGACATTTAAGAGATTAACCAATACGTATATTTGTATAAGAAAAGGAAGTTTTGGAGCACTCATGTCATTGTATAAAGCTTACTAGCTGAACTTCCTGGAAAATGACTTAAGCCTAGGTGGGGGGGAGGGAATACTAAATTGTGCCTTATACTAAAAATTACTTCAGACAATCTCATTTTTTTCACTTAAGAAAATATTCTTACATGACCGTGATTTTTTAACCTGTGCAATGTTTGGGACAGGGAGTGTCTCTTGCTACAGATTTGTGAAAGTATTTAGGCTAATGGGACTTGCATCTTGGTAATAATGGAATGAATTTTTATAACTATTTTGTATTTAACATCTTATGCATGCACATAGAATATTTCTTTTCCTATGTTATTTATACAGAGCTACTAAGTGAAGCAAAATTGCATGAATGCCCCAGAGCCTGTTGTTGTACACACAAAAGCTTATTCACTTAAATTGCACATATTTAGAGAGAGCTTCTGGATTCTCCTTGTTAAAAATAGCTTGGAACAGAAATACCCAGAGAAATTAGGACTGGAGGGCACTTTTAGGCTTGTCTTTACAAGAAATGGGGTTATGACCTTTTCTTTCTCCCTAAGGGTAAATACCATGGTGCAGAAGAATACTTTCCCCCTATGTATGAAAGCCTTGTCCATAGAGGATGTTGGGGACAGTCCTTGGAGATTATTTCCTCAGGTCAGTGACCAGGGCAGGGCTGAGCTCTAATGGGGACAGCCCTGGTGGCTTAGTGACTAGCGGGGTACCAGTGCTTGAGCCTTCTCCTGACCCTTGAGGCTTAGGGGGAGAGGTATAACCTGAGAGACTCCTGGTTCATCTTATTATCTCCAGGCTGGATAAACTCTCTCTGCAGAGAAATAAGTAGACAATAAACATTTGCCTTTTTCTTTCTGAAAAACCTCTGAAGATGTGCATTGCACAGTCTCCCTAGGCAGCATATTTTGTCGTTTCTCTATCCTCATTGTTTGAAATTTTTTGAGTGCATTTAATCAAAATCTCTTTCGCTTCAGTTTAGGCTCTTTATTCCCTGCACTCACCACATGAGATCCAGAGCACATTATTTCCCCCAGCTTTATCAACACATCTGCATTTTATAAACAAAATATTTCTGTTTCCTTTAGTCTTTCCCTGTAGGATATTACAAAAGGGGTATGTCTTTTAGATGTCCAATCATTCCAGTTGCTTCTCTTCAATTTCTACCAAATTGGTCCAATCTCTTCTGGAGTCTCACAGTCTTAACAAGTGAGAATTAAGAGTCCTTACCCACAGAATCTTGCACAGTAAAGTTACTTCATGTCTCATATGCATGACATACTTTATACACTCCACTGCAATGTAGCTTTTTTCAGCACAGCATGTTGCAGGCTGAACATGTTTTTGACTCGTGTTCAGCCTGCAATTCAGATCCCTTTTTGGTTCTTGTTGGTAGAACTGCTGTCAAATTCACATTTTCCAATTGTGTGTTTGTGTAGCTGACTATTCCAGATTAATATGGGGTGTTTGCATTTCTTTTATTTAATTGCATCCTGTGATATACATATGAAACCGATGAACTGGTTTTGTTGCAGTTCTACATATTGCTGATCTCCTGTCCTCAATCCTGCACCCTCCATGTTTTTCATTTACTAGATTCTGAGTGGCATCTTGGAATAGTCAACAACTTGAAAAGTGTATTCAGCACTCTTCTAAAAATCTTTCAAAAAGGCACCTAAGTAGTGTTGCTCTACTTCTGCTCCTTGTTTTGCATTCTCTATTCTCTATTTTCTATTCCTAGCTGATAGTTTTCACCAGCAAACCTTCTTGATTGTTTATGCCTCCTCCTTCAAAATGGCATTTAGCTTGAAAGAGTGTGCACTGGGATGGCATCCATTACCTCATGTTTTTAATGTGCTCTTGGCATCTCTTGTTATAGCAGAGAGGGCACGGGGTCTTTCTTTGCTAAACAGCCCAGCAGGGCTCCTGCTTTCCCAAAGGAGGTAACTAAAGATTTGGGAAGTTTAGCATGTCCATCCTGGTTGTACAACAACCAAGAACAGCCAGGTTTTAGCTGCCAGTTTTCAGACAATCTTGGGGTCTTCTTAATGCAGAATGCATTAAGAAATAGGGGTGAGAGGACCTGAAGGAAGGCAGGCTTTTGGCAAAATTTCTAAGTCATTACTGTCAGTTTAGCTTTCTTTTTTTTCTTCCCAGCTTCATTCCTAAATTCCATCACTCACCACTAATTGCCAAGCAAAATGGGTAAACCACATTATGTTCCTCCTTTACAGGCTGGTTGAGTTATGCAGAATAACATATTATCATTCTTCATTATTTCTTGAGTGCAAGTTAAATGGATTGTGTAGCAGAGGTGATAGGTACCATTCTGGAAGATGACTGATCCTGACAATTATCAATCTAGATATTAATGTCTTACTGTCTAACCCATACTCTCTTTTAATATTTTTGTTTATCTCTTTTTATGAACTAGTACAAATACTTTCACTTATTTTCTCCTTTTGCATTTTACCAAAGGGTTAATACTTCTATGTAAGCAGAGTGGGATTCAAGGGCAAAACAACAATCAATATTACTAGAGGCTGTGGGATGTTAATTGTCCAACCCTGCTTCCTGGTTTGTTTTGCTGTTGGCTTTTTTTTCAAATCTTTGCCTTTATTGATTCCCTACCTCCCCACTAATCCCTTCCAGAAAAAAGGATGGCTGTCACATCTTTCTAAATAAAAGTGACAGCACAGATGGTAGTGCTCAGGTGAACAATCATGGGCTATTTGTACCAGGAATTGCTGATCTTATTGAGGGCAAGTGCAAGTAAACAGAGGTTACCCACTTCTTTAGTTGCTACCTATCCTCCACACAAAGTGCCATAACAGCACAGTCTGTGCATCCTAACATGTCTGAACAGCAGGCACCAAGCAGAGATGCTTGGAGGTGTTGTACCTGACACTTGAGAGCTCTCTAAATTTCTGACTGTGTTCTGAGACACAGCAGTGGGAGCCCAGGCTGCCTGCCTTTGCACACTGGAGCTCTTCCACAGAGACCTCCTGCTCCAAAGGACCCTGTGTCCTTTCCCACCGCTGCTGCTGCAAGAGCAGCTGGGAGAGCCAGAGCTGCACATCCCAAATCCCATGTAAACTGCCAAGAGAGGCAATCATAAGGTGCCTGAAGGGCAGGTTTCTGCCTTCTGAAGACACTGGCTGGGCAACCATCAGCAGAACTGGAGGAAGGAGAGACTGCTCTATGGACAGCTGGTATAGAGGGGTCCTAATGAGTCTTCTTGTCTGGGAGCAGCTACAGAGGTGTATCTGGTGGCCCTGCACTACCTGAGTAAGGTGAGAGTTTGGAGGAATTCCACCACAGAGATATGGCCACTGCTGGCAGATTCAGGGCATTGTGGTGTCTAGTCACTACTGGTGTAGGGAAGAAGTGAAGCTACAGTCACATTTCATGCTTGGATCTCTGCTCTGAGACAGGAAGAAATTGTCATTGTGCACATTTTGTAGGAAATAATGAGTGCATGTGTGGAAATTTATTTTTCCCTCTATTTTTTCTCTCTTATGTAGCACTTAGCTTGTACCTGAGTGTATCTTCACCAGTGTAACTTAAGTGTATCAAACACTCTCCTCCTGAAATCCAAATCTTCCAAAGTTTCATTCAAGCTATAAACAGATAATATTATAAGCAAAAGGGACCAGAGCAAACACTTCAATATAACAAATACTTGCATTGTTCCATTATTTTATCTGACTCATATTACAGAGTTACTGTTTTTACCATAGGTGAAACAGCAGCAGGTTGAGCAATGAGCCACTATTCTCTTCACAAGGAAGAACAAAGGACAAAGCAGCCCTTGGTAACAAACATTTGTATGAGCCAGACTGTGATGAGCTTTGTAATAAAGGCAAAACAAGCCAAAAAAGTAGGGGTTTGGAGCATCAAAAGGATGATGAGCAAGAACAAAAAGTCAGCAGTGTTGAGAATGATAGATTGACACAAACACAGAGTCTTTGGAGTATGGAACATCAATATTACAAACAGATGAAAAGCAATTATAAATGAAAACAAAATCATAATATATCTGGAAAGACAAGAAAGTTATCAGTCAGAGGGAGGGGCATTAATTAGGACATGCAAAGTAGGAAATCACTTAGAGACACAGAGCCCATTAGCAGCTCATAGCCCCAAGCTAAATTCAAATAGGAGACTCAAAAATGACACTTACACATGGTCTGACACACATGGGGTACTGCTGTGATGAAAGCAAAATTTAGTTCTGCAGTGGCTTATGAAGTATGGTAGTATCCCCCTGAAGTGATGATGAGGCTTACTGATGAGCAGGATGGCAACACTGATCCAGACAAGGCAATGCTCAACCATGACCCCAGCGCCCACACCAGAGAGATGAGACCTCCTCCCAGCTGAATGGGATGTCAAGGCTCCTCACAGATGAAACACTTTTCTTACACAAAAATACACTTTTCCTACACATCAATTAATTCAATACACTCAGGATAGTGTCTACAGGTTCCTCAGATGTTGTCACCAGGCACAAGACAGACTGTGGAACTCTGGTTGATGGAAGGTTCCAATAATCATGCAAAAGAGAAGCCCTGCAACAGTGAATCTCACTGGTGAGCCTAGAGTGAAGTCTCACAGCTCACCAAGATGCCACACAGAGCTTTTGAAAGGCAGAGTTAGCCAGTAGGCAAAAACTGTCTGGCCTTGCAAAAATAATGGAGTCTATCATTACACACCTAGGATATTCCCCGGCAACTCTTGAGTATTTTGTTAACAAGCCAAGGAATACAAGGATGAAATGACTCCTATGATTCCGAGAATATGTAAAAGCAAATGTGCATTTCAATAATGAAATAAAATCACCAACTGGTGTGTACTTTTCAGTTTTAAACAATTCTGGGTTGTTGAAAATCTCCAGCTATGAGTCTTTCACTCAGCTCTTAATTTCTTCATGAATACCTCATCATGTAAGGTACAAAGCACTAGAACTAAATTCACATGAATCCCTGAAAGACAAATGCCTCAGGAAAATAACAAATGCTGAAAAAAATGAAATTTTATGACACATATTGGTTTATTTCAGAGTCCAGCAAATATTATTTCCAAAGCTGTTCAGAAAAAATAATGGAAAAACATAAGAGAAGTTGCTATGAAACAATGGAAAACCATGGAGAAGACACAAGCTGCAGGACTCCTTCCTTAGAGCAACCTCTGGGGAAGGAAAACCTGTGGAGAGCAGCATTACAGAAGAGTTCTTGGTTTTGGCCATTGTAGTATTTGATGGCAGAAGAAAATGGGTATTCAGACCATCACTGGAGATAACAAATCTAAAGTTAATTTCCTAAACAGCAAGCTTGCCTGAAGAAGAAGCTCTTAGGTACAGAAATGAGTCTATGCTGACATTTGTGGCCAGCACTGATGGGAAGTATCAATTGTTTAGGAAGAGAATAAATGTGCTGTCATAGAGGGTTACTAAAGATGAAAAGGCAATTAACACTCAGGGCCTTGAATCTCGAAGGGTCACTGCCTAACGCTCCAGAAAAATTAGTCCATATGTTCTGTATTATTTTCTTTGGCTGCAAAACAGATTAGGACTGTACAATATACACATGGGAAGTGGATGCAGCCTCATGTTGCTTACATTCACAAGAGATCCCCACATCCACTCTTTGGGAAAGAAACATAAGGAAGTGCAGGTTATGCAAGTGTTCCTCTGCCTTTGGTGTTTCCTATTTCATGTTGTCTGTTCTTTACTCATCCTGCCACCTTATACAATGCTCTTGTGAGAGAGATCTAGACATAATCACACTGAAAGAGCACAAAATTTCAGAAGTGTAGTATTTTATCTCCGCTTTGGCTTTATTGATCAATCATTGGCTTTAGACTAAATGCTGCACTGTGATTTTGCTTCAGCTGCTGAAAAAACCTCATCTATGAAGCCTAATCTCTTATGCACTGAATTCATTCCTTAAGGTAGGTCTAAAACTAAGGCTGAAGTTTTGGGAAGGATTGTCTTTCTCCTGCCACATTTACTCTTGTATTTGTTATGGGTGTAACCATTAATGGTTCCGTTGTGGTATGGAGAGGTATTTGTGAAGAAACTTCTCTCTCCAAGAAATGTTCTCATATGCCTCCAGCCACTCAGGAGTAAAGCAGAGATTGTGCCCACACTGTACTGCATTGCTCATTCCCAGGATATTAGCAGATCTAAACGTTTTTGCTCAACTTTGACTTTTAAACAACTAGCTCTTTCTTTCAAATGAAGCAAAATCACTGCAGAAAAGATTCTTGGCAGCAGTTTTTGCTCTGGCTTCCTGGGGAATGCGCTCTCTTTAAAAACTGAATGAAAAACCAATGGCACATAAAACTGCCTCATGACAATGCTGGCAGTTCTACCAGTTTCTCATCCACCCACATTTACCAAGCACTATGCATTATGTTAGAATTGTAACTTTGAAATTATAACCTCTGAGGACATGCTTTTTAATCACCAGTATTTCATTTTCTACTTTCAGAGTGTTGTGGAAGTGTTATTTGAATAGCGGGTACCAGATTTTAAATGTCTGCAGTGATTACAATATCCTGTTAGTGATAGTATCAGAAAAGTCCTTCAGCTGAGACCTCTTGGATTGTCACACTCAAAGAAAATATTTTAGCCATCTGTTCACCTGATATTTGCTACAGCAGAGAAGAAAAAGCTCAGTATTTTCTAGTCAGCTTAGGTCCAGTGTGGAACACCTCAGTGTTCTTTTGGCTCTGGAAAACATCCTATTATGGTGAAAGTTTGGATATTCCTGCTTTATATCTCATAGAATATATCCAAGTATGATACTTAATATGACTTTTAAAAGCCTCTTAGGCAATATTGACTTTCTTTCACATTAATAAATTTTTTTCTCAGCAACTGTAAACATCAACCAGTCTATAAAGATGAAAATGTTCTTACTCTGAACAAGAAAGTTTCAAGTTTTGTGGCTGAGTACGTCAGCACCAGACTTCCAACATGACATGCAGAGCTGTAGACCCAAATTACAGGCCACTCCAAACACAAAAGTTTAAAAAACAGCCACTCCCTTCTTTCAAAAACTCTTTTGTATTCTTTTGGGTTTCTCTAAGAACACGTTGTTGATGATGGTATTTTCCTACTGCATTTACACAAGCCTAGAGTTATAAAAGCCAGGCAGGCAGCACTACCCATCTGGAAGTGCTGATATTCACTTGTGTAATGGCTGCCCTGTGAATAGGGCAGACTTGCATAAACTCAGATTTGTGGGATATGATTTTTCTCAAGCTCTGCTTGCAGCCCAAGCTTCAAGTGTGACCTACACTGGTACCTAGTTGCAATTGCTCAGTATCTCTGAAAATCATGTGGTCCCTACACACCGATAAGGAGCTTAACTCCATATGCTTTGCTTTGAAAAACTAGTGCCTTTTTTAGATGAAAATCTAAAAGCTATCATAGCATTTCAGACCAGTAATAAGATTTTATCAGATTATGATCCCTTTAGTGGCACAATCTGTATTTTACCTAAATAGCCTGATGAGGCCCAAATGCCTCATGCTAGCCTCTTTCTGAGTGGTGTGTCACATGCCAGGAGCAGAAGAAGCTGAAATGTTACTGCTACCCCATTGCCATGCCAAACAGCAGCAAGGGTCTGACCGAGGCAGATACACCCAGGCAGATGTGGCCAGCGATCCATGCCTCCTTCCCCTCTGCTCCCTGCTGACTTAAGACATTCACCCCCAGGGCAGTGTGCACAGTAGATAATTCCCACAGCCATACCCAAACTTGGGACACCAAGCTCTTCCAGTCCCAGCTCTGAACATGCAAGAGGTTGACTTCTGCCCCTTGTCACAGGCGAACCTCTTTGCTAATGGTTTGGCATTCCTACCCAGTGCCTGTGCTATGCTGGCTGCTTACTTGCAGTCATAGACACATTTTGGTGTGTAGGATGGGCCATCAGTGATTTCGCTCAGTATCTCCTGAGAGACGAGAGGCTGCTGAAAGCACTGATGCTAACCTGAGCGTTTTAGAAAGCCATCTCCACGTGGCTTATTGTTACACTGATTGCTGATAGCTTGAAATATCAACTCTTGGGGTTCACTATCCTGAAACCATTCACGCGCACCCACGCCCGCACACATCACGAAGAGAAGAAAACGATCGCATTCAGCGTTTTAGTGCTGCAGGTATGCGATGTATATAAACGTAGTGTGCATGAAGGGGTAATACTACATTTCCTTACAGAAAAAAAGAAGCCATAAACCACCCAGCGAGCGTATGCTCCCCAGGAGCGCCCTGCCGCGGGCACAGCCGTTCCGCCTCCGCCGGCGGCGAGGAGCGGCCGCCCACGTCTCGCTGGCACCGGGGCAGCCCCGCGGCGCTCTCGGGGTGCTCCACGCTCCGCTCCGAGCTGCTGACGCCGGGCACGCTGACTCGTGCCGTGCCGTGCCGTGCCAAGCCGCTGCGACCGTGCCGCGCTGTGCCAACCCGAGCCGAGCCGAACCAAGCCAAGCCGTGCCGAGCCGAGCTGAGCCACACCGAGCCACACAGCCCCGCCTCTGTCCCCGCCCCAGCCGGTCCGGGCCCACCCCCGGCGGCGGGGCCGCTGCGCCGCCGAGCCGTGCGAGGCTTTAAGCGGCAGGTGCGGGGGAGCGGAGCACACGCGTGAGCGGCGGCTGCTGCGGCCCGGCGGTAGCGGCGGCGGGCGCCTTTCGGCTCGGCGGGAGCCGCGGCGGAGCGGAGCATGTCGGTGGCGACCGGGGGCAGCGAGGCGGCGGCAGCAGCGGGCGGAGGCGGCGGGAACCGCGTTTTCTTCCAGAGCCCCCGCGGTGGCGGCGGGAGCGGCGGCTCCTCCGGCAGCTCCTCCCGGGAGGACTCGGTGTCGGCAGCGGCGGCCGTGGTGCAGGTCCAGCAGCGGCGCCACCAGCAGGGGAAAGTGACGGTGAAATACGATCGGAAGGAGCTGCGGAAGCGGCTGGTGCTGGAGGAGTGGATCGTGGAGCAGCTGGGGCAGCTCTACGGCTGCGAGGTGCGGGGCCGGGGTCGCGGGGTCCCCGGCGCGGTTGCTGTCGCCTCAGTCCCCTCGCCCGCCGCTGCGTCCCTCGCCCCCGGCATCCTCCTTCTGCTCCGAGTCGCATTTCGGCGGTGGGCAGAGGAGCGCTGTCACCGCCACCTCCAAATGACATTCCCGGTCCACCGCCTCCACCCTGCCGCTGCCCCGCTCCTCAGTGGTGCCTCGGCTCGGGGAATGGTGAAAGGTGCCCCATGCCCTACAGAAAGGGTGTCCCCCGTGCCCTCCCGAGGTGAATAAGAGGGGACCGCCCTTTGGGGACGGGCGGTGGCTGCCGCTCGGCCGGGCACGGAAGGGTCCTTTTCCTCCGTGGGGGCTCCGGCGGCTGCGGCAGGTCCGGGAATGCCAGGAGGTTCGCCCGCGGCTGTGGGGGCCGGGAGCCGCTGTCCCCGCAGCCTTCCAGGGCAGGGCAGACCGGGGCTCCGAGGCGCCTTCCTCGGGCTGGGCGGGCGTCGGTCTCCGTTAGACGCGAGCTGGCCCAGCGCCGGAGCTCGGTGGGTCGGGGAGCAGAGCGGTGTGCTGGGCACAGGGAGAGCCGGACGGGGGAGCGGGACCTGCGCGGGGGATGTGCGGAGGCGGCTGGTGTAGAGGAGAGACTGCGGTGCGGGTACGGTCCCCTCTGGATCGTGGTTATCCCGACCTACAAGAGTGGGGTAGATACTGGCCAGGAAATTTCAGTGACCAATTCGGAGATCATTAGGACGAGAATCGAAAACGCTGAGGGCTTGTATGTACGTGATTTCTACGTATCAAATCTGTTTTTCTGTTATTCTGGGCAGAGAGCGAGTGTTGCCAGAATGAATTCTCTTCTGTAGAGGACAGATGAGCAGGGGAATGTTTCGAGATTGTTGAAAGAAATGGCAACTGTTGTCTTCCTTGTGGAGATAACGATGTTGTAAACCTAATCCCCAATGGATCGTATCTCCCTTCCACTTCGGGTGTTTACTCTTACCAAAACGTTAAGGCTAAACCGAAGTTCACACATACTTTTCCCATCAGTCGTCTAATTCACTTTTGTTAGAGACTTCTGAAGTGAGATTTGTTGAAACCAGATATAAATTTTGCAGCTAGCATGTCCAGGAGCCAACATCTCACTCCTGAGCATGCTGGAGCTAAGAAGACAAGAGCTTGACAGTCCTTGAGGTGTGGATGTCTTTGGTGGATGTGAAAATATAAATAACCTGGGTGGAATATCTTGCACACACATAATACAAATGCTTTAAAGAAACTCCTTTAATCTCAAAAGTGATTTATTGGCAAATTTGTTAGAACAACACATAAAAAATGTGCATGTGTCAAGTTAAACCTCTTTAACTGTTCACATCCATGAGCTGTGGGAAGGAAAGATACAAATGGAAACTCCAGTTAGAAATAATAAAAATAAGCAGTTCTTAGTCTTCATCTTGGTGTGACTTGCCTCTCCAGTCTCATGACTTGTTTGGCCACATAGCCTGTAGGCTGTGAGGGTTTTCTGAGGCCGGAAGTGTTTACAGTTGTTTGTGTGAACTGATGATTCTGTGCCTGTGCAGGCTGATAACGCAGTTAGTGTCTGGCCTGCTGGATCTGTCCTCTGGTTTGACTCTCACTGCTCAAAAACACCAGGCCTGTTTGGGCTGTGTGCTTTTGACAGACTGGTGAACTTGTTCTGTTCATAAGAAAGGATGTGGTATATAGGAGCAAAGCCCAATGGAATTGTTGCTGTTCTTCACAGTATTCAAATCACAGGCTTGTTGGACAAAAATCATTCATTCTTTTCCTTGTTATAGTTATTGCTTCCAACTAAAGTAGAAGGATGTATGCTTTAGAAGGTCTCTATTAAGGTGGAGACCATATATAGCTGAATAAAAATAACTTGTTAGATGGTTTGGTTTCTGAAGTGACTTTTAGGGGGAAAAGTGGTTTAGCATAACAGAATAAAATGCTTTTAGATTTGAAGGCCAAGGGCAAAATATTTAAGTCATTTTCTGCTCATCTTTGCTATTATGCATCAACTCTATCCAGAGTCAGCACAGATGATGGTAGTGAAAAGGTCAAGCTATTAATATACTATCAGAATAAAGTTGAAGATGTATGATGAGTGTAGTGATTAAAGACAATAGCAGTTTAATGCAAGATGCTTTGCTTGAATCTGCTTGAATTACTTCTAGGCTTAGAGATGTAGCTCTCAGGCTGAAATTTAATCACCTATGCAGACAGTTAATAACCCTGTCTGAGGGCAGGTTAGGAGGGGGTTGGGAATTGCTCACTTCAACTTCTATGGAAGATCCACAATAACTTCCCAATGCAATGACATTTACATTCTGTAATGATCTAAAATCTTCCAGATTGTCAGAAATAGTCATTGAATTTTTAATCCTGGAAGAGCTAACCAATGTCAGTGTTTCATTGTTATTCTGATTCAGAGCTCTATTTCTAAGGAGCAGTGCACTTCATTTCTGGGAAGAGCCAGAAATAAGTAGAGGGTGCTTGCAATGTGGTGCACTGAAAGTCTGTAAGAAGACTTGCATGTCTCTTTGTTAGACTGCATAAATGTAGTGCCTGCTCACTGTTTTCCATTTAAATAATGTTTGCTATTATGCTAAGATTCATCAGTAAGTGGATACTTACAGAAAGATTCCCTTTATTTAAAACAAAACATGTACTCAGTCTCTCAAGTACTTGCAAGTTAAGTCAGCTATAAGCCTGTCTTGGCATGGCGACAGTTTAGGAGATGAGGTTGGGAAATAACAAGACAGGTTTGTTTGTGTTCTTTTTCTAGTGGATCTTGTCTTTACTGGTACATTTTTAGTTTTAAAAATTGGATGCAAAGCAATATAATGGTGTTGGGAGTGTGATTTAGAAGGAGACTATTTTTAATGCAGACCTCAGTTATATGACACAGAGTTTGGCTTTAGAAAGGTTACTTTCACATGATGCAGACTCTAGGGATAAAAGACCCTTTACCTGAATGGTAAAGGTTATCAAGGTAGAAAACTTTAATAGGACCAGAGAGACTTAAGCAGGATTTGTTTGGCACCAGAACTTGCCAGGCTAATGTACTCAGGTCAGGTGCTGCAGGTGAAATTGGTCTGGCTGTCTGCTTCTGGGACTGCTTCATTAAAAAAAAAGAAATAAGTTTTATAACCTGTTTGTTCTGGTTCCTGTGAATGCTGAAACTGAGGTTATGGTTGCAGGTTAGTACATTGAAAATGCAATACTTTAGTTGCAGGACTTGAACTGGCTTCAGTGTTGACCTTTATTAGGTATCTTGGTACTAAAAATAGTTTCTTCACAGATGCTTTGTGTTTTGGGCTAAGTCCATTATTGGTTAAGAATTGCAAAATAATACTGCAAAGAGCGACTTACACCATCACTATTCAATCCCTGATGGCTTGCAACTTGTAGCTCAGCATGAAAGTGGTGACAGACCAGTTTTCCAAATGTATGATCTATGTTGTGTGCACCTGCCAAACTTGTATGACTTTGTATATGAAAAACAGAGACTACTGGACTTGTCCCCAGAAACCATTCAATTTTGCAGGTGAATTTCTGTGCTCTGGGGTCCTGTCTATCCAGAATTATAGCATTTGCTATAAATGGCACACTGATTTTTGCACAATAATGAAGAAAGGTTTTGCTTGTGCTATGGATTTGTTGCTGACTATTTTTTAATGTAGAAATTTACATGTGCAAATCAAATGAGCCCCTAGACTTTGCACTCTAAAAGCTAAATACAAGACTTGCCTTCTGAGATATTGCTGAGCTTAGCTGAGTAATCAACTATTTTATTAGAGTATGTCTAGTGATATATGGAAGTCAGTGCTTGGCTGGGCATATGATGTTGGTCTGGAAGTACCAGAGTGTTGTGTCCAAGCTTATTATTTTTCCATTCCAGGAATGGAAATATGCTGAGATTGTGTTTAAAAATTCACTGTACAATAAAATGCAGTTGGAAGAGCTGCCCATAAAGGCCCTTCAGGCATTTCCATTAAGAGTACAAATCCATGTCAGACTGAGAATTGTTTTGTGTTAGATTTTCTTCCATCTTCTGGTATAGATACTGCAATGACAAGAGTGGCATGAAGCACTGAAATGGGTAGGGATTTCATGTTGGCAATGGAGTATGGGAAGGAAAGGAGCAATTTAGCTCAGTCCTGTACAGATCAAGAGCTCCCTTTGCCTGGTTGCTCAGTGACTGCAGAGAGCACCCTCTTTGTCTTCCTGAAGCTGCTGGGATATGCTAACATTTCCCTCCACACACTCTGTCTTTTCCAAAACAGCCCGGTCAGCGTGCTGCTAAGGCTGCCATGTGGTGATGTGGACCTGATGGTATGATCAGGTACTACTTATGCCTCAGGCTCTAGTGAGGTAATGTTTGAAATTTATTATTCATTTCTCAGAAAGGCGTTTGGTAAGAAGATCCACTGAATAAAATGCTACAGAAGCAAACTTTTGCCTACAGTCTCACTCTTTGAATAAACTTCTAACTTGGACTAAGATCTCAGAAATGGTAATTGCATGTGGATTTCTTTCTCAATGGATTAGAAGTGGAGAGAAGCTGAGAAGAATCTGAGAACTAGAGAGAGTGTCGCTCCTTTAAAAAGATGCAAGTTAGTAGGAGGCATAATAAAGGATTTCTTTCTTTGGGAGATTGAGTGTTGCACTTCAGATGCATTGGAGTAAAGAACTTGTAGATCCACCAAGGTGCTTAGAAATTTATTTGAATTATTTATTTTGGACAGCTCTTACAGATCTCCATGTTGCACAGCACAAACTTTGGTGTACTCTCTTGAGAGCAAGAAATACTGGGCAACATACTTGTGTCAGTTGAAGAGTTTCTGTGATCAGAGATCTGTAAAGGACACAGGCAAGACAAGTGTAGCAAAGGCTTATTCTATCATGTAGCAACCACAGAAAGGTATTTGAATCCCAAGAGCAGAAAATGGGAAACCTAAGAAATGCACATTGTCTTAAAACAAACTTTGTAAAATGCATGCAGTTCTTTTTGGAGGAGTGGGCTTAAGGATCTGTGAGGGTAGCAAGCACCTGATTGTGATAAAGCCAGAGCCTTTTGTTTTTAAATGAACTTAAGATCTTGCCTTAAGTTCTAAATACCTACTCTAGCAGGAAGTGTACCACTGTTCAGCTACTGAACTTGCCTTCTTTTTGCATGCAACAGTGCAAAGGAATTCAAGGAGAGAAATTCATCACAGTCAGGTGCAAGGTTCTGCACATGGGTCAAAGCAGTCCTGACCACAAATGCAAGTGGGGTGGAGAACGGATTGAAAGCAACCCTCAGCAGAAAACTTGGGGGTGTTGGTTGACAAGAACCTCAACATGAGCTGGCAATGTGCACTTGCAGCCCTGAAAGCCAATTGCATCCCGGGCCACATTAAAAGCAGCATGGCCAGCAGGTCAAGGGAGACAGCTCTTCAGCATTTACTTCACTCTTGTGAAACCCCACCTGGAGTACTGCATCCAGCTCTGGGGCCTCCAGCATAAGAAGTACATGGACAGTTTGGAGTAAGTCCAGAGGAGGGCCACAAAGATGATCGGGGGCTGCAGCACCTCTCCTGTGAAGGCCAAGAGCTGGGAATGTTCAGCCTGGAGAAGAGAAGATTTCAGGGAAACTTAGAGAGGGCCTGAAAGATAGCTTGAGAGGGGCATGTAGTGAGAGGACAAGGAGGAATGGCCTTAAACTGACAGAGGACAGGCTTAGATGAGGTAATAAAGAATAAATTCTTCACTGTGATGGTGGTGAGGCACTAGAACAGGTTGCCTAGAGAAGTTGTGAACTTTGTATCCCTTGAAGTGTTGAGGTTGGATGTGGCTGGCCCAGTGGAAGATGTCCCTGCCGATGGTAGGGGGATTGGAACTAGATGAGCGTTAAGATCTCTTCCAACCCAAACCTTTCTATGATTGCAAGAAAATTATCTTTTCTACTGTTTGATCTTTGTTTAGTCTAGATGTCATTTCTGTGCTGGTCATGGTTCATTGTTGTATCTGAATCAGCAGCAATATTCTTGACTTCCAATTTAAAGCTTCACAACACAGATTATTGCTCAGCGGCTTTCCATAGCAATTTTTTGTCCTTTTCCTCTCTGTTCAAGATGGAACTGGTTTCTTTGTTGAAGCAGTAGGTGTGGTTGTTTTATAACAAGGTGAATAAATAATTGATTGCTTACATCACTTAAGATTTTATAATTGTACTTCTTATTAACAGTAGCTTCCAATCTTGTGGGTACAAAGACTCTTGTGCCTTTAGGCAAATTGTTTTACATAGAGCTGGTTCTTGATTATCCAGGGTAACAAAAGAGAGGAGGGGGTGGGTGAATATGGATCCAATGGAAAAACTGTGGATAAAAAAAGAAATGGTAAAGTCTGCTACAAATCATACAGTGAATGTACGGCTGAAGGGGAAGAGGGGGAACTGGTCCTTTTAACCATTCAGCAAATTTTGTTTATAACAAAAATTCATTATATTGCTTTTGGGCTTGAGTGTAGCTTGGATGTGTTTGTACTTGTAGCACAATTAAACTACAACATGGATGATCCATCCCCAGGTAGCTGAGAGCAGGTTATATTGTGCTTTGTTGAAGGTGCTGGGCTGACTTGAGCACTGTTGGTTCCTTGTGTTATGACAGTCTCTCCTTATTCTCCGTGCTTTGCATTAGCTGATCTAACCTGTGCTGTCAAAGCAAATGCCTGAAACAAAAATAACCCTGTTTAAATGAGGAAAATACCTATTTCATGGAATGTTTGACTCCTCTTATAAGGCATAGGGAATATTTCTAAATAGGTCTTGAATGTAAATAAAAAGATGTGAAGTTAAGTCTTACTTCAACCATAACAAGTAGTGTGATAGTTGACTCTCATGACCACCCTAAACTCATTCTCTTTTGATTCATACCTTGCAAAGACTGGCTGAGCATGTTGCATTCTCATATTTATCCCTTTACAACAGGTTATCAGCCACTTGAAAACACTGTAATGGGACTTAAAACCCAACCAAAAAAGCCTATGTGGTTTGTAGTGCATACTACTGAACATAATGTGTACATACTTTACATAATATTTTGACAGTGCAGGGGATACCAATGGGCGAAAAAAGCTATCCCATCTCTAGCCCGATTCAGTCTGAGTTATGGTTCCCTTGTCTCTTGTCACTACAGGTGATAAAGCAGCAGCAGCAATATCAATACATTCTTCCAGTCTTCTGTCTTGCCTGCAGTATTCAAAAGCCAAGCTCTCATTTTTCCCTGCCTTACATCTAACTCCAGAAACTTCTATTTGACAGCACAAATTGAGCAGGTTAGATGTGGCCATCTATCTTTGTCACCGCAACTTTTGGCTGCCTGTTGTAAAACATGAGCAGCTTCTTTTGCTGTTCTCCCATGTGACACATGGAATTATGGAAGTCAAGATTTCTAGAACTTATTAATGCTGGAGAAGGGGGTATAAAATCTTAATTGTATGCAGTCCCTACAGCAGCAGTACAGCTTTATTTCAAAGGATAGAATAAATTTAGCCTGTTAAAGATCTTCTTGGAACAAGGAATTGCTTGGGCAGAGGTACACACTGAAACAAATCAAATCTTCTTTGAAGTGATAAGTATTTAATTCTGAGGATCACATTTCATTAGCAGAACTGTTACCTCCCCTCCCCACCACTCCCTCCCACCCTGGAAGCATGATCTCTATTCTAGGAACCAGTTCAGCATGGCATCTTAAATTATTTT
Organism: Agelaius phoeniceus; assembly: GCF_051311805.1. NCBI lineage: Eukaryota > Metazoa > Chordata > Aves > Passeriformes > Icteridae > Agelaius > Agelaius phoeniceus. The sequence continues at coordinate 59,049,680 of NC_135267.1, forward strand.
CAGGGAACACACAGATTGCAGCCCCAGAAGGCATCTTGTATATTTTCAATCCATGTGATTATTTATCAGTAGCATAGATCTAGTGGACCTAAATATAGAGAAAAATCATAACATGTTACTATAGGTCTTTAATTATTAGAACACTTGTAGATTTTTAATTCAGTGCAATACTGTTCAGCCTGTAAAGCAAAGGTAGTATAGAAGATAGCATTAATTAAGAGGCCTAATGGTAAGGAAGTGGATGGCTAGTGTGTGTAGTGATGCTAGTCTAGAGATGGCACTTCTAGTGGTGACTCAGAAGAGTTCACCATTCCAAATATGCTGCCAACAAGAGGATCAGACACACTTCAGTCCTCTGTGTTGGACTTCATGAAGTGCAAATGATGGCACAATCAATGCCTAATGAAAATCCTCTTACCAGACTGTCTTAATAGGATTACTTTCCAGAAGACAGAACTGGGAAGGATCTCCTAGGTCACATGGTCTGCCTTCTTATTTGCAGATAAGCTCTTTGCATTTGATGTAATTTTTTAATGGAGTAACTTGGCTATATGATGTTTCTTTCCACATTATTTTATGTATTTAAATATTACTTTTAAACCCTTTAGGTGCTAGGATCTTTCCCATCCTTTCCATAAAATATAGAAAGACATAAATGAAAGACCAATACTTGCTTGGAATGCGCTTGCTTGGACTTTCACTCTGGGGTGAAGTTTAAACAGATTGTAAATGTGCTTTACTGCCTGTTCTTACTCTGGGCATCATCAGACTCAAGTGATGACCACAGCTAAGGGGTAGAAGTATTAAGACAGTGATTCTCCTGTAGGTCACTTACTACCTTATAACAAAATCCATCTTTTGAGTACGTCTGCAGACTCTGGGAGAAATGTGCTTACTAATATTTCATGGAATTCATTTAGCACTCCTTAGGAAATATGTTAGTGGCTTAAGATCCTAACTTATTTTAGCACTTAAATGGTAAATTTTTTGAAGTAGATATCTAAATTAACTCTAGCATGATACAAGTGATTAGTTCTACTTTAGATGACTAGTATATAACATTTTGACATACTTTAAACAAAAAGAATAAGCCTCTACAGTTGGTTTACATTTTAAAAGATAGTACCTGAAGCATATAGTGCACTTTTTTTTTAGTCAGAAGAGAATTCCATATGTTCTGAAATAAACTATTGTCTTTTTATTTTTGTTATGCTATCATGCCATTTTAGGTTTATAGTAAAATTTTGTACTCCTGTTTTAGGTGTGTTGAGGTAAAACTGCATACATAGTCTTCTTTCTTAAAACATTAACAAAGCTTCCTAGAATTTGGATTATGTTGATATTGAAAACTGAATCTTTTCTGAGTGCAGAAACTGGTGAGGGGAAGGAGTGCTGGTGGTAATTAGCTAACTGGCAGCCAGAAACATTCCAGCTCTTACTTCAGCTCTTGCTGCAGTACTGCCTAGTCTGCTTAGCTAAAGATTTAATCAACTTGCTTATAGCTAGCCAACTACTTTTTGTTTATTAAACCCAAACTCTTAGGCAGAAAATTTGGTTTAGTGTCATGAAGTAATTGTGATAACCAGAGAATTCATTTATATGAGGAAGCAAATCTTTCACTGTATAATCTGGAGACTGTCTTGTTTCAGGCTGGGGGCAACAGAGGCTTCCAGGACTCGTTTCGTAAAAATCAACACCTAAACAACATCTCTGCCTTTTTTTTCCCAATATGTCTCTGAATGCTTTTTATCTTCTTTATTTTAGCTTCTTATCAGATTTCACCTTAAAATATGTAATGATTACATTGGAATTGTTAGCTCTTGCTCTTGGTTAGTAGTTTGAGGTGCATTTAATGTAGCAAGTGGAAAGAGGCAGCACTATGTGCCAAAATACTTTTCTGAGAATCTGACAGTAAGAAGAAGCACTGGAATCAAACAGGGGTCCTATATAGTCTTTAGCTTCCTTCTCTTTTTGTCATCCTTGGTGGGATAGTCACAGCAGGTTATGCCACCTCCTGGATCTGGAGTTGTTTGTGAATTCATTTTAAAGATCCCTCAGGCACTTTTCCATGTTTTGCAGTTCAGGGACTTGCCTGTGTAGCCAAGTGTTGTCTCTGGCCCCCAGGGAAGAGGAGTGTCTGCTTTAAAGCATGTTAGAACTCCTGCTGATATTTCTTGACACCAGTGGACCAGAGCCAAGATGCATTGACTGCCAGTCCCTGGCCTGCCTGCTGCTCCAAATGAGTATCTGGGGGGAGAGAGAGTCATCACTGTGTAGAGCACACTGCTATGCCCAGGCACCACTTGGAGGAGTGACTTTCTACAAAACATGAGAAACTCTCTGTATCTCTTGCATGCATACATTTCTTCAAAAAGATTACATTGCTTCTAGATTCTGCAGGATGTAAGCTCACTTGTTTTGATACCACTGAATAAAACATTCCTCCCCCTGCCCCCCCCCCCCTCCCCCCCGAAAACACAGAAAATAGACTTCTTGTCTCTTGTGTTAAATCTTAAAAGACCTAATACTTCTGGCTAAAGAAATAATAATGATTGAAAACTGTCTCCTGTTCCAATCAGTAACACTTTAATTGGCTGGTAAGACAAAAATGTGGTGAGAAGACTATGAGTGTGTCGGATGCTTGATGTACCCATAGTGTATGACTTTTATTGCAGAAGTCAATTTACACGCAGCTTCTCAGTGTAAAGAAAATCAATACCGGAGACTAACAGATTGTTTTTACAGGGCTGCTGAAACTGAGATGAGGAGAGCCATTTAGAAGGCCTCATTATATCACGTGCTCTTTCCTTGTGTTCTTTCAAACAATCTGATGGAGTAATTAATCCTTGAAGTGCCCCAAGAGGCAAACCTACTTGATTGCACTGCTGTTTAGCCTAAATTCCCAGACTGCAAAGGACCTGGTGTTGATCCCGTTTGATCAAAATTTTTACATGGAGCATATATTCCTTAGGTTTTTTTCCATCTTCTCTCTTAGAAGAAAGCAATCAATCTGTCGAATTTGACCTGGTGTGGCACGGTCCTAGTCGTTATTTCATTCTTGCTGTAGGCAGAATTATGTACAAATTGCAGGGAAGCAGTCAGCTGTGCCTGTTACTGCTTGGAGATGGAGAGTGACCTGCTCTTGTGAATCGCAGAAGGCAGGGATGTCCTGTGACTACTATGTGGAAAATCACTTCACTTGCATAGTCATCAAGGCAGCAACATTTAAGCCTGGTGGCTTAAGCTCTGTGCCTTTCAAGAGTGGCTAGGTAACAGTGATTTGGTGTACAACCTGTGTTTGCTAAACTATTTGCCAAACTATTTCTGCTTGATGTGAAAGTGGATGATGACAAAAAACCATGATGTGATGTTTTGTTTAACATAAGTAACATCCAGGCATAGACTTAGCATGTCCTATTTTTGTATTGAGAACACAAAGCATTTGTTCTGGAGACAGCGCTTGATTTTCAACAAATGTCTTGTTGAGATTGAATCTATGTTATGGGTATGGTTAGGAGGTGTTGAATGCTTCTCTTCCACTGCTCAGTATAGTCTGTGATCAATGCCTCTTCTTCATTTAGCAATTTCACACTCTAGTGATTCCTTTCGACTTCTGTAGAGATGCACAAATTAGACAACAATTCCTTAACCAGCATGTTCTGGCTGTATTTGGATAAGTTGTTTTGACAGTTCAGTTATAAAAACTGCAAAATAGTGGTGTCAGTACTGAAGAAGATTAAATGTAGTCTGTGACTGGGTATCAGTTTCTTCTCTATGCTTACTAGTGACACTGAAGCTGCAGAGTGCAAGGTTCTTTGAATAATGAGCACAGATTTAATTTTTTTTTAAAAAATTAACCAACAGAATTGGACAAATGGAATACCTGGTGTGCTCTACTATGACTAGCAGTTCCTTCTTGGAAAAACAGGCATTTTGGTATCATAAAGTCTTTTCCCTGTAATCACATCATCTCACCAATGATTTTTTTTCTGTACTATATAGATGATAGAGCTGCAGCCATTGTAGCAGGGGATTGACTTTAATTATTGAAGTTATGGGCACAATGAGGTGGAGAGTTCTCAAAATTCAGAATCCTGTGGCATTTGCCCTTGTATTTCGTGTGATACTTGGTCTTCATCATTTAGTAGCAATGGCATGAATCCCAGAGAACTGCTCTGCCTTGTGTCTTGCCCACACCCCCACCTGCTGGCTATAACCCCGTGTTCACTGCCCGTGGCTCTAGGGTAATTTATCCTCTTAGGATGCATACCACAAGGACACATCTCCTGCCTTGAGAACAGCTCTGAAATGTAAGTGCTTGAGAAGTTGGAGTAATTGGTAACTTTTTAAAAAATCCTTGTCCTAGCAAGTCATAGTTGTCCTAACTGTCATAAACACCATGCCTTTTACTAGTGGAGAACAAATACATCTCTCTCCTCTAGAGCTTGTTTCTGTGTCTCTGCAATAGGCAGCAGAAGGATTTCCACTGCCTCTGACTGGGAAGTGCTGGGTTATCAGGGCCAGGTGGGAAGAGATTAGGGAAGAAAGTGGAAAGTTGTTCCTGGAGAGGTAGAACTAAGGTAGAGATGGCAGTAAGCATGTATAAAGTGTATAATAGGCTGCCTGCCTCGTTTCCTCGTTTTTCCAGGTTATTTCTTTCACACTAGCATGTACTTTAGATCCAGGTGTGTAGGTGTTTGTCTCTTTGGCCAAATTCTGCTGGCTTGCTTGTGCTAGTTTGATAAATATAAGTAATGTTTCTTCTGGATTGCTTTCTTCCTGTGCCCTCAAGTCCCTGGTCAAACTTGTCCCCTGTGTCTTTCTCTACTAAAGACTCACAGAAATATTCACGGTAGTGAAAGAGAGAACTACAGAAGTCAGGGGTTGTAGGGACAAACAGGATTGACAGTAGCTTGCTCTAAGCTTGCTTCTCTTCCTCTAGATGTTGCTCTTTGGACAAATAGGAGCTGGAATTTAGGAAGACTTGTTTGAATATTGTTTGAAGCAGTGCCACTATTGGAGAGTCCATTGGAGGCAGGTTAGAGGGAGAAGTAATATGGTTGCTATCAATAACTGCTAATATTTTCTACAATTAGTGAGGATGTCGGTACATTTAACTCTGAAGACATAATGATGTACTGAAATGCTTCTAAAGCATTTGTCCAGTGGTTTTTGTAACTTGTACATCAGATCTGGGCAAATGTCTTCAGGTACACTTGTACAGTTATCCCATCACTCCAAGCCTATTGCCGACAGATGAAATGGTCTTTGTAGATGGCTCTTTCTCAGACAGTTCTGGGATGATAAGTGTTCAATAAGATAAGTTGTTCATGGCCATAAGGATTTTCTTATGGATCAGGTCTAAAGGTCTGAGGTGCTGGCTGCAGCAAAAATGAAATAATAGACAGGTTTGAATTTATGTTCTGCACTCTGTCCCTCTTAAAGGCATGTTATGAGGCAAATTTTTAAGAGAGGAGATTTTCCACTCATGAAAATCAGCTAAACACTTACTTAATTTTAGTATTCCACCTCTGATACAGATGGTTAGTGTTAGAAAATTGCAGCCTTCCACCATGATTGTTGAAGTGACCTGTTCACCCTGTCACATTATGGCATCTGCTTCTGTTACAGAATACCACTATTTTCTCATTCTTTTGACTCTTAATTTATTTTTTTTTATAAAAAGGCAAAACCTGAACAATATATGCAATTATTTCTGTAGCACTCAACAGGAGAATTAGGGATGTATTTTGGAAGCATTGTAACAGACTGGCTGGCTATGCCTTGAAAAAGCATATTTCTTCCTTTTTCATTTTCACAGCTGCAGTGTTAAGCATAAAAGCAGTGAAGTTAGGGTATGTCTGACTCTGTCCTCCCACACTGGCTCGTTTTTCATGTCATATGTTTGTTACTTTCAGGAGTCATCCATGTTTATGTGGGTTTTGGTTTTGGCTTTGATTTTCAAATGGTCAGTTAGCAAATCAACATTAAGAAAGTTGCATGAAAGCCTAGCCTGGGAGTTTCTTGCCCTGGAAGAGAAAATGCATTGACATATATATATAGACAAGGCAAAAGAAGGGAAGCCATCTGTGCGTTAGCAAAGACTGACTTGCAGGGTAGCTGTGTGCAGAGCAGTTGGCTCTCAGCTCTGCTGCTGTAGATGAGGAGTCTTTACTTGCTGTAGTCTAAGGAGAAGGGGAAGAATAATAGCAAGTGGAGGCTGTGTGTTACTGGAGAGGAACTAATATATGCAAATATATTCTTGTTTGGCATTACTCTGACATTGTGTTGGAGATATTGCAGGAAATGAGACATGGAGTGGAAGCTGGAAGAAAAGGAGTGTGACTTCTTGTCTCCTCTCTTCTGATATAGAAATTCTCCCCTCTCAAATCTTGTAATGCTCATTGTAGAAGAGCAGTGATGCTGGAGCTGACTTCTGATAAAAATACAGCTGCACGGCACTGGTATTGCTGGTGGGGTTGTCTGGCAGTGAGGGAAGAAAAAACCTGGGCACCCTTGGGAAAGGAGGATGGTTGTGGAATCATAGAATTGCTTAGGTTGGAAAAGACCTTTAAGATCATTAAGTCCTAACATTAACCTAGCACTGCCAAGTCTGCCAGTAAACCATGTCCCCATGTGCCACATCTACATGTCTTCTAAATCCCTATGGGTATAGTGACTCAACCAATTCCTTGGGCAGCGTGTTTCCATGAATGGCAACCCTTTCCATGAAGAAATTTTTCCTAATATTCAATCTAAACCTCCCCTGGCATGACTTGAGGCTGTTTGCTCTTGCCCAGTCAGTTGTTACTTGGAAAGAGAGACCAACACTTACTTTCAGATACTTGTAGGGAGCAATAAGGTCTCACTGAGCCTCCTTTTCTCCAGGCTAAACAACCCCAGCTCCCTCAGCTGCTCCTTGTAAGACTTGTGTTCCAGACTCTTCACCAGTTCTGTTGCCCTTCTCTGGACATGCTGCAGCACCTCAATGTCTTGTTGTGAGTGGCCCAAAACTGAACATAGGATTTGAAGTGTGAAGTGAAGGCCTCCGTACAAGGTGATGATCACTCCCTTGTCCTGCTGGCCACACTATTTCTACTACAGGCCAGGATGCCATTGGCCTTCTTGGCCACATGAGCTGGCTTGGGCTAAGCTGCTGTTGACCAGCACCCCCAGGTCCTCTTTTAATCAGCAGCTTTCCAGCCACTCTTCCACAAGCTCGTAGAGCTGCATGGGACTGTTGTGACCCAAGTGCAGAACCCAGTACTTGGCCTTATTGAGCCTTAGCCCAACAATCCTGCCTGCCCAGATCCCTCTGCAGACCCTCCAGCAGATCAACATTCCTTCCCAACTTAATGTCATCTGCAAACTGACTGAAGGTGCACTCAATCCCCTCATCCAGATCTTCAGTAAAGATATTGAGCAGGACTGATCCCAATCCTGACCCTGTGACTGGCTAATGGTCACCAGCAGTGGCAGCCCAGTCTGGCTCCCCAGAGCTGGGCAGGAGGTGTTCTTTGCATGAGCTCATCTGGGGATACTTCTACCAAAAATGACTGCACAACTGGTGTTTGGTGGAAGATCTGCTCTTCAGTGTTGGTTTATGCAGTGGTCTGGCAGTGCTGCATGGGGCTCACTGCAGCGTGCAGCCCTGGGCCTGGCTGCAGGTCACCCACCTGCCACTCCTGTTCCATGGGCATTGCCTGGGGCAGGGGATGGCAGCCAGGGCCTGGCCCACCCCCAGCCAGGAGCAGGCAGCCAGCCAAGCCAAGGGCACTGGGGCAGCCCCAGCCCTGGCATCTCCCTGTGGCTGGGCCGGGGGAAGGCTGGGATGTGGGTCTGGCTCAGCAGGGCCAGTGGCTGGGCAGGGCTGTGGCACCTGGCCCTGCTGGGACGTGGCTGGGCAGGGGCTCATGGCCCCAGGAGCTGACATGGGGGGCTGTGGGGATGGCCCTGCAGCCCAGGCTCTCGGTTTGGCTGCCTGGTCTGGCTTGCCTGTGGGCAGAACCTGTTTTAGGATATATTTTTATAGGAGCGTTTGGGGGCTGGGTGTTTCTTAAGGCTGTTGGGGGCAAATAGAGGAAGTTTGTCCTTGAAGGGAGAGCTCCAGGTCTGGATTGCAGACTGTAACACAGGGCTGTAGGTTGTGTTAACATGTGTGTCATGACTGAGAGTTTGAAGAGGTCATGAAGAGGTCTGAAGAACTGCAGACCCAGTTATGTTATCATAATCAAAGTGGCCATATGGACCCTGATGAGAAGGTGTGTGTGGCACCATTACTTTAGTTTTTATGTAAAGATTTGTTTTTTGAAGTGCCTTTGTTCAGCCATGAAACCCATTTAAATGTCAACTTCTGAAACCGCGTTTCTTATTTTAATTTCGTCACATCACAACAGTTTGATATGCTGAAAGATTTTGCTTGCTACAGTCTTTGTTGCTGAGGCTGAAATAGCTGTAAAAGGCAGAGCAGGAGACAGGAAGGGAGAAGAGGGACAGGCTAAGCCCAGAGTCCATTAATGCTGCTTGGAGGCCCTACAGTCCTGTCAGGGACTGGGGGCTGGCTGGAGGTATTAAAAGGAGAAAAGAAGATAGTACATGAGTACTATATCTGATCCACTGAAGCTGGCCATGCACTCTCCTCCCATCACTGTCATTTAAGTGCAGTGGTAGATAACACAGGATTAAAGGAAGTACAGGAGCTGATTACTTTTCTGGTTGTATCTTCGTAACATTTAGAACTACCTGACCTGTGAAGATTTCTGCAAAGATTCCTGTAGGTAAAAAAAAAAAGGACTAAATTTGCTGGATAATAGTTTCTTTGCAGCAGTGTCAGCTGGTCTTGACTGCTGCTGTGTTAATGGTGCCTTAGCCAGCAGGCTAATGGCAGCTTTGAAAACAAAAACTTACCCTGCTTCATCCTATTCATATCCAAAGAGATGTACATTTCCAATCCTAATGATCCATTTAACTGCCAAGATTAAACACAAGAAAAAAATTATATGCAATTAAAGAGGAAGAAGCATGTTAATGTAACATCGAGGCTGCGTGATTGAGGACAGTCAAGCAACTGGAAGACAGATCTTTAAAACTGAGGTAAGTTTTCATTTGGCTCTTAGAGAATTTTATTCTTCCTGTTTCCCAGATAAATATTTACATTGCTTTGATTCTGAAGCACAGTCTGAAGTGCTCAAAGGTTAATGAACAAAGCTTCAGCATTAAGGGCTAGCTAAGTATTTCCTCCATGTCAGAGATGGAAACAATCACTTTATGACACTCATACTTGATGGTAAGATACTACTGGAAGGTTGTTGGAATGATTCATTTGTTTAAACTGTATTTAATTTAGGACCACCTCCATTTACTGTTTGTAATTCCTGTTTCCTAAGAGTGGAGCTCCTCACTTGCTTTAGAAACCAAGTTCCTTGTGAATTGCAGACTTCTGCAGGATAGCAAGCTTGTAGTGCACAAGCATGCTTCAAGCATGCAAGACAGCCTTGCATGTAAAACAGCCAGATGCAGAGCAGGTGCACTGACCTGGGCTCCTGGACCCAGTGCACTTGTAAGCAGCATGGATCACTGTGTACTTGGCCACTTCAGTCCCATGTGCCTGTTGCTAGGACTGCTGGTGTCTTATTCCCACGGGGTTTTTTTTCTGCATTAAACTGAGCTGCTTTTTATTTCCCAGGGAATTGTGGGAACTTGTCTGTTCTTGAGGCATGTTTTGAAGGGGAAGGGAAGAAGATATTGTGGGAAAGCATCAAATAACTGAATTTGCTTTAGGGCTGAAATCAAAGGGCTATAATCATCAAAAGGTGGAAGAGAACTAGCCCACAAGAAAGCAGAAGTGAGGGTTTTGCCTGTAGCTCCAAATAGGCCAGGGTGGCTGAGAGTGGAGCACTGCATGCAAGGTGCACTGACTACTTATGTGAGTGAGTGGGAGCTCATTTGGAGCAGTGCATGAGTAAAGGCCAAAGCTGACTTGCAATAAAACAAAATGTTACAAGAAGGCCAGAATGGTTTCCTGTGAATGAAAAAGTTAAATGAGACAGCTACCATTGCCTTGGCTACTAGGGCAACCTGAAGATGCTTTGATTTAAAACTTTGGCCCAGTGCTCTTCTCACCTAAGCCAGATTGAATGTGTAGATAACATAAACCAGCAAGCTGCTCTTACTGAGAGACTGGTAATTTTTAACTGCAGCTTGTTTCTCTGTACATTTGGAATCTTGTAGATTGGAAGCTCAAGCAGCTATTATTTCTCCTTTGGCTCTATCTGCAGTGTTTCAGGGCTTCATATGAATATTCCCTACTTGAGTATATATATGGATTTTCAGTTATGAAAAGTAGGGTTTTTTTCTTTGTGTATACTTTCTGTTTGTTTGTTGAAACTTAAAAATTAACCTGTATTCCTTAGTGTATTTTAATAAATTGTTACCCAGATCTACAGCAGAAACCACAGTAGGAAATGAGTTCTGGTCTCTGTGTAGAAACAAGGTGAAACTGATGTCCTAATTTTTTCTAATTAACTACATAATTGTTTAATCCCTTTGGAAAATGGTAGTGTAAATGTGTGTACTTTGGTTTTGAATATTTTTGTTTTACAAAGTATCTTATGCCTTGGCTTGTCTTTATTCAGTGGTAGATGCCAAAGGCATTATATGAAGCATCTTCAGCATTTTTAAAGTGGAATAACTATAGAAGTACTCTTGGCACAGCTATCTCCTTCTTGCAGCTGAAGGTAATGGGGATTTTAAACAAAGGGATATTGGGAATGTTTGATTTCAGTGACTGGCAATGGGTTCTGCTACCTTCTTTTAACTCTGTGTTCCACAGGCCAGCTAGAAAGCTTGTGTTGGCCTCTTTTCTGGTCACAAAATCCTACCTGGTTGCCTGTATTTTGCTCTGCTGAAATGATGAGGCAAGGACTGCTACAGACATTCTATGTTCAGTGGATTTTACCCTGTGAACTCCTGTTATGGAAGGCAGGAGTTTATTATGAATGTAGGATTTATTAGTGTCCTGACATCTGTGCTTGGCACCGTGTGTGCAGAACTGAACCATTTGTGCTTTATCTAAAGTACCTGCCTGTGGGAGGAATATGGGTACAGTGTCTTTTACAGAGATCTTCTACAAGCTGTGAAGATGCATTTGAGGGGGTTGTTCCATCTTCTGTCTTCCAAGCCATCTGGGTTTAGAAGAATATGAGAAGGATTAAAAGTAGATATTTGGCAGCTTTGGGCAGTAATGAGAAAGTGGGGTCCTCAAACAGTGTCCAAATGTAGCTTCTTTAGAAACATCTCAACCTTTTTTCTCTTCTTTATCTTCAGAAAACAGTTCTCACTGCTCTAATCCTGTATGTTGTCTTTGAACCAGCAGATAGGGACCTCATAAATGGCCCAAGCTTTCTAAGCCCTCCACCAGAGGAGTCAGACATTTCCTAAGCTGTTGCTTTGACAGTGAAGTTCAGAAAACGGGGGCATGCAGGGGTGGAAAGTGTTTGCTGCACTGGAGGAATTCCTCGTGTTTAGACGTGCTCATTGTGGAGACATTCTGGAAATGATGAGGTGAACTTTAAACTCTGCTTGCATCGGCCATTTGAAGGATTAAGAAGACTGGCACCGAGTGAAGGTCAGTGGGAAGGAGCTGATGATACCACTTGTGCTGACTTGTAGGTCCCTGTGCCAGCCCCTGCCTTCTCTGAGCTAAGTTTCAAATGCTTTGATTTGGTTTGCTGAAGCAAAGCTTGCCTGTGGAGGCTGCATATGTGTGCAGCCCAGCTCTGCTTAGTTGGAACAAAAAGTCTATCCAGGAGCTTGGATTCAGGCCAATTACTGCATGAGAAAATTCTCATTCTCCTCCTGTATTTTCACATGCTCACTCAGCCCGACCAGCTCTTGGAAAAGAACTGGTGTTTCTTTAGAATTTGAGGGTGTCAGTCAGCTCATCCAAACTTTATAATTTGAAACCGGGTATTCTATTATTAGCTGTAGCCTGAAGTGGTTTTCAGAATCCACCTGTCATTTTGATTATGCTTACTCTTTATTTGTATTGTTTCCTTGTTCATTGATATGAGAAAATATTAAAGAAATGTGCATCCCTTGCAGCTTGTGGCTAATGTGGTATGCTAGCATGTTTTAGAATGCCTAAAAAGAGTTTTAAAGGAATCTGGTAGTGTAGGTTAGACAGAGTGATTACATGCAACCATGACTATGCATGGGAGTCGTCTACAGCTCAGGCTTTTGAGTTGAGAGGAGGGAAAAGAGAGTTTGGAGATACCTGAACACCGATTTACCACTACCAGGTATTTAAATGCTGAGCAGGAGCGGTTTCTCCCCCCCTCCTTTAAAATGGGCATAAACACTTTTTCCAAGCTCGGGACAGTTTTGCTGAACTCTCTCAAATACAAATCCTGAAAGCTGCTTCTCTGGCCTGTATGAGTTTGGATTGTAACTAGATCAGGGTTGGCTGCATTTTAAAGGCATAAAGTTTATTTTTTTCCATTATCAAGCTAAAATGATGTGTTAGAAATGTTTGGCAGAAAATTTTGTCTGTGTGTCTTCTGTCACGCTCTTATCACCCTAGCTTGAAATTGGCCGGAAAGATAATGGTACTATAACACAATGATACCTGTAGGATTAAACTGCTTATTTTCACAAAATTTCCACAACCTTTGAGTATCTTCACTAAGGTGAAGAGCTTCATGCTTTTTTAGTTGGCAGTGAATCCACACAGGTAAGTTGTTATAGCTTCAATTGTATTCTTGAAAAGGAAAAGGCTTTATTTGGGCACCTGAGAATCAAGACATGAATTGCAGGAAACCCACACTTCCTTAGCACTAGTACTTCCCAATCCATGTCATTGTTTCTGCTCTGTGTAACAGACAGGAGGAATTCAAACACAGATGTGATACACAGCCTTCTTTTGAGTAGTTTCTTTGTTGGATACTGACAGACTAATCATGGCAGATTTATCTTTCTTTGTCTGTTGTTTGTTTGTTTTGTATATGGAAGACTATTCACTCTAAAGTGTATGTTTTATTAAAGAAATTTACCTGCTAGCAACAAGTCCCACACTGATGTGAAACATTGTCAAGCCACCAGTTGTTCCCTGGATCTCCTTTGTTGATGTGCCACTTCATTGCTCTTTGGTGTGCCACAGTGTAAAAAAAGCAAACCACAAACAAATACCAGAACAAAATGATCCACCTGAAAATACACCACCTCACTTCCCCAAGCCCCATTGATCCTGGATGGTACTCTGGGAGCGCCAGCTTTTGTCTACAAGAAATCTTGTGGAAGTCAACTCTTTTGGGATGCATTGGATGTAGCTTGTGCTGAAAACTCCTTTGACAACTGAAATCTTTTAAAGTGGAAAACAACAGAAACCATGAGACAGTAGCAGCATGGAGCTTCCTCTTATCTTTTTTTCCCAGGGAGGGAAAGGGAGTGCCTGACTTTGATCTTATTACCTTCCTTCCACCTGATTCTCTGTGCATGTTCATGCAGTTTCATGTCTGGAGACTTGATTATCCTTTCTGGTGTTCCTGAAATATCTCCCATTTGAGAAAATCTGTAGGTGGAGATAGAAAACCCTGTGAGAATCTGGAGGAACAAAGATTATAGGAGTCTTCTTCATTCACATATTTGTGTCCAGGCTGATCTCTACAAGGGCTTCAAACCTTCAGACTTTGTATATTTATAAAAAAAGTAGCCAGTTAGAAATAACTTTATTGTTTATTTTACAGAGTATTATACTTTGAATTCAAGTTCATTTGAGCTGGAAATTCTGTATCAGACATAGACTGGCACACAGCTGGTACTTTAAAAATGCACAGGGGTGCTTCTGGATTCCTTTTGATGGCAGCAGTTGTGTAACCATGACTGTAAGGTCAGGCTCAATGTTTGCGGAAGGCGTGCAATGCTTATGCCTATCATTTTGTCCCTAGAATGGAAATGGGCTGCTGCAGGTATTTGGTTTATATGCAGATGTTTTGTAGGTGTGGCCCAAATTAAGAAGGAGCTCTACTGAAGGACTGCATTTTAGATTCCTTGGAATTAGTTCCTCAGCTATGCCCTGTAGGGTAATGATGCTATGTTTCTTACATGTACTTCACTGGCACTTGAAACTCTGGGTTTCAGAGTATATGCTAAGTACAGTGTCAGTGAGAACACTGCTGTCCTTTACACCTACCATTTTATCTTAAGTTGCAGTGTTTTATTGCTTGAAGTTTTCTTCTCCTGCATTTCCAATCCTATCTTTTATTTCAAAGGTGGAGTAATGTGAAAAGAATGCAAAATAGTCAGCTCTTTGTCTGAGATGTACTAGTGATAAAGAAGCTGAACTCTGAACTGTGTTTAAGAACTGGAGAAGATTGTTTTAGTTCCTTTTCTTGGAAGTAGAAAATAATTTTCTACGGAAAAGACTACTACACTATATTGAGTATATTAATTAAATCTGTCCAAGTTGAATGTTTGACTTGAGAAGGGTTGAGGTTATGGTTTGTTTGTTTGGGGTTTTGGTGGTTTTTGTTTGTTTGGGTTTTTTTTGGGTTTTTTGTTTGGTTTTTTGTGGGTATTTTTGTGGGTTTTTTTGGTCACTGAAATTACCATTTTTTGGTGTTCAAGGTAACCAGCTGGTAGTGTCCATATTCAGAACTTTTGGTGTGGTAGTAAAATAATTAGTCTTAAAATACAGTGTAACAGATGGAAAAGGCAAATTACATTAGTTGTGATTTATAATATGTGTCTCTTGGTCAAGCATTATGAGCAACACAATCAGACAGCCTTTAAGACAGTCTGTGCTTAGTCCCATGTCCTGACCCAACCTTTATCATGGTACACTGGTTAACTTTATCAAGGTCTGAAGGAAAGCACTGTGTCCAGATTTTCTGGGCTAGGATGATGCTCTGTGTTGCCTTCAGGATCAAAAATAGCAGCAGTGAACTTCAGCTACTCCTGTAACAGGAGGATGTAGGTCTTCCATGTAGTTATACTAGAGAGACCATTGGTAAGATTTATCTGCTGGGAGACAGACCTCTGTGCTGTAGTGCTTGATGCTCCCTTACCAGTCCCCTGTTGTTTACTGCTGAGGGATGGTTGCTCAACCATAGAATCATTGAATAGGTTGGAAGGTACCTTAGAGACCATCCAGTTCCAACCCCCCTGATGTGGGCAGGGTTGCTCAAAGTGCCATCCAGCCTAGCCTGAAATACTCCAGGAATGAGGCATGATACTATTTCTATGGGAGACATAGAAAGCCCGTGGCAGACATAGAAAGCCAGGTGAGAGAAATCCCAACTTGTGAGCCCTGGGCTTTGGTTAAAAAAAAAATTAAAAAATTTGTAGCTTAGTTTTAAAATATTGTCCAACATAAATGATTTTGACCAGATGACATTCTCATTCTGGAAGATGTCTGCTCCTGAGTTAGATATGACTCTTTACATGTGGAGTGGCTTAGTGTGTATGAATTTTAGTTGTCATGTGATGAATGTGTATATTAGATAGCAGGGAAGGTGAAGAATGGAGGAGGCTAACCTCCAAGTGTTTCCAAGAAGCAAGATAGTTAAAGGAAAGTGAGACTCAGGAATGAGCAGCTCAAGTGTGAATCCAGGTAAATTCCTTGAATGATTCCTTGAGTGTGTGCCAGAGGCTAGAAACTAGCTAGCATTGTCCAGAAGGATGACACATGTGTTAGTCTCACCTGATGGCTTGCTCAAGCTGTTCTGGCTCCTTGCTGTAAATGTATTGTATTGGCTGAGTTCCAGATCCAGAAATTTTGAGCCCATATTACAGAAATCATGAAGTAATTTAGAAAAACAAAGTTGGTCTGTCTCTTTACTCTTAATTGTTCTTGCCAGCAACTTTTGAATGATGCCCAAAACCTTATTAAAAATGCTTTGGCAGTTGTTACAGGTCCTTCTGGAGGACAAAGTTACCATTATTAGAGCCCTACTGTGAGAGGCACTTAGTCGTAAATGCAAATGAGATTTAGTACTGCCTGAAGAATGTCTAGTGATGGTGACTGCAATGCACCCAAGTGAGATGGTGTTCAATCCATCCAGAACTGTTGGTAGTCTGCAGCTCTCATCTAAGGTGGCTGGCCTCAAAATAGGATATTAAAGATGAGCACCATTTTGGACCCTGAAAACATTCTGGGAAGCAGAAGACTTAACTAATAATACTTTGTTTGTGAACACAAAGGTGGCTTTCTAGAAGGACACTTGCCTTTCATGAGCTTGCAGAGACAGAGGAATCAGCTCACTGGACATCATCTCAAGCCTGTGTAGTAAAGTTCCCAGTTTGTCTGTTAAGTAAAAAACTGCATTTTAACTTCTAATCACAGTATTTTTTCTGATGCACTTTCATGTGTTCTGGGGTCTGAAAGACAAGTTTAAGCTTTTAACCTCTACTCATGGGGATTTTCAGAAATTTGGGCTCAAAACCTTTTAACCCTAAGCACATTTTAGCCCTGGTAGCTAGGTGTGGTGCTGAAGCAGGATATGTGTTGTTTTGAGCCACTGTCTGGCCAGGGAGCAGTACACATGGGCATGGCCTGGGTTCCTTGTGGCCCTGTGAGCAAAGCAGCATGGAATTTTTAAAAAATGTTACAACACTTCGTTCTGGAGATGGCTCAGAACAAGGCCCCTACACAATGAGTAGACAAAGAGGCTACTGTAGCACAAACAGATGGATTTTAGCAGAACAAAATAAGATGTAGTACTGGTACGTACTACCAGTAACACATCCTCTAATCTGGCAAAGCTTGTGCTCTTTGCTGAACCAGACTTCAACTCTGTTTGGTTATTTGTTTGGAGCATCTGTCTTTGTTGTGAGGATCAAAGTACTATCTGGAGGTACATGTGAGGTAAAGTGTCTGAAATTGTTTCAGAGTTTATAGGACAGTGACATTTTTAGTGAAGAGAAGAATGTATTTTGAAATTTGACTTGTTAAGCACTCTTTTTAATAAGACTTATGCTGTGTTGGTTTTCCTGTTTGGAATTCAAAGGCTGAGGAGTTAATATTAAATTTCAATCCCAGCTCTCCTTATTTACTTGCTAAACATTTAAAATTTTAAATTTTTTTAAGATGCAAACCACAAGGTTTTTTGGTGTAGTGCAGATGATACTGGCTGTTTTCACATTTTTGTGGCATTTAATGAACTTGAGCATCTCTTAGCATGGTGCCTGGCATGCTCTGAATTTCAAGATTGGAGCCTTGCGAAAGTTACTAGTGTAACCTTGACTCTTTTGATGCCAGCTCTTCTAGGAGGAGAAACTTGCTGAGATTTAGCTTAAAAATTTTGGAACTAGCAGAGAGCTGTTTTGTGTCTCTTCATAATAGCTGGCCCTGACAGTTTAACAGAGCTTATTGACCATCTGCTTTGTCTAGTTTGCCACATGGCAGAGTAACAACTAAGCCAAAATACTGGCAGGACAGTGTATTAATTAAACAAGTTTCTTGTGAACACTATCAAGATACTAATTTGATTGATGTTGTACATTTAACTTGAAGAGTTTTGTCCTTTCTCTTGCTGCACTTGCTGGGTATTGAGCTGAAGACCACAGGATAGTTGGTGAGGAAGGAGATGTTTGACTGTGTGTTGGAGTCCCTATTTGTCTCCTTGCCCTCCATCTTCTGTTAACCCACTCTCAACAGATGGGATCCGGACAGTATTACAGTCTTGTTCCCCTGCTGCTACTTCTGACTGCTGTTCTTTGCCTCTCACAAAGCTGGCAAAGCAACAGCTGTTTCATAATTTTTCTGTTTGAAGGGAGAAACCATAGCAAGGGGGGCAAGGGGAGAGACTGAAAGACCAGTCATCTTGCTTGCGTAAGACTAGAGAGAAATATCATGCTTGTCTCTTTTTAGAGAGCCAGTAACTCCTCTGTGAACAGATTTCCTGTTCTCCAGTGTTTGTGTTCCTGGAAATGCAATGCATCTTTCTCCAAGGTGAGAGGAGAAGCTGAGAGCTTTAAGCAAATAGCACTGGTTCTGTCTGCATGTACCTGGCTGGAGGAACCTGACTGTGGGCTGCTTGTTAGTGTGACTAATTCTGCTCAAAGGCACAGCCCCTTGGGAAGGCAGATTTTAAATCCAGACTGTGCTGGTGGCAGAGATGTGTAACATGCTCTCTGAAAGGGGATGTGGTGAGACTTTGGCAATATCCAACAACTGTCTGCTTGATCAAGGGACATGCTGTAGGTAGCATCTCTGCATCTAGAAGATGAATCCTGTTGAGCTTGTTATAATGAACAGATGGCTTGTTAATATGTTCTGCTGTGCTATGGCAAGTCATGCTTCTTCAAGGCATTGCTAGCTACACTTTCATTGCAGAAATTTATGTACATTCTCTTTCTTCTGATAATTTTCTGTAATGATGGGTTCATGCATATGTGAAGGTAGGTGTATGTTTCTGGTCTGTTAACGCAGTCCTGAAGGGTTGGTGTTTATGTATGTGTGCGCTGTGTATATAGTGTGCTCTTGGATGGTGTAATGTGAAACAGTATTGCAATTCAGTGCAACATCAGTCTCAATGAAGCTACTGTTTGGCTCTATTTTTAATATACCTAAGCTGCTGGAAAGGCTTTGCAAAGTATGGAAAGAACTTCAGGAGCAAACTGAAAGACCGCTGTACTCATTTGGGCTCTGTCTGAAAAGCTGTGTGTAGTTGGCTGCAGACAAAGCCTCTGATAACACACCCGTGGTTTGGCCTCTGGAAACTCAGTGCTAACCAGAAACATTGCTCTGATTGTGTTCAGGACTCCCAGGAGCTGCAAGACTGCACCCAGGTAGTCCTGGTTAACGCCTTGCCCTACAGAACCAGGAAGCTATTTAAGAAATGAGATCTTGAGTATGTATTGAGTTCTCTCCTTTCTGGGAATCTTTGGTATTCCTGATAACTGAAAGTGGCGCCTTCTGGCATTTAAGGTATACTTGAGAAAATTACATTCCTCTAAAAGCTTTTTCTCCTCCTCACATATTTTTCTTTTTTGCTGTTTTTGGGGTTTTTTTTCCTTATTTCCCCTACGTGTTAATTAAGATACTTAACGGTAATCATTCACTCTTTTGTTAACTTGATAACATGAGGGTTATAGTCCCTCTACTAGGCCTCCAGCCCTGGAAATGGAGGGCTAGGCTTGATACAGCTTTAAAAAAGTAGTATTATCCTGGAGCTGTAGTTCACTCATAGGAAACAGTTTAAACCGTTTTCTTTAGCACATACAAGGGAGTGGTACTGCTAAGAAGAAAGGGTGGGGGGAATAAGTGCTCACCCTTCAGCAGCCTGTTGGAGTGCTCTCTCCTCAGTTCAGCCCAGTTGTAGTGTCTCTGGTTTTGCTATTGCCAGTCTGCAAAGTCATCTATTTTAGGGGCTCTCGTCAGCCCTGGACTTTCTTTGTTTGCCTACATCATCTTTCTGCTACAGTGATTTGTGAGGACTAGCAGCTGTTGCATGAGCATCTGGAATTTTTATGGTTGTGCTGGAAAATAAATGCCTGTTTGTGTATCAGAGGAGCAGAGGGACACCTCAGTGCTTTGGCCCCGTTCTGTTTTGGGCTAACACTGCCATGGTCATGTATCTCACTGCAGTTTTTCATTATCCAATATCCAAAGGTCTGTCACATGTTTGCTGCTGGTGAGAGAGTATGTTGTGGAAGATGATAGGCTCTTTAGCATTTAAAAAGCAAAGCTGTAAGTAAATTAGAAGCTTCAGGAATTACTTTGGTTTTCTACTTCTATACAAAGCCAAAACAACAAATATCTTGCCTTACATTATACTTTTCTCCTTCTGTATGTCTTAAATTACTTCTCAGGCTATGGCTATGGAACTAAAAAGCCTTTATTTCTTAAAAAAACATTAAAATCTATGTATATCATCATACTTACTTCTTTTGGAATGCCATATGGAAGAAAACCACATTTTTTTTCAGCCTGTGACAATTACCAAAAATGAGTATGATTAGAGATTGCTGACAATTCCTGACTTTGCATGTTTGTGTCTCTGAAAAATGGATGCAAATATTTTCACATGTATTTGACGTCTTCTTAAGAAAGATAAATCTTGAAGTGAAGTAGGAGAAGAGAACAAATTTTAAGCTGACTACAGCAAAGTGAGAGTTCAGTTGAAAAAGTGTGCTGTTTAGGGCTCAAGGGGGCTGAAATGGGAGTTCCTGGTGCTGTGGGCTTTCTTGGAAGGCAGTTAGGCTGATATCTGTTCTTAAAACAGTTGTTGCAGATCGTCTGCAGGCCCTGCCAAGGGACACTTGCTCAGTCTGCATTTTCAAGATGGCAACGCAATTTATAAGGTTTGCTGGCTGTTCAGAGTGCAATTCTTTGGCAGTCAGCAAAGGTTAGCTTCTCTGGGGTAAGTAAATGTGCCCATAGGGGCCTTTATAGTGAAATGGGTACAGGAATGTGGGAGGGGCTGGGCATCAGAAGGGTTTGCTGGAAGCTTTTGTTTTACCTGGGCTTTGGACTTGTTCACAATGAATTCTTCTCTTGCATTTGTGCTCCGGTGGCAAGGATGTGCTCTTGATGTGGAAATAGAGTGTCTCCTTACAACCCACTTTTGGAGACTCTCAGGAAAGTGTGAATGTGTATACTTGAAACCAAATGAATGGCAAGGCATTTTGACAGACTCCTGAGAGTTTTTAAATTGAGGTATCCTAAAATGGTAACTAAAACTTAAATTCCTTTCAAGCATGCTACATTTGGATATAATAAAAGGATTTTGGAAAGAGAGTGGTTCAAAGCTTGCTGGCAATTAGATATTGACTAAAACAAGATAAAAATGACACAGAACCCATGAGCGCAGATGTCAGGCTGTGAAATGTGTGAAGGAAGGGTGGTTCTGCATGATGGAAATCCCAGTTAACAAACCAGCTGGGAAGATAACACTTCAGTGCAAGAAAGAGATCTGAATGATTCCATTGAAAATCCCTATTTTGAAAAGAATTAATACAACATTACAATGGCATAGAATATAGTCTGAACTTACATGTTCAGCTTCACCTCCCAGCACTTAACTTGTTTTCTCTATCTTCCAGTGATACAAAATTTTCAGATGAGACATTTATTAGATTGTGAAGTGGTAATGAAATGGAGCTCTCTTTGTATGTTTGTTACTGGCTTGGCCTATTTTGTCTGAAGAGAAATGTTGGGCAAAGCTGGCTTTTTCTAACTTCATAGAAGCATCTGCATTGGATCATGATGACTCTTCTTTGGAGATAAGCCAAGAATTTCCCAGCCAGGAGAGGAAAGCACAAAGAGATGTTCTGCATGTTAAAGAGAAGTGGCCATGTTTCTGTTGTACTGGGCAGTTGCATCAATGTCACAGTCAAAACCATCTGATTTTTAAGGGCTGTCACAATTATTGCTGAAGTTGTCAAATGCATGGTAAAAGATGAGTAAATAATTTGTATCTGATTCTCAACTTCCATTTCCTAAATAAACTGATGGAAGTATTTAAATGGATGATGGGGCCATGAACCAAGCAACTCTTGCCAAACTGTTTTTTTGGCCATCTAGGGATCACTATAAGCTGTTTCATTCCAAGTCAGAGCCAATTTTGGTTACTCAGTGTTGGATGCTTTATTGCAGGGGCTCTGAGCAAGTGCTTCCTAAACAGCTGCTCATACAAGAACTACTGTGTATGGACAGACCAGAGTCAGCACTGCAAGTGTGTGACCCCTGACTAGTGTTTCAGTCACCCATTCAAGCAACAGATAAATACCAAACTAAAAATAGCAAGTCCAGGGCCCAGGATAAGTATTTTCAGTCACAGACATAACAGGCTCTTTTGAAACTTGTTAAAACACAGGATACCAAGGAACTGATTTGATTAAAAAACCCCTAAGTAGCGTGTGCGTGCATTTGTTTTAACTTTACAAAATTCCATTTAGCAGTTAATTAGAGGAAAAATTGCTCCTCTTGATTCTTTGCAAATTACTTCCTTAGCTTCCATATAATAAAGAATAAATAAATAAAAAAACCTGAGGGAGAAAAAATCCTGATCAGAAGTAGGGAAAAGAAAAGTAAAAGGATCTGTTATTTATCTTTCTTGGCCAAGGCACCTGCACAAGCTGCCAGTGCTGTTCGTGGAGTTGCAGACTGCATGCAAGACTGTATGAGTTACCTCCCTGCTGCTGATGGGAGAATGCAGCCATTGAATTATGGCAGGCAGCCCAGGCATCTAAATAAAGGGGCATGGTCTTCTGAAAGGGCACAGAAAGCCTTCCTTCCAGCAAGAAAACCTTGATGGGTGTGCTGGTGACCAAGAGTAGGCAGTGTGTCTGCTAGGCAAGCGTAGCCTCAGCTGAGTTCAAAGTGCAATAAAACTTAGTTTTTCTCCTAACACATTATTCTTTCAATAGCAGCTTTGTGGCCCTGCTAGCAAGTAGGTTGGAGAGCAGTGGAAAGAGAGGAACCAAGATTTCTTCTTCTGCAGAGGCACTCCAGAGTATTTGACTGAGGTCACCATGTCACCATTTTCATATGGTCTATATAAGCACAAAGGCAACTCTGACAGTAGTGGTCACATTGGTGCAGAAATGTAAAGTGAATTTTTATGCCTAGTTTGCCTGTACTGGTTAAAGAGAGCCCTTGATCTCTGAAAATCCCACTGCCACCAGTTCTGGGTGTAGATAGGTCTGAATCTACATTAAAACAGCTTGCAGAAATTCATCTGTTGCAAGCTGCTAATATTGTAAAGCTCTACCTATCAATGTTTTTTCAACTACTTGCTCTATTGTTTTTTGGGAAATGGTACCATGTTTTATTTGAAGCTTTGTGTTGCCATAACTGTGTGGCACTGAGGCAGTTTGGATGTGATGGGTAGCATCTATCTGTGATGCAGTGGAACAGAGTAGCAGGTGAGTGGTCCAGATTTTCCATTGCTCTAATTTGGAAAAGCCAGAGTTGCATAGCTTCTATATATTGAGTTGTTCTCAGAAACAGGCCCTGCCTACCCTTCCCTGAGTAACTTCAGTAGGGGTTTTGGCAGTGCTTGTACCTGTCTCACTGTGCTTTAGCTTCCCCTTTCTCCTCCTCCAGCTGACTTTTTGACACAGTTGGTTGTCTTATTTTTCCCCTCACTCCTTATACAGGTTAAAATGTTGTGGTAACCATGTTATGATATAGGACCTAACAGCTGACTTGAATTTAGTGCCTGTAACTGTAAGGAGTTTGGGGGGAACCATGGTGTGTTGCCATCATTTTTCTGCCCTCTAACCTTCTAATTGCAGGAAAGGCAAAACTGCAGAGGCATCTGCAAAGGCAGCAGCTGACTCTGTGTTGAATGTCAGTGCAGGAAGGCTTGTGTTCTGGGGGAGGGTGAAGATATTCAGGTAGGCTGGGTGGGGAGACTTGTGCTCTGAATGTGGATGTCCTTTCCCTGTCCTCTTTCACAAAGACTTGCCCATAAAGGGAGCTTTCACAGGAGTTGCATTGAGGGATTGATGTTCTTATCTCTGCCCAAAACTCTGATCCCTTCTTGCTGATAGAGGGACCCCACCTGGAATAAGGGCACAAGAGACTTGTGTCCTTCTGTATCACCTGAATGCCAGGATTGTGCTGTTTCCATTTTTGTGTAGTTGGATGTGATTTTACAGTAAAAACTTTGGGGTGCATTTGCTGCTTTAGAGGGGCTGGTTCTTTGAATGGAACTTTTTATTGGAATAGCATCTGTCTGTTTCCTCTGCTCTACTGTCACTTGAGAGCCAAGAGGAGAGGCTGATCTATGATAGTGCCAGCTTGAGACAAACAATGGTTTACAGTGACTGAGGCAAGAAAAAAAGCCCACTTGGCTAATGAGATGGAAGAACTTGGCTTGAGTGGATGATCCTCCCCTGACTATTAAAAATATTAGTTGTTAATTGCTTTAATGAGGTTCTCAACTAGAATGTGTTTTGTGTGTACTATTTAACATTTGTGTGTACTATTACTATTTTAACATTGCCATGTTAATTTATTTTTCACTTCCACTTGAAGTCTGAAGTTGCAGCTGTACCTAACTGCTGGCATGTACATGGGCATTAAGATGCCTTTATACTTAAGGGATTCCCAGAAATTTTCAAATGTTTTACACCATGTTTTTTATCTGTAATTGTTTCTAAGTAAGGAAGTTTGAGCTGTTCTTGACTATTGTTAAGTAACATTAACATACAGGATTAGTGTTCCAGTTTGCTTAGGGTGATATCCTTATATAGGGTTTGTCCTGCTTGAGATCATTCTGATCTGAATTCCTTCCTCCTTCCCACCACCCAAACTCAAACCCCAATCTGTGACCCTCATGGCTTACTCTTTCTAGGCCAATTGCAAAAGTACTGATTGACAAGTCATGTCAGGTAACATATCTCACAGAGGGAGCATGTCCCTGTTGTTTAACTCTAAATCTCTAAATTTGTCATTATGTCGACTGATTATATCAAAACTGTGTCCCTCTTTTTTCTATAAGGAACATACTGCTCAAACTGGTCTCCTAACTGTATGACAGGAAAAGATGATGGTTATGGAGGGGGCCAAGAATTCCTATCAGTGTTCTTTCAGGGAAGGCTGACTAGGCTGTGGGGTAGCCATGCTTTTCCAGTTACCCAAGGAGCATGGTGGTATCCTTTTGACATATAATCCTATCCTTTTTCTTCTAGTGTGTCTCTGGCTGGGAGCAACACACACCTAACTTTCATACTGGCCTGGATCTGGGATGCTGTTAGGTTATGCTTTAGATCTTGGAGCTTGAGAGTACTCCTTGTTCCCTGGGTTCAGACATGAATTTCCAACAGATTTCCTGGTTGAGATTTCCTTGTAATATTATGTGTACATCCTAATATAAGCTTGGGGCTCTTTCCCACTTATCTACTAACCAACATAGGGTAAATTGGCAGATGCAGACAAGGCTTTTTACAAGCAGTTTCTTTCTTCTCCAAGCCAGGTGGTTGTGGGTAAGCTTTGGTCTGGAAATCTAATTGCTGTGTTAATAAACTATGGCACTTGAATATAAATGCTCTGCCAACAGGGTTTGTTCTCTTGGTCTGAAAGCTGCCCTGATGCAGCTATGTTTTTTGGACCATGCAGTTTGTGCACACTGGCTGAGCAAGCTGTGGTCCAGCAGTGCCTGCCTGTGTAAACAGTATCACTGTGTGTTTAAGTGTCTGTCCATCTCCTCACCTTTTCTGCAGCTTTGTTTCATCCTCTATATTGCTAGACTTTGCAAATTCCTAGGTAAGCTCCCCTTCTGCTTCACAGCAAGGTTTGTAGTTCTCCATGCAGAGCTCTGTAAGCATTGTTCTTGGCATTACTCTTGATTTAACAAGTGGCAAACACACTTAAAATGTTCAACTTGTCCAAATTGAAATAATCTGAGCTAAGGAGGTTCACAGTATGTGCCTGCCTCAGCTGGAATATCTTGAAAGCTTTTTAGGTAAGATTTCAGTTATTTCTGAGGTTGAGATTAAAATCAGGAAGAAAAAAAAGTGGTTTTCCATATTGCTTGAGGACTTTCAACAGCCAAGTTGAAACTCTGGTATGTGTAATCTTGGAAATTTTGGAGGGACCAGATTTGCTGTGTGTCAGAGATGCCTGTGGCCAGTTTATCAAAGTGTTCTCAGTTTAATCAACCAACTCCCCTCCTCTTTCACTTGTGCTTGTCATGTGCCTGAACTTGTTAAAGTTTGGCAATAAGCTTAAAGATTGGCATATGTGAACAAGCTTGCTCTGTGGGTAACTAGAAGGGGCTGGGCTCTTGTAGTTTCATCTTGGCAGGGAGCCCTCATCACGGTGCCTGGGAGCTGAGTTGCTCCTTTTTCTGCTTCCAGCAGTCCTTTCTCTGGCCCTCAGTTGCAGAGAAGGGGTACAAAGGATGGATGTAGAAGCAAATACCTGATAAGATAGGAGCAGAGGTGGTAGGATTTTGCAGGAAGCGAGATGTTAAAGTAAAAGCTGAGGGCTAAATTTTTAAGAACAGGAGCAGAGGGCAATGTGTACTGTAATAAAATTAGATTTGTTCCTCAGACCAAGAACTGTATTTAGGGCTCAGAAGACCTTTCCGTGCTTTACCAGCAGCTCCAGGGGCCCTTGTGTTTGCAAACTGTTACCTCCCTCTAGCGGTGTGTGCACAAGGTTGTGAGCTGCTGGCTCCTGGGTGAGGGTGTGCCAGATCTGCACCATATCTGTAAAACACCGTGGTCTTGACTTTTATCCAGCCCTTGATACCATGTTATGTAGATGGAGATGCATTTGGTGCACCAGTGAGATACTGGGCAGCTTGCATAAGCCATTCTGTTGCCAGGAGTGCACTTTGTGTCCTTCCTTTGTTGTGTATTTAACTGGATCCACGTGATGTCAGGCTTGAGGACAGGCTCAGCACAGAGAAGGTTTCTGTTAAAGAGCCACACTGCCACAGATAAATTGATTATTCATAAACAGTAGGATTATTGACTCAAAATGAGTGGAGAAATCTGGTAACTTTGCTGTGAATATCTCTGCTCTTTTATTCAATAAACAAGAGTGATAGAGGAAGATAGACTTGCTGTTGGTAGAAGAGGCTGCTGCTCTGGTTAGAACAGAGTTGGGTAAAACACAGTTTTTTCTACCTCTTAGCTGGAGCCAAGACTGAATGGCATGTGCTCAGGAGCATGGGGCCTCTCTCTCTGTGGTGCCTTTGAGATTTCATGTTCAATGACTGGTTGCAAATGGGATAAGTGCCTGATGGGGGAGAAAATAATATGTAACTGCATGCTAAAGATTGTATCATACTGGGAGCAGCATCCTAAATGTGTTCACTGATTATCAGCAGTACAAACTAATATTCACTGTTGCATGAACTACTTCACCTGGACCAAAAAAAAAAAAAGAGCTGATTTTCTTTTATATCATGTTCAACATTAGATCATCATGTCTGCTATGGCATTACTGCTCTTAATATTCTTGGATTGGAGAAAACATGCTGTCATTAAGTAATTGGGTTTTAGCACTGAGGATTCTTCTTCTTACTACAAATTTCATGAACCCTGGCACTTTTGAGTACCCCCTTGCAACAGACAGAGCAGTCTTTTTGTCTTGCAAATAGCTTTATTTTAGTTGTGTATTTTGACTCTACACTTAACTAGGATTGGCTTTAAACAAAAAAAAGAGCTTTCTTTAATTCTGGATTAATAATTTTTGATCACTTAAACTATTTTTTTTTGTTTTCACTTCTGTCCACTTTTGCCCTCATGCTTAAGTCCCCCAAAACAACTGAATGCTTTGAAATAAGAAGCAGATAAGTTTTTCTTTTGAGTTTTCTAAGAATTACTATTTGGTCATATTCATTTACCTCGACTAAGTGCAATCCATTCATAATCCCACCAGGTTGCATATGCAACCAATGATTTCTAGTCCTGGTAATTTGTGGGGTTTTTTATTTATCATCCTGAGACTTGCACCCCTGTCTTGCAGTGCCATCCATGCCTGCAGATGAACTGGTTTAGAGCTGCCTTTATTAGATGCCCAGAAGATGCCTGTTCTAAAATAAATAAATATTTTAATGTATTGAATGGATATTTCCAGAAAAACTGGTTCTATTTTCTACTTTGATTTTAATCACTCACTGGCAATCTTCCAGGATTCTGAGAGAAATCCCTGATTAGTACAATCTGAAACTTTCATATGTCTGAATTGTAAGGTCATCTTCCCTTCCTTTTCCTTCATTTTTCTCTTGTTATCCTTTCCTGCTGTTTCCTAGCTCACTATACAAATGATGACTTTAACTTTTTTTGCTGTGTTTAACTTCTCCTTTCTTTCCCAGATTTAAAATCTAAAGTAAAAATCAAACAAGCCTATTTAATTATTTCCCAACACTGCAAATGTGATGATGCCCAGTGAATGACAGTGAGGGTGTGGGATAATGGATTAATTTGCCAGTTGGATTTATAGTGGGAAGTTATCCATAGGGCAACCATTGCCCTTTAAATTTTAAAGCCTCCAATAAATGTTTAATTAGTAGATACTTGGAATGATGTCAGACCTGCTTTTGCTGTATTGGAGGTGCTCTCCTCAGGGTCAGCAGACTGGAGTGTGCAAATGTTCTTCAAGATGCCCCTGCAAAATCCAGCCCTTTGGCTTAAGCTGCTGTGGGAGCTGGTTTTGAAGACCTTTTTCTAGTCTCACTAATGGATGTTCACCTGTTTCTGTTTAGTTCACCACTGCCAGCTGGAGAGGTTGTCTTAAACAGCTACAGCTATTTACTACTTAATGCACGTCTGTGCCCAAGGTCTTTTGCCAGTAGCCTGCAAAGAATTCAGGCAATCTAAAGAGTAATGGGGCTGCCTTTCAATGCAAGGTTAAATTTAAGTTTTATTAAATATCATGCAAGCTGTCTTTGATATTTTCTGACTTTTGAATGATTAAGCAGAAATCAGCTCATGGTCTGCCTACATTGTCAATGCAGACTGCAGAGGATGCTTAAAAGGAGAGTGTCCATCCTCCTCTCCCTCAAGAGTCTCAGTGGATAGATGTTTGCACCCAGAACCCCCACACCCCTATTTTAGCTTTTCTGGAGGCTGCTCCCTGTCAGCATGCTGCTAGTGGTTCCTTGCCCCCCCATCTGCTATTTGCATCACTTTGTCTCCCTCTTACTGGAGCAGAACTGGTGGCAGTGTTTGTTCTTTTGCACAGCCTCATGACAGTTACAAGACCCTTAAAATACCATCCTTTGGCTATGCACAGACCCTTTCAGGCTTGGCCCAGCCCAATCTGTATCTAGTTGCTGAATTGTAATTGCAGCAACCAGACTAATGTCACCAATAAAATCTGTCAAACAGAAGGCATGACTTTGTTTCTCCTCCCTCTGTCATTACAGCTGTTATGGAGTGGTCAGGCTCCTGATCTAAGGGCATGTTTCTCATGCTTTACATAAAACTCTTCAGATCGTGCAGCTGCAGTAGTTCAAATGCAGAAAAGGTGTTTTGATTGCTTGTTCATTCAGCCAAAAATAAGAGCAAGAGTTACCTTTTTGGGCTTCCCCCTCCCTTTGTGTTATGTATCAGAGTTCAAATCTGCTGTGAAGTGAAGAAGATACACATAATATTTTACAGAAAATGTAACTTAATTGAATGCCATTGTGTCAGATACAATTATAGTTCCTTGTTTCAGAAACATTTGTAATTTATTTTGTATTATCACTTTTTGTGATGTACAGGATCTGTGTTACCTCTTATACTGAAATTTCAGTGAACTGCTGGTGCAGTTGCCCTCTGAATTGATGGCACTGTGAACCTTGAAGATGTAGGAGAAAGTTGATTTGAAAAAGAGGGAAGAAGCAAGGATTTCTTCCATTTGACTGGTACCATTCAGAGTAAAACTAACCTTTTGGAAGCACTCAACTTCGATGAAGTGTGATCACAAAAAAGCATTATATACCTGCTAGGCAATTTCCCCTCACTGCTGCTTTTCAACATTGTTTCAGTTTGCTGGAATGCTGCTCCAAGGGACGAGAGTTCAAAATGTGTATCTGACAAAATACTCAATGTGCTGAACAGCGCTTCTGAATGCAAACATATGCACAATTGCTATTTACACAGTTCAGTGGATGTGTATTTTGATAAGTTTACAATATTAGCAGTAACTCCAGCCACCCTGTCTTAACAGTATTTAGGCTGAGCTGCTTAGATAAAATGTTCAGGAGATTTGCTACCTATGTGGGGAATTTCTGGTTCTTGGTGTGATATGCAAATTAGTATAGAGTTGGGATTATAAACTACTAAGTAACTGTACCACTGTTATGGATTATTCCTTATCCTTTCCAATTCTGATGGCTTTTACTGAATATATAGCCTGTAGAAGACTTCTCTTCATCTTGCTTTAATTGCTAGTGAATCTGTTGCATTGGGTTAAAAACTCCCATATTGCCAGATTGTGTTACAGTAATTGGTATCTTTACTTCATCTCAGCAAATGTCCACGCTTTCTGACCAGGCTGTCTGGGGAAAGGGTGTGCCTTGTGCATTCTTGTTCATTGAGTCCAGCTGCCTGCATGACTGCCCTATGGTGTCCCTGCAGACTTTCCTTCAGAGATGAGGAATGAGAAATTTAATCATCCAACTTCTGTCCTTCCTCCTCACACTCAAAAAGATGTTGAATAGTTGGCATTTTAGGTGGAGTTTAATACAGCCAGTTTTTTGCCACTTTGGTGCTTAACTTCTCTTAGATTAACTTGAACTAACTTACCTTCATTGCTGATGTTTAGACTGCCTTTTACCCAGTAGAATGATTTTGGTATTACCTGCAGCAGTTGTTATTGGAGCTGTTAAATTATTTCACAATTGTTGAAACTTCTACAACTTGCTAGAACCAGCACATTTTTGTAAAAATGCTTCTTTAGAGGATCTTGAGAACTGTTGGTGGGATACAAGAAGGCAGCAGCTACTGCTGTGATCTTTTTGCTTCATCCTGACTCTTAAATCCACCCTCTGCTTTGGAGACCTTCAGGTCCCTGTTTCCATTAGGTAGGTGCCAAAGTGATGCCACATCAGTGAGTCAATTGATGGCAGTGCACTTGTGGGTGAGGAGAGTCTTGCACTGCCCATGTGTTGGCTTAGATGGAGGAGGGGCAACAGAGGAGCTGTGTGCCATGGCACTGAGGCCACTGTCAAGGCTGGACTTGGTGTGGGAGAGTGGCTGATTCCAGAGTTTTTATGTGCAGCAGGGAGTTGCATAACAATTTTGATGAGAAAATGTATAAAATGGCCAGCAGAATGTTTTTTGCATAACTGAAAATGCAATATGTGGTGATATCTGGGGATAATGAATTCTCATTGAGATTCTAGAGCTCAGAGGGCCTTCAAAATGTATGGACTGCTGCTCTGGCTCAGGGAACAAGGCATCTGATGTGTTGGTGATGCAAAGAGAGAAGTGTGTGGGTGGAGGAGGTTTAAGAAAAATTCTCTAAAGTACTTTATGCCTTAGACTTTGTGCTTTACTGCAGGTACTGAAAATATGAGTTCTTCTGATGGTGCATGTATGTCATCCTTGTAAGCCAACTTTATGCAAGGGAGATCTTCCACAGTGTTACCAAGAAAAGCAGTCCAATCAAAAATGCTTTCAAAACAATTTTGTGGCTTGCTGTGGTTGTTATCTACTTCCTCTTCCTTCTACTTTTTCTTCTACATCCTCTTGCCCAGTACTGTGAGAGTAGCATGACTTGTCCTGCTGGCCATGAGTTAGTAACATATCATGGCTGAGAGCAAAGGATTTCTTAAGAACTGTCACCTTCTGTGAGGCTGGGACTTGGCTGATGCTGGCCTAGGAGCAAGGAATGAAGCCACCATCCCCTACTGATTTCCTTGTCTGGCTCCAGGAAGATGGGTTTGTGTGTTATCACTAGGCTGCTTTGGGGTTAGTTAAAAGATAGCTCTATGGACTAAATGGGTCTTTTTGCATTTCAGGAAGAAGAAATGCCAGAGGTAGAAATTGACATTGATGACCTCCTTGATGCAGCCAATGAAGAGGAGAGAGCTCTCAAATTACAGGTAATGTTATTTTATAATTTTAAATTGGAAGGTGGCTGAAGTAATGCATCTGGATCGATATCTTATGTTTGATTGAATCCACTGTAAATGTAGAATTAGAATGGAGAGATTCCTAGATCCAGTCTAGCATAGTCTACCAGACTGTTCAAAATTAATCAAATCCTTTTAGATAAAAGTGTTTTCGAAGATAGATGATAACAATAGTAAATAAAAGTTCAAAGATCCCAGTAATAGAGGGAAATATGCTAAGCCAAATTAGCCTCATTCTAATTTGTATAAGTATATAAAATAAAGAACAGAAAACATAGGAAAATGAAGAACAGCACATGGAAAAAGCTATATGACTGAGAGTCAGTTATGATGACCAGTAGTTTCTGTGATTCACTTCAGCAGGAAAAATGTGTATACAGACCAGAAATCTTCCCTTGTGCTTAGACTACTGGCAATTGTTTCTTTCTATACCAGAAAGAAATTGGAACCCATCAAAAAGTTGAAAGAAAGGGTAAGATGGTCAGGAACAGGAATTAGTTGGGAAATTCTAAAGCTATCTGCCAAAATTAAACAGTTTAAACCAGCTCTCTAAACTTTTGAATCTTGTGTGAGGTAGGAATTAATGAATGGAAGAATGAGGGGGGGAAAGAAAAGAATTATCATTGCCTTAATATAAATCTCTCTCTAAATCAATATATAAAACCAATAGGAAATATCTCCATTTATAATGTTTTCAGATGCACTAAGAAAAGTGTTCTAGAGTCGTGGCTTGCCCTCAGCTTGCTCCTGAGAGGTGACTAATGTGGTGCTTTGATGCAGCACATCTCATTTTCGTGCCTCTAAGCACCCATTTCTCAGTGCCCGCTGGCCAGCCACAGAGACTGGGGCATGGCCCCAGGCTGTTTGCTCAGCGTTCATAAATAGCTTTGCTGCTTCTGCCTGAACTAGCTGCAGCAGCCCCCTGCTAGGAGTGCCCTGCTAGGAATTACTAACGTCTCTATTTCTGCATTGCAAAGACTCTCATGTCCTCACAGAAAGCTGCCTTTCACATGTCTGTTCCTGGCAGAAATGTTCTGGGATTCTCCTCCTCTTCTCAGTTTTCCTTGGAGACAGGGGTTTTGTAACTTTCTACCTGGAGAAAAAAGCCATTATTTCTCTCCTGGTACAAATCATTCTGATCCATATAGGGAGCAAAGGTGACTTGTATAACTTTGGGTTTTCACTAACATCTTCATTCAGTGATTTCTGTTCTTGCTTATTTTCTTTCTCCCCTCCCTTGCCAGGTTTTATACCATGACTTGTTTATGTTCACTATTACTCTGTATGGATACTGACACTTTCATATTTTGCTTCTAGGAAACTCTTGTAGATTGCTACAAACCAACAGAGGTAAAAGACTTTTTTAAAATGCTATTAACCTGTGGAAACTGTAGTTATGTTCAAGCTAAAGTAACTTTATTTTTATTCTTATGATAAAGTAATTAGATTAATATTAATGGCTAGCTGATAGACTTGGAGCTTTTTATCCTAAAAATGTTTGTGCCTGTCACTTAGCTACAGTAGGAATGTGATTGTACCCTGTGGAGGAGCTGCTGGTCATTCCAGCTGAACTATCAATATTGTTTGCTGTAATGTCCTTCTGACTATACTGACTTATAAAGCTGCTATGCTACAATAAAACTAAATATAATTATCATCAGATGACTAAATTATTTGCATGTTGGACTGTGCTCTTCACTGTGAAATCATTTAATTTTATCTAGGACAGGAACATTTATTCTGAGAACCTTTATACAGATATGCAGCTTGGCTAATTGTTTGTGTGAATGGACTTGAATAAAATTGTGAGATAACCTGTACTAGCAGGATTTAGTTACTCAACTTTTAACTTGTGTACCTATTGATGTGTCTAGTGCCTGCTTTTCATACAGTAATGTGTGCTTACTAGGAAGAGTAAATATTATAAAGAAACCCCTTCGACTCACTGTAAAAATCAAAAGTCTAGGTGATGGGTCACTTAGTTTCATAAACATAGTCAATTCTTTCCCAGAAGTGGCTGCTGCACAGTGTTTTATAGATGGGTTGGCTTACAGGATTCCTCTTTTCACAGACCTTTCAGCTGTGCGTGACTAGAAGCCAGGTGTTTGGTTTTGAAATAAGGCTTCAAATAGGTTGGTTCTTCTGTAATATCTGTGGCTGTAGCCACATAAACTGGTGGGGCT
This sequence comes from Agelaius phoeniceus, assembly GCF_051311805.1. NCBI lineage: Eukaryota > Metazoa > Chordata > Aves > Passeriformes > Icteridae > Agelaius > Agelaius phoeniceus. The sequence continues at coordinate 59,083,389 of NC_135267.1, forward strand.
TAAGGATAGTCAGACTATCAGGAAGAACTGCTGGTATGGTTGAATAGGCACTTCACAGTCCATGAGATATTTTCTTCAAGGATTTTCCATTTTTATTGACTCCTATGGTAGATTGGGAAGAATCTCCAGAATTGCTATTATGGTTGCTGGTACAAACATTTTGACAGTGGGGAATTGACCCAGAAAGACTCAGCTGATAACACTTGTAGAGTTTGTTGTGTGTTTGTTGTCTCGGTTGCCCTACAGCAGATAACACACATCTTCCTTTATGGAGATGCCATAATGCCAAGTCTTCAGCTTCTCCAGCCTTCTCTAAGCAAGTGCCATTGAACCTTGGTGCTTCTTCTTAAGATAGGTGTGAAGATGGATGCAGCATATGGAGCCTGGTGTAGTAAGAGAAAGCTGAAGTCATGGCTAGGTTGGAGGAACGGGTTGCCAAGGGCTTACCAGTCAGTCAAGTGCTGACCTCTTATCTCTGTGCTATCTGAAGGCAGAGGAAGAAGGCAGAGATCCAATAATCACTCTTCTTCCTTCTTCGCTAAACATGCCATGTGAATGATTTTTTTAGCTGTGAAGTTTGACACAATGCAAGGACAAATTTCAGAGAGCTGATAAGGATACATGACAGATGGCAGTGAGTGTTCCACTGGAAACCTTGGTTCTAGAACTACAGGGAAGATTTGTGCCATACTGGTAAATTGAGTTGGTGTGGCAGTTCTCAGGAAACAACATTCTGGACACATCCTTGTCTGCCCTTGAGGCACCTGGATCAAGGTGAGATTTTAGTACTGAACTGGTGACCTGTGTCTTCAGTCCTTTGTGAATGGGATGGAGGCAGCTCCCTTATCTGTGAGAATTTTCATCTTCCTTGACAATCTATAGAGATAGTCAAGTTGAGAGGGTACTTAATCCACTCACTCTACAACCAGCTGAAAGGAGGTTGTAGGCAGATGGTGTTGGCCTTTTCTCCCAGGAACTAGTGATAGGAGAAGAGGACATAGCCTCAAGCTATGGCAGGGGAGTTTAGATTAGACATTAGGAAAAAATTCTTCACAAAAGGGTTGGTAGATGTGGGAATGGGCTGCCAAGAGATGGTGGAGTCACCACCATGGAGTGTTCTAGGAAAGGTACTTTGTGCCATGGTTTAGTTGACAAGGTGTGTTTGGTCGTAGTTTGGACTCAATCTCAGAGGCCTTTTCCAACTTAATTGATTCTGTGAGGTTAGTTTCCAAAATGAGTCACATCCCAGGACTGTTTTACAATAGCAACTTTTCTTCATCTATGGCATGTTGAGCTCAGTAATACTGCATGGCTGCTAGCTTAGGCCACTTAAAAATAATGATTTTTGTCCTGCCATGTGTGGTCTAAAGAGCCTTTTAGTTGACTTAAACTTGCTATATAAGGATCCACACCTTGACTAGAAAATCTGCAATCTTTTTTTATATTTACAGACAATTCAAAACTCTTGAGGTAGTTGGCTTGTGAAAGGATTTTTAGAGGATTTGTGGAGAATGGATATGAGCTAATGGAATTTCTCCTGACCAATGAAATACAGTCTGTCAAGTGCACTAGGGGTTTTATCATAAAGAGTTATACAATTTGCAAAAGGTAGTGATACCTAACTGGGGGAAAAGTTGTGTAAAATGATGTCCCTGCTATTCAGAACATAAAGAAAAATAGTATAGGCAAAAAGCTTGACTCAAAGCTCTTACCCAGCTGTGAAAAAAACCCTCTAAACCTGAAAATGTATATCTTAAGTCAGTTTTGCTCAGTATCTTCCATTTAGACTAAAGGTTAAGGAAAGACTGAGGAATGTTTATATGTATCCTGGATTGACTTTTCATGAGGAAGCTGAGTTATCCAGGTCATTTAAAACATGGAAAGAGTTCCCAACTTCTTTAATAATTTGGCCAAAGATAGTAGCTGACAGTAACTAATGAGGAACTGTTACAAAACCTTTCTTCTAATGGAAATTTCACTAGACTGTTGAATGTACTTTAAAGTATTAAAAGCTTTTCTTAGGTAGCAGTTATAGCTGTTTTAATTTGTATGGAAATATGCTTAATGTGGGACCTTTATATAAAGAATCATTAAGTACACAAAGGATTTAGTATCTGCTAAATCAGTGCCGTAATCAAATTTTGGATCTGAACTTTTGTAATTGAAGAGGAGCAGGGAGCAGCATCCTCATCCTGCATCATCTGTGTGCCAGTCAGTTCTTCATACAGTCCCACATGTCACTTGTGGAAAATCTCACTCTGACCTTTGTTGAGTTGCTGTCTCAGCTCTGTCTGATGTTCTCTGTCATCACCTGATGGTGGAGAATCTTAATATGTTCACAGTGAATATAACAGATTTAAATATAATCTGCAATCTTGATGATCTTTAGATACTTCACAATAGATTCTTATTTAGGACAGGAAGACAGTTGTGATTGTGAAATCCATGAGGTTTTTTCAAGACACATATTTTGAAGAAGGCTGACTAAATCTGTATTGCTGTTATTTCTGCTATTGGTAACAGCAAGGCCACTTATTCAGACTGGGCATTGGAGAAAATTTGAAGTATTTATGGCTGATGTGAATCAGAGCTTCCAGTAGTGGGAAAGTCAAAGTGATGACAGGAAAAATGACAAGGAAACTCTTAAACTGCTATGGGAAAGAAATCCAATGAGTGGGCAATTTTTATGCTCACTGGCTCCAAAAGATGCAGCTGAGCAACACAAGGTCTGCAGATAATGAGTGTTTGAAGAGAACTGAATAAATTAGATTTGCAGTTTATTTACTTCTTTTCTTATAGAAATATACAAAGCTTGAGATGAATGAGCTGGAGATCTCTCCCACTCAGGCAGGATTAAATCTATTTTGTTAGTACAATTCTTCACTTAGTGCAAAATGGGAGAAAAAGGAGATGAAATTTCATCATAAAAGGAAGTTGCATAGCTGGAAGCTTCTAGTAATAATTTTTAATATGGTTTGCAAACAAACTATGTTGAATTGTTGTGCATATTTTCTGGAGAACTTTGGCAGAGATTTTATTATTGACTACTCTATTACTCCAGTGGTTGGACTATTTCAGCAGCTTCTAACACTTTTGAAAAAGGTAGAGATGCATTTGCTTAACTGTATGTTTCCCCAAGTTTAATTCCTAGTTGGAGCAAATGACAGGCTTGTGATGCAACTTTTTAGAGTTGTCTAGGCACTGTGGTTTTAAAGATAAAAGCTGTTTTGTGTATGTATTGACATAGTGTATGTTTTTAGTATACAGGCATGAATAGAAAGCTCAATGCTTCTGAAACAGAACCCCATAACCCCAAACCATAAGGTTTGAAGGACCTTATGTTTATTTTGCTCCTAATATGTTATCAATTATTTCCAGTTAATGTTACTGTTTGTTTTTTCTATTGCAAGGCAGCAATATGTAGAATACCCACAAGAAGCAATAGTCACTGCAGATGTGTCCTAAAGCCTCAATGCAGTGTGCTGCCTTACATCTGGGCAAGCCAGGGCAGATGATGGGTGGTAAATTATTAAATCACAGCAAATGTATTTTATGTCCATATTACTTGAAATGAAATAAGAGAATTTGTAGAGAAAAAAGGTTAGAAAACATGATTGTTTAAAAGCAATGCAGGCAGATGCATTTCAAGTAAAACATGATTTCTTGTTCATCCATTTGACCACTGAATTCAGTGAACTAAAACTTTTTATGTGCCTGCTGAGATCTGCCCTATATTGTACTACAGCATTGGAGGGAATTAAGGTTGCATGTTTTCATTTCTGCAAGTAATCATGAACACAACTTATACCCACAGCAATATCAGAAGGGAAGAGCAAGGGGTGATTTGACAAGAATAAGCTGTGCTTGTTTACATGCTGCTGAATTGGAGGCTCACTGGGCTGCCAGTCTCAACTGTAGCTAAGCTTTGTGGTATGTAGTTAGTGCCTCATGCAGAGCTCACCAAAAAGTGCTGCAAAAATGTCGTCCTCTGGACACTGATGGTGCTGTGGCCTCACGGGAGAGGGCATGTTGAGGGCATCATTCAGTGAGGCTACAGAGATGCTGCATTGCTTCTTGCTAATAGAAGGCATCTTCTGGCCCTTTTCTCCCAAAGCAGGGAGAACAGTTCCTTTTTCTCTGTACAATTGGCTTTGGGGGGCGTTGAGCCTGTGTGGAAGAGAAGGTGTTTGGCAGTAAGATGGGTTATTATTAAGGTTCTTTCCCAAATAGCTGTGGGATTGCTCTCCAGGCTGACTTTAGTTTTTACATCCAACTAATAAAGCCATCTCCAAGAAATAGCCTTGGGCAAACAGTTAATCTTGGTTTTTGACCTGGCTACAGGGAAGTAAAGCTGTAAAGGAAAGCTGACTTAGGGTTCATTTCATGCTCTAGTGAAGCAGGAGAACTAGAACTCTAAATTTTAGTTTAAAAACTAGTCCCACTACATGTGTACTGTTTGAGGAAGAGAAATCTGGAGAGGCAGAGTCTAATTAGTCTCCAGAATTAATTGGAAGACTTGAATAGGAAGCCTGGAATTCATTGTCTGTCAAATGACCTTATTAAAACAATGAGTCACACCATGAAAGCAGAGAGGTGAAGTGATTTCCTCCCCTTTCCTGAATTATCATTTCACCTTTGTTTTTTTGCCTTTATTATTTTTTTGCCTAAGGCTGAATATAGATGAGTTCTAATGAACTATAGATTTAGTCTGTCTCTCATTAAAATTTGCCTTTAGAATTAGAAAGATATCTTCTAGAAACAATGATTTAGTATTACAAATTAAAAAGACTCTCAATACTTTTAATAAGGGTGCCTCCTTGCAGAAAATCTGTAAAAAAGAATTTAAACTAAGTCTGCATACGTTTTTGCTCTTTCTAAAGACTTTATTTTTCATTTTATTTACCAAGGCACAAAGTGCTGGTGTGAGATTTTTCTTTATTACAAGTGCATGTAGCCTGTGTAAACCTTCAAGGAATAATGAATAAGTTTTTGAATCCTTAACTGAATTATTCTTGTTTTTTAACTCCATGAGGTAAATCAGTATATATAGGTAGATAATTCAAGCTGCATTACAGAAGTGCTTTTAACATAGATTAGTACATGATCAGCTTTCAAATGTCTGATGCTAAATTTCAGCATATCTTGTTAGGGGGGATTTCGGTAAAATGCTCTGTGTAAAATGATTTTTGTGTACAAGGTAGAGATAGATGAAGATATTAAGTTTTGACTCAAATGGCCACAAGGAACAACACTGCAATTTTTGAGCAATGGCATAAGAAAACAAAATGGGTATTGCTGACATAAACCTGAAGTGGTTAGTTATAAAGTGAAGGTTTACTGAAATGCTGTGAAGTCTGCTTTCCTGCCTCCATGAGGGAAAATGTGCATCTTTTCTAGAATGCTGATTTTCCTTCATGGAGAAGGAAAAGCAAAGCAAGAAAGGCACAAATACCAGAGCACAACTGTGTTGATGACAGCCAGCTCCATGTGAGTGTCAGATGCAAAGTGATGCTTAAATCAGAAATGTGCTGAACCAGTGCTGTGGCTTGGGTGTCTGTGGAAGTGCACAACAGTGCTACTGCATTATGCAGAATGTCTGCCACATGCAAAATGCTCTTATTGGGTTTTACTCTTTGGTACTGCAGACCCTAATTTCAAGGAAAAAAAGTTTCTGGGGATAAAGCCTTTAATATTATTATATGTCCTTCAAATGAATGCCTTCTCTGCCTTAAGAATAGTTGCAGTTGCTGAAGATCTCCTTTAGAGGGTTGACCCTACAGTTTGGTTTATTTTGGCAGCATTAAGTTTCTGGATGGTGTTAAACTTACCTGAAAACTTCAAGCAAATATTTTGTTTTGTAAAAGAAGGTGCTTTTGATAACTCTTCAAAGTTAAGGGGGGGGGGGGGATTCCTCTCTTTTGCTATAATGTCGTATTAAAAAGCAACTGACCCTTGGCTGCATTTGATATCTAAGGGAAACTTGCTCCAGACTCTATTGAGCTGTGGGAGAATGGGGAGAGGAATGGCAGGGTGGGATATCCCTAATGACTGCAGAGTGCCATAGGTGTTCCTGTCCACTCTGCAGATGTCCTTTCCTATAAGGCTCTTACTTCAGTGAAGCTGCTGGAGATTTTCCAGATGCAGTAGCTTCTTGCAGAGTATTTGTGGCTTGAACAGACAATTAAAAAGTTTTTCTAAGGGAAGAACTGCACTTCAGCCCATTCTTCTCCAAAGCTGTCCTAATCTGATGGGAGTACAGTTTGTTGGTTTTATTTAAATGGAAAGGCTTGTGCTGAGAGGAGATACAAATGACACTAATCCCAAGTAAAAATCTTCTAAGACTGCTTTATTTCTCTAATGATTGTACTGCAGGGCTTTATATAAGTTTGATAGTAAAAAATCCTGAAGTGTGTTTGTGTGTTTCAAGCAGCACCATGCTATATAGTTTTGCATTATCTAACAGATCCTTACAATGATGATAGGATGACACAGAAATAATGCCAAGTTTGTTGAAAGCTGTGAATTTTTAGGGTAAGCATGTCTTCTTCCTTCTGATTTTTCAGTGGAGAAGTACTAGACTGTGACAAGTTTAAACTTGATATTGTTGCAGTGGTTTGTGCCTTTGTGAAGTAAGACAGCCTCAAGAGGATGGAGGGAGAGGATTTGGGGGTCATAAGAAACCTGTTTTTCTGATCATGTGATTAGGCTGTCTGTCCAGATGGGAAGCATGATATTGATATGCATAGATGTATTCCTGAAGTGGCCTTTGCTTAGTTCAGAATGGAAACCCCACTGTTGTGTAGCTGCTCTGCCTTTGCTGCTGTTCTTTGCAGCCACAGTTAGGGTGGATGCAACAATAATTGTGGTGCAACAGTACATGCAGTTCACTATAGATGTGCATAATCTGTCAGGAAAGGAAATTGGTTTGTTGGGACCATGGTGCCACCAGAAAAACCTGACATATTTCTTAATTTAAAATACACATTTATGCAGATGTTCCTTACACAAAATGTAGCACCTTGTAATACATGTTTCAGTGTGACCTTTTTTGGAAGGTACTGTTGTCATTTAAGTGGTGACTTTGTTCACTGGAATTTTTAACTTCAAGCATTCATCCAGGAAATCATGCTTTTAGTTGTTTCATAGAATCATAGAATGGTTTGGGTTGGAAGGGACCTTAAAGATCACCTAGTTTGAGTGCCAAGGGCTGGGGACACCATCCACTACTACAGGGCTCAAAGCCCTGTCCAACCTGGCTTTTCATATCAACCTAACTGAATAATTACATTCCATGTTTACAGCTAGCTGAGAAGAACCTTTTTGTAGGTTCATACACAGTGCTGTGGATAAACATTATTTTCCCAATGTGACAGTAAGGAGGTCATTTAGCTTTTAATGCACCTGCAAGAAATTGTATACCAGAAGAATTTCAGAGAATGATGCAAATCTGTAAGCTTCTCACACAGTTCTCACACAGTTTAAAAAGAGGAAATCTGCTGAAACTGAGGAAAATATCACTGTGTATAAAGGCCTAGTCCGTTAATTAGTTTGTTGGGTTTTTTTTTTTGGGGGGGGGGGGCATTTGTTTTTTTGTTTTCAAAGTAGTGTCATTGACTTAGTTTGCAACTAGTTCAACCCATGATAAACCAGTGGTGCTACCTCTGGCTCCTTGTTCCTGCCTTGCCTTGGGCTGACACAAGTGTTAGTGTGGGCTGAGTGGTGGGCCAGGTCAGAGAGCTGAGCCAGCTTGGAAAGTAGCAGGGCAAGAGGAAAAACACCTGAGTTTTTTAGCCAGATCAGCTTTCTTGTACAGCTCACTATGCAGCCAACCAAAATACTAGCTCCAGCATGGAGAGTGGCAAGAGAAACACCTCTTTGGCAAGAGTGCTGCTTTCTGTGCAGGCTTAAGCTGTGCAAGGCTGCTTTGACTGTTTGCATTGTATCCAGCCACAGGTTTTGCTTCATTCAGTAGTTGGTATAAGGCCCTGTGCAGTAAAAGCCTGAAAGATGGGTTATAACTGAGCCAGCATAATCACAAGGAAAAGCTCATTGTTCACACTTCTGCTGGATGGAAAGGATGTGTATAAGGTTCCTGGTGATCAGGTCAGAGAAATTCCAGCTTAGCAGTAGAAGCTTAAATAAAAATATATCATTTGTGTATTTTTAAAAAAACTTGATTATAGTATTGTGGGATCATTAAAATTGCTTATGTTTTCTGTTTTTTTCCTAGGAATTTATCAAAGAGCTGCTAACTCGGATAAGAGGAATGAGGAAACTCAGTCCCCCTCAAAAGAAGAGTATATAAATAACTCAAAGTAATAGCACTCTGTAAAAGACATGGCAAGGGAAAAGGGACTTTGAATACAAGACCTTTATTAAAATAATTGTCTTTCTCCACAACTTTTTTGATTTTATTCAGTTTTGACTCAAGGAATTTTTTTGGTGTGTTTTAAGGGTTCTTTTTAAAGTGTCAATTATTTTTTATCAAAAATATCAACAATTTGGATGCTGCTCAACTTTCACCTGGAGGATTTCTGAAGCAAGTGAAGAATCCAAGAGTTAGAGATGAGGGGCAGCAAGCCTGTGTGGTGAACCAGAAGATCTTGTAAATTTACAGAGCTAGGAGACTTCTCCTTGCAACTAGTTGGATAACGTTTCTTAAGTTGGTTGTACATTTAACTCATGGATGTCAAGTTTCTTGTGCTTGTCTGTACATAAATTTTAAAGTGGGTTGTGAATACTGTTTCACATGGATGGAAGGAGAAGTTTGTTATAGTAAATTATTTAAATGGTGGTTATTGCAAATTTGCTACCAAAAGGTACCAATTTAGATTACTAAAATGAATGCTGCCATTTTTCTAAATACCCTTAAAGCAGCCCAGTGAAGAATCTCATCATATCTCCTTGTTTAGACTGCAGCATATGAAAATTGGGAATTTTAAGGGCTCAATTTGTAGAATTAAAAGTTATTTGATTGACTTTGATGCTTTGCCAGGATCGCTTCCTCTCCACCTCATGGTGTCTTGGAGCTGTGCTGACCTATACTGAAAATGGGCCTGGAGTGATATCTAGAGAAATGTCCATGAGCATTTAAAAGCTGGTTCATGCTGGAGGGAAGGCAGTGATACCAAAATGAATTGCAAGTACTGTATTGCATTTAATGATGTGGTCTTAATCAAATGCAGATTCCTCTCCTATAAAGGTAGGCAAAGAGTAATACAGCCTTTGTTTATGGCTCTGCCCTGAGAAGTGGGAGACTTCTTAACTTGGGCTCTCTTACTTGTAAGAGCAAGAGCAGAGATCCCTGCTCCCTTCTGGAAAATGTCCTAACTAGAATGTTTGACAAGCTACCATTTACTGGTAGGTGACATTAGTCAGGCATTTTATATCAAGGGTGCTCTGAACATATTTTATTTTTCAAAAGAAGTACATGTTTGTGAATTTTATGTATACTGGCAAGCTTTTTTAATGTATTTAATTTTGTAATGTTTACTGATGATTTTATTTACCAGATATTTACTCAAATAAATGGAACAACTTGTGACTTGTTACATGTACACTTTACAAGACTACTGTTGCTGAGTAGGTTTGTAAATGGAACTGCTTGTCAAAAAGAGAAGCCTGTAAGCTGGTAAGTACATGGGAACTCAGCTGTATTGACTCTAACTGGCTTTTAATGTGCCCAGTATCACTCACACTCCTGTAACCTGGTGCACATTTGAAAGTCTCCTCCAGATGAGGCTTTCCTTCCCTGTGCCTTAGGGAATTTAACAAAGGGTGGGGGAAAAAAGCTTAGAAGTTCTTTCAGATAAATGCTGACAAATTCAGATTTTTTTTTGTCCACCAGAGATGGACTGTAGGGGAAGGCTTACTTCAGTGGTTCTCAGTTTCCTAGTGAAGGTGTGGCAGAAGGGGATCTTTCAGAAGGAGACACTCTACCTTTCTTCCTCTAGGCACCTTTTTGGATCCTCAAGAATTTCCAGCACTCCTGAGAAAATACTCACCTGCAGCATTTTAAATTTAAATCTTGTATCATGCTGAAGTTGCAATTTATCTCTGGTTTGGACTTGCTGGCAGTTCTCATGTCCTCTATTGAAATGGAGTCTGAAACAAGCCACAGTTGGAACAATAAGGGTTCTAGTAATTTTCACATTCACTGATGCATTTTGTGACTTCATTGACAATTTCAAATATCACTTTTTTTTCCTTTATAATAACCGTGTGCCAAATCAGATGTCAATTAATGGCAACTATACCAGATCTCTTATTACCTCCAGCAAAAAATGCTATCCACAAATATTTTTTCTTTCATGTTGTTTGGCTAAAAGCTGTCCACCCAACTGTACTCATGACACATTTATGTCTTTTATCCTATTCATCTTGCACTGAGTAGCTGTGGAAAGTAGCAGTGTACCCTTTCTAAAACTAATAGGTTTGGTGGTGCACTTAGAAATGGTGAAGGCTGGGACAGTCCTTACTGTTGATGGGCAAAGTCACTTCTGAGAAGAGTTTCCTCCAGCACCACAGGTTTTGCTGTCTTAGAACTGTCAGGGAGCAAAACCAAGCTCTAAATAGCTTTTGTTTGCAGCTGGCCTGATTTTCCTGGGGACTTGTGGGGTCTTATTCTTACTAATTTTTACTTAATGGAGCTACTCTTGGCCTTGGTGTTACTGAGGGGGGAATTGACCCATTCACTAAAGATTTAATTGTGCTTTATGTCTTTATACTGCGTGGGTGTTCTTGGCTCTGGGGAAATATTCAAGGAGCATATAAATAGCACTCTGTTACTGAAACAACTTGAAATTAAATCTTACAGCTCAGTCTCTTTACTGTCTTGGCTGGACAGCTTTCATGAGAAGGGCCAAGTTGCTGCAATGAGAGTTTCCTCTGGGCTTTTTAAGTGGCTAATGAAAGAAACTGAAGTTCCTTCTTATAAATACATAGTGAAGCTGAGGTTTTTGTTTTGGAATTGAAGTGCCCTTGCAGTGTTAAAAAATTGCCTTCAAGAGCATGTGTTTCTGGAATCTGCTTCATGACATAATTAGCTTTTGCATGTTTTACAGCAGGACCTGACAGTTGGCTTAGAAAGAAAAGCAAAGTGCTTGTATAATTATACTGAGTGTGCCTCAGGAGGCTGCAGTGACAGGGTGCTGTTTTCCTGTGGCACAGAAGAAAGGACATGAGCCATTTGCCTGCCAGTCTTATTTTTGTTCCTTCCCCCCAACAATGGGGTTTACTCCTGAAGTTGCCATTCATGCAGGGAACATCATGCAGAATGTGGAAGGGAGACTTTTTCTATTCTCAGAGAATATGGTCAAGAGAAGCAGGAGCAAAATATCTGTCCTGTTTGTGCACTTGAAGCTCTTTGACACAGAGTCTTAGTAAGAATTCTTAGTACTTTATGCTGGTAGGTAAAATAGCATAAGTGAAATTGAAATTACTCAGCAATTTATTTCTAAATGGTTTTTCAGATTCAAGACAGTCTTAATGTCAACATGCAGCTCCAGGGTACAAAAAAATTTCTAGCTACATCAACAAAAAACCTATTTGAGTGGAAGCTAGAAGAAAATGCAGGTCTTATTCTGAACAAACAGTATTTTGAACTGAAAACTCTGAAGTGCTGTAACAAAAGGAAAAATTGCTTCTTGGCTGCATAAGATTTGTCACTGTATACTGCACAGATTGTATTCAGGTACTGAGTAACTGCATGCAATACTTTTTCAAAAGGTGTTGAGATTTGGGGAGGAAGCCAGAAAAGAAATCAGATGTTGGGAAGTCCAGGAAAAAACATCACTAAGAAAATGTCCTGTTAGGAAAACAGAAGAGTCTTGTGTTACTGCATATATTTCTGTATGGAAAGAAAATGAGAGATGTCAATGCTTTCATGTATTGGAGAAAAGCATGAAGAGGAGAAATGTCTGGAAGATAAAGGAAGGAAACTTGAAGTGTTGAAGAAAATAGAGCATCCTGATGGTGATGAGCCCTTTGAGCTTGCTACTGTGGGAATAGGTGAGATTGACATCTATAAGTATCTCCAAATGGAAATTGGATGCTTTTCTAGATAAGATGTCATTGGACAGTTACTCAGTTTCAGTTAAGGTAATCAAAGGCCTTAAAACTCTAGACTTCTGCTTTGTGGGGTTTTGCTTGTTTGGTGTTTTTTTTTTTTCTATGATCGTTTTAGGTTTTGTTTTGGGATTTTTGTTTTGTTTTGGTTTTTGGTTGGTTCTAGATTTTATGTTAAAGCAGAGGAAACTAATAGGAAACTGATTTCTATGTATTATGGCAATGTAATGACATGCTTATGTAGTGATTAAATCAGATTACTAATACTAGCTACACATTTTATATATAACTCAACTACTTTTTATTTGACGTTCATGGTACTACTTTTATTTTTTCTGGAAGTAAGAAAATAGGAATTGTGAATGTAATTAAAGTTGCTGTTGAAAGCCAGAGAGAAATTGAAATGGAGAAAATGTGACAAGTGCTTAGTGCAGCAAATTTTATTTTTGCCACTGGAGGATTCCGTCATCAATGTGTAAATAGAGTGTTTCTGAAGTTTTGAAATTGCTATTTGTAATAATCAAACCTAGAGCTGATGGGGTTTTATTGTTTTGTGGTTTTTTTGGTGGAAGTAATTGCCAAATTCTATGAACTTACACTGTTTACAGACTTTACGGTTTTCCAACAAAAACTGACATCAGTTTTTTAATGAAAGTGAGCTATTTAAAAAGTTATCCTAAAAATGTATATAAGACTGAAAAAATCTTTTGGAGGTGCAGCTAACAGCTTTTGTTTGGTAGTATTGAATTGGTCTTATTGAATTGGTATTTTAGTTAAACTTTTTATCTTCCAAGATCAAAATCAAAAATATCCTGTGGTAGCCCTTAGCAGAGGTTTCAGTCTGCCTAACTGTATATTACTGGGTTGGACTTGAAGCCCATAATTACTTGGCAAAAAATGTAGCAGCTGATCCTCCTCAAGGACAGAGTCTTGTTTTACCACCCCTTCTAGGGCCAAAGGGGATGAGAGCACAAGAGGCTTTCCTGCCTTCCTAAAGGAGGATCCTACATTCAGTGTCAGCAAGGCTTTGGCTCTTGCAACAGTTTTGTGCCCAGTTTCTGCACTAACCCGACAAACTGCATGTTTTCTGTTGTGTCTTTCCAGACTTAATTTCAAGCCTGCCAAAGCAATAGTTACTAAGTCAGTTTTGGGACCCTTTGTCTCCTGTACCTCATGATGTGTTTGCCAACAGTCTGCATTATTTTTCCCCATTCCTTCAAGTTTGACAGCTCAATTATTTCTCTTAGGAGAAAGACTTACTACTATATGGAAATGTGTCATGGTGCTATTTCTGCCACAGTGTTTCTGCTGTCAGTACCAAATCAATCCAAAATACTAGAAAGAATGCTGTAAATTTTAGTGTCTTCTGATTTATGGTCTCATACTGCTGGAGTTTACTCACTTTTTGCATTATTTCTTTATTTCCTTGAGTAAGTTTTCATCAGAGTGTGTATGCAACTCAGCCACAGACAGTAGGAAGAGAACAAAGCTCCTAGGAGTAATCAGTTTCTCTTACATTCTGAGAAAGAAATATAAATGTGGTATTTATTTTTTTCCCCCAAATATCTGGAAGATGCATTTGCAGTGCACAGAAATGTTCTTGCTTAGAAACTTCAGGGTATAGTGTAAGTGATGAAACTAGGGCTGAATGGTGCAGACACACAAACTCACCAAATGGACACATTCCTTGTGTCCTTTAGGAAAAGAAAAAATAAAACCAGATTCATGTCTCCTGAGCTCAGTGCTTGTCAGAGAATAACCTACTTCTCTTAGGCTGTGCTGGGCTTTGTGCTGGTCCAGGCAGGGACCCTGTGGTGATGAGTACTGGTCCTTGAAGAGTACTGCAGATATGAGCACATTTCTGTAATTGCAGACGGGCTAAATTGCTTAATCCTGAATCCAGTGTTTGGGCTGTTAAGAAGCCAGTGTTTCAGGCAGTGTTGGTAGGACGTGTCATCTCCCTTTTTCATTTTGCATTTTGCAGACTTGTGATGTGCACAGTCTCTGCTGCCACTGCCACTAAGGAATACTGCAGTTTTTCAGGCATTAAATCAGGAAAGAGCATGTTTTCATTTGGGAAGTGCAGTAGTTTGTTACCAGCCCACACATACCAATGACTTTGTTCCTCTGATGTAGGTACCTAAAAAACATGCCTTTCAAATGGGTATGGCTGTAAATACACTGTTACCAACTGGCAGTGTCTGGTTCTGTGAGAAAATGAAGCTGTTCAATGTTCCTTTTTATAAACTAATTTAATTTATGCCTCCTAAACTTCAGTTAACCTTTTAATATATGTTTCATAGTCATAAGAAAAGCTTTAGCACCTTTGGAGATTTTTTCTGGGGCTGGTTTAGACTTAGAACCAGGTACAAAATGATCTGATATTGGAAAAAGGCTATAACTAGTTTGTAAGATTCCCTTCTTTAGAGTTGTCTCAAAGGTGTTTCTGTTTCCATATCAACAATGTACCACAGTAGTGCTTGTTTTATAATGGTAAATCCTTAGAATTTTAATAATTTGCCTCATGTGTTGGCTCTTTCTTTTGTCCTCTGATGTGCCTTGGCCAAGAGCTGATATTTAAAGTATTGATTATTTCTTCATCTATGAAGTTGTATGTTCAGCTTAGCACTTAATCAGTCTGAGGCTGGGTTTTTTGTGCTTGGCACAAGGACAACGTGTTTAAAAATATGTCAACTTCTCAAAAATAAAAGTTTTAATGGCAGGGTTGAGTGAACTGATAATTTTCCTCTCTTGGTTACCTTTGAAATCTGGAAAACCTGAGCGCTTCCTGAAATTTGCATGATTTTTTCTGTTCTAATCTTGTTAGATGTTTCCTAATTAATTTAGTACTTGTATTTCTTACAGTTTTTATTTATAGTAACATTTAGTATCTGCTCTAACAACTTTTCACCCTCCCTCAAAATCTTCCTCTTCTGCTCTCATCCTTTTGCAACAGAAATTCAGGTATGTCAAAATTATGCCACATCTGCAGCACCAGCAAAGATAACTAGACAGGGATTCAAGAGAGATAAAATAAATCAGACTGACCCACAGTATTGCTGTGTTTTCTTTGCTGGAGAAAGTTAGGCTATCATGCCCAGCCCACTCCTGAATTTCACATCTCCTTCTCACACAAAGCAGACTCTTCCCTAGGAGAGTGTGTTTATTTTAGTTGTTTTAGCACCCAAATTGAAGCACTTAAAACTCTGAGATTTGGTTCAAAAATCTCAGATGGAACTAATTTTTGAGGTTGGCTTTAAAAAAAAATCAGTTTGGGGTTGTCCTTTGTATCCAACCACTGGGTCTTATTAATTAGAAATGGTGGAGCAACTGTCAAATATGCAGGGGGGCAGGGGCCCCAGATCAAGCAGCAGGCAAGGAATATGCTGCCCTTTCACTTCTTTCAAAGCTCCCTCACTGTCTGAACCTTGCTCATCTCAAGTGCTCAGGAATTATAAGACAACTAAAACAGGCACTCTGAGGCTGGAGTCCTGAATCTTTTATAATGCTTTGATTGTTCCTTGAGTTGCTTTCTCAGGGACCACTTGCAATTTGTTCGTACTGTTGATGGGGAACTGAAACTTCCTTTCCCAGCTCCAGCAATTTCAGGAGCAGAAATTCTCAGAAAGATGCTGGGCTTGTGATAAAAAGCATTAAAGTCAGAGACAATCAGGGAAATAACATCTGTAGGTGCTGGAGTTGATATTACTCTTGATCTGCTACAGTGCCCTTTTGGATGCATCTCATGTAGCCCATGGAGCTCCCCCTGTGCTGGTAGAAGCTCAAGCCTGCTTGTGCATAAAACCCTACGAGGCAGACAAGCTAGGTAAAATTAAAATATCCTGGTGTTGCTTGGCATTAGATGGTTTACTCTTTATCCATTTTAGTGGTTTTCTCTTTATCCATTTCAATGCAGGCTACTCATTTCATTAGCTGGAAAGCAACCTGCCTTTAAAGTAGGTTGGTGATGGGGGCTTTTATATATACTTCATCCCTGCTTTACTGCAGTACACAGGGACCCTGGTGGAAAAAAAGCAGTTCTTCAGTGAGTACTAGAAACAACCAGCTCTCTCTTTTTGGTATAAATAGTTGAGGACAGAGAGAAGCAAGCTCATTTTTAATATGTGTTTAGATTGAAAGTGAGTTGCAGTGGAGCCTAGCTAACACCCCAAGCAATTATACTTCCAAATTTTGCCCTTTGGGGAGAGAAGAAGGCTGTCAAATGCTGGGCTCCCTACAAATCAAAAAAGTCTTTTGAGTTCTCTTCATTTTTAAAAGGGTCACTTACTGAGAGCAAACAACTCTAATAAATGAATAGGAGTTGCTCAAAACTTGGCAGAAGGTTTCAGAGCTGTGTAATGGCATTTGGGAGATGGGTACACAGCTTTCTATGCCATGTTTGAGGGGAGCTCCATGGGGCAGCAAACTGAAATGGCAACATTTTCATTATATCCTTTTTCTGTAAATGACAGAAATTTAGGTGTGGGGTTCAGTTATCCACAGATCTTTTCCTCATGATCTGGGAGTGCAGTAGTGCTGAGGGAAACAGATAACCAGCAGTTAATTTCTGTATACATCTTTGGACAGGGACTATTTTACCAGATTTGTGTGAGTGCTGTTGGGAGTTATTCAAATGAAACTGGAACCCTCCCCCTCTTAGGGTGGAGCAAGGAATTGAAAGAGTTCCCAGAGAAAGACCCGGTCTGCATGGAAGAGCAGGTGACCCCACTGGTTTATGTGGTGTCAGACCACTTGAAGCTGAGCCAGAGGCCAGTGCCACAGCAGCATATGAAAGACTTGAAGTTATTTACTTAGACGTATGTAAATATAAGCAAATGACTGAGCTCTTGTTTTTAAAGACCACAAAATACTTTCCTCCCTATTTGTTGGCATTAATTAAACATAATTTAGTTCTTTACTTCATCTGTTATTCTGGTGCCCACTGACCTGGGTCAAGGCTGAGATTTCTGCCCCATCCATTCTGTTCCAACCTAAAAATCTCTGTCTGCCATTTTGTCATCTGTCTCCTGTGTTGCAGATCTTGGAGAAATGTTTCCCACAAGAGGATATAAGACAGCATTTTGCATTTACCCACTGCCATGAAACTGGATGTTAATTCCTACTACTTGGATGATCCCTACATGGATCATGACAGTGTGCTATCCATCACCACTTAGGGAAAGAGAAAAACTCCAGTGAGCACAGCCTGCCTGCTGGCTCCAGCTGGGACTCAGATAAAACACACAGACTCTCACAAGCTCTCACTTAAAGTGGTGTCAGCAAGGCCCCTGGCTGAAAGCCTGGTCATGGATGATGCTCCCACCTGCAGATGTCAGGTGAGCCTGTCAGCAGCAGTGCCAGGAGCAAGGAGCAGCACTTCCTCTCCTCCTCCTCCTCACAAAGCTCTGGACAGTCAATGTGCCAAAAGCTTTGTGTAAGACAGTCTGCTGACATTAGTCTCGGGTATCTAATGTCAGATCACGTTGTCAAATCAGGTTGTGATCAATCTCTTTGAAGGAAGGAAAGGAAATCCCGGCGCCCCTCGTAAACTTCAGTGGTAGTGCTTCTCAGGACAGACATCTAATGGTATTTCAGTATTTTTCCTTCCTTATTCCCTGATTTCTAGTTCCCTAAAGGAGTGGAGTCGGTTCTTTCAGCAGCTGATACGTCAAAAGCATTCAGGGGGAAACTACAGGAAGCTGGCAGTGACTTGGAAAAATGAAGCAAATCTGCAGGGAATCTCTTGGCTGATTCAGTGGCTTTCTAACATCTTTCCCTTCCAGCTGGACCTGCCTCCTGGTAGCAAAGGCCCTGTCTAGGCTGAACACATCAGAGACAGCACACTGACCTCTTTAATTTCTGAGGATTAATGAGGTTTTACTGCTTAAGGTAAACACCTAAATTAATGCTGAGAAGCTTTGCTCACATTTCTCTATCTTTTTCCATCTTCCATCACCTCTCAGTTATGACTCACTGGCAAGAGTCATAAATAATGTAGTGTTTTTAAAATAACTCTGAAAAAATTGAACTGTGCAGTATAAGATCACTTGTGAAGAAGGAGCTGTGGCAGATGTAACAAGTGGGAATCCTGCTGAGGCACTGTTGTTGTTTGGATATATTTCAAAGGTTTAAATAGGATTAAGGTATTTATTATTATTAATGGGAAAATAATCTTTATCCTTCCAGAACATTAGAGATATGATGGTTTTTTATGCCATAGAGGAATACTCTATGGGCAAGTACAAGGTTCTTGTAGTCTAAACAGTCAAGCTTGAAGCTTACCCAGACTGAGGATTTTCTCTTACTAGCAGCACACACTGCTCATTCTGCTGCAACCTTGTTAAGGCCAAAGGCTGAAGCATTCATAATAACTACTGACTGAAGTGCCTTGATTTATTGGTGTTCCACATGGGGCACCTTAAATTGGCCTTTATTTTTAGAATAATACTCTTTCACACCTGGAGCACCATAAATTTGAGGCTCCCAGCTTGCTGGTCATTCTTGAAAACCTTTGGAATATTGATGGATGAACAAATAGCACATGCCTAGGTAAGATGATCTGTGACTGCTTGTTGCTATAGCATTAAGAGAGGAAAAAAATAAAGATAGCCTTTATAGTTAAATAAACTGCCATATTTTGACAGGATAATGCTAGCATCTGATTTTTAGGGCAAGCCAAAGGCTTTTTCCCTCATAAAAATCTTGGATTAAATTTGAAAAAAACCCCACCCTCTCAAATGACCTTCTGTTACCCCAAGAACTCTTAAAATTTCAGAAGGTACCCTTATGTAAAATACTCCTTTTACACTGACCACTGCTTCCTCCTTTGTCCCTGGCATGTGTGCAGCACTTTCTGCTATTTGAAGTGGGGAGAGGTGTTTTGGTGTGGTTGCCTGCCTCAATTCAGGACACATGAATATTTTTTGCTGCTGAGGATGGTCTTCCTGGTGTATGGAGAAGAGCAAGGTCATCTGGAGCAGCCTAAGGAAGAGAATAAATCAATGAACCAAGCAAAGGCAGTTGCTGGTAACTAGCTAAGAATAAAGAGTCAGGCTCATGTGTGCAATATTCACTGTCAGCAAACAGAGCTTGAAATCCTCAAGCCAAATGGTGAATTTCTGAGCTCAGGATGGGCTTGGAGGAAGTGGAGTTGTAATTGGATCTTGGGATGCTGTGGTCTGAGTGAAGGTCAGCTTCAAACAGTGTTTGCTGACAAGTGCAATAGATGAGTTGCTGTGTGAGCTGGCTTTAATGGACTTGAATGAAATAAGAAACGTTGGACCCTGATGTGTTGTTAAAGGGTTTTGTGTATGAAGCCATTATCTCTTGGTTTTTTAGCCCCACTGGTTTTGCCTGGGAGATGGCAGAAAACCTTGTGGAGCTCTTTCTGACCCAGCTGGTGGGTAAGGAGAGACCTGAGTGCCTGACTGCAAGGTTTCCAGCCCAGCGAGTAGCCTGAAAAGACCTGGATTATTCAAACACGCTATTAAAACCCTATAGATACTCGGGGAAGGAAGTAGCACATGTGAGGTTTCTTCAGTGCTTAGTCTGGCCTTGGATTCATGTATTGCTCTTCAGTTTAACTGGCTGCTGTGGTTAGGTAATGCTGCCTTGACATACTTGCTTTCAGATGGTAGTAGCATGCACTGGACCAGGGCTTGATCCAGGTCAGTAGAAAAGTAAAATAAAATATTCCTGACCTGTTACAGACAAAGTCCCAGACTGCTCCTTGCTGTGCTTGCCCCCATGGGACACTCCACTGTTTGTCCCTTTAGCCTTCAGGCTCTGGTGGCCATCCTTGCCATCCTTCACGCATGACCTGACCCCTCCTGCTTTGGCAGCTCTTCTTTGCCCACAGGAGGGGTGACTGAACTGCCTCCTGCCTCACCCCCCTCCTGTCCCCAGGGCTCTGTTCAGCTCTAGTATCTCAGTGCTGTGCAGCACTGCGAGGTCTCTGTCCGAGCTGAGGGCTGGTGCTCCCAGCCAAGCAGCTGCACAGCATCCTCCTGTGAGCAATTACAGGGATCTCCCAGTCTATTACTGCTCTGCTGCACCTGGGTGCTGTGCTGGGGATTTCCCGTTTGGCAGGGAGGAACTCCCAATACAAATGAGCTTGGGCTGCAATAAAGAAAAAAAAATGCAGTTGATAAAGGATATTATCTCCTGAAACTGTAATTTAGGCTTGCTCTTGTGCCAGCAGTCTTCTGTGTGGCCTTATGACAGTTGTTTCTGTGCGACAACACCTCCCCCTCGCACTAATGGTCCAGGGCTGGCTTTGTCACAGGGATATTGCCAGGATAAATGCAGCTGAGGCCACAAAGCATTGTGGTGCCATGAAACACTTCACTGGCTTGATCGATTGCGTGCCATAAACAGGATGTCTGTCACCTAACCCTCATCACAGGACACCTCACTCTCACCTTGATGAAGCAGATTTTCTGAGCTTGCCTGGAAATTGTGTTGATATTGTAAAGCAGAAAGCAAAGGCAGCCCCAAAGTCCGGCGCATAGAGACAAGGAAGGTTATTTTTAACAGTGTGGGAAGTGCTGTACTCACAGGGCTAATGCTGCCCACGGGACGTGCCTTGCATTTTGCTTAACAGAAGCAGAGCCCTCTCGAGTTACGGAGCTGAAGGGGAATAGCAAGCTGGTGTGCTAATAATTCCCATGTTACTATTTTTAAAGTTCTGCCTGCGTTGTCTGGAGCACTGTTACCCAGCAGTGCCTCCCAATGCCAGGTTATTTCAGGCAAAGCTGGTGTTTGAACTTAAATCTGTACTAATTTACTTGCTTTTTGTTTGCTTCCCTTCTCCTCGTTACGGTTTATGCACTTGTAAATTAAAAAAAAAAAAAAAAAAATAGAGAGAGAGAAGCTTGTAGCCAGAAACTAGAATTTGACAAAATTCAAGTTTCTTGTCTTGTTCAAATACTCAGAGCTGTATTTACAGAGTCCCAGCACCCTTCACCTTAGTTGTGGGGACACAAAATGACTTCCATGAGTTTTTTTGTCTTGATGGCTCGATGCTTTCCTGGTCAGCTTATCTGTGAACACACCACTGGACACATCCAGACAAGCTGATGGGTCAAATAATCAGAGGTACAAAGCTGCTTGCTGCATGCCTGTCCTGGTCCCCAGTGGAGGCTTGCAGGGAGGCTTCCCCTCTTGCTGTGGGGCTTGGTGGAGCCTCTGCTCTGCTGGCAAAGCTCTCTGGGAAATCTGGATCCCTTGCAAAGGCTCTGGTGATATGAACCGATAACTGTGAGGATGCCCCTGAAAGGGGAGCTGCTGGAGGAGCAAGCAAGGCTGTTATTAGCAATAAAAGCTGAAATATTTGTGAGAGTGCCTCTGAAAGAAAGTGCTTTTTCTATGAGGGGGGGGAATAGCCAAAGTGCAGCTTGTCTTCTGTGGTAACGCTGTTTCTTACCCCTTCCATGCACAAGGAGATTCCAGCACATCCCTTTTCTGTCAGCCTGTTGCTGCTGTGATTAAGCATCACTTACCTGGGGGTGGAAGGACTGCTGACTTCTGCAGTGTTCCTATAGTGGCAAGCAGCCTTCCCAGGTTTGTGGAGCAAATGGGGAAGGGGGAGAGCTGAAGGGGAAAGGAGGCAGCTCGTTTTTGGGGTCTCAGGGGCAGGAGGTGGGAGCAGAGAAGTCCTTACATGTTGAGCAGTCTTGCTGTAGCCTCTGAATCCCCTTGCTGTAGTCTCCCATCTGCCAGCACACAAAGGTGTAATATAAAGGTTATACCACTGCACCAATCCAGGCTTCATTTTTATTCCACAGGGGGTTAAATTATTTATGTTCAGCACAGCAACAACTGAACCTGCTGTTAGAAGGTACCTTGCAAGACCTTTTTAAATATTTAATACTTACTAACAGAATGAAGCAGGAATAGCTAAAGTGTTGAGGATGCACTCAATTTTTAAACAGTGAAAACAAATTAGGCAACATTTCCGAAGACAAGTGTGCAAAGGCCATTTGCTTCATACCAAGTGGTCTGCACAGTGACAGGAGACCATCTGGCTGATCTGGATTTTTATGTGGGGCTGACTGCACAGTTAAATGGACAGTGCTCTTAGAATGATGATCCTGTAGATTCAGCTGCTTGGCAGCACCTGGGTCTATCTCTTGGGTAGCCACAATGGGAGCCAGGCACTTTCCTTTCTAAAGATGCATCTGCTGTGGGCAAATCTCGCTGTGGTATGTCCTTGTAGACCTACGCTGGAGCTCTCGCTCTGCCAGCTTCCCTCTATTTTCCCTTCTGCGTGGGTGGATGTTGCCAAAGCGAACGGATAGCGATCGTGCTTCCCCCAGGCACAGAAAATAGAAAACATTCTCTGGCAGCTTTCTTGATTTCTTATTCCAAATTTGTGTTTATCTTATCAATATTCATGGTGCTCTGTATGTTCTCAAGGTATCTCATAGGCCAGTGTGAGACTAGGTAGATTCAGGAAAGCTCTGTTCTCAGTAGGGCTTGTGGAGCAACTGGACTTGCCCAAGACAATGCAGGAAGTACAGGGCAGGGGGCTTTGCCTCCAAGTTTGCTGGATATGTTATTGTTTCTGGCTGCTGCCACAGGAGCTTGGCACAGTGTCCCTCCCACTGTTGCTGGTGGCATCCAGAAACAGCAAGGGGCAGCTGTCGGTGTGGCTTTACAGCACCTGGGTGGGAGGAGTGGGTATGGCTTCCTGACCTCAATCTTCCAAGAAAGGCCAATGGCTTTTGTGGAATGTAAAATAGTGATCTTGGGTCCCTGCAGGGAAGGAGGAAAAAAACCAAACGAACTCAACACCCAGCTGAGGCCTGGATGCAGGAACAGCCCTGTTTAGAGCATCTCCCCTCTGTCCACTGAAGCCAAAGGGCAGGAATAGCTCTGCCAGAGTCAAGAAAGGTTGGCTCTGTGGGTGGACTGAGGACATCTCTGCACCTGGGTCTGGACTGTGAAACACAGGCTGCCAGCCATAAGGATCAGGGATGAGGTTAGCACAGAGGACAAAGGGGAGAGCAAATGTGTCCTAGGGAAACGCTGCGCTTGAGCTTTGCCTCTCCCCACAGCAGGAGGGAAGACAATGTGTGACACAGGGATTGCTCTGGAATAAAATTATATGAACAAGAGCTTGTGTCAAGCCAGAAGAGCTGTTCTGAGAAGAAATATGAAGATAGGAACTGATTGTGTGAGAGAGGTGCAGGGGAGAAGCAGGTGAGCAGCAGGAAACAGCTTGAGATGAAATGAAAAAAAGTGGAACAGAGTACAAGCAAGTGACATCAGATGTAATAAAAATCTTGGCATGGACTAGAAAGCATAAAGTGAGGTGTGGCTCAGGGAAAAGAAGATATAAATATTAGAAATAAATTCTAAATGTCCAGGGCTGGAGAAACAGTGGAAGATAATGCAATAGTATTAAAGAGAGCAAGCACTAGCACTCATTTGCTAGGATAAAGTACTGTACTGTTGTCCTAGGGTGACGTTATGATGCTTGTATCCCCATTCATGTGTTCTGTTAATATTGGATATTATGTTCTGTACCTTTAAGACCGGCTCTGAAGAGGGAAAGTTTTGTTTTGGTTTTCTTATCAGCCTGGCGGGACACGGAGACTGCGGCTTTTGCTTTTGCTGCTTTTGCTTTTTGCTTTTGCTCTCTCGCTCTTGCTCGCTTTGCTTCTGCTTGCTTTTGCTCTTTAGCTAATTCAGCTAAACTGTCCAATTTCTTCCTGGACGGTTTCTCCTTTCCTTTTTCTGATCACTTCGAACCTGCTCCGGACTGGGACCTGAGAAACACCAAGATCCTGCACCTTCTGGCCTGCAGCAGCAGCCCCAGCGCCAGAGGGACTGAGACCAGAGTGACCACCCCCAGAGAGACTTTCTGAATTTGTCATCTTTTTCAGAGTGGTGTCATCCGGTATTGTTCATTTTGTGTGCTGGGGGGTGCTGTGCTTGTTAAATAAACAGGTTCTTTCCACTCCTCTCCGAGAAATCCTTCCCGAACCGGTTGGGGGGAGGGGCTGTGTGGGTTTGCTAACTGAGGAGCCCTAATTTGGAGATTCTCCTCCAAATTTGCCCTAAACCTCGACAACTGTATTTATTTGAGTAATACAAATACACTTCAGGGTTGCTTAAAAGGATTATATGGCCAGAGCATAGTGAGTGCTGGCTGCAATAGCTGACAGTAAATAATTACAAGTGGGAGGGCTAGAGTTACTAATTATTGACATTTGCTGACCCTGCTCATTACAAGATGCTCATTTTGGTTACTGGACCATATGACTGGGCTGTAATTTTTCATACCAGCTGTCTGCCCCAGGCTGGATGTGTCTGAAAAACAGCATTTCAAGACAACTGGGACATTTCAAGACAACTGGGATGAGACTTGGGATCACGAAGAAGATGGAAATGGAGACATACAATAGGAGTATAAAGGCATGCCCTGTGTGCCTAAGGATGAAATCAAGAAGACAAAAGCCCAGCTGGAGCAAAGACTTGAGGCAGGCTTTTAAGGGTAATAAAGAAGGAATCCTGCAGGTATGGTAGCTGCTAAAAGAAATTGAGGGTAAATATGGATGTGCTGACAGAGAGAGGAGGCAGCCGTGTTCATCACAGAAAATGGTGAAGTGCTCAAGTACTTGAAAAATAGTTACAAAGAATGCAGGACCCAAATCTCTCCCAGTATTTCAAGTGGTGATGCCCACAGACTGCACTATGGGGTGCTTGGGTTGGAGCCAAGGTAAAAGGAGATGGATACTGCATACTAAAGATACCCAGAGGGGTTTTGAAGGTCTTTGGGGCTGAGATAGACAAAGCTGAGACTGACTTGATGTGGCTTTACTGATAGCCCTGCTGTGAATGGGGACTGGACTGCCTTCCAGCCAGCATCTCCTTGGTTCCTCTGAAGGAACCAAGAGCATGTTGTGGAGAGCATTCCTGTGACTATGCTGGTAAAAGCATTTGATTTGAGAAGATTTAAGGTCACTGTATTTTAGATTTGAAAGGCAAAAGAGGTAAGGATTTGAGTCATGGTAGAAGACCCAAAACACTGTCCAGCAAAGCAGCCTTTATTTTTTAGTCTGTGATGACAACCTGAAGTTTTCCCCTTTGACTCTTAATCTGCTTTCTGGAAGTGTGTGCCATGGGCAAAATATTCCCTCTTCCCTGGTGCTGCAGATGGTAAAAGAGGCAAACCAGTCTGGCTCTCAGGTGTACTTTTCTGCAAGTGGCAGCAGTCAGCTTCATATCTAAACTCTGGCAGGGTTTGTATGTATTTTTCCCCATTTGACATCTGAATGTTTCTGACATGATTGGAGATCTTATAGGATGACAGTCTTGAAAAACACTGGAGGAAGCAAATAATTTTTTCTCCAGAGCAGGGATTAAGTCATACCTCATGCAGAAAAATAAAGGTGAAACCAAAGTAACTGTGAAGTAAAACCCAACAATTCTGTGTAGTAAATAAATGGAAGAGCCCTGTGGAAAAAATAATAAACCCTGTACAGTGAACAAGAATATGTGATAGAAGTAATGTCTTTTTTTCTCAGCTTTCAATTACCCACATTGTGGCTGGTGCCTGGCAGTCAGGTTTAAGCAGGAAAGATTTCTGCAGCAGTCTTACACAACAGACTCTAGTTTGCCTTGAAACCAGGAGAACAGCATCTTGATAAAAACAACACTGGTGTATTTGTAGACCCCCTTTTAACACAGGCCTTTGGCACGTGAGGAATGGGTGTAGGCAAACAGGAAATGTACCAGTATATCTCCTGTCTGTAGGGCAGTAGTTACCAACATAGTTACAGGAATTCAGAGATGTGGTTTCAGTTTAGTAGGTCAGAGAGACAGAGCCCAAACAAGCTGAATCTCAGCACAGAGTAGAGGATATTCACTTGCTGCCTCCTGGAATATCACTCTTGGCCAACCCACAGAAGAGAAAATCCTTACGCAGGTTTAAAGTCAGGAGCCAGGGCAGAAGAAAGTGTGCAGTTCTCGGTTTGGAGAAAAAATCACCAGAGAAGCTTGTGGAGTCTGTGCAGTTCAGCAGATTTCTGTGTGACCTGGAAAAGGGGTCAGCTGTGAGCTGCCAACATTTGCTGATGGCATTAAATTGTTCAAATTAGTAAGAAGCAGAACCAGCTGTGAAGACATGTAGAAGAACCTTGTAATAGTGGGTGACTGAGCAAAAAAAAAAAATTGCATATGACATTCAGAATAAATGAATGTTCAGGGATGCATGTAAGAGCAAAACAGTTATGACTCCACATATAAAATGATAGCCCTGATAAGAGCTGAGGGAGCAGGGAGCTGTAAATCAGGAACTTGATCTGGGATTACATCAAACACCTGACGCACTGGTAGTGATCAGTACTCTGTGATGGTTAAATAAAACTGACATGCAAAATGTTGGTAGTTATTAACATGTTAGGGAACAAAACAGAACATACTAGTTTTGGTAAAACAGCACTTTCTGCTCTGACTTCACTAGATTGGTTTCCCAGATGATGAGTGTTCACAGCCTTTGTGCCATTCTCTTGTCTCAGAGAGAGAATGGGGAGGGCTAATAAAGGAGAAGTTTCTTCTCCTAGTATGTAACGTGAATTTCCCTCTGACATCAAGGACTTGTTCCTCTGTCAAAAGAAGCCAATTTTGCAATGTGTCGAGGAACAACATGAGCCCTCCAACAACTGCTGTGGGGAGAACCCCATAGCTCCATCCTATTTTCGTTCATCTCACCCCAAAGGTTGCATGAAGGATCCCTGTTAAATGCAGTAAGTACAACGCGAGTGCAAACTGATATTGTGGTGAGGTTACAGCTCAGGATTATCTTTAAAAAGTGGGAATCTTCAATAAGATGCAGTAAGGAGTTCTTGGAAGAAAAAAAGTTGAATAGCATTATTGAAAGGAATACTTGGAGGTCATTTAATCTAACCAATTTCTAAAACCAGCATTTACCTCTGTGGGGGGATAGAATGTAAGAGAATAGAGAAAGTGCAGAAGGCAATCTCACCCCTGATGAGTTGCAGCTGTGCTAATTACCAAAGATTAGGAGCAGCCCTGCCCTTAATAGGCCACAGCTGTGTCTAATAAGGATGAGTGCTATAACAGCTGGTCAAGAGGCAAGCTGCAGTCTTTTGGCTGTGCTGTGAGGAGCTGCCCATGAGAAATCACCGACAAGGTATGGAACTGTTGCAAAAAGATGACAACAAACCTCAACATGAAAATAAGTTGGTCAGGGGCTCTTTGTGATGCAGTGACTGTTGAGGAGTTTCAGTGGTCAGCCATGGGCTAGTCCCAGTGCAATGAATCCTGCATGGATCACTGTGTCTTGGCCAGGAGTGTGAAGAAGTAATGAATCTTGTAAAGTCAGTTTTGGTTTTTTTTCCCTCATATCTATTCACATTATCTGTTTCTCACTGGGGCTGTGACGTTGGTAGTTTATGCAGGATGTTGATATAAAAAGTTGCCAGCCTGGGCTGGGAGGGTTAATGGCAAATATGTGCTACAAGCAGAGCACTTCAGGCACTTGAGCCGGTCCTGAGAGACAAGTGATTGGGTAAGGCTGACACCTAAGTGCACTGCACGAGGAAGGCTGAGGAAAATTAGCAGCTTTTCCTGTCCATGAGAGCTAGTCCTTGCCCAGCTGTTGAGGGGCAGGAGGACACTGACTGATTGCCTTGTGTGTTTTCTCTGGTTGCTCTGAGAGTACCTTCCCCAATAGACATAACCTCTGGGCCTTGCTGTCTCCCAGAAAAGCTGGTGTGTGGGCTTTAGGTGAAGCTTCTTACTGGGTTGGAAAAGCCAACTCTTGCTCCCTATGGGTCACTTATTTTCAGCCTCCCTTACTGCTGTGTTGACCACTGCTTCCAAGGTAGGTTTGTATTGGGAGTGAGGGTCAGCATGTGTGGGGACTGGTGGTGTCCAAAGGCAGTAGACACATGATTGTACCTTAAATACCTCTTTTGACTTTTGTGTGGTTTGCTGAACAGGATGAAGAAGCACAAATGAAATCAAGTACCTTGGTTGTGTCCCTTCCTAGTCTCCTAGCTCAGATGTATTCCAGCAGCTTCTTGCGGGTGAGCTTGTGTGGCAAAATGAAGGCTGTGGATGAGCTGAGGCTGAGAGCTGTGGCAGGACAGTGTCCCAAAAGCTGGGCACAGCACAGGGGGAAGTGAGCTGCCTGCTGCTGCCCTGCTCTGATCTCTGCTGTGGCCCAAACAAGGGCTCCTGGGCTGGCTTTAATCTATGCAAGCTTTCTGCCACTTGCTCACAGAATGAAAAATTAATATGCTTATGCACTGACTAAATTATGCTGTACACTAATTCCTGAAGAAAATGTTGATAAGAGTGCTCTGAGAAAGGCTTTTTAATATCCTTTCCAAGTGACTAAAGGAATTCCAATTAGACCTTACATGTCATTTTCATTTCCCTTGTCATTGCTGCCTAATTCTGAAAAATGCTTCCACCTCTCCTGCTTTCATGTATCATCTGCTTTTCTTATTTGTCCACCCATAATCCTGGTGGGTGACATGACAGCTATTTCCATGGCAAGAGCATTACAAATTCTAATAATATCTTTAACTGAAGTAACACTTTTATCCCTGGTGGAGCTGTGCAAAATGAAGTTTTATATACATCATTTCATCGCTTCATATGGTTTTCTAATCTTGCATTGTGCAGTTCCTGGTTACCACATTTCATGTAACTTGCTGGAAAAAAACCCACAACACTCCTTTTTTACTTTGTGGTTTTAATCTAAAAAAAAAAATCCTTTTGGCTTGGAAGTATGATTTATTTAGGTTCTGGATTGGAAACAAAGCTTTTCAGCATTTAAAAATGTTAAGAAAGTGTCCCTATGTGCTAAAACAGGTTTATTTTGGTTTGTGTAACAGAAAGAAAAAACCCATCCAACCCTTCTGAGTTTTAGCTAGACAACTTTGTATTTGGTTACTTCTATCCCATGCATCTTTACTCTGAAAATTAAAGACACATTTTTATGCTGCAGATTTTACTAATAATAATTGTTTTATCTGCCATGGAAGCGCAGCTTTGTTTTGCAGGGGGTGTGGCCAGTGCTGAGCCCTGAGCTGCAGCGCTGCTGTGCAGTAGGGGCTGGGGGGCTGTGGAGGGACCACAATGCCCAGGCATGGGGATAGAGAGGGTCTGTGTAGGCTGCATGTTAATGACTCAAACTGCAGCTTTTCCAAGGCACTAGGCTCAACTTCTCTCAGGATGGAGGACAATGAACAAGAGATTTTCCTGGCCGAGTCTCACTGTTTTAGTTCAGCACAGATGTGGGGGGAAGGTTCCTGCTGAACACTAGTGCTAGTTTGGTGGGTTTTTTTGCAGTACCTGGGATTTCTTTGTCCTTGCTAATTAAAAACATGTGTGTGAAATGAAGGAATAATGAAAAATAGCCCATTACTTCTTTGGGTGTTGGCTTAGGACAAAAATGGTATTTCCTAGAATTCTCTAATAGTTCTGCTCTGTGACTGAATATGTGTTGTTTAAATTGGATAACTACGGCTGCAGCCTCCTCTTGAGAGGAGAGAGGAACTAGAGTTCATTTGTTGAAACTCTGCTGCATTTGTTCTCACACAGTACTGAGCTTACCCTTGGCTGGTTTCTTATTTAATTGCTGTTGATCAGGAGTAATTTCACAGAAGGCAAAAGACTGACGCTGCAAATAGTGCCAGAGAGAACTAAGTAATGCACAAGGACTAAAAATCTCCTTGTGCATAACTGTATTAATATGCTTGAGAACAAAGAATATAATTTGAGTCAGTAAAATGTTCAGTGAGTCACTGCTTCATAGCCCCATCAACTTGCTGGGGTGGCTGTGCAATTTGTATTTTGCCCCTGGAGAACCTATGAGCTCAGTCATGTCCAAATCAGTAGTACTTAGGTATTTAGTCCATATTTGAGTTCATTTTTATTAATCCAAGGTTAAGTATGGATTGCCCTTTTACTCTGTGGCGTGACATCACTTGAAGGAGAACTTTTAGTTGTCCTATATTTTGCAATGTGTAGCCCCAAGTATCCCATGAAGGGGGTATTTCACAAGCAGTAAGTACCTGCTTTTTGTTAAGGTGTGCACAAAAGACATCAGTGAATGATGTTTGAAACCACTGAAAACTAAAGTGAATAGTCCATGAAATTCTGGGGGAAATCACAGCATGACCTGTCCATTGCCTTTGCTGTCCTTGGATCCAGGGTCCAAAGAAAAGCACATGTGCAGTGGTTTAAAGGAAAAGGAATTACACAATATATGAGGGCATGGCACAGTGTACTGTGGCACTAGACAGTGTTCTTGGTCGTGCAGAAGAGCATTTTTGTACAGGGGAAAAATGTTGCATTTTCAAATTCATATTGTATTTGAAAGGGACCTGCAGGCATGGTAGCTGTGTGAAAAAGAAAAGTAAATTTGAACACATGTTCAGCAGCAAGTTCACTTTCTTTTGTTGTTTTTGTGTAGATGTTGAATGCCCTCAAAAGCAGAGGAATTATCTACAAAACCCTTAATCAGTATACTGAAAGTTACGGGTTTGAAGAACACTAATTATGACATTAGAGATAGTTATTTCTGATTTGTTTGAGATCCCTTATTTTGTGCTTAAAATAACATACAATGCAAAAGTGCTACATAACCAACTTCAGAGAATTTGTGACTAATAACAAAATGTAGTAGGTGACATCCTTGATCTCAGGGATACAGAAACTTCTGGAAAGTGGTGATCAGAACTGTGATGTAAAACCACAGATCATTTGAGGATTCACCTAGATTTTTGGGAACTTTTTGCCTACCTTTTGCTGCTGCCCTGCTTAGGAAAGCTGATTCTGCCATGTTGTGTGCACTAGGGGCAACCCAGAAGAAAGCATCAAGCCCAAAACCTCTGATTACTTTTGCACTGCTACTTCCATTTTCACTGTTAGAACTAATTTTTTTAATAGCATTTGTGTCTAGAATCAAATTGATTTAGTATCTCTGCAGTAGAAAAAGTGGCTTTAATTCTTCCTTTTTCTTCCTTACTTTCCTCAGAGGAAGTACCATCTATTGTCTACTGTAACTAGCTGTACCAAAGCATCTCTCTGTTTCCAGTCTGGCATCCCTTCCCTGCTGTTCCAGGGCAAATCTCACATTCCTAAGCAGCTCAGTTCAGTTGCCTAAACAACAGCCATCTAATGCTGTTTAAGTGCCTTGCAGTATCAGCAGATGTGACACAGAGCCCGTGCATAGTCCCCTACAGAGGAGCAGGATGTGCTAAATCTGGCCTCTTAGGGGGACTGGGGAGAAGTTGTGGATGCCCTGAAAGTATCCAAAGCCCGGCTGGATGGGCCTCTGAGACACCTGGTCTAGTTGAAGGTGTCCCTGCCCATGGTGGGGGGCTTGGAAATACATGATTTTTAAAGTCCCTTCTAAATCAAACCATTCTACAAATCTAATATATAGATTATCATAACATTTAGGCAGTAGAACTGGTCCCACCCTCCCCTGGTAGTATCCATCTGTGTCAGTCAGAATGAGGACCACATGGGTGGATGAACCCCTTGGCCTTCTAGCAGGATGCTTGCCTTGCAGTTCCCATTGGCAAAGAGCCTTCACAGAGCAGGTGATGGGGCAGAAATGTAGGATTAAAGTGTTTTAGGAAATAAGGACACTTCTGGGACAAAAGGGACCTGTGCAGACTATGCCATGGTTAAATGAGGTCAGGCTGTGCCTCTGAAAAGGCTGGGTGGGAAATAGATTGGAATGAGCAAGGAAATGAGGCTGCCTGTGGTCCCTCTTGGCCAGCAATGCTCAGTGACAGAGCTAGGGAAAAGCAAACCCATGCTTTTACAGCAGCACTTAGTGTTTAAAAATGAGGATGGGAGAATGAGCATTCCTGGACTCAAATGGGAACCCTGGCAGAGCAGTCATCCCAGGGACATGGTGGGAGGAGTAGGATCAGTGGGATATGGTGTTGCCAGGCTACCAATCTTACAGGAAAAGAAAGCAGGACATATTTGTGGGGGAGTGGCGTTGTATTTGAAGGATAATATGAAGTGTAATGGCATAAAAATGTTCCAAGGAAAAGAGGCATGCTGTGGAACCCCTAGTTAATGGTGGGACTGTAGAGACCCTGTAGAGCCCCTGAATAAGAACAGGGACTGATCATTGTAACAGGACTGGGCAATGTGAGGTGAGAGGCGCTGCACATGCAAAATAGAGAGCAAAAGGGGGTAGTTGTGCTGTTCCTCTGTAGACTGGATTGATGCATTGTCAGGGCAAGGTGTGGAGGTAAAAAAGTTTGACATGAAGTATTTCCTGCTGTGTAGAACAACATGCAGAGGATACTGATCTCTGTTTGGACCCAAGTGGTTCACAAGACCTACTTCAGGAGGCAGCTGTCTCAATGTGATTAGATTTCAGCAAAAGCAAGCCAAGTGAATTCAGAACATGAATATTCAATTTCAAGACAGGGTGCTCTGTGGAAATGAGGCAATTTGTCAAAAAAGAAAATAAAACAACCTTGAAAACACTAGTCTAGGAAGTGAGAAAATTGAAGCTTCTAAAAGTTACAGTATTAGAAGTTGAGGTAAACTTTGCATTACAATTAGAAAGAAAACATAAATCCAGGGAAATCTCTTCAAGACTTAATAAAGAATTTGAGGCAATCACAAAGAGTGGATTGATATTTAAAAATGGGGAATTTGCCCAAAGGAATAGAGTCCATAAATTATGACAAGTGAATAGGCAATTAGGAGAAAAGATAAAACTTGAAGAGAGCCTTGCTAATGATGCTTGAGCTGTTAGTGACAAGTTCTCCAAATGCGTAAGAATTGGGAAGCCAATTCCTCCTGTGGGATCAATGGGACCACTTGCTGGCCAAAGGTGCTCTCAGGGCTTCATGTCCAAGAACCTCACTGTATTTGCCCATGTCTTTGCTGCTGGGGAGATTCCTACACACAATGATTTTTTTTCACAGCAGGAAGGTGTGAAAAAAACACACAGGACCCAGATGAGGTTTGAATAAGCAGGTAAATGAAGAAGTTCCTAGGACTAGATGGCATCTATCCTGGAGTGCTGAAGGATCTCCAAGGGGAAGTTAATGCTCTTCAGCCTGTGTGACACATTGTACCTGCTGTGGCAGCAGACTGGTGGGTCTCCCTGGTAATTCCTACCTATGACATGGGGCTGGAGAGGATCAAGGGATCTACAGTCAGTCTGATTTCTGCCCTTAGCCAGTTAGTGCTGGAAAAAAGAAGGTCACTGAAAGTGTGGATGAACAAAGCTGGCTTGGAAAGTCTTTGTCACTGTGGTGAGATCCTGTCTTGCTGCTCTGCTCAGGTTTGGTACACGGATAAAGAAGTTCTAGTTGGCACACTGTAGCTTGGATCTTTCAGGTTTGGACTGCCAACATAGATGGACCATTGCTCTAACCCAACAGGCTGTCTCTTGTGCTCCCAGACACAAGATTTAAAACCTTGCAAATCTTTGCAACAGAATGAATTCTGTGATGCAGGGCACCGTGAAGTGAAAAGCCATGGTGGGCTGCTGCTATGGCACGGCAGTCTTTCTCCTCTTGGAGTCTACCTGCTCATTATACAGATAAATGTTTATTCTTCCTTTCTCCAATTTGTCTGAACACTGGACAGACAAATATATATCTGATCCCTGAGAACTTACATCTAGTTTCCCCAGACTGACAAGTCACCAAATGTAATTTGCTTGCTGTTAAGAATTGGCAGAGATGTCCCAGCAAAAATGAACTTACAGAATCCTTCAGAGCAGCATGTGTTGTTAATGGGGGTTTAATTACCCAGGCATTTGCTGAAAACAAACATGACAGAACACAGATGGTTCGTCCAATTTTTAGTGTACTGGTGGAGAGTTGTGATACCAGGTGGTAAAAGCAATTGGGAAGAAAAGTACTTAAAGACTTATTTCTTACTAAAAGGAAGAGTTGAAAAAGTTATGCAAGGGAGCAATTAATATGATGGTGATCATGAAATGATACAGTCTCTGATCCCCTGGATGAGAAGAAGAGGTGACAGAACAGTCAGGGTCCTGGTCAATGAGAAAATTAGAAGTGTGATACTGATAATTAAAGAAGGGAAAGCAGGTGAGTTATTTTTAACCTGTCACCAGTTCTCTGATAAATTCTGAAACAAATAATTATGTGGTATTTTGTAGGCACCCTTGAGATAGCAAAATAAAGATTACTGTTATGAATTTGTCAAGAACAAAGTGTTAAGCCAGTCTTTTTTTTTTTTTCCTCTAAAATAGCAACCCATTGGCAGATAAGAAAGAATCAGCAGGAGCTGGCAATTGACACTCTTTCACATGTCCTTATAAGTAAGCTACAGAAAAATGGTAAAAATGGAATTGTTGAGGTGTAGAATCAAGATGTATACAGTGCCCATTTTCTCAGGTGATGTTAAAGGTTTGTAGTCAAAATGATGGGAAGGATCAAGTGGGGATTTGGGTAATATATATTGGGGTTTTTCCTCCTTTTAGGGTCCCAAAGCATTTTTGATAACTTGAGGGAATTGCTGGGAAATATAGTGAGACAGTTCAATAGGAACAAGTTCAAAGTACTTGAACTACCAACTTCCATTTATTAACTACCAACCACATTGGTAGTTAATAAATGGAAGCAGTCAATATTTGACCTGAGGCAGTCTGATGATTCAAATAAGACACAGGAAAATCTTTCCAAAAACAAAGCACTAGAATAGATTCTAGAGTGGCAGTATTGGTGATGCCTCATCACAAGTAGTTAAGGCAGATTAGCCAAATCTGTCCTGGAAATGATAGAGGTACAAGGTGATCCTGCTGTGGGACAAAATTATTCTGAGACTTCCTTTTCTTCCCATCCTATGTTGTTCTGACTCCTTAATTTTAAATTAAAAGCCTTTTCTGAACAGCAGTCCCTTCTCCTCTGCTCTATTTTGTGTTCTCTTTGATGTGACATGTTCTTTGAGTAGTGCCGCTGATACTTTTCTGCTCATCTGTTTCACCCGTTTCAAAATCATAGAAATTGTTTGCGTGACACTTTTATTCCTAGTGTGCAGTAACAACCTGATCCTTGACACAATAATCACTGAAGAGCACAATTGTTTCAGTGCTTGATGAAAATCTCAGCAAATAGTGAAGGAATTAGAAATAGCTTCCTGTGTTTGTTTTCTGAGTACCCTTTGGCTTTTTTTGGGATTCAATCCTTTAAATATTTTATTCTTCATCTCTTCTACCTCCACCTGTTGTATTCTGTTCTCCAAAGCCAGTAAATTTATTAGGAAGGCATTTCTTGTTCTCTGTGCTTGCACAGCCCTGTTCCCTCTTTAAGTACATTGCTTCCCTTGATGTTGCCTGGGCTAAGTAAAGGAGGATTTAATGTAATTACTTAGTGAATTTGGAGAGAGCTTTACATTGTTGGTAACTGGGATGAATTTAGGAGTTTGCTGTATATCTGTCTGAGCAGAAGGAGTTAAACAGATAAAAGGCTGCTGTCTGGTCTCCTGTGTGCATTGTTTTACTCCCATGACAATTTTTTTACCTTTGTTGACAAGCATGTGCCCACTCATTCTTTCTGTCTCTCTTATTAGGAGAAGAGAGAGCAGTGAATCAACATGTTTCTGTCCTCTGTTGGGAAGTATTAAATTTCTACAAGGCTTGTAAGATAGTATGGTGAAGAATCTACTCCTATCACCGTGACCTGGAAGTTTTGTGTGGAAAAATTGCTTCCGAATAGGTTCAGCCATTTAGTTCTGCTTCTGAAAAAACCCCACCTTTTATTCTGTGAGACACAGGGAACCTGTGTTGGAGCCACCTGTTTTAAGTAGACTCTCAAAAAGCCATAGGAGGGTGTCTCAAAACTCAGATGGGGTGATTCCAAATAAAGGATGAAAGAGGAATGGGACTTCTGTGAGCAGGAAGCACAGGCAATCTGTACCCTGCAGCAGGCAGAAAACCACATTTGTGCTTCAGCCACCACAGATATGTGCCTGTATGAGTTGTGATGGGTGTTGCAGAGTGTGGATGAGAAGATCTGAGGTGCTGGTCACCACAGCAGCCTTGGGAATGGCCAGCTGCAGCTGCACTTCTGTGCTGATGAAGGCTATAGAAGATAAAACAAGCTTGCAGAAAGGCAAATGAAAAGATGAGAGTCTTCAAATATTTACTTTTTCCTTCTGTCAGGGTTTCTCACGTCTGGAAGTGAATGGGATATCCCTGTGAGATTTGGCTTGTTTGCAGGAGGGAGTGTCGTGCTCTCTGCAGCATCCTGCACAAGGGCAGCAGCTCAGGGGAGGGTGAGAAGACAGCTGGGCATTGAATAATCAGGGAAAAAAACCTTCGAACTGCTGAAGTAATAAAGCCTCTATTCTGGCCTTATTCTCAAGCAGTGCAGGATAGCCTGGGAGCCCAGTCCTCAGGGAGACAGGGTGCCCAAAAGCTGGGCTAGCTCAAGCCAATGCCACGGGCTGTGACCCCCTTAGCAAGCTTGGTGATTATCAGCTCTTTAGTGACTGCCAGCTCTCTTGGGATCTCAGCTCTTGCTTGCTGGGTAGGGTGCCCTTGGCTGAGGCTGCAGCAGATGGTGAGAGAGGAGAAGGAGAGGTCCTGGTGTTCCACAGCGATGTTTATTGGGGGAGTCTGTGAAGGGTCCCAGCGACAGCTCCTCTTCTGTAGAATGGGCTAAAGTAGGCCTCTTTTATAGGGTTAAGGGGGATCCAAACTTGACCAATAGTAAGGGTTAGTTAACGTAGCCTATAGGGTTACAGAGATAAGCTTTGGGGCTGGGGTCAGAGAGGCAGGAACTTGTGTTGCTGTCTCAGCAGTTCCTACTATTCAATTCTCCATGGGGCCTTACCTAGGTCCATGGGGTTTACTACACTGAAGGCCATGAAAAATCTTTTCTCTGTCCTGCATGTTGAATTCACTAGTAAATGATGTAATGGCCTCCCTCTGAGGCCATTGCAGGCAGCCTTTGCCCTTGGGTTTGGAGTGGCTGGTGAGACTGGCCACTGTTGTCCTGGTAGGGCAGCTTTTCCTGAAGGGGCTGGGAAGGGATTTATTGTCTGCTCAGTCCATTTGTTGCACAGCTACACTAAAGGCAGGCCCACATAAGATTCAGCAGAGTGGCTCTGACTGGAGAAAGGGCTCTGCTGTAGATGTCTGGGTGCATCTGTTTGGTCTTCACACTGCAGTGGTAATGTTCATCAGGGGTGTGACCCCGGCAGTGCTGCTGTTTCGGAGTAAGCATTAACACTGATGCCTCACTTATTGCTAGGCTTGATCAATGATTTCAGTAATCAGGGGGGAATCAGTGCTTATCTATTAAGATTCCTCAGTAAATCAAAGTATGACAGACAGATAATAGAACTTGATGGGTCTTTTAGACCTTTTGTTTCCTTAATAAATGCAAATCAATTGTATTCCTTATCCAAAAGCAAACTAAACAGCTGCTAAAGAAAGGACTGGTATCCTTGCACCCCAAAGTGTGCCAAAAACAGGTGGTACAGAGGGCACAAGCGCCCAGGTTGCTCCTGGTGGGGCCAAGATGGAGTATGTTGATTACCAGCAAGATGGCAGTACAGAAGCCAAACTGGTGTGAACTCCTGTGGAGAGTGGGAGAGTTTTGATCACTTGTTTTCCATGAATCAGCTCTTCTGACTGTTTCTGTCTAGGAGGGGTGGGAAGAGAATGGCAGTCAGAGGCAGCACAAATTAAATTACAGCAACTTGGGATAGCAAAGTAGCATTTGATGTGAATTCTGAGGTTGAGATTCTTATAAAGAATCAGCTGGCATCAAAACGTCTGAGCTTGGGGAAATGAAAATTATTTGTGTTGCTTAGTTCTTTGTGACAGGGAGTTTAGTTCCTTGCATTATAAAAATATGCAAGACCTCCCCCCACTTTGAACAGCAGCATTTCAGCATAAAATATTTCCCTCTACACAACCTTATTTCTCAATGGAAGGGTCTTCTTCTGTAGATGCAATTTTAAATTTACTGTACAAGAGACATGTCAAATAAAGAATGTTTCTAACATTATTTATTGAATATGATTTAATTGACTTGAGAAACAGTTCTGTCAGCTTGAAAATACCCCAAGTCATTTGTGTGATGCTCATTCAATGATTTCAGACAAGCAAGTGTCTCCATTCTGGGGTTTTCCTTTGATTAGCACCCATTACAATGCTTCTGTGAATGAATTCTTTTAGTCCTCAAGAATCTCATGCTGTTCAGACAGTGTTGTAGGAAAGAAATGGACCTCTTCTTTCAGTGTGTGCATTGAAGTATACAGCAGTGTTTTACAGCATGCCTTAGAAAAAGCAAGAAGTCAGGAGACTCTGTGAATTGCATTCATAAAACCACTGGACTGGCACTTTGTGATGCTCTCTTCTGGGTGACCCATTACAATTCCAGGCAATAATCCCTCCTGCTAAGAATGCCACCCTCTGTGATTTAACCAGACCTGCTCCCACGTAAGGCTTGGTTCTGCCTGTGTGAGAAGGGAACCAGGAGCAAGTGTTTGGATTTCAATATAGGGAGAGCAAGGGGTTGGTGCAGGATATGGGGCTCAGCCCATTCTGGGGGAGTGGAGAGCAGCAAGCCACTGCTGGGATCCAAGAGGGATGGGGATAGGGGGTGTGTGTATGCAGGTGGATATGTAGGAAACAAAGGCCAACAGTGATTTTGCAGGAGGACTGCTGCACATTCAGAGCTTGCTGTATGTTGACCTTGGGATGCACTGAAGGCTTCCACCTCAGAAGAGATAGCACAGTCAAATACAGGAACAAGTTTTACATTCTGTACCTATTTCATCACATTCAGACACCTGAATGGGTAAGGTGTGCTCAAACCTCTGCAGCAACTTCTGCCAGCTTAGTCCACAAGAAATGATACTTGTATCACTTTGTTAGGAGCCTTTTCCTTTTTAAAGGAAAACTTTAAAACCTTTTAAACCTGTTAAACCTTTTCCTCTTTAAGTTCCTGTATCTCATTTGTTTCTGTATTAAATGTGGTGCTGCACTTTCTGACCATGTTGGAAAATGTGCTGTTCAGTGCTTTTTTTTTTTTATCACAAGAACACTGCTTTAGACTTAAATATCTGCACCAAAGTAATGTGAGCTATATATTGAGTCAATGACTGCTAAATAAGTGAGGCTGCAGTTCCCTCCACAGTAAGTGTGAGTTATTCCAGATTTTGCAAGACCATCTGTATTCCAGACTTCTAGCTGAACTTAGTGCAGAATATGTTTGATAGACAATAGTGTTATTAGATAAATTAAGTGTTAGCATTTGGCTGTCAGCTTAATTATGGTAGCTGGCTGCTCCTAAAAAAAGAGTGAGTTGTTTGGGATGGAAGTGTCAGTGTGATAACCTTCTCCAACTTCTTGCAGATCTTGAAGTTGGTACAGCAAGGCAGGAAAATGCCTGCAGCAAAGCCCTGCTCAGATGCTTTATTTATAGGTCCCTGATAGCATTTTCTGTTTTGACATGAAACAACCATTGACTGAATCACAGGATGACCTCCACAGCTACTGAGCCACAGCTCTCTGACAGGGCACTTGGAGATTCTCTGTTATTCAGTTGGCTTGGCTGTTAGATTTTTGTTTTCCTTTTATCAGCCAATTCATATCAGATGTCCTGTGTGTTAACATGGGGCTGAAATGGTCAGGAACCAAGATGTGCATGAAGCATCCTGGAGATGTCTCATGCTCTCTGTTGATGCTTGAAAAATACATTCATTCAAAAGTGAGCATGTGGCTTTTTTCATGGACCTGTGCCCTGGGATTCACTTGCTCCTACATTAAATTGCAACCCAGTCAAAACCTGTCTGCTTCTGCAGTCTTTTTCCTTGCTTGCCTCC
This sequence comes from Agelaius phoeniceus, assembly GCF_051311805.1. Lineage (NCBI taxonomy): Eukaryota > Metazoa > Chordata > Aves > Passeriformes > Icteridae > Agelaius > Agelaius phoeniceus. The sequence continues at coordinate 59,123,292 of NC_135267.1, forward strand.
AGGATCTGAGCTGGAGATGAACTTTCTGGTAGGAATAACCAGACTCTGCAGTGAGGGTCATCACCAACACTGGGTTTTGCAATAAATAGGACTGGTAGTTGAAATATATTACACAAATGCCTTATATTCTAAAGCAATTATTATAATTTGCTTTTAAATGACACTTGCATAATGTCATCTGTTGCATTTCAAGACTAGGGCTAAGGCAATATCCAAGAGCCACAGAACCTGACTGTAACAGGGTGCTGCGCCCTGGGGAGTGGGAATGAACCTGGGGGTTCCTTCAGGCAAAGTTACACCGAGTGTGTTCAGAAAGTGACCTTGTGCCAGCTTCTTGACTGGCTATGCAGCTGTGTGACCAGGCCTTTTTCCCTGCTAAATTCTCCTGACAAGCTTCTGTTCAATGGCAGTGAACTGTGCTGTCTCTCCCAAACACTGCTGAATGAAACATCTCTGTCTCCTCTTCATCTCATTTGCCCATTTATGTGAAAATATTGGGTTACTCCAGGACTGGATTTCTCCCTCCTTCACTAATGTTAGTTACCATGGGGACTGCTAATAGGAGAAAAATCAGTGATTTACCCAAGTAAAAGCTGAAAACACTTCCATGTTTTGTTCATGCTATGAACTGAATATAAGATTCCTGAAGGATGGATATATGAGTGAGGATTGTTGTGTGAATGGTTGTAAATGCTAAGTAAGGGGAGTGTTGTTCTTGCCTTCAATATATCTGGCATCATAAAAGAGTGTTCTGATACTTTTGCTTCCATGTACTCTGTGCCTTACAATAGAGGGATTTCTCTATGCAATTGTATTTTTCCTCCTTTCAAAATACTCGTAAAATGCATATATATCAGTTAGCTGTGACTGGCATTTTTAGGATAACAAATTCTACAAAGTTTCAAAGAGAAAGAATGCTCAGATCTTAACCAATGACTTGATTTGACCTGAGGTGAGGCAAAAGGCAGATTCCCAATGAGTCTCTTGAATGTGGTGACAAGTGCTTTTATGTGTACGCTGCTTTCTGAATGGCACCAGGCAATTGTGCAGAAATCTGAAACTGCTTTCTTTTTCTTTTTTTCGTTTTTTTTTTTTTTTTTAAGTAGAAGTTGTAGATGACTGAAAGAGATTTCAGGAGTGTAATTTCCACTTTTCATTACTGTGTAAGATTTTTTTCCTTGGTGATGGCTTTCCTACAGAGGACAAATTAAACAGAGAGAAGAAACTGCTAGGAAAAATTTCAGAACAGCCCAGCACCAAAGATTTGATATTTGGCTAGGGCTGCTGGTAACTCTTCTGAAGAATGTGGCTTCCAGGTAGCCACTGGATGTGATGTGATGAAGAGGAGTGGATGCAGCTCTGTAGCTTGCCTCTGCAGACCTGTGCCACACTGCCATGAGGCAAGGTGAGCTCCACCCTCTGTCTTTGGTGCCAGGCTTGTTCAGGCACTGATTTTGGGTACAATACAGGTGTGGTGCATGCTGAGAGAATTGAGCAGGAAAAGGGAACGTGTTGAAGTATTCTGCTTCAACCTTCAGCTTGCCCTTGGGATGCATTAGGTGTGGGTTTCTGGTCTAAAATCAGCAAATGGTACTTACAGAGTTAAAAAATCCCCATGTTGGTCTTTCTGCCCCCGCCCCCCTGCCCAAACCCAAAAAACCCAAAATGCACATGCATATAGACACACATGCAGAAGAAGGGGTGCAGTGGAGGAATTTGTATGAAAAGCTTTTTTATTTTATTTTTTATGCCTATTAAAAGCTTATATCTAAAAATGTGATTTAGAGTTCTGTTCTTCTCTAGCAAAGCAGAAAATTTATGTATGCTTTACCTGCTCAGCCCTGTTTCAGTTGTGTATAGAATCTCTTCTGGCTGACCTTTCCCAAGCTGGCATTTATGTTTTGAGGGATTGTCCTTGAATCCCTCACCCTTATCCTGCCTCCTTCTGTCACTAACATCACAGTGAGTTGGCTAAGTCATCATGGAGTGCTTTTCCCCTGTCAGACTACTGCAGAAGTAAAAGTTGGAAGCTGTGCAAAACACTGTTACCCAGATTGAAATTAGTGAAGACAAGGCCCCACATGCCAGACTGGAAAACAGTGTGGGGAAACTGAGTGACTGAAACAATGACTGAGTGATGAAGGGCAGGGTTTCCAGTTGAAACCCCTGTTCTTGATCTGCCTGCTTTTTCAGGGGTCTTGCATCTGGGGCTGCAGTGCTGCTGTTGTGCATGTGTTCACTGATGCAGGATGACTGCACTCCTCAGCTGTTCTGTGGGCTTCCACCTAAAGCCTCTCACATCCCCTTCCCCAATCCTTCAGTGACTGCTTCCAACTATAGTTCAGCCCAGGGAACCTTCACATTCCAAGAAAGTCATCCCAAGCTCTAAAATATTTCATTTGCCCCTTTTTATATCAGGAAGAGAAAATATGCCCTTGTGTGGGGTTTTTTCCAGTGTGGGTGGTGATGGAACATATCCTAAGCCAAGAGCACTTTTACAACCCCATCTCTGCCCATTGTGGTTGGTTTGAAAGGCTGTTTCCAAAGAGCTATTAGAAATGTTTATGGGTTATTTTGTCTTTTTTTCTAATTGCATCTGCTGTAGAGAACCTTCCCATTGCCTGCCTCTGTTATTGATATAAAGCTCTGTTAAGGTTTTTTAACTGTTGTACAGTATTTCACTTTTTCTATAGTAAGAATTAATTCTGATTGAATACTTTGCTTCACTGAACTGCAGATAAGATGAATGGGGAGCTGCTGGCTAAGAAAAGGCTCTCACAATGTGTTTTAGACCTCTGTGTCCCTGAGCACTTGATCTATTGATGGGTTTTGTAATGCTGTTATCCTGCTGATCTAGTTGCAGGATTTTACCTCATGCTGCAGAGTGCCTGTGGAAGAAAAAAGGGAGGAAGAAGAAGTGGTGACCCAGTTATTGGCTTGTGTGTGCACACAGAATGTCCTGGATGCCCTCCCTACAAGTCATTGTTGGTGGACAGTTTCCTTTGTGCTGGGGTTGGTCTCAGAGTTGTTACTCCTGCTGATCTTGAGGAAAAAAGGAACAGGACAGAGTGGATGGTATGCTCTGTGTAATTTTTTTTTTTTTTTTAATATCCAGGGCTGTAGCCCTCATACTACCTCGTAGAAGGTGAAATTGGTGTTTTAGGGCTGCTTTAGGAATCTCCTTAGATGTGTCTCTTGAGGCTTAATGCCCTTTGGTGTGAGCTGTGCAGAGTGAGGGAGAGAATTAGTATTAACAGTACTCTTTAAAAAAAATGTGGTGGCTAACCCTCAAAATCCCAGTGCTGAAATTGCATTTATCTTCTTCCAAATGCTTTCTAAAACCATAAGCTTAATAATATTTGCTTGGAGGGAAACCAGAGATATTTTTAACTGGAAGAGACTAGGCTGCAGGGAAGGGGCATTTAGCCCAGGACCACGAGCATTTAGTGCTGCTTCTTGGCTCCAGCCTCCCTGAAGGGAATGAAAGGCAACTTATTTGCTTTGTCCTTGTACCACTGCAGCAACACAGTGCCAGTGACAGCCTCATGAGAACCTCCTGGAGTTCTCCCAGTTTAAATATTTCTTTAAAACAGATACCTACAGGGCCAGATTCCAGGTAGTGTACCTCTTCTCATTGGATATACACCCACATGGATAATTTACATTTCAGGCACTCTCATTATACATTATTCTTGACTAAGCAACAAATAGAAAATCCAAAGTATTAATTACAAGCATGATATCCAAAATCTGTACAAATAGTGAATGTTTTGGTCTTATGAGAATCTGTTCTCATGTCATAGGCAGGGGCTATACTGATTTGGACCCCACTGTGGAGTGTGTGTAGAGAATTACACATGACTGGCCCAAAGTAAGGTCCTGTTCAGGTTCATAGCAATTGCCATTTATATCAGTGATGACAAAGTCACAAGGCTGAGGCATATCTTCCAGTGTCTGTTAAAATTATTGTTATTTTTTCTGTCAGATATGAAGTGCAGTTGATACCTACCTCGATGCCTTCAACATGTTTTCACAGCTGGCATGTAAATACACATATATCAATCCTTCCTGGTAACTGGCTGGCTGCCAAAGTAGCTGAATGCAGTCACAGCCCTGTTTGAATCTGGACACACATCTTGCAGCCTCTGAGATGCTAAATAAGTCATGAGCTGTTGCAAGAGTATTTAGTGCAAGAGTATTTTTATTCAAACTAGTATTTATCCACTCTCTTGTAAACAGTTCCTGGAGTTCTTCAAAACTTCCCAGCACTCTGCTTGTGGATTTCCTGTAGAGCTTCTTGCAGGGGGCAGAAGATCTCCACACAGTAATTCTGAGGTGGTGCTGGGAGAGACAAATAACTTCACTGATGTTTAATAGCAACGAGCACTGCATTGGTTGCAAAGCTGCACATAATTGGTTTTTTTGTTTGTTTGTTTTGGGTTTTGTTTTTTTAATTGCCTCAATAAATTGATGCTATCTGGTGTTAAGGTAGATGGCCCATGAGAGACCCATCAGGAGCCCCTGGCTTGCCTGGGCTTCCCTTCAGCAGCAGTGGCCTGAGACACACAGCTTGGGTGAGTCAGGACATTGGGGGACTTATATGAACTGCCTGGCTGATCTGTGTGCTCTTTAGACAGAATTAATTACAAGTAAAATCAGAGGATGAAGTTCACTGGGATAAGTTTCTGCCACAGGCATGACCTTCACATGTAGTAGCTGCCCTTGTTCCAGAGAATACAGTGCAGATGTACTTTAGCATAAAACCAGATGTGTTTGAGTGTGTTTCAAAGTCGATGCTTGCCAATATAGGTGGTTCTTTCTGCTCTAGACATCGGCCTTTGAAATTAAAAAGAGAGCTGAATGAGCTTTTCTTGTAAATGGGGCATTTCTACCTCCCTTCCATGGGACTTCCCTAGTTTCTAATTAAATGCATGTTAAGCCAGAGCAAGAAAAAAGTCACTTTTCTTTGTGGCTATTTATTGTGATTATCTATTTTCAAACAACTTGAAATAGATGAAAATTACTGAGACTGCATAAAGGCATTTTGCTCTTTTGTGAAATTTCATGGAATTTGGCCTGTGGGTTTAAGAAACCTGTAACCTGCACACACTGGGATTGCACTGGGTGTATTTCCACAAAAAAAAATAGGCTAAGAAGGTCAAGCTGTGTTTAGCCCCAAAGTTCTTGGCTTACTTCTAAATGAGAAATATTATTTGTTTCTAACTTCTAACAATTCCTAGCACTGCAGTGTTTCCTTACTTTATTTAAGGTTTTCTGCAATTAGAAGAAAATGAATAATGCAAAAATGGATTTGCAAATTAATAGGTTGAATTTATGGTGCTAAAAATGAGGCTGCATTATGAATTATTAATGTATACCTGAATGAGCACTATCTTGTCTTATAACGTCTGTAAGGTCCATAAGATTGAGCCTCTTTCCTCACCAAAATAGTCTTGTTTGGTAGCCAAAAATAACAGCATCAAAATCACATAAGAATAACAAAAAAAAAAACAAACCCAGATGAAATAGGTTTTATGAGTCATATTCATTAAATATGTAGAAACACAATGATCTGTTTTAAATACAGACTAACTTTGAAAGAAAAAAATAGTCTAAATATTATACAAATCAATGTGGATGTTAGTCTTTGTAGAAAGGAAAGGTTGTTAGAGGGTGGCATGAATTATTTGTTCAGAAACTTGCATTAGAAGATGTTTAAAAAGGCTCAGCATATTTTATAAAAGGGCAGAAAGCCTATTCCAGCACAACTAGCTGAATGAAATTCACCTTGGGGATTCAAGTGCCCTGAGGACACCTACTCAGTACTCAGCTTCTGCTTTCCTTCACATTGCTGCCTTTGGCCAGTGGCTCCAGGAGCACAGGAACATCTGACAAAGGTCACGTACTGAGTCCTGACTTCTGTCCTTCAGATCTGAAAGGGAAAATATTTAGCACTACAACAATGGGACACGTGAATGTTGGTGTACTGACAGACCAGCCTTATGTTTGTATTTAGCAGGAGCATCCTGTTGATCTGACATGAGGCAAATCCAGAAGTCTCTACCTGAGGTGCTCCCCTCTGGTTAGTGCTCATTTGCAGGGCTCTGCACCTGAGTAACATGGTGATATGACCTCTCTGAACCCTTGGAGGAGGCAAAAGGCCTGGACCTTTCTCCTGGTCTCTTTTGCATGTGTGTGGAAGATTCCTGAGTTTGTTTGTAGAGATAAAAGTGGGCTCAAAGCCTGATGATTTGTAAGTCACCATTTAGGTTTCTCCTGTTTAAATCAGATCAGTTTTACAGCCCTTTGGGTAGTCCCTGTGGATGCTGAGCTTGTTCAAACCAGCTTCCTGAGAAGTGAAAATCCCAAATATACTATGAGTTTTCTTTGCAGTAAGTGTCTCCAGCTTCACTTCCTCTGTAATCCCTTCCTTTGGGGCAAAGTGACTCAATACTGCTGGTGGTAATGAGCAGACCATTTTGACTGATGAGCACTTCACACTGATTCTGTGATGCTGGGGTAAAGAGCACAGAAAATTCCCAGAGTGCAGCCTAAAAATGTGCTTCACTCAAACCTCTTTCTTCGCACTGATAAAAGGAAGAAGGAAAAAATGGGTGTGAGGTTAAATACTGTTCTACTTTCAGGTTTTGGCTTTTAGATCCATCCTTTTCATGAACAAATATCACTCTGTTTAAGCAGTTATCTATGCAGTTGGAGCACACCAGGCTTTTGTCAGTGCTGGGGTCCCAGTTTGCCAGGTGCTGGGCAGGGGGTGCCAAATCATTTAGAGCCTAGTGAAGCCAAGACACCATGAATGGACAGAGCAAAGTGCTGAAAAGAAAGGAGAAACATGAATGGAACAAGTAGCTGTGGGAACAGATGTACATTTGCAGGCTAGAAGCAAATAGTAATTAAGAGGCTGTGAATGATTTGCAGTACTTGCATACAAACATCACCTCTTTAAATTGCTTTTCTCACTTTCTCCCTGGATCTCATCTGATGTGGCCCATCAGATGGACGCTCAAGTAGAATTTTGTATAAAAGGAATTAGAGGAAAATAAATATTCTATTTGTTACATCTGGGAGACTCTTTACATCTGTTTTTGTGAAGACTCATGAACAGGAGGTTTTCCAAGTAGGGAGAATTTGGTTGGTGACAAGATATTGCTCTGTCAACATCATAGGATTTGAAGAACAGCTGCTGGTTGTGTTTGAATCTAGAAGGGGGGAGAGGGAAAGTGCTAACTCTGGGCTGGTAACTGCTGAGAAAAGGAATAATTTCTAAATCACTCTTTTTCTAAAATGTGGTGACTATGCACTAGGGACACTAACTCTGAAACATCTTGGTGTCTTTTTTCCCATTTATAATACTAACCCATCTCTAAGACTCTGGCTATGGCTTCCTTTTCTCTCTCTCATGATGTTTGTCAGTGCTTTTACAGCCTTTGGCAGCTTCCCAGCCAGAGCAGGTTGCCTGCCAACAGAGTCCCCTCATGGCAGCTCATCCTATAAAGGGCTGACTGCTTTGATGGATGATAAGGCTAAAGAGAATGAAGGAACAAGGGATTTTTATTTTTAAGGCAAAAGTCCCTCTCTCATCTGAAAGACACTTTGTAAATCGAGTCAGTCCAAACCTTGCAAGCTTTTATCAAGAGGGAGCCCACTGGGGGTAAAAGCTGTTCCTGTGGTGCTATATGTGTCATACTGGATGGGGGAGGTGGAAACATTAAGGCAGGAAAGGTTAGGAAATTAAAAACAGAGCAAATCGGAGTTTTAGGCTATGAGAGAAAAGCACAGTGAGTGAAGGGAAAAATAATCAGTCAAGGGAGAAAACTGGAACAAAGAAGGAAAGAAGTTGGAAAGGAGAAATAGAAACAAAAATGGTTTGTAAGCAGAAGAGAAGCTGAAGAGAAATGCTGGAGGAAAATAAGGTTGATATATACCCATCCATTTATGGACACTTGGTAGAGGAATAAGGAAGAGCTGAAGCCAGGATGAAAAATAAATCATTAGAAAAGATAAAGTCTTTTTGCTCACTTCTCATCAGTCCAGCTGGTACCTCTCAACATCAAATCTAATATTAATGTTGAGTTCTGCAGGTATCTGGTTGAGCCTCAAAGGCCTTGGCTATAATAATCTTGTGGAGATTTGCCTCAGTGCTCATAAGTGTTGCAGACACAGAAGGAAATACATGTTTTGAATCAGTCCAGTGTTTCCTTCATTTTTTGTGTCCTGGCTGGACTCTGAAGTTGTCAACTACTCCAGCTTTGCCCACCTTACCTTATCTTACTTTAATACATATTTTGTTTATCAGCTTATTTATCAGCTATTCACATGTCAAGAACTTCTAGTGCAATGTGAACCTCTCCTGTAGATTATATTTCACATCCTCTGGCTATAGAGAAACATAAAATGACATGTTCCCTCAATGTCCATATGATCCTTCCACAGCATCAATATGTCACTTCATTTCCTTGCTCATTCCAACAAAGCCCCTCATATGAGTGTGATTACTCAGGAGCATGTAAATTGTAACTTATGGTAGAGACCTGTACAGATTTCTTGGCAGGAGCAAACCCATCCTACATGCCTGTATGCTTGGGTAAAGCTCTCTTGGGTCTCAGTCCAGTCTGGTTCATTACAAACCCTGCATTTACAATTGCTTTTTCCAGAGGCAATGTCCAGCATATTAATGGCTACTTTGTTAAGACATTTTTGTCTCTCTTTTGTTTTTTACTTTCCCCCCAGCTGAGGAGGCCTGCAGGACTGTCATTAATTTAAGGTAACTCTTAAATGTCTAGAAATAGAGTTATTCTACCTTTTGAACACCTTTCTTATCTATGCCTGTAGCTCTTGGGGCATTCCTGTCCCATTCGCGTTTACTGCGATAGCACAGACAAGTGCTCCCTGAAAATGAGGCATCAACTCTTCTCCATTTCACAGTGAATTTTCTGGATTCCTTGGACAGCACAGGTTGTGTTCTCTGTTTCCACAGCAAGTCAGTGGTACTGCCTATCTTCCTGCTGCAGGCTGTGCTGTGGAGGCTGGCACGGAGCTGCCAGGCTCCGCAGCCAGCAGGAATGGCCCTGGGCCCGGCTCCGCTGGAGACGCCTGTGGCACGAGGAGGGAGCAATTCCAGTAGAGAGGGATGGAACTGGGTTGAAGCAAGCTGTGCCCTTACAGCACAGTGATGAATCTGGAAAAAGGTCCCATTTTTTTTGTGGTTTTGTTTTTCCTCCTTGGTTGTTCATACTGTTACAGGGATTAGAGAATGTGTTTATACCTCAGCCTGGTTTGGCTCTTGTTACCCCCTACCTTCAAGGCTCATTCCCTGCTTCTGTCTTTGATCTAGCCTAGTTTACAAACCAGTTTCCTTAGGATATAGATAGAACTTTTGAGGTTTAAGAGGCAGTTGCCTGCTTAGTCGCAATTGAGGTTTTATGGGACATAAGCACTGACCTGGACTCTGGATTTTTTAAAACCAGCCCTTGGATTCCAGTGAAGGTGGCAGGTGCTCTCTAGTTCATGTTGAAGTGCAAGCATTCCAGCCTAATCTCTGAGTGGCAAATGCATGCAGATCCTTCCCATCAATGCCTGGGTGCTGGAAGAATTATGTGTTCTGGGATTATGCAGACTTCAGTTTCTATGGGTTTGATGTGAGCATCTAATCTGACCTCCTATACTTCAGGCTTACTCCTACAGATAACCATAAAGGTCCTGAAAATAATATAAATGTGTTTAAAAAAACTATGAATGTAAAAGTGAAATAAATGAGTTAAGAAAATTCTAAGAGTAAAAGTGAATCCACACAGGCATTCTGCCTGTGCTTATTTTGTGAATCTTTGCTTCCTCTATCAATCAAGAAGAGATTAAATTTACTTGTTTAATACTTGGTTAAACATTACATAGTCCATCGGCTCCAGATAAATGTGTCCCCAATTACACGGGATTTCTACTAATAAAACTTGAGCTAAGTAGTAGTCATTAGAGGAAATCAAATACCCCAGTAAAGTGGCTTCAGCTGAAGTTAGGTGCAGTGCAATCATGGCCCTCAGGGCATGTGGCTTGATTGCTTACAGCCTGGCATGTATGTTTCTATAAGTGCCATTTTCTAAATGAAAAATGTCTTCTTTTTTCTTTTTTTTTTTCCTTTTTTTTCCTGTGGACCCTTTCAATTCATAATAAAGGACCTCAAGTACTTTTTGAAGCCTCCTTGAGGGAATTCTATTTTTACTGGGATTTTATAAAGGGAAGTAAATGGGAAAACAGGGAGAATTACAATGTTTCATCTTGCTCACCAAAACCTCACCTTGTTTGAACTCAGCAGTCAGAGTATATTCAAACATCACGGAAGCAGAAAGTGTTCAAGTTTGTGGAATAATAGCCTTTAAAAATTCACAGAGTGTTAAATATTGGATGAATAGCTGAATGAAAATTCCAGACCTAGAATGTGGAAAGATTAGTCAAACTTCCCAAAGGAAATGTAGCTTGGGCAGCTACGCTGTCTTTCTAAGCTGCCTATCCCTCCTCCCCCAGGTGTAATTTTTGAACCCACCAGTCACCTGAGCAGATCTGATGGAAGCATGGGGTTTCAAAGGACATGGAGCTGTTCCAAGCTCTGTCAGGGTGGTTAGTCAGAAGGGAGGAACAAAGAGGCTCTGCAGGAGGATAGAAGCTTCTCCATGCAGATCCTCCATGATGCTCAAACCCCTTGCAGCAGGTGCTGTCCTCAGTTCAGCAGGGAGCAGGACAAGGTGGGGCATGTGGAGACAGCCAGAGATGTTTGGGGTGGTTCCAGGGGACCACCATGGTGGGGGACCACAGGCTGGAGGTGGTGTGCTGAGATCAGCAGGGTGCATGGGATGTAGAACATTAATCACCAGGAAATCAGCTTCATTAATCTTGTTGGGAATGGAACAACTTGTCAGTGCTGTGTGAAGGAAGGGAGAGAGGGAATGAATCTCTGTGAATTTATATCAACAATTTTAATGTGTAGCTCAACACTCAAGAATACAAAACATTGCTGCAGCCCTCCTCAGCCCCTTCCCTGATTCTGCTAATGAAGTAAGACATCAGGAAGAAACTGGGCTGTTGGAGCGGAGCAGGTGGGAGGGGGAAGGGCCAGCTGGGACTATGCAGGAGGCACCCAGGAGGGCCTGGGCACTGCAGCTCAGTGTGATGCTCCTGGGACACTGCCTGTGCTGTGCTGGCCACTGATCAGCTGGCTACAGAGATCACCCAGTGCCACAATCAGAACCTGTCATTACACCAGGATTTTTTTTAGATCTCTTTTTTTGTGGTTGTTGGGGGTTCTTAGTTTTGTCTGTTTGGGGGTTTGGGGTGTTTTTGCAGAGGTTTGTTTGGCTTTATTCAGGGAAAATGGTAGGATGTTGCTGCTGAGCAGGAGCAAGATGTCTTCCAGTTACAGCTGCTCCTGCAGAAGCTCTGTCTGGTGATGCTTTGTTTATCTTCCTTGTGAGGATTGTGAGAAGGGAGCCAAAAATACCAGGCAAGCTCTGCTTTAAGGGATAACCTCTATGATATCTCTCCTTTTGCATCAGAAATGTGCAAATAGAAAATGACAGCATTATTTTCCTTTTCCTCTTTTTTTGCTGCAGTACGCTTTCTCCCCTGCCTGGCATACTGATTTGCTCAAGAATCCAGGCAGCAATCTGGTGGAGAAAAAAATTAAGTACACACAGGCTTTGCTCAGCACTATATCATGACTGGACTCCTACTAGAATCTAGTAGTTTTTGCCCCCAGATCTCAAAGTACTTCATGTGTAAAATAATGTCCTATTTCAACTTTTTTTTTTTCAAGCTTTAAACAAAGGGAATGACTGAAATATATTTCACAAATCAGCTCATGGATGTCCTCCTTGGCCTCATATGTGTCACACAGCTCTGTCTCAAGCATTTTTGCATAACTTGAGACAGCATTTTGCATTGCTGGGATATTCTGGTTGCAAGGCCTTTCTTCATTTAAACTGAACTTCAGCAGTAGCAGTAAAGCTTTATGCAAGCCTTGAAATCATCAGGAGAGTAGCCTAGAAGATGTAATTATGTTTGTGCTCTTTTTGTGCTGGTGCTCTTATTTGTGAGCCTGGGAGATGTAACCAAGCTTGCCTCTGGTAGGAAATTTTTAAAAATATGCAATTCAGAGAGAATTAAAAAAATATTTGGGAGAGGAGCCAAGCAAAATGGTAGATTTGACACGTATTAGAACCGTAGAGGTAAGTCAATCCATAAAGAAAGAAATTTCCTTATAAGAGAGAGAATTTAGTTATTTTAGAATATAACATTGGTGATGCAGACCCTGACCCAGGTTTGCCCAGCCCAGTGTGCTATTTCTGACAGCATCCATAGGTGAAGACCTATGGAAGAGTCTGAGCAAGACAGGTATGTGTGGTACTTGATGTTCTCCCAGCCCTCATGTTTTGGAGCTCAGAGACTTCATGGCTAGATGTGGTCCCGGGCAGTTGCCCTCTGTGAGAACATGTCCAGCCTTCCCTTGAAGCCACAAAAACTTGACCCATCTGTAGTGCCCTTTGTCAAGGAGCTCCTGCTGCCCTTTTTGCTGTTATTTTGGCTCCTTCAAGCTTCAACTGATGACCCCCTGTTGCTGGTACTGTTAAAGAAGCAGACAATCAGTCTTTTTGCAGCCTTTTTTTTGTATACCCAGAAGTCACCTCTTTCACAGACTGATGTATCCTACCTCACTCATTTGTTCCTTGTACAAGAGCTTTCTCTACCTTTGATCTTCTCTTCTGCCTTCCTCTGAACATTTGCCAGTTCTGCTAGAAAGCTTTTGAGGGATTTTCTTGCTCAGTTGTATGAGATTCCTCTGCAATTTTTCACAGCTGGTGCTAGTCCTTACTATCCTGAATAACTTGGTCTTCTTGGTAAGTTTTCTCACTTCACCCTCTTCTAAAATTTCCATAAATACACTGAACAGCAGTGTATTTATAGAAATTCAGACTGCTCTTGAACTGTTGCTTACTCTTCGTTGAGAAAATGTTGCTACTCTGTTTCCTAACCAGGCAAAGACCTTCTATGGATGCTTGGTTTCTTCTAATGCTTTAGAAGATGTTTTTGAAAATCAAGGCAGTCAATATCCACCAAATTACTCTTCTCTTCAGATTTGTGTATCCCTTGCTCTCCAGGGAGAACAAGAAAGATCTTCTCATTATAAAAGCCTAACTTTTCATCCTCTGATCCTCCCAAGTAACTTGTGCTTCTCTAGTTGACCACTAGTTTTTTTTCACTAATAAAATTCCTCTTAATTGTCTTGGTTCAGAGGTCAGGCTGCTTTTCCTATGTTGCTTCTGATGATTTTTTTGGGAATTGGTGCCACTTTGGCCCACAGCCGTGACTGAATATTGCAGTGCATCCTAGAGCTGAAGAGATGGTCTCCAGGAGCTCAGCACCCTGCTGGTGTCCTGGCCCCATCCTGGGCCAGTACTCAGGACACATCACACTGTTCTGTTCTCAAGTGAAAAACCGTGTGCTCAGGGAAAGAAAAGGTATTAAAGCATAGATAGGTAGGCTAGGCTGGGCCCTCACATGGGAGGGGGGTGTTCAGTCCCTGCTGTGCCACTGCTCAGTCTCTCTCTGCCTCTCTCCCTGCATGTGCTGTGGGTGTAGTGGTATTTTCCCAGCTCACAGGGTTCGGGCTGGATAAGTAGACTGCAGACAGCAAGAACCTTATTTACTACTGGAATCTGTGCCATAGTAGAGCCAAAAGTAGGTGGGTGAGTGTACTTACAGTACCAGTGGAGCAGCACTAACCTTGTGTGACAGAGTGAGGGCTAGCATGCTCCAAATGTGTTGTGCAGAGGGAGTGGGAAAGCCCTGGCTCAGCACAGTAGGATCAGCCTCTCCTCATGGAAAAGGTGCTGGTTCCCCTTGTCAAAACATTGCCTCTAGGCAGGATTTTCCAAACAGGACATTTTTTGTCTGATTTGACCCTTTGTGTGTGAGCTTTAGGGCCTGCCTAGGGTTGTAAACCCATAGCTTCAGACATGCTGGAAGTTCTTCATGGTCTGGAGATGAAACTGGGGTGGCAGAAAGGGCCAGGCCTTGTGAAACACAGAATGACAGAAGGGGACTGTCACAGAGGGGCACGTTGGCCGTGAGTCTGCAAAGAGTAGTTAAAACTGGCCAGAGTACAGTTATTCCTTATGTTGCACTACACCTCTAATTTAAGCTTCTATGTGGAAATTACTTTCAGCAGGTAGTGATTTGCAGGAAAAAAAAAATTGTTCTACTTAGTATTATGAGAGATATCTCAGGCTGTCTGGGGCACATTGAACTGTGTGCTCTCTCTGCTCCATGCATTGTGCATTAGTCCAGCCACACCTCACAGAGGCATTTGCATGAGCAATTAACTGCCATTTCCTGCAAATCAAATTACTTGGAATTAGAATTTAAAATTACTTTCCAATTACTGAACCACACTTGTTAGTGAGAGCAATGTTTTTACTGTGCCATATTTAGAAAGGGCAGAGGCTCTTAACTCTTTCAAGAGAGCAATTATTTCTGAGAAGCACAGTGTGTCCAGGGATCCCAAATTTATTTGCTTTACACTGCTAACAACCACTGGAGCTGGTGATGCTGTTCTCACAAGTGAGACAAATTAATTTGCTTCTTAAACTTTATGAGTAGAACAACATAAAATTTCCTTTATTAGCATCACATTTCAAGGATGGTTGTATGGGCTTCAGTACAAAGTTGGTTTTTGTTTTTAAGGTGTATACAAGCAAAATTGTGCAGAGCCTTTTCATGACAGGCTGTATAACTGTATGTGCAGATGTATATGTAATTCTAAATGAAGATATCCCTATTATCACTTAGAGTATCAATTTAAATTGCCAATAGGAATGATGCACTAATATTAAAGTATTTTCTGAAAATATCCTTTGAAAATTTACAGATCCTAAATTTCCTCGTGTCTTGTGTCTGATAGTGATCAGAAAAATTGTCTTTCTGTCTACCTGAAACACAACTAAATAATAAAAGGGATTATGCAAAAATGATGAAGTAGGACATCATATTTTAAAGTTGTGCTGTGGGAACTTTGGCTGGCATCAATGTGTTAAAGAAAATAAATGCATTCATGTTTCTTGATTCCAGCAAACCAAGTCTTGCATGTAACTTAAATGACTTCCTGGCTATCTAGTGTGGTTTCACAGAGTCAAAGCCTTATTATTAATGTCTGCTTGAAGAACACAGTACCCTGTTAACCGTTAATAGGAGTCAATGAATCCTAATTGATTCAGCGACCAGGGAATATTTGATGTTCAAGATCATAAAATATTATGAGAGCAGCCATTAATTTTTGCTATCTTCTGCCTAGAAAAGGAATGGATTTAGTTAAAAGGAATACTAGAAGTACAACTTGTTTTTTCTGTGTTATATATAAAAGCATAATGATATTGTGTAGCTAACTTGAACTGACAGGAGCAATGAAATGTAAGGTTAAGATTCTTACTACCTTTAATCTTGCTGAGGCTGGAAGTACTGCAGTGCACTAAGCAATAACACTACGGAAATAAAGAGACCAATTATAATTGTAAACAGGGGCATGGAAAAAGGAGAGCTTGACTCATTTCTTATCAGATTTATTGGCAGGCTGTTAGAATAATCATAGAATAACCCCTTCTGAAACCAAGAGGTCCCCAAATTAACAGCAAAAAGAGAATTTGCCCTAAATTTGTTTCATCTCACCCCAAATGTCGCCTTTAATTTACCCTGTCAAGTTAGGGCATGGGTTTAAGGAGGAGTGATGGCACAAAAGACTGGCACAAAAGACCTGTCATTGGTGCTGCCTTCTTTCTTTTGCTCAGGCCAGATGGCTCTGCTCTGGGGAACCTGCAGTGCACCCTGGAGGGCAATCATAGTATGGGAGGTGATCGCTGAAGGTGAGCTCCTCTGCCAACATCCAGACAACTAGAGTTAGGGTTTCACTGACTCTCATGTCCTGATTGTAAGGAAAGGCAATATTTGTGCTGTTAAAGGGTGTTTGGACCTGTGATGGAGGCTCAAAAGGGAAGAGCGACATTGGAAAATAAAAGGAGAGGGAAGAGGTAGGGAAAGTGAGAGGAAGATGAAGCAGGACAGCATGGGTGGATGGAGCAGGTGAGCAGGTTGATGGTAAATGAGCAGAGCTGTTTGCTGCCAAGCAGCTCCCAGAGGACAACACTGGGAAAGAGAGACTTGTCTCTGTGAGGCCTGAATGTACTGCCTCCCCCTGGGCTATGGCTGAGCTTGTCAGCTTGTATCAGCATGTTTTCAGAGTGTCCTCAGGAGGGTTTGATTCAAGCGTGATGAAGAGTGCAGAAAAGAAGCCTTTTCTTAAGCCACTTACTAGCACAAGAAGCCCATCAAGCAGAGGGTCATGGTAATTCAAGCCTTTACCTTCTGAAGAGAAGACTGACATACTTTCAGTGATCTGCCTTAACCATTGCCATGAAAGGACCTGGTTTTGAAAGAGATGAGGACTTAGCATCATCTGAGGCATTTTTTGCCACCATTGCCAGGATGCTGGAACAGCTGAACAGTTGCTTGGATCTGTCAGTTTGGTGTCTGTTCAGAGGCTCATCACACAGTTTTGCTGGACAATTAGCTCCCTGAACCTTCTCTAATAGGAATAATGCTGGGCAGAAACCAGACAGGACAGTGCTGTGCAATGTATTCAGACAGTTAAATGGTTAACAACAGAGCTCCTGTTGTGATTCAGTCATGCCAGTAGCATAATGCCAGCTTCTGTCCTCATCTGACACTTTCATGCTGCTCGGAAGGAACCGCTGGGGAAATATGCTTTCACAGATTGTTAGTTGTACAGCCACAGCCCTCAGAGCCTTGTATAATAAGGCACTGCCTGAGGAAAGGGAAATAACCAAGTGCTGGTCACATACCACGTCTATTTTTGCTATCAGCACAACCTCAAAGGCAGCTGATTCTGGGTGGGAGGTAAGGCTTCTCAGAGGGCACCTCAATTAACATCAGGGCTTGGACAGGGGCCCCGCCTGGTTTCATAGATAAAGCTTTGCTGCTTTTTCATTTACTGAGACAAACCTGACTAAAATGAGCAATTGGGTTCTCATGCTGCAAAAAGCCACTGACAAAGCTCTAAAGTAGGATCCTCGGGGTGTGTGTGTACCTGCTGGCAAAGCACAGGATGACAGACTACCTCACAGTTAGCAGGGGCAGGGTGAAGCTGTGGCACAGAGAAAGCAGTATGTAGGTCCTAATTATTTTTTATTTTGGAGTGAAATCACACTGAAAAGCAAACAGTTGCAGTCAATACTGAAAAACGAGCTTATTTATCTCTTTGGACACAGAAGATGCTCCAGCATTGATTAACTGTAATGGACTGCAGGGCACTGATTGCAAGGTAAGATATGATTGATCGAGGGTGGGAAGACACTTGGTATAGGGGCAGCACCTTGGCAACCTTTGAAAGAGCACCACCCACGCGTGCAGAGCTGTCCCAAGCGAGCTCCATGTGCAGTGAACAGGGACACTGTTGTTGCTGCAAGATAATCTGGGAGCATCAGGCAGGGCAGAAGTCTGTTCTGTCACTGTACTGGTGGCAAGGTGAGGGTGAGGAATCTGGCAGAATGCCTGGATCTCTGAGTTCACTCATTTATGGTGCACATTGTATTTTTCTAGAAATACCCATTCATACGTTTTTAAGTAAAGTAACCTCTGTGGAGTCTGAGTTTCTTCTTCCTCATACCAATGACTACAGTCATAATATATCTGTGATGTGAAGAGTTTCACAGTGGGTTTTGCCTGTGTAGTTAGTCTGATCTTTTCAATGAACTTAGATCCCAAAGATACAGAGGAAAATTTCAGATCAGCCCATTTCCAAGCTCAGTATGCATAAATCAGATCTGACCCCACTGGGAGGAACCACATGCCAAGTTCACTGGCTGGTAGAATAGCAAACTTCAAGAAGTTTAATTGTCTCACACAGTTGTATTTTTCAAACAGTCCAATAATATCCAGTTTCAATTTCAGGGAGCAATTGTCTGTAAAGAAGTGTTAGCTGAGTCAAGTGAATTCTTTGAACAGTGCTGGGATTTTGAACTGTCCTTGTGAGAAAGGCTGCCTTTTTTTTTTTTTTTTTTTTTTTTTTTTTTTTTTTTTTTTTTTTTTTTCTTATTTTTTTCTTTCCTTTGACCAGCCAGGGAAAGCTGCAGCTCCTTTCTATAGGAGGGAAGATGGTGAATATTAATCATCCCTTGGCAACCTGTCAGGTGGCGGATTGCAACCCCAGAGAAGTGATTTGCTGATTATCTGATGTGACGGGTTAATAAACAAATATTTACACGTAGGGTTAAAAGTAACAGTAGAGTTGGGCAAGAGATCTGCATCTCCTGAACTCTTAGGTCAGTGACTTGTGTGGGAAAAATGTTTTCCTTTCTAGCCTTGGGAAAAAGGGCGGAAATATCTTTGTCAGGAAATATTGTTTAAATTCTCTGTGTGCTTGGGGTTTCTCTTTGAGCAGATCATTCAAGAAAAGAACAAGACTGGCAATTCTGGGTTCCTTGACTGACTTCCAGCCTCAGGACTTCTGTGGCATGTGCTGACCTGACTAACCAACTATCCCACCCTCTCTAGGTACCAAAATATTTGACATTATCAGGTGCTCTAAAAATGTCTCCCAGTGTCTGATGTCTCTGTGGTTTACCTGAGAGCTGGGTCAGCACATGTGCTCTTCTGGGCTTTGTGCATTGCACAGGCATTTGCTTCCCAGCTTCCCTTCATAAGCAACAAGTGCTGGAGCAAGGGAGAGGGAAACACTGAACAGCATCATCCTTGATGCAGGTGAACCAGCGTCCTAGCTGATCCTTGGCCACTGATTCCACTGTGGGAAGGGAGGAAGGGTTTGGAGGTAGTTCCAGGGGGGTGCAAAGTCCCCTTAGGGAGATGCTCTCTGTTAGGCTGGGTGAGGAGCCCGTGTGGCTGCTCTACCACCCAAGCCAACCCTGCAGACAGCAAGGTGTGACTCCTGTGGAGGAGAGCAGCTGGAGAGGGTAGAGCTAATGATGGACACATCCACCTCAATGATGAGAGGAGGCTATGGATGCCCTTGGCAGTAAGGACAGGGCTTCAGACTCATGATAGATTTCTTCAGGGGGCTAGGAGATGAAACTCATTCAAAGCACGTAAAGAAGAAGAAAAAAATTCAAAACAAGCAACCCACAAAAAACCTGAGCCCTTTGAACATTGCTATTTATGATTACATAGGAATTCAAGGCTTCCTTCATGTTCATAGCTAGAAACTGTTTTCCTAGATAAAGTTTTAGAGGCTTAGATGTAATCAGCTAAGGAACTCTTCAAATAAGCTAAGCCATGTTTTGATTTGGTGCAAATAAGTGAAGTAATAGGAATAGCTATTCCTGGAGCAGCTGAAGCTTTGAAATGCTGATTTAAAATGCTCCATGCTGCCATTCAGCTGTCCTGTCATAGCAGTATGGAACAAAAGACAGTTTTCCTCTCTGTGAACATACAAAAAGAAGGATATATTAGCAATTGGAAATAAAAATCCAGCTCTAAAAAAATAGGGGAGATAATTTTTGTCCTCTTTTACCTTTTACTTTGTATTTTTATTCTGTTTTTTTTCCTCCCTGTATTTCTTCTTAGCATCAAAAAGACAATAGCAATGTTTCTTACATCAGCTACAAAGGACATCCAGTTATCATTTCTCTACTGCTGTTACCTCACTCGACATCATGATCTGAAAAGCCTGATCATGTGGGGCACGACTATAAATTTGCTATAAACACTCGTTCTCCTGACAAGGAAGAGACATCTGGGATGATGCCTGTGCTGCAGTCAGAAGCCCAGGCAGAGCAGGTGTGGGCTCTGTGACCCTGGGGATGAAGGCTGGGGAGCTGCAGGGTGCCAGCAGGAGGAGCTGTCAGAGTCTCTGCTGGTGTTGGGTAAGCCCTTGGCATGGTGGTAACTGTGTTGGCTCTGATAATGGAGCTGGTTTTGGTCTACCTATACATGTGCTTCAGCCCCACACCCTGGGCAGTGTGGTCAAACACAATCTGCCTTTTGGATTTCTGTCTCTGCATTCTGCCCCTGCCTTCCCCTCTTTTGGCCCAATATGCAGAGAATGTTTCCTGTGATATTTGATCTGAAAGAGGCTATTCTCAGCCTGCTGGCCATTGGGATGAGACCATTGCTACCCCTTTTTCCTGTTCCCTAAACACCCCTATCTGAAGAGGTTTTAACAGCCTCTATTAGGCTTTGTGCTTACATGGGGCTACTCAGAAATTGACTTTACTTTCCCCCATCAGCTGGTATCAAAGGTAACTCACAGAATAAAACAGATTTGAACACAGCCTATTATGAGTCTGTGCCTAAAAGTGATTGTGGAAAAACAATATTTTGTCTTTATTTTGCTCCCAATTTGGGGCATATATCTTCCAAGGTCTGTGTTATCTGCAGACCCTTGGTGGTTTCCATGTAAGTTCAGTGATGTTTTGGCGATTTTTGTTTAGAGTTTTAGTGAGTTTCTGAAAACTCAGCCATGCAGCTTTACTTCAATGAGTAGCACTAATGTCCACCAGATTCCTGCCATGTGGAAACACTCCTACAGCTTTGTGGTGGTAATGTTGGTAGAGCAACAGTAAATTTCTTGTTCTGCTATGAATCGGGGGGCAAATTAGTCTCTGGGTTAAATTTACTTTCTGAAATCAGAAATATTTTTAGGAGCACTTGTTTTTCCTGTTGAGAACAACTAATGGTGTATCTGTTAAGACAGATCCCAATAAATGGATTATTCTATTTAGAAAGATCCTAGTGAATCATGTCTATAGTTAGGTTATTTTTTCTGCCTGTGGTACATAAACACAGGGAGTTTGCAAGTGAAGGGCGTTATACTGAGGACAAATGGAAAGAATTGCTCTGTTGCATGGTGCTCTATTGTCTTGTGCTTTTGTTGCCATGGGATGTAATTCTATTACCTACTGTCCTGCTAGATTTCAAAAGGGTAGTTCATAAGCACTAATAACATTTGTGGCAATCTGAGCTAAGTTAATGAAAAAGATAATCAAATCTAATGCTCCAAGGCAAGATATGTGATATCTCCAGGGGTCATAAAGAGATCATACAGCTGTCTTGGGGCAAGGGGCAGTTGTATGTGTGAGTGCAAGAAGAGGCAAGAGGCAGCAGAAAAGTGAGGGTCACCTTGCCCAGAAGCACTGTGTGCTGGTCACTGGCAGAGGCAGGAGGGGATTGCTAGATATGTCTCAGAGATGGAGATGCTTATGAAGCTAATGATATTTTTAGTAATGCCAATACCTAATAGATAAGTTTCAGCTGATCCCAGACATTTGTCTCAATGTGTTGATTGGGAAATTGGATTAAGTAGCTCATGCATGCCTCTGCCTTGCCCACAGCAGGCATATACTGACTTGGGAGCTGACCAAGGATGGCATTGAAATAGCCTTTGGAAATTATTTTTTTTTGGTAAACACAAGCTTCAGTGTGAAACTCACCTCTGAAGCAAATGCAGTATTTTATTGCATCTCTAGACAATACCCAGTGGTGAATTTTTCTTGCTTCTAGCTATAAACACAGATTTTTTTGGTGGACCCTTTCATCACCACATACTGGTATATTACTTGAGGGTCCAAACAGGGGCTTTGTGTTCCTTGCAGGTATGTAACTGATGATGTTCAGCAAAGGATACTTGCAATGGGAATTATAGCCAGCACCCAAAACCATGTTTTCTTTCATAGACTCGTGCTGTATTTATTGCAAGTACCTCCTTCATCTTACTCCGCACTTCTGTATGTTCACTGTGAGCATTCTTCTATTTCTTCTACTCTTCTCTTTAACACATATCTGCTTTTTGCTACAGTAAGATTCTGTCCTAGTTTCAGCCAAAGACAAGTTAATTTTTAGCTGTAGCCACGAGGTGGCAGAGCCTGGAGCTGCGTTGGTGTGCCTAAGTTGTTACTCTATACCATGCAATTCATCAGGGGGAGGCAGAAATAAGGGATTCTCACTTCCAAGGAGGATGATGTGGCTTGTTGACATTGCCAATGTGTTTTTCTCCACTCCTCTGGCAGCAGAATGCAGGTCTCAGTTTGCTTTCAGCTGGAGGGGCATGTAGTACATCTGGAATTGATTCCCCCAGGGGTGGAAGCACAGTCCCACCATCTGCCATGGACTGATCCAGGCTGCACTGGAAAACTGTGAGGCTCCAGAACACCTGCAGTTCTTTGATGACATCATTGTATGGAGCAACATGGCAGAGGAAGTTTTTGAGAAAGCGGAGAAGATAACCCTGATCCTCCTAAAGGCCAGTTCTGCAATAAAACAAGGTAAGGTTAAAGGACCTGCTCAGGAAATTCAGGTTTTTGGAGTAAAATGGCAAGATGAACGTTGTCACATTCTCATGGACATGGTGAAAAACCAGCAAAGCAAAATACCAACTGTGTTCCCACCAAGAGGCAAGAAGGAAACACAGTCTTCAATCTCATTGCTGTTTCTAGTAAATTTTTCATATCTCAACTAAGGATACCTGCCCTTGTCTGTCTCACTGGAGGCAGGGCTAGGAGGGGAGTTGGTCGTCACTTTCATTTTAGTGGGAGCACTAAATTATGTAATTCCATTCTTACACCACAACAACTTCTTGTACCAAATCCTATCCATGTGAGGACATCAAGTGCTGTAGCCTGTGTGTATATGGCCAAAGGTAGATGATTAGGAAAAACAAGAAGGCTAAGGACTGCCTGAAGTGGTCCCTCCTTCCACATGCCTTCCTAAGCCTCAGAGCCTTCCTAAATTAGGTGCTTTAACTGCCATACTTTGCCTCTGATAGTTAAACAATTCTGAATAGATGTGTTGGATCCCTTTTCAAATGTCTAGATCTAATTTTCTGTAGCACCAAAGAAGGAGTCCAAAGAGTTCTCCAATAAAGAGACTTCTCAAAGTAAACATGTATGATGAGCAGGTGCTGTTTGTTGGCTTCAAGTGTCCTTGCAGGCTACAATGGTGCCCGTGCCCACCACGTGACAGTCTTGTGCCCATGGGTGATCCTTGTGTGACTGTCCCACCACGGGTCCATCCATACTGACATTTGCTCATCACAACTTTTTTCTTTGAGGAAAATAAAATAAAGGGCTGTATTTGACACTAGAGTACTTTTTTGCTTTTTCCTTCAGAAGAACAACAGCTATCCACAGAATTTAATGGGAAATATTAAAGTATTTTGGGACTAGAAGCTTTTAGTATGATAGTCTGTACCTTTTAGCACCTTTTAGTGCTTACATGTTTTTCATGCAGTAATAGTGGAGTACTTTGCTGTTCGCAATTGTTGTACTTCTATCAACATTTTCTAACGTCTTTCCATGTTTGTCAGAAAAGCTCCATTAATTTCTAGGAGTAGGATTATTTGTAAAGTTTCTCCTGACTTTTCTGAGACTCAAAAACCCCCAAAAATTCAGCTGCTAGTTTTTACGGTTTACTGTAGAGCAGAAGAAATAATTGTAATAAATTTCCTGGACTTTGCCATAATATTAATCACATTTCTATAAAGCTTGGATTAAAAAAAAATTAACAGAAAAACTGATTGAAAGCTACTGTACAAAATTAACTGCTTCCACCCACCCATTCCCCCAGTTCCTCAAGACAGCACCATGTTTCTGTTTTAAATGCTTACAATATAAAGCTATTTAAACTAATTCAGATTTTAATTAAACATGGTAGGCTGGGGTTTCTGTGGTATTGAACTGCAACCCAACAATTTTCAATATGTAACACCACATAGATTTTGCTTAAGTTAATACCAAAGTCACTTTTATTTAACTTTCTTTCTTTCTCTGTTCTACAAAAGAAAAATTAATATCACCTGAAAGGAAGTCTTATTCTGGAACAGTGAGCTATTACAAAGTTTCCAGCATTGCAAATAGAGGTAGTTATTTTAAACAACATAATTCACCCTTCTGTATTGCTTCTCTCTCTTTCAGCACAGACCTGTCTCTTCATAGGATGGATTCTCAGCTGCAGAACATCCAGATCCTAATTTACGTGTATGTGAATAATCAAGGTTAATACATTCCCTGTGGGAGAAACTGTCAGTGCCATTTAGACCACATGCTGTTTTCCTCCCTTGCCACAGAGTAGGTTGTTGAAAATGTGTCTGATGAAATTGCAGGTTCCTTCTCTATTCTCATGAATTAATTTAATGTTTCTAATTGGGATTAGGTAAAGTACCTCTCCCCATGACTGGACAGCCAGCAGGTGGGACAAATGAGTTTAAATATCTACTCTAAATCAAGGAGAGTGAGGATAAATTTACATATTTTCTTTTTCCCCCAAATGATAATTGTTTCTATTCCTATAGAGTGTACTGGTTTGGGGGCTTTTTATACATGCAGCCCAAATCAATGACCCAAGCACACGTCCCAGGTCGCAAATTGACTGGAGGGTAGGAAAGACAAAATTCGTGGCTTGAATTTTCAACAAAATTGTCCTCTTAGCAGAGGTAAAATGGAAGTTTATTGCCAACTTTACTGTATTAGATTAAATTAGGAACCTTAACACAACTTTCTCATGTCCTCTTTATTACATCTCTGATGGATTTGTGCAATCCCTTGGCTGGTACTGGGGCCACCCTTTTTACACAGATCCCAAATACTGCCCATAAGGACTGGTACCTGCAGGAACTGGGGGCTTGTGTGTTGGAGTAGGATGCAGTGAACAGCAGTAAAGTATTTATTCTGTATCTGAGCTGGGCAGCTGAGAAAGCCCAGCCTGGGTACAAGCCTTGAGGCAGTTTCATTTTGCCTCTAAGCATGTTTGGACAATATGTGCACAGCTGTGCAATTCACTTGACCTTGCCCTTTTAACACAAGGATCTTGTATTAACAGAGGATACAGGTCTGGACTGTCAGCCAGACTATCATTGTGTGTGGCCAGCCAGTGTGGTCACACATTCCTCTTCTTGTGCAGCATCTGGTCACTGTGCTTCCCAACACACAGATCAATCCTCAAGGCAGCTGGCAGTATCTGCTGGAACCCTGTAAGGTAGGGAGCCCTTGGAGCGACAGTGTCAAATGTGAGCAGTGAGTGTGTGCCCAGTGCTGCAAAACTGGTGGGGTGAGAGGCATGAGTGGTAGGGCATGGACTGAGAACCTGTCAGGAGGGAACCTGTGCATACCCCAAATTCTCTCTCCCCTTTGTGTCCTGGCTTCCATGTTGAGGAAAGGGGGCTGCAATGACTCCCTGCAGGTGCCAGCTGGGACTCACCATCTCCTGGTAGGGCTACACTCACAACTGCTCTCACTTATCTTGGGAGGGCTTAATCAAAATGTGGATTATCTTGCCATGGATGCCAGGACATCAGAAATGGCCCTGTATGGCATGAGATGAGGCTTGGCAAGGATGGGCTTGGCAGGTGCTAAGAAGAGCTGATGGACACTGGTGACTGCATGCAGAGAACACTCCTGCACCCTGCTCTCCAGCACAGCCCTCAGCACCTACTGCCATCTGACATTTCATTATCCAGTATGTCCAAACAGCCCCAGACAAAGACAGCAAATCAGTGTTGCTGTGTTGGTTCAGTTCCCAAGCAGCTGGCTGAGGTAAAAATGGGTTAAGCATTTAGACATTGACCATTATTGGATTATACCAGGATCCTATCGGTTTTTAATCTTGGATAAGATGCTGAAGCATGCCTTTTAAATTCACTGCAGCCTTCACATATTTTTTACTTTGATTACCTTGAATTCTTCCTGTCAGTTCCCCCAGAACAGCCAGGATGAATACAGGGCTCTGTGAATGGTCTCACGCTTTATAGAGAGGCAATGCTGCCCCTTTACTTATCTGTTTTATTGACCCATTGACAGAGCCGAGGGTGGTGCTGCAAACTGATTTGTGATTGGTGATATTCTGGATTCCTAGGATACATGTAAATGTTAATTTTATGAGTTAAACATTGAAGAGGGATCATTAGTTTTTAAAAGTCACATTCCCACTTGGATCTTCTCATAATCACTGTTACAAGGATGATTACTGGGATGACCATAACAACAAAAAATAAGAAGGGAGAAGTCTTTTGCCTTAGTCTGGAGTTTGAAAAGACCTTGAGGTTTTTAAATTTATTTTGCAGTGGACAGCATTTATATGTATGGTTAATGACTCTGCTTGCTGTTTTTAAGATGTTTCTTCTCAGAAAATATATAAACCTGGGTCTGGAGGTTTTTTTAACTGCAGAAGCTATTTATTAACAGCAGGAGCCCATCACAGATGAGATTGTGGGGGCGGTGTCTGAAAAGTAGAAGCAAGATAGGGTAGAGGACTGGACCTTGAGTCCACCCCTTTTTGCTTACTGCTTTGTTGCTCTTCCCTCTTCAGCCTCTCCTTTTCATGAGAAACTACTGGACGTGGAAGAAAGGCTCCACATTTCCATAGTCATGGCACTCTTTTCTTCCCTCACACCAGTCTTTATAGCCATTATATGTGTTTTGATTGGGGTAATAATGAAGAAGACAAATGGAGAGAAGGAAAAACGTGACACTAAAAGCAAGGATCCATCTCGCCCGTGGGTGGATGAAGATTTAAAAGATGGCACTGACCATCCCTTAGAAGAAGAAGGTAAGAAAAATCTTATCCCAAACACTTTTGTTGGTTGAATATTATCTGCTGATATGAATAAAGGAGGTGCAGACTTTGGGACTTCTCCACAGTGGCAGCAATGCTCAGTGCAGCACTGCTGCTGTGCCCTGAGCTTGTCAGCTCCCAGCCAGGGAGGCAGTCCTCATGTCATGTCACTCTTGGTGTACATTTCTATTCCCTCCAGACCCCAGAAATCAGAGTGCAAAATATATATATATATATATAATATATTCTCAGAGACTCCTGTCTCTTCCTCTGTTCAGCAGATCTCAGACCTATGAGGGACTCTATGGACAGTGTAAGGAAAGAGAGGAGATCCTGCTGAATTCCCTACAGTCTCTTCCCAGGTCTTATAGTGTGAGCAAAGGGAAGACCTGAGCAGATGTTTCTACCTGCAAGTAATCCCACTTTATCACTCAGTGGTACATGTTTGGTCTCAGCACAGCTAAAAATTTGGAAATGGGTTTATTACTGTTTTTACAAATGTCCTCCATTTGTGCCTCCTGAGAATGTCAATGACAGCTTTGTTGAGAGCTGTGTTGATCAAATATTTAAGAACAAAATGTGGTGGTGGTGATAATCTGGTCACTCAGCTGCCTATTTGAAACCATAGAGAATGTCCTTTATTTTCATTAGCTTTTTCTGATTCACAGCTTGGACAAAAGTCTAAGCTAAAAATGTACCCTTCCTTCTTCTTACTTCCTAACTATCCTCCATAAACTCACTTTATTTCTTTGTAAAATAAAAATCTACAGAGTTCTGTTCCTATCAAATTTTGAAAGTTGTAGTTAATGCAGCTCTTTTTTTTTTTCTTTTTTCTCCCTCAAGCTCGTTTCAAAGACATGTTGAGGGGTCTGTCTGGGTTATTTTTTTCCCCCATAATAGCACTTCCCCCAGTCTGCTTCTAGGAATCTTAAAACTTACAGTGTCCTGCATATAGACCTATTTCTAAGAACTAATTTAGCTCTTTTCTCAGTGTTCAGTGTACTTTGAGTTAGTGTTGTTTATCAGTTTCTGAAAACGAGAAAGGTTTAAACCCTGTTGACTATATTCCAAATATAGAAAATTTCTTTACAAATCAGTTCACCTGTTGTATCCTTTGTTCAATGCAAAATAGATTCTGTATAAAATTATTCCATAATTTCTTTGTCACTAATGGCTTACTACTTCAGTTAAATTGCTGCAAATTAGAATTCCTGTGGGTAGTTCAAATGATAAGCTATGAATTACCATCTTGGACTCTAGCTGTTTCTATCAGTTAAAAAATTTAGATCCTTTGCATAAACAAACCTATTAGCTCTTATCAAGGAGCCTCACTGCTGTAGCTCCATATATAAAATTTTGGTCTTTTATGTGTTAGTTGTTTTCCCTGTTATTCAGGCTCTAAATTCAAAATTGTACTAGCTTTGTTGCAGAAAAGAAATTGCTTGCAAAAAATTTTTGACAGGTAAACATGTTGGTACTGTTGCTATGTTTTATTTACCTACTAAGTTTTATTTACTTTTAAATAAAACCTTTCTCAATATACCCTGTCATCCAATATTAAAGTTTCTTGCTCTTTTTCTTTTACTAACAAATAATGACCTTTCCCTTAGTGGTGTGTGATTCAAACCAATTTCTTTGTAAAATAGTTGTGTCTTTTATCTCTAGAAATATTAAAATAATTTCATCATTCATAGGGAAATTTTTCTTCAGCCTGGCCTAAATGAGAAGAGTAGCAAGGAGAAGAAAAAGAGTTAGTAAGGATCTGCTACTTTGCTAGAGCCTTAATTTAGGATCAAAACATGTTAACCTTATTGTCAGTGTTAAAATTTTCACTGACTGCATTAGGTGCTGAAATGGAAACATAGATGTAAGAAGAGATTTTTTAAATGCTAAAGAATGCTTTACCTTCTGTGTAAATTCTGTTATTTTATTAATGTATCTTACTTTATCAGACAAGCTCAGTTCTACTTAACGTCTCTGGCTGGCTTGTGCTTAAAGATTAAGTTCCTCTGAAGAGAATTTGAGTTAGGTAACATGACGGTGGCATTCTTAAGGCCTTTTCTAAAGCTAGAATCTAAGGTTGCTCCAGGTGAACAAGCTGAATTTTCAGCAGCCCCCTGAATAGGAAGGTGCAGCTGAAGACCAAGTCTTTTGATTCATGTCCCTGACCAAAGCAAGGTCTATTTGCTGAGAGAGTGAAGCACTCAGCTAGAAAAACAGAAAAGCATTGACCTCACTTGTAGCCCCTCGAGCCTTCCCTGCAGTGGAACCCTCAGGGAAGTTTCCCATGAGAAGGACATGCCTTTGAGCAGCAGAGCATTCAGTGTGAGGAGCTGAACTGCTTGGGCAGACTCAGTAGGGTCACTTATTGGCAGTGAAGGGTGGAATGGTGAGGGCTAAGTGCTCCTGAGCTTGTCTGTGTTGTGTTTCCACAGCTGAGGAGATGGATGTTTCTCATGGCAGCCAGAAACTCAGTTCTTTTGTTAAGTGCAAAGCACTCAGTCCATTTGTTTAATGCTTTAACTGGCATTACTTCAGATTTTTTTGCACGCCCATCTATCCCATAACCTTTTTCTTCATT
The DNA here is from genome assembly GCF_051311805.1 of Agelaius phoeniceus. NCBI lineage: Eukaryota > Metazoa > Chordata > Aves > Passeriformes > Icteridae > Agelaius > Agelaius phoeniceus. The sequence continues at coordinate 59,152,504 of NC_135267.1, forward strand.
TATATTATTAACTTTTTCCATCATTTATATTAAGATCCAGAATGAGAGATTGTTATGCTGTGGATTGGCAAGGACACTGATGATACACTCTACTTAAGGACTACAAAACAGCACACAAAGTCCCAAATGTTCCATTCCTCCTGAAAATGCGCTGCTAGTTGCTTGTGATACTCCTTGTAATAGACCTCTCCCACTTAAAAGCATTCTCCTCTCCCCAGTTTCAAAAACTTAATAATACTACTACTGACATGGATGAGGCAGTAGCAATTTAAACCTCCTTTTCAATGACAGTTCATGTTTTGTATCATTTAGGAACACAGGACTCAGATGGACACAGTGCATTACTGTGTGTATCTTCCTGCTGCTGCAAATACATCCAGCCTTTGTCGTCAGCTGAATGAACATGAAAACTGGACTTTTGTCACCCCTTTTCTTTAACCTTGATGAAAGGATGGTCCAGAATTTCTTAGGATAGGGTTAAAAACCTTCATCTACCTTTCTGCCTGCCCAAATTTATTTAATACTACTGTATATCTATTTAATCTGTTCCATCCTCTTGATTTCAAAGGATTCTCTTCTAGCCCTAGCATATACTCTCCTGTGGTTTATGGATTGCAACCAGATTACCTCTCAGCTTTTCTTATACTAGGTTTTCTCTTTATATAATAGCCACTCTATTTACCCTAAGATTGTAAGAAACTTTCAGCAACTATATTCCAGTTGAGGTAATTTTCACAATATTTTGATGCTGGGTTATTTTTTCCAGGGTCTGTGCCTCTCCAACTTGGTACTTCTTTTGCTTAAGATCCCTGATCCACTCTTGAGGTTTCCAGGATTAGCCTGCTAAGCACTATTTATAACCCACTAGCAGGGTAATCCATCTCTTTTAGTTCCCTATTAGTCACACTCAGTTCAGGGCTGGATTCACTACTGGGATTCCTGTAGTGGCCCATTTTGCAGCAGTGTGCCATTAATCAGATAAAGAACCCACAGGGTCAGTTGCCCAGCATTTAAGACTAAAGATGTGAAAGCTTTCTTTACATACATTGAATTTTTTTCCTATGCATCATGTCTTTACACTGGAAAAGAGAGTTAGAGAGGAATTGTATGCTCAGGAAGCAATTCTATGGAGAAGAAACTTGTTTGGAAAGCAAATGCAGTAGTCTTGACTGGGGTTTCTCAAGGATCAGTCTCAGGATCAATTGTTAATATTATCTAGTGGTCTTTGCATAAAACCAAGGAGAGTAAAAGTGAAATGTCTTAATGACATACAGCTGGAAGCCAGCAACACAGAGAAGTGTCAGTGTGGGTAAAATAAGTGGCCAACAGAAGTGAAAGGACAACTTACTGTTCTCAGTATGAGTTTTTAATTAAGAACTCATGCTTCAAACTGAGGTAAAATTTATTACTTGGTTTGCAGGCTGATTATAACCTCCCATATGGACTGCTGGGAAGAACATAGTTATCATCCGAAAATGTATCCAGAGAGGAATTTCTGATAGAGATAGAAAAATGTACTTTTAAAATGAGATTCCATTTGGGATGTGTGAGCCAAAATCATTCCAGATTTACATAAAAAGCAGGAAGCTTGATGACTACTGTAAATGGCAATTGATGGAATTGATGGCAATCTTGAGAATGTGGCTAACAAGGTAAAAGACTTGCTAGCGGGATGTCTGTTGTCCATCAAGTGGTGGAATGCAAAGAGACATAAGCAAGACACTTGTGGTATTGTGTAACGTGACTGTACAAACAGGAGTGTGTCTAAACACAGCAATTAAAGATATAGAGTGCATGCACTAAACAGATGGTGCTGATAATGATTTAAAGTTAGCATATGGATCATGTTAACTGCTAGGAAAGAATGGTAGACACATGATGGAAGAGAATATATAATAGATTAATTTATTTTAAGAAAATAAGTTTGCCAGGAGAGTTTTGTTTTTGTGTGTCAGTTCCTGCACTTCTAGGTTTTTCTGTTTCAGCCAGTATTCCCATGTTGAGTGTATTGAGGTTTTCCATTCTCATTGGCCCTGTCACCTTTGTCCCATGTTCAAAATCTTTGAAAGTACGTTTCTTTTTTCACTTTATTATTAAGTTGAGATATCTTGACCAAACAGCAGCTTCACTTCTCTTCTACTTACACAGGAAAACCCCCCCACAACACAAAACAAGCAAGCACTCACTATTTTACCAAGTGTAAATCACACAGGGAACATTACCAAGAGGCACCCTTTTACTTTTTGAGCGTGCACAAGATGATCACTAAAATAATTTTTACCAGGGCTCACTACTTTCCATTAACCTGGAGCCAGGTCCTTGCAGACTATGGCCAAGAGCACTTATCACAGGCATGAAATGTTAAACAAAACAAATTCTCAGGGTGAATTCTTTGTACACAAAATGAAATGATGGTGGTTTGGGGACCAGAACCATTCAGTTTAGATTCAATTTATGAAACTGGATTTATTTTGCCCCTTTGCACAGGCTGAGCCACACGTGATTATTTCACTGCTTTTAAAATGAACAAAAAACCAGCCTGGTCTCTAAGGCAACTGCATACTACTAAAACACAGTAGTAATTGCTGTTTGAACTTGTGCTGGAGATTGCTATGATTTGGGAATAATAGCCTAATAGCAACAGAAAAAGAACTGGAATATTTTTTCCTGACTCAGCTCTCTGTAGCAGATTGCTCAATACTATTGACTAGTCAAAATGTAGCATTTAAATAGCTTTAACTTCCAGATCATAGCTGCAAAAAATGCTGTCCATGCTGATTCTAGGAATATGGGGGAGAAAGAGGCCTCAGAGACAACAGAAGATGCATTTTGTGATATGAACAGACAGATTTCATTGAAATGGAGAATCATTTTGAGTTTTTAAATTAAAGCCAAGAAACACAATATCCTACATTTGATGTGTTGTTATCCTAAATATAGATGCCTGACATCCTTTTCCTCTTATGCTGAAAGTATCGGGAAACCAAAGAGCTTAACCACAAAGTCACATTTCTGCAGAGCCAAAGCTTGCAATGTTTCTCCTATGAAACATGAATATGGAAGAAGTTGACATTCAGCTCTTCAGAGGAGATTTTACACATATTGGTAGTTAAGCTCTCTCCTTAACTTCAATAATTTAATTGATTTTTTTCCTCATTAGACAGCTCAAGAAGGAACACACACGTTCACATTAACCTGCTGAGAAAATTGGGCTGGAAGGCTGTCCGCTTTTTCAATGCTGTTTCAGCTTGTAACCCATTTTTGCTAGCAGGCTTGCAGGCTGAAGTGGAGAAGGCAATGACTTCTTTGTGGATCACACTTGCTAGAGCAGGTCAGGACCCTCCTGCCTCTTGGGATTTAAACAAGGTGTTTATTCAGTAGCTGGAGCTGGGGATCAATGAGTTGTGTCAACTGGAACCTCAGACTTTGCCTTACCAGTGGTGTAGAAGTGCAGCGTATGCCAGTGCAGGATAAGGTGCCTTACAGTGTGAATGCCAAGGATATTAACAGCATTCTGAAGCAAAAAAAAAAAAAATAAAAAATAAAAAAAAAATAAAAAAAAAAATTCCCTAACCACTTGTATTTTTGTATTTTCTTGCAGAGGGTGAGGAAGAGTGGCAAGGACTTGAAGAAAATGTTGCCCATGTCCCCTTCACTGGCGAGCGCTACTCTGAGGCTGAAATGATCAAGAGGTCACAGACATTCTATGAGCTTCTAAATAAGAGACGCTCTGTCAGGTTTCTCAGTGATGAGCCAGTCCCCAGGGAGGTCATTGATAATGTCATCAGAACAGCAGGTAGGTACTGAGTGGTTCAAGGTCTGGGGGAAAAATAAAGGACCAACACTGTTGTTCAACTCTGTAACTGTGGTGTAAAAGGTGGTGTGGAAAAGCCAAGGGAACTGGAATTTTGCTTATGGTTTTCCTAGATTCACCTGTAGCTGGAATGAATTAGCACCCATTGATTGATTGGAAATTACTCAGCTTGAACAACTGTATGTCAGAGACTCGTTTGGAGTCTCCCAATTTCTCTGTATTTGCAGTTCACCCACAAGGGAAGAAGAGCATTTCAACAGCATGGAACAAAAAACTTAATTTTCAACTTATAAAAGATGTTATTTAAAATTAAATTTATGTGTGGTTTACCGAGACATCTTTCAAATAGAAATATTGAAGTGTTTTCTCAAAAATGGCAAGCCATATGTACTTCACATGCTCTAAAATTTAATGCATTGTAATGATATTTATCATGTGTGGGTTTTGCATTTTGGGGTCCCTCCACAAACAAATAGATTAAATTGTGTCAGCCATGTAAAATATTCCATACATATTGAATATATGTTGGCATAAATGGTTGGTGCTTAATAAAGGGAAAGAATTTCAGTCTAAAAAACCTTTTCCAGCCCTTCCAACATTAGTGTTAGACCCCTGTTGCATATGATTGGAGTGTTATGCTGAGGACCCTAATAGAGGTTATTTGACTGAATATCAGAAATGGATTACCATTGTTGTTGAGATTTTATGTATTTCAAATCATTACTGTAATGTCCTGGCCTAATCTCATCTCTGCCTAACTAACATCGACTTCAGCCAGGAGTGGTTTTGATTGTCATGATTTCTCTTATTCTATGAGCCAGCTGCTGCTACTATAGAAAATATTCCCAAGCTGCCTTAGAGAAAAGTTCAGTAGCCTTTAGCAGGGTTAATAATCTAAAGAATCTCCACATTTGAGGTGCATTATTTTTCCTTTAAGAACTGTAAGCAGCTTTGTTACTACACTGTAAAGAGTCTCCATCTCCCTCTAATTAACTAGGCATCATTAAAACACTGAGCATGTTTTGGCAAATGCAGCAAAGCAAACAAGCCTGGCGTGCAGATGAAGTACTTAGTAACCCTGAAAGCTTTGGGCTGTGTAGAGAAAAAGAAAACAAAAGGAAGCATGAATGCCATCAGTTTTTACCCAAATCTGAGGAGAGGCAAGGTTCACAATAAAAAACATTTTCATATAACTAGAGAGTTCAAGCTGCTTATCTAGTATTTCTTGAACTAAAACCAGTCCTTAGTATTGTATGCATTCAAGTTCTTCAAATGTTTTTAAATGTGTATGAGGGACCAGGGAGATCTAAACAGTCTTCTTAATGTCTATATATGTGAACCTGTGCAGATATATATTCTTCAGCTTCTGGCTTTTAACCTCTAGGCAGTTAAAATATTTCTCCAGTGGTGTTGGTGGGTGAACAAGTACAGATTTAATATATATAATATATATTAAAAAAATATATATATAATATATATTGTATATATGTCTACACCTATGAACACCAGCTATCTTTGGGACAACAAACTCAAACCTGTACACTCTATGGCAGATGTCTGTGTTGCACAGCTCCTTATCTTTGTCAGTCAGCAACAGGTTCCTGCTGGGGATCGCTCAGCCTTGTTTTCCTGAAAGCCATTGTTTTCACTCTTTAGCTAAAACCACGTGTCAGAGTTGGCTGTGTATTCAGACAGAGCTCTGCTTTTGGTACAGCACTTTGTAATAACATTACTGCATTCATATATACTGCACCATATTACTGCCTTGTCATAAGAACCACCAAAAAAGCAGTTTTTTACAAATCCTTAGCACTAGCTTCCTGTAAGATGGCAGCATGAAAGGACTAACCTCGGTTCTTCAACGGGATTTCACATTCTTTGAGAAAGAAATGAACAGGATTGTCACCAGAACTTAATCATTTTCTTCCCATCTCATCCACTTGCTTTCCCATTGCTCACTTGGTCAGCCTAAAAGCTCACAAGGAAGAACTGATATCTCTCACTGCCTACCCTCCTTCCTGGGTTTTTACTTTTCCCTGTTTTTGTATGAAGGTACTTCACCTAGTGGAGCACACACTGAGCCCTGGACCTTTGTGGTAGTGCAAGATCCATATTTAAAACGTAAGATTCGTGAAATTGTAGAAGAAGAAGAGGAAATCAACTACAAAAAAAGGATGGGAGACAGATGGGTTAATGACCTGAAAAGATTGAGGTACGAAAAGTCAATTACCTAAGGGGTGTGAAGATAGCTGTTGTTTCAGTGTAGGAAAAACTTCTATAATTTTCTATTTCTTCCTCCCTCTCACTTTTAATGTTTTTCTAAAATCTATGTTTGAAAACAAAAACTTCTAAATATATGTAGAACTGTGCCTTGGTGGCTGGTTCATAAAATTGCTTCCAGTAAAAGGGATTATTATTCTCTATTTTGAAAGTTTTCCAAGCACTTGGCTCCATCATTATTTTTTCCTACGTAACCTCTGCGACTGAAACTCTTGTCCCAGATTTTTTCTGTTGTATGCCAAACAGTCAAGCTCCCAAAGTCACTGGAAGCTTTGCTACCAGCTGAGGAAGCCCCAAGGCCTGTCCCTATCCAAGTGCTGAATTATGCAATATTTAATTGTTCCAAATGCCCTCCCAAGTCTGACTGACTTGCTTAACTTCACACAATGGGAAGATGTCTACTGAGTCCTGGCTTGTCAAATGGAGCATGTGCACAAAGCTTTGTAGGGTTGACTTGCCCTACTTGTTTGATTATATTACTATTTTTTGGGTGCTTAGGTGCTATGCAAATTTATGTGCTATGCAAACAACTGCCAGAGGTTCTTATGTTTTGAGTGACAACAGTAGAAAGCAGTCATTTTCTTGTCTAAACCCTATATCATGATTGTCATTTAAGAAATTGGGAACCAAATGAATTGTAACAGGGATGAAATATCCAGGAACAGAATAACAATTTTTGCCATTGGAATATATTTCAGTTTAGACTTTAGACAAAAAAGTTGTGAACTTTTCTGACAGCAGGCTTTCCTGCAATGACAAAAAAGTTGGTACTGCTGGTAACAGGCAAATCTGCAAAATTCCAGGAATTAAATAATCACAAAGGCAAATGCTCATGAGGCCAGTTCATAGATAAGAGGTCAAGAGCTATTTCTTATTTGTATGCAATTCCACTCTTCAGAGTGAGCACATCAAGCCCTCAGCCAAATCTGTTAAAATTGAGAACTCTATTCAAGCTTTTTTTACTTTCTGAAATGTTTCTATTTAAGCTGATAATACTTAATCCTTTGCAGTAAATGTTCTAAGGTTTTGCCTACTGCTTTAATTGTCATGTATCTTTAGTGCCCCTTTGCAGACAGTAAATGTAACTTACAGGAAAGTGTAAAGGTTGCAAAATAAATGTCTTAAACATTCTTTTGCAGAACAAATTGGATCAAAGAGTACTTGGACACTGCTCCGTATCTGATCCTAATTTTCAAGCAGGTGTATGGGCGGCTTCCAAATGGCAAAAAGAAGACCCACTACTACAATGAAATCAGTGTTTCCATTGCCTGTGGTATCCTGCTTGCTGCACTGCAGGTACGTTGACAGAACCAACATACTGTGAGCCCATATATTAATTTGGATTACCTACCAAGACTGTTCTGCCCAAATGAGGGTGGAACTCAGTTTAGATTTTAACATTTTTAGTCTCCTGGATTACTCCAATTCCTGGCAATACATCTTAGTTTGAGTTTTAATGTTATTCTACACAGGTCTGCATCTGAGAAGGTGATTCCTATCCTCAGTACTGGTTAACAGGAAGAAAAAGCTAATGTAGCTTCCAGAGTTGTCACACTTTTCTCGGCACAGGCTTCAGCTCCTGTGGTTTCTGCCTTATGCTAACGGGGCTGACAAGCTCTTCAGACTACCCAAGCACGACTGTGTGGTGCCACACTAGCCCCTTCTTTTCAGTAATCTCTATAAAACAGCTTGACACCAAACCACTTTTAGTATACAACGCTGAAAAAAAAATCAGGGACATTTCCACAGAACACACTGTACTATTTCAATCAGTCTTCCTGAGGCATTTCTGAAAGTGCACTGATCTCTAAAGCTCAGCATGTTTGACACCAGCCAGTTAGATTTTCTCAGCGGTTTCTCAGTGCTCAGTTCTGCTTCTTGTACCTGATGTACTCACACAAGTGTTAAATAGAGAAGCTATTCTGATAGTTAACCTGGCCTGTCAGCAAGATAACAGCAAGGTGCCTCCTCTTATATTAGGCCAACTTCCTACCAGGCACTGCCATTTCTCCTCCATTCTGTTTTGAATGACACTTTCTTTCGTGCATTGCTGCTCCTCAGGCACCATTCAGCACCATCACTGTTAGCTCTTCTCCTCTTGAGAAGATTGTAGAGATTACTAAACATGACAGGTGCATTTCCTGGGCACCTGTCCCTGGCTCACTTGTATCTCAAAGCCTCCCAAAATGCTTGCATTGAGTAGACAGAGAGACTGAAAACCACATGTGCAGCTCTCAGGAAGTGACTCAGCTGTGTGATCACACCTTGGATGATGTCAGCTCTTTATTGTTTGCCCAGAATTTTTAGGGTTTTTGTGAGGTTTTGAATGAGAGGAAGAGTGATACATAGACTTATTTTGGGATTCTGATGTAATCCATAACAATGGCTAGCGTGAGAGACGCCAACAGACTCCTGTGACAGCTTCTGAGGCAGAGTCTGTGTCCCCTCTCCCTGCAAGGTACAGCTCTTGAGGAGGAGCTCCAGCATTCACAAGGCATCTTCCTGCCAGCTGTATGGAGGCAAGACCTGAAATAGTTCTCTGTATGAGCCAGATTGTAGAATCAGGGAATAATTTGGTTTGGAATGGATGTTTCAAGATCATCTAGTCCAATCACCAGCACCATGGGATGACTTTCCAATCATATCCCCAAAACTGCCTCTCAACTTCCCTGTGGCCATGGATTCCCCATCACACTGGCACAGCAGGCAGGCTCTGGCTCTACAGCACACAGGCATGGCACACAGACTGTGCTGCTGCTGCTGTGGTGGAGAAATGCTCCACTTCTCTGTAAGCAGAGCAGGCATCCTTCATGATGCCACTGAGTCTGTTAATAAATCAGGGTGTTCTAAAGGCTGCAGCAGGTCTAACAAAGCAGCATTTCTGGGCTAGCTGACAGAAGGATGTGTACAGGTGGGAACAACCACTACAAACAAAGAGCACAGACCTCTGTCTCTCTGTTGCTGTCTGTCTTGCTGCAGAATGCGGGTCTGTACACAGTGACCTCCACCCCGCTGAACTGCGGCCCCCAGCTGCGGGTGCTGCTCCGGCGGCCAGCGAACGAGAAGCTCCTCTTGCTGCTCCCCGTTGGCTATCCCAGGAAAGATGCCACTGTGCCTGCGCTGACACGGAAGCCGCTGGAAGACATCATGGTGGTGATGTGAGCCCAGTGCCAGAGGAAGGAGAGCAACCCTACTGACAGCTGAAGTTGTCACTGCTGTTTCTGTGCATCGTCCCCCTCTGTTGTTGTTGCTCTGGCTGTTTACACCTCTATTTCTTTTAGTGCTCGTAATCTACTAACAGCAGTGAGCAGTCAAGCACTGGGCCTTGGACAGCTGCTGTTACCTATCTGACCAGGGTGTTGTTACAGGGGATATGTACAATGGCATTTAAATGATCTTATCACTTGATTTTTCTCATGCATTTCAGGGATGAATCTCTTCTTGAGCTGGAGAATATTTTCTTTATACTTTTGTGATTGCCATTACACAGTTATTTTAAGAATTTTAATGAAGGTTGTATTAAAAGATACAAAGAGGTCAAACTGAGCTGTCCTATCTTGGCCAGTGTGTGCTGTTTAAATGCCCCTTCCCCTTTACTGTGTGTAGAAAGATGGAATTTTTCTCCTCAATGGTAGGATTTCTCTACTTGATTAATTTCAAAAACTTTTTCTGTACCAGGCTTTCTTAAACTATTGCGGCTACGAGTGTCTCAGGTTGGGGGAAATTGAGTAGCAACAAGGCATACAAATAATTTGCTTGTTACCATTTATTTGTATGTGTTCCAGGCACAGTTAGATCATGTTGTAGCTATCAGTCGTGCCCCTGGAGGGAGCTCCTATTCTGGTTATCCTGTTCATACCTACAACTCTACCAGTTTAACATCCTGAAACCGAGACTGCTTTAGACACACTGACACGTGGGAGGTGCTTTCACGGCAGCCCCAATCCGGGATTTGGGAGCTGCTCCTTGCAAGGGCCGGCGCTGCCCGTGCCCGGGCGGGCAGAGCCCCCTCGTGGGGCCGCGGCTCCGCCAGCAGCGAGAGGAGAAAGGCTGGAAGAGACGCGTCCTTCCTGCAGGGCTCTCCGTCCCGGGAAACACCTCCCCACCTTGATCTCTGCTGCATCCAGCGTCAGGCACGTTCAGCCAAATCGGCTTCAGCCGTCCTAGAGGGATGAGATGCTGGAAAGCAGAACCACAGAAAGGGACCTTGGGGTCCTGGTCAGTGGCAAGTTGAACATGAGTCAGCAGTGCCCTGGCAGCCAGGAGAGCCAGCCCTGTCCTGGGGGCATCAGGCACAGCATGGCCAGCCAGGCAAGGGAGGGATTGTCCTGCTCTGCTCTGAGCTGGGGCCGGCTCACCTCCAGTGCTGGGGCCAGTGTTGGGTATCACAGTACAAGACATAAATGAGTGCCCAAAGGAGGAGCAACGAAGATGGTGAAGGAAGGACCTGAGGGAATGGCCTGAAGTTGTGTCAGGGAGGTTTAGGTTGGTATTAGAAAGGGGTTCTTCATCCAGAGGGTGGCTGGGCACTGAAACAGGCTCCCCAGGGCAGTGGTCACAGCACCAGCCTGACAGAGCTCAAGAAGCATTTGGACACACCCGGTGTGTCTCTTGGGGGTGGTGCTGTGCAGGCCCAGAAGCTGGACTCGATGATGCTTGAGGGTGCCTTCAGGATATTCTGTGTTCTGAGTTAACTCACTCCTTATCTGAAGTCTAACCTGATCTATTGGAAGGCTCAGCAGGGGGACTGAAAGTACAGGATCCTTAAGGTTCCTTCCAATTCAAACCATTCTATGATTCTACAAGTCAAATCCCATTTACCACCACTTGTCAGCTGAGCAAGTGGAGGGGATAAAGTTTTGCATAGGTACAGATTTTGGCCGTGTCAATGCCTCTGTCATCTAGTGGGAAAAACTGTTTTCTTCTCTGACAGACAATTTTGCTGCTATTTGGCAGATATGGCAATGTCTCCATCTGTTGTAGTGGCCTGTTTCATGTTCTCAATGGTACAGCTATGGCAGTAAGTTTCTTGTGTGGGCCTAGTCTGAGATCAGCTCTTGTAACTACAGTCAAACACAATCTAAAACAGAAAAAAAAAAATAAAAAGAAGAAAAAAAATAGAGGAAGTCCTGAATCTACACACTGTCAAGGTCTAAAAACTAGTAAGGGAGATAGGGATGGGCTGAACCAAGGCAAGAAGCCAAGGCTGATCACCTGGAGGTGCCCAGTTATCAGGAATACATGTTAAAGTCACTGTTGCAAGTTTTCCTTCTGTACAGATGCTGCTCTTGCCCCATCATGTCGCTTCACAAGCAGTTTGTACCTGCTGGTTACTACTGTGTTTTAATTCAGAGTTTCACATCAACAGAGGGAGGACTGATTCCCTGCCACATTGCAATCTTTCCTACAGAAATAAACTCTCACTTACAGAAATAAATTGCTTCTGCCCAGTCTCAGTCTGCAAAGTAGATGATACTCAGAGAAACTTTACTAGATTAATTCAGTTTCAAACAGCAGGAGCTTGCATATATAAGGCTATTTCTCGTGTGGTTTCATAACTAAAAAGCAAAGAACTAAAGCAGTTTAAAAAATACATAAAAAATGTCACAATAACACACATTGGTATATGCCAATATACCTTTTCACACCAAAGAAAATTAATGGTTGGTTTTTTCCTCTATGTGTTCATTCTCGACACTAAGATACACATAGTAGTTTGAAAACTCAAGCTCCCACACCTACTAGATGGGAAAGATTCTATCCAAAAAGCATTTCTGGAATCGTGAAATGTAAGTAAAATAAGCTTATTTTTTCTTTTTTTTTTTTTTTTTCTTTTTTCCCTCCCTTAAAAATGCTTATTCAAATGGAAATACTTCAGTAGTATTACTACTGCTGATGATACTGCAGAGTCCCTTGTAAATCATATTAGTACTCCTGTTGTGACAAGTCTACTTGGAATTGCCACTATTCTCTAATGAGTGCACTGTCTTTAATTAAAACACAATTAAATAATAATAAATTTTGCCTTTCCATGCAGTACACTGTTGAATAAAACAAAGGTTAGCATTTAAATTGTTTTACATTTAACTAGGGATACCTCATCGGCATTTGCTCAATTTTAAGATAAAAAATGTTTTTTCTCTTATCTAAATGGATTTTCCCGTGTTTTCACTAGTGTACATTGACTGTTGGCCTGGTGCCACCCATCTTCCAAGAGAAGTCTGATTTCATCTTCCCTGTATCTTTCCATCAGGTAGCTGCAGACAGCAGCTGGCTCTCTCCATTTCTGGGAACTTCCTTGAACTGTGGACAAATTTGTGTGCATTCAAGGACTCTCACTGCCTGAAATCAGGTGCAACACGGTGGGTTGCATGACAATCCAGATAATTAAAGGAATAAGTATCACATTTGTTGGAACCACGGCCAACTGCCCATCTCCTCCCACTGCAAGGCTGACTGAGCTGGCGCTGATTTCAGTCTGCCCTTGAACAGGGAGCTGGAGGATGTTGCAGCTGGGGTTCATTAGCAATCCAGCTGGCCATGCCATGAGGCAGGGAAGCATTGCTCCTGGAGCAGCACCATCTTCCCCACTCCACGGTCTTCTTTTCAGGACAGGTGAGCCAGAATTCAAATGATGCTGCAGAAATTTTTTGAACTGAGGACTCTGTTCCACTGGTCTATGTGCCCATCTCCTCCATAGCTATGTGATTGAGTTTCCCTATTCCCCTAAATGAGCTGGGCTGTAGTAACCATCTCAGTGCTCTCTGCTTGATGGAAATAGCAGGTTGTCAGTATTTAGCTTCTTTACATGTAGTTCAAAACAAAGTGCTGTTACCTTGAATTTGATAGAAATAATTGTTCCCAGGCACAGTTACTGGGTGTGAGCTGGTCCACAGGGATGTAACAGGCTATAATTTATTAGCTGTGTGTTTGAGAATTTCTTACAATACAAATTCACACTAGTACAATAAAAGTAAAGCAACTTCTGAGTGTAAGTATCAACTTGGTGCTGTGAACCTCAGATGAACAAAAGGACACAAGCCCCTTCCTCAGGTTGTGGTTTTGCTCTGATTAAGCTGCAGCACTTCAAAGACATTTAAGCAGGTAGATGTGCCATCAGCATCTGATTGATTTATTTCTTTAATTGCTACATAGCTGTCATGGGCCCATGAAAAATCAATATTGAGAAATAATCCAGCTTGCGCTCCAAGGCAGGATCAGCTATATTTAAATGCCAGGTACTAACAAAACATGAATCCACAGCACTAATAAACTGCTCCCAGCAAAAGACTTGAAAGAAATAAAAATGCAAATGCTAATTCTGCCAGCGCATGCAAGTCCTAAGAAGTTTTATTTCCGGAAGGGCTCAGCCTTGGCATCATGTTGTGTCACTGATGAGACCTCCATGGAGATCATTAGGAGGAGGTTGGGCTACTCTATTGTTTTTGAAGATTTCCACCCACCTGAGCTTAGTCAAAGCAGAACAGCCACTGTACTTAGAAATCTCAAGGAACTTAATTATTTTTTTGGCTAACGTTACCTATATCAAGCATCTGTGAGAGCCAAGCCTTTGCACACATAGACAGAACTCTCCTTGTAGAGTGTAAATAATGAGAACACTAAATTACATGAGAGCTGGGCAACAGTTCCATTCACATTTAAGATGGAAGAGTCATTGAAGCTTGAATCAGTGTAGCAGCAAGGTACCAGTTAAATACACATCCTGTTCCAGGTTGTGCATGTGTATTAACTTAGCTACCAGATTGGAACTGAGTTGAACTAGTTCTGATAGAAACGACAAAGGCATTCCAAGAGCCAAGTCACACAGTGTAAGACATGGGAAAACAGTGCTGATCAGCAAGATGGATAATAACCATGACCCCAAGGCATCAGTTGGCAAGTTTTTTGAGACATACATTTGAGAGATGAGGTGTTTGAAGGATTTTTAAGAAAACTCTTGAGATTTTTTATGAGGAGCTGCCCTGTGCCTGAGGGTAAGTTCTTGTCTACTACTTGAGGGCAGGATGTTGTAGCTGAGACCACAAGTGACTGAGCTTGAAAGGGTGAGACCAGAGTCCAACAGTTTTGCCCTACAATGTGACAGCATTGGTGAAGTTATCCTGAGGAGTACCTCCTGCAAATACCAGGTTCAAAGTGTGAATATTGGGAATCAGATAGACAAAAGCACAGCTGTGGAGACCCACAACAAGCACAGAAAAGCTTCAAAGAAAGGAACTGCTTTAACAGGCTGCCTTTCATTTTTCAGTTGTATATGCAGTAGGGACATGGGTCTGTAGATTATGCACTGGATTTTAATGAAGCTTTTGTGTCATTGTTTTTGTAGTGCAAATGGTCCAAATGTCAGAAGGCTTTTAACATCTTCAAACTATTCCTTTAGCTCACTCATAGGATAGCAATTATCCATTCAGCTTGCAGAAGGCTGTCACAGCCAATTCTCTGTGGGACTAATGCCAAGGTACCACTCTTGGTAAAGAGAAATATGCTCCCTAGCAGCATGCTGTGAAAGATCTCTCTATGCAAGTAGCATTACCAAGTGGAAGGGTTAACAACAACCTACTGGCTTTGCCTTCCTGGGGCAAATAAATATGAGATGTGATATAAGTCCCCCCTTTTTCAGTCTGAAGATCTTAGTTTGCTTTCAGTACTAGTGTACCAGTAAACTTGTTCTTTGTGGCTTATGAATGAAGAAAAAAGAAACAGACCAAGACAAGCCACAGCTACTAGGCAATGCTAAGTGCCCACACAAAGGAGTCAAAGAGCTGAGGAGAAAAAGAGCTTTCCTACACTGGCCATTCAGGTTGTTCCTGCTTGTGAATTGGTATGCATTAAATTTAGATCTGACTAAATTTCAGGAGACTAAGTGACCCGTGAAAAATCTGTGTCATTCTTGGAATTATGTGTTAAAAGCTACTAATGAGCAATGACTTAGCTGCTGTCAAGAAGGACAGCACTCCTCTTTTTAGACTTAATACAATACAGCAGCTCATTCTTTAATATTGGTCTCTATTTCCCTTTTACCTGGAAAATGGAGATGGGGCACATGATAGGAGAAGAATAATTTTAAATTCAGTGAAATATAAATATTGGTCAAAACAAAAAGGTGACATAATCAATAAACAAAGTGATGGACATTAGCTTTATAAATTTAAATGTTAAGTGATCACATATTTTATGGTTTTGTAAAATGGTATAAAGTAAGAGCATCCTCAACTTTTAACTAGGGTGAATTATCAATTAACTTTAGTAGCAGCTGCTCCTGAAAAGGGCAGAAAAACTTCAAAATGAATACTTGAAATATTTATAAATAAATTATCTATTTAGAAATCAAAAGCCACTGAAAATACTGACTCATTTTGATTAACTTTCAAGAAACATGAAAAGAATTGTGATTATTTTCTTTCACTGCTTTCGAGACCGAAGCAGCATATGCAAGTATAATCATTTGAAAGAGATTTAGGATCTGTTTCATGCTGAACTGTATTTCAGACTGCCCTTGAAATGAAAAATTGTATTTCCAAACTCTCTACTAGCCAGGATGTCAAGGCAACAACTGATATCTCTGTGTAGGATTCCAGATATCCTTATTGTATTTCAGTAAGGATATATTGTGCACTGAACAGGGCATGGTGGCTCATTTCAGTGGCTCAGTGAGATCTGAGAGACAAACACAATGCACAAACCTTAAATACATTGCCCTCAAATGTCTCTGTTTGCTACGATAGCATCATAAATCAGAGGTGGTCGATGGATGGTACCTGACAGGAAGATTTCTTGTTGTCACCACTAACTCTGGCTGTGCAAGCACATGTGAATGTCTCTGTATAAAAGGCGTATGTATAAATATAAAGCATAGATAAGGACTGTGAAACAGCAGAACTGTTCTTGCCTCATGTCATACAGATTGGTGCTTCCTAACTGGCTGCAGTTTTGCCACTCTCCCAGGAATAAATCTTAGAAAAAAGCACCAAGGTCAGAAGGATTCTTAAAAAGCGTCTTAGTTCTTAGCAGAAGATAAGAATGTTTTATGCAGGGTAACCTCTAACTATTGCTTCTCCCTGATACCTGGTATCAGGTATACCTCACAATTTGAGTGCATTCATGATGAAAGAACAGCAACCATATATATATCTGCTTCTTGTTTATTCTTATGGTTTCAATTTCTTTTCTGTCCTTCATTTCACATCTGTCATCTCACAGTACATTTTTGCTATAAGTACTTTTTGAGCTTTAAGCATAGTTGTAAGAACAGGTGTTCCTATTCTTCAGTAGAACAAGCATGAGTACTATGCAAAGTGTGTTGGGCTGGCAGAAGGGTCAGGAAAACAGCAAGCACAGGTCAATAGCAAGATATCCATCTTTCTGCACATATTTTTACTGTGATTTTTTTATCTATGTGGGTATAGTACCTGAACTCCACTAGATGTGTAGCAAAAAGTGGTTCTGACTCCAAAGTTTGTCTTCCTTTTAGCTGGATTTGTTGGTACTATCTGTTTATAATTAGATGACAAAACACAAGTATGAATGAGGTAATAAACAAAGGTTAGAGCAAACTCCTGTCAACTGTTGTCTATTTTAACTGCCAGCAGAAATCTGGCAGGCACCTCCTTTCCTGCAAATCAAAGTGAATAAACATTCTCTGTAAATATTACCTTCCCATTCAATTTAGTAAATTGTTGATGAACAAATTGCAAAGTTCAAGAATGTAATTATTTGGGATTAGTAGAGAATTTCTTTAGCACGTAATTGATATTCTGTGGATCATTTGATTAGCAGCTGAAAACAGTTTGTAATTGATGCTGTAATTAGCCAGCACAGTGCTCACTCCATATGAGACTGCAGTGTTATAAATTTGGGTAGACCCAGAATACAGAGCAATGCAGCTTGACTGCTAACTAATTCACACTGTTTTGTAGGAGACTACACTTTCACCTGCAGGAATTGAATATAGAAGATTGCAACCAGGTCTGAATCAAAAATTGCCTCAGAATTCTCTTGCCTTTAACTCTGTACTGATGTCAGTTGTCTTTGGGTACTGACTTTGTGGTATCTCAATGGTGTTTCAGGGCAGATAAAGGTGACTGATTTCTGAAAATCTGCATGGAGAGTAGCTATGGATGGCGATGGGTCCTCTGTATAAAAGTCTCCTGTCTGTGGGGTGTTCCCTCAGAGCACGAGACTCCCTCTTGATTGAAGACTGTGTATGTTCACCTGCACAATCATGCAGCAGACCTGTATTGTGGGAGGAATGTGTTTCCTTCCTGTCCCTTAGATCCAGGAGAGCAGAGTCCTTCTGTGAGCAGCTAAGTGGGGAAATACTATTTTCTGCATGGATTATGATGTAATAGGAGACCCTATTGCATGCAGGCCAGTATCTCTGTCCAGAATTAAAATGACTTTTGTAAGAAAAAAAGTAAATGATGTTTTAAATAATCTTTCTTTTTTTTTTTTTTTGGTTTGTTTATGAACTGCATAACTAACCTGGCACTCCTGTTCTGCTCTCTAAGGGCTGGATACATAAATGTAATTCTATGGTTTAGCTTCTCAGAGAAAGCCTATTCATATGGAAAGAAAGCTTCCCCCTAACCTTTTGTAGATACAATCTTTTTTTTTATCCCTAGCTGCTCCTAATTGGCAAGAAAACACATGAAGTGCTCCATTACATTTGCTACCATCGCCTTTGTACCACTAGATGGCACGAAAATACCGTTTAGGAAGAGAGGACCTTTGCCTGGAAATAAACCGACTCCTTAAGTCCTCTTACTCCAGTTACCTTTAACCACACTCTGTTACTCAAATCACAGATCTAGGAATATGCATCTGAGAGATAAAAGCTGGAGGTTTATCTGTGATCAAAAAAGGACCACACACAAAGACTGAATTTGTCATGCACTTCAATAGTTTAAGAGTTGACTGTAAATGCAAAGGGTGAAACTCACTTCATCCAAGCTCTGACAGGCTTGTATAGGTGGGGCTTTTCTTTGCTGTAGAAGGGACCCAGTCTTATCTGGCTACCTAGTCACATATTGCCATATGCTTTGCAGTCCTACAGATGCAAAGCTTCCCACTAGTTATAGAGCAGACTGTCAAGTGCACAGGTGTCTTCAAATAAGCATATGGTCACAAATTTTCAGCCATTTCCTTTCACTGATTTAATTCCCCATGTGTTTCCCTTCCTCCCCTGTTGGTCTTCATACTCTTCTCCAGACCTCTGCAATCCTGGCTGGCCAGCAGCTAAGGCATGACACACAGACACTTTGTCTCTTGAGAAGCAGATCCAGCTCCAGTCTGCTCAAAGGCTCTTACTGGCTCATGAGAAACACAAGGCACGGCTGGCCTCTGAGTGAAGAGCGTAGACTTTTTTAGTTTCTGCTGTTTGACTGAGAGAAAAAGGAGATAGTTCCTTCTTTCTTCCCCTTCAGATATGGATAAGTCATGAGGGAATTATGTAACACAAGAAAGTATGGTGACCTTAGAAGCCTAGTGGGAGCTTAGAAGGACAAAAAGGTCTGGGAATGGAACACAGGTTTGAAGGCACGTCTGTACGACTGTGTTCAGGCTAGATCTGTTGTGTTAAAACAAAAATTGTGTACTGGGGGAAGGTAGGCTTGGACTTGCCTGCAGGTGTGGAGGAGTTACTGTGGTGCCCAGGTAGTCAATCAGTCAGATGCCAACATCAAGTGAAGAAACATTCTCCTCATGGAAGATTCAGTCAGGTAGCAAAGACACAAGGCTGGAACTCCTGTCCATGTGACACTGGATAAATCACTTTCCATATTTTTTCTGTCAGTGCATGAATGGTGGGATTTGTGCTGATAATCTACAAAGGAAATGAAGGGAGGAAATTATTAGAGTAGCCCATGATAATCTCGGTCTGATAATCTCAAATTTGCTACTTACATCAGTTTTCCACATTTCATATTCAGCTTATCTGTGACTAAATCTTATCTGTACTTGATCATTAATCACGAATGTGTTCTTCCTGTAAAAGTCGTTGTGTCTAAAAGGGTACCAGGAAAGTAGAAGACCAAGAAAGGAAATACTGCAGAAGTATTTTAACACTGGACAGGCTGGCAGCAATGAGCTTTGTGCACTTGAGGAAGAAAAAATTTACACTTGAACTTAAAATTTGTCTTGGATGCTGCTTTCAGCATTTCAGTTACTTCTGCAGAGGATTCCAGGTGTCTATTTGAAAATAGAAAGTGTTCCCAGGCAAGGATTTCTGTCTGTATTCTGCACTCCTGTACTCACAAAGAAGAAGAAAATTTCTTACAAAGGTAAGGAACTAGATGGAATATACAATGTTGGATTTTTTAAAGATAGATCCATACAAGTTTAATAAAAGCCTCCTTACTATGTTGTTTGTATAATGTCTATATAGATATGAGTGAAATTTCTCCAATTATTTAGTGATTCCTTGCTGTGTAACCTAATGTACACTGCTTTGCACTTTTTCACTAGAGGCAGAGCAGTTGATGGAGAAACTGACTTTGACAAAATAAAATATCTTTAGTTTTTACTTTGAAAGAGTTGCTAAGGGGAGAAATTGAAGCAGAGGGAGCACTGAGAACTAAACAATGAGAGAGTCTTATGAATTCATGGCATATGTGGTAGAGGGTGGTTACTGTTTTGCAGAACTGCATTACTTGAGAGATACAATTCCACAGCAATCTTTACCAACTATTCTTTGGTGTTTTCATGAATTACAGCAATATGATGTATACAGCTAATAATATGCACTTGGCAGCCTCCCTGCATACATACCCTTACTGGCTGCACCTGGAGCTGAGGAGCAAGCCTGCCTTGGGTAGTGTGGTTGTGCCTGATGTGGTTAAAATTAAGGAGCAGAAATCAGAGTGATGCTGAGGACTGCAGGGCTGACCACCACCTCACCCAGACTAGCCCATGGCTCTTGCTGAGCTTGCATGTGCTGGGTGTTGGGCATCTATCAAAGCCTGTGGTGGTGCAAGGCAGAAGGAACAAGTTCTCCCACGTGAAGAAAGAAGAGTGTGTGTGGCTGAAGGAGGAAATAAAGCACTGATCCCACAGTCTTTAAAGATAAACTCCTATGCAAGACTGAAGGGTTGATTATTTTTAGTGAGGGTGAGCCTAAGGGAAGGGCTTGTCAAAGAGATTAAACAATTGCAAGAAGCAAAGCAGGATTCTCCTGCAGCACTTTCCTTTCCATCACACCTGCATCCTGATGTGAAATAAAAAGTGTATGCATGGTGTGGGGGGGGAGGGGGAACGTGGAGGAGGAAAAAGCTGCACTTGGGAGAGCTGAAATGGTAGCAGTTAGTGGTGGAATTGTTATTTCCTGTCACTGCTTTTACCCTATTAGCTTCTCTTATGCTGATTTCTTTCTGTTAATCCCCTGGATAGCCTCTGAGGGTTGTTTATCATCCTGGGGCAAAATGGTTCCAGCCTGCTCTCACCACTCTTTTCCTGCACACAGTGTTGCTGATGTGCCTAAGTATCCAGAAGAGCCTGAGGACAGAGTGGGAGGATATTTTCTCATTTTTCTAATCTCTCTGGGCCCATGACTTGCTCAGCACTGTTGCAGTTCCCCCTGCTTCTGACCCAGGCTGTCAGAAGCAGTGCTGTCATGCTGCAGCGAACAAGGTGCTGCACAGCTGCTGGGCAGGTGCTGTGTAGCCTTCCCTTTGGGAACACGTGTTTGAACACTGTTCAGATAGGTTTTACTAATGTGTTTGAACGCTGTTCAGGGCAGTCTGGTCACAGGGGGATGCTATAGGTGCACTGGGGAGGGTGGGGTATTATTCAATGCTGCCCTTTGCCAGCTAGGTTTTACTAATTTCCTGGTTCTGCTGCATGGCTTATCTCCCAGACAGAAGGAAAAACAGGCTGGGAGGGTGTGTTTGCCCCAGAGAGAGAAGGGAGGACAGTTGGAGGTTCAGCCAGGTGTTGTGACAATGTGACAACAGAAGCTTTTTTTTTTTTAATCTGGATCAAGAGTGTGAATATGTGCCATGCATTCCAAGACTGGGAATTAGGGTATAACCCCATCTGAGTCTTTCTCTTCTACCTTCCTATTCAATTGTTTAGGTCAGCCCTCTAAAGAAGAGCAACTTCAGGTGGCAGTCCATCACAGAAGACTTCTGTGACTCTTTAGTCCTGATATCATTCTCTAGTTTTGTATTGCCCTACAAATCCTCTGCCTTAGGGTCTTGGAGTCTAGAAGAGGAGGCTTGTACATAAAACAGCACCATGTATTTCCTAATAACTAAACTTTGGGGGAGAGGAATCAAAGAAATATACAAGCAGATAATCCATGTACAGACCTATTCTCTTTAGAAGCCTATCAAGCAAAAAGTGGAGTCTACTGGGACTCCCAGCTTTGAGTGGAGAGAAGGTGGGACTGAAGTCTGTCTACTCTCCTAATAGTCTTTCTGAATACTTCAGGAAATGTGCCTCTAAACCTAGTCAGATGATCCCTCCTCCACAGTTCTAACTTCTTACATAGCAGATTAATCTGACTTTGGGAAGCTCTTGTACCATCACAAGAAAACATTTTTAAGTCTTGTCCTAGAGTATTCGCTCACCCTACTTTATAATCTGAAAGGAGGGATGAGACCTCCTCCCTAACCTCTGAAGGGCCTAGTGATCCTAAGTGTGACAACCCTCTCCAGAAATGGTAGGTAAATGGCTGAACTGTATGAAACTGAACTATGTTCTTCCCTGCCTGATGTAGGCAGCTTGTTTTTCAATTTAACTCCCTGTTTTTATACAGTAAATTGCCTTCCAGTAATCAAACAAACATTTAAAAGATTATGTATACAATTTCAGGCATCTTCAAATCCATCACAGATGTCCTTGGGGTTTTGTGTGCTCAAGGGAAAGCTTTGGTTTTTAAAGATGGAAGAAACAGGAAGAAGATGAGAGATGAAAGGGGAGAGACTAGTTGCTTTCAGAAATATGGGAATTATCAGTCTGAGCCAGACTTAGACCATGTAGTCTGGCTTGGATACATGGAGTGCAGAAGAGGACTCTAATTATCACTCAGCACACACTGGTGGAGTGCATGTCTGCAGCCATGGAGGCTCCTGGTTTCTGCACAGCTGAACTGTCTCCCTTTGGAGCTGGGATCCCTGCAAGCAGAATTAGAACTTAATTACTCTGCCTGTTCCTCCTGGGAAGGGATCCACACACTGACGTCTGATAGCAGGCTGAGCTAAGGGAGGAGGAGGGAAAGAGGAGCTGTTGCCTTACTGTGGAACAGCTGCATTTTGGGCTCAGTGCCAAAAGTGGGGGAGGAAAACTTCTGGAGGCCTGAAGAGATAGAGAAAGGCAAATCCCTTCAGGTCTTGGGCTTCAAGAGACCAACGCCGTGTGTGGGCAGGAGCTGGGACGCTGTGTGGGAAAGATTTGCAGTTTCAGTAGGAGTTCCCTCCCAGGTCTTCATGCAAAGCAAGTCCCCTAAATCCCAGGCTTTATCACAGATCTAGGCTAGTACTCTGGGATGGGCTGCAGAGCTACAGCCTCCACCCCCTTCCACCCACTGGCACAAGATAGTGATAACATCTGGATTTAAAGATGCACTAATGGATTTAAAGATGGTCACTAATTTTCAGCCATTTCCTTTCCCTGATTTAATTCCCCATGTATTTCCTTTCCGCTGCTTTGGCACAGAGGGTCTCAGAGCTGAAACCAGCAGTGTGGCCATCTGAACCCCTCCTTGGCAGCATGAAGCAGCACATTATGGGAAGCTCGTGCTCAGGGCACAGAACTTGGCAAGTCTGTGTAATGTAGTTGCCACAGCTCTCAACCTTGCATGCTTTATGCTCTGTTGGGTGCAGGACAAGAGCATTCCAGCAGGGCAGGCAAATTTAGGGTTCAGTAATATGGCAGCTGACTGCTTGCTATGAAGTGAGAGCACAAAGACCATGTATTGTTTTTATTTTATGGTGTTTAAGATCAGAAAAGCACTTTGCAACACTGCACACATGCCTGGGTTTCCAGTGACTTCATGATTTAGAAGTGTCCAGCCACACCTGGAGGGAGCTGTAAAGTCCAAGTCAGGATGACAGCATCTTTTGTAAACAATGGGATTTCCTGGGATTATGTTTGAATGGTTGGCCCTCTTGGAGAGGGGACTATATTAGATCTCTGACAAAGTGATGAGAAGACTTTCTGTGTTATGTAATTTTTAAGGCTACTGGTTATCACTGAGCCAAAAGCCTGTTTCAAATTTAATGGGTTATGGTTATCCACATGGTGCTGTTGAATAAATTCAAATCCCATGGGATACAATTACATCAAAAACTTTAGTCAGTTTAAACCATGTCTCTGTCATTTTTATTTTTGATAAGCATAAAAACACCCTGTAATGAAACCAGGTAATGGTGTGTTACTTGCAGGAATGTGTCATAGGATTATGTTGTGACCAATCTAAGTGCTTTTTCAATGTCTCACAGCTTTTTGGTATGCTCCCCATAAAACATTTTTTCTTTTTTTTTGTATTTAAAATTCATTCTGACTGTCTGATCAGGACCGGATAAATACCTCTTAATGAACCCTATAATGAATACAAGGTGCTCTGCAAACCTGTTTAATTTTCATGAATCTCATTGATAGAGGAATATATTTTTAAAAAATAAAAGGTAAACACTTCCTTTGAAATCAGGCAATATTTTGTGACCATAATGCTTAGCTCTTGTTCAGTGGCAGTGACCAGGTAAACCATGCTGTTGCAGCCCTATTAGGTGGTATATATAAGCTTTCTAATATACACTTTAAATGTGACATCAGCAAATAACATGTGTAGCTTCAAAACAAGCTTTGGCAAGCAATCAGTCTGGCAGCATTTGACTCGACTTTCAGCAAAGTAGAAACAAGAAGGTACACTCTTCAAATTTGCTTGTCTGCTGGTGGAAATAGTCCTTGTGGTATTTGTCCAGTTGTGTTACTGAATCCAATCACTGCAGCAACTTAAAGACATTTTCATTAGCTAGGACCACTGGATGTCAATTCTGAAATTCTGAGCAGTAGTTTTAAGAAAAATGCTTTTTAAAGAATCAGTCTCACTTGCCCCAGTGATTGTGGCTTCAGTGCATTGTGGCATGGTTGCTATCAGCATCAGGCCATGCTGACAGGCATCAGGAGCTAGGAGATAACCAGGATGTTCTGGTTATCTCCTGGCATTGCCCATAATATTGTTGGAAGTCTGTCCTCCCTAGCAAGTGCACTGTCCCATTCTAAGAAAGGCTGCCAGGTTTTGATCTTCTGGGGTTTTGCTGCTTCTAAAGTGAAGGGACTGAAGTGGGCCATGGATGCAGTTCAAGTGGTTCTTTGTTTTAAGCAGCCATTGGATCTCAGCAAACATCAGAGAACTTTGGGGTACCAGACATTGCCTTTGCAATCTGAGCTGTATCTTTTCTGGCATGCAATGGTAGAGATAAAAATTTCTTTTACAATATAGAGAAAGGAAGTACATTTTGGTTAAGGCTGGTATTGTCAGGAGATAACATTTGCTTGAAAATGGTGTATTGTTCTAGCACAATATACTGTAATTTAAATAATTCAGAATACAATTTCTTCTGTGGTTCCAGTTTGTAAATTAAACCAGAAACTGACATTTTAGCTGGTACATTCAGTTTCAAAGCATTGACTACTACACATAATGTAAGCAAGAATTTTCATTTTTTGCTTTGTGTAATTTTCATAAGTAGTGGTGCTACAACTCTTCTCCATCTGAATAATGTCTCTGACTTTTTTTTCCTTCCTTACTCTGGAAAAATACTGTAATACCACTCTGGAAAAATACTTTACTATTGTCATGTTCAAGATACCTGTCTCAGTTTACCTGGTTTCACTGTGCCAGGCAGATGAATGAGTCAGAGTTTTGTCTTCTGAGACATAAGCTGTTTGAGGGAACTTGAAGTTTACTGCTTTGCTCTGTACCTAGATGTTCACTGAAGGGTAGTTTTCTTCCCTGAAAGCATTTTGTTTAGCTTTACCAAATTAATCTTTGTCAGTGTTGCCTTAAGGGCTTATACCCTTCTTCACTGTAGGTTTAAACTTGAGTGTGGGGACATGATAGCAGAGTTCTATGAATCTGAGCATACCTGGAATGTGCAGAAGGAGGCCTCTGAACATGGGCTTTGAGTCAGCAGAGGATATGCTCCTGAGGATGCAGGGGAGCTGGCCAGAATCCCTGCTTTCACTCTTGCTTAGGAACTCGCTGCAGAGAAATGGGTTTGTCTCCCTTCAGGTGAGATTACTGCCACTCAGTCCTGCCTTCCTGGCAGGGGACCATGAAGGCCAAATTCTCTTTCAGCCTATGCAAATCATGATTCTGCTTGTTTGCTTCTCTGTGTAGGTTTTTTCTTTCAGCCCCATCTGCTGTCCTTTTGCCTCTTCCACTATCTTTTCCAATGCATCATTCATTCTTAGTGACACCTGATTTGGATCTGGTGATTCATGTATATGCTTCCCTGCTGAATAACCAGCACAAGACAGGAAAGTCTACCTGCTGACTAGTGACTGCTTCTTTCCTCCTTTGCCTTTTTCAGAGTAGATTGAAGTCCGGCTTTTAATGGAGAGAAGGAAGAAGGATTATGCAGTACCACCAAATTGAATGCCACCTTCACTCAGCTTTTGTGCAAGCTTTAAACAGTGTTAGAAAATAATATGAGGGGACAGAAACCTATCATGTTTAGACCATAGCTAGAGTTTTTTCTTTAGATCTCAGTATCACTATTATACACCACATTAACAAACTTGTTCTGCTTGTTTTTTAAACCAAGGTTTAGCAGGGTTTTGTTTGTTTCCTGTGGTGACATTTGAGGGATTTCCATGTATGGCTGCATCATCTGAAAAAGATGCCAAGGCTAAAATGGACCTCATGTCACAAAGTCCACAGGAGTCTGTGTAATGTGGATTTCTCCCACATCACTGTTCTGCTCAGTGCATGGTAGAATGGATATTCCTAGTAATGATTGTGTGATGTTACAGGCTAGGGATAAACCAATTGGAAGACTGGGGAATTATTCCCAAGTCTTGCATAAGTAGCTCTGTTCAAGCTCTGTTTTGACTCCATTCATGAGCCAGCTTCCACACCTTTCTCTCCATGCTCAGGCTTTCAAGCTTCTAGGAGTAAGCTCAAGCACATGAGCCTGAATGGGGTTTCACCATGGTGCAGTCAGACAGTCATGAAATCAAAACTAAAGAACATGCCAAGGAAAGCACTCACCCCACAGGCTAGATGTGGAAGCTGTGTATTTTTTGCAAGAGGAGTTGTCCCTCCAAGTAATTCTTTACTCCAAAATCGGAAACATCAAGTCCCTTCTGAATGGCATCCACCAGGGTTTGGGCAGGGACAAAAGATGGGAGCTGCTGTGCCTTCAGGGGATGACTGTGACTTCCAGGCACACTCTGCTCCTGAAAGATGGAAATTCCTGTTGTGCACAGAGGTAATGTACAGTTTTGAGCATATGGCAGGTGGGAGCTTCTTGCCTCTTTGAGAAGCAGTACGTGATTTATCTCTAGTTCAGTAGGGAAAAAAAATCTGGCGTGCTTTTGTGGAAAGGTTGCTGGGCCCTGACCTCCTTTGACCTGATTTAATTGAGGATTTTGCCAAGCTTATTACATGGGATGTTCTTTGGCAGCACTGAGAAAACAAAGCAGGCTGATCACATATTATCATTTTACACGTGCACAGAACGAAATATAAAAATAGCTATTTAAAAAAAAAAATTTCCTTTTCACTGACATATAATAACCTTCCTTTAGTGACCTGTCATAGACCTCAAGATCAGTATGACAAAACATCTCAGCTTCCTCAATTTTATATCTTCCCAGACACATTACTAACACAAGGCTGAGAAACGAAAAAAATGCATATACCATTATTTTTTTTTCTTTTTTTTTAAACAATCTTACTGGTTCTACAGAAGAATCCATTTTGTATCTGCCTACCAGCAATGTCTGCCAATATTTACTGATGTACCTGCTTTACCTTTTACATATTCCCACAAATGAAATACTGGGACACACTAACATATTTCAGGAAAAAATATCCTTTGTATACACAAAGCATTTGCTTTTGAAGTATTAAACCTCAGCTTGTTGGCCTGACAGCTACTTTCAGGACAGTGCATTTCATGACATGAATGAGTGAGACAATAGGATAGATAAAAAGGGAATTACAGGTGAAATTACCCTTCCTTACTGTTTTTAGGCAAGATGCCATTTCTTTCAGAACATTATTTATTAAGTGAAAAGGTGAGAATAAATATTTCAAACTCTTCGATGAAAATGAAAATCACATTCCAATGTAACTGGCCTTGGTTTTATTTGAAGAAGCAGTCTAGCAATTCTCCTGTGGTAACTCATCACCTCCTTGACACCGGGTATGTTTCTGGGCTTAGGACAGTCAATAAGAAAGCAAGTGACAGCAATTTTTATTGTGCCCATATCAATTAAAAAGTGGTAAAGTCTCACAGTGACTCCCCTACTATTGAGAGTTTTCCCATGTTTGGAAGCTAACAAGACTAGAGATTTTCTCCTTTATGAAATGTTATTAGCTACAAGACTGAATTGAGCTGGTTCTTTTCCCTTTACATTTTTTTTTTTTTGCCATCTCTTGTCTTCTGTTTGGCTGTTTCATGTTTATGTTATAGAAAGAAACAGGTTTATGTTATAGAAAGAAACCTGGGATCAACATAGGATCCAAAAGAGATACAGAAATGGGAAAACTTGAGTGAATTTGAGGCTTAGGTATGGCCCCGTCAAGCTCTGCAATTTCACCAATAAATTCTAAATTTCAACAAAATTCAGCAGAAATTGAAACATCTAAGATGATAAGTCCCTAGAAAAATATAATGAAAAATCCTTGTGAGGAAGAAGACAAAAGAAAATTTGAGTGAAATTTAGACCATTGAGTGTTGCTGTCAGCACTCAATGGTCTAAATCAGCTGTGTCTCATGCTGCCTCTTGCCCAGTCAAACAGGTAACATTTGGCAGGGAAATAGAAGTGTTGAGAGAATCAGGGCTAGAGCATGGAATATGGGATACTGAGAAACTAGGATCATTACTACAGGAGAGATTCTGGGAATATAAGCGCAATCTGATGGTGCAGTGGGAGCTTTGATTAGTATCATGGGAAAATAAAAGACTTTAGTGACCATATGGATATGCAGAAGACAAGTGCTGTCTGGATAGCAGCTTGGATTTGTAATACTACTTTCTTCTTTACATGTTTACCCCTTTAGTCACCCCACCCCCTTATCTTTTTTTCTCCCTCCTCTGCTTGACAAGCTTCCTCACTTACGTCACGGCCAAGGTGGCCATAAATCAGCTGAGAAATGAGGAATGAATAATTTCCTTCCCCTTGGGGCACTAGCACGTCACTGCTATGAAACACTTAGGTCACCTGTCTTCCCAGCAGGAGCGCAGCAAGGACACTGTGTAACCCAACAACTTCCATGTGTCTCCTCCCTTTGGAAGAACCACTGTAGTGGCTACAAAGTTGGGGGGTTATATTCTTAGTGAGCTCTGTTAGCTTTTACCTGCAAGGTATTTTTTTTCAAGTCACGTTTTCTCACAAACTTCACGTTTTCAGATACTTCTATAGAACCCTATGTTTTTTCTGAAATACTGCAACAGTTCTGGGCTGATAAGTGCATAGATATTAGTTGTCAACAGCTTTAAAACTATATGAATTTTTAGAAACAAAAAAAAAAAAACAACCAAAAAACAGAATCACAGAGGAGTTGTAAAGCAAAGTGAAAGGAGAGTTCTGAACAGAGCACAAGATCACAGCAAGGCTTGTAAATGTAAGAAATGTAGGTTGCATAGCAAGCCTGGCCTGGAGATTGCATGACCCACCTTGGAGATGCCAGCTTATCTTCTGTGCCCAGTTTCACCTAGTTAGGAAAGAGGTTAGTACTCCTGTCTTTAGAAATACAGTGTTGCCAATTTATTTAGCTTATCTTTTCAGAGCATTTTGTGATGCACAGCTAGAAGGCTCTGTAGAAATATAAATTACTGTTTGGGAATTAGTACAGTTCTGTTACCATCTATTCAGCTCCTCAGGAAAATTGTTTTACAGCCTTGGGCTGCTCCTATAACACACTGAACTTGACACAAATCTGTTCCAGCGTGACCAAGCTGGAGGAAGTAAGCAACAGTGCTTGTTTTCCTGCCTCTGTAAACTCATCCTGCTTTCTCTCTTTGACTTACCCAGTAGAAACAAGACAGTTTAAAAATGGCTCTAAACTGTAGCCCTTGAGATTCATGACAGACCTTAAGATAATTTCCTCATTATAAGCTGAGGTGATTTAGAGATATTGCCTTTCCTTAGCTGGAAATGTTTTAAGAATGTGTTAACAGCATATAAATTAAAAAGGGATTGAAGGCTGGAGCTTTAACACTAATGCCACAGGAGGACAAGTCAGTGCAAGATCAAGAAGTTGTGGAAGTAAAATCAAAGCAATGTCAGAGCGATTAAGAATAAACCACATCAGAAGTGCAACTGGTAAGAGCCTTAATCATTCAGAGTCAAATAAAGCAGGGAATATGGTATTCCTTAGCACCACTTTTTGGAGAGATTTTTCTGACCAGATTCAGAATGGAAGAAAGTGCAGTGCAATAGGCTGTGGTTCTCAGATGAAAGATGAAGACTGGACTTGTCTGGGCTAAATGGGGACATATATGGGGTGTCTAGTGGCTGATATAATGTAGTCCACTCTTTTATAGCATATGTTTGGTTTTTTTGTTTTTTTTTTTTCTCCTTTGCATCTGGTGCAGGAAGTATCTTAACTACAGCAGTGAACTAGCTTGTATTTGTATTTTTCCTATTTAATTCTATTCCATAGAGGGCTGTGTTGTCAAGGAGCTCTAAAACCTGTGCTCCACATTTTGCAGTATGGAGAAAACTTCTGTTTGCTAGGCTGGCAGCTGCTGTGTAAGCTTTTCAGTCCTTTTTAATCACTCTGCCTCCCATAGCAAGCTACTGTGAATTAGTTCTTTGGGGCTCATTATCCAGGCTCTTTTACCACCCTTGAGAAGGAACAAGAGGTACTGAAGAAAGCCCAAGGGGATATCCTCTCCTTAATGAATCTCTGCTCTGCCTGTAGAGCCACAGTGCCAAGAGGAGGATGGAAGGGTCATGGCTGGAATGTATCATGTTCTGGATGGTGGTGCATGAGAATGAATCAGAGCAGCCATGAAATTGCTTTGCAAAACACTGGAAGTCAAGTTGGCTTTCAGTGATACCAGGAAACAGAAGGATAAGGACACTGGAGATTTCCTTTACCCATGTCCTCATTTAGGCTGCAGTGCTGAAGTCATTGACAACTGAATGATCAGTAACTGGAAAGAGGAAGGAAAAAGTCCAGTATTTCTGCATTTTCTTGGTGTTTTCTCTGATTCCAGAGAATCTGACCTTAAGCAGCATGCCAAGGCAGGGAGGCAGGGCTCTTCACATGCAGCAGTCACTCTAATTGATAAAAAAGAAATGTGATTGTATTCCTTGTACTTCCATTGATAGGTTTTACTTACCCAGATGCTGCAGATTTATACTGAAGAGCTATCAACTGAGATTTCAAATGAGGGTGTTTGCCCCTCTTGCTCAGCAGATGTGAGAGCAACAAAAATCCTCACTTTTACAACAGAAAAAGAATTCTTCCCTATTCTGCATTGTAGTTGCTGCATTCTGATTAGAAACCTGCTGAGAAAATTTTTACAATAGAAGGCTCTTCTCCCTCATTTACTGAATCATGTCAGGTGCAGGAGATAGTAGGAAACAAAGCATTTACAATAAATGCTGAAGCTTCAAACTCAACACACACCTCTGTGTAGACTGGAGGTGCATGCTACTATTCCAGGTTTTTACTTCATTAAATCTCCAGGGATTTTGACTCATTAAACCTGCTAATCCCAGGATTACTTTTTAATTGCAGTTTTCATCTCATCTGTTGTGCTACCTGTTGCTCCATCAAAGTTGTGCTCCGAAGGAAAAGCATGAGAAAAGGAACGAGGGGAAATTTGTTTCTGTGGTCAGTTGATGCCTGGAGCTCTCTCACTGGTTTTTAAATACCTTGTGAAAGCATGACTGAGTGAAACAGTTACATTTGAATAGATTAGGCTGTGAACATCTTTATGAAGATGGGGTGGTTCACTTACAGGTACAGTATGTTCTTGCAGCTAGCTGCATCAATATGAAGAGGGCAGAGAGGCACACCAGCTGTGCACAACTGCACCATATTCAGCACCCTATGCAGTGTTTGAATATGAACAAGGCTCTCATTTCAGTCTCATTTCTTCCCTTCTCTCACTGTTGAGTGAATAAATCTGCTTTGTTCCTGTTTATGTGATACAAGTGGGTGAGAATTAGCAGTTTGGAATTACTGGTTTGGGTTATTAACTTGGGTTCATGAATAAACAGAATGACTGCTGCCAGGGAATCATGCATTAATTATCCTTGAGCTATGCTGATGGAAGAGTGATAGAGAACCAGCAAATACACTACAAGCTTTTGACTGTTTTATTATTATTAGAATTGCTAAAAGGAGAAAACTGGGAAAAACTGCTTTTCCTGTCTGCATCTGGACTGTGCAGGGGGCTGCAATTCAGGCACCTCCTCTAGAATGTGAATGACGGATGTGTTGTAGTTACTAGTTTTTTGTTGTGATCATTACTAGCCAGTCAGGGAAAGAACAGATCCCATTCTGGTATCTCTTGCCTTGGCCATCCACTTGGCTTCCATAAAATTGGTAACTGTGGCTGTTCATCTTGGGACCAGCTCTGGTAATGAAGTTGTTAAGCGAGACCTGCAGAAAACCCAGAGAAATGCACCGATTAAACACTTTAGTTTTATCTTCTGTTCTTCTTGCCTGGTCTTTTTCACCTTCTTCCGGCCTTGTGTTTTTTGAAAAAGCTGTATGGGAAATTATTTGGTTCAACATATGTTAAGGAAGTGGAAACAGCTGGGGGCCAAAGGCAGAATGTGGCTGGCAAGGCAAGTTGTTATTTTTATACAGAGCTGTTCAGTTAGGTCTCTTTGTGTAGAGACGTCATCCCACTTGGCCCAATTTTACCTCGATGCCTCCTATTAATCCTCCTGCCTTTGAGCATTTTGTCTGAGTAGTTTACACACCTGCATGTTTATGCATTGTGATCCACTGCAGCTTCTCCTTATCTCTCCCTTTCCTCAGCACTTTTCTCTTCCTTTTCCTCTCCTACAGCAGTTGCCACTCCTACAGATACCAGGGGCAATGGGAGGGAGGCCCGGTTTTGTCTGTCACCTTCCCAGCCCTTCCTCTTCCCAAGGGCAGGAGAGCCTAGGGTGAGAGCTGGTGTGAAGGAAAAGAGACAGCCAACTTCTGCCAAGTTTGAAGAGCCAGACCAAGGATCAGTTGAGAGGGAATTATTAGGCAGGGGAGAGGATGGGATTTCCATGGTGCCCAGGGAAATGGTCTAATTTAAGTAATTTGCATGAAGTCATAATGAGACAGGACATAAAACTTCAAATGTATGAGTGATATTTTCTGCTCTGTATTATTATGGGTAATTACATGTATGTATTCTATTATTATGTATTCTAGGGTGATAGAGCAGGAACTCATAACCACCTCTTTTGGGGCAGGAGAAAGCCTGAAATTATTCCATTAGGAAAACAGAGATGTTACTCTCTTAGAAGAGAAAAAAGTAATGCAGTAAGTGATGCTATATCAAGGCAAGGAATAAAATTGTCTCCTCCTTTTTTATTACCCTTTCCCTGTATGTTTCAAAAATTCCCCCTTGAGTCTATTGCCACTTATTCCCAGTAATGAATTCAGCTGAGCAGACTGGCACATTTTTGCCTGTCACGTGGAGATCTCACATAATGTGGGCGAAGCAAACAGATATACTTGGGCCTTGATTATACCAAGGCCATTTTATATGGCCACAGGGATCACTCTTAGTGTTTTTAGTCAAACATCAAAGACCAAGGCCATTCTGTTATTTCTTCCTGGTTTGCTAAGGAAAGTGATTTAGTTGCAGAGCTCTTACTGCTGTTTTGTTACTGTTGTGTACAAACCCTTATAAATTCCTGGGAACTGAAAAACACTTCCAAGCAAAACATGATTTTGACCTAATGGCTTTCATGTGAGAGCTTTGTAGCCTAATTCCTGTGTCAAAGATCCCATAAGACTTATTCAGAGTCAGCATGGCAAGACTTAACTTTTGGTTTTGTATCATTGACTCTGAAACAGGAGTTTGGCAGCCTTATGCAGAGAGGAGAGATGAGGCTCAGAGCCACCTCACTGATTCCTGCCACAGGAGTCTTTAAAACAGCCTTAATTCTGATAACCTCCCTGACATAATTTCAAACTGTTCTATTGAGTGTCAGTAACAGTATTTCTCAGAATCCATCTTTATGTCTTCAAATAGTTTATTTGTTGAAATATATTTAGTATCTTCTAAAGGTCAGTAATGAAGTTGCTGTTTTTATGTATTTTATGTGCAAAACAGGGTAGCCTTTACGCTATGCAGTGCCATTAGGTGAATATAGGAACATTAAGCTTAATAGTTTAAATGCTGAAACAGTAGGCATGGCAGTTGCTTTACCTGATTTTTTTTATTAAAGCTTTTGAAGTGTTTACTTGTTATGTATTTATCATATGCAATAAAATGCTCCAAGGGCAAAGAGCAAATGGGTTAAGCCATTGTAATAAGTAAAGCTAGTATCAGTTAGCTTGCCATTGCTTTCTCCCATTAAGCTGGAATGGATCTTAGCTCTGGCAGCTGCACTTTTGTTTCTTTAATGTTTTTTTTAAAGGTCCTAGGTTGCAGCTATGCTTTTGTCAGTAAAGATAAGCTGTTGGTATTGATGCCAGCTAATTGCTTCATTTCTACAATCAGATGTTTTCCATTTTAGAATCCTTTGATTTCCTATCAGTCAGATGGTAAAAAGAGGAGAGAGGTTCTGTAATAAAACTTTCAAAGAAGAAACAGAAAATAAAATCTATTTAGAGTCTAACAATATAATTCTTGCCTCCTTTCTAGTTCAAAGGGACAAATTACCAGCAGCCTCTGAAAAACCAGAACATGTACAAGACTTCATAAGCCAACGATTTCAGGAAATATTGACAGATCTAGTTCTGAGGCAGAATTTCCTGCTTCCTGCCTTGATGGATAAAATACTGACACACACAGATTCATCTGTTCATTTTGAATATGTGCTGACAGAAGCAGTCTGACTTTCAGAGCACTATCTCCAGGTGTACACACTCGGGATGTCCCTGACTACACAGAGCAAGACTCTTGCATCCTGTTTGACATCCCAGGGGATCTACAAGAGGAAAACATAAGCTGTCATGGACTCGTGATGGCAAAGGTATGAAGGTGACACCCAGTGTGCTTGCTGGAGAAGGAGCATTGCCTCCTGCCAGGCTTCAGCACATTTTTGTCTGCATGAAGAGAAGTTGGCTCAGTGGCTAAACTTTAACAGCAGTAGTTCAAAATGGTTTCTGTCACTTTCTTTGAATTGCTGTTCATTTGTTGCTAACCATCTCCATCCTTTTGGTCTTCTTTTTGAAGAGAACCCCATGAAAACATTTTAAAGGAAAAAATCTCAACCTGACTTGACTGTGGAAGCATAATATGCCTAAAAATTTATTATTTTTTCCTTTTTTTTTTTTCTGTTGTAACTCAAACAGTTTCAACTAGTCCTAAAAATATCAGCCAACTTTTTAGTACTAAGAGATTTTTGCTTTTTCAGTAATTTGGAGCATTGGTCACGCTTAGAAGATCGTCTCACCCGAAGCTGTCACAATTTGCAACAATGCTACATGTTGGAATGATGGACCTATTGGTGGAAACCAATGGTTAAAGTTGAACAGGCAAGGAGAGAGATTTCTCAGGAACATTTTCTGTCTGTAGGCCTTTAGAAAAGCTTGATTTATAGGAAGCAATGCATTGGCATTTAAGCTGTCTAGACATAGGTGCCTACTTTGAATTAATTTTGAGGGCAGTTATGCCCTGGCGTGCTTTCTAAGTGCCATAAAAATGCCATAAAAAATGTGGTATGGTTATCTTTTGGGGGGGCCATTAAAATAGTTTGTTCAGATATTCAGATACTTACAAAGACAGTATTAAAAAAAAACAAACTAGGGAGACTTTGATGAAGTAATATACAGCAAATGTAGTTGCATACATTAGGTATGTGTATGGTTCTAGTCACGCCCATGGTAGGAGTGAAAACTTCTGTGAGAGGATAACATTAAAGAAGCAGCAAATGTTTGGGGTACAGCTGTGGTTGTTGGCACTTAATGCACATCTAAGCTATGCATCTGAACACCATTCAAAAGGCCTAACTTGCATAAGAGTGCCAGGAAACACTACTTTATTTGTAGACATCCTGGGTAGCTGTTGCCAGACTATAAAGAAAAGGCAGAGAAGGCACAGAAAGGAAAAAGCCTAAATGTAATGTATCTTTTGGACTGAACAATCTGTCCTCTTCTTTTGAGACACTGCAAGCTTAAGGAGACTTCAAATAGCTAAAAAGCTGTAATTAGAGCCTTCTTCTGAAACATGCATTTGTTTCCCTGACACTATGCAGGAGAGTTCCTGTTTTCCTGTTGTTTCCTGTGGCATAAACATTTATTTTAAATTTCTTTTGTCATCTGGGGAGATGCTGTCTGGGGGAGACGTGCTTTCACATGACATTCTTCCTTCCCGCTGCTGTTTTTGTGGCCTCAAAGGCAAATGCAGGATATTCCTCTTTCAGTTCCTTCAGTGCCTCAGCTTATTTCAGTATCTCTGATCAATTAATTTGCAGTGATGTCAGCACTTCCAAAGAGCTGATACAATTGTGTGAAACAAACAGAACAGACTGGCATTGAATTTTCTAGAAAAGGCTGAAAGGTTCTTCAAGCTTGTATAGATCATAGAGGGTTTGAACAATAACAAAAGTAGAGTACTTCAAGTATTGTAATGTAAGTATGATTCAGTTGATACTAAAATGAGATGAGGATGAACATCAGATTGACATAATTTGTCTAGACCCCTTGGGGTCAAGAACGAGTTTAGCAGAACCCTCAGAAGACTTTTTAATCAATTGGGACAATCCAGATAAAATTGATCCTCTCTGTGTGTGGCCCTGATCTGTACTATCTCGCAAGTCCCTTCTTTGCTGTACTTCTGTGACAATTACATGACTCAAGTTGCTTAGCAGGTGATATCCTCTGTCAACACTAAGAGTTAGAAAGGTAGGAGAACTTCAATTAGCTGCTGGTGCACACTGATGATCATATTTAAGATTCTGCACTGCCTTCTGCACATAATTTCTCTATGGCTGCACAGCAGTGATCAGGACTGAGTAGTCCAGTGGATAATCTGTGCTAACAAACCATTAATGGGAAAAGTCTCATAGGAGACTGGGAACTGCAGAGAACCCATGTTAAAATTAGCACACAGGTGTGCTCCTGCAAGAAGTACTTGACCTGATTTACTGCATGACCTAATGACTCATGACCACATGGTTAAACACCTCTGGATAATCTAGCTTAACTTCCTAATAGTTGCAGTAAATCATTTAAGTAAACCTTCAGAAAGGCAGGTGTGAAGAAAGGAGTTTCTTGGTTTAGATCCTTATAAACTCAAAAAATGGAAGAGTGACATTAGGAATCCTGTCTTTGGAGATGACATGTAAAGTCCAGTTTATTTAAGGTGCTTTCTGAAGGCTATAACTGATGAAAACCAGAAGTTTGTGTTCATCAGGACAGAAGATGGGAGGCAGGTGTGTGTGTGTGCTTTACTCTGAAGAACTCGGCAGGAATTATACTTAAAGATCATGTGGGTTTATCTCCTACTGGGAATTCCATGGCACTAGTTGACCTTGGCCTTCATTCAGTAATGCTCTTTCTCCTGTAATTGGTTAAAATTTGTTTGCTTTAGCATCATGTGAAGGAAAGAAGGTAGAAAGGAAATATGAAAGGTAAAATCAACTGTGTAGCAAACAGAAAATATGTAGGTTTTCGACAGATGTGCCCATGATCAACTGAAAAGGATATGATAGAAGTGATCCAGTGATTTGTTATAAATTAATTAACCCCTACAAGTAATTAACCTCTTTGTACAAAGATCTATATTTCAATAGGAAGACATGCAGTCTGAAGAACAGTGAATTTTGTTTGTGATGCACTTACCTTGCAACTGTTTACTCCAGTATTGCAAGAGGAAAGGTTTTATCTTGTCTCAGTGAAGGTTTCAGTATATAGCTTTGCTTGTTGGCAAACCAGCCTGTGATACCTACAAAATGTTGGTTATTTTAGAAATCAGGCTTCTGCTCTCCTCAAGCAGCCTTCACCATATTCCCTTCCTCCTTCTGATCAGAGCACTGTCATCATGTTAGCCTGCCATCCTAACTATGGAAATTTTCTTTGTGTCTCTCCCCATAAACCAGATCTTCTGTCCAGGTTAAGGACAGCCAATGTGATCACAAACCAACCATAAATATCCATAAAGATATTTTCTCAGGCCCTGGCATTCCTATAGAGTTTATAGCAACTGGCAGGGGATTGCGCCTTTCAGTAGGGTCTGTTTTGGGGGAGGGTGTGGACACCAGGCTCTGGCAGAGGAGAGCAGGGAGTTGGGAGTATGAATGTGAGCAGAAGGAAGGAAAGAGCTGCCTGCTAGTCTGCAGATTGGTGCTACAGCTCAAGGAGAAGAGGCAGAAGAGGCTGAAGTGGTTTTGGTGGTTGGGATATCAGTGGGCTGCTTACCCAGGCAATACCACAGCATCTCCATGCAAGGCCCCTTCAGTTGGACTGGGCCTGAATACTGGTGGCTGAAGTAAGATATAAATACAGTGTGGGTGTCAGCTGCTCCTTGGTCCCTGCCTGGGTATGCATTCTTACTACCTGATAAATTTTATCTCTGTTTCAGTGATGATTCACTCTCCCTGAAGGATAATGTACATTGTGTTTACTACAGAGAAGTGGCATGTAAATAGGCAGTTAATGCAAAGTAGCTGGCACAAATGCACTACTACTTACAACCTGAAAAATGTGACTTTCCAGGTGACGTAGTGTATTTTTGATATTCTTAGTCTTCTAGTTGAAAAATGTTTCTTCCCTTCTGTATGAGGCTTCTTTACCAGAAGCAGCAGGGTGTGGTTTTGCAGTGGGGAAGATGGATGTGGGAGGAGGCTTAAATTAGATGTCAATAAAATTCAGAGTAGGAAGGAAAAAGTCATTATGAAAGCGTTTATCACTGTTGCTTCCATTGCCAAAGCAGGTAAGTGTGCCATGAAACCATCAGGTGTCAGGTTCTAAACAAACAAGAGATAACAGGCTGCTTCACAGGCTACTGCATGTTGAAGTTATGCAATCCTTGGCCACGGCATGTCTTGGTGTTCAGAAGTTCTCAGAGCTTCAGAAACTGGCTTTGAAGGTTCACAGATGAAAGATGGCTTGAGATTTAACAGGCACAAATATACCTACCATGGCTTAAGGTGTCTGTCATACACCAATCCCTGGAAACAAAGTATGAAATCTTGCAGAATGTCAGTCTGAGCTTTCCATGCTAATTTATTCCTCGCTGATGTCCACTGCTGGCCAGTGTTAAGCACAGTGCTAGATTGTGCTAGATGCCATTTTTGATCCACCATTAATTTTTTAATGTTCATAACTGTGCTGTTAGAGGGCACGTTTGTACCAGTACTACTGCTTCTACACTTGGAGAAGATGGTGTTATCTTGTACTGTTTTAACTATTGTCAAAAGGATCTTGTCTTTCTGTGTGCTTGAGGCAGCAAAAGGCATTTCAGTAACAGCTGGGCTGAACCAACAGTTTATCTTTTGCTCTGAAGACAGAAATGCAGTAGAAGATATTTTTGATACAATCTTTATAACAAAATAAAAGTCAGATGTTTAAATTCCATATGACAAAGATGCCCTTTTAGGCAGAATTGCCTGTTTGAGAGTTCAGTGACTTGTTTTGAGTAAAGAGAAATGCTGTTTGGATTTTGAAAACAGAGGGGAAAACGGAGACATTCAAATTTGTTATAAGGAAATTTTTATTAGTCTGTGGATACCTGCTAAGTTAATTTAACTGGGACTTCATATCCTGTTTTCCCAGTTGTTGATTAGGAAACTAATACTGCTTTTTGTAAAGACTGAGTGGAAATTTATAATTTTGGCAGGAGACCCTAATGGTTTGCACACTGCAGACACCAGCATGCAAGAAACTTGGGTGAAGTTTCTTGCAGAGGGAGAAGAGGAAGCTTTCCAGTTATTTTAATTTCTGTAATGAGGATGAAGTAAGATCCTATCCCTTCTCTGATAGTTAATGAGCTACAAGTAATTTGTTGGGCACAAGGAGAGGATGAAGTTGCACAGACTAACTTTCTTGGATACTCCGTTGTGGTACAAGCAAGAAAAATGACAGATAAGCCTTTGATCATGTCAGTTGCTGGCCACTTCTGCCTTCAGGCTGGTCAGCAGGACAAGTGCAAACTGCAGAAAGTAAATTTCTAAGATAGGTTATTGAATATCTGCGTCCATAGCTATTGACTAATATTGACCTTAGGGGAAAGAAGCCACGGAAGCCCTCCATACCTCCTCCTCAAGACTTGCTGAAACTCCCCTGCCTCATGCTGGTGTATCCTGTGTCCTAACAAGGACATGGAATCCTAAGGAGGAAATTCAGCAAACCTGCACAGCACCTTCCCTAGTACCTTGGTCTCCTTTCTCTTAACAGCTTCTCTATATGGCTTCAAGGCCCCTTAGTGCCAAGATCCTGGAATGTGGTGTACTGGGAGCAACTTCTAACCACAAGAAAGAGCCTCCCTGTCTCAGGCCAGTGCTGTCATTGGTCCCTCATTGAAATAGGATAGTAGGAATAAAGTTCTACCTTTTTTGCCTGCATAGGCAGCAGAAACAAACACAGCTGCCAGGAAGGAGGCCACAGATGCAGTGGTGATAGCTGAGACTGAGTTCAAGTGTCTCATTACTGGGAATGCTGTCGGAAGGTGAAGGCTGCACCATGGTCTATTCAGCCCCAAGTCTTAGAGGCAGCAGCCTTGTTTGGTGAGATCTGAACCTGTTTTCTCCTGTGCAACATCCACCTCTGTTTAGTGTCCCACCTATGACTCTTCTGCTGTTCCTGTTGTTCCCAAAGCTCTGGATGCAAGTATAAGAACCAGAACAACAGGGCACAGGACACTGTTGAAGGCTGACAGTTTAGGGAACTGTGAGAGCAAGGGAAAGGAGGAGGAGGGGGAGACTTGTTCTCAGCTTTCCTACATGCCAGGTTGCTAACATAGCCCTGGTGGTAAAGCAATGGTGATGTTCTCAAACCTTGTCTGCCTCTTCTAGCTCAGTACATGGGTATTTTGAGCACACAACTATCTGCATTAACCTTGGCTTGGATCATACACTTCCAGCTGTAGAGTGAATTGGTGGTGAAGTGAGACAACAGAAAGTAGGAATTTCTGGTCAGGAGGCAACACAAAATTGGGAAGGGGCTTGTGTGACATTCATTGTGATTCAGAGGAACCCCCTGACAGGAAATGTGCAGGTTTGGTAAACAAGCCAATAGCACTAAGAAAACACTTGGCTACATGTCACCAATTTTGACTCCCAAGGGAAACTGATTTGCAAAACATTGTCATTCAGCTCAACTCTCAGAGGCTGTGCAGGTTTTGCTCAGTAAACATTGCCTTACTCAACAAAGGCTATTACTAGTGAAGAAAGAAAAGGCCAGGTATACAGTTGCTGTGAAGTAAAAGCCTGCAGGCAGAATAGCTGACATTCACTTAAAACCCTATAATTCTGCTAGTGAAGAAAAGAAAATGCTCTCAACTGGCAGATGAAATGTACTCTTTTCCTTGTCTTCATGTAAAAGGTCAAACAGAAAAAAAAAATCAGGAGGTCAGAAATAAATCAGGAAAATAGCCCTTAAGTAAAAATAGCCCTTAAGACACTGCAGTGTTAACAGTGCTTTTCTTCCTGTAGCCTGATCTTGCTGCAGAAAAAAAAAAAAAAACCAACCTGGAGAACCTGCCAAAGCATTAAAAGCAATACAATTGTGTTTTGAAAGGCAATAAAAGCAGACTGTGTGGGTAAAGGGCTGTGCCATTCACCTTTCATCTCTCTGATGGTCACCCAAGGATCTCTTTTGTGTTTATAAAGGGTGCCATTTTAAGACCATTTTTGTTGTTTGGGAGAGTTATTT
The DNA here is from genome assembly GCF_051311805.1 of Agelaius phoeniceus. Classification (NCBI taxonomy): domain Eukaryota; kingdom Metazoa; phylum Chordata; class Aves; order Passeriformes; family Icteridae; genus Agelaius; species Agelaius phoeniceus. The sequence continues at coordinate 59,193,799 of NC_135267.1, forward strand.
GAACTGTATCTATGCATTGCTGAGGTAACTTTAATTGGGTTGCTGTTTAGGTGATGCACTTAAACTGTTGACCTTCTGATAGCATAATATTCAAATGAAATAGTCTTGTTTGGGTAGGGGCTATTAAAATGTATAGTGGCTTATTGACATACTTCAGGTTTATTGACCTAACCTTCTGAAGTTACCATTTGTAATGCAGAAAAGCTCCTCTGTGCCTTGCATTAATTTCACAGACTTTCCCCCACTGATTTGTCAGGGGCAAGAGCTCAGAGCATCCTTTACCCACTATTTAGTGAAAGTCCTCCTGGAATTTGCATGTGCAAAGAAATTCAGTTCTTGAGTAGACCCGTGCCATAGGGTTTCAGTTTTAGCTTGCAGAGGAACCTTTCAGCCATCCCTTCCAGGAAGAAAGCCAGGTCAGACACAGGGCATTTGATTCTCAGTTGTATGTAAAGAGTTAACAACATCCGTGTTTTTCCACAGATTAGACACGCATAATTAGAATAGCTTCTCATGTCACCTTGCTGGTTTATGAATTCAGAAGGATTTGTGCATTTTTACTGGACGCTGTGATCAGACATAGATTCTTTTGTAATTGTTTTCTGTTTGGAGCAAATCTCCATAGAAGGCTGAGACCTGGAATGTGACATCAGTGTGAAGAGGGTCTGTCACTTCATAGCTGTAACTGATTTAGATTAAGACAAACTAAAATAATTGACCTTTTCTTCTTTGATATCTAAGAGCTACTTTCCATTCTCTGAATTTTGACTAGCTTTTTTTTCATCACCACCCTGAAGATGATGTCTGTGTCTCTGAAACACACTACACAATCTAATCTGCTTTCAACCTCTATCTACCTGCACTTCATTCTTCATGGGTTCTATCTGTTAACAATCTGATGGAGAGACTTCTCCTTGAGGTCTTCTGTCTGCCAGAGCAGTTTATCCTTTGTGGTTTAATTATTTGCCTTTTTCATATCTCTGGGTTTTACTTTTGGGAAAAAAAAAATTGTAGTGATAGACGGCAGTGGATTTCCATACTTCAGATACAGATAATTTCTCTTGACCTGACCAAACAGTTTGTTTCTTACCCTGTTTTCCCTGCCCTTACCCAAAACAACTTTTCTTGATAATTCAGGTTGCTTTCTGATTTCTGGAGCATGTTTATTCCTTTTCCTGAGGGGCAATGAAAGCTGGTCCTGCCTGGTTGCTGTGAGTTGTCAGGACATAATTTCAAGTCCTACTCTGAAGAGCTCAATTATGGGAGTTATTTTTTTTCCTCCTCCGCCCCCAAGATTTAGCATAAGCCAAAAGGGAAATTAATCTGATGGCTCTTAGAAACAAATTTGTAAATTTTTTTATATCAGACTTTTGCCGCAAAAGAGTTTCAAATCCTGTTTTTATGAAATCCATGGAAATTTTCAGTGGATCCAAGTCTGAGGTGGGCGTCTGTTAAGAATCAGAAAACAAAATGTGGTATGAGTTAGAAACAGAGATCATGTTAACTGTTTTCTTTCCAGTTTCCTCTCAAAAGAAAGTTCTGTTGTCCCACATATTTCTTCTTCAGGCTGTTTTCCTGGAGAAAGTCTGGATGGGCAGTAGGTTATCAGTTACTCTGCCCCATAAGTTCATGTTTTTTCAAATTACTACCTGTGAATGAGGTAAAAAAGGTGTGCTTTTACAACTCTAGTTTCCTGCCAAACTACCTGGGCTCAAGGTGCCTCTTCACAGTGACATGTCCAAGGCCAAAAGCAGTCCCCATATAGACCATGAGATAAGAAGTTTTTTTGACTTAATAACATGCCTAATTTTCCCTAAAAAGCTAAACAAGCATCAAGCTTGTTAGGATTATTCATCTTTTATGTGGTCATTTCTTTGCTTAATCTATGAAACTTATTAGAGGCTGGAATACATCTAATTTATACAATATGGTATTGGGACTCCAGGGAAAGGTACTACTGTTCAAAAAAGAAAGGGAAAGTGAGACATCTGGAAAAAATCAGATGAGGAAAACCAGAATACAAGTTGGTGGAATTGCCACAAAAGTTTTATTTCGCTAAAATTCCTAGGGTGAGCTTGCGGCATTATTCATTTTACATGCCAATTATCCTTGCCTTTGCATCTATTTATAGTTGCCCTCCTCTGGAGGCCCAGACTGAGAAACATACTTTTGAACTCCTTCCACACTCTTGTTGCTCAAACCCATTTCATGCTATTTTGGGGCCAGACACCTGCAGCCAGAGCAGTGGAGGGGCAGTGGAGAGGAGCAGGCCCTCAGAAAGAAAAGAACTAAAACAATTCCTGTACAACATTTTGTAAGACTTTGGCCAGTGCCAAAATGGGATTAATCAATTTTAAGAAGAAATCACGTGCCTGGTGCCTGACCAGTTTAACCACAGGAGCTTGTCAGTGCAGGGGGAAGGCCGGGCGTTAACATCCAGAGTCAAAAAGCAGCTCTGGCTGCAAGTGTCACCATCCCACTGAGCTCTGGCAGCTCCAGGGCAGGTGTAGGAACGAATCCTGCAGATAACCTGGAGCCAGAGCTCTGGCCATCCATCCATGGTACAGTCAGAGGGCTCCTGGCTGCTCTGCCGGCCCTGTGGGCCTCGCACAGCCTGGCACGGCCCAGCTCTCTGCCCTTCCAGAGCAGGGGCTTGTGGCAGGCGCTTGGCGAGTCTGGAGGCTGTTTGGCACTGGAAGCAAACTAATGCAAAACACAGTCAAAGGTTTCATGTGAGCTCCTGAGGAGAGGCTGGGGCAGCTGGAGAGGATACGCACAGCCTTGGGTTTGTTTACGAGGAGAGAGAAAGGGCTGCTGTGGGAAATGGCTGCATCACTTGTGGTGTACTGTGTGCTGTTTATACAATAGTGCCAGGTGGCAAGCACAAACACACTCGTGACAGAGCACCTCAGGAACTCCTTTTGATCTTCTTCAAAACCTAAAAAGGGAGAGAGTTGTTTAAATTTGTACTACTGTCACTGCTGCTCAGCTGTTTGAACCTTTTTTCCACCCACTTATGTTTACTTCTCTCTGCGCCAGTGAGTTTCTAGAGCACATTTGAAACATTGCAGGCAATGCCAAAGTTTGAGCAGCTGAGGTCACTTCTTCAGTCTGGAGGTGGGGAGACTTGACAGATCTTATGGTGGTCTGCAGCTTCCTCATGAGGGAAAGTGGGGATGCAGGCACCGATCTCTCCTCTCTGGTGACCAGTGACAGGACTTAAGAGAATGGCATGAAGCTGTTTGGGGGGGAGTTAGATGGGTTATTACAAAAAGGTTCTTCCCCCAAAGAGTGGTCAGACACTGGAATATGCTCCCCAGGGAGGCCACCACAGCACCAAGCCTGCCTGAGTTCAAAAAGTGTTTGGACAAAACTCTCAGGTACATGGTGTGACTCTTCAGGCTGTCCTGTACAGGGCCAGGAGCTGGACTCCGCTGATCCTTGTGGGTCCTTTCCAACTCAGGACATTTTGTGATTATATGAAATCCATGCTTGTCTCTTTGGATGGATGTTTTATAACAGTGAAGATCTGGGTAGTGTGATCATAGTTGTATTTGTAGCAACCTCTGTTGTCTGCAACTTTCCCTTTTTTACGGACATGTTCATAAGTACTATCCCAGACTCAAATGAAAAATACTTGTTATTGTTTCATAAGACTTTAGCAAGGTTGGTACATTGTGTGAGTCCAGGAGTGTAAGAACTCCTGGCTTTTCTATCCATTCTTTGTGAATTTAATTTACATTTTCAGATTAGTTTTATTCCCTGTAGGTATGTCCTGGACTCCTCTCTAGTAATTATTTTTGATGACTCCACTAACGCCTACTTCTTAAGACAGAGATGATCTATTTCAGACTCCTCCGCTGAATGAATTTAGCCAACAATCCACTCATGACTCTGGCAGATGTTTTTACTTTCTTTCTTTCCTTCAGGCCAGTAAAAACTTTATAAATCTTTCCTCTACCATTCCAGAAATGTGAGAGCTTCCCCCTTGACACCTGAAACATTTCACTGACCTTGTCTGCATACAGTAGAATATATTTGTAGATACTGCAGACACCTAAGTTTAAATAAATGAAACCCCAGTATTTAGTCTTATGAAGGGTTGATCCAGATTAGAGTAGTATCCACAAAACTAGGTTTTTCTTAAGAATACTTACTCCTGAGGCTCATATACCCACAATTCAACAGCTGTCAACTTGATTCTATTGTAGCAAGTCCAATTGCTTATGTTGGTTGCCCCTGTTGTTTATAAAATAACATTATGTCTCCCCTCCTAATATGCACATCAGTAGCCATGAAATTAATGGACTATTTCCATTGATCTCAGGAAATGTTAGCAAAAGGTCTGCAGAAAATGCATGGAGTCCTGCTCCAAATCAAGCTGTGGCATGATCAGTCTTTCCTTTGTCTCAGTTTTGAGATTTTAAGTCATTGGTCTGCTCTCCCATTGAAGACCTGAGAGGTCAAAGAGGCTACTTCAGACTCTCCATATGCCCTTTATGCCTTGTCCTGTTTGGTTGGAACTGGAAAAGTTGATTATTTCCAGCGAAAGAGTAAAGTGAACTGATTGCTGTAGTCTATCTCTCCCGAGACTAGGGGACACATTATTTTTTTGGAACTAAGTTTTGCTAAGAAGCCAAAGATTAATTGGTTACGGAGACTAAATTATCCTTTGACTTTATAATTTATTAGAAAACTTCATGGCATTGTAACTAGAGGCTGTTAGAAGCCTTCATGATGATGAATAATTATGACATGATGAGACATGTCTGAGGAGGAATTTTTGAAATCACTCTGATGTGAATAAATAAAATAGAGATTAGTATTCCAGGAAAAATACATAAATTCACAAAACTGAAAATGAAGATTAGCATACACTTTTGTGGTTTGGTTTCTTTGGTTGTTTTTTTTTTTGGTTGTTTTTTTTTTTTTAATTGTGAAGTTGCTGGAATTTTTCCAAAGTAGTAGCATAAAAGAGGGTATTTTGTACCTTATTATCTCTGTGCTAATTGCATCTTATTTACAGCCATTTTAAAAGAAAATTCCCATCAGGGCAATACACTATTTCAGATTTCTTCATAAAGGAGTGGTATGGGAATCTCTCCCTTGTCATTCTATCTCAGTGCCATTCTTTTTCTTCTGATTCTCAATGAGCTTGCAAGTTGTCTGTGTAGAATTTGCAGTATTTTACTGTGAAAATTTGTGTTGTACTCCCTGGACATCTTGGTATCTCACACCTACCTGAGTATTTTCTGCTTTCTGCGCATTCTCTGCAACTGCAAATCCCAAATGCTTGCATCAGTTAAAAGTTACTGTTAGTGGTTCTATGGGATGGATTCACTCAGGTTCTGTGCTATGTTGAGGAACAGCCATTAGTGTAAAACTCACAGAAATGAGACAAAATCATGAACACTTTATCCAAGAAACTCACCACCCCACAAAAAAAAGTAAGAATGACTTGGTTAGGACAACTATACAATTTGCACTTCCATCCAGCCACAACAGCAGAGTGTGATCAAAATGAAATTTTGTTCTTCCTTCTCTTCTTTTACCCTCTTTGAAAGAAAACATTTATACCTGTAGCTTTCTGTAGGATTTACTGAGATTTCATGTAAGCCAATGTCTGGGACTTGACTTTTATAGGTAGTGAGAACCTGTAACTCAGGTTTTGATTTGCAGCAGGTATGGGAAATGCCTGCTCCTGCACAGGAGACAGTGTAAGTCAGGAGCTGCTTTGTAAAACCAGTGCTGTTGTCCTGGTAGTGATGGCAGTAGTAGTAATTCAGGGGACAGCTGTAATGAGAGTGCCATTTGCTTATAAAATGCTGAAAGGTGGAAATAACCATTACTCACTTGCAAGTGGGGTGAGATAGCTGTGTGTACTTATTAACCTTGAGCACCTATTTTATTAATTATATTGCTGTGAACATTGTGTTTAAACTATCAATCCTCTATTGAGCCTGAGAGAAGACAGCCAAAGCTGTCAGGGTCTTTCATGTCTTGAAAGGCCTGTTTTGCAGGACAATATGCCCACTGGGGGACACCTGGGAAGCTAATAACCATAGAATTGTCCACTTAGGTCACCTAACCATATGTCATGACTGCCTTAACTCGCCTCCTCAACAATAGCCTGACTACTTCCACCTGTAGTGCATTTTCCTAGGAGTGACTTGCTGAATTTGAGAAATTGGATCCCTTCATGGTTTAATTGAGTTTTATCTCTGACACCCATGAGGCAGGGTTGAGGTTTTGATGATGTGTGAGGAACAGCAACCTAGCTGTATTGCCCATCTTTCTGGAATAGTCACCTAGAGAGGCCACAAGAGTTCTTGACACAGAGAGCAGGTATGCAGTGGGGAAAAGTGCTGCTTCTTTGCATCTGCTTTGCTGAGAACACTCCTCTAATGATTTCAGACTTAGAAACAATGTGCTTACCAACAGCAGAAATAAGTCCAAACCATTAATAGCTGCTCAGATTTTAGGCTGGATGTTTGGGGATCTCCTAAGCCTCTACAAGTGTTTTCTGTGTCTGTCTGGCATAAGAAGCAAGTAGTGTTCTGCCATTAATACTGTTACTGTAATCCTGTATTATTTGTCCATGTTTTACACAGCATTGTTCTGCTCCCTAAGGACTAGACTTTGGCCAGTGTTGGATTCTCATCAGTGAGGGATGGCTTGTGCATCTGGGTTTTACATCAGAAACATGCTCTCTCGTTTGTGTGGAACTCATTCAGAAAAGTGACTGAACTGTTTTTCAAAAGTGGGATGCTGTAGTTTTATACCAATGGAGTGCCAAAAGACTTAGGTTTATGTGTCCTTGTTTCTGGTTGCAGGAAAAGACATCAATACAGAACACATATGAAATTCTGCCAGTGTAATGAAGAATATTCTTTGACTACACTGTTTCCAGTGTAAACTACTGAACGTGCAAACACAAGTTGCATGGAGATAAGCCAAGGTGATGAAGTCCAAGCAAGATGAGGAAGCACAGAGACTGTAAACACATTATCTTGTATTAGAGGAAACATGTGTTGTAAAGATATAGGGTCTTGTCTTTTATTTTGGTAAGAATATGTTGGTTTTTTTCTGATACAGGTGGCAAATTTACCAAGGAAAACATCCGCCAGAGAGCAGAGGTAGGCCAGAACACTTAACAAAAGCTTCATTATCTGCTGTTCTATTAAGCAGAAGACTGAATGCTGGTCTCCTGAAGTTACTGGCAAAACTAGCTTTTTCAATGGCCTAGGAGGTTATCCCAGGTGTTTTGGTACCATAGTGACAGTCTTTTTCACACATGCAGAGAGCAGTTGGTTTAAATTAAGAACTGCTCTTATCAGGGTGCAGTTTTTGGAACCAAGTGACAGTTACAGTTAAATGCAAGTATAATGAATAATATTTCTCAGTACACTGTTTAGATGTAGATTAATACTAGGCAGGATATTGCAGGCATCACTGCAATGCTAATAGATCACAGTAAATACAGCAGAAGTATATATGATACAGATGATTGTCACCTTTTTTTATTATTATGGTCATAGATATAAACTGGGCAACTATTTTTTGGAGGTGCAGTTCTTGTGAAGCAAATGAGTCTTACTGACAGATCTGGTTCAGATGATGATCTGATAGATGATTTGGATTCACAGAGAACTTGTAGATGCCACTTGTGACTTTCCATTGCAGTTACTGGGAACTGATTTTTAATTCTTTGTTGCTGTTTGAGACAGATAGTTTTATTTGTTTCAAATTTTTAATAAAACTGAGCTGTTTATATCTTTGGATATGCTTACTGCATCAGCTATGAAGTAATTTAAATGGTAACAGTGCTAGTGAGCATAGTGGAGTACCAAAAACAAAAAAATATTTTGATAGATAGATCAATAGTTTTTTTTAAGCTCAAAAACATCAATTTGATTGAAATCACACGATGTGTGACTGTGATATCATTAAAACAAATATCCTAAATGAGCCATCCCTCACCCTTCATACCAAAGGGGTGACATCATTTCTGCACATTGTATTGATAGTTTTTGTCATTCAGTACAGAGGTCAGACAAGTAAGCTGGGAAAGCAAGTTGTGTTCCAAAAGGCCACACCAAGTCCCAGCACGAGCTTTTTATCTTCTTTGAATGTAAGATCATAAGAAATTAACTTTTACTCTGTTTTGTCCACCTGTGTTTACTGTAGCTAGGGGACCTATTGCTTTTCTATTAGGATTCTATTTATTTAAAAGCAAAATGAGAACAGAAGAGTATATGGGAAAACTCCTAATAAGGCAAATTTGGCAAAAGGAGTCTGTACATTGGCACCCCACACAGTGGTAGCTTCAGAGCAGACTTCTGATTGTTTGCCTGGTTGATTTTTTCCTGTGCTTCCTACTTCAGGGTATGGCTCCTACAGAATCAGTCTCATTCTTTATATGTTGTGGAAAATGGTATTTGCATTGAAGGCAGTGATAGTTGAGTGCATAGACTGAAGAAAATAAACACAAACATTGCTTTCATTGTCTCTTCCTTCCTCTATTATGTATGCTAAACTTTTGCTATTGTTGTTTTTTGCTTACAGAGATACCAGGAATACCACTGGAAATTGTGTCTTCCAGTTCCTTCCTTGAAGGAAGGACAAGGAATCAGTTTTTTATTTTTATGTTTTTAATGAGGGAAGAGTACCAAGTCACAACTCTGAAACTTGTTCTACTATGAAAATAGCCCTGCTGAGAACATAGCATGGCTTTGTTTTGCTATTCCAGAGAAAAAAACCCGAGAAGCTGATGAGCAAATGGAAAAATATGTTGGAAAAAAAAGGTTTTTCTTCTAAAAATTTGCACATGTTTATCCTTAGAAACATTTGCAAAAGGTCTTTTGTTTTGTCCTGAAACAACCTGTTTCACTGAACAATATGTAACAGTTGAGCTAAATGCTGTTTGCTTTTATCATAGTAGCAGCAGAATGGATGTGACAGTGCCTGTAGTACTGTTTGCAAAGAAAGGTATGCAAATTCAGGCTCATACAGCTTGCCAGACACAGAATATTCACTGTATGGAGAGAGAAATTAGTTTCTATTTTTATGCAAATTTTCCTGCTTATTGCCTGTAGAGCTTGCCTGTCATATTTGGAGGTACTGCACATCAAGCACCGGAGGAGAGGCTTTGCATTATTTCCAGAAGTCACACTGAGATATGAGTGGATATGTAAAGCAGTCAGAGAGGCAAATTAATGCTATTTCTTTCTGCCTTCTCTGTATTTCATCATTGATTGAAGACACAATGTGGGAAAAAAGATTTTGACATCTCTAGCTGAAATAGTGCATTTTCCAGACCACTGCTATTCATATAGCTTTGTATGTAAATGTGTTCATTGTGTAAAGAAGACACAAAACCCCCAGCAGAGCCATCTCAGATTGCACTGTGTGGTACAGACTGTGAGGGAATGAGAAACTAAAGTTGCTGTGTTCAACATAGAATGAGTTCTTTGCTGTTGGAACATTTTAGTTTTGGAAGTGGTAGAAGAGAGATGAGAAAAATAGGCAGGGATAGAAAGTGTGACTTTGAAAAGTCTATCAGAAGGATTTCCTGTTTATCTTACAGCTCATCCATTGGAACATTGTCCTGGGATGCAAGTTTATGTTTCCTCTCTGACTGAAGCAATTCTCCTCAGAGAGGCCATCCCCTCCTAATGTTTCAGAGAGGAGAGTTCTTCTCAAGCTGTGGCAGATTCCTGGGTCCTGCCTACTGGAACTGCCCCATCAGGGCTGAGCAAGTGAGACCTCAGTTTTGGCTGCTCCCCTGGGAAGCAGGACTCTCAGGTTCCGTGTTGCACATCCTACTTTGGATAGAGTATAGTCCAAAAATTCAGATAACTGTGCTGTGTACACCTGTGGTCTGAGCCCTCTCATGAAATTTAGAAATACATGTTCAAGTTGTCTCAAGCAGAGGAAGAAACCAAACTGAGGTTTCCAGTACCTAGGCAACATCCTCAAGTCAGTGGGGAAAAAGAAGTTATGTGCAGTAATATTGTCCCATGATACTCCGTGGCTGCTCTGCAGCCATGTAAGCATTAAATGGGAGATCTGGAATGGGAATCTAGAACAGTTTTTTCCATATTTTTCTACCATGGGAAAGGAAGTACTGCTTATCATACCTCTAGCTTAATAAAGCTTGTGGGTTTATGATTATCTTGGAGACTTTTAGCTTATGTTCATCTTGGACAGAAATGTTTCTATAGCCCCCCAAATACTTGGGAGTGGGAAATATGATCATGTATGTCTGGCTTTCTGGAAAATAACCAAGAACCCTTGCTTCTAACTATTCTACTTTTGTTGCTGTAATTCTCTTGGTATTTCTTTGAGCACTTTTGGGGTGAGGTGGGTGTGGGGAAAGTATTCATTTGGGTCTACTATCCACAGAATTTTTAAAAACAGCTTCTTTCTTATTTTTAGAAGACGTTTATAAATTGCCCACATATAGTATGTGAACTTGTGAATAGCATCACGAGATGACTATTTCAGTGCAACACAGAATTCCTCAGCTTTATTTGCATCTTCTTTTTTTGGCATGTTTCCAACAAATGCATGACACTTAGGTATGTAATTCATAAAATTTATGTCCTTGCTGTATTTTTGTAGAGTCTTTTTTCTCTTGCCTATTATTAGTGAATAAACAAATTTTGCTTTCTTAAACAAGATCTACTACAGTACAATTCTAAGATCATTTCTGTTGATGCAAACTCCCAGGTGATTGGCAGACTATACTAGAAACCAGTCATCAATACTGTCCCTTTGTTAAATGTCTTTAAATTTCAACAGAGATGCTTTATGGAGACTGCTTCAATGGCATCTGGCATTTTCATTTCTAAAAACTTTGAATGCTAGAAGACCTATAATATGTATAACATTAATTCTAAATGACATAGCACTTACAGAATGTAATTAAAATGTTACTGAGGGCTTATAATTCTGTGCACTATATTTTTGTTCTTACAATCTTAATTGAGAAGTCCATTTGGTGAGTATATTTTTAATCCCTCCACAATTTCATATTGTTGTTTTTCTAAATTTGTTCTGAATGTCACAATAGATATAGAAAACATCCACCAGGTGGTTACTTTATATAAAGCTAGATTTTAAAAAAATCTTGGGGTTTGGCAAAAAGTGTGGTCCACTTTACTCATCACCCTTCTTCTTATTGACATAATTACCATGAATTACATTTTCCTGCAATTTGAAATTATGATTTCCCCCTGGCCATATTCATTGGAGTCTTTTGTTGGTTTGTTGGCTTTCTTTTTCAGTTGTTTGGTTGTAGGGTTTTCTGGTAGGTTGAACTTTGCATGCTAGAGTAGAGATGGCAGACTGTCTACCATTCCACAGAAACTGGCTCAGTGTGCGTGGGAGATCTTAGGGTTCATGTCCTCATGACATGTTCTTTTTTCTGAATTCTTTTCTATTTTTCACTGCAATCTATTTTTCATTGGCTTTTCTCTTATTAATACCATACAAAGGTCAAACTGAACTTTTTATCTTATCCGGTTTTAGTTTTGATTTTCTGTTTGGTTTTGGTTTTTTTGTGAGGTCAAAATTAGGCAAAAAAGAAACCTTACCTGAAAACCTCTTTTTAAAATCTACACTAATAGCACTGGGATGGAAAAATAGGTTGGAGAGAGTTTTAATTCTTAAAATGCAAAACAAGGACATGTAAAACATGGACAGTGAAATGTGGAAATAAACTGAAAAGCAAGAGGGGTTTCTTGTCGATAGTTTTTGGTAAGTGGAAAATTGTCAGAGTCCAGAAAGGCCATAAAGACTTCATTGTGTCTTTTGATCAAGTTTTGGAGCCAGATGGTTACAAGGCAAATTCATTCTCAATATACAGCCTCTGGAATGATGACCATAGCATTCAATTAATCTGATGTGACCAAAATGTCAAGATCCTCATAAAGAAATCTTTCACTCATCTGGGTTTTTATATCAAGAGATTTTTTTTTTAGTCTGAAATATAGGGCATGGAAGGAACTGGCTTATTTATAGTTTCTTCTTATTTCATAGTGATAGAGCTTGCCATCCCTCCCATACAGCTGCAGAGCTCCTTAGATAGGAAAGACATAGACTGAGTAATCAGAATTGCTACTAAAAAGGAGAAAACACAAAAGGCTTGTATTCAAAACAAGATCCAAACCCAGCTCTGCTGCCCTGCACTCTCTGTGTAATATTTTACCATTACTTCTTTTAAATGTAGTGTTGAAACCCATTCAAGCTGAGATGTCACTGGAAACTCATAAAAACACCAGTTTAAGCAATCCCATGCTGGTTGAGCATCCCGTTAGCCTGTCTCGGACAATGGCCAGCACCAACTGCTCAGGGGAAAGAGCTAAGAAACTCAACAATGATCCATTCCTCCTTCCTTTCTTCTAGTGATCAGTGCTGCAGGCATTTCCTCCTCTTGATATCACATTAGGGCCATTGTTTAGTTATCCTCGATGGACCTTTCTCCAACTGACTTGCCTAATGCCATTTTCAACCTGCTAATATTTTTCACATCCAAACTTAATTTAGAAGTGAGTCATACAGCTCAATATCTTGTTGTGTGGAAAATTGTTCCCTTTGGTTTTAACTGTTTTTAAACCTGTCATTGGATAAATTATTTTGTTTACATGGCAAGGAGTAATGAACAATTGTTCCTTATTCATCTTCTCTGTCCTAGTTATGATTTTCTAAACCTCCTCTCCCCACACACACAATCCTGAACTGAAGAAAGATGGCCTGCTTTGCTTGAGCCATACTTGCAGTCACCCTTGTCCCCCTTCAGAGTACTCCAAGTTCTACTGTATCCTTTCAGAGGGAGCATCATCATATCAACATGCTTGCCAGATGTAAAAAATGTGCAACAATGGAAGTACTCCAGGACATAAAATAATAGTATTTGTGGTTTGTCTATAGATTTAATGAGTAACTGGTTTGGGAATTTGGTTGGTTTTATCTTGAATAGAATGGTGATTTTTTTTCATCTCTCTTTCTAAATGAGTTCAAGCTGCTTTGCATTTGGACTAAGCAAGCTAGAACTTGCTCCAGAATATGAATGTTCACTCATAGAGGCAGTCTGAAGCAGCTATCCATTTAAAAATGTCTCCCTATCCTATTATACATCAATTTTTATCCGTCAACAAACCCTCAGCCTGAGAGCTTTCTTCATTTCTTTCACAGGAGCATTGTGTGGATTAATTAATGCACACTGTTGGTTGAAAATAATTAGTGAAAAAATTTAATTACCTTCAACACCAGTTGACTCTTATCCACACATGTGCAAACTATAATTTCCCATTCCTTTGGGATACATTTCTCATGTGGGCCACACATGTTTAGTAAATTGAAATGTGTTGGAGGTTCTCCTTATTTTGGGAAATTTGTGTGGTCTGCAAACCACAGCTACAAGCAAGAGTTCAAAAGGCTTCAGTAAAATACAGTTGGCTCTAGCACAGTAGATACACAGGTCAATAAACATCCAAGTAGTGCACCTAAGTTGATACTAACTACTGTGTGTGCTATTTAGACAGAACTGAGAGATGAACTGCCTTCCAGTCTCACTCCGTTGAAGCAGGAATATTGTCCACAGTTTTAACTCAGAAGAAGACAACTATTGTCCCTTCAGTCCTGCACAAATCTGTAATGAAACTGTTAAATGGGAAATCCCACAGGTATTTTTAGCAATTGATATTTATGAGAAAACACTATATAGTTGGAATCAAAATGGTCATTGAAACAAACTTTTTCTTAAGCCCAAGGTCTAGTATGCATTTTAAGCTAATTTGAATGTTTTTTTAATGCAGCTTGGTGGAGTTGACTCTTGACCAATAACAGTTAAAGACTCTACAATATAACATAGTGGAGCTCTTACTAGGTTCAAGGCACTGAGAAAACAAGAGAGATGTACATGACAGTGATCCAGGACTGCCTCAAGGGACCTGGATTTGAATCCTGAAATTGCTGATGACCTGTATTTTAGACATGGTAATTTTTCACTTCTGATTTTGTTTGGCTTGCTCAGCTGTAATGTATTTGCAGAAGACAATTTTTGCTACATATTTGTAGTCAAACACAATGCAGTTCTCCTTCTCTCTTGGATGTCTGCTAGTCATGTTCCCTGCTACAAACCTAATAACACAGAGATTTCCTAAACTTTCCTGCAGAATATCTTTATGCACTTTGTAAATTCATGAAATTAGCCAGAATTAGTTAGCTGAAGCAGCAGGAAGTGTCCTTTTTAGCAGAGGAGGTGAGTCCTTACTCTTTGAGTCTTGTCATATTGTTACTTACTGAGCAGTGGTTCCTTGCGCTAATGACTCCCAGATTCCAAGACATGAGAGTCTTGTTCTTGTCCATGCACGTGCCATCCTGTCCATTCCTATTGATTTATTTCCAGGCTTAGAGCAGTGTAAGTGACTGGTCCAGCAGCATAAATTACTCAGCAGAAGAGCTGGGCAGTCTTCTACAAGGTTAGGGCAGCATCCAGAAGAGTCCAGATGTCACATGTGTGGTGTAGGAGCAGGGCAGGGGAGAAGAGAGGCCAGGCAAGGGTCACACTTCCCCTTTGTTGGCCACCATAGGGCACCAGGTTTGTTCAGTTGTCCATAGAGCCTCAGCTTAATAAACTATTAAATTGTCTCCAGTTGTGTATTGGAGGCCTAGAAGATTCTACAACTCTAGGCTGGCCCGATTTCTTTCTGAATTCATGCAGTATGATCTCTTCATTTACCAGAGGCTTTAATTCAAATGCTGTGTCCCCAGTATATCTTTGTTAACAATGACACAGATTAGTAAACATACTGCACTGTTGGAGCGATGACTGTCTTCTGTGGGGAGGGAGCAGTCTGTTTTGGCATTCTAAGAAACTGTTTTCATTTTATCAACAGACTTTGTTTTGCCTAGCTGCTTAACATGAGACAAAGTTGAACTTATGGTCAGGTTTAAGGTTACTACTGATGATTTCAACTTTTCAGCTGCAGAGGAAAAGGTCTTACATTTTTTTCATCACAACCTCTGCTGAAAATGTTTGAATTTGCCTAGAAATAATTACTGTTTCCGAACCCAGTAAGATCTCCCAACAAATACAAAGATCTGCCTGGAGTTCAGACACCATGCAGATCTGTTTTGTTGTTTGTTTATCTTGGTAAACTAGGAGTTTTGTTAGAATAGGATGCATATTTTGGCTTTTGAAATGCAGCAAGGAGCACAGGAAATTATATGTGCTGACAAATGGATTCTGAACTTTTGTTAGGAGGAAACAATTTCAGAGTCTCCACCAGGAAAACTCCACCCATCTTGTTATATGGTGTTTTAACCACAAGCTGTTTAATGACTTACATGCTATGAAGGACATGCATGTTTTCTCTTAGAATATATTCTTATACTCAACCTTGCTTGTACACAAATTGTCATGGATTTCACTAAACAAAAATCACTTTGGTAAATGTTTCAAAAAAAAAACCCTACTGTATTTAACTTCACTGTCGAGTTCTGTGTTCTTTCAACATAAAAAACTCTTCTCCCACTATGTGACAGAAACACTGCTATTAACTGAAGCTTCAAAGCAATGATGATGATTTCCATAATATATAGCATGTGGGTCTCTCCCTGTAGTATCTTGTAATAAGGACAGGGTCTTTCTCAAACAGGCTTAACATATGTTCTTACTATCTGTTTTCCTTGAAGTAATTTAATGACAAAGGGCAAGGAACTGCCAAGCTCAGTGGAACAGAAGGTTTGCCCTCATGGGTGAGGGACAGTCAGGAAGGCCGGTGTCTCAGGGCTGGGATTTCCCATCCATGTTGCATGCACTTGGCTGGGCCACTGACCATTGTTTCAAGTGATACACTGTGCTGGCTCCCACGCAAGGTGATTTTTTTCTATGCCACATTTACTGAACAAGCTCTTCTTACAATATCTGGGATAACGGCTCATTGTAGCTTCTGTGAATACAGGGGAAATTCCTGGCATATTCCAGGACCAAGACATTTGAAGGCCCCTCAGTGACTGAAAATGGGACTGAACCTTTCTTGAAGGTACATGAACTGTGAATCGGAGAGTAAAATTCACTTTTCACTGTGGGAAAAAATAGTGCTGTCTTGGCTTTCTGCATGGTCTTTTCTTTAGAGCAATGTATATCGCACACATTTTTGCCATTATACAGTAAAAGTACTGAGTGATAGTGTCTGACATGGAGCTGTTGTTCCTTCATGTTTTCCTTATTCTGGAGTTCCTGATTTATTAAGGAAGCTGTACCAATCATGGCACCCCTTCTAACATTAGACTGTGAAAAAGAAAGATGAATGCATCAAGTGTTTTGGGACTGAGGCTTCAAGGGAAGAAGTATTAGCTTCATTTAGCCAATCTTCTTCTATTACAGCATTGATTTTGTCTCTTTGACTTTGGTATATTCTTTGCTATACTCCCAGGAGAGAAACCTGTATGACAGAAATGAAGAAAACAATAGAATAATGGATAAACAGTCTAAAACTTTTGGCTTTAGAACATCATGGCTTATTTCATCTCCCCTCTAACTATCTGCTCTCTCTCCCCTCACATCAGATGAACTCTCAGGGTCACATATGTCATCTGGTTTTGGGGTGTTAATCTCCTAGGACAAGGAGGTCAAATATATAAACTATAATACACTGATCAATATAATGGTTGGCTAGTGAAGGTTAATTAATTAATAAAAATTATTAAAACTAGAATCACTCCTTATATTGTAAGAATGACGCTTCCATGGAACATAGACGTTTCCTTATATAAAGGTGGGGCTGCCTCTTGACTTGTTTCCTACTTCCAGATTTCCGTTTTAACCGTGGCAGGACGACTGGGATTGTGACAATAGGAAGGGGAAACACAGAAGAACAGTTAGTAGCAGTAAGTTTTCTCATGTTTAGAAATAGCCTGTGTGTGCAAAAACAATTGTCAGCAGCTTTCAGCAATTTCAGTGGTGGGTTTTGTTTTCTCAGACCTGACCACCCCCTGTTCATCAGTCTTTTCACATCCATCAGTCATGAGTCTGAGTCTCAGCATCCCCATGCTGAGCTGTCATTAATCAGTCTGAACTTTGGAAGCTGCTTCTAAATCTGCTTATGGCACAGCTTAGGCAGCAGGGACCAGATCTATTTCAGGTTATTATAAGCACGGTAAAGCTTTTCACTGTCCTGTATAACAGGAAAGATAGAAATGCAAGTTCTCCCTGACCATTGGGAGAACCAATGGCAAGCTGCTGTCAGCCATTCCAGAGAAAAAAGGAACAGGGTCAAATCTGATGTACACTCACTAGTCTGATGTACACTCACTAGGAGAGGTGCGTATACTCTTATCTGGTGTCTGAAGTCAGATGCAGCTTTTTAATTATTTTCATGCCTTCTAATATCAATATAAGCTACTATGCAAGCTCACCAGTGGGGAACAGCATAGTTCTGCTGTGAAAACACATAGCTAAGATTTGGGACCAGTGCTCAAATTCCAGCCTCATTACACCATGAAATTCTAAGTTACAATTTTCTGTCGTGTCTTCTATGGGTGGTGAAAGCTGAACAGCAGTGAAGACTCAAACCATTGTGTGACACAGTGAACCATGCTACGCCGGGATAAAGTTAAACAATGGAATAGTAAACACATCCAAATCCCATCTCTGTTACAGTGTCCACCAGTAGGACTGCAACTGCACCATGGGATCCTGAATTGCAAGTCCTTTTATTTGAGGGCAAGGGACACACATCCTAAATATTAGTATAATTTTATCACTTAGTTTATTATATTAGTCCAAAATGCTGTAGTGGGTGTCTAGATCAGTTATGCTTTTTCATAACTGCCATCTTTTATATGGTAGTGCTAAAAAAATCTAGTACTTTGGTTTATCATTCACATTAGAATGACCTACACCCTTCTGAATTTGGGTGCATAAATTTAACTGTGTCTGTTCATATTTTTTGTTTCTTTGCAGAAGAAAGGTTCTACTCTGCACAGTTCTGTCCTGCATGAGGAACCACCAAGGATTATGTTGTGGTTATTATGTATGAAAATGGAAGAAAACAACAGCTGCTTTCACACTCAAATGTAAAGTAGAGGTGAAAGGAAAGGTTTAGTTGCAGTAACCTTTGGTGCTTCAGCTGTTTGCACTAATGGGGGTAAGGTGCTTGAGTGCTGCTGCTTTTGCTTTTGAACAGAGTGCCCCATCCTGTCTCCCTTTGGTGCTGGGGGTTGGGTAGAAGGTTTGCTTTGTTTGCAGGGAATCTGTTTGCTTTCACCCGTAATCAAAAGACTGGTGTACTACACCCAGGCCCTTATGAGAGCTGTCTTCCTTCAGTGCAGCAGACCCCAGGCAGATGTGGATGGACTTCCTGAGTGTCAGAGGGGAGAGAGGTGAAAGAGGTGAGAGAGGTTATACCCAAACTAACCTGGTCTGTTACAAATTTTTGGGCATGCTCTAACTTTGATTAATGAACTGTTCTGCCCAAATATTTCTTGGATGTCTACATTACCATTTTCAATTGTGCTAACTCAAACAAACCAGCAATCAATTAACTAGAATTACAAAACTCTAGGCTAAACAAAGCCATCGTGAAGAAACTGGCTTTCAGCCCAGTATCTGCTGATGATGGGATATGAAACAGCCTATTGATTCTGCAGCTCTTGAATTCTTGTATAAGAGTAAAAACAATGGTATTTGCCTTTTCAATAGGGAGAGAAAAAAAATCCCATTTTATTCAATACCTCCACTTAGAAAAGGCAAACTACATTACTGAGCCAATTTTTTTAAAGTTGTACAGAAAGAAGTGCTTCCAGCACATTAAGAAAACTTCAGCTTAAAGCTATACAAACTCTAGAAGAAAGGCAAGAACACTAAATTTTAAATTAGATTTATATGTCCACCTGTCAAAAATGCTGTGAAAACTTTTTGAGGTATTTTTATCTTTCATCAAGAACGCAATTTGAGAAGACAAAACAGCTCTTTCAAGTTTTTGTGCTGGTGACTGTCAAGTTTATTGCTAATACTATGATATTTAGTGCTTTTCATCTGGCTTCAGATGACAGAACCCTAAATCGTATGAAGATCTCAGCTTCTAGTATTCATGCTTTGGGGGAGAAAAACTTGGAAACTTGAAACAAACACACACAAATGGCTTAAATAAGAGGACAAGCAACAACAACTGAAAACATCACTTTCCTAAACCTCTTCTTTTTAATTAATTCTCTGCTCTGGAGGAGCAGTTTTGTAGTTTTTCGATACACGAGGGCTGCCAATACAAAAAGCATGTGGTAATTGTAAAAGCAATAACCAGTCCAGCTGCATTCCCTGAGAGGGACAACAAGCCATAAATAGTGGTGTCACCGCCACTCTTTGCCTCAGTTAAGGAGTATTATTATTCTAAACACAAAACAAACTATTGCTTGGGTTCCAACTGAAAGTTTCAAAGCCTCATAAATCTGCCAGGTCAAAGCCAATTTTCATTGGAATTTTGCAATGGAACTTCTTGAGAGAAATAACCAGTGCTAATTTAAATTTCCTTTTACTACTTGTTTTAACAGTCTTGTCCAAACCCAAAGTGTTCTTCAAATGGAAGAATACAAATTTTCCTCTGATTTTCCTCATTCTATGTATGCCTATAGCTCAGCACTAGTCTACTACAGCAAACCCAAGCAGGACATCTACAATGAGTACATATTTTCCTTTAACCTGAAGCTGCTGAGAACTGTCTGTAGGCAGAGACTGATGTGATGAGTGCCTGCATGTTAATTACTGATGGGCTTTAGGTAGAATATTGCTGCCTAAGCTGTTGTCTCCAAGGTCCCAGTCAAGGCAGGTGCTTTTCCTTCAGTGTAAACCTTTTTTAGGTTTGTTCAATAACAGTTTGGAAACTGCTGCCAATGAGGAGAGTTGCTGGCTCCAAAACACAAAGAGGAAGGTTTTGATTTTTTTTTTTTTAATAAAAAGGAAAAATCTTTCCATGAGAGCTCAGGAGACATCTGAAGCAATTTTCAGAAATGTCTACTCAAAAGGAAGGATGTGTGTATGTGTTCACTCTCTGATTGCCCTTCCAAGAATAATTTTTTTCCACTACTTTTTCTGCTTTGGAGTACCTTCCCAGGTGGAGAGGTCAGCCTTCCCAGCCTTCTGAAAAGGGATGGGGGCAGGTCAGAAATGATGGTGGTTTTCCTCCCTTTTCTTAAGAAATTCCTCTTCCATCACTACCCTCCTGCTATAACACTTAATTGTCTTTATGCATTGTATTCTACACAGAAAACCTGCTTGCAGCACAGTGTTTCCTAGACTCAGTATTTTATCATTAAAATATATGGCATTATATGTTTGCCAATATGTAAAAGAAACAAGATGAGCAATATAAGATAAAATCAGAGGTCTCTTTCTTTCTAGGGATATTTATTCCATTTTCATGTTTAGGAAATTGTGTTATCCTTCTATGCAAAAAAAAAAATTGCCTCTAAGCATCAGTGAATGCAGAGATAGGATAGACATGATTAGAAAGAACTTCAAAAATGAGAAAAGTGGCAAAAAGGTTGTAGAGTAAGAGAGATTGATCAAGCTATTTGGTATTGTGCGAAAATTCTCTTTTTTCCCCACTTGCTAAATCTTTTGTCCCAGACAGGAACAATGAACAATTGATTTTAACAAACATTTGGCTTAATTTTGGTGGGGGTTTTTTTGGTGGAAGCATACAATAGGCACATACCATGCACTCAGCCAGTCAAAACCTAGGTCTTTGGCCTAAAGAAAGGCAGCATAAAAGTGTGGGGCTTTTTTTCAATTAAAAGACAGAAAGTAATAAAAAGGAGTACTTTACACAGTTCAAGTGATTAGGGTAGAACAGAAAAATATTCTGCCTCTAATGTGTATTTAAATAAAGATGTTTCTTTGCTTGTTAATCACTGTCAAAAGGGACCTCATTCTGGGAAACATGCTGAAAAAAGTTTTTCTTTGTATACCATGCATATCAGCTGCCTAGTAGGCAAAGAAAGATTCTTTGTGACTCTCTTGTTTTTATACACAAAAGCAAAAAAACAGTGTCTGCATCCATAGGTATTGTTTTCCAGTGAAACAGTTTTATATCATACCAGTCCATAAGATTCAGAAAAATAATTGTACTATTGTTGGCCATAATAACATGTTGTGATTAAAACAGATCTTCACTCTGCATGTCAAAACCAAATATATAGGCTTGAGAGCATTTTTTAGCTTTTTGCTTCTCTGTTTTGCCCCAGATTGACTCTGCATTTCTGAATTTCTTGCTCTACTAGGATATCTCTTAACCTTATTAACATAGGCTCTTATGAAAGGAATTCCTCCAGGAATGACAAAACAGATAGTTACTATCAGTTACTATCTGTTACTATCAAAGCAAATCCAGGCTTCAGACACAAGTGCTTCTTTCTTTTTTTTTGCCCTGATACTGTGCAAGCTATAGCGGTGTCTTGTAGGTGAAAAGAAATATGCAGCTGGAGGGTGTCAGAGGTTTTTCCAGCAGTATCCTTGTCAATAAAACAGCCTGAAACTTTGTTTATAGCTTGGCAAAGCTATCATAGGCTGAATTAGTCACAGCAGCAAAGCTATCTGCTCACAAGTAGGGAATCTTCATATTACAAACTTTTTGCATAAACCTCATGAGGTTTAATAGGAATTACTTTATATACTAGTAAAATCTATAGATATTTACAGACTTTAGAGCTTGTTTTTACTCTTTCCAACACTTTTCAAATCTAAGGCGAGTTCCTCTGGCTCCTAAGCTCTTCTGTTAGCTTTCTCCCAGATGCTGCTGCTAAATGTTCAGCATGCATGGATGAATCTGGAGGCTTGGCTGGAAGGCAAAAGAAGTCTGGGGCTCAGGAATATTGCTGCCTTTCCTGTCTCTCTCAGTGAACTTCCCAGAGTGACTACTTCTCTTGTTTAGCTGGTAGTGTGGTTATGATCCCATCAAATAATTGAGCACAAATGCAATTCTTTGGTATAGTTTACAAATCTTTAGGAAGATTGGTATTTTCAAGCTGTCTCAAATTTGTGGACCCCTGTAAAGTGAATCTAAGTCCACTGAAGCAAACTTTCTTTGCTCAGTTATCTTTCCAGGTCTCCTAGGAGTAGACCACATGTTAAAGACCACTGATCTAGAAAAAGAGACCTCTCTTCCAGCTGAAATTTAAGCTACCTTTACTCAAAAGTTCAGAACACTCTCAACATCACTTAGATTGTAAATTCCCTGTTATAGGGACCTTCTTCTTTTTTACAAATGTGCATTCAGTTCATTGGTTACTGTGCTTTGTGAACATTATTGCAGTATAAATAATAAATGGCAGTTTTATCTGAGGGTCCTCAAAAATATCACTCTGTAAGCAAACTTCTCCTCACTGGATTTGGAATATTTGGAAATGATTACTGTTACATTCTCAGAAGCAGGATGTGTTTCATGATGGTTGGTAGACTAGAGGTATGAGGTAAACATTGTCCTAACTGACTGAGTTTTTGTGGTTGCACCCAAACTTGTACAGCTTTCATAAGAGAAGCCAAGACTGAAAGGAAACATGGGAGTTTCATGGAGCACAATTACAGTTGTTTATTCAATTATTAGCCAGTCCTGAAATGACTCACAACACAGCTGCTCAGATTTACAGGCAGTTAACAGACTTAAGTGTTTGTTGGCTTTTTTGTTCAAAGTGATGTAGTGGGACACTGTCCTGGGACAGATGTACCACAAAGTTGAAGGCTTGAGGAAACAGAACAGACTTTTGTCAATGGCTGTGAGAAAGATACTATGGAAGTGATTTTATCTGTCATATCTTGAGATATCAGAGTAATCTAGTAACAGTATTCAGTGAAAGTTGGGCACTATTGTCGCTGAGATGCTCTGAAAATTCTGGGATTCTCTGATCTGTTATTTCCAAATACTCCAATTTTGATGTGACTTTATTTGGTAACTCTTGAATCTGTAATGATATTACAGTTTCCTGGCTGCTTGACTGATGGAATTGTTTCAAAACAGTGATAATTGACATTCAGTCAGAATAATTTGGAACTGTTTTGGTTACATTAACATTCAAATGTCATACTTTTTATATGGACAATTGCTTTGTGAAAAGAGATAGAATAACCAGTATGCATAGGCTGTGTCATGTCATATAAACAAGAATTTACAAAATGCTGCAACACGTTGCCTTTTCTAAATGATATGGTTTCTGATTTTAATTTGGGGTTGTTCTCCTGTACTAGACTTCTACGTTAATAACAGGAACTAACAACACTGACCATAACACCTTAGGATTTTTGGGTCTCCTTTTTTACTTTTCTTTTTCATTTTCTTCTGGTTTTCTTCCTTATTTCATTAGTTCACTGAGGTATCTCTTCTGCTCTTAATATCCATTGTCTAAGGTTGAGGTACTATCTTTTTTCTTGTTTCTGTTTATAGTATTTTGTACTTTTACACTTCTATATACAACCATTAAAAATTGAAATCATCTATCCCTACTGTAGGTAGCAGGATTTGTTAAAAACTGTAAGAGATTCTCTGTCTTTTCGTCAATGACAGATCTTCATTTCAGGGCTTGCATCCTTCTTCTGGACAGGCACTGACCAAGCTCAATGCAAGTTCCCATTTAGAGGTTAACAGCCTTTGTTGTTACAAATCCTGATAAAGCTTTAGACTTCCTTTTCCACTGCCCTGTCTGCACTCATGTAGATAGGTGCAGAATGGAACTACAGTGAGTTTGTTACATCTTTGTTCTGTCTTGACAGGATCTGAAATATCACCTTCCCTCGACAAGCCTGCAGTGGCTGCGAGTGAATTTTTGAGTGTTACTCAAACCTCCTGAGAGTTGGGATGAATTATGTCCGCTGCCCATGCTCTGGTTGGCTTTTGCCACTCATAGAATTTACTAAGAGAGAGAAAAATCTTTTGCTGTGGTAGTAGGTTAGGACAGCATGGGATGCAGCTTTGATGAGGATTGGGATGGCTGAACAGTGGCCAAACAGTTATCTGATAGGTGATTTGGACTGCGAGTTGCATTAGACAGCGATACAGCAAAGGAGATTACAGTCCTCTTAGCTCCTTCTTAGAAGTTTGCCCCTTGGGATCCTCTCTGATGCATGCCCAGAGAACTGCCCTTGCAATCTTCCTGCTCTGGGGTCCTCACTCTCGGATGGGCAGCAAACCAGAATAAATGCAAGGAAGAATCCAGGACTAGTTGTTCTTGAGGAAAATACTCCAGGGACTGGATGGTGATCTTGAAGAAGTTAGGGGCTGAATTTAGTTTATTGCCTAAGAAAAAAAAGCACGTTTATTACTTATTACTCAGAAGGTAGTTTAAAACAATTAGTCTAATTATTATGGAGCATTGTGCTTTAAAAGCTATAGCTGAAAGTAGGGAACCACAAGATTTCCATGTAAGTAGTAAAAGTTCTTTGTAAATAACCTAGATGAGTCAGAAGAAACCAAGAAGAAACCAGTGGTTTCTTATATTTGAAGGAGTTTCCTTGAAGTTGGAGTCCTGTAATCAGATGAGTTCATCTGCCATCTGAGCACCTGTATTAGCAGTGTTGAAAAGTAACTCTTAGCTGCTGCTTAAAACAACTCTAATATAGTCCTTGTTGTGCTCTGAAGACCTTGGACTTGATCCTGCTTTTTTGTACACAGAGATTCACCACAAAGCATGCAACAAGAAAATACCCTTTTAAAGAGCATGATCTTGCAGACCCTAAATAAAACACACAAGATGAAGGCCTCCTTGTGACATCCTAATACTCTTTGTGAATAATTAATTTAAGCCAAGAAGAGGCAGCTGAATTTTGAGAAACAAGCACCTCCTGTGTGCCCAGTAAGGCTGTTTGCTGTGCAAGCAACTAAACAGAGAAGAGGAAGTGGCTGGGATCCTGCTCCAGCTTTATTTTGAGCTTTTGACTGTCCTGTCAGGAGAAAACGGGGTAAGCATCTTCCATCCTGGAGGGGTTGCAATAAGTCATCCTTAACTTGTGGCTTTGTTATGAGGAGCATGGAACTAGTGGGCATTTTCTTCTAGAGCAAGATGGCTGCAGGCCAAAGTTTGAAATGAATGGCTCAATTCCAGCTTTATAACCTAAAATGTTCCAAAGAAAATTCAATTGGGAAGAAGATGAGCCCTTGTAAGACTGAAACATGGTTTTTGTTTGCAAGGGTGTAGATGCAAATGTTTTCAGGAATAATAGAGAGGAAAAGCTTTCTGTAGAAGAACAGATGGGAAATGTAGATAGCTATTCTTTAACACAATGAAATAGCATCATGGTGGAGGCTGTGCTTAAGACCCAAGACTTGTAAGGAATTTGAGACCTGAGCTGACAACATAATTGCACCAGCTTTTGAATTTACCAGAAGCCTATTTCATGAAAACTGCAGCTGGTCTCCATGCTTTTTTTATGAAATACAGTTGCATTTGTGGAAGATCCAAGCAGTGCTGCTATGTGGAAAAGCAAATCATCTCAAAGATGTTTACTTCTGCATGGAAATATTCCCAGACAAAGGAATCAAACCCTCTCCCTAGAAAGATTAAATTCAGTCTTTTCCTTCTGTACAATATTTTGCTCTTTTCTTATGTTGACAGTCTTCATACTTGTAACCACTAAACTTTTTCCTCTTACTCCCATTCTTTATGCATGCTATTTGTTTCCCAGGGCAAGTGGCATGCAAAGTCATCTTGTATTTAAAGTACTTCCACTTAAACTCCACAGTAAGATTGGGAGTAAGTTATTTTGAACTTTGTGATTAAATGTTTTAGCAGCTGTTGCTGTAAAGACTTAAATAGGCTTCCAATTTTTTTTTTTTCACACAGGTATCTCATCAACTTGGAGGTAATTGAATACCTGCAGGATACAGGCATAAAGTAGGTATGATAGCATTTTATTTGATATTAATGGTTTTACTGGAACATATAATTACGGGAATGGTTGTGTACTCCTTGGCATTAGTGTACATGAAAGAGTGTGTTCCATGAAACAGGAGCACAGCTCTAAAAACCCCCTACACTTAATAATATTGCTTTGCAAAGCAAATGAGTGTACCTGTGCCTGCCAATTAAATTATATTGTGGGTGGAATAATTAATTTGGACACAAGGCAAGGAGAACACTGCATTTTTAAAAATTATTATTATTGTTGTTGTTATTATTATTGCTGACTGGGGAGTGCTCAGGTTAACATTATATCTGTTTTCCCTGTTTTACACCCTTGTGTAAAACAGGGAAAATAGATGAAGCAGTTTTCTTCTACAGATCCTCCCCCTCACCAAACCATCAATTCTGGGATGTGTCCTTTTCTTTTAAGTGTGTGTGGGGGGTGTCTTTACAAGTAGCAGTTTTCTCTTATTATATGGACAGGCTTTCCCCCTTCCCCAGGTTCTAACTCAGAACAGATAAACTTGTGCTTCTCCTCAAGTGAATGCTGAAATTAATCATCAATCAGCAAAACTGAAGTGACAGTGATTTCTGTACATTTAGAGGCATTGGTTACAGTTTTGCTGAGTCACAGCCAGAATGAGGAAAACATTAACAAATGACTGGTGCAGTTCAGAGACGGTGACATAAAGATATGCTGTGATGTTTGAGAACATATGTACAAACTTACTGGTAGACCAGTTGATATAAGCAGGCCTAGAAGGAAAATAATTTTAGGTATAGGTGCCCAACACAGTAAGCAAATCACTTTCAAGTAGTACATGAAGGGAAGTCCTGGCCACCATTGTGAAAGACACCAACTCATTAGCAGTGCAAATTTCTGACTGCCAGCACAGCTGGAAGGATAGAGGTGAAGAGCTGGCAGATGGAGCTGGATCCCACCTTATGTATGGAGGAGCACAGGGATCCTGCAGTGTGAGAGTATGAGACATGCTGTGAGAGTGAGCAGAAAAAGATGTGTGTCAGAAAAGGTGGAGCTGGGGGAACAAGGACTTGCTTCTTGCCTGTGCACAGGAGTGCTGCTGAGGGTGACTGACAACAACTGGTGCTCCCCCTCTGCCAGTGACCTTCTGGTGCACAGGCAAAACCCAGGAGAAAGGTTCACCTGCCTGCAGCTTCCTTGGTACCCATGCCCTTTTACCAATAGTTACATGAATTAGCTTCAAAGACAGGAGTTCCTACAATTGGTCCATGTATTTAATTCCTCCAAAAATGGGTGGTTCTTCAGATAGACTATGTTGTGTTACACTGTTGTTAAACTTGGCCTTTAAACCTCTCTCACTCCTTCTGTGACGATAATCCTACATTATCAGTCAGTTGCCTTAAAACTCAGGGTATTTTGTCAGTCCACTGTAATGTTATTTTTAGCACAAGCAAACAGAAACCAGACAGACTCATGATCAGTCCTTTGGGGAAACAGAGGTAGAAGGATGAAGAGAGAGGAAGAGACTTCTCCTCTTGAAGATTTTTCCTGTTAGTCACAGCACTGAGGAAAAACAAACTCCATATGGAACAGATCATGTAAGGCCTTTAAAACATATTTGGAGAGACTATACAGTTTCTTAAAGGAACTTGGAATAGTCTGTGGTTTGGGGCTTTTGCTGTATTTCCCATTTGGGGATGTGTGTGAGTTTTCATTTGTTTTAATTTGGACCGAGTTAAATGCATCAAGCAGTAGTTTGTTTTATTACCATCTTTCAAAGATCTATTCATAAAGGAAAAACATTCCCTGATTCCCCAAATGGGAAAGAGTTACAAATGCTTCTCTCCCAGCAGTTTCATCAGAGAAGTATTGCTGCTTTTTTTCTTGATTTTTTCTTTTTTTTTCTTTTTTTTTCTATTGACTTGCAAATGAAGGCTCACTTTTTGTTCCCAGCACAAGGCCAGAGTGTAGCGTGCTGAGGCAAGGATGTGTGCTCAGCTGGATGCTGAATTCAGACATGGAGTAGGTATGTAGTTCAGGAGATCAGTGGGCTGATTTCAGTGAAGCTACTAAATCTCATCTGAAATTGCCCTTTTCCCACTTGCCCCCCTGTCAAGCAACTTTGTAGAATACTGTTCCAGGGTATTTACTGTGGAGTCCAGCCTTCTGTGATCTGCCTTTCCTGCCTGGTAGGAGAGTGGTGGCTCCCAAGGAAATAGGAGTGGAGTGAGATTTACCCCTGGGTGATAAGGTTCTTCACCCAGACGGTGGCTGGGCTCTGGAACCAACTCCCCAGGGAAATGGTCACAGCACCAGCCTGGCAGAGTTCAAGGAACATTTGGATAAATCTCTCAGGCACAGGGGGATTCCTGGGGCTGTGCTCTGCAGGAGCAGGACTTGGACTTGATCCTTGAGAGTCCTTTCTAACTCAGAATATTCTGTGATTCTATGATAACTATGCTGTAATTCTGCAATGTCAATAAATGTTATGGATAATAACATTATAAGCTGTAATTAACATTATAAGCTGCAATTAAACCATTTGAGGTTTTTTTTTTCTTGAAAACGTAATACAATCCCACTTATTAAACACAAACTTTAGTGTAGAAATGTGGCCAAAATGAATTAATAAATGGGGGAATTTTTTAAAATTCAGCACTGGTCTGAAGTATATTCAGTGTGTATGTTGGAAAAGAGCTCTGGGCTTCTGAATCAATGACAGAAAAACAGACCGACCAAGGTGTTTTGGTGGTTTTGGGGGAGCTTTTTGGTTTGCTTTTTCAGGATTCCAATGAGAACAGGTAAGATGAGGGCAAACACTGAAACTTCTTGCTTTTCTGAATTACTGCTGTAATTACTTCTTGTGACATCTGAAAAGTATGAGCTGTTCTAACCTCTCAATTTTCCTTGCATTCCACATGCTGTGTTATTAGCACAAGTAGAGGGAGAAACTGTTATAGAACAAAAGCAATACAGCTTTACTAAATGTGAAATATGGAATGAGGTTTTACAGGAAACCAAGGATTTTGTTAGGGCTCAGAGGAAAAAGGAGCACTGAACATGTATGAAGAATTCAGGCTTTATTTAAGCCAGTTTTTTCTCTTTTGTGTGTTTTTTTTTAATGTATTGGTTTTTAATGTTGTGTAACTTTTAACACACCTTTCCAAAGAAGACGACCCAGCAGCCTGCCACGAGGCAGGTGTAATCTCTATCTACAACCTCTTGGAATTTGCTTTTTACGGGTCTGTATTTCGTGGTGGCCTTGCCCCCTTCGCATTTTGGCAATTTGGCAACTCATTTACAGAAGCTCTCTCAGACATGTGAATTGAATTTCAGACCTGTGGTGGCGGAGAGGAGCCGGTGGGCAGCTCGGCGAGCGGGGATGGGGCTCGCAGCCGGGCGGAGAGGCTGTGACCTGACACACGGGGGAGGGCAGGAGAGCCCAGCGCTTTTCCCTCCGTGAAAACAGTAGCGGATTTTTTTTTTTTTTTTTTTTTCATCCCCCATTCCCTTTTCCTCCCTTCTTCTTCCCGGGGCTGTAATCCGACTGCTCTCTTTGGCTCCATTCCAGAGACAAATCCGAGTGGTTAATCTCTGTTCCCCCCTTTCCCAGCCTCGGGGGCTGGGGGGCGGCGGAGCAGGGAGGGGAAGGAGAAGGAGAGCAGAGCAAGCACCAGCCCAGAGCCGGGCCAGGCCTCCCCGGGGAGGGGCTGAGGCAGCGGCTGGGCTGCGGGAGCTGCATGGAGGAGGGGAGTTTCACAGACTCCTCTGCCCAGCCGGCAGGAGGAGGAGGAGGAGGA
Source organism: Agelaius phoeniceus (assembly GCF_051311805.1). Classification (NCBI taxonomy): domain Eukaryota; kingdom Metazoa; phylum Chordata; class Aves; order Passeriformes; family Icteridae; genus Agelaius; species Agelaius phoeniceus. Next base: position 59,223,478 of record NC_135267.1, read on the forward strand.
AGTTTGGCGATTAAGCGGCTGCCCGGAGCAGCAGCGCACGGAGTGAGCCGGGGCGCGGCCGCGGGCGCTGCGGGGCGGACACCCGGCAGCCGCTGCATGTGCTGCGGAGCGGGGTAAGCTCCCGCACTCCACCCGCACCCCTGCGCCTGGATTTCCAGCGGGAGGAGGAGCGCTGGGAGAGGGCAGAAGACGGCGAAAGGCTGCCGGTGAGCGCTGCCGGGGGCTTTGTTCGGTGGGGCGCGCCGGGGAGGAGGCGGCGGCGGCGGCTCCCGGGGCGGGATGGGAGGTACCGGTGTCCCGCAGCCCCCGAGACCGCGCCGGGGGCTCGGCAGCGCAGAGCGTTCCGTGAGCGCAGCCTTTGTGCGCTGCCCGCCGCAGACACCGTGCGCCCGGCTCCCACCGCGGCCGCCGCGCCGCTTTTGTGCTCCGCCGGGGCAGCCTGGCCGAGCTGCACCCGCTCAGCCCGAGCCTGGGGGCTTCATCGACTTTCTGCGGCGAGGGAGAAGGTACTTCTTTTAAAATATGATACAATTCCATAGGGCCTCAGGTTTTGTGGGGATGCTTTAACAAACCCCCAAAACCCATCCTCTATTTTTAAAAATGTTTTAAAGTTAATGGGATTGTGATAAGTATGGCCTAAAGAGGTTTAAAAATATGATTGATCTATTGTTAAGTAGCAGGAGCTTTGATTCTGTGGCGAGGCAGTGGGGCAGAGCTGCCCTATAGGATCCTGTGTGCATTTCCCCATATCCTGTGCTCATCTTTTCCTTGCTTTGCGGGTCGTGTGTCCCAGTCGCCCCTGCTGGAAGAGAAGCCCTTCATATCTCATCCTTCAGTTACCACTGACAGACCTGAGGCACTCGTTTCCTTCTTTCTTCACAAGCCACACTGCTCCAAGTATGAGGGAAAAGGACCTGAAACAAACTTAGGCGAACGTTCAGCTGGTTTCCAATACGGTCTCTCTCTAGTTGGCTTTTTTCCTCCTTTGATTATTAATTGGCAGGCACAGAAAGAGCTGTGGCCTTGCTTTTTTCTTTAATGTTCGCTGGTACTTCAGCGGTTTAATAACCCTGCCTAGAGAACCTGATGACTTTAAGGTGTTTTGAAAGCTGTGTAATCAGAGCCTACTAATAGTCATCTTTTGCTACTGTTTCGTTCTTGGAGGGAGCAGTCTTTGCTGCTGGAGAGCTGCGGTTCGAATTTCCACAAGCGTTTGTTGCCCGTGCCTCTAGCTAAATTTATAAAGGAATCCTGTTAGCTTGTGTGAAGCTAAATCTGGATGTAGCAACTTCTGGCTGTACAATTCACTGTGGTTGGCAAGGCACAATATATAGCTTCCTTGAGATTTATTTTTAGGGTTTTTTCCCCCTGGTGTGTGTAGGGCACGTAGTTGTCATAATTTTGGGAACTCTTCACCAATGTGTGTGTGGGTGCTTTGGGATGAAAACATAAGAGTTGTGCTAAGGTTAGGAAATGTATTAATAGAGTGCTTGTCTCAAAAATATGAGAAGGCAGTTTGAGATTGGCCTCTTAATGAATATTGGTATTGTTCTCGGGTCTATGCAGATGCTTAGCTATTAAACTTGGACTCTACTTCTGCTCTGTGTTCTCAGTTGGCAAACTAGAAATAGTGCAAAACACTCTGATAAAAGGTTCAGTTTTAAATGTGTTCATTTACGGGAATGCTGGCTGTTTCTCACAGATCTGGAGAGCCCTAAGCAAACAATGTGGACCTGTGGCCACACAACTTAGTGCATCTCTGCGAAGGCATGCTATGATTCTAACACAAGGTGTTAAGGTGTCATTTTTCTTGCTGTTTTACTTTTGATTTTCCAAAAAAAAAAAAAAAAAAAAAGAGAAAGGAAAAAAACAGGTTTGTAGCCTAATCAGTTTGTAATTGATAGTCTTACTTGATAACATCTTGCAAAGACAGCATTGACTTGATTTTTAAGTGGAAATCTTCAAGTAGTGAACCTACTTTGTTGGCAGCTCTCATCATTTCAGGACATCTGCTAATGTGTTCTTCTTCCTTGGGCAGGATGTGAGACTACGAATTAACTGTCTAGAGGCATACTTTGAGACTAAAGTGTTTGATTGTGAGACCATGGAAAAAGGTAGAAAGGGTTTGGAACTAACTAACTGAGTGCTTGGTACCTTCCTGTGTGGAAGTGGGGTGTTTTTGTCTAGGTTTTTTTATGGGGTCGTGTTTTGGGTTTCTATGTAGTTTTGTTTTGTTATTTTATTTTAAACCTTTGTTGTTCCCTAGAAGGGAAGTGAAAATACCTGCTTACTTACCTAATAAGTGGCACGTAGTGAGCTTGGGTACTTTTTGCTAATGTTATTTGTGTAGGTTGGTTTGTTTGAACCTTTCACTGACACAGTCTTTCATGTGGCACCGGTGATAGTATTTCTGTGAAGTCATTTGGAGCAGTACGCATGTTTGAAAGCTTCCTTGTGTGCATTTATTTGGATTGGGCTGTTGTATACCTGTTGTCCTCTGCCTTTCATATGCTTGTGATTTCTTGGCTCCTGTTCAGGAAAGGCTTTTTAAAGCCCTGCTAACCAGATAGGGCTGTAGCAACTGACAAAGGCATTTACTTGAAGTAGTGCTTTATTGTCTTTGAATGCAAACTCAGCAATGCAAAGCTGGTCTGTTTCTCTAACCATAGAACACTAACAGAACTGTAATTTGACATTGGCTTCTGCCATTTTATCTTGCTTTGTGGTAGTATCACCCATACAATTTTTAGAGACTGGTGAGTACTTTTGAGATCAACCCAAAAATGGGGAAATCAAGAAGACAATTACAGACTCTGCTGTTACTAATTTTGAAGAGTAGTTCCACAGATTAGCCTGAGATACTGCTATTGAAAAAAAGGTTATGTACAGAGGTGTCATCTCTAAAATTGTCACTAAAAAGGACCAATCCTAAACCAAAGCAATTCTTAGGGAAGGATACTACAGAATGGATGGAGCTTTTTTATTTTATCTCTTCATTTTTTTAAGAATTCCAAAATAGCAATATTTTAACAGATACTTAGCACAGTTGTTAAAGTAGAGAGATTCATTCAACTGTTGGCATTTATTTATTTATTTATTTATTTCTTAATTTTCTTCATGCTTGGTTGCAGCAGTTGCAGTTGCTGGGCACCACTAAGTTTCTACTGGCCAAGCCAGAGCTGCAGCTCTTGGTCTTGGGAGCATGGGGTTGTGAAGAAGAGGGACCACATTTCTGGGTGGCAGCATGGCCCTGTCATGCACCCCAACTCCATAGGGTCAGATGTGCTGGGTCAGGAAATAATGGGAACATCCAAGCTGATGAAGGGAGCCATTTGCAGGCTCCATTTAGAAGTGTTTCTCAGATTAGACATGTATAGAGCTGTGGCAGTTATAATTTAGGACAAAGGAATTAATCTGATGCATCTGATGCTTTTTTGCATTCAGTTACGTTGAGAAGGAAGGTTGCTGTGTTAAAGAAGTGTTTTATTGACATGTTAAATTAATTATGGCTTTAAGTTACTTTGCCATAAATTTCTTAATTGCCTAATATAGTGAACAGATATATAATATATATCTAGAATATATAATAACAATATATCTAGATGATAATATATCTAGAATATATAATAGAAGATAGAATAATAAAATATGAAAAAATGTAAGTTAATAATGTAATGTCGACTGAAGACATTTGGAGAGATGGTGATCCTCTTATAATAAACTGGATTTTTTTCTGGTGGGGACAATGAGGATGTCTTACCACTACTTACTCTAAATGACATTCTGTTTCTGTAGAGTTAAGAGGGGGAGGTGGGGGAAAAGAATTTTTGCAGCCCTCAGCAAAGTCTGGAGTGACTGAAAGGCTTGCAGAACTGTTGCTGAATGGTTAATTCTGAGAACCTGCATTACTGTCTCTGCACATAGAAAGCAGGACTGTCAATGAGGAAGAAAAAGTGGAAGAAAGTGTTATTCTTGTAAACTTAGAATGCAAAGGATGTGGAGCCTAGATTTCCCCTCCACTTTAGAAAAGCCTCACACACCACAGTGAGTGGTGAAACCACAAAACTGGCCTGGGAACAGGAGTAAAGGGAATGAAGAGTGAAGTCAATCTTAGTGCAGTGGCAACACTTGCTACTCTAAGTACAGGAGTCTTTTATATGTGTGGATAAGAATACAAAAGATGAATGTGAACAGATTTAATAATAACTAAAAGTACCAGTATGGCCTGTTGGTATTAATTAATTTTTAAAAAAAGTGTGTGACAAACTATCTCTTAGTGCTTAAAGTCTACCAAATCCATTATTTTTTTTTTTTAGTTATGGTGGTTGTATCAAATAGGTTAGTCTAGGCTGATTCACCAAAAGTTGAGTTTATATGAACTTGGCCTGAAAAAGGTTTAACTTGAAGTTGATTACAAATACAGGAAGAGAAAGGGGCCTAGTCAGGGAGGACTGGGGAAGGAAATGGAGGGGAAAACTACTTATACTTATCAAGGAGGCCTGAAAGAAGCTAAGTTGTCTAAGTCATGTTACAACTCTTAAACCCACTATCATCTCTTGACTGGGGTGCCTGCTGAAGTACCTGCATGTGGGAGTGGTCACTACCTGTGTTTTCACTAATCACAATGCAGAGCATTGCTGTGAAAATACAAAGCAAGGTGACACCTTGAAAATTTATCTGTAAGAGTGACTTCATGCATTTGACTTGATTCTTTTCTTCTTTCCTCAACATGAGCTCCACTAGTTCTGCTTCCTAATGTTCTCTGGGACCATGATGATTATGCTAGTGGAGGCTGCATGTGTTTTTTATAAGGGTAATGAACAGGTATAAATTGAGCTGGCAGCAGTTTCCCATGTAAACTTTAAACTGAAGCAGTGCTAATTAACTTTGAATCCTTTAAGCCTTGCTTGCCTGCTCCGAGTTTCAGACTGCAAGTGGTGCCAAGCCTCTTCCTGTAAGCATACATTCTGTAGAAACTTGCTTGTGAGCCCTGCCCAGATGTTTTAAAACCTAACTTAATGAATGCTAACATTTAAATATTTGAACCTTCGTATCCATTCAGTGTTTCAGGATCACGCTCCAAGCATAAGTATCACTCAGCTGCTGTTTTCTGCTGATAAGATGTGTGCTTCCTTTCCCTGGAAGTACAGAGCAGAGATAAAAAGTGTGTCATGGCTAGAGTGATTGAATCACCTGCTCATTTGCTTGCTCACAGCCATTGGAGATAAAACCTTGGGGAGAGGATGGCTGTTTGGGTTGTCGTAAGGAGCGGTATTGGGAACAGCGTAACAGCCAGTTTCTTTTCATGGTCATGGCTGACGTCTTCCAGCACTGTCATCTGGGTGTAGGCTCCAAGGTCGACTTATGCCTTTTAATTAGCCCACCTAAGGAGTCTCTAGCTCCTAGATTTAGTGCATAGGCTCTAGTGCTTGTACTTTCTCCTGTCCTTCCCTTTGTGTTATGCAGTTATCTGTAAACATAGACAAGTCTCCTCCCTAACCTCCTGCAAACTCTGGTTTGTTAAAGTATTTAGAAAATGTTTACCCTCATGTACGTCCCCTAAGATTAGATACACAGTCTGCTGCAGCTTCATTGTGTACTGGAATCAGTGTGTTGTTTGGGGGTTTTCTTTCTGTCTTTGTTTCTTTTTGTGTATTTGCATTGTCTACCCCAGTGAGTCCAGATCCATAGCTGATGTCCCAACATGTTTCAGAAAGGCAGAGACAGAGCAGCTTCCTTTCTGCTGCTGCCACTGATCTGTGGTGCTTCAGTATAAAGTAACATAGTGCTTTGTGTCCTTGATGTCTGATATGGGGGAAAAATGATAGTTCCTTCTTTGTAAATAATTTCGGAAATAGGTGAGATGAAGAACTATTTATTTGCATGTCAGTAATCTTTATCACTTCAGTATGCACTGAGCTTTCCACTTATTGTTTTAAACTGAAACCAAGTTACAAATAGCAGAAACTTGGGTTTGGCTTACAAGCAGTATTGGTGCTGCCAAGATGAGCTTGCTTCATACTCAAGTGCTTATGAAGCTTTCTCACTGTTTAGTTTCCAGTTCCTTCTCACTCTCCTGATAACAGGCCTTGTGAAGTTGCTCAGGGAGCTGTCACACCTCAGTGTGTGAGTGATGTCATCATAGTTCATTTGCTTGTGTCACATCACATTCAGTTGCTTGTGGAAGCACTAATTTCTCTGAAGAATCAGCAGTCAGCCTATTTGAGTGGTAGACAAAGATGTATTTAACAATAAATCATTCCTGAATTTGGAGAGATAGTTTGCCTTCCCTCATACTCTACCAGCATGTGGTTTGTAACATCTTTCTGTCAGTCTCTTCTGGTAATTGTCAGTCTCTCTCATGTTGGATGAATCTGAAGTCATAAATCTCTGATTTGCTTTATCTTAGTCATTCTGTGCTCCTCCTGCCTTGAAAAGGGTTTCTGTCTGTGTCCTGCTGGCAGACAGGACCACTTAGTCCACTCCTCACTGGATATAGCCTCTGACAATCCTTGCCTTATCAGGTTGGTTGCACTGTGAGCCTTATGGTATGATGAGATTGCCTCCATCATCTCTTCCTCCTGAGCTTGAACTCATTTAATCTTCTGAGTTTTTGCCAGATTTTTGGGGCAAAGCTGCTGACTTTCTTAAACTCTACCTGCAGTACCAAGCATCAGGCACAGTGTAGATGTTTTGGCAGGCCACTCTAGAATACTGTGATCTGTTATTAAGTGGAAGTAAGTGATTTCTGAGGGCATTAATGACCATTTAATCTCTAAGGTTTCTTTCTGATATATAGAGCAATATCTTGGCATGCTTGTGCTCCTCTGTTTCTTTAGATGACACAGTTCCTAAATTGGTATTGGAGATATCTGTGCTAGGAGAGTCAGTGCTAGGCATATTTCTGAGGTGAAAAGGACAAGTTTTCTGCAGACCTTCCCTTCAGGAATTGTTTTCCATTTTCTTAGAGCCTTCCAGCAGGGAAGTGCAGACCAGAGCACTAAGAAAACCCCACTTTTCTCTTGTGAAGGACAGAGTGGTTTGCTAAGGCACAAGCCATGCTGGGCAGATTTTAGAGCTGATCTCTTGGTGCTTACTCATCCTGGTGATCTCAGTTACTGCAGTTTGCACTTTGCCACTTTACCTGCAGCAGCTCTCTCCTTGGCAGTGTGGCCTGTTCCCAGCACAGGTGTGCTTCCTCACTCATGGCTGTGCATGCTGGCAGGGTCACTTGTGTTCTTCATCTTAGACCTAGGCTGTCCTGCTGCTGTCATGCACACTGCAGATCCAAAAGGATCCATGTTGAAGAGGTTCTTTCTGCAACCTTGCAGCAGAGGATCCTGCTGATAAACAACCTTTGCTCTCAAACACAGATTTGGCTCTTGCACTCCTCAGGCCCCTTTAAAGCAGTTTGTTCATCCAAAGCACAGAATAAGTACTGACTCAGACTCCCACAGGGTCAAAGTAAGAAGAATAGGTGATTTTTTTTGTTTTGTTTTTCTGCCCTGTTTTGGTGAAGCATTGATGTGACTGGGACCTGTGATGTGCACAGGTAGGGTATGGAGGAGAAAGGTTTTCTTCCAGACACTACTGCATGCCGTTTGGATAGGATAGGGGCTGTAGTTGCTTTTCAAGGAAGAATTCTGAAAAAACAAAACCTGATGATCTCATTTGCTCTCTTCAGAAGAAAAGCTGGTCATCAGCCTTTGTTACTGAAGATCTGTTGCTTGTGAGTCTCTTTCATCTCAAGGGAGCAGTGCTGACACACATACCTGACAGATGCACCTGCCCACCCTGGCTGTGTGCATCATGGAGCTCCTGGACCTTCCACAGGGTCTGGATGCTAGGGCCATCTGGATGCTTCTTCATTGCTGCTGTCTTGTACCGATAAGGAGTCTGCCACTAAATGTTATGGGTTTTTTTCCCTTTTGCCCTTTAAATCAATGTCAGTGTTGCACAAAGAGTTCTTTCAGTATTTAATAGAGGATCAGTGATGCCCATCCTCTGATGATTTCAGGAAAATGTACTGGGTTGGTTCCTTTTATTTATTAATTATAAATATTGAGTCATATCAGGGGGTGATTAGTTCTGGTATCTGGGTCACAGTCACTTGTCTAGTGCTGACTTCTTTCCAGGGGACAGTTTGAGGTCATCATAGCAGGGATGGTCTGGAGAAGTTCTGGCAAAGAATCACTCAGCTGTTGACCTTGTCATGCAACTCACCTTTGTGCTATTCAGTGTTGTGAATGGGTAGAGTGAAGGGAACTCCAGGAGCGCTGCATGAACTTAGTCCATGAAATTAGCTTAATGTGTCTGGGAAAGCTCTCAGCTGATTGCATGTGGAATAAATCCGTTTGCTTGGGATGTGGCGCATTTTCCGTCTGTTAATCGGTTCTGTCGTGCAGTGAGAAGGTGCTACAGCGTGTGGCCTTCCTGTAACCGCAAACTGCATTCCTCAGCCAGAAAAGCTGGGCTTTAGGAACTGGCACATAGCTCAGTACAAGTCATGTCAAATAAATTTTTACTTTAGTTCTCCTCTCTGGTGATTAAACTTACACAATGGTTTGCTGTCTAGCACATGTGAACATCTACAAAGAATTTTATTCTGAGCTTTTTTTAGAGGGTCAGTATGTGGAATTGTTCAGCAAGAGTGTTTGTTTTAAAATGCTACAGTATGTGTTGACACAATTTTATTAAGTCCAATGCACAATAAAATCCAAGTTGTAGGGATGGAGTTGTATGGATGTGAGGTGTGGCTGGGGACTAGGTGAGAGCAGGAATGTCAATGAATGGAATGAATGTCTTGATATCCTTCTTGAAATGGAAGCAAATTCCCACCTGTAAGTTTGTGGAACACAATTACATGTAGTTGAGTGGCTCTGGCTTACTGTAGTCTTTTAGCCTGGCTGAAGCAGGATAAGGAAATTCTTTAAAAGCAGAGATTTCAAAGCTCAGACCTCATGATTTGAGGGAGCCCGTTAACTGGACTAAAGTGATAATGTTAGCTTTCACCACACTGAGAGAGTCAGTAGGACACAAGGGTTATGTGTCATTTACACTTCTTAGGGAAACTGAGGTAAAGATAATCTCAGTGACTCCTAAGGGATAAAGTAAAGCACCCATCCTCTTACTGAAAATTATTTTGCTTGCCTTCCAGGTATACTAGAGTATACCTGAAAGGAGCACCTTAATTTTACAGCATTTTGAAAGATAGTTTTCAATCTTATTGGCTTTTAATTTAACATTACAGTGTGAACCCCAAGTTCCAAAGTGTTTTTCACAGGAGAGCCAGGCATTATGGTTCAAGTCAGTTTAAATATCTGAATGCAGGTTTCTTTGGTGCTTTCACTTCTTAAGCTGCTATTTGCTTGATGCTTTAACCCTATGTATTTTCTAAAAGTGATTAAGAAGTAAAGCTTTTTGTTAATAACTGTTAATAATATATTTCTAGACTAAGACTATTTTAAATCATGCAAACTTTTAAAAAATGAAATGGAAATTACAGGACAAATGATGGTATATTTGTTAATCACTTTCTTGAAGGAAACATGCAACATCTTTTCTTCATGGTAGTTTTTCTAGTACAAAAGTGTTCAATTTTCTTATACTGATGGTTAAGAAATAAACCACTGAATTGATATAAAAATTTCACAGCATAAAAAAATTCCTTTTCCTTACAGATTAACCTGTTTTATAGTGTGAGGATAGTAAAATCATTAGAAAACCTTCTTGGAAAAGTTAAAGAAGGCTGATAGAACATTCTGTAGCATCCAAGATCTTGTACTTTAGTCAAATTGGATGTCACTGTCTCAGATCATCAGTTGAGAGGTTTTGAAAGGCCATTGTATGTGCTGGGGGTTAGAGAATATCTCAGCTTTTGGCAAATAATTTTACCCTAGAATTAAGAAACTTTTGTTGATGAAACTACAGTCAAACAAGAGAGCCCCAGTAAAAAGTTTAGGCTTCTTTGGGGTTATCTAGATTCCTGATTTTCATTTATTTATATGTAATGTATATTTTATATATATATATATATATATATACACACACAAAATGTGTATAATTAAATGGTATTGTGGTCCTTTTTTTTTTCTAGGGTTCTTAAAGAAACTGGGTTCTCAAGCAGTTGAAGTTGAGTCCTTTGACTCTGGAGGATTTGAGGCTAGGGAAACTTACATGACAAGTGGAAAGTAGGATGGTAATTATAGGGCACTTTGCATTTCTGTTTTGCTTAATTTACAATCCGAAGTACAGTCAGGTGGTTGGGTATTTGAATGTTACAGCTGTTACAGTCTGATCACAGAAATTTGGTGAGACTACTCATGTAGTCTTCTTCAGATTCCTCGAAATGTTAGTGGAGACTGCTCTGTGTCTTCAGTTGTTAAAAGGAAAAACTAAGTGAAGGAAATAAAATTATTGCTGTAGTTGTCACTCAGTGATATCAAAAGAAAAAATATACTGTTTTAGTCTGTGAAATTGTCTGCTAATTTATTGCTATAAAGATAGCATGGAGAAGGCAAATATATTGATATTTTATTAAAAGAAAATTTCAGATGGATTTGTTTTCTGTATTTAAAAATGTGTTCATCTGTAGATGAACATTATGCCCCATTAGCAAGATTGAATTGATGGCATTACTGTTGAAGTTAAAAATAGACCAGTATTTTTGAAATGTGTTTTTGAAATAAAAAATTTTGCCTGTTTATGATTTGGGTCAGCTAGACCAAATTAACTTGGACACTTAGCAGGGTCTCTCATTTATTCTGGCATAAGAACAAGCGTTGGGCAGAGCTTCCCAGTCTCAAAAAACTGATGGTGGTGAGAGGCCTCCATAGTGTTCCCAGCCAGCTGAATGCCTGAGGTATTTTGCCATACAGGAAATCAATTGCAGCTGAATGTGCACTGTTTCCATTTCAAGTATATAAACAGGCCTTATGATGGTATAAAAAAAGAAGAAAGATATTAAATAGTTTCTTGAAAGTTAAGAACAGGAACATTTGATGTTCAGTTTCTGTGGATTCTTCACTGTCACCTTTGGCTCAGTCCATGGCACGAAAATAGCACAGAAGGAGAGGTGAATTAATGTTGGATACTGTAGAAAAGGGAAACGTAAAGCAATGTCTTAGAGAAATGAAAATAATAAAAAAGGTATCCTTGTTCAGTTCCAGTTGATATTCTGCTGAGGCTGGGAGGGGTTACAAGTTTAGCAGAGGGAATGAGCTCTTTCCCTTGTTAAATCAAAAATCCTCCATTTTTAGGCTTCAAAGCAGGCTAATAAATTTTGTTAAGAAAAAGCTGCACCGCAATTCTACCTAAATAGCTGGGTTTGGTAGGAGAAACACTGTTTTTGTTCAGATATTTATCATGCTTTGTTGACCTTGTGAAAATACCTAGATTTGATGGAGGAACCAGACAGATCACAGTGACCCATGTCTCTGATGTGCTTTATAGGCCACTGATGTTGCTTACCAGGGAAGTGAGGGCTCATTTGGATAGAGGTTTCCAGGCATTAAAGATAATTAAGTTGAAAATCAGCTCTAACAATTTCCAGAAGGAGTGTGGCCAGAAGCCCTTGGGGTTTAGAGCTTGGGAACCCACCAGTACTTCCTTGCTTCAGCACAGGCATATAGAATGACCACAGGCAAGCTGTCCTGATCTAGATTTTTAAAGATATGTAGGTAGGCAGAGGTGGTAAAGGCTCTTAATGGGATTTTCAGAATCACATTAGTGTCTAATTCCTATTCAAAATCTGACTCCTTAGCTTGTCTGAACTGGATTCAGCCCGTGCTATGTTTTATTCAGCTGCTCTTTAGGACAGAATGGGAGGTGTATGTACGGCGAGCGTGACTTAGGGGGAATAAACCAAGGTGGGCCTAGACCCCTGCTGAGCTGTGCAGCTGAGCTCCCTTTTATCCTAATTCCTTAATTTCCACTCTCCTTTCTGCAGAATGCCAGAGACTCAACAGAGGAGAGGAAAAGTGACTCCATTTTGCCCAACCTAATAGCGACATATTTGGTGAGTACTCTACCAGGTAAATTTTTTTACTATTATTTAATTCTTTTTCTTTGACTTTGTTTTAAATGTGAGATGATTTTTGGTGTGCCTCTGACTGAGAGGATTACCATTGGTGTACGGTGAATGTGCCTCAGGTTAACCATGAGGCTGCTTAGTATCCAAACCCACAGTAGGTCACTGTGCTGAACAGGCCTGGCATGTGGGTTAGCCAAGAGAGAGGGTGTTCCTCATGTGCATGCTACTGGGGTTTTATGCTAATTAAATTCAATTTTGGGGGCACCTTAGCAGTTAGGGGAGGTTAACTGTTCAGTTTTAGCCTTTGTTTCTGAAACTGCGGTTTTGCTAAAGATCTGTAGCTGAAATTTTGTTCTGTTGCTTGATTCCTCTCCCTTTGGAAGTGAAAGTGCCACTTTCATGGTGTAGCAATGGTGTCCCTGTGGGGAGGGGGAGATCCAGGACAACTTTGTTCTCCTGAGATTTCCTATGTTAGTCTGTGTCATTTTAGCTTATTTTTTAGTGATTTAATTTTGTTTATATAATCTCACTGCCTGGCAGTCTTGGAGCATCTAAGAAACTTGGGAATGTAGGAAAAGCAGGTTTACATGCCATGGAAATGTAACCTGATTGCAATAACTGATTTCACTCATTTGATTATCTGAAACAAATCGACATTCCAGAAAACTTCTCAATAGGGCTGGAAGGAGAATCTACAGAAAATATTAAATAAGAGAGCTTAAGGCAAGATCCCTTTCTCCTCCTCCAACAAGAAAGATTCGTAGTGCCAACCTAAAAGAGTCTTTTCTTCTCTCTGATAAAAGCAGACATTCAGTGGCTGACAACTCAAACACTGCTATTTGGAAAAACTTGATGCCTTATAGGTAATCTACTTCACTCTTTGCAGTGCTACTGTTGAAACCAGTGTAGCATAGATAAGTTTATTAAAAAAGAAAATAAAAAAGGTTCATTATGTTAATTGACTCTCTGGCTTCTGTGACCTGCAGAGGGAATACTAATATGCTATATTACACCACTAATTAGTAATATTTATTCCTTTACCTTACTGATAGTGGGGCTTGTAATATAATTTTGTAGTATGTATTTATGATGCAATTATGTTCAAATGTTTATGAAATTTTAGAAGAATGGCAACTTTATTTTGACTCCAATGCTTTGAGATTGCATAACTGTAATAGAGAGACACTTGCAGGACTCTGGAACACTAGATTAAAGCTTACATCTGACAAACATTAGTAAGATCTTACTTTCCTTTGGATCCAAAGGAGAACAGTCTCTGTAAGTAGAAAAACGTTTTGTGGAGACTGCAAGAGGAAAGACCAGAAATTCCTCTTCAGCCTTTTCCAAAAATAGCAAGATTTGAATAAGGTTACATGTTTTAACATGCATTAGAGAAAAATAATTGACATGACCTAAATTCAGTACACTAGTTCTCTGTCTTGTTTGGTGATAGTTAATTGCTAGCATATTTTTTTATCCACAAGCGCGGAGGGGCTGTACATTCCCATCTTCCACACAGGAAATAATTTTATTTATTTAGCTTGAAGTTTGTGCATATCCAAATGCATGCAAAGTATTTGCCTAGTGACCTTAGAGTGAATTATTTGCACAAACTCTCCCCCTTTCCTGATCTCCATTTCATTTCAAGTGTGCTGCTTGGCCTTGGTTTTGAGTTGCAGTGGTTTTATTGTGTTTTCATGATGAACAGAAAAGCTAACCAGACCAGCAGACTCAAATAACCTCTTTTCTGAAAGAAGAGATAACATGGATTGTGCCTGTGGCCTAAGATGCAGAGGATTTCCTAAGATTCTTTGGGATCCCTGGCAGACAAGCATTCACTGTGAAGTGCTTCAAAAAATTGTTGTGTCAACAAAGCTGGAGTGTGTGGGAATGTATCAGCTAAGGGGATAAGGCATTCAAGGACTAGATGAAGTGCATATTGTAAGGCATTAATTTTGTGGGAAAAAATTAAGAAGAAACAGAAAATATAAGGACTGGTGTTCCGTAAAAAGTAGGAGCTTAATTGTTTAGGCAGGTACAGCTTTGAGGGATGGATATTGAATCTTACCAAATAACGGCCAGTAATTTTTCCAAATTTTCTTTGTATGTCAGGCTTAAATCTGGAACATCTAAGAATATTTTCAGTCTGCAAAACTTTTGGGGGTGGTGGGGGGAAATGTTTTATGAAATTTGTTTCTATTTCATTATTATCCATTTGACTTACATAACAGTATTGTTTGTTTTTAATTGTTTCAATAAGTTGGTGGTTAGAATATCTTTAGAAGGATTAAAAAGGGCTTCAGCATCTATTAAATCATAACATGTTGTTGCAGGGAAGGAAACATTAGTTCAATATACTTTATTCTGACAATTCCATGTGACTTTTAATATGCAGTGTGTTTATCCTAAAAGTCAATACATTAAAAAATTCCTTGAGCATTTGTGCATCACTGAATGCTTTGTTTAGGTCATGCCTTTAGTGGTGTGAGTGCTTGCAAATCTGTGTGGGGGTGGAGAGGAATGATCCTATGCCCACGTATGAGCTTTTCTGTAAGTTGGGTCTATTTTTGGTATGCAATGAAGCAGAGGTACAGAGTGAAAATAAGGGTTCAGTTGCAATGTGAAGGCCTGTAAAAGCTTTCCTATTGTGGGAAGTGCCTACCAAGCTGTTAGAGGAGTTGCATTAGTGTCCATGGGAATATTTGGAGTTTAATTTAGCATGCTAGATTAGGGCCTAATACCTTAATTAAGGCTCACATTTTTAATAAGTTTCCTGCAAACCCTTTGTGGCTGACTACAGTTGTGGAACAGACATAATATAAAGCCCATCTCTAGGGTTTTCTGTTGTTGGCAGTTTTATGAAAGCTGTCATTCCATTTCAGAGTGATGAAGCTGACCAGCAAACGCAATCTTTAATGGAAGGATTCACAGATCTTGCTAGACTTCTTAAAAAATACTAATCCAAATAATTTATGCCAGTGATGTATTGACATTCTATGTACCTAGTACATTTAGACTAATGTTTTTTAAAAACTGTGATAACTGTTTCAGAAAAGCCTTTGTTAATTGATAAAATGGCATTTCCAGGTAGAGGCTGCTTAATTCTCTTGTCAGTTCCCATGTTTGGGATTTTCTGCTGTGAAAAGGACTAAATTAATTGTCTGAAAAAAATCAGAAATAATATAATTAGGATTTTGTATAACTTGTAGGCAAAGTGATTTAATTTTTAAACATTTTTATATTAAAGTGTTGAACAAAAATTCTTTTTTTTTTTTTTAAATCCAAAGAAACCAGCTTACTCACGCCTCTCTGCTTGCCCCCGCCACACTTGCTCAGAGCGCTGAGTCCTTTCCCGCTTCCATCCCCTATTGTTGTGGTCAAGTGACCAAGGAGAAGTCTACACTTCCTTTTGTGTCCTGTAGATAGAGCTTCTTAATTGATGACTGCTGCTTTCTGGCAAAAAGGAAATGAATGGGCAGTAGTGATTATAGCACATCTGTTGTTTTCTGGTGAGCATCCTGTACAGCAGTGAAACTGTCTTGAAGACTACTTTTTTTTCCCTTTTTTATTCTTTTTTTTTTTCTCTTGGCTGTTTTTTTGCTGGTTGGTTGTTTTTTTATCCTGTTCAAGACTAGTTAATAGAGAGGGTACAGGGACAGTGTCGTTCCTTTATCACAGGTATAGCCAGAGCAGAAAAACACATTGCATACTGGAAGAAAATAACTGACTTTTCAAACAAGTGTTTTTTACACATGCATACGCACACACACAATATTACAAAATCTTTATGGATGTGCTGTGTATTGGTTGCATGTGAGTCCTGTCTTCATAGTTGACTGCCTTGTAGATTTAATACTCCAAAATCAAGCTGGAAATGGCTTCCTTTGGGGAAGGGGAGAAATAAGACAGCATTCATACCAAGCACCCAAAAGCTGAAACATTCACACATCTTTCACTACATTTTCTAAGATGCCATTTCTAAGTCTGTGATACCATTGTCCAGCTCTTGCCTGTGCATCTACTGCTTGATCTGTTGCAGCATAGCTCTCAGAAGTGCTGAGAAACAAACAGGGGAGCTCTGTAGTGTGCTCCTGCTCTCCCAGAGAGGAGGTTGGGCATTTATGAAGCTCCTTACTTGTTTTTAGAGATGACAGGGAAAGAGGTTCTGGGGACAGATGAATGGTGAGCTATTGGTAAGTGTCTGGCCCTGAGAGAAGAATGAGACTTGATGCTGGGGAAGACAAATGTCTAGAGAAATGATTGAGGAAGGCCAGTAAATCAGCTGGGTGAAGTAGGTTATGGTAGCAGAGTGTACCACAGCTTGTCCCTTCCATCATACCAGCCATAATTTTTCCACAACTTCTTTTTAACTCTTGTATTATAAAGATGTGAAAATGGTATGCACTCTATGCAAACCCTGAGTGTGCTTCTTGACCATTTTGTTCTCTCTTGCCATGCAAAGTGCTTGAAAAACCATTAATTGAAAGAGCTCTGTGAGTCTCAATTCTTACCACTTATTTAGTTGTTCTTTGTTCCTTCCTTTTCTTTCATCCTGTTTAATTGCACTATTTCTTGTAAGGTGCCAGTACTCGGCTTTTGCACAGACTAAACACATTGGTACTTGAACTAAGGCAGTTTGTGTTGGGCTTGGATGCAGCTGCTTAGCTAAAGTCAGTGAACTGGGTAGTGCTGCCCTCTTCCTTGGGGGTTTCTGATGGGTATTGGATAAAATAGGGGTTTTTTTCAGCCCTTTCTTTTCACTTGCAATCCCGTGAACTGCTTTGTCCCTGTCCTCTTAGGAGAGGATCCTTCAACAAAGGGTATGTTGAGATATACAACTTTCTATTCATACGATGCTGGAAGCTTACAGCCATTCAAAGGTTTTTCAAATAACAGATGCACCTGGCCACTAGAAATGGGAAAAGTGAGAGAGCATTCTGTAGGTGCACATGAACATGGCTGAACACAAAATTTGTGATAACAGAAGTGAATCCTGCTGCAGTTAATGTCCCAGGTTAACCTTTAGTCATTCCTTGATCAGAACAGAATTCAGAAGATGAAAAAGCAGGTGACATAAACCCAAATTTAAATTAAAATTTAAATTGGGTGGGGTTTCCTTCTACCCATGGTAAAACTGGGGGTTTTTTTCCCCCAAAGACTTATCTAAGAGTAATTTAAGCAACTAAGTAATCCTTTTACTTTCTGAGTGAGATACACAAGACCCTGTTCATGCCTCTGAAGCCTTTTAACCATTTAGCCTACCCCCATAGGATTTCAGAATTATCTTGCATCTCTTGGCAAGCATTATGGTGTAGCTAAATATTAGTCATGGCAAAAGCCAAGTAATACAGGAAAAAACCTACAGAATAATTTAAAATGTATTTATTCTAGTTTTTGTAAATCCCGTTTTATGGATCTCTTAATATATTGAGCTTTATAAAGAGTGCATTATTAAGAAATATAATATATTGTTAATGTGAGCTTTTTACAATTCTGAGCACTACATTGATAGATTATTCTGCACCACTTGAATTACTTGTGAGAAACACTTGAATATTTGTGTCACTTAATGTATTCAAATTACTATATACAAGTTTGCCAGGATGGTTTTATTATCGAATCTTGTCTTTGAGAACAGATGTGACTTCTTTTATCATGAATTTAAGATGCAAAACATGATGTAGAGCGTGACTATAGATTGTTTTACAAAATTTTCAGAGACAGCTCTTTGAGTACATATGCATTGATGACTATACACACAAGCCAAAATCCTATTAAAAATTAAAAATACTTCTTCCATTGAGGCAGCTATTCATTAAAGCTTGATACATAGCTCTTCAGTAAAAGAAACTTCAACAAGACCTTCAACCTCTAAAAGAAAGATTAGCTACTGCTTTTATCAGTACGGGCATCGCTTTGAAGAAACTGAACATCTGGTTTCCTTCTGGGAGAATTATGTTCTGTCCACTTGACCCTTTGTAAAAGTAAATATTTTTATTAGTTATGTTATGTAGGAATTTGAAAAAAAATTTAATAAATGAAAAAGCCCCAACCTTTGCATATTTAGCTTCAGTTACAGAAGTGCAATACATCAAATGATCTCATGTTCTTGATTAATGACTTTCTATTGTATTAAAAATTATACCAGTATGGAATTTGATAAGAGACATAACTTTTTCTTTGTTTTCCTTTTAATAAGAAAATATTTCTTTTTCTCCCTTGTTCCCTCCCAGAATTATGTTTGTCAAACCACAGACATTTCAGCCCTCACTCCTTTCGTTCAGCTATGGCTGTAAACTGCACTTCCAGGGTAAATCCACCTGGATGATATTTGCTTTCCACATAATTTAAATGTGTAAAGTTACTTAGTAAAAATAGCTATATGTTTTGGCTGTGATCAAACAGAGGTTAAGGTTTATTGGAGATGTAGATTCTAATCCTGTTTTCAACGTAGAATAGAACGGACTGTAATATTGTAGTTGTTATATTTATTTCTTCTATGTAGAAATACACTTCTTAGGAAAAATGCCCCCTATGCATCACAGGTTTAAACACAAATGTTACTTGTTTTGTGCTGGTATGAGAGTGAGTGGATATCTTTAAAATACACAATGCAGCCTTTTAACTAAGGAAAGGCATTGGACTTAATGAAATGTTACACTTGAGAAATTATTTTACAAGTCAAGCCAGTTAGGAATTTTTCAGCCAAAAATATTTTGTTGGAAAACAACAATTTATTGAAAACAGAACATTTCACGCAAGCAGTTTTTGACAAAACTATCAGGAAGAGAAGTTTTTCAGATACAGGATTGTAAGAAAACCTGTTTCAGTTCCATGGAAAAATAACAATGTAACTCAAGCAAATACTATCTCTCTGGAAAGCTCTGTCTCTATTTTTAATTATACTTTCTTTTTGAATTAGAGTCCTTCAATGTTCTCTAACTCTTTATCACAAGGAACACGGCTATTTTCAAAATTCTACTTTTTATTTTTTCATTAAGTGGGAAAGATGGCTTCCTAGTTGATTCTAGTCTACTGACGTTCATATTTGGAAATTGTTCCTATGGAAAAGAGTCTTCCATTGTTTTAATGCAAACTTGCTGACAAATGGCAGACGTGGCATGACTCAAGTCATGACAAATTATTTCCTCCGTTCTTTTTCATTCCCCATTTGACATGTATCAAAATCTGCTGGTCAGTCACTTGTCAGTGAAGTTAAGACTTACTCCAAATTCTTATAAATTTTATTTGTCCCTTTTGTTGTTGTTATTATGATTGGTCTAAACTGTGTTGCTTATGTAATAGGCACTGTAAGTGCCTGTCTCTTTACTGGATATGCCAGGGTTGATGGTTTATTAATCTTCAGGGTGAAATAAAGCCTTTCAAAAGACTGTGTATCAGAGTAGACAGCTTTTGATCAAGTGGGTTGCAGGATAATTGAGCAATGCTTGTGCCAAATCTGTCTAGGATCTAAACCAAAAATACAGAGTTTTTGTGTTTATTTTGGGAATAGGTTCGTAGTTGTACGTTTGCCTTGTACAGCAGTATTTATGAGAAATGACATTGAAGTGCAGTTAAACAGCACATTATAATATAAAATGTTACTGTGTCTCTGAAGCACATCTGGTAATGCAAGATGTAAAGCTATTAATTTGGTCAGGACAATGAGTTCTTTATGAATTGGGGCTAGCCCATTGAAATGAGTTTGCTCCTGAATTAATGATGATGGAGGGTGGGGAATTTGGAGTAATGACCATCTGCTGGGTTGTTGATGTCCAGCAGGCTTTAAGAGACAGAGTGACGCCTGTGGTAACATGCTTGGGCAAATCTTAATTTCTGTATTGTTACTAAGCATAGAACAAGGAAACAAAAGATGGGTGAAACTGTAAAATTTAGGTAATTTTTGCATGAGTGAGAGGACTGTCTTCCAAGGGTTGAAGCTTACTATTATTCTCCATTCTTGAGAACAGCTTGATTTGATTCCCCCACCAGCCAGGAGAGATGAGAGGCAAAAAACCCAAATGCTTCTTACTCTGGGGACTGGAGGAGCCCCGCACACGTGCTGTTGTGCTTCATCTCCTGTGGTGCAACAGTGCATATGTGATAAACTGAGTCCCCAGCTCTTCATCCCTGTTGCCATTCATTCCATGCACCTAAATGGCTTCCCAAGATGTAGTTTATCTGCCTGAAACTCTAATCCTCATGAAGCTCTTTAACAGCCTTTCAGCACCAAGAGTGGTGTACATTTCTTGGGATTGTCAAATCATATTTTGTCTTACCCACACCTTTATGAGACCTAAAGATACTTGAGTAAATTCTGTAGTGTAAATAACTGTATAAATGAGGGAGGCATGACATTCCCCTGCACAAGTAATTTCCTTCCCTGCTTTCTTGGATATTAGTCTTCAAGGTGAGTGACATAAACTGCTGCATGCTTGCTGGAAATGAGATTAGTAGCTGGGGGGTTTTCCTTAAAATGAACTGGCAGTACTGGTACAAAAATGCATGCTTCTTTCTGTATATGTGGAAAGCATAATGTAAACACACATCTATTTATAAGTAGGCATCATACAAATACCTTAATATCTCTATAGTATCATGCTTCCTGCCATTGATCTTTATCACTAGAAGTAAACAAATAAGTTTTCCTTGATGATTCTTATATGTTAATCTAGGATTGCAAACCTCTACTTCCAAAAATGCTGCTCATGGTAGATATCTTGAAGATTACAGCATCCATGGTGTTCTGATATGATTGGGTGGAATATTTTCAAAGTATATTTCATACTTTGTATGAAGTGTTAGTTTGGGTATAGGGTTTTCCCTGCAGTCTACAGTAGCAGGCTCCCACTTGGGAATAGATGGAGTGCAGCCTTCTTGGGGGAGGCTCCAGTATCCCAGAGAAAAAGTGGAATGTAAAACACTACCCAGTAATCAGGCACTGGGAGAGCTGTGGGCCATCTTCTTCAGGCTCTGCATTTGTAAAGCATTCAAGTGTTCTTCCTAAGAGATTTCTTTTCCTTTATTGCTGCTAAAAGACTGATAGTCTTTTTTTCATTTGGTATCTTCTTATGATCTTGCTAAGTGTGCACTCTGATGCATCCGTTAAAGTAGATCTTTGATGGAGTTTTTGCAGGGTAGAAAAAGAGCAAAACTGCAAAACAAAAAAGCAAAACATGTGTGTGGTTGAAATGGACTTTATTATCTATTTCCATGTTAATACATGCTTGAATTTGTGAAAGAAAAATATCTTTTTGTAGTTACTTCTCTGAAAAATTGAGCAGTTCTCTTATTTCCTTAGAGAAATATGCTGAATCTTCAGCTTCAGAGATTTGAGGCTGGTAGTTATAGGTAATCTGTTTTAGCTAGTAACTTTAGTAGCAAATTAATTAATAAAATAGTTGAGTTTCTGTGTAAATTTTGCTAACAGTTAACTTTGGAAAAAGACAAAATAAATCTAGACATACTATAAAGGTTATGCTAATTCAACCCATCAGAGTTTACATGATTCAAACCTCGTTCCTTTGTTTTGTAGTTTTGTTTTTAGGGTTTTTTTGCCCGTTTGATAGTAAGAACAATTTGAAAGAAGTACCACATAGTTTACATGTTTTAAAATAGATCAAACTTTTCTTAAATTTAGGGGTAAAAACTCAAAGCTGTCAAAAATAACAGGTAATTTTGAAGTTTGGTAGTTGCCTTAATGTTCACTATATTTGCTTTTATTAAGTACCCTGGGTTCCTGTTTTCCACCAGTTGGGGTAGATGCTAAAATGACTGAACAGTTTTTTTAAAAGTTTGGCCTTTGTTTTATAACTGTGATTCATTGCAACTTCTTCCCAAACTTTAATGGTTTTTGCTTAAACGATATTATAACTGGATTTAAAAAGAAAATCTGTAGCCCCCAAAGCACAAAAAATTCTCTCCCCTTAAGGATCTGCTTTACATTTCATGCTGGCATTTGGCTGGAAATAGCACAAGGATGCCCAGACTTAAACTTGTGTATGGAACAACCAAAAGAGGACTTGGCTTGCTACAGGAGAGCTGGGCAACTGCCCCTGAACTCTGCTTGTGCAAAAATCTCTTGCTCTGACACAGTGGAAAGAGGCATCCACCATTTGTTGGATACACTGGAGCTGAAAGTTGCAGAGAGAGGTTTCTGGAAGTACAGAGACAGAAAATTATGCTTCTTTATGAAAGGTTTGTATCTGGTCTGTTTTAAAGGTCAGAACTGAAAGGTGGAAGCAAACCCTGACCCAGTGGCATATGCATAGGGGAAGAGGAGTTCAGTTGCATGTAATTATACTTTCTCATCTGCAGAAAGTATGGTTGTCTTTTTTTTCTTTCTTCTCTCCCTGTTCTGCTTTTTATGCCAGCGTTTTTCTGTCTCTGTCTCCAGTCAGAGTTCTTTAAATCTTTGAAGTATGTAATAATACACAATTAAGAAAAAATTGTTCTAAACTATGTGTCAGTAAGTTTTTATGAGCATAGGTGGCCTGAGAGAGGAATGCTGTAAGGTTATACCAGTGTAAAATTCAGATGGGCCTAGGAGTGTTCCCAGGCTGAGAGAAGATGGTCTGTGATGGCCATGTGTGCTGGTGTGATGTTGGGAAATGACAGCCTTCTCCACAGACAGTTTCTAGGCATGACTCAGTCCCTAGTGCAGTTCAGCCATCACTTGAGAGATGGCTTTTATGTACCCTGTTTTGGAGACTAGGATTATTCATTACCGCAGAAGTCTTATTCTGTCCCAGCTTGCTTTTGCACCCAGGAGCACTTTTTGGGCACGTCTACTGCATTAATTTAAGAATAGCCTTAGTTTTTCTGATTATGAAACCCTGCAACGTGACCTCAGCATTTATTCAGCATCAGAGAATCTGCAGGTTGGTCCAGAAATCCCATGAGTGTTTTCACTGTGGGGAAGATCAAGGGTCACGTTTTATTTGATGTCAGCACATCTTCTCAGTCAGCATTTCTCTGAAGATTTTTAGTTCTTTGCTTGGGTAAGTTTACTCTGCAGAATTGCTCTTGTTTATTTCAAAGTGAATTTCTGGATTGGTTGCTTTGTAGAGAGAAATGGAGGAGTTTGGAACTGGGAAAGAGGAAACAGAAGAGTTTGGAACTGACTTGGCACTTTGATATGCCTTGGTGGGTGAACACATAGTGGTGACCATTGGGGGAAAAGTGTTTATAGCTTGGTGGTATCTCTGGGAATACTGCAAGGCTGTGGGAACTGTGACAGGATGAGGAGGAGATCAAGTAACTGTCATTGAATTTAAAGGGAGCAAATGCTACCCCCTACTCCTCTTGCTTAAATGCAGTAAGGCTTAGAGGCTATAGAAATTCATTTGCTGATCAGATAGAGTGATTCCTTGCTTTTTGTGGCAATATACATAGCTCTTAGTGTGTGTTTGAATTGCAACAGGGACTTTTTCTTTTTTTCCTGTAGCCCCACTGAATAGGCTGGCATAGTCTCAGAGTGAGGCAGGGCCAGGTGGTTTCCTCACTCTGCTGTGCCTCTTGCTGGGTTAAGTGGGAACCTGGTGTTGTTAGTATGCACCCTGTGTGCCTGTGTTCCTCAGAGGACAAAATATGGGCTAGGCAGCAAGAATGGAGGAGCTGGGGTTTTTATGTACTAAGGATGGTATTACATAACTTGAAACAGCATTATTGGAATACTTCTGTGTTGTTTCAGTAGATCAGTGCTTAATATTTGAATGAAACATTAAGGTTTATAAATGGTTAGTTGTGTGTCTTGGCAGTGCTTTAGGTTTGTTCCCCACTTACTAAACTCAGAAGGGTGTTTTGCAGAAAGTTCACATAAGTTATTTCTTCCCTTAAAAGTGGAAGAAAAGGAACTTTCATCTGAATTCACCGGGCTTAGCTCTGAGAATTCAAAAGGCTTTGGAAACTGGCTGAAGCTCTTGGTACTGACTTGAGTAATATCCCTTTGAATATTTACTTTAATCGAGCCTGTTTAGAGATTCCTGCTCACACCCTGCCCTTATTTTTGTTGGTTTCCAGTACTAGATCAAATGACCAATGAAATATAAAGCTGTTTTCTTAAAAATAGGTTCTTTGGACTTGTCAGTGGTATTGCTATAGCTATAGGTATTTGTTTCTGTGTTTGAAAGATAAGTCCAAGTTATTTATTTTATTTTCTGAGAAGGTGAATGAAGTATCAAGGTGCACAACAGCTCAGACTCCATGCAGTTGTGGAGAATTACTTATAAACAACTGATTGATGAAACCATATCTCTTAGACTGATGTAGAAAGGAGAAAAACATTCATCTGAAGGAAACTGCCTTTCCAACTATAATACTCTTAAGTCATGTTATTTGTTTCCCCATGTGTTTTTTCTGAATGGAAGTAATATTTTGGTCAGGGGCCAGTGAAGGTTTGCATTCGGCGATTCAATCTTAAATAAGAAATTTGGCTCTTCTGGGAAAGAATAGTAGAGATAAGAGGCTTTATATATTTATATAGAAGGAGTTTCCATGTCTAGAAAATTCAGCAGTTTAACCCAAAAGAAATGTTAATTCAACAGCTTGTCACCTGCTTCTGTCAAAATGGTTATTCAAATTCCTTTGGAAATTCTGGCAGGTTAAAGATTGTTACTGTGAGTGGTTTCCCTTTTACCAGTTTTAGTCTCCTAGACTCTGTACTTGTGCTGATCAAGTACAAGTGCTGAAATAATTTCCTTTCCATTTCTAGTCCTATTTCATCTAATATTCCTTATTTTTTCTAATGAATGTATTTAATGACTATATAAATGCATGTGTTCTGTCAAAGATGAAGCATGAATGTAATTTGAAACTGTAGTTTCTCTGTGCTCTGCATATGCAATTCAGTGCCACAAAAGCCAGTTGGACTATGCCTGCAGTTACAGAACTCTAAATTGAGGACATACTTTTCAAAGCTAATACACAGCAAGAGGGCTCTGGCTTCTCCATCCCCACTAGTTGCAGTGTTCTATAGATGACTGCAGGCTTTGGCTCTGGAAAGCATGTTGTTTGCAAGCCATGCTTCAACAGTTGCACTCTGGAGTGGCTTGATAAATAGTGAAGTGTTTTTACAGGAAATGTCCCAATCTGAGTTATGAGGCCATTCATTTGGGTAAATTGCAAGGGAATGTACTCAATGCTGGTAGCTTCTGTTATTAATTTCCTCTTTTTTAACATGTGTGCACAGTGTGTATATAAATATGTATACATATATACACATAGATGTATGTATTCCCAAAGCAGGGTGAAGGAAAAGCTGGAGGAATGTGAAAGGGTCCTACAGTCAGCTGCCTGAGCCAGGGCTGGGGGGCTGCCAGCTTCGGCAGCGTTCGGAGCCTGGAGTATGTCAGGGCTCAGAAAGCTTTAACTGTTGACTCTTTTATGTGATTTGCTGTGTTGTTTCCTAATGTTTCATACTCTGTGATGAAAACAAAACCCCAAAATTTTCATTAATGATACTTCACTGCAGTCAGAAAGTTAGATGGACTTTTTCTGATGGCTGTGGGTAAAAAGCCCGCAACAAACGTGTTTCAGAGGGCATGCCTAAGTAGTTATGCATGGCTGTACTCTGGCTAGCCACTCAAATGACAATTTCTGGAAAAGCCAACTGAGTATTACTTGTCTAATAATTATAAAGTCTACGTCTAAACCTCTCATTTCAGCAGTAATGCCATACTCAGGCAATTGCAGTTGAAGGAGACACACAAATGGGCTTTGTAGGGGCCCGTTCTCCTCATGGTGCATCTGTGTCTGAGTCTTTCCTGATAGATGTAACGGTGTCACTGTGTGTCATGGAGACAAAACTAATGAAGGATCTGCATATAAAGCAATAATTATCCATTATTCTGGTTTTAAGTAGGCTTCCCCTCCATGAACGTTCCCCTTGTTAGCAATGCCAAACCAAACATTCCTTTGTATCTCCCCCCACCCCCCCCGCTTTAACTCTCCTAAAGAATTTGCACTTGACGGGGAAAATATCATTCTCTCTTCTTTACTTGGAATTAAAATTGTTTAGGAAAATATTTAAGAAAGTAAACTGACTTTCTGGACAGTGCTGACATTTTTGTCTTTCATCAGTATGACCTTATTCTGGAAGTTCTGTGGTTTTCTTTTACAATGAGGTCTGAAGTTATTTCTTTGAAAATTTGCAGTGAATCCAAACATATTGCAAGTATTTTACAGAAGAGGTGTAGCAACCTAATTGGAGTTGATGCATACTAATTTCTCTACTGTTAGCCAAATTGGAAGAAAAACAGCAGTGCTTTTAAAAAATATGCGCATGAGAGGATAAATTTGTGATTTTAATTTGGTGCAGAGCAGCATTTTGTGGTTTGCTGTTTTTTGGTTTGTTTTTATTTTGGGGGGTGGGGAGGAGCTTCCAGAAATGTGTTGAAGTGCAGAGAAGAAATACCCCTGAAACAGCTGATTTTGAATAGCACTTTTCTGTATTTATATCCTTGAAAAGCATTGGGCTGTTCAGTACTCTTGGAGTATTTGCTTTTGGATGCACCTTATCTCTGTCAAGTTGTCAGGGTTTACATTGCATACTGGTTATGTGAGTTGAGGAAGATGTCATTCCCTATCTCAGTGCCTTGACTTTGGCCCTATACAGAGTTTAAACACATACAAATTTCATTCTTGCCATAGATAATAGCTTTCTACTGACCTTGACAATAAGGAATTTCTCTGTAAGAGGGCTATGAAGTTGTAATTTAAAATGAAGCAAGCCCCAGAAAAACCTTCATAGTCCTGTGATTTCAAGAGAAGCTACCCTGCGTAATAGACTCAGCCTGATGTCCTTACTAAGCAGATGGCAAGGTTGTTTCCTTTCTTCTGAGTGAGTGTGACAAAGTTAGTGAACTTTAGTTGGGTGTCAAGAAACTTCCTGAAGCAGAAATGAAAAAGACAAAAAGGAAGTGTCAGAGGGTGAAACACTTGCAGACATGGTAAGATTGTTTCTACCATTGTTAGGTCAAATTTTTCAGATGTATTGGGATTCACTGGTATGTTATCCATCACTGTAATATTTATTCAGCATGTAGGACTAGATTCAAGTAATTTAAGGCTTTGCATATCATAGTTTATTTTCACTGTTATTTGACTTGTTTGCTGTAATTGGATTCCTTGGGCTCTAACAACAGCTTTGCTTCCTCTCAGCCTGTTTTGATTTTATCTCTTCCATGAAATGATGCATTTACCCATCAGTGGTGTTTTCCAAGATGTTGTTTGGTGATACCCCCAGCACAGGCATCATGTGAAAAGAGAAGTGTCTTTTTAAGTGCTACACAACCTCTCTAATAGGAAATACAATTTGGAGGAGGCTTACAGCCTGTAAAAGAAGGTACCAGGTGCTCTTTACTATATAAGCCAGATGCAAGTCTGGAGGATTTTTTGTCTGTTTGTTTGTTTTGCTTGCTTTTTCTTGTATAAAAGAGAAATGGGACTAAAAGAAGCTGCATGCTAGGATGCTAGCTGGGTTATTGCTCATTTGCTTCTTTGGTTTTTTAATATCTGTGAGTGGAGTGGAACAGCAGCAGCAGTCCTTGTCTTTAACCCGAAATCTTAAAACTGTAGTTGCTGAGCACCGGAGGCTTGAATATAAAAATGACTAAAGGGGGACAGAATGTGAAAAGGACTAAAGAAGGACTCTTTGCATGTGTGTATCCCTCTGATTGTTTATTAGCCCAATCAGCATCTCTTCTAATTGTAGCAAAGTTCAGAGCTTTGAAAGGAATTTGAGTAATTCTCTGATAAACAATGCTGAAATTCTTTCCTCTTCAGTTTCCTTTTCTTAACCATGTGCACTATAAAGCAGTCTCTGCTACTGAAGAGGTTTGACAGGTTCACATCCAGCTGTGGAATGTTTTGGAATTTTTTTTCTTCATTTATTAGGCCAAAACTTTTGGCCTGGTAGTGAGGTTTAAGCTCTGCAGCTCATTAGAATGAAATCCCAGAATAGCTTTGTTTGGAAGGGATCTTCAAGTTCATCTAGTTCCATCCTCCCTGCTCTGGGCAGAGACACCTTCCATGGGACCAGGTTGCTCAGAGCCCCACCTAACCTGGCTTAAACACTTCCAGGGATGAGACATCCACCACTTTTCAGGGCAGCTCCTTCCAGTGCCTCACCACCCACAGTAATAAATTCATCTAAACCTATTTCCTTTCAGTTTGAAGCCATTCTCTCTTGTCCTGTCACTACATGCTTTTGTAAAAAAGTCCCTCTCCAGCTTTCCCATAGGCCTGCTTCACATTCTGGAAAGCCACAATCAGGTCACCCTGAAGCCTTCTCTTCTCCGGGCTGGAAAACCCCAAGTGTCTCAGCCTTTTTTCCTAGGAGAGGTAGTCCATCCCTCTAATAAACTCGATGGCCCTCATCTGGACTTTCTTTGACAAAATACAAGACCTAATGCATTTGTACTTGTATTTCTCTTAAGAAAGATTCAAGAAGAGGGGATGCTAGTGACCAGTCAAAATAACTAATGTAGATTTTAAAAAAATACTTTAAACTTTATTTTCCCCCACAAAGTCTGAACAGTTACCTGGAGTGTTTAGCTGGCAGAGTGAGTGGTGAGCTAGGCAGAAGTGCAGCTGTAAACCCAACAATCCAGAGACTGTATTTAGGGTGACATGGTAAAAGGACTGTGTAAATTCTGACAGTGACAGAGAATTTGTTGAGGGGAAAGTCTGTATTCTTTTTTGGCAACTGTTAGGGTTCTGGCCATGGGTTTGGCTGTTACCACAATGTGAAGACTTGTACCCTTAAATCCTGTAGTCTCTTCAGTGATGTAACTGGTCTATGTGCATAGTACATGCTCTTTGTGCTTTTTCTGTACTTGGTGTATGCATTACTGAAGAGCTACAAATTAATGGTGCTAGAAATAAGCTCTTGTAATAAAGAAAATGTTGAACTGTGAGTTCTTGTCTATGTTGAGGCATTTGGGTTTCTCTTAAATAGGTTTGTTTCAAATTCAGTTTTCTTTGTGTGGCCCTAATTAGCACTTAACAGTAGAAGTACTATTATCTAAAAAATGAAATCAGGAAGCAATATAAGGAAAACTCAGTTAAAAGATTTTATCTCTATCTTTCTAAGAGCCAATAAAGAAAACTATGCTGTTGGTTTGTTTTTGCAGAGTAACTACATGTAATGCATTATGTGGGGCTCTTAATTTGCTCAGAAAATGCTTTGCTTAGAATACATTGTGTGCTTCACTGTATGGTTGTTAAGTAGCAGATTTCTTTGAGTAGATGACAGCAGTATTTTGTGATAACGATAGCTGTTCTTGGCAGCTATGACTTGCTGCTGCTGTACTCTCAGTGGTCTGTGCTGGGACTTGCCTCTAAGTCCCTAAATATCTCAGGACTGACCTGCTTATCCTGCTTTTCCTTGGTTTTCATCAGTGTATGTCAGGCATGTCCTCTGCTGAGCCACTTTACCTAAGCCTGTCTGTTTTCTCAAGCTTAGATTCAAAAGAAAGTGTCTGAAGTGACAGACTTTCTGTATGTAAGTGAAACATGATCTTTTGATGGATTTTTTTTTTCCTCTGTTCATGTGGGGTTTTTTAACTTTAATGAAGAACTGGAAGAGCTGCTGAGATTAACTGCACTGTACAAAGACATGAGAGAAGCAATATGTGTACATAATTTGAAAAACGCCCAGTGCTTTACAAAATAATTCTGTTCATTCTGATTATAGGGAGTTTTGAAATAAGGAAAAGGTGGTAGAGCAGTTTAGCTGTCAGGCTACCCACTCCCAAATCCAGACTCGAGTGATGGGTACGACGACTCAGAATGGTTTTTACCCCTCGTCCGACACGCTGACCGGGAGGGAGAAGCAGGTTCTGCTGCAAGCGCTCAGTTTTGTCTCTCGGTGGGGCAGCAGCGGGCGGAGCAGCGGCGAGTGCCACCTGCGGGAGCTGCGCTGGAAGCGGTGCCCGGCGGCTCCGAGCATCCCGGCAAGGATGCGCTGCCGCCGCTGCCAGCGCCGCGCACGGAGCGACGCCTTGGGTGGATTTCTGTCCGCGTTCGGCAGCGCAGCGTGATTCCTTGTCGGCTTGGGCAAAGCTGCGTGTACAATAGTACTAAAAATACTTTCAAAAATACTCCTCAGTGGTTCCATTTTACAGAAAGAGAAATAGCAATGGTTAATCATAGTGAGGAATTTCTTACAAACTGCACTGAGATGACTTGAGTTTGAAAGACAGTGCTTTCCCTGAGCTGAGAAACTCCCGTGATCAGCACAGAGTTAATGCATACATGCAGGAAATGCATGCATTTCACCAATTAAAGCGGATGTCTTTCTGCTTAGGCTTTGAGCATATGCTTCACAAGGGTATTTGGGGAGTGTCAGTCAAGGTTTTGATCCCTCTTCCTCCTCCCACAAGACCCTGTGGGGAGTTTTCCTCTTTGTTTCACTTGGCATAGAAGCAGCATATGCTGTTTTAAGTAAGGAGCCTTGCAATGTGGTTGGACACAGACCAAAAGTTGAGTATAGCTCATCTTTTCTAGAAGTTCTATACAAAGTTTGAAGGAGAAAATACTGTGTCACATGCCCTTCTAGACCTCATATCCGGCGTTACTTTGTAAAAAACACGCTGTCATGCCTTGCAGACTGAAACATGGTGATTAGCTGCTGAACTTGATCTTTTAGTGGGTTTGGAAAACCATGACCAAAACCTTGGAATAGAGCTGGGAATAGATTCAAAATTGTTGGAGAGATGGGAGGAGGAAGAAGACATAACGTTTAGCAGTTAAACCACAGAGGAGCCAGACAGCTCATTCCTTACATTAGAACATTCATGATGTTTTTCACATTCAAACACTGTGAATTGCAGTAAACCAGGATGCAAGTGACAAAGGGATTCTGTGATTTGGTCTTTGCCTGCTGGCAAAAAGTTAAGTGTTTTGGATTGGAGCTGCAGTATGCATGATTAGCTCCAGAAACTAGGCAGAGGATGCTGTAGATTTAATATATTTTGAAGAGGTGGGCAGGAGAGTGATGTTACTGTGACTTTCGTCAATGGGCAAGTGTGTAGAGAGGGTTTTGCTCCTTCTTACCAATATAGATCAGAGGATCTTCTTTGAACCAGCTCATCTCTTGCTGCATTTGTCTTAAGTGTCACAGTTACTGCCTTTCTGTGGAAAAGAAAGTGAAAGGATGGCATGGTTTGGGAATATCAACGAAATCTGTAGTATCTTACCAAAAAAGCCCACAAAATCCAAACCCCAAGCTCCAGCAAAACCCCTCAAAGCTGGAACATTTTGGTATGTGTTGATGTGCAGGGAAGAAAAGACTGGAAGATTTTTGTGGGACATTGTTGAAGAAGGAAAGCTGTAACTCACATACAGAGTGCTGCTGGAAAGAAATGAAAGGAGCCATTAGAATTCTGTGCAATTTTTGAAGGAATAACTATGAACTTGAAATAACATTTGAATCTTAAACAGGTACTGCCATATTACTTAGGAAGGCTGAGGGGTGGTGGTGAATAGGAGCAGAAATGAGGGCTTGGTTTATGTCCTCATAACTGCTATCCCTTAGGTCAATGTTATTTAGGGTTTCATTCAGTGTCACTTCTTGGTTCATGTGAAAGAGCTGTGTTAGTGTTAGCATATGAACTTGTTTTATGGTTTCTGTGACCTGGGATCAAAGCTATTCTCATGGGGTTCAGAGCAGCAAGGCATCTGCTCCAGAAGGGATTTTGTAGGCAAACAAATGGCAAAAACTAGATCAGGGACAGATGTCCTTACTCTCTAACAAAGATAATATGCAGTGCCTAACACTCAGATGTCAGAGTCTGAGTGTTTTGATGTGAGGATGAATTTTACTGTAGCCATCCTTGGAGTTTGGAGTTCATCCTGAAACCTGAGAATGTAAGTGCTGGTTTTGGGGTTCTGTGAGTTGTTTTGCATTCAGAAGTGCAACATCCAGTACCATTCATCCAAGAAGGGGGGCTGGCTGTGCAGGCTTTCTCTGGGCATCTAATTGTCCTTATTTGTTTACAAAATGTTTTATGTCAAAAAACCTACTAATATCTATTTTATTTCTACCCTCCTTGCACCTTTTTTCTTTATTGCAGCAGAAAGAACTCATCTTGATACTATTTTAAAAACAATCCAACAGACAGCTTTTCTGTTAACAGTACAGTATGTAATGTAGATTTTCAGGAGTTCAGTTGTTTTACATGTATTCATGTGTGTATAAAGCACTGACTGTTTAATTTTAATCTGTAAAAAGCCTGCATTTAAAATTGTATTAAAGTATTATAAGGGAACATGTATTCTGATTACAAATAAAGTGACCATAGCAGAATCTTATATTAATGTTGATTGTGCCTATGGAAGATGGGGGAGAAGTGCAGTGTCTGTCATTGAAAAGTGACTGTATTTGACAAGTTTTTGAAGAAATCCAACCAACTTTCTTGAATACGATCACTTCCACCTATTTGGAACAGATGTAGACTAAGGGCCAAGGGTTTGACACAAAGGAGGAGGGTCAGGTTAGATTTTGGTTAGTGATGATCATTGTTCAACATAAATACATAGCTGAGCTCCATAGTTACATCTGCAAACAGTCCTGTGACAAACAATAGTCTATTTCAAGCACCTGAATGCTTTTTTGAGAGTATAGAAATAAAGTTTTCAAAGAATGAAAGTAGAACAGAAGTCTTCTCTCCAATGGAAATTGGTCCATGAAACTTTAAATGTGAAAATTATGATTAATAGTGATTTTGAATAGTTGGAAACCCTTACTGATGGTTTTCTTTTATTTGGTTGTTTGGTTTTTTTTTTTTTTTTGCAAAGTACAGTTAATTAAAGAGGCAAGGAATATATTTGTCTGTGAAACACAAGTAAAATAGTTTTTGTGAGGGTGATTTTTTAAAGTATTTTTTAGCCACCCGTGTGCTATAAATTTGAATGTTTTACTAATTCACCTACAGCACACTATTGGCTTAGATGCTCTGTTTAAAGGATCTTATGTTTTTCATAACGCTAAAGCTGATTTGCAGTTTTTAGCAGCTCAGGATTTTAAAAGCAAATCAATCTACTGGTAGGAACAAAAAATTTCTTGAACTAGGACCTCCCAGTATGCCTGTTTGGGTGGCCCTGGCTGATTATGGCCCATGAAAATGCATGGTCATACATCTGACTGGTTTTGGTTGCTGTTAAAAGAATTTTGCTTAACTGAGCAATGTAAACAGTATAGCTGTGTTTATTCATAAATTATCAATGCATATGTATTTCAAATTCTCTTACTAGGATGTTCAGTGAAAAAGTGCTCTAAGCAATAGGTAGCAGTTTTGACTGATGAATACAAAAATACAAGGTACCTCATGGACTACTAGAATAGCTGAGCCTTAGGTTCAGAGAAAACTAGAACTATTTCAATAATAACATTGCAAGAGTATTTAGAAGGGTCTACCTGGAATATTTTTATAAGGTGCTTAAAAGCTTTAGGGTACTGCTACTACTAAGATTGTCTGGATAAGTGGAAATTATTTGTATAGGAAGTGAGCAAGCATTATTTCCTTTTACATTTACTAGCAAGCTTGTACCCCAAATGCTTCTTTTGGACCGAATTTTACATGAGTCCAACTTGGCCTTACTGCAGAGAGAGGGAGATTTAGTTTCCTCATCTGGTTAATACTTTTTATCAGAGATTTTCTTCCTAGATTAAAAGGAGGAATTGTATAAGTAAAGGAATGCTCAACATTGACTTCTGTTTTTTGAATAATTCAAAACTTGGTGTGTTGCAGAAAACAGCAGCAGAGTTCTCTATTTCTTTTTTTTTAAGCTTTTTAGTATATTCTGCAATTTCTAGCACTAGCAGGGAACTGGTTTGCATTAATGAGACAGAAAGGGGGAAAGGTATTTTTAAAAATATATAGATTTGTGTACTTTTTAAAGAATTAATAAAACACTTTTCTGTGCCGCGTTACTGGACCTCAGTTTTTAGATGTAATGTTTTCAATTGACACTGAATTGGAAAAGAGCTGAAGACTGTGTCATGTTTGCACCTGGTTGTACAATTCTGGTACAACTAATCTCCTGTAAGCTTTAGAAAAAGCAGCAACAAATTTCAGACTGTTTCATTACTGAAAACCATTACAGACAGTGGCAAGAATCTTTGGGGGGGAAAATTCTTTATGGAAAGGGTTTTTCAAGCATTGAAACAGACTGGCCAGGGAAGAGTTGGAAATACATGGAGATTAAAAGACACATAGACATGGCACTTAGGGACATGGTTTAGGGGTGGACTTGGCAGTGTCAGTTTAACAGCTGGACTGAGGGATCTTGGAGGTGTGAGAGTTTTGAGACATTGTTCTGAAGATGCACTTTTCTAGGCACAGAAGCCGACTTTCTTTAAACTGTAGTAGTATGTTAAGCCCTTGCTATCATGTTTTGTAATGCAGAGCTGCTAAACTGGCGAGTCTGTAGAAAACCATTAGTGGGACTGTAGTTTTTAAAATTGCCATGGATTATCCAAATGAGCTGTTGAGACAGAGTTGTTGTAGCAGTGGCAGGTCTGAACCTGTTCAATAAATACCTTGGTCTGTGTGCAGTAATTGAATGATCCAGCTTTCAAGTTACTATTCCATTATTAAAAATGACAAGGTCATTCAACGCCCATTTGAATCCCACTTGGTTTTGTACTGGGAATGATAGGTCATACTCCATAGCAAGGGATAAGCACAGGAACTCCATTAAATTCGCATAAATGACTGTTAGGGTGTGTCTTACTTGCAGTAAAATTGCTTTCTGGTTTTGACTTTAGATAGCAGAAAATCAAGGCTGTCACTTCC
Source organism: Agelaius phoeniceus (assembly GCF_051311805.1). Taxonomy (NCBI): domain Eukaryota; kingdom Metazoa; phylum Chordata; class Aves; order Passeriformes; family Icteridae; genus Agelaius; species Agelaius phoeniceus. The sequence continues at coordinate 59,258,308 of NC_135267.1, forward strand.
TTAGAAGGCCAAGTAGAAAATGCTAGCTTACTTTAGACAAGGAAAGGTTTGACTTATGTAAGTAAAAATCAGGGCAGAAGAGGCAAGGAAAAAAGGTCATTTTTCTTGCTTCTATTTAGCACCTCTACAAAATGTCAGTGAAGAAGCCCAAAATGATTTCTGAGACTACTGATTTTTTTTTTTTGTCATTAATATGTTAGTAAGTGACTCTGTGAGCATTTTCATGGTGAAGTTTACGTAACATTTATTTCAAGTCTGTGCAACTCCAACCAACCAAAACCAGAAAACAAATATGTGGATATCTGTGTTTTTCCATTTTAAACATATTTTTTCCTGAATAAGTTATATTAAATGATTTATTTAAAATTTAAATAAAATGGTTTTGTATTTTAAAATTAATCACAGAAAGTAAATACAGTATTTATTGATGACATTTTTTGTTTCAAATATATTGTGTAATTAACTGGTTCCTATCAACTTTACTAGTAAGTCACTGGATAGCTGAAATTTGATTTATAAACCTGTGTAATGTTCAGAGAATATGTAGTGCATCATTGAATGCAGAGAGTTAGACACAAGCTTGCCAAGTTTTAGAATTAGTTGGTGTATTTGTTCTAGCCAACTGTTAAGTGATGATAACCATAGATAATTAAATTTGAGTAATCCGTTTGAAGAACAAATAAATTTTTTAATTGTCTTGTGGAGAGCGGGTTCTGTTTTACAGCAGATTTATAGAGGAGTTTGGAGACCCCCAGATTTTTATAGTTGTTTAAGCCTCTGTTGTGGTCACACTTGTTTGTTCAGTTTGTGGCAATGTCCAGCTGAGTTTTATGAGCTCATAAACCCAGACCTTCAGGTGGATAAGCATTACAGCTATTAATTTGGGGGAGTTAGAGAAGATGTTTAGCTAGCTCACAGTCTTCACTATATGTACTATTGTGTGGATGAAATATCTATGTTAAGGACAAAGTAATTCCTGAGTAAGACATGGTGGATTTTATCTTGAGAAGAGATGAATTGGCTGATCTAGAAAATAATATAGAAAATCTAGTAGAATTTCCATCAGCTAAATAGAAATTAATTTCTACCCTAAGAAGTGCTAGTGGATTATAGCCTTGTGTATGTCTAATACTTCTAAGTATTTTACATATTTTTGAATTAAATATGACAAATATACTTGTCCTGGATAACACACCGGAAATACTATTTTACAACTTAAACAGCTTAAGAAATCCTACAAATTTTGTATAGTTTGGTTGTAATGTAAACCTAAGATCTTTATTGGACATTAGGGCAGAAATGTTTTCATTTTATGTCTGAAGATAGGATTCAAAACAAGCTATATGAATTTGAAAGCAAAGTAATTTAAGAAGGGAGGAAAAAAGGGCCATTTATTTGAGTTCAGTCTCAGTTCTGCTGCAGGGTTATCCAGTGAGGTCTCCAATAACTCTGGATCTAATGGCTGTCTTGAAAACTGCATGCCAAATCTTCAAAATTCTTTAGGAATTAGGGCTTTACTGTGAATACTTCTGATGCTGTGCACTCTGTACAGTGCTGTGCACATCACTGAACTGTGTGAATTGTCAGCTGAGGTGAAGTCCCAGACAAACTCCTTCAGACAGAGAATCATCCTTGTTCTGATTTGTCTGGCCTTGGTGCATCCTGTCTGATCTTGAGGCTTTCATTATGTAAAATGGAGTTGTCAGCATTGCTGGTGATGGGAAAATATTCAAAGGTGCTGGAAAGGAGGATACAAAATCCCAGCCAGTGTGTGGTGGCCAGATGTTGACCACTGGCCAGTACCACAGAGGGTACATAAGGTTGCTGTAAGAGGAGACGTGTTCACTGCCTTCCTGAGAAGCCTTTTTTTCTCTGCCCACTGCTATGCTGGAAGAAATATTGGTGCTCTACAGGGTGTAAAGCTTTAAGTTAGGGGATTTTCTGTTTGATGCAGGCTGCTGTGACGCTCCAGATGGTCACTCCATGGTTAACTTCAGCAGTACCTGAGTGTAAGCAGCTCTTCCATCCCAGTTCAGACCTCTCACTTGAAATTAACTGAGGCAGAAAAATGTGTGAAATCAAAGGCAGAAGTTCACCAGATGTAATAAGTGCTCTCAGGTCTGAGAGGGTCCTTTTGTGCCTGCCTACCTGGTAGAACATCCAACTGAGAGCCTCCTGAATGGTACTGCAGTTAATCCTGAGAGAAGTTTGTGTGTTTACACTTCTTACACACAGACACAGAAGCGATGAAAGCTGAAAACCCATCCTTCACAGGGGCTGTGGAGCAGGGGAGTGCCTTGCTGAAACGTGCTGGTTTTGATGGAGAACTCTTCCTTTGCTTTGTGTCCATCAGGTTCTACTAAGCTTGTGTCTGCAGAGATGCCAGATAAAACACCAGGTGCTACAGAGCCTGTGCCCAGAAGTGAAGGTTAGTAATTTTCTTCCATTCTTTTGTCTATTGAAAAAAAAGAAGTGTTTGGATTCTGTGAAGAATTTTTTGAAGTTAAAGACTGAGTTTCCCTTGCTGGCCTTAATTTTAAAGGAGAGCTGGATTAGTATTATATATGCATGTTTATCTAGATAGCATGAAATTTTTACTTGTCTTTGGGTAACCTCTTCATCCCTCCCTAGCCCAACATCCATGATTGTACTAAAATATATAATAATGGGGAAGTGCACTGCTAGGATTTCAGCATTGGAGATGTTTTGTCCCATTTGCTAAAGAAATCTTGTTAACTGAAGCCAGTTTTTTGTATGGGATACTTGAGCCTCACATAACCAAAGCTGACATTGTAGATGTGGGTTGATTGATACAAGGAGGAATTGTCTGTGAGATTTTCACTAAATCAGTGGAATCTTGAAATGCTCAGTCAGACAATTTTCTTTCCTCTTGAGGTTTATTAATTTTAAATTTCCACATCTGTAGGTTTGTTACTTGGTTTCAGGGAAAATTAATTCGTTGAAGACAATTGTAACCCTGCCTAACTTGATTCCTTCTCCAGAATCACTGGTGGATGGGTCGCTAAAGCATTTTATAAAAATTTCCTATTTCATGTGAAGGGAAATTTGCTATTTCATTTTGAGGTGTTTCTGACAGTATTGTGTCTAAACTATAGTAGTTCTTGTATATCCTTGCTTTCTAGATCATTGCTGTCCTCACACAAGGACTATATTAATTAAAATGTGTGGTTTAGTTTGACTAAAGTTTACAGCTCAGGATTGTTTCTTCTATGCCTCAAGACAGAGGTCTCAAAATTTAGTTTTAACTATTTTTGTAGATTTTGAACCTCAGTTTTGGCATTTGAAAGGCATGGAGGAGCAAGCTGCAATAATAATTTCAAGAATTGCATCAAATATAGTAGAGAAAAGTAATTCTCTTCATGTAAAGGGAGAATTAAAATTTAAATTTACATTTAAAATTTACTGTAAAGCTTAATATGTTACTGGGAGAACCCCTCCACAGAAGGGGAGAAGCAATTACAGCTAGTCTTTTAAAGACTGAGCTCTCTCTGATGCACATGTTGTGTGTCGTCCTTATAAATAAATGCTTATGCTAAAAGCATTGCAGTGAGTTCACTTGAAGGAAAAGCCTACAATAAAATATAGCTAACTAAAATGATGAGATTATTCTGAATCTTCATCTTCAAATTGCAGTTATAATTTTTCTTTGTTGTGATAAGAGGTCATGAAGTTATTCCAGAGTCAGTATGAAATATCCTTGCTCAGTTGGTTAGAGCAGGATGCTGATGATGCCAAGGTCACAGCTTTAGCCTCTGTATGGGCTGGTCACATTAGAGTTGCACTTGCTGATATTTGTGGGTCCCTTCCAACTCAGAATATTCTGTGTGATTTTGTGTGTGTGCTTTAACAAATGCAATGTTTACTAAAACAAAACTTTATCCAGGTTTAATCTGGATGCTTTGTTTTTAATTGCTCTTTAGGAACTAATTTTTAGATTTAAAAAAAAAAAGATGAGCTAATGAGTAATGATGAAACTGCACTTAAGAGACCCGTACTTATGTCTTGATGAAAATGCTCTATTATAGATAAAACATTCTAATGATATGAAGTCATGAGTGCTGGAAGTTAATGAGAGTTTGTGTTGGTTTATTGTAATAAATACATTCAAAGATGTTATGATAATGCTTACTGAAAAAAGATCAGACATATATGACAGTGGCTGCTGCAGCATGGATTACAAGATAAACTTCCATAGTTAGTCTTTGATCATATACATCTCTATTTACTTAGCATTTTTACAGCTAACTGGTATGTAGAAATATTTTGCTGGTATTACTGAGTCAGAATTGAGAAGTGGGTGTTTCATTTCTCATGATTAAGATAGCAATGCTCCTTATGTGCATAAACATTTATGTGAACTTTTGTAATTATTTCCAGAAATCATAACAACTTATTACTGCTTGTTTTTTCCCCCAAAAGAAATATTCTTGCAGTCATTGGTTAAAAGAAAAGAAAAAGGTGTATTTGTTGTTACAGATTTCTAACAATTAACCTCTAGTGTTCATCAGGGTCAAGTTGGGTTGAGCAAAGTGTTGGCAAGTAACTGATTATCTGGAAACTTTGAAAAAGCCAGTGTTGCTTTAACCTAGCAGTGCCCCTCCCTGCCCCTGACCCACTGCTCCGTATACTCCAGTTAAGCCATGAAGCACACAGGAGCAGACAATTGAGAGTTTCCTGTAATTAAGTTACTGTAACTTAGTCCTTGACTCGAGGGTCCCCAGTGGGTGGGCAGACTGTTTGCTTTTCTGCCACCTCTTCTGTCAAACCTTCTAGAGTCAACAGTTGTATTTATAAATGTCAATGCTTGCTTTGTGCTATCAGGAGAAAAAACCCAGGACCTGGATATTCGGTTGTTGCAAAGATGGAAGTGTGTGCATATCACACAGGGAAAAATACTTTTCAAGAAGCTTGTCTAGCTATCAAGGAGTGGTAGACAAACAAATTAAAACAAAAAACTCCTACCATGATCCACGTATAACTATTTCTTAACCGTTTTCCTTTGGCAAAGCTATTATATTCTATTTACAATGGATGCATTTAGAACAATGTACTATGTCAATACCAGGAAGTGGATTGAGTGTATTTCTGGTTTAGCTTGCAAAGGAATTGGCATTTTTTTCTGCTTGTGTTTGCTGAAAAATCACTCTTAAACTTCTGATATAGTTAACCACTGGAAATGAGGCTGTGACAGGAGCACCCTAGCCACAGCTCAAATTCCTGCTCTCTCCTTTAGAGAGGCTGATTGTGATTCACAGTGGCTCATGATGGTATCTGGAGCTGTGGAGTTACTTATTTGCAAAAATTTAGGGGAATGATTGTAGTATTCTTTCACTACAAATTATCTGTTTTATAGGATTAAAACCTTCTCTAGCTTAACAAAATTTTGATGATACTGAAAATTTTTTCATAAAACACAAGTGTTTCATCCTGTGGATAGTGGATTAATATTTTTTGTCCTGATACCCATGAACAGCTGTTCGTAACATAGCTAGGCTTGCCTCAAAGAAACCAGATGAGGTCTACCTTAGTATCTATTTGGAAGATTCCCAGACTCTAAGTTTTTGGGATATCAGTCAAGTGCTACCTTAGCAGTAGCTTTATGCAAAACACTTAGAAAATATATATGGATGTGGGAACCTTTATTCAGTTTCTCCAGTCACCTTGACTGGTTGTTTTTCTGTGCCTTAAAGTAGGCATATTTGAAGAAGACATGAGGAAGTTAAACTCCCACAAAATCTTCTTCCTTTCCCTCTTCCCACACCAACTTTTTCATTAAGTAAGAGGCATGACTTCCCACAGCTGGATCCTCTCTTACTAACTTCATGGTCCACACTTGCATCCTGAAGGAAATGAATGTTACACCTGGACTTTATAAACAGCCACTGACAAATCCCTATGGACAACAAACTTATGTCATTGTAAAATTATCCTACAGCAACAAGCAGTGGTTTTCCTTGCATTGTGTACCTGATGGCACTAGTGGGAGCCTGCCAGCTCTTTCTGTTGCTGCTTGTGATGTCTCATAGCATTTTGTAACTCCTCTGACTTAGGTTTGTGTGCTATTTTTGCTGTAATGTGCAACACTGCACAGGAAAAACATGCAAGCACAGCCATAATGGATCATACACTTCAAGTGCAGTGAAGAAAATAGCATCAGTATTCCTACTTCCAGATTTTGCCAAGGCTAATTCTTTCATGGCAGGAATGCCAGGGTGTGGTTGTATGGGTTAGGAAGTGCTGCCTTTTGTCCCAGTGCTGTGTGGGCTTTCAGTGCATCATGTGTAATGGAGAAAGTTGTTGTTGCACTTTATTGTAACTGCACCCCTTTTAAAGAAACACAGAAATAGGTGGGAAAATGAAGCATCTTATCTAAAGCTTTTTCAGATCTTATGTGCATGTGAAGTTATAGGAAACTGTGGTGATAATGCACTTGTAGGCTTAATGGTACATCACTGGGCTGAGATGGGCACAAAAAAATCTGTGTGCTGACACTGAGTCAGTGAAATGGAACATAAAAGGCCTTGGCTACTTATGCAGAAGATGGTGGACATTGTGGACTTCCCTGCAAAATAATATTGTGAATTTTAAAAACTCATGAGTTGAAAGGGAGACCAGAGAAGACAGCTCCAAATAAATGAGCCATTGTAAACTAAGGAAAGACCTTTAGCTGAAAATGGTTGGAAGCTAGAAAAGTGATGGGGAAAACATAGTACATGCTTTTTATATCCTCACTATCCCCAGTAATTTAATCTTTCTGTGCCAAGTTATTCCTTAGTTACTATTCATAGGCTCATTTTGCAGCAGCATGTAATGCCCCCAGAATCATATCTTGATGGAGGAGGAAGTCTCTGTATAAAGACAATATCTGAAATTCTTAACCCCTAGTGTTTATAAAAGGAGGTGATGAAGCCTAAGTAGATTTGAAATCTGATTGGAAATGGGAGAAAAGCGAACTGGAAGGGTGATGAAATTGGGTATTTTGTTTCTGACTCCTCACTAAATTGTGGGCTTCCCTATACATGCTGCAAGAGGGTGGCACATCTTCCTTTGAAAAAGGGGTTGAAGGCTGTTGTCACAAGGCATAATGACTCTTGTCATAACTCTTGACACGTGGGTGAGCCTCCAGGCCGCAGAAGTTGAGGGCTCCCAAGAGCCTGAGCCAGTCCGTGTGCAGCCCCTGCGGTGTGCAGCACAGCTCGTGTTCTCTGCTAGCGCCTGAGGCGTTAAACCACAGCCTGGAATCCACTGGCTATTTTCCTGAAAGCACTTTGGTCAACTGCCTTAGTCACTGAGCCACTCTGCCTGGGTCCCACTTTCTTTCTCAGTCGCCAACAGGCTGAAACCAGATGGGCTTCTAAACTTCCTCAGCTCAGTGAAGAGGAGGAGGAGGAGGAGGTGGTGGCTGTCTTGATCGAGGGCAGAGAAGGGCAGTGAGAGGCAGACTGTTCTGAACATTGTGAAATGTCTGAGTACAGTAAAGCCTGCTCCCCATCAGAAATGAAGATGCAGTTGCTGTAATGTCATGGTGATTAAGTCACTGATTACAAAGGTTGGGTCATTAACAGGTAGAATGGCTTGTTCTTCAAATGCCGAGCACTTTCCCTGGTGTCCTGACTGGCTGGTATCCTGCCAAAGATCAGTGTACCAGTCATCCACAAATTATAAAAAGTTTATGTGGCCTGAACTGCTTAACCTTGAGGTTTGGAAATGATGGAGTATTTTTTTACATCAGTGATCCCATTTTCAAAGAATTACTTATATTTTTCTGTTTCAATGCTAACTAATTCTTAGTTCTCAAGCAATTAAGAAGTGTAGCACTTGAGTTTGATGCATTTTTATGCTTATGTATCAATAAATTACATACAATGTAAAATTATGTGTATAATGTTTCACACATAATATGCACATATTAAATAACCAATTTGGGGTAGTTCGAAATAGGGAGGCTAAGTGTGGCTTGCATGAAGCAATCAAATGTGATGCATCTTGATGAAAACCAGCTAGTTTCTTTAAAGCCCTTCTGTGTCCTAATGTTATTAATTTATTTCTAAATTGATCTTTCAAATCGAGAGAAATCTAAAACAAAACATTCCTGGAGGAGCAAAGGTTCCTTGCTAGAGAAAAGAAAGAAGTGGCATACTAATTATCTGTGTATTGAAGTGTAAAAATTCCTTTTCCTATCAGGAATGATAAAGAGTGTCTAATTATTGAATTTATTAATTATTTTGAGCTTAGCTGTGTATATAAAATGCATGACAAAAAGATTGATTGAACACTCCTTTATAAATAGGTTTTTTAAATTTTTGTGTTATGTTTAGCATCTGTCTTGCTTATCACCTCAGAAATGTGCTGCTGATCCTAAAATAAGCTATTGCAGTTTTAAATTACCTTTTCGTGTTTAAAAATAATTTGAGTACCATAATAGTTTTTGGAGAAGTTACACTCTAATACTGGAGTCTTAGCTGTGCATGGCCTGGTGTAAAAATATAAATGTACTATTCTGTGATTACAGATCTTAGCAGTATGCTTTGCATCTGCTCTTTCTAGATTGAGATTGATAGCCATTGCTTCTCTTGAGATTCCTTTATTGGGAAGACTTTGTCCCCAAACAGAACAGTTATTGTTAAAGCAGCTGCTAGGTGTTAAATTGCCATTCTGCAATAATTGAAACAGCCTAAAAAGGCAGTTATAATGAAAATTGTCCTATTAAAAATGCTGATTTAAAGTAGTTTCCTTTGCCAGTTTCATAATGGCTTGTTTTGCTTTGGTTTTTTTTTTTTTGGTGGTGGTTTGAGGTGTTTTTCTTTACTATGATATATTTCAAGTCATTGTGTGGAAACACAGTCCAGATTGCTGGCAACTGCACAGTGTTAATATATGGAAAATAAGTAATAGTAACAGTTAGTCTTTCAACAGTTTCTTAAATGTAAATCAGCTTTCATCCCCAGAACTGTACTTTTTCCCTCCCTTTTGGAATTTCTGTCATATTTTGCCTTGCTGCTTTATTCAAGTGACAAGCCAGAAATCTGTTTTCAGATTCATTGATTCCACCTCCTCCCCAGCCATATTTCTTCCAAAGTAACTTAAAGGACGTGGAAGGATAACAGAAAAAAATGAATTAAGTGCTACCAATTAAAGTGAGCTGCAACTCTTAAGATAAATTACAACATCAAGGTTACATTCTTTCATCTTGTGCTGACCATATCCTTAAAACCAAAAGATCCAAAGTAGTAAAAATAAAGATAAAACCACATTTTGCTGTTTGAGTTGCAGCAGCACAGGTACCTCCCCATTATTGACCACTCGATTCTGAAGAATTTTGACAGGTGCTATATAGATAGCAAATGTAAGCCTGCTAGTAGTAGGTATCACTATTTTTTGTTATTTACCCAGTTATATGTCTAGCAGTAATTTTAAACTATTCCACTGACATTAGAATTGGGCTGAGAGGCCTTGATATGCTAAATTTAAACTTGAGAGATTAATATATACAGAAGAAAGCTTAGTTGTAGTTTTGCTTTTTTAATTGGCTCCCTGTAGTTTTATTTAGCTTAAAAAGGGGGGTAAATGCTGCTTGCTGATAAACCTGAAGGGGAGGTAGCTTTGATGTTTTATGAGCAATAAAAAATTTTGAGGCAATATGTCAAACTCCTGAAGTCAACTTCTTGAAGAGTCAGCAAGCTGAGGAGAGCAGGGAAGGGGAGTAAAGGTGGGAGGCTGCTTTTGTTGTACTTTGCCCAGATCCATTAGAGGTGCAGGCAAAAGAGCAAACAAGATACTTTAATTCTTCAAATTATATCCACATTAGTTTCTGGTCATCTCTTTGGTCAGAATACACTGCAAAACCAATTGTGCAGTTCAGGACATGAGAAGTTAATTATTTTATTTTTTTCCAATCTGTTCTTAGTTGTGGCTTTTGTGGAGTGAGTCTTAAGAGAAATTCCATTACATACATCTTGGCAATGGTTCCTCCAACATATATATTGTAGAATAATTCAAAAGGGACACTGCTTCCAGGTGAAGTAAACACTTTTTTTCCCATATGCACACAATGTAGCCTGTGCTTCAAATGATGGAATGACCAAAAATTTATTAAGGTGGTAAGAATTTGAGCTTAACCTCTGTCCTAGGAAATCTGGACTCTTCTGGTTCAGGAAAGCCAGGCAGTCCAAGTTATTTGGGTTCTGTTTTGTCTACTTTCTGTCAAGATAGTTATAAACCACATGCTTGCTCTCAATGTCTGTTTGTTAAGAAGGGTGGTTATCAGTTTGTGTATTTGTACTTTTCATTGCATAAAAATTTCATGTTCATGGTTAAATCTTATCTCTTGTGAGGGTATGTGTTTCACAATGGAAAGCAATATTGGAAGAAACAAGTCATGTGTGAGGCTAATTGTTAGGGAATTTTGCCTAATGTCTGGCCAGGAGCTGGTTCTGTCTGGTCATATCTGAAGTCAGCCAGTGTTTCTAAAGATGGAACATCCTGCCGTGAATGTTTTGTGGTTTTGCCATATGAATACAAATTGTAGGCAACAGGAAATCCTTTAGGAAGATAAGACGCTGCTACAACTCTCCCAAAAAGCAAATGGCTGCATTCAAGGTTTGGCCCCAGTTAGGATACCTACCCTGTGAGAATCTTGGTATTAGATCCCAGTCCTAGGAGCTCTGTAGTCACTCAAAAAGAGACACAGAGACCCTTCTTCACACTGTAAGTATGGCATGTATAAATGGAATTTTTCTCATGTCATTAGTGATTTTTTTTTTCCGCAACTGAGTAGTAGTAAAATACATTATTTTTGTTTAAAGACTGTCTAAAATTTTGAGGATCTTTTCCCCTTCAGAGAAGTAGCAATATTAACTAGAGACACTGGTCTAATCTTACAGCATTTGGCAAATTTCAGATAGGAAATTGAAGGAGTCCCAAAGCTGCCCTATTCAACCCCACCGCACAAATATTTTGTGACCTGCTGAAACAGGCAAAGTATTTAAAGACCCATTCCATTGACATCTGTTAGCTAGGTAATCCTTGTGACAGAAAGAAGACATGTGACAGAAAGATGACTTTTTTGAGTGTGAAGTCTGTCATGAACTGTTGCTCATTTCTCTCCTCAGAAATATTAATGAAGAATGTCCTGATTGTATTTTAAATCCATATTCGTTATTAGCGATTGTTGGCTAGTTCTGCTGCTTGCCACCCCCTCTTATTTCAACCTCTTGAAGGAAAAAACTCACACCTGCATCTTCTTACATACCTGGACCCCATTTCTTGGGAATTTAGTCTTAAAAGAGCACTGTGCTACAATCCTGGAAGGAGGTGGCTCCTTGTAATTATGGAGTAATCAGTGGATGTGAGGAGCTATATGGTGAGTTGCGTTGCAGCACTGAGGTTTCAGGTTACATCTTCAAACAGTAATTTTAGGACCTACAAATAAAAATATTTGTCTCTTTGCACATTTCCTGTCAATGTTGTGCATTTAATGAAGTGCCTAGAAATATTTTAAGTGTTTCATAAGAGAAATGCTGAAGAAAAATGATGCCTCCATCTAACATGCTGAAGAAATCAAATGCTGTTGAGAACCTGAGTTCCAGTGTTTGTCACAGTTCTTCAGCTCTTATTGCAAGATGTGGCTACAACCAGGGTGACAGGGACTGATGACTTTTTTGAACAGGTCTTACATTAATGCCTAAGGTTTTCTAGCAATAAAGTTTATCTGCTCTCCAAGGCTTCAGGTGTACTGAAAGTACTGTTTTTTTGGCCAACACCCAAAGCTGAAGGGCTCGTGATGACATGACAAGCTTCATTTGATTTGGAGAAGCAGCAGTGGGAACTCACAGTGCTTTATGCTTCTGGGAAGTTGCTCTGTACACTGCTTCCAGAAACTTCTATGTCAAGTCAGAAAGCTAGAGTTTCTGCTTTAGAATCAGAACAACTGATTCTGTATACAGCTGGACCTCTGCAATCTTCTGTTGTGACTTAAACTTTTGTATCCTACATGGATGCTGTGCATTCATCACAGACCATGACTTGCTCATCACTTCAGGCCTGCCTGGAATCCACAGTATTAATACAGCAGCTCCAGTTCCTTTTGCCACACGTCTTTCAGACAGATGCAGACGTGTGGATATGATTCAGATCATGCCTTTGGAGTAGTTTTGTGATCTAAATCCAGCTGTCCCAGCGTGTTCCTGTGCCCTGTGCTACACTGAGCTCTCCTGGCCACCAGGGAGGAGTGGTATGACCCTATCAGAGCTAGCATTGGCCCCAGCTGGGGCTGTGTTTGTGTAATCAGGGTGCAGGAGAGTGAGCCAAAACCACCAGAAATGCAACACATTTTTAACTGCTGAGCCCTCTTTCTTGTGAACAGCCTGAAGATAGTGGTTTAGACTTTGTTTGGATAGAGGTGAATTTTTTTTACTGTTTATAAATGAGAAGTTTTTTGGGATTGTTTTTGGTTTTTTATTTTCTACTTCTTTGTTGGTGCTGAACTTGTATTTAGATTTTCACATTTTTAGAAGACAGCTGGGCTACCTGGATGGCTGGCTTCTGTGGACCCTTTTCTTGAGAGGTGGGGAAATCAAAGTCTTACTAAGAATAAAAATTATTGCCCAAGCTTTTTAAGTTCACAAATTTAAAAGTCATGGAATTACTGCTGTGACTGAAGACCACGATACCCAAAACCAAGTTTGCACTTACCTATTGTGGGAGAATGTCACTGCATTGTTGTCACTTCTGAATACAGACAAATAACTGCCTTTTATAAAATTGTCAGAGTTTATAGGCATGTTTACTTTACAGCTACTTTTATAAGTTACCCACACCCTTCTCTGCATGTGAATAAAAGAGCTGGAAAGGCCACACTGATAATGTCATACCAGGAAATCTTTAATGTGAAATACAGAGAATATGGGGAGGAGGGAAGCTTGTGGGGCAGGAAAAATCACACTGAAGATACTGTATGGAGGGGAAAAAATATAGGGTTTATGTCTATTCCTTTTTTTATTTTTAATTTTTAAATTTAAAGAAAATAAATTTAGGTTGCCTTTGACATAAAACAGCAGATGTGTTTGTAAGCACTGATGTACAGGAAAGCTTCTTGGTTCCAAGTTTAAGCCTTTAAAATTCCTTTAAAATGAATGCATATTAAAAGGAGAAAAAAGAACCAGAAAACTAAGAAAACAACCAACCAACCAAAAACACCCCTGAGTCTCGTAGAGCTGAAAATACTGCCTGTTGATCAGACTTGATCCTGCTTAATCTTTTTCTGCCAAGTTCGACATTCTGGCAAGCTTCCTCAAGTCTGGATGTATTCAAGTACTGTATTTGTCTGACTTTTGTCTGACTTAGTTTGTTACTTTGTAAAGATATATGAAAATCCCAGTTCAAACATTTCTGCCCATAGTTGTTTTTACAATCTGTCAAGAAGCACAACTAATTGATATTTCACTTTATACATCAGATATAATTTTTCTACCAGTACATTATGTATTTGGAAGTACATTTTCCATTTAAGCAAGTTCTGCTACTATGTATTTTACCTGAAACACTTCATAGTTTTACAGAATATGTGCTCTTTCTACTGAACAAAGTACAGTAACACTTGGCAAGTCACTAAATTGTTTCTACCTTTTTTCAAATTAGCAACATCTTCCAGGTCTTGGCTTCTAAGTGTTTCATCTGGCTTTAATGCACAGTCTGTCCCTGCAGAGATGACATCTTTGTTGTCTTAACTTTGATTTTATGAAGAACTGCAAAACCATTACATATGAGACTTCCTGTATTTGAATATCTTTGATGGTTCCATCCCTTGTATAAAGCTGAAATTTAAAATGATAAAAGTAAAAGTAATGAAAACTGTATGGTTTGATTGTAGATGTTAATTGGTCTTTCTTCTAAGGCCAGTGCTGATTTCAGCAGTAATTCTGCTTGTCAGTACACGTATTACCTATTGGATTTAGTGTATGAAGAAAAGTGGGAATTTTTGTGTCCTCACAGGAGTTTTGTGGACTTCCTGATGAAGAGAATTAACACTGAATCTGCACCTGTTGGAGAGGTGTCTAGAAGTTTCTAAAACCTGGAAGTACTGCAATAGGTGTGTGAGCCTATCCCCTGCAAAATGTGATCTTTGGAAGCTGAAGACCTGAATTGCAAAGGTTTTATTTCTGGGATCTTATACTGTTTAGAAAGAGATTTAGTCTCTTAAGCAATAACATATTGTAGAATCAACCATGACAAAAAGATTTTTATCCCTAATTGTGACATCAGTTCAATCCTGTTCCTAGACTGAACATGTCTGTGTGTTTAGCTTAAACTATTAAATTTTTGTTTGAAGAAATGGTTGTGACCCTCAGACAGGTACCTGTTGACTGTGTAAATTGAACAGAGGAGCTTCTTTTGCCTGTTGTCACAGTGTAGGATTTCTGACAGCACATGTTTCTCATGTCTTCTTTTGCAATCTTTACAATTCTTGGATGTTCTTTTAGAAATGCTAGAGCTTGAGTGCACTGAAATCCTGCACATCTTTTCATTTGTCTAGAAGGCATTTTTTCCCTATTCCCACTTGATTAAGATGCTTAGGATTATTTATAAATAGGGGAAAACTGGTCCCCTGCCATTTGGAATTAAAGTATACAGACAGAAACTTGATGAGTTTCTTTGCTCTGTTCCTAAAATAATGTGAAAGACTTTGTAAGAAAGGTACTATCTCATTAGTAGACTACACAGGGTTAAACTTAGGCACAGGAACAAGCCAAAAGTTGATTTTCTTCATTTATTTCTCACAAGAAGTTCACTTGGAACAGCAGTCCTTGTAATTGATGCAGATGTTCGGAATTCTTTTCTGCTGACATGGAATAAAGGCTAATCCAGGTCAGTCAGTACCTTGTAATTAATGCACATTCTTTTCCCTTTTTCTTTTTAAATCTCTCTTTTAATTTATTTCCTTTTTTTTTTTTTTTTACATTTCTATTCTTTTTTTCTCTTGGTAGGGAAAAGGGAGCAGTCCCTGGTTTAAATCTCTGAGCTAGTCCAAAATTATAATAAATGTTTTGAATGGCATTGAGGTTACAGAGTAAAACTATGCTAACAGAGCCCTTTTTACAGGTAATTTTTAAATCCAGGGTGGGTTTTTTTGTAATGTTCTTCCCTGCCCACCCTGGTATTGTGAGTTTGCAGAGAAGCAGTAACTTGCATTACCATATAATAGTGCAGGGTGTTAGAAGGGTTAAGCAGAAAGGAAGATAAAAGCTACTTTGAGCTCACTTTGTTGCTGTGAACTTTGGATGCTGTTGAATATAGCAGTCATCTGTGATCACAGGTATCTTAGCAGCTGTATAATCAAAAACTATAAATGTCCAGATAGGAAATGATCCAGTAATTAGAGGAAACAGTACTGAAGTGATGACTTAAAGTCACTTTCGTTCTTAAATCACACAGTTGTAGCTGTTAGACTTTATCCTGTGATCTTTTCTCAGTACCTTGGCAGAGTACTTGAAAACTCTGATAATCAGATTGGCTGAGAGTTAGAAAGGAGAGAAGGATTGGGACTGCTTTTTGTAGCTCCTTGCCAAAGAAGTACCTCCTGATGGAGAGATGCTGTTGCTAAAGTAGACTGGAAGGAAGCTAAGGGCTGGTCTCTCTCTTACCTAGGTGCCCACCTTTCTTTCTTTGTGTGTTATATTGCAAATATTAATATGCAAGGGAGGGCTCTAGGGTGGTTTTGTATATGTGCCACTGAAATCTAACCACTAATCAAAGCTTCAAAAAGAGCTCAGATTTTTAGCTTGGATGGGTTTCAGAATTAAGAAAAAGAAATCTGTGGCCTACTTACCAAACAAAAGGGCAATACGTTTTTAGTTCCTGTGTGTAATACAACCCTGAATGTTGGTGGTTTGTGGGTTCTTTTCTTTCCTATTTTTTTTTACCTACCAGAAGAACATTAGGAAACATTCAAAAATGAAATGGATTTGTTTCAAGCAAAGTGGGATTTTGTAATTTAGGCTCAGAAGTCATCAGTGAAGGATTTCCTAAAAGTTATGTAAGAGAGCTCTGTTCTCAGAAACACAAAAAAATCCTCTACCTCTTCTATAATGTTGAATAGTTGCTTAGTTATCAACATGGGTGCACACAATAGTATCTGCTTCTTCAAGGTACTCAAGTGTGTTATTGCATATTATGTCTACTAACCTTGTGCATGTGACTTGGGGATCAAAATAATGACTCACAAATTTGCTTGCTGGCATGGTTGTAATTATGATATATTACTGAGAAATCCCTTGTCAACTCTTCAGATTCTCACAAGAGATTACTCTTCTAAAATGCCAAGAGTCCTCTTTATCAGTACTGAATACTGAAAACAGTATAGTGTCAAACAGCCTAATGCAAAAGAAACTGAAATATACAGTGATTCACTGGCTTTATTTACCACTGTGGTAAATAAATACAGGTTATGGTTAAAAGTTCTAAGGACTCTGCATTTAATGCTAAATTTCTGCTTAAAATATGTCCCTTTTGAAACACTAGTATGTTCTGGAGAGGTGAGTAATTTAGGCTGATTTGTGGACTGCCAGTTTGACATCAACAAAAACAATCCCTGAAGAACTGTGTCCTGAAGCAAATACGCAGGCGCAGACAGACAAAATCGATTTGTTTTCTATTTTGGGTCATAGGTAGTTGGCTCACAGTTCATGTTACTGTGCTGTGTCCTTGTAACTACAGAATAATTGTGGTTAGTATCACAGAAGTTTATTCAGTATGTTTAAGATACTCTGAGATCTTCATGTCAAGATGTCATAGCAATATTTTGTGTTTAAATTAGGTGTGGGGGTGGAATGTCTGGAAAGCTTAGGTGTACTTTGAATGCCATTCCTCTGCACAAAAACCAAAATAAGTTAGTTGTGAAACACCTCCCATAAACTATGCTGTCAATAGCAGCAATTCTAATATTAGCATAGAGAAAACATAACTTTAAAGTGCCTATTGAATCAGAAATCAGTATATTTGGACTCAGTGATACAAAGCTCTCAGAACAAGACATTTAAGCAAATGAGTAACTTCATGAAGGATTCATAGATATAGAGAAGTTGGCATGCTCATTGCTAAGTGCTCACATTAAAATTTCCAGCTTGCAGGAAAAGAGCTATGATTTCTTGATACAGCTAAGCAGATTTATCAGTAGTACCATAAGAAGGAACAGTCCCATCCTGTGTCTAGTTACATATTCACTTACCTCTGCTTGCTCTCACCCAGCATGCAGGAGCAAGGTGTTGCAGGAGCAAGACCAGCAGGAATGTAATTTTCTTTCTTTTCGTTTGAGGGTTTTTTTTCTCATGTGAACCAATTAACCATGCCTGAGCCCATTTACCTTTGGGCTTTGCTGCTAAACATCCGTGTTCATTTTAAATGCTTTGCAGGGTAAATCATACTTGGTGCAGTGGATTTGCCCAGCTTTATTAAATGTGAAGGCTTAGTTCAACATTATTCAGGCCTTAGTAAGATGTTCTGCTTCATGCATGCTGAAAAAGTGGCTGTAACTCATTTTCCCTTCACTCTGGTGTTAACTCTGTGCTAATGAAATAATGGAACTTCTGGACTCAAGCAATAAAAACATCACTTCTGAAGCAGATGAGAGGCTGTTTCTCATCCAGCCAGGGCAATTTGATACTTTTAATGCCAAGTTGGGAAAGGATGTAATTGATAGCTTTACACAGAACAACAGGCACAGCTTGCAGAGGGAAAGTGGCGTTTTTGTTGGCTCTGGGACGAGACTTTGAAATCTGGGTCTGTTTATTTCCTTGCCTGTAGTACTTAAACAAGTCCCTGACTTGCCTAAGGAACCTGATAGGAACTTGACAGTGTTCTAGGCAACCCAAAGGGAAGAATTTAAGCTGTCATCTCAGGGGAATTTTTGTTTTTTCTCCTCCATGGTTAGTATTTAATAATGTTTCACTCTGCCTACCACTCTTCTTTGTCCCTATAGTCCCAGATTTTATCCTAAGGCAAAAAAAGATGCTGCTGATAATCCTATTTGTATAAAGCAGTAACTATTCACTGCTGCTGTAAGGCTCTTTAATGACTACTGCTTGTTTTGTTACAGGAGGTAGTTGGTTGGAGCTGGAAGGATGTAAGTTCTGACTCAGACACAGAACTGAGGTGTAGTGGCTGGCTCTTTTTCAGGTGAAGCTTCACCCATACTCTAACACAAGCTCGTTGGCAGATTTTGTTGAGAGATTAAATGACAATGATAATTACCCTTTGGTTATGGATTTACAGAGGATGGTTATCATAAACAAATATAATCTTAAAAATATTTTTACAGTGATAATTGGACACTACAGCTCTCAAGCTCTCACAGATCTCTTCCACTCAAATGAAAGGGGAAAAGCATCATGGTTCTAGAATCCAGGAGGATCTCTGCTGAACTGCAGATTACAATCCAAAACAAAAAGCATGAAACATACTCTTTAAAAAAAAAAATTAAAATCTCAATGTCACAAGTAGGAGAAATGCAAGTGTCATTTTACTGACAGTTTGAAGGGGTCAATGTGCACATAAACACCAAGAAGAATAAAAAAGGTATCCATGGGTTTCCTCTGAAACTGCATCCCTTGAGGGTGGATGAAAAGAGACCTTATCCATACTTGAAGGGTTGGAAAATGATGTAGAAAAATGGATTTGCCTGTAAAATACACCACAAATGTCTGGGCTTTCTAGGAGTAAGTGCTAATTTTCAAAGTCCTGGGATTATATTTACCAATTATTTGGTATAATTACTTGGTTGTGTTTGGAATGCAGTGCCCAGACTATTCTTTGTACATTGATATTTAAATAAAGCCTGTGATTATGATCTGTGCTCTTCAAATCTCTAATCTTTCTGAAGGAGAGCAAACAGGAGCTCTGATTTTAAGGTGTGTTTTTGGTGGGTTTTAATTTTTTTTTACAATATTTGCTCAGTGGTTGGTATAATCCTGTTTAAAAGGGTTTTTTTTGCTTATTGGGCATGTTCTGTCTGGCTACCATTGTTTCATCCCTCATTCATAACTGAGTAACTTAATACTGAAGTCAAACAAGTTGGAGTTTCAAACCCAGACAAGGTTTTTTTGTCATCCCATTTTCATTTTGTTTTGTGCAAACAGGTTGTACTTTTGTTGGCTGTTCTGCTGCTAGTGTCACATTGAAAACATGTGAAGCCAATTTTTGTACAGAGTAAACATCCTGTGGTTAGAAGGGCTTAATTAGCTCAGGTGCCTTTACTGCTGGCATATACCTCCTTATCTTGAAAGTAGTGTCCACCAACTAATCCTTTATTTATGTTGAGCTTTGGAATTTCCCTCGAAATGCCTTTTTGTAACCTCTCCAAAGTATAAATGGAAGTGAACAAAGTGTCAGGTAAACAGTGAGGTTGCTGGTAAGCAAATTAATAATACAGATGAATGTAAATTTCTTCTCACTGGTGGCAGGTTGGATGCCTGTGATTAACCTCCGAAGGAGTGCCAGTGATGTGCTTATGCCTGTGATATGGTTTGTTACCTTTTGTTGTACCATTTTATAAAGGAATCTTTTTCTTTTGTTTATGCATTGGAGGACTGAATTTGTTAATCAAGTGTCCAAGGCTGTGTTTTCAGTGCTCCAAAGGAGGGAATTGTTCGATGACAATGGCTAATTTGCGATAGCAATCGCAATGTGAAATCCTAGTGGGCACTTGGATCTCTTAGTCTAAAGCAAGCTGATATCACAGTGTATGCTACAATTCAGCATGAACAAAATGGGAGCCTATTTCCATTTTTACAATGATCGTACTAGCTCAACTTGGCTCCCTTGGCAAAAAAAAAGGTATCATTTTAGTTTGGTTTTGGTAAATTCT
Source organism: Agelaius phoeniceus (assembly GCF_051311805.1). NCBI lineage: Eukaryota > Metazoa > Chordata > Aves > Passeriformes > Icteridae > Agelaius > Agelaius phoeniceus. The sequence continues at coordinate 59,278,187 of NC_135267.1, forward strand.
TAGCCCCATTGTGAAATGGTCTTTCTGATTACAGGATTAAAGGTAATCCTAGAGAATCCTGATAGTGGTGGCTGAAAAAGAAAATCTGTAAAACCATTGTATTCTGTTTCTCAGGTTTCTGGTTCTATAATAGTATATGATTGCACTGACAACTGGTTAGTTGAGAGTATCCCATCACAGGAGGAGAACAAGGAGTATGGCAGAAGTTACTGCTTTCTCCTGTCCCATACTGAAAGAAGGGTAGTAGTGTAGGGAAGTTGAAATAAACAGAAGTAAAGAAATCATAATTTTGGCTTAACTATACTCTACATGGTAAAAGAAGCTTCTAGACATCATACCTGAAAAAGCTGCCTTCGTATTCTTTTTTTTTTTAACCCAAGAGTCAGGTAACCCGCCATTTCAGATTAGGTCATGGTGTGGGCCTTCCTTACAACATAAAAATAAATTCTGATCTGTTTTGAGTTTGTTTTGTTGCTCTTATTCAAGATACTGCAGCAACAGCAATATAGCTATTAGTGTATAATGGAGTAAATTGGGCTAGACTCTGATATATCTCCCTGGTGGAATGGAGGGTGTTTGCCTGTTTTTTCTCTCATACTCCCTGCATTTAGGCTCTGAAGGAAGGATTACATATGCCCATAGCAGAAAACTTTTTTGAGCTTTAGGGGGGAGTTAGTGGGAATGGACCCTCAAGCAGGTGTCATGGCCATGGGCACAGGTGTTTGAACTGAAAGTGATCACCCAGGCTCCAGCTGGCAGAAGAGTGCAAGAAAAATGCTGGTTTAGGTCCAATAAAAGCAAGTGCTCATGAATATGTTATTTCTGCTGCAAGTTTAACGTGTAACGGTAGTACAGAATATGCCTGCTCAAAGGCATTTAACTCGGAATTCAGGGTTGACTTGTTCAGATCAAAGGCGAAACTCAACCAAAATACTCAGATTTTGAGAGCTCAACTTTTAAATTTTTTAATGTTGCTGTTATTTTTACTGTTATTTGAATGTAACAATCTGCACATCTGAATGTAATGCTGATCCTGCTGGTAAGACTTTAAGAGGGAACAGGTTCCAGGGGAAAATCGAAAGCATAACAGCTTTTGGTATCCAGTCTCTTGTGGAATGGAGTCAGATCTTTGTTTTTTATCAGAGAAAGGGTCATAACCTCATCAAGCATTCCCTCCCTTCCTCATGACTCCCCAAAGGTGCAGTACTCTTAATTGCTTTTGGCAGATAAAAGCTATGAGGAAGTCGGGGAATAGGTTTTATTTTATGTTACTGTCATTAGTCTGAACTAGTTCTTAATCTAAGATTACAAAGACATTGTTTAGAAGGATATACCTACTGCAGTTTCTGTTTCTACTCCTCTAGGTTATAGAAGGCAAACAGTAAAAGATCTTAGATCCTTAACTTACTGAAAATTGAAAATGTTGTAAATGCTTAAAATTCAACACTTTCCTCTGTTTATAAAATCATTGAGCTCTCTTCATGTTAGCCCAATATAATGACTGTATCTACAGTCCATATACAACACTGACTATTTTTCATCTATTTGTACTTGCTAGGTCTATGTAAGGATAAATTGTGAAGTAACATGAGGTGTTTCTAATCAATATAGCAAGTGAACAAAAATGCAAAGCCTTGCTTAGCATTTGATCCTAGTTTTGTGAAAAGACTTCTAAATCATACTACCAAGGCAGCAAGTAATCTATATTGTACACTTAGATTCTATATCTGGACCATACTGGCAGTATGTCTTTTATTTAGCATTGAATATAATCCAACAGTGATGCTGGGGGCTTGGTGGTCCTGTGGCTGTTCCTCCTTTAAGCTGAGTAATGTCAAAAGAGCTGGTGGCCCTTCTGATGCTACATTTGCAACAGGGTGTTGTCAGTGCCTGCTCAAAAATCGATAGCTAAGGTGGTCATGTGACTGTATCTGTCCTTTCCTTGGTGTGTCTAAAAGTGCTGCCTTTAATGTATTGGTCTCTGGCCTTTCTATTTGTTTTAGGGAAATCCCTTTTGTAATTTCACTCTAACACGACTCTGTAAAAATGCGTATTTACATAAAGAACTAAAATTTCTCTGTAGGTTGATACATTCCACAACAGAGCAGTGACATTGTCACAGTCTAAGCAGGTTGTGTAATTGTGATGGAAGAACTTTTAATAAAAAACAAAACAAAAAGAGTAGGAAATGCTTTGAGTGAATTCATGGACATATAACTTCTAAGTAAGATATGCTTAATATTTAAATGAGGAGCTCTGCTTAAGAGGACAAGTGAGATTGCTTTGACCTTGATTCTTTGCTCTGAAGAACAAAGTTAAGCATATGTGATAAAGATAAAAGTACACATTGCTGTTTGGTGAATTGGAGCCACTATTAATATTTGAATGTAGTGGCCAAAGCCAAGCCTGTAAAAATGGGAAACTTGGAATCAAATTGAGTATTACCTGACACAGTAGTACTTTTTGATACGTGCAGCTGAAAATCAAACCCTCCTTTCTCCAAATTCTTCATGTGTATTCAAAAGGTGCATGCAATTTGTCAAATAACTTCATTTTTGAACAAGTGTGATATAAAACCTCCAATTTTTGGATGCTGATTACAGTAATGAAAGGAACAAATCTGTTCCTGGTCATACAGAAAAGAGCTGAAAAGACAAATGTATTTACTCGTGAATTTTAGTTCAGGAAGATGTAGCTCATTTGCTTAGTGCTGCTTGAGGGAGGGAGCTGGAAGATGATGAAAGTAGTTTTCTGCTTGTTTGTTCAGAGGCTTTAAGTGTTATCATTGGGTTGAGTTTATTTTTCTTTTCTGATCAAGGTTAGGTGCAGAACTGCAAAGTTAAAAATTGCTGTGCTGATGATGAGAAACGAGCTGCCTCCTTTGCTCCTTCCTCTTTGCTATCCCAGCTCCCTTTTCCCCCATCCAGCCCTAAAACCTTCAATAATTACTTTGATGATTGAAATTATGGAAATGTTCCCAGTGGTTCAGACCTGCCAGTACTAATTAAATCTCAGGATTTGTCAGTCTTTTCAATTTAAAATTAAGCTTTGTAAAGCTTATCTGAAGACATGATTTTCTTATCTGTAGGGGCCCTGACTCACTTCATACTTTAATATGATTTCTAGGGAGTAAACATGCTTTATCTTTAATTCTCACAGCTGTGAAAAAGAATTAATGAAAAACCTTCATTACTTAGTCTCTTTCCATTTGCAGCTTCCTTGTTGCAAAATTTGGTCAGAACACATGAAAGAAGGGACAGGTAGTTTACCTGGAGCTCAAATGAGCAGGCTGTTGACCCCCACCCATGAAATATATTATTTAGGTTTGTGGGGTGTATTTTAATAAATGCTGGGAAGCACGTAGTTGCTGTTGTGATAACAGCTGAAGTTAGGTTCTGGAAAATACAGTGAGCTTTCTTGCAAATTTATTGCTGGGCATGCACATAGCTGTTTGACAAACACTGATGGAGCATGCAATTGTAGTTGTTATTCAGCTTAGCACTTACTTAGTGTATGTATTGCCCTCCAAAGCAGCTAGAATTTATCTTTTAATGCTAGGATAACTTCAAGTAATATTTTGACTCTTTATGAACAACTTTACTGAGGCATGCATTGTACTACTGATAATACAAGCAGTAGTGAATATAACCAGTGATAGTGAGCAATAATAGGTGTTTTAGAACATGTGGTAACTGCACATCTGGCCCTGCCCTTTGAACAGCTAATTGGTACTTCTGGGACCTAAACTCTTGTACTCTTTAAGGACTAGAGTCAACTGTTCAAACGTCAGTGTGGGTTCCTTATTATGCACAGTGCTCTACCCTTTGCTTACCTACTGACATTATTTATGTGTGAAACTGACCTCCTGCAATTAGTGTGAGTGTGGCTTTGCTAGCAAGTGGTACCATATACCATAAGTGTTTTTGTTCAAAATAATTTTAGAAAAAAGGAAGACTCTTGCTTACATAGCTGCATGGCTATAGTGTTTTCTCTCTTTTCCTGTTGTTTCTGCTCTTTCTAAAGATTTGCAAGCTTTCAGTTTTGGATTAGGAAAAAATAATATTTACAAAATTAATAATTAAAACCCCCAAAAACAAAATGGAAAATAGCTCTGTCTCTCCATGACTGTATTTGAAGAGAAGAAAATTTAGTATTCATGCACACCATGGAAAAGAAGTTAAGTCTGTTTCTAGTAAAGAGATGTCCACTATGGCTTTGGTGCTGTTTGGTAACTTCAGTAATTTAACCATGTGTCTAGAAGGGAGAATAAAGAAAGAGATGTTGTATATGTAAAGACGTGCATTTCAGAAGTTTGAGAAGATTCTGCTTTTGTCCTTAAGTTATTATAATGAATTTAATATACAACTAATTTATTTTATTTTGGCAGAAAATAGAATTTTTTTCCTATTTCTGTTGCCAGATTATATGGGTCTAGGTTGGTGATGTGGTGGGGATGTTACTGTTTTAAAAAGTCTTTTCTGTCAGTCTTTTCTGCAGTCTATACAAGGAGCTTGACTCCTAAACATAGTGTGAATTTATCAAGCAGCATTTCCTAGACAGCTTATGGAAAACAATCCTGGAGGACTCCCAAACTTAAGTAACTGAAGGATACAGCTTGCTGTGCCTGCAGCTCTCTGGAATTGGAATGTAAAACTGGCAGTGGAATAAACGCACTCCCCGAGGAGGCTGAAGATGCTGCAGAGCAGCAGACATGGAAAAAGAACTTTCCCGAAAGAATGAAATACGCTTTTCTTCTTTTTTTTTTTTTGTTTAACCTTATTCCTCTTTGAGGCCTGCAGTGATGGCAGATGTCCAGCTCAGTATCAAAACTGCGGTTTTAAAATTGGAATGAAAGTATGGCTCTTAGCCACTCGTTAATCCTGTGCTGAAGGTCTCCAGGAGAGTGACCGGGGCTGCACAAGTGCCCGAGTAATCACGGCGGGGTGGCGCGGAGAGCTCACTCTGCAAGTGTGTTTCTGGACAATAACATTTCTAGGATATTTGAGAAGCACACTACCTAATTATCTGCTATTTCTTGGCTGAATTGGGCTGCATGATGTGTATAGTTATGCTTCCAGAGAAAATGAATCTGCATTAGCTGTAGGAAGAGTTTTTTGGGGTAAGCTTTTCCTATTTTTTTCACCTTTTCCATCTTTCTCTCTTTTGCCTGCTTCCTCTAAGAGTTTTCACGAATATTTAGAGTTCTTAGAAGATCTTAAAACCAGAATATTTTATAAATTTCTGATAATGCTGTTCTTTAAAACTATGCGTGGCATTTTTTTTGTTAATCTTTTCTTTTCATGTACCAGCTATATAATGTAGTGCAATAAGCATTGAGTGTTGAGTCATTTAAAATAGAAGATTTATTGTGCTATTTCAATGAAAAGCTAATTTCTAAGAATGAAATAGCAAGAAAAATGACAAATAGTGACACCTTGTATTTTCATGACTAAATTTTGAGAGGAGGGTCTTTGAGTCACTGAGTTGAGCATCTCTGGGATGACCAGTCACTGTGGCCATTGAAGCAGGTCCATCTCTGTGTGCTTGTGTTCTGTCATCTCAGTCAAGCACCTGAATGTCTTTAATTCACTACCTAAGTGCCAAATGTCAAATCAGCTGTGGGACTGATTTGGTCATCATGGTAATTGTATTTTGTATGGGCTTACATAGCTGTATAAGAATGAAAAGCTGTGTTACAACCCAAAATGCATTATTCTGGATGTTTCATTTGCCATTTGTCTTTGAGATGGGGGAAAAGAAGCAGAAGATAGAGAGAGACACTGCAGACTTGGAGTGTTTTGGAGATGCTTCATGACGTGTTTATACATAAACCATAGAAGTGCAAAGTCTTTTTTATTTTGGGTGTCAGCATGATATCCTATTCCTGTCACTGCTGATGTTGTTTTATCTCTAGAGATTGATTTGTGGAAGTGTGATATGCAGACATGTGAAAACACAAGTAGTTGTTGTCTTTACTTAAAGGTTAAGGAGATCATTGCCTCATATATCATTCTAGTTTCCCTTAGTGACTGAAAGATTTGCTCTCTCTAAAAGTTGATAGCTACAGGAGAAAAATGCTTTCCAGAGCATTTTTCCTTTAGCTTGCTGACTTTTTAAGTTCAACAATTTACCTTTCTATGGTTCAGAATAAGTAACTTGTATGTCTTGGCCTCCATGTAAGTGATCTACAAAGGATGGATGGAAGTGAAACTATGCTTGTTGTGGGAGAATGTGGGAAAAAAGGAAAAGGGTATATTTAACACTCTCCAAAGGCACTACCTCTAAAAGAGATAGAAAGTCCTGAAAAGTGCACGTGAAACCATTGAGGCTTACTGCAAGTTGGTTTTGTTTGAATCAGCTGACATGAAGCGATGTCTATCCAGAAACTAATGTGCCATGTATGCATTTCTTCACACACACACATGCACACAGACACACACACACACATGTTGTTAGATTTCTTAATTCCAGTTTAATCAATGACACTGCATGCCTGAACCCGAAGTCTGTATTTAAATGCGGATATAAGGAGGATATGGTCTGTCAGTCTGCCTATCTGTCTGTCTGTCATCAGGTTCTTATGCTTTTTAATAACCCACAACACCTCCCCAGAGGTCCTTTGATAGGCAAGGGCATGGGCATGTTTTCTAGTTGAACCTGCAAAACCATCTGTCCAGTCTTTGGGACAGCTCAGCCTGGTTTTTGTGCAGCTCCGCAGTGCGGGCACCTTTGTTCCCCCCGAGGTTTCCAAACACAGAGGAAGCTCTGCTGCAGTGACAGAGGGGATAATTCCTCCTCCCCCTGTAGCCCCTGGGCTCTGTGCTATGGCAGGAACAGTCCTGCAGCAACCCACCTTGAGCAGAAGCCTGATGCAGGTGGAAAGGAGCTGAGTGTCCACAGGACCATTACTGCTGGAGTGAGCTCTTAGTGAGCTTGAGGGTGTGTGATCCAGAGTGAGAGGAGAGAGGCAAGCCCACCAGTGGGCTTAACAGGGATTTAAAGTGACTCCCTTAGAGTGCTTTGAGACTAAACTTGTCTGAAAATTAAGATCATAAATACATTTTTCTGTCAGTTATATCCTTATGTGTTAGCATTTAATCCTCTTGCAAGGATTTTAATTGGCATATAAACCAGATAACTGTTTCATTGCAGTCTGTCAAAAGGAGTAAGAAAATATTTAAAGACTATTTATTAAGAAAATATTTTTTAAAGATACATTTTTCCTGTGCCTTTAGAGTACAGACAGACAGCAGATAAAAAATGCATTATATTATTGTTTCCTTCAGGAATTAATGTCTTGAATGACAAGAGCAAAAATTTGGGGAGGTATGTGGTTCCTGTGTATGGTGGGGATTTTTTTGCAATGCATGTAGATATACTTTAATCATGTTTGCTAGCAATGTCAGATACTTTGTGCATTTCCACAGCTGTGTCTGGATTTTGGGAATAGTCTAGAGAATACATGTCCAGTTACTGTAATCTTGGATAGCTTTTTGTAATTCATTTAGTTTTGTAACCTGGGGCTTTCCACTGCACTGAGTACTTACTGACCTTTAATTACATTTACTGGAGGGTGGAGAGGAAAGAGGAGAAAAGAAAGGCTTTAGGAAATCCCTTTCCCCACCCTGCAGAAGAAGGTAACTTTCTGTTTAAGTCTTCTTTGGGTTTAAAGGCTGTAAGCAGAGGAAAAAATACAGATCATTTTGCATCCTTCATAAAAGCCAAATGTTGAAAGCAAAGTATCAAATATTCAGGAGCATTACAAATTTGATAAAACCTCTGGAATAGATGATAAAATGTTTTTAGTCCCTGCTGAACAACTTTTATGCTGATACATGATTATTACTAATATACTGTAGTTAATATTTCAATAATGGTCTCTTAAACAGGGTACTTTTATAATGGATTTTGCTTTGGATTAATAAAGCACACACCAGATCAATAATCTCTTAAGATGCTTTTCTTCCTACTTAACAATCATCTAGTTTTCTCAAACTGAAAATATTTCCCCATGCAGTTGCTTACTTTTCTTGCTAGATTAATTTAATCTGCTCTTTTATTTCCATTTTAAATCGATAGCAGACATTTAGTATAAAATAATACTTTTTTTCTTGTGGTCCAAAAGGTTGGGTTTGTCAGCTACTTTCCTACAGCTGGGGAAAATCTATTTGTTCATTTCTTAACCTTTTGACTTGTCTGTTTTTACAAGCCCAGCTGTTTGTGATGGGGAATTGAAGTATAGAGTAACAACAACAGAAGGAAACATCTCTTGTTATGATCAGAGTGTAAACTGAGCCCAATGCAGTGAGGGGTTTATAAACCTACTGGTTTACACAAGATTTTTGAACTCTAGAAAAAATAAGAGACCCTCTTCTTCCTTCACGCGATTCTCTGTTGAATTTTCATGTGGTGTAACAAAAAGTTCATTTTTAAAAGTTTTATTCACATTTCTTGGACATATGACTGTAAAATTGACTTGCAAAAAGTTTAGACCACTGATTCTCCACTATAAAAGGAGGTTTAACAAACAGTTTTCACAACTGTTTTTTTCTTCTGTTCATGTGGCAAGTGAGACAGGTCTGAAAAGTCAAGACCACAGAGCCCTGTGTGAAGTTGCTAAAATGCCTTTGCTGTTGTAACAAGCAGGGAAATGCAGGATTTCAGAAAGGAATCAGTTGACAGGGTCTGCACACTAAGTGTTTTCTCATGGCTGACCCTAGCCTCAGGAGTGTCCCAAGTTGATGGTGCATGTAGGTGCTGAAGAAAGAAGTAGCTCTGTCTTCTGTCTCAGAGTGTTACATCTATCAAACCTTCAGGCTTCAGCAACTCAGTGCCAGTCCTACTCTTATCACACTTGGCAAGCATAACCATTATATCAAAACTATTTAACCTTGCCTGTGTTTTTCCAGTAAGAGTGGAGAGTTGTAATTGTGACAACAGATCCAGCTTTGTCCTTCTTTCTCAAAACAAGGTGTATCATCTGGCAACAGATAATGATGCACATATTTATGTCATATATATATATATATAAAATATAAAGTTGAAAGGTTTTTCCCTCTCCTTATGTCATAAAAGCCATATCTGAATGTGTTGCAGTGCCAAAGGACACCACAGTGATTACATGTGCTACAAGCACGTGTGAGATGGCTTCTGCACTGAGCTGAGGAACAGTTAAGGGTCTATCTACAGCAGCAAAAGTACCAGAATGGGTGCAGTCCTGTTCTGGACCCTACAGAGGCACTAGCTGGGGCTTCTGTTACCAGTGGGACTGGGAATCTGTGGCAGAGAGCCAGCTATGCCTCACCACAGGGCTGATGGCAGACACTGCAGCATCACCTCTGGGTTATGCAGACAATCCAGCTTGTCTGCTAAGTGTGTAAAACATTATTCTCATGGGTTACTGGCAACTAATTACTAATGAAAAGATGAAAAGTATCATTCCCCCACCCCCCCCATTTTAGTAGAGTGGCTATTTTAGCTTCTGATTTAAATGCAGTAAATGTTTCCTTAAAACTCACATGGAAAAAGTCCATGTTTAAGCACTTGGAAATTTGAAAACCCTGATATGCTGCATGTGCATCCCTTCTGTACTGCTTTGGCAAGTCCAAATGTTTCTTTTTTTCTTTCTTTTTTATTTCCCTCCTTAAAATGAATCTATTTCAGATAAGAATGTGGAGTTGCATAGTGAACTACCTTTATTTGTGCAAAGTATAAGCTGTCACGGCCCACACCCATTCATCTCTGTAACAAAGGGGATAAATGAAAGGGGCAAGTGGGAGTGCTAAGGAGGGATTCCTAGCTACATCACTATGTGCAGAGTAATATTACAGGCTCAAAGCAGAACCACTGGTATCAGTGATATGTTCCTAAACCAACTGTGTTAGTCTGAAAAGAGGAAAGCAAACATAAGAGGAAGGAGTATCAATACAGGGGCTGGGGGAGGGGGGAATGGTGGGCTCCAGTATAACACACTCAGTGCATACTGCATAATTGTTTTCCTGTTTGCTAATGGTGATTATCAGGTCTTTTATCTTAAATATGCTTCTTGCCACCTTTGGATGTGAGAGATAGTGCTGACATAGTGAGGCTTGGAGTTTGAACTATCCTTTTCATAGTAAATAGAACTTGATAATGAAAAAACCTCATGATCCTTCCACTTAAAAATCTGCCAAATCCCTATGATACTAGTTTGCTCCCATCTCTGTATGTCAGTGTTATTGTGACTGCTAAGAAAATCCATAAAATGGAAGATGGCAACTCAGAATCTTACAAATTGGCAGTGGTGACTGGCTAACACTGTTGAGTGGTTAGGCATTCTCTTCTTGCTTTCCTGGGCTTTCATCCTCTCACATTTCTCCCTGTGCAGTATTCTTCCATTTCAGAGTTATTGGCAGATGCAGAAGTATGATCAATACATTGTCAGCTGTATCAGGATTTTTTCTTGAATGTTCTTTTTTTCCCTGGGTATGAACAAGTTGTAAATAAATCACAAATCCAATATATATCAATATATGTTAAATGTAGTGATCAAACTGGGTTAGATTTTGTACAATCCTCTGGCAGATACTTTTAGAAACAGATTGTGTCAATGCTGTTCATTGAATCTTAAAAATGACTTCATGTTATTACACCTTAAAGGGCAAAGAGGGAAGCCTCTTCTTAATAATTTCAGTGAATCTGTACTGTGCTTGTTGGGAGGTGCTTTTTACCAGTCTCTCTCTGCTAATTTTGCCATTGAAGATCTCTTACCCATGTGGTCCTCTGGCAGCTTCCCTTCTTTCCATCAATGTGCACGTTCATGTTACATTTTAGCTGTGGCACTCTTCAGTTTCTGATGTTGCATTTTTTTGAGTCAAGATCAGCTGTAACAATTGCCATGCAAAAGGCAGCAAAATGACCACAGTCACTTTGGCTATTCTTGCTATGAAATGTTCAGGCCTTCAGTGCAAGATGGCTTTGTCATTATTTTCAAAGAACTTTGCTGTAATTTTGTCAGGAGGGGAATGTTTCTCCCAGATTGTTTTTCTAACCTTCAAAATATTTTGCAATGAATTTGTAATTGGCAGGGTCTGTGCGTAGTTTAAAGGTTTGAAGTGTTTCAAGTCCGTTAGTTTTACATTATAAAGAACATGTATTAATTGAAAAATCATTGAAGAGGAAATTCTAGTATCTTTTGCTGTTCTGTTAAGTGATACTGATCAATTGTAAAAGGGACTTGTACTCTCATGTTAACTTGGTCTGGCAAAGAATATAGCCATCCTTATGGCCTGTGGTATTAAGAGATACATGGTTTTGGATACAGAAATAAGTATAGCTGATTTCATCCGTGGCTGTATTTAGAAATTACTGGAAAAGAAGAAAAAATTGAGTAAACCCACCATCCTTCTCTTTTGTTGAATAAAGTTACTTGAACTGAACTGGCTTGCAAATAAATTCATCATCTTACTAAATTGTTATGGCTGGTCATCTGTTTGCATTCTCTTACTGACTTAATTACAAAAACTTCACAAATCTTTTGTCAAGATCTTTGTTAAGGGAACACTTCAATAGTGACAGAATTTCTATATAAATGTAAAAGTGAATGCTTCTTAATGAAATTCTGCCTCTGTGAGTCACACTTTATAAGTAATGCCAGAGAGGGAAGAGTAGGGAACTGCCCAGCTAAACTTCTTTTAACCTGTGCCTCTTTTGTAATCAAATAATGGTAGTCAGGGTTTCCAAAGAGATGAGGGTTTGAAAAGTGAGCATGCCAGCTAATAGCTGTGGTAGCAGGCTGAGGGCCACGGAACAATGCCGGCGCAGCGGCCTCTCGGTGCGTCTCTGGTGTGTCTGTGCCGCGGAGCTCAATAGTGAATGCGCAGCATTGTTCAGCTGGGAAGAGTCTCGGGGCGCTGGGGATGGCAGGGCAGACCGAGGGAAACTGATTTTCAACTTGCAGCCTCCTTGTCAGAGGGCTGGGAGAAGCCTGGGGGCAGTTGGCCGTTCCTCAGGGCTGCTCTGCTCTGCCAGCTTCGTGCTGGTCTGTGCGGGTCCCCTGCGGGGATCCACCGCTCAGCAGTGTGCCCGTGGGACAGCATGGAAGAGAGGGGAAGGATCTTTTCCCCCTTGTGATGCGTTTAATGTTTGATTAAGTGAAAGCTTCCCCGAGGGAAGTTGGAAGACGGCATTTGAATTTAAGGAAAAGCGTAGACGTAACAGAAGTTATTTTATTGAGGATTTACACCTTAATGGTCTGAATTTGGTCATAGGTTTTGGAAGAAGAGAAATGTTTAACTGTGTGGGGGTTTGGATGTTTCTTAAATAAAGAGACTCTAGATAAGTCATGAGAATGGCTCTTAGAATTACCTGGTAAGTTCCCATGTGTGTAGGCCACGAAATTGAGAAAGCTTTGATGTTCTCTCTATAAACAGGAATAACAAAAAGAATTGGGGTTTAGAATGGCTTGTTAGTTCTTGCAGTTCCACCACAGAGTTAATACATCCTCCCCTTCTCAGCCCCCCACCCTCACCTGTTTTAGACCACAAAATTGGCCTTTGTGGCCAAGCTTCTCCAAGTCCAGTCTGTGTATTTTGGATTTGAGAATTTGATTTGGATTCTGGCTCTAATATTTTAAAAAGGAAGGCTTTGCTACTTCTTTCTCATAGAAAACAAGCAAGTGGATAACCCAGACTAGGAAAGTGGTGGGACTGAATGTCCCTATCTGGAAGAAATATAAAATGCAAAGGAAAAATCTGAGAAAAGTAACTGCTTTAGCTGTACTAACTGGATTTAAATAGGAGTCTAAGTTTTTGTTTTCCCTGTCTGTGATCTAAACACTGAGAAGATTCATCTGAGTTGTTTACTAAATACCAATGGGTTTAGATGTTGTTTATTGTAGTTAACAAGAACTCTGAAAGCTGGCCTATATAGAAGTGCTTGAAGGCTGCAAAAAAGAAGTAGAATGGTACTGGCTATAAAAGCCAAAAAAGCAGAAAGATAGTAGCAGACTGTTGTTATCTGATGTCTTTTCATGAATGTTTTAAATTTCAGCTACCTTGCTGTGAACCACAAATTGGTACGTTTTTAAGAGGTTTCATGCCCCTCTCTTGTTTGTATTTGTCAAGGCTTTTTTTTTCCCTCCAGATTGACAAAAAATTGCATAATAAATCCAATGGTCAGAAGAAATCTGAAGATCCCTTTTTTACTAACTTTCTTTGTATGGTGTTACATGTCTATAAAATTCAATGGATATACCCCTGAATAGGAATGTTAGAGAGTTTTGGTACTTTGAAGTCAATAGGATTATTTTTCTGTAGCTGTTAGTAAAGAAGGCACAGGGATTCTGCAATATATATAGCTTTAATAAAATGACTGTCTGGTTCAAATTAAGCTTTTTATTGCTCTGATAAGAAAGCACAGAGAAAGCCTTATGACTCAGGAAGTCAGTTGCTGTGAATTATGCACCAAATGTTCTCTGTAACCAAGTCTGGGCCTCTAATCTGTTTGCTTCTTGCCCTGTGGCTTCTGAAGTGTGATTGTTGTCACTGTTAATCTTGAATTCTGATATGTCAATAAGTGTTGCAGGCATTAACACCATCTCCATATGGGTGCAGAGGCTGCACTGCTCTGTACACTGACATTGCAGAGATTTCCATCTCAATTCATGCTTTGCTTCTTGAATACAAAAACTCTAAGGAAGGTATTGCTTGTTGGGATAGGAGTTTTGCACTCAATGGTTTGTCTTCATGAAATAACAGCAAAGAAGTAGTAGGAGGTATTGCAGATGCTGCAGAAGGGCCTTAAAGCAACTCTGAAAGCATTGTGAAGGCTTCTTCATCACAAACCTGGATCTGTTGGAGTGGCTTTCATAGACAAGCCTGAAAAGCTGACAAGGCAGGGAAGGGAAGGGGAGGGAATGACAAGGAAGGGAAGTTTCATTTTCATGGAGCACTGTATTTTCTCTGTATTGCAACAGGCAAGGACATTGAGAGGAAAGGTGTAAAACATGATTCCCATAATTTAAAAATGCAGATGTTCTCCCCATGCTGCAAGGGGTAATTTGGAAGGAGCAAATCAAGGTAAACAGCAGTCCTGATGAGATAGGGTCATCAGTAGAAAATAAAAAATTAAGAACTGGGATGGCTACGTTTTTAAGGATCTGTTGTTTGTGGCAGCAACAAGACACCTTTGATTTTTCTGCTGTGACCAGTTATTTCTCTGCCATTTAGCAGTCTTAGTCTACTTGACCTTATTTATGTAAAATTCCACACTTAGCTGTAGAAGCAATACAGTGAAAAGACATTGTATATGTTAAACTCCTTTAAACCTGAACATCTGCTTGGTTTCTTTTTATTTCTTTTCATTTAAAGGTTTGTGAGATGTCAAAATACTGATTATTGTATTTTGTAAAAATCTACTGCAGTCATTTATTAAATCCAGAGTCCTTTAACTGTCATTGTGTATGTCCCTATTGAACTGGGATTTTGAAAGAGCTGTTAGCTGACTGTTGTAATGCCACCTTAAAAATAAGACCTAATGTTCCCTTTTAGGAGGATGAGCACAAGAAAACAACTGACTTGAAATGCCAGAGCCAGTCTGTGGTGCAGCCAGACCACCAATATGTCTTAGTTCCAACCTGTGTAGAATTTAAGGATTCTTCTCTCCAAGACGCAGACATGAATAGTGCTTTCTACAGCTTACATTTTTATTCAAGAGAGGAAACACAGAAGAAAGTTTTCATTTCATTGTAAATGTGAACATCTGTTAGGAGGAGCCTGCTGTTACTATTTCAGTTCTGTTTCAAAATCCTGGTTGCTTCCTGAGGTGCAGAGGAGGTTCCAGTAAGTGGCTTTAGTTGGAAACCAAATGGGAGAGATCATTTAGCTGTATTTAAAGAAAACCATCAATTATTTAAAGCTTCTGAAACTCACTTCTATTTGGCATCTAACATTGTCTGCTGTATCAGAGAAGTGGCTTTTATAAAATATGTTTTGCTTCATGCAGGATTTTCACTTGAGAGATTTGCGAGTCAACAGAGACTTTGGAGGCAGAAGCAAACAAAAAACTGTTAAAATTAGTTTAAAAGAACTAATCTATTTGTGCTAGACACTGTAGTTACAATTGAAATTGAAAGAGGTGAGTTGTAAAAGAATGTCTTCTTTAGAGTCACACAATTAAGTTTTTCATGGGAACTAGTAAGAATGATTCATCAATGCTACGTTTCCTTCTGAAACTGTGTCTCACTCTCTAAAGTTTCTTTTACCTGCTTTAAAGTGAGAGAGAGTCTTTTAGTCTTAAAAACTTCCCAATGTTCTTGGTAAAGCAACAAACGTTGTGTGCTATGTTGGCTGAACCAAGACCTTCTGTGTGCTCATGCTGCAGTGGGCTTTGAAAAATTGTGAACTTCAGTAGCAGCTTTAGGCTGCTTAGATGAAGTTGAAAATAGTAATGTGTTATATATTGGCCTGACAGGACATTTGCCCAGAGCAGTAGATTAGTCCAGGAAGAAGTAAAAACCAAATGTGGTGTCCAAGCACAATTATTTAGAAAACAATTGAACTGTGCCTTTTTAAAATTCTTTTTAAAGAGGAGAAAAGCCAGCCTTCAAAATTGACAAGGAGATGCAAAACAATTCTTCTAAAAGGCCTATAAATGGACGATTGGATCCATATGCTCTGTTTGTGTTGCAGTACATCAGCAGCATGTGATGGCTTGTTCCTTTTGTTAGGTGTCTCTGCAGCACTGTGTACAGATTAAATAGCTACTGCATTGCAGAGAGTTATTAATACATTACATTGCACTTCCAGGGAAGATGTCACTGTGTCCTTTAGCCTGAATGTACCTTGTGGTTGAGTTAGGGGTGATTTTTTAAAAAAAATTTTTACTGAGGATAACTTATTTTTGAATAAATTCTTAGCCAGCTGGGAACTATAAAATAACGTCATTCTTAACATCTATAAACTTCACTTATTGTTGAAGTTTAGAAAAATCAAAGCCTTGTTCCAAAATAAGAACAGGTCACCCTTCTCAAATCTTAATCCTGATACACTAAAAATGTGATCTTATGCCACTGTACATACAATAGAAGGAAGCAGGAGATGGGGCAGAGAAAAGTATGCAACTCCTAAAATATAATGCAGATAAACAAAATGCATGAAATATCAGAAAATGAGAAGTGGGGCCAACCCATTGTTTTTCTGACCCATCTGTGTACTGTTCCATTTGTGATGCACATCAGTAAAACAAGAGGCTTTTTGCTTTCCAGTCTTCTGCCCTGACAGCTCTCAGAGCTGTGCATGTTTAAAGTGATGGAGGTTGAGCAGTTGTTCTTGGGGAAATTCTTACGTGTGGGGGAAAATTCTGCTGATTTATACATGGGGATGAAAGGGAGAGCTAAGGTCAGGTGTGGGTGTGCAGAGATGAAAGACCAAGACAGAGCAAAGTAATGATCTCAGCTCTGTTTCCCTCTTCCTCTACCCCCAGGAGTGCTCGTGAGAGCTCCCTGTGCCGGTTCAGACTGAACCAGCTGAAGCTCATGCTGCAGAGCTGCAGCCCCTGATTTTACCCAGCCCACTGAAACAGATGTAGGGCACTTTCTGTCATTGAGACTTCAGAGTTCAGGAGCTTTGTCACCACTAAATGATGAAGCTGCTTATATTACTTGTATTTCTTAGGACTTCACAGAATTGACCAAGTAGTGCTCTATGTCTGGTTAATGCTCTACAGGTCTGTCCAGGAATTAGTTCAAACCTCTGACTCGGAGGTGATAGAAGCTTTGTAGGCAAGGTGGGCACAAGGTGTGAGGAAGCAGAGGTCCAGAGGAGTAAATCATTAGCTCCTGCCAGAAATATGTGTGCATGTGGAACATTGCAAATGTATGGTATATTTGCCATATTAAAGTGATTTGAGTAGCTGGGTGCTGCACTGTAGATGTAATGAAAATTTTGGCACCAGTGTTGTCCTTGCTGTGCCTTTGAGTGTGTCCAGGACTTACAGATGCCACAGTGAGTGGCAGCTCACTGTAAAGTATTTTGCACAGGTCTTGCAAAAAGGTCTTTTAATGTAAATATGTAAGTATTAAAAAAATCCTCAGAAGTTGTGGGAGAATCCAGAGAATACAGGAGGGAGCATATCTCAGTGATCTGTGATGTCAACATGGCAGGCTGTAAACACCTGATCTCTTAGCCTGGGTAAAAGGACTTTCACCCCAAGAGTGCTGATGTTCAGATCAAAGTGTTTCACAGCTTTGCCAATGGTCTCAAGGCTTCCTTTTCTACCTCCAGTTTCCTGCTGTAAGGCATTGTTCAAGGACTGTGCTCTTTAGGAATACTCTGAATGAAGCTGAGTCTGTGCCATGTGCAAGGACATAGGTAGTGGATTTCAAGTATAATTTTAAAGATAGAATGCCTCTTTGTGGGCTACATTTCAGCATGCAGCTGTGAGAGCACACCTGGAAAGTGGTGCCAGTAGCTGGGAGCTCTTCTGACTTCTTTTGCCTCCCAGCTCCAAGATGGAAATGCCACCACACCCTCTGCAGGCAAAGGAGATGTCAGCTTTCTCATGGGTTAGCAGGTTAGCACCAGCCTATATCCTTTTTTCTTATTTTCTGTTTTTCATCTTTTCTTTTCTCCTGCTTCTCCTCTCACTGTCTCCTCTCCTTTCATTTTTTTCCTTTTTTTTCTCTTTTTCCTTTTACTTGTCTTCGCTGTGATTTAGCACAGAACACTTGATGGTATGGTTTTCACATTTTCTTCTGAAATTAATTTCTTTTGCCCTGAAAAAAACCCAAAACCACTGAAGCTTAGCAAGCACTCTGCAAAAGCCTGTTCCTGTTTATGTTAGGGCAGAATAAGATCCAGAATGCTTCTATTTCCCAGCATCGTCCTATTATATTGCAAGTTCATGGAAGTTTCTAACGTAAACACAGAAATTTCACAGTAACAGCAAGTGATTTATTTGCTTTACATGCTTATCAATATTGTCTACAAATCAAGCAAACAAATGCTGTGGAAGTGGGGGCTCTATTTGATGTTTTCTCTGTGTTGTGCCTGGAAAAATGGAAGTTAGTGGGTGTTGCTCAGTGAAGTGTGCATTTTAAAGTTACCCACGGCGATGCCCATTGTCCTGTCCCTGAATTGCATGATGTCATATGTCATTTAAAGCTTGTAGTGATGCCGAAGGCTGTCAGTGCACTGGGAAAAAAGCGACGAGAAAGTTGTGAATCAGGTTTCTGTAAAGCCTTTGTGTTTAGGGTTTTGATAGATAAAAGCTGACTCATGCAATATTTCTGGCGAAGGAGCTGTACAGACTAGTAAGAGCTTCTCATTTTACCTGAGTGCCCAATGAGCTAATTCGGGAGCAGCTGAAGTCAGAGCCCGCGCCTCTCTCCCCTCTGCCGCACAGGTAGGTCCTGGGCTCTTCCTTCATTCGGGGAGGACTGGAAAAGAGAGAGGACTTGTTCAGCCCGGGTGTGAGGAGCCAGAGACATTCCTCAGCGGTGAGATACTGTCGCAGAGGATTTTCCCTTGCAATAATGTTCTCGGGTATTGGCGTGCTGGGTTGTGACAGAGGCTATTCTGCTTTACGTACTGCAGGCAGTGGGGGTGGGGGGACCGCAGTTGGACTGAGAGAAGCACATTAGTTGGTGACTCTTTTCCCTCGTTGTGAGATTTCTAATAAATGGGGTTCCTCAAAGTTCACTTAAAATACTTGGCAGAGGATCGTTTGTGACAGTCCAGGCTAGAAATCTAATCCTGCAAATATTGCAGCTCTCTAGTGTGCTGTTTTTCACAGAGGGTGTTAGTTTTAGAACTGGTATGTATTCATATACAAAATTTAGTGATTAAAAATCTGCTGACCTTCACTTGGACAGGATTCAGAGCAGAAGATAGGGAGTGTGTTTAAGATCATTTGGGATTGTTAGTGGATGGATTTTAATCTTTCTCAGGAAGCTGGAGAGTGTTTTTGTTTCTCAGTTCCAATGTTGCATTTTGGATTTGATACTGAATGTAGAAATTGTTCTCAACTAGTTTGCTTAATTGTATCCACAGTATGAATGCTTTATTTGAAATACGAAGATATCTCAGGGCAAAAAACCAGGAAAGATATTTCTTGTAGTCTCATTGCTTTTTGGTAGCTAAACTCCAGAGGTTGTGAGGACTGTAATTTCTGGTAATGTTGACTTTGTAGATAACACCTGAGGTGCTCTTTTTCTTGCCAGGAGAAAGGCAACAACAATGCTAATCATGAATATAAATTAACTTTGGAGTTTTTACTTATGCAGTATG
Organism: Agelaius phoeniceus; assembly: GCF_051311805.1. Lineage (NCBI taxonomy): Eukaryota > Metazoa > Chordata > Aves > Passeriformes > Icteridae > Agelaius > Agelaius phoeniceus. Next base: position 59,297,452 of record NC_135267.1, read on the forward strand.
TCGTAAAATTTCATGTGCAGTAAACAACTTGGAGGAATAAACACGTATATTTAGATAGGACTTGGATAACTTTAAGTCACTTTTATATTTTAAGACAAAGCACTTTATCTCTCATTGTATACTAATGTTCTAGCATAGCCAAAGCTGCAGAGATAATGGAAACCCATTTATCATTACTATGAATATAATTACAGGAAGGAGGTTTTTGTTAAAGAAAAGCAAGTGATAGAAGAAGGTTATGCATTTTTGGTGAGAACTTGTTTATGACTGCACAGTGAAAACCCGAGACTTGCCAAGCTGGTTGTTTTGCATGTGCCTTCAGCCCCGTAACTAATATTAGAGTTGCCTGTTGGGATGAAACAGTAGTATTCCTTGCCCTTGCATGTCTGTGGAGCAAGGGACGTGTCATTGTTCTTGCTGGGGAGCACTCTGGGGTCGTGCCATTCCAGTGTGTGTGTGACACAGGAGCAGGGAGCTTTGCAGGGGCTGGGAAGGGGGAGAGAGTAACTGAATTAATGCAAAGGCACAAACAAGAAATGACCTTGTTTGGGGAGCACGTTTCCTTATGAGTAGGGACAAGTAGTAATTATCCTCCTTTCAGTGCTGAACTAACAAGTAATTACTGTTATTCCTTAATTAAAGTATGCAAATTGAAGATTTTTTTTTTCTCCCCAGACTGAGTTAAATACCGTTATTCACAACTGACAAAAGTTCTCAATATTATTTTGGTTCATCCTTGAAAAGGTTCAGTAACCAAAAGAAAGCCTAACAAAAAAAGCAGTGAACCACGCCAGACATGGGTCAGGGTATAGAGGACTTGCTCAGAGTGTGTGCCTCTGTGGGCTCTGGGGGTACCTACAATTTCACACAGTATTTGCAGACTGAGTTTTGATGTATGCACCTACCTGCTGGTGCTGCTGCTGAAACTGGGAGGTTGGGGTGGACTGGGCTTGTAAATCAGTCCCACGGGGTATGGGACAAAGTACTTGCTTTTTATAGTAAGTTTCTATGAAAGACAGAAATTTGCAAGAGGTTACAGGGTTTGCAAAGGCACTGGGTCAGTTATGATTCATAGAGAGCAATCCTGGGGAAGGCTGTTTATTCTCTCTTTACTCTCATTAATTCATTGGTGAATTTCTCACCAGGCATTTGCTACAGACCTTAGGTAGCTGGTGCGAGGGTGAAGTTACTTAGTGGTACAACTGCAGAGTAAAACTACTCTTCAGAGTTCTGAAAAGCCAAATACAGATGCTGACAAGAGAAAAGAGGATAAGCATGTGGCTGTGGCAGTGAACTCCATTCAACTGCTCTCTGTCCTGATGCCCTTGTGACTGCAGAAATCATCTAAAAACTCTTCCTAATTTTAACAGCAAGGGTAATTGTAGAGGTTATTTTCCTACCTAAGTGTTTTAAGATGATCAAGTCCAACTGTTAGCCCAGTGGTTATGCCAATTCCACCACTAAACCATGTCACCAAGTGTCACATCTACACATCCTTTTAATACCTCCAGGGATGGTGACTCCACCATTTTTCCCTGTGTACCCTCTTCCAGTGCAGTTGTGGTGGTACCACAGTCATTGGTTTTTCTGGGTCTGAATTGAGGGCACTTGAGACAGTAATTCTTGTACAGCCCATTTGGTAAAGAAATATTTCCTAGTATCCAATATAAACCTCCCCTGGTACAACTTGAGGCTGTTTCCTCTTGTTCTAATATTTGTTATTTGGGAGGAAAGGCCAAACCCCATCTGGCTACAACTTCCTTTTAGGGAGGTAGTTATAGAGAGCAATAAGGTCTCCCCTGAACCTCCTTTTGTATTCATACCCTCACCTCTTTCAGATGCTCCTCATAAGATTTGTGCTCCAGACCCTTCCCAGCTCTGTTGCCCTTGTCTGGACACACTCCAGCACCTCAGTGTCTTTCTTTCAGTGAGGGGCCCAAAACTGAATGCAGGATTTGAGGTGTGGCCTCACCAGTGCCAATTACAATGTTCAGATGGGTTTCTGAAGACAAACTTGTGAAGCCTTGGAAGATTGACAGATCCAGTGTTACTGGGAAGGGCTATAGGTTTTTCCCAGCTCCCTATACCTGAGGCAGGAACTGAGAGCTGGGCAGAAGCAGGGTGTGCCCCCAAGCCCTGATTTCCATGAGCAGGGTGTTTGGTGTAGCACTTGCCAGCTGAGGGAAGGGAGCTGCTTCCTGGTTCCGTGCCATGCTGAAATCCCCACTCTGCTGTGCCCTGCCTTTCTTCCAGGTGTGCCAGCTGCCCAGGTGCCTACCTGCTGCTCTGCAGGAACCATCACAGTGCACCCTGAGAAACATATTTTACTGGTTGGAGACACGGTGCACAAAATTGTAACAGAACTCTCTACAGAGAAGCCAAATGACAATTTATATCCGCCTGGGAAAGGAGTAAAAATGAAGTAAAAAGTAACTTTTCAGATTAAGAGTCAGGATGAGGCTCTGAGGACACAACAGACCAAGTAGAAAATAGCTAGTTTGGTGTAATTTATGTAGAAACATACAGGTATAGCAATTTGTATAAAAAATAGAGGAACTTGGATCAACCATATTGCATGCAATTAATTAGCCATGCCTTGCAGTTGCCTGGGGTTTGCCAAGGTCACTGGGGATGCAGGTGTTAAAGAGCAAGCCCATTTTTACTATTCCAACTAATCCTCAGCTTTTTTAGAAAGCAATGACACTGTCATTAAACAAGAGAATAAGTGGATTTAATTTGGTTTTCTAAAACATGTTAGGTTCTCCTAATGCTTCTGGCTACAAGTGTGTCCTATGTAAAACTACCTTACCATTTTTTCTGACTCCACTGTCATTGATGTGAACTGTATTTTGCTTCTATTTTTTATATTACTGAAAATTTTTGTGAAGCTACTTTTTATAATATTACAAAAATTCTTCTTTTTGTGAAGCATTTTTGTAATACTACTATTAATTCCTTTGCATTATTACCTGAGAGGCAGACCATATGTCAATGAAACAGGAAGAAAAGAATGTGAGGTAATGGAATTTCATAAGACTTTTACCTTTACTTCCCTTCTAAATGTAGCTAATCAGGTGTTTCTTTGTCATGTAATTTTAGTAAAATACCTTGAAGTAACTTACCGGAAGTGCTGCTCCTGTTATCTTGTTTATCCTGCACATTTTTCAAGGGGGCATTTTTCGTTCAGCAGTGTTGTGCTTTCTAACTTGAATGTGAAAAATGATCCAAAGCTGATAACGAAAATACATTCTTTCTTATCACCAGTAATAGCAACGCACACATCATTTTCTGTACCCACATAGAAACAAGAGAATTTCAATTTTCTCTTTTATTTCTTCTGCATTTTTCTGTTTTAATTTTCCCCGATTTTATTGCTTTATATCTTATTTTTGAATTGGTACTTGATGTGATTTTTTCAAAAAGGGTATGAAAATATGCTTCTGTGCTTCAAAACTAGAAGAAACTGGCACAAAGAAAGGCTATAGATTTTCAGACTACAAGATAAAACCAGAGGTACAGACCTTCTGAATTAGGTTTTTAATCTCATGGCCAATTTCTAACCCTTGTACTGAGCAAATTACTCTCAGTGTTAATTCTTTGCAACACCTTGAGGGCAATACTTCTTCTTAATAGAAAGCTAATCCCATCATGACTGAAATGGTTTTAGTAATACTCATATACAAATGAAATCTTATGCATTCAAGATAGGCCAAATAAATCGAAACATTCTTCTCTGGTATTTTATTTCTGCTTGTTTTGGATTTATTTTGAAAAATGGGAGAGTTGCTTTCAGCTTTGTATGAAATCCTCCCCCTGCTCTGACAGCTGCAGGAGCTGTGTGTCGGGGAGGTTTCTGCTTGTAATTGCACAGCAAGTCTGACTCAGTTCAAGAAGGGCCACCTTAAAGGTTGGGCGGGTTTGATTTGCAGCTTTATGGTTTCTTTACTGAAACTGCTGTCAAGAGCTGTAATTACTTGTATGAATTTTTGAAAAGTTGTCACTGGACTAAAATAAGGACTAAGCTACTGTTCTGTGGGTAGCTTCAGTATTGCTTTTCTTCCTAAATTGTTGCAAGTTTCCCTTTTTTCACAGGACAGGCATTATGAAATTCCATGAGTTTGTGGAAAGATTCTTTTGGGGATGACACTTCTTACTGAAACAGAACTTTGAAGTATTGAATTTACCTGCAGCTACTTTTGCTGATTCTTATGCTGTATTACACACAACTTGGCCAGAGACAAATCTGCATTGCATCGTGGACAGTGTCCTGCAGGGCAGTTTGGCAAGGAAAATAAAGCAGAATTGAAATGCCAACAGGAAGACAGACATCTTATTTTGTTGTTGCAATGATCTGAAAAACAGCTTAGGGTCAGTTCAGCAGGGGGTAATATTCTGGCTTGAGCAGAACAGTTTTAGAATTACTTATTTTTCCCAATAGAAAACTGAATTATTTGGCAGCATTCTTTCCGGTGGGGACTCTTTCTTCAGACACTACATTATTTTCTTTGGGAAATCATTCTGCTTTTAGTATTTTTGTGCAAGCCACAGAGCTGGTAATTGATAACTGCTTTTAGGTTTTTTAAGATTTTTGGCTTTAGGGGATTCAAAATGAAAGATGCTTTCTGGAATCACTGTCTGTTTCTTGAGGTTTCCAAACCTCCCAAGCCAGGGTCGGGGCTCAGCTGGGAGATAGCAGGGACTGCTCCCAGTAAACTTATGTGGGTCTTTTATAACCTTAGAGAAAATGTTTTGAGTTCTGTTTTTCTCCTGTGCTGAGCCTGAGCAGTGGATGTGCTAGCGACAAGCCCAGCACAATGGCAGAAGAAGGATGTGCCAGAGGCAGAAGTGTGAGCGGGAGGAATGTGGTGTTGTAGCCCTTATTGGGGGATCCCCACAATCTAAAAAGCATTAGAGTTACAGTGTGCCCCAAACCATGTTGTTCTGGTTGTCTTTTGGTTTAAATTGAGTTTTGGCTGCTTTCTATGCAAAAAGCTTTAAAAGTATCTGCCGTCAACTTTTGCGTTGCATGGAGCAGGAACAATAAACCCACTTCTTGTTTGTTTGTTTGTTTAGATGACTTCCACTTACCTCTTGATGTTGTACCAGCTGTGACAGAGGCCCTTGACTCCAAGAAGAAGGAGGAAGATTTGCACAAGGAGAGCAGAACTTTCCGCTACTGTGAGAAAAACACCATGGACCTGTCAGACAGTGACCGTCCTGTCAGCTTTAGTTCCACTTCCTCCTCCACATCCTCCAGGGACAGCCACTGCTCCTTTGGAAGCAGAATGACCTTGGTTTCAAACAGCCACTTGGGTTTGTTTAACCAGGATAAAGAAACAGGTGCCATCAAGCTAGAACTGGTCCCAGCCAGGCGATTTTCCAGCAGCAAGACATGCAGAAACTCTGCTGTGGAGCAAGAGGATCCTGAGGGAAGCCTTGAGAAAAGGCCAAGCATGCCAAGGAAAGCAGAACCAAAAGGAGCAAGCAAGAACTGTGCAATGTCCCTGGTCACAGAGCCCACCAGTCCAAAGCTCCTCTACGTAGACAGAGTCGTCCAAGAGATTCTGGAGACAGAGAGGATGTATGTGCAGGATCTAAAAAGCATTGTCAAGGTAGGGTGCTTGGTTAACACAGTGTTGACTGCTCCATAATGCCATTTTTTACATTGCTTGATTTCACAGTGGGCCAGATGGACTTGACAATGGAATTGGCATTTGCTGGTCTTTATAAATTAGTGTAACATCATTGTTCAAATGTATTTCTAGTTTTTATTTGATTAGATAAATCTGAGATGTTACTGTGTGTTCATGAAGAAGTAACAGAAAAAAACATCCTACAGCTGACAGCAGTAGTGAACAAAGAGTGATAAATGCTTTGTAGTAAAAAAATATAATATTTTTATATTTACAAAAAAAAAATTAGAATGTCCTAGAATATATAGTAAGAAGCAAGAGGGATCTAACTGCTTTTCATATGCTTTATCTGAAGGGTCTTACTGATTTTTCCCAGTCTTCCCTGAGTCCTAGCCCTGCAAGTTCCTGCCTTTTTCCCTGTCCCTTTCATACAGCTCACAGCTGCAGTCTGTTCTCTCTCTCTCCTTGGCATGTAGTGTTTAATATGGCATATGTATCTGCTGGAAAATACTGATTGTTGGCTGTAATATGAAGGAATCACATTTTCTTTAATGCTTATTCTGAATGGCTGTAGCATTTATTAGCAGCAGTAGAGTTTTTGTCCAATCCCTAGCCTAACAGTACCTTTCATTTTCTCTTTCTAGTACAGAGAAAAATATGGATGAGTCCTTCTGTGGATTGTTCTTTTCACTCTGTACTTGTGTCTGTGTCATCAGCATCATTCTGCTTTGCATTTTTTAAGATGACAGTTGATTTCCTTAGCTATTGTTTGTAGCCTACATGTTTAACACACAAAGAAGTGCTTAGTGTGCTGTTTGTAGAACCTGGAGCTCCAGGTAGGTGTATGTGGCCATCTGAGATAGGAAATATCAGCCAGCTGGAGACACTCTTCCCCACCCTCAGCTCTAAGCTGCATGGTCCCACAATAGCAGGGGAAAAATGTGAAGGCTTTGATAACTAAAATGCATGTTGTGATTAAAACAGCAGCACCCCACCCTGCAAAGTTCTGAGAAAGGTTGCTGCTTCTCCAAGATTTCATTGGTTTCCATAGCTGGTGCTGTTTCACTACATTCAACGGTTGCCTGAGTTTCATTTTGGAGTGCTTAAGGTTATCATATATTGCAGAACCAAGTCAGTTTCTGTGTATAGTAACCACCCATTAGGCATGACTTCCATGGTTTTGGTTCCTTAGCCCTCACTCATCCTCCTATGCTGTGAACTGTACAACTTGAGAAACTGAAAACTAAAATGAATATCTTGTAACAGATTTTCCAATTACAAGCAAGAATACCAATAAGTGTTTTCTGGAAAATACTTCAAGCATCACTACAGTAGATGTAGAGTGAATAAGGCAAATGCATTTTTAGTTATGGAAGAACTTGAAGGAGTTGTGAACCTGTGAAATGCCCAAGCCTGTTTCCTGCAGCAACTGATAAAGAATCTAGAAAGCTTCATGTGAAACTGTCTGATCCAGCCTCCCAGCTCAAGCAGTGCTGTCCTAGAGCACTTGGCACAGGATTGTGTCCAGATGGTCCTTGAATACCTCCAGTGAGGGAGACTCCTCAACCTCTTTGGGCAGTCTGTTCCAGTGCTCAGTCTCCCTTCCTCATATTCATGTAGAACTTCCTGTGCATCAGTTTCTGCCTGTTGCCTCTCACCCTAGTGCTTGGCACCCCAGAGAAGAGCCTGGAAGCATCCTCTTAACACTCTTTCTTCAGGTGCTTGCTTGACAAAATTCCCCTCTTCTCAAGGCTGAACAAGCACAACTCTCTCAACCTTTCATTGTAAGAGAGACCCCCCCAGTGCCCTAATCATATCCATTGTCCTCCACTGGACCCACTCCAGGAGCTCCATGTCTCTGGTGCTGAGGAGCCCAGGACTGGACACAGCACTCCTGGTGTGGCCTCACCAAGGCTGATTAGAGGGGCAGGATCCTGTCCCTTGACCAGCTGGCAATGCTTTTCCTAAGGCATCCTCGGATACCATTCGCCTTCTTGGCCACAAGGGCCCACTGCTGGCTCATGGAGAGCTTGTTGTCCACCAGGACCCCCAGAAGCTTATGTGCAGAGTCTAAAAGTAGTAAGGAGGGCTGGGGTTTTTTTTCTGTGTCAGGGTGCAGTTTTTTTTTGGCAGAGGGAGGGAGAAAGAGGAGGGGGGCAACCCACATACAAAGAGCTAAAAGCTGAAGAGGAATCAGATTGAGAACAGCATAAGAACAAAAAGGAAAAAATCAATAGGTGCTATTTTAATCACCCTCTACCCCATCCAAGAACTATCATTAGAGATGTAATCTAATGCTTTTTGTCCTCTAGTAGAGGGATTTGCTGAGTTCTCTGTAGGCAGTAGAAACATACTTAAAAAGAATATGTTCTCACTGTTGTTTCCAGGACTTTCAAACAGGTTTCAGGGCTGGAACTGAAAGGGTGTCAACACTCACATCCATGAATCTACATTCTCTACATTTCTGGTATAAAAATGCAAAGCAAATTTGCATGTATTTTCCCTTCCTTTGGTGGGAGTGCTATTTGTTTGGCTTTTAGATTTTTAGGGGGTGGGAGCTTTTTTGTATTAGTTTCAGTGGTGGTATTGGGGGTGTTGGTTTCGTTTATTTCTCTTGATCATTTCTTTTTTATATCCACGCTCTTTCCCATTAGCCAGATCATTAATGAATACATAAACCAGGATGGAAGGCAGAATAAGCCCCTAGTGTATGCCACTAACCACTGGCCTCCAACCAGATTTTGTGCCTGTGATCACCACCCTTGGGTCCTGTCAGTTCAGCCAGTTGTCAGTCAAACTTTCTGTCTGCTTATCCAACTGCTGCTCCTCCAGATTGTGCATGAGGATGTTAAGGGAGTTAAAAGCCTTCCTGAAGTCAAGGTAGACACTATTCACTGCTTTCCATTCATTTACCAACCCAGTCATTTCATAGTTAAAAGGTTATCAGACTGGTCAACTTTCCCCTGGTGAATACCTGATGACTGCTCATTACCTTTTTGTCTTTAGTGTGCCAGGAACTGGTTTCCAGGGCTAGCTGAGCACAAATGACCTACTAACGTGGATGATTGTGAAATTGCATGTAGGATCCTGGTACTAGTCATGTCAAAAGTCAGCTCATTAAGAGTTAGCCTAGCACAGTATTTTGGGCAGTGTCCTTTCCAGCCTATATTGTCCTTAGACCATGGAGTTGTCATGCCTGAAGTAAAATACTATGGAGGAATAGGGCAAAATAGAATTTCATCCTTTTTTATGCCCATATTGACCTAATGATGTTAGGTCATTGGTTAGTAAATAAAGTCATAAATTCTGTTGCCTTTTAAATATCTGGGTGATCTTAACAGTGCGAGGTTGTTACACAGAAGTAGAAGTTGACTTCATGGGATGTGGTTAATGTGATTTTTAAGTGATCCTGGAGAGCTGCTGATGTTTTCCAGTTTTCTTTCCAACTGCTGACAAGAAGTATTTGGCAGGCTTAGGATGAGTGAGAGGAGGCTGTACAGGTGCTGTTTGGCACCTTTGTTCCAGGATAAGCATTAAAAACCAACTGCTTTTCTAGCCAGTACAGCCATTTTGCCTGTGACCTGGAAGGACAGTTGGGTTAGCATTGTTTTGAGGCACGCTGCTGTGATTCTTGCACAGGCAAGCATTGCAACAAGGATAGAGTGAACTTTACCACCATTTGCTATGTTTTATCAGATGATCTGTTAAGGATAATTACAATTTTGTATGAGTGCAGCTTGAAGCTTGTTTTGGGCAAGTTTGTGATGAGAAATTGGATACCTCTGCTTCCTGCTTGTGTCATGCTGACAGGTGTACTGGCCAGAACAGAACTCACTGACCTTTTCCTCTTCAGGACTTAGCCTGACTTTTTCAAGTTGTAATGTAGTTATAATAGACCTAAACTTCAATTAGAGAGTCACTTACTGAAGTGATTTTATTTTCCCCTGAGTAAAAAGCAGTCCCTGAAGTTATAAAAAAATCTGTGTTTTGCCCTTGCAGTTCATAGGTGTCAGAAGCCCCCGTTCGTAATGTGTATAAATGCTTGCAACTGTAGAAAGACATAGACATTTCTGTTTTACCTTTGCAAAATAAAAGAACGATGCAAATGCACTATTACAATACTTGCATCTGCACCCCTGTCAGTATAAAAATGTTATTAAAAGGTCATTGGTATCTATAGAATGACTAGAAGGGGCTAAAGTGTGCATTGTCAGTGTATTTCACATATATTGATGTAAACATAGGTTGAGCTTCAGAAATCTTGAACTCTGTCTAAAATCTGGGAGACTTCACTTATGTGAATTGATTCCTCTACACTTTAATCCCAAATGTGACTTCCTTTTTTAAAGCATCTCCACTGTACCAGTTGAAGTCTTTGTCCTTTCTCCTCTCCAGATCTTTGGTCCCTGGCCCCCTCCTCTTATACTTAAGTCTCCTTATTTGAAAAAGTCCCATTCCCCTCTGCACAATCTCCTGCTTGTGATCTTTCTGCCTCTCTGTCCTAAGTCTTCTCTCAGTAAATCCCACCTGCATCCCATCAGTATGTTGTCTCATTTCCTTACATGATCTTTTGCTTTTCAGTATTAAACTTTCTCATGTTCTTCATTTCTGCTGATTCCAGAGCTCTCTCCATAGTTCTCTCAGCAGGCCTGACAACATTTTCATCACCATTCCTAATTTTTCTGCCCTCTTAAGTACACAGAATTTAAGACGGGTGTCCACCAGGCTTTCCTTGGTTCCCATTTTGTCCTTCCTATCTTTCTGTAGTACTCCTTTATGTCTCCTCTGCCCTGAAATTGCACAGCATGCTTTTCTATACTGTTTATGGCTTGCAGAGAGTCACTGAGATGTGGGAACAATCCTTTCCATGCTCTTGCCTCAGAAGATCAGGTCTGAGCCAGATATCACTGGCAGCACCTGAGAATGGCACTTGTGGGTTAAGGCCTTGTGAAGCCTGAGCTGAACCTTGCAAAGGACCATTGCTAGAGATTCCTGTTGATGATACATTAATTTGGAGGGTTTCTCTCCCCCCTACCCCAGTATGGTCAAAAATAGGGGAATTTACATTAAGGCAGCAAAAGGCACTACTCTGAGAAACAAAGTCTCCATTATGTTGAATCTGCTGCTGTTCTCTCCCTGAGACACGAGGATATGGTTCATGTCCCTGCTAGTCAGCCTGGGGGTGCTTGTCTTCTCAGGGGAAAGGTCACCAAAATTTTTCAACATGAGTGAAAAAAGGGCATTCTTTCTCAAAAAGCCCCAGGGGAAGGGCTTTGCTGAAATCTCCTGGAACAGCTCAGCAGGGAGGCAGGTTTCTGGCATGGAAAGCTTCATCTGAGGTGAACATGTCTGTTGAAGCTGTATACCCCTTGTGGGGTTGGGGGCAAGCCTTGCAAGGGGAAATGTTGGATGTTTGAGGTAGATACGTGTTGGGGCACCAGTGATGAAGGGAAACCCTTCTGAGAGGAAGTCAGTGTCGGAATGTTATTGTTCCCTGTTTCCTGTCTCCTGGTGCTGCAGCTAGAGGACGTCTCCCTCTCTGTTGTAAGCAGTTAGTTAAAAAGACCACTCTGAAGACTGCAGTGTGCACATTGTCACTTGTGATGTGCTAGTAAAAGCATAGCTGCTTGTGCTCTGGGTTTGCTGGGTAATGTAGCTCTGAAAGTTAATTCTCTGGGAGTTGCCATATAGCTAAGGCAACTCATAATGTTTGTTCCCACATTATAGTTAATTTCTACACGTGACCTCTTTTTCTATGCCTGCTAACCTGCATCCCTGAGAAAGACACCTTTGGGTCACTGACATAGGTTGCATGTGAAAATTTGGATAAACAATTTAAATTACGTGAAAAACAAATACTATGTTTTGTATAAATGCAGTATGATTATGCAACAGTGATAAGTTTAATTGTGATTAGTATTTGTTAAATTTTTGAGCTGAATTTTCTCACTGTTTTTCTTTTATACATGAAGAAAGAGCAGTGTCAAATTCTGATTGACCTCCTTAAGGGAAAGCTTGGCTTAAAAGCAAGGGAGGTTTTGTCCAGTGATACTGAGATATCACAGCTGAAACTGAAGCATCTCAGTACATGTCCAAGAGGCCTTCTTGAAGTTTGTGAAGTTTAAACAGAGCCATATAAATCAGAGCAGAAAAATGTTCCACTTAATAATTTGTAATGAATTTGTAAATAGGTTTATTAGAGGGCAGTAATGTTGTGTTTTGTTTCTGGAGTTGCTGTTATGAATCAGGACCAGTGCAGGCTGCTGGGAAGGGAGGTAGTTAGGAACATCACAGGGTAAGTTACCAAACAGGTGTAAATAGCTGTTCTGGCTACCTTTAAATAAAAGCAAATCAGACTTCTTTCTCTGATGCATTTCAGAGATAGTTCAGTTTTCCCTGTGGACTTCTTCCTTCCTGTATGTGAGCCATATTAAACATCCTTAAGCAACCTAAAGTGGTGGAAGTATACACAAACTGGGTTTTGTGTTTGTGTCTTAAATAGTTTTAGATGCGGTTGTTTCTGGAGCTCTGAGATCTTGAACAGAAGTGTTTTGCCAGCTACATATGCTGTAAACTCCTCATCATATGTGCCCTTTAATGATGCCTAACAAAAGCAGAGGCAAAACCCAAACCTCGTTTTGCTTCTGGGCAGGATGGGAATGGTTCTGGGTTTTGGAGAAAGAGGTTTTATAGCTGTACAGTAGGAATATTGTGTGTTGTGGACAACCAGAAGTAACCTAATAAACAATTTGTGTGGTGTAAGCATCTGCTTATGCTGTGGCATGAACAGGGAGCTGTTTGTAAACTAACTTCACAGAAAATACACAAAGCCAGGGTTAAATATACCGATTCACGTTTTTTCTTATCTGCATTATCACTACTTCGGTCTTATTTCTGCTGGCAACATTCATAAATTTCTTTCATTCAGCATGTTCCCAAGTAAGACACTGAATAAAATATCATTGCTGCCTTCTGTTTCCTTCACCTGTACTTTGCATCCAGTTCTTATCTTACAGCTGCATTGTAGAAACTTGCTGGGACAGAGTCTGTCTTTGTCAGGTGATTGCAGAGCTTCACTGGTTGACTGGGACTGCAGACATTAAGACAGCACAAATGTATAGCCATAGCTTTGGGTTTGTTTTAAGGTCAGCTCTGTGTTTGGACAGCACAGAAGGGTGAGTTACACTGCAGTAATAAATGAGCTGTCTATAAATGTACAGTGAGCCTTTCTTAAGCTGTGGGTGGGAGAGAAGCAGCAGGGAGGGCTGCTGCTCTTCCAGGGAGCCACAGAATTGCCAAAAAGCCTGGCTGCTGCTGCTCTTGTCCTCCCTTTTCTGGCAGCAGGGTGTAAATCATTCACCCGTGCTGTCTGCAACCTCCTACCCACTTGCTGAATATGAATGAACATAGATTAAAGGATGGAAGTTAATCTTCTGTTCCAGAAAGCTTTATTCTTTTGGGAGCAGGGAGGCAAGGGGAAGATGTAATTTAAATATGGAGTGTGCCATTTAGGAGTGCTGGTGGCAGCCAGGGGACTCCAGGATTGAAACGTCCTTCCTGTGACTGCACTGAGGCTGGAGCAGGAGGTTGTATCCCTGCCTAGGGGGATGCATGGAGCCCTTCTGGGATTCAGGAAGTAACAAAAGAGAGATCTGTTCACCTCTGCCCTCTGTCTTGTTGTTGCTTACTGGCCGTGGATAAGGAGCTCCACAGAGCAGAGCAGCAGCAGCTCTACAAAAGTTTATAGAATAGGCAGGAAAACTGTGAAGAAGAGGTCTGAGAGTGGAGAGGCAGGGAGAGGATGTACAGTTTATGCTGCAAAATTTTCAGTAAGCATTACAATGTTTAATGAGATTATATCTTTTTTGCAGAATAATTGGGATTTTCTGTAAAGAAATTCCATCATGTGGAGGTGGTATCTTAAAGGCAAAAATTTCTGCATTTCCACCCAGGCCATAGTTTCTGGACTTTTCTTTGTGTATATACTCATTTCCATTTTGGTCCGTGGAAACATTTGACTACTTTTAAAGTTGTTGTATCACTGTTATTAAATATTACTTGTCAGTGAAGAGTGTTCTAGTGATCCATGACCTTTAAGCCTGAATGCTTAACAAACCACATAGTAGTATCTCTTTTCTGCTCTTACCACTCCTGCAAATTAAGGTGTGGAGGTAGCTGCTATTTTTCCTGGTTTCATGAGCAGACCATTTTGCAAATAAGACACTTGAACAAAGTTTTTCCTTGCAAACCACCCACTATAAAGTTCCATTTCATTGCTCTTCATATATTCATAAGAAAAGCCATCCAGAAGTCTCTGGTAATCATGTGGTTACTAGGGTTAAGATAAATGTGTGTTTAGGATGTGTGCAGATTTTCTCCATTTTGCTGGGTTTGCATATTCTTTGGAAAACAGACTCTTTCAGTTTCCCTTCTTGTGTTTTAAAATAAACATTTCTCTTCTGGAATGTCTCATTTAACTTGTAAGCATATTGAGATCTCTTTTAAAAATGTTATCATTCACTTGCCTTACAAATTGGGGGAAAGTTTATTTAACAGGGCAAGGGTCTACATCACAAGGCTCAGGTTCTTTTCCTAGGCAATTCATATATTGGAAGTCCAAATATGCCTAAATAATTCTCAGTGTTTTGTTTGATTATGGTTCAATTACCTTATAATCAGACCCACTAAAGTGCGTTGTGAAAAATAATTTATAGATGTCCTGATGAAGTTTAGTATTTTTTTTAAATTTATAATTACTAAGAACTTCCAGCTGGTTCTTTTTTGAGTAAGATTGAGATTATTGAATGATGATGGTGATGGACACCAATGATATAGATCTAGAAATCTTTACAGCACTTCATCTGCCTGGGAACCTCAAACTAATTGACATCCTAATTACTGCTACTAATATTACTATTATTGTGTTCATTTGGCTGTTTTCATTACTGTTCTTATTTCTTCTGTGTTTCCTTTTAACTTCAGAAAGGCATTAGGTGAGGGCATCACATTACTCCTTAATGACATGTCAGTAAACTACTGATGGCATTTGTAATTCCGTGATCTCCACCTGTGCTCTGAACTTGTTCCTTACCACACCTCTGAGCAGCAATTTTGAGTGCCGCCTTCTGGGAAAAAAATCCTGTAACTCTGATGTGGCAGTGGGTGCTGCCTGATAACTGAAGAGAAATGTGGGACATGGTTTTAATCAGTGGGTTTCAACTTAAATAAGTTTGTGTGCTGAAGTGTCTAAGTGGGGTTTCACATGAGTTTCTGTTCCTGGTGATTTACCCATAATCATCTTTACAGATGTTGGACCATTTACAGGACTTGTCTATGTACAAGCCATCAATCACAATTTCAATGTGAGTGCTTTTAATGCATCTGTAAAATTACAGTTTGATTTAATTGACAGCCTGCCTTTCAAGGTGTCTTTTTAAGATGGGAGATTTTAGCATGGAATTCCTGCAGTTGAACAAGGGAATATTATTAAACTCTGACCATGTTTCATTAGAGCAAAAATTCACTACAACAAAGAAGGCAAAAATCCATGAGGGCAGTCCATCCAGGCAGGCTGACAGTTCAATGCTGGATCAGCTGCTGTCAAGTTTTAACCCTCCCAGAGAGCTTTATAGGCACAGCATTTGTGCTAAAACATCTCATGGGACACAAGAAGAAAGCATACACTGGGCAGAAAGAGAGGACATAAGAACCTTGACTGGTGGAGTAGGCATTGTAGGACATGTGAGTCGCCCCACCCCAGTCCTAGGAGGGAACTGTGGGACAGAGCTGGAAATTGATACAGGCATCCTCTGACACTGGGGCAGGGGCAAGAGGATGTGTAGAGCTTGCTTTAAAGGCTCAGGCTCTAAAGCAGTGAGGGGGAACCCAGAGCTGCAGGAAGCTGTTCTGCTATCTCCCAGCCATGTTCGCTGGCGAGGCAATTGTCCTTGCCCAGGGCCCCTTTGAATGGATTCAGTGCAACAATGTTGAGGGACCTCTCACTGACAGAGTTTTCCAGGGCAAATTCTTTAGTTCATTTCCTGAGATTAGCTGTGCTCTGGCAGCTTGAAGTCCTGTGACAAGATCTCCTGACTGTTAAATTGTTGACATTGATGTGCCCTAGAAATTTCTAACTTTGTATAGGACTGTGCCTGTGCTCATGTCTGCATGGGCACAACTGTTCAAAGGCAGCCTAAACCAAAGAAAGCGTGTGTTTCCAAGGTGCAAGGCATAGTGTTAGGACTAAGGAATCTCTCACTGCTAATTTTGGCTGACACATAACTCCCCCCGTGGCTTTCCATGCATGTGGATGAAGCCAAGGGGACCTACTAGGGGTCACTAGGGGTCACTACTTCCAGGCCTTAGTAGAAGCAAATGGGACAGTGTTTTAATATCTATAATATAGGTGAGGAAGTTCAATGCCCCTCAGGAATAGCTACATAGAAAAAAGTACTTTTTTTTTTTAAAATCCACTTCTCTAGGAAAAATTTCAGTTAATACTGTTAACTTAATTTATTTACAAGCCCCTAACTGTGTGAAGTGTAGGGAGATCTCTGTCATGGTCACCTTACTCTGCTGTGTTAAACAGTGGAAATAAAACTTACATGTGCTTTCTCTATTTTTAGTCTTTCCTCATGCCCTGTTCTCCTGAGTGCTCCCACCATCAATCTTTGCCCTTCCTACATGCAGTCAGTCAGCAGAGTATCACCTTACCGTGTCACGCTTTATTGCCGCTGCCCGCGGGCTGCGTGTGAGCCAGCTGCACGTGTCACTTTGGCACTTGGCACTTCCCAGGAAGCTGTGAGCTTGGTGTGGACCCTCCACCATCTGCCCAGGGAGAGGGCTGGTGCTGGTGAGGTGGCCTTCTGCCAGCTCAGAGACTCAGCTCTACTGCAGTGATATTGGAGAGGAAATCACAAACCACATCTAGTGTCAGATTATGTAAAGCAGATGGGTTATCTTGGCTGCTTCCGTTTGGAGGGGGGCTGGCTGTCAGTGCTGGGAGGTCTCCTCCATGTCCTTTTCCCTTGATGGCAGAGTTAGTGCTCTCCAAGCACGTCCTTGGATGTGTAGGCATGTCCTCCCAAGCCCGCCTGCAAGGCCTGGCATGCCCATTTCCCACAGGGCAGAGCTTTGCTGCTGCTGACAAGTGGCAGTCTAACATGCAAGGTACAGAGGGATATAAAGCAAATGGAAAAGGTGAGGAGGAAGCACACAGAGCACAGGAGCTTTCTGCTCACACTGCTGAAGGGAGCAGAGGAGGCTGTGTCTCCAAGCCTGCGTTGTCCTCAGAAGGACCCTGGCTGAGGCTGTTGGTCAGTGGCAGCACTGTGCTGTGCCTTAGTGGGCATAGCCCCGGGTAGGGGCTGGTCCTTCGGACCTGTCCATGCTTTGGTCTGTGTGAGCTTTTTCCAGCTTCAGATGTTTGTATACAAAACCCCACCAAATACCAGTAAAAGCAGAAAGTAGAAAGACATGCTCACATAAATTTTCTTTGTTATTCAGGTTTCTGGGTTTGCTTGTAGTGAATCTGTAGGGTGGACAGTGCAAGCATTTTTAGGTTTCAATCCCTTGGACTCATATAGCCAAAGGAACCAGAGCAAGATAGCAAAGTATGCTTAGTATACAAATGTACATTGCCTCTGCAGAGCAAAGCAGTACTTTAAATAATTGAAAAGAGCTTCAATGAGCTGCCCTGACCAAAATTCATCATCCTTGGCCACCTGTTGAGTGGATAGCATGCTATTCTTTGAACCACAAGACATTCAGCGTATGCTGCTATGCATGCTGGATAAATTACTAAATAAAATAAATAATGGGGAAAAAAGAACAGAAAAAAAAAATCAGGCAAAAGTTATATTATAGTTACCTATAATAGTTAGCAGAATAAGCACTGGGAAGCATTTTATAGTGTCTATCCTAGTGTACATCTGTTGCCCAGCTTTCTCAGTGTACAAGTGTGTGGCTGGTTGGGGCAGCATGGCTCAAGCTGGCAGGCTACAAATAGGATCCATTCTGTGGCATGTTTTCCTTCTGGCCTGCAGCTTTTTCCTCCGAGTGGTGTAGAAGTAGTGCTTAGGTGGCTAAGGCTGCTGAGCTGTTTCAGTGGTTCCTCTTCTCCACAGACATCTGATTTTGGCCAAACACATTGTTGTTGGGTAGAGTGGAGTTGGGAAAAAATATGGCCATGAGTATGGGGTAGTACCTAGGAGTAAAATCTGCTGTACTAGTAGCACAGATCTAGGGAGTATAAGAAAACTGAGGGTCTGAGTGATGCTATGGCACTGCCTGGATCATGTCCTGCTTGATTTAATATTACCTATCCTTCCTCTGTCTGCAACACTACTAGAAGCCACTGAAGTTTTGATAAATACCTGGTTTTAAATATTTTTAGGTCAGAGACTGAGGTTTTGTGATGTAAGTCCTCAGCTCTTGAACCCAGAGTGTGTTGCTGAAATCAGAGACATAGGGCAGCTTTGCTTTCTCCTGCAACTTGTTTAGGCATTAGAAAGCAGTTTCCTAGTGGATAGAATCCTTTTTTGATTCTTTTTTGGTATTGATATTTAATCAGATTTTCAGTCCTGCGTGCCTTGTGGGCCTGCCTCTTGGCAAAGGTGTACCTGTGCCACTACACTGCCCTTTTAACAATTTTGCTTATCTTTTGTAATATTTCTATATGCACACTCCTGCCCTGTAAAGGGATTACTATGAACGTATATAGTATATATGTTTCTTGCAGAGCAGGATAAAAATTGGTTCTCATTTTACAAGGCAGTCTGTTTTTTTACCCATATTTTAGAATTAATATGTTAATATTAGCATTAACATTATCCCTTTTAATGTGCAATTTTAACATTACCGCAGTAATGACTGATTTATACTATGGTCTAAACAACAATAGATGGAGTTTTTAAAGTTAGGGGTGTGTATGTGTTCAAAGGAGAATCAGGGTGGCTAGATAAAGAGGTCCCATTCATTTGCATTTGGTTTCTAAAGTTTAGCCATGGAAAACATTAATCAATATGTGAAAATATTTTGCTCATTTTGTGGTTTTCTTGACAGTTTTCTCTCATTTCTGATTCATATTTTTTAGCCTCTAAGGTTAGTGTTTTCATAATTTTATTCCTCTAGAGATTTTTTTTTTTTTTTTTTTTTGTGATTGTGGAGGAGGAGATGGTAGTTAGGCTGTGCAGCTTCTAGCAGACATTCTTTCTGATAGATTTGGTATGATGAAAGACAAATGGGGAGAACATCAAACCCGGCAAGAAAGGCAGGGCAGTCTGGCAAGACTCTCCTAGTTTTTGGAGAGTTTCAAGGAAAAGGGAGGAGAAAATTGTGCAATACCATGAGAGCAAACCATGGTCCATAAATCAATCTAAGGAGATGGACATTTGTGAGGGTTTTTTTTTCTCCTGTAAAGTAAGCTAGATGTTTATGCCATAACTGCAGAGAAGCAGTAAAAGGCAAAGGTTATAAACAAATCATTCGGTGCCGACAGAGGGTTCATAGATGCTGACAAGAAACAAATAAAGTGAATAAGGCCAGTACTCTGTTCTGATAAATTTCATTGATTTCTGCACCATGTCATTACATTTGCAGCCTGCCCTGTTGTTATCTTGTAGCTCCAAACCTTTCATTATGGCTCCAGATGATAACAGCTGTTGATACACGGCTGTGACTACCATGGGGGTAAAGTACCATTTGCTAAGAAATAATGAGGAAAACCCCCACGTCTGGGTAGCTTTGATCTGCCTGTGGTGTTGTCCTTGCAGAAGGTGTTATATGCCAATACTGCATCTGTTTCCTGGATGAGTTCATGAAGCCTTTATGAGAGCACACGTGCCCTATAAAGCAGTATAATCAGACAGGTCCCACTGGCTGAGCCAGTGCAAGCAGTGTGCTGCTGTGCAGGGCCTGATCTGCAGGACACCAATGTGTTAAGACTGTCCAAGTCCACCTTTTTCACAAAAACTTGAATACCTGGAGCTTTTTGCTGTGTGTCTATCTGCTTACACCAATAACAGCAATGTAAACATGTCAGTAGTCCCAAGTCAGTAATATTGACAAAGTTAGAAAGCTAACCCAGGACAGCAGTCCCCAGATTGTGTCATTTCCTAGCAGGAAAATGAGGTGATGTATAAAGTAACTCTGAATCCCAAGAATTTTGAACAAATAGCCATCTTGCCTTACCCTAGGGAAGCACAAATCCACCCAGTTGTTTCTAGTTTGTTTCTGATCTGAGGCTGGATGAAGAAGGGGGCCTGAAGCACAGTCTGAAGGAACTTCTAGCAAAAGGGAGCACAGACTGTGGGTGTGTGGTGTTTGCAGGCTGATACTGGCATATGTTACAGGAGTGCAGGAAAACTGCCAAAGCACCTGCAGGCTGCTGCTTGGCAGCAACATTAGAAGGGTACCTGGTTCCTTCTTTCTTACTAATAATTGGTAAAAGACTGAGAAGAGTAGGTATATGTGGAGGAAAATCAGGCTAAGAGGACAAAAGGAGCAGAAACCAGGTCATGCATGTAACACTGTCTACAATACTGGAAATAACTGTGGACTGTTTGTTATTTTGAAGAAACCCAAACTTTGGCTATGTTGAGATGAATGAATTGGAAAAGAACTCCTCTTTATTCATTAAATGTGCTGTATGGAGTTACTTAATGTAGGATTTCCATTCCTCTGAAGGCCAGCCTTGTCATATCAGCTCAGGGTGCTGCAGTGTCCCTGCAGTGCTGAAAATGTTTTCAGAGGGTCACAATCACACTGAAGTTTTTCTATTCTTTGCTTTTATATGATGAAGATGCGTCTCTGGTCAGAAACGGTTATTTGTTTAGTACTATTACTGGAGTAGACCTGAATATATTATCTGCTTCTGCCTTTGACCCAATGTAATGCTTGCTGCAGTCCTGTCTGCCTCACCATCCTGAACCTTCTTACTCTTCTGCAGCTTCTGAGTATAAATAAAAAGCTGAAATTCAGGGAGCGTGTGGATGTGATTCCAAAGACTTCCTGCACAAATATATTTCAAGGTCAGGGGTGGGCACTGAGGCTGCTGCCAGCCAGGAGGGAAGGTAGAGTAAGTTTGGATGCTATCACAGGAGAAATGACATAGATCTCCAGGGACTTGCCTGTCTATTGCTACTCATTGCTCCTCTTAAAGACACTGAGGATACCTTGGAATCGACTTACTTGCTTTGCCCTGGCAAAAAATACTGAGTTTTGGGAGTGATGAGGGCTACCTTTAACTGTAGGTGATGATGGAGTGTGGATTATTGATAGGGGAAGGGGACAGGAAATTCTGCTGATACCTAAACCTGAATCTTGGCGACACCTCTGAGTTTGCTGACACTGCTTCAGCTGAACAGAATGATATGGGCATGGAGGCTTAAATGCTGTAATTCTTAACCTTCCTTATGAGGACACCTTGAAACCAAAAGTCAGATCCTTGGCTGATTCAAACCCTTTGTCTGCACAGAATTTGAACAGAATAAATCTTAGCCAGTGTATGTGTTCTATAATACCTTTTTCTATGTGACACAGGAACACAGTTACATCTTAGAAGTTTTCATGGTCTTTTTGGCATTTCACTGGGTTCCTTCCCCACAGCACCCTGGAATGCTGTGTTGCTTTTGGGAGGTTGCCACACCACATTGTCTAGCCACAGGCTAAAGGATTTTATTTATTTTTATTTCACATTGTTTCAGCTGTTTTCACTTTTATTTCCATACTCCAGCAGAATTTCTTTGTGAATGTGGCAGCACATCAGGTTTCTTGTTTCATGAGCTGTAGTTAAATAGCCTGCTGGATTTGTTTGCCCTTATGAGAGAGTTTTAATACTGTAGCAGCAACAGAAAAAAGGTGACATTTAGCTCTTATTGAAGTGAGGGAAGAGGTGGGAAAGTTATTCTCCCAGAACACTGCTGATCTGAGCTTTTCTACCTGTCATGTTCTTATTCAAATAAAATCCCTGGATGAGAATCTATCAGTCTTGTAAGGGCAAAAAGAAATTTATGCTAGAGTATATAGCAATGTAATTTGCAGTGTAACTCTATGCTTTGTAAATTGCATGGACATAGATACATTGAGATCTGTCTTCTACATACTCTGCATTCTTTGGTAACCGTGATTTTTTAAAAATTTATTCAGTGGTTGCTTTTTTGAGCCTCTCTTGTTTGTGTGCTTTCTGTTCTTCATTATATAGCTTTTCTGTTACTAAGACTGCATTAAATGACATTCTTCATCTCTTACATTTTTTTGTCTTTGAGCCAGACAAATGATCGATTAAACTGTCACTGTGAATGAAATTTGAAAACATTTGTTTATCAGTAGTGAGAGAAACATTGGCTGTGCCGTCTAAGAGGTATAACTTAGCTTTCAGCCTTTTGTTATTTTCTTGGTTTCAGGGAACAGTAAGTACTGTTACCGTTCATAATAGAGTGACTGTTCTCAGAGGGGCTGCTGAAGGCTTTATTGTAATAATAAGGTGAAACTGATATTCAGAGACTCATCTTGTACAATAAAACATAGCTCTGTTTACTGATCTAGGAAAGGAGGAAATGTCTGAAGACCTCCCTCTCATTTCTCTTGTAGGATTACCTTGACTGTATCACTGATCAGACCAAGCTCTCCCTGGGAACAGAGGAGCGATCAGCCCTGTTTGGAAACATACGGGATATCTACCATTTCAACAGGTAAATTCCTTTTTAGCTGAATGGAAACATCTCAATAGCCTGAGTTAACGAGAGGGAGCAAAGAGGAAACCAGCCAAATTCACTTTTATCACTTTTAAACTGCCAAGATCTATGAATCAAGAAATTATCTAATTTTAATTCTAAGCAAAGTTGGTTTGCTGACACCAGCTTTTTTTAGCTGTTTATTTGATGCACCAAGACGGTCTCCATGTTAATTTTTGCTTTTATGCTGGGTATTTAGATGAATGTTAGCTTAATCTGCTCTGTGCTCTAACTGATCTTAATGCAAGACCACTGTAGAAGAAATTCTTTCCTTAATGAAGAGATTTTTATTCCTATTATATCAGCTCCTTTTGTGTACTTATGTGCATCACCCAGATCTGGCTTTTGTAGTGATTTATGCTACTATGTGCTCCCTGAATTAATTTCTCAAGCCTGTATTCAAGTACCTTTCCTTAATTTTTTTCCTTTTTTTGTTCAGTGTCTTTCCAGCCTTCTCTAAAACTCTGCAGATGGGATTCTAGTGTGTATTGGGAGCCTGAAGTAAAATGTCTTGCTTGCATAGCTAGTGCCACATTGTGTGGGATCTCAGTATCTGCAGTTTGAGGAGCATGCTACTGCTACTTCTGTCTGAATCCTCTGTTACTATAAAAAATTATTAACTTAGCATTTAAGGAAAACCTGACTATTCAACCGATGCAGGAAATATATTGACATAAAGTTCCCACCTCTTTTACATACCAATACTCCTGTAAAAGCTCTCTTAGCTTTGCTTTAGTTGACAAAACATCTCCCAAACCTCTGTGTTCTTTGAAGAGCAACAGATAATTTAATTGAATCAAAAGAGGGTTCTGAAGCGGAGCACTTGTGTCAAAGATCATCTTCAATGTTTTTCCATCATCATGGGAAGTTACTTTTAAGGGCTTCAGCCGCTGGGATTGCTGTTTAGTGTCAAAGGAAAGAGTGAGAATGGATCTATTCAGAATTTATGGACAAAGATGAAATCTAAAGTCTTTTCCTGAAGCTTAAAATAGCTACTGCAGGGTAATGGAAATATGCTTAACTAGAAAGCTGCTGTGTCCTGCTTCAGCTACAACAACTGACTTTACTGAATGTCTAACAGCTGGAAAATACATAGTGAGAGCATGCTAAAACAGGCTCATGGACTGTTTTAGAGCCATGAGACAATGATTGTGAGCTTACAGATTCCCAGTGGTCACAGAGCGGAAAAATACAGTCCTGGCCATTATATATTTTCTGAACCTTCAAGTGCTAGAAAATGACAGATGTGATAGCTAGGATGCATTTATGCCAGCTTCATTGCAAATATTGCTTACTAAAACTACTTTCAAGTATGATCAGCTGTTATACAGAATTACTGAGCTGTGTAAAAAAAAAAATTGCAGCAGTTAAAAAGAAAAAAAAAAGAAAAGCAGTTTTGGGAAATTTTAAAGATAGATATGTTAGAATGGTTAAAACCTACTGGAAAGTTGTCCAAAGCATCTAGTAAATTACTGATGTATTTCAGGCCTTCTGATATAAAGTTCTGCTTGGAAATTGTGAGTTCTTAAAACTGAACGCTCACTGTAGATCCCAATATAGCAATATAGCTTCAAGGATTAAGTTTACTCCTGTGTGAAATTTGGCATGTAGCTTTTGGGTCCTAAACATACTCTAGAGCCTTTTTTATTTATCCTTAGCTTCAGAAAAAGGTCCACTTGGCAGTTCTGTGTTAGTCATTTTTGTGAGCATGATTTTATAGATTTAGAATTACCTTGTTTTTCTCAATTTTGAATTTGACTGTTAATCATAATCAAAGGTTTCAGTCTGGATTTTTTTTTCAGACTTGCAGATCTGAGAAATTTCATTTCAGTGAATGGGAATTTCTCTCAGTTAAACTACCTAGGATTTTCAAGTGGTGTGTTGAATGGCAAAAATGGTGGTGATCATGGTAATTGCTAGCTACTTCATGATTATGATCTCTTCTTGAAAAACTATTTCTTTCTGAGTTTCATGGTGGTAAGGTCTGGCTTCTTCTGAAGAGAAGCCATCATAAAAGCTTCATCAAAAAAATCAAAATATCCTAAAAGGCATTGTAATAAGACTTTCATTCATTTGACAATCATTTGACTTGAAACATTCATTTGACTTGAAAAGACAATGAATGCACTGTATGCAAAATTGTCAGTCTTTATGCTTCCCTCTCTCATCCCAAAGGAGTTAGCATAAGCTCCCAATGATGTTCGTACAGATTCAGATTTTCCAAGATATATAGCTCAGTACATGGTCTTCACTGGCCCTGGCTCCTGTGTCATGTTTCAGTCTGAATCTTTTTAGTGATTCAGCTGAAAGAGCACAGAGCTCCTCCAGCAGTGCTCACTCCTGCTCCCTGCCTGGCTGGCTGGCACGAGCCAGTTGCTGAGGCCAAGAACTGTGACCAGCAGAAAACCTCTGGATATTCAGGTGAACAGGACCAGCACTTTTCTCCTTTGTTCTTTCTGCCTCCTGCCAGGTACTTAAATACAGCCTATAACAAAAGCCATACTTTTTCACATCAGCTTCCTTTTATACAAATTTATTTAAGATTTTCAGAGTGCCTGAGCATGACAGTTTTACTGTTTTTACAGTAGCAGACTGCTCTTACCAATCCTTTTCATACCATCCTGATGAGACAGAGCAGAGTGCAGTATAGGTAACAAACTCATTCAAAAACAGCCCTTACACTCTGGGCTTGTGCTGAAGACACAAACCACTAGTGCATTTAACACATACACATGGATTCAATTGCATGAATACATACAATCTTTTAAGTATTCCTCTTCTCTATCATGAAGGAGAAATGATGTGGTTTCATCGGAGAAGACCAGTAGGAATAAAATGACAGTCCAGCATATATATATATATATATATATATATATATATATATATATATATATATATGCTGTGTACTTTAGGCCATCAGGAGAACTTCTGACTGCCAGACAGAACTTCTGACTCTGAGCCTGTTCGGCATGTTTGATGTTATTTCCAAAACTTGTGTGTGGGACACAGTCAATCAGTATAACTGGTGGCTGTGGTCACCATTGCTACAGCTTGCTTCTTTTGTTGATGTAAATGAGCGTCATGAGGGTGGGGTATCAAGCAAGGGTCATATTTTTATTCCCATTTTGATGAAGGGAGAAATTGAGGTGTAGAGGTTAAATTGTCATTGTACAAAGTGACTTAGTGACTGCTGAACCCAAGGTCTTTGCCTGTCTTTCTTCCTTGTGACTGCATGTTGATTTCTCCCTTTCCTTCCTTTAGTAATTAGAGAAGCAAGGAACAAGTCAGGAAACTCTTCTGGCTTACTCTTTTTTGTACATGCAGAGGGAAATTGTGTCTGCTTACAGGGGAAAAGGGTAGATCCCTAGATACAGGCATAGGAACTCTTAGACAAAACTTGTTCAGGGAACCAGCTGTGAATTGAGAGAAAAGTGTCCCTAAATGGAAAATCATCTGTGTGAGTGTGTGTGGGGGGTGGGGGAAGGGTCGGGGGGGGGAAGAGGGTGAGGAGGAGGAGAAGAAGAAAATTCTTTTAGGGAACAATTTGGCAGAAAATTCAATTTCTTCTCTGAGTATGTCCTTCAGTAAGACTAAAAACTCTTTGCATCAATGAGATAACATTTGAGGTTTTCTTCTTCTACTTGAACTCTTTCTTTCACTGAATTTAGTTTCAATAACTGAGTTTAATTCAAGAGCAGACAGGCTCCGTTATTGCTTTGCTCCTGTTCAAATGAATTAATCTTCTCTCCGGCATGTAAAAATTATAAAATCCTCTCATGAGTTGTTTTTATGCATGTAGAACATATATGCATATATAGTCCCTCACAGAAAACTTTAAAACTTTTTCCCGGCTAACCGTTTTATCTTTGATGGAGAAACACATTAGAAGTAGACTAATTTTCCTGAGTGAGCTACATAACATTCTTCATGTATGAGAAATACGTTCCCAGTTCTCACCACTATTTTTCAGAGTAGTTCCTCATTTTCCTTGGTCAAGTAAAGCTTATAAACACAAAAAGTCTTTATAGGACAGTGCACATGCTTCAGTAGCTTTTAAATTTTCTTAATTATTTAGTTAATTAGTTTGATATCATGTTAATTGATATACAAGCTACACAACTGTCTGACTGCACCACTAAGATTATTGTTAAAGAACTGTCAGTCACAGAGTCATGGAATAGTTTGGGTTGGAAGGCACCTGTAAAGGTCATCTAGCCCAGCCTCCTTGCAATAAGCAGAGACATCTTCAATTAGATCAGGTTCCTCAGAGCCCCATCCAACCTGCTCTTGATTGTTTCTAGGATCTTCATCTACCTGAAGGAAGGGGCTCAGCTTTGCTTAGCAGAACAACCAATCCATGGTCAACCTGATGACTTTAATTTCAAAATAGTGGGAATACAATTTCCTTATAGTTCTCCTCTGCCTGCAAATAAAAATACCCAGTAGCTGGGGGGGGGGGGGGGGGGGGGAAGGGCATCAAAGGTGTTTCTGTTCCCTTTGTAGGACTCCCTGCATCATTAAGTGCTGCCATGAATAGCACAGCAGTGTCTGATTCTGAATATACAATTGTGTCTATTCTAAAGTGTGCCATAATTGCCTTACATTGTCCTGTTCTTTTTTTTAGTGAACTTCTGCAAGATTTGGAAAACTGTGAAAATGATCCTGTGGCTATAGCAGATTGTTTTGTTTCCAAGGTAAGTCTGCAGCACCAGATTCAGAGTGCAGTGGGGGAAATAAGAGAGACCTTTTGAGACCTAATCCTGACAGCTTGTGTAATGTTAATCAAGAAAAGTCAGCAAATCTATGGAAAGGGAAGGATTTTCTCTTAGCAATTGATAGGGATATGCCTCTTATTTGCATTTCTAAAAAAATAAGACAAAGGTGTCATTTTCTTCAATAAGTGTATGTGAGCTGGTGGAGCTATTTATTGAGTTCATTTTTAGGATTTAGGTTTTTTTGTCAACTATTACAGGGGTTCTCTGTTTTACTTGCATCTGTTAATGTAGATGATCAAGTGGTACTCTGGTTATTCCTTGTCAGCTTAAAAACAGAGAGTAAAACTTGGCTGCATTCTTAAAAAAGGCAATACCATTAACATACAAAATGTGCCCATATTGTTTTCTGAGAATTTTTCCTGAAACCCACAACTATACCTTAAATTTTCTTTTTAAATGGAATGGCCCAAAGTCTAGCCTTAAGATTCACATCCCATTCTCTCTGTAATGCTTTGAATTTTCTGAACATTGATAGGACATCTTGATTCTGTTGGACAATACTGAAGCCAAAAATATGGAGTATGGGAAGTTGTTAGATGCAGCAGAAATACAGGGAAGAAGGTGACCTTCATTGTAGGAAACACATAGAGCCAGTCAGGGAGAAGAGGAATGGCTGCAATGAGTAGGACAACAAGAAATTAAATAATTTGGGCTACACATGATGCTAGTTCACTGCAGACTTCACCAGAGAATCAACATGTCTTGAATCTCTAGAGCCCAAATGTGTTAAAAAATTAATTCTATCTCTCTGGTCTTTCTGGAAGAAGAGAGATCATGTAGTTGTCAAAAGCTGAATAATTGCTTTATAGGTGTGTTTGCCTTTTTGTATTAAAAAAAAAAAGAACAACAAAAAACAGAATTAAAAAAATACAAACATGAAAAAACTCCAAAGAAACCAAAAAGCCAAAGGCTGTCATGTTTTATACTTTGTCCTGAACTCAGCATTGTCAGCACCAAGCACTCAATGTAATAAGTCTAACACATGGATTTAGGATTAACAGGACCACCCTCTCATTAATTCAGTAATTTGTTTGGCACTGTTGTGACATAAGGGATATTATAGTAAATTAGAGTGATGATACCAGCTAACTGCTGCTGTTTCACCAGATCTCTTGGTTCAGCTGAGTTTGAGAAAGCTGTAATTTATCTAGTAATTGGTCTTTTGTAAGCACTGAGAGACCTTAGTGCTGGCACTACTAATGCAGAAGTAAGATGCATTTTTGCCCCATTGCATTGGGGTTTATGGCATGTTGTTATTGCTACAGATAGCCTGGATTGAATTAAAATGAAGGAGAGAGAGAATGGGATAAGGGCAAGTGCAAAGTCCTCCTTCTGGAACAGAATAATCCCATGTGCCTGCTGAGTCTGGCTGACTAGAAAACAGCTTAGTAGAAATGATCCGGGGTCCTGGTGGGCAAGAAGCTGTAAGTCAGTAGAGTGCCTGTGCAGTGAAGGCCAACTGGGAGGCCTTCAGGGTGTTTACAGATAATACAGTTTGGAGCTGGTAGATATTTCTGCTGTATTGCTTGCTTATAGCTGGGACTGCTCCTGCTGGGATGCAGAACAGAGATGGTGCAACTGATAATAAGAAGTCCAGGAAAAGATTGTGTTCTCTTTCAAATTGGCCAACTGAAAGGGCTTGTCTGGTAGTCTTTCTGGCCATTAGTTCCAAAACCCATCTGCATATCATTGCTTGTGCCTTTTGTTCCCTTGTCAAATGCTTTTAGCATTTGTATTATTGGCAGGCAACTGCCTGATGGCTCAGAAATTGCTAGAGATTGCAGTACTAACAAGCATTTTTTAGCTCCATCCAGACAAGTGCAAACACTTAAAAGCAAAATCAAACAATACCAAAATACCCCACAGTTCTGGTTTTGGCCGAGAGGATTTCATTACAGCAACTGCTGACTGCCTTAACAAACTCCAGTTGTCCATTCTTGGTTGCTTGTGTCTTCCCAGCGCCGAGAAGTGGAAATAAAACTGCCTTTTTTGGCAGCATGGACTCCTTCAAGTCTTATGGGACTTTGGCCATTTATTGTTTCATTGCTCTGTTAGATCTTCACTGTGAGTTAAGCACGGGGATATTATCATGCTGAAGTCATAGCTCACAGCCTTAGCTAATGGATATGGCTGTGCTGGAGCTTCTTGAATGCTTCCAGTGGAACTGTGCTTAGGTCCAACAAGCTCTGGACCTAGTGCCATTTTCTCACCCAACTGAATATTGTAGGTGTTGCAAATCTTAAGGTGTAACCAAGTTTTCACTGTAGTTACTGTGTTTGCTTTTTCCACTCTTAAGAAGCTCAGTAACTGCATAAAGTAAAAGTTGTTTCTTTCTTAGGATTCATGTGAAATTACATGAATTTGGTTTGCAGTGTAACAACAGTTACAGTTAAAGTAACTCTGGAGCTTGTTGTATAAAATGTTTTATATTTGTGAAGATGTGGGGAGCTTGATTTTTGAAGTTTTAGATCATTCTCTTTGAACTTTGTTATTTGGTTTAGCTCAATAAAATTTCTTGTATAGCATATTATACCTCTCTCACACAATCATACATGACTGTGTTTCCTATGTATAACTTTCATGCTTCAGTAGTAAAAAGCTTTGTAACTTTTAAGGGAAAGGATTATCAAAACACACTTCAGTGTAATTTGAACAAAAACCACATCATTGTGGGTTTGAATCTTTATCTTAACATTTTTGTGCTGAGAGCCCAAAGTAAATAGCCCCTAAAATGGCAGCTTTGATTTATTAACAGACTTCGGCAATGTTTTTAGTCTAAACTAGCCAGTAACATAAAATCCATTAACCAATAAAATAATGATGCAAAGCTATGACTTTATGGAAATGGAAATATTTAATATCGACTTACAACATTGTATTGAATTCCTCTGCTTCCAAATATTTAAATATATTAATAACTCACAGGCAGATAGACACAAAGGCACAAAAGCACACTTATTTTAAAACCTGCTGTCCAATGAATTGCAGTCTTTTTTTCTGCCTGAAGATGCAGATGGTATGGGTATGGATATTTGCTTTACAGTGGGATGGCTGCTGCAGGGAAATAACCTGCCTCTGAGGGTAGTGTTGTACTAGTTCAGTTTATACCAGTTCTGATCCTCTCTCTTTGTCTAGAAGAACTGTATTAGCACTAGATGTAAAAGTTCTTGGAGACATATTGCTGATAACTAATTGGAGACTAATAAAAAGGTTCCAGTGCAAGCTTAGCTATGGCTTAATTATTCACACAGAAGACTGTTTATAAGGTTTTTTTGCCAGTCCATTTCATTTTCATAGTAACGATGCCAGTGTTAATTAAAAGATTGACTTCAGTATTCTGTACATTTACATTTAAGTGAATTGTTTTAAAGGAGAGCTGAATTCTGGCACATCACTCTTCTCACTCAGCACCCCAGAAATTCAGAACATATGTTTTCTGCAAGGCACACTTAACAGCTTAACCAGGGGGAAAGGGAGAATTACTTTAATCTAGCATCTCATTAGTGAAGAAGAGATCCAGGCAATTGGCTTCAGTTTGTACACTGACTCCACTCATTTTCTCAGTCTCCATTTTCTTTTCAAGTGCCTTTTATGGCTATATATAAAAGCACAACTAAGAGTTGAAGGAAGATCTGGAATATATGTAGAGGAGATGTGCAGTGAATTGATTCCAGTGTGAGGGACCAGTCTAAGTATAGCTGGGGTCTGCTCACACTTGGCTTTGCTCTTGAGAGGAACTTCCAGTCTGTGAACAAACTCTCAGCTTGAGTCTCAGGTTTTTGCAGCTTCTACCACAACAGCTTTGGGCCCCCAGATTTAAACTGATCCCTGGAGCAATTCCAGTCTCCATGCAGAGATCAGTTTTAATCTGGTCTGAAGACAGTTGATGTGAAAAAAAAATGATGTGAAAAACTATTTTCAAGCTGGGTAAGTTTTAGAATGTCAGAAGAAATACTGGTGAGCATAGCTGGTGTTTTCCTTATGTTGTGAAAGTAGTTGGAAAAATAATAAAACCATCTTAGTTCTTGGTTTTTCTCTTGCTCCTGTTCTGAGCAGTGCAGTTTTGTCAGGATGAGGAAGAACTTCTCTTAGAAGTGGCTCTCTTGGCCACTTTCCCAACATGTACACATGAATCCAGCTAATGCCTGGGCAAGGTGTATGGTGTTGATTCACAAGAGATCTGCAAGTTTGAGTGCGTATCAACAATCTCATCCTGGAGGCAAAACACATGTACTTGACTTTCTCCTGGCACTATGCTCGCATTGCTCAGTAAAAGTAAATGCTCTCTGATGGTTCTGTGTGGTGAAATGAGCTGTGGCTCACTGGAGTGAGTACACACCTAAGTGCAGTGTGGAATTTGGTGTTATGTCTGCTCAGAAAGCAGGGGTGATAGTGAAACCATTCTTAAGGTTTAGAGGTATCAAGGGCATAAGAAACTATCTTTTTTTTTATACAAATTTGTTGCATTTAATAGCTAGACGAAAGTTCTTTTAAAACAAAAAAAAAATCCCCATTAAAACTAGTTCTGACCTTGTGTAAAAAACCCCCAAACCAAAAACCAAACCAAAGAACGAGAGTGTGAAAAGGCTCCTGGGGATTTCAGACATGCTTTTGATTTTGAGGGGAATGTGCACACAGCCTACTCTGTAAGCCTGAAGTGTTTGGCCTTGTTTGTTTTACAGATAGTACTTTCATTGGTTAAAATTTCACAAGAGATACTCTTTTCCTTTTTGTTTGAAAAGCAGACTAATCATGTGATATGAGCAGAATAAAAACATAAAAATAAATTGGCTCAAAATGTTCTTCACGCTGCTTATGAAGTAATTCTGTAAATTGTATTATTCTGCTAGGATAGCTTTGGGAATATATTAAAATTTTATCAAAATCCCCTGAATGAAAACTTTGAATTAATATATGCATATATAAAATAAATTACATTTTTTCTCCATACTGAATTTCACCTTAGTGTTCTCTCTTAAGCACCCTGACTTATTATGAGTGCTGGCTAGTTTGGTAGTGATTGCCAAAGAAAATTACACAGTGTAATATCTGCAGCTCTCTGAGGTTTGTTAATTCTTCATTTTGAGGGGAGAGGGTTTGGAGCTGTGGCTATGTTTCCAAGCATGGACAGGAACTGTCTGTGACATAGGCTCACTTCCTCTGCATGTGGACATGGGCCATAGATAACACCATGACAAAACGTAGCTGAGATGACAAAGTTAGTTGAAGTGTGAAAAACCAAGATAAATTATTTAACTGTATTTGTATCAAGACTCCTTTTAGTTGATTTGTTGGTTTCTAAGAGAAGAGCAGTTTAATAAGCTTACAGCCCACCAGTGAGTAAATGGGGATCACAGTCCCCTGGGGAAACATTTATTAGAAGTTTGCTTGAGTTATTTTTCTCAGAACAGTGAATACTGAAATCCAATAGGACATACTGAAATGAATTGCAATGACTTGTACTCCTGCAGGGTAACATCTTACTTTATACGGGGTCCTTATGGATCACTGCTCAGTGCAGAGATGAATGGCACAACCTGCATTACCCCCAGGAGAGGAGGACGGGACCAGTGCTGTTGGAATTGGCAAAGGGCACTGCCTGAGATGGCTCTTTCTGATGAATGGCTGAATGAAAAACAGCCAAACCCCAACAGTGAAAAACAAAAGCCACAGCCTGTGTCAGCCCTCTCCCCAGGGGTGGTGTTCCTCAGAGCACTGTGCCTTCTGTGAATGCAGATGTTTGGTCTCGCCATTCACCAGCAATGGTCCCTGGGAGGCAGCCCCTCATGGAGCACAGCTATTGTGCTGCAGAATGCCAGAGCCCATTCTGAAGATGCTTGGAGTGGAAACTGGGGTCTTATTCACTGCTGGAGGATTGTGTTTTATCTGTTGAGGGCTTATGAAAGAAAAAGTGATTGATACGGGGAGCACTTTGCCATTCTGCAGTGCTTTCTTAGCCTTTAGGACTCCAGTAAGCTGCAGAAATTGTGTTTGGGATAGAAGTTGATAGGCAGCTGTGGACTTAGAGCACATGGGAATACTTCTGGAAATCTGTTCTTGCATAGAATTAAATTATGATTATTAAGAAAAAATCTTAGGCCAGGGAAGAAAGACTTGAAACTCAGACTTCAGCTCTGAGAAGCTTATCAGCATTAAGTTTGAGTAATTTCAGTGTGACAGGCAAGTGTGGAAACCCACCCAGATCTAGTTACAACTTGTTGGGGTAATAGCTGTCTGCTTTCACATAATTTACTTCTTAAAAAAAATCGCTTTTGTGGCTTCTAATTTCATGCTTAGACTGTGCTCACATGTGAAAGTATTTATAATTGCTTGGAAATGGCACACCAAACATAACCTGCAGAACTTAATTCTCCCAGTAAATACACCAGGTGCATGGTGTGATTGTTGGGGTTGTTTTGTGCAGGGCCAGGAGGTGGTTGTGGGTCCCTTCCAACTCAGGATATTCTACGATTCTATGATATGGGTGTGCTTCAGCACACAAAAAAACTAGATAAGTTCAACCAGCTGTTTGGAGGACATAAGTGTGTTGATGGTGTTTTGGTCAGGAATTTGGGTTTTTGGGGTTTTTTTGAGATGCATAGATTTTCATAGGGTACCTTGGAGGCTTTGTTGCAAAGTCACTTGTTTTATCTCCGTGTAGGTTTTCTTGGTTTTTCTTTCAAGTAAAGGAAAAATCTCTCCCACAAAAAGATGAAATTAAATTCTGGTTGTGTTAGGACTATCACAGTGAACATAGAGAATTCAGCATCAGGAGCTGAAGGAAGTGTTGTCTTGACATCATCTTTATCTTGCACATGTTAGCTGCTAGTTTGACAAAATCTCAATATATGCAAACTTTTCCTCCCTGTGCAGAGTGAAGATTTCCACATATATACACAGTACTGCACCAACTACCCAAGGTAGGAATTACGGGTTCCTTTTCTTCCTTCTCCCCTTCCTGGAGGGGGAGGGAATTGGAGGGAATTTACCTTTTATGTAAAAAAGAAAAAAAAAAAAACAATGGAGTTTTGCTTCATCTAATCTTGTGGTTCACTGCTTTACCCTTCTTTAGAAAATGATGGTCTTATTCTGCAATGCTGCTTATAGAATTTCCAGTAAGAGAGACTGGTTGCATGTCAAGAGGGAGCATAGCTGAATGCACAATATAATTTTTTAAAAAGCCAAACCAAACGGCAGAAACAGCAGTTATTGGAATGGGAACCTTCTGCCCCTTTTTACAAGCTGAAAGGGAAGCAATTCTTTACCTACAGACTTAAGGAAACAGAGTGTCTTACAGCCGTGTGTGGATGTTTTCAGGTCTGTGGCTGTGCTGACAGAGTGCATGAGGAACAAGGCACTGGCCAAGTTCTTCAGAGAGCGGCAAGAAGCACTGCAGCATTCTCTGCCCCTGGGCTCTTACCTCTTGAAACCTGTCCAACGCATCCTCAAGTACCACCTGCTTCTGCACGTAAGAAATGTATTTCATTTTGGGCTGCTGCACGTTGGGGTTCCTTCCTCTGGTAGGAGGCTTGGTGGTTAGAAAGGTTCTGGTTTTCCTTAAATGCTCATCCGTTTGTGGGTATTTGATTTCAACATGTGGAGGCTTTCTGTCTTTGTCACTTCACACCATATGCATCTATTTGGAGTGGAGAATTTATGGTAATTATTTTAGACACATTGCATCAGTCTTTGCATCCAAATAATTAGCACTTTTTTTGAATGCTGGTCTGTAATTCTGAAGTTGTTTGGAAAATTCTTGTCATGATTAAATATTTGGTACACAAATTTATTGTTCCAATGGAGAACAATGTTTTTCCACATGTTGCAATGCTGGGGGTGGTTGAAAGTAGGACTAAATACATATAAACACCCTGACTGCTAAGAATTTTGTGGAGAGGAATGATGGAGGAAGTGGGAACTCTTTCCACATTCAGTCAATTGACTTAAGCAAGTTTCAGAAATTCATGCTTTATTGTTAACATTTTTCCACATATGTTTCCTATTAGAGAGTCATGTTCTAGTGAAGTGTAAAGACACTGATCCTTATTTTAAATGCCTAGTGCTTTTCTGCTCTCCAATGGTAAAGCAAAGCCTGGTGTAATTCCATCAGGGTTTTGTAAGTATGTAGAAATGTTCTGCATTGTAGGAAAGCCATTAAATGCTGTCTGAAAGCTCTCCTGTCAGTGTGCTGCGCTCTCTTTCTGTGCCTCTTTGGTCACACTAGTTGCTTCAAGTGTCCTTGCTGCTAAACTGACCCCAAAGGCTTGACTTCATTTGTCATCTTGTGTTAATTAAATTGATAGCAACATGCATCACTAACAAAGGCAGGAACGTTGCGATGCACAGACAAAACAGTACAGATAAAAACACAGTATTGCATTTGACTGGGAAAGTTCACTTAGGAATAAGAGGACTCTGGTTATTTTCCCTTTGTCTTAGGAAATAGAAAACCACCTTGACAAGGACACGGAGGGCTATGATGTGGTGCTGGATGCCATAGATACCATGCAGAGAGTGGCATGGCATATAAATGACATGAAGAGGAAACATGAACACGCCATCAGGCTCCAGGTGAGTTCCCAGAGAGATTTTATGGGTGTTTGTGAGCTGGTTTTGTCAATATATATGCAATTAACATTTTTTAGTTTATCTTCTCTTTTAATCTTTGTCAGTCATAATTTAGACTCCTGTTGAGCATGCCTGTGGCTGTTTGATCTTGGAAACCACGGTCATAACTGCTGCAGGAAAATATCAGACATCTCTAACCTACAAGCAGCATCCTGTAAAGCATTTATTTTGCAGTAATATGGAACTTCAGATAACTCTTCTTTCTTCCTTTCCCTCAATTGTACAGCACTGCTGTACAACCCTAGGGCATGGCTTTGTTCAGAAACCCTGTGGTTTCCGATTTCTTCCCTTTGTGCTGATTAATTTTGTTTTGAGGCATTTCTTTTGCTGATTCTTGTTTAAGTACTTTCCTCTTGGGTTTTAGAAAACTCATTATCAGTTGCTTTGTGAAAAGCATAAACCTAGAAAGATGATACTTGGAAAAACTCTAGCTTCACTTCAAATGAAGATTTTTGTGGGGAGAAGAAACAAAAGCTACACCCTCAGTAGTTCTTGTCATCAAGAGCAAGGAGCAAGCTCTTTTGTAGAATTTATGCTCTCATTCTGTTTCCTGGTTCCCAGTGAATCACACTTTTATGTTACATTTTCAATATTTATATCACTTTAAGAAAATTTAGGGGATTTTTTAGTTTATAAAATGGAGTTATAAGCTTATCCCATTTCAGAAATTGGTATAATGTAATTCTTTGCCCATTTTTTGTAACATACATTAAATTTATTTACCCTTTTTGTGGTTTACTTCTTTTTTCTATTTTGGGGGTTTTTTAATGATTGTTTATTTTTTGTGTTGCCTTTGTTTATGTGTAAGAAAAATTTTACAATGTCTTGCCCGCAGCAGGGTAACCTTTGCCACGCATTGCTGGAAATGCATGCTAATGACTTTTAACAACAGTCTGCTATAAATCTGAGTAATTATATTCAGAAATAAATAGGGGTTAAATGCTTTTGGAAAAAAACAAAAGCTTTTTTTTATTTATTGAGCTCAGCTGGCAGATGTTTGGGTTTGTGGAAAATGTTTATGTTCATGGTTCCCCCTTAAAAAAGTAAAACCTACTTCTGCAGCCATAGGGATAGGCCTTCTGTGGGCTCTCACACTGCAATGTGGTCTGCAAGTACTGCAACAACAGTTCCTGCACAAAGTGTCCCTCAAGAGTGGTGGACTTGATCCCTGTGTTATATCCTGACTTATTAACTAGCTTCTGGAGAGATCTGATACAATGCAACATTTTTTAAATCTTTTTTTTTTTTGCCTTTTATTTTTTTAAACAACTGTCTCTATAGTCCAAGGTGGGCTGCTTTGGAGTTTTATTCCTGTGAATGCTTTAGCCAGCATTGGAGCTTCAAATGGACTGGGATGTTTTCTAGCTGAAAGCTCTGTTAAAGTCTAATGTTCTAGAGTGACCAGCCCGGGATGAGGCAATCTGTCCCTGCTTTGCTAATGCTGGCAGGCTTAAAGTCTGATGGATGATTTTAAATAGTTCCCTAGTTAAAAGTTTAGCCTGCTTTTAGAATTTGATGTCCCATGCTTAAGTCCTATGTCATTGCCATTGACAGAAAACATAAGCAGTTTAAGGAAACAGAATAGTCATAGCTAAGTGACACAGTCTTGTGAAGATGTTCTTAGATATTTCTCCAACCTTTTTTTTTCCCTAAATAATAAATAAGGTGAGAAATATCTGTGGTATCTATACAAATCACTAATGTACAAGCAAATATTCAGATGCTCAGTTGACTGAATCACTTGTGGTTGTTTAGTCTTCTGAGAATCATCTCTTCAATCCAAACGCCTCACAGAAGTGTCTTCTGTCATGGGCCTATGGGACATGGCATTATAATTAATTCAGTGGGAGACCACACAACTTCAGGAGGATACCCAGGGTGAGAGGGAAGTGTTAAGAGGGATTGGTTGGGGACATGAAGGAGAGTGTGAGAGAGACTGATGACTGAATTACAGATTTTTCTGTCTCTGGGAGCAAGGGGAGCAGAGGTTGTGCTCTTTCATTACAGGCTGCCCCAGGGAGTTCAGGGCTTTTTGCTGGGTCCGTGCAATGGCAGTAACCAGGACTCAGGGCATGTTTTAATGTGGGCTTTGCAGTGAGCCTCCAAGCACCTGGCTGCAATGTTACACATAACCTACCAGCCTCAGGATTGGTGTCTGGTGACTTTCCACTGTTGGATGCTAAACGTTAAATAGGAGAGTGTGAATGGCTTCAGCAGATCATTTGGGTCTTTTGCTTCAGCAAGATCTCTGAAATTAATTTTGCTTGTTGTTCTTTGATCTGTTGCAGGAGATACAGAGTTTGCTCACTAACTGGAAAGGGCCAGACCTTACGAGTTACGGGGAGCTGGTGTTAGAAGGAACGTTCCGCATTCAGCGAGCCAAAAATGAGCGCACGCTGTTCCTCTTTGACAAGATGCTGCTAATTACAAAAAAGAGAGATGAAATGTTTGCGTACAAAGCTCACATACTGGTATGTCAGAGAGCAGGTGGTAATGTGCTGTCTACAGGTCTCCCTAAAACTCCTCTGTTATTCACATTGTTTCGTCTCTTTGTTGCAGTGTGGAAACCTGATGCTTGTTGAAGTAATACCAAAGGAACCACTTAGCTTTAGTGTCTTCCACTACAAAAATCCTAAGATGCAACATACTGTCCAGGTACCACAGAAAACCCCCTACCCACTGGGTAATGTGGCTCATGGTCATATGGTGTTTATGGCCCTGCATAGTACAGGAATGCATTTTTCTCATAGTGCCCAATTTTTTTTTATCAGGCGAAGTCACAGCAAGACAAGCGCCTTTGGATTCTTCACTTGAAAAGGTTAATTCTAGAAAATCATCCTGCTAAAATTCCTGCCAAGGTAAAAAAACTAACCAAACAAAAAATGCAAACAAAATCACAAGACCCCCTCCTTGTATGGGTACTAACCTAAAACACTGTTAGCTGCAAGATGCATGCAATATACAGAGAGTTTAGACTCCAGGATGTTAATTAATGTGTTGTTTCCTTATATCTTTAAAAGTTCCTCAGAACTAATGATATAGTTACACTGTAATTGTCTTCAGGGCTTGGTATGGGAATAGAAGAATGGGTTAGCAGCATTTGCCTGCCAAGGCATAAGTAATGGAGGTGCAATGTCAGAAAGCTTTACTCTAGGAGCACATTTTAGCTTGATGCTGCCTGTCTGCAGAGCACTGGGGTGCAGTATTTGCAGTACTGTAGGTTTTTTTAATCAGACTTGGTTAGGTATCATAGCAGTGAAGCCATCGGCAGCACACACTTCACTGCAACTACACACACCCATCCTCAACCCAGCATCCTTAGCTGGGGCATCTGGCCCTTGTTAGTGGGATAGTTAGAGAGCTTTATGGCAGAAAAAATGAGGCACTGATATCATATTCATAGCGATAATATCTTGGAAAGAGGAAATCTCCTCCTCTTACTTATGGAATCCACTCTTAGAGCTTCAGGTGATGTCTGCCAGTGTAACATACAGCACCTCTCAAAGTGGGTTAACTCGTGTTAATGCTTGCCAAGACACAGCAGACATTGACTGGTGTGGAAACAGGATTTTTTTTCGCACTGAGTTTACTCTTGGTTTTCCAGTTTCCCTGACCGTTTTTTCACTCAGTTTTATGCTGTAATGGCTAAAAAATGTTACCTGTGACTGACATGCACCATACTGTACTAACATGCATTTTCAACAGTGTGACAAAAAGAGACTTAGGGAAGAAAAAAGCACTAGCAGGTCCTATTGCTAATTCTCCTCTTTTTGTTAACAAAGTCTATTGAAGGTATAATGTTTATGCTAGTATCCATATTTACACTGTAAATACTCTATTTGGTTGTTAAAAAAATACAGCATGATCTTGGCCTTTGTATAATTTTTTTCTTATTTCTTACACAATTTTTATTTTATCTGTAGAAAAAAAACTGTGAAATCAAAAATATTTTCTTCTCAGAGAAATAACTTCACTTGAGAAAGAAAAAGTCTAATGAAATAAATCTTTGAGGTTATCTGCACATTTTAATTTTTTTTTCCCTGTCGAACCGGTAATTGCTTGTTGTGAGGCTTCTGTCTGCCCAGCTTCTGGAGAATGCAATAGTAGTCCACATGTGACGCCTGGTGGAAAATTACCAAACTGCACCTGTACAAGGGCAAGCATCTTAGACAGGATATTTCAGTTTAGGTTGTTTTCTTACTTAGTAGCTGATATGCTTCCTAAAACATCCAGATTTTTTTTTCCTATTAAAGAAGGGACAAATTTTAAGCAATCAGCAGATGCTCTTTATCCTGCATCAATCTTACTTAAAGTAAATTATGAATTTTTTTTGGCACACGCTCTTCCTCTCCTCGCACTACCTGTGCAGAGGTGGGCACGCAAGACAAAGATTCTGGGGGCAGTGAACAACAGGTTTTGTGTGCAGACCTGGAGACAAACTCTGCTGAGTTCCTGCCACCAAAATTTTCCTCCCCATATGAAACATGTCCAATACACAGAAAAGAACAAAAAGTACAAACAAAAAAATAATGCTGCTAACCATGTTTATTAATTCCCAAATTAAAATTGCTGTTATTTTCATATAAGTTCACTACTATCTGTAATATGCAATGTGACTTGCCCTGCTACGAACAGTTTTAACTTCTTCATTTGTTATTTTTTCTCTTGCAGGCCAAGCAGGCAATTCTCGAAATGGATGCCATACGTAAGTTGGTTCTTTTTCCCTTTTGTTTTAAAAATTAATAAAATCATCTTCAACATTTTGGCTTTAGCTGTTGATGTCATTTGAGATGGAAGAATGCCAGGCTTATGTTCCTTGAATTATGACCCTCCTGGAAAAGGCAAAATTAGATGCAGATCCTGTGGAGTTTGTTGGGAAGGCTGATTGAGAAACTGGCAGACAAACCTGATGGTGGTGGATAAATGTTCCTGGGTTAGCCCTCTGGAGCCAGGCCCAGCTACATGGGTAAAGCATTCCCATGGCTGCCTGGGAGCCAGCTACCCTAGCAGCATAGCTTGCTTGTGTAGCTTCAGGCTCTGATGGGGTGCAACTGGATTAGGCATAAAGGGATGAAGGCACTGCCTCCAAAGAGAGCTGCCA
Source organism: Agelaius phoeniceus (assembly GCF_051311805.1). NCBI lineage: Eukaryota > Metazoa > Chordata > Aves > Passeriformes > Icteridae > Agelaius > Agelaius phoeniceus. The sequence continues at coordinate 59,338,322 of NC_135267.1, forward strand.
AGGTGTGTGAAGTGCCATCCTTGTCACTCTCTTATTCCCTGTGCTTCTGCTTGTTCCACAGATCACCCAGGCTTCCACTATAGCCCTGAGGGAGAAATGAAATCATCATACCAGCCTAAGGAAGGCACTGCTCCTCACAGAGTGAGACGGAAATCAGGTGAATTAACGAATTTATACCCTAGATGACAAAAGGAAAAACAAGCAGGGTTGTTTTAGGGCTGGATTAGGCGGGGTACATGGAATTGGTTTTTAATCTTCACTCAGGCAGTTTAACATGGTACAGTATCTCTCCAATACTGTACCATATTAAAGTGGTACAGTAGATGGTGGATGAAGTATCTTATTAACCATTTGTTGTTCTTGTAATTTATTTTTTTACCTACTGTTTGGATTTAATTTAAGGAATATACATTTGTGAATGTATAAAAAACAGTTGGTACTCTCTAATAGATTAAAGTGCATATGCAGGAAGGCCTGTCACATTATTTAAATTTGACATCCCTCCTTACTGCAGTTATTATTGTCTCAGAAGTGGTCCATCCTGACTATGAAAGGCTTATTATTTCAAAACATGTTTACTATCTATACTTAGTGTCATGTTTGCCTTATGAATAATAGAGATTTGAGAGGTGGTTTTGCTGAGTCTGGGGTTTTTGTCCCCTCGTAGCTCAAACATCTATCTATAATTATTCTCAAAGACACTACCAATGTCTTTGTAGTTGGGTGACTTCATATTGCAGTCCCTGTGTTCCCCTCTTTGTGTCCTTAAAGACTTTTCCAATTTGGTGTGTAATGTTGGATATTGGGAATAACTTAAACAAGGCTCATGAGAGTATTGATGTAATGATTTAACATACAGCAACATTTGTGCTTGAGAAGCAATCAAGTTCTAATTATGTTTGAGGTATGTTCTCCTTTGTTTCTGAGGTGTTTGCACACCTTTGTTGCATTGGTGCTGCTCTTTCTGTGAAAGGAAGAATACAAAATGTTTCTACTGATCAAAGGGCCTCCTATGTAACCTTCAGCTACTTACACTTTCTAAGCCCATCTAAGACTTTGGTACCTTATGCATATTTCAAATAGAAAACCTCTAACACTGCAGAGCTGTAATAGAGGTGATACGGTCTTTTGAAAGCAGGAATCTTTGCATGGGATAAAAATGTATGTATGCCTAGATGAATGGAGGACAACTGCTATTGCATTAAGAAACAAGTATATGCTTTGGTAACAGCTGTAGATTTGATACTTCAACAGATCATCTTTGTGAGGAAATTTTGTAATAAAGAAATTAAAATCTGGCTTCACTGTGTGGGCTCAGAAACTTAAATTTTTATATACATGTTTAAAAAAAGTTGTTCAGGATGCCCACAGCTTTCTTTGGAATACCACAGTAGGTAAACATGTTGTTGTTTTTTTCAGAACCCTCATCTAGAGTCCATAAAGTTTTGAAGTCAAATGGTAAGATATTTTGTGTACTGTTTACTGACCTGGTGCTCCTGTACTTTGTAAAACAACTGAAGACAGAATCTTTTTTCTTGTAACTGTCCCTAAATACATTAAGGGGATGAAGAGGAATTTTGGGGGGAAAAAAAGCCAAACCCAAAATGTTAGTGTTTAAATCTAATATCTTCTTTTCCACACTTGGGGATGGGTCCTGTAAACATCCTAGGAACTGAACACACCAAGTCTTGGCGATTGTGAACAGTTCCTCAAATCACAGCAGTGCTGCAAAATCAGGGCCTCAGGTGGAGCTCTGGTAAAGCTTATGCTGTCTCTGCTTTATCAGAAATCCCCATATAGTCTGTTTGCTCAATTGCTGCTTCATTCAGCCCCCTTTGGGGAATTCATAATTGGGGTAGTATTAAAACGGGCATAGCCTCACACCAGTTTGATTATTCATTGATGTGTTTTTGTTTTCAGATGTAAGCCCAGACATGCAGAAGGTAAGCCGTTTCTTAAATTCCTTGTTTTAGCCCATTCATATGACTTTAGAGCACCAGTGTTTACTGGAGAATCTGTATCTTCTTGGTTGTGTTGACCTTAAGAATGAAATCAAACAAATAAATGTTATTTAGCATCTCAAATAAGATTACTGGAATGAAAAAAGTAGAAATACAGCTTACTATTTTGGGAATATTTAATAAAGAAGAAAATCAGCAATCCATATATGGTTGTGGTTTATAATACAGTCCAATCAATTAGTAGTGCTACAGGATACTTAAAAATACCACTAGAATCAAGGAAGTGCAGTGTATAAAAATAGTATAAAAATAGTGTTTATTCTTTGGCTCATATTACCTTATTAAATACGACTGGAAAGTTTCAACTTAGTCTGAGATATAGATATATATAGATATATATATATGTAGAGATATATATGTAGATATATATATATATATTTATGTAATGATATATATGATATATCACCAAACAGAGCACATGCACCTTGAGCAGATTGTAACAAACATTTGTAATTTTTACATTTTCTGTAAGAATTTGTATGGAAATTCCCAGTGCAATTTGAAAGTCTCATTTTGAATTTCAGGTCTTGGGGTTTTATTTAAGATGGAATTTTAAAAAGTGTGTGTCTGTTATAAACAGAGTACATTAGGTATTACTTCATTGTCATGCCATAATATTGAAGCTCAGGATTCGATGTGAATGGGGTCTTTTGCATATATTTTTTCAGTTCTAAATATTACATGGAAAAGTACTGGTTGTTGTACTTACTTCTTTATAAATCTCACTTCAGTGCAGCTAACTGACTGTGGGCTAAACATTGCCTGTGAGTCTGATGTAAGAGGATCTTACTAAAATATAGAATCTCTAAAAACTTCTAATCAAAGTTTCGTGGGTTTTTTTTTAAAGCGGATGGGCATTGAAGGAGCCCTGTTATCTCAAGCCACCAAACTAGGATCAAGTGAAGCCCTGCTGAATTCTAGGAAAAAGGTTTCATTGGAATCCAGTGGGCTGGAGAGCCAGTTTCAAGAGTCTATTGAACCAGCCTACAGTAGTGATCACGATGAAACTCTTCAGACTTCTGCAACAGAACAGATTGATGCTGATGATGAAGAAGAGTCTGAACAGGTAGGAAAAAGTGGGGAAAAATATTTTTTTTTTTTGTGGAGAATGGAAGGATTAAAATTATATGTAAAACAGGCATTTGTGTTGCAAATGTTTACAACTTCCTCTCCTCAGAAACATTTTAATTTAGGCTTCACACAATACTCACTTTCATTTTAACAGAGAAGATGTAAAAACCCCTACACAGAGGGAGAAATTCCCACTACTTGAATTTTACTTACTCCTTGGCAGTCCTCCAACCTGGTTGTTACAGAAAAGTTTTACCTGTTGCACACAACTGGCTTTTCCTTGTTTCTTCAGCTGATGCCATGCAAAAACTTTTTAGGCCTCATGCAGATACAGTGCTTTCAAAGCAAGGACTTGAATATTATATTGAGATTCAGACACTGCTGCATGTCATGGGATGTTTCTTGATCTGTGACCCCCTGGCAGTAGCTATGAATGTGTGAACTTGAATATGAGAAGTTTTGAGTACTATTTATGAAAATGAGAGTCTTTATCCCCTACTACTGCACAGATTATAGTTTTTTATTACTTGGTATGATGTTTCCACACATATGCAGTACCTTTGAAAGACTAAAAATCCAACTTCAAAATGCAGCTGTATTAAAGAATCTAGATTTTAAGTTTATTTGGTTTAGTGGATACTGAGGTCATATCGTTGTGTAGTTCATCTATTTTGTGAATTATATGAAACCAGTGATTGGGATTCTTTTTGAAGCTGATTGCATTTCCTCTTTGAAATGACAATATTTGCATTATAAATATTTCATTAAATAGTATTATCTTGTACCAGTGTAGTGCAGTGACTTGTAATTCCCCCTCTTGCCAACATAAGTAAGAACGAAAGAATGAGTAAGCACAAAAACTATCACAAAACAATTGATACTATTAGCTTAGTGGTTACTACTAGATGTGGCAATTGTACTTTTACAGGTTTTATAAGCTTTGAATAATTCTTGTGGAGTGCTAACGACTCATAAGCTGTTTCATCTCCCAGTATAGGTCCCTGAACTGTTGTAGCTTCTAGTAATTCCTCTGAACCAGACTGTACAAAGAACTGTAGGTTTTATTACCCCTCATATTTTTTTCTTTAAAACCACAGCAAAACTCACTGCAGAAATCAAAAGGGGGAAGAAAAAGACTTAATAGTCAAGCTGCTGAAAATGTTGAAAAACGAAGAAGTCTCAATCTCAATAAATGTGAAATGCAGGTAAGTAATTATTATTTTTTACTTCTATTTTGCTATGCATCATGGGTATTGCAAAGAAATGTTTTCCCTAGGTTGACAGATACATCATCTTCTGTTTATCAGTGTTCATATCATTAAAATATTCATGTCTATGACAAAAGACTATTTCTTTTGGTAGCTGGGAAAAACAAGTAGCTAACTAAACCAATCAGCATTAACTGAAGACAAAAGGAATTATCTTTCCCTCTCTCCCCCAGATTCTGGCCAGCAACATCTAAAGCATCCTTTATGTTGGCATTAGGGAGCACGTGGCCTTGCTGTAAATTAGATCTGGGTGAAAACTTACACTAAAAAAAAAAAAGACATTTTCAATGGCATGTGCTAGAGAGCATAAGATTCCTTTCTGCTAGGGTTATAGGCAAGGAAAAGGAGAAGAACAAAACTTTTGGCACAAACCCAGAGTCAGATTAGCTTAATCCAACTGTGAAACTGCAGAGTTAGCATAAAAGATTTAATCCAACTCCTGCCAAACAGATTTGCCTTTAATTACTCATGCATTAACATAAGCTACTGTCTTGTATTTGAAGTAAGATGTTATTAAACACCGAGAGTGAACTCTGAGCCATGGTAAGGATTAGGAGGCAAAGCCGTCTGGCACTGCCACCCTGGCTCCCTCACTCTCTGTTGGGAGAGAGCACTTGCCCTGCCCATCTGCACATGATTCTCTGCTGCAGGACAGACTGGCGCTGTGGCAGTCCTGTGAAAAGAGGGAATTGCTGTATTATTACAGGGGTATGCTAATGTTACCTGCAAATTTCAAATCTCCACAGAGCTCCAAGGACCCTTCAGATGAAGAGTCAATGCAGTTGAATACCGATCTTCCATTTTCCTGCGCAGCTAGGCAGCCACAGTCTCCTAGACAGTTCAGCACACCCCAGAGCAACTCTCTGATCATGAATATCCTGGGGGGAAGTACCTCTGTCAGAAACATCTGGACGGACCATCAGATCAGGCAGGCATTGTTCCCCAGCCGGCGCCCACCTTATGAGAACGAGGACGATGAAGACGATTACCAGATGTTTGTACCATCAGTGTCTACATCCACCGCAAGCTCAGCTCCTGGTGGAGAAAGGAGGAGTTCTTCTGGCCGTCCATGCAGCTGGCACTTGGGGCAAGCGCAGCAAAACGAGACTTCCAGCCCCACTCGTCACAAAATCGTTAGACGGGCCAGCAGTGCTGGTGAAAGCAACACATGTCCAGCCAGCGCCAGGTGTAAAACAGGGGAGCGTGGTTCTCGGAGGGAAGTGAAGACAGCAGAGGGGAGCAGTAAGGATGTGTATCCTGAATCTTCAGAGGAGCTGACTATCGATGATATTGAACATGTTTATGATAATATAAGCTATGAAGACTTAAAACTGATGGGTCTGACAAGAAGGGAGGAGACACACCATGGTCCCCGGAGATCAGCTAGAGACTCTCTGTATGAGGCTGAAAACAAAAGCAGCTCAGATTCAACTTCCAAAAAGAAAACAGCAAATCAAAAGAGGACCTCCATTCATGCTAGCAGGGAGGAGATACTGCTCAGCAAAGAAGCACCAACTTCAAGTTTGGATGAGCTCAGAATTATTGAAGACAACATCTATGACACCATACGGCTTCCAGAAACACCTCTATTGAGTTTTAAATGTGACCCCTCAAAATCCTCTAAAAGGAGGAGTTTTTTGGAAAAAGATTTTGCATATTGTGACAATCTACGACATTTTGTTTCTGAAGAGAGTCTGCAGTTCAGTGAAGATGAAAGCCCTTACCATCGTGTGCCCATTGACACTGACTATTTGAGCTTAGTTGATAGCTCCTCCAACTCTGACTCACTGTCACATAAGTCTGTGGCAGACAAACTCTCAGAAGAAGTAGATGAGATTTGGAATGACCTGGAGAATTACATCAAGAAAAATGAGGAAAAGACAAGAGACCGTGTCCTTGCAGCCTTTCCTGTTTGTAAAGATGACATGCAGGAAAGGCTGCATGCTGGTAGCACACCTGAACTGAGTAAAGATGTAGAGTACTCACTGTCTACTCTCTCTCTGCCAGAAACTCCTATTTTCCCTAAAACTGTGAAGCCCAGGGCTGCCACCATAAGTGAGGCTAATCTCAGGCTTGAAGACACTACGCCGTGCAAGGAGAACTCTTTCATGAGTTTGAACAGATCTTCCTTCTCCAGTGAGATGCCTTTTGTAGACACTCCGTATGAGCCCGTCAGTAGTGTTCTGTCCAGCACACCTGCAGAGGGCGTGGAAAATGACTTGGCTGTTATGGATAAAACAAAGAACAGAGTTTTTATGATGGCAAGACAGTACAGTCAAAAAATTAAGAAGGCTAACCAGCTTTTGAAAGTTAAAAGTCCAGAGCAGGAACAGCCAGCTAGCAGACAACAGAAACTGAAACACAAAGATCTTGCTGCTATTCTGGAGGAGAAAAAACAAGGAGGTCCTGCTATTGGTATGTTAAAAACATTTCTGTACAGATACATTTCTTCAGTAACTTTCAGTGAACTTGTGTTCTGAACTGGAAGATTATGAATTTTTCTCACCTTGATCATTGAGTATCAGGATTGTATTTTCTGTGTTACAACAGAAATTAATTTTCTCAGACTGCTTTAACATGAATGGTCCTTTATATCTCATTTCTTGTTACTTGATAACTTTGGGAAGAAATAGCAGGGCAGTGTCAGGAAAGAGCAATTCGGCTGAGGCTGGAAGTAGAAATCATGCCTGAAGCACTATTGGCCTCCCTACAGAAAAGCAGTTATTTCCTTTAATAGAGTGATCTTTAGAGTTTGACTAAGCCAGTGTTTTTTCAAGTCGGTCTGCCTTCTAACAAGTCACATACATTTGCTCAGGTTTCGTTCAGAATCATGCCTATAAGCATAAGGAATGTGGTCAAATAAGAAAGAGCTGATAATCTTTCTATTAGCTAATGAATGTGCAAAGTCATGGATATGCAATCGGTCTGGAACCATTTTTGTCCATGATCAATTAAAACAAATGGAAGATGTGGAGCCAGCAGACTCCATGCACCAGAGTGTCATTCTTACTTTCTTGTGATATTTTTAAAATCCCCTAAATATCTTATTTACCAGGCCATTTTTAGAGTGTTCTTTTCCATTTTAACATGAAACAAGCAGCATATTATTGGAACCGTGTGCTGCATTGTGTCCTTCATGGCTATTCACTGTAGCAAGATATTTTATGCTTCTTTTTCTCAACAAAGTGTACAGAAATGTGATGCAAAGGCCTCCAGTGTTTCATGTTACTTTGCAGAGGCCAACTGTTTATTGACACAACTGAAAGCTCTTCTCCAAGAGCTTTCTAATACTAAGCGTTTTGAGATTTTTAAATTTCTGTATGATTTGCTGAAATGGATTCCTCGTCTCTGCTAAGTTAATTCTATCTTCTTTCTAGGTGCCAGAATAGCTGAATATTCCCAGCTTTATGACCAAATTGTCTTCAGAGACAGTACGCCTAAGGTCCAAAAGGAAGCCGGGGCTGCTCCCCAGGAGCCCTCAGCTGGGAGGTTTTCCACCCCCACATCTCCTCCCCGTTGCCAGCCTGCCTATGACTGCTCAAGAGCAGAAGATTGGCTTTTGCATTCTACCTACAGTAACGGCGAGCTGGCCGACTTCTCTCCGTGCTCCGAATCCCAGGACCCAAAGTCCAAGAACTCATTTACAGAAGCTGGTACAAAAAGCAATTCGAAGCAGTTGCCATCAGCTGGCTCAGTGCCTTCCCTTCAAATTTCCAACCGTTTGCATGTCCCGGCGCAGAGGTGGAGTGCCATTATAAGCCAGCCAAACAAAGAAAACTTGCACCAAGATCACGTCTATAACTCGCTGGGGAGGAGAGTGAGCAGTGTAAAACCACAGGCATACAGCAGGTCACAGTCCTCATCCTCAATAGTGGTCAACAGGTCTGGAGAATCAATTGTATATAATAATGAAATTGATAACAAAAGGCTCCATTTGAATAGGAACTTTCGATTCAACAGCCATCAAACTCCTGGAATTGCTTCAGGGTATACAGCGCCAGAGATGAGAAAGCAGATCCCTGAAAGCTATTCAGATATGATTCTGCAGGATTCTCAAAAGGTCCTGAGAGTGAACAGAGCTTCCCCTCTGACAGCACAAATGGCTACTCAGAACTATTTCTCGAATTTCAAAGATTCTGAAGATGGAGAAGGGGATGATGATGACTATGTTGAAATAAAGTCTGAAGATGAGGGATCTGACTTAGAGACTTCTCAGAACCAAACAAGAAAATCAGATCCTAAACTGCGTAACACAGATGCTGTTCCTTCTGACATATTCTGTGGCAAAACTGTCTCCTGTACTCCTGCAAAATCTGCCAGCAGCAAACACGCACTTACCCCATATCTGACTGCTTACAGTGATTCAGATAAACTGAATGACTACCTGTGGAGAGTACCATCTCCTAATCAGCAGAATATTGTCCAGTCTTTAAGGGAAAAGTTTCAGTGTCTCAGTTCAAGTAGCTTTGCTTGATGCTTTCAGTAATTTCTAGCTGTACTGCCTTATCATGACAGAATATATACTAGGACAATCAGTACTGGCATCACGTATTTCCATAATATTACACTATCAGGCATTGTATTGCAATAATGTTGTAAATAGATGCAAAACGTATCTTTTCAAAAATGGTTTAGAATCCTGGATGTGAAAAAGGCCACGTGTGCGCTGTCTGGGGTCTCTCTGTAGAACATGTGAACTTCTCATCTCCTGCTGAACCTTCACATCTCTTCCTTTCTTAGGTGTGATACCCCCTGATTCTTGCCATCGAACCAGGTGTAATAACATTTGATTCTTAAGCCATTTTATCATTTGGAAACCTTGGTATTTAGACTTTCCAGTTGGTGTCCAGTGTTCTGCATCCAAAATACCTGTATGATTACTCTGCTTACATACAGGAGCATTTAGCTGGGCAGCTGCTCCTGTGACTGTGCAGATTTCTGAGCAGGGTTCTGGCGATTACACCAACAGGCTACGTGTGCAATTGCACACACCTTTTTGCACGTTACTTTTCATCAGGCAGATTCCAAGTGTGTGGGACCAATGCATATGCTACATTATTTTAGAGCAAGCTTCTTATGTTTTAAAGAAAATCTAGTCCTAGTACTTGTGCCAGGCTGATAGCTCTGTGTCTGAAGCCTCTTTTCTACTTACTGGAACTGCGTAGGAGGCAGAAGACAGGCAGTGGAGGCTCTATGAGAACCTGTGGATGTGACACAGTCCTTGCCTGGGGAATGGTTTTGGCATTAGAAGGGGAGCTGCACTGCTTGTCAAGAGGGCTAGGCCAGTCTTGGTACCTCCAGTGATGGTGGTGTTTGTGACATGCAAGCCAGATCTGAGTATCTTGTAGCTCAGCACCCAGCAGTCGAAAGCTGCTGGGTAGAGTTGGAAACAAAGCTGTGTGTTACATGCAGTGAGCTGCTAGGCGCTTGTTCAAGCCCCAGTGTCAGTAACCCTGTGAGACAATGAAGTTTGGCCAGATTCTTGGGTGAAATACCAATTGTGGGGCATGTTTGGCCCATAGAGGGGTTCAGTGAAACTGCTGGTTGAGTGATGAGCTGCAGTCCCCAGGGCGTGCATCTCCTGTAGGAGGAAGTGACCCTTCCTGACAGAGAGAGGTAAAAGATATCTTTTGTAAATCAGTCAGTGCTGACTCTAATCCAATTTATGTACAATAAAAAAGTAGCTTAAAAATGAGAATACATTCCATTCTTTTGCAAATAGTGTATAGAATAAAAGCTGCCATTTAGAGCAAGGACAGGCTTTCCAGTACCATCGACATTTAACTCCCCTTCATCATCTTTGTTGCACAGTTTTGGATTCTGTTACTTGAAAACATTGTACCGAAAGGAAAGCCTAGATACAGCTACACTGATCATCTTGTGTGACTGTTCTTTTTTGGTGCTTACATTTTTCAGATTACATGGATAAAGCCAGTACCGAGTTAAACATATCAATAAACAAAGGAATTTCATTGAAATACTGTTTTTACTAACCACATATCACTCCCTTCAGTTACAGAGCACTGTACTTCCAGAACAGCTGATTATTTACTACAGAGGTTACCATGAGGAAAAACTGAAGTTATCAGTGTACAGCTAACTACTTGTAGACCAAGATTTGAGGACTTGAATTTATTAGAACTGGCTAAATTATTTACCACACGTATCTTGCATTGGCTAGGAATTGTTATTTTGAGGGCTGGTTGGTCATGGTACTTACTAGCTCGTACCACAGGGATACTTGTTACAGTCAGCAAAACCCCTGTGATAGGACCCCTATCTATCTAGTAAAATCCGACTGAAAAAATAATGTTGTACATATTTAAGACGCCGAGGTGTAGCAGAGCCCATATTTATTTAATATAGCTTGTAAAGTATTGTAAATATGGATAGAAGGTAAATCTGTGGGCGAACATCTAGATTTGTTTAAACGGCTTTAGGAGAATGTTTAACTCGCAACTCATGCAATCAGTGGAATTGGGAGGGAGGGGAAAACAACCAACCAACCAGAAAAAAGGGACTTCTACTACTATTGTAACTTCTCCCAGGGACCATTTCATACTATTTTTAATAAACGTTGAGTATACAAAAAGCTTTGGGTGCTTTTCATTGCGGGGCGCGGAAGAAACAAGTTATTGGCTTCAGCCTGTCGGAGCTGCTGCTCGGGGGTGATTTGGATGCAGTTTTTCTCTTGCAAAAAAAAAAAAAAGCGGAAGCGAAAGCGGGGCAGCGGCGGGGCGGGGAGCGGGGGCAGGCGGCGCTCCATCCCCGCCCGCCCCCCGGCCTCGCTCCCGCCCCTGCCCCGTGCCCGCCGCGGCTGCCGGAGCGCCCCGGAGCGATGAGGAGCGCGGCGCTGCGGCGCTGCCTGGCCCCGGCTCTCGCCGCCGCGGCGCCCCCGCCGCTCCCGCCGCGCCGCGGGCTGAGCGCGCCGCTGCCCCGGGCCGGCAGCGCGGCGGCGGCCGCCCGGTAAGAGACGCACGTGGGGAGGCAGCGCCGGCTGATGCAACCGGGGGGTGCGATGGTGTGGGCACGCAGGGAGGAGGGGTGAGGGGGATTTGGGCGATGCGCCCTCGCCGGGTGCGTCGGGTTGGTTTTTGAGGTGGGATTTTTGGGGTACCCCGTAGTAAAGTTGCCCCCCTTGCCCCAGAAGCGGTGGCGGGATTTGCTCCGGGTTTTGGTTTTGGTGGCGTTTTGAGAGCGGGCAGAGCTGCCGTCATGTGGCGGTGGCTCAGGTGAGGCGGTGCGCAGATGTGTGCCTGGAAAAACGTGTCCCTGGTCCCTCCCCGTCCCGATTCAGCCCTGGACGGGATAGTTTGCAACGGCATTGAATGGAACTGGTCCTTGGCTTCTGCAAGAGTAGGAACTGTCAAAAATCCACTCCAGGCTGTTCTTCTCTGTTTGTCTTCCTTGCTATGGGGGACAGACAGACAGACATATTTCAGGGGGTCTCCTCTTTGCCCAGCTGGGTAAGTATCACCTGCACACGCAGAAGGTAACGGAGGAGAGCTGGCCGCCGCTTACCCAGAATTTTTTTTCCAGAAAGCATTCCCAGTGCCTGGCTGTCACTAGTTTTTCCAAGAAGCAGTGTGGGGAACAGAGCTGCCTTGTCTCCCTTCTGCCAGCGGTTTTTAAAGACATCCATGAAAGTGGCTGCTCTGCTGCTCAGGGGTTGGTGTAGCCCGTGTTAAGCTGTGGCAGCCCCAGCTGTAAAGGCCTCTGCATCTCTCACTGCCCTGGCCGCGGGTATGGAGGTGAAGGACCCACCTCACCCCAGAGCTGATCAGACAGCTCAGGGTGGTGGTTCCCTGCTGTGCTTCCCATGGTGGGGCTGGACAAGCCTTCTCATGAATTAGCACAGCCTAGCTATAAAGTTTTGGGCATGCCAGAGCAATGCCCCACATACCTATTAAAAAAAAAAATGGCCTTTTGAGGTTTTCTGTACCTACCTGCTGAGCACCAGCCCTCACAGTTCACGTCCAACCATAATTTTGGAGATTGAAAATTCACAAGCCCAAGCGTTTCTGTTACATTGTTGACTAATACTGGTTTCTGCCCACTAATGTTGGGAGGATTAATTTTGTTAAAGATTTGCTTGTCACTGTGTTGCAGCAAAGTTACTGACAATGCAAAGAATTCCTTGGCCTCTCTTAAGAGAGAAAACCCTCGGCTTGAGCCAACGCTTGCCATTATTCAGGTAAAGTATGTCTGTGCACTCACTGGCTGTGAGAGATCTCCTTTGGTACTGTTACTTGTCTGAAACTTCAGAAGCACACCCTGCAGAAAGTACTTTTAATCTTCTTTTTTTTTTTAATAAAGAATATTGTCTGCTTTATTATAAAGCAAAGCAATAGGATGAGATAGCTCCACTAGATGGTGGATTGCCCTTCTTCAGGCCTGAAACAGTCACAGCAAACTTCAGACTGGGAAGGCTTTGCAAAGGAAAGGAACAGTTTTGTCTCTTCTTCCTTTTGCCAATGTAGTCTTCCTAATTTTAAGTATGGATCAGTTTTTCTCACAGCTTGTCTAAGTTGATTAACTTAATAGTTGAATTAGTGTTCTCAAACCTCTATTTAGCTTGAAGCTTTTTTTGCAATCCTGAGCAAAGTCCTTATGTTCCTGAAAATGTGGGCCCCCTTCACTTCCCACCCCTGAAACCCTGAAATAACAATGCCAGGATTAATGAAAGACCTTTTTGCTTCCTGACAGCCATGTTACCTTTGGTTAGCTACAGCTTATCAATGTCTTCCTGCTCTTCTAAGGAGAGGAAAACCACACTAAAAAGTCCCAGTCAAGGGTCTGTGTAAAATAAGTGTAAAGTGTCAGCATCGTGTAGGAGTAGCAGCACTTTCTGATGTGAAGGAATCTTGCAGTAATTGAGAAGCATTGTTTCACTAATGCTGTGAAGAGCTTTCCATTTCACTGATGGTGCCAATTTTGATAGGCAATCAAAATCAGAGATGAGGATTGCTATCTTTGCAAAGCTGAAAGATGTTCATCCTTAGATTTCTGAAGGTTTGAAAGCCACAAAACTAGGGATGTTTATCATTCAGAGGGGACCCACTGCCATGCTGGCAAAAATGTAATTGTCCTGTTTCCTAGGATGGTGGTATTGATTTTGAGTGGGCACACACAGAAACTCTGATCCAGTAGGTTTTAAGTTTAAAACACAGTTGCAAGTATTTTTTTAAGTACTAATAGTGAATCTAAGTAAAGCAGCAGCAAAAGGTCTTCTAGTGAGGATATCTGAACAGTCTCTCTCATCTCTCACCCTTCCTGGTAATTGCATTTTCACAGAACCCTCTAAGGCTAAAGCTTAAGGTTTGATAGGAAAGCAGTGACCTGTTTTTTCTCACTCCTGTTAGTTTCCATCCAGCTGCACCATGATCTGGACTAGGACTGGGATCTACTCCAGCCCAAGGGGTTTAAAGAGGCTTCCTTTCAACCACATTTGTCTCCTGGATCTGGTTTTCTGCATGGCCACATGCATGCTTTGTGCTGGCACAATGGAAGGGATGTCCCTCTTGTCCCTGTTTACCTCACTTGGTCTGCCTCATGAGGTGGCTCTAGGAACATGTGGCCCAGATCCCTCTGGGTAAAATTCACCCAAGCTCTGTTCTCCAGCTTTCCAGTCACCCTACCTCTGATCTGGTTGCGAAGACTGAAGCAGAGCCCATTTAAAATGTGTATTTGTTGGTGCAAAGAAAACTTGCTTTGGTCTACAGATGTTCTTGTGATGCACTGCTCTACCAGTAATGTGGGCAGAGCCTTAAGATGTGTGCTGCTCCCCATGTGCCACATCTGCCCAGAGGAGCAGAGGGAGGGCAGGGAAGTTACCTCCTTTACTTGTGGGTAACAGCAGCTGGCATGACAGGGCACCGCCTCTTCTGCAGGACTGGGAATGAGGAGTTGCAGGTTGAACCTGCAGTGGAATGATTTTAGGACTGTCCTTTTCCTCTTGAGTCAACTAAATCTGAATCAATGCCAAAATTGATACCTCTGTTGCTTATTATTATCCATGTTGAACCTTGGTTGAAGCTATGCAACAGCAAAAAATGATTGGGGGGGGTGCTTCTTAATTTTTTTGATGCTGAAAAGGAAAATAAAGCATCAGGATCATGCTCAACAGTGGAGCTGTTGCCCTGCAAAGCTCAGCAAAGCACCTCTGGCTCCCCTGCACCTCCTGTCCTGCCCTTGCACTCTGCCAGCCCATGTGCTGAGCTCTGGCCTCACCTGTGCTGCTCAGTGGGTTTTGATAGGAGCTGGTTTATGGCAGGGACTGTCTGCACTTACACAAGGTAAATATTCACCTGCCAGTGCTGTAGCAGCAGGACATTACAGGGGGCAGTGTGGTACCACTGGCTGCTCCATCCCAGTTAAACTTCTCGAGCAGTCAGTGTGGGGACACAGTCCCACATTTACTGTCACAGGGGAGCAGCTGCTGGGCTGTCCCTAGACCTGTCTCTCCTTCCCTGGCACAGTGTGAGCTCTGCACAGTGTCCTCAGTGCAGCAGCTTCTGTTCTGCCACTCAGCACCAGGTGCCACATTTGGGGAGTGGGATGCTGGCAGTGCAGTGCCAGGAATGCTGGCAGTGCAGGGAGGGATAGAGGGCAAGCCCTCCTTCCCTAACAGGAGTTGTGCCTCTCCATGAAGCCTGTGCTTTTTAATACTCTTTTTTTCACTGTCAGCAGTCTTGAACTATCTGGGATTAACAGGGATGGCCTTTGCTTCTTTCTTAGAATTGTATCTTATTAGTTTGAATACCTTTAGACACAGACATTGTCATGATGTTTCTTGCATAGACATGTGCATTAGTGTACTCATTTTTAAAATGCATTATTTTAAAACTCAATTACTGTTTTGTTCCCCAAGGCACATAATGACCAGTTGATTCAAGAAGCAAACAAGAACTTTGCCAAAGAGGTAAGCTTTAGCTGATACATGTGTTAATAATCATGAGCTACTTGCCTTGGGTAATTTTAAGTATTTTCTTTTAACAGATTGGTCTACGTGTTATTCACATCTGTCTTCCTGAAGGCAGCACCAAAGATGAGGTAACTGAAGCACTTGAAAGAGCCTTCCTTTTCCATTTTGTCATAAACTTCTATTTATTACTGACATTCATTATTATTTAGACTGACCTCTGGTAACTCAAATTAGGCTTAGGATTGCCTTGGTTTAAATAGCAAATATTATCCTCTTACTGGCAAGAGTGAAAAAAGAGAATTAATGGGCATGTCTGCTGTTCCCTGGCAAGCTGAGGTAGAATCAAGAGTAATGTTATGGGTTTGTGCTTGGTGTTTAACCCCACACCAGCTCAGGTATCCTGTCTCCTGCAGTCTCTCTTGTGACTGTACCTGATTATTGCCCAGATTATTCAGGGAAATTAAAGATTACATGATTGTATGGGGAAGGGAGGGGGGAAGAAGGGGGTGTTGAATTTGTCTATTGATCTTTTAATGTTTCAATTATGTATTAAAAAACAAACATCCCCCCAAATAACTAGAGGCCTGAATTCTTTACCTTGTTGAAGGTGCAGCACTTAATATCAATTATGTTTTAAATACAGAAAACCATGTGAAAGTTAAACCAGTGAAGGAATGTGTAGTAGAAGATGAATCTGTTATCAGCTGGCCTCCTTGTTTGATAATCCTGCAGGCTTGTGATTTCTGTGTACTCTTTTGTTTTTTGGTACACTTTGTTCTTAAAATGTTACTGCCTTGCAGTGTAATCTCAAGAACTGCAGCAGTAGTTGCAGTTAGTTTGAAGTTGTATCTTAGAAGTGGCTTAGCTGTGTATTTAAAGAGAAAAATGGGGTATTTCTTTTATTTAAATGAAGTTATTTCCAATAAAATTTATCATGGTTTGCGGACTGTCTTGCTTACTCACTATGGCAGGTTTTTTTAATCTACTAAAATCCACATCTCAGTTGTGTTCCCTGGTGTGGGAAGGTGGGAGGGATTTCAATACCATGCACATTTGGGTTTTGCCATAACTTCCTGTGTACAACAAGGGCAAGTTAATACTATACTGCTTTACCCTGCATGACTTATAAGTAATTTAAATGCTGTGATGATGGGAAGCTGAATTAAAGTAAGATGCAATTAAAATGGAAAACTGAATTACTTTTCCAGGAAGCAGAAATGCAGCTTGAGTTTTTAATTGCTCTGTAGGCCCTCAGCATTTTGTAGCATATCAAAGGGGTTTTTTTTAAAGAAAAATTCAGATATTTTCATGTCCGTATACATTCATCGTTTCTAGTGCAATGTATACCAGTCCTGTTGCTGTCAAGTGCCATAGGACCTTAAGAGATATGCCTGGTTTTGCCTCAGGAGTCAGGAAACTGAAGAGGCATTTCTGTACCAGTGACATGCTCATGTAATCTGTGTTTAGCATGAAAGTGGTTTGTTCTCTTGGTTCAGAGTTGCAGCTAATCTAACTCCTGCCTATTTCCCCTAGCTTAATGTTGATTGCATATCAAGTGTTCGGGTAATAGAGTTCACAATTACAATGAGTAGTTTACAAGAAAAGCATTTTAAAAAGGCATAGTATTAGTTGAGGGGAAAAAAAACCACTTATAATCCTTTACTGTTGGATGTTAATCCAATTCTATTATAAAGCTTTGTGATGCTTGCACACTGGTTTTATAGATGAGATGGGAAAACATGCTTGCATGACATATTTCTCACCTTAAAAAGCTTTGACATGTTTGGTTCCTTTGTATTCTTTCTGGTCACAGCAGAATGGAGAGAGGAAGGAATCAAGGGTAGGTAGGACAGTCTCAGATGTCAGATATGCCCAATTACAAATCACTTGAACTTGCATGTGGTTCAGTACTTGAACTTGATAAACTTCCCTGCGGTGCCTTTTCAACATAACAGTTCTTCACAAGGCAATTGCCAGCTCTTAGGATCAGGGTGTTTTGAGAAGGACAATTGGTAACCATATAAGCTGGTATAATAAAATGAGTTTTTTCTTGTATAATTGTTCTTTCAAGTGGTACAGCTTTTTGTCCTTTTATTGGGATGTGATCTGGTGGTGTTTTGCACTATGTATTAACTCAGATGTCCTGTGTCTGAAAGCAACTTCAGAAGCCATTACAGTGACAAGCTTTTGCTGAGGTTTGGAGTGCTGAAACCAAAACTGCTTTTGGCAGCATAATGTCACATAATATGTATTTGCTTCGCAAGATGTTTAGAATAGAGTCAGGGTGGCTTAATTTGTTCAGCCACTGATAATAAACTGAGTAGAGCTTTTTCATTTAGAATTTGCTGTAATAAGCAAGGGAAGCCAAGGTGGCCATAAAGTAATTTAAAAAAATTACAGTTTTTACCTCATTCTAATCATATTCTCCTTTTATCTGTTGTTCTGATCTTTAATGTTTTCTATTAACTTTGTAGATTGTCAGTGAAATCTTGAGACTCAATGAGGATCCTAACGTGCAGGGCCTTGCTCTTGACCTCCCAGAAAGCTTATATAGCAGTAAGGTATTAAATGCTGTGAAACCAGAGAAGGATGTGGATGGGTAAGTGGAGCACTGAGAAATAATTTTAGCAGGCACAAGCCTGATGGCTCTGTAAAATCAGTTTTCTCCTCTTCTTTTCATTAATGGATTCCTCAGTCAATGTGTCTAGCTGTGCTATTGAGCAATGATAAAAGATGCCTCTGAATCAATGAGAAATCTTTTGCTGAAGTAGTTTTGGTCATTATCTTTTTATTTTTTACATAATGTACATTTAGGGCATAGTCCTTTCAAAGAAATAAAAAATGAAATCTTGATTTACAGGCGATACTTAAGGTATTTCAGCACTTCAGTAATACAAGTGGTACAAAGTACTGAATTTTCACAAGAAGGATTGATGGAAAAATTGCAGAGAGGTTTTAACTTCCTTACAGCACTCTCTTGTGGTGAGAGAGTAAGCTATAATAGTTTGGACCCATTAGCACAGATTTCCAATCAGTGTTGAGTTGTACTGCTCTCAGAAGAGACCACTGGTGTAATTTAGGTTTGTGAGTTATCATTTTGCTGCTCTTGTAGCCTTCCTGCTCTTAGCTGCAGGCTATTACCATTTTTTTTATCCCACTCTCTTATTTTTTTTTTTTCATGTAAGGAAAAATATCTAAAAATCCTTCAAAAGCCTTTCCATTATGTGGAGTACAGGAGATTTTCAGAGAATGGGAAATTTGGGGCATCCTTTGCTGTGAGAGAGAATGGAGTGCAGTGTGGGAACACCTGGGTTGCCCCCTCCTAAGCCAGCTTGGCTCTGGCAGCACTGGTCTGGTCTCACTGCAGCCACTGAAATGCTTGTGGCCAATGTGCTGTGGGTGACGTGGTGACAAGTAAAGAGCTGCCTGTGTATCCTGGGATTGTGTTACTCATTCTTACTCAGATCCCTTTCCTGGCCTCTCTTGAGGCTCAGTGTTTGTCTAACTGAGGTGTGGGATGATACAAATTAGCTGCAGTACATGACTATCAAAGGGTTTGCTTTTGTGAGAGATGTTTGCTCCTGGGATTTAGTTCTTAGCCATGTTACAAGCATTGCTGGGGATTTATGTTACACAAGCTCTTTTTTTATTTGTTAAATTGCCATATTCTTCCACTGCAGATTATCCAGTGTAAACCTAGGACGTTTGGTACATGGTGATGTCTGTGACTGTCTAGTTCCTCCTACAGTGTGTGCTGTGATGGAACTTCTTGAAGATATAGGTGAGCACTTCTATCACAATCATTACATTAATTTTGGCCTGTTTTACTCAGTTTTAATCCTGGCTGGGAGCCAGGTATAATCCGACCTTGTTGTGTTTTCTATTTTGTGTTGCTTTCCCACCTGACACGTATTTGTCTCCTGCTAGTGAGGAGGAGTCCTCCTGCTCAGTGACATCTGAATGCTGTATTTGTAGAAACAGGTCTCAGGCCTACAGATTTTGGGTGTTAGACAGGGGTTAGCTGCCATCAGCAGGTCTCATTTCACTGAAGACACACAAGACATGAGAGTCTTCCAAACAGAAAATACAGGCATCACTTGGGGATTTCACTTGATTGTTTTGATTAGTGTGAGGAGTTGGAGAAGCCCAGGTTTGCCTGTAAATTGGTGCTGAGCAAATCCTTTGGTGTGGATTGTGCTGTGTCAGTGCTGACACTGAAATGGCAGATTTAAACAAGCAGGTTTATTGTGTTTGAAGACACTGTTGGTTTAAGGCAGTGTGTCAGAAGTTGTCACTCTTACAGTGATTCATAATTGGTGAAGCGAGGATTTCTGTAGCAGAACTGTAAACAGGAGGTTAAATGTACTTAATAACAAACATGAATGAAAGGATTTGTGCAAAATACCAGAAAGCCAGAAGAACAGTATTTGCCTACTAGAATTTAGAGAGTCACCAGGAAACTCCTTAAGACCTGTGGTTGCTGTCACTGCACGGGCTCCAGAAGTGCCAGCTGTGCTTGTACAGGCACTGAGAGAACAGAACACTGTCCTGTTCTGAGCCCCTTTGCAGCCCCTTCTGCAGTGCTGCAGCCCTGGGTAGCCTGGGGGGAGCTCCATGCAGCTGCTGATGCTGGTGCCCTGTGCAGGGGGTGGCTGAGTGATGTGCCTTGTGTCACCCAGGTGGGAAGAAGGTGCTGCTGGTGGGAGCGCGCGGGGCAGAGGGAGCTGCCCTGCAGAGCGTGCTGCAGCGCCGCGGAGCCGCCGTGCTCAGCTGCCACTGGGAAGCCCCACAGCTGCAGAGTGAGGTGAGTGCTCTTCTGTCTGCCTGGCCTCATCCTGCATCCCCACTACCTGCCCATCCCTGGCAGCTGTCCACCTGACAATCCTGCCCTTAGCTGCCCTTCCCAAGAGGGAGACTCCTCGCTGCAGTCACAGGTGGCACTGGGGTTGCTGGTAGCCAATGTGGGTTAGGGTCTTTTCTCCTTCTTACTTGCTCAGATATAGTGCAAATACTGACCTCTACCAGAATATTACATGTAACAGCAGCTGCTCTAACTTCATTATTTTACACCAAGGGAATCCAACAAACAAATGTTTTAGCTCTCCCTTTTGCTTTCTCACTGTCCAAGAGAAATGCCCTCTTTTTTTCTTGTCCTGTGATACTGTCATCTGCATGAAATTACTTCCACTGGATTTGTGTCCTAAAGGTTTGCAAGTGTTGCTGCTCTTGGGACAAAGAAATTCCCAATCTTTATCTTTGAAATTCCCAATCTTTATCTTTGAAGAGAACTGTAAAAGAATTCAAAGAAATTCAGGAGCCTTAAACCAAAGGATTTGCACGATCTCCCTGGCTGCTTTTTGCGGAGCTTTTAGACACGCTCCAGCTGGGGTGGCATTGTCGTGGGGGCATGTGCAGCAGGGCCCAGGCTCGATGCTGGGGACAGCTCTTGTGCTGGACAGCCCGAGCCCACAGGGTGGCAGCCAAGGCAAATCGATGGTGTCCGACCTCCGGGCCTGGGAGGCGCAGACAGGAGGAGGAAACAAATGCGAGCAGCTGCGATAGAAAGTTCTCTGGCACACCCGTGTTTTCACAGCTGTGGATGTTTTTGTCAGGCTTGTCTCAGCTCTAGGCTTTTAAGTGACTGACAGCACTTAGGAAACATATGGTGCTCTGGGAGATGGAGTGCTGTGAACTTGATCCTTGCCATGTCTCATTCCTCAGCTATTTCTCATTGCTTGGGGCTGTGCTAGAGGACTGCTCTGGGCTGGATGGGGTGGGTGACAGGGTGGCCAGAGGTGTTTCCACTGGTTCACAGCAAAAAATCTGGATTGGGCCCGGAGCTGCTTGTGCAGTGCTGTCAATAGCTGGAGAGAATTCTGCTTCCTTCCATCCAGATGCTTTCCCATAATCATGCTTTGCTTTTTGGCATTCCCCATAGCTTACCTCTTGGAGCAGGCCACTGATGGGAAACAGAATGGGAAGCCTAAGTTTGAGGCTTTGTGCACTTAAGTCTTCCCAGGTTCATTTTAACTTTTGGCAGTAAAAGAGTTTGTACTTTGCCTGTGGGACTAATCAGCAGAGCCCAGGGGAAACCTACCTTCCTCTTCCTCACCTGTGAGCCTGGAGCAGCATGTCACCAGTAATCCCAGAGCTGTGCTGAACCTGTCTGGATGTCACTCTGATTGTTAACTCTAGTTCCTTGATAAAATCTAATGCATGCAGGGAAAAATATCCTGTTTCATATTCCCAGAAGCTGGAGAGTCAGAAACTGAGCACAAGTTTCTAACCAAACAATGAAGTACTGTGGCAACCTGTATTTGAATGACAATGTAGTTAGATAACATGATTATAGAAATTATATTCTTCTGCTTGTTTAAAATGCTGATTATGAAAAACAGGTTTAATGTTCACCAGGTTTCTTCTCTTGATTTTTTTTTTTTTTGTTATTTGAATTTCAAGTAAGAAAATGTGTTAGTTGATGTTTAAGTTTTTCAAAGACTTGAAAGAATCAAGAATTCATGTTTTGTTTTCCTACACAATACACTAACTTTTCCTTTCTCTGAATAGGACACTTCTACAGTGGCAGTTTGTGTGCTGTTGTTTGGAAGTATAACCTATGGTAGCATAATAACTTCACTTAGGAACTGAGGGATAAACTTATGAAGAGTACGATTTTTTCACTGAGATGCATTGTTTTGCAATATATAACAGGAAAGGACAATTTTATCTTAAGGGTAGGGGAATGTTATTTGTTGTAATCCATTGGCCAGGCCTATTTGCATTGAGGCACTAATCCTGACCCTAACCATGTAATGCATTTCTTAAGTGGTTACTGCATTACCTTAGACTAGCTCTGCTAATTTGTTCTTCTTTTTAAAAAGGACAGCATAACAACAAGTGTTTCCTTTGGAAATTCTTTTAATTTAAATGAGTTACACAACACTAAGTTTGTAGGGTTTTTGGATGAGGTTTTGTATTGCTATGGACTTATTATTGCTTTTTTCATTTGTGCACTTTTGCAAAAATATTTTGAAAATGATCAAGAGGAACTGTGTTTTAATCCACCTTAGGAAAAGTTTGAAAATATAGAGGTAGATCTCCTAACAAACAGCATAATGCCATCTACCATCTGACTTAATGTGCTCCTTTAAAGCAAGTCTATTCTGTCTTATGGCAGGAAAAAGGAATAAAATAAATAATGGTACATTTTCATTTGATTGCTTTGATCTGAAATAATGGACACAGTCTCAATGTTCTTTTCCCTCCCCACTTCATGTTTTGTTAAGTTGAGCAGATTATTAATATTTCTTTTTGTTCCATTTTGGGTTTGCTTGCCTTCAGTTCTCATGGCACAGCTGAGCCGTGTCCTTCAGAACTGTTGAGCTTCCTGGGTTTTTCTAATAGTTCACAAATGCAAGAAAGCATTTTACAAGGTTCTGGCACATCCGTGCAAAGTTGTCATGAAGAAACATTGTTCTGTTTGCATGGATAGGTTCAATGTAAAAGAAGTTATAAAGTGAGAGATAAAGACAGAAGCATCTTAGAGAAAATACTTAAGATGTTATCTCTGTGTTGATGTTGATTATGTTAAGCTTTGTGTAGATAGCTCTTCAAAGCACATTCACTGCATTGTGCCTGAGATATGACCTAGTGACATACTTTTAGGGACATGTCCCCTGTAATTTTAAAATGGGAGTCCCCAAAAGTCAGTTCTGTATTACATGTGAAGAATAGGAGCTGATGTCTTGAATCCTTTTTTATGTCAGAATTATGCTTTCTAGTTTGAAAGGAGGTTGTCAAGTAGATTAATATTGAAAAAAATTGATTATTTTCTTGCCAAAATATAGGTAATACTTAGAACCTGTAAGAAAACAGAATTTTGTTTCAGTCATCTAAATTCAGTCAGTCATTATTTCAGCACATCATCTTTAATGTTACCCATGTGTGAACCACATCATGCCTATTTTAAGAGAGCTGCTATCATTTACAATTTTATTGTAAAAGAAGTGAGCATTGGTCTGTCTAGGTATAATTAGGAATAGGAAAGTTGTTTGCAAAAGTGAGGTTAAGAAGTATGAGAGTAGTTCAGCTGGAGTACTGAATGGGAGTTTCCTTTTCAGGTTCAAAAAGAGCTTCTTTTGGCCACAGTATGCTTTTCCTTAGAGCCAACACTTGAGCTTCAAACTCTTAGACACCTCTTAGCTATTTGCTCTCCTAGTTTTGCTTTCTTGCTAATACTCTTGTTATGGGCAGAAAAACACTTTTTGTATTGTAAGCATGAAGGAACAGGAGACCAGGCACATGGATCCTGTAAGAGGTGAGGAGACGGAAGCTCCATGAGTGTTTCTAATGATGATGATGTAGACAAAGTATTTCCACTTCAACATCTTATGCACATCATCTCTGTTCCTTCCAATTTTGAACTGTATCCCCTGTCTGCAAGCTAGAGGAGCAGTTGCTAAAGTGTGGGTCATAGTGGCAGGCTTGAGCCCACAGCAAAGGTGTGGGCTTGATTTTCACATGCACTGTGTAGGGCAAGTGCATCCAGGGTGATGTGGCAGGGAAAGCTGGAAGCAACTGTATAATGTACATGCCTTTGTGGAAAAAGTACCTGAAACTAGTCACTGACTGAAAAAAATGTCAAGATTTCAGAAAGAAATTAGAATTGCTGTGGTTAAAGTGGAACCTGATCTGTAAACTGATGTGCAAAGAGACTTCTTTCATAAAGAGAGTTGTGAAAAAACTTTTAATCAAATTCCTATTCCTTGTTCTATCTCTTCAATTTTATATGGCCTAGCTTCATACCCAGGACTCTGAGGGTCTACAAATTTCAATTTGTAATTTTAATTTTTATTTTGTTTGATCATGCATTTAAAAATGGCTTTTGTAGCAGTCCATTTTAACTATGGGTAAATGAAAATTTTATGCAGTCTTCACAGCAAAATGGAGTTTCAGTGATCTGTAATATACAGCTACTTTGTGCCATTATCATTTAATACTTGGCTGGAAAGTCTGTATTGTTGTTTTAACATTTGGTGTTCTGTCTTGGGAATGGGTGGTGCCTCTTAATCTGCTTCAACTTAAATCTTGGTGGAGGGGATCATATTTTGTTATGAGGTAAGGTTGCAGATTATTTATTGGCACAGCTCTTCCCAACTGAAAAAATATTTACCGGTGAGAAGGCAGGATACTACTGGACTCTTGGCTTACTTTGTCTCCAGCCAGTTGCCTAGTGCATTAGGGAGGGTTTGGCCTGCTGCTTGTCATTCCTTCCTCTGGCCAGCCTGATGGGATGGAGCCTGGCTGTCCAGGAAGCGTGAGGCAGGCAGCCACATGTTCTCCCTCATGGGTATCTCCTTGACCTTCTGCTATGGCTGCCTATAACATCTGCTTCCTGTCAGATGTGTCCTCTGTGTCCTCTGTGCAGGGACTCTGGTGCATTTGCCAAGGGAGGCTAATTGTGATTATTTCATAGGACTTTTCCCTCTCTCACGTCCGTGATCGGTTTCTGATGTAGGAGTTGACCCTGAACACGTGTGCCAAGGCTTGCTTCTTGCTTTAGTGATTAAACAGGCAGTCAAAAGGGTAGGTTATGGCAAGAGAGAAAAATCTAAAAGCAAAGGAGGCATGGGTACAACTTCTTGCAAGTGAAACTAAAATTCCCTGATGGAGATCACATAAATCTCTTCCAAGGATACCCAAAATTCTGTACACAAGTATTTTGCTTTCAGTGGACTTGCTCTCCCAGTTTCTGGATATGCATTTAAAAAATACTCACAGGGGAAAAAAATCTCTAAAATGTTTGTGATATATATGTTTTATTGACTCTGCAGGAACTTTTTTCAATAGTTGCACATAAAATATTGTTTTCTTTGTGAAATAAGGGTAAGGAAATCACAGTGGAGAAGGCTCTGAGAAATCTGTGTCTTGAACCTGTGTTACAACTCTTTGCTGCCATGTGATACAACTTTTTTCATGGAGGAGGTGGGGCAGGGAAATGAGATGAAAGGTCCAGCTGGTTTTCTCTAAAATTTATGGGTATGTGTGATGTTAGCTATCCGAACCACTGTTAATGTTGGCTACAAAAATAATTGTGTTCAGCTGTTAAGAACATTTTTCAACATTAGGGTCGGTAGTCATAGAGATGAATATTTGGTTCCATCAGTTGTTTTCTGACATTACAGTTACATTGAATCAATTCTGTCATAAGTATGTTGGCTGAACATTCATCAGAATTATTACTTGTTGCATACAGCTCTCAACTTGTTCATCAACTCACGATGCTAAGCACTGTGCAAAGCTCTTAGTCCTTGTCCCAGAGGCTTTGCATGGAAAGGCATCTTGACTTATAGTATATGATTTATAACTGCTAGAATATGAATTATTTTTTTCCTTGCAAAGAAAAGGCTGTGATCATGTAACTGAGAAAAATCACTGTTTTTCTCTGTGTTGATGTTGATTGTTACAGCAGAGATTTCCTTCTTTTGCAGGGCAAAGTGTGCCTTCAACGTGGTATTCTTGGTACATGAGACACTGAAGCATCTTTTTATCCAGATTTCCTTGCAGATTTCCCAGTATCATTTGACCTGACACTGGGCAAGCATTATGACTTATGTGCCCCTCTGGGAGTGGCATGTAAGCTGATATTTGCACCAGACTCAGGAGTGTGACCAGTTTGAATCAGGCTGAATGGCTGTGCACAGGCAATCACAGGAGTGTTGCTGGACATGTGACTGAAGCCTGAATCAGCTCATTGCATTAGTCATTTGTCAAGCAAGTAAATCTTCTCCCACACTGCTGGCTTTGTTTCCACATGGGGATCTCTAAGGAGGGTTAGGCCATCCTTGGGTCCTCTGAGGGGAAGATGGAGTTTTTTTAGTTTTCTGCCTTTTCCGCAGCAGTTACGTTCTTCTCCCCTCCTGGATGCTCAGCTGTGCCAAAAACCTGCTATCCTGACAAGATTTGTAGCTGTTCTTTCTTGGCAAGAGTGGTGGGCAGGGTTGTGTCAGAGCACTTTTGGCCAAAAAAGAAGCTGGAACTCTTATCAGTCACAAATCAATTCACAGAGTGGCTCACTGAGTTTGTGACACTTGGAATTAATTTGCATTTATCCAAAATATTACCAAAGCTGCTGTATTTCTGAAATAATTTTTGCAGTCAGGCTTGATGCAATGCTGTGTCTGTGTTTTACTTTTTTAGTGTATCTTAATACATCTGCCTCTAGTGCTGTCTATTATCTCATGGTGATTCCAATAACTGGGAAAGGACCCTGTTTCAGAGGAAGTGAGGAAAGAAAGGCACTTGGGTCTTTGATTATAAGAATTTTTGTGGTAACCGTTTTTGCTCCAGCATCTGCTGGGTTGAGCTAAATCAGGGGCAGTGATTAGCAGACATGAGCTGAGAAGGAAAAAAGTGCTTTAATTGGTATTCAAAGGCACTGATCTTTGCAGAAGGTGTCATCCTGCATTCCTGTCAGCTGGCCTGGTTTTCTACTGTCAGACAATCTGACTGTACTCTTTATAAATGACTATTTACTGTCTTTCTACCCTTCTTAAGTTACTCCAAGTTATTTTGGACTTTGGGATAATTGTAGGACTTTTTATTTGGAAGGATATAATTCCCATTAAATATTGATACTTTGACCTCATTCACCTGATCTCACATTTTGTTTACCTGACTTAATTTTAAATGCTATTAAGTTTTGTCGCAGGTAAGAATCAAGCTATCAGTTTGGATAATTTGGATCAGTTTTTGCTCTTGTTGTCTGTAAAAGCTTTGCTCAAAAGGCTATTGCTGTCTGAATATTTTTAAGATGCATATCCAAGTGTGTGTTTCTAAGATGAAGTGCTTGTTTTGTTTCTGGGGGTGCTTTGGGCCGTGCCCAGCTCCGTCACGCAGACGCGGTGGTGTTGGGCAGCACGAAACCCCACGATGTTCCTGTGAGCTGCACAAAGCCTGGGGCCACCATCATCAACTGTGCTCACGATCCTCTGCCAGGTAAGAGGTGACAAAAGGTAACAGTTCTTGCAAGAGGTGTACAGTGAGCCTTTGAGATGCGTGTGGCATCTTGGTGACAATGCAGCACGGTTAAAAGCTGCATCCCTGGGAGGGCCTCTAAAGGAGTGGGCACGGGGCAGGTGTACACCTTTCTCCGGTGTATAAATAGGGAAAAGATGTTAGGTGGGAGAAGAAAGGTTGGAACAGATTCTTCATACCAAGATGGTTAGATAAGTGATGACCCAATGGATCCAGAGAGTTCACAGGGAAGACATCTGGGTCCTCAGATGAGCTATTACATAGTGCTGTTTTGTATAGTGTCTTATCCTATGACTTCTGTGGACTCACCTGGAATATGGGAAAAGGAGAAGAAGGGAAGAAACATCAACTGCAAAGTGCTGTGGAACTTTGAGAGTGGTGCAGGAGGGAGTACAGAAATCATGTGTAGTTAAGAAGAGGCAGAACGTCTCCTGCAGTCATTTTTCCAACAAAAAAGGGTTTGGATTCATCTCCTTTCTTTTCCCCTAACTTGTTGTGGAGGGTGTATGGGTTCAATAATTTCTCAGTTGAAAAAATGTTACAGAATTTTCTTGGGAATAAAATTAAGAAATCTTCCCAGAAGTTACTCTGCTGCTAGAATAATGTGTAGAAATAATAATAAACATGTAATTTTACGTCTCCTGTAAAATTTCTAAAATTCTGTGAAGATCTCTAGATATTTTCTAGAGTTTTGGTGTGTATATGAATTTGACTGCTCAGCATCCCAATGAGATTATGCTGCAAATGAATAGGAAAATGAGGAAGTACATGGGTAGCATGACTGATTAATCTGGGGTTTTTTAAAATCTTATCACAAGTGCAGTAGATTGACATGTATTGACCAAAACTGTGGAAATGGGCATAAAGCTGAGAAAACCTAATTGCATGGATTTTAAACTAGGGATATTCCCTAAGGGCAAATGAAGCAGATACTCCATGCAGAGCTAATGCAAGATCAGGCTCATAAAAGAGCAGCTGCTGTTCCCATGCAAAGCATGGCCTTAGCAATAGATTTCTTTCCTTGTCTTTCATGATATACTCTTGACTTGAACGGACACTGCAGGTGTGGAGATCTGGGTTATTATTCACTTGATTGTCTGAAGGCATTTGGACATTCACTGTCTGCCTCCCAAAGCAGATCTCTGATCCTGCTGAGGATCTCAAGGGTGGGTACCAAGCCTTTTCCCTTCCTGATGCTGCACAAGTTGTCCAAAAAGAATACATGTTATATTTTTCCTGGACTAGTGACAAAGAGGCTCCTTGCATCTCTAATGCCCATTTGTTTCCCCTAGGGATTTTTGGATATAATTGTTAAGTATCTGTAGGGCAGGGCTTGGCACACAGGTCTCTTGAGCAGCCTACTAGTATGACACAGCCTTATATGAAGGAGGAATGGGGGAGAAAGGGAAAGGAATAGAGAAGAGAGGGAGTGGTGGTACAGCAGTCATACCTATAAATAAATAAATAAAAAGGAATCTCCCCTCCTCATTTTAATCTTGAAGGTAGAAACCTCTTATGTGACAGACTTGGGGCAGTTCTGACAGGGTGAGATAAGCCAGTCTGTGCAGCTGGAGTGGACTCCAGGAGTGACTGGACTCTCCCAGCACTCTGTGCTGCCTGGTGCAAGTCCCACTTTCAGACACCTAATTCTCTGCATTGAGAAGCGAGTCTGAGCCTTCATAGGCCTGAAAGTTATGCAGTATAACTGCATGCTACATCTTAAGACTTAAATGTCTTCATGCCTTAGTTGC
The DNA here is from genome assembly GCF_051311805.1 of Agelaius phoeniceus. Lineage (NCBI taxonomy): Eukaryota > Metazoa > Chordata > Aves > Passeriformes > Icteridae > Agelaius > Agelaius phoeniceus. The sequence continues at coordinate 59,367,393 of NC_135267.1, forward strand.
TCTAAAGAACTGTAGATAATACTAGTGTTTCCCTTCTCTGAAATAGTGTTAGAAAAATTGCATTACACACCACAGTAACATTCATTTCTAATGCAGGAAATGTAAGATTTGCATAAGCATATACATTTTTTTGCATTTTTCAAATTGTAGCAACGTGCTCTGTTGAGTACTGCATTTTTTTGGAAAGGCAGCATGAGATTTTTATCAAGATAATTTAGCTAGAACTCATCTACCAAATGTCTATCTATCTTTTGGTAATGCTTTTGAGGTTGTCAGAACTTTGGAGAAACTCCAAAATTACAGCAGAAATGCATTTCACCAGCTATAAAAATGTTGGTCTCAAGGCTTCCTAGAGAGGAACATGAAACACAGGTGTCTGACAGGAAGAATGCACTTAGTTTAGATGCAAGATGTTTGTGGAAAGCCCGTTGTGGAGTAGTTGTGACCTTGGAGAAACAACTGAGTCTTATAACTGTCTCTTGACTTCCATGGAATCTGGCTGAGGTGCTTGGAAATTGTTCTGGATTTTTTCTTGCTTTAGAAATGTCCGATTTAACATCTGTGGGGTCTCAGGAGCTAAATGAAGCCTGAAAGCAATAATGGCCATGAAGTAACATTTGTTCTTGCTAGATGGTGGCTAGATTTCCAACTTGTGTGGGTGTACGTGTTGTCTAACACACTTGCATGTTTTAAAAGCACTCAGAATTTGCAAGGATGTAGCTGAACTGGGGAAATGTAATGTTGTAAATCAGGAGAGTCGAGATAAAAGTGCTCACTCCAAAGTGACAGTTATTTTTCAAGGGCTTTTTTTAATCAAAGATTTTTAAATTATCACAATTTTAAAACATTCTGCAATTTTCTAGTAACATCTGCTTCTGTTGCACTGACAATCTTGAAATCAGGTGAGTGCTGGTAGAGTCTTGCAGGAATATACTTTATATGTAAATTTATGGAAATGAAAATAACTTTCTGAACAAAACTTAAGGATGCCAGAATTATTTGAGATTTGATGTCCAACTCCTTTGGGGTCACTTGAAAGCTGAAGCCCACATGGTTTAAGTATGTTAGTGGTAAATTCAATCATTTCCCCACCTCTTCTCTATTCTAAGCTGCCTGAGCAGACAGGTAGCACCTGACAGGAGCTCTCACTCATCTGTACAATAGGGTATGAGTCAGAGGAGGGAGCACAATATCTGAATTTCAGCTGATCTGACCATAGTCTGAAGCAGAGAGTGCTATTGCAGCTTCCATCTGGAAAATTTATCGTAGGAGAGCTGTTGCAATCCTGTGATTGTCTTACTAACTCCATGTGTGCATGACTTTCACCTCTAGCTTCACCTTCACCCCTGTAAAAGCCTGGTTAGTCATTTGTGGGGGTGACTGTAGCATAGGCAGTCTGAGAGAAATAGTTTATTGAAGGGAATTGTCTAATTCTAATATGTATTTACACACATGCTAGCTCTGCCCTGATAAAAATAGTCGTATTAAGCCAAATAACATAAAAAGTCAAAATGTTTCTGTAAAGCACAGCTGTCTGAAAGGGGATTTTAAACTTCATTCTTCCTACTTCATTTGTCTGTTTGGCAGCTCTCCCATCCTGGTCTCAAAGCAACAAGAGTCAGCTTATGACTGTAATAGACTATTCCAGTAAAACTCCGCTGTCTAAATCTAAAGCTGAGCATCTCCAGAAGAAATTGTTGGGGTTTTGTCTGTTTGTTTGTTTGTTTTAATTGCAAGTGTTAATGCAAGAAGAAGGACTTTTCAGACACTTTCTTAATTAGAGTTTAATATGGGGACTGTTGCCTTCAGCTTGATTAGCTCTGTCACTGATGTGTGGATGCCTGCTGGCAGGAAAGTTTGAGAAGGGGTCAGGAAACACATGGAGTGAGGCTGAGGGCTCTGCAGAGAGGGTCTCCTGCTCTCTCAGCAGTGGATGTGGGAGAGTGGGCTGTAGCTGCCACCCTATCTCCAGTCTGAGGGTTCTGTGCCCTGCTGCTCTGGGAACCTTGTTGGGAGGGGTGATTGTGCAAGGAAACGTGAGCCTTTTATGACCAGTACAGAAGGGGTGAACAGAGCAAGAGCTTGACCAGGTCAGGGCTTGCACTTTAGTTCCCCCGTGGCAGAAAGGTTAAAGCTGTCAGCGTACAGTTGTTATTTTTTATTACAATTATATCTACGCCCTTCAGAATGTAGCTACAGCCTTGATATGCCCACAGAGACCAGGATGTGAATTTTGGAGAAATTGTGTCTAGATAAAAGTCAATGAGCAACAACAGAAGAACAAGCCAGAAGAAGGATTACAGCAAAATGACAAAACAGCAAAATGTTTAGTTGGGGTAGCTAATGTATGATTATCATTTGATATATTGCCACTAGAAACAATTATAACTGTCTCTGAAGTTGAAGTCACTCTGATTTGTGTAGACTCTCCAGAATACCTTCTTTTAATATCATGCTGATGAAGATAACTGTTGCTATTCAGGAAAAATTTTCATCTACTGTTTCCAAGTTATAATGATCCTGTATGGTATTTGTGATCATTTCATTGCTCTCGCTCACTGTAATGTGTGTGTCGAAGAGAAGACAGTCTTTACCATGCTCATTTAGGTGTTCTGTTTAAGAACATATGTAGCTTTTCAAATACAGCTGTGTGAATTTTATTTGTATGGGTTTGTGTAATATGTTTCAGAGCATACAGTTACTCTCTGATTTTCATAGTCTATTCATTCTTCTGGGTGGTTTCATTTGAAGTATTAGAGAAGCCACTTATAATTTTGTCAGTAATATTGTTAAATTTCAAGTCAACCTTCTGAAAATTTTTATTTGGATGTAACTTTCAAATACACATGCTCCCACTCACAGAAGATTTGTGATTTATAACTGCAATACTTATATTTTTCAGAGAAACACAGCTATGGTCAGCAGAACAACCCTGCTGCTGAGAAGACTGTTGGTTCTCTTGCAGTAGCAATGAGAATGCAGGTTAGTGTACCTTTGTTTGTAGATTGTACCAATGTTGCAGCTTTGTTGCTCTTTCTGTAAGTTGCAGAAATTGCTTCTACAGTTTGTATTTGTTTTACTCATTTCACCATCTTACATGACTTCCATTTTAATAGCAGCTCTTAATCAGATAGAGTGATACCTATTGCATTTAATTAGAGAAAGGTAAATTAAAAATCAGACATCTCATAATTGTGGTTAATACATAAAGGTTGCCAGAAGCACTTGTGTCAATAGGCTAATGTCACTCACTCTGGTAAGACTGAGAAGATTAATTGTATCTGCATTTTTGCATTACAATGGATAGAGGGTCCAAAAGTATGTTGTTTAATTTTGGAAGCAGCATGAGTCAGTCAGTATCTTCCATTATTTTTAAGGTGTGAGAGAAGAATAATAATTCTCTGTCTTGACCAGAATAAAATGTCCAACTGCCTAATTAGAGAATCTTCTCTGCCACTTATGTGTTAGTGGGGTTGTTTCTTTTTGAAATGTGGTCATACCATAGAAAAGTGGTTCTTACTTTGTTCTAAAACCATGAAATGGAAAAATTTTTAAGTTTGGGGCTTTTTGTTAGCCTTTGCCGTGGAAGTTATTTCAACATACTCTAGAGATTGTTTGAAATTGCTGTTCAGCATTTATGATGCAGCTGTTGTGTGCTGTTTTCTTGTTTAAAACCAGAACATGGTAAAAAACATGGAGCGATGGATCCAGTCCCAGCAGTACAGGAAGTGGGACCTCCACAGCTTGAAACTGCAGCCCCTCTCCCCAGTGCCAAGGTAATAAGTGCTTTTAAAGAAAAAAAAAAGTGAAAAATGTTTTTAAAAAGAGCAAGCAAGTGTGACAACCTAAAAATGTGCTGTGCCTAATTAATTTTTAATCTTATGTGGACTATATGTTGTGCCATTCTCTTGTATGCTTCATCGTGATCATGTGCTTCTGTTTGATATTAATTTTTACTTTGACTTTTACATTGGAGCCAAGCTTTATTTAGTGAAGACCTAAATCTGGAAGGTTTCATTGATGTAGGGATGAGAAGTCTTGTGCAGCACCAACAGAAATACAAAAGACAAGAGGTTCCTAATGGCTGAACCCTGATGTAGGAAGGTGTTTAGTTAAGGCTCAGTGATTTCAGTGGCATTTGAGTTTGTATTTATTTTCTTCCCTCAGCAGAAGTACTTTCTTCTGCATTAGACTTTTAAATTCCTGTGTGGGTGTGCAAAGCAGGAGGCATATTTATTCTCATACCCAGGATCTTTTCAATCAGCTCCTGTCATTCACTTCCCAAGGCCCATGTCTGGGTCTCAGGGATTTCAGGTCTGCCTTGGCATGATTGCTGACATCTCTGATATTTAAAGCAGTCTGAGCTCTTCACTGCACTAAAGTGCTTTGCTGTGTGTTGGTTGTGTTGGGTGACAGAGAGAGGAACCAATGGCTTGAAAGTGAGGAAAGTGTCAACATTTTTTTGTGCTTATTGATATGCCCGCTTCTGCAGATGCTGAAGGAACCTCACACCAGAAGAAAGTCTTAGAGAGTTGGAACTCCATAGTCTGGAGGATAGGAGGATCTTACCAATGTGTCTAAATACAATGTACAGTAATACAAACAGGAATGAGGCAGGCTCTTTCCAGTGGAGCCCAGGGACAGAACCATCAGCAGTGAGCACAAACTGAAACCCAGGAAGCTCCATTTGAACGTCAGAAAATACTTCTTCACTGTGAGGGTGACCAAATATTGACACAGATGTGCAGGGTATTTGTGGAGTGTCCATCCTAGGAGACATTCAGAAGCCACCTGGACATAGGCAACTAACCAGCTCTGGATGACCCTGCATGAGCAGGGGGGTTGGACCAGATGACTTCCAGAGGTCCCTTCCAACCCCAGCCAGTCTGTGATTCTGTAATTCTGAATCCTGCTGGTGTCGTTTTGGAAAGCTGTGACAAAATGTTGTATTTTGATTTATTTTTCACTGTCTCTTACAACAGTTCAATGGGAATGAACACAAATGTAATTTAAACCAGAGATGCCAAAAGAATGAGTTTTCTCTTGTGACCAGGGACACAAGGAGGCAGAAATGCTTGAGCTTTTTCTGGAATTCTAGAATTCAGTTTTTAGAATTGAAGCCTAAAAAACTATCCTTAAATAATACAATTAAAAGTTTAAGTACATGATGTCATGAGGGTGATGGTAAAAAAAAACCTCACAAAAAGGTATTCCCAACCCTCTCTCTATGACATTGTGTGTTTAGTACATCAATAATTACATCATTAATAAATAATGGTGTGTGTATATATATATATACACACACACCATAATATAATATATATATAGTATAATAAATATTATATAATTAGTAATAGGACTTGCATTTATCTGCTAACTCTATAGCTTTGTCTTTTTTCTTTTAAATGTAAAAAATCCCTTCAGATGGAAAGTATCCTGTAATAAAATGTAAGCTTTCAGTAATACACCACGTTGTGTGGAAACAGATGGAGTATTCATTGAAAGTGAGGCAAAGCTGCTTAAGCACTAAAACTAAGAACATCTGCTTTTTGATTTCTGTGAGATCTGGGTTGAAGTATTTCCAAATATATTGGAAATGGAATGGAAAATTTTCTTACAGTATGCAGTAAAAAAGAAATGTCAGGTCAGTAGATGTAGAGCCTTCCTCCGTCTTTTAAATTTTTCTGTATTTTGTAAATTATCACTTAGCATTGTCAGTGGTGGACTTCTTGCTTAACACTTTTCATTAATGCAGAAGAACCACTTTTGTACATCTCCAGCAATACTGAATAGCATAACATATTGAATAATTCTGGTATTTCCAATACAGAGAATATTTTGTCAGACTAAAAGAGTCAGCAACAAATATAGACTTCTAAAGTCCATAACCAAGTCTTTAATTTTCTGTGTCTTGGGAAAATATATTTAGGAGGAGGAAAAAAATGTAAAGTAATGTTGTTGTATTAGTCTGTATCTTTCTCCTCTTGCTAAATGTATCAATTATTTTAAGGAGAATGGTCACCCTGAAAATTTTCTTAGATCTTTAAAGGACCACACAACCACCAACTTAGCAAGAGTTTTCTGGGACTTAAGTTGTTTATATATTGGAAGTTCTAAGTGAAACCTTCAGATGGTCTTTGCAATGTGATGTTTGTAAGCCACTCTGTCTTGTGCTCTCATTTAATTTTTATGGCTAGCAGTGTTTGAAGTCACACATAAGAAGCCAAAGGTATATCCTTCTGTGAAAGAGGATGCACTTAGTATGTCTTTGAAAGAAAGCAAGTTCCAGCTTAGTACTGTGATTAACTCCTTGTCTTGTAGTACTGGATTATGTCATTGCTTGGGTGAGTGGTTTCTGGGTTTCACTTACCTGCTGCAGGGTGCAAAAGGGGGATACCTGAGAGCTGTAAATGAATAATGGAGCCAGTTTAGGATTTTCTCAAAGAATTCCAAGCCATTAAGTTGGCACAGACTGATCATTTGCCCGGTGGATGCAGAATGGCTGAAGTCCACAAACAGAGTTGAGATCTGGTTGTAGTTTTATGTTCATTGGTCGATATTTAAGGTCTTGCAGAATGTTTGAAAGTTCAGGACATGAGCTTTCATCCACTGCCAGATTCTGTCTTAAAAATACTGTGATCAACTGAAACTACAGGAAGAAATTTAGCCTGGTTAGGCTGAAAGTAATTTTTGAAGTTGTTTTTGTGGTAATGTGAGCAATTCGAAGCCCAAGGAGACAACTCTTCACATCCTGTGTCCCAGCCCCTGGGCTTCCATGCTGCAGGAGCTTACAGCTTCCACACAATTATGTGGACATAATGGGCAACTAGGTCAAGCTCACAAATGCAAAATCCATGATGGAATATTAAATCCAAAGACCTCAGGTTGTCCAGGTCAGGAATTGCAGGTACAATAGTGTCCCCCACAGCCACATTCCCTCCAGGAATCTGTGGCTTGCCTCAGCTACTGCTCACCCTTGCTGGGGGTAGTTCGTAAGCTCAGTGGATGTCTCGATTGAACCCTGTGCTGTAGACTCCTGCTCTGTGGCCATTCTTAGTTTAGCTGTGTTTTAGAAGTGCATGAGTTGGTCTTCAAATGCCTTGTTTCCTTTGGTGCCCTCATGGGGAGCAACGATGTTGGCATTGCCCTCGGATGAAAGGCACTGCATGCACAAGCTTCGGGTTTAGCAAATGCGTTTGTTGGCCAAGGAATGCATGCACTTTTTAGTAAATTGTATGTGCTGAAATATGCTGTGAGGGAGGAGAACAAAAGGGAAAAACAAATCCAGAAACATCCATTCCAGTGGGACATGCTTGAGCATCCAGCAGACACGTTCCTAGCTTGATATGAAAGCATTACGTAATATTTGGAATCTGATTAAAGGAGAGCTCTCTGTGAAATTGTAACAATTAACAAACTCTGTATGTGATTTTCAATGTTATATTAGGTGTTAGTTAATATTTAGGTTTGGTTAATAAAATGTAAGAGGGAATTAAAAAACTCATTACAATAACTCCATTGTTGGATTATTTGCTGTTGTTTTGTGCTCTGTTGTCGACCACCTAAGCTGAGAGAAATCTCCTGGCTCCTATTTGTTTTCTTTTCCAGTGATATTGAGATTTCCCGAGCACAGAGTCCAAAAGCTGTTGATGTACTTGCCAAGGAGATAGGATTGCTTACAGATGAAATTGAGATCTATGGTCAAACCAAAGCCAAAGTACGTTTGTCCCTGCTGGAAAGGTTAAAGGATCAACCAGATGGAAAATATGTTCTAGTTGCTGGGTAAGAATGCTATGCAATGTCATTAATGTCTGCTGTTTCCACTCTTATTAATATAAACATGCAACTTACATCTTTTTTATACTCTGTACAAATAAGAATCTTGAATGTTTTCATCTGTATGTTGCTCTTTTCTGACAGTGAGCAGGTTTTTAACTCCTTTGAAGTAACACAGCTTTTCTTCCAAACTCTTATTACTGAATTAAAGTATATTTTATAAAAGGTAATTTGTTCTATGATTCTGTGAAATGTTGGTGAGTGGAGTTTTTCTTACTGTTTTATCAGAATTTTAAATGTTTAACTTGGATATTTAAGGCTGCTTGCATTGTGGCTGTTTATAAACAAACATTAACAGAAGCTAGATGCTAATCTGTTCATATTAACAATAAATACTTCTCTTATTGAAGAACAGATTGCAAAGTTTAAAAAGCCATGTTATTTCTCTGAAATGTAGACATGTCTCCAGGCAGGCTTATCCTGTTTGCTTTTCCCACGATTATTGCAAATGCAATGCTCAGCAGGAATTATGCACTTCTCTTCTGAAGAGCTTCAGGTTTTTCTTGCATTCAGTGACACAATTTTTCATTCACCTGGTTTACTAAGTGGAAACTTCTACTTGTGAACAGACATGTGAAGGTTTTCATTAATATTTAAATTGCAGTGTGTCTTTATATTCTGAGTTAATCTTTGGTTGCTTCCTTTTAGCTAAACCGAGTCAGGTTTAAAATGCAGTTTTGGCTGATCCAGAAGGAGAAGGCTGTTGTTAACCGCCTTGACCTACTGATTCCTCACCTTGGCTGATGTTTCTCAAACTGTTTGCTTTACTGTCTTCCTGTGGGAACAACCTGGATTTCTGGCACTGAGATGGAGCTGTTGTAGTCTGACTTGATGTCACAAAGCTGAGGCAGGCAAGATATGATGCTTTCCTCAAAGCTATGTGATGGAAGTCCAGCATTAAAGATATTCTTGGAGGATGCTGAAGCAGTTAAGAGAAGGAAATAATAGCTTGTTGAGTTTGGTTTCCTTTGGTATAGTTTTATTTTGGTTTGGATGTTTGTGGCATTAGAGAAACAAAAACAGGTTCAGCATTTGACTGAGTTTGAAGAAAGTTGCTGCCATGTATTTTCTTGCTCATGATGTCAACAGCATTAGCTGGTCATCATGCTGCAGACCAATCCAGGCTTGCCTAGCAACAAACCTCTCAGAAGAGGTTATTTGAAGATGTCTGGAGGTGCAAAGATAGCACAAGTTGCAGAGCCCCATTTGGGTGGAGTTTAGCTGTGTCAGATTGCATGCACCAGTGCATTTCTTCGCACTGCTTTGTCTCCCATTCTCCTTCAAAGAAGGTATCTCAAGCAGCTGTCACAGAAAGAAGTGCTGGTTTCTGCATGTGGAAGAAATGCAGAAGCTTTGACCATCAATATAAAAAACTGGCAAAAAGTAGAAAATTGTATCTTCTTCTAAGTTTACATTAAAATGTACCGATACAGAATGGTGTTTCAGAAACAAAGGGCTGGGTTTGGTACCTAGCCAAGCTGGTGATGCAATATGTTGCTATTTGCAACATCTCTGAAGTCATTGCATCTTGTGGAGTTAGTGCAAAGCCACATCTGCTGCAGGAGGAGTGCCTGGGCAGGGTAACTACAATAGTGGGAACATTCTCTTCTGGGAGAGTTCAAAGCTTGACTTTGAAATATAGTACATATAAAATATACATGTAGTGTGTGTTTATATGCTCTCAGCTGCTCTCCCTTGCTGAAATGGCTGTAGCAGATGACAATGTTTTTAAGAAAAGCAGGGAACTCTGTCTGATGGGGAAGTGTTCAATGCAATGAAAATCAAATATCACTGAAGTGTGGAAACTGGGGAGTGAAATAGTATCCTCCTTTGCCTTCATTCTCTCCTTTGCCAAGGCAAGGTCAACCAAAACCTGCTACTTGGATTATGTTTGTTCACAATAACCAAAGATATTTAAAAATTCTTTTAGAATGATGCAGTGTACGCCTTCAGAATAAATTTTCAGTGCTTCAGAGGAAATATTTAAGATGCTTATACTTACAGTTCTGGTGGAAATATTTGTAATGTATGATGGGAACTTCTTGTGTGTGAAAAGAGTGTAAAGTGTGTGTGTCTATTCAAGAAACTGCAAAACCTCCAACTTCCATCCATGATGCCAGTAACATTTGTGCCTTTAATTGCACATTCAGATTTAAATATTTCACAATGTCTAGGAATTTATAAATATTTGCTGCAAATGCATGTCTAGTTTATTCCTGATATGCTAAAGACCAAACTTCTTGTTTTGAGCAGGAAAATGCAACTGAAATGTACCTTTTAATCTCTACATACAGTTTATGGCTCTTTAAAAAGTTGCTAACTGCAAAGTCTTTTTTGTTCCTTCTAAATGCAAGCAAATATGGCTAAGTGTCTCATCCATTATAAACTTTGTATATTGAAGTATTATAAACTTTGTATGCAGTTTGATGAACAGATCATGACACCTGAAAATAAGGTTAAGACTTTATTTCTTCATAAATTCCATTTACCTCTATATGGAGACCATTCTTTTATTTTTTTTTCATTCTTGCTTTTTTATTTTCTTTGTCTGTGTTTGGCTTGCTCTAGGGCTCATGTTAAGACACTGTGGGGGCAGAGCCACAAGTTATCATGGAGTAATTGGTTCTTGGGCATCAACTGCCTGTAAACAGGATTTTAGTGTGCTAAATAGTATGTCACAGGATCTGTTAACTCAAACTGCCTCCACTCATTGCCAGCTGAGAGCATGCAAATGAATGCAGCTTGTGCTTGACCTAGGAGCTAAGTTTAGTGTTCAGGGTAACCTAATCATGTATTCAAACATGTACATGGCATATTTACAGACACAATATGAAATTACAGCTGCAGTTTGTTAGAATCTATGTCTATGTGTGTGTGTGTTTATGTTTCAGTGTCTTATTTCTAAATGCTCCAGTGTTGTGGCTTTTAGCGGAAAATTCTGGAAATTTGTTCACTTCAAAAATGCAAGATGAGGAAGAATAAAAAGTGGGAAAATTATGAAATACAATTCTGCTTTTAACAAGATGTGTGTTGGATTTTGAATGCTGGAAAATTTAAAATCAGTACTTTTCTCCTAACAGTAATAGATTGTTCCGTGATGAACTACCTTTTCAGTAAGGTAAAAATGGAGGGAAAAAAAATGTATTTCTTTTTACTGTGTCCCTTGGGCTGCAAGGTGCTTAAAAGCTAAGAGAAAAGGACAATAAAAATTTGAGGAAAGATGCAGGGAAGGATAAGAGGGAAAAATACCCCTGTGTTGATGCCCTGAATTGTCTGACAGTCCAAGGTAAAGTCATAGTTGAGACAGTTGTCATGTATTGGTCATGTCATTACACAGCTCCTGATTGGGATTGTCGTGTACGAGTCTGTAGTGGATTATGAGAGTTTGTAGTGGAGGATTCCTCAGTCTGTTCCTGTCTTTGTTCAGTCATTGTAGCTTCATAGTGACCTCTGTGCTTTTGTATTTGGAAGCTCCAGTCCCAACCCAAGGATGCCGCTGCAATATTGTCATAACCTCATCTCGATGAGGTGACAGCAGTTGCAGCACTTCTGTGCTCAGAAATACATCTCTGACAATTGTAATCTAGGATGGGAGATGTCTGTAGGTGGGAGCTCAGTTGCCCATGCCCTCCATAGCCTGGCTTTGCAGGTTTCAATGTGGATCACATGAATTATGAACTCATTAAAATCTTTGAATCTGCTGATACCTATGAGTTGAATGTAGGAAGTCTGAAAGAGAATTGTCACATATGCAGTAAAGTTCTTGCTGGAGTCACAGTGGCTGGTGTAGCTGTGAGGAGGTCACAGCTGGTGCAGTGTATGTCTCCCTGTTTGTTTATTTTCTCTTTGGGAGACCTCGAGTAGCTTTCCCACAGAAACAGCTCTGCTGTAAGCTAATGTGATGTATAACAAACAAACAAAAAGTCTGCATATTCTTATCTTTGTTTTGATATACATAAAGAGAGAAGGCTTTCCAATGTTATGGAAAACTTACTTTGCCAAGGAGCTGATGACTGCTTGGTAGGTGGCAAAGTTTAAGGTGGAAAATTATTTTGGGATTTCTGTGTTTTGATTGAAAACATACTAAAGAAATTTGAAGAATAATGCAAATGGCTGTTAAAGTCTCTTGAAGTTCATTAAAATTTATTGCATTTTAAAGGAGATTTTCCTTTAATTTGCATAAGTTTAAAGCACAGAATTGCACAACTGAGCTAAAGTTAGCCATTGGCAGTTGTAATTTTATACCCATGTGAGCAAGTGACCTAAGCTGCAAGAGTGTAGGCTCAGTAGTGTAGCCAGCAAAAACAGCTCAATGTCCACAAAACAGATTAGGTGGATTATTTTATTTATGAACCTCAATCAAAGTAGAGCAGGTACAAAAGGGAAGATATTTAAAATAAGCTTTCAAAGGAAAATTATTGGAATAGGATTTTCTTTAAATTCCAGGTGTTTTTTTTTCTTTTTCTTTTAACTAATGTTTAAAGCTGAGATTTTGGTAATTGTTGAAACTGATAAATAACTGTTTAGCTCTTGAGGTTTCCTCCCAGTTTAATCAAAGAGCAGTGGTGTGTTTCTTTTTGCTTTCTGGAAAAAGATCTGTCTCATAGAAAACTCTCAGTGCTTTCTGGTTCATATTACAGTGTCATGTTAGAGTAGGCCAGTCAAGTTACCAGAGCATTTTAGTAACATGACACTTGACTGTGTGTTGTTTTCTTCTGTGACAAGGAGATATTCTTTTTTATGCTACCAACATGCATTCTGGTTGTGCATTTGTCAATTGCAATTTCATTTCCTTTGCTGGATGAAGGCTGCATCTTTGATTTTACTTGTTTCATAAGAGTGAAGAGTCCCTGTGTTGCTGTGCATGCCAGGTCAGCCACCTGCCACATCTTGAGCTGAAGCCAAGTAAATAACTAGGGATGGTGTCTCTGAATTCTCTTGAGTGTGAACTTCATATGCCTGATGCTCAAAATTAGAGGTAGCCACCAACAGGATGCCCTTCAAATGCAATTTTATCTGTTAGTAGTGCAGCCAGTGTGTGCACTGAGTTTTTGGAAAGTTCTTTACTGCTAACTTCCACTAAGCAATTATAAGTGTCTCTTTCATAGTAGAATACTTTTCTTTTGGGTATTTCTTTATTGTTTTTCTTTTTGTTTTGTTGTTATTATTTTTAAATAATTGATTGCTTCATGAGTTGTTACCTTAAGGCTTTTAACACAGTAATGCCTCAGGATTGCTCATATATGCTTTAAATCTGATTTTAATGCACAGGAATAAGAAGATCAAGTAAAAGAGATTAGGACAATAGACAAAAGTGAATGAGATAGTACAGGAGAACAAGGGGTAAGGAGAAACCATGCTAAGAATTACTTGAATGGGTTTGGGGAAACCAGTGTTAGAACAGTAGTCAGAAGGTGAAACCAGTAGTAAAAGTGAGTTAACCTGGCTGTGATCCTCTGAAAGAAACACATTTGTACAAAAGTAAGGATCCTGGGACAAAAAGGAGGTGAGAAAGAGAGTGGTGGGAAAAAAGGAAGCTATCTGTGTGGCAATTGTAAAACCCTGAGGGCTCCTTGTCCTGACAATGCAGAGATTAAAAGTATCCTTTCTTCTAGGGGCTGCAAACCTAAAAGTAAAAGAAATTAGGTAGCATTCTGTACTTCTGCAGTAGATCAGAAGGAAATAAGAAGGCCTAGTATGGATAAAAAAAATGACAGGGACCAAAACTGCTTTTGAGATAAAGGATATGCTCTAAATCTCTCACCTTTTTTTTGGCTCTACATAGATACTTTGCTAGAGTTCTGTGAATTCTTTTTTAAGTCAAAGAAGTGCCATTCTAGGATAATTAAATAGTCTAGGATAATGAATAGTAAGTTACTGATGATGTTTTAGAATCTGATGGTTGGTGAACACAGTGTTATAAAATGTGGGAGAAAACTGCTAAAACCAAGTGCCCAAATAAGTGGCCCATGGTCACACAAGAGTAGTTCAAAGTGAAGAATTCAGGGAATCTCTTATAGATGTGCTTAACCCCATTGATTTCACTGAAATGTTAGTTAAAAGACTACTTTTCTGAATTTTTTTTTTCCCTAGAACAATATAAAGATGTTGATTTGACTTGCTTCCAAACTGCTCACATTTTTCCAGACATATCTATCCAGGGCATCTTTTTTAAAGTAAAAGCCAAGGATCTGATGATGCTGTGAAAGATAGATTTATGAAAAGTTAACAGTTTTCATCTATTTTCTTTTGTGGGACGAAGAAGTGCTTTTCCCAGTCTGTGAACTGACTGAATTAAGCTGATTCTTACAATTAATCTAATGTTTTTGTGCCATTTGAATTGTGATCTGAAGATAGGAATATCTTGGAGAAATTACTAGTTGGGGAAGGAAGTGTTTCTAATTAGAGCTAGATGTTTCAGCTCAAGTTTTGAAAAGGTCACAAGATAAGGGTTCCCCTTTGACTAGATCCATGTGCATGCTTGTAGTTCTTTGGGAATGAACATTAGTTTTTACATCAGCTTCATTAAAGTACTTCTCTGCAGGTAGAAAAGGCACCAAAGATATGAATGGTTACTCTTTGCCAAAAAGGAAGATTTGTGTGAGAGTGATGTGAATGGAAAAAGGACTGGGGCTTTCTTCTTTTGCCAATCAGAGAAAGAAATGCTGCCTCAAAAGAATAATTGAAGTGCATTTTGGAGCCATGAGATGTGTTCATACATCAAGAAAGAAAAACAGAAAGAGAAGAAAAACCCTAGCACCACGTACACTTTTAAGATGGATCATAAACAAATGTGCTGATGTTGAAAGTAGAGAGAGGATCATTTAAACTGAGGTGTCTCTTGTTCACTGAAGACTGATGAAGTTTTCTGCTTGCAAAATCAGCTGTTGTTGTCCCTTTATTAAAGGGGCAAGAATAGGGTCTTCTCTAGGGACAAGAATAGAGTGGAGGTTACAGTCTCTGATTTGAGTTTGCAGGTATTTTTAAAATTCTGTCCTGTTTCAGTCATGGTCTAAATATGGGAGCTGTAGCATGAGGCTTTTGAGCTTTTGTATGGACTACGATAGTCATTGTCCCCTATTGCCCTTAAATCTCTGTGTACAATGTGTACAATGAGTGTACAAAGAAGTGTACAATGAGTCATGTTCAATTGAATATAGTGGATTTTGTGTCCTGTTATATTTTAAAAGCAGTTGCTCTGTCATTGTTGAGGGTTATGGTGACATGGAAGCTGGAGAGGCATAGCTGAGTTCTACAAAGAAAAGCGTTGGTTATTTAACTTAAAATATTCTATTATTTCATTCAAAGTTTGAACAGTGGGAATAAAAGATCTCATGCATTACTGCAGAAAAATATTAATACATGCTTAGAGTATCATGATGGATGGTTTGTTAATGAAACTGGTGAGACTTTTGTGCTGTAATAAAAATGTCTAAATTCAATATATTCTTTTTAGAACTTTTGCCAAAATAATCTTCTCTTTTTCTGCTATCATAGTAAATTGCTTAAATAGAAGACACATGTATATTAGCATTCCAGCTTGAGCTAGGGACTAACATTGTGGCAGTATTTTTGTGAAGATAAAGTAATCTTATTGAAATTTGCTGTACAAATATTCTTCATTGAAATCAAAAGCTCTAAGTTCTGATATCCTTAGCCAGGCTGACATCAGCAAAGAATTTGATTAATCTTTTTTCTTGTTTTGCTAGAATAACCCCTACCCCCCTAGGAGAGGGGAAAAGCACAGTCACAGTTGGTCTCGTTCAGGCGCTTACTGCACACCTTAACATTAATTCCTTTGCTTGTCTGAGACAACCTTCTCAAGGACCTACTTTTGGAGTGAAAGGTACATAATATTTGCAGAACCTATGACCTCTTTCAGATTAAAAGGAAATGCTGCTTTTCTGCATTTTTAAATTTATTTCTTCTTTTTTACTTTCTTAATTGCTTCACTCAATGAATTGTCCCAGTAGTAGCATATTAGATTTTTTAATACATATGTAACTAATAGGTTAAGGTTTCTTGCACATGACTTCCTGTGCAAGGTTCATACCCCTGTTCCTGCACTTAACATGTACAGATAATGCAGATAAACCCTAAACATAAGGAAAGGCAGAGGGATGTAATTAGCCATGAGGAATTTTATGTGAGTACACACCTTTCCAGCCACCCCTCTACTTGGAGACTCTTTAAAATACATTTCTAAATATTACTGTCTAATTACTCCTTGAGAAAGAGTCCACATTGGATATTCACAAGCAATACAAGGAATTTAGCAGTTGTGGTTCAGTTGTGTCAGCAGCACACATTTGGCTAGGTCTGAACCTCTTCTCTCTGTTCTCCTGAGCTGTCGCCTCTAATCGTGGGCTGCTGCCTTTTTGCCTAGAAACCCTGTAAGAGCCTGAGGGCCAGGTAAGACCCAGCCAGATTTCAAGCCCATCTTCAATGCTGATGATAGGAAGTAATGCAATCTCTTTTTTGCCATTTCTCAGCTGAAATTGGTGCCTAACTGGGCAAGCACCCCCAGCTGCTCTGCTTTGCTTTGCTGAAGTTTAAGTTAACAAGTTTTGTTTCAGCTGGAAGGCTCCTGGTGCTTGGTGCTTCTCAGCTAAGACTGGTGCATGTGAGTGCTTTAATCCCTCCACTCAACTTGTGTGTAGGCAACAGCAAATTTCTTTGCCTGTACCATGTCCAGAGGAAGGAGTGCTCAGGCGAGGGTGTGAAGGTTTCATTCAGAAGCAGTGCTTGCTTGTGACTGCTTTGTCTTTCCACCCAGCAGCTGCATGTGCATGACTGTGTCCTAAATCTGGGCAGGAGCAGATTTACGTAGCCAGACCCTGCACCAATCATCATGTGTAGATTTTAATTTCAGAGCAAGAATTCCCTTTTTGCTATCTGCTGGGGGAAAAAAAAAAAGCCAGCAAGATTAAGGAAATCATGTTTATTTGGGTACATCACTGATCTTCTAATAGAAATCAAAAAGCCAAAAATGTGTCATCATTGCTGTGTGTTTCACTTAGTGTGTTTAAAGATGGTTGGTTTTTTCCAAAATTGATGTGACTGTGTGCTTCCCTGTGCAGGTGGAGCAGCTGGAGGTGGATATGCTCAAGTGATCCCCATGGAGGAGGTGAGACAGCCTCAGCTTGCAGTCTGTGAGATGGCTTAATGGGCATGGTGGTGTTCATGGCTGAAGATTGACTTGATGATCTTGGAGGTTTTTTCCCACCCTAATGATTCTATGACATTCACAGTGCTGGTTTGGAAATGTGTGGCTGTTTCACCCCGAGAGAGTCTAATTTAGAGCTCAGTGAAACCTCTCTATGGCTAGAACTGGTGAGAAACCACCTTGATGGGGCACAGCTGGTCCAAGCAGAGTCCTAATGTGAGCCCTGAAGTGCCATTAAAACTGACCTTCCAACTCCTTCTGTCAGACACATAAAAAATACAGTACCTGTGTAACACAAGTTTTAATTTGGGACGCTCATTTCAGAGTTTTCACAAAACTTTGTTTGTCAAATTTTGTATCAGCAAAGTTCATGCCTGTGAGGTATGGGGCTGTTCTGCAGCTAACAGAAAGCTGGGCTATGGCCCCAAAGCCAGGATGCAGGCTGTGCTCTGGGGCACATTCAGCAGTAATGCACACCTCTGCTCCAGGCCAGTTAGTGGTTAGTAATGCTAAACTGATTCCATATTCATGATGTGGAACTGTAACTCTTGGCTTCTTATTCTTGAGTCATTTAGCAAAGAATGAAGATGTTCTTGGCTTTGTTTGGCTACACTTAGAGTAGTTTACCATGTACTCAGATAAAAACAAGTCCTTCATATGGCCCAGTGTACTTTCACCTGTAGTTCTTTAGCCTGCCCTGACAGCTGACTAATCAGAGCTGCAGTCTCAAGGAGATAGCCATGATTTGTGCTGCTAATTTGTCTTAGTGAATTGAATTATATGTTTTCTTATAAAAAGATCCTGTTGTTTCCCCCTTCTAGTTCAATCTTCATTTGACTGGAGATATTCATGCTATAACTGCTGCAAATAATTTGCTGGCTGCTGCTATTGATGCTAGGATCTTGCATGAGAATACTCAATCTGATAAGGTGAGAATTATTTTCTCCTATCCAGATGACATTTTTTATTTTTTGTTTTTCAATAAACTGCATTTCAGAGAAAAACATGTTGTTTATCACTTTATATTTTCACTATGTGAACAGTAAGTGTTGCTGAAGCCATTTTATTTTCTGCTGGGAAATTTTCCATATACAATGTATTTTTCTGGCAAATAGCTATCATAAGGTAGTCTTTAAGATAAGGATCCCGTGCCCAGAACTTTGACAACTATTTCTGACTGTACTAAATACTGTAATAAAGCATATTTTCCCTACCTCTAGTCCTATTCTTTTCAGTAATTTGAAGACTCATTTTAAAGTTACAAATTGTTATTTCTGATGTGTGGTTGAGTATGATATACCTTAAGAAGAAGGAGTTATGGGGAAAATAAACTAGATCCTTGTCCCTCTGCTAAATATATTGTGACCTTAAACAAATCTTAACTTGGGGCTTTAAAGGGAAGGGAGAAGATCAAAGAAGGAGCCTCTTTTTGTTGTCTGCAGCATTAAAACTGAGCAAGGTTGTACCCTTTGCTTAGTACATCTGTACACAATGTACATTTAGGTCAATGTACTTTTAGGCCAGTTTGGAAATTTTAATTGTAGTTTAAATACTTTCTTGAATCTTGGTTGAAGTTTTAAAAGGTTCCCAGTTTCAAAATTAATATATAATTTTTTTGCCAAAACAGAGAAAACCAATGATTTCTGGTAATTGGATTTTAGACTTAAATCATAGACATGGCTCAGAAGCCTGCTGCCTTCTCAGAATTGTTTTTCAAGTCTCTAATCAGAAGTCCACAACTTATGTGGTTAGGAAGTTCTTACTGAAATTAGGTGGAATAAATTAAAAAAGCATTAGCTTTTTATAACTTTTCCCTTCAACTTCTTGTGTGGTTTTTCTAGTCTTTGTATAACAGGCTGGTTCCAGTGGTTAATGGCGTGAGAGGATTTTCTGCTATTCAGCTTGCCCGCCTGAGAGTAAGTTGTGCATTCTGTCTCCCCTCTATTATGGTGCCTCTTCATGAAATGTATTCTCTTACACAACTTGTTTAAAATTACTTGATGTATGGGACTGAGTTTGTATAAACTCTCATAAATATATCAAGTCTAGACTCTTTTCTGAAAGCATCATCCTTGGAGTAATAGGATCTGGGTCTGATATTATTTTTATAACTAACATTTTTGCTATTCTTTTCTCCTGAAATAAACCAGTAATGTTTTTAAATGCTGTGTCTTTTCTGATGAAATATTAAAGTCAGAGTTTTTTAAATACTTTTCCAATTATGGTATAGGCACATTTGAAAGCTCACATTCTTTGGTTTTGCAATATTTTCTGATTTTGAAAGTCTAATATAGCATATACTTCTGGGGTTTTATTGATGTCAGTTTGACAGTGTTTTTCCTTCAAGGGATACATTTGTATGCTCAGTGTATTTTTGCATCCCATCTTGCTTCCTGAATGCTTCCAGAAGAGCTTCCTGTGCAATTCATGTGTGTTCAACATGTCTGGATTTGAGAGTGCCATTCTGATAAAAACCTAGAGAGGAACACAGACCACCAGTGTAGGAGAAAGAGAATATGAACCTCTCAGATATGACCCCTAAGGACAGCTCCAGTTCTTCTGTGGCCAATTCCATGTTTGTTGTTGGCTTCTGAGCTCTGACTGACCGTGTTTCAGTCATGGGATGGCAATGGGCAGCTGCCACGTGCACACTTGGAATTTGGGGGTGGAAAGAAGGATAGAGGTAGTGACAGCTTCTGTTTTGGTGGGGGGTAAAAGAGTCCTCATAACATTTTCAGCTTTTGTGCTGCTCAGTTGAATGTCAGTCAACTAAAATGAGGCTGATACCTGCTTGACTCTAGGGCAGAGTCAGGCTCAGAGATTGTTCCATCGGAATTTTGGGATATTTTAAGTTTGTTCTTGTTTACGCTGTTACAGAAAACAGGTCAGGGAAAGAGGAGGAGTGTTTGCTTTATTCATGAAATACCAACTATCTCTACATTTGAAATGGATTTTTCTCTTCACATGAGCTGCAACTGAGTAAATAAACATTTGGCTTTATAACATTCAAATATATGAATCATAATTTCCAATATAATTGAATTATTTTGCTGTGAATTATTCTCAGTGTAATGATTCCTTATATCTAACAAGATGTGAGTTGTAAAGAAATCACTGTGGGATCAGGTTGCATTTTTCTTAAAACAGGATTACTAAGATTGAAACACCTCACTTACATATGTGGGGTTGATAAGCCAGAGCAGCTACACCATTTGAAACAAATAAGCCATTTCATTGCATTTCTTGAACTTTTTGTGTGTAGAGGCTGGGAATAAATAAGACTGATCCTGAGACTTTAACAGAAGAGGAGATCAGCAAATTTGTGCGCCTTGGTATTGACCCATCCACCATAACATGGCAAAGAGGTATGTAGTCAGAAAGCCTCACTTTATCTTGGATTTCATCATAACTTATCTCCTAGTTTGCTTAATGTCACCTGAATCAGAGCTGACAGCAAGAGTAACCAATTTGCAAGTGGGAAGTGTGGGTTCATAAAAAATGCAGGTGCAGCATGTTGCTTTAAACTTGGTCAAGTATCTGCAATAATTCAAGAGACTTTGCTAGAATTCTGAAAGATAGGTTTCTTTGACAGTTTAAAGACATTCCCAGTCACTCTCACATTAGGTAATACCTCTCCAGACATGTGAAAGTATCTTTTCTGTGCATTTTTCAAATCTTAGCCATTCTTTTCTTAACTGTGTCTGTTGTGGTTCTAGATTATTTGAATTTATCCTTCTTGATTTTGGTCCCTCATCCTCCCAAGCTCAGACGCCTGGGTAGCTCAAGAGACTTAATAGGCTTAAGGGATTATGTGTTTTTCTGATTTTTGAAGTCTCTTGAGTTGTTTGCTTCATTTGGAAAAAGAGATGAAAGATGTGGTGCTGTTGCCAAGCAAACTGATACCCACTCTGATACCTTTAGACAACTCCCCTCTGCTTTTTCCAGTTGTAGTGCTGGGTCAAATTTCAGTGTTTACCTCAATTTCTGTACCTATCTTTTTCTTCTTTAGGGAAATAAACTCTGCATAAAGTTTTGAGATAAATACCACTGGATTTTATTTTCTTTCTTAGTTCTCAAACAATGAAGTTATCACTGTTAAATGGAATGTATTGTGATGCTTAGAAAAAAGGGTGAATCTATTGAGAAGGGAGGGGTCTTGGCCATGCTTTGGTGTGCCCTTTGTGTGCATGTCATCCCAGGCTTGGGATATTTTTCTCAAGACAGTTCTGGGGATGTGGCGTAAGATGTTTTTTATTAGTCACACAGTGTGTCTGGAAGAGACCTGTATTAGGATAAAGAAGTAATATAAATGTTTAGTGTAATATGACTCCTCTTTTTTATCAGCATGGGTTTGGGAGAAGGCAACATTGCTCAACAGCTGTTAACCTCAAGGGAGGTATTTAATTAATCTCAAACGATGTTAGTGAAATTTCTATTCCACACAGCTCTATATGATGTACATACCTTAAACATTTTAGAAAAAAAACCCTGGATTTAGGAATGGTTTAGATAACTTGGAGAATGTTTTATTTAGGACTGTTTCTGCAGTCCATATGTCTATGAAGCTTGTTACATACCAGGAAATTTGTAAGGAAAAAGAGCTAAGCTATCACATCTTCTGAAAATTAATTTTAGTCAGGACCTGTTTCCATAGAAGTATCACAAACTTTCAGTTCATGGTCAGCTTACACTGACTTGAAAACATACAATATACTGAAAAGTGGGAAAGCTTCCCCCTTCTTTGTCTTTCCCTGATAGTCAGATTCTGTTTACATCTCTAGAGGATAAGGAAGTGGATACATTAAACCTAACACTTATTTGAACCTAAATCTTAGTGAAAGCTTTACTTTGGGTAAAGAAGAGGGAAGATTTGGAGAAGGAAAATTCGTTTTTATGGCAAAACCAGTTATATCTTATTTTATTACTACTTAATGCAGCTATTGGAAACTTGTTGGAGAGTGAGTGACCACAGTGAGAATTGGTCACAGTGACCACAGTAAGTATATCTCAGTGACCAGGAGTTGCAGGAGCAGTTACAATTTCATGGTAAGGGTGTTTAGGTTACATGATTTCATGAGGAAGGTGCAGATAAAAAATCAGCTCACTGGCTGTCCAGGCTGGTGGGAAGGTAAGTTCCTGCCCTTAGGAGTGCCTGTGTAGACAGGGAAGACATTTAGGTCTGCTTAGGTGTGAGACTGAGCTTCCAAGGAAGAGAAGGGAGAAGTCTGTGCAGGAGAGATCAGCTTGCCATATGGCTTCATTGTGCCATATGGTACCACAGCTTGGTGCAAGGCTACAGCTTCCATCTACCAGGCTCTGTTCTGCAATTCCTGCCAGCAGTGTAGTGTTTTAGAGTATGGCTGTGTATATGTAGAAAGCAAAATGAGTTGGCCGAATCTGTGTTGCATCATCCCTTAAATGGGATTCCTGAAGAAATTAGGGGCCTAAAGACTGAGCATAGGGAAAAAGATATGTGTGGTATTTATAACAGCCCCAAGGGAAATGCCCAGGAAGGGGGAAAGTGGCTTAAATCTTGGTTTTCTCCCAGCTCACTCACAACCCTGAACTGGGGTTTAATTAACGTTCAAAGTCCCTCTTGTTCTTGGGTAATTATGTCATCTTTTTCTGTGAAGAGAGAACTTTTTTTAATTTCCAAAAGCAGCGGGAAAAGTGGAAGGAGCTCACCTTGAGTGCTGACAGCTTCTCTGGAGTCTCCACTTATAAATGAACAGGACTCAAATCTACCAGAAGATTGAGTTCATTGCCAGCTAGTACCTTGCACCCCTTGTTTTAGATTTGGTGCAAACATAAGCATGTCTAGGATTACAGAGCCTAAGAAAAAGAGAGTCCATTTTTTCATTCTGTAGGAAATGACATGTCCCCTTGTCATATCACTACATGCCCTTGTAAAAAGTCCCTCTTTGGACCCTTTAGGTACTGGGAGATGCTATAATGTCTCCCAAGAGCCTTCTTTTCCCTAGGCTGAACAGCCCCAACTCTCTCAGCCTGTCTTCATAACAGGTGCTCCAGCCCTCTGATCATCCTCATGCTGTGCAGCTGAGTGTGGAGTTAGTTAGTTACTGTGATGTGTGTGGAAGATACTTGTCTGGAAGAACCAACCTGACAGCATAATCATCCTTCAAAATAGGAACTGACCAAATCTGACCAACATCATGCAGCCTTAAAGTCAGTTCTTAACAAATCAGCAATGAAGCAGGCGATTTGAAGTAGATCTGGTGCTTTGTATCTACTAAGACTGATTTTTCTCATGTAGGTAAAATGCTAAATAGTATGTTAGAATACTAAGAATCTGTTAGCTTCAAATGCTGTTCAAATAAACTGTATTTGAGTTGTTTCAACCTGTCATCAAATGGTATCAACTAGAAGGGAGCAACCAAGTCAGTGCCAGTGCTGATGGGCAGAAGTGTGGCCATCTGGTTACACTGTTGGAGCAGTTGAATCTCATATGCATTGAATCTCAAAGAATACAGGTATGCCTGGAAAAACCCCTGTTCCTGAGGCCTTGTTAACATGTTTTGCTTTTGCCATTCCCTTTTTTCAGTGGTGGATACAAATGACAGATTCCTGCGCAGAATAACAGTCGGGCAGGCAAACACGGAGAAGGGATTTGTCCGTCAGGTATGTAAAGGCATTAATAAATCACATTCTGGACAGACTTTGCATTAGAGGCTGAGGGTTTCTGTAGTTCTTTCAGCATACTTTGAATTGCAATAATGATGTCTGTTGCTGTTGTATAGTCATCCTGCAGTGAAACTGATCGTGTTAGTGAGTAAGTGAATCTGAATTTTCAGAAGCAGAAACCAATGCATATTCTACAATGTGTCAAAAGCACTTTAAAAACTGCATGTGTCGGGGGTTTAACCTTGTCCTATGACAAGATGCCTTTATGCCCTCATAAAGTTAATTTGTATGACTTTTAATTTCTTTTTTAAATCTCTGTAACAATTTATGTAGGACATACATAATTCAAATTACATTTATATTTCATTTTAAAAATTATTTTAAAATAAGCTTTTTATTCAGAGTTCTCATTTGCCTGTCATGCATCTTGGCTTTGGAAGCTGAGCTGTAAGAACTTTGAGCATGTGCTTGCTTTTGCTGTGTGGGCTTGAAGGGATAGTTCAGCAAATGAGTATGTGCATACTTTTCAGTGGTGTAAAAAGCTAACCTGCCTTACTAGGTTGAGTAATGGGAATTATGGAAGTTTATTAAAGAACTTACTGATAAATTGAAAGCCAGACTTTTCCAACACCACCTGAACAAGTGTTCCTGGTGTAATGTAGGTAAATGAATTTCTGGAACAGCCCAGCATGGAACAGCAGCATCAGGAGGAGTAAACTCATTGTGCTGATGTGGTGTGGCTCTTAATTTGATGAAGATCCTGTAATTTAACATCCTGGATCATGAAATTCATGAGGTTCTGACTATTTTGATGTGAACAGCTCTTGTGGTAGAGATAAGGCTTTCACATTTTTGGAATTTCTAGCTTTAATTTTTCTTTACCATTTCTTCAACATTTTCTTTTACGTATGCCTAAATAAAGAGACCAAAACATAGTGCTGTGTTTTTGCAGCAGGTAAAGCAAAGCCAAATTGGAGAGAAGAACTTCAAAGAGAAATCATAAAATCCTAGAGCAGTTTGGGTTGGAAGGGATCTGAAAGATCATCCAGTTCCAGCAATTCTGCCCTAAACAGGGATGCCTTCCACTAGAAACTCTCACTTTCTTTGGTTTTGAATGCACAAAATAGATTTTTTTCTGTCTGCAGCTCACAGAAAATTCAATATTAGCTAATAGTCATTTCTGATAAAGGACTGGGACTACAAAACATTATGTTTGGTGTGAGTTCCTTCAACACTTGAGACCTTTTCATACTTTTAGATTTGTTTCAGTGACTCAATATGATTATTAGTCTTAAGCTGGGTTCTGCCAGCCTTATTGTGTTTTACCACTGTAATTGTACTACTGAGTTAAATGTGACTTATTTTATTATAGCGTAGTACTTGACAATATTGCTGTCAAACATTGCTTCTGTACTTTTTCAGGTAAAATTAATGCTTTCAGTTTTGAGATGTTGGACTGATGCATATCCATTCACATTTTAATATGGACTTAGTGACTCAAGAAATAGAGTTAGCAGTTAGGAAAACTCATTTCAGAGCCTAGCTAGAGATCCAGAGAAAACAGGGCTTCATGGTTAACAGATGCATTTTATAAATATTTGGAGTGATGTTCTAGCACTCTTAAAATCAATGACACCTGTGTAAAATGGCAGAGCACAGCAGGCACAAAAGTCTGCATTTTAATGAACAGGGATGCTGTGGTTTCTGAAGAGTATTACATGACTGATGCCCTTGATCCTGCAATTGAATCCATGTGGGTGGATCCTTTCATCAATAAAAAACTGACTTTGCAGCTAAGACTTCTGTCAGCACTTCATAGGTGTATAAAGGTTATTTAGAGTTAAAATAGCACCTGCTACTACAATCTTTTGTGCCTGTTTCTTCAATTAAATTTTATGTCACTCTTTGAGCATCTACCTGGAATGTTTTTCCTGTCCTTATGGTTTTATAAAGAAACAATGATAAAAACTTTTTTGGGGTCCTCCAATAAACATTCTGGTAAATCAGAAGTATTTCACCATATGGGTTGGACATAGATTTCTCAGGCTTATTTCTTGTCTTACATATGCTGCAATGACTTACTGAGGACATTCTCAAATTCAGAAAAGATAGTGGAGTCCATGTCATCACAATGCTAACAAAGTTCATTGCATTTAGAACTGCTTCCAAAGAATGCAGAAAATCTGTTTTGTGATTTCACCATTTCACTTGAATCACTATGCTGAAAATCTCAGTTACAGAACTATTTTTCTTTTCTGTGGTATGTAGGACTCTCTCCCTATGTCCACAGCAGAAGAGTGCTCAGGTGTCTTCAGATGTTTTGACTAAACAAGTGGGTACATAGAGGTCAGTCTGAATAGGGCTGCTCTGGACTGTAGCTGTCAAAAACTAAAAGCAGGAACATGGATTTAAAAAGGGCAGAAGCTCTTAAAGTACTAGTCAAATGCACAAGAGTGGTAGGGGGTATGTTCTATGTAGATGCTTCTTAAAAACAGACAAAGCTCTCAATTTGAACAGATTCCTTTGGTATTAGTATGGCATACATCTGCCAGAGGTCTGATAGAAGCAGTCCTGGGCTTTTTTCTTACATAGATAGCAGTAGGATGTCAGTTACTAAACTTTATGTAGTCCTTAATTGCTGGAGATGGAGAGATTACCAAAGAAATTGCAGTTCTTGATCACTGCCAACACTACATTCCTATCACATAATGCATTAGTGGCTTTTCTGTTCTTCTCTGTTTATGTTCTGACAGCATGTGGCCTGAGCTTTACTAATAGTGCATAAGTACAAGTACTACTAATCTATACTCTTCAAGAAAAGTAAAAACTATTGCTTATGTTGTGCTGAAATGCTGCACAGTATGGGTGTGTTTCTACAAGAGCAATAGAACTGATGCCACATATAATTCTTTGTGCTTTTTGGCTTACATATTTGTTCATTTAATTAAAAAAAAAAAAGCAGAGATATATTTTATGTTTTCATAGGTCAAGCACAAGACTTAACAGCATAGACTCTAAATTTTGAGCTTAAGTAGAAAAAGAATGATCAAATGTAACAAGAATGTTTTTGAAAGCAGAATAAAAACATGTTGGAGATCATTACAGAAAAAAAAATAATTAAAAAACCCTCCACAATGCAGTGTTCCTTTGCTCAGGCCAGTAAAACTCAAAAGACATCTAATGATTTCCTGTTTCTGCCACAAAAAAAGAAAATTCTTGATCCTTCAGGGAGCTTCTCTAAGGATAATGTGAGCCAAGGGGCTAAACGGTCTGCAACACTGGTCCTCAAATAAATGTAGTGTAATGGAGAATATTAACCAGGGAATATAAAGTGTTTGAAGTTCACAGAATCATGCAACATCTTGAGTTAAAAGGGATACATCAAAGTCAGACTTGGCCCTGTGCAGGACCATCCCCAAGAGTCACACCTAATGCCTGAGAGCATTGTCCAAATTCTTCTTGAGGTCTGTCAGGCTTGAGTCTGTGATCCTTTCCCTGGGACTCTCTGCACAACCACCCTCTGGGTGAAGAACTTTTTTCTAATATCCAGTCTAAACTTCCCCTGGCACAACTTCAGGCCATTTTCTCAGGTCCTGTCAGGAGAGAAGAGATCAGTGCCTGCCCCTCCTCTTCCTCTCATGAGGAAACTGTGACTGCGATGAGGTCTCCCCTTGGTCTCCTCTTCTCCAGGCTGAACAGGCTAAGTGACCTCAGCTGCTCCTTATATGGTATTCCCTCAGGGTCTGTCACCATTTTTCTAGCCCTCCTTTGGATGCTTTCCCATCTTTTTATGTCTTTCTTGTATCAGGGCACCAAAACTGCCCCCAGCACTGGAGGTGAGCGGGCCCCAGCTCAGAGCAGAGCAGGACAATCCCTCCCTTGCCTGGCTGGCCATGCTGTGCCTGATGCTCCCCAGGACAGGGCTGGCTCTCCTGGCTGCCAGGGCACTGCTGGCTCATGTTCAACTTGTCATCAACCAGGACCCCCAGGTGCCTTTTTGCAGCTCTTCTTTCCCACAGCTCATTGCCCAGTCTGTATGTAAAGTTAGTCTACATTAAGTAATCTCAAAAGCTGTAAGTTACCATTTAGAACTTGTTTGAATGTCGGTGTGAAATTTATCTTTCCTGAGTTTATTCCTGATGATCCCCTGTGAGTATTTCAGCTGACTTTGATTTGGTTCATGATTCTCATTTCTACTTTACAGGCTCAGTTTGATATTGCTGTTGCAAGTGAGATTATGGCCATCCTGGCACTTACCACAAGCCTTCAAGATATGAAAGAAAGACTGGGGAGAATGGTGGTGGCTAATGACAAGAAAGGACAACCAGTAACAGCAGAGGATTTGGTATGTTCAGTGCTGTAGAGACCTGTGAATAACCTCAGACATGTTTGTTTTGCCTCTTGAAGCATTAAAAAGGCAGGTACATGCCAAAGATTTTGCTTTGAACAGCACAGTCAGATATCAAAGTAAGATCATCTTCTGGGCCAAAACCTGCTTGAGAATGAGAACAAGATGTAGAACTCATTTCTTCAACTCTGGTAACATCTGGCTCAGAAAGCCTCTGGTCTCCATAACCTACTTGGATCATTTTCTGCAATTCTTAAGGCAAACAATTCAGTGCTGGAGGGAGTCAAAGTGTGGGCTCTTATTTGAGAGAGAGCTGGTAATGTTTGCTACTGTGCTTTTAGAGTCTGCTCAGATGTTGCAGTGATAGTTACCACATGAATGCCTGTACCACTGAATCAGAATGGAAACAAGCTGTTCTTAATTCAAAGGTTGCTGGTAGTGCTTGGGACAGGTTTATCTGTCATTAGATTTTTTTTTTTTCTTCTTTACCTTCACTAGTTGCTGTTTCCTCATTCCCTATTTCAGCTTCTGAAAAAAAACCAGTATGTTTTTTCTTTAAATCACATTCTATCCCTTGTATCTGGGCTGTGAGTCATTGAACAGTGGTTGGAAGGTCACGTGAGGTTGTGTGTGGCAGGTTCTAGTGCAGCCAGAAGCTACCAGCTGATGTTTGTAATCAGCTGCATGCCAGGAACAGTCTGATGGCAGCCCATCTCTGATGGCTGCCTGTATCATGCAGACTCTGTATGTTTTCTCCTGTTTCTCCCTGTTTTGTGAACATCTGCTCAAATTTACTGAGTAATGAATGAGTAAAGCAATGAGTATCCTGCCCTGTCAGCAAAGATAGCAAATCTGCAAGTCAGGAGCACCTTCACGGCCTTAGTGGATTCCAGTTTAATAAAGAAATGAAAACGTGATATCTAGAGTGCCTGGATTTAAGAATGAAATTAAGATAAGGTTAAAAATTTCAACTTCGGTCGTCATTAAAATTCAAAGTAAATCATCTATTCCCAATTATGCAGGAGACATGAAGAACTGGATTTAATATTCTAGCTGTTGAAGTTTTGCTTTTGCTTTTCAATTGTATAACTTTGTCTGGGCCAAGTGGGGAAGGAATGGGGAATAAGTTACATTATAAGGCATATGCAAATACTTTAAAATTATTTAGTGTTAGAATTAAAACTGCATTTGTAGTGCGTGATTTTAATTTTGACACTTCTTTTGTATGAAGGTACTTTTATTTATTAGCACTGCAAAATATTTGACCTGCTAACACTTAATGCTAATCAGCTTGATGAATGAAAGAAATGGCTTTTCCACTGGGGCAAAAGAATTTTAGAACTTTTCCACCATGTCCCTAAAATGAAAGTAGTTCTCAGCAAAATGTCTATTACTAATTCAGTTTTCTTTGGCTTTTTTTAAAACAAACTTCCTATGCTTAGTGTCTCAATCATTTGATAGTTTTTCTTGTACTGAACATATGTTTCTAGTTGTTCTTTAAAGCAGTGTTTTGTATTATAACAAAAAAACAAAAAAACCTGCCTAGAAAGAAAAAGTCATCAGAGTCTGAAGGACATGTGTTATGAGCATCTGCAGCTATGCTGCTGCATTCTTTTCCTTCTGGAGGTTCTCCATACCATGCACAGGGAAGACTTGGGTGCATGTCATGATTGGGAAGTGCAGGAACTCCTACCTCTTTTGTTGTGCAGTGTGTTAAAAATGAGTATGAGAACCATGGGAATAAGAGGAATATGATTTCATGGTTAAGGATGTAAAGCATCTCTTTGGAGAGCTCTATTCCTCTGTTCTTAGCAAAACTTCATGAGGTGCTCTGTCCACACAAACTGATTCTTACAGTACATAAGGAGTTAGGCATTCCTCAGTCTGGTTTAATACTAGGGAGCTTAACAACTGAAGTTTATGGAAAGAGTGAAACTCCATCAAGAACTTTGAACCAGGAGAAATTATTTTCTGTTGTCTCAGGTTGAGCATCCAAAATTGGTGAATATTTTTGAGCTTGATTCTTGTGTGTGCAGGTTTCTCTTTTGAAAAACAGGAGCAATTGTTTATTTCTGAAGACTTACTAATGTTGCTGAAGAAGTCAGATGCTGTGGTGTTGGGATTAAAAAATGTCAAAAGAAATTAGCAGTGGGGTCTCTATGATTTCTGTACCAAATTAAATAATGCTTACTTTGTACAGGGGGAGAGATCTTATGAAAAACCATACTGCACTGGTGAAAGTCTACTGTATAAAGTTGAATCCTCTGGAAACAACAGCAGGAGAAGTATAATCAAAAACCGTAACAAGTCATAATTCATATACATGAAGAAGATAAATTTCTGTTCTTTCATGCAGCATTTTCTCTCCTTTGCTGGTTTCTTCCCACAGGTGGTCAGTCTGTTTGAGTAGCTTGCAACTAAACCTACCATTTCTAGACTTTAAATGCAGTCTCTACTCTTCCCCTCTTCCCCTGCAGCTTGTGCTGCCTCTGTTGATATAATCCAAGGATTATTTCTTGGGAAAATTTTCACACTCATCAAGAGGTTTGATGTGAAGCAATTTTGCTCCTGAATTTCCGTCCTTCTTTCAGGTCAGGGTCAGTGAAGAGGTAAAGCTCTACAGTTCAGTAAGGGAAGATTTCAAGACAGCTGAACAAAGGGAGAACACTCTACAAGATGCTAGAATGCTCTCAATCCAGGTTCAATAATTTTGACTTCTATTTTTGTAAAACAAAATCAAGTTCAAAAGCTTGAATCTATCATCTATCATCTATCGTCCATTGACATGGAACATTTTAGCCCAAAGAACTGCAATTGCATATAGTTCTAAGAAACTTTAAAGGCACTTTTATCATGAGAAATACCACACAGCCTGAATAGTGGGTCACTTCTACCTATCTTAAAAAAAAAAAAAAATCTGGGGTTCATGTTTATGTCCTACACAGATTGAATTTATGCAAGTTTAAATATTTGACAGTAGTCTTTAGTTTTTTGAAATCAATGTGAACCAAAACCTCTAAACCTTTCTCTGTGATTTGTTTCCAGATGTACACACAAAATACTTCACAAAAATACAATTGCTCTTAATTTTGACTTTATATGCAATATATTTATCATAATACAATAGTAAAACCTAACATACACACTGGCAGATATAAACCATATGCAGAGACAGGCTAGGAATAATAGAAAAAAGATAAATTGAATATTTCATGAATTGAGAAGACTCTTTCCACAAGAGTAATGGATTAAATGTCTATCCTCTGTAATGGAATATGTTGAACTCTTTGCCAAAATGTGGTGCTCATTGTACAGTATTTTGAAGACTTAATTGCTTTTTGGCTTTTACAGTGAGGTAGAATTCTGATGGACACATACCATATTTTTATGTGAAGCTAAATCAGAATATATGACCAAGATCAGTATTTCAGCAGATATGAAAAATATTAAATAAATATGTCACTATTTTTTTTTTAAATAAGACTTCGTCTCAGCTTACTTGCTGTGCCATACTGTTCGCTTTCAGTAATTCTGGAACCATAAGAAAAAAATAAATAGCTTCGTATTTGCTTATGTAAATGATCTGTCAGCTAGTGAGATTTTGTTCTCTGGTTCGTCAGAAACATTGTGTACAGTGTTCACTTCAAACAAAAGGAGTTGCAGTTCTTCTCACATTATGGTTTAAGGTTTAGTTTTGTTATAGGACTGAAATTATAGAAAGTATTATTATTTTGTTAGAGACTATAGTTTCAATTGAAGGGAAGTTGCAAGTACTTCATTATTTTCCTTTTAAAGAAAAGGGTTTTTCTCTGCCCTTCAGTCTGTGTAGCCTTTATTCATTTCATAGTAGTTACTTTCAATCACTTTCCTTGTCATCTGGTGTTGGCTTTCATTTCCAGTCTTGATAGACTTCAGAGACTGCTCCACTGGAAGTTGCTTTGAAAGTATTTTGGATTTTCATCTAAGTTTGCCTTTCCTATGTCGTGTATAATTTATTTTATGCTCTGTGATCTGTGCTGTCCTGGGGAGCATACCTGCCCTGATGGCTGCTGGATAGATGGAAGGAGCATTATTTTCAGGAATACCTGTGATCAATTCCAGGAAGGAACCCAGAAAAGTTGAACATCTGTATACAATTGATTCAGAGCCCTGCTTCTTTCCTCTGACAGTGAGTTAGTGGGAATCTAATGATCTTTGGGCTCTCACAAGCTTAATTGGTGTGCAAGTGTCAAAGCCCCTAATTCTTTTATAAGAAGTTTACCTGTTCTGAATTGGAAATAGGAACTTGATTCCTTAAACAGCTTTGTGAATCAGATCCAGGACTTGGAGTGAGCTGTAGGAATTGTATATTAGATACTTGGAGGATTGAGTATACAGAGAAATGAAAACATTCTCAGTTGTGTCAGGTATGAAAACCTGAAAAAAGTTTGTTTAGCTTTTAAGGAATGCTATTGACACCCAACCTGGTTAAGAACCATGGGAGGCACAAGATATGCCTATTGGACTATTTACATCTT
Organism: Agelaius phoeniceus; assembly: GCF_051311805.1. NCBI lineage: Eukaryota > Metazoa > Chordata > Aves > Passeriformes > Icteridae > Agelaius > Agelaius phoeniceus. The sequence goes on from NC_135267.1 coordinate 59,399,902, forward strand.
TTTTCTTTGCTTTCAGCTTCAGATAAAATGAGTTGTTGTGTCCAGAAGGTGTGTCTAGTATTTCTGAAATAAAGCATAAGTAATATCTCCCAAAAAGTTCAAATGCAGAGGAAGTGGTTTTTTACTTCACTGTTTTTATCAGATTGGTGAAGACATCAGAAAACAAGCAGGGGAGGAGGCTAGGTGAGAAATGTCCTGATTTTATTTTTCACTTCTTCTTCCCCCAAGCCTTCTTTCCAGTAGGGCTGATCTGTGGCTGCTCAGGTAGTTATTCCTGCTGTTGACCACTTGAAAGACCAGATGTAAAGTTTTGGATTTGGCTTTTTTTTTTCCTCTAGAAATGAGAGTATTTGGGTCTATAAACAACATAGCACCAGGCTGTTTTTATGGAGGTGGTGGTGTCTCACCATTTTGAAAGAGCTGGAGTGCTTATGTTTCCTTGCATTTTAATCCTAGCTTCTAAAATCTACATCTTAAGAAGCAGCAATCTAATTCAGAAGATGAAAAACCATGCTGTTTTCCTATCAGCTTCTCATATCTTTGTGGATCCATTGGGTTTTGTAAAAATTGGAAGATGCAGAGTGCAAAGAAAAATCTTTTCCTTCCCTCTCTCTGCTTCACAGCCCTCCAAGGAAACACTTGCACTACTACTGATCTATGCATCAGTAGGAGCCAGTTTTACTGTTTTGGTTTCAATTCAGTTTTATCTGAGGCCAAATATTCTGTGTCTTTTTCCTCTAAAGTCTGTGCTCAGAAGTGATGCTCAGAAAGGGGAAAATTGTATTTTATAAAATACTGCACTTAATCATCACATACTTTTATGTCTTATCTGTTGCCGTCAAAATTTTCATGCAGATTTCTCAAATTTGGGGTTAGTTGACAAAAGCTGTGTTGGGAATTATAAAGGCACTATTTCTATTGCTTTTCTTTATTTGAATATTATTGCTCATCTCTTTATAGGCAACTTGGATATTGTACCCATGTTTTTTAATCTTCAGTTTAAACAATTTACAGCAGCTAGGATTTTTGTTTGGTTTTCATATTTCTTTTCAATGCAAAAATATATTCTTCTTTTTTGCAAGTGTAAAAAAGAAGAATATATTTTTTCTTCTTCTCTGGCAATTGTATGAGCCACCTTTTATAACATTACTGTGGTTTTTTTGAAGCATGATCTAGTTCTTTCAAAACGAAAACCATCATCTCAAAATCAAAGTAATACAAGAATAAATTTGAACATATGCTGTTGGTTTCTAGATATCACTCTTCATAAAATCTGATAGTGATGTGCACACTCTGTAGCCTTTTCTTTTTTTCCCTAGAATAAGCATTGAAATTTGGTGTAGAGGTTGTTATGACTTTTATTTATTTTAAGGTTTTTAAGGTCAGTCAGTGTGAAATTTATATTTCAACAGAATTTTTAGGGAGGAGTAAAGTTTTTCGCAACCAAAATTCAGGAGTTTGCTCAATTCCTTTTGTGATCTCATCATCACAGTAAGGCACCTCTAACTTTTAACTTGTGATGTATTTCTTATCTGACCCTAGTAAACTCTGTGGCTGCTTTCATCCTGTATCTGCTATGTATATATTTGTACATGTCTTGAAAAATACTCTTTCTGGTTGTTGCTAGCTATTGATTTATGCTGTAGATAATGTCATGAAAGAAATACATCTGTCATTTCTTTAGGTAGATTTAGCAAACTGTTGCCTTCTTGCTTTCTCAGGTCTCAGTGGCCTTTGGCACTTCATCTTTTGTTACCTTGAACATCCTCATGTTGATCACTTAATTCTATTTTTGATCTTTCCATAAAATAGGACAAAGAAGTTGCCTGTTGCCTTTTAAGTGTATTCAGAATAAAATAATTTTTGTTTTAGACACACTGTAAATACAAAATTTTAGAAGTCTTGAGGTAATATTTAAATAAATTCTTTATGCATCACTGCAACACTGCTTTGAACTGTAAGGATTTTTAAACTATAAATATAACTTGGAAATGTTTCACCTTAGAATTGACTTCCTTAAAATGTGGACTCTTGTCTTTTAGGGAGTAACTGGTGCTTTGGCAGTTTTGATGAAAGATGCAATTAAACCCACACTAATGCAGACATTAGAGGTAAGTATGGCTTATGATGCCTGCCCTTCTCCAACTTTCAAATTCCATACTGTGCTGATCATGCTTCTCTTCAGCAGCTGTGCTTGACTTTCAACATTCAAACCAGGGTCTGATCCATAAAGGCATTCTAGCAAACATCCATTTCTTTATGTTAACTGTTCAACTCTGCCTGTATTTATATATTTTTGTGGTGCTTTTCCTTTTTTGAGATCTGGCTATAGTCATAATTTTACCTAGTGCTGCAAACAAGCTGCAGTGCATTGTTGAGCTGCTTCTGAGCACAATGGGAGGCAGGTTCATCTTCTAAGTCACAGATTTACTATTTCCCACCTTGTTCTCATGGGGAAGTGTCCTTTTTTGTGTATTTCTTTGTATGTTCTCATGACAATTCCCACAGCCCAGCATTTTGTGTGGAGAAAAGGTGCTTTGCTGTGGCCGTTCTAATCTGTATTACAGTTTGTGCCATTCAAAGTCACAGGAGGGTCCTTTCAGCTGTTTATGCATTTTCGAAAGATGGCTCCCAGCCACCCTATCTTGCCACAGTGCCTTCATGGACTAAATTAAGCTTTCATGGGCTCTGAGAGGGATGTTTTACACCTACGCTAGTGAGCTTTCTTCCATGAGTTTAAAGAATGTAGAATTAGTGCAAGCTAACCTTGTGCCTGGGCAGTCTGGTATTGATGTTTTGATGGGAAACTGATGAGCAACAGTCAAGGGGAGAAGGAGAAAGAAAAATGAGAAAATAATGAAGCATCTTTGAAAAAAATGCACTTGGAGAAAAAGCAGTGTCTATCTTTTTTTCATTTGACCGTCAAAATTACATAGCTGGAGTATTTCACTATGATTCTTGATATGATGAAAAGTTGAAGAATGCAGAAAGATACCAGTGCAATCACTAGTTGATAAAAATGTCTCATTTTGTACAGCATGTTGAAGTGATAACTACTTTTTGCTTTTGAGTTTGGACGGGAACAACTTCCTAGTCTCGGGGAATATTAGGAAAACAGAATTTAAGTCTATGTTATTTTATTATAACCATCTTAATTATTTGCCCCTGCAAAGGAAACCTGTTCTTTCATGTGGCTGTCTGAAGAATGTATGTATATGTGTGATAATTTTAATATAACATCCAATAGCAGAAACTGGAGGTCAGATAGCATTGAGAATGTCATGGCCAAAGCTCAGTATTATAATCACCACTCAGATAACATTGTGTGTGTTAAGCACCAGTGACAAGGTAGCTTTGATTCTGACTGTTTAGTCACTCTATTTGCACTTTGCATATCTGTTGGTTTTGTTGCAGTGTTCTGAAAGACAATTATAAATGTCAGAAGAGATTCTTTTGATCGATAGGCATTTGGTTCTGGGACATGCATGCATTTATTTTTTCCCTGCGTTTCTTTATATTCACATTTCTATGCAATAAAATTCCTGCCTTTTATGTGGTATTCTTTTCTAGTCTAATCTATGCTATGGCTGAAACATCTGCCACCTTTCATCAAACACTGTTGCTTGTTAGCAGGGCCCTGACCACATTACCCAAAGATTCGTTTTGCCCCTATATTCTTCTCACAAAGTTATTTTTAAAACAGCAGACCAAAGCAGCTCAGAAGACTGCTTCATGCTCCACTCCTCCACTTTGAGTCTTAAAGATGAATTTTTGTCACCCTTTGGATAGTTGCTGGCTTCCAGGCTAATATGAGTCACCTAATAAAGTAACGGAGATCCCCAGTTTATCTAAATATTTTCCAAGACAGTGCTGTGCTTTGGCTGACGTCCTTTTGGGCTGTGTCATTGCTCTCATGTAGAATCACAGAGCCTGCTGAGTTAGAAGTGACCCCAAGGATCACCAAGCCCAGCTCCTTGCCCTGCACAGCACCAACCCCAAGAACCACGCCATGAGCCTGGGACAAACACTTCTAGAGCTCTGTCAGGCTGGTGCTGTGACCACTTCCCTGGGAAGCCTGTTCCAGTGCCCATCCACCCTCTGGGTGAGGAACCTTTTCCTAGTATTCAACATAAACCTCCCCTGACTCAGCTTCAGGCCCTATCACTGGTCACCACAGAAAAGAGATCAGTGTCTGCCCTTCCTCTTCCCCTCACAAGCAAGTTGTAACTGCAGTGAGGTCTCCCCTCGGTCTCCTCCAGGCTGAACAGACCAAGTGACCTCAGCCACTCCTCAAATTACTTCCCCTCAAGGCCCTTCATCATCTTCATGGCCCTCCTTTGGACACTCTCTAACAGCTCAATGTCTTTTTTTACATTGTGGCCCCCAAAACTGCCTCCAGCACTGGAGGTGAGGCTGCCCCAGCTCAGAGCAGAGCAGGACAATCCCCTCCCTTGCCTGGCTGGCCATGCTGTGCCTGATGCCCCCCAGGACACCCTTCACCTTCCTAGGGATGCAGTGGCCCACTCTACTACTGCCTGTGCTGTTGCTGCTCTTGAGCTCTCTTCATTATTTTTAATTCTTCATCTGAATAACTGTAAGAGGTGCTACTTTCAATAGCTTCAGTTTAAAAAAGAAAAAGGAGGGGAACAAGGAGGATGTTGTGCCCCACACACTTGAATGTACTCCAGTGCTCCACTTGTGAGTTTAGAGCCCTCTAGCATGGCAGATTTTAAGCCAAACTTATCCTAGTATACCCTGGGGTGGTAGATGTAGTAGTATTTCTTCTGCTATAGATAATGCCATCTTTCTGATGAATGTGTGAATTGCAAATCAGAAATGAGGATAATGGAAGCCTACATTACACTTGAAATAAACCTAATAAGTAGCATCCAAAAGTTAGCATCTTAAGTTTCCAAAGAGGTTACCAGTAGTAATTGGGCAACATAATCCTAATCCCTTTAGGGAGAACGAGTTCTTCATAAAAGTGTAAGGACCTTTAGCAACAGCACCATGATTTGACAACAGCAAAATTAGAAATAATCCTACAGCACATAGGTGGTGAAAAAACAGAATAATATGATTACAGAGAACACAGATACAGCTCAGAATGTGCCATGGACGTGTCTGGCAATTAGGCATGAAACTAATCTGTTCACCAAAGCAGATCTTCCAGATCACTTTGGAGGATGGCAAAAAGACTGCTGGATGAGGGAGAGCAGGAGTTCTGGATGACAACTGACAATCAACTGACAGTTGATTTGACATAATTTGTAAGCCATAGTGGCTGTGGGTAGCAGTGACTGGAAGGAGCCATTGCAGAGAGAGCAGCCAGATAGAAGTAGCCAGTGCAGCTGCACCCCTCTGTGGTCTGGCCACAAGCCTGTGGATGAGAATTGTGTTAAGCCTTGGAAGTCTGGGGAGTTGCTTCTAAGGGCCTGTGAAAAGGGAGAAGAACAACACGCTCAGTAGATTTGCACCAACTTCATATGGATGTCTGCATGCACTGGAGAAGGGGCTTAGAAGGTCATAAATCAAAAATTACCAAAAGTCAGTCCTGCGTGGAACTGAACTGGCAACTTATGTCAGTGCTTTTTTTCATATGTGAATTGATGTGTGGTTTAATTTGCTGCTTTTTAAAGAGGTTTCGTGGTGAGTTGCTTTTTGTCACAGTCCTGCTACTCTGACACCAGAAATTCTGCCTGGAAGTGTTAGTGATTGACAGTGTTTTATATGCAGGAATGACAGTAAAAATCTAAAAATGGGAGACATGGAGCACTCCATCTACAATAACCACAGACTTTGGTGGAGCTTACTTATATCCAGTGCTGTAGAATTGAGATTACTTTGTTTGGAATGTACATAATGATTTCATAGTGTTTATCTCTGTTCCTCATGACAGATTTGTTCTCTTGTCGACTGATCCCTTAATGTTCAGCCTTTATTTATACCACGCGTAACAGAGCAGCTGCTCTATGGGACAGCCCTTTGTAGTTGCAGGCTGGCTGCTCTGGGGTGGTTTGTTGTGTTACTTTTGAAGTGCCACTCATAGTAAAGATGAGAGAAGAATGGTAATAAGTATTATAAACATCCTGCTAGCGGCCAGATAACTTCAGATATTTATTGACATTCAGGGTTTATTTTCTTTTACTGAAACTTGGATAATAATGTTTTCTGTACTGAAAGCAGTCAGCAGAATGCATCCCTGTGCCACTGTTGGGTTCTCCATATAGTTTGTTAAGAGTGTAGCAGAAATAAGTGGGACAGATGGACTGGCACAGTCACTAAAGCTGGCCTGAGAAGACATTGTTGTCCCTGTTCCATGGTGTGCCTGAGGCTCCCAGGGTCCTGCTGGAGTTCACTCTCTTCAGTACCTAGACTGTACTTTTCTTCCAGCATTGCTCTTGTAAGAAAACATTCCAACTGCTCTTCCTTTCCTTCTGGTGGATTTCAGAGCTCCAGGGGATCATCTGTCTATGCCAGTGATTTAGTAGTATGTTTGGACTTCAAGTTAGTAATGGGAGCCTCTTGACTTCCAATATTCTGGATTTTGGATCCTGCAGTCCACATTCCCTTCCTATCCATGTTGTGTGGATGAACTCTTGGAAGCACAGTAGCACAGGGAATGTGGGAGGAGACCCTTCTGGCACCTCTCTTTGCATGGGTGCTGCAGTGTGTGCTGGGCTGCCCAGTCACTGGCAGTGGCTGTGGGTCGTGCATCACATCTGCCCAGTGTGTGCTCTGGGCTCTCATAAGACCAGTCCTGTGATTTCTTGCCACAAGAAATTAGGGGTTGGAAGAGTAAAATTAGTCTTACTGAGTAATAAAAGACAAATTGGAATAAACCTTATGGATCTGAGTCTGGTAGCTGGAAATTTGTGGTCCTACTTATTTGACTCATAAGTCCTACTTATGACTTATTTGAATGCCAAATAGTGGATTAAAGTAGAAGTAAACCTTCAACTTAGTTTGGTGAGAGTTGTTTGCATTTGATTTTTTATGTTACAAGCTCTTTGGGATAGGGATAACATATTTTGCATGGCACCTATTAGTCTGATGCCCAAATTAAAAGCTTTGAAGGCACTTGTAGTTCATGTTAAGTTTTTGTGTACCTGTGTAAAATCTCAGTTGATTTTGCAGTATGTGTCCATTAGCAGATAGAAAATGAGAAAAAAAAGCTAACCCATAGTAAGCACTATGTTATGATTATAGTGATCTACATAAATTCTCTTGTTACAGGGCATGATTTCTCCTTCATTTACTTTTTTGGCTCCCCTTTCTACTCTGACATGTACGAGGCAGAGTTATCTGAGCTGTAGCTTAATTATGTTGTTCCTGGAGAATAGCCCCCACCCATGTGTGTGCATGTGGCAGTGGCTAAAAAGTTGCTTGTCTTTCCTCTGAGCAAAACAATTAATTATATGCTATTACTTCAAAGGAAGCTGTAAGAAGAGATGCTGTTTGTTGATATATCATTTTTGTATATGATTTCTAGTCATCATTACTAAAATGTCCATGTTTTCTGTAAAACACCACTTAGATTATAGTAATGAAATAGAGATTTTCCTATGTAGGTTGTTTCCTTAAGACACTGGTGGATGGGGGAAGGGAGGAGGAAGAATCAACTTGTATTTTATGGTTAATAGTTTCCAAGCTGTGGTTCAGGGGACTATTAGATGTGCCCTGCAGCTGATCCATAGAACTCTGTCCTCCTTAACTGGTGTTTCTGGTCAAAACTTGAAGGAGGTTGCCTGGTAGGCTGCCTGAAATTTTGAGGGCTGGCAGTGTTTCCTAGTACAGAATATGAGAAGGACATCAATGGAAATAATGTGAAATTGTCTGCTTACCTTTTCTTTAACCAGCTGGGTGCTTTAAGATGCATAAACACAGCAATGGGTATTTGTTTGCCTTATTATTTTGTAGTAGAACAGCGGAAGTGACATTCTTCTGTCTGATTGTGTATTCTGTTTTAGAGAAAAAACAGCAGTTAATGTAATCTCACCTAATCCTAATCCCTTTCTGAGAATGCTTATTTTCTAATTTCTCCTTTCCTTTGGATCCCTGCCAAAAATATAAGAGGGAGGCTGAGAACTGCTTTCTACCTCACAAATTTCATATACATAGCTAATTTGCTTACTCCTTGCTTCTCCTTTCTCTGGTTTAGATTGGAAAACCAATCTAAACCAGAGAAAGGAAAGACAAGGAGTATGCCATTAGACATAGACACATGTATTTGTATTTACACAGGGAAAATCAACTTTGTCCGTTTTCCCTGTATGTGTCTAGTGCAGACCTGGGCTTCCAGCAGCAGTAAATGTGTTTTCCATTGGGTCAGTATCCCCACTGCACCCCAGCATGTCCCTTGCCATCTCCCTCTCCAGCTCCTTAACCCTTGACTCTGGTCCCTCATAGCTTCTGCTGGCTCCTCTGCCAGTGCAGGAATGGCTGCTGCAGCCAGTGAGGAAAACAGGAGCACACAGGGTTGGAGCTGGGCTCTTCCTTGGGTATCTGCAGTGCTGCACTTAGTGCTTGTAACAGGATGTGTGCCAGAATAGCACACCACAGTACTAGAGCTGTGGAAATATGAAACATGAACTAGTACAAGGTGGGGTGAGGAAGTTGTGTAGGTTTGCACTACTGTTTATTACCTTTCTAGGAATGAAGCAGATAAATGAGGTCTCAAGCACCTGAGATGTTCCCCTAAATTGTCTAATAGCATTTCCTTGCTATATGTGCTTTGATTTATTTGTGACTTTGATAAGTCTGAAAAATTATTGAGTTGCTTACATAATGTGCTGGTTTGGCCTGAGATAGGGTTAGTTATCTTCACATCAGCTAGTCCAGGGCTGTGTTTTGGGTTGTGCTGGAGACAGTGTTGGTAACACAGGAATGTTTTTGTAATTGCTGAGCAGGGCTTGCACAGAGTCAAGGCCTTTTCTGCCTCTCACCCCACCATCAAGCAGGCTGTGGGGTAGGCAAGACATTGGGAGGGGACACAGTCGGACACAGCTGACCCCAACTGGGTATTCCCAACCATGTGGCATCGTGCTGAGCATACAAAGCTGTGGGAAGAAGGAGGAAGGGGGGACATTTTGAGTGATGGCATTTGTCTTCCCAAGTAACAATTACACATGATTACACATGCTTTCCTGGGCTGAACACCTACCTGTCCATGGGAAGCAGGAATGAATTCCTTGGTTTGCTTTGGTCGTGTGTGTGCAGTCTTTTCTTTACCTTTTTAATTGGCTTTATCTCAAGCCATGAGTATTCTGACTTTAACCTTTCTGATTTGCTCCCCCATCCCACTGATAGAGGAGTGAGTAATCAGCTGTGTGGGGCTTAGTTACTGGCTGGGGTTAAACCATAATTCTATACTTACATATATTTTTTTTATCATCCAGGGAACACCAGTGTTTGTCCACGCTGGGCCTTTTGCTAACATTGCACATGGAAATTCTTCTGTTTTGGCAGATAAAATTGCTCTTAAATTAGTTGGAGAGAAAGGATTTGTGGGTAAGTAAATATTCAGTTTATTGTATTATGATCTGTTAGTAAATTGGCAATGATGCAGATGAATGGAAAAATTAGCAATTAAAGGTAAGAATGCTATTTCATTATTAATATCAGTATAAAATAATCTTAAAGTTAATGTGTAATAAGACAAAACCACTTCTCTTACCCTGCCTTTTGTCTCAAGTCCCGTCACTGTGGTCCTGTCACCATGTTTGACTCACAAGTGACCTGTTCACTGCACAAGGTGGCTGAACCAGTCAAATGACTGGATTGCATTGAAAGAGGTGTCCTGTTGTTCATTCTATTAGCATTCATCTGGCCTCACTTGATAAACCAACAGAAACCATTCTTTTTTTCCTGATGAATTATTTCTCTACCAGTTCAGTAAACTCAGCCAAATCAGAGGTCAGGTGTCCCTGAGCCAGTGCAGAGGCAAGGTAGAGAAAAGATTGACTCTGCCTCATTTTGGTGGCTGTGAGCCATTCGGTTGGTCCAGCTGCATTGTCAAACCTCACTGTGAGGCCCTTATGTTCCCATGAAAGCATTTGAGTGGGCTGACTCTTTTTATATTGGGAATTCAGCCTTCACGAGCAACAATAGACACAAAGAGCTTACAGTTGCAGGCAAAATAAACTTGTAGCTGAACAATGAACTAGCTTTTATAAAAATTGTTGCGAGTGTTTAAACCTTAGAATTAATTAAATAAAAGGGGGCACTGCAGCCCCTTCACTGGTGATGCCTTTGCACTGCTGCAGCCATTCTTTTCTGAGTCCTGAACACCGAGGTTGGGTTACATTAATCCTAAAGCTGAAGTTTTAGTACCTGTGGAACAGGTTTGAGTATCTGTGGAAAAATGCTCTTGAAAAGATGCAGCAATGTGAAAAATGAGGTTTATTATGCTAGTCCCCTTAAACTAGTAGAGAAACATGCATGTATATGCTTATGTCATACCTACGTACAGGAAAGGATTGTTTTTTACAGTGTTGTACAGCTTAAAGGTCTGTTTATTTCCCTCTATTAATCAAACATCCATTCAAAGAGGAACATTTTGCATTCTGAATACATTTATTCAATGACAGTTGAATTCCTGTTTCATTGGGCCATGTTCATTGTTATATGGCTTTGTGGAATGAAGAGCAAAATAATTTAGGGTAGCTAACATTTTTCATAAGCCATGTGAAGTGACTGTTTCTGTAGTGTGCAATCTTTTCAAGTGAGGAGTTGGTTGTGTATCAATTGAATGAAGGGATGCTGGCGACAGTCTTGAGTCTTGATCCAGGTTTCAGAGTCCAAAATGTATTGCCTTAGATTTGGATTCCCTTCCATTGAGTGTGTCCCTCAGGCACAGAGAGCATGCCCTTGTATTTCTTGTGCTTTTTTCAGTCTTATCCACCTGTTTGTCTTTAACGCTCTTTTCTGCTTTGTTTGTCTTTGGCTCCAGTTTCTCTGCTGGGAGACAAAGCAGCGTAGCTTCAATATAGGAAAACCTTTGTGTGTTGCCAGCTAAAGGCTCTTGTTCAGATTCTATTCCACAGAACACAAATCCCCATGAAACTGGCTTCAGAATAAGACTGCCATCAGGCTTTGCTCTGCAGAGCCAGGAACTTCAGCATGATTTGTGGTCCTTTGTTAGAATATTAAAAGCAATAGTTTTTAGAGTGGCCTACTTAAATAAACTTTTCAGGTAGTCACAAGTGTAAATATTGGTTCTAATGGTTGTAATTACCATAAGCTTTATGGTTTAAAAAAATACATTTTTTTCTGGTAACTAGTCAGAGCACTTGGGCAGAGACAACACTGGTTTATTAAATACTGTCCTGTCCTACCCTACACAACTGAAATCTAAAATGACAGCTCCAAAGTGCTCACCAGTCCACACTGAGGTGGCATCCATACAGATGGAGGGCACAGTGCTTGTGAATCTGCACAGCAAAGCAGGTAGCAAGAAAATCCACTGCATTCCTGCTCACAGGAGTTTGCCTGAGCCTTCTGTGGCCATTGAAATTCCAAGGGGAAAACTGATCCTCTAGTTAATTCAGACAGCCAGGGTGCAGGACAGCTATGCTGCAGTTAGGGAAGTAGCTGAGTAAGTTTATTCACTCCTGCTAAAAGTAGAAGTTTTCCCTGTTCCACATTTCTGTTTTGGGAGTGTTCTCCTGCATTAGCTCTGGCACTCATTAAATCTTGTATGAGTGATTACAGCCCTGCCATGTCGCTTAGTTGTATAAGCTCAGGAAAGAATTCAAAAGGTGCTAGGAGTAGAGTAAGGTATCTTGCAGAACCATGTGGCTGGGAGAGACATTTGAGGGACCACAGGCTATGAGATTACTCTCAGCTGCATCCAAAGCAGGAACATTAGAAATGTGTGACATATTCAGCAATTAAATTAATTTCCTGAATAGTAGAATCAATATCTTAATGTACATACATTAGCTCACTCACTGTGAGATGGGATGATGATATAGAAAATATATAATTCATATATTTGTTTTATATATTTAGTGTTTATATCTATTTCTTATTAATTCTTTTTTTTCCACTTACACCATATTTATTTTAGAGCAGAATTGTTAAGTGTGTGGACAGTACTAAGGAGAATAGCATGGCTTGAATTTGCAGCACAGTTTTACAAACACAGACTTTTCTAACTCTCTGTCCTGGTTTGAGCACCCTCCTTCCTGCAGCTGCCTGTTTCCAGTCCTTTGCAGCCCCTCTGTTTCAGCAGCACACCTGTTCCCAGAGCCATGTGACAAGCTGAGCTGGAGGCTTGGTCTCGATTGAAAACAGCTACAACAAAAAAAAGCCTTTCCTTCCCCCTCAACAGACAGTGTCTGGGCAAACAGCTTTGTGTGACAGGGGGAAGATGAGATAATGCCGCATAAGATGGTGTTTTTGCCGAAATAAATATTTATAGTATTAAAGCTTCATTTGGAGCTTTCAAGTGCCAGTAAAGCTACTGTGGATGCACTAGCTGACCAGACTGAGCCTGCATTGCCAGGGCAGCTAAGCCTGTCTCCTTTCTCAGCCTATGCTCAACTGCTTTTGCATGACATCCCAGCAGAAACCTATTGCCTTTTTTGTTGGCTTAGGTTTCTGCTGACTTAACACAGAAGCAGTTCAGCCCAGAGTCACAAAAACACCAGAGCTGGTGCAGGAGAGGGTGAGCTGGGACAGCCAGCAGTGAGAAACCAATCTGTTGTGTAGATCCAATTACTTGTGTGACCATGTGCCACGGCCAAGGGGAAAAAAAAAAAGAAAAAAAGAAACACTCTCAAAGCGTTCTTTTAAAATTTATTTTTAAACCTTACTTTTTCTCTCTACCCTGCATTGCCTGTTTCTCTGCTTGCCTTTCAGCTGGAATGGCATCGTGCTGTGCCTTTTGAGTAGTGTCAGGTAACAGTGATGTAGGCAGTCTGCTTTAAAGAAAATATAAATGACGTTTAACCATTGAGTCCTGTTGTGAACTCTCCCTAACTGAAGGCATTCCCTGCTTCAGTTTCAGCTATCCAAGTGAATCACAGGTCTTCATTAGGTTTAAATAGCTTATGCCTTTTAGCTCATCTTTTCCTTTCTCTCTTTCCTGAGCCTTGTTGCTGTGTACCAATAATTCAGCCTTTTTGCTTTAATTGTGAGTTCTTGGTATGCGTTTTGCTCCTGAACTTTAAGTGCCATGCTGTAGCTGCCACTGCCTGGTTTGCACTTGTTTGTCCTCTCAGCCTCTTGGTGTTTCCCTGCTGGGAAACTCCACTCCCCCTGGCCCTGCTGAGAGCAGGAGTGGCCCACTGAGGAGGGCTGCAGGCAATTCCTGCATGGGGAGCACCCACACTGAGGCACAGTGAATGTACCTATCATCACACCCTACAAACTGTAGGGTTTGTGGCTCTCTGAACTCAGGGCTTTTCCTGAGCTGTCAGAAATTATTGCGCTATACAACTCAGCAGATTGCCCTCTCCATCTCTTTCGTCCCTTCGTGTTCAGCTGAAGAGAGGGTTTATTGTAAATCAGAAGACAAGCGAAGCATGAGCAGATCCTTGGAATTCCAAAGCAAAGTTCTTCTCAAGTTTGTTTTTCAGGTTTGGTCTTTGCGGTTGTCGATTGTTTTCTTTGCTACTCTCGAGAAGCATATTACATTTGATGCTGAGAGCATGCTCTGGGCAACTTTGTCCTGGTGTTTTTTATCAGGTGACAAGAGGGGAATTATTGCAAACTGCTGCTGACTTAAGAAAAGTCCACTTTCTATTCCTTTCTTTAGTTGGTACACTTGATTTAATTGGAAAGAATTTGTAGACACAGTAAATTTTTATAGGCCAAGTAATTGACTCTTTTTATTGTGTTGGTACTCTGTTGGTTAGAGTAAGCTAATGATGCTAGCTGTTGTAAGTATCTCAGTACATACAAAGTTTTATTTCAAAGGCTATCCATTTTACATACTCTCAGAGCAGACATTGTTCAACAAGTTTATAAAGCACCTTATAAAAACTGTATATGTTTAATACACTAAGTGAATAATCTTCAGTAGATTTCTTTTTTAATGTCATAAGATACTTCAATCCATTTTTTTGTGTACTCTTTTTCCAAAAAAGGAAATAAAGCCCAAATACTTTGGCTAAACTTCTCTTGGCGCCACTAGTAATGTGATATTATTACATTTTAATGTCAAGTTCAAGGATTTATTTTTAATATTTTTTTTGCTTGATATCATTAGAAGAGGATTCCATGCAGTGACCCTCCAGAAAGCTTTAATTTTTAAGAATCTGCCCAACATCTTTCTAGCTTGCATTATTTAATCTCTGACTTCTTCACTCTTACTTTCACAAAAAACCCCAAAATTTAGTGTGATTGCATTCCAGGATGTTGCTCTCTGAACAATGTGGCTGTTCTTGTTAAAGTGTTAAAGCAAAGCTAAGGTTTCATAGTACAGGGTGGTTGAGAGCGTTATCAGTGTAGCTGTTGCTTGCCTACTCTGACCTAGTTTGTGTACTCTGGTCTAGTTTGTGTACTGCAAACTAGAAGAAGGATGTTCAGAACTTTACAGTACTTTCTCTGACCCCATTCATAGTGCAGCTGCTCGAGCAGCTGTGCTGGGCACAGCTGTGACAGTGGGCTGGGGGAGGGAAGGTGATACTGTGTTAGCTGGTATTGCTGTGAGGCTCTTAAAGTCATGGTCTAATAATACAAGTCTCAGTGGTACCACAAACTGCAAAATAAGGTGCCATTACTGCCAGAAGATCTGTGAATCTGTGCCCTTCACTTGTGAGTGGTGGTGCCATTCACATCCAGGCTGCCCTTTTTATTACTTTCCTCACAGCTGCTGAGGTAAAAGTAAACTCAATTGCTTTCACTTGTTGTAAAGTGGGGGAAAAAAAATCATGCTTTTAAAATCTTAGCAAATTTTCTTGCCAGTAAGCAGGAAAGTCTTCAGAGATGAGATGTAGTGCAATGGGTGTTTCTTCACTGGCACGAAGTCAGAGTTCCTGGGTGCTGAGTTTACTTACTGCCTTGTCACAAATAATCTAGATGCAAATCATGCTTGCTTGTAGCTTGCTGCAACTGGACATCAGGTGACAATGGTTTAAATTTTACCTATTTATGCTTTAGTGCTTAAAACAGTCTTGAAATAATTTATTAATTATCATGTGAAATGAGAAACAGATATTTTCTTATCTTTTTGTGCATTCAGAGTCCTTAAGAAAGTTCTGACTCTACCTTGTCACTGCAGTTTTCTATAATTTTTTTCTTCTGCTCTTTAGCATACATTGCAATATAATTCTTTTCAGAAGAAAGATTGAGTAGAAGAGAGCTGTCCTGAATGTTTTTGTGTATAAGGAAGCATCCTAGCATTGACTTCATTATCATATATCACTGTATTTCAGAGCTGAATTAATTTGAAATCCTATAAATTATGCAAAGCTGGACTCAAAACTGAAAGTTGGTATTGATCATGAACAATTGAATTATGTCTGACAAATATCACACTTGGCATAAAAAAGTTATGTTTTTCCCAGGCAGGGAGGTGGTGCTATTTTGAAGACAAAGCCTCCTAAATTATGGACTGTCTTGTAGTGAGATTTTACCTTCTTCATTAAAAAAAAAAATCTAAAAAACATGTTGGAAATTCACTTAGTCTTTCCTTGCTACAAAGCATATTTGTAAATATTTGTTCCCAAATCTGCTGTTTATAGCCAGAATTGCAAGGGGCAATTTACAGGAATAAAATAACATGTGATTATAAATCATCAGCCTTTTAGCTGAGTTCTCTGCTTTATCTGACAAGCATATCAAGTGGTCTCCTTCATAAACTGACTTAGCTCCAGTTTGAAACCAGCAAGGATTTTTAACTCTTGCCATGGCCAATTGGGACTCATTTGATCTGTTTTTTGTAATACTGTGTTACAGCTTAGTCCCCTCTTTCTCAAGTGATACTTTTTAGTAATACTGACTCTAACTATTCAAGCACGCATTTTCCATACATGACCGTGATTGACTTAATACTGCTAGGTTCCCCAACCCCTCCCTGATGTTTGCAAGTATGAAGTTCCCAAATCATAGGTCAGATTTTTGTCACTTTTCTCCAATGGCAGTAACTCTTTACTGCAAGTAGTTTTTATTCTGTTTCTCTTCTTTGTAAATCCACAGAAACCTTTTCCCCGTGATACCTTTTCAAGCTTTGCTGTTGCCAATAAACTCCATCAGTGTTCCTCAGTCTTTCTGTGGACGTGGTTTAACAAATATTAAATGGGAGCCCTGGGGCTGGTCCTCTCTCCTGTCCCACAGTTCTTGTGTGGTGGCTGCCTATTCTCCCCTTAATCATGTAGTAATGTTCCTCTAGCCTGGTTAACAGACTCCTAGGTACTGCTGTAGCAGGTTCTTTTGTTCCTCATCAGTGATGAGATTTTGTTGTATTTTCATCACAGGAGAAAGCTTTCAATCTGGCATGGCCTCCCTTTGGTAGACAAAGTTATATTTCTTACTTATTTCATTTTTTTTAAAGTTATTCTTTTCTTAAAAATCTGTTAGAAAACCATCAAGTCTGTAGTCACTCAGACTTTCCCCCATTACTTGAATATAGGTTTTGATACTTTTTAGGCACAAGGCACCAAAAGAAAGGGAATTTATTTCAGATGTTGATACAAGCGTTGTGGTTTGTATTTTCTTCTTCTTCCGGGATTTTGAAAATTCCGATTCACACTTTATTAAGAGAAGTGCATTCAGCTCTTGTGTATTTTGGTTTTTTAATTCCATTTTTAATATATTACAGTATCCTCACATCATTAGCTTCGCTGTTTTAATTTGTGGGGCTGAAGACCCTTGTAATTTGTTTGCATTTCCTTTGCAGGTTCTGACACTTGTTCCCTAGCATAGCAGCTCACTCTGTCTTTTCCTCCCTTTTAGAGCTTATGTAATTAATAATGACATTATCTTCTACTCAAGAAGTTAACCCTGCAGGATAGCAAAGCTGTTTATTTGACTGCTTTTCCTCCTAGTGACCAGGAGTTACCACTGTTCTCATGCCAGATGTCATGTGAGAGACCAGGCATTTTAATTTGTACATTTAGAGAATTTTGAATTAATGGGTTATTTCAGGATGAAGAAAGAAATTTTAATGGCTACATGACAGAAAATAATTAAGAGAGATCGTGGCCTTCTCACAGTTATTTTCAATGGAGCTTTTATTGTTTCTGGGTGGATGGATGCTGCTCTGTGCCTCACTGGAAAAGGAATTAAATGGTTTTCTCACAGACTAGGAGCTGTGCAGGGGCACATGTGTGTTGGCTGTATGCTGGATGAAGTGTCACACCACCACTGAGCTGACTGGGTTGCAGACAAGCAGAGAACCAGACGTGTGTAGCTTATTTGAGAATTCCATGTTTTCTTCCCTTCACATGGGTTTTCGGAGCAGAACGGAGATGCGGTGAGATGGGGATGGGATTGCACACCTGGGCAATGTGCTGCAATGATGGTGGGGAGGCAGGAAGGGCCATGTGAGTGTTCCTTCTGGCTGGGCTCCTAAGGAGCTGATGCATGAGGAAACCTGTTCTGTCTCCTCTTTCTGGCCCAGTGGAAGGCAAGGAGACAAAGCTGCTGAGTCCATCGCCAGCCACCAGCAGCACACGGTCTCTGCTGGAGACCTCCTGGTCTGTCACGAGGCTGTGGCACTGCAGTGCCTGACAGGAGCCATACATCTTATTCCCACCTCCATCCTTCACTGGCTTTCTGGCCTTAAGCAAGTAATTTCAGCCTCTGTGGCTGCACATGTAATCCCATTCTTCTCGATGTGTTCTTTCAGTTTATGAACTTTCTTGGGGGCAAAAACTGTCATGCCATGGCAAAAGGGGAGATGACAAGCATTGCTGTAACACGAACTTTAAGGTAACAGGGCTTTTGTAGAGCCATAGCAGCTGCCAGTACTTAAACATGCATCAGGAATTTTCTTACAAGCTGACATGGTATTTTAATGTCCTGTATGCTGACCTCTTCTGCAACATGTTAGAGATTAACACAACTCTTTCCTCTGGCAGTGATATTCATAAACTAAATGGAGTGTACAACTGTTAAGGGCTATCCATTATTTTCAGTCTCAGGATAGTTACCCAGAGGTAAAAATAGATAGGAAGGATCTGTCATTCATTCAGAAAGTAGAGGCACTGCCCAGTTCCTGATAAATAAAATACCATTCTAGTGAGTAGAAACTGATGACATTGCAACTTCTGTTCATTTTCCTTCCCTCCCCAAGTTAGCAATCTTACCTAGTTTTAAAACTCCCAACACATAAGAAGCAGTTCCTTTTGTTCTCTTGTTGCCAACTGGTTGTATTGTTTTTATTTATAAGAAGAAAAGAACCAGGGTTTAAAAAAATTGCAAGCAGTAAAACATCATGTATGCTAGGAAGTTCTTTTAATTCATCACTTGGCAAAGGAAATAAAAGCAGGCTCCCCAGCTAACAGCGTTACTTTTGCTTAGGGTTATTTGGCAGAAAATCCATCATCCTCTCTCCATTTGTGAGTATTTCATATTGACTTACACCCTTTAGCAAGGGTCAGCAGGGCAGAGTATGCATAAAGAGTTCAAGTCCCATTTCAAAGGCTGAATTTTAATTTTAGTGGATGGTTTATTTTTAATATCAGTTGAAAATGCTAGCTCTTTATTAGACTTTTGTTTGTTTGGTTTACTGACCTTTTGATCCTGAAACCTAATGTTCTTTTTATGCACAACTTGTGTAAGAATTAGTTTTCTTCAGACATCTACATCATGTTGGAGAAACCAGTGTTTGCTTTTCATTTTCTGACTCATTCTGAATCTGCAGGCAGAAGTGTTTTGTTTTCTGAAAGCTTTTATAATTAAAGTTGTTAATAATGTACAGATATTGAAATGTTTGCAATGTTTGTTTATTTGTTTTGTATATTTACTTTTGGAACGGGTGACTTAATTCATCAAGGCTCCAGAGAAGTCAATACAAACATGGAATGTGAAAAGGACATAAATATATGTATTTCCATTTCTAATTACAAGAATTATAGTAGGCAAAGTTTTCATAGCCTCTAGTACAAATTTGCATTTTACAGAGTTGATTTTCTCTTTTCCTCTAGTATTCAATAAGCTCAGGCACACTGAGAGCTCTGTTAACAGGGGTTTCAAAAACCATTATTTAAAGCTACGTTTTCTTATTCAGGATCAGAACTCTGATATGTTTTCTTTTCATCCTGTGCTGCCCTCTCTATGAGCCCAATTAACCTTTTCCCCAAACCACATTATTTTAAGATTATGTCTTTAGATGTTCCTGGAAGAAAAGTGCAGATGCTAAGGGCTCCAAATATTTTTATTTACAGATGTTTTGTTTTTTCCTCAGAAATGAAGTACCCTATGGTAATACAATGTAAAAGAAAAATACTGTGATTTCTCTGAAAATATACTAACTTTAAATTGTTGTTTTGTTGGGATTTTCTAGTTTTCAGGCAACAAACTATATGTTTTATTGTATGCTGGGTATTTTAACAGAAAATAATTACTGAAAAATAGTTATTTCTCTTTCAGAACAGAAAGTATGTTTGTTTACATATCTGATTTTATCATCTAATTGGATTAACTTTAAAGAAAAGTTCAAGAATTCATGTCTAGGGATGTAAATTTGTTTCTAAACCATTTTTAAACATGTTAATGAGATTGCAAATTATGCTAGGTTATGTATGGCCAGTATGATTTGTTAATGGGAAGAGTGGTGTTTTGGCAAAGAGGCAAGGTGCTTTTGAAGGTCGGCTGCTGACAATATTTGAAAGTGTTCGAATGCTGCTGTCTGGTTCTATAAAATAATACATTAAAAGAAAAGATTAATATCCAAAATGGTATCTCAGGGTCAGTTTAATGCTCTGACCTTGTAATTTAATTTTTGCAGTTTTATAAAGCTGCTGTTTAATTAATTTGATTTGATTGAGGAAACAGATTAGATTACTACAGTAAGAGAAAATGTAGGTTACAGCCTTTTTTAAATTTTGGGTGGCCTACCTCTCTTTTACATTGTGGGCCTATTTTTTGGTCCCTTTATTGTTGTCTTTCTATGCTGACAGCTTTATTGAAGCTGACAGTCTCAAGCTCTTCAACTTTGCTACCTGCAGGAATAAGGCACATGCTTTTAAAATATTTTCAGCTTGGCACTGGCTGCAAGCCCTGAGTGGGAGTGAAGCTTCAGGGACAAACAGATATTTTGCATGCATGAGGACATGGTATCTTTGTGCTGCCTCCATCTACAGCATCTCAAACAGAGCTCCCAAGGGACTGAGTAACAGCTTCATAAATCAAGGCTTGCAGGTTCAGCCTGCCCAGAAGCCCATTAGGAATTCAGTGTACGTTTTGGGGTTCTTCACTGCACCAGGAGCAAGAAAGCACAAAAATGTGGGGGAGGGCTAAAGGAAGATAGAGTAGCTAAGATGACAAGATGATGGGCAATTATGAAGAGGAATTGAAAAAAAAAAATTTGTAATCTGTAGTAAGGAGGCACAACTAATAATGTAGAAATATTTCAGAAATGGTAATAGGTAGTTTGCAATGGCAATTCTGTTACCCTGATTACATGGATTGTGGTTAAGTGGATAAATTCACCATAGGCATTAAAGAATTGATTTAGCCATGAGCAGTTGCAAGGATTTGTCATGTAAACCAGCAGAATTATGGTTTGGTTTGATTTTGATTTTGACTGCATTTTTTTTTAATTGGTAATTCCATGTAGGAAGATGGGATTTGTTGGTGTGTGACCTTAGTACTGTCTCTCTCCTCAGCTTGTAATTCTTTCTGTAAGATAAATTACACATGACATCATATTATTTAACAGACACAATTATTTTCCACTGCAGTTTGACCCAGTTGAGGTTTTTTTCCTTATCCAAAAATTATAGGGAAAACAGCAAATATATATTAATAAGTTTGACACAGATCATCAATCTTACACTTTGAGTAGAGGTTCAAATACCAGTTTTGAATATTATATTTTAAAAATGCAGGTGATTACAACCAAACTAACGCCTACCCGCAAAAAGTACTGGAGAGCTTCCATGAAAAGCTTCCATGATTTCTGAAGTTGCTTCTGTTGCATTTCTTCATGTCTGTGGCTATTGCATGAAGTCTGTGCAGCACCATGGGCTTTACCTGCCTGCTTCTTTTTCTTCTTTTACCTTCCTCTGCTCTCCTGTGGCTTATGCTGGATGTTCTCACCACTAGGCATTTCCTGTCTCCTAAAATACAACTAACAGTACCTGGTGTTCTCTGTCTCCATGGAACGTCTTTCTGTTTATTGATATCTTAAAGTTTGTATGTGCTTAATACGCACATATTGCACTCTTTGTAGAATAATTTCCACTTTCAAAGAACTCTCCAGCAAAGCTCTTGGGGTGGTCTTGTAGAGTAATTTACAGCCTCTGCATCAGATGTTTCACTAGGCCATTTTTACATCAAGACAAATTGCTCATGCAGGGGAATAATACTCTTCTTCCTGGGGATACA
Organism: Agelaius phoeniceus; assembly: GCF_051311805.1. Taxonomy (NCBI): domain Eukaryota; kingdom Metazoa; phylum Chordata; class Aves; order Passeriformes; family Icteridae; genus Agelaius; species Agelaius phoeniceus. Next base: position 59,421,403 of record NC_135267.1, read on the forward strand.
TAACAGGAGATGCCCTTTCCCATGAATTTCTAAAAGATGTAGTTGTGCTGTCAAGAGTGTTGTTGGTGTCCTCTCCCAGGCCAATCATGCCAGGAAGGCATTCTGTCTCCTAGCAAAGACTTAAGTGGGATGAAATAAAACCAGAACCTGTTCGTCCTTCTGGGAGAGGGATGCACTACACGGGTACACAGAAAAGACAGTGCCTAAGTCATGGGCAAAATCATTATCACAGTAAGCAAGTGCTCCCGGATTGTAGAAGGGCAGACTGGAGAATGCTTCTCCAAGAGTGTGTGCAGAGCCGGGGGTCCTGCCCGGGGCGGGTGGCTGCGTGCACTGCAGGGTGGGCTCACAGGGCGGTGATGGATGACCCATGCCTGCCGTGCCTCGGGTGGCTGCGCCAGTGACAGCAGCATTGATCATCGTGGCTCAGCGGCCCTTTGTTGTGCGGCATTGGCCGCAGCAGCCTCGGCCCCGCCGCTCCTGTGCTGTCCGCGCAGAGATGCTTTTGTTCTGTGACGGGGGCCAGGAGCGGCGCGGGCGGTCGGCAGAGGGATTTCCTGGGCACCCGCAGCCCGGCATGTGGTGGGAGATGCTGCCTAAATGGATTTTGTCTCGGAGTTGTGATAGGTTCTGATGGTAGCTTGTCTGGCTGCAAAAATTCTGTGTTCCTCATCACGACCTGTATCATCACTCATTGCCCGTTTGTGTTTCTGCTGCCCTTCAGAATGTCTTCTTCCAGAGCATGTGCTGAAATGGTGGTTTGTCTCAAGAAGAGGGTTCTTTGCATCCCTTCTTTTCTTTCTCACAAAACAGTACAGTATTGGTGCTAAAGCATATTTTGCTTCATGACCGTTTGATGAAATGCTTAGAAGTTTTCCAGGGAGGAAATTTTCAGGCTCTCTGCCTGCCCCTTGAAGTTAGTGTTTTCCAGATGCTTGTAACACGAATTCTCAAAGCATGTTGGAAGTCCATTTTCAGTAGCTTTTTTAAGGGGAGTGTAGAAGGACCCAAAACCTGAGAGCTCAAGAGAAAGCAGTTTCACTCTGATGAAAGGTGCTTCAGCCAACTGGATCTTTTAAAAGTGGAAGTAAATGAAAGTCTGGTAGTGAGATATGCATTGAGTAACATGGTTTAAGTGTGATGAAATTATTTTAAGCCCATAGGGAAACACTGTGTGTACCATAAGTTAATGTACTCCTTGCAGAATTGTAAAAGAATGGTCTTAAATGAAGAGCCATCAGTGCTGCTGTTAATTATTCCTTCCACACAACTCTAAATAGAGAGGTGGTGAGGTTTTAATTTTGTAATTACCAGAAGACTAATAATTCTTTTGCCAAAGACCATGGTGATCTTTAAAGTATGTAATGTAATTGCCTTATTCCTGTGCCATTAATTGTGCTCCAAACGTGGTCATCTGTCTTATGAGCAAATGTTACTCCATTACCTCAAAGAAAACGTGCTATGAATGATGAAAGGATGCAACCTAAAATTCACAGTTCTTTTGTTTGAATTTTTCTGATTAATGTTGTAACAGAAGGAAGTTACAAAAGGGGGGCGGGGGGGGAACTGTGTATATTTGGTTAGTGTATTCAGCTATGCATTGCAGTTCATGACACTTAGCCTAAGAGATCTTTACATGAGTATAGGACACAGAAATTAAGAGAAAGTGACTGTAAAACCCAGCAGGCTTAGCAGAGCCATTCAAAGAAACGTGTAGCCATGAAGCCATATTCAGCTCACTTAGTTTCTATTAGAATGAATAATTTGTGACTTGTAAGACATCTTCTGTTTTTAATCTCTAGTAATAAATTTAAATAATGAGCTCATTACTATAGTGAGTTGCAAGAAAATGTCAAATTTTACATTTGAAGTATCAGAATATGGTTTGACAAGGTGGCTAGGGAAGAATTAAGTTTTCCGCTGCTGAAATGTATCTTCCTTCCTTCCCTTGCTTCTATTGCTTGTTTGAACATGTTCAGATATTTGTCTGGTCTTACTTCAACTAATTCAAATATAGCCTAGTGGAAAAACTGGCAACTTTTTTTGTCTGTGTGTTTTTGTATGTTTTTGCTTTCTGTTTAGCAAATTGCAACAGTTTACCTTCCAATTAAATGGATGCCAAAAAAATCTGGGCACCGGGGACAGAGCAGGAGGGAAAGGTAGAAGACTTAAGAATAGAAAAGAATTACCCTTTCAGCAAGTTAGGGTGCTCATTTGGTTCAGCCACGGTGTAAAACCATGCCCTAAATTGGTGGTTTGGAGGCAGGAATCACTGCAGTGGCACTTCTGCATATTTTCAAGACAGGGAAGCAAGCAGAGCTGTGGAGATGTTCAGAGCATGCTTTCTGTCACACAGTGCTACTCCTGCCAGCTCCTGGAGTTTTCAGTTTGATTCCCACCCTGAATTTAGAGTCCAACATCTGCAGCATACATACATAAACAGGCCTTTCACACCCACAAAAAGGAATTGTGTCCTTAATTGTCAGAGGATTGAGATTTAAAAGTTTTCTTCACCTGTCTGGCTTGGAGTAAATAAATTAATTTTCTGTACTTCTTTTTTTGTCTTTAGTCTGGGAATGATCTGTATGAATCATTGTGAATATTCTTTTGTTTAATGTATGGGATGCTCTTGGAAAGTTAACAGCAATTGATATTAGAAGTAAGTAACTGTGAGAGGTTATGAGGTAACCTTTAGTTTCTCATTTAAAGCTGCCCTGCATTTCAATGGTAAAATTACTTTCTTATGGAAAATAAATGTTTCTGAGGAAAAGATTGAAATAGCTTGTTATGGAGTCCCAAGGGAACCAGCACTTAAATTGTGTTCCTGGGAGCCAAGTTTCCTATGCAGCCCTTGCTGCCAGCAGGCAGTGACTGTTAGCCGAGGCCTGAGGCTCAGCCAAAGGAGATAATAAGTCTCCCTTGAAGGAAGGCAGAATGAATTGCCATATCTGCTAGTTCAGTCAAAAGCATGGATTGGGTGTCAACAATCAGAAACCTCCCTGATGTCAGCAGGGCAAATACTGCCCTGGCATCTTTCTTTAGCAAAAGATGGAAAGTACAGATTACATCCAATTAGCTTATGGTCTGTTAAACTTAGGGGCAAATATTTTTCATATTACCTTTTCTTCTAGACTTCACAACAACAACATAAAATTTTAACAACCGGTGCAAAATATTTTCTTCATGGCATGGAAAAATGTTCAGGCTTAACATATTCATGTGTAGTTTTCTGCTGGACTTTGTGTTCAGTAGTGGTAGCAGTGAGTTCCTGTGTTCCATGACATCTGAGAATGCATGGAAAGAAAAATGAACAGGAAAACTCCCTCTGTTGAGGGGGGTGGGGAGGGGGAGAAGAAAGTATTTGTTACATTCCAAAATCAGTCATAATAATGGAAGTTCACAGCAAATAATTGCTAGAGTCAGAATGGGCAAACATCTGGTTATTCATCCCTAGCTATACTAACAAAAATATGATATCCTGTTAGAGAAATCACTGATCATCCTGGTTTATTTTGGCGATAACGCACCTTGGTATTTTTCACTTTAAAAAGAACATATCAGTACATTATAGCTAGCATATCTCCTGCTCCAGGTTCACAGTTCATGTGCTTCTGTGACTTTGAGCTCTTCCTTTCCTGAGGTTACCAGCAGACAGCTGCACTAGAACAGATATGTTTACATGCAGGGAGTAAATGGCAACTTGCAGCTCAGAGTTTCCATTTCCTTTTACATTGTTCAGGAATCCAAGCTCACAACTCGTCCTCAAGCTTCGCCTCATGTGTGTGCGTCTGACTTGGCCCTTTATAGCACAAATGCTTTATTTTGACATTGATTTGTTGATACAAAGGGCTGACTAGGGAAAAGATACTTTCATTAGAAATTACCCTCAATTCGTATCAAGTTCAATTGTGGGTGAAATAGCTTTTTGAAAAATATTCTAAGCATCACTTTCTGTAAGGTTTTTAAGCACTATATCAATGTAAGAGTAATGTGGAACCACTTTGTGCAGCTTTAGCAAGACAGATGTATTTTTAGATGGAGAAAAATTAGATTTTGTATTAAGAATGATGGTGAAATCTGATTAGCTGCTTAACACACGACACTGTCTATTTAAGCTAATGTCACATGTAGGTGATTCCCAGATGTCTTTGATAAGACAGTAATTACATAAAGGAGGTTATGATAATTATAAACAAGAAACAAAACCATGAGAGTGATTTGTTCATTTGCCTGAACCCTGAAGTAGAATTAAAGACTCCAGTGAAAAGAGTTTGTTTTGACTTTGCACCACCCAACAGACTTCTCTCTATTGCCCAATTTCACCCCTATGGGCTTCTTCTTCCCCATTTTCCCCTTACCTTATTTTGATATTTTGGGTTCTTGCTCTGAGAGAAAACTATGGTTTATTGATGATTTTGATAGCAGGAGTGGGTGAAGTAGATGTCACATAAATTATCTCTAGAAAGACCTGTAGCAATTGTGTGTTCTGTTTTGCTTACTGGCTTTTGACCTAAGATCCCACAGTTACCCAGATGTGTTAGAATGAGCTGCTTTTGGTCACACTCATGTGGATATTTTATGAGAACAAATTATTTGACCTTATTTGACCATTTTGATGCAGTTTATTTCTGATATATATGTAAATTAATTGCTAGGTTTGACCTATAGCCCACTCTTAACAGTAATGCAATGCTAGTGCTGATACTTTGATTTGCTTTGATTTCCAGGCCACAAACTCAGTTCCTATGTTCCTAACAGCACTGCTGATACATGAAATTTTAATTTTTAATCCTCATTCCAATATTCTTTATGATGCTTAGGCTCTAAAACTGAAGTACAAAATCAAACAACAGGTTTGCACTTTAGGTTTTGTATTTTATATGACCACACAGTGAGAGTCCAGAGAACTGTACTGACTGAAGATTGTACTCAGAAGATAATATTTTAGCACTTGTCCAGCTCATCATTGAGTCTTGTCAGTGCAAAGAGGAGATTCAAAAGGCAAAACAAGGGACTATAATAACACTGATCTAGTATATGTTTGCCACGGAGTTGTGTTCTCAGCCTGGAAGCACAAATTATTGTGTGTGTTTTCTGTGAGCTTGCTGAAGGCAAATCATTTACCTCTTTACTTTCATTAAAACTGCATTGGAACTGTGTTTGTGGCCTGGAAATCAAAGCAAGCAATTAACACCATGCTGGTACCTATTACAAACCCCCTACCTGCTTTCAGGGCAGCAGCCCTGGTAGCTGTGCTTCATGGAGCTGGGAAATGGTTGCTTGGCAGGGCATGGGATAAAGAGGCATCTGGGGGTGGGGGGGAGCTGAAACTGGGCAAAAATATAGAGGCAGGTAGAGGTGCTTGAGTCACAAACTTTTCTTCAGCTGAAGTACAGCAGGCCACAGCTACTAAAGTACATGTTTGTTGCCCAAAATTTATGTGAGTTCACCTGTAATTCTTTTCTATTGACAAACTATGTATGAGAAATTATTGTCAAAATAAATGGACCTGCTTTGTACTTTAATTTTCTGTTGTTACATGTAAAGTGATTAGCTCACCACGTACTACTTTCAATTTCTGTTGCTACATTTAAAGTGATTAGCTGGTTTATCTCATGATCATGAAGTGTAGAGTAGTTTGAAACTTCCCATTCGTAGTCTGTGTTTTTCATTGACGCTTTCATTTGAAAGCAGGAAACAATCTGAAAGTAATTCTATTAAGTGTTTCAGCACAAAGATTTTAAAATATAATAGCTTGGCATGTTATTCTATCTTCTTAATATTCCTTGGAGGAAATAAAATGAAGTTGCAACTTTCATCCAGGCAGCTTTTCTACTACATCCTGTTTCCTTCCGCACGCTGGAGAAAGCACTGACGTCTGTCTCCCTTTCCTCCACTTCCAATGAAAAAATCCCAGTCTCCGTGTTGTAGCACCCACTCTGGTGAACTCTGACACAGTATTTGGGTTCTTTAGGCAAAAGTGAATTTTATCCTCTGTATCAAAGGGAAGATTGCAAAGAATATGGAATATGCACAGCCCTGGCTGCCTGGACTGCCCGAAGGGTGGCTTGCTGTGCGAGCAGTTGCTGTGGAAGGCTGACATCTCTGCTTTTCTCCCACTGAAAGGCAGACTTGCAATCCCCCCTTTCTCAGAGGGAAGCTGACCCTTGAAAAGGCTTGGCATGAAATGGATTAACTCCCTGGAAACTTTGTTTGGAAATGTTAGGAGACTGCTATGTATATGTGCTGGCAATCTCTGTAAGAGACAAATTATTTTCCCACCCTCTCAAGCACTTGGTAGTTTATCTGTTGTTTATATTAAAGATTGATCGTGGTTATATATTCCTAATTCAGGGTTCCCATTAATCACCCTATGCCACATAAGAGACTGGAGAAGAAGAATGAGGGTTACTGGAAAGCAGAAATGTGATCCCTGGCTCTGCTTTTAATGTGACTTATCCTGGCATTAGCTTTGCTCCTATGAATTACTGCATTTGTGTAAACATCTTTTTTTTTTTTTGTTTGGTGTGTCTGTTTTTCTCAGGGCTATTTAGAAAAAGATGATATAGTTATTACAGTGATGGAAGAGAACGTTAATCATGACATTTGCCATGTTACTGTTTCAAGAGATCCCTGCTCCCCCCGGCAGGCCCTCCCCCTTGTTTGCTACTACTTGCTTCCTCTCCCAGCCCCAGCAGCCATTTCCTCCCTAGAGCAGATCCAGGCAATTGTTTCAGCCTGTGCAAAATGAAGAAGAGGTGGAACGGGACCAGTGGGGTTAGGACAAATGCTGGGACATCCTAAAGTACATCAGCTGCCAACAGTGAGATGCTTTCTGCCACAGCAATAGAGCAGATCTGTATGTCCTCCAACTTGACCCTGCTGAAGGTTGCCAATTTTGAAATGTTCACCATTTGTGGTCCCTTCCCCTCCTGAGTATGAGAAACAAAACTTCTGGCAAGAGGGAAAGAGAAGGGAATTTACGAGTTCTTGCAAGTTGATTTGGGCTATGAGAACATATTACCAGCCCTGCATGGAGTCAGGTCCAGAAGCCTCTGGAGCAAGTTGTTTTCCTGCCCTGACTTGTCTACCTGAAAGTCCCTTCACATCTTTGAGAGGTGTGCACTGAGCCCAGCTCTTAATTGTGTTCTGGTGGGAAATCGTTGCATCAGTAAATTTTCAGCCAACAGGAGATCTGATCCCTTTTTTTTTTTTTTTATTTGCTCTGTGCTTGTCTTTGTCTAATATAAAGAAATTACTTAGATTTTAAAAGAAGCAATCAAAATAACTTCTGTATGACAAATCAGAACAAATTCACTCTGAAGAGACTGGTATCCTTTAATACAGATTACTTCTCTTTATTTGTACGTCCTCTAAACATGCTTTGCCAGGTGTATCCTAATTTTGCACAGATTTTTCTCTTGAGTCATGTTACATTCATGTCTGACTTCTTTGGTGCAAAATCCCATTATTAAATTAGTTATTTAACAGCATATTCAACACTGAGATGTGGCAGTAACTGCTGGTTTGTGTTTATAACTAAACATCCTCTCCACAAAAGCAAGAGATCACCAGAAGTTCTGCAAACCTAGGAGAATTTAGGTCCATTAATGGTGATGAAAGCACATCTTTAGTGAAATCAAAGGAGAAGGAATAATATAGGAAAGTCTTATATCTGAGAATTTGCAATCATTTTACACATAATTGCACCAAAACAGTGATTTTAGAGGACCATGTATTTTTTAAGTACTTTGATTCAAACTAATTTAGATTGCTTGGTTTCCCCCCCCCACCCATGGAACTGCCTTTGATGGCATATTGTCCATATAAGAATAAGAGAACTTATTTCTGAGTTGAGAATTGGTTTTTAATCAGACTCAGTAATGTAAATAGACCTCTATTTAAAAGTTCATTCAAAACTGAGTACTGGTGTGTATTTTTAAGTGCACTGTATGCTGAAGTAGAAATATCCTCCAGTGTTTAACCAAAAGCATGTTTAATGTGTGGTTTTGTTTTGTTTTTTTAATGTTTAACAGTAACTGAAGCTGGCTTTGGTGCTGACATTGGGATGGAGAAATTCTTCAACATCAAATGCAGAGCATCTGGCTTGGTTCCCAGTGTGGTTGTGCTTGTTGCTACAGTGAGGGCTTTGAAGATGCATGGAGGTGGGCCAAATGTAAGTCTTTGCACCTTTCTTGGAAAAATCAAATTGTTGCTAATATTTGAAATAAGTAAAAGACCTTGATTTAAGAAATACTTGGGGTAGTCTATGGGGCAGTATTTAGATAACCCTTCTGAGATACCTCATAGTATAGATGTTATCACTAAAGTTAATGCTGTCTCTAAAATTAAGCCACAAATGAAAGATGAGGGACAAAAGAGCTCTGAAGAAGTACTATATCTTGCAGAGGAAGAGAAGGTTGTTGCATTTTAAAAAAAGCTGTAAGAGATAGATATTCTTTTCCCTGCCTTTTGAAACAGCATTTGTAAGTGCACTGAAGTCGTCACAGGCTGGGAAATTTGACAGCCAAGGAGGAATGAGACAAGTTCGAGCTGTAGTTTGTGAGTGGAAACAGAGAACATTGTTTGTCAAGGTTTTGACATTTCTTTCACTCCAGTAATGGGTACTCCTTATGTCCTTTTATTTTGCTCAGATTAATACCCTCGGGGATGCTGAGGTAACTGATGAAATTTTGCAAGTGTTTTCTGGGTGTACCAAGAAATTTTTTGTTGTCTTAAGCCACAAAGAGATTTTACAGATTACTGATTGTAGAAATGCTCCCCGAATGTGCAGTCAGATCAGACTGTGCTAGCCAAGCAGAGAGACACTTAACTCCTAGGAGCACTTTCATCTGCCCAGCAGCATGCTGGAGAGTGATGCTGCCAGGGAAACAGTCACACTGGGGGAAAATACCAGAGCTGTTTCCACAGCCACAAAATTTTAGAAGGCATGGTTTCCCTTACAGTTAATCTTCTCGAAGAGTTAAAGCTGAGCTACCCTTTTTCAGTCTTTCAGGCTGATGTAATGATACAATTTTCTATCATTTTAGTACACTTCTCATGGATGTCTTCTTTATTTTGAATTATATTTCTCCATCGCTATCAAAGGAGGTATATTTTCACATGTGTTATCACTCAATCTAGCAAAAATAGGACTTAAATATGTCTTAATAACTGTCTCTATTTCTGTCTCACTTGTGTCCTTAGAAGTTTAAAGGTTTCATTTGTTTACAAATGTGATGCATTCATCAGTGAGGCATGTAGAGTGCCAGATAATTTTACTGGGAGGTTAACTATAAAAAGGACTAATGCTAGAGACAAAAGTAAGTCTGGTGCCTGGGACTGACGTTAGGTGCTCCTTGGAGACTCAGCACAGTATCCCAGTACCCCTGTGATGCACTTTGCATGTCTACCTTTGTGCTTTCCAACCAATTACTTGCATACAGTTCCTTGCCATGGGCAGTAATTAAAGAACATCAAAGATGATGTTCTTCTGTGTTGCTGTTATTTCTTCAGCTGTTGCAAATTGCTGCCTATTGTCTTTGCACTGCTGGTGTGCTGTAACAACATGTGGAATGAGATCCAGCTGCCTCTCCTAGTAGGCTTTTGCAGCTAATTGCTGAGGCACTACCTGTGTCCTGCTACCCAAATACAATAGGAGGTGTTGCTATTGTTTGTGTGCTGGTGCAACTGGGAATAAAACACAAGCTGCAGTCAGGCTGTGATGCTGTGTGCACTGATATGGGTTAACTGGCAGTACAGAAAGCCAGCAAAATTGCACTTCAGACCCTTTAGGGTTATGACAAGTATCAACCTGTGATGATTTTGCTTGTTTATTGTTACTTGATCCCAGGTAACTGCTGGTGCCCCCTTGAAGAAAGAATACACAGAAGAGGTAAGAGGAACTGTTATAAAACTTTACAGAGGGTTTTGTTTAAAGGAACAAAATAATATGGTGTGCAGAGAATCAGAACTTCTCCTAGCTCTGGCTGAGTGTGCAGCCTCAAGTTTGACAACAGCATGCTCTAAAGCTGATGTTCAGCGAACATGGGCATGCCAACAACTAAAACCACCTCATCCTCCCTCAGCCCCTTTGTGTTACCCCTCTTAGATGTATGGTGTGTGTGACTCTGTGATGGATTGTAATAACAAACTGAAATAACTGAAAAATAACCTTTTTTCAATAGTTTTTTCAGGGCCACTAAGTTTTCAGACTGATCAATGTACAGGCATTTATAGAAGCACAAGAGCAGCATGGTGTAGGGGTCAAGGACACTCCCTGAAATTAATGATAGCATAACCTGTTCATTAAAAGAAAGTTTAATATGTTTATGCTTCACATATGGGGTGGGATGTGACTCTTCAAACAAAGAGTGAATTCTGCTGGTTTGTTTTCTTTGTCACTTCACTCCAGACAAATTCTGATCTTCTGCTTGTGTGAGGCTAAGGATATGTGTTTTGTTACAATTAAGACAAGGCCTACAAAGTGTGAGGTAAAAGAGTAAACAAGGAAATCCAGTAATGTGCTTGGGGTAGTCTATGTATGTGCATATATGAACTCTGCACCTGACACATCTGTATGTCAAACCCCACCCCACTACTGCAGTCTGTTTATAAACTTTGCAAACAGCAGACCAACATCCCTTTCACAATCATGACAAGCAACAACTCATCAGCTGCACCATCTTCCTGTGTCTCAGAAGAGAGCAATGGGTTCATGTACAAACTTTGGACACTGCTTAGTTACTTAAATATATCTGATGCTTATTAATTGGAATGAGAATTAATAAGTGCCAGAACACTTTTGTCTGGAAGAATTTCACTTGCCTGCAACTGTCATGATCAGCATTGTTTATGTTTACTTACATTTATGGAAATATCTTTGGCTGGAGAAGACTTCATGTATCTTACCATTTCCATTAATTTTTATTTAATTGCACAGAACCTCCAGCTGGTAGCTGATGGCTGCTGTAATCTACAGAAACAGATTCAAATTACTCAGCTCTTTGGAGTTCCTGTTGTGGTTGCTCTGAATGTCTTCAAGTAAGTCTGTTCTTTCATTACTCTTGTTCAAATTCCTCACTTTTCTTGGTTTTTAAATTATTCTATTTGGTGTGAACAAAGAAGCTATTAAAGAATTTCATTTTTTCATCATGAATATAAAGATATTTAAGTTTTTAGCTTGTTTGTAATGTTCTAAAACCAACAAAAAGAAGTACAGAGCTGATAATCTTCCATGTTAATTAGCTATAACAATTACAAAATTTTCTTGAAGCATGTAAATATATATGCTGGACATAAAAACATTATGTATATGGTACAATTTCTATATATACATCTACTTTACCACTGCTAATGGTAAAATAAGGGTAAGTTTGTAAGGTTGTAACAGAGAACAAATGAAACAAAATAATGAGACAGGACTGTTTGGTTGGCAGAACTGACTCTCCAGCTGAGGTTGATCTGGTGTGTAAGATTGCAAAGGAGTCTGGAGCATTTGATGCTGTACCCTGCAATCACTGGTCGGCTGGTGGTAAAGGAGCAGTAAAATTAGCTCAAGCTGTGGAAAAGGCAGCCAATCAAAAAACCAGTTTCAAATATCTCTACAGCTTGGAGGTAAGATTTCTTTTCTTTCTTTTTTTTTTCTTTTTAATGAATGCATTCTGTATCAGAGTTGGATTTAAACAAGAAGAACATTGAGAACATTGAAACAAAGTTATCCAAAATACTTGGAAAGGAACTTGCCTTGGTTTAAAGCTGGAGAGAGCAAGCAATCTGTGGCTTGTCTAATCAGGGAGCAGGATACTCCCTGGTAATGATTGTTACTTAGTGCATTGAATGACACTGATCTGATACTTTCATGTACCATATTTTAACATAAAGATATGTATGTTTAACGTAAAGGTTTAACATAAAGGTATGTTTAACATAAAGGTACATATGCAGATGGAACACTCACTGATTAATTTGGGAGACTTCTCCAAAGATGTCACAGTGACAGTATTTGTCCTGTTGGTCAGATAACAGGAGATGGAGTTGCTGTCCCACAGTCACAGGTACTGCACCAGGTTGTGGCTTCCTGAAGCATTCACTGTCTGTCTGAGAAGGATGTGGCAGGTAGCACATCCCACACATCTGCCCAGCCCAGCCAGGTCAATACAGAGAGGAGGCGCTGTCCTTACCTGCCCTTCCCTGCACAGCCAGCTCTCAGGTGAACACAAAGGTGACCCAGTCCTGTTCCTTCTCTCCAATGATCAGATTGGAGTCTGCCAGTACAATATGGTACACACAATACACAGGTCACTGCTGCTGCTGCTGGCCCCAGGCCCTCAGTCTATGCAGGAGCAGTCCCCAGGGCTTCTGTCCTGCTCCAGCTGATGGCACCAGAGTCCACAAGCCCCTGAGGACTGCAGCTCACTACAGCTGCTGGGCACAGCCCTTTCCTCACACTTTCTGTCCTCATGTGCAGAGCAGAGAGCACACCCACACAAAAGGCAGTCAGAAACCAGATTTAATAAGAATGGAGAGGTCCTCAAGCACATAGCTCAGTTAGTCAGACTACTGGCCAGACACTTTACACACAACTGACCCCTTCTTCCTCTATTCTCTCATGTTCCTTCCTCACTTACATCTTTTCAATCCACCTTGATTGCTCCCTTTTCCCATCTTTGCTCCTTCCACTAAACAATCTTTAGACAATTCCCACTATCCTCTTTGAAAATCCCATCATAAGGTTCACACAGTCCCAAAATCTGCTTTTTCATACATCCCATAGAGTCCTATGCTGCTGTACACAATCACTTCCTTTCATTTGCAAGGGTTTTTGATCAAAGAGTTTCCCTGTTGACCCATCTTGGTGCATTTCACACCAAGGACAATGGTCTCATCCTCCCCTTGGATTGTCATAGGAAGCAGGCTCAGGGTGCTCTAATTTTCTCTGATTAGGTTTTTCCAGTGATTACATTACAGAAGGTTCCTCCACCTATCATTGCTCCTCTGATCCTTGCTGGGGCTTTAGGGCTAATTTGCTTAGCCCTTAGATAACCTAACAAAGGACAGTGTGGTCCAAGTTTCAATGCTCTGTCTGCCAGAGTTAGAGACTCTTTTTCCATGCCTTGGAGACTGTTATTGCAGTTGTCTGCAAGGTAACATCCCAGCATTGTGAGCTGGATGTGAGCTGTCAAGGGGAGCTTGGACCCCTGGCAGCACTGGAGGTGCTGGGGTACCACTGTGCTGGCAGAACATTTGGAGGGACATATTGCCAAGGAGGTTATACAAATGATTTCTCAGGGCCTTCCTGGCTATCCAAATGTGGGTGGGTTTAAATCTGAACTGCCAAACAGACTTCTCTGGCTCCAAGGAAGCCCTTGTCAAGTTTCAGATCCTGTGCCCATGCTACTTAAGTTCCTTTAGAAAATGTTCAAGTGCTATTTTTTTACAACAGAACCTTAGCTTCATTCTTTTAAATGGCTGGAAGTTCCTGTTTTGATTCTTCTCTCCAGAAAAAAGTTCAGCCTGAGGTAGATATGCCCTATGGTCATCTTTAGTTCTCTCTTCTCTTTGATATGCACCCTGTATCTGTTGCCCCCATTTTATTTGTTCTTTCCACCTTCCCTGCTGTTTCACAAAATGTCAGTAATCCAGCCAACCCATATCAGTACTAACCCCTGCCCTGACAGAATAGATGGAAATGAGTTGGGAATATTGGTGCTGCAGCATGTATTCAAGGCATTTTGCCCATGCAGCAATTTTACAGCTGACAAATGGACAATGTATAAGCCTTTCTAAGTTTGTCTCTACTGAGATGCTCTGAAAACTGAAGCTGTCATCTTATGGGGCTTGTGTAATAAAATGGGGAAAAAAATTCTTTGAGAAATACTTGTTACAGTTTTCCTCACTGGACAATTGTGTTAGAGGGATCGTGCATTAACCTTTGACAAGGCTCATACCAAAGCTCTGGTGTTACTATCCACTGTGTAGCTTACAATCTGGTGGTTCAAGTGAGTAAAAAGGATTGGTAGGGGTGGATTCTGCCTATAAAGAAAATCAGATTGATTTCCACTTTAATGTCTTTCCCAGACACATCGTTTTATGCTGTGTTGCATAAGCAGCATGAGCACAAAGGGAATGAATCACATCTTTACATCAACTCAGTATCCTGTAACTTCACACAAGTACTCTAAGCCTCAAAAATACGTTGAAGGGATTTTATAAAAACATATAAAGATTTTTAAATACTGTAAAAAAGTACATTCAGGCCAACAAAAACAGTGAAGTATAAAGTTCAGGCTTCTGTTTCATCCTTAGTGTGCAAAGGATGGGAATTGAAGCAGCTGGAAGTAGGAGAGTGAAACAGCAATGCTGCCACTTTTACAGTATGTAGGTCAATTGGTTACTAGGCTCACAGAGAAGTGAAGGAAAGCCACCTCTCCCAAATAAGCCTGCCCTGGTTTTTTTTTTTTTTTTGGGTTGTTGTAGCAATTTTGAGGTGTGCTTTCTGCTGTTCAAAGGGGTAAAATTAAGAAATTAAAGGATGATAGGAAGCAGTAAAATGGGATTCAGACAGGTTATTTCCCCCCTCATTGTGCCTAAAGGGGGTGTAAGTGAAAGGACATAGTTCCATCCCTTATCTGATTGTCAGACTTGTCCAGTTACTTGAATAATATTAAATCCTGGTTGCCTCAAGTTACACAGGATTTACTGTGGTTGGGGTTTTTTTCTGTTTTCTTTCCCTTTTGGAAGGTCAAAGAGGGGAAATACTCTGCTTAAAACCACTACCACTTCATTCATATACCTGTCTGTCTTCATGAGATTGCTCTACAGTTCCCTTTACTCCACGTCCCCATTTAATCCTGTGATGTCTATGCACCTTGTTTTCCTGTTGGAAAACTTCATCAGAATTTGCTTCCAGAACTGGCTATAATTAGAAAAATTTCCAACAGCACAGACCACTGTAGCTGTAACAGATTCATTCAATATTTTGATCTTTTGTTAGAAAACAACACCCAGGGTATTTTAAAAAAAAAGCTTCAAACCCTTATATGTAAAACTGGTTTATATCCTTTCCTTCTAGTTCAAACAAACTTTGCAGTAAGCTATCTTATTAGTGTGCAGTCAGACATATACTTAGAAGATAGCCCATGTCAAGTGGGCTCTCTTTATTTCATTTTTTTTCCAAATGCTTTAATCTCTGTAGTGCTTTATGAAATATCCAAATATATCTTTAAAAACAAAAGCTTCCTTGAAGGGTGTTTTCAAATGTGTATAGCGTGAAAAGAACACTAGAAGAAAGTATTTTCTAGATCTGTCAAATGCTGGTTAAAAGTTGAGGATCAGATGTTTTTTCTGAAGTATCTTTATACATTTTTACCATCTTGTCCAGTGAAACCTGAGCATGTGCCAAATGAGCAATTTTGGACACTGGACACAACACAGTTGTGTGAGTTCAGGACTCAGGCTCTGCTCCTGTTCAGTATCATAGCAAGCCAGTCTAAGTAGAAGACTGTGCTCATTTTATTCCTTGAAGCATCTGATTTGGTCTCTTTAAACTTCCTTGAGAGTCATTCCATGACATACTCTTCTATACTCCCACTTTTAGATGGCTTTTTAGGTTCTCTTTATTTGTTTCTCTAAGCAGGCAATTTTTTTTTCTATCCTAGTGGCAGCTGCTTGTAGTTTGACATTTTTTTAGTTTTGATTATAGCAAGGATTTGTTGGACGTTTGGTATGAGATGAACAAATATTTTTGGGGGCTTCCAATGAGAACAGAATACCTCATATATGGTTTTGGGAGTGCATATGTGTGGCAGTCATTTCGTGGACAAATACAAGACATGACCTATGACAAGTAAATCCTGCGCCATCTCCACTGTAAAAGTGTAAGAAGAGGACAGAAACAGAGTAGCCTGAAATACTTACAGTATTAGGAATTGCACAGGTCAGGGGGATTGGTTCAGGAGCTACAATGAGTTTTCATATCATAGACTTCAGAGTTTATAACATAGCTTAAAATATTATTGGCAGTAATTGAAGTAAATTCTATGTCATGGTGTGGTTTTAGTATGGATTTTTGCCCCCTCTGCACAATAATCTCTATTAAGTTACTGTTGAGTTGGTTTCTTGCAGAGTGTTTCTCTTCAGTGTTTGAAGGATGGGTTTGTTTAAAAGGCCTCCTGAACTCTTTGTGAAATCATCTGTGGAGGTTTATTTTAATATATGTTCTTGCTACATATGGAAAATATCAAAATATCAATCCTCTTATCGCTGTTGACTTCCCTTCTGGGTTCAGTTTTCTTGAAGTATGGGTCTTTAAGTTGCAGCAGAAAGCTATTACTCAAAATAAAGTTGACTGAACCATTAAAAGTAAGTTTAGATAAGTAGGGGGAGGAAAGGAGAGGATGGAAACGCATCCCGTTCCCAAATTTCCCTGGCTCCAGTGCCTGTTCTTGATCAGGAGAAGGGGGAAGCTGTGTTCCTCACTAATGCATGCCTGCTGAGTGACCTGCCTTCACTCTCCTGGTCTCCTCTCTTCTGCTGTGGTGAGCTCTCCCTTGCCTTAGAGCAGCCCTCCTCAGCCTGGCATGGGAAGAATAGCTCTGAGAAAGGCAGGCGTTGGGTTTTAAAGAGATCCATTGCCCCGTCCTGCAAGCAGCTGGAGTGGAGTGGGCACTGGGGAGATGGAAGAAAGGAGAAGGACAGACATTTGGCATGAGGCAGGATCAGCACATCTGGCTGGTCAGTGAGTTAGCACTGTCCTCTTAAAAGAATGACATGGTAACCTGACAAATATTATTGCAGAGCCTCAAATCACCAGATTTATGCTGGCGCTGCACTGGAAAACTAAATTGGAGACTCTAAAAGTCACAAATGGGAGGGAAGGGGTTGTTCCAGCTTCCAAATTTGTCAGATGACAACTTTTTTTGACAGTGCTATGCCTTTAGGTAATATTGTGACAAATGAAAATATTTCCAGGTTATACAGTGAAAGTTGATTGCACAAATATTTTGGCAGGGTGCAGTGCATTGCCTGGCCAGCCTGCAGGACAAAGGAGAGCTTTCTTAGCTTGGGACCATCCACTGGGAGCAAGGTTGAGTAGCAGCACTTCTCAGAGAGGCATTCAAGCAGTTAGCAGCCTCAGCCCTGGTGTTTTTCTTCCCCTGCTGGGAGCATAATAATAGTTTGGGCAAATCTGGAGCATCTGAGTCCGGAGTTTTGTCTGCCCCTGCCTCTGTTCTGCTGTGGCAGTATGGTGTGGGCTGTCACTTATCTCATTCCCTCCAGTCTTTGCTTCAGCTGTCACAGACAATGGATCACTCAGTGGGGTCTAAGGGTAGCATGGAAACAGAGAAAACTGCCAGCAGCTGTTCTCTGTGCATTATTTTCTCTTCAATCCATGGTCTCCCAAAGCAAGAATGAGCTGTGAGTGATGGAGGAGGAAGAGCCCCATCAGTGGAGGACAAGGCTCCTTGGTGCATGTACTGCAAGAGGAGGAGCAGCTCAAAGAGGAAGGCACAGTCAAGAAGGGCTCATTGGGGCCTGTGGTTTGAGGCTACCAACCTGCAGAGGGTTTCTTATTGTGTGTAAACAGGAGTATTTTCTGCTTCCTCTACTAATATCATGGAACTGCTAAGCCAGGAAAGCCATCCATTGTGCATCTGCTGTCAGAGCAGCCCAGCAGACCTCTGCTCATTTGTCCAGGAAGCAAATAGCTTCTGTGTTGTTCTCTATACAGCACAGAGTTCAGTCATGTATGGACCTAATGGAAAGTCCTTAAGTACTGCTGGGGTGGGAATAAATGAAATTATCCTTACTGAAACTTTTCCTAATAATTGATGGCAATCATTTCTCATCCTGAAATGCAGGCTGTGCTGCCCTGCACCCTATACTGAGCTTGAAACTATTTCCCCCCTCCCTTCTACTGCCAGTAAGACATCTAGCAATGAAGCCACATTAAAGAGGAATTCCATAGGTCTGTACCACCCACTCCTCCCACTCCCATCAAAGAGATTTCTCTGGAGTCTGGACACTTGTTTCACTGAATTGGGTATTCTAGGGTTGGAAGCTGTCTTTCTGCCACTCCATGTCTTTATTTGTGGATGTAGGCTCTTGACAGCCCTGTACTTTCATGTTTGTTTTCATTATTTCCCTATTCTTTGCTTAGAACAATTTTCTTACACACAGCTGGAATTTCAAAGTTGGGGAAATGGAAAATAAATCTCCAAGGCCACAGGCTTAGGTGTTGATTCACAAACTGTTTAGCTTGACTGAAAATGCTTTTCCACTAATTAAAAAAACCAACTCTTGTCCTGTGCCAGCAAAGGAAGAGGAGTGCTAAAGACTTGGAAATCCTTTTGTCAGCCACAGATCTTCTGGAACCAGAATATACGGATACTTTAATAAATGTGTTTTTATTTTATCCAAGGGAAAAGCTAGAAGTAGGAGTTTGAATGTGCAGAGTCAGCTATTGTTTTAGCACTGCACTCTGTCACCCCACACAGCACCTTCAGCCATACTCCCATCATGTTTTCATTTGGCAGCCTTCCCAAGAAGAGGAATGAGTGATGTCTGCATACTGTTTCACTTAGCCAGCCAGCGATTCTTCTTTATTGCTTTCAGTGAATGTGTAAGTTTAAAAAAAAAAGTGCCACTGCCTTGCATTTCAAATTATATTAAGAATTTCTGCTAAAACACAAACAGCTTAGTAACAGTGAGCCCAGAGGTTCTCACCTTATAATTAAACTGGTGATGTCATAGTTAAAAATAAGCATTGAGACTAAAGTGAATGTTTGAGATACTTGAAGTATTAGATGTGTAAGTTACAAATAAATAGTGCTTTTGTATATTTTTGGTTAAATGCATGTTTTTTCAACAGAATCACAGTTCTGTTGGAGAATAAAGTAGTTTTAAGTGTTTATGTTGTATAAATGGGAAGGGATCCTGTCAGACAGTGCTGCACTGATGGGTATTCACTTATGGTACTCAATTTAAACTAGACTAGGGCTTCTCTTGGAAGTGGGACTTACCTGCAACCTAGTGGAATGTAGTATGACTAGGGACTCACTGCTGTTGTCTCTGGCTTTACAGAGATGTGTTCTGTTGGTGAGGAAGTCAGGAGGATATTTAAAAGCAGAAGAAATTAAGGAGGAAGGAAATAGGGGTTGTTTTCAGCAGTCTCAGGGACTGGCTGTGGGGAGTTAAAAAGATTAACTCTTTTCTCCAGTAGGTGAAGAGCTTAAAGAGTCAGGTGTCCAAATTAGGATGCAAAAATGGAAATCTTGAGCATAGTCTCAGACCAGATGCTTGGTAATATGCATGCTTTGTTTCACTTAATACTGACTTCTGGCAGTGAGACTGATTTCAGGAATCCCAGCCAAGGTGTGTGTCCCTGCCCCAGCTCACTTTTTCTGCTGGTACATTTCAGTGCTCAGATTTGAACAGTTTGAGCAATTCTTCCTGCTGCACATGAGCTTTGCCTTTATGATAAGGTGGATGTGTGAACTGATATGGGGTTGCAATAGGGTTTTTTCCCTGGGCTATGTTTTAGCCAGGCTGACTGTCTCTGGTATGTGCAGCTGCACAAACAGCGCTGCTGCCTCGGTTGCACTGGCACTTGGGTGAGTGTGAGCAGCAGAGGATACAAGGGTGAAAGGAAGATCTATTGTAGCTGGTCTGCTGTCCATGGAAATCCTTATCAAGCCCTACATGAAAAACAGAAAATCTGAAGTCAGCTGTTAGAAGTGAAGGAAGAGATGAAGGAAATGTGAGAAAAGGTTAGCAGAAATTAAGCACTAATAAATTATGTTTTAGTGAAAACATTGCTGTCAATAGTAAGGGAAGAAAGAAGATTTTGTAATAAGCACCACCACTTGGCACTAATATCATGTGTTGCAAGTGAGATGGACTGGAAGTGGCAGTATGGCTGGATGATAACACTGTGTGTTATCAGTGTTATCGGTGTGATTCAGTTTAGATACTCCAAACAATCCTGGGAATGACAGGCTCTCACCTTTATCAGTGCTGATTTCATGGTTTAATTATTCTCTGTCAAGTAATGAAATGTACAGGTACATATATACTGTTTTTGTGAAAGCAGTTTGTGCTTTAGCACTTGTTATACTTTAGCCTAGGAGATAATCTCATTTATGGTGTGGGTGCTTGGCAGCCTCAGCAAGCATGTGTGTTTGTGCTTGCCTGAAAAGCAGCATATGGCTTTGGTAGCTCTAAATGTGTGAGATTTCAGAAGTGAACATTCTCTCTGGCAGGAGTGGCAAGATTGGTTGTTTCTGAGAGAATCCTAATGAATTGTCTGCAGATATTTGTATTGTGTGGCCCTGAAGCATCCTCTTATATTCAATGTAAATTTACATAAGTATTTTATGACATCATTTTCTCAGGAAGCTGAAATTGAATTTGGAACGAATTCTCTGAAGCTGCCATAATTCCTTCAGCAGTGGTACTGATAGGTAGTTGCATATCTATAAAAGTCAGGTTGTATCCAAATCTATAGTGTCTATTGTCTATCTGTCACCTAATCTTCACCTAAATCTACTTAGTTGTGCAACAGTCACAACTTTACATAAGGGAACTGAGAAGAGGGACAGCTTTTATTGCTGAACATAAATCATTCATGCTTTTGACACCCTAGACATTTTACAGCTTTCCTTCTCACCCTAGCTCTCCAGGTGGCAGAGGTGCTGTGGAATCAAGTTGTTGTTGATATGGGTGCATCAACAGTCCCCATTAAGAATTTTAATCCTCCTTTCCTTAAGACTCTTCTGGTGATGGCCTGCAAGTGGTTGCATCAGCACAGCTAAGGGTGCAGCACTGGAGTTTGCCAGTGGGAATGAACAACCAGTTCAGGAAATTCCTAAGGCCATTGTAAAAAATTCTCAGACGAAAGAAAAAGTGAGAGATGGTGTCCTACTTCTGGCTGGACAGGGTTAATTTTTTGCAGCAGTACAAAGGGGGCAGACCAGGAGGTTATTCTATACAATGTCACATCATGGGGGCAGGGGAAAAGGAGTTGCTTCCTGGGAGAAGGAATTCCTGGAGAGTCTTGGTGGGGACACCAAGAATTGGAGAGTACCATTCCCAAACCACAGCAGATGTGAAATTACTCTTTTTTTTTAAGTATCTGAGATATGTGGTTTCTGCTGGCAGACATTTGACCAAAGTATATAAGGCACAAACAGGTAGTTCACGTGATTTTTTTTTATAGGTAAGTCTGGTATCAGGTGGAGCAAAAATCCAGCATAAAATCCCCTAATGATTTATCTACTTGTGCAGTAGGGGTTTAACTTTTCAGCCCCCTTCTCCATGTGAATTAGTATTGTTGCTACATACAGTGGATGTCTTTGCCCATCAGTGAGGCTATTTTGATAGTGAAGTGCTGAATAATCAACAGTTTTTTTGAAAACCTAAAGCTAAACAAGTGTCTTGTAAATCCAGGCTTCTGCTATGTAAAATGCCTCTTGAACAAGTAGAACTTCTTTTCTGTTAAAATAACATTATGGCACTTTCGAGCAAAATTGATTTTTATTTCCTGTGTAAAGCATTGGTGTTTTTTTTAGTTTGGAAAACATTTCTTTAAATTAAAATGAAGTTTCCTAGCAGTATTATTTGATAATGGAAACACAGGAAACTTTTTCGCTTGAAATGCCCTGATACACTGTGATTCTAAATAGATAATGCTTTAAAAATCACAATAAATTACGAAAAAAAATCACAATAAATCACAATAAATACTAGGAAACAGGTGGATCCTTACCATGGTGTAGTGTACTCCTTTCCCTACTCCTGAAACTTCAGGAAGGAAGCATATCTTAGAGTGTGCATGTGCATGGGCTATGTTGATGTCCATAGCACATCTGTGCCTTCCTGCCGGT
Organism: Agelaius phoeniceus; assembly: GCF_051311805.1. NCBI lineage: Eukaryota > Metazoa > Chordata > Aves > Passeriformes > Icteridae > Agelaius > Agelaius phoeniceus. Next base: position 59,443,287 of record NC_135267.1, read on the forward strand.
TTCTGTCTCAGTTTGGCTCAGCCAAGACTGATCTTGCCTCTGCTGAGGCTCAAACTCTCCTCTGACACCATGCACACATTGTCTCACCTGTTTGTGTGAGCATGCCTGGCAAGAACATGACAGGCTCAGGAAACCACTTTTTTTTTGCTATTCACATTCCCACAACCCCTTCCTCATTGATGATTCTTCTGAGGTTACATTTGCAAAATTCGAGGTGTGGGTAGTGACCCAAAAAGTATCTGAAATTCTGGTTAAAGAAAAAACAAACCAGGAAAAAACCACAAACCATAATTCCACAGGGATATGGTTTGACTGTCCAGCTCAGACTCAGCCATGCAACACTGCACATATCCCAGGAGAAGCAAAGTGCCACCACTGTCATTAAAGCATTCTCCTCTGATATTATCCAGAGCCCTGCGGGGTTTCTTTGGAAAATACAGCTGTGGTCATTGGAAGGGGGCTGAAGGCGCAGTAGTTATACTGCTGTCAAATTAGTTTAAAATGTTTTGACACAAATGCAAGTTGAATCTAAATGTCCACCTCCATCTCAGTGAATTTACTGAGGTTTAAGCAGAAAGCTGTTAGTTTCCATGTTGGCCTGCTGACAACAAGGAATGGAATTCCTTTTGCCTTTCCATTTGCCATTGCTGTTAGTCCTTTACTGCAAGCAAACAGCACCCAGAAGTCAAATTAGCAGACATGTTTTGCATTTCTCCCACTGTGTTGAAAACTGCCATGGATATGAACGTACTTAATAATCACCCTGAGACAAATTTCATCTTGTGATGGCTGTCCATGACACTAAATATTCCATTCAGCTTGCTGCTGCCAGGAATTATACCCAGGATATTTGCAATGTGCTGTCTCCAGTCCTGATTAGATTTTCCTGCACTGCTTAGATTCCTGTAAAAAGCCTGATGTTGGGAAAGTGACATTATTCCACCCAATTAAGGTGCAGTAATTGTATCGTGAGCATGTTCAGAAAGTGCCTTGTGAAGCTTCTTTAAACCTGTCTTTGTAATTTCAGATCTGAGGGGGAATTTTATCTGAGCCTTAGTAGCTTTTAACTGCCTTACATTTAAGGTACTTGGAAGTCTGGAGAGATTCTTTTCTTGTGATACCTCTGTTACTGAAGTTCTTTATTAATGTAAGCTTTAATTTTTCTAAAATTAATCATAAATACAAAAAAGATTGGCCTGACACAAACCTTTCAACTGGTGTATCTTTGCAGAAAAAGAACTACTTCCAGACAGGTATTGCAAAAATATGGTTAACTATGGAACTTCCTATAAATGCATCAGATAGGGTTCATTATTCACAAATTAATTAATTTCTTGCCTTTGTTAGAATAAAATGATACACTTCTATTTTGTGTCCTGGTGCTTTTTGTATTGCTTTTTGGATTGTATTTGTATTACCAAGTCTTCTTCCCCAAGTGATTATCTCTCTAGACTTTGTTTAGCACTTATTCCACGGGTGTTGTTAATTAAATATTCTACAAGTTACTGATGAGATATTCCCTTTAATATTGCACACATCTCTGGCCATCTATAGTGAGCACAGAATTATCTGAACTCATGGTAAGATCCCTCCTCTGTCATCCTGTTCCTATTGAAAGAAGTCAGAGAATGGCTTGTTTAAAATAGGCCAGAGGAGTCACAATTGCTGTCTTCTGGGTCATTAAAAACAAAAGGAAAGAGAACAAGGAAATAGGAAAGAGTTGTTTACTCTAAATACACAAAAATGATGGCACAAAAAGTAAATGCCTGATCTGACCACAAAAACCTGTTTCTTGAAAATATGTTAAGGGTTTTGTAACAGATTGAATGTGAGAGTCTGCCTCTGCCTTCAAATAGAACTGTGAAGACAGAACTTGTTCAGTTTGAGCTGAATAACATGATGTGACTACTCTTGGAGACTGGCATTAAACTTAGTGACTTGGGGTTTCAAAATGAATTCTAGAATTCTTTCATATTATTTTTTCAAGTGTCCAAAGTGCTTTACAATATCAAAGCTACAATTAAAAATATGCCTGTTAGAAAGGACGGGAGGTAAGAATAATAATAATGAAAGAAAATCACAATCAAAGGAGCAGTGATCAGGAATTTTCTGCTACAATTCCTCACTTCTCAGGGGAACCTTCCCTGGCTGCCTCCTACCTTGCCTTGTCTACTCATGTAGGTTATCTTTATTCTGAAATGAAACTCTTCTGTCTAGTGATCCCTGTTAACCCAGTGGAGATTGAGGTGCAGGTTATCTCTTCACTCTCATAACTAGATGGCAGTAATTTTCTCCCTCCACTTCAGGTGAGCATAAGTTCATGTTGTCTACTCTGTAAGGCAAAAATTGTGCAGCTTCCAAATGATGGAGTAGCTGAAATCACAGCTGTTAGTTCATGTACCTGTAGCTGTGTATCATACGCATCACCACTGCTCCTTACTTGTTCTTGTGCTTTAGCAAGCCTGTTTAACAGGGATGAATATAGATGAGAGATTCAGAGACCTCACTCAGCAAACAAGATCCTAGTTTCTCTTGGCCAATGTTCATCCTTGTATTGTTTCCTTGTCTCTGCAGCTTCCTATTGTTGAAAAAATAAGGATCATTGCTCAGAAGGTGTATGGAGCTCAGGATATCGAGTTGTCTCCTGCTGCCCAGTCTCAGGTTGATCGTTACACCCGGCAGGTAAGAGCACCAGGGAATTGTGCAGGCAGGTACCTGTTGGATGTGAGTCTTGGGAAACCTCAGGGTGTAAATGTTCTCAGACTGGAGTGTTAAGTCAAGCTTTGCTGAAAGGCATGAGCTTACCCATGGTGGTGAACTGTGGAGGTCAGTATGGGTTGGTTTGGATTTGGTAGAACAGAATGGTTTTAACCTTGAAGGCCATCTCCTGTGAGATATGAATGGAGTTCAGAATACTTCTGAGATTGTCCATGAAACTGTACTTTCTGTGCAGTTTGGGTTACTCTCCTAAACCTGACAACTGTGTATCTGCAAAAGTTGCTGCTAGCAAATGTAACCAATTTTAGCATGAGAGTGTTCATTTCTACCTTCAAAAAAGAGTTTGCAAACACAGTAAGACCTGTGCACAGCTATACACATTGATAATAAAGGTCCCAATATTTGTAAAATCTTCTGATTTCTTTCTGTTCCTATTACTTTCAAGGAGTTATGAATACTAGAACATGAAATACATCACCTATCCTAAAGCATGTGAGAGCATGTTACAGTTTGAAAAGTTTTGAGACCATGTGGAGAGGTGAATGTGTTTTTTGTAGTGGAATGGCTTCTGAACATAAATGTGGCTGGAGCCTTTCTGTCAGAAAATAGAAACAATATGTTATGTCCAGGAAAAATTCCAGAGTAAACTTCAGCAGCTTGGTCAGACAAGCAGAAGTCCTTGGTCAGACAGGTGGACAGCCATCTTCCCTAAAATGCAAACTTCCTGAGAATTAATTTGATTTTTCTAAATGGAAAAGAAGGTTTCTTAGTGTACTTGAAGCTAAATAATCCATGCCTTTTTTTTTTTCATCTGTGATTCTCTAATCCGTTTTTCAGTCTAAGTGTTAGTATTTTAGAAAATGTTCTTACAATGTCACCTAAAGAGTTGTCAGCACTGGGCTGCAGAGACAATTCCCTGAAGTGCTGCCTCTCCTCCTGCCCTGTTTGTAAAAGAATTGAACAGAAGAGTGGAAGGTGCCTGACTCAAGATTAATCCATAACTTGGAGATAAATTATGGGCAGGGGGAGCTGCTGAGGCACTTTTCCTGATTTTCTCCCACATTTTCAGTAATTAGTGCACTGACATTAGTGAAGGGGGTGCCATCGCCTCATGCAGGTTTTTTCTTGTTTAAAAACAAAGGAAAGGAAAGCATCATGAGCACCATCTGTGTTTACCCCCACAAAGACATTAATACCCTTAGAAAATTTTGGACTCTGAATCCTGGTGTCAAGTTGCTGTCTAACCGGGTCATTAGAGCCCAAAGGGAACTGCTGTATGAGAGGTTTCTAGAAGATACTGATAACAAAACAAAAACATAATGTGCCTTTACTGTGATTTTAAAAACATTTTCCTTTTATTTTTTTTCCTTTTTTTTTTTTTTTTTTTTTTTGTTAGGGATTTGGAAATCTTCCCATTTGCATGGCAAAGACTCACCTATCCCTCTCCCATCAGCCTGAGAGGAAGGGTGTTCCCACTGGTTTCATTTTGCCGATTAGCGATGTGCGAGCCAGCATTGGAGCTGGATTCATCTACCCTCTGGTAGGAACGGTGAGTGCAAAGCATTCCACTCATTAACTCCCCTTTCACCCAGCTTGACAGGGAAGTGCATTTCCTGTTTGCCTCTAAAAATAAATGTGTAGAACCATGTGAGTTCTTGCTTTTGTGTGATAATCTTATCCTCAAACTTTATGTAGATCTGCATTGATAGGAAAAGATAATCAAGAAAATGCAATGTCATATAAGAGCTTTGACTGTCAGGTCTGAGAGAATGGCTCTTGCTGTTGTTTCTGTTGCTGTTGTTTGTAGGTTAGTCTAGGGTATTTAGGCACCCTAATGCCACAGAAAAATTAATTTACTTGTCGTTGCCTTTTCTTATTCAAATTGTAGCCTGTAAACAACTAGCTAGATATTATTCTAAATTTTAAATCTTTTATCCATCATTACAAACCATTTCAATGCATTTAGATTGAAGGAATTGTGTTGGGGAATAGAGTATGCTTAAAATAATTGCTCTTCAGCTGATGAGCCTGCTCTGCTCCCAATCTTTATGAACATCACTAGTGGTGCTGTAAAAGTAAGTTATGGTGGGAAGGGGTAGATTTTTAACTGCAGAAGTAATAGCACATTCCTTCTCCTTTATTAGAGATTTAAGCAATGAGGTGATAAAAAGAGGCAATCATCATCCTTTCTTCCTATCCTTCCTTACAAGTACAGACTCAGATTAGGAAGCTCCTGATATTTCTTCCCTTGCAGGCCTTATCGAAATAGCTGAGAAGTGAGTTGGCTCATGCCTTCTGCCAACCACGTACATCTTAATCCAAGCAGCAGTTGAACTGCATCTGACATCTCCTAGCTGGAGTTATTACTTACACATAGCTGATTCATGGGATGGTGCTGGAGAAGGGATGTAAAAGCCATTGCGTTTCCGGAAAGAGTACTCTCCCAATGTTATCTCATCTTCCCAGAGCACGGCCTGATTTCCTTGTGCAGCAGTACACTTAGGAAAGGTTGAAAGTTTCTAATCTATTGTCCTGAATTCCCTCCAAAACAATCAAGTGTTTGAAATGAGGAAGGAAGTACTTTTTGACCAGGAGGGTTCCTGGAGTTCAGGAAACTGTGTCACTTTAAGTCACTGGACTTGGGGATACGCTTTCCTTCTGCATGACCACATTATGCACATCCTCCAGAAGCAGAGCACAGCTGTGTATTTAAATTGTGTAAGACCAAATTCCAGTTACTGGTGACAGGGTTAAAATTTGTCAGAACTTCTAGTATCTCCTTCATGGCCTGGATTCAAGTTTGCACTGCAAGTTGTGTGTCATGAAGTTATGAGAAGGAGTGCATGTGAGTAATGGGCAACAACTAATTCAAATCCATGAGGGAGCTTTTCTGTTGGATGTCAGAATGAAATATTCTTGGGTTGAGCTTTCTGAATGAGTCACACCCTGCATGCTTTGCTATAAACTAGCTGCAGTTCGGTGTCATAAATCCATAGAAACTGTCCATAGGAGCAGTATAAACTAAACCAGTTCAAGGATTACCTCTTTCTGTTACCATTTGGAAACCAAAAAATTAAGTTCTTTTGAAGGATATTTTGTATATGAGATTTCTTTTTGGAGGAGAGTGTAAAAAGTACGTCTAAGTTAGTTAGCCTGACTTTGGTGAGAAGCAGTATTAGCCATGGAACCTCTCCCATATCCTGAGCTGGGAAGGCAGTATAGCCTGTGTTATGTATTCCAAGAGAGTTTGTAGGCGAGGTATTGTATAAACATAAGATCCCCAAGAGGTAAAAATGTAAATACATGGACATCGATCATTGGTTGTTTAGAAAAATATTGCTAATGCTCAGGAATGTAATGCTCAGGAATGTGGGACAGAACAGTTCTTGGAACCATCACAATTGCTACAAATCAGAATGAATGAATGAATTTGAATGTATTCCTAACATCGTTAACACACAGTTCTTTCTTTAGAATTAAATTTATAGCAAGAGGTCCAACTTGCTGCCTTTCAGAGTGGAGAGTTGTGAGCATCATGAAACAAACTTTTATAATGTAGTTGCACCATGACTTTTGAAACCACTTTTCTAATTTGTCGCCTTCAGATTTTTTGTGTGCGTTGTTGTCAGCAACTATGTCTTAGGGTTAGTGTTACTTTTTAAGTGGTGCAAGAAGAAATATTTTTCATGTCTAGCTTCAAAACTGAAAACCTTCCCTTGGCATTTCTCTTACAGAAAGCTATCTGATAATAGCTTCTCTTAATAAAGCTATCTGAAAATGTCTACAAGAACAAAGCAAGTATAAAAGGGCACGTCCTGAAGGCTTAGAATGGTTGGAAGTCAATGTTGTGAGTAGAGGGATTACAGAAATCCCAGTGACAGCCTATGGTGAAAAGATCCAGTCATGACAGTGGACTAGATTTCTTTATGTAGGAAAAGAAGAAGGAGCAGTACAAAATTTTTTTCCCTTCCACTGCTTGCTGGCTAATTGTATTAATGGAGAGGCTCCTTAATACCTAAGCTGCTCAGAACCTTCTTACAGCTAAGGCTTTTCTGATGGCAGGAAAAAAATGCTATTTTTCATTAAAATTGTAGTGATAATTCTGATGCTAATTAAATGTCAAACGCCATTCTCAGAGCATATTTTTTACCAGGCAAACTTCTCATATTCCAACCTGTCAGAATTGATCAGTAAAGCAGGTTGTTAAGAGTTCTGCTCCAATGTAATGGGTAAGAGCATTACAAATAAGAGAGGTAAGTACTGCTGAAAGATAATAAACTATCTACAGTGACTAGCATTTGTAGTTTAGCCTTGTCACTAGCACATGCAAAGTAATGAGATTTGTATTTATCCCAGCTCTGATACACAGTGATTTTTTTTTAAACTAAATATTTAGCATGTTGTCTTCATATTCTCTAAGCAATATTTGGTTTGTGTTATGGTTGGCTCCAGTTCCCATACAGCATGGAAGTCTTTCCAGGAAAAATGAGCTGAGTCTTATCAGAGGAAATCAGCAGTGAAACAAGAGGTGCATTTAATTAACACTGGCACAGCTTTTATCCAAGTTCTCTGAGACCATGACCCAGAGGGCTACATCACTCTCGCAGGTGGACTGTTGACATCATTGCTTGGCTTAACAGAGTGATGGCAGGAAAGCTGCTGGAGTACATGTAGGAAACCAGTGAGGTCATTCACTAGCAATGCTTGGGTGGGGAGTTATTAGATTTTTTGTAGTTTGTGTGTTTCTCTCCACACCCACCCAAAAAGCCATAGCAGTTTGGTGCTTTCTCACATTCAGCTACATTTCCATTGTTCCTTTTCATGTGAGTTGCAAGAATGCAGGAAGGTCATAGAAATAAAACCTGTTGCCTTTTGCCTTTGGGAAATGATGCTACCAAATCACTGCTGCAGGAAATAAATCAGTGTTTGAGTCACAGTGAGATTTTTAAGCATGTACTACTCCAGCCATGCACTTTCATTTCAATGGGTTAAAATTACAGGCATGGTCACTCTGAAAATATGTGGAGCCTTTGGAGTCATGGCCAGCTTCCAAATTCTCACAATGAACTGACATCCTTCAGATATCAACATATCTGAAGAAAGGTCAACCTATTACAGAAATATTTTTCTCCTCGTAGAGAAAGAAGTTCAAGTCTCTGGAGCTAGTGCTGAAACTATATCCCCTTGGAAGGAACTCTTGGGGTGACCCAGTGCAGTTTGAAATCAGTGCATGGAAAGAACAAAGCTCTAGCTCACTTGTGGGTGAGAGCCAGGACTGCCCTGCCAAAATATTACCTGGATATTGTAAGAGGGAAAAGACCTCATAAGTAAATATTTTTATTATTACTTGCAGAAGGAAAATATTGTTCCCCGTTGAATTAATTTCTTCTTTCTTAGTGGTTAGGAGCATATTAAGTTTTGAGAGTGTCTATTGAACATAAGCTGGAGTCCAGGCCACCTGAAGTGAAATTGCAGGTTTTCAGTAGTGCATGATGCTCAGATTGCCTCCAAACTGTCATTTTGTCACTTTTCTCAGGTGCTTTTATGGGACAGATGAATAATAATTGTCTGATTGCTCAACTCATCCTGGTGATCTTGTAACACAGGGTAGCATTTCAAAAACATAAATGACGGTGAGGTTTATATTTGCTTTGTAAAACATTTAGCTTACAGTTCAATTTTGTATTGTTTACAAAGGATTTAAGCTCTGCTAGGTATTCTGACCACTCTTGGTCCAAAAAATGTTCTTGGAGATGTGGCATTTGGCAAATGCCTTTGGTGTTGTATAGTTGCTGTGCTGTAGCAGTGCTCAGAACAGCTAGCTGTGAAAGCTAGGTGCTCACAGACTCTGTGGGCAGCTTTTGAGACAACTGCAAGAAGTGTGTAAGCAGTGAGAGTAAAGGAAAGCCATGAAATTCAACTCATGTAGGAAAGTAGGTTAACAATTGTTTAGTCCTAAATTGGAAATTGGTAACAGGGAAAGAAAAGCTGCCCTCTGTTAGATGCTGTGCCTTTGTATCTATCACAGTAGGTGATAGATGAGGGAGAGGGGTTTTCTGAATTACAAAGGCTGCATCATTCCTGTCCAGTGACCAGCTATGCACACATGGAAATGCTGAATGATGTTCTACTTGGGGGAAGGCTGAGGGGTTATTCAGGATAGGGTTGATGGGCTGGGGGTGACCAGATAGACATGATTGATGGCTGGAAGTGAGGGTGGGGACAATCACCTTCAGACTGTTGTGTCTAAAAGCCAAAGGCTGAGAGGTTAGTTAGTAGGCTGAGGTTAGTGTAATGGCAGGAAATCCACTTCTGGCCCTTGGTGGATTGCATGATGTGGTTGTGATGGTATTGGGCTGGCCAGAGAGGGGATGGTCTCTGTAGATGAGGCAGGAATAGTCCTAAGTGAATGATTTAGCTGAAGGGCTGAGGAAAAAAATTGTAGATTATAACGGAATGGTTTGCTTTTGCAAACATCCCACCTGTGTGTGCTATGAGGCAGTTAAAATTCAAGGATGGCAGTGTCCATTTGTGATCAGAAGATGGGAATAGAAGATTGAGGGCAGGATTGGAGAGTTGGGATTGGCTGGAAAGGAAGAAACTGAGAGTTGTACTGATGGGAAGAGATACCTGTGAAATGATTTGGAGACACATCCAAGATGTACATGGAGAACTGGAAGAGGACACTGACATAAAAGCCACAAGGGTTAAAGAGCTTGGAAGATGTTCCAAAAGCATTAGTTAAAACAATGAGATGATCTAAGATCTGGGCAGGAAGAAGTCATGTGAGTAATGAATGTAGTTACAGGAGAGCAGAACATGCCTTGCTGATGACTAAGGATTTTTTAAATTTAAGAGGAAAAGAGTAGAGTTTATCTGGCTTGAAAACATCATTATCATTTCTGTAACTTTTGAAAGGGAATAGAAAAGAATGTATTTAAACGGTAGAAATTTCCATATAGTCTGTGCGTTTACTGTTTAATTCACCTGTTTTAAAGTGATGTGGATAAGCCAGTGCTTGTTGGAAATACAGAGTAAATATACTTTGCTTTGGATCACTGTACCTCCATGCCATGGCTGTGACACAGGCATATGGTAAAATACTCTCTTACAACCTGAAACAACACCCAAAAAACCCCACAAACCAGCCTCTCTTCCTCCTCTGCAGTGTCTTGACAGATAATAAAGACAAGACACTTAGATCCTATATAGTTCATGCTGTCACTCTTGACTGCTGTTCATTTGCTAGTAAGCATTATTTAACCTACATCATAATAATGTACCATATATTGCCTCTTCTGAATGAAAGTCCATGTCCCATTGCTGGCCAGATTAAATTTGTAGTTTATTATTGCTTTATTCCACCTAATCTTACATTCCTTGAGGGCCAGCACTTTAGTTAGAGAAATGAATGAATGGTTTTCATTTGTTTTCTACCAAGAAGAAAAAAGTTTTTTAGGGGTGTGTGTGTGTTATTCAGTGAACTGAATTGCTGAAGGAAAACCTGTTTTTTTGGGACAGGATGAAATCACTAAATAACGTATCAAATAAGAAAATAGACCCTGTGGTTTGGTAAGCTATTTAACGTTTAGTTTTGATGAGATTTTTTCTTACTACAACCTCCATTTTAAGCAATTCTTGTATGACTCCTGTGAAATTATTTCTTTGTATCCAGTGTCCACTATTTTCCAAAATAATTTTCCCATCTTACCATGTCAGAGAGGTTTTTTTTATGCAAATGTTAAATGTGATTTTAAATAAAATTACTTTTTAGTGACAAAAATGAACCAAGTGTATTTCTTGTATCAATCAGGTTTCCTTGGTCATCTTTTCCAAGTATATTTATATTAAATACATCCATAGAAATGTAACGTTATGTTTAAGCTCTTAAACATGTCAGTGTTAACCTAAAGTAGTTTATCTGAATAGGTAAACTTAAAACTTATTTACAAGTACAAGAGGTGACTTTCATGTTTCACTTTAGCCAGAAAAAGTTTCAGACTGATCCCCTGAAAATGCATTTTGATGGTCTCCCATCTCTTGAGGGAATTTTACCTAACCTCCTTTGCTTTACATGTGAAAGGGCATGGAAGGCATGGTGGATCAGAGCTCAGAGCAGCTGCAGAGGAATTTCCCAAGCTGGTGTGCCAGGCTCAGGAGTGCTGGAGCAGATGTTTTCAGTTAAGAGGAGCTGACTCGGCACAGCAGCCCAGGCAGCACGGATTCACTGATCACGGGCAGTGCCTGGCCAGTGCAGACAAGTTTAAACAATGCAGGAACCAAGAGAGCTCGTTGTGCTCTGGAACAGTTTTGTTCATGGTGGTTATGAATGCCTTGCTCTCATCAGAGCTGGGAAGTTGTATGTAATGAACTCAGTGCAGCTTAGGCTTGCAGATGCCATCGGTGCAGGCAAATGGGAATCACCTGGAGTGCACATGGAGCCAAAGGCACACCTCTGGGAAGGCATCCTTTGCTCAGGGCCTTCAGGGGGCCTGGGAGTCATTAAGATCCTACCTGTGATCATAACCAGTTTGGGTATGTCTTCTCTCTGTTTCATTCCTTTGTCTCTGATTTACAGTCCATGATCCTCGGTAACAATGGATATGGCTGCATCAGTTAAGGAAAAAACAAGATGCTGATATTCCATATGGAGAGTAGGGCTCTTTAAATGATGTACATTAGCTTATTTGCTCAGGGCTTGCTTGTAACAAAGATGTATCAGTTAAAAGTGGGAAGTGCAATTTGGACAGAAGCCAGCACCAATTTTGGACAACTGCCCTTGGATTTTATGCATGACTTCAGAGAAGAAATAGGGATGTTGCAGTGGGAGTGCAGGCACATGCAAGTCTGAGCAGTTAGTGAATGCCTCTTGCTGGGTGTTCTGCAGGGCAAAGAGAGAAGCAGGTGGGTGAATCGTGGCAGCCTCTCTGTGGTGCAGCAGTGCTGCCTGCCCACCCTGGTGCCAGCCTGCAGCTCTGACCCTGCTGGTTGGCACACCTGATGTGTGTCCAGAGCAGATAAATGGGTTTGCTTTAGAGCTCATCCAATCAGCCTGGCACGTGTGGTCTTTGATCAGATGTGAAGAGCTCAAAAATCAGTGTATGGAATGCCTTGAAACAGCGGTGTTAAGGGTTAGATAATGCTATCCATGTGGAAGATGTACAGACTTAAGCATTAGAGAGGGCAGCCAGGTATTTCTTCCCCCATTCATGATATTTTGGGTGACTTGCTGTGGGAAGAGGCTGATGCTGCCAGACAGCAGAGTCACTGAATCTGATTGCTTTGGGGCAGGTTGGGTATTGCTGCTGCCTGTCATGGTTCAGTGTGGTAGCAGCAGCCATCCTGTCACTTCCAGCTTTCTGCTGTTCCTCTGTATAGGGAAAAAATGAAATTATGTTTCATGCTCCCTATTTTTGCTTGTTCATCCTGATTAGCTTCCTCAGTTGAAGAAACTGAAATTTCTGAAAAGGCTCTCTATGGCTCAAATGGAAAATTTAGAGATTCAGCCATTCATTAAGGAATAAGTAGTTACTTTTTTAAACTATGTGCAATTTTTTTGAGAAGCTATCTTGTGCTCACCTAAAGGAAAAAAAAAACATCATCCTTTCAACATTCATACAGATGCACTTTTCAAATGCTGATTTGCAAATTTTAAAAAGATTGATTCCTCGATAGCAGCAAGAAACTTTACAGTTTGGATCAAGTGAGTGAAATTTTTCCAGCCTGTCCAGTAAGACAAACTATCTAGCAGATGTAGATAGCTGTATATTTGAGCTTGGCAACTTACTGTTACTGAAACTCTAAAAATGATTTAGGGCTAATAGCAGGAACCTAGCTGGAGGCTGCAAGTCTGTGAGTGAACAGTTTTATTGAGTTCTGGATAAATAAGGTGAAAGATGTTTTGAACTTAATAATGTTCCCAGCAACTTGCTTTCTTTCGTTAAATTGTGACATATAAAATAAACAGTGTGCTAATTAACATAAAAGAGGAATGAATATTTGTGCCTTCTGGTCAAGGGATTATCCTTGTTAAAACAGGAAATGGACTCTGATTTCCTTTTTTTAAGTATTTTCTCCATAAACTTTGTATGACAATGTGAGGTTAAAAATAGGTTATAATTTTAGACAGTAAAATATATATCTATTATTAGTTAACAAATAGCTTTTACAGGGAGGGAAGGACATTTTCCAGATTGTTTTACATTGAAATAAATGCATCCTGCATTTGTTATGCACAAAATAGTATTTACTGAGAAATTAGAAACTGAGCTTCTCTGATTTATTATGTTGTGACATGGACTATAGAAGCTGCAATACTCAACATTTACATACTTTCTCTTTGTATTAGTAATTTGCTAGACAAGCAAAATTTTTACTTTTATTTTAAAATAAGGAGTCCAGAGGTACAAAGAGTAAGGTCCCCCTGACAATTCTGGGACAGGACCATGAATAAAATTCACAATTTCCTGGCCTACAAAATCATGAGATGTTTATGTCTAAGAATGTGAAGAATCAGCATGGGGTGTTTCCATTGGAGTAGGCTGACCTACATTCTGTGCACAATGCTAAAAGATAAAGTTATGCTGCTACTCCTCCCCTACTCCACCCACCCACACCCCCACATAAAAATCCTAAAGTATTTCCTGAGATATTTCTCATGTGTCCTTATTTTAAAAAATACAAAATGTACAAATGCTGGCATGCTGAATTTTCCTTTTGATAAGTGGTAATGGGTTTGCTTTGAAAAGAGCTATCTTTCTTTACTTATGAAATGATGAAAGGCCATGAATAGAGCATTACCTTATGACCAACTTGGCTTCACATCAAGTCCTGTGTGCAGTTTTGGGTGCCACATTAAAAAAAAAGGTTATAAAGCTATTAGAGAGCATCCAGAGGAGAGATGGTGATGGGTATGGAGCAGAAGCCTTTTGAGGAGCAGCTGAAATCACTTGGTTTCTGAAATGAACAGCAGAGGAGACTGAGGGGAAGACCTCATGGCAGTCTACAACTTCCTCTCTCTGGTGGCCAGTGCCAGGGCCCGAGGGAATGGCAGGAAGGAGTGTCAGGAGAGTGTTCCCAATGAAATGTGCCTGATAGTGCTGCCATCTGGGACAACTGCAAAAGATCTGAGATGTGGCACCAGATGGGTGGGTGTTCACTTTGACAGCAAAGTTTGGCTTCTTTGAGATCATTTTGACTCTTACCTCCATAACCATCCAGTGGATGATAATCCCATGCTAGCTATACCAGTGCTTGACACTTTACAGGTTAATGCCTGGCAACTGGACATTCAGCTTTTCTTGAAGTCATATAGAAATGCCTGATACAAATGGAACAGTCTTTTTAACTGGTTTCACATTTTTAATAATGTTTTTTAATAACATGTCAAAATTTGGAGCTAGTAGGCTAAACGGTTTCTCTCTAGGGACTCCATATTTTCAGAAGGTAAAATTCTATAATTGCATTATATTTTAGGCTGGAGTGCCTGACCACAGCATCTTTGTTTAATAACCATGTTTCTTTAGACAACATAAGGAGCTGGGCTTTAGGCTTAATAAGAAAAGGTAGTGACATGAAGAAATTCAGAATGAGCTATTCAGTCATAAATAAGAATGTTGCAATTGGAAAGAAAGTATTTTAGAAATGTTGAAGTTCTGCACGAGCTGTCCTACTTCAAGACCAGCAATGCTCTGAAGACTTTGAGTCTAAAGTTAACCTCAGTGAGAGTACATGCTTTCAGGAAAACTAGTGAGAATTAGGTAATCAGGTCATGGTTCCTTTTCTGCACAGCTGCTCAGGGACTATTTTTTGATGTCACTTTTTTACAGTTTTTTTACTTCACTTTTTTTTAGTTGGAGACTACATGTCTACAGCAATTTTAAAAGCATGGTTGAGTCCAAATCAACTGTTTCTCTTTTTTTACAAATATGCAAAATTACATAAAGATACTAATTTTCAATGATCATTTAGCAACCAAGACATCAATGATTAAATATGTGGAGGCTTGTGATACTTGCAGAAATATCATTTATATCCCCTTCAATCTTCAGAAAATCTTGCTCTGAATCTCCTTAAATTCTGGTTTTATACTCAAAAGCAGTGTATAAAGGAGCACTGTGTGTGTGTGGATGAGAAAGCTGCATTGTTGCATGGGAAAGGATTGCTTCATAACTCTCACTGAAGTGGCAAATCTTTTGGATCTTGTAAAGCACCTACCAGGCTGACACCCTACAAACACTGAATATTGAGTGTGTCTTGAGGTGACTTTCTGGTCTCACTGTCGCAATCAAATGAACATACCAAAAGCAAAAGCAGCAGAGAAATGTAGAAAATGTGTTTGCCTTTTAGTAAATCATCAGTAAGCTCTTACACTGAGATGATCTGGGTTTGTTACTTGCTCACTCAGTAAAAACAACCAGTAGACTGAGACTGGAAGAACTATGACAATTTGTCACCTGTAGAAACCTGTTGTACTATTCCTAATCTTTTTTAAGATTAACTTAGATAAGTGAAAATAAGTCTCCTGGCTTGATTTTACTTTTTACTTATATTTTTTGACAAAACAGCATGAAGTTCAACACCACTTAAGAGTTCCTGCTTGACTCCTTATTTTCAGTCAGCTCTGAGAGGCAGAAGTACTTCTGGAGAAGTGTACTTGGGGACACCTGAGACAGGTGGAATCTCAGTGGTGTTAATTTATATTACATTTCTTTTTCTTTTAGGCAATGGTATTTATAACATAATATGACAAATGCACCCCTGAAAAAGAAGTGGTTAACATCACATAGGTGATACCACTGAGTTGTTTTTTACCAGTTCCATTTGCAACATTTGCCTCATGCTGCTCAGAAGTTACTGCATTTGCACAGCTCTCAAAAACTGCTGGGGCTCACTGCTAATCTGAGAGTTTGTGCAAGAAAGCTGTATGACAAAAGCTGTGACTTTTACCTTTCTTTGATTCATGAAATAGCCCAAAATACAGGGGTCTGTGGTTATTTTCCTGGAAAACAAAAGCTAGTCTGGTATCTTATATGAAGTACTGTTCATATTATATTATAAATGCCCGATTTCCCTGCTCACAGTAGAGTTCCCTTGTGAGCATCTTCAGGCTTCATTCAGCCAGTGGTTGTTCAGAAGGCTGTTCTGCAGATTTTTCTCACCATCCAGCTCATCGTTTTGGCTCAGATCCAATTTCAAAGTTTCCAAAAGTGTTACTACTATGCAGGATATGTGCCTGTTTGAAAGGATGTTGATATATAAATAGTGCTTCTGCTCTCCTATAATTTTAGTTTTAATAGAATCACAGAATCAATTAGTTTGGAAAAGGCCTCTGAGATCATGAATTTCAACCTGCCACCTAACACCACCTTGTCAACTATGCCATGGCACTGAGTGCCTCTTACAGTCTTTTCTTAAAGACCTTCAGGGATGGTGACTCCACCACCTCCCTGGGAAGTCCAATCCAATCCAATTTCTAATCAGCCTTTCTGTGAAGAAATTTCTCATCATACCCAAACTGAACCTCTCCAGCTTGAGGCTACCTCCTCTCATCCTGTTGCTGGTTGCCTGGGAGAAGAGGCCAACCCCTGCCTGGCTACAGGTGGTCATCCCTGAGCCTCCTCTTCTCCATATTAAACACCCACAGTTGCTCATCAGACTTGTGCTCCAGACCCTTCACCAGCTCTGTTGCCTTTCTCTGGACTCACTCCAGCACCTCAATGTCCTTCTTGTAGTGAGGGGCCTGGAACTGGACAGAGCACTCCAGGTGTGGCGTCACTGCAGGGGAATAGTCACTTCCCTGCTCCAGCTGGCCACACTATTGCTGATTCAGGGTGCCACTGACCCTTCTTGGCCACCTCACATTCAGCTGCTGTTGATGAGCACCCCCAGGTCTTTCTGTTTGGGCAGCTTTCCAGCTGCTGTTCCCCCAGCCCGTGGCACTGCTTGGGCTTGTTGTGACCCAAGTGTAGGACACGGCACTTGAACCTTGTTGAACTTCTGTAAATGCCCATTCACACCCAGCCTCAACAGGGAGCATTCCTGCTCTTGAATGCACTGTATCACTATTCAGAGGAAATGTATTTGCTATACAGATCAGTTCCTATTCGTCTTTGCCACTGACCAGCATTTTTTGAGTGGTATCTCTTTCTTGTTGGAAGTGTTTTAAGGATTTCTGTGTATTTATGTTGAAAAGGCAGTTTTCCACCCATTGGTTTATACATGTTTGACTTAATTCATAATGTTATTACTGAAGGTGGAGTGCAATGAATGAAGCAGTCACATGTGATGTAAGAAGAATTTCCTTATAAGTACAGAAAAATGTAAATTGTGGGAATGAATTTGTTGATAGAAGGGTGCTTTTAGTTTGATAATCAGGTATTTGTGGAAAATTTCTCTCTAACTGGAGAGATTTCTGCTGACAGTTGAGAGTATTAGGAGTCATCATTCTGTTGTTTACCCACATTTTGTTTGGATTGTGGACTGCATTGAATGTATGCATTTTTTTACCCATTAAACCATGCCTTTGTTGTGTTCAGTTTTAGTACATGTCTAAATTTATATGATTTTATAGATGACTATCATATCTGCATTGTAGTGGTCAAAAGCCTAATCTTTTTCCTTCTTTTATTCCACCTTTTCCATCTCTTTTTTTTTTTTTTTCTCTTTTTTTTTCCCATGGGAGCTGTTTTGGCACCTAGAGGCAGTTTTTATTTTGATGTGTTTGACATAAAGGATGGGATGTGTCCAGTTTGGGAAGCAGAAAAGCTAGTGGAGGAAGAAAAATTGAATCATTGCATTGCAGAAATTAAGAATATTCTTTCTGGTTCTTCAAATATAAATAGTTTTCGGTTTCAGTTCAGGATATGCATGAGAATAAATTTCAATTAAAGGGCTTTATTTAAGTGGAGAGAATTTAGCTATGTTGTTGGAACCATAAAACTTAACATTTTGTGGAAACAAAATGGCAAACAAGATTATGGCATACATTAAACATAGAATGTGTAATTTACAACTTTAGGGATCCAGCCAAGAGGAAGCTGTATATTAAAAAACCAAAAAAACCCCCGAAAACAACAAAACCACCCAATAACCACATACATGCACTTCTTGGGATCAGTCCTGCACTGAAAAGCATGTGTATCCAAATGTGGGATTTTTCTGTGTGGTCAGAATTTCAAAATGTGCATGCCAATATTCCTGAGTTCATTTGAGGAATGGAGGTGTTTCCATGTGCCAGCAACACCTGCGCAGAAGAGCAGGAGCGTGAATACCCTCAAAATGTGTGTTGTTGCCTCCTTCCTTCTGCCTGATTAGTTGTAAAGGGGAGGCTTGCTGGCCCCATCTCTGTGTCACTCAAATCCCCATTTTACTCCTTGAGTATGAAGTGCTACATCCCTTTCCATTAGTGTCACTATGTCTTGTTCTTCCAGGCTCCTCAGAAAGGACAGAGGGTGGGGAGGGAGGTCAGTTAGGAGACTTCTGGCTTCTTCCAGGCATGAGCGAGCCAGGGAATGTACTGAATGAAAGGTGTGTTCTTAATAGTACTTGCTTGAGCAGTAAGCAGCTTTTACATCCTAAATTCAATCTCTGTAAGTCCTGAACTTTTCGTGATCTTCAGCTCTCTGCTCCAGCTCTCCTTCACATGTTGTGTTGCTGTTTATGGGCTGGTGTTGCTGGCTCTCTCTTAACTCAGACGTAACCTCTGGAAACCAAGGCAGTCTGCTGTATTAAGGCTCCGGCCAAATGTGATTCTTGGAAGACATAATTTAGCCTTTGCCGCAGAATAGGCTCCCACTTTTTAAAATTGTTTTGGTAAATTGTACTTTGCCCTCCAGTAAAGTTTACTCTGCAGTTTAGTGAAAACCAACAAAAAGAAAGCAGAAGGGCAATTTGTGTGAAGCCTCAAAGAATTTCTTGTAGGTAAATTCATAGAAAAAGTTGACAAATTTAAGGAAAATTTGGAGGAAAGATTGCCAAGTGCATAAAATACATTTGCTTTAATTGTAAAATGAATTCATACCTTCAGCTAAATCAATTTTAACTGAAGTGCTCTTATTTGGGCCAGTGCTGTTGGTTGTGTTGCATTAGTGTCATTTTGCATGAGGTAAAATTACCTACAGAACCACATTAAATTGAAATTGCTACACTTGTTTGTAAATTGAGGAGAAACCCCCAGCGATTCAGAGGAAGACAATCTGAATCTGTTCTCTCTGTGATGCCGTCATTAGGTCTGCTTTTCTAAATAGATGGATTAGTGTGTTCATCTCTAGTGCAGGTCATGGGGAGGCATTGCCAAATAGTTTGTATTAGTTCTGTTCCATCTGTGTAATAAGTCTGATGCAACTTACTGCAGTGAGAAATTCCCAAGATAAATCTACTCTACTGAGGAAGTGTTAAAAGCAGCTGCTACAGGACAGCAGTTTCTTACAAATGATGAATGAAGCTGGAGGAGCTGTTTTAAACCAACAGAAAACTAAAAAACTCTCTGGATTTTGGTATTTGGAAAAATAACTAAGTTAAGAATTAATTGACTTTTTTGTGTTCAAAGATAAAATGGGAAAGAACATGCCTAAGGTAAATGCATCTGGGGCCTATTCTTTTTCTGTTTTGTGTATCCTGTGATGTACTTCAGTCCAACTGTGAAAGAAACTGTAGGAGGAATAGACTTTCAGAGGAAATTAGCTGCTGAAATTTATTTTTTTTAATCTGTAGAAATAATGAAAGAAAACCATTTCCAAAAAAGAGGGGGGAAAGGCAATCAGCTGTTTCTGCCTTTTCACAACCTCTAAATAATGTTATTTTCAGCTCTACCTAATTCTAACAGCTCTATATAATTTCCATGGAAGAAAAGATTAATTACATTTAAAATTATCTGGCTTTGGATGCAATGGCATATTGATTCCTAATTCCACTGAGAATGGGTTTTAAGATGCATATGATAAATTCTTAATAAGTAGTTCTTTACTGCAGCTTTAAAAATGCAGTTCTCAGAAACCCTCAGTATCTTTAAATTCCTTTCCTTGTTTACTTTGGCTATTTAGACTTTGAGGTCTTCAAAACTGGAATTTCTCCTAGTTCACAGGCACCAGGACAAAATTGTTCCTGAAGTTCAGGCTACAGAGATGGATGTTGCTTGTACTGCATTATAAATGGTATTTATTCTCAGGTCTCAGAGAGCTATAAGGACTCTATAATGTCATTACTGCTGCTTCATTGTTTCTATCTTTTAGCAACTATCTTCTGAAGTCATGTGCCTCTGTTCTTTGCATTTTGCTGATGAGATCTGTCTGTTAGTTCAGCTAGTGTTTTTCTCTGCTTCCTGCTATGTTTTCCCAAGTGGCTTTGGTACCATCCCTGTTTGCACAGGACATATTTCCCCTATTTTTTTCCAGGCCATCTCATTCACCTCACAGCACTTGTTTCTTCTCCCTGTACTGTTTTCCCACATGTCCCTTCAAAGAATAAATAGCTTTCCTAGATATAAAAAATAATGTTGCAACAGTACAGCAAATGTTGAGGCAAAATTAGGATGGGAAAATAAACTAATTTTCAGCTACTCTGGCTGTCATTGCCACATACTGCCAAGCACCAAGACACACCTGTGCACATCACCTCCAGCATCCAGGCATCAAGACAGGTGTGCTCAGAGTAGGCACCAAGTGTTGGTTCTAGCTGTGCTGGTTTATTTTATACCCTTTGGCAGGAGGTAACAAATAGTCTTTTGGCCCTCCACCCTGCTGGCATCTCAGAGTCGCTGTGATTCACAGCATCTGGTTGTTTCTCTTGCTGTGAAGGGCCCCTTTCTTACTTGCCCATTTTACATATCATTTCATAGGTGCCATATTATTTTCTATCTTGTCTCCAAAGTCATGTTCTCAATCTTTGTTTTTCCTTCCAGCTGATAGATTTCAAAAGTTTTGATTTTTTTATTTAATAATTCTGTTTTACATCTCCATTGATCAAAATATGTAAAAATTTTCCAAGCAATGTTTTACTTCTCTTCTGAAAGAAATTTTTGTGTTCATTTGAATGCCACATGCACACTTAGCCATTTTTCAGTCTTTCTCATCTGTTCCCTTCAGATCAAGCATCTCCTCTGAATAATGCCTTCAGCTGATAGCCAGGAATTGAGGATATTAACTGCAATTTGCAGACTCAATTACCCAGTTGTAAAAGTGGTTGTTGATTTCTTAGTGTACCTACTTAATGCCATGAGGCATTCATGAAAGATAAATAAGCTATGTCAGAAATGACCTTACATTAAGGAGACTGATTTGGGGGGGGGGGCTGCATATTTTGAAGGGTTTATTTAACTTACATCACAAGTTACTTCACATACTCTTAGATAAAGGCTGCAAAAAGTGTATTTTGGGAGTTGTTCATTAATGGGAACAAAATCTGTCGTCAGTGACAGATAAGCGAGATGTCAGGCAGTAGATGTTTACTGTACAATGGACATCCTTAGCAGCTCCCAAATGTGCTGTTCAAAATCAATCTGCAGTGCCATTTTTCCCATTTGATAGGCTATCATGTGGTATATTTGCAGTAATACACTCTTTTATAGTGCTTTTCACCACTAATTTTCTGACGCGTCACAGAGGAGGCACAAGTTAGGTACAATCCTTGTACTTGGATGAGAAGGAAATTGTCCATCAAAAGCAACACAACTGGGAAATTACCTGGCTTCTGTGGAAATCAAGCTAGAACTGCTAGCAGTAGCATGTGCCACTTGAGGCCTTGGTTGAATGACAGTGCAACCCTGTCACATTCACATTTTCTGAAAGATCCCTTCGCCCAGGATTTTTCTCCTGGGAAGCTGAGAAGCCTCAGAGAAAAAAAAATGAAAAAAATAATTATCTCATTTGCTTCTCCTCTGTTTTGCTCACGTGGAATGTGTTTGGAGATTGTTTATCCACAGGTGATTGTTTCATTGGTTTCTGGTGTGAGCTGTTTTCACTCATTGGCCAATCAGTGCTAAGCTGTGTCAAGACTCTGGAGAGAGTCACGAGTTTTCATTATGATCTTTTTAGCATTCTGTAAGTATCCTTTCTGTATTCTTTAGTATAGTTTAACATTCTTTAATTTATCATAAAATAATAAATTAGCCTTCTGAGAACATGGAGTCAGATTCATCATTCCTTCCCGCCGCAAGGGTCCCCGCAAACACGATGCAACCCAAGTCTTAAAATCCTTTGAGATGTTGAAGCTGGTTATATTCATACCAAAACATTTCCATAGGCACAGATTAACCACTTAATACTCAGGGCACATTTAGTGACCCACATGTTAACTGGCAGATGCCACAAATGTGCAGATATTAGAAAGCTGCTGGCCTGAGTGTGTATACAAATTCAAGCTTATCACATCAGAGAAGGATGGCCAATCCCAAGTTAGCCTACACAGAGCTAAGACAAAGCTCCTGCAGTCCCACAGGACCATCCCCTTGGCCATGGATGAGCAAGGACAAGGCTGCAGTCTGCACATGAGTACATGGACCTGTGCCTAGGGACAGCCTCATCCCCTTCCAGCTGCAGTCCTCTCCTTCCAGAGAGGAGATGGAGTCCCTGAGCAGAATGGAGACTTAAGTACAGGGTAGGAAAGAGACCAAAGTGAGGAAGGCAGGGTTGTGTTAATTTTTGTACCGAGTATCTATTCTTTAGTACTGTTTTCCAGCCTGTTTATCTTAATGTACACAGGTTAACCCTTCCCACTCCCTGATGTTCAGATGGTCTTGAACACAGGAATGTGTAAGTTGTTGGTTTGGGTTTTCACTTATTTTTAATAAAATAATAAAAAGTTACGGTAACTAGAAAAAAGAAGACCATAAACAGCTAAAAACATCCACCTTAAATGTAGTAATTTAAAGTTTAGCTGCTTATCTGCAATCTTTTGGAGGGATCTGTCAATCTCTTAACAAAACAGAAAACAAAATCTTGGTATTTTCCAGGAGAAATTTTTAGCAGCAACTGAGGTATTTGTTTTGCTTTCGTTTTGTTTACTGATCCCATGATGCTCCCCTCCAGGCCAAGCAGCTGCAAAGCCTGGTTTTGAAATGGTTTATGAAATGTTGCTACGGTGTGGATGATGCATTAGGGCACAATGATTATCATGGAATATTGCCTCTGACTCCTTACCACTTATTTAGCAAAAGCTAAGTCTTTTTCAGGTCTTCATTTCATCTTTTGTAGGTTGTCCTTTATGGATGATCAAAAGGTAAAGGTAACTGCTGATTCAGCACAGTAGGTGATATCTCAGAATATTACTCATATCTCTTAAGCAAAAAGAAAGGGTTTTGTTGTTTTTCATCTGTTTTGGAAGTATTTGAAGAGGGACCTTTCCCACCTTAGGAACAGAGTATTTGCAAGAGGAAAAATAGATTCACTTCTCCTAGTAAATCTTTAGCATTTATTTTGAATCAGAAAGTTGCCAATAACATGCTCAGAGGGTTTGGTCCTGTACTGATAACTCAGTGGAGAATGGAGGCAGTGTAAATAAAGAGTTGTGGGTACAGTTGAGTTGCTGTTTGAGTATCAAAATGGTAGATATTTTCTCACTGACTCCAGCTGCCTCAACAGCAAGGATAGAGAAGTGTGAAGTCTTGAGAAGCACAGGTAAACTGAAACATACCTGCATTTGCATAACATCAGTTGAAGAAAAATATTGCACCCATTCGTTTTCAGGACTAATTAAATGGGCTTAAAGCTTCTGCCAATAGATGAGACATTCCTTTCTAATTTCAAATATGAATTCTTTTTGGAAACTTGATTAGAATTTCAACAAACCCCAGCTGCCAGCAAAGCTCACTGTTTTAATAACCTACACATATTTCATTTCACATTGTCAGTTTTATCTCTGCCAAAGCACCTATCACCTCATGCTGCCAATCCATTTTGGTGCTGGAAACATTTGGAAAGCTTTGATTTATAGCAAAGATTTGCCCTTCCTTCTAAAATGCCTGTCTCATGTTTCCTGTCTTCGTAACTATCTATCTAATCATCCTTGTTCCATTTCATTTCAGTAACTGTAGGCTTTTGAGAGATGTGATGAGCCTTTTCTTTTAGGGAGAAAACCTTCTGAAGAAAGTTAACATAGAAAGAAAAAGCAAACATTTTCTTGGGTATGACAGTGCATGGAAAAGACCAGTCAGTGTTTTGTGGTTTCAACATTGCTTGGATAATTTGATTGGATTACACAGTTGTTTTTTCTGTGTGCCTTGCCCACATTGAGAGTTTGGTGCTGTATTGCTGTGGAATATGTAGAATATTAAGAATATTCTCTTTGTAATGCAAAAAGGATAAGAGCAGAGGAAAATTGAGAGTTCTGCAATGGTAAGGACGTTGAGTTTGCAAGCTGAATCATGATGTTGCCATGTCATATAGACCTGGTAATTTATATTTAATAGCGTGTAAATCAGAGAATCTGTTCCTTGGACTGCTGTTTGAAAACTTGGTCCAGGTAGGAAGGTAGGAAGAGCCCTACTGCCAGTAGAGTCTCATCAAGCTTCTTTATGAGTTAGTGGGGAAAGAAGAAGCATGTAGCAGGCGCTGCTTCCATTTATCCACAACACGAGCCACTGTATGTCCATCGCCGATACATGAGGAGTAATCGAAGATGTTTGTACTGTGAGTAAGCAAAGGCATACCCAAGTGGTGCCAGTGATGAAGATGCAGCTCCCACTTGTAGGGCAAGCTGTTGAGGGATTCTCACTGTGGTTTAATCAGCCCATGCTAAAATCTTCATTGCTAGTGTTGCACCTGTTGTGTTAAATCTCACAGGTGTGCCTGTGTGCTCATGGTGGGCACTGGGCATGAGTTACCTCCTCAGTTTTGCCATGTAGGTCTGTCTTGTGCTATTTTAAGTAGAACACTGGAGTTAGCAATTTTGTCCAATCAACACCTTTGGCAAATGTGACATTGATTGCATTTTTTAATGTATTTTTTCCAAATATCTAATGTCTGATGCTGAAAGCAATGCATTTTCTTCTTTGCTCTATGTAAGCTGCCTTTTGTGTAACAAATTTGCTTTTATACAGGCTTACTTCTTATGTAGAGGTTTGTGTTTAGTCTGTCATTGGTGCTGTATTTAAGATTAATGTTTGTAATGTTGCTGGCATTAACTTGTAAGTTCAAGCTGCCAAAGGAAAGCATTTGCTCCCATTCCATTTCAGACAGTGTCAGAGGGTTTATTTAGAGTGTGCCTTCCAGGCCCACTCACTTGCTGCTTGGACATAAACCTGGATCCAAGCTGGATTATCAGTACCAACGTGAAAGACCATGCTTAACTTCCATAAAATTTCTCTTTCTTAACATTTATTCCTTTCCCTGGAAATTACACCACTGAAGATAAATGCAACTTACAATAGTGAGCACGGCAGTACTATCTGTCTTTTTGCACAATAACTGTTTGTTATCTTTCCAAAAAATGTGACTAGCCAGACAGCAAGCAAATGCCATTTCATACACCTGTGTGCCAGATGTTTTACAGCTGTGCACATACTGCTGCTGCTGAACCTCCAGTGAGCATCATGGGACAACTGGTTCAGGAAAACTATAAATTTTTCTCTTGGGATGGGCTGAAATGGTGGGGAAGGAGATGGCTGCCAGTCAAAGGAACTGCATAGCACAATTAAGAAGCAAATCTTTTGGTGTCTTGTTTGGGGATATTGCTAACATTGAGAGTTAGCAAGATTTCCTCTGGCTTCTTCCCAGCTAAAATATTTTTCATAGCCCCTCAAAGTCTAATGAAATTAAAGTAGGTATTATTGAAATTTGATTTGGTAGCATACAGGTGAAATTATTCTTGTAATGAGCAGCATAAATAGAGTCATGTGTTACAAAGCTAGGTAAGAATTAATGACTATAAAATTCATGTTGTTTTTAGGGGCAGCTCAGTATCTGAATGTCACAAAGCTTGGAAAATCTTCTTCTTGCTGAACATTTGAATTTTATTCCTGGAACGCACCTTTCTATTTCTTAGTTCTTAAAACTATGGCCAGTGTGACAAAGGACTTGGTTCTGTCATCACAATCCCCATCCATTTTCTTTCTTTATGACTCCTACAATGATTCTTTTTTACAAAGTACTTTGCAGCATTCATTTGAAGCTTGCACAATCCTGTAAGGAAGTAGGTTGGTTTTACAATTTTATTTATTTAGCTATCATAACTCATTGCTTTGTATGTCAGACTGAAAGTTCCAGCAACTGATATGCTGCACATGGTATTTGTATCCAAATCTCGGGGTAGCTGCAGCTGGATTCTGTGTCACATCTTTAAAGAGTGGAAGGAGGATATCACACACTGCTCTGGGAATGGGGCCAAGGTATTAGACACGAAAGTGGGCAGGCATATGTGCCTTTATGGGGAGAACAGGGGAAGAAGGAGTGTGGTCCTGCAAGTCTGATAGGCACGGACATTTTTGGTTGCTTCAGAAGCTGACTCAAATTTTTAGCATCTGTAGTCTAGTCACTGAACCAAAGCTTCTAAGGCTTTTGAAAGTCTGTTTTTAAGGTGATAGTTTCAAGAATTTGTTTACTAGTGTCCTTCCAATTTGGCAATGAAACAGTTCTTTCTGTGGTTTCTTATTTGGTTTCCCAGCTCATGGAGTGGGACTGCAAGTATATTGATGTGAGAAAGAGAATTATAGCCACTGCTATGATATTGATTTTGGCTTGCAGAACTGAAGAAAAATTATGTTAAATTAACATAATGGTAACTCAGTGTGAGAGACATCAATGGTTTTAAAGGAGGTGGCCAAAATCTTATCACTAGAGCACAAACTTCCCCAAAGCTCTGTGTTTAGGCTTTTTTAATCTTTCCTTTGATTAACTTTTTGATACTTTTGAGAAGCGTTGAAGATGGTACTTTACTAGGCTGTGGAGTGGGAGGAGCCCATGGCATGCTGTGCAGTGCAGCATGGAGATCTGTGACGGTACAATGGATGGCACACCAGGCATGGGAAGGATTGCCTGTGGTTCCAAGTTGGTAGGATGGCCATGAGCAGGACATATATATACACATATATGTACACACACACACACACACACACATATATATGACTAGCTTTTGCTTCCAAAGATACTGTGGGTGTGCTTTGCCACGTTTATGTTATGTTGAGCTGGGTGTTGTCAGCATGGGTACAATGAACAAGCAGGGAGGAAGGCAGTTCTGGACCAGCATACAGCCAGGGACAAGCCTTCCCTCTGGTTTTGGGGAATGCTGCCTGTGCTGCTGAGAAGGCAACTCACACCTTCTGTCTGCTGAATGGGGTTTTTGACTTTCACATCATGCTATGAAGTCCATTTATTTTCAGTCTCAGGTGTAATATGCTTTTAGTGGAGGGTTTTCCCCCTGTGGTTGTTTCCTGAATTAGTAGATCTTCCTTCACTTTGGCAAGGATTTTCCGTAATAAAAAGTTTCATCATCAGTTATTAGTTTCATATGACTGGTCTGTGAAGCACACAGGATTATTGAAAGCTATAAAATTTGTGTTAGCTGTTTTCCTTCATCATGATCAAAATTATCACAGTTGTGTCTCAGTGGGTTTGATCATATAAATTTATTGCTGGTTACCCACAGTAAACCAACAAGCTGCAACTCTGACTAGAGCTCAGATGAAATTATCCATTTACACCCAAAGTGGATCAGAGAAAAAGCAGCTGTAAAATAAGTGCTTTAATTTTTTTAGTAACAATTGCTTTGCTTATAGTGGTTCCATAATTTTTTGTAGTTACAACTGTCCATAACTTTTAGTCAGTGTTAGTAACACTAAGTTACAATTTTATATAATCCTGTTTTTAACCCAAATGACAAAAATATTGATACTCAATTCTGGTCTGTGGTAAGGTGGAAATGGAACTATGGTAGAACACAGTGTGCTACTAATAGCACCTGATGAACTAGCATGAAGTATTGTATTATTAACTGATTTCATGAATCCTTAGATCCTATGATACTTGGAAGAAGATTAATTGATTTCTTACAACATAACTGTACTGGACTGTATTTAAATGCATTATTTGACTATCATTTTCTTGAAATACCCAGTTCTGAGATTTTCAGTCCCCCTTCACTCTTCAACCCCAAATTAGTAGTTCTTTTGCTCTGAAGCATTTTAAGAGCAGTAGCTCAAAGCACAATGTTTCTTCCTTGTTTTCATCCCTTGGGTTAGCTGTGAATGGCTGCTGTGCTGGGCACAGTCCTCTTCTCGAGCTAAGCAGAAAGATGTCTGGCTGACAATCCAGGAGCAGGTAATGCTGAAAGGTCCTTGTCTGATGTGCATGATCAACTCTAATTGGTTTGGCACATTTATATTCCATATTAATTTCCTCTTTTCTGTATAGACCATATGAAGAGTGGAATGGAAGTGTCAAAATTTATTGTTTTTCATTGGACTCTAAAATAAAGTTGTTTTCATCACTTGGGAGGACAAGTGCCAGAGGGGTGGATCAGCTTCCCTGCAAGGCCGTGTTGGACACAGCCCTGCCTCGCAGACAGGTTACATGTCTGCAGTTGGATGCTCTGGAAGGCCCTACCATAAAGGGAAATGTGGCTGCTGAAGCAGACCTGCTGTAAGTGTCAGGAAGGCGGGCTGGGGCCAACTCAGCCCACGTGCTGTTCCCAGTGCTACTTCTCTGCAGAGCGCCTGAGCAAGCTCACCCAAGGTTCCTGTCCTAACAAGACAAAGTACTGCCTTGTATATGAAAGGGAAAGTTTTAAGCTGTTTGGCTGCATCCCCAAATTCAATTAATAGTGCTGGAACCTAGAGGTGGGGCATGCATGGACTCTGCAGCACAGATTGTGACTAATGTGCTGTGAACTGCAGGTGCTGCGGGCCAGGAATGGTGGGAGCATTTCAACCTAGTCAACCTGTCAATTCAGC
Organism: Agelaius phoeniceus; assembly: GCF_051311805.1. NCBI lineage: Eukaryota > Metazoa > Chordata > Aves > Passeriformes > Icteridae > Agelaius > Agelaius phoeniceus. The sequence goes on from NC_135267.1 coordinate 59,471,884, forward strand.
CTGTCACTCATCATTTTGCTTTGGGATAGCTGCTTTCCAGAAGAAAGAAACAAAGTAGAAGTCTCATATAAATTCAAATCATAAACTGAAGACTTATGTGAACAAGATGGGAAAACAACAGAAAATATTGAATAAAACCAGCAATACCATTATTTTTAAATAGCTTCCTTTTGACAAGAAAACTTTTCCTTCACAGGAATTCAGAATAGTGGGAACACACATATGGGCATACTCACCTACCTGCACACTACACACTTTTAGTTGTAGTATGCAATTAAGGATGCTTCCACTTCTGGATTTGCATATTCAGGAGAAATCAAGACCAAATTTCAGAAATGTTCACAAGTAGGTTACATTGTCAAGAATCTGTATGCTTTGACTACAGTCAGAAGCAACTGATAAGCATTCATGGGATAAAATTCCTCTGTGTATGCTCACGTTCATTTTGATTGGCAAATAAGTTAGTTATCCTTCAGAGTGGCTCCCTTCCAGATACCCTGCACAGATAAGAGTATCTTTCATCCTTCCTCCTCCTTTCATCTCTTTTCCCCACCCCAGTACATGGGATGCGTGCTGGATTAGAATCAAATACAAAAGTTGTATCGATCCACAGTGTAATGCATTTTAGGATTTTTGCATCTTTGCTGGAAAATAAAACACTTTGGACAGTTGGAGAATTATTTCTGTGATGTTGCAGATGTATTTATTTATTTGCTTGCTTGTTTATTACTTATTTGGATCCTCCTTTAGCTGTTTTCACCCATAGTCTTTCTTAACCCTCCTCTGTATATTTTACACCCTTGTTTCTCAAAAAAATGATGTGAATTATTTTCATTAGGAATAAGGAGAATGCATCCAGGATTCATCCATTTTATCTTTCTGCTTGCTTTATTTTTAGCTTCCCTCCTGCCTTATAGAAAGCAGCAGCTGTTTTGCATTCTGTATCACATGGCATCCTTTCTAACAAGCCACTTCAGAGCATCCTTCTTCAGTATTTTGAGGGATGCAGGAGACTTACTGGTACTTTGCTGCTTCCTTCTCATTGCACCATCATGAACTGGTAATATGTCATCTATGTGGTGCTGCTCTGTATTGTCAGAGGACTAATTTAATTAATTTTTATTAACAGTGCCTTAATTGAATTTTTGAAAGACAGATAAAATTACAAACACAGCACAGGAAGAGCATAGGAAGAATGTCTGGCAGAGCTATACAAATAGATGTATTGTTTCAAATATTCCCTGTGCTCTTGAGCAAGACATGTAATCTGTAAAGGATTATGTGTAAGAGGGAGAAAGATACTCAGAGCAATACTGAAACTTATTCAAGTGGTCAAAGCCAGTAGAAAAGGAAGAAAATAAATTCAAACACATGAAATCATGAGTGCCTCCAAAGTGCAGTGGCTCCGCTTCCCTCTCCCAGACACTCGATCAAAAATAAAATAAAAATTATCCTAATGCCTGTGCACTGGAAGAGAGAGAGAGAGAGAAGGCTCCTTCAGGAGAAAGAGCCATGGTGGCATTATGACCCACAAATCCCTAAAAGGTGGGCATAAAAAAGTGGGGACCACAAGCAAATAAAGTTTTCTAATAGCTCCAGATGTTCAGTAACACAAAGTGCCCATGTAACATAAGGATCATCAAGTCCCACAGCTGTGTTTGCACTGAGCTGGAGAGTTCTTGGTATTCCTGAGGTTGCCCCTTCAGATCCCTTTTGAATTTGTTTTAGGATAACTTGCTGGTAGGATACACTGATATAATTCCATTAAAAAATACCTTTTAGTGAATGTGGCCTGTCTTCCAGAGCTCCCATCCCTTGGTTTATTCAGCAGGTTATCCTAATTTGAATGTAGAAAAACCATCTGCCATGAGAAACTTGGTAGGTGAGCAAGCTGTGTCAGTCAGTGACCACACTTCCTGATATTACTGATAAATATGCTGCTGCAGAGTCTGCACTAACAACAGATTCTTTCACCTTTTTCTGAAGGAAATGTCAGCAATCATTTCAAATCATTTAAATGCCATTTCCTAATTGTTTACATGCACTTTACAAAATAGGCACAACTGGGAGACTTGCTTTACTCCCCAGTCAGGAGGACCATGATGGGGATCTGGTGAATATAGACACAGACACCTACCACACACATGCAAGGGTCATGCTGGAATGGGGTACCTTCAAAATTTAAACAGAATGTCTGCAAGCATTTTTATTCCAGGATAGAAGTGCTTTTTTCTAGGTAAACTGAATCTGCTCTGAAATGTTAGCTCAGCCTACGTTTACTTTTGCAACTGGAAAACATTTAAAATCACATTTTCTAAAGAGAAAGCAACTTTTTTTCTTTCCTTGGATTGTTTAGACCAAATGGGCCATTTCATTAAAGATATGTTCTAAAGTGTGTTTCCCAGACACAAAAGCCATGATAAATCCAAAAATGTGCCTTCTTGTAGGCCTTTCAGTATGATTTCCAGTAAAGCTTAAAAAAAATAGTAGTATATGAGATGAATCCCAGATAACTGCAGTGTAATGTCTAGTGGTTTCATCTTCCAGGGATATACTCATAAAAGTTCATTTTTAGGGGTCTAAAGTAATCTTCATTTTATGGGGCAGTTAAAGACTTCTGTTTTGATGTTGTCTGCTGTCCTCTGTGGGATTGATTCAGAATCAAATACATACTGTAGAGGAAAATTAATCATGACAGTTTGCTGCTGGCATTTTTCATGGAGAATTGCAGTATTCTCCCAGATGGAAAAGAAACTTACAAGGGAGTTTTATTTTTTGTAGGTCTATATTATAGCTAACCATTCTTCTACTTATCACTGCAGGTACATGGAACACTGCCTGGTTTTGGAATCTTTCCCCTCTATAAAGTACAAGTTATGTTAATATTTTTTGACACTTGAGTAAGAAAAATTCTTACATATTATCAAATTCAAGACAACTGACTGCCCTTTGATTATTTCCAGACCCACATAATATCAGTCACAAAGCTAATATGGTATGAGGTTTAGGGTTCTGACAGACATGTGTCTACAAATGAAAATCATATTGCTGGAGCTGTGTCAGCCCCTGTCTCTCTGAGGGGTGGCAATGCCCTGGGTGTATGAACATCTGATTTATTTGTGAATCAGTTCCACAGTGGTTACAGTTTGCTGTATTTAGTGTTTTGTAGGTAAGCCTCTGGTATTTTCACTTTGCTTTATATCACTCTAAAAAAAAAAAGTGGTTGTCCAGAAACCGGGATGAGATGTAGCCGAGGTATTTCAGTAACAAGAGCTAAGGGAGGGATAGCAGGAGTGTCTGTCTCAGCTCCAGGTGCCACTGTCCTTGTCCCCTGATCAGTCCTAAAGCTGGTGCAGTCCTTTGGTGATCGGGGGAGTGGTCAAACAGGCTGCAGATGTGTCCCTCTTGGCAGCAATTTGGGTGTCGGAGCCTGTGCTCTGGAAGCTGTAAATCACTGCTGCCTTGGGGAGGAGCCCAGGCTCCCAGCCCTGCCTGCCTCAGCCCTCTCTGGAGGAACAGCAGTGGGAAGGGCTGCCTTTGGTTTTCTTTTTAAGGGGTTTTCACTAGCAAAGAGACCATCAGCCTTAAACATCAGCATGAGGTAGGCAAGGGTCAAAATCTTATGAGAGGAAATGAGTAATAAGGACGTCACAGACCATCTCCTGCGTTATTTGGAGTTGTGCCCTGGATATGTCATCATTTTCCCTTCTCTCTCACTGAATCTTCTTTATTTATATATATTTTTAATAGTAGCCTCAATGACAGTGAAATGGATGAGTGCAGGACCTCTTAAATGCCAGCTTCCCTTGTATGGCATCCATCTGTAAATGCACTTAGAACAAACATCTGCTCCCAGAAATTACTTTCTGGCCTGTGCTAGTTTTTTCAGTGTCTGCCAGGCTTTTCATCACCTTCCCCAGTAATCCCAGCAGGTCCACAAAAAAGTAAAGATCCTTATTTGTGTGACATTGCAGCCACTTCAGCTGGCTTGTTAAAACTCAAAAGTTATAACTGGAGGAGCAATGCAACCCCATTCACAAGAAAGAGAAACTTTTCAGTTGTGAAGGTCATCACATATGTTAGGCATACATAACCCTGGTTACTTCTACATTATAATCTGGATCCCACAAAAATTAAAATTCATGTAAAGTACCTTTTTCAGCTAAAATTTGAATTGGTGGGTGAGTATCTAGACAGTAATCTTGAAAGGCACAACGTTACAGAGACTGTCATGCAGCTGCACATTAATATGTGGCCATTCCCTTCTGAAAACAAAATACTGAACTGGGTTTTAAATATCAGCTTGCACACAGTATGACATGTAGTATTTTGCATAGGCTTGCTGACTTAAAATGTGTGTTTAGAGCTGATTGATGTTATCAGAGCTCTGCTGTTATCCCTGAATCAATTTGGCAAAAGGTTCATATTCTTTAGCAACTTGACTGCTTTCTTTCTCTCCATTTAATGAAAACTTCTTGGTTCATTCTTCACATAAACAGTTTTAAGACACTTGACATGTTACCATGTTTCTAATATTTGAAGTACTGAGAAAGCCAAGAATTTTTAAGTTGTCATGTTCACATAGAATTTGTATCTGTAAATCCAAAGTCTTGTGAATTTCATAGACTTGTGTTTATACCTGTATTGTGTCCCTGTGGTGTTATACATAATTTAAAGGTTATCTGAAGCTGTCTCCATAGCACCTGGAAACTAGTCTTTCTTTAAAAATATTTTCAGTCGGTGAAGAGATGCTGCCAGGCATTTATATTAATACTTCTATAAAAGAAGGAAATACTTTCTCACATGTGACTTAAATGTGGAAGTCATTAACACAGGAAAGCCACTGAGTCCAAGAATTTAACAGGACTTCTGAGAGGTTATAGCCATCAACAATATACAGGGTTGTAATTAGAACAAGTAAGTAATTTGGAAAAAATGCTAAGTACGGTGTTCAAGGATTCAGTTGCTCTTCATCTGTCAGCTCCCAGGTGGACAGAGATTGCTTTGTCAACCTCCACAGTTTCAGCTTTTCTCCGTGCAGCATCTGGCCCCAGCCCTTGCACGAGGCCCCCCGGGACAGGCGCGTTTGCCGTGCCGTGGGAGGGACACGCTCCCTGCCAGCCTTCTGGCTGCTCTGAGGTGTGCAGCTCCTGCACCATTGATCACTGCACAGCTTTCTGAGCCTGCACAGCGCCCTGCTGCTCTGTGCCTGTAGGCAGCAAGGCACCGGGAGCTTCTGTTACTGTGCTGAATCAAATGGAAAGCTGATGCTGACAGACAAATAAAGCAAAGTGGATATAGACTCCCCTCCTTCTACTAGCTTCGACAGCTCTTTCTCATTCCTGTGTTTCAGCTGTGGCCAGGCACGTGCTCTGCACTATCCTGCAGGGTCAGGCACAGTTGAGGCACAGCAGCAGGAAAATGGAGAGGGAACATGCAGTGGTGCACAGGGAGCAGAGCAAAGCCTTGTCTGTATGCACCAGAGAGAAACATCACACTGCTGGCACTGCCTATGTCAGATTTGCTTTGTGTCTGAGACCCTGAATGAGCTGTGCTGACTGCAGAGCTCTGCTCCAGACTGTAGGAAAGAACATCAATGCCATTGTATTTGGCACCTGTAGAAAAGATGTGATGCAGAGAGTAGACACGGAAAATAAGCGCTCTGCAGGTAATCTGTCCAGAATGGGATCAAGGAATGCTTGTGACAGCACAAATAAGCTCCCTCTGAGTTTGTGAAGCTCTTTGTCTCTTTAATTTTCTATGGAAAAAAGAAAAAAGCTAATTTTCTTGATAACTCACAGAAATAAAATCAACTTTAAAGTAGCTTTACTGTCAGTATTTATTCTCACAGTCTGAGAAATGCAATGTGGAAGCAAAGATAAAGCAGCGTTTTCCTACAAATAAACAACAAGCAATTTTCAAATGAGAATGACTACATGAATTCCAGTTGCTGGAGGGGATGCTGCTGATGAGATTGCAGCAGGCTGCATTCAAGGGAGAGCGCTCTTGCTCACCAGCAGCCTCTGCTCAAGGCAAGTGCCCAGGCAGGTGGGTAGCAGCACACTGCTGGGGCACTGCAGCTCTTCAGGTGAGTTTGGGGTGCCATCCTGGGGGGATCTGTGTTCGTGGGGTTGCCAGGAGGGAAGGAGGAAGGCTGGACATTAGTGGCTGTGTTACGGGTTGTGGTTTTTATGCCTTGGCTGAGTAGTGGAGTTGTAAATGATTTCATTGCCAAAAATGAAAGTTCATTACAGACTGGGCTTGTTTTGGTTAGGAAGAGTTGAGAGGATATACCATAAGAGTAAATAAAGCTTATGGCTTTACCTGCTAGTTTGTTCACTTTGGCATTGAAGGGATTATATTTTAACTGGTTTTTGATTTCTGTGTTAAAATTTTTTTGCTTTTAGTCTTTTTAGAATTTATTCTGTACGTGCACAAAAACCTTTCCATGATGGTGACACTTTTACTGTTTTTCTAGTGCTTGGAAGGAAGTTCCCATATACTGTACGAGATGTTTGTCAGAATAAAAAAACTATTGTGCTAACTTGTGTTGGGATGCAGAAATTCATTACCTTCCCTTTTCTTCTTTGTCCTTTCATATACTTCATTTGGGAAAAATACTACCCACAAAACATCTGTTTGGGGGTTGGTTTGTTTTTCAGACTGAAAAAATGTGTTTCCAAATAGAGTTGATTTTAATGAGATGGATTAGCAACATTTTTGTTGCTTTTGTGAATATATTGTTATCCCTTGTTTTATTGCTGAAACTGTGGTTAGGGAAGTGACTTACTGCAAGTTCATAGAGAACATATTGTGAGAAATTGAGAAAGTTGTATAAAAATGCTGATACAGCATTCATTATGTAATAGAAGAAGATGTTGCATGCAGTGTTATTTTTGAATTTCAGTTATATGAGACTAAGATATGAATCAGTTACCAATTTCAAGTTCCATTATCCTGGCAGCACCTCAGCTCCTTTTGGCAAATCATTTAACCTTCTCTGCTTCCTAGCTAACAATTTAAACTCGTGATTTATTTTATTTATTTCCCAGATGTACTTGAAGTATTTCATTCATATGTGTAAGTACTTTGAGGAGAATTATATTTATAAATAAAAAATACATAAATCTTTATTATATTATGTAAGGATACATGTTTGTGGGATAAAGATTGTGCTCTCCATCAGTTAAGAAAATTTTATTGTATTTCCTTTGACAATTAAATCTGTCTTGACAGCTTGTTAACTCATGGTTAACAGAAAGTGAGCAGCAGTTAGGGGTTTAGTATCTTAGAGAAACTCTGAAAATCTGTACTGCTGTAAGAAAGTTAAGTCCCACATTCATGGGTAGAATTTTTTCCTTTCTCCTTACAACTATTAGTGCTGTTAAGATGGCTTACAAAAGAGCTGGCTCTGCTGAACACTCGAGTTCATCACAAGGCAGTAACTTTCAGCCTTTTTCAAAGTATTTCTATGTTCCTTTATTTTCCAGAAGAAGTGTGAGCTCTAGCATAGGTTATTCAAGGCTTGCTTTTCTCAGCAGCCTTGTGAAGACTTCTTAAAACAGTGGTTTGATAGACTAGAGGAGGAAAATTGCTGATCTAAGTGACATCCTTATTTTTTCTATTTTGTTCCTTGTCAAAGGAGACTATAGTACATTCTGGCATGATTCTAGAGGACACACTATATTAAATAGTGTGTAATGCCAGAGGTCTGCAATGGAATTGTGACTCAGACTATCTGATTTACGTAGACAGTTTAACAATTTGGCATCCTTGTATCCATCCAAGCTGGATCCATTCTGATCTTCTGGGTTAGGAACAAATAGAAGGGGAAAGCTTTTTAATTCCTCAGTGGAATCATTCCTAAGATGGAATGCATGGACCAAGCATATCAAAACAATAATTTGTCTGGAGAGCAAAACTGTGTAGGGTGAGAAAGCCACATCCAGTGCTTTTTTGTCATTGTCTATTTCTTGTTTGCTTCAGTCTGTCATGAAATAGTGTGTGGTGAGTTTAATTTGTAAAGAGCAAATAATTTAGATTGTTTATCCAAACAAGTGACTTGAGAAAGTAGATATAGAAACTTGAACTAATGAGGTTAGAGATGTTCACAAGTCAAGGTTGCCTCATGATGACAGTCCAGTGATAGTGACTGATGCTGTTGGTGCCCATCATGCTTGGTTATTCTTTGGAGACAAGCTTCCCAGGCTCTCCTTTCTGACTCTTCCCGTGATACCTACAGACCAGAAAGCAGAACTGCATCTGTGAAGTGCACATGCTAGCTTTTATTGTTTCCCAGCCCTGAAAACTAGATTGTGTCTACCTAGCTGGGACCAGCAAAGTATAGTCACCTCCTCTACCACTTTTTTCCACTTCTGTTGTTTTGAGGTGATTTCCAAAAATCTAATACCCTTTGGTACCACAAAGGTCACCGCTGGCACTTAGTTTAAATCAAGTAATGAGACCAAGCCAGTTTGGCAATTTAACAGTTAAAAAGAATTGATTTTAAGGAGTTTTTCACTGTAGCTCTATGATCTTTGGAAGCAGTTTTTCCCATGTATATACGCACACATATGCACACACGCGTGCACATTATCTTTGCCTGAGATGGTATTTCCTAGGAAACTTTACTTACTCAGGAATCAGTGGGTGCAGTTAATTGTAACCAAAAGGGCTAGTATAGCAGCAGTTTAATGTGCTTTTATTCACCACAGTTATAGAATCTTTTTTGGTTTTTCCACATTGTAATTAGCCATGAAATGACTGCATGATGCTCCTCGTGCTCTTCTAGTATGGTGTGCTGAGAAGGCTAAAGTTTGTTGCGTGTTGAGCACACACATTTGCTTCACATAATCTACTGCTGCCACCATCTCCAGTTTCTGGGCTGTAATTGAGGTTTTCTCAGAAGATTTTAACCAAAATGTCATAGTGATGATCAGCAGCACAAAGTGTAACTTGCTCCCAGAGTTTGCAGAGCAGCACTTCTAAAGAAACACTTGGTACAAAATAAACGGGTTTCAGAGGAAAGGAAGGGTGCCCAGTCCCTGAGCAAATACAGGGCAGCTGAGATGGGTCACCCAAGATCTCTCTCCTCCAAATACCACAAAACTTGCTCTGTTTTCAGCAGAAATGGAGCTGCTGGCAAAGTTTGGAGACCTCCTCTTTACCAAGAGACTCGAATTCTGAACAAAGCACGAGAATTATTTACCCATGAACATCAGGTGCTTTAAATTTAATAATAAATATTATTTAAAGCACTTGAGAAAAATACCTTTATCCTCTGGATTTATTCCTTCAGAGGCCCACTTCCAGCACTGTCTGATATATTGGACACTTTTCAAGAATGGGAACAGCCCAGGGAGCATCTGACATCAGGATTGAGCTGCAGGGAAGGATTTCTCCTGGATGAGGAGGTGATTTTGTACAGAAGGCAGGGAGCAATAGTCCTCTGCCAGGGATTTTGTCTAAAGCCCAAGGGGGAAAGGAAAATCAGGATGCAGGCCTTGGTCAAGGGAGCAATTACTTCTGGAAATGGATTTGAGTGGGCTGGGATGAAGGAAGTGTTTTGGAACAAGTCACCTGGAATTTGTAGTCTCATTTTTTTCTCACCCCCTTCATTTCCTTCATGAATGTTTTTTGGGGTTTTTTTCTGAGGGTTTGTTTGGTTAAGTTGGGTTTTGTAGCTTTCATTTTTGTAGTATTTGTAGCTTTCATTTTTGTAGTATTTGTAGCTTTCATTTTTGTAGTTTTTTTTTTTTATCAATTATCCTGTGCAGGGCAGAATGCTCTGTGAAACATGGTGTAGATTGTATAGAATACAGTTCACTCAACTAACACCATCTGATGTGCTACCTCAGTGAGGTGTACTTTTCAATTTAAATTTAATATATTGTTTCCATTGTGCTGTTATAACGGGGACCATTTTCTTCTGCTTCAAGTGTGGTTTTATAAATTCTAAGATGAAAATAAGTTGAGAGAACTGTGCCAAGAGGAACTGCAGTCATATATGAGAGTCATAAATATTTTACTTAATTGGGGAAATTGCTCATTTTGTTACAGATTACATCTATTCCTAAATATTTTATTTAATAGCTAGAAAAATGTCCTTTCTGGGTCTTTAGTCCTTCAGCACATCACTAACAGCAGCATTTGAGTTCTACTGACTGACTCACCAAGAAATTCCTTGCTTCCTTTGGGATATGCACCCAAAGATCTCTCCAAAAGTTGTACTGGATAGATGTGGACTATTGTGTGGGTTTTATTTATTCCCTGGGGTGGCCAGGAGGTCACTTTTGGGTTCAGATCATCTCCATTCACGATGAGTAATTTGTTGGGTCCTGGGTCCTACATCCTTCAGAGGATGTAGCAGGGCACAAGTTGCTTTTGCCTAACTTGAGCACCTGGCAGCAAGGCCAATTTGGATTGTATAATCGATATTCAGAACTTTTATAACTTCATCCAGATGCTGAGAGCAGAGGAGCAATGTCCATACATTTTGTTGTTGTAAATCCTTTCACAAAAATCGAACAATTGCCAAGAATGTGTAAAACATCAAAGTAAGAGGCAATTACAATACAGTAATTGATGCCAGATGGACTTCTGCACCTGAGATCAGTCAGCATGCCAGTGAAAAAGAGACGTTTACTGCAAGAAACACTACAGCATATGTCAGGGTGGCATCAGCATCTTTTCAAACATTATTTTAACCACTTTGAAGGCTGCTGAAGTGTTGAGTTTCTTGCTGTGGTTGTTCTTAGACATTGCAGCAAGATCCTTTCCTGTTAGAGATTTCCTGAGAAGGAAATAGGATCTTCGCCCTCCCTAACTCCTGTTGCCATCATCAGGTTTGGCAAATTTTCATTAAAACTTAAAAGTAAACCATTATTTAAACAGTAACTAAAGAACATTGGTTAGCTGCTTTCAGAAATCCTTGTTATCTTCAGGCAATGAAAAACAATGAGATAATATTTTCTTAAACATTATGTAGCTATTAAAGTAATTTTTTAAAAAACTTTGCCATTTCCAAAACTGAATTTATTAGTTTGTAAAGGTTGATATTTTTTGAAGGAAGCACGAACTTGCCTCCACTATGCATCTGCTTTTCCTAATATGAGATGTGGAGGTTTGTTTGCTTTTAAGAGGTGGTGAAAGGTAACTTGAATATCACTTCAGGCTTTGGTATGGTATCATTCCCCTCTGTAAAATGTGGTGGGTGGATGAGATGAAGACTATATTGTGCATTTTTTTGTTTTGGCCATTTGGTTCTGATGTTCTTGTAGTTATTGGGGGGCAGGAGGGGTGTGGAAATGCTGTTTTCTTAACTATTGTCTTTTGTTATTTTCATGCATTTTTTTTTCCATCATTCAAAACCTGAGCTACCTTTGAAGTGATAGAGCTCTGTAGACTGGAGGAACTTTCCAGTTCTGTGGAACAGACTTCAAGATGATTCTGGAAATGCTTAGTGCATGCTCCCTAATTTTTCTGTGACCTTTTCACACCGAGTGCCTTTGTGTGCTGTAGGACAGTCCAGTTTGAAGATGAAATAAGTGAGTGCTCACTGGAGGTGTTTGCACAGTTGCCTGCTTCAGAGTGCTGGAGCCCTACCCACAACCCTCATTGCTTGTAGAGTCTCATGAAGTATTTCCAAGTACAGGTTTGAACTGGAGAGTGCAGGGACCAGAAGGGATCCAGTAAAGAGATCTGCAGTCACCTCTGCAGCCATGCAGTGCAGTGAGGTGACTGTTAATCTCTCTCTCCTGCTCCATGGACTGCAGCTCCCCTGGTGCCAGCTCCCAGTGCGTGGCCAGCACCACACGTGTCAGTGGGAATAATGGGCACTCAAAGCACACCTAAGGGCAGGCAGGACTGGAGACCTGGAAGGATTTCTTCAGAAAGTTATTCCATTCACCTTTGCATGCCCTGAGACAGACAGATGCACTGAAGTTGAGCAAATTTCTGGTGGTGGATCTGTCTTCCAGGGCTCTAACTCACACTAGGAAACCCTGAAGCGTTGCTCCTTCGTGCTGTGCCTCAGGATTCCAGCAAGTTCTGGCATGCTGACCATAATGCATACAGGTTTATAGCACTATTTATAAATCTCTTGAGTTTCCTCTTGTATTGTTTCTTGCTGAGGGAGTGTGGGATATGCAATTCATCCCATCAGATTTTATTGAGGAGTTATCCGCAGTCATGTGCATGCTAGATTCTCTTGAGAAACAACATCTGTTTTCTGCAGTATTTCAAGTTTGAAACGGTTTTGAGTTGTTACAGCTCATTTAATTAACAAAGGATACAATTAAAAAATGTGAATTACTTGTGTTTTTTGTCAAACACAATGTTAACTCCATAAGCCACAGAAAAGGGAGGTTTCCTCTATAAGCTATTTTTTGATTTTTCTGTATTCTCTAGTAAGTTGTTTGGCATACTTTATGTAAGCACAGATTCCTCTGATTTTCTTTTTCTCTTCAACGGAAACCATGTTATGCCTGTAAAACAGACACTTCTTGTCTTATAGGTGAAAAAGACACTAAGCATGAGTTGGATGTGGTCCTTGGGACCATCTGTTTTGCAAATTGTGCCATTGTGCTAACCCTGTTAAGGCAACCTCAAGTTCTATTAGGATCTTTTCATATAGATAAATGAAAAAATACAGATACATATATGGATGAATACACCTCAAAGGCAGGATGTGAAGCACTGATAGGCATATAGGTATGATTAAAAAAGGAAGCTAAGCAGCACAGTTCCTCATGGGACCACAACAAACCTGGTGAGCAGAGTCTTGGTGCTTGACTGTGTACAACTGTTATCTATGGCCACCTCAAATTACTAGTCACCACACAATTGTAATTTAAATGAAACTTAGTTACTCTTCCAGTAACTTTGGAAGCATTTGTGGAGAGGGTGTGGAGCAACACTTTCATTTGGCTTTCTTGAAAATAACTGGCATTCTCCATTCGTAAGGAAGCTCATTATGCTTTTTTTGTTCAGTCATGTAAGTAAACTTCTGGAGGATCATAAATGCCTAATATAACAGTTGTCTTCAGGCATTCTTAACTAAAATTGTATTTTATCTTCCACCAGCTGTGCATTTCCAGGAGTCTAAATGATCCTTAGGATAAGCTGGCTATAAGACTTGCTGCTCTAAACACAGAGAGCCATAGTAACAAATAGCATTGTATTTTTCACATCATCTTTCTGCAGTTGATTCGCTCTCATGGATGTATGGACAGTTGCACAGTTTGTAGAGAAAATGGTCTGTTCCTAGAAAGCTAGTTCCTATTAATTCCTAAATTATTTGTATAACTTTTTTTTTCCATGCATGAAACATTCATATGAATGGCATTAAGCCTTAAGGTACCAAGCTTATTCCTTATATTATCCTTCTCCCAGGAAAAGTGTGATAGGAGCAGTTTTGTTCAAATTAAGTACTGATTATTTCAGCCATCTAAATCCAGTTTGTGATTTTCAGTGGATAAGGTGCTGTCATTCTCCACTTCTTACCCTGTTCTTTTCTCACAGCCACGCTGTGCAATGTTGCATAGCTACCAATCTATAACCCAAATGTTGTTGCAATAGAGTGGAGAGAGTTTTGTTGCTCTCTGGGCAATATATAGAGGATGTATATTTTATGAGATGCTAAGCAAGCTCTGCATGACTATAAATTTCTGTGGGTTTTTCTCATGCTGTACATAGCTGCTAATAAAGTTATTTACATTTTAAGCATATTTTCACTTTCGTTGTTCATTCTGCTTTTTTCAAGTTTGAAAACTGAAGTAATTTTAGTAATTAGTTATTTCAGCAAGAGAGGTGGAGATGGTCTGCTGGGCACCGTGCAGGTACAGAAAGTGCTACAGCCAAGGGGTGGTTGGCTTTCCCTCTCCATGCAGAAAAATCTGGGCTCTGGTTACTGAGGTCAGGGAGAGAGATCCCTCTGGATCATGCCTGCTGGAGTAAAGACCAACTCACTTATTAAAGCCTTCATTTAGCATCACAGAAAGTGGTGAGAGGGAAGAGGATCCTGAGCCTGCAGCCTTGTGGAAAGCCAGTCAGGTGAAGCCTCTCTGCAGCCTTGCAGCAGACTGAGCCCTCTTTTCTTTCCTGCCTTTGTGGTTGAAGGAGAGAAATGGAGGGCTGCAGAGGGAATAATCAGCAGTACTCTCCTCAGCCAGGCAGCCATCTCCTCCTACTGACCTTGAAGCAATGAAAAAGGGATAGATTCTTCTGCAGGTTACCTCTGTGTGTACAGATAATGAGAGCAGAGAGTAATGATCATAAATCTGCATGGCTTTGCCTGTTTGAAAGTCTGGGCCATGGGAAAAATGACAGTACATAGTTTATTTTCAGTCTGTAATTCACATAAGTGTTTGTTCCAAAGTGTTTCTTCTAGAGGTGGTTTTTTTTCTTGCCTTGTACTTCATTTTATGCAGCAGTGGTTTTAATTCAAATGAACCTATTCCATTTCGTTGACTTCAATTTTCAATATGAGAATAGCTGTATTTCCCAAACCAGCAATAAACTGGTTTGATCATTTCATTTTTTTAAGTGTAGTAACTTTTCATTAGTTAATACAGTAGAGTTATACTGGTGTAGAACTGTGCATATGAAAGAAAAAAAAAAAACAAGTCCAAAATACAAAATAGATATGTAGGACTTGTATTTAACATTTCTTTTAGAAAACAAAAATAAATAAAACAAACAAAAAAAAACCCCACCCACAAACTCCCTCCCCCCCCCAAAAAAAAAGGAAAACTCTTATAAATTAGCTATTGTTTCAAAAAAAAATCCAACAAAAAATAAAAGTAAAAATAAAAAAAAGCCACCACCTTGGAATTTGGGAGTTTGCTTTCAGATGTTGAACTGCTATACACAAAGTAACCAGAAAGTTGTCTTTGGCAATTTGATCATTCCCCTCCCAGTGAGATGAATTTCATTAAGGCAGTTCCTTGTAAAACATTAACTCAGAAACTGGAAGGAATCTGAGACAGAAAATAATTAAGTGACCCTAATGATGTAGTAGTCCAACTACCGTGGCCAATGGATAAAGAATAGTAGCAAGGTGTTTTAGTACTTAGCTAAGATGCCAGGGTAATGTCAGCCAATAAATGATGTCATGCAGTCAGAGGCAGGGTTAAAGACTGACAGTTTTGTCTTTTAATCCTACTACGTACGATAACAAAACATCAGGAAGAACTATATTTAAAAACAGAGGAAATGTACTGAGCCACTAGAAGAGCTTGTTGCATTGTTTTCCCTCTGAGCTAGATCTCAAGTGAGATGATGGCTGCGCCAGCACTGAGCCTTTCCCCCTCCTCAGCACGGGATTAACCTCTGAAATGGCAGCAGCATTTCCTCCCTGGAGCAAATGGGACTGTGCTGGGGAGGTTTAACACGTTACTTGTATTCCCATGATGGAGTCACTGCGTGAGTGTTGGGAGCAAGGCTGAAGCATAAGGGAGATGCTGACCCCTCACCGAGAATGCAGCACTTGGGGTTGACAGAATGAAACACAGTCTGACCCAGAGCGTGGGGGGCCTGGCACTCTGGAGCTGCTAGGATGGTGGTCATAAGTTTTTCCTCTTTGGAGGCCAATTATCCTGTTAGGGCTTGCCTTTGGCCAGAGCAAACACTGTAGCTGAGCTGTGCTTGTTGGGGAATTAGGGAGGATAGAGGGAGGAGGTTGCCTGGCTTTGAGCTCTCTGCTGGAGAGCGGGAGGTGATGGCTGGCCACAGTGTACTCTGGCTGCTCCCCCCGGTACAGCCTGGGGCCTGGAGGTGATCTGGTCATGTGGTAAGCAGATTTAGTTCATCAGCCAACCAGCCCTGGCCAGAAAAACATGTACTGACATCAGTTCAGTGTGTTGAACAAGGTTGGTTGCAGTAAGACGAGTGCCAGAGCCAGCTCCGAGGCAGAATCATTCAAAGGGTTCCCAGGGTGAAATTTCCCTCTTCCAGCAAGCTGTTTCAGCTCACTCACAAAGACATACCCTAATCTGACCCTTTGTGTAGATTATTGTGTTTGGAGTGTTTCTGGTACTCAAGTCTGCATAATTGTTTTCCTACACAGCCATGTTTTAAGGTTACCTCCTGTGGTCAGGATAACCACCAGTTTTCATGAACTCTGCTGACTTGCTCTGGTGAAAAGTTTGTTCCTCAAAATCTAGGAAATAAGTTTTAATGCTTAAAGACTCTCAGCCAACAGTCAAGCAAAGTTGAATTCCAGGTTTGTTTTGAGAGATTGTAAGGTCTTTCATCAATTTAGGTATTAACATAGGGCCTATTATAGCAGGGGCATTCTCCATTTTGTCCACTTATGAGGTTAAGATATCAAAAGGGTTTAAGGAGTCATTAAGCCCAAATGCTGTTTTTAGAGTTCCTTGAATTAGTGGAAATATAGTGAGATATTCAGGGTGTGAATCCAAAGTGACCCAAGTTGATCCAAACTGGTCCTGTTTTAAAACTGCCCCACAGGCACAGCCTTTATTTATACTGTGCCAGTGAGGGCACTCAGAGTAGGGAAGCCCTTCCTGGCTTAAGGGGCTGAAACAGGAGAAAATGAAGCAGATCAAAAACCAGCATTATTCTGCCAAACTTGCTCTCCAGACATCTCCTTTGCAAGGGAGAAGCGAGGAATCCTGAGGCAGGGAGTTGGGAAATGGGGGAACCTCTGATTTAAAGGGACTTTAACTGTTGTGGGGCACTTCGAGATTTCAATGTCAGTCATGTGCCTTTAATTGCTGCTAAAAATGCCAATTTCAAATAATAGTATAAATAGCCTGAGCAGAGCTGTAGCTAACTATGTAATTTAATTCCATGAAACTATTGACATGTTTAAAAGTATGCAGATGCTAGCGTCTTATGCTAGATCAGGATCTTAATTATGCATAGTTTGAGATAATTGGGTTGCTTTAGCTCACTATCTCAACCTGTTAATTCTAACTACTAAATTAGGATTCAGCTGTAATTCCTGTATGTTTAGTAGAACTATTTCAATTTGCTCCTGACATTAGGTAAATGTTGTAATTAATTCTGCTTCTGTATTCTGGTTTTCTGTGGGAGAGGTCTGAGTTTAACACCTTCATATACCAGGTAAAGTCAGACAATTACATCTTTGCCCTTTGCTGTGATTTTTTCTCTTTCTTGTCTTTTAGAAGCTCATACTTAAAAATTCATCAAAAAAAGTACCAAGTTTGACATTTTTAACAGAAACAAAAAATGTGGTACAGATCACATCTGTGGTCAAGCCTGTGTTGAACAATCCAACCTTTCTCTTAATCTAAGGTTTACATGCAAGGGCAGACTGATTATCTGCTTACAGGTGCAGGAGTATAACTGAATGTCATTGTTTCCACAGATGAGCACCATGCCAGGACTGCCCACAAGGCCGTGCTTCTATGACATTGACCTTGACCCCATCACAGAGCAAGTGAAAGGATTGTTTTGAGAGTGACATCCAAATCCAGGTCAGTCAACAGCCTTTATTTTCCTGTTCCAGCTTGGGGGAGGATGTTTGTGCCTAGCATGTGTGTAAGAAAGGTTGTCAAGAGTTTATCTGGGCTCTAGTTTCAGTAAGGATTTCAGAGGCTTTGGAGGTGTATTTCATAATGTGTAATTTATCACGTGGGTTTCTCATTTGCTGAATGGTGACTGGCACTTTGCTGTTGTCCACTAATGGTGCCTTTTGGATTTCCTGGCACTGTCAGTTTGGCATCAGGAGGAGCCAGCTCTGCAACTGTATGGCTCTTGGCTATGGAAAAAGGCAGTCTGAAGGAACCATGTCAACTTAGTCACCTCAAAAGAAATACTCCTTGATACTGCACTCACGTGGCAGTGTGTATCTGTCACCACCTAGGTATCAAGGAAGATATTTCTGTTTGTTCATGAGCTCTGCTTTGTTTGTTCATGTTTTGTTTTCATAACTGTTATCATCTCTCTCAAATGGTAATAAGCATTTCAGGAACACAAAGCTCTCCTCTTAGCCTGTTTTTCATGCTGGATTCTCTCCCTTTTCCTCGAAGGTTGCAGTTCCCCCCCACCTCCTCCCTTTCTCTAAGTACTTAATCTTCTTGGTGTCCTGCTTTAATTTTGTGCAGCACATGTTCCTCACTTAAAAATACAAGATGTTATGAAAATATTTCATGCTCCTCCACTTTAACCTTTTAACATAATAAGTGGAGTAAGAGAGAATGTAACCCTGACTGAAACAAACCATGTGTGCCTGTCATGGGATTCTCTCCTTTCATCACTTAGCTCTCTCCCCCAATAGATTGGTCTGGAGAGCAAAAGGGTTTTTCTTTTTTAAGACAGAACAACACTATTACTATGAGCTAATAGGACTGTGATGGGACCCCAGATCAGCCACAGCTTTGAGGTGAATGTGCCCAGGTGCTTCAACCCTGCTTTACCAGTCCTTTCTTACTGTGGACTGAGGGAAAGGGCTTTCCTTTTCTATTTCTGAGTTTTGATGGATTGTTTGGAGGAGAGGAGAGGTTTGCACAACCCAACCAGACCAAGTGAACTGTTCACTTGCTCACACATTCACGTGAATGCCACAATATTCATGAGAATAAGAGATTCTGAGAGCAGATTCCACTAGTTTGTGTGTGTGTGCCAGTCAGGACAAGTAAAAAGCACCTACCTTGAAAGTTAACCTGCATGCACAGGTAATTAGCTGTATGCAAACCATCCCTGCCTGTTCTGTGGCTGGGTGGCATTGCACATGCCACTCCTTGGCACATATCCCATTTTTGTTACTGATACACATGATATGTCTGGCAGCTTCATGCATACATATTGATTCATCATGTGTCAGCCATGTAATTGCTTCTGAATCATTTGGAATGACTGTAGAATCCTAATGTAAAATCTATATGCAGATTCACATTGCCTGCTTAATTGGGTGTTTACTGCCTAGTCTTACACAAATCCATCCAAACCAGGGACTGATGAGTTTGGAAGAACAACAGTAATTAAGCAGACAAAATACTCCATTCCAACTGTGAAGACCTTTCATTGGAAGCTGTGCATGAAATAAAAATGTTAAACTTAGCTTTTAGTCAGTGATGGTGTTTTGTCAGATATAAAAAGAAATGCTAATGAAGTCACAAAAACATAATAGGTAGGAAATAACATATATAGCAAACTGTTAATAAATTATTTTAATTTCATTGCAGAGGTATTGTTGGCATCTGATAGATGAATGATTCATTAAGTTTAAGCCTTTTAAATAAAAAAACAGCTTGACTATATATATATATATATTTCACCAATATAGGCACATGCTCACCTGTCTTCCTACCTTTAAGAATCTAAATAAATGCCTTGTGAGTATGGTAATACCCAGTGAGCACCACACAAAGTAGTCAAGTGCTCATTAGCTCTAGAATTCATCTGGTTCATGTGCTAGATTTGTACATTGCTAATTTTGGAAGAAGAGAGAAATAATATTCCCATGTAGTCTTTACTCCCAACTTTCTGGGGAGAAGTTTAGTAGTATCCTTTGTTTTCACATACACACTGAAGTGAACCCACACTGTAGGTGATATTATGCTTTTGAGGTCTTTGTGGGTTTGTTTCTGTGATGGCAAATCAAGGGATTTTTTTCCATTTAATTTTAATTCTTCATCATTTTAGTGTATGATGTAATATTATCAATAATATAGTGTTTTGCCAGGTCATTAGGGCTGATTCAGATCTTTAAGACATTTTAATTGAAAAATATTTAGAAATTTGTGGAAGAGCTGCAGCTATTTCATTATAAACATGCCTGTAGAGCTGAGAACAATTGTTTTAGTGTGCAGTTAATATCCTCCTCTGCAATGCTTATCATCAGACCTGTGAAAGAGATACAGGCAGAAGTTCCTGCTTCTCAGGATGCTGTGTGAGGCTCTGGCTGAGCTAAAACACTGGGTGTCATTTGCCACTGATTTTTCTCTACCACTTCACACCAGTCATTTGAACATGCTCTAAAAAGTCATAGAAGCAAAAACCTTATCATAAAAGTCAACTCTGTTTTTCCTCTGTTGACAAATAGCCAATAAATGGGTAGACAATATTGCAGTCTCTGTGTAGGAGCAACGTGATCTATCAAAAAAATGAAACATTAATATACAGAAATGAACCCAAAGGAATCTGGCCAGTCCTTTGTCACTGGCCACTGTCCTATTTAAATTATACTGCCCAACTCATACACTAAGAAAGTTGAAATTGTTATTGTTTCCTTAGGACCTGTCTGTAGAGAGCACCAGTCAGAGTAAGACTTACGTGGAGGCAAGACTCCCAATAGGAAAAAAAAAGTAATATTTGCTCAGTGGGGGGAAGTCCCAAACTGAACCTCCACAAGTAAAGTCTCTTAAGGACCCTTGTGAGCTCTAAGGATCCCTCTAGTTTAATCTGTGGCAGTCGGTGCCTGCTCTTACTGTGCAGGCTCTGAGTATCTGGGTTGATGGCAGCAGGGGGAAATTGTTCTCCTCAGCTGGTTGTGACTTCATAAGGCTGCCACTGCCCACATGTATTCTCACACTCTTCAACACTGGCACAGCATCAGAATTATTTGAATACACAGCCTTAAAAAAAAGCTCAGGATACTTTGAGCTTTTCTGAACTTGAGAGGAGTCACAGGGCTCTGCCTGTGAGCATCTTCATGGCCATAAAGAAGTCCCTAAAGAGAGAGGAGACCAAAACTGGTGTTCTAAAATTGCAAACTATTTGTTAGATGTTTTCATCTTAATTTATTCAAACACAAATAGAAAGTGTTTTAAGACCTTTCCCTTACATCCATTAAACTGAGCCTATGGACCAAAAAAATACTTCCTTTAGCCTCATTCCACAGTATTAGCTTTCAGTCAGCAACAATTACTACAGTAATGTGCACTCTGAAGTCTGTATCATGCAGTACTAGTACAGATTTTTGTTTCTCACCTAGTAGGGCTGCACAGATAATAAATAGGAGGTGCATATGGCATAACTATACATTTTTGTTTATTATAGTTAAGGCAAAAATATCCCATTTCACTGAAGCACTCATTTGAGAATGTGACGCCTTTTTTTTTTCTTTAAAGGAAGCAAAGATATCTTGTTTCAATATATAAATTTCTTATCTTTGTCATTTCAGAAGCCTGAAAATTAAGAACTCCAACTTTCCCGTTTCCTGCAAGTAGGAGACAAAAAATGAATCTGAAATATTCCTGTTATGTGTCTCTGGAGCAATGTCAAGATAGACCAAAGAGCAAAAGTTTAGTCTTTCTTCAAACTAGTTTTTGTGATGAAATATAGCTGTACGGTTAAAAAAAAAAAAAAACAAAAAAAAAAACAAAAAAAAAACAAACAAAAAAAAAAAACATGGCAAGCTAAAGTTTTACTCTCTGTAATGCAGGAAGCTCTCTACTAGGGCTTACGCTTGTTTGTGGATAAAATGACACTGAAAAAGAGCAGTTTTTCAACTCAGAATTTTTGTCTTTTCTCAGAGGAGTGTACAGAACTATTTCCTTTATCTTGGCTATCTACTAAAACCTTGCATAAACATGATTATGCTGTGTGACCAAGCCTATTTCTCTCTGAAAAGTACACTTTTGCTCCTGGAATTCAAGAGCTGAAACTACACACAGATTAACTGCACATTTTTGAGTTATCATCAAGCGTTGCTCTGGATGCATTTGGGCAACAGCCAAGCTTCAAGCAAGGAAGATATCAAACAGAGAAAGAACAGAGCATGTATTTTGTAAAAAGTTTTTAATGTATAATTTGTTTCCTTGTTGGGCAAAGATCTTTTGAAACACTTAAGCCGTGCCTGTCTTGTATCCATAGGTCTGTCTTTATCCGAAGCGTGTGTTACAGGCTGTCCAGCTGATTATGTGCTTGTTGTGGTGAAGCTGGTTGTTCAGACAGGGCACTGCTCCTTCTGAAGCGCTGTTTTGCTCCTGTTCGTGGCTAATGAAGCCTCCTGCTGTGCTGGCTCCCGACCTAGAGCTCTTCCCTGGCAGTACACAACGGCCCAGTAACAACAGAGGAACGTCCATCAAGTGGGGATGCAGACAGGGCACAGCTTTTTTCTGCTTCATTTTGCAGGTTTTAACGGCCACACTTGTACAAGTGGAGAGTATTTCCATTTGAAGGGGCATTCAAACAAGTTGAATTACAAACCCCGTGCTTCCATTTGTCTCAGTAACTTTACTTTCCTGGCTTTTCCTAAAACCTGTAGCAAAACAAGCCTTAGGCACAGGATACTGCATTGAACTTTCCAAACTGCTACTCCTCAGGAAACTCTCACTGACTGACTGTTGGTTCCTTCAATAACAAAAAATGCGACAGAACAATAGGGTGAATCGAGACAATAGGCCATTGTTTTTTTAGGTAAAAAGCGGTGAAATAATGATGAGAGAGTTTATTTTCCTGATGACGTTTTCCATCCTGTCGCTTTGCTCTGCTTACGCACATCTGCATGTTACGGGCTTTTGCAGTGTAGCCTTGGTTCCCTTCTACAGAGCCACATTTGGAGACTTAATTATCTCAGGAACTCTGTAGTAATTGAGGGGTTTGTTTTGGGTCTTAAAATCATGCTTCGTTATTTATAAACTCAAAACTATAATTATGGACAGTAGAGCAAACTGGGGACAATTAATTGTCTGTGCCTTCCCTGGAGTAGCACGGAAATGTCTGCTGACTGCATTTCAGTGCTATTCATAGCATGGTCCTCCAGCACCACAGGGATTGCTGTGAAGAGAAGTGTAAAAACTAGAGCAATTTAATATTTTATCCTTACTAGACGATAGAGCTCATAGCAGCCTAGACTGTGGATGCTTTAATTACAGTGGGGCATGACAAACATGATAAGTAGAAAGTCAGATTCAAGCTCTCAGAGCTGCTGGGAAGAGAGATTTCTTATATTTTCTATTAAATTGTGCCACAAAATACAACTCAATGCTATTCATACACACAAAAGTGTTGTAAAGTGGTCTTGCACACACTCATCTTTCTAGCCAAGAAATAGCCAAAGAGTTTTGGAAGAAAATAAGTGTGGTTTCAAGATTTAGTTTTCTAGTAGCTTTCTTACAAGAAAAATAAACAAGGTTTTCCCTCTATTTTGTCCAGAGAAATTAAAAAATACATAATTTTGCCTTTTTTGGAGTCACTGTGGTTCCCCTGCAGCTGCATTGGAATTGTCCCCATGCAGTGTGGGATACTAAATGTGGCACTGTCTGATTGCCTGTGAAGTTTCTGTATGGATGTGGATGTTTGAGCAACAAGTTTTATAAATTATCTCAAGCTGCTGTTTGATACTTTCTATAGTGTTGTCTCCATCTCATCCCTTCAGGCCACACATGCTGGGACCATTTATCTGACCCAGCAGCTTCTCCCTAAAACACCATTCCAGCTCATTTAGTTGAGAGTTTGCAAACATTCTGTAATTTTTCTACTGTCATGTGCACAGGATTTGTTATATTGTTTAGATAGCTTCAGTAATTCAAAGACAGCTGAAATGGCCACTTTTGTCATAGCTTTTTCCCCACCCCATCTAGTTAACTAGCTCCAAAATCTCTCATGCTATTGCATTTTTGGTCCTTTGATCCAAAGGGATTGAGCTATTGGCCACCAGCTGAGCTGCTTCCTCCGGGACAGTTTAACATGAAAACTTTTAAAGATCAGTGTTACTGGTATGTGTGTCACTTGTTACATGGATGTGACTGTGGAACTCCTTTGTTTTTTGCATCTACTCTGAGCAACATTGTCACATGGCAGAACCAGAGCTTTATAAGGCAGCTTGCCAAGCTTATCCCTGCGTTTGCTGAAGTGTGTTTAGCACCATGTGGTTGTTTATTGTCAGAAGATCTGCTTTCTGTAGTGACTGAATACTTTGCTATTGCTACTGCTGAACTAATTCTGCAATGACATTGAAATACTTCAGAATACATTCAACAAGTTTCTTCATTTGTAGTGTGAAATTCAAGCTTCCAGAATTTCAGTTGCTATGAACACGAAAATAAAGTCTGTGTGCTAACGTTTAGTTTGCACAAGTGGTTGCCTGTCTGAATTCATTAATAAATACATCCATTATTTAATATTGTTCTCTCTCTATGATCTTGTCTACTTAAATAGTGACTTTCCTTTTTTTTTTGTAATTCCTCATAAGCCGTTTAGTCTTGTCATGCCCATGTCTCCAGCTAAACACAGCTATGCCAAGGAGAGGAGCTCAGGCAGATGTGGGCAAAGCATGGGACTCTTACTAGAGGTTGTCCATGGGTTCTTCTCCATCAGTACAGTCCTTTTGAAGTTGGTTTGTGCCTGGGGAAGGACACACTAGGCTAACATCCTGTCCTGGTCCCAAAATAATCTTGCTGCTGCCTTTGGTCGTTGACGTGAAGGGCTGGGTCAGATGCAAGGGTCAGTTGGACACTTTTCACTTCTCTGTTGTCAGCTGGATTTGTGTGAAGTGGTGTCAGGTACAGGAATATTATCTGTGGGCTTCTCAAGGTAGGATTCAAACACAAGGGATGCAAAAGCTTCAGGAATTCTGGGTGCTAAATCATTAGGCCATAGCAGAGCAGAAAACATCCTGGGAGCACAAATTAATAAAATGGGGAAGGTGGAGGAATAAATCGAGCATTGCAGGCACATAGTGGACAGTGCTCCTGTTTTCTAAATAGCTAAATGAAGTCCCAGCCATGTGGTTTGCATTAGTACTGGGTTTTTAACATGCTTCTCCTAGCTAGATTTCCAAGCAGCTTCTCTGCAGTGTTTCAGCCAGGACCTTACCCATATGGAAGAGGTCTCAAGCACTGGGTTTGTTCTTGGTGGCCCATGGGTCTGCCCTGCTGACAGCCACCCAGTCAGCCAGGGGTGAGTGTGGGAGGCATGTGCAAACTCTCCCCTCCACTGAATTGCTAGGGTGGTGAGGGAGGGTGTTCCCCCTTCAAACATGCAGGTTTTCATAGAATTTTCTTTGGAGAAAATATTTTAGAGAAAAATTTTTAGGCCGAGATATGACCCCCTGCTTGAGAGGGTTGGAAACACTGAAACACTGAAAGCTCCTTCAGGCATTTGTCCTGAGAACAGGACTGCTGTGCTATACATGTTACCATTCACCATGGAGTTAAGGCCAGAGTGTTTACATAAAGTAAGCTAATTTCAAATATTTTCACAAGTGTGTCATAATAATAGTTCCCCTACTCCATGTAGCTGAGTGTCATGTATTACATACACATAAGCATGAGCAAGAATCAATTTGTGCATGCAGCTTTTATGTAAAATCTTCAATATTTGCTTCCCCAGTAAAATTTTTAACTTAAACCTTTTGAGTAATGATTGGGAGGAGACAACTGCTACATACCAGCATAGGCTCAACTGGGCAAGACCTTGACAAACCTTTTTAAATCAACTCTGCACTGGGTGATCTCCAGGTTCCTTCCAAGGTAAACTGTTCTATGCTCCTATGAGCTGAGATATTAGCAGAAAAAGTTAGTACTGAGGAAGCCCAGGGCTGGAATACACCACACACACAACACAGGCACCTTAAGAACTTCACTTTGCAGACTACTAATAAAAAATAGCATGTATCAAATACAAGTCATGCCCACTTCTATGCAATACCCTAAATCAAGGTTTAAGTTATGACATTTTAAAAGCTAAATTGTTTCCCACTGGGCAATTTCCATCATGCTCTTTCAACTCAATTACCATCAACATCTGGTCAAAGTTATGTTCTTAATGCCAAAGAAGAGTTTCAGCTTTTCAGGATACAGCCTGTTAGTTGCCTGTATAATGCAGGCCCTGCATGTTCTTATCACACACACAGCTTATATTTATTCTCCAGAAAAATACAATTATGGCTGTATTTATACAAAACGTGTATTATGTACATGACATGTAGCTGCACCACAATATGAACTCCAAGATATTTCCTTCCATTTTCTTTTTTGAGGAAAGCCTGAAGGGGAGGAGAATGTCTGAATTGGAACAGCAGACTAGCCCCTACACAGCTTTCAGTCAGACAATCTGCAAGGACACAAAATCCCTTTTTTGACTGGTTTTCTGCTTGGGTGCAACACCTATTCCCACTCAGCTCCAGCTCATCTCCATCACCTTCTGTCTCCATTGCAGTCAGAAAAAGTTCTATTTGCTAACCTGTTGGTTTTTTTCCAAGTGTTTGAGGTAAGTGAACTCTCCCTGAGGGAGGTTTCTGGGGAGAGCAACAAAACCAACATCTTAACTCCCATCTGCTCTTTATGACATGAGCTTGAGGTGGCAGTTTAATGAACAAGGCCCTGCACATCAGTGCCATACAGAGGTTGATTTTTCCCCTATGTTTAGAATGTTCAACTGCTGTCATTCAGTGTCAGACATTAACACCTGGCAAAAGCTTGGTCATCCAGGATGAAACCTGTATCTAAGTCTGCTTCTTGAACTACTGAAAGTCAGGCAGACCTTAAACCTCAGTCCTGTCAGTAATAACCAAGTATCCAAGTTATTTAATTCTCAATAGTATGGGGGAAATGAAAAATAATAAAAGAAGAAAAATGATGAAGATGGTAAATGAAGGAACAAAGCATAGGAATCAAGTTCACTCTTTTGGGACAGATTTGTATGAAAGCAGTTGTAAATCAAGGTGAGTCTAAGAAGTAATTTCACTAAATCTCACATAAAAAATTCCTTTTAGTGGAGCAGTATCTAACTCAGCACCAACAATTCTGAAGAAGGCTATATATAAAGCAAAAGTGCATTTAACTGCAAATTGCTGCTGAAAAAGGAACTTTTAATACTAATTTGATATTAAAGAAATACACTAAATCAGCACAATGTATAGAAGTGTAACTAGGAAATAGTAGATAAAGAGATGACCAGCGAGTGAAAAATGTTGACAGTTAAAAACAAAAAAGTCTAAAATAGCTTCTGTGATAATAATGCACTTGGAAAGTTAATGCTGCTGGAGATGACCAAGAGTCAATTCATAGCAAGGTGTTGTAGGCTGTTTCCCATCAATTCTTCTTCACAGTATGGATTACCAGGTCCCCAGAGACGGGAAGATCTTGCATTGAGCTTGTGCCTGGCATTACCCACAGCAACTGCATGGGATCAGAGGGGTGGCAGCATTTGCCATGGAGCCCAGGGACAGGGAGGTTCCAGGAACAGATTCCTGTATTTACTGAGTCCTCCTCATACGTGCCTCCTCTCTGTGGCAGGTCACTGCAACAGATAACCTCACCTTGGCTAAATTTGGACATCTCTATCCCATAACTGCAGTAACTCAGCAACAAACAAACCACACACCAGCCTGGAGGCAGAAATGGAAGAGTTATACCCAGTATGATTTAAACACGTCTGGGAGCTGCGCAGACAACCTGCAATTATCAAACCAAGAGTTTTACGAGCTGTTTAAAAGACAGATGGTTTCTTTTTCTAACCCTTCAGAAAGGACCAACAGCATCCTCATCCAACACTGTGCTTAGGGAAGGAGTACTTGAGTGCAAAAACCATTCCTTAAAACACTGCTTTTCTGCTGGCATTCCAGTTTTGTCCCTTTAAGCTCTGACAAAAGAAAAAAGTCCCAAAACCTGACTCTCTCCCAGTGAGAGGATCCCATCAGATATATTTGTGTATCTGCAAGTGGATTCTTGCCCCAAACCTCTCTAATGCTCAGGTTTTTCCACTGTTTGAAGACAAGTGGTAGGAACAAACTGACAGAAGAATACACTGTTTAATCCTGTATAAGGGATGATAAAGTGAACCCACAAAGCCAAATCCAAACATTTAGAGAGACAAGCCTGGATGCACAGGAGCAATTAGGCTTGCATACTTGGGAAAACATGTTTGGGGAGGACATTTTTCATAACTCCTGAAGTGGCTGTGAAACCCAGCTGTGGCAGGGAGACATGCTGGGAGAGCCATACCTTACTTAGTGCAACTGAAATGGAAACAGTCCAAGTAACCATTTACTCATCTACATAAACTTGAACCTTAAATTTAGCAGCATTTCACCTTTTGACCTAGAATTCTACATTGCCTCAACCAGCTTGACTTGAGCCTGAACAGCTACAGAAATGTTTACAGCCATCTGCTGCAGCAGGATAGAAGGAAACCTTGCCTGGATCTTGAAACCAATGTCTGGGGATGCTGCAGACACAATCAGCACTGGATCATTGGACTCACTGCAGACATTTGCTATCATGCCACCAAGCCCAAGGCCTGGCCAGAGCACCTCACCCTACAAACAGGGCAAATCCTGCTCCCTGCAGCCCACCACCAGGTGAAGATGTAGGTGTTTACTATGTGGAAAGATGTGCATGACAGATGTAAAAAAAAAAACCAAACAAACAAACAAAAAAAAAAAAAAAACAAAAAACAAAAAAAAAAAAAAAAACCCAAAAAAACACCTCTCCCAAGATTTATAAACTTAAATGCTGGACTCAAAAATTCAAGCACATGCTTTAAATTCTACATGATTTATTTAAATATCAGCTCCCAGCAGGCAAATAGATTTTTTTTTTATATATATATTTTCAGTAGAGGTGAGGAATTCAGTATAGAACCAGCAGATTATAACTTTGTATTTTTTCTAATAAAAATGTTTTAGAATCTAAAAATTCACTCAGATTGAGTACAGATGCTAGCCCTATCCACACTGCTTACACAGAACCACTCATGATGGAAAGGATCTCTGGAGCTCACCAGGTACCACCATATGCTCAACATTGTATTTATTACTAAACAAAATTTCTTTAAGTAATTTTGTGTTTTCATGTACAGATTTAGGAACTAGCTCACATGCCATAGGGCTGCTTAGCAGCTGTAAATTGAAGGACTTGCTCATTCATGCATGCTGCTGAATAACCAAAGGCTTGCTGCAAAGGTAGGACAGCCAGAACCAGCCAGTGCCCGGGACTGTGGAGCATGGCACAGCTATTCCCTTAAAACCCCCAAAGAGCCACATTAAGACCACTAACCTGCTCATTCTCTTGGATGAATTATCACAGTCCAAGTCACATCCTGCAGACTTTCAGAGCACTGGCCTAATTGCTTATTTCAAAGCACTTGAATAAAGCAAGAAGAAAAAGCCTGAACCTTCAAAGGAACCAACTCTCACTCCAGCCCTCAGGTGCTATAAGTTTCTCTGTAACAATGAGGTCTGCCAGGTGCTGCCTACCTGTAGGTGCAGAGTTTGGAGTAATTGGGAGTGGGGCTGCAGCCGAGCCTCATCCCCAATGGGCTGCAGCTGTGAAAATCAGGTGAACAGTGTTGAAAGCAATGAGACCTGGAGTGCCCAGGTGCCCTGAGCCTCATCCCCAATGGGCTGCAGCTGTGCAGGACAGGTGAACAATATTGACAGCAATGAGACATGGAGTGCCCAGGTGCACTGACCAATCTCAAAAGGGACACACAGGTGCAATGTATATAAGGTCAGGGGTATGAAAGGTTGGGCTGAAGGACAAGAAGAGCAGGTACATGAAGCTTTCTGAGGTGGTGTTATTTTTGTATGGGCAGATGCTGGAACCCTTCTGAAGTAGTATGGTGTTGCTCTCTATGGGCTGAAGCCTTCTGAAATTGTATGATGATGCTCTGTGCATTGTGGCCATCTCAATTGCAGCACCTGCTGCAACACCTACTCACACCAGGTCCTTACCTGGGAGTTTTGGTCTCACAGTGTTTGATGGACTTAGGTCTTTGGATCAATGGCCAGAATGACCCTTGCCCAGAGGAGGTATCAAAGCTGCAGCCCCTCCACAGCCCCCTCCTATGAAAGCAGATGGATGGGTTTAAACCACCAGCTTTGGGTGCCTCAGCCCATGCAGGCAGCCTTGCCCCAGGGTGGGTGGGACCATGCTGCAGGAACCACTCCACTGCTGAGGAAGGTTGGTGGGAATAGCTGGTATGGCTGAATCCTGCCATGCAGCCAGCTCTGCCCACTGTGCCACCTGTCCTGGCAGTGCTATGAGTCACAGCTCCACAGGTAGCCCTGAGGCAAATTGTCCCTCAGCCCAGCCTGTGTCCCTGTTCCTCTGTGTCCCTGGGGAAATGCCTGGTGCTCCTGAGGAGGTGGATGGTAGCTGGGATTCTAGATGGTATTCAGGAATGGGTGTCAGGCCTTAGAAATCAGCATCCAACCACAAAATACCATGACCTGGCACACAGGTGTTTGTGAACCCACAGCAGGACTCACACACCACCTGCCTGGTTTGCAAGCACAGCAAGTGCTGCCGTCTCTGTCCTACTTGCAGCCTGCTGGATAAGCCAGCAGTGCCGTTGCCAGCCCATGCTAAGACTTCCTCAGGGCTCTCAAGCTAAGGAAAAGGAGCAAGGAAGGGGGAAGAAAACTGCAATTTACTCCCAGTAGTGTGCTTTTCCTCTGAAATTGTTATCCTGCTGGAAACTCCCTTGGTATTCAGAAAGTATCTGTGTTTAATCCCCGGTCTTGTTCAAAATGCAAAGTACCTTGCCGTGAGACTGATAATTTAATCTCCTTTGGATAATTGCTACCAACTAGACTAACAGCTGACAAAGGTCAAGTCATTGGTTATTCAAAGCAGGATTTCCCCCATTTTACAAAAAAACTTCTACTTGATCTTTGACTTGTCAGCTGCAGCGTGTGATTGCTTTCAGCACTGGTAATCACTGCCAGGGCTGTGTGCACACACACATTTCACACACATAAATGCAAACTGGAAATGGCCTGCCCACTCATACCTCTGTGTGATACCATAGATCACTTCCAATTAATGTTCAATAAAATTTATATCCTCCATGGCACTTTGTATACATTTGCATATATTAAATTATCCCAAGGCTTACTAAGTAGTGAAGGGGCTTCCTAGCCTTATTTTTATTCTTTCTCAAGGAAATTGATTTTATGTGACCATGATATTTTGCATGTTTGTCCATCCCCTAATACTGAATCAGTCCCTAAGCAGTAAATTGACAGACAAGTAAATGACTGTAGATTTCATGAAAGCAGAGAGACAGTGAGAGATTAAGTGGAATGGACACAGGAGAGAGATAAGATCTTTTCCGTGGTGATATAGAAATTTATGAGGAACAAACTTTGCAATTTCACTTCTTGCCAGGCTATGCTTTCGTTAGATGTAATATTTTAACTAACTCATAATTCTGGTTGCAGTTCTGTTGCTGTATTTTAGAATCAGGAGTCATTTTGCTTTAAGTTTGTAAATCTGTTGCAAAGCCATATAATATTCATAAAATCCTAAATTGCTACAATCTCACATGTTAGGGCCCTACTCAGCCCTGAAAATGGGTGTTTGAACAGGGGATAGAGCCAGTGCTCTTTATTGCATCTTATGAATAGAAAATACTCAAAATAGGGCAAGCTGACTTCACTTACTTTTTAAACTGTACAGACTGAGAGTCAGCAAAAAATTAGTTTAGAGGAGAAAATAAGCTCAGGACCTCAATGCTACTCTGATACTCAAATCACATCAACTTTATTTTAGCAAGGAAAGTTCTCCATCAAAGTTTCAACAACGCATGGCAAAAGTCTCAGTTTCCAACTATTAATTGCCCATACTGGAAGGACAAATGCAGGACTTCTCTTGCAAGTCCTTGGACAGACACTAAGAAACTATACTTTCCTGGAACAATAAGAAAAATTAATCTTGGCATCATTTTTCAAATTACTGTTTTCCCCACCACTGTTGGGAGCCTGCCAAGGCTCAGCCACTGAGATTTGACTCTCACCTTCCCAGACCTGTGGCCTTGTGCTATCCCCAGGGCTGGTCCCTCTCACATGCCCCAGCAAGGGGACTTCCCTGTGTCCCCATGGTTTCTTCTTCCCCCAGGAGCACGGGCTGCTGGGTCATGCTTTACTCCATGATCATCAGACCCAGACTTTCACTCCTAGTCATTTATCTTTGTGGCCAGGATGAGACTTCTACAGTATTTCTGTGGTGCAAGGCAGCTGCAGAGGGAAAGGTGTAAAATCAAAGGGATAATTCACACACTGAATGTGTTATAGAAGTAAAATACCAAATAAATCACCCCTTGTTCTCTGTGAGGAAATGAGATTAATAATTACATTACTTTTCTTGGCACGTAAGAGAAGGTCCATCCTTGTTTATCTGCTCCGTGGTGCCTGGGAAAGCAGAGCTGGTGTTATTGCTTACTGGCCTCTGCAATGCCCCAGCCATGCCCTGTGCATTCCCCATGCCCCTGGAGGAACTGGGCAGCTCCAGGGACACATACCCCTGCAGGACTCTCTTTCTGGGGAGGGAGCACCTTGGTCTGATGCAACAGGGAAATGCTTCTGTTGTGTAAGAGAATAATTTAGAAACAACATTTCAGCCTGAACGTTTTAATCATGGGAATGTGTGTAATTAGCAATTACCTGGGATCAATACCTGGGCACTATTAGGGCACAATGGAACAGCTTCTCAGAGCTCTGGGTAAATGCTGCCCAGCAGTTCAAGAGCTGCAGTGGTGAGAAATGTCTTGGCTGCCTCTGGTGAAAGGCTCAGGAGCTGTTTTTTAGAGAGGACAGACTGCCTCCGCACCTGTGGGTGAGCAAACGTTGGCAGCTCTTCAGGGCACACTTGTGCCTTTCACTTGAACCCCCCGAGGTCTTCATTACTGCTACTGCTGCTGCTACTACAGAAAAATGTTGCTGTATATGAGCTGCACACAAAGCAAGGTGGGAAAAGGCAGATCCATCACACAACTTGAGACTTGGAAAATTCTGTTTGCACGGTTGGTTCAGGTGTGCTGTGTAGCTCTACACTGACCTACAGCATTGCTATTACTTTACTGAGGACACAGAGAAGGGAAAATATTTTCATTTTAATTACAATCCTGATGTTTATTGCAAAACCATTTAGTGACTGTAAAAGCCAGCTTGACAAACACTTACTGTTCACAGGATTGAGGGACTGAGGAGACAGAAGAGCAAAAAATTAGGCCGAGGGGAATTGCTGGAGGAGACAAAATGCTGCAGCTGTTTCTATGTGGTGGGAAGATGAGAGGCACAGCAGGGTAGATTGGCGTTTCTGTGTGTACCAAGCAATGCCAGGCAGAAGAATAGCTCATTTCAGGTGCCTGTTGAAATTGCTGAGAGTAAGAGAAATCTGCAACTCTCCTTGTACTTCTGTGTCTTTGCTGGAGCACAGTTTGAGAGATGAGAAAAGAATTCAAATAATGCCACAAAATTTGCAAAATTCTTAAGCAGAGGTGAAGCAAGAGAACAGTGGGAAAAGAGACACCAGGCTAAATGGGCTGTGCACCATCATCAGTGGAAATAGTTGCATTCAGATTACAGAAGTTTACACATCTGATTTTTCAGTTCAAAAGAAATAATACAGCAGTACTTCTGACTGGTTCAATGCTGTTTAAAATAGTTTAAACTATATAAAATACTCTGGTGAATTAAAAAATATGTGTGTAAACTTTGAAATTTTGAAATGAGAATTTTTAAAAGTATTTTAAATTTAAAAAGTACATTTCAAAACTATACACTGTAAGATAAAACAGTTACATCTCAAATACTGAAAGGCAAAGGTAAATTGGAGTTTTGGATGACATTTTCATACTGAAATAAAAATACAAGATGGTAAATTATCTGTATCTTTATCCTATTTGCCTAGTCTTGTAAGAAAGCTGGCTTGAACACACCCTAGATGTTACCTAAAATCTTTTACTACAGCCCTGTAATCACCAATACCCTGATCCAAAGTCTATTGATCCGTTTGGAGCCCTTGCCTTGACACCCACCCAGCCCTGCTGGGATCGGGGAAGAAAGGAAGGTGGGACTACAGACAAGGTGCTTAAAGATAAAATCAGTGGCAAGGTTACCAGGAATGAGGTCTTTTGTTTGAACATAGACCGTTGTTGGCAGGGATAGACATGTCACAACCCATGGTCTTTCATCCTTCTGCTTAGATTTTGACCCAAACCCTTTTCAGTTCTTGATCAGCCCTTTGATAAAATGTATAGGCTTGATAAAAGACTTATGTCGATTTTATCCTATTGATCTAAGACTCTAAGATAAGATAAAAAAAATATTGTTCTTGAAAGATGGGAATGATTCCTTTCCAAGAGATTTCTCAGTCACTGCTGGTAGGTAAGAGGTCTTCATTATCAAAGGCACGTAAGAAGCGCTGCTGCTTCTACAGGATGTGTCAAATGTTTGAGGGGGTTTTATTTAGAGAAAATGTGTGACTCAAGCAAAAGCATCTGGCAGACAGGACAAAACATTTCAGAAATTTATTTTTCAAGATGAAAAATGGAAATAAATAGATCTCCAAATGTTCATTTTGAAATGGGAGAGGATTTATTTTCTCAGCTTTTTATGTTTTCCACAGGGAAATGATAGGAAATGGTTGGATTTCTATCATTTTTTGAATAGTCTTAAAAACATTTTCCTGCCTGACATTAATGGACAAATAATTGAACGAGACCAAAAAAAACCCTAAAA
Source organism: Agelaius phoeniceus (assembly GCF_051311805.1). Classification (NCBI taxonomy): domain Eukaryota; kingdom Metazoa; phylum Chordata; class Aves; order Passeriformes; family Icteridae; genus Agelaius; species Agelaius phoeniceus. The sequence goes on from NC_135267.1 coordinate 59,506,286, forward strand.
TTCACAATAGAGCCAAATTTTCTGTCAGAACTCAAGCACTTAGATTTTCATTTTTACATCAAAATCAGGAAGGATTAAAATATCCACAGTGTGGCAAAACCTAATCCTTTTCCTCAGAAAAGGCATGACGAGAGTTCCCATCAACAGCAGTGGGCAGCAGGACGTGGGGGGTGAGAGCAGCTCTCTGGAAGGACACAGCTCAGGCCAGAGACCCCTGGTGATGCTAAATCCTGCTGCATTGCCACCTCCACACCCCCAGTGAGCCCTCAACACAGAAACGTGAACAAAGGGAAAGCAATTTTCACTGAGCTCAGCAGTCCTGGGAAGGGTCTTGGTGCAGACCTGTTCTGCCCTCTTTACATTCTCAGTTTGTCAAAAGAAAGGTCAAGAAGATCTTCCCTCCCCTGCCATGCTTGCTGAGACCTTATCCCGTGCCAAATCATTAGCAAAGCTCCTCTGCTGCTCTCAGCAGAGGCAGATTTTCACCCAGAAATATTATTGAACTTTAATTTGGGAGCAAACCCCCGTGACTCCTGAAGCACTGCTGTTCACTGATCAGAAGTACAGAAATTTTTAAAACAAAACCCATCCCTTGATATGTTCAATGAATGTGATCCACCTACTTCACCCTTCAGCCCTGAAGGATACTTCCTGAAGGGCTATTTCTGCCTTGTTATGGCAATAGCTGCAATGCTTCTGCTTTCCATCACTAAAAACTCCACTCTGAATGTACAGGTTCCTGCTATTTATAGTCCCTGAAAGTCCTTGACCAACTGTTCATTTCGTAAGTAATGCCGTCATGTGAAGCTTAATTTGCTGAATATGATGTTTCCTTTCCTTTGTCATATTGAATTACCAGCAATTATGGCTTTAGTCTAACGTAATATGAAACTAAGGCCACATAATAATTTACCCAATGAGCTGCACCAACACTGTATGAGCTGTATCTGCAGCACCACATCCGAAGTTTAAGTCAGTCTGGGGCTTCCTAAAAACATAAGTAACAAAAAGGTACTATATGTGATGGAAAAGTGGATTTAAAGGTCCCAAGTTTAATATGCAACTAAAAAAAGGGAGTACAAAAAATGTAACTAATGGGAGTATGAAAAATGTAACTAATGGAAATATAAATAAGCAAGCCAAACTTTAGCTCATTGTGAGCGGTACCTCTTAATTCCAACCTAATAATATAGAGATATTTCCTTAGGAGATTCTGAAAAATACTGAATAAAAACCTTGAAATCTTTCTGAACAAGGGACTCCAAACATCTGGTATCACATTTGAAATACCACTTGTTTTTCCAGTCACTGAGGGGGGAAAAAAAGACGAATGGATTATTATTCTTACTCACAATGAATACCCTAAGCAAAGAGTCACTCAGCATTATTCTCTCTCTGGTATTTTCCCCCACCCATTTCTTTATGACCACTAAAAATTGTTCAGAGCACTGTAAGGGAGGAGGCAGATCCACAGGACCTGTGGCTGCAGCATCCTCCAGAGCTGGCCTAGGACCCAGGGTGGTACACAGCCTCCACAAGACCCAAAGAGCTTGGCATGCTGCTAATGGAACCACTGCTCAAGCTGCTATATCCTGGGGGTGAATTATTATTTCTATCTTGAAAATAGCTTGCACTTTGGCTTAATGTTCTCTGACAGAGTGACAGCCCATATTCCAGTTCTGGCAAGCTTCTAAAGGCCCAGAAGGTTGACTGAGGACATGAAATTTTAAATACCTATACAACTTCTTCCAATAGCAGAGGGCTCTAAGTAAATTCCAGTCTTTTCTTACGTCAAAAGTATCCCACGAGCGACCTCTCACACTGAGTTCCCTTAAATTTGGGCCAAATTTCTGAAGTGCAAAGACTCACAAATAAACAGTGGCAGTTAAACACTGCGGTTTTGAGCCTTTTTGCAAGTTTGGGTAATGATTTAAAATTTCTTGCCCATTCATTCTGCCCTACTCAGGTAACAGGGAACATATTGCTGCAGGGAAAGAAAAAGGCAAATAAAAAGAAGATGTATCAGTTGTCCCTAGACAGAAGGGAATTAATATCACAAATGCTTGTTCCACTTTTGCACAGATACTGATTTGATACTTGAGTGAACATTGTGAACTTGAGTTTTTCAGGGCTGAAGCAACTCACTTTCTCAGCAAGATGTGCCAAGAAGCCCAATTACAAAAGGACAAATGATTCATTTAACAGGAGTTTTCATCGTGTTGCCACACTGCCTGACCTCCAAATGTGCCAGGATGCTACAGTATCATTTAAACTGGGGAAAAAAGCCTCTGTATTAGCATGTGTGAGGTTCACGAGGGTCTCATTATAGCTGTAATGTTAAAAAACCCCAACCAATACATAAAATAATGGTCTAACTTGAGGAAAATCAAGATGGATGATTTTCCAGATGGAAAATCAAATAAACACAGCATTTAAAGACAAAACAAAGTACACACCCATATGAAAAATTATTACAGTTCATAGGGAAAAAATTGCATTCAAAAATCAAGACGAAAACCCTGCTGGTGCTCATAGCTGTGTGCATGCAAGAGTGGGGGGATGCATTAGGGAGAATGATATCACCCATTCTAGGTCCACATTAGCACAGCCCTCCAAACTGAAGTAGTTGTCTGCCATGTTAAATTTAACCTAAATCATGTTCTCCCCTCGCTGCAGGATCACTCCTGCTGGAAAGGGTGGCCCTGCCCACTCCTTCTCCTTCCCTTCTCCTGACAGCAGCTCCCATTTTCTCTCTGCTGCACCTCTTGCTGCAGTCTGTCCACTGCTCTTGCTGTCCATAAACCACTGCTTCTCAGAAGCTGTAAACTGTCAGCCAGGAGAAATAAGTATTTACTGTTTTATTTTTTCCCAAGGTTAGCTTTCCTTGGGAGGGTGAAATAAATCTCACTGAGGCAGTGAACTCCAGCTCCATCCCTCACCATTTAACTGCTGCTCTTGGGTGACTGGCTTTGTTTCTCAGCTGCTGTGTCACTGGATGAGATTTGTGCACTAGAACCATTTGTTGTGGCCTGCCTTTAGTTTCTTTCCCCATTTAAATTAAATATTAACTAATCCCAGGGGTGCTACCAGTTTTAAACAAAGCCTAAAGACTAAGAAAAGCCAGACCCGCAGCAAAGATATTTTTTTACCTGATCTGCTACAACATCTGGAAACAAAAAGATTCTCAGCTCAATAATTCATCCTCTTTCTCATCTGTATCAGTTGGAAGAACAAACCTTGCTCCTGTCTAAGGAGCTGTGCACTGTCCAGTGCAAAACCTATCGCTTGGTTTTACAGTCTGCAAAGTATCTAACAATTCCCACAGGGCAGGCTGGCAGGATCGGGATGCTTTTTATCTCAGGAGAAACAAAGGAAGGAAGGACCTTTATTCTGAAGACAGTTAATCAGTATTGATCACAGGGACTTTATGCAAAGATGCTCGGGCAGGGAGCAAGAACAAAGCGTAGGCAGCACTCTCACATCCTGCCTTAACAGACAGACAGGGGAAGAGTTTCCCACTCCCCCCCACACCCGCCCCCCATTTCTCTCCAGCCCAACTGGAGTTTGGTACCAGGCTGTTCCACGTGTTCCCATGAGGAGGAATGGCAGGAGAGGTCTGTCAGCAGGCAGCACCTCTGTCTGGGCTTTCGGCATCAGCCCCACCATGCTTTAATGTTTGACACATCCGCAGGATCGAGCTCACCATTCAAGCAGGGGGGGCAAACCCCAAATGCTGGGATGGTATTTAATTTCCATTGAAGCCTTCACAATGGAGTTTTAAATCCTCCCAGCCAGGAGGACCTTGTCCTTCGGCAATGCTTTAACAACAATGGCAATCCTGAAGCATTTTACATCTTATCCTCTCAGAGCATCTCACAGACAGTTTTGTTTAACAGTGTGTCTAAGACCAGAAAAAAAATCCCATATTCCCTTTTTGCTGTGTCAACAAGCAAGAACAAAAGGGTAAATGCTTTGCTTAAGGCTGAACAGCAAGTCCTCACCAGCTGAGAATCAATCACCACCTCTCACTTAGGTTTATAACCAAATCTCCTGCCTCAACACAGCAAAGATAGGCGACCATCTCACCTCAGTGAGAAAAACTCGCCACCATGTCATCTCTTCTCCTTCTTTTCAAGCCAGCAGTGCTTGCTTGCTTGCTGCATCGTGTGATGAGCCTGCTCTACATCACCCGAGGACAGGAAAAAGATGATTAGTTTAGTGCTCAGTTACCTAAGGTTGCTATGCTGGCCATACAGACGGACAGCACCCCCATCTCCTGCTGCTAGTGGCACAGATCTCTGCACCACAGCCTCTATAAAACACACACAACAGCCTAATAAAACACAGGCATTGCTGCAAGTAGACACAAAGGACCATATCTGCAAAATGGAGCAATCTTGATTTGTACCAATAAGAGCCTTGCTTTTTGATGCTGCATTTACAGGGAAAGGTACACATGTATCTCATAGCACTGAATGGGAAGGGATGCCTGCAGATGTATGTACCTGTCTGCATGTGACCTTACCAATATGCTGGAGCAATCACTTGTCTGTAAGGCACATGCATCTTTAGATATGAGATTAAAAAATACCCTCTGTGTCTCTACCTATATTCTGTTTTTTCTCCCTGCTCTCATCATAATGCCTTATAAGAAGTCTTCATAAATCTCCACCTTTCTGCTGCCTTCTTTCCTTCCACTGCTCTTTTTATAACCAGACTCACAGGTCTTTATTATTCTTTGTGGCATTTGTAACACCAGTTTCTGCAGAGTGACCTCAGACTTTGCTATTTTTAAATAAGTGTAGATGTGATTATCACTTAACCTGCTGATCCTAAGCCATATTTTGACCAGCTTGTGCTATGCCACTGGGACGAACCACCCCCACACTTGGTGACTACAGCTCCTACAGAGCCTCTCTGGTCTCAGACACCTTGGGTTTCAATAACACAGTAACAGTGTCCTTAGGTCTGCAGGAGTGGGAAGGTCACTTTCATGATGCCTTCTCTCCATCTCTGGCCAGAGATACAGATATGTTCTTTCATGTATTATCCTTTAACATTTATTTATGCTTGTTTTTAAATGTAAAAATTCAAAATATAAACATGTTCTTTAATCTTATTATTGAAAAAGTTTTGGCTAGGGTAATGATCTAGATTTCCATAGATAAAGCCAATTACAGAATAGGAATCTGTTTAGCATTTTCTCAGCTTAGCTCTGTACTTCATTTAGCAGGGCATTTTCAAACCTCAAGTAGTTGTAAACAACACGAGCAGGCTGATAAAAGTGCTCCACAGTACCCCAGGCAGTAAGTGGGAGTGGGTGTGTCAGTCACTGCTTCAGAGTATTCCCAAGGAGTGAAGGACTCCTACGATGGCTATCATCCCTTTAATCTGCATATTGCAGACTCAGGGTAAATGTTGCCGGTGGATGCAATCCTGCTTTGCCAATAGCTGAGGGAAGGAAGGCATTAACCACCACTCCCCTGCTCCTGGATTTCGATGGGGTCCCTGGCCAGCACTATCTGTGGTGTGTGTTTGTGAAGCGGGTCAGAACATGGGTCCACCGTGGTTCAGTCATTACCTCCCTGCACTGCCGGGTCACCTGGATGTGAGACTTTATTGGCATCGTATTTGTGTCACATTAGTCAGAGCACATTGTGTTTTTCTGGGTTTGGCTCTCTGTCAGCTCCTGGAGGCAATGCACCATCCAGCAAACAGCCTGCCCGCCGCCCCTTGGAGAAAGCTTTTGAAGAAGGCTCAGCTGGCAGCACTGACAGGCACCAGCTCAGGGCCCTGCACCAGGACACTGAGGGTGTTTGGCCCAGCAGCAGCTGCTCTAACACCAAACGAGCCACTGATGAAGCTGCAGCAGGAAGCCTCTGCTACACCACCTTGGGAGAGAAGCAGGCAGAGAGTGCCTGGAGCTGGCCAGCCTTGGCAAACCTCCGACCAGGGACAGCACTGGGGATGCATCCTCCCTACTTTAGATTTTAGTCCCTGATCAATGTACATGTGTGTGCGTGTGGATAAAGGCAGAAAAAGCACAGCAACAGCAGGGAAGAAGGCAGGATGGTGCTCAGTCCTTACATGAATCCTTATCCAGCAGTGTTTGGAAGTGACTCCCCTGGACACAGAGTTTAAAGAAAGGTTTTACACAGCATACTGCATCTGCAGTGGTGGGTGGCTGAGATACAGGCTGAGGGAAACAAGGAAATCATCTGGTCTCTAGTACAGATGCTGAGGAATGTGTACCATAAACCAAATCCAGATGGGCTGAATGATGAGTAAACGCTATCTTTACCTCTTATCTCTCCAGCTTTGTGTTTAACCGTTGTGTTAAGTGGCCCCTGCCCTTGCAAGTAGCCTAATGATTACTTTCTCCAAAGGGTTTAGGTGTGATTCAGAAACAGAAAGGTGACTCCTCACATCAGATTGAGTTACTGGTCCGAGTGTCTCTCTCTCTCTCTCTCTCTCTCTCACACACACACAGTTCCCCAGCTGCCAGCACTGCTAGCACAGCGTGAGCCCTTGGACCTGCCCAGGGATGGGTGCACCCCAGAGGCATTGCAGCCACTGACACCCCACCAGAACCTGTGTGTGCCCACTGCCCCTACAGATAAAAAGCTGCCACTGACAAGCATGATAATGGCTTGGAATTGTTTTCCTCTCAGAACTACAGCTTGTGGATTTTTTTTTTTAATATAAATGTATGTGTCACTTTGAAATGCTATAAAAGTGCAATACTTTCATGTAGAAATGTTAGACATCTCCACTACATGCATTAAAAAGCAGTTTCATGTCAAAGCCAAGCAGGTTGTGCAGAGAACCATTAAGTGCCACCATTTCATATGCGGATGGTTTAGTCAAGAGCAAGAAATTGGAGCTGTCAGTAGGGATGAGCTGCTGGCACCCAGCAGAAACAGAACTACAGCTGTGGTGTGGTGGGGGGAGGAGAGGAGTGTTTGCCACCCGTTTATCTCTGCTAATTTAGTCCCCATGATGAATGCAGAATAAGGAAAAAAAAAGAGATCTTTGAATCAGGACAACACCTTGGCTTCCAGAGCATAGAGGGTAGAAACTGTTTCAGCATAACTCATACCTGTGAAACCTTTCAAAGCTGTGAACAAGATGCTAAATAGATTTAATAACACTATCCCCTCAGGATGCAATAACTTATCTGCTTACAGGTTTTATCACCCAGATATGGCACTGCTGAGAGGCCAATCCCTTCCGTGACAGCACTGTTGCCCTGCCAAGGGCTCAATAAGCCCCCAGGAAAAAGGGAGGCACATCCTCACGGTACCTGTGTGGACCCTTCCCCCACTAGCAGACCTTGAGTCTGCCCAGACAAGCCCCAGAGTGTGCTCCTCCCCATGTCTGGATTCAGGGCTCTGTACCTGGAAGTCCCCAGTGGCCACGATACCTGTGGATGTGGCCCTCCTGTTCCGTGAGCAGAGGAGTCTGTAATCTTCCCATCAGCAGCAGCTCCATGGCAGCATATGTGGATGCCATGGAGCTGCCAGGAATTCATGCCTCTATGGCATGAGGTCATGCAGCCACAACTCTGCTTGGGGATATTGCACTCTATGGTGGGTGGGACAAGCCAAATACACAGTTAATTATCAGCAACAATTTCCAGCTACTTTATTTGAAAAACATTAACTTACCTACATCTTGTCTCTCACACGCCTGCACACGCACACATGTGCATATACACTCCCATGTTCTTTCCAGAAGAGGGGAGAAAATAGGCCAGGCAACATGAATAATGAAGATGATGGCATTCCCTGGGGCCATATTCTCATACAGCTGAGATCCTTGCAGCTCCATTATGAAAGTATCACCTTCTGAATTCAGACATGTTGAAACTCTTTGTAATTGAACTGCAGATTTATGTTTAAATCAAATGCCATTGTTCTTTCAATTGTGAAAATAGGGTTATGTCATTAGGTAGGACTTTCATTTCCCAGTCTGGGGGATCCCCGTGTCATCTACAAGGCAGATTGCTGATTCTGCAGCACTCTCCTGACACTCTCTCACTGTGCTGTGGCCCAGGAACCTGCTCTGCTGCCAAAAAGAGACTGAAGATATCAGGAGGCAGACACACCAAATGGCCCCTACTCTAGATGAACAAAAATTCAGCTGGAAAAATATTTTATAAAGCTTCTTCTTTATCTCATTTCCAGTGGGGAGTATTGGCTGATGTGGCAGCAGGGTTGCTCTGAGGTCAAGATGGAGAGATCAAAGGCAGGCACTCTGGTCTGCAGCGCCTGGGTCTTTGGGATGCTGCCAGGAACAGGGCAGGCCCTTGGGAAAGCTCCCGTGGGAGAACAAGGGTGTGCTTGCTTTCCCCCCTTCTCTTAGATGCTGCACCAAATGGGCTGTCCCTTTCCACCACTTGGTTGCAGTGAGAAGGGAGGAGGGAAAGGGATGTCACACGGGAATTTCACGTTTTTCCCGTGGTAGGGAATTAACCTTGCTCATTTGCATGATAAAGGGTGAGATTTCATTTGTTTAATGTGGTAGGCAGTACTTGCAGCTGCTGGGAGGGACACTGCTCCTCTGAGCTGGGCCACCTTCGTGCTGGGCATTGCTGCAGGGAACACTGATGGCTGCAAAAGCTGCATGCAAAGAGCAGGAGCAGCAATGCATCACAGCATAAGCTAACAAATGTGTATGTCTCACTTTGGGAATGAACTGCATCCAGGTCTCCCCAGGGACAGACCAGACTCCTCCTCACCAAGAGTTCATGCTGCCAGTGATGCTCTTAAGAGGAGAGTGATTATGGTTCTGATGTCTCAGCCGTGACACAGCTATGAGTGAGCTAAAATCACATGCTATATCAATTTAAGTAGATCAATGTTAACTTGTGTGAGCACGTGCACAGGACTCCTCCATATACTGATATGTTTCCAATTGGAGTGCTTCGCCAGCACAGGAATGTTTTAAATCCTTGGCAGCTTCACTACCAAAGCTGCTTTAGCTTTGAACATTTTCTTAAATCATGCATGACATTGTGGGTAAGACAAGCAGTCCTTCCCTAAGATGAAGAAAGTACCCCAGTAAATATGATGATAAATATGATGATCTGGCAGCGTGGCTGGTCTGCGTGAGATGCTTCTGCTGACACAGGGATGTTGATGTGGGTTCACAGCTCCTCACACCCCTTGGCTGCCACAGCCATCATCCCCCATGTCTGCAGGGCAGATGTAGCTCCCACAGGGCCAGATATGACTGAAAGTGAATGCTGGGGATGAGGCTGCTCCTTTATCAGCTGCAGGGGCAAAGCACATGGTGAGAAGGCTGAGGGCAGTGGCACCTCCCTTCACCTTCTCTTGCGTCAGTAAAACCCGATCTGGCCACTGTATCTGCACTGTCTGAGTAGGTCAGTGCCAGGGACAGAGTTTGCAGGTGTAGAGGAGCGTTGGGTTAGCACAGCCACCATCACAAGCACATCACAGTGGGCATGCTTACACCTGCCAGAAAGCTTGTATGAAAACGGTATCTTAGCAAAAGGGAAAACAAACTCCAAGACTCACTAACCAAAGCAGTTACATTGTTAGGAAGCCTTTATGAAATCAGATGAGAGTGATTTATTTCACTTCAGCTTTAACCAACATCTACCTAAACCTGTCCAAATTAAGTAAGTCCAATTCAAAGGAGAGATCACAACAATTTTGCACAGGCTTAATTATGTAGTTTCAGGTCAAACTGACAATAGAATCAGTGCAAGATATAAGACAGGCATGAGAATATTACAACCATAAACATGCAAGGAACAGAAGTAAATATTTTATCTTGTCAACATGGGTCATATAATAATTACTAGAGCTGAAGAGAAACATTTAACTGCAAATGGCATTTTAATTTAAAAAATCATGTAGCTCTGAAGAGGAGCTTATATGATGAAAGACCTGCTTAGTCTAATGAAATTGTACTTGTGCCCTTCAACCCACAGTTTGTTTAAACTCTTAAAACTATCATGACTATAACATAAAAACCACTACACAGCACACAAGAGTATAACAAGAGTATCCAAATGTATGTAGAATAATAGTATTAGAGTAATATTTATCTGGGCAAGCTAATAAAAGTAAACTGACTCACAGACAAATTCTTATGAGATGGAAAGACATTGCTGAAGGATATCTGCAAAATCATACGATAATCCTCCTCATACATCTCAAACTGTTGCCTGAAACTAGCTGTAGAAACACTCATGCCCCCTTCTGCCCCTATAGTTGTCCCTCTGTTCACCTTTTCAGAAGATGTTCTTTTCTAGTTTATTTTTTGTGAACCACAGGTGATTATATTCAAGTTTGTGCAAAAGGTAGCTCTCTCAGACCAAGATGTAAGACCTAATATTTCCAGCAACACAAGATCATTGTGCTTTGCCTGGAATGCCAGATTGATCTCATGTAATTAATATTTCAGATATCTTCAAACATCTTCCCTGATTTGGTTAAACTATTAACACATGTAATGCTTTTCTGCGTTTCTGGATTGCAGCAGTACATTCCTGAGTAGAGAAGGTGCCAGATTAAAGACTCTGTTAAAAAACTTTATATTGTTAGACTATTAAAAGTGAATTAATCTGACAGTTTAATTACTATTTCATAATATTCCGCATTTCCTTTTTTTATTTTGCCTAGATTCTGTAAACAGACATCAGGTTAATTTTTATTTGTAACTGAACTTTTTGCAGTCCCTGCCAATTCTGGCTCTCTTGCCCCAACAGTATTTCAGTGTGAGCATTTGCAAGCACAACAAAGCTTGTTGAAACCTAAACAAATAGAACTAAATTAAACAAAACAAAACAAAACCAAAGAAAAAGAGAGATAAAAAAATTAAACCTTTGGGTTTTTTTTAAATCATACTGACGTTAAATTTTATGTGGCACTCCCTTACCATGTTTGTTCACACAAGACAGAAAAACTGGTAGGAAAATCTCCAGAAACTAATGGTCACTCAAGAAAAAATACACAGAACCATATTTATTCTGTGCATTCAGAGTTTAGTTTTCCACTTTGGCTTCTGTAACAATTGGGTCAGAGCTTATGAAAGGGTTTTTCTCTGAAAAATGGACAGCATTATAAAATCAGAGCTCTTAGAGGCACTAATCAAATCCTTGCACTGAAGACTAACAGCATCTGTAGTAGCCCCATATTATTTCATGTCTCCACTGTCTCCAGAGATCCTACCCCACAACACTGGAAATACTTTAAAAAAAAATTATTAAGTTTATAGAAAGAAGAGGTATCAAGAGCCCGAAAATTTAAGAGGATTTAGATTGCTCTTGCAGAGACCCTCCTGAACAATGCCTTTTATTCATATTACATATCTGTAGCAGAGCATTACCATTTGCTGGAATTCTTCTTGGCTGCATATTTTTATCTAATGAAATGCTCTGAAGTATTTCCTCCCTGGATAGATACCACAGAACGTTACACTGGGACAGTGTAACTGAGGATGTCCTGTGAAAAACAGGGTACTCAGCTGTTTGGTTTTTCACCATTTTACTTGCATCTTGCATCAGGTTTCAATAACCAACAACTAAATTATTCATCTGCTTCATGTGCTCAAGCACAGAGCCATGGATACTCCTATCGAGTCCAGACATACTGGAAAAATGGTTCAAACTGAGAAAACGTTTGCTGAATCCACCCTCATTTCCATCTCATACAACCCAGCGGCTGAAGAGTGAAGGGATATAAAAATAAACATGTTAACCCATCCATTAGCTTCACTCACCTGTGCAACTCCTCTAGCTATGCTGCAGCTGTTAATGAGAAGAGCAGGGACATGCCTGATGCATGTAAAGCATCTTGGAATATTTCCTTTCAAGCAGAAAATTTTGTGGTATTAAAAAAATAAAAAATCTTTATTGTTTTGATAATCTCTGACTAAACCTATTTGTTTCTGGTCAGGGATAGTCTCCCAAATGTCTCCCATCAAGGATACCTGAAAAACTAGCAAGAGAGACATTGTAGAACAATGTTCAGACCTGGAACATGATGGCATTGAAAGCAAAACCAGCAAAGGGAAAATAAGTTTTACTTCACAATTTGAGGTGACCTTGTGTACTGCATTAGCAACACGATGTTCCCTCAGTTTGGATAAGAAAATTATGTGTGATTCACAAAGAAACATTTTGAGCACAGTTGTGCTCGTTAGTCTCTGTATTTATGGCTCTGGCAGCTCTTCCACTGTAAACACCAATGCTGAGGATCAGATCTCTGCTGTGAAACACTCCTACAGAACAAAACATCACCAGAAAGCACCACAGGAGGGGTTTGAGGGCAGTACTATTTCTCACTTTCCTAAAACTAAGTTAGTTCTGTTTTTTGTAAGGTTATGCAAAGTTCAATAGAAAAAGAAAAAATAGCAAATCTGGGTACTCAGAAATACCTCAATGATTTTGAGTTTCTGTGATCAAAGTTAATTTAAGGTATTTTTAATAATGGGTTGCTTCATGACACAGACTAGCATCCTTTGTAAAAGGGATGTGAAGTGGCTTAATCAAGGCTGAGGCTCAGACTGATCCTTGTACACGTGCATGGGGAAGGAGTCCCTGAAGCACAAGTGTAGGGGCTTTTTGGAGGACTGGATGAAGAGTAACAATATCTCTGAATCATTCCAATTAAGACCAGTTGCTCTTGGCTACCTAGTGAGAAATGTTAGAGTCCCTTCCATGACCATTTACCCTGGCAGCAAATGCAGTGAAACCACTTCAACCATCCTTCTCTGGACACCATTCCCTTCCCCTACTCCTGGCCATGACCCCTATTTGCCACTGGCCAGGGGAATTGCAGGTGTTTTCCTTATGCAGGTGGTCTCAGGGATCCAGTTCATATCACAGTCATGACAGGAAGCTGAGGGGGAGCAATATATCATCTTGTGGGGGGCTCTGGCAGAGGAGATAGGGGAAGGAGGAGAGTGAAAGCTATGAACAAGAGTGGTGGTACTGTCTTGTAGCACAGTCCAGGAGCAGAAAACCTTTTTACTCCCTTTCTCTAAAGCTTTCTGCGGAGTCTGGGGTGGATCTCTGGCCTCCCACAGAAGTGGATGGGGTGCTGTGCAAGTTCCAGGCTCCACTGCGGAGTGTGGAGGGATTATTTTAGGAAACTGAAATGTTTCCATCTCTGGAGGTCTTTGAGAACCGGACAGATGAGCAGCAGTCAAGAATAGCTCAGTTATAGTTGATCCTCCCTTGGGTCAGAGAGGCAAAGTTGGTGATTTTATATGATTTTTTCCACTCCTGTGATTCCATGGTTGGAGTAGGACCATGGTTCAACAGGGCACTACAGTTAACTAACATCTCATAACCAACACTACATACAGTTAACCATCATATGCATCTCTGAGTTGGCCCTTTGCATTTGCTCTTTCATGCAGTATTACCCTACATCTACAAAGTTATCAAATAACCAAACTTCTCTTTCATAGTCAAAAAGCAGTTCTTACAAAAGCTAGGGGTACTGCCTCCCTCACATAAAAATTCACAGAGCTAAAAAATTATGCTTACAAGGACAATGCAAGAGAATTAAGACATTTATATGAAAATACTTTTATACTGAAGGTGCCACTGATGCTGCATGTACTTCTGTCATGGAGAATGGGAACATGAGAGAAGGGAATCCTTTTGCCAGCCCTACCCTATTTGCAGGGAATTTCTACCTCTGCACCACCATCCATCCCTGGAAAAATATTCTTATTGCTGATGGATGGGAAGCCTGCAGCATCCATATAAAGTCAATTAACTCCTGCAGCATTTCTGATCCTCAGAGGGGAAAAGAATGTGCCTTTTGGGGAATCTGCAGAAATATGGCTCTGGTCAGCTTTACATTGCCTTTGAGACTGATGCATACACCCTGCTTGATTGAAAGGGATCAGATAATCATGGGAAAAACCCCTTGGGACAGAGGAGTTATCTGAATATCTGTTTGATACTGCAGTGTGGATATTCAGACAGAAAAAACATGGCTTATACCCCCATTTCACATTACTTTTGGGGTATGGCAGGTAGTGCTTTGGGGTAATGCTCAATGGACTTGAAATTAAAGTCATGTTCAAAGCAGTTTAATCAGATGTAGCAGTCACTGAAATAGAGATTAAAATAAAAAAACCCCACACCTAACATAGTGTTAGATGGAGGATAGTAAAAACCTTAGAAAATATTATCACTTTTTCTAATGCCAGGTTCATTTCCAGATACCACAAAAACTCAATCTGGGGTAGCTTCCAAATATATTTATTGTTTCTGGAAATCAGATTTAAAATCCACAGTAAGCTAAAAAATAAAAGCAACCTAGTGATTCTGTCAGCCACTACACAACAGAGCTTAGCAAAACCATACCCTATGAAAAAGAAAGCAATTTCATAGCCATTCTTTAAGAGATCTTTTCCCCTGTAGTAATGTGGTATTGAGCAGCATCGATGTCACACTGTGGACTTGAAGAGACTTTAGTGTGATCCAATCAGACACTGCCTCTGCTCTCATCGCTCCTGACTTCACAGTCACAAGCTGACAGAGGGGCTGGCTTTAACCTGTAATTTTTGTCACACTGGTTGATCCCTGTCTATAGCTCCATGGGCAGCACGTAGCCACACTGAGGCTCACAGGGATCATTTAAATGCAGGGCTTAGCCCCTGAAGCATGGTGTGGGAGCCCATGTTGGTACTGAAAAGATGTATAAAAATAAAAATTCCACACAAAGCAAGACTTACCATCTCTGATTTTCTGGTGTGCCCAGCACTTCAGACCTGAAAAGAGTAATTGCAAGTTTTAATAATAACTTATTTCAATATAGGTTGGGTAACTTTAGCACTGAGAAGAGACTGCTAGTGAATAAAGGAGGCATTAAATTCCCAGCCTCCAGCTAGAAGGACAACTTGGACCTGTGCTGGTGCCAGTGGAGAGGGGACAGCCCAGGTGACAGGGACAGCTCTGCCCACATGGGGAATAGACTTCAGGAGACCCACTGGCTCACTGATGGGCTTCCATGTCATGTGTGCACCCATTTGTGAAGAGCTCATGCTAAGAAACACCTGCCAGACACAGACCATGTCTCTAATGCAGCTGAGAGTCCTCTGAGAATGCTCCAGTACCACACTCAGCTTTTCTGGGAAGGAATTCAGTTCAGGACTGATTGCTTTTGAGAGTGAACTTCAGTAAAGTCCACCAGAGTTTTGTTATCATGTAGTGTCCATGTTAACTGCTTGTACTCTTAATTAGCAGTTTGCAGGTTGCTGGATAGAGTGGCCAAAGGGATTTACCAAGCTTCTGCATAATGCCACTTAAATCTGAGGACAGGTCTGAAAATAAGGAGAAGAATCATACAAAAGGACTGCTTTTAAGTTTTTCAAGAGGGTTCATATTTCTCTGGCAAGATTTTTTTATGCTACCATCACAGAATGAGACTCAAGCCACTACTGACTGTAGGGGGATAGAACATAAGTGAATAAAGGTAGGAGAGAATGTAATCTTATCCCCTAAAGAGTTGCAGCTGAACCAATTACTAAAGATTAGGAGCAGGCCTGATGTTAACAGGCCACACCTGTAGCCAATCAGAAGAGTGTTACAAAAGAGTGAGTTGGTTGAGGGGACCCAGCATCTGTTGGCTGCTGTGAGGACAAGGAAGAGTCAGTGCCTAGAGGAGCTGCCTACAGAAAACATCAAGGAGGTATGAAACTCTAGCAATATGGAACCCTTGCAATGTAATGACAATAGAACTCTTGTGCTATAATGACAACAACTGACAATTACAGCTGTGATTTTACAACTTCTAATTCAATAAGAAACAAGCTACAGGCTAGCACCCGTGCTGGTGCCTGGTCTGGCTTTCCTCAGAGGGCTGCTGCCATGGCTGGAATATGCAGCACTTCTATGCAGAAGAAGTATTTCTCTGAAAGATCTCTGGTCCCTAAGTCATTGCCTCTGCAGCATCAGGTGGAAATTATTTATGAACCACTTGAAGGATAAAGCCCCCTTCTGCCCCCCAGTCTTGGCTTTTGCCAGCACCTATTCCCCCATGGGGCTAGAGGAACATTGCTGATGCTCCTCCCCATGGCCTGACAGACATGCCTGCTTTTGAGTTCTATGTGTTTTGAGAGACTGACTCCTTTTAGGATAAACCAACCCTGCATGCTCCAAGTTGTCTTGCTGGTCCCTGGAAGGGCATCTTGAAGTTGTTAATTGTGTTTTGTGAAGACCTATCACCTTTAAGGAGTATTTTCAGCTTGTTTAGTCTTGCAGCCAGAGCCAGGCCAGATAAAGAGGGACTAATTTCCGTCAGCATTATCTTCATGCCTCCCCACCACCTCACATGGGCAGGCACAGAGAGAGGGGTCAGCCCACAGACCCAGCAAAGGGCTATGGGCACACTGATGTGGCAATAATAGCTCCTGATTTTGTGCAAAAAGTGCTTATTGATATGATACCAGTTTAGGGTAAAACTTTTGTGACTATTTTGCATTCAGTTTTCAACCAAACACTATATTTTTGAAAAAAATTGTTTCCTTTGCCCTCATTCCTTGCTCTCTCTGGGTCTCACTGATTTTGATTGCTTCTTCCTACCTGCCCTTTGCTCTCTTTGGAGTCCATAACCATCATCCCTGTGTCTCTTGATTTCTGCCACTCCTGACTTCTTTGCTTCTCTTTCCTCTTTGCTTTCTCTGTATCTTCTCTTTCTCAATTTCCTCTTCCTTCCTGCTTGTGAGATGCACAAAGATTGATTTCCAGCCAAGTGAGGCATCCCACACAGGGAAAGTAAACCAGGGAAATATTTCCTCTGAATTATTCTGAGCAGCCCTTCTCACTGCTGCAAACTATCATTGAGGCAGAGAAAAAAAGGGGTGCAAGCTCAGTCTGTGATGTGTAAAATGACATATGGGAAGTCAAGTGGCCAAATGGAGAACTCTGGTTAACACTGATCTTCAGTGATTTGTGCTCACCTGCTGACTACTACAGCCTCCTCCCTTTTCTGGTACTGAAATCTTCTCCAGACATTTTCCTCAGCAAACCCTCTCACTTTTGCCAGTCTGCTCTAAAGATTTTATAATCCCTTTTGTTTTCACACTGTGTTTTCTCAGCCCTGTGTTCTTTAGTTCTGTACTGAAAAAAAATTAGCATTCTGGCATGCAATTACTAATTCTGGTGGAGCTAGACATTTTTGTAAACATGGCTGAATGATGCATGTTGTTCTCTGTTCAGCTCCTTTATAACCTCTGGCAAGCCAGTCATCCAGTGTGCCTTGGTCTCATCACATCAGGACTTCCAGATTTCCTTACATTTTATTTGAGGGAAACAAAGTTTTAAAAGACAAGGGGGTAATACACTATTATTTTTATCCTTTGCCTGCCCCTGTGTTTTTCCTGCTGCCTAGCTTCCATGCAGCTGTTGAACATTTAAGAAAAACATGTCTCCCACTGAGCAAGTTCCCTACAAATGTGAATTGAGCTTCAGGCAAGAGGAAATGTGAGTCCTGAGGTCAGTCCTGAAATCAAACTCTTGCCTGGCTGCACATAATTCTGCTGTTGTGTTTTAAGGGTGATTTAGACAAAAGTAGTATATATTTCCCACAAAGAGCATAAAAAGAAACAAATACTGGTGATCATGAGATGATCATATGATCCTTCAAATCTCACTGTTTTTCTGGTATTTTCAGTCATGCTTTTCAAGTCTGCAGCTCAGATCCAAGCAGAGAGGGGGAGAATGTGGGATTACAGAGAGAAGATGACCCGCTGGTGCTGACCAGAGTTAATATGGGGAGGCCCCTGTGCACTCCACGCTGATGAGTGGAGAAGACTGAACTTTCCTTTCCACTTAAAGATGCTGGAGCTACACCCCCTTGTTCACCAGGGAGTAGTATTTCTGTCAGATATGAAAGCAGCTTCTAATCTGCTCTGACCTTGGCAAGAAATTCAAGTCCAAATGTAGTAACATAGAAGCTGACAGGTCAGCCTGAAGAATTTGAAGTGGGGGAGGCTTCCTTGCCTTTCTTTCTGTCTTTCCCTCCTTTCACTTGAAATCTTATCAAGGATCACTTCAAGTGCAGTGGCAGCCTGACCAGCCCTAGAAATGACACCAGCTGGGTCATTGTCCCTCCTCTTACAGCCGAGGTGCAGAGACCATTTACTGGCTGGGCTAAATCTGTGCTACTATTGCTATAAATTCATAAAGGTGGAGACCCAGAGAGAAAAGGTTGTTACTTTTTTACGTGTAAAAACTGGGAAAGTTGATCTAAATTTTACATCTGTACGTGGTACCTTACTGAAAGACTCCTGTCTTCATACCAGAGGCTCTCTACTTTTTGTTTTCCAAGACACAGACCCACACAAAGTTTGAAGATGGTTCTCACTGCTGCTGAATGTTTTTGCCTGTCAGGTGTGCTAGTGCTTTCTTCTACAAACTAAGACAAAACCGGGACTATAGAAATGACCTATGTTTGCTCTACTTCTTGCATCCTTTCTGCATCTGTAAGATTTTTCTATGTGCCTTGACAACAAAGGGGCTAAAAATGCTTTGAGCTCAAGTCCCAATTTGGGCATTATTTAGAAGTCTGAATGATGATGGTTATCTTTCTGGCTATCTTTCTTCTGGCTATTTTTCTGGGAGTGAGCTTATTTTTGATCACGTTGGCAGAAAGTTAAAAATCTCTGGTTAAAAGTTGAAGCGCTGATTTGTACTTTATCAGTCAAGTGGTCAGACTAGAATTTCCATGGATTGCTCACAACAAAAATTATGAATGACCAAGGGGTATTTGTTTGTATTGATTCAGAAATAGGCTTTTTGAGTCACACCAGAACCCCCCCTTACATTTGGCATTTTATTGGCCAGAACAAAAGCACTTTCCTTGCATCTGAAAATTTACAATCCCACTACAAAGTAGTGTAAACAGCACATCTTGTGGCTTCCCTCAATTCAGTGGCCATGTGCATCAGTCCAGGAAAGGGAGGAGGTATTGCCCACCCAATGGCTCTGCACCCCTGGACATGAGGGGCTCACCAGTGAAACGCTTCTGCCAACAAGGACACTGGGCTGCTCTATGCCTGGACACCCCCTGCCAGCCTGGGCTGACAGACACCATGCAGGTGAGGGCTTAAGGGAAAAGGGCCGACTCTCAGAGGTGAAACCTGATGTGTCTGCAATAGGTAGGGATGGGCCCATGAAGGAATACAAGGAAATAAAAAAATAACATTACTGAGTAATCAGTAGTCATAGGTCAGCCACACTGCTACCTATCTGCTGTCCCATTTTCTGTAGATGACATGTCAAAGGCATGATTTAATGAAGATTCTGAAGGACATTGCCTCCAGGCATTAGGAGCAGCATAAGACATAGCACAGATGCTCCCGTTTGAAAATCTCAAAAGCAAATGAAGGAGGTGGATAGTCATGACCATTGCCAGAACTGAAAGATAACTTATAAATATGATCGGTTTAGATGGGAAAGCCAAAGATAAGTAAATCACACTTGGTGGAGATCCAGAGGCAAGATGCAAATAGACAAATCAAGAGGTGACAGTCTAGGGAAATTATTCTGGGTGGGTACTGGCAGAGCAGGACAGTGCTTGCTCAGGCCGGAGAAAGAATGTGACAGTACTGAGACACAATCTCAGTGGTCTGTGTTTGTTCTCAAACATTTTGCCATTTCCTATGTGCAGCTATAAAGGTCTCCCAGGTGCAGAGATCCTGCTCAGGGTAGAAGGAGGGAGGAAGGACTTCATGGCTTATGCAGTTTCACACAAAACACAATGAGAAACTGCCAGAGGGGCAGGCAGTCTGGAGAGCACACCGAGCAGCTTCACAGCCTGGTTCGCAGTTATGGGACCGGGCTCCTGAGGGGGATGTGTCTGTCCAGGTGGGCAGAGCTGGGTGCCTTTTGGGGTGGCCGTGGGTGTCTTCCCTTGGGGAGATACAGCCTGCTTGTGCCACCAAGCCTTTGGGAAAGCAGATGGGGATACAGAGGCTTGGCAGAGACCACAGGCAAAGGGTGGGCATCCCAGGGTGACAGCCAAGCTTGTGAGGGATGGGGACCCCTCAGCAGCAGTGACTGGATGCATATTGCTGCTGGTGAGAGAGAGAAGGTGTTTCCTTTACCTACTGATGTGCACACGGGGGGCAGGCAGTGGGTGGTAGGGGAGCAGGAACAAGGACTCACTTGAACAAAGCCCTAAACAACCTCATCTAAGCCTGAAGCTCACCTTGTTTTGAGCAAGAGATTGGACTAGATGACCTCTGGAGCATCCCCCCCAGTCTAATTTACTCTCTAAGTCCACTCCAGATTCCAGTTTAATTTTCAGGGTGGTGCTTTAGCACCTGCTGGCTCTGAACTCTGCCATTCTTGATAACATCAGTAGTGCCAAGGCATTTCTAAACAGTCACTGGGCTCAGTCCCAAGCCACAGGGGTCTCCTCCTGAAGACAAAAGAGCCTCACTCACCTGCTGCTGGGACAATGGGATAATGGCATTAGGGGGACCTTCTATGCCTCTTTATCTCTCTCCTCCGGGCATTCCTCCCTTGATGAGGAATTTCCTCAGAGCTCTGCCTGAAAGGCTTCTTGGGTGAGATGCATTTATCTGTGCAGCAGATAAAACACTGCAGTGGAGGTCACATTCTTCCATCTTTGACACTGTGACTAAGCTTGCCTGTAAGCTGGTGTCCCCTTGCACCAGCACACCACATTATTTATTCTCCTATGGCACTGCATGGCTATTATACTGATAACATGAAACTAAATTACAGCCTCACTGTATCTTTCCCCTCCTTAGCTGGAAAGTGGACACTTGGCATTATAGGGGTATGATGAAACACAGTCCTTTGAGCTTATTCCTTCTTTTCTTATGAAAAGAGTACTCATGGAGAATGTATTTTTTTTCCTTCTTTATAAAGCCAAATTTTATGTTTCTTCCTCATTTAAGAAAAAAAATTCATCCACTGTTGCCTTCAAGCTTCCAGATCCAAACATTGCCTCCTGGAAACACCAATATAACTATACAGACAGATCAGAGCCTGTCCAGTAACCAGAGCTCTTACAGGTTTGAGAGGGGACCATTTGGGCTGTGCCCAGGACTTGCTGTGAATCTCTTCAGCCAAACTCCCAATGGGATGGACCTTTGCAGTCTCTTGCCCTGTCCCATGCCCCAGTGAAGAACTGTCTGTGGGCAGATGACAACAGCTAGGCTCCTGAAGCTTAACATATCTGTCCAACACCTCCTGGGAAGAACTGGTAAGGAGAGAAACCACAGGGAAACTACAGAGAAATCAGAAATTACAGGCTGGGTGGTAGTAGAGACAGACTGGTACTAGAGAAAACTACAGGCTGGGTCTCTCTCTCCTGAAACAGCTCTGAGTTGTCCAACAAGGGTCTCTGGGTGCTACAGAAATGTGCAACTACTCGCTGAATGACACACTTGCTACACAAATATGTGGCCTTTACTGAAATAGCCATCAAATTCAAGACTGAAGTCAATTTCTGCTACTAACGTTATTTTTAAATTGCACAGTGTGAGGAGCCAATTTAGTTTTATTCTGTGCAACACATAGATGTGTGTCCTTATCCATGAATAGATTTTTTTCTGATACAGATCACCTCTGTGATGTCAACCTATTAGATGTAAAGATTCTGCTCATTTTATCTGTTACTGTGATTTTTCTGGGATATGTGAACTCCTGGGAAGTAAAGAAACAGTCTTCTACCAGCAAAATTTATTCCTTTTTCCTTATTTCTTACTATGGCATTATCAATTCTGCTTGCAAAACAAGTATTTTTACACAGATTTTTGTAATTTTCTTCTTTTTACACTCATTACTATTTTATTTATCTGATACATATTAGCTCCTTAGGCATATCCATGTATTTCTAACAGCATCCTATAATTTCCTATCATAATTGGACAAAAGAGAGGGGAGAAAAAGCTGAAGATTGCAGTAAACACAGCTGAGGTGCAGTCAGAGCACCATATTCTCTATCCAGATCTAAGGTATGTTCTTGAGAGCTTCCCATTTTGAGAACACTTACACAATATGTTTCCACTTAGCTTTTATGCCAAAAATATCCCAATGCAGCTCCACCACTGATAAAGGAAGCAAGAGCCTTCATGTAAACAGGGCTCCAGGCAGCTGCTGGTGCTCCCAGCCACTGTCTCACACAAACCTGTGAACAGCCAGCCTGGGTGGGATATGGAGGAGCCCCTGGCATGCCAGCTGGGCAGGCAGCCCTGTTCCCCATCGTGGATGCTGGGGATTAGTCCTCCCATGCCCACCTTGCTGCTGGCTCTCCATCCACCCTGCTGCTCCTCAGGATCAGCCAGAGCAGCCAACAGCAGCAAAGCTTGTGGCCACTTGCAGGGACTAACAGAGTCAAGGCTGGAAGGAGTGCATGGGGAAAATCATGGATGGGGCAGAAGACAGCAGGAAAATATTTCATCAACACAGGCTCACAGCCTGAGACATTTGGTTCATCTCTTCTGTACAAAAGCATCAGTGGTTACATCAATCATAAATGCTTTTGGAAAAGAAGCAATTTTAAAAGTAAATAAATGAAACCCTGTCTACAGACTCTGCATTATAAATATCATTATGAAAGTTATCCAGGTTTCAGGGGAGTTTTAAAACAGTCATGCGCTAGCTGCAATGCTGAAAGATTGTCCTGCCATTTGGAAGGTCTGTGCTTGCACCTCTTAGTAGGAGTTTCCTCAAAGATGTTTCACTGGAATAGTTCTAGATAACATGCCAGTAGAGCTTTAATTATTATCTTTCTTGATTCCTTGGATTCATCCTAAAAAGTGTGCATGCATACTTTTGTCAATAGCTTGAATATTCTTACCTCAACACCAATGCTTGATGACTTTGCAAGAGGACCAGAGGAAGGTTATGTGACTGCACTTCTCTGGGAAGTCTGTCATTAGAAACAGACATAGTGCCTGAACAACACTTTGATACAGCAGGAGGCAGTTGCAGGGTTCAGGGTAAAGGTCTGGGCAATAACCACCTCAGCACACAGGCAGAAGGCAGGGAAACAGGCTGGCAAATGCCAGAGTCACACCTGTAATTCATCATGGTTCTTTCTGTATGGGCAGGGTGCAGACCATCAAGAATGGCAAATTGGGAACTGACCACCCTCTGGATATCTCTCTTAAAAGTTCCTATGCTAGATGTACTCCAGGAAAGAAAACAAAAGCAAATGCAAGAAGAAAGGAGACAGAAGCTGTGCCCATCTCAGGGATTACACAGGGATAGACAACAGCTCATGGCTGTCTGCAGCACAAGTTTGCAGAACTGTGGTGGTTCAAGTGGAGTGTACACACAAGCCATCCTGTGCTGCTCAACCTTATCACCAGAAAGCCATCCCCAGCACGTTTTATTTCACTGAAGAGATGTAACCAAAGACTTTCAGCCAAAAGAAAGTAATTTGTGTTCAGAAAATGGCCAGTGAATGGGCATTGAGGGATGTCTCTCTCAGCTGCAGTGCTTGCAGCATCTTTGCTCTGAGACTGCTGGGCACAGAGGTGGTGCTGCCAGGCAAGAGCAAAAGGACTGGAGAGCAAGTTTACATGGGAGGAAGGAGGCAGTGCTCTGGTTGCTTGCAGAGAAAGCATTTTGTGGTCAATGACCAGTGAAAAGAGAAATGATGCGGCACAGACCTTGAATTATGTCACATCTCCCTTCTTGAGAAACTCTCTGGCAAAACCCTGATCTCCCCATGGCACAGGTCGTTCCCAACCTCTCTGTGTGCCACTGAGCCCCACAGCCAGCCCTCCCCTCTCCAAAGCCCAGGAGTCCTCTGTGTCTATGCCCAGGGTCCATGGCTGAAGGGGAAGCCAAGACAGCCCTGCAGCAGTTGGGCTGGCCTCCATTCTCAGCTGCACCTGCAAAGGAGCAGCTGAAGGCAGGGAGAAAGGCAGATTGGGTGGGGAATGGAGGTGGTGCTGGTTCTTTCTCCACCAGAGACCAAGTGGAGAAAGGATGACAGCCAGGAAAGGCTGGGAACAGGCTCCTTGCTCCCTGTTGTGAGTGCTGGATGGTGGATGATCCAGAAGTACTGGGTGGCTATGGGTAAGTTCCACTACAGGGGCTTAGGCACTACTTAAAGCTCAGACCTATATCTCCTCTCTCTTCTGAAAATGATGAAGACTAAGCAGAAAGAGGGAGATATTTATCCCAACTCTGTGACCCACAACACCAGTTTCGGTCAGCTGAACACAAACAATTCCAGTAGGTTCTTGCGTTAGCTAAAGGAGATGATGAAAATGCTTTTTCAGTCATTGACTTGATGTGTGTTGATTTTTTTAGGGAAAAAACTGACTAGCACGTGAAGATTATGCTCTTTGTAGAATGGAATTTTTTCAGATTTTTTTTTTCTGAATGAAACAGTGTTATGGTGGGTGAGGTTTAAATGTTCTGAAAGAAATCATGTCTGTACTATGAATTCTTCAGACCAGTCCTGATTTTAACCATGAACTCTGTATAGGGTAGGTACATGCACATGTTTAGAAAAAAAATTTATAGTTGTGGTGAAGAACAGTTAATGAATCTGTTTGCTACCCATTGGGCACATTGTGATTAGTTTAATTTAATTTGTGCACTATTTCGCTGATGATACCTTTGAAAGTACCTTAAGAGCATGCCTACATAAATGCTGGTCCTGCATTTGTGGCACGGGAAAGATGCTTTGTGTGTTCTGGGCAGGAGAGAAACTACCCTCTTCTTGGCTTTCCTTGCTTGTGCCAGGATCTGGCATGAATTAATAACTGGGAATCTATCCTGCACGACAATTAAAAAACAACAACAAAAAAAAAACCCACCCACAAACAAAAAGAAGTCCTAAAAACAAACAGGCGGCTTGAATTTTTTGTTTCTTCAAAGTTGCCTAAGACATGGGACCTTACATTTCTGCATCAGCTGAAACCGGGACGTCCTTCCCTCCGGCAGGCCCAGCATGGCTGAGGTCCGGAGCCGGCGCTGAGGGCTGCTGGCCGCGGAGCCGAGCGCCCGGGGCAGGAGGCGGCAGGAGCCCCGCGGGGGGCGAGGGGCAGCGTGGCCGGGCGGGGGGCGCGGTCCCCGGCCCGGAGCCCGTGAGGGTGCCGGCGGGTGGGCGCTCGTCCCGGCCCCGGGAAAGCGGCGAGGGGACCGAGGAGCTGAGTCAGCGCCGCGGTGCCGCCGCGGAGGGCCAGGGGCCGGGCGGCGCCCCCGCCCTGGCGGTGCCCGGGAGGGGCGGGGAGAGGCGGCAGCGGCGGCGGGCAGGGCGCTGCCCCCCTTGGCCGCTCCTTATCAGCCCGGTTTGATGCTGCAAGGCGTGTCCGGGGATCTGCTCATGTGATGGAGCAAGAGGCAGGCGGGCGGGGGGACCAGGGGAGGAGGTGATTTTCCTCGCTGCTCTCGCTCGCGCTTTTTTTTTTTTTTTTTGTTTTCTTCCCTTCCCTTTCTTTTTTTTTTTTTTTTAAATTTCCCCCCTCTCGCGCCCTAAAGGAGTTTGCGGAGAACCGGGGTCCTTCATTCCCGGCTGTGCCGCCGCCGCCGCCCACCGCGAGCCCCCGCCCGCGGCTCCGCACGGCCGCGGGGCAGCGCCATGGGCGCCGGCAGCTCTGCCGAGCCGGCCGCCCCGCAGGACGGGGCCGAGGCCGCCGCCGAGCCCCCCAGCACTCCCCCAGAGCCGCTGCCGGCAGAAGACGCGGCGGAACCCCAGCCACCGGCGGAGCCCGCCAAGGTAAGGCAGGGGCGGCGGGGAGGTGGCGGGAGGGACGCGAGGCGGCGGCTCCCGCCGCACCCCCGAGCCGGGGAAACTTTCCCGCCGCGGCTGCGGCCACCTGCCGCAGCGCTGGGCACCCCCCGGGGGCCGGGCGCGGAGCCGGGGCGCGGCGGGGCCGGGACTGCGCCACGGCCGGCGCCGCAGTCATAAAACTCCCGCCGGCGGCAGCAGCGGCGGGGCGGGGGGCGAGGGCGGCTGCGGGGGCGCCGCCGCTTTTGTGTGCGGCCGGGGCGAGAGGAGCCGCACCCACCCGCGGCGAGGTCTGCGCCAAGGAGCCTCCTGACTGCGGTCCTGCGGCCGGATCGCCGCGGCTCCCGCGGCTCTCCGCAGCCCCCCCACTCCATCCTCTCCCCTCCCGAGGGAGCAGGTGGGAGGTGCGTCGGGGCGCGGCTCGGCAGTGCCTTCGGCTGGGCGCCAGCCGCGCTGTGCCCCCTCTCTCGCCCCGTCCCGCACCCCGAGGCTCGGCTCACCTCAGCCGCCGCCCCCCGGCCGCCGCCGCCGCGGGGAAGGGGCGGCGGTGTCGGCGGCGAGGGCTGGAGCCATGCCTTTGGTGCGGCCCGCTGTCGTACCGCATAGGGGGCAAAGGGGGAGGGACTCCCGAACTCCAGCCCGTGGGGAGCGAAGGAGCTCTAGGTATGTGTGATTTAAAATAAAGACGTTGAAGAATTGAAAGAAATTCTTTTAAAACATGTCTGGTGTTTAAAAATAGATTATGAATGAACCCATTTATCCCTCTGGAATAGGCGCGTTTAGGGGATTTTGGGACTGAAAGGGAGGTTATGTGCATCTGGGTGTTTACATAACGTGGCTTTCGGGAGTTAGTGAGGGGAGAAATAATGCCACGTTCTACCGAGATCCCCTTCTTTGGGCTCTTCAGAGTTTGGGTGCTCAGAGCAGGGAGACTCCGAAGTTTCTGTGACTGGTGCGTGGGTGTATTAGAGCTTGAGAACCGGTTATGACTTTGTTTCTTTGACCTTGTGGTTCAGATTTAACTTTCAAGTTGAATTTCCCATAGTTCCTGGCTGCCACTAGACCTCCTTGTGCGTGTTTTGACAGATTTGAAAACCACATTGCGAATGAACTTTAAATTAACTAAGATGTATTTCATGTTTTTTTTAACTAAATAAGCATTGGGGGTTGATGTTGGTTCACAAAGTATTTAGCAGTTTTGTCGGGCAATTTTAGAATTCAGATGCTGACGTTTAGAAAAGCGGGAATTTATATCAGGCAAGCATTTGGCTATTGTGGTTGTTTAAAATTTAAGATAATGCGACTTTGAAGAAGGGCCATAATATTCATAGCCATGTTTATCCAGTTATGGGAACTAAGGCCTTCTAAAAAAAGGGAATCACGGTAATACTGTTCTCAAGTACAGATTATTATTAATACTGTGTTTTATGTCTTCTGAGCTTTAGGAAAAATGTCTTGTAGTAGATTTTTGCCTGATTATCCAAGTAGAACTGTTTAAAATTGGGGAGGTTCTATTACCATTTCACTGCTATAAGAAGTTTTATTATTGCTGTTCTCATAAAACAGCTGGTTTTGCCTTCCATTACATTACATAAAAAGAAAAATCAGTTTTAATGAAGTTTAGTCATACATTTTTTGTGTCTCATTTAGTCTGTCTTACTAAAGTAAAGTAACTCTGTGCAGATTTGTGACACAGTTTTTCATCATTATTCCTTCCAGCTCTTTGAATTTGAAAATTACCAGGTCTTGCAATGTCCCTGGAGAAATCTGTCAGATAACTAATATGTTTGTGGAAAATAGGGAATCTTTTGGAGGGTGGTCTTCTATCTTGCATTTTCCAAATTAAAATGCTTATTACAACCTTTTTAGAAGAAAAAACTTTGGAAAATTACTTCAGTGGAATCCATCTTGAGTGAGCCTTGGCAAGGCAATTACAAATAAACTATCTAAGCAACTAGTCTTATACAGGATATAAAATCCCAGAGAAGTTGTGCTTTCTTTTGTGATGCAAAATCCTTGAAATACTTAATTAAATTTCTTCCATGATGTAGTTGCATTTTTTACAAGATGAAAACCTTTTCGCCTTTTCTTCTAGAAAGGAAAAAATTTATAGTCATTAAGCCGTTTTGTTACTCACGTGTGACTCTTTGGCCAGGTACCAGTTTTTGAGTGTCCTGGTTAAAAAAAGGGAGGGTGTACGTTTCAGTGTGCTCACTTCTACAGCCTAGGGACCTTGGAAAGCACTTGGTCTACAGAGCTTTGGGCCCTGGCTTGTGAACACGGTGGGTTAAATGTGGGCTCCTGTGGTGAGTACCTCAGCTGTTGACCCATCTTCTCAAAAGTTCCTGGTGAGTTACACATAAAGCAGCTCCAAAGTTTCCAGCCTGCCACAGTAGTAGAACTTGAAATGGGCAGATTTCTTTACTGTAGCAGACAAGACTTAAACTCTGGCAGTGGAGGGGCTGCTCCTTATCTTGCATAGCCACCACTGTGGGAAGCCACCTCTGTAGGGAGGTGTGGGAGATCCTGGTGGTACTAATCCATTCAGCTGCCTGAACTGAATTAATCAGATCTGTGAATTGACCCCTGAGGTCCTGTTGAAACCAAGAGGCAGGGTATGGTTCTACAGAAGGCTGATTTTTGTGATGGAGTTACCTCCTTGCTGTTGTGACAGTGATGCTTTTTTCCCCCCTCCTTTTCTTCCTCCCCTGTTCTTCTTTGTTTTGCCTCAGATGACACAGTCTCACTTGGCTGTGTTGTGTCCTAACCTTGCCTTTCTATAAGCAGATTAAACTCACTAACCCTTCAGGAAACTGAAATTTATTCTTGCTGGACCATTTTCCTGATCTGCTTGTGAGTTCATTTGACTCCTACATTGTAGAGGTGAGACCAAGAGCCAGGACAAGGCAAGCATTTGCAGCAGGGCAGGAGGTGAAATGAAAAAAAACTTCTCCTGTTGGTAGCAGTGAGCTGGTGAAAACTCATTGAAACCTCAGGGGCAGACTGTCCTGAACAGCATGGAGGCCTGAAGCTTGGCCTGAGAAGGATTTACTAGATTTACTAGTGATAGAAGTAGGAACAAGATCTTTCTGGTCTTGAAGAAGGCCAAACGAAACTTTGATGTCCTGAACTGACAAAAGCCATGGAGATGTCTGGTGAGGTGGTTCATGTGCTCCTGCCTCCTCTCCAGAGCACCTGCATCTTCTCCTTTATTGCATCTGGTACTGTGTGAGCTCATTCAAGGAGCTAAGCCCCTGGAAAACTGTTCCAGTTCTTTGGCAAGGTCATTCTCTACTGATTGAGCGAGATGTGTTAGCTTCTGGGACTCAGCAGAAGCTGCAGGTACAGGGGAGCAGGCAAGATCTCGTGTCCAGAGTTCAACAAGAAGCTGGGTCACACTTCGGTTGGTGGCAGCATGTGACTGGATTGGTTTGGGCATCTCCATTTTGTGAGCACCTTCTCTGTTCACAGCAGTGATGTGGCTCTCACCCAACTTCCATTTTTGATGCTAAGCATCGGAGAGATAGGAAAAAGTGCCGGCATGGTGCCCTCCCATGGGACAGAAGGTGACTTCAAGCCATGTGGGCAATGCCAGGATAGCAGTGTCATCCTACCAGCATTGCAGCTAACAGTGACAATCACACATGTGCCACTTCCATTTTATTTAGAAGTCTGAGGTGCCAGCTTTAATACAGTTTATTTTTTTTTTTTCCATGGCCTTGTGGAAGGAGCCAAGCTCTGTTGGAACAGCTACCTGAAACAGTGTAGGGAAGCTTTCAGAGAGAGAATTTGGAAAAATACGGGCATGCTTATAAGCTATTCTTACATCAAAATCAATCATGGGGATTGATGGCTTGAAGATGTAGTGTGGTGGATTGCTGGCATGCAAGGGCGCCCACTTGAGCAGCAAGTCATTCAAACAGTGTTTTCGTGATGGTTCCCATTTCTGAGTAGTAACTTGATTATGCTACCTGTGTTGTAATGAGAGCAAGTGTGTGCTAGACAGTAAATATTTGGAACTGTCTCTTCTAAAGGGGTTACCAGCTGAGATGTCAGAGTGTCTTATTGTCCGAGTGCCTGACAAATAACAGCTGGGGCAGACTTACATCTGCTGTTTAAACAACTGCGTTTTGGTGAGTGAAGCTGAGTCAGCCTGAAAATACTATGTTAGCAGTGGTGAAACGAAGCTTATACAAGGAAAGTCCCTAGACTGTGTCTCTGGGAGCCCAGTTTGAGACATTTGGTCTCAGGCTGCAGGGTTCCCCTGGTTCAGCAGGGTCTGATTCCCATTAGATGCTTCTTTTCCATCTGGGGAGGAAGAGACTGGTACAATTCAGTGGTAAGGTTTGGAGGGCTGACCATGCCTGTGGAGTGGCTGGGGTGAAAGAATAAAAATGTGTAATAGAAAAAATGCACAATGGAAATTGGTGTCGTAGCGGCACCAAAAGCGTGAAATAGCCCCCTAGTAGTATAGGAGATAAGAGGGAGGTGGTGGAGGGAGTGGCCGGGCACTTTGAAAGACGAGGCAATTAGCTTGTGTTTGATGTGGTGGAGGCTGAAGAGATGCAAAGAGGAGCGTCGGGACTTTGAAAGTCCTCCAGGTTGGAAATGCAAGCCTGGGTGTGGTTGCTGAGAGGGGAGGATCGTGCTGCGTGCTCAGCCCTTGTTCTGACTGGTCCTTAGAGCCTGGCTGAGCTGTACCTGTGAAATGCTTCCATAAGGTGCTGTCTGAAAGAGCTGAAAGGTAGGAGACCTGTGAAGGAGCTCCGTTTGGATCAGGCTTCAGAATAACAGACTGGGGGTAGTGTTTCTTTCACAGGTTGCAAAAAGAGATCACAGGGATGAATTGGGTGTAGAAACGTTTTGGTGTTTTGACTTTTGTTTTATCCATTTGGATTTCGAGGGTAGTCATCCGTAAGGAGGTGTCACAGTGAAATCAAGCTGAGAATTGGGGGAGAATAGGGTAAATGAGGAGCTGAAAGGTGTGGAGCAAGTTCTTGGCTTTGTCTGCAGGAGGCAGAAATAAGGTAATGAAGTTAAGTGTGCTGTTATGTGCCTTATAGAGGAAGGGCCTTGTGTTTTCTTCACCTGGAACTTGCAGTATCCCACAAGTCTCTAATGTTTAGCTAATGCAAAACAAGACAAACTGCTGTGAACAAAGGGTTAGAATGATCCATTTTTTTTCTTTTCCCAAGTGTTGGTGTTTGAAGTTCTTTTTAATGAAGCAGCATGTGCTAAAAGCAGACCCCCTGAGCACAGCAACAGTCTTTCCCAGAGTTTCAAAATCAAACTTCAGGAAAAATATTAGAGACCATTATGTTAGTTTGCTCAGTTGTTCAGACAGCTGGATCTGGCTATTTTAGTAATCTAATGTAGAATCAGTGTAGCAGGATTAACAGAATGAAGCAAAATTAACTCTGGTACGTTTGGGCCTGGTGTGAGGAATCCCTGGAATGATTTGGGTCTGGTACAAGGAATGTTGGGAATGATGGTGATAGCTGGTGGGGGAAGAGGCTGGGTGCTGTGAACCCCTCAGGAATGGTGCCTGAAGGAAGCATCCACTAATGTATAGTGAGATCAGGGACCTGCAGTTCATCCACATCTCATTCAATTTGTCCTGTTAATTTATCCATTTTCAATTTCGTGTGCGTTTAATGGGATCTAACAGTTGGGCTTGCTGCTGGATGCACGATGGAGCAGAAGCTGCTCTTGGTTAGAGTGATGTGGGCAACAAGCCCTGTGCATTTTAGTCTCATTAGCTGGGTGTCTGCCCTTTGCTTCCATCTTTGTGGTGAATGTGAGGCAAATATTAAAAAATATATGCAGGATGTACAGTAGTGGCGTGACAGAAACTGGAGTGTTGCTTTGCTAACGGCCCTTTGTTTTGGGAATGAAGAAGCTGAAAGATCAGTGAACTGGATAACCAGTTCCCCTTGGTTTCTCCCATGTTCATGAGACAACACATTCATAAATTAATAATCAAAGGAGTGTAATGAATGTGTGCCACAAAAAGCTGATAAATGTTGGTAAACCTGCCAAATGTAATGTCTCATTACTTGTAGATAAATGAGTAAAGATGAACAGAAAGATTCCTAATACTCTTAATTTTTGTCTTTTTAAATTTTGTTTTCACCCATCTCTCTCTAAACTCTGTTGTATTTGTCTAGGCTTTACAACTATTCTCAATGGAATTAAGAGCACTGCTCACCAAATTAGATATAATTGGACTAAACTGCAGTTTAGATCCCTTCAGAGAAATGAAGCAGTTAATGTGAAGGAAAACTGAAATTAGTTTCTTTTGAGGACTAATGCAGTGGGACAGACTGCACTGACCCTCATAAAGAGCCCGAGCAACTTTTTTTAGAACAATTTTTTTTTTCTTTATTTAAGCTAATGATGCTGTTATGTCTCCTTTCACTTTACAAACTCCCCAAAGGTTTCTTCTCCTTTGCATGTTTGGAAAAAATACTATTTTATTAGTTTTGATTATTCAATTATTTAAAGCAGAACACTTGATTTGAAAATCTAAGTTTGCCTTCCCAAGGCCAAGAATCACATCAAACTCTTTCCCAAGAGACTGGGGTAAAAAGGTAGGGTTATATTACAGGTCTGGTCAGATTTGAAAATATTGAGGTTTTTCCATGTATTTACATTTTTTACTCAGTTGTGACAGATGGATCCTGTTTCCAAAACTGAATTTATGTACATGGTGAACAGGGATTATAATTATACTGGCTGGTTGTAAAAACTGCCTATAGTCTTAAATTTAGTGATGTTTTATATTTAATTCTGTTTTTCATACTGGAAGGTATTGCAGATTTAACAGATCAAAGGGTTATCTGCTAGACCCAGTGACTTCTGAATTTTGGTCTGAAATCACCAATCTTTAGGATTATATAAAGTCACTGTTTTCCTGAATGCACCAAAACTATAGAATAAATTCAGAGCTGGGGTAATAGCAAGTACTACCATTGTTAATATTTTATCCTAACAGTCTGTGCTCGATTTAAAAAAGAGACAAGCTGTACTACATTGAGGTACCCAGTACCTTTGTACTCTGGCTCTTTGCAGAGTCCACTGGTGCTTATCAGGCAAATGGTTGACTGTGTCTGTACATGTGTGTCTATACATGGGTCTGGCTTTAAAATGGTGTGCTGCCCACGGGAGGTTTGGAAAGAAAGGCAAAGAAATCTTTAAATAACGTGAGGAATGCTAAGATATTCAGTGCTGTTGCCTTTCTTGTGACTTGAAAGAATTTTTGGTGCTAATTCTGAGAGTGTCATCTTGAAATAGTCATCCATGGCTTTTTCTTCAGATAGACAAGTTTCCTGAGAGCCAGTCAAATCAAGGTTGTTCTTGTGTTTGCAGGACTAGCAGGTGTCTTTCAAGAACGAATCATTAAAACTTACTATTTATTAAAAAATAGTAATGGTCCTCTACTGAACTTGTACTGAAGAATCTTAAAGCCCTTTCAGAATTAGGTTGTTGTTTTCTATGTCTTGATTTTCTTGATTGTCTTTAATTGGTTACTCCCATTCAGCTAATGCTGTGTGCAACTGCAGAGGAGCTTCCCAGGGTTTACGTGCCTTTGTTCAGTAGTGTGGTATCTTTATCCCTCCTGAGTTCCTGTGTTTTAGATTTATGGGAAGGATGATGTGAGAAGCGGGAATGTAATCTGAGTGTTGAGCCATTCCGTATTTCTTCTATTTAATATCTGGTCTCAGCATGTGAAAACTCTAAAGCCAAATTATTCCATCTGTGGTATTGGCAGTGGAGCAGAATGGGATCCTTTTTCGTGAGGTGGATTATGTGGCTGTGAAAGGCAGCTTTGAGGAGCGCAACAACGCCGGGTGGAAACAATTTGGCTTAATTAAGGGCTTCTGAACTGAAAATTGGGAACCTGAATGCACACACTTCAATGCCTGTGGAAGTGGGGTACGGCGCTTCTCCCAGATCTCACCCAGCATGTGAAAAGAATCTGATGATTAAGAGGAAAGCCCTTTTCCTGGCACTCTGTCTGTTGATTTGAAATTCTGTTGCAGCAGGCTAATTACTAGTAAAAAGAAATAAATAGATTTCCCCATTCAGAAGGTTTATGGGCGGGGGGAGGGGGCTGGAAGACAATTGTCAGGAATGTGGCATCTTCCTGATCCCAGTTTGGTGCTTCAGGCATGTGGTTTTGTGGTTGTTAGATCCCATCTTTGGGTGTAATGTATCTGTGGTACCTTTGATTAATTAACAGGGCTTCAGTGGCAGTATTTTGGGAGTACAGACAAATCATAAGACAATGATACGTAATTAAAGTTTGCTGTTCCACCAGAGGAACTTCAAACCTTCGCTTCAGGAATAATGGTTAATTAGTTGAAATGGTTTCTGTTGGAAGGTAATAGAATCAGTTGGAGAACTAGTTCATTAAAGGGTAATCAATAAATTAAAGGGTAATTAAGTATCTTATAATGACCACAACACATTCCATGCTTTAAAAAAAATGCTTGTGAAAGTATATTTCTTCTTATAGGGGAAACCAATACAGATTCTGAAAATAATTAGAATGTGTTAAGTGTGGAAGCTGAAAAACAGATTCTTCTTTTTGCATATATTAGCAAATCTAGAAAAAATATTTCAAATGCTATAGGGCTGAGTCCCAAAGAATTGCAGAGCTCTTTCCTCCTGTAAGAATAGTTTCTGCCTAATAACAGAGGTCCAAAATTTCTAGTTTTAATCTCAGTTCCACTGCATTTCCTCATGGGAAATCCATATGTCTTCTGCTTTGTGTCCTGAATAGTTCAGTTTCTTTATATTGTTGATGGTGATAAGATAAGCACATCAGTTGAGGAGCAATACCAAAAGCTATATTGTAGAGAGTATTCATTCATATATCAGAGCAGTTGTACCAGACACTTTGAATGAAGAATTTCTTTCCATCAGCTAGATTCACCTTATCCTGGAGTTTTCCTTCATGGAAGAAACCAATTTCTACACAAGGTTATAAGCCATTGTCTGTAAGACCTGCTTCGTCTGTGTATTTCATGCAGGAGAGCATGAATAGATAAATAGTCCCAGATTATGTGTTTTGGTTTTTTTTCCCTCACAGAAGTTCTTTTATTTAATAAAGTTAAAATTGCTTGTGTGTATATATTCAA
This sequence comes from Agelaius phoeniceus, assembly GCF_051311805.1. Lineage (NCBI taxonomy): Eukaryota > Metazoa > Chordata > Aves > Passeriformes > Icteridae > Agelaius > Agelaius phoeniceus. Next base: position 59,541,150 of record NC_135267.1, read on the forward strand.
AATGAGAGTGAAAGAACAATATTCTATGGGGGTTGAGGAGGAATCTAGCCTAACACTGACATTTTCTTTTTCTTTCCTTCTCTATCTTTCTGTACTACCATCCTTCAATCAATATTTGACCACACAGGCTTTAAATGCAAGTTTACCAGTACCTGATGTTAGTGAAGACAATTTGAAGGATGATGCCTCACCACAGGAGCCAGTGCAGCTGGGAGCTGTTACAGCATCTAAGGAAGAGGGTGGGCAGCAGTCAGAGGTGGCTTCACTGCTCCAAGAACCACCCGGAGAGCAAACGGAGTCTGCTGGAGCAAATGGTGAGTACAAATGTGTGTTCAGTGGACCTACCATAGAGGCCTGCATGCTGAATGGGATGAGAAATAGAAATGGGGCTTGACTAGCTGTCTGCTGCTGAGCAGGTATTACTCAAGTGATCTGTTGTTGCTCAGGTGCTTCTTGGGCACTGTTTTGTGGGAGATGTTTTCGCTGTAGGACAGAGTTAACATGACAAGTGGCTTGCGGACTGGAGGTGTTGGTGTCAGTAGTGGACATCCACCTGTTAGGAACAACTCAGTTTCCACTTCTTGTGTTTGTTCCTGCTGCATAGGCTTGTCCCTTCCTTCATAAGGCAGAAATTCTTTTTATGTTAATTCATCAGTGGTATTAATGATAAATGATTCAGTACTCATAGAAAGGACAGGCTGCTAATCTTTTGGTTTTACCTTGATTAAAGTTCCCTTTCCTACAGCTTTTAATTGGATTTGCATTGGGACCACAAAACCTTTCTCATCATAGGCATCCCAGTGTGTTCTGTCTTGGTAATGTCTCCCTTGCCTTGCTGCACAGTCAGGAATGTGCTGTTCTTTCTCCTGTGTGATCTGGCAGCGCACCTTTCCTGCTCTCATCAGCCTCTTCTTGCTTCGTTCACAGGCATGTGTTGAGAGATCTGCTTCAGCAGTCCTGCTGCCTTTTTGGCAGGATGGCAAGAGGGAGGGCTTTTCAGTCAGAGCAGGCATCCAATGCTGCTGGTGGTGAGCTGGGAAAGGATGGTGACAGGGGGAGCACTATCTTCAGCATCAGCCTGCAGAGTGCCTTAAGACACCTGTGTAACCTGTGGTGTACTCTAGGGTTTGAAACCTGGTAAAAGCAATTCTTTGTCACATCTTCAGATTAATTACCATAATACTATTATCCCTGTAGAAGGCTACCATATTTTATCCTGAGCTTTTGTGCCTTTTTTTAAAAAGTCGCATCAGGAGGGACTTTTGACACTATAGAAACAGAATGCAACTTGTTTTATCTTTCATGAAACTCCACTTCTCTAAAATTTTACTCTTAAATGGACAGGGATTGGGGGGGAGGATACTTGCCAAACAGTGTCACAAAGGAAAATACTTGATGTTTGGAAGTAGTGTCAGAAGATTTTGTGTTGATACTCAGCTTCTCGATCAAGTAAAAGAAAAGGCCATCAAAAGGGCATGAGTTTCAAGTCAATAGTCAAAGAGTATAATTATTTTTGAAGAATCCTGGGTAGTTTCAGTTGTTCGGAAATGACATTCGTAGGATATGTAAAAAAGAGGTGAGAAGCTTCCTCTGAGTGCAGGTAATTATGTGTAACCAGTTGCATGGCATGATGTGAACATACACAACATTAGGAATCTGGATTTGAGTAGGCTGCCTGAAAAATTTTGGCTTTGTTTTGAGAATCATCTCTCTGTGGTTGTGTGATATTCCTATACAGTGGAGCCAAGTCCACATGGTAGCGTTATTTATGTGAAAGGAAAAACAGTACTATGTGTTTGCTCTTGAAGTGAAAAATCCTTTTATGAAGATGATGCAGCATGTATTTGCTGGTAATGATAGATGAAGGTGACATCATCTATAGAGACAAATAAAACATGCCCAACTGGGCACTGAAAAGAGTTTTTCAAATAAAGGTCATGTTCAGATGTTTCTCTTTGTCCACTCCTCTGAACCTTAGTCTGGTCCACCTCATCTGTCCTTAGGCAGATGAATAAAGGTGGAGAAGAGGTATCTCTTAGTTGCTTCATGCAGACATATCTTTCCACATAGAAAAATCTCCCATTTTAATGCTACGCTTCATGTTCTACACTCATTGTTTATTTCACCTTGCTTGCAAGTCTAAACTCAGAAGTATTGTGGCACCAAGCACTGAAACAACACAAGTGTTTGCCTACAGTAAATAAGTGTTTATGATTAAAAGTTTTTTGGTTTGGTTGATTCTTGTCATCATTATATGAATCTTGCATTCAGAAGACCACTTGAGAGATGACTTAGACTCATTAAAGTTGCCACTGTAAAACTAAATTAACCAGATATTCTGGTAAATTTGCTGGGAAGTTGGCTCTGACAGTCAGAGAGATGAAGGCTCAAAGTATCATCAGAACTTTGGAAATATTCAACATAATCAGTTGTAATCAAAAGAGAAATACTATTGCTATTATAGGAGGGCACCTGTATTAGATACTGAGCCTTTACATTTTATTTTATTATATTGCATCCCTTTTTTACTATCAGTAGGAGCATTAAATTATTATACAAGTATCTGGAGTCTATGAAACTCTTGACAGCAGAATTTGAGGCAATTTATAAGTAATTAGGTTGTAGAGAATTCCAATTAAAAAAACCCTTCAGACAAATGAAAACAAAACAAACCCAAACCAATCCCATAGTAACAGGCAAAGGAGCAAGTATTTCAGTGTGGAAGAACAGAAGTGATTTTTGTATGGTTTTGTTTATAAGGGACAAAATCCATGGGGCTTTTTAGCAGCATCTGTTGAGGTTGGGTGTGGATGCCTTGTGGGAAGCTGCATCGGGAAGGCATTACAACAGCGGGAACTGAAGCGGGCGGCTGGTTCGAAAGCGGCGGCCGGCGCCTGTTCCCTTCGGGGCAGAGGGAGATGAGGGCTCGGAGCGGCATTTCCGAGCCGGACCCCGAGAGATACCACGTTCGTGCCGGCCAGCGGTGGGAAGAGCCGGGCGGGCGGGGGGCGGTCCCGGGCGGGGCCCGGGGCTGTCCGGGACGAGGGGGAGCGGCCGTGGGGCTCGGGGGAGAGCCCAGCCCTCCGACAGGCAGACTTGCATCAGGCAGGCTCTCTGTCGGCCGTCCGTCCGTCCAGCCAGCCGGGTGCCGGGGGCTGGAAGCGCCGCTGCCGCGGGCTGGGGCTGCCCCGCGCCGCTGGGAGGAACCTCGGAGCGGGAGCGGGAGTTGGTGGTGTCGGTGTGGCTTCGGCCATGCTGGGGACAGTGACGATGGCGGGTAAGGCGGTGTGGCACTGCCGGCACGCGCGGTTTGCTCCCTGCGCTCGGCAGCGCCTGGGCTGTGCGGGCGGCAGCAGCATCCCCATCCCGGGGCTGCGGCCGTGCGCCGCTGCCCGAGAGCCTCGGAGCGCCGAGCCCCCGGCGTTACCGACTCTGGAATTCTGGCAGGGCCTTAGGAGTTAAAAGGTCTGCCTTAAGTACTTGTATCTCGGTGAGAATCGCTTCCAAGCGAAGGCTGCTGAAACTTCAGGAAGTGTCATATCGCCTCAGTCGGACGTACGATGTGGTGGTACCTGTGATGGTGGCTTTGTGAATGTGGAGGTCTTGACTGAGTGTTTTTCTGCGGGACGGGGCTATGACCTGGTATCTGAAATTGAGGAATGGATAGAAAAGATAGTGACTGCACTGATGGTGCTACATCAGTCAGGCAATAAGGCAGTAAAATACCTTAAGAGCTAAATTTGGTGAAATTGGAGGGAATATGGAAGTTAGCATCGTTAATATGTTGTAAAAATATTTGCATGAGAGAAATGAAGCTGTTGCTCTATTGCTGTTTTATCTTAACAAAGCAAAATTCAGAGGGGATTAGCACAGTGGCAAAGGGGAGTATGTGTAGGGGGGGCAGCGGGATCCCAGCCTGCAGTACCAAAAACTCAATGCTGTGTGTGCTGAACTCCACACATCTTGCTTAAGGAATTGGCACACAAGCCACTGAAGCATACTGTAAACTAATTGGACTTTCTGAAAAGATGACTTTTGGAGGAGCAAAGAATTAAAAGATAAAACATTACGTTTTTTCAAAAAACTTATGTCAAAGAAAGACAAACATGTCTTTCTGTGGGAGACAAAGTACTATTATTAAATTTAAATAAACAAACCCCGGATTTTTTATGTTGTTTTTTTTTCCCTAAAGATAGCTAAATTGCACCACAATTTCTCTCTCATCAGATTGATGATATATGGCTCTAGCTATCTAGGAAATCTTTATTTCATTGTATTAATAATTACTCTCTTGTATATTGTTTGCTAGAGCCGGTGAATGAATTCAACAAACAGGGGGAGTTTATTCATGCAAAATACTCTAACTTTACAATACATATGGACAACAAAGCCTGTAGAAGTGCGGCTCCATTTGGAGCGGGCCCTGGGGAGGACTGTACGTGATTTGAATCAGTGAGTAGTGGAGGAGATATCCTACTGCTGTTTACAATAGGGTTTTCATTAAACACGATGCTTAATGAGCTTATCACATGCTGAGTCTTTTTCCTCAAGGGCTCTCTATTTTTTTTATTTCCTTTTATTGTTAGCAATTAAAGGTTAAACTGTTTTTCAAAAGCAATGTCTTTATAGGTTTGCAGAGTTTTGATTGTTTGAGGTTTTCCTTATTTAATAATTCCTGTGGAAGAACCTTAGATTTTCACTGCAGCACAGCTGCTTCTATAGTACATTTCCCAAGAACTGCATTTAGCTTGTGGTATGTGTTACCATTTCTTGGAAGGGACAGGGAACTTCTGCTTATTGGTATGCAGGAGTGTATTAAGCTGTCATGTGTCTAATTAGTGCAGATGCAGCTTCATCTCCTTTGTGGTGAGTTTGTGATGTTTACATTAGGCTTTATGTGGTCGTTTTGATAAAGAAAAAATTTCAATCTGCTTTTCATTGTTCATTAATCATTAGGGGTTCTCAAAAATGTCCCAGGGTTTACTGGCCTGTATTGCTTATCCCATCCTTGTTGCTTATGGAGCCATGAATTTTTTTCCCCTCAAAGACCCAAGTGCTAGAGTTGCGTCTATCTTACGCTTAGTGAGTAAATTTTATTTTAAGAAGCAGAACCAAGTCACTGAACGTGTGATGTGGACAGCATGTCTAACCATGAAATTTCATAAATATTTGTAGCATGCTGGTTTGGTTCCCAAACAGAACAGCTGTGCTGGTCTGAGAGCAGTTTATTATTGTGAGTGTATTTAATGAAGAATTTTTAACTACAGCAACTATACCCAAGCCATAGCTAGTGACACTTCTGGCTTTAAAAGGCTTTTATTTGTTTTTAAAGAACTACAGTGTTTTCTGGTTTTTAGGGCTGTTTCTTGAAACACTGAAATGAAAAAAGAAATATCTTAATCTTGAATAAAGGAAATACATAACTTCTCCTGCTGGAATTTGAGAAGCTGGGCTCAGAATTGGAATTTGAGAAGCTCTGGGTTGGAGCAGACAAGTACAGCTAAATCAAAATCTTCTAAAAATAAAGATTTTTGGGGGAATGTTAGAATGCTACAGTATCATAGTCAAAATGATTGTGTGTTTGAGGTTTTTGTTTGTTCAGTTACTTTTCTATGATGTCGTTTTCTGGGGATGCTGCTTTTGCTTTCTAAAGGAGCTCTAAGCCATGAAAAAATAATAGGTATTTTGCAGCTTGTTCCTTTTTTCTGTTTTTAAAAATAATCACAAAAGTATGTGAGATTTTAAAACCTAACTCTTCAGTTGCCACCAAAGTACCAGAGAACTGAAGACTAAATAGTACTTGTTTCAAAAGCTTTGAAATAACAACATGGTTAAAAAGCTCATGAATTGCATGGATATGCATTTGAGATTTAGCATGCAGAAATCTCTGTAAATCCTCCCTCATTATTTAATTAATCTGAAAGAACCTGTTCCCTGCAATGAACATGACAAGTCAGTCCTTGGAAAATTGAGTGAATAGAAGGGAGAAGGATGTAGTATGTGCTTTCTATGGAAGAATTGTTTGTACATCGAAGTGGAATTAAATATGGTGTGTGGCAGGCAAAGGAAGGAAGAATTTGTGAAAAATACATTGTTAAGAAGCAGCAATGTCACAATTGTAGTTTAAAAAAATTGAATCATTAGAAGGATAAAACATAATCATATTTCTGTGTTATTTTGTTACTGTGAAGTGAGGGGTGTGTGTGATTTATTAAACTCAACCTTCTGAAATTTGTGATTAAAATAATCAGAATTTGTGATATAATGCCCAGTTTGTACACTCTGCAGTGGAAACTTAAAAGCACAGATTAGTTTTCTTTTTTTTGCTCTCCCTCTTTTTTTTATTATGCTAAAGTGCTCAATTTCACAAGTAGTTCCAAATAACTACTTTATTCTAAATAAATCTGTTCAGGGTAGGTTTTTCACAGATATTGTAATTTCAGGCTGTGTCTTGTTTTTTAATTACTTGTATCAATTTTGTCCTTTCTTTATATTGTCATTAATGTTTCTAATGAGAATTAGAAGAATTGTGCAGTTAAGAGAAAACTGCATTTGACAAATACAGGCTTGGTTCAGATTTTTTTAACAGCCTTCTGTTTGTATCATATGAGTTTTAGAGCAGTAGCTGGTGGTTTGTCGGTGGCTTTTTTACAAGTTGTATTTGTAGCAAAACTAGACACAATGAAGGCAAATTGTTGTAAAATACACCTCAGGGCTGCAGCATTTGCTTTTGCTCATGCAAACCTAGTGAGAGAGTTGTGTATGTGACCAGCAGCATGATTTGGCCCTAAACACTGAATAAATGAAAACAGTACAAAGTCCTCTGGAGCCTTGCAGTGGCCAGAGGAGTTTGCGAGGTGGGCGCTGGGTGTGTGTCACATCCATCTGAGAGATTGAGAATGTAGGGAATTCATGGAAAAAATCCAGCGCTGTGCTGCAAATCCTTAGGGGGAAAAGTCAACCAACTCCAGATGTTGACATGGTTGACTTCGAGCCCATGAAGTGCTGCAGATTTAACTCTTGCAGTCACCGTGCTTTTTTTTAACTCTTTGGCAGCTACCGGGGGAGAAACACATTTTCACTTCTGGAGAGAGACGAGAGCTGGGAGCAGTTAAGTTGCACTGCCAACTATGTCTGTCAGTCTACAAAAAAAAAAAAAGAGTTTAATTACTCATTTTATTTTTAATGGGATGAGACAGGAGTTCAGTCATTCTGAAAATATTAATTTTCCAACAACTGATCAGCATGCTCCTAATAAAATAGAAATAAATTCTTACAGTGGACTAAGTACCTATCAAATTGTGAAATGAAGCACCTTTGAGTCCTCAGGACTGTCAGTTTTGAAGGTTTCTTTCAGAATAAAAGTTGCAGTTAATAAAACACGAGCAGCACCTTGACTCAATTAAAAATATTTGAAAAGTTAACTGGTATGTAAGCAGTTAAAATAGAATTTCAGTGTTGGTCCTTAGCCACAGTGGATTTTAAACAGCCAAGTGTATTAATTTTATGATATCACCCCTGATCTTTATCACCTTCTCTAGGTATATTTTTGTTGTATTCTATTCCTTGGCTAGCACATAGCTAGTAACGTATAGCCCTGCTCAGGAGAAACCTAAGGAAATGTTATTCATATCAGTATTTTACTTTATTTGTTTTGTTTTGTTTTCTGGTAGCTGTTTGGATGAACCTGTCTGGTGTTTCTTAAAGGTGCTTTCAAAACCACTGAATTAATTCAGAAAGTGCTGGTTGTCTTGCCAGAATACCTGTGGTAGTGACATGCTACAGAACTCTGACCAGCAATGCCTTGTGTAAGTAACTTCCAAACCTTTCTGCATTCAGAATTGCCCTCACAGTGTTTGGGCACTGAAGTATCATTAATAAAAACATGACTGTAGAATTCAACTGCTAAATACAAAGTTCCAGGTGTTTACGTTGTGACAGTACAGCTTGGATATTTGTGGCACTGGAGCTTTGTCACACAACAGTGGCAGCCTCCTGGCAACATGCAGGCAAATTTCCTGAATGGCACCTTTTTCCTCAAATGCTGAGGAAGGGCATCAGAAATTCAGTTTTAAAGAATCTTCCAGGGTTTTAAAATGTTAGAGAAGGAGACAAAGTAGAGACTGGGTGCAGCAGCAGCATGTCACTTAACAGCTGACACTGGAATGTTATCTTGGGGATGAAATACCTTCTGGACAGGTTAAATTGTTTGGTGGAATTGAAGGAGTAGTGCTCAGGCAAGGTCTCTTAAGTATATCATCTGTGCACCATGATAGAGGGTTTTTTAACTTCAGGTGTGGTGTGGTTTTTTAACTTCAGGTGTGGTGTGTTGTAGCATAGCTGTGATTTCCAGACTGGTATTAGTGTGTTCAGTCTGTCAATATTTCTGTTAGTTTTTCCTTTTGCACTGTGTTTAGTGAAGTATTGCAAGGTAGCATGTCTGGTGGATGGACTCACAAGGAAGACCTAATTATTGTCAGCTTGACTTAACAGTTCTGAAAGCTTATCACTGCTTCTAAACTAGGTGTTCTCTATTTTTATGATTGCATTTGCTATTGTAATGCATACCCATACCTGCAGATTTTGTAATAGTCACTGCTCTTTTCACCTGCAAAACATTTTACAGAGACATGGTCTTTATCTTTGGGTGTTATGAACGCCTCATTTTATAAACAAAATAAGCAAAAACCCTTTGAATACTTATCTTAAATATGAAGAGATGCCTTTATTATACTGGTTTTACATCTTATCTTTCTTTGGAAATGGAATGCCTCATTTATTCATATTCTTTATCATTCCACTCTTAGAGTAGTTCCATTTATCTGTAATACCTGAAACTCATTTTAAACACTGAATTTACACTAAACACCTGTTCTGGTTTTGGACAGAATTGGAAGGAAATTTGGAAGGAAACTTCCAAAGGGATGTTTTCTTAAGGGAATTAGGAAAACATTATGAATAAATTAAAAAAGAAATGTCACCTTTTTACAATTTTTTGAAACCTCAGGTTTTTCAATATTTGAAGGGCATGCATTCCCAGGGAGTGTTTGCAAGAGGAAAGGTGAGCCCGTAGAAGTCCATGTCTCTGGCTGCTCAGCAGTCCCAGGTGCCCTTCTGACTTCTCCATTCCCTTCTGCCTTCCTGCACTTCTGGTCCTTCCCACTTAGACCCAGAATTCCCCACTTGCTCTCAGCCCTGTATTTCAGTCTACCTTTATCTAACTCGTGTCAGATGGAGATTTTCATGTGTCTAAGAATAAACTTGTTGCATTAATGCAGGGCTGGGACAAACAGAAAGATTCTATGGACCTTGTTTCCAGCAGAGATGCTAAGAGGCCTTGCTCCTGAGCAAATTTTTATTCAATGTTTAATGATCAGCATTCAGATTCATAGCTGGCTAAGCCAAAAGAATAATTTTTAGTGTAAACAAGCTTAAGAATATATTAAAGTACCTGTTACCAAATAATTATAAAATATGTGATGTTTTGAAGATAGTCTCTGAAGAAGTGCCTCTAACTTGATGAATTCCCATTAAGCCTTTGATGGTTTTCTGTTAAATTACATTATTTTATGGAAATGACAAGGACTTTATTTCCAGACCTAAGAATAAATGAACACAAATACAAGAGTGGTTCCTTGGCTTTATCATTTTATAGTCTCAAAATAAAACTAAATAAACAAAATGTGTTTGAAATAAACAAAAGTGTTTGATTGATAAGAGTTATTTTGCTTGTGGATTGTACTGATGTTTGCAAGAGGTATATTACCAATAGACTAAAAATGCTGGCAGCTTCTTCAAAATGTCTGTTTTGTCTTGCCCTTTGCCCTCACAAATGGCTCAGTTCAAACTTCTCTGGTCTGAAATGTTTGGGGAGTTAGCATGTTAGCAGAGGTCAGGCTTTTAATTGAATTAGGAGTTAACAATTGAGGTAAATAATATTGCACTGTTAGATAAATGAAAAACAAAAAGCTTTGCTTATGTTGACTTGGAAACAACAACCAGTAGGCTGCTGATAGCGAAACATAATTTGCCCTCTACATAGCAGTTAGAAGCCATTATCCTTGTAGATTTTGTTTTGCTTATTGTGTAGTTAGTTGCACCCTTACCTGGACTGCATTGTCTGTGTGCTTCTGAAGAAGCAGCCCTTGAAAAAGGGAGAACCGGGCAAAGCAAGAGGCGTTGAGGGACTTCTGGAGATGCGGTGTTCCAGCAAAGTAAGGCCAGCTGCAGAGTCAGAGGCAGCTTCAAGGTGGTTCAAATAAAAACCAAATCACTTCGGGGAAGTTGATGATTCCGTGCTTTGTAAAGCTGTCTCCTCCTGCTTCTGAACATTGAAGTAGCACATGTACAGCTTAAAAGAAAGGGACCATGTCTTCTTTTAGGGTGTTGCTGTTCAACATTTAACATTTTAAAATAATTTTATTTTTTTGTATTGGCACTCTTAACAGGTTTGGTCGGAGAGAAGAGTATGTTCCTTCATGGCCTTGCACTTTTGCCTGTTGCACAAAATCTAGGGTCAAGGAGAATATTAAACTGAAATCCTGGCAGCATCCAAGCCCAAGAATCTTTTGGTGTCTTGAATATGCCATAGATGTAATTTACAATGCCAGTCTCTGAACTTGAGTTGGCCAGAGGAGAAATAATACTTAAATTATCCTGGCAAGACTGAGAGAGGGGGTTGCCAGTGACCTGAACGAAAAATGCAAACTGTCCTCAAAGAAAAGATAATGCAAACAGACATGTGAGCAGTGGGGGATTTTACCTTCTTGCATAGTGACAACCTTATTCATTCTAAACAACATGGAATTGCTGTAGATGGTGATGCTATGTATGTTTTGAATACATACATATATTGTATAGAAGAATTCCAAAGATTCATGATCTTCAAAGCAATATATTGTTACCTGTTTTGTAGGGATTGTGAGTTTTCAGAAAAACAGGTGATTTCCCATGGGCGTTTTCACATCTTACTATTCTTTTGGGACAGAGCTGTAAAATAAGCTTTCTTTTTTTGTCATCATTTTAGGTCAACAGGCTTTTTTGAGTTTTGTTTTGCTTTGTTTGTTTGCAGGGTTTTTTTTGTTCGTTGGGTTTCCTCAGATGTGTCTGTCTGCATGGAAGTATTTATTGAGCTTTGCTTCAGGAATAATTGTATATATTATTCGGTATAGTCTATGATTTTTTTTTTTTTTTACTTAAGTTTGCCTTAAAGTAAAAAACACCACAAGCCACACAACAAGAACTGCAAAATCAGGGTATAGAATAAGAGAATATAAGCTTGAAAGGTGTATTTGCAAATAAACTGTGGAAAGAATTGTAGAATGATATGAAGAAGGAAAATAATTATAATAGGGATAGAACAGAAACAAATTCTTAAAAATGTACTAGTAGCATATAGAAAAGATACGCCGATAATAATAGAACGTGTATGCTTATGCAAATTAGTAATAATGAAAAATATATAAAGGTATATTATAACATTAAATTTAGAAGGAAATTAACTGGGGTTTTGTTGTTGTTTAAACAGTTGGACAAACAGAACATTCCAGTGTAACTGTGAAGGAAGACACTGAAACTATGGAGACAAATCCATCTGACTCGGGCACCACAGACAGTGTAGATGCTGAGAAGGAGGATGCTCATTCAATTAAGCAGTTGCCAGCTTTGGAAGAAGTTGCAGAAGACCAGGTGGCAGAGCCACAGTCTTATGATCTGGGTTTTAAAAAGGTTTTTAAATTTGTTGGGTTCAGATTCACAGTGAAGAAGGAAAAGACAGGAAAATCAGAACCAGTTCAGCTGCTTACTGTGAAAAAGGAAACAAAGGTCCCTGAAGGAGCTGATGATGAAAAAGAAGTTGCCTCAGAAGAAACAGCAGTGCCTGAAGATGTACTCTCTGCAGAAGACAATACCAAAGATACACTGAAAAACGAAAAAACAGAAGATGAATCTCCTAAAATATCAGAAGCAACTGAGATTTGTTCTCAGCCAGTTGCCTTAGCCACTGAAACTGCATCACCATTAAGAAAACTTTTTACTCAAGGGTGGACTGGATTTAGAAAAAAGAAAAGTTTTAGGAAGCCTAAAGAAGATGAACAACAGTCTCCTGTGAAAGAAGAGGAGATAGAAAAAGAGGAGACAACATTAACAACTGAAATCAGTGAAAAGGAGGAGAAACCTGAGTCTGAGAAGCAAGATGAAGAGAGAAATGTGACAGCAGTAACTGTTGAAGCGCATGAAAAGGAGCAAACTGAAGGTGAAGTGCAGGAGTCAGAAAAGACTCTGGCAGCCACAGGAGTAGAAGAAAGTGAAAAGAAAGAGGTAGTCAAGCATGATGAGGAGGGACAAAAAGAGGACCCAGCAGCTGTAAAAGAAAGTGCAGAGGTAAAAAAAGATGAACAAGAAAGGAAACTGGTGGAAGTCCCAGAAAATCTTGGTAAAGAGGAAGAAAAAACTGAAGAAGGAGAGAAAGAAGGTGAGGTGACAGAGAAACCACTAAAAACAAAGTCAGTGGTACCTCTTGTCACTGACAGTGTGAACGGAGAATTGACAGCATCCTCAGAAGGCCTACCTGTGGGAGAAAAACTGGAGTCAATGGAAAAGTGTGAAAGAGATGACAGAACTGAAATAGCCTCTGAAGAGACATGTGAAACTGGATCTGTGGCAATGGAAATTTCTAGTGATCAGTGTAGAAAATCTGAAGGAAAAGAAGGAAGTAAACATGCTCTACTTGGGAAAGAGACATTAGATGAAAAAACAGAGGAAGCAGAATTAAAAATGTCACCCACAGCAGAAGATGTTGCACAGGGAGAAGCTCTGGATAGAACCACAGAGAAGAAAGAAAGCAAAGAACATGAAACAAAGTCAACTCTACTCTCTTCTACTTCTGAACAACCCGTTGACACAGAGGATAATCAACAGTCAGTCAAACCTGCTGATGAAGGACTACAGGGAAAACCTGGCACAGATACAACTGATACTGTCAAACAAGATGAAACAACCATGGAAGTAACTTCTGAAGAGGCAGCTGGAAAGAGAGCTCCAGAAGGTATCACAAATGAAGCAGAACTCCTGTCTTCGCAAGAAAAGACTAAATTACAAGGTAGCCCTTTAAAGAAACTCTTTACAGGTACTGGATTGAAAAAACTGTCTGGAAAGAAGCAAAAAGGTAAAAGAGAAGAATCTAAGTTAGGGGAACAGGGTGAACCAATTCAGCACTTATCAGATTCCCCAGATAGCCCAGAGGAGCAAAAGGGGGAGAGTTCTGCTTCTTCTCCTGAGGAGATGAATGAAATTCCCTCTATAGAAAAATCCGCAGATGGAATGCAGGTCACTGAAAGTGAAGACGCCACAATTACAGATATGGAGCGAAAAAGAGAAATTGTTACACCTTGGGCATCATTTAAAAAGATGGTGACTCCCAAGAAACGTGTCAGAAGGCCCTCTGAAAGTGATAAAGAAGAAGAAATTGATAAGACAAAGAATGTTGCAGTATCTGCAACTGAAAATGTTGCTGATGAAAATCAGGGAGAAATACAAGAAAATGGGATTGACCAGAAACCAGAGAAAATTACAGAAGAGCCCAGAAGAAAAGTTGATACCTCTGTCTCCTGGGAAACTTTTATATGTGTAGGTTCTTCAAAGAAAAGAGCCAGGAAGTCATCATCATCTGATGAAGAAAGCCAAAAAGTAGAAGAGTCTGGACAGAGCAAAGAAACCGCAACAGATGCAGTTCTTACTAGCTCTCAGGAGAGTGACCAAGGACAAGGGAATTCTTCCCCAGAACAGGCTGGAAGTCCATCTGAAAGTGAAGGTATTTCAACATGGGAATCATTTAAAAGGTTAGTTACTCCAAGAAGGAGATCCAAAACCAGAATGGAGGAGAGAAGTGAAGACTCTGTTGTGGGTTCTAGCCTGGAGCATTCAACATCGGATGGTGAGCCTGGAAAAGATGAATCATGGGTTCCATTTAGAAAACTGATGCCTGGGCGCAGGAAGAAAAAGTCAGATGGAAAGCCAGAACCAGCTCATCTTAAACAAGCAAGAGAAGACATGGCAGAAACAGCTGAGGAAGATTCTGATGTTCCAGCTGTTGTTCCTTTATCTGAATATGAAGCAGCAGAACAGGAGAAAATGGAAGCTCAACGAGCAAAAGATGCTGAAGCGACGAGAGAAAAAACCTCAGAGGAAGAGAGAGCAGAAAAGGAGACCCTGAAGACGGGGCAAGGATCAGAAGGGCTGATACATGCAGTTGCTGTTACCACTGTGGAAGAAGAAAGGGCAGTGAGCAGCATTGAGGAAAGGTCACCATCATGGATATCTGCTGCTCTGACAGAGTGCATTGAGCAGGTGAGAGAAGAGGAAGAGAAAGAAACTCAGAAAACAGCTGAACCAGGTGTTACTGTGGAGGATGCAGTGGCAGCTGCTGAGACAGTGCCAGAGACTAGAAAGGATGTAAGTGATGACACCACAGCAAGTGAGCTGGAGCTAACCTCTGAAGCTGTGACTGCTCTGGAGACAGCAGAAGCTTCCTGTGCTGAAGAAACTATGGAAGTGTCCCTTGCTGAGGAGACAACTGAGATGGTTTCTGCTGTTTCACAGTTGTTAGAAACCCCAGATACTACAGAGGAAGCTACACCAGTTCAAGAAGTAGAGGCCACTGAACAAAATTTGAAAGAACTGGACAAACAGACACAAAAAGTTCTTCATGAAGTTGCTGAAAGAGTAAAATCAGATGTAACACAGGCTGTTACTGAAGGAGCTGTGACAGAAACTATAATTACAGCAGTACAGGGACCTGAGTCAGAAGCGAAAGGTGCTACTAAAGATGGGAATGTTGTCAGCCAGGAAACCGTTCTGCTTGAACAGTCCTTGGAAAAAGAACACAAAGAGGATGGCTCCCAGCCCCAGCAAAGTGCAGGGAGCATTCAGGGCCAAAACAGAGTTGAAGAGAGTGTATTACCTGAAGGTTCAGAGAAAAGTGAAATACCTTCTGTGATGGAAGAAAGCACAGATGGATGTCAAGGATATGTAGAAGACCATAAAGAAGGAAATGAAGTGCAGATGACAACAGAGGAAACTTTATCACATGACAAAGAGTTTCACAGCATCAAAGCCACCACTCCCAAGGAAGAGCTGCTTGCAAACCAGGAGCCTTCAGAGCAAGAGAAACTGCCCATTACAGAGTTGACACTGGATGAGACAAGAGATGAATGTGCTCCAGAAGGAAAGCCTGCAGTAAGTATTGCATATAACACAAAGGTTCATTTGTCAAAGTAAAAGTCAGCAAGTGTTAGGTACGATACCTTGTTTAGAACCAGGTTATGGGTATATTACTGTCAAGGACCTTCCTTGTGTAGCCTGAGGCTACTGAAGTTCATTTCCAGTGAGAGATACACTGATGTCTAGAAGCAGCAGGCACTGCAGCTTGTGTGCAGAGTGAGGTGGATGCAATAATGGAGTGGGAGATAGTGTGCATAGATGCAGAGGTACTGAAATGATTGTCATTAGGGCTCCTGCACTGCACAAAGTGACTGAAGATACTATATGAACACCTGAGATACAGATGTGATCCATGTGACACCATACACATTGGATGGTATCTTCAGTTGTGGGCAGAAATACAGGTGAGGATGAGGTACCTCTGCAAAGGGAAGACATGGAAACAACACCACTATCTCCAGCTTTAAATGCTGTAGTTGCTGTGGCTGGCACATTCCCACCTTCTTCCCTACCTCCTCATCTTCTGGCTTAGTCTTTGTTTCAAGTGCTGCCAGCTGTCCCTTCCTTTAGTTAATTTTAGGTTGCCCTTTGTTTAATGAGCTACATGTCCTCAGAAATGACACAAGATGGGATCTTGATGAGGTACTAATCCCTGTGTCTTCACTGTGTGCTCTTCCCATAACACTTGTCCTTTTGGGTGTTGCGGTTTTTCACCTAGAACATTGCTGGTCACTCCCTGCTTGTACCTTTTTTCACAGATCTGTTGCAATTCTTCACAGGTTCAGGACAAGACAGAAGACGAAACCTCATCCTTGGGGCTTACAGCTGAAAAGCTTGAAGGAGAGGGCAGAACGCTCACTGTGGGATCAGAGTGCACAGAAGCAGTTGTCACTGTTGAAACTGAGAAACAAGATGGAGTTCCTGACTCAGAAGAGCAAGTTTGTACTAAAGGAGTTCCTAGCAGGACATCTGCCCGGGGAGAGGAAGATGATGCTGTGCACAGTGGAGTAAAAAGCACAGAAGTCACTGTTCCTGAGGTTCTCCTGCAGAGCCAGGGAAAAGCCTCTGCCCTTCCTTCAAAAACAGTTGGCTCAGAAGCAGCTGCAGATGCTGAGCAGAGCATGAGCAATGGGTGTGACAGGGACATTGCAGCAAAAGATTCTGTGCCTGTCACAGAGCCACAATGTAGAGACAAAACAACTGAAACCCCCTCCAAGAGTGATGAAGTGGAAGGTGCTGTGCTCAAATCTGAAACACGGTTGGAGAGCACTTCCATCGTTGCTGAGGCTCCCGTGCAGATTAAAGCAGATGGGGCATCTAATTTATCATCAGCATGCCCAGAGATTGTTGAAAATGGAAGTGCTGTTATCACTGATAAAAGTCCTAAGAAATGTGAAACACCCAGCAGCTTGGCTGGAGAAGAGACTGTGGGAAAAGGACAAGAACTTGTAGAAACCTTGAACTGTCAAGGTTTCCAGAAAGAAGATAAGAAAAATGAGCAATTGCTGGATGGAGCCAAAGAAGTATTTGAATATGGAAAACAGGAAGCTGTGAGACATGATGAATGTTCAACTGCTGTCCAGCAAGAGGAAGGCTCTGACTCAGCCTTTCCACAGGCTGAAGGCGTGGGGGCTCTGAAAACACCTGTGGCTCTAGCAGCTGCAGCAGGTGGAGAGCATGTCGTGGCAGAAACTGCAACATGCACAGATGTGACAGCCAAAACTGTACACTTGGCCACTACACCAGAGCAAATGGCTTCTGAAGAGGTCCCAGTTATTAATACTGACTGTTCAGGCTGTGGGACTGCAGAGCTTGGTAGTGTGGAGACACCCAAGCCTGGAGTAACTTGTGCTTCCATGAATGGAGTATCAGAGGAGCAAGAGCGGCCCCAGAGCACAGGGCAAGCTGAACACAATGGCATTCCTTCCAGTCACAGTCTGTCTCCCAGCCACCCTGAATTTCAGAAGCATGTTATTCAGTCTGTGATCATAGAGTCCCAGAGCACAAAAATTGTATTGAATGCCATCCAGTCAGCTGTTCACAAACTTGCAGAAACAGAAGAGTCGGCTGCCCTTGAGTCAGAGGAGAGCATTAAGTCCATAGGGAAAAGCCCATCAGATAAAATTGTACCTGAACTTCTGGAAAGTACACAGGTAGATCAACAGCTTCCAGTAAAAGAGGAAGAGATGCAAAGTAAGGAACAAGAGCTCAAGCAAACAGGAATAGTGAAAACTGCTACCTTAACTGAGTCTGCAGAAATCCATGCAACTGTGGAAAAAAAGGACATACCTTTAATTTCTGAGATGCTGAAAGATGGGCAAAGTCAGAATTCTTTAACAGTTGTGACAAGCCCTGAAGAAATTTCAAGGGGAAGTGTGAGACTTCAGGAATCAACCCTAGAACAAAGTACTTCAGAAGATTCAACCAAAGACACCCTAGACATACACACACCAAAATTAAGGGAAAAAGAGGTTGGGTACATTATGGAAATCTCAGACCAACATACAGGACAGCAAACATGCAGAGAAAGTGAGGAACAACTATATCATCCTCCAGTGGAAGATGGGAAAACACAAATGTGGGAGGATGACAGTTGTCAAGAAGGAACATCTTGTGATAGACAAAGTCAGAACTCAGTGGCTCTGACGCCTTGAATGTAAGTAGCATTTTTAGCCAGTAATTTATTTCTTTTTCTAAGATAGTTGTGAGGATCTCTAAACTGTCCTCTCTAATGTGTTGTGGTTGTTAGTTTTGTTTTTAATTATTTTGCTGAAGGGCTGCCCTCACTTCAGTGGCCTTGGACTTGGCCTATATTTTGGTGTGGTATTTCTGGGAGGTAGTAATGTATTTTTCAGTTTTCCTAGGTAGGAACTCACATGACACATTTAATATATTCAATTTAATGTGCAAACCCACTCTGTAACAAAGCTCTTTTTAAAATCCTAAAGGATGTCAGTATTGCCTTCCATGGTAAACTTGGAGTGCCTCACGTGCAAAGCTCTTTGCACTTCAGAGGAATTTGAGTCAGAAATTACAAGTACAGTCTCTCCCTAGGATATATACTGCACTTGCTTCACTAAGTCATAAGACCTTTATCTCTTGAGAACTGCTTGGGAAAATAATGTATTCTTGAGAAAGTAAGCAGTCATTACTAAAGCTTTTTTACTGTCATCTTTCTTTCAGATGTGCTAAGCATCCATGTGGCATGTGGAGAGATGCCAGTCCTAGAGAACAACTGACAATCCTGCCACAGAACCAGGAGCTTTATTCACTACCCTTTATTCTTGGATGTTAACGTCTGTTCTTTTGAAGACCTCGCCTTGCCATTTTTGTTAAAAAACAATGCCTTTAATATTGGCTGTATCCATACCTGTGTTCCATGAAGGTTATTTGTCTCTGCCCAAAATAATCCATTAGGACTGGAGCTGCACCACTCAGTGACTGGGCAGACCACTAGAATTTTTGCCATGGTTATTACTGTCCCCTCATTTAATGTGTGTCCTGACTGTCCAATCTCCTTGAATCCCTTCACTTGTCCCTGAGTCTCCCTCCCTTCTTTAGCAGTCTCCCTTTCCCATCACATCTTTTATAGCTGCCTTGATCTGACCTGTGAATGGCTGTAGGTGCTACTCAGCTTGTATGTGAGGGGGAAGAGGAGGGCTGACTGATGAGAACACACGAGACTTCTGGATACGTCTGTCAAACAGCAGGAACTGGATCACGCACAAATTGTTTGAGCAAGGTGCTCAAGTTTGCTGCCTTTCAGTCCCATTCAGGTATCTCTGTCCATCTTTCAGTTGTATTTGTGCAGGCCTGATTCAGTCAGAAATTATATCTACAGTGTAGCTTTGAAAGGAGATGGAAAATACCCTTCCTCTGTTGTTCCAGACTTCAGGTCTCAGGACTGGACTGTAATGTATTGAATATTTATATGTATGTCTTAAACCCAGTTCTGATTTTAATGTAGAGCAATGATACTTCTGTACTGTTTAGGCATTCCCTTAAATGAATATTGTAGAGTAGCCTGGAGAGGAAATTGATACTTATTGGAGCAGAAATTGATAACATGTAGTTTCCTATTTATTGTTCCAGGTTTTTCCCCCTGTAAAATCTTTCAAAAAATTTGGCTGTCTTGCTTTGAATATTTATATGTATACCCTAAACCCAGTTCTGATTTTAATGTAGAACTATGATATTTCTAATGACAAAAGGAGAACCCTGACCTGACCCACTGCTCACTTCTACTTGCAGCCCTCCCCGGTTTCTGAGAACCCTCCAGACACCACCACTTGTTCTTGTGCCACTTTGTATCTCATCCCTCTGATTCCAAGCTCTGCTAATTTCTGGTGACTGCCCCATCCGATGCAAAGCTTTTCCCTGCCCTATAATGTCTTAACATCTTCCCTGCACACACACTTTCTTTCCCAATCCCTGCCTGAACTGTTTTCCCACCTCACCGTTTTTTGAAATTATCCCCACTCCTGATAATTCTCTGTCTCTTCTGAGGCAGGAGTAGAAAAGAGGAAAAAAGGGACTTGGTAATGAGTTCTGCCTTGAATTTCAAAAAGCTGATGAGATTTTTGGGGTCCTGAGGTCTTAAAAAGCTTCATGAAAGGTGGATTGGATTGACAGCAGGTGAGACCAGAATGGGTAGGGTGATATAAAGATGCTTAGAAGCCCCAGGACTGAGAGTCCTGGGATGTCTGTCCCCAACAGGAATTGGTCCTCTCCTTTGTTGTTTACGTTAAAATCGAACAAGGGGTACAAGTCAGTACTTTCAGCTCTGATTTCCAAAGTGAAGGTTACAGATCACACATTGTGAAACCAATGCCCATCAAGTTGAACAATAACTCACTCTCATACCTGTATAGTAATTTATTTTAAAATCAATTTTAGTGTACAGATGCTCTTGTTACGGCAGGTGCTGGCCTCTCCTCGAGGCTGCACATCCAGCAAGCGATGTGACTGATTGCACTGGTGTGATTGCACCATCTGGTGCTGCCCTGCGTGGAAGCATCAAAAGATTTTTCCTTACCTCAGAGCGAATTATATAAATATTTAAAGCCAAACAATGTGGTTTCAAACAATCCAGTCTATCTCTGTCCATTGTTAGTGGCAGCTTTCCCCCTTAGCTTTGGGCGATTCCAAAAACCTCAGTTGGTTTCCACGCGTTTAGATTGGCTTGCAAGGTAATGATGCTCTTAATAACACCTCACAAGTGCAAACTTGGCTGAATTTGTACAAATTGTATACCTATGTACCTTAAGCCATATTGCAATAACTGCAGCAGGTAAAACAAAATAACAAAAGCATGACCTGTGTAATCCTGATTCTTACGTTTGTAGCTCCAAAGCTGTTAATAATATGTAAAGTTACTTCTTGTCTGATCCTCATTTAAATAAAGCTAGCTTTACCACAATGTAAATTGTCTGTTGGTAGTAATTGAGCAGGCAAGGGCTTTTAACTTGCCTGTTCTCTTCATTAATCCAGGGCCTAGGTAAGCAATGCAACAAACCTAACTATAAAACAAATAAAAAATCTTTTTATAACTGACAGCTAAAAATACCTGCTGCACCCAAAACCACGCTAATGGTGCAGGGAGCATGTCTCCACAAAAAGACACTACTTTGTTCCAGTGTATTGCTTTGGCCTCTGAAACTCTCCTTGAGACTGTGACTTCTGGCTTGTGCTTAAAAGCTTGAAGCTTCCTCTAATCCAATGTATTGGGTTACTAAATTTGATTTTGTGTTTTTAAGGTAGATTTCATTGATTAAATAAAATGCAACTACAAATTTGTTCTAACTTGTGTATGTGGTGAGTTTTTTTTCACCTTGCTTAGTGTAAATTATTTTCTGCTGGTTGCTTCATCTTCAGGGAGTTGGATTTGCTCCTGAAAATTCACATTCAGGTTTTGACATGAATTACAGAAGCTAATTACAGAATTAAACTATGATTTGGCTCTAAGTTTCAATAAAATGTGCATATTTCAGAAGGAATAAGAATAGGGTACTCCTGACGACTGAAATACTTCAATTAATTTCAAGATAGAAAACAGCATTCTGTGAGCCAGAATGAAAAATTAGTAAATCATATGCCTTGCTGGTGGGACTTAAGTATAGAAAATTCCAACAAAGCAACAACCTAAATGTCCACAAAACCTTTGTTATAGATTAGCAGATTGAGGGTCTTAGGCTCATAACTGGTATCTTTTAGGCTCCCTCACCTCTGCTTAGCAAGGGTATACTCATGGCACCAGAAATCTGGGTGTGCCTGTTAATTATCTTAGCAAACCTTGGACTTCAGACATAAAGTTTTTCCAGCTGTTCATGTTCTGTGGCTGAAGCTGATTAGCAGTGTTTGTATCTCAAGACAGATTCACACCTGAACTAGTTTTTTAATAATTGGTGCCTTCCTATCCTCAGCTAAAATGCTGAATCCTGTATCTGCCAATACCTAGTTGTGCTGATTGCAGCAAGTGCAGGGATGTTGGAGCACTGCATGCAGCCTGTCTCTCTTCTTGCTTTGGCATGATGTCAAGGGCTCACACCGCAGGGGACTGATCTCACTGTCCCCTTTTGGCATCTGGAGGTACAAATTGAACCAGCATCTCCTGCCAGACACTGTGCTCAAGGTGTACACAGCCTCTGCTGCCCCCTTTGCAAGATTTGTGCGTTTATACTGGTTAGTGAAATCTCAGAACAGGCATCTAACCAGGGATTGGAGTTCAAGCCTCTTGCACCCCGAGGAAGTTTGTATGCTGTTTCCTCTTGCAGGGTTGTTTTATTGGCAACTGCTCAAGTATCCTGCCTGTTAGCTCAGGCTATGGAAGTGGATCTGGCTTTCCCATGCAATCCAGAGCATATGGGAGGCAGCTGTGCTCACTGAGGAACCTGCACAGCTTGGATACAGCAAGTGCTTGGGGATGGGCAGGAGGTTTGCCAAAAGCAGAGAGGATTCCTGAGATGTTCATGTCTGGATGCTGAACGCTGGATGTTTGTCATTCGCAGCTGCCACATGGGAAGGGAGCAGGCCTGAGGAGGCTCACAAGGAAGGATGTGGCTTGGAATGAGGAGCAATGTGGAGCAGAAGGCCAGTGGAATTGGCAACATGGGGTTTGGAGTTCTAATTTGGCAGGGGGAAGAATGATGTGATAAAGGAGGGGTGACTTTGCTCTGTGAACATTTTGAGATACTCCTAACAAGGTGGGAACAGCCACCACAATGCCAACACCTGGTACAGGGCTGCTGTCATCTCTAGTTGGGCACGACATGTAGTCTTTATAAAAGTAAGAATTAAAGTCAGGGGTCTGGTGTCTGTTCTGCTGTCTGTAAAGTTAGCATGTGTCTGTTTTGCTTCAACATCCTCCTGAAAAAATACTGTCAACTCGTTAGAACAGGAAGAAGGGTTTTAGGAAGCATGTCCTATTCCCCCTTGAAAATGACATCCACTTCCAGAGCTTGAAAAGGCTGTGAATAATCATAGAATGATTTGGGACAGGTGGGACCTTGAAGACCATCTGGTTCCAACCCCCTCTGCAATGGGCAGGGCAAGGAGTGATGATTTGATGACATGAGGGGAGCAGAGGTCTGATATGCCACAGGAGCTGTGCCTTAGGGATGGTCTCTGTGCCAGCTTCACCCTGTCCTCTTCATCTCTTCTACAGATAGACCTCTGTCCCTCCTACAAGGACAGGAAGGATAACCAATGTGATGCCTTTTCTCTGAGCAGCTAGACAAGAGGGGATTGTGGAGAACTGCAAGGCATTTGCAAGCCAGTTGCTGCCCTGGAAGGCAGACATCCCAGGAAGCCTTCAGGAAGCAGCCTGGGAGCAATCCCTGCCTTCTCCCCAGCAGAAGTGTTCCCCTGGGAGGCTCTTCTGTGTCCCCTCAGGCTGCAGTACTATGGCCTTCTCTCCCTACCCGAGCTAGCTGTGTCTGCTCTGTAAGCAGGTTCCTGGTGAACCTTTAAATGAATTTCTGGGAGATTTTCATGGGACAGTCCCAGAGGCAGCGTTACAGTCAGCGGTACCTGTAATTTCCCATAAAAGCAGCTGTATGAAACAGAAATCCTGACACACAACCACCTGGACTAGCATGTCTTCCTTTCACTATTCCAGGGTAGCCATGAGGGTAACAAAAAGACAGACAGAGGTGATGCTCAGCCAGTGTTTGAGGGTAGTGTATGCCCAGGGCCAAAAAGGAGTAAAGTTTTCAAGACTGGTTCACTTATAGTAGAGGAGGCTGGGAGGTTACAGCTCCAAGGAAAGTCTGCTGGGTGAAGATGGGGCAAGGGGGAAACATTATTTATTCAGAGGAAGTTTTCTTAGCCCAATTACATTTATTTTTTAATCTCCCAGATAATGTTTTCATTATCATTTCGTGAGCATGATTAAGAATTTGAAGGACAAATATGAGCTGTCCATTATTCTGGAACTGACATGAACTCTTCTAAACTAGAGTATTTGCTGAATAATCTTGAAAATAACATTATTTTCTTTGGCATACATCTCCCTGCTGGGAAAATGCTTTTATTGGATTTTTGCATAATCTGTCTTGATCCTGCAATTGGATTCCAGCTCATACATCCTCTCTCCTCCCCACAGCAGAGCCAGTTAATGCCTCGCAGATGCAAGGGGGGAACCTGCCTTGGTATGAATGATGTGGCAAAGGCTGGGCATATTGCTTACAGTTTGTCATACAAAAGCATGTTTAATTTAAAAATTCCACACAAACAGACAAATCCCTTGAGCCATTATTGGCACCAGTTGGTAGAAGCAGGCTCATATTCATTCTGGGCTCATATTAATCGTGGCAGTATATTGACTATGTTGAAATTACTGTTTGGTTTTCTTTCACTCATAGGCAGTAGTTGCTCATGAAGAGAACAGACAATACTTCTTTCTGTAAATATCCCTTGAACCGTCTCAAGGCTCTGGACGTTCCTGTTACTAGTTATTTATTTTTCCAATAGAAGAGGCATCACATTTTGTTTTCACTTTCCAGTTAAGAGCTTGGATCGCTTGGGTAGCATTAAACCTTGCAATCTAAGCAGGTGAGATTGTTTTGCTTAAAACTTCTCAAAATCCTATTTTAGTTTTAACTAATGTACAGGGAACACAGGGATGATGTGCTATAACAAAGCAACCTGCTATACTTCTATATTATACCACAGAAATCAGGAAACTTGACATATCACTGAAAAAATAATACTTGAATTTTGAATTGTAAACTAGGCAGGGTAGTGATTATTTTTTCCCATTGAGACAAAGTAAAATTAGCAGGAAAGTGGTAGTGGGTGGCACTGGCAACAAGCAGGGAAGCAGAAGAGCTTCCCTGGAGAGGAGGACTGCAGGAGCAGAGACCAACATGCATCAAGTGATGTGAGATTGCTGCTACTGGAAACAGAATGTTTATTGTGACAAACTTGGAATTAGGAAAAAAATCAGAGAGGTTCCACAATCTGCAAATCCAGGAAAAGATTTAATTGAGTAGAAAAAAAAAGACTGCTTTTATTGAACATGAATTTGTGACCTGTGTGCAGGAATGCAGATAATATGGCCACTGTGGCTTCTCAAGGATGAAGTGCTCTTTAAAGAACATGTTCATACCTGCATATGAACATTTGAAGTAAGAGTATCTTCACTTTAAAGATAAGCTGACAGCTTTAACATAACACTTACCAATGAACCAAAGAGTGTGAAGGTAGTGCTTTCCTTTCTGCAAGAGGAAAGACAGGTAAGAGGGCTTTTAAAAATTTGCTAGAAATAAACATGAAAGTGCATGGTTAACTAATAATGATCTTTGAAGTGTAAAGCTCAATTTTCCTGCTTGTTACCGATTTTCTTAAGGGAGAAACCAAAACCCTCTACCTGGCTCCTACTCTAAATATAGCGCACAAACCAAAGTTTAGAAGGTTATGTTTGAATTTTAAATGGGCTGAGACTGAAATATTAATGATTCCTCAGCTTAGAAGAGCCTTAAATAGACTATCAAGTGAGCAGTGCTGAGGTTAGACTGTTTTAATGTTCCAGGGAAGAATCTGTGGCTCTTTCTGATTCTGTTGTGATCTCAAAATGTAACCAAACGATGAGCACAGAGTGTCCATAAAGTGAGAACAAGTGCTTTTAAGCAGAGAGGAGGCAGACTAAACAGAGGGAGTATTACTGGTGATGCTTGGGGAGTTAATATTTTTCATCCCTTCCTAAGCCAGCGCTCTGGGCTGGAGGAGCAGATGGACATTTGTGTACTTCGTGTGCACACACACACGTGTGCATACATGCACCCTCCCTCTGGTGAGGACGTGCTCAGGCTCTGTCCCCTCTCTGGACCTGGGGACAGGGAACTTCAGCAGCGGCACTGAAGCTCAAACAATTGCTTCCCCTTGGCCTTGCACTTCCCTGGCGCAGCTGGAACATGGTGTGCAGGGACATGCCGGTGTTTCCGCTGAACTGAAATTTCTCTGACACCTGCTTATCAGCTCTCGGGTCTCTCCTGGCAGCGCTGCCACTCTGTGGGGGACACAAAATATCCTCTCGAGGCGTGTTTTCCCTGGTGTACCTGCCCCTGCCAGCCTCGGGACTTGGCGTCTCTCAGTGGAGCCGCGGAACCGCCTCTGGAGCCCGCCGTGGAAAAGGCTCTGCTCTCCGGGATGAGCCCGCTGCGGGACAGGGCTGCCGGAGTCCCTCCTGCCCCTCTCCTTGGCTTTCTAGTGCAGCCGCTGGGTGCGGGGATGCTGCCCGGGATGCTGGGCGGGGATGCTGCCAGGAGGATTCTGCCGGGGGATGCTGCCCAGGGATGCTGCCCGGGGATGCTGCCAGGCGGATGCTGTGCGGGGATGCTGTGCGGGGATGCAGTGCGGGGATGCTGCCAGGAGGATGCTGCCAGGCGGATGCTGCCAGGACGATGCTGTACGGGGATGCTGCCCGGGGATGCTGCCAGGAGGATGCTGCCAGGAGGATGCTGCCAGGAGGATGCTGTGCGGGGATACTGCCGGGGGATGCTGCCCGGGGATGCTGTACGGGGATGCTGCCCGGGGATGCTGCCAGGGGGATGCTGTGCGGGGATGCTGCCCGGGGATGCTGCCAGGGGGATGCTGTGCGGGGATGCTGTACGGGGATGCTGTCCAGGGATGCTGCCCGGGGATGCTGCCGGGGGATGCTGCCCGGGGATGCTGCCAGGAGGATGCTGTGTGGGGATGCTGCCAGGGGGATGCTGTGCAGGGATGCTGTGCGGGGATGCTGTGCGGGGATGCTGTACGGGGATGCTGCCGGGGGATGCTTCCCGGGGATGCTGCCGGGGGGATGCTGCCCGGGGATGCTGTGCTGGGATGCTGCCGGGGGATGCTGCCGGGGGATGCTGCCAGGGGATGCTGTGCGGGGATGCTGCCAGGGGGATGCTGTACAGGGATGCTTCCCGGGGATGCTGTACAGGGATGCTGCCCGGGGATGCTGCCGGGGGATGCTGCCCGGGGATGCTGCCCCGCGGAGGGCCGGGTGGCTGCACTGGTGTGACGGCACCATCTAGTGCTGTCCCTGCACACCACCGCTGCATGCTCGGCCGGGAGGAGGCTCAGCTGGGGCTTCTCTCAAAAACAAACCAAAAGGAAAAACCGACCCAGGCTGCACCTTCCGTGTGCGTAGAAGCATTATCTCCTGCTTCATAAAATCCCAAAAGGGGGAGAAATCGATGTGGCAAAGGAAGAAACTTCTAGCTGTTTTCTTCCCAGCTAGCTGAAATTCCACCCTGCTCTGTTGAAGAGTAAAAAGCAGGGCAGAGTATTAGTTTGCATTAGTGATGTATGTGCACAAAACACACGTGAGAAATGATGAGCTGCTTTAATGGGCTCTGAAGGGAAAATGCAAGCTCATTTTTAGATGGCTGCTGGTTTTGGAGCCTGAAAGTCTTCGGAGTGGGCTGCAAGCCACAGGAAAGGTACAGACTGGGCTTCTGAGCTGGGAGGCAGGGATATACCAGCTTACCCCAAAAGCCTTAGGCAGCAGATCCAGCAGAAACTGGGCTGCTGAGGCTCTCCTGCTTCCTGGGTGATGGAGGGGACACCTGCAGTGTGATGCAAGGGAAGGTGAGCGAGCACTGGAGTCATTAGCCAAGGATAAGTGGCAACATCTTTCAAGATATTCAGCCTGTTTGCAGATACACCCAGTATGTACCATAAATGGTAAAAACCAGAGGAGAACCTCAATGAAAATAAAGGTAATGGAAAAGGAAAAGAGCCAGCCTATCTCTATGTGAAAAAGAGAAAGCAAACTGGGGAAATAGAGAAGCACTACTGAATACAAGTGGTTGTGGAAAATGTACCTAGATGAAGAGCAAACTCTAAGTCAGTTAAATGTACAGACAACATCAGTTTTATATCAATTAGCTAAATTTCCTTCTTCATAATAATCCCCTGGTATCCATACCCAGGGATTGTGGTGACAAAGTACAACTTCAAAGTACAACTTCAAAAAAAGTAATGGCCAAGGCAGAGGGTTTTAGGGATGTGGTCTCTTGGGCACCTGCATGGCAAGTAGCAACTAACAGCAGATCATGGAGGCCCAGCAGTTGCTGCCAAAGCACTCACTGCATCTGTTCCCAGTATAGCTGATACAGTCACTCCTCTTAATGATGGATGGCAACTATCAACGTGAAAGAAATGTTTTTTGTGACCCCAGCACTGGGGGCAGATCAGATGAGGTTTGCTTTCATCTGCCAGAGAATTCACTGTACATTTACTTGTCTATTCCAAAGCTTAAACTGTAGTCCTAGCATGTGTGTAGCTCATGCTACATTGCCCAAAGAGCTGGAAATGTTAAAATTTCCACAAGAGGTCACTGTGAGGCAGTGCATCAGTGATGGAGGACGAGGCTGCTTCACAAAACCTGTAAAGACTATGGATGCTTCTGACAAGACAGCTACAGTCAGCTGGGGTAGAGATACCACAGCACAGGAAAAAGGGCCCAGTCACAAACTCTTTTTGGGGAGTCAGATGGACAGGTGGGAGACAAACAGGTGCTACAATAAATCCAAAGGTTATCCCTGTCCCAGAATAAGAAATTAGTTATGTGCTGTGCCAGAGACTATTAGGAGGAGGCATATTCCAGGATGCAGTATAATAATCTGACTACTCCATAATTTACTAAGGAAAAACGCAATCTGGGAATGGAGCCCACAACATAAGAAGGCCCTAGTGCTGTTGAAGAAAAGCATCAATGTGTTTCAGCCACTGAGACTTATCTGCCCTATGTGGCCCCCCTCACCATACATCCAGGGATATGGCTGGGGACTGGAGCAAGAGTGACACATGCAACATCAAGCCACTTTGGGTTCCAAATAGAATGTAAGAATGCAATCATATGTAACAATAAGATTGTTATAAAATAACTATGAAAAGAAAAATTATTTTGAATAGGAAGCCAGAGATTATGGTTTTAGAGGAAGGTCATGAAGCTGGGCAGTGGGGTCATCATGAAGGCAAGTGCACTTACCCTCTAATAAAGCCTTTTGAAAAGCAAAGAGCATGAGTGTTTATTTCTGTGGTAAGCATGGGCTGCCTCACTCCCAAAGCTTTTTACACTTCAGTGAAATCTGCATCAGAAAAGGTGGTAGGTGTAGCTGCTCCCTAGACCATTTTCTGCATTTGCTTAACTGAGACCTTTTTATCTTCATCTCTAAGAACTGCTTGGGAAAATAAGATAATCTTGAGAGAGTAAGTTGTCATTAATAAAACTTTAATAATTCTCTTCTTTCTGTCAGATACACTGGGTATCCATGTGCCATTTGGAGAGATGCCAGTCTTGGAGAACAACTGCCAAGGTTGTGGCAGAGTCAGGAGCTTTATCCATGAGGCTTCATTCAGAAGTGCTGACAGTTACTCTTTGAAGACCTTACCTTTTTGTCATGGTCATAAAAAGCAGTGCCTTTAATGCTTAGTGTAGCTAGATGTGTGCTCCATGCCATGGTCTGCACAACAGAGCCAAGATCATGGAAGATATTTCAACCCACTCCCCTCATGGAGGGCATCAAGGATTCCTCTGCCTCCTTCTCCCTTTTCCTATCATGAGACAGGGAGAGAAACAAGGGCATGTCCTACACATGCTCTCAAGTGAAAGGGAAAACTGAAGCTGAAATTAGAGAAGACTGAGTGAGAAGGGGAGAAAATCACATTCTGTTTAGTGGCTGCAGTGGTTAAAATACTTGTTTGGTGTCATTCCACCTGAACAGGCAGTGTCCTGAGCCTGCACTCTCCACCTGTGGTTACACTGACTTTCTACAGCCTCTCTCTTCCTTCAGCAGCTCTTTTGCAACCCCATTCTGGTGGGAGGTTACCACTCTTTTCTCTCCCAACCCTAACCCTCATCCTTGTCCTGGTTCTGGCTAGGACAGAGTTAATTGCCTGCCTAGCAGCTGGTGCAGTGCCATGTGTTGCACTCAGTGTGAGAATAATGTTGATAACGCAGGGGTGACGAAGTTGCTGCCGAGTAGTGCTTGCCCCAAGTCAAGGACATCCCAGCTCCCCTCGCTCTGCAGTGAGGAGGAGCACGAGGAGCTGAGGGGGAGCACGGCCAGGACAGGAACTGCCTGAGAGTCCTGGGGTGGTGGCCCTCTTGACAGGCCCAGCACGGCTGCTGCAGAGCGACTTTGCCACCACAGTCCCTGTCAGAGGCAGTGCCATTCCTGGACCCTAACCATCACTTCTGCGGGTGCCTGAATTCCCTGGGATCTCCTTTGGGTTCCTGAGAGCTGGAGCAACTCATCTGTGAAATCTTAACACATTTCCCACTGCAGGATGGTACCAAGAAATGAATGCGTCTTCTTGGTCCCATTAGACACTGAAAAAGCATTTTGCCACCCAGCTGGTAGGTTTCAAACACAGATTGAGGAACTGCCCTTGTCTGTAGCACTTTGCAAGCTGGCCCTTCTGCAAAACCTCCTGTTTCACTTCAGGCAGAGCAGTTCAGCTGTGTCCAGGAGACCTCTGGAAGCCTGGAGTGTCACTGCTTTGGAAACCCTGGTTGTGCTCAGTGGCAGAGACATCAGTGCTAAGTGCCACTGTCATTGGATCTCTATTTCCCAGCTCTCAGAGCCATGTTTAATCACATCCCTTGGCAGCAATAGGAACTAGATGTGCTCATTTCCTCATGTGAGAGTCACCACGGAGGTGTGGCTCTGCAAGGGAGTACCGCTACTGGCAGCTGCATGACAGAGCAAATAAATCCTCTTGGCAGCAGCAGCTGCACTTTTTTCCTCTCACCATGCAAAACCTCAGCTCCTGTAAGCACTCTGAGGGAGCCCACCAGCATGGCCAGATGCAGAGTAAACCATCAGCTCACGCTCCCTTGCAGTAGTATCAGAAGCAGGGAGAGGTTTTCTTTGGCATTGCAACACTAGATGACTTTCTCATGGGTCTACCATTGATACAGAAATTGATTACTTTTAATTTCTGTAGGTCAACTTCTTTTTAGAAGCACAAAACATCTCCTTTAGGAGAAAGAGGAGCTATCTATGGTGGGGGGAAGGGTGGAAAAAGCATTAATACAGCCATCATTTCCAAATTCCTAATATGCTCTTTTAAGACACAAATGCAAATCCCAAGCTAAGAGATTTCTGACTCTTGAGCTAACGAGAACTGAAGGTAGTGCTCCCATTCCCTGGGACAAGTGTACCACTCTTCTTAGAGGAAATAGTTAATATAATGTAAAAAATCCCAAAGCAAAACAAAAAAATCCCAAAGCAAAACAAAAAGCCCAAACCCCACCCCAAAACAGGAAAGGTGGTGTCTTTACAGGCATGATCACAGTTTCACAGCTTAGGTGGCTGCTTCCTGAATAACTGCTCAGCCCTTTCAGACTCTCCCCATTTAGTTTGAGCTGCTGTTTCACCACGTTGGCTTTCCACTCTATGTGGCACAGCTCTGCACACAGATGAAAGCTGATCCATATTTCAGCTGATTCCTTCTGCTGATTTTTGCTTTTGCTTCACTTGCAGCAGATAAACTCAGAAAAAACTGGTGATATTGTGGCCCTTTGCTCTGAGACATTTCCTATATGACAGGAGAGTGATGCACAGCAACACTTACATCCTTCAAGTCATGCATGTAGTAGGGTTTTTAAAAAATTAATATCATACTACAGTTTTATTAAAAAGGGCGTGAAAATTTTGAACATTAATAAACTCAGCGAACAAGGATAAAGTTTCTACAAATCAGGACTTGTTCTGGGTCCCCATTCTGTTATCAGTATTGCAAAGGTGCCTCAAAATGAGATTAAAAAAATTTAATTTGGCGTAAGAATGCAATTATATCGAAGAACAATATTATTATTATTATTATTATTATTATTATTATTATTATTATTATTATTGAACAATTATTACTTTATATTCTGTCTATATGTCTGTCTGTGTGCCAGCAGCCGGAGCAGTGCTGGTTTGGTGATGGGACATCCCTTCCTTTCCTCAGCAGCTGCCAATCACATGCTTTGAGAGACTATTTCACTTCCCATCCTTCGAGCACTACTGTTGGGGTGCAAGGATCTGACCTTCCACATTTTCTAGACTTTACCCTTTTATGGGACACTCAGGAAAGGCCTGCTCCTGCTGGGTTGGGACCTTCATGCTGTCAGAGGCCAACAGAGAGGCTGTGGCCAGTGTCCATATTCAGGGCTGCCCTAAAGCCTGTGCTTTTGTAAATTGTGTTAACTTTTGTTAATTTTTAACTTTTGTTAATTGTGTTAACTTTTCATTATCTAGAGCTGTGCTTGCAGCAGAGTTCCAGATCGCTGCTGTATTTGGTGCCAGACTGGCTCAAGTCAGGTGATGAGAGGGCAGCAGCAGAGAAGGGGCCCGGATGCACAGCAGCTCTGGCTTGGCTCCTGCTCGGTGCTCCCCCATGTACAGCCCCTGACGAGGCCCAGCCCTGCTGGCAGAAGTGCCTGTGGCTGCAGGAACAGTGGCACAAGTGACTGCTTGGCAGGTCTGATGAGCCTGGAAGTCTTTGGAGTGAGCTGCAACAAGCCATAGGGAAGGTACAGACCGGGCTTTGAAGCTGGGAATACAGGAATACACCAGCTTACCCCAAAATACGCCAGCTTTGGCAGCAGATCCAGCAGAAGCCAGGCTGCTGAGGCTCTCCTGCTTCCCGGGGTGATGGAGGGGACACCTGCAGCGTGAGGCAAAGGAAGGATGAGCACCCTGACCCTCACCCTGGCAACTCTCTTGCTCATAAGCATGTGCTTCAGTCAGTTCCTGAGTTAATGGATGTGTGAATTGTTGAAGCAACACAATGAAAGATCAGACTAATTTCTCAAAAGTGGATTGAAGCCTGGTTTGACTTTTACCTAATAAGCTCATGAAATAAATCTTGATTGACAGAGTACATTGCTCTGTGAATTTGAGAGACCCAAATAAACAATGGCAATATATGAAATAATTCACTGCTGAAACTGGAATTGCACAATATGATAGTAACAAAATAGAAAGTGCTTTAACCATATGGTTGAGAGATTAAGGATAGAAGGAGACAATGGATTGATCAGGAAGCTCCCTTACAAAGTGTATGAGCTGCTTCAAAATGAGTCCTGACACAGTGAGCAGATTGGATACAGGCTGTGGATCTGTGCTGAGGCATGGTGGAGTGGTGGGTGCCTCCTCCACACTGCACAGAGCAGTACAGTAAGTGAACATTTGTGTTAACTTTCATTTTGTGGCTCTGCTTCTCTCTTCCCTGAGCAGATTTCCTAAGGTTTCAGGAAGGCTTCAGCTTTGGCCAAGGCAATAGGCATGGGCTGAATATGAGGAAGTCCTGCTGGCAGCTCCTTTGGCACTGAAACACTGGCACTCATTCCTCAAGGAATGACAAGTCACTGACAGCTGCTCCAAGGCCATGCTGAGCTCTTGCATCTTGGCACACATGATCTGTTCAAAAGCATGGATGCACCAACATCACAGCACCAGGGCTGTACTGCACAGGAAATGTGTTATGTGGTTTTGGCCAAATTCCATCTAAATAGGTCCTTCTTAATGGCAGACTTGAGAGGAGCCCATATTTAAGGACAGTGAATTCCTCCTATTTCTAGAGATGATCACAGATAATTTGGCAAATGCCCATTAATGGTGTTGCAAAAGATTTCTTGCTTCTCTATTTTGTTCTACTTTTGGTATGAGTGGGATTTCATTATCCAGCGGGAATGGGCATTTTTACAAATAAAAACAAGTGAAAAAACCAAGAGCTGTAGAAGTGGAAACATTCTGTCTCAGAGTAACAGCTGGACTACCTGAACAGCCAGCCTCCATCACCACTGGTAGTCTGTCACCTAGATTTCATTAACCAAAGTATGCTGCTATAATTAACAGTGTAACATTTATGGTGTTGAAGTAGGAATCTAATTGGTTTTAATTTTTTTTTTAAAGTAACCATTTTACTCCTAGTCATTCATAACTATGAAGTATCTTAAAACACTTGTTGACATTTGGGAAGCAATAAAGAGGAGAATCAATGACAGAACTCCAAAATTAACTTCCCTTATATGTGTTTACTTTTCAAGATTAAAAGGTGTGGAAATACAATCAAGGACAATTTCTTGAATTTGGTCAAGAATGAATCTGATTGATCTTTAAGTGTTTGGTACAAGAATATCTAAAGAATTGTATTACTCTCCAAAAAGGCAAAATATCCAATCAAGGTAATCCTCCAGTTAAGCAGATTGGGAAAAAATCATTGAGAGACTGTGATGCCAGCAGGCACCAGGTACCATAGCACCTGCTCAAGTCTAACCAGGTCTCCTTTAAAAAAAGATGCAAAAGATGTTGCAATGCCAAAGAAATTATTTAAAGTAAACAGAATGAAATAGGTTTCTTTTTTTTTTCCTCTTGCAACTGACAAGTTTTTGTGACTGAGGCTGTTATTTTATGGGATTTGGAGCTGAAGAGCCAGCCAGATTTTTTAAACATCAAGACAGCAACTGTAGGCTCTGCAGTACAAACAGGAGCAATTTTAAGCATCCAATGTTTGTAAAACAAGTGTCTTCTGATAAATTCTCCCTCTGCTGAAGCAGAATGATTATCAGACCAGTGATGGAGAAGATACTTGATGGAAAAATATTGACTGCAATGGACTGCAAACTTCACTTTCAGAAGTGATAATCCTCTGTTGGAGCAGAGAGATTTGTAGGTGTTTGGTACTTTTGAAGTCAAGGCAGAGATGCCAAGTGACATGCCTAGGAAATTACCTTTGAAGATACTCCTTTGGAAAAACATGGAGCTGAAGTTCCAGCCCACGGCCTTGAATGATGGCAGATTTTCACCAACTTCTCAGCAGTTCTTGCTAAGGTGTCTGCTTTTATTTGGTAGAAAATTCCCAACTTCAGCAGGTGAGCAGACTGAATGAGCAATGAGCAACTCAGTCACGAATCTCCAAGTCAAACTGAAAATTAGACCCCAGAGTTATCTCTAACTGTAATAATAATGCAGAGGGTTTAGAAAAAGAAGCTTGAGCAAAACTGCATTTGTGCTGCAATTTCCCAAATTCTTGTGCAGCTGTTAACCAGAATTATACTGTTTCTAATATGTTGTAAAGGAACAAAACTGCTCACGAAGTTGAAAGGCAATGACTTAAATATCCCAATGGAGCATCAGACAATAAAAGGGTATTTAAAAGAAACCATTATCATAGCTCAACACATATTAAAACAGTCTCTTTATTGTGGCTTTTTTTTTTCTCTTTACCTGACAGTGTTATTTCATAAGAATAAATATTAACAGGTGAAAGTATCTCTGCTGAGCCTGCAATTTCACATTCCTTGTAGCAACAGGACCATCATAACCAACTCCTTCCATGGCTGCTTGTTTCCCTGCCCCACCCTGCTCACTCTTGCTGGGCAGCACACCAGCCTGCAAGGCCACTCTGCCCTCCAGAGGAGCTACCTGCCTCAGTGGGAGTCACCACTTCCAATCTTCTACATCCCAGATGTTGCCAGCAGCAACGCTGGCTTCAGTAAGGCTCTTCCCAGCTCATCTCTGTCTCTGCACAATCTGTGAGTTGTTCAAAACCTTCTGCAGAGCTAAAATAAGGAACAGGTTTGAGAGAAAAATAGCTTCTTTTAAGACTGGTTGTTTTTTGCTTGAGTCCATTCAACATGTGACCTAGAAAATATCATGATGTCCAAACAGTGGAGAAGGAGAAGTGAGAGCAGGAATAATGTCTCACAATAAATGCTGTGGCCACGTGCACCCTTACACAACCAGCCATCTGGGGAGCTGAGCTGAACTGCTGTACTTTGCCCCACAGCAGAACTGGAGCACTGGATTAAAAAAACAAATAAAATAAAAGCATCTAAGCAGTAACTAACAGCTGACGTGGTAGCACCTTTAGCAGCTTCAGTCATTTTGGAAATGAACTTGTGACTATCCCCTAAACCACAGATACCTAAAAAGCGGACATTACCCTGAACTAGGAAAGGTTTATTCTTTTGTTTTTTCTATTCTCAGAGCATTTTGGACTAAGAAAGATGAAATAAAACCCACATTTAAGGAAATTACACTGGTAGATGAAGATCCTAAAGTTTTAAAATGGGCAGCACTAAAATAATTCTCTAAGATGTTATTTTTTTTACCTCAAAAGACTTCTATATTTTGAAGTCAATTGATTTTAAACCTATTACTCTAATAAAAGAGAGATAATAAAATCAATAGCACTTACAATAAACTTTACAATAATGGTCACATTATAATAAGCTGGGAAAAAAATCTAGTATGTAGAGACCTTTTG
This sequence comes from Agelaius phoeniceus, assembly GCF_051311805.1. Lineage (NCBI taxonomy): Eukaryota > Metazoa > Chordata > Aves > Passeriformes > Icteridae > Agelaius > Agelaius phoeniceus. The sequence goes on from NC_135267.1 coordinate 59,577,129, forward strand.
TGCTAAATCCACCTCGAGTTTTTAGTAAGCTCATTGTTCACCTGTGTGATGGAGGTTTTAGTCTGATAAACAGAATACACTGCTTGGCTTTTAAACTGATTCAGCAAGAGTTCATCCAGGAAGACCAAACACCAACAACCTTTCACCTTCAACTCAATAAATCATATCCCATTTAATTCAGTTTTTATTCAATGAAATGATGTATAAAAACTTACAAATCTGAGAACTTAACTATACACAAAAAGATGATATTCAGTTTAAACGTATACACAGAGAAGAGCTGTGGTTTGTGACTTGCCCTCTCCCACCCCTCCCCCCAAACACACACTGTCTCCATTTATGATGGGGCACTTTTTCTGTCCACTTAGACCTTCTGTTGGCCCAGTAATTGCTCAGTGGGCTTCACTGCTGCTGTCAGTTTAGGTTTTTAGGCTACCAGCAAAAAATCTGGGCATCTATATAAAATAATAAAAATCAACAACTTGATTTTTAACACAAAGATGCAGTACTACCATCAGCAGTAACTAAAACTACAGAATTCACCCTTTCAGTTTTTGCAGGCTTTGTCTTGGCTTTCAAAATAACAGGACTCTCATAGAGCAGAATTTCCCAGCCAGCACTACAGATTCATTTTAAAACAACCATGATCACCTGTTGCTATAACACCGCTTTTCCTTCCTCTTAACTCATGCCATTAGACCAAATGAAATCATGGACATTCCTTGCCTGAGTAAGGGAATAAAGCTTTTTCTCTCTCCTTTCATGCAGAATGACTCAAAGCTCTGTATAGCTAACAACACATGTGCTGCACTAATGATGGTGCAGAGCTCACCAGTATGCCACTTCTCTAGTTTCCTTGGTAGCTTGGGTGACAACACTTACCTACTGGCTTCAACAGGTCAATAAAAATGCACACAGCTCAGGACATTTCAAATTTGGCTAAAAGCAACCTGTGCAATGACTAGCTTTGTCAAACAACTAAAAGACATTCCAGGCTGAATCTGAGAGCAGACGGCCAGTTACTTAAAAAGGATGTGTGCATTTATTTACCTGTACCAAATATACACACAGACACTTTATATATATATAAATCTTTATACATATACAGTATTTATATATATATATATATAAAGATTGCCATCACATTACTATTACAGCTACTTAAGTCAGAATTTGACTAAGTAACGACTTGGCTTGACTCTGAAACAGATACCCAAAGGCATACTTGAAGGAAAACATATGGCTAAAAGAAAACCAACACCCTCAGCTCTTTTTAACTCAATGAACAGAGATTCCTGCATTCTTTGAGGAAAAGCTCTGAGGGCTTAGGTTATAACCTTAATCAACTTGCATGCGGACTTGTAAAGAGCACGGTGTTTAATCTGCCAGATCTCAAAATGCCTTCTACCAGGGAAACTAAAATACATATATCCTTTGCTTACCAAACTGATACTCTGTTTCTCATTACACTCATCATTGTATCTAAATACACTTTTAAGCAATCTAAATTTTGTTTAAAATCTATTAAATTTGGAATAACTAATACTATCAACATAGTTAGCTGGATTGTTTTTCCACATGTTCCTTTGTATTAAAATCAATTTTGTTGTGGTTTGATGCAAGAGCTTTTTGTTTGTTTTGGTGGGAGAGGCAAAGTCCAATTTCCTTAATGTGCCAGTACAGTTCTGGTTGCTGAAGACAAAGGGTGGGAAGGAGGTTGCTGGAAAAGATGGTAGGGGTAAGTGAGGTAAGAGGTAGGGGGAGGAAAAAATTGATTTAATAAAAAATGAGTAAAGAAACTTTAAAAAATTGATATAGGTTTCACATTCAGTCTAACAACACTGCTTCCTGCTCCTTTTTGATGGAGGCTAACACTGCGTTATCAGTCTCTGTGGCTTCTGTGTCCCCACCACCTAACAGAATGGAGCGATCTTCTTCTAGCGTAAAGACAGAGTTTTGATTTTGGCACGAATGTTTGACTACTTCATTGGGAGTTGAAAAAGTTTTGTCACACAAGTTACATTTGTAGGGCTTGTTGGTCTGTACTAGCATGTTGTCCATTTGACTGCCTTCCTCAAAAGTACAGAGCTCCAGAGTCTGTTTATCCACCATCGTGTATGTGTCCATGCTCTGGTTTAGGCACACGTGTCTGGCAGCCTGGTTAGCCCTACAAAAGCTTTTGTCACAAGTGCTGCACTTGAAGGGCTTGCCCGTGTGTATGTACATGTGCTCCCTCCAGTGGCTTTTTTGAATAAATTTGCGACCACAGATGGAACATTCATATTTCCGTCTCTTTACCTCCCTCTCTTGATCTGCCTGCTCCAGGTTGTCGATATCTGCGATATCGGAGGGGGGAGGCGTCTCTGACTGCTGCTGCCCGTCAATTATTGGGGAGTCTGAGATCTGCTGCAGCTCGCTGTCACTAATCATCCCCGCTTCAGGCACTTCCATGGCATCTTTATCAGCTGTGTTGTTACAGAGAGACAAAGAAATATTACTTTCTCCCTGCTGGCTAGATGTGAAGGGAACTCCTGTGTGGATCTGCAGGTGCTCCCGCAAGCTGCTGCGCAGGTTGAACCGGCGACCACAGAGGTGACAGGCATAGTATTTTGGGAAGCTTCCATTCCTTTTCATAATGCTTGGCTTGACATGTGCTATTGTGAGAGAGGCAGGCTGTTCATCTGAAGAAGATGCTTCCATATTGGCCTCCTCTCCCGAAGGTGAATTATTACCAGCAGCAGATACCAATTCCGGAGAGAGAGAAGATGGCAATGGGTCAGAAGCAGACATATTTGTCCGGGTCACTTGTGGCAGATTTGCACCCAACTGCGAGAGCTGTGAGCCGTCAGAAGCCTGCTCTTGGCTCATTCGGGACGTCTGAGGCCGTGGTTCTCGCCCAAGTTTGTCAGTCGCTGATGTAACCTTAGTGGGATGCCTTATCTGGTGATCTGCAATCTGAATGCCATATAATGAAGATGCTAATGGAAAGACTTGATCCGGGTGAGAAAAAGTTCCCTGACTTGCAAGGCTGGCCTCTTGAATTAGTGGATATGCATGCAGAAACTTTATTCCCTGTTCTAGTCGAACTGGGTCAATGAGTTGTGGTGCCATCTTCCCAGTGTACATCAAATGCAAGAGATAACTGAAGATATCTGGCTGTATGTCGGTCGCTTTCAAACGGACACATTCACTGAAAGGTGAAACAAAATTATAAATAAGACATAAGGAAAAGATTTTTTCCCAGTTCTAGGTTATTCAAGCCTTGTTAAAATAGGAGGTTTCTACTTAAATTCAAAAGACAGAATCTGCAATAAATATTAAGGGAAATGCTTTACTGTGAAAGAGCTAATCTTAGGAGCTACTTGAAAGATTACTTCTTTCCTCAGTGAAGTAACTGGCTTGAAAGAAAAGCTGTCCCATTGTGACCTATACCATTTTAAATTGCTGTTATGTTGTAAATGTGTTGTCACATATTAATATATTTTGTAAACTGCGAAGACATTTTCCCTCTTTTGTTGGCTGGATTCAAACACATCTGTAGCTAAATTACAACCTGCTAGCACGGGACTCTAAATTCACAGTCCAATAAACTTTTCTCAGTATTTAGTCCTGAAAACACCTAATTCATCTGGCACTTGCCTGCTGGGATTCTATGTCCTACTAGGGTTTACAGCTATAGTTCTGCAAATGTGAGGTATTGCTTTGTCCCAAGTGCATTATGATCCAGCAACCATGCAGTACAGAGTGCGAATTCACCCAGGGATCTCATGCAACAGGTGTAACCCCTGGAATCCTGGTCTCTTACACAGCAGAACAGCAGATTTTTTCCTTGAATACGGAGGGAAAAACAGCAGCACCAGTGGACTGCCTGATCAGCCTAGCAGTCCCCTGATTAGAGCACTCAAAGGGAGATGCTTTGGCTCTCCCTTTTCAGCCCAAGAGGACTGAAACCAACATCACCCTCCAGCTCAGAGAGTGCCCTATGCATCAACCTTTACGATGCTCTGGACTGAGACAGCTACCACTGCTCTAGCTGAGGCTGTATCTCTGTGCAAGAAGTAAGGCAAGGTTCACAGAAGAAGAAAGGAAACAGGGAACATCTTTGTGAGATCAGTTAGTTAACAGGAGAGGAACTGGCATTCTAATTATTTTTCATAAGTATTTGTAGCTCCTCTATTAAAAACAAACATAAATAAACCACAGAAATTCAGAAATGGACATGATTACGTGCTGCGGTCTGAATGCTCTAACTACAGTAAGCTACCAAGCTGAGGAGGGAATTATAGCCAATTCTTCTGTTTCTTGAGGTGCACCCTTCTTGAGCTCTCTCTGTGACCGCTTCTGAATTCAGATATATGACTCAAAAGTAAACTTGCATGCTGTCTTTCAAAGATGACTGTGTGCTCTTGAGGGTGGACCAAGGCTGATAACATCTGCCTGCAGTCCTGTTTCAGAAGTGCAAATGCACTTCTCTCCTAGCAGTTCACTTCTGGCTAAGAACTCTTAGCCAAAGAGTTAAGTGTGAATCACTTTAACTTTTTGAGTTAAAGTATTTTGGAAAAAGACCAAAAAATCTTTAAAGTGGTCTCACACTCTTGTGATCTTTTCAATCATCTCCTCAATGTAAGCCTGTGGTACAGAAATAATTAAAAAAAAAAACTGAAAGAAAGGTACCACAAACCCCCTTATTTTCCACCATTACATAGTATTCTATTATTTAATTGACAATAAACTGCAAAGAAATGAAACACATTACTTCTTTTCTAAGTTTATTTCTCAAAATCTCCTAGCAAGTACTTATTGGATTGTATGTAACATTGCACAAATGTCAAGAGCAGTGTCAAGACAGAGTAGAGGACAGTGAGTGGGGGAAGGAAAGTGCAGGAGAGAAGACAGGATTCTTGAAGTATTCAATAGTAGAAATTCAATTTTCTACGCTTTTTTAAGGATAAAGAACTTGTGCTAAATTATAAAATTAGTGTTAATGAATCACAGTTCAACTTTAATATGTTTGAAAGTGAGGTTCTAGTTTGCAGTTACGACTGTTTGCAGTTAAGACGCTCTTTATGTCATAACAAGAAGCAAAAAGAACATTTTGTTGCTAGACTCCCTTAGGTTAGTTAACTGAACAACATTTAAATGGTGAACCTTTTTAGAGTTACCTGGTTTGATGAACAAACAACATCTTGAAGTAGTTGGAGAAAGAAGCGAGGACAGATTTGTGTGCCTTGAAGTAGACATCCCCAATGGCAACTGTGCAGTCACACAGGAAACCGAACTCTCTCTGAGCATTTAGCTGCTGCAGCAGAATAAGTCCATGGTTGGCCAAATCCATTTTTTTACACTCTGAAAAGCAAATGACTTGCATGTAAAACTTTACAGTAGATGCACAGATGCAACAGTAGCTGTGTCATAACAGATATTTTCTCCAATATCCAGATGTCATACTTTAGTAACACATCTTAATCCTAAGTTACTGTATAAAAGATACCTTACACATAGGCAAGGATTTCTCTTTCATGATGGGAAATGTGATTCACAAAGGTGTGAGTGATCTGCCAAGGCTTAAAGAGCAAAGGAGAACCAGGACCAAAGTGTTCTGGAAAGGCAGGGTGTGGGTACTTGGATATAGAAATATAAATAGCTAAGAAAGAGTAAGATATATTAACAAGTAGTAAAAACACCTATACAGAGTAGGAAAAAGGAAGTGTTTTGGTTGCCACTTGTCTGCTCAAATAGGAAAACTGATCTTCCTTTCTGATGTCAGTCAACTCACCCACACAAGTGGGAGTGACACAACCCAATAAAAGACAAGTTAGATACTTTTAACCTGGAATTTCAGTGTCTCTGTGTATCTTTTACCTAAAAGTTATGAGTCCATCCAGCTGAATCCAAGCCCAGCATTAAATAACTGAACATTTGTTATGGTTATGCCCTCTCCTGGGAAATACCAGATACATACCTGAATTTTCCCAGGCTCAAACAGTGAATTCATTCTAGGTATTGGCAAGCCCTCTGGACTATCAATACAGGAGGGGTCAACCTTTTCACCTAATAACTATTGATCTATTTATTGAGACCAGCCACCACAGCATTTTTAAAAAGTCTTCATGCCTGCCTAGAAAATCAAGAAACTCAAAGGGTGGGAGGTGCAGTTCTGTCCATGGCTGGCCACTGGCCACACACCAGGTAGGATAACCATGGGTGCAATGTGGCACTGACCCAAGCCCCCCTAGGCCAGGGCTTCCACTGCCCCTCGCTCTCCTGGGCACCTCCTGGTACCAGATGCTGGAGGCTGCCCACAAAGAACTACCTAAGAGCTTTATCTTTTTCTCAAGGATTCAAGGGCAGTCTTGGAAGCAAAAATTGGTAACTTTGGGGGGAAAAAATAGACAGGAAAACACATCAGGACAGTTACCCATGGTTGGATGGATGGATGAATATGGGGCTGTTAAGATCAGCAAGTGGAAACAAACTTAATCAAAGCAAATAGAACTTTGGGCAAAAGTGAAAGTATGAAGCAATGTAAATCTGTACATAAACAGCAAGAAAAGCCAACATCTGTATAAAACAGCAAGAAAAGCCAACAAAATTCCTGGCCATGTAATGCCCAGAACAGAAAGAGAAGGTGAAACTAGAAGTGGATCAAAAAAATTATAAAAAGTGTTTTCCCCTCTAAACTGAACAGCAAGTTATCGGAATTTAAGTCAGGTTTAAGCAGCTAGTTTCTTTTATACAGTGAGAGCATGGCTTTTTGGGAAAGAGAACAGAAATGTATTTCACATACGCCAGTATGTTTAGTCACTGGAGAAGCAAGTATTTCTGCTTGCCAGACAGGGAAGAACTCCCTCGTATTTAAAGGAATAACCAGGCTGACCAAATGCATTCCCTTGCATTCACATGAGATCAGAACTCATTGGAGACAGGGGTGTAAAGACAAAGAAAGAAATACAGTGTAAGATACAGCTGATTATTTTCTTACAGTTAATAAGAGAAAAAGAAGTTAGGTTTCAGCTCTCTTTAAGTACATATTCTCCTCCCTCAATGAATGTTTGGATAACTAAGTTTGTAGATACAATATGCTAAGATTCTCTCTCTCTCCACAAGAGGGAATACTTGCTGTCAGCAGGAACAAAAGTCATGTTTGGTGTTATTTAATTCTGCAAGATGCCCAATGTAGGTGATATTAGAGAAAACACACTGGTTTGGTTTTTTTTAACCTTTAATTTTGATTATTAATGTGTTCTACACATTAATTTTTAAAAATCAGTCTGGTTTGCGCTTGGAGAACAAAACTTGCCAAGCAGAGCAAACCACCGATGTGAAGGCACTCAGAGCCAGACAAGCATTCTTTCTAGTTATTACCGTCCTAAGTGTATTTAGTTTGGAGCTTCACTCTTACCCCGAACAGCAAGCCCTTCCTTAAAGACCTGAGTTGAACTTTTAAAAAAATGATACACGTGCACAACATTGTGTTTTGCATGTATCTGGATGATATCTAAGCGCTCTAGCTAAAAGCACTGCAGTAATTACACTCTAAGGAAATGACAGGGCAGATGAAAAGAGCGAGGAAAAGCACTTTGCACATTACAGGCATGTGTGTGCTCAGGAATTTTACCCTTAGCTAAATGAAGCGGTGATTAACATTGGCAAGGCCGTATTTCAGTTCTGACCGATTCAACAAGTGTGTGAAACACTTCTTGTGCCCGGAGACCCGTGGGGACAGTGCCTCCCTGGCCGGCCCCGCTCTGCCTGTGCAAGTTACCGGATCCGTTCGGCGATGCCGGAGCCGCCACGCGGGGCCGAGCCCGTTCGGGCCGGGCGCTCGCTCGGAAGGCCCCGCCGGGACACGGGGGCGGCACCAGCCCAGGATAACACCGGGGCTGCGCCGGTACCGCACCGAGGGACTGGGCCGGGCACGGGCAGCCAGCCGGGCTGCCAGGGAGCAGCTCGGGCACGGCGCTTCCCGCTCTGCCCTCGCACCCCGGGCAGCGAACCTGGACAGCAACGAGCCCGCGGCGCTGCTCCCGCTCCGACGGCAGAGGGCACCGGCGCGGCCCCGGCCCCTCACGGAAGCGCCGCACCTCCCGCAGCGGCAGCAGGCGCCCGCTCGGCCTTCGCCCTCAGCCCGGGCGGCGGGCGGGGAGCCGGGATGGGCCTTCCGTGCCTCCCAGCCCCCCCCCCCGGCCGGGGCGCTCCCGCCTTGTCCGAGCCGGGGGCGTGTCCGGCCGCGCGCCCGCTCCATGCCCGGAGCACGCTCGGCCCCAGTGCGGGAGCGGACGGCGCGCTCCCATTGGTCGCCGGGGCGGAAGGCCGGGCGGCCGCGCGCCGCTCTCACTGGCTGCGCTCCGCCCCTCCCTCCTCCTGCTGGCCCCGCCCACCCCCCCGCGCACGCCACGCGCGCACGGACGGGACCGAGACGGCGCGCGAGACGCAGCGCGAGCGGAGCCGCCAGGGCGCGCGAGACGGGAAGAGCCGCCGCCGCCGCCGCCGCCAGGGCCGGCCCATCCCAACCCGCCGGGGGGGGGCGGGGGACAGGCGGGGCCGCCCCGCCCCGCGCGCGCCGGATCCCGCTGCTGCTGCTGCTGCTGCTGCCGCCGCCACCGCCGCCGCCGGAGGGGGCGGGAGGGAGGCAGCGCGGGCCTCAACCGGCCGAGCCGAGCCCCGCGCCGGGCGGCACCGGCCCCCCCGGCCTCCTCCCTCTCTTCCTCTCTCTCCGCGACCCACCCACTCCCCTCCGGCTCGGCCCGGCCCTACCCTCGGTGCGCACCCATCCCCCCCCACCCCATACCGTGTCCCGGATGGAGCCGCCTGGCCCGGCCCGGTCCGGCCCGGTCCGGCGGGGATTCACCGGGCAGTTCCACCTCCCGCCCCGCAAGCCCCTCGGCCCGCTCGGACCCGGCGGGACCCGGCGGGGCCCGGGGAGCCCCTCACACACAATGCGGAGGTAGGGCCGAGCAGGCCCCGCCGCGCCCCCGCCGGCGCCGCCTCAGCCCGGGCCGCGGCCGGCGCGACGGGGCCGGGCGCACGTGCGGGCGGCGGGGCCGGGCTGCCCCGCGGGGCGGGCGCGGCGCGGCCGGTGCTCGCTCACCTGGGGGGCGTGGGGGCCGCCGGGTGGCGCCGCGCGGGGGCCGCCGCCGTCTCCGCGCCCGGCAGCAGCAACAACGGAGTCAGCGCGGCGGCGGCGGCGGCGGCTTTTCCTGTCCGGTTACGTTCGGGTCACATGACCGGGAGCGGAGCACAGAGGCTGCGGCGAGGAGCCCCCGCCGTGGGGGAGGGGAGGCGGCGAGCGCTGTAGCGGCAGCGGGAGACACCCAGCCCCCGCCCCTCCCTCTGCGCCCGCCCCACCGCCGGCACCGGGAACGGGAGCGGCCCTCCCGCCTTCCGGGCACCCCCGGGGCAGAGCCGCTGCTCCCGTCCTAGCGAGGCGCGCTGCCCCTTTAAAACTCCCGGGCGGCGGAGGCCGGTGTAGCTCCCCTGCACCCCCTCCGCCTCCAGCGCTGCGGGATAACGGGGATCGTGGCGGCGTGCGGGGATGGGATGGGATGGGATGGGGCGGTGCGGTGCGGTGCGGTGCGGTGCTGTGCTGTGCTGTGCTGTGCTGTGCCGTGCCGCGCCCGCCGCCGCCTTCCCGGCGCCCGACCGGCCTCGCCGTGGCGGCAGAGGCTGCTCGGTGCCGCCGCCGGGGGGCCCCGAGCGGCTCCGGCCGGGCGGTGCTTGGTGGCGGGTGTGGGACGGAGGGATGGATGCCGGCGGGGAGGAGTGACGGGCGCAGGTGCGTCCCGGCGCTTCCCGCGGAGTCGCCGGGGCTGTGGGAGACGGGGACGGCCGGCAGCGGCGGGACGCGGTGTCCCGGGCCTATCGGGCACGAACTCTGAGAGCCGGTGCCCTCCTCCGCGTCACCCTGGCTGCTGTCCAGGTGTCATTTATAGCAAGTCTCGCTCCGGTGCGTCGGGAAGGGGCGGCGTGGGACCGGTCTCTGTGAAACTGCCCTGGGCACGCCGTGGCTTAGCTGTCAGATGGGAGGTTGCAAGTTCAGTTGTCAAAAAGAGTGATTGAGAGTACGAACGTGGAAAGGTTGGGTCTGCTGGCGGTCTGTTCAGCTGGACGCAGGTTTTTTGAAGCGGGTATTCTTAACTTGCCTTTTTAAGGGATGATATAGCTGCCGTATGTAAAAATCACATCTGCAGCTTCCCACAGTGGCAGATCTGGTTGTGGTGGAGTGCAGAGGGACGGTAGCTGTAGCAAGGCCTCATTTTACCCAAATCCAGGGCATGCTGGAATGCTTATAAAACTGCATAAAGAAATACACCAGCAGGCGTACCTGGAAAAAAATTGTCGGTCTTGCAGAAGTTACTAAGTCAGAGCTGTTAGTATGGAGCAGGGATGCCGTCTTCTACAAGAGGCTGGGAGGCCCTTGGATGTGATTTCTCCGGGCAGGGAGTCAGTCCAGGGACAGCCTGGATACATCTGCTAAGCAGAGCAGTGGCATGGACAGAACCAAGTTTCAGAGAAACTTTGTTGTTCAATACCTTGTGGGAAGATGTTTGGCCAGCAATAGGTAAAAGGGGTTCCTTTGCACCCCCTGCCCTGGAGCCCTGCTTCTGCTGTCCTCCAGTGTGCTTTTCGTTGTTCATGGGGAACAGCACACGCTGCAATGCCAACTGTCTGTAGTAGGTCCAGATGATTATTACCTTTTTCAGGGTACTTATTTAAGCCAGCATTTAGGGACCTAGCTGTGCCTGGGATGTTGTTTCTGTGGAAATTTAATAAGATATACTATGGAAAAAAAGGCCCAAACGTTGAACTTTGCATCTTGACAGCAGGTGTGCTGATGGGGGGGAGGACTCTTGTATCTTGTCTGGTTTGTATATCCACAGATGATTGCAGCCATCCCAGACTGTTGCAACTTCTATGGGATCTAAATTGATAAAGGACTAGACCAGTTTTATGTGAGTCCATCTGACTAAGCCATCTCTCACTGAAATTAATGGATGTCTTGATAGGCACATCTTGAGTCTTTGCATCAAATAGCTCATGAATATTAATTTATTTACCCAGCTTAAACTGCATTTGAAAAGTGCAGGTTTTTAAGACTAGCAAAGTCTTAAAAAAGCCCAACAAACCAACCCCAAAACCCAACAACTTTTAATTTTAATGGAGCTGAAACTGTCTGCTGCTGCTCCAATACTTAGAATAAGCATCTGAACAGAACCTAATCTTTAAGACCCATCTCAAATAGCAGAGATCTTAAAAACATGTCCATTGTAGTTCAGCACAACTCTCTGAGTTCTGCTATGTGAGCATGTGTCAGAAAGTTTATAGAGTGTATTTAACCAGTCTACTTGGCAATTTTTTCCCCTGAATGGTTTCCCTTGCAGTTCAGTTTTGCAAGCTAAATACAAAGTAAAGAGAGTAGATGGGCATTTGAATTCAAGTCACTTAGTGGTTTGATGATCTGTCTCATTCTCCTAGAAGCTATTGAAAAAGTGATATAATTTTTAATATAACTGAGTGAGCTACTTAGGAAAACCAGTGTGTTTCTGGCAGATATCTGGCAGGCTTTTTGGCCTCTTTTTCTCTTTTATGCTGCACTTGCTTACTTGTGTGTTGGCATTTGTGTGGGATTCTCCTCTGTGCTGTCTCTGAAACTGGAGAAAAATTAACTTAGCTATGGTTTATTTGTATTATTAACAGCTCATAATTCAGCTGTAAATCACCTTTATTTGGACTGAAATACTTGAATCCAGCAATAATGCAATTTCTAAGCCTGTTGGATTCAAGGCCTGTTGGAATCTGTAGAAAGATGGCTGTGTTGAGTGTAATGTTGCCAAACTTCAGACCCTCAGTACTGACTGTCACCTGGGACGTGTCACCTGTGTCACAAGGAGTGATAAGCATTCACCTGATGAATTTGGGACACTTAACTTATCATGTGAATCTAAAATATTACTCTATCTCTTCTTCAGATTTTTGGGTTTGTCTTAGGTTACAATCCATGCACCTGATATTCTAATAAAAATGTATCCAGGTCTCATTAAGTGGCATTACTTGCTTTTAGTTTTATGTGCTGAGTTTCCTCCTGAGTTTCTAGAGGTGTACTCGATTAGGATTTCTTTCCCACTTTTATGACTTTTTGAAAGGACTGTTCAGAATGTTTGAGATAGTGCTACACACATCTGAGCACATTCTTAGTTAGGTGTGATGCTGTTGATGACAGGATCAGTCCCTAGGTTTTGGGTTTTACTTCAGTCTGCACGTACTTGGATTAGAGGCAGCATTTTGTCTGATAAGATCATATTTTACATTGTAAATGAGCATGCTGTTGATGATATAAGTGTTAATAGGATGACGGAAGTGTCTGCTAATCTGAGTAAAGTCACTTGAGCAGTGGGAGGAACTTGATCCAGTCTCAAGTCCTGCAAGTGTGTCTTCTTGGATGAGTTCAGTTGAAATCTGGAGTGGAATACCAGATTTTTTTGTTGCTATAGTCAAAACCTCATCAGCTCCAGTGATGTTAATTAGGCTCAAAGTGCTAAGATTTTTTGTGAGTTTTCAAATTTCTCAGCATTTCTGAAAAATAACAGAGCAGAGTCTGTTCTGAAGAGCTCTTTGCTCACTGCTCCCTGCAGCACTGCTGACACACTCCCAGAGGAGTAGAAGCCGCAGGGATCTGGGAGTTGCATGTCCTAGGCAATGCGTGGGAGTTGTTCCCTGAAGGTGTGGGACCCTATTTCACATGGGTACAACTGTAGTAAACCAAGAGTTTATGTCAATGCTGCAAATCTGTTTTATTAGCACAGCTGCCATTTCTAACACTTCTGCTTTGGATTTATGCTGGTGAGAAGGCTTGGTGGCAAGTGTGACAGCTGCAATAGCTTCTTCCTAGAACATTGTACCTCTGAGAGTCTCCAGTCTTTTCATCCAGGACTCTGTCCTTCCCCTGTTAGAATTGTGCACATAGTTTGTCCAAGTCTCACCTATCTTTTGGACACCATTGTAGGAATGTTAAAGTGATCCCTGGGAAAACTGATGTACAGGCCCAGCAGCAGTAGTGGAATGGCTCTGCTTTTTTTGCCTTGGCTTCTGTACTCTTCCTTGCCTTGCTGTTGAGATACATTTCTAATAGGTGAGTGGTCATCCCCAAGGAAATCTGAGCTTTCACATTTTTGTTGCCAGTAGGTTTGGTGGTCTGACAGGTGAAGGAGATCCACGGTGTGGGAGCCACCTTTTGTGTAGGCTGTATGAGGTGAAAAGATGAAGAAATGGATCTTTGTTGTTCTGTAGGCTAAGATGGTTTTCTGGTATTGGGATATTAGGAATTGTTTCTACACCTAATGTGAGTAGCTGCAATTTAGACCAGGGTAAATAATTATAACCATCCTTTTGTCAGTACAATATATGTCATTTAAGGAAATAGTTTAACTGTGTGTATAGTTTTTCTTGTTAAGAGACTCCTTTCTGTCAGAAATTTTTAGTGTAACCCAACTAACACAGTTCTTGCAGTGCAGATTAGCCATCTGTTTCTGCCTTTGGCTTAGTCTGAAATGAGCCTTTTACATGGGCCCTGCCCACTTTTAACAGGTAAAATCAAACATAACCATGTCCTCTTGGCTGGAGCAACATTTTTAGTGGAGCTTGCCTATAAAGTTACAGCAGTATATGTACTTGCATATGTTTTCCTTAGAAAAAAAAGATTCAAAGTGCAGTGGTTTCCAAGTGCATTTTTAATGCCCATGCAGGTGAGGTGTTCCAGAGGAAGCAGCTCTCAATGACAGAGCTCCAGGGAGGTGTGTGTATGCATCCAGCAAGCAGAGCTGATGTGAACAGCACAGCAGAGAGCAGAGATTGACTCTGTAACCATGAGTGCTGTCACCCCAGAAAAACAGGTCTGGAATTGAGTCATAGCTCTCAGCATTCCTTGCTGTTTTACAAATAGCTACTCTTGTGACAACTTCCCAGCAGATGTGCCAAAGAAAATCATGTGTAAGTTATCCTTTACCTTATGTGACAGAAAAAGCAGAGATAGAAGCAGTTTGCACAGTTGGGATCCTTACAAAGAATGGCCTAACAAGGCTCCATATGAACAGATTTTTACTGTTCAGTCTTAATTTTTTTAAAAAGGTTAAAATTTCAGAGTCCTGGGTATTTTAGGATTCCTCGCTGGTTTTCCTTGCATATTCTGTATTTATTGCTATTGCATCTTTTTTTTTCCCCTCAAGTGAGTAGACCCATTTTGATGGAGATTCAAACTGTGCAAACTGTAGTGATGATGGTTGTTTTCAATTACACCAGGAGAGCATGGAGTGGGTGAGGCAGGCAAAAATGGGTGTGTTCTCACAAATAAGGCAGTTTTGTGTTGCTTCTGGAGCTTGAGTCTCATCCTGCCTGTGCCATAAAACTTCCCCCTAGTCAGGCCATGTGCTCAGGCTCCCCAGGGGATCTCTGGCTTGAAGCAGAAGCAGGGAGTGTAGGCAGGGAGAGTTTCCCACGTGTTGTGTGGTCGCAGAGGGCTCTACTCCCTGGTATACCGTGCAGTGAAAGCTCAAGTTACATTCTTGGTGAATTCAATTCCCAGCTTGGTTCTCTATGTGTAATATAGCAAGAGGATTCTCTATAAGAGTTAGCTGCTAATACAAAAGCCCCTCATGCTTGGATGCAGCTGCCTGTGCGTACCCCACGAAAAAACAGATACAAACTTTTAAAGGTCTGTTCAGGTTTAACTGAAGCTTTTGCATTTTTTTTAAAACTGTGACTAGCCACTCAATGGAGTAAGCAGGGTTGAGGGCTTGGCAAGAAGCACAGTATGACTTTATGCCTGTGATTTTATGTGCCAAGATAAACTGATTTACAGTTTCAAAAGTAACTGCGCTTCTTTTGTTTTGAGTTGTTGGTAATTCTTACTGTCCTGAGACAATACTTCAGATAATCAAGCCTAGACACTTCATGCTGTTAAAGAGCATTCAGGAGTCCTCCAATGACTTTGTGAAAACCACTTTTACTGATGCAGTTGGTCTGCATATTTACATTTTAGCAATTTAGTTGAAACACTGAAACATTACATGTGAGATGAATGGGAAGTAATGTCCTTGAGTGTAAGTATTACCTTAAAGCCGGGGAGGGAGAAGCCTGAAAAATATTTGCTGGAAAAATTAGAATTAAAATGTAACCTAATTCTCTGTTATTAAAATTAAGTGGTCCTTGCTAAATTTTCCTGCTGCATTAAAGATGTAATGTTCTGTTTCTCAACAACACTGTAAGTCAGGCTACGGATGCAGAGCAGTTCCACAGTGACAAGTATTTGTCACCCTGCTGTTCTGACCAATTCACTTCCCTGAGCAGGACCTGACTGTTCAGAGAAGAGGAACTTGAGGTATTCCAAGACCTCCAGTTACAGTCTGTTCTGATTCCAGTGGAAAAAGCCTCCACTTAAGAGCAGTGGCTGGTTCTTCAGAGGCACCCATGGCATTGTATTGTAATTTATGGGAAAAGGATGGGTTTGTAGTCAGATGTTTTTGCTAGCTGTGTCTGACTTTATTTTTATCTCCATTATGTCTATTTGGTGAATTCAACAGGAGTCCAGTATTGCACTCAGAAATAATTCTCTCAGGTGAACAGAGAACAGTAAGCTACTGCAACTGTAGTTGCATTTTTAGCCAGAATTTAGTCATCATGGCTTGTTAATGATGCTCCAGGAACTTTTAACAGAATCTTTAGGTTCTGTTCCTTATTCAATACACTGGACTAAAGTGAATTTGAAACAGGTGATAAAACAGCAGTTGTGGACCAGTTTCTGAAAATACATTTAGAAAAAGAAGTTGCTCGGAAAAAAATTCCGTTCATCCTCTCAAGTAGCACGCTGTGGATTAGGAACAGATTAAAAATAAAAATGAAGAAACTTTTACCTTAAAGGATAATTAAGACATTTCGCCCTATGCTAACTCACTCCTTGCAACTTACATTGATGAAAATCAGATAGCATGATAAGGTGGACAGAGAAATATTGTGAATCTTCCTTTAGTTTACCATTTTGCTACAGGTCCTTGTGACTTCTAGGATCAACTGATTCCCCTTCTATATAAATACTAAATGTAAAAAAAGAATGAAAATAGTACTACCTCTCAATAAATGTATTCCCGTTCAAGTATACAAACACCACTTTCTGATGGGATGGAACATAACATTAAATATATCTGCCACATATATTAAAATCATGCCAGAACAAGTGGTAATGCCATCTCCAAGCTTGGGACAGTGTTGCAGCTCTCCAAGAGTGAGCTGGTAAACATGGGAGAAAACATCTTATCAGAAATACACAAAGTAGCCATTTATTCAGCATCATTTTAACTGTTAAGGGGGAAAGCTGTAGAGTCTTTCTCCAAATACAGTCAGCACACATGAGATTCATCCATAGGTTAAGCCCTCTCTACCATTATTAGTACAGTGGCTGGGAATAATGTTCACAGACTGATTTTGAATTTTTTTCTTAATTTTAGCAGAAGATTTAGAGATTTATCAGGAGACAAAATTTCATTATTCTCCAGAAGTATCTGATCGGAATTTTCCAAGTCTTGTCTTTTCTATTGTTTTGTCTGTTTTCTTCTTTCTGAGTTTGTTCTGTCATCAGAAAACTACCCTTGCAAGTTCAAACAGAACCTGTGGAACAGCAAACACATTGGTGTGAATTTTTATTTTAAAACCTTTAAACCACTTTACAGTATAAATCAGATAATCTGAAAAGTAACTGTAGCTGCAATTTGAAAGTTGCAAAGAACAAATACTAATCCCTGTGTACATCACATTAATACAGTAATCTAATTTCTCAAAGTATGAAGTATAGAAATTGCACCTGTTATTATGTCCTTAATAGTGAAAAAAGCCCCACCAACCTCTATGGTGATCAGTATTACTATCATCCACTCAAGGCGCAGTGCGTGCTTTTCATTCAGGTGATTTCGCATTAGGTCTGTCAACTCCATGCAGTGCTGGAGCTTTTCATTCATTACCTGCAAGCAATTACAAACATCACAAATCTGGACTCCAATGGAATCAGATCACTAAATAGGGAAACATACTCCACAGAACTAGAAAGGGTTAACACCTCTGCAAAACAGAATAGAAAATTAATAGAACAGAAAATTCTGTAAGACAACATGCACAACCAACAGACGCTTCAGTATAAATGAACCTGTTATTTCAATGGGTTCCCCAAAGAATACAAATTTAGATATGCATCTACAGGTATTGAAGTGTTTCTGGGTGATACCTACTCATGAAAACAGTCATAAGCAAAAGAAGATACAGCTTTCTGGAATGCCTAAAAATTGATTATTTATGATTGCTGTACCACCAGGAGAGGTAGTTTTCATGCTTCTTATTCTGGTTCAGCAGTAAACATTATGTCACCCTTCAAGAACCAACAATCATGTCAGTAAGAAGAATCTACTTCTCAGTTCTTCTATTTAAAGCTTAATTTAGTGGCTCAGGAAATAATTCATTTATGTGAGGCAGGTTAACCCAAACCAGGTAAAGGTGCGAGTGGGCTAATAACACCTGGAAAAGGGGAGAGTATGTAATACCTTATTTATTCACTTTCTGCAAAAAAAGCACATTTACAGAGCAATCTGTGACTCTGCTGAGCCAAAGACAACTGATCTGAGCATGGAAGATTCAGACAACAATAAAACACTCACCTTAACTCTGCGATTAATGTTGAGAAATTGGCAAGTCTTGTCATAAAGCTCTTCCAGTTTTTCTCTATCCCAGTAGAAGTCTGGTGTTATTAGCAGGTCTGAGCTCAGATTTATACGGTGTCTAAAAAGAATGGGCACTACTGTAGTTCAGGCTTCCTCTTGGTGAATATAGGAGCAAATATTTACATGCAGTTAAATGAAGTAAGAAATTTTTCCTGTAATTCTACATACACTATGAAAAGAATCTCCTTTCATAGTAAAAATACAATTGGAGTGATTACTTCAAATTGGTCACATCTCCTGAAACTTTTCTGCAAATACTCTACTGTGGAACTCTTTTGAACATGAATGACTTTTTCCTTATGCCATCACTGCCTCCTCAACCTGTGACCTTCCTTAATTTTCGATACCTGTAGAGAGGTCCCTGACTATGCTGGTGGCTCACTGAAGCAACAATACAGAACTCGTAAATGTGACGGTGCAGCATGCTGGATATGTGTGTGCAGCACACCCCTCAGAATCAGGCAATGGTCTAAGCATCATAAAGGCTGAAAGCTAAAATCTCCTGCCTTCAACATATTGCTAACAAACCTTTGGATACCTGGAATGTCATTGTTGATTACTGATCAGTCCTTCAAGTACCCCAGTGTTTGAAACAGGAATTTTTTTTTAATTTTACCTTGGAGATTTTGGTGGGATTTTTTCCTTTTTTATTTTATTTTTTGAGTATGTAATGGACTGTATTGTCAAAGGCCAAATTTCACTTGAGGGAGGAAAAAACATTAAATACAATGACTTAGCAGTAGTGGTTTCTGAGTAAGTCAAAGGAAGAACAGAACTCAAAAGATATTTACCGACTCTAGGCTGTAGTTAACAGTTCTACACTTACCCACCTTTCAGATTATCTACTGTAATTACTGGTTTAATTACTGGTTTAATTACTGCTGGACTCAGGAAAGGAAAAGGGTGTGGCATTTGGTCATTTATGATATACTGCCTACTTAATGCCTGCAGTTAAAATGCCAGTGTGAGTGGTGAAACAGTGGGTCCCCTTACTAATGTAAATAGCACACAGACTCCAGTCAAAATAAGGAATTTTCCCACCGTGTCTCACCCTGCTCTACTTAGTGTGTATTCTTCTCTTTGTATACTGCACAATGTAACTTTTACATTCTGTGTAATACAATGTCTTGGTTGTAACCAAAGAATTTACCTTAGTGCAAAGAGTTCTCCAATCTTCTGCATCACATCTGCATGGGAGAGTTTTACCTTCCTTCGTGACTTTAGAATCTGAAAAGTAGGAAGTTCTTCACTGCTTGATCAAGTAACATGTACTAGTAGTTAAGTCCACAGTTTTACAGCCTGAAGTATCTTAGAATGCATACTGTACTTACTAACAGTTTTGTTTGCTTAGTGCCTTGCTTCTCTAGCTTTCTAAGAATATCACCGTGCAACTGGTTAATCCAGGCTTCTCAATAAATCACTGAGTACGTCACCAGTAGCTACGGAAATACTGGGGCATTTTCTGTAAGTGATTTCCTGAACAAGAGATGATTTGTTGCCACTCCTTAGCCTTTTGATAGACTTTCTCCTTATAACAATCAATGTATTACCATTTATTTCCTTCATATAAAAACAATAAACCAAACATTTTCTCTTTTGAACCCTACAATTCTCAATTTTATATACAACATTATATGAGCTTTGTACTGTAATTACATCTCATGAAAAACTTAAGTAATTTGCTCAAACTCTTCATTATGTTCAAGTCAAAGCACATTATTTTCAGCCCAAGTTAGCACACTCTGTGTTTGGCCAGGTTTTTAAATGCTGCTTTTCCTGTTACACATACATTTCACCTGTAGCAAGTGACAGTGGCACAACATAGGAAACATTTTTACAATGCAGAACCACACTCCCAGCCCTTTAAAGGCTGATGATTTCTTGTCCGACCACTTTGCAGGTGTTCTGAGCTTCTCTACACTGATGGATTTATGATCAAATGTGTTCAACATTCAATTGCTTTTTCCCTATCCTCAGCTACATATGGACTGATTTTTTACAAAACACAGGAAAAAAGGAGGGGAACAAGACCTCACCTCAGGAATTGACTGGATAGATTCCACAAAGTTATCCAGTAATGATTCCCAAATAGCTAGCTTCACTGCAACACAGAGACAACAAAGCAGAAGACTGTGAGAAGTACATATGCTTTCAAGTAATTCTAACTTTACATCTGCCAACAGGCTGCTTCAGGACATGTCGATGCTTACAGACATTATTTGCAAGTTACAGTTTGTACCATACAATCACTGCTCATGTACAAGTGGGCAGATCTGGGGTGGGCACTGACACAGAACTAGCTTCACCATGAGTGCACCTTTATTCTCCAAGTGATCAGTTCAGATCCTGGAGAGTTTCTGCTTCAGCTCACAAGTTGTGTGTCCAAGTGCTCTACTGGATGTGTGAGCCCTCTGCAAATTACATTCCAAGGAGGCCAGAGATAACGAGCTATGCTGGCGTCAGGCTGACTTCATGTGGTACCTCAAGAGCCTCCACTGCATTTCTAGTGTCCTGCACAGCTCTCGTTCTCCATTTGTGCAGTATTGATGCACTGTGCTCCAACCAGAGTTAGCTTGTATGGACACACCACCTGTTCCTGTTGAAGCTCAATCCAAACTTGAGCAATCTCCCACTTTGTTTTTAGGTGAGTGTACTATTACTGAAGATACTAACTTCTGTTCTATGGAAGCTTGAGTTCAGCACTGGCATTGGCAACACAAATTCTGCTATGCCTCAGCTTGAACCTAGTAAAATGTTTCTGCAAGATGATAATATAACTTGGGCCTTGTTCTTTAGTCCACAGATTCCCAGACAAGAAAGAAGTAGCAACAGATCAAAACTTAAACCCCATTCAATCTGAAAAAATTAATCAGGGGAGATTTAATTGTCAAAATGATCTCTTCTGTGGTAGTAATCAATAGTATCATCTGGTTAGGACACTGCCAGTAAACCCAACGCTGAGCATTTTGCACACTCATCTTTTGAATACAAAGGCCTAATCCAAGTCACTGACTTAAATTACTTCAGATTTAGCCCCTGAAAAAAACAACAGCCAGTAAGCATTTCATCTGTCACCTGTTGTTTGACAGAGGCTGGTTTCTGCCATTCATAAATTTGACTAGGGACTATACTGCATCCTTTATTTTTACTGAACATTATCTCCTGGGAATAAATCCCTTGCTCCCTTTTAGGAAGCACTACTCTTCCATACAGTGCCTTTATGAATAAGAAAACTATAGAGAACAATATGCCTTTTTCTCAACAGCTCTTCCTTCAACAGTCAAGAACCATTTACTTACACTGCACTCCTTGATGAAATGGTGTAGCACTTCAAAAATGTGCATTCTGTTTCTCTCCCGTGTAAAGGTGCACTTCCCCAAAATACTACTGGAATCCTGGAATTTACCCTAAAGGCAGTAGAAGTAGACAGACCAGACTTCCCTTAAAAGGCCTTTTTGAGGACAGCCTTACTGCTGCTGGTTCCTAACTCCCACTCCCTCCATCATTCAAGGTCTGAAGCAGTAGACAGGTGTTATTTACTCAAGCAGCAGGATGACTGGTGAACCTGACTTCTTCACAGTGCCTCACACTGTCTGCCACCATGGCTAATAAGCCTGCAAAACATAGACTCTGGTCCACATATGTGTTACTGATACACCTCCCCAGCTGGGAATAGCTGCCCTGTCTTTAGCTGGCGTCTAGCTTTTTCTGTCAGAGGAAATGATGTCAGTATGAATAACTCAAGATTACTGAGAGGTTTCTAATACTGAACTCTACACTCATTGTTATCCTAGGATAGTTCTCAAAGGTGGGGAACAGGATGCCCAGTAGAATGTGTATCTTTTGCAAAGCATGTTTGTTAATGTGCTTTGTTCAGCTTTAAAAAGGTTTCCATTCAATAAAGCAATTCCAATTTACAGAAAACATGGTAAAAGCATTGAAAACAAATCCTCTCAATCTAAAGCACAATCACTCTTTACAAAGTTTGTCTAAACCAGATACCAAGTTTTTTCCAGCCTGTCACTGTACAAGTACCACTTATAATGACATTTCACAAAATCTGTAGCATAGACTACATAGTACGAACAATATTAACTTACCAGAAAGACAAAGAGCATTTGAAAAGGCAAATTTCTGCAGAACAACTTCATCACTATCCAGCTCAGAATTTAACAATATTTGTCCTTTATGGAGCTTTGACTGACCTCTGTTAAGACAAGATTGAAGCATCTTCATTGATCGAGCCACCAGCATAGGAACATTTAAAGAATAATCAACAGTGCAAGAAAGGCTGGTTGTTTATTTAGATAAAGGATGCCATGTCTGTATGGTATCATCCCCATGTTTGCATTTTACTCATGTTCAACCTGACAATATTCACAACAAATCACTGAAAATTAGTTCCTCTGTCTAAGACAAATATGGCCAAATTTTCTAGGTGTAAATGCAAGTGCAGCAAACTGTGATGGTAACTGTAGCATTGCTGCATACACACAGATTATTCAGAGTAAGCAGGATGCTGGCCTCCCTCCTGCTCTTTAGCTCCTCTGTTATCTTTCTGTTTTCATTTACCACTGTCACTCTTACCAATCTTACTCCCTCCCCACTATGATGTTGCTTTCCCTAAAACATCTATTGCATAGGGGGCAAGGAGCAACGAAAAGGGGACAAAAGACTTGTTCAATTTTTCGTGTCAATCTCACTATGAAACACGCAGAAGCGAAATGGAGCATGTCAAGAATCGCAAATTACACTAAATAGTAGATGCAGTTTTCAAATGGTCAGGAACAACCAAACAGCCGTCTCCTTATCAAGTTACTTTAAATAAGCTGAGCATCATTCATTCAGTTCCTATTCCTATTAAAAGTGTCCTGTCTAGGGGTTGCTTTTGGGTGCTGTTGGAAAATTACAGGTAATATATATAATCATTTTCAGTGTGAAATATTTCTGTAGAGATAATTTTCTTTCTATGATGAGAAAACATTATTTAACAAGGAAAGATAACTTGCCAGGTTTATCATTACATAATAATCAAGCTGTAACTTTCCTACTAAATGAAGTATATGCAGAAATTACATCTTCGTATACAAATCTCAAGGACAAGGTGAAAGCTTATAGAAAGCATCCTCTTTAAAATCAAACTCGTCTCAATAATGCTTATTAGTTTTTTTGCTGTGACATACATAGTTTCTGTTTGAGATTGCTGAAGAGTTGTGTGGGCAGGGAGCTTCTTATTTACAAGATCTATCATATAAGCAAATCACAAAGGCCACTACTTGCAAGTTTACCAAGACAGAAACATTTATCCACACAGATTTATAGGTTTTTTCTTTATTTTACTCATTTGGAAAAAAAGTAAGGACAAGTATATTTTTACTAGCTGAATTACTTTTGCTTGAAATTGGTTTAGGTGTCTGTTAGCTTTTATATACAGACCACCTGAAGATACTTACTCTCCTATTCTATAGTTCAGCTCTTCATTCTCCCAATGGACCAGTGCAACTTCGTATGGCTGAATTTCATGCTGCTCTAGCACTCGCATGATATTCTTCATCTAAGAAGGAGACAATTGCAGCAATAGTTACCATGCAGCAAATTATCACTCTGCAAAGAACTTGCACAGGGCAGGCTGATGAATGCAACCTTCATGCTGAAATTATTTACCTAACAATGAAGAGGTGTGCTAAATAATGAAGTTATTATTAACATAGTTTACATCTGAAACTAGTTGTGGTTTGAGAAGAATTTGTAGCTATAAACAACTGCAAGGAATCTGGGAAAACTGAAATGTCATTTTATATGTGCACACATGGAACAGGGTAAGGATTAACCACGGCAGCAGTAAGGGCAACATGGATATATTCAGTATTATAACAATGAGCTGTACTAGATTTTGGCAGATGTCCGAGTGTGGGAATGAATCTTTAGGAGAAGTACATTAGGTGAATGTTTCTGATAAAATTACTAGTTTGCTGCTAAATCAGTAGTCTTGTTTCAGCTACCAGAGGTCAGTTGTATTACAGAAACCCTTTACCACTACAAAAATCTGGAAAAATTGTTTCAGCTGCCACATTCATCCCTGTAAGTGGTTAAATGAGCAATTTTACTTGCAGTAGTAATCTCGCTGCTCCTTTATTCTCCAGCAGACTAAAACCTGATGCAGGAAGAAAGAGTCCTTTCCTCTCACAAAACTTTCTCCTCTTGACATCTGACTTAGGATCTCTCATCCTTGTTCCTTTCTATATGCTACAAGGCTCCCCTCAAAAAAATCATCTGGAATTAGAACAAATTCTGAACTAAAAAAAGCACTCACCTATGTGTTTTTAAAAGGCATTTAGCTACACATACACAACAGCCAATAAAAAACCAAACCACAAAACCACAAAACACTTTTGATGCCTCAATTCTTTAGAGTTCAATCTTCTACTAAGTCATACTTAAAAGCACTCTCCTTTTAAAATAAAAGCTCATAGTTCATCTTTTAGCACACAACTGTACCCTATAAATTTTTCATAAAGCATATTTTCCAGGTTATGTACTCTAAAAAAATCTGTTGGATCACCTGCAAGAGGGATTTTCTTTGCACTGCTACCTTTCTTCATTGCTTTCAAGAACTTTGGTGATACTATCTATGTAACACAGTAACATTTTTCACTGAAAAAAACCCCTCAACTGTACAGCTGAAACAGCTCCTTTCATAATCCTGAATTCAATATTGGCATGACTAAGACTTACCATACAATTCAAGTCTTGTGATAAAAAAGGGTATGAGAACATAGGAAGCATCTGCTCTGAGGCCAGTCACCTCAGCAAAACAGCAGTGTCCAGGGACAGTTCAGCAGTGCAAACCTCACACTGCTTCTAGGCCCAGCCAAATTTTATAGAAGGGACTAGCTGTGACACAGTAAAATTAATTAGAAGAGATGTTCTGGAGTCACTAGCTGCAAACTCTTGCTATTATGGGCACTTGCGTCACACAGTTTCCTTTTAAAAAAACCTCAGAGCTGGTTTTTCTTTTTGCCCTTGCTATTTTGGTAAGGAAGCTGCTGTGCAACCTTCCTACTCAGGTATTTAAAATTGCTCTTTTGTTTTAAGTTTCTTTTTGTGATCAGTCTGTATTTGTTACTTCTTCTGGTAAATGTCTGTTAATTTTTTTTTCTCCTACTAGTAATTTTGGGGTACTTTTGTCCATTTGCAGTGACACTCTACATTCTGTTTTACTGAATTACTTTCAGTTTCTGTTCTACAGACCAGTTTGAGATTTTTCTCCTTTCATCTCAGTTCATTAAAGCATGTCCATAAAAACACTTCCTGTATTTGAGCAAGTTGTTTGGCAGTTAAAGCTTTGACTATGATTTCAATAAACAGAAAGAGGCATTTTCCTCCTCTTTTACAAATAAAGCTAGAAAGGGGCCAATTACTGATACTAGTATTGACCAGGAAGACATGGTATCAAATTTTCAAAGGTATTTAAGCTTGTACAACAAAAGGAGAGTTTTCAGAGTGGTGGGCTAAGGTGTTCATCTCAAAGATCATCAGGAGTTAAAGCAGCTGGTCTTCAGTAATATTTGTGAATCAGTAGTGTAGTTACAGCCATAGCATCTAAACAGGCAAGGGAGAACTGGTATCTTTTTTAGGACACCTGATACACTGACACCCCCCAAAACAGACAGGAAATCGGGAATATTTCAGCTCTGAAACAGAAGAATCCAGAAATTGTTCACATCTGGAAACAACTGCTCTGTGTTTTCATTTACCCCAATGAAAAATCCTCCTGTGAACTTCAATGCATCTCAGTATCATCTATTTAATACACCATTTAATTTCACATAGTCTGTCTACAGATAAGGTCAATACTTTTGGATCTAGAATCCAGCTTAACCACCGTAATAAAAATACATTTAAAACATTAAATAACTATAAATGTATTCATTAGAATAGATATGCTTCTGGCATACCCTTCTAGGTCAGCAAAGATCACCAAAATATAATATGTCAGCAACATATTTAATAATTATACCAATCAATAAAAAGCTTCCTTCAGGAAAATTGCTGGCTGGTAAAAAACACAGAACAGTATTAATGAGTTGCTTATAATTCTTTTTTTCTGTTACATTAGTACTTTTTAAATAATCATTCACAGGTAGATTTTTCTGATCTACTCTTTCAGGATGTAGACCTGCAAGAATATTCTTTTTGTCAGTCTCACTAAATTAAGGTTTCAGATTTTTGTCTTAAGTAGATGAATTTCAAAGGTGATGTATCAGCAGCCCACACACTTGAGGGCAGCAGCAGGGAAGAACCTGCACTCATTGGAGAAGAATCAATCAGCTTTTTTCCTTCACAGAAAGATCAATCTCCCAAACAAACCTCTAGCATGCTGAGCTTTGTGAGACTGACAAAATACCTGCTTATGCAGTTTTAACCAAGTTTCACTTTACTTACACTTTTCTCTTCCACATTCCAAAATACAACAGCCCCTTCCCTGTGAATTCAAGGAAAAACTGATTGTAATCATACTGTTTTAAATGTATTTTAATGGAATACTCAAATCGTACAGTGGCAAATTTTGTCATTGTGAATCAAGAAACTTAAAACTATCTTCAGAGAAATTACATACTAGTTGCTTTTTAACCAGACTTCAATGAAAAATCATGAGAAGGTGTTTTTCAATCATTTAAATAATTCTGATTTTTTTTAAATCATTCTGACTGGACAGTTATTCCTTGAGTTTCATGAGGTAATATGATGCAAGATCTAGCAAGCTGCACTGCTTCCTTCACACCATTGTGATTAATGACGTAATATTTTGAGCATGATTTATTGCTTACCTGAAGAAAAAAATCATGCCGGGATCATCTTCTTTTGCAGATTTCTCAGTACTGACCACCAAAACATTTGCAGCATCTGGTTTGAAATAAGTGAAAAAAATAGACTATTTAGTCAAACTTCTAAACATGGCAGCTGATAGCTGTAAGCATGTAATTCAACAGTTGCATACTAACACATCAGCCAGTTCCACATTTTATTTTTCTGATAGAAATGCTTGCCAGGGACCAACTACAATATCAAACTACACTGCATCTCTGAAGTGGAGAACACATTCTAGATTGACTGGGCCTCAGCTGGGAACCTCACCAGATCTTCAGCTAATGAAAGATAGTAGTCTTAAAGAACAAAAGACTTAGGAGAAAACTGATGCAGACATTGTAAATAACCAGGAACAGAACACAGAAATGGACATACAATGCGAGAGAACTGTGGAAGTTTTGCACAGTTGCATAGAAATTACCAGTCAAATCTGCTTGCCTGGAAGCTCTTCATTTCTATACACTAAAGGATTAATCTACATTCAAATTGTGCTGACTTTGCTTTGCCAGTCAGAAACTTGAAAGAGTACCCCCAAGACAGGAGAGCCTACACCTGCATTTCCCTGCACATCAGAAGTGTGCTTTTGAAATAAATCTTCCACCCACTCTCCCTTACCACACTTCTGATGTGCACTGCACAACAGTACATAAAATGTGAGGGCTTTTGCATTAAATCAAAATGAAAGAGAAGATAAAAAAAATGCTGCTGTGGTACTCCAACCACTAAATTGGGCATTTGTTACAAAGGATTAGACCAGAGCTAGTCCAAGTAGAATATCTCCAAACTTAAAAAATGTGGTTGCTGGGTTCTCAAAACAGGGGTTTGATTCTTCTACAAATCTTCTCCACTGTGCCACTCACTAATACAGATGGAGTTTTGTAAGTCCTGATGTGGTTTCAAACCAGCATGACTTGTTTTGTTGCAGCACTAGTGGAAGCTAGACCAGGAAAGTCCCCTACTTCTATTTAAAGTGAGACTTCACAAAGATTTTGCAGGGCCTAACAGCTAAGCCTTAAAAATTTAAATGCCTTTTCAGGAAAATCACAAGTCAAGTGATGTAGTATCAAAAGTTGTTACTTCTGCTTGTGTACAAATTCTACCTTTACTGCTCAGGCCATAGAGGGCAGGTAGACTGAGGCAGCAGAGAGACATGACCAAGTACCAGATACATTTTGCTAATATCTGAACTGGGACCCCACGGTTGGTCTGAATGAGCCCTTAAAGACTTTTCTTCCACTTGCTAGTCCAGTTCAGAAACACATAATTGGATGAATAACTAGAGGGATTTTAGGTGTGAAGTTTGAGTTCATCATGGAAGTGACATTTGTCTACATTTTCTCATTTGCCTTTTCAAATACCAGCCATATCTTTATTTATCCACTCCAGCCAAAACACACACAATTGAAGAGAATTTGGTCTACGTTATGTGGAGGTGCAGGATCTGCCTCTAAAATGTTTTTAAAGAGGTCAAAACCAAGAATAATGCTTTGGAAAAACACTGCAAAGCAACAAATTCACACCATAACTGCTGTTTTAGATTTCTATGTGGAAATATTTTTAAAAATTATTCTCCCAAATTCAGTGTTTGGCTTGGTAACCAAACACTGCTACATGTACATGCCAACCATCACAACACTTCAGATCTGCTGGCACAAGCCAATATCCTTTCATCATTACTTCCTCCAAACCTTTGATAAACAGTACTCATGAGTCAAAAACACCATGAAGAAATAAAAGGAATTGGCAAAACTGACACTCCCAGGGTAAAATAATGTCAACAGTAACATTTAATTCACAGTCATGCTGGGGGTTGTACAAAGTTTCTATCCCAAAGCTGTGAAACCAGGGTTAGTTTCAATACAAAGAAACTACAAAGAAACATGAAGTCTATATTCTAGTGGATATTGTCTTTCATGTTCATCTTTCTGAACAAGACAGTCATTAGTAAGTCTTGTGCTTGAAAGAAACCCACTGGAGTATCACTGCACTTAGATTATTATTTGACAGGCAGACAGGCTCCTGATAACCCCTACTGAAATGCCCATGAACTGCCAGTGCTTCTCCTAGCTTCATATAATCTGTTCTTTCAAAGGAAGAAGAAAAGGTATTCTACTACTGACATATGAAAATCACAGCTGTTCCAGGGCATAAAGTTCCTTAAGCTATAATAAGATCAATTTGTTTTTCTTTTGTAGCATACTGCAGCTATTTCCAAGCCATACTTTCCCAAGTCTGCAGAGATATTTCATATAGAAACCAGAATCAATTATTTTGCTGAAGCCTAAGTTTAGCATTCAACAATTGCTCAGATATACTTGGCCCAATAAAGAAGTATCAACAGCATTCTCTTTACTAGAACTAAACACTTATGTGTGCATCTTTTTCATTTCACTTAGTCAGCAAGATTCTCTCTTGCAAGCCTTCATCTCCAAATCTGATTTACATTAATAGAAATCGAGGTACAGAAAGGAGATGCAACACTTCAAACTACAGAATTGTTTTGACAACTGATGTCTGTCAAAACAATTCTGTAGTTTGCACTACCTCACTACTGAAGGATTAATTAAAATAAAACATTCAAAAACTAACACTCAGTTAGTAAATTTCTGTAGAAATTCTCTGTATCAGTCAATTTCCAAAGTTATTTCTCATGCATGCATGTAATTTTTCTATACTTCTAATGAAATTGTAATGTTGGGAAAAATTATCAGAGGGTAAGAGCAAGAGCTACTCACACTGCTGTTCTGAAAGGTTTTGTTGTGGGGACTTTTAGGTAAATAGAATCTTAAAGCAAAGCAATAATTTTACAGGCAATATGATATATTCTCGGATATTATCAGAATAAGAATATATAAAGTTACAAAAATTATATCCCTCACCCAGATTTTATTTCCCCAGATATAACATTGCATTTAATATGTTTCAAAAATCTACCTCTAGGCAAACTTGTTATTTCAACATATCCATGTGAAGTCAGGTCATGACACAGATTACCAAGATGATATTCATCTGCTGTTGCAAAGGCTGTGCACTGCATCAGATTCTGTGCCAAAGGAACAGAGATTTGAGTTAGGGCAATGCTGAAGCAAGATGGTAATAAGACAACTGTTTGCTTGACTTTATTAAGAGAGTGACAATTTTCATTTATGCATTGTTCTGTGGTATCATTGCCATGATTTCTACCTGGTATACATATACTAACAAAGAGTACTTGCTCGTTAACTGGGAAAGCAAATCACACACTGAGAACAAGTCAGGTGGCATGAGTGAAGTCACAACAAAATCTCTATGACAGAGCCTCAAAGACGACTCTTCTTCCCTGAGAGCCAATCAAATACTTCAACAGTTGAGCTGCACTTGCTGCTGCTCTCCCATCCCGCAGCTTATGACACACTTGGCTGATCACTGAAACCAGAGGCAGGACACCCCTGATAAGAGTTAAAATACCGTGTTTTAAAGATAAATGGAGTTTGACTACCCCAGTGTGTTTATCAAGCAGAAGCTCGAAACACAAGCTTTGTGTTCTGCCATGCACCAAGCTACTGCCCAGGCTGAGCCACTGCAGCACAGAAAGTCCAAAGTCACCGACCTTCCGGGCCAGCTGCAGGTGCTGCACAGCTCCAGCCTCTCTCCCCAACCTGAGCTGCATCCTGCACTAACAGCAGTGGAGCAGTACACATGGCCAGCATGCCCCAATATCCCACAATCTAAACAACTAAAATGTCCTATTCAAAGAAGTAAATGGAAAAATGATGCTGACTTGCAAGGAGATGTGAGATTTTCGTGACTAATCAAACAAGTCACAATACACTGCTTTGCAAATTCTACTACTCATCTGAAGTGTATTTCTTTGTTCTGATACCATGTATAACCTACAAAATTGTTTTTCAGTACAATGTAGTGGAAAACATCCAGAAAGCAATGTCTCACTGTGGATCAGTCACTTCCCAGCTTTTTGTAACTAATACAAATGGAGATGTAACTAACAACAAATGAACAAAAGAACTGTGCTCATCTGCAGGCATTTAGGTCCACAATACACTTGAATGTAAAATACAAGTTACATTCTTGCAGCACTCATACACTGTCAGATAGCAAGGCTTCAAGAGGGGCTCTGCTCCCTGCGGGGGGCCTGTCAGCAATCATTAGAATCACCACCTCACATTTGAACTTTTCTTTTCTAATGTCAACATTCTACCATCACAGCCAAAGCTTTGCTTACACATCATCTTAATTCAGCAACCACTAGCAGAAAATAAGCTTCCAAAGTAATTATAATATTCAGAGAGCAATTCTGTAGGCATATTCCCATAACTGTGCTAGAAGGTTGAACTAACAGTGGAACAGAACTCTGCTTTCAGTTCCCTCAAAGTATCGTTTCATTATCATAATTTCAACTGTATAAATCCATTCTCAATCACTAAATCACCAGTGCCAATTATACATCTGAATCTGAAGATTCTTCCAAAAAGCTCCTGTTACAATAAGTACGCATGCTCTGCCATGAAACTCTTCTGTCAAGAGTTAAGGGAGCAAATTCTCATCTTGTAGTTAGTATACAATCTGAAAACCTCTATCCTGCTCTGTGTTTTGCACAGTGTATTACTTGGGCTATTCTCCATTTCAAGGCACTACAGGATTGACTTTCTGTCTTACAGCTGCAATTTTAGTTTCAATGGCTACATTTCTCATTTAGTTACAACCAGAGGTTTTCCATTTAGCTACATGCTTGAAAAAGCATTTTGGATATTAACTACTTTCAGGTTTGGGGATTTTTTTTTTACCATGTACTGTTTCACTTACATATTTACAAAAATCATGTTTGATAGAGAACATTTGGCTTAGGCATAATTTGTGATTAAGACACCTATAATACGTGTCCATGGGTGCTGGTGTAGACACAGACAAAAAATCTACTCTAATCAGTGACTCAGTTAATGCTAAAATAGAGGTTTTAACTGGCTGATCAACCTTAATGCCATGTTTTCTGCTACATCACTTTCACCTGCAAACTTCAAAAACCCCAGAATACAGCACCTGTACTGGTGCTAGAAAGGAACTTGAGCTACTCACCACCCCCTTCTCCTTTCTGCCTATGGCATTATTGAGATTTTATTCAGAGCAGCACACAGCATGGCTGCTCCTAAGGACAGCTAAGTACCTTGACAACTTATTTTCTGTATCATCCTGCCCCCAACAACTGTACAGGCTCATGGAATCATAACTCCCCTTAGCCCATCTCTTCCAATTTTAGCATACAAAAAATTTTAAAAAAGAAAGCCTGTAGGATGAATTTTAGTCCTCATATCACCACAGGAATCAATCTTTATCTGAAGTGTAGTAAATACTGTGTCTATGCCTGAATTTCAAACTATTTCTATGCTAGATGGCTGTAGCATTAAGAGTTAGCTCAGAGGCTTTTCCTGCCATCAGATCATACCAGGTTATCCAAGTAGTGGTACCACTCACTGATGGACTGACTAAACTACTTAACTGCTTCCAAGGAAATCCTCTATCTATCCTGAAAAACTGGCTGTACAACGATTTACCACTGCTGGTGCCCTGCCCTCTGCCTGTAAAAACACATGAAGACCAGTGTTGGGGAGGATGGGAAGGACCTCGCTCACCAAGCGCTCTGCAAAAGAAAGGTGTCAGCTGTCAGGCCCTCCCAGAGGGAAAACACCACAGATCCTCAGGGCTCTCACACTGAGAACCTCAGGAATGGGCCTGCAAATGCCGTCTCCAGAGGCAGGAAAAGATGGGAAGGAGATGTCCCTAAGGCAATGGCCTTGGTGCTAGGCCCTGCTACACTAGAGGTAATTTCTGGCCCAGCATTTTGCCATGCAAAAGCCTCCTCAGGAAGTATATTATTATGTCAGGGCATCAGATGGTATTTTCTCCATTTCTTCACAACAGAAAAAATTTAAAATAGCACTGTATGTTACTTGCACATATATATGAAAATGTCAAACAAAGAAACTGTTTGCATTCTATGCTGTCATTTAAAAGCCTCAAAAATGTTGTCACTTCACCCAAAACCAAGGAGAATCAAACTCTGAATGTAATGTTATACCATGACTAAAAAGCTGGAAGCGTTACATAGTGTTCCAGGACTAATATTTTTCACTTTCCTCTTCCAAAGCAACATGAAAATATTAGTGGGAACTAAATTGTTTATAACTATCTCTTTATGTTACACTATGGCATGCACCTGCTTATCACACAAAATACTCATCATTAGCTTAGATATGAGAAGGCAAGCACTAAAATTTTTCTCTGCTCACATTCAGTAGATCATGTAACAGGTATACTTTGCAATGTGGAAACTATTTCTAAAGACACAGTCCTTGTTTTAGTCTCACCTATCGTACTATTTTATTAACAATACCCTGAAAGTCAGTTGTTTTAGCCTGATGAGAACAGTAACACATCTGACACCAGGATTCACCATGGGAATCCTATATTCAAGTGTACCTAAGGCTTGGCTTGGCTAAGAACTATCTTGAGGAGATCTGGCTGCAAATACGCACTGTTCTTCCTCATTGTACCTCACAGTATCTAAAACAGTGTGTTGCTGCATTTCCTCTGTAGACATCAGAGTCTGATAATCAAGGTGCTATTTCTACACATGGAATGATCTTTCTCAGGTAACACAGGCTACACTTGCACATTCACTACCCGTCTGAAACTTAATCTGAATATAAGCTTTATACTATTGACTTTCACTTTTATTTCTGAGTGAAACCTTAAAACTGGGTAGATCTGGATAAACAAAGAGATGTAGAGAAAGCTAAATTATTCTGACAGCTAGACTTTGTTTCGCAATAGAAAATGTCATTTGAAAGCACTGGTCAAAACTATTTTTAATGCACTTCACCTTTCCACTTTATAGTAACCACTCATCTTTCCTATACTTTTGTTAACACATTGCAAGTAAACTTCCATTTTGCCTTCAAAATACCAAACATGCAAATTTCTATCAAGCTTGCTTCTATTTACAAAGCTCCAACACTAGTGTAAATAATGAAGTCTTTCTCACCAAATAATTATGTTGATTTCATTAAAATGTTCATCTAAACCCAAATCTGAATGGAAATTAAACTGATGCACCCCCCTTAATGTCACATAGACTGTATATGATATACTTCACCTCCATGTCTGAGAGAGGCAGGTTCGCTCTGGATGGCTGCTTGGTCCTCGGTGCCTTTGGTGGCCTCTTAACTGGCTGGTTATTGGCTTTGGGGACAGTTTTACCAGCTGATACAACTGCATAAAATCTTGATGACGTGTTCCTAAGCTTTTTGATCCACTCTGTATTGAGCCTGTAGTTTTCCATCACTGTCACCCCCAAACGTCTCCAAGATGAGAAAAAACCCTCCCCGCTCTGATAATAAACATTTCTTTCCAAAGTGGACAGAAATCCTTGGAGAAAATGCTGATTCCTGACTTGCACACGTTGACTTGTCAACCAAGGGAACGCAGGTTTCAGTGCATACAAATCCCAAGACTTTGCTGTTCTGTGAGCTGCTCTTTCAACTTCATTATCCAGCTTTAATAGTAGACATCCAGTTTTGTTAAAGCTTTGGCACTGGCATATTGTTGTTAAAGAGTGGAAAGATCTCATCTGAAGGTGCAGAAGTTTCAGTCTCATTTCTTCCCTCTGAACGGTATTTAAAACAAACAAAATAATCCGTCAACATTGCAGAAAGAAATAATATTATTTCCCTCTTATCTAAAAGGTGGTCCATACTACTCTTGCATGTGTTAGAACTCCTCAGCAAACGACACTGGTGGGAATAAAAAGATTTTTTTGATCCTATGGAAACACTCTAAGATCAAAACACATCTGTGTGCTTGCAACAAGTGGTGAAAAAATATAACTGGCTGCTGTATCAATATGCAAGAGGGCATCTTTTCCTTTGGCTGCTCATTTGGTGCAGCAGTCTGCACTTTCAGTAACTCCACTGCTTGTGAGCAAGCACACAAGTTAAAGAGAACAGCAGACGCTGTGAATCACTGTGATACATAATAAAAGCAACAATTAGATTACTACGTGGTTGTACGGGAATGTCACCTGCAGAACACACACACTGCTCAGCCCCAGCTCCAGCTGCTGTGCCATGAACAGCCGAGCACAGACCCAGCCCCAGCCATCTGTCCTGACCACAGGACAGAGAATGGAGCCGACTCACAGCCTTGCTCCTGCCAGTACATCCTGGTGCTACAGGGACCACCAGGCCTGCCGGCAGAGCCACCCGGCAGCCTGAAACACAACAGTGTCCTTATGCCGGCAGCTCAGACTAAGAGCAACCCTTCTATACTTGCACTACATTGTGTGAGCTAATAAAATAAAAATATTCACACACTCAATACTGCAGTGGACATGTTTCATTTGCTGGAAAAGCTCAGTGACCTACCCTAGTCCCTACCCTCATCTGGCTTTCTTAAGAACATTTCCCTTACAACACAAAATCCATCCTCAGCAAGTTATTAACAAAAAGTCCTCAAGCTGCCTAGTTCAAAAACCTGCCCATTTTAGAATACTTTTCAAAAACTGAAGGAGGATCTTTAATACTAAAAATACATTTAACATAATAGTTCAAATAAACATTTTATTTAAAGAGCAAATCATAGTGTGTGCTGTGGAACAAGCCCTCCATCCTGACAAGGATACCCTGACGAACTGATATTGGGCTTAACTTTGTATCTTTACGTGCTCTTCACTTGTACCTTTTTGCCCAATTTAGAAGCCTGTTATTGGAATACTTACTGGGATAAAATATTATTTTAAACTTGGTCTGTATTTAAAAAGCAATGCTGTCCAGGACAAGGCATATTTACCTTTTTAAAGGCCTGATACCTCCTGGATAAAAAAAGAGCTGAAACTCAGCAACTGCAACCCAGGTGGTGGAGAGCTGGTGCAAGGGGTAAAGTCTCCAGTAGTGTGTGGTAAGTGGCAGAAAGAGATTCAAAATGGTTTTGTTGCCGTTCCTAGCCAACAAAACCTCATCCTGGATCAGTAATGCCAGGAATGATTTTTCAACTGTACCGGCTTACAGTGAGTTGCAAGCAAAGAGAGATCATATAGACCGAATTCCATCGAGGGGCCTGAGCGCCAGACCTGCGGCACCACAGGCGCCAAGCCAGGAGGAGCGGAACGCAGCAATCCAAGAAGAAAGCGGGACGAAGGGCGACCACAACAGGGCAGGAGGCGCCACCTCCGAGCAGCAGGCACGGAACTGGGATTTATTTTCCAACGTCTCTTCAGCACACGGCACACTTTAGCCACGCCCGTTGTCTCCCCGGCCGGGAGGCCCGGCTTGCTGCGGCACAGCCACCGACATATACGGGCAGGGCGGGCCCGCTCCGCCGGCGGGCTGACCGGACCGGACCGGTACAGACCGGCCCGCGAGCTCCGCCCGGCCCACGCAGTCCGGATGCCTCCAGACTGCCCCCGGGGCCCGCCAGCCCCGGATGCCGGGGACACTCCGCCCCTTCCCTGCCGTCCTTGGCTCCAAGGCAAACAGCGCCCGCACCGCCCCTGCGGCAAGCGCGGGGGAAGGGAGCCAGCGGCGCCAGGGCTCCGCTCCTATTGGCTGTGTGCCGGGGGGGGCGGGCACAGCGGGCAGCAAGCCGACCAATCGGAAGGCGAGGCCGCCCATCCCGCGCGGTCTCAGCAAGGCCGCCGGGGCCGCCCCCGCCCCGCGCGACTCACGGGCGCCCCTGACGGGCGCGGAAGGGAGCGCCGCCAGCGCACGGGGGGCCGGGCCCCCCCACCCCCGGCCCGCGGCCTCCACCGCTGCGTCACCCCCGAGCGGCGACACCTAAATACGGGGGGTGGCGGGGCGGCCGCCCGGCGGGCGCCCCGCTCCGGCCGCCACAGCGGCATCCTGGGGTGGGGGGAAGCACGGGACTGGGAATCGCCCCTCACATCCACGGACGGGGCTCGCGCTCGCCCCAAAACTGCGTCCTCCTCCCGAGGAAAGGAGCGGTGCCCTCCCAGCCGCGGCAGGACCGACCGGAGGTGGCGGGGAGGGCGGGCGAGGCCGTCTCGGCTCGCCCACACCCCTCCCGCAGGCGCTGCGGCAGGCCCCGCGGCCCCGGGATTGTCCCAGGAGGGGCTGCGCCCCGCTCCCCTGCCGCAGTGCGGGCTGCGCCGCAGCTCCGGCCGGGGCCGCCAAGGGCACCCGCTGCGCCGCCGGCCCGGCCCGGCCCCCCTTCCCCTCCCTTCCCCCGCCCCGCGCGCGCGCCCGCCGCCGCCGCCGCGGCGGGAGGGGCGAGGCGGTTCCCGCCGCCGCCGCGCGCCAGCACTGACCTGGGGGAGGGGGCGCGCCGCTCTCCGCCGCGCGAGCCGCGGCCCCGCCCACCGCCCGCCGGGCCCCGCCAGGGCGCGCGGGCCGACACGCCCCGCCCGTCCGTCGCCGCGCGGCGGGGCGCGGCCCGCGCGCCAATAACGTCCGGCTGCCGCTCGGGGCCGCTTCCGGGAGGGGGCGGGGGCAGGGCGGTGCGCCGGCTGGAGGGGGGGCGGAGCAAGATGGCGGCGGTACCGGCGCTCCCGGTGTCCCTGTCGGGCAGGTTTAAGGGGTTCGTCATGGCCTGGCGCGCTCGTCACCGGCAGCAAGGCGGGGGGCAGGAGGGAGCTGAGGGGCCGTCCGGCTCCCCGCTGCCGGGGAGCGGAGGTTTTCGGGCGCCGGGTGGGGCCGGGGGGCGGCTCTTGGCCCGGGGAGGCGGGCGGGGACAGCAGCGCCGGCGGTGGCGGGGCCTGTAGGCGGCGCTGTGGGCGCGGAGCTGCCGCTGCCGTCGCAGTCACCGGCCCGGCCCGGCCTTGAGGGGGGGTCGGCGGCGGTGCCGGGCTCCCTGTGCAGCCGCTCGGCTCCGCGGCTCCAACCCGGCGCATAGAAATGTCACAGAAAAAATCGTCCTCCGGGGCGGTGTGCGCTCTCTGTGCCGCTGGCCGCGTTCTGCTTGTTGGCCTCGTACATAAAGAGCGTTTGGAGAAGATGTAAATCAAGTATATAATGGAGACAGCGTTTCTTGTTGATGAGATACGTGATAAAA
The DNA here is from genome assembly GCF_051311805.1 of Agelaius phoeniceus. Lineage (NCBI taxonomy): Eukaryota > Metazoa > Chordata > Aves > Passeriformes > Icteridae > Agelaius > Agelaius phoeniceus. The sequence continues at coordinate 59,614,814 of NC_135267.1, forward strand.
TTCGAGCAGCTATCTGTGCTTTTAGTTTTACATTTCCCAGGTTTTGCATCTGGGTATCTTAGCAGTAGAGGTCGCGTTTTAGCCTAGGATTAAGTGTAATTTTTTGCTGTTATGTCAGGGCCAGTCATATAGCTTTTTCTTCCTTGAAAAGGCTGCTCTTTATAATCTTCTGCAAAAGTAGGCACAAGAACCTGACCAGTTTGAAATCTTTTTCTTTTTGGTGTTTTTTTTTGTTTTGTTTTGGTTTTTTGTTTGTTTTTTTTTGGTTTTTTTTTTTTTTTTTTTTGCTGTCCACTGCTTTAAGGGCACATCAAGTGACTTTTAATACAAATTGTGTTATAATCCCAGCTGGCAGCAAAGCACCACATAGCTCAGCGGGGTGGGGAGAAGTGAATGAGAAGGGTAAAAATGAGGAAACTTGGGCGTTGAGAGCAGTTTAATAATTGAAATGAGAATAAATCGTAATGAAAAGAGCAAAGATGAATAGAACCCAAGAAAACCAAGTAAGGCAAATGAAAGCAATTGCTCACCATGAACTTACTGATGCCTAGGCTCCCTGGTGGGAGTGGCTCCCTGGCCAACTTTTACTCCAGGTTTCCACCACTGAGCATGACACCATATGGTCTGGAATAGCCTCTGGGTCAGTTAGGGTCAGCTGTCCTGGCTGTGTCCCCTCCCAACACCCTGTGCACCCTCAGCCTCCTTGCTGGTGGGGTGGGGTGAGGCAGAAAAGGCCTTGGCTCTGTGCAAACCCTACTCAGCAATAAGGAAAACATCCCTGTGTTGGTAGCACTGTCTCCAGCACAAATCTAAAACACAACCCCCATATCAGCTACTGTGAAGAAAATTAACTCTACCCCAGTCCAAAGTAGTACGAAGAGCTTGCATTTGTTTTTAAAAATTGAAGCAATTTCATCCTTTGCTGCAATAATAAAATACTGATCCTCTCTTTTTTAGATCCTTTGCATATTTTACAATTAAAGACAGACTTCCCCAGATCCTCACAAAAGTTATTGATACTTTGCATCGACATAAAAATGAATTTTTTGAAGAACATGGTGAGGTAAGAGTAAGGTCCCTATTGCTGTGATGTTTATTCCCCTCTAGCCCTTGAAAACTTTACTCTGCCTTGTTTTTACTGGTGAGGCTTGTCTCAATCTTTTTGTCTGATTTAAAAAAAAAATAATTTCTTTCTAGTAGCTATTTTTTATTAGTTCTGTAACACACCTTTCTGTCTAACCTTTTGCGTCTGATCTGTCACTTATGCAACTGCATCACTTACTTGGGTTTTTGTGTTGATGCAGTGTGTGATAGACAGTAACACCTTCTGAACATGACTGTGTTTCAACACTCTCTTCACCTCTAATTAGCAAAAAGTCCAATCTGAAAAGAAGTTCCATATGGAATTCATTTTAGGATCTTGGATCTGAAATGAGCTTTATTCACCAAAATATATTTCGTTGAATCAAGCTGTGATTTGTCAGGGACTCTCATATGGCAATTAAAACTTTGCACATTCCATGAACAGTTGATCTGTGTCTTTTACAGGAATAAAGGTACAGAATAGGAACTTTTGTTCTCCACTTTTTCAGAAGGGTGTTGAAGCAGAGAAGAGAGCTATATCTTTCCTCTCCAAACTGCGGAATGAGCTGCAAACAGACAAGCCAGTGACCCCTTTGGAAGATGAGTTGCCCGATGCTGTGCTGTGGAACCAATACCTGGACTACCAAAGAAATTTACCAAATGGAAATGGAGAACCAAGTTGGTTTCAGTCCCCTTGGCTGTACGTAGAGTGTTACATGTATAGAAGAATTCATGCAGCATTAGCACAGAAGTAAGTATTTACTGGCTTGGTATATTACTTCACAAAACATTGCTCTTTCCCGTTTTTATTTTGGGAAAAAGACAGCTGAGGAGTAAGATAAAGGAAGATCTTAAGCTTTTGCCATACCGCCTTTTCCCCAGCTTACACATCAGATTTAAAATTAATACCTTTACTTATTATATTTAGCAGAATTTGAACCTTGCTTGATGCTTCAGTTTTGGTAGTTGGTCTACATGAAAACTCTTGAGCTTGACTGTACAGTTTGATTTTGCAGACTAATGTAAATTGAGATATGAAAACCATGTAGCATTTCTACATGGTTTGTTGGTCTAGAATTTTCTCTTCAGCATTAAACACAGAATATGAGAGCCACAAATCTGTTGGGTATTCTAACTTGTGTTGCTGCTTGCAATCTGAAGTTACCATTTGAGAATTGTTTATTATAGCAGTAGACCCATCTTAAGCAGCCCCTGTTGTTCATTCTACACCAGCTTCTTAGTTACAGCAGTGCTTGCAGCCCATGTGTTGCATCGAACTTTGGGAGCTGATACTGGTTAAAAATAACTGGGCAGGAAAAACTTGTCGTGCTGGTACCATGGAGATGTGCCAGTACAACGTCATGGGGTAGGAATGAACAGTTTAAGATCCCATTGCTGCCAAAAAAATTTGAAAGCTCCCCGAGTACCGGATTTACCCTTAGTGTTGTGGAGATGCAAACACAATAATGGGACTCAGTTTCCACTGGTATGTTGTGTAATCTGAACTCTTGAACCAAGAGCTTCAAATATGAGGCTGATCCGCTGAATTGCACTTAAAAAGCTGAGCAGACACTTTTCATTTTTAACTTTTAACTTTCTTGATCTCCATTGTTTAGTTGCTCTTAAGCATATGCTTGGATGGAAGTTCAGTCATTTGTTGAAAGGTCATATTGCAAATACGTCTCATAATAGGTTGGCCTATAATTTTTATATATTACAACATTGTCATTTGTCATGGTAATTTTCCAGAATCCCAGTTAAGACTTTCATAGGAATAACTTCCTAACTGGATGAGAATTTGGTATGGGAAGTACACTCCAGCACACAGTAACACATTTAAAATCAGGCCAGCTTTTCTTGACTTTAGCTCACTTCTATGTTACAGTTTTAAATCTCTTGTCTGAAGATTGGAGTTCAAAATGCTCACTGTCTGTGCAGTTCCCAGAGTATTTGTGATTGAATACTTGTTCACCTTCAGAATATATTGCTATATAAAGATGCCTTGCATAGCGTCTGTTTTACCAAAATGCAATATTAGGCTGTTATGGAGATATGTGAAAATCCAGTATGACAAATTAGAAGTGGAAAATCTAATTAAGGCCTGTAGTACAGTCTAAAGAGGCTGACCTTTGAGCTTCCTTTGCATGTGCTGTAATGAAGAATGTGGGAAGTATGTCAACATATTTGTTCTTCTCTTTTTAGCCCACCTATTGACAACTTTGACGTATTTAAGGAAGGAAAGGCTCAAAATTTCTTTGAATCCCAAGAAGCTATTATTGCCTTATGCACTTACTTTCAGGAACTTCTTAAGAACATCAAGGATCTAGATGAAAAGCAACTTCAGGAGGAACTTTTTAAGCTATTGCAGGTAAACTGATAGTGCTTACCACAAGAATTGAAAATATCTCTCCTATGACACAAACAAGAATTTGAGGTTATAAAGAATTTGAACTTCATATGAGAATTAAAATATAGATCTTTTGTTTGTAAAAATGTGATGAAGTCCTGATAGCCCTACTTTTGCTACTATTATACCCTACTACTATTGCTGCTATTCTGAAAATATTTATATTTTGGGTACTTGTTTTAAATTCAATGCTTTTTAATTCACTGCTGGTCTTCATTGTGTATATGAAAACCCAGCAATTCTTCCTTCAAAACCAGTACCTCTTAAACATTTTAAGTCAAATTCCAGATGACCTTTTTGATATTTACCTATTATTTCTTAAAACAGTTAATTTTAGTTGTCAATTTAAATGTTTTTTGACTTCTTTGGAGGAAAAATTAGAAGTCAGTCTGGGTCAGAAGTCGTTTAAAAGCTTTTTTACAGCATTATTCTTGGAATACAGTGCCTTTGGGTAGAAACCCTAAAGTATGGTAGGATTACATATAAGTCCAGTAGCTGGCAACAGTGTACTCCAAGTATTTGATGGATCTTCACAAAGGGCCCATTAATGAGTGCTTAAAATACATATATCTAAAATAATTATTTGGCTGCATGCAATAAAAAATAAATCTGCTTTTTTTTATTCCTTTTCCTGTGTTACCGCTGATATTTTTTGGAATTGCAGTATGGAGAATATTTCTGTTTTGAGCTGTGTGATCAATGTGTTTACGTTGATCTAAATCTTCCATCTTTGTCACTTTTGATGCTTGTATAAATACAGACCTTTGTTTGGTTTCTTCCACAAAATCTTGTCTATGTTGATATACCTGTACAAGAAGTTGAGTTTTATTAAAGCTTGGAAGAATATTTGGAGTTAGAGCCTTTATTACCTAAAACAAAAACAAGGAAACAAAATCTTCAGTGTATGTGAAGTTGAGAATGTAACTACAGTGAGACTTAGTAATTTTTTCTTTTTCTTATTTTTCTTTTTCCTTCTAGGTGTCATTGTGGGGCAATAAGTGTGACCTTTCTTTTTCAGCTGGTGAAGACAGCTCTCAGAAATCTAGTCCTTTGCAATCCCTGGAAAACATGGTACCTTACATCTTAGTGAATGATATGGAAAAAGTTTGGTCACTACTTGTAAATGCCAAAAAAAATAGAACAGAAAGAAGTAATGTTAGAGTTGACATAATCCTGGATAATGCTGGATTTGAACTTGTAAGTGATCTTGTGTTGGCTGATTTCTTGTTGTCGTCAAAGCTAGCTGATGAAGTCTATTTTCATGGAAAAAGTATTCCATGGTATGTATCAGATACCACAAAACATGATTTTAACTGGACTATTAAACAACTGGGGTCAGCTAATCATATGTGGATGTCTAGATGTGGGGTAAACTGGGAGGGCAATTTGAAAAAGGGAGTTTGGGTTTTCTGTGACCACATGTTTTGGACTTTACCACATGATTTTTCCAATATGAGTGAAGTTGCTCCTGACTTGTATGCTGAGCTACAGAAGTCAAACTTGCTTCTCTTCAAAGGTGATCTAAACTATAGAAAATTGACAGGAGATAGAAAATGGGAATACAGTGTCCCGTTTCATCAAGCCTTGAATAAGTTTCATCCTGCGCCTCTCTGTAGTTTGAGAACATTGAAATGTGACACTCAGGTTGGCCTGAAACCTGGACAAGGTGAGCAAATTCAGGCTTCTGAACCTGAGTGGATGGTAAGTGGAAAATATGGGGTAATTCAGTTTGATGCTGGTCTCTAGTTAAATGATTTGTAATATTCTGAAAGAGACATTAAGTCCGACTTCAACTATTTTCTCTGTTCCATGCTTTGCTTCGGTAAAGATTCTCTTTTGTTTGCACTTTTTCATCCCAAGTGATTTGTTGGTTTTGTCCTGTGGAAGACTTTAATGTTGTGCACATATTTATAAACGGTCTTTGTATACATAATTCAATCTGCATTTCAATACATTTTGTTTTCCTATTGTCCAAAGTCAGCAGATCTTTAAGATGAATATTTAGTTGTCCATAATATTTTTTCTTCATCAGTGAGTATGAGTTTAATGAGTGAAAGCTTTACAAGTGAAAAATTTGCTTCAGAAACAATTTCCCCAGTGCCACATTAGCATGAATTTACTTATTTTGGAATAATTTGTGCTCCATGTAATTTCATGCATTGCATGAAAGCTAGAATTTTAGAGAATTCAGAAGTTAATTACAGACAGATTCTTTTGATGTTTTGAGGATAGTTTGCGTTACATTAAGGAATAAGTTACTGGGTAGCAGCTTGTAAACATTCATGTAGAATTGAAAATTGAATTTCAGTCTTAAAGCACAAGTGAATGTTGCTAGCCAGTTTGCCTGTGGGAGAGTTGTCCCATCTGGTAGGAAGATTAGTGGGAGAAAGGACAATCTCATTTTAAGAATATTGAAGATACTGTTTATTTACAAAGCTCTACCAAAAAGGAAGCACAGAGAAAAGCCTCTCCAAACAAAAAAAATAATAATGAAACCCAAGCAGTTGCATTAACTGGACTTTAGATTTAATGCAGACTTGATCTGCAGGTGGCCTGTCAGCAGTATGAGGTTCAAGCCCTGCTGCTTCCTTCTGTTGTGGTAATTCTCTTTGTTTTCCAAATGTATTTGTTTGGGGGTTTTTGTTTGGCTGGTTGTTTTTTAAGAAGGATGCCTTAATTTTTAGGGAGGATACACAACCCCATTTGCACAGGAGTACAGGGTAGAGAAGCATATGCCATACAGGTTCCTGTTAACTGGAGTTGTTAGGTGCTCATTTCTACTCTTCTACTCTGGTCTCAAAAGCTGCTGCTTGTTATGTTCATAGAACAAAGATCTATACAGTGGATAAATATGTTTCAAATGCTGATGACTTTGATCATTTGTGTTTATTTTCTTCCTAAATATGAAAGAGTATTTTAAGGTTCCAAGGTCAAGTATTCAAAAACAAAGATGCAAGGAATTTCATGAGGCAGTTGTAGGGAGGGTTATAATTTTGAGGCCTGGGTTTACTGGTCTTATCTCCTTTGTGTCTTTGGCTTAGTACTCCTACAGTACTCCTCCAGGGTGAATTAATCCTCATCCTTAGGCACCTGATTGAACTGCAGAAATGAAAAATCTAGTCAAGAAGGCTGAAGGTCAGACTGCTGAAGGTTTCTGACTGGAGAGAGCTCAACAGCACTCCAGCTTTAGTGCTTTGATCAAATATGTAAACGACAGGATGAGTCTGTGCACTGGAGCCTCAGTGTCTCATCTTTGAAAATGCTGTTAGCTTGTTTGAAATGCATTTTGAAGCAACAACTTTGGGTCAAGAACAGAGAGATGGAAGTTGTGGAATATGTGGAGTGAGAACATCATACCTTGCTCAGAGAGCAACTGGGGACGGAATATGCTTTGCCTGTGCTCAGATTGTTTGTAAAGTGCTGACTTAATTTGCTGGAGAGGTGTAAGGGAATATAATGAACAAGAAGAGAAAGTCACTGTTGAGGCCACCCTTGACAAATAGATTTGCCTCTTACACAATCCTTACACATGCTGAGAAACTTGATATAGTTTTTTACTGGTTGTTACTGTGTCCCTGTGCCCAGGTTGCTTTCATGCTGTTACTTCTGGGAACTCACAATGCAGATTGGGGTAAATTAATAATATGAATTAATAACAAATACAGTCCTACAAAATCCAAAATCAATTAGGAGATGCAGTCGTGTTTGCTCAGTATTACCGAGTCATGAAAATTACTACAAGACATGTAATTCCTAGCTTAGCATATGAAAGCTAATGTATGACATGATGTCATACTGAAAAAAAGTCTTTCATTCTCCTGTTGATTAAAAGTGCACTTTACATCTTTTGCCCCTCTCAAAGAGAAGTTTATGTGGTAATACAGTGTGACTATGTGGCTGTGTAAGGAATGTACAGCCATAACTTCCAAATGCTTGACTTCTATAGCTGTAATTGCAAAGTGCTATCTCTAGGCAGAACTAAATATGCAGCATACTTTTATGTTTGTTGGTTAGCTATATTTTTGTAAAAGTTTGATTGATTGTATGAAAAAAAGAAAAAATAACATCAGTATTGCTGAAATGCAATGTTACAGTCTCCCATGACACAACAAAGTTGTGAAGACATATTCCAGTGAGGCACAGTGCTTTTCTGATGGGTTTGCTACAGTTTACTTAAAAATAGGAAACTCTTTGTAGTTATTCAGTGTTAATTACCTTTTGTAATACAGCTTCATGAAATGCCAACGTGAACCTATTGGATTTAGGTGGAATTTAAAAACATAACCTGAAGCATGTGTTAGAAAACTAGCATGTGCTGTAATATAACTTTTTTTTTTACTTGAAAGTTCCTTCTATACATCTGTGTTACAACTGATTGCCCAAAATGCTTCTACAGCATAACTCAGGAGCTACTGATTTGTACATTCAAATTTTTGAGATTTTCATTTCATATGCCATTTGAATATTTATGGCAAAAGCCAAAGGCATTTTCAGTAATTCTGAGGACCACAACAAAAAAATGTTTTTTACTTTTTATTTTTGTCTTTTAACTTTTGAGCAACTGTATTTGTAAGTCAGTTTTTGATGATGACTTTCATTGTTGAGGAAATAGGAGGAAGATAATGCCACAGGCACAGTGAAAAGCAGTACACACATCTGTCTGAATACTTGGTAAGTTATCCTGTAAGACATCTACAATAATTTCTTATGTATATAAGGTTTCTTAAAATAAATTGCTTGATGTGGAAAATAAGTTGATTGTATGAGTAGAAGACTGTAAGAATATTGAAATAAATTATATAATTTTGTGCAAGTCAGACATTGTTATACTATTTCAGTGGCTGGGGAAACCAATTTAAAGTAATTCAGGTCTTAGTTCCTGAATTTTTTTCTTAGGAAATGGATCTTATGCATAAACCTCTAAAGTGTATTTATTCAATGAGGTTTTGAAAGATACAGATGCAAGAGATAGGTATCATAAAACATACTTCTGTAACAAGACAGGACAATAATAAGGAATTTTCTAATTTTTATGCTACTTGTACTCCTGTTAAAATTTCAAAACCTTAAAAATGATTGCGTATCTCTTCAATGTATCTGGTACTTACTTACTAAGGTTGGTGCAGCAAATGATGTCATTTCCAAAGCCACTTCTAGAACTGATAGATGCTTCATGTATTCCAGTAAAAATGGAAATATTTTGGTTTTACTCGTACTGTAACTAAAATATTTCCAAAACACTTTGGTTTACACACTTTGTTGATTTCCCATAAACCCTAACTGTTGTTGTTGAAACAGTTTCTTTAAAGTTGTGTTATTTGCATTCATGGTTACAGCTTGTTCTATGTGAACATTTATCTCCTGTGCTGTCAAACAGCATAGGAAAAAAGTTTACTCTGTTGCATGAAAATTACTCTATGAAATGGTTTTAATCTAAAAAGAAACCCTTAATTGTGTCTAAAATAAAAATTCCAAAATGGAATCTTGTACAGAACTATTGGGTTTTTTTCACTAAAGTTTGTTTGCTTACCAGCTTTCTGTTTACCCAAAATTACAGAACAAAAGCTTATAATTATTTTTATTTAAAGCAAAATGTAAGTTGAAATTCACCTAACACTTATCTAAGGATTTTAAAATAAAACTGAGAATGTGCTGGTTAAAGTGGTCCTTTTCTTTCTTTTTCATGTGCTAGTGGCAGAACACATGTGAGGGAAAACATCCTATAACATGGACTGTTTATGTTTTCTTGTTTGCTTCTGTTTTGGTTTTTTTTTTCCTAAAAAAGGTTTTGAAAACTTCTGTACATTTCTATTCTTGCTGATATACTTCTGTTTCTAACAGCCTGAAAATAAAAAGTCCGTTTACATGTGTTTTTACTTGAATTATGAGTTAGTTTATGGATTAATCCACATTCTGCCTCAGCTTTGCAGTTGTGAATTCTTCAGACATGTTGTGAGAAGGATTTTTATTTACAGTGCTTTTGTGAGGTTTAGCTCATCTGACCTTGTTTTCAGTGTGAAAGAAATATAAAATGTCCTCTTACAATAACTTAGAGTGAATAAACATATTCAGTACTTGTGTGCTGCTTCTGTTGTATCACTTTTCAGTAGAGTGACATCATAATAATCTTTCAAACTCCCTGTGAAGAAAAATTTTCATCCTTGTAGAAGTTTATTTTTCCTGGGATTCTGCTTACTTCTTCCAAGTCTAATGAAGTAACAGATTAAAAGCTGAGGTAAGATACATCAAGATATGGGCTTTTTAATTTGCTTTCGTAATGTTAACTAATTGATTGATTGGTCTCACACTACCATGGTAAGGCTGATGCCTTCCAAGTGACTCTTATGAAGGGACTGATTGATGATGCATTTCATGCAGTTGCATTCAGAATAGGTTTCATCTCTTATCTCCCACTTCCCAAAAAAATATCATTAATTGTCATAGGTGAGGAAGTGCACTGAGTTCTGGTCCTAGATGATTTATATAACATATAATTGTTAATTTTAGTCTAGGACCTATGTAAAAGGCAGAACCATTAGGAAAAAGGGTTTGGGTCCAGGAGCGCTCCCTCAAGGAGCACTCAAGGTGTGTGTGCCCCTGGGCTAAGGTTAGGGAATTAGGAGACAGGTAAATTCCTCCAGACTGAGAAGGGCCTACAACTTGCAGTGAAGGGCCATTTTTCCATGGTTGGTTGTAGTCTTGTTTTCAGGTAATCCTGAGTTAGAGCTACACTTGAGTGCTTTTGTCATGTATTGGATATGCAACTTTGACTTGCCTCCATGATGTTAGATTGGGCCTTGGAAGTTTTGCTGCTGCTTTGCTGGATTGTGATGGAAGCATTAGCAGGAACTACCTTGCTTGGGGCAAATCAGGGAGTTTTCATACATATGTGGAAACCTAAGATCCACATACAGTGGATTTGCAAAGTAGCTGCATGGGTTGAGTTTAGACTTTTCAAGGACTCTGTGTCTGGTTTAAGTTCCTCAAACTGAAAACAACCTAATACATCAGCACCAGCAGCTTTCCCTTACACAGATTCCCACTTCTTTCCCAAGCCTGATTAGTTCCCCCATATGTGCATTGCACTTTCACCACTCCCTTTGTCCAGGGGGGAAGTCCAGGGTTGTAAAACCAGGTTATTTCCTTCAGAAGATTGTGGATCCCAGGGACATCATCCTGTGACTTTTGGTTTTGAAATTATTTTTACACATCCATTCTCATATAGACACAGAATATCGGCTGGTACAGTTTTTAATATACTGGATGCTGGAATTGGGGTTTCATAACACCCATCAATTTTTGCATCTTTTCTCAACACTGAGCATTTTCATGGAAGGGAAAGTTTGTAGCAATTTTAAAATTACTTTTTCTTTCAAAAGTTGGTGTAGCTTTATTAGGTCCTTAGATTCAGGAGATTTGCTCAGAAAGGCTGAGAACATCCTTTCCACATATTTTATGAAACACAACATGAAGAATTTGATTAATGAAAATGACTCCTTGAAATTATTTAGAAGTAAAAATCCCAAATTAACCCTTCCCAAATTATTTCCTGTCCCTGTTAAGGAAAAAGAAACATGAAATTCTTTTGAGAACTCAACTTTTAAATCCTAGCAAACAAGAGTAAAGCATTTTAAAGTGTGAGGATTTTGTAATAAGGTATTTTTTCCTCAGTCAAATGGCTTGAAGAGTGGGTGTTGCACCTGCTCTTTTTCAGTGTTACATGATGTTTTTACTTCATCCTTTTTTTTGGTCTCTTTTCTTGTTACTCTTGTTCATCAGAATAAAGTGTGTTTTCTAAAGGGCAAATAACTTCAGAGATGTGTGGTACAGAGCTGTATAAGCACTCCCTCCCCATCACCAAGGGTGTAGAAGCAGCTAAAGTGTAACTCCCGAACCAGCTGTGGCACTGCAGGACTAGAGATGGGGAAGTGTGCTTGAGCAGACGCTCAGGAGAGTTCGGACAAAGTTTCACAAGCATTTACTCCTGCATCTGCACGCCACTCCAGTAGTAGGACAGATTAGGCTGTAGTCGAATGCTGGACAAATCCAAGGTGATATTTTTGTTCAAATTTGCAGTGGATAGTAAAACGTGCCAGAATTTCCTCTGGGTGTACGTAAGACTGCCCAGTACAAATCTAACCCATCAAAAATAATAGATTGGGATTGCAGAATGAGGTTACCCTGAAGCAGCATGATCCACACTGGCAAAACCCCCCCCTCTGCTTGGGGGTTTCTGTGTCCTCGGCAGCAGCAGTGAAATGGTAGCAGGCACACAGGGACAAGGACAGGAAAAATTAGTACTATCCCTAGTTTCTTTATTTTCTTCTCTGGAAAACACGATTAGGTCAGCATTCCTGAAAAAGGTAAAGTACTTTTTGACTTTTGAGTACAGAAATGGTGCACAATGGCACTGTCCCCAGAGGCTGATTGAAGCTCACAGGGTCTTCAGAGAAAATGACGTGCAGCTCCCGTGCACCCAGAGGTCTAACTTTCTTCTACTGCAACCTTCAGTTCCTCTCTTCCCATTTTTATCCACTTTGTTTGGATGAAAGGTGAGAAGGAAGAGGAGGAGGTGCTCTTTCAGCTGGAGGCAGTTCAGCAGCCGTCAAGGAAGGCTGCTTTTGCGGGGGTGCTGCCTTGGCCGCTTCTGGGGGGAGAAGGAAACCCTGGCTGGGTAAAGGTGCCATCTGCTCTGCTCGCCTCTTCTGACTTTTTATTTTTGAGAGAAAACGTGAGCAAATATTCTCAGCTAAATGTTTATTTGAAGTGAAAACAAACAAACAAACAAAAACAACAAACCCCGGCGTTTCTGTGAGCTTCCCCTTGTGAAGACTGCTCGTTTTCAGCCACCGAGCCCTGTTCCTCTTTCCCTAAGCAGGGCCGCCCTCGGTCCTTCCCCCGGGCCGCGTTGCCAGGGGCGCGGCTGTGGCCGGGAGCGGCTCCGGGCCTGGCAGGGGCAGCGGCGCGGCGGAACCGCGGTAACCGGGGACGGGGCGAGGCAGAAAGGGCCGAGAGGGTTGTTGGTCTAAATAGGGCTTGGGGTTGTTTTGGCAGTTCCTCTATTAGGGAATAAAGCCCCCATTTTGGAAATGTGACCCCCTTCCTACCCCCCTTTTTGTCGGTGTTGCTGTAGAGGCTGACACGGGCTGGCTGTAACCACCCTTTGCAAGTCATCTTTGCAACATTCAATTTGATTCTCGCCTTTAGACACCATCGCCCCGAAACCCCTTCCCCCACCCCCCCAAAAAAAACCCCAAACAAACAAACCAAACCCCAAAACAAACAAAAAGCCCCAACCCCAAAGCAGAGCTCCTGCAGGTGCAGAGCTGTACCCGGTGGTCCGTGCTGGTGCGATGGAAGCCCCATGAACTCCAGCTGATCATTATAGCTTATCTTTGCAGGTTCAAGGCCAGAAAGATTTTTCTTACTAAGTGCTGCAGAAGGGAGTAGCTTTCACAGAGCAGGAATTTATAGTTATCTTAAGAATTTCTTCTTTGCATTTCTTCCTCCTTTGAAAGGGGTTTTCTGGCTTTGATGTGAATTTAAGGGAGACACTAGAGTATATTGCTTGGAGGGATCAAACCCTTGTACTAAAGATATAATAGGAACCTTGTAACAGTTTTGTGTTCCAAAGGATAAACAATTTATTTGTGTGAGCATCATTTAGTTGTGAGTTCATTTAGTTGAACATCAATTTTGTAATGAAGCTGTATTGTTCTGAGACAAAAAAATACAGAATTTTGGTAGTTTGTGGTGGCAAAACCAACCACCATTATATTAAATACAACTGTTATGACTCAATTACAAACTTTTTGCTAGCACTGCTTAGCGACAGAGTTGACAGTAACCTGCTCCACGTTTTAACCAACCAGAAGTCAAATAGTTTGTGTGTTGATTTTGGGACTCAAAACACGCTAGAAATTACATGTTTATAAAATGTAAGCTACAACTGCTAAATCAAGCTACAGCACTAATCAGTTTTTAGTTGTGTATATGCCAATATACTTAAGTATTTCTAAAATATTTTCATTTTGTTGACTGCAGTAAAGTATAGTAGGCGTTATAGGAAAATTGCAGCTGTTGGCAGTGCATGATGGTCTGTTTTTTATATCTACCATTTAAGTAGTTCTATTACAGAAGTTATTTAACTCTATTTAGCATTGATAAAGTAAAAACAGTAGAACAATTTGTTTGCACAAATCCCTGCATAAGCACTTAATCTTGTCTTAGCAATTACCTTTTTTATTGTTTAGGGAATAAACACAGCAGCTCCTTGTTAATCATTTTGGAAAAGCTGTGAGAGAAAGTGTCAGGGGAGTTCCAAATTCCTTAATTTGTTCATACAGACAAAGGATGAAGTCAACCAGAAAGCATGTTAAGTAATGTTTATAGTAGGTGATGTATCTCTCTAATTGCCTTCAGATGACTGTTGTCTTTCATCACATTAAATACATTTATTATATTTAGATGCAAAGTCACCTCATCCTAAGAGAAAAACACAAGATGGAAATGCTTTAACTGCTTCTTGTAGTAGTAGCAGTAGGTAAGACTAAAATTTTGCTTGTAATGGAGCTCTCATTTGGGCCCATTAATCAAGCTCAAAATTGGCCTCTTTGAGGCCAATGAACAGCAGGAGTGATTTTTATCTTTCCAGTAATACTTTTCAATGATTACTGCAAGGGGAGGAGGGTAGAGCTGAGCAGTACCCTTCTGAAAGGAATTTAGAAAATCTCTTTGGTAATTTATTTGAGCTGCTGAAAACACTTAAGTTAGTTTTACATGTTTCTGGAAGATTACATTAACACTAATGCAGAAAAACTCCATTGGTATATAACAATAAGAAAAAAAATGCTGCAAAGAGTGAGTTGGCCTAGTTACAAGAAGGAATCAACAAGAGGAAATAGGACTTTACTGAGTGGGTAGTAATCAAAAGTATTTGGGTGTTTCTTGCTTTATAATGTTCAAGCAAGACAGATCTGAAATAGTTATGAAATATTACTTGCAAATTTTGATTTCTGTTAATATATAATTTTGAGATCCCTGATAGGCAAATTGGGCAAAGTATTATCTATAAAGAAGCCCCAGAATATACATACAAGACAGTTAACTTGTGAACCCATTTTTTCCCACCCCCTGAAGTCACTCCAGTCAGGGAGTTGGCCTATTCCAGCTAACCAGTGACAGGACAAGAGGACACAGTCTTTAGCTGTGCCAGGGGAGATTTTAGGTTGGGCATTGAAAGGAATTCCTTTACAGAAAGGACGGTTAGACATTGGAATGGACTGCCCAGGGAGGCGGTGGAGTCACCATCCCTGGACACGTTTAAGGAAAGACTGGACATGACACCCAGTGCCGTGATCTGTTTGACATGGCGGTGTTTGGTCACAGGTCGGGCTTGATGTTCTCAAAAGTCCTTTCCAGCCTCATCAGTTATGTATGATTCATTTTAGTCTGTTTTTATAGATGTAAGCAAAATCTGAGTCACTGTGGAATAGTGTCTGAACCTTCTCATACTCATTGCTGTTTGTAGCTTTGTGCTTTTCTGAGATGATGTGCATGCTGGCTGGCTGATACCAAGAAAAATCTGCAGCAGCCAAGTGTGAAAATTTTTCAACTACCCATTCTTCCAGGTATTTCATGCTGGATGTCATCTTTCTGGTTGCAACAAATAATAATAATAATCTGCTGCTACATTTTATTTTCAGAAGTTAGAACAATTTTATGCACGTATACACTCATGAATATTCATTGTCTTGAGAAAAAACATTGCAGATTTGGGATATCTGATTTTGTTTGATTTCAGAATATGAAAAGTTATGACACTGGGATTTATAAAAATCATTGAATAGCTCACTGAGTCCAACCACTGTACCAATTCCTATACAAATATGTAGGTAAAAAGGGCCCACTGATTACCTTAACATCTGAGGGGGAAAAAAGATGTATTTCAGTTAAGATAGATCCTGTGTTATCACTCAGATCCTTTTAAAATGTATCAGTATAGAAGAGGTGCAGGACAAAAGGAGAGGTGATATAAAAACTTGGAGCACCTGGAAAGCAGTGGCAAAGGAAGCAATCACTGCATGAAGGCTGCCTGTGTAGCTGAACTGGTGAATGTACCCGGGACAAACCAACGTGAATGTGCCTCTTTTGGTTAGATGTGTGTTTGAATACTGTGGAGACAATCAGAGCTCATAGGCTACTAGAGAAACTTTCCCAAGGTGTTCTGCTTGCATGCCCAATTTTGCTGATGGTAACCTATGATACAGTTTAGTAAAGCAGATCAGTGAAAAAAGAATGTCATATGCCATTGTATTACAATCATTATTTTTCAACCTTTTTTCCCTCCTCCCCATATTTGTTCTGTAGAAACAAAGGAAGAATGAAGTCAACAAAGGTTCGTGAGTCATCATTTTTGGTATGTCAACCCTTATGTGTTTTGGTGCTTTGGGAATGGGAAGAAGAAATCCCTGCCCTGAGCACAGTCTATGACAGGGCATTGACAATTCACTCAGGGTGGTGATGGGTGTTTAAATGCCTACTGGGGGCTTTCAGTTTCAAAAAAGGTTTTTAAAAATTATATGTTTTGGGAGAGGGCTCTGGGCTGTGTGCAGGCAATGGCAGTGGTGGTGGCGTTTGGCAGCATTGAAATGGGAAATACAACAGGAAATAAAGGAGAAGCTGCCAAAAGCAGAATGGGAGTGAGTGACTTTAACAGTTGGCTGATTTCAAAGTACATGGATAAGTATAAAACTACTGAACAGTGCTGTAGTTTTGTTGTTTCTGAATCAAATGAAGTTTTCCAACTAAAGGCTGGGAGATAAAAGCAGTTATTTGGTAAAAAATGTCAAAACAAAATGGTCAACAATAATAAAAATCACCATATATTGTTGATCTTCTAAAGAACACCTATTACTAATAAATCTGAAGGTCTGAGAGATATTGCTCTTAAGTATTGTAAATATGGGCTTAGCTTTTGTTTAGCATATGAAGTTAGATGAAAGCTTTATTTTCTTGCAGATAAGTGGAAAGAGATCAAAAAAATTAATGTGAGTGGGAGAAACACCCAAAACCTAGGTTATTTAGAGCTGATTAAGTGTTAATATATTAAGACTCCTTCTGTCTACTCTCTCTAATTCTTTTAACACTTCATTAATTCTATTTTCCTAACAAAAATCAGTATAGATTACATAATACTCATGAAACATCAAAAATCTGATTTTTTTTCCGCAGATAGAAAAATACCACATCTGCATTACAAATTCTACCCCTATAGTAAAGTCATGCGAATTTAACTGAGTTCTGTGATAGGTCTGATTAAAGATCAGATTTGTGATTGGCTGATGGCAACCCACAGAAACATAGAAAACTATTAATTTTAGAGCATGCATGTTTCCTGCTAAAAGTATGATGATAATATCAACTTTCCTAGGGTGGTGCTACCATGATTAGTTTTACATTTACCAAGGCACTGGAGGATGCAGAGATCTGCCTCTGCAAATCTCGCTAAAACTATAGATGAGGCAAACAGTAATCCTGTTGACCTTGGCACCTGGCTTCTTTTAAACTTCTTTTAAATCCTTCTGGATGTGTAGCTGCATTTTAAAGTGTTCATAATTTAAAAATCTAATTTGTATGAAATGCATAGATTTTGGAAGTTTCAGCTCTAAAACTGTTACATTGATTATTGCTGCTGAACCAGGGCTTCTTTTCTTCAGCTATGCTCTGAAATGTATTTATTTCACCACTTTTGAGATGTACGCCTTCTTTCTGTAAAGTCGTAAGTTGTGTTTCTTTTGGGAAGAAAAGGAAAAACCAGCATTCCTGCAGTACTATAAATGTAATAACATACATAACCATCATACCCAGTGTTACTGTTTGCAATCTCCATCCATGTTTTTGCAGCCCTGGTGTATTACAGAACAAGAAAAATGCCCTCTACATTAAAGAATTTTATGTGGTCGTACATGTGAAATAAGCAGAGTGAAACAAAAGTAAGACAGGAGCAGCAAGGAGATGGCACATGCTTTCCCTCACTCCCTCAGAACCATGATAAAGTGTTGAGAAAATTAGCAGCCCCTTTATCTCCAAGATAATGTGCTGTGTTCTATGTGGCCGTGAGTTTTCTGCGTGTGTCAGTCTGGCTTGATGAGAGTGGCAGCACCTTTGTGGAAGAGCACAGCTCAGTGTCTTTGAAGGAGATGAATGCAATTAAACTTGATGGGTCTAATCTAATGTCAACTAACACAGGGAGGAAAGATTAAAGAATAGAGCTGGTGATATTATAGCAACTAATCCAAGGTGATTTGTCTTCTGCTGCGGTCTAAGCTAGTAGTTTTTCCTTATTCCTCAGGGATTTCTCCATGTGTTGCATGGTAATTACTTTACTAGATGTTCACATATTTGGAAAGTTCTTCAGGGTGTTTTTTTCCTAGTTGGAATGGGTAGGGGCTGAACTTGTAATTTATCTCACCTTTAAAATTGATGCTGATGTATTAAAACATGAAGAGAAGATGTTTTTGTCTCCATTGCAATACCTTTTTCCAAAAGCAGTCATTATCTGGGGGTGTTTTGCATTTTGTAATTAATACTCAAATGTATCAGGATTGCAGTCTTGGTTTAGTCCTGTGTGAAAGCTGATGGAGAACAAATCTCATGTTCAGTTCTCTGCCATGTGTGCTTCCAGCATAGCCTAAACTTAGTTCTGTTCTGAAGAGGTTACATTTCATCGGTTTTAGTTATTATTGATTGAAAAAAGAAAAAAAGTTCTGTCTAATGAAACTCTACCAAGACTTCAGGTCTGAATTTTCATCTTGAAAGACTTAAGTAACAAAGGCCAAGACATCCAGCACATTCCTTCTCTACTGCAGAAGAGCAGAACATCACAAAAAGGAGAAAGCCTACTATAAAATCTAAAGGGTACAGCTAAAGGGTTGTACAAGTGGTGTGAAGGAGACTGTACTAGAAAGACAGAGGCAGTGCTTGCCATGGAATCAGGACTTGAAAAAGAATGAAAGGTAGTCATTATGGTGGTGGCTGGGAATGAGAAAGCATCAGTCAGGAAGCTGAAGTTGTGTCCAAGTGATGGAGTTCAAAAGGATCTCTAACCTTGAAGGATTAGAAGTGAGAAAGCAAATGGCAAGCCAAAAAGTGACTTGTAGGAGCAGATACAAGTGTCTGAGTAGGCATGGGCTCTTCAGCCTGGTAGAGAGACTGTGGATGTGAGATATGATAGAAATCTGAAAAATCATGAGTGGCACAGAGAGGATGGATAGCCATTGCTTTTTTTTCAACATTTCTTCTGAAAGAAAAATGAGGGGATGTGCGGTGTAACTGAAGTCTAAAAACCAAAGTGATTCTTTGCATAAGAGACCCCTGAGGACTCCCTTTGGATTTAAAGTTAATACAGATTGAAAGAGTAACTTCATAATTTTGTAGAAAAGGGGCCTTTTGAATGTTACTAAATATACAGAAACTGCTGGAAATAGCCAGAGCTGCAAGCAGTAGGAGGTCATGGGAGTGTTGAGGGGGACCATCTTACTTTAGCACTGGTGCTGGTGGCTGAACTTGGAGATGAAGGTGGAGACTCATAGAAAAGCGAGTCTTTAACCTATTTTTCAGTAAGTGTGTGTTACTCTGGGAATAATACTTGGCAACATTTGGAATAATGCCCTGGAACAGCTTAATCAAATGAAAAAGCACTGAAGGAGAAATGTTCCAAAAATGTGATGTCTAAAGGTTTTGTATTCATTCTGTCTTCACAGGAATCTCATGATCACGTTCTTTTGGATATTCCTGTCACTAGAGAGCAGATGAATCATTATCGAGCTGCAGCTGAAACTGCTCAAAGTGAACTTGCAGCACTTTCAGTGAAGTATGACTGTGCCCAGTCAGAGGTACAGCTAAAAATAATTTCAAATCCTTCTCCAAACCTGAGGATATTTTGCAGTTTCCTTATGTGGAGAATAGAAAGCTTGCAGAAACTCCAAAACTTGCTTTTCCTACAGAACTTTTGGATTTTTGTTTTTAGAATGTCTGTGTGAGTTTTACTTTGTTTCCTTCTGTGATCGAGAACTGATTACAGTTTGTATTTGGAAGACTTGAAGCAGTGTAGCTTTTTATCATCATCTAAATGCAATTTGTTTATATTAAAGCTGAAAATTAATTAAATTGTGGTTGTATAAACATTCAGATAGATATCCTCCTCTTCCTGCTGGTGAATTAAGATCTAGCTGCTCATCTTTACTCATGTCTCCTTTTTATTCAAGTTATAGCTCTCCAAATGTGCTCTGCTTTTGTGACCAGTGAAATTGTGTTTGTACTAATGAGGTTGATTGTAGCTAGAGAGGCTGAAGAACACATACACATAATTTTTTATTCTTCCTGCTCTGTAGATGGTGTTTCTAATGAGAGGATTTATTACAGGGTAATTTTTAGAGCTGCCTTATTTCCACAAGTGATTTTTTTTAAACATATAACTGGTTAAAATTGATTTGATTGGAGTCAGCAATGTGGGCAGTGGTCAGTTTTAAAGTGGAGTAAAATGTGCCTTTAGAAGGCATGAAGTGCTTACATTAATTCACATACAGAACTACAGGCATAAGTGGCTGTTGGCTAAGGTTTAATTTGATCAGTTGATCCTGCAGTCACTGCAGGGTTCCCCTACATTTAACATTTATCCAGAACTGGTGCCTTAAATTTAAATTTTAAGAAGCCATACAGAATCTAATGTTCTCATATGAAGAATTTATTACTGGAAATGCTGAATGGCTTTATTGCCAGAACATCTGACTGATTTATAGATTTTTCAAGACAGTGCTTGCAAAAGCATAGTCAAAAAAGCAGCTGTTCATGCTCTGGTTAATAAAGACCTTCATGACCCAGCTGAGGTCAGAGCCTTGTTCTGCTGAGCGCTCTGTAAAACTCATGATATGGGATTATTCTTGCTTTTTCTGCTATTGGAACTGACCACAAAGACAATGGACAGATGAAAAAATATCACATGGGGAGTTGAACCACAGAGAAATTTTAAGGTTATGAACACTCTAAGATACCATAGCTTGGTCCAGCTGCCAAGCAAAGCAGTGCTATTGTTCCTTCAGCTGCTCATTTCCTTCCCCACACTGCCCCACCCCTTGTCCCAGCACAGATGTGTGTTTAGTTTTTACAGTGCACTGCTGTGTCCATGCAATTGAGAAATAATTCCTTTCCTTCTGAGTTGCTTTTTAGCCAGATCAGTTTGCCAATCTTATTTCACCTTGTAGCCATATAAGTGCTTCTTCTAGCACTAAGAGGAGGGTGGAGTATGGAAATGAAGCCCACGAACCCGGGAAAAAGCCAAGCTGCTTTTCTTGAACTCAGTGCTGCTCCAGAGTGTCTGATAGAGCTGTGCTTGCACGTGAAGCATAAACTTATTGAAGGCTGTGCTGCTGCTGCTGCAAGGCTGATCCTCCTCCCTGATTTCTCAGTGTTAGCCTTTGCTCTGTGATTCTCCTTCTCCTCTGCAAGAGAAGAAGTGAGCTATTTTCTATCGTTGTTATTGAAGTTGTTTGTAGGGGAGTCAGACAAACTCAGAGCTGGTGTGAGGGAGATGAGGACAGCGTGCGTGGCTGGAAAGAGGAGAAGCAGGACCTCCCTTTTCCAAGGCATTTGCTGTTCTGCTGGCTCACCTGGCTCTCAAATTTCTCTGAGTATCTTGGGTCATACTGAAAGACTCCCAACAGAGAAGTGAATTTCCCCTTGTTCTGGATTGCAGTTCAATATCTTAAATATTTTTTCCCCTTAAAATGTTTGCCACAGTTTAGAAGTTCGGTCATTCACCATAAAGAACAGTTAACTTGGCTAAACTATTTGCCTGTTAATTTTGTATGATAGGACAGAAGTTCTTCAGGTTGCATCTTGCTGCTTTTAATTGGAATTGTCAGGAAAGCTGAAACATGCCTTAACACTTCTTGTGACAAAAAAGTCCACTTTAAATTACTTATTCCTAATAACAAAAAATCATATGGAAATTTTGTTTGTCTGGTGAGTCTCCCTCAAGTGCAGTCTCCTAGAGAAGCTTCTAATAGAAATAGTTCAATGGAAAATGGTATTTCTAACAAAGAGAGAGAGAAAAATCTACTGAACTCCATGGGCTCTTGGAAAGCTCTAACGTCATCCCTGTAAGAGGTCTCTAACATTTAGGGTGATTTTCCTCCTCCTACCCTTCCTTAAAAGGCTCTGTTGCTGTTTCTGTGTAAATACAGCTATGGATTATCATACCCAAAAATAACTATTTGCATAAGATGGGAAGGGGGTGCCTACCATACAATGCTCCAAAAATTTAGTTGCCTCTGAATATGCCTCAAGCCATCAAAAGGCCCCACACTCATACAGCAGCATACTTTGCTGTTACAACTCCCTGCGGCTCTAGATTATCTGTGGAATTGAACACCAGATTTGGAAGCATGCAGGCGGCAGGCAAAAAAGAGGGAATAGTGGTGTTAATAACTTTGCTGTAATGCAGATACATAGGAGACATGAGTTAAGGTTGTGCAGCAGAACTTAAGTTAGACTTTTCCTAAATTCTGAATTAGTAAATAAACTTATTTTCCTGTAAGATGTTGTCTTGAAAAGTTGTATTGTGTTACCCAACAGCAGCTTTTGTTTTTGCAAACCTCTTCCATTGCTTTTTCCTAGTTATGTGAAAGTAAAGTTGTGTCCCTCTACTCAGTCTTGTAGTGATGGAAATGTGTTTTAAGCTTATAATACAGTCATGTTATTTCAGGCTGAGAAAACTATTCTTTATTAATTTTCTCCTTTTCTATCTGTAGCTGCTTAAACTCAGGTCGAGCATGATCTCTAAAGAAGCTTCTTTTCAAGAGCTGAAGGCTGAAGCTGAAAGCCATAAGGAAAACAATGCTAGGCTGATGTCTCGCCTCCTTTCTTTGCAAACACGAATCCAGGAGATGGAAGAAGAGCTGTGCGTGCTCGCTGCTTCTAAAAACCAGGCTGAGCTGGCAGCTCAGGTGGCATGTAAGGAAAACTTGGAGCTGAAGGAGGAGCTCCATGAGAAAAGTGCAGAACTAAAGTAAGAGTCACGTGAGATAAGAAACAACTTTTTTTTGGGTAGGATGATGGAATGGTACAGTTGTCAATATAGAAAAAGAATTTGTCGATATAGAAAAAGTTCTGAATTCTGTTACAGTGCCTGTGTGTGTGGAAGGTGCTGAAATTTGAATTTGCCAAAAGCCCTGCTTGGAGAGTGCAGTTTTACATAATGGCTGTTAAGATTCTTTAAAATGCTATTTCAGGGAAAAAAAAAAAAAGAAGAAGAAGGAAAGGGAAGAAAAACCTCCTGTCCTGTTTGCTTGCCTAACTCACTGGGAGAAAACTTCTGGAATACTGTGTTTCATACTTGCCTGCAATTAAAGTGATACAATCAATTTTAGGGGCATAAATCTCTGCTGTCACTCCCAGAGCAGTCCTGGCTGCTCTCTTTGGCATACAATACTTGTGTAATCAGTTTTGTTTGTGCTGATGCGTGGTGATCAGGGGACTGCTCGAAGAGAGAAGTGAGCAAAAAAAAAAAAAAGCTTGATTTCCACCTCTACCAATCCCAGCTCTGGTTCACTGTGCACCTGGAGTGTGCCACTGGACTTCTGGCAAAGGGGAAGAGATACAGGGATAGTGACTCTGCTCATTTGGAAGGAACAAACATGCTGGATTGATCATGAATATGCAGTGTTTGCTTCCAAAGCTTTTTGTTGTCCTCAGCTGATGGTTACATGTGTCACTTCACACTAACCAATGTGTTGAGTGAACTTCAGTCCCTTATTCTGGCCACCCTGGTAGTGCCTGGCACATGACTAGTCCTAATTAGGTGTTCAAAAAAGATTTTCACTGAAAACCACTAATGAGAGGGAAGAGCAAGCCAACACACATGAAGTGCATATTTACATTCTATACCTTGGGGATACAGTAAGAAATGTTTGGTGAATTCTCTGATTGGCTTCCAGGATGTGCACCTCTGCTACTGAAAATGGTGCTTTTCTGCTCGACATGTCTATTGCCATGGTATTTTTAGAGTGTGAACTGTCAAAAGCTTTTTTCTTCTTCTTTTTTCTTCCCTTCTCTTTGCTCATTAGTTCTGAAGAGCTAGCAAAACTGTGAAAAAGCTGTGTTCTACTTTTTTGTACCTGATTGCCTATTTTCTAGGGGCTCACACCTCTGCGGCCCTACTGCAGGTAATTAGATTATTCGTAAAGTTATCAAATGAGTGCTTTGTACTTCACATTTTTTATTTTTAGCAGCAGGCATGGTTTTGTTAGTGGATACCTCAGTTTTTTAGAGCCACAGAACAGTTGTGGGTGGTCAATCTTACATAATATTCTGACATATAGGCATGCATATATGGCACGTCTGAGCCTAATACCTTTTCACTTCTGATATATCCCTCCTCACAACAACAGTTCAGCAATCATCTCATGGTTTAGTTTTGTTGGGGCTACAGAGGAAAGGAAGGTGCCCAGAGGTGAGGAAGCTGTGAGGGTGCTTGTGTTCTGGGTGACAGTGTCTGCTGCAGAAGGCAGAGCTCTTTTGGCTCACAGTGTGTACTGTGCAGCACTATGTGGAACTGCCCTCACAGTGCCCAGAGCAGTAATGAATGTTTTCCATTCCCCTCTTTATTCTGCCCCTGTCTTTCACTTTGCAGCAGGTTTCAGCAGCTGTGCTGATCCCCCTCCTAAGGTTATGTGTTAAATCTTTTCATGGACTGTCTGTTTTGCTTACTGATTTATAAGCATTCAATGTACTGTGTTTGCACTCACTGCATCTCCTGTTGGAGTCTTGTGGGCTCCTGTTAAATGCCAGCTGAGAGAGTAAGAAATCAGACATGGAAAAGAATGAGTCCAGCAATGACTACTGGACCCACCTTAAAAACTGACAATAGTGCTACACTCTGATAAGCAAATGAGTTTCAATAAAATATTTTTTGCTCTAGGCATGCATTTGGTTACATCTCAGGTCTTGATTTATTCTAGAGTGAAGAACTTGCTTTAGAAAGAACCTTATTTTTCAAATGGAAGCTTGTCTTGCAAATTTACCACTACCAATCTACCATGTCTTGCACTCTTCCACTAAGTACCTGACTCGTGGGTGTTAGTGAGAGGTACTGGAGTTGACATTTGGATTACAGTAGTGGTTGTTTTGAGCTCTGTTTGGTTGCTGGTTTTGCTATCCTGTTTGTAGTTTTTCATAAGTGATGTGTGTTTCAGCAGCATGAGCAAGACTTTTTCCTCCATTTCCTACCGAATCAGACTGTGGTGGTTCTTGTTTGCTGGACCCATTGTTGTCCCTGGCAAGGGAAGGAATGTAACCACATTTATATTAAACTCACTGTTAATTTATTTGTTGTTGTTCTCGTAGAGTATTTACAAACTGACACCTGCTCTTAAGGCTGAGAACGCATTTCATGTGGGATATGCATCCATGTGATAGGCTCCTGTTGAGTGAAATTGATGGCAAAATTGTGATGAAATTGCTGGCAAAAAGTTCCCTTTTCTTAATATCTTTGTGGTAGTCAAAAGATGCTTTTTGAATACATCCCTTTCATAAGTAGTGCTTCAGAGTACTGCACAGCAAAGTAGTGTCTCCCATCTCTGCTTCTACTGGTAAACTTCCCTTCACAGGTACTCTGGATGTCTTACACTTCCATTGGTCCAGAAAGGCTTCTCTTTACTTGAACTTTGGTAATCATCTCTGTCAGCTTCTTTAGAGAGAGGGGATGTGCTTTTTGCATATTTTTGCTATGAGTTGATCACTCTCTCCCCCCACTTACTTTTTCTAAGGTTTTACTTGCAATTTCTGCTTGTAGTATCTTGAGGGCACTATTTATTCATGTCACTTAGTTCTTGTGTTTTATTCAAATATGCTGAGAATGAGATTGGGATCATAGAAGATTTTTTTAAGTGTTTATCAAAAGCAATGATGAAGAGATGTTTACACATAAGGCAACTGCAAAAGTTATATGTATTACATAACAGATATAGAGAATTAAATGTAACTTTTAAAATTCATTTGGTGGTATGCAGAAGCTAGCAATAGTCTTGGGACAATGTATCTTGCCTAGAATTCTTTTTCAGGGAACATTCATCCTGACGTGTATATTTTCTCTGTCTGGTTAGTAAATATTTGAATGAGTGTGAAGAAAACATGACTCAAGCTTCTAAAATCAGTAAAAACTATGAAGAGCTCCTTACACATCTTTCTGGATTCTTGGACGTAGACATCAGAGAAAAAGAGAAACCACAAGAAGATTTAACATCAAAGGTGATTGTGTAGGCAAATGTTTCTCTACAGTGATTTAACAGAAAAATATTTAGTTGTCACAGAAGTAAAGCAAATAATAAAGATCTTGGTATTTAATTATGGTTTGCAGACAGTGCTATCATTTAAAGATGAATTTTTTTTTCCTACTGGGCTAATTTTCAAAGGTGCTGAAGACTAATAGGCCTCAGTGAACTCAGTCTCCCTTATCTGCATAAATAATTTATGAGCCTGTAGTTCCCACATACAGCCCTGCTTAGATACTTGGTTAAAAGCTTTCCTTAAAACATTAATGTGGGGGTCAACAGGTGATGTGTAAACTGTAGTGCTAGATCTTATCTCTTATCTTGAGCTGACATGCCATTAAATACAAACATCTGAAATGGCATGCCCTAAAACAACCTTTTCTGTGTTCTGTAATAAAATGCTGTAAATAACTTTGTGGTGCTTCTGAGACTTAATAATAAAAATTTATAATTTCTCTTCAGAATACTTCTGAAGTTCCAAAACTAAGCTTCCATTTAGGAAAAGAAAGTTGCTTGTATCTTCTTTTAACATCTGTCAGTGCTGCTGAAAGTAATTTTATTCTAATTTTATGCATTTGACTCATCTTCTGTCCACTCTTTGATCTCGATTTTTCTTTACTTTGGAGCACAATAGATATTTGGAGAAATTCTATTTCATAATGTTCATGTCATTGTGAGATTACAGTCTTAATAAATCAAGATTATCTAGGTATGTATCCCAGTGAGTGTACGCCCTCATAATATTACAAGCACATTGAAATTTTAATAGATGCTGTAAAAACATTGCCACGCAAGATGCACTCTTGCATGCTTTACTAATTAATAACTTAATCATTAGAGCTTTAAAAAACATATTTTCATGTCTTTTAACAAAGTAGTAATAAATCTAGTTGGGAAATCTAATTTGTGCTGAAAGCTGTGCCTTAGGAAACCTTAGCAACTAGTTTTCCTGGGGTCTTGGCACATCTATTTAGCTTCTTTTCCACATTATGGTTTTATTTAAGACAGAATTGATCTGTTTTAGTCTTAACAAATGTCTTGCCAGCAGGAATCAGGGTACATTTTTTGCTCGCTCTTTGAAGTGCCCGCATTTGTCTATTCCACTGGTTGGAAATAGCATAGTGTACCAAAACAGCCCTGGAATCCTCCTGGAAAGGACTCCTTTTTCCAAGGTGTTGGCTGCTCATAATGTCAGCGCACCAGGTTTGGCCCCGTCCTTGAATGTGCATATGAAATATCTGTTACTAACTCCAACCTCTGGTGCTTAAAAAGTTTTGAGCATGAATTGCAGCTTTCTTGTTCCAAATGAAAGGCACACATCTTAGAAAGCCAGGCTGGAATGGTTTGCTTTTCCCATGAAGGAGCTGCAAGGTCTGTTTTCTGACCTGCCTCGTGTCAAGCATGGACATGCAGCTGCAGTAGCTCTCCACCTGTTTAATACATCATAAAGTCTGTGTGGGAGCAAATCTGAATCACATTTAGCTAAGGTGGGCGTTTATAGTGGGAATATAATTCTATTATTTTAATTGTCTTTCTACTCTTTTTCTAAAGGGGCAGTCGAGTGCAGTTATAAGTCCGACCTAGGGGTCACCAGAAACATTGAGTCTTTATTGGCATGATTAGGAGCAGGTATAACTGGGATGAATATTTTTAATTTTTAAGAGCTTTTAAGAAGCTACTAATATTTGATTTATTTCTCAAGGTCTCTGAAATATGTAAAGAAAATGTGACACTAAAACACCAGGTTGCTGCTCTTCAAGAAGCTGTGAATGTCCATGAGATGGAGTCTAAAGCTAACAGAGAAACTATCATGAGGCTGGTTTCAGAAGTGGCCAAGGAGCAGAAAAAGGCAGCAGGACACTACCAAGACATGGAAAAACTTAGTAAGGTACATAATTGCATGGCATGTATGCTTGTCTGGTTTTCAAATGTTTTCAAATTAATTTTCAATAGGAATTACATGAGAAAAAATTACGTTGATTAGGGTCTTTCCTAAAAAGGACATTTTTCTAAGGTTATTTTCAACTTTTTGAAAGTGAGATACGAAGATTAAACAATAACAATTTGTAAAATAGATCTGAGGTAGATTTGATGGCTTTCAATGCTGTTTGCAAATTTCTGTTTTTGCTGTCTTCTTAGTGTTGTAACCTTTGTGCTTGCACACACATGTAAATAAATTAATGTGTATATTGTTAATATCTCAGGCACAAGTATGAAGTGGTGAAAAATGCTTTTTAAAATAATATTTATTTGATACTGCAAGTCTTCTGAGAATTTTTCGACTCAGTTTTACAAAAATTCTAATGAGAAATTAAAAGGAATTGATTGGACACTATTCTTTCTCTTAAAGCACTGGCAGGTTAAGTGTTTTGGCTTCCATACACCCTAGATTATCTTTTCACTGCATTATAAATTTGTATTTCATAACCATAGCCCAAAAGTTGT
The DNA here is from genome assembly GCF_051311805.1 of Agelaius phoeniceus. Taxonomy (NCBI): domain Eukaryota; kingdom Metazoa; phylum Chordata; class Aves; order Passeriformes; family Icteridae; genus Agelaius; species Agelaius phoeniceus. The sequence continues at coordinate 59,643,080 of NC_135267.1, forward strand.
AGCAATAGAATGGCTCTTGCAGGAGAGCAAGAAGTTTCACTGTTGGGAAGCCTTAGAGGAAATCTGTGCAGCAGGAAGGATGGTCAGATGAGAAATGTAAGTTAAGTTGTAGGTCAGGTATTCCAAATTCACCTAGCTATGATTTGTGAAGGATGTGATTTAAGGATTGAATTGCTCCAGGAGCACTCCCCATTAAGAGTTCGTATATTTCAAAGGATGGATGAACAAAGTGCATTTCTGTAGAAATTTTCCTTATTGCTCTGCACTTTGGATGATGTCTGTGGAAAGGAAGCAGTTTAGTGAAGCCAGAATGAAGATTTCCTGCAGGTGAAATAGAGCAGTTAAAGCTGATGGCCAGAACGTGAGAAAATAAGAAAGTCAGACTGCCAAATGCATAGCTGAGTTGTGTGTGATTGAGTTTGTAGGAATTTTTAACATAAAGACAACCTTGTGCAAGTGAGTTTTCCAAAGTAGTACAGCATTTTCCCCACCCCTGGCATTCCTCTTTTCCTGAAGAAGAGACACCCACCATCCACTTTGAAGGATCTAGTGTTCTGATCTGGTTGTAAGCAAAATACTTCGGAGATGAGAAATAGCTGGCAGCCTGCTCTGGAAAAGAAAGAATTTGTGCGTAAGATAAATGTAAGTACCGCAAGGGTAATAAATTTTTATTACTGCTGAAAATAGTTCTTACCAAGCTGTGTGCAATTTTCTAAGACTCAATGGAACAGAGAGAGAGCCTGCACCGAAAACTTACATAGGTCCTTTTTGCGAACATTTTGTTTTCATGCTTCACTTCAAACACAGGTGTGTGAGGAAGAACAGCGTGTAGTTTTCTCAGTAAACCAGAATCAGGAGATGTTTTAAATCAAGATCAGGGCTCCATTTGTGGCTTGTTTTTCAAGTTTACTCTGACTCTGAAAACATTTACCAAGTTGAGCTGTTTTCTGAAAAATATTTTCCTATCGTTATTTTGCATGTGCCAAATACATAATTTATTTAACCAATTTTACAGAAATATCTTTCTAAATTATTAGCATTGCCTTTCAAAAGCATTGCCTTTGAAAAGCCCCATCTGCATAGAGGCTGCAGATTCCTCCAGTGCAATTTCAGTTTAGCAACTCAGATTTGCAGACACTGAGTAAATCTATTGAGGAGGTTTTGTGTTCACAAAATCATATGAAGAAGTTCAGTACTGAAAAAGAAAGCAAAAGACAAAAAATGCTTTGATCCCACATGTGAAGTGTGAGATCCTCTGTTCCCTTGATGGGTGTGTGGCTTGGTTACAGGAGGGGCACCAGTGGCATAAGGCAGTCTGACTTCACCAAGTACCTCATGCAGCACAATTTAAGCACATGAAAGGAGCTGCATGTGCTGTGACATGTTCCCCTGTCAAGGTGAGAAGCAGAAATCCATACTGCTCCTGTGCCAGAAGACTCATACTTGGCTGAGTGTTTCTGGGCTGGTTTTGGACTTAATTAATGGAATTGCCTGTAGGTGAATTTACCCAGCAAAGGCTGAGTACAAGTGACTCTTGCTTGTGTGTACCAGCAGCTCTCAGGGTCAAACATTTTGGCCATCTTCACTATTTCCCCCAATTTTCTCTTAAAATTCTTCCTGAGTGTATAGAGAGCATCACACTGTTCTGTCTGTCATCTCCACCAAGATTTGGCCATCACACTGTTCCCTGCCACCCCTCTGAATAATTGCCTATTTTAATTGCCAGGTAGTTCTCCACTCCCATTCCTTAGGAATTCTATGAATTCCTTCTCTTGATCAGGTGCTTTTTTTTTTTTTTTAAATGTCCCAAGAGGAAGTAGCTGCCTCTATGCAAAAATTCTTACTGAATAAAATGAAAGCCAGTTAATTCCATTTTAAGGCTAATATATTTAAAATATTCTTTAGCATGTTTAATACTTGAGTATTTGTTGCAGTTAGCTGGGCTTCATTTGAGGAACATTAACAAGTGAACAATCATTTTATCTGTTCCCCTCTCAGTCTCCATGCATGACAATATCAAGCAGCAGAGAGTAAAAGCCAATAATTCCTGAAGCTAATAAAAGTCAAAAAACCCAAACATTCAATAAGTAATCCATTACTTTTATTTATTTCTGAATATATTCTTCTATTTGTTTCTGAATTTCTCATGCTTCTGATAGAATATTGCAAAATTTTGCTTCTGGAAATCTGTAAATATTGTGCATACCTTTATTATGGCTGCATTCAATATCAAATTTGCATTTGATGAAAAACAACTTTTAAATCCTGCCCAGATTTCTAGACTGAGGATCAGAATACCCAAACTTTCTTTCTGTATTTCCAGAGAGCGATTACTGATTATGCTAATAATAATTAGAGAATTATAGCATTCTTTGAGAGTGTCTATAGGTCTTCTAAAATGTCTTATTTACTCTAAGCAAGTTTCTTTTTAATATTTAATAAATTCCTCTATGGTATTTACCTAAGATATAGAAGAGGATGCATGTGTTCTTCCAGATTAATTTAAATACAGCATTGCCACAGATGAACCATAAGAACGAGTAAACCTTCTTGTTCTGTTTCACATTTTTGCTGATGGTTCAACCTGGAAATATTTGTGATTTCCCTCTGAAGTGTTATTTTAAACATTTGTTTTGCAAAGATGTGCATTGTGCAAAACCTTTAAAGAACATACTTGAAATGTATGCAAGCAATTTTAATTAATACAAATGTATCTGCATGTACTACTGATGCAAAATTAACCAAGAAAATACTCTACAGTATTCAATATTGGCTTATATTGTTATGTTAATGAACAAAATAGAGCTAAGTAGTTTCTAATCAATATAAACATATTAAAATAAAATCCATTTTATGAAAAGAGTTAATTAAAATATGAAAACCTTATTTAAGGACTTTGATTGCACTTGAGAAACATGGCTACATTTTGAATATACCAAAATACTTAGATTGTAGGAGAGAGAGCCAAATGGTTTTAGGTTTTTCTTGTCCCAACAGATAAATACAGGAATGAGTTTCTCAGAACCTGGATTTTTTTTGTTTGTTTGTTTTTGTTTTATAAGATGTCATTAAAAAAATATTAGAGGCAGGTTTCAGCAGGAATCACAGATATTTCCAGACAATAATTTGAGAAGAGAGGAGATAAGAGCAAACTAGCTTGCAATCCTTCTGGTATTAACAGTAGTAACTGGAGGTGCAGCTGGTATAAGAATTGATCTGGAAAATACCTGCATTCTTTTAATACCTTATTATTACTACTAATGTAATCTGGGCTCTTTTTTGTATATGTATACATAGTTGAATTTAGTCTATTGAGAGCATGCTGCTGATTGGGGTGTCAGTATTAATAGAATCATGGAATTATTTGGGTTGGAAAGGACCTGTAAATTCATGGAGTCCAACTGTTAACCCAGCACTGCCAAACCTGCCACTAAACCATGTCCCTAAGTATCCTGTATACAGTATCCTGTGCCCTAATATCCTATATATCCCTAAGTATATCTCCAGGGGTGGTGACTCCACCACTTACTTCCCTGGGCAGCCTGTTCCAGTGCTTCATAGCCCTTTTGATGAAGAATATTTTCCTAATATCCAATCTAAACCTCCCCTGGCCACGATTCAGGGCCATTTCCTATGTTTCTTAACTGGGAGAAGAAATTGACCCCCACCTGGCTCCAGCCTCCTTCCAGGCAGTTGTAGAGAGTGATAAGGTCTCCCTTGAGCCTCCTCCAGTTTAAACACCCCCAGCTCCTCCAGGTCCTCCTCATCAGACATGTGCTTCAGACCTGTAACCAGCTCCATTGCCCTTCTCTGGACACCAGAGCACCTCAGTGTCCTTCCTGAGCTGAGGGGCCCAAAAGAAAACACAGGGCTCAAGGTATGTCCTCACCAGTGCTGAGTACAGGTGGACAATCCCTGCCCTGCTCCTGCTGGCCACACCATTGCTGAGCCAGGCCAGGATGCCATCGGCCTTCTTGGCCACCTGGGCACAGCTGGCTCATGCTCAGCTGCTGCTGACCAGCACCCCCAGGTGCTTTTATGCCAGGCAGTTTCCTAGCCACTGTTTGGTGGCTTGTACTTCTTTATTTTAGACTTTGATCTTTTTAATGAACTATGTTTGTTTTCAGATGTTCACAATTTAACAAGATGGTGATTAGGTAAGCTCCCTCGTACTGGCAAGCCATTTTAGCACTGCCTTTCTGAAAGGAAAAATACACACTGCTGAAAACTGTAATTGAAATAAATGACTCTTTATTCTTTGCTGTAATTACCATAATGTAGTTCTGAGCACAGGTGGGAATTTTCTATTAAGAGGACATGTCTAGAATAAAAAAGAGAAATTGGCAAGGAATCAGGCCAACATTTGTTTCTAAAACAATTCTAAAATTACTTCAGAAATGTGAAATAACAAATAATTTCCTAAATGACAGGGGTTGTTTTTATTTATGCTTTTGTATGTTTGCCTTTTCACTGCTATTAAAAATTTTAGTGGTTTTAGTATTGTATTTTTATATTTTATTTACTAAAAGTGCCCTGCAAACTCCTTTTTTTTGGCTATCTTCCCTGCTGATGTACAGAAATGCTCCCAGATTTAACTGCTTGATTGGCAGGTATACCATTAGTACAAATGACATGCTATGCTCCACAGCAAGCACACACAGACCCTTGAGTAATCACCATATTCATAACTGCTCAGGAACAGTTCTCCAACTCCAGTGTGCACAACCTTAACTCATATCAGTCCACTTACTGAGCCTCTACTTATCACTGAGACCTCCGGGGGAATCCAGTCCCTCTCTGTAAATATTCCATCCTCTGTAGTAATTTTTTTCATGTGTGGAATAATATTCTTTCCCATTTGTTCTTCTCAATCAATAAATGCCCTGAGAAATGAAGACCTAGTCTTTGCTGTACTTTTAGTTGGTCTTGCTGCAAATATTTTTCCTGTATATGTATGTGTAAGCACTCTTAATATTGGTATTGTGTGGAAAGGAGAGACACACAATATTCTTTATGTTTAGATGGTTATTTTTCTTTATTTTTTCTGTCATAATTCATTTTGGTGTCATGGGTCAGGATGCACAGTTCTTTCTGTCTGGTCTGACCTGTTAGGTCAATATTTATATACAAATGATATAGATACATATGTACTGGCTATATTTTATTCCTTCCCAACCAAGCCTTGGTTTGTCTGGTCCCTCACTTCTCATTTCTGTGAATAAATAATCTCAGGAATTTCTGTCACATAAACTTTTTGTGAGATAAACTGATCTCAGAGGTCACCTCTTATCACCGTGTTCAGGGATTGTGTCTCTGGTTTTGGTCAGCTCTGAATTGTCAGGCAGTTGGAGTTGATCATCACTGCAGGTCCCTTCCAACTGAAATATTCTGTTCTATCCCATCCTTTCCTCTCTCAGTTTTAGTACTTTGGCTTTATTTGTGATGCATCTTTTTCACTGCTTGTTTTTCAGGCCATATTGTCTGGATGGAAAAGTAAGATTTCAATAGTTTTACAAAAAAAAATTGGTTTCATTCACCTGAAAATTTTATTTATGTATTCCTTTTTGCAAACGAATATAAGGGGTTAGTCTTTAGTGTGATTACAGCAGACTTAAGGTTTTCATCAATTTCAGTGGCAGTTCCCCTATGAGACCCTTATGTTGAGCAAGTATCAGGAATATGGGTCCTAGTTTCTCTGTCTGCAGTACCTGCTCCTGAGTTAATTTTTAATCAATTAATTCCTTAATTTGTGTGTTGTGGAGAGGGTTTATAACTGATTCTAAAAAAATCTTGTTTAATTTTTCATGCATTTTAGGATCTTGACAGGGCTATAATAAAGAGGCAGAGTTTAGAGATGGAGAACAGAAACCTCCAAGAGAAACTGACTGTTAACCAGAAAGCTTTGGACACCTCAAAGCAGGAGCTGCACAATCTGAAGAAATCTTCCAGCGAGTTGGATGCAAGCTTGAAGAGTAGCAGAGAAGAGGCCAGGACTGCTCAGAGCTCTTTAGAGGCTTTTAAAGAAGAAATTGCTACCCTGCTCAGCTGTGGGTCTGCAATAGTTAAACCTTCTGAGAAGGCCATTTTGGAGAGGATCCAAGAAATAAATTGCAAAGAGAAGAATAAAGAAATAGTAAGTCAGCAACTACTGCACTTGCCCAATGTGTGTATTTATTCTGTTTGGGTTCTGTTTAATTTTATTCATCTGGTAGAGTGTTGGTTCTTTCTGCTTAGGTTTTGGAATTACAGAAAACTTTAATTTTGCTGTCTATTTATTTAAGTTAATAGGGGAAAAGCATCCATGTTTTACTAAACAGGAAGAGTTCAGAAATTAAGGTAATAATAGATTATGTTAAGAAGAAAAGACTTGGAGTGGTCTTTCAGTTGCAACATTGAAATTTGGTTTCTGTGCCAGCAGACATCAAAAGTGGCTATTTGGTTGCTATGATTTAGTAAAACCTGTGAACAAGTATGGATTTGCTGCTACAATGGTGACTTCAAGAACTGACTTCTTTCTCAAAGCAAATATAATTGATGAGTTGCCACAGGCAACTTCTTTCCCTCCAATCCTAAAAACCTGCACCTAAAAATAAAGATTCTTTTTGCACTTACATCTAAACATTATTCAGCATCCAAAGAAGGCAAAAGGAAGTCTCTGGCTTGAGGCATTTGGGCTGGTGGTTTGCAAAGGTGTGTTTGAATGTGTAGATAGAGAAGGGACAGCTCAGGAGGAAGGTGAATCAGAATGCCAGGAAAAACCAGCTTTAATATTCTTGTTAGATTTTGAAATTCTAGCATCTCCTGCTAATGTGAGCAGCAAATGGTTTTGTATTCTGTCCAAGGCTGGAAATAGTTCTTGAAAATATTCTGTGAATTTTGGTGAGGTACTAAAAAAAAACCAAACCAAAACAAAAACAACAACAACAAAAAACACAAAAAAACCCAAAACCAAAACCAAAACAAAACAAAAAACCACAAAAAAACCCCAACAAAACCCCATGCCATTGTCCTTCTTGCCTACCTGAGCACATTGTTGGCTCAGTTTCAGCCAGCTGTTCACCAGCAGCCACACACCCTTTTCCACCACGCAGCTTCCCAGCCACTCTGCCCAGCCTGCAGCAATGTTGTGACCCCAGGGCAGGACCTGGCACTTGGAACTGGCACTTTGCCTTGTTGAACTTCATACATTGGCATCAGCCCATTGATCCAGCCTGCACAGATCCCTCTGCAGAGCCCTCCGACCCTCCTGCAGATCCATACTCTGACCCTGCTTTGTGTCACATGTAAAATGGTTGTCGTCTGAAATTATCTAGTAGCCACATTAAAACAAAAAGCAGGAAAGGGGTTTTTATTTTGCAGGTTGACTGATCAAGCTGCATTAGTCCTAGGAATGAGAAGTTGTAGAGGTCAGAACTGCAGGACCAAAAATGCAGCCTTTATAAAATGATGGATTAGGCATGGGTGGGTAACAAAGCTGAAAGCTCATTTTAGGAAATGCCTACCTTGTGGGTTGTCCCTAAGCCAAGGATGAAAGTTACACCATGATGCCCCAGGATCATAAAATGACAGCTTCTACTCTGCTTCTGTGGTATAGTCCTTCACTTTCTCATGTTTATGGATCTTTGAAGCCTCTAAAACCCCCTCTGCAGCCTGATAAAGGGGCTCTAGGTTCCCTGGCAGTAGTGCATCTGTGGTCACAAATTCTTGTTCCTGTTGGCTGATGTGAAATGCAAAACAGCATAAAATATGTTTGTGGGTTCTTGCAGATTTATTATTGTTTAGTGTTGTCTACTGCACAAGCATCAGTAATTTCTCAGTGGTTTTAGGCAAGTTGGGGGCAAACTGTATTTAATTGCAGTTTGAGTTGGAAACCTTTCAGTGCCATTAAAATGAATGAGAGCTCTGTGTACTTACTGTTAATTTTATTAACAGGAGCCAACAAGATGTTTAAAATTAAGAGGCTGCTTGGAGATTAGTGTCTGAACACTGAGTTTCAAATGCACTATAGTTAACTATGTAACCAAATAATTATATGACATTAAGAAGAATACAGAGGGAAACAAGCAACTTGGTGTATAGAACTGCCTTTCAGTATTTGGCAGTAGTGTAAACAGATGCTTTAAAGTATTTAATTTATAAATAGTTTACAATTTAATATCCATTTCATTATATGCAGGTGTTGTAAAGTTAACAAGAATTAGAAATTTTTCAAAATTGTTCTAATTGCTTGTTTTGAGATTTTTTCCTTTTATCCTTGGGCTCTGGCTAGATTACAGAAATTATTATTACTAATATTTTTTAAAGCACAATCTTTTGAACACTGCTTAACAGTTACCAGTTGGGAAACACTCCTCTGAGACCTAATTATCCATACGTACATTCTCCCCTACATGCTGCATGTATTTTCTAAATAACTTACATTCTTTTTCTAATCAACTCCTCAATGGAATAGTGATTTCTTTGGCCTATTTCAAGGAATGAAAGCTGACTACCAGGTGTTGCTGCTGCGCCCACATCTTTGGAAACTTTGTGTCTGAATTACTTTGTATTGATTTTTTAATACAAAGTAATTGTATTTGATTCATCTTATTTATAGTATCTGCTGTTCATTTTTGGGTGTCTCCACTTCTACAATTTTTGCTGGTGGTTACAGATTTTTCTTTTTGATTTTTAAAGGCATATATTTTAAAGATAGATATTTTGCCCTATTTTTAATAATTTGGTGATTTATCTTTCATATCCTTTTAGCATTTCCCACCTAAGCCCATATGCTTTGTTGTTTTGCTTGCTCCCTAGATGGTATCTCAGCTTGAAACACAATTAGCTAAATTGACTAAAGCTTTGGAAAATCAGACCAGATTGTACCATGAAGCCCTGGAGAGGAGCAGGAAAGCTGAAAAATGTTCTGAGAATTTCCACAATCAACTGAAGCACTTGGAAGAGGAATTATTAAATGGAGACCTGATGCAAGATGGTTTGAAGCTTGAGAAACAAAAAGTAGTTGCACACATTATTTACTTTTGAATGGAAGTCACTAAAGGCAGAGGCACAGCTCATTGTATTACTTTGGTCTACTGGAGCAGTGCAAGTAATGTGAAATAGCAAAGTCAGGTGTAGGGAGTAATAATACCTTGTCTTTGACCAACAATTGGAAGATGTAGCTAAGCCTTTGAGTTCATTACTGTGAAACAAAACAAACAAACCCGACTCCCCCCCCCCAAAAAACCCCAAACAAACCCACCAAGCAAAAAACCCCAAAACTAAACTAAACCCCAAAACCAGTTTAAAAGAAGTCCCTGTCAATACCCCATCAGAAGTCCTTCAATTATCTTTGATCTCAAAATTTCTCTCATCTTTATATCTTTCTCTAAACCATAATATGGTCTGCAGTCTCTCAAGATCTTATCTTGTGTCTTTGATTCTTTTATATTATTAGGCAATTATGACTACTAGGGTTTTTTGTCTAATTCTGTGAATGAACACACTGTTAGCCTATAACTCATTCACATACCAAAGAGTTTGAAAAATGACATAGTACCTGGAAAGCCAAACACTACAGCTATGAAAAGCAAAGTTGCAGCATGTTGCCAGGCCAGGATTAGTGCTTAGAGGAATCAACAGTTTTGTGCTATTTGTTTTGTCTTAGACTATGATAAAATAACTTTTTTGAATGAGGCATCCATCACATTGGGAGAAAACTAGAAAAAGGAGCTGTTCCTTCCACTCTGCTTTGTGAATAACATGTGGCCCTAGATTCTTAAATTATTCTCTACATTTTGCTGCAATGATTTTTTTGCAATTTTTTTCCTGTCAATGAATAACTGCAGTGCTTGTCTCTGCTGCTGCTGTTTTTAATTATTTGAATCATAAATATGAAACAAAAAGGTATTCTTGGTAATGAACAAGTGGTGAAACTGTTTTGTTGGTGTTTTGTTTTTTTTTTTCTTTTTATTTATTTTGTTGGTTCTGTGCAAAGATAATGGTTTACACCAGAAGTAAGAAGAGACAAAGGGAAACAGTTCTTAGTGAGGAGGGTTTTGGATTTTGCAAGAGAAGCTCATTGAGAGCAAGAGACTAAAGCAATTTTTAAAGAGCAGGATGAAAGAAGGAAAAATTGGATTAAATGCTATTAGATATCTGTATGTGTTCACATCAGTAAACCAGATAGAGATTCAATTAAAATAACCTTAAAAGCAATTTGTAAACCAGTAAATTATCTCTTGCTGTTTCAAAGAAGGGCTGAAGGCTGATGCAGGTGTTAACCTGCATCTCCTCAGACTACATCTTATGTCATTCATGGCACCACTGGTTATGGTTCCCTCTGTTTGGAACCTCACAGTATGGGGCAATCCCAGCACTTGCAGCATTAGTTAGGACACAGCTGCCCATTCTGACTTCTCCCTGCCCATGCACAGCCATGTAAAACAACAGAGCTCCAGACAGGAACTGGAGTCAGAAGCAGGGACCTGCCTGTTGCTGCAGAGAAGCAAAGCCCAATTTTTCTTGCTAAGAAGATAAATACAGTAGATCTAGGGATTTATGGACAAAGTAAGTGTTGACTAAGAAAAGAACATATGGAGAGTTTGCAGTTGTGTCAGGAGTGTGCCCAATTACACCCTTTCAGTGTATTATTTCTTGTGGTGTACTTGTACATATTGTTGGCTGACACTATAGTGGAGATTGCTTTTAAATTGTACTTCACGACTTTCAATGAAATTTTATTATTCTTCTGCCCACTTTCCCACGTCTCAGTATCTGAAATTTCTGGAGCAACTTAATGAGAAGATGAAGCTGGACAGTCTAGCAGCAGAGGTTGGATTTGATATGGCCATGGATGTGATTCTGGCCCGGGTAGAGCAGTTGGTGAAACTGGAAGGGGATGCAGTGGTTGAGAACAAGACTCTGGCATACAGCCTCAGAAGGAAGGTATGCAAAAAGACATACCATTCAAAGATAAACATATGGCTGTGTTTCTGTAGTGGCTTGCTAGAGGCAGAAGACTGTATATGTGCAAGGAATTTCAAAGATATCCATGATGTAAAAAGAAGATAGTGAATGTTTGCAAACTGTGCAAAAAGACTGCATGTTGAAATAACTAAACCAACCCGTCAGTTGAATGTGGTACTGCTTTTCACAACTTCTTAAGAAAAGAACAATGAATGGATGTTTATATCTGTATATTTTACTACTTTTTAGTATGCATTTATAGTTCTGTAAACAACTGCCAGTAATATTTAAATCTAAAGGGATCTGCCAAGGAGGGAGGCACATTACACAAACTTCTCTAGAAACTGGTAGGGTCTTGGTTGTACTTCACCAAGAATTGCAACATTTCCAACAAGAACTGTTCCTTCATGCAGTTGTTCCTACAGGAACAAAGCTGTTCAAATTTGGTCAAACAACCCTCTATCATCCTGTTATGACATAGGGAAATCTTTTGGGTTCAGGCATGTCAGACTGGTATAGAGCTGTGAGTTGGGTCTGTTTGAGGTTTAAAACAATAGAGAAGCACAATGAATTTGTAATACAAGGAGTATCAAGTTAGGGTATATATGTTGATACTTCTTCACAAAGTTTTCAAGAGAGGAAAAGGAGTTCAGGTTATAAATGCAACATGAGGATTAAATTTGCAATTATGTAGTACCACAGTCTCTCACATTTATTTTTTCAAATGCCCTTGTATTTGGGAATCAAGTTGAAGGCTCAGAAAGAAAAGCTTGAAAGCAAAGAGCTGCACATGAACCTTCTGCGGCAGAAAATAACCCAGCTGGAAGAAGAGAAGCAAGTAAGGGCTGCCTTAGCTGTGGAAAGGGATGAGGCCAATCTTGCTGTCAGAAAGTTACATAAGATGATAGAGAGGCTACAGAAGCAGCTTGATCTGGCAAAGGAAACAAATACTGATCTCAAAGCCAAGCTGTCTGAAACCAGTGAACTTAAGGTGAGTTAAAAGATTACATTTGTACTTCCATCCATTTTTCTATTCCATTTGGATACAGCTGGACTTAATTTAAAATAAATGTGTTCATGGAGAACTGCTCAAATCTAGGTGGCAAAAACAAATATAATACTACAATATTTTACAATTTGTCTTGATATGCTAAGTAGCATCTGCAAAGCACAATGTAAATTTTTGGGCTTTTTTTACCAGCAAAACTTTTGACAACTCTTTTTAGTACTCTTTCTCCAGGAAAGAGAGTGAACCTTCACTGTGGATTTTCTTTTCTGTCCAGATACCTCTCTTCACAAAACCTGCGGAGAATTAACTGTCTTTGAAGGAAAAATCCTTTTGTTAATTGTGTTGAAATAGGCCTGTCTCCTTAAATAACTTTTCAGTTCACATGTACATGTGATGATTTAATGAAGAACCCAAAAGAAACCACACTAAAGTGCTTATTTGTGATCACTCCTGATATTTTTACTGTTTGCTCAAGTTAGATGAAAAAGTATGACAAATTTAACACTTCCTTATCTTATTGCAGATCAAAACTTTGGAGCAGAACAGAACAATAGAAGAACTCAGTAAGTCTCAAGATAAATTGGAAAGAATGAAAGAAAAAGCTGAGAAACAACTTAGATCTGCCAAATCAGAACTTCTTTTAAAGGACCGTAAAGCTACTGAAGATAAAGAAAAGAACAAAAATATGTTAGAAGCAGTTACCAGTGAGATGAAGGTGCTTAAAACAACCCTTGCAGAACTAGCAAAAAGAGAGAGACAGGTAGGTGTATAGGTATTTGACAAGTGCTAGGTGTTCCTTAGAGGGTAGGAAAATGGTATATCTGGAGCAGCTACCCAGCTGTGCTTTAAATTGTTCCAAACATGATCAAACAAGGAAATTTTAGCTCACACTTGTGAACCACAGTGACAGTTGTGATTGCAAAGCTATTCTGCAAGTTAAGTTTTGCACGAGAATAATAAATACAGGCATCATTTTCTTTGCTCATCACAAAATATTACATCACCTTTTAGAGAAGTATTAAAATGCTGTAAAATCCTAGCATCTCTCTTAAGGTATGTCTTTTTCCAAATATCATAAGTATAAAACTTACCGACTTCTCATCTGTTTCCTTTTGTTTCTCACACATTTCATCTCTTGCACTTTCTCTTTGCCAGTTGTAAGAGATTCAACCAGATTAAGTGATAGGATGAAAGGAAGCAGCCTCAAGTTGTGCTGGGGGGGAGGGAGTTTAGACTGGATATTAGGCAAAATTTATTCACTGACAGCATAGTCAGGCATCAGAACAAGCTGCCCAGGGGAGTGGTTGAGTCACCAGTCCTAAAGGTATTTAAAAGACACCTAGACATGGTTTAGTGATGGGCTTGGCAATGCAGGTTAGGAGTTGGACTAGAATCTTAAAGGTCCTTTCCAGCCTAACTGATGCAACAAGCCTGTGTTACTGTGTCTAGGCCACAAATTCAAAGAGTGTTGGAAAATACAAGAAACACCCCTCTCTCCCTAGAACTTTATTAGATTTCCCAGCTAAAAATTTTATGGCATATGTTGGCCTTAACAGTGACTCTGGATGAATTTTAAGAATGCTATTTGAGAAAATTAGTCTAGAAAAAATTTTTTATTTTTGTGAAGAGAAGACCAACAATCTGGGAATCTTTTTTTCCCCCCGGAAATCTTTAACACTGTTTTGTTTTATAACAAAGGTTAGAAGTTTGAAAGGAAGTTTTAATTTCTTCATACATCTCATGAGGAAACAAAGCATCTGGCATAGAGAAGATATTAATTATATGCAGGAAATTATTCCATGGAGTTATACATTGAGTATTGTGCTAAAAGCACAAATACAAATGTTAACTTTTTACCATCTGAATCCAAGGGGTTTCAAAACACTTGAATATTGTTGGAATATTCTTTGGGCTTTTCTTTTTGGTCTCTTTCTGTTGGAATAAGACCTCTTCTACTTTCTTGTAGTTACAGTGTGAAAATTAAATATAGCATCTGCTTTTTACTTCCTCAAACCCCAATATCTTGGGTTAATGCTCCAAGTTGCATTAATTTCCTGTTTTTTACTTCTGCTAATTTTACTGACTGAATGGAAGGTGCAAAGAAAATGTAGCAGGAGTGTTGTTGTCTGCAGCATACCTTTGTGTTTGAGTCTTTAGTGCTGTTTATTTCTCTCCTTCATCTGAAAGCTGGATCTTTGCAGAGAGCTGCCTTGATCTTTCAATGTAAAGTCTGTATGGAAACAAATTCCAGGTTTGCTGCCTCTTTATCCTGTCTGTGATCCAGATGTTTAAAAAAAATCTTTACCTTCTGCTAAATACTACTTGCCTAGCACACTGTGAAACCCCTGCATCAGTGACCTCCTGAACTAGTGTAGAATATAATATAACATAACATAATATAATATAATATAATATAATATAATATAATATAATATAATATAATATACAGGAACTTAGGGGTTTTGGTGTAACGTTGTTCCAACATTTGATCCAAGACTTCTCATTGCCTAATACAGATAGTTGGGACTGAATTCTCAAATCACAGAATCATGGAATGGGTTGGATTGGAAGGGACCTTAATGATGATCCACTTCCAACACACCTCCCACAGGAAGGGACACCACCCACTGGACCAGATTGTTCAAAACCCCATTCAGTCTGACCTTGAACACTTCCAGGGATGGGACACCACAAGTTCCCTGCGCAAACCTGTTCCAGTGTCTCACCACCCTCCCAGTAAAGAACTTCTTCCTAATATCTAATCTAAATCTCTCCTCTTTTAGTTTAAAACCCTTCTCCATTTTTCTCTCCCTGTATATTTGTGTAAAATGTTGCTTTCCCTTTTGTTGGTTTTTTTTTTGGTTTTTTTTTTTTTTTTGTTTTTGTTTTTGTTTTTGTTTTGTTTTTTTTTGGTAAGCCTCCTTGATGTCCCGGAAGGCTGTTATAAGGTCTTCCTGGAGCCTTCTCTTCTCCAGGCTGAACAATCCCAGCTCTCTCAGCCCTGATTACATAGAAGAAGTTCTTCAGCCCTCTGATCATCTCTGTAGTTCTTCCTGGGAACTGTTCTAAAAGGTCCATGTCTGTGTTGTGCTGAGGACCCCAGACCTCAGCTCTGTTCTGTATTGGTGTGTTTCTGAATCAATGGCAGCTCCTCAGAGTTTGAAACAAACTGCCTTTGGCCAAGTCTTAGAAACGGAGACCTTGTTTTCAGGGAAGCTGCAAACCCTTTTCCTCACAGAGTTAACTGCTTTAGAATTCTGCACAGTGTTCTTGGGGTTGGAGACATTTCAGGACTGTCCATCTTCTCCTTAACCTTAGCCCTTGGCAGGATTGGTGGAGTGAGGATGTTGCCACATCAGAACATGAGTCCAGTTTCTTAATGGTTCTGATGATTTTGTGACATTTTGAGTCTCTTTCCTGCTTGGGAATGGGGATCTTGGCATTCAAATAGAGAACAAGAAAAGCATATTTCCTAAAATAGTAACATTTTCCTCTTTTATGTGTTGATAAGGAGTATTAAGGCATTTGTCATTTTGCCTGTGTAATTTATTGTCTGTTCAAGAGGCCTTGAAGTTTGATAATGGTACATATCGTGAGCTGAGAAGAGTAAATAAGCAGTGATGACAGCCACTTGTGCATGTCTATCCATTTGGAACTGCAAAGAGAAAGCTGGTGTCTTTAATTAATTACTTTACCAAATACTATTCCTATGACATTTTCAGCAGCTATGCACAGAAGAAAAACAAGCATTTTCTTGAGCTGCATCTTGAATTTGGGCTGTATCCTGATTCAAATCAAAGTCAGACTGCAGGATGTGCCAAAAACGTCCACCTTTCTTCTAACCTCCTCCTTTCTTTTTTCTCAAGAAAGTGCAGGGTAGAGGGGAGAGTTGGCAGATGGTGGTCAAGGACAAGCAACTACCTCTGCTCTGGGAAGTGCCCACCAGAGTTTCCAGTTTGCATAGTTTTTGGTCATCTGGGTCAAGTAAAAGTGTGTTTTCCTCAGTTTTTGGAGTTCACTCAGCAGGGAAGATATGCTTGTGAAAGATACTAAAGAAACACTTGGAAACTGTTTTGTGTTTGAGATACTTGACATCTCATCTGTTTGTGCTTTGTGATTTGATGCATGCCCCAAAGGGCTGTTTCTGCCCTCTTCTGCTCTCTGTATTGAGCAACAGCTGAAATGCCTATATTTAGCACTGATAGCACAAGTGCTTGTGTTTGTCCATATGCCTATATGTCCATGTTTTCCCTGACATCTCCTTTGCTACCCATTTGATTTATTCCTCTCTGTTTGCCCTTGCAGCTGGCAGATTTCCGAGAGGTGGTCTCGCGCATGCTGGGCCTCAACATTGCCAGCCTGGCTCTTCCTGACTATGAAATTATTTCACGCCTTGAAGGGCTGATCCACTCCCATCAGCACCACTTCTTCCCCTGTGTCTGCCTCAGAGATGTGGCAAGGACCCCAGAGGAGCAGCAAAGAAACCTCCAGCTTCTTCACTGAACGAGATGGAACAAAGTAAAATTTTCTGTTTGCTTCCTTACCTGCTGGACCTCCACAGAAAACAGATCCCTATTTCTGTTCCCTACTCTAGAGACACCATCTAGGGCTGATTTTTAGAACTTCAACAGGGAGACTGATTGGAATGGGTAGAGTCAAGCCAACAGCCTGGAGATGGCAAACAGAAAATCCCTGGGCAGCTTAATACTTCACTTATGAAAATGATAGGCAACACATCAACAATGCCCTCAAGTTACAGTGCAGAGACATTGAAGTCATGGGTCAGCCAAGGTCAGCTCACAGTTTTGAGAAGTTACTGAGAAGTACTGAGAAGTTACTTAAGTGGCATTCCTTGTGTTTTACCTCTAGGTGACAAGGATGAAATCAAGCAGGGGTTGCTCTGCTGCTATTCTTCTTGCCACCTGGGACATCTCTGCATTTTTACACATAAGGGCTTTAGCTTCAAGATAATTGTCTACAAGTTAGATGATTATCTTAATTTTGGAACAATAGATTTTTTTTCTTCTGTTGGTTTCTTTTGTCTGCTTGTATGGCAAAACAAAAAATTTAATTTTTGCGGCAAGGGCTTTGTCACAGGGTCCCATCATGTGCCTCATATAAATATATTTGGTAAAATTGAGTGTTGGCCTTGGTCATGATGTCTTGAAAAGTTTGCTTCCAGCTGCTGTATTCCTTGGGCAATTAATCCACAGTGGCAATTCTTCTTGGTTAATGAAAAATTATTTTAGAATTCTTGTTCACTACAGAAAATAGCTGAACTACTAAAGTGTTTATTTTCAGAGAAGTGATGATGAGGTGTACAAAACTACCTCTTGGTAGTAAAAACTGCTTTCTGAGTGTTGTTAAACATCATGATTTTAAAAAAATAAACATAGACAATAAATCTGCTTTAATAGTACATTCAAACTTGATTCTGTGATTTTAGTTTTCTCTTCCCATTATATGTTTTGTATGGTTGTGTAGAACAGTAAAGATGACTTAATTATTTTTGTCTTGACCATTTGTGGGCTTTCTACAGCATCTCAGCAAATGACGACCCACTCAGTAAAACCGAACACACTATTTTAAGAAAAATGACACTTTTTCAAGTAAGAGTGGTAATTTTGGTATCTGGCTGGGGACTCAAAACATGTTTTTATTTCATTGGCTTCTGAAGAGTTGTTTCTCATTGACTTGCTGTAAAATAAAGAAATAAACACTCAAGCTTTTGTAAAATCAGTCATTTGAGAAGATAGAAATAAATGTTGCATAAATTCCTATACTCCTGTGGGTAACTGGATCAAAATCAATTTAATTTTTTGTTTTGTAATGTAACATTGCTTTGGGCGGAATGACTTCAACCTGAAAGAGAGCAGGTTTAGATTAAATATTAGAAAAAAATTCTTTTTTGTGTGGGCAGTGATGTAGGGGGATACAATATAAGAAAGTAAAGGTAGTATAGAAAGTAATCTTACCCCATTAAGGAGTTGCAGCTGAGCCAATTATTAGAGATTGGGAACAGGGCTGATGTTAACAGGCTGCAGCTGTAGCCAATAATAAGAAGAGTGCTATAAAAGAGTGGATTGGGTGGTTGAGGGGGGAAACTGGAGTTAGTTGCCTGCTGTGAGGACTAGGAAGAGTCAGTGCCTAGAGGAGCTGCCTACGAGAAACATCAAGGAGGTATGAAACTCTAGCAATATGGAACCCTTGCAATGTAATCACAATAGAACTCTTGCAATATGGTAGCAACGCAGTGAGGCACAGAGAAGTTGTGGATGCTCCATCCCTGGAAGTGTTCAAGGCTGGATGAGATGTAATTTTTAGGCATGATCTGTTGACTGTGGATTTGGAGGGTGGAAAAGGATACAATAATTTTCTAATTCTTTGTGAGATAATACAAGTAGTTTCACTTTGTGTTTTGTTGTTTTTATTGGCACTTCTTTTTGATTTGTTACTAAAGAACAAAACCCATTTTCTTCATCCACATTAATAAATATAATACGAAACATGACTTACCATATTTTGAAAGTTAAGTAAATTGAATTACAAATTCAGGTCCATGCAGCCTAGATAATACATTTATAACATTAAGAAATAGTCTCTGAGAGTGACAAATATAAAGTAAGGTTGCATTGTAAAATGATTTCCTGATGTCTCCAATGAGACTTGAAGTCTTTTGTCAGGTCCATGAGCCTCATCCCCTGGCACCAGCAGTGGAGCTCCAGCCCCACAGAAGCCACCAACATGGGTCTCTAAATTATTTCAAAGGAGGCAGATTTTCACATGAAGTTCACAGCAATGCTTGATCAGGGGTTTGCGTGTTAAGCCAGAATAAGTAATAAAGGTTAGAATAAGTAATAAAGGTTTTCTAATGCTTTTTTTTTAACCCAACAGATTTATATTTTCTCAAGTATTAATGCTCATCATGTTCACAAAGGAATATGATCTATTATCTGACTACTAATATTCCCTGTATTTGCTTTACTTTTGGAAGAGCGTGGACATATTTCTCCACTTAGCCAAAGAAAAATAAATAAAATAAATAAATAAGAAGCCATTTGATTTGAACAAAGTTCAGGTGATTTTTGACCTATATAACTTAAGTAAGCCCTGAAAACACAGACTTTCACTTTTTTTCTAAGGCTTGTTCCATACAGCACTGAAGTAAATTTTTCTTTTGGGAGAAAAATAGAAAAATTCCAAGAGGTTTATGAATGTTTTGAACATTTGTTTCAAATGTTTTCTTCTTTTTAAAACAAGATGCATTCATGACAAGACAGGCATAGCAAATGTGTATTAAAGTTATGTCAGCAGACATCCCTTTTCCCATAGGTTATTTTTATTAGGTTTGTCTGTATTAAAAAGGTGTGGAATTAAGAATTTACTATCTGTTCATAATTACTCTTTTATTGTGGTAAAGTATATAAAATTCTTGACTTATCAACAGAATGCATTCTGAAATAGAAGTAATATGTTAACTCACAGAAAAGTACAGCTACAGAACTACAATAACAGCTGAACTAACTCCAATGAAGACAACTTCACTAAGTGTCAAGGCAAAACTCAATAAAGTAAAATGTTGCAATTGTAGATATTAAAGTGAAATTATTTATATGCTATAAACAGAGTAAAAATAAAATCACAAAGCAGATAGAAAAATGAGTGTTTAGTTTCATAAAGTACGTGGAACTGAATTTTTGCCTATGCATCATATTATTGATAGTACACTATTTGCAACACAGCAGAACCATATATCAGGATATTAATATAGTAGAACCATGGTTCCTCAATGAAATTAAGTACAAAAGGATTCAAGTACTTGCTAAATTAGAATTAAGATGCATCAAGACAGATCATGTTAAATTACTCTTTGACTTCTGTTGCTCTGTGGTTTATTATTACAGAATAAAGCAGTTTGCTTTCTTTTTCACATTTTCAGTGCATCATGCACAATTTCCTGCAGCTGTTCTGTTACTGCATAATTTTGCCTATTATGATGGTGCAGGAGAAGGGAACTATGAAAGACCCAAATCATAATGGATTTTAAGTTTAAAAATAGCAGATGAGGAATCAGGTACATTTTGAGAGAAAAAGTAATGTATTCTATCAAATTTTTCATGTGAAATTGAAGTGTTTTGTAAGACTACAGGTTGTGACTTTTTCTTTTGACCATCTAAAATAAAAAGGGTGAAGAATGAAGCAAAATGAAGTGAAATTCTCTAGAAAATTAGAGAAAAGGGATTTCTTGTATCACTGAAGCATACAAAACAAAATTAATTAACTATGTGGAAAATAAAAAAATGATAGCTTGCCAGAATAGAAACTGGAAAGAATGTTCAAAGATAATCCTTTTCAAATGGAAGATTTCAGATTTTTTTTTTGGTCAAAACAAGTAAGAATCCTCTATGGAAGTACTTTTTTTTTTCTTGAAGGCAGATGAATTTATTAGATTGCACTCATAATTAGTGAGGAATAACTGAGTCAGAAAAAAAAAATCTATGAAACATAACAATGTGTTTGAACAAAATAGTTTACTTTTCTGTCAGTTTTAAAGTCAGTTAATGAGTCCAGAGACAATGAAAACCACTTATTTTCAGAAGGGAACAAATAAAACAGTTGAGATATGCTATTTCA
Source organism: Agelaius phoeniceus (assembly GCF_051311805.1). Taxonomy (NCBI): domain Eukaryota; kingdom Metazoa; phylum Chordata; class Aves; order Passeriformes; family Icteridae; genus Agelaius; species Agelaius phoeniceus. Next base: position 59,663,670 of record NC_135267.1, read on the forward strand.
TTTTTTCCCCTGTGACTACTTACACTTTGGATAAAACAAAGAAGATTGCAAAATGTGAGCCAGTGGACTCCAAATAGGTTCCAGGTAGAGATTCCAAGTATCAGATGGCTTCTGGTAATGCTGGGGATGGGGCTGGAGAGCAGGAATTCTCTGGGGGCTGGATAGGTTTCAGCCCCAGGTTATGTGCACCTTCTATAATTTTTGTTATAATTCAGTGTTTTTGTGAAATTATTTGGGCTTTTTTTTTTTTTAAGGAATGTTAGTACATTGGGTGGGGAGGTTAAGTGCTTGGTTATAAACAAAACATTCAGTTTTCTATTAATACAGTTTTTAAACAGGCCAATGGATGCAATTTAATCTGAAAAAAAAAAAATCTTGCCCACAAAACACTGGGAGCTCTGATTACAAAACAAACAAGTGATGGTACCCCTGGAATGCTGGAAGACCTTCCCCGGGGCTGGCAGCAACATGCCAGCAGAGCTGACTCAGCCCTTTCCCCTCCTGGTCATGTTTTTGCACTGTGAGGAAGAGCATGGCCACCACAGCAGCTCTGGGGGCTGTGGCAGGGCACGGAGGGAGCCTTGCAAATGAAGATCTGGGCACACCAAAGAGGCACCTCTGCTCCCAACAGGGACTGCCCTGCAGCCTGAAAACGTGCTTTGATTGATGGCTTGGGCTTAAGCTGGCATGCAGTAAGGAACAGAAAGAGTATTTCTAGCACTAAGACTATTTCACTGAATATCTCAAAGTATTTCCTCTGTGTACCCTTCGTACTGCAGCAACGATGTAAAAATATGCAGTATGAATTATAAAGTAACTGTATGAATTGATATGGTCAGCCACTCTGGCTGACTTCTTGCTCTTAGAGGAGGTCAGAGACTCATGATTAAACCAACAGGCATCCCAAAGGACTAGCAGAAAAACATGACTGGCAACAACTCTCAGACCTTTATCTGAAGACATTTTTTTTCTTCATCTCTGCATGCTGTATTGGATTTGTTGTCATTCACAGTACCTTTCTCACCTGGATCTTTCCCAGATCACTTGCCTGCAGCAAGTGCTCAGCCCTGTTTTCATCCAGCAAGATTTCACATCTGCACCTTGCAAGGATGGGTCAAGCTGGGTTGTGCAGGTTTGCTGGAGAAATGTGTCCACAGTTTTGCTCTGCTGCCACTTTCCATCCCTTAGACCTGGCAGCCTCCTCCTGCACGTCGTCTCTAGCCAGGGTGTGATCTCTGCACACTGTGTGGCACTCGGCAGACACCAAGACACAGCTGAATCTCTTGTATAAGACTGCAGTGCCTTTTAGATGCTTCCTATCCCTTTTAAGTATTTTTCTGGAGCTGCCAGGGCAGGGATAGTGAGTCCATGTTTGTGTGGGTGGGAGAAAGAGCTGAAAGGTTTTGGTCAGCTTAGAGGATCCTATGAAATAACAGGGCTGTGTCAGGCATACGGCCACAAGGGGACAGATATGTACTGCGGGATCTGCAGGGGAGCTGGAGCTGCGAGAAGGAGAAATAACACGAGGGTGAAATGATGGCAGCAGACAAGCCAGGACAGGTGCAGATTCTTGTGAAGCGGACTGCAGTGATTTTTATAGCAGAAGTACTGCAGCCCTCAATGTAGATGGATGGAATACTGAAGATTATAGAGTACAAGTCCCTAAGAGCTTTCCTTAGAGATCAGTCCAAGCAAAGTTGTACAGAAAAGTGCTAGGCTGGTACTGACATTATCATAGTAATATCGATGCTTACTATTTTTGATATTGTTTGGTATTAGAGATATTTAGAATTATACTTTCATGGTATTAGCTCCAGCATATGACACCACTATGTAGTCCTGCCTGCCTTTGAAAACATGGACTGGGAACAGAGGACAGACAACAGAACTGGGGTGTGTCCAGCAGGAGTGGAGAAGCAGTGTGACTCACATAGGACACAGGGATCTGGATCTCAGCATGTATTGATGACAGTTAGCTGCCTGAGGGGTTGTGGAAGGAGCTGGGAACACAGAGTGTCTGAGATGTACCTCACAAAGTCATGGAGCTAAAATGTATTGATTGATCCAAGTGGATAAAAATATGCCTGAAGACATTTTTCTGTATTTACAATTAGGAACTATTCATTTCAACAGCTCGAGACAGGAGGCTGTGGAGAGTGTAGGAATCAAAAAGAATAAATATTTGAAAAAGCAACCAGTAAACAGACAGGGATTTAGACTAATGACCTAAACAGAAAATAATGTCATGGGTTCAGAACTGCACAGACTAATCCTCTGGTGATAAATCTTAACTGCTAGGCTTTATAAACTTCTCCTGACTTGTGGGTGAACTTCAGGATAGAAACAAGAGGAGCTAGTTGCCCTTGGAAATCTGCTGGTGATGTAGAGGGAAAAAAGGAAGCTGGAATGGGAGGAAAGACTGGCTAAGTGCCTGAAGACTGCTGCCCAGCTGGTTTTCGAATCAAGACAGGTAAGCTTCCTTTCACAGTCTCCCGAAGCTCTACAAATGGCAATGTCTGCACCAGCAAGTGATAGAGATCCAAAATCCCCCCAGCTAGGATAACAGTCTTTCACAACAGCTCTTTTATTCTTAAGTGGTGAGCGTTCAAATACTTTGTAGCTCTTTATAGTGACTTCCTGGCCTAGTCAAAGAAGAGGCTGTATTTCTCAAGAAATGTTCTCTCTGTGGTTTTCCTAAGAAATTGTTGACTGAGCTGGTTTGGAAGTTCAGTTTTCACATGTATCTGTAGAAGTAGTATCATTGCCTGTAATGCAATATGATGCTTTGCTTTTATTTACAGGAGGATGGAAGTCTTCCTTGCCACATGGAAGAATTTATTTATTTCAAAATTCAAGCCAAAATGATTCAGCCCTTCCTAAGAACAAGACTAAGGGAAAACCTATAATTTCCCTATATCTGTAAACAAAAAATGTGGCAATTTGGAGCAATTCAGGCCAGAGTCAAAACTAAGTTTCTTTGTAGCAAGTGTTCCTGGCTTACTTTGGAGCAGAGCAAAGGTTGACACACTTTACTTCTCCCAGTGCTTTTTTCATTAAAAATAAACAGGAGTGGAAGGAGGGGACCGTCTCCAAGCCAGAAGGAAAATGAACCGACTCAGGAAGTTATGGCAGGTTTCACAGGGAAGGGAGGAGAAGAGGGAGGGAAGTTCAATGGGAAAGGCACAGTAAAGGTATGCTGTAAGATAAAAAAAATTAAAAATAAAAGGAGAGAGTATGAGTAGCTGAGTAGGGATTTGGGAACAAGTGTTTGGGAGAGCTGATGATTGGCAAGCAAGCAGCAGGCAATGGTGAGGATGGGAGCACTTCAGAACTTCCTGGTCGTAGACCAGGATGAAAGACAGAGGAGAAGCCAAGGGCAAGAGGCTGAGGTTGAGTCTGTTGGGTGCAGTAACAGGAAACCCAGGAGCAGTATGAGAAATCAGCATTCTCATCTCCAAATAAAGTGGGAAGAATGGAAGGAAGCAAGGTAATGTAGGATGGAATCAACTGTACAAAATGTTCCCAGCATTTCATGCCAGCGGAAGATGGGACATCTCAGCAGTCCCATTATGAAGTAACTTGTTGAAAAATGCAATAAAGTGCAAGGCAGAAGGATCACTGTATCCTCTCATTCTGTCCTTGTGCCAAGCTGCACATCTGTGTTGCAGCTGGACCTGATACTTCCCTGCTTTTCCTGGGCTCATTTCTCAGCTGCATTTCCGGACAAAGTATGGATCTTCCTGCAGTACACTAATCCCTCCAATTTAACAGTTGCTAAAGGAAAAAGCATTTCAGTTCAGTTGCAGCTTGAATGCCATCACTTAAACTCCAGGCTGTTTGATGGACCGTATAGGAAGCGGGTTGGAATCATGCAGGAATTACGTTTGGTGGTTTTAAGATTGATTTCACGCTCTCTTGTAAAATATCTGAATATCGTTGCCACAAATAGTTCTAAATGATCATAAATATAGGGTGCTTTTTTGGCATTAGTAGGTTAAGAGAAATTAGAAATAAAACCAGGAAGTGACAGCAAAGAGAAAACACCCCTGTGTGGGATTTTTCTGGAGCAACCTGTTTTCATTTACACCAGGGGACTTTGAAATTATAATTAAGAGTAGTCAAAATACAAGAATCCCAGATCTTCTAATTCCCACAGAATATATTTGGGTTTGCCTCTCCTGGAAGCTTACCGTAATTTTCCAGATGGGCATGTTGGTTTTAGTTCCACATGATAAACAACAGGAGATGTAAAAAACATTTGCAAAACTTTCAGCCTCAATTTAAAGAAAAGGATACCTCTTTCACACCAAAATATGTCTATAAAAAAAAGGGAAGAGTTGCAAAAGCCCCAAAATATCAGCCAGCAGGAGCCAAGTGCTGTGAGGGAGTGGGAATGATTGGTCTGAGGGATCAGCATGCTGGTTGGCACAGAGGTGTGCAATAAGGGAATGGGACCAAATTGCAAACTGGTGTAGAAGAATTACCCAAATTACTGAAGCCTCCATGTAGTTATGATGTATGTTCCTTATACACATCCAGACACACGATAGTCTTTGTTTTCTAGTATGTAACAATTCCCAGTCCTGAGCCTGTGGTGTGCATTCATCAAGTAAGATGAAGTGATGTTTGCCATATTGATATTTGCCATTGCCTCAGTTATAGGCAGTTCACATGTAAGGTCAATTTGATGTTGATTGTTTGATTACTCTTGAAATCCAGCTGAAATGCCTGCTTGAAACAAATGACATTTTTTTCTGGGTATTGTGGTGCCTTCTAGTGCTTCATCCTCCCACTGGAGGCAATTCATTTACTAAGTGTCAATTCCTGTTTCTCTTGTAGTAGAGCAATGGCAACAGCTTGCAAAAAAAAAGCACATGGGTAGGTCAGCAACACACAGGCAGAAAAGGAGGGGCTTATTTGCTGAAATAAGGTAAATAAGGTTGGGAAGATCTGACAAACTCATGGCAGTACCTGCGATCAAGGTTTGACAGGACTATCAGTGGGGCAATCATATGTGCACAAGTCTGGAGAGACTTTGATCACTCCTATTACAAGAAAGGACTGGAACCGATGGATTTCAGGGGGATTTTTGTCCATCCAGAAGTACATAGTTATGTATCAGAGATCTGTCCAAGGTTGGTAATATTTTCAACGACATAAATGGCTATAGCACTATTTTGGCATCCTGTTTATATCCTCAGCTTTGCAGATAGAAGCTATAGTTAAGTATTTATTTATATTGTTTTTAAAGCTGTATCCATAACAGCGTAACACTGTAGCTTTTAAAAGAGAAACAAAAAAGGCTGACAATTTAAAATTTAAGGAAATTATATTCTATGAAAAAGTTAAATACTTTGGCTACTGTGGAATTGCTTGTTTAACTGCTTCTAAGCGTCCTTTGCTCTTCTCAGAAACCTAGGTAGTCCAAATTAGGTGGTATAAAAAAGCCTGAAGTTTTCAAGAGCAGTTTTTTAACAAATTACATTATATGTGTACTTGTATGTTTTAGTCTGTTACTAAATACTAGCAGGAAACTGAAATGGGTACTTACTGCAGATGTTGTATTTTACTGGCTAGGCTAGTGTGAAGCAGGGAAACATAAGAAGGTAAGAATAATAAAGAAAGGTGAATGCCAGTGCATAATATAATTTAGGAGTTGCCTTTGTAGGAAAAAGCCTGAGAACTCTTATCTGATTTGTTTTCAGAGATGTGATGCACACATTTCCAGCAATTTGCAACTAAAACGCTGCAGCTGACAGGTAAAAGTTAGCATAGTGCTTTTTTTTTTGTGAAGCAGGCAGAAATTGTCAGTGACAGAATGCAAATTCAGAAGTAGTGATGGGAAAATATTGACTGTGTAAACATGGAATGGCCAAAAGAATTGGGAGGCAAAATGCCACCAGTGCTGTTGCTGTCACGCAGTGGGATGTGCAGCCTGCTGCTGAACGGTCTTGTGTCAGTACCTGTGAAGATGCTCTGTCAGGGCTTCAAAAGGTTGACAAACTAATTCAATCAGTTGGTCACTATCACAGAGCTAAAGAATCAACCTATTTCACATGACAGATCAAGTGGCTGCCTTTTCCAATGGGATTTGGTTTAGGTCAGCTGTCAGATGCAAAGAAGTGAGTCCAGCATTGTTACCCAGCAGTTGCTGCCTGCTCAGTGCAAAAGCCTCTGGAAAGCAACATCCTGAAGAGCTGAACACATCCAATCCCAAGAGGATCAGAATTTGCCCCATTAAGGCCAGGTGAGTTTGACCTGTAAAGAACATTATACTGTGTTCGGTATCAATGTAGGCATCAAAAAGAGTCCTGTTGTGGAATCTTCTTCCTTATGCTAAGAAAATGTGGCTGTTTACAAGAACAGCCGAGTTATTAATGGAGTAGAAATTTTCTTTGAGTACTCTGCAAGCTTTAGTCCCTGTTGGAAGCAACTCGTTCTATTTATAGCTTTAGTACAAATTTTCTGAACACAGTTATTGATTCAAATTTTCTTTCATTTTATTGCTAGTGATTTAGCTGAATAGCAAGATAAAGGTACTTGAGCCAAACAACAACCCAACAACAGAAGAGTACAGAACTGAAATAGGGCTTGATATTCTACTGACCAATTAACATTTTTATTCTGGGGCAAAGAAGTACACATTTGCCTTTAACAGAATGACCGACCAAATTGCTGTCAGTCTGCCAATCTGATAAAGGTCAACTACTGAAAACCCAGTCTGTCAGTACACAAACTAAGTGACCTAGGCAGTCAGAAGTTCATTTGTTGTTTTGAAAGAAAAGTACACTTTTTTCATAGATGCATCTGTTCTGCATCAACTACAAAACCTTTAATGAAATTTTATGGTGGAAATAATACTATCAACTTTCTTAATTATACTCCTTGCTAATTGGGGTTTCTTTGGATATCTTGACAACACAAACTTAGTTTAAATAAAATGATATATTTGAAGTCCTTCAAAATGTTTTTTACTTTAAATTTTAGTCAAACAACTCTTCCCAAGACTGAAACTGGCTGAATGAAACTGTCAGGGATGGAAAAGAGGAATATGGCCACTATTCCTAAGATAGACAATTATTTTGTGTAGAGATTCACATTTTAGATTGTAGAATGAAACTTTAACTGTTGCTTACCTATTTTCAAATTACCTAAGAATGAAAATATTTTAAGCAGGTTTTACTCTCTGTAGAGTGCTGGCCGAGCAAACCTGGCTGTGGGACCTGGCAGTGGAGCCAGCTCTCCTGGACTGGTGCTCTCGCATGGCTGATGCTCACCAAAGGAAAGGGCCAGGACTGAGCACCACAGAAACTTGTAGAGTAACTCTCCTATGCAAAGAAGTTTGCACAGGAAAAGTTTATCAGTTACTACAAAGAAATTCCCTTATTTTCTTGGTTAGGAGTTGATTTATTTATTGCAGTCTTGTTTATATCCCTCCTAAGAAAATAATTAAAAAAGATATCATCCTCTAAATGTGGCTGCCTGCACGACCATCGGCTGGACACATGTTTAATTTTGGAGTCAGCCTGAATAGTTGCATCACCACACTGATCTAAATCTCTCCCTGCCATGTCTGCCCAGAGGGAGCATTTTGAGTGTTGCAGCATTCCTCATGCCAGGGAACAAATAGCATTGCAATGTGTAGGTACCTTTTGGTTTTGTAGAAATTTCAGGAACTCACATCTGCCAGTAAAACTATCATGCAGATTAGATGTTCTCTCTTAATACGTAAATGATGTACTTAGTATTTTAACATCCCTTTTTCTTTTCAAAAGTACCACACATGTACATTTTTTATTTGAAAGAGGGAAGCTGCTCCCCCTGCTAAGCTGCAGGTGTCTTAGCCACTTATCTCTTTTGTCCTCTCACTTGCCTCAGTTCTGGTGTCTGTTATCTGCAGTAACTTCTTTCATAAGGGTGATGGTTTTTTACATCCGTGTTCTACCTTTCAAAAAAAAGAAAGCTTAAAGGAATTAAGATTTAATCTGACTTGTATGTAGGATATAATAATTTCCTTATAGAGATGGGAGAGCTTGTTACAGAATAAATTACATAAATACTAAGTGAAAGCACTGCACAGAAATCCTCAATCATAATGCTGAATGTATCTGCTTACATGATTCCAGTAAATAAGCGATTACCGAAAATGGCTGCTAATTCTTCTGTTGCTCAGATGCTGCCAGTTTTAGAAGCTAGAAAATACAAATTTATTGTTGTTTGTTCAATCCCTGTGTTATTGTGTACTTCTGTTCCCTTATTAAGCTGGAGATAAGCAGAACTATTTCTGGTTTATGTGCTTGTTTGAGCAGAATCATCACTAGTTCAGCATTACTGTAGAGAAGAAATTGATACCCACAAGATGTCATATAAGCAAGAGGGCATTTCCCCCCCAGTTTATGCAGTGCCTCTGTGCTGTGAGTGCACAGAGGAGCATGTAAGCACATATTAGCAGTATTTGTGGACATTTGTGGGGCTGACACACACACCGAGACGTGTGTGTGTGAAGCAACAGGTTTACTAAGGAGATGCTGACTTCTCTAAAGTGGTTTGAAATGAATCAAGGTGGCAGTATTGGGGAGCCTGATGCCTCGAATTTTAGCTATCACATCAACCTCTTTCTTCCAATGTGCCTAGAGCATGCTTGTCTGGCAGCTTGCTCTCTCCCAGCTTTCCACTGTCTGACAGACCTCTGGGGGTTTGTGTGATCTTTCTTTCTTTCCTATCGTTCTCCTTAGTGTCACCAGAGGGATGTGGGTAGAGAAGTTGAATGTTGGCACCCTGATTTCTGTCCCAAGAGGACAAGTGGCACTGAAGGAAGGGCTTGTTCATCATGATCCCTCTAGAAGTTGCTCCCTCTGACTAACACATCTTTCCAATTGCAAGTGTATTTCCCTCACCAATCCCAGAGGTTCAGGAACGCACAGCCTCTCCTAAAAAATCCTAAAGTGAGAAAGGAAAACCAGCAACAGCACAGAAGCTCCTAATGATGTGATTTTTTTAGCCTGATTTCTGATTTCCTCCTGAGCAAGAATGCTTAAGAGTGATGATGGTTGATGCACTAAACTATAGATTTTCGATCATAAACTTGGAGTGGTGAGCCTAGCCTAAATAGTTTTCAAGAAAGAGTTAAAAAAAGAGGAAGGTACACTTCAGCTTTTCTTCCTCACTGCCTTCTGAACTTACCTTGCATTGAGCAGATATCAGACATCATCCTGAGGAGATGGAATAGCTATTTCTTGCTCTTTGTTTTTCACAGAACTAAGTCAATTTTTTTTTATTTTTCAAAAAGGAGGAAAAGACCAAAGTAAGGAATTAAACATATCACTCTAAGAACTTCGTAAAAGGGGCACACATTAGGTCATTTGGCCCAACAGTAATGTCTTGATAACACAAAAGTTTATCAACATGTAAATGCAATAGCAATGTTTCTATTAAATCTATAGAAAATAGTAATTGTAGAGCTATTTTTGCTGCACTTTAAGGAATTTATCCTCCACAGCAGTTTTTCCTTGAAATTGTGGAAAGTTTAATACATCAATTTTTATTAATTGATTTGATTGTTGACGTTTATATCATCTACATCAAGAGAAGCAAGATTAAGCTAGCAGACAGCAGAGAAGCCAGAAGAAAATTAGATTTTAAAAGTCTATCTGAATCTCATTTACACTTTGCAATGCAGGTGTTGCAGTCTATTTCTTAACCAGTACATTTTAAAATCAAACTGTGCTCCTTTAAATTGCTAAATAAGATTTCTGCTCCTTTCTGCTTCATAGGCCTCCTCTTTCCTTGAAGCAAGCTTAAATTCCTTCAGGAAACAGGAGGCTTCAGAAATGGAAACACCATGTGACAGTGGGGAAGGGCCATGCTGGCTGAGGAGAGCTCATCCTTTCCAGGGTCACTTTGCAGAAACCCCATATTTCTTAGTGATGGGATGAAAAGGAGCAACAATAAAATATATGTTTTCAAGGGGGAAAGAAATTGTGCTAAACCATCTCAGTCCACCTCTGCCAGCCACTTTATGTTCCCTTTCAATGTATGGGTAGCTCCCAATTATATCTTTGTTTAACTCAAATTGCAAAAATAACCCCTTGTTTGAAACTGTTTCTACATATAAAGATTTATAGTGCTGGGAATAAAAATCATCATCTGGATTTCATTAAGATTTTCCTGGCAAGTAATTAATGCTGAAAGCATGTTTTGATCAAGCATCTCCACTAGCAGCAATGGTAAGTGAGTTAAAAGCAGCTAGCATTATAGAAATAGGTCTACTTGGGCTCTGAAAGTTTTTGCTAGTTTTCCCAGCCCTCAGCAAATGGTGGTGCTAGTACCTTATTTTTCATTCCCTGTGTTTCCTCATTTCATGGTCATATCAGCCTCTTGGTGACTGCCAATGAGCGGATCTCATCATAGCTGAAAATTCAGGAACATGTGCAAAGAAGCCACCCAAATGGACAAGAAATTTGAATATTCTCTCTCCTGGCTTTTTCCTTTAGAATGAGAAGACTGCAGGTATGAATCTGTCAAAGTAGGTAATTAATTTTTTTTGTTGTTTCTGTTTTGATTTATATCTGTTGTGACTTAATTGCATGTCTCTACTTACATGTACAGTAAGTCAATGTAGATTTTTATGTGTTATACCTGTTGTGCATTTTTTGTGTTCTAGACTATGAGAGCAGCACTCTGTCTCAGCCTGCTTTTGGGAGAATTGGCTTTTGGAGCAATAATCAGTAAGATGTGGGATGCCCTTTTCCCAAAGCAGAAATGACAGCTTATCTACTGTACTCCAAGTAAAATACATAGTATACAGCTCCCTGTGAAGTTCCACGTTGCAGAAATACCCACTGGCACCAAAGCAGTGTTTTACACTGTGCACTGGGCTGGGGAGGTACCTGTGAGATAACCTTCCCTTGGTAATGCTTAATAACTTTTTGTCTGTATTCAGTGGGGTTATTGATTATATGGGAAACTATCAGCTACAGGTGTACCTTTGGAGAAATTTCCAGAAAGTACTGATAACTTGGAACATACAGTGTAGCAGCAAGTGTACAACTCCTGTTCATTTCACCCATGGAAAATGACAAGCTGGAAAAGCCGTTATGAGTTGTTTTGAGAGGTCCGTGTTTTATCATCAGCTTGAAATTGTGCTTCTGGCTGTTAGTCACTGGGCTGCCAAAATTCAAGTGGCTTGAAGTGTGAGAGCTACTGGACCTGCAGGGCAATAACGGGAAGGAGGTTATTTTATGGCTGATCTCCCTGCCTGTGTTGTGTGCTTCCCTCTGATAAGGTGGCTGTATCAGCCCCACCTATTAAAGTTGTCTGACACTTCCCATTACAGACTTTGTTTTCAAAGTAGCCAAACTATAACTGTCTGAGTTGAAATCTGACTTTTTGTACTGGTGTGCTGAAGTGCTTCATGTGAAAATTAATCAAAAAAAGTTCCCCTGGTTTGGGGTTTTTAAAAATAAGAATAGAAAAATTGTTTTGCACAGTGAAGATAATCCCCTCTTCGTGGAACTCTAAATGTAGTTGTGTGATCTTCGATCTGCAGGTCATGATTTCATGATCTCATTAGTCTGAGGAGAGTCAGTGTAGGCTTTGTATTAATGTAGAAAATGTGGACCCTAATGGATTTTTTTCACGTATACTGTGTGGGCTGTCAAAGGTATTTTAAAAGTTTGAGCCTATTTGGCTCTCATTCCTTGCCTGAGTGCATCTGTGTTTTCTGAGTGGAGACTTGACACTTGGAAGAGAAGTGGCTATTGGCTAAAGGACAGCTTTTATCTCCATGAAATCAGACCAAATCTGGCAAAGCTGTAAGCTGCTTAAAGAACACGTAATTCCAATATGCTTGTGCTTGCTGGATGTTTCCAGCCTTATTCCCTATAGTTTATCTCTGTGTGCCCAGGCTGGGACAGTTCAGGCTGAGCAGATGTCTCCTGTAACTGAAGTTCTCAAACTGTTGCTGGCTATGCTGGCCCTGGACATCATCACAAAGATCAGGGGCTCTTTCTCTTCATTGCCAATGCTTTATAAAATTATAATATAAAATTATAATATTTAAAAGAATAACAAAGGAGACCTTGGTCCAGAGACCAAGCAAGAGACTAGGACAAGGGATCTGGCTGTAGAAGACCACAGAATACAGGGACTGGGGGCCTATGGAACAGTGAAAACACTGTTTGGGTTACTCTGCTGAGTAAAACCAACCAGGATTTAGTGGTTTGGTTCAACTGGACAAAGAGATTAGGGCAAAAAATGAGGAAGGGAGTTGAGGCATAGCCAGAGGTTATTTTACCACCCTTGAACAGAAGAAATGGGGCTGGTGGGCCATATAGCCAAAGAAGGTGTTTCCTGCAGGGGGAAACTGCAGGAGGGACTGGAATAGTGAAAAAAAGTTCCACTGTAATGTCTATGAGAAGATGAACTTCAATCAGAAGGCTAAGCAGTAAACACTAAAATCAGCTCTGAAAGACAGAATGGGAAGACTTAGGTGTGAGAAGGCACCAGCCTAAGAAAGGAAAAAATAAGAGAAGGGACAGAAGATGGTTTTGTGGTTCCAGTCATTCACATGAATCGATGGATCACAACGACGTCCATAACTGAAAGAATGCTACTTTGTTTTTCAGACCAAAACAACTGTACACAACACCTATTCTAAGTGTTTTTGCAATTCTGCAGTGACAAAACCTCAGAATGAGTGGATTCCAGAGATAAAATATCCCATCCCATGCAGCCTTAATTTTGTCCTTGCTTATTTACGTCCAGAAAATGTTTCCCTTTGCCTAACACATGCACAAAATAGGGGGATGGAATAGTCTATGAAAGTTCATGTCACAGTCATTTTAGTAGCAAAGGATTTTGATAAATATATTATACTAGCTGGCACAAAGTCCCCCTGAGCTAAACAGTACATGATATTTTAGAATAGATTATGAAATAAATAATTTTTAAATCTGAGCTATTCTGTTGGAACCAAGAGGAAAATGAAACCTATGTTAAAGTGTATTCAGCAAAGTGGCAATAGAAATCTACAAATAGAAATAATAACAACAACTAGGCTAAGATTTGATGTTCCTTTCCTTTGAATGCCCAAGTTTACACCTCTGTACTTGTAATGTTCTTCTAATTCTTGGAGAAATTACTTGCTTTTCTCCACAAGACAGTCCAAAAATATTATAATATTTCATGCAGAGTGGATGATACTGGATCAGGACCCAGGAATGAATACAGGAGTCACTAAACTGCCCCTCTAGGCACAACCTGAAGGTGTTTAAAGGCTGTGTATATCTTCCACGTGAATTTGAATTACTGCCATGAACTCTGATGGGTGTATTTTCACCCAAAGATCAGTATTTAATTAAAATTATGTGCATTAAAATATGGTGCTTTTTCTCCCCGTCACAATATTGCCATAGTGCTATATGCACTATATTGTGCGTATAGCTTTATTTTACTTTTGAATCTGCTTGGAAGAACTAAGTGTTTTGTGTACCTAACCTTTTGCAAGTTTGTTTCTGTTTGAAGATTTTGCCAGCTTAATAAGCAGTAAATGAGCTCCCTTACAGAACAAACCCCTCATGTATTCCAATATTCTTTACCAGATGCTGTCAGCTTGTGCCCAGAGAAGGTGAGCACCTAAATTAGGCGCCTCTTAGGAATGGTCTCTGGTTGTCTCCTCAATGGAAAGGATTTAATTTGCTGTTTAGGACCCACCTCCTTTCCCTAGTTAGCTGTGGCACTAAAATGAGATGTGCACAGTGTGATGTATTTTGGTTGTCTTCTGTTACTGCTTGGAGTCAGTCTTGTTCACTCTCACCAGGGCAGAGCTGCCATGAGAAGCCTTTAATGATGAGCCTTCCTTTCATCAGTTGCAACAGAGGGCCCACATGCTTCACCTCCCAAAATCAGAGCAAATTCAGCCACAGGCAGGTGGAAGGTGTGTGATTTTGTAATTTACAAGGTGGATGGTTGTGTTTTTGGCGACTAAACTCAAGCTTGAATTCCCATTAGGTCATGGCGATTGTAATGGTAAGAAGGGAGAGACAACAATGGAAAAATATATTTTAATTGGAACAAAGTTGTGATTATGCATGTTCCCAAGAACAAATTCTGTTTGCTCTGTGCCAATAGCCGCTAGCTGCACTTAGCAATTTGGAAATTTTGAATTCCAAATAAGAGCTTTGATTCTGTTATTTTCCCACTTTACATGCCTTAAACAGACAGAACCAGCAAGATGTGAATAGGCAAGATTTAACTTTTCCAACCAAGTAACACACAAATGAAACCATATGACTACAAACAATAGCTCTTGTGTCCTATTCCTGCTATTTGTAGGTCCATATATTGTTCCTTTGGCTAGCTACCAGAACTCATAAAATGCTTTTAGGCAGCTGTGTCCCATTAAAGCCACATGTTACATCACATCAATAAGGAACCATAGAAGTGCAGGGCTGACAGGGATTTTAGAAGACTGCTTTTTTATCTTCATAGACTGGGAAAGGATCGAGCATGCCACCCTAGAAGATACTAAAAGCCCTCAGAGGAGCAGATTCCAGAACTCTTTAGACTATTTTGGTATTTCTTTTCTCTGTTAGATAACTCTTTGTAATATCCAGCCTTAGTATTTTTGCATTTTTTTTTCTCATGGTGGACACTGCAAGCTGTTGATTAGCATCTTTTTATAGAGCTCTATTACTTATTGTAAGATCACTGTCATATCTGGTCCCAGCCTTCACTTCAGAGAAAAGAAACCCAATTAGCACGGTCTTTTTTTATCTTTTCATCACCCCTTCTGTTTAAATCCTCTAATACTGTTACAGTTCTCTGGATTCTGATTTGTTTAATTTTTTTCTTGGGAATGGATAAAATTAATTCTTCATCTGAGGACCCATCAGTGACAATATAGCAATCAATAGCTTTTGCTGCCTAGTTCAAAAATTCTTTCTCTTGTGTTTGTGCATTTGATTATATTCTATAATCTTTCTATAATGTAAAATTAATATAAAACATAGAAATTAATATCTGCCCCAAATAGAAGAACACATGGGTCTGAGTATTAAAAGAATAATCTTTTTTTTAAACAGTATTTTTGTTAACAAAAAATTATGCAATTGCAAGGAGGACTTTTGTTAGCAGTGTCTCTTAAGTCACAGATTTCTGAGTTTTGTTCATACACTGAGATTAAATAGGGAACAGTTTAAAAGCTTAAGACTCATCGCACTAAAAAGAGATGAATTAGGGGGTGTTTGATAGAAATCTTCAAAGTTATGCATGATGTTAACAGTTTATAATTTCTTTCAGTACATGAAAGATAACAGAAGCCAGCTTCAAAACAAGAAGAAGATGGGTTTGTTTTTAATGCAGCAGTCATGCAGCAAGTAAATGTTAAAGTGTGTTAAGGCTAATTTATATGTGTGGTAGTTTACATATGTTCAAGGACTTGTGAATAAGTTTGCCAAAAGTATTATGTACATGGTTAGTAAATGGATAAATCAGGGTCAGTAAATGGACAAACCAGATCCATTCCACAAAATACTCTGAGAGTGAAATAGCTGGAGCACAATAAGTACTCAGAAATACCATGGGTACTTGTTCCCTGAGCATCTGCTTCTGTTCAGCTCTGAAGATGACACTAGAATTGCCTTGTCTGTGCACCTGTCTGCACCAATGGACCAGTTCCAGTGCTGTCATGCTACCAGGAACCCAGGCAGTTTCCCAAGAGTGTTGCCTTTTCACCAGAGTTTGAAACTCACTTTTTTTCCCCTGAGAGGAGAAATACTATCTCCCTACCTCTGAACATGTTTTCTTTAAGGAGATATTCATAGGGGAATGTGTTTGAGCAATTTATGAGTGGCAAAGAATGAAATCAAATATATGAAATACCATTATGATTTAGCAGAACAGGAAAGAAAATGGGCTCTCCTTCATTAATTGTGATTTAAGAAGTTACAGAAAGCATATACTAAAAATCAGAGAAACTGAAGAGGAAAAAACCTAACCATTCTATTCTGTGCAAGCTTTATTCAAACAAAGGACAGCATTTCAGAATTAGGTGTAGCTGTGATATACATATCATACAGGTAAGTTCTAATCTGTTCTTTCAAATTTTCTTTGCAAAGTATGGATACAATAACAAAGGAAGGGAAGAAGGGCAGTAAAATGAAAGATGCTAATTGAGTAAAAAAATTTTGAAAGACTGAAAACTGAAAAGATATAACTTTAATATTTCCTTCTTTGCTAGTTAAGATCCTTTATAATCTGACAAGTGTCTGTACCTTTGTGTATAAATTACTTGTTGAAAAGTAAGACAACATTAGGATAAACTTTAAATGAAGGCTGGAAGTTGAAACAAGCTTCTAAAAAAAGCCCTCACAAAATCCAACCCCCTTACCTAACAAATCATGTCTGTCTGGTGCACCAGTGGAAGACATCAAATCTGCAGTAAGGTCAATGGCACGCAGCATTACCAAAAAGAGACATCTGTGTTTCAGACCTTGGAAAACAGATAGCACTTTAAAGCATTTGTCTGCACTTCTTAAGCTCATTCATGGGCATGGAGGAGTTGCACACAAACATTCTTTGAAAAAATACAGACAAAGTAATTTTTGTATCAGTGAAAAACTCAGAGAGGGCAGTAAATCATTCAGAGGATCAGCCTTCTTTTCTGTCTAGCATAAAGGACTAAGAGATTGGGTTTGCCATACAGCACAAGGTAGAATGTTTGGACAGAATTTGTGGAAAATAGTTTATTTTTAAATTCAGGACAAAAGGCAGAGCTCAGGATGGCTATTCTTTGGCAATCAGATAAGAGGAAGATTGATCTTCATTACATGGAGGTTGTGGAAGCTTTCTAATTTAGAACTCAAGGTACAAGAAATAGCAAAGTTGTTCTTCAGACTTCAGTGCAAATTGTGTTTTAATCCTCCCTGTTTTTTAATCCTCCTAGAATTTTTTGGTTAAGGAGTAATGTGGTACTTTACAAAAAGTACTAAACAAAAAGTAAACAGATGAAAAGCTACTTCAGATGGCATATTTTCCATAAGTATGATTGTTTTAAAGTTTATTTTTTCTTTTTTTTCTTTTTTTGGTCTTCCAATGGGAAATTTTCTTTGTCAATATCTTTATGACAAAAATAGTTCCCCCAAATTCATATAATGCCTCCATGTCCCAAAGCCTTTAAGAGAATATTGCCCCATTGTAGAAGTCCATGCAGCATTTTTTCATTTTGTTGCTACACATTTCAAAAGATCAAATCATTCCCCTCCAAACCTCACAGCTCATCAGTAGAGCAGTGCTGGAGCTGTAGATAGAGAAGCCAGCTCAGACCACGCAGTGAAAGCACCTCTTTAGTGTCCACCTCTTGATTTAGCAATCCTTGGGCTAGCTAATTCCTGAAAGAGTCACAGTAGCATGGATTTTCAGCTGGCCCAAAAGATATACTCTCCACAAGGTATTCCCCTTATACCTCAGTGGCTGGCCCCTCCTCTTCCCACCCCTCCACGTGTCAGGGCACCCTATGCAGTGTGCAGCCAGCGCTGACAGCGCGCACTGTCCTCTCTAGACGTAGTATGGGATCCTGTCCTGGTTTTGGCTTCTTTTCCTTTTTTTCTTTTCCTCCCCTATTGTTTACTACTGGGAGAATTGTCAGAGTTCATGGTGAGTCAGTGGTAACCATGGACAAGCTGGCCTGAATTATCTATCAACTAAAGAGGAATGGAAGGTGACTGGAGAATTAAACAGAGTTTTTTCCGCAAGAGGTTAGTATGTCAAGAGGTTAGTGCACAGCTCATGGGGTCCAAGGAGGAACATCATCATGCAGTGTTTGATTTACTTATGTCCATTGACACAGGGCTCAAAGACTTTTCTTTTTTTAATAGAGTTGGAGGGCATTAATGCAATAAGTAAACAAGCATGCTGTCTCTTCTGTCTTGTGAATATTAAGTAAGACATGCCTTAAACCTTACCTTATTATATTATTATCGAATTCTCTGCTCTTTGCAAATGTTAAATGGTCATAGCAATGTAACTATAGATAACTTCACTGAATTTGGCAACGTTGCTATCCAGACCAGCTGGAATTAATTTTTAAGATATGATTTTATAAGAAATCTAGTGCTCTTCTTACTGTCACATGGTAATTCACTTCTTTCACTAATTTGATAATTGGTTTTTTGGAAACGGACATGGATTTCTGGCAAGCTTTTCTATAATTTAATACTCTTTGATTCACATAAACCTATTGCTAGCCAGTAAATAATTTTTTAGCATTTGTTCCATTTGTTGTTTAACAATGAAGATAAATTTACAGGAAGATTACCAGAAGTACCCTCTTGCATTTTTTCTTTTCTCTTTTTTTAATGCCATTTCCTTATTTTTCTCCTTTCTTCCAGTATCTCCCTAAATACTAATAAATTTTTTAGGAGATTGGCAGATCTCCTCTACAAGATAATGCTCAGAATTTGCTATGGGATTAACTGTCTGCACTTATGTACAGATGCACAATTCCACTTACCTCCTGCTCTCCTGCAGGCTTTTCCTTCTAATTGCAGAGCCAGGGAATGAAAGCATCTGTAGTGTTGTGGGAAAAAACGTGGTCCTGTGCTCTCGGGGAAGCTGAGATCCAGTGTGAGCTTTAGGATGGATGGATGCGCCCGGTTTCTGCAGCTTTAGCTGCCGTGCTGGTAGGGGTCATTATCCCAGGGATAATGTAGCGGAAAGGCCAGAAGCACACGTAGGGAATCCACGCTGTTCAGATGGGTGAGCTGAAGAACAAGCTTGCCCAGGATACCGGACTCTTTAAAACTCTTTCTGGTGACAGAAATCATGCAGGGTCACTCGAACATTTTCACACGATTTGATGGGACAAAGCCGTGTCTTCAACCACAGTTGACCTGCATTCCTAGATACTTTGCACTGGCCTTCAGTAATAACTTCTGAAAAGTGATCCAAATATGTTTGATGACCAACCTTTAAATCCTCTGCAAATGTTGTACTCCGAGATTTTTACTTCCCCACCTCTGATTAATTGGTGTGATCAGATCATTGCAAAGTGCCTGGATCACTGTGGAAATTTAATGTGAAGTGCCAAGGAGTGCCAAGTGTCTTTTGCAACTGCCCTGCTGCCAGATTAACAAGACAAAGATTGCTTTGGCTGCCTCAAATAGTGCCCTAGGGTATAATCTATCAAGTCTTTATCTCTAAGAGGTGTTGTTTCGGGTTATCCTCAATGAATAATGAATTTGGAAATTCTTTGTCATTATCAGTTATGCAAGAACTGCACTCTGCTTTTTCTCTAGGTTGTTCTTTTCTTCCTAATTATCAATTTTATCATCTGCGATTACACCTGGAAAGCAAGCAAAAGTAAACGTTCTTAAATCTGGCAATAATCCACAATCTTTCCCCCGAGATCTTAACTTTTTTTGCACTTCTTTGCACTTCCCTCTTCATGCAATTAATTATTTCCTCTTTGTTACTATTTTCTAGTGCTCCTGGGAAGAGTGGAAGGAAAGGGAGGAGTGCAGAACAAGCACCAGTTTTTTTCTATTTCAGATCATTCCCCTTTCCAGCTTAGTCTAAAATCCTGTTGCATTTCTCACAGATGTTTACCCATTAGCTTAAAGTAAACAGAATTCCTTTCATCGATTTCATTCCTCTTCCTTTTCCTCTTCCTTGTTCCTGTGTCACCCTTGCTATTTTTTTTTGGCACAGGGGAGGAAGCTAATCCTTCCTATTGCTTGTGCCTGGTTTTCAGCTTTGCTTGGGACATCTTCGCTGCATGCAGTTCAAAGCTGAATCACTAATTAAAATTAAGCTCTTGAAGTAAATTTGAAATTACTTTAAAAAAAAAGTAAATTTTAATTAATCTCCAAGTTCATTCAGACTCTTTTATTAGATGGTACTGCACACGTAGTAAATTTTCAAGCAGCTCATATTTTGTGTTTTCTCCCCACTGAGGGCTTCACACCTATGCAGGAGTAAGTCCTTGTTCCCAATTAAATCCAGAAAAGCTCTCTACTATGGTGCTTTGTGATCTGTCTTGAAATGTCCAGCCTCTGGGATGTTAGCCCAAATGTGACAGCAAGCAAGTGCAGAGTCACTGTCTGCACAGTCCAGGAATTAGAAGACAAAACTTCTGGGTTTGGGCATCAAAGTTTCAAGAGGTCTGGACTATCTTCCTTGACATGAGGACAGGATCATAAAATCATTTAAGTAGGAAAAGACCTTTGAGTCCAATCATTAACCCAGCACTCTCTAATCCACCACTAAACCACATCCCTAAGGGCCAGATCTATGTATTTTTAAAGTATCTCCAGGGATAGTGACTCACCACTTCCCTGGGCAGCCTGTTCCAATGCTTCTTTAGTGAAGAAATTTTTCCTAATATCCAATTCAAACCTCCCCTGATGCAACTTGAGGCCATTTCCTCTTGTCCTGTCACTTGGGAGAACAGACTGACCATG
Organism: Agelaius phoeniceus; assembly: GCF_051311805.1. Taxonomy (NCBI): domain Eukaryota; kingdom Metazoa; phylum Chordata; class Aves; order Passeriformes; family Icteridae; genus Agelaius; species Agelaius phoeniceus. The sequence goes on from NC_135267.1 coordinate 59,684,129, forward strand.
CACCTGGCTACAATCTCCTTTCAGGCAGTTGTAGGGGCCTCACCTGAGGCTCCTTTTCTCCAGGTTAAATAACCCCAGCTCTCACAGCTGCTTCTCATTAGACTTGTGTTCCACACCTTTCACCAGCTCCAGTGCCCTTCTCAGGACTTGCTCCAGCACCTCAACGTCTTTCTAGAGGTGAGGGGCTCAGAACTGGACATGAACTTGAGGTGTGGCTGTGGAGAACAGATGTGGAGGAACTGGAAGGAAGATAGGACTTCTGGCAAGTGTCAGACTTGGAGAGTATGCCTTGTAGCCAGCTACCTCAGGCTTTTATTGTGATTTTCACAATACAGGAACTTTGTTAATTAGAAAAAGGACAAAGTCATATGATTGCATTATGTTCCTCTTCTCTTAAAGGTGAGCATCTATTCTTCACAAATGCACTGATCAGTTATAAAATTTTGCCCAAAAGGTAAAAACAAAATCCCCCAAACCAAACCCACCAGAAACCCTAGTACATAACTTTCCTGAAACAAGAGAGGACTTTTGGATATATAGGATTAGCAGTTATGTGGAATGACAATTTTGGGAGACAAACAACCAAAGATTGGAAACATGGAAGACTGAGGATTTTGTTTTAAAGTAAGATATGCTTGAAGGAGATGAAAATAGGAGTGCATAAGGACAGAATTACATCACCTAACAGTGCTTGCTGAGGTGCACACATCTTGGTTTTCTTTGACCCCTCTGACATAGAAATATGGCAGTATTGGAGAAAGAACCTCTTACTACTGCACTAATTAAGATTGCAAAGACAGTATTTCTGAATTCTGTGTGAGTTAGATCATAAGACTAGAAACCTTACTGATATGTGAAGTAATAATTTGTCCAGATAAATAAGCCAGAACCTCTGAGATTATGTCCCAGTAGCTGTAGTCTGCCTGAACTCTAACAGGTAAGGTCACACAAGGCAGCCAGGGAGCAGCAAGGCTGGCTAGTTAGGGCTCTACATCAGCCGGGCTTCTTGCTTTATCCTTTATTTTCCTCTCTCTTTCTCTTGCTGAACTTCTGGCTGCACTCTTAGCCCTCTTGCAGAGCTCACTTGCCCATGTTTCTGAGAAGCCTTCAGGCAATTTTGTGCAGGGTTAGTGGTGAAAAACAGGTAACTGAATCTCGGTAAGATTTATGTGAAAGGGCAGCTTTATGGTTTAAGTGAAGTGCCATTAAAGGATTCACTCTCTCTGACAGAGTCCTGTGAAAGTAAGTTTGTCAGTGGTGCTGTTGATTGAGTAAGTTTGCCTGAGTTGGACTTCCTTGGATCAGTTTATCCCTCAGCAGCCTGGTGGGATGGCTGCATGGATAGAAATGCATAAAAAACTCTGAGCAAGGTGGCTATTATGTTCATGCAGTGTGAATTAACTTATTAGTATTTAATAAGCTTAATGCATTGTTTTTCCCCCTCCAATTCACCTTTATTTCAGAGAACTCCAAATAAAGAACAAAGATTTTTTCATTTTCCATCAGCAGTGACCTCTTAGGGTACAAGATTCAAGGAATGTTCTTGGCTTCTGTGTTAAAGAAGCATTCATTTCTTCATGCCAGTTAAAGAATACCAGTCCCACAAATTTAGAAATCAGTTTGGATGTCCTTGTAAATTTGTCAGTATGTTCCTTTTTATTTGTTTGAAGTCTCAAAATAATTGTTCTTTGATGTTTTTAGGGAATCTGAAAACAAGAAGGTGGTAATATTTTTTGCCCTTTTTATTTATTTTTTTAAAAGTTATGTTAAAAACTAAAAGCACTAATTTTCTTATATCCTGTTTTCTAAACAGAGGTGTGCCAGATTTTTTTCCTTCATTTTTAATTAAAAAAGTTTTAAATATGTATTTAAATATAGAGTGCTTTTAAGGGTGAATTTACTGATAGTTTCTGCCAAAGTGTTCTGCAAAAGAGGATTTAGAACAGGACAGAAGATCCTTGTTTTAGTAATCTTTCTGGTTTCTCTGTTCAGTTTAGGCTTTTTGTAGATTTTTCTCAAGAGTGTTTACTGAAAATACAGCATCTTAAGCCAGAGCTAAGAGAGGAGTACTTGGGTTCCTGTGACTTGAATAACCTTTCCCAGAAACATACATGTATTCTGGTTTTTGGAAGCTGCATCTGGCTCAGGAAGCCACCTCCACAGATGGAAGTAGCTGGAGATGGCTAAGTGTGGGGGGAATTGCCATGGAAGCTTACCTGCTCCTCCAAGCCACCTGCTTATAGCTGTGTTGGAAACTTGCTACTGGGCTGTTGTCTGACCCAGCATGGCCTGCCCTATCTACTGCCTGATGGCCTGGATTTCCCTGAATGTGGAGCACAGGGTTTGCTCTCCAGCACTGTTTCCACAGGGACTCATGGGTGAGGGTTGCTGCAATGGCACGTCCCTGGCATCCAGCTGGAAATCTGCTTTCTTGAGAGCCATCCGCTAAGGTGTGGATGTGTAAGGCTCAGTTGCTGGTAATTAATTTTGCCCAGTCTTCAAAGGGGAAAATGATTGAATTACTTTGGTAGCTTCAGTCTATCAAGAGAAAAGATGTGACAGAAGCATCTCATGGCACATTCCACTGCCAATGTACCCTCCAAATCTAATCATTACAAATAGGGTTTGACTCAAGCACCAAGAGAATACTTTTACGAGCTTGGTCTGCAACCTTGAAATGTCAACAGAGAAACTTGAACTCTTGTGCTTAGTTTTTCTCACCTGTGTCCTGAAGGTTTCAGATACTATTTCATACTTAAGGCATAGAGTGCTGGGCCTGTGGAAGATGCAGGCCAAGACTGAGAGGTCTTTTTGGTTGCCTAACTGGGAATCAGATATGGTGCATATTAAACTAGCAGCACTGTGCTGTCTGAACATTCACAAATGTGAATGTTTGCTGGTTTCTGGCTATCTATGTGCATTGGTTTCCTCAACCTACTTAGGACCAGCCACAGCTGGGTTTCTGAGTGATAGAATGTATTTCCTATTTTTCCTTACAGAAGTCACAGGAGTCTCTGTGTTCAGGAGTAGGGTGGCGGCTGTTTTGCTTGGCAAATCACAGATTAACCTGTGTACTGCACTCATGGATGCAAGTGTGTGTCACAGCTCATCCCTTCCTTTTGAACAGGACATAAGCAAGCAGTGAGAGGCAGCAGAAATTTCTCAGCTGGTAAAATTCCGATTTAGTGAATATGAATCAAAGTTTTGGAAGCAAAACAGCGAGCTTTCCTTTTTCAGAGTTTTCTCTGTTCCTCTGTTGAAAACTCAGGCACAACATCTTTTTTCCATTAATCCTTTTACTGTTCCCTGTCTACAGACCCTCTCTTCTCCTTTAACACCTGACTTCTGGCACATAAAAGTAATAGGTCTGGAAAAGGATGTGGATCTGAAGTGGAAGAGGCAGTACATGCCTCATGCCAATGGAAGGAGGCACAGGTTGCTATGGAACTCAGCCTCCCCAGGAAGAGGGAAAGTGCCCAGGCAGGTGAGGTGTCCATCCTGCTGGTTTCCCTGGCTGCTGCACCCATCCTGCCCTGGGTCTAAGGCCAGAAGAGCTGGCAGCACTTCCCATTAATGCTGGGAAAGAAGTAAGAGTTTGGGAGCTCCTGTACAACCCATAAACAGGTAAATCAATGTTTAAAAGTGCTTATAGTTCCATGACAATCAAAATATTTAGATCCAATGTTTTTTCTGCTAGGTGCTGGTGATTATGCTATGTGCTTGAAGTTGTACCGTTTGTTGTTGTATTTATCTTCATCATATTATTTTGGAACCTCAAGCTATTTTTCATTTTAAACAGATTGTGCCCTCTAAATATTGATCTTGTTGAGGCTAAGTTAAATAATGACAACAGTATTAAAAATTCCTTTTGACCTAACTGTTGACATTAATAGCTAGTGACAGTTTCCTTTTCCTATATAGACAATGTGAGTCAAATGAGCTTTCCTATTAATGTGCTGTTGCTTTTCTGGTGTAATTTGAGTTTATTTTCTAAATTTGCAACATGGGCAGCTTCTGCAAGGATCATCTTGCTGCACATTGATCCAGGTTAACATTGTTCTTGGAATAGTGTGCATGCAGTATTAAATGCTTTAATTCTGTGCCTGATTTACATTCACATTGTCCCTAGAGTTAGCTAGGCTGGTTAGTACATTTAAAGAGGGATGAAATTCATGTCAAGAAAGCCCAATGTCGACCTGAAAATGTATTTATAAAATTCATTCTTGTCCCATCAATTTTTTTCCAGTTAAAACTTTATCATGAAAAAAGCATTATGAAACATCATTAACTTTCTGGATTTTTATATTAATGATTAAAAAGGTTTATATTTTGTTAGAAAATAAGCTTTTGTTTTGAAATTTCTTTAATGATATTTGATAGTTTTTCCTTTTCAAATATTTTTGTAGCCACTTCCTTTCTGTGAAATAAAATATTTTGATTATCTATTGATAGCCGCTCTTGTACTTTAACATTTCAGCATTTCCATCTGGTGCTCATATTTAAGTGAAAAGTTGGAAGAGTGAGGGCAGAAGAGAGAAGAGACGATACTTTTACTTTTCCCTAAATTCCTGCTACTAAATGGGTAGTCCATACCTTTTGCATTTTCTTGATCTTTCCTCTTTCTTTGTTCTACTCCATCCCACACCCTTTACTTTACTAAGCCTTTTTTTTTAAGAATTAGCTACAAAATTAGAACAAATCTGTGATTAAAATATGCTACTAGTGTTAAAGGACAGGTAATGAATTGTGATCATTGAGTTTCAACTGAAAAATATTTGTGTTTTTGTTTTCCCTTAATTAATTGGTGGCTTGTGTGGGTTACTATTCCTGTAGTTTAACTGTGAATTCCAATACCTACAGTAGTTGAAATTTTTAAAATTTTATCTTTTATAACCTCTTTTTATAATTTTCTTATCTCTTTACAAATATTGCATCCTTTAGGCTGTATTTTCCTCTATTTGATTGTTAGGAACGTATGGCTTTTTTTTCTTTCTTCTCCTTTCTTGTTCAAAAATTAGAGGAAAAACATAGTTGTTCACAATATTTTGTTATAATAACAAAAAAAACATCTATGTACTTTAGTCATAATAAATAGTCCCATATTAACCTGGAGGTATTGAGTAAGCTGAGACCTCAATATATTGCTAGTCTGTCACTCATAATGACAACATCTGTTTTTGGCAGGAGTTCAACATAGCAGATTTGAGTTTCATGACTTCAGACAGTTCCTAATATTAGAAAGAGAGACATACACAAAGATAGTAGAGAAGTCAATGAAGGTGGATCATTATCTACAATTTTAAACTGGTCTCTTTTCCTGCAATGGTATGCAGGTTTTTAATCAACACATTCTCTATTTTCTTTTTTTATGCTTTTTAGAAATGGAGGAATTCCCTGTTAAATCATATATTCTGTAAATAATAATGAAACCCTAATTTTGTTCTGTAATACATATTTCCAGAGTAAGATTTTGCTTGCTCAGCTTTACAGACTTTCTTTCCTGTGTCTCGTCCATGGATTGTATGTTTATAACTGTATGAAAATGAGACCTATTTAATCTGTGCCTGAATGTGTACTCAGATTCTGAACTACTAAAAAAATCACTAAGTGCCTAGTGGCTAATTGGGTAAGCCTTGGGGATTTGTCCATTAGTGGTAAGGTGATTTCTAGATTTGATAAGGAAAATAGGCCTTTCTTTCCTGGAACATCAGCTTAGTGTTAGGGAAAGTTTTGAACTAAAACTGGTTTGAATTAAAGTTTTGGCACTTAAAGGAAAAAGGAATACTCTCTCACTGGACACTTCATAAGTGAAACCCAGGCAGTGTAAATCATGCAGATTCACCTTCTTTGGTACCTCTGCTCAAACCAATACAAATTTCTGATTTTCTACTAGGCCCTAAGGATCTTGGGGTTGGGCAAAAGAAAATGTGCATAGAGATCTTCTGGGTACTCTTGAGGCTGCTGCAGAGTGTTGTGAGGAAAAGGAATCTCCTTACTGGCTTGAATGTACTTTGTCTCTCTTAATGCTCAACAGCCATAGCAAGAAAATTAATTTGTTTAACCTTTTGAAACTAATTTATTTAAAACCATTTCTAATATTATGTTTCTAAGACTTAATATGTTCATATAAATCCTGACCTTTCTTGAACAGATGGTGGTAATGATGGCAATGAGGATGCTTTTGAATGGCATGTGGGAAATATGAGGCCTAAGTAATATATTTGATTGCTGACGATCAAGCAAGAACCTAAGTTTATCACAAGGATATCTGTTTTGAATAAATCTGTGCCAAATTTTCTGTAAATTTGTGATGTTATTGACCCTGACCAGGTGCTTAAACATGTACTTGTTTGGTGCTTACACTTCTGACAATATTTTTCTGAAATTACATTTTTAGTCCTGCATTAAAGGCTCAATTCCAATTGTATATACTCTAAATTAACTACTAATGTTAAGTGACTGAAATAAAGGCCCTTTTCTATTAAATAGATTGAATTTATGTAAGTTACTATCGCAAAATATTTGGTCAAATTGCATTGCATCAAGATAACCCGCAGTTAATTACATTTCAAACATTGCATACGCATATTTTTATTTTGTTTAAACTGAAAAAGAGCCTGGTAGCATTATTAAAAAAAAAGTCAAAAATGAATGTATATCTCTAGTCTTTAAACAATTTGGTAGAATAGTTGTAGAATAGTAGTTGTGATATACTGATGGCTGACACAGCATGCAGTGGATAATGCTGGGTAACCTGACATTTCTTCCTTTTTTCTTTTTTTTTTAACTTCCCTTAGCAGAAATAGGGACTGCATAAAACTGGCTACTGTCTTCTATATGTGAAGTCTCATCATGCATGTAAACAGTTTAAGAAACATCTCTTATTTTCATTCTCCCCTTAAAGCACAGAATTAGTCTTTCAGTGTCTGTATTTCTATTAGGGAAACAGAAACGTTGTATCTGCTAGGGAGAAAAAAGTCTTCAGCAGAAGCAATAATCACTGGGGTAGGAGGGTTATGTTTTATTATTACATTAGAACATGCTGGAAACTATTTTTTCCTGGTTGTTGGGAATATGATCTTTTTAAATCACCACTTGGAATCTTCAATCATAGAAAGTCACTAAAGGAGTTGAAATATCTTGCATGAGGATGACGTTTGCCAGGAGAATGGTTTGTGAGCAAGGTATGTATGTGAGTGTTGAGATCAGGTGTGTTACCACACACTTGTAAATTTGCAAAGATGCGTGTGGTGAATTGGGGTGACTGTCTGTTACAAAGGATTTTCTTTAGGCTCTTAAATCCCAGTGCAATTGTAGCACTGGGATTACTACACTTTGTTCAAATGGCTGTGAATTACAATTATACTCAAGAGGAATTAAAGAAGTTAAAGCAATTAAAGTAATTATTCCTGTTTGCAGGAATAATTAAGACTAAAACATAAATTTTTGCTCTAAACTGAAGGCATAAGGAAGAATAAAAATATTATTAGTCTATTTCTGTTTATTTATACTAAAAATTCCCATGAACTTTATGGCAAACTGTCCCTTTAGAACATATGGAAACTTGGTGATAGCAGTCCAAATTAAATTTTTGGGGGGTGGCGAAGAAAACTATTTTGAGGATGTATTAGTATTGTGAATAAAAAAGGGTCCAAATACTGAGTTTATCCATGGATGTGGAATAATTTGCTGGCCCTGCTACTTCTCTTATTAAGTATTCTATTAATATACAGAGACAATCTCAGAAAATTGGTTTAATGTAGTCCTACTCTGACATGTAAGTGAGCTCACAGCTTGAAAATATTGACTTGGTTTCTCCTGGCTCAAGAATTAAGCTACCTGCCAAGAAGGTAAAATAGAGATACATGTTTCTAGCAATTTAAATTGATAAAACTGTTCTGCACACTGCTTTAAATAGTGTTCTTTAACTATCGATGAATTGACTTTTTTAGGAAATCATAATGTACTACCAGGGCAGATCAACATATTAGTGGTTGTCCCAAATATACTTTCAGCAGAAACTTTATAAACTGAGAGATATATACTGGACTGTATTTTAAAAAATAAGTGGTGTATTGAAATGCAATATTTGTCAAATTGCTCATTCAATGCATGTCTATTTAAGCAGTTCACTACCAAGTGCCACCCCCTGCAGTGCTACAGCCTGGGTGCAGAGTGGAAACTGCCAGGCAGAAAAGGACCCAGGAGTGCTGGTCAACAGCAGCTGAACATGAGCCAGCTGTGCCCAGGTGTCAGAAAGGCCAATGGCATCCTGGCCAGCAGGACCAGGACAATGATTGTCCCCCTGTACGTGGCACTGGTGTGGTTGCTGGGCCCCTCAGTACAAGAAAGATACTGAAGTGCTGGAGCGAGTCCAGAGAAGGACAACGGAGCTGGTGAAGGGTCTGGAGCACGTGTCTGGTGCCTGAGGGAGTTGGGGTTGTTTCATCTGGAGAAAGAGACATTGAAGGGGGACCTCCTACAATTGCCTGAAAGGAGGTTGTAGCCAGGTGGCAGTGAGTCTGCTCTCCCATGTTACAAACAACAGGATGAGAGGAAATGGCCTCCAGTTGTACCAGGAGATGTTCAGGTTGAATATTAGGATCAATTTCTTTACCAAAAGAGTTGTCAAGTCTTGGGACAGGCTGCCCAGGGAAGTGGTTGAGTCACCATTCCGGGGGCACTTAAAAACATGCAGATGTAGCACTTAGGGACTTGGTTTAGTGGTGAACTTGGCAGTGCTCAGTTAACAGTTGGACTTGATGATTGTGAAGATATTTTCCAATGTAAATGATTTTATGATTCTATATATCAATGTTAAGAAAACTGGAGGAAGGAACTGTGTGGAATAACACTGATGCCAGCTGTGTAAAGAGACATTCTACTCTGTCTCAAGTCTCCCTCACTCTGCATTAAGCTCCAGGATACATTGACATTCTTTCTGTTTTTATCCAAGGCTTTATACTCTGTCTTTTACATGGTGTACATCCTCCTCGCTGTGCTTTTATCCCACATGGGTGCATTTCTTTCCCTAAATTGGCATTCCTCTAGCCATTTATTTTCACTGTCTGTGCCTTTAGTTTTTTTCCCCATATGATTTCATTTCAGCCCACTGACTTACCTGTGATGGAATACTGTAGCATAGCCCCCACTACGCAGTGTGTTTTGCAGGTTTCATAGGTCTCAATTGATAAATGAAACAGAGGAGAGTATAACACAAAGCAAATGAAATCAATTATGTGTTTGAGCATAGAGGGGTTCCTGACATGATTTGCACTATGCTTGGGATGTACGGTGAAAATACCCTGAGAAAAATATTGCCACTTAGATAGGCGTTGTCTGAAACATGGTAAAGCAGGCCACTGTTACATTTAAAATTGATCCAAGGGATGATTTTTCATGCAGGTTTCTGAAAGCAATAAACAAGAGGTAGCTGAAGCCAATTTTCTGTAGTAATTTTAAGAGCTATGACAAAATCTATTGTTCTGTGTATTTTGTGTACTTATATCATTGCCCTGGTTTGTCTCTCACCATGGTCAATGGCAAGCTTCCATCCACTTCAGTTCTGCCACATCACCTGCAAAAGGGCACAATTTCAGTAATGCAAAACTTCTCCTAAAATCACAGTGACAGAAGTCATGTACCTGGTAGAGTAATTGGAAGAATGTACACAGTAATATGCTTTTCAAAATGCTTTTTTTCTTTTTACTTTCCTAAAAAAACCCCACCAAGTAGTTTAGAATTTGTAGTTTTAGGAAGGTTTTCTTTATATTTAAATAACCAATGGCAACAGCTCTGGTGTCTACTTCTATACTACTACTTCAAGTTAATGCTCAAATTTCCTTTCACACTTGTTAACAAGAAAAGGGAAGATACGAGGAGCCTTTTTATGCTACCATGTTTATGTGGATTTGTACTTCACTTTGTGAAAAAATGTGTTGGGGTATCCTGCAGAATAAAGCAGATCTTGTTTTTTTTTTAATACCAAATTATCTTCTTGATTGAAGATATTATCTGATATTGTATATCTTTTGATACATGTGTACACTTCTTCTGGGAAATTTAAACTGAGATTTTCTTAAGAACTTTTGTGTGTTTGTGGGGGGGGGTTTCCTTTCATTTATTTATATTTACTTTTTTTCTTAATGAAAGGGGAACAGTTTGGTTTCTTAACTCATGTTCATATTATTTTTTTCTTGCGGAGTTGGGAGTCTGCTATGTAGGATTTTGAATTATATTCTCTATCCTTTGTTTATCCAGAAGGTCTTGTGAGCCAGTTGCATTGAAAGGGTGGGATTTGCAATATTTTTATCTTATGACTGCAAGGTGAGAGTGATTGCACCTAAAGGTTAGGACATGAAATTGTTTCCTGTCCTTGTCCTTTTAAGATATGCAGCATATTTCCCTTTCCTTGATCACAGATTCTCTACTGCTGTTTGCATTTTTCAGTAAAGCCTTTTTCTACAATGACTGTCCTGGAAACAAGGAAACTTGGACAATATACAGAATGAAAAATTGTAACAATCTAATTTCGAATGACTAGGAAATGATGAAAAAGTTAGTTGTTACAGAAGGTAACTTGTGTTTCCTGTAATCCCAAGAATAATATTTTGCTGGAATTTATTTTTTACAAGATTCACAAAACTGAAAGAGTTAATCTTCTAACAGGGATAACTAAACAGCAGCCTTAATATAGTTAGAGGATATTTTATTTTTGGATGGAACTTGCATTTTGTCACTAACTCATCTGTTCAGCTTTTGACTCAAATTCTTTGCATTTTTGTTTATATCTTCATGGTTAAATTATTAGATTTATAGATTTACAGTGACATTTTACAAACCTATAGGTCTGCAACCGTATTTTTCACTTGTGAAAGAATTGAAAGCGATCTTTGAGATGTGTTTACAGCTTGCCCAATTATCTTAAGAGCATATCCTTTTAAAAAAATTGCTTCCTCTCTACAAACAACTGGAAACCTAAGCCTTAAGAAGAAAATGGTTCTGATGATGGGAGGCTATTTTAAAACTTCAGTAGATTAATTTTAAAATTTGATCTTATTTTCTTTTAAAGCCTGGTGATTTACTACAGCACTTAGCAGGTTTAGTTAGGTACAGACACAGGCTGTGATTTATGAATCTTTCCCATGTATTGTAAGAGTAGCTGATGCCGGATTGCTGAGTTCAAGGCATTACGCATTTTTCAGCAGAGCCTAGGTTCCCATCTAAATTTACCACCTCCTGCTCCTAAGGGCGTGTAATCATGCACACGATAGGTCTTTCCTTGAAAATGTGTTTCTGGTTCAGCTTCCTTGCTCCCGAGACTTTTCTATTTTGGTTCCCAGTGTCATGTGATCCCCCGGCCAGTGAGAGCCCCGCAGAGGGAATGGCAACAGCCTGCTGGGAGCAATGTAAGTCAGAAAAAACTCTTGGTTTTTGCAGTTTCTGTCCCTCACAGTCAACTTTAAATGCTGCTTTTACCCTGAACCTTTGCTGGGCACACCCAGTCATACCTATGGAAATGCTTAGAAGTTGGGTGTTCTGGTTTGGATTTAGTTTTTACTCTTTCAGACGTTATTTTCTTAATATGTCCCTTTTTTTCCTGTGTCCTGCAGTGTCTCTGAGAAGCCTAAAAAAGCAACAGAAAGCAAGCCACAGGCATTGCAAAAGTTGCCTAAAGTGTGTTTTAAGGTGAATATTTCAGGTGTAGTAGTACTCTGTTTAATGTGTGCTATAGACAGTGCCATAAATCATGTGCTGCCGTTGCGAAAGAACAACGTGACCCCCCTGTCCCGTCCTCCAGCCCCTCAGTCAAAATCCTTCATGGAGGTAGAAAGACAATAGTAGATAAAATTATCTGAAATCACATGTTAGTGCCTTTACCAATTGGCTGAGACATAATGGGGAAGGACTTACTTGAATTAGAGGGCAGTCACACCCAAGGCAGTGTATTGTTTTTCTGGTATGAATGAAGTGAAATACTGTATTTCGATCTCAGCTGATGCTGAGCAATACTTATACTCATAAGTGATATTGAAACCATGTATTTAGTGAGATTTATCATAAGGGTGCTTCCTGGTACAAAGTAAGAGTCTGATCCTTCTATTTCTCAGCAGAGGTTCTGAACTCAGTTGGTAGAATTTACTTGGTAATTACTGAGTAATGATTTTCTGTAACTGCATTTTTTTTTCTTGGATAAATATGATTTTCCAAAAATCATTCTCCCCCATGGTTGGATATATATGTTTTACTTATTTTCTGGTTTTGGGGTTTTGGCTTTTGTTTTGATTTCATTTGGTTTTTCTTTCATTTTTCTTTCTTCCAAATTGCACATGCTCTTTTTGGAGTTTACTTTTAAGTTTTGGAGATAGTGTTTAGGTATTGCTAAGCCTATTTTAAACTTGGGTCCCTAAGTGATATGCCTTGATATCAGACAAAAGTTGGAGAATGAGTGTTTGGAAAAAGATGTAATGAAATAAGCTGGAATCTTTCTATTTCCCTTCATGACCTATAGCATGGACCTCCTACCACATCACTTGGAGGTGCAGAGGCCATTACTGAACATTGCTTTCTTTTCTTTGTGTTTCTGATCTATACCTTAACAATCAGGTAATAAATGAAGGACTGTTGGAAGACTTTCTTCTCTTTCCCCCTTCCCCAGATTAATTTGGAACAGAGAAATTTCATGTAATGGTTACACTGAAGTAGAAAGAGCACGTTAGGTTTTCAGTTCAGTTCTCATCATCATAGGCACTGGAAAAAAATGTCCCAAATTCTGTGTTGGTTGAATTGTTGCAGTGTCAGAAGAGCAACAGCATCTCTCTGTAAATATCTGACTCAGAAACTGAAAACAATTAGAAAAAGCCATACTCATGATGCAGACCAGATGAAATTTAGGAGCCAGTCTTACAGAACTTTTGTTTAGAGGTTTGTGTTGCTGTCTTTGATAATAAAGTGAAGCATGTGCAGGACTGAAGATTGTTTATAATGATTTAGAGAAAAATGTTTGTCCATTAGATTATAAACCAATAGATATATAACCCAGTGTTGCCTATTTGCTTTCATTTAATGAGTTTGCATGGTACCAATGTGCAAACAATGGGAATTTTGAGATTGCAGTTGAGAGCTGGATTTCCTATTGCTTCCTACAACATAATGTTCAGGCTTGTGAATACAAGCCTAAGAATTGTTCCAATCTTGTGGCAACCAGAGAAATTGTGATAGGTGAAATATAATGAGTTAAATTAGAAGGTCTATGTTATCACTTATTTTCTTTTTATATTTGTCCCCTGCTGATTTATTTTCTTAATTTTGTGCTCATTGGTTTTCTTTGCTTCTGAAAAGGAACATACAGAAAGAGAAAAAAGAGCATACAAAAAAATAAAAAAGGGGGATGGTGGACAGTAAAAAGCTTGGCAACAAGGACATTCAAACAGTTGCACAGCTTTCCCAGGGAGGTTGTGGAGTCTCCATCCTTGGAGATACTCCCAAGCAAACCCTGCCCTGATCCTGAGTAACCTGCTGTGGGTGACCCTGCTTGAGCAGGGGGCTGTGCTGCATGGCAGGCACTCTGAGGTCCTTCCAAGCCACAGTGATCCCACCAGTCTCAGAATTCCCCTCTGCCATCTGGAGCCATAGACAGTGCTGTTACTCTGGGGAGAGATCAAAGGTCACGTGTAGACTTTAATCTTAGAATGTCACTCTCATAGTTCAGACCTTGTCATTTTGCTCCTCGGTTGAGTCATTCAATCATTTGAGAATCAACTTTGAATGACTCAGTTGAGCCATTGTTTGTCTCGCTGCCGTGGCCCAGCACACATGGCCCTGCCTGAAATGTCACTGCCCAGTGAGGGATGGCACACTGAGAGCAGCTACTCCAAGGTACTCCAGGCAGCAGTCTTGAATCCCACGTCTTTTTTCTGCTGTTTCCTCAGGCACTGAGGAGACACTGATGAAAAGAGAATGAGAAAAGAGTAAAATTAATGGAAGTAGTGTGGGAAGAGTGTAAGTAGAAAGTAAAGGGACAGAACCAACACGGAGTGAGTTCTTACACCCATCTCGCTACTCTACTTGAATCTCTCGGTGTCATCTCCAGAAGCTGAGGAGGGGATGTAGATTGCACAGGCTGTCCCAGGGATTGTGGAAGGAAGGGAGGAAGAAGCAGATCTCAAGGAGCCCTTGGAGGCTGATGAAAAACATTAGGCCCCAGTCCCATACACTGTATGCAGAGTTGTACTCTAGAGACCTGATGAGTGGTGGGTACAAGGGAACATGAGATTACTGGGTAGGAAGTGGAAATATGAAAGCAGAGAAAAGAGTAAACAAAATTTAATTATTTTTTAATATATAGAAAAAGTAACATAAAATGCACATAAAAGGTGTAGATCATTCAAGTAATACCTTTCATATTAACACATGGATATAATTTTAAATAAAAATGGCAAAAACCAGTAGCTTGACTTGTGTTTTGGGAAGATTATTTTAAATCTCTTTCTGCCATAATGCTGTAGGTGATGATTTTGCTGAAGGACTATTTATCTTGATGAGATTTGGAACACTCATCCTGAGAGCAATTGCCAACATAAATTCAAACAGGTGACTGTGAATAAATTCAGACTGGAGCTGGAAAAGTAGATGGGTTCAGCCTCCTATCAGAAGGGTAGGCAAGGACATGTTGCTGTTTACAACAGGCTCTGGAAGTTGCCTGAGTTACATTTACAGGTGATGAGGGTTTGGTAGCAAGGATTACACTCAGTGACTCAGATGTCTATTCCTGTTTCTGACTAAATAGTGTAATTGGAATTTAGACAGCATTTTTTTTTTCTGAAAAAGACAGATTTTAAAAATATGGCAATTTATTTTCTTAATATATTATTTGTTTTTGTTTTTCTTCCATTTTGCAGAATAATGCTATGTATAAATGGAAAATAAATTTGTGCAATGCTTTCTTGAAGATGGATATGAGCAAGGGTGAAATACTCCTTTTTATGAATTTTAGGGAGAAAAGCCTCATATTCCAAGGAGCCAGAAGCAGCTCAGTCTGGCATCATTCAGTTGGTTCTTGCAAACTAGTCTGAGAAAGAAGACAAATCTGGAGGAAAATATTTTTAAATAATTACTTGATATTGAAATATTTGCTAGATCTGCAAGATATATATTTTTTGTGGATAGCATTTTGTATATTTGCATATTTTTTTGGTCTGTAAAAAGCTTGTTTCTATATTGCACACCAAAAGTAATTTCATTTATAATTTCACTAACCTATAATTTGGGTTGTTAATATTTGCTTTTAATTTTTAATAATTTATGTTGTTATAATGGCTTACTGCAGACAAAAGAAAAGAATATTTTTGTTCAAGTATGTTTGAAAATCTAAATGGTAAAACTTGGTTAATTTTCTGAAGTGGAAAAAGTATTTGATTTTTAAAAAAATATTTTTGGTGGGATTTTTCTATATTTTTCTTTATGATCAAATAATAATAGTTTTATACAAAGTCCTTCAAGTACTTAAAGTACCATTTGTCTTGTGTTTGATTATTTTAAAAAATTGAATAGTTAAAGGAGAATAATCTGCAGTGAAACAAGGCTGGAATGATATGTTTATCTTTCAGATATTTTGTTTTTTAAAGAGTCCAATTGCAGTTCCATATAGAGATACTAATTACGTATCTGTTTGGTTCTAAATAGCTTTCATTGACAATTTTTATGGCTTTGGATAGCACAGTGATTATGGTTTAGATCTGCCAAGATGCCTTGGGGATTGTCATAAAGGTCGATTCAATCTTTGTATCATCTGTGGCAGCTAAACATAAACACCATACAACCAAAATTGGTCAGATATGAATTTTGGCAATTTTGTCAAATCACTTGGTTTGAAATCCAAACCAACAGAAAATGAAAATCTTCTTTATATTTTGTTCATTGAAACTTGTTGGGTAACTTCAGTGTAACTGCCTATAGTTTTGCCTTCTGTGTTCTTCAAGTGGAGATTAACTGGTTGTGTCTTCACAAATAGGGTCATTAATATTGTTTTGCAACTATATAGTATTATACAGATTTTCACTGCTCATTTTATTGGCCTCATCAATTTTGAGGTAGTGGACTTGAATGGTGTTTTTGGGCTCACATTGCTATAAGGCTGTAAATCGACAGCCTGCTTATTCATTCCAAAATGCCATTAATCTCTGACTGTGCTGAGGCAAGTCCATTGGCAACTGTTGTCAGGTCGTGTTCCCACTATCCCAAGAAATCATTCAATTGCTTGTCTTCCTCTGGCTTTGTCTGAAGGGCACCTTCTATATAGGCATTGATACCTTGCTTGGACATATTTGGATGTAAAAGCAACCCTGAACTCTTAATTTCCTGTGCTTGTTACATAGCTGTGTGCATGTCATAATATTTTTGTCCCAGCTAGTCTGATTGTTCTCCCTTGTCAACCTGAATTTTCTGTCATTTCTTGTGGAATTGTTTCTTGTCCTGTTGTGTGTGTTGCTATATCCAGCTAACAGAACCTTCCAATGGTATTTCTGTATTTGCTGGTGTACCAGTGCCATGACCGCTGGTAGGGGGCACGATGCTTGTTGTAACTTCTCGTCAGACTGAACAAGGCTCTGGGCCCTGTGTCAGGCTTTATTGTAGTCACCTTAACTCTACCAACCTGCTTGCTGCTTACACTCAAAAGGTGTTGGCTAACAAGCTCTTAAATTCTAACAGTACTCTTCCTCAAAAATGATGGCTAAGAAACCCTTAGATTTTGTGCAGTACACTTCACTAAGTTCTCAACTCCCAGGAAAAACTTCTCAAAGGTGCTGGCTAGCAAGCCACGACACATAACCAAAGGTGCTGGTTAGCAGCACCACTGCTCAAAGGTGTTGGCTAAAAAGCCACAACACCCTTCCACAGGCTTCCTGCTCTTCACAGCAAACTTCAGTACTGAGTAGAATACAATAGCCATGCTTTGCCCATGGCAAAGCAAGGGAGGAGAGAGATAAAGACAGGAAAAGGAGAGAACAAAGAGTATCAGCAGTCCTTAGATCCTGTGTTGGTCCACATGGATAGTCTGGAGCTGGGAAAACAGTACAAGTAAAAGGGAGACGAAAAAGAGAGCAAGGGGTCCTGATCCCCTTCTCTTTATTGTTAAACTGGTGCACGCCTCTTGGTGTAAAACTTAATAGTTAGTGTAAAAGTGTAATAGCTTTTTCAGCCCTTTGAGCCCTGAGAAAGTGATTTGAGAGGACTGAACTCACCAGTGTCAAGGTGAGCAGGAAGCTGGCTCAGCACAGCGCTGCCCCATCTCTGCAGGAACCTCTCCTCTGATCACATCTTTCCTCTCTTAGCAGAGTCGTGTTTGAGACAAGATGTGCCAATGCCTGGTCCTGCACTCCCTCCTAGACACACAAGAGCTCACTCTTGCATATGCATGCATGGAGTTTAAAGCAGGAGGGCTTCAAAGGAACCATGTGAATGAAATTTTGTCATTACATGCATCATGGAGGTTCATAGTTATTTCCTTAACACCTCATTTTTTGTGGGATGGTCTTTTTCTTAATAAAATGTTTGCTCTTGCTCCCTGGCACAGTTTGTATGCAAAGTGTCCATTGCAAACAGGGAAAACAAATTTAGAGAAAAAAGGAGGTTGACATAAGTAACAGAAGATTACTTTCAAAATTCCTTTGGACTTCTGACAAAAGAATTGTCTTAAATATTGATTTGTTTTCTTCCTTTATTTATTTTCTCTTGAAACCTAGCAACATAAAAGATACACTTGTAGAAATACCTTTAAAAATAAAAGAGAGAAAGCTGAGTCAAGTGAGACCCAAAAAACTTCATGAACTAGATGTCAAGTCAATTATGATATTTTTTCTTTTTAAAATAAGAACCAGGCACAAGCAACTAATCTTTTTCCCTTCAGAGATTAAACTGAGGCGAGTAAGACAAGCTGTTCAGCAAATTTGATCTTTGGTAACTTAAAGGATTGAAACCTAGACAAAACATTGTACAGCTCATTATGTTCAAGGTAAAATTTTTGTTCTTGGGAAATGTATAGTTTTTGAATTGAACCCACGTCTGCTGCTTTGGTGTTGCCAACCCTTCAACCCAACCTGTTACCACTGTAAAACAAACAATTGTAGCAAATACTCAGCCAGTTTAGGTCCTCCCATTTGGATATCCAGATTGAGGGAGGACCATGCCCATTGTGTGCTGCTGTCCTGGCATGGCCTTCCAGACACTGGTGCCCATCCATGTGAATGTGTGTCAAAGTGATGATGAGACAGTGAGGGTCTGGTGCCCTGGCTGGCATACAGTGCCGGACATATGCCTCAAGACTGCCCAAAGAACCAGTTTTGTGTCTCTGTAAGGAGTCAGTCTGTGTTTGGTACACTTTTGTAGCAGAGTTTTCTGCCTCGTTTACCCCAAATGGAATTTGTTTTTTGCACATACCAGCTGCTCTGTAGTCCAAGCTTATGAAGGAAATTACTTTCAAATCTCACTACTACTGTGAACAAAACCAGTAGCATAGACATAGATTATTTTTATTAAAAAATTTCCTTCCCTATTCTAGCTAACTAACCTCTCACTAAGTTGTCTCAGCCCTGGATTTGCTCTGACAAGGCAAATAACTTATGAAAGGCTGGACCATCAGGCTTTAAAGCTACCTCTGCTCTTATCAAAACATAATCAAAGGCAAAACCAGGTATTTTTGATATAAGTGGAACATTCTTTCTCTTAAGAACACCCTTTAAAACTCAATCTGTCTTTAGTGATTGAAGTTGTGTGTGTGAGTCCAAGGTTTCTTGCACACAAAGCAGTTCGCCTCTCTTGATCTAAGGAGAGCAGAAACATTCTGCATTTAAGCAGAAACTTGCTTCTGCATAGGTAAGGCACTATGACTTGCTTCTGCATAGACAAAACTCATCTGCTTCATGCTGATAAGTTTTTGCTTCAGTGTCATTTGTTGAATCCAGCCTAAGTTGCATGGCTAACCCAGCACTGAGCTGTCATAGCAACCAGATCGTGTAATTTGTTCACGGTGCTTATCCACATTTATCTTAAAGCCCAGTTAGGCTGTTTTTCCTCTCATGGACAGGCTGATCTAGAGCTTCACTGTTCTGTCAGCTGAGAGGCTTGTAATTTCCATAGTAAATTTATTTGCAGTGCCAGCTTTCTTTCTTTGCCCTAAATACCTTATAGGTATTGATGTTTATGCCTAATGTATTTATAGGGAGTAATCAGCTTTCCTCTGATCTTGGTGTTTTTTAATCTAAGTAAGTTGAATGTTTAGTCACTGTTTGTTTAGTATACTCTTTAGCCCTCAGATCTTTATTGGATTCCAGCTGTCATTTCAGCCCATATTTTATATTGTGAAATCCTTTTCCAACTCATTGCAGTTGGCTCTCACTCTTAACTACCCTTGCATGAAAAAGAACCCCTTGCAAGTTATTTGTCTGGCCTTTTTTGGCTTGGCTTATTGGATTTTTGCATTCAGTCTGCCAGAGTTTTATTTTGTCTTTTATTGTCTTCATTAAGACAATATCTTCAGAATTTATTTTTGAAGCCCGCTTCAAATAATGTCTTACATTGGTAGTTAGCTGTTTTGGTTTTCCTTATGTTTGCTCTGCATCACTGAATATATTCTGTGTATTACCTAAAAATATTTGCCTTTGTTTGTCTGCTTGGAAGTTCCTTAATTGCAACTTCTTATTTTCCTGTTTTTTTCCAATCATTTTAGGGGATTTGTTGGCTTTATTTTCTCCTGCATAAATTTAAGGGTTTTATGACTGCTGTTAAAAACTGGCTCTTTGGTAGCAAAATTCCAAATTATGAGGCCCTGTCAAATCAGTATTTGCTTATCTTGTGGGTTATGTGTTTATCTGCTCTCTGAAGCATTTAGAAGTGGCTAAAGGTTTTATTTTGCAATCATGTACAACTTTGATATTTATTTGATTGTAAGGGACCATTTTCTGTCTGCCGACATAGTTTGTCTCATCTCTGGCAAATACATACTTGCCAAATACATATTCTGTATCACTAGTCACCAGCTACAGCATAGTTGGAGAAATAAGGAATAGAAACACTGTACTGGGTATTCCCTTCCCTGTTCTGCTCAGGGCAGATATGTTTGAATTTTCTAGCTTTTTAAGAGTACCATCAGTGAATCTTTCTTCTTCCCCCTCTCCCCTCATCTGCTCAAATTAGTGTCATGCAGCTGAATATCTTTTGCTGGTAAGGTTGCTTTCTGACAGCTAAATTTTGTTTCCTGCTATTTATTCTATGTGTCTTCTTATCTTGTATTGTATCATACATCTCTTGTGCTGTTTTATTTTTATGTTATATTCTGAAATATGCCAGCTAAATATGCCCTAGTGACTTTATCAATTGCTGGCAAGTTCCTAGACTACCCTAGATATTTTATTTTCTGATACCCTCCAATCTGACAATATCTTTCTCATTGTTGTGGGGACCAAGTGACTGAATTTGATATGTTGGGATGGAGATTCTGCACATTTGAAGAACATGTAGTTAAAATAAAGCCCCCACCTTCTTGCACTTACATGAAGGAAGAAGGCAGTGCTGGAAAAGCCTCAGCAGAGGTAGGAAGTTGAGTGGCAGTGCTGTTTCTTGAAGTCCATCCTGTTCTCCTCTTGTCTCTGCTCTTGGCATCTGGTTGCTGTGAGGTTTTGTGAGACAGACCTGAGGAAACATCTCTGCTGCAGAGTTTGCCTTACAGACTGAGCACAGTGTGGTTTTCAGAGCTTGTGTGACTGAGAACACCTGCATTGACCATCCTTGCTGACTTGTTTTGTAGCACAAGCTATAGGAGCTCTCCAAATAATTTTGAAATAAAGCTGGGTGAGGAAAGCAACTCTGCTTCAGTACTTAGTATCAATCTGATATCAGCATGGCAGAGGTTTCCGATGGGGAATTATCTGTGCAGTTTAAAAGTGCTGTTCATTTCTACTCTTTATGTGTGTATTCCCAGTAGGAAGTGTGTCAGTGATAAGCAGAGGCAAATGTGACTCTACTTGCTATTCTGTTTCTCCCTACTGAGCTATATTACACCAGGATTATCAAACTGCATGGGCATATGGTAACATTGGCAGCTGCTGTTTGGCTGTCTGCTAGTGCTGAAAATCTTTGTGAGTCACTTCTCCTCAGGACAGAGTAGTATGTCTAGCAAATGGCTTGTTCCACATGCCTTCCTCCTCCCCACCCTCCATACATGCTTTTATGTTTAGGTGTAATGGAAGTTATGTTGTTTTACTGAAGGAAGGCTATAAAACATTCCATGTGGCATCCCTTGATCAAAAGCAGTATTTTTGAATTTATTTTTCCAAATACTGTATTTTTCTGCACAGCTGGTTAGTAATGCTATTATTCTTGCATTCATGATCCTGAGGAAAATATGAACAAAACCTGTGAATACCACTAGAGAATGCTTGGTTGGTAATTCTTCTCCATTCATCTTTGCATTTTTTAAGTATAGTAAACAGTGTTCTTTCATTTTATTATGTGGCAATTTGTCTTGTTTCATACTTTTATAATTGTTGGAATGTCGCATCACATGCTTTACAGTAGGCAAAATATATTACATAATGCTACTGTTCTTATCAGCCAAAAATATTAAATTAAGATTTATTCAGTGAATTTAAGAAGAATCACTTGATACTTACACATAAGGTACCTATATAATGCTATTGGTTGATGTTATTTTATAAGTCTCTAATACTAAATTACAACCTTGATTTTCTGAACCAGAACAGCCTTCCTGAATGCTGCTGTGGGGTTTTGTGCATTTACTGTTATTGAGAATACCAGTTTCATTTTAAGAATTGTCTGATGCCAGTATTAGGATTTCTTTTGTTGTTTTCTAAATACTTTAGGAAACAGCCTTCCTTGCCTGAACTGCTGCCTTATTTTTTGTCCCTTTGACTTAGTTATTAATTATTATTTAGATTGGTTGTTTATTTTTTTGAATTCCTGAAATGCTGCCTTTATATCTGTTTTCACTCTATGGTTATGTTTTCAGCATGTGTTTAATCTTGCCATAATCATTTGACTATCTAAAATTTTATTATCCCACAATTATTATTAAATGCATAATTTTTCACTTGGTCATCTTTTAAACCAAAGGTGAGCCAAGTTTTAATTTTTCTTTTCTAATTTTCTGAACTCTGATATTTTTGTGAATTATAGCTTTTCCTGAGAGCCAGTAAAGTATGCTTAAAAATTTTTCAAATACCAGTTTAATAACTCTAGGAAAATGTTTGCTTTCAGTTGATTTTAATCCTTGTTTCTTTCATGCCTGCGAAACTATTCCTTCAAAATGAGAACGGTTTTGTGTGTGCTCGTGTGTCTGTGTGTGTGTATATATATATGATTTAGTCTTGATGTAATTACAACTTCTTGCAGCTAAGTTGTTATCAATTGCATCCCTGTGATTGTAAAATTTTTTGTTAAATTATTATCTCTTCTTCTTTTGTCTAATGATATGTCATTTCCCCAAGTTGGATCCAGCAATTTTTGATTTGAGAAATTACTTTGTAGGACTTTTAGGGTATCCAAAGATTCTTTGACACTGAAAATTCAGACGAAAGTGCCATATAACAAGAATGGCTCACCTTCTGTATTTAGTTTTGCTCTAGTCTTCTGTCTTTTATTTGTTCTTTGGATATTATTCTTTGATCTGTTACTTTTCTTTCCTTGATTGTAAATTCCCTTGTCTTTCAACATTCATCACTAATTTTATTTGTAGTGTGCTTAATATATTTAATAACATACTTAACATAAAGAACATAAGAGCTTTTCTGGATCTATGCCCTAGTTTCTGCTGCCTTCCTTTTTTTATGAGCACTTTTATCTTGTGCTTCGCTTTCTTATAATTCATTCTTCTTTTTATACTGTTTCCTTGCCTTGTCTACACATCCCACAACGCTCATGAAATTTTCTTTCTTGGCTTCTCTTTTTCCCCAATCCTCCTTTTTCAGTCTTTTACATCTCTACTCACAGTTAATAGCTCTAAAGAATGATTTACATTATAAGGTTACTATTTTTGACTCTATGTTCATTTAGTGTCATATTAGTATCAAAGCAGCCTACCTTGAGAAAGTACCTGTTCTACTGAACATACGTGTTCAGTAGATCCCACTGGAATCACCAGGAATGCAGTCATTTACGCCCTTTCCCCTCCACCTTGTTTTTATTTCTTATGTAACTTCTGGATTACAGTATTGGAATTAAGTAAACTGTGACTATGGTGACTGGTGACATTTTTTCAGCCTGTTCCCTTTGCCTTCATGGAAGTGCTGATACTGGTGTCTTAGAAAAAGCAGTCAGTGGTGACATGAAGAAATACTACAAATGAAATGGAGCACTATTACAAAATACTTCCACTGTTCTGCATTGTCTGTGTTCGTAGATACTTGCAAAATCGTTGACACTTGTGAACTTGAAACCATTAACCTTACCCTGTCTGGTAAATGAGAACATTGAAATTACTTCCTCCTTAATGAAAACTTGCTCTGCTTCTATTCTTTTTTTATTTACTATTCCTTCCTTCCTCCCATCCTCATAATAGAACTGCTCAGTTCTTACTAAAATGACTGTTAAATTGAAATAGCAAAATAACTTGCCTCTAAGTTGCCTTCTAACTTTGAAGCATATTAGCCTGTTCTGGTTGTACATGATTGATGGTTTCAGCAATTTTCTTCATTATTGCTTGGCAACCAGAACAGGAAAGTTGATTTTCTGTTCTGCTGATGGTATGTCTTTGAAGGAACAACTTTCTTATCTTAGTTGACCCCGATTTGTGAGCTGATGAGGTAAAGAAACCTCTCAGCTATGTTATGTTTTGTATTTCATGTGTGGGTCAGTTTACAAGGCAATGTGAAGCCTAAAGAAGACACACTCCATCTTGGTGAGGGATTTCTTGGTCTAATGACAAGCCCACAGAATGATCATGAGGAATACTTGAAGTAATGTTGCTTGTCTATGGAGCCTTCTTTGTGCTGGAAGCAGGGGAAATGAAGGAAGAATTCACCACTGGCTGAGCTGAACTGCTCCCAGCCCTGCTGGAAAGATGCTCTGGTGGTACCTGCTGCGGTTTGGCCCAGACTGGAAGGCACATTCAGCTGTGCTGCTGCAAGATGTAATCCACAGGCTCCACAGGCTGAGGCATTGCTAGTTGTGTGTTTCCACACTATTTCCCTTCAAGAAGTTGTGTTGTTACCAGGCAGTTGCCAGTTACGACTCGAAGCCTGGTTCAGAAGGAAACTCTTCAGTCCCTTTGGTGATGGACTTTCTACTGGCTGACAGTAACCATATTTTTCCCTCTTGCTTATTTCCTTCTCATTGTTTTACTTTTTGCTCTCTCTTTTCTTTTGTTCAGGCCTTACTTTCTCCACTGTTCCTTCATCTTCCTTGTACCATCTCAGGTGATGACAGTCCTGACCAAGACTGTGCTGTCTGTGCTATGTGGTAGCTCCCTGAATGTGTGCTGCTCCCTGATTCCTTCATGGATAGCCCTCATTCCTCTTGTTGACAGGGTCTGCTGAAGGCAGAGGCTCTTGGAAGGTCTCCTCAGATCCTGCAGCTACCAGCTCTATCACATCCACAGCTCTTGTGAATGGCAGGAAGGTTTGCCCACGTTGTCTTGAGAAGGGAAGAGAAGCATAACCAGAACAGTGACATCTTCACATGTTGCAGAAGTCTCTGACTATTTTCTCCATGTTGAACAGTTTAGGAACTTTGATTAATTTCATCGTTTGAAAATACTTTTGGCTGCAAAAGTGTTTTCAGAGAGTACAAAAGTCAAAAGCATAATTCAGATAAATTTGACAGCTTTCAATTTCTGCAGCTTATTCTCACTTCAAAGTAAGTCAAACTGCCACAAAATCTCTGAGGAAGAGGTGAATCAGAAAGCTGCAGTTTTTGTAATTACCTTTGAAGTATCTTGGTTTTTTTTCCCTTTGGAGAACTGTTGCTTCCTTTGAGTCTGGACACATATCATGAAAAACTTAAGTTTCATTTTTTCATGAATATATTAATGTGTGTATATATATACACACACATATATATATACACACACATATATATCTATACACATGCATATATGTGTGTATGTGCTTACATACACACACATGCACATATATTCACACATATTTAACTATTCTTGTCTGTAATGACGATACCATTAGTACAAACTCATGTCATATATCAAGAAGTTAATTTTGCAGAGGTGCTACTTGTCTCTGTCATGGTTTGGGGATGGTACTCCCCAATTTAGTGCTCCCACTGTGGTTCTCCAAACCATGTGCTGCTTGTTCTCTTTCCCCTCTCTGTTCCCTGTGGCAGGCTGGAGATGAGAGCTGAGGATACAAAAGGTGAAGATCACAGGATGAGATAAGAACAATTTACTGGAAACAGCAATGAGAAGAGAAAGCCAGCAGTAATAGCAGCAATACTAATGACAGAGGATACAAGAAATGAATGATTCACATGAATCCCTTGACAACACACAGTACCTCACTGCTCTTTCTGCTGTGCTGTGTTAATCCCAGAAGGGAGCCCTTCCCCTATCCCTGGAAAATGACGGGAAGTAATATAGAATACCCTTGTGTCTTAGCCATGTCACTTCCTGGCTACAGCAAAAATTTGGGAGTTCATACTCCCCTGCTCTCGCCTCAGTATCTTTCCTTTCAGACCTGAAACTGTATTTTGTTTTTGCTTTGAAAAGTATTGCTGTACTCAAATTTTGTTGTTTCTCAAATTGGCATTTAGTGTAGATTTCTGTTTTGGTGTTTTTTTAATTTTTTTTTTTTAAGGTTATTACCAGGCTTCCCGGCCACTTTTCAATAGAATTTTTCCTGCATTTGAGTTAGGAAAGCAATAGACACCCATGCACACATAAGCTTTTTCAGATTTTTCTCACATGGGTAGAGAAGAAGGTGTCATCTTTCACCTGAATGGCTTTAAAAAAGTTCCATAATAGCTTGTTTCTTGTAAAGATAGCTGGAGGCTGAATGTTGTTGGATATAAAGGGCTGAAGTATTTATAAAATCTGTAAAAAGAGACAAATAGTTTATTTATTTATTTATTACTTCTAAATGAGCCTGCCACAACTGAAAAAATGGAAATAACAAGAATGAAACCAACCCTTAAGTTGTAAGAGAGCTCCAGGAGAGCATGAGAACATCTGGCTTAGTCTCAACCAAAGAGAGTCAGCCTTATAAATAGTGGTAGTTTATAAATTTCTGTGTATGTGTGTATGTATAGCAGTTTCATAATAGAAATATCCTTGAGATAGCAGGTGAAAACACATTAAGGTCAGAAGCTTGCAGAAAAGATGCGTGTATTTAAGAAGGGGATAATTAATATTTGGAAAAGATGTAATTCTCTAGGTAACTTTCAAGGAAGATATTTCCTATTAGAAAATCCACTCAGACACACCAGTCATTGTGTAGTGTATAGTATATGAAAGGGAGCAGTGTTTAAGAAGAAGATAAATTGTCCGACTGAAGTACAGGACTAGGAAATGAATTTTCCTGGATTATTTTCACATACACAGGTGAAAAAGCTTTGCATAGCTCTTGTTCTTTGCTACTTGTTCTCTACTACTCTTGACCTACTGTCTGCTCACTCCTAAGTCTGCTGATACTTGTGGGATTCCTAGTAGTGTTTCTCATTGTGATTTCTTAGGTAATGGGGTAGTGTCAGATGGCTGTAATGTGAAATTTATTCGTGAATATTAACGTATTTATTAAAATATTCATGCTGGTATTGCATAGTGATATGAAGCCTTGTTTTAAGAGTATTACTGGGCACATCTGTTCTATAAATAGACACATCCTTGAATCTTTTTAACATTATGTCTTCAGTTTATTGTTGGATTTAAAAGTCTGTCTACATTTTTGAAAGATTTCTAAGTTCTAGTTCTTTGCAAAACAGCTTCTGTATCAATCTTCTCAGACTAAAGCACCCTGTAGACACGATGTGAATTTTTTTATTTCCAGACATTTTTGCTTGAGTTTTTTTTGCTTTCTCCTCTCTTGCCTGTTTGTTTGTCTGGGTATCCCTAGCAACATCTTTTACGAATGGAAAAAAGTACAATGCTTTCTGTAGTGTCACTGTGATTGAATCAGAAACAGAATTTACTTGCAAAGGATTTTAATTTTTTAGTTTCACTGTTCCTATTATTATCCTGAATTTATTATCCACTATTTAGTAGTGTGTATCAGGGAGATATACAGATTTCTATCTGTTTTTTCCAATGCTGGTATTGCAACCTTACCTGGAATTAGGAAGTGGAATAGTCAGTTGTGTGTAGTAGGATCTCTGGCTCTGGATTGGATGAAGAAAATATTCCCTTATTTATGTTTTGTATATTATGTCTATTATGGACTGCAATCTTCAGAGAAATAATTTTCCAGAGTTCCTGTGAAAATTCATTGTGTTCTCATTATGCTACTGAGGAACACTCTGTAAGAATTGTGCTCTCAATTTTTGCATCAACTCCCTTAGTTCTGGAGGCCAGGGGGTGCTATAGGTATATGCATTATAATCTATGTGGGCTTATTAGTCAATATGAAGCCTGTTGTATTTTTAAAATTTTGTTGTAGTTCTGAATTCTGAGTGTGCTATTTCTTAAAGAATTATTTTAGTGGTGTGTATGTGTGCCTGCACTGGTTTCTAGTATAACTTGTATGTATATGCATCTTACCTGAGTGAGGCAGTGCAAAAATGAGGCTCAGGCCTGGAAGTTTTGTTCTGGGAGATGATGGACCTTGTACTATAAAAATATGATTTCTTTTCTTAGGCAAAAAAACTTTCAGGATGGGGGGAGACCACCACCCCCTTGGTGGTCTCAGTAATTGGTGTTGACAACAGAGGCAAAGAATGCAGATAAACACCACATTTAAAGATATGCATAAGTAAAATATATGTATAGCCTTATGTGTGCTTTGATGTCCTTTTTACAGTTGGAAGATTTTAAAAGAATAATTTTCTTAACCAAATCTTTACTATTTGAAAATAAATTTTATTACATTTAAATATCGGGCAATGTGAAATGATTTGAACTATGTATTCTGAGAATCAATTAGTTAATAAAATACCTGTTATTCTTTTTCTCCTGTTCTTACTATTCACATATGTAGGCAGATAGGGAGTGTGTGAGCCTAATCAGTTTTTATGAAGTAATAACATAGCATACACAAATGTTCACACAGCCTGAGTGCAAAGGAGACATCAGTAAGTTCACATAGAGCATCTCTCATCTGTTTTTGTGTGGGTGTTAGAATATTTGATGAATTAACAATTAATAAGTAGATGATTTATGGGTTGCAAGACCTGGGCCAAGTTTGGTTTTTTTTTTCAAAACTCCATTTTCCCAGAAGTGCTTATTTGAAATTACAAAATTTAAATCCTGGTCCTCTGGGTTTTAAGCACCTTTTCATCATGATTTCCAGTTTCCTTTTCTAGTATGCCTCATTATTTTGCTGACTGTTGAAATGTAATACAACTGATTTGAAAAGGCGGTTATTAAAATGATATTTTCCTTATTTCCCACTGCTAACAGTGCAGGACTAAATCTATATACCATTGCTGTCTTCAAGGCAGCTTATGAACATATTCTGCAGACACATATAGTGCCTGCTAGCTTTCTATGTATATAGTTGTGCATCTCTGTATGTATTTACCCAGAGGCTTTAGCAAATTTTTTTCTTCCCCAGGGACTTTTTCAGACTTGTATGTCTTTTTTTTGTGCATTTGAAAATCATTTCAGGTGTGAAGGACTTTGGAGCTGACTTTGTATTTTTTATTTGTTTATTTAAAACAAATAAAAAATAGTTGTTAATACCTGTTTAAAAATGAGTGGACTACAGCCAGAAAGGCTATGGACACAGTTTATGAACGTTGACATTGCATGAAAATAAGTCAGGCAGTGATTTGACTTTATGCACAGTCTATTAGCAATGTTGACTTGAGCCATTCTGGCTGTCCTGCTGGTGATTCTCATAGAGTTACTGTCACCCCTTCTGTAGAGCAGACTCACTGGCTGTTGAACTGTGCTGGAATCTGGATCAGGAGCAGATCTAAAAAAAAACTTAGTAACTGTGAGAGCTGTGTGTATGTGTTCATCTTAATCTTGGATCAGGAAACTCTGCAACCTGCCAGCAGTGCTTCTGAACCCACTGAAGTAGTGGCTTAGGTTTAGGAAGGAACTACTGGAAAATGGAAGGCCAAGAACCCTATAAGTGAGAAAATAAGCATTATGGAAAGGAAATATATTATCATATATATAATATAATATATTCCTTCTTTTTTGCTCCCATTGAAGACCATGTGCTTGAGAGCATTGTCCAAACACTTCTTGAGCTCTGTCAGGCTGGTGCTGTGACCGCTTCCCTGGGGAGCCTGTTCCAGTGCCCAAACAACCTCTGGCTGAAGAAACTTTTTCTCTTATCCAGCCTAAACCTCCCTTGGCACAACTCCAGGCCATTCTCTTGGGCCCTGTCACTGGTCATCACAGAGATCAGTGTCTGCCCCTCCTCTTCCCCTCATGAGGAAGCTGGAGACTGGGATGAGGTCTGTCCTCAGTCTCCTCCAGGCTGAACTGACCAAATGACCTGAGCCTGGTTCTCCTCAAGGCTGTTCACCAGCTGGAGCTGCTTCCAGGGTCGACTGGGAATTGATAAATCTCAAAGGACAGTAATAGTCCTCCAGCTCAGGGCACTGAGACCCCCCCTTGGTGGTCTCTGTCATTGGTGTTGTCAACAGAGGCAAAGAATGCGTTAAACATCTCTGCCTTTTCCCTGTTTGTGAGGTGACCATGCTCATCCTGTAATGGACCAATGTTAATTTTACACTGCCTGTTGCCATTAATATATTTGAAAATACTCTTTTTGTTGTCCCTCATGGTTCTGTTCAGATGAGCTTTGGTGGCATGAATTTCCTCATTGATAGCAAGCACCATCTTTGTATTCTTCCCATGTCACCTGAACTTTTTTCCACTGGGCATATGCATTCTATTTTTTGTCCTTATTTTCAATAGAAGATTCCTGTTCAGCCAAACTGGCCATCTGCCCTCACCCACTTCAATTCTTAAATTTGGGAATTGGCTGCTCCTGTGCCCTTAGGAGGTGATTGAAATGTGACAAGCACTGATGGACCACGGCACCTGCAAAAAACGTTTCCAGGGGCTCATCCCACCAGTTTCACTTATACCACTGATGTCAAATCTTTGGGACTGGGCCAGAGCTACTCTTGTTTGTTCCTCATGCTGCCTGCATCAGTGTAGAAACGTTCAGGTGTGGTACATGGTAGTCAACACCTCCTGAAGCAGATTGAGGGACTGCATTTGTGCTCGTTTCCTCAAGTTTTGACACCATAAAGGTGTAATACTTCAATAAGTAGGGTCCTAGAGAGATGACTTTAGTAGTGATGGAAAAAATGGTTATGGAAGTATTTTGATTTGGAACCATTACCTAAGATTAGGGAGATTTTCTCTGTTGATCCGTATAGAAATTGTATGTGTCTGACTTTGTTGGTCATATTGGTGTAAAAGGGGTTTCTAGGGGCCAGATTCTGACCTGTGATGTTTGTGTATACCTGTTTCTCCTGAAGGCAATCAGTATTAATGTAACTGTCTTCAGTCTGATATATATCCAAAATGAGGGGTTTTTTTGAGGGGTAAACTTCAAGTCATTATCTACTTACCTAAAATCTATTATCTATTGTTATTTGTTAACATATGTATTTGAACACTGTACGTTATAAATGCAGTCCTTTCCTGGAGAACTGACCTTCATAATCTGGGGTATGTCAGGCTTTTTTTTTTTTTTAAGGCTTTTTTTTTTTCTTCATGGTTGGATTCAGGAAGAGAAGTAGGAAGCTAGACAGAGCAGTTTCAAATAAATTCTTGGTGACCATAGGCTTTTTCAACTGCAAGTCAAGAGGAAATTCAGAAAACATATTAAGTAGAAGGCTGTGTTTGTTGTGGTTTTTCTCTAAGTTTTGCTTGCCTTCCTTTTCCCTCTTTACATTTACTTTTGGAATGCTGTTTTTATGAGAATAAGGAAAGATTTTTTTTTTAATCATGCAATTTGATACTTTATAGCAGATATCATAACACTCCTTATTGTGTCAGACAATGTCTACTGGCACATGTTCAGAATGTTGCCTGAGAAACAATGTGTTTTCTCAATTGCCATTAAAGATGATTTCAGCAGTGTATTTTAGTAAAAAAGGTATGTATAGATACTTGATTCCTTACTGCTAATGAGAAAGATGCTTTTAGTTACTTTTTCAGTAATATGTTCATCAAATAAATACTGAACATCAAAGCAGAAATATGAATACTGCAAAATTATAAGAACTGCTATTTTATTTTAAGTTCAGCTTTATTGTTTATGCAGAGTATAGGGTAAAATTCTAATTACATGATTGCATAATATTTCTTGTAAAATTTCTTTTTTCTGGTACAAAATACAAGAAGCATAACTGATAAACATCTATTCCGTGTTTCATCATCATTTTGTAATATATGGTAAAGTCCTTCTTTTAAATATTGTTGTTAAAAATTAGAGATTAATAACTTTATAAATTTCCATTAAGTATTTTTGTGGTTTAATATAAGACACCATTTCAAAATCACGGAGGACAAGAGAGCAGTATTATTTCTATTTTAGAGATCATGGATGCAATAAAAATTAGATTAGTAGAATTTAGTCTTTTGAGACCTGATTTTTCTCATCACTTAGCATTATAAAGCACTTTAAATATTCATATTTAACCCTGAGGCTTAAGTCTCAATCTTAACTTCACCTCTGATTTACACAGGAAGTTAAAACTTACAGTTGAGTGTATTTAAAGTAAGATGATGAAATAATTTGAGAGGTATTACTCTGGAGATTCCAAGGCTGATATTTTTATCATCTGTCAAGTTGCAAATATTTTTGATTATATACTGGCAAAAAAAGTATCTGTTATTTTCAAAAGAAATGATTAGGGGTTAACCACAGTCTGTCTTCAGTTCTATGCTAAGCTTTAGACCATATTTTGAAGAAGGGAGGGATTAAAAACTAGCTGATAAAGAAAAAATGAGTTAAAATAAACCCAAAATTTATTGTGCATAGTTATCTTATTATTTCTTTGCTAATATATTTTCCAGACTAAAAAACCCAACTGGTTTGATTAACATTAGTTGAACCATTTGGGGAAAAATCACAGAAAAAAGTGTTAACAAGACTGGTGATGATTAAAATCCCTAAAGCATAAGGTCTGCAGTAACTGAACTGTAGAGTTTACTCAGTTGTAAAACAGAATTGTAATGCTATCAAATGAAAGGCAAGTAATACTGTCAATTGTCCCTATAAAATGAGATATCCCTCCCTGAAGTCAACTAAAGAATACTTCAAGTCATGTATTTTTAGATATGTTTAAGCATTTGTAGGCATACATCAGTGTTGTTAATTGGATGGTTATGAGTGGATACCATTGTTACAGCTGTAATTGAGTCAGTATCTCAGGCGTTTCAGTGGATATTTCAGAATATAAAATAAAAGTGGATATACAGCTGTTGGTCCTGCAAAGAGCTACAGAGCTGATTGAGGGGTGTCTGAGGGGTAGAAGAAATGGTGTCTGTTCAGCCTGAAGTGAAGTCTGAGGAGCTCTCATCAATGTGCTTGAGTACCTGATGTCTGATGGGGGACATCTCTGTACGCGTATTATATAGACAGAAGGAAAATGGAGCCACATTCTTCTGAGTGATGTCCAAGGACAGGAGGTGGTGGGCACAAATGGAAACATGAGAAATTCTACATAAATATAGGAAAAAACTTTTCTTACAGTAGGGGGGGGGGAGTCAAGAACTGGAACAGGCTGCCCAGAGAGGTGGTGGAGTCTCTGCCTGTGCAGATATTAAAAATCTGTCCCTGCACAGTCTGAGCAACACACTCTGCCTGCCCCTGCTTGAGCAGGGGGGGTTGCACTAATAGATCTCTCAAGGTCTCCTCCCCTTAGTGACTCTCATATCCTGGGATATAGAGAAATATCTAGTCAATTGTATGAGGTTCTGCATTATATTTTATATAATTTTTGTTCAGGTCACGCATATGCTAGAAAATTGGTTTGAATTAGAAGATGAGCAAAAAATTTATAAACTGTAATTTGAAAGGAAGAAATCTGGAAGAGGTATGACAGATATGACAGAATACTCTGAATCAAGGACGGTAATCTTCAGGTAATGGATAGTGCTATTTAAACTAAAATGCAGTAACCAAGTTGAAAGTTGATATGAATGTAGAGGTTCTTAAAATATGTGCAATGAGATTCAAGAATAATTTTCCTCTTAGACTGTGAGATTTTAGCTGGTAAGAACTTTCTAATTTGATCAAAATGAAGTAAAATTTCACAGAAAAGCCAAAGATCCTTCCAACTTACAGCTCAAACTCCCCTGTTTTGAACTCTGTTTGAGAATACAGAAGTATTTGAAATGGTCAGTAAAAGGACAATGGGTGTACTTTTCTCAGTGTTGTCCTTAGGAACATCACAGATTATCCATGGAAAAACATCACAGATTATCCATACTTCCTGTGTAAAGCACAGCAAATCACTGCAATAAATTTTATCCCAAACTGTTTTAAGAAGCTGAAAATATGAAAAGAGCTGTTGCACAACCTTAATTACTGGCAGTGTCAGTAGACTTTCTATAATGCAGTTCTATAATGCTTCTTAAATCAAATAATATTTTGTTAGAGCCAGATGCATAACTGTATGAAGTCGTAAGAATTGCAGTATGTAGCACTATGGAATTATTTCATGTGTATCACTACTGTTCTGGACACTTGAGGAAAATAATTAGGTTTATTAGAAGGACTTTTGTTCAGCTAAACATTTGCGCTTGACAGGATTTGCATAAACAGATACGAACTTAAAATGATTCTCTGCACGGGATAATATTTGCCTGTTATCATTCCAAGACAATGTTCTGAATCTAGGGTCAATTCTGGTGCACTCTAGCCAAGTGCTGTTGAAAAGAAAAAGTCATTTTTATGTTTTCTCCCCTTTCTTTTCTTGTACTGAGGCTGTGCAGCCTCTGGACAGATCGTGGCTATTTGCACATTATGAGCAGCACGGCCTAATTAGAGCACACAGCAGTAGTTGGGATCCCATGAGATACGGGATAAGGCACACTGAAGCACACTGAAAGCTGTGCTGTGCCTTCTTCTTTCTACACATGTGCTGGAACCTCTGCTACTGAAAAAGCTCAAAGATAATAATGCACAGTCCCTTCCTTTTAGCCTAGCCATGTTGCTAGCAGGGAGAAGGGTGAGAACCATGAGAGAAGGAAAAGCAAATGCACATGCTTCCTCTAGTACTCTCCCTGCCTTCAGTTAATTTAGGGATTTGAGTATTTAGTGAATTTTAGTGCATTGATTTTCTCAGCTTTCTCTGTGTCCGTTAGATTCCAAGTAAATTTAGAACATCTTGAAAATAATTTAGCAATGAGCTCTCTGTTTTGCAAAAAATTAACTCTGGTTGTTTTGAACCTGGCTTTTAGTGGTTTCATTTCATGCCCTGTGGTTCTTGTACTGGTGAAGAGTCAAAATTCACCCATTTTCTCCATGTCATTCATGATGTGGCTGATCTCTGTCGTGCTTCCTCTAATGTGCCTCTTCTAATTTAAGAGTGCAATCCCAGTTTACTTTATTCTTCATCCCTCATACAAAGGAGACATTCTGCCTGTTCTCCAGACCTTTTGTTATCTTAAACCTTTTGTGTACTTGCATATAATGCTTAGGAAGAAGGGACAAAACCTGCAACTGGTATTCTAGGTATAAAATAACCAGATTTATGGTAGAATTCTTTGTTGGCTGTTTGCCAATCCTAATGTATTAAGTTAGATTTGAGAGTGTATCACTCATTATTGTAAGGTAATTACTTCATTTTGGCGTTTTACAGTTGTCCTGGCTGGAGATGATCTGATTCTAGCAAATTTTTTTTTTTTGTATTCACTGTTTCATATCTTTCTATAGTCTGTTCTACACTCAGCAGCATTTCAGACAGATCTTTTCTTGAGTTGCTCACAAAGAAAATTTGTGCTTCCTTTAAAAGCTGTCTAGTTATTCCATGTACTTCTGCAAAGAACTGCTCTTCTTGCTCTTCTTGCTGTTTTTGATGCCCTTGGCAGGTGTCTGCTCTGGTTGTGTCTCAAGAAGAGTGTAGTGCTAGTTTTACTTTTGTTGTTTGTCAATCATTTTTCTGGCATGCCTTACAGTGTGCTTGCACCTAATCTCCCACAGCACATCAGACTTTGTTTTCTTCCTTTAGACACGACTTCAGCCTTTGGAAGTTTTTTTTCTTGCATATAATCTACTCCCTTTCCTTCCTGGCTTCCCCCTGCCCTTTCTCAAGCCTTTTCTTAAGTGGCTCAGTTCCTGAGATGGTGTCCTCAAGAAGCCACTTCTATGGATTTAGTTATCCCCTCTCTCCCTGTGTGTTTTTTAATGTGACTCTTTATTTTTATGTCCTCTGGGATCTGAGGGCATTGTGATGGTTATTTAGAATTTCATGCCTCTGCAGAGATGTTGTCTGTAGGCATGTAATGGTTGCTGTTCTACATGGGCTGTTAAAGCGTGCAAGATTTTTGAACCAAGTCATGCATCTTTTATTGAAGACTATCTAACTATTAGCTCCATGAAACAATAATTGAAGGTGTCATTTATTTGGTCATTGTATTGTAGCCTGATACGTTTTCTGTACCTACATAGAGATAGCCAAAATTTGACTTTATTGTCATATTTTCTGTATATGTTGCCTCATTTCCCTGAGCACGTCAGAGACAATGTCACCATTCCAACAGCAGGAATTCGTTCTTTTTGTGTAGGCTTGATATTTAAAGTCCTAGGGTCTGTGCTACTTTTTGAGGTACTTAGCTTATCTATTTGTTTTCATTAGCCTCTCTTTAACCAACAAAAGTGTACCCTATCTGCCTCTGATAAAGCTGGTTGCTTTCCTGTTTCCTGTGTATTTTGTATACTAACATCAGGGGTTATTCACTAGTTTCCAATATGCCCAGCGTGTTCATGCCTTAATTTTGGCCTAGATATGGCAGTGCTGTCGTCATATTTCTTATGCCTTCCAGTATTCTGGAAGCACGTGTATTAAATTTTTAATACATGGAAGCACGTGTATTAATTTTTTGTTCTCTTGGCACTCTGTTTAAAGTGCCAGATTGTTTTCTTTTTTTGCCCATTTGACAGATCCTATCCTCTGATACTGATTGTGCTGAATTTTCTTTTCATTATCTGTATCAGAGATGTTACCTCATTGTGGTGTAGTATCTTTTCCCACATTGGTATTTTCTTACTTTTTTTTGTTTAAAAGCTTTCTCATGATCTTTTTTTCTTAGTTTGAAGCACCAGTTGATTGGTTCCTGCTTTCTTCACCCGAAGGTTCCTTTATTTTGATGAAAGAGTCTCAATTTCTAATGATTTTGAGCCTTGGTTCTTTCTTTCTGCCATATTCTGGGGTAGGTGTAAGTCTTGGTACTCCACTTCTCATTCTGATGCTGAGCAGAATGATGTGAGCATTCAGAAAATGGCACCACTGGTCTTCTACTATAGTTTCATAGGAACCTATATTTTTGCCTGTCTCAATTCAGCTATTCCTTAGGATCATGCATTATTTGCATAAAAATATACATGAGTGTTTCCTAACCACCTTCTATCTCAGAAATACTGCTCTGGATTTCCATGGATCTCTGACTTAGGAGGGATGTTAAAAAAACAACAAAAAACCAAAAAAAAACCCCACCCCACAACAAAACTCTTTTCCCCATGGTTCTCCAACAGGCACAGACAGCAAATGTTAAGTCACCTTTAAGTATCTTGCCGGAGAGTGATAGCACACTTTTCAGCATGAGTGTTCGAGTGTTTGAGTGTTCTCATTCTGAAGTGCTCGCTTCTTTTCCTACATGCATATTGTCAGAAACATTTTGGAAGTAAAATCACCTTATTGCTGCATGAATATCTCAGATTTTACCAGTTCACAGAGGATTATCATAATCTAAGAAAGAAGAAGCTGGCAAAGAGCCTGAAGAATAAAATGAAAGCTTGCTGCTTAGGCAGACAAGGTCAGAAGAACACCTACAGAGAGAAAATGGAATTATATCACCAAAAGCTAACTTGATTCCTATTTAACTATTCTTAGTGATATAATTAATCTTGATCCATTCAAAAGCTACAGTAAAAATACAACTGTCTCTTTGTTTTAACCTTTAGTAACCAAATAATGATAGTAATCAGGTTTCTTCCCAGTATTAGCAATATCTCATTGTTTCA
The DNA here is from genome assembly GCF_051311805.1 of Agelaius phoeniceus. Taxonomy (NCBI): domain Eukaryota; kingdom Metazoa; phylum Chordata; class Aves; order Passeriformes; family Icteridae; genus Agelaius; species Agelaius phoeniceus. The sequence goes on from NC_135267.1 coordinate 59,721,466, forward strand.
ATACTGCCTGATACATAGCAACTGTCTTCTTTTTCCATGACTCTCCAGTGAAAATAATTTGCCCAAGCTTCATTCTGAATTCTAGGTAATTAGACAACTAGATATTCTGCACTGACAGATGAAAAAAATGGATATATTTTTAACTTCATTTCCACCACTCTTACTCATGCAAATGACATGTGCATTCCTGAGGTAACGGTAATGTGTAGAATTAATAGGAATGAATCCATGTGGGTCCATCTTGTAAGAACCTGTGGGATAATGGGAAGTTTGCTGTGTTCTGCTAAATGGCCTGAAGACTTATCTGTGGGAAGGGTATCTCTGGTCTGATATTTTTCTCAATCGATTTTTCTCTTGTTTGTTTTTGTTTATGTGATGCAGTAACTTCCTATTTTCCAGGGAGAAGGTATAACTCTTGTACTAACTCTTATCTCTTGTTCCCTTCCTCCCTTTTTATTGTGGGTGAGGAATATGCTGCTTGGGAAGAACTAGATAGAGTTATCAGTCACAGAAAGAGAAATTTAGGGCAGAAAGTATGTGAGAGAGAAGTAAAATATGGCTGGAACAGCACAAATGTCCAGAATCATGATAGTGAATATAACATAGAAACTTAGATAGTTGCAAAAGGAGAAGTAGGTATGGACTTTGCAGGAGCTCTTTGTTCTGGGCTAGATTAGCCCTTTTGGTTGTAGTGTTTGTGCTCCTGTTCCATGAGCAGACCCCAGTTTGGATCTGTCCCTGTCGTGTTACGCTGTATAAAGGGAACTCTTGCGACAGGTTGCCATTTTGCTTTTCTGTGCTCGAGGGCTCAGATAGCCGTGTATTGTTACGCCCCTGGTTTCATTTCTCTTAACACTTGACCTTGTTTAATTTTAATCATAGTGTTCAGCACTGTTTGCAAACATGAAGCCGTTATGTCTTCTGTCCTCTTGAATGTGAGAATGTCATTATGACCGTGGGTCACTTTGGGCTGCCTGTCACCTGTGGCTGTGGAAATGAGTTACTGTAATCAGGGCCAGGTTTAGCTGGGCCCTCAGAACTTGTGTCTGTATTGAGTGATACTCTTGCTTTTGTGGTGTTGTTTCTGCCCTTTGTTTTTGTCCACAAGTTCTGCAAAACTTTTTAGGTTCTGTTAATAATCACTTGAAACAAGTTTTCAGCTTTTAGACGTTTCCAGAAGAATTAATTTACACTTGATTTAGAGAGGATTCCTTTTAGGAAATGGCTCAGAATCTCATTTGACCATGTCACGTTTCTACAGTATGAGAAGCTAGAGGAAGGACTCATCCTGTGCTCTGAGGAGAACCATGTTCACAAGGGTATATCTGCAATGCTGAATTCTGTGGATGATAGGGACCTTATGGCATGATCCCCTACAGACTGAGATGTCTCTGGTTTTGATAAACTAGTTGAAAATACATCACATAGGCTTGCTAATTCTTGCCTGTGTACTTGGCTTTTAAAAAAAAGCTTTTTTCCTATGTGTTTTCATCAATGGATGCAGAACAGTTCTAAAAAGCTTTTCTCACATAGATGAGATGAAATCCGCTTATAACTTGCTGTCCTCTAATCTATGAGATCAAAGTGATTTTATTTCATCTCTGAAACAGAAGTCAGGTAGTATATAAAGCTTATCAGTTTGGTTAGAATGAGCTCCATGAACAAAAGAAGGGCCTTACCAGGTCAGATCACATGTTTATGTGGCACAAAGTCCTGTCTCCAGCAGTGGTAAAAGGGGATGCATATTTAAATATACAAGAATATAATCAATTTATTATAATATATCCAAAGAATGCACCTTCTCTATCCAGCAGTTTGCAGCTTAGAGACTTCCTGAGTTAGCATCAATATCTTTCTTTTCCAATCTATTATCAGCAATGTCAGTAAGGGGTGGGCTGAAAGACAAATAAGGAATGAAAATCTGAATGCCAAGTTTTAGCGACTAGTAGTCAAGGAAGATGGCAAAACTCTCCAGTTTTGAAATGAAGGAAAAGATTCAGTACATGATGCTGGCCAAATTACAGTGCAGGGGCAACAAGGTGCACTGTCAGACTCAGCCTCTCTCTGTGTAGACTTCGTAGGACTGCTCTTTAAATAATCTGGAATGCTAGAGCTTTGCAAATAAGAGTAATGGCATTGCTGTGGAAAGGGTGCTGTGTGCAGACATCTGTGAGTGGAGTTCATATTCTGTACCTTTTCTTCTGTGTTAATGATTCCACTTGTGAACTGTGAGAATGAAGGTGACATCTCATTTCAGAGGAGGGAAGTTCCAGGGCTTCCCACAGCAATTTTTAGCTGAGAGACTTTGTTTGTAGGTCAGTTAGGCTAATGCACTTGTGCTGGTTATCTTAGGGTCTATGGATATCTACCCTACATTCCTCCAACCTGTAAAGCTGACATTTCTGCTAAGAGCTGCCAGCACTGCTGTGCTCCAGAATTCTGCCAGCTCCAGAATTCTAAGGTTTGTTTCCATCAAAGGGGCAATTTCAAAATTGTGTTCATTGATAAAAGACAGTTTGTGGGTGATATTACACATGAGGATGATTCAGCATTGTCATTGGGCAGAAGTGTTATCCAAAACCCACTGAGAGTGTTAAATGAAAAAAACCCATATGAATCAGCCATTTTCAGAACAATGGTCATCTAGTACAGAAAATGTGGAGCTTTCTAATTTAATTGCTCACTCCACAGTTCTAAATCTGTAAAACTTCATGTTCTTTATCCCTTTTTCATTCCAGATTTGTGGCACGTATCCAGATACATTGGCTGGCTACCCACCTCTAGGAAGTCTATGTTTCTATGCTTTCTCTGTGTTTGCTGTCTTTTCTGTAAGCACTGGAAAAGGATGTATAGTATAATGTATTCACAAAAGTTTTTTTACTTCAAATTTGCTGTCACTTCAGACCAATATTCTTAAAAGGCAAAAATTTATTTATTCTCTGTGTAGGAGGTTCCTTTTGCAAACCTGACTTGTGGTTAATAAGTGATTATTTATCTCTTAGCCCCTCCCTGCCCTGTCCAAGAGAATGCTAACATCCATTGTTGTTTGAATATACAGCTGGTAGAGCCACAGCACTTAGAGTTTGATAGCTAAGTCCTGAAATGTTCAAATTTTAAACATTTTTTGTCTTTATATTAATTTTAAAATACATCTTTATGAGGTTCAAATTTCCTGCAATACACTGTGGTAAGAATATTCCAAAAGTAAATACTCTAAGGCAGCTTTTCCAGTGGTGAAATCAAAGGTAAGTACAAGTAATTCACATCTACCTATTCCTAATTTGGACAGTTGCCCATTTTCCTATACAACATAGCTCAGTATATTGCCTTCTAAAAAATTTATAACCTTAGTGCTCCAGGGCATACCACTTTCTGCTTCATTGCTTTCCTACCGCAGATCACCCAGAGAATATTCTACTATGTTGCGTTTTCTACAAATTTGGATAGACTAGGAAATCTAACTGAAACAGTTGTTGTATCCAGGCATTTAGTTAAAACTTTTAAATTAGTGATATTCCCCACTTGATTCCTCCTCACCTTAGAAAACTTAGCTTATTCTGATATGACTTAAATAACAAGGGATTTTACCATAGAACAACTGTTACATACCTATTGTGAGTGAATAATTAAATGTGTCTGAGGGGTTTTTTTTAATAGTTTGTATTTTCGGGTTTTTTTTTTTCCTCACAGAATTTGTGTTTCAAATGGTAGTGATTATGGTTTATATTCAGTGAGTGCCAGTTTTTATCTGCTGTTATACAAATGCCTTTTACAATTTTTCTAGAGAGTTCCTTTTGTAATTCAAATGGATTTTTTTATAACCAATGTTGCTAGCTCCAGACTTGTTCCCTAGTTTTCATTTTTAAGGTCTTAAAATGTTCTGATTGAAGTTTGAAGCCCAACTACTAATGTCTTCAATGGGATTAGAATGAATCACCTTAAAAAAATGTGCTGCTTTACATTTGCTTTTTATTGTCAATACTGAATTTTGTTGCTAGTCATAATGTTCTGTCATAAATGCTGGTTGTATGGGCATTGTAGCAAGTGATACACTACTTTGTCTGCTGGAAGTATTACTTCTGGGCAGATTTGTGCATGTTTCAGTTAATTCTCTCCTAGTCATTGAGGTATCATTGTGACAAGAATACTTTAGTATTTTCTTTAAAATAAAAACCAGAAAACTCTTTGGAGATTTAATGAGTTAAGGAAAGTATGAGAATAAATGTGCCTTTCTACAGTGACACATATGCAAATAGAGGCAAACTTATTTGTAGAGAACTTCTTTCAGTCCTATGACAAATACTGGTTTAATCCCCTTTTCCAGTAGAATTTAGTTTGCTTGCAAGAAAATTTGTATTCATCTAGATGTTTTGGAGCAGCATTACTCCATGTAAATATGTTCTGGACTTTACAATGATATGTCTGCTTCAAAGTAAATAAACCCTAAGGTTGTTCTTACCTTGTGAATACTCTCTCAAATCAGTGTTTGCATCCATACCACAGTGCTGGAACTCATCAGCCATGTGGCACTGAGGCACAGTTCTTAACATGTTTCATGTCCTGGATAGTGAAAGGGTTGTACCTATGTACCTGGGTGATAAGACGTGCATTTTTGTGCCTGGCTGCAGGTGAAGAAGATGCAAGTCCTTTGGGCTCAGGGAAATAGCAATACCCTGGAAAGGGAAAACTAAACTGAGAATGTATGCATATTGTCTATCTGAAGGGAACCCTACAGCAAATGGGGCTGAGAGCTGTGCTTGTGTTTCCTGGGAAACTCAGCCAAATTTGCAGTTCTTGCTCTAAGCTGGTTGGATCACTCCAGCAGTGATCCCAGGATTGACATTAGAAGTTTAGCAGTACAGTGAGTCAGGAAAGCAGGACTTGAACGTGAATCACAGAACTAGCCAAGCAAGTGTTATGTTTGCACATTTATTATAATCTTATCCTGTGTCTCAGAAAACAATGGTTCTGGAAAGAGTATTGAGGGAACCCAGCAACCGTGATTCACCTGTGCAATGTTGTGACAAGAAGACCTAAATCCTCAGATGCTGAAACAGGAAACACAATGAAGGATTGAGAAGAGTGCTTGAAGCATACCAGAACAGAAAATACTGATTCATTTGCCTATCATTTTAGAAGAATGTTGAAAAGCTGAAGACCAGAAAGAAAAATCACCTGCACTTTGAGAAGTCTAAGAGAGTGCAGGCTCTCTGTTTAATCAAAGTTTCAAATTGTGATAACAACTTTAAGGAATTTATGAACTCTGTTCATAGCTGTTGCACAATAGCAGTACAACTTTGTTTTCCTGAATCTTCTCTTGTTATAATCAGATACCCATCTTTACAGGACATGATTTACTCTTGTGGCAATGAATATTCCAACCAATCTCCCAACAGAGTAACGGAGGAAGAGAGAACAGATGGGATTGAAATAGTACAGCCAGATTTTAATTAGCACCTGAGTAACCACAATGTCACTGAATTATAATAAACTAGCAATAGATTTGATCTTGCAATAGGTATATTCTGATGATGAAACAGTGTGATCAGATTGATCCTATATGTAGGTTAAATTTTTTAAACATTGATTTAGTTCTCAAAATGGTATTCCTGCTGGAATCACTAGACACACTGGGGAAGGCAAGTGTTGAACATTTTGGATGTTGAATCACCTAATGGAACTAGCATAATAGAAAATGTTATCTGAAATGGTTTCAGAGCCATTGAACTGCAGGATGGCTCCCAACGTAGCTGAAAGCTGTGGCAACAGGCTTATGTCAGATTTGCAAATCTTCAGATTTTTTATATATTGAGAAAAGGCAATTATGGTTAAAAACTTAAAATTGTACCTGGAATAAAGGCAAAAGCTCTTTTATAACAATTTTCAAACAATAAAGTGTTATGTTAAACTAAGAGGGTTTTTTCTTTTTTTTTTCCCTTGTGCAGTCAGAATAATGAATATTGAATGTGGTAGTTTTCCTGGGACTCTACGAGTGTATTGAGAGGATTCCTGTATGGAAAATGAATGCTCTTGCTAAGTACCTAGAAGAAGAATAGAACACAATTGGAAAACATATCTAAGGTTAAAATATTTATTTATTAAAATGCTTTGAGTGGCTCTCAGACTATTTTGCCTAACCCTACCCACTCTCTATGCAGTTTCATATGTTTTGGCTACAGATGCTCCAGTGCAATGCTGAGACAGATGCCTGGATTATAGTGCACTAGTGCCTTCTCCCATGCCTTCATCTCTGTTTAACAGGAAGCTTTTCCATTAATATTGACCACCTCTGAGCAGCAAGCACATGACTGCACAGTTGGGTGACAGGATTATCAGTGGAATAATTTCTGCTTTTCAAAGGTGGCCCTAATTTGGTTTCAGATTTCTTAGAATTTTGGACCTTGCAAAATTATATTCCATGTAATAATAGCCTTTGAGTCATATACTTCATTGATGGATGCTATTCAATGAGAAAACACACTTAGATCAAGAAAGAGGAAAGCATCTGTTTTCTAGGTTTCATCCTGCTCTGTTGCTAAAGTAGTATGACAAAGCCTGTCATGTCCCTGTGTTGCAGAAGGAAAAATATTAATGACATTTAATGTTTATAACTGTTCTGAGAGCACTGCCCGGTGCTAGCATGTAAATGGTACTTTGAGACTGAGTGGGTGAGGTGCTAGGAACTTACAGGATGTGTATGAAATTGGGACATAGGGAAGTGAAATATTTTTTATGTGTCAGAGAAGGGTCATGCATAATTTTTTTTTTGCTAATTGCTTCAGCCTTCTTTAGTAAGAATAGGTGAACAAACTAGGAGCAATCCAGCCATTGCTTTTCATGGCATTACAGCACCAGAGTACTTTTGCAATCACAGGTACATAGATTAACCTAAGCTAGTCTGAGTGATGTGCAGATTCACTTGAAAATTCATTTGTTTTCACCACTCACCAAATGAGAAAAATTAACTTGGCAGTTTAGGCACAAAAATAACTGTCAGTTTAAAATTTGGCAGGAAGCTAATCATTAATGAGGATAAATATTCTGGTGAGAACTACTTTCTTTTTTTCATTTGGAAAACCATCCCTCATGGAAAAGTTATACTGTAATTCCACTACCCAGAAAATAAAACAACACTTTCTAATTGTCTTTCTATGTTTTGTATGCATTATTATCATTGTCCTCTAGGACCATAATGAGAATATGGGAACTCTGTTTCTTTGACCTCATACTTAGCTATGTGTTCAAGGAAGGATGAGTTCAGAGAGGGTTATCAGAAGTATAAATAAATATTTTTTTTTTAATTTAACAAATTTTATCTAGTGATCAACTGAGCAATTTTTCCAGGCTCTGTCTCTTTCACAGGCAGAAACTTTACCTTAATGCTGGCAAGGGATGGCTATGTACCTTGCCCCAGTAGGTTTCTGAGCCTGCTGTTTTCTCTTGGTGTTATGGGCCATCCTAACATATACACATTGCATGAAGCTGTTTGGGCTTTAATAGACCCCCACAGAAATCATTAGTCTTCCTGTATTGTTTAGCTTGGTGAAACCAGTGCAGTTGTGCATTTCAGTCTTCATCTGAGACTTATTTTGTGACTTTTAGTTTTATATGAAAACTTTGAATAAATCACAAGTAATTCTCAGAGCAGGACCAAAATGCAAGTTTTCATTTTCCCCAGTGAAATTTCCAACCACCAGGCTGTAGTCTTGCTTCTATTCATGCTTTCATCACAATAAAATAAAATAAGTAACTAACTTGTGTTAAGCTTTCTTTTAGTGTATTGCTGTGTTGGACATGTTCAGAGCACTCCTTCCAAATTGTCCAGAGAGAATTTTAATGCTGTTTTCCTCTTCTATGTATTCCAGCTTGCCTGAGTCAGGAAACTGGGAACTCAACAGCTAAGGGAGAATGGCTTCAGTGCTGTACCAAAGGAGAAAAAGCAATCATTTATCAGATAAAGCAGGGAGATGTTTAATGACTTCAGGTTCTTCTGAGGGTCTTCAGAGGTGGTTTGATGTGTATTTTGGATCTCAGTTTTGAATTTGATGAAGACAGTGGATAGGGACCGAGTGTTAAGATGTTATTCCAAAGGGAGAATGATGCTTAGACCACCCATTGAAACTTCAAGAAACGATGTTCAGAACCAGCAAAAGGAAGTAATTTCCTACGCAGCAGTCATTTGTGAGATTCTCTGATGAAGGCTGTTATGGATAGAAACAGTTTGTACAGGTTGAAGGGAAAATGAAAACAACTTGAAAGATAGTTCCATTGAGGATTGTTGAATAGATAACTGGATTAGGCTCAGCATATCCTGTGAGCAGAAAATAGAAGCTAGGAGAATATATAGGATAAATATCACATATACTTGTTCTGGTCTTTCCATTCCCTGAACATCCATTTGTAGCTGCTGTTTCTGAAGAAAGTATTTCAGGGCTGTGGGGATTCTGTGTCTGCACCAATATGGTTTCACTTCTCCTCCAGTTAACATCCAGTCTGTTCTGTTTCTGTCCAGTTATCCTCTTAGACCAATTTAAACAGCTTTATTGAGTAAAGATTTCAGATATAGGCATCTGTTTTCAACCAACCAATGGTTTACTTTTCCACAAAGCACTAGCTTTGTTTATCACCTATTCTCATGCCTTCGTATAGAGCATTTGAGTCATAGAGGGTCAGTAGATCTGAGCCTCCTTGGTGTCCCCAAAACTGTGCTTTTGTTCAGTTTGGAAAACTGGTAGAGTGATTAAATTTTCTTGTAGTTTGTTTTGGATATATCTTTCAGTCAGTTGTAGATGATCAGTAAGTCTCCAAATAAAATATGACTTGGTGAATAATTGAATGTAAAACATTGACAGTAGCCTTGAAAAGGAAAAGTAATGCTTTTATTCTGCCTTTGATTTATTAATACAAAATACCACAGACAAAGACTCCATGTCAAATTTCAATTTTAATATTATCAGAATTTGCTATTTTTTAAAATAAAATGTGTTGATAATGCAAGAAGAAGACAATTTCTGTTTGGAAAGCTAATAACAGATATAGCTATTCCAGAAAGCAAAGCCTTTTTAAAAATACTTGTGTTACTATAGGTATATTTAAAAAAAATGAGGATAGGTGTTATGATCACTTCACCTTTGCTAGCACTCTCTTTAATTTATATGAGGTAGAAATTAAATGATGGATTTGAAATTTATTTGAAATTCTGTATAGGAAGTGGTAATAAAACATAAAATTGAAGGAGGATGTTAATGCCAGATAAAAACACAACCAACATTGCCTGTGTAGTGGGCACAGAACACAGTGGGCCATGCCTCACCTGAAAGTAGAGAAATGAAAGATAGGTAGTGAAAGAGGAAGGAAACCCCTTTAGCTTGCTGTCTGTGTGTGTGTGGCTGATCAGTGCAAGCACAATGGCCCCTGAGATGTAGCTGCCACTTGCCCACACACAGCTGCTCCAAAGGACACAGGTCTCCTCTGCGGCCATATGGCCAGCCTTGTGTAGCATCTTGGGTGTCCTAGAGAGACCTAAAAGGTGTGAAAGGGCTGTGTTTATGCTACTGAATTGAGTGCAAAAGTACTGGGTTTAAGTATTATGCATAACAGACTGGTAACGATATGAATTGTAAGAGGTTTTTTTTGTGTATGTCTGAAGGAATTTCTATATTCCCAAAAGCAAGGACTGCTAACCTGACCTGCATACAATATGGAAGATTTTGCTTTACAGATTGGCTTGACTGTTTCTCTAAGACATACTGATGACTACATTTGTGCAGTCTGGCTCTTCTCACTTTTTTCTTCAGACTCCTTGTCAGTACAACACACTGATGTAGCAGAGCCAAAAAATTCAGAAGTCTCTCTTGGACAGTTTAAGCTGATTGAGAATTGAAGAAAATATGTTTTGTTTGTATATATTTAGATATGGAAAATTTTAGTCTATTGAACAATATTTCTGTATGTTCAAAGTGCTCTAGATGTGTTACACATACAAAAAAGTTAGGTTGTTTTGTAACTCTTCGTTCACATCTAATAATTCTGATCTCTGGTGTTCCTTAAAATGCAGGTTATTCAACTGATTAATTTTTCTGTTGGCACAATATGTAATTACTTAGGGACAGTCTGTAAATGGAGCAAGATCTGAGTGCATAGGTAGAATTAGGAAAGGAATTCATGTGGAATTCAAAGATTCTGGAAAGGAAATGAGATGATACAGTGACAAGCATTACCAGCCATTTAGCTGCAGATATGCATCTTGCTGTTTATTTGAAGAGATGATGACCTTGGCAGGGTTTTCAAGCCTTCAGCTTCTGGGAGATGATCAGGCTTCAATTTTTATGAACATTCATGTTGCATTTCTGTCCGGAAGGAAGTTATCTCTTCTGGAGGGTGGTTTCTGTGATGTTACAGGCACTTCCATTTCTTTGAGATAAGATTATAGTATCTAATTTTTCATACTGGGATTTTTCACAGTGATCTCTTTTGGTTGATTCTTTACATTTTTGAGCAATGTGAGCGTATGAAAATTCACTTAAGAATATTTGTCATGTTTGTGGTGTTGCAGTTTCAGTCAGGAAGGATGTTTTAACAGATGCTTTGGCTTAGGAGAAAGGAAGCTGGTGATGTGAAGCTATTAAATAGCTTACCTAAAATATGAAGTAAATGGCTTTACGGCTGGTGTCCCATATCCTGGGTAGGCCAGATATTTTCTCTTGCAAATGCTATTGCAAGATCAGCATATCTGGGGTTATTTACAAAAAAATCATTATGTTTGAAGGCTTTGCACCAAATCAGTATTTTATAGAGTGCTAACTGTGCTTCAGACCCTGGTTTATTTATTACAGTGTTTGCAGGTGTAAATTTTTTTAAACAATGAACTCCATGTTAATGTTTTAAAAAATATTTAGGTAGAAATAAACAAAATACTATAGGATGAGGTAGTTCTTGCCTCTAAATGTTTTCTTGAAATTGGATGGCTCTGATGAAAGCCTGGTTATTGTCAAATATGATTGTGAAGGTGCTGTATCTATTAAGGGAAGAGAGCATGAAGTGCGAGTGAATACATTTTGTTGCTGCTCTGTAAAATGAGCAAACGTATCTAGAATGTGTTTAAATGGTTAAGATTATTCTGTTTTCCATCATGGACTTCCATCCATGAGAGTGAAAGGTGTCAGATAGAAGTGTTATGGCATCAGTGGTTACTGAGGATGTCTGGGAGATTAAAGTAAATGACAGTTTATTCCCTCAAAGAAGAAACTGTGCACCTGACAAAATAGAAACTGTTCAACTTTGCTGGAAGTTCAAACATTGCTGCTACAGTGTCTTTTATGGTGGTTTGTTTCCTTGTTGAATTCAGAATGTAAGTAATCAGTGAGAGATTTTGGTCAAAAATCAAATGCTAATTCTGTCAGTGAGGCTGTGTAAGAGCATTTGCTCCTGTATTTCCAAACAATCAACATTTCAAAGCAGAAATAGGGTGGGTGGAGTAATACAACCTTGCAGCATATTCACACTCACCCCCCCTTTGAATGAGAAGGGCCATATTATTTTTACATAACATTGTTGAATATTTATTTGATGATAATCCTATTAATTTTATAGATTATTTATTAATTGATTTAAGTGAGGATACATTCGTGCTCATCATGCAAGTTTGCGAGTTACTTTTCAAGTATTGACGAATTTCACTCAGTTTTATCAAGGGTGGGCTTGTGCAGTCTGGGTACCTCAGCAATAAAACATGGCCATCTGCATTTGTTTTGTCACAAAGCAGGTCTAGATTTTTAATAGTGCTTTTATTTTTTGCATAAAAGTATGTTTTATGTAATGTGATAATGAACAGTGAAGAGCAAGTTAAGAATACTTTATAGGAAAGAGTGGATTGAAAAGCCTGGGAAAATAAACTGTGTCTGAAGTCATTAAGGATTCCCTCTGGAAAAATTGTATGCTGGTAATTTTTGGAGCGTGGATTCCATGCAGTGAAGTTGAAGATATCCTTACAAGTCATCAGTGTTCAATGTACATTGTGGGATGTATATGTATGCTGATAGGCAACCATTTTTATATAGTGCCCAAAATGCTACCTCACAGCCAGTGCAGTCTTTAAACACACACAGCATCTACACTTGACTTGAAACTGCTGCAGTATTGTTAAGCATAGTCAAATTACACAATAGGAATGAATTTAACTAATGTTTCAATTCTAAAACTGATTAAACTGATTTATGCTATAAGCTCAAGAGGAATACTTGTCCAATATTTGCCCTCAGTTCCTTTTTCAATAAATATATTTCACAGCAATACAGTGGAGATCAGTCTCTCAAAATTGGCTCACTGAAATATTTGTAAGACACAAACTAAATTTTATCTCAACTAGAAATGTGAATATTGAAGGATAAAATTTTGAATAGAAATAGTAACTTTTACTTCTACTTCCAAATATTTTGCTGAGGTATACTATGTGTCAGGATCCAGATTACATAAGAGAATACATCACAGTGCTTTTTAATATCTGAAGACTGAAATGGAGGGGATTTTGTGATTAATCATGGGTACTAAGCATGTGCTTTCTGTGGGGTGCAGATTTTTCAGGCTGAAGTTCATATTGCAGTCATGGAACTCTTCTGGTTAATGAGCAGTGACCAGATGATGGTGGAAGGCAAGGATGAGCATTTTTCTTCTTCAGTAGGAGACGCAGGCTTTCTTTGATAGTATGAATAATAATGGGTATTCTTGTAATTTGTTTATCTACTCATAATCAACTTCCTCTGGCAAAATGCAACATAGGCATACAGGGATTGCTGCTATATTGGAGCAAAGTGCTGAATTTCTAACCCTAGTATTTTGTCTGCAGCAATCTTTTAAATCTTATGTGAAACTACCTTTAAGAAAAATTCTCAGCATTATGGATGAATAGTTTTTGATGTGTCACAGGTATTGAAATTACCTTTATTTTACTCAAAAAAGAATATGATATTCTAGATAAATACTTTTCTTCTAGTAAAAGAAGCTAGGACTCAGTGTTATTGTGAAATTGAGTCATAATTTTTGTAGTAGTTATTTATATTATTCTTTGTCAATATTGGCTAATCACAAATATGCAGAAGTTCTACATAAGTAGGTCATCTTGTACTTGTTTTTATGCATTGAAATGTGTAACAAAGTGAATAGAAACTTCTCATAAAAACTTCTGAAAAGAAAAATACTACTTGATATTAAGCAGGGACCATTTTGTCTTTTGAAAACAATGACTCTTTAGATAAAATTATTTATTTTTGTACAGCACAGTATAATACAGATAATAGAAAATAAATAAACTGTGTTAAAGGTGTATGTAGCCCATGGTGTATTTGATTGAGTTTCATCATGGCCAATTTGAATGTGTGGTGGACACATCCCTTTGAGAGTTTACATCCTTTCTGCTTTGGCTCATTGAGTGCACTGTGAAATTAATCTAAGGGCTTCCTGCTGCTGAACAAGGTTCATTCATGTGCTCCTGCAGTTTCTCCTAATCTGGCTCAGGAGCTGCACCAGTGTGATACTTACCTTTCAGAAACAGCAAGAACTTTTTGCTAATGTCAGTCTCCAAACTAGAAGCATGAAAGATGCAGGAATGTGAAGGCTGGAGAAAGGATATGACCACTTTTGACGAACAGTTCACTGCTAGATCACTTGAGCTGTATGGCAAAATTATTCTTTTTAAAACCCTGAGAAGCATGAAAGATTGACTTTACAGGCTGGCTTTCAGGAAGGTGAATTCCCTGAACACTGAAGCAGGCATGTGTTTCCTATGTGCCTTCCAAATGCTCCCTTGACCATTTCAGGTCAGAAGTGCCCAACAGCTCACTGTGTATACCCAAGTCATGCTGAAGCTGCTGGGACTGAGGCATGCCCAGGCTTCAGCAGTCTGCATTGCTCTTGAACTTGGTCATCTAACAGGTAGATTGCAAACCAGTTTTTTGAATCAAATCTAAAAGCCAGGAGCTTTAGCTATAAACATAAATCAAATACATTCAAGATGATTTCTAGGCAGCTGGACCAATTGTCCTGGAATAGCTTGCGTCTGTGCTAATAGTTTCCACAATCTAGTGGATGAATGAAAACTAAATGGTGGTAATGGTTCTGTAATTTTTTAATGCCTCAAACTCAGGAATATTTTGGGGTAGTGCTGTTTGGCACATGCCAAACTTATCTCAAGAAATAGTTCAACAGTTTATAGTACAATTGCAGAGAATCTGCAGGTCTGTCCTATTTTCAGTAGGTTAAAAACAGCCTTGAGCTTTACTGAGCCATAGCTCTGCACGCTAACCTCCTTGTAGGGGCTCCAGCCTTCCTGGTGCCACCCACGAAGCCACCACATTGGTTCTGTAGTGTGTCACCAGCCCCTATGGCTCTAATGATGCCAGGACTGTTTGTACTCAAAGGAGTACCATCAATAGAGTCTACACTACTGAGAGTTTTTATTTTTTATCAAGGCCTTTCTAAGCTATACCTATGCTCTTTGAAGGAGTGTGGTGGAAAGAGTTGTGCAACATCACTGCCTGAATTAGTTGTTGGTAATTAGTAACTTGGTGTGGAAGGCAGTGAACTTTACTAGAAATATGCTGTCTTGTGAGACAGGGGTTAATAATCCAGAGCATGGCACCTTGCTAGCAGCAGTGTTTCTTCACATTTCAGTGCTGAGTCAGGTAAAGCTGGCTTGGGCGTCTCTGTATCAGTTGTCTCTGTCCAGTACAGATCTGCCCTTTCTCTCTGTCATGCTGCACAAGTGATGCATTGATGAGGTTCTGACTGTGGCAAGAGCTCCTTTAGGAATTACTAGGAATAATCCTTTCTCTTAGTTGCACAATAAGAAATTCAATTTATTGGTATTTCTCCAGGGACAAAAAAGTAGCTTAAAAATTCAAATTAATTTACCACAGGTGCAAGAGGGTCTCTGGTCACTTTTAAAGATTTTGCTACTGTAATCTCAATTCCCTGGAAAAATGGCTACTAGTTAATATTAACTCTGGGTTTCCTATAACTTGACATCAAATCAAATATCAATATTAATACATTTGACATTTCTAATGGCAATGATTTTTGTTCATTCTTTCTGGTTTTGTAGTTCATTAATAATAATTTCTGTGGCTTGTAGACCATTGTACTAAATAAGTATGTGGAACTGTCTATTTCACTCACCCCTTATGGATAGGAAACCTGTTGATCTGATGGACTTCTGAACTTAGAGAAGAGCCTGTATTGCAAAAGAGCCATTTAATTAAATTACTGATGGCTGTGTTTCAGAAAGACCTCCATCTTGTTGCACAAAACAATGAAAATGGTGGAAGAACAAATAAAGATAGGGGAATGCTGAAATAATAAATAACTTTGACCTTTTTTCCCCGTCTGTTGGCATCTAGTTACTTCCTTTGATCTTCCCTGCCTTAAACAAGCTAATATCTGCCAAGAGAGTGCAACTGTTACTGAATCACTAAGGTCCTATTTGTTCCGCTTGACAGATGACAATGCATTTTTGTCTTTCTACGGAAGCCTAGACTTAGGAAGTTTTCTCCAACAAGAAGCTTGGGTTTTCTCCAATACTAAATTTACTAAATGTCTTTTTTCTTGCTTTTCTTTTTCTTTTTTTTTTCTTTTCTTTTTTTTTTTTTTTGCTGTGTGGGTTTTATTTCCCATCTCATTGTGGTGGTGCACTGCTGATGATTGTGTCACCATTTTCTGTGAGGTGCTGGCTAGACAACACTGAAGTTGTATGATTTTGCTGTTGCTTACGATTGCTCTGGCAGGAACAGAATGCTTCAACAGCTGTAGTGTATGTTGATGCTTCAGTTACATTATGGTTGGTTTGTGAGTGTCACTTGTGATTGCTCTCTTTGCTGCTCCCTGATTTCTTTGAGCAATTTTTGCTAGTGCTAATTAATCAGTTCTGTACAGGTTTCTTGTATTTGTAAATGTTGAATTGTTTGATAGCTTGATGAAAAGGTTTTATATTTAGAATTTAGAAAACAGACCTGTCTTATTAAACAATGCAACTTTGAAACAGAAACAAGAGATACATTACCAGGTCTATTTGATTTTTGTAGAGAAATTGAGACACTTGTTCTTTAAGGGTGCTGCATTTAGTCAGTTATATATTTAAATCTGGGCTGTTGAGCAAACATTCTTTGTTCTAAGTATACCTTGTGCTTAGCACAATGAGAACCTAATTTCTGATGGTGATCTTAGGTGTTCCTGAGTACAAATAACAATCACAATAGAACTGAATGTTTCACATTGGTTTTTCGTTCAAATTCCATTGACCGTTCTTGTAGGCTTGTTAAGTCAGTTTCAAAAATTCTTCTCCGGAGTAAGGAGGCTATGTTATGTCACAGAACCAGAGTTATATAAAGCTTGCAAGTCATTCCCGAAAAATGAGACATAACCTCTGCTAATTTTGAATTTCTCTGATGGTTGGAGTTGATGTGTGCGTGAGGATAAGACTTAGGCCTTGATCCAGGAAAGCACTTAAACTCATAATTTAGCTCATCATGATCAGTTTCCCTGGAGTCAACAACTGATTCAAATTATCATGGAAGATATATAGCACAGCCTTATTTAGGACTATATATTTAATACAATCCCTATTGATTTCCAAAAAAAAGAAGTAACCATATCAGAAGAGTCTTTATAAGGATTCATTTCAAGATCTTTCTCTTTGTGCATGTCTTTGCCATGTCTGTTGTGGAAGAAACCACTAGTTATCTCCCAAGTGTATCTTTTACTATAGATGGTACATTTCTGCTATTTAAATGGAATTGTGTCTTCTGAGGGAACCTCTTACTGAGACTTCTTTTGCAGAAGGTCTGAATTTTTGTTAGAATTAAGAAATATTTTCTTAACTGCTGATAGAAGATTTTCAGAAGTTGACCAGAGCAGACAACACATCTCCAGCCTATAGAGGCTTGTTGAGTTAGCTCATAGCATTTTTCCCTACAACATCTACCATACTTTTTCTCTAGAATATTGAACTTGCTGCTTTGCTTGGGGTCTGCACAGGACATTTGCAGCCAGTACCTTCCCTGCTAGACAGAGTAGTTATTAATGAACACTTGCTGTCTGACTGTGTTTTTCTAGAGTATGGTCCAGAGGGATGACTAATGGCAGCAGTGAACCACTCAGGTGTGGCTGTAGCAGTGTCTGGCCTGGCAGTGGCAATAACAGGCCCATTCTTGACATCAAGGAGAGAATACAGAAACATGTATTGGTTCAACTGATTGGTTCAACAACTGATACTCCTTGTGGACTTTTCCTCTTGGACTTTAGATTTGTAAGAATAGGCCCAAAGGTAAACTGAGACACCTTCCTTGTGTGGCACTGGCAAGAGTCCAGTGGCTCTGAGATAATCTCTGAGTAGATAGGGAGAACCTAAGGCATGCAAGAGGACTTGATGTGCTGATTGCAGATTATTAACAGGTACATGTAGACATCCTGCAATAGCAGAGATTGATTGACAGTGATTAGGGGAGTAAATAAAGCAAATCCATTTACCAGAAGATGCCCAGAAAGTAAGGGACTTTTGCTACCAGTGTCTGGTACATAAAAATGTGATGCTGAAAGCATCAAAGCTTTTCCAAGTAATTTGGGTGAAGAGTTCTCTTGGCCTGAGGGTCACAGTAAATGCAACTGCTTGACATGTCAGGGTTAGCATCATCACAAGGACCTTTCAGTTGGAGGATCAGCTTCTAGGGAGGAAGTGGGAATGTGTAAATGTTAAAACCAAATTTGGTGTATTTGAATACCATTACTGAAGAGAAATGAGTGAAGAAATTAGGTCATGTCATAAGATTGGTTTTATACTTCTTTCAGCTTTGGGGTTAGGCTCTCCAAGTACATACTTTCTATGTACTTGGACTCTCTGGTCACTTTACTGTACAGGCACCTGCATCCTACGCATGCTGGAGAAACACTGACACAGGGAACTAAAGACACTTCAGAATGAGTCTTTTGGTGGAGATAGTTATCTCCATCAAAAAAGGTGGCTAGTTTTGTTTTGTGGAAGCCACAAAAGATGGCTGATTATTTATTGCCAGTGTCTCAGGAGTGTTCAAACATAGGTGTGCCATTGACTACTGAGAGCAGGTGGGTCCATTGCTAAGGCAATGGGCAGCAAAGATATTTTGGATAAGGACTGGAGTAGTTTACAGAAATGCTGAGAACATACAGTGAGGCCAGTAGAATTTTTTTCCTTCCTAACTCATGAAATGTGTAAGATCTTGACATCAGGCATCTGTGGAAAATGGGGAAATAGGCCATCATCACCAAGGTAATTAATCTCTTCTGAGTGTTTTGGTGCAGATCCGTGTATTAGACACATAGAATCATGGAATAAATTGGAAGGGATATCAAGGTACCATCTAGTCCAAACCCCTGCTCAAAGAAGGCTTAAATCAGGCTACTCAGGAACTTATCCAGTTGAGTCTTGAACTCAATTGAGTCTCATCCTCAAAGGAGTTCCAACATCTCTGGACAGCCTGTTTCAGTGTTATATATTTTCTAATGTAAAAAATCATACTTAATATTGAGTCAGAATTTCCCATAGTTCATCTTGCATCCTGTTGCCCCTTGGACTGTTGCTGTGCACCTCCAAGAAGTGTTTGTCTCTGTATTTTCCGTGTATTCTCTGCTCAGATGGTTGTAGATAGCAGTAAGGTACTACTGAGTCTTTTTTGCTTACAAGTTGAGAAGGCCCTGCTACCTGAGCCTGTCCTCATACATCCTTACCATATTGGGATGTCCAGAGCTTAGGAGGATTATAAGGAAGTCATGTGGTTATGCAGAGAGGAAACTGGAAAGGCCAAAGCCTAAGTAGAGTTTTATTTGTCTGCTGCCATAAATGGGAGTAAAAGATGTTTCTATAAGTACAGCCACCCCTGGCTGGCAACTGGCCACAAGTGCTGTTCCTCAGGGTTCCATGTTGGTGCTGGTCCTGTTCAGCATCCTTTGTTGTTGATCTGGACAAATTGGGTGCCCTCTCATTCAGTTTGCAGGTGACACCTGGCTGGGTGGGAATGTTGATTTGCTTAAGGACAGGAAGGCTCAGCAGGGGAATCTAGGCCTGTTTTCATTCCTTTAATCTCATAAACAAAACTTGAGAGTTTTTATGAGAGATTCACCACATAAATGGATTAAGCAGGTGTCTCATTTCTCACTGTATTTGGGAGCTCAGTCATGGGAATCGTTGATCATATTGAAGAGGCCTCATCCTTAAGCCAATTGCAAGATATCAAAAAAATAGTTTTCTTGCTAGACTAATGCTAGTGATCATGACAATCAGTCAGTCCATTCAATTTTTCTCTAAACGTGGGATACTAAGCTACCATTTTGCATTTCCCAGTTCATTCTGATTTTTACATAGCTAGATCTATTAGAAATATTCTTTTAGGATGATGTATTTGTTATTAAGCATGGAATGTTGCTTAATCTTAAATCAAGGTTTCATTGCTTTTCTACCAGTGAACATCCTTGCTCACAAGTAGTTAACATTTTGTGTAGGAAAGCAGAGAAATGTTCTTTTTTGCTTTTGTCTTTCAGCATCCATGAAAACATCTACTAACCCTTTGAAATATTAGTATTTGCTAATATCTTTTGAGTTTGTCCAGAGTACTCAGGTATTTTGGCCCATTTTACATATGTAGAAAGTAATTTATTCTGTATGAGTCAGGCAGAATTATTTAGTTTTATCCTCTCCCATCTCTGAGGTACAAAAAACTGAAAAAAACACACAAGCTACTTATATTACAGGATGTCTTCTACTCCTTCAGAAAAGGGTATATTTTAACATACTGTTTTCTAATGCTGGATTGAAAAGGGAGATGGTGTCCCATTTAGTTTCAGGAAATTCAGTCTGTACATCTGGGGTCTGAAATTCAGTCTTGTAACTGACACAGTAATCTGCACTTAATCCCAGACTATTACTCTGCCCCAGAAGAGTAATGAAAGGGGAAAGCATTCTGTATTTATACTAGTTTGGACTCTTAGCATGTCATTCATTCTTTTGGTAAGTTTCGTGCCCAGTCGATTCGGGACTAAGATCTGAAAGAGTGGAGAGCAGGCTCAGCCAGGAAAGAGCTTTTAGGAATCTTAACTCTTAAAAACTTGCAGTTTTTTTCAAGGGTAGAAAAATTGGCCAAAGGTGGATGGATTTTCAGAGGAGTAGCAAAAGCCAGTTCTGTGACACAGTGTTTCACCTCCCTGCCAGATTCAAAGTTCCTGCTCCAAACTCCTTGTTTGCAGCAGCAAAAAGGTTACTTGTTTTGAAAAAGGGTTGCTAGAAATCTTTAAGGAAGGAAAAGCAGATAATTTCCTTCCAACTGGCTCAGGTACTTCCAAATTATTATCACTGAGCTCATCAAGCTCATCACTGACATACAAAATTTCCAGCTGAATGGCTAAAATCTGAGAGTGTCATAAATAGATGCAGACAAAGTCTTACCATTTAAAATGTCAGAATACTTAACTGAAAAGATGTGCTGACATCCTAGCCTCATATTTCTTGTGTTTGCACAGATAATTTCAGAGAATGTAATAGGTCTTCCATACAAATTACAGGTAAAATTGAAGACATATTTAAATGCTGTAGATTAATAAACATATGTGTGGAATAATTGTATTCAACAGTTCCCCATTTGCAATAAGAACTATTTTGACCAATTTTTTTCAAAGCCTCTACTTACATTTGACATGTGAAAGCAGAAGCTCCCCTTTTAACAGGAAAACCAAAAATTTAGGATTAGATATCTTAGATCTAGACTTTTGGTGCCATGGCTAGTTCTAGTGGGTTACTTGGCAGCAGGGTAAAAAAGAAGTATACATCTTTGTATCAACTTATAAAACTAAATGTTGAAAACTTCCACTAACAGCATGAAGCACTTATCTCTCTTTAGAGCCTAAGGGATTTTTAAGCATGCCTCATTTGCCTAGTGGTATCACAAGCTTTAATTTTTTTGTATTTTTTCTTTCCACAGAGAAGATTTATAAGGCAGTAGGGTAGATGGTGCTGTTCTCCAGCTGTCTGTCTTGAGGAGTTTCCTCACTGGACTAAACACAACATAATTTCTCTGTAATGTTACTGTGGAATCTTGGAAAAACATAATGTTCCTCCTGTTATGTACAATAGATTCTTCTTTAATTGCAGCAGCTAAAAAAAACTTCTATCTTTATAGCTGTGGAACCAAAGCGAAAAAGTTTATGGTCTTTCACTGTCAGCAGGTTTATGGAAAATTTATAGTATGTGCTCTGAGTTTACCATTTTTTGTTGCAATACTTACTAAAACTAGTGCTGAAAAATGCCTGTTTTAGAATGGAGTTTTTCTGTCTTTCAATTTTCCTATAAATTTAATAGCATTGGTGTATATTTATATATTTAATTTATACATAGAAATATATATATATTTTTTTTGAGTATATACTTTTGCATACTACACTTCATATAGTATTTTTGATTTATCTCCTTTTCCCTCAAACTTCTGTTTTGTCTTGTCCAAAATGCAAAAATATGTTCCGGCTGCTACTTTTTCCTTTAGTTTTTTTAATCCTATAAAATGAACTTATTTTGTTACCATTCTCTGACTGTCTTTCAGGACTTGTAGTCAATAGAAAATTACTGATGTTAATGGCACTGAAAAATCTTAAACTTTCTTCCAGTTATCTGGAGAAATTGAATTAATATCTTCTAAATTTTTTAATTATCTGTTTTCTTTTTTCTGTTTCTGAGATCACTTCACTGGTTCCACAATATTTTCTATCAGTGGAAGAAGGCTACTTCTGGGGTTTTTTTAAGCTATGTTTCAGTTTAGAAGTGTTGGACTGATGATCCAGTTGAACCAAACTGCAGTATGCATAGTCTGCTAACTTGATCTGATCACAGTTGTCATTTGTCAACAAATTAAAAAAAAAAACCAAAACGGATGCAAAGTATTCACCAGTTAATCAAAATAAACAGAATTTGCCTTTAGAAACATACCTACATATTTTTTCAGTTGCAAATTATACTAGTTTAACCACAGAGCAGCAGAAACATGATTTAGTTTTATTGTATCTGCATTTTATATTTTGTTAGTGTAATCAGAAATTCCCCACTCTGGAAAATCTGAGTTGAGCACTGGAAGTCCAGGCTGTCTATAAAAGGAAAACAGGGTGAAATTTTTAAAAGGGGAACACAGGATTTAATCAGTCACTTTCATTTATCTAAACTATTGATTTCTCATTTCCATGAGAAGTGTAATGCCTGAGTCTTCACTGTTTCATCTCAAGTAATTTTCATTAAAAATCACTCTGTATGAAGATGCAGTTTCTGCTTTGACCTTCTTTATTAACACATCTGTAGTGCTCCTCAGTCAAAGTGGAGTAGTCCCTCCTACTTCTTCAGTATTCATTAAATGCTGTTTTCTTTCCTTCCTGTGCAGGCAGAAATCTGGATGGATCAAAGCCAAATTTTATTTGTATATTCCCAAACTTCAGAAATATAGCAAAATCCCCAATCTATACCTGATCTCAAGTCAGCAAATCTTTAGATTTTGTAGAACCAGATCCTCTCTATTTTTATATATCTATGTATCTCCTGTAGTACATGCTCAGCAACTCAAAAACAATATTAGACTTTGATTAAGGTGAAATACATAGGGCAGCTTGGCTGTAGCTGAATACACAATAGTTAATAAATTATTAGATCTGAGAATGGAGACTACCCCATTTTGAACACAACATCTGTCTAGCACTGGAAAGGAAGGTGCTGCAGCCAATTCATGTTTTTATTTACTCTCTGTTCTTACTACATGTAGTTTACAACAAAAAACACAGAGTGAATGAGACAAGTCCTTCTGTATGAGATCTGCATAGTTTTAAAGGCATACATGATGTGGGATTTAGAAAAAATAGTTTTTTCCATAAACATTTTGCTGAAGAGCACTAGATACCATTGCTAGCTCCTGTACCCATTCCCATGCTCTAATATTTCCATATTCTAGAGCATGTAAAATCTGACATGTAATAGATCAGATTAAAGTGAGTTGTGCGGTAAATCCTGACCTTTAAGCAAAAAATACCAGGTTTTGGAAACCTTGATCTCATCTTTTTGAGAGGCGAGTCCACAGGTGGATGCACCTAGTGCCAACTCTAATGCAGGGTGAAGTAGCAGTGTTTGTTACTTTGGGGCAAGCAGCACATTCTTTACTATGTAGGACAAGAAAGAAAGCAACCCTCTAGTAACTTTCTGCATTTCATAGTTTCTTTATATCTAAAAGCCCATATATAGTAAGCTGAATCAGAGCCTGATTTTTTTTTCAGTGTACAAAAATCAAAAATTCAGCTGGGATTTGGCTTGACACACCCCCCACCTCACCCTTGCCCTTTCTTGCTCTCTTGCTTTTCTTCCCCAGGAAAAGTAAGTCAGACATTACAGGATGCTGTTGCAGAGGTTCTCAGCCAATCCTCAAGATCTTGTTTGTGGCACTCACTTTTTTTTCTCTCAAGATGTGTACAGGGCTGTGTGCTGCATGGATACTGCAGCTGTCTGTTGCTGAGCCCTTTCAGTGGGAGGACGTGGCTTGCGGAGAGCTGCTCATAGGGTCCCTAATTTAGATGGTACACAGCAGAAGTGATGGTGGTTCAAGTTAAGCCTGCAGTATGTTTAATGCTGTTTACATCTGATGGAAATTTTAAATATTTGACTCCCTGGAAACACACCGCCTCCCAAAAATAATAAATGAGGTTCTTAAAAATTGCATGTAAGAAGCACAGGGCACATTCAGAAGTCAACTCTTTGTTTGCTCACTTTCTGTTTTTTTGTTTCTGACTTGGTTTTTCTGTGTTTTCTTCACTTCTGCATACCTATTACACTGGAACATTTTATTTCATATCAATATATTAGACAGAGCATACATATTGGATAATGCTTCAGATAAAAATTCAAAGTTCATTTTGTAGCACACTATAGAAGTAGATATTTTTTATGGCAGGTAGATTCACATTAATTCTCAGATTATGCAGTTTAATAAGAGATTATGCCTTTTCTATGTATTTCCAAGCACAAAATGAAATGTGTAAGGGTGACTGGCTTAAACTTGTAGCTGCCATTCATTTCAGCCCGTGCAGCCCTGCAGCCTGGCTGCTGAGAGCTGTGCTTACTCGCTGTTTTGTGAGTCTCTGCAGATGTACAGTCACCCACTCTGGGAGAACATGCACACACTCTTTTTTTCTTTTTTTTTTTCTCTCACACTGTCTGGCATACTTTCAGCACAACTCTTCGAAGACTTTCTGAACTGCTGGGTATGGTTGCCTGATTATTATTTTTTTTACTGGGGACATGTTTAGTCCAGTGTTATTTAAACAAGCTTATCTCCTTGATCAAAGTCTACAATCTGAAATTTGAACAGGGTAGGGAGGGTGGCTGGGTGGGTGAGGAAATATATCAAGTACATAGTTGTGCATGTGCTGATGTCTCAGCTCTGTGACTGCGAAGGTAAAAACATATATTGCTTCAGAATATTCTTGCAAATATAAAAATCTTTGGCTATTTTAGTAGGAGTTCTGAAAGCACTGTATTATTTCTAAAATAAAACCGGTTTGAGTAAACTTTTCTTGACACTTCTAGTGACCTGCATATTCAGTTTTTCAGTTTCTTGGGTTTTTTGAAGGTTGAGCCAAATAACTGTGGAGTTGTTTAAGTATAGCATAGGCTTTGCTAGTATTCAAAGCACACTAGCTGGAGCCCATATATTAATGTATTTAGGGTTGACATTAGCCTATTTCATTGACTGAACCACAGACCACAGCAATGAAGCTGGAGAGCTTGAAACAGTTTCTGGAGGTTTTCATTTAGCTCGTTCAGGAGAACTGGTTTGTGCAAAGTTAAAATTATATGGAATGAGATAGCAAGAAGAAGCATGCATGCCACACCTTTTCATTATGTTCTCTCTTTTCTTTTTTTTTCTTTCTAAATATAACTTTGAGAGGCATGTCAGGTTTTTTTAAAGCCAATCCCATTTGATCATTTTAGATTACTTGATTTTTTAGTTTGATTTCAAAATTCAAGTTTGCTAGGCTTTTGTTCACAAGACTAGGAAAAAGAATTTCCTGTATTCAATTTATATATCATGCAATCAAACAACCATCTCCTAACTTTGACAAAATGTAAATTATGTCTATTTCATCATTTTACAGAATAAAAAGAAGGAGGCATAATTTTCTAGGCTAGTCTAAAGCTTTTCCTTGCTTTTTAATGTTATCATAGTGCTCTAGTAACTGCAAGATGCTGTTGCTGATGAAAGTATATTATAAATCTTCTCTTCTGCATGGGTATCATGCGCACTTTAATTTTATTGGCTGGCTTTATTGACTGGGGCTTGCTCCCTGCACACCCAGACACACAAACATACACAGAGAGACAGACACACAGACGCATGCTTGCACACACAGACACACACACACACACACACACATTCTGCTTTGCCCTATCTTGGTTACAGCACAGTCCTGCCCAGGGTCAGTACAATGTACACATTACATATTTCTAGCAAACATGAAAATGAATCAAACAGGAGGAGAGATAAGCACAGATAGATTGGAGCCTGCTGAGGAAATAAAAGGCAGTGATCTGACTGACCATTGGACTAGTCTTCCTGGTTGGATTTAAGTGTTCTTTCCCCTTAGCTGCTGCAAAGCACTGTACTCTGAAGTGAAAAATGAAACAATCAGTAAGAATGAAGTAACATTTAGACGGACAATTCTTTGGTATAACTCCAAACCTAATTGTTTCTGAAGTGATGTTTAAACCAACATCGGCACCAGGCAAGGGCTCCTGGCTCGCAGCCAGCACCTTGTAAAGCATATTAGTGCAGATGAGGAGTTCCTAAAAGTTAGAGAGAGGGAGAGGGAGGGAAGAAGAGAGAGAGAATGTGCGTCTTCAGTGCTCACTCTGCATTTGTTTGTATCCTCCTCCTTGCCGAGATTAGAGGAATACCTGTGTAGTGCTGCTTTATTATGATTTCTGCTGAGCCTCAGAATAGGTTCTGGTATTTTTTTTAGGTGGACTGCCAGCTGCCGATCTCGCTGTTGACAGTAAAAGCAGATATGTTCCTTGCTCACTGCCATTAGTACTGACCATGACCCTTCACACCAAAACCTCTGGAGTTACCCTGCTGCACCAGATTCAAGGCACTGAACTGGAGACACTGAGCAGACCTCAGCTGAAGATTCCCCTGGAAAGATCACTCAGCGACATGTACGTGGAGACCAACAAGGCAGGAGTTTTTAACTACCCAGAAGGAGCCACCTATGATTTTGGTACTACGGCTCCTGTCTACAGCTCTACCACGCTCAGTTATGCCCCTACGTCTGAATCTTTTGGGTCCAGCAGTCTGGCAGGATTTCACTCCCTGAACAGTGTCCCACCAAGCCCGGTGGTGTTCTTGCAAACGGCACCCCAGCTGTCGCCCTTCATCCATCATCACAGCCAACAGGTACCCTATTACCTTGAAAACGATCAGGGCAGCTTCGGGATGAGGGAAGCTGCTCCTCCAGCCTTCTACAGGTAAATGCTAATTTCTTTTTTATTTAAGCAGATGATCTGAGAAAATTAGAATGTAGAAATCTGTTATGCCCTAATATTTGCTTTTTGTGCAAAGGAGCGTGTGATTTAACTGAATCATCGATGATATCTAGACCATAAGAAATAGCGTAGAATAAAACAAACTAATTCACAGCCCACTTCACTGTGACTGTAAGCTGTAAATTTTGAAAATCCGTGTTAAAAACCCATCAGATAATGAGTATAAATATTTCCTGGGAAAACATGAAATCATAATTGATTAAAGAATGGCAAATGACCTCAGTGTTGTAATGTATTATAATACTGTCTGAAGTATACTAAAAAGACTTCCACCATCACACATTTTTCAGTGTGAGTGGTTGTTTGTTCAGCTCTTAGATGGAGTAAGAGTATTTTTCTCCTCTGTCTTCCTTTGCAGTGTGAGAAGTGGCTTACATAGGAAGTTGTTCAGAAGCACTATATCCTTCCTAATCAAAGTGTTAGAGTTGACTCAGTGACAGTATTTCAGTCAGTAACCACCTTCCTGAGCTATCCAAAGAGCTGTGTGCACATTAAGATGCATTTTTCATTGGAGGGATAATATATATTAACTGTAAACCTGGCATGCTGCTTTTCAAAAGATAGGCTTGTTCAGCGGGGTTTTTAGTATTTTTGTCCTTCAGTAGGAGCTTGGTTCATGTTTTGTCTTTTTGGTCTGGAATAGAAAGACTGAAGTATTGTTGAAAGGGGGAAATAAATTTCCGTGGTTTAAATATTTATTGTCAATTGTGAAAAACATTACGTCTTTTCTTGAAGTGACAGAAATTAATAGAATTATGGCTTCTAAAAAAAAATCCTACATACCTATACCCACACTGTTAATGTTTTGTGCAGTATTTATAGCATAGTTTTGCAACAGCTTATTATATTGGGCTTCAGTGAATTAAAGTGAACAGATGGATTTTTTTTTCTGAACTCTGTCATTCTCTGTTGATTTGAGAGATACAGGTGAGTTTGATAGAAGTGTACCAACTCTGAAAAAATAAAATCAAGTAATTTTTTCCATGTTGAAGGCCAGACTCTGCTAGGCTTATTTACACAATATAACATGTTGCCATGAACAGCAACGTATGTTCTGAAATCTAACTCAGTCAGACTAAGAATCTGGTAGTAAAATCTGGTCCCAGAAAACAAAATGATTGCACTTTTTTGGAATGGATTGGGCAGTTTTGGGGAGCAGGTAGAGTAAAGACAGGTGAAAACATAGATAATGATTATGTTAAATTGTCCAATACAGTGATCTGTAAACTGAATTGATTAAAATAAAATTCTTTTTAGTGCAACTAAATACAGTACTTCCTGGAAAAATAAGTACATGTCAGAGCATAGTGATCTTGAATGATTACCAGTGACTTGAAAGTTAAACTGCACTTTGTGCTCAATTAAAAGACTTTTTTTGCATGAATGTCCCATGCAAACCTATGGTGAAAACTATGTAGGCAACCTTATGTATGTAAACAGTGGAGTAGTGAGTTTTTGAAGTTGAAATACACAGGCAGAAAATGTTCTACAGTCAGGTATTATACTGCAGGAGGATTCAAACCTGAGAATCACCTAGACACAGAAGTTGCTATGGAAATAGTGTTCTTTTAATTTTTTAGCTGTGAATTGAGATCAGATCATTCAAAATAAAATTTTAGTTTAACTGCTTGAGCAAATGTGTAAGACCAGTGCTGTATTCCCCTTTTCCTGACATTTCTGATCAAGGTTGTGTGTCACCCTTGGGGATGTGTATCAGCCCTTTGAAATTGCTGAGGCTTAATGCAGCAGTAATTAGGTGAATTTATGATCTTGGATATGCCAGAAGGTTTATCTGCATTCAGTGTTATACAAATGATTTAATGGCCCCTTCCAGCCATAACTCTGTGGAACGCATCTTATGTGGTAATAAGAAATGTTTTTCAAAGTGCTTGCTATGATTATCTTTTGTTAACAGGCATGGTACTGTTCAAATTAAATTAATAAAAAACTTTGCTCTTTTTGCTTTTCATTTTTGTGAGGTCATATTTACAAAGTTTTCACCCTCACAACACTAAACATTAGGTCTTCTTGTGTTTTGGCATGAGCCCAATCACCAGTAGTCTGTCAAAAATAATTTGCATATGTGTTCACTGCCTAGGAAATTTTTAAATGTCTAGCCATTGGGTTTAATACTAAATTCTTTAAAAAACCTTCCAATTTGCTTCATTTATTTGGCTAGTCTCATTGTCTTCACTTAGGTTGTGGGAGCAAAGAAAGCATAGGGTATTATAATCTGGCAATGAATAACTTGATGCTGGAGATTGAAAGATGTCTAACTACCAAAATAGAGAGTTTCTGGAACAGCCTACCAATAGGAGTGATAAAAGCAAAAAATCTTATAAGTCCTAAAAAAAGTTATAATGAATCATGACTAGTTTGTGATATGGCTGCCTGCTTCCATGAAGTTATGTAACCTTAAACTCAGTAAGTCTCCTCTGCAATTCTCATTTACCTTTCTGTAATTCTGAATTGTGCTATTTGTCTTTTAGGGTGGAAATATTTACATTGCATCACCCTATTCTACTCTGAATTTGACATGAAAGTGTTGCATTCAGTGATACATTCAGTGATATCTAGGACAATAAATAAACATTATAGTTCGGAGCCGAGATTATATTCTCTTCCATACTTTGACAAAATGTTAAAAATCTTCAGTCACAAAATGAAAAAATTACTCTGTCTGATAAAGAAAACTTTTAATGTCTTTTGATTTTGTTAGTAAGTGTTCAAAATCATACTGCCTATAGACAGATACGTATTAATAGGTGTATAACTACATGACTGCTAATTCTGAAGTTATATTTTGTCTTTCAAATAGTGACTCTTTTTCCAAAAGAGTTAGTCCCTTGCTGTGAGATAATGGTATGCTTCTATATTTAGCTGAAGAACATAATGATACATGAAAATAATGATTTTCAAAGAATGCAATAAATATATTAATGTCCCTTCTAGTATCTCTAAATCATGAGGCATCAGAATTTGAGAAGTGGAGAAAAAAGGGCTTAATTAACTCAAATTGTGCTGTCTATACATAGACTTCTTTTATGTCTGATCTTGTGGCTGTTTTTACAGGTAGCCAAACTAAAATACCTTTTTCTTATCTGACAATGTCAAATATCATTTTTTAAAAATTTTATTGATAATTTTTAGTATTGGGTTTTTTTATTATTGAATGCTGACTAGTGGTTGATAATTATTACAGGAAATCTTGTACTCATGACTATTACAGTAAAATAATGGAAATTTTTTTTTTCTTAACTATTGAATTTGAGTTCAGGTAATTTCTGGTTATTTCCTCTCAAATATTTTCAGCAAGATTTGATCCACTCAGAGAAAAAAACAAAGCTTTCAGTAGCTAATTTACCTCAGTAGTTTCCCATAAGAAACAGCAGAACATCCTTTTTGCTCTACCAGTGTGTCATCCCACTGAGTCTGCACTCCTCAGATCTGAAGTGAAATCATGCATATACTTAAGGCCCTTTGTAGCCTGTCTTTGGTGCTGGTTCCAAATTTGACCAAAAAAAAAAAAAAGGAAAACTCCCTGATGAGAAAACCGTTTGTCAGTCTGTAGTGAGGGACAGAGACTGGGCAACTCAGTGTACAAACAGAATAAGAGATTAATTGCTCCCTCGCTTTTAGTGGCTAGTTTGTATCTTCTGATACTTCAGGCTCTATGTTTAGATTAATGTAATAAAGTTATTTGTTTAGCATTAGCCCCAATTATCATACTTGCAATTGAGTCTGATGTTCTAATCAATATGGTCACAACGTTCATTTTAATGCTTGCTAAAATTGAGAAAGATTACAAATGTAGATCTATCCCTCTCCTGTTGTAATTTGTAAATCCATCCATCCAAAAAAATAGTTATGTAACCAAATACATAAACTTTGTTAACCTTGTCTGATTCATTATGAATTTTTCTAGCTGTTCATGTTGAGTTCTAAATACAGAAGATTTTTTCCAAATTTTAAAATTAAAAGTGTTGAAATGATTTCAAAGTTCAAAGATGATTTTTCTTTTCTTATTTTTTTTTAAATGTAGCATAAAGTATTTCATAACATGGAGTATGATGTAATGTAGTGTTTTGCTTTGCTTTTTTTGTTTGTTTTTCTCTAAAACGTCAGTCTGCTCAGAGGTTCTCTCTTGAACAATTCAAGCGTTCAGGCAATTTCTTGAACACTTGAAGTGTTCCTGTTTATAGGTCTTGTGCTGGTATCTCTGACAATTTTGCAGGAATAGATGACTGTAATAAAAGAGACAGGAAAACGGAGTCATCTCATGGATAGTTTCTTATTTCATGGAAACGTTGTAAAGATAAGCCCATTAAATGTTCTGAGATGCTTACACATGACAATTATGAGGGACTTGTACAAACCAACTTTAGTGTTTCTGCAGCCCTTCTTGGAGCACGTGCTGATGTGGATCATGCTGCAAGTGTGCTGGCACCATAAATCACCAATCCACACTGTTGAGAAGCACACGTGATCTGTGCCTCCTCGTGCCCCTGAATATGGGCAGACAGGGATGGAAAGGGGTAAAAGAGATTTTATGCTTCCTCATTACCCTCCTTTCTGCCAAGGCAGGGAGATGGATCTCACTTGTTCTCTCTTCTCATTGAAGCAAACTTCATTTCTGCAGCAAGTTACTTTTTTGCAAAAACCACAGACATAGGAAGTGCTTCATATATCAAGTCCTTCCCAACAGGACTTGAAATTCATGTCTAAACCCACGCTTATTTAGACTGACTGTGTGAATGGGGTTCATCTAATCAAATGTAGACACCTAGGTCTGTATTCATTTTTCCATTCCTTAGGCATCTACTGCATGAAGATGGATACCCAGTGATA
Organism: Agelaius phoeniceus; assembly: GCF_051311805.1. NCBI lineage: Eukaryota > Metazoa > Chordata > Aves > Passeriformes > Icteridae > Agelaius > Agelaius phoeniceus. The sequence continues at coordinate 59,752,949 of NC_135267.1, forward strand.
TTCAAAGTTACGTGAAATTAATCCCACCCATACATTTCCTGTAAAGAACCAAAACAGTCATGCTCTGTAATATTCCTTCTCATAGACACTGCATTATGTCCCTTGAGAGGGAGATGGGGAATTGACTCTGTGTCACTGGCCTTGATCACTCTTGCTCTGAGGCTATTGAAACAACAAACACTGCTGGCCATATCTGCTCTGATATGGAAAGCATTAGTTGCTGGCATCAGTTCCTTCAGCAATTGCAAAGTGAACTTCAGATGCCAGCAATTTTTATTAAACCAACAAGATAGGATGACCAGATCTCAGGCATTGCTCCAAAAAAGCACAAGAGTGTAGTCCGGCAACTGAAGTGCATCTACATTTCATAAAAAAATTGAGATTTTGGAAATTTTTGGTTTGATATTGTTGACAATGAAACACTGAAATGAATCATGAGCTCCCTGCTCTGTCTGCAGGGAGTTTTCTATTATCTACTCAGGCATCAGAACAGAGATTAGAGCAGAGATGCTGTCCTTCAACATTCTCACTTGAAGTGCTGTTTTCATTGCATTCATTGCAGGGACTGTTCGTAAAATTTGCTGCACAGGGACAAGTCACATCTGAGCCTGAGTGGCCTTTCCAGTGACTTGCAAAAGGTTATAGTTTACCACAGCTCATTAGGAACCCTGATCAATGTGACACTGGGCAAGGCAAGGCATTTCTGCTTTTCTGCCAAGTTCAGATTCCAGTTGCTGGGAGGCTTCTTACTTCATCTCACTCAAGATATTCTTGTGCAAGACTCAAAGCATGAGTGATACCTGTTAGAGACAAGAAGATCATAAATCTGCAGGATAACATTTTTCCTTGATAAGATATTGATAACAACATTGGATTCAGGAGTGATCTAGGCATTTTATTTTAACCCTTTACTAGAAAAAGAGAATATGGTCCTCAGAAGACAGAGAGCTTAAATATGACTGTCCTAAATGTAAATCCTATTTGATACATGTACATAACAATTGCAGTGGTCTTCCAACCATAGCAGTCTTAACTATGACACAATAGCCAGCACCTATATAAATAAGAAATAGGAAAAGATGGCTCACTGCATGAAAACCATTGGTAAAAGTGAAAAATAGCAGTAAAGGCTAAAAGTTAAGTGTAACTAAGAGGACTTCTTAAAAAAAGCAGGTGGTGACTAACAGTGAATAGCCATGCATGTAACCACCAGTGGATTGTCTACAACCCTTCAAGGGTGCAGCTCCCCTCTTGTTAGGCAGCATGGGTGGAATGTGTCACGTTCTGGTTCCACATCCCACAGTGCTCTCAGCTGCCAGAACTGACCTCCCCAGCAGCCAGGCAGCAGAACCAGTGCAAGGTCACTGTTGAATGCTACAGGGAAGAGCCTTCTCCCCCCTCTGAGGAGGACAGACCAAAGAGCATCAAGGCAGCACCAGGCTGCATTTAATGCCCATGCATTTCACCTTGCATTCATAAGCCTTGTGAGTAAGCAGTGTGGGGTTTTTTCACCTTGATCCTACTATCAAATTAAGGAAAATACTTTTAATTTATTATATAGGGAACACCTGTATTCTTCCATTGAAGATTTTTTTTCAGTTTCTCAACAATCTGCCGTGCAAATGTCCAGTGCAAATTTCATTGCTACTTCCAGTCTTTTCCCTCTGTTTTAGTACTTGCTATTGTGCAGAAACAGTGCTTTGATCACTGCAGCCTACTTCAGTACTGATTTGAGCTGCTAAAAGATGGCTATATAAAACTTTATAGGATACTACAAAGGGTACATCAAAGCTGGAAAAAGAAGGAAGGGAAATTTACTGAAACACAGGAAAAGGCTGAGCTCATGATAAATAAAAATCACTAGGAAGATGCTGTGCAGAAAGCAGAAGCTGTAGTAGAAAATGTGGCATGATTTAGGCCCCAAATCTCAAATCACAAGGCTAGGAAACTCGTAATATCTTTCCAAATAGCCTTCACATAGTGGCTTTTGCATATAGCTCTGCTAAAATTGGAATATGTAATACCCACTGCTTTCTTTCTATTTCCCTTCCACTTTTATTTTCTTTTTTCTTTTAAATGTAATTCAGGCTTGTGAGATCTATTAATTCAAAAATCAGTGAAAGATCATGGAAGTTTGGGTTGAAAGGGAAGACTAGTTCCAAGTCACCTGGCATGGGCAGGGACACATTTCACTGGAGCGGGTTGCTCAGAGCTCCATCAATCTTGCCTTGAACACTTGCAGGGATGAGGCATTCACAGCTTCTCTGGATAACCTGTTCCAGTGCCTCACCATTCTCATAGCAAAGAATAATAATATCTTCCTAATATCCAGTCTCAACTGATCTTCTTTCAGTTTAAGGTCATTCCCCCTTCCTGTCACTACATGCCCTTCTAAAAGTTCCTCTCTGGCTTTCTTACAAGCCTCTTTTAGGTACTGGAATGTTGCTGTAATGTGTTGTCTCTTCTCCAGGCTGAACAGCCCTAGGTCTCTCAGCCTCTCTTCAGAGGAGGGTGCTGCATTCCTCTGATCATCCTTATGGTCCTCCTTTGGACCTTCTTGATAAGGTGGGCTGCAGCAGACCTCCACTACAATGTCACCTGTCCCTGCCCTCCCTTTGATCCTGACCTATAAGTTCTCAGTTGGCTCCACATCCATCCCCAGGTGGAGCTTTGTGCATTCCAGCTCTTTGTTGACATATTCTGGTGTTTAGAAACTTACTCTTTTTCCTTCTTCAACTTGATCTGCCAACAGATGGAAGTTTGGAAGTTGCTAACTGTAAAAAATTGTGATTTAATTTTACTGTTGAAGAAAAGTGCTATAAAACAAATGATCTTTGGCAAAAATAAAATGCCACATAATACCCTGTCGTCTCTGTTTTCAGTTCATAAAGCCAGTAAACATTCTTAGAACATTTCCTTTGCTGGGCCATCTTGATTAAGCAGTATCTAGTTATTACTGAATAACTTGTATCAGTTGGTGTCTAAAATAAATTTATTCACATAAGTGAATTAATTCCCTGCTTTCATTATTATTTACAGCTTGGACTTGACAGTGAGATCCCAGTTTCAAATTACATATGAGAGAACCCTTGTCTTCAGGACACTGTAGCCATGGCAAAGAATACTCTGGTTGAGACTGCACAGCAAATCTAGTCACCTTTGGGGAACTAGTATGTCAAAGGACAGCTTTGTCTGTGTGCTTCCATCCTGCAGTAACATGATACTTCTCCTTCAGCCATATTGATAACCACAAGCAAGGAAAAATATGTATGTTGCCAGCACATGAGCCACTGTAGGAGATTTATTACCTTGCAATACCTTTTTGTGGTTTGGATCATTTAGAATTTATGGGTTGAAAAGTATGCCAGCTTATTCTTGTCATGCTATGAGAAATATAATCCTAATTTTACTCTACAGGAATATCAATTACAGATAAAGCATGCAAACCCTGGAAGTGGTGAGAGTATTATAATTATGTTCATGGAGAAAGGTGGTAAGATAGAAACCCATATAAAATAATGTAGCTGAATGTTTAATGGTAATAATATCAGAATCAGTTAAGATGCAAGAATATCTGCCAGATGTATGCCATTTTAAGGAGTCAAATATTTTTAAAGCAGGTTGCACCTCTGTAAGATGTTACTATTTCTTCCTTGATTTAAGCCATGAAAAAAGCCGAACGAAGTGGAAGTAAATCTGATTTTACAGAGAAATTTTAAACATCCTGGAATAAAACTCAACTTTATTTTAATGGCAGTTCTAGTAACACTGTTTATTGTTAAGTCTGACTAGGTTCCTCTTTTTTTTGCTTACTTATATTGTTTAGTTTTGGCTTATATTTTTCATATTAGGTGATTGTCTCAGGCAATTTTTTTTAAAATGCATTTTGAGAAAAATGGCTCAAATTTCTAAGTATGATGAAGGAAAAGAAAATTTTGCTATAATCATGGAAAAAAACCCTGTGAACTTTTCACTGAACATCCTAGACACCATTGTATTATAGGTAAACATACACCTGATACTTGGTAGTGGGGGAATGCTGTCAAATCAGGGTTATTTTTCTTTAATTTTTCCCCAGAAATGTTCCTCAGTTTTAAGCTACAAACTCTCGAAACACCTCACTATTCACTATGGGAATCTGTTTGCTAAATCTGATAGCTAAATTATATGAAATTTTATCTATCTTACATGCTCCATCTTTCCTCAGGGATTGCATAATGACCTGATTGCAAGAGCATCCTCTCTGACAAAATGTGTGAAGTTGCTTCATTGCATGGCTGCATGACATTTCAAATGCAAATATTTCTGTGGGCAGGGGCAGTTTACTGAGAGATGAGAATCACAGAGTAATGTTAAGTTTGAATGGGTAAAAAAGCTCAAAGATTATCTGGTCAACATCTTGCTCAAAGCAGGGCTCACTTCAAAGCTAGATGAGGTTTTTCAGACCCTGATCCAGCTATGCTTTGTGGATACCCAGGAATGGAGGCTCCACATCCACCCAGTGCAGTCTGTAACACTGCTGAACCACTCTCACTGTGAAAAAGTTTTTCCTAATCTATAATTAGAAAATTCTTCACCCAAAGATGTGTCGGATGTGTCTCGTCCTTTCATGGTGTGCTCCAAGAAGAGTCTGGCTCTGTTTCCTTTAAAAAGTCCTATTATGCTGTTGAAGACAGCAATAAATCCTGCTTAGTCTTCTCTTTGAAAAACTGAACAAATCCAGTTCCCTCAGCATCTCCTCATATGCCATTTGTTCTAGCCCCCTCCTCATCTTTGTGGCTGTCCCTGGACTTGCTCCAATTTGTCAAAGGCTGGCTTCAGCTTGGAAACCCCAGATTGGAAGCAGTTATACAACTGCCAAGGACAGGGGAACCAGCTCTGCTCTCAGCCTCCTGTAGATGTTCATATTAGTACAGCTGAGCTCCTGCCGTGTTTCTGCGGGGAGTTATTCTGTTTCAGGTGCATTGCTCTGTGTTTTCCAGTGCTGAAATTCATGAGATTCCTGCTGGACCATTTCTCCAGCCTATTGAGGTCCACCTTATTGGAGTTTTGCTCTGCAGCAAATCCACCACTCTGCATGTTCCCTGTCCCTCAGTTTGGTCTCTGTCATTAACTTGCTAGGGATGCAGTTTCTCCCTTCATCTCTATTGTTAGTGAGATATTCACCTCAGTATTGATTGCCCATGAATACTACTGCAAGCTTGCCAAATTTCAGCTGCTGATAAAAGTCTGTTGAGACTAGGAGTCATTTTCCATCCACATTATAGCTCATCCCTGCAGCCCGTATTGCACTTCACTGGGATTGAGAAAATTGGTCTCTCATGCTTTTCATGGCTTTCTTCTGTGTTTGGCAAAAGTCACATCAGCAAAATGCAATAAAAAAAAATGATCTTGCAATATGGGAAGATGGGCTGAGGAAAAAATAAAGGTGGTCTCAATGAAGAACAGGATGGGGCCAGTGCAGAAATCTAATGGATCTGGTGCAGTAGAAACTTTGAATCTCTGGCAAGGTGCTGTAGCAGGCTGTAGTGAGCTGTGAGACAACATGGAGGAGGAGGGCATGCTCTAGTAGTAGAAGATAGATGATGTTCCTGGAAGAGTTTGAGATGAACTGCAAAAGTAAGATGAAGGAGAACCTTCAGAACTGAAAAAGCTGAAGAAGTCTAACTGGAGAAAAATAGTGGAATTTAAATGTTGCCTGGCAATGTGATTTGGATTGGGAATGGGCAGTAATTACAACTGAAACAGTCTAAGTGTGTGTTAGCCATGCACAGAGAAATAAAAAGGCTCACAGGGAGAAACAGGGACTATGGAGCTTCCTCCCAACAGATATGTGCAACTCTTGCATTTTGTTGCTGTCTGTTACAGATTTAGCTGGAGGGTAATGGATTAGCCCAGATGTTGGTTAGATCAAAGGCCCAATGTGGCCGATGTTGGTGCTGTACATGTGAGTTTCCATCACTCCTGAAACAAGTGCCACTCACAAAGACTGATTGGATTTTGATTATTTTAATTCCTAAAAGCCTTGGTATTTCTCATATGCTTAGAGAAAATAAAGTTATGAGTGAGATCATAACAGCAGCCTTCCTAAAGCTGAAACATGCCAGAACTAAATTTGTGTGCACAGATCTCTCCCTCTCTCTGCCTAATGTCCTAACATGGGAGTTGAAGGCACTGCTCTTTTACCGTACAGGACACCTGTGAAGATTTACTACTGTCTGTAAAGTGTCCATCTGTAATAAAGAACTGAAAATAATTTGTGAAAAATCTACAGGACTGTTTCCATAGCAGTCTTCACTAAGAGAACATGAGGGTACATATGAGTAAGGGTGAAAAGAACTAAAATAGTGAGTAGGTACTCAGTGGGTATGGGTTTGGAAACTAGCAATAGTATTACTAAATGCAGTATCTGAAATGGAAAAAAAAACCTGTTTACAAGCTTGTTAAACACACATACCCAGCATACTTCTCAGAAAGAATGGGACATCAATATATTTCCACTTCAGTCCTTATAAGGAATTGTATGTTCAGCTACCTTGCATTTATTTATTCTATAGGTAGATAAGGGATGACTGCACAGAATCAAGGAGTTCATATTCTTTAGTTATGAACTCTTGGATATGACCTTCAGGTCATTGTGCTCTTTATTTAAGATGAAGGATTTTACTGGTTTTATTTCAGCAAAGCAGTGAAGATCTTATTCTTCAGAGAGAGGGATGCATTTTGGTACAAAAATCAGTACATAAGCAAATATAAAATGTTGTCTGTAAGCCCTCTTCCCTCCTTTTTATTTCAAAAACATTTAAGACTATTACTTAGAACAAAGACTGCCTTTTCAAGAAGATTTAAAATGTTGTATAGATAGTATCAGCTTTTTATAATTTTTAAAATGGCAGCTTTAGGTGTTAATAGCTTCAAGTTGTTTTCATGTATGACCCAGTTTCTGACTCATAAATGCCTTGTTTCCTCTCTCTTTAATTTACTTTATTGTCAACAAATGCAGATCTGTCCGGAAATGACAAGAAACCTGAAAGCTGCATTGCCTAAGAGACTGGCCCCATTTCTGCTGGGTCCTTCAAGGTTATTCCAGAACTAAAAACTAGAGGAGAAGAGCAAAATTATTTGTCTTGTTTATTACAGGGGAGACATGGTAAGAAATAAATGAGAGCAGGTTTCCCAAGACCACCATTTCATTAATTCTGATGGGAGCCATGTTGTAGCAGCCTAAAATGGATGAAGTCCTGAAATATTCTTTGTTACGGTCAATTTGCTACCAGATTACTTGGGGAAGTTCTCCTTGTCCCAGAGAAATTCCTCAGGTATGTGCCTACCAGCTACTTGATCCTTTTCTGATGACATCAGAGGACAAATTTTAAAAAATAGGGACAAAATTTCTGTCCTGTGGCCAATCCTGTATCCCAGATTCAAAACCAGAGTTTTCATTGCAACATTCTCTCTCTACGTGTGAGACATATTAAAGACTGTTTTTGTGAGAACTGAGACTCCTTGAGAAGTGCAGTGCCAGACATAAGTTAGTCCAACAAAAATAGGCTAACTAGAAATAAAAAAAGAAATGTGTATCTAATGAAAATGTAGTAAAGGATTTCAGTGCTTAATAAATCTAAAATCACTAGCTTTATTGTAAACCTCAGTTGTCCCAGCATAGTCAAGGAATGGAATGGAAGTTTCATTTACTGCACGTTATAAATCATTAGTTCAGAATCACTACAGAAGGGTTTAGAACTGGTATTTCTGCAGCTGGGAAGTGATTGGTGCATGCTGCCCAATTGTGTGGGGGGGTTGTTTTGGTTTTTTTTTTTTTTTGGTTTTGTTGTAGCTGTTGTGGTTTGTTTTGTTTGTTTGTTTGTTTCTGGGGTTTTCTGGGTCCATGTTAGGTTCTGCACTAAAATTGTCATGGAGAAAAATTAATTGAATAACTACTTTTATTCTTTAGATTTCCATTTTGTCACTCTCATGACTCTCAAGCTATTTTTTTTTGTCTGTTTAATCTTTGGATGTTCTAAAGATGAGGGTGCTGTTTCTGCCATTAGATATATACTCAACTCCTCTGCAGAGGGAACAAGATGCAAAAGATATAGTAAAAAATTAATTTGTCCTTGCAATCAGAGGTCCTGAGATTGGTTTGAAATTCAGTACTGATTCAGATATTCAGATGATATTAATCCTCATCCTATGAGCTGAAGTCTAATACTGAATGGAATTATCACTGCACTGGAGTAATTACTATTAAATATGATTTTGCATAGATATAATCTATAAGAACATTTCAACTGTATTTTTGGCCAAATGAATTTGGGATGATGAGAGTATCCAAAACAAAAGGTTGAACTACTGTGATTCATTAATTTAGCAAGGCTACCTTGTAGTTGCAAAGTATTTTTGAGGAGAATTGATGAATTTTAAAGCAGAAGTAGATACTGCATTAGGAATCATGCTGCTAAACTTGAAATTGCCATTTAAATTTTTTTCTTTTACTTTTTATTTCAAAATACTAATAACAGTTGCTTAATATCTTAAAAAGAGTTTAAGCCAGTTCAGTTTTTTGTCTGAGAATATGATCTTTAGCCTTTTGCATTTGGACACATATATCAAAGGGTTTAAATGAACTCTGACAGGTTCAGAAAAATATCTCCTGTCTCTTTAAATTAAAAAGAATCCAAATAATTTTTTAGAAGGTGCTTTGAATATGAATCAAATTTAATAAACCAAAACCTGCTTGCAGGTATCTATTCATACATTAAAAGCTCAGCTAAGGGTTGATGCCCATTGTTTTTGGTGGATTTTTGTGCATTTGCAGAGCTGCCCCTTATCACCTCTCTCCTTCCCTATGCCTTTGTCTCACCTTCTGACTCACCAGCATGTACAGCAGCAAGCCTTCTCTTTGCTCCTGATGCAGAGTTATGTGTGCTTACCTTTTTTTCCAAGCCAGCTGCTGTGTGTACATTTCCACCGCTGTTCAGTTCTTGAGGGATGTGTGAGCCAGAGAGGGCAGCTGGAAGGAGCTGAGCTCTTGGGTAGGAATGCAAAGGGTTCTCCAGCAAGGTTACTAGGGTTATCAGCAAATGAAAACAGGAATCAAGAATATGTCTCATATGGCAGTTCCCACTGGGGTTTGTGGAGCAGTGCTGAGGCTGGAGAATGAAGAGACAGTTAAGTCATATTCATTCAGAATCTCTGCACTGCTGGCTTATCTTTCCATTTTATGTGTTATACTGTTCAACATGACCTGATTGGAGCTGGTTTTGGATTCTGCATTTGACAATAGACAAGAATTATTTAGAATTATTTGACTTTGTGATCTGTAAATTCACATAAATATGTATGTGAAATTAAGTCACTATGGTGCTAAATGAACTAATGAAGAAAGACAGTACAATTTTAGAACTTACTGATGTTTCAAAATATTTTTGTTAATCAGAACTAAATTAAAAACAAACCAGAAATAAATCAAAGAGCATAGGCTTATGGGCAATAATTGAAATATCTTCCTGTTTGTCTTATAGAACACTTTTGATATCACAGAATCACAGAATGATCGAGGTTGTAAGAGACATTCAGGATCATCTAGTCCAACTATAAACCCAGCACCACCATAACCACCCCAACACCATATCCCCAAGTGCCACATCCAGATGCCTCTTGAACACTTGAGACAGTGACTCCACCACCTCTTTGGGCAACTTATTCCAATGCCTAACCACATTTTCAGTGATTTTTTAAAATATTCTTGGAACCTCCCCTGACGTAACTTAGGGTCACTTCCTCTTGTCCTTTCACTTGAGACAGGGCAGAAGAGATCGACCCCCATTTCACTTCAGCCTCCTTCATACAGTTGTAGAGAGTCTTCTCAGAATAAATAACCCCATTTTCCTCAGCTGCTCCTCATGAGACTTATGCCCTTTCTTGGACTTGCTTCAGCACACTCCTTTTTGAAGTGAGTTGTCCATAACCAGACACAGGATTGGAGGTGTGGCCTCAGCGGTGTCGAGTACAGGGGAATGATCATTGCCCTATTTCTGCTGCCCACACTATTCCTGATACAGGCCAGGATGCCATTGGATTTCCTGGGCACCTGAGCACACCTGGCTCATGTTCAGAGGCTGTCAGCCAGCACCCCCAAGTCCCTGCCACTGAGCAAATGCTGAGCTACTCTGCCCCAAGCCTGTAGGAATGCATGGGGTTATTGTTACCCAAGTGCAGGACCTGGTACTTCACTATATGCAGATATATTTTTGAATACATGGACTGTTTGAAAATCAAACATTAATTTTAGTCATATTTATACCACAGTATGCTTAGATGAGAGCCTGGTGTTTTCTCCTAACTTGCTGCTTGTTCAGGTAATTTTTAGGAAGACTAATGTCTGAAACAGAGTCTTGGAAGTTCTTGGAACCATGTAGGTGAGAGGAAATGCAAAATATTTTAGGTGGTTTTGGTGAAAGTTGTCATAGCTGCTGGCTTTTGCGGGTCTAGTGCTATGAGAGGCTGTGGGGCTGGGATAGGATCCTGCTGGTCTTCCCAGAAGAGATTTGAGGAAGGGTGTGCTGCCATCAGTGCCATCTTCAGCTCCCCTGAGCTGCTGCTTTCCTGTCAAGGCTTGGACAGGACCATGGTGGGTTAATAGGTTTGCTGTGCTAAGTGTAGTGCATCACCCACTTCCAACATTCAGCAATATGCAACAAATAATATTTTGGCTAGAAATGAGTAAATAGATGAGTTTTCTGCAATAGTTAGCCATTAAACAGTATTATGTAACAAACAGAAGTTCAAACCTGGATGGATTATTTTCCCTTTCATTTGTAACAGGCATGCATATCTGGAAAATGAATATTCAGCAGGAGTCCCTGGAGTCTAGTGGACTGGTATTAGGTGTCTCCCATGTAAATGGGTAATACATTTTTAAATGTCATGACGGAAGTGTGGCTGTTGTGTCCCTAATACTGTACATTTAATTCTGCATTTATTTGTCTAATAGACTTTTTCCTTCCTTAGTAATTTAAAGGGCAGGGAGCAATTACTGTCTACCAACAATAAAAAGTGAGAAGATTAATGAGGTGTTGTATTGTGGCACCTGTGAAGAACTTGAACTTATTCCGTGTTGCTGTGAGGAATAAGAAATTCCACAAACAGATGATATGGATTTGCCAAAATGAAATACAAATCTTTAATGCATTGAAACAAAGTTATCACCAACACAAGAGACAAGTTTATGTATTTCTCATGGACCTAATTTCTCACACATTATTGCATAAGTCACCCCAAAAACATGTCAACAAACTGTGTAGTAACCATGTATTATATGCAGTTGGCTACATGAATGTATTTCCTACCTTTCATGAGCCATGTTCTATTTGCTTTCTCTTGATTGCATAGTCAGTATATGGAAATTAATCTTTGAACATTATCTGAATAAATAATTTAACTACTTTAGGATTGTTTAGAGAATTTGGGTATGTAAAGCTTACCATTTACTACTTGGTTAGTACTAATAACTGGGAAACCTGCACATGAAGAAAGATCTGCAGGAAAGAGAAGATCTAGAGGAATGATGAAAGGAGCATGGTCCAGTTTTTCAATCTGCTCTTCATTCTATTGTAATGTAACCATTAGTCTGATCAACTGAAAGCTGCTACTGAAGGAGTATTTTTTCCCCTGTCACATTACTGGTCACAATTCCTGTGGCTGGATTAGTAAACCAGTGTGACCACACAGTTGGGATCCTTCCTTCTTCACTCTGCATTTTCTGGCCTCCTCCCATCTCAGGTCTTGTGGCTGTATGTTGAACAGCATTACTTTTCTACTCTAGGCCTCAACATCTATGTTCAGGAATGAAAGTAGAGCTAGACTGCCTGTCTGGCAGCAATTTACAGTTTCTATGCTTTGGACATGAAGAAAAATTACAGCCTTTGTAGCCTTTAACACTAAATTTTCAGAAGTGGTGTCCAAGAGTTACTTAGAGAGAGGCTGAAAGTTTATGTCTGTCCTTGTTTGAAAGAGGAGCTGTAGAATCTGAGAAATCAAATAATTTTGAAAATCACTTGGGTGGGGGTGTCTCAATCTGTGGTCTTTATATAACAATCTGTTCAGGTTCTGTTTCTTATTATTTCTTACATGGCTATGAATTCCCCATCCCTGGAGGTGTTGAAGACCAGGCTGGAAAGGGCTCTGAGTAGCCTGGAAGGTAGTAGTGGAAGGTGTCCCTGTCCATGGATGGAGGGCTGGAAATAGATGATCTTTAAGGTCCCTTCCAACCCAAATTCTGTGATTCTGTGGTAGTTCTAGTATATGCAATTTTCAGTTTCTGGAGAATCTCTATGACATATGTAATCAATAATTATATTTTATGTTACTTGTGTTAACAGGGTATGGCCTTAAAAAGCTAGGACACACCTAAGAACTAGAGTACATGGTATTGACAGACTCCACTGCTGTATGTCAAACTCTAGCATGTTTATCTCATGGTTTTCTGCCCATTATTATTCACAGAATGACTTGGCATGCAAAATTGAATTCAGCAATTTTCAGAGAACAAGTATAAGTCAAATACCTCAGCTGGATCAATGTTTCCTCACAACTACCATGACTTTGTGAGGTATCTTATTTCTTTGCATCCATCTTGCCATTTCGACTGAAAGGACAAACCAAAGCATGCTTCTGTAAGGTCTGCATTTCCTCTACTAGGGTCCAGGCTGTCCAAGGCTGAAACTTGACATAATTTGTTAGTAATTTTTATTAACAGAGGAAGAGAAGCATGTATGTGTGGGTATATAAATATATACATATACATATACATACATACATATATACATATATATATATATATATATATATATATATATATATATATACATATATATATATATATAAAAATATAAAATAAGCTACAAAGCACCGGCATTCTGTCAGTCTGATTGCCCTTGAGTACCGTGACCATTTTTGCAGCTCATCCCTGCAGGGGAAATGCAGTCCTTGTATGCAGTGACTGGACAGTATGTTGTACTTTCAGACTGGCTGTTTGTTTGCCTTCTGTCAGACTTTTTTCACCTGTCCTTTGATTTGCCATGGGATTTTTTCCCATCAGTTATCCTTGTTACACTTTAAACAATATGACTTTCAAGTAATTTAAATGTCTGGGATGCATATTCCTTGTACATGTACCAGCAGAATCATAGAATAATAGAGTATCCTGGCTTGGAAGGAGCCCACAAGGATCATCGAATTCTCGGCCCTGCACAGGACAACCCCAAGAGTCACACCATGAGCCTGAGAGCATTGTCCAAACACTTCTTGAACTCTCTCAAGCTTGGCCCCGTGACCACTTCCCTGGGGAGCCTGTTCCAGTGCTCAGCCATCCTCTGGGTCAAGAGTATTTTCCTAAAATTTATCTAAACCACTCCTGAAACAGCTTCAGGCCATTCCCTCGGGTCCTGTCACTGGTTACCACAGAGAAGAGATCAGTGCCTGTCCCTTCTCTTCCCCTCATGAGGAAGCTGTAACTGCAGTGAGGTGTCCCTCAGTCTCCTCTTCTCCAGGCTGAGCAAAACAAGTGACCTCAGCCACTCCTCATATGGCTTCTCCTCAAAGCCCTTCACCATCTTGGTCACCCTGCTTTGGATGCTAATAGCTTTATATCCTTCTTATCTTGTGGCACCCAAAAGTGCCCCCAGCACTGGAGGTGAGGCTGCCCCAGCTCAGAGCAGAGCAGGACAATCCCTCCCTTGCCTGGCTGGCCATGCTGTGCCTGATGCCCCCCAGGACAGGGCTGGCTCTCCTGGCTGCCAGGGCACTGCTGACTCATGTTCAACTTGCCACTACTGGGACCCCCAGGCCCCTTTCTGTGGCTCTGCTTTCCAGTCTCTCACCTCCCCAGTCTGTCTGTACATCCAGGGTTGTCCCATCCCAAGTGCAGAATCCAGCACTTTCTCTTGTTGAACTTCCTAGGGCTGGTGATTGCACAGCTCTCTGATTTGTTCAGGTCTCTCTGCAGGAGCCCTGTGTAACCCCACTAGTGTCAGGTCACCAGTCTGGTGTCACCCCATACACTCTAACCCTCTGTGCCCAACCCATGAGCCAGTGGCTCACCCATCTAGCGATGAGTTTATCCAGCCATGAGCTGGAGACTGTGTCCAGAAGGACACTGTGAGAAACAGTATCTAAACCTTAGCTAAAATCTGAAAAGATTATATCAACTGGCTTCCCTTGACCAGCTGGGTGTGTTACCTTGTCTTAAAAGGAGACTAAGTTTGAAAAGCAAGACTTTCCTCTCATGAAGTCATGCTGTTTGTGACCACTGACTGGGTTGTCCTTCAGGGCTTTTTCAATTACTCCAAAATAATCTTCCCAAAAAGTTTACCCTAAATGTGTGTGTTTATTAGTTGGGTTTAGGGAAATTGGCTTAAGCACAAATGGGTCTGTATGTTCAGGAACTGTTTTTTTCTTTCACTGGGCCCTTAAGTGTGCACTGTTAATCCAAGGGACTGCAGAGGCTCTCTTCCTAGGGATTACTGTTTTGGGACAAAAATAAGGAACTTCAGATAAACCTTATTTGCTGGGGTAAGTACTCAAGCATTTTTACAAGCAGGTGTCAGATTTTCCCGAGTGCCTCTTCCTTCTCTGCTGTCTATCATGTTTTTGGGTTTGGCACCCCTGCCTAGTCTTTTTTTTTTCTTTTTTCTTTTTTTTTTTTTCTGTATTCTTGCAAGCAGGCAGCACATAGTTTCTTGGAGATGGCCAGGTGCTAATCTGTTTGGGAAAATGTTTTTGTCTCTTCTCTAGCTGGTTCAAGAGGTCTGCATGCACTTTGATGAACTTCAAAGCACTACTTTGAGTCGTCTTTTATTTCACCAAGGTTTATTTTCCTGTGGCCTAGAGCCCTCAGATTTCTTTGTTGTGACCCCACGTGGCTGTACTAGTGTTTTGTTTCAAAAGTTCATTTTGAAATGCAGTATGCCCCTTAAAGTACCCTTTAAGATTTCATTCGAAAGAAATTTAATTTAAAATATTAGATTTGTTTTGGTTGGAATTTTTTGAAACAATGCTATCTAAATGATAATGTTGCATTTTGTAATCAGCATTCCTAGTTCACAATTTTTTGAGTGTGATGTAAATGAAAAAATTTAAATATTTCAAATATTTTTCTTAAAAATGTCTTGTTTAATGTTAGTCATTGAAAGATTTTCCAAGGAATTTAATGAACCTTTGGATAATTGTGTGCATCTTAAATACTTTGAAAGAGCGCTTGCTCAAAAATAAAAGGATCACGTGAGCACTTAGAAGTCCTATAAAGGCACAGTAAAGAAAGATTTATGACTGATTCCTGTGTTTTTGCTGGCACTTACCTTTGAAATAGTTTGGAGGTAAGTGTAAGAATCTGACAGCACTTCCTGAAATACCTTTTTCCAATCTATTGAGTGCACTTAACCCTTTCTTTTCAGGTAGTTGGATTGTGGTAGTTTATCTGAGCATTAAAAAAGAAAAAAAGTGGCCTGGTGTCTGGATAATTTTGGAAAAGGCTTACTAGATTGAAACCTGGAGAAAATACTTATTCTGGGTATGTTATGAAAGGATAAACCTCAGCCTATTCACAAAAGCCATATTATAATTCTAAGACCCTTATAAGAAATGCAGGGATGCAATTTTTAGCCAAGTCTTTGAGGGATAGAATTAACTTTAATAGAGACAAGGATGACAAAGAATTTCCAAAAGTGTGAAAACTGTACAGGATGTACATGAGATTTTTAGCTGAAGCTGGCCTTTTGGTTTGTTAGTGCTTTCAGCTTTTCAAACCTTTTATTTTCAGATTGTTTACACTCAAGTGAGATATCCTAAGCGCACGCTTCCAGAGTGTTTGCCTGCTGAGCACTCCACTTTGGCACATTTGTGGGCACAGCTGATTGCCACACTCAGGGCCCTGTTGCTCCTGTCTCCAGAGCCACAGAGCCACACAGCAACTTGCTATTGCTGCCAGAAAATCATATCTTGTGCAGCGCCCTGGGACACTTTGTCAGCAGCTTTTTCATCAAATTTGGCGTGCTTTAAGACAGCAGAATGAGGCTCCTCAGATTATATGACTCTTCACGCAGCAGAGTCTGGGACTGAGGGATGGTGTCAGGGACAGATCGTGCCCAGGCAAAGCTACTCTTGGCAGGAGGTAGAAATGGGCAGAAAAACCCTAAGCAATTTGACCAGTCATCATTTTATATCCTAGGGAATTGGATCGAATTTTTTTCCCACTGGTGTTTTTCCTTAAAGAGTAGAGGGATCATCCAATGAGCAGGGATTCAAAAGATACACAAACCCAATAATTTGCAGAGATTTTACTCCATAGATCAGACACTACCATTAATTTTTAAATAACTGAAAGTTATCTGCCAGTTGTTATAGGTAGCAGAGGTCTCTAAATGGGTCACTTGAAATGTAAGTATGAAAGAGAATATTTTTCTAGTGCTGCTTACCACAACAGAATCTGAAACATTAAATATTTCTCAAATTCTATGGATCAATGAAGTATCTGCCCTTTGGGATGAAGAAAAGTAATGAACAAGTACAATAACTGTAGAATTACTAAGTAGAGAAAAGGACTTTCAGATTAAGAAATAGTCTAAATGAATGAGAAGGTCATAAGTGTAATACAAGTCAACAGAGTAATCTTTTGCAGAAAATGCAGATTTTATTCTGTGAACAGAAAAACACATGAACAGGTCAATATGCTGTTTTAAGAGACTGGCAAGGCACCTTTCAGTTTTTTATGCTCACTTAGGCAAGCAAAGTCCATATGAGAGCAGAATTATGAAAGAAAGGATGGAGGCAGAGTGGGTGGCGTAGCAGGAAAGGGAAGGGAAAACGTGTAGCAAGAGAGAAGCATCTGAATTGTTCTCCAGGCTAACTGGAAATAGCTGAGGGAAAATAAGCTTTATTTCCAGCAGAGGACTTGGGCTGGCCATGAGGTAGTGAAGCAGCAAACTGTTCACAGGGAGAGACTTAATAATTGGAAATACCGTAAAGACAAGTTAAAACAAGTTCCTGTGGGGCAGGTCGAGATATAGAGTCTTTTAAGTGATGCTCTGCCTGTGCTTTACTGGATGCTGCTATGTGATGAGTGCAGACTACAAAATTTCTGTGGGCTTGTTGATGTTACTTATGTCACATCAGGACTGCAGGGAAGTTTGGCTGCTGGTAGAATTCTCAGTAATTTCTCCCTCTGCTTAACAAGGCAGAATAGTACCTATGGATGTGTCTTTTATTCTTTGTGCTAATGATATACATGGTTTTTTCTTTGTAAATGTGCATTGCATGAAAAGAAAGGTTTCGGTGTTTGAATATATTTTTGTCAAATTTTAAAAAATATCAATATTTTTGCAAAATGGAAGTCCCACTGTAAATATTTTTGACTTGAAAATTGAAGGAGAGAAATTTTCTTGTCTGAGCTTTTTCTTTGCAGAAACTAGATTTCTGTGGTGATTTAAGTAGTCTTCAAAATATTAATCAGAGAATAATGTTTTCTCTTATTTCAGAAGTTAAATTCTGGCATAAAATAGTATGGCATTTATCACATGTTATGGCTTGCATGGCATCTCTTAATTGGTTCTTCTAAGATGTATTTCTGGCCTTCATTTTATCCTATGGGCAAAACGTCCTGGCACACCAAACCTCAGGCAGTGGGGAGTGGTTACTTTGAAGGCTTGTCTTCTAAGAGAAGCAGTTCCACTCCAGAGGAGTAAAGACAGAATTACAAATCATAAAAGATGAGGCTCCATGCATAAATGACATTTCATAGCTTTACAGGTATTACAAAGAAATATTTGTGATTTTTAAGATGTATTTTTTAATCATAGCAGGATTGACTTGAAAAACTTAATTGTTTGTCTTGTTGATAGTTGATAGCACTTATAAAGAGTTGCTCACCACAGGATTGCAAGAATTTTAAATTCAGCCTTGGTAAAAAAGATATAGTTATGTCCTTTTATGATTAATGAGTTATATGTTGTCAAGAGATGGCAATACTAAGGTCCCTCAAATCTTCTTTAGTTACAAATCTCAGTATGTTCTTGTGCAACTGCTTGCTCAGATCACAGGAAAAAAAAAAAAGGATTATATATAAATATTGCAGAAGCTCAATAATCATGGTAGACTGGGTTGCTGGGGTGCAGAGGGAGGCAGAAGAGTGGAGCCATCCTGCCCAAGACATGAGGAAAATTAATAGTGAGAGAGAGAGAGAGAGGAGAGCTTTGGATGAAATGCCTGCAGGGAATCTGGGCATGAGGGAAGTAGCCAGGCAGAGTCAGGCCAGGCACCAGAGGAGGGAAATTTGTCCTTTCCAGACAGAGAGATGATGCTGGAAGGGAAAGCCCAAAGGTGAAGGTGGGTGTAAGAATGGGATCAGTGGGGCTGGATGGGCCAAATGAGAGCAGTAGACAAAGAACCTCTGCAGGAGGACAGAGCAGAGGTTCCAACTGGCACCAGTGGCAGCAGCCTCTGTTTGTCTAAGAGCTTTTACTTCTCCCAAAACAGAGTAGAAGAAGGGACTTGTAGTGCAACTACATACAGCAGTTAGTGGGTGTCACTGATATCCTTCCTCTGCTGCTGGATGAGTGATCTGTCATCCCATTCTCCATTAACACAAGTGAGGGGTCCCCCAACATGGCCCTGCTCTGCTGCCTGTGACTCTGTGAGGCAGAAGGGTAACATTTTTGTTTTTCTAGATGTCCTCTTTAGAAGGTGAGAAGCTACATGCCAAAAAGCTACTATTTGCAAACTTGTAATTTTATTAAGCCCAAGACAAGGTGACCTGTCTAAATCTTATTTGGTCCCTTTGTGATTATTATTAGAATTTTTGCCATGTTTATAAGGTAATTATAAGTGAGCTGCTGTTCCAATATATGAAAAGTATCATTTGCGGAATGTGTCATTCTTCTATAGTGGAATATGTCACTGTAAATTCTCTACTCATTTTCCCCAAAGGCTGGTAACTAAAAAAGAAAAGAGGCAAAAATTATTATGTGGAAGCAGCTGATTTTCTGGCCTGAAGAACTGAATTTCTGTCTAATTCTGCCACAAATGCTTCTGTTAAGTTCAGAAATCATTTAAATCTAACTCTTCACAAGCACTTTGGTGTTGTATTGTAATTTTCTTTGTGCAAAATGGAAGTCCTACAGTCTGATTCATGTAAGTGTTGAACATTTGCTCTTGCAATTGCAGACAAGAAAAGTAGCACTCTGAGCATTCAAAACCTATTTAATGGTGAGTACTTAAAAACTCAGGTTGCCCATAACTTAGTATATACTTTTGACCTTAATCTCTCTCAGTCTCATTTTTTTATCCTTTTGACTCAGGAGAGTATTGGAAAAATACATTCATTAGGACCTGCCAGCTGCTAAATTGCTATAGTGGCATGGAAATACTGGGAGGAAATTAATTCTCAATCCGGACAATGTACTGATAGTAAGGCACCAGACACTGAGCAGTCATGGAAAAAAAGTCTCACAGACAGAGTAGCGGCTCATTTAATGCATTCTTTTTTATTTGGTGCACTGATGAGCCTGTTGCCCTTTGAAAAGTATGTCACATAATTAAAGATATACATATACACAGGACAGGTAAATGAAGGTTTGAGCAGCATTTGCAAGATGCAGTTCAACCACTCTGTGTTTAAAATCTTAATCTTTTTTTAAGGTATACTCATATAAAGAATATGTGTGAGTGTTTCTGCATTCACCTTATGTACAAAAAGAAATTATAAACTTCTCTGCATAAGGAAAAAAAACCCACAGAAATTTGCTATTGCTTCAAAACTATTTCATTTTTGGGCTATTCCATAAAGTACAGCTACACCACCATTCTTTACTTAAGAATAATGAAAATGACCCTGTAAGTGAGCTGTAGTTTAGATTCCATCAGCATTGAGAATCAGAATGAGAGACAATTTCTCAGTATTTATTTGAAAGATTTTTTTGGTATGGATTTAAATTTTGGACCCATAGAACCGACAAATAGATAGAGCTCCTTCCCATTTAGAACCCACCCCTCACTCCCCTGATATTCTCAAGAAAAACTTCCACATTTTTCAGAAAGCTGGGCAAACTTCTATGTTGTCAAGAGAATCTGCTGCAAATTATTAGCTGACATGTATAAGCCATGGAAAATGAATCCAAGGTCTGAAAGTATGGGAGAGGGAAGTATTGAAAACATACAAATTCAGGTATTTTACACATGAACAAGTAATTTGGGCTTCTCTACCCTCCCATCAGTAGAACCTCCAGGAAATGTGGCTGGAGATGTTGTGGACCACTCCTTGACAGTGCATAAGCACACCTCTCTAGACTTCAATGCAGTCTGCAATTATTGGTGACAGATCTGAGAATAAAATTAAATTTGTCAAAAATGAAGCTTTAAGAGAGTGTTAGAATGTGCAAATTTATACTGACTTTACTAGACAGTTTTAGAAGACATTTTGATGCACACATGGAGTGGTTTAGTTTTGGCATATCAAAATGTAGCATTTCAGTCACTCATTTTTAAATTAACCAGGGTTAAGAACGAAGGAAGACGATAAAACTAATGCCAAAGGAAATGTTTAATTTAACATCAAATAAGAAGTTTTGATGACCTAAGAAGATAAGCTTTTGTTTTCATGTTGCCAGAGTTTGTCCTCAACACTACTGTTTCTTGGTCAACATCAAGATATTTTACATAAATTTTGAAATTTAAGTTGCCAAATCAAATTTCATTTTATTTTAGTCCTAAAGAAAGCATTTCAGTATCTTCTGACTACTAAATACATTTCCTGATAGACTGTGAAACACCGTCAGCATTTAAAGATTATTTTATTATTCAACTTTCATATAACTTTATTTTCGTTTATTTTTCTTACATTTCTCTTTTGTCAGTTATATTTTTTTCTTTTTTTCTGCAATGAGGCCAGTCAGTTTTCAGTTGGTTTCCTTGCCATTATTCTTATTTGGCCTTCATATGCATCTTCTGTTATATTTAAAGTAGTTCTTTGTATTACCTCTCCTTATTCTTTTATGTCAATATTTCTTCACCTCATCCATTCACTGCATCTACTTGGGGTTTTCTATGCAAGTAGTCCAGTTGAGGTGTCCATGCATTTACCCCAAAGGAAAAGACAAGATATGAGCAAAAGCCATGAAATTGATGAGAATAAGTTACCAGAGGAGCATTTCTATGTCAGGATGATCTGTGCCTGTCCTGTCTAGGTGTCAAAGGAGCCGCTGTGCAGCTCTGCTCTGGTGGTCTTCCTGGTTACAGTTTGTATTTCCCTTGACAGAAAGACTTGTGAAGGCACAAGTTGCTGTCAGGGCTGTGGGAAAGGGAAGAGAAGGAGCTAGCCATGCATTCCACTTAGAAGTATGAATTAAAGGCAGCTCTTCCTCATTCAACAGCTTCTTTTCACCCAGGAGTGCCAAACTTTCACAGCTATGTTTGTCCCATACAGGAACTGTTGGTCAACTTGAATGTCAGGCTTAGTGAGGCACTAAGCTGGAAGGAACATCATCGTTGTCTAAGGGAAATGCTTATTGCTCTTGGTTTTGGTGCTACACCAGGGACATTGCTGATCATCAGGGAATAAAATGAGGATAGTGGGGCAGGAAAGTCCTGCATGTATTTTAGTTACCTAGACAAGGTCAGGGCATGGTGCAAAGGTCAGCATGATGGCTCTCACTGCTGGATAGCTTCATGCTGCCAGGCAGGGTTTGGTCAGGTTAAGTAGCTTCTCCCAGGGCATGGGTCTGGAGCTATGCAAGAGTTCTCCTCTGGTGTCATAAACAAAACCATCCTGTTTTGGGAGGGAGAGAATTTAGTAGTGTGTGTTGCATGTGCTCAGAGCCATGGATTAGGAATCATCAACAATGAGGTCTCAGGGTGAGCCCTTGCTGATCTTCATCACCAGTGGAGTATCAGGCAAGGAGTGGTGCCAGTTTCTGCTCCCATTGCTGGAGCCCACCTTCATGGCTGTAGCCTCTCTTGTGCCAATGCTGGCTTGGCGTGTGATCATGTCCCAAAGTTCCATCTGGCCTAAAATATCCTGTGATTCTGTTCATTTGAGATACAACTTCATGTTAGGCATTCTCTCTCTTGTGAGGTTGTACTTAGCTTATTTACAACCCTAGATATTTTTAGATTTTTTTTAAGCCAATGCTTTCATTTGCGCGGCACGTGATTTTTTTCAGATTCATTTGGGTTACTTTTTGAGAATACGTTTTGAGGCCCTTAATGTATTTGTCAGTTTTCTCTGTTTGTTTATATACTTGCTCAATCCTATTGCAGTACTTCTCCTTGAGATGCCTTCTAAATGTTTTCAAGCACTTAGATATGTTCAAAGAGTATTTCATAAGTATTTTGCTCCATACAGAAGTTTACATTTTAACAGCAGATTAATTTCATAGGGAATGGCAGACTGGTGTCATTATAAGCCCAATGTGCGGAAAAGCATTTGTACTAGACCTTGGCTGCTTTTGAAATAACCATTAGTTTTGAGGCACCTTACCCTGGGAAATTTCATCCATTCTGGAAAGCAGATTAAAGTTTTGTGTTTGAAAGTAAATCCAGAAAACTAGAATTTCTCAAGGTGTCCTCAAGTATTTATATAATTTCCCCCTTAAGTCCTCCAACACCAAAACCTCCTTTTTCAGGTAAAGATGGGGTTCTGAATAAATTTGGCTTAACCTCACTGTTGTGTGGATTGTGTATTTTAGACTATCCTAAATTCATTCTGCCTGCCAGTCAGATTCTCCTGATGTAAAAAAACCTGAGTTTACATTATAAAACTGTAATTGTCTCATGCACACTTCTTTTTTACTTTGCAGTTAATGTAAGTTTAATAATCTCTTTCTGATTCAGAGCTGCAGATGATGAGTGAATGTATAAAGCAGAGGTGTGTTGTTTCCTTACACACTCATCAAAGTGTGAAACAGGAAAGGGAGTGTGGGAGACAAGTTTGTTCTGCTCTGTGGGTTCCAAACACTTTCCATTTTATCTCTGCTGTGTTATTACATTTGGAAATATGCAGTAAATTCTGGTTTTTTTCTATTTCTAATCCGTTCTGGTTTTGTGCAGGCCTTGGAGAGAGGGCTTTATCTGGGAGTTTCTTTCTTTGTGATTTGTGGGTTTTTTTGGTAAACATAGTTGGCAAGATCTTTTGGTCTTTTATTTTTTTGTTGTTGTTTGCATAGGTTACAAAGGGAATTGCAGAAAAGGTTCTGCTCTTATATTTTGGGAATGATGGTTTTCCAAAGTCATTAAGCTGGGTTAAGTTGTTGTACTATGTCCTCCAGAAGACCAGCCCTTGAAACCTAACTGAAAACTTGATGAAGAGTGGGCTGTTGTGGTTTTTTGTGTCAGGACACAGCACCAGTGGTCTGTGATGTACACTAACTAGCAGCTGGTTTCTGGATGAAATCTGATACGTTATTTTGATTTAGCAATCTCTATTATTGGGATCCTCTTTTCACAAAAAGCTTTTCTCCTCACCTCCTCTGATAATTACTTGACTTAATTTATTACCAGCTTTTATTTCTACTGTGTATAAATGGAAAGAATGTTATTTTTGGGAATATGGGGCTAGGGGTATTTTAGTGTGCTTCCCACTGTGGTTGGTCAAAGCCTGAATGTGATGTCTCTGCAGGGCCAGTTTGCAAAGCCTTGCCCAAATGCCACTGGAGTGGAACTGATTCTGAGAGCGGGAAGCAGCAGGGTCATCTTCAGATTCCTTTTGCTTTGTGAAAGCCTGTGTTAACAGATTCATAGTGCTCTCTCCATGCTGCAAGTTTGTGTGCAGGGAGGTGATGGAGGCCCAAGTCAGGTTTGCCACACATGGGTACTGTGGCCAGGTTGAGCAGCGCTGCCTTCCCTGTGATCCCTGGGACCATGGGCCCTGGGAACAAGCAGGGAACCAGCTCTGTCACTGCTTCTGCCTGCAGCCTCCCTCTGCAACAGGGGCTTTGTGTGACTGAGGATGGACAGGACCTGTGGGACAGACTCCACACAAGCATGGAAAAATATCTGTCTTTACTGCATCTTTCTTCTCAGTGTTTTCCTGTAGCTTATTTTCTTTGGAGTGCACATATTTTATGATTTTTAAAAATTCCTTCTATATTAGAAAAAGCTTTTTTGTTTGTTTGTCTGAGGTATTTTTTGAGTAATTTTTAATCTTTCTCAAGTACAACTTCAATAAAATGTGTTTGTGAACCTAGGCTTGATCTGAAAAAGGATGGCTTTTCAGAAAATTGAAAATTTAATTTACCTGGACTGATAGATCGGTGATGACTGATACTTTTTGGTATTTCTTCATTTTGGTTTTACCTATGAAAGGGTTTTCTTTTGTATCCAACTGGGAAACTAGGATTGCTTTAGTAAGCATGTAATATTGGAAAACTGCTACACACCTGCAAAAATATGTAATTGTTTTGAAACTTCAATTTTTTTTCTCATACTGTTTTTTAAAGTGCAAAGTTTTGATTTTTTTACTCTTTTTATTGATATGAAAATAATTCTGGGAACCTTATCTTCTATAACATGCATATTTGTATCAGTTTTAAAAAAAATTGGTCAAAAAATTATGAATATCTATCAAGTCATCACATATACCTAATGGATTAATCTATGGCTGTTAAAATTATTATTGACGGCTATTAGATTGCTTGCTGGATTACTTCAAATACTTGAAACATTCTTGTGGTTATGTGCACCTAAGAGTATGTATTTTAAAGAAGCCACAACATGGTTTCTTTAAACTTGTACTGACAGAGGTGATAAAGCTGCAGACAGATGAGAATGGGGTGGAGAAGATAAGAAACAACAGCTTTGATCATTAGTAGAGAAAAAAAGGAAGTCAATTAAATGAGGCACTGGGATAAAGCAAATTCAAAGGAAGGTTCAGGACCTTGAGAAGAATAAAAATATTAGCTAGGTTTGTTGGGCTGGAAAAGATAAAAGGTGAGCTATATGTACAATGTATGTGTTGTATCCATAATGATTGATTAATGATACTATATTAATTTTGGTACATTTGAAATTTTTAACCTTTTACATGTTAACATCTAAAATATTCAAGGACTTTGTCCCCTGCCTAGTTTCATAGAATCATGTTGTCAATTGTGACATTCTCCAATTTTCCTGTCTCACTAAAAACCAGAGATGTGTCATGTCAGCCCTTCACCCTTTACAGTTCTTCCCTTCTGCACAAGTTCCAAGCAAAAGGAAAAGGTTATTTAAATAAATGTTCAAAATTAGCTGGTATATAATTCTTGGCAAAGAACATTGGGTTTAAAAAATGCAGTTTTCCTGAATGCTGCCAGTAGCAGTTTCTGCTAACTTGGTAAAGCCTCATGTTCCTCTAATAACTGATATATTTTCATTGAAAAGCTTTGAATTAATATCATATTTGGGGACAGAAATGATATATATATAAAGTCTTGAGGGGATGGCTGAGAGCACATGTGAGAATGTCCAGGTGCCTTTGGCTGGTAGAAAGCAGTTGAGAGGTACTGCATCAGGGGATGTCAGGGAACTTAGGCTGGATGAGATATTACAGCATACCAAAAGAAATCAGAAAGCTGCTGGGGAGTACAGGTTTGGAGCAGGAAGGTGTGGTTGGTGCCAAGTGTCTCGGTTCATCAAAGCATAGCAAGTTTTGCTGTTCTCAAGAAGGGAATAAAGCAAATTAGGTATGTAGGAAGAAGTCTGAAAGATTCTCCTGGGCTCAAAACCAGGATATGTTTATTTGAGAAAATGTTGAGACTCTGGGGAGATAAAAGCCCCCTATTTATTGACCAGCAATTAAAGCATGCATGTAAGTGGATAATTACTATAAACAGTAGGATTCTTCATGCTTTAGCTTGTCTGGTGCTGTCACACCCAATGGTATTTGTCTCCTAGACAATTTTTAGCGCAGACTCTTACTGGAAAGCATGTTTTGCAAAGAACCGTTTGCCTTCCAGGGGCAGTCCCAGAGTTCACTGGTGGCTCCCTTGGCAATTTCACATCCTCTCAGCTTTGTGTACCACACCCACAGCCGCTACCCATAATAACCTCTTACCAGGTTCAGTGGGTGTGAATTCATTGCCATTTACAGAGAGATCTGTTTGGTTTTCACCTGCACAGCATCCTGCACATGCTGGTCATGTGCATGTCTAGTACAGTCCAGTTATGTCTGTGTCATCGGAAAAAAAGTTCTTTGGCAACAATTTTTTATATGCTTGTTTTTTTAATATGCTTGTTTTTTGTCGTGCTGAAACAGCTTCTTAATTTTTATGAAAGTGGTATTGTAATGAGAAAAGGCACTTTTTAATGCAGTTTTAGATCTTGAAAAGTTAAGGAAAGCTTGCATCTCTAATTGGGCAATAACACTTGAAAACAGCTTGGTTAATAATTTAGGTTTATATAATATAATAATTTAAGTTAATAATTAAACTAATTCAGGTGCACTCATAAGTGGTTTTTGACTCAGATTCTCAACCTAACTGCGATATTACAGTTATGCTGAAACCTTTGGACAGGAGCAGGTACACAAAATAGTGCTGTTTTCTGGTATTTCTTTGTGTTGCTGAAAGTTTGGTTAATTTAGCAAATATTTGGTTAATTTATCAAATTTTTTAAAATTATTTTTCAAGGTAAAATAGCCAATAACTTCAGGGAGATTTATAAGAAATTGCCCTGTGTCTTACTAATTCTGCAACTTTCCAACTAGGTGAGAGAGCAGTAGAAATTTTTTTTTTTATTTTTGTCTATCAGTTGTTTTCAAGCAAGCAAGACTTCTTTTTTTACAGCCTGAAGCAGAGGATGAAGCTTGACCTCCCTGAAAGAACAATGCTTGTTTTTCTTTTTATTTTTAATTTTTTTCTGCTATTGACAGGCCGAGCTCCGATAACAGGCGCCACAGCATCCGGGAGAGGATGTCCAGCAGCAACGAGAAGGGGAGCCTGGCCATGGAGTCCACCAAGGAGACGCGGTACTGCGCCGTCTGCAACGACTACGCCTCGGGGTACCACTACGGGGTCTGGTCCTGCGAGGGCTGCAAGGCCTTTTTCAAAAGGAGCATTCAAGGTAATAACCTGCTCAAGTGAGTCACCTTTACTCTTTACTGTTTATACTCCGTCTTGAGGAAACTCAAAGTACTTGAGATTCTAGCCCGACTCTGGGACAATGACATTTACTGGGTTTTCATAAGCAGTTGTGCTCTCCCACGTAGTTTTAGCTCTGTACTTGGTGAGTGCTTTTAGCAGGTGTAAAAGATGTTGTTACTTAGTCCAATGTTAATGAGGAGAAGCAAAGCTTTTCTATATCATCCTTGCTTTAGGTATATCTGACCATGGTGGTAGTGAGAAATTTAATTTAAAAATCCATATTGGACCAAGATGATCACTCTTTCAGGCTATGCATATCTCTCCTCTTATCCAAGGCATTTTTGAGTATTCCGTGTCAGATGATTAATTCCTGCTGATTGATTTACTAATCTTAATTTAGTGCTCCATTAGCCAGATGTTTCAGTTCAAATCTCAATTCTTTAAAGATGCTAGATGTCTTCTGAGAGCCGGTATTGAAAAGGAATGTTTCCTTGATGAAATATTATTTGTGTCTGTCAACAAAGCAGGGCTTTGAACTGTACACAGAATGTTTTGTTCACAGTCTTCTTGTGGTTAAAAAGGCTAGTGGAGTAAAGGGCATCTAACAAAACCACTGTTAATTACTGTGACAGAGATAATTCTTTCCTTAAATGCCTGTCACTTTGTGGAATGGATGGTTTTTTTTTTTGCTTTGTTCAACATCTCTTAAAATGAGTAAGAAGTAATTGTAATTCTGCAAAAAATAGAGGTACTGTTCAGTATCTAAGATTTAGAGAAGAAAATAAAAACAGATTTCTTCCTTTTAAACAGAAAACTGGTAAAGTGCTGTGCTTTATTTAGGTTTCTATAGCTTTTAAAATCTCCAGGTGACACATAGGCACAAAAATTTCTGTTGCCTGTTTTACTGAAGGTAGCATAGTGTGGAACAGTTTTACATCATATCACAAGGTGTGATTATTGCCTGTTTTGTTGCATGACTAGCACTGAGGTGAGTTAAATAGGACTTCCAGCATTCAGCTCAGAATCTTCCCCCCTTGAAGGAAAAAAGTGAAAGAATGATGGAGGGGTAGACATTGATGGAATTATTTGAATGACAATGATTAGTTAGTAGTTACTCATATTTCTATTTGTCCAGACACACTGAAATGATTTTTAAAAGAACAAGTGGTTAGAGCCAGAGGTCAGTAATAAGCAACACTGAAAGGAGAAAGGGTGAAATGTTTTTTTTTCTTCACATCAGAGTAATTTACTTTAACTTGTGATGTCAGGAGAAAAGCTCCCTTATTGTGTATTTGTTATTTTTCCTTTTCAGTTCCTCTGGCCAAGTCAGAATTATTCTTAGACTTTTGAAATTATGTCCTTGTGCTTGAACTGAACTAAATCACAGCAAAGTGGAAATTGAAATAGCCTTAAGCAAAAGTAAGAGTTATCGAGTAATCGTGCAGCAAAGATCTTCAGCGTTTGGCCATTGTGGTAGAAGAAATGAATCCATTTCATTGAGTTTCTGCTGTCAGCACTTGGTGGTTTTGCCCTGGTCTCCACATGGACAAATGTTGTGGTCCACCACACTGGATCTGTTTTCTATTTGCGCTACACTAAAGACTTGTTAGTAAATTTGCTTCTTGCTACATATATATATATTTAACGTAATTTTTAAGTAGATAAGCTTTTAAATCTTGAAACTTAAGTTTCCAGGATCCCATAAAATGTCTTTCATGATCTATAAGTCATGTTTGCTCTAATTTAAGCTCCTTGCTTCTTGCCCTATCCCCTGTGGGCACGAAGAATGCTTATTGCAACAACCTTTTACATAGTTGAAGACTGTTATCATATCTTTTCACAGTCTTCTCTTTTTTAGACTAAACAAACCAATTTCTTTCAGTAGAACATACTTTCTAGCCATCTTATCCCATTTCTTAAGCTCCTCTGTACTTTCTTCAGTTGATCCATCTCTTTCTGTGATTAAGTTAGGGTAAAAAAATGACATCCATAAGTATAAAGAAAATAATTCAAGAATATGAGTACTTATGAGAGAATTGTAATCATTTGATCACAGAGGCTAAGAAAAGTCTTCTGAACTTTTAAAGTCATAGCTACCCAGTCTTGATGAACTAAGGTAATTTATGAATTTTCTGCTGGATTTGGAAGAGATCTCTATTTCTGCAGTTACATGTTCTTATTGAACATGTGTGCAATTTATGAAAATGAAAGTAATTTTTAGATTGAGAATAGATACAAAAACATGTATTTACCTTGCAGATGATAATAATTTTAAATATACTGTGATCAGATAGCTAGGAATGAATGCTACTTATGTGCAGGTATATTTATAGAAGAATACGTGGACTAAATATTGTTGTATATATTTTTGATTTATTATATATACTGCATTCCTAAAATAAATGGGAAAAAATTCCTGTGATTTATATGATCAAACACTGTTGAGGTACACAGAACTTTTTTGTGTGAACAAAAATAACCAAAATGCTTTAAGCAAAGATTTTTGTTGCTTCAGCAAAGATAACTGTGCTACTTTGTTCTTTGCTAATCTGTATTTCTCAATAAATATATAGATGCAGACATAATTTCTGTACTTCTCATCAGAGATTTCATAGGAGAGTTGCTGTAATGAACCTTGATGTTCCTGTTAGACTGTATACAAGCATTCTACATTGTTCTTAATAGAACCACAGGAAAAAGTAAGGACAGGCATGAAAAAACTGTATGTGGTAATGAATTACCTCTGTTATTCTCAGTGATATCTCAGGTATCTATGTTCACCTGTGTAAGTATATACTGAAATTTTATGAAAACTCACATCTACATTGAAACTTACCTGAGGTGACAATATTCACTTTTATCCAGGGGATCTGGAATGTTCCTGGTAATATTTTGTGAGTTTTAAATGCTAAGGTGTTTTTCTTTGTTGTCAAGTAGTTAAAGCTTAAGATGTAACCTGAATTAGAAATTGCCTCAATATGTGCAAGTTTTCAGTTTTGTTTAAACAACAGATGGTTTGCTGAAAACCTGAACTGCATCCTGAAGCTGCCTATATCAGTCTATTAACCTGAACTGCATCCTGAAGCTGCCTATATCAGTCTATTTTGTTAGTTTATGTCCCAAAAGGAATCTGAGACCTTGCTTTGAGAAACCTCAGTGCAGAGTATTATTAATGTACAAGCTTTCAAGGGAGAGAAAAGTCACAGGACACCAAGGATACCACGTTGCTTGGTGATGGAACAATGCTTTACTCTTCCCCCAGCATGTGTAGCCTTCAGAATTGTATTTAGTTGAGGGACCTGATTTCAGAAGCATAAAAAGGAGCCACACCACAGCATACTGTACTTCTCTCCTAAAATATTTATGAATTTTAGGACCAAGAAGGGCCATTAGATAAATAACTCTCTTCTCTCAATATGAACTTTATATGCTATCCATCTCCAAAACCCAGTAACTTGATGGAGGTAAATATTTTAGAAGATGCCCAGATTCAGGATGCCCACAGGCTCAAGCATTTTCTTGAGCCATAATGATGGTTTATTCTAATGATTTGTCCTCCCATATACTAAAAATCTAACAAATTAATATATATTACTCTACCCCTTATGTGTCTTTGGCTTTTACATCACTTTCATGAGCCAGTCTTAGTTACCACTACTATCTTTCTCCTGTGGAAAGTTCTTAAAAGTTAGGTCATCAAGTCATCAAATCACCTTGATATCTTAAGTGAACTAAAATGTTTCAGTCTCCTGCTGTATATCTTTCTATCTTCTGAGTCCATTATCTTTGCACCTTTACTCATTCCCCCACACCCATAACAGCCTGTCTAAAATCTGGATGTCAGAATTGGATGATATATTTAAACACGAGCCTTACAAATGCCATTTACAAATTAAAAATCCCCTTGTGACTCACACATTCTTTCCCCCTTCTAATTCCCTTGTTTTTTGGATGGCCACCAAGCCCTATGAGACAGGAAGGAATTACTCATACCACCTCTGACAAGCATCCAGCAAATGCCTACATATGGGTGTCTGCAAACCCCCAGAGGGAGCACAAGAGATTCAGAGCAAATCAGGAGTAAATCCTTATGTTACAGGGTATCTTGATCCCAGAATTGCTCAAGTATTTTAGAAATCACCAATTCTATTTCCCCTTCATGTGCCTTTCTTATGTTTTTCAGGTACATCTTCTCTGCTTTTATTCACAGCTTTTGCTCATATCTGGGATATTTCACATATAGTCAGTTAAAAATTATTCCATGATGGAAGGCATTACCAAAACAGGTTGGCTTTGGAGAATGGATGAATTGCTGAGGAATTCCAGAGGCCTGCCTTTAATATCTTCATCAGAGATATAAGGGTCTCTAAAGTGCAGGAATTCTTGAAGCTGGGAAGTATTTTGCTTGTGTGCCTTGAACCTGGATTTTAATTAGCAGTTATGCCTCCTGACCATCAAGTGGGAGAGTTTTGGCAGTAGACTTCGAGTGTTACCAATTGTTTTTATTTGAGAGTGATAGAGCTGTACTTTGTTGAAAGTATGTAATGTTGAGAGGGGTGGTAATGTATACATATTTTCATGTTTGAGAGAATTTTACTGGTAAAACATGTTAGTAAGTGAGTGTTTAGGTAATGGTAAAGTGCAGCAATTGCAATAGTGTCAATCTGGGAGGTTTCTGAGATCTTCCCTTTAATTTTCCCTTCTAGTCTTCTGTTTTGATGGTATTTTTGTAATCTGTTTTAAAACAGCTCAGATCCTGCAGCCAAGAAGGCAGAAACTCCCTAATAAGACTGCTTTACACTGGTACTATGAGCTGTCAGCCAAACTACAGAACAGGAACCTCAGTGAGTTTAGCAGATTTAATCACAGCCAATAAACAGGGAGCTGCAGATGGGCATCTGGCCTCAGGGTAGAAAACACATGGTTCCAGTTGGAGATGGCTGTTGGAAGTTTGAAAGCTGGAAAAGGTGGATTTAGAAATTCTATCTGGGTTTAGCTGTCATTGAGGCTGCTCTAACTGCTGGTGGTCAGCCAGGTTCTTCTGAAACTTCTTTTGATTTCTTTTTGTGCATTTAGTAGTTTTTCTCCAGTGTTCCTTGAGGTAAATATGTGCTTTGATTGCATTTTTTGGCTGTTGATTGCATTCTCTAACATGCATTTTTAATTTCAGCTATGCAATTTAGGGTGATCTCATGTCAGAAATTTGAGTGCTATTGAAAGGCAAGAGTCAGTACCTCTTTTTTTTCTAGTAAGACAATTTGGAATGTGGTACTTTTCTAGCAAATTTTAAGTGCTGCATTCAGCATGGATGTGATAGTGGCTTAAGATGTTTGTATCCAGGATACTTTCTTATTTTTCAAGGCCTAAGCAAATGAAAGAGCTGCAGTGCACCCTGAGCTCATCATTCTGTCCTGTGATAGGATCAACTTCTACCAATTCCTTTTATATGTTGATCTGCTTCTTAAAACCTGTAGCTTGATCCAATCTTATCTTGAAGGCTACTGGGAAATTTGAATCTCCCTGTCTGCAGGTTAAGGTCATCACTTGTTTTCCTGAGAATCATGCCACAAAAAAAAAAAAAAAGTATTCTCTTTCTTTCTGCAACAACCTTTAAATCAGTTTTAAAAGTTTGCTATCACACTTGAAAAAAAAATTATTCTGTTTTACCTAACCTGAGGAAACAAGGTTTATTCAACATTTTCTCACAGATGTTGTTTTCTTGACTTCTAATCTTCTAGTTATTCTGCTTTGGAGGTTCTCCACTTTCTACTGTTTCCTTTTTTTCTTGAAACATGATTTCCTTCAATATGGTGTTTCACAAGTACCGAACAGAGTAATATGATTATCTTGCAAACCCATCCATCACATGGTATCCATCACACTGTAATGTTTGCCTTATTTACAAAAACATGATACTCTTCACTCATAATCAATGTGTGATGCAGAATAAAGTCAGGTATACTTTTCTGCAGAAGAAATAATTTCTTTTCCTCATTGTTTTGAGCATATGATTACCCCTATTTTAATGCAGAGATTTCTACCAGTCCTTTGTACTTTGTGCTTTTGTGCTGTTGTTTTCCCATGTGCTACCTCCAGTTTGCCAAGGTAATTTGGAATTCTTATTCTGTACTCTCCTGCCATTTATTTCAGTCTGGCTAGAAGAGTAGTCTGGCCTTTCCTCTGTTCTTGTAATGCATAAAAATGTCATCTACAAATGAATAACAATTAATAAAAGAAATACTCCAGATCACAACCCATTTGTGAGGAATACATTTGGCTGGATTCTGGACAGACACTATGGAGCCTTATTCAGTATCATCTTCCATTGTAACAGTGAACTCTGACAGTTCTTCTCTGACACTGATTTTCTGAAGTCATCTGAACTATATATTCCTAGCTGACATATGATGTGCCAATGTAGGCAATATTGAAAACATTTGTGAAGTTGGGCAACACACATTGATAGAAAGTAGAGAAATGACTCTTATCTGATTTTATAAATGGTCACTTGTTTTTCCTCTGCCAAATCCAGAGCTCTTCCTGCTTCCTAGATAGAATTCCTGGCTTTTATAAGCTGTTCTTAATGTACCCTGTATTATCACCTTTAATGTTGTTTTACTTCCTCTGGAATATGACTGTTGTGCAATATCAAGCAACAACAACAAAAAAATAAACATTATTACATGTTTAATAAACATTATTACAAGTGTTTAGTGAATATTTTATCTGAAAACTCACATTACTACTAGCTCAGGACTGGGACTTTCAGCAATTCAAAATATTCACATGAGAAACAAAAGCACTTTACATTTAGAAACTACAAGAGAACATGCAATTTTTGTCTTGCA
Organism: Agelaius phoeniceus; assembly: GCF_051311805.1. Lineage (NCBI taxonomy): Eukaryota > Metazoa > Chordata > Aves > Passeriformes > Icteridae > Agelaius > Agelaius phoeniceus. The sequence goes on from NC_135267.1 coordinate 59,786,901, forward strand.
GGAAAGTGCTAAACAGTTCCACTTGCTTTTAGAGCATGTGACAGATTACACAGCTGTTCCCATTTTAAAATATGGCTAGAGATATGCAGGACAAGAGACTAAGATACTGCATTTGACCCTTCTGATTATAAAATGGGTAACCCTTCATACTATAGAGCGTGGATGATGTTAGGGTATGAGGGAGCAAACCAAGGATCACATATGAGTTAATTAAAGAAGGGTATAACTAGGTTGTGCTTTGCAGGAAAAGGTGGCACACAGGCAGAAAACAGTCTCTTTTTTTTTTTTTTTTGGTCAAAATACTGGTATCAAAAAGCAATATAATAATTTAGCACACCAGCTGTTGCCTGTAGTGAGGTTTTAGTTTTACAGACTTCAGTGCAGAAAACTCAGTTCAAAAACCACCACACAGCTCCTTGAAAAATGTATGATAGCAGAAACCATGCAGGTACTGAAGATCCAAACCTGATGTTATACCTGGAATAAAAATAGAGACTTACATTGATTCTTTTAATAAAATTTGATAGTATTTTGAGTGCATGAGAGTAACTTGCAATATTTTTAGCTTCTTAGGGTCTTTATAATAGTTGTGGGAGTTTTCTTTAGGAGAATTCTACCCCTTCCCATTCTGGCTCAAATAAAATGGGAAGCTAAAAATACAAGAGTTTCATTCAAAGTCTATGGGAATAAGATGGCCATGACATGCCTATAACTCTCTCTGAAAATGCTTTTCATCTCTGGAGAGATCATATTGAGATGGTTGTGAGTAATACATTGTGGGAGTTTTTCCCTTTAACACAGCTGTTGTTTTAATCATGTGCCAAGGACTTAAAACAATTGTGATTTATCAGCTAGGGAAACAGAAACTTGATGTCATACTCCTTGCCAGATTTTGTAAGATTGGATCAGTATTTTTGTCTATTTTTATTTGTCATGAGGAAAAAATAGCCTTTCTGTTTTGTTACGTTGTCTAGAATTAGAAAATTGGATCAGGGTAAAAGTAAACTTTGCACATGGTATCACAATCCTGAAATAGTAGATGAAGCACCAAATTAAATTTAAAGATAAGGCCAATAATAAAAAAATCACAATTATTTGCTTGAGTAGAAAATATAATTTATAATTATAGATTTATAAAGTTAAATAGTGACTTTTTAAATTTATATCACTCTTTCTCAGTTTATAAGTTCATGCACTATTATACTGGTGAGATGGCAGCAGGCTTGTAATCCTCATTCCCATTCTCCTCATTTCTTAATTTTTCCTGTTACTATATGGAAAGGTTTAAGAAGAGCTTGGTATCAGCCCTTTGGCTGGAATTACCTGCTCATGTGAGCAGTTACAGCTGTACCTAAGTGAAGACAAGAAGATTCCACTAGAAGGCAAACACAGCCTGTGAGCTCCATGACACAGCTTGAGGGCACAACATAGAGTGTACAAATTTTAACCTCTCTTCCTCTCCCGTTCATCAGTGGTTCTGTGATTGATGTCTGTCAATGCTCTCGGGCATGTGGTGTGATTGTTGGGGCTGTCCTGTGCAGGGCCAGGAGCTGGACTTGATGATTCTTGCAGGACCCTACTAACTTGGGATATTTCATAATCTTTCCTTCTGAGGTATGCAGAAAAAGAGGACTTCCTCACTGGATGCAAATGAAGTATGTTTTACAGCCTTCTAGACTCTTTTCCTTATTGTCATATCACTAATGTTTTGCTTGTTTAAAACCAGAAAGAAGATTAATCTTCTCAGCAGTGCTGAGTAGTTGCTAAGAGAACACAAATTCCAAATCCAAAGACCTTTTCTGAGAGTAATTAAGCTGTGAATTTGTGTACCTGTGCTTATAAAGGATTTAGACATAACCTTATGTTCTTCTGTGAAGCTGTTAGGAAAAAATATGATTTTAAAACCAATAAGTGCAGTTTTATTGGGGCACTTTAACTTAAAATTGGTGTTACTTTTTATTTTACATTCAACATTTGTTTTTACTGGGTAAATCTATGTAATGTCCAAGTGCTTTTTTTTTTCTTTTTAATGTAATTTTTCCCAAGGTTTTGCTTTTCATTTTCAGTCTTGTTTGGCACCTTAAGGTGTGGATAAAGTCTACAATTTAGCTTTCCTTTCCTTCCTTTTTATCCCAGCTGTCATGTATGAAAATTTTGCTAATTTCACTCTCAGATCAGCATGTTTTCCCATCTCTTGAAGTATGTTGATAAATCATGTTGATAAGTCATGTTTAAACCAAAAATTATGATAAATATTAAATGCATTATCTTTTCCCTAGATTTACAGGAAATCTGAAAGGCTAAACAATGATACTTGCAATCTAAAGAAGTATGCCCATCACACACAGATATTTCTGTTTTTAGCAGCCAGAGTTTACATTCTTTATTCTGTGAAGTCAATCAAGCACTTTGAGTGAACAGTGTATTGTCTAAGGTGCAGATCATGTGCATGAAAACAGACTTATTATGCTAACATTTAAATGGCAAATTCATGATAAAACTCTTCAAAAGGAAAAATATTATTATATGAATGTAGGAACTGTAGCTCTATTACAAATAGGATTATTTTATGTACTATTGTACAAGCCAAGTGTTTATTTCCAAAACACTTGTGGTTTGCAGAAATAAATACAGATTCATAGCCAAGGAGAAGGGTATCACCCACATAAGCATAGGAAAAATAGGATGGCTGCCCTGATGATATTGATTACACTTGATTTTTGGTTTTTGCATGCAGTCACGTCTGTCACTTTTTTTTTTTTTAACCTTTGAACACTATAAAAATCAGCCAATCCAGCAAAGGTGGTTAGCATGATTTCAGCTTCGACCTAAGTGGGATTTATCTGCTCATTTTAGAGACATCTAAATGATGTTCTGAATTATTTGCTGATCTCAAAGCCTGCACTCATTCACCATGTGAATTTACCTTTTAATTCATCAGGAAGAAGATGAGCTCTTCTTTCAAAGTACTTATTTGTTTTTAAAAAGAGTAATTAAAATTTTCCATCTTTATCTCGTGGTATTTCCAAAGTTGCCTAATGAACAAGGCAGGTGATTGAAGTCAGGTGCTACACTTGTTCACTGCTGCTTAGTGTGATTCAATATAAGTGCATTTTCTAAAAAATATGGCCTTTTTTTGGGGTTTTTTGGGTTTTTTTTTTTTTTTTGCTCCTTTTCCCTGTAGATACTGCATATGTGCTTGAGGCTCTTTTCTTTCTGACTTGATTTTTTTTATTTCCTTACATGTTAAAGGTTTTGAACCAGATACAGAACAGTCTGTATCCTACCAGAGGAACTGAAAATTAAAGCGTTCTCTCATGCTGGGTTGAGATGGTGGTTCAGTTGTACCTGTTTACTGCAGTAGTGGAGCAAAGCATATGGATACAGACTTTTCCAGTATTATTTTGTTCTATCCAGTAGACCTAAAAAATAATAGTTCTGTCTATTTGAGACAGGGCATAGTCAGCTGTTCCCCTAGTAACAAGTTTAGAGACTGGCTACTTATTTTGATGAGATCCCAGTTATGCAGCATTAGAGAGCAGATGCTCCTGGTGTAATCTGATAGCAATTTTTACTCTATTTTCTAATTTGTAGTCAAGGATAGATGATTTGATGAGACCAAGGCCTCTGTGAAACCTCCACGCTACTTTACCTCAAGTTGATCCCTTGACCTCAAAGAAAGAACAAACAGTTCTGCAGTAACTTTTTTTTTTTTAATGTGTGTGCTGTACCTTAGTTATGTTCAGATGAATACAGAGCACCAATGAGATAGTTTTGAAGAGACTTTTTCATCCTTGCTAACTTTTGTCAATGGTTGGCAAATAATTTTATAGCAGATTTAAGCACACTTTTGTTAAAAGCGAATGGAATAGATGCTTTTTGGCACTAACAAATGCTAAAGAGAGTAAGAAATGAGGAAGAGGAGCTCTGAAGGAGAAGATGCCAGTAACAATCTTGGTTTCAGTGTGTGGTAATTTTAGAATTTGTCATGTCAGAAAGTTTTTGCCCAAAGCAGTAGACATGCATCTGGAATTAGTGATTGATTTATCCCTGAGGTACAATTAATTATTTGAGGATTTTTGCTTCTGTTCTATGTTGCTGTTTGTTTCTTTACTGGAACTGACTGTCACAGATAAAATCTTTTTAATTTCGTAAACCTCATTTTGTGCAGTCTATTGCTTAAACATCAGCACAGGCGCACAAAACCAGATGGTGGTGTATTTCTCGGCCTGAGAGCAAGGAAGTCAAGGCGCTTGTTCATATTAATAGATCCTCTTTTGTGGTTGCTTTAATTGTTCACTATTTTAATTATTCTACAGAAGTTTTAATTTAAAGAATTTGCAAATCAATGCGTGGCATACAGATGTTAGTTTCAAAATCTGTATCAACACTTTTACGAGAGGTTATGATGGTAACCCTACTTTTTTCCCCAAGATGTTATAGTAATTTTTGTTATGTCTGTGTATAGCTGTGTCCTTACTTTCCCTCTGGTTTTACAGGGCACAATGACTACATGTGTCCTGCTACTAACCAGTGCACCATTGACAAGAACAGAAGGAAGAGTTGCCAGGCCTGCCGACTGAGAAAATGCTACGAAGTGGGGATGATGAAAGGTGGTATGTACACAGCCATCATCAAATCTTTAGCATTGCTATCTACCTTCCTGCCTTTTAACTTCATTGGGCAGCTGGTATGGTTTCTAACTAAAGGAGGGAGCTACTGATTTTATTGAGTTGCAGTCTATTAAACCAAAATTATTTCATTAAATAAAAAATTAAAAGCTCCAGAATATCATGTTTTCTTGTCCAAATCTGCATGAAAAATAAGAGGACCATTGATTTCAACAGAATTAGAATTCCTCTGTTATTATTTTTAACTCAGTGTTCTTTGGTCTCTCATGGTAGGATTCAGATCCTGATGAATGAAAGTTAACCCAAGATTTTGCAGCACTTTGCAGTTCAGTGGGAAGAGCATTGGTAGTCTCAAATCAGTCCATATTAGTTAAATAAACTTCTGGATATGTAATTTTTGTTCTGTGAATCCTGGAAGGGAAAGTTAATTGCTCTGTTCTGGTACTGTACACGTATTTTAGATGTGAGTTAATTTAACCCAACAATATTAAAGGCTTACTCATTTTATAAGAGCTGTGATTAATGCCACTTTCCTAGAAGATTTGTAATAATGATGGCTTGTTGTAGCCTGCTAAAAATTTCACATTGCTTTTATCAATGAAGAGTAATCAGTAGCTGTATGGAAACCTGTATCTATAGGAAAAAATTAGCAAACTAGTGCACAGGGCAGAAAGGATTAGATCCCATGTATTTTGTGTGTAAAGAGCTAGTTAGATTACAGACTGGTTCTTCCTTTCTTTGGCACACCTAATACTTACTTATGCCACAGAAAGTCTGATGCAAGAGAGAAGAGGGGTTCATCATGTTTGTCCTTTCCTCAACAAATCATTTATAAGTCCAGCAAAGGTAGGCCAAGTCTGAGAATCTTAGGAGGAAAAGGGAAAGACTAAAGGAAAAATGATCAGTTGTTGCTGCACTTGAGATTGGATCTGCATTTTTCTCAACTCATGGATTAGGAAAGAGCTGAGACTGATTTTATAATATCAATTTTGGGATGCAAGCAGGAGGAAGATGTAAAATCTGCTTTTTCTTCTAGAAGTTAAGACAATGGTTGATTTTTTTTCATGAGATTTTATGTATTGATCTGAACATCCTGGTTTATATGGCTAGAACGATTCAAAGGGTATGTAGTTAATATCACAGGTATGATCTAGAATAGCTAGAAGTTCAAGAAAGACACCCTAAAAACAGAGAATCCATACATGACTATGACATGCAGATTTAGCTTTGACCTTTGTACACATGGCCGATCATAGCTAGGATTTATAGTTATGCTTTATGTTGATGACGTTGCATTTTTCATTTGGCACATTTACATCCAATTACACTTAGGTGTATTTAATTAATGATCCACTCTGCCAGTGTTATGTTGTTCGTATGTCTTCTCTAGGATGCAAGTTCTAATAGATTTTTGACTATTCTATATGTAACTGTTTTACTCTCATAAAAACTGTGAAGATGTCTCAACCAGCATTGTTTTAGATTAAAACAGTCCAAAAGAAATACTGCAATTCTCTCCAAATTTTCTTTCAAATATAAATGTTCTGGAATCGTTATTTCATACAGTGGTTCTCACCTGAGAAAATTCATCTGGATTTCATCCTTTCCTTTCCTTTTACAATGCTGTAAGATTTTTATGGTCACTACAGGAACTGGCAGTTCAAAAATAGTCATTGTTGTGATGTTTCATTTGTCAGTGTTTATTGTTTTGTTGCTGTTGTTTTTCTTCTTTTAAGAAACTAAACTCACAGTTTATAAACAAGGAGATCAGGATCAGCATAAATTCTATCTGCTCTTCTAGTACTACTAATAATGCATGAAGTTCATCACTGGTTCATAGGCAAGAGTTTTAAAATATTTATTTTAGGAAGTCTTGGGAAAAAAATCTCAAGATCCCTCAGTTACAAGTGATAAATCTGTCATGCCTGCAGATGACTTCAAGGAAGGTAAAGTTAATGTACATGATGTAAAACATAAAAAGTTTTTCTGGAGTCACCATTGATCCCCTACTGGCCACATGAATGTGTGGGGAAGAAAAACCTTTCTAAATTCTTCTAAATCTAAACCTAAACTCTTCTGAATCTAGACCTTTATAATTGTCACATTTCTCTCAGATGAAACTAAAGGTTAAGTAAATATTCTTATCATGCCATATAGCTTAACTTTAAGTGATAATGTTTAAATGTTTTTAATTTTTAATTTTTTTTTCTGAGGAGAGCTGTGAAAATTTTCTCTTTTAATAGATAAAATGGAACTTTTCTTCAACATACTAAAATAATGTAGTTCTGTAATTTGCTCAAGATTCACAGTGTTCTCAAAAAACTCCTAGTTCTTGTGATTGGATCTGTTAATTTAAAAAATCACTTTATGTTCATTTTGAAGGATTTGCCGTTTTTTAAGGCATCAATTCTATCATATGCTTGAATATTTGTTTGTGTCTTATCTCACTTTTATCTCTGTCTCCACAATTTGCTTATGATGATACAACCTTTAGATATAGTGGAAAACACATGTAATCTTTCTTTCCCCCAAATGTAATCCCAGTTTTTATTCTACACTAAATTAGCTGAGGTTTCTCAATAAATTTTAAAAGTTGCCAACTTATGACTTTTCTCTGCCATTTAAGTGATATGAATAATAACTGATATTAAATATGTACTTTCAGTAAATATTGTGGAAGGTAGGCAAAATCTTCATTAAATGTCTCTGGTTAATTCTAAACATATGATATAGAATATGGCTGCTGAAGTTTTCCTCACAGAAGGTCACTTAATGCAGACTGAAAATGTTCATATATATTATTTTTAGTAGAGTGGACACAACTGAAATATGTTTTAGAGGCTTCATGCAGAAAAAAATGCAGGCTTCAAGTGGCCCTTGAACTGTGTGGAAGGAACATTTACTGATGAGTTCCTCTTATGAGTTCCTCTGGAAATTTTATTGATTTTTTTTCTTCCCTGTTCTTGGGCCTTTTAAAAACTTCTTTCAGTACTGAAGAGTTATTTTTTTCTCTCTCCTCTTGTGTTTGCAAGTGTTTCCTTCTGCATCTGTTACTGTGCTGCTTCAAGAGACAATTAGACTGCAAGAATCTCTGCTGATGCGGTGGGCATCTGAGGCATAATTTAAAGCTGTTATATTTTGTCCTAGTACTTCATTCTCTCTTTCTGGATAAACCCTTAAAATTATGAGTTACTAATTAGTCTGTCCTCCCCTGTTTGTACTTGAGTATAAAGTGGGCACATCGAATAAGATCCTTGCCATGTCCCTTTTACTTCTGTTCTGTAGCACTGGGGAGAAGCCTTGTTTTTGTTTACAATTTCCTGATGCTTTTCTTGAAGCTTGTTTCTGTCCTGGTTTGGGGAAGTGTACTCCAACTTTCACATGATGCAGGGTGCCAGCTTTCAAATGGAGTTGTTACAGCAGCTGCAGCCCTGAATCTCCAACCATATGTAAAGTGCAGGTGACCCCTGCTCCGATACAGACCTAGTTCTCTGTTTCTCCATTGTTTTAAAAGCTTTCTGGTGACTTGGGCCTAAAGACCCTAATTTTACGAAACCAAAAGCACCTTGTTTTTTTGGTTTTTAATAATTATTTTTATAGTGTGGTAAGTGAATGAGGGTTTCTAGTAATTAGCATGCTGCATTCTTCCCCTCCTTTCAATGTATGACAAGACAGATTTATCTTTAAGTGCTGTGTGGGATAAGAGCAACAGGGTCCTAATGGGATTCGTGGCTATGGCAAAAAAATGCCATAATGCTAAATGCCAGATACCTAAAGGAAAATCCATTATTTGCCTGATAGTCCATGTTTAACCACCCTGACACCTACATAATTATTTCAAATGTTAAATGCTGATGGCTTCCCAGCATCAAATCATAGGAAATGTGGCTATCAAGGATTTGAGTGCTCATGTGCTACATTCAGATGGTGACTTTGTATATGACATGGGGTATTTACTGTCCTTGAACAGCCTGAAATCTCAGGTTGTAGAGAGAAGATTCTGTGTACTGTTTGTTGTGATAATGAATAATGTGTTACAGCACATTTGAAGCCTGCATCCTGCAGTGTTACCCTTGCAAATTGCCTGAGAATGCTTCAGAAACTACTGTGATACAGCCCAGGGAGTGAAACTCTCTGCTGGCTGTAACAGGGTGCTAAAACCACATGCCATTGGACTGTAGACACTTTCATTAACTCCTAGAGATTGGAGTCTCTAGGCTTCAGTTTTTGTCTTACATTCTTTTGAAATAGTTATCCACCTCTAAGCCAGACTGGTTCAGTGCAACAGTCTTGCTGAAGTTTAAGATAAATTTTTACAGGGAAAATGAAAAAACTAATTTTTTCATTCTGTCAGAGTAGGATCTTACAGAGTTTTGTCTTTAAATTGTGAGATCCATACTTCCTTGCTGAATTCTATATTTATTCATGCAAAAAGGCTTATTATTCATGAAAAAGGGTAATTAAAATAATTCTCAAAAGCAGAAGTAAATTGATGTCTGATGCAACCACTGGTTGGGCTCAAGGTCTTCTACATTTTCATGTACTTATCTTTTAATTAACTATTATATTTAAAAGAGAAATTAGTGAATGAAAGGAAATGGTTTGTGGATGTGAAATTATTCTGGTTTGTTCGAGGAGAACCTCAATGGTGCTTATTAGACATACTGTTCTGTACTCAGCCAAATAACTGTAGGTGGGGCCTGATAAATATATGAGGAAATGTACTCTTTAAAGTTGGAATTGATGGGCTGAAATAATGTACTCATGCACATTTGAAGTAAAGTTTTGTGAGTTTACAGCAGTCTTCTGGGAAAATAAGGTGGAAATGAAATCAGATTTTTTAGTGAAGTATTTTTTCTCCTCTTTGCACACATGCAAAGGGGATCACTGCCATTAAATTGTCACAAAGTACAATATTCCTGTGTTCTGCTCCCAACATTAGAAAGAGAGACTGTTATTGTGAACATCTTTGCCAAAGATGATTTATCTTCTTATTCCACTACATAAAATGATCTGTGCTAGAAGGAAAACTAGGAAGTCTTTTGTTGAGTCACCTGCTCAAAGCAGATTCAGGAGTGAATTTATACGTGGTAAAGCTCTTTTGCAGCCAGGTGGAAATGGGATAAAATGGGACAAATTGTCTTATGCTTAGTTATATACTATAACTGGATATGTAAAAAAAATAATGAAGAATTAATGCAGAATTTTTAATGTTTAACGCTTGACACTTGTTTGAAATTGTAAAGCTGATTATAGTTGTATATTAGTTTACATTGGCTTTTTGGCCTTTTCATACTTTTTCATTATTTGAGTAATTCCTAGAGTACTAGAGCTATAAGAGGGCTCAAGAGGGACTTTTTATAAGATAATTTAGTGGTGGGACAAGGGCTAATGGCTTCAAACTGGAAGAAGGTAAGTTTGGATGAGAAAATTCTTTTCTCTGAAGGTGGTGGAGAGACATTGGAACAGGTTGCTCAGAAACGTTGCCCTATCCCTGGAAATGTTCAAGGTCGGCTTGGATGGGGCTCTGAGCAACCTGGTCTAATGAAAGGTGTCTTTGACTATGGCATGGAGATCGGAACTAGATGATCCTTTAGATCCTCTCCAACCCAAAACTGTCTCCACGATTCTGATTGTATGGTTCTGGCTCTTCTCTTGGTTAGACATTTACAGTTCAGTTCTAGCACTCAGTCTTGGTATCAGGCCAAACACCTCCAATACTCAATTTCTAAAATGTAGCAATTAAAATTTCTTACTGTCTTTGGGATTTATTCCAATGGACTAATTGTCCGAAAATGACTGGCTTTCCCATATCATGGATGGTGTAAAGGTAGAGAATGTTCCTCAAACGGCCTTCCTGTGATCCCTGAAATGTCTAAAGGCTCATTGTAAATGTTGACTAGGAATGGGGCAGTTGCCATACTTATTGTAACCAAAACTTGGCATGAGTTTATCAGGAGTGTCGACACTGAAAGAGGTTAATTTGAATGATGGATTAATTAAACTTCTCTTGTTTCACTTCTACACGTCCTAAGATGCTCTTTAGGTGTGTTATGTGCTATGACTGCCAAAGACTGAATAAAAAAATACAGATTAGGATGAATCATGCCTTGCACCTTCATCTTTAATTTAATAGATCATTGTTTCTCAAACTGTGCATTATGAATACTCATTAAATGAGACCCCAAATGACATTTGCCTGCTTTTTAACAGCTATTTTTTGTAACTGGTCTTTAAGACTTTACATGAAAGACCAGTTTTATGATCTGCATTTTAGTCAGTAGGATTTCTGGGGCACTGAGATATATAGTGTGACTTGGTGAATGAGCAAACTGGTAGCAAAGCCAGGAGCTGAACCAGAATATCGGAATCTAAACCCCCACTGTGACTTCTCTCTCCCTCTATCTCCAATAGAAGGGGGTCCTGATTATAGAGGAGAAATAAGCCCCAGTTTGGAAAAGGATAAGAGATATTTTTTGAAAGAAACTCCCATAAATAAACGTACATCACTCAGGAGTCAAAAAGACTGTAACATCCAGGTGCACAGACTGAACACAAATCTGTTGCTTATTTATAGTCCTGAGTGTCTAGATATCCTTGTCAGAAATCAGGCTGTTAAGCACTGTCACTTGGGGCAGGTCTGTTTGAGATTAGACATTAAATTCTGATTAATCTTTTTAGAAGATTTCAGACAATGTTTCTCATTTAAACTAATTGTCAACCCACCTGGGTTTTCAGCACAATTTACATCACTGTTTCATTTTCTGAAAGTGAAATGGGAATGAAATAAGGGGCTGATTGTCTGAATCATATTCAAAAGAAGGATTTATTAGGCTATAAAATTTGAATTTGGAAAGTGGTGTTACTTTTCTGTGATCAAATAACGTATTTATGTAGAGAGATTCAAGCAGAAAATTTCCCAAAAATCTCCAAACTCTTTAAAATCATCTTGGAAGGACCACCATGCTAAGATACATTACAACATTAGAACCTACAGTGCAGTCAGAACTTCAGCAATCTCTGTCTCTTATATATCTATCAAGAATGAAATTATGTGATTGACTTCTGCTTATGTACAGCAGCTACAGTGACCTTATGTTTAAAAGGAAGCTATAGGATTCTGGTTTTTTTCCAGTGAAACATTATAAAGCTGTTAAATTCAGCAGAGGTGTGCCTAATGTGCCTACCTGTAAAGTGAAGTTGCTGTAAGAAGCTGTTGGGAGACAGATACCTCACCTGCATCTGCCCTTTGGACTCTAGAGCCAATTGTGCTTAGACATTCAGGTTTGTGTCCATAAGGGAACTGTTGGCTTGTTCACATTGTCTTACTTTTGCAGTCCCTTACTTTGGCTAATGTTAGCAATGACACCAAAGTGAGCTTGGACTCAGTCCCAGAGGTCTTCCCCCAACAATTTAGTAAATCCTTCCCGTACTTGGACATTTGAAGAGAGGCTTTTGAATTTCTGGTCTCTTCAAACCCAACTTCAGTTTCAGAAAGGTAGGATTATGTCATAGGAAAATCTGGTATCTCTTCCTTTGCAAACACTGCTGTAGAGGATTTGTCTGGCAGCTCTGCCGTGGCCTGTTCTGCCATGCTCCCTTAACACTCTGATCATCAGCGGGGCAATTGACTCTCTGCCTCTCTGAGATACCTTCTTATTTATAATATCTTTCACTTACCACATACATTTTCTCTTCTATTGTCAAGCAGGATTTGATTTACAAAACATTAGAGGTTCTTTCTCTATAAAACAGAGATTCTTTCACTCTGGCAATTTTCAACAGGATGCCAATGAGGTAGGTTGGTCATGAACAGCAACAGAATTGTTTGGAAGAGAAGGTTCTTCCAAGCACATTTGAAACACTCTTTTGACTAACTGACGAAATTATAGGCTGTTAATGCTACAAGGCTGTGCATGTATACAGAAGTGTCAAATGTCTCTCCTCTGGGGCCTGCTGACAAGGAGCAGAAGTGTGGACAAAGAGCCTCAAGTTCAAAGGTTGTTCTAGGCTAGGAACTTAGCTGGTAAACCATTTACCCATCACTGTTTCCAAATCCAATCATAGTTCTGTCTTTCTGTTGTCCTCTTAAATAAAAAAAAAAAGAAAGAAAAAAAAATCAAATCAAACCAAACAAAAAAACCCAAAATCAAACCCCCCAAAAACAAAAAAGCAAAAAAAAAAGAAAAAAAAAAGAAAAAAAAGTGTGGCTACAAACTGTTGTTGATTGACCAAATTTCTAACAAGAAAGAAATTGAAAAATATTATACAAACCAGTTCACAGAGAATGTATTTAACTTGCACAAAATTGGAGATGATACCTGTATCTTCAAATCTAAAATTTCTTACTCTGTAGTTCACACACAGTCAAGCAAATTTGATTCTAATTGGTCTCCTCCTATTCTTCCTCTAAATATTCTTGAATATTTTATACGAAGTGGAGCTTTTTTATTAGCAATAGGTAGGAAAAAATGGCTGTTGTATAGCTGAGATTCAACGCTCATTCAGTGCATTTAATTTTTGATCTTTTGTTTTAATGATCTGGAATTTATTTTTTGTTTTGTTTTATTGACATATGAGAAAACACTCCGGAAGTATTTCATATGATTTCTTTCACAATCATACAATCATAGAATCTTGAGTTGGAAAGGATGTTAGAGATCATCTAGTGCCAACTCCTCTGCCATGGGAGTGTCATATGCAATTTTATTGTCTATATGCAATTTTACTGATCAGGTTCTAATGGTTTGATTATATAATTACTTAGCAGTTTTGAAAACTGTCTCCATGTCCAAAGGTCTGACTGAATTTACATATGAAGCGTTGTATAACTGCCTTTGAAAATATTGGCTCTTGCAGCTTTAAAACTCAAGTGGAAATTGTTTTACAGCTCTTGCTAGATGCATAGTACTTCAATTTTTGCTAGAATATTGTCTGTCATAGCACTTGACAATTAAGGTTCCTTTATTTGCTGAACTGTTAAATTAAAATTGATGCATTCATATATTTAAAAAACCCTTACAGAATCATTGCACTTTTGTCAAGGAAATCGTAGTTTGATAGAATTGTCTTTTTTGGAATTAGTGACTGTTCATCACTATTATCTCTCTTTAACAGAGACAAAATTTGATTAAGTTGAAGGAGATTTGGGAGCACTTGCATTTTTCAGAGAGATACTCACTCCTATTTAGTTCAAGAAAATGAATAAGTGTTGTTTGTCCATCTAGGCCTTAGGTAAAGAGTTAATAGTAAGCTCTATAAATCCCTGATGAATATGATACTTATACAGATTCGGAGACCTTTCTGTCTGTGATCATAAAACCTGGTGATGTGATGCAGAAGGAATGCATACTCTTACTGACTTTTTTTTCAGACTTAGTCTCTACAAAATCCAGTAGTAAAATTGCTACAGTTGGTTGATTGTTTGATTTTTTTTTAAATCCTCAAATAAAAATGCAAAAAATAAATCTGTGGGAGGCATCTCCTCCAAACTGGTTTTGTTCAGCTTTGCTTAATGCACTGCTTTTTTTGTTCTAAGGTGAAGAAAAGCCAGTGGTAGGCTTTCAAATGAATTAAAAATAAAACTGTTGTTCTTATTTAACATCTGGTTTATTTGTAAACAGCTAAATATGCTTACATTTGCCATCTTTTCTCTGTTAAGTAAAATCCTCATCACATCCTTGTTTTACTTAACAAGGCAGGCCTGGACTAAGTAAAAGCAAACACATGAAAACTCTGATCTTCCAGTAATCTATATGATGGAGACTTAAAGCTGAAGTTGCTCTACTTATATTTACTAACCTTTAATGGATTCTTTTGTCTCTCACATTTGGCCTACAGCTTCTAAATATACCACCTTCTAATTTATTCACATTGTCAGTTTTCTTTCTCCATGGTGTGAAAGAGAATATCAAATGAAAATATCTCATGCAAGGTTCAGGACAGACAGGCTGTCTGTCCTGAACCTTGCATGTGATATTTTCATTTGAAACCTTCTTGTGTTAGAAGTGAAGCTTTAGTGTTTTGTACCTTATTCATCCTATTGCTATTCCTGATTTTCTAGTCTTGAATCTGGCTTGCAGGCCGTGCAGATATAGTCAATATAGATATTTCTTACACCAAAGTTGTTTCACATTTCAAATCATCTTACTTGTTTTTCTCCTATCCCTTTTTCATTTATTTTTATATCTCTTTTTAATTTGGGAAGAACAGAACTGCATGCAGTGTTCACTGTAGTGTGCCTCACGATAATAAACCGTGATTTATGAAGTTGTTCTGTCCTCCCTTCCTTTCCTAGTAATTTCTAGCCTTCTGTTTACTTTCTAAACTTATCTGATGTTTTTATAGTATTTTTCTAACCTCAACTTCTTGTTTATGAATTATGTCAGCCTATCTATTTATGAGTATGTTGAACAGCACAGACCCCAAGGATGCTTTCTCTTTGAAAGAAAATTTCTAGATGAGGAGCTATAAAATTTGGAATGTGAGAAAGTTAACAAATGCTTTAATTTCTGTGAACCATGTGGGCTTGTTCTTGTGATTATATATACATGTTTCACAGGGCAGTTTAATTCAAAACCTTTAAATTGATACAAAACATACAACAAATACAACATACAACAAAAATATCTGTTACAGATAGAGCATGCCTGCTATTGAGTATTGCAAGGAAGTTACCAGTATCTCTACAATGACAATTTGCCAGAATAGGTCTTGTGTTTCTCGGAATAGGAAGAATCTCCCTGCCTCTCCTTATCAGGAACTGTTTAGTGGTAGGAAAGATCGGTATTGCTAAATGAAAAATGGGAACAGCAATGCGCTTGAGAGTTTTGGCTTAGAATTAGTTTAGTGAATGGGACAATGTAGATAGGTTAAGTAATAGGGGTGATGAGAGAAGTTATTGAACTCCCTTTATCTGAATAGATTAATGGAATAGAATCACAAAGCCCACTAGATTTTGAATGAATTAAACATAAAATGCCTAATCTCCAAATACTAATTCAGTGTTGAATTCATAATTCAAGAAAGAGGAAAAGAGATTGAAAGATTCTCCCTGTTTCTTTGAGGCGGAAAGGGAACAACATTTATATGAAAGCATGTTGTATGTGAGATGAAAATGCTGCCAGCAAAGACTGGGATTCTAAAGGTTTGAAATTTTGTGGTGTTAAGAGAGCTGAGCAAATGCTGTGTTTCCCTTTCCCCAACCATTATAAAGACCTGTACTGATTGCTTGCAAGTATTTTTGGTTTGTTTTGGTTTTGTTTCAAATATTTCCTCTTCCCTATTTCTTGAATGGTTTACATCTTTATTCTCTGTAGATACTTCTTTTGCATTTCAGGGTGGGACTAGTGTAGCTTTTACCTATTGCATGAGAACTCCAGTGTAAGCCACATCATGAGCTGCCTTCCCATATCTCAATTCCTTATGTGCTTTCCTTATTACTTGGTTGTCCTCCCTTGCCTCCACTTGATGATGGATTTAAGTTTTTGACTCAGTCTCAAAATGCCTGTTACTCCTCCACTTAGATCCAGACTTAACCTTCCCTTTATGGTTGGAGTCCACATGGGCTTTATCACTGTATTTTTCTTGTAACCTTTCCACAAAGGGAAATTTTGTTCCACTGCAAAGGTCTTATGTTGTTTGAATTGGTATGGCTGACTTGATAATATCCTAAGTTCAGGGTCATACAGTGCAAAGCACATTGCAGAAATGTGCAGTAATGACAATAATGGTTTCTGTTGTGGTTTATTTCAGCCTTTTGACAGTAGGTCTCCCACATTAGAATCTGAGGTCGTAATTATCTCTCCTTTTCATACTTATGTTTATCTACTTAAATGGCATTCTTTATTGCTGTATAAACTCATCTTATAATGGGAAATTTCTTGAGTTTTTTTAATATAATTATGAAGATCACAGGCTCCGTAATAGGATGATGTTTAATTAAAATAATTGGTGACTTTAAGCAAAATATTCTAGATAGTTTTTGAAAGCTACTTCTGTGATCTGTCTGACCCGCCAACATCATTAATTGCATTGACTAATTATTAATTATAGACAAGTGGTCTGCTAGAGGTTGGGGACATATTTGAAGTTTTGGGCAATAAAGAAATACTTATTTGTTCCCAATAACTGACTTCCTTTTGTTGGGCTGAGGCAGCGGTACGTGTCACTAGTCTAGATTTCTCTGTGAGCCCAACTGATCTGAATTTTAGGAAGGGGTGCACTATTCCTGACACTATACTTTAAAAAATAGTTTTTCTGTCCAACTACTGGTGTAAGGCTCCTGAAGAAGTCTTAATCAAGACTCAGTGCTGCCTGAGTCTATCAAAAGCATCTGCTGTTGACTGAAGTGTACATCATACTTAAGTTCAAGGGAAGGAGTTGATGATGTTCTTGTGTGTCTCTAGGAATCCGGAAAGACCGCAGAGGTGGGCGAGTGATGAAACAAAAACGCCAAAGAGAGGAGCAGGATTCCAGGAATGGGGAGGCTTCTTCAACAGAGCTGCGAGCTCCCACCCTTTGGACAAGTCCACTGGTGGTTAAACATAACAAGAAGAACAGCCCAGCCCTGTCCCTGACAGCAGAACAGATGGTCAGTGCCTTGCTGGAAGCTGAGCCACCCCTGGTTTATTCTGAATATGACCCAAACAGACCATTCAATGAAGCCTCTATGATGACCCTGTTGACCAACCTTGCAGACAGAGAATTGGTGCACATGATCAACTGGGCAAAGAGAGTTCCAGGTAAGGAAAAAAAAACCCATGTAAACTATAAAACCTGTAGATCACAAACAAAAAAAAAAAACAAAAAAACCCCAACAAACTCACATACTGATTTTCTGACTAACTATTCTCATTTAATTGAAATTGTTCATTTAAGTATACATACATTGACAAAATTTACAACATTAAACAAAGTTTATGTTATATTGGTCAATAAAATGCTATTGTGCAATGTAAGTGACTTTTGAGGAAAGATTTATTCAAGAAAAGGTATCTTCCCCACTCTATAGGATGCTGGGCAGTTTTTTGTTTACAAATCCTTCTTTTTTTCCATACAAAACTCAACAAAATTAAAGGTTGAAAGAGATTATTGGTCAAATCCAGTCAATTTGACCTAATCAAATTATGTTAAATATTTTGATCTCCTTAGAAAAGGGTTACTCTCAGATATGTAATGTAAGCCATAAGTTCAGTATTACTACTAAGCCTGTAAGTATTACTAAGATTTATTTAGTTGCTGGGTTATAGTTTTGACTGTGAATTACAGATCTTTCATGAATTTTGGGTTTGAAAAACAAATCCAGAATAAAAGTTTTAGTATGAAATTTTTTTTGTGCACTGTGATTCCCTCTTTTCCCAAAAGGAATTAGAGAATTGTGGGAAGTATGTAACATTTTTCTTTGAGTGTATGTTATATATTCATTCATGTAGTTCAGTTAATCAATATAAATGAAATGAGAGAGTAGTTTTGTTGTTAAAGTTCATCACCTTTCACAGTTTCAGTGTACACAAATACTCTTCATAAGATTTAAAATTTTGTAAGACATTTATTGCACATGTCATAGTTTTATCTTGGTAAAAATACTGGCATACATGGTACTTTATACTTCATAATTCATTGGAGTTCTGATCTTTTAAGTTTTTTACTGTAGCCATTTATTTAATTAAAATTACGTAGATGCTTTAGGAAGGGATGCTAGAGATGACTAACACAGCTCTCACTCACATAGCGCATTAACTCAAAAGAATTACACCCAGGTTATGCCATTTTTCTGTTTTCCTTCATTTAAGCTTGGCAAGACTGTTCCTGGTAAATCAATAACCATGTCTTTTCCAGTCCTTAAGGGTTCCCTTTCAGCCACTTTTCACATGTCACTTTGTGGGCTCCAGCTGTGATCAATGAGAACCTGTGTGTGTTTCATTTCTCATCGTATCTTATAAGAAATCACTTGAGAATTTTATTCTTGACAAAGTCACGGTGGTTGAAGCCTGATCCACAGTCTGTTCAAGTCAAGGGCAGTTCTGTTAATTTAGGTATGTTTTGCATCATGCCATTACAAAAATGCTTTTGAAAAATGAACCTATGTACATAGTATTAAAGCTATTCACTATCAAAACAGATAAATTCAAATTACCTTTCTATGGATTTTTAGAGATATAATTACTCTGAGTCTGTTAAAACAAATTAATTTAAATTCAAGATACCACAATCTAAATTCATGATGTTGTCCAACTGGAAACATTTGGTTTCCATGACTTTTGATTTTGAGAGTATTAATGGAAATGTGTTTAGAAATTAAGTAACATTGTCAGAGAACCAAGATCTGCTTTTTATTCAGAAATATCTCTAGAACTGCCTGTTACAAGATGATTAAAACTAGATTAAAAAATTACCTGGTTTACCAACTATAAACTTCAAATTTTAAGAAAGCATCTGACACTGGAAAATCAAATGTGTAAGGTTATCAACTCTTTGTGTATAGCCAATGTATTTTGCATTTAAATTTACATTAACTCTCAAAATAGCTCCTAAGGAGAAACCAAGCCCAGTGGCTTGATCATGTTTATCCATTAATAAGTACTCTAGCAGGTGAGGTTTTCTACAGAACTGTTGAACTTTGGCTAGAATTAAATAACAAAAATCCTTTTCTGTTCATGGTTTGATCTATTAGGCACTATACAAACAATTATACCAAAGGGAAACAACAATTATACCTAAAGCAGGACAGAGAGAAAAAGTTTGGGCATTCTGAAAGTGCTGGACACCTAGCTGGTTCTTGATGCTGTGGCCTGGAGAACAGTATGCATGAACAAAAGCAGAAATTAAAGTGCTTTAGAAAGTTGATTTAAAAGAATTCAAGTCCAGTTGTTTACCCACCTCTATAACTGGGGTCTCTGAGAATAAGAAATTTAGACCTATGTGCTTAAATATATATTTTTTAATCTCTTGGTCTCTAGGAAATGTTGTGTGCACATAGTTGCTGATATTAAATTTCAGAAGCACTGGTCACTTTTCAAAGATTGGGTCTTTGCTTGCCAAAGTTTTCTTCTGCTGGGAATACATTGGGAATACATATGCATTAATGGAAATGTGTCAAACAATTTAAATTGCATTTTCACCCCCACAGCATGTTGCCATTGACTACTCCATTATTACTAGGATTTATATGATGCAGCTGAATTAGAGAGAATTTTTGTATACATTATTCATGAATGGGGGAACTGAATAATTTTTTAAAGTATTTGGTGCAACAGGATTGTGGAAATCCATTCAGTTGTTTTTTCAGCTAATTTACTAGGGTTTCAAGCTTCAGGATCAAGGGTAAGAATATCCTTTTTTCCTAAAAAGTGAGTGTCCTTTTTAGAAATAGAAAAAAATCAGTTGCAGGAAATGGCTTCCCTATGCACACTTCTCAAGCCTTGGAAACATTGTGCAAGTTCATTTACCTACATGCAGGATGTAGGCAAGCAAGGAGTAAAGTCTATATGAGTGGCTGAGTTGAAATCCTATTTCATGGTGATCACAGAATCACAGGATATGCTGTGTTGGAAAGGACCCACAAGGGTCCAAGACCTGGCCCTGTTCAACACCATCCCTAAGAGTCACACCATATTTCTGAGAGCACTGTCCAAATGGTTGTTGAACTCTGTCAGGCTGGTGCTGTGACTACTTCCCTGGGGAGCCTGTTCCAGTGCCCAACCACCCTCTGGGTGAAGAACCTTTTTCTAATACCAACCTAAACCTCCTGTGACATAATTTCAGGCCATTTGCTTGGGCCCTGTCACCACAAGGAGAGATCAGTATTTGCCCCTCCTCTGGCATCACAAAGAGGTTATAGACTGCAGTGAGGTCTCCCCTCAGTCTTAGGCTGAACAGACCAAGTGACCTCAGCTACTCCTCATGCAGCTTCCCCTCCTGGCCCTTTCACCATCCTCATGGCCTCCTTTGCATGCTCTCTACTAGTTTAACGTTGTTATGTTGTGGTGCCCAGAACTGCTCCCAGCACTGGACGTGAGGCTGCTCCAGCTCAGAGCAGAGCAGGACAATCCCCTCCCTTGCCTGGCTGGCCATGCTGTGCCTGCTGCCCCTCAGGACAGGGCTGGCCCTCCTGGCTGCCAGGGCACTGCTGGCACATGTTCAGCTAGCCATTGACCAGGACTCCAAGTTGCCTTTCAGTGGCTCTGCTTTCCAGCATCTCACTCCTCAGTCTGTCTGTACATCCAGGGTTGCCCTGTCCCAGGTGCAGAATCCAGCACTTTACCAGGTTAAAATTCTTATGGCTGGTGATTGCCCAGCCCTCTAATTTATTGAGGTCTCTCTACAGGGCCTCCCTGCCCTCAAGGGAGTCAGCAGCTCCTCCCAGTTTTTTATCGGCTGTGAGCTTGGTCAGTATCCCTTCCAGTCCTGTCCCCAAGTAATTGATGAAGATGTAGAAGAGCACAGGGCAGAGGATGGAGCCCTGTGGAACCCCACCAGTGACAGGTCACCAGCCATATATCACCCCCTTCACTGTAACCCTTTGTGCCTGACCCAGGAGCCAGGTGCTCAGCCATTGCATGATGTTACAAGGTAATTTAAACAATTCCTTTGTACAACCCCTGAATACAAACACATACACTTTAGCCTACACCTCAACCCCAAAACTAGATTGGTTAGTGAAGCCTGAATACTTTTTTTGAAGAACATAATAATATTTTTATTTTTGAATGTTAATCAATGAAAAGAACTTCTAGTGATAAAAGTAATTACTCATCTTTGAACTAAAGTATGAAAACAGCTTTGTGCTGGATATTTTGTCCAGAAGCATACTGTGAGAGAGTATGGAAGCTTTACTGAAATCCAAAAAGACTAAATTTTTTTTTAGGAAGGAGGAAATTTATATCAACAGAGCAGAAAGCAATGAAGATACAGCTTACAAAATAGAGTAAAGCCTTTCAGGGATATTTCTGGAGTTTATTTTGCTGTCTAGGCTTTAAAGAATTGTTTTTAGTTAGCCAGTCTTTCTGATCCTATAGGTGGGCATGGAAGAAGAAGCAGCTAATTAGATGTATTGGATAAAAGTGAAACTATTCTACAAAATGGAGTAATACAATGTAATTTGTGATAGACTGTGTAAAATAATGTAGGCAGAGATCTGTTACTAAGAAATGCTGAGGAAAATCTTCAAAATGAGATGAGTATCCTTGCAGGCATGCCCTGATGGGGAAGGTCAGAACTAGTCTCAATCTTTATTGCAGCTAATTCAGCATCAGGTAAAACTTGTTTAAACTGGCTCTGCAAAGTTGGTGGTGTTAACCAGTTTCTGGGGAAAACAGAACTTGTGTCAACTTCATATGCATAACCTCAGAAAATATTTTTAGTACCCAGATATAACATGATTTTTGACTGAGGCCAGAACAAAGTTCCCCTATGACAATGCAAGTCATAGTATGCCAAGTACATAAAAGCTTGGTTTTTTTTTCAAAACCTTGGCCCCTAATACAAGTGAGTTTGCCCGATTAAATGAACAAAAATCTTGTACAGTGCCCTATGACATAAACAAAAAATTCAGGATTTATTCTTTAGGTGGTCTAACGGGAATTTAGGCTGCAGTCCTTCCAGATGGCCTCTGTAAGATACTGAAGGTGCCTTTTGATTGTCTCAGCCAGTTGGAATAGCAGGCAGCTGCATGTGAGGTGGGTGCAAGCAGATTGTGGTGGGCTAGACTTTACATATAAATTGAGCCTTTTACCATTGAATTTAATTTAATTGGGACAAATCACTAAAAATCACATGTAGGCAAGGTATCAGTGTCGATGAATGTTCATTTCTGAATCACATATTCCTGAAAGATATGCCTTCTTATGTTCTTGAATTACATAACATCTTGGTGATATAGTACCACATTCAGAATAGTCTTTAATAAAATGAGCAAAATCATTACTCTGGTTTTCTACAAAAATGCTGTTATGTCAAAAGAATTAACTTACTGTATTTCATTATTCACTCACTGTGTATTGTGTTTAATCTCTTATGTGGAGAACTGTGTTTTATAAATGAAGCTGGCATTTTCAATGTAATCAACCAAACATTTTTGGTGCAGAATCTCCTGAGATGGTGAGACACATTACGAGCTTATGCAGTGAGCTCCTGGTAAAGAGTGTAGCTTTAAGGAAATTTTTTTGCAAGGGTGAAATCTTTGGCAGTGTTGCTACAATCTTGTATAACTATTTACTCCAAGTACAGTAGCTGTACAACTTAATAGCCCTAAAATGGTACACTGGGCATACGGGCTTTGAAGTTTTGAGATGATTCACAGTGCTGTACTTATTTTATGGCTTCATGAACCGAGGAGATAAATATTTTGGCACTGTTTTTTTTTTTTTTTTCTTTATTTCAAAGCCACAGAGGTTGCTATTTTCTTAAGATATTGTTTTCCTGTTTGACCTTCTAAACTGCTCTGTTAAATCAGGAACAGTGTGTAAAAAGGCCAATAGCCACAATTTTACATTGCACTCTAGTGGCACCAAACCTTGAAAAAAAAATGAGTTAGCTTGCAGTGGAAGGAAAGATGTCTTGGATGAGAGTGGTGTGTGTTTATAACCCTTTAGATGTAGGAATGTTTATAGAGCTCCTAAGTGTAGCAATCCTCCTGCCAATAATTTACATTTATTTAAAAAAATAAATGGCTTGCAATTCCTGTAATAATTTTTAATAACCCTTTCAAAACATCTATTTTACAGTCTCTTCTCCTTTGCCTAACAGGCTTGCTGTGGAGATTTCTAAAATGTCATTAAAAACCCCACCTCTTTGCTTATCTCTTTAGTCTGTTGAAGTGATACTCTCTGCTCCCCCACTTCTTAGATGAAAAAACAGAGGAAGAAAATCTGTAAGCAAAAGAGAAATGAAAATAGGCATCTGGATCTTACTTTATGGCTGCTTTTGTTAATTTAATTTCTGTGAAATGTCAGTTAATTACTCTGAAATTGTAAGTATCAGACATTGTAGTGGAATAAAGTAAACACTATTTGAATTTGAACATCAGTTTGAGACATATCATTCAATAGAATGATTATGAAGAGTAGCAGAATTAAAATCATTGAGTACAAAATTAAAGATTTCCATCCCTGTGTTTTCTCAGTCTGGTAAGCATCTTCAGTTTTTCTTGTCTATATTTGTGAGACCAAAAAAGCATTCCTTTCTGTCCTTCTTCTTCTCCAGCTTCTGGGTGCTGTATGAGAAAACTCCTCACTTATGAGTTCCTTTTTTAGTTATCTCTAGAACTGTCTTGTAGTGCTTTTAAAAAAGATTGGGTCTATTTCCTCCTGTACAGAACTTCTAATTAGAGAAGAGGACAAGACAATGTGCCGCAATGGCCTGCTGTTGAGAGATGGGGTGGAGATGCTGATTCTAGAGGACAGGGAGATGTTATATGCACCTATATGTTATATGCTTGTGTCAGACAGGAAAAAGCCAAAGCTGAGAAGGAATAATTCAGCAGAAGTGCTTGTAAAGGAACATAAACACAAAAAACCAAAACAAAAATATGGGCAGTGGTTTCACTAGTTGAAGGCTCTAACAAAATTATAGCAGAAGGAAAAAAGTATCAAGGTCTGAATTGCAACTTTGATGCTGGAAATTTAAGAGGTATCCTAATGCAATGGCTTTCAAACTCTAGGGAGTCCCTAGGGTTAGGGATATAGAAGGGGAGAGAAATACATCAGAACAAGCTGACCAGCAACAAGGAGACTCCAACAGTGAAAAAAAGTAAAGAACACAGGCAAGAGGACCAGGGGAAAAAGATGCTGTGAATCAGTCAGATGAGCCAACAGGAAATTCAACAGCTCAGCAGTAGGGTTCTTATTGCTAGGGTTCCTGCTGAAGACAGTAATTTGTTCAGGGGCTCTTCCAAGTGGATGGGTCTGGTTGTTGCTTGCTCCTATTACCACAAGAAGAGCCTTGGGATGTGATTTACACACAATTCTTTCCCATTTCATCTTTCAAGCCATAGTCTTCCAGCTTTATGTCCCACTCTTTCCCCAGGAGTTTCCTGGCCATAGGCATTAGAAGAATGTGTTCAAACTGCATCATTGTATTTGCATAAAATTTCAATCAAGGGAAACAGATGTAGAACAGGATAAGTAGTTTGGGAACCTCTTAGAATATTTCTTTAGAGAACCATTTAGAGTATTTCTTCAGAGAACCTTTGACTGAGCTCAGAAATATATCCTTGTCAGTGTTCTAAACTTTTCATACATAAACTTTCAACATTTCATATTTTTTTGTTTATTCTTACCAGTTTTTCTGCAAACTCCTAAAGTTAATTCTGTAGCTTTCCAGATTTCATTTTGTTGTCCAGAAGGAGAGATTCTGAAGAGTATATCAGCTATCAGCCATTAAGCAAGTGCATAGCCAAAATTTTTTTTTAAGATTGCTAGTCCACATTTTATAGAGTTATAGTTCCATCTGTACACAGTGGTTTTAAAATCAAAACCCAGAGTGCTATTACAAAGCTGATCCTATTCAGGCCTTTTCAGAGTAAGAAATATTTGAATTTCAAAGATTTGAATTTTGGGGCTTCCTAACAAGCTGGCTCAAAAAAATATCTTTAGTAACCAAATTTTATCTAACTATGAGTAATCTTGTTTACCTGTTTGACATATATTGACAGATGAAAAATGACACTAAACAGGCAAAAAGGATAAAATTCTTTTAACAAGAACTACTTATACGTTGGAGTTCATTGGACATTCAATGGTATACAAGTTCAATTGATAGTAAGTGTTTGAAGATTAAATTCTATTGGTCTTGGCAAATGGAAAGGCAAAAATGAACATTCACAGTAATAATCTTTATAGTTTTAGCCAAAACATTAGAAAATTAAATACTTAAACTGTAATATTTTATTTCTAAAGTATATGATCCTTTTATAAAAACATTTCCTGCTATTTTTCTTTAGCTGATAAATAATTTACACTCTTGGATGAACATATCTGTCTTAGTGTCTTCAGCTATGCTGAACCCTGGAGCTTTCCAAGAAACACTCGTTAATTTGTACTCTAAGTAAACAGTAAGTAATGATCCCTCCTGATTTATTTATTTCTCAAAATAATTTACAAAAGAATATGCGATTGTTGGAAAGCACTGATGCGATATGTATGTGCATGTGCACATATCCATTGTTTCTTGTTCACATAATTCACACAAATTGGCCCTTTTTACTTGATGTTTAATAACTTCACCCTAATTTTTTTAGTTTCTCTCTAGTACTACATCTCTGAGCACAGTCAGCTGTAATTCCAGTTTAGAGGTTATTTTAATATCATTTGTATTCGTTTTCTATTCAAGTGAGTCACCCACTAAAATCTCATGTTAGATATATAGTTTTAAGTTACATAGAAATAATTAGGAAAGATTCATTGCAGATGACTTCTGGATGGGCTCTTATCCTGTCTGTATTGCTGCAGTGGTGCATTATATGACACATCTGTTACCAGCTCATTTGTTTTCTTTGATTATCTCTCCGGGAAATGAACTATGTGTGGAAAGAGTATGTTGTTTTGTCTGCACGCTAGTTATGCACTGCTGTGAATTTAAACTAGTGTAAGCAAGATAAAGAATATCCCACAGTGGAATGGGAGATGAGAAATCTGCAATTGCCTTGTTCCTCCAGGAGTCTGTGCTCAGCTAAGTGTCCATAAGGAACTATTGCCTTCTGTTCTTTATGTAAAGTTCTGTTGCTTCTAAGAAATTTGTCTGCCACAGTATGGAGCAGGGAGATAGAGGTGAAATATTTATCACTGTGCTTAGACTTTGGGTCTAGACCTAAAGCTTCTTAAGTCTCTTGAGGAGTCCTGGAAACAGAAGGGAGGAATCAAGATCTTCACCTTGATTCAGTGTCTGGTTCCCTTTGCCCACCAGATAGGGACACTGCTCAGGCTGTCAGAGGTATCCAGTGATTCTCACAGGTATCTGGTATTCCTTGTGAGCAGAGTGATCTCAGAAAAAGAAAATTCATGCCAGAATTCTCAGTTATTTTTTTCTCTGCAGCTTGAGATTTTTGGTTTGGAACCAAATGCAGCAGGAAGTCTGAAGACCCATTATCAAGGTTAATATATGGATGAGGGGAAAGTTGCCTTTCAAAATCTTGCTTATAGGCTGAATGTGTTGTGTTCCCTGTGAAATTATATTCTGGAGTGTTTAGGTTGATTTGGAAAAGGAAAATTCAAGAAACCTAATTTTACTTTGACTCACAAAGATAGGGAAAGTGGTGGATTAGCCTAATTAAAGTGTTCCTTATCAATAGTCTAATGAAGCATCTTCTGCAATAGCTGCTGTTCTTCAGAAAACATGGCTGGAATTAGAGAAGTGGCTGTACAGGCTGCTGGCATGAAAGTCAGGTGTTTACTAAAACCTTGAAAAGTCTCTGACTGGGTGTGATCATTGTATTAAAAAAAAACCCTTGACTGGAATAGAGCTAAAATTACAATATTGCCATATAATATCAACTATTATATTAATAATGCATGTCTGACCTATTTCAGAAATCTCCTCTGATTGCTACAAAGGTGCTATTTCTTATGAGTATCACATATATTTGTAGGATGTTCTCTGTGAGGTTATAATTTCACAAGATTTATTCCAGTTGCAGTGCTGGCTAAAGCAGTTCCTACCTTTCTACCTTTCTGCTTCTCCCTGTCTTGGGGTGGTTGTGCAAATACAGGGGTTTATCTGGGTTCAAAATGAATCTTTGGTTGTGTATTTTGGGTTACCAATAACTTGATCTCCCCTCCAGTTCATGGCAAAGTAATCAAGGCAATTGAAATGGGGGGCTGACAGTATATCAGGAATGAATAGGCCAGTATTAATGTGATGGTGCTGGAAATAAATATTCATGTGTCTATACTGCCAATAGTAATATACAACCGTGGAGCAGGCCTTCTTCTAATTTAATTTCTCATTTTTTATGCAGAGAGGTCTTTTCCAGTCTCTCCTGTTCAAAGGGCAAGAATCTTCTAGTTCCTTGCACCATTTACAGTCTTTGTCCTGCTTGCTTTAGTAGGTGTTTAGCTCCTACTTTGCATGTTCCTGCTTAAACTGCACCATAAACTGTAATTCTATGCCATAGCTGTGAGGGGTTGGAGACTCATGGATAAGAGGTAGCACCCCCTAACTTGTTCATAGAGGGGCTTTAGTTGGCTTCCATCCCTGGAAGTAAGATGCTTTACTTCCCAGGAGGCAAAGACTGTCTGGTTGGTTGCCAATGCTAGTGCATATTTTTTAAAAGTTGTTCTTCTGTCTTTCTCTTCCAGGAAGGCAGTAAATTCTGGAAGTTCTTTGGGCCAAGTTTGCTGTGTACAGCTAGTAAATAGTGACCTGAAGTGACAGAAGCCTTTTGGAATCAGCAGTTGACAATTAGTCTTTTGCAGGGTGGGATTTTGCAATGTTAGTGGAAAGGGAAAGCTCTAGTGTACTTTATTTGGTGATGATGGGATTAAACACTGGTATTAATTGCTTAATACCTCACATATTTTAAAACCAGTATAAATGGAGTGGTTTTAAGCTGACACAGAACAGCTGCTCATGAAAATCCAGCACAATTATCAACTTATGACTTCATTTTTTTCCCCACTTGGTGTTCATATAAGCACAGTTATGGAGGATCACTGGCTCCAATATGGATACCAAATGCACCTTTTTGCCCCAGGTAAACATGTAGGGTACATTCCTTCATACTGAACCTTTTGGGAAGAATGCTGCTTTACCACAGGGAAGCACTGGCTGTGCCAATGCCTCCCTGTGTCAGTGACGTAGAACTCTCTTACAATGTGCCACAGTGAATCCATTCCTAAACTGGTGTCTCAGGATTTTATCTGCTGCATGGGAAATCTATGAAGCACACTAAATATCCCTGTTGTGGACCACCACCTGCCCACCCCCCCTTACAGGCACAGATATGAATTAAATCTGCTATTTCTTTTGTACTGCTCATTATGCTCCTGTTTTATGTCTTGCCAGTATGCCTCTCTTCTCAAAAAGTGGCTTGTATTTTTCAGAAATTTTTACATGCTTAAGTTTTTAAAGGTTTTTTCGTTCTGTTTTTTGTTCGTTTTGTTCTTGTCCTCTTGGTTTGGTTGGTTTTGAGGCTCTTTTCGTTAATGATTTTTAAAATTTTTTTTGTTTTTTTAAGGGGGGAGACACTTCTAATCAAGTGTTTATGGACACACATTTCAATGTTTGAATGAGACAGTGCCAGGCATCACAAATACATTTCCTTTACTGCCTAATTTCAGCAGACAGTGCAGTCAGAGTTCTCTTTTCTTTAGACTCCAGATGAGCTTTTTTGTACCTTATTTGTCAGTAATAGGGCTTCTGAGAGGTTTTGGTAAAAATTCATCACTGCAGGCTGATGAATCCAGATCTGCTTTTCTTCAGCTGACAGTGAATAACTGTTACCAGCTTTCCATGAGTTATTTTATTTACAAATAGTATGGAGTAACTTGTAAGCAAATTCATGTTGGTGGATGGCTGAAATTATTTACAAATGTGAGGCCAGAAGTAGTTCAGTGTAACGTTGATGAGCTGTTTTCCCCCTTCTTAACAAGTTGCCAGCCTCTTGGACCATCAGAGTCTTGTGGCTTCTGAGTCTCTGAGCAGCTTCCTAATACTTCATGTTTAATCTGAGTAGGACTATATTTAAATGTGTTTGTAGGCACTGTATTTTACACTCAGAATTAGCCTTTTTTGTGTATGTGTAAGAGAATAATATCAAGATTTTTTCCTCTTCTTTTTGAATTTCCAAATTCATCCCTCTTCCTCAGTTCATATTTTGATTGTCTTTCTCTGCAAAAATGCAGCCTGAAAATGCTTAAAAAATTAGGTTGATTTCAGAGTTAACACAAACATTTAGGAGGTGACTCACTTCTCTGAGTATCTCTGAAATTCCTGTTTTATTTGTTCTGATTAAGTTACATTATTTTCTGTCATCTTCATATTTTGCTGCCTCATTGCTTTCTTGGCTTGTCAGATCATTAATAAACATATTTAGGATCACAGATCACAGAATCACAGAATTTCTGGGTTGGAAGAGACCTTTAAGATCATCGAGTCCAACCCGTGTTCTAACACCTCAACTAGATCATGGCACCAAGTGCCACATCCAGTCTTTTTTTTGAACACATCGAGGGATGGTGACTCCACCACCTCCCTGGGTAGATGATTCCAGGATAATTAAAATTAAAATTCTGTGTCATCACCTTGATGAGTTTCCACCACATTGTTGTTTCATATTTTCTGTCTCTTGTTCAGTTGTTTAGAAGTTTGCCTTTTACCATCATAGTGCAACATTGATTCTGTGTGAGCTCTTTGTGGTTGCTGCATGACTTCATCTCATCCTGGTAACTCTCCTGGTGGCATCCAGGTAGCCATGGGAGAATATAAACATATATGAGCTGTAGAAATTAGTAACAGGAACCCATAACCTCCTGGATATCCTCAAAGCAGGGGATATTGGCTGCTTTGGGGCTCCTACACCAAGCACAGTTCTTCTGCCTCTCAGGATAGGAGACTTCAGCCTGAAAGTCTCCTTTATGTGATCCAAGCTGTGCTTTGAGGATCAGCATGGTGATGTTGTTTGTAAAATAGTCTCCCAGGCTATGTCTGAACTAGGTGAAGCAGCTCTCTCTCCTGTCCAAGCCAAAGTTTTATTCTCATCCATAAGGAGTCTGTCAAATTTGCATTTCTTATGCATATGAAAGAGAAAAGAAAAAACAGAATAAATCAAAATGTCTCTGAAATAAGAAAGATGAAAACTGCCACTTTTTTTTACAAGTTAGAAAAAATATCAAATTATAATTCCAGGGATTTGAATTTTAAGTTATGTATTTTTCTTCTAATCTTTAATTTCTGCTATTGTACTTGTTAGAAGGTATTACAGTGATATTATCTAATGTGGTGGGATTCCATGCAATTTTCCAGTCCTGTCAAAGGATGACAAATGGAGTTTATAGATCCGGTCATTTTGGATGAGTTTGTACACTGTTCCAAAGTTTTTCCAGATGTCTCCATCAGAGTTGTGTGAATAATTAGTTTCTTTGTTTCTGGCAGATAAAACCAGTAAAAATAAACTTTCTCACTTCATACAAAATGAAATGTTTGAAAATTTCTGCTAGATAATAACCTTTTTGGGTGAAGTGAATTGCTTTGTAATGTGAAAGAGTAGACTTCGATAAAATTTCAAATATTTCAGGCACCTGTTTAAAATAAAAAGACAGTTTTAGGGAAAGGGGTGCTATATTTCCAGAAATTTAGATACCTTTATCAGTGTTGCATGGGAATATGTGCCTGGTAGAGTGCTGAAAAGTAAGATGAGGCGCTGACAAGGAGGCCATGTTTCCAGAGAGAAACCAGCCTCTTTTTAATTTGTTTGTTTTCATTCAGTGAAATCTGACGTGTTACCCAGAGTGTTTTAAACTTGCCAGCTGTCACTTTCCAATGTAAAAAGCTCTGCCAGAGTGCTTCCAACTAGCTCTAGCTCAGCATATACCTCAGCAGGCAGTATGGGAATTTGAGTCAAGGTCACTGTTCTCCAAGTGCAGCACCTGCATTTTGTGTGCACACCTGAGCCTGAGCCTCAGTTTCCTGAGGGTGCCTTCAGTTTGTTACACATTGAAGGAGAGTGTGAGAAAAGTGGCTTAACATGTATTTTGTGGAAACATGCTGCTTGATAACTTACTAGGTCTCCATGGCCAAGAAGATTAATACAAATTGCCAGCTGCATTCCAGTGTCTTGCTTTCCCTGTGATGTATTCCTGTGCTCTGTCTTACGATGACACTCCCACACAGCTGCTGAAACAGTCTTCTTGTTGCAGTGGTTGAAGGAAATTGCTGCAATTAATTTTGCTGTCCTTATTCTCTTTGATGTATCCTTACAATTTCTTGGACAATTTTTTCGAGATTGGGTTTGGTTCAAAACCAGTCGTGTAGGGATGAAACAAAGAGGAGGAAAAAGAAACATTTGAGGTTTCATTTATATGTGCTTGTTTTTCTGTTTTGATGTAGATACCAGGCAATGTAATGGATGAAAAAGTACACAATAAGTATATATAGCTTCTGTTATTCACATATAAGTGCAATAGACAGAAATAATACCAATCTGAGGGAAAAAATGGATGCAGGTGCATTAGTCAACCTAGGTTTATATCCTAGTGACTATAAAGAATGACCAGAACATGAACTCTGAAGTTATGCCTCATTTCTTGGGTACAGCACACTATGCTCTGAGCAATTTCTATTTGTAGTCTTGAAGCAGTTTTCATCTTCTAGTTCACTACAAACTTGACAGTTTCCCCCTCTTTTCCTTGGGTTGCAAAATAATCCTCTTTTCTTCTAATTCCATATGCTGCTGCAATGAATACTAATGGATTTAGTGTTGAGCACAGTAGTGGGAGACATCGTGGAGAAAAAAGCTTAATGACTTGTTCACCAGATTTTATGAATGAAGAAGGGGAGAGCTTAGCCCTCCCAGTTCCATAATGTGAAAGTTTTTGCAGTCAAAAAAGTGTTAAATTAGAATGTGACACTTCTAAAACTTCCAGACATGGGTGGAGATATAAAGTGAAGCAGTAAAACTTTAATTCTTAAAGAATTAAACAGAATTATTGAAAATAAAAGTATAAAACCGTACTTTAGGGACAGTCAGAAAGACTGGGGTTAATCCTTAATTTCGGTTTAAATAATTAATGTTAGTTTAGGAGAATGGCTGAAGCTGGCCATTGGTTGTGTTAACTTGCAAATGTAATTTTATATCTTTTTTTAAAATGTTCTTGATTGTGTTATGATGACCTTTAAGTCTTTCATATAGCTCTTATAATTAAAGGAACAAAAAGGATGAAAAACGGAACAACGGAGATATTTTTACACCCTAACATTTGTGGGAAAAATGAGGTGCAGAACAGTAGAAATGAACTGCCTGCGGTACAGTAGCTCTCCAGGCTCCCTTTAACCTAGTTTTGTTCACTTGCCATCCCTGTCCTGTCCCTCATGACCACTGGACCATGTGACATACCTGCATTGCCTTTATCCACCCTGAGGTTTTCCAGAGCCTCTTCCTCTAGCAAGGTCTGTCTCCTAGTGCCGCAGCGAAGGCCAGGCATGCAGTGCTGCCCAGGCCAGCTCCAGCAGGGCTCCATGTGAACCACCTCTGGCTTGCTGCTCTCACTGACACCATCAGGGCACTGCCCATCCAAAGTGCCTTTCCCAACTAGAGTGCCTTTCCCAAGCAGTAAGGGGATGTAGTAAAAGCACGTAGGTGCACTCTGCTAAAGAGGAAAACAACTGGGAAGTCCTCGATCTTTAGTTTTAAAATTCTCCCCTAGTAACTGTGTACTGAATCAACTATTTGAAAACTTGCAGGGGCAGGCTGGGGTAGTTTAAAAAGCTCTGAAAGATTCTACCTCAGTCTGCCTCCTTTCCCCCCTTCCAGATTATATGTTTACTTGAAAACTGTGGTTGGCTAAAGAGATTGCTCAAAGAATGATTGCTTAATGAGACCTTTTGCCTCAAATGATTTTTTGTTTTGACAGCCACAAAACCATCACTTCCATTTGGTTTAGGTTGTGATTGGAGCATAGCCTGGTACTTTAGTAAGGAGGTCAAACAAATGCTGAAAACCTCATACTGTCTTGCATGCAACCGAACAGACAAAAAAATCCAAGTCATGCTGGATGACCTCAAGTCTTAGGGCAAATTTACATGAAGTGTAAACTCTCTGAGGTGGTTGGTGCTCCCTGACTGCCCATCCATCGGTCGCTTTCCCGCTCCTCTTTCTTGACAGGTTATTTCATCAACGTGTGAACAATTAAACCAGCAGAAGAGACCAGCAGTGGCAGCCCTAGTTGGGTGGGGAAAGGGAGGAGGGGAGGGAACGAAGTAGAGAGGACAGCTTGTATTTATGAGTCTGTCTTTTGAGTTCATAAAAGTCAGTTAAGAATGCATAACCAGCCCCAGAAATTGTTTTAGCTGCATCTGCTTTTGATGGAAAACATTTTGTGTAGCTGTGACCTCTTACAAAAATGACAAATCCCCCAAAACCCCTTCAAACTACTTGCAACTGGCCTGAGTACTGGTATAAGTTTAATTTAATGTAATTAACTGTATCAGAGAAAATAAATAAAATATGTATTATCTCATACCATCTATTTTAGTCAGTGGCTAATAAATTTTGTGTAGTGTCTTTCTTCACCTGTCCAGAGAAAAATTCAGAGGACAATCTTCAAAGAAAAGCCTTCACATGCAGCTGCAGATGGGATGTTCCTGCACTCAAAATCACAGGCAATAGCTGCTGTTCCATTCTCAATAAGTAGGCAGTGTTCTGTGGATTTTATTTGCAAGCCTGAACTTCCAGAGAAATGGCACAGCTCTCAGCGCTAAAAGAACCCTAAAGTAACATCTTACTGTTGACAAAGTGTACCCTGAGTCTCAGCCATCTGGATTACAGTCCAGGAAGGAATTATAAGTAACATGCTTTAAATAACTGTTGTATAGTGCTGCAAGAATTTTCCATGTAATAACAAACATCACATTTTATTGATTAGTTGAAGAGCTTGTTTTCTATACAGAAAATATATATATGGCTCCCTTCTTGCTTTACAATACAAATAGCATGAGCTTTCACTTGCAAACTGGCAGACAGCCTTCACTTACAATAATCTTATACAGTAGTTGTTCTAATTATTATTGGCAAGATTTATTCTTATTTTAATAACTTTTAAAACTGCTTGTTAAGAGGGTGAGGAAAACTTAAGCCTAAGATTTGTTCTGTACAGGTTGTTACTTTGTCTAGTTTAGTGAGACCAATTAACGTTAATACTTATGTGCTTCTCTGCATCCAGCTTTTCTGCTCACATTGTAAACAATTTTCCCCTCAAATCTAACTTAAAGTTTTTTTTCTTTTTTCTCTATGAGAAAAGTTCAGTTGTTTCTGGTTTTTTTTTTTTTTTTTTACCTTTACGGATTTGCAAGAAATAGAACTTTCACTTGGGCTCAAGTAGTCTTTAACTCAAATACTTTTGTGGTTGAAAGGATGACAGAGTGTGCTGAGACACCTCTGTCCTAATCCTGCCTCCTCCTGCATGAGGTACTTAACCTCCCTGTGTTCTATCTATAAAATACGTTTAATAATGCTTAATGGTTTTACTGCCCTTTGAAAACGCAAAGTGCTATGTGAGTGCCAATTACTTTTATTATGTTCCCTGATGGAAGGCCTCAACATATTTGTGTTAAATGGTTACTGCTAATGCACTTTCTGGAATAATCTTTGGTTAACAAAGTGCAACCACTGCAGAAAAACCCCTGTGTTTAAGTCAAGGCTGACACAGTGACAGGTGAGAGAAAGTCAGGACTTGGCAGCACTCAGCTTCACTGGGTATGTTTGTGTCCTGGCTCAGGATGGGCTTAGCCACAGCACTGCCCAGCTTGTCTTCTCTCCAAGGAGGAAGTTTTGAGCTTCAGACATACAGCCTGACCATCCACCAGCATAGGACAGATCTTCAGGCAGTCAGATAAATCCTGCAGAATAATTTGCTTGTGCTGCTCTTCAGAGAGAACTTGTGGTGCCTAAAACTCACAGGAGCACTTCACAACTATGGGCTGGCTCTCATGCTGAGTGTTCCCGCAGACCCCCAGGCAGGTCCATCTCCCTAGGAGCATTGCCAGCCAAGCTGGTTTTGTGCTGGAGAATTCTCATGTTTCTCTCAGGCAAGGCATCAGTATTTCATTAAAAAGTGGCAAGGATTTCTCAGGAGAAGAGAAGGTATGTCTGACCAGTGGCAATTTTCTGTCACTGCCTCTAAAGTGTTTTCATGGCCCTAAATTCTAATTGTGCTTGGAGCAAAGTATTGCTTTGAGTATGTGAAATTCTACTTGCCTAACTTATTTACAAGCTTACTCTGGCATAGGAAACTTGAAATAAGACAGTATTTAGTATATCTGATGTAGACAGAGTCCACTTGATCATAGTTTAGACTGGTGTGTACCTGAGGAAAGATAGGTTCCTGTACTGATCAAGGAATTGGCTATTTGGACCAGGAATGGCCTCAGGAACCTTTTAAACTCCTCATTCTGAAAATATATGGACCGGACAGGTCTGAAAAAGCATGCACTTTTTGCACAAGCAGAAAGCGTTGAGTGAAGCAACGATAACTTTACATATTCCTGGAAAATGTACATATTTTGTACAATGTACAAAATGTACATGTACATGTACAAAATGTACATGTATATGTACATTTACATATGTACATGTACAATAATACAATGTACATGTACAAAACTTTACATATTCCTGGAAAGGATCTGAAACTGTTCTCATTTACCTGAAAAACCCATTTCAGAATCATCAAATTGCAACTTTTAAGTGGAGGCAGAACAGACCAGCTCCTAGAAATGGGATCTGAAATACAAGTGACAAATGTGAAACCCCTGCAGCATCCTGCTCCAGGGACAGTGTCAGGTGGGGAGTTTGGCTGGATGGTCTACCTGCCAAACTGTTAGGCAACTTTCCTAAGGCCAGCTCAGGGAGAGTGGAAACCTCCACTAGAGGTGAAGAGCAAAAGCTTGCTTGGTCCTGCCTTTCAGTATGAATACAGACTGTGAAAGCAGGGCCTCATGTTCCTTTTGACTTTTAGGGGTTTTGCCCAAAACCCCAAACATTCCTAACCGATATTAAATTTACCCCTGTAAGTTGTAATTTTTCTTTTTCAGAAAGATTTTAAAACCATTAGAGATGAAAATGTAAAAACATGAAGTACAATTTTCAAAAGGAATTAACAGTAATTAAAAGCAGATGCTGTTCTCTTTGATCTCAAGAAATTTAATTTAGAAAAAAGATTGTTTACCCTCAGACAAGACAGTGTGTAAGTTTGGATTGGTATGCTGCTATACTATAATTATACAGGCAGAAATAATAGAGAATTGTGAAAGAGCAGACAAAGTAGTTAGAGGCTCTTACAACTGTGCCACTTGCTTTGTGTTTGCCTTTCAGATTTCCTCCCAGGAGCTCAGTAAATTGTACCTAATTTTTTTCTGACCACACTTACAGAAACAAAAGCAATATCCTTAAAAAAAATGAAATAACAAAACTACTCTTCTAGCAAAATATTTGGATTGAAAATATTGAGGTTTAGAGATCTTTGATCTTCGGTCTTCAAAATAAGTCTTGATTTAAAACACTGGTGTTGTGTAAACAATTAAACCAGTATGTCCGTGTCATACTGTAAGTGCCCTTAGGAGGAAGAACTTAATAAAAGTGTCTTATAATTTTGGTCTGAAGATCTGTGGAAAGAATTAGGAATGAGTAGCATTATAGACATAGCTGTGTGGATACTGAGGCTCAAAGAAAACAGTGTTTGTGGTTCTCTGATTCACTTGGCCTCAGAATTTGTTTTGCTCTGCTGTTGTTGTGTATAGACAAGGCTATAGTCAAGGTGTGGGTTTTAGCCACCTCTTAACTGAGAGGTTTAAGGGCTCAGCCTTAAAGGTTGAAGAGGCTGAGTGATGTGTGCAATTTCAGAACAGAATGTCATCTTATGTGCTAGATAACTGCATAGATGCAGTCTCACCACTCTCTTTAAAGTGGAGAGGTTGGGTACCAAGCTCGTGGCATTAAAACAGGCACAGATTTCACCACTCGATCAAACAGTGGTGACTGAGGTATTGGTCCTTCAGTGTGCTTTAGGTTAGGAGGAACAGATGTTTTTCCTCTCTATGGCTGTTTTATCAAGAACAGAACTTGCCTAGGAATTATTTTGCTGTTTGCCTTTCATCGACTTAGATATTTTTCTACCGATACAAGCCTCTCTTTATTTTGTTGCTTTATTGGATGGTTGCTAGCAATTAGGTTGCAGCACCCACCACTACTTTCTGCTGTCTTTGCCAACCTAATCAGCATTCTGTTCCAAATGTGGTTTATTACATGACTGTTACATGACTGAGATACTGTACTGAATGGTAAACAACAACCTTTTTCAGTGGTTGTTGCCACATTTCAAAACACTGCATTAAGATAGAAAAAAAGCCAGTGGTTTGTCTGGACACATTTAAGGCACAAAATTTAGGTGTTCCAATTTCCCACAACTTTTTTGTAGAGTTCAATATCCTGGTTTTTGCCATAGGAGGTATTATAAAATTTTCTGTTGCTGTTAAGTTAAAGACATAGTAGACAAGCTGGCAGGACGTTTAAGACTTTAGTGTTCAACATATTCATAAGTTTGCTGGAAAAAAAAGGCCTGAATAACAGTGATAAAATTATGGATGTTATTAAGTTGAATAACGTGATGAAGATAAGGGCAGACTGAAACAGTCCTGGTCTGTAAAAGAATATAGGTAAACTGGGAAATGCTCCAAGAGGGACAACATTCTTTCAAAGGTGAACAGAATAACTTTCATCTAAGGGATGGCTGAATATATTTATAATGTTTGGAAAAGAGAAGTGAGATGATGACCTAGGGAATGATGGAATCTCCCAATACAATAATTCGATTTTTCAAGAGATAGAGAGAAATGTTTGTTTATTTCAGAACAACAGGAGATTGTGATTTACCTGAATTTACCTAGTGTTAACTGAGAGTATGAAAGTTCCTACTGGAGACTACTGCTTCAGAGTATATAAAACATATCTGAAGTGCATTAAATGCCAAATTGGTTCAGAAAGCACCTGGAGAAACTTGGAGGGAAAAATGTTATGGGACATCAATCACAAAAAGATAATTTACAGCTCTGCAAGTCTGAGCTGTATACCTCTGGAGCATGAGGAAACTTCCTGTAAAAGCCTATTTTTCCTGCTGTATTTTTGCCATAAACATCTGGTATCAATTTCTGTTGTAAATGGGATACTTTGATAGATGGAGGTTTGCTATTACTTTTAAAACTATTGCTTTCAAAATTATTTATTGCTTTTACTTTATTTTCCTTCAAAGCATCTGGAGACAGACTAATTCTTTATGACATGATAAAGTTTATTTTCTTGCAAAAATTGTTTGACATTAATCTTTTAGGTACACATCATGGTAATTAGGAGATACAGTATAAACATATAGGTTGGATTACAGTTGGATCACATGTAAAAAGAAGGGTTTCTTTCTAATTTTTTTTTCACATTTACTTAGCTGTTTTTGAGCAGTCTGAACACCCTGTAGTTGTGTCTTATTTGTAGAAACTGCAAAATTATGATAATGATCCTCAAATTTTAGTAAGTGCCAGTGGAGGACTTCCTGTTGAATGACTGAATGTACAATGTCACTGGATATTGGGTCTCAGAGAATGGTAATTGCTATGGAAATTGTTTCTCATAAAATGGCTAGCTACTTATTTGGTCAAAAGTCACTAAGGCAAATGATGAATTTATTATTTTCAAAAAGATTGGTAAAATTTCACACACACACACACCTCATGCATACATATAAATGAGTTGGTAGTGGTTATTTCAGAGAACTGAAGAGTGCACAATGTATGTTCCCTTAGCAATAAATGAAAATCATTTGAGCTTTGTTGTTCCTTACTGCAATCAAACAACTTTGAGCATAAACTACTTTTCTCAAGAGTGTATGCTTTACCAAATAATATTTCCAGTAGTCCTTGTGTTGCCCAGACTCCCAGGTTACAAAGATATTTGCTTATTTGTTTTGTAAATAGTTACTGTATTCCTTTTTTTTTTAAGATGGTGGGATCATACAATTTTGGATTGCCAAATCTAATGTCATGCTTGCCAAAGCAGGGCTGTTTATAGCTTTTCCTCCATGGACCCACTCCTGCTATGGAGTGTAGCACTCATGCTGCAGCACATATTGCTGCTTTATACTAGAAAGGAAAATAACTTAATTTGAACATTACAGTTTTGCA
Organism: Agelaius phoeniceus; assembly: GCF_051311805.1. Taxonomy (NCBI): domain Eukaryota; kingdom Metazoa; phylum Chordata; class Aves; order Passeriformes; family Icteridae; genus Agelaius; species Agelaius phoeniceus. Next base: position 59,826,410 of record NC_135267.1, read on the forward strand.
TTCTCCAGAGAAGTTTATTTGCCCCTTACTCCTAGCAGAATACACTAAAGATCGTTCTAGCTTTTCAGAAATTCAGATTTCCATATTCCTACAAGAATTTCTGCTACATTTATAATGTTTGTTGTTGGCAATCACTCAGAAATGCTGTTAACTTATCTGTATTTGAAAAAAAGAGGAACGTTCTAGGCATGGCTTTTGTCCTCTAAGCATCTTTCTCCTGCCAAACATATGATACATGTCAGATAGGATGGACTAGTGGCAATCTAGGTTACTGATGTTGATTGGTATAAGATCATTAGTCATTCTGGCATATGGAGTGAGATGTAGGTTACATCCAAACTGCATCCAAATTAGTTAATTTATCAACAATGAAGTGAATGTCTGTCTTCTTCCTTAAAGCACAGTAATAAAAAATTTAGAATTAAAAAATACTGTCTGAATTATTTTCAAAACTCTCCAGCATTAAAAGAGTACTGAAATTTGAGAATTATGTGCACATCTACACATAATGTCAGCAACACTAAAGTGCAACATGCTCTACATGATTGACTGACTAATGATTTAGTCATCATTTAATTTAAACTTCTGTTACACTATTCTGAATTAACTTTCTTGAACAAGAGTATGTCTTAAAAGAATTATTAGATCTTAGTTAATGTTTCAAATGAAAGCAAATCCAAGGAAATTTAATGTGATGCTTAGGTAATAACTACTTTTGTTGCTAACAATGCCCCCTAATTTGCAGTCTGACTTGAAGCCAATCTAGCTGCCAGCATGGGCTTCTCTCTGTTATGCCATTACCTTCTGTAATGCTATTCTCTTTTTCTTTGGATCTTTATCCATTGCAGTCCTTCAACCCCTCTAGACTATTTAGCTTCACAAAGAGTAACTAAATTCCTCTGACTCTTCACCAGAGGGCATATTTTTCAATGCCTTATTCATTTTGATCTTTCTCTACCTTTCTGTCTAACCTCTCATCCCACTTGCAGGATGGTTATCAGATTCAGGTAACACCGAGATAATTCAACTTTCTTCTGCTCTCAGACTTTTTATAAAGTTCATTGTCTTCGTTAGATGTTTCCTAAATGCCAACAGGATGTCTGAACTATTACTTCTGTTTTTTCCATGTCATCATTAAAAATTGTTTGTGGTAAAGAAGTAAATTGTATGTCCTTCCTTTAGAAATACTTCAGTTCAGTTCATATCCTTTTGCCATACTGAAATATGAAATTTAAAATATTTTCATTCAGTGAATGTGGTTCATGGTTTTACAGTATTAGTTATCTTACAGAACTTTGTTTCATCAAATCTGTTATTTTATAGAATTTTATTTTATATGGTTTGGGTTGAAAGGGACCTTAGAGATGACCCAGTTCCATCCAACCCCCCTGCCATGGGCAGGGACACCTTCCATTAGACCAGGTTGTTCAAAATCCCCTCCATCCTGGCATTGAACACTTCCAGGGATGGGGATCCACAGCTTCTCTGGGCGGGACATTCATTTTTACCAACTAAACAAACTAGCTAGTTTTATCAACAACAAGATAATAAATTTAAAATGTCACCTAAAAAGCCATCAAGGCAATTATTATGTAGTGTCATTTTAAGGCAATACTTAATAGGAAACCTGGTATTTATTATTTGTTCCCCATATAAAGACATTTTCTTTCTGCCAGTTTTGTGCTTGAGTGCTGTAACCAATGCTTTGTAGTTAAGAATGTTGCTCTTTTAAGTTTCAGCTCTATTGTTCAGGCTACTTGGTGACTCAGACAAGTGCCATTTCATCAGTCTTTGAAGTCTGGAAATAATTTTTTGTACTTGGTAATAAAGGAAAAATACAGGAAAAAGCAATTATTTATTTCCTCTATTGTTACCACACCCATAAAAACAGCAGGTATTGCAACTGCCTAAATTCACTTCTAATGATCAATAGGTGGGTTTTATTTCAAACGTGTCAGAGCTGTTTCCTTCTATTGGATGATTTCTTACCAATAGATTAATTGGCTCTCTCAGATATTTTCATTAAATATAATTATATGAAAAACTGTTTTACCAGATGTAACAGTATTTTCTAGGTTATTGTGAACTGCATTTTGTTTATTCTCTACCTCTCTCTTATTTGAAAAACATATTTCTTGGCACATCATTTGACTTTTAAAATATATGCCTTTTTTCTTCCTTTTTCTCAAGATAATATTCAAGTGTATGTCAGGTATATTCCTCAAAATTGACTCAGTATATACCTTCAGAAAGAGCACACACAGAAGGAAAATCCCTGCTATTTTAGGGCTGGTAAGGCAGTTTACCATGTATTCTGTATTCTGAAGATCAGTATAAATCATTACAATTGCCCCAAAAAATAATGACAAGGTTCAGTAATGTTTTTCACTTGTAACACTGAGTAAAAGATAAATAAGACCTATTTTAAGGCAACTTCTGCACATTTTATTTTAGGAAGTTCATTTTAATTTCAAGGAATAACTTACGCAAGATCTAATAAATCGTATTATGCAATACGTATTATTCTCCACTTCTGTTATATTTCTGGATTGAAAAAAACATTCATGAAGAATGAGAATTCAAAAGAGACTATAATTCAATCTCTTGCATGAAATGAACACAGGGAGGACCACTGTGATTATGGTTACATGTGTACCTTCACATTATTCTTTCTTTTTAGTTTCTTGTAGTATGGTTATAAGCCATTTCTTGTTTGCATTCATTGTTTCTAAACAATGTTTAAATACAAAGTACTCACTTCCTCCATGTTCTGTAGTCCACTAGGAATATAAACAGGTGTTTCATCAGTGAATTCTGACCACAAATATCAGCATCTGCTCCATAGTTTGTTTGATGCTCTTTGGTCCCTCTTCCACACACGTATCACACTTTCAGCAGAGTGAATTGTCATGAGTCTGTGAAATAGCGTTCCACCAAGAGAATTGGTCTAGGGTTAGCTGATTAGAGCTGTCACTTCATTTTATAGCAGGCATTTTTCCATTTTGCCTCATGCCCCAGGCAGCGTGGTGCTGGAGCAGACAGATGCCCCTTTTTCTGCAGCATGTACCTGGATTCCCATGCCCATGGCAACAGGTTTGGGTATGGAGATGCTGTCCAGGCTCTTGCCCTGATTTCTGGGAAGAGTACAGCCAGCACAAAAACAGTAGGCTAGAAAGTTCTGACTGTTCTGACTAAAACTGGGAACCCTGGTGCACAAAACTCATCCCAAAATATGAAGAGAACAAATGTCAGTTCTATTGCTCTTTTTGGTTATCCAGCTCTAAAGCACTTTTTAAACTAATTCTCTGAATAATGTTATTCCACTTACAAAACTGGAGTGTTTTTACTGTCTCCTGTTTATTCTTTCAGGATTTGTGGATTTAACACTCCATGATCAGGTCCATCTACTGGAATGTGCCTGGTTAGAGATACTGATGATCGGCTTAGTCTGGCGCTCCATGGAACACCCAGGAAAGCTTTTGTTTGCACCTAACCTGTTACTGGACAGGTCAGTCTGCATGTTGCGTTGAATTATTTAAGTTAATTTATTTCTGCTGCAATCAGATTAATTTTTAGCATGATATCATCTCACCAATACTACAATTTGACTGTACATCATATGTCAAGCAGGCTTATGGTAGGTGAGACTGGAAAACCAATGCTCAGGAATGTGATACTGGTCATTTATTAGACAAGTAACACACCTGAGATTCATCTGCTGCTTGAAGTACTTTCTTTCAAAGGCAGCAGTATATTTATCTTATAATCTGTACTGTTTGTTGCAGAAGTAACTGAAATGAAAAACTGAACACTTCATTTAGTTCAGATAGTTATTTTTGTTTATTTAAAATCCACATAGCTTTTCTTAGAATGATTTTTTCCAAGCAGCCAAACAACAATTTGGAAGAAAATCCTCATAGAATCTCAAGTGTAGTTTTATTTATTTATAGAGAATATATTAAGTTTGGGGGTTTTTTTCCTCATGAAAACTGGAGACAAATATGTCAAACATATACTTGCTCCCTTCACTAAGCTTTTTTTTTTTTAGCCAGTCTTGCTAATATGCTAAGTATTTCTGAGAGAAAAAATATTCATCTGTACTCTATGGCAATATCCTGGATTTTAGCTGGCAGGCTTCATGTTAAAAGCAAGAAGACTGATAATTTAAAATATATTTTGTACTATCTTAATGTAAATTTAAGCTCTCTTTTCCTAGTTATGTGAAAAGTTTCATGAAAAATCTCAATTAAATTTTCAGACAAAATTTCTAAGGATAGAGTAATCTTAGCTATTGGTGATCCTTTTAGTTGAAGACTACTGCCCACACAGCAGAGCTGGCAGGGGAGAGGTGCTGTGCACAGAGGTCACTTCAGGGCAGACTTTGGCATCTAGGCCTAAACTGGAAGTGGCAGAAGAACCAAGCTGAGATGGAGTATACAGAGCAGCAGCTAAGAGCTGGGCAAGCTCCTGGCCTCACCAGGTAGCTGCCAAGGCAGAGGGGTGGCAATAGAATGTCAAGGGGAGTGCCCTCAGCTACTGCAGCTACCAGGTGTGTAAATTAATCAAAATTCTCATTAGCAGAAAAATGTCTTACGATCAGCTTGCTCTGTTGACTGAGTTGGGTACTGAGGGTGGGGTACTGAGTTTCCATGGTTGCATTCATGCAGTGTTAATCCTTTGATTCCCTGACCTCTATTTGCACACCCCCCCCCAGGACTTACTTTTAGCATTTTAGTAAAATACAAATGATAACACCTAACAGGATAAAACATAATATTTCCCAGTAATAGAGAAATGTTTATTGCCTTAGGAAAAACCCTATTTCACTTGTGTAAGCACAAAGATCTGTGAGCTGTGGAACTAGATAAGTATAAAATACATTCTCATTTTACGTACAGAAAATATATGCTTGTCTAAATGTAAGTATAGTCTTCAGAAAAAGCTGCAACAGTTTTGAAATAATTTTGAAATTTTGGTCTTCAACTTAAAATCCACATGCTCTCACTAAAATGGAGTTTGAGCACTTGATTCACACTAAAGAAAACCATTGCATGCAACTAGAACCACTTCAGTGCTCTTTGTTTTCTAAGTTTCAATTGAGACTGTAAAAATGTAGATCTATTACATCTTCTAATTTTCAAATAATAAGATGCATGTTTCTAAGTAATCATATACTTGCCTCACTCCATTTGGTAGGGATATTTGCAGAAAGTAAAATAAGAAATTACTTGACTCTGGTAAGCAGTGATATGCTAATCAGTTAAATAACTCTTAATTTTCTTCTTAATTATTACTAAAAATATTTTGATGTGTTAATTTGATTTGGGCAAATTGGCTTTTAAGAATGTTATAGAGAAAAAATCTGTTGTTTGTCAGGTTTCAAAGGGCAAGACAGACACTGATTCAAAGCCTGTTTCTCTCAATGAAGTCCTTCCACTGCATCAAATAGTCATAGAAACATAAAATGGTTTGGGTTGGAAGGGACCTTAAAGATCATGAGTGCCAACCCCCCTTCCATGGGCAGGGACACCTTTCACTTGAGCACATTTCTCAGAATCCCATCCAACCCTTCTATATTTAGTGAAAACTTCTATTGTTAATACAGAGTTTTACCACACTGTCTATGCCTCTAGATCTCTGTGGTCATTCTGTTGCAGACATCCTGTCTGATTTGAGCACTCCTTTCATTTTAGCATTCAGGCTTATCCTGATTCTAACAGATTCTTTCTGTCAAGGGTCTTTGATATAGGTAGTCATTTGTATACATCTGTTCCTAAAGCTTAGGTCACACCAAATTTTATTATACAACTTTTCTTGCCCTTTGGCTAGATAAATACAGTCTTGTCTTGTTAAAATCTATCTGAAATGTCATAAAAATAACCTTTCAGCTTTGCTGTTTTTTGAAAAAGATGTGATCTTTCTTCTCCCAACTCACTCCTCCTACTTGGGTCATATTAGACATATGCTTGTCTTGTCTCTGAAGATCTTTTGGAAACTGTCTTTTCTAATTCTGTGCGAGTCAACCAGTTACATTTTTAAATAAATACTTCTTCAACTTTCCTTTGCGACAATTCACACTTGGAAGACTTCTTGAAAAAAATCTGTAAAGCAGACCCTAGTTAATAATTCTATGTTGCTTTTTAAAATTTTTCTTTGCCTGTAAGAAAATAATTACATAACAATTAAGTTGACAGGATGTGTAGACTTCTGTCTTCTGTATGGATGAATATAATTGCATTATCTCTTTTTCTTCCCAGTCTGCATTGTAATTAGACAGTGCATTTTGTGAGATAAAGCATCCTTTCTTATTCTGTTAATGCATTACCCAAATACTCAAGTCTTGGTTCAGAATTTTAACAGTCTGCCAGTTATGTAGGACTAGTAGACTTTCACAGTGTACAACTACTGCTATTAAAATGCTCAAATGACAATAATTATAGATTAGAAAAACAGGCTCAATCAGGAAATACAATGGCAAACTCACAGTGTTTGCAATTAATGTAGAGTACTTACTGAAATAAAATAATAAATTCAAGATTTTATATTCTGTTTTTGAAAATTAGTATATTGTATAAGGCAAATTTAGAAGTAAAGGCTTAGGTTTCTAGTAGGACAAACCAGATGTTTCCTGTCTGGAGGGTACCCAAGAAACTAGGCCTTAAAAATGTCATTAGACCAATGTTGGAATTTGTCAGGCCTGACAGTAGACTGTTTATAATTTTGAAGAAAATGTAATGTTTCTTCAGGAATAGGAAAGTAATATTTTACTTTATTTTGAAAGGCTTTGTTGCATTCAGATATCATGCTGATCCCAGGTTACTCAGAGGCTTGAAACGTAATTAAAGAAACTCATGATAGAAATAGCTGGATTTCTGAATCTCACTTGAAACATTCTCAGTTTCAGCAAAATGGGAAATGCAGTGCTGCATGTTAAAAAGGAAGCCTGGTGACCACAGTAAAGAAGCTGATGGGATGCCATCTAAAGAAGAGAATTGGCTGAAATTGAATGAAAATGACATAGTGATAAAGAGTCACTGTGCATTTTGTAAAAGGAAGCCACAAATACCTTGAAGTCCTTTAAGAAATTAAAATGCAAGGAGATGACGGACATCTTGTTGAATTTCCAAAAAGTATTAAACAAGTTCCAAATTTTATGTAGACAAATGTGATGGAATGTATATAGGAGAATAACAATTCTGATCTTCCTAAACAGCATTCTGAGTTGGTCTTTCCATCTCATTGTTACCAGCAATTAATTCTATAGAACCAGCAGTTCTTTGCTTGTCAGTATTCAGAGACTGCAGCTTTCCTTCCCCCAGAGAATGTTTACAACAGGAATAGTACAGAATAATAATATTATTCTGCATTAGTCCTGTTGTAAACATGAAATAATACAGATCATTGTCATTCCTCTGTTTAATTCTGTGCTTCATCTGTGCTTAGAAAACTGTGCCTTTCTGATTTTCTTTGTCTTGACAGTAATATTGAAAGAATTGGAGAGGTACCTGGAGGTGTTGTACAGACAATTAAATAGAGATACAAGCTTTGCTACAAAGACTAACTAAATGGACTGACTTCTCTGCCTGTGATACTCATTAGAAGAATGGGAACAAAATAAAGATGATAGGATTTGTATAAAGTCATGAGCACATTGAGAAGATGTGTGGCAATCCACAAGTTATTATCTCTTCCAGCCCAGCACTAGAGGTAGTCACTTGAAACCAGCAGATCCAAATGCCTGTGTGCTTCGCTCACAGCTAAATATACCTTTGGTATAAGACATTATGGCTGTCTTCATGGTATTTTCTACTGTTATTTTCTTATCATGGTTGTAAAAAATCTCTCGTAGCAAAAAAATCTGTCTAGGGACTTACAAAATTTCAGTTCAATACAGTCAGTATTTTGGTGTTTCTGTCAGGTTTTTTGCTTCTTTTTATGGAGAAAGCTAATCTGTTTTTCAGGGTTCATTTTAATCTGGAAACTTACTTCCGCTTTCAGTGCTTGATGGAGATTTTTATTCTCTCTAAATAGAAGAATTTATCTTTTACTGACTTTTGTATTGAGCAATGGCAGGAGACTGTGGATCTCTCTAAACTGCAACTAACACAAATAGCAAAAAAACTTTACAGCATTCACTGTGTGACAGGGTGGCTGATCAATTTACTGCTTTCATGGCTCTTTTTCTGAACTTTTCTCGCTATATCTGAAAAGAATCTTTTACATTCTTTATGTAAATATTTTGGTAGAGATAAAATTAGATACAATAGAAGAGCATCAAGATGAAATCTGAGTATGTTTTTCTAGTCTCTCAACTTGTAAAATGTTCCAAATGTCTGAGGACACCACACTTGTCTGTCACTTGAGTAAATGCATGACATTTCATGTGAAATTGTGGATGCATTAGTTACCATTGATTTATTAGAAAAATTGAAGCAAAGTGATCCCAAGTGTTTGATTCAGAATGCTTCCTTAGTGACTTTCTGCTTGTATTTATTTCAAAAGGGAAAAGTCCATAGGAAACAAGTGTATCCTGATTTGCCCTTCAAAATGGATTGGAAAAGCAATTGTACATTTACTTTTCATCACATCTTTAATAGCAACAGATTCCATCCAGAAAACCCAGCTCAAAAAATCATCTTGTCATTAGGCACTTGCTTGATAGAGCTGAATGTATTGACTTGTAGACAGTTAAGGAATCTCTTGAAATAATTAAGTTTCTCTTTCATCTTTCACTGTATGGTTGAATTTTGAGATGTGTTGTTATACTGCAGACCCTGCAGAATAAAAAAAAAAAAATGATACTATTACAAAAAACAAAATTATAAACTTAAAAGAATGAAAAATTATTGTCTCTTTATTGTGAATCAGTTTTTACTGTCTTTTTGGGCAAAATTCAAAGACTACCCAATTCTGTAACTCAAACAACTTAAATGTAAAATACATTTAAGTAAGGACAATCTTCCAGAGTCTGGAGAAGTGCTGGGTAATGCTCAAAGTGATGAATTCTAAAAAAAAGATAAAAAAAGGAAGCTCCCTCTCATTATGATCTCCACATATTCACAGTTTTCAGCTGATAGATTCCCTGGGGGACTTGTAGGCACAGAAAAGAAGTTTTTAAAGAAAATGAAATAATTCTGGGTTCAAGATAGTCCCTACACAAATTATGAGATTACTTGTTCATCTAGTAACCCTGACCTTGGGAGCTCAGGCCCCAGTTCTAGGTCATATTGTACTGTGATGCTGTTAATTCCAAAATCAAACTTTCTTTGCATTTCTGATATGGAGAGAATTTTGAAATGTTTTTTGGCTTTATGGTGACTCAGACTGACTATAAATTAAACTGAAAAAGACCCTCCTGTAAATCAGAATAACTTTTCTTTGACCAATTTTTTATTTTAGCTTTATTATTCCCAAATGGAGAGCCTTCATAATAATTTTCTAATCTAAATGTCTTAAATGTGACCAAAGAATAATTAGTTTTCTTAGAACTATCATAGCAGCGTTTTGGGAATTTTTCCTACCTGGCATATTTGTAGACCCATTTCACATTATATTTTACAAAGAGAAAAATCTTTTAAAGGTACTTAGTAGCTAATTGTCTCTGTGTTTCAGACCTGATTAACCACTGCTCAAATGTGCAGAGCACTACTCTTACCCTATTTGCCTAGCTGGATGATCCTCTGGTCATCTAGTCAGGGAAGACACTTGGTTGGCCACCTGGCTCTGAGGGCAGGTGATCAAACCTGTGGGAGCCCATGTGGTCCATTCCATGGGAGCTGCTGAGGAGAAAGGGCTTGAGGCAGAATGGGCAGATCCTGCAGGCCAACAACTGGTTGCACAGCTGATATCGATGGCATGGATTCAACTTCCTCATCATGGAACCTGCTGTGAGAATCAAGAATGTCAAGGAAGAGATGAGATACATGCTGTAAAGTGGGGCAAAATCATGATTTCCACAGACTGGCCAACATGGTGAAGGAGCTTTAAACCAGGATGATGTGGACAGTAAAGACATAATAACAAAACCTATTAGTAGGAAACCTCCATAAGTATGTGAATGCAGATAAATACAGAATTGCCTCCAGAACACCATGGTGGAGGAAACTCCATAAACTTTCTGAGAATTCAGCACAACTAGGTGCCCTCTGAGCCAGCAGACTGCCCTCCCTGACTGCCTTAGGAAAAGCTTTAACAGCATCTAGAAGTAGGTGATGCTCTCTCACTGCTCAGACATGCTGTGGCCTATCTGGAGTGCTGTGTCCAGTTCTGAGTTACCCTACCCAAGACAGACATGTACATACTGGACTGAGGCCAGTGACAGGCCTCAAAGAGTGGACTGGAACAACTTTCATAACAAGGAGAATCTGAGAAGACTCAGGTCTGATAAATATGTGATGGAGAGGGGAAGTAAAGAAGGCAGTGGAAGATTCTTCTCAGTGACAGGACAAGAGGTTTTGGAGTCTCAGTCCTTGGAGATAGTGAAAACCCAGCAATATATAGGCTTGACCAGGGCCAGTGAACTAGATTATTTCCAGATAATTCATGCAACATCAGCAGCTCTGGTAATCTGTGACTAACTCTAGGTGAAAATAACTTCAAAATGGATATTTTTTTTCTTTTTTATTGATAAATGTGCTACTTCATATTTATTGCATATATTTTGCAATGATGACTTTTAAATATTGGACTAATTTTATAAATTTTGAATATGCTTTAGCCAGCAATTGACCCAAATCTTTGTTCTTAAGCTGATATTGAATAAGAAACAATGGACTCTTAACAGCACGCTCTGGAAGAATAGGCTATAATACCAGCCATTGACTGTAGTCTGTGAAGTTCCCCAGGGTGTGTTAATTGAAAACCAGTATTCAGGGAGAAATGGGATGAGCAAAAGATGTTACTACCTCTGAAGGCTTATGAACAAGTCAATTAAAAAATCCCCTAATCCCCAAACCAAAAACCACATGGAAAACAACAAAACTGAACTATAGAACAAGACCTGCATATAATTAATTTGTCCCTTTCCATAGCTCACACCTTCATGATCACCTACCAGTTATTGTTTGATTTGTGTGAAGGTGCAAGCTAGCTTGATGTGATCAAAACAACATTTTTTCCAAAGCAAAATGATATCTAACCTCCTGGATAATGACAGAATAATAAGCATTTCTCTTTATCAGCAGGATTCACATCTGACACTTTGATTTAGTTTACACTTGGTAGTTTCTGCTTTCCTCTTTGATTCCTGTTCTTTTCAGATTGTTTTTTGTTCTAGAGCTTTGGGGTTATTTCTTGAAAAGTAGATATTAATTTTTAATCTAATTACTTTTTTTTAATTTTAATTTTTTAATTTTTTTTTCTGCTTACTTTTCCCCAAACTTTTTCCACAATCCCTTGGTGTTACTGATTAAATGCAGGATGGCCTGAAGTAAAATTTCTCTGCTGATAACAATTTTCTCATCTTTTAATGACTGATAAGGCACAGCATTGAGAAAAGGTGGAATCCTCTGTTAGTTAAATAGCCCTGTAATACCTGTCTGGCAGTATTTAAGGCATCCAAGTAGATGTTCTTGATTTGGTCTTAAATCCTTGCAGATGGAACTTTCCTGACATCCCACCTCCTTAAGCTGTTTTAGTGCATTGCTTCACATAGGAGTAGAAAGCTTCTACCAACGTCTATTAATAGAACTAGTTTGTATAGAATACATTAATGTATATAAAGATCCTCTCTTGTTTGGAAGTCTGTGCACAGACTTACTGTTCTCCTGTGTCAGAGCATGGGCATTTGAGTTAAATCTGTGAATGCCCTCCTTTCTAACTGGGAATGTGAATGTTATCCTTGCAGTTTTCCTCTCCCCTGTTTCCTAACCTGCCTTTAGGCTTATGACACATCGAAGCCTTATTTAGAGGCTTCATCATGAAGTTACTAGGTCTACTTTTGAAGCTGATATTCCCTGTCCTGGCCTTGTACATCCCATCTGTTCTTGGCAGTCCCTTTTCATCAAGTGAAGTACCATGGTAGAAGAAGACAGAGAGATAAGAGAGTCAGACTTTGTTTTGGTGGTGCATCTGTCTTTAGCATTTCCCTTTGAATTAAAAGTTTGATGAGAACATCCATTGAATCCTTGAGTCCCTGTTCCCTTCATCCAAGCACCCTTCATTATTAATTTTTACTTGATCTTGTGTTTCTGTTAAAGGCATTCCTGCTGCCTAGGTTTTTCCCAAGACTTGAATAAAATTTAGATTCTTATTCCTACAATACAGTGGAATAGCCCTGGTACTGATACCACTATCACTGGTAGTGTAGGCATTAGAGGGAGGGAAGCCATTATCCTCCTTTTATGTGGCATTCATTATCTGGAATATCAAATCCAGTTATTACAGGAAATATATTAATAAACATCAGTAAACATAGTGGAGAGCCACCAAGGCCAGACCTCATGCCTTGTGGCTGGAAGAAATGGATTTGTTTGGCCTGGAGGAGAAAGGGCTTTTAAGTCTGCATAACCTACAGTCTACAAGGAGGTTATCAAGGCTCTTTATTAAAATGCCTGATGGGAGATTGAGAAACGGGAGTAATAAAATGAAGCAGAGAAGGTTTTGACTGGATGTAGGGGAGGCAGAAAACATGATGATGAAAGTAATTAAGCTGAGAGAGGTTGTGCAGTCTCCATCCTTGGAGATTTTCAAGACCAGCATTGCATAAAGCCTTGAGTGAACTGACCCCACTTTGAGAGGGAGGCTGGACTAAAGTCATTCTGAATTGCCCTCTGGCCTGGATGCTGCTGTGATTCTATAGACCTACTAAAGTTAATACACACAGTACTTTTTTGCAGCCACTTAAGACCTTTAATTCAAATGATTTAACTTTCCTAAACGTTCCCCAATAGCCAAATTTAAAGGATTCTTCTGAGTGCAGTAAACAAGCTTTTGTTGTCTTCTCTTCAGTAAGATGAGAGTACACAAAGACAACACCAAGATGCTAGGATAAAGATAATTGTTGAATCTATTGCTAATTTGTCCTTCAGGAAAGTTCTCTAGGCTTTCCCAGATAGGCCTCCCTATCAACTGAACACATAACTGTGAAGATGTGATGGTATTATCAGCTTATGTTAGAAAGTTAGAAGGCAATTCAGGAGAACTGGAGATTCCAGTTCCAGATAGTTTCTTGTTGATTCACAAATAAAATAATTGTTGTAGCCTAAAGAATAGTAAAAAATTTAATAGAACCCGATATAGCAAAGATACTTAGCTCCTGCAGTTCCCATTGATGTCAATAGAGTTGGATCTGCTTCCTACCTCTGAAAATAAAGCAGAAATTTCTAGTCCATTCCATGCACTTGTGAATACCTAAGGCTGGGTATATAACTTCACCTAAAGTACATTACCTAAAGAGGTACTCTACTCTGTTTTTGTTTTTTTTTTTCTTCTTCTTATGGAGTAGCCTGGTCTTTCACACACACAGCAGATAGCAAAACAAAAGAGATTAGGAAAAATTTAGAATCTCTTAAATTTACATAATTTTTATTAATCCTGTATCATGCTAGTTCAGTTGATGGGAAAGAGGCGCACATGTTGGTTTAAGCACATGGAATATGTGTTGCTGGATTAGGGGTTTTTGTCCAGAGGTCATACTTGTCAGCCAGAGAATCATGATTGGCATACTGATTATGTAAACTGCAGCCTATTCAACTATTTTTCTAGGAGGTTGGGAATAATTCTTACTTGCTATCAAAATGTCCGTCTCAGCAGGCACCATATGTCATGTTAAATAGTCAGATTTTACAAATAACTTCCTGTTTCTTTTTTTTCCTCTGATGGTAGACATGCAAATTTTGCAATTTGTTCAGACTGTGTAATATTTTGAAAAGCTTTGAATGCTGGCTGCAGTAGTTTTGTGGATTCTAGGAACGAAATAAATATCTCAATCAGGCATGAAAATGTGGGGATTTTTTTAATATGGGTCATTTTTTTTTATCCACAGAAGCTTTTTCTTTCTGCAAAATCCTGAAATACTAAATTCTTAAACAAACTTTTTTTTGGGCATTATTTAAGTATGCAAAACTATTAAAGGATTCTAGTCCTCTGTGCTAAACTCTACAGAGAGGAAATTAATCTTTCTATAGTTGTGGGCAAATATATTGTATCAGAAGCATTGAAACTTGTCCTGATGGCTTGGAAAGTGCAAAGAGGTTTCTCAGTCTGCAATCAGAAGGGAAGATTTCTTCTTTGTCTGAGGCTCTGGTGTTCAGGCATCAGCTAGAGGTTCTCAACAGCACATCTGTGTTCAGACCTGAGGCAGGTATCTCTGTCCGGGCAGGTTTCTTGTGACAGTGAAATTAGGACATGCTCAATGTTTTTCATGTTATAAATCATAGTCTGTTCATTTGAAATTTCTTGTGCATTTTCCTGTAGCAATTATCTTCTTAATTTTGTTGATGAAAGTCATATCTAAAAAGTATTATATTTCCAAAGAGCAGATTGGATCATTCATTAAGTCTTACATATTAAAATTTCACTCTGGAAGGCCTAATAGAAGTAAAAGTAGGTAGTTCTTGTAAAGGGTAGCAATGAAAATGACCAAAAGATCAGACTAAATTTTCACAAGAAATAATTACAATCTGCATTAATTATCCAGCTGCAGGTTGAGTGGGCAAGATGAGAATTAGTGAGTGGGAATGCCTTGCACTGTGAGTAGAAGGAGATGGTTAATTGCCATTACTAACGAACACTTCGAGATGTTCCAAACTTCAGCTTTGTTTAATGCTGCAATGTAAAAAGTTACGCGATATATGGAGTGATCTGATAGTTTTAATCAGTCATACAGACATGATTTTGGACTCTTAGGTCCTTCTTGAGCTCATGAGTAAGTTTGTTCTTTAAGGAGAGATTATGTTGCCATTGAACATTGAGAGAAGTGTGTTGGAACATTAAAGGTTGCTCGGGCAGCTAGAAACAAGTGCAAATGGTTAGGGAGGGAGAAATGTAAAGAACTTACATTAAAGAGAAAAAAAGAAAAGAAGGAGGAAGCAAAGTAACAAAAGCAGAACACATACACACAAATCAAAATGTAGTTTTAAACAAATCTTTTCCTCAAATATAAGGATTTGGTTGAGTCAATTTAAAATGTTCCACCACAGTAATGTGATGAGTTCCTGAAACGGATTTTTTTTTTTTGGAAATACAGTAATTTATTTATTTTACTTGGAACACTGAGAACAGTGCTTTTGTAATCACACATATATCAAGTGTGCCCAGAGTAGGAAGTCACATACTTGCTCATGAGCTGATGAAATCAAATTGAAGGGTATTGGTCCAAGGGAATGAAAAACTCATGGTACCATCAGGTTAAAACTGAATGTCTCCCCATTGATGGTATTCACACAGGAATCAAGGGAAATGTGTAGAGGGCATGGTGGAAATTTTTGACATGCTGCTGGCTACTGCTGCTCGGTTTCGCATGATGAACCTTCAAGGGGAGGAATTCGTGTGCCTTAAGTCCATCATCCTGCTCAATTCTGGTAAGTTGTGTGCTTTGCTGTCACTTGGGTAATTGTGGCTGCTTCTGCATATGGTTGAACACTGCTTGCTGTCCTTAGTGGCGTTTTCATTTTGAGACAGCAGCAATGGGAAGGGGTTTTCAACACAGATGCAGGCAGGACCTCCAGGCAGGGGTGGGCGCAGTTGAATCTGTCTGGTGATGTAGATGAGACCCAGAAAATGGATGCAATGAGTAGATGACACATTGTGTGCAGCTGATGTGGAGAGTGGTCAGAGGAGTGCTTTGAACTAGATGTTGCCAGGTCTTAAAACTCTGCTTACAAGACACTGAAGTAGATGGAACCACACACATGACACTCAAAGGCAATGCTTAACTGCAGAGCTCAGGTGATGGCAAAATAAAAGGAAATAAGGGCAAAAATGTGATTGAATTTATCATGGTTTAGTTTATATTATATTATAGGCATCTAAAACTAATGTAATCACTTTCCACTTCCTTTATAGTGTTTGGCTGTAAATCTCATCCTGAGGTACACTTCAAAAATAGATGACTCGATAACAAGTATAAGGTTATGATGATTTGAATTTTACATGAGATGACTGAAAAAACAAATTTAACTTGAAACTTGTGACAGAAAACTTCTGTTGCACACCAGAGGACTCTTTTCTGTTTGAAATGAAAAAAAAAAGCAAAAAAACCCAGAAATTTTGTTTTTATATGCAGAAATGAGACCCATGGTATTCTCATAGAAATGATAGACATCTAAAATAATAATGTAGGCACCAAACTAAAAAATTTTTGAGAAAATTCCCTGCTAAGCTGTTACCTGGTGACTAAAGATGCCAGAGTTTCCCAGTGCTGAGGATTTACTCACTTGTAAAGTTTTTCCTGTTGCCTTTGAACTTGTGGATGGTACCACCATCTAGAGAAAACAGATGTGGAGAGCTCTGTTTCCATTTTATCCAGTTGTCTAACAGATCACTTGCCCAAATTGGAGGAAAAAGAAATTTAGTATATTGACATCAAAGGCTAACTGTAAATACAGCAGATGTTGCTTTATTGATCAGGCACCTTTCTTTATGGAAGCTTGGATGTTGTCTCCTCAAAGTCAAGCAAAATTATGTATTTATACAATCTAATACAAAATGCTTTATGTATGTTCTATGAGATATGAATGTGGTTCAGGTTTTGTTGTGGTTGTAACCAATTGCCAAAAAGTAACATTTGAGGACAGCAAGTGGCATATTAGGAACGAAGGGCTATTGTTCTTACCTTAATTGCCAGGATGTCACAATTGTAATTATCGTTTGACATTTTATTTTCCTTTTATTGCCCTGATAATTATAACAGAATATTTCCTAGAGTTAAATATTCTTCCTGGAAAGTAATGCTTCTCCAGAATTTTAGCTAATATATTCAAAGATAATTAACTTCTTAAATAAATCTAGAATATGTAATTGACTTATAAAAATTTTGAATTTCAGTTAGAAAAAATAGAACTGGAAGTTTGAATAAAAGAAATTAGATGTAAATGTCTTAAACATCAAGAATGTAAGTCACGCTCTAGAGAAATTTTGTGCCTATGTAGTATTGATTCATAAAACAAAATATTTTATTCCAACAAAGCCCGGCCAGGCATTACCAGCTATCCTCCATTAACATCTCACTGTGTTAATGGGATGTTTTCATTACAAGATTCCCCTAAGGAAAAACTGTTAAAAAAAAGAAAAAAAATTTAAAAAAATGCATATATATGTAGCAAGTGTAGTCAGTGATAATCAGAGGCAGATTTCCTTCTGCACATAAGAGAGATGGGACCACTGTAAACTCAATGTATATATGGCCACAGAATGTATGTCTATATTGAATGCCATTATCTTTATGCATAAAGGTGCACTTCAGTATTTGTATTCCTACAACAAACTAATTTCATAACTAGACAGTGGGAATGTGGATGCAAGTTTCTGACTGTCAGACTCTCGAGATGCTCAAATTAAGAGGCATTAGATTTGCTCAGTTCATGTCGAAAGGATGGAAGGTTTTGTTTGTAAACCCAGGTAGATGCTTCCACATTTTTCCTGAGATTTTAAGGTGACAACATGTCTGTAACAACAAGGAACATAATTATGTCCATCTAAATAGCAAACCTAAAGGTCCCCCTCTAAAGCTGCAGCAATAAATCTTTTGACTAAAAAGCAGTGTTTTTGAAAACCACGTTCAGCTGTTACTTAACATTGGAAAATAAGTATTGGAATCATGAAAGGGCAACATGATGCCAGATGTTTTAGTTTTGAGTGTATCAGAGAAGAGGAGTGGTGCTACGTGGCAAAGCAAAGGCTTTCATTTTGGACATGAAGATGTAGGTCACATCTGCCTTATCATCATCATGCCTATCTGCCTAGGCTGATTTACCTAATTAGTTAGCTGTTTAGTCCACAGAGCTGGAAAGATTTTGCTGATTTGATGCATACAGGAGACCTCCTGATACATTGTTCCACGTGACTGTTATTCTTTTCTCCTGGTGTTTTTCTATTCCTGATAAATTGTGCTTATTTATTTCTTTATTTTGGGGGCTGGATGATTCCAGGAGTGTATGGTACAGAGATGAATTTCCTCTTACCTCAGCCTGTCTTGCTGCAGCTTCAGAGCAATTGGGTGTAGTGGAATACTACAGAGCAATTGGGTGTTGTTCTGTGAGCCTGAACTCTAAATGTAAAAAAAATACTTTAAACTGGGGTTTATTGTGACAGCAAAGATTTTGAGGACATTCTCTTCTACAGTAACATGCATCAAATATATAATTATATATGGTGAGAGATATAAAATTCTATCAGTGTATGCCAAGGGTTGGCATGGTAGCACTGCACCCCGGAGGGATCCTGGTCTGGTTTGTGTTATGGGCGTGAACCAACAGGCTTTGCTTGCTTGTGGGGTGGTTCTTTCTCTATTCTTGCACCTGTTAGGTTTTACAACACTGACCTACAGAAAGAGCTGGAAATCTACCTGGTAGCTATTGAATTTAGGCTTAGAAGGCCTTGGAGACTGTTAAATTTCACTTTGCTATGGCAATTTTCTGCACCCTCATTTGAAAGGTCTGCTTGGATGTCTATGAGTGTGTGATAGCCAGCAATTTTTTTGGACAATCTCTGGTCAATGGCCTGGGGCACAAGCAATCACTGTGAGAGTATAGAAAGGAAAACTAAACATGATTTTCCTTGGCAGTTATTGACTGGCACTTGCCTGAATTCTCTACAGTTATTGGGGAGTGCTTTTGTGATTTACAGTTTTTAATAGCTTTTAGACTAGACCTAGATGAGAAAAAATTCCTCCTAAAAAATTCTTTTCTTTTACTAGTTTCAGTAATATGAAGCTATGGGGTATTGCTGCAAGAGCACAATAGTTTCCTGTGGCTGAAGTAAACTCCTCTGGAGGCACTGTGCATTTATGAGATTAATATTTCCTTCTAGTGGATTGTGCTCTGCCTGTGATATTTAAGAATCTTGCCCCTACAGGTATGTGTTAAGCTATCAAACCTTGTATTGTCAATAGGCATATGTGAGGGTGTTCAGAGTCAGCTGAGAAAGGTTCAGCTGAGAAAAGCCCAGGGACCAGTTTCTGTTTGTGAATTTCAGTAAAAATGATAATAATAGCTATGAAAAGCCATGTGAGAAAAGAGGCCACTGTACTATCTATCTATATCAAATTTGAAGCAATACCCATTACCAAAATTAAGAACTCTGACTGATAATTTTCAGAAGTTGTACTATGTTGGAGTTATCCTTTTAAAACAGTTTTCTTGCTTACTCTTTCCAAGAGATACTCACATTCACAAACACATTTACATTTCTTTTTAGCAGAGAAGAAAAAAAATATAAAAACTACTTGTAGGTTACAGTAGTTCCAGGTGTCAGGTTCTTGAAGTACCCAGATGATGTGAGGAGATGAGGGAGGCCAAGATGTTAAAAAAATCTCAGCTCCCTGACTGCTCAGATGCACAGCAAAGTATCTTCACATCCAGTGGTAGCCCCAAGGCTGCAAACAACAAAAAAAGCTATACCATGTAGATCTGACAAGCTATAGCATATGTGTCTGTCTGTGTGTGAATGCTAGTGTCTGAATGTCTTTTATTCTTAATAGCACTAACTGCATTCCACATTCTGTTATATACGATGCTTTAAAGAAAAGAAAAACAAAAAATTATTCCAGAAACCATTTTTTCCCAAGGACAAAATCCAGATCTCTTCTTTGCTCTGTAAGCTGATGCAGAAAGGCCAAGCCCAGGATTTGTCAAGGCTGTTATAGACACAGGACAATGAACACTCTATGATGCAGCCAGTTTGATTGTATTCCTGTATGTACATCTTAAACTTCTGGTTCCTCAGGACTGGATTATGGCAAAATGACTTGTTTAGTTATTGGTTCAGTCCAAAAGATTTAAAAACTGATGCTGAATGCAACAGCTCTCTTTTGGCAGCACAGTGTTGTTGTGACCTGATTCACATTGGCTGTGTGTTGTTGTCCAGAAAAAAATCAAGATAAAACAGCCCAAAATAGTTTAGACTTTTTTCCATTTTGAAAGCTGATGTGCTTCATGCTCTCAAGATTTACTAGCAGCAAAAGCTCTTATGCCTGGATTAGAGAGTCTCGTAGGTGACTTAGAGGGGCTGCTGGAGAGGGAGTTTTAAAGTGTTTTGTCTTCTGGAAAATTTTTTAACTGGTCCAAACCTTCAGGCTGCTCACTTTCAGCAGTAAGCTATTCAAGACAGCTAAATTTGCACAAGCTGATTTGGACACTGTTTTTAAAGCAGAGTCAGCTTTGCAGGTGAAGGAGCACACCTTTCAAGGCTTTTGCTTGGTTGGGAGAGTTTTGTTGAGGCAAACATCCATAAAAATACCCTGGTTTTGTTTGCATGTTTTGTGGTAACATTATTCAGTGCTAAATTGTCTAGAAAAATCACTAAAAATCAAATATTAAACAACAGGGGAAATGGCAAAAGCTGCTGAAAGCTTGGGTTGGTTGGTAAGTATTCCAGAGCTCTCAAGAGGAACAGCATCTCCTCAAGGTTTCAGAGCCAAGTGACCAGGAAAAGAGCACAGCCCACAGATAGGACTAGCTGCAGGTGTCTGCCAGAACCTGGTACAGACCTTGGTGAGACCCAGGCAGGAAAGTGGCGTTGTCTTCCTCCTCCTGCTTTTCCCATAGTGCCCAAATCCATGCTCCAGGGTCATTCAGAGCAGCAACATGGCTGCCAAGCAAGAGAGCTGGCACACAGTCAGATCCTGTGGCTTAACACAGCTTAAGAGGCAGCACAGGGCATACCTTGGGCAATACCTGAGTCCACCAAAGTAATTTTTGTCTGTGGTTTGTTTCTTTTCTTTCTGCCTCCTACTCTAGGTGTGTACACTTTTCTTTCCAGCACCTTGAAATCTCTGGAAGAGAAAGACTATATTCACCGTGTCCTGGACAAAATCACAGATACTCTGATCCACTTAATGGCTAAGTCAGGTCTTTCTCTGCAGCAGCAACACAGACGACTGGCTCAGCTCCTCCTCATCCTCTCTCACATCAGACACATGAGGTGAGAGCAAGCACACAGTCAGCACCTTTGTACTGGGCACAGGCAGGAGAGGTGTCACAAATGCACATTCACACTTCTCCTTCATGGATGGGAGGGCAAATTGTGTGAAGAGCTGTAACAAAAAAAAAAAATCCACATGAAATAATTTACCCCATTTGTCCCATCTAGTTTTCTTTTCCTCTGCCTTTTGTTTGATCATGCTGATAGTTTGATAGAAAGCAGTATCTGCTTTTAATCTTGTGTGTGTCTCATAGTATCACAGAATGGCCTGGTTTGGAAGGGAACTTAAAGATGACTAGTTCCAACCCCCCAGATATGGGCAGGGACACCTTCCACTTAGATCAGGTTGCTCAGAGCCCCATCCAAGCTGGCCTTGAACACTTCTAGGGATGGGAGACCCACTAGATCAGGAAAACCTGTTCTAGTGCCTCACAACTCTCAGTTCAGTATTTCTTCCTAGTACCTAATCTAGACCTGCCCTCTTTCTATTTGAAGCCACCCTAACTTGTCCTGTCACTACATTCCTTTGTAAAAAGTCCCTCTCCAGCTCTCTTCTAGGTGCCCTTCAGGTACTGGAAGGCTTGTGTAAGGAGCCTTCTCTTCTCCAGGCTGAACAACTCCAGTTGTTCAACAACAACTCCAGTTCTCTAAGCCTTTCCTCATAGGAGAGGTGCTCCAGCCCTTGGATCACCTTCATGGCCCTGCCCTGAACCTGTTCTAACAGGTCTAAATTTTTCTCAGGGTGAGGACCCCAGACCTGAACACAGGTGTATGGAAAGCACTGAGTAAAATATTAATGTAGGAGTAGCCTAGCTCTGCGAACTTTAGTCTCCTATAAGATTTAATAAAACTTTCACTTCTATGCAGCCACTTCTCACAAGTGTCATGGTTGCAAATCACTTTAGAAAAGAGATTTAGGATTATTATGTGAATTTTATGGATAAGGATAAATGCAGAAATACTAAATTCCAGTCTAGAGGACCATTCCTTTTGCTAATCAGAGGGGAGCTGCCTGACACACTATTAGTAATGGCAGCAACTGATTCTCTCAAATTATGTTTTAAGGTAACTGCTCAGTGGATGAGGTGTTAAGAGGATAAATTTCTATGAAGATATGCTATAGATTTTATTATTATGAAACCACAGGAAGTGTTGCTACACAGATTTTAATTTTCATTATTTCAGCTAATGAAATTTAAATTAAACACCACGTCATAGCTACTAAAGCTGAAACATGCAGATTTTACCTCCAGAACTGATACACAGATCTTTGAGGGAAAGTCAAGAGATGTGGGTTTTTTAACTTGTGTCATTTTATAGTTTCTTTGTTCTTGTGTTAATGAACCTTCCCCTCCCCCGCCCCCCCCAACCTTAAAAAGAATTTGTACAATTAAGGAAATTCTAGATGTATAGCAGCCTGCTACATTCTTGGCTACATCTGTCTCCAAAATTCTTTGAAGGTGCTGCTGTCTGCTTAACTGTAGCAGATGTGTACAGCAAATGCACTGCTAAGTTGTTGAGTACAAGACAGGATTTATATGATCCCAGCAAATATTAGCTGGTAGCTTCCCTGCCCCGCCCCATAACATGTTTGGAAAGTAACTTTTTTCATCACAACCCACAGCAACAAAGGAATGGAGCACCTGTACAACATGAAGTGTAAGAACGTAGTTCCACTCTACGATCTCTTGCTGGAGATGCTGGACGCTCACCGGCTGCATGCCCCAGCAGCCAGGAGTGCTGCACCCGTGCAGGAGGAGAACAAAAGCCAGCTGACAACTGCATCAGCTTCATCTCATTCCTTGCAGTCTTTCTATGTAAGCAGCAAAGAAGAGGAGAATATGCAGAATACAATGTAAATGAGAGTCAGCATATACAGTGGTATGAGAAACCCAGCAGTGTTCTACCTAGCTCATGCTTCATTTCATCTGCAGTGCCACCTTTGAAAACACTCCAGTGACAACAGACACCAGCATTTTCCATATGAGTGTTTGTCAAGCGCTTGCCTAAACTGATTGCTTATCCTAAATGAAAGACATTTCATTGCCATGGACAGCCAGCAAGGATTGTCTGGCTAACTTGATTTAAAATTTGCAGTGTTTTAATTTAATTTTGCATGTTATTTGGGTAACTAAGTCCTCGTCTGAAGCATACATTCATTTTACTATAAATTGATAGGCCATACCACCCATGCATATTGGTATCTTCATGAGTGCTGGTCTTTGTTATTATCCATCCAAAATCCTGAACTCACTTAGTCCTTTACTTGCTTGAAACTTTGAAGCAGTTTGGTAGAGATTCTAGATGACTTTTTGGGCAGTGTAAAGAGAAGGTTGACTGGCATCTTAGTGTGCCATAGGGAAGCTGCTCTGTGAGAGACTGCCGTGGTAGTCTAGTGAGATTCCTGCCTCTTTTCTTCCTACAGTACAAAGGAACTGCTGTCTGAGAATTATAGTATTTTACCTTGCTGGCTTACATCACCAGACAACTCCCTTTCAACTTCATTCTGACCAAACTTTTAGGTACCCTTACCATATCCTCTAGATGAATTGCTTTGCATGCATGCTATTTTGTCTCATCCTAGAAAGCTAAATAGTTTTGTTGCCCAAGAGTGTAAATCCAGGGCAACATGGCAAACAGTGATAACATAGAGAATTACTTTGAATCAGACCAGATGATTACAAAAATCATCAGGTCTTTAAAATGGTCTTCACACACATGCAGGATTCAGCACTATTTACAAAAAATCCCTCCCCCTATCCTGTGCTTTGTTGTGCTACAAAGCAAGGGGTGAGGATGCTAGTGTGAGACTGGCATGGAAGGATGGCATGATCCCATCCCACTCAGCAGAGTGTGGTCTAACTGTGTGTGGGAGGGCTAGTATCACAGTCAGAGCAGCAGGTTTTTCCTTGCCTTGGCATTCTTTGGCTCTTGTTGTGGCATGCTTCAAAATCACTGTTAAGAGCCAGCTCACCTGTGACACCAGCACTAGGCAATGAGCCTCACACATGGTGTAGACTTTGGGACTGCATGTCCAGAAAGATGAATCTTTCTCCATGCATGTCTGTAGCTCCTAAGGATATTCATAGGATCAGTTTGATTCTTCAGACCAACTGTAAATATACAAAAGGTCCACTGACATCAAGAGTTTCAACAAGACATGAAAGAGACTGAAGAACTCCACATGATATGCTATCCAAAGTAGGAGTTGGTGCTGCTCTTTGACTGGCTCTATGCTAGCAAATTAAATGTCAGGGAACTTTGCTGGGTACTGGAATGAGATTAATACATATGCCAGGGTTATTTTACTAAAGTAATGATAAACTTTGCCTGTGCTATCTGCACTTCTGACTGACAGGTGCAGACTGGGAGTTAGCACGGACCAGGGACTATTCCAACAGCTGGTTGGAAGAAACCACCCTACCAGTGAGGCTGTTTTCTTAGCACATGCGTAGGCTGCTCCACAGCAGCTGGCAACAGTGCTAGTGAAATGGTTCAGGGATGTTTTTGCTATAGTTGAAACCTTTATGTTGATTGGAATATCCCGTAGAAACTCAATATAGGAAACAGTACAAGTAATGCCATACAGGAGTGCCTATGTCTAATTACTCTCCCTGTCACACAGGCAGAGTCTGTGTGCAGTGAGATCAAGTTTCACAGCAGTTGTGAAGGCAGCAAGGCATAGGACAGGTTTGTACTTCAAGTCAAGCATTCAATTCTTTATGAATGTACATAATGGTGTCTATAATAGTTCAATGTACATATCTGAGGATATGAGCAGTTTGAAAGCCTAAAGCTACATGCTACCAATGTTTGAGAAGATTCCTTGAAAACTGCAAGCCTAAACATGTGAAGCAATCACCGTAAGTTCATAGGCCTTTTCTTGATGCATATTATGGTGTCATTTTTTCCTGAATGTGCTGAAGATTTTGTCTTTTTGTGTGTTCAGTAAAAGCATGTGTGTGTGTGTATGTGTGTGTGTGCGTGAGCGCTTATTTGGTACATAAGGGCTTTTTGAGGGCTCCTAAATGTCATGAAAGAAAATGGAAATTTTGGGTTTTTTTAGTAACTGGTTTTCATATGTGTTAGAAAAACCATGAGTTTACTGAAATGAGTGCAGGCTAAGATCTGAATGGAGCACAGGAATCCCTGTAGTTAAATTCAAGTGCTTATACTGTCATCATTTACTTGTAGCCCAGTGTGCATTAAAGCTGCTCTTTAAATACTGTCTGTACATGCAACTTGTTGTTGTCTAGGCTAGAACACACAGATCAAGCTCATAAGCTGGAAAACAAATTGGTTTAAATGAATGCCTCCCTTCCTACATCCCAGAATAAGTCATTACATTGATTCAAGTGTAAATTTGACCTGGAGCATAAAAGGTAGTAGAGAGAACAATTTACAACAGAGGGTCAGATTTGGATGGTACCATAAAGGGAAGGTACCTTTACTCTCATGAGATTTTCCTAGTGAAGATGGAAAGGCATGATTTGAAGTGGTACGCAGCAGTCAGAAGGGTATCATAATGTGTCTTGGAATGTACAGAATAATATCAGTCAGCTCACAATAATTATTAATTCTTTCCTGGGTTCAGGCCTTGCAAGGAAGTAATTTAGCTTTCATTCAGTCCTCTCATGTTTGTGGTGGCAACAGTGAAGGGCAGCCTAGAAACAGTGATTCCCAGTAATACATTAATTTACCTCGGGGCAGATTTAGGATCCATGTCATTAACTTTTTATTGAAGCAGCACCTTAATGAATATATTAACATTCCCAGAGTTATCTATAAAGATGGCCCCCATATCAGACAGATGAATGTAGCTATTCAATTGATTAAATAAAGTCAATGATACAAAAATCACTTTTTTCATATGTAATTCTGAATGATACTCTCATGTATGCAAACAATTGTGCCTGACATTTGGTAATTGTTATTTCACAAGATGCTATTTTATGTGTGTGTATATATATATATACATATATACTTTATATTTGCAGCTGACAAACCAGTACTACCTGAATATCTGGTGCTGGATATTACATAAAAATATTTAGCATGTAAAAAAAATGAAAGAAAACTTTTCAAGGCAGCTAATTATGCTTTTACCAAAACATTCATAGTGATGTCTCTGGACAGCTAACAAAATAATTATTTTGTAAGGTTTATACATGGATTTTTTAAAAAAAACAAAAACATCAAAAAACAAAGAAACCCTCTAGAAACATAGGCAATGTAATACCAGCACAAGGCAAACATAAATAGACCAGATGAATTTGCTTTGCTTGAGAACATGGTTGTTACTGAAATATTGCAAAAAGCTTGGGAGGTAGAAGAGGAGATAGGGAGATGTGTAGCACTTAGTGGTGTCAGAATATGTGGTGTTTTAATATGTGAAAGCTACTCTGGTTTATAGTGGTTTGAGCCATGTCTCAATGTTGCAGACTTTGTCTCAGGTAAAACTCCCAATTGGGGTAGTAAGATTTGTACTCGGGTAACATAGTTTAATGAAAGTTTATTGGTGTGTGTTGTGATAAATTTACTATTATGTTTCAGTGACATCACTTGATGATTTTTCTCCTTCTCTACAATGAGGGGTTTAAAAGTGTAATTAAAGAAATAATCCAAACTGAGCTCCCAAGGATATTGCAAGGACTGTCAGCAGATCACTGGACCTTGAGTTGAAAAAAAGCAAGCAAAAAAACCCAAACCATCCCCTTCATAAGAATCAGGATTTGTACTGGAGCCTCCATCCATTTCAGTTGATGGCAACTAATTCCTTAAGACCTGTGCCAAATGTTTAAAAATAAGCAAACTGCCAACAAAATAAAAAATCTGCCTCAGTAGGTCTTTAGTCTTATTACAGGCTTAGTAAGAACATGCAAGCCCCTCTGTGTATATGATTTCCTGCTTTAAAATTAGAGTGCAACTCAACCTACAGATAATGGGTTTTGTATATAAGGCATTCTCAGCTGAATTTGTGTGAAGTGCATTTCTTACTTTGAATAAAGAGATTGATGTTTTCAATGCTATCTACAACCGTGATATGGCTTTACAGATATTAAGTCAACACATGTAATAGAAGGATGATGTTAACAATGGTATCCTAATACAAACCAATCTTTGCTGTCACCTGCAAGTGTAGCATAATCTCAAATTGATCTCAGAGTTTAAAATTGATGTTTTCCCAATATTAATGTCCTATCCTTTCTACTCACGGTTCCCTTTCATCCTTCAAATGTAGGTAGCCTTATATCCTGAAGGTTATTTTCAAAATGATTGTTGCCCATAAAGGGTATTTGGTTTTGCACTGTGTTAGAGACGTATTAAATTCTTTTGCATTCAAATGTGCCTAAACAAAATAAATAAACAAAAATTTAGAAAAACATATATGCTGCCATCTTGCAAATTAGAAAATTCTGCAATCCTGTGTGCCTATGATTAGAAGTCTGTTTCTTCAGAAAGTGCCCATTGAAAAAGGAAGGGATAGACTGCTGGTCACGAGACTTGCATTATCAATCCACTTTATGTATTACCTTATTGTATGTACTATGAAACAAATGCTTTTGTGTGCACTATGTAGTCTGTCAATGCAAAGTCCTTTCTTTGGTATAGGCTCAGTTGTCATAATGTATTTGTTGAAGTATTCTGTTCTTTCACTGATGCATATGAAATTATTGACGTCTTTGGTTTTGGTGAGGTATCTTTTTCTTTGTTTTGCACCTAAAAAAGTTCTAAAAAAGTCTAAATAAAAAATCTGGTAGGCTATCTGATTGGTGCAAGATTTTTATCAATGTATTTGATGTTGAAAATAAAGAATTAATCAGAACACATTGTTTAATTTTGTTATATTTTGCATGTTTTAAAAATATGCTTCTCTGCTTATTGTTTTCCAGTGGGCAGCAAAATGGTACACTGTTTTTGAAAGAATTAGAATGTGTCTGTTTCTGTGCATCTAAATGAAAGTTAAAACTGTTTCTTAGTTTCTTCACTTTCCCTGTAAAGAATCAGAGACTCCATATCAAGAGTCAAAAACAAGCTAAATGTAGTCTCTACTAATCCTAATGACACCAAGGAAGTTAGCTAAGAACCTATTACTTTATGTGCTTTAATGTTCTTAGTATTTTGGTTACATTCCTTATTTTGGCTTGTGAAATAGATTATGGCAGAAGAGAAAAATTGTGTGAATTTAGCCTTCTATAGTTGGCTGCCACTTCCCATGAGCTAGCTTACATCAAGGTAAGTGGTACTCCTTTCCCAAGTGAAACTAGTCCTCAGGAAAAAAAAAATTGTCTTGACTAAGCCATTGGGAAGGGATGAAGTGAAATGAAAGACACTTTTATTGACATAAGACCACTTTGAATTCAACTCTATTCTGTAGAATAATCTAAAAATTATATTTGGTGTTTGCAAAGAATCGAACCAGTAATCTATAGCATTTGCATACATACTGACATATTTCAATACTTGCAGTATGTATATTTATCAGTAACGTGGAGAGAATATGCTCCCTATATTGATTATTTTTTAATCTATTTTCTGTGCTATGCTGGTTCAACATAGGACTATTGGCTTATAGGTTCTTTTCTTATATTAATATATATGTAAAAGCTCTTTGGTTTTATGGGATGTTTCATTGTACTTAAAAGGAAAAAATTATAAGATAGTTACCTCAATTCCAAGTATCATCTCCATGATGAAGACAAGACAGGCAATATACTTTGTTCATGCAAAACCTCACCTTATTTGCTTGTTAAAAGCAAATAACCTATTCAGACTCTAAAAGAATGCTGGGGACTGTTGGGATTTTTAAGTGCTGAGTAGAACTGAACAATGGTTCCAAATAAACAATCCAAATGTGATTGTTTTGCAATACACTTCCATAACAAAGAACTTGACTGAAAGTTGCCTCTGGCCACAAAGGGCACATCAGAGTAATAGGAACTAATTGCACATGTACTTGTGCTCATAATAAAGTAATTTTCAATGCTGATTCAAAAATATGACACCATTTCATTTTAACCACAGGACCAAATGAGCACTTACAGTTCATGGTGAAATGGCTTAAGAAGACAGTTGCTACATAATACTAAAAGTAGAGACTTAACCTAAAAAAAGCAGCTAGATCAGAGAATATAACTGCAAAATCAAAAATATGGCACTCCAAATGAAAAAGTGCACAGATAAAGTTTGAACATACTTACCTCTGCAAAAATGGTAACAATTTGAATGAGGAAAGGATTGCACACTGCCTGGGATTGCACACTGCCTGAGGTTAGGCATCCTTTGGCCCATCTCTTTCTGCAGCATGACATGACAGCACAGCATCACAGTGCAGTGAGCTAGGAATGTGTCGCTGGAGACAGTCCAGTCCAATTCCTGGCTCAGAGCTGGATCACCTAAAGCAGATTGCTCAGGGCCATGCCCAGCTGAATGCTGAATAGACACAAAAGGAGATTCTTCTACTTCTCTGGGCACCCTTTTCCAGTGTTTGACGATCTTCATGTTTTAAATACTTTGCCTGTGCTCAGATGGAACTTCATGTGATTAAATTTGCACATATTGCCTCTTGCCCTGCCAATCAGGACAACTGAAAAGAGTCCGTCTCCCTCACTTGATGTGTCTTCTGTGATGGGAGAAGGTGAATGAGATGTCACCTTGCTCAGACACCCAGAACCCACCAGGAATAGTGCCTCTGCAGCCAGGCAGGGCACATTTCAATAGTCAGGAGCCATCTGGGACTTCCCAATTTCTTGCATCTGTTGGGTGAAGTTTGAAAAATGATACAGGAAGGATATTCCTTTCTATTTCATTAGAGAGCCTTTGCAGCTAAAACTCCTGAGTCCATCATCCTTGCTTCCCTCACTGCACACTCAACACCTTACAGAGCAGCTCCCCCAGGGGATCCTATATAGATGCACACAGCTGGACACATTGGCATCCCCCACACCCCTTCTTTCTCTTTTTGCTGACATGTAAGTGACATCTGTCTTGTTCCAGCATATTTTATTCCATTTAACTAATTAGAAAGGTAAGACATAATTAAGGCATAGTCAAAGAACATATTTGACTGCTTTTCTTTTCTGTTAGTTCAGGCAATCCTCATAATGCAATGATAACAGCTTCTTCATGGGCTAAAGTCTGGGTGTTCTCAATCAGTGGGACACCCTCCCTCCTTAAAAGCCTTTTGGCCATGCTTATTCCTCAAAATTAAATGATAGATTTTTAATATTTTTTCCTATCCAGATACTGCAACATTAAAAGCCCCATGAAACAGCTGTTTCTTAGGCTGGAAAATCTTTACTTCTCCTTCCTCGGCATTACACTGCTTGTCTCCACCACCTACACAGTGAAGAGGAGAGGAAAATCCAAACATAAAATAGCACTCATCAGAGTGCTCACATAGAAAGAATGCCCAAGGAAGGGCACTGCGTACGTGTTTTTTCTTATCCCCAGCCAGGCTCCAATTACTACCATTCACCACAGCTTCCTGCAGACACAAAGGCTCAAGTATAAAAATGGTCATGAAGTCTTCAGGAAAATTGACCATCAAAATAATAACATTTGGCACTTATCTCAGCAGGAACAAGACTAACTAGCCTTCATGTCCCTTTAAGAACTTTGTGCTGCTGTATTTAGGTGTCATTCTGCTAATGTCTTCATTTCTGCTGGCATACAGGTGATATGAAATTTATCTCCTGCTGTCTTCCATTCCTACACATTTGTGCATAACTTCAGAAAGCTACCATTTTAAACAGATGAAAAATGTGCATGTGAGGGAAGGATGTGTTTTCAGGCATTTTTTAGCCAGATTTTGCAACACTTTTGGGACCAAGATATTTAGCTTCTTTACAAAAAAAGATTGAATGTATTCTAAGACAAAAAAGAATCTGACAAGAAGCAAGTCTTTGTATTTTTCACTCACCTCCTCAAAACTTGTGTCATCTGTGGAAAGATGAACAAGTATGTTATACTCTAGAGATGAGCAAAAAGTGCTGTCCATTTTGTGGTAAGAGTCAGAGCACATGAAAGCTTGAAAGTTTAGCCATTCATAGGACAGCAGGAAAGATTGAATTCCAATCTGCCCTTATAGGATTAAGTTTTGCTCACATTAAATCTGAAAATTGGAAAAGAAACTATGGCTCAAAAATGTCTTCTTTCTTTGCATCTATCTATCTATCTATCTATCTATCTATCTATCTATCTATCTATCTATTTTATCTATCTATCAATCACCTATGTATCTGTCTCAACCAAAATGCTCCAGCATCATGCTTTCTTCCAGTACTTTTTTCTCCCCTTGCCCCCATGCCTGTCTTTTTCTCCCCTTGCCCCCATGTCTTCATGCCTGCCAGCACCATGCTTCAATTTTAGCAAAGGGGTCAAAATCTCAACCATGTTTTAACCTGCAGCTCTATGGCCAGGAGAGCTTCCCAGACAATTTCTGAATTGTTTATTAAAAAAAAACCTAAAGCCATGAATGTCCCACTTCTTGGATAGCCTTGTGAACAATTTTATATGAAAAAGTGGACTCTGGTAGGTTTAATTCCAGCTGTTTTTAAAACATCCTTTCTAAACACAAAGGAATAGAAAAACCCACAATTTCAACATCCATAAAAGCAGTCTCCCAGGAATTACAACATGCCAGGAAACAAAAAAAACCCACCTGATTTCAGTAACCTGTGAGCAAGCTACCTCCACATCTGCATGATCCCTGACCAGAAGGGCTCTCTGGTGCATCTCTCCCTCCTTACCAAGGACACCTTTGATACAACAAATGGACATCACTTTCCTAAAGCATCCTGTCTTTTGAAAAGTTAAATGTGCCAGTGTAATTCAGACATCACTGTGGTCAAATCTATTTGCTGTGTTTCAGATCTTTAAATAGATTCTTACTTAAACAAAGCAGTTTTGACCAATTCATTTCTAGAATGATATATTAGCTGGCACCAAACAATAAATGCTACAGCTTTCAGTTCCTATCTGCTTTTAGAGCCGCCATCTAAAAAAATTCAGATTTCTGTCACTTAACCGGGCTGTAGTCTATGACAAATCTTCAGTGCTTCAGCTAGCAGTTATTAATTTCCTTTTATCTTGTTTCACAGATCTTTATCTACTCCTTTCTGGGAAGACAAATTAATTCTCTAAATAATTCCTATTTATTTATTTGTTTGGGAATATTATTAAAACATTCTAATGTTCTTAATATTATGACCATAGCACAACTTCTTCCAAATACAGGTTTCATGCCTATGTCCCTCTGGGTCTAATTACGGCCAAACAGGGCAACAACAATAAAATTCAGCTGCCTATAGTGCATTTCACAACATGCTGCCAAGATTAAAACCACTCAGCCAGTGCCCAGACAAGTTCTCTATGCCTATAAATACAAACAACCCAAAAGATCCCTCCCTGCACTATCTTTTCCCCCCCAATTTACACAAACACTGCTTTAGATGAATTCTTCATTTGACTGCTGCCAAACCACCCAGCTTAAATCCAAACTCACTATCCTGCCTTTTTTCTTTCCATAACCTTTTGCTTTAAACACCAAATAAAATATGGTGCCAGAAAGAGAGCAGATCAGTGGTTTCTATTGCTTTAGAATCTACATTTTCTCCTTGACTTGTTCTTATTTCTCAGAATCCTCCTACGGTTGCTATGTCCTGATAGCATTAGTTGTTTGAAGGCTGTGAGCAACCAGTGTCTGTTATGCCTTTGATCACACAGACACACATCCACTCAGATGCACATGATGATGATGAGCATGTTGGGAGATGCTATCAGTTGTAAACAGATCTCTCAACCACAAATAACACAAGACTGAGGGCCAGGGATAACTGCTGATAAGCAAGCCCGATATCTTTGTTCTCGTTCAATAGCCAGATGCAGAAAAACATTCTAAGGACAGAGAGAGCAATACTGCTTACAAGGTGTTCACAAAGCTGGAAGGATGACAAATTGGTGGTGAGGAACTATTGATCTGCTGCAGAAAGAAGCTGTTATCGCTGCTGGAGGAGGGTGGGGAGTAGGTAATGTTATCATCATGCTCACAGCTATGAGGAATAAGGGCACACTACTTCTGCCAAGTTGAGATCATTTGTACTCCTAATATTGTCAGATGTCTCTAAATATCACTTTGCAGACTGCCTTCAGATTTTGCAAAGCATGGTCCACAAATGAAGATTCACAAAGAGATGCAGGAAATCCAGGGTAAATTGTGCTGATTATTTTCCACTATTATCAATACAAGCATAATGACACAGTGCCTTGATACTACAGTCTGAAGTCACTGAGCAACCGGTTACCTTCAAACACTCACTAGCTCTGAGGTAACTACAAGCCAATAAGCAAGGTTCAGAGTTGCCAGGTATGTCAAGCTGGGGAGATGATTAAACCTCTACAGAAGCAACTGCATTTATCTACAGTGGAAAAGGGGAAAAAAACACAACATAGTTATGACCTGAGCTCCCCAAGAGGCCGAGTCTACTTTCTCTATGCTTGAACACACAATGTCAATACAGATCCAGAGTTCAGCAGCTCCTCCCTTTCCTCATGCCTTGCAGGTGAGGCTCAAGGTGCATCACCAGAAATCAGCCCTTGTATTTACAGAGCCCAATTAGGTGACATTTCAGAAAGAGGAGAGGTGTTGGGTTGCAAGCTTATCACAGAGACAGGGCATCTCAGCTTCTAAATTGTGCACCATACTTAGAGAGTTTTAGCATCCCATTATCAGGATGAGAAAGATGCCCATGCTGCCAAGCTGGCTAGTGCCACTGGCTGCAATGCTTGATACCTTTCTGGGTGTGTTTTTTTCCCCCCCTACAGTTGCCCCCTTTAACCTGGTCCATGCTGTGGTGATAAATGCATATGTTGATACCTCACAGGGATTTGAAACTCAAGGTAGACCCTCTGAGTCACTGGTGCTCTTGGGATGGAACTTGAGGAGAGCCTGCCCACTTATTTAAATTTTGCCTTCAGTTTTTAGGGTCAAGATCCAGTTCTGAAAAATCACATGTGCTCTTCCTTGTAGCCCAAATGTGTGTTCCTTATCTATGTCTACTAAGAATGAGTGATTATGAATACTAATCTAGACTAGCATGACTTCTGGATAGCAGCGAAGGAAACTCAGACTTGAAAAGAACATATACTTGTGTCAGTCTAGACCTGTGTCTCGAACATTGAAAATATTTTGTGAGCATACAAAATCCTTTTCACAAAAATGTTAATGTTACACTTATCTGGAAAGGAAGCATTATTTGGCTCTTCTAAATGCTGGAGTTCAGCTTGTGGCTCCCTACCTCTGACCACCCTCTCCTCATAACATGCCAAAAAGTAATTTTACATAACAGCAATTAACGTCCTTGTAGTTTTTCCTGGCCATTTAATTCCTGTCATGCAAGCCAATATATTCTAAGCAAGACCACTTAACTCAGAAGAAAAATTCACATGGTGTGTGTCATGGCTCCAAATTTCCCCAACTTATTAAAGAGCAGTAACTTAGAGTCATGCTTTATATTTTTTTTCATAATTAAGAAGAATCTTGTTCTTTCAAAGTCAAATTCTGACTGATACACTGGGCAGAGTGCCATTGAGTAGACTGCAAGTTTTTGCAATAGTTCTGGAAAGTTAATGAGTTTTCAATTTGTTCTCTTATTCTTCTCTTTACACTTATGTTTTGGGCCTATTCCACTAAAATAATGATGGGTAAAACATAAAAATCTATCTTGGTATTGAGCTGCTATGGAGAATATGAAGAATATCAGAATATCAAGTTTCCAGTATACCCACAGGAAAAAATCTGCTTCAGTGTGGATTGGCGCAACTCCAATTGTCAAAGGTTGAACATGAGTGCATACACAGAAATACAGATGGAAAAAAAGCCCCACACAGGTGAGAGGGAACTCCAAGAAGCAGCTTGAAAAAAAGAAAAACCTGAAGTGATGAGTCATTAATCCAAAACATGTACTGCTTTCAATATTAGCACAACTTCTAATGTGATACTTTCCCATGTATTCTGCCAGCTGACATTTTCCAGATCTTGTCATTCAAACATATACCTAACACCATTAATTTGTTACAGAATTTTTTAATACTTTTTTGAGGTGCATATGGATGTCTTCTATTTTTTTTTACACCATACATATCTCATTCTAAACTTAGAGGTTTCCATAGTTGTCATTAAAAAGCACGTAGACAAAATATTTTATGGTATCTATAATAAATGCAAAGAAATCAATACAAACAAAACTTGGCTTAGCAAACTGTACATACATAAATATGTTGTTTTTCAACTTGACATTCAACATTTTTTCCTCATAAAAACTTCTGCAATCTTATTTATTACATCCATTTTTTTTAAACCTTAAAAAAGTGCTTCTCAGATTTACACCTTGTGCATCCAAAGCAAAAGTTAGAACACCATGCCTAAAACAGAAACCACAGGGAATAATACATTGCCATACAAGATTCTTTAAAATTGTATGTTACAAATGCTCTAAAATTCCTTAAGCATTGGTTATTTTGTATACTGTAGATACTGAGAGGGTATTTAACAAAGACTGGCTAATGGGTCGTTTGGAGCAGCACACAGGAAAGGATCTACAGTATCAAGTCCTTGGCTATGCATAGTACAGGGCAATGACCTGGATATAAAGTGGCTAAAAGATCCCAAAAGCTGTACAGAAGAGGTTTCCCTCACATACACTGCATCCTCCTTAGTACCCAGGATGCGAGTATTGAAATGATGCTACTCAGGAGATACGTTGTGCACTTTGATACTGATACACTGAAGTGCTTCCAGCCGAGTGCCAGCAGAGAAAGATACGGGCACAGTAGTGACAACAGCAGACAGGTAAAGCTGCCACGCTGAACCCTGTCACCCTTTAAAACTATCTTGCTCCCAGCCAGCACTCCAGCAAGGTCTCCCGCTGTCCCACAGGTCTCCTTCACAACGGAGGAGGACCATTCATGTATTTCAGCATGGGGTGGAAAGAGCGGGCAAAGTTGTTTGCCATAGCACAGCTGTAATCTTCCTCGGTCATGGGCACCAGGCATGCCAGCCCGATCAGGAGCAGCAGGAGCAGCTGAAGTGGCAGAGCAGCTCTGAGGACTCTGAGGAAGAAGGATGGGCACCGCCACGCTGGCCCAGCCTCAGAAGGGGAGGAACCTGAGCCACCTCTTGTGGACCTGAGGAAAGAAGATGGGCAGTTGAATACACTAAAACATTACTGCAGCAGAGCTTGCCCTTGGGCCCTCAACCTCCCCTGAAGGCCTATTTACAGTTTGCACAGACTTTGATTGACAACTGCAGAGGTATTTTTCAGTGAACATGCTATTTCCCTTACACTTTTAAGAGACCCCAGATTTCTCGACTGGGTAGAAAAACACCAAATGATCGCAATAGAAGGGTCTTTGTGACCCCACAGCCCCTTTATCATTTTCGGGGAAGATTCTCCACTTAAAGCACATATAGCAAATGGGGAAAATAAAAGGTGGCCCATACCTGCCATATTTGTTCAATGCATGCTGTCTAAAAGGTGGGCCTTCTTGTTTAAAATGGCCAGTTGCATTTGATTTGCAGAAGATTCTACATTTGTTTATGTATGAAGTATCCATAAGGGTATAATGCACTGAGATTCAGTTCCATAATTTTCTGTCAATCAATACACCAATATACAGATAATGGGGACTTATTTTCTACAAAGCACATTGTGTTTTGAATCTTGCACAGAATCAGCAGTTAAAATCTATCTGCTCAACTGATTTGACATCATCACCTTCCAAGTGATTTTCTCCCTGATGTTGATGGATCTGACTTGAAGTGGCACATACCTAAATGCATCTATAAGGCAGCAGAGATCTAACACAAGTATTTCCTAAGGGACACTTCAAAAATCCATTCTATTATTTAATGAAAGATAAAGACATAAATTTCACATTTTTCTTTTTGACTGAAATTGTCAAGAGCTGAAAAGAGTGACTAGGAAAGATGAAATCTGATGGTCTCAGTGCGTTAATTAAATGGCATGAGAAAATACTGTCTTTCAGCACAAGCCAAAAATGGAAGAACTCAGAGCCTTCAAGTACCTTGCTTCAAGAACTCTGCTATTAGGATATTAGATCATGAATTTTGTCTCAGACAAGTTGCTATAATACATTTGCACGGTTGCTATGATCATGAGGCTTCAGAAAATCTATAATTTCCTAAAGTTTAAGAGATAAAAATTCTCATAAATAGATGTGAGAAATGAGGCTTATTGGCTGTGGTCAAATGCTCCCCAGTAAAGTAAGTATGGGGTGATGGTTCCTTAGTGTTTCTTTGACTTCCCCCTTGTTCTTTTGATCCTGTCTCCCTGATAAATCTGACTCTGTGTGGGGAAGCATCCAAAAATGAAAAGATCATCTTCAAAACAATGCCAGGCTTAGCAAGGGTTCCCTTTGCACATGTTCAGAAAATAATTATTTCTGTGCTTGAGAGTATTTTATTTTCTTGTTCATATAAATATATATATGGCACCCCACTGAGGTGCTATATGAGGACTTCAACAAAGCCAGGCAAATTTTAAAGTTCAGGTGGCCAACAGATACCTAAACACTAATTTAGCAGATATGCTAAATCATTAACTTGAACTAAATATTCCAGGAAGCAGTGATGATCAAAACATCAGATCTTGTGTTGTCTGAATCCACACTATTGTAGCCCAGATGGAAAGTTGCTTATCGCATAACATAGGATCACATATTATAAAAGAGATATTGAAAAGACACGGCACATTAAACAGCACCAGAGCATTCCATACAAAAGCTCAATTAGATCAGGATTTCTACTGTCTGAGAATACCAAGACAGAAAGTTAATGGACTGAGGCAGGAACAAAGGGAACAAGGAGTGCTTAATTACCTTCCAAGCATTTGATTGCACAGCCTACCTATTTACAAGGCTGTCATTGTATAAATGTTGTTAATCCAAATCAAAAAGTGACCACATTTCTGCAGTTGCTAACTGGTGTTTGATAATGAGCAAAGTGTCATTTTCTTCATTGCCCCAGAATTACTCTGGGGCAACACTGGGTGTCAGAAGGGGAATTTCCAAAAATCTGAATCAAACGGTAGCAAAGTTTTTCTTTCTGGTTTTTCTTTTCTTTTTCCTATGCCTTTAGTAGCATGATCCAGCACTTCTTGCTTTGTGTTTTACAAAAAAAAAAATCGTAATGTAAGCTTGCATGGCTGATCTCAAAAAGAACACAAACCTTCAAAAACTAAAACAATTCACAGCAAACCATATTTTCTGCAGTGAAGTAGGGTATTGAAGAATAATACTGCATGGAAACAATTCAAAAAGCAAATAATGAAATGTTACAAAAACATCTTCAGAGGGGGAGTTATAAAAAGTTTGAGTTCTGTACTGCTTGTGTTTATGGCAGGCCTACCTCTGCAATCTACATAATTGGCTGAAACATTGAATGGGCCATCTTAGAGTGTTTAATAGATTTGGTAAGGAGAGATGGTTAAAATTATACCTTGTTAATAAAAAAAAGCTCACTAGTTTTAAGGACAGACACCTATTTACCCTGGCAGGAGAAAGGAAAGGTGAAGTACTGTGCTGCACTTTGGAGAAAAATCTAATTTCTGTTCTTGAAATTGTCTCTTTAGCTGTCTCTTCTGATTGCTCCACCATTTGTCACACTGTGAGGAGGCAAAGAGGTAAGGCCATCTGCTACTCACTCCAGTACACAATTCCTGCTTAGCAGATGAAAGAGGAAAGCACAGCTGCAGTCCTGGCCAACAGTAAGCTTCTTCATGTCAAGAAATTTTATATATTAATCTAAGTGCAAGCAACAGTTACCCTTACTTTGAGAGTTTGTAATATCAGTGATATTGGAACTCTCCTCTAAGCATTTCAAGAGGGGAGAAGCTAATTTACCAGGATATAGATAGGACGGTCAAAGTGAACTTTAATTTCAGCTCAGAGGGGAACCTTTTTGTAAAGATGATTGCTACTTTTTTCCCCAAGGAAAATATGGTTGATGTAACCAATCTGTATTGCAGTAAGCATCTGAAAGCTATCAAAAAGGAATTTATCATTCAAGTGAAGCTGATAGAAATAAAGTTAATTTACTGCTAAGTGACTAATGGAATGAAGAAAACAGGCTTACATTGAATGAAGCACTGCTGGCCTAGTTGGATGTTATTTACTGCAGTTAATCAAGAATGGGCCTTAATTTAATATCTTTATTAAAAGACTACTGCACAAAATATAAGAATAGTAAATTTCATTTCTATGATGACAGATGCTGAAGGTCTTTGCAAATACCAGATAGGATTGGCTTCTTGCATAGAACAAAAGTGGATGAATCTAATAAGGTTAAGAAGCAGCAGTTGTATATGATATTTAAGTAACAAGCCCTAAGAGTGAGGGAGATAACTGGGAAAAGAATCATGGCAAGCCAAACCCAAACCTTGTGTTTGAGCTACTATTTAGCCATGAGTATAATTTTGTGGGCAAAGCCAAAAAGAGTGATGTGGTTTGGTCTGCTCCAGGAACAGCAAGTGACCTTTTAAGATCCACTAGTCACTTGGGGAGGCCTGGGGAGAGCAGGAAATGGAGTTTGGCACTGTGGCACCAAGACCTGAATAGAGCTGCTCAAGAGAGACAATGTAAACACCCCTGAGCAAACTGAACCACTATTTTAATCTTTTAACATTTTAATCACTTCAAAGAAATTCACAGACAAAGATACAGGTGTGCACTTATGACAGCTCTCTTAAACTGATGAAGAAAGAGGAATTGCTTTTTGGATTTTCTTTCTCACCTAGCACGCAATTACTAGTACTGCTTGGATGAGACTCCAGTTAAATCCACAATGTACTGTCTAGTTTAATCCTGTACCTTGCTTAGCATCACACTGTATTTGCCCGTCTTTCTGTGGTGATAATGGAGAAGGCAAAGTGATATGACACTTTGATACTATACACAAAGCATGGCCCCTCTAATTTTTTAGATGAAATTTCCTTCCTTCTTGTGTGATAAACCTTTTACGATTGACTTTATTTCTCCTTTATACTAAACCCTACCAGGGTTTGCTGATCCAGTGCAAGATCAAACACAAAGTACTCTGATCAGAGGCATGTCAAAATATTAAAGAACACAGTGACAGCTTGTACCGCATTATCAGTTAAAACCGCATTATACATCAACCGCAACCTGTCTGGCTTGCGCATTTGATTAAGTTTCCTATTCAGCAGTGACTCATTCGTATTCCATGCTTGTCTGAATGACAAATTGAACATTGTGTTGTGCTGCTACAAGATGTGTTAATAAACAGTGCTGGAAAGCCTTGATCTGAAAGGTGCCACAGCAATGCCACTGCTAGAGCAGGGGTTGATCCCCAAGCTGCCAAACATTGCTAGCTGCTCTTCGAGCCAGGGGCTCGCACCTACAACCAGAAACCTCAGAAGGCTGGCAGAAGTGGTTTGACTACACAGGAGAGTGGAAAAGCGCACACAATGTGTTCCTTGAGTACAATGATGCTAGTGCAAGCGTCCTGATCTGTCAAAGACATCGCCCCTCCTCCTTGCTGTTAGTGGTTGCAGAGTAAAGCCCCTCTCCTCCCTTTTTTTCTCCCTACGAGAAACAAAACGCCAAGCTTCATAGCAGACTGGAGATGAATAATTATTTCTCTTTCTCCATCAGACAGAAAGATAGATTTTACATATATTCCCTATTTTCTACG
Source organism: Agelaius phoeniceus (assembly GCF_051311805.1). Classification (NCBI taxonomy): domain Eukaryota; kingdom Metazoa; phylum Chordata; class Aves; order Passeriformes; family Icteridae; genus Agelaius; species Agelaius phoeniceus. Next base: position 59,867,223 of record NC_135267.1, read on the forward strand.
TGGTTTCCTTTTGTTTCAAAGGAAAAAATCCTTAAAAATAGGCAGTTTGTGCGTGTGGAAGCAGTAAAAGATACTTGTTCTATTTGTTACATGGTTTTACAACTATGCCACTTTACTCACAGTCCCTAACTACCTATGAAAAGCAAACTTTTTTAAAGAAGTGTTTATGTAAATATCTACACGGTAAACAGTTTTGCTCTTTACTAAATTTGTAATGAGAATAAAGTCTTGATTTTGCTAATGAAAATAAATAATGCTCTAAGGTATTTTTTGTCTGCTTGTTTGTGGCTCAAACACTGTATTAAATCTAGTGTTCACTTCCTTCTTTGACTCTAACAGGAGTTATTTAAAAAAAAAAATACTTAATTTTGTGCTTTCTTCTTTCCAACATAAAATCTTTGACTCTAACAGGAATTATTTTATAAACAAATCAGCTAATTTTTGATATGCAGAGAATGATATTTAGGTTAAATGAGATTTATTATTAGATTTAATAAGAACAAATATACCTTAATCACACTTTTTAATTATTTTAGCAGTGTGCAAGACACTGAAATAGCAAAAGATGTCCCCTTTACACACGTTGGCTTGCTCCTTTGCTTTTTTTAAATTTTTTTTTAAACTTCCTAATTGTTGAGGCTAGTAAACCAATCAGTGAAAGAGCGAAGGTACACACATCACACTGACAACAACAAGAATGCAGAAGCACTGTTAGCTGCAGAGATGACAGGTTGCTGGAGACACCGTGGAAAGCAAGAAGCTGTAGCTGCACGCCTGCTCTCTACTGGTCAGACAGAGATGGGGCAATGCTGCTCCCGGAGCAATGCAGGGATGCGAGCACTGGGTGAGCCATGGCAGTGTTAGCATGTTATACTGCAGTTCGTCTGAGGAGGGGAGAGAAAGTGATCCCAAGTCTCAATACTCTCAAATTCTGACTTTTAGTTTTGAGTCTAAAGTATTGAAAACCCACAAACTGAACAAAACGTTTCAGGGAAAAAAAAAAAAAAAAGAATAAATAAATAAATAAATAAATAAATAAATAAAAGGATGTTAGTATGTCTCATCCAGATCTGTGGGTTTTGTGAATTCTAGAATATGATACTGGCCTATTACCTGCCTTAATTTAATATCTAGAGGTAAAGAGGATGATAGAAAGTGTTTGCCATGAACTTACTAGCACTCGTCTTAAATCATACCAAAATAAAAAAATCATAATTGTAAACACATACTCACTCTGATCAGGCATATGAAAAATAAATGTTGATTACATGGGATTTCTGTGAAGCAAAAGCTGCAGCTGTCCAGGGATTAGCCTGTATCTCTATTTAACAGAGAATCTGAAGTAATTGGAAGTCCCTTTTGCTGAAGGATTACCAAAAGGGAAGTTACCACTTGTGTAAGTCCTGACCCCCTGATGGAGTCAGTGGGACTGAGAGGAACCACGGCCAATTTCTATCATCCTCTTGGCGTTCTAGAACAGAGTGCGGAAACCAGGAGAATAAGGTACCTGCTCTGTGGACTGCTGACAGAGGGTCCAGGCTGTGAGAGACTACATTTGCCCCGTGGCTGTTTGCAATGAACAGGGGGTAAAGAAAGAAGAATGTTCAGTCCAGGCAAATAAAGACAAGCTACTGATGAAACTAAATTAAAAGTGCAGCAAAGGAAACATAAAAAAAAAAATCAAATGAAGTGACCAATACCCATGAACCAAGGAAACTGGCTTTTCTTTGCACCTAGCTGTTCCAAATTATTGGAACATACATAGTGAACTCAGTAATAACATTTAGACATTATTTTTATGAACAGTAGCTCTGGGTTTTAAATAAAGTCTCTAGAAATTTAGTTCAAATAATAGGCAATATGAAATAGATGTTATCTTATTAAGTTGAATATGGAAAAATATATAGATTTTAAAATTCACAGATGCAGAAAAATTAATATTCTCAAGGGAAAAAGGTCCAAGACCCTCCTTTGGCAAGTTTTGTCTCTCCTGCACCCCACGATTTTGAAGGCCAAATAATGGTAGGGGCATTCTTGCACTCACAGGTATTTGCTGGATCATTTAATGCAGTTAGATGTTTATAATTCTGATTACATTTCTTTTGTATTAGTATTTATTTATTTAGCATCAGCATATTTGGCACTGAAATTCTGAACACTTTAGTGTCACTTTAGTCTTCAAAATTGTGTGGGTGCAGAACTCAGAAGTTTGAAAGGAATCATACAACTTAGCTATGAATTATGGAGGGGAAAAAACAAACCAGTAGTAACTATATGAACAATAACAAATTAAGAGACAGACAAATCCTTATTAAAATATTAAGATGAAACCTATGATAATTTTACATGCTCTCTAAACATAGATTTATGGTAAAATACTTCTCCATTTCCTGTAATGGTCAGGCAACCTTCAGTTACACCTGTGATATCAGAGTTATTAGAAACTATTTAGGTTTAAATTTAAAAGACAAAAGCATTGACCTCTGAAATAAAATGTTAAGGTTTTTATTCTTTCTCCTTTGGAAAAGCCAGTATTCCTTTACATTCTCATACTAGCATCTAAAAGGAAACTAGTGAATGTAAACAAAAATTAAAAAAATAAATGAATTTCAAGAGCCATAGATTTATCAAGACAGAACTCAGAGGCTTTACAAAAAAGTGCAAATGGAAAAACAAAACAAAACAAAACCAGTCTGATTGTCTTAAGAACTAAAGAAAAAAGCAAATTAATCAACCAATAGAATTGCAGAAAAAGACAAAATAATTGCAGTTCCAATTTGGGCTCAGAGTATGGAAGTGTTAAGTATTAGGCATGTATTGCTATATTTCTTGAATTTTGTGCCAGCGATGTAAATGGACAACTCCAGAGTTGCCACTGTAGCCATTGATTAGGTCCTGCACAGCTAGCTGGTTTGAATAATGTTTTTGTGCCCTTCAGCTCTACTTAGCCATTCATCCAAAGTCTCAATAAGACCATCTGCAACCTGCATCAGAAATGACAAAAGAACTTATTGAGATTCTTGATGAAGCAGCTCTGAAGAGAAGGCCAAACAGAAATGGAGGACTGATTATACCAGACAAGACCAGACTTTGGGGTGCTGCCATCACTAGAGCAAAATACAAGAGACACGACATGCCATACCATGGTAAACCAACCACACTGACAGCCCTGGTTTCAGATAGTATTTACCACTTCTGATTTCATGCAGGATGGGATATGCAGCAGGGTTGGGAAAAGCAGCTGTGTTTTCCTTTTGGTTTATGCCATTTCCTTTCCTATCAAGTGGGAAGGGGTGACTTCCAGCTGGCTAGAACTGCTGTAGATATCTATAGTTCCCACCCAAGAGGCGGAAGAAAATAAATTACATGAAATTACCGTTCTCTGTCTGCTTGGAGTGCTTCTTCCAGATACAGGACTCACTGAGCCTGATGTGTCTAATTCATCAGAAGACCATGAGGACAATTCCTAAAGTTCAGAAGGAACGGAGCTCAGAAATACAGCAACTAGCTGCACAGGTAAGCAAACTAGAAAAATTACCCTGAGTGAAATTCCAGCAGAGTTATTTCCAAGCCAAATAAAATAAAGCAGCTAAATTTTGCTACCAAATTTTAAAAGACTAAGACATGTTTTCTCTGTCAGCCCTAAAGGAGAAGAAAAGCAAACAATAGTTAAAACTTCCTTTGCTTAGGTGACACATTTTCCACCAAAGTCAATACAGGGGAAAAAACAGTTCTTCATTGGCTGTGAACTACAAGAAGGGTTTGGTACTACCAGGATTTTAATTAAACAGGTAGAAATCCACTAAAAGGAGGGAAGAGCTGAGTTCTTGTGCTTTAAGAACTCTGCTAATCCAAGTCCTTTTAAAAAAGTGAACTAAAGGAGAGCCTTGAAATCTTTACTCTGTATCTGTCACTGCTGGCAAAGACACGTGTGTAACTCCCTCTCAAATACCTGAGGTACACGACAACTTGAAAAGATTTGGACTATAGCTCACAGCCTGAGGCACATATTAGGGACTCCTTACCCTATTACAGAATTTATTTTATGGGTTTTTTTCTCTCTTTGACAGAGTGTGCATTAACTTACTTTCCGGTGACAGCTGACATATTATAATTTTCAGTACTGCTACTGGAATAATTATCTCATATACTTTGCCAGTTGACTGATTCAGTAATAGCAGGGTAAACAAACCAAGAAGTTCAGTAATTGCTACACCAAATAGAAAAAAAATACTGAATTTAAACTCCCCCCATATCAGAAGAAATATTTACAATATGAAGTTTAAGACTACTTTATGATATTCAAGATTACATGTTCCATCTTGGTAAGCACTGCAAACCACAGAAACAGAGCAGCCAATAGCAATGATCAGAGAAAGGCAGTCAGAACAGCAGGAAACACGCTCAGTGAACAGAAAGGAATAAAAAGATGTGACTTACCAGTTGACTGCTTGAAATGTCAAGAATTTTCTCTAGGTCTTTAATATGACGTGTAACCTCTTTCAAGAGCAGCTTCAGTCTGTTTCCAATGACATGTACCTTTTCTTTGGCTTCAAGACAATCCTTGCCTTCAGCATTGACTAGCAATTGGCAAGACATATCTTGCAGTGATGCCACCTTCAACTGAGACTCCAGCAGCTCACGTCTGATTTGCTGTTACCAAGGCAAGCATCAAATTTTTTTAATAGCAGTCAAAAAAAAAAAAAGTAGAACTCCCAAAACTCACCATTTTAAATTAAAGAAATGGAAAAAAAAGAAGAGAAGCAATGAATTTCTAATCTGACAGGAGGATATACAGCAGTCTAGTAATTGCCTGAGATTTAACATCACATGTGCTACTAAGGAAAGAGAGCGGTGTTCCCTACCAAGGCAAAGTCAGTCACTGAAGCTGGTCCCACAGCTCTGTGTTAGCACACAATGTACAGTGGTAACCCTCACGAGAAAGAGAAATCTGATTAGATGTTTTTCTGGTGATGTGTTTTGGGAGAGAAAAGGGTGATTATAGTCCTACCATCAGAAGTCTGTGATGATCCTGCAGTATTTCTGAGTCGAGATTTGGATTGATGGGCACAATCTCATTTTTCCTTCTGTCAATATTCTCCAACCAAAGCAGCAAACCATGGCTCAGTTCGTGGAAATCCTACAAATGATGAATCATGGTTTTAACAGGGTAGCAGAATATTCCAGTCAAACTCAGGTTTTTAATTTGTCCTCTGATACATTCTACTAGCTAAATAAAATGATTTCCAAGAAGTATACAACAGAATATGAGAATACTATTCCAGAGATGACAAATTTTGTAAATATTGGGCTGTAAATACATGTTTTAGGTAACACAGGTGTATTCTTGAGAAAAACATACACCAAAACTGTATGGCTTTCACGGGTAAGTTTCATATGGATCTTGAGCACAGCAGCTAACTAAATGGTCTATATTTTCAGTATATGGGCTGCTGACAATTTGAAATAGGCACAGTACAGACCTGGCACTGTATTAATGCATCCTGCAACGAGCTGCGCCAGTCTTCGATCATGCTGCACACGTGCTCCCAACGCACGTTCATCTGGGACAGGCGCTCCTGGAGCTTCTTGCTCTCCTCACTGTCAGACTGAGTGAACTCTGAGCTGCACAGATTGATGGACAAGATGATTGCTTTGCGGTTATCAATTGCCTTCTGCAGCTCCTTGATGGTAAGACATAGAGGAAGAAAGAATGGAAATTGGTAAATCATGACTTTCAGAAACATAAAGTAGAGAATGCACCACAAGACTGCAGTGCTTTGCCACCAGCAGCTGCAGAAAGGCACCATACTGTAACAGTCCCTTTACTCTGGATATGATGCTTTTGGGCTCACTCTGTGACTCTGCAAATGTTCACTCTTTAACATCTACTAAAACTTTACTGTGAGCATAAACAAGAGCAAGCCAATTAAACTTGTAAAATCTTAAAAGCCTGAAGTCAGAGTTGAATTTTAAAGATCTGGCTCATGTTTCAGATATTTTAAAGACAGAGTAGGTCCAAAAGAATTTAAACATGTAGCACAACTGTATTTTAGCTCACAATAAAACTTTTGCCCTCACTTTTCAGTTTTGCTGATAAACATGAAAACCAACATATTTTGAAGTGGAATCTGCTGTCATCAGTGCTTTAAAATAAAAGCTTTTACTGAGAGAAACAAAAACATACAAAGAGTATAAAGAACTTAAATTTATAGAAGCACAACTTGTATAAAAACTCTGATTTGTTTACATTGGAAGCCACAAAAGAAACCCACCTCCACTGGTTTAGAGGGTACTAATGGGCTTTCAAAGAGACGGTGAGATAAGAACAGGATTCTTATGAAATGCCCCATTTTCCACCTACTTTACAGCATTTACTTAAAAGCACGATGTCAAAGTAACCTCTGCAGTACTTATGGCAGCTATATTTGGATTACAGTGAAGATGAGCATTGACATGCTTCCCGTGGATCACCGCCGGAAAAAGCCTTTACTATCTGTTCACCTCATCCCTGGCATGAGGCACAGTGCATTATGACATTGGGTCACATATTTTCGTGCCCATGCTTGTAAGAAACTAGTAACTGAATGCGAAGTTGTGGACCACCACATTTGCAGATCTTTATAGCTGTGAAATACACAAGAGAGATGGAAGTAGTGTTCAGATTTTGATGCTCCTGAGATGACAGAAGAAGAAAAGGAATGTTGCACAGTGGCATCAAATTTTTCCTATGTTGCACTGGTGACACAGGGTAGGTTACAACACCTTTTGACTCCTTCTCATTCCTCCACACAAAGTAGTAATGTCTCAGCGAGGCATTTCTTTTGAACCAGCTATTTTGTTACCAATTTGAGTAAAAGAGAAGTGATCTAACTTGGCACTTCTTAAAAATTTCATCAATTTGGGTGACATCAGGAGTTATCTGGACATTCTGGGATTACAGAATTGCTGCAGAACTACTATTCCAAAACTTCATTTGGATAGTGGTACATTTTCCTTCCAAAAGGTGATTCAGAAAATCACTTTCCCAGTTACTTTACCTGCAGCAGCCCACAGCGTGGAGAAAACCAGCTGCAATTATTGGCAACCTCTTCAACATACCTGTTGCACTCAGTTTTAGAAGGTAACTTATGGAACAGAGAAATAAAACTCACTTTCAGTTTTTTAATCCTGAGCTCAATAGTTTGTATGTCAGTGCTGAGATCAAGGCGGTGGAGCTTCTCCAGTTCCTCTTCAGTTTCTCCCAACCAAGCCCAGATGCTATTAAGGTCGGAGTTGAACTGCTGCCATTGCTGAAGGTTCTGCTTCATCCTCAGCTCCTTGCTTAGAGCTTGAGCCTGGATTAATTCCCATCTTTCAATGACACCTGGAATTACAAACACCAAATTCAACAAAAGCCAGAAAAACTCACTAGCTTCACACACACACAATTGCATAAACCAAATACTGTTCAGAGCAAAAAGATGCTCTGTAAAAAGCCTAAGCCTCAAACCCTAAGAACTTTAAAAATGAAGTTAGATTGAAGAAAGTGATGTTGGAGGGAAAGAATGAAGAACCTGGATGATTCCAGTCAACAGGCAATTTTATTGCTTTCTAATGTCAGACTTCTATGAGCAGAATTAAGATGATACATGCAGGTCTCTAAAACAGGTTATGCTGGAAAAAAGACATCTTAAATTACCAGACAAGTGCAAACCAGACAAGAAATATTAATACATCTAACTAACCAGGTATTTATTATTTTCATTGGTAGTTGTGCCGATCACTGTTTAATGGTCACACCTCACTACATTTGCCTTAGCTACTGCTGATGCATTGGATAAACACTTGCACTAGAAAGAAATAAATAAGGGACTATTTCTTCTTGCTAGTTATCTTGAAATGTTATGGCAGAAGCTGTATCACTCCATCAACTTAAAATTTACAAATAAAAATCCGCAAAAAAATAAGAGAGACTATATGGGTAGCATATCTTGTCAAGCTAAGAATGAGGATGATGCCTTTATAGTCTCTGGGAATCCATGCTTTCACAATCCATGCTGCCTCTTTTTCTACAGCTGATGTTTAAAATTAGCCCTGTGAATACTTCTATCAGGTGAAAATAAGTTTCTTTACTCTAGGCAGGTAATCTGAGAGGTGAAAGTTAATATTGGAAGAAACAAATGCTGGGCAAGGTGTTTTGTACAGCAATATAAGCAACCTTTTTCATGAGAAATCTTAAAAAAAAAACCCCATTGCATCCACAGGGACCTCCTGAAAGGCTTAGGGTTATGCTTCATGATATGAAGGGGTTCTTAAAATGGACTTGTATGCCTAAACTCTTCATACAGCATACACAAGGAATACTTACTATTCCTTACTATTCCTAACTAAAAATGTTAAACAGACCATGGTAACAGACAGTCATGTAAATATATATGCCAGTAAATAATACCAAGTGTTTATTCAGAAAAGCTTTGCATGTGTGCTGCTTTCCATAATTACTGCTCATCAAATGAACCACATGTTACTTACCAGCTGTTTGTGTTTCAGTACTGTTCATGTTAATGAGACCTGAAAATTTTTCTTCTTCCTCCTTCAGTTTATATCCAAGCCTTCTTACTGAGTCTATGCTTCCACTGCATTCACCCAGCAGTTTCATCTGTGTTAACAAAAAAATATTCCTTTTCAATATGCACCGTACAGGACTAAATGTATGGACAGTGAGAATTACAATACAACTTCCAGAAATTTCCAACAGTAAGTATAAGTGTGAAGAAAAAGATCTATTATTCTAACAATCTGCGCTGATACTATAAAAAAAGTATATGCAGATAATAAAGGCCTAAAGCATAAGTTATACAGAAATAACTTAGCACCATTATGCCAAATTGTTCTAGATGTCTTAGGTGCCATCTTCTCTGATTTTAAGACACTATGGCAAAGACACTAGAAGATTGATAAAGAAAATTAACTTAAATGTGGAAATATTACTATGCATGCAGGCAGATAATTTTTACATTCTGTCCTTAATAAAATTATTTGAATGGCTTAGAGAGAAATTTATCTTTCAGAAAACCTCTCTGAAAAAGCTTTTTAATTAGGGATTCCATACATGTAACCCTGCTTATATGATGCATGCTTATAATTCATTAGCAAGATGAATACTGTGCCTGAAGCTATAAAACATGCTTTTAAAACCAGGGGAATTTCAAACAAGGATATCTTCGTTAGATGGATAAAAACATGTGTGAGAAAGTACTTCTAGACATCTGCAAAAATGTAATAGGAAAATAAATTCCTTAGAGTCATGTTCCTCTAATGTATTTCTTCCTCTAATGCTATTGTAAACACGCTAATAGCATAAACACCAATAGCATGTGGTCAAGGGTAGTAAGCACACAAGTGAGCCTGAGAAGCAGTTACAGCTCATTGCTCTGCTGAAGCAGCTGCATTTCCCTCAATATCTGAGCTAAGCTAAGCTTGGGGTGCATGGGGTGACTGGGGCTCCAAAACACACGCACATATCCTTTGTAAGTGGAATCCAGTTCTGGTCCTGTAGGTGTCTTGCTACGGATGATGTTTTCTGTTTGCTGGATCTGGAAGCGACTGGTGTCCAAGGCCTTGTCCAGCTGTCGGATATGTGCTTCCAGGGCACCTGGTTCACCTGTACCAATACCAAAAAAGAGGGACTGTCACCCCATATTTTCCAAATTTTTTTTGCCTTGCCCAGGCAGAATAGATATTAGGAATACTGTTTAGATTAGACAGTGAAGGAGAAAGGTGGCAGCAGCAGTATGAGTGGTACAATGTCAAAGCTAAGTGATAACTGGTTACATTAGAGAGTGTTAGCAAAAGATTATACCAATGAACAAGCTTGCCATAAGAATACTATAGAAGAGTCCACAGTTTAAAGTAGGCTTGAAAATAATTCTAAAGTGGCTTTTCCCCTATATTGAATGCCTTGTCTTTTTTTAAAGAGAAAGTTCTCAGCAAAGCATACTCTAACCTCACTGATTTTGGGAAGCACCTTGCTCCCTTTCACAAGCACTGTCAAATTAACCCCCATAACCCAAATCCCCATTTTTATGATCTAAATCCATGTAAAAATTTGGTAGCTTCATTTCTCTTTGTATTATTTCTCCCCACTAAAAAGCAGTAGAATTTGCATCTGCATGAAAGGATCCTATTTGTATACAATTTTAGAGACTAAAAGTGGCCTCACAAATGCTAAGTGATACTGTTATAATCATATTGTCAAAATCCATAGATGACTGGACATCTTGGAGGCCTGCAGCAAGTAGTCCATGACTGCTTTGGGCAACCACGCTAAGGAGCAAAATATATAGCATTTTTCCAATTATGTACTTGACAAAGATCATGCTTAACATATCTGCAAGATGGAATTATTCATTCAAGCTATTGGGAATCAATATCAATGTTTTTGAAGAAGGACTAACTTGTAGTTTCCTTGTAGGGGTCAGCTGAATTTTGTGATATAAATTAGCTACAGACAATGCTAATGTGAAGCAGGTTGCAGCCTAGAGGACCCCATGAGATCCTTCTTATCCATATTCTATCACTATGCCTGATTTCCATCTGTTTACAAAGACAGTTTGAATTTATTCCTAAAGACACAATAAGAAACACGAATAGAGAAGGAGAGCCTTCTGTCCACTGAATTACAGAAAACTGAGTCTCTTGGATGATTAATCTTTTTTCATATATAACACCATCTCACCCCAAATGGACAGGACAAAGTGCTCAATATTGCTTTTTGCTCATTACTTTAAAAAAATTTTCACGGGTCAGAAAACTAAACACACTTTTCCCATAAGTACTGCTATTACTCATACCCTTAATAACATTATTTCACTAATTTGGAGAGTAAATAGAAATGGATGGTGAACCTAAGGCTTGTGTCACAGACACTAAGATTTTAATTGTTTGCTTATAGCAATGAAGTCATTATTTAAGAAGAGGAAAACTGTGAAATCATGAGAAAAAGTATTTGCAAATGCATCTTTTTCCTCCAAGAGAGTAATCAAAAAATGAGAAAAAAGGTTTAATGTTGTGCAATGTGAAAAGAAAATTTTCCAGTATATGAGACTAAGATAAAGACAGTACCTCAACTTGACATTTTGATCACATGAAACAACAACTAAACTAAAAGCTTATACCTGCATGATAATCCAAGATGTGGCTGTGTTAAAAAAAATAATACGCAAATCTGAAAAATTAGGTATTGTTCTATACCTTTTCCTTCTGCCTTAAGATGTAACTATGTATTAAAGTCCAGTTGATGGACACCAGAGAAAAAAGACCAATAAGATCAGGATCAGTTTAGTTTAGTTAGCCAAGGTCGGAGGGCTAAGACTTCAGACATCATTGTTTCATCCATACCCCCAATGGTACCTTTAAGCAAAGTAATAAAGCAGGAGGATACTTCTAAGTTAATATGTCAATGCTGCCATGTAAGAAATATTTATCTTGTAAGTTGTGAAAAGATAGCAGATGCTAGGAGAAGAGAAAGAAGTTACACTTGTGCACCATGGTATTTGCATCTGGCTATGCTTAGTCTTTTATGATGCCTACCAGAGATGTTTTTGAGGGCGTTTTCTGTGAGTGCTACATAGGCCTCAAGAGTTTCAGGGATCTCTACATCTGAAAAAATAAAAGCACACTCTGAATTGATGGCTCCTTACAGCAGGAGTCCTTTTCATGGGATGGATTAATTAAATTGTTCCAATAGCAAACATTCTCTCTAGAGAAGGAAAAAGATGAAGACTGAAACACAGGGAGGCTGCTATAAAATCTCTTAAGATCCAGGCAAACCTGACTATTCCCAGAGCAACGACCTGGAAAGCAAAGGACAGCCACAAGATCAGAGTAAAATACACTGGTATGTCTTATCCCACAGCTAGCTCCATTTGGGCACTCTCACTTGTAAAGATTTATTACACAAAGCACAAACACTTAGAAAAGATTTCTAACTTCACTGCAGAACAAGACCCAAGATCCCACCTCAGACTAAACACTCATTTGCTGGAGTCTTGCCTGTATCAGGGCAGAGTTAGGATTTACTTAAACACTTGATGATTTTCTCTGTGGGTCTCTTCCACAGCATTTCTTCATTAGTTTGTTCTGTACTTCTTGCCATATCCAGTATAGCTTCTTCTAGTCAGAATAACTTAGGAGGCAGGGCTGTTACAGATGACATATCCCATCTGGCAGGCCTCACGCATAGATACACAGCCAATTCCCTGCCATATCATGTGCGCCTCTGCCATTTTCCAAGGCTGTCGTCATCCAGGAATCTCCATCACTGTCTCTAAGGCCAGAGGGCCACTGAGATCACTTAGGAAACGCTATTTAAAGTCATCAGGGGCTATTTAAAGTACTTTTCCATGAGAATCCTGGCCACACATATAACATTTGCCTTTCTCTTACTCGTAGAAAACAGAGCACTCAGTCTGCCACCATACCTGCTATGCCAGCTGCTCCTCTCAGGTAGAAGTCTTTTTCTTGTTCTCCGTCTTCTTCTGAGTGCAGCGTCCGTGAAACGGCTGTCTCCAGGTCCCTGCTGAGATCGTAGTCATGATCCCACTCCAGGGGGATGGAGTCCACGCTCGCAGGGGTATCTCGCCCCGATCGCTCGCTCCTCAGTGGCTGGGAAAGAGGCAGCGAAAGGTTGGAAGAGGGGTGCGGGGAGAGAACGCTGTCCGCAGATTTGTCATGCCAGCGTATGTCAGAGAGATCTGCTGATTCATCCAGATCCACCTCTCTGTCTGAGAGGTCGTGCTCGTCATCTGTTAGCTAGAAGCATAATGCAAACAGAAGCGATCAATGGAACGTGCAGAGGCACCGCGTGGTCAGCCTGGGTCAGTGAAATAAAGCAGCATTAGGTGACAGGCACACTGGTGGGGTTTGCATTTTGCACATTTCCTTTGGCAGCTTCCCTTCATTATTTTTAAGGTGTACTAAAAATCCAAAATAACAAAGAAGATCACAATGCCAGCTCATTTTAATTACTTGAGGCACATAAAGTCTCACATAAGGCAAATATCTCCAGACTTTTACTGATATTACTTCAATGCAAATATTAGCTTAGAAAAATGTCTGGAATCAATTCATAGAAAACATAAGTGATCTTTATCATGAGTATTACTCTTACTGTGTTATTTCATATTTTCAACCCCCTGTATTTTGTTCTTTTCATTCAGCAGGACTTGAGCTATCAAAAATTGTTTTCCTTTCACTTTCTCCTTTTGTTTTCCTTTTCCACTTTTGAGCTTGTGTTCAATTCTGGAGATAAATTTCTGTCTCTTCTGATGAGAAAAATCATTTTATCATTGTGTTTTTTTTTAAAAACAGCTCACTAAGTTGCCAGTCAAACTATGTGACAGTGCAGGGAGATGTTCTTATGATTAGTACCACAGCGCTACTCCCATGAATAAAGTTTTATAAATCTCCAATTTGCATGCATTTCCAGGATGATTTACAGAAATTCCTGATCTTGTCAGCTTGCTCTCTGAACAGGACACAAATAGCATGTAATGGAAAGGCGGCAGATGGTCAGGGTTGCAAGAAAATTTAACCACAGGACATTTGGAAAGTTCCTTAGGTTTCATTTCAACATCTTTCCTCATTTTCACATTTGTAAATTGGCAATGGACCAAACAAGTAAAAACATATGTAAATATACACACAGGAAGGCGGATAAGCTTCTTGTGATAGCGCTCCACACGCCCGAAGACCTCTTGGCAGTAGCGACGCAGCTCATCTAGCTCTTCTTCAATCACAGCTGCATCCAGGGGCTCACTTTTCTCAATGAGTTGCTCACCTTGCACAATTATCTGCTCAATTTTGTTGTTGTTCAGGGAAATTTCTTGCTGGAAAGCCTGTGTAAAAGAAAAGCCCATGCTTTATCAACAACAACACGACAACAATGTGGGTAATTAAAAATCCAAGTATTAGGTGTTTTATAGAAAGAACGGTGTGGGTAACAAACAGGGATTGTGCCAAATACTCTTATCATGAACAACAATGAGCAAATAAATTAAATTTAGTGTTCCACAGTCTTTCAAGCCAAAACCAGTGATACTTCATGGTTTACCACCTCATTCCTTACTTGTTGAATTTGGAAAGAAATCTCGTCTCTAAACAAGCCATACAAATGATCAAATGTCTAGAATGAACAGAGATGCTAAATCTAGCACAGTGGAATTTTGGATAATGTGGCATTTGGTATTGCTCTCTCCAGAGAAGGAGTTTTCTGATGTATAAATGCTTGAGAACTGTAGTAATTATTAGATATTAGCAATAATGAAGACCTTACATAAATATTTTTTATTAATATTTCCTATTTTGATGCAGGAAAGTACACTATCACCCCTGGTTTTTCTTTTTACATTTTTCATAGATCAAAGATTTTCTATTTTGACAGAGAAGTACATATTGGAATTTGACATAATTCATGACTTTTGAGGTTGAAGTCTTGGCCTGCAAGTAAAGGAATCATGTCAGGCTGCATTTCTGCATAATGTTTCTTAAAATTCTTTTCTCACCATCATGTTTTTTTCCTCCTCCCTTCTTTCATCCCTCCTTCTGTAACTATCCATTCTTTACATTTTTCATGTATCTATCATTCTTTACCTTAAGTTGCTTTATCTTTGCTTGGACATCACACTCTGAGAAATGCTCAATGTTGGTGAGCTGCAGGTCCATCTCTGTCAGCCATACCAGGATGCTGTCACGTGCTGTTTCAAACTCCTCCCGCTGGCCAATAAAATGCTGGAGAGTGGAAAATTGAGTGGCATGAAATGACCAGAAACATGAAAACCCTCAGCAATACTAGGAAAACTACTTTCATCCCCATCAAACCCAATTTAAACTCAGTACACCTTCTTTTTTAATTTCTTACATGCTTTCTGAGGTTCCTTTTTAAGTAACACCATCTAGAGCTGCAATTAGCTGACCTAAGAAAGTTATCTTCTGTGAGGAAGGTGGTGTTTGATGTCACCAAGCATTTGCCTACATTCTATTTGTTTACTTTGGACTAAGTGAACTGATGAGCTTCCTTCCTCTCCCAAAGGTAGAAGTCCCCTCAAAAACACTGTGCAAATGCATTAAACTGAAAGCTGCTGAAGTACCCTTCATTCATAACTAGAGCAGTGAAACTGAAGTCTTAAAAATGGAATACTTTTAGCCTGCGTAGGATGGAGGTAACTCTCTTTTGTAGATTGTCCCATCTCTGGTTCCCCTCATGAACCATCTGCTTGAGGCTGCCGTCAGAGTCAGTGCGGTTCTCCCGTGCCAGGCGCCGATACTGCTTATTGATCAGCTCCAGCTGAGTCAGGCTTTCATGCACCTGTCTCTGGAATGCCTAAAGCAGTAGGAACAAAAGACACCTTCAGAATTTTAATTACTGAAATCGGGATACATATACAGATCTCTTGCCTTATTTTGACCCTTCTTCTGCACTCTGACTTATGTAAGCCAATAAATTCCACTAGTTGGAGACATCTCCTGTGGGCTACCCTATAGAGATGCTGCCTTCTGATTAAAAAAAGCAAAACCAAAAAAAACAAAAATCCCCAAAAAGTTCATAAAACTTAGGTGATTCACTGAATGAGAAATTGCAACATGAATATCCATTACAAAGGCAAAATCAGTGTAAGAAAACCAGCTCCTCCTTCTGTGAAATTATATGCTTCAGTATTTGAGAACAGAAGTACAAACAATGAACATGAAACTCTTAAAAAAAAAAGGAACAGAAATCCAAGATTCCTGTGGATTCATTGGATTTCTTTTCACATATTGAATTTGCTGAAATGCAAACATTGAAGAGATTTGAGCAATTGTTTATTCTGAAACATGGTACTAAATGAGACATTTTTTATATTTAGTGTACTGGTGTGCAAGTAAGTTGTCTTATAATATTCACAGAAAAGAAAATGTCACTCATATCCATGCCAACTTATGTCTGGGCAAATGTTTGCAGCATGTACTTTTGGTGTTTTTGGACTCTGCTGTTACAAGAGCCACAGACATGCAGCTGAGGTGCACAGGTGACTTAGCCCATGGCTTTTATGTGGTGACTAGTAATCATGAAGCTTGGAGGAAGCACCTTGTAAAGAAATTACTGAATTAATAATACTGTTACTTCTACTACTATTACCACCACCACCACCAGAATATTTTTTCAAAAATTCTACTTGTTTTTACCTTGTCACATCACCAAAATAGAAAAGCAACCAAAGGAAGACCTAAAAACCTAGATTACACCAGCTCTCTTTTGAATACAAGTAGGGTTTGGATCCCACTGTAGTTCTACAAACTTGCTGTCTGATATTCCTCACAATGCAATAAAACAGTCAATCTCTTCCAAAATGAGACACCTCCCTTAATAAGGACAATAGAACTGGAATATGTTATATACTTCTGTAGAGAAATTTTAATTAAAACCCTGAGTTTTCTATGTAAAAAGATATACACTTCATATTGCACCATTCAAAGCTATAATGAGATAAGCACATTTCTGCTATAATACCAGACAACAAAGTAAACAAACTGGTTGGAAAAAAGATCAGATTGTGCAGAGTCCTCTCAATGTAATTATTCTCTGCACTGAATGGCCATCAAATTGGGTACAGAACAACCAAAAAGGAGCAAATGCACTTGCAGCTAGGGTGAGATAATCAGTAGAACTAAATTAATTTAAAATTGCACAAGTATTCCTCTATTAGAGGCACAATTCTGACTGTATTTACTAGGATAATGAAATCTAAAAGTGTGCAGTTGCTGTTTCACCTGTTACCAAGTCTTCTCCAGCAAAAGAACAGCTGTTTATTTGCCTTCCATTTTTTCATCTCATCTACACAAGAATTCATCTGTTGCATTCCTTCCTGTTACCTCTTTCCAAATTCTCCATAAACTACTGGAGAGAAAGGAGTTTGGTTTTGTACAGTGAAGTCAGTGAGAGCTATCTTTGACCTTTGTGCTCAAGAATTGAAAGGTTCCTATATGGTCTGATGAGTTCTTTTTGTTATGTGTTGCTTTTTTATTTAAAGTGCAGATATGGAGAAGAAAATAAAATTTGAAAAATGCCTAGTTAAAGCAGAAACCTGCTTCTGTTAGTATTTTTAAGTGGCTGACTTCATACTGAATTCACAGTAAAGCTGCTGAATGCCACTGGATTTGAAAACCATGTTCTCTTCCTGCTATTTGGTAGGCAAAGAAATCAAGTGCTCAGGAGAAAAAAAAAAAGAAAAAAAAAAGAAGGAGAAAAGAGAAAGAACCAAACTAAAGAACCAAAAGGAGGCTTTTGGAGAGGCTACACTGTTCTCTTTTCATCTTGTTCCTGCTGACACTCTACAGACAGTAAAAAATGCACAAGTCTGCTGCAGAGGAAAGGTCGCCATAACAGCTGAGGTGCAGTAAAACAGACTTTGGACAAAGTCAATTCAGCTGTAAAAATCAAAGAGTCAATTTACTTATGGTACAGCTTCTCATACAGAGACTTACTAAGTAAGAGATTTAAATCCTGATCACCACATAGAGGGACAATGAGAAAGAGCTCTGAGGCAGAGTCTTTGGGTCCAGGAAGCAAACATTTCTATACTATGGCAATCTACCTGGCCATAATGAAGCCTGTCTGAAACCAAAACCTGGCCAGTACATTCATAAATGTGAATGGCAATTACAGAACACAGTACTTCACAGTTTATGTTTTTGATTTAACTGTTAAACCAAAACCTATCAACAGCATTTGGACACTGTTTAAAATTTGCATTTCTTCTTCAAAACAAATACTTTACAGTGTCTGATTGTTTACAGAATTGCCTAAATAATTTGTTCTCTTTCTTCTCTCCCATCTTGACACAGTCTTTGCAAATATGAATCCAAGCAAAACATTTTCCTCTGTGACTCACCAGGTGATGTATGTGTGTGCTTTACACACAGGTTTACAGTCCCTTGCAACTGTGAGACAAGCCCTCACATTGTAGTGGACACAACAGAGTCATGTAACAAGCTCCTAAGCACTGGCCAAAGGGACAGCTTCTCAGTTTTGAAGCATGCTGAGATTTTTTAAATCACAGGGGACACAATGTGGACATATAGCAATATTTGCATGAACATGAATTTCAATTAAAAGGATCCAAAGGAGGATATTCTGCATCATAGGAGAGACTTCAGAGAGCTATCTTCAGAGAGTTATGGAAATTAGGGGAGGGATAAAATCAAAGCAAAAGCAAGAACATGCAGCATGCATTTGAAGAGGCACTTGGAGAAGGGAGATTTAGGAAGGCTCTGGAACTCTGGGCATACTAAAAAGTTGCAGAAATTAAAAAGGTGAGGAATTTGGCTTTTGTGAACAAACAGTGGAAGTACCTCCAGTTGCCACTTTCCACTGTCTTTTTATCTTAGGAACCTGCTACTGAGAACAGCTACAAAATCATCAACTCCACTTTATTAATACAGCATCTCTGCTGTAACTTGGTTATGGGAAGGAAGAACACCAGCTGGCTGCTGCAATGTGATCAGTAGGTATTGAATTTCAACCACTATAAATCACCTCAAATTTCTTCAGTTCTTCCTTAGCAACAGTGTAAAGCACACCAGAGGAGCTTGGGAAAGCAGCTGTTCTCTCAGAGGTTTTTAGCCACTCTTCAAATCTAGAGTAGTCATCCAAAAATTTTTGCCATAGCCGCCAGGTCTCTTCAATTCTAAAACAGATAACAGAAAATTAGAGAATGCTTGAACTGATGGCCAGTTGACCTACAGAACTTTAACTTGTCATCTGCAACAGCAAACCAGCACTGCACCAGACAATAACTGACTAACAATCTAACTCAGCCAGCCAGACTGATAAACAGACCACAGGGAAGGCTGGCTCATTCCAGACTGAGCTAGAATAAGATGAAGGCATTTTTTTTAATGCATCTAATTTTGGAATCAGTATTAAAAAAAGTTTTAAGTTTGTAATAGGAGTTCTAAAAAGCTGAGCACACACTAAATAACTTCTGAAATGCAGTGCCAGTGACATCAGTAAAGCTGTTCATTAATACAAATAACTGTTTCTAGTACAATAAAGATCCTAAATACTGATAGCTCAGTTAATGTACCAGTACAAATCCACCAAAGCATAATGTGTACATTCTAAGAAAATAAAATAGTTCCATGCATAGTTCCACATTAACTTAAAATAGTTCTGAATTGATGTGTTGGATACAAAGTTATGAAAGCCCATGTATGTTCATGACAGACTATGTCAAAGATACAACCTGTAAATGTAGTTCTAAGTAGATCTTATAACATAGAACTTACAGATATATGCAATTGCTATTCAAGAATTTCCATGGCAATAGAATAAAATTACTTAAAGATATGAATCTATGGATATAGATTCAAACCTAAAAGCAATACATCTTTTGCAAAAAATAAACAAGAAACTTTACTAAATACATTAAGAATATCCCACAAAATGAAAGATCATAAAATGTTCAATTCAGCATTTAGAAACATCAAATTCTTCCTAGAGTTTTTTATATGACTGTATAAACATGACAGAAATAAGTTTCATAACTTTAAAACTTAAAAAAATATCTTAAATATAGGAGTTAAAATCTGTAAACGTCTCATTACTAAGTCAGCACATAGTACATAGCATTGCCTCAATCATTATTGCTGTTAAAATCACCACACTATCCTGTGTGAGAATAGAAAACAATGAATTTTCTGGATATGATGGTCTAAGCATGTGCAGTTACCCAGACTACACTCAAAAATCCTGGGTGCTGTGGCCCTCATTTGCTCAGCACAGCTAAGGTGGACAGGTGAAGAAATTCCATGGAAGTGCTCAGTCCTAAAATTCTTCCAAATGAACAAACTAAGACATAAGAGAAACTGCTGAGGAACACCAACTACACATAAACCCTAATACCTGGAATAACATTTCACCCTTCCAATAACTATTTTCTGTAGTTCTTGAGTAAATTTAAGTGTTATAACCTCCCTTTTATGTAATTTTTTCCAAATCTCTTGGAGTCATTGCTATCATATAAACTTTCTCTAGTTTCTCTGTCATCCTATCTACGAAGCATGGGAAATGATAAATAATTCTACTGAAGGACTTGTTAGTGAAATTTGATGATTGTTACCTGTACTTTGTATAAAGGCATGTGCAACTCAAAATTTCATTTTTTTCATAGAGGCATGGCAGGTATTGGCTTCTACTCAGTGAATGATCTTTTTCTGAACCTTACACTCTTTTATTCAGTACTTCACCCATATAATATACATCACATCCTGTATTTCAGAAGGAAATACTAATCTGTAGGTGTTTTAGACTTACTTAAGTCGCCTTTCCATTGACATTGCACAAATATTTCTCCACCTTCTGTCCAGATTGCGAGTAGCCTGCTGGATGGAGTCACACTCTGCTTCTGTGGCACAAGCATCACAGTCATGAAGAAGTACTTCACACAGATTGAGAACAGATGCCACGCCAGTGCTGTGTTTCTCTATGTCCCTCTGGAGTTCCTGCAGGTGAAGAGATTAGTTCTTAAGAGAAATTGCTAAACATGCATCCATGCAAATGTATTTATCTTTCACTCATTTAAAAAGAGAAAAAAGCTTGCAAACAGAGGAAAAACATCCAGTAATACCAGTTAAGAGAGTGCATCTACGCAAGTGGTGATGCAATGGTCAATGAAGCCAGGAGAACCTGGCAGCATGCACAGCTCTCCCAGGGACTACCAACACCAAACCATCAACTGGGACAAACTGCCAGAGCTCTGCATGCTCAGCTGAGCATCTTTCACACACATTTAATCAACATCACCAATAAATGGTAGAATTATTCTCAGCCCTTTCCCATTATCACAGAGAATGTAAAGCAGAAGTTAGTAAGAGAATTGTGACAAGGAAGTACATTCTAATGTACTGCATGGGTTTGGCAGAGGGACCCTTCATGAACATGCTGCTCCCGACATGAGATAGCTCCAAAGTGGCACGTTTGACATGGAAATTGGCAGCAGCATGTGTTGAACACTGCATGTGTTAGAGATTTTTCTTCCTTCAAGTTTCCAGTTCTATAGTATTTTAATTGGAAATGGAAAATGAAAATTTCAGACACCTAAAGAAAATGCACTCACACTGTCTTAGCACTTATTATATATGATCAGTATTATTCTTCCTGATGGTTTCTTGGTTCAATGGTTTGCTCTACACTGGTGATAATGTTTCCTCTAGAACTAATATTTCACCTTAGTTTTGATCTCCAGATTCAAGTTAAGACTAACCACAGAAGTAACTGGCTGTTGCTGTTGGATCAGTGCTATGAAAAGAAACTCTGTTTGAATTTTGTCTACATTTGTAATATATCATCAGAATATTAGATGGAAAAATCAGTATGGACAGTAACAAAGCCAAGACAACCTAATTCCAATTCTGACAAAGAAATAATAATGTAACTGCATGAAAAAGTGCTATATTGCATCTAGAACACTAGGTTAAATTCTGATTCAGGTGAAGAAAGGAACCAACAGGACAATTAGAGATGTGGATGTTTACGTAGGAGAATGTGGCAGCTTGAGTATGATTAGGGATAAACTGCTCTATAATTTTGCAATTGAAGTAAATTGGCATGCAAAGGGAAATACTGTGTCAATACATTGTGTCTACATATATTTAATGTCTAACTAGAGGAACTTTCCTTACAGCTAGCAACATGACCTGAAAATGTCTTTCAGCAGGAAATGAGATCTAAATGTCAAATTAAAAAACAGGAAATTTGAAATAGAGCAAGGTCGATCTATACAAACCATTTTTTTTGGTTGCTTGTAATAACTGGGCTTTCACTTAATGAAGTACTCTAGCTCATCTTCTCAACTAGAAAGTTATTTCGTAAACATCTACTTGACAACATTGAGTGGAAAATCACAATCTTTTATTCCTCAGCAATGGCCCTCTCACTTCACTTGCCTGAAAAATACTTTCATTGTGATGTCAAAATGCTTATTTTTCTTTCTATCTGCCCTGAACTAATATAGAAGGGTGGATTCTATAATCAGATGTCACCCTTTATGAAACACACACTCCAGACAGCTATGAGACTTGAGGTTAAGTAAGTTCAGGTAACATGATCTCCTTTCTAATGTTTTGGTGTAAAGCAGTAGTGAGAACTATGGGTCCTAAGCATTCCTAAGAATTACACTTTTTTAATTCACCTACAGAACATTTCCACAAGCAATGTCTAGACTATTTCTTCTCCATAGTCAAATATTTATTTCCCAGATTTTAAAATATATTATGTTTATTAGAGAACATTAAGCCTTTGGGTTAGTTCACAAAGGAGTGTCACTTTTATGCACTGCTGTCACCCATACACAACCTCCTCTTTAATTTATTTGCCCAGAAGCAAACATCATTTTTTTTCATATTTCAAGAGGTAGGAGATTGAGAAAATAAACAAACAAGTAATTCTTTAAATGAAGTTCATTACCCCAGAAAAATACTGCATTGAAGTTACCCTACCTTCCCCCAGGATATCCAGATTCAACTGCATTTTTAATTTCACTACAGACCAAATCTGAAAAGCTGATGCTTGATTGAAGTAGATGCTGAGAAGTAGATAATGGAGTTTCATAAATGGAATTTGTCCCTCCTGTTTCACAACATAACATCTCTGACCTAATTTTGTATATGAACAACTGGGAAGATAACATGATCTCAGTGGAAGATCAAACATGGAAAAGAACACAAAGTCACTAACAGAAGAGACAGGGAACAAAGTATTTGAGAAGGTAGCCTTCTGAGGTGTAGTGGATAGTGATACAGCCTCCAACTAATAAAAATACTGGTTGCCATGCATTGAAAGTGGGTGGGGTTTTAAAACTATTATTATTATAACCATGTCTTGTATTGTTCGATTATCAAATCATCACCATGTTTCCAAATACAGCATCCTCCCATGGTAAGATTCACCTCCATTTCTCCCCTTTAAAATTCAAATTAAACCACTCTCACTTCTACAGAATATCACTGCATGCTGTCACCACAAGGAAACAGTGGAAGGCAGAGATATACCAGTCTCTGTGCCCAAAATAAATCCGCCAACAAGTGGTTGTAACAAACTATGGGATGTTTGCATAGGGATTCAAGTAAATAATCTCAACTGTCTACTTTATTGGTAGCAATGTTTAGCCCTTCCCAGCACTTTATTGTCTTAGAAACACCATTCATTACTGATGCTTCTGCATTATAAATTATTATCCTTAAGTAAATTCCATATAAAATATTAATAAGTATTTTTGAACAAAGCAGTAGCAAATCAGTTGAGGAGCTGGAAAAAACTCTAAGGGAGTTCTTGGCTCTCAGTTCTACGCTCAGCTTAAAGGAGCAAAATGCCCATTTGTACTCTTCATAAATTATCCACAAAATATCCTATCTTTCTTCTTCCCACACAATTTTTTCTTCTCTTTCTCCTCCAGGAGAACATCTAACTCCTCTCCAGTGGGAAACAGAAAGCTATTTTTTCCAATAAATAACCAACAGAAACACAAAGGACAGCAGTTCTCTCCAGCAATGTGCTTCTTATGTAAAACTACACTGGGCAGTGAAGTATAACAGGAAGGAGAAAGTATAGTAAATTATCTTAGAAGTAACATTACTTTCAATGCCAAAAACTGGCTGAATTCACATATTTTTACATATTTTAATCTAGCACTGCATAAAGGCTTTGTGTAGTATAAACCAACCAATTTTAACTTCACATGTATAGCTCATGCATCTTTGCGTGCAAAGTGACTCTCAAACAAGCTGCAAAATAAAACTGAGTTAGAAAGGTTGCTCAAAATAGTCATTTTCAAGCATTTGCAAAATTTGCAAGGTCTAATAGGTGTCAGTTTTGCCTCTGGGAACAGACAATTCAAACAAACAAAAACCACAAGCCCCAAAGGAAAACAATTGCAATAACTTGTTCAGGTTACATCTCTTGGTGCCTTACCTTTCTTGGCAATGTCAATCAGCTCCTGGCGGATTCGATGTCAAGGCCAGCAGAAGGCTCTATAAGTGACACAGTAAGTACCACTTGCCTTGATATTTAAGCATTTTGCCTGATGCCCTCTCAACTGACCTGGGTATGGGCAGCCCAGGGACACTCTACTTTGGCTCTCCCCATGTCACTGTTCACCTGGTAAGTGTGTTGTATTTTACCTGCTGCTCATTTAGCTTCCTTTGTATCTCCTCAGAGTCACAAGTTTCATAGACGATAGGTTTGGACAGCTCTGACTCAATGTGGGCAAGCCAAGATCTCAGACTACTCATGTTTTTATCCAGCTGCTGCACTGCAACAAGGGTTTCCTTCAACTTCTTTACCCTGTAAAGAAAAAGAAATGGCAGTGTTAAGTACACCTTGAAGGAAAATTTTCACAGCATGTGTTTCAGGAAGTTTTCAGAGAAACTTCACTTAGATGGTGAGTTCTTCTGTAATGTCTTCCTTTATTATGTAGCAGAAGTATATTACATGTGCATTGAGTCCTGCATTCATAGCTGCTGGTTGAGTGCTTATGAATGCCACAAAACATTTTCAAAGCTTCTGCACCTTTAACAGTTGACCCCCCAAAACCATCTAAGTAATTTAGATGGTTGTGTATTTGACCAATAGATGACAACTGCTCTTCTTGGACCACAAATAACTTATCCATGTACTGGTGGGAGAGTGCACTGAGTGAACAGGCCTTTTTCACAGCCATGAAAACACTGAACTAAGTAACACAGAAGATTTGGGTTGGAAGAGATCTTTAAAAGTCCTCTAGTCTACCTGCTCTGCAATGAGCAAGGACATCTTCAACTAGTTCAGGTTGTTCAGAGCCCCATCCAGCCTGACCTTTAACATTCCTAGCAAGGGGGCACCATCTGGGCAACCTCTGTGATCAATCTGTTCCAGGGTGAAGACTTGCCCTTGAATAAATAAGTTTCAGAGCAAGAAGTTCAGCTCAGAACTTGGGGAGAATTCTTGAATTCCAAGGGCTGCTTTAAGTTGGTGTTATTGGATTATTTCAGGTTTAAACAGATGAAATTGGAATGGAACTGCATAGTGATTTCTAACTAGTATTTTTCTTGGAATCCTGACCCTGGAAGACCAATGAGCAGAAAAAACTAAATAGATTTCTGTTTGTTTGTGATTTTTTTTTTTAATCAAGAGCGCATTAAGCTTAGCGATTGAATAAATTCAAGTAAACTTTCCTTCTATCTGAAATAATTTTTCCTCCAATCTGTTTGAACTGCAAAACTGTCCTTCAGTAATTCTCTCCTTCCTATTCCCGTGTTTCATAACATACATTATTAGTGAATTCTGATTTTTTGTCTAAGCTCTTTTTCCCTGTTTGTGTGGTACCAAAAACAATCTTGAGTAACGTTCCCTTTTATACTCCTATTGCTCTTCTACTTAAGTGTCTGAATACCAGAAAGGTTTAAGAGATGAGTGCCGTTGGGAACAGACTGACTAAATTGGGTTGAAAAATACAAGACTGCCAGGTTTGTTAAGGAAACAAAATGCCACCTGACTATCCTATAATTCAAATTAAGCAGTTCAGATTTTTCTTGCTTAACCAGCAAATTTATCAAGTGCTTCCATACTGAAAGCAGTAGTTGCAGTTGACCAACTAAGAAAATCAAAGAGATATTAATGTCATCTTAAAAAAAAAAAAAGTTAAATATTTCCATTTTTCTTCTCTTTATAGTCCTCCCTTTAGCTCACAGATGGTTAAACTGTAGTTCTTTATTAGCTAAAAACCCTTAAGAACAGTCCAAATACAGCTTCCTTGCTGGAGACTCATGACCAACAGCTGTAGGGTTTTGATCTGTAAAAAAACCTCACCTGGTAACTGGAAAAAAATCTGGGCAATGTGAAAACCTGTCTATGATGGGCCTGAAATCAATACAATTATGCTGAAAGACTGCCTTAGTGCTCATCATGAGGCTATGTATCATAACACAGCCATGTGTTTAGGCCTAGGGAGATGGTAGGAGAACACCCACTGAGGGCACCCTCTCCTTGTCACCTCTGGTTCTACATACAATGTTTTGTGGGTTTGAACCAACTGAAACTTGCTCATAGGGTGACCAAGAAAGTTGGTTATCACCCTTCTAGAAGGCACATACAGCTTTTCAATCTCCGACATTATGAAAAGGAGAGAAATCCTGCCCATTTTCTGCTTATATTTTCAAGGCTCAATGCTACTGATCTTTTGGAGGCCTGCTGGAGTAGGAAAGGGAACAATGAGTCATGCCAGCCCTGTGGAGAAGCAATGTCACTCGATTATCAGCAAGACCAAGCTGTGGACCAGGATTTTTTTGTTTGGAATTGTGTGTACTCTAATCTCCATGCTGGATTTCATCTACATTTTGCCTACAGCAACTATAAAAAGTCCATCTTTTAGAAAGTGCCCTCTGCCTCAGGCAAACTGCACAGAAACACATCCCTGACAGAGCATAAAAAATAGTCCGGGCCAACTACCACTATTTTCAGTCACATGATCTAAGTTACTTCAGAGAGAGAAAGAAAACCAATGTGACATACTAAAAGAACACTCCAACCAAACCCAAAAACCCAAACCCTCCAGATCCCTTCCTGTACCCCCACTACATCTACCCTTTACACTGTTTTTTTTTTTTTTTACTGAGTTTAACATAAGAGGTTCCTTGCCCGTGGTACAAATAGAAACAAATAAACAAGTGCTTCTTTGAGTCTGCTGAGATTTTTTTTTGACTGAACTGCAGTACAGTGTTGTGCCTCCGGCTACACTGAAAGCATATCTGTGATCAAATAATAGATGCAATCCATCATGTCTGAGAGTTTTCCTTCTGAATTTCAGCAAGAAAAGCTGCCTATGCTCTAAAAGCTCTGCTTAAGAGAAAAAGATCAAATTTAAAATCTTAAAATCAGGTATGTGGGATCCCTAGCCAAGTGTGATTTTGATGTTTTGAGATTTCATTTGCAAGATTATGTTTCATGTCTTAATGATTCCAAGATTATGTTTCATGTCTTAATGATTCCAATAATCATTTCATGCTTTTGTTGCAGCACCAGACAGCACAGTAACTGCACATGTTACTGTGAGAGATTTGAGATAACTTTCCTCCTTGATAATAAAAATTCTGCACTGAAATCAAAGGGTTGGAAGCATGACACAGTTGGTTAAAGGTTGTTTTTCATAAAACACACACCCCAGTCTTGTTACATTTTACAAATACTTAAACTCTTAGAAAGGAAAATACAGCAGAATTCAATTGTTTTCAAGGTTTACTGATGAAAAATCATCTAACAATTTGAATGGGCTTATGATACTTATATTTTCATGTTCCAATTAATGTGCCTCAATTTCCGCAAGAAACCAATAACTTTAGATTGTCTGTTAATAATGTCTATTATTCTACACTGGGCAAAGACAGTGGGAAAACAACTTGGAGCCAAAATTAAGCACACATGTATTTAATTCAACTAGTCCTAAAGAAGAAAATCTTAGATTCCACTTAAATCTAAACGGGAACAATCCTGTAAGTACAGAAAAATGCATCATATAGAAGTCATAACTACTGCATTAGTCATTTAGACAGCTGCTTACTAATATTAAACTTTAAAAGCAACATGAAAAAAGTCAGTAAGAGCATGTTGGCTAAGTCTGTACAGTACACACCAGAAAACAGAAAAGGTGCTTTTAAAAAAAATATCTACTTGGAACAGCAGACAAAGTTTAAAGAAACACTCTGAAATAGTGAAAAATGTTGCGCTATTAAAATCGGCTTTGAAAAGATCAGTTTAAAAATAATCTTTCTAATAATAAAAAAGTATTTATTTTCCAAAGTACAGTACTACTGTGTAGTAAGACACCAGTAAAGCCAGTTATATTTACTACTCCAATCAGTTTGCTCTTTTAAAGACTGAATTTCTAGAATTCTGAACAACAGCTAAATTTCTAGAAGAGATAATGAGAAAAGGGAAAAGGAGAAGCTGGATCAAAAATCCAAGATGATATAGGCTGCGTTCAAGTATTACATGCAGTTACAAAACAGTCATTAGTACAAACAGGACAGCCAGGCTCTGATAAGTTAAGTCTGAAACACTCTCTTTACAGCTTCTTTCCTTCTCTGCCTTTTGCTTGCAGTCATGCCCCTTTGATGACACAAACATCAAGCAGACAGATACAGTCTGTTTATTCTCATGTGTGTACATGCTCTCATATTTGAAAACAGCAGTAAAGTCAGACCACAGTTTCTCTCAGACAGCTAAGAGATTTTACTAGTTCTAAGTCTCTACCACTATAAAAAAATTATTCCAGGATCCAAAAGTACTAGCTGTAAAACAAAGTATGCTGTAATCACTGTCAACTGCTTTTCAACTGAGCAGAAAACAGTAATTTCTAGCTATAGTACTGATTTCTACATATGAATATTTCAGTTAGTTTCCCAGCAAGCCAAAACTTCAGAAAGAATAGTATCAATCAAAAGCAAACAAAAATAGCTGCCTGCCTTGTGATATCACAGTTACAGTCTGGGAGATCTGAATCCACACTGTTGTCCTCCGCCATCCTCACAGCATGCAAGTCTTCCACCACAACCATGAAATTTTCCAGTTTTAAAAAGAAGAACTTCCACTCCCAAAGCCTGCAAACATTTCTTTTGGAGGGGGGAGGAAAGGGGATGCACTTTGCTGGGGAGTACTGTACAGAAAATGTTTCATGCCAAACAAATGTTAACAGCCGCTGCTTGATAACATGACACTGGATGGTGACAAGTGGTCATGTTTCTAAATAAAACCTGCATTCATCAACATGTGCCAGACTTGATCTCCAGGAATGTGGACTAGGAGTGGTAGGGGAAAGGATAAAAACACATACAAAACCTTCTTTGCAAAGCCCGAGCAGTTGCAGCAATAGAACCATTTCCTGGCTGTAAACAATGGCAACTTTTTTCATGAGGCTGACATATCAGAAAAATTAATCTGAAAGGATTACATGGTTCTAGAAGGGAAGAAATGTAAGTCTCTGGTGCAGAGACAATTCTGCAGCTGTCACTTTTGTATTTACAGACCTCCTCTGAATGGAGGGGCAATTAAGAGTAAGGGGTAAGGGAATAGAATGTGACAAACAAAGATGCTTTTACAGGTGATGGGAGAAGTTTCACCACACAGTATAAAACTGACAGGTAAAGATTTAGACTGGACATGTATTACCATAAAATATTACTAAAGTACTTTCACACAGCACTTTCTAGTAGTTCACAGATGTAGGAAAAGAAAAATGCTCCAGGCAAGGGATTACTGTAGCATTGCAGGAAAGTCTGCAGGCTCTAATAATTTATTAATACTGTCAGGCATCCAGAACGTGAAAAGATGTATATTTTTTCTCAGTACCAGGACAACTAATATGCCTTTACTACCCGAATGAAGCCAAAATTATGTTACATGATACACTCCAAATGACAAAATATCATAACAGAAACATATGCCAATTTATAAGAACATATTCTAAAGGGCCTCCAGAGTATTCTAAAAAATTATCTTCGGCATGTCAACCTTTTGTCCACTGGTAATTAGACATCAATACAAGCATTTTGTGCACACGTTAATCAACACCTTGGTTTTTAATGATTTCCAGCCTAAGATACAGCTGAACTACCAAAATTTTCATAGCCTAGCATCAAACCTTTCCACAATTTATTTCCAAACTTCAGCAAGTTTGCAGAGTTTTTTTGCCCTTCAGTGGTCACTGGAATGTAAAGAGTTATATGTTTAATTGCATACTGCACAATAATGTTGAGCATGCCAATTGAGAAGGTTAAGTTGAAATGATCTGGAAATAAAAGTAAATAATACTTTACATCCATTAGTTTAGAACTAGGACTTGAAACTTCATGATAACAGAATGTGTATAATAAACACACAGTGTATAAAATTGCATCTTATGTCTCCCCACCTGAGAATGATACAAAATCCTAAATCCTCACCACTCCCTGCAGTGGGGACTAATCGCTAATACTGAATAGACAAGACAGATAATTTTAAGATGTGTTCTGTATTTTCTGAATGCAATCCCTTTTTGCTAGAACCTTCCTGGTATTATTTGAACACTTCTCTGTGTAAGCATTTCAAAAGAATTACATAAAAATATATCAAATATACTTTAAATTCAACAAGTGGTGATGTAACCCCACTGAAACCAAGCAGGCTCCTCAATGATAATGCAACTTCCTGACTTAATCCTTCTGTAAGAAATATATGGTGTTCATTATTTAAAATGAACTACTATTAAAGGAGCTGGAGCCACTGGAATGCTTCTGGCTTACATAAAATTTACGGCTCCTGTACTAACAGATTTCAGAGTAAGAATGCACTAAAACCATATGAAAAAAGAAGAGACATAATAAGATGATGAAAGTAAACAAACCTTTTTGCTGCTAACAGGACTAAACTATTACTAATGCATTTGTCCTTACATCAAAGAAATGGGAATTATAAAGTATATGAGCTATTTATGAATCCATGAAGTGCAAAATTGTGAGAAAATTATTGTTGGTAATGGAAGGAATACTGTAGCACAGCTACACAGAAAGTGTCGAAACAAATAAATAATTTTCTTTACTTATCAAACAACAATCCTGTATTTTTTTAAGTTCTGAAAATTGCTGTTATACTTTTGACCTTGAATAAAAAGAGTCTTTAAGCCCAGGATGCATACATCTACCTGCAGTTACTCTTCTGCATCCATGAAAAAAATGATCTGGCAGAAAACTTAAGACTTAGTTTTAGACCTGCTCTTCTTGAAATACAAAACTACAAAGGCACTGTTTTGGTTCTGCTGTCAAGAAATTTTTAGAAAAACTACATTTGCATCCAGTTTTAAGCACCATGTAAAGTAAGCTGGTGCTAGGGCAAGGCTCACTAAATCTGATTGCAACTGATATATTGTAGAAACATAGAACTGTTAAGTTTGGAAAAGAACTTTAGGATCAAGTCCAACTGTTAACCTACTACCATCACCATATTATTATAAGGAAGCTTTTAAATGACTCTTCTGGAAGAAATGTTGTCCTGTACCATAAAGTAAAACAGCAAAGTAATTTTCACAGAAATATGTTGATGGTTAGGAATAAATTTATTTCAGAATTTATGATAAAAAGGCAGACAAGAAAGGATTGTAAAAGCATGATGTCTAGCAAATTAATCTGTCCCACTTAAAACTTATAAAACAAAACAACTGTCTTACCTGGCTGCAATAAGATCTAGAAGATGCTGCCACCTGTCATTGATTTTGCCAAGTTTGTACTCAATCTCTGATGCCTTACTCTCATGGCTGGCTTTAGCAAGTCTCTCTCCCATTTGCTGAAGCTGGATTTTGCTCTTCTGGGCTACAGCAATTTCTTCTTGATAATCCTAGAGAGTAAAGAGCAATCAGAAGACAGGGTATGTATTCTAAATATACACTGCTCTGCACTGCAAAGGAAATGGTGCAAAAATACAAGTGAATGTTGTTTTTTCAGTTGATTGGTATAGTGGAGTGACAACTTCTTATATATTTGATGGATAAACAAAAACAGCTACCAAAAGAATGAAAAAAACCTACCCAACGCAACCCAAAACACAATGCCTTCTATAAATATGCTGTAGTTTAACTCGTTACAGGCAATTCTGATTGGACACTTAGTAAAGCATTCAGATGCCTCTGACTTTGCATTCACTTAATTTTCTGGTACTCTGAGAGGTCCTATCTCAACAAAGACAGGAAAATGCTGCATAGTGGGAGAACACAAACACCAGAACACATCAGAGTAAGGTAAAACCTTAATTTCAGCTAATTAAAAAACAATTAAGCAATTAAAGAAGAGTATGTAAGTGTACACTATACCTTTTTAAGTTTCTCAATCATTTCTTCTATGAGGATGTCACCATTTTGAGACACTTTACTTTCCATTTGTGTCAGCCATTCACAGAGCTCCTTGTTCTTCTCACTGAAGACAGCCCACTCATTCAGTCTCTCACTAACTTGTTGTCGACGCAAGGAGACCTGAAACCATTTGCAAAGAGCAAATGAAACTAAAATAGCAAACACATTTAAGACAGGATTAAAGCACTTGGTGCCTCAATGTGAATTCCTCTAGCCTTGAAAAAGTGTTGCAGCCAGTTACTTGCCACTGAAAAAACTGGAGTTGTACAGCAAAAATTTCTGTGACTGCCTGTAAGTTCAGGGGTAAGCGCTGATCTCAGATTTCCTGTTAGCTACATCCTATGCACAGAGACAGGCACCCAAGCGTTAAGCTCAGGAGTCTTTCAATATCTTGTTTCATAACATCTCTCTAACCCAAAGTTTTCATTAGAAGATAAAAATTGTATTTTCTTACAGTTCTTGCTCACTTTTAAAAATTTATAAAATATTTTAGTCTCAGTGACTAAATTAAAAAGAAAAATGCTTCACCAAAGCATAAAAAACCCCCAACAAATATAGTACAGGTCAGAGTCCAAAAGTCTGTGCCATTTGTGCATAAGCACATGAATACAAAGCTAAATCCAAGATACACTGTATTTTGCAAAAGTAATTTTTTACTTGAGTCTCAATATACTAATATCATAGATGACTATTTCCTGTGTATAGGCACGCCACCTTGAGAGATTCCAAAGCACTGAGGTGTGCTCTGACAGGAAAGATTAGGCATGACACATCAAACAAGCAAATGCTGCAGCTAACACAGATGGAAGGAAAACATTGCTGGGTTTAAGAAATCGATGTAACTGTGGTACTATCTGCAGTGGCAGACCCAGATGGACACTGAAATCAAAAAAGCAGAACATGCTAAGCAGCAAAATCATCTCTCCAGCTTCAGACATTGGTACAACTACTTA
Source organism: Agelaius phoeniceus (assembly GCF_051311805.1). NCBI lineage: Eukaryota > Metazoa > Chordata > Aves > Passeriformes > Icteridae > Agelaius > Agelaius phoeniceus. The sequence goes on from NC_135267.1 coordinate 59,900,104, forward strand.
CTTCCTCCCCACTGTGATCTGGGTTATTTCTGACTTTGTATTGTAATTTCAGCTGAAAAGATGAAGCTCTTTCCCAAATTAAAGTGACATGCTTTTTAACTACTGCATTAGCTTGAACAGGGGCATACACGTGATCTTGCATTTCCGTTTTGTGGTTCTTAACTTGATGACAGCTTTCCGGAAATAAGCAGCAGATGAACAAAGGGTTGCACTAGGTTACATCCTGAAACACTCAGCATGCTTAAAACTAAGATAAAACTTCTTTACTTGATTCCTTCTTTTACCATAAACATACAAGCAGTGACTGAATCATAATTTAGATGTATCTATACTTGCTCGTTCAAATGCAACCAACTCATAACAAGTTCTGTGCTGGTAACTGTGAAGTACTTTTCCTACTTTGAAGTTTTTGAAACCTTCACAGGTACTCTCCATAGGGTAACTATTTCAAGTTAGTCCCAGCATATTTGGACTGCAATCTCTGCTGAACCACAGAAACAACATCAGGATAATCTGAAAAGCTGGGTAAGGAAGACTCCACTACCTGGAGTGCAAATCAGAGGCCAAAAGCACACTAATAGCATGATGCAGCTGAAAAAATTAAACAATACTCCTCAGCTCCATTTTGCAGGCAAGCAAGTTACCCTCAGACTAAAAGAAATGCAGACACTGAAGCCTGAAGTAGGAGAAGGTATCAGCAGAACTGAAGGTACAATAGGGTAATGTTCAGTGGGGAGAGGACAACCTTTCTGAGCACAGGTCTTCCACCAAAGTAAAGTGTAACCGTATTATTTCTGTGTTTTTTCCCAGCCAGCCATCCCATGTCCCACAGGTCACAGTGTGAACCTTTGGTTGATTTTTCAAGGCTGTTTAAATATGACCTCACAGACATTACAAAGTTCAAGAGATCTAGAAGCACTAGCAGTAACTAAAGGAATATTTCAATGGATGTTTCCCCCAACTCAGAAAGAATTCACTTTTGAATATGGGTGTGTCCACGTGAATCCTTTCTAAAAGATGCAACTTGGATTCAATTTTTGTCCCAACACTTTTGTAGCCTGCATACTGCTCCCATCAGTGCTCAGTGCTGTACTTGCCTGGTGGCACAGCTCTTCCCACTGCCTGTGCAGGAGCTCTATTCTCTCGCTCAGGATTGAGATATCATCTGCGCTGATATATACAGACAGGGTCTCCTTCAGCAGGGAGAGGTGTGCAAGGTCATCTGTCCAACCTTCAACAGCATTCTCTAGCTCCTTAATAGAAAAACACAAAGAAAAAGGACCAGTTTGCTAACAAATAAATTTTGAGTATGTTGGTGAAACAGACAGTGTTACCCACAGATTTAAGTCACATCTGAGCAGACCTACCATGTCAAGGAGACTATTTAAGCCCAATCTCAAAGAAAAAGAAAATATCAACCCCAAATTTACCAATATTTTCACAGATGGTATTAACTCCCCAGTAGAGAATGAAACATCAACCTTGTAACAAGATTCTACTCAACTCTCTGTAGTTCAAAGGTATCTGGGAAGTTCAAGTACTGGTTTGGACTTCTCTATATTCAAAATATTTTCAAGTCTGTAATCCACTTCCAAAATGCAAATAATACAGCCTAGAAGTGCTGTCTAAAATCCCCCATAGTCACTTCACCTCAAACAAAAATCACTCAACCAGAAGTTTAGATACCATGAGTTTAAATTTGAGTTTAGAATTTCTGTAACAGAAACATACCAATATAAAGCTTTTCTACAGTATTTTTCAGACCCTGTTCTGGTATCACTTTGATCAGATCTATATTTACTCTGAAGGATTTGCATTATGGTGAGACCACTCTGGTATTATGGTGTCCATATGTTTCTTGTCATGGGGATGGCTGACTGGTTTGCATCATCAGTAATAAGAACCCAGTTAACAACAGAAGAAGTTACTGCACAAAGGCAAACAAAGATGAGACAACAATCAACAGAGAAGTGCTTTACCTTGCAACGAATCTGCTCTGCATGCAACTCATCATGGTGATCTGGCAATGGCTGAGAAAGCTTTTTCTTGAATGATCTTAGCTTCTCCAGGGAGTCTCCTATGCCCTTTTCGCATTTTTCCCAGTCCTGAAAGCAGAATGTTTATTAGACTTCAGTTCTGATCTGTGTTATATTTATGTCAGTTGATTTGCCTAAAAATAACATGCCCTGAAAACTCCCTCTAAATAATACAAGAAGTCTCAGAATTTGAGTGATGTGTAGAATTTTTTTTTTTTGTTTAGGTCTCTGTTAGTAGATATACACAAGGTCTTCTGCTATTAAAATTTTGTCTAGATACAATTCCATCCTTTCAGCAGTCTCTCCCTGACAAAATTAATTTTCCACTTCCTTTCTTGAATGCCTGTATTTAATCACACCATTACTCTTTTACAAGAGCTTCATTCAGGTGCATTAATCTCTGTGAAAAAAAAAGAAAAAGTGGTTGGGGAAACTGCAAATTCAGTGCAGATTGAAGTACCTTCTTGAAATCAGCATCTTCAGTATCAGTATCTTTAAATCAGGATTCTAGCAGCTTCACCCTGCTTTAGTGGTTGCTTCCTTTCAAAATTTTTAATGTGTTCAATGCAAACAAACCCTATAAATTAGCAGTATGGTTTTACCTGCCTCACCTGCTTGTTAAAGCCTTATATTAAGACAAAAAGATCCCTAATAAGCCCCCAAAGAATACCAGTTGTGTGATACCAGAAAACACAGAACCTGTATTGAAACTTGTATTGTATTGGAACTAAGTCTTCTGTTTTAAGAATTTCTCCTTCTACCACTGCCTTTGTATTTCTCTCCTTCCTTTTTTTTTTCCCAGTCTATGCCAGTATTTCATGATCATCTTGATGAAGAATTAGCCATATCAAATAATATGACCTTGCATGAAAATAGTCTGTGATGTTCTTAACACTCTTCCCCTGCTCCAGCATGGGGTTCTTCCCATGGAAGAGAATCCTCCACAAACTTTTCCATGAGCTCTTCCTATGGGCTGCAGTTCTTCACAAACTACTGTGGAGAGAGTCCCTCCCATGGATTCCTTCCAAACTCTCAGGAACAGGCTCCAACAAGGGTCTGGTACAGAGTCAGAGCCAGCAAAACAGCCCTAGTGTGAGCTCTCCATGGGGTCACAGATTTCTTTGGGTATCCGCCTGCTCTGGTGTGGGTCCTCCATGGGCTGGAGGTGGATCTCAGCTTCCCTACAGACCTCCATGGGCTGCAGGTGGATTTCTGCTGCACCATAGAGCTCCATGTCTCTACCATGACCTGCAGGGTAATCTCTGCTCTGGCTCCTGGAGAACTTCCTCCCCCTCCTTCACTGACCTTGGTGTCTGCAAAGTCACTGTTGTCACACTGTCTCACTCCTCTTTTTGGATGCAATTGCTCCTGCACAGTAATTTTTTCTTTTTCCATCATCTTAACTTATCCCACAGGCACTACCACCACCACTGCTGTGCTCAGCCTTGGCCAGAAGTGGGTCCATCTTGGACCCAGCTGGCACTGGCTCCATCAGACAGGGGAAGCTTCTGGTAGCTCACAAAAGTCATCCCTGCAGCTTCCACCTAGAAAAACTTTGCCACTCAAACCCAATACAAATATGTGTATAAATTTGTGCAAAATAAAATAAATTTTTGCTGTATTTTGAAAATGGGAGTGGTATGGATATACTTTATTGGCAGTGTTCTGGAAATATCAATTACAATATATCCACTGACATGCAAGCCTGTTATGAAGTATTACCACTCCCAGTTTCAGAGGTGGTGAAGGGTAATTTTTAGTTCATGTACTGTAAATGCAGTTCTGTACTTGTACTTGTCCATTGAGAGAGCATTCCTCCACCAGGGCTCACAGTGATATACCACAAACTTGCTGAAGAAGTACAGAAGGAATTGCACACTTACTTTTAGCAGCAAAGCAAGCTGTTTCTTTTGTTGCTCCAGCTGAGTGCTGACTATCATCCAGCGCTCCTGGATTTCAGTAAGCTCTGCCTGCAGGACTGCCTCAGCTCCACTGTCAGCAGAGAGCAGCAGTTGCTTCCCAGCCTCCACAGTGAGGATGTAACTCCCTTGCTGCCTTAGGAGAACTTTCTCTTTGAGCTGAAAATATTAACAGTTTTCTGTCAGCTTTGTCCTTTTAATTACAATTAGCACTTAATTACAATTCACTCTCAAGCCCATATTTTAGTTGGTTGCATATCCTGTCTTACACATGAGCTATGGCCCAAACACTTTACCCTAACATTTTCACAATCATTTACTGCAGCAAACCTTTAGACAATTTCTTCAAGGAGATGAAGACTTGAAAGACTTCTTTCTCCCCACTGATGTCAGTATCTCAACTCCTCTTAAAGAGAAAGATTTCCTCTAGATCCAGTTATACTTAAAAGGGTTGTTATTCCTATTATATCCATCTTCCAGCTAAAAACCTTGAAGACACCAAGCTGCTTACTGTTAACCTCTGATGAAGATGGACACTCAAGGAATCCTTGTTATCTGGTATACATTCTGCAAGCAGGTCATCACTATATTTTCAAGACTGTTTCAGATTGACACTGGCTGAAAGCAAAAACAGAAGCAAACGTGGCTCAAGAGTGAAGGCCCACTAAGTTCTCTCTTTCATGTTCTTAATGAACTCCACCTTTGCTTCCATCACACTTCTGATGTTATGCCAGTCCCAGAAAAGAGCTGGCAGAGCAGACATTTTAAATGGTGAAGGCTGTAAAAAAGGCAGGGATTTTTTCCTTTTTCTTCAGCCACACTGCACATACCTGCACTTCATCCAGCAGCACTCTTGCTTGCTGCAGTGGGACAGGAGCACTGCCCAGCTCGGTTGCTGGCTGGCAGGACATCTCCAGCAGCCACTTGCGCAGCTTCTCCGACATCTCCCTGTAGCGCTGCCACTGGTGAATCCGGCTGTCAATGATCCCCCTCATCTGCTGTGCTCGGCGAATTACTCCTTGCCACTGATTGCTCAGAAGAGTCAGATTCAGATTAAATTCATCCCTATTACAAATAGATAAATAATAAAAAAGACAAAGTAACCTTCGTACTTGGATATGTTTGCTTTATGAAATACATTGAAGTGAAAAGGAAGGTGTCTGCCAATTACAAAACACTAAGAGAAAAGCACTGAAGTCCTCTGAAGGCTGACTGAGGATAAAATCTTCACACTTCATGTACTGGGAGAGTTAAAGGGATTTAATTATTGACGCCTTAAAAACCCCAAACCCTTAATGCACAAAACTCTTCTACCTTCTTCCCAGAAATACACAAAGAAAACCCATAGGTTTTGCCTGTTTGGATTAGTCAAATTCATAGTAAATCATAGAGATTTCACATTTCACCCCCAGATTTACTACTGAGTTCAAAGCAGGCATAAGATACACACAGTATTAATAAAATTCTCACATTCCAAAAACCAGTTCATCTTTGTACCATAGCCCTAGCAAAGTCAATGCATATGCACAACTGGGAAGCCACTGGTGTTCCACTGATTTTCATTCATTTGATCACAAGCGTTTAAAATGAAATCCTAGGCAACAATGAATTCCTATTCCATCACATTAGGGCTGCAGTTGTTCTTAAATGGCAGTAGGGAATCCTCCTGGTGGAGGCAAATCCCCAGGTGGCATAAATCAAATGTAGTGTTGCTGGAGACCCCTTTGGTGAAAGTGACATTTTGAAAATACATCAGAATAGATATATATGTAACATGCTTTATATTCCAAGACAAATCTTTGTCAGAGAAGCAGCCTCAGAAGGTTATTGTATTCCCCAATGCATTCACATGCCCCATTCTAAAGAACAATGTCTTAAGATCTGGCTAATTAACAGCTAAACCACAGCAATAGTAACTTCCACTTCAGAAGAGCATGATCTGAACACTGTCATCTGCTACCTTCTCTGTTTGGAAGTCTCCCACTAGTCTAACTGCACATAACCAGCAGCAGCAACAATACAGCAATGTCTACCTGTCATCCACCTGTCCTTGTTCTAGGAGGTGCTGCCCATCAGAGATAATTGAATGCAAAATCTGCTGGCGGCTGAACATCTCTGCCTGGAATAGCTGTTGTACAGGAGACAAGGAGGTTAAAACAAGATCTTACTTTTTAATTCTGTCTTTATGCACTGATAAAAATGAATTTTCATATATTTAATCACATTTCAAATTAATTCAATGGGAGTTTTTTCATGACCCTAATAGAAACATATTGAAAACTCTAATTTTGGATTTACTTGCTGCTTCTAGTAATCATTATTAGTTCCTCAAGACCAATATTATGAAGCTAAATTATATCAACAGGAGATAGGTTTTATGTTTCTGAGCACAGTTGTGTGATTGACACTATAATCTGCAACAAAATCCAGATAGGGTATTTTTGTTTGGACAGAAAGGGCACTTTTTATTTTTTGACATGTTTAAGAATCTTATAATCTTTTGCTTTCCTATACAGACCATGTGTGATAGTGTTATATAAACTTTTAATACACTTTTACATTGACAATAGAGCCTTAAAAGAAACAGGCAGCTATGTATAGGAGCTAGAAATCTATTTTCCAATTCTTTCAAACTTTCATATTTATTTTCCAATTTCCTTCACAAACAATAGCAGCATAATAAACTTTCACAATACTTTTAAAACCCTCTTATTACTTAAATGTTACTTAAGACAAAAAAATTTCCTAATTACTACTTAAGCAAACATAACTCAAGTGTATATAGTACTTAAATTTATTTTTAAAAACATCTTTCCTTTTAGTAATGGAGCATGTCTCTATGTAAGATTCTTCAGGAATATTTTTATGTTAATGAAGGTACATGCAGGCATCACTGGACAGACTCTATGTTCAAAAGGTTTACAGAGAGTTTCAGAGAAAAAATATACTGGTATGAAGCTTGAGGTTTTTTTTTATTTAGTTAGTGATGGTATTTGCAGTTGATAGAAGTTCACCCCCCTTGCCTGAACAAAGAGCCACTATTCTCCACTTCTCTTATATGGCATCCCAGCAGCTCAAATTGTGATTGCACCAATCCCTGCATCTGCACCTGCCAGCAGAACACCCACTGGCACCTGCGCATTTAAATCTCTCAAGCACATTGTGTGTAGTTTAGGTCTTCTAGATGATGCAGTAATTTTTTAAAATGAGATTTTGCCTCTCTGAATCACTGAGTTAACTCTGAGGTGCTACTCAGGTCATACGTTTTCTCATAGAAAGAAATAGTGTTGTCTGGTTTCTTTACAGAAATATTTGAGACTGTTCTTTGAACGCCTTGGCACTTATCATTGACTGAACCTGAATCAGAGGGAAACTGAATGCTATTATTATCTCATGAACGAAGCCACAATAGTGTGGCACTGAGAGTTTCAGAAAGCTGAGCAAAAAGGCAAGAATTTTACTTTCTGTAACATCTATTTTTGTCAAGTTAGGGGACACAAAGCACAGGAGGTAACAGCATCTACCAGCATTGTTGACAGATTGAGACTAAACAGAACACAACTGATGCAATTGCTTAAACAAGTCCCCCACCCAAAAACCCCAATGTTTCCCACCCTCCCCTCCCTCCACACCCCCAAACATCTGAAAACAAAACAAAACTAAAAACCAGCAAAACCAATTCCTTCAAAAGGGAAAATTTTAATACTTTTTTAGGAGGACAAATGAAATAAAAACTTATCAAACATGAGAACTCTGCTTAGAGTGGATGAACTCAATCCCCACACGAAAGTAGAGATATTTCGGTCACCATCCACTCCCTTTCCATATTTACACTCTGTACATAAGAAGAATACTCTGTTACCTGTTACTCTGTTACCTAAATTTGTCACCCAAATTTATTATCATATGTAGACTGCCATGCATCACAGAAACAGGAGCTCAAACAAGGAGGAAAGGAGGGCAAATGTTGAAATGCACAACACCAGCACACTGGGGAAAAATTTGGTAACTGAGTTGGCAAGGAACTTCCTTCCCCTTCCCCTGCCAGCACTTTCTCCCTGGGAATACATTGAGACAAGCACTTGTCTCAGTGCATTCCCAGTGCTTGGCAGTCCCGAGCACTGTCCCATGTACTGGAGAACCATGCAAGAGTGATTACAAGATCGTCCTGGCACACTGATGCAGACATCAGCGCTAGCACATGATGTGTGAAAAGATCATCACCTCCACCTTGTGAACTCACCAGGAAGATATTTCTAAATAAGGCCACTGAGGTGGTTGGGATCTTCTTTGGGTAAAAACCAGCAAAATTTATGAGTGACTGGAAAGGCAATAATAGAGCTGGAAGCATTTCAATACCTATTCTAGGAATTCAGGTGGAAACAGAGTATTTTCTCATTATTTTCAAAAATACAAAGCAAAACAATGTGAAAATGCATGTCAAGAAGTTTATATTGGACCCTTTCTGCCACAAGTAGTACGAAAAAAATTCATAGTGACTGTCAGGAAGCACTGAAAAGGACATTTTGTAATGAATACAATAAATGTACATTTTGTAATAAATGCTTATAAAAAATGCCAAAAATAAGTTTAAAAAAATAAAAGCAGGTTACTTTTTATGGATAAAATGCAGTACTTAAAAAACCAGATATTAATCATCTTAATTCTGAGATGACTTTATAGTTGCAAAAAAAGGGCTCAAGTAGAATGCCCAAGTAATGTTCATCTGCACACATCAAAGTTTCAGGAAAGAATTAAGCTGAGATCTCAAGACAAATGAATGCAAGAAGATTGTCCTAACTCCCTCCAGATAATTATGGCTATGACTGGACACAACAAAAGTAGGAAATTATCCACTTAGAAATGATTTCTGGACCTTCAAATCTCAAAGACCTGAGATGTTTAAGCTTACAGAGACTGTCCAGTTAATGCTGGCAGCAATGAAAGGAAATTAAATGGATGGCATTTGTGAAAGCAAAGGCAGCTAGATGCTAAGGCAAATGTATGCTAAAAATGGTTGTGAATTACTTTTTGGTATCAGGCACTCATTCAAACACTATGCTATGAGATACAAGGCAGGAGAGGGGGAAGGACATAACTCTTCCTGTAATCCAGCCTGAGTCTAGGGGAAGGTCAGCTGAAAAAGTTGTGGGAACTGAAACTACTGGGGCCACATGGGAGCTCTGGTATGAAAATTGACTTCTTTTACTTGATCTTTAACAGGAATCTTGGCAGTAACAATATGGGTGGAGAAAAAATGTGCACCACTTGACTTCACAGAAGAATCATAAACTCTGAATCTAGTACTAGTAAAAACTCTGAATCAGTTTTTCCCTGCAGCAAAAGCTGTGCTAGCTCCTGATTTGTTACAAACAAATGACTCTAGCATGCAGCAAAGACCAAATGAATTTGCTCTCCAAGGAAATGTTATCAAATGGAGGCCCCATGGTGAACTGTATAACTCAGTACTTGACCGAAAAATCTTCCTTTAGCATGCTTTTCAAATGCTATATGCATTGATAACTTAGTAAAAAATAAAAAAAAAAAAATCAGAATAGAGATTTTTCTCCAGTTATGAGTGAAGGCAAAGAGCCAAACAACATGAGAATTGCTAGGTTTTTTAAGGAGCTTTGGTTTCCTTGGTACAAATGAATCTGAAGTAGACTAAATGCAGGGGACACGCACTCACAGGCACAATGATGCATTACACAGACACTCGAGTCCTCCTCCACGCTGGCTATAATTGACATATTTGCATGCTTCTGTTTTTAAGTTTTCCTCATATGGTGCACACAAATACAATTCAAGGCATGCTATTGTATCATTCAAAAAAAGAATGTGCATTCCTTCTATGTATAAATAGTATGTGTATTAGTGACGTATAAATAGACATAATTACTTGCCTCGTGTTCCCTCTGTTGCTCCAAAAGTCTTTGGTAGTTTCCTGAAACCTCTACTGCCAACTTCTGCTCAGTCTGAACTAATAAATCCATCCAAGTCCCACATTTCTCCAAGAAGGTCTGCTGCTGCAGCAAGAAAGACTGCAACTTACTGAAAGAAAGTAAGAGAGATGGATTCAGGTAATTCCAATTCAGGGTAACACCTTTCCCCTCATTTATTTATTTAGAAAAGTAGCAGTCCCACTCATTTCAAATCCTGTTAATTTGTGGCAAAAGTGAGCCAAAAATGAGCATCTCAGTTCAATGGCTTTGCTCTTTATTTATAAGTACACCAAAGAAAAGGAACTTTGGTCAATAAAATACCTGAAACATTTTCATATTCTGCAAAAGGTATACTTTCTAACTTGTAGAAAACGGTAGAACAATCTTTATTTATCCCCACCTGAATCTCTCTGTAGTCTGAGATGAGATCAGAGACCAATGTCTGTTCAGGTTCTGCATCCTCTTGATTTCCTTGTCATTCAGAGGAAGCCTGTAACCCAGCTCATTGAGACGGTCCAAATCAGGGGCCATGCTGCTGAACTTCAGCATTTGACTCTGCAACAAACAATAAAAGTGATAACTGGGAAGTTCATGAATTACATTATTATTATGAGCTAGCACTTAGTTAGATTTAGAACGGCCTTGGTTGCCACCAAGTGGTAAGCAACCTCTATGCCAGGGAAAAAATTATCCAGTATCCATCTTCTGGTCCCAGACCAGGAGAAAACTTGTGTTCATGTTTAAAAGTGTGCAGAGAAATATGCTCAAATTGCACTGAAGTGTTTTGCTGAATTGATGATTTACAGATCAGAGCTGAAGAAGCAGGCTAGTGTTCAAAGCCCTGTGGTTATACTGTCAAAATAAGTGACTTTTTCCTTGTTTCTTAGCCTGAATTCTAGGCTGGTAAATTTGCACTGAAATTATTCAACTTTTTATTTTTAGGTTTTTGTTTTGCAGCACAGAAATACTCAATTCATCCGTAAGGAAAATGCTCTGCTTTCTAGCATATAAAAAGTGGAATTCTGTCTTTAGTTAATCTTGATGGAAAAAGAATGGAAGATTCCAATGACAAAAACAGCCTAGATGGCAAAGTTCACCAACTTCCTGTCATGGCCTCTGAAAAAAGGAGAGGGAAAAAAGAAGATCCACAAAAAGAAGAGTGTGCAAGACCTAAAATGGAAAATCACACAGTACACACTACGAATGTTTCTTCAGTATATCAAGTTACCCAAATGTATAAAGTACTTCATACCTAAAGGACATACCAATGAGACAGGAATTGAATAAATTCAAAAAAAGTTGAGAGAAAAGAAGAAGAAGGAAATATTCAAACCCTGCTACTTTCCATGCCTATTTTGATCTATTATTAATTTTATTCTGAACAGTTTGACTGCCTTTTTCATCTTTACTCAGGGGCAATGTGACAATCATTCCCTGACTGCCGTAAAACTTCAATTTCTCATTCTTACACTTTTCATGAGTGACAGACCTTTAACACCTAGAGAATGCACATATCTGTGCATACCCTGCACTACAAATAACCAGGCCAACAGAAGAAAAACCCCAGGACTTCTTTTGTTTATTAGTCACCTTGAGTTGCTCCATTCTACTCTGTATTGCCGAGACGTCAGATGAGTGACTGGGATCCTGTTCTTTCAATGTTTCTTCTGCTTCCGTTATCCAGGTCTCAAGGACTTCCAGGTTCTTGGCAAAGGTTTGATAGTCCAGGACTCCAGCCTTGAATACAAAAGGATCCACAGTTTAATAACTTCAGCTTCATGGCCTCCTTATTGACATTACACTCCTGTTTATCTCATTATAGATTTGCAAACAGTTGAATTGGCTAGGAGGAATTGTAACTGCTGCTTTGCTTGCATACTGCAAAATTAGCTGGATTTTCTTTAGGTTAGAAGAGGATTTTTGATCATAGCAAAGGAAACATTTCAGCAAAGTGCATAAATGTCTCCTTACCTTAAAATGGATAATATTTTTTAGGTTTCTTTTATGAAAGAAACTCCTCTCTTTAATTTATTGCCAGCAGAGAGAACTAGTAGCTCTTATTGCAATGTTAAATTAAAATTTTTTTTTGTGTTTTGTCTCCTCACAGTACAGTGATACTATAAAAACAGTGACACTACTAGATTTCTTGAGTAAGTCTTTTCTCTCAAACAGAAGCTGCTACCTTTGTGGCTTTTTTTATCCAAATAGTTTCCTATGAAACATTCTTCCACTCCTTTTTTCCTCTTTAGACACTGGTGACACAAGCAATTTGGCAACATCTATTAAACAGACTTTTGCACAAATGGTAGGTGTCAGTCTGGCCACTGACATTAACAGGGATGGCAAAAAATCAGTTCTACACAATATTCGGAATCTCTCATTTCTTTTTCTTTTGAAGAAATATGCGGGAAGAGTGGTTGATTTCAGGGGAGCAGTAGCTGTGGATGCACTATTGTTGTGTGCTGAAAACATGGCCACCTTGGCATTCCAGACAGATATTTTCCTGCATGAGGTTTGCTATCCTTATCCCAGAATTTGGACCTTTTTACAAGGTCTCTTTGCTGGACTTGAGCATATTTTCTACTCTCAGCTTTGGCTTCCAGGGAAGTCTAGGAAAAGCTAACAGGTAACAGTACTCTCTTTTCCCAGGCAGCTTTAGCTAATTTATGTGTTTTCAGGAACCACAGGATGATCACACTTGAGGACTGTAAACACTGTCTGCATACCTGAAGTGCAGCCTGCTGCTTGCGGAGAGCTTGTTCCAGGGTTGACAGATTCTGGTTCAGAGAGAGATGATCAGACTGTATGGCTGCTGCTGCTGAAGCCTCCACCTGGCTTTTCAGCTCCTCCCCCAGTTCTTGAAGGACAACCAGAGACTCCTGTGCTGTTTTCAGATCTGTGAGTACATCCTGTTGCAACACATTGAATAAGGATATGAATAGTTAAGCCGACCGTCTCGTGGTATCATCATCTCCTGATTTAAAGGAAGAATGAAATAACTGAACTCAGACACTGTAAGGAAACCTTTAATTTACTACTGCATTTCAATATCAAACTTTTCTTAACTTACAGTTACATTTTGTATGACTTGAAGAATAAAAAAAATATATGTCAAGAACCTGTACAGAAAAGAACTGAAAAAACAGTTCATCTGTTCATCAAGGTTCATCTACCTTTGAGCAAGCCTGAGTTGTTGATGAGGCAATAACTGTTGAAAGAAATATTTTGAATTTACTGACATGATGGTCCTAAGCAGTGGCAGCCATCTCTGTGAATTGATTCAGGTGTAGGCCTCCTTTTTCCTCCTGCTATGATTTACCAGGCGGGCAGAAAAAATAACTTCTTTAAATGACCTAACATAATTGTTATAGAATAGGACACCAGGAAATAAATTATTTGAACCAAACAATTTCAATTTCCAGTCCATGGTGCCTGATTATGGCAGAAATGCTCCAAAAGATCATGAACATGTTTATTTTTTAAACACTAATATTTTTTCTCACTGAAATTGTTTTGCTTACATTGAGACAATTCTTTTTTTTTTTTTGTTCAATGACACTTAACATTAACTTAAGTTCAAAAGAACCAAAATGCAAGCACAGAGAGAAGATAAATTATTCTGCTGCCTTGAGATACAATCTTGAAAAAGGAAGAATCTCAAGGTTTCAGAGACAATGGTGTCCTTCCATAGGGAAGAATAAAGACATCTCCATCTTTCTGAAAATGTGAACAGTCTTGATTGGTGGGAATATAGTCAAAGGATTTTGAGTTTCTTTCTATTATGAGGAACTTAGAGATATAAGTTCCTTATAATAGAAAGAAACTCAAAAATCCTTTGACTATATTGGTAGAGACACTTTCCCAAGCATGAATAACTTCATTAAGCAGGACCTTAAGACTGAATCAAATGATGCAATTTATCCACCCTCCCCAGATAGAAGACTTCAGATACAAGCTTCTGAAACAACAACAACTAATGGAGGGATCAAAATTTAGAGACACTCATTGACATTTGGGTAGCATACATGCAGCTGTATCCTATGCCTAGGCTGCATCAGTAAAATGAAATATGTAGTATACAAGATTCCAAAACATCAACTACAGCAATGGAGAGCTTCTAGAGATTTTTTTTTCTTTAGCCCACAGAGCTGAGAAAAGCTGCAAAGATGAACATACATTGCAGTCCTGAATCCAAGAAGTAACTTCATCATCAGCAATGTCTTTGCCGGTTGCAGTCTTCAGGAGCTCATTGGTCTGCTCTTCTCGCTGGTGGACTGTGGAAGAGCACTGCTGGTAGCAGTCCTTGTACCTCTGCCACAGCTGGAGCAGGGCCCTGCTGGCACGCAGCCGCTCTGCAACCTCCTGCAGGAGGTTGTTCCACCTGGGGAGGAGACTGTGTGAGTGACCCAGGCCTGGGAATCCACAATAACAATCTGTGTCCCTCTTTCTCTCTGCTATTTCCCATGGTCTCTCAACTTTTAAAAAAATTGGCAATAACCAGGATCCAGACATTTGGTGAAAATAATACCGAACCAAGGAATTTCTGTTTCAATACCAAACCTGGCTGTTCTGAGCTGTCGCAATGAGTGTGACGTGTGCTACATCTTGGATGCTGTTTATTAATGCTGGCAGTCAGAGCTGCAGGACACTTTTTGTAGTGAACCTCCTGCTATTCCACTTAGTACCCTCAGCATTACAAGGCATCCATGACCACCCATGCACTGCCAATAGCAGATTCCTGTAAGGGCCTAAGAGGACCAGAACAGCTGTAAACAAGACACCATTTCCTCTCCTGCCATTTTCTCCCAAACTCTGACGCAGTATTTAGTCATAAAGCTCTGTGTAACTTGCTTGTAAAATACTCCCAGAAATATTAAAAATCTTTATATTTCTATTATCCAAATTAATATCTAATCTCCCTTTGAATTTTTTCCTATAACAACTTCCCAGTGAATTTTTTCTCTAATAGCAACCAGGAACACATGTTTTCTTAAATGTGCTCGTAGTTACCAAATGCCTAATTGTTTCCTTACCAAAGAAAATCACAGTATTTATCAATTATTATTATATGATGAAAAGCAAAGATTTTGGAGCAAAAATTCTGCCAGCCATCACTGAAACTGTTAAATTCTATGGTATCTTAATAATCTCTCCTCCCACTTCCAGTTTCTAGGACAGGACTGAACACAGATTAAAATAAATTCACCATGATTCTGCTTTCAAAAAATTCCCAGCTTTCCACCAAACTATCTTTTTTCTTCTGGATCCTCCCTTCCTGTATCTGAGTAAAGCCTTTTACTAGTTCTTGCCTGAATTCAAAGCTGGAGAAGCTGTTTGCCAAGGTACTGGTGAGGGGCTTAGATCTTCCAGTCTATGATGCCCTTCCTACAACTAGAAATAGCAACCTAAAATTTGAGAAAGCTGGTGCAAACCATTGAAACACTGCAAAAAATTTTTTCAGATAAAGTTCTCAAATTTCAAGCACAGTATTATTTTCCAGCATGGTGTTTATAAATCTTGGTTGGCAGTGAAGCACAGAGTAAAACTACTGACATTCATGCTCAAATGCTCACTGGAGAAGGTATTTCATTTATTATGATGAGTAAATTAGAGTTTTACTTCAGTCCTTGGCAAAAGGAATAATCCTGCCTGTTCCAATAAACCTCTCGTAACCCCAGGAACTTAAAATAATAAAATATAAGAAAAACAGGGATAATGGAAAACTGGATAATGGATAAATACAGATTTGCTACTGAAAATAAAGTTTAACACAAAGACATTTTCTACCTCATATTCACTTCTTTCAAAGTGTTGGTAAGTGTTTCAGTCACTGGTGGGTGACATTCTTTCAACAACTCATTGGTCACAGAACCAAATTTCTGTAAGCTATTCTCTTGTTTTTCCAATTCATCTTGTAGGCTCTAAAGCAGAATAATAATAAAACAAAACCATGAGTTAATAAAATTCCACAATGTAGAAGCATTTCAAAATAGTATGCACCAATTGCATTAGATTATGGAAAAAAAACTTGATTTCATGTGCTTCATATAAATAAGTCGTTTAATATAAATATGCTCTAATACGCTTTTTTTTACAATGGTAAATTACTTGATCATGTGAGCGTCTCAGCTGCTGGAACATTATTTTCTTTGATCATCAATCTACTGCAAGGTTAGTGGGGGGCTAAAAATGTGATCTCAACATGCACCTGGAGCTCTGAAGCCAGATGAAGTAGCGCGAGAACCTTTAGTTTTTACGGCCATTAGCATGATTTAAAAACTTGTAACAATTTGATGGTATGGCTCAAAATTACAAAGAACATCAAAAATCTAAAAAGAAAACAACTATCCCAAATTATTTTTCTCTGCAAAAGGAAACATGCAGTGGCTGGTTTATAATGTGTTCTCTTAATGTCATGTGATTTTAATGTGCCAGTATGTCTTCTCCTTCTTATAAGCCAAAACCTACAATTATCTGTATCCATGCAATTTCAGACAAATTAACTCTTTTCACCTGAAGTTTATCAACTTGGACTTTCACAGCTTCCAGAGAACCAGTAAGAAGATAAAAACGGGACAAAGAGTATCTGGCTTCTGTCAGGTAACTGTTCAGTTCTTCATAAGCCACTTTGTAAATGCTCCACTGATCAAGAACTGATTGCAACAATATCTTCAGCTGGCTAACCTGGGAGGAGGGAGGAATAAACACAAAAGTAAATTAAAAGCATTCAAGCTATTTGGGATTTGTTTAAATTATTTTCTTCCTTTGGCTCTCACATGTTTCTTGCCCTAAATAGGTTTAATCTTAAACCTATTGGATAATGAAGAATTTTTACAACCATCAGTTGGGTTTACACTGGGAACAGCTTAAAGTTCTATTTCATTTTATAAAGGCTGGATGGAAGGGCCAAAGTAAAGATGTCAGAATTAATTTCACTTTGGTCTAAAGCAGATCAAGGGAAGTTCCTTGAGACTACACATGATTTCCCTAAGGCAGGGAAATCAGCCTATGGAAATCAGCAGAGAGGTTAGCACTAACACACTGCATTCCTTCTGAGGAGGCAGACAAATGTCAATCAAACTTTGAATGCTGAAAATTAATGCTGATCTCTTCCTTATTCTGTGAGACCTGTGGGATTGAAAATAATTTGGTACCTTTACACTAAATATCAGGAAGCATCTAAAAAGCTTCACTTACAATGACTAAAATCATTGTTGAAATAAGAAATATTATACCCATTTTATGTGGTATGTGTACACACAAACTTGGGGATTGATGGCTAGAGAGATGGAAAGGGGGACATGATTCAGAATCTCTTCCCCTACAACACAGAAGAAATCCAGTAGCTGCAACTGTTACTTCTCCCTCTCCTCCATGCCTTATGCCTTATTCCTAGAGGTGAAGTTTTCCCCTTACGAATTCTTTTACCATGTGATCCAAATTGGCCCAGGAATGGTTAATTTCTTGCAGTGTATTCATAACAGCAGAAGAGACTTCTTCTTTCTTGTTCTGTACCAAAGAAAGACCACTCTTTTCTACATTTTCTACTTCTTTTTCCTTAGTTCTTATTGATTCTTCTAATTCCTAAAAAAAAGAAAAAAGAAACCTGAGTTTAATTGGCTAAATGGCTAAATAATACCTTGATATAGAAAGGATGCCCATAAGCTCCTTAGTTTAAAAAATAGGAGACATGCTGGCATATTCTGACTTTTTATTGTCAAGGCATTCACAACTCACCAGCAATTTCATTGAATATTTTATGTTCCCTTTAAAGTCTGGCGGTTTGTTGTTGATTTAAATAGAAGCACATCCTCTACATAAAACTTCTGTATAATTTTCTGCTCTCTTGTAAGAATAGAAAATTCCTTGAAAATAGCCATTCCTAGCTGGGAAACTACCTATATAATTTCATAGCATTGTGCAGGCAGATCAATGTAAGTCCTGCAGTGCTCTGACTCAATGGGAAGCTCTGGGGCTTCAGGCAGCACGAACACTGAGTCTGAGCAGAGTGGGGCAGTAAGGCTTTGCACGCTTCACGCCAGCATAGATTTGTGTTCACCTGTGAGTATGATACAGAAAGCAGACTGTGAGGTGATTACAGCCTTGTGTTAGCCCTACATTTACTAGCACACCATGTGATCTCAGGTTATTTTGTCATTTTCTGCAAGCCTCCCCTCACTGAGAGAAACAGTGAATCAACAAAGATCAACAAAGAAAGAAAAGAATACAACAGAACTCTGGTCAACCTGAAACCCCATGTCTTTCAATAAATTTCACTCCCTCTGAATCCCAAAACACAACAATCAAACCATTGCCATAAGAGACTTTACACTGTAGATAGTTGGGAAAATTTTTGGAACAAATAGAATTTATCCCTGCACAAATATGACACACTTTTGTCTATATACATATTTGTGAGAGCATTTTTGCAGCATTGTTTATTCTCAGCCTTTTTTCTCCTGTATTACTTCACATTTCCTCAAACATCTAGCCATGACCTTGTTTCAGAGTGCCGCCAGAGTTATATATCATTTTTTAACCAGTTGACAACAACACAAACACTTTGAAGTTGAACATAATAAATTTGACTTTCCAAAAAGTACACTTTTGATCTGAAAAAAGTCATCTAACTTTATACAACGTTGCTCCAAAATTCAGAAGAGGCAAAGGTTTCAAACACCAAGACCAGCAGATATTTCTGGTTCTCTTGGAAAAGGGCTTTTTTATTCATAACTTAAAACTCATAACTGAATTAAAGATGCATTATTTTGACAGGAAAAGAAAGCCCTTAACTTCACTTATTAATATGATGCTAAGCAGCAACTAGCATTGGTTAATAAATAAACTCCAGCTTTTGTACTAGTTGAACCGGATATCTGGGAGTGTCTGACATAGTTATTTCTTAAACAATTTGTTTCTCTGCTGATCAAAGTCTTGTCATTCATTACTAACTCCCCAAGTGTATTTGCTAACTTCCCTGACCAAAAGGAACCAAAAAGGTGATAAATCAGATTCAGCTTTGAACTCCAGCCAAGCAGACTGCTGATTATGTCAGGCTATGTTAAATTACCCTTGCTTTAGTTGTATGGGTTTATTGTGCTGAAACCATAAAGATACCTGAATTAAAACTAAGCACTTCAGACAGATTGAAAACTCAGGTCAGCAATTTCAGAAAAAAATTTGACCTCTAACATATCTGGACTAACCACCCTATTTGCCTTTACAGAAACAAAGATGGGTTTAATGTGCTGGTGAATATATAGCAAATTCTTTTATACATTTCATTTGAATTTACAGCTGTTCTCTTTGTGGGGATCAACAATTCCCATGCATTTGTCCCATTAAACATCCCAACATTGTCCCATTAATTAAATTATTGCAGGAGAGACACATAAATTTAAACACACTTCCTCGATCCCTTTTATGGGGATGAGAACACCAAGATTTTGTGCATTCAGTTGGCCTGAAGGAGTTGTAATTTGATCTGGCATGAAATTTATTATATGGTATCTGGTAGCACAAAATTATTTTGAACAAAAATTATGTGATGCCTGATACTGTGTGGAGGCCTTGTCTATAAATTCAGCAGTATCTGTTCTGCCTATATACCTGTAAGCTTTAACTCTGGCCTGAAAGCTCCAGAGGTAAGCTTCTTACTATTTAAATATGTGCTGCTCTGAGTAAGATGTTCAGAGACAACTGTGATACCCTATACAGCTACAACACTGCTGTGTCATCCTTGTATCAATTGCATGTGAAAAATTGTGGTGGTTTTGAACTCATGTGCATTATGTATAGCTGCATTTTGCCTCCTCTCATCTTTGCACGTCACAATCATGACTCTCTTTCTCTTTCTGGATAGTTAAATATTTGAAAAAAAAACCCAACAAAAAAACAATTCCCAGGTTGCTGAATGAATGCCTAAAACTTCCTTGGGTTCTAGAATTTTTCTCTGAATAGTCAGGTGGAACATATGAAATGGAAAAAGAAGGGAAAAAAGTGGGGTGTGGAGGAAAGATAGTGAAAAGGCAGAAAAAACCCGTAAGACTGGCTAAACAGATATGACAACACATTCCTTTGACAGTCTTCTAGTTCAGTATGCCTGGCAGGCTTTGAAATGTCCAGTGTAGAAATAATGATGACTTTAGTTGGTCTTAAGCAACTTTGAAACATTACAGCTCCTTCCTCCTCTTTTATTGCTGGCACCTTAGGAACAAAACCTCTCCTTTACTGAAGTCAGGAAGAGTTGATTTACTGACTTCATCAATATGAAGATTTCACATAGATTTATTAAGTGTGGTTTCAAACTCCTGGAAAGAGAACATTATTATTTGTAAGTAGACATTACCTGACAGTCTTTCAAAGCATTCTGCACTGAAGCCTGGTCTCCAATTTTTTGTTGCTGTTTCAGCTTCTTCTCTTGGGTTTCAAACCAAGTTTTTAGGCACTGCACATTGTTTTCATATTCTGTCCAGGATTCCTGCAGACTTTCCAACAGCTGAATCTGCAAAGAAAAATGAGTATATACTTTCTCACACAATTATCTTTATTGGTGGGTCAGATATATAAATCATTGAAAACCGATGCAAAGTAGTGCCTTCTTGGAATTCAGTGCTTTCAGAATTTAAAAATAGTACATACATTCAAATTTAATTTGTAACTAGTATTTTTTATAGAATTAATAATAACCCTGGCTTCATTTAGCTTGGGAAAAAGAGGGCAAAAGAATCAGCTCACTGTGCTGTCCACTCCTTATAGGGAGGCATGGGGAAAGTGCAGGCAGACTATTCTGGGGGATATCAAATAAAAGGAGAAGATATAACAATTACAAGTTGCAACATGGGAAATCCTTATTGGGAACAAGACAAAAACTTGTCCCCCACCTGAGTGGTTAAGCATGAATCAGCTACCCAGAAGAATCTGTGGAATCTATCCTTGGAAATTTTCAAGATTAAGCTAACCAAGTCCCCTCTGAGCTAACTGTAAAGTTAGCTCCGTTTGAGCAGGAGATTGATTTAGATGACCTGCAGAGGCTTCCAACAATTATTATCTTATTGTTCTACACATTTTGAAAGTTCACTCCAGAGCAGCTAGGTTTTTTTTCTTTACCTTTTCTGTTATCAGGCCTTGAAGGATCTGCCAATGTCTGTTCATTGCTCCGAGCTGTTCTGCAAAATCAGTTTTGTCACTGCGTTTACTTTCAACATCCTGGCTGCTGATTTGTAGCACTGATTGGTTCACAAAGTCGACAGTCAACTGTTTGCAATTTAAATCTATCTTGAAACCCTAGGAAAAAAAAAATGGAATAAACAAAGCAGCACATAAGCACCACAATTTCTCACCTTCCTGCAAAACAGAGGAAAAATGTTCAACAGCTACATCTTTATCACACTGTATAGAAGGGTCTTTTAGCAATTGGGCAGGAATTAGAAAACAAGTCCCTCCCACAGTAAGAAAAGAGAGGGTTCAGCACCACTTGATGAAGCTCGATAGGCACAAGTTTATGGGACCTGATGAGATGCATCCCAGGGTCCTGAGGGAGCTGACTGGTGCTGTTGCCAAGCCACTTTCCATCATATTTGAAAAGTCATGGTGGTCAGGCAAACACGCAATGACTGGAAAAGGGAAAACATCACTACTATCTTTACAAAGGGAAGAAAGGAAGATCTGGGGAACTACAGACTGGTTAGCCTCACTTCTGTGTCTGGGAAGATCATGGAACAGATGGTCATGGAAGCAATGTTAAGGCACATACAAGCCAAGGATGTGATCCAAGACAGCCAGAACAGCTTTACTAAGGGCAGAGTGTGCCTGACCAATCCAGTGGCCTTCTATGGAATGACTGCACCAGTCAACAAGAGAAGACTGTCTGATGCCATCTACCTAGAATTCTGTGAGGCTTTTGACACAGTCCCAAATGACATTCTTATCTCCAAATTAGAGAGACATGGGTTTGAAGGGTGGACTATTCTGTGGACAGGGATTTGGCTGGCAGCCAGAGGGCTTTGGTCAATGGCTCTGTGTCCAGGTGGAGACCGGTGATGAGTGGTGTCCCTCAGGGCTCTGCTCTGGGATGGGTGCTCTTTAATACCTTGATCAATGACTCGGTGAGATCAGATGTATCCTCAGCAAGTCTGCAGAGGATATGAAGCTGAGCAGAGCAGAAAACTTGAGAACTAAGCCCATGAGAACTTCATGGAGTTCAAAAAGTCCAAGTGCAAGGTGCTGCACCTGGGCTGCAGAGATGAACTCATTGAGAGTAGCTCTGCAGAGAAGGATTTGGGAATTCTCATGGATAAAAAGCTAGACATAAGCCAACAGGGTGCTCTTGCAGCCCAGAAGGACAACTACATTGTGGGCTGCTTCAAAAGACGAGTGGCCAGCAGTTCGAGGGAGGTGATTCTGCCCCTTTGCTCTGCTCTTGCAAGACCCTGCCTGGAGTACTGCATTCACTCTGGCAGGTTTAATAATGTGCATATTGCTTTGGATTTTCCTAAAAATTAAGGCAAGCATATTAAAAATTATATTCCCATCATAAGTAAACAGTAGAGTTTTTTGTAGCAGAGTTTTTTGTAAGCCAAAAGTAATTTTGGCTTCTTTTCCACAGTATCAAATATTTTGCAGTTCTAACTTGCATACAATTCCAACCATTCTACAAAGCTGGTGATTTTTTTTTTTTCCTAAATCACTTGTAATTTACATATTTCTATATATTTAATTGCGATAACAATGGAGAAAATTCAAAAGGAAAATTAATAATATTGCCACTCAGTACCTTGTACTTCTGGACATAACCCTGAATTGCCTTCTGTCCTACTACATTTTTTATATTTTCTTCATCCTGCTGAATTACATTTTCCATCAGTGAAATCCAGCTCATAACTTCAGTGATGGCATGGCGAGAAGGAATTTTGTCCATCTGGAGCTGTTGAGATAACAGACTTAGAGCTCACGTTGTAAAGAAAATGGATAAGAATTCCTTGCTTTGCATTAGCGCAGTTTCAGCAGTTGATAGAGTACTGCTTGCCTGCATTTAATTACTCAAAAATATGCTCTATGACATTTTTAGGTGGACATACATATTTTACATTACAAGACAATTCAGAGAACTACAGAACAACATTTTATTTTTTTTACCATCCCAGATTCAGTTAAGATTTGGGACCCTTCCTCTCTCCCCATAAATCACAAAGTTATTATTAACTCTGAGAGCATTCTAAGTTATAAACTAAAGCAACAGCTTACACTGATAGCAACTATATATTAAGGCCACTTTTCAACCAGTATAATTCTCTAAGTTCAGTATTATAGCATTAAAACCCCAAAACTACACAAGAAAAGCATCCTGTGCCTACACATACTAGCAAAAGTCAATAATGTTTTTACATCTATTTTGTCTTCGACAGACTTGAACCTAACCTATTCAATTGGAACAAAATCACTACCCAAACCTGACAGGGCACAAGGATGTTAAATGCCTTTTTCCAGAAAGCTTACCAGTATGTTGAAAAAACCTTCACCTGCTCTTTAGGTAAAATTTAACAAATGTAACTATGAAAGTCTGAAACTAACACTGATGGGTATTAGGCAAGCAGGATTTGAAACTAAATGTCAGCTTTCCCACAATAAAACAGGAATAACTTTTTTCTTATCTTTCCTCACACGGACAAACTCAGAAAGGAAGCAACTAGTCAGTGCCATCTATACAGTCTTAGTTTTCTGGAATATCAAAGGCCATTGCTGGCTTTCTTACCTGGTGCAACTTCTCTTGTACTGCTGGGATCTGTGTGAGGAGCTCTGTCCACTGGGTTTCGATGTGGGACAATCCTGCACGCAATGCAGCTGTATCTACTTTCTTAAGCCTGAGGAGTTGGTTCCCAGTACTCAGGACAGAGGATTTCTGCGATGATTTAGTATCCACTTCTTTTGAAAACTCCTGTAAGCAGAAGCATTTTTTGTGGAAATAATTAAGTACTTTTTAATTTTACTTAGTGTTTTAGAACCCCCAAAAGCTAAGAATGTCTTCCATTCCTTTAAAATATCTACTTTCTATTAGCATTCACCAGCTATACTTCAGAGCAAGTTAGAACAAAAACTATGTTTGGTCACAAAGCCATTTTCTGTTTTCAGAATCCTCAAGATTTACAATCCTTGCATACAGCAAAGAAGTGCTAATGTGCATACATGCCAGCGGAAGAACAGCTTACCTACAAACTCATCAATGGTAAGAAGAAGTATAACCATTCTATTAATCAACTGTTTAATTGTAATTGGAGAGAAATAGGTGTCCCAGGTTCACGAACAACTTACCAAGAAGGAGTTCAGGTGGTCTCGGACTGTTTCGAGTTCCTGAGGAACAGTCAAAGACTGCTGGCTCCAAAACTCAAGTCGCTCCTTTGCAGATTGCAACCACTGTGTCAATTCATTTGATTCACTCTGATACCTGGCAAGATGTTTAAACAAGACTGAAACAGTCACTGCCACCTCTTGCCTCCAACTGAGCAGACTTTCCTCCACGTGTTAGAGGAAGATACTGAATGCCAGATTTGAAATTTTATTTTTATCAAATTTCAGAAAAATGTAATTTAATTTTACAGACAGGCATGGTATCAGGAAGCTCCTATTTTAGCCACTATGCTCACAATTTCCAATAGTGCCTGAGTTTTGCCTTTAGAAAAAATTTAATGAAGTAAACAGGTCCCAAGCCTTTTTGGACAAGCTTCAATCCCACCCAATGCACATAAACAGACTTTTCTCTTCCATTAGAAGGCTCAGTCTTCCTAAATCTTTACAAAAAAGTATCTCAGAGCAGAAATGAATTTTTTTTTCAGAAACCATCTTCATATCATTTCACATGCCAAGCAACTAATGAGTTACCAAGAATATGAGTGTCCATACATTAGCCAGGGATTCATAGGCAAAGCTTTTATACCTACTAGATAATTAACTACAAAAGTAGCATATGAACGTTAGTAAGGTACCAAAAGCTCCCTTCCATATATGCAGTGACACAGACAAGAACCCAGAAGTTGCAACGCATCCACTAAAACATGCAGAGGCAACTCACATTACTCAGTGAAGCACACAACTTTTCTTATACACCTGTACGCACATGGGGCGTCTGAATTAATCATCTAAGAAAAGCATTTTCAGATTTCCTTGCGTCAGCTTTTATCTGCTACATCATTTATTACAAATGAGAGAGTATGTTCTATGGAAAAGAAGAGCAGTCAAACTATGACGTACATCTCAAAGTACTTTCTTTTAAATGTTGAATCAAATATGTCTGGGTCCAGAATGGCTTTGACTGAAAAGCACAGGTGAATAACTTTGTATTTACCATTACATCAGCATTACCTTGTCCAGTGCTTCAGTATTGTCTCCAGCCTGTGAAGCTCCTTGGTGACTTTGCTGGTGTTACTTAACCAGTGTTCTCCTAGTTGGTTTAGCTGACCTTCGAGTTCTGAGCAGCTAACAGAAAAAAGGAGCCTCTTCCCATCATCTAGCACTTGGTATAATTTAGGCTGGTATTCAGTCAGGTTGGATCTCAGATGCTGTAATGACAGAGGACATGGTTAGATAACTGCAGGTCTCTGTTACCACACTTTCTCAACATTTAGTTTCCTTTTACTGCAATTTGTTGCATATGCAATGTAACCACAGAACATCAATTTTTTCTCTGCTCCAGCTCTAGCTCTCCCCAAGAACCATCATGCAGGTAATCTGCTCAAAAGCTGAACAAGTTGTCACAAACCCAATCATGTCAATATGTCCATTGGTTCCTCCTTATGATGAACTCCTTCTTTGTGTAGATCTTCTAAACTTGAAAAGAATCTTTGTGGGGCAACATCCTTTCCGATAGAAATTGATTAAAATACCGGAACTTTACCACCTGCTGAAAACCTACCATCTACTGCAATGAATGTTAAGATATCTAATATAAATTATTATAAATTATTATAAATTATTAATGGTGGTTCCCTCTTCAGCCCTTCCAATGACCATATTCAGATCTCTGGATATCTCACTCTTCTACTGATTTACCCTCCTGCTCTTCATGGCTACAAAACAGAAGATCACCCCATACATCCAAATCCCTGAACACAGAGACCAATTTTTATTGCACAAGAAAGCAAAAAAAGATCACGAGGAAGGAAAGGTTGTTAATACTATTACCCAAAATGAGACAGATTAAATTTAAATGAAGACTTTGGATGGCTAAAGAATTTGTATATGTGGGCAAATATACCTGTTGAATTCCACTGTCATTACCCAGAGAGTATGGATTTTAAAAACATCAGTACGTTGATATAAGTTTGACTGTAAAATGTACATGCATTCCCATTTTCAGTTCTGATGAAAGTAATCTGAATATAAAAGGCTCAAAACGACCAATCTTATAGTGAGTACATGAACTTTCTATCACTCTCATTTCCTCCTTCACAAAAAACAGAGTTTTTAACAGATTTTAAAAAATTACCTTTATATGTTTGTGAGTCTGTGTATTTACACATAACATATATACAAAAAAAATTCCTAGACAGAGGCTTAAAAATTCTAAGATAATAATAAATTTATTATGATGGATTTTAAAGCTAAATGTGGCCAATTAATAAAATCTATGACATAACAGAATACAAGAATCTAGATTTGAACAACGGAGTTTATGTAACTGAAAAGAAAAATAAAAGAAGAAAACTAATTTAGGGTCAGGACAAACACAAACGATGCCTAGCATCAAGCAAAACCAAAACAACCACACAACAGATTGCTTAAATTGTCCTCATACCATATGAAAAGCAGAAAGCTGTCTGGTAAAATAACCAAAACGATAACAACACAAAGTCAATTTTCAAGAAAAATTTGACAGACATTTTTCTGTAAAACAAAAAGAGAATGAAAAAACCCCAACTAAGTATGAGGAGACAAAACCAAAACACTAGACCAAAGAAACAGGATGTGGTAGAAAAACTGTATTTAAACTACTGGTTGCATTTGGAGAGGAAGGAAGTTTGAGGAACTACAGGCTGTTCAGCCTCACCTGGCTCTCTGGAGAGATCATGGAGCACATCCTCCTGGATTCCATTTTCAGTGACAAAAAGGACCAAGAGGCGACCAGGAATACTTAGCTTAATACTCACTAACAGCCTTTTCTAACAAAATTACTGTTTCTGTGGATCAGACTGACTTCAGCATGGCCTTTGACACCATCTCCCACTGAACCCTCCTCCAGCAGCAGAGAGAGCTCAGGCTGGATAAATGGACTGTTTGGTGGGCTGAAAATGAGCTGCATTACCAGTCTCAATGCTAGTGATCAAAGCATCATGATGCCTGGCTGGCAGGTTGCAATGGGCAGAGTACTCCAGAGATTACTGATATTTTAACCCAAACAACCTCAACATCTTAATGGCATGGATCATGGCAGACAGCATTCCCTCAGTAAATCTGTGGACGACACTAATGTAGGGAGAGTGATTGGGACAAAAAATGGCAGACTGATTCCAGAGACTCTTTACTAAACTTGAGGCTGGAGACAGCAGAAACCTTGGAAGGCTGAAGAAATGCAACATCTGCACCTTGGGCTGACCAGCTGCGCATCTCAGTACAGGTCAGGAAGAAAACTGGTTGTGTATTTAACCTGGCGGCTTATCAGGCAAGCCACAGCATGGGCCTATAATAGAACTGTGAAAACCAGATTAACTTATTTCATTATCCTCATCTAGGTGGTGCTGATGAGGCCAAATCTACTCCATCAGACTGTGCTCTGCCCCATCTCTCACTGAGCTGAGGAAGAAGGAAGTAGTCAGGTGTAGAACTGAGTTATTTAGGGTCTTAGAGCATATATCCTTCACTAAGAGGCTGTGGGAAACGTGCTTGCTTTAGATTGACAAACAGGAGACCAAAGGCCAGTCTAACAAAGATTAACAGCTGTTTGTGTTAAAATTAAAAAGATGATAGAGGTAAATTCTCCTCAGTAGTGCCACACAGTATAAAAAGGACAATGGTGACAAGCTGAAAGTTGATGTTACTGACTGGACATAAGAGAAAACCTTTTATAGTAAGTCTTGGTGCAGGACTGCAACTGCTCCCCTGGTGAGCTGTGGGATCTCCTACTTTTGAGGTTTCCAAAGCTGTTGCTGATCCAGCCTGTGACAACTGTAATGCTTCAAGTGGGAGGCTGGACTAGATGACTGTCAGAGATCCCTTCAACCCCTCCTTTCTGCAGAGAACGTCTACAAAGCACCAACCTGAAAAAGTGTAATCCGGTCTGTAAGCCTGTCCTCTGTCTCTTCTACCAACCCAACAATGGGGATGTTTCCTTCAACAGACTCCAGCTGTCTGGTGAGTTCCTGGTAATCTTCATCCAGATGCATCCAGGTCTACAAACACAAATTATCCATGTATATGGTGAAACTGGGTATCTAGAAATCTTATTACTTTTTTTTTTTTTTTAATTTGAAGTCCTAGCTAGCTATGTGGTTGTGAAAGTACAGAAATAACAGTACAAATGTCCAGTGGACCTGTAAAAAGACATCATCCCTGTGCCAAGCTCAACTTTTGCTAACAACACAGATAAAACTGTCATGCTCTCCTTAACCAGCTAAAGCTAAGCAGCTCTTCAGACTTAGAGGAACACAACTTGTGTCACCTGAAGGTCACAACAGTTAAACAGAAAAACTGCATGTAGTCTATCAGTGCTTTGTGTGTATGACAAAATGGACTGATGCTCATCAATTCTGTCCAAGCACAGAAAATCAGCATTATAGAATATGCTGGTGGCTGATTAGAATCGAAGTATAGAAAAGGCCACAGAAATTCTCACCTCTAGAATGTATTCCAGCTCC
This sequence comes from Agelaius phoeniceus, assembly GCF_051311805.1. Taxonomy (NCBI): domain Eukaryota; kingdom Metazoa; phylum Chordata; class Aves; order Passeriformes; family Icteridae; genus Agelaius; species Agelaius phoeniceus. The sequence goes on from NC_135267.1 coordinate 59,928,846, forward strand.
ACACCTCGTTTATGAGCCAGCTTTAATACAGCTGAAGCTCGTGTCATTATCTCTGAATGCGACTGAGTTTCCTTCAAGAGGGCAAGGCTACTCATTTTTCTAAAAAGCGTTTCTGTCAGGATCATGTGAGACTCCAATCCTTGAAAATATTCCTGAAAAATTCAGATGTGAAGGAGGGGGAGAATAGAAAAAAGAAGGTGCAATTATTACTTAATTCATTATCACTAAAAGAACATTTTAAGACATAAGCAGTACAATCAAGTATCTACATAGAATTAGGTAAACCTTTCACTTCACAACATTTCATGAAATCCAACATAATTTAAAGAGGACAATGGCCTATTCAAAGAAAGGAGTCAGTCATTCTTTCCACACTAATTCCATCCTGACCCTCATTCCATAAACAAAAGCAGCTTAAATCAGATAAACAACCCCAAAAATTTCTGCCTAATGAAAATGTGGAAAATACTTGTCCTATTTGTGGGTGCTATTACCAAATGTAAATTTCTGTTGAAAATAAATGGAGTGGTGGATGAAATGGCTAGGTAGCATGACAGGACAATACCAGGAACTTGTTATTAGAATAATGAAGAACATGCAATCTATCTGGGTTCACCTTCAACAAAGCATTTGAAACTCAATCTGTCAGAGCAGTTCACTGGCTCCAATTTAAAATACAGCCTGGCCCACGGTTCTGAAAAGCTCCTGAACTTTTAGGACCAGAAGGTTAGCAATTTACTTTTCATAAGTATCCAGCTGGGATAGAGTTACTAATTTTCTTCTTAGTAGCTGGTACAGCAAAGTGTTTTGGCTTTACTAGGGGAATAATGTTGATGACACACTGATGTTCTGTTTGTTGCTGAGTAGTGTTAACTCCAAGTCAAGGGCTTTTCAGCTTCCCTTGCTCTGCCAGTGAGGAGGTGCATGAGGAGCCTGGAGGGACCATGGTCAGGACAGCTGACCTCAACAGGCCAAAGGGATATTCCATACAATAGAGCATTATGTTCAGTATATAATCTTGGGGGAGCTGTCCGGAAGCTGCTGATTTCTTGGGGAGAGGCTGGCTATTGGTCAGGAGGTGGTGAACAACTGCACTGTACATCATTTATTTATTTCTCTTGTGTTTATTTCTCTCTCTCCATCACAGTTATATTGACTATTGCAATTATTTTTATTATTAGTGCTATTAGTATTAGTATTCATCTCTCAATCCACAAAGCTTACCATTTCTTTCTGATTCTCCTTCTCCTCTATGAAGGAACACATAAAGAGGAAGCAGCTGTGTGGTTCTTAGTTTCCCACTGGGGCTCAAGCATGACAACAAGCTTACAGTCATTACTAGTCCTGAAATACTTCCCGATTTCTTACCTTATGTTTTTCAAGCAGTGACTGAACCTCTTCCTTGGAAGAAACAATCATTTTCTGGTCACCAGCCATTTTTTCTTGGCCTGTTTCTACCAGGTCAGCCAGGTCCTGCAAAGCCCGCTCATACTGCCTCTTCAGAGCCATATTCTGATTCAGGTCACTCCGCCTGGATCCAATGATCATCAGCAGCTCATCATACTTATCCTGGGGGGCAAAGGGCACCAATGGTGATTCTTGTTTCACACCTTATAGGTCTTCCTAGAAGCAACCTTACAGGCCCTGTTCTTTCAGAATATGATTTATTTCGAGAGCAAAAAGAGATTGCAGATATACTGACTTCATTGATAAATTAACTCACCATTTAAAGACAGAAAAAATAAGCAAGACCTGCAACTCTTTAAAGTACATGCATTTGGGGGAAAAAAATAGCAGAATTCCAAAGGCTTATGTAAGTAGCAAAGATTTGGCTTAATGCATCAAAAAGCAGTGACTACCGTGCAATGCAGACGCTGTACTCATTTTACTTTTTATAATGCAGAGAACTGCAGGGATTCCACCATGGATACAGACCATAGGCATTTCAAAGTCAGGTTTGCTTCCTTCTCCTTCCCCAGAATCTTACTGGTAGCAAGCAAGATACATACAACTAACTGTAAAAACCAAAACAAGCCCATACTTTTGATCTATATAAGACATTCCAACAACCAAAATATCTCTGCGATCATCCAGTGCTACAACAAAGTGCCCACCCTCAGACTGCAGCTGGGTCTCCTAGCCTTAAACAGAATTTTGTGAGAAGCAAAACTGTCAGAAAAAGCCAAAGAAAGGCTTTTCTAAAAACTGAAATGAAGGAGAAGGAGAACATAATGGCACATAAACTGAGAGAAAAAAAAAGGAAAAAAAACCACCAAACAAATCAGGAGGAGGTGCTAAGACCAAAAGGATAGAGAATTGGGCAAAAGACACATTTCTTAGTGATTTATTTCTTAGTCCTTCATTTTTAGCTGATATCACTATCTAGTTGGCTTATTAAGTTTATGGTCCAGTTTCAGCTGTTTTATTTGCTTCCAATTTATTATTATTATGCTATTGTAAATGGTAAAAATTCATTCATAAACCTTCTCCTTGATATTTCCTCAAATATCCCCTGCATCAGCCAAACTGCTCAAAAAGGACTTTTAACATGTTTTCAGAAGTTGTGGATCAATTGCCCACATGTATTGACATGAGAGGTGTTCTTGCAAAAGCAGAACATTTCCAGTTTCAGGTCTCACTTCACTCTCTGTCCTCCTTTACCACCTTCCTTCTTTGAATGACAGATGTGAGACAGTACTAAACCACAGATCATGAGACTCTGGTGAGAACAGGGATGAACCTTCAGCAGACAAATTTATGTTTACATAGTGTCATCTGTGTGAAAAGGGAGTGGATGAGAGCTGACAGAAAACATGGTTTTGTAGATTTTTACAATTAATACTGCTAATATCAGAGATGTTAGAAAATCTGAAGAGAAGCAAAATTTTAAAACTAGGTGAACCAGAGAGAACATAATCTTTTATACATACTGAAATGCCTTAAAATTCCATTTCCTAAACTGCTTGATGAACAATAAAAAGAAGCATTCCTTTGATATCACAGATGAGAAACATGATAGGATGGACAGGTCTAGGATGGAACTAATGAACCATACCTGGATCTTAGACAGCTCTTGTACAGAAGGTTGGTCAATTTGTAGCTTGTCTATACGCTTCTTTAATTCACTGATTCCAGCATCTAGTTCCTTTAAACCGTCTTCTGCCTCCAGTATGACCTGTATATGAAAATTACATTGCTTAGTTTTAAGTTTCAACAGTAGTGTAGCTTGCCTATGATCAGATTTTTTCCTGCTAAGTACTAATGACATCTTCAATGTACTGCAATTGTAAAGGATGCTATGAAGGAAATGTACTAACTAAAAGTGGGGAGAGCCCAGTTTTTTTCTTAAAGTTAAATAAGCATATCATTATTACTTTATAATAACAAGCTGCTTTAGTATCATATAAAATACTATGCTTAGTATTTTTTACACCAAACATAGCTATGAATTTCCATGTTTTTAATTATACAGTAGGTGCCCAAAATAATTTTTTTTAATGTAACAATGTATTTTTTTTTTATTAACAGTCGTTCCTGTCATCTCTGAGCACCAAGCAAACAATCATCACAGCAGAACCCACCATATGAATGCAAAGAGCTCTGTGTAGTTCCCTTTCAAGCCTGGGATGGGGCTAAAATTACTTGTATCTCCCCTTTTGCACTTGGAAAACTACAACTTAAGAACATAGATTGGTATCTGCAAGTGTCTGAAGGTGATGAGTTTTTCAACCTACAAGCTTCCTTAGGTGTCTGCTGCAGATTATAACAAAATTAAAAGTGTGAGGTAGATTCCTGTATTTAAAGTCCTTTGTTGAGGCCCTTTCTGGAAGCTTCCTATCCAAATATTTTAAAATATGTATGTGAAGCAGAACTCCTGCCTTTCAGCAGCATGGAGTTTGCACAATACAGTCACTAAACTTCCACTTCATGCAACTGAAGTCACCAGGCTGATTAAAAGTCTTACTTCTACCTTCCTAATTACATATTGAACAAGCAGCAATGCTTTTAACTTTGAATGTTTTATCAGCCAAAGGAGATTTTCTGCAACAAATAATTTCACTTGCTTTTGCTGACACATTGTTTTCCTAGCTGGTTAAATTAATAATACTGGAAATATATTTCTGCCAATGCTTGGCATCACAAAAGATAGAAAATAAAGACATAGTGTGACCTCTCTTTTTCATACAGGAGTTGTAAACTCCTTCAAAATTTGAATGTCAGGTATATAAAGTCCCGTATTTCTGTTTAACTGAAGGGAAAGTCTCTTCCACTTAGCCACCTGCTGGCACCAGACGTCACTAACAAGAAATATCCATAAGAAGTACACCTTAGCATACTCCATTCATTTTTCTCATTGGCAAAACAGAAACAAGAAAACAGGATACACTTTTTCATATAAGTAACTAATTATTCTTCAGGCCATTCCTGATAAAGAAATAATAATTACTGCCTAAATTAAAACGAGACATTACATTAAAGACATCACTATAAACCAGTGAGCGGCAAAGTGCCTTTGGTTCTTAATAGAGTTTAATAGTCAAACAATTTAGCAAAACTCTGGACTGTTTTGTTTATTGAAGTTTTCTCTTTTCAAATACAGCCCAGTATAAACATAACTACGTACTAGGTCAGCTGGGAGATGAGAGAGACACTTTTGCTAGGTTTTTTTTTTGTTGTGACTTTTCATTTTATTTACTTTTAAATATGTGTACTACACTCTTGGACATTTTCCTATACTTAATGTGAACACGTATGTTCTCCCATTTAAAGGAACTGTTCTCTAGAATCCATTTATACTTTGGATAAAAACTTTACCTCTTCCCCTCTCCCCAAGTGACAGATATGTGGTAGTACCTGCATTTGTTCTGTTTCTGGTCTGTCAGCTGCCTCTGCTAATTTCTGTAGAAGTAAGTATTTGTTATCAGCCACCAATGTAAACATGAGCTTCAGATCATTCTGCAGGAGACAAAACCAACAAATTACAGACAATTGCAGCACAAAACAACTGAAAAATATTCCATGCTTCAAAAAGATTAAAGCATTAAACATTACATGGTAACACTACAGCATCAAAATGATTCAAAAAAACATCATAATTAGCCAATGCAAAACATTTAATATTGCTGAAAATCCAGCTATGGAGACTAAGAGCTAAAGCAACTCATATTTAAAACATCCTGTGAATGCACTTCTATTTTTGTCTTCCAATTAAATGATTAATTACCAAGAGGTCATTACCTCCATGTAAAAAAAATGAATCTTGTGCAGTTTATTCAACTACATATGATTGTAAGCAAGCTTGGTTACTTTTTAAGGCAAGTTGTTTTAAATACAAACTTGAGCTAATATAACACATAAGTAAACAAGACCTCCACACATTACAGGGCTAACCGCAAGCTGAAAATTTTAGAAAATTTTATCAGAAAAGACACATAAATATTACTTAACAATTTTGCTGAAATACAATCAATCATCTTTTTCTTGCACTCATCTCAACAGAAAATTATCAGCACATTTTTCTGAGACTTTCAGCATTACATGGGAGGTACATTAATGATTTAGTATTTATTTTTACATTCAATAATCATTTTAAATACTGAAAATCTCTAAGAATAATGCAATGAATTCAAATCAACCTTGATGTCATCAGCAAAGAGAAGTCTTTCATTGAAAAATGGGAGATTGCACAGGAAAATTATGGAGTTTGAAAGAAAATCTAGTAGTAACAATCTATGCAAAGATGACCCTAAACTAAAGCCACAAGGAATATTTTTTTTTTAATTTATGAGGGTTTTAATTAAAAATAAACCCTACTGAAGGGCTTCATATATTAATGACAATGATAATGATAACAATAATAATAATAATAGGAGATAAGGTAGAGACCAAGTAAGATCTGAAAGCTTTTCTCAACTCTCTTCAAAATTTTCTGAGTGCACATTTCTCCACTTATAGAATTTTTTAATACTTGCACAACACAGACTTCCTTTTATGTAATGCCAGCAGGGGGAGACAGCAAAGAAAGATTATCACTTTACAGTAATTGCATGAGTTGAAGAAGCCTTCTAGTGGAGAGTTTAAATTTTGAGTAATAATTAGGGTATCAAATTTTTCATAAGCTTGAAAAATTTGATTTTTCAATAAAAAACCTGTGACAACCTTGTTCTTTTGATTTGGCATCAAAAATTCACAGCCTTTATATTTTCATTTGACATCTGTTAATTTCATCACCTCATACCTTGAATGTGATGATTTGCTGGAGCCGTCCTTTCATCTGGTGGCATCTCTGGTTTACCACTGTCTCCAGTAAGGTCAGTCTTCTCAAGAGACAATCCAAAGTGTTTTCTATAATAACCCTCTTATCACTACTGTCAGGAAATATCTGAGCAAACAAATTCTTGTTCTTATCCACTTCTTCTGTTATGTCTTTGATTTCTTTGACAAGATTCTAATTTTGTGGAAAAACAGAAGTGACAATCAGACATTCTGGAAAGCAGGGAAACATTGCCATAACCATAGTCAATTTTGCAATGATGCAGTGATTTTTTTTACATTGCTGGTATACACATATACTAGAAAAAGATGGAAGTTACATTAATCTCTGATAGTAAAAATATTCCATGCTCCAAGGAAAAACAAGTGCTGGAACAAAATAATGTAAAGCCACAGAAACATCTGGGTTGGATTAAAAGTCATCTAGTCCAATTCTCCTGAAGTAAATATGGACATCTTCAACTAAATCAGGATGCTCAGAGCCAATTTGAATGCTTCCAGGGATGGGACATCCACTCTGTCTGGGCAACCTGCTCCAGCATTTCTACACTCTCATTTTGAAAGATTTCTTCCTTGTATCTTGTCTGAATCTATCCTCTTCAGTTGAAAACCATTGTTCCTTTGTCCTATTGCCTCTCTCCGCTCACCACCCCTCAATTTTTTCCACCTCCCTCACCCCTAATTAATGTTGATGAACCTGTGGTGTTTCTATATCCTAGAGTATCCCTCCCTCTTTTTCACATAGCTTCAATTTTGATAATGTGGTGTTAGCTAATACTTAGATGTTAAACAGAAGAAAGAGTCCATGCTTTCTGCAACATTCTCTACATGGTCAACTGCAGAATGCTGCAGCTACATAGAGATTAGGTCAGCGACATGTCACTTACCCAGGATTCTAACACTTTTGTTCTAAACACTACTATTGGCAATTAAAAGAAACTCCTACTCATGGATCCCTCACCTCTTGCTTGCAGAGGTAAGTTTCTGTTTCTTCTTCTGGCAACAGAGCTGTAGCAACAAAGACTTGCTCTTCCACCCCATCCAGCCACACAGATGTGGCAGTGACACCATCATACAGCTTCTGCTCCAGATGCAGGGTCTCCTCCAGCCGTCCAGCCTGGGCAAAAGGAACCACAGGAATCAGCACAGAAGTACAAGACAGTCTTCCTAACTTCTAATATTTGGGAAAGGCCTGGATTTCCAGATCATAGCTGGAGGAGTTTTAACTGTTAATGTGGCTTTGCTGTAGGACAGGTGTAAAGACAACTGAAAATTACCTCAGATGAGACATCTTCAAAGGCCTGATTCAATTCAACCAGTACAGGTGACACTAAGGATTTATCTTCATCCTGTGTCTCCTCCTTATACAAAGGCATTCCAGGTATTAGTCTGTTTGGTCTGCTATAAAGCTGCTGAGAGAGAAGCACTAATTAGGATGCATCTACCATATGTAGGGCACAAAATTCAGCTGTACAGACTCCCTGCTGACTGATGCTATCACCTGCTAATGCTCATGGTCCTCCCACAAATGCTCCATGTCATGAATATTTTGCATAAATATTACTCAACAGGAGGTTCACTAGAAATACAGGATAAATGCTTCTAGCCAGAAGTAAAAATTATTAGTTTTTATCAAAAATATTATCAATTACTCTTTAATTAATACAAGGTATTTAGAACTTTGGAAGCTGGTTAATGGAATGTTATACAAAGAAGAGTGAATTTGGGTCTCTTAACAATAAAATGGAAGATGTCTGTTAATATAGACTTTGGTTTGTCCCCAGTTTAATTGATTAATCCCCATTTCTTCCAGTAGAAATACTGTTCCCCAAATTCCTCACCCACTAAGATCAAGAATTGAATGCAACCAATAAATTCAAACTGAAAATAACAGTTTTACTCTAAGCTGTTGCCAGAGTACTAATCAATTCCAGAGTGATGATTTGCTACAGAATTATCCTGAGTCAGATAAGTAGATAAACATTTTGTCTGAGCTCTTTCTTCCTTTCCAGTTCATTAACCTGATGGTAGCGCAATTCAAATCACTTTGAACATGAGCAGTGCTGGTGTCAGCATGTAACAGTTTTTAAAGGTGTCACAAAACCAAATTGCTCCATATCTCATGCCTTAACTACAGCACTTTAATGGATCTACATATTGCACCTCTTGTTGTAACAACTACTTTCAAAGAGAAAATGGAAAGAGAAATTTTAAAAAGCTACCAGCTGTTCTTTTTCCAAAGCTTTCTGGAGCAGTCTCTGCTTGGTACTGAATTCCTGGTTTAGGCTTTCCCATTTCCTCTTCATCTGTTCTTCAGATGATGGCTTCTCACCTTCTAAGGCTAATTCCTCAGAAAGTACATCAGGCTTCTCACTGAATATGAAGAAGCATAAAGGTTTAATAAATGCAAAAGTTATAAACATATCAAGTGATAATTTTACATTAGGAAATTCTACATTTAAATTAAATGCTACTTTTTAAAGCTCTGAATTGTTAATTTTGGTTTTGTTTTTCTGAAAATAAGACAAAGGTTGGTTTGAACAGCAAGAAGTTCTTATCTGATGAAATAAAATGTATTTCAAAAAGACTATATGAAGTTGCAAGTACCCAAAATAAGTAAAAAATCCCCAAACCAGACTGAATATATACTACATTGAAATGTAACCTATAAAAAAAAGTTTTAGTTCAAAGCATGAATTAAAATAAATATTTTATCTGACTCCTTCCTCACCTCCTTTCTCAAAATGACGGACATAGTTTAATGAAGAACAAGCATATGAGTTTAGCTTTGGTAAACAGTTAATCACAGTCAGAATTTTCTATTTGGTGGTTTGTTTGTGGGTTTTTTTTTTCTATGGTACAGCATCACTTGATCATCACAAGAAGTAAGCCTCAAACAGAAGGAGACTGGTTAAGTACTTTCTGGCATTAAAACTAAGGCTTCAAAAGGAAAAATACTTGCTAATTGCAGGAAAAATAAAATTAAGCAATGAGTATCTCATCTGGGAAGGTCTGGTTACAATGGCAGATACCAATGTTTGAGGTAGATGTGATTCACACATCAGTGCTGGTCCATAAAGTTACAGTAACTGATCCACTGCTTGTCTAATGAGTCTTGCTAGTCTTTAATTTTAGTATGATTCCGGCTAATAAGAATAAAGGGCATTTCTAAATGCTGAAGGTGATCTATTCTCACAAAACAGTTTGTGTAACTGTATTATCAGACTGCTGAATTATAAACCAGAACTCAACAGCCGAGGTGCTGTATAAAAATGATAAAACAAAAATTAGAGGACTATGAGCAGAAGAGGGATGTAAGCATAGGGAAGACAAAGTATAGCCATAGAAATTTACTTTTTGGAACAACACATGAAAGCACACCTTATGGACAGCCCTTCAGTAGAGCTTTGCTGCGTTAGAATCTCTCCTCCCCGGCACGCTACTGACCGAAGCAGATTCTTCTGCTCTTCTAGCTCCTGTTCCAGCTCCTAGCACAGCAAGTTACACAAAACAGAACAAATCTCAAACACACTGGTTTTGCCTTGGAAGGATATGTCTACCTTGTTTAACTGTCATGCAAAGTTATCTGAGCTACTCCTAAAATGGCTTGCTTGAACACCAAAAGAAGTTCAAAATCTCCAGCCAGGGACACATCAAAATTGGGTTCATAAACTGGATTACTGAACTAATTAACTGATACAATGCAGTTTATGGAACCTACCCTAGTGAGAACATCTTCAAATCATTCAACACATAATGTAATATATGTATCTTTACTTGTATGAAGACAAAGTTATTATTTTGAGTATTATCATCTCTCCTTAGAGTAATTTAAAGGGTTGATTCAATTTTATTCTGCTGATGGACAAATTTTATTCTACTGATTATGTGAATTGACCATAGTCATCCAGGAAGTCTAGCCTGCCTGTTGCAGATATAAGACAGGGAACTCAGATGCATCATTACCAAAGCAGTGAGTATGAAACAGTGTAAAAATTAATATTTCAGTGAAAACATTAACAAGAGTGGTTCAGCTATAGCATTAAGTGCAATCTAAAGATGGGAGTAAAAGATAAAGATGGGAGTAAAAGAAAGGCAGAACACCAACTTTCTGCTGCTGCAGGGTACTCTGCTGCTGCTGTGAGCGAGTAGTTCTTGCTTGTGCCAGCCATTCTTGAACACTGGGGCTTTGTGAGGAAACGAAGTCCAGATCACTCTCCTCCTTTTCTTGTAAAGATCCCTGCTTTAAGAAAGAGACATTAAGATTCAAAAAAATCTCCTACATTGTTAAGAGAACAGGCAGGTTCAGCTCATCTACATAAAACCTCTCAAGTTGCTGGCCCATGTAAATTCTGAAGTGAGCAATGACTTTAGATTTCTGACTTTTACTGGTTTTTGGTTACTAGCAAGAAAAGCATCCCTAGAAATGTAAAAATAAACATGCACTTAGCAGAATCAGAGACCATAGGTCAGAGACCTTGGACTGATTGTGTTTCTAAAGACTCTTCTGCTTCTAAAAACCAGCCTTCATCTGCAAAGGATGGTGCAGCTTTATCTGGCAATGTAGGGATTCAGTGGCTTGTTTCTGCCAGGATTTTTATCTAATTAAAGCAATTTTTAAAATCTAATTGAAAAGGAGAAAATTCTGGTTGCCATTCTGGTCAATATTGATTTATCAGTATAACATAACTATGTTTGGCAGAAACACACTGGGTAAACAGCAGATGACATGATATGAACAGCAGAGAAAGTAAGAGAGAGCAAACCACAGAATGTTAGAACAGCACAGCAAAAGCAACAGTTCCTTCTATTCATGTTTCTACCATGTTTCTCCAACATGAGTGATTAGAAAGGCTTTCTGTGTAAGCAATGCAAAAAAGAACAAATGCCTCAATAGCTCAAAAAAATGTTTTATCAACTTCTTGGCTTCCAAAGTCCATGTTAGCTGAAAGTTTAAATAATTTTAGCAGACAGTGTATTCAAATGTAGGTATTTCAACATGCTTGGCCTTATGTTAAAGACAGACGCGTAGGTCAGGCTACTTTGATGAACACATCTCTCTAGACTTATTTAATATTATTTGCAATCATGTGATGATTGTAGAGCTTGCACCTTTTGGGTATTTTTTGAAAGCTTCAGGATCTAAAGCTGGGGCTTAATACCTCTCCCATTTTGTCTATATATTTAACTTTTGTAGTATCCCTATTATGCCCATGATTCAGCCTTTATTCTAAATAGATTAAGACTGCCAAATGGTTCAGCAACTCTCCTATCCACAGACACTCTGCCTTCCAGGTGACATTTCTCAAATCAGGCAGGGTGGGTGGGTGCCTCACCTGGTGCTCTTATGCTAACAACTGAGAGAGGCCTTTGCCACCAGTGACCCTGGCACCAGCCACTGAAACAGCAGAGTTTAGCTAAGCAGTAGAAGGCTAGGGGTAAGATTTTAATTTTGGGGGATGATGAGTGTACTGAAATTGAAAGGACTGATTAGAGGATATAAACTGTTAAGAGGTGCAAAACAAAAAAGAAGTACCTGGTGCTGGAAAGAACTATTAGCCCTTGCTTTATGAAATAACTTTGTTTCACTAAGGTTCCAGTTTGCGGGTAAACTCTGATACTTTATTTTGTAGGAACAAGTTTCTAGACAAGCTGAAATTGGAGTGTGAACAATGTTATTACCAAGTGTCAGACTGGGCAAAGAAAATAGTATGTGAGAAGTAAAGAAGATCTGGAATTATAGCTTTTCTATTACAAATTAGGAAACAGAAAATGTTTCTGTAAATTGTGGGGGGGAAAATCTGCTTAATTTTATATATGCTAGGGACCATAGTTATTCAACTTGTAAATTTCTTTAGAGAACAGTATCTAGTTCTTCCTTGCATTTGAGTGTGCTGGTTGATTTCAGTTACATTTTGGGTCTCTTTCACAGGGAAGAGGACTGAGAAGATACAGTTTTGGAATTATACCAAGACATAATTAATAGTCTCATGGTTCCTGCAATATCAAGGAGTGTAAAAGGGGTTGTGGTATTTGTTGATGCAATGAGGTCTTGCAAATATCCTACTGTACATACTTTTTAGATCAAAAGCATTTGTGAACCAGATTTTATCATTGACAAATTACAGAATGTAAGTTTGAAAAAAACCCTTATGTTTGCATTTACAGTTGCATTTTCATTTGAAGTCTGTCTGAAGGAACCGTATTACATTTCCTTTAAACAGCCAGGGAAATACAAGCTTGAACCTGTCATTCCCAGCTACTGTCCAGTCTAGCACAGAAATAAATGGAAAATCCCTGAAGAAGATTGTGATGAAATTGATCTTTCGAAGGATTTCAGAATTATACAAACTTATATGAGGTACACTTTTTCCTGTGACACTGGAGTTGTTCCTCCCCTACAAACCATTTGCAATAAAAAGTAAAGAAACACTCTCTGTTTCGTTGAGGTTTTTTTACTGCAGAATCTGTTCTACTTTGGTTTTTAAGGAGTCTGTGTTTCATTGCCCCTAAGCCAGAGAATAAACAGTAACAGACACAATATTTTGTGTGTTTCAAAGTGCTGCCTTTGGAGACAGCATAGTCTGGAACACTCCTGTTGCAGCATGTTTCTGATTAGTTTCACTACTTTATTTTATGAATAAAGCAGTTGGTCACCAAGTCACCTTTTCTGTATCACTAGTTACATTCATTAACTAAAATCAGAAGACAACTGAAATTGTTCCAAGAAAGTCAGAGAATCTCATACGGACTCGTAAAAAGCCTTGTGCACAGGGATAACAGACAGGCTGAAATATGCTTTAAGGAAAATATAGCTCAGTCTTTATAATACTCTTCCAGGGCTACTTGGGAGGTTCCTTCTTTTGGAAGGAGGCTGGTCTATTATGAGGTTATCAGAACATCTGGAGACATGTAAAAATCTGAGTTTTTTACATGCATGAATAACAGTGCTGTTAGCTTGCAATATTTCTCAAGGTTAATACTGGCATTGGATAGAATTTGGGACATCTGATGTTCTTGGCCGCAGTCCTCAGTGTTTAGAACATGACATTATTGAACTTTTCATCTGAAAAAAAATTGCTCAGTGAAGATTAAAAGACGCTATACTGCCTGTGTCTATTTTCTTACATGATCTGTAAATGAAGTCAAAGAAAGACCTGAAATACATAAAGAAACTTGAATCTTGCATTTATGCACCATCTTAAATGATTCATATTCTACATCTGGAAATTATTTTGTTGTTATTTTAGATTTTAGAAGATCATCCAAAAATCTGTTTTAAGAAGTAAACTAAATCCCATCACTGTATTTTAAAATATTTTAAAGTATTTTAAAATTTAGCAAAAAACTCTGTGACGCCTTTTCACTTCACAGGTAATATATGAGAACAAACAACATTATGTGCCCACATCGTGTTGGTAACTTTTCATTTGCCTAGTCATGAGGTTTAATAAGCAAGAATAATATTAAAGTTAGTTCATCTTAGAGGCAATAGGAAGGAATACCTGTGGGGGGGAGTCTCCTTTATTTTTTATTTCTCTGTTTTTCCGAAATCATGTGAAGTTTTAAAGCTATGCAGTTGCTTTGGACTAAAAATAGTTCTCAGAACACCAAGTGACTTTTCAAGCTAACGTCTCAGTAGACTTTAATCTGCATTACAAGCCAGAAATCTTTGAAGCTTATCATGTTTAATTTGCACAGCAAAGCCAAGAAAAGAATTAAAAGAAAAGGGGGGGAGGGAGTCACAGCAGGGCAAGCAAATTCAAAACCAGTCAGTCACATTACATGGTTGGGTTTCTTGTATGTATTCGGTTCTCCACATGCTAGTTTGACCTAAAGAATGATCAAAAGCAACTGTTAAATACAATGTATTAGTGGCAATGAGCAGACCAAAGCTGCTAAGAATAGAAACCTAGGGCAAGACTGAGGTTAAATGAATTTTTGCTTATATAATGTTGTATTTGGTATATTGATGCCACCAAGTATTAGCCATAATTAAAAATGTTCCCTTATGTTATCTGTTCACTGTGTTGTGCACACCATGAAAAAAAAATATTTAGGATCATTCTTTGGTTGGGGAGAGTAATCCTGCCCCAGACCATACACAATCTAAACAGACTGGAAACAGGAATAGACTATATCCAGACCAAGCTAACCATCTATCTATTTTATTATTGTCCTTTCAGTGAAGATACTGAGGTTAGGATAGCTTTACCATAAAGCTGTGTTAACTTGAAAATTATCAACTAAAGTTTTCTAGACAGCTATTTATTTTGGAGCTATAATTCCATTTACTAACTAAAGATGAATAACTCAAACTGAATCAGTGCAACACTTTCACTCTTTTTTCCCAGTTGCATAAAGTTGCTATGAAATCCCCAAACTCCTGCCCACCATGAGAACAGCTGGAAGGAGCCACTCACCCGAATGTTGATCTGTTTGTCGTGGAGCACCCTCTGCAGCTCTAGAAGGCTGCCCTTCAGTGTCCTGAGCTTCACAGCCAGTTGCTCTGCCTCGTCCTTGGTGTGAGCCTTCCCTTCCATAAGCAAGTTCTCATTGTGCACAGACAGCTCTGACAAGGCTACCACCTTCTGTTCTATTTCAACCAGCATGTTCTGCAGCAGCAAAAACAAAGACCCGAATTCATACATTTTCCAGCACTTGTGATGTTTTCAGGCAAGACCACCTGTGGCCTACCTCACCCGTGTCCAAACTAAGAGAAAGTCAGACTAGCATTGCTTTGCCTTCCAGTCCCATTCAGAGTTCTTTAGAATATGCTTGCAAATGTTTGTATTTGCCATTTCAGCTTGCAACCCTTTTCAAAATAGGAAATTAAAAAGTTACTTGAAACAAATAATTTGTTGTAGAGGAGATGCTCTTTATTTGCATATTAAAGGTAAAGGCTAAGAAGTGAGACTGACATCCATTGGTGACAAGAAATGAAGCACGCAGCCAGAGCTACTTCTTTCCTCTTCATTCATTTAGACGTAGTCAAGTGCTTCCTACCTCCTCCTATGTGTTGCTCTGGCTGTGTTGATAAGCTTCTCCTGTCACTATTTGCTCTTTCTGATTGGTGCATGATGGACTTAAGGATTTCTGTATAATCCTCTTTCGTCTAAAGAGAGACTTAAAGTGACAAATCTCTGGCATGTTTATTCTCAAAAGCTACTTCCCTGACATTCCATTAACCATTCATGTATTAGAGACATTGTGCATATTTTGATCTCCCAGATTCAATGCTCAAACAAGTCTTGCTCAAAAACCTAGCCTGACATGAAATGCTTTCGTTTCCATAGCAACCGTCAAGTATGAATTTAGAAATATTTCTCTTGAAGGAATACGTGCAAAATAAGATCGCCAGAGCTTCTAAAAAGCAGAAAAAATATATATAAAACTTACTGCATTAAAGTTTTGAGAAGCAGCAAAAGAAAAGCAGTATTAACTCTTCCACAAAGTTAACTTTTCTTTTAGAGTTTCCTACAGAGTCTATTAAAAAAACACTACTTTGTTAAAGTTCATAGGGTTTATCTACATACAACAAAGGGCTCTCAAGGACAGGTGATGAAAGGACTCTTCAGATTAAGCAGACTGAAAATTCCAATGATGAACTATTGTCAGTGGAAATTCTTCAGACTTGCAAGAAACTTAACTCTCATTTAGCCTAAAATAATTAAGGTCATCATTCTTTAATAAGAAAAGTGCTCTTTTGTCCGTCTGTCTATTGTCTCTTTTGTAATTTTAATTATAATGATCATATAATTCTAAACTATCATTTAAAAATAGAAAACTCCCAATAATTTGACAACCTGGATTTTATGAAGGATCTAAGTCTTGTTAATAAAAGTATTTGCAAAAATTCTTATTGCAGCAACATGTCCCTCCTTGGTTGTTTTGGTACTCTGAGTAGATTAACCTTCAAGCCATAAAACCATCACATACTGATGATTATCCTTTATTTTTGCATGTATGTAAGGATTTTTCCTGAAGAAAACACAGCACTAGTGCCAGTATGTTCTTCAGCTGGAAAAGGACGTGTAGGAAAGTACACTGCAGGTGTTTTCACACCTGTCAGGTGAGCTGTTCAACAATATCAGGTTAAGGGGAGCAAAAACAGTAATTGAAGTAAATGCAATGCCTTTAAAGCTAAACATAACTACATCTGAAAGATGTGGAACTTCAAATCTTTCTGCAGTCAGGACATTTTGTTTTCTTTCTGCTACGTTCACATGGGCTTTCTAAAGTGCTGTTTGCAATCTCTAATGAGAAATTAGGAACAAGCTATATTTTGTTTCACAAACCTTTGAGGAAGCTTACTGAACATACAGAAGATGCTAAAGAGCTCAGAAACTTCTCCACAAACATGCTGGCTCATTCAACTCAATAATTGTCTTAATATTTTACCTGACAGTCTACCAGCTGTGCTTCCATGTCCATAGGTTCCTCTGCAGGAAGCAGAGTGGTGTCCAGCGTTGCTCGGGTACTGAGTAGCCAGTGGTCAAGCTCATCAGCTTCACACCGGTACCTCTGGAGAGCCTGCTCCTGCCGCTGTTCTTCGAGCTGCTCATTCAGTTTTTCCTAGAGGTACAAATTATATTTTACTTTTTAGGAGAAATAAATCATAACAGTCACTTCTAAAAAGTTGTTCCTCTCTATTTTGCACAAATCCTATGCAGGATTTCTAAGATATATTAAGACCTATCTTTTAAAAAGTATTATTTCTTTCAATTGATGAGTGTGTTTTTCTGATGACTGAAATTCTGTTTCAGTTCAGCCACTTTATTTCTACTTTCTTCAGTAGAACTCTGCTATTACAGCTTTCTAAAGGTGAGGTCTTTTCTGCCTCCTTTTGCTGCTGTCTTGTGGGTTTCCCCACACATTGATTCAGTTTGCTCAATCAGTGCAGCACTGCTTGCTCAGGAAGAAAGATGCACATGAAGAAAAGGAACACACAGAGCTGAGAGTGCGTTGCTGGGGAAGGAAAGCAACTTTGCCTTTTATGGCAGCAGGCTGTTAGTCAGCTTTACTGTCTCAAGAGGGGCACAAGAAGGGTACTTCAAGGACCAAACAAGTATGGGTGGAGCCTTGGTACAGTCACATGGGTAAAGAGAAGCCTAAAGAGCTGTCTACCTTCTCTGGCCTCACAGAGGATCCCTGAGCCATGGGGAGTGGAAGCTTCACTAGCTTCAATGGCTGCTGATATCACAGCAACACAGGTCCATCCATCAGCTCATCCATCCATTGGAAAGACAGGGAGTGATCACCAAGTCTTGCTCACCCTTTAATTTTCCCATATGAATCTGAAAACTGACTGAACAGCTGTGGCCAGGGCACAGTGATCAGTGGCACAAAGTCTAGTGAGTGGACAGTAATGACCTCAAAAAATTTGCTAATGACACAAAATGGGAGGAGTGGCTGATAGTCAGAGGGCTATTCTGCCATCTAGGTGGACCCTGAAAGGCAATAAAAATGAGCTGACAGGAAGAAAGGAAAGTGTGAGGCCCTGTAGCTGCAGGGGAGCAACCCCCTGCACCGAGTATAGGCTGGAGGCTAAGCAGATGGGAAGTAGCTTGGCAGAAGAGAAGAAGGGGTGTCCTGGTGGACTCCAGATTGAACATAACCCAACAATGTGCGAAAGAAAGCCAGTGGTGTCTGGAGCTGCTTTAGGAGTGTTCTCACCAGGATGATGGAGATGATCCTGCCCCTCTACTTAACACTGGTGAGTCTACACCTAGAGTACTGTGTCTAGTTCTATGCTCCCCAGTACAAGAGAGACACTGAGTTCTGGAGAGAATAGAGGGGATTTCGTGGATAAAAAAACAAATAGGATGGTCAGAGGATACTTAGTATCAGATAATGTAAAACCTAAGCATGGTGCAAATATTATGGAACAGGGGGAAAAGATTGAATTCGATCTGGCTGGAATGGAGTTAACTTCATTGCAGCCTGTGCAGTGCTTTGCAGCTGTGGTTAAATCTGTGCTGATAACACAGCAATGTTATGGCTACTGCTGAGCACAGCATAAAGGCTTTCTATCTGCCCCTGACAAAGGCCAATAGGTTGGGGATGGACAATGCTGGGAGAGGAGATAGCCAGGACAGTGAATCTGAACTGACCAAAGGGACACTCCACACCAGATGAGATCATGCTCATCAAAAAAAGCCCAGGGAAAGAGAGGGAGAGGCAATATGGTTATGGTGCTCATCTTCCCAAGAAACACGTGGTGAGCTTTCCAGGAAAGTAGCTAAACATCTGCCTGCTGATTGGGTAGTAGTGGGTAAGTTCCTCATTCCCTGCTTGCATGCACAGCTTTTCCTTACCCTATTTAAGCTGTCATTATCTTGATCCATGATTCTTTTTGTCTGCCTTCTATTTTTAACCATCTCAGAAGAGAGGAGTGAGGGTGGATGTTTGGCTGCTAGCAGGGTCAACCTACAACACTTTGTAAGGAAATTCAGATTCAAATGTTCAGGGCAACTTCATCACATGGAGAAGTGTTTGCACAGCTTTTCTGCATGTTCAATTTCAACTTAAAAATTAAAAATTGCTTTTAGAACAATTTAAAAAATAATGATAGTTTTTAGAAGTCTTAAATAATCCAGACCTGAAGAGTTCTCAAATGCTAGTTACTTGAATTAGGTCCACAGAAAGAACAATATTACCAGTCCACATCCTCACCAGCAAAATATTTTCATCAATTATTTTACCTTCATTTCTACATTTACTTCCCTGGGGTGTTCTGGAAGATTTTATCTGTGAAATCAGAGCTATGAAGTACACAGGTTAAATTACTGCATATTGTCCACATATCATATATATTTCCTAGCTAGGATTATTAGGGAATACTTGTGGTATAGTGTCAAAGTATCCTAACCACAGTTAAGAGTAATATACCACTCATGCTTTATCTTGAAATTATTAGTTAGCATTTCCTAAGCACTACCAAGATGTTTGTTAGATCTTGTATGGGGTGCAAGCTATAAACAGCTAGATCCCCTATCCTACTTCCAACCCTTCATTTTAAATTAAAAGCTATTTTTCTTCTGGGAAGGAAAAGCTTAGCACATAGCACATAAAATAACTTCGTTATTTTAAAACTAAAAAAGATATTTTCTAATGACCTCTTCACTGTCCTAGGTGACTGGTCAGAACTAAAGCAGCTGAAGCACCCTGAGACTCTCCTGTAATCCAGTGTCTTGGTTTAAACTCAGCTGGTCACTAAGCACCATGCCTTAGATGCACACAGCCAATTCTCACTCTGCTTCTCTGAATCAATTGATGATGGAAAATATGAAGGCAGTAGTTGCTGTGTTTGTGAATTCACTGCTGCAGTCCTTAACAGTACAGTAATAAAGCTGCCCTGAAGTGTTCAAAGTAGCCAAACTGTAACCAGCTTTAGCATGATTGCATGTTCTCACCTGTATAACATAGGCAGCAACACTCCTGTTTGTAAAGAGCTTGTAAAAATCCCCTTAGTATTAAAGAATTTTTAGTAAAGTTGGTAGGCAAAGAAATAAAAGGGTGCATCCTCCATGGAAATCACTGGGAAGATGAGAGTAGACAACAATGCAAAGATTTGGAAGAGGAGCTGTTTGTTGTTTAAGCTTTCCTCTTCTCTTGTCTAGCAGCTTGGAGAGGTGATTCCTCAAAAGTATATTGTAGACAATGTAATTTTTAATATCTGTGTTTCATTTATGCACACACACACAAATATATATATATATATATATATATATATATATATATATATACACACACACATATATATATGTGTGTGTGTGAATGTGTGTATATATATCTCCATATGGCTATATATGAAGCCAGAAGAAACTTAGAACATATATAATATTTGTGTGTTCCAAGTTCTTGCTGGCTGCTCATCACTTAGCACTAAGATGAGGGGCTCACTAAAAAAAGAATGATTATTTATTACTGAAAGGAATTGTGAGAAATAAGCAAAACTGAAAATTGCTTTTTTTTTTATGTTGACTAAAAATATTGGTGATGTTTTTTCTTGTACCTCTAATAGCTGTCGTTTTCCTGATGCCTTCATTCGAATTGTGGCCATTCGCTCTGCCAAGACTGTGAGGGTGGACTGCAATGCCATTTGATCAGCACCTTCCACATCCAGTGGTTCTGAAACAAGCTCCTGGGCCAATGATGTCTGAAGCTCACTGATTTCTTCTTGCAACATTAAAATCTCATCCATCAAAGCCTATTAAGAAATGAGAGCAGAGGATGCATTTGCTTCACTTACCAGCAAGAAGGAAGTATTTCAGGAGACACAGACTAAATATAAAATTCAAGACAACTATCTCGAGGAGCACCAGGAACACAAGAGTAGAGCAGACCATCACTACCAGCATGGCAGAGATGGTATTCCATAAGGACTGAGTCCTGCTTTTAGAGGCTTGAGTCAGGATCAGGTATCTGGTTACTTAAATATGCATTTAATTACATATCTTGAATTTCAAGCATATCACAAGGAATTATTTTGGAAAATGGAAATCCATTCTTCCAATAAATTATGTGTAGGGCATTCTAGTATTCACAGTGAAGATGATGAAGAAGTGAGTGAGTGTGTGTTTGGAGAAAAATAAGGGCATGTTTCAGCTTCCAGCCTAAAACTTTCTAACTGGATAAAGAACATCCAGCAATATACGTAAATATTTAGAGATTTATTCCATGGCACCATCCTTTTAGAGGTATCTTGAAACCTGGTTCATAGGATAAGAATAAGTAGGAACTTATTTTGCACCACGGAATAAATCTCTGAATTCCGACAGATTAGATGGGTTCAAGCTATCAGATAGAAGGCTTAGGTGATTACAACTCAGACCTATATCAGATGCATTACTTAATAAAGTATGCTCTTATTATTCAGACTTCCCTTGTGAGGGAGTTTTTGATATGTTTTGTTTAACGAGGTGAAAAATGTATTTTGATCAATCTATAATGCATCAGCATTGGTTATGATTTTAGTAAATTTGGCAACATTATAAATATTCTTCAGCAATGATACTGAAGAACAGTATGTATAGCTGTCATTGGACACAGTCTTGGACAAAAGCTTTTGCTGAAAATTTCAACTGGACAAACTCTTATGATCTATTCTATTTCTTTCAAAAAGGCTCCTTATTAAAAGAATCCCCATCACACCACCTTTACAACAGCAGGAAGTCAGAAAAGCAAGACATACAGTTAACAGAGAAGGTTCAAGCAACAAATGCATGTGTTTGAGATATCCAGCCATGAAGAAGGTTACTGTCTAAAAAACAGAACAAAAGATATGCAGGCAATGTGCGCTCTTCCTCTCCTCTTCACATAAAAGATTTTACCTGATGTTCAGCCATCTGGCTCTCTGGGCTTTTGGCTGGTTCCAAACTCTCATTTAGTTTCATTTCAGTGGTCTCCATTTTTGTGGATATAGACTGGAGTGTGTCCTGATATTTCTGTTGACGCTCAAGAGCTTCATAGAGTGTGCGCTGCTTTTCACTGATCTGAAAAAGAATGGGAGGTATAAATTCTGCTATTTAGTCTGCTTCATATGTCTCTAGGCTTAAGACACTAAAGCAAAAAAACTTGCAACAAGTTTTCAAGAGTATAACTTACAAAGCAAAACATCCATATTAAAAATATTTATTTGCTTAAAATTTCATCAGTAAAATTCTAGGTTCTGCTGCTTAAAAGAAATAGATATCAATAAAGCAGGGAAAATCTATGCCCATTCTCATGCATTATTTTAGATTTCATGCACTCAAACATGGATGTGCACTACTTGCTAGACACATAGCTACTAATACCCCGAAACAGCTACTGTACTGAAAGGAATTAAATTTTTTAGCATGTGATCAAGACTCTGACCATTCTCATGCATCACTGAATGATTATGCTGCAAAACTACACACAAATGTGTTGATCCAGTACAAACTGGACAAACTGGATTCTGGGCCTTCTTTAGCTACTCAACCAAAATGACTGGATATCCCTAATAGATTATGGAACACAGTCTGTCAATAGTCAATATTTCTGAAGCCAACGAGCAGCTTTAATGACTCTTATTTTTATTAATGGAGGTCCATCTTGCACAGGCTTCAAACAAAGAACAAAAATAATATATCCCAACTAACAATTAAAGTTACCATTTGAAAACCAAAACTGCAGGGAAGAATATATGTGCCAGCGATTTGAATTCTATTCCTTACAAGCTAGACAACTATTTTGAAGTCTCCAAATGCAAACTTACCACATTTTTCAGTGTTTCCCACGAACGCTGCAAATCATCCAATTTGGCACTAGCAGATGATTCTAAGCCAGGTTCATAAAACTCCTGGGTGGCTGAAGTGCTGGGATGAATTTTAGCAGCTTCTGTCTGCAACTGTTCAGCAGATAAGGCTTGGTAATAAGCAATGTCCTACAAGCACGAAGTACATTATTGCACTTTCAAAAAGAAAGATACTGCATGCTATCCCCCCAATACTGCCCCACTGCATATGTCCATTAAAATAAAGCCCACAAAGCCAAAACAACCAGGAAACCTCTTTAATAACAAGGTAAATCAATATTTAATAGTAGCAGACTGAGCATGTTTTGGACCTTCACTATGGTGAGGATTTTGGATGCATTTTTTTCACGTTCATATTAGCTAGGTGGTGCAGAAGGCAACTGTGGACAATCACAGAAAGGCTGGGAAGGGAAGTGCTGTAAATGGGAGTGTTGTTCCAGCACCATTACAACTACACATGGGGGAAAACCCATCACAGAAGACAGCAGGTTATGGTACTGTAGGTGGCAAATACCAACCTAATGAACACTATCACAGAGAGAGCAGCAAAAGAACCTAAAAGGAATATACTGAAGGACTGGTAAATGAGGCAAGAAAGAGTATGAAGCATCAGCTTGTTGTAAGCTTTCAAACAAACAGGGAGCCTCAACTAACTTATAAAGGATATTCAGAAAAGGGACCAAAATTGCTAAAGAAATGGGAAAATGTCAAACCACCAATGAAAATTCAGAGTGGAATTATTTCTCACCAGAAATTCTATACTTAGTGTATGGAGATTTCTTCAACTGTTGCAGATGACAACTGAAAACATCTACAGAAAATGTAGAATTAAGGAAACAAGTACAGTACCTATACTTAGGTCAGGAAAGCAGACTTGATGACAAGGATTATTTAAAACTGAAATCATGTATGACAGTTAGCACTACATTATTTGAGAGGTGAAAAATGCTGCCTCAAGGGAGGGTGCAAAGCAGACTCAGTGGTGCTTACTGACAGGAACAGAGGCAATGGGCACAAACTGAAGAACAGGAGATTCTCTCTGAATACCAGGAAATGCTTTTTTGCTGTTAGGGTGACTGAGCACTGGGACAGACTGTCTAGGGAAGTTCTAAGGTCTCCATCCTTAGACCCTCAAAATCAACCTGAATATAGTCCTGGACAATCTGCTGTACATGGTCCTGTTTGACAAAGGGTGTTGGGCCAGATGATCTCTGGAGGTCCCTTCAACCCCAACCATTCTGTAATTCTGTATAGATGTATAAAAGTTAGGTACTAAACAAGACTAATTCTGGGGTACTGGAGCTCAAAGTGTAAGAAGGATCCTAATTTGGAACAGAATGCAAATGCGTTATCTAATACCATATGTGAACGAAACCAGACAAGCTCTGGAAGAGCACAGAAACCAGATCACTCCCATAAAACTGACCAAAAGTGTATGATTAGGTACTTCTTCAAAGACAATAAATGGGAAACTTAAAAAATTAAATGATGAAGTTGTTATAACGTCCAGGAGCCAGCATGGAATAGGTAACAGCTTAGCATGGCACTCAGGACTGCAATTTCAGAATTTTTCACTCTGACCACAAGTGATCTTTCCAAGTAATGGTGAAAAATTGCACCAGTGGAGATAACTTCTCATTTTGCCTTGCCTGCAGCTACTCTCCAGCCCTTTGCCAGTGCCCTCTCAAGACCAATGCTTCTGTGACCTCTTAATATGGTTGTAGAATAAAGGGCTTGTTTACACAGAGAGGGAAAAGCAATCCCTTTCCCCATCTTTCCAACTGCTTTGTGGAGTATACAACATGGCAGCTTCTCTTTGGCAGAGCTTTCACGCCAGGACAGAAGGAATCCAGATGCTCATGCAAGTAAAAGATTCTCTTGCCCCTATAGAGGCCCTAATATCCCATGGCTGTTCTTATGAAAAGTAGCCAATGAACAGTAGTCAGGTTTTGTTGTTAGATGCAGTGGCAAAAGGGTGTGTTTAGATTTTGTAAGATATGTAACAAGGGCTGATGCAACCTAGATGAGTATTCGTAAGGGAGAGAGAAAGAATCCTTAAGTAGGCTGTGTACAAGGAAATAGAAAAGCATTTAACAGTGACCCACTGGATAAGACTAAAATCACAGGATCAGCTGTTGCCTACAGGGCATGATGCCAACACTTCAGCTTTTCCAGTTCAATGCTCTGCACTGTGTATCAGGAAACCAAGTTTTAAAAGGTGTTTTAAAATTTTAATCAATTACATCTTTGGGTAAGTGCAAGGAGATTTAGCCTCAAAGGATTCTCATTCAGTACTGCAGCACAGATGAAGGGTCTGATTTTGCTAAACATCAAAATTATCTGTATTTCAGGTCTGTTAACATAATATTTAATATATTATGAAATTACT
The DNA here is from genome assembly GCF_051311805.1 of Agelaius phoeniceus. Taxonomy (NCBI): domain Eukaryota; kingdom Metazoa; phylum Chordata; class Aves; order Passeriformes; family Icteridae; genus Agelaius; species Agelaius phoeniceus. The sequence continues at coordinate 59,953,790 of NC_135267.1, forward strand.
CAGTGTTTCCAACATATACACCTTTATAGTTCCCCTCACCATGCTGTTTTTGGAGGAGTTTCAGAAAAAAACCCATTTTTTAACTTACATTAGTGCTAGAATTGTCACTTTCTTGTATTTCTGGTCTTGTTTTAATCTATTTCAATATCTGCATAATTTTCACTAATAAGCAGTTGGCACTTGTTTTATATTTTCATTACTTGTTAGAAATGTAAATAAAGTGTGTAGATGTCTGAATTCAGACTAGCTATGTTTCACATTAAGAGATGCTAGGAAACTGTTGAAACACTATAGAGAGTTATTCAGGATGAATTAAAAAGCAGTCTTAAAACGTAACCTTTCCTTCCCCAATTGCCTCTTCAGAAGAGTTTTACATTTTTTTCCGAAGACTAAACTCATGTTATTCTTCACTTTCTGGAGATCATGCTCACATTTTTTTCTAGTAGTTTGCAGATGATTTTCCTGTGGGAAATTAGTTCTTAACTTTTGCTACTTTTTAAAACAAAATATTTCTAAATTTATTTTCCTGATTTGCTTTAAAAATACAAAATGTTTATAACTTACATTTGAGCTCCTAGTTCACTAATGTCTAAGATACTGTTTTTTAACCAACCTTTTCTCCTGAGGTCTCCCTGGGCATTCATAATGACCAGCACTGGCAATTTCATAGCTTCTTTAGTCCTAATCTCATGTGAGTGTGAACCTAAGAATTTTGTAAGTAAACCACTGCATTTTGGAACATTCTTCCGCTGGTTGTTTAATACATGCAGTTCATTTCAACATTAACCACACAGAAGAAAACTTCAGCTCTAAGTTTTGAGATTATTATAACAGCATCAACTGTACCTTTCTCAAAAATCTTCTGCTAAACGAAAGATATAATATTTTTCAATTCTGCCCTAATAAATCACTTATTCTAAAACATGTATTTTGGTGTCAGCTCATGGTGCAACAGCATGTTCACTGTGTTTTTCTTATTGTCTGAGTGACTGGAACTGTTTGACTTGTTTTACATTTTCAGAGAAAAGTAAAGAACTGACATAAGCTTTGTTGATTAGAAAGCAAGCTGCTTTTGGTCCTTTACGTCCTTCATTAGTTATTGGTGTCATAAGACTTCTATGTTGAAACATATAAATGCCTTTCTACTGTAAGTAAACTTCACAGGGAACTTTCTGATTATCTAAAATGATAGAAAACTAGAAAAATCCTTCTTATGCATTATACAACACTTTTTAGTATGCCATTGGTGATTTTTTCACCACTCTTATTATCTTACATTAATATTTTTTCTTATGTATTGTATTTAGCAACTTCTATATCACCATATGCATTTCTGAAATTAGCAGAAGGAATCAATGAGCATCTTGCTCAAACTTGCCTAATTCTACTCAGCAGTGCAACACAACACATTCTAACCTTCAAATCTGCAGTGGTCAATTTTGGAAGCAGTCACAAATGCAAAACCAACCAATCAGCCACAAAATCCAGAACATGATGAATTCAGTGAGATGGTAATGGCTTCTAAAGCTCACTTCTAAACTTCCAATGCATAACATTTTATGTGTGACTTTATGTGTCTGATGCTCAATGTGCTGGCTTAATGTTTACATTTTAATCAATACTGACACTTGCCGTGTCAGTATTGATTAAAATGTACACTTGCTCCTCCTACAAGAAGTGTAAGAGTTTTGATTTAAAATCTAATATCTGTAATTTCACTGATCTGCCTCACTGGTGCTTAAAATAGACTGCCATGGAAATGAAAAATACATGAAAAAAACCCACATGAAAGTTAATAACTGAAATGATATTAAGTAGAAGATACCAGGCTGTGATTTCAGTGCCAAAATGGCAATCATACAGTAAGATAGATGGATATGGACATAATGCAATGTTTCATTATGGGGAGTACAAAAAGGCTTTTTTTCTCAGGATGCAAGATTCCATTGAGTACTACCGAGAAAATAAAAATTATGATATAAGTAGAAAATACTGGTGACATTGTAATTGTCACTTAAAATTTACTTTTAAAAATAATGAATAGCTGTAACACTGGCTTTATACAATTTCAATACCTGTATCCATTTTGAACCAGAACCTGAAGGTTCAGTTTGGTAAGAGGTTAAGCCTCAGTTCCTTGGAGCTATAGTTAAACATTATTTCAGAGGATTAAATAAACCACCTGTGGAATGGAACCACGCATGTCTGAGATAAAAGCTGAATGAATGCCAAGAGAGAGGTACCTGGTTAACAGAAGCATCTGTATTAGCCACAGGTGAGGGAGAGCGACAGGCAGGTGGAGAAGAAATCTCACTGTTGGTTCCCTCCTCCCCAGACTCCTCAGTGACAGGGGAGAGCAGCGTGTGACAGCGACCAGCAGTCATCTGCCACAGGAAAAGCAACCCCAGAGCACAGGAAGAAAATCAGTTACCTCAGCTGAGGCTTGACTTAGACTGAGATCAAAACAACACATGGCCAGAATTACCACATTAATTAGTCATGCTTCATGCTCCTACATTTACCAGTTTAGAAATCTGTTGAATAAATAGTCTCATTTACTTGTCATACTTCAGTATGAAAATGCTCTCCTGTACCCTAATGGATTTTAAAAGACAATGTAGAGCAAGCAACTCAATAATAACAAATTCAGGTTCGCCTAAACATCTTCTAATACAATCTCTGCTGCGTACAGAAATACTATGTAGAGCTACAGAATACTGGACTTTTTGTCTCAGTATCCAGGTCCAGTTGGAGCAACAAGGAACAGACTTGAAATATAAAATACACACAACCCAGTATTCAAATGTAACCCCCTTCCTTCCCCAATGGTGCTATAGAGAGATAAATCCTGAAGTCTGACACTCAGATGAAAATCTCAGTAGCATCAACAGAATGTTTGTAATGAGACCCAGTTAGGAACAAACAAAAGCAAAGTCAAACATGGGGCCTATGGCAGTACTTAGACAGCTTTCATTTCCAGTACACTCATCTGAGAATACAGCAGCATACTGTCAATTATCACATCAACATTTTAATGTGTGAAAAGCCTATACACTGCAACATCTAATGAAATTGTATTTATTCTGGTTTTATTTTATTCCTGCAACTCATCAATTTCTTAGCATTTGTACTTGCATGCTGGCAGCTACAAAATAAAAAGCACAATATTTGCATATTATTGCTCACAAATTTCACGTATTTTTCTGTTAAATAACTTCAGCTTTTATCAACAAGTCTTGAGAACTTACATAAAGTAAAATACAGAAAAGGGAAGCTGCAACTTGTTTGGTTTGCCACACTACAGCCATTTCAAAAGGTAGATATGAGCTGTGGCAATTTGCTGCACAAGGGTGTTGTAATGATGCAAGAGGAAGCAGCTCAGATAATGAGTACAGTGACCAAGGCATTGCTTACCATAACCACCGAGGGATGAGTGGCGTGTGCTGGCAGCAGGTCTGAATCCAGCTCCTCCATTCCCTCGGACAGCCCCTCCACTTCTGTCACTGTCAGCAGCATGGTGGCATGTTTTGCTTTCATTGTCAGCATCTTGCACTTGGAATTCAAAGAAGCAATTTGCTCCTGGTATCCTTTGATCTTCTGAGCCAGCTCCTGAGAAAACATTTTTTTCCCCTAGTGCTGATGCAGCCGGGAAGGGCCACAGGACCGGCAGCATTTCAGCTTCCGCGGCGGAGTGAAGCTGTCTCCTCCCAGCGCAGCCAATACCATGGCAGCGCTGCCGCTCTGCTGACGAGCAGGATGTCGCCAGCCGAGGGACCCGGCCCGGCGCGTCCGGCCGCGCTGCGACACCGCCGAGCGGAGCGGCGGCCGCCCGAGGCTCCGTGCGCGCCGCGCCGCAGAGCGCAGGGACGGACGGACCGACCGACCGACGGACGGACGGCTCACGTTCGCATCCTGCCTGGAGCTGAGCCCACCTCTGTGAGCTGCACGCTGCAGCAAAGGGGAGCGTCTCTCACTCTTCCTGCCCCATTTCCCCCCGCCCCCCATCTATCTCCATTTATCTGAGGAAGATGAAGCTCCCTCGCACAGTGCGTGCCAGGGAAATGAGGTCATGTAGTGGCCACAACTGCAAAAAATGCCCCATTCAGCTCTCACCAGAAAGAATGAATTGTCCAAACAATAACTCACAGGGTCTAACAGGCTCAAAAGTGATAGGAACAATCAGTCACATAATAAGATTAAATGCAGACTGTATCACTTTTTGTCACTGTTTGGATAAGCTGTATTTTAATCTCGTTTTGGTTTTGTCTAAGTCTACTGAGTTAAAAGCTGAGCTGCACAGGACTAACCTTTCTTTAAAAAGAGGGAAAATAGCATAAAGTAGACTATATTTTAAACTATTGAGGGTTTTATGCTTAGGAAATGGTGTATTTATGGCCAAACACCATCACAAGCTTAAGATTTTTAGACAAGAAAGATGAAAATGAATAGCCTTATGACTATTCACATGTGTCTTGTCTTCTCTCCTACCATATACTGTGGCTCCATTCAGTATCCAGTTTCAAAGCTTTCAATTAATATACTTCAAATAAAAAATGGTAGAAGTGTTTCATATTTCTGCTGAAGCTATCGTTCCTGTCTCCCTAGATGCTCCGTAACAAGTTAGAATTTTGATCTAAGAAGTGAAAACATTTGTATAAGCTTGCCTGCTAAATTGATGATTATTTTTTCAAGTATATATTTCTGCTTAATTTTATGTCTCCTTTTACTTCTTCAAAACCCACAAGTTTTCAAGGAAAAATTGCAATAGGAGTTGCAAGATATAGTAGGCAGAATAATATATTATTACAATATCTTTTCAAAAGTAAATAAGACTACTGCTTCAGGCTGATAAATTAGAAGACTTTTTTTGGTTGTATGACATTTTCAGTAAGAAAATTCTTCAAAATTACAATTGATTACAAATGAGTGTTCTACACTCATTGCAAGAAGTACCAAGTTAGGAATTAAAACAGCTCAAAGACTGAGGATGACACTTCACTACTTGAGTTTCAATGGCACCTTGTCACCACCTGTCATGTTAGCAACAAAAGGGCCTCTCTTTGGTGCTCCAGAGCTTTCCTTGGAGACTAAGAAAAGTCTTGATTATAAAACACCAAGCAGAATAGTCAAAAACCAAGCTGCAATCAAATTAAGCCACAAATTTAATGGCTAGCAGCTTGAATAGTTATCTGCTCTTTTGCAAATTCCAGTCATTCACAAATGCTCAATAAATGACATATCTGAGCCCCAGCAGAAAATTATTGTCATTCAGTATACTCTATTCCGTCACATTACCAAGTGCAATGACACTTGTGGTATTAGTGTCCAATGCACTGAGTATCTAAAATGTCTCTTTCAACTGAAAACAAGGAAGAGTAAGCAAAAATATGACTTGAAAAGAAAATTTAAAATAATAAAGCATCTGATAAAAGCTATGTCCCATGAGGTTTTGTGTTTTCCATTAAAATAATTCTCAAGTATGAAGATACTTGCCCACATTCTTCTCTGAAATTCTAAAGAAACACGGGTCAGTAGACATGGTATCTGCTTACATACATGCATACTAATACAAACTTCCCAAAAATCAAGATGTAATTTCCTTCTACTATCTTCCTTCCTCTTATTTTAATTCTAAATATAGCTAATACAAATGTCCCCTTAAGTTCTTTTACATACAGCCTTTAACAGGGGATGTGGTGACTGATATCTTTTAAAATTAATAAGATATCTAACAAACATCTCAATAGACTTGACTTTTGAAGTAGTCTAATAAGATATGATTCAGAACATTCACTTCATGTTATGCTTTTTCACAGGTATTTAGCAAAGAAAACGTGAGCCAAAAATATGCAAAAAATATGCTTATATGTGCTGGCTGATCCCAAAGTGTGCATTATCATAAAGATGCTGTCTTGCTGCAGATGCTCAGGACCACTCCTAGCTACTAAACTTGCTCAAATGTACATGAAACTTCAAGCTGCCCCATTTTTAATTCCTTCCTGCCTGCAGCATTATTCCTTCCTCCAGCAATATTACCCTGAATCACTGGTCACTCTCCTGCATTTGCTCTTCCAGAATATTTGACTAGATAATAATAGCATTATCAATTCAATACTAATAAACCCTAACGTGCTTGTATATAAAAACTGCTCTTGAATTTATACGAAATAACTTGTATATATACTTGTAACAACTGTATAGAAAACGAGCAACACATGTAACATTAGGCTATATTACACACCCGGAGGGATGGCTTTGATTCAAAGGCAAAGAAATGGTGCCATCTGGTGCCAGAAGTGACACACAGAGCTCAGTGGTGCATTTTCTATCCTAGGAATTTCACAACGGACAGGTGGAGGTGAAAGGGGCTCAGGAGGAGCTCTCAAGCCAGCACAGCAAGAAGGCTGCACAGAGACTATTGTGATTTATGCAAGAGCTGTCAATCCATGAGTTTATGGTCAGGACCTGCAACTGCACAGCACAAAAATCTTCCCCACAAAGATTTTTAAAGAAACCTTTGGAGTGAATGATGCAGTCTTCCTCCAAATCTGTTGTGGGGTTCCTTAAATTCAAGTCTCTTAATATTCTTTACAGAATGTGACTGGGATGAAAATGAGCAAGTACTTTAGGATATAAATGCGTATATGTACAAGTTCTTTAGGGTATACATACGTACATATGGATCACCAAACTAGTTGAGATTAACTGACCAGCTGCTGAATTTTGACTTCTGGGACACTCCTCAATCAAGTTCTAATGTTAAATATCCCTTAATTATGCAATGTTTTTGTTTATCATAATGCTGTCCGAGGTTAGGATACATCTAACTGAACAAACAAATGAATTGTCCACACTCTACCAATAGCAGGAGCTCTGTCTCTGGGATTAAGCCTACCTGCTCAACTAGCCTTTAGAAAAATCTAAAAAGCAACTCAACTATCTTATGACTACTGCTTATGAAAAGTTGTCTGTGTCAGTGAGTTGCCATTGAGCCCAATGTTTTTGATGCACTTTGAGTCCCATACCTCATTCCGTGAAATCTGGACCTGGAGTTCCTGGATGTTGCTGGTTGCTATTGGCTTGTCCTGGATCTCACGATGGGCGCTCTCGATCATCTGCTGCAAATGTTTCATTTCCTGCTCATATTGCTCATACTGAACTACTGCTTCCTAGAGAAGGGAAAAAAAGATTGAGTGTCTACATGAAAATTAATTTTCACTTAGTCTAAGCATGATAGATCTCCCTCATGAAGTATCTGGCACTCACATCTTGATAAGCAAAGCGTAGTCAGGAAAATATCTATTCATAAATATTGTGAATTGCAATGATTTGAATGGTTTCATTTAATTAAATATTTCCCAAACCCACAGTGCACATAACATGATATTTTAGATTTCTGATGTAAGGTGCTGTAACTTCTGATTCCAACAAGTACCTGAACCAAACACAGCCACAAGAAGATAGCCTTGCTTAGTCTCATGGTTTTGTTATAAAGCATTTTCATCTGCTTTTTCACTTCATGTGTTCATTTGTGACTCTAAGAAAAACTTAGATATTACAGAAAATACAACTGGGAAAGGATTATGAAGATTGACTCAGATAATTATCGTACCAATGCATTATCAGTTCTTTCTATCAGCAGTGTGTCTAACCCATTTTTTAAATTTTCAGTGTAGCCTTTCTTGTATTTAAGCATCATTAACTATCCTAAACCATCAACTCTCTTCTGTTATCCAACTTGAAACTTTGTAGTTGCACCCTAGCCTATGGAATATGCTATGTATATTCCTATCATTAAACAGCAGAGGAGAAAAGCTTATTCACTTCATTGGAAATACCTTTTACATATTTAGTTATAAATCCAAATAGTCAAACAAAATCTAATTTACTCGTACTTAGCAAAACTTGAAAATACAAATTTAATAGACATCGAATGACTCCAAAATCAGAAAAAAATATATAAACTATAAACAAAGAGAATAAAAATATTTTTTTTTATACCACAGTTAATTAACTCAATAGTTTTTAAGTAATCTTCAGAAGCAGCTGATGTTATATGTTATATAAGTTTTATTAATTGAATATATGTCTTATAAAATTAACCTGCATTCAATTGTATATTAGCTGTTTGTCTAGTTAATCCTAACAGCATTACAAAAATCATAGCAATATCAGGGAGAGAACTTAGGGGAGAGTCTGATGAATAATCAACAATTAACATGGTCATGAATATTAAAGTCAGGAATAACAGACTAGTGGGGAAACTCCTAATGGTGCTACAGAACAGAGGAGTGCACAGAGATATGGAATTCTATGCTTTCATCACAATTAGTATGCTGCTGTTCAAGTTCCTCTGGGCGGTGGGTGGGATGGGGCTGCACTTGCCTGCATGATGTTGCACTGCTGGATGGCCGTGTGCTGCAGGCGGCTGGCCTCCTCCTGCAGCCGCAGGGCGCTGTGGCACAGGGGCAGGCTGGTGACCACCTCCTCTGGGATCCGCAGGCCACTCTGGCACTCCTGGACTGCCTGAACCTTTGGCTTCAGGGACTCCATCTCAGACAGCAGATGCTAGAAACAAAGTCAGTGCCACAATAAACCAATTTTTTTCAGAACTCCCAGAGCATTTCATGCAGCCAAAAAAAAATGATGGTACATTCAAGCAACAATAGAAAAAAATTATTATCTATTTTTTAACTTGCATGTAATTAGAAACACTTTCTCTGGAGTTGATCAATGTCAAATGAGAATAATGATTATATAAGCAAAAAGCCCATATACTAGATATAAGAATAATAAACTAAAAAGCATAGTTGTACCTATGCTTTTAAGTGTCCAAGTAAAAAAAGTATTTCTATTAACAGATTTGAGAAAATAGATTTACCAATTCCACAAATCGAAGCAGCACAAGAGTAGTTTATATATACTTGCATCTCAGTGTTAAAATCTAAGTGGAACTCCTTGCTGTGACATAGAAGCACATTTTCAAAACTGCACATGAATCCCATTGTATTCACAACTTTCCTTGGAAATTACAAGCCGTGGCTGAAAATGTTGCTTAAAATTCAAAAGGCAATCAAACAGAAAGGAACAGAGCTACACAGAAACCTTTTTCTTTGAATATTCACAAGCTGTATGCCTTTGTGAATAGTGCCTATTCCATACAAGATGTCCATTCAAGCTGACTGTTCATATGCATGAGAAGGGTCTAAGTGCAATGGTTGGAAATAGATTTGATCACTGTTATTTATATCTACACTGAGGAGTTTAATGTATGTACAGATATGAAAAAAAAAAAACAATGAAAAAAGGAAAAGGCAAAGTTGATAAAAAGAGCCTTAGCACATTAGGAAAAGATTTTAGATTCAATAGTTATAAATCAGCTGGACAATGAGGCAAACAGGGATAGAGAATTTGGTTATTTCCCTTTCCTTATCAGAATGATAGCTAAGTGGGTCTGAAGTGCATACTGATGAGAGGATTTTGGTTTGGTTTTTATTTTTGCAGTTTCATGACATAAGGTGGATAATCTAACCAGATTTTTGGTATAATGAGCTATTCCTCAGGCAGCACAGGTGGGGTTCCACTCTGTCAGACCCCATACTGCTGGCAAAGGGTGTCTTCATTGTTCAATCAGCACCCAGAGGCACCCTGAGGGCTATGTGCCAGCCAGGCACTTTCCCCTCCCTGGTCTGGTAAAACAGGTGGGCAGGGGCTACAGCCCCTTTCTGTACAAAAGAAAGTTGCATTGTGAGATCTGCTAGAGCCAGGACAAAGAACATGCATAAACCCCAGTGTAACCTCCATGTTCCTTTCTTCTTATGGTGGGTGATGTGTTTCACTTACACTCTTCAAGGCTACATTTTGAAATCTGTTTGCAAGTGCCCAGAATAAAGACTGCATATTTTAATGAAAATGAAAAGCTGTGCAAATTTACCTTCCTTCCATATGTTTTTCTGCAGATTTTAATCCTACAGTGAACCTGATGACATCCAGTTTTCACTGGCAGACTGAGACAGTAAATCTCCATATTAGTTTGCAGAAAGAAACATGTCTTGAGAAACTCAGAAAGCTATATTTCTTTATTGTCTTATTTCTCCTGTTAAGGGACTGAGACCAAAACTAACAAACTCACAAATCTCCATAGCAGATCAGATGCAACAGAGAAAGCCATGATATCTTATGGAGGTTAATTCAACTAAGCATACAAAAATGTAACTGGGCCTAAGGAAACCTGAATTGTCTCCTAGTGCTCCAGATTACTATTGGAGAAGCTGGCAACAAACTATATCATTGCATCTCTATCTGTAAAATAATGATAACAATATTGACTTCATTTTGAAGTCAATAATGATAACAATACTGACTTTCCTTTAAGAAACCCTTGAACATAAGCACTAGATAAGAATTGGGCTTTATAACAAATATGGATTAAATGGATTGGATGCACACTCCTCAGAACTGCATTAGTCTAAGAAGGGGCTCATAAAGAATTATACTTCAACCATTCCCTCTGAGGGAATGATTCTTCTCACTTCATCACTTATTTCCTTGGCAGTAATTTGGGACTACACTCTGAAACAGTGACACACCTAAGAAACACAAAAAGCAGTCTCATTGACACTCATTATCCTTTATGCAAGATCACATTATTCAAATGTTAACTTTGAGGTCTTGGTCTTCTACCTGTCTGTGAGAAAGTTGCTCTTTCAAGCTCAAATGCCCAAGCTCTGGAGATGTCAGAGTGGCTTGGGCTTGCTCCAAAGCAGCCTGTAGGGCTCTCAGCTCAATTTCAAATTTCTTCATATCCTGTAACACATTTGATTCAGGGATGAGTAAGAGGAAAAATAGAAATCACTATAAGTATATCTGTCTGGATTTTGCAGGTACATCCACCTTACATACAGTGCAAAAAGCAATTCATAGTTTTGACAGTTAATTTTAAATGTCTAAAATATTAAATAAAAATACCAGTCATATGGCAGTCTAGAAAAAGGGATTGCAAAGGCAGAGTTATTTTTCTTAAGTACTGCAATCTCAAATGCAGCATATACTTTATAAAGCTGAAAAAGCATATTCATTCTTTTCATTGCACTCCTTTGCAGGCCTAACACTATGGAATTCTGATTTGGTCCAGTACTGATCTAAATTAATAAATAACAGCATTTAGAGAACATTTAAGAGAAGAATAAAGGAAATAGCAGAACCTAAGTGTCAAAAAATACATTTCTCAAGTATCTAAACATAGGTGCTCAGTGCTATTGAGACACACCATTACCCCAGATATATTCATCCAGAAAGGTCACTTGTGCAGAAATCTTGTGCCCATCTGAATCAGCACCTGAATGCAGCATCTCAAACACTGCGAGACACCTGACTTTAGGCAACAAAGTCATGCCCTGTACAGACCACAGATTATCTTCACTGATAATAATCTCAGTACAGTAGTATGATGCATACATCACCCTAGATGCTAGCTATCATTAGAAAACCTGCTTTCATTTACCTTGGCAGCATCTTGGAGGTTTGGTAGCTGCACTTTGATGATTTGCTGCAGTTCCTCTGTCCGCCGCCCCAGTTCCAGCACTTGCTGTGACATCCCTTCAGTACAGTAGACACTTGCCAGGTAATCAATCCTTTCGCTCATGGCCTCAAGATCACCATGAATCTCTCCAGACTCATCAAGAATGCTCTAGATGAAGATACAGACAAATTGAATGTCAGGTTTGAGACTCAATGACACATATCTTTTAAGTATATTGTTCTGCAAACTCTTTAATCTGTACTCATTCATGAGCCTATGATTAAGTTCCACTGATTTCCTGTTAGGCTTAGGGAATGCACTTTGTTCTGAAGATCGGCTGAAGTGCTTCAGCTTATAGAGACTGGAAAACAAAAGATTAAGTAATGAAGCTTCAGCAGCTCTACTTACCAACACATTAATTTTATTGTTTTGCTACACACACTTGTGTGTAAAAATATAATATATGCAATCTATGGAGAGGATTTGTCCTGGAAGCCTCATATACCTAATAGAAAGTAGCAGAAAGCACTTGGGTGCAGTGCTATAGCAGGGTAGGAGTTGTTAATGCTGCCTAAAAAAATCACTGCCAAGGCATTGTGTGGGATGGCATTGGTTAAGCCTGTATCATCAGATTTTGAAGCAGGGAAAAAGCCATAGCAGAAATTCTGTCTCCAGTTTTCCTCATGATAAATTGCCTGGAAGCTCTGATTCAGAATACAAAGACTGACATAGTACCCTGCACTTATGTACAAGAATGCAGCTGACAATTAAGTAATGTATATATAACATTGGTATTAGTGATATGTTATCATGATGCCTTGATTTTTTTCACACAGTCATGTAACACCAGCCAAGCTTCAACCTCATCAAAACGGTCCACTGATCTCACACACACATTCCACACACAGACACACACGGAACAAATTGCACAATTACAGGGACAGCAAATTACTCTGATGTGAAATGTTCAGGAAGAGATTGGAAGAAACTCTTCCATTAGGTATCAGTTTGAGAATATTTGGTATAAAACTCATTAGAAGAGAACAAAGGCTATTCCAGTTTAGCATAATGGAGAAAGAAAAGGCCAAACTGAAAATTGTCTTTGATTAACTGAAGCTTTACAGTATGAGCTGCAATAATGTGCTTGGTGTGATAGAATCACAGTGTGCAGACACACTATTCAGCCAAAAGCCTCTATGAAACCAAACTACTTGAATAACATGGAGATCAACTTTGAATGACATGCTTTTATTCTACAACATATCTTTATTTCAGTTTTCAAAACAATTGTCCAAAACCAATGAATCATTTTTAAGGCTTGGGAGAACAGCCAAAGAAATCTAGCCCTTTAGGAGGAAGTAGAACTCCATTGCTTTGAAAATAACTTCATATATACACTGACTTTTAAATGTCATAGCTCACATAATCACCTGGTAGGCTTTAAACTGATCACGAAGCTGAGAGGAAGAATTCCATGTTATATTACCATGCACTAGGATATTTGCTTTCTCAATCCATTTCAATATGAACTCCAGCATCTCATTGTATTCTTCCAAGTGTGAAGCAGCCTGGATGAAAGAAAAATTTGCTTAAGCCTAAGATGTAATTTTGTACAATTCTGGGAGGATGAAAAAACTAATTTTATTTCCTTCACTGTTTTAACCTGAGGATAATTTTAACAACTTTTCCTTCCTGTATTATATAATTTTCTTATGTATTTATGGAGTTAAAATAGGTATGTTTTCAGTAGTAAGATTATGTGTTTTTGGGGAAAAAAGGCACTATAAGAATGTAGGTCACACTGTGAGAGTCCATTGATGCTCAAATATATCCCTAGAAGGTTCACTCCCTGTGCATATTTCAGCCTCACATGTAAGTTCCAAAATACCTCCTCTTTCAGTTTGTGGCTCAATTTCTTATTTTGATATGTCTCTTTCCATTACATCCTCCAAATCACCTCTTTTTTTTTTTTTTTTACAGTCCGCTTTGTCCATTCAGTCTGCCATATTCCCAAAAAAAGAAATATTGCACAATTTCAAAATACAGGACAAAAGTTCTGCTTTCTGATGAACCCAATTTCTATTTAGCAAAGTATTCATAAGCTCCAATTTTCTTTTTAGCAGGAATAATTTCATTGATGTTCATGAATTTCCCCCTTATAAAGGATGGATCAAATCCGAGGTGACAAAACTGTATTTGCAAGCAGTACCAATACCCATCATTTTTATGATAAGTGGATCTTTTGATGCTGAACAAAAATATCCTAATGTTAAATCTCTTTACCAAGTACCTTTGAAGGAGTTTTTAATTTGAAAATAATTTTCTATCTCTTCTTAAAAACAATTTTTCAGAGAAAACTGAAAAGAATATTTTGAATTTTTCTTCGGGAAGCAAATTCATGCATGCAGAAAGGAGAACTCATAATTTATCAGGGTATTGATGGCAGAACCATAGAAAATCCATTTATTTGCTTTTAGCTGGAGGTTTTGGGGCTAAGAACAAGTAAGGAAAAAAAAAGAGAAAGATTTTCAGAGACTTTGAACCACAGAGGATCCATCTTTATGAACACCAAAATATTGCATAAATACTATGCATTATTGGGGCCATTTTATATAGGCTTTTCTATTGAACGTACAAGTTATATTCAACCTCTATGGATTGGGACTAAAGCAAACTATTTTTTTTTATTTTGCTTTTAATGCTGCAAATATAGGTAAGAGTGACAAAACAGAGAACCTGAGAAGCACAATGAGGTACTATTTGCAGCATGCTACTGTTTGGGAGATCTACAATCTTTTTAGGGGACCAAAGGAACCACACAGCAGGTCATTCATGCAAGAGGGTGTTAAAGTAGCATCTGAGAATTATTTTACTCTCTGATTTGACCTGTGTCTCTTTGGAATGTGATGCAAACCCTGACTAATAATAGGCAGATGTGCCAAGGAATGCCCTGTTTGGCATAACTCCAGGATAAAAAATGAGATGTTTCCATGCTTCCTCTGGTTGTGAGAGGAAACAGCAGAAAGGATTTAAGATCATACCTGACTGAGCTTGGCTGCTCTGTACTCAGCCTGCCGTATGGTCTGCTGGTGCAGTGCAGTGAGTTTCCCTATCCTGTTAGCCAGCTGCTTAGCCAGGGGTACGTTCTGCTCTGCAAAGTCCTGGACTGATGCATCTAACTCCAACAGCTTTATATTGCAGCTGTCCAACTCGTCACCAAGGATCTAGGCAGAAAAACAATAAAATCAGTGATCCAGGAAGTGGTAGCTTTTTGGTTGGTTATTTCTAGTCCAACTAGTGCAACTTTTATAGCCTGTCCAAAGTCTCCATAGTTTTTTCCATTTTTATGCAGGAAAGCAGAACAGCAGGATATTTGGTCATCTCTTAAGTATGTGCCATTACTCTTTCTCCTCTGACTTCCTGGCTGGAATGGATAACCGTTTTCCCTGCCGCAGCCAAGGACTGAGTCACTTCAGTGTGACATTAACTGTTCTCAGGCATCTTTCTGGGTTTGTTTCTGAAACGAATTGTCAGCACAGACTGCCATGACAAGGAGTTTTGTTTATTTGAAAAGGGGTTTGTTTTATTGCTGTCTTAAAATATAAGTTTATAAACTCATAAAAATGTAGTTACTCATGAAGGGATTAAGAAAAATTTAATTTTAAACTTGCATTTTCATAGCATGATCCTGATGCAGGAGCAGTCTGATTGTGCTAGAGTGTTTCAATAGAAACACATTTAAAAATCAATTTTTCCTAGCGTAGTCACAATTATTTTGAAAAGGAAGCCTAAAAAGTTTTTCAAGTTTCCCATAGATTCAAAACATACTCTGGGGCTACAGTTTCTTGAGAAGAGGCTACTGGGTATTTTTGTATTTGTTTTTTATATCCAAGGTGTTAAAAATTCATTGTTTTTGAAAAATAAAAAAAAGAAGTCACAGAATCATAGAACAGGTCCGGTTGGAAGGGACCACAGTGGTCATCTGGTCCAACCTCCTTGCTCAAGTAGGGTTGTCCCACAGCACATGGCACAGGATTGTGCCCAGAAGGCTCTTGAGTATCCCCAGCAAAGGGAGACTCCACAACCTCTCTGGGCAACCTGCTGCAGTACACAGACACTACACAGTAAAGAAGTTCTTCTTCATGCTCAGGTGGAACATCCTGTGCATCAGTTTCTGCCCATTGCCTCTTGTCCCACTGCTTGGACAAACAGCCTAGCCTCTCTCCAATTATTTCTACAAATTTAAACTGCAATCATTCACAACACTGCTACAGGTGTTTCAAGAAGTGACTTCAAGCTCTTCAGGTTAGGGCTGTCCTGGCAGACACACCTCAGAGTGTAAGATATGATCAATCGCCATGATAAGTCAGTATTATTCCACAAATTTGGAGACATAACTGTCTACATGTAGACACAAAGACAGATGTTAAACTGCTTATCTAAATACAAAGACACACACATTACAGCAAGCATAAACAAATGTATTTACTACAGATATTATGCAGAATTTATATGCTGTTTGTGAAAGAAGGATCCATTTGACTTGAGTCACATGGATTTAAAACAGATTTTTATTTTATTTTTTCACAATCTGTTTCAATGTTAATATAAAAATATTTACTGCTGTAACCAAAGCCAACCCAGTCTCAAGACTATCAGCTAAATGCATAAAAGCAGTTGGAACATTACTTCATCTCCAGTGACAGAGAGTTTTAATTTATGCAACATAAGAAAGCAGATTTCACTGGGTTTCTGCTTTCTTACTGAAATCAAGGAGATACACCAGGGATATAGTTTAGTGACACTTCTTGTAAAGTAAACAGTACTTTGGAACATCTTGAGCATCTCATGAAAATAAACAGGTAATTTATGACATACCAGTAATGCTAAATCTTCTCCTATTTTGTATGCTTTGCCTAATTTCAGACAGTAATTCAGCCAAGTTTATCTTTGCCTACTTAAAATAACAAACCAACAAAAAAAAGCCCCAAACCCTCAGCCAACCCCTTTTCCATCTCTCTTCTCTCCAAAATCCCTTACTCTCATATGGTAATCCTAATTTGGCCATTACACTTCAGTACAGATGATTTTTCCTGAGTGTGGTACACACCTAAGATTAAGAAAACCTTCAAAAATAACTAAGAACCCTTTGCACTACTCTTAATTGCATGAGTAGTACTTTACCTCGTTGTTGAACTAAATGTGAGATGGGCTACAAGTAAAATTCTATGGATCTAATAATCATAAATAAAGAATGATCTTTTCAGTACAGACAAGAACAAGGAGCAGTCTGAAGGTTCCTCAGGCTTTCCCAGATTGGAGTCATACTCATTACTGAAAAGGAACTGTGAAATGTTGTCCATCTGACTTTAACACTCAGCTCCTTCCTTCAAATTCTGTTACCTGTGTAGGCCAGTTTGCAAAGACTATAGCTTAAAAAATCTCCTCAGTCAACCCTCATTTCTGTATAACTCTTCTGTTGAACTACATTAACAAACTGCGTTCTCCAAGTCTTCACAAAGAACAGTTTGATATGAAGTGAGCTTCCCAATTCAGAAAAAATTATGGCATAACCACATAAGGAAAGCCTTGTCTTACCTTCTGTTCAAGTTTAGCTTTTGTTATATCATTTGTTTTCTTTTTCAGTTTGGAAAGAATGGTATTTAGTTCATTTGCTATCTCCTGGATTTTCTGATCAAACTCTTGATTCAATGTTTTGATTTGCTGAGTTTCTCTTTCTTTGGTTTGAATCTGTCAACAATAAGAATTAAATTCAATAATCAGAAATCACTCCTCCTTAAAAGAAAATAATTTTCATTTAACTTTAATTCAAAGGATGAAGGTAATAAAACTATTCTGTGTTGCCACAGTTTGGCCATAGCAGGATTCCAAGTTATAAAGCCTGAAGACTATAGATCTGCCTGGCACTTATCTACTGCACTTTACCTGATCCTGCACAGTAACGAGGGCCAGTCCAACATCTGCTAAATGAAGAGAGAGTTCAGAAGGCAAAATGGTATAAAGCCCCAAGTATTTATTCTGTTGTTGTTCAGCCAGTTTTTCAACAGCCTGGCGATGAGTAGCAACTTCACCAAAGAGAGACTAATGACAGAAAAAAGTATTGTTAAGAACAATGAGAATACATCTTAAACATCTTTAAAATAAAATATCACAGTCCATCATCTACTTCATGCTTTACGAATTTATCTAGTGGGTTACTAAAATGCTCATTTTACCAAACGATTACTAAATGAATATTGTCTTAGTAAACAATTACTAAATTAGTATCGGATTACTAAATGAATATAGTCTAATTTGAATTTGTAGTGGTTTTGAAACTATTAACATTCACTAGCAGATTAAAATGAAGATAAATATTGTGATTTAGAAGTTGAAAAATGTGGCCTACCTGCAGCTCCTGGAGTTGGATGTCCACTTCCGCATCAGGGCTTAATAAATATTCTTTTGTTTCCTGGATCCAGGACTTCACAGTATTAATCTCTGCTTCAACCTCCTCACGCTCCTTCAGCTCCTGTTTGACCATCTTCATGCCTTTTTTAACTTTCTGTTGCATACTTCAGAAAGAAAGAAACAATAACTATTTGTGAAGAATTAAGCAATGTCTAAAAACACTGCTTGGTCAAAACATGCTGAACAATAAAGATAATGATTAAGAGCACCACATCCAGAGAAATAAATTTAAATAAATTAAATTTTTCATGTCCATTCTTTGGTTTTACATGTTTGGATATCAGGCATGCAATTCTTTTGAAAAAATGCTAATGTATACAATAGAGATCCCTACATCTGAGCTTATCACCACAGAATACCCTGATTGTCTGTAGAGGCAATTGCAGGGCATGAACTAGGATTATTCACTGTCATTCCAAAAGAAACTTCTAAAATAGGTCAGAAAAGCTGTATCTTACACTTGTTTATTTCTCTACACTAATTAGAGAGCAAGACAATCTGCTCTGATATTGATACCTAAAATGTAAAATAAATTACATTATTAATGTAATTTATTTTACATTTGAGATAAATTCCACTCCTATTGAGTGGAACAGAGCAGATATGATATCAGAGCAGATATGATATTGAGATACCATATCATATGAGATAAATTCCACTCCTATTGATGGGATTTGCGTTGGCAGAATACTTAGGTTAAGTTATGGATCAAGTATCTAAACATGGCCTATTTCCACACTTCCACTAAGACAGAATTCCTGCACTTTCCTCAAGAACTGACACCTCTGTGAAAGTTCTATTGGATTACTCATAGCTCTTATACATGTGACATGGATCTTTGATATTCCCATATTTCATTTATGTTTGCATAACCTTGCCCATATGAATCATGCCTTATTTACATGAGCAGGAGGTCATCACAAACCCTGTATCTCAGAAACCAATTGTAAATAAGTGAAAAATGGATTTGTAAAATTTTCTACAGGGATTGCTATTCTACTATAATTATTTATAAACACACACAATAAACTTTGCACAGGCTTGGTGCAGGGTTTACAGTTTTGTCATTTCTCATTTTAACTTGTTTTCCAACCATGGAGATCCACTTAATGGTATCTTAGTGTAGTTATGAGGTAGAGATGTGTCTTAAAACTTAACATAAAACTTCCTGTTGTCTACATGACAGGGAGATGTTTTTCATTTGCATAAACATTTGCATAGCCTCAAGGTGAAAAATTATGTTTCATTTGCATATGCTCTACATACATTCCTCTGTAAATGTCATACAGGAGCTTCTTTTAGTACCTAAGTGCTTCAAACAAGTGAAACAAAGTGATAAACTAATAAAAGAGGATACAAAAAGATAAATGACCACTGTTAATGTGAGAAACAATGGAAGTATTTAAAATCAGTTATAATTTTAATGCAGTTTATGCAGCTTTTATGTAAGTTAGTATTATTATGCAAGGCAAGAAATACTTATTTTAAAAAGCATACTCTTTCTGAAGGAAATAAAAAATAATGGCAAAAAAGGTATTTCAAGATTAATTAAAAGTAATTTTAAATTAAAACTGAGGCTTATTTAAAAAATAATAGCTAATATTTATTTAGGCATGTTAGTTGTTAATGATATTAAAATTATGAGCTCTTAATAATGAATTGCAAGGTACTATTTTTTTGCTGAATCTTTTAAAATATTTCCTTACTTGTGGCATCGATCTTGCATTGCTTTGATTTCTTGCATAACTGGTAGTTCCTTCTGAGATGGAGGCTTTACTTCCACATCCTGAAGCATGCTGACAGCATGCTGTTTGAGCAGGCCCAAAGATGACAGCTGGTGGTCCACCTCCAGCAGGAAACTGCCATGGTAATCCAGGAGTTCCAGGAGCTCTGTCTTGGACGCCTTTTCCACTGAGCTTTCTGGTAGGCGACCTTGTAGCTGATCTATAGCTATGGTGGCTTTCCGAATCTATGGAAAGAGACGCAGTCTTGTCAATAATAAGATTACAAAAGAAATTAGTAAAACTGACACTGAAAGGTGCTAGACCCAGTCCTGCACATTTAGATTTTGTAAAACAGTTGTGGTATAGGGCTTGTGCTCTACTGTGCCAGATCCCTTGCACTTCACAGGCGATCAGGACTTGCTAAGAGATTTTTTTTTGGTCCAGTTACGGGTGTCTTCTTATAATCTTTAGCATTTATTACATTTATTTCTATAGGAACTAGAGCTCTACCCTGGGGTACACCCATATTTGGCACAAGTCATGCATTTAACAAAATGCTTATCCTCATTCCTAGAGAACCTGATATCTGGGCATGAATAATGGACAATGACAGATAAGAAGATTGAGGTAGGATATAAGGGGAAAAAAGAGACATATGATGAATGAGCAGTGACAGGCACTATCCTCACTGTTACGCTTAAAAGGAGCAACTTCATATTCTTCTGGGAAAAATAAAAGAAGAAAAAAGAAAGAGAGAAGAAAGAGAGAAAAAAGAGAAAAGAAAGAGAAGAAGAGAGAAGAAAAAAAGGAGGTTAACATAATCTAGAACAGAACATCTGAGGAAAGGAAACAGGGAAGAATCTAAAGAAGCACTAGAAACCAAAACAACTCTGTATGTACTATACATTGTATACATTGAGAAGAACAGTCCAAACTTTGGAGGCAATGATTCTAAACCTGGATCTTTCACAGCTGTGTTTTTCTGAACTGAGGAAAAAAATCAGTTATTCCTGCTATCAGTTTTCTCTACTGCAAGATGATTAATAAGGCAGCAAGCATAATCAATGAAAACCTATGTATAAGGGAGGATTTACAAAGTCTAGAATTTACCTTATCATTAAAACCCTTCCATTCCTGCACTGCATCTTCCAAAATTTTCTCTTGTTCCTGGGCTACATTCCTGAGCCGTGTCCAGCGCTGCCAAACTGTTGTCATGGATCTACTTATAGATGCTTTACTGGCATCATTGCTGATTTTTTCCAGCTGTGAAGCCTTTTCTTCTAGGGCTGTGATGTTCTCATGGAAAGAATTCACTATGGACACGAGAGTCTGAAAAAGCAAAAATAAGCACTGTTTTCCTTTTCCACAAACCAACTCATCAGCATTCAACATGCAGGTAAGGTGAACCACCCCCATCCACTGCAGATGAAGAGGAGGTATTGCATTTCAAGTGAGCTGCCTAGGTCTCACTTTATTTCTCATAGGCAATATATTAGCTATAGCTGCTTGGTCCAAAATGCAAGCTTCTGGAAGCAGCAGAAATCTGGTGTAACCAGCTTTTCTCTTTCTTGATAGCCCCTCAAAAGGGATGAAAATAAGCATTCAGAGTCCTTCTCATAGCAAAGACGGACTTCTAAACAGTCTAAAAATGGAAGAAGCAATTCAGGTGCTTAAGTGTACATTTATGTCCTGTTTATCTTTAACAACTTTTTAAATGCCCAAGGATTTGAGACACCTTCATTAACCTGGCAGACATGACATTACTCTTAGGGGAGATTCTTGATTTCACAAGACACAGCTGGCAGCATGCCTGAAGTGTCACTGACTGTCTATATTAAGGCAACTGAGTAGTACCTGAAACATGAGAAAGTAAGTTTTTTTTTAAGGTATATTTCTTGCTTTTAGACTAAACAAGAGTTAATATTAAACTCCAACTCTTCATGTCCTAGTAAACTCTTCCTGTCTTGCTCCATGATCAAAAGAAGATGGATGTTTCTACTGATCTGATTTTCTTGAAGGGTACGTAATTTTAGGGTTTACAGACGCACGGCTTTTATGAGCCTCATGACTCTTTGCACTTCTCTACAGTCATAGGCACATAGACAACAAGCTGCAAAGTGATTAAAGATATCTGTCTCGGTCACCCCACAAATAAAATGTGTGTTTTGCACAGCACTAAACATGTCTTGGTGTGTTATGACACTGTTAAGTACTACAGGTAAAGATTTAAAAACTCAAATTTGTGTTATCACAGGTAGGGACCTACATACTATACATTCATTTTCACTTGAAAGAAAAGGATTTGATGCAATTACCAGTACCTTACCTTATGTGTTAGCAATTTCTCTTCTGCTTCATGAGAAGAAGCAGCTTTAGCTACTGAAAATTCAGATAATTTTTTCTCAGCATCATTCATCACTTCAATCACTTTCTGCCTTGATATCTGGTACTCCTGCCATTCAGAAGCACACCTAAAACAAATATAGTTCCAGAAAGAACAACTTAATGCTATATAAAAACATTTGAAAATCAGAAATATTATTGCACCTATTTTCTAATGCAACTGCTTAGTTTTGCTGTTACACAGTACTTTCCAAGAAAAAGAAAGATTATTGGAAAACAGCATACATAGAAGCATATGCTCCTGATTTTCAGCTATGCCTTACAGAAAACACAGCTGAGCATTTAGTAGGCCTCATTGGACTTTTTCTCAGACTCTGCCTATGTTGTGGTTTAATCCTACCAAAACTTAGGGGATTCAGAACATTCAGGAATAATAAGAAACATAGTTATGTTTGTTAAAAAGGTATTTCCTTTTAGTTCAAAGTAACTGCTTCAATTTCATTTATTTGTGCATACGTCTTCTGTCAGGTGAAATATAGGACAATTATTCCCTACTCTTCTTCTCCATGCTGTTCCAAGCTTAATATAATTATACCAGAGTTCCTTTAAAATCACACAACTAGTCAGTCAAGGGCGGAAAAGAAAGCAGAATCCAAGAGCTCTGAATCCCCAATATACACTTCTCTCAAAAGTAGCACAAATATTTAAAAACGTCAGCTAATGTTCTGATTATTTCTTTCATTACCAACAAGGCGATCTTAAAATGAAGGAAGAGAAGAAAAAAAGAAAAAGAAAAACTATACCTTTGTAACCGCTCTTGCTGGGTTTTGGCTTCTTGCTGTGTCCCTTTGGCCTTGTCCTCCAATGCAGCTACATTCTGCACCAGCTGTTCGCTTGCTGTGGTTTGTAAAAAGGGCTCTATCTCAGACACAAGGCCTTGTAACACTTTCAAGTGATCATTAAACTGACTTTCTGTGCTGAAAAATTCAACATGGTTCCTTAGATTCTCCTCAGAGTTCTCAACATCTAGACCATTTCTTGCTAACTGAAGAAATTCCTGAGCATCTTCCAGCCAGTCATTTGCTATCTGCATCACTTGGTAGTACCTTTGGCAGAGGTTGTATGCTTTATTCAAGGTAGCCTGAAATAAAAGGGAGAGTCACAAACATAAAATCACAGAAGCCTGTGTAATTTAAAAAAAACCAAGACAGTAGGCTTACTAAAATGAGTCTTTTTGTGATGATTGTAAAGATCAAGCCACAGAACCATCTTTTTCAGCTTTGTTACCCAGAAACTAACGATGGTTTGGGTGGACTAACCTGTCTCATATGTATAGCTTCTTGAACTTCACCATCCAGTTCTGCCAGCTCAGCAAGAGTGTTTTCCAGGTCAGCAGGTATCAGCTCCTTTGCTTTCATGTAGCGCTCTTTCTCTTTACTGCTCAGGGCATTCATTATTCTGAGGCTTGACTGCACTTCTTCCTGATGTATCTGAACCTTTCGGATTTCTTCTTGGATGTTTTGCAGTTTGAGGTCCAAACTTAATGTTCCATTAAGTTCTGTTTTCACCCACCTCAACCATTCGAGTGAGCGGCAGATTTCTGTCTTGAAGTCAATGCTCTGCACAAGTCTGTTCTCACACTCCATCACCGTGTCAACAATGGCAGAATGCAAAGACTTCAGCTTCTCTTGCCAAGCCTTAACTTGGAGATTTGTAGTCTCATAAGCAGATGAGTCAACCTGAGGAGAAAGGGCTTCTAGATGTTCAGTTATTCGCTTCAGAAGACTTCCTGAGTCTTGCAAGCTGCCCACCAGAGAATGATATATTTTCAACTTTTCTTCTATTGGAAGAGTTTCTTCATTCACCTTAACCTGCTCCTTTTTCACTGTCTCTAGTTGTGCCTCAAACTGCATACACATCTTCTCATGCTCCTGGCAGGCTTCTATTGTGTCATCCAACAGGTTGATTTTCTGTTCTATTTGCCTCTTCAACTTGTGATATAGTGTGGCAAGTTTTAACATCTCATCTGGCTGCCAGGGCTGGCCAGTGCTTCGAAAAGCCTCCTTCTTCTGGTTCAGTTCATCCACTGCTGCAGCAAGGCTTGTGGCTTCATCTAAGAGATCTCTGTAGGCTTGCTGGAGTGACACAGCTTCTTTGGCTGAAACAGCAGCTGGAGCTTTGTCCATGTTAATAAACTGGTCTTCCAGCTCGGTCAGAGCTTTACTCGTCAACTCAATCAAAGAGGCATACTCTTTTCTGGCATAAATTGCTTCCTGAACCTTATATAATTTTTCTTTTGCCAGAGCAGTGACAATATTGAATTGCTGAGGGAGACTGTTAAGTTTTTCATCTAGATAAGAATGATCCACTTCATTAAGTGATGGTAGGACTTCTTGGCCATCTCTTTGCAGTGCAAGTAGCAGATTTTCATATTCTGGAGATTGCTCAAGGATCTGTTGATATTTTGCCAGCTGGCTGTATAACTCAGTGTTAGAATTCATTACATTGACTTCTGGGAATGTGACAATATCAGCTTGTTTTAACCAATGGCAAACTTTATCCAAATCTTCTTTGAAATATTTCCTGGAAACAATATTTTTCTCCAGTTCTAACAATCTCTGGTTACACTTTTGTAAAACAGTGTCATACACATTCTGTAGTTCTTGCAGTTTACCTAACACCTCACTCTTTTCTTGATTTGTTGCTTCTTTCATTAAATCCCTTCCTTGAGCCCACAACCCTGTGACCTCATTTTGAAAGGCCTTCAGATTAGCCTGGGTATTCTTACAAGTCCTGATCTGTTTACTCACATCTTCTGGTAAAAGACAAATATGTTCTGGAAACATCACCTTTTTCTCATGCTGGTGAATTTGGTTTGTAGCCTCAAAGACTGCCATGAGAAACTGGGTCTTTTCAGACAGTGCTTTATTCAGGTGTTTTCTACGCTGGCCAACCAGATCACTGAGACAAGCCACATGGTGCTGTGCATCAGACACTGTTTTCTGCAGTTCTTGCCTTTCATTGAGCCCTAGGTTGGTCATCACCCTGTCAGCATCCTTCACAAGCATCTTCAGAACAAGCTGTTTGGCTTCAAGCTCACTGCAAATGGTAAGATGATCCATGAGAAGACTCTGAGCCATATCTGGAGGAGGGCTCTGTTTAAGAGCCTCTGAGACACTAGGTTGCTGCTCCTCCGCCCATTCCATTAGTTCCTGAAATCTGGAATGCACCAAGCTGAGCTCTTCTAAGGTTGAAACAGAGACTTGAATTTTCCGTTTGACAAGGTCCTCCAGCTGAGTCCAGCGTTGTTCAAAATGACTGAATTGCTCCTTTACTAATTCTTTGTCATCAAGATTCAAGTGTTCTATCATCTTCTGCTTCTGATCTTTCAAATCTTCCAGAGCAAATCTCCTTTCCTGTAGTGCAATTGCCAGTTTTTGCAAAGCTTCAAGGTGCACATTTGTACTTTCAGCATCAGATCTGTTATCAAAAAGGACAGGACAAAAATGAGTTATTAGATGGTATTTCAGCATAGGCTTTTAAAAGAGGTCAGGATTAATTATAAGCCCACTGCATACTTAATGATATAATGAAATCAATATGATATAAAGACCTACAGTTTTCCAATTCACTTGAAGGCAGCAGCCTTGAATATTAATTTAAAAACTTCACAAATTTATTAGTTTCCCTTTCATCTGCTGAATGGTCATCAGGCTGACCATACACATTTACATGAATACAGACCATACTAATTATATTGCACATATGAAGAACAGCAAGTATTGAGGTTGAAGTGAATCTTGTTTCATGGCAGTGACAGGAGCAGCAATACACTCACAATTTTACTCACAGCTGGTGTGCTTATCCTTTGCAAAGCAGCTGCAAATATTTAGGAGTAGTTACTAAGCTTTAATATAACAGTCTAATAGATATAACACAGTGAAATAGATATAATGCAGTGAAAATGAACCATTGAATGAACCATGAATTCATGGACCACCACAAACGAAAGAGTTTAAATGAAATAGTCAACATTCTTGAAATAGCAGGAAATGCTATACCCTGAGACAGAATCAATCAGTGCTTGCTTCAGGAAATGCTATACCCTGAGACAGAATCAATCAGTGCTTGCCTTAAAGACAAAAAACTGAAGATCTGACCTGTCAAACTCTCTTCATCTCAAGAGAAAGGATTAATTGCCTGATAATTAATAAGGGAGGTGTGCTTTTAATTAAGTATGCAAAAAGGGATTTTTAGTGGCTTCCACTTAGAGACACTCCGTAAACAGCTCTTTCACCACATATGCACAGTTTGCTTTGTGGATGCAACTCCTTTTTTACCTAGCCAGGTTGTCCCACTCTTTTGTGAGCTTTTCCAGGAAAACTTCGACGACATTCATGCGATCATGGTAATCCCTTGTCCTCTGCAGATCCTCCTCCCTCTGCATGAGCAAATTATGTGCCTGAATGCAGAGGTCCAGCCACTGGTTGCTCAGTTCTCCTATTTCCTTGTGTTCAGGTGATTCCTGTCCTTGGGTTAGTTTGTTCATTTTCTCAGTCACAGAGGTGAGAGCTGACTGTTTAGACTGCAACTTCTGACTGAATTCCTGAAAAAGATACAAGTAAAACCCAATATAATAACATGCATTCAAAATTATAAAATGCAACTTAAATAAAAGCTCTGAAATAAATAAATTATATATGAACTAATTATCTGCTCAGGAAAATGCTCTGCAGATGTAAATTGGAAGCAGTGCTTTCACTCCTCTCCAAACCCTCCTCCCCATCCTCTTACGTGAAGACAAGTTGGTAATAGATGCTAAAGCAAGCCAGAGGAGTTTCCAAGTGCCAGTGATAAAAACAGAACTCGTGATCAAGTCACATCCTGATGTCCAGGCTTCTGGACTAGCACAGCCCCCACCATACACTAAAACATGCAAGGTAGTCTTGAATCTCACAAGAATAATTCATTTTACCAGCACTATTACTCACTTATTTTTTTTCCTTTTTCATTAGAGACTAAAAATAGGAAGCAGAGTCCATGAGTCAGTGAGACTCCATATCCGTAACCTGTATTGTTCCTACTTCTGTAACAGCAACCATTACCACTGTCACTATTGAAACAAAACCATGGATTACCTAGGTATGATTAATAGCTAGTAACTGAAGGAGTTCACCTGCATACATGTCCTACCAAATAAGAAGTCAGAGAGATCCCAAAAAGAAGAATACACAATATACTGACAACTAAAACTAACCAAATATTTTTCAGCCCTTACACACTAAGGTAAATATAATCTTTTTCTACATTCTAGTTCCAGTAACTATAACTAAACAAGCACACCCATCTCCAGCTCTGCCTCATTCCTCTTCATGACAGCTTCAAATGGAGCTAGGCATCTTCCTTTACCAGGGGAAATGATTAGGAAGAAAACACCTTGTGCCACATCTAACAGTACAGTGGGTGTCTCCCTTTCATTATAATCCAAAGTTACTGACTGAAAGAGTGAAGAAATAGAGACTCCTTCTTCTTCTTGGATTCTCATGATAGCTGGTATAACAGCTTTCAGTCCAGATTGTGCTGAGGCATCTTCAAAGGCTTTGACTTTGCTCCAAAGTGTGAGTAGAACAGAAATGGAGAGGAAATACTGTTGACTTTTCACCTAACTCATGGCACATCAGAAAAATAATACAAGCAAAGTCTAGACCAAAAATGCAAAACCCACATATTTAATCATTTATTAAAGAAATTATCTTTTTGTAAATTTATTGGTATGTGCAGTAACTGATGTGTACAGAATGGTCATAAAATGTCTCTTTTGGAATGAATGAGAGAAGATATGAAGGCATTTGTCTCATTAATTAAATTGTGTTTCTGTCATACCTCTTCTTAGAGATCAGCAATATTAAATAGTTTCATTGACTAATTTTGAAATACTTCTAAACTATTTAGAAAAAGAATTTAGCAAGCACAATTTGTAAATCTTATCTTCAGGTCCACTGTGATCAGCATTTAGTCTAGTCTAAAAGCAAATGCAAATCAGATCAGGAGGCGGACAGTTGTCTATTATTAAAAAAACAAAGCCAGAAAAATACTGAAGTACAGTTTTCTCCTCTCCAAATCACCCTGCAGCATCAAGAAGGAAACACTCTTTCCTCTATGTTTTCTGCTCTTGTTTAGAGCATGTTAGTCATTGTATCCAGTACATGCATATAATATAAATCATAAAAAAATATCAGCCACAGGACGAACTTCTTTCTTACCTTCTATTCTTAACCCAAAGACTCCTTACCTTAACCTGGAGTACCATATTCTGGGCAATATTTAGCTCCAACTCTGCCCGTCTCCTTTTTAAATTCTGTACTTGTTGATCCGCATCCTGGAAATATATCCAGAGCTCAGCCTTCAACTGTTTGATCTCTTCCCAACCTTGAGACAAATACTGTGAGTGCATTATCTGTTGCTCAATCTAGAAGAAAAGAAATGGAGTAGGAATGCTTTAATTCATCTATTTTTGGAGAATGGAGGATGAATACCATTCTTCCTCTGAGCACAATAGTGTACTAAAGCAATTTCTGCACCAGATTCTGAAGGGGCTAACATTATTCACAAAACGAGTCTTAACCTTCAAAAGTCACAAAAATTGTACCTGTCAAAGGAAATATAGGTGGAAACAACAACAAAAAAGAAATTAACAATCATTCACCCTTGAGAGAAGCAAGTAAGTTTATGAATGTTTGTATTTCAATGTTCTTTGTCCTCTGTTAAAGCTTAAATTATTTGTATAATTTAGTCTGCTGCATGCCAAGACTATTGCTAGAGTGTACCCTACATAAAAGTTTCAACTAAATAGTTCAATTTAATATGCTTAGCCCAGTTATTTTTCCTATATGCCTCTTCTGAAATGCCAATAAGAATGCTTACCAGATCTGAGCCATCAATCCTCTTACACCAATAGTGACACAGCTGCTTTTGCTCTAAATACAGCAGTCGGGTGCCTTTAAGATTTAGACACTCAACCAGCTTAGCGTATCTCGGCACTATACCATCTGTGATTTCTTAGCAATGTTTCACTGCTTTGTATGTCAAAGGAGTGTCTTATTCTGATGTTTGGGATGTTTTTCAGCTATTCACTTCTTGGACTGCCATATTTTTATGGGTCATTTGGATGTGTACAATTCCCTTCTGTGGTATGGAATGCTGTTACTGTATGTATTAGATTTTTACTCTTGCTAGAAGTAGTTTCAAAACTTTGGTTGTGTGTCTGTGTAAGAGAGATTGAATTTTTCATGTTTAAAACAAGGGGAATGCTCATAATACTTTTCCAATAACTTAAGTTTATAGTTCTATTTTAAACCTAAGCATTAAATGACTTTAAAACTTAAAATTGAGGAAAACTTCTATAAATTAATATGCAGAAAAAGATGTACTTTGATTCATTAACTAAACCATCATATTTTCTATTGTTTTGATGATTATTATATTAGTAATCCATTAATATAGGCCAATATGAACATATGTCTATTGTTGAATAAATAATAACAATAAAATATGTCTCAGATGTAATAAAATACTGAGAATATTAGACTGAATTGTTTTTTGCAAATATAACTTGAATAAAGTTTTCTTCCACAGAATTTTATTTCTGTAGCTTTAGACCAACATCTTGCAACATTGTGTAAGTACCTTTAGCAAACTTAGTTGTGTGTCTTTTTATTAGTACCAGGATGGCAATGTATGAATTTAATAATTAAAAAAAAAAAAGAAGCAGAAAGAGAAAACTATTTAACTATCTCTAAAGAAATACTTAAGATGAAAGTAAGATGAAATTTCTTTAAACCATTACCCAATATGACCTTTTTAAAAGGGAACAGATCAAGGCATTTAAAGCTCTAAATAGGATTAGAAGTGGGTTGTTGTGGTTATCTTGTACCGTTTGTTTTGTTTGTTGAATATCTGCTGCTGTACTCTTCACTGTGGCATCTGACAGATCACACATGGAGCACAGGAGATCCAAATATGTATTGGCCTGCTCCTGCAGAGCCCGGAAATGTTTAACCTGAGGGAAGACAACTCAAAAATAAATTCTGAGACTGTGGAAATAATATCTTGCTTCATTGCAATCATACATTTTAGTCTTTTTTCTCTGCCTTCTTATTTTTTCCATAAAATTAAATGTAGAAATACATTCTTTTTTTAGGTAATGTTGCTATGTTATAATTATGGAAAGGAATAATCCTTAAAAACTTTATTATTACCTAATTACCAAAGTACTTGGAGACATATGAATTAGCTAGCTTATTTCTTAGCAACACACAGTCTCAACAAGGTAACAGACTTTTCCAATGTGAATTGGAACCAGAGCTTTACTGGCTTATCAACAATGTCCTGCTCCTACAGCTATAAAATTTTCCAGTGTCTGACAGATGATGAGAAATTCAGCTTAGTGGCACTTAGGTGCTGGTCTCACTGTGTCACACACACCCTGCTTTACCTCCTCTTGTAGATCTGCCATCTTTAGTATTTCAAGGTCTCTGTTAAGAGAGATGATGGATGAGACAGCTCTGAATTCCAGCATTTTTAGCACCATACCAGTTTAATTTAATGCCAAGCTACAATTCCAATGTAAAACACATTGTCACTAAGAATAATCAAAAATCAATGAACAAATTCTTAATGGTCAATGCGGGCTACAGGCACTTATATGCTCTTAGACTGAAAAATTGTTTTAATTGCTTGATAATTGACTCTGTGTCCATGGCAGTGTGAAAAGGTCTCATGAGGAACATAGTAGATAGATGGGCAATTGGACAAGCAGAAAGACACAACCCCTCTGCTAAACACATCTATGGAGTATTTGATTTATCTAACTAGCCAACATTTTTCAGATAACATGTTTCTAAGCATTAAGCAGAGCCAGTAAAAGCCCTCTTTTATTTTTCACCTACAGATATTTTGCATTCCAGGTATTCCTTCTGGGGTTGGAAATGAACATTAAGGCTACACATCTTTCTGAGAAGGCTAGAAAATGTCTATTTTCTAGACATTTAAATCTCTTATCTGAACTCCCCTTGTTAAGAATAATTGAGCTTTTTCAAGCACTAAACTTTTACCTGTTTAACTGCATCTGCCAGACTGAACGCTGTCCAAGTCGTTGGCTTTAGCTCTGACTGCACAGTAGACAGCCAAGTCTGGCACTGTTGAAGAGTATCCTGATGATTAACATGCTTCTGGAGCTCATGTTCCAAAGTCTGGTACACCTAAATAAAACATTTTGTAAGTTTATCACATTTTCAAATATCACATTGTCTCTCTTTTCCTACCTTGAAAACTGCCAATAAAATAGAATTATCAAGATGTTGATTATTTTAGCCCTTGTACATAAAAGTTCCAAGGGCTGAAAGCTCCTTAAACTCTCACTGCACCCTGATAACATGTGAAGAAGATGCACAATATTTAATGCACAGATTCTGAAAAGAAAAACTAGAGATGCAAATGAAGAATATGCTCTCTTTTTCCTGTATCCAACATTTTCGTATTGATTTTGTCGAAGATTATTTTTGGTTTGTTTTTGGGTAGTTTTGTTTAGGGTTTTTTTGGGTTTTGTTTGGGCATTTCTTTGACTGCTAGCTTGATCTCCTAATTGGTTTAACAGAATGACCCAGCTGTCCCTTCTTATTCTGGTTTTAATGAGAGAGACAGTATTTCCTAGCACATACTTGAGACCTGTTAATGTATGTATGCAAACTATCAACACTAAGACTGCAATTTGCTCCCTAGTTTTTGAAATAGAAAAAGGCCTATTTTTTTCTGCTGCAGCTGCTCAGAAGCTAGTGTAACATGAAGGTAGTGAGCATGGGGCAATATATAGAACTGAAAGGCCACTACTTTTGCTGGTTGCAAGACAACATTTGGATCACAAGGAATTCAGCTGTAGCACAGGAATGATGACGTGCTCAGTAACCTGTAGGTTCAATCAAAATGGAAACAGTAGGAAGAGTTTTATACCATTTAAAGAAATAACTCACAGAAATAATAATGCACTTTATTTTTAAATGGCATTAAAAAAATCTTTGAAACAAAACTTACTCTTTGGGCTGTGCTACATATGGCAGAATAGCTGTCCCTTGTTCCCTGAAGATGGCTTTGTATATTTTGCTTAAATTTTGCTTGAAGATGTTCTGAGCATTGACTGATCAGGTAATCACCTTTACTCTTAAGGTTGTTTAAACGATCTTCAAATCCTGCAATTTCTTCCATGATAGCCTAAGAAACAGATAAAATACTTTTGAAGAAATATGCTTGCTGTGGCACAGAACGTTTTTCTCCCTCCTTTAAACACTTTCATCTTCAGATTGGAAAAAAAGATTCAGACAACATGTGTTCTCATAGTCAAGCTGTTGGATTCCATGTTCATGGTAAAGTCATTGTCAAAAGTCTTTACACAGATACCCCACAGAAAGAGCAGTAGCACTGTCATAATGTGTACACATTCTCTGCTCAGGCCCCATGACTATGCCTAATCTTCATTTGTTGTATGCTCTTCAGGGCTTCTCCAGCTTCTCTTGTGTCTAGTAATGCAAATTAAATCTCATGCTGAATCATATCTCATTCCATAAGCTCTTTCACGGTGGACAGTTCTTCCATTGAGCTTGGTGTAGATAATTTTTTATCTAAGGAGATTAGTTAAAGAATAGCACACCGATCACAAATAATTTAAAGACTTAAATATTTGCCATTGGAATCTCAGTTTCAGGTAGTGGTAGGTTGGATTTTGTTCCCTTTTGTCTTCTAGAAAGTATTGGCTATCAAGGTATTAAACGATTTTCACTAACAGCAACCTTAACACTACCTTGACTAAAAGCTACAACCTAATAGAAGAACCCAGAATTAGAACAACCTAAAAGAGATACCTCTAGTTTCTGCACTTTCATCTCCATTGCTGTTTTATCAACCACATTCAATGTGGTGATCACATTTTTAAAGTTCTTGTTAGCAGATCCATAGCAAGAAAATTTTCAATGTATTTTTTTTCAACCTTAGAAATGCTAAAACAAAAAATACTTCAGGAGTAAAATGACCAAAGTCCAGTTTTTGTGGTTCATTTTCTGGGAAGTCTCAGGGAAAATCTGACACAGAATTCAGATCAGAGTACAACAAAGCTCTTTGTGTAAATGCAGTTTCATCCAAGAAAAGTTGCTAACAACAAGCCATATTTGTTAACTGCATTAATGACACTGATGCTTATTTACACAGTTAGCAGCAAGAGAAATAAAATAGGGGAATGACAAATAAAGAGAAAGAGAAATAAAATAGGGGAATTAGAGCTCTGGAGCAGAGGAAGAGAAGCAAAGAAGAAAAATTCTATTTTACAAAGGAAGATCACTAGCAAACCCACCTTTTGGTTAGCTAGTTGCTGAGTGATTATTTCAAGATTGTTGCTTTCCATGAGGTCAGGGCTGGCCAATCTGCTGGACATATGTAATAACCACTTTTCTCCTTCTTGCAAATCACTATTGTAATCCTCATGTTCTTTTACTCTCACCTCTAAGGTTTCAACACATGCCTGCAGGTCCACAATAACCGAAATTCATTTTTCAGGTACAAGAGTTTTTACAAGATTTGATTTTACAAGAGTTAAAAAACCCCAAACAAGCCAAAACCCACCAAGAACTTGAAAACATAGTAAGAATTATCATCTAAATTTATATTCCTGTGAGAAAAGCTTACATTAATAGACTGTAAAGGAAGAAATCAAAACACACATTTATTCTGTGAATACATTTCTGTGAATAATTACTTCTGTGGTACCAAGCAGTATTTTCATTCCAGATAAAATACCATACTTTGAAGACTGAGGGAAACACTTGAGAAATGAACACAATCAACTTGACATTGAATTGACTAACAGTTATTACACACTCTGAAAGACTGCACTTGACCTACCAAATGCTATGGCTGCTGCTTACAGCCTTTGCATGTACATACTGCTCATGCCTGTGGTAGGCAAATTAAGAATGTATGCACTGACTCAAAAAGAATTTATTCTTTTCAGGAAGCTTCTCTAAGTTTCAGCCCCCAAAATTGTATCTAATGCAAAGGGCATCACTTTTTTGCTACAGATCAGAGGTGTGTCTTTAAACTAAAAATCAACCTTGAAAAAAATAAAATAATCTCCTATTGGTGTCTGGATTGGCAATTAAAGGTGCCTAGGTCAAACATAAGTACTAACATGGTTTGCAGAGCTTATCCCTGTTAGGAGTATAACCTATTAAAAGCTTTAGGAATAATCATACTTTAGGATGTATTTAGAAGCATTAGACCTTCCAAAGTACTACATACATATGGACTAATGAATCAGTGTTAATTAATAATGTCCTTGCTGAATTAAATTATATCCATCTTGCAGTTTGTTTTCTCCACTGCCTTTTATTCAACAACTAAACTAAACAGTGTTTGTGGAGATCAAGCAGAAACAAGAGAGAGTATAATCTGAAGGGATCGATCCCTTCAAGAAATAATGTACTTAGAATTCTAATAAATGCTTTTAAAAGTAGTAACAATAACACAGAATAGTCACTGATACATACCTCCTTAGTGGTACAAAACACAAAGACTACACATGCCACACTCAATTCATTTCAGCTACCCTGGTTAGATTTATTTATGTAGTTTTTTCCATATTCAAAATTTGCCTGTCACTTCTGTCCCTCCTCCAAAAGAAAACAAAAAAACCCCAACAAAGCACCAAGAGTAATTAAGGGTAGCTGGTTCTTTGTACAGACATGACAACATGAAATAAATAGTTAATTTCTTAAAGAGGGGTAAAAATACAGCAAATTGGAAGAATCCCAAGGTTTCTTCCTTTTTACCTTAGTTTTGCTGCAGAGTTCCTGGTAACTGCTCTGAAGGTCTTGAATGTTGTTCTTTAGAGCCACATCATTCACCAGATCACAAAGTGCCTCTCCCTTTTCAATCACTGACTTTATTGAGGGTTCATGAGACAGAACAGTCTGTTGTATGGACTACAATGCAAGCAAGAATTAAAACGTATCTACTGATCACTGGAGATGTATTTCACTAACTTCCCTTTGATCTGATGCACAGCCTTCTACCATGGTCTATGCCATCCTTTCCAGACAGGCAGAACTTTGTTTACCAAGGCAGAATTCTGTTTCTCAGCCCTGCCCTGAGACAACAACTGTGCACACATATAAAAACAACAGGTCCTTTTGAGAGTGACTAGTAGCACGGCTGACAGTCTGGAGCTGGTGAAGCAAAGGAGTCCATCTGCATGAAGTGGCTAGTTCTAGGGATAAAATTTGTTCAGAGGAACAAACTATGAAAATAGGTGGGAAAGTATCACCAAAGCCATCCCCTTAATGAGATGGTAAGGGGCACTGGGCAGCTTTAGCAAGAAAGCCTTGAAGCAATGTAGGTACTGCTCAGCAATTACCAAAACATTGGTTTGTTAGCAACATCTTTTCAGCCACAAATGTAAAGCACAGCACTATGTGGGCTGCTGTGAGTAGAGTTAACTCCACCTCAGCTGGGAGCAGTACCATTTCATGAAACATCTGTAATCCTAGAGTATTTTATGAAAACATCATTAGAAGAAGAAATGGGGTTTGTAAACACATCTTCTACTCATTTGTGTGACTGGAGAACAACCCTAAACACTTCATTAAAATCCTGACAAAAACTTGGGAGGTTATACAGTTGTCTGGGATATCAGTTGAGCTGGGGCATCCAGCTTTAACAAGAAAGCTGATTAAGTCAATGTAAACAGTGACAACGTCTGAAGTTAAGAAAGACCAACTGATTTCTGTATTCACTTCAACTGCAATCACCTCTGTTGAGATCGATGCAATTACTCATATGTGTACTCATAAAAGAATTTTGCTCCATTACAGGAAACTTCCAGCTATGGAAGCCTTTTTAGGACGTTCACATTTCAAATCAAGGGGCTCAGTCTGGTTTGTAGAAACAGGTATCATGCATGTTTTCATTGATGCTGATTGGGACATTCAGAGCAGAAACATCTCATGTACCTATTGAAGAAACTTGGATACCCGATCAGAGGATTTACTGAGAATCACTAGATTAAAATAAATTCAGTAGTATTATGAGATAACCCCTTTTTACCTTGTGTTTGGATAATTGTGCTTTCTTCTCGTAGAGTTCACTCTTTGGCTCCACAGGAGCATGTAAGATGGCTTGGTACTCCATGACCCACTGAGTCTGGGCCTTATACTTGTCTGAGAACTCCTTTACCAGCTGAAGACATTTCTCTGAAGTCATGTGCTCCTTTCTGATAGAGCCAGCCAGCTCTTCAAGCTGTTCCACGTGATCTCCAATTTCTTTTCTTAACTGGTCAACTTCATTTTCTTCCATGAATTTTATAGCTCGCTCCCCCTTCTCGCGGGCTGATTTCAGTAAACTGTGGCCTATGTCCATATCACTCAATAGCACCTGTGAAGGAAACCTTGGTTAACAGAAAATGTATGAAAACTTGCCTTTTTTAAACTTTGCTACAGACACAGAAAGAATTGCTAGGGAAAATGAGTGGACTTTTCAGTACAAAATTGCCTGGAGTTAAGATGGGTCAAGCTAGAAGGAAGCAGATAAAGCAAATTCTTCTGTCCTGCACTGGGCTTGCGAACTTAAACAAAGCTGAGGGCTCCCAGGAGAGGATCTCTGCTCCAAATTCTGGAACAGATGAAAGCTTTACCTTAGCATATTACATTTAAGCTGCTTAAGCTGCAGGACATATGAAAAGCTCATCTACAACTTTTGGAATGAAATATGAGTGTTTCAATGAAGAGAAATAGGAAGCACTTCTTGCCACAGGGCATAGAAAATACACAGTGCACAGAGAAAGTATACTTGCAGGGAATTGGGGATATAAGAATTTATTTTAAGTTTTAACCTAACATAAAACAGAAACAAGCATGCCTTACAGAAAGATAGGACTAGTATTTAGGACTATACTATTTAGGATTATTTGCTATATTATTTAGGACTACTTGTAACTTCAATAGCCAAACTATGATCTAAGGAGATGTGATAACAGAAAGTTTTGTACTGTGTAGTCTTATCTCCTCTGGGAAGGTAAAACCAGAATTTTGACCAGCTGTTAAGATGTATGTTAAAATACAGCCTCCTGTTTGTGAACAGAAACAAAAATTGCATTTAAGAAAGCTGTACCTCTAGTTTCTGCACTTTTTTCTCCATTACTGTTTTATCAACCACGTCAAATTTGGTGATCACATTTTTGAAGTTCTTGTTAGTAGCTCCATACCAATTTGTGTAAGCACTAAAAGACAATTCTGACTCCTCCATACAGCGTATTTCTTCTTCCAGAAACTTTACTTGCTCCTTCAGACAAATACAGAGGGTAAGGGGTAGAAACAAGGACCACTCAGATGTTTATCATTGGTATTGGTTTAAGATAACAATAAATTGCTATTTATTAATAAAATCTATTATACAAAGATAAAACATATAAGCTTTGAGTTATTTCATAAATAGTGAATAATTCTTACAGGGCTCTTGTCAGGGTGCACGTATGTCAATCACCAATGTTAAAACTGAACTAATACTAAACGCTGAAAATGTACTCACATTTTGAACTTTGAATTGTGACTTTTCATTACAGCACTATGGGGCAATTACTACTTAAATTAACCTGAAGACTTCACCTTACCAAATCAAAACTCTACATACTAATGTGTATCAGTGGCAGTATGAAAACATTTCTCTGCAGGTCAATTGGCATTCAAGCATACTTTATTCTGAATTTCTCCTCTGAAACTATCAAAAAAGATAGTGACAGGGCATTCTGCTTCATTATCCTGATTATGTTTCTGTAATACATTTAATGCAATGAAATCAATGTGTATATGTATCTGAATGTATATGTGAATGTTGTGCTAATGAATCTACAGTAATAAACAGACTCTGATAAAGTCTAATTACAAACGCTTGTATTTGCTTCTTAACTGGCAACTTATGATGTTACAACTTATGATGCTACTTACCAAGACATGAAGAAGAAGAGTTTGGTAGCGAGATGTAAGCTGTGTAGCTTGACTTCCCATTCTACTTGCAGTGAGATTTTCCTCTAGTATTTGCTGAGCCAATACCCCAACCTCCTCTACATCATCTTTGTAGATTGTAATGTCTTCATGCCACTTCTATGAAAAAGAAATTATCAAACCTATATGACTGATTCAAACATCTCAAACAATCAGGAATTTAATTGTAACTAAGTCAGGAAATCATTGAAAAGAAAAACAAATACATGGCTGTAAACATTCATTTACAACTGGAAAATAAACCAGAATCTAATGAAAGTTATTGTAACAAATATGCTGGAAAGATTTTCATCCCATATGGACTGCATTTCATTACTACCGATACAATACTTGCAATTTTTTCTCCCTTGAAAACTAATAGTAGAAATACAATCTGGATTTTCTATAGATTTCACCTGAAGTTTTGAAGATGACTGTAAAGTGTAACCTGGCTTCCTGTGTTTATTCAGAACCATGTCTTCTCGACTCAAGGAGAATTATTACATCAACACAGTGGGGACTTCATAACACAGTTGGTCACATTTTACTCTTGTTAGCATATTTATTCTTTTCCATTCCACTGCCTATCTTTGTAGTCAGTTACATTGTCATACACTACAGAGAATTTGAATTACAGATGTCCCTGCAAGATTTCAACATTGTTATAGCCATACCTCCACCAGTAAAATGTGAGGAACCTGGATTTAGAAGGCACAAAGCTCTCTTGGAAACATAATTTTAGTTAACAACTCAGAATAAATTGAAAAGCTTGCTCTCATTTTTGCAGTGCCATCAGGAATTGACATGGAAACCACACATATTATTTTGTTTAAGGAATGCCTTAACTATATTCTTTACCTTCATTTGTTGAAGCTGCATTTCTTTTGTTGCTCTACCAGACCTCCTCCCCGTCCTGATGGCAACTTTCTCCTCCAGGTTTGTTAACCAGTCATTAACCTTCTGAAATTTTTTCTCCATTAACCTCAGTTTGCTCACAGTGGCATTTAATTGGCTTCTTGCTTCAGAAAGCCTGTGCTGATAAACTTGCCAGTCCTGCCGTAAGGATTCCAGGGCTCTGTCTTCTATCTGGGGAATTCCCCAGGGAATTACCTCCTCTCTGGCATGGACAGCAGCATTCAATAATGCTTGTCCCTCTGCGCAGTGGACCTGCAGCTCCTGTAAAGGCAGAGTTAGTTACATACCCTACATTGACAGCTTTCATTCACGCATGGCAAAAACACCCTTGGCTCCTCAGAAGACAGCTGGGCATTCTCTTTAGTTATCTATGGTGAAACATATATTAGAGAGTCTTTCCTCTAATAACACAGCATGCTCACTTACAAAGCACACCAAGTATCATTATTACTGACAACTGAACTGCAGAAAATTATTGACAAAGCATGCATTGAATTCTTTCCTCTCCTGTCAAGTTCATCAGTTCTGAAACACTGGCTGCCTGAGACAGCATGGGATGGATGGATGGAATCCATTCACCACAGCATAAATTCAAAACTTTCCAGATGTGGAAAGCAGACTGTAAGACTGGTTCTAAAGTTGAATCTCTTTAAAAAATGAGGCTTCAATCTTCCAAAATAAACCAATAATTTATTGTTACATATGTTTGAGACAACACTCCAGACTAATTTTTGATACACTCTCCTAGACATATATGGCATTTTCATGCTTATTAGCAATTAATCAAAGTACAAAGTGATTAAATCTGATTAGAAAACATAACAAGGAAATTACCTCTACAAAACACAGTTGTGTTTCATCTCAGATTTCCCTTGAGATACATATCCATATTTTCAAATGGGTTTTGTAGAGTAACTATAATGAGCAGAAGGATATGCAGAGTCCCTGATCATACAAAGACCCTCTCAGTATCCCGAATAAGGTAATAAACATTTCATATCTCAAGTACAGACTTTGTGCTCCTTCAACAACAGGTATTAAAGCATTTTAAGTCAGCTTAAGATAATAACTGGGGAATTACTGAAGCGCTATGGGTTTACTGTTCACTTTCACTGAAGTCAGTCAGTGGAAGTCTTCCCACCTCACTATGGGAGCCAGTCTGAGTGAGTGGAACTGCCTGAAAGTAGGTGCAGCTGCACTGCGAGCAATAAAAGATGGAACACCAATGAAAACACTCTTCGTATTTTACGAAACACATAGGGAAAAGAAGAGATAGAGCAACAACTAACAAAAATTCAATACTTTCAAGAAAGGATTATTATGCCTGGAGATTTCATTCAAGGCCTGACACTTTTTTCCAGAAATGAGCAACGGTATTTCCACTACCTTTATTGGCACTACTTTGGAGTAACAAAGGGTTCATATATATTGCAATTTCCAGTTGGTCTCAAGACAATTTTTGTCTGGCAATAAATATTAGTCTGTTACTATACCATCAGAGGATTGATTCTTTTTTAAATTTAATTCTATTTTTTAAAATTTCTATTTTCCTGAGGGTGTCACAGATCACATACCTGTAAATCTCGTAGTGTTGCCTCCTGCTCCTGGGCATCACCATCAAGATGTGATAAACAGTCAAGTTTTTCCTGCTCCTTCTCCAGCCATACTTCAAAGGCCTTCAGATTTCTTTGGTACTCTTGGTGTAAAGTAAGCAGTCCTTCAGCTTTTGTTACAGCCTCCTGTATGTGAAAATATTTACAAATTTGGATACATATCTTAGTGTATTGTCAAACCAAGAGAACATAAATCCCAGCCATCCATCAAGGGAAAAGGTTTGAATCTGATGCTGAACTTTCAAAGAATTCAAGAGTACTTGAATTCTGAAGATGACTCAATTGATTATAGGGAAAGAGGGAGGCACATAGGGGTAAAAATACTTATTCCAGAAGATAAGATTGTAACTTAGATTTAGAGTTTTGATCTGGGATTACTTTTAAATAACACCTTAGTGGTTAATAACAAAAAACTTCCTTGTTTTTTACTGCAATTTAATCAAGTTGGTGAAGTGATTAATAAGCATATGACCTTAGAAATTGCATTCTTTTCTTTTGCTTGACATGTTTTTTTTTGCAAATGGAACTGGAATCTTCTGTTAGGAATATCCACTATCTTAAGTTTGAAGATATCAGCAGTCCCTACACACAGTAAGAAACAGACTACAACTCTTCTGTGTATGTGGGTGAGCAAGTTACAAAAATTTCAGCACTAAAATATTACCGTATCTGGAGTACAGAGGGAAAGGTGTCATATATTGGTACAAGATTATTCTTACTAAGTGCAAAAAAAATATACTACATGTAATTCCCATCTTCTAAGAAATTATGGGAATGGGGAACCAAGTTCTGATGGAGACAAGACAGGCTTCATTTGAGAGCAGCAGGTTGATAAAAAGACAAACAATTTAATAAACCTATGAATTTACTGTCTGCTTTACCTCTTATTTCTAACAGGTCTATCTAGCGGGACAAAGGAGGAGAACAGGAGTCCTATCACATCTTTTAAAAGGCTTGTCCATGCCCAGAAGTGGGAATGGGAGAAGAGAGACCAGTTTTCTTGCCTCTCAACAGGGGCTTAGGAAATTAAAACTCTTGGTCTGTTCAGATGTGGGCCATAAATCCTTAGGGAATCTTATCACGTTTCCAGCCTGGCCAGAGGATCAGTAAAATATTTGAACATTCTTAACTTTCCAGCTATTTGCTTTGAATTTTTAATTTCTTTCTCATAGCTGATTGCCCTATTAATACTTAACACTATCACCACAGCTGGGAACAGAGAAGCCCAGTCATCTGGAGAAAGAAGCAATGCTTCTTGCTACATGAGGTAATATGTACAGAACTCCTCTGTGAGCCACCATCCACCATCCATTTCTTCTCATTCCCATGCTGTTACTCTAACTGAGCAAATAAAGGTAGCTTGTATAGCTTTGTGTAGGAGAAAAAGGTAATGACTAGAGCATCTCCATGGAACAGTATATTTACCAGCACTTCCCAGGACTTGTCTATCTCTCTGCAAATCTGAGCAATTTTATTCACTCAAGCTCAAAAGAATAATATCGAGCATGGCATTTTTTGCAGTTGTGGAAGAGAGGTTCACAAAACACTGAATCACTTATGTGTTTGAAAAACTGAATTTTGGCTGAATTTTGAATTTTGTCATTCTTCATGACAAAGGCATCACTGAGACAACAGAATTCAATTTTACTACATTACTATTCTGAAGCAAAGTCAGCTGTCTGAACATGTGTTAGTCATTATTTAATTATCACAGAAGAACTTGGGTTAACTGGAGGTAATTGCCTAGATTTATCTCTATCACCAGGTCTTTTATTATTTCTTTTTTACTTTATATCTTACCCTAAACCCCATCCTGATCTTAATCTATGTCCTAAATTTTTCCAGATATACAAAATCAATATTTATCAGGAAATGCAGTACCTATTACACTTGTGTCAGTTTACTTGCTAATAAGGCTCATGCTCATTCATAAAATCTCTGTAGTTGCCAAACATTTGTGAATCACACAACTGACTGATACAATTTATTGCAACCATACACTTATGCAAATCACAAGTCTGAAGATTTTTTCAACATTTCAGTCACACTGGGTAAAGTTATATCTGGCTGAAGTCAATGAACCTTTTGACATGGAGTTCCTCAGACTATTCTGATTTTTAAAACCCTTCTAAAAGACCTGAAGCTCAGTACAGGAAGACAGACTTGTTAATCACCCTAGTAGGTTTCTGTTTCAGTAAGTTACAGCTGTCCCCAAACTCTTAATCCTCATCTAACTGTAAAATAAATGATCAATGAAAATATCTTTTCCTTGTTGCCAGCTAAACAAGTAGTGCTATGAAGAAAAACTGTACCTTTGTTCTTTCTTTGAGGAACTTATACCTCTCCTGAAGGTCTTGCAGCTCAAGCTGAGCAATGTAGTGCTCAGCCATGCCCTTTCCTTTCACTTCAATAGTCTCCAACAGGCTGTTATGACTCAACACCTCTTCATTGAGTAGCTGCAAAACAGAAAGGGAAGAACACATAAAGGGCACCATTAAAACAAGACCACAGATTAATCTTGCAGCTAGACAGTTTGGTTTATTGCCTCTAAGGTGTTATGTACTTGTTGATGGTTTGTTGTAAATCAAACACACCTTTGCCTTGCTGAGGGCAGCTGTTTTTTCCCTCAGTTCAGCATATTGCCTTTCAGAAGCATTCATACTTGTTTCTACTTTGTCCATCCATCTGGAAAACTGATTAACATCTTCCTGGTAACTCGTCCATTTGGAGAGAGCTCCTTCAAGTTGACTGTAATTTAAAAATACATATTTTTTGTGATAGTGAAAGTTCTGTGCTATTTGAGCTGTGAGATATAGTCATACACAGATATTCTAGAATATTTTTATGAGAGAGATACATCACAAGATAAGCAATCTATTAAAATCCTACAGGTTTTAACTAGCAGTACTGTTTGACTAACAAAGAGAAATTAAGTTTTCCAAACCTGGTATATTAAGTATCTTAATAATTTATTTATTTAGATCTATAAATAATAATTTATAAATAGTAAATAATTTATCTATTTAGATTAGATAAATAATTTATATTTATTATATAATTACTTATTATCTAAGTAATTTATGTAGCTGACACGTTCTAGGTTTAGTAAATGAATTGCAACTGAAAGCATAAGATCCAGAATCAGAAATTTCCTGCCCCTTTGCCTACATTCAAAAGTTGCTGCATTCTAATGTTTAATTACCCTTGTTTCTTTAACTTGAAATATTTGCAACTATTGATGCTCCACCAGAGAAATCTCAATTTTTTTCCTTTATATTTCTTTATTCTATCACTAGGAGCAGCACTGTTGGAACTGTAATTTACAGTATGTTCTTTGGAATGGTAGCCAGTGGAAAAGCAGGCAGGATCTTGACAGAGCAACCATTAATGCCCATGAAAAAAATCTCATTTCTGAGGTTTCAAAGCATCAAGTGCAATACAAAGTAAAATATTCAAGATGATGAACATGGAATCCAATTTTAGGAGTACATTGACAATAAGTGTTAATAAAGCTTAGATCTCTCAGTTTCCTCCCCTTCTTCTACTTCAAATGAATCTATCACAACTTCTAAGATTGTTTGGCATGTACAATCATTTTACATGAATTTGACTCCCAAAGTAATAAAATTACATTTCAAAAGCTTTGACAGTGCTTTGTTACTAAGCATCATTCTTGACCTCACTCCCCTTTTACCTCTTACACTGGATACAAGCAGACAGAAGAGAAGCCCAGCTGTCTTTCAGATTTTGCAATTGGCCTTCAATCACTGGTACTCCCTCCAGAGAAGTATTTTGCAGAACAGATTCTCCTCTTGTCAGAACAATTTTCATTTGGACTTCTTTTTCTTGTTTCACTGCTAGCAGGCCCTAAGAAGTGAATGGATATACTTTATTTTTATCATTACCTGGACATGAATATTCTAACTAGCTTCAATGGAACATAACCTGATCATATTTAGCAGCTTGTAGTGAATCGGAAGATGGACAGTGGGGTTCACAGCTGGGCTTCACAAAAGGAAGTGACTTTCAATGGGTAGGTTCAGGCTATTAAAAAAC
Organism: Agelaius phoeniceus; assembly: GCF_051311805.1. Classification (NCBI taxonomy): domain Eukaryota; kingdom Metazoa; phylum Chordata; class Aves; order Passeriformes; family Icteridae; genus Agelaius; species Agelaius phoeniceus. Next base: position 59,998,509 of record NC_135267.1, read on the forward strand.
CCCTTAGTTTACAGGAAAATTTTTGTGGAATCTGTGCAGGTACTTAGAGTATATCAGAAAAGGTACTGTTCAGTGAAAAGGCTGACATTCCAAAGAAAACATCACTTAGAAGGAAAACAGGAGGATTCATTCATACAGACAACAAGATGTAATGACAAAGCTCTTCTACAGAGCTGAAATACAGTTCTACCACTCCAGTATATATTTGCAACATGAAAGTATCAACAAATAAAATCTGTCATCAATGTTAGCCTGGGGACTTCAGCTCCTGGAGTTGTGCAGTTGCAAACTCACAGTTTTTAACACTATGTAGCCATGACAAGCCTGAAAGCATGAACCCAAAAGATTCAATAAACAAAAGCCAAAACATAATTTTAGTTTTGCTTTTTGACCTAACCTTATAATTTTGAAGATCTTTGGCTCAGAATCCAAGACATCAATAAAATGAAAATATTGTCTTCTAAATAATGCCCTAAATAGCACCTGTTGTTAGCAGATGTTATTTTCTTAACTGTCGCCACCATTTTAAAAGCAAATAATTATAGGAAAAGATTTGCTGAATCAACTGTATCACGTGTAAGATCTAGGTATATTGAAATATACTAATCTAACAGAAGTGACTACCCTACTTCTTCCATTTAATCTTCATCAGCCACACAACATCTTTTGAGTACTTCAAGAATTTTCATATATGCAGTTGTCCATGTCATTAAGGTCCTTATCTACTTAGAGAAAAGTTCTAGTAACGAGCTCTTTCTGCTACAAAAGGAGTTACTTTTGAATAAACTGAAAATCAGCATCTGAACAACAGTTATTAGACTAATATGCAACAACTAACTATCCTATATTTGGATTCTTCATACATATGTAAAAGAGAGCAGGTTTGAACTCCCGTTTCCATACCTCTAGTTTTAGCATCCGGCTATCCAGAACACTCTTGTCTGCAGTAGGATGGGAGTAGGAATCCAGCATGTGAACTGCATCAGCAACCCAGTCCTGGAGGTCCTTGACACTCTGTGAGAACTGCTGGTGCTCTGCCACAATCCTATCCATTCTGGAAACTTTCTCCTGCAATTCATACTGCAATTAGCACCAACAGCTATTTAAAGGATTCCCTATTCCCTATACCAACTCATGGATTTTAGAATGAGTCTCATCGATCATACAGAGAAGTTTGCTTCATATACTGATAATTACAAGTACACTTAAGCATGGAATGGATTTTGCATTCACACACAAATGAATTGTCCAAACATAAAATATAAATTAAAATCTCAGAAATGTACTTTTTTATTTTCTAAATCTAAAGCTGCAGTTTTCTGGTTTCACTTTTTCTTAAACATATGGTAAATCACATCTAAGCTCCATGTCACTGTTGCAATGGAAGCTAACTTGTGCAATCAGCCAGTGCAACAACAGATTTAAGCCCAAGAAGCTACACCACTGCAGCAAAAATTGCTTTGTTGATATTTGGTAAAGACCTGTTTCCTCAATGACTCTCACTAGTAAAACAATTCTTCTGAAAAAAATCACTGACACTCATACAAATCAAAAACAAATGCTGTAGTTACATTGCTAAAAGGCTTGAGGTGAACAAGAATACAAGGCAGAGTGTGTTTTTTCCACTGTGACAGAGAACTAATATCAAGTCAATATAACAGGCTTTGGAAATTACTGAGAGGGATCTTCCTCAAGATCCATGGCTATCCAAAAGGGTTCAGGGTTTCTCTAATATGCTGGACCATATGTATCCTGCACCTTAGATGACACCTGCTCATCCTGACCTCTCCTACAAGTTCTGCTTGCATAAGCCTGTGTTAGTAAGTCATTCGTTTTTCACTTTCTCATTTTGTAGACATGAAAATTTATTATGGCCATGCATACAATCGTTTTCAGTAAATCAAATATATGCTTTATAATTGTTTCTTCTACAGAAAAAGTAGGAATTGCCAAAGTAGCAATCCCTTAAACACATATACTTTCTGAATTGAATTGTTATTCCAAAACATATTTCCTATATCCTTAACATTCTAGTTACTGTAGCAACTGTAAGCCTTTATCAAGCCTTCTTCATGACATGAACTTTGAGAAAAATAACAGTCTTAATATGGAGGTTTTCTTATCTGTCTCCACTAGAGAGATGGTAGAACTATTAAGAGGTGAAGTGTGGGAAGCTCAAAAAAAGGGATGTTAAACTCTCGGTTCTTGGTCTGATGGTTTAAAATTTGGCCTATGCCTCCCCTTGAACATTTAAAAGCAGCTTAAGAGGTAATTTTTTTTTTTAGAATACCAACCTATTACTTTTAGGTGAAAATAGTTACAATGCCAATAATCATCATTATAGGATAAGATAAAATAACAACTTCTCTGCATCTTGTATTTTCTAGAAAAAACTCCATCCCTGCTAATTTTTGAAAAATGCCTCTTTCAGATGCAACTTATTACAAAACTGTCTTCATGCTTGAAAGAATCAAAATAAAGTCTGATTATTGTATAATCGGGTGGGATTTACCTATTGATCAGTACACTTTTAAAAATTAATAACAAAAAAATCACAGTTATATTTTGTTGACAGTCCTTACTCTCCACTCTTATAAGTCAATGTGAAAGACAGAATAGCTCAGACATATCACAGAGCAGGCAAGCAAGATAACTGCAGTGTTTCACATTTCAGTCTTTATTTTTCCCCACATACATCACAGGAGTTGCTTAGGAGCACATACATTGGATGCATTACCTTTGTCAGATTGCTTAGAGTAAGATACTGAGAAGACAACTGAGACACTCTGCGCATAAAGCTTTTGCTGACAGCTTGTTCTTCCCACAGCTGCTGAGCTTTCTCTTTTAGCCTGTTGAGCTGATGCTCGTGGCAGCTTATTTCCTCAAGGACAGACTGTAAAGCACAAGCACAGTAATAATAAGAGTGGGTGCAAGAAAGCAGGAGATGGAGAAGCATGAAGGTGCCATGAAAAATAGAAGTGACATATGGCAAGCTTGCTGAGACAGGCACACCATACGGTTACAGCAATGGAGCAGCATGTCATAAGAAACGTGGAGATGCAAAACTTGATGGAACAGGATCATCAACAGCAAACCTCAAAAACAGTTCCCATCTTATTTAGAGCTCAGGATGCTAGAATGATTAAGCTTTTGTAAGTAACCAATGAGGCCAGGAGAATGGAACGGGAAGGTCTGGCTGTGTTAAGAGCCCTTATAAGTCACCTGCAGCTTTTGCTGTTCTCTCCTCTTGGAAGGAAGATCATGGAGCCGACTGCTACTTCCTTGTACTATCTTCTCAGTTGTGGTCAGCCACTCCTGCAGAGGCTCAGCAGTTGCTTCAAAGTCCTTCATCTGGATCTTTAAGCTCTAGGAAGGCATGCAAATTTCTATGAATAGTTCCCAGTGCACTAGACATAACTAATTCATAACACACAGATCAAGAACACAAAAAGGATATATAACTGCAGGCAAATTATAAAAAACTCTTCAAATAAATTACATGAGCTCTGCCTGTTCTTATCCCACAGACACTGAAATAAAAGTTTGATAGGGCACACTTTAAAAAGCAAAATAGAAGTAACAATGTACTACGCAGCTGAGGGAAGGCTGAAACAAATTTCTTTTGATGGTAAAGCTTTACACATTTTGAGAGACTTGACTTAATCTAATTCCAGTTTGCATAACTAAGGTAGTGTGAATAAAGGCTAATTTGGGATGTGAGTTATCTAATATGTGACTTCAGTTATTAACATTAAGCCCTCCTTAAATGGGCTGCTAAGATTTCTAGGTAATGTCTAAATTCAACCCACTCCTGGGGAACACTTCTGGTTGTATTCTTTTTATAGAGTAAAATTTTGATCATAAAAAGTGCATTAAATCCATATGACAGCATTCCTTCAGGCCTGCATACTTTTCTTGCAGGCTTATTCTGCACTATTTAATAAAAGAGCACCTAAAATAATTAATGTGGAATAAAAACCTGAACAGCATAACTCCTGTGCCCTATTTATTTTAATGTATTTTTCCCCCAGACATATTTAATTTTCTTTTCAGCTACACCCATATCACTTAAACATCTGAATAAAAAACTAAGCCTGTGAGACTGAAAAATGCTTGACTCAAAAAGACTGAGAACATCCTCTTTCCATGGCAACCTTGAGATGAAGAAAGGTAAGTCCTTGCTACCTGAGAATTTTCTTTGAAATGCTTTCCTACATAATGCATTAAGTGTATTTAAACTTTTTATCACCTGTCTAGGCAGCACTGGTTTGAAACAAGAATGCTGAGGAACTTTAATTATCCTATTCTATGCAGGGAATTTCAGATGAGACATTTTGACCTTAAAACCTATGACCTTAAAAAGTTTATGATTTTAAGATATTCACCACCTACTGGTTGAACTGTTAGTTCTGAACAGAGAAAGGCACTTGCAGTTACTTAAAAAGTTGCTCAATTAAATAAGTACATTTCACTTATTTGCAGTAAGAGAAACAAAATTTGCATACTCTGCTGGGACTATTCAATAAGCAGCTGTTTCAGAAACCCGTACTAAAACCATTTTTCAGAAAGAAAATATTTTTTAGAAACCCAGTGCATTTGATGAGACTACTGAATTTCAGGAACTGCTGTCTTTGATTCTGAACAACACCCTTCTGCATGAAATGCCACATTAAAGTGAAATCAGGTCATAAAGATAGCAGAAGTAAACAAAAGCAAAATGCAAGCAGAAGAGTAAGACTTCTTGAAAGCATCTACTTCTTAGTTCTGTCACATAGTAAACACTCACAGATATACACAACATCTAAACTGTGCTGTTTGAAATAGAAGCAAAGAGGAAATTTAGATCCAGTCTTTCCTCACTGTGACTGGTTCAATACCTCCAATGCAGATTTCTTCTGGTGGAGTGTGGTGATAAAATTTTTCCAATCTTCTTTAGCAGCAGCAGATTTGTCCTGGATAACGTTAGCCTTTTCCTTTGGTAAAACAGAGCACAGTAGTTCTCCTTTGGATGCCAGCAGGTTTAGCTTTTGTTGCCCATTCTCACTTTCTGATAAGAATTCCTAAAAATAGTAATAAAAAAAGCTAACTGGTGAACTTTGAGTCCCAAAAAGTCAAGCTACTAGAAAATTGATCAGTGATGAGGGTTTCTGCTTGCTAATGTGCTGATGTATTTTCAGTAAATTCGTTTCAATATTGTTTGTATTGATGGGAGTTGGAGAAAACAGCTACTTGATTCAGAAATCAAAGTGTCTGAATAATACACATATTAAGACTCCAGGATTAGGGTTAGGGTTATTTTCCGTACTTCATGAGATAATTACAACTGATCTAGTTGGGTAATATATTCCCTCTAATACCACTAGTACAGAAAGTGATAAAAGTTTCATTTCAGTGAACTGCTATCCTAACAGAGATAACACAGGGACACCCTCAGAGGCACACACTGGACCAAACCCCTGCCCATGGGCAAGCTCCAGCTGTGCTGGACTTGCCATGAGCATGTGGTGGTGTGGGCTGATGCTCAGAACCTGACCAATGTCCAATCTGTGTGATTTATGCCTCTGTATCCTTAATTTACCTTCCCTGTTTAGAAATATTAGTCTTCACAGAAATCTTGCATGGTGCTGGTGTGCAATAAGTGTGTGGAAAAATGCAGGTACAAGAATTATACAGAAATGTGAGGAAACAGATAGATTGTTTCCAATTTGTTCCAAATTCCAATTTACTGGAATAATCTCTTTGTAACTTATTAAAAAACTTTGTCAGCATTTAGGACTCAAAGAAATTTCGTAGTCTTATATAGAAATATTTTAAATTGTTATTATCGTGATTATGTATATTACATTATCGTGATTATGTAATACACATAATCATTAGGTTACACCCATGCTCAGGAGTAACAGGCTTGACACAAAATTATTAGGTCAGGTGATGATTCTGTGTCACATGAGAGGTCTTATTGGAGAATCCAAAGGGTCTGTTAACTTAGAGATACTTGGACTATAGATTCTGGCTATATTAAAATGAAACATATTGGTGACTTAATGATGTAAAATGTGCTAACAGACAGAACATTAACTTTCAAGAAAAACAAAATTTTAGGTTTATACAGGTTAGCAAGACATCTTTAGAAGTCCTAAAGCAGTCCAAAAAAAGTTTATTTCACCTAAGGCAGCTTTCAGAGAGAAGGAGAACAAGGTATGGTCTTATATTATGAGGGGGCTGTAGTGATTTAAAAAAAGAAACCCACTGTTGAAAAAAACTCCCAGCCTTGCTAAAACATTTATATTTAATTCAAAAAATTACCAGGATTTTTCCCCCTTCTGAGGATATTCTCAACATGATGCAGTCAAATATTTGATCTATCAAGACAGCATTATATGGACTCCTTAAGCAAAGGAAAGTGAATATAGCAAAATGAGGAAGAGGTGATTTGGCTTTTGGTGTTTTCTGAGAAACAGTTATGAATTTCTTCTGTTATACTATCTAACTAAAGGTATAACAGCCTCATTAAATAATTCTCATTTTGTTAGTTTCAGTTAAAATGATAGCTATGTTCTATTAATAAAATAACTTTCTTTCATTTGATTTATTAAAATGTACTTTCAACTGTAATTCCTTTCCACAGAACTGTTTGGGCTTATTTTATGTTTATGTAAAAAATATTCTTTTTAAATGCCTGCTCCTACTGCTTATAATTTAACTCTGCTCTTGTACCATAAGGGCTCCACTTTCATACATGATGAAAAGTATTCACTTAATTGTGAAATAACTCCAGGTACTAAGACTCCATTCTGGTATCATTCTGATTTACAGTACTCTCCCACCTAAAACACATTTTTCTCACATTATAAAAAAGAAATAAGGCAAGGAAAACTATTATGAGACATAACTACTTACAAACTGTAGCCCAGTAATTAAACTAAACAAAATAGAAAAAAAAAAGTGTTTATTTCTCTGCAATGAGTCACCTTTAGTGTTAACAATAACAACATTAACAAAAGCAGTAATTAATCAAAGAAATAAATCTGAGCTGTACATGAAATTGATTTGGTCTCCCTCAGACTAGTATTTTACTGCTATAAAGTTACCTGTATTTTCTGCAGACTCGCTGAAGCTTCACTGATGTTTTGAGGCACGTCAAAGCATTTGGCAGTGGTGACTCTTGCATTGACCAGCCACTGCTGAAAGTCCCTGAAAGCCGTCCGAAATCTCTGCTGCAAGATCTGCTCTTTGCTCTGACATCCTTTTGAGGCTTGCAGGCAGAGGCTGGGTTTATCACATCAGGGAAGAAGAAAAAAGCGAGGGAGGGAGGGAGGAAGGGCAGGACTCTGTTAGGTGACAATGCTATTATTTTGTTCTCTGAAACACAATGGTAAGGGTAGGTTAACCTGGATTCCTCCTACCAAATTTATGCACTTAACCGAGGCACCAGGAAATCCATTAGAAGCTTTCAGTTCTCAAAAGTGAAGCATGTAAATTGGGACATAGCTGTCACAGATATGACAGGTACAAGTGTTTCCACAGAGTGACTCAGTGCACCTAAGCATCAATGTATTCTGCAAGCCTCTTTCTCTCACTAGGGAGAGGGTGCAGGACTACAGTGAATAAAATTCTAACTTCTGTGGCTTTGTTAAGTCCACAAGGTTATAAAGGATCAATCTGAGTAATCACATCCTCCTGCAGCTACAGAAGCCAGAAGCTGAAATCTCCTGCAAGAAACAACAGACTCTTCTGTCTGAAATGCAGGTGTCATACTCCAAAGTAAATCAGAGTGACTTGAGAGAAAGCAAGCAAATACTACCTTTCCTAGCTAGTTCCTGCTTCAAGAAACCAACTAAACAAAGAAGAATATGAAGGACAAAATCAAGAAAAATATCTGAACTAGCTGGTATAGTTAATTTTCTTTCAGGCAAATAAGACATATTACTGCCTCACTTTTTTACAAGGACTCCTGTAATACGTCAGGTATAGATGTACATTTAGTTTCAGCTGAATTTAGTAGCACAGCCTGGATTCAAGAAAACAAAAATTTCAAAAAACTCAAATTACTGCTTTGCATAACTTTTGTTGACACCAAAATCAAAATAATGATTCTAACTATTGCATATGTCTGTCTCTAGTTCTAAAATTCTAATTAATGGTTCCCTTAAAGACAGCTCATCATCCCCCCCACACACACACGAGATAAATTCTAAACAAGATGAATGCATACCTGTTATACTCCTTAATCAACCCTGAAACTTTTGAAGAATGAGTACTTAAATCCCTGGAAAATCTACAAAGATCATTCAACTGAGTTTTGATCTCATCTGTCATTTGTTCAGACTTTACCAGAGCATCCAATGTTTCCTGTTAAAATAAATGAAAAATATTGGTGAGTAAACATAAAAAAGCCACAACTTTTTAATCAAAGTTTATCAGAATTAAAATTAATTAATTTAAGATCTATACATTTAATTTCAAGAATATTTTAGCTATCAAGTCTACAGTACCTTGTTTGAAATTATGAGCTTTTAGAGACCAAATTTCTGGATGCCCCAACTTCCTTAGCTCGAAATATTCTTGAAGCCCATTTTAAGATAAAAATTTCATTCTAATAAAGCAACAGCATTGTCAATTAGCTGTACACACATAAAAGTCCATACATTTGGAGAATAGCAAATGATATGTGTTCATATAAATATAATTATCCTGTTGACTTGAGTTCAGCAGGTTCAATTAAAATTTTTTGAGCTGTATCCAGAAAGTTAATTTATGCACAAAGCTTTTTAACAGATTAGATTCAACTCTTTTCACACATGACTTCATATTTTAAAAGTACAGCTGCTCACAATCATGTCAGAGTAACTGGGTTACTGCCTGTCATTGATGCACTGGAACGGTTTGTGCCTTGGAGACAGTTAAGCCAACAAAACAAAAAAAGAGATTTTGTTGGCTTGGCTTGCGTCACAAGGAGAGGTGTGATAAGTACTCCAACAAAAACAGTGCTTGATGATGTCCACAGCATCTCCACTGCAGAATCCTGCCAGCTACTCCAGCATAATGAGCAGTGCAGACTTGGCTCCTCGCCTCACTAGGAACTAAATTCTTCAGACATTCCTCTCAGGCTAACAGCAGAGGTTCTGCAGTGCAGGCAGACCAGAGCATTTGGCACGTATAGAATAGTTTGGCTAAAGTGCCAGTCTGGAAGAAACTTACAATATAAACTTGAGAAACAGATCATATGAAGGTGAAGATAGATTTGAACAGGGACCTGGAAGTAGGAGATAAAGATGCCCCCAAAACACATTTCTAAAAATGCACATATATATATATATGTGTGTGTGTGTGTGAATATATATATATAGTTTATATGTGTATATATATATATATATGTATATATATATAGTATATATACATGTATATATATATAGTATATATATATATATTTATACATACATATTCAGAAGAAAAAAAAAAGAGGATTAAAAATATACATTGTAATGAGTTCTGCACAAAATTGAATATCCAGGAAAACTACAAATGATATTTTGCTGCAGCAGATTTACAGGACTCCCCTGATTTACATTATTCATTATGGACTATCTTTGAGCTACTCATACATGATAAATCTCTTCAATCATGATTAAGAGATACTTGAAATAGTCACTTGTTTCAGTGCCATATAAAGTAGCATTTGAACTAAGTAATTATGTAAGAGCAATAATGCTTAGAAAAAAACACTAAATACTTTTTGCTTACTTTACTTACAGTTAAACTACTGAAACCATTCTTTTGGAAAGCATTAAAAATCACACCACAATGGACATTACCTAAACACAGGATGTCACAGAGTGCCAAGGGCAGGAATCACCATAATGAATTGCTAACCACCCCTTTTTTATGCAAAGAAAACATCTCTTAAGACTAACACAAGGTTAGAACCGCCTGTTTCCGGCACAGTCTTTCAGTTTCAAATAACCTACCTCAAAAACTACTAGGAGGTTATTCTGATTATATACAGCCTTAGGCACAGCCTACTAACAAACAGGAGCACTAACTTGCAAAACAGGGTAAATTTAACCATGGCATTTTTCCATACAGTGATATCGCTGTTGCAGCCAGTTGGATTTAATATTGAATCTGACAATTACAAAAATAATTTGCTGAATTTCAAGCACAAAATCTGTTGCTCTAATGCTGCACATACCTAAGGGAACAGAGCTTCAGTATAACAGAGTAGCAGAATGATCTTGCTAATTCTACGAATTAGGAAATGCATTTTTAATTTGTGGCCTTGGCTAACATGGCAACAGAATCACTGTGAGACAATAGAAATGGAAACTGCAATGCTATTTTATATTCACAATAGGGCCTTTCCCTGGGGTCCAACAATGAGAAGATTACTGTCACATTTCTTCTAACTATAAATAAAATTGCATAGTGGGGCTATGCATAGTTAGCTCATGAGTTGCTTCTGCATCTTCCTCCTTAGCCAAACTTTACAACTGTCTAATCTGAGTGTTCTTATATAGAGCTACAGTACGTACATATTATATATACTACTAATAAAAGCAATAGCCTTTCAATTTAATACTTCTCCATTTATGAAATAAAAAATGCCTGGTGTCTTACAATCCCATGGCTTTGTTTCCTTTTTAAAAACACATATATATGGAACATTTTTCATATTTGTACAATTATTTGCTTCATCTTAATGCCCTCTTTGTTACTCCTACAGACACATAATGGCACTCAAGCAAGCAGGTTTCATAAATACATGCAAGGAATTCTGTGAAAGAAGAAGACACAGAAATAACTTGGCACAGACCCTGCAGCAGGAGATCAATAATCTCAGTTCACAGAAAAGGGCTGTGTTCTGGGGCTTTTTTGAACATGACTTCAGTCAAGGGGTCAGAAAGTAGGCAATACACACCTCTCCCCCTCTACTGAAACTGCTTTACTACAGAGCTGCACAGAAAGATAAATACTCTGTATCTTTCATCAACATCTGTGATTCATTGTAGTTGAGATACAAACATGTATCTTGATTGTTGCAAATATGTGTATACATTTACATGGAGGAGCTGTGATATATACATGGGAATCTTTTGCTAGGAGACAATCAGGAACAGAAACAACCTCTATTTCTCTCAATTCTACTGCGTTCCAAAGCAAAGCAATTAGGAATTAGACCCATTTCCAGATTAATTTCTTTAAATATTGGGCAAGATCTCAATGTGCATAACGTAGAGGATATTTCAAGAAAAGGAAAGTATATGCCAAATACATTCCTGACAAATTTTAATGGCACCAGTTCCTTACTTGGCTTTTAGGAAAAGCTTCACATTTCCTCCATCAAATGCTACTCTGGCTCGAACCACTGAGCAACTTGGAAGTGCAGCCCAGAGTCGGTGTGCCAGCTCCTTGGCTTCCTCCCAGGGGCGAGCCTTGGGTTTAACACCTAAAATCCAGGCAGCGTTTGCTAAGCCTGGTACAGCAGAGGCCAAGGGGAGGGACGTGTTCTGCCAACACCGCTCGCTGTGATCACGGTAACACAAAGAGTTTGGAAAGTCCGGCTTTCACAGAAATGCAAGTACTGATTTACGATGCACTGGATAGTCCCGCTTGGCGGAAGTTTCCCGCCCGCGGTGACCACACATCTACAGCGGAAACGCCGCTAGGAAAAGAGACATGCCCTTACTTTCTCCTTGCGCCAGCTCTCCACCACCTCGGCGTCCGTGCTGCGGCTGTCGGCGGGGGCCAGCCCCTGCGCCCAGGTGGCCAGCTGCCCTGCGAGCCGCCGCACAGCCTCCTCCAGCCGCCCGGCCTGCGCCGCGAACTCCTGCTCCGACAGGGCCATCTGGCTGAGCACGTCCCGCAGGCCGGCCTGGCTGCGGCGGGCGCTCTCCTCCCACTGCCGCCAGTCCGCCTGCAGCGCCTGCATCTCGGCCGCCAGCAGCTGGCACCCGCCCGCCGTCGTGCCGCGCCGGGCGGCCGGAGCCAGCGCCTCCACCCGGCTCAGCCGGCCCGCGCCGCTCTGCCGGGACTCCACCAGCTCCTGCGGGGAAACATTGCCATGGTAACCCGCGGGCTGCCACATCGCCAGCGCCGCGGGGCCTGCCCGGGGGCGCCTCCCGGCCCGGCCCGGCCCGGCCCGGCCTGTCCCGTCCCGGCCCCAGCGCCCCGCACCGCCCCGAGCCGCGGTCCCTGAAGGCAGCGGTCTGGGAAGCAGGGGGAGTAAAGCCCAGGCAACAGCGGTCCTTGCGGGGATTCAACAGCAGTTCTGAAACTGTCTTCAGCTTTGGAGAGGAAGACAGGAAGATACGAAAAATACTATTAGATGTATTTTTAGATACGAAAAATACTATTTAGGTTGAGATGCGGAACATGAAGGTTTTGTTGTGATCTCTTGCGTAAGAAATGCTGGTGTTTAGCTGCTCGCAGCAGTCTCAGAAACAGAACTGCAGTTTTCAGCCTGCTTGTGACCTGTGATGTGCCAGAATTAGTTGAACATGTTTGTTTGTTTTTTTCTTTTTTCTGAGTGTATGGTTTTGGTTTTGTTTTCAGAGCTAAATTCTTTCTATGGCATCCTTATTTCAATCTCAGACATCTCAATCTTGGGACCTTTCTGCTTAAGAAACTGGAGAATGTATAAATACCACCCCAAACACTACAGTAATGTTACATCTTCTCTTGTTCATCTTATGAACTAGATGCTGCTAAATCCTCCCTTTCCCGTTTTACAGATCAGGAGTTTGAGCACAAAGGAGACTGAAAATTACCCCAGAATGTACAAAAATCTGTAATTTGATCTTGGGGATCCTGAATCTTCATCTAGCATCTAGTTCGTTGTCCCACTCTCTCATGCTTAGGAGCAGAGTAAAATGTTGCTAGCGTGATTATCTGAATGTAAACACCAGGCATGGGCAAAACATGTAGCCTGCTTTAGTGTTGTACTCAGAAATAGGCAAATTTCTTAAGCACTCAGATGGCTAAGAATAGGTTCCAGGCTAAGGAGAGTATACACAGGGAGACAACTCACATATTTCTACCATGTTTGAGGGGCACAATCCTTGTGCTGCTTTACACATCTCCATTTCATGCAAACTACAAAAGGTTGTCTCTGATTTAGACAATTCTGCTCATGGAGAAAGCGTATTTAGGGATGAGGAAAGAGAAGTATTCATTAATCAGCTAAGCCACATTCTTCTGTGATGCCACTGGGCTTCCGCTCTTGCAAATTGTTTCCATGTGTGCCGTGGTTAACTTAGGTCTGATTATACTTTTACTCCATCTGTTAATATGAGAAGGGAGTCGAAAACAAAGCACAGCTTGGAAAGCTTGCTTTCAGCTTACTGAAATGTAATCACTGGTTCAAAGGAAAAAAAGCAAGATCCCACAACTGTTTGACCGGGGTTTTTTTAAAGCATAGGGTCTGAATTGCAGAAGAAATCATGAATGCTCACTTACATTGATTTTGGCCAGCTTTTTCTGTATAGTTGGTGTATCTCCAGATGCATCTGACCAGCGGTGAAGCTCTTCCTTTGCAGAATGAAGCCAGTCTGTGAATTCATGCACAGCATCCAGATAAAGCAAATGATCCTTCACAATATCTTCCACTTTCCTCATTTTCTCCTATCAATCAGATGAAAAAAAACCCAAAAAACAAAGAAAGAGCATTACATTGAAGTACTTAAATACAATGCTGGCTTTAAGCATGCAGTGCTGGTTTGACTCCATAGCATGCATTTGAATAGTGAACAGGTTATAGCTTGTGGCATCAGAACAGAGACTGAGAAACACTGAGAAACTGGGAAAGGTTTGGTTTGGGTAGGTCTGGAGAAGGATTTTCTGCTGGAGCAATAGCCTTCTGAAAATGGATGCAAAAATAAACTTTTAAATAGTCTAATATATGGTTTAGTAGATATCAATGCTGCAGCTGTGTCACTCTGGCATGCTTTTCCCAGTACACCCCAGAGGGTCTTGTAGATCACCCATGAGCACTCCCAGGGTGCAGCATTGCTGCCAGAAACACAGCTCTTACTTAGAAGCACCAAGTCTCCACAAATGCTAAGCAGAGTCATGGAGACGTCCCACAGGAAAACCACAAACAAAAACTTAGGCTGTCCAAAAGCACAAAATGATCTTTTGGTGCTGAGTCCTACTTCGACCATCACGTCAGCCAACTACCCTGCAGAAAGAGTATGCCTTCCCTGACACAACTGCCTGAAGCAGCTGCTTCCTGGCTCCATGTTAGCTTTTTAATGTAAGCTTAGAGTGGGGTCAGTTTATCTTACTGTGACACAGTGAAAGAGTACAGTGGTTGAGGTTTGCCTTTGGTCTGACTGAGTAAACTATATTATTCTGAGATAGCACTAATGAATGTTTATCAAAACTAACCAAAAGTGAAATGAGCTAATCAAATAGATTTTTACTCCTGTGTAGATACTGTAATCTAGATTGAAGTTTCTTGGAGCCAGTTTCAAACTAAACCACCTCCAAATTAAAGTCAGTTATTTTAAAGTTTGAGTAACTCTTCATTCAACAAATGCTATTAAAAAATAAGTTAGATTAACAAGACCTGCTGTTCCCTCTGAAAATAACCATCAGAAATAATCCCTCAGAATGCGTCACTGTCAACTAGACAATGGATAGTTACTAGCTAAACAAAGAAGACCTAAAGCAAATTCTTAATGTTTTTATAGCTCAATGCATTTTATGCAGCAACAGGGTAAGAAAATGTCCACATGCACCTGACTCTAACCAAAACAGCCTCCTAGGGAAGCAAAAGACTCCTAGGAAAGGAAACCATGCATCCCTGTGTACATTGCTCACACCAAAATGTAGCACCAGTACAAGGAGAGTGTGGAGGCAAGACGTTTCACTCTCATGATCTGGTTGGCAGAAGGTATCAGTAAGCTCACATATCTTTCCTTAGAAATCAAACAGAATACCTGTATAGCATGTGCAGTGCTTAGTGGCTTGAAACACCACAAAATATGGGCATAAATCTTTTTGACAATAGGATTTATCTTTATGACAGTATGTTTCCTGCTCAGGGAGGCATTTTATTCTTCCCTTTCTAGGTAAAGAAAAAAAAAAGTGCTTGGAATGAATGAAAAGAATTAGATTACAATAAATATGTCAGAATATCAAAAATACTATTGTATTCTACTGTTGAAACTAGGAACAAAATATATGGCCTTCACTTTTCCAAAATTATAACCACAGCAATTTCAACTCTCAATACCATTTTTGCATTCCATTAAATTTTAGTAAACTTCATTCAATGTTTTTATTAGACTCAACTATACCAGAGGCAAGATTATTCACAGCCAATCCTTTAGTTACTAAAAAATACAAAAATCAAAGATTTTTAGCTATATATACAAATGTCCAAACATTTAACTTACTTGAAATGGAGATACTTCTCCTACCTTGGCTACAGTTGTGATATCATTAAACTGTGTTTTTAGTTCTTCTTGAGCTGCATCTCCAAAGGAATCATCCTCTGTTTTTTCATATAGTTCCACAGCTTTTCCAATGAGTTGCTGTAAATCACCAGAGTGATCCTCTATTTCAGAAACGATAGCCTGGAAATGGTCCAGCTGAGCAAACTTCTCCTTCAGACCAATCTGTGGTTCTAAAGGCTGTTCCACTTTGTGATCCAAATTTTCTAGCCACTGTTCCAGCTGGATTTTCCTTTCCAGATAGTCATTCCACTGGCTAATGACGGAATCTAGGCAGCTTACATTAAAAGAAACAAAGTGCAGATGAGAACTTTTAAACAGTTTGGGAAAAAAAAAAAAAGAAAAAAAAGAGGCTGCTTATACCTGAATTGTTACACTGTCCATAGCCATATACAATAGGTTTAGAAGATACCTTTTTTCTCCATCTTGCTTTTGTTTCCTACATCAACATGCATCCAAGTTATTTTAGAATTCCTGTAGCTTTTGGGCCCCTTTGTACAACCAACATTGCTGCTTCCCTATTACAGGTTACATGAGCAATCTATCTGCCTCAGACTAATAAAAAGCACATTTTAGTGTCTGTTCAGCAAAGTAAAATATGGAACATTACTGGAGTTTTTTATGAACAGAGTAATAAAATATGTAGCAGCCTATGAAATTACTGTCAATTAAGAGATATTCTGGCAAGTTTTGAAAGAACAAACCTATAGACTATATATCTTATAAATTGTAAATGAGTCTATCTATAGACTCATTTGCAATTTATAAGATATATTCCCTTCTGTTATATATTGCTTTTCCTAGTAGATCACCATATCTCTCTGGAATTCATGTTGAGGAATGTAATTCTCATTTCATGGGACTTACAGATAGACAAGGGTGTGGTAAGATTTTCCCTCGAAATACCATAGTCTAACCTAATATAAAAAATATTTTATGATAAAAATTGGGTGAAATTTGAGTGACATCATTAAGACAGCCCACTATAACTTTCTACATACTATTAAAATTGCAATTTTGGTGCAGCTAAGAAAGTGGCACCATTTTCAGTTTTTTTACTTTAAGAAAAAATGTAGACAAACTGGTGATAGTCTTCAATCTCTTGAATAGCAAAACAGGTGTGATAGAGGCCCAGAAAGTATTACCACAGAGAAATTGAGAAACATAAGTCGGTCTAGAACAGAGATAATGGAGGCCTTCAGATGTATAAAGTTATCTCACACAGGCAGTAAGAAAAACTTTCCATTTCCACACAGGTCAAGATGAGATGAAATCAGCTTAATATGCAAGAAAGATTATTTGGAGTTGGTATTAGGATTTTTTTTTTAAATCAAAGAAACATAATGAAAAACAGAATTGAGAAACCTTTCCTGGGTTATGTATGGACAAGGTAGATAAATATCTGTCACATGTTCTTGGTCTTGCCAAAGTACAGGCTCAAAAACTCAGAAAGTGCTTTCTAGATTTTTCTTTGTATGAATTGGTGTGACTTTTATTAATTTTTAAATCAATATGAAGTACCATCTCATATGAAGTTTGATTCATCTGATAGGGTCAACTCATAATATCTTTTCCAGGAAATTTTGTGTATTTTTCCCAGTCAATTTTGGTTCTCCCTGATAATGCAAATTTCCCCTCACATACCAATAATGAATGAATGTACTTCCACATGCTGTAAGGCATCATCCTCTGTAAGCAAAGATGGCAGGGTCTGACCTGTGTTTTTCAGGGATTCTTACCTCTGCCAGTTCACTGAGGTACTGATGATGTTATTCCATACATCCTTCAGTGCCTGAAGCTCAGTTTGTATCACTTTTTGTCCTTCCTCATTGCTGCTTTTAAGTGCTTGTTCTCCTTTGCCAATGGCCATGTTCAGCTTAACCTCACCATCACCTTTGAGTAAGAGGATCTCCTGTGAGGCAAAACAGGTCAAAATATCAAATGTAACCTGATGAGAAATGAGAGCTGTTATTCTTTCAGCAGTGAACACCATCTTCTCTGAGCTCATCCATCCTTGACAGTCATATCCAGTAGGAATTCCTGGGCACCTTTTCTTCTAAGGGCCTGTACCTTGCCATGTGCAAGTGATCCAGTAGTTTTTCCCACAGCTATACAGGTTTTTCACTGCATTGGTCAACCTAAAATACTGCTCACATTGCAGCAGATACTGAGTAGGTGAAGCACTGCACAGTAATAGCTAGAAGAAACCTCAGGAAAGCTCATGGCAGATTTCTTAATGATATCTCTCTCTCTAATCTCTCCTATTAGCTGTTTATCTAACCTCTTCCTGAAGACCTCCTGTGATAGACACGCCACAGCCATGACAGAGAGACTCTGTCAATTATTCCAAGGCCTCCCCTCTATTAGAAAGCTTTCTGGACCTGCATATACATTTTCATAGCTCATTATTTCTAATGAAATGTAATACCTGACATCTGTTTCCATTAAACTTCATCCTGTTTTTCTACTTCCCATCCCCATTTTTCAAGATAACCTTGAATTCTGATCCTCTTCTTCATAACTATTGAAAGAACAAATTATAAAAATACACCTTTCCCACTGAAGTGGCCCACACCCAACATTAATCTTGATGCATAATATCTATTTTATCTATCCTTCTTTACCTGAATTTGTGTCAATCGTCTTTCCAAGGTGGCTTTGCTTCCAATAGTGCTCTGTGATGATGCCAGTTTATCTTGGACCTCTTTCACCCATGACCACATACTCTGCAATGCCTCCTCAAAAATGAGATGCTCTTGGAGTGCAAGCTGACATGTCCTCAGCTTCTCCTTGACATTTTTGACCATGTTTTGATAGTTGGTGAGATGTTGAGAAGCCAGACGTACTTCTCTCCCTGCACCATGGCCTTCTTCATTTAAAGTCTGTGCCGTTTGGGAGAGCTGATCAAAAGAGTCCCTGAAAGAAAATAATAACACTAAAAGTTTCAGAAAACATGAAGTATTATAGCCATTGCCAGAGGTTATGAAGGCTGCTGAATAACACCTACTTCACCCAGTGATAAGAATTCACAGTTAACTGAAAAAATTACTTAGGAGAGACTGAAAGAGTATAAGCAGCGTGTACCTATTAATATCTTTTCTTGTGTGCAGTGCCATTTCTTGCAGAATTTTGGTGCTCAGGATGATCACAAACATTTAAATTAAAAGCTACCTTAGTAGCTACCTTTTCTTTTCAGTGGTCAAGCTTTCCATTTCTATATGAACCCAAACCCTTTTGTACCTGCCAAAGCTTCTAAGAAGTTCATAATCTTGGACAGGTAGGAAGGCATGTCAAAAAGGTCATTTGTCCAGGATTAGACAATGACTCAGACAAGAGTCAGTAAAAGGGATTAAAGCTGGGTTTATACAGCCTCAGTTAATCTCAATCTACTTGATCACCCTTCCTGATACCTGATGACTAGAGGGAATTTACATCAAACCAAAATGTCTTGCATCAGTCTCAAGGCCATAGGGAGTGACTGGGTGTTTCTTTTAAAGAGGCTGTGAGACTTGGAAAATTGACTACTGTTTTTGTTCTACCTTCACCAATGATGAAAAGAGAATTTGGAAAAAACTCTGCGTACTCAAAATGGCAATTACTTCATCATTTACTGGATAAGTCTGAATTTTAGAAAGATTTCACAGCTAATGTGAATGCTTTTTGAGCTCTTTTATTGGGCAAGCTGTATTGGGGAAGGGGATTCTGCTAACCTGACTGGATCTGAATGTTACAAGACAGAAAGAAAATTTTGATATGGACATAATGATAAATGTAATTTTCACTATTGCTTTTGAAAGCAGTATTTTTATCTTTTATTTTTAAAAATTACACTTTTCACTTTCCATTTATTAATGAAGTATGATGAGCTTTTATAAATTTATCAAGAGCAAATATTGGATTTTGTTGAAATTCATTAGAACTCGACATATGTGGATTCAGCCTCTTTTCACAGAGCATTTTCCAACACATTCCTCTAGCTTTCAAAAATACACTTTAACCCAACAGCTTAATTTCACTTCTGCCCTAGTAGAGGAAAAAGTGAGAGTATTAGAAAATGTATGTTCAATATACCTTGAGTTCAGCAACTCTTCCAGGAACTTTTCCACTTTTTGCACCTCCTTTTTCTTCTCAGAAACAAGCTGTTTGTTCTCTCCTAATGCTTCTGTGCTTATTCTTTCTTCCATGTCATGCATCCACAGGGCAAGCTTCTTGTACTGATCTTCAAAGCTACAGAGCAGATAAATACTCTTTTAAAAAATACTTCTCAAGTGGAGTAAAGTTGGAAGAAGTTAATATCCACAAGACTGGGTATTAATTCCAAGCTTCGAGAATAAGAGTTGTACACAAAACATAATTCCACGGTGACTACTAGTCTAAAAATATTCAGCAACTCTCTAAAAATGTTCAGCAAAATCATGGGAACTCCAGGCAGACCAGAAGCCTCCAAAATTTAAAGAGACAGGACTTTTATTTATTACTAGATTCAATAAAAGCTGACCAAAAGAAAGCTTTTTTCAAATTCTCATAATGATTTAGTCTAAGATCAAACAGTGGGTAACAGTGGGTTTCTTGTCAACACTTATCTGTAGAACATCTGAAGTGTGTTTTCAATTTTACCTTACAGAAGAGAACTGGAATCTTGACTGCTCAGAACTCAGCAAAACAAGTTCTGGCCCTAACTTTGAAACCTTTTTTGTTACATGCAGGCACACCCTCTCATCCTGCTGTTTTACCCATTACTGCCACACTAACTTTGCTTTCAATTAGCAACAGTTTTGAATCTGGTTAGGTCGGAAAATATTTTAACTCTCAAAATTCAAGCCCCAAGCAGTAATTTAAGTGTGTTTTCTTCTTGGCTCTTTAGGAAATATGTCTATTTGCAATGGAACAGAACAGACACATTTAAAATGCATACTATCTACAAACCCCAGGGCAGAAATGAACTTCATCACACATTTTCTGTCCAGAAAATGTCATTTAAATTACTGGAATCCCAACTGCTGATTTGGAGTTTCATAAGATACACAGAACTTCTGCATATATGATCCTGACCCTTCATCATTTAACTAAATCGATGCCTTTGGAGCAAGACCTGTTGTTTTTTATTTTTTTTTATCAGAGAATTTAAATTTCTCTTAAATACTTCCAAAGAAAAAAGCAAACAGGACTAGAGCAACTGGAAATAATTTCATTTTTTGCCCTGCACTTTGGAAGCCAGACCATTTCATGCAGTCTTTTGTGACTACTGGTGTTACTCACTTTCCCAGGTGTGAGGCACAAGCTTCCAGGGCCTTCTTGTCATTCAGACACTGGTTGAGAAATTCCTGGAAGGTCTGGTTAGACTTTGCTATTTGGTCCTGTATATGGCTCACAACTGGTTTGGGTAAACAACCATATAAACTTTCTCCTTCCTTGCAGGCAGCATCTAATTTTTTCTGTCCTTCACTAATAGAATCCAGCACACCCTGTGCAATGAAAGAATATAGTTTAAACACATAAGGTTTGATAATTAAAGATAAGCAATATTTCTATGAGAAGTGGTAAGATTTCTCCAAGAAGATGACAACCATGTTTAGCTGTGGAAAAGTTTCTAAGCAGATAGTTCAAATAAGATTTTATTAAGTGGTACTGCAATTCACAGCATCCAGTTTTTTATTTGATCCCAAGGTGGTCATGGCTTTCTCTGAAGTTTAATAATCTCTTCAAGATGTTACACGCTTCAGGAATTATGGCTGCTTACAATAGGTATCTGATACTTATGTTCAGTCTCATCAAAAGTATATACATACAATCTTTGACATATCAGTATTAATCTGAAATGTTGAATATGTAAAAGTGTTATAAAAATAGGAAAAGGAAAGGAAGAGAAAGAAAGAGAAAAGGAAAAAAAATATTAATAATCAGAAACAAGAGTATATAGTTTGTAGTTACACATAAACTTCCCAGAAATTAAATTCTCATCTCTCAGAAGAGGGACCACAGTTTTCACTGTATTACCTCTACAGTACACACTGTTGCCTCAAACCATTTTTGTATTACCTTTTTAAGAAAAAAAAACAACAACTGTGCTAGCATCTACAAATTATTTTAGAGATATTATTGGTTCCTATACTAAATTGTTAATTACTAGTAGTTTTAATTTGTTCACTTTACCTGCAAGTCATGTAGCTTTGCCTCTATGGCTTTGCTGTCCCCAGACCTGTCAGATGATTCTTTTACTGCAGCCTTCACACCAGAAAACCATTCCTGGAATTCTTGCATAGAGTCTTATTTAATAAAAAAGTTTAGAGAAGAGATTAGTTTTTAAGATACAGCATTATCCACAATATTATGCAGCTGTTTTAAACAGTTCTTTTTCAATCAGTTCTTTTTCAATCCTTCAGGAACAGTGTATAAAAGCTAACAGAACAGGTCTAATTGTCTTCAATAACCTTGGGAGTAGGATTAATTTCATAAGGAACTAGATATTTCCACTGTAAATGTCCAAATTTCAACAGTCTTACTAGGCTGCCCTTGACAGTCAATTTTAGTTTGATACGTCCCAGTTTCATGCTAGATAAAATCAAAATTAGTATCTTAATAAACAAGATTAAAAGTTGTTTACTCTTCTCCACTGACTATCCAGGGAGCCCAGGAAAGACTTGAAATGGATGCTTTTACATTATAAAAGCATTTGTTATATACCATTTTGTTATATATACCATATAACAAATATATATATTTATTATTATTATATATTATTATATAATAATAAATATATTATATATATTATAATATATAAGTATATTATATATTATAATATATACAATGTATATATTATATATATTATAATATATAAATATAATATATATTACTATATATTATATATATTATTTATATATATATATATCTCCTTATTGCAAGTAAACAAAGTGTATTTATGCAATAGAGGTGAATCCCAATAGTGAGGAAAGGTGGATTTTCATGCATATCACATGGTTAGAGTTGAATTCTGTTTATGTAAAATTTTTTGTTTCATAGCAGTTATCCAATGAACACTTGGTAACAGGACTTTTTGAGAGGCTCCATACAAAAATGAAGTTGTAATTACAAGTGATGTTACTGGAAACTCTGGCAGACTCCAGAATGATTCACGGCTGCGGGATAACAGCTCACTCATATGAACCAGCCTGAGGACTCACAGAGGAAATGTTTTTCCAAGGACTCCTGCATCCTGGCCTGTGTTCTGGAGCAGAGCAGATTCACAGCTTCATACTTCTTTATTAACAAAGAGACAGTGCCACCAAGAGCTTCCAGCTCTACCGAATGGTATTTGCGACAGAGGCTGTTGAGGGTCTCCCGGGTTGAGTCAATGTTGCTTTGCTGAAGCTGAAGGTCCTTTTGTGTTTCCTGAAAATGAAGTTACAACATAATTACGATATTTATAAAGAAACAAAAGAATTGGCTTTTTCTCAAGCATTCCTACTCCTGCCATATGTTCTTTTCTCCTGTGGTCTATAAGTCATCCCAGACACAATGAAGGGAAGAGGCACTGGATTGTGTTTCCTGAGTTTTCCAAGTGAGATGAATCCTTGAAACTAAAGAGCCATCGTAGAAATGTGAAAAGTGTTGTTTCTCATGATTTATTACTCTCTTATAAATAAACACATTTCAAAGCATATTGAATAGAAATAGATATATTCAGCTAAGTCTGAAGGTACATGTGGGATGCAATATGACACTGGTATTTGGCAGGACTTCTGAATGAGAGGGACTTTACACACAATTTGAGAGAAACGTTTTCTGAAAATTAAATGTGAGTTGGCTAGTAAATCAATATTAACTGTGCTCACACTTAAATACCTCCATGTGGTTTGTCATGTTATGTGTGCATAACTGCATCCAGTCAAGAGACCACTTGGATGTAGAAAAAAGAATTGTTATATTTAATGAGAGAGGAGGATTTCTGAGGTAGAAGTTTGTATTAAATTTGAATTTGGACCAGTGTCTTTTACTGTGATGTGCTATGAATTTCATAACTTATTGAAAGGAGTCAATGCACTTGAAAACATGCTGGAGTAATGACCAAGGAGTTAAATGTAACAAAACCAGCTCTTGCCACAGACGGTATTATTCATTAAAATTTTCTAAAAGGTTTGTAAAAAGCTAATAAATCAGAACTTTTGTTCATTGGTGCAACTTCCTAAAAATAATCACTGTATTATTTGCTAATATTCTAGCAGCTGTGCAGGAGATATGCATTTTTTATCAAAGGAAAATTAAGTATAAAGCTCAGAAAAAAAATCCCCAAAGATCATAAGGAAAATGCATAAGGAAAAGTATATTGATTTTCTTCAGCACTGACCTTTAGTTTATTTAGAGCTTCAGGATCCAGGTTACGTGCACAGCTTAACAGTGTCTCTTCCACTTGAGTTAGCCAGTCTGTCATCTGACCAATCAGCTTCTGTAACTGCATCTTCTGAGTACTGAAATCTTTCAGCGTCTCTTTTGCTGTCTCTGATATTTCTTTGGCATGGTCCAACTTCTGCCTCAAATCTGACTCTATAAACTAAACCCAAAATGTTATGTATTAAGGCATTTAGCAATAAAAATGCTTATTACGGTAAATGATTATTGAAAAAATGGAATGTAGGAAAGAGGCACACAATGATAACTTTGTTCTCTTTACAAGTTTAACTTGTAGAAGAGATACTTACATACCTACAAACAGACAACCATTCTATTGAGTCTTAGATATACAATAATCCAAAGAAGGGATACTAACTTATAAAAAGCCAGACTGCAAACTATTGCAGTTATTATCCATTTCTGAAAAATGAAAAGTTGGTATTTCCCCGTTTCTAATTTGCCATATATACAGAACATGACCTACACTCAAATAGCTAGATACAAATAAATATCAACTGGGGAGTGAGCCTTAAGAGCACTGAGGCTTAAAGTATCTCAGTATAAGGCAGGTGGAAATTGAAGACAGTACAAAAAATAACCTGTTATTGCCCCTTAACCTGTTCAAAGTCAGGAACGTGCAAAATTACAGTAGATGTTTGCTGAGCACATATCACTAATAGAAGTTAATCCAATCAGTCATAATATGGTACTATATATAAATCAGATTCACAGAATCCTTTGGGTTAGAAGGAATCTCTGTAGATTCCTTAGTCCAAGTTCCCTGTCAAGGCAGGGTCAGCTACAGCAGGTGACATAGAAACACATCCAGATGGGTTTTTTTCCTTCTCCAGAGAGGGAGACTCCACAACCTGCCTGGGCAGCCTGTTCCAAAATGTGAGCAAGGCTTGAGTGTTTCATTAACTTCCAGTAAAACCTGATATGTACCAAGATATATCCCTGCCCATGGAAATTACAGAAGTCAGCTTATATTTTTGAATTTCTGACATTAAGTTAATAACCTCAAATACCAATTTCTGTTTGAAATCAAACTGCCAAAATAGTCATACTTTGGTTTTGTGACTGCCCTAGTGGATAGAAGCAAGTATCTGGCCAAAAGTTTAACAGCTCACCTTTGTGTTCATTGTTGTATGTTTTTCTTGTAAGAGCTAGTTCAAGGCCCTTATTCTAGTCCACTAAAGAATACTTTTTGGTTAACAAAGCAGATGAACATATTTTACTGCCTCATAATCCTTTCAAGGAAAAAAACTGTGCATGCACTCATGTGTGATGTGGCTTAATGTGCAGATTAGAGAATATCTGTAGTCTCATATCTTATCAGCTGCATTATAAACTATTTATTCTATTTTGATTTATTAAAAAAATACTCCTACAACCCTCATGTTCACTTACTTTATGACATACTGTTGATACAAAAAAATCAAGGTTACCTAGAGAAATATGAACAAAGAATAGTTATGCTACATAAAAATAATAATGCTACATCTGTCACCTGAAAGAAAAAGGCAGCGTAGGAAAGACAAAAATTTCAGAAGGAATATTTTCTTGGTTATTTGAACACAATCTGTGGTTACCAATGTTTTTATTTTACCTGGAGGTCTGCAGGAGGCTCTTGAGTATGGGTCAGCTCTTTAAGTTCCAAAATTTTGGAACTAAGTTGCTCCAACTTCAGTTCTTTATTCTTGACTTCAGACTGAAAAGAGATGTGGTCAAAGTTTCATACCAAACTACAACAAACTTTCAGACTTTCAGAAGTATTCTCCATCAATTTCAAAATTGAAAGAAAATGTAAACACATCTTAGCAAACAGGGAAAACACTGCACTAATTTTGTGCTCTAAAAATCTCCCAGCTCTTTTTCCTTATTAGACTCAGTTCAAAGTAATTTTCCCCTCCTTTAAAATAAATTATTGCATTTAAAATGCTCTAAAAGCTTTTGTTTGTTAAAACTGGGAAAATAATTATGAAAATGTCATTGTTTATTTGACTGAAAGTATCTACTGGGCGTGTTAGGTTCCACTGAAGGATTCAATTGCCAAACTTAACATCTGCCCTGAATGCCCAGAAGAATAGTTAGGGGGTATTTTGTGCTAGGGAGGATATAATATTAGGTGGGCAGTGAAGAAAGTGACCACTAATTTGGGCCACAGAAGGGGTAAACTGATTGATGCTGTCCATGCTCATCTATTTCTGATTGCAGAAAGGGCAGGACCCTGCTGTCACCAAACTGCTCTTCCTCTTGGCCTTTGCAAAACAAAGTACCAAAAAAACGTATTATGCATTCTGTGACTGTAAATGAACACTCAATGATCACATCTGCTATTCTGGCCTCCTGCACATCAAGTACACCTGTGGTTTGGGTAGTCTGCTTTTACTCCAAATCAGTTTTAACAGCTATGAATTCAGGTGGTCGGATTGCTACATAAGGCATTCGATAAAGCTCAACCTTGAGCAAAGTACTGATTTATCAATGTTTATATTCTACCACAATTCTTGAATATGTTCACTGTGCATCTTCTTAAGGACATAATTTATTCCAAACGAAGTAGAATATGGCCCAATCTATGATTGACCTGATATCTCTTATTGTCTGGAGAACCTACTTTCCTGGATGAGGTTTTAGAAACTACTCAGTTTTTTGCTAAACTTTAGCTTAAGTTGTCTAAAATTTTCCTTGTTTTTTACTGGAACAGAATTCAGCCTAGAGCCAAATATAACTGCAAGAGCCAAAATAACTATGGAGCTTTGATTTAGTAAGGTGTGCCATTCTTGTTTCTGTTAGAAGCAAACACCTTCTAATAAAAAGGACAGGAATGCTCTTATCTAGCTGTTGGGTACCACCATTTAAACAGAGAACACAGACGTCTGCAACAGCAAAGTGTTTTCTCTGTGTTGAACATCACTTGACATTTTAATCACTGATTTATGGGTAAGAACCTGGAAATCTTTCAGGAGGACTTCCATTCTCTGACTGTTACTGAAGTTGTTGATGCCTTCATTCAGCTGAGAAATGCACTTATTACACCATCCATCCAATTCATCTCCAGTTTTCAGGACATCATCCCATAGAGACACGCTTACACTCAGTCGGTCGATGTTCTCATCAAGTCTTTCAGATACCTTTTAAGAAAGAAGAATATGTCAATACCATTCAAAAATTAATTTTAGACTCAATTTTGCAGACAGTTATACTACAAATGCATCAAAAATAATTAGTAAATGGGTAAAATAATTTTCCTTGATTTAGTTCTAAGTCCTGAATGCTAATTTCAATTTTCTTACCCAGATCATAAAAAGAAACGCAAATCTTATGTGTCTCCTTCCAAATATTTGTATATTTTTTTACTGGAAAAGAGTTCAGGTTCATATAAACTTTATTTTCCAAAAAAAACCCACTTATCCTTCTTACCACAATGTAGTAATTTGGTACTAAAGCAGTACAAATGTGAAAATGTAAAACATTAGGTAGAAATTCTTTAATGTGAAGGTGGTGAGACACTGGAACTGATTATCCAGAGCCATTGTAGATGCATCCATGGAAATGTTGAAGGCTAGGTTGGATGGGGCTTTGAGCAACCTGGTGTAGTGAAAGATGCCCCTGCCCTGGGGGCAAGGGGTTGGAACCAGATCTTCAAGGTCCCTTCCAACCCAAACCAATCCATGATTCTGTAACTAGCTTTTATGTTATGTTTCTCTCCTGTAGTGAAGTCTTTCTCAACACATTAATATCTTTCGTGTTTAGCTTAATGTAATTTCCTGCTGAACTATTAGTCCAATTTACTTCAGTGAAGTATTGCTGGTATGTATTAGGTGTGAGTCCAACCCAAATTCATGCTTGGAACTGCACAGTGAGAAAATTTACAGTAGTAGCATTCATACACTGCTGTAAAACACCATTTAAAGTTTATCAAATTGATGTCACAACTTCGTACATAGAGTGGACACCAAATCCCTCTGATTAAAACTTTGAGTTATACTTAAAAGTAAATTTTACTAAACAGTTACTCTTAGTCAATTTTACTAAACAATTGTACAAGAGAAATATTGTAAGCTTAGCCAAACTTAAAAACTGTATTTGTCATATAAACACCAGTTTCTTACATCTAGCCATTTGTCCACCACGGAGTTCATATCTGTTTTCAGTGCACTGAAATCGCAGTTATGCACTCTCTTCAGTTCTGCTATCAAATGTTTTCCTTTATTGGTGAAAGTATCCAGGTCTTTTTGTTTATCACTCAGATCATTCTTGGCAGCTTCATGCTGTGGACATAAATATTTGGTTGTTTAATGAAGCCTTAAAGAAAGAAAGAAAAATCAGTTCTCCAGGTACCCATACCTAGACCTGTGCTATGAATTTGTTAATTTTCATATCTAATATTTTACTACTCCACAAAATACAAAGAAACTGACATGATTTTCTCATAAGCATAATCATATAGGATGATTGTTCTCATAAATAAAGCACACAAGTGGCAGTAAAAAATTTTGAATTTATTCTACTTGGTAACCAGATATTTTCTGGACTTAGGGAAATTTCCTTTTTTTATTTGTCTTTCCATTCTTCATTATTGAATAATCACTTCAGGAGTTATAGCAAGGTAAGCAGAGGGTGCTGCAAATAAAATTTAGGATTAAAAACACTATATCTCTACTAGACATTCTGTAAAACAAAAGTACAGATGAGTTCTGAAAGGAACTGGACAAGGGCTTCAGGGCTACTAAGTTTGCAAACCTAGGCATAGGGAAATATTTAATTTTGTCACTGAAAAGGTGAGATGCTGAGATCCGATCACAGTAAGAATCTTATGCTTTTTTCTACAGCAAGTACTAGAAAGCAGTACTAACAATAAGCTACTAATCTGTATGCACTATGGCCAAAATTTTTATTACACTGGAACCACTATCTGTGGCCATGGCTGCAGCAGGGAATTGTCCTCAGCTCAAGGCTCAAAGGAATGATGTGGAAGTTTAATGAAATTCTTTTTTAGACTGGTGAGCTCTGTTCTGGCTTTTTTATTCTTTTAAGATATCTAATAGAAAGAGGCCATAAATACACACAGTTTAGAATAAGGTTTATACAGATCTGACTGAAAAATTTTGAATCAAGAGCTCAACAGCCTTCCAAATTAAATTACCCTCCAAAGGAACAGACAGAATTAAACTCAGAACTGTTTATCCTGGAAGGCTTATGGACAGCACAATTTAGTATCTTAGAAATACAATCCAGTGAAATGAATACAGTGTAGGGATCCAAATACCTTATCTCTGCACAATGTCTAGTATCAACATTATATACCATGGCAGAAGTCCTCTCAGCAAAAGAGAGAGACATAAAAATTTTACACATCAGAAATGTGTGCAATTCATGAGGTTTTTTTGTGGCATTTTATCTATTCCAAAATTTACCCAATAGAGAAAAACATTGAAATATGTTGACTAGAACTGTCATACTGTGGTAGGAATACATAGGATACATATTCTCGATGTATTTTATATAAAGAGCTATCCACTATTTTCTACTTACGCTTTCCATATACTAAGAATCGGCATTTCCATTAAGAATAGATTAATAGATCTCACCAAAATGTAAAAAGGGCTGTATTCTTTCCTCATCACAATCAGTACAATTTAAACTCTGAATGTCAGTATGATAAGATTTGACAGTGAATTCAAGGAGCTTTAAACACAGCTCAAGGGCATCTTTTAAAAAAAAAAGTAAATTCAATCAAAAAAATTGTTAAAATTCCTCAAAGGAAAATATATTTCATTACCTTTGATAATGTTCGCCTGACATCTTCATGATCCTTCCATATGGATTTGGTCACAGAAGCACTGTTAGCACTGTCTATGACTTTCATTACTGTTGACTTCAAGCTCTGATATTCCTTCATCAGATCAATCAGAACACAGGACTGCTCCTTTCTGTAATTTGAAAAAGCTGTTAGCACCACTTGCTGCCATGCTTCTGAAGGATAGAGAACATGACATAGCAATTCACCATGGGAAAACCAGGATGCAGTACTAAACATGAATTGGGCAGCCAAGGAAATATTAATATTTTGTGTTTAGAAATCACTGTCAATCCATCAAAAAACATCTTACTGAAGAGAAATGAATGTGAATTGCCATCTCATATGTATCAGATACTAAAACTGACTTCAGTAAAAGACTGAAACCAGAATTCAGGCTTCTCAGTTCCTAAGTTTAGCATCTTTTTGACTGAAAACCACATTATAACAATTGTGCTACTCACAGTTAATTTAAAAAAAATCCCAACAACTTGTTTCTTTAACATGGAGTGGCTTTTGGGTAAAAAGAAGCAGAAATAAAGACTAAAGCAACACATACTAAGGTAAGGTCTGCCTATTTTGTCCTCCCATTGTCAGAGGCATGCTTTTGGGACTAAAATGTTATAGTCAACTTACCTCCCTTCTACTGAGAATAAATTAGCCTTCTGCTAAAAACAAGCCTAATTTTATTCCCATCCTCTCTCTAGGAAACCTTATTTATGCTAAGGCAATGGACAGAGGAAAAAGACCTATTCAATCCATTCCTGGTGTTTATACTGAAGAGAGAGGAGCAAAACTGATACTTTGGATATATGCAACATCTATTTGTAAAACAGTGTTTTTCAATGAAAGGATTTTGGGAAACATGACACTGTCAAAAAAGATGAGGAACTGTTTTAGAAGCTGGCTCTTCTCTGAATGCTCCAAAGAGCTCTCCAAAATAAGCAGATTCAGGGGGGTCTAAAATTGTGTCTATGTGAGAGAGAAAACACTGCTGGTTTTCTTTAAAGATGATCATGAGGCAGTTAAGACAAAGAAAAGGGTATGATAAAACTTTCTCTGGTTTCTTTAGCTTCTTTGATCATCAACTTTCATTGATAAAACTGATCATCTGTGTCATATACAAACACTGTAACTGATTACACACTAAAGATTATTATAAACCCATCCCCTAGGGCAGATAGAAATACTTAAATTTAAAAATTATCTAGGACCACTAAATATAGAACTGTCAGAAACACATGACCAATAGGGAGTGAAAATTTATGCTAGAAGGAGAATATGTTCCAGCTAGAGTGACAGCAAAAGCTCAGTGGAGAATTCTTATCTTTCAGAAAACAATAACATGCAATATAGCACATATGTAATAAAATGTATATCTGTCATACTGTACTTAGAACCTATCTGTGGCCTTATTAATAGTATAAGTACAAATGGTACAAATATTCTTGTCAATGTGTTTCCATCTTCTACTAAACACTTAACCAACAAGCCCTGTTTTTCATTATAACTAATATAGCAAGAAGATATTACATGTAATAATTGTGTCTCTTTCCCCATCTTCTCCTTTCTTAGCTTAAGCTAAAGATCTACTTACTTTTCATGTATAGCTTTCTTGGTATCCTTCCACAGAGATTCTAAGCGATTTATCTCTTTGTCACTCTCAGGAGCAAGTGTGATATCTTTTTGGGCTATTTGTTTTGCTTTGTCCATGAGCCACTGGAGTTCATGCTGGTGAGAATTCAATTCTTCATCCAACTGGTTAAAGATCCTCAATCTGCAAGTTAAAAGATCATTAAAAGACTGGTTTCATATAACTTATCTTCACTTTTTTTTTTTTTTTTTGCAAGAGAGAGGAGAAAGAAAAAATGAAACAGTTGCTCTTAGTGTTACTGTGCATAAAACTTCCTTTTTCTAATATTTCCTACAATATTTGGGGCTTTTTTTCTGCTAGAACTGGGATCAGAATGTAATTTTTCTGATACATAAACTGCTATAAAATCATATAGATATATATGTACATCCCCCTCAAACAGTCACCTGGAAATATACTCAGATATTTAGATTAATACTTCATTACAATAAGTGTTTTTAATTCCATCATCCCATGTACAATCTTCAGTTCTGCAAGGTAGAGATAGTTATGTTATATGGGATTTCTAATAGCTGTTTGGATCTTAGATTCATTAGGACAAAATATATTTTTGAGACATAGACTTTCATGATTATTCATTCAATATAAAAGATTAGCAGGACTTGCTTAGTGTTTTGTGCATCCAAATAGTTCACTTATTTACAAAATTTTATTAAGTAAATACACATGCCTGGCAAGAAATAAAGTACCTAAGTAGAAAACACACACATGCCTCCACTTAATAATAAAAGGTCTAGAGATTGCAATCAAGTGTGAAAGTGGCAATGTTTTTACCTTTGCTGGAGGGCTTGCAGTGTTGTCTCCTTCAGGCCCTCCTTGTCAGCCTTTTCCTCAGTATCTTCAATGCTCTTCAGTAACTGCTCTTTACGCTCCATGAAAGATCTTTGCAAGGCTCCAAGAGCTTCTGCCTCACTTTGTTTGGTTCCCAGCAGGTTTTGAACTGCCTCCAGTTCCACACCCAGATTATCCACCATGGCCCTGCAGGAAGTTCTCTGCCCAGAAACGCTGTGTTTCAGATGATATTGAGCCTTAGTAAGGGAACCATCCAAACTGAAAGCATCAGACTCCAACTTGTTAAGATCCTTAATAACACCATTGAGCTCCTTCTCCAGTAATTCAGATTTAGCTTTATCCATATTTCCTGTTTTCTCCACTGTCTGCCTCAGCCGCTGGAGCACTCCTGATACAGCACTATGGTGCTCCAGGAATATTCGCAACTGATCCAGGGCCTCCTGCCTTTGGCTAGTTATCTGACTCGCCTCCTGGAAGATCTGAAAGCAATCTTCAGTCTTTCCCTGCAAGGTCTGCTGGTCCTCTGGGCTGCTGAAAGAACGCAATTTCTCTACATGCTCCTTCAGACTTCGTAACTCCTGTTTCTTACTTTCAACTTCCATTGAGTGATTCTATGGGAAAGACAGAAAACAGAGCTGAGTTTCTTCTTCAAATCAAGAGCTCAGTAAACATTTTAGTACTGAACATACAAGTGAAACTAGCACTACTGAGGGGTTTTCAGTAGGAAAAGTTCAGGGTTACAATTTTGCTTTAAAACTGTCAAATAACAAGTCTGTACGTGACTGCAACGGCATATAGGTTTTCACACAAATAAATTACTTGCTAGTTCTAGATGAGGATTTAGCCAAATGCACTGTACAATTTCTCTGTCTTTAATATTTACATCCAGAAGTTTACCTTATTGTGAGATGCAGCTAGTTGTTGATCAGCTGTGTTTATCTCTGAAGTGGCTTGTAGTTCAGCAAGAAATTGCTTAATCCAGTCTGAAAACCTGAGCAGGAGCTCATCAAACTGCCCATGCTCAGCAACAAGTGATTGAAGGAAGTTGATCCTACAGAATGTCAGATGTAAATATGAAAGCACTTGATACAATTTAATCACTTCCCATAATCAAACCCACAGCTGACTGGTCAGCGTTAAAATCAATGCCAGATGCAAGGAAAATAGGAATATTACTTTAGTTTGACATATTGATTTTTTAATTCTGGGGAATAACATAACATTTGAAAACACTTTTGGATCTTTCCTGTTTCTACTCTTTTATTTATATCAACTGTTACAGATACCCCAAAAAACCAAGGTATGTTCTTCAAATTTTCTTTATGGGTGTAATCCTAGCAAAGGCAATGTTATCGATGGAAGCCAAAATTTGATTTTCAGTCATAGCAACTCTTGCCTATCATCTGAAACACTGAATTAAGGTAAGAGTCTCATTTATTTAGGCCGGGGGTGAGGAATTTCATATTCAACCTCCTCTGAAGTAGGAAAGGGTAAAGTCTGATCAGAAGAACACAATTTAAAAGAAGAATCTGTCCAGAGGAGAGCTCAGTACCTAGGTACCAAGTCTAAACCTTGACCTTGGAAAAGACCTTGTCATTTACCTTCCCATTTCCCTTAGAAATTTTTTTACCTAATTTTCAACATGTAGAAGATCATTATATTGTAAAACAATCATATTGACAAAGCACCTAGAAGATTATGGCATTGATCAGGATCTATTACTTAAGCTACACTACAAATGGTAAAATATGTGTGTTCATCATGGAAAAAATTGAAATCTAAATATATGATAACATACAGTTTGAAATAAAGGAGACAGTTTTTCTAAGCTTAACATGAGCCAGCAGCCTAACAACTGAGCATTTATAGTATTTATGGCAAATTTGAATTTCAAAGTGAGTTTTAAACTACAATAGTGTGGCTTTGCACAAAATAAAGCATATAACTTAAACAATCAAGAACAGATTATTGGAGATTTTAGAATTTACTTGGGAAATTGGAATTGAGGAAATGCAACATTGCCTTCATTTCCTGCCCCACACTACTTCAAACAGACTCTTCTAGCAAAAAAAAATCGGGGGAGTGTATGTCAAAAAGACAGCATCATAAATGTGTGGGATCCTCCACCCCCTATTCCTGGGAGTTCAGGGATTGGTATTGACCTAAAACCTTTGTCTTCTAATGGCAATACTGTAAAATCACAGTTTGGGATGGGGCTTCCTCATCTGGATATTGGTTACTTTAACATGTAAAAAACATTCTGAAGCACAAACCTTTTGTCAACAATTTGTGGTAAAGCTTTCCACCTTTCATCCAGCTCTTCAAATTTTTCTTTTATTGCTTTCACACACTGCTTTGAAGCTGTTGGAAACAGCGTCTCATTTAACTGTAAAAGACTCTCATAGACACAAGTGTGGGACTCAATATCTGCTCTCAAATCCTGGGATAACAACAGAATGAAAAGCTTTTAGTTTAAGCATGGCACCATATAATGCAAAATAACAAAAACTAATAAAAAAACAGCTACAGATTTCCAGCACAGTACTTTGAGTCAAGTGAGTGAGCAGAGGCAAATCCTTGGAGGCATTGAGGCCTATTAGGACAAGCAGGTACTCAACACCTCTCAGACAGCTAAATTCAGTAGGGATTCATCTAAGTCAGTATTTTTCTCTCCTTCAGGACAAAGTGTGACTTTTCCATACAGCTTTATTTTATGATGGCAGCGGCTAAAACTGGCACCACATTTTGCAATAGATTTTGTGTGCAGCAAGAGAGTTGTGAGGAAATGTTGCAAACTGGCTTAAACAAAGCAAAATACTAAAAAAAACCAACCAACCAACCAACACCCCCCAAAAAAACCCCAATAACAAGCAAACTAATCCCCAAACAAAAAAACATTCAACAACAACAACAAAAAAAACCAAACCCAAACCCTCAATTAATTTTCCTTTTCTACTTGTCTTCAAGGAAGAAGGTATAAAAGATGTTACATTTGGCCAACTGCTTCATATTAATCTAAAAACAAATGGCAAAAATTCAAAGGGAAGGCATAATTTAGAATAGGATGAAAGTCTTGTGTTTGAAAAAATAATTAGAACCAGACTTCCATTGCAATTTCAAAACCTTCACGCATTTTTTCATCTGAGAACCTTTCCTCACATGCAAAAAAAAAAAAAAAAAAAAAAAAAGTAAGTATTGCCTAATAAAGGAATTTCCCTAGAGAAAGGATCTTCTAACAAGCAGACTGATGTCCTTCCTTCATAGATAATAGGATATACCAAGGCACTTTTTTCCTTTTTTTTTTTTAGCTGGCATATTATAGTTAAAACTAATAGTACAGTCATTGAGAAATAGTAAGTGATAATGTAATATCTCCTAGGAGATTTGTAAAGCCCAGAATCAATTGATTGCCACACTATAATTGAGCAATTCCTTCCTTTAAAAGACACAGAAAATGCAGAAGGACAATATTTCAGTTGAAACATACCTGCAGTGCCTGCAGTTCACCTTCCAGTTTAATTCTGTCAGCAGAAACATACTGCTCTGCAGGCCTGCCTGCAGCTTCACACCCCTCCAACCAGGCCAGGAAAGCAGAGAGCTCCTTCTCCTGCCTAGCAAAATCACAACCTAGAGTTACCAAGTCATCCTCTCAGTCTCACACGCTGAGCCCAGGAAGGTCTCTGTGTCCACCACAACAGATGTGGGAGTTTACTCACTTCTGCCACTGAGCCAGAAGATTCTCTAATAAGCTCTGTTTCTCCTTAGCACTTTCCAGCACTTTTTCATATTTCTGTTGTAATGCTGTGACCTTTTGAGCAGCTTTTTCTTTGTTGGCCACCTTTCGGACACTGGCTGAGAGAGAGGCCAGAGGGTTGCTCAGTTTTTCCACAGTATGACAAAGGTCCTAGGGAACATGTAAAAGAAACAGAATTTACATACATAAACAACAGAGTTATGGTAACAATGGTGGGAAAAATTCTCTAGTTCTACTCATGAGTTTGAAGCAATGCTGCATCCATCAGATCATGAAGTCACTTCATATCTTAGATATTGCTCAGGTCCACCCTAGGTACACGTGTTCCCAGCACACCAATGAACTGGATTGTAGTGGCAAAAGACTTCCCCAGGAACAGTGCTAAAAGGAAAAAAACTCTGCAACAAAAGAGTCAGATCTCCTGAATGGGCATGTGACACAGCATCATCCGTGTAGGACAAAGCTCCACATTCAGGAAAAAGCTTGAGATTCCCAAACACCTATCTAAGAGTTGCTCTAATTTATACAGAGTAAACTCAAAACCTCACTCCAACAGGTGAGGACTGCCAGACTTGCAGACAATGTCACGACATGGGAGAAGTAGGGAAGAGTTACTTGGAACTTCTGTCAGCATTAGCTAAAGGTCCTTTTCTTAGAAATGACATCTAATGTGAACTACATTTTCCAGTGTTGCTGTTTCTAGAAAGCTGGGAAACTTGTCCATATGAAAATGATTGAAATGTAGTACAGTGAGTTAGAAAATCACAAAATGAAACTCATTTAAAATCACGAAAGCTCCAACCCACAGGTGTAAAATAGTAACAATAGTAATTTTTATAATTACAAGAAATCATATATAGGAGGAAATGTTAATTATACAGGAATAAGTTGCTGATAATTTCACATCAAGATATTTAATCATCATGATCCCCTAAAGAGAACAAGACCTTATAACAGCATACTCAGCATATTCATTATGTTTAAAAGTCAATAAAAATGATGATTACAAGTGCTGTCTAAATAAACTCCTCATATGCAAAATACTTTTCCTCAACTAATATCAAGATTTTTTGAAGCAGAAAGGTCAGGTCCCCCTGAAAACAGCCTTTGTAAGCAGTTATCAATCACTAAGTTCAGAAGATATATATATATGCATTTTACTGCAAGAATAATATGATTATAATTTTTTGTAGTATTTTCTTAGAAAGGCTATGATTATTGTTGAAAAACATACCAGCATTTACAAACAAAAATACTACACCACATTCCCTGAGATGGGATTATATGTAGCTTGAATATCAATCCAGTACTTGTTTTCTTTGTGCAATGGACTGAACCAAATATCCAAATACCCATGGATTCCTAGCATCACAGATAAAAGTTTCTAAGTTGAAACCCTGTCTAGTCTCTTAATTGTCCAAGTAAAACTGCTTCCAAGGATATATTTTCTTTAGTCACAGATTACCTATACTAAAATCCAAGTTTTCATTGGGAAACCTTAGAGGAAAAATGCTAAACAGACTTGTTTCTTATCTCCTGTTTTTCATAAAGTTTTAGATGCACAAAGTTAAAACCAATAACCTGAAGGACAAAGTGGTACTTTTAGGCTTTCTTTCCCCCTAGATTGGGGAGGAAATTTCTAATCCTGTCTGAAATGGTGACAGGCTGCCCTTGCCTCCTTCTGCCTTCACCCTGAGCCGTGTGGCATCAGGCAGCCCCTGGTCTGGGGTTTCTGTAAGGAGGTCAGTGTGACACCGTGTCCCTGGGCTCAGTGCCAGGAACAGCTGGCCACCTGCTCACCGTGCAGTCCTGGAGAGCTGCATATGTTGCTGCTGCTGAAGAGCACGATGTGAGAGGCTCAGCTAGCTTAGCTTCAAATTCAGACACTGACTGCTGCACCTATAAAAAAAACAAAGGCAAACCAGAAGCTAAAATCAGTAGGAATTACATAAATGATTCTTTAAATAACATGTTTCAAATGTTTGCTGCTAAGAGAATTTTATATCCTAAGCCTTTGTAGTGCTGAGTGCCTTTTGAAGTGAAAAGATGCTAACAGTGCTCAGTTCCTCCCAGCTGGGGCAATAATAATATTTAAATTATTTTCTTTACAACCTTCTGTCAACCAAAGAATGAAGTTAAAAGTGTTTATAAGAAGTATGGATGTGGTTCAATAGTGCAATATCCAGGAGAACAACAGGTTTTCAAGAAGACACATAATTTTTATGATTTTTATGTTTTTGTATAAAGTGCATACATTTTACTCCATTTCTGAGGCTGCCTTTTAGGTAATTCAAAGCACAAATTTATGTATCTGGGTCTTGCAATTACCTTAAAAATCCAATTATTTATTTTAGTCCATCCTGTATAATATGCATTTTACAGTCAATTTTAGAAAAATATAGAGTAATTCTATAAATTGCTGCAAATAATCCATTAGATTTTTCATAGTCTACCTGTTTAAGACTTTCTTCATATTTCTGCTGTGCTGATGCATTCCCTGTGATTGTTCCTTCCAGTCTCTGTGCACGATCTCTTAGTTCTTCCCAATACCTTTTGACCTGAGTCAGTTTGGCTTTAATATGTGCACGTTCTCCAGAGGTAACAAACTGGGAAAAAGACTTGGCTTCCTCTTCTAGGTTTGAGATTCCAGTTATTTTACCATCTATCTCTTTATTAATAACCTAAAATGTAAAGCAATAGTAAAAAAATTCAAACGAAGTTTTTAATTATTAGAACAATATTTTCCAATTCCTTTTTCTTCTCTATGCTACAAACATCCTTCATCAAAGAATTACATAAGAGTTCATTGACCACTTGAAATAACTAGTTACCAAAGTCTTTAATATGACCTGCAAATACCTCTCCTTTTTGAAAAGGTTTTAAAGGTTTTCTCTGTCAAAGGTTTATAATATAGGCTGCCCTAAAACCAGTGTGTATGAAGAGCAACTAGAATTGGCTGAGGTGCATATTTTCAAGCAGACATGATGGTTCATATTTTAGCATCTCTTATGTCACAGGAAAGTAGTACACAATTCTCTTTAAGAGTAAAAATAAACAGAAGATGGAAAAACATGATTGTGTAACTGAAAAAGTATTGTCAAGGAGCTGAACCCTAACAGTTGGTTAGTTATGTTTAATAGGTTTTCAAGCACTTACCAAAAAAAGTGCCATATTTAGAAAGCAGTAGAGATGGTTTTCCTTTTCTAATTTAAAATATTACAGTGTAATAAAGGATAAATTTAATTAGGTCTAAGTTAGCGTGAGTGTGCCCTTAGGCAGAAGATTAAATAAAGAACCACACTGCAGTATAAGTAGGAAATCATGAAACAAGGGTGATAATGGCTTTTGGTAATTTTTTTATCTGTCCTGTACCTAGATTAGTAAATGCATAAAGAAAAACTTTCACTAGCTTTACATTACAGCAGCTGCATAACAGCAACTGTCTCCTATTATTTTGTACTTGTCTTATTACAAATTAGAGGCAAACTTGGCAGCTACATCATCCAAAAAAGAAACAGTGTTTCTCATTCAGTGGCTATTTATTCAGTTGGCACCAATGAACTTGGAATTAAGCTCTTTTTTTCACAACAGGTTTCGGGTTTTTTGTTAATTACTGCTGATATATCATGTCCATGGAGCTCTCAAAAGCAATGGAAAACACCCATTGGGAGAGACTTGAAAGATCAAAGTGAGTTCTTTGTAATTGACATAGGCAATAGCATTCTCAGATCAAAAAAAAAAAAGTTAGAATATGTATATACATGAAAGTAACCAAAAACTTTCTTGAAAATTCACTCTCAAAGCATAGGAAATGCCCAGCTTCTAATGCAATAGTGATAAAAGTATGGTCTCTTTCTTAAAAAGCCATTTTAAAGCTCAGGAGTGGCTTGCTGCAACATTCAGTCAAAAATTAGCAGGGTGACTGTCAGAAAAAAAAAGTGGTGCTATAAGAATTTATAGTTTCTCTTTACGCAATATATTCTGAATTAATTTGGATTATAAAATATCTTTTTTTGCACAAGAACATGTTGCTGAGGAAAAATACTGGATTTGCAGCCCTGAAGCTGAAATTATCTAACAATGCAGCAGATACAAATGAGGCAGTGCTTTCTCACTCCTACGCTATTCTGTTAAATTCACTCAGTTACATAAAAGAAGGTGGATAATTGAGGCTTTCAAACTTGCACT
The DNA here is from genome assembly GCF_051311805.1 of Agelaius phoeniceus. Classification (NCBI taxonomy): domain Eukaryota; kingdom Metazoa; phylum Chordata; class Aves; order Passeriformes; family Icteridae; genus Agelaius; species Agelaius phoeniceus. The sequence goes on from NC_135267.1 coordinate 60,038,546, forward strand.
GAGTCTGCCACCAATGGCAACTACTTGTGATAACTGTCATTTTGTTCCACGAGGAATTTCAGAGAAATGTGTAGGTGAAAATCTGGCTCTGCTGAAGTCACTGGGGCTTTGCAATCAGCGTCATCAAAACCAGAGTATTTCCACTACCATGTAGGATAATTACATTCAGCTGACCCCAGGCTTTTTATCTGCTCAGGCAAAGGTGTCAAGGAGCACACTATTTTTTTGTCATTTGCCCTATGTTGAAATGCTCCTTACTAATATGGTGTAGTAGGAATTATATACTAAGTATGCTGATTAGTTTGTGAAACAGAGTAGCTCATCAGGAAACTGAGAAAAAAACATAGCAAACTCTTCAAAATCAGGCACAAAGCAATGCTGCTGAAGCAGATCTCTGGCTATGCCCATGCACTCGAGGTGAGATGACATGCATCACATAACACAGCTCATAAAGCTCATTAGTTTGTTCACCTGAGGTACAGTGATGTACCCTCTGCCTTATGTGGAGGATTTTCTAGTTTACGTCTGTTCACAAACATCACCCGCTGACCATGGTGCTTATATGTGTAAGAATTTTGATGGAATTTTCAGAAACTTTCAATGCAATGTAAAAATCCCTTGAAAATGCTTATCTGCATCTACAGTGAGGAACAACCTTTCTGGGAATTTGGTTGGAATAGGCTAGTAGGACTTAATGCTCCATTTATACAGACAAGAACTGACACACTGCAATGCAATAATAGCATCATTTGATGCACTTATTTTCTGTCTTAAATACTGGAATCCTGTCCACTAATTATAGAAAAGCAGGATAACACTATAATATATGCCAATGTAATAAGTGCGTACATATTATTTCATAAGGAAACTGGTTTTGAATTGCTGTGGTGATGAAGCAAGAATTCAAACATTGTTTTGTTATCCAATGATGAAGTCAAGAGATTTTATTTATTTAGTCTTTGTAAAGTTGTGAACAAATCAAGAACAGGATAATCTGTTGATAAACTGCTTCTGTCACATGAAACAAGTGCCTAATAGGATCCTTTGGAAATAGTGTCAAGCTGGTCTGGAAGCAGCTGCACACCTGTGCACCTCCTGAAGAATTAGTAGGTCACAGAAAAAAGAAAATGGCAATGTGACTGCCTATAGAAAAACTCTGCACCCTTAGAAACACGCCATTCCAGAGAAGGTACATTTCCATTTGTGGAAGGATACAAAGTCAGCCCTTGAGATTAAATGCTTGCAGACAATATGCACCTCAGTCAGCAATTTGAAACTAAACCACTGTGTAACTACAGGAATGTACATGGAACTGAAGACAGTGCAAATACAATCACAGTAAATGTTATGTAGGTTTTCAAGCTACCAAGAGCAATAGTTTCTTTATTAATTCAGCATAAAAGATACATAAATCAAGTTATAACTTTAGCTTGCAAGATTAAAATCAAGTTCTATAGCCACTAGCAGTTGTATGTTTAAAAAAAAAAAACAACTTTTATTTATGTAGCTATTTTGTTGAGATTACTCAAAAAATAAGAAGGGTATAAATTATGTTTTTAACCATACACATAAAGACTTCATATATGTAAACTCAACATTAAAGAGAAGGCAGCCTGTAAGAATTTTCCTTTAGTTTATATAAGACCTTACTGCTTGGTATATTTATGTATAAAATTTGCCACCATTTCATCATGGTACTTTTGAAACATGTAAAATGTCTCTTTTCTCATTTGGCCTCTGGCAAAATAACAGCTAAATGGGCTTTTAATACTAAACATAACGATAACTAATCACCTTGATTTGGCTGATCTGTATGTCCAAAGGAGATGATGATGTTTCCAAAGTTTCCAGTTCTTTTTCTTGTTCAGCTATCCAGTTGGACAGAGCTTCAAAATTATTGCCAAAATGATCCCACTTGTTTTTCACCATTTCCATGCTTTTAATACTAAAATTAACCAAATCAATTAGAGAGAATAAACAGTTTAATATAATGAAGCTGCCCATATTCTTGCTAAAATAAAAATGGAACTTATTCAATCTACGGGACGGTCATTTTAAAAAGTTCTCATTTTAGAGGATCAAGTTGTGCATTGACATTCAAACATGGTTCTCTATTAGATCATGTGCCAAAAGTCAAACAAATGCATAAGCAATTGAGGGGACATCAAGAGGTAAAAGAAAGTACAGCTTTATTCATCAGCTGTACAAGAATCTCATCATAGTGGGAAGAGAAAGGAAAAGGAAAATCAACAGGATGAAATTTCTATGAAATAATATGGAATGATGATTACATCAGAAAACTAAATATTTAGATAACTGAGTGCATAAATGTTCATAATTTAGTCCCTAGACCAGAATGATTAAAACCAGTGAAATGTGGACATACACATAGTCACCAGTGCTTGACTGCTTTATTGATCTTGCTTTTTTATAACAGCAATCTCCACCTCTTATAGGAAGTTCATGTTTGCTGTGGCAATGATTTCCTATCAAGCCAAAGAATCAACAACAAATGTGACTCAACTCCCTCAGAGTTAGTAGTTTTATATTATAGGTATGTTAAACAGAGACAGATTATGACTGATTTTTCTATGTCTAGAATTGCAACCAAAGCACCTATTCTTTTGTCACAAGCAAGAAGGCCATTATACAAGGCCTGACAGCATTAGCTTCCAGTATACAAGTTTCTGCTCCTTCCAAGTAATTGAAACCAATGCTAATGTAGGTCCTGCACACAGCTTGCAAAACACACATTTTCTATTTTACTGAAAATATTAGTTTCATCATAAAAGTTTGAATATTACAAAATTTCAAAATATATTTTCATTCTAAATATAGCCTAAAAACCATTCCACCATAAAAAGTTCTTAACTTTCCCTCCCATTCATTAAAGCTAGAGGAAGCTTTAAGAAAAGATGTAGCCTAAAAATGTAAAAGTTGGCCTTTTTATTTTTTCTTATTTATTTTCAAAATTTTTAAAAAAAGTCAACAGCCATTTACTTATAAGAGTGTATGCAAATTCAAGTTATTTGTAGGAAAACAATGTGCAAAAATATTTCACTCAAGTCCAGCTTATGAAAATACAGCTGGAAATCAGAATCCAGGGACCAGATCAGTGGCACAACTGCTGTTGCATTCCTTCATTGGAGTTTCTTTAAGAAAGCCACAGACAGTAAAGAATGCAACCCCAAACACACTGCACAGCTCTGCATGATTGCCTTGGAAGACAAATGGGCTAAGTTGTTACAGCAACTGACTGTGGAGAGCTGCTCAAACTTTTCTCTCCTTTTCCTGTTCACTGGCATACTGTGTAACTTAGGAGTTTGGAATAACTTCACTTTAAATTACTTGGCCAAGATTTTTATTGATGATGCAAGTTAAAATATAACTCTTACATACTTACTATGACTTCTGTAGATACCCTGTAGATGGTTGTATGTATTTGCATCTTTTGCAGAAGGTATTTAGCTTTTTATTATCTGTCACACTACCACAGACATTCTGTATAATCCATACATTCAACTAAAACCTATTTCATATCTACACTGAAAGGGTATATCAATGATGACTTTCATTTATAAATAAATAATTTTATTTAAAAAGCAAATATTAATTGCTGGAAGGCTAAATTTCAAAGATTGAAAAATCACACTAGTTTTCTCTCTTACAGTGGAGAAAATAATATGTAAAGTATTTAGCGAGAGATGGTAGAATTTGACTGCAAATCACTCTAGCACTTCATGTTAGAGAAAGCATTACATAAATGGTCAGATCACCATTTGCTGCACAGGCTAGTCATTCTGGTTTATAACTGTTCTTTCACATCAGGAAGAAAACGGCACTAAACTAAAATCAGATTAGCATGATAGTAGTCATTATGAGGAAAAAAACCCAATTGTTTGGGTATTGCCCTTTGCTCATATTCTGTTCGAGGTGATGGTACCGGCTTAATCTTATACAGTAAAATATTCAAGAGAGTAATTCCAGTAAGATAAAATATAAATGGCACAGGTACCTATGACTTGTGTATCAGATCTAGTGTATGCAAAAATACTGATTTCATACATACATACAAATGTATCTGTATAGGGATAAAATAAGAATAGCAACAATATGAATTTGAGTAACAAGTTCAATAACTGAATTGCTCACTTGAGAGAAGGGAAGAACTTTTTAAAAGTACAAAAAGCTACGAATATTTATCAAGGTTTCCTTGGAGTTTGAACCTTTCATTTTTAAACAAAATCTGGAAAATCATGCCTTTTTTTGGCAGCAGAAGCAGCTTTGATATTGCCCGTGAAATACAATTTGGGCATTCAGCTAAGATGAAGGCACTTCTTGACACTCCTATAGAGAAAGTGGAATACTGAAGAATGAGGCAAATGTGTTGCTCTAGTACTCTTTCCAAAAGAGACTTTTTCTTTCCAAAAGAGTCCATTACCTCAAGAATGAGCTCAATTATCCCTTCTTCAGATGACTGGGGCTTAAAGTGGCAGGTTAAATATAACTAACTTTATAAACTACATATAATTAAAAGAAAACAATTTGTTAGTTTGCACACACTCTTTTGACATATTTGGTACCACAGCTTGGTTACTATGCCAGAGAAAGCAGTAAATGACAGAGCTGATGAGACAACACAAAATGCTGACAAGGTAGTCTAGAAATCTGATACAATCTTATAGTGAAGAATAAATATTAGGACTTGTTAAGAACATACTCTTCTTCAAGAGTAACTTCCATTTTTTTCACTTGTTCTTGGATTGATTTTGCCTGATGCTGAAGGGACTGCTTGTTCTTTGAACCAAGCTGTATCTCAGAGGAATTCTTCACCAAATTCTCAGCCTGTACTGCCATTGCTTCAGTTTGTTTAGAAAGTTCCTGTAAGGATGCAATACGTATTAATACAACCATAGAGTTTCATATATTTACACAAAAAGTAGTTTTCCTCAATGTTTATGGTTGGAAAAAAGTACCCATGTCCTACATGTATATTCTGAATGTGTAAATACATAAAAACGATCTCTGAAGAAAGTTAATTTTATATTACATTTAAGAAAAGCCCATTTGAACAAACTAGATTGAATTAAATTTATCAAGGGATGCTGCATGGGCAAGTTTTTAACTCAAAAAATCAAAGTTTCTTCTATAGCTCTTCAAGTAATTTATTTTTGCATTGCACAAGATAATATACATCTTTACTTAATTTTTCAATCCCACCATTCACCAAGTGGATTTTGCAGCACCTCATATTTTGTATTTTCACTTCATTTAGCAATTATTTTCTGTCACAAACATTAAACCCACACACCAGAAAAATTTATGCTGAGCATAATCAAGGTAGGTATAATTTATTATTGGCTTCATCAAAGGTTAACAGTGGTGTGTAAACCATGGCACTTAGGAAAAACAAGCACAATTATTACTTCTGTAGTAGTAAATAAATGGGCTGGGATAATTCTGTGCTACTAAGGACAAATGGCATGTTATGGCTCTTCTCCATGGGATGGGTAGACATCTTTCCTTTTTCTTCTCAGGTCTAAGAGTGTTATTTGTCACATTCCACACAACCTTGCCAAAGTGCACCCTAATAACATTGACATGCAAGTGCTCAACACTGGATTACCAGCATAGATGATTATTGAGCATAAAATGAGAAGTCCTCAAAATGATATTAACTTTCAGCTTCAGATATCTTAACTATAAATATAGATAACTATAGCTTATATTAACTATAGGCTTCAGGTGCAGACTTTGAGATATCCTTTGTGTTTTTTCACAAAATGACTTTTTAACTCTGGGAGGTTTATGCGATCTCTCATCTGTAATGCAATTTGCATGGGCATTAATGGGAAACCATGCAAAGATTGAAGGCAATATACTCAGCCCATGTCAGCAGGCAAGGCAGAAAGACACCTCAGTTCCTGTATTTCACACACTCAGTACCTTTGTCTGATCCAGTTCTGAGGAGAGGCTCTCTAAACTGCTAAAGTTTAAGATACGTTCAAGTACAGAGCTTGCTTGATTGAGATATTTTACTACTGTTTCTTTGTCTCTTTCAAACTGCTCCCATTTATTTATTGTGACCTAAAAAACAGACAAACAAAACCAAAAAAGGAACACAAGGAGATCAAAGGAGACAAAACAAGATTTTCCTTGTACGTTACTGAAAAAGGAAAAAAGAGAAAGTCTTGACATAAAATAAAATAATTATCCTGAGAAGACATCTACTCAACAGTGAGTAGATGAAACTCTTCTAAACCAAATAAAACTTTTTCCTTAAAGGTTTGTTGATTCATATTATGCTGTGCAAAAAAAGCACCATCCTCTAAGTTGCCAGCAGTATTTAAATCTTATGTCCTGTAAGAAATCTAAAGTAATACATGTAGACATTTAGGGTGACAAGTAGTAAAAAATATCAAAAGGATTTTTAATTCCTTTAATGAAATAAATTACAGTAAAATGTTAGAAGAAAATCTTTACTCACAGGAAAATCACACATAAGGACCTATTTTCTCTTTTCTGATAATGCAGAATTATGATTAACCTACAGCATTTAATTACCAGTCACAAGGACTACTACAGCTTAAACAATTATTTTCTTGATTCTGAAGCACAGGTTAAGACTTTACATATGGGAATTTTTAGAGAAAAAATTTGTTTCAATAATTTGTGCTTAAATTAAGAAGTTACTTGAGGTTTATTGATTGTGTTTCTCATATTTTCTCATGGGAAATAATTTTGGTGACTTTAAACATTTGCATGGAATAGTGGCCATTTGGATTAACATTCTGCTCAGAAGCATGTAAAGAGCAATCAGATATGGGTGCAAGAAGCTATAAATTCTAATCCCAGTTGAGTCCATGATTAGTTATACAAGCTGAAGCAATCCACTTGAATTCCCCGTGACTTTCTCCTTCTTTAAATTTAGGATCACAGCATGTATTTCACACAGTAGTTGTGAGGATTATATTTGCACATCAGGTGTTATAAACCTAATATCCAGCCTAAGGACACTCAACTAAAGAGCAATACCATCTTTAGTAATCAGAAAAGAGACATCAAAAAATAAATTCACAGATAAATTATTTAAAACTGTTAACTATTATGACTGAATAGTTGAGACTTTTAAACACTTCTAGCCTGAATCCTATTTCTTTATTATTTAAGAGGTATAAAGTTTCAAGAAGTTTTCATAGTGGTACTGATCATGAAAGCCCTGAGGACCAAGATTCAAAGGTGAGAAAATTAGCTCAGTTTTTTGATATTAAAAAAATTGGCTTTTACTAAGTTTAAAAAAAGAAAATGAGGAAGAAGTAAGCATGAGGTCTTATTTCCAAGAGCAAAAGACTCACCTGCAGTTGCTCTTCCCGTTTCTCCATAGTCTGCTGCATGTTCTCCAATGTTCCCTCTAATTTTTGTAAATCCTCTCGTACTGTGCTGGGCAGTCCACCTTCAATCTGCAGCCGCTTGGCTTGGGAAATCTGCTTTTGCACATCTTGCCTTTTTGCACGGAGTCTCCTTGTCCTTTGCTAAAAGGATTCAGCCAACAGGAATGATTACTTATTTCTTTTCAGCCTCTTTGGGAAACTGGAATGATGGAGCACCTTTCTATTTTTGCAGGGGTATGCAATGAGAGTAACAGACAAAGGGACAAACGGGCAAGTATTTTTGAGAGTCACACACTCATGAAGTATATGCTCTAGCTTCCAAAATGTCAAATGCTGCCTTTTGTAGCATGTGCATGGAGAAAAAGAGTGAAAATGTGGCCATTTATCCAAAACATATTTGAGAAAGCAGAAGCTGCAGCAGTTGAGCAACCACGGCAGGAGTCACAGGCGCATGTATTCCTCACGACTGAATCCACGTCTGCTCTGCACTCCTGAGGCATAGGTTGGAGCCCCAGATTGAGCAAAGCAATATATCAGCCCTCTTAGAGAGCAGCAGGGTGTGGCTAGCTTGTGTAGCTCTGTCCTGGAGGTCTTTTTGATTTGCAGCACTATCAGAAACTCCCGAGAATGCATCCTCTCTCCTTTATAACATGTCTGACCCAGCCAGCCTTGCTATGTAAACTCACAGCTAGCTCAATTCTACTCTGGGTACCTTCAGGTCTGTGTCAAAATCTGTTTCTGCCTTGGTAGAGTCCATACTGCAAGGAAAAGAGCTCAAGGAGAAGTTAACTATTTCTACTACCTCTCCTAAAATGGATAAGGAATGTGGAGTATTTAAAGAATGAATACAAACCTTTACACATACAGTAGTGCTTATAAGTACCAAAGAGTTTAGATAAGACACAGGTAAGACTTAGTGATTGGTCAGACACTAAGCTGTTTGACTACACAGAAATAGATGTCAATATAAAAAACTGAAATAATACTCAAACATTGGCAGTAAATGATTCCTAATCTCATTAGCTCTGAGCAACTCAAAAAGTTATTTTCCTATATTTGGCCTTAAAAGCCATGATTTTTGGTGTATGGAAGCCATACCATTGATTGTTACTGTAGCCTGTAAATGTTTTGATCCATTATCAGTGCATTAAAAACCTCCTGTTCTACTCCTACAGAATAGAGGCCCATCTGTCACAAAAATAGCTATCCAGAGAAGGAAATGAGGCTAGAGCAACACCTTCCCTCCAATATTTAGAGTTGGGGCCACATCAAACTGTTAAAATAGAGAAATTTCCAAAGCCAGAATTGTGCCCAATTCACCATGATTGAATCTGAAACTCAAGCTATAAAAAGGTAAAAAAGGGAGAGTCTACATATCTGCAGAGTACACTCACCCAAAATTTAAAGTGAATGAAGTTTTTTTTCAGTGTTTTGTGTCCCAAAACCCCATGTGAAATAAAACTAGACAATTAACATTTAAAACATACTGAAAATATTTTTCACTAAAAGAAACCAATTCTAGGCCATATAGGACTGTTTCCTTTATAACTCTTTCAAGTTTAAATATAAAGACTTATATTAATGGACATAACAAAATTTTGTAATTACATAAATTGGTCTTTTAAAAAAATTGGATATGGACATGAGTAATTGCCCTACCTGATGATGAAGCAGTAGTTGCTGAGCTTGTAATAAACTTTCTGTATCCAGGATCTTTTCAGCCTCTGCTTGGACTTCCTTAGAGTTGTTGATTAACTCTTCAATTGCACTTTTAACTTCTTCTTTGTACTGGACACAGTCTCCAACAGCACCTAAGGTATTTTCAATCTAACATCACAGATAACTTTAAGTATTTCATGTTGAAAGACACAGCTATATTTTAAGGGTAGATTTAGATTTGCAATACCTTTTCAAAAACACAGTATTTTTTTTAAAATTTAAAACATTTTTATCTCCAGCATTTATGACACCTTTAACTTTACACTGAAAAAGTGTCTCTAGACTTAAAATGTGACTGGGGAGACCTCTGTCTTGTTCAAACATACTCCCTGTTACACTGTCAAATGACAAATAGCTACTTATGTGACATCTGTGACAGTTACTTAGAAAACACACACTCCTTCCTTATCCTTGCATGCTGATCCAGATTCCAAAACACCTGCACTACTCAACACACACAAAAAATTTTGCTGCCATTTGGACTGTCTTCAGCATTGTTTTGGTCAATCACAAATACACTGAAGTACTGAATTACCCTGGTTTTATGGACCCCAATGTGCATGTGCTGCAGTATCCAGTCTCAGCTTGCAACATTTTATAAAGAAAGAGGAGTATCCATTAAACACACCAGAAAGATCTTCTCTATTTGTGTGATTCAGCTAAATTCATGTAGCTGACTCTCAGGCTCTGTTCCTCATATAGTTCCTGTGTTTTAGGGTTTTAATCATAAACAATTCTAGATCCTTTTCCTTTTCATTTTCCTGTTTCTTTCCTTTCCTTTTTACTTTGGAGAGTCATTTGAACTCAAGCCATTTAATTTCCTGTTATAATATTGTTTAGGTTTTAGTCTCCAAATCTATTGCTGAACTCTGGCAATGCCCAGTATCAGTCCTTGCCTAAACAGTCTCATCCATCTGATTAACAAGCTTTATAAATAGTATTCTGACTTCTAAGAATCAGTAGTTGTTTAACTATAATATAGAGTGCCATTTAGATTATGCTTTTAGATTCAAACCAAGTATTTACTTCTATTACCCTCATTAAGTTATTCTTCTTAACTTATATTTAGTTCTGACTTTTAGAGGAAACAAAAAACTAGTGATTTAACTCCAAAAATCACCCCCCAAAAAACTAAAAATAAAAGAAAATTAAGCTTTTTGCAGTCAGGTGGAAATTACATTTCTTGTCCAAACTTTCCAAACAGCTTTCACACCACAGAAGTTTAGAGAACTTTCAATAAATAGATAGGAATTTTATACATTTGAAACCCCTATAAAGCCTCCACAAGAACTGACATCAACAGTGAAATTCTGAAGTCTGAACTCTCTTTCCTGAACTCTTTTTTTTGCTTTTAAGTGGGTCTATTCAACCTTTTAAGTGCAAGAATCTGTTTCACCTGATTTTTCTTTTAACTATATAAATTGTGAAGCAGTAAGTTCCCTGAGAGCCCACAGAACTCAAGGTTTCAGTGTTTCTGAAAGGTTTTGCTTGTTATGAGTTAGAAATTTCCCATGATTTCTGCCGTTACAGTATCTCCTTTTCATTCAGAGCTCAGAAAACTGCAGCCTTTTTCTGCAAGTTCAGGACATGATATACATCCTTAATGACTAGAAACAACCCCAAAGCAGCGCTTTATTTCAGCATAAAAAATAAATAAATCATGATTAAAGTGAAATTTTATATCTACTAGCTGATGTACATCATGGTTTTGACAATGTTCACTACAAACTGATTTAAAAAACCTTAAAAAATGGACAATTTGATTGCAGAAACATTTACTATGACACTTTCCAATTCTGCAAGGAGAAAAGATCCAATAGAATAATGTCTTTTTTCTTTTTGCCTGGTAGTCTCAGTGCTTAGCTACCCATGGAGTACAAATTAATTTTTCCCTGCTGAAGGGTTGCATTTTAATTAAAAAAGCACAGCAGGGAACTTGTGCTTGTGAAGCCACAGTTGATGTCATGTCATGTGACACTGTAAGTGGAGAGCTCTTGTGTCTGTCATACTGTACCTCAGCCAGCAAATCTAGAAGTCTCTTGAAGTCACTGGAAAGTTTACAGAGCTCATCCTCTGTCTCTTTGGCCTCCAAATCAGGACAAAGTGAGGTCAAAACAACAAGTCTAGATTTCAGCCAGCTGTGATTTTCTCCATGCTTGTGAATATGCTTCCTAATTTCCTACAGAAAAAAATCAAAACATATTTTCTTCAAATATACAAAATACTTCAATAACTGACATTCATGGCATCACTTCAAAGATTAGTAGTGTAAACATACTACTTTAGCTTGAAACACTAGAAATGTAGTATTTTTCTATTTGCATAGCCCTATCAGATTCTGTTTCAGTCAATGGCTAGAATTTTGCACTTCTTTCACACTTTACTCCACTACTAATTAGTAGTTCTTTAGTTAGTAGTGGAATACTTTTCCCTCATAAACCTTTTTACTTACAGATAGATAAGAGGGCAGGTACCACATGTATATTTTCCATATATTCACCATATTTCTTAGTTGCAATTTAAATCTGAGTTGCTGACTTCCCCAAATAGATAATTTCATGCAATATAAAGTTAAGTATAATTTTTTTCCTATTTAAATTGCTTTTTTTCCACATCTCTTTTCAACCTGTAGTTCATTCGTATCTTTGTGGCAGTGCTGATGAGATGATGTTGGCAGCAGTGAAACTACATGAGTAAATCAGACTTTTTGAAGGAGAAGCACCCATTAAGGTAAGGATCTATCAGTTTTATCAAGGTCATCCTAATAATGTTTCTCCATATATCTAGACTCACAACCTGCTCATGATTTTCACATAAACATCTAAACTATGGAGGTGCTTCTAGTATGTGAAATTAAAAAAAAAAAAAAACAAACAAAAAACAGAAAGAAGGGTCATGTCCCAACTGTCACAATAAATTATTGTTTAAAAGTAATTTAACTAACCAACTCAATCTTCAGCTATTCTATCACTTTGTTACAGTCACTAGTAGAAAACTGAATGGTAGTGTATTTTTTCCTCCCGTTATACTGCGGTAAAAGATAATTTTTGTAAAAGATTTCCTTATAAGTAATTATATGTAAGATCATTCAAAAATCTGCAATCCAGAAAATTTTTGCTTTTCTTTGAGCAGCACTTTTAACTCTGCATGCAATAAGATGAGGGGAAAATATTTTTTTTATCTCCCCCTATAATTTTTATGCTCTAAATATAGAGGGAAAGGGACCTGTCATTCTAAATTATTAAAAGTAAGAACTTCTGCTACATTTGCTGTAACATGCACCTTTCTCCTGGTAATGTTTTTAAGAATACCAGGAATCAACAGAGCTACTATGGTCTCTGTAGTAAAACAGTTGCACTACTTCGGAGCAGAATTTTATCCAGAGTCCGAGTAGCAATGACCACAGCTTTGTTGGAAGACAAGCTAAGGGCTCACCCCCACAGATGCTTTACACTGCTTGTATTTGGCAGTATCATTAACATTTTCCTTTATCTTCTTTAGCTCTCTTTCTGTTGATGAAATCCAATTTGCCAATTCAGAAAATCTGAAATAAGATATCAAAGGATTAAAAAAAAACAAGTTAGACAAAAATTGCCACCAAAAAAAAATAACCTTTTAAGTGTAGGCAAAAAATGATAAAATCCACTTGAAGCCCCACTATAATTTGTGGAATTTACACAAAGTATAGTTTTCTACTTGAAGCTAAGATCACAGCATCACTTTTCCCACGGTACTGATCTATGATGGCACACAGAGAAGTGACCATGCATAAGGCTCTGCCAGACCCAAGTAGGAATGGAGGTGACACCTGCTCCTATAGCCCTTCCAGGTGTCCGAGTGCTCTGTCAGCTTCATGTACGTGCTGTCTATCTGGGATTTCAGATCCTTCAGGATTCGCTGGCTGCTTTCCAATGTCCCCCGCACTGGATCAGACACTGGCAGCTTTTGGCACAGTTCTTCCATTCTTTGTAGCCTTTTCTCACACAGGTGGTAAGATCCCTTATCACCAAAGAACAACTGATGGGAGACAAAGCAGAAAATTCAATAGAAATACAAACTGGAAGAAATCACCCAGCATATCTATATATTTTTCATAAACTACTAAATGAAAATATTTTTTTTTTTTAGATCGAGAGATGATCTGTCATAAGCTGGACACAAAGAGTTTGTTGGCTGAAGAGTTAGTCATAACTTCTGTTTATTACTGACATTGAAATGTATTTCTGCAAACACCCCCCTGGAGGCATGGAACTCATACCATGTGTTCCTTGATCATTCTTTCATTGCCTTCTCTGGATAACACCTTGTTCTGTCGAGCTAGTTCAGCTTTGCACTCCTCCACCGTCACCAGGAACTTGCTTTTCTGTACTTCAATTTTCAAGTGGATCAAATGATAAGGGGCTTCTGTTTGAAGATCCTACACACCCACAGGGGCAATAAAGAAGCACAGAGATAAAACACTACTCCCACTACTTCCATGTAAATTTGCTACAAATAAATAGTCTAAAACCTGATAATATAGGAAATAAAACATATATGTTCATGAACAGATAGGGGTTTGTTCATATCTACTTTGTTACCAATGCCTTAGATTTATCAAAATGTCATCAGTTGTGTGCCAAAATGTGTGTGTATAGGGCACATTACAGAGAAATCTTCATTCTGGGCAAGACATAGCAAATATTTCCTGTATAAAATAGTATTCACAACTGCTTCCATAGGTTTCTGCCTGCTTGCTAGTGAGACCCCTCGTCCATCACTCCAACTTTGACCAGCAACATATTGTAGCAGATAAAAAATTCCATAGGTGGTGAGTAAAGTTAGTTCAGTTATTTGAGTCTTTGGCATAAGACACAATTTAGGCTGATGGCCTGATGTCTGACAAATTTGTTTGGTCAGGAAAGTAACTGTAATTATCCAACATCAGCATAAAGGAAAAAATGCTAGCACATGTACTCAAGACAGGTATCATTATGGCTGTATATAGCTGGGGAGAAATAATTAAATAAAAAGGGTTTTATAATTAATTTATCACATTCCTTGAATTTACTAAACAGGGTTTTTTCAAGAGGCTATTTGTAGGAGTAGAGGTATCTAATATTGTAAAATACTTTTCCCCCTTTTTTTCCCCCCCAATTGTATGAGAAGCCAAATAATACAAACTATTTTGTTTTCTTTCATTTTAATTTTTTTCAATATACAGGTCATTCAGAAACTTTCCAAAACTAAGACTGACAATATCCAGAGATGCCATTCACTAACCTTCCACTGCCTATGGAGTTTCCTCACAGCTTCCTGCAGGCTGTGCTGCTCTTGTTCTGGGAGGATATCAGTTAGTTCATCACAAGCTTTTAGAAAAGCATTTAGGACTCTCTGATCCAACTGGTTAAAAAATTCCTGAAGTGGTGGCAGAAAGTGAGAAGATGAAGCTGGATATTGATATGCCAACGTGAAGTTCCCTAATACACTCTCTAAGTTTCAATGGTATTTCTGTTCCATTAAAGAACTGATATTTGAATAAAGGAAGTAACTATTTCTAGCCACTTAAGTCCAGCAAATTAATTTATTCTCAGCCAGTACACCGAGATGGCATTTTAACAAGAAGACATTTCAAAGTTACATGCATATGTTATGGTTATAATACAGAAACAGATATTAATCTAAAAACAGAGCAGTGGATGTGTTAGATTTTCAAATATAATGTTCTAACTCTAAATGGTTTACTGAAAACCCCACTCGAGATTTTTTCACCTTCTGGTTGCTTACATCCAATCTTACATCAGTAAGTGAGCTGATCATTTCCTTTTTTGTTTTTCAATATTAACATTAGTTTGATCTGATCTGTATAACTTCTACACGTGCAAGAAATCCACACCAATTTTAGAATTAAACAGGCTTTTATGTCATGCACTCAAAGATTTCCATGAGGAAGGTCAGAGAATTTACTCACGCTATGTTTCCTGAGAAGCTCTTCAGGATTTCCTTTTTCTTTTAAGCAACAATTGGCAATCTGTATTACTTTCTCCAGTTCTGCTCTAGACTCCTCAAACTTCTTCATCAAACGGCTATTTGCTTCTATGTTTTTTCTCCACTCACCAGCTTTCCTGACCATATTCTGAGTCACAAGCAAAGAAAATGAGCTGGTACTTTCACACTGAGTTTTATTCGCTCTCTTTTACCATGACCTTACAAAACATGCATTTAATTTGTTTCACTCTTTTAAATATATGATTTTCACCATGCTTCTTCCTCTCATGATCCCATTTTCCCTATTTTTAATACTGAGGCGTGTGCTAATGTCATCATTCAAATAAAAATTAGTAGATTAGATGTCTCTGATATTTTCAGAATGCCTCTGCCATTTGATTAGTGAGTTTTTTTCCTAAATCCTGCTTTCAAACATAAAGCACCTGATATCATCAGAAGCTTGACATTTCACTTTTCCTAGCACCAAACTCTCTCCCCTAAAATGACTCAAAGTGAGGGTGTGGTTTGACCCATGGATCCAACCAGTTCCATGCTACAGTTCTTCTGACCTGGAAGAGGTTTGTATGATTATCACACCAGTACATCAGATAAGCAACTGGGAACAAAACTGCTTAGAAGACAGCAAATTTTGTGGTTTAGCTGCTGAAATCCTCATTTTGCAACCCTAGTCACAACTTTTCCATTAGTCTGCTTTTTAGTCCATCCCTGTGCACTGCAATATCCAGTGTCTCCAATTTCATGGGCAAGTAAGAAAACTTACCAGGAGAAATGAACAGTTCAGCACTTGAACTGCTGCAAGGTACTTGCATCACTGCCTACTGTACATCCACTTCACCATCCTCACTGATTACAAACCTCAGTGTAAGGAATATTGGTGAGTTTACCCAGCCAGCTAATCAAACCTTTCTTTCTCAACTAAAACATCTTGCTAAATATTTTCAAAGTTTTCTGATAAAAATATCTGCATAGTAATAGAATTGTATAGGGTTGTACTCTTTACATGAAAAACTGCCAGTTTCCAGTCCGACACACTTTGTATGATTATACCCTATTTTTTAGGTTTATTTTCTAACACAAGAGATAAACCACAGGCCAGCCCTATAGAAACAGAGTAATTAATGTTGAACATGGTAATTTTACCAAGTTACAAGTGCATCTGCTTTTGCTACAATAAGCTAAACTTAAACAGTTATTTCTACACTGGTGCCGAACAGCCCCAAAAATAGCAGTAGCAACTGATAACAACAGGTAAGGGGAAATATAGGTCAAAGGCCACATCTTTGGATTATCAAATGAAATAGATTTGCAGATTTCTATATTCACAGTCTACTGCATTTTCTGAGGAAATAAAAAGTCCAGCAATAGTGGCATGTGCAAGTTTCCATATTCCATGCTTTGTGTGAAAGGGGATGTGTGGGAATATAGAAGCAGATGACAAGCCAAGATAATAAAGTCAGGAAAAACAACAAACAGTGCAGCCCTAACAGTAGGATTTCAGTTTCCTCCATCCAAAGGGCCCTGAGGCATGTGAAAGTTCTCTTAAATCCTGGGTTCCTCTGTGGCAGGCTCACCTCTGAATAAATGCATGGAGAACATGACTGTCAATCCCCTGACCCCTTATTACGTGATAAAGACAAATCTTTAGTTGATAACTTGACATCAAAGAGGTGAGCTATCCAGGACAGTAGCTACAGAGTGATGAAATGTAGGTACAGTAGGATGGATCAGCTGCACATGAACAAATTTTCAGAAATATGCATCAAGGTATGGCATTTTTACCTGAAAAGTAATCTGAACTTGTGTAACTTTCTTCTGAAATGTTGACTGATGAAAATGCTTTAACACTTCAGTTGAAGCCACACACTGAAGGATACTCTGACTATTTCTCTCAATTAGGGACACATCTTTCTTGCAGTTTTCTTGATAAGCTACCAAATCCTGAAAGAAAAAAAAAAACATATCTACCCTGGCCAGGAACAAAGAGGAAAAAGGTTTGGCAAAATAACAGGAAGATGCTTTTTGAAAGTAAAGACAAAAGAGATGAGGTCACAGGACTATCACAAAGAGACTACACAAAATATTACATGGAATAACACAGATGACACAACTTTCTCCTTGGATGTGAACTGTTGAACCCAAATAGATTTCTAGCTATTCACAAAACAAAGTACAGATATGTACTCAAACCCTTTGGGTAGAGAATGGAGGTCTATTGATCTACATTGCCAATACATTGTAGGTCAATACATTATTCTGTGATTTAATTTTATGGTATTTCTATATTTATAGTATAATTGAAAATAACCAACAGTGACATAGGAATGACAGCTCCCAGTAGCAGAGAGCTTAGCTCCTGCTAAGCTGTACATTAGCTCCTTCCTTGCCTTTCAACAAATTAATCCTTCATGTCAGCTTTTGGAATTCAGATTTCATTATAAATTACATTAAGTCATGAGAAATATACTTTTAAAAAGAGAGAAAAAAAAAGCATGCATGAAATAGTGCAGGCTGAAAAAATGTTTTAAAAATCCTACTTTGATTTTAACTTTTCAAGGGAGTTCTGACTAGCTCTGAACTGCTCCAAAAACAAATGCTTATTAGCCATTAAGAAAAGTTAATGCTATACTGCAATTAATTTCAAATAAAGCACTTTTCCAAGCCTTTAAAAAATAGTCCAAGGAAACTTAGAGAAGTTTCTGATCTCGATTTTTCACCTGCTTAAATAAAAAACCCAATGTAGTTCTTGTATTTCAGTCCAAATTCCACTAGATTAAAAAAAAAAAAAAAGTCTTATGTTTACTTCTTGGATTTAAACCAGGACACTAGATAGGAACAAAAGTTTCAATTTTTTTTTTGCATTTATGCCTAGCTGACGTTAGGATAAGGCTACATCTGTTGCCTGAATATCTGCTCAGCTTACAGAGTTACAATCCAAATTCTTAGAAAGATGGTTGCAAATACTCAGAGGCAGCAGACCTTCATGAGATGCTTTGGAAACTTACTTGGGCTTTTTGTTTAAGAACAGTTGTTGGTTGTGCTTCAGGATCCAGGATAGAAATTATTTCATTTACTTTTTCAAGAGATTCATAAAAATGTGTGATTTGTTTCTCCAGTTCTTCCAGTGGAGACAGGAGACGTTGGCATTCATACAGCAGGGCACTGGAATACTCCTTAACCTTTTGGTCAAGAAAAACAGCTATTGAAACAGTTGTAAAATTCAGTAAATAGCAGCTTTTTCTGCATGTAGGTTTATATAGTTGTTACCTACTCTTTTTTAAGATAGAGCAGTCCTGATCTTGTATTACTCCTTAATGAAAAGAGTATTAAATTTAAGGATGGTAGTCTTAGCATTTAAGAGAAGCAACACCTCCTCCACCCTGAATCAACCTATTGTTACAACTATGTACTTGTTCAAACGCACATCTGTGAGAATTTATGTACAGGACCCTACTATTCATTATTACAACAATTTGTAATAAAAAAAAACAATTTGTAGTAAAAAAAAAGCATTCTGCAACCTTGCCCAGCTGCTCTTTGAGCCTTGTCAAAGTTCCCAGCATTTCATTGGCTTCCTCTTGGGAAACTTCTTTTGTAATAAGTTGCACCGTCCTTGTAACCGCTTTGTACTGAGCTTCCATTGCCGGCAATTTCTGCTTGATATTCTGAAAGAAGTGTTTAAAAAATATTTCAACAACAGTATTTATGGGTTCATGGGAGATAAAAGAATAATGAATGATATATATTCTAATTGTAAATTATTTTTGTCCCAGGATCATATTTCAAATCCATGAAAACGGAGCCAAAGAGTATCAATCAACTCACCTGAATATGATTTGAAACTAAAAAGAAAGAAATACCTACTGAGAGAGTATTTTGGAAATTTTCTCTAAAAATGTCACTAATAGAATACAACTATATATTTTTTAGATATAGCTGAAACCACGCAAAAAAAAAAAGGCACCACTGATAAAAACCCCAATTAATAATGGGAATGCATACTGAAATAAATTAATAAATTTATGCTATCAGAATTAAACAGTTGCAATTTTCTTTCTTTTGAAGGAGGAAGAAAGAAACGAATGGCAGACACTTACTTCTAAATCTTGCACAAACATTTTGACATCATGAAAGGACACTTCTACAGGGACTGAAAATTTTGCATTGCTTCCATCAATAAAAGCTGTCAGATGGGCCACACCATCCACATACTCCTTCCTCATTTTGTCCAGTTCATCTGCTCGAGCATACTAAAAAGGAGAAAGGAAAAAATACAAACCAAAACAACAACAACAACAAAAAAAAACCACCCAAACAAAACAAAAAACCCCAATCCAAATTAGACCAAATTACATACCTAGCAAATAAGTAATGATTTAAGAGAATTAGCATGCTTTCAGTGCAATTGTTTGCTGGAAATATTCCATTCAATGAAATACAATATAATAGAAAGCTATCTAAATTCATCATCTGCATTAGTTTCAATAGTAATGACGTTAAGACAAAGGTCAGCCATACAGGAGATCAGCCTCTTTTAAGGTCTGGGGAATACCAGACTCGTTTGTTTCTACCCTAGAATCAACAGTTCAATTAATTTCTCACTACCTACAACATCAATTTTGAAAATTCAGCAAAGAGAATAAAACATGAAAAGTCTAGAAAAGCTAAAGAATAAGGGAAATCTTAATGAAGGAATGCTGGCTGGGGGAAGGGGAAGCCCATGCCTTAGAAAGTAGAAAGAGCTGTGTGACAGAAATGGTGAAAAAGTCTGCAAGAAAAAAAAACCCACATAGCCAGCATATGAAAGAAGCTGCATTAAGTAGTGGAAGAGACATTTACATCAGTGAATCACCCTAAATAGCATCAGCAAGTAAAGCTTGAGAACATTCTTGTCAACAGTCTGGAAAAGTTACAATAGAAGAGAGACAATCATTTTCTGCTTTTCCTTTTAACTTGACTGCATAGGAGATAATGCCAGTAAAGGAAACAGATTCAGTACCTTCAAACAGGCAATTACTATTTAAAAATCACTGAAAGGGGACAATATAGATTGATGTATATTGACTAGAACAAAGATATTTTCTAACGTGTTTATGAGTTATGAAATAGTTCTGTGTAATTAAGATCACATCTTCTCTTCGGTTTCTAAAGAGCAAATATAGAAACCACAACTCTTTTTGTATCAGCTGAATCTCTTACATGAGGTAAAGGATAGGTTTATTTGTTTACTATAAGAGCCTGCTTACAGGCAAGATAGAAGTAAAATCTGACCAAAATGGGGAAAAAATTTAGTTAATTAAATTAATTATTGTCCCTGCTTATGGTTGCCATACAATAATTTGAAGGAGCTTTCTTTAAAGAGTAGTGAAAATAATAATTTTCACCATGTTCACTGTTTAGCTTCACAGAGCTTTTACAGTAGCAATAGGTACTGAAAAAGTAACTTTCTTTGTAGAACAGAAGTTATGTATCAATAACATTTACTGTGTCAAGACGGGTGACTATGATGAAAAACTACAGCTTAATTAAGAATGTCCCTTCACTAGCCCCCAAAAACCAAAAAGGTAAATAAAAGAAGAGCCCAAATACAATAAATTACTGTCATGGAGTAATTTCTAATTTAAATACTGATGAACAGTTAGGAACTTTAGAAAGCTGTCCTATAGTCCTGCCAACAGGGCAATCTGTCTTGCTTCCCTGGAAATGACAAAGTAAATATTTAAAAGCAACAAGGGTAAAATCACCTACTTGCTTAACTTGCATAAACAATTCTCTCCATCTTCCATTTAGCAATAAAAGCTGCTGTTTAAGGTCTCTGGAAATGGTCTCATCACATGTTTCAATTAGAAAATTACCAGCATCGTTCATGGCTGTGTGCTGTTGGATCCAATGAGGTAAGTGCCGAAAGAAATCCTGAGGAAGAAAATAAAAACAGTTCCAAAACCTTTCCAATTAGTCTTTATCTTAAATCATAAACCTAAAATTTAATCACCCACTCATGACTTGATAAAATCTTGTTGAGCAATTATCTCCTGGTACTCTTCACATCAAATATGCCACAACAGGATTTTAATGTCTGTGAATATAACCTGTGGAATTAAAAATTACTGCCAGTTTACTTACAGCTCATTTTACTCCCGTGAGTGACTTCAGTTAAACCAATGAAACTCCTCCTTAAGAGAAAAATCCATAATTGAAAATGCTGTTAGGACTCAAGTATTTTCTGTGTTGTCCTTAAACAGTGTGGGCTGACAGTAACCCAGCCATATACAAGCTGTGGAGTGGTCCTTCCCCTCCTGTGAACCACATGCAGCTTTCCAAGGTCTGGCCTCTAACAAGGCCTTTGAAGACTGATTTTTTTTTTAATCACTGCTTCCTCCTATCTCAGAGCAGGTGAGCACAGAGGGGAAAGAGATGGTTGTCACTGATTTTGTCCCCTTCACTGAGACAGCCTAATAAACCATACGCATCTTGTAGGCAGGTATGTACACAGAAACTGGTAGAGAAGACAAAGACCAATTCCCTCCTTTTCTCTGTTCCTGACAGTGGGCAACTGTTCCTAAGGCAGGTATCCCTGGGCTCTATGGCTCCACCTATATCTATAAACAAAACAGGACTCAAGCACTGTCTCATGGTTGTCCACATCTTCTCTGACATGGTTTTGGCTTGTCCCCAGTACCCTTCTCCCAAACAATGCATAATTCAATGAATAGCACAGTCTGATCCAAACAGACTGGATCATGAGGGTGCCTTCCTTCAGGGGAGAAGGAGTAATCAGAAGGATTCAAGCTACCTGATCCTCAGATTTAGGAGGGGCAGTGATGCATTTTGTTTACGACTATCAATCTATATTGATAGTCATAAACAAAATATATATATCAATTATATCAACCCTATAATTCCAAAACCATTCACCTTCCATGTGACAGTCCAATACAGTCCTTTGCTCAATGGGACATAAGAAAAATTCCTATCCAACCACACTGTCAGCCACCCCAAATTTCAGAGCTACAGTTCTGAAACTGTATTTGTCAGAACCCACCCCCATATAAAAGAAGTTCAGATGCAACTGTAAAGAAAAAGTCACGTGGTTGTATACTGGTCAAATATATTGAAGAGAGAATTGAACAGCACACAGTGTTTCAGTTCCTTAAAGCTGAGATCAATAGGATTCAGGTGCTCTGTACTAAAATACCAGTGAAAAAATTTAATCAGCTCAGTAAACTGCATCTGCAGTTTGAAGCTTTTTTCACTTGCAGTGAAGCAGCCCCCTTGCTTTGTACAAAGGCTAATCTTTATGAGCACATCCAAAAGAAATAAAGTCTACTGAATCTGGCACTGGTCAGCTTTCCAATGGTCAGGCTCATTAGAGGGCAAGAAGAAAAAAAGCACGTGGAGTGAACTACTCACATCCTTGTTTCCGCACCTTATTCCCACAACCCATTACCTTCTGCAGACCTGGCTGGGGAGGCTCTCCATTTCAGAAGCCAACCTAAGACATGTTAATTTTAAACAAGTTTGGGAAGCACACCTCATTCTCAATTAAAACAATGCACCTCTTTTTAAGGAAGCCGCTAGATGAGATCTAGAAGCTCTCTAAAACCTTTTGGATACAGCTGTGTGAGAAAAGTGTGGGAGGATGCAGTTAGAGTGAAATTATGGAAAGTGCTTAGGAGGTAGTGGAAGTAAACAAAGGAGCTGTAGAAGGAACAGTTTGAAAAATCCAAGCATACTGGTATTTTTTTTTGCAAAATCTTCAGTATTAGAGATTCACAATAAGGTTTCTGAAAACTGAAGCCAATGAGAAAGCCAACAGGGCACTTTCTTTTCCAAATAAAACATGCTGGTCTGGAAATGATGCAGAGATAATGCAAAGAAGACAAAATCATGACAGCATGATGAAGGGCTACTGTGGTCTCTGCCTAGGATAGAATATAGAGGCCTTAAGTAATACAGGTATGGTATGGAAATGGGCACCTTTGTATGATATTACTGATATCTTTGTGGCTTTACAGAAAAAATATTTTGAAATGTTAAAAATGTTTGACGCCACATTCCAGACAATAGTTATCATCTTTCACATGGTATTCCAGATGATTTTTCTTCATGGCTGTAAAACTATTAATTTTACAAACCACTATAAAAATTGATTTTGGTTTTAATAATCAAATATTAAAACTGCTAAATCAGACCTATCCTGGGAACTATCTAAGTGAATATGATTGCTGTGGAGAGCTTAAATCAACATTAAAAGTAGAACTTTTAAAATATGTATCTCAGTCTACAGACAGATGCTACCACGCAGTTACCTTTAACAGCTTGAGCCAATGTATTTTTAAGAAAAAAAATTAGCATTTTGGGAAGAATAAAGCTTCATGTCTAAGGTTTTCAACAAGATTTCCTGAATTTTTGAAATCATGTATCAGAATGAAAAGAATTACTTGTTGGATTTATGTTAGAAACTAAAAGCAAGTATGTACTGTATGGGCATGTTCAAATTTCTGCTTTGAAAATCTTTGAAGATAAAGTTATACATCCAAACAGAAAAGTAAATGTTTTGATTTTATTCATATGCATGGATTTAAGAATATTTCATTTTAATAATTGCCCATTTACTTACATAAAACATACATAGCATCTAAGATCACCCTGATCAGCAGAAGTCATCCTTCCTGCCAAGTAACAATTTTTTGAATCTATATTATGCCAGACTGTTTTTTTCACTGTTTTATTTTATTTAAAAAGTGTATTCCATTAATTTACATCAGTTTGAAATAGCAAACTTTAAAAAAAAAGTCTACTGTTTTTTCACATAACATGAAATGCTCATTCCTGAACTGATGTCAGTTTGCCCTCTTACAGCCCATGAGAACCCTACTTGAGTGTGAAGAGCTATATAGCTGCTACATTGGGATCAGGTGCAAATTCAGCACTTATTAAATGCAGGACTATTCAAGTCATTCCAGGTTATTATTGAAGGTTTACAAACCTAAATCTCAGCGCCTCAGTACTCTAACATTACAACAGGAAAAAAAAGAAAAACTAACCAGAAGAACTATCTTTATAACTTCAGGTCCCCAAAAATCAATTGTCTAAAAGATTTCTGAAATGCCAGGGAAATGGGTTAATTAATCTGCCATCAAATATAACAACACATATTAATAACACTGCTCTTTGAAGGTTATGAGTACTGAAATCTGTCATCTAGAAAAGTCAGTGGAAATGTCTTTATAGCTAGTCCATGATTACTCACTTTGGTGCTAAGAGCTGTATTTGCCTTTGAGTTAATCATGCAACATTCCCATCTCTGAGCAATACTGCTGCCCTATATTCATGTCAAAAATGCCTCTAGCCATGGTACCACAGATGAGGCTTTCTCCATTGTGAATATATTCGTGTATGTACATATATATATATATGTATATACTTGGGTACACATATATTTGTCTCTAGATGCTATACAAGCAAACACTGAATCTCCTGTGTTGAATGAAGACAGGATGTCAAAGTCTGAGCAAAACCTAAGCAAACGCAAAAAAAAAAATTCCAGTTTTTCACAATTTACAAAACAGCCATATGAAGATGCTACTAGCACATACCTTTTTGGAATGTTCAGGCTGATTCAGCATTTTTTCAGCATCTTCAAGCCAAGCTTGCAGACCTGCCACAGTGCTGCTGTATCTGTCCCAATTAGCAATTACTTCTTCCAGCATGCTTCTTACACTTCTCACCTCTACTGAGAGGTTCCTCCACTGAGCTGTGGTGTCACTCATGAATTTCATCACATTCTCAACTTCTTCCACTGAAATACAGGAAAGACATTGATTATTTTGTTTCATTACCATTTCTGTAAAGATTAATTTTATATCATGCTTATTCACTGTCATCAGGGAATGTTATTTTAATGTAACTTCTATTTCAGTAGGCTTTTAAATACGAATGTTCAGTTCATAGACCAATTTTAGCACAAGATCATGACTGAGAAATTAAATGTGTGAATTAAAGACTTAGGAAAGTACATAAAATGAGTGTTAAATTAAAACAGTAACACTGCATATTGTGTGTGGTGTCCATTTCAAATCTGCAATAAAAGAAGTCAAGAGACAGACTTGACTTAAAAATAGCAGTAAATGGGAGTTGCATAATATAAAAACACATATTATGTCTACATTGAAAAGTATGGAATGAACTTCTGATCTTCCTGCCATTGACTTTGAAACCAAACTGCTGCTAATTTTTGCTATTTAACTTTTAGCATTTTCCACATGGCAAGAAAGGAAAAAATGTGTCCTCATTCCAATGGAAAACAAACAGAGAGAAGAAAAAAAGGGCAAGAAAATGCTGAGACTTCAGAAAAGATGCAGAATATATTTGTTTTAAAGAGTTTTTAGCCAATTTGAACTGCTATTGCTGAATTCATATATGTTAGTACTTGTTCTTTAGAACAGAATTTGCTACTGGATTTTATTAATAGCATTGAATAAGTCTCTGATTTTGTTATTTGTAAGAATACCTTGGAAAAATGTTTACTTTTGTAAAACTTGGATGTCACTATCAATTGAAATTTCACAACAAACAAAAGTATCCATTTCCTCCCCCCCTTAGCAGCAGCTGCAAAAATCCTCCAAAGACATTATTGTGCTATGATTAAAGTGATCTCATGTCTGTAATTATCTAGGTCAAATATTGCCCTCGAATTCTCACTGAACTCAGCAGCATTCAAGAATGACAGGAGGCAGCTGTTGAACCAGCTATATGTTTTTTCTCATGTATGTCCATACTGCAACTACCATTTGAGTTCCTCTTACAGGTTTTCAAACTTAATGAATTACCTCCAATAAACCAAAGGATGATTTTGCAACTACAATACTGGGACCAACTCCCAGTTGTCTTTTTCTTTTAAATTAAGCGAAGCCAGGGAGTATTTCCAGGCACTAGAACATGATTTTCCCTACTCCTAATCTGGTTTCTATCACAGTTTTTCATCCCAAATTAACAACACTGAAATAATCCAAGAGTTAGCATGGACAATGGGCTTTTCCCAGGAGGAAGTCTGAATCTCCTCTGAAGATTCAGAAGCAGCAGGCTGCTCTGGACCAGGTGCCCACATACTAGTGACAAAGAAATATAGACCTTTACCTGAGCCATTTGCTTTGGCATACATTTCAGCTGCTCGTTTCAAGATCTGGTAGGTAACTTCATACTGCTCAAAGAACTTACTATTTTCAATCACAGACTGAAAAGAAGAAAACATCATAACAGATAAAATAAAGATGGGTATTAGGATTAGCAATAATTTATATAAAATTACATCAGGACACTGATGACATTTAACTTCATTATTCCTCCATTCATACTTTCATCATTATAAAATAATATTTTAAATACCCTAATTATAAAACAGCATAAAAATGTCACCTTTTCAATTTAATGGTACAGCAGAGTATATAATTTCAAATACAGATTTACTTACTTTCCACAAGGAAATGTTATTTGAAGTTTTCTCATTTGCTGTCTTGCTGGAAATCACTAGCATATGATACTTAGAATATACAGAAACTGAGTAACTAACAAGTTGTTTAATGAAAACTGTTTTACCCTCAAAACTAAGTGACTAAGTGGAATAGTTTTAATAAAACAGAAATTTTCCTCCATATATGTCACCACAAAAATCAAATCCAATTGTTCCTGTACTAAGCCTTTGCAGTAAGACAGGTTACACCTTAACAGATGAAAAACTTTTGCTTTATTCTTCAATTTTTCTTTACCTCCTTTGCAACTGCCAAAAAGTAAGATCATGGAAACACTGCACAAAGAGATGCTGCTTTTCCAAAGTGTGACACAATTCTGTTCCTTTGTGAGTGATGGTTTAGCTCTGTGATGTGTTAAAGTGCGATGAATAAATTATCTGGAAATATTTTGGTAAAAAATTTATGCCTCTGACATTTATGCCTCCTTATCCCTTATGGCAAATGAAATTGACCTTTTTTTACATGTCTTTCAGAATGTTATTTCCTTTAAGTGCAATACAAAATTATAGCTCTACATTATGCAAGCACATTATATCTTGCATTACCAGTGTTAAAACAGGAAGAGAAAAGTAGAGTTTGGAATGGTTCTGTAATTTATGTTACATCTCATCCCTCCCCAGCTACAGACTACAAAATAAAGGAATGCATACCCCTACATATGTCTATACAAGGTTTGGAATGCTAGAATAGACAAAATCAGGCAAGTGTGATTTTGATTAAACCAGGTTGCAAATAAAGTCCATGTTCAATGTATTTTAAGCAGGAGAATCAGATCTTGTGTGTTCATAAACCCATATTATATAACATGAAAAATGCACTTAAAAATAATTCTGCCAGTATATAACTAAACCCTTCTATTTAAAACCTTTGACAGTTGCTATGTCAGGTTACAACAGCTTTCTAGTAGATAATTTAGAACTGTTTTTATAACTAAGGAAACTAGAAGTCAAGAACAATCATAATTTTTCTCTGTTCTCCTGTTAAAACAAAATCTGCCATGTATGAAAACCTACAGGCTTTATCATGAATTGTGTGACAGACTCATGATTTCGCCTTTGCCAAACCCATGCAGACATGTTAACCTGAACCAAAACCTCCAAGACTTCACCTGAAAGAGCAAAAAAACTCATATAACAATGATATCAAGAGCTATCTGAAATGTTTTCAAAAATTAAATAAAGATATTTTACTGATTAATATTGTCTACCATCTGACAAGACTCCTTGAAGAAAATAAGCAGCTTTCTCAAACCAGTGTAGCATATGATGCTAAAAAAGTGCTAACACAGCAGTGCTACAACACATTTCCATGGGGTAAAATCCATGGATGACTGTACCTAGTATCTCCATTACAGTGGAATTTGGTACAATTTATTATTCAGGTTGATGGTGTGCAAGTCTGTGCTGACCTTTACTTCCGGTGTATGTCAGACGGGTGAAAAGATGCTAAGATTAAGTAAAAATCACCACTTTTATTTTTAAGCTACAGTACATAAATATTTTCCAGGCATATGTTCTATCCAGATCCTAATTACGCATGTTCCTAGAATGCTGACATTCCCCAGTCTGTTTTGGCAGACAAACAGACTTACATTTTTATCTCCTGCTAATATAATCACTCTGACTATAAGGTACTGACTACAGCTTTCCTATGTAAGACTCCTAATATACTGGAAGAGTATTGTCTTTTTCTTTTAAATTAAGCGAAGCCAGGGAGTATTTCCAGGCACTAGAACACGATTTTCCCTACTCCTAATCTGGTTTCTATCACAATTTTTTATTGTAAGAGTAACACTTGTCCCTTAGTCCTAGAAAACTGGTCCCAGGTAAGCCAAAGCACATCAATCCTCTTTCCATCACATCTTGAAGGAGCAGGAGTCAAGGCCATTTCAAGAGTGAAAATGAGATTTATTTATCTTCTTGTCCTGATTTCCTCATTTTGATGTTATACAGTTTCAAAAATAATGCAAGGAAGCATCTTCCTTCCCTAAAGACCACCTCAGCATCAGTGGTGTGAATTACAAGAACAATTGAGGCACTTGCAAACTAATATACAAATTAATAACTTCATGTTCCTCTTAAAGGAAAAAAAAAATAAGAAAGTTACTAAAAAACCTTAAAAGTTCAAGCTACCACTTTTTTATTATTTCCCTTGTCACCTTTTAGTAGTGTTTTTTACAGTCTTAGAGAGTAAAAAAATGGACTACAGTCCTAGTTATTGCACATCACTCCAGTGAACTAAGTTAAATCAAGTAATTATCTGAAGTTTGTAAAGCTTGTCTATAAAAGTAGGTTAACTGACTCTTGAATTTTTGTGTGTCCCTAACTGCTAGAGTTTAAACACTTTGAAGAGTGAGAATTTCACTCAAATTTCACTGAGTTTGAAATTTTCTTTTCAAAAAAGTGGGGACATCAGTAATTTTCTCTGCTCATTGACCTGGCTCTGAATGGTTCTGTAGCTGCATTATTTTTTTCAGACTTAATTTTTGTGTGCAAGTTTCCCCATATGGATTAGATAGAAGGGAAGAATATATTTAGACCAACCCTGCTTTTGAAAGAATCCTTCATGCCCTAATGTAGAAGTGCAGCAGTACTATCATTCTACCTACACTTGGCACTGCACGTGTGAATTTAAAAAGATGCAGCAGCGTAACACTGAAGAAGAAATTATCAATGAAGACTTGTAAGTCAAGAGTTTCTGTTCCTTAACATTGTAAATGGCTGATGCAGAGCTGGAGCAAACTCTTTCCAGAATAGAAATTTTAAAAAAGGGTTTAATATACTAATGCTGAGTAGGAAAAGAAAAATCATTCTTTAGAAGAAGAAAATTAATCCCCTATAGGTATATTATATTAAAAAAGTATATGAAGGTAAAATAACATTCTTTTTTATTTGTCTTTTGGAAGACTCTAAAAATATCGTGTGTGAATGCATGCCAAATGCCTCCTCTGTCTTTAACTCTTAAACTGTATAGAGTCACTATAAAGTGCTTCTATCCCAGTGTAAAAGAAGAATAAATTAATTTCTCTGGAATTGCTATAAAAAGGAAGCAAAAATCTAGGATTTGGAACCTCCAGACATGCTTGCTAAATTAATCACTGGACAGCAGCTGGAATAATATTTCTCTTTTTCAAAAAATAATGCAAAGAGAATAATTTTTACTTTTAGCCTTTTGACTAAAGTTCCTCCATGGGGAAGACAGATTGACCTCTGAAGATATATTTCATAGGAATGCAGTCAAAGTTGATGACTGACAAATCTGATATCTGTGTCTGCTCTTTTATACAATTCTAGAAAATTTAAATATGAAAATTTCAAGAATGGTTATAAAAAGAGGACAACCCCAACTTACAATATAATTTTGAAGAAGCAGTTCCACGGACTCTCGCCTTCCGTATTTGATAATCCATGATTTTAACTTTGATTCTGCAAAGACTAAGAGTGACAGCAGACGGTACTTCAGTTCCAGAAACTCCATCTTCAACAGATGGAGCTCAGATGAAGAGACAACAAAATTAAACCTATAAAATGAATCACAGTATAATATAATAGAGCAATATTCATTTTTGCAGAAGACACTGAAAGCAGTTTGGATATTTTTCTAATCTTTCACCTCATTAAAATCTACAAACATTTAATTATGTGTGATGATATTCTAATGACTGCTCTTGAACAATAAACTAATTACATTTCTTTTTAATCATAGAAAACATCAGTTCACTTCTGTTATTAAGTTTTGCAAAGTCATTTTTCTTTTCACATACATCCTGGCTGTTATATAACATTTCTTCCAGGGACAAGTAATAACAGCATCACTATAAAAAAAGTATTCCTATCCAAAATTTATTGCTTATTTTGATTCTTATCAATCTTAAAAGCATCAGGTTTTTCAGTATATTTTTATGTATAGTCTAGGAGGTTTTTCCATCCATCCATCCAGTTTGCCACTGAGAAATGTAACTAGACAATGATCTCTGCATGAACAGATAAAAAAAGCAAACAGGCTCCCCTTCATGCACGGAAGCTTTTCATTTCAGATTGAAAGCCTTACCTGTCTGCCATATCCTCTAACTGGTCATGTGGAACAGGCACGCCATTAACAGACCTGGTCCTGTGGATCTCGTGGAATGCCTTTTTGTGACCATCTATGTTTTTCAGCAGATCCTGATTGGATTTTAAGAAAGAGAGAGATATTGAGAGAGTGGGGGGAGGGAGGAGAGGGAGAGAAAAGGCTCACAGTAGGCTATCTAACTAATAAGCACAGTTTTAAGCTGGCTCTGATGACTCAATGTAGTTAACTATTTGATCGTGCTCTCACATTTCCATATGCAAGGTAGCGCACACCACATAAGCATTTACAGCAACTTAAACGTTTACACAGGGAACTCCCTTATGTGAAGCTCTGTTACAGCCATGTCGAACAATTATGAAAGATTTTAAAACAGGATACACTGCAAAAGGTTTAACAAAACAAGAACCCTTAACTGTATTAAATAATCTCTGAAAGTCAGTCTGCCAGTATGCTAACATCCCAAAAGCATAATCCTCCTAAATTTACTCTTTAAATCTTTATAACAGATACTAACCTTTGCTAAGTATAGACTGAAATTTTAAGCAACTGATCTGCTCTGCTATATATAGGAAGAAAATCTATAGCTCCTTCTCTAAGTACATATTCCATATTTAGTAAACTTTTCGCTCTCTCACCATCAAAAGACTTCAGGATGGCTGTCTCAGCCCTGCACGAGCGACTGCGGAATGTGGTACCCGACCTGTATTGCTGCGATCTGAACCGTAGCAGTGCAAGCCCTACGGCAGAGCACACTTCAACTGTAACTAAGCAACACCGCTTCAAACGGCTTCCTGGAGATTACATATTGAAATGAATGACTGGCAGCAGTCTTTGAAGAGATACTCTTAGCAGTAACACGTCAAGTCCCCGGAGAGCAGCTGAGAGAGCACGGAATGGTGGGGGGTTTTTCACTGCAGACAGACAGCTGCTAGCACAAGGTGCTCAGAAGCCTGCCAGCAAAGATCGTACAAAGGTTCCCCCTCTCTCACCTCAGGGAACAAAATGCAGGCTTCTGCACAGGTCCTCCATAAGTATTTATTCCTACGTGCCAAGGAAGGGCTTCTCCCCAGCCAAATCTCGGTGCTTGCACAGGAGGAATCAGTGGAAATTCTCTGGCTCAGCTCACTAAATGGCCCCACTATCCCCATCAACCCGCCTGGGTTTTCATTGTTTTCTGCTTCAGCCAACACCTTGCTGTGAAGAGAAATGAGCTAGGCTTTCTCAGATGCAGGTGATATGCTGATTTTACCATGCTGAAGACTCCTGACTGACATAGTCTCACATAAAGGGAAGATTTGGAACAAATATCTCAGCTGTGTTTGAGACCT
This sequence comes from Agelaius phoeniceus, assembly GCF_051311805.1. Classification (NCBI taxonomy): domain Eukaryota; kingdom Metazoa; phylum Chordata; class Aves; order Passeriformes; family Icteridae; genus Agelaius; species Agelaius phoeniceus. The sequence continues at coordinate 60,070,571 of NC_135267.1, forward strand.
TGACATACAAGGGATGCAAAGGATGCAAATGGATGCCCCTAACATGCACCCCTAAATGGTGAGTCAAAACAAATCACAGTAGTTTCATCCAACATCAACAGGAATCATGAAAACTTATATACAGCATGCTCATAAAATGAAATCCTGCTCTGGGAAATGACCCTCAGCAAGCACACACATTGCCCTTAATTCCTGGATCTCAGTAGCAATAGCAATTAAAATAAGCATAGGTGCTTGCCTGATGGTGCAAGGTTTGTCCAAATAAGCTTGTACATTTTGTACTAAATTCAATTAGGCCATAAGCTATAAAGTTCACTAAAATAACCCATTGTCAGATGAGACAAAGATAAAAAGGAAGCAATGATGTCATCGGAACAAATCCAAACAAACAAACAAACCAGAAGGCCACAAGGACTGAAAAAAATACATGAATGCATTTCTGGTACTATTCAGTAGCACATTTGGATTCATCAATTCAAATACGAGCAACAAAACAAACTCCAGGAACAGATATAATTATATATACTTTTCTTGAAGCTTTTTGCATCCCACTCCCATGGGAAAACTCCCCTGGCACAGATTAACCTAAATCAAAGTTTATTTGTTGGCATGGAAATCCCTCACCACAGCATTTCTGATGCAAATAAAAAATAGTTTAGGGCACACTCTTTTGTACTTCTTATGAATGTATCAAAAGGAGGTCTACAGTGTTCACATTCTAAGAACAAAAGAGTGTTTGATTTGTTAATTTTCTTTTAAACAAATGTCAAATCCTATAAATCCTGAAATCTTTGATGCTACCTAGAAATTAATGAAATTTAGCATTACAAGAGATAAGAACCTGAAAAAATCTGTATCTTCCTTAAAGATTTTAATTTTTTTTAAATTTAATTAGTTACTACTCAAGTTAGAAGAGCTACAATTGTTCTAATAAAAAGGAATCAGGTGACTATGAAACTTCTCAGCTTTTCATAATATAACATTGCTTTTTGATGAAAAAACCCTACCCATATCCAAAACACAAAAAATAACAAATTTACAAAAAAAGTTTTAATATAGTAGTGATAGAGGAGAAAAAAAACAATATAGCCTCAAGTACTGCCTTTCTCTACAGCATCTTTTCCCTTTCATTTACTGGTTCAGTTTCTTTTATCATCTCACCAGCATATTTTTTCACCAATATATTTTTCTCACACATATTATGCAAATCCACAGAAAAAACCTCACTGCTTTGGTTTTAAATGAGAACTTGGACTCAGCATAGAACGATGGTACAATTATTTACATTCATCTGGAAAATTTCCTGTTTACCACAGCATGCTATCTGCCATCACAGATGGCTATCATGCTATCTGTCATCACAACACTATCAAAATTCACTGCATTCTCATTTTCTCCCCCCATGAATGTCACCTGCACTGACTATCAGCACAGTTAGTGCATTTATTCCCTTTTTCCTGTTTCACCCAATTAGTTCATACTGGTTGAACAACGCACCCAATATTATGAACTCCCTACGGAATTTTACTGTAGAAATTAAAATAGTAATACCTGACCTACTTCAGGTAGAAGAAGCAAAAACTCTTGAAAGCAATTCTGAATATCGGTTGCAAGATACACAGAGACCACAGTTCAAATCACCATGACAAGACACCAACATTTAGCCACCACCAGGACAACACAACCCACAGAAAGTAGAAATAATTATTGTTGCAGAGTATGGATCATTTAAAGCTGTGAAAACAATGGAGGGTAACACACAGAACTAATGCATTCCCATCTACCTTATGTTGTTCAAGCTTCCTGTGTATTGTGTTTGCTGTTTCCTCATGAGCTTGCTGAACGGTTACTTCTTCCCTCAGAGCGGCCTCTGCCCTGTAAAGCCAAGCACCTATGGTACCCAAAGGTGCAGGAAGGGATTTATCAAGGTGTATGTGCCAATCAAGCATCTAGGAAGTAAAAGGAAAAGGACTGAAATTCCTCTCTTGCTAAAGAATACAAATAAGTACATTTATAAAAACCATACTTTACACTGTAAAATCAAACCCCCACATAACAGAGTATAATTGAGACATTAGTCTAGATATATTATTCCACATGAGTTTGGAAATTACAGCGTTCTCGCAGGCAACAATATCTCTATAAGAATTTGTTGATTTATGTATTTCCCTTTCTGAATAGTAATGGAGTAACTGGAACAACTGAGAATCAAAATACCTGGAATTTCATCAGTTAATATGCACAGAAAAGGGATACAAGAACTTCTTCTGCCAATGTAATTTAAATCACCCTCCTGTATAAAATCTTTATATCTCTACATTGAACATACTTTTTATGTGCAAGATTCACATGAGTCTCAAAAGACTGTGGAGGGGAGAATATAGCAATAAAACACTGTGTCTTATTGGCAATGCCAGTTATGAGAGTAAAAACATCATGAAAATTATGTGAAAACTCCAGAATAATTTTAACCAGATCCTCTGTTAAATACATGACATAAAAAAAATATATTTATGCAGTATGGATATACACTAGTAATCATGTCTTAATAACTTTTAATTTGGGTCAAACAGTATCATTTGCTTAGGATTTTTCATTCAGTTGTCTGAATACTCACATTAATTTATTACTATTGAAAATAGGTCAAAAATAGAATTAAAACCTAATTTATTGGTAGCATATTCAGTATTACAAGATTTTTTTTAGTTATACTAAAAAATGCTATATTGGAATTTCTCAAATAACTAGCAATTGACATTGGAACACTGGGTTTGGAAGTGGCATTGTGTATGCTTTTCTTTCTATCAACAACCTCTTTAACTTGGCTGAACACAGTTACCACTCTTTCAAGTAAAGGGAAATCTCCATGTATTGTCCTTTTCTTAAAGTTCACATTCTATCTTTGAGCAATATTAAAGATGATAGTGCAGTAAATATTCTCAAAACAAATAAAAAAAAATTCAGCAGTGCCAGAAATTTGGTCCACTTTTAGGTTCCTAATGCCCATTTCAATCAATAGCAAACAAGTGTTTAAAGGATTTCAAATTCCACCCTTCATTTAATAAAAAAAATTCATAGCACAATGACTTTCAACTTACCCTGGAAGTAACTCTCTCCCATGCTTGCTTCACCACAGCTTGATCAAGTGATAATTTACCATCTTTCCTTACTGATTGGGTTGCAAGTTCAAACTGTTTCCTTTTTACCTCATATTGTACTCTGAAATGCTTATATGACTGCACAAAGAGAAAACCAAATCAATTGCATTAGAGAGTGAAGGAGTTAAATTCTTTAACATTTATAAAGTACCATAACCTATGAAAATTTTGTACTGATAGCTGTCCTTTCCCAAAGAGGAACAGCACTTAACTTCTATATTTACTTGTATATTTTTTATTTATATATAGATTGGACTTTTGCATTTCCCTTCAGCTATCAGGTGCACAAACCATATATGAAATAAGATAATAATTGATGAGATAAAACTACAACTGGATTTAATGCTACTTGGGACAGTGGCTGCATTTAGAGAACACTCAAGTTTCAGGAGAAAATTTAGGCCAAATTTTGTATTTCTGATTTAGACATTAACCTTTGAGAGAGCGAATGAAAATATAACTCTATGTCCTGTCCTCTCCACCTGTGACCTCATCCAGCCTTCAGCCATACCTCCTATCTGAGCTAAATCATGCAGGATCTGGAGGGATGGCACAGACACATGCTCCCTCCTAACTAGGACAGTCCCTCTTCACACTGCTGGGAAAAGCTCTGTGGTAGGCAAACCATCTGTGCACTGTCCTACGTAGCAAGGCTGGAGCTGGCATTATAACTCCTCCACCAATAACAGGCAAGGCACTTTGTGTCCTTATTTATTTAAACAACATTATAGTGACTCTCATATGTACAGATTGCACAAAATACTGCAGTACCTGTTACACATAATGATGACAAAGATTTGTTATCATACACAATTTCCCTGCTGCTTACCTGATACTTCTCTTGTAAGCTTGTTTCTGCCACCTGTGCTCGGGCTATGTCTCTTTCAAATTGTTCTGCCCACACTTTTAGGTCTCTTAGCACCAGTCTGTCTTCCTTCTATGATGTAGTACAACCACACATTAAAAAAAAACCCTTTGCAGCCTTTTAGTAGAGCTGTCAGATGCAGTCCAGAAATTAACATCTCTGTAGCAATTCAAGGTCATTAGTTGTAGTGAAAGCAAATGTGCCCAATTCTCTTATCATTTCCCTTCTTGCAGTCTAACTGAAAAGCATTCTCTCAGTATGAGAGAAGTCACCAGCTAGACATGAGTCTTACAGGAGTGAAATCATGACAAACAGACATGGTAGAGTCAGAGATATCAGCAGTTTTCTTCTGATGTTAAATTAATACAAAGTTCTTTAAAGATATCTTACCAACTAATTTTAGTCTTCAGCAGATTGGCAAAGTCAATTTTCAGTTAAAAAGTTAATTGAGCAGAGACAGGAGAGGATTTTTTAATCTTTTACCACCATTGTATTAGCTGGTCTGCTATTGCTGAAAAGTTCTTGTCTGATTGACTTCAGAGTAATCTTTGACATAAAGCTCCAAGCCCAGAAGTTAGCAAAATATTTAGAATAATTTAACATGGAAAATGAAAAGAAAGAAAGAAAGAAAACCCAAGTATTTTAAATTTCTTTTCCTTCTATGCCATTTTATGGCTTTAAAGAAAAGCATATTTGTTTTTACCACTTCAGTCTGTCATGGTGCTGCAGCTTTGTAAGGCTGCAAAGTTTTCTGTAGAATTCAGTGACCTGGCAATGGACAGAAAAACACTAAAGGAAAGTCTCAGGTCTGTGAGCATGTTATAAGCAAAAGTTATCAGGAAACAAAGTATTCTGTGCACTGTGTAAGAAGGCTGGTCAAGGAGGATACAAGTGTCCCTCTCAGATTTCCAAATAATGAACCAGATGTGCTGGCTGTTAATCATAAGCTACTTTTTGAAACCAAAGAAGCCTTATCACTGTAAAATTTGTCAGAAACAGACAAACAACAAATTTGTCTATTACAGAACAAATGCATCTTACATCTCATCATATAAGCTAATCACCTAAAATGAGTCACACTTCAAGCATTACATGAGAGAAGATAAACTGGACCATGGGATAAAAAAAAGAGTTGTCACTGACTGCATTTAAAAAAACATGGTACTGTCTGGTAAGAAATGAACCTGACAGGAGAAAGAAGCCAATTTATGGTTCCTTTCTTTGAAAGCTGCCTAAAATTTGTAAAATATAACTTCCCCTTAATAATTTTTAAAAGCTAAAGCTTTTGCTTTATTTCAGCCAAGGAAAGGACAGGTTCCTCAGATAAGAAAGAAATCTTTGATGTATTTCTACTAATTCTTTTACTGAGCCTCTGCTCAGAACACAGTTAGTTGGACGTAATTTGCACAACAGATTTGCAATTATCACAGTTATCCAGATAGCCAGGTAGCTGCAGTGAGGTTAACATGCTGTTAGAGCAGCTATGCTGGAATAAAGTTCTCTGCAGCTTGTGCTCCTGTCTTCTGACACACAGGCTGATACCTGAGAAACAGTACAGCACAGATACAACACCTCCCTGCTCCAGCTACCTGTAATACTGGGCTTTCCTTGGTGTGCCAAGAAGCCAAAACTCCCAGCACATCCAAATTTTCAAATCATTTAAATATAGAGAAGGAAAATAAAATTTCTATTCTCCTTGTTTGTGTGAATATTACATCAAGATTCTTTAAGAAAAGCAGCAAATTCATGACTACCCCCCTGTGAGGAAGATCATAGAATAATTTAGGTTAGAAAGGACCTCTAAGATAATCAAATCCAGCCAAGTAGAATATAAAAAAGAGCATCTTAACTCATTCAGCCATGAAGAAAGAACTTGGGTATTAAATTTGCTCAATTCCTAAGAAGCTATAACTTTAGTGAGACTATTGATATCTCTATTAGTATTTAGCTGCCAGCTCCATAAAAGCAATACTAAACTTTGCATCTTAGTGGATTGAAAATACTACAGCAATCTCACTAACTGAAAATTTCAGTAAGATATTATTGATTGAAATGATGAAGGGAAGAAGCGTGCCCCAATGCTCTGTATATTACTTCTAATTCACACTATAAAATTCAGTTTCATAAAACACTGTTTCATATTCCTCATATTACTTAAGGTAAGACAGACAGAGCATCTATAGGCCTGCAACTGTTCATACAGTAATCTGAGCAAAGCAGGTATTTTGCATGATTACATCACTAGTTTAAAAATTTAAATTTAAAACCCATTCTGACCAAATGTTTCTGAAATAGAGTATCGCTGGGATTAAGAATACCTTGATGGTACCTGAAGATAACACAGGAACAGCTTCACCTCTCTCAGACCACATATGGTTTCTCTGATACTAAGTAAAGAGGTAGCATTTAGCCTTCTGCATTTTAAAAAACTATAAATTTAAGCAAATTTTGATCACTTTAATTGCAAAAGATGTGGACGCTTTAGCAACCACCTAACTAGATGCTATAAATTACATTGTGTAACAATGCATGATGAAACTTTTATTTATTTATTCATATGTTTTCACAGGTGTCCAGTTCAGTAAACCACTTACCACCTGCAAATTAAATTCTGTGGTCCTTGGTTGATACTAAAGCACTTTAAAGTCTCAGTTTGGGAAATCAACAGAAGAGATTCACTTTCTTAGACAGCAAGGTACTTGTCATCAACACCCACCAGATTTAATGAGCTATCATTCTTAAAAAAAGACTTTCGTTAGTGTCTAGCATTCTTACTCTTAATAAAAAAAAAAATCAAAATTATATTCTCACTGATATGTAAACTATTTTCTAAAGTCTGGCCCTCTAAAGTAACATACAGATCAGAAGATAAATCACTAAACAGAAATTATCTAGAATAAATATAACTATTTGTGCTTTCTCTGGCATTAGGACCATTGATCTCTGATCCATCTATTTGAATTTATCTAAAATCCTGTGGTTCATTCAGTATGCTATTTCCAAGCAGCATTTCTAAATATTAATTTATCCTAACACAATTCCATGAACGTTCGCATATTTGTAGAGATGAACAGAATTGGAGCACTCAGCTGACAAGGAACATCAAAGAGGTATTTAGAGAGAAGAGTTTGAGTTCTGGTATGATAATGGAGTACACTTTAAATTTGCAAAGAAAGTTTTCAGCTCAGAATCAGTATTTTATTAACTGATATGCCAGATTTAATTTGAAAATTACATAATACAGAATACTGTAGGGTTTGAAGAGCTTAAAATATAATGAGAATCTTAATTATGGACTGGAGAGGAAGTATTTTGTTTAGTTCCCTAAGATGTAATTATAAACAAGGTGTACTGATCAAACTCTCAGGCACAGACACAATAGAATTTTCAACTATTACCTTTTAAATGAAAAAAAGCTTAAGTCTGTTTTTCAGGGACATGGAATCATTGTATTGCACATGCCCTGAGAAAATGAAGTCCCTTCAAAAACGTTTCTGCATAAATTCAACTGATTAAGCTGTTCATTTTGAAAACTCTGGCTTATATATATACAGGTTACTGGATATATATAGGTTACTGAAACTCACTCCCTTACAGCAGTATCACAGACACAGGGTGAAAGCTGAGCCAGGCATCACCTTCAGGGATGAACTATTAATGACTAGCTGCAGAAGTAGACTAAATCCCTGGAAAAGCTCAGAAAGCTATTTTTTCAGCTGCTGCTCAGGAAATTCCTCTTACACTGGGGAACTCTGCTGGCATAAAAATGTCAGAGATGACAGGATTATCTTCTGAATTACTTGCTCATCAGAGCACAAGAAGAGAAAGACTTTACATCAGAAATACTTTGAGGGGGTGAGCTTTAAGTACAGCTAAATTTATACCATGACAAGGAAATCGGCAGAGCTTTTACCACTTCAAATCTCCTCTGGCTTAAGTAATGTACTGGGGCTGTGTAAGGCTAAGGATTTATAAATTCACATTAAAGGTGCCCAAACTTGCTTGAATGGATTGAGAATATAGGAGTAATTCTGCTATCAATATAAATGGATTGAAAATATAGGAGTAATTCTGCTATCAATATAAATCTTTGCTTCAATACATCACTAGTTAGATATACATAATATGAGATGAAGATGAACCCTTGATCCTAGTAATTTTAAAATAATCTATTTAATAAATTTATTTAGAAAAAAAAATCCCAACCAAAACCCCCCAAGAATGTGGAATCTAGCCAATTAATTGGATCAGATCAAACTATAAAGACTATTGACTGACTGCAGTGACACTTGCTATTTATTTCACAATGTATTCACTTCTGCAGTCTTCCAGTTTCACCTCTGAATGCTCACTTCATATACTCTGTGTTAGGTTTCTCAACTTAGAAAATTAGAAGTAGCTAAAAGTCTAGGGTGGTTAAAAAAGTATATTTTTAAAAATATAATAATCTAGATAAAAAAGGAGCAGCACATCACACAATTACAAATGAATACTTTCCTTCCAACTCGCAAGCCACACACATCACTTACACAATCATACACTCTACTATCTACTCTATAAACCAAAAGACATAAAAATATCCATCTAAAATGAGATTAGATGTGTAGAAATATTGAACTATAATCTATTAATTTAATGTTTATATCTATACTTTAGAAAACCAAGAGCATAGTCTGAGATTTATTATTGGAATGTCGACTTTCTTTTCTATAATATTTCTGTGAAGTTATTTGCAAAATTAAGTGTTAGGCTGTTAGGGTCAGCTCATGTAAGAGAGCAGACCTAGATTCATCATGTTAATATATTGCTTTTCAGGAAAGATAAACTTAAGATTGGCAAACTAATATGCATTAAGCCCCCCAAAATCTAAAATCAAGTAAGTGCAAGATTAAAAAAAGATAACAACCATGAAAGGTCCAATCCAAGGAATTATTCTGAGCATACACCCTTACCTTAAATTTCATAAAAGAAATGACAAAAGTTGGGATTGCTTGAAGTTCCTAGCAATATGAAACAAATGGGAAAACAAGAAGCAAGGAAAAAAAAAAAGAAAAGAAGCAAAATAAAATAAAGCAAAGCAGGCAGAAAGTCCAGAGAGAACAGTAAGAGCCACACATGTAGGAATACAAGATGTACTTAGAACTATTATCAAGCTCATATGTCTGTATTATATCTAGTGAAGTAATTTTCATATTAGATTTGACTTCCAGATTGTTAGTCACTACATAATTTATTTTATATGGAAAACTAATTACTTTAGAGTCACTGTGTTTCTTTGAGATATGTTGACTACATGAGTTCATACATGTTCACAGCTGGTCCACATGTGAGAGATTAGACCCCTTTTAATTCTGAAAATGCATATGCAAATAGCTCCTCCCTCTGACCACAAATAAGGGATAAGTTTCAATCATTACTCCACTTCTTCCAATGCAAATTCTTTATAAACTGAGCATTAAATAAGAAGGGAAGATGAACAGGAATTTGTGTGGACAACACATCTTGAGGAAACACAGTGACTGCTGAGCTGGGTGGAGGTGGGGAAAGAGGGTTAGAAATCTCCTCTTGCCCTCCCTCTCCCTGCCAAAATTCACCCAGACACAGTCTGAAGCAGGATCCTTCTAACTAAATGTAGGCATCTGCAACAAGGATAGTCCCTTTTCACTTCTTCAGGCAAGGTAGATAAAACCAGCTGTATCTAGAATCTACTGTCCAACTTATTCTACAGCAGGCACTGTCAGGCAAAATATATTCTTAAACAAGAAATTCGGATTAGTCCAAGAGTTCAGAGGGCAAGAGTCTTGCAAGGTTCTCTCTCCCAGGTACCTGGATTGTGTGATAAGTATTTCTTTAGACTATACTTCAACAGGAAGACAGAGAGGCTAAAAATAGGAGGTTATACTGGTCATAAAAACAAAAAGCTTTTTAATCAACTGCAAACAATGTTTTATATATCATTACCTAAGGGATGGATTAATCTGACTCTGTTTTATCTCTGTTGAAATGCTCTGCAGCACAGGCTTCCAGAAGACTGTTTAAGACACTGTCTTAAGAAAGATGGGGAAGTGTTTATCTTTTGCTGACAACAGGTGGAGTGTTGTAAACTTTTTAGATTTTAAAGGTGAATCCTATTCTAAGTAACTAAACTAACCACGGACAGTAAAAAGGAACATAGCTCTTCCTCCAGGAAACAAAGAATGATTACATGAGAAATTTAGTGCAATGTCAAACTCCTACTTTCTTCTCAAAGTCTGGAAGTTACTGGTTTCTGCAGCATGACATGCAAGGGGTCAGCACTTCTACCAAAATTTATGTGGCTTGCTAGTGGAATATCTAAGAAGAGAAAGTGCTTCTGAGATCAGCACATTAGCATGTCAAATTGATTTGTGTTATTCTGCTTCCTAGTAATTCACATAGAATTCCAGATGCAACTCATTATGTGCCCTTCCATAACTCGTGTGCTGGCAAATCTGTGGGTAGAGCCAGAGACTGGTAGGGCATGGAATGGCTCAATCCTCCATTCTCCTGCATCATCTCTGCATAAAGCTTGGGGGAAGGGGGTGAGGTTGCTCCTCAAAACCCAATCCCAGCATGGCAGAAGGCCTGGCCAAGGCTGTTGGCAGCAGAAGCCGCCCTGTGTGCCATGGTATGAGGATGGAAGGACTGGCTCAGCCTGAACAGGCCACAGAACGAGACTTCAGTGCTCACTCAATCCCTCCAGCAGCCCCATTGCTAAGTGGGATGCTGAGACACTGGCACAAGTATGTACCCAGATTAATGCTGCAGGAAGGAAAATACTAAGTTCCAGTGCTCAGGCACTGGAATCAAACAGCAAAGCTACCGCTACCTTAGCCTCACACATTCCTTTCAAAGCTCTTTTCTACCTCTGTAGGGAATGCAGAGAAACACAGATAAAAAATTGCTTCTTCTTTCTCTCTTGCTGGGGCTGAGCAGATTGTCTCAGCAGTGCTTCCCGTGTTTGCCACGAAGAAAGCAAATCAGCACTGGGAAGTGAGTCATGATAACTTGGCATAGCTGAGCACAGCATTCCAGTGCAAAGCCAATGCACTAGAGCCTACACAAAACAGTTCCAATGAAAAAACATGATTGAAAACAATTCCTTTCAACAAAGAGTTAAACATCAGTGTGAAATAGAAAGGAACCTCTGCCAAAATTGTAAATGCCTCTCAAGCATAAAAGCCCAAAGACTCTACCTAAGCACTATCTTGGACCATTCTTGTTCTTATCCAGAAACCCAGTGTGATAGAAATATAAATGACACATTGCTTCAGGTAAGAAATTATTACAGTATCATTGGTGTTATGCTTAAAAACCTGTTAAGGAACTTTAGGATCCATTGGTTTTCTACTATTTACAATAACTGTTAGTGCTATTGTTTGCTCCTGCTACTTCTGAAAAGAGGAAAATATCTGCAAGATCACCATACTATTTTCTCCACCTACTGAACATCTGCAAGACTTATTCCTTTATTCTTGGCTAATCTTTCCCAGTTTTCTTAGTGTGCTTGTCACTTGAACTGGTCATCAAAAGGAAATATAATAAACCAAAAGAAAGCTACAAAATGTATTTATAAAGCCCTCCCTTCATTATAAACTGGCTTTATAGTTATGCAAGAGAAACTTACATCATTCTCTGGCACATCAGCCACTGTATGATGAGGATCAGGATAGTACTTCAAAAACTGGGCTACATAGGTCATGACAGACTTTTCATCTGGCTTTTCAACATCCACATCTAGACAAATAAAAACATGGAAAATTAAATTTTTAGCAGAATGGCATAAAATGCTGCTTAAAAATCTAGCCACAATGAATTAGTACATCTGGCTTAAGACATGCCAAGTAGTTAAAACTTAGTCAAGTTGAAAAATTCTTTTTCAGCTAAGTATTAGGTACCTTCTGGGTCAAGGAGCCTTGGGATTCCTAGTTCTGCTTCTGCAATTGTGAAGGCTTCTTCCAGGTTTTCTCTATTTGACCTTCCCCTCACTTTCTCCATGTCCACTAAATCTGGGCGGATAGCATGAATAACAGAATGAAATGCAACACCACTCCTCCAACTTTGTCCAAAATCTTTGATTTCAATTCCAACTTGCCTAAAAAATATGAAAGGGAAAGAAGTTAATAACAACATCAGGACGACATGAAATGGGGAGAGATATAAATGCTCCACCCAGGGGTTACCCATTATTAAACCTAAACCACTTGTTCCTGTAATGCCCAGTTAGGTCAACTGCAGTCCCATTTACCCACTGCATAAATTCATTTCTGCCTATGAAGATCCAAGTGTTTTTTATCATATACATGATGCATTTGTCTACAGTGGGCTTGCAAGTGCCAATAAGCCACAAAGCGATGAGCAATGGAGGGCCAAAGTTCTCAAAGGTGTTATATGACATACACAGAGTCTGTGGATGTACACACTTCCAATCACTGTTATCTCCCTCCCTATAAATCTCACTCCATCAAAACAGTTAAAACAGCTGCAGTTCAATTAGGTACATCAGTATCATACAAATAAAATTCAAAAAAACCTGCACTAACCTGTTATTTTTTAAAATGATAGCATGAAGAGCGACATCACCACAGTTCAGGGAAAACTACAGCACTCAAAGTTCTCTATATTCTTACCAAAAGAATGAATGATACTATAAATTCATATATTTAGAACACTTTATAAAAAAGTTTATTTAAAAATAAACTCAAATGATCCAGAAATAGCAATATACAATAAGAAAGTAATCAGAACTGAACTGCACTTCCAAATCACTGCTTCTTTTACCAGTAGTTCTTAAAGGTATGGTGATCCACAGACAGCAAGATAGTTTTTAACATGTTCTGAGCAACCAAGCATCCTTTCAGGACACTAAGACAGTCTTGCCATTGGGAGGTTCACATAACTGTAACTGAGGAGAGCTTCATTCAAATCTCACTGTGATCAGTGAAACACTTTCACTGACTTTAAGGAAGTAGCCCTTGCAAACAGTGTGAAGCAGGCCCAGGTGAAGTGTACCACTAGGCATCACTCAGCTTCTTTTGACATATTTTATCAACTCTTCCCAATAAAAATGACAGCTTAATTTATGAACCTATTTTTATTTTGTTTGTTTGCATGTCTGGAAATAGAAGCTGATCACATTCCATTGCCGGTGTCTTACCAACAACAGTGCAATGAAGAAATTCAAATTAGACAGCACTGCACTATAAATTACTGTATTCTACCCCTGCATAAGTCTGAATCTTTGCAATTACATTTATTTTCTCTGAGGCACCATCCAATAACTGACCACTTCCCCTCTATATTTTGCACAACTGATGTCTTGAAATAGCAGTGATTCTTTAATTTGAGCAAATAAATCCATGTTATTTTACATCTCTAATTTTCTTAGTGGAAGCTATCAAACTACTACAGTATCTTTGATATAATTTATGAGGGGGTTAATGCCTTTTTGAAAGCTGAAACAGCATGGGATAATCTTACAGAATAAAGGAAAAAATTCTTAAGTTAACTAGACATAGCAAAAAATAAGTCCAAAATAACTTGGATTAAGAAAAATGAAGATTCAGGGAAATTTGTGTAATAATATTTAAAATGTATCAAAAAACTACAGAGGGATATACATAACTTTTCACCACTTTCCTTTCAACAGCAAGTTGTTCCTCCAAGCTTTCACTGAGGAACGCTTAATCAGTGTGGTACTGGCAGTGCCACATCAAGTGTTTTGGCAGCAGGACTAATGCACTGTCATTCAGACATCTAATTCCCCTTTCAGCTCCTCATTCTGTCAGAGATAATCCCATTCATTAGTCACAAATTATAAAATACGATTGCATGCAAAATTAATGTAAATCATTAATTATTACTTGATTTGTTGTATGGTGGTAACATTTAGCAGCCTCAGCTGTCAAAAAGAATGTGGTGAGGGGATCTATAATTATATATAGAGGAAGGTACTATATAAATAAAGAGCAAAAGGATGATCCCTGGGTGAGAGAGCTTAGAATGTGAGCAAAAAGCTTTCACTTAAAATATAAAATCAGTTAATCTGTAGTTTACGTACTTTGCTGCTGTGTACTGTAACCATTTTAACAAAGCTTTCCTGGCACTTCCTTGGACCTTGGTTACCACCTTCCGTTTGCTTGGGGGACTTGCAGTTTCTGAACTGACAACACTTTCCACAGAAGAAGCACTGCTAGACAAGGGCTGCAGCTGTGGGAGGTTGCTTGTAAGCTCTTCAATCTGCAGGGGAAAAAAATGTTAATGAATTCTTTGTAGATAACCTTCTTGATTCACACCAGTTTCTTTAATAATCTCCCAATACAACTGTCTAAATAAAGTTGGGCAGAAGCTATAATTAACTGTATTTTATTGAAGCATACATTACAGGAGCTGTAGAAACGCTAATGTATGTGACCAGGTGATGGTCTTAAATTCAGAAGCACAAGGCATCTAACAATTATTGACTTCACACCCTAGAGCTAGAACAATATGCAAGTGTGTCATATTATCTATTACAGCCAATTATCACCAAAATAAAAGACAATACCTTACAGGTAGTTTAACTTCAGATTATAAAATAATCTACTAATTTCAGAAGAGTGTCATTGAATTAAAGAATGGCAGTGACCTCATCTGGATAGTTCTTTACTTCCTGTTGTACTGTACAGTACAACAGGAAGTAAAGAATGGCATAAATTCAATTGTATACAAAGGTACTAAGAGGTACTTTGGGATGAAATAGTGAATGTACTGCAGGCAAAGTGCATTAAAAGTGCTTGCTGAGGGTGTAGGATGATAATTATGCTTTTCATCAAATGAAAATCTTGATTAACTTGATTCTTTCAAGAACATTAATTTGACTAAAAATTTGGTTCCTTAACATGATAAAGCTATATCCAGAGGAAGTTTCAGGATTTTTTTTATGCTGTCCTCTTAAAATCCAAAGTTGTCACATCACAGAATGAGCCTGCCAGAATGAGAACCACAGCTCTTATGGATTGCTGCTTTCAATCATGTTAAAATTATGTATCTGCCTGTGAGAAGTAAAGGTCAAAAAATGACAAAAATGATGCAGAGAACTAGAGTCTCACTAAGACTGAGAAACACGTTCTTCTTTCTTCATTTCAATGAGCTATAAATTAAAATGTCAATATCATTCTGACTAACTTTTATTCTGATGAACTCTGAACTACAAGGCATCAAAGTGGTTGGTGCTGAGGAGAGCAGCATCCCTGAGACATCACCAGGGAGCCAAAGAACCCCATAAAGAAGAGCAATAAAACTAGTTGTTATTTTGAGTGTTGAACAGTGACTCACTTTGTTAACCCATATGGACAGGATTTAGAAGCCAGTTTTACCTCCCACCTAACTTCAACAGAATGCAAGTGATTTTTCCTCTACAAATTCAACCCTCTCTCAATATACATGATTCACAGCTAAATTTCATCCTTTCAAGTACCTACATCTGCCAGTGAAATCACCATGTTTACATATATGGTCTGAGAATAATTACTGACATCCAGTGCACCATAATTAGATGTTCAGCGCAGTCTGCACAGAGGTTGCTGAAGATACTTGTACCAAGAATCCACAATTCTATTACTTTCCACTTTTGCCATGTTGTATTCTTTACAGAAAGCAGAAGAATATGTTTCAGTGATGAAGGAACTCTGCTCTAGGTAAAGACCAATCTATTCCACAGACAAGTATCTAATTTTATGCAATGTGAAGCACCATCACTTGTTGGTTTATTCAGGATCAGATCCTCAGCAAATGACAAAGTGACTTAGCTACAGTGAAAGACTGGAACTACATCAGTTCATATAAAGTGATGATCTGAACAATTGTTTGAGCAAGTGACTCTGCAGTATAAAAAATGTAGTACCTGAAAATATAAAATTATGGTCCACACCAAACCAAGCACAATAGAAGGTCTGCCATCAGCAATATCAGTTGAGTTTATGTTGACAAGTTTAATCTGTACAAAAAAGAAAATGTGTTACTATCTCACACAATATATAGCAATTAAGAAATGCATTTCAAATAGGTTCTATATTTGAAATGCATTTCTGCAATCAAACAAGATTCGCAAGTAAAAAATCCCAAATATTCAATAGTGCAATTTCACATTTAGACAATTATAATTTCACATTTTAGAAAGATTTTGTAGATAATGGAAAACTTTTAAGACTGATCCATGCTATTATATGTAGAAAAAATAATTTCAAGCAGAAAGAAAAATAAAAATTAGATAGAAACACTGTACAAACCGGAGATCCTCTGTATACGGACTAGCATGGAAAGCAAAAGGAAAAATATGACACAAAAATAAACTTTAAATGATTATTTTTAGGTAAATGCATTAATCCATTTTTAATGTAAAGAAAGCACATTTTTGGCCTATCTTGCAATAAAATTTTATCAGGAGAACAAATTAAATACTCTGCAACAGATTTTAAATTATGCAGGGGTTTATCAATAAAGTTCTAAACCATGTGTAATGAAAAAAGAAAAGTGAGTTTAAAAATAAAAATGTAAAAAGGAAAGGGGTGGAAAAAGCATAAAAAAAGAAAAGGGAAGAAAGAATACTAGGGTTCTCCTGCAAAGAGCGTTTTATTGTAAAGGATATCACAACCACTGATTAAGGCCCCTTTGTGAGACAAGCGTAACAATAGCTCTTTTAAAAATAGAGTGGGAAAAAAATCAGTTGTCCAAGGTCAAATTAAGTTTTTCAACAGAAATGGGAACAGATTTCATGACTATTAACTCTCAACTGCTAATCTACAGTCTGAATAAAATATCACCCTAAAATAAATTCATAAGATAGATGGAAATAAAGAGGGAAATGCATGATAAAGAAAAAAACATGTAGATAATGCTCTAGGAAATGAGATAAAAGAAGTAATATTGGAAAGTTAGCATGTTAGAACTATATTAGTACTTATTTCCTCAGCAAAACTAAGAGTCAGACACCAATCATGATAAAAATATGAATGACTGCCAAAGTGCCCATCTACTACAAACCTGTCCAAGGACAAAGGTTGTAGATAAACCTTGGTGAGCAGTCTAAGGAAAAGATGGAGAATGACTTCAAGCGACCTCATTTGTCTCTCCAAAACAGAGAAAAAAAACTGCATTTCTCTGAATAAGCAGTTGGAAATCCAGTAGATAATGTCAAGTGCAAACAAAATGTTGTCCAGACCTCTAATTTTTTTTCCAAATTAAATCTGCACAGGCTGCTTTGGAAGAGGCAGAGTAGAAGTCCCCATAGTTCACATTTTTAATCCTCTCCACCAAGAAGTCGACAAAACTCCAGGAAAATTGGGATTACTAGTTCCTTCACCAGTCAATAAGGAAAATTTTCTATTCCCTATCTTAAAAAAATATACCTCATTGTCTCAGCTGGACCAATTCCAAGAAAATATTTTCTTTTTCTAGAAAGTGAGGTAATTTTAGTATCTATTACAAATCAAAAGACTTACAGGGACTCAGCTAAAGCTTCTGATTAGGCTACTGTTCAGAGAAGCACAGTCTATCTGGTCTAGTTATTGAGTTACCTTTATTTTTTACACCATTAAGTTGGATCCAGAACTAAAAATAAACTCTTCAGAACCACGAGAAAACCAATTTTGTCCAGAATACTATCTGCTAATTGTGAGCTGCAGTTCATAGTGTAACAGGAGTATTAGCAAAGGTCTCTTTGGACAGTGAAAACAGGAAGTTGATTAAAAATGTAATAAGGTTTATTTATGGGAGAGCCCACAGAGGAAGGAGATCCTGTCTTTGTTGCCCTTTGAGTACAGCCCAGGGATGGCATTCAGCTGCTGAAGGGGCATTTGATGTCTGAGCAGTATCCCCACCTCCTCTGGGAGGAGAAGGGTGACAGGCTGGATAGAGGCATCCTTTAGGTTGGATTCAGCTTATGGAACACTGCTGCTGGCCACCCTGATTTGCTGACACCCTGCAAATTTCCAACCCCCTCTAGAAGAAAATCTGGGACATTAACGCAACTACTAAGATGAGTCTGGACAAAAATCCTGAGATACCAGAAGGAAAAACACAGAGCTCTGGCAATCTCTCCTGATCCTTGGCAGGGCCAGTTTTCCAGCTGCACTGCTATAATATTTGTGAGATCCAAGAAGGGTCACCCACCACGCTGTGACATGGAAACTAAGGAAGTGTGGGTGCTCTGCTCTTCGCCCCAGCCTTGCCTTATGCTTTGTATTAGCAAACTATACTTCCTCAGGTAGGTGGATTGTGAGCTAAAGTGGACTTTTGCATCAGAAATATATTTTTCTTTGCTTTGGTTATACATTTTCAATTTAAAATCTTTCCAATTTATTTTTACAGGCATCTGCTAAGATTGTTTCCCATATAACATAACTGTAATTAGGTCTAGATGTCAGAGAGTCAAAGGCAGGGAAAGATCGCCAAAATCCAACAAATCCCAGTGAACAGCATTGTGCAGACTTAAAATTCATCAGGTGTAACATCTGCACTGACAAACACTGAAATAAAATGCAGAAATTAGGGGACAAAATACTTACAATACAATGAAAAAATCCAGATTTGAGTCATTACAGTACACAGAGAAGACAGGAAAAAGGGTAGAAATGCATTGCTTTTGTATGATATTCATATCTACATGAAAATTAGTTTTTAAATTTTTGCTAAAATATTTTGTTAAATTAAAAAAATATTTTTTTTTATTTCCTAAAACAGCCACAGCATTGACTGTATCAGAATAAATCCAGGAATTAGTCTGAAGTCCTGATAAACTAATAAGAGGTCATATTGCCCTAAATTTTCATATCTGTAATTTCAGGGAATAGATTTTTCGCATGTAAAAGCAAGTAAAGACCAGAAATCTATTTTTTAAATTATAAATGAGTGTCTCTCCTGAACTAAAGTTCATTCTTTGCTGAGAACAACAACAGGGAAGTAGAGATCATGAGGAGCCAGTAAGCACATTTAAAAAAAAAATTAAAAAAAGAAAATCCTCCAAGGTGATCCATTATTAATTTAAAAAACAAAAAAGACAAGCCTCACCCTATGCATTGCCACATATGAGTGTTGGACCTTACAATTTTTACTCTACAGCAGCTTTTAGATATTGTGTAGAAACTGAAGACTGCACACATAGCTCAAATTTTGGAGAATAAAACCAGATGGGTGGATACAAATAATATCCTTATGGAGACAAAGAGGAAAAAAAAGTAAAAGCAGGGCTAAGTGCTACCATACCTACCCGTCTACCTTCCAGAAACTTTAGAGCTGTGCCAATGTTGGCAACCCAGTGAATTCGCTTCAGCTGACGCCCCTGCTCACAAGGCTTAAAGAGAAAGAACAGATTAAACTTCAATCAGATTTATGCCTGTTTGCTTCAAAAACTGAACTTTCAGATTTATTGTCAAGGCCTATGTAAAAACGCTCCTTGGAACAGTGAAATTGTTGAATTGTACCTTTGCATATATATCAGAGGGAGGACTGACAGATACAGGGGATATAAGTGATGTAAGTGTGATAATTCCATTATAAAACAGTTACATATGTCTTAATCTCAGGA
The DNA here is from genome assembly GCF_051311805.1 of Agelaius phoeniceus. NCBI lineage: Eukaryota > Metazoa > Chordata > Aves > Passeriformes > Icteridae > Agelaius > Agelaius phoeniceus. Next base: position 60,090,177 of record NC_135267.1, read on the forward strand.
TGCAAACTGTTGACTTCAGTCCATAAACATCATTACATCAGAGAAATTTTTTTCTAATGTAAAATAACTACTATTTTTGTACACATGCAAACACACACATATAATATATATACGTGTGTGTATATATATATGCATTTGAGAGAAGGCAACATTCTCTCAATGAAATATTTTTGCCTGCAATGTATAAGTCAAAGTGTTTTTTTTTTTTTAAATCAGTCTTCAATGAAGTCATTTTAGCTAACAATTTTCATCCCATGTCTCTAGTACCTTATTGGCAATTAAAACCTCCGCTAAATTCCCATTAAGCAATGGATTTCACTGAACTTGAGACACATATGCTAAAAAAAGACAGAGTTTTTAAATTCAATCAAGAACATATGCTAATATGTTCTAATATCGGACAGCACAATTAAATTCCCCACGGAATTTTACACTGTAATGCAAATGTGCAACTACTGTAATTTAAATTCCTGTTCATGATGTAACAAAGGGCTTTAACAAAGGCCTACTATAAATTCTGAATCCCTCTTGCAGTTACTACAGGATATCATATGCTGGTATACATAACCTTTAAGTTCACCAGACATTATTCTCATTTTGGAATATCTCTTGTCTTTCCCTAACTAATATAGGCAGGATACAATCCAATGAATTTCACTGCAACAGGTGCCATCACTAAAATTCTTTTCCTATTTTACTACTTCTGGTTTGCCACAAGAGGGAGGCTTTCTGTCTCAGACTAACAGAAACTGAAAGGGATATATTTCAATGGAGCAGAAACACACTGCAAAGTACAGCTTTATCCCATTTCACAGTAAAATCACTTTTGTAGTTTGATTTACTGCCTAATTTTGGGGTTCACCTGCAATCAAAACAGAGGCAAAATATGAAAAGGAGAGCAAACTGCCTGTATGTGAAGGAGCCTGAAGCCAGCTGAACAACAGACTGCATTGCTTCTTCAGATGCAGCCACCTGATCTGCAAGCTGATCTGGGGAAAGTCAGAGCCCTTGGCCTAAAATCCTTTCATTTTTCTCCTCCGTGCACAAAACTAGCTTGCCTCCCAAAAGACAGCCTATTTGCTGTGTGCACACCATCCTCTCTTTACATAACTTGGCTGTGAAAAAGCCATTTGGCATCATTTAGGACTCTTTACAGTAGCAGAGCAACTGTCAAAGCAAATGGATATAAGCTCCCATGAAATCTGAGGAGCTTGTTAGAGGTTTTTTTGAGACAAAGCCATAAATTTAACAGGAAGAGTCTCATTTTTTTTCAAGATGCATAGAAGTAACTTGCAGTTAAAACCTTAATTGTGTCATAGCAGCAAAACCCAGATGAAATGCAAAGACTAATACAAATAAGAAATTTTTATGAGCCACATGGCAAAATTAATAAAAGAATGTGTACAATCAAGCATGCCTGCAATAATCTGTAGTCATTCTTTGTAATCAGATAACTTACTCAGTGAAAAACTTATTTTCCTATGAAGGAGTAAGTTTTTTTACAGTAGAGAAATATAGAAATTTAGAAAATTGTATCCCACAGAAGTTATGCAACTATCTTGTAAAAAGAAGTTGTTCCTGTAGAAGGAAGAACTTACCAGCTTCTGCCCTGAAAGAACCTCCAGAAGGGCAATTAGCATTACCCCATCTTTGATATCCTCAAACAGGTCATTCACCAGCATGGGAGGATTGCGCTGAAAAGGGAGAAGGTTTCAGATTTCATAAAGGCTCACCAGCATTGCATCCTAATTCCAGGCCTCTTGAACAGAAACCCAAAGAGAGTGGCTGGTCCCCTTCTTTGTATTTTATAATTTTTAATGTCAACATATCCTTTAACCACTGCTTTGCCACCACATTGTTTACTTAACACTTCCGCCACAGGACTGTAAAATTTTGTGGATTTCTGCAACTGAATACAGAAAGGAAAACCCTCCTGCCCACTGCAACAAGCAGAGAAAAAAATCAACAGCTGCCTCTGGTTCTACAAAATACACACAATTTACAGATCTACTATTATAATTACATTTCAATCCATCAGATTATTTTCCCTTGTGTTAAGTATTTCACAGAAATTTCACTCTCTCAGTCCAAGCAATAGGAGGAGCTGTATGAAGGGAAAATCCCTAGAGTAGCATAGCAGGTTGAGTGATGCTGCCACTTCTCACAGCTGACAGTTGTTGCAGTGAGTTGCTGTGTTTTCTCTCCTCTCCTCCAGCCTTGCAGGCTTTGGGTGCTGTCAGCACTGTCTCAGCTCCTGCTTAAGACAAATTGCTTACCAAATGTGTTTACTACACAAGAACAACAATGACAACACTCAAAAATATGTAAACATGATATTTTAGAAATTTTAAACAACAAGGTCACATAATCAAATTCTGTATTCTTAAATGCATAGCAGTTTATGGAATTATGACTCTCAGCTGGTCAGTAGTTTAATGATCACAAAATGTCTCCCAGAAACAAAAAGTTTAAACTTGGTTCAGCTGACAAATAGGCACCCTCCAACATCCATCAGCTTGTGAGAATTCATAAACCTTATGATGATGATGATAATAATACAAATAATGATAATAATACTAATACCTGTTCATTCACTAAAATTACAATGACACGACAAAATTCTCGAAACTACTTTAGGTTTAATAATTTACTTTTGGGGTACTTGTTAAAAGAAATGCTTGCACAACAAATTGTCTATTTTTCTACCTATTTCTATCTATATTTTTGTGTAGAAATAGAGATTCGAAAAGATGAATCTAATAAATGAAACACTGCTTTTGAAAAGGCAAAACTGCAGTAACAAATTAGGAGAAAGAAAAAAGATTCCAGCTCCCCAAATTAAAAAAAAAAAGAAGTGTTCAGCTTGGATAAAATATTATTTCAATAAAATATAACTTTGGCATAAAGTGAAAAAAAAAAGAACTCTGCTGGAAGTAGACTTCATCTCAGATTTGACATGCTCTAATACTCACACTAATAGAAGAGCCTATATTTTCATGTATATAAAATAAAGTAGCACTACAACTCATTATGAGGGTGTATTAAGTCATAGTTCTTTTTGATTTCCTAGCAAAGTAATAGATAATGTTGCTCCTGGGATCATGTTCTTCCTTAATATAACACCAAAGAAATCAATGAAGCAAGTGGGTCACTGAATATTAATTTGTCCCAGTCTTGCATCACAGGCAGCTGATACAAATGCAATTAATTTTCTTCACCTTCTATGTTATCATTTCCTGTTTGAAGCTTGGAGCAGCTTTGGTTTTATCAGTATTACCACATGACAAAACACTGAAGAATTATGTGCTAAACTAATTCAGCCATAAAGACAAGAGGATTACAGCAGCTGCCATCCTAATCCAACAGGAGGTGAAGGCCTGAAAAAAACCACCTATCCAAATGCCCCAGTAGTGAGGTTTGTCTATTGAAATTAACTCTACAGCAATGAAGAGAGATGGGTTTCTTAGAGAGGGTAATTTAAGATACATTTAGATTGAAGGGTAAGTGAGATTTACCCCATGATTCTGGTGCCCATAATGTGCTTGATAGACAACCTTTTTGAGTATAACACAGCTCTCTTCTCACTTGTGTGCTTTGGTATCCCTACTCACAAATAGAGGTAGAGGTCAGAGTTTGTCTCATCCCTACATGAAGCCAAAAGTCATCTGGAATTCATCTGCAAAGCAAGTCTGGGAAGCACTTCAGTTTTCCCTAGTGTGTAGCTTCACTCTGTAGTTAAAACCTCTGATTATCCAAGCCAAACTCTTGCTCTGAACCACCACAGTGGCAGTATTCAGTGGTATTGACAGAAGATACAAAAACTAGATTTACACCCCAACTGAGGCTTGGTACTATGGTAAGGCAGTGAGAGCATCCCACGCAAATTAACATCTACAGTACTTTCTACTTGAATCAAACATTGGTTTGGGGAAAAACAGCTGTAGAGACAGCACTGAATAAGATGAAAAGCTGAAAAGAAATCATCAAGCACCAAAGCTGGTACGAACTCCTGCTGTGAAGTGCGAGAATCACAATTGTCCTTCAAGTCAGCAAGCTGAAACACACTTTTTGTTGCTGGAAGGTGGCATAATTGCAAACACTGCCAGGGTTCAATCAGTTGCAATGATCCTAATACACTCTATTTTGAATGTTGGAAAGCCTCTGCAAAGAATTCTCCTGTAATAGTAAAGAAAAGCCTTCAATTATAAATTTTTGAACAAAATGTATTGGCAAAAAGTCAGAATATACTTTGATGAATAAGGAGACATTAAATCTGACCAACATGTAAGGTGGTCCACACTATGATTCCAGGTGCCTCAGTACTCGATTAAGCTTTTTTGCAAGTTTCTTCAAGAAAGAAAACCAGCAAATGCAGATTAATGATCTGCTACGTATTGCATTGCATGAATTCTACTAAAGACTCCTTTATTGCAGTTTATCCAATCACAGTAGTGCAGTTAATAGTGAAAATGATATTTAAAAACAGTCATGTCCCAAGGAAGGAATCACACTCAGAAGAAGTAAATTCATGTGATCTGTAGGAGGAATACAAACTAAATAAGAACAAATCTTCAAGGCTAATAAACTAGATTTTTGTCATATTAAGTATTTATTTAAATAACTGTATTAGAACTGATCATAAAGTGGGAACCGTGGAAGAAATGCTTTGCATAAACTTGTTGCTCAAACTTGTCTAATTTGCTGTAGTCTCCAGGAAATATTACAAATAACCTAAAGAACTGAATACTGGTGCATATAAAAAAAAAATTTACTGATAAGCCTCAAAAAAAGATTTTTAGTAGACCTGCAATCTCTAGAAATTCCTCTGTGTATACAGTAAAATAAGTTTTGTAAAATCCAAACTTCAGATATGGAACAAACATATATTTGCTAAGCTTTATTCTTTTATTGAAAGACTTTTTCCTGCATTTAATTTCTCATTTGCATATTTTCTACAGGAATCTTTTCCTCACACCCTGCACTTAACTTCTCTAATGAAAAAATCATACTATACAAATAACAGCATCTGCATCATAATGAATGCAAATGCAGACATTGAATACTATTTTTGTTACATTAATTTTCAAATAATCTTTCAAAGACTGCTGGAGAAGTGCATGAAAATCTATCCACATGCACAAACAGGAACAAATCTATGTAACTGCTGAATTTGTCTCTCCAGGGAAATATATGTGAGAACAGCAAGGACAATGTGAAATTTGCATTACTCTGTAATAGCTGGACCCCTTCTCTGGCACAATTTACTTCCTAAATCCGTATGAATGTTTTCATAGTCCTTGCTGTTAGTGACTCTTCTAATTACTGAAGCTGAGCCACTCAGTCCTAATTTTTGCATGATTAATATCATTGCACAAATTAATTTAGCATTCATGGTTTAACATTAGAGGTTATATGCAATACTAGCTGAAAACATATAGTAACTGTTGAAGCAGGAAACTACCAGTCAGATTTTCCTCATTACACAGTCAAAGTGGACAGTAGTTTATTTTTTTTCTCTGTGCCAGTGACAAGGATAGTGGGAGCCTCTGTTTTCCCATTTGAAAAAGATCAAAAGGTCCAGACTCAGTTAAATGATGAAAACTGATGAGGTTCATGAAAGACCAAGTTACATTTAGATTTTAAGAACCAGCTAATATCATGAACAGCACTGTGTGTGAGAGCTCCCAGTCTTGATATACCTGTTTCCTTTTCTTCCTTTCTTTGCTATGAAAGATATAATTTTGCAGTTTCAAAAGCTTTAACATGAGGCTTAATGTCCAGGTTTAATTCAGCATTATATAAATACTGCATACATAAAATTAAAAATTTTAATCCAGTTTTAGTTTTATTTTTAATTGATATCCATCCTCTGCTTTTGTTTTTTATATGTGTGCATCCTCTTAATAGAAACAAAATTAATAGCAATTTCTTTCAGTAGGTATTTGTTGTTCACTCTATCAGTGAGTTTACTTTGGTGAGTACAAGTACTAAAATTATCCCTACACCTGGGAACAAAAATGTTGTTTGATTGGGTTAAACCAATTTGCAGCCTGTGTCTCAAACTTTGAAACTAATATTCTCCCAAACTTTCATGAAAGGTGAGAAAGGCAATAAAAAGCACCTGCCTTAGCTGTTAAAGAAAGTGATGTATTTTTCATCCTCTTTACTCCTCTAATCCCCTACCTCAAAAATTGGCCTAGGTAATGAAATGAAAAAATATTTAAGTAATTGCTGTTCTGAATGCAAGTAATGTCTCCTTTTTGAAATATTTGGTGTAAATTTGTTCTGCATTTTATATTTAGATTTTGAAAAGATGCTTCAAAAGATAATTAGAAGCATACTCAAATTACATCTATACTTTGAAGCTGAGATTGAGATGAGGAAAGACAGTTCTACATCCATAGAAAAATATTAATAAATTATATTGAATCAGAAAATGTCTTGTTCTGTTACACATGCATATCGCATTTATCATTAGTAGAACTGCACAGATGCACAAAAATTCAAAAGGATGGCCAGAAATTAGACCATATTAATTTCAAAGATTATGACTCAATTTCTGCAAGTGGCTGGCAGAGAAAACATGATTTCCAATTGATGAGTCTCACCAGATTACTGCTCAGAATCACAGAACAGAGACAGCTGGGCTGAGGGTGACAGCAGAGGGACAGATGCAGCCTTGTGCTAACAGCTTGCCCAAAATGAAGCTGCATCACACTACCTGCTAGTCAGCACACTTGCAGGCCTTTCCTCTCTGTTCATCCCCTCTGGGTGAGGGCACAGCTTGCACCAGGGCTGTTTTACCTCCATCTTTCGATTTGTCCCATAATTAGCTGATGCCAAGGTCCTTTACTTGTCCTCTGCTTGTGAAAGAACATTGAAATGCAAAACAATCTTAAAAATGTAGCATTCTATCATAAGAGTGAAAGAGAATAAAAAATTCACACCTTTCTCCTATTCCCTTTCATAAAATTCAGTGCATCGAATCATAAAAGCATTTAGGCTGGAAAATTGCTTTAAAATCAAGTCCAATCATTAACCTAACACTGACATGTCCACCCCTAATCCATGGCCCTAAGTGCCACATCTGCACCTCTTTTAAACACCTCCAGGGATGATGACTTAATCACTTTCATAGGTAGCCAATTCCAGTGCCTGACAACTCTTTTTAGTGGAGAAATTTCAGCAGCAGTCTCATTTAATTTATCTGTTTGCTCATTAGTATTTATTTGTACCCATATTTTCAAACCCATTCCTAACATTAAATAGCCAAAAATAAGTGGTTAAATGTAACTGACAGCCTTAGTTACTGAATTAGTTTCTGTTTCAATTAGAGCATGACTTTTTAAATGAAAAACATACACTAAGAGCTTTCAAATTAGCAGGGAAGAATCTTTTGCTCTTAGCAAACCCTGACAAATAATCACATACTGCTTCATGTTCCCAAGCTATGAATTGGTCTTGGTTCTACCTAAAATAATCAAATCACTTCTGTATTTCCATTTCTTTCAAATCATTTTTCCTCACAATGTAAGAAACTAGTCCTTCTTAGATCCACCTTTGCTCTACTCAATTAACACAGTGTAAGGATGACTACTCTACCTGAATAGTTTCCTTTCCTACCTCTAAACCATCTTTCAAATCACTACAGTAAAACCCCATCAATCTTTGCATAGAAATCATTAATTTCTCCTATTTTTGAGATTTCATGCAGTACTTATTTTCAAAACCCCTCAAACTCATTTATGTTGAAACATTTCTTTAGATAGACATGGTGCTAAGAGTAACAGATACCTTAATTATAGTCTTCAGTTTTCTCTTATTTCCTCCTATTCCTTTTTCAATTTATAATTTTACGAGATTATCAAAAATGTCAAGGAAAGAAGTACAGAGTTTTCCAAGAGTAGCCAAGAGACAGAGAGACAATTTGACATGACTTTAGTGAATGCATATACTGAGTTAAATGTGGCGCAGTGTTTCTGGATCAGTTGTGAGACACAAAGGCAAAATTCAAATCATCTTCCCCCTGTCTCCCCTTTTTCTCCTGGCTCAGCATCTATTGCTGTTTCTCTGCTCTAAGTTTAGGCCAGCACTTCACAGTGTTCCTCACTAGGTACCAGACTAGTAGATGCTCCACTTTATATTGGGTCAAAGATGAGAGCAGAATGCAGACAGTGCTGCCTAAAAGTGGGTCTCCTTCCAGGATTTTTCCATATCACATTTCAAAGGCTTCCAGACAATGGAGATCTTACATATCTCCAATTTTTTTTAAACAATCGAAACCATAACAACCCTTCACATAACTCAAATAGCCTTAATATTGAAATTTTGAGTTAAAAGTCAGAACATGAGTGCAAGGGGAGTCCTGGACACTTCAGAGACCCACCCGGATTTCCTACAGTTGTAATTAACTCAGAAAACATATCTCCACTTACATATTTCCAAAAACATAACTAACAAAGTTTTAAAAGCTTATGCTTTAAACACTGAAGAATTTGAATGGCATGGGTCACTTTAATTGAGTCTAATTTCTATAAACAGTGCTTCCCTTTGGCAGCATAACCATGAGAATGGGAAGCAGAGCCAGAAGATCTGACTTCAGCAGTGAGGCAAACATGCTGAAAGCCATCCATAAAAGTATCACAGACACAGCTTTCCTGGTGAAGTGTGAATGAAGACAAATCAGTTACCACAAGTAACTGGAAGGTACCTCAGGTAGCTAAAAGTCAGGGCTGTGGCTGCATAACTGCCTGGTTTGGACATGTTTGATCAGTCTTTATGGTATCAGGCCCATTAAGGAGCTACACACCCAGATCATGCAAGTCAAAAGGTTCATCTGAGCTCTCATGGCCCAAATGGACTAGAACAGCAGGAAGCATTCAGTAATCCCCATCCATGGCAAGATCTCTTAGTGGCTGGTTGGTACCAATTGTAGCTTAACACTTTTAAACTGTGTGTAAATCACTGTCTTCACTCTTCTAAAGGCAAGACCAGGAGTTTTAAGTTGTGTTAAGAAGAAGGAACAATAGTCTGATGACAAATTTCACAATGCATCAGATAATTAATTCAGCACTGGATTCATGAAGCACTACTTATGTCTGTCACCAGATCAAACTACCTAAGACTTAAGTTTTATTCTAATATATTGTGTGCATTAAGTCTAGTATTTCCATTTCATAGAATGCAGTTTCAGATGTTTCCTCTGGCTGAAATACCAGGTACTGTGCTACCTTCCAGTTCTGGCCAAAGAAGCAGGGTGGTTGCATCTGGACACCCCTTGCAGTTGTACAGCTGATCACTACCATATTGAGATTAATCTCCAATAGTGTGCAGATGAGGAGGATCCTTTTGTAACTTCACAAAATACTGCTCAGAGAAATCTGGCATATTCTATACTCCTGGGCTGTATAAGCATAGATTAAAAGGTTTGATTTTTTAAAAAAATAAATTTTCAAAGCCATGTGTTACCTTTGCCAGATGAGTATTGATCCATTTTGTGAAAGTCCGCTTCTGCACAGACTCTTGCTCATCTGAGAATAAAAGGAAATCAGTTTGATTAGATATCACTGGATACTTTCAGATTCACATGGTGGATGAGTAAAATTTCCTACTAACAATAAATGTATTCTGCACTTGCCAGAAATAACTCTTTATTTTATTGAGACAGTAAATTTTACCTCTAAATACTCATAGGGAATACTTATTACAATGATGCTCTGATACCTGACTATTTGAAGAGTTTCACAGCAAAGTTCAGGTCTTAACAAGCTAATGACCAGAAAGACACAATTTAAAATCTAAATGTCATGATAAATTTGAGTTCTAAATCCATACTATACTTACCCAAGGTCTGAGCACCTAGAACTTCTCTATACTTTTTTAAGTAGAACCCACATCTCTCAGAGCCAAGCAGCTTTTGTGCAGAAAGTTAGCTAGGAACTTAGAAAAAAAATACTTCTTAGCATATGTTTTTGAAAATGTTTAGAATGTTGAATTAAAGATTTGAAATTGCATTATCAAACTTAGTTTTCCCCTGGGAGATCCTGCCAGGAAGGAGCCATTAGCTAGTTCAGGCAGTTTCTACATCACTACTTACTAGGTCCCTTAGTCCTGTCTTGAAGCACTTGTCTGGTTTATAGTGCATTTCCCTGACTGTCAGATCATCCCTGTGGGACAGCTGCCAGCTGCACAGATAAAAATAGCTCCCAAATCAGCTCCTCCAGCTCCTTCTCCAGCTGCAGCAGCAAGGGTCACAGCAGTGGAGGGAAGAGCATCACAGCGTCATAACCAATACACAAAGTCCTGCCCCTTTCTTGTAGGCAATCAGTTTTGACACATGGAATAATTTCACAGCAGAGGTATTCAAGTATTTACTACAGAGTTTTTTCTTTCAAAAATAGGAGGAAACATCTATTTCATGGAAAAACAAATCATGTTATTACCATCATCAGTTCTGAATGAACGTCTTCATTTCCCAACAGAAAATTCAAATAAATACAATTACTGTCTGATATTTACTCTTCATAAGAATATGCACATAGCCCAAAACCTACAGATGGAATACCTAATTTCAGCTCCTGCATTTTCTAGTAACTTGTGCAGCACTGAACAGCATTTTTCCTAGTCCAAATCTGTAAAATTAAAATGGAATATTCCTTAACTCCCATTAAAGTTCTGGAATAAGCTTGTTGCATTCGTAGCAATAAACTCCCTAATTTACACTCGTGCAAAGCTGCTTCACAATTAGGGTACATAGGGATAGAAATCACCACACAAAATTCATAGGTCAAAATGTTATCTTCAGTTGGTCAGTGGCCATATACAAGCTTCCCAAAAATGTCTGTGCATTATAATCCAGGAATATTTCCTTTATATATAAAAACCATCTCACATATAAGAAATACAAGAGGAAAAAAAGATACCTACACTCACCAGCATCTATTACTAGATTATCACATGCTAGATTATCACACTTTATGCCTAAGAAAATAATTCTGCAGTCTATACTTTCCTTTGCTATCATTGGGCAGGCAGGATTACATTTTTTTTTTTAATTTATTACACAATCAGAATCTACTTGTTGCAGTCATGGGCAAGTTATGAAAAATATCACTAAGATACTGCATCATGCTTCATTCCACACTGACTGTTTTTTGCAGGGAGGCGTCTTGATTTTGTATGTGACAATTGTTTCTACATTCTGAAAAACAGACTTGTCACTGCACAGTTCCTAACCATAAGCAAGCTTTCCTTTTGACACACAGTAAATGTCAGCTGTGCTCTGCAATTACATATATAGGTAGCCAAATTAACTTTCATGCAAGTACTTGCACACTTCCATTGGGTTGTGTGTGAATAAGTGTAGGGATAGAGATCAAGCATGCACAGAATTAATCCATTTCTGCCTTAATTCACGCCTCTGTAGTGCAAAAATCTCCTCAGCAACCCTGATACAAAAAGGCATGCCAAAACAAATAAACCAGGTCTTCAGAAGTTAAACTTCTCATCAATGAAATGATGAGAGTAAAATGATTCCATAATTTGTAGTTCCAGTGCATCTTGGTGATTTAAAAAACAACCTTCTAAAAAAAACTGGAAATCAGACAACCAGCTTCCAGCTTCTAAAGAGACACATTACGAGCAGAAGATACACAGAGTTTCAGTCATACCAACAAATAGCAGAAATAGCCCTTCTAAATAACCTGCTTCAAGGGGATTTATGTGAGCAATATATTCTTTATGAGCCCAACTAGAACTACTAAATAAAGTTGCCTTGGTTCTAGCATTTATTTTGTATAGGCTTAAAAGGAACAGATTTTACCACTGTAAAATCTATGCCACAACATAACACAAGCAGTGCATTGATTTTTAAAATTCCATTGTAAATATGCTTTTAAAAATTTACCTGAAAGCAATTGTGTTATTTTCATTGATTAAATTCTCTGCACAGGTACTGCTTATTTAACACCCACAAAACCTGTGTGTCACACAGCTCCTTATGCTCTCCCCACTCTCAAGAACTGTCAGCTCCATATTCGCACCACTTACCCTGCTGGCACTGAAAGAATTCAGGAAGCACATTCCATGACAGCACATTTCTGCCACCAGCACCTTTACAGTGAGCCATAGGCACTGCTGCTGCTGCTGTGGATGCTGCTGTGGCTTCTACCCCTCTCTCTTGTTCAGTGTTTCCTTAGGATACAGCCAGAAGTAATTTTTCAACAATGATCCACTTTTTTCCCTCACTGGAAATGCAAGCCTCTTACAAAAATCCCTCCACCATCTCTTAGCTGAGGATTCATAAGAAGCCAAACCTTAAAAACATCCTTATATGTTCCTGCAGAGAGGCAACAGCCAGACAAAGCCAGCTGTATTGGAAGCAGCAGTTCTGCTGGTCTCACTGCCATCATCCTTCTCCACTGTTTTTCTGTGGAAAGATTTTATTATCTCAGCACCAGCCAATCCGCTAGCAGAAACCTCTGATGTCAAGAGCTTGAATAATTCATCCAGGGACCGTGACAACCCAACTACACTGCTGATATCCTAAAGCAAAAAGATGTGTGCAAAAACTGATGCAGCTTTCTCACCACTGCTTTTTTAACAGCATAGTGCTCAGTAAGTAAAAATGGTTGAATGGCAAAGACCTTCTCCTCTAGGTTGTCACACATGTAAAGGAAAACAGCTTTTAAAAACAACCACTTGGTTCACTGCATGCTCCTGTGAGACAGAGATGTCCTTCAGCTTTGCAACTGGAAGTGGAAGAAATCTATTCAAATGCATTGCTTGCTATATGTAGGCCACTTAGCTTTGAATAATGTATTTGATCTGTTGTACAAGGGGCACAAAACATATGTAAGGATGCTGAGAATTTTTGGAGAGTGCCTAGATCAGCCTGAAACATGCTCAAAATTCTGATAATATGCAGTACTTTCGATTTCATTAAGTCAGAGAACTAGAACAGATATTTTTTCCTCTGGTAAAATGAAGGCAGATATGAAATATTCTTTGTGGAGATTCATATGTTATTCCCCTACAGGGGCCAACAGAGTAATACACACTATTGAAATGAGAATAAAAAGGCTCACTTTTATTATGCCATTATTGTAAATGTATCATTATAGAGACAAAATTCAAATTTCTGTTTCTGTAAAACACAAGGACTCTGACAATATGATTCTGCATCTGAAAGAAATGCTGCAAGAAATATACATTTAATCAAATATCTTTTTTTAATTGGCTGGAAATATCTTCATATTTTTACAAACCCTTTCTCTACTAAAGCGTCACCAACAGGCTTCTTTTCTACAAGAATTTTTTTATTAGGCAAAAAAAACGACAAACTTAATTTGATATATTTACTTTAAAACATTTAGAACAAATTATTTGGATCAATGAACACAACCAACTATGCATCTTCAGACAGTTATGAAGATGCTGATGGAATGTTCATCATGCACACTTTTTCTAATGTCTGCCATCCTGCTGACAGGTGTGTACTGTGCAGCAGCAGATGGCACATCAAGCACCTGGTGCTTGGGGATGGGACAGTGCAGGGTGGCAAATACTGGGTTCTGCTTCAAGGCAACACAAGAAGAAGGCTCAGGCACAGAGTCACAACAGAGTCAAGCTCACACATGTCTAATAAAAGCATCTTGATTGATTCTCACAGACTGAAATACGTGAAGATTTATTTTAGTGAAATTCAAGTTTTAGTGAAATTCAAGTTCCCCACAGCTCCTCATTTTCAGTATCCCTTCTTTGCTTTCTTTGGTTTCGATTGTTCTGCACTAAAAACACCAAAGAGGTTTTTGTCTTATTTGGTCTTCCAGGTTTGTCTCATACTGCTAAATCAACCTTTAAGTACAGAAGTGTCCCAAAACAGCTGCCATGTTTCAATGTCACATGAAAACACAGTACAGAAAGCAGTGGACAGAACCTCAGTGGAAAATTTTGTGTGATGAGCAGTATGGCATACATCCTCTAAAGCCTTCATTAAGTTATGCTATATAACAATTTCTATCTTCATTAAGGACAGTTTTAACTTAAAGCACCTGTAGAAAAGCTTGCAGAGTGAAAGCAATCTTGGGAGGACACTGCTTATGAAAAGAGGCAATATTTTAAGCTATGTCATTTGATCAATGCTTCCCTTACAGGTAAATGAACCCAATTAGGGGTACTGCACAGGGGCAATGCAAATTCATTTCTTGTCCTTTAAACCACCAGTTGACCTTTTTTATGGGACAACACCAGGAAAGTTTTGGATTTTTTTAAAAAAAACCAACAAACAAATTAAATTTGGTGGTAGCTCTAAAGTATAGATTTATTCCAAGTTTCTAGGTTTAACAGTAACTCTATAGACTCTAGCATAAAAGAAAAGATGAGAGTAAAGAGGGAAAAATTGTTTTCAGCAGCCATTGCTACTCAATTGACAACAAGACTTAGCAGCATTGATAAAAAGAATGGGGATGTATGTTTTATATTCCTCATGCAATTATCAAAGTTTTATATTTTAAAGTGAAAGACAGCATTTGTCAAAGTGCAGCTTTCAGATACATGCTTCTGCTGAATGTGCTTTATCAGAGATGGCAAGATGGTCACAGTAACAGACTATTTATCTAAATTTCCAAGATTTGGGATCTAGGTCTATACATCACTCCTAGCCTGCTCCACCACTGAGCACCAGTCTCCTCCCCATCAGTTTCTGCAGAAAGGAAATCCATGCACGAGGGCTAAAAAGAAACCAGTCATCCTTGGCCAAACCCCTACTAGAGAAAATGATGGGGATCAGCTCTCTGGGGTTTGCACAATGTACAGGAAACCCTAGTACAATCCTTTGAGAGCCAAAAGTTTTATGTCATTTGGAAGAGTGGAAATAGAGAGAACCCCCACACACACTGGTGGAATAATTACAGGAAACTGAAGTATGGAGAAGCAGGCTCACACCTGCAGCAGCACTGCCTGCTGTGTCACATGCTGCTGCACAGCAACTGGCACACAGCTGAAATGTATTTATAAAATATGTATTTTAAATTTAAGACATTCTTATTGATTCCTGCACTTCTAAGAGACAGAGTGTGTCTATCTAGCCACTATTTAGAAAGATACAAAGAATGATTCCATTTATCATCCAAAGAAGGTTGCATTTTAAAAAATATCAGGTTAGAATAAAGTACAAACTGACAAACCCACGTGTCTTCTTTTGTTCTCAGCCAATTTATTGCAAGTACAATCAGCAAACAGGCTCTCTGGATGCACATGTTGTGGACTATGCAAGCAAATGAAATTCCTGAAATCTGGGAAACCAAAAATTTAGCCAGCACCAGAGAATGTGTTCTTTAACTCAGGCTGTTGGCTGCACCTCACAGCAGCACTTAGACTTTCACAGAATATGTTCATAGTGTGGGACTTGGGAGACTTCCAGTCCTTAAATCCAAGGTAAGGCCCTGCTGGGACCATATTCTCATGAGCATATCAGATGCTCCTGAGCCATCCAGACTCACATTATCCCCCCCCTTTGCTGTGCTCTGGTTTTCACAGGAAGGAACAGAGCATGAACAAAGCACAGTGCAGTGGTTTAATCTTGATTCTTAGAAGCCAGGACGTGGTCTGGGCATAACTGCACTGCCCCTAAGCACACTTGGATTTGATAAAAAAGCTTCCCCTGGGTGTTTGGAGGAATGAATGAGAACAACACGAATTCTGCAGTGGATTGGAAGATATGTCCAAAATATCTTTTTTTTTTTTACTCTATGCATCTTTCCCATTTCCAGCCCCTGCAGCATACTTGTTCCTATTTTGTGTTTTGAATGACTAAAAATAAAACAAACTGAAATTAAATTACTGTGCACCATATTTTGCCTGGATGGGCTGCATTTTGTTCTTCCACATGTGTAGAAGCCAAAACATTCATTGATTACTTTTGAATGCAATTTGCATTATATGTTTACTGTGTATTTGCCTGTGCTGCTGCATTATCATTTTCATCTCTACTGACTGCTGTCTTAATCTCCATGTGATGTAAACATATTACTCACATATGACTCACTTGGATAGTATCCACACTCAAAAGAATACCGTCAGAAATTAAAACACCACCATTAGAAAACCATTGTAGGCACACAAATTCATTTTTAAAAGCAGTACCCTGGAGAAGATATTAGCTAAAATCAGGATACCCAACATTTGAGTTAATCATGTGTAATGGTTTCAGCTCAGTCTGAAAGATTCAGGATTTTCTGCTCTGCAGGTGTCTGCTTATTCACCCATTTGGCACAGGAGACAGTGAAATTAATTGTTTACACATGCATCTTTTTCTGCGGCAATAGATAAGGTAAAAACAGCCTGATATAACTGATCAGACTCAACTTGTAATTTTTTATTATAATTACTTATTTTCCTTAATTATATGCTTAAATGGATGGTATGGACACTGTCAAATCAGAAAACTAGAAAATCCAGTGAATTTCATTAATAAGAATAACTATCCCATGTAGCACTCCTATTTAAATCATTCATGCTAAAAAGTAGGCACACCAGTTTAAAAAGTCATTTTTCCTGAAGACTTTAGTATTTAAAGACACTGACAAGAAATCATTCTCTTGTCTATAAACTACCTACTACAGTAGCATCTGCAATGACCATATTAAACAACAACAAAAAAGTCCTAAATATTTGGAGGTTTTGTTAGTCCATTGCAGTTCTGCAACTGGCACCATATTGGCATTTACAGGTTCTGCTGCCATTCTTTATATTGACATGAAAACCTTTTGTGCAATAACCTTTGTGTGTTTTTGGCCCACTCCCTTAGAGCTTTTGACAAAGTCAAATTAAAAAAATTAACATGCCACATTGAAAAAAAGTCTATTTTTTAGCAGAAGTCTTAAAAACAAGCAGTACTCACATCAAATCATTTAAAGAAAATAATTCAAAGAATATATTTTAAAATGTTGATTATAGTACTATAGGTAATCTAGATCAGTACCAGTATGTCTACAAGTACCGTTATTAGTTAGGGCTTCAAGCAGTCATGCTGCAGTCAAGAAAGGTACTTAAAAAGAAGTTATACAACAATAGCTATGAGATCAGTTTGAAGGTCTCTGAAAATGGAAAGCACAGACTCTGATTCCATCTTTTACACACTCTATGGCACTTACATGAACTCCTAAAACAATGGTGAGTCTTGCTTTCCTGAAGCCAGCCTTGTTAGGCAGGCAAATTACTGTAAGTCACCACTGATTTGCAGTAGATTTGCTAATATTGTTTGACATTAATAAGACTGCTCATACCATGCACTACAACCTTTGAGAGAGACTTGGTGCAAAAATGTCAGAACTGAATTGGAATTTGAATGTTTAATGTTTCTCTGTCATAAGACACAAATGTAAATGCAGTGCAGCAAATGTGCTGCTTAGAGAAAATTTCTACTACCAGTAGTAAAATTATCATTTTTCTACGCCTAAGTGAATTCATTAGCCTAAAAACAATGAGAAAAATCTTGATTTGGATATGGAAAAGCTCAGAATCTACTGAAATAAATCAAAACTAATGGAGATATACTGAGCACATGCCATCCAATAGATTAAATCAGGATATAAAAGTCTTTTACAATAGTGGCATTTTTAGTATGTTGCTCATGAATTCAGAATATTCACCAATAATTATAATAAGCATTTCTATTTGTTTACAGTAACAAATCTTGTGATAATTCTAAAATGACTAAAAGAGACTAGAGCAAAACAACAGAACACCTCAAAATCAGTAAAAACAGACATGGTAGAAAGGATTAACGCAATACTAAATTTTGTGGTACCAAATAGTATATCCTGCTATGCTGTAACATGAAAAACAGCACACCACACAGAAAGGAAGCAAGCTGTCCAACAAACACCAGGCAGCATTTTGAGATGCTAACTACCCAAAAGTGAGGGATTCTCAAGGAAATCAAATTGGGCAATGTCTTGAACAGAAATAGATTTCCCTGAAAATGATAGTTACTTTTGAGATCCACATTCTTGCAGTCTCTGTGTTGTCTGTCCTAAATGGCACATGAACATCTTGGAAAAGTGCATGACTTTGACCACCATTTTTGATAGTCCATTCACAACCAGTCAATTCTTTTAATCAAAGCTGCATAGGATCAACCATTTTGAAGTTCAGCCACTTTCATTCTCAAGTTAAGTAACCAAATAGCCCACTGAGAACATCAAGTGGCCTAAACATCCAATGAGCCCTCAAAGTGATAAGAATCCTACACCTGTCTATGGTGTTTGGTTCAGCCAGCCAGAGGTAAAAGAGGCTGCTAAAACTTCAAGCAGACTGGTGAGCTACAAAGTGCAGTTCTATTAGGATTTGTTCCAGTAAAAACTTCATTCCTACAGACAATTCTATTATGGTAACTGAGTGCTATCTAGGCCTGGAAGACTGTGCAATTGCTCAAGCATGGAAAGATAAACAAAGCTAATGAAACTACCTGATAAAATGCTAAAGACAGCAAAGAACTACAAAGCAGCTTACAACTTAGGGCAAACAATGCTTTAAAAAAAATCAGCGGAATAGAAATTACTTTCTGTCAATTAATCTACAAGCTATTTGTGATACGAAGAGTCTTAATTTTAGATTGGCTGCTCCTTTGCTCTTTTCTTAATACATAAATGAATAAGCAGGACCTTCAGAGTTACACATTTGGCAAGAGCTCTGGATATCCCTGAAAAAATCTATCTTAATTTGTCCACATTACAAGCCTTTTCAAATTCTCACATACACTTGAATTTTAGCACTTAGACTCTCCAACAACCCACCTTTCTGGCCTTGATGAAAGACTAAGCAGACCGCACAGAAACTGTTCCCACAAAGAGTGGCTGAACATGGTTCAGCTTGGGGAATACAGGGGAAAAAAAAAATCAAATTCTTACTGCTCATAGCTGCTTCAGCTTCAAATAATATTACAGAGAAGCTGCAAGCTCAACATTTATCCTCACTTCCCCTCTCATCCCCATGATGGCAGCTGGATGTAGCTCTCTGTTTCGGGCACAGAAGGGACAACATCTGGATTAAAGGGAGGAATCTAAGGAGGAAAGAAGAAATATGTCAATTATCTAGATAGCATGTACCCAGAAGGTGGGAAAAACCTCTGACTGGCACCTGGAAAAGTGAAAGAAACAGATGGAATCTGCTTGTGCTGGCCTGGGGTGAACAACACTATTGTGATTGCCAAGACAACTCAGAAGCTACATATTCCAGGTGTAACTATGTCCATACAAACTTTCATTTCTTCTTTTCCACACATGTGATAAGACCAGTCTTTAATTACATAACCAAACAGGTTTTAAATACATGCTCCCTATCAATTTTTGTGCATGAAGGGAAAATTGTCAATTAATAAATTGTGGGGTTTAATTTTTTTAATTGTTTAAAATAATGTCAGTCTCCCTGTCAGACTTAATCACTGAGCATGTGACTTTGCAACTCTTGCACTATTTCTGTAAGTATTTCTTCTCTTTGTTATGAAAATACTATGAAAAATAATGGGGGCGGGTATAATTAAGTTCACAAAAAAAACCCTTTAAAATATACTTGAAGTCCAGTGTTTTGAAGAGAAAAATGTAAAAAAACCCCATGTCTACAATTTGATTGAAGACAATTCAATCTCTGAAACCAAGTCTTAGGAATGATGGTCTTCATCATACATAAAAATCAGTCTTTTCTCCAAATATCATTCCATCCCAAAGTCCTGGGATATAGCTCATAATCAACAACCATGCATGTTCACTCACAAGTTTCAGCCATTCATATATACCACACCAGTCTGCTCAATGGAATTGCATTGATCTGAAGAGAATGGCTCTGTGACAAAAAAATGTGACATTATTCAACATTAAATGTACATGTCTAGGTATTGATTAGTATTTTTAAAGGTGATTTGACATTCTTCCATGAAGCACCACAAGAAGCAAGTAAGAATAGAACAAAACAGAATTGTCTCAGCTGTGTTTGCCTTGATTTCCATAGTAGCAAATCACAGACACCCCTCTGCAAGTAACAGAATTTTTTGTAGTGATTGTATTAGTTCAAAGGACTAAAAGCAAATCTAGGCCATTGTGTTAGAATAATGAAGTCCCTGAATTTGTTGAGGGCTAGCTAGAGTCGAGTCCATTCCCTGGGAGAAGGAAAGCAGCCTTCTGCCCACTCAACAGAAACTGAGTCAGTGGAAGAGCTGGAAAGAAGGGGCATACAGTGAAGGGAAAGGCAGTAGTGGTCTGCAAGCAAATAATTGTTCTCATCCCTAATAATCAGGGGCAAGTGAGACTTAACTTCAAGCATTTATGATACTTTGTGCATGCCCTTTAGACAGAAGTGAAATGCTAACTTTGCTTTTGGACAATTACTTTTTGAAAGCTCTGCTAGGCTCTTATACTCTTATATACTTTTATTTTTTTCTTGGTAGCAAAAATTATTTTCTTTATAATTTATTTAAACATAACCATGATCTTATTCATCATTCCTGCCGTAATACTGCAACATGGAAACTAATGAGAATTTTGCCAGTGAAAGAAACAAGCATTTATCATTGAGATTATACTTCAGATGGCCATTATTTCTCACCTGAAATATAGAGGTACACTTTTTTCATTGATTCTATAGCATATATGTTTGTAAGGAGGAAATATTTCTTTGGCACACAAAATGGCTTGCTCTTACTGGGTCCTGCTGCACTTAGCACCTCCTAGAAAAATTTTTTTCCAGAAGCAATATTTTTGTAAGAAGCCTGAAAATCATATGATGTACAGGTCTACAACTGATCACAGGAAGAATTTATTTATATTCCCCTGTGGGAACACCATCCTAATTAAACTGACTGGATCTTGATTTTTGACAGATATATTCTTCTGTATAAGAAAAAGTTGAAAAAGGTATTTCTTCACAGGAAATTTTACATTTACTGGACATCCGAAAATATATTCAAGTAGTATGAGAAAGAAGAGATGACAAGCATATTCAGAGCAGGCTGTTCAATAAACAAAACAGAACCAAAACATAACAACCATCAAAACAATAAGAGACATTTGACAAAATGCATAAAGGCAGTGATATCTCAGATTTGCCCAGGAACCATGCTGTGACTAAATACTGTTCACATTTCATATATTGCTTGTCAAACTCAGCAGTTCTTATTAATATTTTTAATCAAACAAGTTTTCAAGACTTCATCACAGCTTTTATGTAAGTGGATGACTGCAGACCATCTCCAGGAACATCTGAAACACAGTGAAGGGAATTCCCACTCCAATGAAAGAACAGGATAATGATAGTGCCAGAACTCACTTGGAGTTTTAATAAAAATTCCAACACTATGCCACTACTACACAGGTAAGCAGCAACGAGCAATATGAATATTTCACACAGAGGACCTTATCTGAACAGAATCCATGCCATGCATCACCTGCCCTGTAAGGAGAAGCTAAGGCATGGGGTCTGGTTCAGGCTGGGGCAGAAATGGCTTCAGGGGGACCTATCTGCAGCTCCCTAGCAGCTATAGGGAGGCCAGTAAGAAGATGGAGCTGTGTTCTTCACTAGCATGGCTGGAGGATGAGAGACAATGGCAGAAGCCAAAACAAGAAATGTCTCAGGAATAGGAATGACTTCTTGCTCAGAGGAGTTCAGGGCAGTGGATCAGGTCACCTGTAATCTCTGAATATGGAGATAAAATCCTGAAAACCTGGTCTCAACTGGCCAACCTGGCAGTTGGAAAACAGACCTCTTTCCAACCTCAATGTTCCTATCAGCCTATGGAACATATCCTGACAAAGAGCTAATGAAAATCACATGTTGTAAATAACTAATGAGAGTAAAACCCAGAGAAGTTTATTCAGTAGATCAGATAGCTACACAATAACTGGAAAAAACACATAAGCATACTGCTTTTCAGGAGACTTACTCATCCCATACTGGCATAAGCAGTTAGGAGACTGCTCACTCATCCATCCTGCAAAGCAGAGTACTCACAACTGCACACATGTAGAAAGCTTCTGCTGAGAGTGATATTTATTGAATCTTAGAAGTTTGAAATTTCCCAGGTCCATCTAATTTTCCCATAGCACAAAGCTTCAAAATAATCCTAATTAATACTTCCCACTGCCAAGAATTTCTGTGCTTCATCTCCAGGCCTCAAACAGATAAACCAGATGGGTACATTCCAGAGTCCACAAAATTTCATGGCCAGTAGTTAAGGAAGTAACAAGAATATTGGTCTCAAACAGCAACTGTAAGATAAACACATTTTGATTTGCCACAAACTGTTAGGAAAAAACCCCTTGGTCTTAGTCCAATTCATAATCAATGAGAAAACCACAATCTGAATACACTTTCAAATACCAAAAACCTCACTTCCTTCAACTCATTCACACCTTACACCAGAGAGTGAACTTCAGGAGAAGCTCTGCAAGCTGAACATGCATTTCATAAGATTTTTTCTGAATTTAGTCCAGTTGCCCTGCCACAACTCCTTTGCAGAATGGGAAGGCATGGAACATACAGTACTAAATAGAAAGAAACTCCCTAACACAACTTCTAGAATCTAAATTCATTGTATTCTTCTAGAACCTATGACAGTAGGTTCCGTTACACCAACAGTCTAACCCAAAGATGAAGTCAAATCAATGCTGACATAGTTTATACTTTTTTTTTTTCCAAACATCTTTCTAATATTCATGCTGGGCAAGTATGTGCTGATTGCCATCAATGGCAGTGATGAGGCAGCTCATTACAGGTGCAGCAGACATTGGAAATCAGTATGGTAACATATTGCAATAGGCACAACATGCTGTTTGTATCCCAGACACAGAAACAGTAACCTCATGAACTCAGAAAATACCGTAGGCAGGAAGCCTTCCTGTTGTAGGATTTCCATGGCTTCAGGATACCTTCAACTTAGTTACAAATTTTACTGCAGACTACTAACTGTCTTCTCTTTACTTCACTCTCAGTAGAAGCAACAAAAAGCATTTATTACTGTAATATCATATTTCACTTAGCATGAAAAACATTATTACTGAATCACAAAAAAAGTCAATGTTTTTGTGAGAAGCATGAATCTTCTATGAAATAACCAGAAATATTCAATAAAGTGATGATAAATGCATTGAAACTAACTTCCATATTTATTTTATTAAAAAGGTCACAATTTACTTTTAAATGAAGGTATTAAATACTAGCCTTCAGTTAGCAGTATAAAATCCCCTATTTTATACTTATTACAGAAACATAGGGTAAAAACAACTAAGTAAAACTTTGTTAAAGCAAGTATTGAGAAAACATATTGGTTTGTTGTTAGTAGGCCATTTTTCATTGTATCTAGGTATTTGTTTCTTCCTTTTGTTTTTAATTACCATAGTAGGAAAAATAAAAAATAAAAAAAATTGTAAATCTAACCCATATATTGTGCTTGTTTGGTACAACTATTGCTTTATTCACTACATTTAGCATGTATGTCTTACTTTTCTGCATCCCTGTTTCACAACATACCTGAGACTACCTTCTAGAAAGCTTAAAAGCCTGATTGTGATTTCATATTGAGTCATTCCCCTGACATCATCAGGGCTGCATAAGAATAAATCAGAGCATGATAAGAACCACAGTGAGATGAGCACATCGGGGCCTACATTCAGCTGCAAAGTCAGTCTAAATGAAAGGGAAAAACAGACCACACAGATTTATACTTCCCCATTCTTAATCAGCCTTTTCAGTTTGATCCTCCCTAGGATGCTTTTATTGTATTCTCCAAACAGCAAAAAAAAGAATCATCATGAGAAACCACACAGTATCTACATTTCACAGTCATAAATAAAACCCCTGAGGACTCCTAAAAACACTTGTCAGTCTTCTCTAAAGGTAACCAAATATCAAACAGCAGAGGACTGTGCTGTAGATCAGATTATGATGATAATGATGATGAACCTAGTGATAGGTTTTAACTGCAGTTCATAAAAAAAAAAACCACACACCCTAAAATATTTCCTTATTGTAAGTTTCAAAGTCACCTTTCAAAACACACCAGGATCTGGGGGTTTAGACAAAGTATCTTAGCAGTAAGGGTACATTACAGTAAAGCTGCCTGACCAACCTGAAGTTCAGACCCTGTACAAAGTCAGAGCAGCAACTGTGTCTTCCATCCCTTCTGCTCCTACAGCAGTAGCCACTATCCTGACTCCACAGGGGAAGTAGCAGCTCCAGCTTTGGTTTTCAGGGCTCTGGCACAGGCAAAGGCAGCAGCACAGTGGTGACCTTGTTCCTGCACAGCAACGTGCTGCCTTTATTTTATGTATGCCAACTGCACTCCTATTAAATGCACAACATTCTCAAGAGGTGTTAAAAAAGCACTGTTTGTATCTGCTAGTGCAGGAGGATGCAATGAAAACAGAAAGGGCAGTACCAGAGCTGAAATTCATATCCTGTTAGAAATAGAGCTACATGACCATATGCTGTAACTGAGAAGCAACTGTGGTGTTGGCTCATGAACACAAGTGACCCTAATTACAACATCAATAGGTATTTCCTACCAGG
The DNA here is from genome assembly GCF_051311805.1 of Agelaius phoeniceus. Lineage (NCBI taxonomy): Eukaryota > Metazoa > Chordata > Aves > Passeriformes > Icteridae > Agelaius > Agelaius phoeniceus. Next base: position 60,114,735 of record NC_135267.1, read on the forward strand.
CTGCAGCAACTGATAAAACTCATTCTAAACTGAACCCTGCAATACAGGAGCAACATTTGCCTCTTCCTCTCCCTTGTGAAAAAAAAAGGGAGAAATAGCTGGCACTTCTCTGTTAACATTTATTCAAACAAAAGAAAAATTAATTTATCCAGCCCCTCTGCTGGTTTGGGTAAGAATGTGTACCTGGCCTATCAATCAACTCCAGTGAAGATAACAAATTGGTTTCTTTCAGGTAAAAAAGCAAAGTCAGTGCCCTAAGAGATCAGATGCCCATTCTTCTTTGTGGATGTTCACCAAAGAAAAGGCCTCAGGCCACTTAGAATTAATAAAGAAATATCTAAATACTAATAAGGTCAAAATAAATAAACAAATAAAAACAATAATATAATACTAAATACTTCTAATACTACTAAATACTGATAATAAGGTACAAAAAATAAAATATTTGCTTGTGCTAATTCATACTATGTAGCATTATCAGTAGTTCTGGTACTAAGATTTGCTAATTTCCATTTAACTATTCTTTTTGCCAAGAAAAACAAGATAAAAAATTACTATAGATTTTTTATAGATAAAAAATCTATAAAATTAGATACTACTAGATCTTAGATACTTAGATACTACTGAGTAGTATCAGTAGATACTACTGAGCAGCAAGAAACCATGTCCCAGGAAAACATCCCATTAACAAAGAAATGTATTACTGAGTGAATTTCTACCAACTTTAAACATTTTTACTTGTTTTTTTTTTATTATCAGTGTTATTTCTAGCTGGTGAAACAGATCCTTCACTCCTGGCAAATCACACACGTGAAGAAATTACCTTGAGTGACCTCTAGTAAATTCTCCCAGAAGCAACAAATTTCCAGCACAGGGGCTGAGCATGGGGTCAGGGTCCAGGCATAACATCATAGAGAGTGCAACAAGGTGAGAGTGGCTGGACATGGCAGCAGAGCTGGAAAAAGGAGCAGGAATTGGGGGAAGTTGGGAGCTGGCCCCAAGAGGGATTAAACACTGTCGGCCTCTTCCAAGGACATCTGAAAAGCAGCACCTGGATTCCTTCCCACCAGCTCAATGCTCTGTTTCACACCACACTTACACAAACTCTTCTTGTGTCAATTTGGGTACAATTTTCTCATGATGACAATGCCTGCATTTAAAGACTGCACCTCTTAATTTTGAATTATTCCCCTAGTCTGGGAAAGAAATACTTTGTATCAGTGACAGAGTAGAAAAATTAACTGCTGTCTGGTCAACAAACAAGCCCAAACAAGTCTGCCACAGCATACAGAGCTGAAATACTTCACTCTGCTGCTTAATGGGACATAATGCTCACTGCATTACAACAAAGAGTTTAATGTTTTTCAGCTCACTTTGCTTTTATATCCTTGGTGATGATGTTTGACTATGATATTCTTTCATACCAGGAAACTAGAAAAACTGTAACGGAAACGCTTACATGCTGCAAACTAGTATCTTGATCTATGCCTCAAAAACTGATAGCTGCATACCACATTATTTTCTAATTGTTTTTGCTTCCTGAAAGACACTGAAGGTTTGAAGTTCTTGATTGAAGTCCAAGAAGCCTTTATAAACTTCAGTGGGTACAGCTTGTGTCTTATCTGGAGAGAATAAGAGTGAAATGCAGTGAAAAACTGTCTCCCATTGCTATTCTAGAGTAGTCCAAACTTGCTGGTCAACTTTTCATACTAAGGAGAGTGATTCTGAGAGCAAGTATCTGCAGTTACCCTGAAGACCACTTGCCATTAGGGTTAAGAAATAAAGTAGGCCCTTTAGGCTCCCAGCAGATGGAGGACAACTTTGTCACCTTCACAGTGTAAAATAAAACTACTACACCAGTACTTCCATAGGTAAGTGCTATTGGAGTATTAACACAATTAGTACAGAAATAATCAATGTAACTACTCAAGAAGCTTCAGAGAACATATAACCAAAGCCCATAGTTTTCAGATCAGCCCCTTTTATTCATTGTGAGGCCAGATGAGTATAACCACAAGCAGTCCCAAGCCAAAAGTGATGGAACCTCTTTGTCTGATAATCAGCTCAAATTATAGCTTCTGCAGAAAAGTTCACAGTTGAGGCAAAGTGCCTGAGAGAAGTTTTTTAAATTCTCCCCTGCAGGATCCATGCTAGAGCCTGTTGCATTCTCATGATAAACTGAGTTATCAGGATATAAGCAACAACTCCCCCCAATGGTGATTCATAATTTTTTTTCTAAATTATATTAGCATCTACTTTCTAAACCTTCCTCTTCAACCATAAAAGCCAGAAGATGATTTAGTACTTTATTTCAGTATTTTGCTAATAATTGAATCCCAGAAGCACCAAATAAGCTGGTCATTCTGTAATCAAAGGCTGACAATGGCCTTTTAAGTACATGATGATGGTAGACATTCTAAACATTCTAGAGCTAAAAAAATATGACATAAATATGGAGACCCTTAGCTGAACACCTTCCAAGCTGCACTAGCTCTTGCCTCAGTGGTAATTGCACTTTTCATTATGATTTATCTTTCAGTGCTTTGAAGCATCTTAGCCCAGTTCTCTTCAATATCTTCATGAGAGACTTAGAGGCAGGACTCAAAGGAATACTAAGTAAGTTTGCCAGGGATACTAAATTGGGAGGAGCTGTTGACTGCCTTGAAGGTAGAGAGGTCCTTTGGAGAGAACTCATTAAGTTAAAGGGCTGGGCAATCACCAACTGTATGGAATTTAACAAGGGAGACTGAAAGATTCTGTGTCTGGGACAGGGCAATCCTGAATGGAAAGGCACCTGGGGTCCTGGTCAGTGGCAAGCTGAACATGAGCCAGCAGTGCCCTGGCAGCCAGGAGGGCCAGCCCTGTCCTGAGGGCAGCAGGCACAGCATGGCCAGCCAGGCAAGGGAGGGATTGTCCTGCTCTGCTCTGAGCTGGGGCAGGGCCACCTCCAGAGCTGGGGGCAGTTCTGGGTGCCACAATGTAAGAAAGACATCAAGCTGTTAGAAAGCATCCAAAGGAGGGAAACAAAGGTGATGAGGGTCTTGAGGGAAAGCTGTATAAGGAGTAGCTGAGGTCACTTGGTTTGTTCAGCCTGGAGAAGAGGAGACTGAGGGAAGACCTCATTGCAGTTACAACTTCCTCAAGGTGGAAGAGAGGGGGCAGACATTGATCTCTCCTCTGTGGTAACCAGTGACAGGAGCCAAGGAAATGGCCTGAAGTTGTGTCAAGGGAGGTTTAGTTTAGATTTTAGGAATAGACTCTCAACCCAGAGGATGGCTGAGCACTGGAACAGGCTCCCCAGGGAAGTGGTCACAGCACCAAGCCTGTCTGACTTCAGTAATTGTTTGAACAATGCTCTCAGGCACATGGTGTGAGTCTTGGGGCTGTCCTGTGCCAGGCCAGAAGCTGGACTTCAGTGATCCTTGTGGGACCCTTCCAATTCAGGATATTCTATGATTCTATGAGTGGAATTAATAAAAAACAGATGTGATATTGAACATCCTCAAGCTATTTTGATAAAACTGAACTACCTGCTAGATTCTAAAGGCACAAAATGGATTATAAATGGAAAATCTTCATGCAACTGCTCTCAAGACTTTTTTCATTATCACCCATGTATGTCACAGATAATGAACACCAGAGCATAAGAATAAGCATTCTACAGACTACAACATTCTTCAAAATCTGACTCCTCTTAAGCTCTATCATTTGTTGTTGTACTCCTACTATATCCATATACATTTAATTGTACACACAACTGGAAATCTTTGAGGTTTATTATCTGTTTTCATGTTAATCTATTCCTGAATTTTAGATAACTGATCTCCCTTCAGGAGGGATTCAGGAAACATAAGCAATCAAGCCACAGAGAAATAACCAAATTTGGGACTTTGGACAATATTTACATGTCAGAAAATTGGCACCTACCAAAAACACATACCATAGATTTAGGTTTTCTCAACCTAGAGAATCAGGAGTAAATTTATGTATGTTTTGAATACCTCATATATTAAAAAATAAATACATAAAAGTACAGTTTTTTCTATGGATTTATATGCTTGTATGAAGTGTGCATGCCAGTTTTTACTTGAACATGTACAACAAAGATCACAATGAGGCCATGAGACTTATGCTTCAAGGAATAAAAGCTTTTCAGAATCATTAAGTTAGGCTTTCTATACCACCAGATCTGCAAAGAAGTGCTCTGCATGAAATGCAAAATCAGAAGTTAATCAAGTAACATCACTTTATTCTTTCCTCTGCCCCATGCAGCACCATGAAGCGAGGGATGTGAATAGGGATAGTGTAAGTGTAGGGACAGGGAGAGCAGTGTGGATAAGGAGTTCAGGGAGGAAGTGATTAATTCTGTTACTTCCCCTGAGTGCTTTGCTGAGCCTTTCCTGAGTGCAGGCACAGCCAGGCATCATTACTGCCTGATTCAAGCTGCAAGATAATCCTATGTGCAAAAGCCCCAGTCATTTCTAGGACACCAACCTACTGTAATATGCTCTTTAGTGGCCTTAATACAGCATGTTTAGCTTAGTGGAGTGCCTAGAGAAAACCCCTATTTCCAATTAATATTTATCATTTTAGGATGCTTGTTAGCATTATGCTCTAGCAACACAGAAATTTGGTTGGTGCCACATGGACACATACAGAACCCAGAGTGCCTGCTCAGAGAATTTACCTCCATCTTTGACACAGGAACTGAAATCATTTACTGCTCATGCAGAACAATACAGGGAAGCTCCTCAGGGCTTCAGTCAGGTGAAATGAAGCAATGCCAACTTACTCTGACTGAGGTTATTTCCTGTTATCATCTCACTGCAGGGGTGAGATACTACTTCCATACTGCTGCCTCCTTATCACAAAAGTTTCATACCTTCATGGTGTTTCTCATGGGCAGCTCCTCAGGGCACAGATGCTTCTTCACAAAGCAGCCAACTGACTCTAGTTCCTTTCTCAAGCAGCCACCCCACTCTTTTATAGCACTCTTCTTCTCATTGGTTACAGCTGTGGCCTGGTAAAGTCAGGCCTGTTCCTAATCTTTGATAATTGGCCCAGCTGAAACTCCTCAGGGGTAAGATTACTTTCTACACTATCTTTATTTTCTTATATTCTAGCCCCCTACAATTTCCATCCTTATATAAGTCCTTGCATTAGGTAAAGCATAATGCAATCAAATGTTGGAAAAACAGACAGAAAATGAGGAGAGTAGAGAGCAAACACAGAAATGGATTAACACTTGTTTACCAGGAGTTTCACAAATTACTGCTTATTTTTTTAAATTACACTAAAGCCCAAGCAATAAATACCTAACATAGCATTTTAAATAACCCACAATGTCTATATCATTATAAATACAGCATTCAAAGTTAATTTTAGTAAGAGATTTTGCTAATGTTTGAAAACACAGAGTTCTTCCTAGATGAAACAGACTCAGGCAAGGGAAAAGATACTATGTTTGCCTTTATGTATTTTTTTAAAATCTAATTCAAAATTTCTGGATATCTCTTATCCCCCTGGGCCAGAAAATAGCAGAGCTTCACAACTTAAGAATGTGTGAAAAAATTAATTCTGAACAGATTAACTGAGTAACATTAACTGAATATGAAAAATTGTCTATCTGGTGCTAAATCTCAGCCAAGTTGGATTATATCCACAGGTTTTGGGTGTGTGCTCTTATAAAAACCAACAAAAGAATAAACAAACAGACAATTCCTGGGGCAATTAAAAGTACTTAAGCTTTCACATAGAAACAGGGAATACAAAATGACGGGGTTTTGTACAGTTTTGGAAGTAAAAGCAAGTGGAATCTGAACATGCTGTCACATCCAATCAAGGCCAAAACCAGTCTGCCTTCCTGATGAATCAATAAAATACTGCATGAAGACAGAGAGGCAGAGGATATTTAAAAACTTTAGTATTTTATTGCTAGTGTGGAGTATATGATGGGACATGGTGTGTACCTTAATTTTTTACTGTCAAAGAAGCAAAAGAATCTCAGTCATATCAAATGGGGCTGGAGGTGCTCCTAATTTCTGAAAATGAGGCCACTTTTATTTAGGTACAAAAATATAAGTATCTCTCTAGGGATCCAAGTTAAAAATGTAACCTTTAAAAAAGAATATTGAGGCATATTCAACTCCAAAGTGTTGCATCTGGGCTAAGCAACTTTGAAACTACCCCCTATATAACTATATAATTACCAGAGTGTCATGTGTGGCTACAAAATGAACTGTTTGATTACAGCTCCTCTCCATCCCCAACAGCAAATACCAGTTTAGAGAAGAATAATAAAATCTGACAGTGTCTCTGCCAGTGCTCGTGGATAATACCCTTCAGCTCACACGCACATGTTCATGCATGTATAGATGAATGCACAATCAATGTAAGGGTGCACATCACATGCCCACATTAATTTGTGGAACATATAATTATTTTAGTGACCATTTCAGTGCTAGCAATACTTAATAGTTGGTCTTTCACTACTGGGAAAAAAAAATACATATATTAAAAAAAAAAGAGCACCCTTAATCTCCATTTGAAAACACAGTTTCCTGCACAAAGAATAAAACCAGAACAGATAACTGTGTGTCAGCTTTTGTCAGACTCCACCTCAGCAGTCAGATTCTACCACCAAATGAGAACTGAGAGCCAGGATAAGCCTTGTAAGTCAATGCCTGGCTGTGAGCCTGAATAGAGGGTTTCCCCAAACACCATCTGAGTCATCCCACCAGCTGTTCCTAGATGTTCAATTTGCCACTTGGCTGAAATGATCCTCCTTTTCCTCACTGATTGCTCTTACCAACTGAGATCTGGTCCCTGCACCAACTTACTCTGCCTGAGGTTGCTCCAGCTTGACCTAAATTTTCTTTAGGGCTGTGTCCTGTTGGGCATATTTCTTTTCTGATTCCCTGCATTCACCATCATCTCCTCAGCAACAGGGCATCTCCAATGTCCTTAATTCCTTACCACAAATCTGGGGCCAGACTTTTGAATCCTTCTCACTGGAACTAAGTGCACACACCTTAACTTTTTCTTAAGTATTTCTCAGCTCTCTGCTCTGTCACTGCTTTTTCATACGGTATGAATTTCTCCACCAATCTTACTACAGGGCTTCCCTGAGATGGAGTTTGAATTACCATTATTTTAATACAGTTATGTTTGTATATGGTTTGCTTGGTGGAGCCTGTGTCACTGAATCTACAAGTTATTATCACCTTTCATCTATAATTTAATGTAGCCATAAGCAAATAAGATTTTCAACTGAAACACTCTTTTTTGTCCTGATACAAATCATACTTTGAATTCACTTCTTGATTAATACAAATCCTTCCTTGCATTGTTTTCTGGATGTTGATGTAAAAGGATGCGCCCTCAACAGTGCTGAAGAAGCATATGGGGGAATTACAAACTTAAATATTGCTTTATATGAAAGAATCTTTCTTTTCAAAATCTAATGACGAGAATTAAAAAAAAATAAATTACAATTTACAAATGAAAATTGATTTGATGATTTTAAAGATCTGGATTAATTAAAAACAGTTAGATTCCTAGAGGAAATAACCCAGTTTTCAAATTCTCCTGAATAAACCACACAGTGTGTTGACAGTGTTATAAAGAAAATCTGGAGAAACACATATGACTTGGTAATGAGTCCAAAAAACCAGAATATTAAAAAACTGTTACCAAAGAACAGCACTGTACAAGTAACAATCTATGGACTTGGAACCATAAATTACTGACCTTACCTTTTCCTGATGTTTTGTATGAAAAATTTTTTTTGATAGACAGAATTTTTAAAAATGTAAACATGCAGAAACACTACCATTCACAGCTAATTCACTGTAAAGAGTGCTGTTTTACAGAGTGTCCCACCTCCTATTATCGTGTTACCACTTAAAATGAACCTCCGTTCGATATCATGTAGGATCAGACTTTATAACTTCTGAGATTAAATGACTGTTAAATAATCATCTGTGACTTGATTTGGGTGGTAGGACCCTTGTGTAGGAGTTGTCAAGCCACTCTTCTATCCCATCCTTCAGAAAAATTTTCAAGACATCAGAAGTGCTGTACAAAAGCATCTCCTAAATTCTCATCTGGGCCAGGATTTCAAAGATTTTTAGAACAGCCTCAACAGTTTTTCCTATGAGTTTTAACTGTGTCCACCAGGGCATCCATACACACTGACATGTAGCCAAGAGTGTCAGTGAAAGTGCTACCAGATCACAGGCATTATTTTTTACTAATGTATAATGTATTAAAAAAAAACAACAAAACAAACAACAAACAAACAAAAAGAACAAAAATAAACAGTGATATTTATATTTCCACTTTTCTAGGTAAATGGTGGGCTGGATTTTTCCAGATGAACAATGTGAATTATTCTTCCTCTCAGCTGGACGACAGACACACTCTGCAGGTAAAGGGAGCATCCTGAAGACTAAGCCAATCTTTCTATTTCAGAGCAGATCAGAACCACGGCAGGCTGATTTGGCAGGGTCATGCAGGTCAAGCTTTATAAATAACTGCTGATTAAGCAGAGACTGCTATAAGCAGTCTGGTGAACTCCAGCAAGGAAACTACTGCACTAAAATAAGCTAAACTGAAGCACAAATGAGGTCAGAGGTGGAAAAGGTGACTATCATTCAAAATTGTGAAGGAAGTGTACATTTTACCCTTCCAGTATTTCCAAAGCTTTCAAGGTGGAAGAAGCAAAGTTCTTTGAAGGAAATTCTGCAATGTTCTAGGTGCAGTAAAATGAAGAGAGCATATCAGTTCCTCATGGCTACAAGCTTCTCAGAACAGACATTTAACTCAAGTCATTTGGCTGTAGGATGGAATTATTTTTTAACAATTTGTTCTGCACTATCATCCTTATCTTCATATGATCCTAGAATACCAAAGATATTCTTTCTTCTCCTACAGACAATCCATGCTTGGTCCATCTATTCACCTATACAAACCCACCTTCCCTTTTGTATTTTTTCCTGTAGTTCAATGTGTTCTCTAATGGATGTAGAATGCAGCTAATAAAACTAATTTTCTTCAGCAATCTCCTCAACAATGTGATTTCCTTAACTCATACCTTTTTGGTATTTTGCCACTTTTGAATAAAAATATTTTAAAAACCCAAACCAACATGCCCTCAACAGATCTTTTGAATTTTCAATGGTTTCTGCCTTTTAAGATAACCTCTTCTTTCATATAATTTATTACACTTGCTTTGCTTTGAGACTGCTCTCCTTATCTTAAATGGCTGACTCATCACACAGTATCACGCAGTTGAGACTCTCAGCTTCGAAAACCCTTTTGTAATTACCTTTCCCTAAAGCTCAAAAATATGGAGGAATCTATGCCATTTATTGGTTCAATAAAATTCTTGAAAGACAGTGTCTTCCATATCTTCAGAGTCATCTGATGACTTTATATAGAGTTTGCAAATTCAGATCAGATTCTTAGAGTGAAAACCTACATCTACAGCTTCTAAATACCCAGCTGATAGCACAAATCATTTGATGAATATGTTTGCGATCACCTTTGTTAAAGGTCACAGAAACACAAGCCTATATATGCAGACTTTGAAGTTTAGTTAAAAGTCAAACTATCCTTTGAAGGTAAATATTGTCCACAGAAATTTAACCAGTCATTAAACCAAGTAGGAAACTGATGTTAGAGCAGTTGCCACTACACACTTAATTCCTTTGTGTTGGAATTTGTCCTTTTATTTTTTCTGCCAGTCGCTCCTCAACTGAAAAGCCTTAACTCACCACTAGAGGTGGCAGATCTTTTGTAATACCCTATTAGTATTTTTTGCATTCTTCAGGTTTCAGAGAAAAATGTAATATGAGAACTTTACAGCAGCTATGAAGCCTAAATTATATCAGGCTAGTCAAAAAAAACCCAACAAAACAAAACAAAACAAAACCAAAAACAAACACTTAAAAATGTATAGCATGCCCTAAAAGATTTTTAAAGTACTGTAAGAACTCAGTATTAATTTATCTATGAAATTATCTTGAGGTTCTTGAGGTTTAATTTTTTCAATGCATATAGAGGATAGAGTTCTCTAGCAGGACAGAATCTGATATTTTTAAATAGAGGAAAAGAGGCACAGTTACACTCAGGTCACAGAAAACAGTAATTTATGATCTGCTGTAGAAAGACTACACACTCACACCACAACAATAGGGCTTTTTTTTTTTTAAGAAGCCAATATCCAGAATAGGTGGTGCTGTCTGCAAGTTTTCACCAATACGATATTTGCTCACAGCTTTCCCGGCTCCATCCAGTATTCGCTGTCTTTCAGTTTCATAGGCACTAAAAATAACTATAATCTGAAGAACAACCTCCTTCCAAGAAAACAAACAACAATCCAAACATAAATTCAACACAAACGTTATTTCCTTCTGAAGTTTTTTGACGTGATTTCAAGTTCTTCATGAAAACAACGTATGGGTGGAGTACCACGGGGGCTGGAAAGGCCAGCTATGACCTCAGCTACAAGTCTGGTTAAAGCAGGAGAAGGGTCAGTGCCTTTTCCACAGTTAAGTGTTTATGATCTGTGAGGCTCTTAGGCTCTTTATGGTGTGTTACTTCCCAGTATTTTTGTTTGGATGGGTTTTATTTAATGATATGTGCTTTACTATATGAGAGACACAGGGTGAATATAGAAGTGTGTTCATCCTGTTTATTTATCAGTCATAATTATTAATAACTACTATTCAGAGTAATTACAGAAAACCGTGGAAATCTTCAGTGACAGGTACTTAACTTCTGCCTGCATCTCTTGTATTTGATATGCTTATTACCAGGTCTAGAGAACCTTTACTCCACAAATGTAAGAAAAGGTGGTTTGCCTTCCAAGCAGGGATGTTGTAAAGACAAATACCTTAAAAACTTGGAGAAACTTAAATAATGTGGTAATGGGGATCATACAATTGCAATAAACTACTGTGAATCTGCTATGAATAGGTTTCAGTTTCTTGCCAGCAGAGCTCTACTTCCTAAAAAGGAATAAAAAGATGTTTTCAATTGGTTTTAATAGTTATTTTAATCATATCACAGCACTTCTACATTTGTTGTGTTCAGGCTTTGCCAATTAGATGGCAATGACCTATGCATGTAGTGCATTAAGGACTATTCTTTTATATTGGGATGTAGTAAGCATTTTTAGTTTAGATAGTAATTTGATCAAGTGGACCTGAAATATCTATATCTATTGCTTTACTACGTTTGTGTTTATACACATGGATTTACACATTTTCTCCAACTTTGCACTGCTAAAGAGATTAAATCCAGACTGACAATCTGAAAGTGGCCACCAGGAGCCCAAGACATGTTGAACTGTCCAAGAGCATAGTATTCATATTGACAAGAGTCATATTATATGCAAATTTCAATATTCAAGATGCTCTGAGCCCTGATTAGCAGAGGGTAAACATGCAAAGACATCTTTTTCTGATTCCCATCCATACAAACTCCTTTCAACAATCAGGAATGCGTGCAGCTCCTAAAACAGTGAACTCCAAAACATGAAGTCATACTTTCATATCCTTTCTTCTCCAGTATGGTTTCATTTTATGTGGAGTCTAGTAAGTCTCCTGTTCAGAGGTGCTGCCTTTGAACAGAGAAGCTACAGTTACTTCTGTAAATTTACTTTACTGGTTAGGCAGTCTAGACTTGCAAAATGCAAACTGCTTATCTGAGGAGGTAAGAGGAACTTATTCATTTGGACAACTTCCTTTTTTATGTCCTTATGTGTTCCCTTTTCCACATACACATGCACACACAGTTCAATGTAAAATTAATGTGATAATATTTGCAACTGGTGAAGAGATTCCCTGTGCCCATTTTTACTCCACTTCTCACTATTACAAGGTCCCATGAGACACAGCATCACTCGGGACTGGATTCTGAAATTGTGTAGGGGATCAGCACAGAATCTCCTGGCTTCACAATCATGATTTCTTTTGGTTTAGGTCAGAGTCTTATCTGGTGCACCTTGTGCTAGGTTCTCCAAAAGCATCTGTCTCGGTCTGCCTTGCTCTTCCTCAAGGGCAACACATTGGCTTCAAGGTCTGAGCATTTTCTTTAGAGCAAGAAAGAGGCTTATGCTAAAGTCTGTATCTTCAATCTGTATTTGAGTCTCAGCTACAGAAAGAAGTACAGATGTATACCTTCTCCTAATCTGGACAGTAAAATGGGTGAAGAAAAGGGAAACTAGAGAAATTAGATTATTAGATTATACATTATATTACTACCCAACAACTTAATCTGATTTTGTCTTTACTGGTTACAGTCAGTCCTCACTGTTACTACAGAAACCTACTGAACTTAAAAATGTTAAGCTTAGGATTTCTTTACCATAGTGACTTTTTAGCACTAGGTTTATCTCAGTCTTATTCTGAAGGGTTTTTTCACATTGGTTTTGCTTTTTCCTCTATGGGGAAGGAGACAATTTTCCCTGCAAATAAAGCAGAGTTTTAAAAGGGTAAATCTGCCAAAGCAGCTTATGTCCAGCATTGCTGGCAATCAGCCACCAATTCTGTCCAGTCACAGGCCAAAAAAAAAAACAAAAAAAATCTGGAGAACAGATGATCAGCATCCTGTAGCACTGATTTGAGACAGAGTGAAAGGGGTCATTTAAATGCAGCATATGGTTTAAGAGACAAGCTATTGAGCTGTATCTTTATTTCTCAGCATCTCAAGTTGATGCAAGAATATAAATCTAGATGAAAGTGCCTATAAATTTCGAGGATCATATCTATCCATAAATCTGAGCCAATAGCCACTGCACATTCTTAACTATATGCAAATCAGCTACTAACAAGCTTTTAATTCTTTCTGGTTCTGCAGCAAAAACACAGAAAAATGTTGAAATACAGATAACACTAAAATAAATTGTTCTCATCTAAGGCAGTTATCAGAAAAACATGTCATTAAATTGGAAGGTTTTAGAGCGTAAAGGAATTCAAGCAACAGATTTTAGTAAAAGAGGCAGAGAACCAGAAAGTAACAATTGACTAGTAAGAAACTACTCTAAGTTCAAGTGCTCAAGGCTTTAAATTATTTGGAAACTGAAGTAATCACCTACAAAATGAGATCCATTTTTCAGGAAGAGAGAAGAAACCAAGAACTAAGGACAGTTCTTGCTGTTGCCAGGGCAAGTGTAAGAGAATGCTGCAGGATCAGGGAAGCACAGCTCAGCATGCACCTGTCATCCAGTAATTAGCAAACAGCCAAATCCTGACAGGGAGCAAGCAAGCAATGGGTGGTATAGACATTCTGATTGTACCCAGAACTAAAATTACTTATTCAGATGAAAGATGTCTCTTTTTTGTATGTAAGGATTTTGAAACATGCTCTTTGATGTTAATTGAGACTGAGAACAGTCCGCAAACAATAACAAAGTTGAAACTTTTGCCATGCTAATTTTAATGCTCAGAGATGTAAAGCAACTTCTCTCTTTTTTGTTTTCAAGGGAATGTTACTGCTCGTCTCGATATCCAATCTTCTTTCTTCAGGTTTTTTTTTTTTTTAACATTTCTACCTATCAGAAGCCTGTATGTGTTCCTTTCACTTTCATTTCTCTTTCACTTCATGTGAATTGCTGTGTGTTAGCTTGTTCTGTTTCCTTGAAAATACATTATTCAAAGCCTTCTATCTAAGTTTTTTAGATTTTTTTAATGCTTTCCTTATATCCACGAGAAAGATAAATTACAAATTTATCTTTCTCATAGATATAAGGAAAGCATTACAAGATGTGTGTGTGTGAGTGTGTGTGTGTGTGTGTGTTCTGATTTCTGTGTTTTACAATCTCCTTTGGCAAAAAGAAGTAGCCAAGTCTTGAGAATTTTGATCTATCAACTCCAATCTTTTCCTTCCTTACAAAGAAAATTCAATGTACATTTTCATGTAAGTCTTTATATATATATAATTTTTTCTTGCATTTCCTACATTACTATAATTCAGCTTGATAGTTTTAAACTTAATCATAAGCCTGGGAGAATAACTTGAACAACTTAACTGCTGTCACTAATGTTATGTTAATAATTGATGTCACTGAACATAGATCCCAGGTTTGGCCTCATTTAAAATACATATCTGCTGGAAATTAGCATTCCAGTTGGAGAACCCTCATTGTATTGTCATACTTTAAATAGCTGCACATTTGCAGCCCTGAGGTTTGGCATTTTAACTACAGCAAGAGTAATTTCTTTTAAAGTATTGCAGCCTGGAAAACTTTGAAGTTTGGTTGCTAGCATATAATAATGTAGAATAGATATAATAATACATATAATAATGTAGAAAATGTGAAAAAAATACACTGGTGAAACTTACAGTGTGACTTTTCACACATGCTGCTGAAGATATAAGTCACAGATGTTAAGCTAAATTTTAAAGTAATTCCTATTCTTGATAACACTATTTCAGCCCTTCAACAGGAACAACCAGCTATTAATAATAAACAAAAATAACTACTTGTAACTACCAGTGGCTACATGTGGAGCTGATTTCTGTCAGTACATAGATGTGCACCTGATTTGTAGAAACATGCTGGTACTGAAGCAGCTCAATAGTTTTAGGAACTGATTTATTCTTCCTGACTGCAGTAAAGTCCATGTTGCAACCTACACTTTCATAGGAGTTGCTGAGAATGAGACCTTTCTGTTTCATTCCAAAGCAGACAGTGACACTATCTTTACTTCCCTCACAGGTTGAAATGTGCTGCTTTACTACATATTTGGCATACCTGTTTCTAAAGTCAACCAAAAACCAAACCAAACCAAACAACCCAAAAAAAAAACCCAACAAAAAAGCACCTTGATTAGTAAAGAATTAGCACAATGGCATACAATTATTTAATCTCATTCATAAATGGATGCATTTTCCTATTCAAAACTGATGATGTCTTACTGATAAATAAAAAGTGTATTTTTTTTTTGTGCAGACAAAAGTGTGCCCAGGGAATACAGGATTTAGATGCTCAAAATCTCAAATACAAACACAGAGAAACCGTAAGCCTGAACTATTAGTCTCTTAGAAACCAGATGTAAACACAACCATTAGCTGTTCACGATTCTGCTCATTTATTCAAATCACTTCTGGCAGCTGATCACACCTCCAGCTCTCTTACTAACCACACAGATGAAAAGGCAGGCTCAGGATTGTGAAAGAAGAAGAATTACGCAACAAGGCTTTGTACAACATGTTCACCAAAGTGACCAAACAAAAGGCCATTCTGGAAAGCAAGACCTGGAAAGCAGATTATACAACTAAACTCCTTTCCACAATATAGTGCAATGCAGAAGCAGCAGGTTTTCTGCTCCTGAGAAAGTCAGCCAGAAAAAAAAGAAAAAAAGAGCTCCTGTCTCTTTGGGAAGCAGAAAGCAAAATATTCACAGCAAGATTTAAAGCTTTCTATTCAAGAAAAATTTCATTCATTTGAATGAAAAGGCAGCAATCAATACAAAGCTTTCAATACAGGTATAGTTTTTTAGTAGGATGAATTAGATTTTTAGAAATGTAAACAAGGTGGTCACACGGCTTCACTTTTACTTAATGGACTAAAGAACAAAATTAGTAGTTCCAAGATCACCCACTGACTTTATCTTAAAACTGCTGATAAACAAGAATTTAGATTTAGAAATATTAACTATGTTTAGGGTATTAAATAAATTTGCAAATAATAGACTTGTAATTTCTTAATACTAGTTAGAATCTCAATACAATCTCATTGAAGATTTTTAATTCACTTTATTTGTTCATCCATGGATTATAAAGAACTCAGGTCTTAGAAGCAAAAGTAAGGCATCTAAAAAGGTATTAAAAAAATACACATCATGCCTTTTTATGGCAATATGCATTTCCAGGTGCCCAAATGCCTTTTAAAATCTTATTCTTCCTGCAACACACAACTTCAGTGATACAAAACAGCCAGAAATCCAGGTTAATTAGACTTATGTCCTGTCTAATAAGTCTCAAACCAGAGTTTTATTACTGCAACTCACACCTGCTAATAAACATTTATGCCTGGAGACCTCTGATAACACAGTGGCTTGGTCACTTTTTTTCCCACTGATTTGTGATTGATCATTGCACAGTCCCACCTTTGTCTATCCTGCCCACAAATCTGAGTTTTGGTTTATTTAAGAATCATCTCACCACCACAGTCTGAGCTTCTGGCCAATACAACCCAGTGGGGGAATGCCAGCTGGACTAGAAATCTGAGTGAAGGGCCCATTCCCAACACTTCTCTACTCATTTGGATGGGAGCTCAAGCTTTGTGACGTCCACTGAAAGGTACCTCTTGTCCTCACTGTACCAAGGCACATCAGGTTCACCTGTGAGTGAATGGACTAGGAATGCCCAGGCTGCAAAACAGGACTCAGCTCCCAGCAGAAAAGGACTGGGCTGGTACAACTGGCTCATAACTGCTGTAACTGGTGATGCTGACTCTTGATTCTCTCCTGAAAAATTACATGATGTTTCTGCATTATCCAGTGGATGTTTCTGGAGTCAAAAAAGAAAATTCATCTGTATTATTTGTCTTGTATGAGCCAGGAGCAGTTTGCAGCCTCAGAACTGGGAATGGCTGCACCAGATGGACTTAGAAAAGCTTAGGTATGTCTTGGCAAATGAGACAATAGCAACCCTGGCCAAAACAAACAGAATAAAGAGATAGGTCTTTACACAGGCTCAACTGTAATAATTTACTTGAATTTCCCTGGGAGCATGAAAGCACAGTCCAAAAGTGAATTTACTACAAATTACCATAAATTCTTAGAAAATCTGAGAACAAAGAGCTCCATTCCTAAGTAGGATTTTTTTTTCTACTATATATAAGTCACTGCAAGCAAGTAAATATTCTTCTTTGCTACACTGGTTTGGCCACAAATCATGTTGAATACTGCTCTTGCATGTAGAGTTGGGGATTTTTTTTCCCTCTGAGACCGGAAAGCTAACAGTAATACTCTTCACATACAATTGCTGTTGTAGTTCATTCCGTTCACCTTATGGAAAGAAGATTTTTTCCTCTGTTTTAATGAGCTTAAGATAAAGTCTTTACAGAACAGCTGCTGCATTGACAAGGTCTGTGGCTTTCTCGCAATAGCACCTTAAGTAAAGACTTACAGGAACTCCACACTGTACAGTGAGGACACTGTGCCCACCCAGGCACACCGATGGTGACTCCCAAGCAAGCTGGTGGAGGTAGGACAGGCTAAGCAGTTCTGGCAAGATACATGAGCTGCTCTCTAATAGTGAGGGACAGAAAGCAAGGGAACATTTTACTACATTTGTACAGGGCTTTGGCATCTCTCTAAGGCGATGATGAATTTTCCCAGAATTATACTGGCATAGCTAAAGCTCAGTGATTTGGATAAACTAAATCTCAACTCTCGTTTAGCAGCAATGTCTAAGTGGGTAAAAGGTGGTATTAAATGTTCTAGAGGTATCTCTTATCTGGGTGAATACAAGAGTCTTCAGCTTAGAGATTTACAGGTTTTGCAGGGTTGTGTCACAAGCCTAACAGTGTTACAACAAGATTACATACATTCTCCATAGTCACTTAAACCAATGTACATCAGGGAGGGCATAATCCTCTTAAAAGTATAAAAGACTATGCAACAAATACTGAAAAGTAATTACATAAAATCTAGTGAAATTACAGTAAAAGAATATTCACAAATGACATCTCTTAATATATTAATGTTTATGTTCCAAGTAATGAAGCTCAAAAAGATATTTCACAGCGATCTCTGTTAACAGCAATGACTCCTCAGCAGGGAAAGCATGAAAGGCAGATAAACCAGAGAGAGAGGGAGAGAAGGTACGAGCTCTTGGCCCCCAGGCCAAGCTGTGTGGGGGTTGAGCTGGAGCCCAAGAATTGTCCTCACTGTGCAGTAACTCAGCATTTCTCCTCCTTACCTGGAAGCTGCTTACCCTGAAACAACAAGCTGCTTTTCTGCTACTTCCCTATTCTGATATTGAATTACTGAGAACATAAAATAATCAGGATCTCTTTCAAAATACAGGATGTAGGCTAGTTTTTTAAAGTTAGTCCCAGTTTCTTTACACCCCTTGTGCAAAGAACATTGTACATGGAGTAGCCCCAACTTAAAGTCTATAAAAAATTAGAATAATAAAACTTACACCCCAAATTACTAGCAATCAGAATTTGAATTTTAAATATAGCTGTGCAATTAGCAGTCAGTTATAACTACTATTAAAATGTAATAACATCTTTCAAACATCTCTTTTAATTCACCATGAAGACATCAATTCCAAAGAGCTAGAGAGGGGGGTTTTGATGGGTTTTCTTTCTTTCTTTCTTGACTACTGGATTCTTAATAAGTCATTGGAACTTCCCTCATAAAGCTCCTTCTCATATTGGATGAAAGACAGAACAAGTAGCCTGTTTTCTTGCACCCAGTAATAGACGATTCCCCTGGATACATACAACTGCCAGCTAAAAACCTCAGTGTGAGTCTAAAATTAGAACTCAGTGATATGAGTCACAAGGAGAAGCTTTGTGATAGAAATGAGGATATTTTTAAGCAAATGCAGCCTAAAGTGCAAAATAAAAATGGCATTCTATAAAAAAGTCTGTGGAATAAATTACTAGTAACTGTTACATATTAATTTTCATTTATGTGGTTTTTTCTACCTGCAAGTATATTCTTTAAAGTATATTATCATCCTGGTAAAGAAAGATGGTGAAGCTTTTAAATTCTACAAATGGGCAAAACATGATTACAGCAAAATTGTAAAAAAAACCCCAAAACTTTCTCATGGAAATATTTTGCCTTTATGTTACAGAAGTCTGTACATCAGTGTAAAAGCATGATCAGCAGTAATTCATATACAAAACTATTTTAATCCCTATTTATTAGTAACAAGAGGCATGTCCTCCTGCCTTTTTCACTTTTTCTGAAAAAACAACAAATGTGGCATTCCAAAGGGGAGCCACTGTCATCACCATTATTTATGGTGATGACAATAAGCTATGTTCAAATTTAATAACACACCAAAATATATTGTAGGAAGGTATTACAGCACAGCTCTGAGGAAATAAAGTTTAATTTTTCAAGCCTGCAGTGTATATAATAGAAATAGGAAATCACAAACTGTAAGTTGTTGTATTAGAAAACTGATAAGTTGTCTAACCTGCATTAAAATATGTCATCAAAATATTTTGAATCTATTCTGCTTCTTGATACCCCCCAACCCAAAGCTATTACTAAAATAACTGTCTAGCAGCCTGTCAGAATAGAGGGGGCACTCACAAAAATAAACACTGCAATATTTTCCTTCTCAAAATCTCTATCTTCACTAAACCATCAAAATTGACACATAATTGTCCCTATTTATACTTCCTGAAATATGTTTTTTCACACCAGTAACAAATATGGCAGATGTTATTTTGAGACAAAATCTTAACTGAAAACAGTTTTTGAGCCTCAGATAACATTTTATCAAAACCAAAATTAAACAGCTGCAGTGTGGATGCCTACATACAAACTTGTCAAATCATAGTGAGCAGCAAGAGCTGCTAAAGACAGTTCGTGTAAAAGAAAACTTGCCTGACATGTTTTGGATATCCACTATATTTAAGACACAGCATTTAAACCACTATCTATAAAATTGTCCAAAGATTTTCCTCTTGCATTTTGCCTCCTACATTTTGTGCAATGAATCTGGTCAGTGTTTTATTAGTAGCATAGGAGAAGAATTTCAATTTTTGAATTGTGTTTCTTCACATCCAAATGAAAGCAATCTCACTGATGTGGTGAGACACCACCACGTCAGCCATTTTCTGCCCTAAATATATCCTTTATCTCAGATGAAATTGGAAAAATATCTTGTTTTTTCCTTAAAAAGCAACTCAAATGCAAATATATATATATGCAATTTATATCACCTGTGTGATTATTAGTGCTTTGTGTCCTAGTTGACTACCAAATGGAAAGAGGAGAACAGATTGTTTTAACAACCTGTGGAAACAGTAATAATCAAAAGTAAGAGCAAGAAAAAAAAAGTAATTAGGAATATGTTGATTTACATTGCTGTTTTGTGGTCAAAGCAGTAGAAAAAATGTAAGCAAAGAGATGGCAACATTAACTTTATATAAATTTCTAAAAATTTACTTTAAATCACTAACTTGAAATTTATTAATGATGAAAAAACATCTAAAAATAAGAATACAGGACCATGCCTCACTAAAATACACTCTGCATTTCACATACTGCCCCAGGACTGCATTCTCATTGAAGAGAACACAAAGTGAAAGCTAACTGTAGTTAAAAAAAAAAGGCAGCATATGGTTTTTTCCACTGAGATACTTATTGCACCATATGTCAAAACAGTCTAACTATATGACAAAATATTCTAATATAACATGATGCCTAAATTCAGTTCATACTTTAGTCATTTGTACTACTAGTGAAATGTTTTGATCATATCCTTCCCCCCATGTTTTTGCAATACCTACAGATAGTTCAGAACTTCTCTCTACCAGGAATACATCAGATTATTACCATCACATACCTGGGTCAGAAAAAATCTGAAGTGCATCCTCACTGAACTTGTTTGCATATGGATAAACCAAAATTAAATACTTCTAAAAATTATGATATTATCAAAAAGTAACTACTATTTTACTTGAATATCTCCAGATGCAGATTATCCTTTTAACATGTTTTTGTTGCAGTAGATGAAAACACTGGTTTTACCCTTTAATGATCTTCTTTTCAGCTATGATGGTAGGGTTTTTTCAGCTGTCTTAACCTTCACACAAAAACCTTGTATTTCAGGATTTTGCTCTGAAATAGCATTAACTTAAATTTTCTCACACTGAAAAAATAATAAAAAAGAGACTGAAATCCTGCTTGATTTTCTCTTGTTAAGTAACATGTGAGCTGCAATGTTATTCAGATTCCCAATTCATCATTTAGATTTACTTGACCTTTGGATCATAGAGGTCATACCAGTCAAAAGAGTCAAAAGTGCTTCTTTTCCCTTAACACACCGCCAGTGAGTAATGGACTGCCTTAGATACAAGATTTTCTCACCTGACAGATTAATAATTTACATTTTTTATAATTCCAGAAAAATCCAAGAAAGATGCAGGAAACAAACTGGGACATTCTAGATAGTGAAAGACTGCAAGGAAAAAGCATCAGCATGACTACATGGAAACAGTACATACAAGGAAACTGGATAGAAGGAAACCTTGACCAGAGCAGTGTTTGTAACACAGGGATAAAACTCAATTGTGCAAAGATGTGCAGCATGCCCTTCCAGATCAAGCACTCCTTTTCAATTTTGCTGACATTTACAAACGTGATCTTGCACTTTGGTTTTGCCAACAATAAAATGATAAGCAGCACTGAAGGAGGGACACTGCCTTTTTCCCAGGAGCTCACTTGGCCTCTACAAACCAAGTCCTAGACCTCAGGTCAAAGGTAAGAAGAAGAAGAGTATGGGTGAAAACAAAGTTTGGAATGTGCATGCAGTGAAGCAAGGTTAAACCACCCTACTTAATGTTAAACTGTGGCTCTTGGCACTGTTGACTTAGAGAGAAAAACAGAGGAAAACACCAAGGGTACACATTAACAAAGAGCCTATCAGCTAAACAGGAAAAAAACTCATACTGTTTAGTTAATGGCTGCTGGTATGGAAAAGAAATGCTAGGCTGTAAAAAAGGAAGGAAAAGAAGAGCCAAACTTAAGGCAAAGAGGATGGGGGCAAGAAAGGAAGGACAATCCAGGAGAAAAACAAACCCACAACATTCTGTGAACAGTGCTAATGTAATGAAGGCATAAAACTACAGAAGATGATAGCCATTTGTATGTAATTTTACATAAAATAAGGACTGGGCTTGAAGCTAATTTGACCTGTCTGTATTGAAGCTTTTCTGGAGTGTATGAGTGGTACTAGAACCATGTCTCCTTTCCAGCATGGTTAGTTTTCATGAATGATCATGTTTCTTGCTTTCCCACCTTAGTTTTTCCTACATGATGAGGTGTCTCTAAGTGACTTTACAAAACCCCAAAATACCCACAATCTAAAGTGAGTTTAAGAGCCTAATAAGAACAGTGGTGAAATCCAGAAGAAATTAAAGATTTTTCTTCAGGACAGCATTAGCATGACTGCAGTTTGCCTTTAACAGTGCATACTAACAGAAAATACTTCATTTCATCGTGGCAGAGATTGCAAATTCTTAAGAGATTTACCACCTGTCCTCCAGCACTCTTTGGTTTGATATTTGTAGCTATCAAAGATGCTTTAAGAATCTTTAGTGTACAGTTACAATGCCAGTGAACTTGCACTTCCTGTAGGCTAAGGAGCAGTGCTTTTTGCCAACTGGCTTTAATTCCCAGAGTAATCCAAAAACCAGTCCCAGGAATATAATTCATATTGATGGTGTACACCAGTTCTGCTCAGGTTTTATGGACGCTTTTATAATGTGAACAACTAGGAAGCATAAGGTACTGTACAAAACCTAGAATTAGCAAGTTTGTCTTGGCTGTTTGTCCCAGGTGAATTTCTGAGACAGTGATACACAATGTTATTCAAAAACTCTCTATATGTACAGAGTGTATTGCAAGTATCATAATTACCAAGGGGAAGTGGCTGGAAATGTTTATATTTAAAAACCCAAATTAACAAATAAAAAAATCCAACCAACACAGAATCAACTTTGTTTCTCTCTGACAGATTTTAGGAGAGCATATATAGTTGTGTGCACTAAAAGTGAGTACAGCAGATATTTCAGAACTGGTGTTGAGAATCCCAGTGAAGAGTGGCATTTTTCTGGTATTTCCTACGCTCTCCCACCACAAGCGCTCACTGGAAACCCGTGAGGCACATTTGAGAACAATGTGGAGGAGGGAGCACAGCTTGCTTTACCTCTCAGTGCTGATGAATTTCCAGCCCTGACATCTTGCAGCGCTGTCTAAGCAGTATCACACAAGAAGAACTCTCCTGCCTCAGCTTACAGCCAGGTACAAAAATAGGTGTTGTAAAGCACAACTACTGCTCTGCACTGAGTGAGGATCCCCCAAACCAGTGCCATTCCTGTTACACCTTGAATGCTGTCAGTTCCACTCTCACCTTGAGCTGTGCACCCAGCTCTGCACTGACTCTGGGCTGCCACACAAACACACCAAGAAATATCTCTGTGCTCCTATGCCCATCTACTCCAATTTCAGCTGACTGTAATTTCTGAAAGGTGGAGCAACCTCAATACACAAGGGCTTAGGTAGTCGCAGTGCAGACTGCCTGCTCATCCATAATGCAGAACTACAGACTAAAAAAAGATTTAGGCTCCAAGCACTCTAGCTTTGGCACAGGTGATTTATTGAAATAGTGCATCTGCAGCAAAACTCAGATCCCATCAATACCAAGCAGAGCTGATTTCATCTGAGAAGCAAATAATCCAGTTACAGGTACAACTTGAAATTAACATGCAATGCCAAATTTCCCTTTAGTTCATATGTTTTCTTTTCAAATGTCTTCACTTCAGAATTCATGTAACTATTTTTGTGTAATTTCCAAAAATAAAATAATATAAAAACATTATAGCACACTGAACTATGTATCAGATTTCAGCAGAGCCAAATATATAAAGTGTAAAAAATCCCAAAATGCAAATGAACAGAACAGCCATTTTGTCAGCAACAGCTTTTCAGATGTTTAGAAAGCTAGCACATAACAGTCTGATAATTAATGGCCCCCACGCTCTGTAAATACCTTCTGCAGCATCCTCCTTATACATTGCTTCAGAGTACCAGCCTGGATAATCCTCCCTGAACACGGCTCAGCTCCCTGATGCTTTCCTTTTCAATATGTCCCCATAATTTTGAGTACATTTCTCTCATGCATTTCTTCATATTCGTCAGAAGGTCTCACAGTTTCATAACTATTTCATTTCTTGCTTCAAGTCTCTCAGTATTTTTTTTCTAGAATACCTACTAAGAACATGAGCTCATACAAATGTATGGTATCCTATACACACTGTGATGTACACACACTGTGTCCCAAGACCCCTGCCTGCTCTGTGGGCAAGGCTGCCTCACTGTGCCCTTGCAGAGTCTCATTCAAATCTACCTGGAGGGTCTCAGTCTAATGCTTAATTAAACCATAAATCCTCTGAGCACAAAATATTTCCTCACTCAATGTTTGTTGGCACTTTGAACAGGTGTCCAACATTGTGGTTTAAGAATTAGCAGACATAAAAGCAGAATGGGAACATATAGTAAATGCACAAAAGGCTGAAGAAAATCAAGAAGAACCATGTTGGAATTGATGAAGTGCTGTAGCAGGCCTGAATAGAACATACTCTTCCATTTATCTACTGAGGCTACATGGAAATCATTGGTACTAGTAGTAGCTGGTGGCTGGGAAGCTAAGTTCAGATCTCCTGAACCGAAAAACAATAAATGGAAGGAAAACCCACGAGGAGATTAAGCTTCCAGATTTAGAGGATGCAGAAGGGGGTATCAAAGGTTCTGTGCATACAAGCTTTTGTTGAAGTCAGCGGAAACTAGTCTGTAGAGGAAAGAAGGCCAGGGATTTATGATTGAGTTTAAAAGTTAATAGGAGTGAAATCTACAGCAGCACTGACAATTTGTTTCTAGTCAATATCATTATTTGAATTTAAGAAAAAATTCAAATGCAATCCTTTAGCAGCAGTTAGATGTATAACTTCTAAGAAAACACAACAGATTTATTTAGTAATGCTATATTATAGGAACATAAAACCATAATGAATACTCAAAGAATATTGCAAAGACATCCTGTGATGTGTTATCTAAAAGGTCATCAACTTCAGGACTAATAATAAGCTCACTGAGCTATGAACTCTTCAATGCTTAACAATATAATAATTCACAGTCCTCATTGCTAAACTAATAAATATTAGTTTATCAGTATAAAATATCTACCAGATGACTTTGTAGGTGAGAAAAGGATGAATATAATTTCTATTCTCTTTTCTATGAGAAACCTGATACACACATCAGATAACTCGAGGGAAACAGAACCAAAACCAGTCTCATAAGCTTCAATTCAGTGTACTGTCCCATGTTCATGTCAACTGCTTTGAACCATCACTGCTAATGCTACTCCAAAGGAGACATATAATCACAGCCCTTTGTATATACTAGAAGCACACCCCATAGAGAAGTTGAGAACAGTTACTAAACTTCAGAGATATTGTTCTGACTGTTCAGTATAGTAGAAAATAGGAACTTGCATTTACAAGGGCAGGGCAGAGAGTGCCAGCCCACGTCAGTCCCTTACCTTGAAGCCGTTGCATGACATTGGCAATGTCTCTGGATCTTGCCACCAGTCGGGATGAAGCCATGATCTCTTTGCAGCGAGTCCGCTTTCCCTAACAGAATTCTCCCTCCAAGCTGTGAAGCTCAGTGAGATGAGGATCTTGGACAGTTTCCTTTTAGCGTTCAACCCTCAGCCGTGGCAGAGCATCCCCGGGCCAGTCAGACACCTCCAGTCCAACGCTGGCCCCCATAGGGCTGGGGCAAGGCAATGGTAAACAACTTCAACACCTGAGAAAAAAAGTACCAAAGTTTAGAGGAAACTTTCACCAGCTCTGAAAAACTAAGGAGTTTGAGTTTTAATGGCTATCTTAACAGGTAAAGGGTTTATGTTTTAGCAGTACGTCCCAAGCAGAAATATAATTAATGCTGAAAGCTTGCTTGGAATCATCAAGCAGAGTGAAGCTTCAAAAACAAATCATTAAACACAACTGGCAATGCACCAGACATCAATGCTTTCCCAAGGATGCTTGTGGATATTATTTAGAAATAAGAATAATGTTATACTTATTAAAAGTAATGCTGTAATACTTTTTAACATAGAGACTATTAAGCTTAAAAGAAAAACAAAACCACTTGTAAAAATCCAAAAACTGTACAGCTCTCATTCTATTTCACCACTGTAGGAAGGAGCATGTACAGAAGCTCATTGGTCAGGATAACTCCTAACTCCACTTGACAATGTGGTCTATTTTGAAATATTGAGATTAATATACTTCATTATTAAATACAGTTGTATTTATATTTTTTTGTATAATGATGCTATCTTTTGTGTCATTTAACATCAAAAGCTGTGAACTAGAACTGCTACATGAACACTGCTACAATTCTGCATCTATAATAAAAATCTATGTGACTATAAATCTGGTCTAAAAATAACCTAATTAGATTCTACAGATAATGCTATCAATGACTTCTTATCTTCTGAGGAACAAGTGCATGTATGTATGCAGTGATTTTCCTGAGAAGAAATGTACAGACACCAAGAATAATTGGATTCATACCATACACTCTGGGTGCACCCCAAATTCAAGATGATATGCAGCTGATCAATATCACAAATGTGAATGGGTTCGTGTTGTACACTTTCCTCTCTTCCTGGCCCCAAGGTCTGTCAGAGAATAGAGTCCTCCATTATCAGAAAAGCCTTTAGGCTGCACAGCTTCAGGCACGATGAACTGTCCCAAAGGAGCTGTGTCAACATGTAAGGGCAGCCAGAGGAAATGATATTTCAACATTTCCTTTTCTAACCTTCAAACCATGCCTGACCCAAGGCACATCCTGCTTTCCCTCTTATTTATGTCTTTTATTGTATGTCTACCTTGTATTTTACAGACCTAAATGCTGCTCAGATCAGCAGCCCCAAGCTGGCTTTAGATCAGTGGAGGTGAGGGAAGCACACTTCTGATGTGCCACATGGCAGAACAGATTGCAAAGTCCACCCATGTCTTTGGGCTGTTCTCTTGCACGCCATGGCCCCCGTGGTGCTAATACCTACTCCAGACACACTGCTGCTATTTTTACATATGTCTACACTTCACATGACACCTGGATGCTCATATTTGTGCAGACACATGTGTGTCTGCTCTTTCCTTTAAGGGCCTTTTCCCCTCCATAGCCCTTCCCACCTTCCAGGCTTTGCCCCACACACTTCTTGGGGTGCACAGGGACTCTGCCTATCAGTCACCACTTCCCAAGCATGGAGAGGCACCCTGGCAGGAGCCTCATGCTTGTGTCAACCAGGCATGAGAAGGTGACACCAAGGCAACACTGGCTTGGGCTGATGGTCCCCTGGTGTTGCGAAATCCCTGCAGAGAGCATCAGCAACAGCACACCAAATAGTGCCTGACTGAGTGGATGGGGAGCAGGAGGAGGATTTCTGTTTCTTGTGCTCACACATGACAGCTTGGTGAACTTTGCTTCCGCTGCAATATTTAAATGAAACATCAGCTTTCCTAACCTCATCCAAACCAGAATATTTGTAACACAGTGGGTTACATGTAGCCTTGTTTCTGCAGCAGTGGCACTGCTAACATTTTGAGCAATACTGTAAGCTGGGTACAGCCACTTCTGCTAGCAAGCTGCTAGACTAATTTATGGGCAGGGATAAGGGGTATTAAAAATGTCTCATCTGATTGGACTTTTGGCTAACAGCAGTAACAATATCAGAACACCAGTTTCACTCACACTGTGACAGAGCTGGCATAAATCAGCTGTACAGGAGCAGATTTACAGGAGCTGTGGAACATGCTGATCCAAGTCCAAGTTAAGAGAGTCTGGAAAAGTGTTATGAAGATGTATGTTCAATATACTCATACAGCAGGCTGAGTCACTCTGCACAATAAATGGCAGACTTGCAATTAATAATTTATTTAGCTGATATTAAATTATATGCTGCATAAGAAGAATGTGAGCTTCTAAATATGGCTGCTCATTCAAAATCTCCTTTGCAAACAGTGGGAATTAACTCATTTAAAGGTGACACTAAGTTAGTACAGGTAGGAAGGAAAGATTCTCATGTGCCTAGTCACCTCCACAGGCAGAAAACCACAGCTCAGAACACAGCAAAACACCAGCAGAACAGATGAAACAAAGCTTCATGCACCCTTCTCACCTCTCTTTCACAGAAGAGAAAATGTTCTGTTTCACAGAACAAAAAATCCTATGTGGACAGTCACATATTCAATGTAATGTAGAACAGGATTTTTTCATGGCTTTTACAAATACTTAAAGCCATCAAGAAAATATTTTTTCCTGCTGAAAGATTACCTTTTTCAGATTTTTAAGCATTAAAATCTTAATTATTTGCACAGTTGCTACACAAAGTAATTTTTAATAAATGGAATGACTTTAAATTTGTGTGTCAGACACAAAGTTGTGTCTTCAGATGGATATGTTTTCAAAATACACAGGTTTTTAATAAAGTGCATGGCTTAAATCTTATAAGCCGTCACTTGAAATAAACCTGAAGCTAGCCCTGAATATGAGCTATCCCCATTTTTAGCATTCAACAAGTGATTATTCATTATAAATTATTGTTTTGTTGTTTTTTTTTTATCTGAACATACATGGAATCAACACACAAGAGTGAAACAGGGTTTGCATATAAATTAGGTAAATCTTTTATTATGTTTGCCTCTTTTCTGGATTTAATGGAAAAAGTTACACTGACACCATTTTCTTATATTAATATACCAGTACTCTGGATTTAGATGAAAAGAGGAAACATGAACTTCTCTCATACAAGAGCCATTAGGACTTATTAAATTGCAGTTTACAATTCTCTGGAATATTTTGTTCCTCTCTTCAAATGCCAGGAAAGTGAGACATCTGTGCTATGGAAGAAATAAGAAAAACACCGCATCTATTGTGGGTTAACTTTTCTGGGTCCCCTATTTAACCCTCTTTTTCTCATTGTGCTCAGGAGCACTTTAAACTAGAAAAGATATTTTCCTTTTATTGGTAAAACTAGAATAGCATTGGCAAGACCCAATTGTAATTTATCTTTGAAAGTTTACAAAACATATTAAAGGCAAACAGACCTGCCTGTCAGCAGTGTGGTTCCAGAAAAACAAAGAGACATCCGCTAGGTGCAGGCGACATATGCAACGTGCAACAAGGGCTGAATATAAACCTGACCAAGAGGAGGTAAACAATTCTCTGACTCCACTTCATGTTGCCACAAATTGCAGATTCCAGATGACCCCACCAGGGGTTCCTTCCAATCTTAACCATTCTGTGATTCCCGGTACACCAGGTTGATGACACGTAGAGCAGCCAGGAGAAGAAGCTACTGATGTGAAAGTATGGCTGTACTTGAAAATACTGTTTTAGACTTCTATAAACTCCCATTATAGCACCAGAATAGATAAAGAAACTCCAGATAAACAAGGACAAACAAATAATAAACAAAGATATTGAAGAGAGCAAGAAATAGACAGGGGCAGGCAGTGAAAGGATGTTTCTAATCTGGGACATTTCAAAAAGAGATATTTGAGAGGACAATAAACAGAGTAATAAATTCAAGGAAGTCCTGCAGCTAGAAGACATTTACAAATCAAATGTTACACAGATATAAGAAATACAGTGGAGTAACTAAAATAACCATAGCATATGAACTGAACAGAATGTGAGGAGCAACTGAAATAAGGTCAAGTGCTGGGGTGCCATTATATACTAACAAATAGGCAGGCAGACTTCCCCGGTAAGCAAGAGCTGCACAGAACTTATAAAGAGAAAAAAATTCCAGGAAAATAGTTTCCAAGCCTGGTTTACTGCTGCAGTGCTAGAAGTCCACTTGGATCCACAGATTCTGTTTCTGAAACAGAAGAGGTCTTGGAAATGCTGCCAGGTTGATAGACACTACTGGAACAGATGCAATGAGGCAGCAATGAGCCTCCTGCCAGTCAGGAATGACTCACAGAAAGATAGGAACCAGAATTTTCTGGAGGTTATAACTGCGTTTTTAAACACCAAATAGTCAGAAAAACAGCTGGTTTAAGGTTGGCTGTTAGTTGTTAGTGGGAAGAAAATGCTAATCAATAGAAAATAGCTCCAACTAAAGAAGTGATTGACATTGTCCAAAATATTACAAGAATAATCCAAAGCATTTGAGCAGGTCGGGAGATGATCTACAAACACAGTGCTTAAAAAATAAATAAAAGGGAAATCAGCAGAGAAGTCAATTAGACTGAAAAGCACAGTGCCTCCCCTGTGAAGCAGGCTGGGGCTTTCTTTGAATCCAAAGTCTAGCAGCTTTACACCTGTTCAGAACAGAACAAAAACAGATGTAATTGGAAAAGCCATCATTCAGAAATAAGTGGGCAGAAACAGAGCATGAGAAGTGAAGAGCACTGCCATACTGTGTGCCAAATACAGGCTTGAAGAGAGATGTGCTAAAAGACCATCTGAGAAATAAAGACAGCAAGCAAATGGGTTTTAGCCACATAAGTAAAAAGAAAATAGAAAATAAGACCAAGGGGAGATTAATTTGCTTCAATTAGTATTATACTGATGTTTCCACTGAAGACATTTCTGATAGACAAAGGCTAGACAAAAAACGGAAGCAGCATCTCTTAAATAAACTCAAAGTTAAAAGTGGAAAAACTCAATAAAATTCATTCCAGGATACTGATAACCCATAGATTACATATTGAGAATCCATTTGTAAATTTATTTGAATACATCTGTGAAGTTGCACTTGATGCCTACTGGATATACAAAATTCAGAGCTAGGATGAAGAAGTGGGGTAGAGTGATCCAACAGGGTTCTTATATTTTCCTCAGAGAAAATGCAGCATCTCCTCACTGATCTTCCAAAATCCAGGCCAACAGAGGAGTCCCTTTGGTAATTTTTTCTGACAGCTGACCTGCAAGTTTGCAGTTGCTCGCTTAAACCCAATGCAGCAGAAGTGTATCAGTGGATACTGGAACTTTCCCAAAGGCAATGGGACATAACTGTGCACCACATAAGATCATGGAAAATGCAGTTTTGGCTCTGAAAGGTGTTTTTGATGGTTGAATACCAACACTGTCAATCTGTGCTTCCTTTCCCTACTGACAAAAAAAATGCATTGAAACAGGAACACTGAAACACAATGTTCTTTCTCACTGACCATCCAACCTCATACTGACTAAATGTGCAGTAACTACCTGGAGGTATGGAAATTTGTTTTTCTTGGGGAATGTGGGGCAGCAGAGAGAGAGATTTAGATCCTTTCTGGAACTCCAGATTATTTTGGTTCATCTAGGTATCCTTAAGCATATCTTGGAGTTGAACAAAAGTTTTTCATTCTGCAGAAGCGTGAAGCTCTTGCAACAGCTATTAATAATTTGCAAGTTCAAGGTAATTTGCCCATCTGAAATTTAGATCTATGGCATATATGGCACACAATCTTTTATGTTTTACCTACCACTGTAGTCCAGTATTTAAAAAATATTTGTAGGATCCTAGTCATGCACATAGCTATGCATGTATTTACATTTCAGCAAGTGAGCGTTTTATTATCTACTTTTTATTAGTATTGTTGTAAGATGGATGAAAATCTAATGATGTGATTCTTGTCTTGAAAGCTGTAATTCCATTTGAACAGAAAATACAGACTGTTCTAAGAGAAAATAAAAGGCAGAGACTTGCTTTTTTTAGGAAAATTGGCAGAACATACATTTTTAGATACATGCAAAGAAAGGTCATTCAGACTTATTGATATAAAAATTTAAAGACAGCCTAAACTACAATTTAGTAATCCTGTTATTGAAATTGTGCAGGAATATATTACAGTCATATAGCTGTTGGTAATAGCAGGAGACTGGGATCAGTAGCTCATTTACCTTCTGCAAACACAGGATATAATCCTTGCCTAAAAGAGTTTACTATCTGCAGAGACAAAGACAGGGTGAGATTAAGATCAGAGGTCACAATACACAAGCAAATAGGACAGAGTGAAGTTCACATCTGAAGTGTGAGCCACTTAATGGTAGGAGAATTGTTCTGATTTTCTCGTTTAACTCTGATGGCACCTAGGAATTCTGTGGCGTAACATGACCTATAGCACAAGACCATTGCAGAGGTACATCTGTGGGAGGAAAAATAAAAAGGACCACTAAAATAGAAAACACTGAAGCATCTCAGGAAAGGGTGGGTCAAAACAAGTTTGAGATAAGCAAGAAAGCGTCAGTTCTTTGGTATTCCTGCACATCTCCCAAGCAAGAAACTTTGCCATAAGAATAACTTATAAGCAAGTGGCAGACAACTGCCAAATGAAGGCAAAAGTAGAAACCCCTCTGGTTTTCCCTTTATATTGTGCCTCTGGGTGAAACAAAGCCAAAAGTCCATTCACTTCAGATGTACACCACTGCTGTTAGTTTTATGACCTCTAAGGAGACACAAGAACTCTAAAGTTTTGTCACTAGCTATGGTAAGGAGTAAGTATAAAAACAATTGTTTACATTTGATATATGTACTTTCTCAATAACTACTGCCAGTAGTTGATAAGAAAAAAATTGAGCCACAGCTGACTTCCTTTAACACAGCATAACTGAGGTGGGTTAATGTGGTGTCATGTCTGAAGGGTGAATGTATGTACATTCCTCTTGGGACCAAAGCTCTGTAGACCCCCAGCAATCACTGTCACTGTGCTGGCCTTGAAAGGTTCATGCCTTGTTCAGTGCCTCACCCAGGAAGAGCCTCTTCATTGCCAGGAACTCTTACTCTCTCTCCAAATTTAACAGAGTGCTGTTCATTCCCTATGCACCTCTGCCCTCTCTGATCCAGTATCAAACTTAGTTTCTTTGAGCAGTGTGCTGTGTATCTCTGCATGGCTCCTGTGAAGTTCTTAAGTTCCCAAAAAAACATCACTGAGGACTCTCACATTTAATAAAGAGAAAGTAATAGTGCATGAAGGCATACAGTTATTACAAGTTTCTTGTGTCTGTATTAATTACAGCAGTCCAAGTCACTACTGAAAC
This sequence comes from Agelaius phoeniceus, assembly GCF_051311805.1. Classification (NCBI taxonomy): domain Eukaryota; kingdom Metazoa; phylum Chordata; class Aves; order Passeriformes; family Icteridae; genus Agelaius; species Agelaius phoeniceus. The sequence goes on from NC_135267.1 coordinate 60,147,551, forward strand.
TTATTACAACAGCCTAAAGTAAAAATAGAATAATTTTTTTTTAAATCTCAAACATATTTGGATTCACCTGCAAAATACATAAGCACTGGTATTTTATACTCAGCAACATGGAATTTCCATTGACATACATTATTTTTGAAGGTAATATTAAACAAACAAGCCAAAGCACACAATGAACAGGAATTAAAGGAACAGGTGGGAAGTTAGGGATTATTCCTTCTACATTCACATCTAACAGGGTTTGCAAAGATGAGAATTTAATTATTGCAACACGCAGCACCACGGTCATTCTGGAGAGCTCCCTTCTCAGGGCAAAACATCTGTCTGAAACATTGCAAATGGCAATGCCTGACTCTCACCAGAAAAGAAGTAACTCCAAAATTTTAACACTGTACCTCAGAAAGCAGGTGTTTTTTTTAATGTCATTCAGCACACAACAAACATTTACTATAACAAACAAAAAAGCCTTTCTGTTTACCATCCAAAATGTCATTGCACCCTATTTTTTTCCTGTCTGGTGGCAATATGTTAACATAGCCCATCAGCATTTACAGCTTGGGAGCTGTTTAGTGTTGAAGTGCACGCAAGAATCACAAAAATATTTCTCAGAGAGCACAGGGAGCAGACAGCCCATCACTAGTACTACTACAGGAAAGCGTGTGCCTGTTAGGAATCCTTCAACAGGCTCCGCACTAGAAGAGTTCTGGCAGGCAGCCAGAAACACCACATACTATTTCCCTACAAGCCACATAGGTATACATCCCTCACAGCCAGACGCACTGGAGTTACCCTCACCATCACACAGACGATTTACATAAGCATTTCCTCATCAAATTCCAATATATGGTCTTTTGTAGCAGGTTACTAACACTCCTTAAAAGCACTTCTCCTCAGCATGAATACGACTGTCAAAATCCTAGTAACAACCTTGTCGGTGAGTATTTCAGACGGTCTTACCTCCAAGGAGTTACCACACGAGCCAGGGAACATGTGGGCTCTACGCATCTCTGTCGTGGTGCACTTGTCCTTTTTGCACCATCACTGCGTGGAACCCAGGCTAAAACTGGCTTCCCGGGAGCGCCCATCAATAGTCACATTTCCTTTGGTTTAACTACGTTTTGGCCTGCAGCGTGTGACTGAGCAGAAAACTGGCTATCTCTGCAACACACACGTACGTGCACTTCAGGAGGAGAACCACCACAGCCCTCCGCCGGGTTTGTCCGCTCCGAAAGGGCAAAAGCTCAAACCCACCCCGGAACACGGGCAAACTCCGCAACCACGGCACGGAGTTTCGGATTCACTTTAAGACAGGGGGGCAGGAGGCGGCTGGGGAGTAGCGAGCAGAGGCTGCTGCCCCGTGGGACCCCCTTCTTCCCGGCCGCGCTCCAGCCACTCGCGGGCTCACCGAAGCGGCGGCCCCGCCGCACATCCCCAGCCCCGGGGAGCCCCCGGCCCCGCGCCGCCGCTCCTTACCTCAGCCCTGCGCACCGCGCTGCTCCGCGCCTCGGAGCGCCCGGCGCAGCTGCCTGGTTACCGAGCACAACACGCCCGCCGCCCCGCCCCGCGGCGAGGAAGCAGGTGCGGGGGTGGGGAGAGGGCGGGAGCGCGGTGCGTGTGCCCGGGCTGCGTGTGCCCGGGCTGCGTGTGCCGGGATGCGGGTCTCGCCGGTGCCAGGGGTGCGTGTGCCGGGATGCGGGTCTCGCCGGTGCCGGGGGTGCGTGTGCCGTACCCTTGCGGCGCTTGCCGGTGCGCGGCCCCGCCGCCCGCGGGCTGCAGCCTGTGCCCCGGTGCCCGCTGTCCTTGCGCGCATCGCGGGGGGGCCGCGCCCCGCCCCGCCCCGCCGCGGCTGCAGCAGCAGCGGCAAAGCCGGGGCAGCTTGTCCGGGGGCGGCTGCGATGACCGCGGTGCCGGGGAGTCGTAGGACAAGACACCGGCCTCACCCCCGAAGTGCGTTCTGGCGAGTAGCCGAAATACTCCTGAGAACGACTGTATCGAGATGTCGCTGCTAATTACTATTACTAGTTATATTACTATTATTATTATTATTATTATTTTTGCTGCAATGTAGAGCGTGCTGTAGGGCATTACCTTTGGCGTAGGCTCCAGAGCATCATCACGCATAAGGCAGAGAGCTGCACAAGCAAACTGGGACAGCAGCTCTTACATAACAGCAGCAGGACAGAAATATTCAAAGGAGCTGGCAAGACGGTCTGCCACTTTCGAGCTCAGACCACGCTAACCATGCAACAGTGCTTGTGCCCCCAGCATAAAACACGATTCTGCCTCTTCCAAAGACATTGCACAATCCCTGTGACTTAATTTTGCTTTTTCCCTGCTTCATTTTAATTGATACCATTAAGGCTAGCTTCATGCAGGAGACAGAAAGATATTTTTCTGCTTAAGAGATGGATCATCTCTGGTCTGTGTCATTGGGAAAAAAACCCACTCATTTGGAGCTGAAATGGAGAAGTTGAGAGAAGCAGTGCCAATGAACCTCTTAGTTTTCATCGTTTCTGGCAGTGCTGCAGTGATTCTACAACATTAGCATGCAGGGTGTTTACTGAGTGGATGGATAAAATCTGAGTTAGGCAGCAGAGATTACTCAGCATCACCCTGTCCTTTAGCACCAGTCATAGTAACATTGGTGCTACCCTCGTGATATGAACACTTACAATTATGGCACCTATCTCAACACTTTGCAGTTATGGATTGCACACTTGGAGCCAGTGTGGAAGAAGCAGACATACCAGGAGCTACAGCAAGAATTCACGTGAAACTGGGATACACATATCTAGGTCGCCTCCAGCCATCCACAAAAATTACCTCTTTCTGACAATGAGTGTAACCAGGCATATTGGGCCTGAAATTTTTCTCCTTTTGTAAGGTTGTGGATTTTTTGTTTGGTTGGTTTGGGGGGAGGGGGGGGAGGAAGGGGTGGTGTTCTGGGGTCTGGGGTGGGGGGAGGGTGTGCAGGAAGGGAACTGAAAAGCTTTTCTCTTCCAATTTTTCTTACCTCTTTGTCCTTCTTCTCTGCCTTACCCCACGCCAGTTGCAGCACTGAAAATGGCAAAGGAAGAGGATGCTAACATGTTTCTGAGTTCTGCCTTTCTACATACATCTTTTTGCTGAAAAAATTCCTCACTTTGCTGCCTCTTTCAGAAAATACTACCTTATTTTTCTAGGTTAAGAATATGAGTGTTAACCTGAATGAGAGCATCTTCACTGCAAAAGCTCATATAGTAATACTACTATTGTTTGAAGCAGTTCAGCAAAGTTCTTGCTAGTGTAAGCTTCAATTTCAGCACTAAATGCTCCACTGTATATTTTAAAAGCTCAGCTAGAAAAAAATTGTCTGTGCTATACTAAGAACAATGTATTTGTCATTATTAATTTTTATATTTTACTTTTAATTGTTAAAAAGTCAGGATCTGAAACTGTTTCCTCTTAGATATGTGTCAATATCTTTTCTGAAAGGACAGGCAATTAGATTTGATAATATATAGCACCCTCAAAGGCTGCTGCTTTTAGCTGAGACATGAAGAGGTCTTTTGCACTGAAGAATTTGGGGCACTCTTCCTCAAAAGAGAAATGCTACCTACAAAAGAGGTATAGTAACATTTAGGTTTGCCTCAGTATTGTATCACTCTGTACTTGGTCCAGTTTGGGTTGCCAGACTTCAAAAAATATCTAAATCAGGTAGAGAAAATCCAGAGGATGGCCATGGAAATGGTGGAAAGTTTAGAACACTTAATCCAAAAGAAAAGTCTGAAATTGTTATTCAATCTAGAGATTAACAGCTGACATGAGGTATAAAAACATTTAAAGGAGCATTTAAAGGAAGGGAATCATCACTTCTCAGTGTCCACAGTACATAGGACAAGAAGTAATCTGCTTACCTTGTACATGATATTGTCATATCAGAACCAAAAATTTTAGGAGGAAATAAAGCTTTGCACCACATACCCTAAGAAGGAAGTGAAACTGGCGTCGTGGAAGATGTTCAAGCTCACACTAGGCAAGTGTCTTCCTGGAAGGCATTTTTAATTTTTTAATACTTTGTCAGGGTGCAGAAGAGGATATCTCTGTAAGTCTCTTGATCTCTTTTGAGTCCATTTGTTGTAACTGTGAATGCTGAGCCTGGTTTGAGTAAAAGAGCATACCCTCCCTCCTGCAGGTTTTGCAGCGAGCAATAGTTGCCACTTCCTTCCTGTCCTAAACTGCCACACGGTATCTATGTACAACCTGGAAGCATTGCCACACTACATCTGGTTTCCATGTACTCTACCAAGCATAAATATATAAACATTTAACCAAAGAATCATATCATTTGAACAAAGACTTGTAAAATCATCAAGCCCACTGTTAACCCAGTCCAAGTCCACTGCTTCACCTTGTCCCTAAGCATCACATCTACATCTCTTAAATACCTCCAGGGACAGGGAATGACTTGGCTGGGCAACCTGTTCCAGTGAATGATAACCCTTCCCATGAAGAAATTTTCCTAATATCCAATCTAAACCTCCCCTGATGCAGCTTGAGGCTCTTTGTTCTTGTACTATCACTTACTAATAGGGAGAAGAAACTGAAATCCATCTTGCTACATCCTCCTTTCAGGCAGCTGTAGAGAACAGAAAGGTCTCCCCTGAGCCTCCTTTTCTCTAGGAGAGAAACAACGCCAGTTCCCCCTCAGCCACTCCTCACAAGACTTGTGCTCCAGACCCTTCACCAGCTCCATTGAACTACTCTGGACGTGCTTCCAGCACCACAATGTCCTTCTTGTAGTGAAGGGCCCAAAACAGGATTCAAGGTGGTGCATCAGCAGTGCTGAGTACAAGGGAACAATCACATCCCTGGTCCTGCTGGATATATTTTTTTTCTGTTTGCCATTGGCCTTCTTGGCCACCTGGGAACAGCTGGCTCAGATTCAGTGGTTCTTGACCAGCACCCCAGCTCCTCTTCTCCAAGCCTCTATTACTGCCTGGGGTTGTTGTGCCCAGAGGCAGGACCTGGCACTTGGCTTTGTTGAACATCATACAATTGGCCTCAGCCCATTGATCCAGCCTGTCCAGATCCCTCTGCAGAGCTCTCCAGCAGATCCACACTTCCTCCCAGCCTGGTGTCTCAACTGCAAACTGACTGAGGTTTCACTTGATCCTCTCACCCAAATCATTGATAAAGATATTAAATGAAGGAAAGGAAGTGGCCCCAGTACTGACACCTGGGGAACACCACTTGTGGAGCACCACTTTTCACCCCTGAGCCAAAGCTCTCTGTTCAGCCAGGGCGGGCTTTCCTGCTGGCTCATCTTTCAGTGCACTGGGACAGCCTGCTCCTGCACATTTAAGATTTCCTTCCTGAAGAATGACTAGCCTTCCTGGACTCCTTTGCCTTTCAGGACTGACTCCCAAGGGACTGTCAGCCAGTCTCCTAAACAGGCCAAAGTGTGCCCTCCAGAAGTCGAAGGTAGCTGAAATCTCTCCTTACTTCTCCAAGAATCTGTAAGCTGTAAAACTGCATGATTTTTTTTACATAGTTTTGTATGTTGTACTTAAGTGCTTATGTTTTATATTTGAGTGTAACAAAACCTGTGTGGGCAAACTTTGAAAATAAAATAAAGATACAACTAGAAGCCAGAGAATATATTCCCTCTAACATGAAATTACATTAAATACACACTTAATTACACTGAATTATGTGAAATACATCAATACACCATTTCACTTCCCTTGCATTGTGCTGAAATAAATAAATATAGTGGGATGAGTTTACACAAAATTATGTGGCAGTGGGAAAAAAAATCAGGAAAAAAAATCTGCTAAACTAGTATATTATACTGTGATATGTGATTCTTTTAAGTGAAGTTATCAAATTATAACAGCTTAGAGATAATTAGGATTTATATGTACTGAATGAGCTCAGTCTAGCATATGGCAAGAGTCGAGCTAAAACAAATGGCATTTATTTCTAGCATTAGTCACCCCATTTTTTTTTGTCAAGAAAGTCATTATATCCTTTCAAAATGTATTGTTTTGACAATTTTCTCTTGTTTATGCTTCACAAGTTACAAGTTAAATTGGAAAAAAAAAATACTAAAACCTCAAACTTCTATACAAGAATGAAAAGTGGATACCCCAGTATTGTTTAAAATAAGACTCAAAGGTTATTACTTGAAGGTCTTAATCAAGCAGAAAAACTTCCAGCCTAAAATTTCCACTAGAAGCTGCCCAATCCAGCAGTTGAGTAGCAGCAAGGCTGCCCCAGGTTCCTGTCCTGACATGAAGCTGGCAGCAAAGCTGAGTGTGCACCCCCAAGAGGTGTGTGTGTGCTCATGGTATCAATGTGCATGCACAGGAATGTGGCTGCATGCACAGCCCAGCAGGGACCAAAACCACAGCACTGATGCTGACCCCTGGCACGGGACCAGCCTGATCCTGCCCCATCAGGGTGAAAGCCTGAGAGCAGAAAATACATGCAAATACACATACAGCCATCAAGGGTGAACCCCTCCCATAGCTGATGTTAAACACTCCATTGTGCCAGCTGGATCCCAGTCTGCCCAGCTCCTGAGACCTGAGCCCTGCTCCACTGGCAGGTAAAGATCCACTGACCCATCAACAAACACTACTCCTTTTTACAGGACACATTTTATCCCCTTAGCCTTCTATTTTCCACATTCCTCCACCCACCCTTGTGCCTCCAGCCCTTTGCGTGTTGTGGAGATGAGTCTTTAAACACATCACCTAACATTTTTAACAATGCTTTGGCATAGAAAAATAAAAAAAATAAAAAAATAAAATCAGTTTAAAAATTCAGATGAGCATGGTAAGAGTAAATTCTCTGTAATGAACCAGTAGTACAAAGCAATCATGATCAGATTGTGCCACCCTGTGGACTGTATCAAAAAGATGCTTCCTTTAATGCTGGGCTAAAAATATGCTTCAGGAACAGGCCAAGAAATTCTCAGCCACTAAAGCAAAAGTCATTTCGGGTTTCCTTACACTCTAATAGAGACAAAATGTCTTTTTGAGTTGTTCCTTTGAGCAGCACTGGGCAGATTTTCAGCTGGCACCAATCTCAAACAAACATGGACAAATATCTTATCAGGAAAAGTCATAATAACTTGGTAAATTATCTTCCTGTTATGTAACACTGGGGAGAATAATTGCATTTCTTTGCTTGCTTGGAGATACATGTGTGAACAGAAAAAACTATCTTAAATTATAAAGAAATCAAAATAATTACATTTCTGGAACACAATACTACAGTCAAACAACAAATCCTCGTGGTAAAAACAATAAACAAGATGGAAACCACAGCATATGTCAGTGGCCACAGTAAAATGATGATTTGGAGACTAAAATAAAAGACCAAACTGGTAGGAAGAGAATGCTTATGGGAAAGTTGGGGTTGTTAGACAATGTGGAGCTGTCTTTTAAGATCTAATCTGAAAGGAGATCTGAACAGAAATTGAGAGCAGGGTATTTAATAAGGGGTGAGAAGATTGGTGTGCCACATGAGGAACAAGAACAAACTGATGTTGCCAAAACAAGAGAAGGCAGGTGGTATCAGTCAGAGATTGGAGAAAGCGTTATTTTTCTAATAAGAAATGGGTTTTGAACCTCTTTGCTTTATTTCAGTTGTTATAAGCAGCAAATGGGTCTAGAATGAGGCTAGTCTCCCTGATAATACAATATTTACCTGGAGGAAACCCTGGCCCCATGATTTTTCATAATCTGTAATCAATATATTTAAGATTCTCATAATCACTATCATTACTCAGCTGTTAGCTGACTGGCACTCAGTGGCTGTTCTCTGTCACTATGCTTGAAGTTTCAAAGCTGTATTTTCGGACTTCTGTAGTGGTCTGAATAGAAAACATATAAAAAAACCCTATTAAAATTAATTATCTAAATATGTCCAGTATGGTAAATATTTTAAATGATAAGGCATATATATGAGCCACTGAACACTATTGTGTGAGTGAAAGAATTTATCCAAAATCTTTCCTGACCTCATTTTGAATATACCTTAAAATCATTAGATGAAAGAACCATCTTGGTATTCACGTGAACTTCCAAAGGCAGAAATCTGCCATCTCTGTGAAATTAATGTAATCAGGTATTATTTTCTATCATTTGATGTTGACAGGTAGTTCTTCTGAACAATGTCAGGATTCTTTTATGAGACATCCGTGTTTTTTATCATATTCATTTTCATTCAGGAGTTTGAAGCTCTATGTCTTGTCTAATAGCATATAATGAGTAGGAAGCATGTTGTTTTCTGTGAAAACAGATGGTGTTGTTTAAAACAAAATTGCAATTTCTGTAAAAAACTGCTTATTTAGAATAAGAGTTTTAAGAATAATATAATGTAATAAAGAGACAACAGGAATTTTAAGAGCAAACATTTTCTGAATTGGTAGATCAAACCTAAGAATGAAATGGTAAGATTTCTAAATGGCCAGTAGAAAGGCCAAGCAATGTTGAAAGAATGAGTTATCATGCCTACAAAATGTCTCTTTTTTCCCCCCAAAATTATGTGCTATCCCTCTCTTGGCTTTAACTGTGTCCACTGTTTCAGTGCTATGCTTTATCCTGAAGGTGGCTGCAACTTCATGTGAGTTATTCATTCCTACAATGTCTGAATAGTTTTTCACTGGATGTTTTCAATATTTAACTGTGAATGCAAGGAAATTAGGTAGTTTCAAGACTAGACTGCAACATTTATTTCAGGAAAATACTGTGGCACAATACAAAAAATACAGAATGTATTTTAAATTCATCACAATAATTATTCAGTAAATATGCTCTTCCACTAGGCAAAAAATCCCAAAGGGAACTCTTTCTTTCTACGTTGATGCTTTGGGTGAATATCTTTTCTTATATAGACCAAATCATTGTTAAATAATGTTCTTGGGAGAACAAACAATCTTTTGGAAGAGTTTTTCTGTTGTGTAAAAAATCTCTCATATCTGTGTCTCTTTGACCTCCAAAAATTAAGTTTTATAGCTGAAGAGAAGCTCAGGCAGCCCACTGGTGATTTATATCCTTACAGGGTTTTGCTTTAAATTTCCATTATTACCTTTAATAAAACTGCTCCTCTGTGTTATGGGCACCATTATGCAATGCCATTTCCAGATGCCTGTTAAAGTTATGGCATTAAGGCCCAGATGCTTCTAGCTCCTCCGTGCTTATTTCTGGAGATTTCATAAATGTTCTCTGTTCTCCAGAGACAGATTTTGTTGTTGTTTACACAACAAAATATTGTCAGAAATACTGGGTTTGTATTTATATTTCATTGGTAGGGATGACTATACCAGCCACTGTTCTGCCTGTCACCTCTGATCATGAAGTGCAGCACCCCAGAACTAAAAGGACAACCTGCCACAGAAGTACCTGGACCACCAGCACTCTACAGCTCAGACTTGACATAGACTATATTCTCTGGACACAGAAGAGAGCAATAGGGTCACTAGTGGACCCAGCATTGATAGCCTTGAGGTCCTCTGGATTTCTTTTTTTTTCTGTTGTCTTCTGAGGCAAACCGTATTAGATGCTCCCCATTCTGCTTCTCTTCTCTCATCTCAAAATTCCCATGCCAGCTCCAGTCAGCTCAACCCATCCCAGGAAAAATCCAAACAGATTTCATTCTGAGGTCAGCCTGCTCATTTTATTGACTGTGCTTCAAAATAAGGGAACAGCAAGAAATAAATCACCCAGTCAGAGGGTATTTTCTCTGATTTTATCTGAAGATCAGATTTAGGTTGTTGCTACCATACAAGAACCTTTCTTAATATATTCTTGGGAACTGGCAACACCCATCATTTCAAAAGACATATGACTTATCTTTGTCTTCAAAACTGGAAAGTGGAAGCATTCTTGCTGACATTAATTCCCCTACTCCTGCTTCCCCTTACCATTTGTGATGGCTTTCTGGTTCTCCACTTGTTTCTTATTTATTTTTTAAATCTAGTTCCATGCACTGTCCTGACAGTCTTCCCTGATCAGTCCAGATATCTTTGGTTAAGATCAAGTCATCTAAATTCAAAGGGTTAGCAGTTATTCTTGATGTATGTCCTTAAATTCTACGTTTTATTCTTATTGAGCTTTCTTTCTTACTGTGCTTTCTTTCTCAAGTTTCTTAAGTTTGACTGGCCCATGTCAAGTAGTCATGTTGTTGAATGCTTTGCCTTTGTCATGTTTCATTTCCATAACATTTTCCTCATCTCTCATAATTTTATTTCCTGATATTTTCAATCATTCAGAACACGATTGTGAGTACATGTGATTCAATTTACCCATGCAGATTTCTGTTTGCTAAATATCTGTTTCAGAATTCCTATATCTTAGATGTGCTTGTCTCCCAACACCTTTACAGAATAAATCAGGAGTTGTTCTATTGGAAGTTTCATCACTATAAAATTGAAAGCATGCGTGAAATGAATGCACATGCATTATTTCAAGGAATACCAAGTTGCTCTTTGTACTTACTGGTAAATTATTTTCTACATCTGGAGTTTCTGCAGTCACCCCATGCTTGGATGCCTGTGTCTGCAACCTCTCACCCTTACAGCACAAGATTTATTAAGCTTACTCTCCTTAACAGCAAGCTATCTGAGAGCAGTAAAAATTAATGAACTGCAGTACAAAATGGTTAAATTAATTATTCACCAGTTTCCAAAGGACCATAATCGCATTTCCATTCTCTGTGGAGCTCTCCAATTAGCTTGCTGAGGGACTGGGGTGCTCGGTGGTGTGGAGGTTACAAGTACAGAAGTTTGTGTAAGTGCTCTGGAGAGAGGGAGTAGGGATTGTCAGAGGTGGCTAGGATGGGTGAGGGCAAAGGCTTGGAGGTTTTATGACTCTGGAATGTTCTGGAATGACTAGAAGGAAAGTGGGAGGAATTACTACTGTTGTCTTTCATCAGAGCAAAATTCTGTAATTAGTTTGGGACACAACTTCTCTGGGACGCATAGGTATGCTGAGAGAAGAACAGCTTTCATTACGTGACCTCTCTCTTTTTCCCACTTAAACAGGATCAAGTACCTGCTTTTGCTTTTGACTACTTCTCTACTTAAGACAAGGTCAGATGAACAGGTTGCTGCCAGAGTCTTCTTACAGCAGTAATGGTCCTGCTCTAATTAACTGCAGCTCAACAAGCAAGGCGAGAACAACAAACCTGGCAAACAAGCTCCCTGTGAAATTTCTTTTACCCTCACACGTGGGTCTCAGGGGAAGGGCAAATAAAATGAACAAAAATAATAAAAAAAAATCAATGGAAGCTTGCACTCTTGCTTTGCATTCTGATATTTTCCTGAAGAATGCAGGAAAAAAATAATTTACGTAAAAAAGAAGAAATGCAAATCATCTAGTCTCACTCACTCATTTGTCTGTGCAGAACTTAAGTACAACAGATTTGGGATTGACGGATGGGATGCCTTGGGGAAATCGTAATAATAATTAATTACAAAACCAAGCAAGATAAGTTGGCATACAAAGCATTGCCCATGGACCTTATATTCCTCAAAACCTCTACTTTCAATGTTATGAGGTATTGTTGCACTCTTTGTACTTTTCTGAATGGTTGATCTTGGCTTCATGTACTTAGAACATTTTGACATCATATAAATTTGAATTGTCCATCAGTAAATCAAAAGTACTGTAACAGAGGAATACAAGGCCAGCTAAATTCCCAAGTGGCATTTCAAGCTTGTTGGATTTATAGAAATAAATGGATACACCATGACTATGATGTGATCCTGTCAATCAGAGAATGGGAAAATTAAGCATTCATGAGTACTGACAGGCAATTTCCTTCAATTGTTCATCATGCCTCCATTCTTAACCTTCCCCATAGGATTTCCTCTTGCTCTAAATTTGAGAAAAGCAAATTTTTTTACTAGACTTTTTAGAGTAGTAGTAAAGTGGTGAAGGAGGCTATAATTGTCAAACATTTGTTGTTGTTTTGCTTCACATTACTCATTTACTTATGGTATGACTCAGAAAGCAGATTTTGACTTAACAAGCCATTTGTCTGGAAAAAATGAAAGAAGAATTTTCAACCTGTTCAGCTATCAAACAAATGGAGTCATGAAAATTAAACAGTATGCCCACAGTAAACCTAACTAAAAGCAAAATGGTATCTGTGGTGGCATATGGTTACTGAAAGGCTATTTTTCGTGACTAGCCTGGTAGACCAGATATAGATCTGGAAAGAAATAATTAAGTAATCCAGATATAATATCTTAGACTGGGAAAAATTTTATTATAAAATTATTCTGATTTTTTTTTAGCATTGGAATCTATAGAAGAATTAGCTTTGGAAACAGCCCTAATATAAACATATGAACAGTAAAGATTTTGTTCTTACCATCATTCTGTTCTCATTTTTGGAAAATATTTCAGATATTCAGGAGCTATAAATACCCTCTAGAGGCTCGTTTTTCCATTTCACACCTACTATGCTATCTCATTATGTTTAGGGATATTTTCATTAGCAGTGATGTGCTTGGATTAGGCTCTTACCTAACACTTGTAATGAAATAACTGTGGGGAACCCTTCCCACCAAAATTACTATAAAAATGGGTCCCAGAAACATACCTTGAATCCAGTATGCTGTTTCTTGGCTTGACTAACTGTGTGATAAAATGAAGACCATGTCAGTCTGAAATCCTAGTTTACATCTCAGCAGAAGGATTGCAGATGACAGCCCATGCCCACCCGTGGGCAGCAGCACTGCAGAGGTGCTGAACATGCACACAGATTCACTGGTGCACAACTCCACACACAAATGGTAGTACACAGGAATATTTTTTTTTTCTTGTAATAAGGGAATGCTGCATGATAAGTCCATTAAATTCCATGTGGCCACTTGGGAAAAATGCAATTTTGCTTCTAAACTGTTCATGAATTGTAAAGCTAAGTGAGAATTGCTGCTCAGAAGACCAATGTCTGTGAAAGAGAAGTATCTCTCAGCATCAGCAAATACAGCTACATCTGTGATATTATTTCAATTAAATGATAAATTTCAGACCAATCCAGGGAGTGGAGAAATGGATTTCATTTTGTTCCATCTTTTTTACAGCAGACAGAATTCAACAGCAAGAGATGATTTTGTTGTCCAGTACTGGTGGAAGTAAAATTTTCAGTTCAACTGTAGCACTCAATCAGTTACCATCAAAGTGTTAAAATAAAGTCTTGTTGTCACGCTGAATTGCTTTTGGGCGTTGTTGCTTTCTGTACCCTTGCTTGGTTCCCTTCTTGGGGAACAGAGGAAAGAAGAGAAGAGCAATCTGAATTAAGGTAATGTCTTTAGTAAATGTCATGCTTCAGCACTGCAAGCCTCAGGACTTTTAGGAGAGCAGAAATGAGTAGAAAGACCCCCATGTTTATTGCTTTGTCCTTTGCCCTCTAGCATCCTAGCTGAAGACAAGGAAATATTTGACTCTGAGAACATAATGGCAAACTTCTTTCCTAGATCATAAGTTTATGCAAAACTAATAAATTTGTCCATTAGATAAACATTTTCCACATTTGGAAAGCATATTGGTGGATTTCATTTTCATCTGCTGTGTGGGAAGTGGGTTCACAGGATGCATTTGTAGGAGAACTAACAATGAAGAAGGATTCTTTGGCTTGCTGATTCCAGTGTTCTGCTCCTATTAGCAATCATGTAATATAATCCTCTGTAGTTATTTGTGAAACTTCAACCTGAAAGTTGAAACCAAATTCATTTATGGCTCCATTTTAATTCCCCGTGAGGAAAGAAATCTTAGCTAATGGCAGTACCTTGTTTTCTTCTCTTCTGGGATGGTTACTTCCAATTTAGTTTCCTGATAAAGGTTTGAGTTTGGGACTTTCAGCTTTCCAAATTGCTAGTGTTATGTAGGCCACCACAAAATATCAAGCAATCTGCTAGATAGGAAGCAGTGAGAGAGGAAATCCCTGACTTTCTTTTAGCCTCAAATAGCTCATCTTTGCCCCCTCCCTCTTTCACCTCCTTGTGTCCCTGAGGATGACACCCATTACTGAGGTGTGCAGATGGACTCCCACTAGCCCCACAATGCCAACTCCCAGCACCATACTCCCTAGATATCACTTGCCTGCAGGAATTCAGTACCAAGATGCTAAAACTGTCCTTTGTCCACATGACTTGCCACTATTCCTTCCAGCAGGACCCACTGACCTGGGGTGATTTTGAGATCTTATTTAAAATATTTAAACCTGAATCAAAAATAGTTCCTTCTTTTTATTTTTTTTTCTCCTACCTTAAGTTTAACCAGTGCTGAAATGCAGTAAAATAAAGCATATTTTGCTGTTTGTTCTCTTTTAATTCTCTCCTTCCTTTTCCACCCACACATTAATACACACAGTCTTCAATATCACAAATTCCATGAAAAAAACAGGAATCAGAAAGTGCCCAGTTGGCAGAAGAGGAGTGCTCTCCTCAGCCACTTTTTCTGTCTCTCAGTCATCTTTCACTGAGCAATATAAGCCTTCCACATTAGGGAAAAAATATTGTTTCAGAGTTTTGAGTTGAATATTGTATCTAAAAATGTTGCACATGTTCCAGTAAACAAAAAGAGTATTCATATACTGCACAGTGACACTGTCTTCTCAATCATGTAATGGTGCATAATTAGCAACGAGGGATCTTCTTTTTATATCATATCCTTAGGATTTCACTGCTCCCAAAAAATAATGACCATGAATTCTCATGAAACTCCTACCCATGATTCTTTCTCTGAAAAATTTATTAGTAACAACTAACACACTCCCAGACACCAGTGTGTTTTCTAAGAGGGTCATGTTACTGCAGCCATGCTTCTTTTCATTCATAGCATCCATATAATATTGGAAGGTGCATTCTGATAGAGCCACCATGAGGCAGTAAGACATTTAACCTGTAGCTGGTACTCTGAAGAACTTTGCTGTCTGAACTTGAAGTGAGTCATTAAAGCCAGTATATTGAAGATGTAGCTTTTCAGCCCTTTGGCACATTATGAGCAGCATTTAACATTGGTAGTTTGATGGTAGACAGGAACATTTTTCATCACTGGTCAAATAAAAAAAAAATTCCTGAGTTTTTTCTTCATGCATCCGGAGGGCTGCAAAGCTAACCAAGGACAAATATGAGACTGCTGAAATATGAAACAATTAAAGGAAATCCCAGTTTAAATCATAATCTCCAGATGGAAAGTGTAAAAAAAAAAAAGAAGAAAAAGTTTCACTGGATGCTCATTCTATTCTTTTTTGTTTTTCAGTGTACTCTGCTTACATTTGAAATAAGAAAATTGTGTGGGTTTGTGCAGGAGAATTCAATATATTTACCAGTGTTTCACCAGGATCAGGGCTGGTGCTGCTGTAAATTCAAAGCACCTTCCCTAATTTAATCAGTGAGTTTGAAACCTTTAAGGACAGAGTTAAATTAGTCTTTTCAAAGAGTAAAAGACTGCTCATTTTGTTGGAATTGAACTCACATTAGTAATATATTTGACATCTTATCATCTACATACCCCCATATCCCATCAGTCAGAAGTGACAGGGTTATGCTTGTCAGTATAATGAAAGATGATGAGCATTTTTACCCATGAGGGTACCTTGACCCATGATCATTTTATTTTCAGGAAAAGATACTTCTTGATAAAGAAAAATGAAAGAATCTGTGGGGTTACGAGTAAAATATATTTTTGCAATACTCAGAAAAAAAGAGAACAGAAATAAAATTAGTCTAACACTCAAAATAATGAATTAAGAAGAGTCTGTGATGTACCAATCTGCTTTAGCTTTTTGGTCAAGATTCCACAGGGTGCCCAGAGAAGTTGTGGGTGCCCCATCCCTGGAAGTGTTCCAGGCCAGGTTGGATGTGGCTTTGAGGAACGTGATCCTGTGGAAGGTTTCAACATTGCCAAGGCAAAGGGGTTGGAACTAGATGATCTTGAAGATTTCTTCCAGCCCAAACCATTCTATGATTCTGTCTCAGGATATGATATGCTGTACTCCTTTTAGATAAATTCTGTTGCCCGAACTAACAATTCTTCCTTTTTCTTTGCAAAAGTAAATCGTGAAAAGGCAGTTTGAAAATGACCTGAGAGAGCCTCCTGCTTAGCAAGTCAGTTTACACCCACATCACCTTTATTCATTTAAAACTTCATTTGTTGCAAGTGGCTAATAGGCAGCATAGGTGTGTGTTGCAGGTAAGACTTTTGTTTGTGCAGCTTCTCTGATCTGCTGCTGGTAATTGCCCATATCAGCTGTTTGCTTCTGAGGAAAGCAAGAAAACTACCATCTTGGAACACACTGTCAAGGCAGACACTGTCCTGTTTCTCAGTGTTGTCAACTTCTTCCCAAAGAATTAAGGTTTTTATTTCATACATTTGATTATGTGCAACATGCAATTATTTGTACATGTTCATGTCTGAACTCAGATGCTTTTCAAATAGATTGTGTTCAATTCTTCTTTACAATGATCATCTCAATAGATGCAGTCAGTAAATAAAAATGATTTAATTTCCTCATTTTAGAGGTTACAATAATTCAGTTTTGGTTTATTTCCCTATGCTCTTAGAGAACAAATCTAACCCTCGTTGAAAACTATTTATTTTGTATATTTGTAGCATCTGTTCTGGTATCAGTGTCCCAGTTGAAACTAAATAATCCCAGAATTTCTTATGAAGTTGTATCTCATTCACAGTCATCTGAAAACCAGATCTCTTTCATTTAAGTTCTTAACTCAGTATTTGGATATGCCATTTTAAGCACAAGCTTTGAAAACTATCAGTGTCCATTAACCATTATGGTGTCTTTATTCAGTATTTTAAAAAATGCCCTTTAGGAAAAAAAAACAAATTGAAGCATAACAGAAAAGGTTCAGTCTTAAAATTGTGCCACATCCAAATCTTAATATTGAAATAGTCCTAAATTTAGGGGATTCTAGATATTTATTATGAAAAATAAATACAGCTACTTCTGGGTTTGGGGTTGTGTAGGGGTTTTATAGTATAAGGGCAAGGAAACCCTCATTCACCCCTTCAGAGAGCAGAAGTTTCCATTCACAGCAGAATGTTTATGGAGATCCATTACCGGAAATATATTTAAGAAGAAAATAGTTAAAAACTTGTTTCTACAGAAATTATCACACAAATACAAAATAATATATTTTATCAGTGTTCATTCATTCTCCATTAATTCTAGGTCTACGTCGTTAAATGTCTTGGCTTTTTTCTCCTGTAGCTATGTTGTTATTCCTATATGTTATATATAGCAGCAGTACCTACAATTCCATTGGGGAATTAACACTGCATTGTATTAAACGTGTCCAAGCAATTAGCTCAAAGCCTGTTTGTGTTCCAGGGAACTCATATTTCAGAATGGGGTGTGGAAAGGAAAAAATTTACAGTTGCACTGTCAGGCCCAGCTAATTCCTCAAACCAGCCAAGGAACAATGGTGAATACTAAACCATCCTCATACCCTAAATTAATATCCTAAAGAATTGGTGTCCATTAAAAACCTCTTGATGCATTTCTTTCTTACTGAAAATTCCTACCCATATACAAGTACTTTTGGATGTTGAAGGAATATCTTCAACATAGAAAATCCTTAAAGAAAAGAAAAAGGAATTTTCACCTCTCTATCTCTGGACTTTTGGAGTTCAAAAACTTTCAGAGAAGGAGGTGATTTGGTATTGTTCTGAGTCAAATTGCTCTGACTGAGGAAATGACGAGAAGGAAACTACTTCCCTGTCTCGGGAACCATGTGGTGTTCCAAGATAAGGCAAGCACTTACTAATTCGAGTCCAGAAGCAGGAAATGTGATACATCCATTTCCTTCCAGGCAAACAACACAGTTCTGTGGCAGCACAAAACCTTTGCTTCTATTGCAGAAATCTCAAAATTCAGAAAACTATTGCTCCTCTGTGGACGTACCGTTCTGTATTTGCTATTTGGATGTTATGGATAGGAACAGTACTTTTACTCCAGTCACATGGCCACCAAAGTTTTGGGGTAAGGATATTGATTTTTTTTTTCCAGAATATATTCCTAATGTAGATGCATATATTTGTTGTGGATTGCCTTAAAATGTACCTGTATATATTTTCAAGCTCAATCTTGGATGCAAAGAGTAATGAATAGGTTTTGTATTTCCTGCAGTGATAAGACTGTTTTCCAAATGTTTCTTTGACAAAGTTTTATCATGTTTTTAAATGAATGAAGACAGCAGAAGCTGCCAGGGCAAAATTGATTGTTTGTAAAAGCTCATTACTGAAGTCGGTTGAAAAGGTGTCCATTGACTTCAATCAATAGTCAGACCAGGTAGACATTCTCAACTGCTTAATGGATGTACCTACACAGCAGACATGATCTGTTTCATCTCTTGATGAAAATGGGGTAGCAAAGGCTAAATGTGTTCCAACATTTGGAATAAACTCTTATTCCTCCACAATGAAAAGTTATTTGTAATTTGTTGTGCCGCCTTATGGTGAGATTTTCCTTATTTTTACCTCAGTCTGTATTTTGTTTATTATCCATTATGGCTATTTTCTTTCATCCAAATCTGGGAACAGTTCATAAACTGAAATGTACAGTTTGAGGTGAAAGTATATGTTATACTGAAATTCATTCAGGGTAATTAGATTAATTGATTTGAACTTAAAGGATTCCATGCAATTGCTGTGGAAAATCTTTCCCTCCAAAGATTCCTTATGTTGCTTGCTACGTTTAATCTTAAGATTTATTAGCAATTAGCTTAGAATTAATTACATATCTGTTTTTCTCTATTGTATTATTGCTATTGAGCAATGATCCCTCCAGGAATCTGACCACTACTTAAAACTAAAAAATAATATGCATCAGCAAAATACTTCAGTTGCACAGATGTGCCACTGGAAAAGAGTGGAAAAAAACCCCCATACAAGTGGATGGAAAGAAGTCCCTTTCCTTTCTTGTCATGAGGAACAAGAATCTGTTGAATGCCATCTAGGCTTCCTGCAGTCATACATATATTTTCCTACTGAGAGACCACAAAAGAATCAATTTTTGTGTATTGGGCTAAAGAGTAGAGTACTGATACTCTTAGAGTAGAGTACTGATATTTATCAGTACTCTGTGAGCATCTAAATAGTAGAGTACTGATATTTATCTTTGATAAACACTTGCAGATTAACTGTGGAAAAATTAGAGTTATTACTGTTTCTGAGTTTTTTGTCTGGAGGTTGTCTGCTGGACTCTGAAGAACAACAATCTTTTTTTACCGTGAAGATGGATATAATTCTAAAATGGCTGTTTCAGAAAAAAAACTTGCTGCATTTGACAACACAGAGCAGGACACACCTTATCAGAGTTATTGCTGAAAGGGCCAGCACCTCCTTTCGTCCTCTTTGCTCACCTGGCCCGTCTGACACTGTACCCAGCCCTGATCACATCCCATTTGCTTAAGCTCTGACAGCAGATGAAGCTCAGAAAATTGATTTTTTGTGAAGAGCTTTCATGGTTCTTGAAAGGGAAGATGCCTCTCAGATTTTTCTTACTTTTCTGCTAGATTTTAGAGGAGTGAATATAATTTTCTCTTTATTTCCTGTAGGTACATCGTGTATGGTAGACTAGGAAAGGTGACTTTATAGTCTATGTTAGAAGATGATGACTGACATAAGCTCACTGTATGGAAACATCACTTAAAATGATAGAAGTGTGTTTCCTGATATCCTGGAGATACATGACTTGAGGTAAAAAAAAACAAACAAAACCAAACCTACACATAATAGATCTAAATAGCATTTAGTTCTTTATTAAATAAGAATGCAGTACTTCGAACTGAGTTTTTAGGACATGGCTTAAAGGCTGTTTTCTAAGCCATCCACCAATTAGTACTATGAATGTTACTACATTACCATTTTTTCTCCCTGTATGTGTGACTTCTCAGCATCTTCCATGGACTCAGCCAAAGTGTAAACTTCAGCATAGGCACAAAAGTTTGCTGAGAGGGACTAAGTTCGTGAGAAAAAAATCAGTGCTGTAAAAACAGTCAAAGCAACTGTTCATAATGATATTTAATCTCATGATTTTATAAACCATCTATGGTCTAACAACTGGTTCCCTATGCTGGAAAATATACAGGCATCCTGTTTTCTATAGCTGTCCAGTTTCCAGTGATAACTTCACACAATAGCTTCTTAAAACTGACTAAGAATTTTAGAACAATGAACAAATAAGCTGTTCTCTGCTTACTTATGTGTGAGCACATATAAATCATTTTACAGTTGCTCCAGACCAGTGCAAGCATGCCTTAAGCAAGCTGTGTAGAGAAAAACAAGATATAAACACCTCAGTATGAGTCATTCTGTGTGAGTTGTCTAAGTAGTCTGAACCCTTTTTCTCATGAAAAGATCTTAAAAAATGATAATATTTTAA
The DNA here is from genome assembly GCF_051311805.1 of Agelaius phoeniceus. Lineage (NCBI taxonomy): Eukaryota > Metazoa > Chordata > Aves > Passeriformes > Icteridae > Agelaius > Agelaius phoeniceus. Next base: position 60,167,957 of record NC_135267.1, read on the forward strand.
AAAATCAGTACAAGCTGATTTTGCAAGTTCTGTTTACAATCAGTGCCAGACTGGAGAGTTAATAACTGTACTGCTTTGCTGTAGACCTTGCAGGAATTCTTCTTTGAATTCAGATGCCACCATCATAAATCTGCAGTATTTTTGGAATGCTAAATTATGCAGTGGAGGAAAACAAAGGAAGCAAAAAAGATGTTTTGCTGGCCTAAAATCACTTCTGCTAGGAAAAGAAAAATATCAAACTGTTCTTCTGTTTTAAATTAATGAGTTTATGATAGAACTCCTGGCCCTGTCAGCAAATGTCCTCTGTGTAATGTGTCATAAGCAAAAAATTTAGATCCTGACTCTCACTTGGCTAGGGCTTTTTCCTACTACAGATGTTTTGCAAAGTCTTTGTAGATATCCATGTCTGTTTCAGATATGTTGTCTGAGCTACTGCCAGGATGCAGGAACTCATTTCTATCAGGTGCCAGCTTCTGTGAAGCTTTGTAGCTGCTGCCCACCTCCTTTGCAGTGGGAATCCATGGTGTGGTACTTTGGAAGAGGTAACAAGAGAAGCAAGCACTTAAAGGCAGTCCCTGCTGAACTTCAGCACTGCTGATATCACATTGTAACTGTAGACAGAGAGTCTGGATTATATTTTTTATTACTAGTTTCAAAAGGAGGCTTAATAATAGCTGAGTGAGAAATTCAAGGTTTGATACCCATTCATCAACAAATAATCTCACTTTTTACTGTTTTAATATAGACTTTATTGAGTTCATTTTGATTTATAAGATAACAGCGGGAGCAAAGATGTTTCCACTTAAACCAGGAGTGCATTTCTTGTAATTCCTAAAAGCATTTTCAGTTGCACACAAGTAAATACAATAAATGTCTTCAAGGCAATCCTATTTCTTCAGCATAGATAGCAATATAATTTCAGATCAGGAAATTTAATTTAAATAGTACATTTGATCAATGTGACAATAGCAGAGAGAAAAAGTGCAAGCAGATTTTAATCAACATTAACTTAGATCCCTAGACTACCCTTCAGTCTAGTTTTACTCAAGTGTCTATTTAAAAATGCAACTTTAACATTTAATAACTTAAAAACATGAAGGACAATTTTTCTTTTCTTGAATCAGAATCCAGGGTGTTATTTGTTTGGTGTGTGGAAATAATGCCATATATCAGCTGGCTTCCAGCATTTTGAGATAGCAAACTGCTTGGCACACACTATAGGCATTATTGCTTGGCCTCATAAGCTACAAATGCACCCATGGTTTAAAATATATCAAGTTTTGCCTAGTCTCTCCCTCAACCCACTGGTCTTCTCCTCATTAAAATGTGTCTGTTTGTTTGAAAGAAGTCAGACCATGTGCACTGCTGAAGAAAATGGCATTAGGGATGAGCATATTCTAATGCCTCATGCTGTGTTTATCATGTTACTGGTGTAGCAGTAATGGTGGTTAAGGGTGTGCATCACTCCCTTTGTGCACTGGAGTAATACTTGTGAAGGGCAGCACTGGCACAATCAGTATTACAGCTGCTGGGCACTGCAAAGTCCAGCCTAGACAGCCATGGGACATGATTGCTCTTCTGGGATCCTTCATGCGTGGCATTCATGGCAGTGTTGAAGCATAAGCAAGAGATCCAGCCCTGTTCCTGCAGGTAGGAAAAGCAGCATTTGTGGTGACCTGTGTGGTGCAGCAGGTTAAACCTCTTGGCTTACACTTGGATGTCTGTGTCCGCCCATTTCCAGCAGAGCCACTGGCTGGTCTGCCCTCATTCCCTTTGCTCCTGTTCCCATACTGTGCACACTTTCCATTCATACTTTAGCAGCACCAAAAAGGCTCTGGGCCCTGCCCCAGCTGTCCTGCTGGAGATGTGCACACAGAAAGACTGCAGGCTGGAGCCAGCTGTGGAGCACCTGACAGCAGATGTGTCAGTGGGATCTTTTTACAGACCACTACTGTTCCTAGTCTGATGACTGAAAAAGACCAGTGTCTTTGAACCAGAGTCACACAGAGGGCTTTTATCCTGGCATTGCTAATAGGGCAGAGGATTTCAATAAGCTGACAATGCAACTCCCTTCCCGGCAGAAAGGAGGAAGTAAAGTTGTGACATAGAAACACTTGCAGATGATTTACACCACTGAAGATTTGCTCTTTGTAGAGAAAACCTTCAGGGTTGAACTGGAAAAAAGAGGGAGGAGAACAAAACAAAATTAGAGCTTTGGATTCAGGTGCTCTATCAACCTCAAGGCTGTATTTCCTGACTTGTTATTATTCTTCAATTCTCTTTTCTCCCTTTTCAAAATCACCCCAGTGTGTGCATTCATTCTTCCTGGTATTTTAATTCATGGCAATGAGCCAAAATAGAGCAAGGTCATTGAAGACACTGCATCACTGGAAGTTTTTCCTTACAGTTTGTCTTTTGTTTTGTCAGTTCTCTGTGATTTGGAAAAACCCCCAGTAATTTTAAAAGTGCAATCTTTGGCAGCATATCACACATCATAAAGAATTCATAGCACAAGGAATAAATTTTTTCCCAGGAGATAGAATCTCTTTCTGCAGAGTCTTTGGGTTAAATCACTAATGTCTACAAAAGTTTAGAAATGGGATGTGGAAAAATGAGCTTTTTCCTTTTGAAATTATCATGCTGGAGTCAGATGACTTCAGACTTTACAGGCTCCTGTGCTGGAAGCAGCCCCAATAGGAGAACAGAGACAGAGAGACAAAATGCTTTCTTTCAACCTCATCATGCAATCCTGTTGAGGTGTTTTAGGGAATAATTCCTTACAGCGCTTATCCAAAATAATAGGACTCCAAAATAATAGGTGCTCTTAGAAAACAGAGACCTAAAGTAAGGATAATGCCTTACAACTGGGGACAGTAAATGAAAATTGAATTCCAGTGATAACTGATATTGCCGATTTTTAATTTCTTTACCCTCATTGCATTTTAGCATTTAGTTAAAATGTTATACAAAAACCAGTTATGATTACCCAATAAGAATAAAAATGAAAAGCAAGTCAAATTCATTAATATATGGTGAATTGGAGGGAAAGGAGCAGAAAGATCTAAGGAAATGTTATCAGAGGAAGGAATGAACCATATTGATCTGGTGAAGTCAGACATATCTGAAGGAATATATCTGAGTTCTTTGGTCAGGAGCCTGTACTAAAACCTTTCCTGTGTGACAGCCAGCCATATAATATATATGCAAAATGCATCTGAATCTGCAGCTCCCCATCTGGCATACACTGACACTATCTACAGCAACCACTCTCCTGCTCAGATTTCCCAGAGGGCTTTATCAAGCACTGTTTTAGCAAGTCTACTTAACACTAGAATCTCAGAGTTTGAATTCTACCTCATCAGGGTTACCGATCCACAGCTCAGGACTTTCAGCTTGGGATTTTAGCTCATGGTCTATGATATTAAGGGGCTCAAATAATCGAACAGACATTGAGCAGTGTCCGTAAGTTGATATGGAGTTATGGAGTTGATATGAGAGTTAATTGTGAACAAACATTTCTTCTGAATCCTCACCTACTTTTTACAATCAAATAAATAGCTCATACTTCCAGATTTGCTATTACAAATTTTCTGGAGTCATAGTTCTTTATTGCTTGCCCAACCTTTCACTGACTAAGATTTTTTCCTTTACTCATTCAAGATGGAGCCTTTAAAAAAGGCAAAAATTTTATTACTCAAACTACCTTTCCATACTCTTATGTCTTCTAATAACAAGTAGCAGTTTATCTTGCATTCTTATTTCAAAGCCAAGTACATCTACTGATGGTAGAATAAGACCTTGTTTTGAAGAGTGTATAATCTAAATGCCTTCCTCATTGTTTTATTCTAGTATCAGTCAGTGGCATGTGAATTTGGGCAACCCCATGGAGAAGTAGTCTAACATAAAACAGTAAATAATAAGGAGGGATTTCCTAGTTTAGTCAGAAAACTCTGAGAATTCACTATATGAAATGGCCAGGAAAACTGGCTGAAAAATACAGCCTTTTTTCTTAGCCCAGGAGATGTTGGTCAGATGGACTAATTAGACCAAAATTTCCTTAAAGTATATGCAAAAATGTGTGATTGGTATGAGTGCATACTACAAGGTCTAGTGCAGACAGAAGTAGGGAATGCCTATACACCTTTGTGTCAGTCTTGTGTGGACAGACCATGTCCTTGGGACTGCAGATTTCCAATTCTGTCAAATAAGACACCTGGAAGCATACCTGGCTTAGTGGATGTGTAGCTGTGTTGAGTAAAGGCAATGGTGACATAAAGCTTTCTCACACTCCTCCTATGAGAAATTTTTATCAACTTCAAAATGTATGCAGACTCCTGAGCCAAGGTTCTTAACATGGAGTAAAATACCTTTATTCTTCCCAAATTCACTGAGAAATTGAATTGTCTTATTTTCCTACAGGCAAATTGAACTTAGAATAAGCTGGATTCCCTTTAATAAGTTTTTGGAAATAGGCATAGTGGAAGACAGATTTTTGGTTGGGTTTCTGGTAGAGAAGATGGTATCAGATAGAATGGATAGAATATTTCAGGTCCCTATTTGAAAATCAGAGATCCTTTCCCAGTGCTTCTTCATAAGAATGTTCTCAAGAGAAAAATTATGAGGTAAAATATGACACATGATTAGATAGAAAGGCATCTCTGGCTTTGCAAAGGCTTCCTGTAAACACACTGATTATTTCAAGTAGATTTAGCTGAGAAGCAGATGTACAACACAGATATAAAATATGATGCATTTAAACAACACTATGAAAGACAGTGAGATCTTTATTTTAATTTTTAATCCTTGAAATGTTTCCCTTCTTATTACCAGATTTAAATCTAGAGGACCTTCCTGCTCCTCAGTGAAATGCTACATGATGCCATAAATTTAATAGTGAAGCCATATTTCCAGGTTTACCTTGAATGAGTAACCTTGTTCAATTGATGAAGAACAATAGCAGTATCCCTGCACACTAAATTTGCAGAAATCAGGACTATGAAAATCCCATACATCTCAGCAGAGTTTTTAGAATAGGGGCCAGTTTTGCTTTTGTTACAAATGTCACACACTGGGACATCAGAAAGACCCTGAGAACACAGGTTAACACCAGTAAAATTCAGCTTCACCTATATAAGAACTAAGACAGCCTTTCCCCCCCCGCCCCCCGTCTTGGAAAGGGCTGTAGGATTGTGCATCCTCACAGGCCCAGCAGCATCAGAGTAACTTTTGCTGCATGGCTTCCAGAGCTAAAGATATTTCAGTTGCTTTCTTTTCCACTTCAGATGAGATACTGATCTGCATGACAATCCTGTGATAGAGATATAGAAAATATCACATAAGTAAATCACATATCAAGTGATCAAGTAGTCTGAAGCTGATTTAAGTATGCCACATAATTGGAACAGAAAACATGGTTGCCAGAAAACTTCTAGGGCAAGTGAGACCCACACACACACCACCTTTCCTCTGCTTGAATCTCTTAAGATCTCTACAAGGAAGACTTTATTGTCCTATCTATCAGGTCAACTTCACCAGAAGATCTTCCCCTTTCCACTTCCCCTGAGCTGACTTGGGATGTGTCACAAGGCAGCGGCAGAGCAGCCTGGGCCAGTGACTCAAAGAGGACACAGCAGTCACATAAATAGTGATGATACTGAGAGCAATGGCAACAAGGGTGTGGAAGATAAAAAACAGCATGTGATGGTGAGGAGTTACCAATGGCAGCAACTGCATTTGAACATCAGCTCTGCAGTGCCAGCATGACAGAAATGAATCTTATTCTTTTGTAACACTCAAGGTCCCTGGCTCCTCATCTGAAGTCCGCCAGAAATATTTTCATATAAAAAAGAAATAAATCCATGATCCATTATGTAATTAAAAATGAAGACATTGCTCATCTTCCCCTTCTCAGCTTCAAGATGTCCCATGTTCCTGTTCCCCCCAGCTGTGTTTGGGAAGAGCTGATCTGTATGCAACTTCTCACTTAGACTTCTCCTGCACATGGTGGTACTGTTTGTTGGAGTGGCCGTGCTGTTTTGCTTCAGAAACATATACTGTCTTCTGAAGGGCAAGAATTATCAAACTATCCCAAATTTATTATCATTCTGTGTATTTTTATATTAGGTAAAAGATTTGATGAACACATGAAAGTTTTGGCTTCTGTTACTGAAGTGAAGGGGACAATAACAATAGTCAGATATTGAGAAAGTCTGACTGAGAGAGGCTTAGACCGAAAAAGTTAATATGTAAATGCATTCCAAGATCTTATATGCAAGCCTGTCAGAGAGATAAAAGTAGATACTAATGAGGAACTTGTTTTTTTCTTTGCCCTTATTCTGGCAAGCCCAAAGAAAAGAATATTATTACTGTAGTTGGATGAAAGCAGCAAACTATGTCACGAAGAGAAGAGACCGGTCTTATTCTTGCATTCTGTCTATTCGGAGCATGATTTCTTCCTGGTATATAAATTATTCTTTTAAAGTGAGTCTGTCATCCTCAGGCTGTGTTTTGTGGCATCCCAATTACTGCTTTTCTGCTTTACCCACCCCACTATGCAGCCATTGATTTATCAAATGCTTTGCCATCTTTAGCAGGAAGGATACAAACCTGAGGTAGTACAAAGAAAAGGAAAAGGTTTTTCAGAGTATTATTTAAATAATAATCAAGCACACAGCATGCACACATTTTAGCAATTACACCTACATTATTGACTGATTATATGGTGCTGCTTGTTGTTACATGAGCTGCCAGAAGCATCATTCTTTACCCACCAAATGCAGAAATCTGGTCTGTAGGAAACAAAGTCTATTTCTTCTTTCATGCACTACACCAGGAAATGTTTTGGAATGTGAAAGTGTCACAAACCAAAGCAACTTAGGGCTCTGTGTTCTCCCCAGGACAAATGCCCTGAGGCTGCATGGTCACCTGCTAGAGCTTGAGAGTGTTCATACTCACAATTGCTGGTCAGCACACTGTGGGTGCCATGGTTCTGCTTCAGTTCTTCTTGCAGAACTTATTGAAGGAAAATGCTCTGTATTTATACACAATTTCCCATTTTACCCTTGTAATTCATTTTAAACAGGAGTTAAATAAGTTTATAATATTTGTTAAAACCTTTGTGAGCCATATGACTGGCTGTGTGTGGTACCATCTCCCTTATACAGAAGATTAATCTGAAGCATGGAGGAGGAATGAAATGTCCAAAATCAAAAAATAGGAGCACAAGGCAAAATCAAGGCTCAAGACTGAATCTTTTTCTTACTAAGATTATTTTCATTTAATAGCCATTTCCTTTTTTCTGGAAAAAAATAAAAGAAAATTTTAAAATAGTCAGAGAAGACTATCAACATTTATCAACAATGTAATTTTCCCCTGCTTCTCAAGGAGGAAGTTTCACTTATACAAAAATGTACTTATTCTGATTTTGAAATGTATTGTGCTTATTGTACTGAATTTGCACCAAGCAAACAGAAACTATTCTTCTAACACAATTTATTCCCTCCTACTTGAAGAGGCAGGAAATACATTAATTTGATTTTCACATATTGAAGATGAGACAATTGTATTTTAAGATTTATCTGTTAAATGACCACAACGAAAATTCCATCAACAATACAAATATATACAGCATTGTTATAAAATAACATCTGGGAAATTTTCAGCAAAATAAATGGGGAAGAGAAAAAAAATAGATGGTTTAATATAACATATAAACTTCTTTGGGATCTGACAAATGCTTGCTGAAGGAAAGATCCATGGCAGTTTCTGTTTCTCACCAGAGGACTCTGCCTTGCTTCTCCGGCACCTTATTTGCAGGAGAAAATTAATTCCCTATTTCAGACATTTGCTTTCACAATCCAGCATCCTAACACACACTTATGACATGTTTCACCATTTGAGTGACATTTGTTAATTTTAAACTTTTTGCTTTTAAAAATTATGTTACATCAAAACCATCTCTCTGCTATCTAGGGTAATGGAAGATGAATCAACTCAGCAAACACGTGACTTCTGTGGGAAGTGCATAAGTTATGCAGGCACAATATAAACAAAGAAGGAAGCCATTGATGGCTCTGTTAATTGAAAAGTGTATGAATCTGAGGGCAAGCAGGACCTGGGCCAGCCTGGTACCAATACAGCGTCTCAGACACTACTGGCTCATATGAGACAAGCACAACATCCCACTTCATACTTTCTCCAGCCTGGATCAAGAAGAGTTGACTAAATCTTTTTGTCCTGGGTCAAGAAGAGTTGACTAATACTTCTGATCAGTGATCCATTCATTTAGAAATTATGTCAGCATTTCTTATCTTCTGGTTGCACAGATTTTTTATGACTGCTACCTCATTGGATCTCTTAGCCCACACTGATATAGATGTTCATAGAAATATTTGGTGCACTCTCTCAAACAGATTGATGTTCACCCAGAAAGTACTAGGATAAAGAAAGAACAGGTTTTGAACCTCAGGTAAATAACTGAAGAGTACAGTACTATCACATATAAACATACTTCTGTGTTCTCAAAATGCTCACTATTACAACTCTTTCCAGAGGAAGACGTGCATCAGGAGATTTTTTTGCATTTCTGGTTGTAGGTCAGGTATTACTGTAGTGAAAAAAAAATGTAGATCACTATTCCTGCTCCTTGAATACTTATTTATTGGATACTTCAGAAAAGTATTCAGCAAGTTCACAAACAGCTCTTCCTTCTATTCTTTGACTTTGTACATCTTTTTAAATTTTCACCTGAAGAAGGTCCTTGTTTTAGCAATCTCAAAAAATAATGAGATTGTAAATAGAGCAGTAAGCAGTATTTTTAATAATGTCTATTTCTGAACAAGAAATGCAGAAGTCAGCTGTCAGCAGAACACACTGTGGAAGTATTTCAAAGGCAGTATGTTATGAGTGAGAAAGGACTCTCTTGGAGAAACGTCACAATTTTGAGCCTCAGTAAATTTCTTTCAACTTCTGCCAAGACACCATGCTGCACATTTCATTAATTCTATCTATGTTAATCATAGAATCATAGAATGGTTTGGCTTGGAAGGGAATTTAAAGATCATCTAGTTCCAAGTTGTCTGCCATAGGAAGGGTTACCTTCCAATATTTTGCTAAATACATGGTGTGTATTCAAAAGGGAGAGTAAGAGCTATGGAACTGTAAAGGGGAGATTGCTCCTCTCCTGGGAAACAGGGAAACAGATGAGCAGGTTGCAGGGGGAGAGGGAGAGAGATTGCACTGCCAAAAGCAAGGAGCAGAAACAAGGTCTTGCCTCAGGTGACAGAAAGGGACTCTTGAGCCTCACAGGGACATGAGCAGAGCTTTCAGCACTACTGCCAGCACTGCCTTGGGAGCCACTCTGTAGAGGATGCACTGGGAAGGCTGAAATGTCACCCTTCTTTTCTAGTGTAGCTAGTGTCTCCAGGCACTCAGAGTGTGCTTTCTTACTCTGAATCTTTTGAAATATTCTTTATATTCTTATAAGACTTGGACTTCCAGTATAATTCCTGGCTTTTGTGGGTTCTTAAAGTAAGAGCGAGCTCCACCTGAAGCTGTATCTGGATCAGGGACTGACTAAAGAATTACTATGGTGGGAATGAGGATGTTTTCTATATATTCCTCACATTCTTCCCAATAACATCTTCAAACACTTGTGTTATGTTCCACCTCTGGATGTCTTCAGTTTTCTTAAATCTAGGCTACATATTTCAGTATTTCATCCTTAATTTTAAAAGTTTTAGAAAATTCTGATTAATTTTAAGGTCTGTCCATATATGAGATTCCTTATTCTCAGGTGTAAATTATTTTAATCAATTAAGTAATAAGTATAATGCCATATTGTTCTGTATCAGACTGTGATTTAGTGTTTGATTTAGGTTTATAAAGAGGCCCTATAGCTTAGCTGTGCTTTTGTGAGGTGGGTAAGAAGTCTGGCCAGAGGATTGCTTGCTGCATATGCGGAAATGATCAAACTCTATTACTGCTTTTGTTATGCATTAGGAATCACAATGAAACCACATAGTAACAAAGTACGCCTGAAGGAATCTTTGCTTTGTTTTACATAGTTGTGCCAAAGGCATTAAATTAAACAGGCTGACATCTCTATCTTAGATGTTTCCTTCTGATTTTTACAATTACTCTTTATTTGTCATTCCATTAAAAATCAACTGCCAGTAATATCAAGGGGAACATCATTAATTCTGAGTTGGTTTGTGGGATATTGAGATGGCATATTCCACTCCTCTGGCTTTTTATCACAATGAATTATATTAGTAATCAAAGCAAATGTACTCTGGTCCATGAAGATCATTCTGGATATAACTGTGGATGTCAAGAAATATAAATTTAAAAACAGACTTAGCCTTATGCTCCTCCCTGATTGCAGATATTTGCATCAAGGTACAAAACTGTGCAAGCTTTACATCTTTAAAATTCTGAACACTTTTGCTATGCCTTGGTTTACTTCACTTTCAAAGCCTCTGCAAAATGCTAGCACTAAGTGTTTGTGGTGATGCAATTCAGAATTTTTCTGGTTTTTGAGGTACTAAGAAAATCTCTGTAATCTTCCATTGGAATGTTTTTCAATAGCTTTTTCTGGCTCCCTGTTTTACCAGAATGAAGGTGGTTTCTGTATAGTTTCGATTCCAGCATCAGTTTCCAACAGAGGGCAATCTTGTTCCTAGATAGGTTCCTCATTTGTGACGTTAACCCTCTGATGAACAACCAGCCCCTCTGCATTTCAAAAGGAGCATTGATCCAAAAGCATGGACTACCTTTTTTTTTTTTTTCTTTTTTAAACTTGTCATTTAATTAATAACTTTTGATGCTTCTGGAGCCCATTTTCTTAACCTGATTGATGAAAATCTTAGAAACTGCACAAAGTTATGTCAGTGTGGACCTTGAGCTGTCATTTGTTGTACCTTCTGTTTTCAAGACAGGTTTAACAGGATTGACTGATGTTGCTTTTTAAAATCTTTACTGGGGATGGATGCACTACATGCCTGGATAACCTATGCTAGTTCTTACCTGTTCTCATAGCTAGAAACAGATTTTTAATTTCCTTTGCTTTATTTTAAACTCAACACTTCTTATTTTATCTGCTGTGGACATGAAAAAGCCTGTTATTAGGTGAAGTGGGAGAATTACTCTCTGTTGCTGTTAATCTTGCAGTAGCACAGGCTGAATAAAACACCCCTTTAGCAAGTTTGTGTCTGAATGCAGAGCTCTGATATTTCTGGCAGCAACTCTATCTCACTTATTAGTTCTTATGCCTGCACAGTCTGCTTTTCTTTTGGCTAATTTTCCCCTACAGATTCTGTTTTCTGGACATCACAACTACCCGAACCAATTTGTGCTGCAGCCTGTCCCTCAGTCATCTTACAAGAGTCATGTGTGAAGTTTCTTGAAGTTTTTCCATGACTAAGATCACAGCTGGCTGATATTACGCAGCAACTGATTCATCCACCCAACTGAATCATGGGCTGCCTACAAATGATTAATGAGAGGCTGTTTTGGTAACACAATTAGTGGCAATTGGGAAGATAGTAATATCAACACTTGTCAGATATAAAGAAATTGCTTTTTTGAGCTCAGCATGACAACAGTAGCACAGGAGTTGGCTACTGATACTAGCCCCAGCTTTAAAATTATTTCTTGGAGCTGGTAGAACCAGCATAAAATTTCAAGTATTGCTACTTATTTCAAGCCTTCTGTGGTGGGAAGAAGTAGTGGCTCTTTGGGCCCCAGGTGTACTTCATTTCCCAACTCGTTGCCTGGGATACATGAGGATGGGTAGCTGTAGCCTGTCCAGATTAGAGCTGTACATTTGCTATTGTTGAGGAATCCACTCAGTGCAGGTAGCTTGGGGTGCAGCTGCAGGAACAGCTGCAGGCTGTGTTCTGGGGGGCAGGAGGCTGAGCCCAAGGCAGGAGCCTGTGACCTGCTGACCCTTTGCATAAAAAATGGGCCCAGGGACCTGTGACCCTGCCACAGGATTGGACTTGGACTCTTTGAGACAGTAGGAGCCAAGCACCCCAGATTTTCCCACCCTTAGACTATGAGGGCATAGAAGCCTAGAGTTTCCTTTGTTCTGGGTTCCCTCTTGGAGGCTGTTATTTTGTTATTGCATCTTGATCAAATGATTTTTAGGATCTAGAGTTCTGAGACTCTGCTGTGGGACACCAGGGGTTGAGCTGGTAAGGAAACCTGGTCTGATTGTGTGGGTCAGGGGGTGTAGCTGTGAAAGGGTTTCTGTCCCAGCTCTGGTGGTGTGAGTGTCACTGCCGGAGTGGCTCCTGGTTGCTCAGACAAGAAGGTGTCCTTAACACTGGAGCTGTGAGGAAGTTGCTGTGAGTTTGTTCAAGCTCTAAAGAACCCTGGCTGGTCCAGTCTGGTTTTGCACAGAAGAGGCTCTGTTATGATCCTCTGCTAATGACAGCTGAACTTCGCTTGAAACCTGGCACTCCTCAAAAATAGTGTCTGAACCATTGATACTGTCAGGTTAATAGCTTTGTAAAATGTGGACTGCAATTCATGCTTTAGTACACTAGCTGGTGCTCTATACTAAGCTGTGCAATGGATGAATGAGGTATGAATTCCCCTCCTGGTCTGCATGTGTTTTATACCTGCTTTTGCCACCGAGCTTTCATTTTGGGAAAAGAAAATCTCGGTAAAAAAAAGGCTGAGCTGATTTTTTGATATTTGAAATCAAACCCTCTACTAGTTACCAAGACTTTTCAGCTTTGGGGCAAGGCAAGCTGAAGTTGCTGGTGCAAATGTGTGTGCATGTAGGGAGAGGAATGCTTACCAACTTAAACAAGTTTTGAGGAGCTGGCATATGACATCACATAAAGGAGAGAGAGCTAGCAAAAAGAGTCTTTTCCATTTCTCTTTCCCTTGCATTCAGTACTTTCTCCTATCTTCCTCCACCCTACCCTGGTTCATGCTCTGAGATGCTCTCATTGGGGGGGCTGCTTACATGATTTTGAAAGGTACTATTCTCTCACTATGGCCAGCTGTAAAGTTTTCCAAAGTATATATTTGTGAGCATGGGGGAAGGAAGATCCTGTGTCCACCTTAATTTTACACCTTGGGGAACTTACCATAACGGTATAGGAAATATACAGCTCCCAAGGATTTCCTGAGGTCAAGGAACAAAGTCCTATTGCAGCTCATTGCAGCCAGAGCTGAGGGCAAGAGAGAGATTCTGTGGGAAAATGAATCCCCAACACAAATGTGTTTTGAATTCAAAGGGATGGCTGATGTGGTCCATAAAATGAAAGAAAAGGAAATTCACAGAAGTAAAAGTTGCCCTGGTATGTCTGCAAGAATCCTGCAAGCCTACATGATAGAAGTAGGAGACTCTGTCACAAAAATCAAATCTATTTTATGAAGATTTTGGGTATTTCAGAGACTGAAATAGGTAGGGATTTTGTTGCTATTTTTCAGTGAGGTAAACCCAAAGAGAGGAAGAAGAGAACATAGTACACTTCTGACAAGACTTACTGATTGGTATGAGCCACCTTTGGTTGATTCTGCTTCAGGTGCCCTGGCCAGATGGGAAAAAAATTTTCAGGGCCCAGTCCTAGGAAAAACATCTTATCAGCCAGTCTATCATCACATGTTACTAATGTGATGTTTAAATTGTGTCTAAATTTCTCCAGTGTAGATTCTGTCAAGAGATGAGCACTTGCCAGGAGTTATCAATTTGATAGGATATATGCTATCCCTTAATATATATAGTTCATGGAAAGTTATGAAATTTTTAAAGAAAGCTTCAATGACCAAGAAAAGGTTTTGCACAGCAGATGCAATAATCCCCTGCACAAACCTGTAGTACCACATTTCCATAACACTGCATGCAGAAACTAGAGATGAGGAAACAGAGAGACTTCAGAAGAAATTGCCTGATCTGGATAGATGTTGGGTTGACAAATGTGCTGACTTAATGTTCACATCTGGGGGTAACATTAAGAAGTTATGGGTGTTACTGTGGGTTCTGAAATGCCAACCTTTTTTGTATCATCATTTGGAAGTCCCACAGATAGAAAAGTAAAGTGGCTAAGATATCCAATTGCTTTTTTACCTTAGCCTTTCATTTCTGACTTTGTACCTCAAAGTCTGTCCTGCATTGTTGTTAAAAGCCTTTGTTCTTCACCTCAGCTGGTGTTACAGGTGAGAGTGGAGAATTGACTGAGGTGAGTTATCAAATCTTTTCTGTTGTGGCACAATCAAATAAAGCAGGCAGTGTGAGCAGCCTGAAAACATCCAGATCAAAAACATATTTAGGGGACTGGGCCCTGGGTAGTTGTTGTTATTAGCAGCATCCCTAACTTATCCCCAGATCTTTCTTTTTACTGTTTTCCTTAAAAGCAGAGGACAGAATGACAGGCACAGCTCTCAGGAAACCGTAAGTTATTACAATGGCCCCTTGGGAGACACTTTGTATCAGTGTCATCCTGACTCCCCCCGAAGGCTAGCTCTGCTCTGGCACTGCCCAGATTAAGGAAGAGAAAAACAATTTGGTGAAGGCCAGATGTTCCACTCAAAATCCTAGGTGCAGCAAGTCCCACTCTGTCTTTGATCTTTTTCTCTGTTTGATAATATTTTCTCCAATGTACCTCAGGGCTGTGATTGTTGGACATTCTAAAGAGGAAATCAATGGGCATAGATTTACAATTCCACAATATAAGGTTTTAGAACAGATTTACATTTCTGTGAAATTCATCCTCTGCAGGGAGTAAGCAAAGAACAAGTTTCACCCAATAGTGACCCACTGTTCCAACTGAAGTCAGTGAGATTTTGGGAAGAGAAAAAATGAAATGTCTGTAACCAATGGGTCTAGTGATATTTCTGTAATAAGAACCAAGGGGGTTAAATGTAGGTCCAAACGGAAAAGAGAACATATGGAGTCCTGGCAACTGAAATAGTCAGTGTGAACCCAGCTGTGCTTCATCAGGGAATAATTTGACCCTTGATTTTTCCATCATATATGGAGATAGAGAAATAAAAGAACTAACCAAGTTAAAGAAAATGACGGCATTATCCAAAGGGATAATTGTCTGTGCTGTACCTCCAGCACAGGGGAACAGCACGTGGGAAGGACTGAAGAGCTGCACTCAATACTTTTGTCAATTCCCTTCTCTGCTTTTAACAGTGTGAGACTCTGGTTAGATTGTGCAGGTGGTGCAAATCATGACTCAAGGGATACAGGGACAAATCCTCACCATGGTGCAACCCTAGAGCCAGGTACACTTGTGCTGCTTGCTGTGCTTCTGCTTATGCTGGAGGCTGCTGAGCCCCGTGGAGATCCCCTTTGCCAGCTGAGAGCCCAAAGAGTTGCAGGGATATCCATTGGCAGCACAGAGCCCTGTGCCTGGGGGATTCCTTGGCAGCCTCAAGTACAACCAACTAGCATTTGAGCTGAAGTGCAGAAGAAATGAGCACAAGAAAGGATTATTTCTTGCTCCCATAGCCATGCAGGGACAGCAGTAGTGCGTGGGAAGTGCTGTCTTCAGGACTCCCCCTGGGGTTTATTCAACTGGAGGTCACCAAGTCCTGGCTCTCCCTTCCCACCTTTGGGAGTATGAGTAGGAACTTGCAGTAACAGAATGTATTCAATCTATTAAAATGGCATAATAAGCTATTCCTGACCAAAAGGGGCACAGTAAGTCCTGCTGTGTCTCTAAAGATGTTTTATAAAGGGCAGAATCACACTGAGCTTGTGAGAAGAAGGCTGCTGATAAGTGATCTGATCTGAAGCCAAGAGTTGCAGTGCAGGATGCTGCTTGTGGGTTCTTGTAGAAAGCAGACAGGGCAGTCACCCTTTGTCTTTAGTGTGTCCAGTCAAAAGTTTTTGAGTTGTAGAAATTAGAGCTTAAAGAAAATTTGTCTTTTAGAGTCAAGTCTGATCTGTCTTGGAAGGAAAGGACACCAAAGTTCTCCTGAGAGGGAGCAGCCCCCTGAAACCATATCCAATGCATTATCCTTGCCAGTCTTTATTTGAAAAGGATAATGTTATAAGCCTACCTGAAAGCAGAGGTTACAGGCCAGGAACAGTAGGATTGTGAGTCTTCCAAGTATGAATCACAGCACAAGCAATTTTTCCCTGAAGGGAGAAGAGTAAGAAGGTAGATAAGGAAGATAATAATGACTGCTTCTTAAAGTGCAATTAACTAATAAACATGTACATTTCTTCTACTGGAAGCAAAGATAATGCTTCTTTCCGCTTTCCTGAAGTGTCTTGTCCTAAGTTAAGGGCTGACTTAAAACAAAAAAATCTGTTCCAGGGTGCCAGTACTGAGGTGCCTCTGTCTGCAAATCAGTCCTGCCTGGCACCTCTCCTCCCTCTTCATGGTGTGCTGGCTGCTCTCCATAGCCATCAGTCAGGCTGCTCATTCTCCTTGCATCTTCAGCACCTGCTTTAGCCAAGTCCCACAACTCAGATGCACTGTCATTATTATAGGGCTTGGAAATGACTGTACAGCACCATAAATTCAGAGGAAACTCTTTAGTGGCTGCTAGAAAATTCTGAGCCTAGTCTCAGCTTGCATTTTCTGGCCTCTAATGTGTGCATCCCAGTCCTGGAGTTAATACCTTCTGTCTGGCACAGTGTTATTGGGCCTGCTGTTCAGTATGCTCTAGGAGTTACTCACCTTCCTCTATCTAATGAACACATTTTGCTTTCTCACAAAAATGCTTCACAGATATGAGACAACAGTACAGACAGAAAAAACATGTTTCAAGGTGTCCCATGGATATTTTTTTGCTTATCCCCTCTTTGCTCCACCAGTTGTCAACATAGTGTTCCTTCTTGTTTTAGATCCAAACCCTTCTTGAATTTTGAGAGGATCTATAAAGGTTTTGCATTTATTTCAGGCCTTATCCAGGATTACAAGTATATCTCTGGACTTTTTACAACAGCAATAATGCTGGTGCTCAGTTGCAAACCGAGTGAAGTTTTCTGAAGTAACTGTCCTCTTCTTAGAAATATACAAAGAAAAATCACATCTCTCCATCCTGTGAGACCATGTGCAAGAGAAAAAAATCCTAGCCATTGGTTTTGTTTTTCTTTTTGTTCTTTTTCAGATCTTGTAGGCTTTAAAAACATTTCTAAAAGAGCTAGAAATTGACTTTTCTTAATGGCAGATTAATCCATCTTTAAATTGGTCATTGGGGATAGGAAATATTCAAGACACTTAGTATTACAAATGGTTATCTCTGACCAAAATTATTTAGGATATAGTCATTTACATTAATTACTGTGAGGATTTAAACTATCTGTTGCTCAGCAGTAAAAGGCTGGGAAGTGTTCTCATGTTGTAATAAATACAGAGCTTACTCCACTAAGAGCATGGCAGAGGGTACATCACTGTTTTAATAGGTGAGTTTGCAAACACATACACACAGACCATAAAGGTCTATAACCAGAAGGACAAGTCTGAATAAATCCACACCTCCTACTGCCCAGAGAAGGAAATACTTGGCAGTTTTATAACACTTGGAGCTGGTGAGTGGCTGATTCTGGGAAAGGCTAAAGAGTTTCCTTGCCTTGGTACAAAAACTGATATTAAATATACGTTTTTGAATTTCCTTGTTTTAATTTTCTGGATGTTGTTGAATTATGGAAAGTAAATAAGTAACCAATAAAAAAACCAAAACAACCCCCAAAACCAAAACAAAACACCGAAAAAACCCCAAACCCCACAAAACACCCAAATACTGTGTAGTAAGAGAACCTTCAATTGTTGTGTTTGTATTGTGAAGTTCATGTGTTACTAAGACCTAAGGGCCATTTCATCTTTTTAGGAGGCTGGCATTTTAAATTAACTTCCTTGCAGGAATATCGTTCAGAGTTGCTTCAATAACTTTGAGATTAATTTTTGCTGTATTTCAGAGCAGATAACAATAGCCTTCACAGTGTCCATGGTGATTGGACTGGTGATTGGAGGGATCATCTGGGCATTTTTCACCTGCCTGTCCCGTCGCAGAGCTAGCGCCCACATCTCCCAGGGGAGCCCCTCATCCTTCAGCCGTCGGTCCAGACCCTCCTCCCATGGCCACACTGCCAGCAGGACTGGATTTTACCGCAACAGCAGCTGTGAACGTCGGAGCAACCTCAGCCTGGCCAGCCTCACCTTCCAGCGGCAAGCCTCCTTGGAGCAGGCCAACTCCTTCCCCAGGAAGTCCAGCTTCCGCGCATCCACCTTCCACCCTTTTCTGCAGTGTCCTCCCCTGCCTGTGGAGACGAACAGTCAGCTGATCACCCTCACTCCCACAAACACCACCACAACCCTTGTGGCAAGCACCACCAACAGCTTGACTCGACCTGAATTCCACTGGTCTAACAACAACCTCCGCATCTGCCACTCCACGCAAACCCCACCTCCCGCCTATGAAACCATCATAAAAGCTTTCCCAGAATCCTGAGCTTCAGCCTCCTGCAAACACATAGATACATCTTAGGTGGAACCACAATTATCTGAACAATTTTCTGTGCATGATGATCTCTGAGAAGTCTCTATCTGCAGCTGCAGAGGGGACATACTTTGCCAAGAGGCATGTAGAAGTGATTTCATGGAGCCCAGCATCCCACCGTCTGAGAGATCACTTGTCTTTGCCCTGCTGGCTTTTATTTACTGCTCTGCTGTATGCTTGCATATTTATAGTGTTGTATCTTTAATTGCAGCTATTGTCTCTTTATTTTAGAGGGAAAAATGCTGCCACATAAAACCAAAATCATTTCTTGAAGAAACAGATAATACTAGAGATTACTGATATACACAGCACATCAATGCAAATGTCACTGTTCCTTTTTTTGTTTTAAGAAGTTTTGATTTCACATGTTTTTGTTACATTTTCAGAGCACTCCTGTTACCCACTTTCTTGCTATAACCCCAGAAGAGCTTCAGTCTGAGGAACCTTAGATGCAGACCTCATAGAGGATGCAGTCCTGGCTACTGTAGACATCCTGTTCTGTTGATTGCAAAGATCTGATCTGAAAAGACCCATATTAGGGATGCTTGTTTCAAATTCCCCACAGTGTGGGAAAAAAAATTGTGAAGTATATATAGCTTAATGAACAAAGTTTTGAACAACATACTAAATGCATGATAACAATTATAAAGACTTTTCTGTCTGCAGCCAGCAGAACAGGTAGTCATGTTTTAATACCCAGTGAGGCTGTATGGGCAGAGCTCCTCATGTTTCATTTTTCTAGCTCTGGCTATCCAGATAAGCAGTATGAATGACAACTATTTTTTAATTAAGTTTCCTGATTTCCTATGGGGTTAGTCATTTCCTTATTTCAAATGTTTTTTTCTCAAATTGTACCAATGTTTAATTCTTTCTTTTATTCATTGAAATCCTGTCTTTCACTAAAACAAGATTTCAGACATCTGTGGCTGAATACAGGGATTGTATAATGAATTGGGATATGAAGATAAAGATGAAGTATTTAGTTGAGACTTACATGTATTCTTGACTTTTATATGTGTGTCATGTCAAGCTAACCCCTGGCTTAGTAGAGACTAATTGCAGTGATATGACAAATGTTCAGGATTTGGAAATAACAGAGACAAATGGGTCTTACCCAAATTAAGTCTTATTGTATGAGTTTCCTGTTAAATTTTTTCAAATTAAGGGTGAAGAATTTCCACAAGTAGAGGAGCTGCCACACTCCACACTGCAAATGCAAATATGCCTGTTGTTTCTAAAAGGCTTGGGCAATACCAACCTCAGGACTCCTGATTCTGAGGGGGCTTCTGTAGGGAGAACAAGTTCTTGACTCTCTTCTGGGAGAGACAAAAATTCAGCAGCTTTTGAGAATGGGCAAAATGCTTAACATCTCCCAGATTTTCCAGGCTTTTGGAGACTGGCAGCATGCATCCCTTTGCTGAGGTCAACATCCTTTGGGAAACACTGGCATTGATCTCTGATCTGCAGTATTCCAGCCCAATATCCACCCATTCACAAATAATGCTAAAAACATTGAGCTTCAAGCAATACTTACTGTAAACAACAAGTATTCCTTATTGTAAAGGCAAATTATTTTGCATACTATTTACTGACTGGATTTCATTGTTTTAGTGTGCAGCACATCTGGAGAGATGTATGTCATTGCTAGAAGAACAACCATTTACAGAGTTTACAGAGCATTTCACTATGCACACTATGGTTCTAGCACACCCAAAACTTGCTGATAAGATTGTAACACTGCATTTGGCTGATCACAGGCTACAAACTTAAAATAGCAGTCCTCTGAAGAAAGAGAGAAAGAAAGAAATTTATGCTTTTTCATTCATTAATAATTTTTTTTACATTTAGAGATTTTCATTGCATGCAAAAATATGTTCAAAGCGTCCTTCTTATAGAATAGGTGATGCAGCCTATTCTAACCAGCCTACAAAAAGTAGAATTCAAGCATGCTCCTTTTGTTTAGTGGGTTTTATGGACTGTGGAAGAGACAACTTACCCTACCAGCTGTGTACCCAGCATGCACCCAGCTGGCCAAAACTGCTTGTTCCTTGAGAGTGAAATCATTTTAAATGAGTAAATTTTTACTTCTGGATTGTAAGTGCACGTTACATTACAGTAGAATTTTCCACAGCACAATTATTACTTGTATTATACTGTATTTAGTAAACATTGTAAAGAGGGAAGCTTAAATGCACTGTATATTTTTTTCCTCCTGAAATCTGCACTGTATATCGAAACATTTCTTATGTGCCCTGGACTAGGGAGACTAAAAAAACACGTTTGGTGCATAGCCAATATGACTGTCAGAAGCCTAAAACTTGTTTTCACATCTGAAAGAAATGTTTTGCAAGCATTCAGGAAGCTTCGGAATGTGGAATAAAGTTAGATGCTATAATCTCAAGCTCATGTTTTTTCTTAATGATGAATATGGTGATTTGCATAAAAGATCCTTTAAAGGGAAGAGTATTATCTTTAATTATGCAAGCTGATACAGTTAGAAATGTGAATGAGGACTCCCTCCTTCCTTTGCTTCTGTGGGGAAACACCCCAAAACTGAAGATGTTTTTTGAAGTCAGGGTCAGAATTTGCCCTATGAGAACAGCTTCAATGGATTACAAGTGAGAAGGTCTCTCACAAGTAACAGTGCTTACAGGTTTTAAATCCGCTGCTTTTTAAGTGCTTCGGCTTCAATTCACATTGTGTTTGAGCAAATGCTTGCTTTAAGCAAAAGGGCAATCACTATAAGGTTCATGCTTAAATGGACTCATGCACATTTTATTGCATTAGGACCAAAGCACACTGCACAGGACCAACCCCCAAATTAACACTGGGATTCAGGAATCATTGTGTGTTTGATATGCAAAAAATATTATATTTGCTTGATGAAAGAATCTTTTATTTCAATTTAAAATACTAGAAAGATGAGCTGAATTAAAACAGCATGTTACTGCAGATTTCAAGATTTCAGAGCATTCACAAGCATGAATTGAACTTGACAATTATTTTGCATGTAATACAAATAAAATGGTGCTACCAGAATCACATAGGGACTGATAGGCAGAACTTTGATCAACATCCAGATATCCTGACACCTTGTTCTGAGTAACCAGAACTACTTCTCCTCCTCATGAAGAGAAATGCTATCCTGTTATTGTCCATGTCCACAAAAAGTCACTCCAGTTATGGGTTCATACAGAAGGCAGGACTTGACAGCTCTTTGTCAGAGAATATTTATGTTCCATCTTATTTATAAAAGTAGCTCATGCTATATTCCTTGACCTTGCATCACTGAAGAGCTGATGACCACCTCTTTGGACAGCTGCTGATGACCATACTGTAACACTCTAAACATGCAGTATTTTTGCCAAATCACATTTGTTCACTTGTAATTTATCATGAAGCTTTTGAATCATCTCAAAATCCATTCTTAAGTATACACTGAAAACTATGCTCACTGGAAATATCCTCTCAGAGGTGAAATGACACATGCCAGATCCCTGACCTATAAGCATTTGATAAAATTAGGTGATATCTATGATGCAGTACAGCTTCTGGAACAAAAAAAAAAGAGAAAGAAAACACTAATTGGAAATTTACCTCTGCAAGTCCAGAGCAGACTAAAGAAGAAGGCATTGATATAACTTCAAAATACTGAGAACAATATTTTAGAAACTACACTTACAAAGTCTTAAAACTCAAGGAAAATATCTGTACCTTTTTGTATTCATTTGGGTCTCTTAATAAAAGCGAGTTTTTAAAGGGATTGAGTATTTGGAGTTCCTTTAAGATTTTGTTTTGATATTTAGCTTTCTGAATGCCAAAAAGGATGACAGGATCCTAATCTCTTTTTCAATCTAATATTAATATTGGCTACATCTCAGTATTTTTCAACTAGCTGGACTAGAGACTTCTGAGAAAACTACTGCAGCACTCAATAGGTGAACCACTGCTGGCAGCAGCTCTTTTTGAAGCATACAAAGCAACAGTCTCACACTGTAGCAGCAGCAACACCAGTGACTCCACTACAGATCTCTGGCCTCACTGCCAGGTGGGGTCTGTGCCTTATTCCATGCTTTTGCCCTCAAACAGTTTGCAGGTTAAGGGAACAACTCTGGAGGATTCTGGTTTGTGAGTCTTGTTTCTGCTTTTGACTTCTGTGAAAGCTTTTGGCTTCCATCAGGTTTCTGACGACACTGGTGCATGACTGTGGCAACGCCTGATGGGCATGAACTGGATTGAGGAGCTATTTCAGTGAACATGTTTCCTGTCTGCATTCCCGGAGACATTCTGCATCAGAGACATGTTTTCATCTATTTAGCAGCAGAATCAAGTGATTGTGTGCTGAGGGCTGTGAAGGAGCAGTTGCCCTATTTTAGAGCAAGGAGTTCTTTTAAACAAGAGTAGCTTAATCATGAAAGGGATTACGCACAGTGATGGGACTGAGATAGCAGGAAATTGGATTTGCTGATTTAGGACATAACTGTCTGATGTGCCTATGACTAGGAGCAGTATGGAAAGGCACTGGAATGCAAAATAATTCCTGTCTAGTTCATGTGGGACCTGCATCCATATAAATCCACTTTATTTTATAGCAGCATGTTGATGTATATGAAGGAAGGATGATGCTGCTCTCTTGTTCCAACTTAAGAAGAGCACAAACCACAGCTGGCAGTGATATGCATTTCTTTGACATGTATGGAGAAGTTGCTGATGATTAATAGCACATTGAAATCAGATGAATCTCCTAGACTGATCAGTTAATGCTTGAGTACATGGAGAGGCAAGCAGGAGTCCCTGTGCCCTGTTCCCATACTGTATATCCGGGTGATCTTCTAAAGTTGTTGGGTTTCTTTAATAAAAGGGAAGAATTCCCTTTAAACCATTTCTAGACAGACTGTAGATTTTCTTTTCTTCTTTAGTGCTTCTCCATTTAGTTCCAGAGTATCTATCTGTGGATAAGTATGAAGATAAAAATACACAATCTTCACTTTATCCCATTCTTTTGTTGTTCTGCCAGAACAACAAAACAGATTTTCTTATATAGAAAATCACTTTGAGGAATTGATTGGTTTGTGTGTGATAAGCTCTCTAGAACTAGTTTGCCAGCATCAAAGCACGGATCTTTTTTTCTTTTTTTTCCCCTAATCCCTTGGGCAAATGTCATGGAAAGATACAGACACCTTTTTGTCATTACTGAGTGGCAGACAACATTTAGAAAAATTTTGAATTGCCTTGCAAAATTCTCATAACTCCACAATGCACTAAGTCATGATGAAGATATTTTTGGATCATTTTGGGTAATATAAAACTTACTTCTATAAAAATTCCTGCATGCACAAGAACACATTTTTGGGTACTTGTATATACACTAAATTAAATCTTTCAAAGCTTCTAAATGCTTCTAGGCATTGAATCACTTCTGACAAGGAAACTGAACATTAACTACATTTCCACATCATGTAATCATGTTTGAAATGTATTAGATAAAAAAAAAATTAAACTGTCTCTGAGACACCAAAGTTAAGCATTTTCAAATTTTTATCTCTTTCACCAATACATGGAACCTGCTCTAGGGCAGAGATTTTCCCAATAAAACCAAAAATATATAGGAGAGAAATAAGAACACTGTGAAAGCTCAGTGTAGATTGACAGGATTCAACTAATCCAAATGCATTGGAGAATGGCAGATTTACCATGACTTCACAAAATAAGGGAAGTGTGAGTGTGTTTGATGTCCTGACAGTGCTCCTGAAAGATGCCTGAAATGATCATTCCCTGATCCAAAACAAAGCATATGCATCCACATGCCTTCTGACAGACATTTTATAGGTACTGAAGGCTGGATGTCATCACATACATTTGAGTGCATTTTCTCAGTTCACAGAGGTATAAGTAGATGTTCCTCCTTCATTCAAAGCACCTGTAAGACATTGAATGGCTAGGTGATTTAAAAGCTGCTTCCAGTGCTGGGCATCACAAAGATTTAAAAATAAACCAGGAATGTTTCAGACAGTCTTGTTGTGCTTATACTCAAAATCTGAGTCACTAGCAATCAAAAAGTTTCAAGGCTGTTTATTTAACAGTACAACAAAATAGTTGTGCTGGTTTTGGCTGGGGTTGGTTAATTTTCTTCACAGTATTGGTACAGGAGCACAGGGATATTTTTTGGATTTGTGCTGAACACAGGGTTAATAAAACAGAGATGTTTTTGTTACTGCTGACCAGGGCTTACTGTGGAGCCAAGGCCTTTTCTGCTTTTCCTACTGCCGCATGGCAAGGGAAGTTGGGGGTGCACAGGAGGTTGGGAGGAGACACATCAGGGATAGGTGACCCAAAGTGACCACAGGGGTATTCCAGACCACATTATGCCATGCTGAGAATGGATAAAGTGGGAGGAAGAAGAAGGAAAGGAGGACGTTTGGAGTGATGGTCTGTCTTCCCAAGTAACTCTTATCTGTTATGGGGCCCTGCTCTCCTGGACACCTGCCTGCCCATGGGAAGCAGTGGATTGATTCCCTGTTTTGCTTTGCTTGTGTGCGCAGTTTCTGCTTTCCCTGTTGAACTGTTTTTTGTCTCAGCCCATGAGTTTTCTACCTTTTGCCCTTCAGATTTGCTCCCTGATCCTGCTGCTGCAGGAGTGAGTGAGGGGCTGAGTGGGCCTTGGTTGCTGGCTGGGTTAAACCACAATAGTGAATAAAAAGAAAACAAGAAATATACTGTATTATATTATATAATAATAATAATAATATATTGCTGTACTTAAGGGGTAGGTTTGCAAATGGGATATGCTAGACATACAACTGAGGGCCTTGCTGCACAAGCCCAATCCAGAAAAAACTTGCTCACAATCTACCCTTAACCTTCCAAATGCTCTGGCTGACTGCTGGTAGTTTAATCTATATTGCTCTATTATTGGCTGCAGTAAGATTACTCATATATTTAATAACTCTGTTGAATCAGAATATAATTTCATAAAGCACATCATTCCAGTTTAGGAACTAGTTTGATGATAATTTAGGAGCAGAATTTTTATCTGTCAAATGACTTCTGTTTCTTGAAAGTTTCTTCCCTGTGAAAACACATGACTACTCTGCCCATCTCGCCTGCCCAGTCTCTCTCTGAGCACATAAAAATTTCTGTAGGGATATAAGGGTGATCCTTCCATCCTTGTGCAGACACATAAGAGGCTGACAACAAAGGACATGGTGAATCAACACTTGGCCATTCCTTCTATTATTTGATGTGAGAGCAGGGTTAGGAACCTCTCTCTGGATTACGGCCTTGTAATCTGGGCACTTCTGTTGTTCAACAGAGGTTTTTGCATTATCTCACCTCTCTGGATTATGTGCCTATGAAAGTGGATAACAGCAAGAAAGACTAAAGAGAAGTTTTTCTCGATTCTCACTCTGGTAAAGATCACTTCTGGAGGGACATTTAGGTGGGTTTGGAAAGCAAAGAAGAGCAAAGACAGTTCTAGCATCAGCCAGTCTCTCCGACTGTTGAGGCAAACATTACAATGATCCTGCTTGTAATCAAGATTGTCTGAAGACAAACTGTCCCCAGCAGGACAGTCTCTTAAAAGGTTGTGAAAAGATTGTTTTAATCTTTACTGCCTCTAGACAGCATGAGGAATTGACAAAATGCATTACTCTGATAGATCCTGAGAGAGGTCCCTTTGGGTTCAGCTTTGTCTGGAGCATTCTGGAGGACAAGGCAAAAAGGAGTCTGAAATTTTTTTAATGACTCCAGTTTCTGGCTTATTTTCATGTTCCTAAATTTGTACATGACATGCATTTCTGACTGACCCTGTAACCTTTTATCTATTAGGACAATTTTATTCAGCTGTCTTTTAGTGTGTGCACAAATTCGGCATGAAGAATTGTATGCAACCTTATTAGTAACCATAGTTATTTACTGGGCAGTGTACATAGTAGGTAGCTAAAATATGACTACACTGCACATTACTATGCTCTTCAGCTTCCAAGCTGAAAATCATTAAGTTTTTCCCAGCCCGCCAGTGGTTGTCAAGTTGAGAGGTGCAGCCCTTGTTTCTGCTTGGGAGAAGCTGATCCTTAACCCTGTGAAGTCACAGACACCTGAACCACAAGCTGTGCTGAGGATGAGCTTTCTGAGCCATAAAATTTTGGATGGAGCAATGTGCATAAGGGAATAGAGGCCAAGACAGGACTGTGGATTCAGCTCCAGTTTAAACTACCTTTTGTCTTAAAAAGCAAGCTATACTATTTATTTCAAGATCTGAGGAAAGGGTAAACCTCTTTGAGCAAATTGTTCTGCTGCCATTTCACTCTGAAAGTCTTTGAACCCAGTGTTCAAAATTACAACAGTTATTGAGTAATGTCAATAGACAAAGAAGCCCTGTCTGGGTAATCGTCTAACCATTCTGAAAGATCCTCCCCACTCTTTCCAAGCTGAAGCTACTAGAAGCAACCTGAGACCATCTCTGAAAATAAACCAGGAAGAATACCTGCAAGAGATGACCTTTTCTTTCCTTTTCACACCTAGTGTTGTGTGGGTCTGTGATATAATTTTGTATTGTGACATTTTGTGATTTCATATCTATGGAAAATTTTTCTATTAAACCAGATAATATCTCAGGCCGATAAAAAAATTACCTCTGACTTGGACTGCTGAAGTGTACAGAATAATTATTTACTACATGAAATAATACTTGAAAATCCTGTACTTACATGCTGGAAAACAGTTACACAGTTATTTTTACTGTGCAGCTATCAATGTAACCACATGATTGACACAGAGTCACCAGGAGCAAGATTCAAATTTATATTAATAATTTATGAATTCATGATTTAGTACAATTTGAACAGAAAGTTTAGCAAATTTTAAGGTGCTAAGGTCCATGGCTTAAGTCTAACAATTAGCAACATTTTAATATTGATTTTCAATAGTGCTGATTCTGGTGCTGAATGTTTCACTTATTTCTGCAGAAATCACTTTAATTTATTTGTCACATTCAAAAATGCAAACAAACTGCAGAATACAATTATACACACACATAATGACAGCACACAGGATGACTATCAAAGGTGTTGCTGTGCCTATTAATGTCTTTTATCTTTGTGATGATTGCCATTTCCCAAAATCTCTTAGGAACTTATTAGTATTGCATCTATTCACATGTACTTAATAAAGGGGAATATATTGACTGTGGTGCTATGTTTACTGGAACACTCTTAATCCTTCATGTAAGATGGAAAGGGTAATTAGCCATTGATGTATTGGCCAAGAAGCCAATTAAATAAGACGTAGGAAGTTATGGTTTGTTAGAGTGACCTGTGGAGTTGAACTAAATGATAAACTAAGTTGGAACAGTATCTCTCTTGTCCATGAAGACTACAGAAACTCTTTCAAAAACAGTCAAGTTCAAATTATATCATTTATTAAGGATGATATACTAACAGGTTGATATTTTCTTCTATATGGCTTCTTTGTGGCAACTAAATGTGAATATAGATTTCCACAGCCACAATAATGTATATTAGGCTTAGAGTAGTGCTAGAGACAGCACGTTACACTATGCTCTATACACATGGACAGTTTTAGAAAACCTCTCTCAGCTCTTTTTCCGTGAAGACAATAGTGGTAATTGCTTGAGACTGAAGCATTTTTAGCTTGTTTCTGCTCTAGCTTTTAGATGGTTTCCTTTTTCAGCTTGGTAAATAAAGAACTTGTGATGATTAGGTCAGTTCAAGGGATAAAGTTATCTTGGCATAATTAGCATCTTAAGATGAGCCTTCCAGCCCGACTGACGTGGGGTTTTTTATATCCTGAGCTGGTATGTCTGCTCTCACAAGCTTCCAGACAGTGCAATAGTAGCAGCATTCACTGAGGAAGACAAAAAGAATTTGTCTACACAGCCTAGAACCAGCATCTTGTATTATACACAGGAAAAAGGATCTATGCAAAATTGGGGAAGTATACCAGTGTTTTCAGCACAGATGTTACAATTACAACCCATGAAAGATTCCTATCATATAGTTACAAATGTGGAAATGGACTAAATTCTCTCATACTTCATGCATTCTTTTGCAAAACTGATACCTTGAGAAGGCTGACCTAGAACAGAGACGAGATGGATTAAAGAATAAAGTAGGTATTTATTAAAAGGCCTCAGTGAATACACCTTGGGCAGTACAAGAGCCAAGCCAAGGCTAAACCTAAGATGAACACAAAATGGTCACAAAATGGATGACCGGTCATGAAGTCTCTCACTTTTATAAGTTGTGGTTCAGTACCATATTTGAGTTAATTGTCCAATTACAGCTTTAGCCCATGAAGTCCCATCCTTCTTGTCTTTCTCTCTTCAAGATTTCGTTGTTTATGCTCTTGGGCCTGAAATTTGAATCAGTTGTCCTTTGCTCCCCAGCTAGAGAAGGAATTGTTTTGTCTACCTGCTCTGTGAAGAGAGCTTACCATCCCCTAATATGAAGCTCAGAACTACACACTAAAGCAGTACAGAATCTGAAAAATATAAAAGCTAAAACCTAAGGTGTCTGTACAGGTATTAGTTAAGGAGGCAAAGAGACTTCTAACAGCTTGCCTGCATCTGCAGATGCGCTCCTTGTCATTAGCATCGTTAGTTTCCCAAGGAAGCTTGGATTCCCCAAGATCCAAAAAAACTTGCAGACTACATATGGTGAGTGTCAATAGTGAATCACAGTGAGATAAGGCACCCTAGGCAGGTTTGGTCTCAGATTTCTAAATTTTGAACTCCACTATGGCGCTGTTTGCGGGTTTTGCTTTTAACAGATAATCCAAATGGATTTTGGAGGTTATTTCTATTCTTCATTCCTTTTGTGCAGGTAGAAGCAAGAGGGCTTCCATAAGGTCCCATCCTGTAGGACAGTTGACAGGCCTCAGTGCAGGGGGAAAATGTAGGAACATAGGTTTGAAAGATTGTTCTCAGTATTTGTTTAGATAATTAGGTATTATCTTAGAGATATTTACACATGTAAGACCATCATAAAAAATAACGTAATTTTTCAAAGGTTCACCATAGAAAATCCAGTTTTGTATATCCAAAACCATGAAGAAAATAGCTGGGTAAAAATGAATGGGAAATTCAGACTGACTATTATGACATCTAAAATACACATTCTTGTCACATCAGAGGTTATTTTGGATTTGCCAAGAAGAAGATTGGATTGGAGTAGCTGAAGGAGGAGGGAAACATACCTGGTGATGCAAGAACCATCTGATCCTTAGCTGAAATTTGAAGATTATAAATGTGCTGATAGAAATAGGGCATATTTCAGAGAGCTTGTTCAAAACAAAGAGTACAACATGACCAAACCAGAAACTACTTTTCTTCCTGACAAATTTTGGATTACCATGTGGTTTTCTGGGCTTTAAGGTAAATGGAATCCTTTAAACAAGTCAGGTGAAACATTAGAAGGAAATTGCTTTGAAAGAAAACCAGATATGTTAAAGCTCCTGTTAAAGCTTGTGTGGTCACAGATCCTCCTGTGGTATGAGTGCAGAATACATGTCTGATAGTGATGGCAAAAACATCACATCCATGCTAAAGAATGAGAAGGAATTCGGACCGACACTTCCATGACAGCTGCATATCATGAAACAGATGGACATGAAGCAATAGTCCACACACATACCAGACAACATAAGCATATGGAGAACAAAATATCTTCCCAAACCACTTTGGAGTCTTTGAGAGAAGCTGAGATTGCATTCTAGGCTGAAGGAGCAGGGATATGAAAACACAGAACTATACTAGAAGCATTAGGAATTTTCCCAGGTAACATCCCAGGCAAGGGGAAAAGAACCTTGGAAGTATCACAGGAGTCAGCAGCTCTCTTGCATGCCTTTTGCTCATCATTACATCTATTCAGAAGTTTTAATCAAGCAGGTCTCTGATATGGATGCTGGTGACATACCCAGACATACGAATGCAAGCGGTGGAAGTCTGTTTGGGAGTCATGGGCATAATCCAAATGTTCCAGTGGTTTTGAAAGCTGTTAACCCACACAGATTAATAATGCAAAGGTACCACCTGGAACAGGAGGAACTTGAACAAGTGGTGTAGACAGGATAATGTTAACACAATTTACATGTTGCAGGAGTTTGCTTCAGTTGATAACTCTGTTCTGAGAATCCACACTTTTGACCTGAAAGCAGGACTCAAAAAGGGTGAGAGAGGAAATGAAGGCTCCCATGTTCCACCTGTGACCCTCCCGCAGCCTGGGATCTAAGGAGACAAGCACTATTCTCCTGAATGTTTCTGTTGCAGAAGGCAACTCAGGAGTTTTTAATTTAAAAATATTTGTCTGTGTTTTATTCTGCTTGGCATCACATTTCTGAGTCTGCAGAACTCACTCAGGCTAAAGGTATGTGGATTGTACTTCTATAATAAACTTATCTAAAAGAACAAACTGATGCTTTTCTCCTTATCACTTCTGAGAAGCATTCAGTGACAGCTGCAAAGAAAGTGATGCTGGAAATAGTTGCAGCATTTTCCTTTCAGCATTTCATCCATTTTTTCAAACCAGGTGATATTGAGGAATATGACATTTATGAGAGTAGGATCCAGCAGTGCAACATGATGCTGAAGGCAGATATTGGAGAATATGCCAATCATGCCATTAAAGGATTAGAGAAGGCCAGGTTAGTTTATCAGTTTTTAGTTGTATTTTTTATTCTTCATACACAGCCTCTTGAATTTTCATGTTATTGCTTTTGTAAAAGTTGAAAAAGCTGTTCTGTTAGCTGCTGACTAGTAGTGCACCATCAATCTGCTCTATAAGCTCTAAAAACTCATGGATCAATGTGCTGTGGCTATGGGATCAAAGGCAGAGTTTCTGAAGTCATCCACAGCAACATGAGCTGTAATTCACAGGGGACATTCTGCTAACCCAATGATTCGTAAGAGAGAGCTCATGAGTCAGTAGAAGTTTCCTTTTCTGATAAAATATGAAAGTCCTAAAACAAGTCTCTTAGTATTTTTATCTCTTTTTTTTTCCCCAAACAAAATGTTAATTCTATTTCTGATGTAATTCTCTTTTTCAAATACAAGTACATGATAAATTTGGTAAATGCTAAGCAGGTCCTTCATGGAAATAAGCTGGTTTCTCTCTTCTAAGGATTTGGTTTTAAGAGATTTTTAGCACATCAATTTCAGAACAATTTTACATGCTAAAAATAGTTAGCAAATCTGAGTAACAAACCTTAGAACTCCCAAATTTCTTACTCCAGATGATTTAGCTATTTTAGGTAATACTTGATTTATGTACATTGCACAAGTTTGTATACAAATGGTAAGACAAACTTTCAGAAAACTTTTGCTCTTTGGTCCATCTTGTCTAATTGGTTTTCCATCATTCCTAAATTTTGCAATTTTATAGTTGTAACTTTTTAAAATTTTAATATAATTGTAACTGTTTTGATTTTTTTATTTTATTAAGTGGAACATTAAAGAAACAATTAAAGCAAAAATGGAGAGTAACAAAAGATATTTGATAACACATAAAATAAAGGTAAAAGGTTCAGTAAATGTGAGGGTGCTGTGCATCAGGATTCCTGTAAAAACCACTGAAAATTACTTGATTTCCCAGGAGTTGCCTGTGTTTAATTACTATCCTGGGCTCTTGAGCACTATTTTCTCCCGAATGACACTTTCTTGAAAGGGCACAGTGGGAGCTACCATCTGAAAAGGGTCCATCTGCCTAGATCTTGGAGGACTCACTTAGGACGTCAGTGGAAAAGGGTCTTTTCTCCATCTGTCTGTTTATAAAGAACTATTTTTCTTTTAATGACTTACTCTTATCAAATGTGGAAATAGTAGTGTATGTAAGCTTTGGGGGTGAAAAAAATTGGAAAAGATAGAATTTGGATTGCCATCCCAAACCCTTGTCAGTCATCCCAAACCAACCTCCTTCAATGAAAATCCTCTCAAGAAATGTGAGGAAGGACTAAGGAGAAAGGGTGAGGTGCCATCTCTTCCTCAGTTTGTCTTCAAGAAGAGGAGATGGTGGCTTGCAACAGGATGCTGAAGGGAAATGAGGCAGTTTTTAGTGCAACTGAAGGGTGCTTGGGGCATTTGGGGCCAATTCAAAGCTCCACTGGAGACTTCCTGAGTAAACAAGAGGAACCACTTGATCTCCCTATGACTCAGTTTCTTGTCTATAGAATAGGGAAAATAGATGGTATTGTGAGATTAGATGCACTACAGATTTCTCAGATGGCTAAGGGAGCCCTAGAGAGGTTTCTTTATCATCACTGTCATCCCTAGAGAGGTTCTGAGGCCGCTTTAGTTGGCCTGACAGCATGTTGTCCGACCTAGTGTACTACCTGCAAAAGCCAAAGTTACAGCAAACCACATTCACCAGGTACGGTATGGAAGGGTGCAGCGCAGTACATCACAGCCCCAAATGGTTCAGTATGGTAAGAAACCCCTGATTTGCCAGTGACTTCAATTTTTAGTCTCCTCAGAGCACGCAGCCATCCATACTGCACATACATAGCAACTGACAGCAGACTTGTTTTTCACGTATCCCTCAGACCGAGTTGGCTGCTCCCCTCCTCCCTGCCAGGGACCGCAGTCCGCAGGACTCCTGCGAGACCCCCTCTACAGGCTGCGCTAGCTCAGGCTTGCTAGCGCTGGAAGGAAACTTCTTTCTTCTCCGCTTCCTGCTGCCAGCAGCGTTTGGCTTTTCCCGCAGCGGCGCCCTCGGCGGGAGCGGGACTGAGGAGGAGGAGGAGGAGGAGAGGGGCTGGGAACTGGGGCTGAGGAGCGGGAGCGGGGGCAGCCGCGGCCCCCTCGAACCCGCCCTGGCCGCGGGGTCCCGGTGCAGCCTCCCCTCGTCGCTCTCCGCTCCAGGCCAGGAGACCGGGCAACAGCAGACTTCGCAGTGCCCCAGCCACGCGTCCCTGCGCCACCCAGGAGCTGGCTTTCTCCTTCCTCTCTCCTCCTGCGAGTAGCTGAGTCAAGACCACCGCTCTCCCCCAGGTCGTGCACACTGCACAACGCCTATGCGCCCTAGCCGGGATATTTCTGAGGTGAGGGGAATACGGTGCCATTGATGCTCATCCCGCCATTCCGGAGCAGAATAGCTCCTTCGACCCCTAGTTATGTAGTAACAAGGGGAAAATTTCCTGAAATTAGACTACTGCAGGAACTCTGGTTTTAGTCACAGCTGTCATCCGAGAAACAAATTTCCAGGCATTTTTAATCTAATTCACTTATTCTTTATGTAACTGAATTAGAAAATGTGATTAAGCATCGCAGAATCTTCGGCATTGAGCCTGCCTAACCTTTAGTGAAACATGAAACAGAAAAACTTATTAGAAGTAAGAAGAAATGGTGAAATCGTCTGTATGGATTTGGTACAATCGTTACCTACTGAGTAGGAGGATTAGAGGCACAAAAACTCAAAAAAAAAAAAGAAAAAAAAGAAAAAAAAAATTGGATGATGATCTTTACAACGGAAATTCTTCCGCGGTTGTTTGGCAAATATTTCAGGGCAGGCACCGAAAAGACACGGTGGGATACCGAAGGGGTGCTTGCTGGAGCAGCGCCGTCCTGCCGGCCCGCCCGCGGGTCCCACGCCCACATCCCCTGTGTTTCTTTCTCTGCTGCCCTCTGATCTCTCTGAGACAGGGAAAATTCGAAGGAGAAAAATCAAAGGCTTGAAACCGATTCTCCCTTGCTGTGGCATCCCCGAGGTTTGGGCTTAAAACATCTTAGAAGGAAGAGCTGATCCCCCTGCTGCTCAGAGGGGTTTAACATACGCTCCAGCCGCGCTCCCTGCGCGCCCGCGCAGCGGAACCGTCACAAGCACCGCTGTGCTCGGCTGCACCAAGAGGCGCTTGGATGTGGGGCTTAATCCGTGTTGCACGAACACGCACGCAGTTTAAACGAGATAGCGAAGAGTAGAAAGCACCCCAACACCTGCCAAAATAAAACTAAAACCCGTACGAAAATTTTGTTTTTCGGACCAGCTCCCTGCGCACCTCGGGCGGGAACCTCCATCAGGGACTTGCATGTGCCGGGGATGGAGAGGGACCAGGTTAGCACGGAAACACTGCCGAGGAGCTAGGGAAAGGAACAATCCTGAGGCGCGGAAGGGGCTCCTCAGGGAAGCACGGGGGCTGAGGGAGTGGGGGCTGGGAGCGGAGGATCCCAGAGAGCACAGCCACCTTCTCCCCGGCTATGCCGGGTGCGGGCAGGGATGCGCGGTGTGGCGCGTTCGCAGAGCCCGACGGCCGCCTGCTCTCCCGCCTGGAGAGGCGGAATCACCCTTCCGACGGGGCTCCGCTCCTCCAAAACTATGTCATTAACATAAATCAAATAATGGCCGAGGGGGTGAGGGGGAGGGGGAAGAGGTACGCGACTGCTCATGTGTTAAATATAAGTCTCTGACTGTCCTGAACAAAGCGACCGTCCCCTTGGGAAGGGTGACGTCTCTCCAGTAACGTGATTGCTTCTTCGGAAGCAGAAACGTGTAAACGCTATAAAACGCGGTGGCGCGGCGGGCAGCTCAGAGCGTGCGGCGAGACGGAGCCCTCCTCTTCATCCTCCTCCTCCTCCTCACCCTCTGCTGCCGCCGCCCCGGCAGCCGCGCAGCGGAGCAGGGCGCACTCCCCCAGCACCGCTCCGCTCCGCGCCCGCCCAGCCAGACCCACCGACGTACTCGCGGCTCCGTGAGTAACTTTCTCCCCGCCACAGCGGCAACTTCCCAGCGCATGAGGAACGATGTTCCCGTCCCGTACCCTCGCTCCTCTTCGCCCCTCCCGGACCTGCAGGGAAGCCATCCCGGCCGTCGGGAGCGGGGAGAGATTCTGAAAACCCAGGGTAGCAGGGGCGGGACCCTCTCTTGCTACCGCTTAAGTCGCTGAGCCCGGGGCACCGCTGCCCCTCGCACCGGGTCGGGGGTCGCCTTCGGGGACGCCAGCTCTCCCTGACCGCGGGCAGCTGCCCCGCCATCGCGACCCTGCTGGCCGCCGGCGTCTTTCGGGACAGAGACCTGGCTTGGGAGCGGGATCGGGGCAGTCGCTCGGCGGCCCGAGGCGAAGCCCCGGGGCCAGCGGGTGCGGGCGGGCCGGGTCGGAGGGTGACGGCTGCGCTCTTCCCTCCGCAGGTGGCGGCCATGGAGCACCGCGGCGCCTCCCCGCTCCTCCTCGCCCTCGCCCTCCTCAGCGCCCTCTGCTGGCGGGCGCGGGCGCTGCCCCCGCGGGGCGCCGCCTTCCCTCCCGTCCCGCGGTAAGGCCGCGCTCCGCTCCGCGCTCCGCGCCCCGCTCCGCGCCCCTCTGCCCTCAGGGACCTGCCCAGCCCCGGCTGGTGCCGAAGGGGCTGTGAGAAGCGCCGCTCCTCCCGAGGAACGCGCAGTGCGGCGCTCGCCGTCGGGTGTTTGCTCGGCATCGAGCGGTGCGCGGGGTCCCCGCGGCGAGGCTGCGGTCAGGCGGTCCCGGCCGGTGCCCGCCGAACCCACCCGGTGAAAGCCCCGGGACACGCACGCACCTCCCGAGGCGGCTGCAGCGCTGCCCCACGGGCTGGGTGGCGGTGAGCGCGGTGTGCGCGGGGGCGGACGCGATGTGGGTCACGGTGAGCCCTGGGACGGGTCCATGGGGACAGGCGGAGGGCAGGTTTGTACCTCTGAGGGCTTCGGCCGGTTGAAGGTGCTGTTAGTGGTCCAGCTGAATTAAATCAGACGGCAGAACGGTACGGTTTGCATTTAGGTGAGAGAAGCATACAGTGTAGAAGGACCGATGAAAAACAGGCAAAAAAGCACTGACTGACTTCCAAAAGGTGTGACTTGAGCCTGTTCGTTTTACACAGCAACTTTGCACCTTTTTTTTTTTACCAGATGGAAGACTTACATGAATCAGACATATAAATGGTGCTAAAGGTGACTTTAAAATTACAAGGACTTAAGTCTATCTTAGTTTTAGTATGTGACTTTTGCATGTCATCACACACAGGGGTTTTCTACAATGATTTCCTTGTCTGCCACAGAATATCAGAGCAGCCAGAAGGAATGATGCCAAACCACTGCTATGCAGTCAGACTGCCCTTGATAAAATATGACACTTCATAAGAAACTGCAGTTTACGAAAATGTGAACTGTACATCAGTTTATACAGAGCAATTGCATGATACATTTGAAGAGATTAAAAGATTTTTTGTCTTCTATCATGAGAGAATAAAAACATGTAGAGATACATGACTGCACTTTTTATTTAGTTTGAAGTTCTTGCTGTATTTGCTTTCTTTGGAGAAGGCCTAAGAACTGTTTCATTCTGCATTTCAATGCACATCTTATATCTTAACTGGGAGGTAAGTACGTCACAGGAGCAGTTTTCACTTTGGTGGAGGCTGTTAATTTCATCCATCATTTATACAAAATGCAGTTGTTAGGAAAAGCTTCACAGTTGTCACTTGTACTGTGATTGTCATACATTATGCACTGGAATAAATTGCGTTCAGTGACAACATTGATCTAGAAAACATGAATTTGAGAGAAGGATCTGTTATGTCAATTAATCTACAATTAAGCATGGATTCTACCTGAAAGTGATTTTTGAATTATCCAGTTTT
Source organism: Agelaius phoeniceus (assembly GCF_051311805.1). Classification (NCBI taxonomy): domain Eukaryota; kingdom Metazoa; phylum Chordata; class Aves; order Passeriformes; family Icteridae; genus Agelaius; species Agelaius phoeniceus. The sequence goes on from NC_135267.1 coordinate 60,205,020, forward strand.
CTTTTAAATGCTTTACCAATGAAAGTGGGTAGATGTGAATTTCGACACAAACCAGAATATTATCTCTAGTAAAGTGTCTCGTGTCCTCAGCTAGCTGTACTTTACACGGTTTCTTTCTCCAACAGATTGGGAAACAGAATGCCATTTGATGGAGCCAGTGAACCTGACCATGCCCGTGGGTCATTAAAGTCAGAATCAGATATTTTGCAGAACACACTACCTGAAAATGAGAAATTCTATTTTGATCTGTCCAGAATTATTGATAGGTGAGTTTCTTTATTATCATAAATACAAAAGATGATGGACTTCTTGATTTCTGCCAAAAAATCATTCACATTTTCAAACTGAGATTAGGAAAGGAAGACTCAGTTATGGAAGAAAATCCCACAGCTGCTGCTTGAATACTGGTAGCAGTAGGGATGTCGGCAGAAATGTTGATTGTATTGCCATTCTGGCATGATGAATGCTTTCACTTTACAGGAAGGAGTAAAAAGTATATTGCGAAAATCTGAAAGTTATTTTATGAAATTAGTTCCCTTTAATATGTACAATAGTTAAATTAAGGAAAGCAGTATGTTTGCAAAATGAACATTATCAAAATTATATGAACCCAGGCTGTATTGTAGAGTTTATTTATTGTCCATTTCAGAAATGCAAGGCATGCTGATGGAATTTTCACCAGTGTCTACAGCCATCTTTTGGCTAAACTTGCTGTGAAGAGATATCTGCATTCGCTTATTAGAAAACGAGTTAGGTGAGGTGACACATTAGGTAGACTTTTTTTCCTAGCTGGCTTTATTAGAAATATTTTTTACCCTTCTGTATCCAAGGTCTCCTTTTTGTGATTTAGAGGTACCAAAAGAGAAGCCTATATAATTGTGGGGGAGCTGAAAATCCTATATGAGTATTTAGTGATATTACTAAATGAGAATGTTACTATTTATTTCTGACACGGCTGTGAGAGGTAGAGCAACAGACACTGCACAAAGCGTGGATAATGTGTACTGAAAATATTATAATGATTATCATGCCAAATTGCTAATTGTTTTTTTCGGTAGTGTTTTTACTAGCTCGGTGGATGAGTGGCAAAAGTAAATACAAAGTGATTGATTACTCAGTACTTAACAAGAGGGAAGTACACAATGAAATCACTAAATGATTGGTTTATAGTGAAAATGTAAAGGTATAGGGGTTTTTCTGCTGTAGAACACATTGACAGATGTTTGTGAGATCTGTATTGCAGCAGAATTCAAAAAATGAGGCAAATTTATAAACTAGGGGTCTGGATAGAACTTCCGGACCAATACATCAATAAACTAATGGGCACAGCGTGCTAGGTAGAATCACTGTATAGTTCCCTTGTTTTCAAATCCATAAACAGCAACTGTGAGCCACTGTGGCAATACCACTGAGTGCCTACTTCATATGCTCAAAAGCCAAGTAAAAATTAGGTCCTCCATTTATGTCAGTGCTGCCTTTGTTCCAGAACATACAGTTCCAGTTTCTCATATGCTGTGAACTAACATAGACCATTTAAAATAGAACACCCTGGCATTTCCCAAGATTGTGCATGAAGAAAAGACCTCCAGGTTTGGCTTTCACAAGGTGTATTTTGTCTTCTGAAACCTTAGAATAAGCATTTATAGCTATTTATGTGATGCTCCACTCTACCTTTCCTCAGTGGCAGACTCCACCTCCACTGAGTTCAATGTGAACAGTGATGAGGTCCTTGAAGAGCTTATTGCAACTTAAACCTTGGCATTGTACTGAAATACATTCACACAAATTATAGAAATTAGAATAAAATCTGTTTATTAAAAGTTGCTACCTGGGGTGTGAGAATAGGCAGGAGTCATGAAGTCCACACTTATGTATTTGATCTGGCAGAACTCCTGACACAAGGACTTTAGAAATCATTGACAGTGTATCCTAATTGCACAGGCCATGGCAGATGAGATGAGAAAACAATCAGTGAAAGGTGTTCCCCAAAAGGCTGAATAACAATTTTTGGAATTTGATCCTTGTTATTAAAATACATAGTAAGCTATGGAAGCAGTGGCTTTTTTTCAGCAGAAGAAAGATCTGAAGTCATAGATGGAAACGAAAGATGAAATGAAAATTTGATTTTAGTAGGCTAATCAATACCATAAAGCTTATTTCACTCATTTAATTGTATTTTCTTTTAAACAGATGTCGTCTCTTAACTTTTCCTTTGTAATTGTTGTATTGCCAGCTCCCAGGACAGTCCTGTCAAACGCCACTCTGATGCTGTCTTCACCGACAACTACAGCCGCTTTCGAAAGCAGATGGCTGTGAAGAAATACTTAAACTCAGTTTTAACTGGAAAAAGAAGGTACTACAAGAAAGCACATATGTATTCTTTCCATACTTCTATGGCATTAAAAGGTTTATATCCATGTATGTATACAGAGAGGACAAACAAAAGGCACTCAATGTTAATGACTTGATAGCATAGTTTATAGCATGGTTTTCAAATACAGACAACATTTCCTCCCAGACTGGAACAGACACCACAATCAGAATAGAAGAATAAAGAGGAGATGGCATCTGGCAATTTAAAAAATCTTCCAAAAGATTCTTAAATGGTTTTTGTTTAGAAAAAATCTTCTTAAGGAAAAAACCCTCAGAGCTATGGAACATGAGCAACAATTTAATAAAGAAATATGTTGAAAATTTGCCTCTCTGTGAACACATGAAATGAAAAATTGAAAATCCTTGAAGGACTATATGTCCTCATCAGTATAGGTGAGACGTGAACATACATTTTTGTAGACCTTGTACTCAGTTTGTGTATTTAGTCAGACAACTGCTTTTAAATATCATGTCTCTGTATTCATTAAACATGCAATTTCATATGTTCTGTAACAATATGGTTTAAGTATAAGAAAATGTGCAGAAGTTACAGTTAGAAGAAGGCTTTGCTTTCTTTGCTTTTTCTTCCAAGATCAATAAAACTTGTTTCTGATCCACAACAGCCAGGAAGAGCTAAATCCTGCCAAACTTCGAGATGAAGCAGAACTTCTTGAACCATCCTTTTCAGAAAACTATGATTCTGTAGATGAGCTGCTGAGCCACCTCCCACTGGTGAGATGCCAATATTGTCTTTTCTCTTGCTATCTGTAACTTGACTTGACTCATAAAATTACATTATTTGTACATGGAGTGTGGCCTATCAGAAAATCAGGATATTCTAGGAAAGGGAGTCATGTTCCATGAAAAACTTTATATTTCTAATATTTCTTCACTCATTGTGTCTGAATAAAATAATAATTTTAATAATAAGCTTTATGTTATCACATGATTGCTGCTATTGAAAATTCCTAATTAAATGGCACTGTTCATAATGCACCTAACTCACTTGGGTGTTTCAACCAGTGAGCACTGCAGCATAAAACCAGAAGTGACTGATTTTTAATTACAAAGATCATTATTTCTTCAGAGAAAAAACTTAGGGATATTTCTTTTAATTAAAAAAATGCTGCAGATTTTGTTTAACATCTTTTTCATTAGAAAGAAGTTGCCCCTAGAACTAAGAGTATTAGCAAGATGAGTAGTACTCAAGTACTTAAGAAAATACTTGACATGCAAATCTTGCAGTTACTGTTTTCCATTTAGCTACTACTATTTTTTCTAAAGTCATTCACAATTATTTTCTTTTTAGTTTACTGAAACATAATCCCTTCTACATCAACACTTGCAGGAACAAAATATTGAAAGAGTAAGGTAGAAGCAAATTTGGCTTGGTATTGTTGAAAATGTGTTATGAAATTGATGATGGGATAGTTTTTGGCATTCAGCTGTGTCTCAAAAAGTAAGAAAAAAGATTAAAAGGCTATTCTTGAATATAAAATTTGAAGAAACGTCTTTTTTTGTATCATCCCGAACCACCCATCCCTCTGACCCAAAAAAGATGTTTCCTTTCAAGACTGAAATAAAATGTGAAAATGTTCTTTTCCTTTCCACAAATGTGGCAATTCCTCTAAAGTTCCTGAAGGTTAGAAAGGACATAAACTGCTTATGCACTGAGGAATTAAATAATTTTTAAGCAACATGATTCTGGAAAGAAATGTTCTTTCTGGACAAGATTAATGCAAGAAATATCTACTCTTAGATTTTGCAGCTTCTCAAAGTTCTGGCATTAACGAAGGGAGAAAGAATAGTGGTGCAGCAGGTCGTAGAAAAAAATATTTTCAGTCCTTTCCATTGTTATTGACTTTACTGATGAGGCAGATCTACCTGTAGGTGAATCAGTATTGACTGTTGCTTGGCATTTTATTGCAGTGCCCAGTTGCTAATGTAGTGTGGAAAGAGCAACCTAAATTTGTATATCCATTTCAAGGATACAGGTTTTTTCAAAGTGGGCAATTCTGTGCTGTAGTAACAATTTTAGTCTAATCTGCAGTACCATTTTTAGTCCTTCAACCTTTCTTTTCTCATCCTATGATCTGGTCTGAGTGTGATGCCCAGCAAACCCCTGTGACCAGCCACATCTCAGCCTGCCAGTCCCCAAGCACAGCAATTGTTTTGTATCAAGTGTTCCTCAATGCCTGCTGTCTGCCCTCATACACCTCATGATGCAACTGCTTGCAAAAGTCACTTCTAAAGCACATCTCTCCTTTGCTTTTCAGGACCTCTGAAGGACACCTGGTAAAGTCTATGACAAGAACAAGCTATTTTTGAGTTCCACATAGTATTTCAAAGAGATGACTTTAGTCATCAAACCAGAACAAATATGTTGTGAAGTGAAAGTTGTGATATATTTGTTTCTTACGTAATAAAAGTTGATATTTACATTGTAAATATTACTCTAGCATTCTCTACTGAAAGCTGTACATATGGATGCCAGTTTAACTCATAAGAAGTCTGTGAGTCCATATGCTGTAAATCCTTTACTTCAATAAATTCATTTGAAAATGAGTGTGCAGCTGAAAAGAGCCCATCATGACTAATTAATTGGCTTATTTTAGGTGTGTTCCAACTTCAAACAAACATGTGTAATCATAAGGAAACATTTCTAGATAACCTCATAAAGAACATATAACAACATGAGGGGAAGAATGTCCAAAGTGTGTAAAACTGCTTTACAAAGATCTCTGAAGGTTATTGCCAAGAAATGCTTTTCTAGCAGTTTACCAAGCAACCAAGCAACTAGAAAAAAATGAATTAGAATACAAAATTTTTTGACCTCCAGCAGTATCTTTACTTCTGGTTCACATTTTTAATATTTCACAGCATATAAATTATATCCACACCAGAAATGTCCCCTTTATTTTCAGTTGTGTTTTAGATGCTCTGGGGCTGACAAAGCACTAAAAGAATGCAATCTTTTGACTTGTTTGATGCCTAAAGTCATCAGTTATTCTATATTTAATTGTCTGTAGCTTTGATGATGAAACTATTGCTTATATATAAAATAGACCTGAAGACAGTTTACTATTTTTTCAGAATGAATGTAATTTACAGAATATTCAGACAATAAATCATTTTATTATCATGGCAAGCTATTACTGGTTTGAATCAGTGCTATAGCTACCTGGAACAACAGAGGTTCCTGTAAGTGCTGTCTGTACCGTAGTAATAGGGGAAGATAATATTTTTAACTGATTTATGTGATATTATTTTAGAAAGACAACTAAACAAACCTATGGTCCCCTTTTCTGTAGCTTTCTATTGTTGCAGATGACCATGGAACTGAAAATTTGCAGCTGTTTGAGTCACAGCACTGATGTAGAAAGTAGAAAAACTTATCAGACCTACTTACAAGCTCAATTTGGAATTTCAAGTGTATTTATAAATCATACATAGGCACACATAGACAGCGATAAAACTGATTTGCAAGTTTCACTTACAAGTTTACTGTTCTCATTTAGAAAGAAACTTCTAACATGATAAAATCTGAGATTTATGGAGACTGGTTCTCATAAATATGTAGCCCTCCAATTTGCAATTTTTTTGAATATTGGCAACTGCATGTCAAAAGAAAACCAGCTTTCACAGATCAGGTGCTAATATTGCTATTTCTATCTATCCTTGACAGAATCTATTTTAGCCTAAGCCAATGAGTGTTTCACAAAAGTTATATTTTCATAAGAAACATAATTTTGAAGTTGTCTCTTGAAAATTAGTTTTCCACCTCCAATTCCTATCATACTATGAACATCTGAAAGCAAAAACATCTTTGTAAATACTTGAAGGATACTAACAGACATGCTATAATACTTTTTTAGAAATTTTCCTCAGTGTAGTTTGAACAATGTTAGTATTTCTGTGAGATGCAATCATTAAAAAATAAGTGAAAAAAAACCAATGAAAACCAAAGCTGCATATGGTCTTTATACATAGAATTCTTTTAAAATGTGTGTAATTCACTCAATTTAAAGTATCAAAAATCAGAATAATAATAGTTAGAATAATCAAACTTTTGACTACACAATTCCAGAAATATTTTTTCCCTAAATTTCTCTTTTAATTATTTTTTTGTTTCCAGCTTACCAATAAGGCATCTGATGGGAGAACTTGTCTTCCATGTCCAATGTATTATGTTCCTGATATGCCTGATATTTTGTTCTCCATTGAAATTTGCAGAATCTGGAACCTGTATTTTCTCTGTTACATGATGATGGAGAAGAAAACAGAGACATTGATTAGAAAATCATATATATATATATCTACACACACACACACACACACACACACACACACACACACACACACAGACACATTGTAATAATTCAGCATACCTTCCCCTGAGGGTCAGCAAATAGTGACAGTCTAAGAAGCGTGCTGAATTTTGTGTACATTGTAGCAAAGCCTAGCACTGACAAGGGAGGCGCTAACTTAGAGGATAGTGCTTTTGTCTTTGACTTTCCACAGGAGATTTGAAGCCAAATTAATACAGTGAGAGTGCTTAATTGAGGAAGAGGTGACATTGTTCACCTCAAACCCAGGGCAAATGGTCAGGGTAAGGTTAAATGATGAAACTGAAGAGAAATTGTAACATTTCACTGAATGACACAAGTTTTCATTTCGTCAATGATTTGATATATCCCACCAGTCCTAAAGCCCATCTGCAAAATGTCTTAAGAGTGGAATCAAAACATTTCAATTAGGAGAATGAACATGTCAGCTCCTAAGGGAGTGTTGGGAGAACTGCTAGGAGGAAAAAAATACCCAGGAGATGTAGAAGAGCACCATGGCAGGGAAAATGCAACCACTGGGTAAGGAATAAAACTGTGATGGGTTATTGGGGTGTATATTAAAGGAAGATCTCACCACGTTTCTTCACTTCTAACACATGGTAGGAATACCTGTGATCTCACAGGATAGAACTAATTCGTTTTTGTTTTATCAAATGGGGTTAGCTTTTTAAAGCTTCCCTCTGGAGCTCTTAAAGAAAGGTTCAGAATCACCTTTAAGTGTGTCTTCACCAGCACTAGAAGAGGATCTTTTTTAGGCCTAAATCCTGAGAGAGGAATTTCATGCTTGTGTGCATCTGTGCATTCATCATCCATTCAAGAACAGTCAGAATTGTGTACGACACCATGAGAATTACAGAAGTTGACAAAACAATTTAAGATTACAGTCAGTAAAGCACATTAAAAACTAATAAAACCCTAACTGCTCCTCTGATATTTTAAATGGATTTGAGGGGCTATGAGAGTTTGTTCCACCTGAAAGTCTGAGAAAAAAATTCTGTTTAAAACTATGGAAATGGATAGCTTTGATCCAAAGCATCGTTATAATTTCATGTATAGGCATATTGAGTTCTCCCCAAAGATGGAAAGAGTTGTATGCATACAAGAACAATTTATTTGCATGCAAGATATTTGGGGCAGGGAGATGGAAGAGGCTGCCAACTGCCTTTAGTGATGCTACTTATGCTTTCCACTACCTCTTTTATTTTTCCTAATTTTTTCTCTCCCTCCTCCCACTGACCACGGGCTTTCCCACACTTTAATAATCTCACTGTTGCCTTGCAACGTTGGTGTATGAATATACCTTTCCTTTTGAGAAGAGCAATTAGAGCAGAATTTAAGTTTAGGGCACAGCAATTAAAGAACTACCGGCCTTGTTGATGGAGAGGAGTATTGCAGAGGACCTGGTACAATCAGGCTTATAGGAGCAGATTTGTAGGAGCAGTAAACAGTCCCTGACTTACCGCTGGAGACTTCCCATTTACTGTGTGACTGGCAGGGAAGACTGAAAGATCCTCTCCTTGGATACATCAAACAGAATGCGTGTCCTCCCGGGGCTCACGCTGGCTCAGGCAACTACAATATTTTCAGCTTTTCTGATCTGAAGCAGTCCCAGACAAATTGCTTGCCAGCTTGCCAAATTGGTTTAGAACTGGAAGTAGGAAACCAGGCACCCATCTTTTACACCAATCTTTAAAAAGACCAGAGAATAATTTGATGCATATTCTTCTTCTGATGTAAACAAACAGGAAAGGTTTTATTTCAGTTTTGCACACAGATACATGCAGACCACTTTGGGACAGGAAAAAAAACCAATTTTTCCTTGTGAGGATAAATATTTTCAAAAACTTAATTAACCAACATTTATAAATAAAAATATGACTGACTACTCAAAATTAAACCAAAAGTGGCATAAATAATAATGATACAGTAAAAAGAGATACATATCTAAATATCAACATTACCATGGTAAGAACAATATTTTCAGTAGAGAATATTTTTGGGAAAGAATGAGGGTTGTTTCCATAATGAGATAAAAAAAAGAGTAAATTATCTTGTTATTCCCCATTGAGCAGATTATTTAGTATTAGATCAACTTTTGCATAGAATAATATGCTTAGAAGAATGTACATGAGAAAGGTGCATAAGATCCATTTTCTGTATCCTTTTCTAGAACTGGTCTGAACATTTCAGTGAGACCACAATATTTAATAGCCTAAGTTATTTCTAAACATGAGATAGAAATGCTTTTAGTATGTAGATACAGTTATTTAATAGTTTTCTAATGAGAATTTATCTAACACAAATCCTATTTTTGGAATGGTGGGAAAGTAGAAGAAAATCTAAAAACAGTCACTGTCTTCTGTTAGATGAGCTATATCTGTGAAGACCTTTCTACTTAGGAAATGTATTCAGAGCAGCAACTTTCATCAGTAGTTTATCAAATAGCAAAGCTGTTGACTGGGAGGTGTCAAGTTGTTACACATCAGCCTTTTGGTAGAGAATAATTCATTTATATGGAAGGCTGGGAGGCTCCTAGCTGTTTGCTTGTTTTATACACCCTTGAACTGTTTTCACAGAAAGTGGTCACAAGTATCTTTGACAGATGTCTTATCACCATTTGTTTCTATTCTAACACAGTTCTTAATCTTTGTTTTTCAGACAATCCCTCTTCCCATAATCACAGCCAGAACATCTGCACACTGATTTAAGCAAGCAATTTTCTCTTATTAGGGAGTATAGAAAGCAAACTACTGCATTCTAGGAAGAGTCTTCATGAAAAGGCTAAGGATATATAATTTATGCAGAAAGACTGAGTCTTGGCTAAAAAAAAGAAGTTTGAGAAATTCAAGATTTGGTGTCAGTAGTTTTAGTCCCATCTGATGATTCCTTCCACAGCAGTGCATTGTACTTGGAGTTCCAAAGCTGGTGTCAGAGCTCTGGTCTTGAGCTTGTAGTAAGAAAGAAGAAACCAGTAAATGTGGAGGTAGAGCAGGTGAAGACTATGTCTTCAGAAAGTGCCTGATGTTAAACTCAGTTTATATAGGGCTGTTTGCTCCATGTGGGTTTATGACTCTTGCTTTGAGAAGAAATAGCCATCTTTTGCTGTCAGAGGACCTCACATTACATAAGTTCACAGGCTAAACTGACCCACATCTTTTCAAACACTTGCTACCTGCTAATCTCCCTTTTGTTGGAGTACCATTACTCCTCTCAGGGATCTGTAATCCTAGATGTATTTATAGACAGCTTTTCCCTCTCAGCCCTGCTTTGTAAGGCTGAAGAAACTGTTTGTCTTGTCTAGTCTTATAAATGAATCCATGTTTCCAAGACTGTGCCGGAGCCCCATGCCCAGTGGGCCCATGTTCTGTAATGAGTTGAACACTGCTAAATTACTGTTTGCTAACTGAATCTGAAAGTCTATATTGCAGACATTTAGGAAAAGTGACTAGTGGTTTTGCAGGTCTGTCTTGAGGATTTTGGAAGAGCTGATTTTTCAGTCTGGCTACTTTTTTTGTTGTTGCTTCTCTAACATTTGTGAGTCTTCTAAAGCTGAGAAAAGAGAATCACCTAGCACTGGATATTCGGTATCTTTTTTGGAGTGAGTGGATGGGGAGGCACTCCAATCTAAAGCAAAACTCCATTCTTAAAAAGGCAACTGACCACATTACTGGGTAGTTTCACCTAGATCTTTGCATCCTTTTTACACGGCTATAGCCTATATTTTTAATTCAACTTCCTTAATCTGCAGCCAAAGGCAATGACAAATGCAACCCTCATGCTGCCCTTCCACCCTCTGTGATACTGGACAGACGCGTGGCAGCAGGAGCAGCCCTGGTTCTTTGCTGACTTTTGGAGCCTAAGGAGGAGAAAATGGAGATCAGTTCACAACAAAGCCCTAGCACATGATCAGGGAGATTAGGGTAAAAACAGCTATATGTCCTCTGACTTGCCCTGTCAGTAGCAAGTAGTATAGTTCACACACTGGCTTGTCATTCACATTAATTCTTCAAAAGGAAGATGGAAGAGAGCCAGACAAGCACTCATTTGTGTATTTATGTCATGTATATAAAAATATCTTGCTAAAGTGTAATGCCAGTGATGCTAAGGGGCTGAGCCTCTCCTTTCATCCATGGCTAAAGGATTACAACAGGGATTACCTTCTGGATCATTAGTCTACTGCTGGGCAGGAATAAAGAAATCCAGCTGAGTGGACTACTTGGGTCATTACTCTTTGATTTATGATTCATACTCTGTTCAGTACAGGTGAGAATACAAGTGCTCAATGTACCCTACTTTCATAGAGAAGGGGTTTGATTCTGTAAAGATCAAATTTAATTGGGTATTGCCCATTTGGTAACTTTCAGGCTCCATTTAAATGTATTTTCCCAAAGAATGGCTAATTCAAAATTTCATTTCCCTAGCCTTAGCACTGTTGAATAGCTTTTTCAGATTTATAATGTTCTGAATGGTTCTGGAATCATATATGAGGTAATTAGATTGCTTTTTGGTGTTGGAACAAACAGAACTTCACCTGGTAAAGTCAGAATGACATTTCAAGGGGACTTTTCCTTGCCTGTGCTTTATAAATAGGTTTGCAGGATATGATTAGTAAGAAAGCCCATGACCACTAGAAAACCTGTCCCTGTAAAAAGAACTAATCCATATAAGTGTTCTATGTTATATTTCTAATTACATTACCTCTTAAAAATTCTCTGAGAGAAATCTATCAGAAATTCTGCTTCAAAGATATATTAGGTTTTATATGAATTTTTGTTTGTTGAATGATGCTCCTCAGTGTAAAAACAGCATGTTACATAATTATAATGCATACAGACTATGAAATTATTTCCTGTTAAAAAGTGAAGAAATCAATGGAGGAGAACTTATCCTTCAGTAAAGCCACAGCTTTACTCTGTAGTTGCAACAGCAGACCACAGCAGAAAATATTATGGTTTCAAGGACTTCTACACTCTTTCTGGTAAAATTTAAGGCAGATTTTAAGCTGTTGTAACCTACATTGTGTGATTACATTTTTCAAGAGCTGTGTATCAGTATAGGAGTTTGACAGGCTCAGGAACCAGAGTCTTCCAAATTCAACTGAGTAAAGAGCATTCTTTTTGGCTAGCTCTGACTGGCCAAAAATTTTTTTTCTAGTGTGCATTTCCCTGGGTAGCTACCATTATTTTAGGCTTCTTTTTATGACTGGACAAAAACAAAGGAATTTGAAAGAGCTACTCATTGTAACTTATTTACATCACAAGATGCATCATAGAGGGATACTAAAGAAAGAGACAACTTCATGGAATACTATCCATTGTGGGAGAATCTGCTACTGAATAGAATAAGAGCAATTTGAGTCCTTACTAATTTTAAAGTAAAATCTGATATTTATTTGAAGGATTGTTAAACATTTACATATTTTTCTAGGTTCTACATTGTCATCTTCAGAAACAGAGACTTGGTTAGGTCTAATTTTCTGAGATTTGCAGCTCAAATCTTGGAAAAAGCTTCTAGTTTTTAATGCTTACATGCACTAGTCACACCCTATAAATCTGCTGGAGGAATTACCGATATTCAAAATAACTAAGAGAAAAGATTAATTCATATTTTTAATTTTTGCTGTTTCATCTATGTCAGCTTTTCAGATATATGTTGATTAAAGACTTTCATTCAGACAATAATTTTAAGTAAAGTGTACAAATAACAAGTTACCAATGACACCTGGTCTAGCTGTCATTTTCCTTTTGCATTCTGCAGCTTAGATATAAGCTTAAACTGGTACATATTGCTAATGTTTTGACAAGGAAATGGAGTAAAACCAAATAAGAGTAAATTGAAAAAGAACTTACATTCTATTTGTACTTGATAGTGGTAGAAAGTTTTAAGCTGAACCATACAAACACACACACCAACATTTATTTGACTTCTTAAAGCTGGTTGTGCTGTAACCAAGGCAAATGAGTGTTTTCAATCTTGTTTTCATTTGCTAGTATTCCTTGCCAGCAAACAAGAATTCCAAGAAACTGGACTTTGAAGTGTCTCAAATAACTTGATTTAGTTAGGAGACAATTTATTTAATTAATGAACCACTCATGTCTGGATAGAATATTTGGAGAACGCTTGAAATCAATGTGCTCTTCAGATACATTATCCTTCTATTTTGATGAAGGAGCTAGCATGCCTAAGACTTCTCTGAGTTATTGAGGCTTACAGGAATGTGACCCTTTCTCCAGATGCACAACTGCTGTAGCCACATCTTGGATGAAGCTCACTGTTATTAGTTTTGTCAAAAGTAATTGTGTAGAGTTACATTTAATTACTGTGAAGATTGTGATTTCACAGGGTCCTGATACTTCATATTCCTGGTTAAATTTCATTTAGTCATGAAGATCTTAAAAATATTTCCTTAGACATAAAGACCTGCTGCTATAAGTGTAGTATGTAATTAAAACCACCGCTTTTGTATTTGTGCATTGAGTCTTATATTAAGTATATAGAGTATAGGTACTAAAAAATAGTAGCTTGGTGAACTGGATTTTTATTTTTATTTTAAATATAACTTCAAAATAAAACAGCACCTTACAGTTGATATAATTTCTTTCCATAATTTTCATAATTTCCTTTTTCCTCCATCAAGAATAAATACAAAGGAGAAAGAAAGAATGAACAAAAAGGATAATACTTGTGGAAGACAAGTTTGTGTAAATTAGCAGAGAATAAATTTAGGTGAGAAATGAGATGAAGTTTCTCAATATCACAGAGCTAAATTATGGAAGCATGTTCCAATTTGAATTTTAAGTTACTACTTCATAAATTTAGTGTATTTATGAAACTGGAATTTGGTATGGTTCTTCTGTGATAGCAAGGACTAGATCTCACATAGCCAAGGGATCTAAGTGCTCTCTTCCAAATCAACATATAAGAAAATCACATATCAGCAAATAATAAAGCTTTTCACTGTGGCTATCTGTTATTTGTCAAACTAACTGAGTTTCACATTGGCTGTTTTGTTGTATAGATTTACAGATTGAGATAAACTTAGATGTTTGACAATATTGCAGATGTACTGGTTTTACTTTTTAAAATATATCGGTAAATGCAGATACGTAGAGATAATTAGTATTTTGGGTCACAAAACACTTCCAGAGACAGTGAAATCTCATACATACAAAAATATCACTCAGAACTAAGGGAGTCACCATTTTTAGGTAGAAAATGTCGCATATGTTACCATTTTTAATGTTGCATGATAAATAACATACAATTGGGAAAATATACTTTGCTGCATGCTTATTAATTCACTCAGTGTACATGAAAATAAATGCATATATATTCCAACACACCTTTGCATCCATAGATGTCTTTCTAATTCTTGGCAGATGTTGGACTTAACAGGGAAAATGACAATTTGAAGGAAACCTTGCAGTATAAAGCATAAACACGGTCAATCAAAGCTTTGTTTCCCATTACCTCCAGGTTCATTATATCATCAAAGTGAGTCATTGGAATCCAGATTTCATGGCTCTTTAGAAAATCTCTTACTGAAAAAATTACTTTTTGAAAAAATTACTTATTGAAAAAATTACTTTTCAAATTTGGTTTTGTGTTCCACAGGAAGGAATGCAGCACTTGAGGCCTGGATTCTCTGTGGATTTTGCAAGTGCTTGCAATGCCATAGTTACTTGACTAGATCTATAGATCTACAAAAACAAAAGTTATATCCAGATCAGATATAATCTTGTTCTCGTGCACCCAAAACCCCTCTGACTCTTAGCAGCTGGGGATAGATATGAAAATGGACTATATCACTGTTTTTATGTGCCAAAGAAAGACCCATAAGGAGAATAAGGAGAAAAACTGAATTGAATCCCATTCAAGACAATGAAAAATATCATGGATTAGGATAGAAATGCAACATTCTGATATTGAGATCCTTCTGTATAGCGCTACTCAGAAATAATTTGCTAAACCATTGTGTTGAATTAATTTATTAGAGAAAACAGATACCTGTTTTAGGCATTGTTCTGCTTGTAATTGCTTTTCTATTTGCATATCACAACTCTGTTACAATCACATAAGAAAAGTATCCACATCCATTTAATCATAGCAGTCAGGGTGTAAGGTTAATTGAAGTCCATTTGGTAGAGCGCTCAGAGAGTTTAAATGCATTTAATAGGAAAGAAAAGAATGATCAGGTGAGTCAGTCATCTCAAATTGTTTCTCATTTATAGTAGTTAGAGATTTAGGACATCTTAATTAGTTTAGAATGAAAATTCCTGCCTAAGAGCCAGTTGTTAACACAGCCTCTGGATGAACTGAAGTTCACAATAAGTCCCTACCACAAGATGAGAAATTATTCTGTATTTAAAATAGCCTCTTGACCTAGAGAAAGATCCCAACCACGTGTTTCTGGGATGATTCACATACATAATTCAGAGGTGATTAGTTGTACTGGTTTCCATACTCCTCAAGGAATAGGAAAGAAATGGAGAAATTAAGAGAGGAAATGTAATTAATGAGCAATGAGGACTGTTAAAAAGGTAGGTCTGATTGCAGCAAGCAACTGGGAAATCTATTAAGACCACAATTAAGTTGTTATTTCATCCAATCTGGAGGAGTTCAACTTGTTATAATGGCACTCCTGGACAAGACATGATTTTGCAGATGGTTATATTACTTTAAATGTCAAGGTAAGCCCCCAAACTAAAGGGGAAAAAAAAGTCAAATGGCCTTTCCTCAGGTGTTTTATTTCAAATTCATTTCCTACAGAATCCGAATCTTTTCAGAGCCCTTGAATATCTGCTAGCATAAAAATGTCACTCAACCACGCATACAGATGCTTCCTCTCCTGCTTGGCAGGGATTTTCTTAGTAGGCGAGCAAGGATAAATATCACCATGGCATTCCCTTAGGAACACTGCATTAATGCGCATTACAGGACTTTAATGGAGACTGACTTGGAACAGAAGGGCTGCTTGCCTCCTCTGAGATCATAAAGTACAAGAATTTTACACTTTCAAGGTACAGAAGAAATTACTACAACTCAGTTTGCACATATAACATTACCTACTCTATGATGACTCTTTGCAGAAGCAGTTTTATTGGACAAAGTAATGTACTAAAATTGCAGTTCAAGGAGGAAAAAACCTTAAAAGGAATCTGAAATAGGAAATATCAAAAATGAAATAATGGAGCATTATGCAGTGGATTCAGTTTTTGCATTTTTCAACATGATCTATATTTCTTGTATGCAAGATTGTTTTCAGAAAAGCACCAGAAGGTTGACTTCCATTACTTCTGTTTAAGCCCCTAGCTCCATCTGAGATCTTCCCATTAATCTCAAAGTGCAGGTCAATGATTTCTACATGTTGCAAAGAGATATTAAGGAATGCATTTCAGTCCTATAGAAAATATATCTACCTTTTCTTCAGCCAGCCTAATAACAAGGAAATTAACAATAAAAAGAAGATACACTGATCTTCCCTTTCAGTTCATGACATATATTTTGAAGGCACATTATAGCATTTTCAATGAAACTCTTTGTTTAAAGGGTTAAAATACTTGATGATACTAAAATACGCTAATAATATTTCTTGTGATAATTGAATGCATCAACACTTCTTTCTACCTGTAGCCACTTATTCAGATTTCACTGGTATTTTGTAAGTATTACAAGTGTATTCTTACCTGCACCAGCATACTGGAAGGACAGAAAAACTTTCAATCAATCTAACAACTGAGAAAAAAATCACTCCAAGCCTTCCACTTGACATCTGGCTCAGTACTGCAAGGGAGATAAACATGTATTACAGGCATTTGGCTAAAAAAAGCCTCACTACAGCTGTTATAAAAACTCTGTAAGTGATGTCTTTGAAAATTGTCAAATCTCTGTGGCCACAATCCAGGAATTTTGTATTTTTACAAAATGAGATTACAAGATCCCAGAAGTTTCTTAGTTATTTCTGGTTCTTACTTTAAGAAAAGCTTGAGTCTGAATGCTTTTCCATGGAAAATGTAACATTTGGTCTATTGAAGGGTATTGCTTCTCCTCACAGACCTGGTTTTGTTTACTTCCTCTGTTTTGGTGGCAACAGCCCTGATACCAAGATTCTGTAGATGAGTTAACCAATGTAGCATGAGAAGCCAAGATTTAAGTTAAATATTTTGAAAGATGCCTGTGTGCGAAACTCAAGATATTTTCTTGGTTGAACATCTGTAAAGTAGGACCAAGAATGTACAGAGTGAAATGCAATGTTTGATATTTGCTAAACTGGACAGCTATGATAAATCTACAGATTAAAATTGCCCTTTCAGGTGTTGAAAAGCTGTAATTCAAAATGTATTTTATAATATTGACTTCACTTAGTCATGTTCCTAGAAGGAGTATGAAACTTCTGAATACTCTTCTACTATCTGAATATATTTTAACTGAGCAGCTGCTACAAATGCAGGTTGTTGATGCATAGTGTTAATTGGTAAGTACTGGTGAAGAATACAGATTAAAAAATAAGCTTGCATGAGCTAATAAAGCTGTGTTTGCTTCTTGATGTGAGGGGCATTAAATAAGTAATTGCAGTAATGAAGGTGTCAGATGACTTGGAGAGAAATCATGACTTTTACTGTTTACAGTCTATCAAAGCCAACTGTTTCCAACTGTGTCTGATTAGTTTTCTTTCCAACAGTTGCTTTGCCGCAGGAGGCTTTCTAGCACTCACTCTACCTTTATTCCCTCCTAGTCTCAATACATCATTGCAATTAAAACTTTGGTTTAAAACTGCAGCTTTATGTTTGTTTAACACCAATGGTTTTACAGAAATTACACCTGTGTGAAACTAGTTGTGGTTGTGTTCCATTGAGCTAAGCACACCACAAGCAAATTTCAAATTTATTCTTTGTGTCCATCATGACCAGGAGTAATGGGTTAGATCCTTGGCATATTTTCCACAGCTTCAGGATTTTTGATCAATTCCATCTCTTCAGCAGCTTAAAATAAGTTTTTAATAGTCTTGATTTAAAAATTACAGGTATCAAGGAGCGGATGGAAAATTTGTCTTGTACTGTTTGCTTGTGGATTTGTTTTCTGCTATTTTGGGGCTTGGGTTTGGTTTTTTTTTGGTTTTTTTTGTTGTTGTTGTTGTTGTTGTTGTTTGTGGGGGGGTTGTTTTTGTTTTTGTTTGTTTTGTTTTGTTTTTTATTATTGTTGTTGTTGTTTTTGTTTTTTATTTTTTTCCCAGTGCAAAGCAATATAATACAGTCAAGAGAGTCCAATTTGAAAGGATACAAGCCAAACATATATATCTGAAATAGTGATCATGATTTATGTCTTTCGGGTATCACAAGTACATAAAATTTGTATACATAAAATGAAATTCGGCTTTTTAATACATAGTCAGCTGGGGAAGGAACCATGATTCTTTTTACCTTTTCAATAGCTGTACCATAATTTAGAATAATCATGGTAAAAACCATGATTATGTAATTCATAACTAATTGCTTTTGTACATTCAGCATGTTGGTGGTGTTTACATTGTAAGTGGAGGGTATATTAAAAAGTCAAAGAACAAATAGGAGTAGCACTATTGATAGCTGAACTCTGATATTTAGTCTGATATGGGAAATCTGTGTCAGTTTCAACTGGGAAAAGGAAATATATTTCTCCTCCCTCACTGTCATTAGAATTGAGATAAAATTAGGTGTATACATCCCTTCTGGAATTAATATTTGAGATATGTTTTTTGTGTATTATTCTGTGTATTATTTGGGTGGGTGGAGTATTTGTGTTTTAATATAAAGATGTTTATTACTTTCATACAAAAATAACCTTCCATTCATAGAATCACAGAATTATAGGATGATTTGTGTTTGAAGAGACCTTTAAAGATCATCTTATTCAACTCCCCTGCCTATTTTATCCTAGAAGAAAAGGTATCACATGGTCATTCTTTTGGTTATTTGTGAAATGATGAATTGTTTGAACATGGTTGGTGTCTATACCCAAACACCCTGATGAGGTGTTACTGTGCCATCTTAAATTAATTTTAAGATATGTAAAAATATTGGTCTCTGTCATGGTGAGTTTTAACAAAGCAAAAAACCCTCAGCCTGTTGAAGCTCTATTTCCCACCATTAGACCTCCATTTTGCAACTGTACATCCTTTAGTATCTTCCCTGTCACGAGCTGTGCTTGCACAGAAAAGCTAGAAAAATTATTTGCATGGAAATAAGACTTTTTTCTAAACAAGTGTTACCTGCCAGTCACTAACAGTATGGAAGTGAATCTTAATGTTAAACTTTACACAAGAGGTATTGTCAATTGTAATTGTTATTGTTAATAGTTGCCAGAAAATAATGCAAGGAGATAGGACCTGAAAGCATGAGAGATTTTTCTTGAAAGAAATCTATTTATCACAATGTTGGCTGAGCACATCATACATATATAGGCATACAAACAAGGAAACAAATGATGATATATAATACATCTTAATCACAAACCAGTGAGCCTTATTTCATGGGAGACGAAACTGCAATTTGATTCCTTCAGAAGAGAAGAAATCTCAATCAAACCCTATTGTTTGTGGTGACTGGTGACACTACAAAAGATTAGGGAGCTTGATGTAAACTGGTTCTTGGGCTGATCACATGTTTCAAGGAGACATGTTCATTGCCAAGGTGGTGGCAGTGAAGGGGACAGGGCAGCTTTCATGGACCCTGCCAGGGCAGAATGCCTGCAGCATTTCTAATGTTCTATTCCCAGCACGGGTCTCAACAACCTACAAATCCTGGTGAGTGTGTTTGGCAGGGTGTACCTTTATAATTTTCTACAGATAGGTGCATATGTTCCAGAAAACAGAGAAGCGTGATCGAGTGACAAAGACACAAAGACTGCCTGGCTTGGCTATACAAGAAATCCTTGTTCCTTCTTACACCTTCACGATAGATGCACCTCCCTTTTAACTTTACAACCTGAGAAAATGACAGGTCATAACAATAATAATAATCACTGAGTTGAGTTCAGTGATTATTATTATTGTTATGACCTATCATTTTCATTTTTATGCACAGCTATACATTGTTATAGATAACAGTGATAGATAATAATACTGCTTGATTATCCATAAAAATAATTTCCTATCACAAAGACTGATATCTGTTTCAGGAGAGGCCAAAGTATATCTCATCATTCATCTGCAGGTCCTGAGCAATGAGAGCCTGAGTCCTGCACTCTGGTTTATCCCTGGAATGAAGCAGTGGTGCAGCAATGCTGCTGTCCCCACAAGCATGTTGGACCTACTTTTATTTTAGCTCCCTGAGGTCAGTGTGATAAGCCCTGTGGCTCTTAAGAGGTTTTCAGTGTCAGGAGAAGTGATCATCATGCTCCATTTTCCCAGCACAGCACTCCTTTTGCTGAACAGTGCCAACTGTTGCCTGCCATTTTATTGAGGCACATAAAGTGCCAATTGGATTTTTTTCTGCCAGAGGTTTAACATTTACTTTGAATTTCGTAAGCTGAATGACATATAATATTAATTAAAAGCAAGCAATGAACTATCAATAGGCACTGAAAGTCTGATTTGAAATGAATACTTTAGCAGAAAAGAAGATAAAATAAATGGTGTCTTATGTTTTTCATTGTAAGAGGGAAAAATAAGTAAGAGATATTGTGATTAAAATATTGTAAGTTTACAATGGTTAACAGCAGGAATTATTACATACATATGAATGTATAATAATTTGTATAATAATTATGTATTATACACAATTATTTATACAACATAGGAAGCAAAAGAAAAATTAATAGAGTACATTAAATCTTCTTTAAATATTCAAAAGAGTCTGTAAGGCAATTAGGACTGGATGAAACTGAAACAATGCTGGCAAATAGGGAGCTCACTGTATTATTCAGTAGTTTCAAAATTTAGATTTAAGTCTCAAAATTTCATTGGTACCTGTGCAAAAAAGTGTGCATAAGGAAGTAGTCATTAAAAAAAAAAGAGAGAGAGGCAGAGAAAAGAGCCATGTTTCCTTGCCTGGCCCTGAAGAATCCTAATGACACCCAAAGTAATTCAAACTATTACATTTCCTCATGTCTAAAATTCTGATACTGGAAGAATCTAAGAAGCCCCTCCAGTGCAACAGATTTGATGCTGGCATCTCATAAATATCCACAGAGTGGGTGATGCCTATTGCATCCACATCCAGAGTGGGGCTGGTCTCTAAACTCACCTGCACATGAGGATCACATTTTTTTATCCTACATCCCCAAGGAATGGTAACATTCCCTCTTTGGCAACACTCTACAAATTTTGGCTACTGCCAGAGCAGATTCAAGCTCAGCTTTCTAGTAAATTGTGTTAACCAAAGAGATGTATGCATTCAGGAAATGATCAGAAAGGAATGTTCTTGAGCCCTTCTGTTGAAAATACCTCATAAAAAATGGGCAAAAAACCCCCCTCATGATGCCAGAAAGCCAGCAAAAATGAATGAGGCTGGGAGAAGCATGGATTCTTGGTACACTTGCAAAAACTCTGTATTTATGTCATAGGTTTTGAATAAAGGTACAGAATTTTTTAAGAAAGGGAATTGCACTGGCATCTATATCCTGGAATATAAAGAATATTAAAGAAAAAAAAAAAAGAAATCAATCCTGATAGTGCTCAGAAACACAGCCCATGAGATATCCTGCTGAATCAGGATGGCCTAGATTAGGAACTGCCTTGGTCAGCACATGCAAGGTTTGCAGATGCTCTGTTGAGAGTCCTACTGTGTACAGGAAGCACTGGCACTCACTGCCAGCAATTTTTGGGTGACCAGTTCCATGAAATGTTGCTGAAAGCATTGTTTCTTCAATCAAAGAGCAGTAGTGGAAGCAGAAGACTTTCAGTACCCTTTCCAACACCGTGCCTCCCTTTATTCAAAACATGACAAGATTGGTTTTCTTTCTGTGACTGCTTGTAGCATCTGAGGGAGTACTGAGAGGGAGGGTTTAACACAAATGTGATAAGTAGTCCTAGTGATAAGAAACCAGAAGTCCAAGACCATGGCAATCAAAACACCTTCAGCACTACTCTGGATGGCTGTCAGATGACAAAGATTTTTGGCCAAACTGGATGTGAATTAGTCTCAAACAGAGATTTTGAGGGAAGCTGCACAATTCTGTTTTAAATCTGTAAACAGTGAGAAATGTACTGAGCAAACTTGCCTGAATAAGTAGGAAGAAGGCCTTAATTGACATCAGGTTTTGTGAGGAGCATGAAATTCACTTTTCCTGTGTGGGAGCAGGAGGGTTTTTTTTGGTCCTTACTTCAGTGATTTTACTTATTAAAAACAAAATCTCTGATGACTACTGAAATCTCTGAAAGTAACAGAGACATTTTACCAGAGCTAGTTTAGACATGATATGCAAAAATAGAGAGAGAAAAAAGTCTTCAATCAAAAACTCTTTTCCTCTAGGCAGATACAAGTATAAACCATAACATCTGACATGCAAGCTGCTAACATATGTCATAAATTTCAATACACTATTAATCTTGTTATTATTAACCTTTGGAATAGTCATTGTTTCTGAAATCTAATAATATTTTACATTGATATTACAGTGCATAGGTAAGGAGCTCAGAACACTTTAAAGATATTAATTAAAACTCATCAAGAACACTCCTGGGAAGCAGAGCTAGAATCATTAAAACCATCTGACAGAGGAGGAGAAACTATGCTGTAGAGAATATACGCAACATATTTGATATCTCCACAAAGGCAGAAATTAAATCAAATACCCTCAGTTGTCAATTCATGGTTTTAGTTCAGCCTTTTGCAAATAAAATATTTTAAGAGATGGAAAATATCCCCCCAAAAATCCTTACTGCTTAAACTAGAGTTGCAGAGCAGTGCCTGGTGTCAACACAATGGAGGCATGTCCTGTGACTCAGCTCCCCTCCTCTAGCTGGAAGAAAAGATAAAATAATCCATAAAATGCCTGTCCCTCAGCCAGTGGCTGAAGCAGGGTTTGTGATTCAAGGCACTGCACTTATTAAAATACTAAATTGCTTACTGCAATACTAAATTTAGTAATTAATCCATAAGGATACTTCATTTTGTGCTCATATGCTCACTATAGACATGGGTCACTTTCCATCTCTAAAGATGACTTGCAACTGCTACAGAAAACCCCTGAAATTGTTCAACTCTCTGAGTGGAAAGGGCTGCAAAGTCATCTAACAAAAACCTAATGGATTAATATATTGTATTTGATAGTCAGAATTAAAAATTAAACTCCTTCACACTAGGTTTCATGTATTTCAATTTCCTTGTAAAACCTTGTATTTATTCCTGGTATTTGTTGTCGCTTATGTTTTCTGTTCAAAACCACACTTTCAATAAACTGACTTCAAATGCCTGCAACTAGAAGTGATTTAAAATCTACCAAAAATGTCTTTTGAAAACTATAAGACACATTTACACAACTTCAGAATGGTATTCTGAATGAAATCTTTTTTTGGTTTGTTTTAAAGTTTCATTTTAAATGAGAGTATTTTTTCCGGTAAACCACACACAAAGAGCTATACAGCATTTCAGTATTTTAATGCTCATTTTAACATGTATTTTTCATAATCACATAGATCATATTTATATCAAGCTTTTTAAAAATCCTTTTAAAATCTTACATATACTTGATATTTTATCTCCTGAAAAGAGAATGTTTAAAAAGTAATTTTTTCTCAATTAGGAATTTTTATTGGCAGTTCTGAAAGCGCAAGAGCTGACCGAGTCCTATCAGCTCTAACTGGAACCATCTTTACACGTGCAAGGATTGTCTGAAGCATTTGTGACAGAGGGATTAAAGTTTTCCTTGGTTTTTATCTTTCCTTTTGCCATTTTCACTGGAAACTGCCTTTTGGTTTGTAACAGCTTTGTGGAAAAGGGATCTCCTGTGCAGATTTTTTCAACCTGCTGTCTATTAATTCTGTTACTAAACTTAAACTAAGTGCTTATGCATTACAGGGCAGATTTTGACTGAGATGCCAATGTTTTGGGGTTTTTTTTATGTTTTGGGTTTAACGTATTTAGAAGACCATTTAGTAATAGAAATCTTTTAATGATTATATTTGTTCTAATATTTTGTGGTAAAACATATAACTGGATCTAAACATCTGATGAACCTTGGCTTTTTATTGATTGAAGAAAACCGCTTTACAACTTTCTTCTGCAAAGTTGTTTCCAGCAGATTATAGGGTGCCATAGAGGAGGGAGAAGAAAGACAAAAAAATTATGAATAATACTGAAAATCTGAAACACATTTATGAGCTATACAGGAAGCCCCTCACATAAAGAGAAGTGCACAAGTGTCTCTGCATGTTAGCGTAAAAACATCAGCAGATGCTATAGGTTTCCCACCTATAGTTTCTTTCTCTAAATCAGAGCAGTCCCCTCCACTGAATGCATTGGGCAGTACAGTAACTCATGTTATCTGGAAACCTCACACTTCTTTTACCTCTCTCTTCTTAACTGTTCTCCCTGGTTTTGGCTTATTAAGAACACAGTGATATTCTGTATAGGGTGGCCCGACTGAGCAAAGATGAAGTAGACTGAAGAAGGCAGCTAATGTTTTTTAACTCATTCACTCAAGACAGCTAAAATGATACAAAAAAATCACATTTGAGATCATCATAACAGAATATCAGTGAATTATCTTCTGTCATAATTCTAAAGCAAATAACTCAGATATGTTTGTTTGATTGAAGTATGAGATATTAAGAAAACAACTTCAATATCAGCAAACACCTGAGAAGGCTAAGTGCAAATTACTTTGAAAACATGACAGTGATGATTTCAGATCAGTGCTTACTGATATCTCATTCCTTTGTCAATATATAGCTCACTTCACTGAGTCTCATTATAAAGTCTTTCCCTTGTGTGTCATTGAGACAATAAATAAACAAAAATATAAACCAGCAAATAAATAAACTTCAGTGTCATGGCTGCCCCCAGTTTGACTCTTGAATCTCTGTTCTCTTGAATCCTATTATGCTTTCTTAGAGCTTATGAGCTGGAAACCACATCTTTCTACAACTTGCTAGGTTAAAAAAAATCTGGGATGCGATTTATCTCTATCTGCTTCTATGTGAACTTTTATCAGCTCTAATTGCCTCTCTGCTTTGATGTACTCATAAAGTCTTTCAACGCTTCCATTCCCTTCCCTCCCACTTGGGAAAATATCCCAATCCTCAGAATCTGACCTTTGGCTTATTTCATGAAGACGAAAGCAGAGAATTTATTCAGGCTCAGAGCAATACTAACGTCATTAACTTACTTCCCACTTTCTGTATATCCCTCAGTGGCTTCACAGAATACTTGATTGGCTTTTTGCTTGTGTATTTAAATGACATAAGACCATATTTTTGCTATAGAAGTGTCTATTTCCTTTGATTATTTTATTACATTTGTAGCTTTACCTTTTACTGACATATTTTAAATTACACATTTTTAAATGAACTTTTTGATTATATAGCACTCTGCTTTCCAGACTGTTTCAACCCTCCTTACACTCCTGCTTCTACTCCAGTCCTCTCTCCTTTTCAGCAGCTGTAGCAAAATTGTGTTCCTCTGAATTTAGTTATGGATTGGACAAATTGCTTTATTCCAAAACTCCAGGCAGTTGCCACACCATACAATGGTAGATGAATGGGGCTGAGACATGAGCTGTAATTCTGACTGAACAAGGAGTCAATTACATCAGTATTTCCTTGATAGTTGACAAAACAATGTCTTAAAAATTCTAGTGATGGGAGATTCAGAACTTTTCTGCAAAGCATATGCTGTTACTTCACTACCCTAATGGATGTTCTTTCCTGATAGTCAACTTCACCATTGTTTGCTGCAATTGAGCTTTTCTCTCCTGTACCCTCCCCAGAAGACATGGTGAACACCTTAAAGCATTTGAATTTTTCCAAAAGCAGCATTTAAATCTTATGGATTGTGTTTCATCCATCACCCTTCAGCTTTCTCCTTACAAGCTCTCCTTGTTTTTCTCTATCAATTTGATTTTCAACATTTCTAACCATGCTTTTTCCTCTGGTTTTTTTTGGTGGGTTTTTTTTAATGGTTTGTTGTTCGTTTGTTTTGGTTTGTTGGTTCGGTTGTTTGGGTTATTTTTGGTAGAGATTGCACCTCTGATAAATCTTTCTTGGAGTAAAGAAAAAATAACCCAAAAGGATTTTGATAGATTTCAAAGAGTACCTCACACACTCTTCATACTGTATACTTTTACAGCTGGAATTTACTCCCTTACACATCTCAATATCATGTGCTTTTTAAACTAAATAATTTCAATATCCAGAACCACTTAAACTATATACTCTTCAAACCTTTCCTCCAATCTGCCCAGTTCATGAGGCCCCTTTGTCTCTAATCCTATTTGAAATTAATAAGATCTTATATTCTCTTCTTTCATTCATTAAGGAAAATACTCTACACAATGTAGCTTTGCAATTAATGGGGGAATACTGGTGATTCTACATCATACACCATCTTGCTCATGCTTGGATCTTTCCTGTTTCCAATGGATTTGTCTGAACTTGCATTTTCATAGTTAATTTACAAGACTATCATGGAAGACAACATCAGTCTTTACAAACTCAACAGGTAGTGCTTCCATATATGTCTTCCAGCCCAGTCATTAAGGACTTTCTGTCTTGCAGAGCAGATAAATACATTTATAAATAATATTTCTTCTTTCCATGACCGCTTTCAGAGTTCCTTCATATTCACGTGTTGTGATTATGTTGCAAAGGTTTCATATTGTTGTCTCCTTAGTGCAAGAGTTTCATACCTCCTTGATGTTTCTCATAGGCAGCTCCTCAGAGCACTGACTCTTTCTTCTTCTTGCAGTAACCAACTAAAATTTCCCTCAACCAACAAATCCACTCTTTTATAACACTCTTCTTATTGGCTACAGCTGTGGCCTGTTAAAGTCAGGCCTGCTCCTAATCTTTAATAATTAACCCAGATGCAACTCTTTAGGGGGTAAGATTACTTTCTATACCACCTTTATTTACTTATATTCTAGCCACCTACATTAATGTTATTTATGGAACTAAGGATTATAAGAAAATATTCCAGTATATAACCACAATGTTCTCTGTTGCATCATTTAATGCCTTTCTCTTGTTTTGATCTAAAGCATTAAGTTCCTTTTTTCACATTCCACTGCTGTTTTTCTCACCAGTCTTGCTTTGATCCTAGTATGAATAACTGTCCCCTTCTCAGTTTTAGCACATCTTTCTTTATGTCCATTTTGCTTATGTCCATTTTGCTTATATCCAATAAAAGAATTTCAAAAACTGAAATTCAGATCCCTATACACTTTCAGAATTCAAGAATATCTTCTCAAAAGGGTTCCAAAATCCTGCTGCCATGTGTGTATCATGTCCAACGTGAAAATTCTCTGTATGGTTTGAAAATTTAGAAAGTAGTCTAATCTGTGGCAAAGGACATATTTGAGACAATATGTTGTCTCAAAGGTAAGGTATAATCATCTGACACAATAATTTTCAGACTGCTCTCTGCTCAGATTTTTAGAGTATCAAGTGAACACAGAAGAAGATTGCATTTCCCACAGTGGTGTTTTTTCTACATTAACTTTTAATGACTCTGTAATGATTGTATGAAATTACTGTCCTGCAGGTGGTTTAAAGGCAATTTCTTTATATCATTTTAATGGTTCAGAACAGATGTGCTTGCTAATCTTCTTGCCAGCTAG
The DNA here is from genome assembly GCF_051311805.1 of Agelaius phoeniceus. Taxonomy (NCBI): domain Eukaryota; kingdom Metazoa; phylum Chordata; class Aves; order Passeriformes; family Icteridae; genus Agelaius; species Agelaius phoeniceus. The sequence continues at coordinate 60,232,493 of NC_135267.1, forward strand.
GTGCTGCTGTGATGTCTGTATACTACAGTACTTTTGACCATGGTCTGCTCTCCGTTTCCAATTAGCTCTGTGGGAACTTTTTTACCTGAATAAGAGCAGGATCAGGTTTTTGCTGTTGAAGAGGCTCTAGAGAAGCATGAATATTTTTTCACTGACAAAAATCAAGAAAGGAATTAATAAATGTCCATCCTGGAATCACAAGGAGATTTCCTTAATTTGGCAAGATAAGAGCTTGTAGCTTTAAGTGAGGGGCAGTCTTGCTATTGCAAGGAAGAAATAATGTATGATTACTCCTTTAATAGTTTTAAACTGTGAAAGGAAAAACCAACAGTGGCAGAAATGTGGCATAATTTACAGAGCATTTACATGTCAGTGATTTACATGGCTTGTATATTACCTGTTTCTAACTGGGAAGGGGATTTTCAATGAACTTCAATGCTATCCACATTTTCCCACATGTTAGGGATCAGCAACTCCCTAATAATACTTAAAGGAAGCTGTGGCACTCTCCAGACCATTACAACTTGTCAAGATGTATGGAGATGGAGATTCAGCTGTAACAGTGAGAAAAATAGTAAGCTGAATGCCAGATTTGAATTTCTGAAGGAGAGAAAACAGAAAAATCAGTTTGAAAAATTAGACTTAAAAAATGTATTTGTAAGAATTTTAATTGTTTGGCATAAATGTTAAAGGTCCTTTTTCTGGAAAAGCAAAGTTCTGAGATTGAATTTTTTGTTGAAGATTGCTGCTACAGTGATGTGTGTGTCAGAGGCAGCAGATCAGAGGGCTGAAGTCTGTTTTTTAGAGCAGCAGTTCAGTCCATCCCAGGTCACCCTGAGTGTCCTGTTTTGGGACAGAAGAATTCTGGATGTTGTTGCTCTCCTTCTATATTCTGCTACTGGTCAAATTGTGGCATTCAAATATTTCACCTTTATAAAAACAAACAAAAAAGCAACCATGCTTTACAGCATTTACATAAATATTTAAAGTTGGAAGTTCAAAGAAAATTTTAAAATATTTTCAGAACTTGGATTAATTCATTAATTTCATGAATTTGAATTAATGTTAATGTTTGTGCTAGGCTCCTAGCACACTCCTAGATAAATGATATATCATTAATTCAGGTCTAAATGCAATGGTTTTAGGTTACAATGTTGATTCAGGTACTGGGGCCAATACTGGAAATACATCAGCAATCCTCTCCTATTTTTTAATAAACAGTCATTTCCAAACAATTAAATAAATGACAAACACTCTCTTATTTAATTTCTGTGATTCTATTCAAAAGGAAGTGAGCAGACAGCTATGGCCAAGTCTTTATCACTTCCTAATGCCATTATAACAGTGCTCTTAACTCAAGCCAGCCACAGATATTTCAGAATACACAAAGCAGAAGATGAATTAGACTTGAATGATTGAAAAATTTATGTGAATGTGATGTTACTTCATCACTTCCTAATACCATAATAGCAGTGTTTTTCACTCAAACCAGATGCATATATTCCAGAAGACTCAAAGTAGAAGATGACTTAGATTTGAAGGACTGAAAAATTCATGTGAATGTGATGTTAGAATCAAGTTTCTGGTCTGTGGACAGATTACACTGGGTTACTGCTACTGTTACTACTGCTACTGAGCACGTGTTTAGTGCACCATAGCACATCAATTAAAACAGTGATCTCCAAAGTGTGGTGAGGTGCATAAAACCCAGTGGGTGTGCAAGGTAATCCCTTGGGGCGCAAGAAGAAAATATTTTTTTGTGCCATCAATAAGAAAGATAGATTATTTTAAAAATTGACAATAAGGCTTATTTTGTCTTTATATCATCCTTGTTAAAATTGCTATCCTTTGATACAATTTTGAGTGTGAATTGTATATAGTACACTGTGCATGCACGTAATTAATAAATAAATAGCTGCAGGTACATGGAGCATGTGTGCCCAAAATTTTTTCCTTGACCAAAATAGTTTTGAAATCACTGTACTATAGGGACTACTATGATCTCCAGCTACAGGAATATAAAGAATATTCATTCAACAAAAGATTTACAGTAAATCCATGCCAGGCTTGACCCCTGCAGCAGGAAATTTGCTTTTATTTTATTTTGAACAGTTATTCTACTTCAAACCCACGACTTAGACATCTAAAGCCTGGTCCAGCCCTTCACCTTCAATGTGGGAGACTTCAAAACTGGAAATACAGTTTGCCAATAAATATTAAGTCTTGAAGAGCTGTTTCAGCCTAATATAATGACACATGAGTCCTCTTCCTCCCCTCAGCTGCTCTGGGCCTTCCTGGGAAGTGGCTCAGTCACAGATGGCCATTGCTCAGAGTAAGGGGTAGAGCTCTCTAGAAGACATTTGCACGAGCCTAGGCTATCAGAAAGCAATTCTCACTGTTCCAAACAGACATTGGTAATAAAGATAATAATTTAGTTGTAACTGCCCCTCTTTGTGCTGTGTAGTTTATAATAAAACACAATTTAGTAAAAGTGAACAAGAGAAGAAAAAAATCCATGTCTAACATAAGTAGGTATAAACCAGTGTAGGGCAATGTGTTAAGAAATATTGGTTGAAGGAAAAAAAAGCTTTGATTTGTCACTCAGTACTTGGATGAAGTTCCATGCAAAATACATGGAATATCTGAAGATTTGTGTTCCCTTGTCTGTGAGACTCAGATTTCTCCCCCCATTGCTCAGCCTGTACTGCCCATCCATTTGCAACTTCCTTCACCACCGTATTAGGAGCAAGCACTGTAGCTGCAGGTTCTGACCTTGATGGCTACGCCAAGATATGCAGGAAAAGAATTGTTAAGATTAGGAGCCTTGCTTGATCTCAGCTTTGATGATTTAAAGATGACAGCTAATCTCACTCCTGTCAGATGAGGACTTTGAGGGTTTCTGAAAGAACACAGACACCCAGATTTGTCATTCACATGAGCTTAGGCTGTATAATGCAGCTTTTTTGACCACCATCTATTTGCTAAGTCCTTTAGAGATCCCACTAAAACCACAGAAATGCAATGTCCTCTTTAAATCATTGACATCAGAAAACTGGAGACTAGGATTAAACTTGACATGTACCTGACTGTTTCTAGTGTTTTGCTTTTTTTTTCAAGAGAAAGGAAAATATATTTGGAGAATTAGCATTTTCTAAATTTCTGGTTTATTTGATTCTGGCTTAGAAACTGTGCAACTATCATAGGATGTAAAAAAAATATCCTTCTTCTATTAACCAAAAAAAAAAATCGATTGCAAACTAAACAATTCTTTATGAGTGGGAAAAAAATCCAAAAAGCAATAGTTCTAGACTCAGGTCTGTGAAGTTCAGGGAGAAAACTATTGTGGTGACCTTATAGCAAAGGAAAGGTGTTTAATGAAGTGGGATGTATGAGTGGGAGGAGATTAATTGTAAATTCAGCATTTGCCTTTAACTAAAGAAGTTGGATTTGAAAACTGGGTTTCTACAGGTTTTCATACAAAAGACTTGGAAGTCTTTTTATAAATCCCAGATTTATATTCATAGTAGATGAATTAGTTTTACTTAAATCTCAGCCTGTAAATGTCACTGAAAAATAGATTAATCCAGTACCACAATGTAGTGCTAACAATCAGATCAAGAAGAAAGACACAAGAAATTATTAATCATTGAATCATTTAGGTTGGAAAAGAACACAAAGGTCATTGAGTCCAATCATTAACCCAACACTGTCAAATCTAAACTATGTCCCTAATCATTTTACAACATCCCTAAGCACCACATCTACACCTTTTTTAAAATCTCCAGGGATATGGACTCAAATACTTCACTGGGAAGCCTGTTCCAATGGCTGACAACTCTTTCAGTGAAGAAATTTTCCCCTAATATCCAATCGATACCTCCTCATATGCAACTTGAGGCTATTTTGTCTTGTGATATCAGTTTTTACTTGAGAGCAGAGAGTGATTAGGTCACTCTTGAGTCTCCTTTTCTCAAGAAATGAGAGAAAATAAAGGAAGCAGAAAAGAGAAGGGAGAAAGAGAATTGTGAGAATGCAGGCATAGAAACAGGAAAAGAGGAGAATAGAAATATAAAAAAGGATGAGGGGAATTGTGAACATAAACAAAAATTAGAATAAAAAAAATCAGATTTAATACCAGGGCAAATAAGGAAAGACCAAAGGAAATTGTCCTTGATACAAAAGGGTACAGTTTGATAGAAAGCAGAAAGCATGAAATTTGTGAAATATGAGCTGCCAAAGGAGTTGGAAAACCCATATACTTAACCAAATATATGTATGAGAATGTCAGTAGAGATACTCTGGTTTAAAAAAGATGAATGTGGTTGGCAGACAGACCTGACACTGGTAGTCTGCACAGCCTGTACAATGGGAAATATCCCTGAAGTGTGTCTTCCTGAAAGGAGGAGCTGCTGGCATGGTCCTGGTCAGCTGAACCTCCTGAGACACCCGCTTGGTCCCTGGGGCTTGCAGCAGCCAGCTGGCAGAAGTCATTGGGATAGCATTTTTTTTTAAATTTCAGAATGAAGACTGTGACTCTCCTTAGTTAGTAATAAAACTTGTGACTGCACCATCTCCAGGTCTGATTATCACCGTTTCCTATGAGGCACACCTTAGCCATTTCCTGCTGCTGCAGAGCACAGCTGCCCACAACAGAGCTATGTTTCCAGATGGGAAAAAATATTTTTATGGATTATCAAATAGGCTACACTGGATCCTTCGACTCCCCTGACAGTAAACATCACCCAAGGTGATGGAAAACAATGGTGCTTTAAATTGCAAACACGGCTTTGAAAGGCAAGGGTTTCTGAGGATAAAATTGACATTTTGTGCAACAAATACATCATTGTCATTTCTTTTCATGCTATCTGTGCAGCCTATATGTATCTCATGCCATAGACTAGAGAACAAAATGCAGCTTGTTTTGAGTGAGAACTTAAGTAAGCCGAGCTTACTACAGCTGCCTGAAGTTGCCAATTGTCTTACTTCTTGTATGGGACTGAGAAAGTAAAGCACAGTGGGTTTTTTACTGTCCTAAACTGGAAAAGACACCCTGAAATATTTGCATTAGGCTTACCATACTATTGCACTGACATAGAATGGGCAAACAGAAATAGAGCTGATGTTACAACTCCTGCAGCTCTATCCAGATAAGAATGTCACATATATCAAATTAGATAATAGGCATGTCTTTTTTCAGCAGAGAATTAAACTGACCCATTGTATCCCCTTATTTCATTGGGAGCTCTTCTAGAATCTAACCTCAATCTCAGTGCTCAATTGCTGGTACATTTTATATAGTCTGCATTTGTTACTTCTGTTTTAGTATCATATTAAAAATATTTTATACTACTCAAAGTCTACTTTCTGCTTTATAGTAACACCACTTCAAACATTCTGGGAAAAACTGATTTTACAATTATGAAGGATTGAAGGGTAAACAAAAAATTGCTCCAGAGAATATTTTTTTGGATAAATTTTGATCCCAAAACTACTTCTATTTCTACCTTATAGCTTGCATTATGAAACACAAGGTAAAGCAGTTAGAAAATGCAACATATTTTCCAAATATATTGATGAAAATAGATACGGTGTTAGTAAAAAGTCAACCGAAAACAGCAAGGTCTTTAAAATCACAACCACACTTGACTGAACAGCTACGAGTGTCCTTTTAGTCACCCTAAAGCTTCTTATTTCAAAGCTACAAAATAGATGTATTGACAGTTGCACAGGAATGAACTTTAAAGATACATAAAGGCAGCAGAGGTCAACCAAACTCTGAATAAATGTCATGATGCCAGAGGCTCATGAGGAAGTGCAAGAAATTCAAGCACTTCTGCTGTCCCTGAGACCAGGATAAAGAATTAACAGTACTTCTTATGCAGTGCCCTGGAGTCGAAGCAAAGGGATTCCAAGTGGTTTCTTGTCCCGGGAAAGGAAGAAAAGAGGTCAGCAATACCCAGCTTCACCACTACTGCCCCAAGGGCAGCCCCTGCCAAATCTTAGCTAGAAAGGGAAAGTCTACAAAATTTTTTGTCTTCAACCACAGTCTTTTTCCAACAAAAGAGTGAAGGACTATTTTCATCCTTGTTCCCTCATCGGTCCTGGCAGTTATTTGTACATTTGTACAAATGTAATGAGTGCATGTATATGTAAACAAAAACATATGTAAGAATCTGTAACACTGCTTTTGCCTTTCAAGCTTTCTGAGAGGTAAGAACCAAGCTGAGAGTTTCGTCCTGCTCTGCTGACATCTTACATTTTCAGTAACAGAGCTCAGAACTGCAGCAATTGTTTACCTATTGCTGAAAAACTTAACTATTCACGCAGAGTTTAATAACAGGCTTCAGGGAATAAGTCTGGATAACATTTTTGCATCAGTTCAGAAGGATTTATGAGGAAGCCGAATTTTGCCAGTAGCGCAGTTTCCCCCCAGCTATTATTCTCTCCAAAGCAAAGACAGTCCTGCATTTCACAGTGCCCTCTCAGGACAGAGAAGCTGCTCCCAAAGTTTCTCTGACCCAGGAGCAGCTGCACAGCACACCCTCCCAGCACATTTCCTGACATCCAGAGATGTGCCCAGTGCCTGGCACCTGGGGCTTCATGGGACACCGTTTGACTTCACAGCTCCACTCCTGAATGACATTTACTTTTGGGAGGGATCTGCCAAGTAAGAGTGGCAGATTGTTTCCACAGCCTCTTGCACACAATGTTTTATTTTCCCTTGTTCTGAAATTGCCAATATGTTTCTCAGATAAAGCTACAAAGCCAGATGGTACAAATAAAATACATTAACAAGACTGACTGCCCTTGTGAAAAGAGATCCTATCCCACTGTTAGGAATTGCCAACTGTAAGTAAACACATGGAACTGCAGAAAAATAGGTGGATGCCTGGAGGAACCAAGTTCAGCGCAACACCTGAGGCAATGAGTTTCTACCCAGCCTCTTGTCATGTCATACAGTCTCACTGAAAGTGCTGAATGGCAGCATTAAGGTACATTAAGATTTCTTTGATGAAATCCTGAGGTTCAATTGCAGTAATGCTTAGGGCTTATCATAAGAGCACATCTTCAGCTGTGGGCATGACTAACATCAGAAGAGAGTTGCAACATTAATTCTACAGTTAAGCACAGTGCAAAAGCAATGAAGAGGCTTTCAGGATGGGTTTGGAGAGCTTATATCTGCATACTTCTTGCTATCTTGCACTAAATCTGTGACGGCATGGCTGTATTCCATACACGTACTAACCAGACTGAAAATGGCTGATATGCCTTCCTGTGCTGCACTCACACACCCTAGCTACACAAAGCACACATCTCAATGTAGCCATTAATTATCCTTGGTTGCACGTGCTTCCTGAAGTTTTCACTGTTCACTACAACACCTACTTCTGATAAAGTATTAGCTCTGCACACTTCTGATAAAGTATTAGCTCTGCATTTTTCACTTTTCATCTAATATGATTTAAAAGCTATGAACTCCTCTGTTGCTTTAGGCATCACTGCTTACAAGGCTCAGCTTAACAAGGACTGGTTTGTTAGGGCAAGAAGGAGAACCCAGGAAAAGACCAGCCAGTCAGACTCACTTTGACCCCTGAAAAGGTGATGGAACAGGTCATTCTGGAGGTCATCACCAAGCATGAAGAAGAAAAGGTCATCAGGCATAGATGCACCAAGTCATGCTTGACCAATGTGACAGCCTTCTGTGACAACATGGCAGGACAGGTCAACAAGTGGAGGCAGTGCATGCTGTCTACCTTGATTTCAGCAAGGCTTTTGATACTGTCCCCCATACTATCCTTGTAGGTAAGCTCAGGAAATACGGGTTACATGAAAGAACAGTGAGGTAGATCAAGAACTGGCTGAATGGCAGAGCTCAGAGGGTCATGGTCAGAGGAGTAGATTCCAGATGAAGGTCTGTAGTCAGTTGTATCCCCCAGGGAACAATGTTAAGTCCAGTCTTATTCAACTTTTTTATGAATCGCCTGGATAAAAGGATACAGTGGACCCTTGGCAAGTTTGCTGATGATGCAAACTGGGGGAGTGGCTGTTACACTTGAACCTGTGCTGCCATTCAGTGGGGCCTTGACAGGCTGCAGAGTTGGGCTGAGAGAAACCTAATGAGGTTGAACAAGGCCGAATGCAGAGTCCTGCGCCTGGGGAGAAATAACCCCAAGTATCAGCACAGGCTGGGAACTGACCTACTAGAGAGCAGTTCTTTGGAAAAGAACCTGGGAGCCTTGGTGGATTATGGACTATAAGTGGCAGTGATATCCTGGGGTGTATAGGGAAGAGTGTGGCCAGCAGGTTGAGGGAGGTGATCCTCCCCCTCCACTTTGCCCTAGTGAGGACACATCTGAAATGGGGTATCCAGTTTTAGCCTTCTCAGTACACGAATGAGAATGACCTACTGGTGAGGACCCAGTGGAGAGCTACAAAGATGATTAGGGATCTGGAGCATCCCTCTTATGAGGTGAAAGCTAGGCCTGCTTAGTCTTGATTAAACACTGGGAGGGGATCTTATCAATGCATGCAAATATTTCAAAGGCAGGTGCCAAGGGGGGGGTTGGGCCCAGTGACAGGATGAGGAGCAATGGCCACAAAGTAAACACAAGAAGTTCCAGCTTGAGAAGAACTTTTTCACATTGAGGGTGGCAGACTACCGGAACAGGCTGCCCAAGGGGGTTGTGGATTCTCCCCCTCTGGAGACAATCAAAACCCACCTCAATGCATTTCTGTGTCACCTGCTCTAGGTGACCCTGCCTTGGCAGGGGGATTGGACTAGATTATCTCCAAAGGTCCTTTCCAACCCTAAGAATTCCATAATTCTGTGATATGTGAGGTTTTAAATCTGAAGAATCATTGCTAACATTGCTAATATTAATAATCATTACTATAAATTATTTGTTCTTTTTCTTTACTGTCTATGTTACTCATCGGACTTGTGATAAAGTCACCCGTGAAGGTAAATTTTAAATTATACATTGCAAAATCTTGGGCTCAAAGACAGATTTATCTCTTACAGATATATAAATGTAAAGTAAAAAAATAGGGAATTTCTCAGGCAACTCCTCCACTTTGGAATGTGCAGACTACAGCAACTTAGGTTGTATTGCAGGGATTTCATTTCTCCCTGAAACTTGTGGGAATGTTCATTTAGATATGAAAAAAGTAAAATTTCTCAGCCAGAACCTTTTTAAGAAGAAATAGTTAATTTCTCTAATAAGAATAAGCTAGCTGTCCATGATTTGATTTCAGATGTCTTGCAATTACCAACAGCTGGACAAGAGTAGGTAAATACTTTCCTCAGGTGTTGACAGTGCAAGGACAGTGGATGACTCGTGGCTCAAATGTAGATTGAAAACCATTTTCTTCTTTTGAGTCAGCTTTTTGTTATGTAGTTACACTTCTTCACCCTTCAATATCACTGAAAATACTCCTCATCTGACTGACCTCTTGTGATCAGCTTTTCTGGGGGCATTTGAAAGGATGCTAACATTTTGATGTAGAAACAAATTTAGGAAATTTCTAAATTTAAGCATTCCCTGAATAGTTGTTACATCATAGTGATGTGGAGAGCCTGCTCTGAGCCGTACAAACATCTCTGCTTTCACAAAAACAAGTTATACATGATTTTTATATTGTGTAGTATAAGAAAGAAAGAAAGAAAGAGATTTCTACAACCACTGAAAAGGACAGACCTCACTCATGTGTAGGAATGATATCTTGGGTCATCACCTCCCTGATCATTCAGGCTGTGTCACAAGGATGTGAATCCTTTAGTATGCAGGAAGATCCACTTCTGTAATGCAAAATCAAATAGATTTATTTAAATTATTTTTGTAAATGAGATAATTGAGCAGAAAAAATCCATTATGGTTTTTCAGATCAAGAAGTTAGAGAGAGTTGCACAAATTTCAGCAGTTGCAAGAGAACTGAAGTCAAACTGTTGGCAGCTAACTAGATTTTAGGAGTGGTGGAAAGACCTTAACCTTCTGTTAAGCTGCCTGTGTCTGGGAATTACAACATATTCAAATAAAAATGAAGAAATCATTTGGAATGATAAGGATAATAAATTTTTTTCCTACTTCAGTTTCTAAACTTGTCTGAGGTTTGTAGAGTTTCTTCATCCTTCACTGCCCTCCAGAGATATTCCTTCTAAAGGGTATCTTAATGGGAAGACAGACTTTTAACCTCTCTAATCCATGCTGCTTGCATTTCTTTCATTTTCCATCCTAATGACACATCTTTCATAAATCATGGAATCCAGCTGTTTGTTCATGAACTGTGAGATGTTACAGGCTAGGAGCTGCTGTTAGGAGCTGCTGGTTTCACAGAGTGAATAACTAACTCTTTGAGATGAATTACACATGCAGAGTCTCTATCCTTGTTTTGAGGGGGTTGTTACTGCTCCTTTAGTAGGACAGATACCAAGTTTAGCAACGTTTCTGCTTTTGACCAATGCTTGAGGAATATTTCCCCAGTGTTCACCTCTTGTTTATGCAGACAGAGGAAGTGAAAGTAGATTGTGAAGGATTCACACTGAAAAAGTATGGACCATTGTCTTAACCAAAATATTTTTATTAAAATACAAGAATCTCAGTTATAATTTCTCCCTAGTGAATAAAAATACAAAAGATTAGTTTATTTATACATTAATTTAAACCAGTAATAAGAAGAAATATTTCAAAGGTATCTAGAGCCTAAGACACCGCTCTTTTAAATATTTCGGTGTATCACAAGAGACATATTCTCATGCAACTAACTACTGCTCTGGTGACACAATAATGAGAATGTTATAAACATCTACAGATCGCTCACAGAAAAAAGAGGTGGCTTTGAAGATATATGGAAACACAAAAGCTGCAAAACTGAGCTTTGCTTGGAATATTAAGACATTTTTCACAGTTAATATGAGGTAGTAAATATTTCCTGATATCTCTGACAAGTTAAATGAATTTGATAAATTTGTAAATAGATAAAATTTGGGACCATCGGGCTATTTCATTGAGGGGAAAGGTCATCAGAACGCACCAGAAAAAGTGTTAGAAAGATCACCAAAAAGTGGCAGTGCAATATGAACATTTATAGAGAATTATAAAGATAGGGAAACCTCAGAATGTAATGGGCAATTCCATGGGGCTATAGCTGGTTTGTAAAGCTGGTACCACTGCTGTGGTAGGCTAAATTTTATTAAAGCTTTTCAGTGTTTTTATGAACTATTGTAAACTTTTACCCTTTGCAATACCTGGTATTAGAAGAACAGCTTGTAGCACTATGTACCTAACATTAATCTGTTTGATGTAAAATACATTAAAAATTATTTTCTCTTTGCATTTAAAATTACAAAGATCCTTTAAAAATGGAAAGAATCAGATATTAAGCTATAAATTATCATATAATAGTTCTCCTGAAATGTGTTTTCCCATCATATATTTTAGGTATACCAGGTAACCAGGAAATCAGGCGTATTCAGAGTAAACTGGACAATCTCAGCAGTCAAATGAAAACAGATTCACATTCAAGAGCACCAGAAATAAGTGTGGTTGTGCTGCCAGTGTGCAGAATAAAGCTCAATTGAATTTCAATTATTTTATTTCTATATTATGCTTGAAGAGTGCTTACATATTCTATGAAATTGTAATAGTAATAATATATTATTGTGATTACCATGTAAAAAAGTTTAAGAGCTTACTTTTTCTAAATTTTTGAAATGCTTAAATTTCTTTTCCCATGTCCTCTGCACATTGCAAGCACTCTTTGTCACAGGGTTGCCTCCTGTCATGGCTTAATGCCAGACAGCCTCTAAGTTCTGCACACCCACTTGCTCACTGCCCTCCACACCCCACCCCAGTGGTATGAGGAATGGAATTGGAAAAAAGTGAAACATGTGCTTTGAGATAAGAACAGTTTAATAACTGAAATAAAGTGAGACATATTTGTAATAATGATTAAGGAGATGACAAGAGATGAGAGAAGAACAAAACCCCAAAAAACCAAGTGATGAAAAATGCGATTGCTCACCACTTGCTAATTGATTCCCAGCCTGTTACTGAGCAGAGATTGGTCCCTCCCTGTCAATTACCTCCAGTTCACATGCTGAACGTGATGTTTTATGATATGGAATATCCCTCAGAACTGTTTGAATCAGCTTTCCTGACCATGCTCCCTCCTAGTTTTTTGTGCATGTCCTCACTGGCAGAGCATGGGAAATTGAAATGTGCTTGACTTAAGGTATGTACTAGTCAGCAACCACTGAAACATCACTGTGCTATCAACAATTATAATGCAAACGGACCACATTGCATCAGCTACTAGGAAGAAAAGTAGTTCTATCCCAGTCAAAATCAGGACAGTTATCCACCTGCTATTCTATGGCATTTAAGTCATGCCCAGGTCCCACAGTTTCTAATACATCCCAGTTAACCACCATCACCTTTCCTGTCTTGTGATATATATACACAGATAGCATTCCCTTAGTTTGTGGGCAAATCTCTATAAAATATCTAATGAGATTTTTTGTCCACGATTTTGGGCACCATCAATCATAGCAGTCTTTCAGAGCAGGAAAGATTGTTTGTGGTGTTGGATTGCAGCATGCTGAAGTCAAATCTGATTCCATCACCTCTGAGATTGTGTGGTTTCATAAAAATTCATTTTGGTTAATTCGGGTGACTTTTACTGTCATATCCTTGATAGTGCGATTGAAGGGGAGTTGGTTTGAGATCCAAAGTGGCAGAGACAGGCCCCATGACTTGGCAGGCTTGTGGGAGTGTGATAGAGTCAATCTTCCAGACCTCCCCATACTTGTATTTCAGCCATTGCCCTTCATGCTGCATAGGCTTTAACTGATTGCCCTGATAATTGCAGCACGTTTCACATTCACATCAAGTCCATCCCTCAGCCATGAGCCTATCTATACATTGCATCTACTCCTTGAGGTCAGTATATAGATAAAATATTGGCCATTTTCCTCCTTAGCGATGTCTAAAGCCAGGTGGATAGCTTTCACCTCTGCAAACTGACTTGATTTTCCCTCCTTCTTCAGTGGTTTCCAGACTTGGCATAGAGGACTCCATACTGACGGCCTCTACCTCCAAGGCTTACCTACAATATGGCAGTAGGAAACTATCAGTAAACAAGGTATATTGTTTCTCACTTTCTGGTAATTTATTATACGCTGAGGCCTCTTCAGCAAGGCTTCACCTGAGCTGAACTATCTCCTGTCTGATTTGTTCAAAGGCTTGTCATTGCTCAGGGCCCTATTTGAAATCATTCTTCTTCCAGGTCACTTGATAGAGAGAGCTAGCAATCAGACTGTCACTTGGAACCTGCACTCTCTAAAAACCCACCACGCTTAAGAAAGCTTCTGTTGGTGGAGATGTAGTTTTTGTTTTGTTGATCACATCCAGTGGGATTTGATGATGTGCATCTTGAAATTTTATTCCTAAGAAGTAGATCTTGTGTTTGCCTTTTAAAATGATTTGTATGTAAAAACCAGCTTTCTTATGAATTTTGACTATTTGCTTCCCTTGAACTACTTCTTCTGGATTGTTGCACACAGTGATGTCATCAGTTTATCACAGGTGTTCTGGAGCTTCTCCCTGATCCAGTGCAGTCTGGATCAGTCCATGGCAGACAGGAGGGCTGTGTTTCTATCCCTTGGCAGTCATCTCCAGGTGTACTGGGTGGTGCTCTAGGGCAAAGCTGTGGTCTGCACTCTGCCTCTAAAGGGATTGAGAAAAACACATTAGTGATATAAATTGTGGCATATACTTGGCATATACTTTGACTCCAGCTCATATGGAAGTTGTAGCATGCTTGGCACAGCAGCACCCAGTAGTCCTGTGACTTCATTCAGTCCACAATAATCTACTGTTAGTCTCCATTCTCCATTAGAATTTTGCACTGGCCATATGGGAACATTAAAGTCTGGGTGAGTCCTGTTGATCATTCCTTGGCTCTGCAGTTGACACATCAGCTTACAGATGGGAACTGGGGAGTCTCGTTAGTGTGACATTGTTGGTAGCAATCATGATCTATCATTCTCCAACCTTCACCAATCCCACAACAGAAGATTCCTCTGAGAGACTGGACAAGGTACACAGCTGCCTAATTTCCTCCAAGGCAGCTTCACTGAAAGCTCACCAGTACCATCATGGGTCCCTGAAATACCCTCTCCTGAGATTGTCTGTGCCAAGGAGGCCCTGCAGGGACATCTCAGAAAATTACAGGGCTGGGCAATCACCAACAATATCACGCTAGTTTAACAAGTTTAACAAAGGCAAGCTCCAGATTCTGTGACTGGGAAAGGGCAAACTTGGATGTACAGACAGACTGGGGAATGAGAGGCTGGAAAGCAGCGCCATGCAAAGGGACCTGGGGGTCCTGGTCAGGGACAAGTTGAACATGAGTAAGCAATGCCCTGGCAGCCAGGAGGGACAACCCTGTCCTGGGGGGCATCAGGCACAGCATGGCCAGCCAGGCAAGGAAGGGGATTGTCCTGCTCTGCTCTGAGCTGGGGTGGCCTCACCTCGAGTTCTGGGGGCAATTTTGCATGCCCAGCTAATATAAGAAAGACATTAAGCTGTTAAAGACCATCCAAAGGAGGCCATAAAGATAGTGAAGGTTCTGGAGGTGAAGCCTTATGAGGAGTGGCGGAGGTCACTTGGTCTGTTCAGCCTGGAGAAGAGGAGACCTCAGTGCAGGTACAACTTCCTCATGAGGGGAAGATGAGGGGCAGGCACTGATCTCTTCACTCTTGTGACCAGTGACAGGATTTGAGGGAATGTCCTGAAACTGAGTCAGGGGAGGTTTAAGTTGGATGTCAGGAAAGGGTTTTTCATCCAAAGGATGGTGGAGCACTGAGACAGGCTCCCCAGGGAAGTAGTTACAGCACCAAGCCTGTCTTGAGTTCAAGAAGCATTTAGATATCACTTTTAAGCATGTGACTCTTGGGGTGTCCTGCACAGGGACAGAAGTTGCACTCAATGGGCTCCTTCCAACTCAGCATAGTCTATGATTCTATGATTCCATGAATGATGCACAGAACCTCTGAGCCAGTCTCCATAGGGATTTTTTGTTACTCATTCCTGGCCAGGCTGACTTCAGTCTCCAAAACAGTCAGCTGTCGGGATCCCCTTGCCATGCCAGAAATACAAGTGGGTTCTTCCCCTGCATGACCTAATGGCATTAGGGTACAACATGCATCTCTGTCTCCTAGAGCCTTATACCCATGTGGTGGGCCCAATGTGCCAATGTGCTGTGTCTGCTCCACACAGTACAGCAAAACTGGTTTTCCCTCTCTTCCACCTGGCTGGAAGCAGCCCCTCCCCCCAGTCCTTCTCATAGGATTCTCCACTTACTTATTGCAAAAATGAGTTAGAACTAAAATCACTCTCTACAAATATTTCTGCTAGAAATCCAAAACAGATGATAATCTTCCACATTTTGTCATAAATAATTTCATAAATTTATCATGAAATCTAATGTGAAAACTCCACAAGGTTTACTGGGACTAAAATAATAGTTTTGTATGGCTACATGGTAAAGGATAGAGAATAAAACTGGAAGAATCACAAATATTACATAGATTCATAAATAGAACATATTTTCTTTGCTAATATGTTGGCTGCCTGTAAAAGTTCAGAAATTTGCTTACTTAGGAATTCTATCTAAGTATTGTTATTTAAGGGGAAGCACTAGATTAGTCCATTCAAGCCTTTTAACACATATATTTCCCCTTGCCATTTCAATATTATTGCATACTAAAAGATAACATGGATGTAAAATTAAAGCAGTAATGTAAGAATGCTAAATTTTAAAACAAGTACATAAATTCAAGGTCAGTCCAGTTAGGGAAAGGAATGTTTTCTAGAAGAAATTGTACGTTCTATCTCACCAAACCCCATACAATTCTGATCCAGACTCTAATTCTCTTCTTGGTCACAACTGTGTGTGATGATTTAGGCCAATCGGGCTACATAGAAAGGATCTACCCACACAGATCTAATTGTGGGATCAGGTCTTGTAACAGAGATCATAAACAGACACACCTCATAGTACTTGTGTTAGTTGTCTGCTCAACCAAAATGTCTGCATACAGACACTGTATTTCAATAAATCTGGGGCCAAAAAAAAATTGATGAGGAATTACTGAGTACATCAGATGACAGATTAAAGAGCTACTCTACTTGGCTTCAGATGTCTTCCCGCTAACTTTTCAGGCAGAGGAATTCATTTCTTCCTACTCCACTATGTGAAATCAATTTAATTTTACTTTTGTAGAGATTCATACAATTCTATTGCATCATGCTGTCGTGATTACATCATATCACATCTTCCCACAGTCATAGCTTAGTTATAGGCCATTCAAGTAACAGCTGGAATCAATGATTCTTGTGTGTCCCTTTCAACCCAGAATATTCAGTGAACTACTTTCCATTGCTTTTTTACAAAGCTGCTCTGGGGTCTTTCATTTGCAAACTGTATAAAGACATCATAAGTCTATGGATAGAGAGTGAAAACAGCAGGAATTCAGACAATATATTTCTTGTAAATGGCAAGTAAGTTCATTTTTTAAGGCTCAAATTAAATAAAAGAATCAGTGTAAGTGTTCCTCATATTTGAGAAAAGAGTACGAGAAGTAAGAGTTAATGAAAAAGAGCAAACACAAGTGATGAGATTTTCCCTTCCACCCTTTCAACATCAATGAATATTTTATTGAATTCTGGAAGGCATAAGGGAACATTTTTTTTATTCCAAGGAAGGGAATTTTCAATGGGATTTTATATATTTATTCTAGGAGTAGCATTTATTACAACTGCTTTATTTTATAGTAAAATTTGTTAAAGGATACAAAACCAGGTACTTTTTACATTATAAAATGAAGGTGACTATTCAGAGACTACTCTGTTCAGTGTCTCTCTGTTGAGGTGCCTGGTCTTTGCCAGTGTAATCATCTTTTGCTGACATCAGTTCCAGTGGAATCAAAAGAAGGCACTAGCTGGTGCTTAGATGAAGAGTTTTGTAGATCCTTCAAAACTGCTCAGCTCATGGAGGCTCAGAAAAGGCTCTCACATTATCATCTTCTAAACTCTTATGCTATGATTTTAAAGAATTAAAAAAGAATAAAAATCATGCTGAGAACAAGCTCTTTTTTTCTTTTTAATGATTTGAAGCTTGTACTTTCAATTGTGCTGTTTATTTCCTTGAAACAACTGTTTGTTCTTGCACTGAATTCAACAAGGCTCATGAGTCACTAAGTTTGAAATTGATTTGGCTTTCTGGAGCAAGCCCCCTATGTATTTCTTCATTTGCTGAAAGGACACAGGCTCACAGGGTTTTCAGTGCTTCTGGTAGCCCAGGGGAGAGCTCTTTAATTTGTGAGTGTACAAAAAAAAATAGTAATTCCCTTGTAAGAAACTTCTCCCGTACAGATGCTATGCTTTCTTCTTTTATCTGGGTTAAGCCAGTAAGCAGCTGAGTACCTTTAATTCCCTATTGAAATCTGTGGGGGCTGGTAGAAATTCTTTACCACCAGCTCATTTCAAAAGGAATTTATGTAACTTGGATCTTCAGAAGGCTGACCCCTTCTTGAACTGGTCAGCTATGATCTGGAACAGAAAGTCCTCACCGGGGGAAAAATGTCACAGCTGACCCTACTCTGAGGATATTGAACTATGAGGCCTCCTGAGATCCCTTCCATATCGAATTTTCCTGTGGTCCTAAAACTCCTCTTGGTTTTAGACAGTGACATCAGAGTTCACCAGCTGCTGGATAGAATTCACTCTATATCTAAAATACTGGGATGGGTGGAACAAGAAGTGTTTAATAGCCTTAGCTAAATATTAGAACCCTAAGTCATATTATTCTTTTGGTTTTTGGTTTAAATTTGTCCTCAGAATAATTTTTACCTCAGGAGGGAAAAGAAGAAAGAGCACACTAATGACCTTTATGTTTTGAAAGAGGTGAGTAAAAATTTATTAAACTGCAGTCAGGTAAAGCTCTTTGCACAGCCAGACAGGGAAATATTTGCAGAGACTTCGAAGTGGGCTTTGGGCAGGAAATGGTTTGGATTCATAAAAGTGGAAAAGTCTAGTTAAATGTTTACCTTGTATGTAGCTTGAAGTGGTCAAGTAAAACCAGAAGGTCATATATGACATTTGCAGATATCTCCAGGTAATACTAAATATAGGCAGGCGTTTGTCTTTGGGGAAAGGGGCTTTTACACTGACATAATGTTAATTTTAGAATTTGCTTCAGTCTCCCACAATATACCTAATACAAATGCTTCATATTAAGAGAATATAATTATGAGGTTCAGGTATGAAAACATTGTAATCTATATTTTGAAATAGCACCATGACAGTTACGAGAATTTCTGAATTAACAGGGAAATATATTAACTCTTGAACTGATGGATGACACTAAAATGAACAAGAAACAATTTTGCTGCAGTAATAATTTTAGACTAGTGGAATAATAGGGTTCCTTTCTTATCTTTTTTCTTTTTTTTCCCATTTAGACACTATGAAGATTCAAAGTGTACTCTGATAATATGAGTTTCTCAAGGAAATGCATATCCATTCAATCAATAACTATGATAATTGTAAAACATACAATATGGCTACCTTCACAATCTTTAATGTATTTATCCACAAAGAACATCCTGTAAAAGAAAAAGGTATAGTTATGTTCTGTCATATAAACTATTCAAAATTTCATTTTGAATGGTATATGGCAAAATTTTAAAGTGGCTTTGTGGGACTAAAATGAAACAAAATCCACTAAAATATTTTAGGCCACTAAGTGCCTTTATAAAATTTGCCAAACACTGAATAACTATGACAATGCATAGGTAATGTTGAACTGTTCATGTCAAGCTTTTGACTTAGTATTACAACCTAAGCTTCTAATTCCTACTGGAATTGCATTCCACCACAGGAGCTGCTCGGACCGCTCAAAATTTAGGATGAATTAAATGTCCTCCCAAAGTCCCAAAACCAGGCTGAGTAGGCACGAGCTGCCTATTGCTGACTGGACAGTGCTGGAGCAGCAGAAGGAGGCCAGGACTTACCCCCCAGAGTGCCTGCCATGGCACAAGGAGCTGGCATATGGACAGCTAAGCCAAGCCCAGGGACTGGAAAGGGAGCAAGAGCATCTGACACTCGAATTCTGACTCTAGCCACAAAGTTTTAGTCCCACCTTAACTTTAAACTGGATTCCAGCTCATATTCTTAGATGCATGAAGTGATACGAGGTTTGATTGAGTTGCCAAAAAAAGATTTGGTCCCATTTTAGGCACCAGGAGCTTTCTTATATAGCTTCTACCTCCACTGATGATCCAATTCAAATGGCAACAAGTGTTCATTGAATTCCATCTGTCATCCAAGTTCTATACCTAGTAGGCATTCAATGTTTCAAAAGAAGTAGGGTTAGATCCAGGATGTTTGATGGCTTTGTTGTTAAAAGCTGAGAGGAATGAGGGTGGAGAAGGGAAAGGGATGACAGGAAGCAATTTAAATATTCCACTTTGACCTTCACAATGACTGTTAACTACTGGATAGATCTAATGGAGTCAACAGAGTACAATACTGAAGTTATCACTGGTAAAGGTCTGCTGCTCAGCAAGATTGTCAATCCTGCATGTTTTAGAAAAGATAATAATTTTTTACTTATATACGGATTATTATTGATGATAATAAAGCAATGCTGATAGCAATCAAAAGAGAGAGGAATAAAATAAATCTTTTCTAGCATAAAAATTTTTAACAGATTATACTTTCAGATCAGTCTTTTTTGCTCCTCTTCCTGATATTTCTTTGTGAATGTGCTGTATCTGCAGCAGTTCATTAATTGTCAATAAATCTAATTATGCTATATTTACAATGTCTAATTTACCTTTACTTTCAGCTAATTGGCCTATTAACTTAATTTGGGGAATAATCAGTTTGAAGTGCTGAGCACACAGATGGAATGGAAGGACAAAAGAACTGAGTAAATCATATCATAGAGATTTATTCCTCATCATTTTTTAAAAGAAATGTGATCCCCCAACTTCCCCTATCCTTTCAGTACCTACATGATAAAAATATGCTATAGATCAAGTTAAATCTGGAAAGTATGTCAAGCCTATGCCATGTTTTCATCCTTGAACAGTCTGAAGTAATACAGACTTTGCCTACTATATTTATACTACAAACCAAACACATAGAATATCTGAAAGCATCTGAATCTTCTGCCACTACAATCACTACATGACCATTAAGAGAAAGTGATTATCCAATTTATTTGATTGCACGCTATACAAACTCAGAGTTCCTACAAAGGCAAGGATATTGGTGATATTAAGCAAGTTCTTATTAAGATCATCAGCAAGAACTCAATATCCTGCCTTTTGAAAAATTTTAGCCATGTATAAATCCAGAGGAAGTGAATATTTTTCCTCTCTCTGAGATGCAGTTTTCCTCTCCCACACCCTTTGCAGAATGAGGAACTGTTATTGGTTCAGAAAATACTATTGCACTTTGCTGAAAACCTCCCATTGTCTGAAAAAAGCAAAAAACAAATCCATGAATAGTTTTATGGCTTATTATACTGGCTAGTTACTGTATAGATCATTATTATAATAAATAATTTATTAAATAAGTAATTTCACCACTGACTTTTCAGTTTTTGCACATATAGGTGTTTTTCATGATCTAGCTGCTAGGTAATAACCTCATAGAACTGAAATTCTGTTTTAAAGAGAAATATTTGAAGAGATCCTGACATTAATGCTCTGGATACTTCAAGCAAGGTTTCTGGTGCTATTTTAAGATGATGACTGTTTTCAGGAAATAGATCAAATAATTCCCTTTTCCTCTCTGAAAAGGAATTCATGCCATCCAACTATTTGTGCAATTTGGACCAGAAGCACCACCAAGCAGTGGAGGCAGCCTGTCTTCCCCTAATCATATATATGTCATCATTAGAGGCTGCATGGATAAACTGCTTGTTTGGGCAGCTCCAGAGTTCCTACAACCTGGCTGGCTAAAGGTAAGTAGTCTGTGTTATGTTAGAAGTCCATAGTATTTTAGAGACAGTGTTTGGACAGACAAGTGGCAGAAGGATATAGTTACTGTCCTGTTTCAACCATATCAGTAATATGAGATAATTATATGATGGGCTGTGTTTCCTCAGTTGTGTTATCTGCTACAGTAAAATGTGATTTAAAAAATTGCCCTCAGATTACCGCTTTGCTGCAGGTTTTCTGCTGTTCACTTAACTGCTGGGTTTTTGGTTTTGTTTTTGTTTGGATATTTTGTGGGTTGTAGGTTTTTTTTTTGTTCTTGGGTTTTTGGTTTGTTTGTTTTTGGTTTTTGCTTTTTTTTTATGTAGGAATGGTTTGAAAATTTCATTCTAATAACAAACACTTGAACTTCAAAAGCCTGCCTCCCTAATGGCTTGAGTCAATGTTTTCTAAGTGGTAGTCTTTCTAAACCTTTCAGCTGGAATTGGATTGAATCATATGTTAGGGTATATGTTTTATTGCCCTCATGTTATGATGTTAATATTCTTTTAAGAATTGTATATTTTTAATATTAATTTGTCTGAATTCATCAGTAAAAAATAATTTTTGTACCAGTCATTCCATGTAGACTAAAGGGCAATGTTCTCCTTAACTTGTTCTTGAAGAGAGACTACAGTTCTTCTGTGAAGGACCTTTTCACTTGACAGAGGTAAAGGCATGTTCCATAAGAAAAAATTTTCTTTATTCCAGAAAAGATGAAAAAGAAAACTGTTTCCTTTATCAGCCTTTTAATACCAAATGTGATTACCTTTTTGATCTGCACAGTTAATCAAGACAGAACTGTAGGTATTCTTTGTGTCTAATCAAAATTCCTATATTTTTGTTACAGATGACCACAATATTGCTGTTCTCTAGATGCATAGATCTTATATATAGTTTTATATATATATATATCTATATAAAATTATATCTTTTTAGTGGTTATATTTTATAGGACTTTTCTGCTAGGTGCTGAACATTGGTGTCCTAAATGTTGTTCAGAATTATGTAGAATAAAAAGGCACTCCTCAATCCCAGATAACAAAAAGAATTTGAAAAGTACTCAGCAAAACTGCTAGTGATCTTAGTGCACCTAATTCTTGCCTGCTGAGGATTTGGGGTACTTTAGGATAGATTAGCCCAAAAATTGTATTTTCTTGATGTTTTCTAAAAAAATAAACTGAAGTAGTAACAAAATAAAAGTGAAATAAGAGGTCAGAAAAGTGCTTACAAAAACTCAATAAAAACCAGAATAGTCAAAAATAAGTTGAGAATTCACAGATGAAATGCATTTTTAAAGAATAAGTGGAATCCTCAAAAATGAGATAAATGAAATGAAAATTCATTATCACCTAACTGAATTAGTCTCATGCAAGACATAGGAAAGCATTTCAGATTTCCTGTCATCAGCATGGCTGTACATTCATGCATAGGTTTTTTTGTTTTGTTTTGTTTTTGTTTTGGTTTTTTTTTTTTAATCTACAGTAAGAACTAGACAATTCTGCTGCAAGGCTCCTGACAGAAAAGGCATTCTGCATTCTTCACTTATTTGTCAGCAGTCCAGCACATCTGAACTATGGCCAACATCCAAAGGTATGAGAAAAATGGATTAAAGAGTCTGGGTTTTATGAAACCATACTGTGTCATCAGTACATCATCACTGTAATAAATACTGGACAGAACAACCTTGCAATTATTAGAGCCATATTTTTAGTGAACTTATACAGATGTTACAGTTTGAAACCTGCTACCACAGCTTTGACTCATGGCTATTATTACTGCTTTCCTTTCCTACTCTCTGTGAGACAAATGCACAGAAATTCAGCCATGCAATGCCTCAAACTGCAAAATAAGGTTTCCTGTATTAAAAGATGTGTCAATTTAACTTATATTACTTGAAAAATAGCTTTAGTATGCATATGAAGAGCCTGTATGGGTACATGTGTTTAAATTTCAGACTTGTTTACACCAATTAACTCTAAATAAATAAAGAATGAAGCTAATGAACCTTCGTACCTGTCACATTGTGACTAGATTAAGAATATACCCAAGAGCACTGTCCTTTTTGAAGTCATGGCATAAACTTTATGGAGATTGTCTCAATTCTGACTAGAGATGAGGAATTAAGTTATACTTTAACAGCTTTTCTGGCACATTTTCCCACTTACTACATACCTAACATTAACTACCTATACTGATGAACTACTAGATTTTGTTCAGCAAAATTGAAATTATCTTTTTTTTTTTTTTTACTAGATTAAAAATAAAGGGTCAGGCTGTTAAGACAGAATGGAAACATGATGTCTAGCTCCTTCCAGAATCCAAAATGCACCCAGCATGTACAGATAGTAAAGAAAGAGATGGGCCATGCTTTGAAGGCCACAAAGCAAATTTTTCACTTCCTTGCACATGGTCATACTCTTTTCATGTGGTTCCAGGCTTGTGTTCATCATGCTGGGGACTCAGACCAGAGTCTCTTTGCCCTAAAGTTGTCCTGTTTTACAGTTGTTCTTTTCCCTACATCAAATGCTAAAGCTGGTCTCCTGTCCAGGGAGCCTGTTGCCTTTCTATGTGTTCCTCTGTGAAGGCTGGATTGACAGAAAAACTACTCAGCGTCTGCCTATTTCAAAGAAGGAGAGATATGCATATTTTCCATTTCTTCAGAAGTATTTGGGGAAAATGCAATGAGAGTTGTTTGTTTTCTGTGTTCCAGAGATATTGCTTGTAAGAAGATAATGATCCGATTTATTTTATGTATTCATCCAGAAGATTGAGAGTTTGAGAAATCCACCTTTGAGCTGAAAACTCAAGTCACTCATTAGCTAATTTTCTGTAAGCCAATTGGTTGTAGTCAAAATAAGTTTTCCATTACTTTGTCATCCAATACCATTTCCAGAGCTACTTGCTAATCTAATTGACAGCAGTATAATGACTACAAGAATCACCACATTTCAACAGTTCAATTTTTAGCTCATGGTTCCCTTTCCTTTTTCCCCTTGGGCTTATCTATTTTTTTGACATGTGAAGATCTGAGGTCTTCAATTTTACTTTAAGAGACAATCTTCAATATTCATCAAAGTAAAACAATATGTCATATCTTTCAATCTGACAACATCATTCCTTTTTCTGTCTGCTGAAAATAAACTCTTTAAAGATTCAGTTCTTACTGGCTCATGATATGCAGTCAGTCACTTCAGCAGAGCAATGATCTTTTCACCAAGCCTTAAGTAACTTGGCACCGACACCCTTCAGTGCATATACTCTAAGATGCCATGAGAAAAATAATCAGATGTAAACTTCCCAGCTAGAATTGTTAGCTGTCTAAAATGTAACAGGTAAGTTAAAAAAATATTTGGCATAATTTTTAAGGGAGTTCAGCACCCTAAAATATCAGGCTATATGTTGGCTTTTGTGTTATTTAATAGGTCGTTAGGTAAACCCATGAAAATAAAAATGGAGGCAGCATTGAAAGAAGCAGTAACAAGATCTAGATTGTGCCTATTATACATCAGCTAGCTCTTTTGTTTTCATTCCAGGCAAGAAGCCTGATAAAGAAAATATTGCTAGGTTTTTGTAACTGTAATCAACAGGCTCAGTTCATAAGCTACAAGTGTAAAGGCAAAATTCCTGGATAAAATCAAATTTCTTCTCCTGAATTTCTGTTAGGTTTTGGGGCAAAGTCTCCTAAGCCTGGTACAGCAGCATCATATTTTTTGCTTAGCTTTCTTTTTTTCATGCAAAACATTGGACTACAAGGAAAATAAAAGATCACTGCATTTTTTCAGACAAAGATGTTCAGTTGTGTTCATTGCTTCCATCTTCCTCAATATCTGGTACTGAAAATGAGTCTGTCATATCAGGTTTCATTTCAGATAATAAGGGAAGTTAAAAATTAACTGGTGCTCCTGCACTCACAGAATCCAACCTTTGTCAAGCAGCAGTTTCCTGTATATTAATAGATTTGAAATTATTCAGGAAATTGGTTGAAAATGACAGAGTCACTGAACATTATTTTAATGTCAAATGACTCGAACAATTCTGTTGGAGTCATCCAGAACACAGAGGTCGATGCTGCACTGCAGCATGGCAGCTGGTGTGCCTCAGGAGCTGCAGACAGTCTACTCCAGTTTGAAACAACTTTTAACTGGCAAAGATAAAATGGAACACAGGAAGAAAATCTTTTTCAAAAAAGCTATAGTAATATCGTGCTAGTATATCCTTCATGGTCTTTCAAATTCAAAGTGTGGCAGGGCAGTGATCTGACTGCTGGGTTTAAGTCTATACTTAAAAAAAAAAAAAAAAGAGAAAAGAGAGAGTAATAAAAGATGATTAGCCATCAACATAAATATGGAGTGATATTAATATTATAAAAAGTTTTTGTGACCATGCCTACTCCCACAGTTTATATTTCAAATTTACTGATAGTAACTGAGACACAAATTTATCAGCTCCATTATTAGTTTTAATTCTGCCATATGAATTGACCAGTAATTAACTCTGAAGAAGTAGGAAATGTAACAGCCTCATATACCAACATGTGGATTTCATCTTCTGAAAAACTGAATCCATTCTGATGGTTTTCCAATGAAAAATAACATAAATAGGAACTCAAATAATGAATTCATAGATGGACCTAAGTTTGTATAAGTAGTAACACCCATATTTCAAATCACTTTTCCTAAACTAGAAGAGAACTAAGAGGCTTGTGTGAAGTAAGAACCATATGCATCTTGAGTTATATTTCATGAGGTAAAAATTATTGTACTTTCATTCTGACACCAATAAATGTGTCTTTCATGTTGTTTTACTTTACACAGATGATATCAGAGAAATCTTCTCTTTATACACATTATGTTTTCTGAGTTACCTGGCCATACAGTTTAGCAGGTGTTCAGAGCTCAGCCCGTATAATTTAAATGTCATGGCCAAATTGTTGACATCTTGAATTTTTTTATCACCTCAGCAGATCACTTTCAATAATACAATTGCTGCTGGATGATCCTTACAAAGAGATTACTGTCAGACTGAAATGTGAATGTATATAATCCCATAGGTTTCTGAGAAAAGTAGTGGAACATTTACTTGTGGAACTGGGCAATCTTCCTAATGCTGAGAGAGAGATCCTAAATCCTGGAAATGCAGAGAAAATGATGTGATTTTTTGTCCAGACTCACTGCTTTGCTCACCAGTGGAAAAATATTGCTACTCTAATGTTGTTTATTAGCCTTAAGTTTGCCTCCACAACAGGAAGTGAGGATGCAGTTGCCCCCTTTATGAAACATTAAAGCATCATTTAGCTTTGTCTAAAACTCTGCCTGGTTTTGGAAACTCATTTTCCTTGGTCTGTAATTAAATAAGAAGTTTTTGTGGCAATGTATTCTAGCTACACCATGGTACATTTACATGCCATTGTTTTACATATTATTTATAACGTACTCTGGCAATCACTTTGAATTCTTCGTTTTCCTCTGCTCTCCTCCCAGTAGTTTTGCATGTTTAAAAATAAGCAGTGAGTCTACATCTCAAGACAGCTGCTGGACTTAGGAACACCAGGGCTACTGCAATGGTCACATCTTTTTTATTCCAAGCAGATGCCCTATGCAGAGTGAAAGGAAAACAGAGTAGATTAGTGGAAGACATAAAAAATACCTATTATATCCAGCACTTCTACCATTATAAAAAAGAATACCTTCACTTAGATTTGCAGCTGGTAACAACTGGCAAAACTGATGAGAATTCCTCCCTCTTGAACAATTTCTTTGTAGCATGATCTCAGATATTCAAATTACTTGATTTTAAAGCAACTGTTTAAAATATCACTTATATGGGGTATTTTAATACCACTTGCAGCCCACAGACCTGGGTGATCCCAACAGGACTGAAGCAAGATTCCTAAAAGCCACAGGGATCCTGGGCAGGGGGATGTGTACCAGTGACTCAGCATAGGATACCTTGGTTAAGCTTCCTGTGTTCAAGTTTGCCCAGGTAGAAGACTGAGCAGATCAAAAAAAAGGATGAGGACCTCCACTAAGTTTTGTGTTGGAACTGAACATTCAGCCTGCATATTATAAATACTTGATTTTTTTTAAAATTTATTTTGACTCAGAGTAGAACTAAATACAATCTATATTACTTGTTTCATTTGTGAATGAACTTTATTTTAAATTTGCCATAACTTCTTCTTCCACCTGCCCCCATCACCATTATTTCAGTCAGAAGAATTTGGAAGAAAACTGCTGTACATGGCAATCACAGCAAAAATACTGCTGCTTCAATATCTTGGAAGCTGAGATGTTCCTTTAAGTCACTGAAGCATTCACAAGGCAGAATTTACATGACAAACAGGATCTGATCTTTCAAAGTCAAGATAAAAATATACATTATATAAAAACAGTATCTTAAAATAGGTCTTGTATAAAAGACTGTAATTACTGGCCTAGGACAATATACTTGAAGATGCAATGTAGGCTAGGCTAAGACTCTTTTTAAAATTTGATATGGGCAATTCATGCTCAGAATTCACATGTCCATGCCATATTTCATATATGCAAACTGTGTCCTTTGTATCAATGGGAAATATCAATCAAAGCAGTCAGCTATAAATCCCCCCCCAGAGATACAATGGTCCATCTGCATGTACTGTATTCTTTTATCTTAAGTAATATTTGAGAAAGGTGTGTTGAATTCATATTATTGCTGTACAATTTCTATTTAGCATTTATGCTCTAACATTGCCTAGAAGGCATAATCCAGATTAGAGACTGATGTAAAACACTGATAACTGTGGTTAAAAAAAAAAAAAAAAAAAAAAAAAGAGTAGATGATCCTGAAGCTAAATACTTTTTAAGGCAAAGAAAGCCCCCAAAAGACCCACGGAAGTGAGCAGTCTGCTCCAAAATGCTCAGTGTTCACTACATTTTACTGTATCAGATCAAGATTTTTCTCTGCTTATTCCTGGGAAACACACCATTCCTCCTGTTCACATTCTCACAAAATGACAGATCCCTCTCCCAACATTGCATGTCTAGTAAAGTGCACATACACTGCTTGTAAAGAAACAAATCCTAGTACCATAGGTACCCCAGAAGAACTTTGAACAGAGCTCATTCACTAGGAGATTGAGGATCTGAGAACTACTGCTTTTCCTTCCCTAGGAGAACTTCCCCTCTTTCTCAGTTATATTATTTACTCATATTTCTAGTATTTTTCCCATAACATTTAATTTTTTTCCACTGAGGTCTTGCACTAAACTTAAGAATTCAAATTAAGTAGAATCAACATACAAAAATTCTATAACACAAATCTGTTCTCGAACTTTCTTTCACACAAGGTTTTCTTTAATTTTAAATTCCCTTGACATCTGATAGGGAATGCAAAGTGATCCCGGATGCTGCAGAAACAAGAATTTTAAAGAAACATTAAAACTGCCACAGTTGCAGTTCAGAGTATGTGATTTCTGCTTACTTTGTTACAGATAAAGTCAAACATTTTATATGAAAGAAAATCTATGCTCTCAGTTTGCAGCACATCAATAACTCTGTAACCTCACACAGCTGAAGGCCATGGAATAATGTGGCTGCTCTCAGCTTGCTGTTCAAACATTTTTTTAAACATCTGCTTCTCTGTGCAGGAGTTAAAAATTATTATAAGCTTACAGCAAACAGGTGTAGTATGTTAGATATAGTCAGCCAAGATACACAGCTTGAATTCAACACACCTTAGAGACAGCCACAAGAAAGGTAAAAAACCCCAACTTTTATGTTGTGGAAGAAATTGGCTACATTATTTACATCTTTAAATGCTTACAGATATCCTTACTGAGGGGTGCCACAGATAACAGTTGATAGAGACAAAGGCCTGAATAACAAGTGACAACTTGGATTACAAAGTTTGCGCTACCTTTTTTTTTGTCAAAACTTATATTTTCTACAATAAAATTTGCAACACTGGACGACTAAACTCTTATGACTGTCACTATCTCTGCAATGAAAATCTCATTTTGGTCCTTTTGCATATATGAAAGATGAAAGATTAACTTTTTTGAAAACAAAAAAGGGGGGCAAAAATCAGAATCATAAACTCTAGGGAGTGTACTCACTATCTCTTTCCACAAGTTAGTTGAAATTGTCTCCTATGCTGAAACAAAGTCACTCTTTGAAGCCACCTATCAGGTCCTCCAGGAGGTACAGGTTGTATCTGTATATCATTAAATTTAAGCATTTTTAGGAAGAATAAGCAATTTAAGAAAGAATTTAAGCATCAGACCTCTGTT
This sequence comes from Agelaius phoeniceus, assembly GCF_051311805.1. Classification (NCBI taxonomy): domain Eukaryota; kingdom Metazoa; phylum Chordata; class Aves; order Passeriformes; family Icteridae; genus Agelaius; species Agelaius phoeniceus. The sequence continues at coordinate 60,261,814 of NC_135267.1, forward strand.
CGTCCTTACATCTGGCTCTTTATATTATTTCTGGTGAGTGTTTGTGGGTGTACTTGTGTGTCAAAGGATTCAAAGACTATGAATATGTATGATAAGGAAGGGCTGAACAAACGTTAAAAGCCATACTCTTGGTCTGAGAATATTGTGTAAATTTTTCACAGAGTCCCAAATGCTCAACCCAGGAAAACCATATTGAAGTTGTCCAAAAGAGTGTTACAACCTTGACCTTGTGGGCCTCTATGTACATGAGACCTCCCAATGATATATACAGTACTGTGTGCTGGCAGATCAAAAGCAGTGGTAAACAGTTTAGGGGATTGCAAGGAACAACTGAAAAATCAAAAAGTTTTGTAAGGAAAGAAAATGCATTTCAAAAAATGTACTTCTGTATATTTGCTTACTTTAATCATTGTGTCAGATTTACATCAGTGTAAGTATGAAAGGCCATAATGATTCTGAATCAGAATCTTAGCTACTGGTAAGAACCCTGAAATCCAAGACATGCTTTCACCAGTGATTGCATTGATATATTAACCTAAAAGAAATTTTATCATTGCCAGGTATCTGAAGAATATTAAATATTAAAACATTTCCCATATAGGAATAAATTGTAATGTCAAGCTGTGTGACAAGAGAGAAAAGAACACCTGGACATAAAAAAAAATGTTTGAAGTGCATTGTATTTTAATGTTTCAAACATTTCCTACCAGTATTACTTTCTTGTGATGTTTGTCTGTGTCATGGTTTGACCCATGACAATGCCAGTGCTCCCATGAAAATACGTGTAACTTTACTGCATGAGAATGAAAATCCAAGAGAATTTCATGGCTCCATTTCTAGTTTACTTTCTACTCCAGTCCCAAATATTGTCTGAATACTTCACTGGTTGGAAAAAAGCAGAAAACATCTCAACTTCTAGACTTGTATCTTGTCCTTCCTCCATTGTAATAGTAAATACTTTGAGTTTGGGTATTGGAATGAGCATCAAATTGAGACAAAATTCAGACACAGTCTGGCAGTAGTCCTTGTGGAAGCAAATTTCATCATGGATCATGTGTCTGGCTGCTCTGGCTGCTGCAGATGTGTGTCTTGGGATATCCCCAAAGCAAGATCCAGGCTGCTGCTGGCATGTTATAGATGGGATACTCAGTGGTAATGCTTCAGTTTAGGAATTCCCAAGGGGCACTCACCAGCCCTGTGTTTTGAAGTGCTTTGTTGTAGACAAGACTAGATGTCTTTGTGAGTTAGAAGACAAAGTGTTTGCCTTGACAGATTGAAGATAACAAGAACAAAACACTTCTCACCCCTGTTCCTCCCAGAACCTTAGAGAGCAAAATTCAAGACTCTATGTTAGATTGAAAAAGGAAAAATGAAAAGCTTTTCACATGACTGCCCAAGCTGAGATCTCTTTTCCAGTATGTACAGTCACAGAGGGAATGTGTAGGCACTTTATTTATTCTTTTGTACAGAGCTTTTCATGATAAAATCCCATCTTTGAAGAAGGTGATAAGAAAATGTACAGATATAATAAAACCAATTTTAAAGAAAAATTCATATATGGTTTTAATATATATTATTGTTCTCAACTCAGCAAGTTTTCATGCAGAAAATTTTATCAGTTTTAAAGGAAAAGACTGAGTGGAAAGGATCACAAATTGATTTTAAATGGTTGAAAGAACAAAAGCTACTGGGTGGCCAGCTTTTTTATTTTTTTAAGCATACTGTGAATCAGGCAAGATCTAAAAATAAGAAAGATCTAGCTAAATGCAAAACACATACTGTGTTCATGAGACGACTCTCAAAATGAAATACAATAAAATTATCAGCCAGTAATGAAATAAAGAAAAGAAATATAGATCTGTGCCTGCTGTTCAGAATGTGAGAAATTCAATCATGACTTGGCTAAGTGAAAAAATATATCGAATTCCTCCAGAGGACATTGTGTATAAACAGTTAAAGGAATCACATCTGCAGTGTTCTACTATACATTTTTCCAGATAAAAGTAGTATAGCATATATTTACTGTGATGCTGTAATAATGAGTGCAATTCGTGAACTAGCTGTTTCTGAAGTTGGATATGACTAGAATACCCTTTTGGCTTGCAAGTGAAATGTTAGTACAATTAAAGGCCTCAAGTAGTTCAAAGTTCACTTGAACAATCTCATTAACATTGAGAGTTCACCTTTGATATGAAAGGACCAAGTCTAGAACATATTCATGATAATAACATATTGTTACTAACGCACTAGCAATTTTTTTTTTTTTTAAAAGCACCCTTTAGAAACCAAGGTTCATCTGGGTTTTTGTTGAACTCTAGCATTTTTTACATCAAAGGCCCAATGAGGTGCCAAACATTCATAACTGAGACCAAGAGAGGGTTTTGCTACCTGAGAAAATATGGGATTGAAGTTCTAACACTTCTTCTCTGAAGGATTATATGGGGAAGTGTCACAGTTACGGTTATTTGGGGGGGTTATGTCTTCTGTTTATATCAAGAGCACAACCAGATAGGTGCAACTTTAGGTAATACTGCCTGATGAGAGCAGGAAAGGAATTGCATGCAGCCTGTTCTGGTTCCTGCACAATGCAAAAAACCTTGTGGCAATGACAAATAAATTCAATAAACCAAATAACATTTGACTTCAGAGTCTCAAAACCAGTTTCTGCAAAGTAAAAATGTTGGTTTTATGTCCCTCTCTGTCTGCAGTGCATAAAGCAAAATGATTAAAACAGAAATGGGTTTCATACTCAGCCTGCACCCTACTATTTCCTGGCCAGTATCTCCAAGCTTTGTCCACCCAGTTCCTTTCCTCCCTGCCCTTGTGAGTCTGGCTGCAAACTGCTGCAGCCTTTCCCTTGCTCCTGGTGACTGCCAGTGTGTTTTAAACCCACTCACTCTCACTTCTGCTAACCTCAGCATCTGTAAGATTTTAGAATTTATTTTGTTTCTAAATTAAGGGATGATGAGGCTGCAGGCCACTAGCTTGTTTGGACACAGGTTATTTTGCTTCTGTCTCCTTTATTCTCCAGTGCCACTTGAGGATAAATAGCAGCTCTTCTTTGTTCTTTGAAGGACCTGATATTTGCAGTGGTTTTGTTTCCTGCTGTTTTTCCCTAAGAGCTTCCTCTGATTTAGCTCCACGCATTCAGGCTGGATAATAGCAAGGCAGTTTGAAGTCTGCATTTTTGTAGTAAACAAAGCAGATATCATCTTTATTCTGCATGATATAGAACAAAGCAAAAAACTAATAAATGCCTAATTGCTCCTTGTATTTCTAACCTTTGACATGGCTTACTCAGATTTTGAACCAAACAGGAGGAAAAACAGTAAGTGGAGTTTCATTTTGAAAAAAACCTTCATTCAGTTTGTATAGATATTTGTTTTTCTGGTGTATTCATGTTCATTAAAAAGCATATTTTCTATATCGTTCACTAAGCAAATAAAATAAAGACTGTTGACCCCACGATGTTCTGCAGATGCAAGAAGGAGATGAAATCACACCTCCTCAGTTTTTTTGTAATTCAATTCTTCCCCTGAGAAAGGACCTAGGTACTCAGCTATTAATGTTACACATAAATGAAAGAAGGTTTTCATTACCATCCACACCAGCATCCATAGAATTGTGTATATTGTTTTTCTTTTAGAAATTTTGTTGGTATTTGTTTTAGTGATTAAATATCATATTTTCTCAACAATCCACAGGGGGAAATGAAGGAATCTGAGAAGGAACCAGGAAATAGAAAAATAAAATAAAATAAAATAAAATAAAATAAAATAAAATAAAATAAAATAATTTATTAGTTGCTTCTGACTGGCAAAGAGGAGATCATGGCTCTGATTACTCTAACTATTCTTCTAGTTAAGTATATAATAGAATTATCAAAAAAGATCAGACGAAAATGTGCTAAAAACTTATTTCAGAAAGAGTGTCCATGTCAGAAAGAGCATTGACATTAACTGTAACAGAAACAAGTCCAAAGCTGGTAAATTCCTACTGTGTCTTTCTAACAGCCTTCATCTGCAACTACCTTCAGGACTGACCTAACACACCCAAGATGAAATGGCGGGACTATAAAGCAAAGACCAAACCTTAGAATATTGTCATGATTTTCTGTTCTATGTGTCAAATCTTGCTGCTGAGAGACACTGTAAGAAAAATTACATGTATGCACAAACATCTACATGCTACTTTTGTCTGTTAGAATGCGAAACAAGACATGGAAGGATGAGTTTTCTTGGATTGTAGAGTTTGTAATTAGATTACATAGAAATAGTGTAACAAATTGTAACAGCTAAATAATCATCAAGAAGGCAGATGGACAAGGGGTGCATCCAGAGTGTGGTGGGATTATCAAGGAATCAACCACAACCAAAATTTTTAAAGTTGATTGAATTGGAGTTACAAGGCACCTTGTGACATCTGATCACCCTAAGATGGACTGGACAGCCAACCCAGGAAAGTGCTGGTCAGGAGTTTTCCGTGTTTGCATATTTCATCTAGGTCCCAGACCTGTTATTTTACTTTAAAATTTGCCTTGGCAGATGTACTCTGTCTGCTCTTTTTTCAGGTTAACAGTATTATACCTAAACTCCTAGCATATAATGAAGAAGTTAGTTGCAACAGGAATGGGAAAAAATGCTAAAGACCAGTCTTGATACCCCTAACTATACATTGTTGCAACCTGAGAGACTTTGGAGTGCTCCTTTTCATTTCTTTGAGACAAAATATGGATTCAAAGTCGGTGAAGGTACATTAGTCTATGTCAGATGAGTATCTGACTTACTTTCTGTCTATGGAAAACCATAGAGTCTCCTGTCCCCCTTTCAGATCCTCTCTTTCCCAGCATGGCAAGGCCCAGCTGGTAAGATGACAAGGCAAGAAAGAGAAAACCTGCCATAATTTTTTTTTAGGAAGACCTTATGAAATTAAGAACTAATACTAAAAGGAAGTCGTAAATTCTGGGTAAATAGATTTATGCTTGCTCTCGTGATGCTTTCATGATTAGGTGAGTGGTGTCTTCTCTCCCAGAATGGACATTTAGCCTTCCATCTTTTAGAAATAAAAAGAAACAAAACCAAAAGGCAGCTTATATGGGAAGTCCTTCTTAAAGAAAAAAAAAAAATAGAGAAAAATAAAAAAAGAGAGAAGTAATTTTAAAGCTATTTTTTATTTGGGAAAACAAAACAAAGGACCCCAAAACTGACCCCTGGTTTTCAAAGGTGCTTTGTTACTTATTACATTAATCTGCTCACTATATTAATTAATTTGTCTTCTCTGATGAGCAGAGAGAACATGAACTCAGAAAAGATGCTGAAAAGTAATTGCTTGCAAATATATTGCCTGCATTGAAGAGCACAGATATAACAGCTGCTTCCCTCACCCTCAGTTTGTGCAGTCTCGCAGCAAGATGACTACAGGATATGAGGTAAATGTTGGATATAAACTGCAACTCCTTTTAGTGAAATACAGGGGACTACAATTTGGTATGAAATATGAGCTGGTAAAGGAGATCAGGTGCTGGTGAAGAATGATCACCCAAGATCTAACTACCATTGACCTCACTTAGTGGTTCAACAGCTACAAATATTAAGTATTAGTCAACCTACTACAGTAAACTCCTTTAACAACAGTAGGAATTATATCTAAAACCAAAGCATTAGTTTCTTAGCTTTTCTGAAGTATGTTTTACTATCCAAACAATTTTACACTGGAGGAATTAAGTTTGAAAAAAGACCAGTATCTTCAAATACATATTCTGAAACCCTGTTAAGATCCATCCAGTTGATAACTGGCAGGCACTGCCCAACTGATAGGCACTGTCCCATTTTCTGCTGTCTGCAGTTAAAGGGTCTGCTATGAGACAGAAAAACTGGAAGACTGAGACCCAAGGTTAACAAGATGCATTGAACTTGCAATTTTATTTGTCATGCTACTGTAAAGTGAGACTTCCCAAGCACACTTCTCTCAAGTGACTTAGAACAGGGATGGTAGCAGCCCCTCTGAACTCTGTGAGCAGCTGCCTGCTTGGGTAGGACGAGATGCAGCTCCTGGCTGATCTCCTCCCAGTATTTGTTTCAAGTAGCTCTCTAGGATTCCTCTTGAATCCTCTGTATGTGCTATAATCTCCACGTACCACTATTTCCAGTTTAATATATTTTAATCTCCTATGACACCTGAAAGTCAGTTTTTGCTTTTTGCAAACAATTAATGATGCTTTGTCACCAGGATAAACTAAAACATTGCAAGTGACTGTAACTGGATTTCCAGGTAAAGATGGACGTAAACATGACTTTAAACCTTTTAGGGACTCCATGGTATCATGAATGATTATTTTTAAAATGGAATAAATATATATAGATAATTAAATGTCTGGGGACTGTGACTACAAGAGTGGTTATTTTATTGCCAGAGGTCATCTAAATAGACAACTAAAAGATTGTCCCCCAAATCTTAGTGAACTTCTCAGCATTTGGTTTTCATTTCTTAAATATATATGGATTTTGAGGAAGATTTTTTTTCTGGAATATTTAAGAAGATATTTCCACTGTAAAAGCATGCTTGCCAGTTCAACTTATCTCTAGAGAAAATTTAAGATCTTCATGGTGAAATCTTCATGAATGCAACAGAGCATTTTTACATTAATTTCCTCTTACCCGTTTTCCATGCTCTCTTACTGGCTTAACACGATCAAGCCTTAATAAAAAAATTAGTTTAAGTTTTCAAAGCTAGAAGTGACAAAAGTATCAAACTCAATCATACAGATCTAATTTATTTAATTACTTTTTACCTTACATTAACATTTGTTGCATGCAGTAACGACAGAGTATTGTTACTACAGTAGTTTTCAAATTCATCCTCTAATAGAGGATGCCAGGAAAGAGAATAACACCAGTATGACTCATGGGGAGGATTATAATAACCTTTTGGATTAAGACCAAGTTTGAAAAGGGATGATGTTTTCCAGGGTTTATTTTCATTTTCTTTGGATGCTGGTAGGTTGAAATTGACAAGTTGAGCACATATTGGTCAGAAAACCTTTGCCAACCAATCTTTCTGCTGATTTTAAAATGTACACATAACCTTTCTGCCATGTGTCAGCAGCAACAAAGGCCACAGTTAATTAGTGAGAGTTTACTCCCAAAGACTGAAGAAAGCTGTCAGCTTTCTTGCATGATTCAATAAAAACCTCTTCTCACCTGCCAATATGCAGATGCTGTACTACAATTTTTTAAGTAGTCAGGTGAACAAAATCTGTACAGACACAAACAGTATATTTGATAAGAAAAATTTAGACCTCTAGATGCTCCAGGAGAGCATCTACTCCAGACCTGTGCACTGGAACAGCATCATATCTGCACAGAGATTGTAACACTTTGGAGGAACTGTCTTTGGCAGAAGGCACTAATTCAGTCTGTATGGGCAGTAAATGGCCACACATGCCTTGCTGTCCACAGCAAAACTTCCATTAAATCCTTAGGAGATGAGCTGGAAGGACCTTTTATGTCTTGTGAGAGATTTGCCTCTTTTGGCCCACAGGGGTTTTAGGTTTCCAGTTCAATTTATTCAGCTTTGCCATTGTGCAGGAAGTGGCTGTTTGAGGAACTGCCTGACAGGCCAGAGTACTGCAGGAAATGGGGTCAGCCATCAGCAAGGCCCTTGGGCAGAAACTCAGAGCTGGAAAAACTTCAAAAAAGTTTATTTTTTCATGTGCAATAAAAGATTATTTTATCCCCTTCCTTCTCCTGTCATCATCCCTCTGCTTTCCAACCCAGTCCTCAAGTTTCACTTGTTCAATCATTTCTTTGCAGCCAGTTTCCAAGAATGTAGCAATTATTTTGCATGATGGATGTAATGGTAGAACATTGAACAGTGTGAAGTGGGCTGTCAACAAGATACTGCTCTGAAACATTAGAGACAAAAATGTCAAGAAAAGGTGCATACTCAGTAGATATATTTATAAATTAAATTAATATGATTGCCAACTGAGAGAAGTAATCAAAATCAATATTACAGACAATTTTTTTGTCAAAGGTTTAAACTTATCAAATTGAAAATTTGTAACATAAAAAACTTCAAATATTTGTAGGTTTTAAATTTGCAGTGTTTCACCAGGCATGCCACCCCAAATATTTCAGGAAACAACAGTAAAGAAAAAAAAGGGAAAAAAATGAAATAATTTTAATTTTTAAAAATGAAAAAAATGCTGTGATTCCAGTAAGTTCAAGAATGTGTTGTAAGGCAAAAGGATACAATCAGCACAATATACAAGTGTGCTTGCACAGCACGTGTGCTCCATGACTCCCCACGGAGCACAGAGAATTTGTAGACATTGATGTTATTGGGGAAGGGGCCTCTATCTGCATGAGGCTGCACTTGGTCCAGCTGTTATACAAGATCTGCAACTGCCCAGCACCTCCTACTGTGACCTGCACATGCCTTCAGGAACCAGCTTGGCTTTCCTCTGTGCAGCTCTGCCATATCAGGTCCAGTACCCTACTGGGGAATTAAAGTCTGTGATTTGATATCTGTGACAGTTCAGATTAGGGCAGATATGTGACCCCAACTGAAAAGTGCATACAGCGATGAGGGCAAAAGAAGAGAAAAAGCAGAATAGATTCTTATTTTCAAGAAAAAAATCCAACTCTGCCCAGCTTTGGCAAGCATCCATTTATGTTTCTATTGCAGTACCTATTTTAAGTTGCTACTCCAAATAAAAAACACGATATATTGAAAACTGTCATATACCCAACCCACAAAAAGTTCTCTTTTCCAACTTCATTGCAGTATTTTTCCTCACACATCTCTTTCACCAGAGATATTCCCTTTTCTAAATATCTGAGTTCACTGACTGTAATTTAAATATCTCCAATCCTCATTAATTTGCAGATAGGAAATTAGGCCAGATCTGTATTCGTACTAATGTAAAAAATTGCCTTCAGGAAAATCAAAAGAATTTTAATGGCATGTCTTTACGTAAATAAAACAGTCATACAGTTCTTTTTTCCTGTTCTATTTTCATTGTGCTGGTGAAGGAGTGGGAATATACCCTTATAATCAAGCATGATTTATATAATATGCTAATTCATAAGTGGTGGCTCATCATCCGCAATGTGAACTTTGAGAACTCTGCAAAGAGTGCAATGAGGACAGGTTTTTCTCGTGGGTTTCCAGCACACTGCACAAAGAAGAGGGTTTCTCAAGTGTTTGCAGAGACAGTGTGCTGCCTCAAACACACAGGTCTGGCTTCCTTGCCTGTGCAGACAGGAATAGGTCTAATAATCTTATGAAACTCTCTTTAAAATTCACATTTACAGACCCTATGGATATTTGGTTATAATGTTTTCATAATACCTCTTTTCCTGGTACATACAGAGGAGAAAAAACAAATTTTTCATTTTTTGTGGATAAATAATTCTTTAAACCCAAACTGAATACAGCAGGTGAGGACTCAACAATTCAAAACTCAAAAGCTCAGTATTTAGGATACAGAATTACTGAGTAGCCTGATGTTACAGCTCATCATTTGTTAAAAGTGCAGAGGTGTCATTATGACACAGTATAAAATGGCAGACAGCATTTAGGCAAATGCATTCTGCCCCTGGTCACACTACAGAGTGATGCATCCTGCACTAAGCTGTTCACCTGGGGCCAGCTGGATATCTTTCCATGCTCCACCAGTCATTGACTGCTTATGCACTGACTGTGGTGGGACCTTGGGCACACACAGACACTTGGACTGATGTGACATAATTCTGAGGTTCTCCAAGTCTTGCTAAAGTGAGGCAGCCTGGCTCCCTCTGCCTCATTTTCCTTATCTTTGAATGAAGACATCAGGAGCTATGGTAAAGCACTGTTGTAGTCTAGCTCAATTAATATTTAAACTTGTCTCCACAGTAAATAATTTGGGTAAAACTATGTTCTTCTCTGCAAAACTATTCTTCACTGGAGAAATTCCCTCAGTCTCCTACCCTATAATTCAGTGCCTCAGCTGATGAGGTGAAGATGCATTTCTGAGGATTAGGCATGCTGCCTTCCCCATGCGGTACACAGCTCTTTACGTCCAGATTCTAATCTTGGAAAAATATTTTTTTCTAATCAGCTTTTGAATATCTTTACTACTGTAATAAGAATTACTGTTTCTGTGATGAAATACAGTAATACTTCCCAGTTCAATTTCCATTTTTATTTTGTTTTAAAAGAATTTTGAATTCTTTCCTGCTTAACTACAGCTATAATAATGAGAATATTTTCATCTTCACATTAGCCTCCATCTTCACATTATCAGTAGAAAGAAAATCTTTATGGTTCTATGCAATGTCCTGGAAAGAAATTTGACCCAGAAGTTGTGATCAAGACAGAAAAACATCATAATACTATGTTGCCTGTGTTGGTATCTTGCTAGAAAATTAATATACCACAGTTAAGTTGTAAAAATCTGTGTGTGACCTATCAAGACATAGTGATTATAAAGAGCTTCTGACTGGAAAATTTCCATCTTCTTATTGCTCCTTCAATTTAATTTCTAGTAGAAAGTTAAATAATTTACACAACTCAAAATTACAGGGTTTTTTAGCTTTCTTTTCAGTAAGTACCATGTCAGGCAAGTTGATTGCTTCTCATCCTTCCATATTAATCAAATTTCAGTGATTTTCAGGATGCTAAGATTACATTTTCTTTGACTGGATGATTCCAACTATTAAGAGATTCATCACTGCAAATTATGCATATGCAAGCAAAACAAAACTGGATGAAAACTACTAATGATTGAAGATATCTGTTCCAAAACAGATGTTTGAAAAACCATCAGCTTCATTCCCTGCCCCTTGTAGTGCTGTCCACAGCTTTTATAATCAGTGTCTGACATGTTGGCTTCCTGTATTATGTTTGTCTAGTATATACATGTTCTGGACAAGCACAAGAGTTTGGCTTTGCTGGGACAAAGTAAACAGATAACCAAACAAAAGGCTTCATCAGACTCTAAAAACTTTTGCTGTCCTCACAAATCTGTCTTGTTTTGCTAAAGAACAGGCCATTGTGTCAGACAAAGTTCAGTATCATGGTATTAAAATGATGGGACAATCTCTACATTTTACAAGTATTACTAAGTGTGTCTAAATGTTATTGGAAGCCTACAATTCAAACTTTGGGAGCATGTTTTTTTCCCTTTTCTTGCTTTTGTTTACTCTCTCCTCCAAAGCTAAGATCTTTGAAGTTAAAATGTTTCCCAAAGTAGCCAATACTTGCAGTTATTTTAAAATGAGCTGAAAAAACCCTAAAATTCTCCTGTGTCATTGAGTGTTACGCTGTTATTCCCAAGTATGATGAGAAAAATCCTGCTATATATGCATATAATTTTAATATTCAACCAGCTTAACTTTTGTCCCTCATGCTTAACTTTAGATTCCAAGCTGATACTACAAAAATGCTACTTTGTCAAAATTTAGTTCAGATGTTGCCTTGCAGTTTCTGACTGATGATAAACAGACAAATCCTTTCCTTTGTGTGGTGCATGCACATAAATATAGACAGACAAGTGTGTGAGATTAAACTTTTTAAACCATTTCCCACCTAAACCAACATAAAATGTGGAAAATTGATGTCCCTAAGGAATGTGGCACAGTTATAAGCAAATGGGAGGAAAACAGTTGCATTGCAACTGCAGAAATAGGCATCTCAACCTTAAGCTGCAACACTCCTTTTGCTTGCCACTTCAGAGATGTCAGATGGAGTAAAGCAACAGGCGATTATATCTTAATTTAGGAACTGCAAACGTGTAAGGATTATAAAGTTCTGTTTGCCATATTATGAAAAGCATTCTTTCCCCTCTGGATCTGTACTGCATTCAATGCTCTTGGGGAGTGTCAGGCAATTTGTAATTCCCAGATGTGTTAGGCGTGAAGTAGGTGCTGCAGTGCTCAACTTCAGCAAGATGGCAATGCTTTTAGGCAGAAAGAACAGCAGAATTTTTAGCATTTATGCATATTGATAAATTAAAACTTAGGCACTACAACATATCTAAGAGTGTTAAGCAGAAGATGGAATTTCTATTAATTCTTTTAGCATGGAATATTGTTCTTAACAGCCCTATGTATCTTAATATTTGCTTAAAACACTATCACTTATCTCTTTAAATCTGACATGTTACATAATATTTTCTTGTTTCAGAAAGAGTTTGGTAACACAAAATCGCATTTGATGCTTAAGGCAAAAATCTGACAACTACAGAAGGGTAGAAAATTTCCCCTATACCCTCCACCCCTTTAAACAGAACTAAGATATGGAAGTCCATTATCCACAAAGAAGCCACATATTGGTCCTCCATAGAGATTTTCAGAGCATGTGTGTGACCTGATGAGGGGGCAGTGGTCAGACACCATCAAAGAGACACAAAGCAGTGCCTGTAAAAGGGATCATAGACAAAGCAGACTCAATGGGATGGTGTCTGCACATTCTAAATAATACAAGACTGCCTGTGCTTCACATGCATATGTGTCTGTTGAGAAGCATTGTCAGGCAGACTTTGTCAACACCTTAAGAATCTGTCCACTGCAATTCATGATGTTCTTTTATTTCCATTTTACATGGGTCAGATTAGAAGCCTATTCTTTCCCCAGAAAGAGGATTCCAAATAAAACCAAAACCCATTAGGCTACTAAAGTAATTTTGTGAAATGCAGGAAGACTGATGATGCTACAATCTACATGATCTATCTTAGAGGCCAGGAAGAGTTTTCCACCCTGATTACACCCTGCAATTATAGAATCATAAAGTTTTGAAAATACATTTAGGAGTATCAGGTCGAATTGTCAACCTAGACCCACACCATGTTCACCATCAAACCATCTTCACTTTCATACAAGACCTTCAAGACTAAAACCAGAAGAAAAAGGCTAAGAGAAAAAAAAATCCTGTCTCTAAAAGCATAATTCAAGGCAAAAGAAAAATAAGAGGGCTTCTTCAATGATTGCACACCAAAGTTAAACCCAGTATATGGAAAAAAATAGAATTTGTCTGAGACAACTCAAGGTGCCATTATGAACAATTACCTTTATGTCATCTCACTGGAAAGTATCATGTGAGAAAAGTGATTTTTTTCACTGAACTGTAAAATGATATGTGCACTCACTGTTACTCTTCATTGTGGAAAATTATGTGTATTTTTACCCAATTACTTTCACAATCCAGCTGCAAACCTCTGAAATACTTATTCTTCAAGTGTTGGACAGATGTGTCCTTTATCAATAAATATGAAATTAAGGAGTGTATTTCTTAGAGACAAGTTTTGAAGAAATTTGAGGACAGAGTGTGGAACGTACAATTAGCATGAGGTGCAAACCCAAGTATTTTGTTAAATCTTGATGTGAATGAAAAGAAATAGCCACAGGATGGCAGCAGAATACACAACAAAAGGAAGAGACTGGGGCCCCTTTTAATGACCAAATAAGAGAATTTGAGGGAGAGGCAGGTGGTTATCTTCAACTGGTTGATAAGGAGTGTTCTTTGGTTTCCTAGTTCGAAGCAGGAGCTGAGAGGAAAGCTGTAGCCATGAAGTTAAGAAAACACATTGTTTGAAGTAGTGGTGCACCAAAGATGGGGTTGCAGTTCATCAAGGACTGATAGATATGAAAACTGGAGTCTTGGCAAGCAAGGAGTAGCATCTCCTGAACACTTTGCTATACATCTGATTGTAAATGAGTACTCTAATTAACCAAGAGCTGTGAAATGTTGTGTAGTCCAGTTGTGTAAAAGCATCAAGAACTTCATCTCAATGCTCCCAAATCCTTATTGGCATATCAAACAAAGTCACATTATCTGCTTTTGCATAAATAGAGTCACATGGGTTACTATTGCATACACAGACTGATGAAAAAATAACACTGAAAAAGATGGATTTATCAATTAAGGGACACAAGAAACCCTCAGATTTGTGATCTCTTCTGGATGGATATGTAGGAGGAAATATTTGAAATTATATCATAAATGGATACACCTGATTCCATCTTCATTTTATCTTTTCTCTTCTTTTATCTTTCTATGTTCAGCCTATGCTCTCTTTATGCCTTAACTTGATTCCATGTCCAGCTCCTACTATCTTGTTTCCTCTGGACCCTTAGTCAGTGTTTAATTGCTTCAGTCTTTCACTTCTGCAGGCCTGTCCTCCTAAGTTATAAGGAACTTCAACTGCATCATTCATACATTTTGTCCTCATAACAAGAAATATTTATCAACAGGCCTTTGTGGACTACTGCTGGTTTGTGATAGCTTCAGTGACATGTGAGGTATCTGACTGAAGTGCTTTTGCTCTCTCTCCTTGTCAGTTTTCTCACCTTGTGCCCTCTGCAACCAACTCACCACAAGCTCATCTGATCTTTCTGGTGAGCCAGAAGATTTTCCACAGTAAATTTAGCCACAAAAGTGGCACAGGGGCTGTTTTCCTCCCTCTTCACATTGCCAAGATCTGAGCAAATGTCCCATTTAATAATCTTATCTGGTATCACCTGCCACAGGAAATCGCAGCACCACTTCATGTTAATTCACCAGTCTTGTTTGCATAAGTGTTACATCTCCAATTATTGTGAATTTGCCAGACAATCTTGGGAATGACAATTCCAAACAGTCAGAAAGAGAATATTTTACACACTGTGCAAGAAGCATGTCAAAGTCTTTCCCATGGGATGCTTTGAGGCAAAATCTTACATGGGTTAAATATGCAACTGTCCAAATTCATGGAATAAATCTATCAAGACTATGAAAAAGCATCACCTGAAATGCAAGTCTTTAGAGAAAAGGAAACAGTTTGAAGAATGATCACTGCAGGTGGCCCTGGTCTTAAAATTTACAAACTTCTTAAATATAGTGTCAGAATTCTGCATGGGCATACTTCTTTATTTTCTTACAGTGATATGAAATATTCAGTTTTTTCTTCCTTAGAAACCCAACTCTTGAAAGTTCTGTGTTTGGTTGGTTGGGTTTTCTTTACTGCAAGTAGTGGTGATTGAAAAAAACCCCAACTATAAAAGTACTCTGAGACCTAGAGGCCACAAAAATGTGAATTTAGTGGGTTTTGTGTAGCAGTTTATTTTAAGGCTCGTAATTGAGTCTGATGTTTTGTTATGATAATCAGTGGTGTTGGACAATGGCTTAGTGAGCAAGCAGAAAGAATTAAAAGGGGTCTATTTAACTAAAAATAATTTTCTGTGTTTAAAAATATATGAATCAACCCACCAACTTAAATCTCTCCTATTTGCAAAAAAAGATAAAATGCACCCCCAATTGTCTCTCATACGTATTTTGCTTACTTGTGCAGGCCCACACGATTTAAAGATATCACCTTTAAAGGTATAACCTATTTCACCAGCTTTACACCTCTTCTTCCATATCAAAATATATTTAAGGATTATCTCTGAAGAAGGGATTTCAGACAAAGAAAGTTGTTTGTTTTTAGGGAGCAGGAACCTGCAGTTAAAGAATCAGAAATGACAATCTAAAAAGCAATAACTGACAGAATACTTTCTGTACTGAATGTATATTACAGCATGTCTAAGGTGCTACTCCCAAGAGTGCCGTGTTGAGCCAGTTCAGTCCCACCCAGCTCCTCAGTGGGATCTGGGAGAGACATGGAAGGCAGAAAAAGTGAGGAAACTCTTGAGCTGAGATAAGGGCAGTTTAGTAGGTAAAGCAAAAGCCCCACACAGAAGCAAAGCAAAACAAGGAATTTATTCTCTTTTTCCCATTGGCAGGCTGGTAATGTTCAGCCACATCCAGGAAAGCAGGGCCTGATAGGTAATGGTGATGTGGGAAGACAGGTGGCATAACTTCGAAATTCCACCTTCCCTTCCACCTCTTTCCCCCAGCTTCTCTCCTGAGAGAATGTCATGTAGTATGGGATATTCCTTGGGTCAGCTGGAGTCAGCTCCCAGCTGTGTTCCCTCCCAAATCTTGTGCACTGCAGCCTGCTCAATCATGGGACAGAGTGAGAAACAGAAAAGACCTTGGCACTGTGCAAGCATTGCTCAGCAAGAGCTAAAACAGCCCTCTGTTATCAACACAGGCTTGGTCAAAAATCTAAAACATAGCACCTCATGAGCTACTATGAAGAAATTTAACCCCAATTTGACAGCCAAACCCAGTATAGAGAGACACTACTCTTCTTCTGAAGAATGGTGGGTTTTTTCTCTTTTTCATTCTTTGGAAAAAATTTTCAGCATTATGATTTTCTTTTCCTGGGCTGGAGCCATAGCAGAGATGGTTTTCTCTCTTTCCATCCCTCCTTTCCCGCCAGTAAGTACATGGGCATTGCAGAAGTTTTATTGATGATCTTTAGCAGTTTCAAAGAAGTGAAAGCACCATGAATTCAAATGCTTATTCAAATGCTTAATCCCAAAATATTTTATAAAATCTGCATGTCGTAGAGATGATTTATTGACGTAGTGTGTCTAATTCAATGTCTAAGAACCCACCTAAGGTAAAAAAAAAAAGCCAGGTTGAGATCTATCTTGCTGTATGTATAGAATGTTATATACGATTTTCCTGCTTGTTAGAGTAGTCGATTAATTTCTCCATGAAAGACAAGTTGGCAACATCAATATATGCAAGCAACACACACATAGATTTCCATTAGAAAATAAGTTAGTTATTAAGTTCAACTATAGGCTTATGAATACAGCGGATATTGTCTCAATACTTAAATATTTTCCTTTAATGAGGGACATTTTAGTTAAGAGGAAAATTTTGAGTGTATCTAATACAGAAGAGTTCAGCTTGCTAATGCTTGTAGTTTTCAAATGGTTTGTTCATATGTCCAAGTAGATAATTAATAAAAGATGAATAGCACAATATCAAAAGACATCTGTTTTAGCTGCAGAAATATAATGAAAGCAATTTAGTAAGTTTCAGAACAAACCCAACAAATATTTTTTCAGTTCAAAAGACCCAACTGAATCTTCAATAAGAATCTTAACTCATTGCAGTGGTTTGCACATATGGTACTTTCTATCCACAAACTTCTTAAAATGCTCCTTAGGGACATGGATTGTACTACAGGTGTATTTTTAAATATCGTCATAAAAAAAAGGAAAAACAACTCATCGGTCAGCCAGAACGGTGAACAAAAGAGTCTTTAGTTCATAAAATTATCTAATCTCCAAGTGCTCTATTTGGCAAGGGCATGTAGGACTCTATCTTTGGTTGTGAAAACAAAGTCAAGAAAAAGTGAGTAGTAACAGGACTTGCCTATGATCATGCTGCTGCAAATTACTAATGGGCAACTTTCACAAGGGGCCCATTCCTGTTTCTTTGAAACTCAGTGAAATAAAAATAATTTGTTTACTCTTACAATGGTCTGGAGCAAGCCTAGTGTTTAACCAGAGATTCATTGATTTGGAATTTTTTATTTTCTGATTTTTTATCTTTCCAGAACTAGAAAATCTTGCAGTAACATGTCTGTTCAAAATAGCCTACCACTTATTTTGTAACTTTTGTCTCTGAGTCAGTTCAGCAAACTGAAAAGGAGAGAGAAAGGTTCAAACAAATTTAATTTAAGTAGTACTTGAGGATTATATTAATTAGGTTAAATTATTTGTGTAAAACTATAAGATACAGCATGCTATAAAGAGTTTCTCTTGGGAATTACTGTTCATCCTGAACTGTAACAAAAAACACCCCCAGAGAATTACACCATGAAATTAACAGGTAGCATATTCAAAATCAATAAAAGTGAATACATTCTCAAGATACCAGTAATTGGTCTGCATGACTTATTGCCCAAGGAAGCACTGAAGGAAAAAAAATAATAGTGAGAGGTAAAAAGAAATTGCACATTTACACAGAGAGAAAAAATTCCAGAATTACAAATGTTGCTGCTAAAAATATATTCTGGAAGAAATATTAAAACATGCTTTGGGGCTCAAACTAATACCTCACTAATAATAAATAACATGATGAAACTTCATATATGGGGGTTGAGTATTCTTCTGAAATATCTATAATATCCCTCTGTTAAAAAATGTTGATTAAAAGAGCTCTAAGTTTTACTGAGCATGACAGTTGTCAAATAACCAGATGTAGGAACTAATTGGAAAACCACCTCGTGGCTTCATAGTGACAGTTTTCCATGGGTGACATTTTGATACAGATTTCTCCTAGCTGCAAAGAAAGGAAAGATGAGGGGGAAATAAAAATGTATGGGAAATAGTCCAAGGTTAATCCAACTCTAGTTTTACTTATCTGTACAACCAGGGGTGTAGGTCTTAGGACTGGCTGGATGTCCTTTAGAGAAGCAGAGCTGCCCATTCACATTGTTGTTATGAGCCACAAGAACACTGGCAAGGATTACTAATTAGTTAACTATATGATTTCATACAAAAGCAATAAAAACATGATAAAATACATAGATGAAAATAGCATAAGCATGTAAATAGCACTTTAAAGCAAATATATTACCCGATACAATCAAATAGCATAAGCTGATCTTAAAAAATTGGGCTCAGGCTATTAACAGTGAATGCAATCTGCTCATTGAATCCTGATTTGGAACTATTTCAATTGGCAAATTTTCATTCTGTATGTAAGGCATCAATTTGTGAAAATGCTTTTTGAATAAAAATGGCTTATTTTGGATGTTTTGGATATTTCAAAGTACCTTTTGTTGTTGTTGTGGTTGCTGTTGTTGTTTGGGGTATTTTTTATTTAAAATTTAACCTTAAAATGTTATATTTTTTCCCTTTTTTTAAAATTAACTCATAGAACTAGATACAGTAGGGTGTCTAGTATAGGTTTTAGTAAGACGTAACACGGTGGATGTATTTAGCTGAAGGTGAATTTAGAAATTCCTTAAAGAACATAAGAATGTTCTTTAAGAAAGAAGAAATATCTGCAGTACCACCAAATCATTCCTGCATAATCAGAGAAAGTGGAAATCATACTCCATCCACCTACTCTCAGTGTCTGGGACTGCTAAAATGGCACCAAAATCCCCAGCTCCCTAAGCTTGTAATTTACTTTCTTGTAAGTTTTTAGCTCAGTAGTCTTTAAAACTGTGGCTAGAACCTGATATTTAAACAAGGTTTATTATATGAATACAAATATATATTATGGAAAGAAAGCTGGAACAATCTTAGGTTCAGATTTACATTTTACTGACTATTAAAGAGCAAATGACACTAATTTGATCTTATTTCATGTTAACTCTTTGTCAGCTTCATGAAAGTACTATTAAAATCAGACTTGGATTTTAGTAATATGTAGAATATCTAAATGATCACCAAAAAGGATCAATATTAATTGTTGAGATAGTGCTTGAAAAGCGATTGGAGATAAGATTAGAAGAGTGATTGAGGCACTTCTGAAGTAAATGAGAAAAGAGCTAAGGTAATAAATTTAATCTATTTTCCAATCTAACTATAAAAGAAACAATTGCCAAACGGAATCTCTTAATTAGACTCATATTTTGGCCTCTGGGCCAAAACACTTAAAACTGGAGGTAAGCTGAAAAGACATCTGACTAGATGGCCTTTGTGACCTCGGGTCAAAATGTTTGGCTTTTATTCAGCTATTTATTTGAAACAAAAATTAACCTTTACTCACATGAGAAGAATCAGGAAAAAAAAAAGTAACACAATAAAAATATTTAAAGCATTTCTTCTTTCAAAATGCAAAGTCCTATATCATCATCTAGGCAATTAAGTTCTCAAAATTGCTTTCTTCACTCCATTTCTGCAATTTTGAGTCTTTTGAGATTCCCTGTGTTTCATATTGCTGCCGGGACATCAAAATATAGTTTACAAAAGAGGCCGTTTCTGGTTCAAAACTTGATGTTAGTTCTTTGGGTGACCCCAGTAGATACCTCTTATGGCTGTTCCATGGCTTTGGACTTCATTAGAACGTCACAAGACTGCATGTTATGCACACATCACAAGGATCATCCAACAGATAGACAAAATCAACCATCTGGAGAAAGGAAGGGATGGGAAGACAAGGGAAGGCAAAGGAAATTGACTGAAACTGTTTCCTTTGACACATAGGCATAAAAATTTTTAAATTTTTGTTGCAGAATATGAGTAGTATGTCAACTTGTTTGAACTACTTAATAAGCATACAGTATTATAATGTGGATATTTGAATTAGAAATGTGCAAACCCAGAACTCTGTCATGAGTATGTCATTTGTAGCATGAGTATTTTATGAACATTAAGTGTTATCACTTGATTTGCAGACACTCAGGAAGAAGGTTTCCTGCACAAAACTGTGCTCTGACATTTTCATGTGAGAGCTCATGCATGTAAAGTGCTCCTTCTTCAGCTTTTTTTTCCTTGATATTATTTTCAGTCATGAAAAGAGGGAGTAGAAATCATATCATATCCCAAAGTTAATCAACCAGGGAAGAATACACTATAAATAAAATAAAAGAAATATTTTAGAGGTAGTGAACTATATATGAAAATACAGTCATAACATTGTTTTTCTGCATTCACGTCAATAAAGAGAAGTCAGTGAAGGTCATAACTAGTTCTTGCAGAGAATTTTCAAGACAATAACCTCAGCAAATTACTGACAATAACTGAAAGCTGATGACCTGAAAAACCTGGAGAAGACAACCTTGATATTATTTATGCAGCATATTAAGTGTATAATAAAAACATTTTCTGTAAGGCTGGTGTGAAGGAAAAACACCACTATGTTACAAGAAAAAGAAGTTTACAGTAGAGGTAATACAAGACAAGATTTTGTTTAGCCAGAGCCCTGATCCAGCTCCTAGTGAAAAGATGGTCAGACCAAATAAATAATTAAGCTGTTTTGCAACCTTGTGGCAGTTTCTGTCATAAAGAGTTTGCCCTCTGTACTGACAGGGCTGTGGAGGTGGCATGGAAAGCTGTTCTCTGTGACTTCATTCAGGCCTCGCCCACTGTGTTCCTGTATCCAAATTGGTGAGCTATAGGCTGAAACACGGACTATGAAGTGGGTGGAAAGTTAGCTGGTCTCAAGGGTGGTGATCAGCAGCACAAAACCAGCTGACAGCTGGTTACTGAGAGTATCCCCCAGAGAGCAAACACCCACCAATGTTTTTAATTAATGGCCTTGCTGATGAGACAAGCTCCTCAGCAAATTTCAAGATTTCAGCCCAGCTGAAAGCTGCCAGGTCTCCAACCCTGCCTCTGGCCCTGCCTGCTGGATGAGCCTTGGCCTCAAAGCCCAGGTGAGTGGGTTCATGGAGGTCCCCTTTGGACAAGTGTGATCTGCCCTTGTCTCCTGCCGTTTCTCTGGCATCATTACCAGGGCTGGATACCCTGCCTGGTACAGACTCCATTTCATCTCCTTGCTGGTCCCCTCTTTGGGGCTCTCAAAGGACCTCTTTTCTCAGCTTTTCTCCTTGAGTTTGGGGTCTTCAGGCAAGTCACCATGGTGAGATCTCTGCTTGTCCAGCTTCTGGCTCACCTGCCCATAGAGAGCAGCTGGGCCTTGGACACTGACACGGACAAAGGGAGCCGCAAGAAAGCAAACTCTAGAAAGCAGCAACAACTTACACCAAGACCCATTTTCCTTAAGACTGAGACTAAAGATTAAACTATATGAGGCTTTTTAAACATATTTTTTCTTTTTGGACTCCAAGAGTGATGGCTCCTCAATGATGCGCTGTCTCTTTACACGGCCCTGGAGGAGGAGCAGGGTAGATTCTGGATTTCCCACTCTTCTACTTTCTACTGCTGGATTCAAATTGATTGCTCACAGTACAGGAAGATTTCTTATACAGGTAACCTGGATAACACTATGGCACAAAACTGCAGCCATTGGTAGCAGGCAGGAAAATGGCAGACAACTTAGAAAAACTTGGAAATTAAGCTTGTGAAAAGTGATTCCTTTTTATCTCTCCTTATAAGTCATGAACTCTGCAGCATGTGTGACAATATCCTAAACTGATACATTTATTGTCCTTATAAGAGGACAAAAGATAGACTAATATTATATTTCGATTTAATGAAGTTTGAGAGAGAAAATTAAAATATTCATTTAAAAATTATGATGATTTTTCTTAATGTAGTCTATCAAAAGATATACCTCTGGAAAAACAAAAATTATTTGAAAATCCTGTGTTGAAGTTAGGGAAGAGTTTGGATTAAGGAAAAAATAATTATTTTGCATAAATATTGATAAATACAGTAAATAAAACCACTAAATATTAATTTAGTATATTTTCTTTTTAAAGATGAACAGGTTTAATAAATTAATTTGGATCAAAAAACTCCAAATAACAGGTAATATTTCATTTTAAAAAGAATAAAGTGTTTACTGTGTGATGTTTGGGGAAGGGGTTACTGAAGAAAACCCCAAACAAATGGATACTGTTTCAATTGTAAATCAAAAGCAATATTTCATAACTATGCAGTTCAGAAGAGAAGTTCCAGTGACTAAATACAGCCATCTATAAAGGCTCTTATTTGAGTCTCTGATTAAGTCTCCATAGTCCTCAATCAAGTTTATGACAGTAATGCAAAATTAAGAAAACCCCTCTCTCTCCTAAATAAAACTGCAGAAAGTAGAGAAATTAAAAGAGAGCATAACAAGTAGTAAGAGGAAAAGAACTTGACATTTGATTTATTATGTCACTTGTGTTTTCAAATGACCAGAGAATTTTTAAAACTGGTATATTAGAATGATCATTTCTCTGGTCAGAACTCAGTGTTTTATCTTTAGTCTGAAAGGTAAATATACCAACAGAAGTGAAGGAAAGCAACATGAGTGCAGATCAATTTAGGAGTGATATGCTCATATAGCTCTTGGAGCTAAATTTGTTACTTTTTTCTGACAGAACACAGAAAATAATCCAACCTTCACTTTCAGGATGATACAAGAGCAAAATAAAATGCATTTGATTTTTCAGCTTAGGAAACTTTCTGATCTATAAAAAGTGACACAAATTTGCATAGCTGAAGATAAAAATCACTCATACTGAATTTTGCAAAGTACCTTCCTGGAGTTGTTTCAAATCTTTTAAACTGCAGCAAACGAAAGCAGGTATTTATATTTTTTTGTAAGCTGCAGGACCAATAAAGCAATTAACCTAGGGATGTAGGTGCCTCCTCTGGTCCATGTTTTCTTCTTCCAATGTACTAATGTATTGCATGTCTTCCACTGGAGTAAGTGTATTAGCCTTAAGTCTCTACAGTGTCCCTGGAATTTCTCTACCTGTTCAAGCACTAGCCTTGTTTTTTTCAGAAACACATTCAATTTTCTCTGTGTTCTAAAATTTTTCAGCTGCAGTCATCACTGAAACTTTTCCACTTCTAGCTAGGGCTCTCTCAAACCACCCACAGCCTCCTGAATTTTCTGTCCATACATGATCTGCCAGAGGGGCATCAGCAAAATTTGCTGTGATGGAGATTGACTGGTTGTCTTGTATGAGTTACTGTCTGGCTTTAGGGTCTCTCTCTCTCTTTGCAGCTAGGAAGTCAGACTGAAGGGATAAAATTGATTTACATCCACCTACTTTCACAAAGGTCAACAGAATTAAATAGCTTTGAGTTATCTAGACATTGTCAAGTATAGCTGAAAATGCCCAAAAATATATTTAGAAGTTACTCGAGAAAGAGCAGGGCTGAATGCCATTGAAACAATGTTTCCACATATACCTGATTTTCTTAAGAAGTCAGGCTAAAATCACTGAGAAAATGAGTATCTGGCCATCTGAAGTTAGTATGTTCTACCACTGACTGATTTCAGAGCTGTGGAAAGAGTGTTGGAGTGTTACTGCTCCCAGAGGTACAGATTTGCTGCATTTAGCAGGGCAATTAGAACAACTACCAGGAAGAATAAAACCTGCATGCTCAGACATGAAACAGAGATTTACTGGAAATTGATTAATGTCATATCCTTGTAGTATTAAAGATAGATGACAAGCTTCTGGCTGCACTGCTTAAAATCTTTCCAAAGAAAATGCTTGCTGTCTACAGAGCCACTGTACTCTGTGCAGAATAAAACAAAGGAGAAGCCACTTCATATCTGACCCACAAGCTAATAGGACAGAGGCCTGAAAAAAACATTCAATATCATCTGTTCATGGCTATTAGAAAATGCTTGGGGTTTTTTTCTCTATCTTGGGGTACAGCAGTGTTGTGATGCAGAGCTTCTTTTGCTCCTGTCAGCTGGAGGTGGGAGCAGCATTCCCTCAGAGCCCTCTGCCCAGCATCTCAGCAAGCACCAACGTGCTGCCTGACGTAATTCACAGCGGAAAGAGACAAGTGCATGAGGGCTGCTAAGTGAATGAGGTAGGGGAAAAAAAATAGGACAATGACAAGTTGAGAGAAAACTGAGTTTATTATTTCCTGTAACAACATTTAATCCAATGCAAAGTTTTGATATATCTCAGACCTCTTTGTTTAGTAATCCACTGTGAGCAAAGAAAGCCTGACGGGAAAATGTGGCCATTCAATGTTTCTAAGATGGATTTTTTCAGTGAAATAGCTAGTCCACGTGTAAATGACTACATCTTTATATTAAAAAATGTGTCCATGTTACAACTGAACTCAGAGACATTTATTAAAAAGTATGTCAAGGAGGGAGCAGCTCAGGGATGGAGGGTGGCAGCTCCTCAGTCCCATCTTGAAAAGGTGGGCAAGTTTGTCAGTGCTTACCAGAATACACCACACATTGCCATGTAAAATGAATGTACTGAGAAACCAGAACTAGAAGTTCAAATAAGCACTTAGTATGCTGAACTATCGCTGAGGACAGCAGCTGATTTTATGTAATATCAGTGTAAATTTATTGCCAGTCAGTTGCCAACAGCTACAAGTCTCAAGGAAGGGGACCCATTTTGGGAAAAAATTACAGCATGTCTTCTATAAACTAAGGTATGTTTTAACATATAAAAATATATAATAAAATATTAGTTTTCATTATGTCCCTTACAAAAGATGCAAATATATCTCGATATTTCTTTTTTCCAATGTGAGTGCAATATGTGTTTTCATACTAAGACTGAAAGTAGAAAAAAATCTATCAACCATCATACTGGAAATGTGTACATTGTAAATACAGTATGGTCATGCAGTCTAGCAGTGTTATATATTTAGGGTCATTCTGAAAGCTCTGGTGATAAAAAATTAGGCTATTTTTTAATGCAATAGTTTAACAATTAGATTGACAAAGATAAGAGGTTCATATCTTATCTACAAGTTTGTCATATTTTATGAAGGACTATGTCATGGAAGAACCCTTTCAGGTCTATAAGAAGTAGGGTGGTTTTACTCCATCAATTAAGTACCCTCCATTAAGGCTCCTAACTTTGGAATAAATATTTGTTCCTTTGTCAAAGAGCAATATTTTAGGATCCTTGAAAAAACATTTTTTGATGCTGAGGATGATTTTCCAAAGTCTGGAATGTGTGTTTAGGTGTTGAACACTTAAAATTTTCTCATCTTATCCAAATTCCAACAAAAGTGAGATTCCTGTATACCCTAATCAGCACGATACTTGCTCCAACAGAGAAACAGACATAATTTTAACTTAGCCTTTGGTTTGCAAGTTCATATTCTTATTTAAGTAAGGTTCTTTCCACAGAAAAACTTGCTTCATTTATATGCCTTCATGATAGGAAATACACTGTGTATTCAGCTAATAAAATGAAGTATTATGCAAATTAACATCAAGGAAGTCCTCAAGTGAATTAGAGGGTGGACTGCATAATGAGGATCTGAGATCAAGGGCCTGAGCTGTAATGGTTCTCTTTTGAGGGCATATTTATGCTGCATCTGTGCAAAACACTAGAGAATGTTATGCTAGAGTAAATGGCTGTGATGCAGGAGAGGATCCTCACTGAGGAATAAGAGTACATTTTACTTATAGTATTGAGACCTAAGGTTGCATTGAAATAATTTTTCACAGAGAAATGGAGGTATAAGGCTGGAGATGCATGAGTGTCCTGGTTTGGGGCAAATGTGGGAGGAAACCTCTGAATGGGGTCCCTCTAGAAAGCAAATTCAAGCAGCCCCTCCCTCCACCAGTTTGGGAGACATAAACCTCCTTTGAGAGAAGTGGAGAAAACTGTTTATTTAACAAGCAAAATACTCACAAACATGAAAAAATTAATAATACTAAACAATGGGACATCTCAGTTGGGGATACAAGTGTTATAAAGTCACCCTAGGACAATGAGAAAATAAGGGCTGCACACAGAAATTGGGCAGTTAGGCTTCTCAGGATGGATGTCATTACAAAGTAATGACAGTATCAGTCAGATACAAAGGAAGTTTTTAAATATGTTTTTCACTGCAAAGGACAGCTAAAAAAGAACTTAAAAGACACTGTTTGTCATACACAAATGCAAATACTTCCAAAGAGGAAAATACATAGCAAAGCAGACTATTGCTGATTTTATATCCTTTCAGCCTGTCAGGATATAACCTGGGCAGATTAAGAGCTTGCTTATGTCCCATTCTGAGAACCTTCCATAAGCATAAGAATTTCCACAGTCTAGACAGCTTTCTTCAGATAACAATGCTGTAAATTCCCATTTTAAGGCAGTGACAGTGAGGATTTATTCACCTCTATGGGTATTTCTCATGCTCTTTTTCTAGTGCTGTGTTTTCTTTAGTTTTTGTGACCTCTAATTTGATCATCAAGTCAGATGCCCAGGTGTTCATGCCAATCCACTTTTTGGCATTGAACCCCTTATGTAAAATACTTTCCCTTTTTCTTCTGGAAAGCAGTTCTGATTTTTATTTGGGCTTGTGGGCATAAGAAGTCAAACTTAGAATAGAACAGCTTGATGCTATTAAAACAAAAAATTTTCTTTGAGTTGAAAAGACATCTGTCAAGATGTATTCCACTGGTAGTTTATATACATATTTTCAAAGGGTTTTTATCATTTACAAAGATCACTTGCCAAAACTCTCACAGCAATCCTTACTGAGGTCAGCAAAATCCATGCTTCCACCACTTTATCATGCTCTAAAGCTTTAACAAACTATTTCCAAGAAACTGAGAAAGAGTGAGAGTTAGCAGGTGAAAATTCACTCTAGGGAGGAAAACAAGTCCATCTAGAAAAGTCAGAGCAGAAGGGCATTAGCAGCACTTAGCCGTGGGCTGAGGGGGCACAAGAGGCATTAGAACTGCAACTGGAGAGTGCAGAAAAGACATCCAATGTGACAGGGACCAGGTCCCAGGAGGTGTTAGGACATGAGGAAGAGGGAGGACAAAAGGAAGAAACCAGTCTCACAGTGGCGGGCCAAAATCTGCTTTGGCTGTGACAGGGCACAAGGTGCTTGCCTTTCTGCTCATTGCTGGTCACAACACATTTACACCTCATCTATGTCTATTGATTTATGGACATCCTTGTGCTCTCTACTTCATAACAAAAGTGTCACAGAACACTTATGAAATAGTGACTCTCATTGTTTACAGACCTTGAGCACAGAGCTCCTTGCATGCGTAAACCTATTTGTTCCTATCCCCTTCCTCAATAAGAAACAGGCACTGAATCATTCTCATCCAAATGTCACTGAACTTCTCCTGGTTTAGGCTCCTGGCTGTTCAGCTCTCAGAGCCAGTGTCCAGGGACACACAACTCTAATAAATTCGATGGAAATAACACTGTCACTTGATTGACGCAGACAGTGACAGCAGGTATCAGACTTGACTTATATGGTCCATATGACTGCTAAGTGCAAGCTCAAATCCTCACAAGCAAAATACTAACAGATTAAAGAAACAAATCCTGTGAGTTTTGCTGCTTTTGCTGTTCATTTTGGTTAAGTCTGCATTTTCTTTTTTGAAACAATTTATTGCTGGGACTAAATGGTATATGCAAACTCCTGGTGATAGATTCTATCTGTCTAACTCCTCTGATATTGTGGAAAGAAACATGGAAGATGTGGGAATTTCAGTTGTAGGGTAGCACATTCCCAATTTTATTGTGGATGAAAGAGTGAAGACTGAAACTTCTGTGAGAAACAAACTGTCACTGGGACTTCTGGGTTCTACCCAATACTGTGAGTCTTGGGACTCTATATAAAGATTTCTCTAAGTTCCAAAAAAATTTCCTTTGACATTGTGTTAAAAAAAAATCTGCCTGCTGGGACCCAAAAGTGGCTGTCACATTCTTCCCACAAAGCTCTTCAGCAGAAAAAGAAAAGCATTTTCACTCAACTGAAATTAGCTTGGTTGCATGTAATGGGCAGCTAGAGACTCTGAGTGCTTTATCAGCTATTCCCAGGTTCTCTACTTTTAGGTTTGTCCGTTTACAAATCCATGGTCCATAAACCAATGTAAATGACCCCAAAATCCAACACTAGACAGGAAGACTATCCACATCTCTCAGCAGATTGTTGAACACCTGGTTAGTGTTTGTCAATAAC
The DNA here is from genome assembly GCF_051311805.1 of Agelaius phoeniceus. Taxonomy (NCBI): domain Eukaryota; kingdom Metazoa; phylum Chordata; class Aves; order Passeriformes; family Icteridae; genus Agelaius; species Agelaius phoeniceus. Next base: position 60,290,166 of record NC_135267.1, read on the forward strand.
ATGCAAAAAGTCTTTAGCATACAGCTATCCCTAGCTCTTGTTCATTATGATAACCCATTAGGTCTTGGTGGAGGGTGATTGAAATGATTCTATGGATCAGAACAAGAACTGAACCCATTTTAAATAAAATCTGGGCTGCATCTGTTCAAGCAGCTGGGCTCTTGCTGCTTATTGGCAGTATTTGGATAGCCCTTTAAAGAAATTTTGTCAAAGCCAGTAGCCAGGATGGACACTTGCATGACTCAAGGGACCTGATTGCTCACAGTGATTTCTAGCAGCCAGCCATAAGATCTAGATGGAGAAGTATGAAGTGATTTGGCATATTGGGCCAGACTTCAGAGGAGTGGCACCAACATTGCATTGTTTGACTTGTTGACTCAATGTTTTGAACATCTGCTCTTCAAATACTTTTTCCCCCCTGAATAGTGAGTTTTTGGTGTGATTTTGGTATGATTTTGGCAGGGAGTAGGAGAAGAGAAGCTGGCTAATGAATTGTAGGAACCAGTGGTGCTCCCTCATTATGTCTGGTAAACTTACATATAGGACTTCCTGTTCTTTAACTCACTTTGAATCCTTTATAATTACTTCAAATAAGGAGGATTTTTCTCATTTGATTTAAGAGAAAATTATCTGTCTCTAACACTTAATATGTTTTTGTCTTTCTACAGAATGGACATCTATATCTGATATCTATATAACTATATCTATATCTGGGCTTCTTTTATAATCGTTGGAGACATAGATACATTTCTAAGGAATCTTAAACAGATTTTTAGAACAAGTAAGGTTCCATGAAAAGGTATTTCTTCCAAATGTCTAAAAGAATAATAAAATAAATACATCAGACATGGATGTCTGGAACATTTTGGTATCTAATGTTAAGGAAAAAATCAACTCAGTCTGCCTCAGATTCTAATCTGTAAAATTACTATGTCATGTATTATGACTTATTGAAATTTTTGATCATTTAAACTTCGTGTTCTGCATTTCTTGTTACCGAATTGCATCCAATTTATTTAAATAATTTCCCTAATTTTTCAAGATTTTTTTAAGTCTGTCCTCATATATGTTTACAGACCCTCACAGCTTGATGTCATTGGAAATTTAATAAGCACACTACACTATTTAATCATTGACTACCTACTCAATGACTCAAGTCACTAATGAGAACATTGATAAGAACCGGGCACAAGACTGATCTCTGCAGAACACCGCTCAATACGTAATGCTAGAAAACAAGGAACCATTAATAACGACTAAACATGGTTTCCTAAACATGTATCTGCCTCATAGCAATTTCATGAAGATCTCTGTTTCGTGAAAATGTCACACAAAACAAAAGACAGTGGTGAGGTCAATATATACCATTCCTCATATTCAGAAATTCCTATCAACAGAGAAGGAAATTCAGAGGCTATGATATGTTCCTGTCAAATTTACATTTGTTGGTACCCATTCTCACTCTATTTTTGGGGTGTTTACAAAAATGTATCATTTCATATTGCTATTATTGCACAAACTGAAGTTAGGATAACTGGTCTGTAATTTCTATTCTCTCCCCTGCCTTCTTTCCCTCAGGAACTTGCCCTAGATGAAGCAGCACTGTCTGTCTGAGTAGCATTAATATGCCTTTTTTTTTTGTGGAAAAAGACACTGAGGAGAAAAATATAAAGAAAACTTTTTGTCTCCAGATCTTGCCTTGATTTGTAGGTATACAGCATCCCTAATGATTAGAAGATAATTTTTATATCTCCAGAGATATTTAAGAAGCTTCATTTAATTAATTAATTTCCAACCCTGTTCCTTTCTTCAACCTTCAAAGTTCTTGCCCTTTAACGAAAGGTCTCAGTTTTGCTTCACAAAAACATATATGGTTATGCAGAGAAAGGTTTTCCACTTTATAATGCCTAATAGGGTCCTGGTCATTGATAATTTTACAGAGATATGTTTATGTACGCAATGGACATTATTTTAATCAATCCTGGGAAGGCAGCATAAAAGCATTGAAAATTCACATCAAAGTAATTTTATATTAAGATATATAAGGTTCATGATGACTCTCAAGTAAAATAAGTTTATCTCAGTCTATTCTTTTCAAAAACAAATTTTGTCATTAGGGATTTTTATAACACAGTTATCTCTTTACTATTCATGGAATGGTGGTATCCTAAGAATTGCAATGGAAAAGATTTCTACTCTGATCTCTGAAAAATCCTCTATAGCACCAGACATTGTTCCCAATTATTCTGTGTGTAATAATTAATCTAAAATAGCAGTTAATAGAATATTTTCAAAATGTTTTGAAAAGGCTTCAGACACTATGCGGCTTTGGGCATGATCAAGCCCTGGAACGGGTTGCCCAGTGAAGCTGTGGATTCTTTGTTCTTGGATAAGATCAGAACTGGCTTGAAGATATTCAGACCAGACTCAGCTGAATGGAGCCTTGAGCAACTTGCTTTCACTGGACCTGTTTTGAGACTATCAATGTCAAAGAAGAAATAAAGAACAATATTTTAAACAGTGATGTTTACTAGCCAAAATTACATTTTTTTCATCTTTCAATATCTAAATACTATTTCAAAGGTATGATTTTGTAAACAAATTACTGATCTCAACAAAAAAATGGAATAATATTCTAATAATAATATTGTGTTGTACTTAACATCAATATGAGCTCTTGGTTTCTTTCACAGAAAAATTATTTTTCTTTATACTCAATATTCTGTTGAAGCAATCACAACACTGTATTTGGAAGCACTTTTGATTTCACATTTTTTCTAATCAGCTGGAAATATTTTCCATTTACATTTGTGTTTACTTTTCCAAGTGAAATGCTATCTACAGGGATTAATATCAAACATTATAATTTCTAGAAGTATAGTTACTTTCATTTACAAGAAACATTGCAGAAATGTTGAATCATATTTCCTGAACATAATGAAGAAACAAGCTATCATTTAACTAATATTACATTTGAAGGAGAGAGGAAATAATAGATGAATAACAGGAAATTCTGCACTGCCGTTTTAAACCACCAAATAATTTCCCGCACCACTTGTAATCTACCTTTTAATAAATGAAGTCACTTTTTATTGTTCATCACTAAAAATTCTGGAGGGCTTTGTCTTTTGATGTTTGGAGTTTCTTTCTTTTCCTTTAGTATCATTGTTTATACTCCTGGGAAAAATAATTTGACATTTTTTTCAAAAGCTGAATATGAAACAATTTGACAGATTTCTTTAGGAAGATCAGAGAACCTTCATTACATGAAGAAAACAGAGAAAAGAAAAAAAGTGGAATTACTGAGTGAAGAGAAAGAAAATACAGGTCCTAATTACTCTGCAATTTCTTATACTACGTGTCATTTTGTTACTGAAAAGTGAAGCTATGTATTGATCTACTTAATTTGTTAAGTCAAGTGTTTTTTGAACTCTGATTACTCTAATGAATGCATAATTTCAATCACAGCTCCATCTACCTAATAAAGGGCAAGAGGATGATTAATTATCTCCTGTGTAGAGGAGGAATCATGGTAAGTGACAAAATTTCAGTGATATCTCCTTTCATGTAGGAGACACACGTGAAGGTCTATTTGCCTGTTCAGGTCAGCTCATAGGATTCTCCTTAGTTAATTGCTGTTTCAGTCTTGTTGGCTGGATAATTTCCACCTTTTTTTTGAGCCTGTATACATTAAATTTTGAAAACAGCTATTGCCTTACCTTGTAAAAGCAATATCTTGATCAGAGAATATTGTTTCAAAAATTTGGGGAAATCATATATGTTTAGTTAATCACAAAGCTGTATAGGAAGCTGTATTGTGTTCTTGTTGTAAATTTATTTACATTGTGGAGTTTATAATGGTTTATGACATCTCATTCAGCCCAGGGGATACATTGAAGACACCTGCCTTAAAACAGGATATCTGGAAACTGTGAAAAACAAGTGGCGCAATAGGTGCTGTAAACACTCAGTAGCTGGAAAACCTGGCTGAAATGAACTGTTCAAAAAGGTCATTTTTGTTCCTGGTTTTGAGAGGCAGGCAGATCCCATACAGGACAGTTTCCAAGAGAACAGCCTAGAGGTACATGCATAGCAGATGTGACTCAACGTGTCTGTTGCCAGGGAGGTGCCATTTAGCTCTAATTATGAAATCAATTCCTTCTGTCAGCAGCCTTACCAGAAAGCTGGCTGCCCTCTCTTGCAGATAAATGCTCTCATCAGCTCCAGCGGTCCCTGTAAGCAGCATGAGCAGACCATGTACACAGGGGTTTCAGAGAAAACATGAGCAACATTGTACTGTCCAGTTTCGGTGTGAGCAGTGCCAAGTAAAAACATGAAAGGAGACAGCCAGATGTAGAGTACCTGCTTGTCTTGACAGAGATGGCTCCCAAAGGCAAGAAAATATTTATGTAACTTTTACCAGCTTTGTACAAAGCACTTCTAACCAAGACGGATCTCAGTAATGGGGAAAATACAGCTTTTCACTTTCTCCTCTTTCTCCCTAAGTTGTTATAACTTCTTTACCTTAGCGAAAGTTAGAAAAGAAGACCTTTACCATCATTCCCATTTCATCAAATCTCACCCTAAAGACTCTCTGTATGTTTATGAAAGAAAAGAAAAGAAAAGAAAAGAAAAGAAAAGAAAAGAAAAGAAAAGAAAAGAAAAGAAAAGATAAACACATAAAGAGAAAAAATACATAAGGTGGATGACTTAACTACATATAGTTAGGAGTAGAAATAAGTTACTAAAATAGACCAGTGTTATTCATCACAGCATAATAAAATCAATCTCAAATGAAGCATTACTCATATGATACAGTGTATGATAAATTTTAATATACATAATTCCTTTACCTCAGTTTAACTAAATGTTCACTTTCAGCAGCTGAAGAAATCACCACATAACTTACTTTTTAACTATAAATGTGAGTAAAACATAACCTCTAGAAGAGTTTATTTGAAACAGGAGACCAGGTTATGCTGCTGAACATTTTCTGGAGAAACATTTTAGAGCTTCCAATTTCAGAAATCAGGTAAACTTAGATTTTGAGACCTATTATTTGAAATATTATTTGATTTCTTTACGGCTAATACTAAAACCCACAGTCTTGTCTTTCAGCTGCATGAAAAATAACAGAGAGATTAAGAAGATGGAGCCCTACAAAGCAGGGAAGAGGAAAAGTGCCCCAGAAATTAGACAAGGGGAAGAATTTAAATTGTAAAATAGTCAGGGATATAATCCAAAATCCCAGATGATGGACAGAATCTTAGAGTGGGGGATTTTTTCCTAATTTTAGCCACATAAAAGTTAAGTGCTAAGGTAAGCCAATTGACAATTGATTCTATTGTCAATGAAGAGACACATGCATATTGAAAAAAAAGATGTACCATACTTGACTTTGATTCCATTATTATATGAATTTGGTCTTCAAGCAATCTAACTTTCTTTTTTGTTAAAGAGGGTTGGCTAAAGATGTATAGCTTAAGCTTTAACTAAATGAACAGCTCAAATTGGCTCTCTAACTTTTAAATAAAGTCAATTGAAAGATGCTCTACTTACAGGTGAAACAACAGAAGAAGATAAAGTGAGATATTTTTCTTAAACCATTTTTAATACAAAAATCAAAATCAGAAATGATCAAAAAACTCTGTGTCGTTACCATCACTTTGTCCTGATCATTAATGTCAGTGTTATGAGCAAATATTCCCTTTAAAGTATAAAAATAAAAAATGGAATGTGAATATCTTTGTCTGTTCTCTGTAAATTTAATACTGTATTTCAAAATTGGTCACTAACAGAAACATTAACTGAATAATCAAGCTTACAATCATGTTTAGGTTTCTTTTTCATATGCCTCCCTTTGTAGTAAAAAGATTAAAAATATAATGAAATTAATACAACTAAATTAAATTTGCCCATTTTTCTCAAAGAATGAATGCTGCAAAGATAGAACAGACAGTTAGTACGTAGTTAATAAGTACTAAATGGTCAGATAGACCATGTTTATATACAGAGAAAGTATTTCTATCATACTACAGTGGATTTCACTGCCTGCTGAATATTCAGTCTCCATTTAAGATTGACCCAGAGCAGACATTTGATACAGTTGGCTGATTTCTGCAGTCAAATTAAGTGTTGCAGATTCATGACAGGGCCACTTGGGATCTGTGCATGGAAATAAAAATCAATTCAACAAATCTGCACAAGCGTGCAACTCTGCTTTATTTCCTTTTGCAGGAGAAACCATTGTAGAGTCCTGTGGTGTTGAGCAATATTTGGATATTTTATATAGATTTATAGTCTGGACTTGGAATCATATAGTCATAGCATATGCTGAGTTGGGAGAGACTCATCAGGGTCATCAAGTCCAACTCCTGGATCAGCACAGGATACCACATGAATCACACCAAACTTCTTGGACTCTGTCAGGCTTGGTGCTGGGACCACTTTCCTGGGGAGGTTTGTCAAGATTATTGACAACACTAGCAGATTATTGACTACGGAAAACAGAGCAGAAACGACTGTTGAGAAGTTTCCTCCTTTATTTCCTGTTTCCTCAATTTCAGGGACTAGTGGTGAACACGAATCTTAACTTCTCTCATTTTTTGTGTCTGTTCTCATATTTGTTTTCTTTAACACTGAGAAGCCTGAAAGACTTTTTAAAAATTACAGAGACAATGTTAAAACATAAGCCAGAAGTAGATCATGGCAACTGGGCACCACAACTAACCTTAACCAGAGAGAATTACAGTGAACATGCAGGACATACCTGTTCTAAACACAACTTCATGACAACCTCTGGGATTTGAATCTCTCTCAATGTCAATATTGAATCTGTAAAAAGAAGGAAGGTAAAAGCATCAAATCTAGTCAATTAACTTTAAAAATCTCCAACAAACCATAACAAGGCATAAGGAAACATTTCTGAGAAACACCTAGCTGAAGAAATAAAAAATTAAGATTTAGATTTGCTCAGGAGCCTGAGGAGCAGTGTGCTTATCAGTCAGCAATCAATACACAAGGGAAGAACTCAAGGTGGGATAACAGCAGGAAAGCTACACAGATCTACAAAGCTGTTCCTAATAGCAAGAAGAAATGATTTCTACATCATAGGTGTTTGATGCAGAATCGTCCTTATTTTTGTGTGAATACAACAGCTTTCAAAACAAAGTAATTTTAAAAATGTTTCTATGAAATGGAAAAATTTGTTTTTTCAGAGTTTTTAACATTTCCATAAAGAGCATTTTGTAAGCATTTTGAGTGGGGTCAGAAACAACTGTTTGTTTGTGCATTTCTTGTTTTTTCTCAATTTCAATAGTACAAAATATGAGGGATTTTCATTACTGTGTATTCACTTGCACAAAGTAGTTACAATTATGCAAAGGAAATGGCCATAAGAACAAGTCATAGCTCATTTATTATAACCATTGCCCTGATAGGAGGAAGTGTATTTGTTTTAATGGTTAATGGAATAAATATTCACTTGATGGAAAAATTAGAATATAGATAAGTGACTCAAAGCCTCATAAAAATTAGAAAACAAGTAATCTTAGAACCCAGGGCTTCTAATCTCCTAGTCTAATTCCCAGTCACTTTTCCATTGAGAGTCACTGTTCTCATTTCAGAGAGATTTAGGTAAGTGTCTCTCTGTCCACGGAAATGGAACAAAAATGTATGAGTTTCAAAAATCTCATAAACACAATGGAAGTAAATTTGAAGAGTAAAAAGAAGATGGTACAATTCTAGGGTTAAGTCAAGAACCAAAATCAAACCAAACCAAACCCAAATCAGAAAACATTAATGGTCTACTCAGAGTAATGTCTGCTGTCCTTGAAAACATCATGCAGAGAACTTAGAGGGAATTCAGAGGAAGTGATTTATTGGTCATGTGTACACACTGAGTGAACCCAGGTGTTTTCCTTTCACACGTAAGCCATAACCACTGTCTACTGCAGTTCCTTTTTCCTCAGGTTACTATTGACTTATACAAAAATTTACCATATCTATGGCTATGAACAACATTCTCATCATGTTTAGTTTCTAACCAACAAAGTTTTGTTGCTCCAAACCACCCTTAACCCTGAAGAATGCATTCTCTGTTGCTCCAATGGACTACTTGTGAACTGAAACTTTCCTAGTCTCCATGATGGTCCATTGCTTTGTTACCTGCTACTCTAGCAAATTCCTTGCAAGCAATCTGCAAAGCCCAGACTACAACTGGGTTTTTAACTCCCTGGCAGATGTGATCACAGAATTATCTTCTTATTATTTAGGACATCATGGTACTTTGAATATGTCTACTGGGAAAAGAGTACATGAAAATACACATGTGTATCAGATTGCATAATTATTCAGAAGTAGCCAAAATTCAGTCTCTGATTTAATCTACTATTAAATATAGTAATTACTTTTTTTTTTAGTCAGTAATTAAGCTTCCCAAAAGCCTGAAAAAACAGTACTATGGCAAGAATAAAATAAATTGGATCATTTGTAACTTTTGAGTCTTTTTTCATTAGAGAACTTGCCTTTAATCTGTTTGCATTGTATTTCTTCACCATTTCACCAGTTAAAATAGTTGGAAAAATTTTAGTTTTTCAAGTAAATGGAAATCAAGCATATTTTTTGTCTAACTGATAGACTACAGGCACACTGCCTTATTTGTTTCAACTTTTCCAGGACACCCTGTGTCCTTTGTGCCTTTTTCATTCTTTGTCCATGAAGTTACTAGGAGCACTATTAAATATTTTTGAACAAGGACTTAGCAGAGGCTGCTGTTGGGGTTTCCCACTTCTCTTTACAAATCTCTGCTTTTCAATGACACCAGCATCACTAGAGAGCTGGTGTGTGTCCCAGGAGCTTTCATCCCATGCTAGGGAAGTAAACAGATGGATGCACTGAGTACAGACCTTCTCCTCCCTTCTGAGCCACATCCCAGTACAACTACTATTTTACTAGAATTCCCCTAATTCACACACTGCCCCTCCAATCTGCTCCAGGACTTCCCAGAGAAGGGATAAGCCTCACTTTTAAGAAGAGTAGAGGCAAAATGAGACTACTCCCACACTTCCATGTGATGTCCAGGGAGGTTGTGGAGACTCTATCATTTGATAAGCATAGCCCATTGGCCAGAAAATTATTATGGAGGGGTTCCATTCAACTCCCATTGGCTTTCCAGCAACTACAATGGCATCTGGCCCACACCTAGGGGGTGTGGCTTAGAAGCCACAAGAAGCCTGGGTTTAATGGGTTCTGGTACCATTAAAAAAAAATGCAGAGGATGGAAAATGGGCAAAGCTGTAAATGGAATATGCAGTGCAGTGTGGTGTCAAATATGGTTTGTATAGATGGTTGCAGCTTCTCTGCTCTTTGGAACTGGAGCCCTAGAGCCAGGAGGAAACAGAGTGAATGGGACAAATACTAAGTGTGTTTGAATTGCTTTAAAATATATGGGAGATTAAAAGAGAAGAAGAAATTAAAAAAAAGAGAAACCCCCCCCTTATTTTCATATAACTAATTCTTTCTATGAAACAGCAGACAAAATATCATGTATTCATAGAGAGGCATTTCCATTAGCTTATATTTTAAAAAATACTAATGAATATTACTTTTACACATTTCAAATGTTTATTTAATGAAAATGAAGAATGTGATACACTAAGGGATGATTATTTAAAAATAGCAGCACGTTATGATGCAGTAAAAAGGCAGAATCTTAATAGCTGCTTTCATTTATATTTTATGTACAAAAACCCAGCATAAAAACATTATAAGAATCTGACTCTAACTAAATCAAAGTTATTCAAAGTAATGATGTTTTCTCATCTTTTAAAAATTTACTCCCTTATACTAAGAAAATAATATCTGCAGGTGAGATACTAGACTTGAAATTTAAACATGGCTGCTTTGTTGCTTTATCACAGATTCACTCTTTGGCAAAGGGAGAGATTTTATGGCAACTTCACCTCAGCTTCTGTTCACTACTAACAGAACTCTGTGAACTGATGTCCTATGAAAACCAAAACTCCTAACCTGGTATTTGTGTAAATGCAGAGCTTCTGCTCCCACCATGACTCACAGATGGACACAGTCCCAAGGTTTACAGTCCACCCTTTCACAGAGCCTGACAGCGAGCTATGCAGAGAAGTCAGGTCAGTCGAAGCACAGCCATGCCTGCGCCTTGCCTTAGCAAGGGACTTAAAAACAAAATATGAAAGATGTTAGGCTGTAAACTACCAGGTCTGGCAGCATTACTGAAACTCTCCCCACTCTCAGTGCTTTCTGTCAGAGAAGACTGCTCAGCCCCATGAAAAAGTTCTCACTCTGACACCCAAATTAAATCAGAATTATAACAGAAGGTCAGTAAATGAGCCCTATCCCCTGGTTTTGCCCATCTCTAATGTCATTAATCCTTCTATACATATTTTTTTATATAATACATATGTTGGTAATTAAGTGTCCATGAAACAGACCTACAAGGAAAGATCACTATACTGTGCCTGCTCAGTGTGCCTGTAGACTGCGATGTCCTGCTGATGCAGGTATTATAGTTTTTGTATGACACTGTAAATTACTGCGGTTGCTTGCAGGGTTTAGAATAGAATAATGGACTGCATTACTTTCATTATTAGGTGATGAAACTTTTCTAAATTAACTAATACTAACAAAAATATTTTCTCCCTGTTTTGTGTGAAGCATGTTTAAATGAAGAGATGTAGTGTGCAATCATGATCAGACACATACCCTGCAAATATAAAAGTGACAAGAGTCTCTCTCCCCATACCATATGTAACACAAGAACAGGCACAAGCTTTTCTATTTGTTGGTGCCTATGACAAAGAAGCAGAGCTGAACCTGTCTCCTGTGTGTTCACTGGGTTACATCATCTATGTATAATAATTTTAACTGTCTTAATGGTGTGCATGTCAAATTCACTGACATACACCCAGGAATGTGGTTTGCAAGAAGCATCAAAGCCACCACTAGCTCATAGTTCAAAAATAGCTGGTCTTGGACCTTTGATGGCTAAAAAACCCGATGTCACTGAGTGAAATAGAAACAAGGTAAGAAAGCAGCTACTTTTAGAACTAACATTTATGCTTGACTAGAGGCATTGGGGACATAATCTAACTGGTTAGCTGATGAGAGACCCTACAGGAGTTTTCCACGAAAACAGGAAAACAGCATTGAACTGACATTTACTCAGCAAGCCACCAACCAGAAGTGCTTGGGGGACCCCCTACACTGAAGCTAAATGCCAGAGCTGTATAATGATTCGACTTTGATGGATCCCACTGACGTCCCAAAGGCTGTTCTGTTTCTATTTTTTATTTCTTTCATCTGATCTTCATCCATAATTTGACTAACTATTTTTAAGTGTCTATTTTCCTTGTGATTTATATATTCCAGGCTCACCAAATTACTTCAGTACTTCATCCGATCATTAACTACTCTTTAGCTTTTAAAGTGATGCTGTATTCCCAAACCCATCACGTTTACTCATGACAAAATCTGATCACTTTAAAAGCAGTGACAGACATACCCCTGCAGCCAAGAACCCCCAATTTGTCCTATAGTGGCATTCTACTATTCTTGTCTTCTACTTTCTATGGTAAGCTCCTGACTTAAACGTACTAAAAACGTAAGAAAAAATGGGGGGAAAATAGTAACTTTGAAAGGTTTGTGTAGACTTCCTTTCCTCAGGTCTGGGCATGGAGCATGGGTAGTTGGCAGGTTTGAACAGTCCCGTCAGGCAGGGAAGCTCATTCCATTACTGACTGTCTCACCCAGTCTCTGTCCACATGAAGCTATGGTAAATTACTGAGACTCACTCATGCCAAAATTCTTGTGCCTGCCACCAGGGAAGTTCAAAGAGAAGAACTTTCCGCAGGATGTGATAAAATGCCTTAGCATTTGACTTTCAAGCTCCCCTGCTGCCATGCATTTCTGTAGGTGGTGCATTGGTAGTTCTTTATATAATTGGAAAGGTATTTTTATTAAATTCCTAATTTTTTTTTTTGTCCAACAGCACTGTAGGCAAGTTAGTTAACTTTTAAGCCTGGCACAACTCATTACAAATTATTGCTGTGAAAAGTTTGAAGGTCTCAGAATTTAATCTCAGTGAATGTTCCTCAAAAACAAAGGCAGAGAAAGAGACTGTTCCTCAAATGTAGATGATCTCTGGTTCAATGCTCACCATCACCATCATAAAGGGCTTTTTTTAGTGGGATAGGGTATCAGGGAAGAAAAAGCTTTTGTACAGTGTATGGTTTGCTTCATTGAAAGATGTGACCAGATGAAGAAAATGAAACATCTGGAAGATGCCATTTAGTACAAAATATTTTCAAATATTTAGACTATTGTTTCAAAGAAAAAAATGAAAAAAAGTTCTGTTGTTTTTTTTTTTAATTTGCTCTGAATAATATAATAATAAGTAATGTTTTAAATTGTAGCAGGAGAAATTTAGCTTTTTAATAGAATAGATATCCTATGGCATTTCTGTCATTTGAACATTTTAGAACAGATGTTCATCAGGAGGAATTTAGGTGCAGGTGTGTTTGCTTAGGGGACATGGAAATAAAGCAGGTGAATTTCTGTTGCTGTTAATTTTTAATTTCACACTGCATAAAGTCATTGTCAAAAATCCTCTGGATTCTCAGAAACAAAATTAGTTAATGGCAATCCTAAGTTAAGGCAGAGGTATAATCAATGTGAATAGGCATTTTTTCCTCCATTAAAGAACAGTTTGAATTAATGAGTAGGTTTTATTTGTCTGCACGTGCCATAAGGCAGGATCCAGCTGTTCAGAATTGGTAATTTAGTGTCTTTTCAGCTACTCTAGAATACTTCACTTGCTTCCTGACTGCTGCTACAGAATGATATGTATTTCCCATGGATCTGTCAGTTCCATGCACACCTGGCATATTGATGATGTCTTAGAGAGAATGCCCTGCAGGGAATAGGCTGAGAGCCAGCACAGGCACATGCAGTGACCCCCAGAGAGGCAGGTAGTACCATTGGGCATGGCCTTGTACATCCTCACATCCCTCCAGCTGCTGCAAGAGAAGCACTTGGGTCTCCTCAAGGCCCTGGGTGAGGTATCCTAGAATCTTGTGAGTGGAACTAACACGGGTCCACGCAAATGAATTGAGCTCCTAGTGTTTATTTTAAGCATGGGGCTATAAAATGCTGCCTGATTCCTCTTGCCATATGTATAACATATGTTGAAATCATGCTATTGCAACCTCCTCTGAAACCATGTAACCTGTTATACTTCAAACAGTGACCAGCTCTGTTTAACAACAATTTGGATAGGATTTTCCCAACTTCTATGGCACTTCCAGCATAGGTTTTAGTGCTTATAATTTCCTTTCTGACATATTTTTGTGGCACAATAGACCATTAGAAAATGGTTGTTGAAGATATTTTAAAATTATAAAATCATTGCTAATTGTTGAAGGCTTAATAGGAATATGCTAAAGAAATCGCATAATATGTGAAGCAAATAAGAAAAAAATAGTGGAAATTTTTTTGTAGGTAAGCATTTACCTTATGAACTGCTATACCTATCAGTATTCAGAATGCTATTCTGTCTCCTAGTTGGGGGAGAGATGAGGTAAAATGAAAGAGGGAAGACAAATAACAAAAAAATTTCTTTACTTTTTGTTATAATAACATTTGAACTTATAGGTCACTCCCTACTGAGGTTAGCACAAATTTAACCCACTAACATTAAATATTAATGTTTTATCTTTCTCTTGCATTTTAAATCAAAATTTAAAAATCTGGTTTTTCCCAGAAACTAGCCACAGAGACTAGAAACCATTTTTCTTTTCATAAAGCCATTTTTATTAACAGGAATATCTTGATCATAATAGGTTTTGGATTTCTGTAACTTCCAGAATAAGAGCAGAAGCAGTTCTCACTTAGCTCCTTAGCTTTTAGAACTGTTAATGATTACACTTCTGATTAACAACAGGACTATGACTATGACTAAAAAAACTATGTCTGGGTGTTGGGTTTTTTCCATGATCACCTCATCCTACATGGAAAAACCCACATGAAACAAATGAAAAGTTAAATATTCCACAAACAAACAAGTCTGAAGGTGTGTATCCCTACATACTCATGTTTTTTATCAGTCAGAAGAAAGAATTTCTAAATCTGAAGTTATATTTTTGAAAACATTAAGTCAAAAAAGAAATTGCAGCTCTGAGGATCAATTTTTTGTATCTCTCAAATGTTTTCCAATATTTTCTGCAAGTTTTGAAAGACTCTTGAGGACTTCAGGAATTTAAAATTTAACAATGAGCTGATCTAGAGATTTCATAATCAAAATTATTCCTGTACTATAGCAAGATTTATTATATCTCTTGAAGCTGAAAATACAATGATATATCCTACAACAAGGATGTGCAGGCTAGCCACATAATTGTTTAGATTAGAAGGGAGCTCAAATTCTCCAATTTCTTACTTAAAGAATGCCAGTGAAAGCATGTTTAATCCAACACATCTGTGTAAAATGCAGCTGTTTGAAAACATTCAAGCCTTGCAGTCATTCTACAAGAACATACCTCTTTAAAATAAGATGTTTATGAATAGAAAAGCAAGAACATATTTTAAATAGAAAGTAAAAAGTCATTTATCTTCTTCAAGAGATTAATTTCATACTGGAATGATCCAATGTACTCTGCAGAAGAAATGTGAAGGCAACAAGCACAGGAAGTAATAACTGGAGATCAAAGCTTTTGTTGTCTTGGGCAAGTTAGAATGCATTTGTGTGGGTTCCAGTAATATAATTATAATTGCACTGCACAAAGGTGTGAGATCTGAAGTATCATTATATAGTACTCATGGCTTGAGATGATGGGCAACAGGCAGATAGCTTGTTTTAGCATCCTGCTTGAAGATTAAAGCTTGGATGATAAGAAATAACTTGTTTTCTCCCTATCATACACTGGTGAGACACAATAAAGCTTTGGTAATCAAACAAATGTTCAAACCATGGTGATGAGCATGGTACAAAGAGATTAAGAAACTAGACAATTCAGTAAATTTCAGCTTCCAAACCTCAGCAGAACTGTAGACACAAAGGGACAAACAGGAATTTTCTGGGAGAAGTTCATGTTATCACAACATATCTGCTAGTCTGAGAATAATTTCAAGGTGCTATTAAGTAAACCATGCATCCATCACAGAACTGAAATTACACATCAATAAAGCATTGTAGGCATGTATAGCAATTTGGAGTCATAGAGTAGTAGAAACATGGAATCATAAAATGGTTTGGTCTGAAGGGATCTTAAAGCCCATCTAATTCCAACAGCCCTGCCATGGACTGAGACACCTTCCACTAGATCAGGGTGCTCAAAACCCCATCCAGCCTGGCCTTGACACATCTAGAGTTGGGGCATCCACAACTTCTCTGAGGAACCTGTTCAAGTGTCTTCCAGTGCCTTACCACCTTCAGAGTAAAGAATTCCTTCCTAACATCTAATCTAAGCCTACCACTTTTCAGGTTTAAGCCATTCCCCATTGTCCTAGCGCTACAGTTCCTGATGAAGTGTCCTTCTTCAGCTTCCTTGAAGGCCCCCTTCAGATACTGGGTGGCTGCTGTGGGGTCTTCAGGCAACATTCTCTTCTACAGAGTCAATGATGACTCCTACAACAGAAGGAAAGACGCTCATGTTTGTCCTGGGTTTTTTTGCAAGATCTGATTTCTTGGATGTGATTGCAGACAATCCTCAGATTTGGAGTGAGCATAATCCAGCATAGTAATCTGTTACCCGGGAATTATTAGCATAACATTTTTAAATAAATCACAGAACAAAAAACTTATCTCAGTTGAGAACTGTACTGTGCAAGTCCCTTCCAACTCAGCATATTATATGATTCTATGTTTCTAAGATTAATTCTTTTCTTTGAATATATTGACTGGCCCATAGATTTTGTTCTGAGAAAGATAACTGAAAGAGAAAAATTTGCTCTACTAATTGGGAGATACATGCCCAGCTCACTGAGGATGTTCTTCTCTTTCTCTAAACACTGTGATAGGCTTTTCCTCCTTATAGACTATTTCTACCCAGACTCTGCATTTACAGTGAGGATTTCTTTCTAAGTCGTTCAGGTGTGTTTTATAAACACCCTGGAATTTAGCACAAACTAAAGATGGAGACAACAGGACAAGTGCAAGGTCCTTCACCTGGGAAGTTATGCCAGTTGGGCTTGATGGAGGAGACCAGCCCTGCTGGCAAGATGTAAGGTGTGTTGGCAGACACAGAGTGAGCAGGAGCCAGCAGTGTGCCTTGGCAGCAAAGAGGAACAACAATATTCTCGACTGTGTGACTAGAAGAGATGGAGCAAGGTAATCATCTCCCTTTACACAGCACTCCTTGTACTGTTTCTACAGTATTGCATTCAATTTTGTGCTTCCCAATACAGGAAAGACATAAATAAACCAGGGTGGATTTAGTGAAGGGCCACCAAGATGGTCAGGGATTAGAGCACTCACCCTGTGAGGACGAACTGAGAAAGCAAGGCTGGTTCAGCCTGTTGCAGAGGTGGTTCCTTTCCTTTTTGGGGTTCTTTTCTGTAGCTCCCCTACATATGAGTTACCAATATTTTGCTGTTACCAAAGCAGAGAAATCATCCTGGCATCGATAAAGTGGAGCAGACTTGCGAGACCTTGCAAAAAGGTAGGGAATAGTCTGCCCTTTGCTTCAATCATGAGAAGGAAGAACCTTAAACTGTAGCAACAGATTCCACTGCCATGTGTTCTTCCTTTCAAATGATATTTCTTAACCATTCACTCCTCTGAAATATGTATGAAGCCTCATTTATAGATTTCTGTCTCTATTTGCATTATCTTTCTAGTATTTTCTGTCCTGCTTGCTCCTCTATGTACTTGAGATAAATAATAATCATAACAATAATAAAGCACCTGCTTCTTATTTTACTCTAAAATATTGGGGATGCGATAAAGGGTAGTAAAGAAGAAAGGGGAGTCTGAAAGACAGAATTCAAGCTTTGGTTTTAATTGGTAAGAAAAATTGTACCTTGGTACTGAGAGAATATGCTTTAAATAATTCAAAATTGCCTATAAAATTAGTTACATCAAGATAGACATTTTGGTTATATTTAACATAATAACAAAAAAATGAGGAGGAAGAAAATTAGCTGTGGATCATCAGAAGAACTGTTCTTTCTTGCAAAATCAAGCATTGCATCTCCTAGGTTCAGGATCACTCACTGAATAAAGTCACGCACTTCAAGAGGTTTAATCTCAAAAATGTGGATTTTAACACTTATGTCTGATATGAAGTCAATCTACACTGGATTCTACCAGACCAGAGACATTTAATAGGTGCAATTACTATTCTAGCCAACTTTTAAGATCATTCTCAGGTCAGATTTGGATTTCTAGAAAAACGAAGAACTAGACTATAATGCTGGTAGAGAAAAAACTACTCTTGGTAAATGAGCGTTTTATGGAAATCACGAAGATTTGTACTTATTAACTGATCTTACTTATCCTTTTCGTCACATAAAAATTTGATGAAAACCACTTTTAGACATGCTTGTTCTTGACAAAGCTCTTAAAGGATTTATGGTGCTTTGCAACATTTGGTTACAATTAGAAGGTGAACAAATCTCAAAATTGTAATTGGCCAATATCTTTTTTCAGTCATCTAAAAGAAAAAAAGTGAAGAGTTAAGTGTTCTTCCAGTAAAATAATTTTATTGAAGACATACCAGGAAGTATCTCCATGGAGATCTCCACAAACCAAAGAGCAATATTTCTCATAACCTCCCTCAGCATCAATGGGGTGCAACAGAGATCATCTGAATTTCTGATTTTTTTAAGGTTAGGCTCCAGAAAGGTTCAGGTCTAAATTCAGGAAAAATAGACATTGAACCTTAAGGCATCTAACACAGTGTGCAGAACTAATGCAATCTGAAGTATATACAGCTTTGCAGAAATAAAGAAAACAAAAACCAAAACCAAACTAACAAAAAACCAAAAAACCAAACCCAACCCAACAACCCCCCCACCCCCCAAAGAAACAAACAAACAAGGAAATCAAATTAAAACCAACAAAAAACCCCTCTGGGAATATTTATACAGTTGTATATGAAACCATTCTTTGGAGATTTTTCTTTCTCCATTCCCACCACACTGCCTGCACCAGGAAGGAGATATGGCTGTTCAGGATTGAAGAAAACTGGTCCCAGTCCCTTCCTGACTCCTTCAAATTTCCTGAGGCTTACCAGTCAATTCCACATCCCATTACAACCATTTTCCTGAAAGCCAGACCATCTGCTCTCCTAATGAAAATGTGAGGGCACATCAGGTGGGCAGAAGAAAAGTGTCTCTGAGGTCCCAGGCAGATGTACCACAGGTAAGTCAGAACTAGAAAAAGAAATCTTTGTTCCACCTTGTTTCTCCTTTTCTGGAGAAAAGGAGCTTTCTCCTGCAGAGAGGCAGATGCCATGTTGCAGCGGAAGTTCTCCCTCTTCATTGTTCTGTATTTTCTAGTACATATTTAAGCAACAAGCAATCATCATCTGGCAAATGCTCACACAGGCAGTCTAAACAGTTAATTTCTGTGCATTTCTGACTTTTAGAACTTGCTTTGCAATCACCTCTGCATGAAAAATGACGTTGTTTGTATATTTGCTGCTGGCAGCATGAAGAAAGCAAAGATCATTGCCAGCTTTATGCATAGTACTGCAGAGTAGTCTGAAACTATAATCAAGGCTGGTTTTTGCTCCTTAACACTGGCCTTTTGTTGATTTTCTGTCTAAAATTCCCCCAGATAAACAAATCATGCATAATTTAAAAGGGCTAAAGAAGAATGTCACCTTATATACCACAAATTTTTATTTTAAAAATAAAAGTTATGATGAAAACAAAAAAACCCCACCATGACCATGTTTGATCATACAAGTCCTGAATTCCCATTCACTTCTTCATAAGGAATGAGAGAAAAACAGGATTTCTGATTTTTTTCCTAATTGCTCTAAGTTGCGGTATATAAAAACTGCACAACTGCATCTGAATGTCTTCTTTAATTGTAATTTGTAATGAAACCCTTTATGCTTCCTACATTGTCCTCTGTCTCAACAACATTAAATTCCAATTTGTTGACATCTGGTCCAGTCCAAATCAAATCAAAGACATTTGACATTGCAGAGCTGTATTCAGCAAGCTTTCAGACAAACAGCAGAGGTTGCAGAGAATTTGTTACACACCACAACAGATCTCCTTCATCCTCAGTATACACTGAAAAACAGTGTGAGAATCAAGTATTGGAAAAGAAAGAATGAAGAATTAAAAAGGGATGTCTTTTTCTTTCCAATTTTAGGTAACCATAAACTGGAATAATTCCCCTGAAGTCTGCAGAATACTACTGTGAAAAAAAATAGAGAAATTACATTTTCTCACCTTGAACAAAAGCTGTTTGATTTTAAATAATTGGATGACTTTTCTGTGTTCACAAATGCAGTGTTTTAGTTCCCTTGTAATAAAGATATAAACAAGCTTTCTCTAACCTTCATCTCCCTCCACAAAAATTGTCTACTTGAACTTTTGGTGTATGTAATGAATAAAACTTTTCTTAGGAAACCTGAAGCAGAGGTCAGTAAAGCAAGTGAAAGAAATGTTGTAAGAAAGATAATTGTAATGCAAGGCCTAGGAAGGGAAGTATCTGAATAACATTAATGATTTCATTCCTTCCAGTGCAGAACTCATCAGGTAAAATATCTGTTGTGATTTCAGTAATGTAATGTGTCCTCTTGACTCTACTCCTTTTAGGCTGTCCATGTCCACATCAACCAGAGCACCATTTGGAGCCATGCTGATCCATTCTGGTCCCTTGATGCATCCCTTGGATTAGGCCTTGGAAAGGAATCAAGCACCCTAAGTCTCCCAAGACAATTAGAGAAGTTTAATAGGCAGTATCCAAGGGTTAAAGTAAGAGATATTTTCTCAGAAAATCACTATACAATTCACATGTATTTTGAGTGTATAATTTGTCATGATGCCCTAGCTAGTGACTGCAACAATTCCCTCTGAAAGATCATTTTTGGTCCAGGAGGTTACGTTAGACCACAATACAGAAAACGTTTGCTTTGGGATTGTTTTGGACTTTATTCATTGAAGATTATTATGTTAAATTATTAGCTTAGTAAATGTAAAGACTTCCCTGAGATGAGATGATGATAATGAAAACTTCAGCCTAGAGCTAAGTATTGTCAACAGAAAAACTTCCTTCCAAAGTGTATCCTTCCAAAGGCCAAAAACTACTTATCAACATGTTGTAACAAAACATGAACACAGCACCCTCAGTCAGTGTGGCTTGGTGATTGACCTCAGCCATCTCTCCTTTCAACAATGCATCAGTTTTACCATCAAAAACAACTTACAGGAGGGTGTTAATGTTCTCCCCCAGCTCCTGCAGTAGCAACTGCAGCAAAGCGTGGGATCAGGTTGGGGTGGGATGATGAAGACAGAAATGAGCTGGTATGCAACTCCAACAGCCACTTAGCAAAGTTATGTTTAATGTTGTGTTGGTTTGTAATTATTTCTACAAAAATTAAATATGAAGGATAGAAAATTTCCAAATCAAATGACCAAATCAGAAAAAGCCCTGCTCTAGAGACTCTGCAATACTGAGGTGCCATGTGCCAAAGCTGTGAAACAGCCCTGCATACCTCAGGCCTATTAAAGTGCAGCTTCTCTTCTCTGGCCTCAATTCCTAAACCTGAAATAAGCAAAAAACCATAAGACAGACATACCTAGCAAGAAGTGCTTCATGAGATGCTCCTAATGGCAGTAAGTCACCCCAGATGGTTTCATGGGCTCTGAACATCCATAGGCACCTGCTAGCTGAAGGCCTGTGTCAGTAGCAGAGCCTCTCCTCAGTCTATTTTTCAATACAAAAGTATTGAAGATATGATTCAGTGTCATGCACCTCCCCACTCCCTCTCTCTAGTTGAAGAAAGAAGCTCATCCTGTACTCCTCCACCTTCCTCTCCACCTCCAGCTGTTTTGAAAGAGCTGCCTGTCATGTTTAAAGCAGACCCCACCTTACAGTGAATAACAGCATCTAATAAAATTCTGGGGCACCAAATCTTCCTGCTTTCCCTGAACCCTTGAGGCTACTTAGAGCTCCTCAGCTTGCCTGTGGTAGAAGGGTGAGTGACCCAGCCAAATCACCAGCTGTTGAGTCACAAGTAAAGGAAAGGTAGCCACTTCTTGCAGGTGCTCCAGGTGAGACCCATATGCCAGTGTAGACCTGCTGTAGAAATGCCTCAGATGCCTTTGTTCCTCCAGTCACTGGAGGGAGTTACTGCCATGAGAGTAAAAGGGGAATACAAAAAAAGGCCATCATGACAACCTACCAGCTTTTCCTCCCCAGCCTCCAGGCTTCTATCTTGGGCAGAATGGGCAAAGCCACTGCTTCTCCACCAACACAGTTCCCCATAGCAGCAGGGAAGAGGATGGCTGGAAGCAGAGCAGCTGCTGCAGCCTTCTGGAGTCAGCTCTGAGTCACCACACAATCACAGCGCATCATTATTGCCACTTAGCATGCATGATGACCAACACTTTCCACAAATGGCTAATAAATGTCTATCACTTCTATTTTAGCCTTCCCCTCTTATTTTATTGGGTCCAATTTCTCATGCCAGCACTTCACAAGCATCTTGGAAAGCAGCATTCAAAGTGTCTTCTTCCAGACTTTCAGTTATACATATCAGAGATAATTACATTTCAGGCAGTAGCCTGGAATCTGTCAGCACTAGGGCTGTATTCCAGATGAGGGATGTGTCTCTGGGCTGGCTTGCTCCAGAAGCAAATCTAAATGTAGGGCACATGGAGGTGCAGGAGAATACTTGCTCTTCTTTCCACCTGCTCTCCCACAGTGACACAGTCTCGCCCTCTTGCCTTGCTGTGCTTGGAGATTTTTGGATGTGTCTCTAGGACTACCTGCATTACTTGAATAGCCATCCCTTGGGGAGAGGTTGAAGAGCCAGGCAGAAGTATCCTGGAGTCTAAATCAATTTTAGATTAATTTATCTGTAAATATTCAGCTGGACTGTGCCACTCTAGAAATTTTTTCTCCTTGTACAGAGAGAAACAGTAGCTGTTAGCAGTACAATGGCTGCAAAAGATACTCCACAGGGGAACCAATTCTTACACTGTTATTAAAGAAACATCTCATAAAAATCTTTCACAGATCTGACAACTCCTTGCTGAATTGTTCAAAACTATAACCTCTCGGCACATTTTCAAGAGTATTACATAGTTTTCTTGCTTTGCTTCTCTGTGTGGAAAAAGCTTGTTTGTCTCAAAATTCTCAGTATTTTAGCAGCATCAATTGAATTGAATAATCAGTGTCTTTTTCTCTGTAAGAGTACTAAAAAGAAAGAATTGACTAAATTTATTGTGATTTAGCCACAAATTTATAGTGTATTTAACATGAT
Organism: Agelaius phoeniceus; assembly: GCF_051311805.1. Lineage (NCBI taxonomy): Eukaryota > Metazoa > Chordata > Aves > Passeriformes > Icteridae > Agelaius > Agelaius phoeniceus. Next base: position 60,312,647 of record NC_135267.1, read on the forward strand.
GATGTGCTCAATTTAACACATTTATCAATGGAGTTAAATATATGCCTGCTGGGGTTTAAACTTGACAAAGACAACACAACATGATCTGTCATTTATATATTTGCCACACACATTTTGGAGCTAATTCACTTCTCATTCAATGAAGAAAAACTTCTACATTCACTGCAGTTATTCCAAAATTATGCTCACATAATTTGCAAGAAAAACCAGCCCCATAATCCTTACAGTATAACAGAAATTATCTATACACAATTTGGACTAGAGCCTCATATGCTGTGAATCATGTAGGAGTTTTGATTTAGAACAGCTGAAAGATCTGTCTCACCAAACATAAATTACAGGCTTCATCTGAGAGGTAAATCCCTGGGAATCTTTGGCTGACATGGAATCTATGTGCTGTTTTCACATGCAGAGTCTGGGTATTACCAGCCAAAATCTTAACTTGCTGAATACTGCAAGTGATACTCAGGCATAGCTAGGGCAAGAAGGTCAGGAAGTTAAGTCATACTTTCGGCTCTTAGCCACCTCTTCTTCCTAACTTGCAGCAGGAATTTCAGAAAAAAAAAAGACTTTATTTCCATTTCCTTGACATTGCTCAGGATTGGAAGTCTTTTTTCCCTGCCCTTCTATCATCATACACAACTCTCTTTATCTCTCTGTTTACTCCTTCCAGGACAGGAAAAAACACATCCTTTCTATGTGCCCAGGGTGAAACAGAACAGAATCCCTTCAATTCAGCTCAGTTATCTGAGGATGTGTACTTTTCTTCCATGGCACTGTTAGACATCTGCATCTTTCCAAAGAGGGGATCAGATCTATACATGCATGGTAATTTATTCACTATAATTGGTTTTTAAGTTCCTACAGTCCATCTATATCTATTTATCTATCTATCTGTCTATCTATCTATCTATCTATCTATCTATCTATTTTTCTATCTGGTGTGCTATCCTTTGGGAAGCAACAGAAACTGCACATATTTCTTACAACATCAGTGCATTTTTACTTGTCTCTTAAAACAGGACAGTCACTGGAAACAGGAGTAAGATGAGGCAGTGTGACACAGACTGCCAGGAGATGTCTTAACACTCCAACCTGGTATTTTCTCCATTGACCTGCGTAGGTTCCAGAGATTTCCCTAAACTTTACCCCTTTGGTTTGAAATTTGAATGTGAACTGATTGTTACCCAACAAATTATCTCACTGCCATAAATATAATTAAGAATGTGGGGCAAATTCCAATTACTTTTTAAATGACATAGTTTCAGCAAAGATCATTCTGTATTCTAAAACCTCAGCTGATTATGTTACAGCAGCTTAGCTGGTCCACTGTGGCTGTGTTGATGCAAGCAAATTATAAATTACCTGAGGAGGTACCTGGGCATAGGAATACTGTCTTCTCATGCTAGAGTTGTGCTATTAGCATGTACCAACTAATTTTTTCCCAAATAATTCCTGGGTACTCTTCAAAGTTAACACTGAATGGACATTGCCACAAAGAGGTCACATGCACATAGTCAACCTCCTTTGGAGGCGCTGGGGATTCACTAGCACAGGCATGGGCTGTTCTGTACTAGTTAGCCTCAGTTACTGTAAACATTTCTGAACACTTTTATTTTGCCAGCTTGTAGCTGTAGGTATGCTCCAAACTCATTCATATTGTAAAGCAGAAAAAATTATCCTGAACACCACTGGATAGCCTTTAAACTAAAATGCATCTTGAAAACCAGGACTGAGTCCTGGAACTGTTATTACACTCAGCACTGGTGCTTAAACTTCTGTAACATACTCATCATACATTTGCCTAGAATTCAGCTATGTTATGAATGCCTTGTACTGTACCTTATATTGCTCTTATGGTGACTGGCATTCCACAGCAAATTAAGAACATACTCTAGTTAGAAAGCCTAAGCTGGGATAATTAGATGCCAAGCATGGCTCTGTTACATAAAGATTGCAAAGTATCTCTTCTTGAAATGAAGGATAAGTATGCACATGTAGTCTGTGTCTGCAATTAATAATATAGCAGTGCTGTCATGGGCAACAGGATCAATAGATTAAACCACCCCCGACCTCATTATAATTCAACAATGTAGGAGGAGAAGGTCATGGCCGTACTCAGGGGTTAAAATTAAGAGGAAGATTCATTAACTTTGAATCCACCTCATCATGCCTGCAAGTCTGTATACAGAGAGATGGCTTTACATTCTTAATAAGATAGGAAGCACTAGGAACTGAAAGAATTAGAAATAACTTCAGTGAAGTAGAATTTAAAGCCAAACAGCATTGACTATAAAACAAGGTAGTAATTCGAGAAATATGTGTGTTCTAAACAACATTCATAAATGCATCGATAAACAGATAAATTCAATTATATTATCTTATGTTGAACTCTGATATTTTTCTGACATTACTTTTGGAAATTAATCAAAAATGTAGGAATGCTGTGCTTTAATTCATGACAAAATAGGACTCAAAAATATTATGCATGACAAATATCTAATGAAAGAAAAAAAATCTTTGGTACACACTTTATTTTGCCTTCTGCACTTTTCTTTGCCTTCCTCCTTTTTTGCAGAAGACTTACTTTGGAGGAATGTGTGGGTACTGGTATGGTTGTTGGCATCAGAGAAAGATTATCATGACAGCAAACTTGAAATCATGGCCAAGTTTAGTACCAAGGATGTAGAGTGACACTGATGGCATGAGCTCCTACACTTTTTATAGCCAACCTTGCAGCAGGAAGGAAAAGTATCACTGCATTAGTGTAATGATTTCTGTAAGTTTGTATCTTTGCCCTGGCAAAGATCAAGAATTACATGCGCATGTGCTTTCACCTGCTTGTTTTACATCCACTCAGAAAGCAGGTAAGAAGATGTTTCTGTCTTCTCTGTTCTGATGTTAAAGCACTGACTGTTTTGGGGTTTTTTGTTTTGTTTTTTTTCTTTAAAGATGTTATCCATACCAGGTATTTTCAAATTAAAAAGTGTAGTCTCCAGCTGCTTCAGGAGATGGGGTGGACACCATGATTCCAATGGTGTGAAGGTGGGTAGTTGCACTTCCTATGCTGCTAGGGAGGAAGTGGCCCAAGCAGTGAAGCACTGCTGTGGGAATGTTTATACAGTGCTGGAAAACAGCACCACTCCCTGCCAGCCTGTTCCCACCTGCCTCTGGCTGACCAGAAATGGGGGAGTACAAAAGTACTTAAAAGTTTTTTTAAAAACCCAGACTTTGCTTGCTCAGAACATGACTCTGTCCAAGAGAAGAACCAAGTCTTCTACAACCCTGTCTTTGGTTAAAATAACAGTAAATGATTTTCAGTGTTCCTGCTGTGAGCTTTGCATGGTGGAGTGCTGGAAGCTGAGAGCAGGAGTTGTGTGTGCAGCACCTGCATGTGTGAATGATGGGACATGAGAGAAATGGAGTGCATGTGATACCCATGTCCATGTCATACCAGTGTAAAGAGCAAAGCTGAGGGGCAACCCTGGACTCCCCAGGCTGCATTCAGGATGGTGCTAACTCAGTTGCATGTCTGGTTTTGAATAGAACTTGTCATGCTACCTGCTTGCTAAGAGCATAGGCAGAGAATTCACAAGTCTGGAAAAAATAAAAAGAGAAAGGCTCTGCAGGCACACCCTCATTACATACTCATACTGAAGGCAAAACAGATATCTGAGGACTAGTTTCATATGCAAAGAGAATGTCTTGAATGAGCACATACTAACTAAGGGCAGACCCAGCTTCAACTCAGGCTCCCTTCAAGTCATACCATGTTCTATATTCACAATGTGGACATTACACTGGTGGACTCCAAGTAACAAATACCAAACTTCAAGATGGCAACTTTTGCTCCATTTCTGAATTCTCTGGGATTCAGAAAGTTTTACTGAATTTTTTTAATGCTATTGGAAATAAGTGTTTTTCTTTTGGAGTTTTTCCCCAGTGGTCATTGTGTAAGATGACCTTGTGAAAGTTCGAGTCTGTTGACTCAGAAAGTCTTAGCTTGAAAGATAGCAAAATATTCTGAAAAGTATTGAAATTTGTCATCAGCATTGCAAGAATAAGATGATGAAAATCAAGAAATATTAAGCAGACAACTATTTTAAAATTGCACAACCTTTTAAATAAACAAATTTGAAATGACACGGCACATATAAAGAAGACAATAAAGTTTTGTTATAGAGATGTCCTGTACTCTCTGGACTAAATTCTATGATCTCTCAGATCTCCTTAATTATATATTCTTGATGCTTTTCATGGTGTTTAAATTTTAGCGTAAATAAAGAAAACCTATATGCTACTAATTACTCTGAATTTAAGTCATGCTAACTGAGGTTTAATACAAAAACTATCATGATGTTTTTTCATCCTCCTCAGAGTTAACATTTATTACCTACAAAACACACCAAGACAAGAATGGCATTGAAAATACATACAGTAGAGGTTTTTGTGGCAATTTTGTAGCAGCTTCTAATACAATATAGCAGCGTCTCTAAACTGAGCTCCTACAGAGGATATATCGTGCCTATGAGTGTTCTGAGTTCACCAGCAGATGAAATCCATTTTTCAGTAACACAAATACTGGCTTAATTTACAAAGATTTATGGATCAATTTCTTGCCCATAGGCTGTGTATCACAATCCTGTATTGAGCTCCTTTCATGCCCTTAAGGGCAAGCTTAAGGAAAAACCTTTTGGATCATGTTTCCCTCCATGTTAATTTTTAAAATGATGTGCTTTCTTGCTGGCTTTAAACAAGGCTTGGAGATGGTAGCCAAAATATTTGCTGACTTCTTTTAATTGCTAATCCTTCAAAATTTTCTGCCAGGTGTACGGCCCACTACCAGCAAACTCTGATACTTGTGGTGGCCTGAAAAGGAACATTCTCACCTACACATCAGTTTAAAATCTGATTTCTTAAAGCCAATACCTCTTATCATACTGCATTAAATATTTGCCCAACTATTCTGAGCTGTGTAATAAATAATAACCGTGTATTTCCCCTATAACCCTAGGAAGCTGGGTTACAAATTACATTACTTCTAGTTTGTTATTCAGTAGAAACAAAGACATGGCATACATATTTTATTTTTCATACTTTCATGATTTTCTGATTTCCTGTTCACAAGTTTATACAACTGATGTCTTTTCAGCACAGTTACCACGGAAATTTCTGCTAAATACTAATAAAAGTGAAAGACAGATTGAACCGAGCTGGAATAATGTTTTTCTTTCCCTTTCTCTGAAAGAATCTGAGGTAATGAAAAAGCAAAAAAAGGGGCTAACACCCCATTCAAAAATTCAACTTATCAGATAAAAATATTTACCTGTTGTTATACTTCATGTTCTTTTTATATTTTAATAAGCTTATACATTTTTAAAAAAAGCTTTAATAAAACACACTTCACATTGTGAAAATGAGTCAAAAATATAAGTTTAAAATTCTGCAAATTAAAACTAAAGTCAGAACTTAAAAAAATACATTGTAAAATGTCCTTACTTGCAACTAAGCCCTAGCACAATAGTTTACAGACTTTCTAATTTCTGTGTGTAATGTATTTTGTTTTGAAATTGAATAGATTTTCTGTGGACTGGCATTAAGTATACAGATAACTCTGGAATAGGAGAACCATATTCCCTGAATAAAAATTTAGTTGGTTCATAAGAAAGAATTTCTGTTCATATGCACTGAAAACATTCAGAAATATTTTTGAACTTTAAAATTATATTTAATGATTTCTCTGAATGAGAACCTACTAATGTAAGATCAAAGGAACAGAAATAAATAGTAATTTAGCTCATGGCCTTTTTTATTTTTAGCTTATAGTCCTTGTAAGCCCATATTAAATCATATACTTAATTTATTCAGGAAAGATAGCAAAGGAAAAGCAATATTTACCCTCCACCATCCTCTCCATAATTAACATCTGTTAAACTTTGGAAGCCTAATCCACTGGTCAAGTTACACATGTTTTCACTTGGAATGACAACTATTTCAGCAGCGATAAATATTTATCCTGGTTCTATACAGGAGAATAAATTTCTGGTTTTATCAGCTGCATAAGTAGTAGACATGTGCTGTAGACTTAGGAGGGCTGTGCAAGTGAACATCACTTATCTGCATGAAGAAGTTGCTTCAAAAGGTGAATTTCATAAGAGAAGGAAAAATAAAGATATTTGCTACCTCTGATCTTCACTTGGCCTTAAATGAGCTGAGCCTGATTTTTTATAATTTCATATAATCTCTTTTGTATATCTATAGCTGTATCTATATATATATATATTATTTCATCAATAAACTAATCGAATTTCAAAAATTAATTAATTAAGCCAGTAATCTTTCTTTTGTAAACAGCCCCTCACATTCCCAGAAGTTTCATTACTTGTTTGAGCACCAGGTAACACAAAATACAAATCTTACTAAGACATGCACAACCAGTACCTTTGATTTTGATCACCAGAACTTAAGAAATTGACATGCAGTAAAGTAAGTACAAAGAAGGAATTTAATTTGCTTCAGTGTCAATGTGTATGGATAGGAAATCTGAGAGAATTTTAATCATATTTGAGACTGACATGTAAACATAATGCAATATACTGAATTACCATCTACATGAGAAACTTTGTGAAAACATTGGTACAGTGAGGAAAAAGGGTTCTGTATGAACAGTGAAAATCTTTCTCTTGATTGTAACTACAAGGAAAGAATATGTCTTCTGTTCTGATATGTTAAGCAGTAAAAGAGTTGTCTTAATCTTTTTAAGTCAGCCTTCAGGATATAAGCTATTTACAAGAGTGTTGAGAAGAGTGAAGATTATCAGTACTGACAAGAGAATAACTCCATGAGTATTAGCATGTTGAGAGTACAAATAGAAATACTAAAAAAGTGTACTTGTTATCTACTACATGGTTAATTCATGGCAGAGTGGTGGGGCTGTGGTAGTGGTGTAAGGCATTGAGATGTCTTATTCTATATATTTTCCATTTGTATATCAAGTACAAATACTAAGACTATAACTGCTATTTAACAGAGGTGAGGAGGTCAGAAGAAATGTGAACTGCTTATTTTGCCAAAAACCATTGCTAAAGTGTATACAGATTGGAAGTCCTGTGGTATTCCTACTGATTTACTTAAACATATGACAGCTAACATGATTTTTACCCTGCTTCAGAGGGCTCTTACTACTAACAGTCTGGCATCATAATTTTTTACACAATGATGATGTGCCACAAAGAAAGAAAGGGACATGAAACAATTCAAACTTTCTGGATTTCCTACTGACACACAGATTTTTTATTGTTGAGTACATAAGTAAACTTGTTGCAGAGAGTAAATGTTATGCTCCCTGTTGCAAGTATTTTTAAGGCAACACAGAGATTTTTAATTTAAAAACATCATATGCATTTTTACAAGCAGCTGGTGTTTAAAGTATGTTTGTAAGCAAATTGCAGCTGATGTTTTCTCGGCTAATTTGGTACCGAGGGACAATCTTGAAAATTAGATCTACATATGACTAACAAAAATCTGTGGCACAACGTAATTAACTGAGCCAAGGTAGACCCTCAGAAAATGACACTAAACACAAGAGGTAAGTCTCAGAGCTCTTGTGTCATCATGTTTGCATTATGATTCATGCATCAGCCGGCTCCAGTGGAGCCTCTGGAAGCAGCTCCCATCCCTGCTGAGCAGGAGCACTGCGCTCTCTGCTGGGCACAGAGCAGGCACTGGCAGGAAGCAGAGGGGGGTTTTGGGAGGTGGTGGCCACCACAGCTGTGCCCATCCCAAGTCCCTCGTGTGAAGCTGTAGCTGCCATGCCTTAGCCCTGGAAGAGCTGGACCTCCTCCTGAAACACACGGGAGTGTCTCCCGAGCCCAGTCCCTCTGCACAGCCGCTGGGGGCTGTCTCACCTTTATATGCCCACAGCAAGTACTTTAGGTTAGAGACACCCCTGACCCTTTCAGTGTGAGTCTGACTTGAGGGCCTGATGAAGGCAGAGAGGCTTTTTAACCCCAAACCAGCACGAATCATTACTGCCTTGCTCTGGCTACCAGCAAACATCAAATGCCCAGAGGCCTTGGTTTTCCCACCCTGGCCTGGCACATTTACACCAGCCAAAGGCAACAGCACTACTGGCACATCCCAAAAGCTAGCCCAGCACTTGTGAGGTGGGGAATAGGGCAGTGGAGGGGCAGGGTTCCCTCCCTCTTCCCAGACATGCACTTGCATGGCCAGTGACATCCTCAGGGCTGTTCTTCAGGCCATGGCCCTGACACTGCAGCTGGCTGAGGGCTGCAGAGGGCTGGTTTGAGTGCTGGACTGAGGTACTGTGAGGGCAGCTCTGAATGCAAAAAGCAGAACAATATGAAACCTTAAGAGACAAAACCTCAGCTGCTGCTCAACCATCTCAATGGCCACTACAAAAATGTCTGTTCCATCATTTAAGTCCTGCAACTATTTCTGCCTGTGCCAGCAGGCTCACAGAGCCTAGCTGCTTTTATTTTGTGTTGGGAACATCAGCACTATGTTTTGACCTTTATCCTTAAGTTCCCATGGACTACTTCAGAGGAGAAACCATTCTGACAAGGTTATACTAAAAGTGAGCACCCCTGACAATTTGTACATCCTTAGGTAAAGACTCAAAATCCAGGAGTTGTCCGTCTCTCTAACTCCTCATCTTCTACTCCATATTTCAAATATATTAGAATGGGGATCTTTTCATCATGGCAAGTGTCTTCAAAAATCAAGCATCTATCACAGTAATGGCCTGGTCCATCCTTGCATTCAGGTAATGACATGTCAGCTACAGATGCCAGCCCCTCCTAAGCACAGTGGAGGCACCCTACAAGAAGTGACATAAGCATGTTGTGACTGTCAGATAATTTGCAAGTCGGCACCATTAGCTCCTGCCAGAAGACATGTCAAGGTGACAGCACAGCTGTTGGGCTGTTGAGGTGTTCACCAAACCTCCACAGGCAGGAACACTACGTCCAATCCCAGGCAAAGCTTGGTTTGCTGCTTCCTCCACACCTGCACTGATGGCTTCATAGGACAGCTTGCACCCACTGCTTGGGAGTGGTGACTTTGCTCTCCAGTTGTCACCATGAGGGCACAAGGTGGGCAAAGGAAACGTCATGTTTAGGGCACTCCTTGAAGAAGGCATCTGCATTTTTGCAGCACAACAGAGCTTTCATGAAAGGCTCCTGTGTATTTTTAAGTTTAACAAATGTGTTCATGTCCTACACAAATATGTTTGAAACAAATGTTAGAATCAGTAATGGAATTCAAGGTTTGGGTTTTGTTCTTCTGGTTGCAGATTTACTTTGATTCCCCATGACTGTAGCAACTAGATCTACAGCTACAGTTATTAGAGGAGAAGGGAATTCACTCTCTGTGAACACAGCAAAAGGAGCTCAGTGAATCCAGCTTCAGGCAGTGAGTGAGTCAAGAGCACCATCTCGTGGTTTTCCCTTTCCAGAACCGATTTCATTTTGAAAAATCTCTATACTACAGCATAATTTCCTTAAAAGGAAAGTCCTTGGCTTAGAGAATTGGGAAAAGAATTCTCATTTAGAATCCTAATCTAGATTCCTTTTTTTTAAAGTTTCTAAGGCGGGGAGACTTTATATTTTAAGGCTAAATATACAGCATTTTTTGAGAGTGATCACTGACACAACTATGACTTAAACACTTCAAAAAAACAAAACAAAAAAAAAAGCCCACCATTCAACATGCTAAAATTTTGCTTACTTGTCGTGAAAGTTTTAGCTAGGGAGAACATATCTGGCACATGTTGCAGTTTTGCCACACGTTAGAAATCAGGCTCCGAGGTGACCAGCTCGGCTAAGGTGCCAAAGAATCAAAAGAATTCTTTTGATTCTTCACAAAGGCTTCTGCTGGAGGATACATTAAACTGATAAGTGCATCCAAACTTGTCCCTGTTTATCCAAGTGACTCAATCATCACTATCAGGCACCTCTCTTCAGCTTTTCTGCTTGCTGTGATGAGAGCTGAAATTGCCTTTAATGACATAAAGCAGCTCCTTGGGTTTTTCAGGACAGCATCATAAGTACAAGAAAGAAAAGCTTAAAAATGCAAATATTAAATATTGATTTCAGAAAGTCCTAAATGCCTACGTTTGTCTGTCTCCCAGCTAGCATTAGTATGAAGGAATAATCTGTCTTCACAGCTGTTCAAGCTGGGGGAAACAGCTGCTAGACACAGCAATTTACACAGCAGAAGAACGTCCCACCCTTCCTCACCATGCAGAGCCATTGCTAGAGATAAGTAAGTCACTGGAAGAAATCTGTACTTGCACCGGGAGACTCTGGCAGCCTGCAGGTATTTATCACCCTCTGTAGATCTGAAAGGCGTATGCAGTTTGGGTAAGCAGCTTATCACATTCCTGCAAAGTCACTGGGGCTGCCAACTGCTGAGTTTGAAAGTGCTTTTTGACAACAGCTGCAGTACCTGAGGAGTACTGATCTCCATATGGCAATTGCCGCGCTCCTGCCCTGGTATGACTCACAGCGATTGCATATCAAAGGCAGGTCCGAGATAGCTCAGCAGGCATCCACAACAATCTGCATCTACGACTTTCACACCTCCGGCACACAAATCACTCTCCTCAGTACTCCTTGGGGCACCTACTAGTAGTAACACCCATCATCCTCACCCTCTGAGGACCTGCTTTCTCCAGCAGCAGATGCTAGCATGCCTGGGTGGGGACTGATTGTCCACCTTCTTTTTCTGCAGCTCCCCATTCACTGAAACTATTTACGAGGAGACCAAACATCCTGCGACTTCCAGGAAGATGCATGGTTTCATTCAGGCTCCATGCTCAGTGTTATTGGGCAAGGTTTGAAATGCTGGACAGGGTTATGATAAAGAAATAGCTGTGCCACCCTAACAGATCCTATGCATCAAAAAATTGTAAGTGTTGATTACAGATCAAGGTCATGAAGATGTCACTCGCCTGTTGAAGGCTGCAATCTTGAATGTCTATTCTGATTAAAACTAAAGCTGGTAGGCAAGGATCTGAGGATCACATAAATCAAAAAGGGTTGGGCAAGTGAAAACAGCCACAATGGTTTGCAGCAGATCCATTACATTTTGGCCAAAGCTTCATTAAGAAAAATAATTTGACCTTTCCAACAAGATTTCAGGTATAAGGTAGTTGCTCCTTATCACTTAGAAGATAGTGAAAAACGTTTATTTCTCTCTAATCTGGAGGTAACAAGGAATTTTTCTCAAAATTCTTCATGAAAGATAAATTTCTATGGCTAAAAATGAAAAAAAAAAAAGGAAGAGAAAGAGCAGCTCTTTCAGTGTACAAATTGTACACAAATAGTGCATTTTTCCTTTAGAAAGCTCAAAAATATGAAAAGGTAAACTTGATTTACCACATTCAGTTTGAAAACACACAATTTTAATTCAAGATGTATCCTACAGTACAACACCAGTCTAAGAGTGAATGCCTGTGCCATATTTCTTAAAACTTCTATAGGAAAAAATTTCTGTTCAGATCACATTATCTGCATTCTTCAGGACACAGGCATTTCAGTGGACACAGATGAAAATTTTAACAAATTTTTTCTTGTAAGATTTCTTTTCTGTGCGTGCTCAGCCTAAGACTTGCTGTGGTATCAAGATGGTATCATATGTATGTATCAATATGGTAATGTCTAAATACCAGAATAAAGGATAATAGGACTACAGATTCATAGAATGGTGTGGGTTGGAAGGGACCTTAAAGATGATCTAGCTTCAAGTCCCCTGCTGCAGACAGAGACACTTTTCATTAGACCAGGTTGTTCAGAGCTCCATAAACACTTCCAGAGTTGGGCATCCAGTTTCTCTAGGAAACCTGTTGCAGTGTCTCACCACTCTCACAGTAAAGAATTTTTCCTAATATCTAATCTAATCTAAACCTACTTTCTCCTAACTTTGAAGGCATTCCCACTTGTCCTGTCACTACACACATTATAGTTCAAGAAGGGCTACAGTGCAGTGCTCCCAGTCTGTTTTTACTTACCTAAGAGGGAAAAAAACACCCCAGATAATTCTACAAAATTATTAGTCTTATATCTTGAAAGCTTGCCTTTCTTTACTGTGGGATCAGGAATATTTTGCTGACAGTGAGCTAGTTTAGCAACAGCAGCATAAATCCAGCCAAAAGAAAAATTTCCATTGAAATGAAAAGGAAGTGCTGGGACTATTGACACTATAAACAATTGCTGATAAGAGCCTTTAGGGAAGATGCAGGAATACAGCATGACAATGGATTCAGTACACTGTTTTGCACAAATCCAGGAGGACTTGCTCCTTGTTGAATCAACAATTTAAAGAAGCACATACTAGAAAACCTGCAAAAAGAGCATGAGAAGCACTTAGGATGATAAAGAGGAAGGCAGATTTACCAACCAAGTTGTTGAGAATAATCATTTATTTTCACATTTACAAGACAAATATGAATAATATTTACAAATATATACAAATATTAAAATTAGCTTGTGTATTCAAAAAAAAGTCAAAGTATTTTTTAGCAGTATAGCCAACATACAGTACTTTTTTTTTGAACTTAGAAAAGGTTCAAGAAATGAAAGAAGAAATGAAGAGAAATTTCAGATTCACATAAGAGAAGCCATCAGAGAATATAGTATTATGAATGTCCACATTTTAAAATCAAAGGCAGAGCTTTGAAAAACCATAAAATATAGTCTCCCTCGTAGTTTCACATTAAAAGGGGCTTCACTCACCTCACTCAACAGCACTAGAAATGCTTTTAAAACCTTTCTGAGCAGGATGATTAAATAGTAGGAATAAAGATGATTGAATAGTAGTACAGAGTAATAACAGAATTAACCATTTTTATGTATATGGAATAACAGAAAGCATTCTCTTTGCAGATGGCTAAAAAAACACTTTTATGGGACATTTGCCAATTTGTACTGGGGGGATGGATCACAATCTCTTTAGATTCTGTTTGCTTTTCTTAGTCCCAGGAAGCGGCCCTGGTGTGGAGCTGTGTTTCACTGGTTTGCTGCTCACACAGTCACTGGAGCTGTGGTAGCTGCACATGCACTTGGTGCAGAAGTCAAAGCCACAGCTTTCACGATTGCACGTTGCTCTTTGGAGGTAGGAGTCATACTTGGCAGGTGAGCCACAGCGATGGCAGGCTTTAAGGCTTTCAGTGTTCTTCAAGTTCCTGGCAGCCTGTTGGAAAAAGCACACGCAGAAAATCATGAGTAGAGGGTAAATACACTCTCCAAACACTTCATGATATTATCTTAGTGCCACAAAACATATTATAACGCCTCCTAATGTAAGGAGACAAACTAAAAACTAGCCTAATTCTTGTTGCATCAAATTCTGATGGAGTTCAGAACAGGAATAATCAGGATGTAATTGCAGGTATTTTGAATTGGAATAGAGGTAGACAATTAAAAATTCTTAAAATGTAAAAGTTAAAGGACAGGCTAAATCAAGAGCAGTAAGGATAATGGCCTTCCTGAATCTTCCAAACCTCATTCAAGGATGGTGATGTAGTTGTGTATAGATGCAGATATTAGGAATTGAATTTTAAGACTGCTACTGAACAGTTGTTCTTTTACATTCCTAATGCTACAAAGTCTTATATAGTAGTATTATACCATCTTGATTAAACTTTCCAGTGACCTTTCATCTTCTCTTATTGCATAAATTTGCAGAATAAGACTTGAGCATAAAACCTTTTTCTAGTTAGAAAAATATTTTGTTTAGTAACAAGCAGTAACTTTCAATAAGCATTTTAAAAAGTCTTATAAGATGCAGGTGCAGGTCTACATTGCAAGTATGTGGGAAAAAAAAACAGCTTAAGAAAGGTAGAGGAGAAACAGGTTATTGGCAGTTATTGACACGTGTGACACACTACAAATAAATAGTTAAAGTAATTTTAATGCCAGATTCACAAAATACTCCACAGAATGATTAAAAGAAATATGCATTTAATTTTTTTAAAAATTGAAACTAAGAACTATTAAGTCTTTTTTTTTCCTAATTGTCCATCAGTTTTGAAGCAAAGTTGACAGTTTTTGTGATATTGCTTATCTGGAAAACATGTAATTCATTATAAACCCATGGAAAATAACAGGAAATTACTAAATTTCTTCATATTTGAGGAGACAAAATTTAAGCAAAAAAAATTCACTAAGTGAAATTCTTAAGGAAAAAAAAGTATGTAGGACATCCCAATATGTCAATATTCTCTCTACTTAGCTTCTGACATGGTCTTAAAATAGGCACACTAAGCAAAAGCTGGCAGCCATATTAATAACAATTACAAACACTTGAAACTGGAGATGCTACTTTCAAAAATATGCTTTACAAGGTGATTGTTTGCCAGACAGCATGAGAGAAATTAAAGATCCGTGGAAATCACCACTTACCTCAGAAAACTCTGTGAGCCTGCTGTGATTCCTAGATGCTTTGGATTTGGTGCTTTTTTTGTTCGAGTGTTTTGGTGGGGTTGCTTTCTGAATGGAAGCTAAGGACACTCTGTAGAGAACGTACTCTCTTGTTGCAGCATGCTCTGGTGCCTTAGTGACATTCTAATGAAAAGAACAACAAAGACTTAAATTTGGGAAGAGAGCTTACCTGATACAGAGTTCTTTGTGTAATAGAAGTCATTAAGTAATTTTAGATTCTTCCTCCTGGTTTCCAATAATAAAGCATCACACCAAGGAGTGCTACTGATTTTCCCATAACTTTCACAGTTACTTCTGTTATAAATGCATAGAACAGCTCCCTAGTTCCTGGTCAAAACCCAGCCATCTTCTCTTATGTAATCCTACTTTCAAAGTAACACAGTTAATTAGGCAGAGAATGTAAACTATTCATCATTTTAAAGCAAAAATCAGTACTTCCAATTCTTTATAGTGAACAGGAACGCTTGAGGCTTTCTTTGTGAAAAATAAACTCCGCCCACCAGTTTTCCAAGTTTCCAGTTAAACAAAAAAGCATACCATAGCATGCAAGAAATCAAACTTTATGGGATGAATACTCAGTACAAATGTTTCACCCCGACAGCACTGTAAAATACTACATAAAATTTAAATTGTTAACAGCCTTATCCTGTGGCAGATCCTAAGCCTTTGTTGGTTCTGTCTCTCCATCTCTCAAGAAGGAAAAAAACTTAGTTTTAAGAGTCCTGACTTGATAAAACACTAGATTAGTGTGGATGGATCAATTATTTTTATTTCACAGGACAGAGGCATTAAGAATAGCTCATAGTGCAAAAAGATTTTCAATTTTCCGTAGCAGGCATGGTGGACTTCAGAGAATCCTGCTATAAACAAAGACCCTGATTCAGAGCCACCGCAGTGATTTATCTCAGTCTTCCTCCCTTCTGGATCAGTGGGGATGCTGAAGCAAGCAAGTCCCTGCTGGGAGACTCTAGGGCTTGCCCAGTGGGCTGTGCTGGCAATGACTCTCTCCTTCCTGCCTTTCTCTGTAACACAGGACTTGTGGAAGCTCTTAAAAACATCTGCATCTCTCCTTGGGTCACCTTCTCAGTCAACCTTCCTTGGGGTCCCCAAAGCCCCTGAGGTAACTAGCAATGCTTGAGGCAAGGCATCCTAACAGGACAAAAAAAACCCCAAAACCAAACAAAACCACACTCCAGGGACAGTTTTCAATCTAAGAAACTTATCTGTCATCTCTTAAGCTTAGGAGGAGACCTCAAATAGCAGAAAAATACTGATGGTTCAGTGCAGGGACTTACAGAAAGGTTTTTCACAGCTCTGCTATAGATTTGGAAAATCCATTTATCTTCTTGTAGAATCTTCTGCCATGTTGTGCTGACTTTGGCAAAACTGCAACAACAATACAAACACATCAGTTGCCTCCTAGGAAAGGGATATATTAAGTAGCAAGAACAACCTTTTTCTTTTACGTAAACATAAAATATGTTCACAGTTGTAGTCTTTAATTTGCCTTTTAGGGAAAAGACACATTCTCCATATGTATCACAGCTTACATTGTCAGTTCATATTTTAATATATTAACACATAATACTAAACATTGAGTAAATGTCACATGCCCCATGTCTAAAACATTAAGGCATGTGATTAGGTTTTTTTCCCTTCTAGTGAAATACAATGACATGAACATACTTACTTTACTAAATCCATCTCGCTGAGATGTCTTAAAATGTTTGCTAATATATGCTTCAGGTTCTTTTGGAAGAGTTCAGCAAGAATGTCTATTCTATCCAGACCCATTTTCTTTCCAATTAAGTTACAAAGTTCAAATTTTCCCCTAGAAACAATTCTATCTACAGCAGCCCAAGACTTGAGATTTCTTTTACCACTTTTCTTCAAAGTTGAGCAAACCACTTCTTCATAATGGATTACTGGCAACAGTGTCTTCTTTGAAAACTGTTCTTGTTTTTGGTTCTTCATAAGACAAAGCTTTGGTGTACCACAGAGATTCCCAGCCAAAGGTAAACTATCCTCATGTTCTATTGCATCAGCATAGTGAGTGCTTAACATAGAGGAATAACCACTGTCCTCATTAAGTTTACTACCTTCCATTGCCTCCATTTCACAGATGATACCTTCATCAAGTCTCTGGGTTACTTGGTTGTTTTCTTTGTTATGTATGGGTCTTTCTGCATCTTCAATATCTAGATTTCTGGTGGCTGCATGGAACGAGTCACTAAGGAGTATTTTCTGATGTTCTTCTGCACAGCTTTTACAAAAGCCTTCCTCATAATTCAAGGGGCAGGATTTTTCCAGTCTTGTTTTCTCCACAGCACATTTCAATGGTGCAAACCCAGCACGAAGAGAATCAAAATCACGTTTCATTTTGCAAGAGCGGTTAAGGTTCGATTTCATTTTGTTGCTTGTATTCTGCAAGGTACAACAAGGGCAGAATGAAAACACAGCATAAACTAGATCACAAATTCTTTATCCTATAAAGACTCTACCATGCTTCCCTTCTGACTCACCCTTTTTATCTGACTCACCCTTTAGTATCTAAAATACAACTAATGGAACTAAGGATTTGAACAGCCACTGATTATATCTATGTAAGATCTTCCCAAAAACTAGTTTTATGCTGCATGTAACTAGGGAAAGAAAACTGAGTGATTTACTTGGCCACCATTTCCCCAACATAGATGAGACACACCAGTGCTTCCACTTCCTACCATAAAGGTAGCAACACAGTCAAGACACTTGAGGTCCCTGCAAGGGACACCAGTGGCAGAGGGTCCTTGGGCGACTGCAGGCCTGTGCAGGCCAGAGAAGCCTGAAGTTTGCATTCAAGACCAGAAGCAATGCTGCTGCTGCAGCCAGATATCTGGCATTTTTGAGAAGGGAGGAGGCTGGGGGGCACAGGAAAGGCTTGAGTGCTCACATGTGTGAGTAAAATACAAAGGAAGCAGCCATACCTAAACAATGGTCAGTGAAACAAAGGTTTGAGCATGATTTAAAGAGGATAGGAGGTCGATAGATATCATAAGAGAATTGATACGCCTTTTTCTTGCCCTGCTCCATTCCCCTCCCCCGCGAAATGTGGTGCTATCTATATTAACAATTGCGGGGGGATGGGCGGGAGCTGAAGGGGAGAAGGAGGTCATCTTTCCCCAGTTAAATCTAAAGGGAAAATAAATTTCAGCATGCTTTGCAATCCATATGAAATAGAAGATTCCCGATTTGAGTAAGCATTTTAAAGGATTTAAGCACTTCCAGCAGTTTTGTAAAGAATAAAGAGAAAAATGTGTTTTGTGAATGACTTAGAGAAAAAGTTCCCTCTTTGTACCTAGGTTTGGTGTGAGAAAGGTGCAAATAGGCTTATGGCTTTGTATCGTGTGAGTTGGGGAAGAAATGCAAGCCCTCCCTAAGCCTCCCCCTCCTCCCCTTCCCTTCCCCCCGTCCATGCGAACGACCAGAGAGGCTTTTGGGCTGAAATCCTGATGATTTGGAAAATGTTCCAAAATCACATTTCGGTGCACTAGGGCCTGCCCCGACCCCCGGAGGAGCGGGCTCAGCCGCGGGGCCCCGCGGCACTGTCAGGCTTCTCCCGCCCCGCGCTCAAGATGGCCCGGCCGGGTCGGAGCAGGTAGACCGGGTTCCGGCTTCGCCGTGCCCCACGGCCCCGAGAACTTCACCCCGCGCCTTCGGGGGCCTCCTGCAATGGAGGATTTCCCCCAAAACGGTGGTGGCGGGGCCGACAGGATCGCGCCGGGGGGATGCTCTTCCGACGGCGTGGCCGGCGGGCGGGAGACAGCGCGGCGCTTCCCCGCCCGCCGCTGCCCGCCGGCGGGAGCGGGGCTGCGACCCGCATCCCGGCCGGCCCCGGCCCCACCAGTGCGGCGAGCAGCCGGGACCACCCCACACGCGGCTCCTTGGCGGGATCGGGGCGCTCCCTGGCCGCCAAGGCGCCACCATCTCGTCCCATCCCATCCAGCCGGCGGGATAGCTGCGGGGCTAGGCTAGGAGAGCAATGAGACCGGGCAGCGGCCAGGAATCCCCCTCTCCAGTCCAATCTCCGCCGCAGCACCGCTAGCATCCGCACGGTCCCGCCACCACGTACGCCGGCAGCTCCCGCCACCCCAGCCAAAGAGCCCTGACCACGGAGCCCCGTCGCCCCCAAGCCGGCCCGAGAGCGCACCCCAGCCGCGAAGCCCCGGAGCGGCTCCCGATGGAGCGCGGCTCCCACCCCGCGCTCACCTGCAGGGCTGCGCCGGCGCCACCGCGGGCAGGGAGTAAGTCCCGCTCGCGCCGGGCGCTTTTTAAAAACTTTAAATTTGGTGTCCAAAACCGCGGCAGCCAATGGCGAGGCGCCGGAGCATCGGCCCCGGCCAATGGGCGGCGGGCAGGCGGCGGGGGCCAATGGGCGGCGCGGCGGGCGGGGCCGGGCCCGCCCCTCGCTTTCCCTCCTCGGGCGCCAGGGAGGGACGCGAGTGGCGCGGCCGCGGCTCCCGCGCTGGCCGCTCCCGCCCGCCCCTTCCTCCCGCGCTCGGCTCCGCACCGCTCCCGGTGCCGAAGGGACCTGCGGCTGCCGCGTCCCGGCTCTGACACGGGCCTGAGCGCAGCCTGGCGCCCAGCTACATCTGCGTCTGCTTGTTTAAATGGACGCGTCCGGGACCTCCACGTCGCCCCGGCACGCTCCGAACGTGCAAAGCTCCTCTACCGGGAAAGGATTCTCTCCCGCACTGGAGGTACTCAAGAACTGCCCGGATGCAATCCTGTGCCATGTGCTCTAGGATGACCAGGCTTAAGGAGGGATGTTGGACTGCATGACCCACTATGGTCCCTTCTAACGTGACTCATTCTGTAATTCAAGTCTGGCAGAGGATCTGGGCTACTCCCTATAAAAGAATTATATTTATTTGATATGACTAACACTACCAGTGTTTGCAGAGTGAGCAGGAGCACTACTGGGAGCTAGGCTGACTGGACACCAGTACAGGGATCCCCACCACTGCTGGAAAGGCAATCTGCTCACAGCTCAAGGAGATTGCATTTGCAGAGACAACATCCCTTGCATTAAAATTAATACAGAGCAAGTGGGGGACTCTTTACATAGTACAGCTTAACACGACAGGCCAAGGACAGTGAAATCCTCCTATGTATAGCACCACATACACCAGGTTTGGAATGCCTCTGCCAGCCTCCTGCCAGAGCTATGTGATGTCTGTTTTTTCTCACTGATCAGAGCCTTGGCATTCACAAGGCAACAACACATTCAGTGTTTGTTCAAGAGCCAGAAGAGACTAGGGAGGCAGGATGTGGCAAGACAGGTTACAGGCCGGAAGATCAGGGAAGGTCTAGGGTGACAAAGACCTAAACAATGATCTAAGTTTCATGCAGAATTCCAGTGTGCAGACCTGGTCAATGTCCCTTATTTGTTTAGAGGAACATGACACTGAACAGCAAACTCCATCTATCACTTGGCATAAGAAGGCCTGGCTTTAAGTCACGTCCATAGGACTATCACAAGTGCTCTCCAGTGTTCCACTTACCACACTGATCTGGTAAGGATGAAGACTTCAGTCCTAGTTTCTGCTCCAATAGGTATCTAATTATTTTACACAAAAATTGAGTCAATGTTTCTTTTAACATTTTTTATGTGCCAGTTTGGAGTTATAAAACTGCTAGTAAATACAGACCTAGGACTCATGCTTATCAAAAGGAAATATGTATGTCTCATCTTATGCACATAGACATTCCTTTATTTGAAGTTAATGAATGCATCTTAAATTAAAAGACTTGGAACTTAATCATAGTTACCATGCAGTGTTTACTAGAAAAAAAAAATGATAAAGGTATCAAATGTTGTAAAATGCTGTTAATTAAACAGACAGAACCAGTAAGCGCCAGTCATAGCACATAACTTTTCGAAAATCAGTAACTTGGACATTCCATTAAAACCATAAGGGAGACACTGAACTGAAGTCAACTGGATACTAAAATATCAGTCGAATAATATTGTAACAATTTCTTTTATTTTTGACTCAAGAACAGAAACATTTGTTCCAAAACCAATTCATATGATTTGTCACTTGGCTTCCATGGCTTTTTTTCCTCCAACAAGGGATATTCCTAAACTTGCTTTGTATTTATGAATAAAGGCCAGAAGGTCTTGAAAACATGACAGAGATACACTTTGATTCCCTTTCCCATGGTACATGTAAGTGATCAATAAATATGTGGATAGACAGAATGGGGTCATTTATTTATCACTTTTTTCCAATCACTCAAACAAAATAGGAAATTTTTTGTTCTCCCAAGTAAGCTATTTTACACTGTTGTGTGATGGTTAAGCCATAGTTTAAATGAAAACGGGAACTAGAAATAACTCCTTTTTTAATGCATGCATACCTTTTGAGAGTGGTGAATCAGTTCTCAGTAGAAGTTAAAAACTGCTGTTACTTCTGGTGCAGCCAAATAAACTTTTCAAAAGGCCTACTGCAGCAATAATGTCTTACATGAAGATAATAATGTCTTTTACTCAGCAAGTAAAAAAACTGTTTAATAGTCATGAGGAAACAAGTTGTGATGTTTTTCATGATCTGAAAAGAAGTTCTTTTTTCTGGGAGGTGCTCTGAGAAGCTTCTTTGCACACCAAGGTCTACGTCTGTTGTAATGGCCTGAATCATGTTCAGGAGGAATTATTTTTATCATTTTCTGAAATAATTTCCATTAGAGATTCATAATCAGCATATTCTCTCAGAGTTTGTATCATTTCATCTAGCATTTCTTCCCCTAGCATGAAAGACTCAACATGATGCACCGATCTGCTTATTCTGTGGTCTGTAATCCGGTCCTGTGGAAAGTTGTATGTTCTGATCTTCTCTGATCTTCCTTTAGTCCCAATCTGTTGAACAAGAAGAATCAGTTTACCATCATCCTAAACTAATGGTGAAATAGTGATTAGGCATATAATCACTATAATCATATAATGGTGAAATAGTGATTAGGCATATAAAGCAAAGGTTTCTCTTCCTCACATGACTATACAAAATTTGATAGCTACATAGTACTCACATCACTTCTACAGCTGCAGTAATTGTTCTCAAACATGTAAAAGAACAATTTTACTGCATCTTTTTCTAATACTATTCTGGTTCTTCATGCTGCAATCCAGTTTGTTTCACTGGATCTCTAGGATTTACCTACTTCTGAAATTTTAAGTCTGGCTAATATATAGCCTTTACTACTGCAGTAAAATGCAATGCTATTGTTCAGAGGGCTTGGGGACCCCACAATTTTGTTCTCCAGAGTGGCCTAGTGGAAGGCATCCCTTCCCATGGTAGGAGGGTTGGAGCTAGATTATTTTTAAGGTCCCTGCCAATCCAAACCATTCTGTGTATCTTTGACCTTTTTTGCCTCATTTAAGTCCTTCCTGGGCTCCTGCTGCTCTGTATTTCCATTTACTACTTGCTGTTCAACAAAGGTGTTACCCTAAAGACATATGATTGTACAGAATTAGATCACAACTAAATGAAACTTACTTGAATCTTTCGAGCATAGTTTCTCTTTTTGGTTTCTTCTTCTAGTTTGGCGTTGTATAGTTTAGCACACAGCATTTGCATAGCCTTCTCTTTGTTTCTAATTTGGGATCTTTCTTGCTGACATTCAGCCACAATCCCTGTCAAAAATATCGTGACATTTAGCATTTAAGATTAACACATACTAAAAGAGCTCTGCAATTTCTGGAAGATTTTTTTATATGTTATATTAGGCTGTTACATTTGGACTGGGAATGTAGAAGTCCAGGTTTATTAATGAGTAATGATACGTTTTGGGAGAGATGTGTAGGCTGAGTTGTACAGGTGCTTTAAACCATAAGACAAGAAATTTAATTCAGTGGAAATTTATTTCACCTGGACGACAGATGAATAATGAAATAAAAGATATGTGATGTGATCTGACTTATAAAAGACACCTTCATTACTCATAAATTTTGGCCACAGTTCCAGGAAACGTAGAATTTAAGGAACAGTAAAATACATAAGATAGTGAGTGCTTAGCATATGATCAGAATATAAAAAAGTGGGCACTATTTTATTTAAAAAAATAGAAGGGTGTGCTTTCTCATCTCAAGATACACAATTACAGATAAGACATGAAAAGCCCAAAAAAGGAGCAGGAAGAAGAAACACAGTACGAGCTAAGTTGTTATTTGGACTTATCAAGTAGCTCTGGTAATATTAGAGGATGATTTTATAAGATCACATAGTATTACTTTTTGAAAGACTTATTTATAAACAACATTTTGGATCACAGTGAAGGTCTATAAAAAGATTTAGGATGAGACAACTAGAAGAAGCAACAGGACAATTTTAAGGGAAGAGAGATCAGAGAAATGAAAAAGGGAAAGATGGAAGAGGAAAAACTCTGGAGCTAATGTGAGGTATAAACCCCCCCGTTAACTGTGTATAAGTGCAAAGAACTTGCAATACACTTTAAGATTTCTGTAACATACCCTAATAACTGCCATCAGCAAAACCAAAGATCTGATTTTTAGTTTGCTGTGTTTTTATCCAAACATACAGGCAATGCAAAACATTTTTAATCTGGGGAATCTTTTTGTCACCATATAGTGAACAGAATTTTATCCTCCCACTGCTTGCCTTCTGCTTTACTGGAGTGATGCAGTAAGTGCAGAATGGATCGATGTTTTAAACAAATATAACAAAATGGGTGGCAAAAATCTGGATACATGAAGATAAAGAGGGCTTGGGATTACCCTGAAACCATGTAAAGTCTGATGAATGTTTGTAGTAGAGAAAAGGAAAAGTTAAAATGCAATGAAAGTCAAGAAGGCTGTTTGAATTACTCAGAGGGAAGGAAAAGGCTTAGGAATGGTAATAAAAAGCCCCCATGCAACAGCTAAAATCAGGTAGTGTTTGAGGGTGTATCTTATCCCTGCTATGTTTCCTAACCTGAGCCAGAGGGATGGGCCTCTTGATTATGTGTGTCATCTATGGGAAAGGAGCCAGCAGACGAATGGGAGCTGGCATTCTGAGTAGACTGACTCTGCAATTAAAAGTAATGTCTTAATATGAAAATAGCACAATTTCTCTTTTGGAGAATAGTCAAGAAGATTCAGATCATTAGATTTTAACCTACTCCATTTTTCGGTGTAATTTTCATTATCTGAAAGCTTAAATATAATTTTTTGATAGAAACTGATATGACTCCTTTTAGAGTGTCATGTTTAATAGCAAAATTATAGCTTATCTAATGAAGCCAGTAGTCTTCACTGTTAAAAACTGGAGTGGAGTAGTATAAATAGACATGAAAACTACATTAAAACTCTTCCCTACTGTTGCACAGGCTCGAAAATGAAACCATTGTTTCAAAAGAAATTCTGACAGCCGTTTTGGAATGTAGATCTTGTACTAGGGAAAGGATGAAGCAGCACCTGTTGGAATGTGAACTATCCGCACGGCACTATCGGTGGTATTGACATGCTGGCCTCCAGCTCCACTAGCTCGCTTTGTTTCTATCCGTAGATCTTTTGGACTAATTTGCAGCCTCATCTGTCATGGGAGACAGAAGAAGAGAAGAAAAGTATTTTATGTTGTTTCTATCTAGACAGATATAAAATATGCACAGTCAGTTTACTTTAGAAGGCACCTTCATGCAAGATCAAACTTCTGAATGCTTACGGGTATTAATTCAAATCCACTTATAAACATATTAAGAAATCTTGGTAGTCAGACTGGAATGCGTCATGATGGAGACCCAGAAATCAGCCAAATAGTAACTTAATGCATAACCATTGCTTAGCACTAATTTTCCTCTCTTCTGAGAGCTCTGCATTCTCTTCCAGCAGACTTAACCAATATTTGAGCTTGACTGGATGGTTTTTAAATGAAATGGAAGACATTCCTTTTTTTGGCTTTGAAGTGGAGCAATAGTCTCTGTGAGGAAGGAGCAAGACAATTTCAAGGAAGTTCAGGAAGGAGTAACATTGTCAATCTGCTATGTCAACATGATCAAAACAAAGCTTTCTCAGCCCATTGCTTTTAAGCAAGCAAATATAGCAAAACTGAATTATCATACATTTTAGAACAGGCAAGTGAGGACACTACAAAAATGGGAAAGAGGAAGTGTTAAAAGAAGTAATCTGTGAGCTTGGCAAAATGATTCAGTCTTTTGTTACTTTTCAGAAAATCTAGTTTTCCACAAAGCATGCAAGACTGTCACAGTGAATTTTCAAGTCATAGCTAAGTAAACTCTCAGTGACTTTACTGAAATTAGGATTATGAGAAAAGACAGAATTCTTTACTCCATCCTTGTGATAAAAATAAAATAACTAATATGACCTAATTTAAAATTAAAATTAAAAAAGTCATAATGTGAGAATATCAAGAGAGGCAGAAAACACTTGGTATCAAACACTGCTCCTGGTAAATTCTGTTATACTGAAATATAAATATTACCTCAGTGGGTTGGGGTAATATTGCAACAGTCATTGTGCTGGTGTGAATGCGTCCTTGTTTTTCTGTCTTTGGTACCCGCTGAACACGATGCACTCCTCCTTCAAACTTCATGTATTTGTAAGCCTCAACACCTGCAATACTGGCTACTGCATGTCGTAGGCCACCTTAAATAGAGAAGAAAAACACTTGTAAACCTTTAAGAACTGCTGGTACTATGCTGTTATACTTCAAACAGTATATTTACACA
Organism: Agelaius phoeniceus; assembly: GCF_051311805.1. Taxonomy (NCBI): domain Eukaryota; kingdom Metazoa; phylum Chordata; class Aves; order Passeriformes; family Icteridae; genus Agelaius; species Agelaius phoeniceus. Next base: position 60,337,831 of record NC_135267.1, read on the forward strand.
GAACTGGCATTTCTTTCGTAAAGTGATGATTTTACCATTTAAACACGTGGGCGAAATTACACCAAAATGCAAGAACCCTAAAGCCCTACATATTTACTCACACACTACCTCAAAAAGGAAAGGACTGTCAACTTCTCTTTTGTAGAGTGCCATTTAATTTTTTATATACACTTATATGATTTTTTTCTGGAGCAAATAGAACTCAGGTTCTTGCACCTCTTACCAATCAATACCTCCAGGCAAACACTTGACAGCAACATCCTACAAGCATTGAACAGCTTGGAATTTGGAAGTCAAGCCCATAGAAATCATGGCTTTGGGTCAGAGTTTGTTGCTCTACTACTTTACAATATTCTTGATCTTCCTTGTCTGCTGGTGTGCAGTATAAGTGAAGGATCAGAGAAATGATGGCACTAGAAAGGAATATATCATTTATATACAATGAATGAATATATTTCACCCACACATATATTATATTATAAATGAATATATTTCATCCGTTTTTGTTTCTAATGCAGCTCAATTCCCAAATCCCATTCTCAGCACAGTGGATAATGTGCCAAGGGAATGACTGAAGACACAGGTGGCCTTGAAAGAGTATTGCTTTTCAAGCCTTGCAATATGAAACTGCAGCTGAGGAAAAGAAGAGGCACACACTTATCAGAAATACTGGTTTAAGCTATCTCTCAGACTAAGGAACTCAACATAGGAACAACATAACAGCTTTTTAAAAAAGTAAAAATGAAGACAATATGGAATCTGAAATTGCCCTGCGGAGCAGGTAAAAAGTAATCTGCCAGAACACAGGCCAGGCTGTTCCCCTCCATGGACGTGTTTGTTCACTCATGATTTTATTAAAATATATATTGTTTTACAGTCCTGTTGGTGAAAGATAGGAAGAGGCAGTTTGGCTTTCAATTTCACATCATTTTTATCCTTCTGCTTTTAAAATTTGTAGTGGCATATGTGCCTACAGTGCTTAGAATAAGATGACCAAGAAACTGGTTCACATGACAGGTATTTAAGTCATACTGCTGCAAACTGACTACTACCAACACGGTTTATTAAGAACTGCAGCAAAATCTAATGAAATTTTGACAGACCTTTTATGCTGGCAGACAAGTTGTAGGCCTGTTAAAAGTAGTTAACTCTTGATAACTATGTGTTTGCCCCTTTCATACAAAATGTCCCAATCTATCCTGATGTCTGATTTACTCATAACAAGGGTATGAGTTTGTGCTCATTTTTTATGTGGCATCTTAGATCAGGGAAAAGTCCCACATCTCTGTCTCTGCCTGCCACTGCAGGGTGAGAAGCAGCGGATAAATAATGGCATGTGAGTTTGTGCTTCAACGTGTGTGCTGAATCTTCAACATGCTATTTTTGCATAGTGGCATCCCATGGGTTAGGTCAATAGTCATTTAAGAGTGGACTGTAACCTGTATTTTATTGCAGCGTTATTTAACAAGCACCTGGTTCACGCATGCTCACCTTCAGATTTCAAATTCAGGAGTTCTCTGAAATAAGGGAGACAGACATTTTAACACAGGATCTCCCTTTTGCTCATGTGATCAATAAAAATGGAATGTGGGTAGGATGTAACAGCCCAGTGTCACCAGCATCCTTAGCCCCACTCTTACTCAGCACAGGACAGACACTTTGAACCTGAGGGTTCAAATATCCATTTTATTAGCCATGCCATGTATAGTGCCCCTACCTCCCAATTTATCTCCAGCATCTGTTTTGATAATATGTGATTACACAAAATCAAAAAATAACCTGCAAGAGGCTGACAAAAGCTAGGACTGCCTTTATTTTTCCCAAGATTTATATCCTAAATGTTAATTAAAGTGCATAAAAAAACCCTTAGCAAAACAGACTTTAAAATAAATATATAACCATTTAAAAAACTAGCCCTTTACAAGAGAAAATATGGATAGATTTATACTAGGTTCACGTATTATTTCAATTTCCCATTTAAGGCATTAATGAGTATATCTCTGAGGGTGTGGGCTCCTTGTCCAAGGACTGAGCTTTCACCAAGAGGGTAGCCAAGCCCAACTCCCTTTTTCTTCTAATCATAGGACTGTAAGCTGAGTCAGACCTGACTTACAACTATTCTATAACAAGGAATTTTCAGCCAAATCAGTGAACTGATCCAATTAGCACAGTGGCCTCAAAACTGCTAGAGATGAGAAAGAAAAAACATACAGCTGGCTGGAAGATGAGACAGACTTTGCTTAAGCTGACTGAAACTTGCTCTGAAGGTGAAGTGTGTGAGACTGCTGGGGTTTACCCAATCCAAGTCTTGCCTCAATGGAAAGGCAACTTTCCTCTCCCCCTAGTATGTGAAAAAAAAAAAAAAAGACTCAGACACTTCCTCTTTTCTGTTTACACCCATCTAATGTGTACAATGTTTATTCCATTTACTTAAAAAAAAAAAAAAAAGCCTTAGCTTTGAAGGCTGAACAGGTTCAGCTCCTGGCAAAGCATTTGCCTGGTCATGAGTGGGGATCAACATGACTTTGTTACTTCAGCAACAAGATGCACTCTAATATGAAGCTTCTCATCCCTATCACCACATAAACTGCATAAACTGTGTACTTGCCACATGAGCTCTTAAAAATACAAGAAGTTTATTAATATTAGCAAATCTAGATAATAGAAAATAAGAAATTCAAGTGTCATAAATTTTTTTTAAAAGTATATTAATTGAATTATTAGCAGTCACTCTAGAGGGGAGTGAGCCACTCTAGAAGGGAGCCTGAGTTCATGTTCACGAACTTGAAATAAGATGCTTGCTAAGAACTCTAAAGAAAGATATTAAAACAGTTTACAAATATAACACTTTTGAAAATCAAATTCTAATAAAGATTTTAACAGCTGTTACAGATGAGCTATATCCAAATATCCCATTCTCTTATAGATGAGATGCTATTACAAATAAATTTAAAATGTTTTAGATTAAATTTCAAGAATTTTTTAAATAAAACGGATTCCTCTATAATAAAAACCGTATTTTTCAATCTTCCACCAACCTAATCTATAAACAACAAAACATTAGATAACTAAGTTGAACACTGCAGCCAAATAAAGTTTACATAAACTTTATTTTGAAAAAACCTAAACCAATATATCTGTATCATTTTCTAAATTTTCTTCTGCCAAGCACTTGTCTTTCAATAGTTTTAAAATGAAGAAATGAAATTACTGAAAGAAAAATTTTCTTTGTAGCACTTTAGTATTTTAATAGTTTTTCTGAAATAGAGTTTCATGCCCAAATACAGAAGCTGAAGAGAACTGTACTCAGACATTCGAACAATATTCCACTTCTAAAATTAAGATAGTGCAAATTAATTTCCTTTACTTTGGAAATTAAAATATCATATGAATGAGTGTTTCAACTTGAATTAGGATGTTACAGTTTTTTCATTACTGACCTAGTTCACTGGGAAAGTACTCTAAAACTTCAAATTTCCACTTTTTATAAGCAGCATATCGTTGATACATATCAAATATCTCCGAGGTGAACAGCATGGCTTCCTGCCCTCCAACTCCAGCAGTTACTTCCATGACAAGATCACTCTCATCTGTTTCTTCTGAAGGAATCAAAAGCAACACTATCTGTGAATACAAAAGCACCCAGCTAAGACTCCTCTCTGACACTGCTGTCCACACCTGAGACAGTGTAAAATGCCAGACCCATCTGTAACTGATCCAGGCTCTGTTCTCCTGCCCTGAGGACAGGATTCAGCCGGGCAAAGGTGTGCAAGGGTGATGCTGCATTGGAGGAAGGCTCCCTGTGTCTGTTCAGGGTCACAAGAGCTACACAGGCCTCTCTTGAGCGCCACAAAGCTTCACAGAAGTTTTTAATCCATCAGGAGCACTGTGAGGATAAACCACAGGATACATGCCTGTTCTTGCAACACAACTGAATCAGAGTTCCCTTTAATTCTAACTCAACTGTAGAGCTAAGAAGGATGTTCATGAGCACAGTCCTTCAACAACAACACAAATGTATTATTATGTTTATTTATTTTTTAAAAAGAGACTGATTTGCAGAAGAAAGATATAACAAAACCAAAAAATTATCAAAGTTTTGCATGCTGAATCAAAATTCTGGATGATTTGCAAATGCTTTTAAATCCCCATCCTTTACTAGCATTGGGTGATGTTTCTTTCCACAGACGAGGAACATCTTTTGGCAACATCATAAATATTTACAAAAAATATTTTGGCAGAATCATAAATATTTACAAAAAATATTTATAAAGTGACTGTTGTATTGTTGTTGCAGGAATAAAGAATACAACCATAGCAGCTTCTACAGTTAAGTTGAAACAGTCTGTTTACCTAAGGATTTTTTTTTTGTTAAATAACATAGATACTCTGTAAAAGTTATATAAAGTAGCAGCCCAACATAGTTACATAGTACTACATTTTTTCCAAACCCACCAGTGAGTGACACTATGTAAGTTTAACGTTTCCAAGGGCTAAAGAGTTGAACATCCATAAAGATACACCCAGACAAGACAAACTATAGCACCTATTTAAAAAGATACTTTGATTGAAACATTTTCAGGTACAAACAGACACTTGCTTACAGGATGTCTTTATAGAATCTGATTTTTTAATTTTCCTTGGCTAACAGACACTGTTTGGGGACTATAACTAGCACAGTGGGGAGGAAGAAGAATTTATCACATATATCTTGATGAGAATCATAGAATGGTTTGGGTTGGAAGAGGCCTTAAATATCACCTAGTTCCAACACCCCCAAGAAGACAATTTGGCTTTGTTAATTTAAGAATGGCAAGGAAACAAGGGTTTTATAAGGGGATCTAACCTGTTGTCTCAGTTCAGCTATCTCTTCTTCACAGGAAGCAATTTCTGTTTCTGCAAGCTTCCGGAAATCTTCATTCTCATCTGAAATATTTGAGTATGGTTAATCCTCAGACATGTATCAGTGCCATTCTAAGAAAATCTTTTAAATAAATAACCACATGAATAACTTACTTTACAAAAAAAAAAAAACAAAAAACACCCAAACCAAAACCATATTACTACACAACCCCTCCCTCCCCCAAAACACTAAACCTGTTAGAAAATCAAGTTACTAATATGGTCTGTAAAGAAGATTCTAAGTACCTATTAAGTGTTTTCTAATCCTGTGCAGGTATAAGACATGAGAAAAATCTGAAATAAAAGAATTTCTGCTAAAACATCCAAAACTAAAATCCAAGCCAACCATAAAAAACAACGATTACTGTGCCGGTGGCCAAACAATAGCACACACAGGTTGCACAGATTGGTTGTGAATTTTCATCCTTGTGAAACTTGGAGATACTCAAAACCTAACAGGTGAAATCCTGAGCAACATGTGGGTGACCTTGCTTGAGCAGGAGGGTGGAGTGGTGACGTCCACAGGTCCTTCCCACACCAGCCATTCTGTGGCTCTAAAAAAGTATTTTCTGTATTTCAGTGTGGCAAGAACATAAAGGACTTAAAGAGCACAGAGGCTCCAAAATTGGCACTCCTTGTTAAAAGGACTAATACCCCTATCACTGTATGCAAAAATCTGAATACTACAGTTCTAGGGAATACTGGGGAATACTAGTTCAAGGGAATACTTTATCATCTAACGAATGTTTATTGATGCTAAAATAGTCCATTTCTACATTTTAAGTTTCCAACTGCTATCAAAACGAATTTTGATTCTCGGTAAAAAAAGCAGCCCATTATTTGGCAGAACTAAACGTGCGCAGCTTCTGACACAACAAAGTCAAAACACGGTGTGGAGACAGCAGATTCAGGTGCTGACTTCTATGACTGCCAAAAAGGAGACAGGCAGATGGACTGGGTTGTCTTGGCAGCAAGGGAAAGATTAAAAAAAACTCCACCAAAACTCTAGAAGTTTTCTATCCCCGATTAGCTATCTTTGTTTTATATGAAATAGGTTCCAGCATCAGCACTTCCCGCGCCGGCGGAAGTACTTCCCCCACTCACTCGCACTCGCGACCTCTGCTGGGGCTGCTTCCTTTGCCCGCGGGGGGCGCCCCGGGCTCCCGGGGGTGACACGTGCGGTGTCACCGGCCTGCCCCCGACCGGGGACACGCGCGCCCCCCGCGCGCGCTCCCGCCATCCCGCCCGGCAGGTGCGCCGCGCTACGCGCCAGACTCCGCCCCTCCGCCCCACCCAAGGCTCGGTCGCCCACCCAATGGCGTCAGCGCATGCAAATGAACCCCCCGCCCTCTGCCCGGCCCTCGGGGCCGCTCTCCGGTGACGTCCCGCTCGCGGAAGAACGCGGCCGCGCGCCCCGTCCCGCACCTCGCGCCAGCTCCCGCGTGTCGCGCAGCTCCCGCTCCTTGTCGCGCAGCCGCCGCACGTGCGCCGCCAGCTGCGGCGCCGCCCCGCCCTCGCCCCGCGCGCGCGCCTCCAGCAGGCGGCGCAGGGAGGGCGCGGCGAACAGCTCCTCCAGGCCGGGCCGTGCGCTCAGCCCGCGCCGCGCCGGGAGCCGCCATCCCACCGGCGCCGCCCGGAGGCTCCGAGGGGGCAGTGCGGCCGCTCGGTAGCCTTGCGCCGCGCGGAGAGCCCGCGAGAGCAGCCGCATGTCTGGCTGGGGCCGGAGCGTGGCCGCCCTCCCGTCGCCCGGGCGTCACCGCCGTTCCGGAGACGCCCGAACGCGCTTGACAGCCTCCCTTCCGGATTTCCGGAAGCTGCCGAAGAGACTCGGCGCTGGCTTTGGGCGCAGTCGGAAATCATCGGGTGTCCGATAGCGGAAATGGCCGAAGGGGTTCGGCTTCCCTCGGCTCGTGCTGTCCCGCAGTGGGGCAGGCGGGCTCTGATTGGCCAGCGCTGATGGGGCGGGGCTCTCCCTCATGGCCCGGCTGGGCGCCCCGAGCGCCCTCTGCAGTCCCCAGAGGGGCGTGTTAGTCATTCTGAACCAAAAAAAAAACCAAAAAACCCCAAAAAAACCACTTCAAAACTCTTAAAATCCTCCGTACCCCAAGCCTATAGCCAGACTTCTGGTTTCTACTGGAGCGGTTTAAAGTCTGAATAGGTAAAAGTGAGGTTGATGGGGAGTGTGAACTGGGGCTTTGGACATCCGAGTTAGTCACAGACCTTCTCCCTCCAGAAGAAATCTTCAGAATTAAAGTATGCTGGGGAGGACCGTGCAAAAATTGTGGAAGGATGTCCCTGTACTGAAAGCAGGTGCAAAATTAAGCATTTAGAGAAAAAGAAATGAATTTTCAGAGGAAGCAAAAAGGGCAATTCTAAGTGCCTTCACGTCAGAAATTAGCGGTAAGACTAAACGACAGCCCATTTATACAATACAGATCTGAGTACAGTGTTTTACATGAAAGTTTCAAGTGGGAAAGCAGCGAGGATGCAGCCATTTAGGAACTATTGTGTTCTGGGGTGATCTGGGCAAATCCATCCTGAAATGCAGACCGAGTGCATATTACCTTGTTTTAGATAACATCATTAGTGAGATTCTTGGCTAAACTCAAAACAGTTTCAAGATTATATTTTATTATAAAAATGTGCAACTATCCATAAAATTTCATTAGGCAGTATTTTGTATTACAATCATTGGAGGAGTCAGAGTTCTGCCCTTGCCCTCCTTCTGTCCTTGTTCATGTCTTACCAGAACCAGGCTATCATATCTTACAACTAAATTACAGTGTTGGAATAACAGTTACTTCCTTATGAAACATTAGTAAATTGTTATTTTCTCAAATGTAATATCAAAAGCAAGAGTAATTCTTGAAAACCTAAGTAGTTCTGGTAGTCAGAAAAGAAAACATGGAAGTTTTTGTTCTATGATGGAAATCCAAAAGCCAGTGTGCGAGTTTGTTATTCAAAATATTAGACATTAAAATGAATGGTTAGATAAAAATGTTTTCCTATGATTTTAAGCGCACAGGTTTGGACAAGGTGTATTGGCAAAATACAGTGTAGCAATCATTTACAGTAAAAGTCACACTGAAAGATCTTTGTGGAGAATGTACAGTCTGTGTGAGTTGTCTGGCACTGTTAAAAACCCCAGGCCATCACTTATGAAATGTCACCCACCAAAAGCTTCCTTTGCACCCTTTCCTACTGCCTGCCCATGAAGCTCCTTGAAGTTTTCTTCCAGAAGCATAAAGGAAAAATTATCCAAATTATGCTTTAGCAGACAAAATATTTTGATGTTCTATAACAATGAATAAGCATCTAACTGCTGTGTGAGCCTAGCTTGTGAAGAGACCTATGGAAAACTCAGGAAACTTAGAGTAAGGGGTAATTTAAGAAAAAGCTTTTGAGAAAAAAAAAAGAAAAATAATCTGAGTCAATGACTGATGGTCAGCCTTTGAATCACCTGAATCATATCCCTGTTTTAAATGAGAAGGGTGGATTTCCACAGGGTGAGTTCTTGGATAAAGGAAGGGGCAAAATCAGGCTTTTGGTGTAAAGTTAAAATAATATGCAGCCACTGTTTCTGTCAAGTCTTTGTCCAACTGATTTTGGCACTATTATTGCTTTATTCTTTCATCCCACCAACATCACTTGTGCTATTGGCAGAAGTATGCAGGACATGTTGGAACAGGGCTGATGCTTTGTCACTGCAAATGTACTCAGAATATTGGTAAACAGGACGGGACTTTTGTCGCTGTGTCCGAGTCCCAGGATGTGCTACAGTGCTACTCTTGGGTCCCTTAAAAAGTAACAGCATTATAGGCTGAGAAAATCCCTATTTGGAAGTTGACAGACACGATTCAGATCAACTTGGAGGAGACATTGCAGCTATCTGCCTATGTGCAACCTTAATTTTTTGCTTTCTTGGATTTAAGGGCTCAGGCTCTATTGACTAGGTCAACAATGCCAGGAGTGGGCTTAGACATTGTGGAAATACAGACTTTGCTCCTTGTGGTGTAGAGAGTTGCTCAAATTAGAGACTTTCTTGTATCAGCTTTGACTGCTTTTGAATTGGTGTTATGGAACTTCTGCTAAATGGCTTTTGCAACCACTTCCTGCATATGGAAGTTGTAGGTTCCTAACCAGGCTCACAGCATGGTCAGTCCAGCAAGCTGCTCTTACTGAAAAATCCCCCACCTGATTTTAGATATTGGCTCCTTGTAATTGAGTTTGCTGCCTAGGGAATCAAGTTTAGCGCGAGATGACATGTTAAACCCTGGCTGCTAAAGCTAGACTGTAGTTCTCCTTTATTTGCTCAGTTTAGACCGCAGCCTAGCAGCACTTCAGCATGCTTTTAATTTAAAAAGTAGCAGTTGCTAGCTGAAGTGTGGTTTGTATCCACTTTCTGTTGTCCTGCAAATGAACTAGTGGACTCCACAGGTACTCAATTGAGTTATGGGCTCCCTGTGGACCTGGAGGTGCTATGACCGCATTCCCATAATACCATGCCGTAGCCGTTTAACCTGCAGCCCAGCCACCTGTGTCACCAACCTGTCACCAACCTGTCTTTTCTCCATCACACCACATGTGCCTTCAGGCTAATTGAATGCTCATGATAGTGTCTGTGAGTTTTGTTTCATTCTGGGTATCCCAAATTACTTTAAGCTCAGTTATGTGAAAGCTGGCTGTAAACGGCTAAATTGAACACATGTGTAACACAGTATAGATTGAGTTTCTTTTCAACCTAAAGGACAGGAGGGTTCAGAAGTATTCTGCTTATTTTTGGCTTTTTGGCATTAGGTTCTATCTGACAGGAATTTAAAACACCGGGCAAAAGTGACAAAAAACATAGCTCACTTTCTGTAGTGCACTTGCTATATACATTCTTATGAAAAACTGAAATACAAGTTAAATACATACTTATTTTATTCCAAGCTATAGAATAAGTGTATTTAGGCAGTTTTTCAAAGTGTATTGTACACTGCATGCACAATAAATCAGTTTAATAGCTTGACTTTTTTACAGTTTGTGTTCAAAGAACTATATGATAGGCAATGAGATCATGTTACTTATTGTCCATTTGGACCACATCCATTTTTGTCATAAAAAAATTTGGGAAATCCAAACCAATATACGAAATGTATATTAAATGTTTTAATGCAAGCATTTGCTCCAAGAAAGAAACTTTACATGCTATGTTCAATTTTTAAATCCTTCGCAACAGAGGATTTTAGACAATAAACTTTTAAACGTGATTTCATTGCAGTATTACACTGAAGATTGGTGTAATATTTTTCAAAATTATGTCACAGTTTCCAAATACAGATTTTGGAACCTTATGCTAGAAATCAAGGTAATATTTTAGGGCCTGCACACCTAGCTTTAAACCTGTCTTGAAATGATGACTTGTCTGTGTTGACAAGAAGTTCTACCTGTGTGAAATATCTTATAAAGATAGCTTATGACTAGCAGGTCACCATCAAATAGTAACATTAAGAATATTCAAGTCTACATTTGTCAAGATTTATGCATGCAGTTTTGTCTCTTACACATTGCTTAGATGTGTGCACTAAATGTGTTGTGCCTCAAACACCAAGAACTTGAAATTACACTATGTAAATATATACATATATGATGCTGTATATGTTTAGTACCAAGTAAATATAACTAATCAGATGATACTAGACATATGTAGGACCATAGTTAAATTCCAATTAAGAAAAAAGCAAGAAAAATTATTTTTTTCCTAACAACATTTCACAGTAGAAGGAGGCAGTCCTTTATCACTGAATTTTCCCCCCTCAGGATTTGTAAACATCATAGCTCATATTCTATCAGTATCATAATTGAATATTTTATTCATAATGGTAAGTAGCTAACCAACATGAATAAAGTTGTCATAACACGGTAGCACTTTCAGACAAAACAGGTATTTATTAAAAGAAACATTTATAAATATTTTGTCTTGCATTTTAAACTACATTTTCATAAATAACAATATTTAAAAGTGCTGAATATGGTAGGATAGTCAGCAATGCCACTGTAAACAGATTTGTTTTTCCACTTTGCGGATTTTTGTTTTAGATCCCATTTTGTCAAACACTACAACAGTTAAAATATTTGCATAGGGAATAGAGAATAGCCCTTTTAATCATCTCCTGAATTCTATATAAATTACAAAACCAAATCAGTTTAAGAAACAGTTTGTTAAATTGTTCATATATATATCCAAAAAAAGCACACAGGTTTCAAGTAAAAAGAATGACTAAAAAATTCCCCAAACCTGCTATCAGAAGCATGTTCAATAAATTAAGAAAATGAGAGGTAGTAAAACAAAGGGAAAAAAATAAGCCCCAGAAGATAAACTAAGACCTGCATGCTCCCAGTTACGGTGCCACAGCAGACCTGCCTCGGCAGCAGCAGCTCCCGCCAAAGCCGGCACCGGAGGCTGCCCGCAGGGAGTAACTGAGGGCTTGGAGCCAACTGTGCTCAGGCCAGATTCCACTCGAGGACACAACTGCCAGACCTTGCAGGCCAATCGAAAGCGATGGGCTCGTGCCATGTTTAGTCCTACGTAAGTGAGAAGAACCTTGCCTCTGAAGTCTTAGTATGGTTGTCAGTATTAAATATATATATATACTCACACAAACATTATTTTTATATATATATATATATATATATTTAACAAGTATTCAGAGCAATTTCTTGCTGGATCTTTAGCAGTTTTTGAGGGATGCTAACACTCATTTTGCTTGTGTATGGTGGGTATGAAGATGGGGTTTTTTAAGTTCCAAGTCACTGTCTCTTTAAACATCAAAATGTGTCCTGAAACTGGACATTCTTTGATAAAAAGGCCAAGCAAACACCTATTAAAAACACCATGGCAGCCTAGTGATGGGAATACTTTGCTGCCTTAGCTATGATTAAGGGCTCAGTACAGGAATCTTTACCCAGGAAAGATACCCATTGTGTTTCTCTAGGCATTTTGCTTGGGTAAGATCTGTGGGTTTAGAAGCCCTTGAAGTTTGGTTTATATTACTCTCCAAACCCCTTGTTTTCAAGGAGTTGTTCAAAATCAATGAGGCTAGAAGCTAAGATAAGTCTTCTTTAACCCGCCACCTCGTAAAACGTTACTTCATTTAAAAACATTTTTTACCGGATTTAGCTTTCAAAAAAAAGTATCTTACAGAACAGATGCAGTTCATCAAAATGTTCTAAAATGCTCTAAAATGCTACATGTAGGCAATCTTTTATTAAATTTCTTTATTCAAAAAACTAAATTATCAAGCTTTTTGTGTTGTTTCTTGTTTCTTTTTTTTTTTTCTGAAGTACATAACATTATACAACAGTGTTAGAACTGGATAGCCAGTCTTTAATAAATCAATTACAGTATCTGACATCTGAAATGTACATTGAAAATCTTTGTTCTTTTGACAATTAAACAATATCAGCGCATAGATTGTGTCACCCAGAAATGGATCCCTTTAAGTGATTTGTGCTTTTTTTTTTCTCCTTTTATTTTTCTTTTTCTTTGACATTGCAAACTCTGTAATGAAAATGCCACAGTTTTGGCAGTGAACAACCAGAGGAATCCTCCACTTGATTTATTTTAAATAAACAGTGATAAATAGCTCTTTTTCTCTGTACAGAAATATTGGCTTCAAAAAGTCAGTGTATTGTACTCAGTAGAGCATGTAGAGTAATGCTACACCTTAAAAATTGGCTTTTTAGTTAGTGATGTTAAAAAATGCAAGCCTCTTTCTGGTTTGCTGTAACTGTTTCTATGTACCATAGGACTGTATTGCACAAAAAAAAGTTTTTAAATACAGCTATAATTTATATTATTGGATTAAATATTGCAACAACTAAGTGGTAAGTGAAGCAGTTTTACCTTGCACATGCAGTGTGAGGATACACAAGGAGATTGTTCATAAAACTACAAATACATCATTGCAATCTTGACTGCAGTAGGGTGAAAGGAGTGTGAAATAAATGTATTTTGGCAAATCCATTGATCCCCTCCCACGCCATCTTGAGCAAGGAGGACCTTGGTAAAAATGTAGACAGAGACCATAATATGTATTTTTTTTCTTCACAGTAGCCTGAGTAGTGCTAAACTGTAGTTCTCCAGGAACCCAGCTCCAGATGTTATTAAACTAATTTTCTTCCATCCCACCCACCCAAAAAAACAAAAAAAAATCAAGTTATTTTGTTTGAAAATTAAAACTAAGTTTCAGAAGTAGAGCCTGTAATACTTTCAACGAGAGACTTATAAATCTGAGAGTTCAAAAACCTTGGAAAAGAGTCTCTGTGCATCAAAGTGTATATCTGGAGCTGGGCATCTTCATACATGTGAGGGCTGGGATCCGACAAGTTTCTGTTGATCACTTCTCTCACCCGGGAATCAAGACTAACCTGAAGAAGATGAGCACAGAATAATAAAACAATAACATTGGAAAAACAGTAATATGTCTCTTTATTTCTCAGGGCTCCATTGAACATGCTGAGTTTATCAGTTACTCAAGTAATGCTCTGTGCTTCTTTCAGAACCATCACACAATTACTGAGTAATGCACTGAGACCATCACCTCTATTTCAGTTTTGACTTGGTCTTTGCATCCCTCTTAAGATCTGTGCAATGAAATGCAGCTGTATAGCAGATTAAATGCAGTGCAACTGCAGTTTTCCAAAACATATTGTTTTACCTTAAAAAATAATTTGTTTGCATTTAAAAATGTTTCTCTGAAATGGATGTTGAATTACCCTCGTTCAGAGAGCTGCAGGTTTTTTTTCTGAGCATTTATGGTTAAACTTTTAGAAGATTTCTATTCATCATTCTTATCTGGCTGCACTAGAGATTTTTTTTTCTGTTTCTTTTTCAGGCACTACATTTGTTCCTTACAAATTACCCACGGATTTTTATAATTTTTATTGTGTTGATCTCCCCATTATTATTAAATATTTCTATCAGATTTTTTTCTTCTTGTCAGAACTCTTTAACATCTGGTAATTCGTACTTTCAGGAGATCATATATCCATATAAAGTTGTTAGCAAGTTTCAGTTTTAGCTTCTCATTTACTTACCATTTGTGATGAACTCCTGTGCCTAGGCAGGCAGAAAAGGGCATATTATGCTTGGGATGAATGCCCAGATGATTTTAGAATATCCTTTAGAAATTTGAGTGAATGTACAGTTTATCCACAAAATGCTATAAAACCTAGTAAATTAATGCGTTCTGGATTAAATGAAATGGCAGTAGCAGCAAGGCCCACTGGGACCAGCAAAGGTTTACTCAGCTAAGAAGAAAAGGGGTAAAATCCTGAGTAGATAAATGCCAAGAAGAGATCAGTTAAGAAACTGTGATTTACACCAAGTTGCAATCTGACCCTACTGCTCTGCAACTGTACAAAGATATTCATACTGTCTGAAGGGTTGACTTCAACCTTGATACACAAAGGATGGTAACCAAGATGAAAACTCAGAATATGTTTGGATGTGTGAGCCTGTGCTTTCATACTTGGTGAAACAAAGTCTTTGAAAAATGCTGATGTGTTGTGGTGCAGTATGGTACAGCACTGAGAAGTAAATATACATTTTCATTCTGTCTTCACTACCAGCTGTAGAATCTGGCACTGTTGGTTTGCTGGTGTACTGGATTATGCTACTGACAGAGCAGACAAGCTTTCTCCTCTAATATTTGCTCTCACTTGGTTGTCAGTCACAAGGTACAACTATGAGAGACCAGTGGTGCTGCTCAGCCAGTGAGTGTAGGCAGGAGTACAGTACTATGGCAGTTTTGCGTGGCAGTGTTGCAACCATGTGCCTTCAGAATGTGTTTGAATAGATTTCAAGCCCAAACCATTGCATTTCTACAGCACAGAAAGGACACTAAGATTTAAGGAATTTGCCCCCTGACACCCAGGCACACACATTTATATCAACAAAAACAGTTTGTACAGCTAATTGTTTCTTCAATATCAAACATAATAGCTGGGATAAAAAACCCCTCAAATTTGGCAGGATAGAGGGGTTTTGAGCCACTGAGCATAATAAAAGTTAATTGCACTCAGAGAATGTGAAAACCAAAATTAATTATGGAACTGTTAATTTGCATTGTATTTTTTCAGTGACTCACTAAAGCCAGATGGCAAAACTAGTTGTAATTACCAAAGGTATTTTTTTGCTTAACAGATAAATACCAAGTATCTGTTTAGAACACTAAGACCTTCTGCCTCAATAACTTCTTTACTGTACCAGTCATGCTAAATATATCAGCTCTTCTGCCAAAAGGTAACATCTGGATAGGGATGCCTGGATGAACAAGAATTTTTCAGTTCCCATGCTATTCTAATGCATTGCAAACAGTTCTTTTTTGCCTCCTAAGATTTCCAGTATGGGCAGGAGCAACTGGATTGATGAGATTTGTATGCATCCAGTGCACCAAGTTTGTGAGTAGCTTTGTTAAACAATGCTTGGTTAGTGTTTGAATTTTAAATGCTGAATGGCCTTAGCTTAAAAAGACAAATGAGCGTTCATCACATACCTATCTGGTAAAAATACAGAAGAATATTAGAGTAAAAACTTATTATTAGCTTGCTGTATTGGCAATTGTATTTCACTCCAAAGCAAAAGTAGATACTATGGCACAAGAGAAGATAATGGAGCTATAATTCACGTTTGACTTCATTCATATGAATGAAGTTGCAAATTATTACTGAATGTAGTGAAAAAGTAAAATGTAGGAAGGAAGTTCCACAGTGAGCATAAATTAGCATAATGCCATTGAGTAGAAATTCAAATGCATTGCACAAAGATAAGGCAAAGAAAAGTACATGATGTGGCCTAAGAAAAACTCTATAGTGCTTATATATTTATGTATCTCTTTGTACAATAAAACATGGATTGATAGGGATGCTTTTTCTTTACTACAGGTGAAGATAATTTTAAAATTTTTCTATTTCAGTTAAAGGGTTGAATAAAATCTTATAAAATTCCCTAGATATTATACATTTCACTAGATAAAATATGTCATCTTCATTCTTGGACTCTCACATAGGAATAACCAGTGGAAATTCAGATTTTCTCCTAGACAACTGTAGCAGCAGATAAATCTATAAAGATTCTGATTTAAATTCCTTCAGTTTGGTACTTTTTCTCCAGAAATCAATTTGCATTTGCATTACTTATTTCCTCTCTCTGCCCAACATGTAGCATTACTAAAGAGGCAAAGCTATTTCTCAGCTTTCTCTTACTGGAGTTTCTTGAGCCTTATAGAGAACTTGGATGTGTTGTGGCTGGTAATGCTAAATGGCCCAGTCCCTGCATCTCTACTGTCTGTGTGCCTTCCTTTCCTGATTTAATGCTCATACTAAGACTTTCATCTGACAGACTTTCAGACCCTCACTAGGCAGTCCAGTGTATAACATTCCTGCTGGGATAACAGAAAATGCAAGTGTAGCATTTACAGCTTTACCTCTTTTGGTGATAGTATAGAAATGTAATCTTCATATATAAGTCTTGCTTTTTCTTCAATAACTTTCTTGTTCTGTTCCTTCTTTAGATCTTCACATGCAAGCCAGAAAAGCAGGTTCTCCTCACTATACTCCGTTCTAAGAAACTCTCTGAAAAGGTTCCTCCCAGCTGGTGTTTTCATCATCTTGTCAAAATTCTGAGCCCAAGACAAAATTTCATCTGCAGTAGGGTTTTGGCTGCAAAAGAAAATATCATTACAAATATGCTTCTATTTTTGTAGTGGTGTTTTCATATATTCATCCAAAAATTCTCCTTTTGACCCACTTTAGTCCAAGGTTTTCACCTTGGACTGAAAAAACTGGAGAGCAAAAAAAAAACTGGAAGCAAAAAAAACTTCAGCAATAACAGGGGAATTTTGTTTGCTCTTCACTTGTGCATTCATTATCCCAATAGCCCACTAAATGTATTTAATGTTATGAGACATGCACTTGACTTTTTATGAGTTTTCTGCTGGTGTTCTTAGCCAAGTGGCTCAAAGACAAAATCCAACAACAGCACTGAATTCCTGCCTCTGGAGTGAAAGGAGATTCCAGGAAGCTGGAAAGAGACTCTTCCGTGAAGAGTTTAGGATGACACCTGATGTCCCTGCCTGCCTCTGATGGTGACTGTACACAATTTGGTTTAGGAGGAACAAGAAAAACAAAAAGCAGCCAAAAGCATACTAATGAGGCCAAACAAAGTAGTAATTCAGAGAGATTTTAAATTAGCATATTTCTGTGCTTGTACGTAAGGGTTGCTAAGCTTCCCTCTGTTTCATGCTATTGACCTGAATGATGATCTTTTGGCATGAGATGTGATGGATTTTGCTGGCAAAACAGGAAAGAGAAGAAATGGGGAAAAGTCCTTATTTCCATTTCCTGAAGGAAACTATTTCCTGGCTTTTACCAGTGGATGCACTGGGTAAGTGATCAGAAGACTTACTGGCATCAATTAACGTACCAATGAACAGCTTAAGAAAGTAATTCTCCAGATTACTTAGCAACAATTTAATATAGTTTCAAACTTAATTTTGAGCACTTGCCCTCTCCTTCCTGATCCAACACAAGAGCTTTACTAGCTGTTGTCATTACTGTTTGTGTTATCATGATGCACAATAAGTGACATTTGTCTATATAATTTCTGTTCAAGTCAATTTATCAACTCCTACTCTATCTGCAAGGTAGACTGGATGATGGGAAGCTATTAGTGATAAATCACAACTTTTTTAACCGTAAAGTAATTGTAAACTGAATGAAAAAGTTTAAACACAGATTTTAAGGTGAACAGTCCTCTCAGGACTTTGCGCTCTCCACTGAGGAGAGTTCAAAGAACCTGCTGAGCTGAATGGGGCTGACAAACAACCTGGGCTCCCTTACTGTCTGTTGGGAAGCTCTTCACTATCGTATTTTACTAGTTACGATATTGCCTTCTCATAAAAGATGATGATTAACAATAAAGGCAATGAGTTTTTTGGGGTTTTTTTGGTCATCATATATGTCCTTTAAAGTTTGAATTTTCTTCTTATGTGATTACTCAGGTTCCCTGACAGATTACCATTTTTCCCCACATAATGAACATGGGCCCAAGCTTTAGACAGAAGTAGAAGCTCAGACTTTGTGTGTTTAACCTGGTTTGCAAGGTATGTGGCTTTTTTTTTAATTCCAGTGAAACCATAGTTCAAGATGCTTTATGAAAGGTAGCCACATTAAAAATCTGGTCATGAAGTACACTTGTGACTATTATTTTTTCTTCTTGTCTGGAGAGACAGGAAAAAGTGCTCTCACAGGCAGCAGAGGATTCTTACAGAGACCCACATATGGAACTGTCTATGCATCTTCCATTTCTCCCCATGGTTCTTCCCCACAAATAAGAAAATGTAAATAAACCTGACTTGAGAATGTCTCTGCTGTTATTTCGTTGTCAGGACAGGTTTTGATTGCTTTTGTATAGAATATTTGGAGGAAAAGCAATGAAAAAGACATTCCCAAAGAATAAAACCCAAGACAATTTTTGATATTAGTTAAGGACAAAACACTTATTAGATAACAGTATGACCAACTTACCATTCTTCTATGACCTGGATACTCTCCAGTTTGGTCGTATGTGTTGGCCTTCCTGCATTGTCTCCTCTATCTTCATTCCTAACAGTGAGGCTGCAATGTAGTACAACACTTTATTTTGTCTAGAGAAAGTTAATTTAAAACAATGAATACAGTAATGCAAACTTTTAAAAGATATAGTCCTATATAGGGTATCATTTTTAACTCTTGTGTCTAAAATTTTGGAGAAAAGTTTTCATAATGACTTTTCCCCTGAACTATGATGAATATTAATTTACAGTTGCTATTAGCACATGCAGTGTTTTAGAAGCTCACAGTTTATCCACTGAAAGATGGGAAAATACTTAGAGGTCACTTTTGGAGTGATTTCACTTAGGTAACTGAGAATACTAGGAACAGTATGAGTAGGGGGGATATGAATATCTGAACTGGATATTGATGGGGCTTTGATGCCCCACCAGTTCTGGATAGTTTTTCAGGCTTTATGAATGTTCCCTTTTCTCTCTCCAAGATACAGTGGCAGTAGATGGCTCAGATTCAGAACTTAGCATGTGGCAGCTCCTTATGATTTCCTCTTCTGACCTAAATTTGTTTTCCATTCCAAAAAGTAAAACATACTGGCCTCTGAGCAGAAAGGCATCCATTACCCTTATATTACTACAAGCAAGGAAAAGAAAGGCTTCCTTTATGCAAGGATATTTTTAATGGTTTTTTGCTTCTTTTTAGAACTGCTAACTAGAATCACTTATTTTTTTGCAAATATCTTTTAAATCAGATTTGCTGTAGTGGTAAAGACTTCCTCTGTGTGTGTTCTCTGTGAATCTTCTCGAATAGGGAAGATTCAAACCCAGCAAACCCACAATTCCTGATAACTACTGAATTAAAGTATGTTTTGAGTGACTTAGATATTCATGTGGAAAACCTGGTTCTGATAATTCAGCTTAAGAAGTGGAATGTAGTAAGGAGATGGAAATTTCCTTTCATCAGGTGTTCCCTATGTGTCCGGTTGAGAGAAAACAAGAAACCAAGCAAAAAATCCCCCTTCTAATCTCAAGAGCTCATATTTTGAATATTAAGTATTCACCATACAATGATGGTCTCAGTCACTCTAAGTGTTGCTACAAAAATATGTTTGTAGCATAAAGCTTCTCCCTCCCCCACTAATCTAAATAACTCCTGCTCAGCTCTAAGAAGAAATCCCAGCTCTGAGACATCTCTAGCACAAATAATCTTCCTTTATAGGTTCTCTGCATTTATGAGTGCCTTCAACATTTTTTTTCAAGCATTTGGCAGAGCTAATAGGTATTCTCAAATACTCTTCTGAAACTGGAAGTTTAAGCTCCCAGGTAAAGCAGAGCACATATTAAGACTTAAACATTACAGAGACGTACACTTGCAAACGAAGCTCTTTGATACTGGTTGCTCCTTCACTTACCTGCCAAGACCTTAGTTCAGGCCCTTGGTCCTGCTTCCCCTGTTACAGCGTAGGAATGCAGCTCCAGTGCTGCTAAGGTTGTTAGGGTGTCATCAACTGCTGCAGGAGAAACAACACATCCTGAACTCTGGGGTTGGCAGGTAAAAAGCCTTTCTGTCTCCTCTGACCTGTTGTTCGTCAGTCTACAGAGGGAGCACCCAGGAAAGACAGAAAGGAGTTCCGTATACAGGAGGAGAAAAAAAAAAGGGACCATCCATTTTCTTTCTGTCTTGTAATCTTTAAGTCCACACATGTAACTGCTTAGAGTCACCTTGCATCTGGCCAGAGCACAAAGTTGGAGTGAGGGAGAAGCGGGGAAGGCACAAAGCTCTCTCTCCCTGTCTCCCTCCCTCCTTTGCAGTCCATAGGTAGAGCAGCATTTGTCTTCTCTGCTGGGTGCAGAAAGCAGAGTGTCCTTTGGTTCCATGGAAGAATAATACCATGGAGGGAGGAAACAGCTTGTGTAGGTTGTGAATGCAATAAGGTGTTGAGTCTGCCTAAAAGAGAATGAAGCTGCCTGTTTTCCTTCCTCCATCACATGAACAGCAACTAAGCTGTGCTGAGATAATTTACTTGTCAGGTACTAGGTTTGGATGCAGAGTCTTACTGGAAGTAGAAAGTGACTCATGTGAGAGCATTTAGTATACACTACTAATTTAATTTGTTGTCTGGGATCAAATACTGCTTGCTTTGCTCATGCAAAATCTCTGCTAGATTTGGGAAAACCATCATGGGTTGATGAAGGGGAAACAATGATAGTGAAGTAGTGAGTGGTGAAAAAGAGAAATAGGAATAGGAGCAAGAAGGCCATGTTGACTTCATTGCAATGTTTGTCTATCAAAGGAATAACTAACAGACAGTATGCACAGTATGCATTTTATTTTCATATTTTCCAAATGACAAAAAAAAAAAAAAAACAATAAAAAGTTCAGATTGTGGGCCTGGAACATAGTATGCAGTTTTATGGTATGTATACCATAGTATCGATGCAAGGTACACACTTGGCCCTGATTCCGTCATCTCACCATTCATAACTGGAGTTTAATGGCTGAAGTTAGTCAGGGCTGCAAAACAGAGAACACTCCAAAGACAGAAGCCTCACACTGGGTTGGAACATGTTTGGGTATTGCATTTAAAACTGTGATACTTTTGTAATGCATCTTGGCCTATATTCTGCATTATGTTTCCTGTGACAAAACTAGCACTAAATTTCAACTTTTATTTATCTACATCTGTCAAGGCTAGAGTTCTATCCGATATATTACTTTTAATATGTTTTTCCAGTAAAGGAAACCATCATTTTTATACTCAAGTACACTCAATTCAGGTATGCTTGTTTTCACTCAAGGAACTGGTTCATGATCTCTTAGAAAAAAAATTAAATATTTAAGCATTTTTGACTGCAAAGCTAGCTTGAAAGCAGCCTTTAAGTAACTGATTACAATAAGAGATTGTTACCTTTTAACTTGAAACGAAAACACTGCACTGCTCTTTCCCATGTTGCTATATTCAGCTGGAAACACCCTATCTGTTCATGTTTCTCTATGGAATTCAAGCAGTCTGCAGCAGCAAAGGTGTTCTGCATACCTGAGCTGATGTCCTTGATATATTTATCCATCATTGAAGCTAGCTGTTTGTGTCAGAAGGATTTTGCTGTACAGTGCAATATTAAACAGACTAAAAGTAACAGGCTAAAGATTAAGAAAATTATCTTAGTTAAGGATTTAAGAAAAGGAAATTACTGATAGATCTCACCAAAAAGCAGTTAAATGAAAGGGAGGTGCACTAGAAAGACATCTGATGCAAATGAATGCCTTTGGTGTCATTAACATATTTGGTATTATTTATTAATTGGAATACACTCATCATAGATCTTTAAAATTTAGAGATGCAAATTACCCATGATAAAAGTACACCAAAACTAATAATGCCTTAAAAAGGGAGTTTGGGATGTCCAAAGGCAGAGTTTAAATGGAAAACACTAGTATGAGTTTGTTCTCTCTTTGTATGGAAGGTTTGTTCTGCCCACTTCTATGTTGATTTTATTGCTCTGGAGAGTACAGAAAAAAATACTTCAGTGGGCAGAGCTTGATGTACCTTTCAAATATATCTTGGGTTCCTGACTGCTACAAACCAATAAGTTTCTTGAACTACTGCAACAGTATTATTATGAGAAATTTCTGCTTGGAGTGAAGGTATTTCTACTTTGCAACTTCACAAGCTTTATAAATAAAAAAGTTAATGATCAGGGACTACTTGAAGAAGCATACATATTGAACAAATGACCACAAATAAGGGTAAGTCTGTCCAGGTTTCTAGCTGATGTGGTTTCGGGGGTACTGCTGGGATTTAGAAAACTGATATTTCTTTATTTATTTAGCTATTAATACTTGGCTGCTAATATTCAAGTTAAGCAATTAAGTAATTATTCTGTTGAGTAATTATATAGCTAAATCTGTATTGAAGCACCCTACTGCATGAGAAGATAAAAAAGCCAAGTTAATTGCATGGAATCATCAAGAGTTGAACTAATTTAACAGCAAATATCTCACTGACTTCCTCCAGATGTTTCCAGCTGATGGTTTTAGCCTTTTTGTAAGTTGCATCCCTGTTGCTGCACTTACCTTCTACTGCCTTTAAGAAACTGAAGGTAATTTAGAGTTTGCGCCTGATCTTTCATTCTCTGCATACCCAGTAAATAAATGGTATTTTTTTTGTATTAAATGGTATTTAATTGGTTCCCAAGAGTCACTTTCTCGTGTATCAGTAGCCTAAATCTGGTAAATCAGTGGAATTACTGTTTTCATTATGGCAAGAAAACCATGCCATTGTGAGACGTGCCAAGATTAATATTCTGCCTCTGCATGGCTGACCAGGTACTATTTGTTCAGGTATCTTCTGTTATGTGCCTCATATGCAATATATCCTCACAGTATTTTGTGATTATATCTGGCTCTGAAGATAATTAAAACTATTAAAACCTCTTGCCTTAATGGTATTTTTTTATACTGCCATGCAGATAAGGAGTAGAAATCAAACAGGGACACTGTGAATGGCTATTGGGTTGGCTGTTTAGGAGATCTGTGCTCAGTTTCTATTTTTTGGCTGAAATTTGTAGTCTGCTGGGCAGTGACTGTGCTTTAGGCTGGACATGCTTATGTCACACAGTAGGGCCATGAGCCCTCAAGCCACAAATGTAACAGAAAAATCTTCTTTACTCTAGGCCAAAAGTCACATGAAGTCAATTGTCCATACATAATCTGAAGGCCCAATTTTGTTTTCACATGAAAATTAATATACAGATAAGATTCTGGGGATAACAGATGTGCTGACAGGTTTCCTTCACTGATCGACCCTTTGAAAAACTATATCTCACTGGCATTGCACTTCACCCTATGCTACTCCTGGAATTTTTTGTTATCATCAGACCAAGAGACATAATATTTTTAGCTTTCTAAAAAAACCCCAACAACTCTTTCCCCACAAAAGACCTCAATATATCAAGATTTAATTATGATTTTAAAATTACAGAGATAGAGGATGTAAAATGACCATTCCCCAAAAGTCTTGAAAAACACAATTTACCAAATTTACCAAATAGATTCAGATAGGAAATATCTTTTCTCTTCTGATTGGAAAAGGAAAGGCCTTTAAACAAACAAATTACTGCACATGAAAACAAGAACATATGTTTAGTACATTTTCCTGAAATGAGGGGAAGGTGGTTTTGAAAACTCTTAGTGTTGGTGCCCATCTTTGTCTCAATCTTTTGCCAGCTGGGTAAATACCCTCACTCTTCAATTCAAAATGGGTGTGCTCCTGCTGATCACCCTGCTCTCTGATTCCTTTCCCTTTATTACAAGTGTTTAGCTTAAATCATGCCATATGAACAAATATATTTTTTATGGTTTTATTTCAGATGCAAAAAACCTGCATGCTAGTATCTTTTTAATTTTTGATTGCAGTTCAACCTGATCAAACTGTCTTCAATACTGCGGTTCAACAGTCACTGAAAAATCAATTGTTCACACAATTGTATTCAGAATTGACTCCTAAATGCTGAGGTATGCTCTGTTAGATGTCAGAGATAGATATGGTTCCAATATCCCATATACTGTGTGATAATGGAAAAGACAACTATACTGAGATTCTTCAATTTCTATTATGAAACTTGATTTAACTAAAAAATGACTCAAAATCATTTTGTCACCTCATTTTTTTCTGACACCTGGAATATTTAAGCTTGATGTCACTGAATACTAGTCAAGACTGTGTTTGTTTATGTACAGAGGAGAATGATGATTTTGCTACACTTTGTAAAGCAATAATAATGAAAAATAATTGCAATATTATTGTGACCCGTTCATAAAGAATACAGCTATGTTAATCTCAAATCACTGTCTTCTATCTCCCTTTTAATGTCACAAAATTAGGGTGAGAATGAAATGTTACATGAACAATATTATCCAATGATAGCTCTTTTTTTAAAGCTGAGGTAAAGGGTAAAAAACTTGTTTCTATTAAAGTTAAGGAAAGAATTCACTTTTTTGTTACAGTAAGTGAATAATATCCAGAATCATTATTCTGAGAAAAACTAGATCTAGAATTATTATTTTTATGATAATGTACTAGACATTTTCATAGACTCAGATAAACTTGCATTATATCCTTCAAGTCCCTGGCTGTATTAGAGGGAAAGGGGACCCATCTCTTATCTGACCTTGAGTTTATAAGAATGTTTATAAGTTTGAGTTTATAAGTTTGTAAGAATAGCAAGAAAGACTAAAGCTCTACAACTCTTCCAATAACACCAGTATGTTCAAAATGTCAGCTAAATTTGTGGCAATGAATGAATTTGAGAGTGGAGGCTTACATGGATGCCTGGAGGTCTGCAAGGCAAACATAAGTGATGTGTAGTAAATTTTTTATTCCCATATGTCTGCCTTGGTAATCTGTGAGAGACTTTGAAGGGAAATGGTAGTCAAAATCCTATGGAATCATTTGCTTAGACTGATCAGAATATGGTCTTAACTCAATCAGCAGAACATAATAAATTTTTTTACAAATAAGAAATGGATCAAAAAAAAATGAAGGGTTTTTTTGTCATTAGTGTCAATCCCAGTTCTTTAACAAGACAATGATTTACAGTTCTTCACTGAATTCAATAAAGAAATGTAAGATGTAAAATTTTATATTGAAAACAAGTTAGAAATTTAATGAAAAATAGCTACATCCTACTCTGAGTAAAAAATTACTTGTCTTGTGCTTAAAACTAAACAATGAGATTGTGTTTAGCAGACTGACATAGGAAAGCAGTCTGTTGGGGCAAAGCCAACAATTACCATAAGGCTATAATCAGCCCACTTGGCATTGTCCACTGAAACTATAAACTCCTTTCAAAAAGTCCAGGTACCTGTGGTGCTGAGTCTTTTGAGTGCCAGAGTTACATTTGCCTTAGGTGATAAGATGGTGCAAGAGGCAAGTATGATCCAAATTGTTTTTAAAAGAAAAAAAGCAATCCAGCATAGACTCCAGCTTGAATTTATAAACTTGACATCTGCTTCTGTGAGTCTTACCTCATGTAACTAAAACCCCAAACATTTTTTTGTTTTTTAATAATACAAGTATTTGCAAACTAACCATCCTAGAGATTTTGTATTACAGCTAAAACGCCTCCAGTATTTCAAAGCATCAGGTGAGGAATGTGGAGTCACAAACCTCCCAGCTCTTTGTTCAGCTTACAGTGTACTCTCATTGGTTTAGCCTTGAACTACAAGGGCTGCACGAATAACTGGCCTGGCTTTTTTTCTCATAGGTCACAAAAGTAAGATAAAATGAAGTAAGTGGTTTGTGTCTTCCAATGCTTTGTCTCTTCCAATGGCTAGAAAGCCTACAACTTTTCATTTCAAATTTTTCTTTGTTGTATTTTCCCCCTTGATTCCGTTTATGATGTAGTGTGTGTAGTGTTGCAGTTCATATTCTTCCCCTTTTTTCATCTCTATTTGAAGAGCACACAGCTGAGAAGTAGTCTGTAACAGAGGGTTGGGCACTTCTATGTGCCATGAATGTGCTTTCCTTGAGAAAGCTTAGGATCCTCTGTTCAGGATCCAGTAATATTAAATGCAGGCAGACTTCTGGCTCCCACATGCACATTTCTGCATACCATAAATTCTGTGGGCCAAGCAGGAACACAAGGTGTAAACTTTGTGGTCTGATTTTTCCTACCTAGGATGGATACAGAAGCTGTCTCACAGGCCCTTCCACCAGGGTTTTATGGAGAATTCAGCTGAATGGAACTGAGTTTGTGTTTTGCACAGATTTGACAGTTAAAATTAATTTACTTCTGAACTGAGTTTCTAACAAAATAGTGTTTGTGGAAAAGTTTAATGACATTTCATAACTGCTTTTGATATTTCTAAAAATAATTATCATTACATTTTAAAATGAAATAATCAGTTGTCTTGGTTTTATTCATTGTTAGTTAGCATTATTCTTACTACTCCTTTGGGAGTAATTCTAGTTAATGTCGTAAAATAATAGATTTAAATGAAATATTGTGCTTAAATTTAAGAAGCTCTTCAGAAAAATTACATTCTGTCATAGCAGATTTCTTTTCCAGTAGGCTTTCTGATTACGAGACAAGTGATTTTCTATTAAGAAAACAGCTCATCAGGAAATCCAGCAGCTATAACTCTTAACTTCATGATACATGGAGTGTTTGTTAAAGCTTTATCTCCCAGAGTGCTGCAAACAGCATCTCCATTTTTTCACTCAGAATCATGTTTATACTAAGAGCTATGGAGAGAAGTGTGAAGAACAATGCCT
Source organism: Agelaius phoeniceus (assembly GCF_051311805.1). NCBI lineage: Eukaryota > Metazoa > Chordata > Aves > Passeriformes > Icteridae > Agelaius > Agelaius phoeniceus. The sequence goes on from NC_135267.1 coordinate 60,364,601, forward strand.
TACAGCATTAAAATCCCAAAGCACAGCAAAAAATTGCATTTTTCTCTTGTGTTTGAAGTATCCTTGTTTCCCTAAAATAGTCTTGAGATTTCTAGAAGAGTAGCATTGACAGTAGGGCTGTGGAGGGTGCGGACATAGGAACAGAGATATAGTCAAAACTCCTTGTGCCTACAGATGGGTATCTTGGCCCATTAACTGTCTTATTTCTGACACCAATGCTGTAGCAGCAATCCAGGGTGACTGAAAGAATCATTGCCCATTCTCCTGTGTTTGTTCTTTAGTGCTGCTATTGCTGTTCTATTTCAACTTTTCTGTGTGAAGGAATAGCTTTTAGCCCTGTGAGATGTTGAAAAGTTCAGAAGGAAATACACTTTAAAATACTACAGATGGATAGAGTCCTACCTTTTTTCCTTGTGCAAACCTGGACTAAGTTCTGTGAGTTCTTTTGTTCAAAGGTATATGATAAGGCCAGATCATCTTTGTTGAGAGCTGTAACTTTTCCATGAAAAATAAGAAACCTTTCAGTTCATTTGAGATTGTATCTCTCTGTCATACTTTGATTTCTTACTGGTTTTCGATTGCTGTGCTTTCTTAATACTGTGCAGCATTCAGCCTAATTGGTCAAAAGCCAATATAGATTTACTATAAACCATAAAAGAAAAAGGAGATTGGTGGAAATCAAAGTTTAATATATCTGGAGCACCTCAGGCTATTAAGGTCTAGTCTGTTAAGACGTTTAGATCTGTCCTGATATTATTATGTTGTGCTATTCCTCAGCTTGAGTAGAAGCAGAATTGAACCCAAATGATCTACTGCTTAAGAGTATAATCAACCCTTTGTTAATGGGAAATCTTGGCCAAGATGGAGTTTATGTAAGATCATTATATAAAGTTATTAAATTGCATCCCACATGGCACAGTGAAGGTAGATCATCCTTACTGAAATATGAGTGCTAAAGTAAAGTAAGTCATAGAGGGATGTGCTCTGTAAAGCAAGTACTTAAAAGGTTTTAGCAAAGCTGCAGTATATCACTCTCTTCCCTTTCCTGTATATTTAATATTTTTAAATGGAATAGACATAAAATCTGGTAACCTTTTCTCTTCTTAAGGGACAGTCAGATTAACAGTCTCTTTATAAAGACAGGAGTTATATTTTCCTTCTGTATTTTCCATCAAAGTTGAAATTAGTGTATGTTTGGCAGACAAATTGTCAAATTTGTCCAAACTACCTTCTCCTTTTGGACCCCATGAAAAATTTGAAAGAAAAGCCTTGTAGAATTAAAAATCCACATGTCAATACTTCATCCATCATAGGTTCATATTTGCAATGTGATATTTGATGTAATTTTTATATTGATTCTTTTGTCTTTTAGAAAATGTTCTGAAACATATTGGTAATGGAAAAACTAACCTACTGGAAAACCCTTGATAAAAGGGATATTCTCCTAAAATACTCAGAAAGACCCTCAGAAATGTTTTGCAAAAATTTGAGATCTGAGTTTTAGTCTTAAAACTGAGTTCAGTGCACTGAGTTCAGTGTTTTATGATGTTGAGATGGAACCTCCTCTGTTACAGCTTGTTTTCCTTGCCTCTGGTGTCTTGTAAGTGGGCACCACTGAAAACACCCTGGCTCCATCTTCTTTGCTCACTCACTTAAAGCATTTAGACATATTGAGCCTTCTCTTCTCTGGGTGGAACCATGTCAAGTCTCTCAGCCTTTCCTCACAGGAGAGGAGCTCCAGTCCTTTAATCATTTTAGAGGCCCTTTGCTGGAAGGGCCTCTTATTTCCAGTATACCCAGGGCTCTTGCATTGAAGAGCCCAGAACTGGATATAGTGCTCTAGGCATGGCCAGTAGTGCCACAAAAAACATATTTTAAAAGAGATTCTAATTGAGGAATATTCTGGGGGGCTACATAAAAAAAAAAAAGCAATTATATTTACATTTCAGGATGACTTCAGAGTGAAGGAGAGAACTGTTCTCAATGTCAAAGCAGGTTAAATGTTATGTGAAAGAAGACTGGCCCTTTTAATGGAAAGCCTTGCTGAATGTGTTGTTTTCTTCCTCTGCTCTTGTGTGACTTATTTAATCTTCCTACCTGCAGATATTGCAGCTCAGCAGGAGCTCAAAGGCAGATGGAAACTACCAATGTGCACTGCACTTGAACTTCTGAAATAAAGGACAATATCTCCCTCAAACTTAGACTAACACAGAGCAAAATATGTAACTGTGCAAGAGAGGAAAGGACTAGTGATTTAAAGCAATCCGATTTCCTAAACTCTTTTTTACTTACAATGTTTTGTTCTCCTGAAAATCTGTAAGAAAATATACTTTCTGCTGGATTTTACCTTAAAGAGATTATATTACTTTTACATAATGATAGCCACAACAGAAGTAATTACAACTTTTGTTAAACTGCTAGTCCTTTCTAGGATATTTTTTTGAGATTTTTATTCTCATATGTGGAATTTTTGTAATTTTTGTACAGGAAGAAACCCAAGGCTTGCCAACGTTTGCTTACCAATGATTTCTAGAGGAGTTACTCTAGCTTTCTTCCATTAGTTTAGAGATGGTTTCTGCGTTAGGCAATATTCAACTGAAAGATGTATTTCTCTTGTCAGGTCACCCAAGAGATTGCTAGTCTGGCTTCATTCCTTCCTTCAGAATATTACCATTCATATTCCATCTTGTATGATGGATACATTTAATTACTAGACAATCTGCAGCATCCTTACTCCTGGCTACAGCTATTTTGCAAGCAATTCCTTCATATATTTGAGACAATCAAAAGTGACAGTTCTGTACTGTTCAAATAAATGGAGATTGTATTCCTTCAAAGGGTAGCTAGATGAATAAAAGCCTTCCAAATCACTAGCAAGCAAACCTAATGGTCTCAACTAATTCTGATAAATGAGCCTAGTCTCACTTTCTGTAGTGACTTTTTCTCTATTATTCTTGGTTTTCAGGTATTAAAGTAGGAGCAACATCATATTTTGTGAAATTAGCCTTGACTAAACTAGTTGATACTTATCCAGATCACAGTCAAGTAAAATGGGGGATTTGCTTTACATTCTTCCAGATAACAAACAGGATTGAGACCCTCTGTGCCAGTCTGTATATCTTACAGACATCTGTTTTGTTGGTGCTGGTTTCCAAATTTTTTAAGACAAGGCCCTCAGCTGGGAAGCACTTTCAGCATGGATGTCAACAAGAACTGAAATTACCCATTCCTTCATAATGGGTGCTCAGCATCTGCCAGTATCCGGCCTTCAACCAGGTATTTCAGAAGAACCAGAGCTGCTATCTAGACAAATGCATGTGCTATGGAATTATTCAGGGTGACTAGACAAGACTCAGATCTCCTTTGCCTTTCTGACTCACATAATGAATGTCTGGCCCACTTTTCTAGTGAGAGGATCTCCATCTAATAAGTGCTTCCTAACAGAGGTCCAGACTCATTTCCATGAAATATTGTAATTTTTTCTCTTTAAAGTGCTAGACATTTATTCCTGTTTTAACTGGCATCTTAAACTGATTTGGAATTATGCACAGTTAAAAAATAAACGTATGCAAGATAGAAATTCTGCTGCTGACAGATTTTAGCAGCCTAATTTTTTTTTCCTTTTTGGTTTAGAACTACAGGCTGCATTTATTCTTGCAGATAAAATGTTCTGGGAGAGTCCTGAGGTTGACTGGAACCACATAGCCCCAATCCACTAAAGCCCATGTCCAAAACAGGGTTTCTGCCATAGGCCATTGGTTGGGAATGCACTTTGGCATTGGTCAAATCTCTGCCAGGGAGTTAACACTTGCTAATAATTTACTGTACAGGCTGACTGTAGCCCATTAGACCCTGGCCCTGCTTAGTTTGCTTAGTGGTATAGGCACTGTCAGTGTGTTTAACTTGGATAAGGGTATTTTGTTATTGTTTTTGCATGTTGAATATTAAAGTTTTTATTATTCTACAACAAATAAAGTTCAGAGGGTCTGCAAGGGGACTTTGGCACCTTTAAAATGTCACCATCTATCAACATGCCTTACTTCAGGTAATATTTTAATCTCAGACCCATTGTGACCTTTCATGTACTTCTCAGCTTATGTGGTTTTCCATGGACTTCTGAGTTAATGCATCTTTGAGTAAATATCTAATTGAAAATTTGTCATAAGAAAACCAAAAGCAGCCCAAAGCCTGTCAGGGGAGATTTCAAAGGCTCCAAACTCCTAATATCTGTAATTCACAGCATAAGCTGGACTCAGGCATTCTCAGCGCTCCTTATGTTTTTTTATTTTCTCCACAGCAACAGTCAAGCTGTGCTCTGGTGACAGAAAATCTGTCATGACATTATGAATCTTCCTCCAGCCAGTGTTCCACAGACACCAAGCTGAACAGCATTTTGGCACAGGCAGGTGGGAAATGGGTATGAGGGGTGAGGGAGAGCCAAGACACTGATGCTCTGAAGCAATCCATCTTTTAAACAGCCTCAGAGGAGGCATCAAGCTGCTTTTTACCAGTGGAAGTGATTCTGCCACTGCTTTCCCTCCCTCCAGTCTCCTCAAGAGCAGTTGTCCCTGAATACACTCTTGTGTGCTGTGCCAGGACCGAATCAAGATCATGTTCTAAAGTTAACTAGATTTAGTCTGCTCTCTCCTTCTAAGGAGCTACTGTTGGTATCTTTTGCACCACTGAATTAGAATGAGCCTGGTGTAATCCCAAATCCCTTCTCAGCATGTATTTATTATTCAATTTAGAAGAACTGCAGTTCTGGGGTTTTTTTTCACTGTAATTTTCTTTACAGAAATGTTTGCTTGAAATAGAACTATTTTCTGCAGTTAGACTGATCAGGGGTTTGTATCTCAGTAGTACTATACACAAAGGAATCTGCATTTTATTTGTGAATCTTCAGAAACATTTATTTAAAATTTCCTAGTCTATTATGTTTACAGTCTACTCATTTTCTAACCTGCTTGTGTTATCACAGATGGGGAAAAATATCAGCAAACACATGAGTCTCCATCTGTTCCTCAAAATGAAATGAACTTTCAAAGTTTAAATTATTCAGACTAAAATCCTGATACTAGGAAAGCTTGGCACAGAAAGCCCAGGGCTGATTTTGATGTTAATGAGGATTCTACCACTGGCTTGTGATGAAAGTTAACAGACCAGCTGCAGAAGTAGCTGTTGCTCCACTTTTTGCATTAGCCTTCTATTTTTATTATTTTATTATGGGGAGAAACACATTTTCCTCATACCTTTGAAAATAGAAACATTTATCAGTTTGCATGGACTTAGTTTACAGTGTTAATTTTTTTTTCAAACCAGGGTTCTTGGTTGGAAACTAATTCAGAATTATTTATATTTGCTGAACATCTGTGTAATGTCTTGTGTATCTTTGTGCTTCCACCATGATTTCATGGTAGACTGGCAGCATCTTAGTGATTACCCCTTTGCACCACTTGCCAAAATAAATACGGTGTGTAGTTTACAGCTTTCTCCCAGAGAAGGACATGATTTTAATTTACTTTACATGTCCCAGAAAGCAACGGCCTGCATCAAATCTACTTCTTGGCAAATTTCCTGTGGAAATGCCTTTCTGCTGTGGGAGCTGGTGGCTCATTGTCCTTACCCCTACTCCAAGGCTGTGCAAGAGCTTGTGCTCCAACAGGAATTTGGAGATATGTGGCAAGATGCTGAGAAGAAGAAAGGAAGAAGACAAAAGGTGGTGCATAGCTTGGATTAAGGGATTTCTTAGATGCTTTTTTATGAGAGGAGGTGAGATATACTTGATTGATTCAGAAGAGGGATCCATAGTGACCAAGGCAGGTTCTCATGACATTGAATAGGTTAACTTTAAGCTTCCTTTAGTTGTTTTTACATGAAGGTTTTGTTTTCTGTAAATCTTACTTCTAAAGTCCTTTTGGTTTGCCAGTAAATCTTGTTTTCCTGCATTCACATCTTACTCTCTAGAAGCAGATGCAGGAAAAAATAATAGACTACTAGTTAGTAGCAGTTAGCATATCTGTGAGCCTACCTACCTTTACACCTTGTGGCAAAGAAATGTGCCTCCCTCTTTTGAAAAGGCAGCATTTCACATCTGCTTCACAGGGTGGTGCAAGAAGTGGTCAAACCTGCCTTTACCTGCCAGCTCTGGAGCTTTGAGATAAGCTGTGTATTGAATCCCATATGAGGTAAATTTGTGGTCTGGCTCAAGGACAGAGCAGGCTTCCAGGAATTATTAGGCTAACACTGACAATCTGGACCAGTGTCACAGAAGAGTGCAAGTCCAGAGGTTGGCAAGTCAGGCTGTGTTGCCCTAGGAGAGTTGTGTAAGCAAGCATGTACACAGCCACCTGTCTCCAGCCTGCCCTGAGGACCTAAACTTCCATAAATTTCCAGCAAAATCACTTCCCCTGTCTTAATTATAAAGGAAAAAGAGCTTATTAAATTTCATACTTATTAGGAAGACATGCTTCCCTGCTTTGATTTTTTTTTTCAGTTTAGAGATCATCCTTTTCTTTTGCTTTAAAGGGAAGAGAAATGCTTTTCTTGGGCAGTATTTAATAAGCACTGTTAACTTACAGAAGTATGAAAAAAAACCAACTTGACAAGCTATTTATTTTCAGTGTGTATGCTGATTATTTTTACAAATGCTGGGAATTTAATTCTTTTATTTTAAGTATCTCAGGGAACTTTGAGAGGCCCATTTCTGAAGACTAGATATTTAAATCCTCAGTCCACGCTCACCCCATGGTGCATTCCATCAACAACAGGAATGTCTGCCAGCTTTCTCTCATGGGTTCAGCACTGAGGATATGTGGATTTAAAGACAATGTGATTTAAGACTGATTTTCATAAATATCATGTTCAGTAGCTTCTGTGACAAGACAGATAATGGATTTTATCCAGCTTTAAATACTACCCATCAAAGAACTGGTGCTACTTTCCTAAGAAAGCACCAGTACTGCCCATTGCACTCTGATAATCAGATGATACTGTCCCATAGTTGCACAAAGCACAAGTCCCTAAGCCTTCTCACCCTCGGAATAAAGTACTCTCTGGGAAAGAGATGGAATGTTTTCATCTTTGACCTCTGCAATAGCAAGTGGTAAAAATGTAATGGTGTTGTGTGATATTTTAAAGTATAAAAGGGCTCAGATTGGAACATCTTTTCCCATTAAATATTTTTAAAAATATCACCTTCTATTTCAGTAAAATAGAGTACAGTAGCCTGCACTTCTGTCTTCTGCACTAGAGTAAAAAATTTCCTGATGCAGAGAAGTCTATTATGTTTACAGTCTACTCATTTTTCCATATTCGTTCTTTTACAGATGTGATATTTTGAAAAGGTAAAGCACAGAGAATTGAGTTTCAGATGTGTTGTCCTATGTGTTCAGGGAGGAAAAGAAGAATTAAAAACAAAATTAAAAGCCAAAATACATTTTTCAAAATCAGTGCTTTTGTTTCAAAGATGAAGATTTTCTTTTCTTGCCAGAAGCTTTAACAAAATCCTGGAGCCTGGGTGACTTTTTTGTACCAGTCCAGCTCTAATCTGCTCCTAGTCTAAAAGTTCTGCTGCAGACAGGCATGGAGAAAAGGATATGGGTTTTGTTTTCCACATACTTATGAAGATGTGGCTATAATGTATTGCATTAATTTTTTTTTTTGCTTCCATCCTTTCTTTGCTTCTTTGTCCTTCAAACTTTCTGCCACAGTTAAATGAAATAAAGCAGCCATGACTGTAGCCCCCAGAAATAATCTTGTATAGACTCATGCAAAGCCTTGACACAATTTTTTGATAACAAACTAAGATTGAATATGCCAGGAAAATGTTATTCTTCTCAAAGTACTAGGGAGGTGGGAAATGCAAAAAGGAAAAAAATAAAGGAAAAAAAGTAGTTGTTTTTGTTTGTTTGTTTTTATTACATTTAGAGCACACTGTTTATTAAGAGGATAACACTGAACCCCATAGAGAATGGGTATTAATGCAATTTCAAATTTTTCTTAGAACTGTGTCTGCCATTTCATATTCATTGCACAAGTGACAGAAATATTTTCTTGTAGGCCCAAGTAAACTGTGAAAGTCTTGCAAGGAAAATGTTCCCTTTAATAAAAAAAAATATTTGTGTAGCAACATCATCAGGAAGAAATTTCAGAGTAGCTCACAGCAGTCATAGACAAGTTATAAGAACTGAGGAGAGAGGCTTCTTGCCAAGAGCAACTCCTGTTTACTGCCAAGATGGCAATACCCTATCTTCCCTGGGATCTCTTGTGTGTGGGAAACTCTCTTCCACAAGTCTTCAGCAGTTTTAATGGATACATTTTAGGGTAAAGGCCCTTCAGCTCACTCACTTCAATAGAGCTACAGGTGAAGCTAAGTGATCATCTTCACTTATCCCTTGGAAGCCTTTCCATGTCCCCCAGACTGCCATACTGCTAAAGTCTCTTGCAGGGCAGATGTCAGACCCCTTCTGAGCCTTCTGTGTACAGTAAAAGGAGACAGATTATTGGGCATCAGTGTCCCACAGTTTTCAAATTCACAGAGCACCTTATGAAAGGGGGAATAAAAAGATATGACTCCTGCTCTGGGTAGGAGACAAAGGAGAAAGCAAAATAAAACTGGCAGAAAAGCCAATCTCCCTATGCTAGAGCCTGAAGAGTTTTTTTGAAGAATGCAATTTACAAGTGTTTGCAAGAAAACAACTAGTTTCATGTCTGCTCAGGAAGCTGGAGTAATTGATTCTAAATAAGGTGAAATAAGGTGAAATAGCAGGCTTACTCCTCTAACCTTGTCAAACTGAGCTCAAAACTATAAAGTCACAGCTCTAAGTACTAAATGGGCAAGTCTCTGGAGAAAGTGTAATTGAGGAAATTATTGAATGTCATGTCAGAAGACTTACTGCAAATTTTGCAAGTCTCAGGCTGCCCAAGTAATTGAAATGATGCTTCACAAAGAAGCACATTCTTCTGTCCCCTATTGAAATGGACTTTACAGAAGCTTAAGACAGGGGGCGATTCAGTCCAGGACCACAGGTACATGACTGGCACTTGTCTGTTAGCTACTTTAATTAGGAAGTCTTCCTGAAATGAGTGCCTAAGGTCTATGTCTGGTCAGTGACGACAAGAAGGCCTATAGGAGATCTTCACAGGGATGTATCTTCTGTTTCTGCTGAAAGGGGACAAGCATTTCCTGTTGGGAGCTTCAGAAGGGCTTTATTTTTTTTCCACTGAGGAGGACCACTGAGTGTTCCCTTCACTACTTGTACTCAGAAACAAGTTCAGAGCTTAAACTAGTTGCACAACCTAATGAGCATACCTATTAAAATAAAATAGCCATCTTAATAGTCCTGTTAATCTCCACTATTTTTCAATCTGAGCAAACCTTAGTAATAAGTCTTGCTTTGTCCCCATAAACTGAGCAATTTACTGTCCTGATAATTATCCGTGCCAATAGCTGTACTGAGTCTGGTTGGGATGGAGTTAATTTTCTTCATAGGGATCCTTGTGGTGCTATGTCTTGGATTTTTGACCGAAACAGTGTTGATAACACATTAATGTTATAGCTGCTGCTGAGCAGTCACGGAACAGTATCAAGGATTTCTCTGTTTCTCACACTGCCTGGTCAGTGGGCTGGCTGGGGGTGCATAAGAAGTTGTGAGGAGACATATCTGGGACCACAACTCACCAAAGGGATATTCCCTACAATATGACATTGGGATCAGCAATAAAAGCTGTGGAAGAAAAAGGAAGGATGGAGGTTGAGATTTGTAGCAGCTGTTTCCTCAAGTCACTGTAAGATGTGATGGACCATGGCTTTCCAGGACATGGTTGAACTGATGGGAAGCTGTGAATGAATTTTTTGTTTTGCTTTACTTGTGCACATAGCCTTGCTTTTCAGTTAAACTCTTTATCTCAATGGCAGAGTTTTGTTGCTTTCACTTTTCTGATTCTCTGCTCTATCCTGCTGCTGAGCAGTGAGTAAGCATCTGCCTGGGGCTGAGCTACCTACAAGGATTATCCCATACCAGTAGAGAAGTCCTTCAAATAGTTATCTTTAAGAAAGATATATTAGAGAAAAATAATTTTTAAAAGGGTTTTAATAAGATGTACCAAATAATTTCTCAAATTTTTTGCTCTTGACAAGTGTTTATTAAGCAAGATACTATTTCCCCAAACAAAGGTGTGAATATTTGCCTATGCTGCTGTGTAAACAGAAGACTTAATAGCTATTCTGATTTTAACATGGGGTAGAACAGAAAAAAACAAGTCCCACATGAGTCACAAAAGATATTTTCAGAATTCTAATGATTTATTTGGATATAGGAACTACTGAACTAGCTCTTTGAACAGGAGGAAGGTAACATTTTTTAATAAAATCTGCACATACTTCTACCACTTCTGTGAATGGTGAAGTTGAGGCAATAAGTGGTTAGAGATGTAAGAGCTATCAGCAGTCACATACAGATGGAAAAATTGAAGAAAATTCTAACATTGCCTTCCCAATTAATGAATCTAGCAACATTTCCAGACAGGTATCTCTTGAGAAATTACTGTTACTCAAATACAAAGACCTGTGGAACTAGGGAAAGAATGTAATTACATTAGGTCCAGAGAACCTGTTACAATTGTTGATTAGGCTTTTCCATTACAGAGAACTACCCTAGAGAATTAATTAGCTAGAATCTCCTATATATGAGAGAATAATAAAGTTAGTTACTTTTTAAAAGTTATTATTAAATTTGGCATCACAATCAATGACTTAATTTTAACTGAGGTTCTGAAACACTTCATACTGCATTTTTCAAAGTTTTGTCCCATCTTTCCTCTAATGGAGTTTCTACCACAGAATCTTAGAAGTTAAAGCTGGAAAGTACTTATTGAATCACATGTTCTCTCTTTGATTTTAGCAACATGAGTGATGTAACAGTTCCTTTGATCACTTATTTCACTTAATCTTGAAGACTAGCTCACAGGATTTCTCCATGCTCTAATTTACTTTGCAAAGAAAAATCCCAACCTCAAGCCCTGAAAAACCCTGAAAGACAGTAAAAACAATTAATAGAGCAGCCGAAGGTACATCGTATGTTTTTAATCAATAATTACTCTAATTTAAGTTTAATGTGCATAAGCTGTTTACATATATAATGGTATTGCCTTCTAAGGACTGGAGGCACTCCAAGGGTCACAAGGCTTCAAAGTAGAGTATTATTGTCAAATTTAAGATTTCTTGAGTTGCAGCATGCTTTAAAAATGAAATCAATTGTCATTAAGTTTTAGAAATTAGAGGGATATTTGATTGAATACTATTGACATTATATGAATATTATTAATATTCTAGCATGCAAGGCAAAAGCCAACCCTAGCTGTACATGCACAATGATGGACTTTATTTTCATTCAGGAAAGAGATGTTGTGTTCAGGGTGGATAATTCCATGAAAACATCATCTCTGGGGCTGCTAAAAATTAAGCAGAGTGCTAGGAATTAGTAACAAAACTCAAGAGCAAACACAAAACATGGTGCATCCATGTCTCAACAACACAGATCTAGTCACACATCTCAGACAGGAAATAGTATAGAATAAGAAGGTATATAGTGAGCACAAAGTAGATGAGTAAATAGGACAGATGAGGATAAATCATGCTCTGGGTCAGTTTCTGTATCACAGAGATTAAAATAGAGAAGACTGCGGAAGACAAAACAGGTGAAGGAAGATATGAGAGAGCTCTGTAAAATCTTGACCATCCTGGGAATGATTAGTCACTGTTCTTCACATAAGAATAAGGAAGCATCAAATGAAATTAATTTCTAGTAGGTTAACACAAATAAAAGGGAGTACACAGGCCCATTTTAGAACTTATTGCTAGAGGAAACTCTGGGTGCCAAAATTTTAGATGAGTTTAGGAAGTTGCTTCAGAAAGTGTTTTGCCAAATTAAGGAAGGAAAATTCCACCAAGGTCAATAACCAGACAGAAAGGAACTCTGGGCCAGGAAATTCCTAAATTGCAGATTGGCAGTAGTGGTGTGGTGTTTTACTGTGGGTAGTTTGAGGAGGTGCATATCTACTTGTTTTATCCTTATCTTGTGGTACCTGATAAAGGTCACTTCCTGAAAATAAGACACAGGTAAATGAATCTCTGGACTGTAACAGCATAGCTGATATTGTGCCCTTGTCCCAGAGCAGAAAGAAAAGTGACAAAACACCCTCTCTTTGCTTCCTGTTTAATACACTTCCACCTATTTCTCAATATGGATTGAACATATTGTAAAGTTACTTGGTAAAACATGAGCTCTGGCTCATCCTTGCTCCCAATACACTCTGCCTTCAGGTGAAACTGGAAATAACGGCCAAGGCAGGTCCCCCCTGACGCTGCCTCCAGGATGTGGCAGTATCTTGGAAAAAAAACTATCCCTAGTGCATATATACTGGTAAGTATTTTTAAATATACTGAAGCAAATGGCCTCAGGTTTTAGACTGGGGCCAGATGGGTGATTGAAGTGAAAATAGCACAGATACACAGAGGGATGGTGACTTCAAAACACTGAACTGTCTGGTTAATATGATGTACAGGCTCTGAACAGTACTGAATGTCATTTACCTTATATTTCAATACTGTGTTCATAAAAATAAGAAATAAAGATCTGATGCATCTCAAGACACTGAGAATTTAAAGCTATTTTTGGAACTGACTTTAAATCTTTGACTTTACAAGTGAACACTTTGTTGAGGAAGGGACAAGCAGCCACTAAAATTATGCCACTTCATTTAAAAGTGGAATTTAAGGCTCATGTTTTCAGATTTACAGAATTTATATTATTATTTATATTATTATAAATTATATTATTTATAATTATATAAATTATAAATTTATATTATTTATATTAGTAATATAACAGGATACCACATATTCCCATTTATGACCATCTCTCTTTTATTCTCCTGAATGCAGAGAACTGCACTATCAGAAGTACAAGCAGAAAAAACTGTTTTGAATGCAAGCTATAAAATATTCATTATTGAATCTCTCACTCACAAATACATGTTTTACAACCAAAATTTTCTCATTTATTTATGGCTTAAGTAGGATAAATATAGCTTGAATTTACTATTCATTCCTCTTCCCCATCACAAGATGTCCAACCAAATCAGGGAATATTTAAATCAAATTTTTAAGTGAAAAGTTAAATTGTGTCTCCTCTCCCAGAAGTTAACATGTTCCCAGTGCTTTCCATTCTCATTGTTTACCTGTGGTGGATATGGAAGCAAATATTCTACAGAACATACCATGAACAGCTGCAGCAACAGCACCAACAAAAGCAACATGTGTTGTTGGGCCTTTGGTTTCCAGGTGCTTGAGACACAGCTGATGTTCCTTCATTTTGTGACTGCTGCCTCTTTCTCATGTCAGCTACTTCAGTGCCCAAGTGGCTATAAGAACACAGACATAAGAGATGTACAGAATTACTACAGACTGTCATAAATTACATTCACATTTCTACAGCAATGCCTGATGCAACTGCCCTGCTCACAGCACAGGGCAACAAAAGCATGTGACCATGAACTGAGGCAGCCAAGGAATAGCTCCTGTGTGTTGAAACCAGCTTCCAGAAGAGCACATCTCAGTGGCACTCTTATGCTCCTGGGCTGCTGAATCACACCCATCCTTACTGCTTAGGCTGCACTCAAAGAGCTCTTTATTATCAGTGTTTTTAACAGCAAGCCATATAGCTTTTGTAGCACTTGGGAGAGACTGACTTGTTCCTCACCATAGGACTATCACAGCTGTTTCCACTGTGCTAAATATACAGCTAAAAATACAGCAGGATGGTTATTCACCTTCAACATGAGTTGGAAACTGATTTTTTTTTACTTTTGACTTTAGTCTACACTGGACCAATGAAATTGATATACGTGATCTTATATTGAGGGCAGCTGTCTGGTAAGGGCCAAGATTTTTATATGGCATAACAGAGAGGCTTGTTACTTAAGAGTTATACTTGGTAAATAAAATGAATAGTAAATATGTATTTATAAAATACTTTTCCACCTTTGAGACTATTTTCTCAAAGATCTTTTCTCAAAAGATCTTTTCTCAAAGTTTCAGATCTTCTTTGCTCATTGCCAGTTTTTCCTAGATTTTACTAGGCCAAGATTTTGCTCCTTCCAGTGACTTAAAACATGCAGCTGGAAGTAGTACACTGTGTGTTATCTACTCTTCAAAAGAAGTTAAACATTTACTGATAAGTTACATTATTTAGGAAGGTTTAGATGTCAGGCTCCTTCTAATGGCTCACATCTTTCTACAACAACTTTAAGTTTCCCAGAGTAATGGCTAGTACAAACATATAAATTTGAGTAAAATTTGGTACTTTTGTCTTTGCAAAAGTGCTAACAGATTACTGTGGAGAGGAGCTTGGTTTAAAAGAGAAGCAGGTAGAGATGACCTGGTCTGAGCAGCATGCACTGTGCTCCACACTCCCAGGGCATCCTGCTACAACCAGGGGTGCTGGGGAAAGGCAAAATCTGATTGATCTGCCACCTGGGTACACCATGCACAGACAAATAAGAGACATGCCACTTCTACATGCACCCAAGCAGCAGCTGTGAGAGTTATCATTTACATGGTTGCTAAAACTCCAGAGGCTTTTATTTTAAAATAGTGTCCTTCTAGACAGCTTAGACACAACCACACACAGCAAGGATACTAAGCTTCAGAACTCAAATCCATGCTCTAAAACTCAAGAAACTCAAGGGTGGTGGTTATTTTGGCTTCTTACATAGCTACCTTTTCCATGTATACTGTCACTGAGTAGAATCAAGTAATTTCTGTAGTGTTTGGTCAAATCAAACAATAAAGAGCCATTTAACTATCACTGGTAGTTGCACCTGCTTAGGCCATTGCTATGACTTATGGTTTATAGCTGCTCTTGAAAATTAAAATGACATGCAAACAAAACCCACGCCTTTATTTTTTTTTTCATATCAAATGCAAACCTCTGGGGTTACAAAGGGATGCTCTGGTGTAACTGGATAACTGCCCATATTTTTTCAATAGATAGGATGGAAGGGAAATTGTTGAAGCATAATATGTAGCTCAGAGCGTAAGTGACAGTATGAAGTCTTTTTCTCCAAATTACAATGCAGAACTTCTGCTGACTGTGCATGATGCATTTAAATCATTTCATAGATAGCTGTGTCATGCTGTGAATTGGTATTTTTTTCAGCAAGTGCAATGACTGTGGTTAAAGGAATTAAAGCCAGATATTTGCAAATGGAATGTTTGTTTCTTTTGCAGTAAGATAGTGATTCTAGAAATATTTGTACAACAACAACAACAACAAAAAACCAAATAAAATGTATTAGTTTCAGAAACCAGTAAGTTATCCATATTTAAGGATTGTTGGGCTATAATCCAATTCATTTCACCTGTGTACCTGAAGTCAAGCATTTTTTTCACCATTTTAGCTATATATACATTTAAAATGTACTATGGATAGAATATGTGGCACTATAAATACAGGGGACAGGATGAAGGTTATCAATTCAGACATGATGATGACCACTGGTGACTTTGCTGTAGTTTCACAAAAACTTTACCACACCACAAGGTGCTGCAGCAAACTAAAATAAATAACCCTCTCCCTTTTCTCCTGCACAGCTCACAGTCACTCATTACCTCATCTGAGCTGTCTCCCTTCTCTGTGTTGGAAGTAGCATTTGTACAGGAACCTGGTGAATTTGATAAGAGAATAGCCATGATTGAAATTTAATCTAGAGGGAGAAGAAAAAAAATAGACTTAACTTGCTTCAAGTGACTTTCTCATTTACCTTGGGAAGATGTGAGAACTTGGACAGAGCAGGGGAGAAAACTGAACATCAGGCAGGCAAGGAGAATGTGGGGACGACTTTCTTCCATTCCTGCTCACACTGTCAGCAAGTGATGGTGAAATGGGTGGGAATTATGCAGCTGCAGAAAGGTAAAATCTGCAACTGCAGTTCCCAACACACAGAATATGGCAGAGAGGGACAGTCAGAAGTGGGGTTTCTCAGGAATGTTTCATACCTTTGATCCTGACCAGCAACCTCAACCACTGAAAAGTCTCCAGCATTCATCTTTTGGTATTAACTAGCATGGCCAACTGTTTCAGAGATTTGCAAGTTTGGTAGGACACAGAATTGTGAGGAAATATGGCTCTCCATTGTAGAGCATTTCAGGAGAAATTACTTCCTCCAATGTTGCTCAGAGCCAGTCTAAGCCAGTCTTTAGAGTAGAACTGCTTGCTTCGCTATGTTATAACAGCTCTAGAGTATGGGGAGGCACATAATCCATCCCCTTTCTGGCCATGCATTACTTGGTGAAGGAAGAGGGCCGTCCTTGATTGCAGGTAGACTTACATTTATCTAATTAGGCTGTATTTGAAAAATAAAAAGAAACAGCTAAAAGAAAGAAAGAAAAGATTCATAGAGTCAGAATCATAGAATGGGTTGGAAGGGACCTGAAAGATATCTGGTTCCAATCTCCCTGTCATGGCCAGGGACACCTTCCACTAGGCCAGGTTTCTCAATGCCCCATCCAACCTGACCTTGAACGCTGCCAGGGATGGATGGGGCACCGACAACTTCTCTTGGCAACTTTTTCCAGTGCCTCACTGCTCTCACAGTAAAGAATTCTATTCCTGAGGAAGGAAGAAAGGAAGAAAGAGCAAGCAACACCCCCAGTCCTGCATATACATCCAAGGATATTCTGGCTCTAGCAGAATAAAGCATTAATTGCAATGCCAGTGAAGTGCTACAATGGGATACATTTTGAAATGGGTTGTAAACATGGATATTATATAGTGGGACTATCCTTAGTTGCCAAATATAATGGGGAAAGATCTTACTGCCACAGTGGGAAAAAGTTGTATTTAATCCATTTCAGATTCTCTCCTTTCCACAGCTGACATTGGTGTTCACTCTGAACCTTGCTGTGTCTCATGGTACAAAAAAAGTGATTTTGTCTGGCATGACTGGTGTTCTGCTCAATAAAAGCATAAGGCTGAAACTCCAAGCAATGGGACTATTCTCAGTGAATACATGAAGTGTTCACTGGCTCAACCAGTGGCTGAAGTGAAAGTATTCAGCCCTGTTCTTCTGCTTGTGTTACTTTCTCTCAGACAGATTTAAGCTGAAATTTATAATATGAAAAACCCACCCTGTGAAGCAAAACTATTACATTTACTGAGGATGTAGTTGGATGGCTGGAAACTTTAGTTTCATGCTTATTTTGGTTGGATTTCATGTTTCATGTTTTATTTGCAAATACCAGATGTCATGTCATCAATGTCATCTACGCAAAACAGTAATTGATTCCATTAGATTATTTAGGATGCAGAAGCAGGAATATCTTAATTCTTGGCTATATTTAGAGACTGAGCAGACAGAGGGTTTATTTTTGGTGCCTTGGTCCAAGGCATAAAAAGAAATTTAGAATCTTTGATTCAGCAAGTGACTCCAATGAAATGAACAATTTTTCTGGAGTGTGAAAGTTAGTACATAATTATGAAGGACTAGAATGTTGTGCAGTGATTCTGAGAAGACCTTCTTGAATAATAGTACAAATAATACACACTGTCTCCAAGATCTCAGTTGCCTTTTAGCTTTTTCATCACTTTCACTCTTCCTGAGACCCTCTAGCTTGGCAAAAGTGCTGAGTAGTTGGTGAAGGTGGGCCTTTTGTCCAATGGAACAGTTTTTCTCTTTGGTAAACTACATATGATCTCTCAGACTATCACAGGTATCAATTTCTTCTGCTGGTTTTGCATCTGGCTCTTTGCCTGCATTTGGTGGCATGGTTTACTAACTGTGTTATGATTTCTGTTTGTACTGGTAGGAAATAGGAATAGTATTTGAGCTGGTTGGACTGACTCATTCTCTTGGGGGTGGATTGGTATTATGGCCCTTTGAACAATCCCACAATCATGGAGGACTTCATTTTGCATAACATCTGCTGGCCCTACTCTGTAGCTGAGGAAAGGAGCCCAAGGGTACAGCAACTGTTTTTTATACCAGTTATGAGACAGATAGCTATTATAAGCTGCAGAGTAAGGAAGTCTGTGTAAGCCTTCAATCTTCCAGTGCTGGAAGATTACGAATATTAAAAAACCCTTAGAAATTTGGAGTAAGCTTTCCTATTAGTTCTGGAACCAATGGCACAAGGATCTATTTCTGTGTTTAGATAGTGCAATTACCACTTATTTCATTGGGTTCCCAGGAGTAATTATTACAGAAAACCCCTTGTGTGCAGAGCACTGTCTTGGGAAGACTGCTCAAAAGAAATAACTGATGGAAGAATTATTTGGTTTATTACATTTATACCTGGGAAGCCCTATTGAATACAGACTACAGTCCTTCAAATTCCACAGGGTAACTCTAGAAAATGAAAAAAAGGCAATTTCTCAATTGTTGCACTTCCCTGACTCTCCACCTCCTGTAGGATTTGTGCTAACTTTTAGATAGGTTTTAAAGTGTTTTTCCCAGCAATTCCCAAGGTATTGGACATGGCAAAAAACACAAGTTGCACCATTTCAATAATTTAATTTGATGTCTCTCTTCTGATGAAAAGTTTTTTTTTTTTTCTTTTTTTCCCCTTTCCTCAAAAGGCTGTCATTACAGTGCTGAAATTTTCTGAACTTTTGGCACTGTCCCATCTGGCCCTCTTTGCTTGTTTTGGAGCCTTCCCTTGCACATGACCCCCCTGCAATATTTTCTGTCCCCCTCTTAGCATTGTGAAGGCATTCCCTGGAGAAGCTCCTGAGCTATGAAATCAGAGAAAAATCTTGTAACTCCACAGGGGGTTGAGAAGAGTTTCTATCCTATCCTATCTTCTGGAACCATGGTCTAACAGCTGTTTTGGAAGAGACAGACCATATAAGGATGAGGATAAACACGTACCATTTTATACAGCATTTTGTCTTTTGTTGCAGGTAGGACACATAATGGCTGAGATTTCGGGGCAGAATTGGTGCAGAATCAGCTAGAGCAATCTGTCCTTTTTCAAACTTTGCAATAGGCAAGAAAGATCACCTTGCAAAAGAAAGGTGCAGTAGATGACTTAAGGATACAGAGAGTGATTTACTCTGCAGGCAAGAAACTGAGCCCTTAAAATATCTCTTTTTTTGTGATCTATCACATCAGTTCTCCCACATTGCTTTTCTTCTCTTGACTTTGAAAATAAAGGGCCAAAACCTGTAGTTTAAATTCATATTTTATACTAGTTTATTTCAAACCCAGATATGATTCTATCAATCTCTTAACCATATTTGTTTTCGCTGTCTTTACTGGCATTCACTTGAATCCTAACAAGGATTGTTTTTAAGTTTAGGGTTTTTAAGAAAGCCTTTAAAACCTAAGCATTAAGGTAGACAATATCCGTTTGGGACCCCATCCAGGCTTCACCATAAGAACTAAAATGTACACTGAGGAAGGCTTAGTATCCTGTGGACTCAAGACTTCAAACTACCATTTTAGAATATATTCCATATATTTGGAAAATCTCAGTGTTTATTAGAATAGACTTACATTAACACTTTATTGAATCTTTTTAATGAGTTGTTTGGGGATAATTGGATGCCTTTACAAGATTTTGATTGGTTGCTTGGGTTTTAGTTTCCTAAAATAGTCAGCAAGAGAGTGATAAAGATAACCCTGAAATACTGTTGCTTTTTTTCTTTTTTCTCAAATAGTCAGGTTTTACTCAGTAGTCAGTCAATTTTCAATGTATAGACCACTTTTTAACTTGAAACACTAAGCAAAAACTCTCAGAGAATGCTACAATGTGGCACATCTAATGATCTGTGACGTGCTATTTGTTTTAAAGGCAGTATGATATACCATCTGTTTGAAATCCATAGTGCTTTTTAAGAACAGACATCCTAGAGTAACAGAACCATGCAGCACAGTCTGAATACAGCTGCCAGTTAAATAATATCACTGATGCATGTGCTGCACTTGCAATGCAAAGACAGCCCTAACACAACATCAATTTTTTATTTGTGCTATCTTCATTCATCTGGAGGAATGTTTTAAAGGTACCTCAAGCTAAATGAAGACAGACCACAAGATTTTAACAGATGTCTCCGAGGTACAAAAATATTTCCATACTCCCCTTGCAATGCTGAGTGAGCAGCAAAATCAAGACAGCAGTACTATAGGCTTCCTTTTGGGTGCTGCTGACCATTTGACAGCCATCATACAGTAACGGCATTCATGCTATTCACTCTGCACAAGAGAAACCTCAACATGGTTTCTTTAATAAATCCTGAAAGTCGTTCAGTACTTCACAAATAAATTCATACAAAGTAATGGATGGAAAAGAAGAAATCTACCAGAAGAAATGCAATTGAGTTATCTTGAACTTTTGACATCACAGGTTTTGAACACCTGTTGGCTCAGAGAGCAAGTTATTGAACCTACTGACTTTTGCTTTTGGAGAACTGAGGACTTGAGTGTCTACAGCAAAATATCTTGCTCTTCTATTAGTTACTGAAGCTCAACAAAAACATTTCAAGGCACATGATTTATTACTGCCATACAGACATCTTTCTTCTGTCAGGTCTTCCAACTTGGAGTTGTAGGACTCTTTCTAAAGTCTTTTGCAGCAAGCCCTGAGAAGGTCATAAAGTGGACATTCTAACCATTATAGGATAGGATAAAAAGAAAATAAAATCTAGTGGAAAACTGGCAAAAAGTGTTCAGACATTAAATGTTTTATTTAGGGTAGAACACTGCTATACAAATATTCATTTAAATTGAAACGGTGCAATTTGGCTGAACACTATGAAATCCTTGTCTTTTTTACAGTAATATTCTTTTTATGACTTTCCCAGACACCTTCTGTAGTCATAAAGGATGTCTGAGATTTCTTTTTATTATGTTATGGGGAACTTGGTATCTTGAAGAAGCCTTGCTTAAATCTTCGCATCATCAAGTAAATATGCATTTGTGCTTCTGAATCAGACATTACTGTTCAGCAACAAAACATTAAACCTGACAGTAATGCATTATTGAAAAGTTTGAGATGGCTGCATGTGGTTTTTAAGAAGCTGCACTAAAATGATGATTAAAAGCACTTTACATTCTTCGGGAACATTTTATAAAAAGCAAAATATAAAACTCATCAGGAAGCCTTTTATTTATTTTTAAGTGCATTGTTTTTATTCATATTTGTGTTTGAAAAACATCTAAGAATCCTGTTTACATGACATCTATATTCCTATTCATTATAGCTAGCATGGCTTCCACTGACTTACATACACAACATTTTAGAAAGCTGAGAAGATAATTTCCTTACAGTGGGGAAATACAAACCTTGACATATTGCTGAAAAGAAGTGCTTTGTTAAAGTCTCTGACATTTCTCATAAAGAGGACACTAAGAAGACACTTGAGAACCCAGAGAGCTTTATTTTATGCATTAGCATTGTAATTTCTAAATAAGTTTTCTTGTGCTCAAAGCCTTTTCTCTGTATAAAAAGCCAGCTGTCATCTGGAGGTTTTGTGAACTGCAAAGATTCTGCACAAATTTCTGCAGAAATTTAGGAAAAAATTCATAGACGTAGCACAAGAATTTGTAGCCAGCATAGGCTAAACAGATTTGCAAGTGCGATCCAAGTGTCAAACAAGCTTTATTTTTGGTGAACTACTTTTTCTGCAGATAAGACCATTCTGGAAAATTTTCATCTGCAGAAATGGCAGCTTTTAATCAAATAAGTGCACATAAATTTTGTTTATGGTGCACATGCTACTAAGGGTTGAAAGACAAAGGAAAGGATTAGGACAACTGTTTTAATGTGAGAAGAGCTTTTCTGAAAGCACATTGGACATGGTTCTAGTCTCTGAAATGACAGAATCCACATTTTCACTGTAAGCTGAAGATTTGCATCCTCTACTTCAAAGGCCCTTTATTTTTTCAATTTCCTTTTCAAAATGAAAGTCTCAAATTTGAACAGAAGGAGCTTCAAAAAGGCTTCCTGACTATAGGCTTTTTGAAATAACTCAATATTTGGTAGTCATGCTGATTTTAGTTACACTGACTGACTTCTGAGATATCTTCTGACATGATCTCTGTGTGTTCCAGTCCTCCTTTCCTCAGCCACCCTCAAAAGGAAAAAAAAAATATAAAATACAATAGCAAGTATAAACAAAATTAAGAGAGTAGTATGGTGTAGAGAAGGTATTTGGTTAATATGGTATGACAGAGGGAGAGGAGAAGAAGGTAGAAGGAAGTAGCAAAGCCTAAAGTTTTTCTGATGGCTTGGAACAGTGGGAGAAGGTGAATGCAAGCACTACACTCAGATAGGCTTGTCAAGGTGCCATGTTCTGCTCACGTTACAGTTTTTATGAACTTCATGGCTATAGAACTAAAGAAATATTTGCCCTTGGCAGAGAGTGGCCAGGCTGGTGCATACCCACCTGTAATGAACCTCCACTTCTCTCCCACAAGGTGTGCTATGACTGTTAAACTCATAGTAAGCTCCTGTAGACAGTGCTGATGCTTGATGGTCTGAGGAAGTGAGAGAAGACCAGCTCTACTCTGTCCGAGGGATGTGCTCTTTTCCACCATGCTGGCACATGGTATTAGAACCAGATACTGTCACTATGCTTGGAGAAGGTTTCTTTGTCTGAAGTCCTGTATTTCTACTGTCTGAATCTTTCACTGTACTTGCTTGTTCTGTGTTCAATGCTACTTTGTTTACCTGCATGTTGCATATAGCAACTCATTTCTCCATCTGCTGATACTAAGCATCACGTCCTTCATGGTCAGTCACATGTGAGGGTTTCCCACTTATAAAAATAATGTGGCTCTTTTCTTTAGTAGCAGAATGGTTCATGGATGTATGGATGTGCTGGAGTGGGCACTGTGGACACAGAGATCCTCAAGGCTTTGTTACATACTCTAATTGGTTCTCTCCCTTCCCCAGGCTCTGTGTCGCTTTCAGCTGGTTTTGAGACATGGCTGGGGCTTCACCAGAGGGAATTGGGAGACTGATCCAGCCACCAGCACAGGACAGTCAGGAGGAGTTATCAGGGGCTCTTTTATAACTTTCTTCCATTCTGCAAGTTACCAGGAAAAACTGGCATGAAATAAAACCAGCAGCTGACTAGAGTAGGAAAATGGGAAGACAATGAAAAAATAAGGATGGAAGACAAAACCCATTAATTTACCTGACTAAATATTGGGTTAGAACCATTTTGGAGCTAGAAATTAGAGTGGATGTCTGAGACAACACAAACTATATGGCTGGAAAAACCAAACTTATAATGGGAGGCTTTTTTAATATATAGAAGAACAGGCACACAGCTTTCAGCTACTTTGTGTTCTGAACTATGTTTATATGTTAACAAAGTGAACATTTCAGCAACAACATTTATGTGGTCAAATATATAAAACTTCTGCCTAGATCTCATGGAAAAGACAAACCATGCCCGAAGCCCAACACATCTCTGTGTGGTGGAAGCTACCAGTCAAGGCCTGAAGCTGTTTTCAATTTAAGGTTCTCTGACAGCAAAAAAAAAAAAAAAACACCACAGTTTTTTTTAAAATTACCATATTGTGCTCAAAGTACAAACTTTGATTTGTACTCACCTGCAACAACCCAGGGCAGTGGTACAGGATGCACTCAGCCAATAGTGCAATATGCAATATGGTACTATAATATACAATATGCAATAGTACAATAGCACAATATGGTACAATATGCACTCAAGCCTGTTCTTTTCCATGGCCTCCATCCCTCTTCTGAGGTCACGTTCTTTACCTGGTTAAGGTGTCTGCCAGCTCTGCTGTGAAACTGATAACCTGCAGAGCAATATAGCAGGCAGATGCCTGTCTAATGCTGCTGCAGCAAGACTCACTACAACTCACTAGGCAGCACAGAAAATAAAAACAGATTTGTGGAGAAAAAACCAAATTCAGACTTCCAGGTTAAATCCCCTTGCCATTATAAGAGCATTTGACAACTTACTGTCTTTTCAGTGAGAGAAAGCAAGTCTCCTTTCTCTTGTCCTCATTTTATCCCTTCTCTGGCTGGAAGGATTCCCTTGCAGAAAGCTGCTGCCTCCTTTGTGCACCTCACCACTTGAGCATCTGCCTCAGCTGCCTGAATCCTCACTAGTGTCTTGTTTGTTAGCTTGCCTGGAAGAATGGGTTGGTTTGCCCAGAGCCACTCACTGGTGAACACTTGGAGCACAGCCTCCCTCCCCTAAACACAGAGGTATGGTGCAAGTGTGAAGTAAAAAGACATAAAGTCTAAATTATACACAAAATACCTAACAGGCTATGTGGTATCTCAGTTCACAGAAATTTCCAAAGTAACACACTGAGGCAGAAAGCTTAAGATGTTCTGAAATTACTAGTGTGGAAAACTATTTAGCATGTTGTGTGTTGAAGGGGATGTATGGAGGTTCACAGGAAGAAAACAAAACCAATTATTGCTTCTCCTCTTTTTTCTCTTCCCATGGTCATTATTTAATGTGTCAGTTTGAAAAAAAAATGCCAACCGTCCCAGTAAACAAATTTTTTATAGCAAGCTGTGCATGTATTTTCATATGCACCAGCAGTAATGAAAAATTATGTCTTCCTGCAGAATCTGACAGTTATTGCTGTATGGAAAACTTAATATTAAAAAACAATATAGGAGGTTTTATTTCCTTTTTTTTTTCTCATTTTTTTACCCTACCAAGCATGTGAGTTATTTTTTCTATAATTTCTACAAATGCTAAATAAAAATTTTGATAGAAAGAATCCATCATTTTTTCTTCTCAGAAAGGATATTTTTATTTGGAGGACGAACAACAAATAAGTGATATTCCAGAATTTAATGTTTTTGCCCATTTCTTTCTATGATGTTTACTTGAAGCAATATGTGCCCAGGGAAGGCTGTGGTGCTACTGCATTTTTTCAAAGCTTAAGAGGAGAAAAAGAATTGCAAATTATTTGATGACCAGAAAAGAGCAAAATACATCCAAACACAGAAAATCCTCTGAATACCACTTATAAGTGAATTACAAAAGAGTCTTATATAAAAGATCTTTAACACTTTATTTTTATGAAGTTTAAAGGCTGGAACTTAAAACTGTTCTTCCATAATATGAAGTTCATGATTTTTCATTATCTTTATATTATACAAATGTAAAAAAAAAAAAAAAAAACCAAAAAAAACAAACCTGCTAAACCGCAAGGGACTGAAAACATGCTGTGAAAACCTAAAAGCTTCAAAATCTCTGGAAACATGTAAATTTTGTATGAAAGTTTCACTTCTATAGTCACATCCATACATTTAAGTCTCTCTGCTCTTATGCTGAGCATTAGCACAGACTGCAATCACTACCTGTGTTACTGCACAGCAAGACATTAAAGTAGCTCTTCCACCAGAGTATTCAATGAGATAAAGTGAATTGACTTAACTTAAAAAAATAGATTTTTTAAGATCAGCAGATGAGTCCTCTTGAAACACTGCTGTCATGTGACTGAGTGGAGCTTGATGTGAATGTCTGGTCTAGCATCCCTCCTCCCATGAAAGCTCTGCTCACTGGCAGTACAGCCTGATGTCCTTGTTTCAGATTCCATGAGGGAAGTTCAGAAGCATCCTTTTATCCAATATTTCATAATGTAAAGAACAGAAAAAAAATACAGAGCTTTGCAGAAAGAGATATACATCCTCTAGGCAGTGAAATATGCCTAGTAGGGGGATTTTGCTGAATTTTAGAAAACTTATGACTATAATGATAAGAGGACAAGGTAATGTTTTAATTTAAAAGAACAGTGCAAAAGGAGCTTGTGGAAGCCTGTTGACTGTATGTTTAAGCACAGCATTAAGTAGATTAAAAAGTACTATGGGCATGGCAGATCTGGCCCATCCAGCCATCTGGAACTCCACCTTCCCCACAGTTTGCCCTCTCCCAGACACTTAGCTGTGATTCTCTCCACAAAACCTTTAGTGGACCTCTCTCCTTTACTTGGTTGTTTGAATTTTTCCAGGCTTCACTTGGCTGGAAAAAAAAAATTTCTTCCCTTCACTTGGCCTAATCTTCTGCCTTTAAGATTATCTTTGAAAGTGTGACCTGTTATTTGGTTGAAATTGAATGACATACAAGAAATTAGTGGAGAGAGAAAGGCAGACACAGCAAGGATCATCCGTTGGGAAACCAACATGAAAAGTCAGAAATGATATGAATGGTGAAGAGCTTTGAGCTCTGGCTAGCCCACCACTGAATAATTGTTTCCTGCTTTTTCCAGCCCCACCCTGATCCAGGAGCTGCCTTCAGTCATCAAGGCAAAGAAGGAATGTTGTTGCTGGAAAAGGATGCAGAAGGAGAATAGTGCTCACTTGCTAGCCCAGCTAGAAAGTTTAGCAGAACTAGGCCCTTCTGTGGTTTTATTTCCCTATGTCAGGAGTATTTAGGCTAGATTCAGTCCTGCCAATTGTGCAGTTTCGTCATTTCATGCTTTGGGGAGGAGAAACAAGCTATGAAATAAAACTAGAAAAGATGGCTGAAGCCACCAAGCTTTGCAGCAGGATAAGGAGGAAGCTTAATATTAGAAACTACCTAAGTCTCTTTTTAAAAAAGGCAAAAATGAGAAAAAATGTCTCTTTAGGTTTATTTTTTTTTGTCACATGACATAAAAAGTTGAATTTTTCCATCTTAAGGGACTGATCTAGCTCTCATTTCAGGTCAAAATTCTTATGTTCTGTTTTAATTTGCCTCAGCTGATTCTTTTGAATCAAAAGTATATATGTTCTATATTTATATGCAATATGGAATCAGTTGCTTTAAAATCTACCATAGCAATTTCTAGTATATTTCCCTCTAAACCCCTTTACAATAAAAGAATAATGAGGCTTTTGTTGAGTGAGCAAACTGGAAATTAGGGCACTGTCGCAAGTAGAACTTGTTATGGACCAAGACATATCTTTCCTCTTATGAAAAATACAGTATGTTCTGTATTATAGGACTTTCAAAACCATCCATATTATTCTAGTACTTTCTGAACAGAATCAGTTCTAAAAAATTCTCTAATTTGAAGCAAAGTGAAGACAAGGCTGTCACTATGAAGAAGGTGACATTTCTGAAGATACTCTAAAAACTTTAGGTATAAAGATTTTAGAAAAAGAACCTAAAAAAAAACCCCATAAATCACAGAAAACTGCATGAAATTAATTTTATTTACTGCAAAGCTATCTGTGTTTTAGGTGTTAGACACAAGGTTGTTTCATAGTAGTGGTTTCTAAGGTTTCATGATTTGGAGCAGAGATTCCTCTGACATTATAGTTTTTCATGAAGCAAAAAACATTACATTTGCTACAGCTAAATAAATCCTTGTCCTTTGAGACAAAAGATGAATATTTAACACAACTGTGCAGCCTCAGAGTTCTACTTTATGTCTTTCCTTGGTGATATCTGAATGGTGTGCAACCGCAATGACAAGTATGAACAGAGGCTTCAGAGAGGGACATAAATATTTCTTCAGAGAGGGAAACACAATATTTCTCAATAAAGAGACCACTGCTTTGTTTCAAGAGCTCTCAAACAAAATTGTTCTTCTCTGTAATGTTTTATATTTGACTCATGCCTCTTGCAAAGTTTTAGTACATTCAGTGAATGCACAACTGAAACAGCAAAACTCAGCATTTCTTCCCAGCACAATTGACACAGGTCAGAATGCCTAATGCCCCTCTGCCAGTCCTTGCTAGTTCTAATACACATCTCTTGGAGTGGCTTCATTCCACATTACAGACAAGGAGAACAAAAAAATCCCAGTGGAACCACTCAGTTATGCTTGGAGACAACTGATGGAGAAAAACTTCCCTGTTCTGTAGAGAGGAGCTCACAGATGTGGAAGAAATGAGGCTGATATGAGAGGCACATGTGACCCCCACAGAACATGTGGGGCAGAGGTCTCTGGACCACCATTCCACTGGAGGCCACCTGAAGCCTCTTCTGAAGGGGAACAGCTCACAGACCAAAAGAAAAGATATAACAGATATAAAAGCTATAAACCCTAACAGGAATACTTCCCCAGCAGTACTGCAGGTTTTAGTTACCTCTTCTGTTTGTTGTCTAGCTGTCCTCTTGTGGGTGAAAAGTCACCTGGACAACTCTGATTCTGCTTACTTGTTACAATCTACTGGTTTTCTCTCTGAAATACTGTCAGCACTAACTGCATCAGCATTCAACATTGGATAACTGAGTGCTCCATATAGCTGCAGTTAATAATCCATTCACCTTTTATTTCAGGGCTCTCTTGGACTGTAACAAAGCAGTCTTCTACTCATCAAATTTCCTAAAATTTGCCGAGTCATCCTAAGGGGAAAATCCAACACAGTTCCTTTGGTTTTTCCACACTGGCCAAGGGTACTTAGGTTATTTGTGGGGTGCTGCCCATGGTGGATTTTGACATTGTGGAAAATGAGGACATAAACTTAGAAATAGAACTGAAGTAGAATGGCATTCAGAATTCAAAGTCCTGTTTATGATTCAAAACTTGAGGCAGATTCCCCTCCTTTGCCTAACAAACTTATTGATAAGAGTCAATTTATGGATCTTTCAGTAAGCCA
Organism: Agelaius phoeniceus; assembly: GCF_051311805.1. Classification (NCBI taxonomy): domain Eukaryota; kingdom Metazoa; phylum Chordata; class Aves; order Passeriformes; family Icteridae; genus Agelaius; species Agelaius phoeniceus. Next base: position 60,393,192 of record NC_135267.1, read on the forward strand.
AGGGATTTGTCTCAAATTGCAGTCCTCGTGGGGTTTTGTATCTAAATTCACCTTCCCCAAATTATCTTTGAAATCTAGACCAGTCCTTAACTCCATTTTTAGTTGCATGCAATATCTTGTTATAAAATTTGTTGTTTCTGGGGCTCCTTTTTGTGCATTGCTCCTGGTCTGAGCATACCATAGGTCATTAGCCACCTTTACTCGAGTTGTTAAAAATAACAAAAGCAACAGATTCTTTGGTACCATCTACTTTTGGAAACGTAATGCTCCTGCCCACCTTCCTTTTCAAATAGCACTGACTCCTGTCAAAATAAAAGAATTTCTAAAACTTCTCTATTAGCCTTTTCTATCCCAAGACTTCCAGCTCTCAGTGGAGGATGACCAGCTCCTTTCTTCCCCTAAGGCTGGGGTGACAGTTTCCATTACTGTTTTGTCATCTCTGGACCGGTGCCTGGCTGAGGTCACCATCCCTTGCAGGTCCTCCCTCCTCCAAACCCAACCTGTGGCTCCATCCCTGCTTCCAGCCCACAGAAGGATGCTGTTCCACAGAGGGAACTGCAGGAATAAGGTCCCCCAGAATAGGCTGAGACAACTCCATGAACAATTCTTACTGCAGGAGGCAGGAACCTGAAAACATGAGGGAGAAGGGAGATTTTTTCCCCTATTTTTATGTAGATTTATCTGCCACCCTCCCCTTCTGTGTCAAGACCACGGTGGGTTAAAGGCAGGTTGCTGGCAGTTCTTTTCAAGTTGTCTAATCACTACAGATAATCTGAACCTAGTTAATGAAAATGATGAGAACCTGGAAGTTGTGTACTCCATTAGTAACATGCGCTCTGACAGGAAAGCAAAATCAGCTGAACCAAAAAATTATGAATTTGGCTTATGAAAAATTATTCAGATGCTGTTGCTGAACACTCTTGCTCAGGTTCTTGTGAACTCACGAGGTATCTTACTTGTGATTTATTTATCCATAATAAATAAATCATAAACAAAACTACAAAATAACCTTCTCTATCCTGAAACACTTGTGAATTACTCAATAATGATATTCACAACTATGATGGCACATTTTTCCCAGAAAAAAAGACTCAAATTAAGTGTTGCTGCTCATAGCAGATATTAGGCAAAGTTTTTGAGAGATGTTTGAATTATATAGTTCAAAAAACACAAAAGATTCTGCAGAAGCCAAGAGTTGTGTCTTGCTGCAAATTACTGAACAACATCTAATATTGTTCTGCTAAGGACAAATCAAAGTTTCCCTGTGGCTGCTGGAAAACAGAATTTTTGCAACACTAAAGGTTTACAGTGGTGTGGTAGTGTTGGAAAGATTTTGCTAGTAATGTTCTAAGTTTCTGGATGGGAGAATTCTCCCCCACTGTTGTTCAGTTCAACATTAGGCTGCTTCTGCCACTGATGCCATGATTCATCAATTTCCCAAATGCTGGGAGCATTTGCTAGATTTATCTTCTCTGGTGTACTGCTTTTCCCTCACTGACTAAACCCACAATGTATCACTGAAGTCCCATTACTGGAAGTGCCTCATAGGAAACAGCAGGTAGAGAAGATCTTGGTGCAATGGAAAGGTGCTATTCTGCAAGTAATGCCTAAAATACTTTGACTGGCGTTGTTATAATTAAAGGTCAGAAACTTTGCAGAGTAATTTCAGTCATTTGAAATGAACACAAATATTTAAGTAAGGCAGATTACCATTGGATTGAAATCCTAATTTTTGTGCAAGTTAATTTATATTATAGAGCCAGAAAACATGCTCAAAAAGTCCATTGTCACTTCTATCAGCTTTGTGGTCTTTTCAAATTCAAATTAATCCAGAATAATAATTTTTATGGAGCGATGAGAATTTGCCTGTTCTCATTACTCATTATTTTAATTGCCTGTAATGAAACTATTATTTGTATTAATGAATTGACATTTTAGTGACAAAAGGCCAAATTTTGATCTTCTTGTTTTGTGGTAAATGCAACTACTCTGTTGAGTCTATTGCAGGTGTTCTTCCTTTGCAGAGGTATGGTGAGCCTCGGTGTTCTTGCACTAATCAGGAATGCCAGCCACTTTGGCACTTCTAATGATTCCATCTCTGTCTCCACCTACTTCTCATTCAGCAATTCAAGACTGCAGACTTTGTTTCATTACCTATTGAGGCTGAGAAAGTGATGTGTTACACTCTTGGTACATCCAGGGCTGTAAAGTCAGCAAGGCCTATGCAAATGAGACTACTTTTGCTGCTATGGTTGAAAGAACAACCTCAGCCATTACACTAAAACCCTGAATATCTTCTATCTTTTTGATTTATTGTTGCCTAAAATTTGCACTGAGGAGTAGCTGCTGTAGTGAGTCAGCTATCCAGGTATCTCTGGTCATTTTTTTTCAGTTCTCCTCTGGAATTACACATGATGCACACCTTCTCAAGGAGAGTTTGTTTTCTTTTAGATGAAGAATTATTCACCAGAGATTCCCAGCATAATTTATTCAAACTCTCTTGAAACATATCGATTAGGATGTTCAAAGTGAGTGATTTGTGGCAGAGAATAAATTCCCCCTGAGGAACAAAGGTGTCTGCTGAAGATGAGACTTGGAGAATATCCCAAGGCATTCTCAAGTGCACAAGAAAAAGATTAATTATATCTGCCCCCCAAATGTCTGTGGCTAGAAAGATGGAATTGCACAGGGAGACTGTAATCACTATTCTCCTTCTGTATTCTAGAAGAACAAAGAAGAAAGAAAAAAAAAGAGGATTTGACATGGAGGAATAAAAAGGTTTGAAATCTCTCCAGCATCTCACTTCCTCTTCCTAGGAATGCAGGAGTTCCAACTCATCCTACATGTACTCAACTCTTTTGATACTGTTCTTATGATTGCACTTTTTCCACCTCCACTGGTACAACTCCTGCTGCAAGTGCCACTGTTGTCTGTGGCAGGGCCCCTCACCACCACCTCTGCTCAGGCAGCAGTAATAAATCTGGTAGGAGGTGCAACAGCAGCCAAGAACAACCCCGTTTTTTCCCTTGAAAATTCAGCCTAAAAATGGGGGGATGCTTTATAAGCAGGGCTATTTTGTAATTGGCAAGGTAATTATTATATTAAGGTATATCAAGAGGAGCAGGAAGCTCTGCAACTCTGTTCATGTACAGAGTTTTCTGTAGCCCTGCAATTAGCAGAACATAAACTTTTTGTTGGGCATCACTGTCACAAAGGCTATGCCATGGAGTAAAGGAAAATCTAGATTTTAATCTTTTTTCCATCAAAAATATATATTGATGATGCCAGTCTTCTGTGAAATTTCAACTTTTAACTCCTGGCACTGTGCATGTTGATATACTATGTGCTGCAGAGATGTGCAGATGCTTTCCAGGGCAGGGAAATAGCCAGGGCATTAAGCAATCCCAGTTTGACCATGCTACTTCCCCTTGCAGTCACAGCAAATTAAATCTGTAATGCTTTCTGTTCGCGATGAGATTTTTCTGGGAAAGAATTTGCCTGAGATAACATCACCTTAATTTTTATGCCCTCACTCCCCAGCTTCCTTTTCTTCCTTGAGTTACACAACTATCATATTTCTCTTGCACAGTGCCAATTTCTAGCCAACTCCCATATCAATCTAGCAGAGGTATGGTCAGGAATTTTTCAAATAATATTTATTAGAAAAAACTACAATTGTCAAAATCAAAACTGACTGCTGAAGGAATTGTTTTTTACAGATGTTGTCTTAAAAAAATCTTTTATAGCAAGTTTGGAAGTTCCCAAAATATCTCACTGTAATGGTTTAGTTAGTTTTGTTTTGTATCAATAAAGAGCAGTTTTTAATTTAAAGAAATATTTGGTTCAAAATTATTCCATTTATATTGTGAATTGAAATAAAGAAATAACAAAACCTTGTTTTAATAAGTCAAATCAAATACACATATTTTCCCATGTATGAAGAGTTTTTATGTTTAAGACTTTTTTTCACTATTTGGGGCAGAAACAGTTTTGAAAATATTAATATGCTCATGGGACACACCAAATCTTTCTGGCTCTAGACTGAAATTGTTCAGGACTCTGTGTCAACACATTCCTAGAGAAGCCAGCAAGTGAAAAGTAGAACACAAAATGTTTATTATAATATCCATTTCCTACTTGCCAATAAACCACTAATTTTCTAGATTCAAAAGTTTCATTCCCCCCTGGAATCCAATTTCTTGTGTTTTCAAGCAGTTGTGCTGAAAACACCCTGAGTGCTTCCACGTGAATAGTGAAAATGGCTGCCGTGTAGCTAAAAATGGGTGAACAATTCAGAGGAGAAAGCAGAGCTCGAGCTATAGAACTCATAAATTCTTGGTTAAGAAAAAAAGCCAAACCAATACTTAGTGAATACATTGAGAATTCTTATTGTACCCAAACCATATTTGCTCGCTTTTTATGATGTAAATAAATGCCTTTAATTTTGTCTCTAATCAACTGATTGCTACTGATTCAGTTGGGTATACCTGGTTATTTTAGAGGAGAAAAGTGTTTCCCCATAGCAAGCTTAGTATTTAGCTTAGAATGAATACTAATGAAAGGTTTTTAGATTACCAAAGCTTTTCCACTTAATAAAACAATTATACTTGAATGGCAGTAGTATGTACAAAGGCAAATAATGGCAGCTAGAAGCAAATTGTTTATTCTGAGTATCTCACAATAAGAACAAAAAAGACAGTATTTATAACTTTTTGACAATGTAATCTCTTCTGTTACAGACATCTAGGTTTACCTCTGCTAATTAGCTCATTTCATTTTGAGTGCACCAGTAGACAAGTAGGTGATTGAACTGAAGGGATGGGACACTTTGGGCATAATGGAGAGGAAAAGCTTCACACAGTCAGGTAGCGTCAAATAGCTAAGAACTATGTGGAGAAATACAGTATTATAGTAATATAATACCTGATATAATAATTATAATATCTGATGTTTATAATAAACCTATACAAAAAGAAATCTTATATGTGATAACAAAAATCACTCCTCTTCATGAATAAAGCAATAGAATGACCACATTTACAGCATGCTATGACAAGATATTTTGTCCTAACTGCACCTCAGCACTTGAACTGGGTGAAAGGTTTTTTCTCTGGGCAACTGAATGGATCAGGGATGCAAAACTGAGTGATACAAAATGACTGGTGTCTAAAAAGTTCTGGTTCAAAGATTATGAAATTACCCTGGTATTTCTTTCACAAGGCAGGTATCTGTTATTTGCATAGCTGTTTTCTAGTGTTGCTGAATCATAAATACATCTAGAAAATATTAGGCACCATTTACCATACCTTTACTTATAAACTGGAAAAGCTACATAAACTGGTATTTTAAAATGAGAAAGTGAACAGTGAGCAAAAGCTTTACATGAGCAGTTGGAGAAGAAGCATAATTTAAAGAGCAGCTGTAGGGTAGATCAAAGAATAATCATTTCAACCAGTGACCCAATAAAGCTGCCCAGATGTATTTCTGGTTTAACTCCATCTTAGCCATTGCAAAGACACACTTTGGTAAGAAAGCAGCTTTATGTATTTGCATAGAACTTCCATCAGATTCCAAACACATGGGATACACACCAGGTTCCCAAATAACCCTAGAAGGAAGGGGAGTTTTAGTTTCCTGTAACTGTCCATCTAAACATAAAAGCAAGTGCATAAGGCTTTGGCAGGATATTTTGCAGAGTTATACAGCAAATCACCAGCTAAGAATTACAGAACACAAGGTTTTCTTGAATGACCCAATGTTTCCCAGATAGAATTGAATATATTTCATATTGGATACAATTAAAATTTTGGGTTTTTTCCTCCTCTTTTCTTCTCTTTTTATGGTCAGGACAATGAGGGACAAAGTTCTTAAATGACAATGGATTTTTTGATTGCATTTTTACTCCTACAAAGAATAAGGGAATGGTACAGGATTCAGACTTCTAACTTACTGCAGTGAAGTGCAGAGGACAGTTTACTCCCTGCTCTTGCTCAAGGGAATGACATGTGCCATGATGCAGGGGTTTGCAGTGCTCCCCTTGTTTTCCTTTACAAAAGCAGTTCTGCCAGCTGTGTCAGCTTTTTCAGGTCCCTTTCTCTGTTCTCTCTCCTCCCTTGTTATCCAGTGAGTGCTTGCTTCAGTCACAGACAGATCTACTGTGAGGCTCTGGTGAGCAGCTCACAGCCACTTGGCAAGAAGAAAGATGGTTTATGCTTTACCATGTCAGGAAACTGATTTGAGTCAGTGAGGTTCAGCAGCCATGTGGTTACAACAGAATGACCTCAGATTTCAGGAACAATCTCAGTCTTGAGTCCTGCTGAAGCTATGCCTGTCTGGTAGTTTAGCTATCCAAGTCCACTAGTTCAAGTGAGTTTATGAATTGTGAGCTGCAGAGAGCAATACTCAGTTCAGGAGAACAATACTTTGTTTTTCAGCATCACGTCCTATCTGGTCCCCAAAATGATATGAATGAAATTCAGTGTTTTCCATCCCATGCTAAATGGTCTACACCATTGCACACTTGAACATTTTCTTCAGTGACAGCTGACATTAGTTACCCTGTGGGCATACTTGCAGTTTACATGGGTTACTTCAGTATGCTTCCTTTGGGAAAGGTTAAAGGATGATGTTTAAAATAAACCCTTACACCAAAACCCCAACCCCAAGTCCAGCAACATACTTCACATACCACAGTTTCTTGAAAAGATGGATTTCTTTAAATTTGGAGTTGCTAATCCATAATCTCCCAAGTATCTTATACTAACCTTGATGCAAGCTGAACACTGGTTTCCTTCAGATACAGAGGGTATTTTTTTATCAAATGGGGGCAACAAATTACTTTTTAGATGTGATGTTCAAGACATAAATGAAAGGAAACCAGAAACTGCAATAGATGGAGAAATTGAAGTGATATATAAACAGTTAATCATTCTTTAGACATGCTTAGCAAATTTTCCTGGCAAGAATGCTATCACTTTGGAAGATAATTTAATAGACAGAGAAGACAAGAAAACCAGTTTGCTTCTAATGGCATTGCTACGGTGTAATGGGGCTGAGATGGCTATATTCAAGACAGATGCTATTATTTCTTCTAGTTTTACCATAAGTGACACTATGACAATTCCAAAATCAAGCCTGAAAGCCCATTAAAAACATTTTGCTGGCTTGACTCATAACAAAATGTAGGAACTGCTTTTTTGAGTCCTGATGAATGGAGGAGCTTTCAGAACACTCAGACTGATGATCCCTAGCTTTTACAACAAAGTGCAAGGCAAACTTAGTGGTCTAGTGATATGCTTTTATCACGCTTTCTCTTTTAATGGTGTGGCCTTTTCCATCTAAGTTATTGTAGCAATGGAGAGAAATATTGCTTCCCCATTTATTTATTTATTCCCATTTCTGTCCATTTGTGTCACTTTCATGAGAACCTTCAAAAAACTGGTCAGTCTGCTTCTTAGAATCACACAAAGATGCTTGCATGCTTTTTAACTGAAGAAGTAAGCTCTGAGCTCCTGGTGCAATCCTTATAATTAAAGTTAAATTTAGCATAAAAAACCCTCTCACTTATTGCACTTTGGTTTTATCAGTGTTCTCTGCTGTTGCATTCCCTTAACAGACCACACAGTTCTTTATTTGATTTGTCTTTCAGTGTTCATCTTCACTGCTGTCTCATATCTTAAAATTCATCAGTGTATAAGCAGGACATTACTTCAAGGAAGAAAAGTATCCAACAGCATTGAGTTAATATTTATTTATGGAGATGTGAACACTTTCTCAGTTTTTGCAACCCTTCACATGTGACAGTGTCTCAGTAGATAAGCCAGAGGCATTCTAAGAGCAAGTGTTCAGATTCCCCTAAAGAACAGAAGCATCAAACTTTCTGGAACAGCTGGACATTCAGAACTTTAATAGATAGCTAACAAAGGAAGTAACACTTGTGCCCACAGCACATTGAGCAGAGATAGTCAACAAACTGGAGAGAAAAAATGATCCAGTAGCTGAGGACTATCCTAGAATTTAAGAAACCTGACTAAATTGTTGATTATTATCTTTTGGTAAGCTACTTCTTTCAATAGGATTTGGACACTAGAGTTTGTTAGAACATGTATTTCAGGTATTCTCACAAAGCTTAATTTTGTCCTTTTCATGAAACATATACATGATTTAAAAATCTTTCCACGTTTGAAGTGAGTGTCTCCAGACTTCTCCCTTGTGTGTAGGTTGCATCAAATGGGATGTAGCTGTTAGCAGATTCAAAAGCTAACAGGGGATGCAAGAGATGCAGGTCTAAGTACCTTTTCTGCTCACCATGAGCAGAAAAACCAGGTGGAAGAATCAGTGACTGACAGTGAGGAGAAAGGAGATTTTCTTTTTGATTAGATAGTCAAAAAGTTGAGCTTGGACTTGAGCAGAAGATCTTTAAGATTCTGAGGCACTTGGACAAGATAATAATGACAGATACAAAAGAAATGTAAATGGTAAGATAACAACTTTAACTTGTATAAATTTACTGTTAGCATTCCTCTAAGTTGCTGTGTGGGAGGTACTTGCCTGTATTAAGGGAGCCCTGTCTGGAATTACCAAAACTGATGTACATTATTTGTTTCAGTCCTACAATAATTTTTAAACAACAGCTTTTATCTCCCACATATGACACCCATCATACTGATAATTTCATGGACTAGGGGAACATTCTCTTTTCTCTTCCATGGGTCTCTGGAACCAGGGACTGACAGATATTTCAGAAATGCTAAATGGAGTTTTCTCAATCCAGCTACACTCTACTTGCATCAGCATGGGTCTTGACCCCAGGAAGTGATTTCCTTACAGTTTTGTCTGATGTTCTCATGGCACTTGAAAGATTAAAAAGGTACTATTTTTCAGAAAGAAACAATTTCAAAACTGTCTGACACAACTCCCAGAAGAGTTCTTCTTTGCCCTGACCAAAAGCTGTGTTAGATGAAATGCTTAGAAAAAGGCTGCCTTCAGTTCCCCCAGCATCCAGGTTTGGTGAGTATTTTCACCCAGGTGAAGTTTAAGGAGACTTGATTATAGCATAGCTAGTAAACAGAAAAGAGAAAGAAGCTATGGGATAACAGGTGTAGGATAATCACACAGCTGCCAAACTTCTATGCAAGGATAAAAACCTTTTAGGATGTCTAGTTCTTTGAAGAGAACTTGGCAGGCAATCTGTTCCAAGCAACATTTACTGTAGGTTTAGTCTTTGTCCCATGTAGGCACCTGTGCTGGTTTTAATGTGTGCCCTAATTACATTTTTCTATTTATTTGGTAAGTTGAACACTTTTTTTAGCTTTTGATTCGGTTATTTATTATAAGTTAGTCCTATTGCATATGATCATATTTTTTGTAAGATATGACCCTGAGTCATTCCTCAAAAAAAAAAACACATTATGGACTAGAACATGCTTTGTAAAATGACATAGTGAATGTGCTTTCTTGCTTTTATTCAATATTGCAAAGATTAAATAATGTGGCATCCACACTCTTTAGCACTTAGAAAAAGGCAGAAATCAAGGTGATCCTGCTCCCCAGTGAACATTGTAATGGTGGATGCACTGCTTTCTCCCTGGCTAATTTCTCTTTAATTTTTTGATAGGGTTTTGGGTAGGTTTCTTTGCAAAACAGCACAGTGTCAATGGTAACAATGGAGACTGTTTCTGCCTTTGAATATCTTCAAAACTGGTGATTAGAGCAGAATTTTTGTGGTGGGAAGGGGAAGGTCTGAATTCCCTCAGCTTCACACTGGATGAACCCAGGTGTATCACATCCTGGCTGAACCTGTCCCTCCTCCTTTATTTTATGAAAGAAAAATTGAGACAACGGCAAGAGTTTTGGTGAGGGCAGGAGGGATGAAATAACCCCAGACCTGACCAGCCTCCTTTTCTGGCTGTTTTGGACTGACAGTTCATTTATGTCTAGTGTTTTGTGATGAGTTCAGCTCTTTTAGAAAATGAGAGGCACATTCTCAGAGTGCCTTCTGGACCAAGCTCCTCTGAGATCTCTGGCAGACAACATGTCCTGCTGAGAGCTGGTTGTGACCTAGTTAGCAGGATGTAGTTTCAAGCAGGAGTAATAGGCACTCAATGCACTTAACTGGGGAAATTTGGGTACCTAAGGGTGGGAGGGGAATGGGACCTTGCATGTTCTTAAAAACTCAGAGTCCTCTTAGAGGACTGAAAGCCAACTAAGTCCCAGTTTGGATGCCTAGTATATATAGCAGTTTGGGGTGGAGGTGCACACAGCACCTACTGTCATCCCAGTAAAGAAGATAAATTCCTCCTTGTCCATCTCTGTGCTAGGCCAGTTCCACCCGTGCACAAATACCTCACCCTGGAAGGCTGCATGGAAGAAGGAGCTACAGAAAATGTTTAAATTAAGAGAAATATTTTAAGAGAAATATTTTAATCACATTTTTTAATTCTCATCTAAGCCCAGTGCTTTCCTCAAGAAGATGGCTATTAGAAATGCCTGTATCCTCTGAATTATGGAGTGCTTAGATTGAGCCCTGAATGTATATTTATGGCATTTATGAAATGGCCTCTTTCTGTTTACCAGAGTGGTTTTTGTGGTTTTTTGGGTTTTTTTTTTTGGCACCAGTGGTGCCAATAAGTATGCTACTCTAATATTTATGCATCTTCCATAAACAGAATTGTTGAAAACAATTTTAGGGAAACTTGGGATAGTAGAAAATTGCCTCATTTTTAAAAAAGACAAAAACAATTAAACAAAATTAGTTTTTAAATGCTAAGGGTACAGGATACAATGAAATTTTAAGTTACCTGTAACAGCACTAAAATCTTTTGGAGACTTGCAGTTGACTCAACAGTACCTTCTTCATTAGGACCATATTCTTGTACTAGAAGGTGTGCTGCAGGTGAGAAAGGCCTCCAGCAGATTTGCCACATGCAGCAAATAGTGGGACCTTTCATTGCCATCAAAAGTTATCTGCCTTCTTTCCTCCTCACATGCAGATCTCCAGATGAACATACAGCATTGGGAAAGCTGATCTCTTTTCTTTTCAAGATCATCTGCTCTTGCTTAGCCAGAGGCATTTTACTTATTCTGATCCTATGGTATAGGATCAAAAAGGAGGAGCAGGAATAGAAGCATGGTCTAATTGTTGGCTCCTATCTCCTCTGTTGTCTCTAGATCAAGGAAACTTAGTTGAACAGCACACATTTTTGAGTTTTTCAGGAGCAAATTCTAGTTGCAGATAGGAAAAGAAAACCTAGGTTTAGTGTGGGTTTTTTGTTTTTGTTGTTGCCCATATGCCATTATTTACTGCATATAAAGGAATGGTTTTAATTTTTAAAACTTTTTTAAGGCAGGTTTTAATTTTCAACTCTTTTTTTAAGGCAGATTCTTAATCTGGCTGAACGAAATTCTTACAAGACTGAATTCCTCAAATGCTGCAAACATCTTCTAATTATCAAAAGCTATTAGAAATCAGCTGATATTTTAAGAAGTGGCTCTAATACATTTATTTTTCAGTGTCCATCTCTGCTATTCCATACTTCCAGACTTTATCACTGTAGCCTTTTAATTCACCTGTTCTTTACTAATTTCCGTTTTTCTTCACTAACTAGCATCCAGATCCATGTTACATTCAGTACCATTCACTGCTATCTACTGAGATTTCAGTCTCACTGTCTATTATGCCTGTTTCTTGCCCCTTCAGATTTTAAAGGTCCTTTTCAACTTCTCTGTGTTCTCTCAGTCATGCTGGTTATTACTTCCACTCCTGAGATTTGTCCCTTCACCTGGACCATCTGGATAACCAATTCTGAGGTCTACACATCTAAAATTTTCTGTTCCTCTCAATAATTCAGTCTTCCTGCTCCCCAAGTTCAGCAGTTCTTGCCTCAGGATGTAAGCAAGGAAACAGCTGGAGAGCCCGGGGCAAAAATCTCACAATGAATATAAATGTGGCATAAAAAGTTCTTTAGATCTTATGGAAAGGCTGTATGGAAAGCAATGAAACAACACTTAGCATCTCAATAGAAGATTCATCCCAGTTAGTGAATAGGATAAACTTCTGTTCTCTGTGGAGCTGACTCAAGCACTTCTTCCTTCAGGGAAATTTTTAGCTTTGTGGAAAGAATTAGTAAGAATTAAATTGAACCACCTGCATGATCACAAAGTAAGATTTTGCAGATTTTTCTGCTAGAGTGAAAAAGCCTGTGCTCATGTTTATTGTTTCATTGGGGGGAAATGTAGGAAGGAATTTTGCCCTACAATTACTGATTTGGACTAACATGTTTTTTCACTGGAGCAGACCTGGAGGCAAGTGATACTTTAATTTTTAAATGTTTCTCAAGGACAATCTAAATGTCTCAAAACTCCTGGAAGTTTCTTTCTCTGGCTTCACTTTAAGTTACAGCCTTACTGCCTTAATTGTGGTATGACCCATGACTTCTGGATGATGGTATGACATACCTGCTATGACAGGTTACATATCCTTGCCAACAGTGTTCTGTTTAAATACACACCTGAAATTTTCTTTCTGGGGAGTTGCAGATTAGAGTCCTAGCAAGAATAAGCATGTGCTGAGGAATCCTTTGCTCTCTGGGGAAGAAGATGACAAGATTACTTGTGTCTGTGTGGGACATCACAACAGCAGCAGGACCAGGGAGGCCCAGGCACGTGGGTGGGATGTGCAGTGCCTGATGGAGGACCATGTACTGGATGCTGAAAAGAAAAGGGCTAATTTTGGTCAGCCAGGCCATCTCAGTGTCCCAACATGCTTATTGGGAGTCTCTGAGCTCCATACTGCCTTTAATAAACAGTAAGTGCGTACCTACGATCTCGGAGTAGCTGCTCCTTCTGATCAGGGAACACACATAGATAATATGTGTGACACTAACTGCCTGCTGGTATTTCATCCATGCAACATCTTAGGAAGGAGATGTGGATGAAGATGTTTTCCATGTGCTAACAGCACTGACCTTTCCATTTCCATTACACATCACTCAGAAGCAGTGACCAGGCATTCAAAATCTGAGCTGAAAGCCAAATTTAGATGTTTTCTGAATGGTTTTATTTTTGTTCTAACAATAAAATTATTTTTAAATAGAAAAACTACACTGAACATTATAATTGCAGGAGAGTGTGGGAGGCAGAGCTGCCTGCTGATCACATTAAATGTTTGATCCTTATTCAGCCACCGAAGGCTTGGGTGCAGCCAATTTTATTTTTTTTTTCTAGTTAAGTGCCTGTCCTGAGATAGTGTTATTTTTCTCAGTGCATAGTAACAGGTAGGATGTCAACAAGTGGAATAAAGGACACAGTGTGGTTATTGTCATTTCAAATCTCTCCTTGGCTCAAAAACCAACTTTTTAGATATGACTCTGAAACCCTTATAAAGAAGAATGATCAGTTTCCATTCAAGTCTGCAAGTGGGTCAACATAAGAGAACTGAAGTCTGAGAACCATCATCAACAATCACCAATTCATCTTAGTGGCCCGGATTCTTCATTTCCTTGACAAATGTTTAATTTTCTCTTGTGATCTAACTTTTCTTTAGAAGGTGAGTCATGCACAACAAATCAAAATGATGACACTTTTGTTTGTCCTGTGCAATCTCATGTAGGTGAACCAGTGCATTTGCAACACAGTTGCTATTGCTGGAACCCTTCTCTTCTAGACACGTCTGTACTAAAATGTTACATCTCTATCTAGTTCCACAGGATACCAAGATTGAGAAGCACTTTTAAGTAACATACAGAAGAGTTTCCTGAAAGAGTTATTTTGTCTGAGAAGAGAAATTATACTAATATTGAAGCTATTTTGTTTCCAAATCAACATGGAAATGTATTTTGACAGTGGACTGGAAAAAAAAAAAAAGACCCTTTAGGTTGCCCCAAAGTTCAGGTATGTAGGTGAATCTTCTCTTACACACATGACCTTATGTCTTTTGCTGCCACTGTTCTCAGTGAGGATCCTACTGGGTCACACAGCACTCAAATTCAAGCAGCACACTTCTAAGATTGCTTCAGGTGTGAGCTGCACCTCGAATATTCCTTATCAAGGGATCCCCCTTACATAATCAGGAGAGAATGCTCATGGAGCAGTCACACAGGCTTTATTGTCTTCCTGTTCCAAGGAGCTCCACAGATGAGTTATGAAGGGAAAAGGCTGGAGGAGGACTGGGAGGAGAGCTGTGGCCAGGACATTTGAGCCCCCTTGTTTCACAAGATACAGATTCTGCATTCTGAGTGTTCTCTTCATTTTTTCATGTCTGTTTGACCTAAAGAGAGTTTCTGGGACAAATGTTTAAAGGGGAGGGACATGAATGTGTCAGGTGAACAAATGGAAGGGAGGAAGAAAAATTTAATATGGATCATTGCACAAGAGCAAATGAAGAATAAGCAGTCTTTGAGTGAATGTGGCTGGAAATGAGAAAAAGGTTTTCAACGGGAGATCTGGAACAGCCTCTGGGTAAGAATAAATGTAAAAAAACCCAACCAACCAAACAAAAAAACACCCACCAAACCAAATGAAATAAGAAAACCCAAACAACCTTCTCCCCTCTCCCCCAAAAACTGCCACAAACCCAAACCAACAACAAAACAAAACAAAAAACATTTCCTGCTCCTAATATCAACTTGATCAAGAGAAGGAAAGAAAAAGTAAGAACTGGTTGATGGAAACAGAGTTTGGGATTAAATTAGCTAGGGTTTTTCCCTCAGCATACTTTCCTATTTTCCAGTGTTCCTAAAGTTGCTACTGTGGCACCTGCTGGAATGAGCCATGCTACTGAACAGAGCCTAACCCAGAGTTCTGCTGAGCACACACTGCCTGCCTGGTTCAATAGCAGCTGATTTCCTTGGCACCCTGCTGGACACACTCTCTGCCTCAGAGGACAGGACCGTAGCACAATTTTAAGCAGTACCTCACCTAAATAGCTCAAGGTTTAGTGTAGAAACAAACCAACAAAAACAGCCAGTCTGCTGTATGAATAGTACCCAACTTAGTTTTAAAACATAAAATACTCTCTTTAGGTTATTCTACATAGTACCTCACCAAATATTAAGCAGTCAAAATCAAGGTGTCTCTGACATTCTCTGGGATGATCTCACTGCCCACCAGAACAATTTCTTCTTAACAGAGCCTAAACAAAGCCTTACAATCCTATGTTTAAAATGTGAATGATGATTAGCATTACTTGTAAGAATAGTTTCTGCCATAGAAGTCCACTCAATTTAATGGAAAAATGTCTTGAACATTAATAGCAATTCAATTATTTGGAGTCTTAAAACCCCTAAGAACTGTACCCCATCTGCAGCTAGACCTGCAATAAATTGTGCTTTCTGATAAATTTAGTCTTCATACATTAAAGCTCTTTCAGACCATATTTTCTTGAATTCAAGGAGACCTCTCCCCCATCTTTCAAGGGACATACAGTAACTTACTTCTTTTCTTTAAAAAATAAACTAAATTGCATTTACTTGAGCCATCAGCCTGCTTCACAGGAAATTTCCTGGAGAAGCTAATTGGTGGGAGCTCATGCCACAGCTCATGGGTTTGTCCTCTCACAGTGACAACCAGAAGGCAATTAATTAAAAGTTTCTGAGGCTAAGTTACAAATGAATATATATAAGCGTATATAAAGTATATGCTGACATGGACTGAGTAAATCATCTCCCCTAGTTCTGATTGCATCCAAGATTGAAGTGTTGCTAACATTCAGAGTAATTTGGGCTTAGAAATCTTATGCTGCCTTCATTATTAGAATTAGGTATCCATTGACTAATTAGTCTACTCCCTTTTGTTACCTGTAAAAATATTTTATTGCACTATAGCTGCGATATTACAGGAACTTATGTCATGAAAACAATCAAGCTAAAAGAAATGTGCATAGATTTTTTTTTTTTATGCATAATTTGGAAAAGCTAGGACAGGTTTTATTCTGTTATGAACAGGACTGAGTTGACTATACTGGAGTTAAGTCATTTTATGAGGATGACAGATCTAGAGGTAGCAGTTTAATGGATCCCCAAAATCCCATATCTTTTTAAAGAACTGATGAGCTGAAAGTTATGGGATATGTATATGCAGAAGGTATCTCATGCTACTTGCCATATGCTTCCATTCTCTCTTTTTCATTTTTTAAATGCAGGTTTACATTGCTCAACCATTCAAAGTCTTCCTGTTTTTGTAGTGTTTTGCTTACTGAGCAATTTTTTTTCTAACATGGCCCTAATTAATATTTTTCATGTTGATATTCAGATTACATATTCAAAGGAGCAAACTGGAGAGGTTTTACCCTGGTCATCTTCAAATGAGTAAGAATACTTGATCAGAAAGACTAACTTCTCATTCAGCTGCAAATTCCCAATTTTGTCCTGGAAATTGTCTGCATATGAAGATTTTCTGGATCTTAAGCTCTTTCTGATTTCTATATATGAGCATTACTTTGGTAATAAGGAAGCTGGAGTAGGAGACAAGATTCTTAATGTTAGATTTTACCCCTTGAAATCAACAAGAATTTTGCCCTGTATTTTTAATTTCTGCATCTGCCACCATTTTACTGTGTGATCTTCTAATTGCTTAATTGATATGTAGCTGCATTTCTGTTCTGTGAAAAGCAATGCTGCTGTCTTAGCATGAAAAGGTAATTTAGTGGTTGTTTGAAAGGTGAGCTTGTAGAAAGGAGCATGATGGAATGATTAAAAAGCACTTATTAGGTCTAAATTGCCAAAATCTGGAAGGACAGAAATAGTCTTTTCATAATGTGTTCTTTATTTATTCTTGGTGCTTGCTAAATTGCTAGATTCTCAGAATAATAATAATATGATGAGTAGTCACCTCCTCTTTTACTATTTTCATCTTTCTGGATTCTCTATTTTCTTAAAAGTTCCTGAAATATCACATTGTATGAAACCAGGACACTGTATTTTAAACCAGACATCATATGCCTGACCAAGAAAAATGCTCAGCAGAAGTAAGGTCATACAAGATATATAACTTTCCTATTACCTCACGCACGTACAGATAAGAGCAACTCACCTTTCCTAAACTTTAGACTTTCTTTAAAAATATGTTCAAACAATTCTCTCTCCTGTTATGTATGAAAAAAATTAATATTGAACATAAATCATGACCTCCTGTCCCACGGGTGTGATAGAATATTAATAGTAATAAACACACGAAGGACTTAAGTGAACTCAGTATAGTTAAAGCCATTCAATATGAGTTATGCTAAATACAACTTTTAAAACCATATATATTTGAGATGGGTATGAGATGGTGATATTAATATTTTATATATCAGATTTCCAAATTTATGGTATTTTCAATATAAATATGTTGACTTCTGTAAGGGAATACAACATTATGATTCTAGAATAAACATGGTAAAAGTCAACATGATAAACATTCAATGTATTAAAAGCTGATAAATTTCGATCTGAAATTAAACATGGGGAATAACTATTAAGCAGGTGTGTTACTAACTGGATCCTTCAAGCATATGTTCATTTGTACAACCTGACAACGTACCCCTCTGTTGTGAACAAAATAGAAGGAACTATAAAAATCTGCAGTGTTCTTGTTTGTGGTAGGTGAATATCAAGGGAACAACACAAGCTAAAAAATCTCAGCAAACACTGTTTCCTTGGTCAATACCATATTCCTGACAAGGAAGAATTCAGGCCAGAGACAGAGAGATGTGATGGGCCTGTACTGTAAAGAAACAGTTCCTGGGTTTGTTCTCTGGCTCTGAGGCTAAATGGCCAATTCAGTTTCATTTGTACAATTAGAGTCACCTGCTCTGCATAACAGGACAGTCTCATATTAGCATTTTATTGGGAATGATCCCTGGAATGTGGTAACTTTCCAGTCAGGTCTGGGACCATCCTAAGAACTCAGTACATAGGCAATCAAGTTCTGGTGCAAAAGCTCAGGCTTCTGTTAGTTTGCAGAGAAAAAAATCTGGGACTCTTATTAAAAACTGAGAGTCTTGGCAACTAAAAGAAGTGCTCAGTGCAATCCTGCACCCACAGGAGTTGTGCTACCTTGGCTAGTACCTAAAGTCAGAATCTTAGGCAGCCACACAAACACCATGTTACTGCTGTATTTTAGCACTGACTGCTATTGAAACAACAGCTGTGATTTCCTTGGATGGTTACTGATCAATTGAAGCAGGTTAAGAAGAGCTAAGACAATGGTTGAAGGACTATGGAACGTATTTGGTGGTAAATGTCTTCAGGAGCTATTTAGGATAAAAATAGAAAAAATTTAGGAGTGCATTTCTCAGCTTCTGAGTAGTTTGTACTGCAGGATGCAAGATGATAGATAATAGAGGTAAAATAAGGTAACTTTCTTGTTAGTTCTGCTTTTACTAGATTTTTCAAGTGTCGGAACTTTGTCAGCTATCTCTATCCTAGTCTGCAATCAGCAGTGTAGGCATAGGATTTGAGACAGATGCTAGATATGGGATGGTCCTTCTGCAGAGAGCAAATCCAATAAACAGTCAGATTTCTGTGTTCTGAATCACTGACCAATGCCCAGTCCCAGCTCAAAGCTGCTGCCTTCATAACTTGATAGTTTATGAAGTACCACTCATTGGTTATAGGTATTCCCTCTATCCTTTCAAGATTCTCACCACATGAGTACTTATTTCTTTTGTGGTTGCTCTGTGACTTAATTTTACATATCAAATAACCAAAAATTTGAAAGCAGCCTTGTCTATTCTGGTCAGCACAATGCTTACCATACAGCTGAGATTCTGTTTATTATCATCTGGGTTTTTTTAAATTGTGAGGGTCAGTAAGTGTTTATAAAAGTACTTGGACAAATGTAATATATAAAATACTGAAAAAATTCTACACACGAGATTCCAGTTACCAGGTTATCAGATATATCAAACTGTATCCATTAGATGATCAGACCATTATAAGACAACTGCATTACAACACAGTAGATACATTTTTAAACCATTCTACATGAATGATAAAAAAAAAACTTTTACATCTCACTCTTCCCAAACCCACCTTGAAAGCTATGAAGCATCTGATTAATATTTTAGGACTTTGTAATTTCTGAAGATAATAAGACTTGAAAATAAAAGTACCTTTTGGACACTGACTAATTAGAATGACACTTCCCACCTACATTCATTAAATCAAGGCTACTTGTGAAGCTCTTGTACAGGAAGTTATTATTCACTGTTCTCAATTTTCATATGATGCAAATCATTGAGAGCAGAATCTACACTACCCAAAGGTCTGGTGCAATGTGAATATCAGAGAGCATGTGCTGTCTGCAGTACTGTCAAAATAAAGCAAAATGGATAAGAAATTCCTTACTTCAGAAGGTTGTTCCCATTAAGCAAACCATAAACATTAACAATGGTATCAAAAATTTACTATACATTTCTTCACTATGAGGCCAGTGAGGCACTGGAACAGGTTGCCCTGAGAAGCTAGGGATGCCCCATCCTTGGAAGTGTTCAAAGTCAGGTTGGATGGCTCTTTGAGCAACTCAGTCTAGTGGAAATTGTCCTCGTCCATGGCAAGGGGAACTGCAACTAAAATATATGCAGGGGCCCTTCCAGACCAGATATTCTATGACTTCCCTCTAATTGAAGTTTTTATGAGAGCAGCATATATACTGATACTAATCAGGCAGTGGTGCTGTGAGAAATGTCAGGGCTTCCTGCAGCTCCTTGCCACAGCTGCAATGTGCCTAGGACACACTGCCTCTAAGGGTGCTCACTGTTCTGAAGTCTCTCTCTTGAAAGCTGTCTGAACTACAGAATCAGAGAACCACAGAATCACTGAGCAGTTTGGGTTGGAACAGACCTTAAACATCACCTAGTTCCAACCCCCCCCCGCCAGGCTGCTCAAAGCCATGTCCAACTTGGCCTTGGAAGCAGGTATAAAAGTGCTAAGGATACCATGACACCCTCCATCCATGCTTCCTGGGCTTTAATTGCTTTCTCTCACAGGATTATTTTACTTTAACTTACATGAGCTGCTGATAAATGAAGACATTGTTACAGCATACCATAGCACAGCAAAACAAAATACAGCAAAAACATAATACAGCAAAACTGCCCAAACTATATTCAGCCTCCCTAAAAAAAAAAAAGACCTCGAGTCTTGCTTAGCAAGGTGACATAATCAATTAATCAGGGATCTGAGACAGAGTGGCTGAGTCCTTTAAAGGCAGTGCTACTGTGACAGTCTCTCTGCTAGTCTGTATGCACAGAGATGGGCTGGCTACATACAGTGGTTCAGCTTGTGATCTCTCCTATTCCAGCAAGCACAGAGCTGGCATCACTGGAGAGAGCAGCCAAATGAAGCTGCTCTGGTAGCAGAGGCTACATAGAAGTGTTAATGCCTCACTGTCTAATTTACCCCTTTCTCACTGAAGAACGTAGGCGAGATATATATTGGTTTTGTTTGGAGAAAGATTATGCAGCACAGATGTAGTATTTAAGGTGTGTGCATGTTTTCAATGCTTGGCTGCTGGATTTAAGATTTTATTTCTGCTCTATCTCCCTACCCGTAATTTCCCACATACATTCTATTTAGATATTTACTGATTTCTAAGAACTTGCTGCTATTGGCTTACAAAGTAAATAATGTATGAATATTTCTACTGTATGGAAGTTAAGATGCATTTCATTTATATTTTAGAAGCAAAGAATTTAAAGACAAAGCTATGATTCAAAATTTTTATGATGCTATGATAGAATCAACCTTAAATTGATTAAAATACTCCTATTTAAATCCAGATTCTTTAATATACCAGAACAACAAAAGTTTTTCAAAGCCCACAAGTCATTTAAATTGAGTTTACATCTATTTTGCATCCCTGGAGCAGTGCAAATTAGAGAAAGCACACTAGGGAATTGAGCCCTTACGTCGGTTTGGTCAAGGCACAGGTTACATGGTGGCTGGGCAGGAGGAGCAGAGCAGACCCCCAGTTCATCTGTTTGTGTGCTTCAAGCATTCCCCAAGGTCCCTGCCACCATCACACCGCTTGGCTGCTTCCTCTGTGTGTGCTAGAGACAGCAGCCATGCCAAGGAAAACCTTTTGAGAGCAATAACCCGACTTCAAGTGGAGACACAAAATCTCTGTAGAAAAGAGCTCTCTGAAATGGTTAACTTTCCAGAGAATCAGAGTGAGACACACATGCAGCTCACTTCCTCAGACCCTCTGCAGCCAAGACCTGCAGAAGTGCCAAGCTGAAGTGCTGGGCTTCTTTGGAAGAGTCAGCAGCAAAGCTATTCACACAACTCTACTTACAGCCTATATAGCCATAGCCATTAGCTATAACCACGAATAGATAAACTTAATTACAACTTAATCTATTCACTTGTTTTTATACCCTATGCACAAGCTTTTAATTAATTAATGGTATGGAAAGTTTGATTGCATTATTTCATTATAAAAACTACTTAGAGGAAAAGGGTATGTCAACAGAAATGCTAAGTTTTGTGAAGGATTTATTTTTAATGAATTTTAGCTCAAGCCAATTAGCACATGAATTTTATGTTCTTAGAAAACTCATCCTGTATTCATAGAATAAGCACTACTAGTATGGTAGGGATATATTTTTCACTGTAAAAGCTGAAATCTTGGTATGAGTGCAAAATAAATCCCTGGCATCATGAAGCCATGACCAGGAGGGAGCTAATGGAACAGTGATGAACATCTCTGTAAGAGCTAATAGTGTCTCACTTAGTACACTTCTCGTGTATTCCTAAAAATCTCCCTACCTTCATAGTTAAAGGCATGCATGTGAAGCATACAAGTAAGAGAGTGCTATTTAAAAGTACTAGGATTGTAACATTTATTTAGGGTAATGTATTTTTAGTGAACAAAAGTGTATATACCATATATATACATCTACATATATATGTGTTTTGCTACATATACACCACTTGTAAGTAGAAAATCATGTCTGAGACTGGAAGCTGACATTCCTCCTATCCTGTCCCCATAACAATACCACTCAGCCTCTCCTCCTTTTAGTCTTTTGGGAGATGGGGATTAACACATTTGAGGTTTCCAGCATTTTATTTTTTGAAGAATTTCACAGCTCATGGGTTTTTACCCTTCTCTACTGTACCACATTCTGCTGTGATTGTGTTGCTCCAAGTTGTGTCTGCTGCCAAATTAAAACTGTGAGAACTTCTGTGTCTTTGGGTCTGGGTTGTGCTTTTGTAGTTCCCTGGTCTCCTATTCCTTTACTATTCTTATGACAAAATCAAAGAGGAGCTACCACTGAGATCAGGGAAGTATTCTGCAATGTTAATCTGATCAATACCTCCTCAAGCAGGACTGAATTCAGGAGCACTCTTCTGAAGAAGAATTTGTGTTATAGCTCCTTACAAATCAGCTGCATTTTATGGCACATTTAAACTTTCCTTTTGAAATTGTGCATGTTGATGCACATCCTTATAATGAACATTACACAGAACAATTATAAAATGATGCTACTTCAAATGTACAGAGTTCATATATATATATATATATATACACATATATACATATATACATATATACATATATACATATATACATATATACATATATACATATATATATGCGCCTTGACATACAGCCTGCATTTTGTATTTAATATACTTGTTAAAAAATAAGAATTGCAGTTAAGAATAAAATATTTCATCTTCTTTTCGGGGTAGGTAGAAAACTGCATTGGGATAGGGAATTTTTCACCAAGCTGTCAGTCAGATTTCAATTCAAATCAATAGTGCAGGGAGTATTTTTCAACAGACAGCTTTTCAGTAGCCTACTTGAAACCAAGTTCAAGGGTTCAGGGCAATTCTTTGTACATAAGTGTCCATGTTGCATAACAAGAAGAAGAAGAACTATTCTTATCTGTAGATTTCAAGAAAAAGACCAAGGGCTGAGTACAGCTTTACAGTCCTGGGCAGGCCTTTCAGCTTGGTGATAGGTAAAATGAAGGGACCTGACCTGCCAGTGCTGTACCTGCTCTGGTTTCAGAGGACACTCCTGGCACCTTACATAGACACAATATGTGCTCCCTGTCAGCTAGGGAGCACTGAGTGAAATTACCAGGCAGCAGGTTCATAGCAAACAAAAGGAAGTAGTTTTTCACACAAATCATAATTAAATTTTGGTGCTCATTTCCACAGAACAGGGTTGAGACCAAAGCATAAACAGAGTTTTTAAAAGGGAGTAGGGAAACTCAAATTTTATTATATATGATGGTCTGAGAGCAACCTCCAGTTTAAGAAATCCATGTTCTGTGTGTTGCTGAAACTTGAAAGGATACGCCAGGAAAAGATCCCTGTATGCCAGTCCTGTTTCTTACGTTTTTCTCCTTCAGCATCTGCTAATGACTGTAGTCAGAGCCAGGATATTGGACTAGATGTTCAACTCACTATAGCAATTTATTTGATCTTATTCTTTTAATTAAATTATGTTCTTATTTTGGCTACTTAAAAGGATCTAAGGCCTTGATGGAGAAAGGCATTTAAATGCTTTAATGCTCACGTTATTTCAGGGAGGCGAGTACTTGAGTGTATCATAGCATTTGCGTTTTAGGCCATAAAGTTACTGGGGTGGGGCTCACTCATCTTTCAATAGGACTTTGCTTTTTCTGGGTATGAGCTAGAATAAAAATATGTATTTGACAACAATGATAACAGAGCGCAACACTGTTTTTCTATAAAGGTTAAATAATTTTTTTGCCTAAATGGCTTGTGCCACAGGTAAATTCCCCAGTGATTTATGTAAGGATGATGACACTAGCATCAACTGATGTGAAAAAGAATCAACTTCCTTTATAGAACTCCCAACATTTGTAATGCATGAACATTACATTTGTAGGAAGCTATTTTTCACCTGTTACCCATAATAGTATTGCCAGCCAATATGTAACTTATATTTACCTAGAAGGGTACTTCAGATTTCATCCATTTTGCAAAAGCATCCTGGCTGCAAACCTATGACACACATTGGTGAAAATCCAGATACAGAAACGAAGAAACTGAATACCGAAAACCATAAATCTCACCCCTGCTATTTCTAAGCCTGGCAGCGCCAGTAAGGTTTCCTTCTACATCAACAAGAAGAGATAGAGATGAACGTTAGGCTGGCAGCCGAGCCAGCGAGGCAACCTCGGCATTCTTAATTGCGGGCGGTTCCATCCCGAGGAGAGGCGCAGCCCCGCAGGAACAGCACACGGCGGGTCCGAGCAGCGGCACCGCATCCCCGCCGCACCGAGCGCCGCGGCGGCGGCGGGTGTTCCCGGCAGCGCGGGGAAGCCCCGCTCCGCTCGGGGCCGGGCACGGCGCACCGGGAGCATCCCTGCCGCCGGCCGCGCCCGGCCACCTGCTCCTCCCGCGGCCCCCGCCCGCCTCCCGCCGACATTTCCCGGGGAGGGGCGGGAAGGAGGCCGGGGCAGAGGATGGCGGTGCCGCAGGGCACGGCGGGCGGGGGAGGCTGGGTGCCGCCCGGGGCTCCGCGGCCGCTGCCCCCGGGGGTTCCCCGGCCCCGGTCCGGCCCGGCCAGGGGGGGCAGCGAGAAAGGGGGCAGAGGGAGGGAGGGAGGGATGGGAAAGCAACTCCTGATCTTAGAGCAACGACTCGCTTGCTCACCCTCACCTTCCGCCGGCTCCTCGGATTGAAATAACAACAACAATAATATTAATAAAAATTACACCACCTCTCCTCGCGCGAAGCAGACCCCACGTTACAGGCAGGGGAAGGTCAAGAGGAAAGACAGGAGCAGCGCTGCCTCGCCTCCGATCTGGCGGCTGTCACACCGCCAGCCCGTGTCCCCGGCTTCCCCGGGGGCGGCCCAATCCCTCCCCCTGCCGGGCTGGGCAGCATCGCCCGGCGCGGCGAATGCCCCGCGGCATCCCCAACACAAACCGGGGGGCGGCGGAGATGGGGGGCGCGGGTAGAGCCCGGCGACACCTCTCCCCACCCCTTTGTGCATCGCGGGCACAACACACACACACACACACACACACACACACACACACACACACACACACACGCTCCACCTTGCAACCTCGGCGCCGAAGCCGCCCGTTGTTACACACGCACACACAGAGGCACGCTTATACACACCCTGTCACCCCGAGAATACATTTTCTGTGGCACTCTACCGCCCGCCATCCATCCATCCATCCATCCATCCATCCATCCATCCATCCATCCATCCATCCATCCATCCATCCATCCATCCATCCTCCCTATGGTCTCCCTCCCTCCTTTTCCTCTTCCCCCCGCACATCCCTCCCTTTGGTCGGTGTGGTTTTCCCCCCACACACACCCTTTGCATCACTATAAAGCAGACATTTTGGTGCCGTTTATCACGGTTCAGCTGAAATAAGCGCGGAGCGCCTTACCCACCCCCGCCCGGCTGCGTGCAGTTGGCGCTGAGCGATCCCGGGAAGGGCTGGTGCGGCTCGTCCCCTAGCGCAGCTGCTCCGCTGCCATCCGCCCAACTTCAGCACCCAGCCGGCGGGGAGAGGGCGGGAGGCGGCGGCAGGCGGGCGGGCAGGGAGGGAGGGAGGAAGGGAGGGAGGGGGGCAGCGAGAGAGAGCGAGAGAGAGGGAGAGGTTGGGAGGGAGGGAGGGAGGGCGGCGGAGACGAAGGGCGGGCGGGAGGGTGCGAGGAGCGGCGCGGAGCGGGGAGCCCCCGCACATGCGCTCTGCCGCCGGCGGCGGGAGTTCCCCGCTCGGCGCGGCCCGGCGGGGGAGGCACGGCCCGCCCCGGCACGGCCCGGCCCGGCCCGGCTCGGCAGCGCCGCCCGCCCGGCCCAGCCCGCTCGGTCGCAGGGACACTTCCCGGCAGCCAGGGCCGGGGGACTCCGCCGGCGGAGCGGCAGCATCCCCGCTGGTGGGCGGGCAGCGTGCTCAGTAAAGCGCTAGAGGTGCCGGGCTGCGGTTTTGGTTTTGTTTTGGTCCCCACATCACTATGTCCAAATAGATTAAAAAAAATAGAAAGTCCATAAACCGCTATCCAACACTTTATTCTCCTCTGAAGCCAAGGGAGAGGCAGGGATTTAGTGGCCAAGTAACTTTTTGATGGTGGGCACCTGAAGCACAGTTTGGGAATAAAGAACCAGAGTGGATCTGCATGGATCTGTCGGTGTCAACCATGAGAATCAAGATCAGGATGCTCTGAAAATCTGACTGTGAATCCGGCATCCTGACAGGTTTTGCCAGTTAGTTTGTCCCATCTTTCCAAACTCCAGTTTCCAAATTTTGGCTCAATAGAGAACGTTTTTTAGCTTTCCTTCTGCACCTTAGAAATCTGAGCCTGATATGCCTCCAGGTAACAGCACTGGAAAAGTACATGTTTGGTATCTGGGATCCTGTCAAATCATGCCATGAATCCAGAAATGTTAATAACTCAGGAGAGGGCACATTACTACATTTACCATTTCACTAAAACAGCCTGGCAAGGTGGTACTAAAAGCACAAGGCTGCATTAAGGTTGGTTCTGTGGCTTGCCATCAATGTGTACCAATTCTCTTTGCAAAACTGGTCAATACACCTTTGTATTTCATCTAGAGCCCAAAGTGGAGTGCTGCAAAAACTGAAGCCAAAATCACACATATGTTAGTAGGGCTGAAATTAAAAGGATTTAAAGCAGTCCAGAACAGCTAGCTTCCATGAGAGCTGTAAGAACATAGGCACATCAAAACAAGCCCGGCTCTCGGGAATCTGTACTCAAAACACAACTAATTTAAAATGTGACAGTAGCAGCCATGGTTGTCTGGTTTACTTTTTGTCTTCTGGGATAGAAGCTTCAGATTCTGAATCTCACAAGGACTAAAGTCAGTGTTAATCTCCCAGAAAGTCTCTCCCCTTAAAACCACAACTTCTTTTTTCTTCTGATCTTAATGCTTGTGAAGAAAAAGTCCTTCAACTTGAAGCCACAACTCAGTCTGATTACCAAAGACTATTGGCATGACAATTTGGTAGTCTTTATAACCTAAGTTATATTCCCTATCACTAGAAACAGTGCTCAAAAGAGTATTGTAAAGGATAAAATGTATCTCTGAAGCATTAACAGTGTTTTATATTTAGTTAATTGCAATGCTTACAATCTTGACTATCTTTCCACTGCTTTAAGGAGCTCCAGTGCTATTCTAAGGCCTCAATTGGGAAAAACCTCCATATTTAGGAAATAATTTCAAGAGTTTTTTAACTTTAAACTCATATGTTGAAGCTTAATGACTTCACAGTAAAGAATGTGAGGCTTCATACCCGCTTAATATTAGGAAGACAGCTCCACTCTGACAAAAACTATGAAACCAATCAAAGCAAGCATCTTCTCCTACAGATTTAGTATCTACACTGAAACGTTCAGTTTACAAGGGAGTCAGTAATGGGAAACTGAGTAATGGGTAGGATTGAAGGAAAATAATTTTATCCATATATCAGAAAAATACCAAATACTACAAGTTTGAAAATGCTATGCTTAAAATTTTAAATGAATAAAAGACTTGTGTTTTTTATTACTCTCTTAATCTTTCCCACAGCTCTGAACAAGCCCAGCCATTCCTATTTACCATAGTTTCCTGCACTGAAGCCATTCCTTGTTGTTGCTTGAACTCCTGTTTATAAACCCACTTCCTTTCAATAGCTGTTCAGCTGCTCTGTTCTGGCCACTGCCTAATCCTTGTGCCTATTTTAGAGCCCTGCCATTGCTCTCAATGACTTTTTCTTCCAGGCCTTTCAATCCTCTCTCCCTGGTTTATGGGTTTTGTTCCATGCTTCTTTGCATTTCTTAATCCAAATGGTTTACTTACTACCATTTATTCCTTTTTTCCTTTTTGTTTTTATTAATTAAAACCTATTTGCATTGTTCTTCCAAAGAATTTTCACTGTCTTTTGAGAAAAGGAAAAAATGGAGAAATGGAGAAATGTATTATAAAAGAACATGTGAAAATCTATAACATGTACTTGAGAAGGTCTTCTGGAACAAAGAGTCCAAATAAATCAAATAAAATCATTTTACTACAACATTGTGAGGTTAAATGTCTGTAAAATTCCTATTGAATTTGATGGGGGTGAAGCTAGGTTCCTTATTTTCCAGTATTAAGTCTGCACTATTGTTAGTTGGCTATATAATTTCAGTCAACTTCCTATTTTACCTGTAGGAATCCAGGCATTTAAAACTTGTCATGGTCATGAACTCTTTAAGGTGACAGTCAGTTAATAGTATCTGCATATATTCAACATAAAAGAAATCAAAGACTAACATTAAAACAACTCAGTAGTTGAAGACCTAATATTAATCATAAAGCCATGATCTTCTTTTGTGGCCCCAGCATGACTTTAATGTGATACAAAATGGAATATTTAAAATGTGTTTAAAATGCAGATCATATACATTTTTTTCTCTGTAAGCAGCAGTACTGTAGTAGCTTAAAAACACTTATATTTGTAGTATCAGCTGGGAAGTGGGTCAGGAAAATGTCCTGCAGTTACAGAGATGTATTTATGTGTATTTATGGTCTACTTCATTCAAAAAAATGAATCTTGAATCTTTCTTAGTTATGTCTGTGCAATACTATGGTTCTTTTTCAGCTGTGGAGTTTTTTTACATCTATCAGGCTATCTAAAGCTACTTGACATTATTAAGATGCATTTAAAGAACTAAATAGACCTTTCTGTGCTGCTACACATAAAACCATGAAAATGAAAAAAACCCGAACAACCACCAACACCAACACCAAAGTCTTCTTTGTCCCAAAGCAAATGAGTTGAAGAAACCATCATCTTCAGTTGGTTCTTTGGATGGAAAGCTCCCTTGTAATTGTGATTAGAGCTACAGCATCTCAGTAGTAGGGAGATTTTTTTTTCAGTAGCAGCAAATTGAGCAAACACAGAGTCTGTCTCCGACAGTCCACTTTCAGATTTCCCCAAGCGACGTTTATAATTTGGCTTGTTTGTATGCAGAAACAAAAGCTTCAGAAGTCCCCTTATTAAAGAACTGCTCTTTACAGATGGCAGTGCTCTTGTAGCTTACTTAGAGCAAGACCCAGAGATAATGGCATCTTGTTTTGCAGCTGTTTCTGTTAACTTTGGCTGAGCAATCAGTGTTTCAAAGGCTGGTATTATGTGCCAAAAGCCACCAAAAACAAAAGTCTGTTGACTCAGAAGAAAAATGTCACTGCTACTAAACCAAACTGAGCTATAGCTCTACTGCTTGAGATGGCTTCTTATGGGCTTGGGCTGCCCCAGTGGTCTCTTCATCACAGCTCAGTAGTGAAGTACTATCAGTTTATCATTTCACCAAATATATTCTTTCATTGCAAGCTAGGCAAAGATTCCTAGCACTATTCATACAGCTAAATGTATTTCATTCCTCTTCTTTAACAGCTAGAGTGAATAGATTTTAAAATGTTTCATTGCACAGAAGCAGGAGATGGAGATTTGCTTCAGTAACCAGCTGATCTTTGCACTCTGCAGCAAAATATTTCTTTAAGCAGCACTGAACAGAAAGGACCAATAGTAAGATTTTAAGACTAGGAGTCATAAACCCCACCTGTATCTCTCAAGAAATGACATTTAACATGAAGTATTTGGAACATGTCTGTTTCTAGTGATGGATAATCCCAAGGTTATAAATCATGGCAAATTCACAATAAATTATCAAGATTAAAGTTAAACAATGACATGCTAGTTTTTACTTAGTTTGCTGACCCACAAACTCTTTAATGTTTCTTTTTAATGTTGACATCCACATGTCATGGGTTTATTGTAATGCGATGTCCTTAAAACTTTGTTTTTTATCTGTAAATAATTACTTTTAGAAATTGATCCTGAGTCAAGAAAGCCTTTGAGCACATGCTTGTTCTCAATAAATGAGACTTATGTAGAGATTTAGTGGTAATTCCATACTTAAGAAGTTTTGTAAAAATAGCACATTGATTGCTTTCTCAAGTAGAAGTTTGTAATTTTGTTTGTGTTTTACTTAGTTTATAATGTCATATATTTTTCTGAAGGTAAAATGAAATCACAAGGACTTGTGCTTTATAACTTTTTTTATTTAATTGGTCTACTTCATATTTGTATGAAAATCTTAGTTAAGCTGAAGCTAAAGATCAAAATGTAAATATTAGTAGTAAAAAGGTCCCAAAAACTTGCACCTCATAAGACAAGAGTGCCTATAGAAGCTTATACTGCTGAAATTCAATATGGTATGGTTTGACTTAAAGCCTCTGAGCATTTGAAACCACTGAGTATGGGTGAATATAAGCCCACCTTCTAAAAGAGGCAAATATTTCAGGTGGAGAATTGTAACTAAATATAGAACAAGGTAGATGTGTTGCAATAAAATTGGTTATCTTATTTGTGAGTTTGGGTCGTGTCTCTTCTCTATTATAAGTACAGTCAATGTGGTCAGTATAATGTGAAGAAATGAATTTTATGTCTATTAATTAAGTGAACCCATTTCTTATTTTTTAATAAGAATTTTGAAATGTATTTAATTCCCTTTTCAAAGTTGGTAGCAGCAAGACTTGGGATTGGGAGCACATGTAGGTGACCACCCAGAGTTTCTGAGAGAACCAAGAACTTATTTTCAAGGAGAAAAACTATGATATACCATAGCAATGATTTATGTTATAGAAATAAAGGGTCATGGCATATCTTTAAAAGTTGTTTAATATGAAGCTTTTGAAGTTTATGTGGTTTTCATCCTGTATATTTCTGCCTATGCTATGCAGCTGGTGGTGAGGTGCTGAGGGTCTGGTCTGTAGCTGAGACTTTCCTCAGCACTCTGTAAGGCAGGTTTTACAGCTCTCAGCTTCAGAAGTTTTATTATACACTCAAAGGAGCAGGGTGAGCAAATTCCTGTGTTATGGATGGCGTATCACTCTCTCAGTCATCCCCCCTAGGTTTGACAGGAGTTTTTTAACTCAGCCCAGAGCTAATGAGAGGCAACAAGAGGGAACAGAGAGGCAACTTTCCCACCTGGCTCTGGTGCGAGTCACAGATGGGTGCCAGGGGTTTGTGTGTTCCCACCATCCCCAGACACAAGGGGTAGCCTTGGATCCAGGCAGCTGGGAAGTCTCCTGGGCTTATCATCTGCAGCTGCACCCCTCAGTGCTGCAACCAGGATTCAGCTTTGGTCCTTCTGCTGCCAGCCTTGTTGCCTTCAGCAGTAAATGCCATATCCCATTGCAAAGGCATTTCGCTGTTCTTGATGCCCTCTTTGTCACTGCGTATCGAAGAAACCTGCCAAATCCATATGGGTTTCAATGGCTGGGAATCAGCTCCTGATAGTAATTTGAAAAGAATCCTTACCACAAACTAAGTGCCTCCTTCCTCCTTCCTTGGATTGGTACCACAACCGCTGTTTGCAGTAATGGTGGGTCCCCCAGCAGTGGTGGAAGACCCTAGGAGATAAGCTTACAGGAATGAACCTCTACTCATGCTTCCCTGTGTGTCACAGCACAGCTGTCCTCTGCCTTCAGGCATCTGTTCATCTGGCTTTGGGGTCAATGAAGAATCCAGATGAAAAAGTCTCCTCTGGCTGCCCTTCCTCTCGATCACCAAGAGATGGAGGCAGAGCTCTCCCTCTCCGGGGCCTGGCCACTGTGCTCTACCTGAGCACTTAGAGCCCTTCATGTGGGGGCAAGTAATTTAATTATATGATTCAACATGGTAGAGTACTTCTAACCCTCTTCTTTAGAAGATGTCAGATCATTTTAATGGTGTTTTTATTTGTACACAAACAACCATGAAGATGCCGCTCTCTGGTTAGTGCTGGCTTTTTCCTCTTTGTGCTGCATAAAGTGAAACTTTTCTGAAGTAACATGGTACACAGCCACAGAGAGTCCCCACAGGGTAACTTGGGTAAGTAATGTTAGCAGATGTAGCCAAGAGAATAGGCAAATATCATTAAATTGTCCTTGTGGAGGATGCCTCATGGATTCTGTAACATACCCTTCTGGGGTATGCCCTCTTCAAGCCAATAATAGATGGAAATATGAACTTAATCCTCTGTCTTGTAAGCACTTTATACAAATACTTTCAAATAATGTAGTACATTTTAAGAACTTGTTATAAAGACTGACAAAAGTGATTGGAACATTTTTATAAAACCAGAACAATCCTCAAAGTGTTCTGCAAGGGCTTATTTAATCTGACTGACACAAGAAATTTGAAGCTCTTCTTGTGTCATTTTCTTAACTAATTGCTTTTGGCTGTCTCTGATCTCTTGTCTGAATATTTGAAAAACACTGTCAAAATTTGTATATGATGCAAGAACAATGAGCTGGCTACAGCCCTAGCCAGAAAACTTTGAGTTTGCATAACAAAAAACCTAATCCTTTCTATTTGAAAACAACCTTCTAATAAAAGTTATCAAAGCAAACTCCATCAGTCCTTAAAAATCAATTACTTCATTGACCTTAAGATACAGCCCACAGGTTAGCTAGCCAACAACAGACTTTGTAGATGGACATGGATTGGACCTGGTGAGAGGTCACAGGTAGAACAGAAATTGGCTTTCCACCTACTTGAGCAAGAATACTTTCAGTAAATTTAATACCCTTCACAGAAGGGAAATACCATGTGCAAGCACTGTGGCTTTCATTGCAGTTATCAGGCAGAAATTTTGATGTGTATTTATTTGGTACTTCTTCCTCTTCACCCACTTTTTTCTTCTTTTTGCTTTGACTGAGAATAACTGGTAGTAAAGCCAATACAAAGAAGCTTTTGTATTTGTATTGTAATCTCCACTAAAAGAACAATTTTTTTTTTCTTACAGTTAAAGTCTTCTGCAGAATAGTGTAAACTTAGTGGCAATTTCCTGACTTCTGAAATACTCTGTTGAAAATCAAGAAACAGTCTCCCTGATGCATTTTCTTCCATAATATATTTACTGTTCAGTCTGCAAAGAAATGGCTTAATCCAAAGGCTGAGAGATCAGGATATTTTTTACCTCAACGTCCTTCTCACAAAACAATGGAATAGTGTTGACCTGCAAGTGACATACGCAGCTGATCAGAGAATTGTGCTTCTCAAACTTTCCTATTAAAGACCATTTAAAATTTTTTGAAACATCCCAATGCCTGTGCAGTTTTGCTGCACTCAGCCCAAAATTAGCATAAATTCTGAATGCTTTTATATAGCTTGCTTTTCCCAATTTAGTTTCTTCTTTAAATTGCAGGTGTTTGGGTATGTAGGATGTGTTCCATTTGTTCTTTTCCCAGAGTCACCCTGTGTGGCAATCCCAAGCTGATAAGTAGTGACTTTTACCAAGCTTTCCTTGCCCAGCATCACTGTTGCAAATTGCATCAGGTTTGGACCAACAGGATCCTAATGCTTTTGGAAATTTGCAGGTGAAAAATGGGGAATGGGTGTAAATCCAGTGATTTGTAAAGAACTGATTAGAAAATATGCTGGTTTGTGCAAAGTGGCATTTTTATGGCTCCATTTGGACTTACTTAGATTTTTGGTTTCATTATTACTCTTGCAATCTTATGGACCTCTAGCTTTGTGACTCTGGAAGAAAGGAAACTGCACTCTCACTGACAAGAAAAGGAAGTGCCCTTTATTTCAGCTATGTATCATTTTTAATGATACAAAGTCCTGAAGATTTAATTCCTAATTTTTAAAGTAGTATTTTATGTCCTAAACTTATTGTTCATTTAGAGGGTAAAGGAGAAAGGTATTTGCTGAATAGAACTGAAAGCATTTATATTTGAATATTACAACATAAATCCAAATTATAAGAAGACTTGTAAATTTGTCACTCAAATTTGTCATTGTGTTTCAATAAGCTGAACACCTAACTGGAAATCAGAAGGCTTCATGAGGTTAGTCTCATATATATTTATTTCTCATATGTGGCTGTTATGTATCTGTCAAAACTCTCTTCCCTAAGTAGACCCCTGGATTAGTCTTTGTTTATTTAAAGACTTTCAGACAGGTCTTTATTTATTGAAAAATGATAAAGCAATTCTGAATTTTATAACCAGACAGCCACACCACCTCATTATTTCATTTTTAGCCTCCCTCCATCAAAAATTTCCTGTATTTATTTTCTTCTTCTGTCACCTTTGTTTTGAAATCACATGTCATTTCTCTTAAGCAAGACTCCATCTTTATTTTCTAACCATATGCCTACAGCACTTTATAAAAGGGTAAGAGGTTGCTATTATATCAGTTGTTTAATATTGTGCAGTTTGATGAACCTAATCTATAAACATGACACAATAACACTGTACAGAGGAATGTGAATTCACACTCTTTTTTTTTTTTCCAGGAAAAATCACTGCAAGCTTCTAAAATGAAACCAGCCAGAACCTTCTCTCCCTTTTGAAACTGTAGAATTTAATTTAGAGTATATTACTGTAAATCTTTAGAAACTCTTTAACACAATCCAGAATGATATTGTGGTAAATTAGGTTTCATTATATCTTCTACAATAAAAGATAATTGATAAACTCTGGGAAATTTGTATGTGGTCAAAGAAGTTTCTTCTTCTTCCCCACAATGAAAGCCAACATCTTTTCAACTCTAGTTTGTCTCAAAACTAAGAAGATAGAACTATAAACTTGCTGTGGATAGCATCACTGTTTGTAAGTATAAAAATCAAGCTTTTTAAGATCAATCCTTTTTTTGGTAAGTCTCTCTGGAGTCTAACAATTAAAAAATTTACATGTGGCTGATATTGCCCAATAAAATACTTTGGACACAAAAAATGAGAGAAAAGAAAGCCTTTTTGAGGTTGGTTTTTTTTTTTTTTTTTGGAGAGCAATTTTGGAGAGCAGAGCCCAGAAGGCAACAGACCAGAACCTGAACAGCAAATTATGCTTGAAAAATGGATGTTTAAAACTGGCACCCTCTAATCAAAAAGGACTGTTCCGAAGATATAATCAGAGCTATAGTGGAGGGAAAGCATCTGGAAATATAGTTGAGCTAAGGAATACTACAAAGAATTCCTAACCACCACTTTATGAATCAAATCAAAGGACATAAAATGAAATAACTTCAAAGCCTAAACTCTAGGCCCTTTTTATACTGACCAACTCCTATTTATGAGATCCAGGTATTTCTCATGGCTGATGTGTTGTCAAAAGCAGGTAGAAAAAATTGCCAACATTAAAAATAATCATATTTCAGATATTATTTATTATTTTGTCTCAAAAAACTGAGACACCCCAAAGTCTCTCATTTTTAGAGAGAGGACAGGGAAGAAGCATGGTTTGCTCTTGAGTTTCTATAATACTGACTTTCTGGAAACATCTTAAATTGGTTCCTCTAATTCACTTACTGTTTTATAAAAGTCATGGTCATAGTCTGATCTTAATTAAAAAACAACAACACCACATTTAATAGAATTCATTGAACAGTAGTGCTATTTTAATTTAGATCAAGATGAAGTTTACAGGACATTTAGGTCCCATAGTCAGTAATATGAAAATATTTCTTTTTCATATTAATCCCCAATGGATAAGAACATAATGCAAGAAAGGGCCCTTTGGTATACAACCTTAAAAAAACAAAACAAAACAGAACAATAAAACCAACAATGAACTATAAAATCCCATTTTTTTAGTAGAGGATTGATATTGCCAATAAGCAGCAACAAGAGTAAGAAAGGAGTATAAGCAGTGCCTGTGTATTTTAAAAATGATTTCTGCCCTGTTTGTCACAGCCTTGCATGCAGTATAAACCTCTGAGAGACATACATAATCACTGGCTGTGGGAAAATATAATACAAATGGTATTGCACATGCATGCACAGGCACAATGCCTTTGCTGCTGTGGGCATTCTGTGAAAACATTTTGATGAAAAAAATTACTCAAGCAACTGTTGAGACCATTCTTTTAATAGCCCTTTATAAATTCAGACCTTGGGTGAAGTTGTCCTTTCATTTATACAAGCTCAATCTGGGAGTCAATGGCCAAATTCAATTCTGCTTCACAGCCCAGTAGATGAAGATGCAGTTCAGTTACATAGGACTGAAAAAAACTGCTTTTATAAGGCTGCTTTTGTGTCTGGGATTTGCTCACATGTGCTTCCCAAACCTCATCTAATTTACAAAAAGCCCCACCTCCCCAGCTCTAACCAGGCTTGGGAGCAATTTCTTCAACAGCATCTTTTAGAGGTTTTTAGATCATATCCTATTATGAAACGTAATAAGGCATCTGATTTTTCTGGTGATGCTGACAACTGGACTATAATTTGTAAGAATCTAGACTATAATTTGTAAGAATCTCTGCATCCCCATGTAGTCTCTGTGCATACAGAAAATGGCAGTGAAGTAATTTAATTACCAAAATCTCAAGCCCTGGCCCCATCTGTCAATTTTCTGTGAGTCAAATCATAGAATCATAAGCTGGAAGGGACCTTAAAGATCATCTAGTTCCAACTCCCTTGCCATGGGCAATGACACTTTTCACTAGATTGGGTTGTTAGAGCCCCATGGAACCTGGCCTTGAACAACTCCAGAGATAGAGCAAGTCTAAATGTAGGAGAATACAAAAAAAATCCTGACTGTGAAGCCAAAGGCTATTGTATGTGATTTCTTTATAAAGTACATATGTCTAAAGTGAATCTGGTGTTTTATTCCTACCCACTCAGAGCTCCCCTGGGTTTTTCTGTAGAAATATTGTGTTGGAATTGGGAATGAAGTTTGCTTTTCAAAGTAAATAAAAAGGCAAGGGTTGAGAACATCCAATTTAAGAGAATAACAACCTGATCAATACACAAGAAATACAATTGTAAGAATGGGATAATTTTGCTGATGAGGTGGGAAAAAGGGTGAAGAAAAAAGCCAAGGACCAAGCTTTGCTGATGGCAGAGAGATAAACATTTCTGTATAAAGGACTGTCAAGGTTTAAGCCCAGCCAGGAGCCAAGCCCCAGGCAGGCCCTCAACTCAGTCTCCCACCAGCAGTATCAGGGAGAGAATCAGAGGGGTAAAGGCTACCAAACTCATATGTTGAAATAGAGACAGTTTAATAGGGAAAGCCAAAGCCACTCACACAAGCAGAGCAAAACAAGGCATTAATGCCTTCCTTCCATGGGCAGGCAGGTGATCAGACATCTCTGGGAGAGAGGGACACATCATGCATAATGGTGACTTGGGAAGACAAACACCATTACTCCAAAGGTCCCACCCTTCCTCTTCCTTCCACCCACTTCATATTCTGAGGGTGAAATAATACGGTCTGGAATATCCCTGTGGTCAGTAGGGGTCACCTATCCCTGCTGTGTCTCCTTCCAACCTCCCTGGCACCCCCAACTTCCTCACCAGAGTGGCAGTATGAAAAGCAGAAAAGGCTCTGTGTAAGCCCTGCTCAGCCATAACTAAAACATCTCCACATTATTAACAGTCTGTGTTCAGCAAAAGTACAAATCATGCTATGAAGAAAATTAACTCTACCCCATCTGAAACCAGCACAAGCAGAGACCATCAGGACTGACAGCTGTGCACATCAGTGCTTGTCTTGTGGAGAACGAGCTGTTATTGCTGAAATTAGGGCATCCAGCACTAATCAGTTCAGTGGTAAGTGTGGTCACAGAAACCAGGCAGAGTGCAGAGCTTATACCTAGGGAAAGGGCTGTTTTAATTCTCTCTAGGAACTTTATAGCATTCCTGCTTTCTGCCTAGCTAAGACCATGCTATTTCAGTGTGATTAGATGTTAGCCTAGATACTATTTAAATATTCCAGAATTTTCCATGTTTAGTGAAGAAGTAAGATGATCTGATTGGTAATGTGTATTGGCCTGGGGTATGTCCTGGGCTCTGCATTGTCTTCTCCTTATTGTGGGATGATGTCCCTTGAACCCACAAAATTTCTGCAGGCCTGCAAATCAAATGCCTGCAAATCTCCATGCACCCATGATAACAGTCAATGGATTCATGGGGGCATTGAAATCATGCGATTAATTAACAAAGGGTTAATTAACATCAGCAGAAGATTTGGAACTAAGGTTGTGTAAGTCCAAATATTGGGATGGATGGCTTGAAATATAACTGACAAGATTTTTATCTGCACTGATATTGGTGGCCCCCACAATGAACTGATTCTGCAGAGTTTCCCTGTCCTATGGATCACTGATTATCTTTTGTAATTTACTAAACAAATACAAACATTATCCCTATACATTTTAGTGAATAACTCAAATGATTAAAAGATGTCCTTTAAATTTATATTTTTCTCTTCAGTGTATAATAATGGTACTTTCTGTTAGGTCCACATTCATAGACTTCCCGTCTTGACCCCAGCGTTCATTGCTGAAAGTTTACAGTGAAGTCTGGAATTTGAAAATCTGTTTCAGAGAACAGTATGTCAACAAACTAGAAGCCTTTCTGGTTCAATTATAAAGCTCATTTATGTAAGATTTTGTTTCCCAACAGGCAGTAAATATTCATGTCTGCTGTTTTTTTCCTTTATTTTTTATAATATACATTTACCTCTTTTGTTTATATGATCATGACAACATCCCTCCTACACAGCATTCACAGAACTTTTCTCTGTGGGGGAGACACAGAAAGGAAATTTCCCACCACAGACATTATTCTTCTTTGTTTAGTCCTAATTTGGGAAGTGTTCAGATGCTGTGATGATTGGCA
Organism: Agelaius phoeniceus; assembly: GCF_051311805.1. Lineage (NCBI taxonomy): Eukaryota > Metazoa > Chordata > Aves > Passeriformes > Icteridae > Agelaius > Agelaius phoeniceus. The sequence continues at coordinate 60,431,780 of NC_135267.1, forward strand.
CAGTATGAATAGGAATGGACAACAGAGTAATTCTGCTCCTTGTGCCACCCTCTTACTCCTACAGAAATCCATAGGGTCCAACTGAGGGCAAAATTTGTCTGACAGTTTCTAAAATTAACTTGGATCTTCCTACTCCTTTATTGGAGTAGGACTGTGACCTTGATCCTATGAAGGTGGTATGTGTTGAAAGGAAATGAGTGTTGTTTCCATTTTAAAAACATTAAGGTAAGTTTCTTAACCAAGAATGAAGACATAACATTGCTCACATAAAGAACAAGAGTGCTGAGTCCATTGAACAAGATTTACATTTTATTTTAATCCCACTGTTAATTCACAGTAGATTTGTTTGTGAAATCCTGAGCTCTCACGTGTTTGTAAAAAAAGGCAATAAGTGGGTTTAAAAGAATTGTGTAAAGGAAAATAAATCTCTCCAGGTATACCAGGTATGCTTGTAGTACATATTTTGCTGGAATTTAGCCACACTAACTTTAGGGGAAAAATACTAGATTAAATGCCTTCTGCTCTCAGTTTGGGTTTTATATCTTCATTCTCCTTCTGTATACAGAGAAAAAGTGCCAATTGTTCTCTAATATCCCTGTGTTGAGCTACAAGACCTTTGCCAATTTTATGACAAAAAATTGTAAAAGCAAGCTTTGTAACTATATAAAACACCTTGGACAGTCTAAATCAAAATGTTTTCTAAGCTATTTAGATTCGGTGTTTATGTCAGATTTGCCATCTGCACCTTGATCTTCTTGGGCCATGAAAGTGAATACAAGAGTCCATTCAGTTTTTCTAATAGTGATATTCTTACACTTTTTGCTGCAAGGCAATTCTAATACTTTCATCCTGCAAGTACCAAGTGCCTCCTCCAGGGCCTTACACTCTTTAAACCCCTGCAGTAACTTGAGGGGGTAAGGAGAGAAACTTGGAAATAAACAGGGTTCAATTTCTTGGTTATTAGAGCTGACATCGCCTAAGCATTATGTAGTAGATGCTGTATTTGATGTAATCCTTGCAGTTCTCTGCAGTCCTTGTAGAGGTTGTTTGAGCTATTAAATAGCTCAAGCTTTAACACTATGAATTAACAAAACAGTGAGGTGGGAGAAACATGCGCTCCCTATTAAAATTTTGTCCCTGAAAGAGCCCCAGTACCTTCAGAAATCAAGCCAAAAAGCAGACTGAGAAAAATGAGTGAAAGCAGCAGGGATTTAAAAAGCAAGTGCTACATCAAAGGGACAGGAAGGAACTGCTATAACACTGCTGTGATTGCAACTGGGCACAGTCCCAGGAGGCTGGGGAACAAGCACCTCCAATAAACAGAGCTGTTTCTGTACCAAGTACTTGCAAAGCCTTGGTGAAATATGGAAATAGATTCAGTAAAAGGTGATGAGCATGCTGGTATCTCACCTTCACAAGCATTTACTCAATCATCAGCAGATACAAAGCTCAATAGGGACATATTTTGTTACCAGCATATGAAGTCTCTGTGAACCTCGGTAGAAAAGGATGCCCCCATGAAATCATTCTCTGACAGCTAACCAGACAAAGGCATTCAGATATGCCAAAAGGCTCCGTGTAAGAGCTCAAGGCTTTGAAATGGATTAGGGAAGAAAAAAAAAAAAAAACCCAACAAAAAACCCCCAAGCCTTTTCTGTCCATTATTTGCCAACTGAGTGAAATGACAAATCCAAGGGTTGTTACATTGACAGTACAACACCAAGGCAAATTACTAATTAGCTATTCATTCTTTACTGAGTACTCCAAGAAAAGGAGAGTATTTAATTCTGAGAATCACCATCCAGTCCTGCCTTGCACCCTGATGATCACAGTGCAAATAACCACTGTGACTTGGCATAAGTTACTTGTCCCACTGTAAGTGTTCCCAAACCTCAATCTGAGAAACAGAAGCACAGGAAGAAGTGGCTGTGTTTCTCTTTTACTGAATAGGTATGTGCCCTGGGATGTGAACCACTCCTAAAAAGCAAGGAAAGGGAAATGTCTGATTTGCCAGCCATTTGTATAGCTGCCCAGCCAGAGCCACAGGCAGCCCTCTCTGGATTCATGATGTGCACACTGAAGCCATGATTCTGCGAACAGCTGTGCATGTGTTTCCTTTTAGGCAAATTGGCTATTTCATTGGTTAGTTTTACATACATCAGTGGGCGATCTGTGCAAGTAAATTTTAAAATATAAAAAAAGAGGAAGAAAGCACACAATTTCTGAGAAATAAAACACAGCAGATCTCAGAGGGTCACAATCAGCGGCACAGGGCCTGGTTGGAGGCTTGTCACCAGAACTGTTCCCCAAAATTCAATACTGTGCACATGACTGTTTAACTTATTCATCAGTGACCTGGACAAAGGGACAGATGCATCCTTGGAGAGTTTGCTGATGACACAAAGCTGGGAGGAGTGGCTGATAGCCCAGAGGGCTGTGCAGCCCTTCAGAAGCACCTCAACAGGGTGGAGAGAGGGCAGAAAAGAACTGTCTGAAGTTCAGCAAAGGCAAATGCAGGGTCCTGCCCCTTGGGAAGGATAACCCCAGGCATCAGGACAGGCTGGAGCCTGACTTGCTGGGAAGCAGATCTGCAGAGAAGGACCTGGGGGTCCTGATACACAACAAGCTGAGCTAGCAGTGTGTCCTGGTGGCCAAGAAGCCCAATGGCATCCTGGATGCTTTAGGAAGAGCATTTCCAGCAGGTTGAGGGAGGTGATCCTGCCCCTCTGCTCAGGCCTGGTGAGGCCTCATCTGGAGAGCTGTGTCCAGTGTTGGGCTCCTCAGCACAAGAGAGACATGGAGCCCTTGTGACAGGTCTAGCAGAGGGCAATGAAGATGATGAAGGGACTGGAGTACCTGTCTTGCAAGGAAAGTCTGAGGGAACTGGACCTGTTCAGCTTGGGGAAAAGAGAACTGAGAGAAGAATTCACCAATGTGTATCAATATCTGAAAGAATGGTGTCAAGAGGATGTTTCCAGACTCTTCTTGGTGGTGGCAAGCAAAAGGATGAGAGGAAAGAGAGAGTAGCTGGTGCACAAGAAGTTCCACCTGAATAGGAGGAAGAACTTCTTTACTGTGTGGGTGACTGAGCACTGGAACAGATTGTCCAGAGAGTGTGTGGAGTCTTCCCTGCTGGAGATACTCAGGAGCCATCTGGACACAGTGCTGTGCCATGTGTTCTAGGATGACCTTGCCTAAGTAGGGAGGTTGAACAAGATGACTGTGGTCCCTTTCAGTCTCACCCATTTTGTGATTCTGTGTTTCCTAAGGAAAAACAAACAAAAATAATGCTTAAGTCACACCTGCCACAACAATAGTAATAATTAAAAATAAAACCAACTCAAAAAAACTCAGTATTGGCATAAAATAAGACTTCAAGTGCTTTGGAAGGAACAGAACTTAGGGCCATGCTATTAATTTTCAGAGAGATAAAAAGGACTAATTGCTAAGTGACAACCATCTGATAGGAACAGACTTAATGATGTATGTGTTCAGAGTGCAGAATGGGAGCTGATGTGAGGTGCTTGTAGGGCATATCTTGTATAGAGAATTGGGCAAAGGAAGCTCAGTGTTGATCTTAAACTTTAGATACACAAGTTTTCCATCTGTGAAGGGGATAGGAGAACCTTCATGTCTCACCAGAGAGAGCATGATAATGAAAACCATGTATAAGCACAATGAAAATAGGAGCCATATATAAGGACTTAATGGGCTGAAAAATGATGTTGTGCGACCCAAAGCACAGTAAATATTTTAAATATTGCTGGTGTGAATATATATTTTCATGCCTCTTCAGCTGTTTTGTAATCAAATTAGAAAACAGAGTCAATAAAATTTTGGCATGATAACATTTTGAATAGACAACAGAAAATGAGTTTTCCCCTAGAAGCTCATTGAGTCAGCCTGTTTTCAGAACCCTTGTTAACCAAAGACATAAGTAATACAGTAAAACACAACCAACAAGCCCAAACACAACATTCTCCTCTTTGATCTATGCTACACATCTTTTATGTGCCATTTGAATATCAATCTACAACACACCTTTCTCCTATTTGCTCTAGAATATGCAATGTACTGTGATTTGTGATGTTGATCAAAGGAGTGACTTGATTGGGCTGATTAAAGTAGGAAAGGAGACCCATGTGTTTCTCTTTTTCAAAGGTGCATACCAGGGACAGAAATGAATGAGAACTATGTTAGGAGCTGAGGAAGCATCATACCACCTCCCCCTCCTTGGTCTGCAGGACTGTGAGCACAAAAAGGGTTCAAGAAAGAGCATGCACATCTTAAAACATTCAATTCCATTTTCAAATGCAGAAAAAGCTTTGCCACATGGATCATAGTGAAGGCAGGAGGACTGGACTGGTACCTCCAGGTAGAAATGACAAATCACAATATGCTGTGACAAATCACAGCATATTCCAGGAAGCTAGAACTATTGCAGAAAGCTTTGGCTTTTCACATCTCCTGTGGTTTTTTTTCTAGAGTTTTTGGAAGGAGATTATTTTTTGTTTGCTTTTTTGTTTGTTTGTTTCTTCATTTGGTTGATTGGCTCGTTGGTTTGCTGGGTTTGGGTTTTTTTTTTTATGTTTCTTTACATTGCTGCCTACCATTTGTTGTGTGGTATCTTCATGTGAGATTTAGTCTTCAGGACACAGGAAGTGTTCAGGAAATTTTCCTTGATCTTCTACATCTCAGGGAGCTCCTTAGCATTTTAATCTCTATTATTTCTCACAGCAGCTGCTGAGGTTTTTAGAAGATAAAAGTGACCTTCCCCATCTCTGAAAGACAAAATCTATTGAAAGAAATCTGTGTAGGCATCTCACATACTAGCTCCTCACAGTCATTTCTACCAATCAATTTTAGCACTCTTTTTTGTGTGTGTGTGTGCATTTTTTTTTTGTTTTGTTTTTTGTTTGTTTGCTTGTTTGGGTTTATTTTATTTTTTAAGGAAATGTGAGCTAATTCAATTCAGTGGTGGACACAACAGTCATAGTGAGAACTATCAGTAATCAGCTTTGTGTATGTATTCAGGGAATACAGCTTAGGCATTCTGGGCTTTTTTATGGTACGATTCCCACAAGATGAAGCCAGTCTAACAGGCTCTTGCGTAACTTTAAAGACAGTCCTTGAAATTCAGATGCCATATTAGGGGCAGAAAGACTGAAAGAAATACTGCTGGTCAGAGCAACACTGAAAATGGAGCAAGCATATTGGGGAAAAAAATTCCTCTCCATGGATGGGCCTACAGGCTTGTGTTCATATGTTATTTTCAAGGTGTTCTTCAGTGGCTCCTCTCCCTAGCATGTACTTAACATTTTCTTTGCATGAAAATGAGGGAATCTGGGTATGGGTGAGACTTAATGAAGCTCACAGTTGCATACAGATTATTGAGATGTAACATAGAAAATATAGACATAAATGAATTTTTCTATCATCTAGATTAAAATCGCTCAATTTATTCTCATAATATACTCTAGATCTAATTTTGCCCTATTAAAGCATAGATTAACAATTTTCAGGCACTTTAGGAAAAAATTCTAAAATTGTATTTTAATTGAGATTTTTCTTGCTAAGTACTATGTTATTAGTAGATTATAGACTTGACAAACCCAAATGTCTGGATCAGACATTTTGCTAATACATTAGATAAAAAACTACCTGAGTATAAACAGGTCATAATTTGCAGGTTTTGATTAACAGCATGGCTTTGCATAACAGATATACTTTTTAGAGTGCTGTGTGCAAATTTAGCTGACACAAAAAACACAGTTAATTTGTTTATTTAATGACATGTATTAACCAAAAGGAATTTCACCTGGTTTTAGATTTTGAGAACATGTTGGAATTTTTCCTGAAACTTATAGAATTTTTTTTTCAATTAAATGTGAATCTTTTTAATAAATGTTGAGAAGAGCATGGCATTTGGAGACTGCTGAACATCTTGAGACATAAGCAAAGCAGAGAGTAGCCCTCTTGATTCCACAAAATATTCTGAAAGGTGAATTCTCATAGTAACATGACCATTGTGTACCTACCCATTAAATGCTTACTATCATAATGCAAATCTGGCTTTTGGAATGGGATGAAAAAATCACAAGTATAGCTAGACCCTTTTCTGCCACTCACTACTTTTTTTTCTTTCTTTTTTTTTTTTTTTTTCTTGAGTGGCATCCATTTTCTCTCACCAGCCAGCAGAGTTTCATTTCAGGTTAATATATTCTGTTTCCAGTTTTCTTCTCCAGCCCCATTATCTAATGGAACAGTCTTTTGGAAATTCAGCAGAGACAATATTCCACAGCATGAGGCACCCACTTTTAAAATCAGATGGCTTGGAAAGCTCACTCATCCGAGCACACTAATTGGTTGAACACTCTTGAGTGCTTTATCACATTATTTTCAAGGACTGCCCTAAATACTAGGAAGCAAGCTATGGTTCCGGAGACTAGTGCCAGAAAGCTGAATGTTAATTATTGCTAGTCTACATTAGTATAGTGGCTGATTATCTGTAGCAAATTTCAGAAATAGACTATTGAAAGAGCTAATTAAAATCCAATTATTTGTATTATGAATTTCCGATAAATTCAGTACAAAGGTTGATCATACATTCTTTTATATTTGTTCAGAATAGCATGGAAAATTATCAGTTTGCTAGAAAGATTTTACCAGTGCAATAGAAAAGATTGTGGTAATGAAATAACATAGGATGAGAGAAAGAAACAATAGGCATTAATTTGATTTCTGTGAAAGCAGAAATTTCAGAGCAAGTTTTCTTCTTGCTGAAAGATCCAACTTTCCTGCAGGTTGACTTCTTCTGACAAAAGCAACCTAAATATATTTTCAAATGTCTTCCTTTTAAATTGAATGTGACCTCTTTACCAAATTATTACTGCAAATTACTATACATGTATTGCTATGTATTTTCAAGAATCTGAGACTGTTTGTTAATTTTGAATATGTGTATGACCTAAGCTTGATTACCCAGTCGTATTGTAATTGCTATTATTATTTTATTTTGTTTTATTTTTTATTCTATTTTATTTCAGTTCTTAAACTGCTGTTCTTTCAACCCATGGGTTTTACTTTTTTTTTTCCAATTGTCCTCCCCATCCCACCTGGGGAGTGTGTGAGTAAGCAACTGCACAGTTTTTAGTTGCCATCTAGGACTAAATCATGACAGACACAAACCCAGTTCATTTGTATTTGTCAGTCACCTCCAACCAAAGCAGGCTACTCTAAGGAATCAGATGAGGAAAAAGAAACACATCACAAATCTAATGGCTCTAATGAAGTATCTCCAAACAGAGTTGAGGCATCTCATTTGAGGGTTTTACCACTGAGAACTTTGGAAATTAATTGCAAGACAGTCTTGAATGCTACTGGTTATCCAAAAAGAGAAATGTATTTGATATTGTTTTACCTCATTAAAAACATAATCTTGCAGCCAAATCCTACATACATTTTTATGATTTAGCTATCATGTCATATCTAGGGCTCTGTGCTATCCAAGTACCTTAGACTATTGCCTAGTTCATTAAGCAAACAGGCAAGACACCTTCAAAAATGTTATTTTTTATCATTAAACATTGTTCTGCAGAAAAAAAAAGTCTTTAAAGACACTGGTTTTGGTAACATATTCAAGGGAAAACTCCTTTGCAGTTCAGCATATAATCTCCAGTCTGTTCCCAGGGGAAAGAAGAAAACTTGTATGAAAAAGAGGAGCATTTTGATCATAAATGGAGTCATCATTACGATTTAATTATTTTTTTTTGTAAATATTCTGAAGGCTTTACTATCATGCTGATGTGATATGCACAAAACTTATGAATCTTCAAAATCTTTGTAGTAAGGGAGGTCTCAATCTCAGACCCCCATTACCATTAATCCCATCAGGCCAAAGCAGCACTACAGGACCGAATGCCTCCCTACAAACTCTCATTTCAAAGGCCTGAATGGAAGTTCATGGAGTCAAGGGCAGGAGAGCTGCCAGGTTACCTGAGCAGGCTGACTTCCTCCTTTCAGTGGACCTCTGCCCAGTTTTACAGGAACAACAATTTACTCTCTCTGTTGTGCTCTCTGGAAGATTGCTTTAGCAATCTCTGCTTTAGCAGAGAAAGGCTCCGGGTGACTCTCATGCCCTCGGTGCTAACAGCATGTACCCACATTCGGAAAATCAGCAGTGAAACTTTCTTGAGGCAGTGTTATTCTGCCTCTGAAAGTATTTCTCATTATGATGGTAATCCAATTGACAGTACCAGAACTTCTTTTATTTGTTCCTTTATTTTTTCTAGAAATTAATCAATATATCTTTTAATGCTAGGCCTAATGAGTTTATCAATGACAAGGACTCTTCTATGATCCTCAGGCACTTTCTCTGCAGTGCTATCAAGTATAGTTAAAATGCAAATCTAATGATAGGGACATCAGAGTATGGCCTTTGCTGTTTGAGAAGTGGGATTGAGAAGACCAGCAAGTTACTCAGAAGTGAGCATAATTCCTACATGGCAGCACTGAGAATATTACGCTGCACATCTGTCCAATAGGGGACTTGATAATTACAAACACTGGTTTGTTACAGATATGTAAAAAAGAACCAGATATGGTTCATGAGATCACACAGAAATTTGTTTGTAATGTTGACCTGAATCAAATCCTTAAGTTTTAGTGAACAAAACTCATGAACTTTATAGAATTCTAAACATTTCTACAGTTTGAAGAATAGCTTAAAGACAAGTTTTTGTTACTGGGGAATCGGGCACTTCATAAGTAAACATTCACTATTATGTTGAAAACCAGAATTTAGTATCATGGTTTCTACATACTTGATGTTCTCTGAGTCATTCAGGAGGCCTGGTTGTATTTTCAACAGTTATGTATGATGTTTCATTTATTAACTGGTGATATTTACTGCATGATATCTATGTCATATTAGTGACTCTTAGAGATTTAAATTTCTTTGTGGTTAAAAATGTAAAGGACTTTTGAAAATAGAATTTAACCTTCTAAATTGGTGTCACCTGCAATGATAAGAATAACACACAAATTTATAATAAAGATACATTTATTTATACATTTATAGAAGCTATACAGTGGTGAATTGCCCTATATGCCCTCAGCATACTGATGACTATTGTGCAAGTGGGTGGTTTATCCATAAAATCAGTCTGTTGGGCCAAATCAGTCACTCAATAGATTAGACAGTCACCCACTACCTTCAGGGGAGGGTTTAGTGGTCTAAACGGGGCAAAAGCATCCGTGCTTTTGTGTCAAGTACTGTGCAAGCACAAACTAGCATCATACAGATGGAGAGTATAAGACAGAAGTTAGGATAGAAGTGTGTTACATAAATGAAAAAGTGAAATACCTTTTATATAGTTCCCTCTTTCCTTATGCAAATACAGAGTTTACTTTCTGAGTAGACCCTATCCAACACCAGCTGAGATACTTTGGAACTCTTGTTGACTTAGTTGATAAAGCCACAGTATGGTGCTGCCTTTCATGAGATAAAATCAATGTATATACTGTAACTAACACATTTTCAACCAGAACAGATTTCTTTTATGGATAAATTACTATGATGAATAATAGAATACAATTGCTCAGAGGTTTTTCGATGCTTCTTTATTGCATTTTTTGATGCCTTCTTTTTTGTAACTTTCTCTAGCTTCCTCTTCACCCAGTCACCAAGTTTTCCTGTATCTCATTCTGCTACTACAATTATTTATTACCAGTTATTTTAAGACAGTATTATTAAATTCCTATAGGTAATTTTATTCAGTGATAATATTATCTCTGCTAACTCCATCTTTTCTTAATCCTTCACGAAAATGCTTGTTTCACAGTCATCCTCCATCTTTCTAGATCTTTTATAAGTTTCTCCCAATGTAGCAATATTATTTTCTTGCAGTGAAACTGTCAAAACCTGAGGAGAGCAAGTGTATTTCAACCACATCACTACTAAATACAGAGATAAGATTTCTAGTTCTGATACCTTTTCTTGGAAATGAACTGGTATAACAAAAACTTGCAATTTTTTTTAAATTAACCACATTGATTTGCTGATCTTTTTTATTAACTGAGTCCAGATTGAACAGTTCCATTTTGTTTTCATGAACAAAATCAGACTGAAAGGCCCATCACTAAGCAAATAATTTCACTTCCCAGTTATTGTAACAATGTTGTTTTTCTTCCAAATATTTGGAGTTGGCTTTTTTCAAAGACCTAATGAAAAATCAACTCCTATAATTATCAAAGTTCTGGGCCAGGTCTGTAAGGAATTTTAAGACTACTATTATACTATATTATAATTCCATGCTAAGTGAGAAAATGTCTCTCTCCAGAGTTTCAGGTCATTATTCTTAAGAATTGTAAACTGTTTTTTTCTTGTGTGACTCATATTGACTTAAATGCTATCATCAGACAAGAAGATAAATTCTTGCAATAAATTTATTGCAAAATTCTAGAAAAATAATTGCTTAGTGGAAAGTCATCTCTTTCAAGCTGCTTTCTCAAATTTACTGCCTAAAGTAGTGATGTTAATGCCACGAGAATTATGAAAATGACTGCATATTTCAATACATGAAGCACTTAGTCACAGAAAGAAGTGAAAATTTATCTGTTAAAAAGCAATAAAAATCTCAAATATACATTTTAGGAAAGAAAAGAAAATCAAAATTGAGATGTTAACTCATGTATTTAATAAAATTCAACACTAAACTGTTTAACACAACATATTCACAGTCATTAACAATTGCCACAGAAACATAAGCCTTCCTAGTTTATTGCCATCTAAAAAGAAAATATTTCAGGCTAAAGCTAGAGTTTCTTAGCCAAAGTTGAGGCAGATAGGATCATCTGTACATCGCATTTTTAGCAACACTGAAAAGCTTTGTCTGGTTAGAAAATGTCTCTCAGAAGTTACAACACGATCACTTCTAACTGAGTATGTTGAAGTTAAGGAATGTGTTTATTAAAAATATTTTATAGAGTGTTTATCATGCCATAAAACTACACCATGGAGTATGCATGGTATACAATACTCTGAAGATCTCAGCAAGTCCTCAGATATAAACACAATGAAGATGCTCTTGAAATCCAGCCCTGGTAACCTTACAGTGGTGCATTAAGATTTCTAAGTGATCTTGACATGGTCTCCCTCTGATACTCTTAAATATTGGGAAAGTTTTTCTAATGGGTCACACAGAAGAACTCCCTAGATATTAAGACCATGAAAATTAGCTTACTTCACCAAGTATGACATGTTTGTTTGGTTCCTGAATCAGTAGTTGTCATGTCCAAAATTTAAAAGGTTTTCTTTTGGGTCACATGAGACCCTATGGTAGGGACTTAAAAATTGCCTGTGTATAACTCTCATTTATAGAAATAAGTATATGCAGCATAGTAGAATGAAATCTTCTAAGGAATATGACTATTGTACAAGCCTGTTTTCTTCTAAATCAACAATCATTGCTTAACAATTTTTAAATATTAAATCAGAATGCAGAAAAGAATGGGAGGATCTGGACAAAATAGCAAATAAAAATAATCAATAATTCAAGCTGAGAACTTGACACTCATAGTCTATCCCTTTAAGAAAAGTTCCTTCAGCTTTGGAAAATTCAATTATGATGCAAGTTCACACAAGTATCTGAGTATGAAAATATGTAGATATGTACCCACTGGGATTTTCAAGAGGAGTTAAGTGTGTAGAGGTTCTTTCAAGTAACAACAGCAGCATTTTTCCAAGGCAAGCATATTTTTATGAAATTTATCTCTAATTGTTCAAGTGTCTTACGAAGCTGAGCAAAGCTACAACTAAAGCTGAGTGAAAATTAACTCAAAAAGCATTAAAAGCTTTTTTTTTGAGTGGATCAGTAAGTAGGCTCAGCTGAAAACACTTTAGCTCTCATTCTGCTCATATATTAACTCCTTTCCTTATGGTGTAATGCACTGTTACATGCTGCTGTTCTCATGGTGCTTTGTTGCCTTTCATACAAAATGAGCAAAATCAAATTCCTAGAAGATTTCAAAGAACCATTTTTTTTTAGTTTCTGGTCTTCAGTGGACTTTGGTTAATTAACTAAAAATGAATAAATTATTCCTGTGGGTGTTATCCTTGAAACAGAGTGAAAGATTTCAGTCAATGTGATATTTCTTGTTCACCTGAGAGAAACAGAGGTATAGTTAAAATGGTTATTCTGCTTGATAAGGTTTTTGATTTTTAATTTTTAATTTTTTTTAATAAATGACCAGTTTTAGTCCAGGGACAGATCTATATTCAAATTGTGACAGAGCTTAATTTCAAATTTTTCCCTCTCTCCTTTTTCTTCATCCCTCTTCCTTTTGTGATTAAGTATTCCTATTGGATGCTGTGTTCAGAAGTGAATGGAGTAGGGGTCATCATCTAACATCTGTAGAATATCAGGAACTTTTCAGAAACAATAGTTGAATGCATCTTCAGCAAACTTCTTACGTGCTTTGACAAGTGGGATTCGGCTCTTTCAAAAGGGCGGTAGGGCTGATTATTGTTGTCATGTCCATTAGATAGGTGTGCTAACAGATGCAACAAAATAATTCATGATCACTTTTAGGAGCTCAGAATAAGGCAGAAGCATGATCAACTTCTGAAAGTACCATGTCTATTGAATGCCTCAGCTGCCACACGCATTAGGACTTAGCATCACAGACAAGTCATCCCTTTGTTTGTCATTGTCATGACATGAATTGTAGATGTCCCAATATTCCTTTCCCTGTATTAATTTGGTATTAATTTGGATTACCACACTGTTAGAGTAATGGTAAAAATCAAGAAACAACCATCTTCAACTAAGTATCCTTTCAAGGAAAGCAGTGAAGTCAAGGTTACCTTGCTTTCTGCATAGAACTTGAGTGGGTGTTGGTGCACAAATGCACAGCCACTTGAAGTAGCTTCTTCAGCCTCAACACCTGAACCTCCCTGATTTTTATACAGTAGATGAAAGGTCACTGGGCTAGAGTTAGAGCTCTCTCTTAATGGAGCTACTATATAGTGTATATGTATATATATATATATAGTATATCTGCATGTATGTTATATAAAGTATAGATACATAGCATTATATATTATCATAAATATATCAAATTGAATTCAGTGGCTAAGGAGGATGTGATCTTAAAGGAGTGATTAATCTTCATTTAATTGGAGATCTAATTTAATTTAATTATTTAATTTTGTCCTAGAATAATCCTATGGGAACAGGTTCTCCAAGGAAGAAGGGTCCAAGAGAGTATGTTGATATCCAAGAGTCACTTCCTTTAGGCTCAAGAATGTTGAATCCTGATGAGCAAGAACTCAAGCAAAGGGGACAAGATGAATAAAGAACTCCTGTCATTACCCAGGCATAAGCAAAGAGCACACAGGAGATGGAAGCAGGGTCAGGCCACTTGGAAGGAATACAGAGAGGCTGTCAGACTACGTAGAAATGAGGCAACAAAGGCCAAGGCCCCTCTGGATTTAAATTGGGCCAAGGATGTCAAGGACAAGAATACATCAATAACAAGAGGAAAACAAAGGATTTCATGGACCCATTACTAAAGGGAGGGGTACCCTGGTGAACGAGGATGTAGGGAAGGCAGATTTATGGAACGACCTTCTTTCCATTGTTCTTCATGGACAATACCAGCTTTCAGGAAACTGACCCAGACAACCAGGGTAAAGGAATGTCAGAAGGGAGATTGCCTTGGTCCAGGAGGATTGGATTAGAGAACACCTAGCACAACCTGATATCCACAAGTCTGTGGGCCCTGATGAGATGCATCCACAAGTGTTGAGAGAGTTGGTAGACTGAGGCCACATGATCATCTTTGAAAGGTTGTGGCAGTCAACCTTTCAAAGGTTGACTGAGGAAAGGAAGAGGTGCCTGAGGAAAGGAAGAATGCAATTGTCACCCTGGTTGTCAAAAAGAGCAAGGAGAAGGACCCAGAAAATTACTGTCAATGAGCCTCACCTCAATCCCTGGAAACATGATGGAGTGCCTCATTCTGGAGGCTGTCTCTAGCCACTTGAAGAACAAGGAGGTGATCAGGAGCAGTCAGGATGTATTCACTAAATTTAAATCATGCTTAATGAATGTGATTTACTTCTACACTGAAACAACTACCTTGGTGGATGAATAGAGAGCAGTGGATACTGTCTGCCTTTACTTCAGCAATGCTGTCTCTCTCAATATCCTGACTCATGAGGTGTGGACTGACTGAGTGGTCAGTGGAGTGAATTAAGAATTAACTGGAAGAACAGCTGATTCCAGAGGGTCACAATCAGTGGCACAGGGCCCAGTTGGAGGCCTGTCAATAGTGATGTCCCACAATGCTCCTTACTGGGTATGGTATTGAAAACTTGATTTCAATGAATATCAATGACTTGGACAAAGGGACAGATGCATCCTTGGAGAGTTTGCTGATGACACAAAGCTGGGAGGAGTGGCTGATAGGCCAGAGGGCTGTGCAGCCCTTCAGAAGCACCTCAACAGGGTGGAGAGAGGGCAAAGAACTGTTTGAAGTCCAGCAAGCACAAATGCAGGATTCCACCCCTTGGGAAGAATAACCCCAGGCACCAGGACAGAATGCAGGCTGACCTGCTGGGAAGCAGATCTGCAAAGAAGGACCTGGAGGTCCTGGTGGACAACAAGCTGAGCCAGCAGTGTGTCCTGGTGGCCAAGAAGCCCAATGGCATCCTGGATACTTTAGGAAGAGCATTTCCAGCAGGTTGAGGGAGGTGATCCTGCCCCTCTGCTCAGCCCTGGTGAGGCCTCATCTGGAGAGCTGTGTCCAGTGTTGGGCTCCTCAGCACAAGAGAGACATGGAGCCCTTGTGACAGGTCTAGCAGAGGGCAATGAAGATGATGAAGGGACTGGAGTACCTGTCTTGCAAGGAAAGTCTGAGGGAACTGGACCTGTTCAGCTTGGGGAAAAGAGAACTGAGAGAAGAATTCACCAATGTGTATCAATATCTGAAAGAATGGTGTCAAGAGGATGTTTCCAGACTCTTCTTGGTGGTGGCAAGCAAAAGGATGAGAGGAAACAGAGAGTAGCTGGTGCACAAGAAGTTCCACCTGAATAGGAGGAAGAACTTCTTTACTGTGTGGGTGACTGAGCACTGGAACAGATTGTCCAGAGAGTGTGTGGAGTCTTCCCTGCTGGAGATACTCAGGAGCCATCTGGACACAGTGCTGTGCCATGTGTTCTAGGATGACCCTGCCTAGGGGTCATCCTGCTTAGGAGGGAAGTTGAACCAGATGACCCTGTGGTCCCTTCCAACCTTCCCCATTCTTTGATTTTGTGATTCTCTAACTGCCTAAAAGTTAATTATCTGATATACAACACTTATAGCTCTCCCTACAGTCTTTGGAGAAATTAGGGCGTCTCCTGAAAGGCACTGCTTGTATTTTAGCCACCAGTTTTAGGACTGAATGAGCATCTCTTACTATCTCCTTCTCTGGACTGGTGTGAATACCAGAACTAATTCAGACTAGGCTCCTATATATATATGTTTAAAAACAGGGGGCATAACTGCACTGAATGGCTTGAGCAGCGAAGGGTCATGCCCAAATAACTAAGCTATTCATACATGATGAACAACACTTTCTGCAATACAGATCCCTGGAGTAGGCTGCCCAGAGATGCTGAGAATGCCCCATCCCTGGAAGTGTTCCTGGTGAGGCTACATGGCACCCAGTGGAGGGTGTTGCTGCCCATGGGAAGCGGGTTGTAACTTCAAGGTCCCTTCCAATGCTGAACATTCTATGATTCAACAATAAACAAACAAACAAATTGCAAAGACCTTACTGCTACTATTACTGTCCCAGGTTCCTCTAAGCCTGGTATTCTTTTCCCTTGGTGGAGGAATGCTCCAGATAGGTGAAACACAAATATTTTGTACATAATTGTGTCACATGATGTATAATTTTCTTAAAAAACATGGCTGATAATTATTTCATACTTCGCAGTATGAATAAAACCACAGGTAACTATCCCAGTGTAGTCTATACCAGACTAAGCTTCAAAGCTGATCTTTTTAAGAGAACTTTTTTTCCCCCTGCACAGTTTTCCAGTGGAATAGCCTGCAGCACTAATTTTCTTGAGTGAATTGTATTCCATGGAGATATATTTCTGTAAATCACTTTTTCCTTCCTCTTTAAGGAAAATCAATTTTTCTTCAAGGCTAGATTAATAAGCTATACCTGTTATAATGAATCCCCTTTACTGTTTCCCTCAGGGGCTTGAACACCTTCTAGAATGGTGTAAATTAAAGTGAGCCCAGATACTTTCCTGTGCTTTCCATCTCCTACTGTTTTCTTCATTTTCCCTTTGCTTTCTCCTATCCACTTGTTCAATTTCTCTTACTACGAACTTCAGATGTCCTCCTGTTTTGCCACTGTGCCTGCATTTGTAGCTCTCTGAATATCAACAAGCAGAAAAGAACAAAAATCAAAGAATGGACTTTACCCAGGTGCAAATGCAAAATATATTTGTCCTCTATTCTTTCCAATTCTGCTTTAGGAGTGTAGACTCATTCAATTATTAAAGTCTAAGATATACAGTTTTATATCTCTTTTGATTATCATTCCACTATGCTAAGTTTTGGTATTGGATGTTTGACTGTGATGCTTGCAGAAGATTCTTTAAGATTATTCTGCACAGAAAAACTTTATTTTTTTCAGATTTGCAAGGTCTTTCACCTCAGTCGGGGCAATCCCATAGACAAGCACAGGTTGAAAGAAATAATAATAAAACATTATTTTCCCTGTCTCCTTTTGAAAATTTTTATCAAACAGTCAGGTAAAATTTGAACTTTACAAAAAAAAAGGATTAAACAAGAAAACCTTTGATGAAAGCAATTTTAATAGATTTCCTAGCTTTGTACTTTTCTCTTTTCCTTAGCAATCATTTCTTGATTGTCACATGTAACCATAAACTTAATGTGATCCTATTGACCTAAGTGTGCACAAAGATCAAATGCCATTTCTGGAACGGGATGTTTCTTCACCTATATAGGGATGTCTCTCTAATGTAATATTCATTCTGTTATTAAGTGGTAGCATTCCTCTTCCAAAACCAAGAGTAGAGGGTATTTTTGTGCTCTTGTACCTTAATTTTGAGAGCCTGTTTAAGAAATGTTTATGGTACGGCTGAGAAACCACTCAGTACTGGAATCAGTCATAGGAAACATGGCTGTAAGGGATCTCAAGAGCTTGCTTATTCCAGCCTGTTCTCAGGTGAAGCCCTAACCCATTTCTTACAGACAACTGCCTAATCAGTCTGTAAGTTGTCTTAAAGACCTCCAGTGATAAACATCCCACATTCAGGTAGTCTACTCTGATGCTGAACTGTCCTTGCGCTTAGAAGATATTTTCTTATGCTTAAGAACGATTTACTTTGCTCTTATTTGCACCCAATGCTTATTGCTCTAATTACAACACACAGGGAGAATGGTGCATGCCCTTCTTCTCCATAGCCTGCCTCTTTCTTTCATAGAAGGGAGAATATTACTTGTTCTTTGTAAGTAATTAGCAGCTCAAATGATGATGAGGTAGGAAATGTCTGGCTTTGCATAATAGAATAGCTTTTGAGCATATACTTACAATGCCCTCTACTGGGTTGGAATGTGAGATTTAACAGAGTGCTCATACCTGGTTAATTGCTAGTCCTTTCTATAAATATATATGTTTATATAAATAAGATGCACAAACTACTGCAGACTGTTCTATGAATGATCTTGGTCAATAGTAGACAACATGTTATTTCTCTTCTGAATTTTTCCATAATCTTGTGTAAAGATGCATCTGAAATGATAAGTTCATAATTTATCTTTGTTACCCTCAAAGTAGTGTAAACATGTTGAGAATCAAAACTACAAAGGAACTTCTTCCATTGAAACTTGTTAAAATGTGATTGATTGAGGCCTGTTTTTGAAACCACTTCTTACAGTGGTGAAAAACAGAGCTGAAGAAAATGTTAAGAATATAAGTGGTGAAATGCATTGCCAGTAGCTGGGCCTTTATTTGGAGCAAGAGGAGAATCATTCTGCTAAGAGGACTGGCATCTCCTCTTTCCATTTTACTGCAAAATAAAATGACTTGCTTAAAACTGACATCAGCTGATGTCTCGACCTGCGGAAAACTGGCTCCAGGCTGAAGCATATTTCTGCATTTGAACAAAGTCACTCCCACAGTAATGACATTTTTATTTCACACAGTGACCCAAATGGATTGGTACTTTTTGTTGTTGTTCCAAAGAGGCTTTAATTGATTAGTTTGCTGGAGGCCTGATGGAAAACTAGTGACAGAATACTCTCAATGAAATAAGTACAGCCTTTAAAAATGAGGGTTTTTATAAATGTCTTCTGAAATACATCCTAAACTGGTAGAGAACTTAATAGCAATTAAATTTGGAAATGTGCATGAAGTCTTTTATGTTTACCTTCTGTGAAAAAATTACTATTTCCTGGGCAGGAAAGTTTCAGGATATTTAATTTAAAGTAATTTTTGGTGGGTCTATAAAAATAGTTTCATTTTACCACACGGAAATGCAGTTCATTGCTTTTACTGGTTATTTTATGAAAAGATAAATGTTTTCATTAAGTCTCATGGCTCAGTAGAAGAAAGATCTCCACTACCTCCATCAACTGCACCTGTGCAAAGCTGCAGAACTGACATAGGAATCTCTGGGGACATAATTCACATGGGACAGTTTTTATTGCTGGTGACAATGTGCGAAGTGGAAATAATCAAGCCTGTACCTTAGCTCTCAGGCTGAGTGTTCAGGGCTGACAGCTGTCAGGGACATCTTGAGCATATAGGCCTGTGAAGTAATTGAGCCTCAGCAATCTTCAACATCTTACCAAGCTGCTTTTTGAAATTCCACTGCATTCAGAATGATACAAGAGCTGGAATTTCCTCTGGGATTTTCTCTGAGCAAATTCCAAAGATTAACAGACCATGCATTTGATCTATGTTTCCAGACTCTGTATGTATTTTCTTTTCTATAATTCAGTTCATTATATTTTATGCAGCATGTAGCAGACTTATACTCAGGAAGATATGTTATCATAATACCACAGTTTCTCCCTGCAACATATTTCAAGAGAAAATGGAAAATTCCATAATAAGAAAGGCAGAAATATACTTCTGCAGACTATAAACAATTCTCAAACAGTGACACTGTTGACACTGTTGATGCATAGCCTGAAAATTTCCAAATAAGTTACAGAGAATGGATTTGTTAATCTTACTTGCTGTCTGTTTCTTAAGCCTTTTGACTTTACCCTTGAGTGAAACCTGACTGGATACTGAGTCCAGAAAGTGGGGATTTGAGGGAAGGAGTGATTTGCTCTCATATTCCAAGGAAAGCATGAGTCTGCAAAACTTCTCTGCACTTCCCAGTTATCTGGACAGGCAAAAAGAAGGTGAAGCTAGAGGGACTTGGATGTTTGTGCTCTTTCTCTAGAAGCAGGGAGCCAGGCTGTGAGTTGTCATGGTTTTGCCCACAGCACAGGATGAAGTGCTGCATCCTGAGCCCACTGAGGGAATTGGTGCTGCCCTTTGCCTTTTCAGGAGCAATGGGATGACACTGTGCATTCACTTGAGCTCCCCTTTCCTTAGTCCTTCTAAATCACTGCCAGCTCTTTCCCCTCACATGATTAAGTGGGTATGAAGTTTGCCTAAATTCTATTCATGAACATCGCTGACCTGAATATCCAGCTCACAGCAAAGGGAGGCTTTTCCATGTGACTGACTTTGTCTGGGTACAACTCTGAGCAAGGCACTTTTGGGGGATGAAGGACTAAGGGCAATTCCCATAGCATCACACCTCTCCAGGCAACACTTTTTTTCAGCACAGGCATTTTTAGTATGAAATTGGTTTGTTTGGGTTCTTTGAACCAACTGTTTCAGTGGCTGCTGCCTGAGTTAAAATACTTTTCTGTCACTGAAGAAAAAATCTATTTATCTGAGAAATTTCAGGTTATTGGATGTTATCAGCAAAGACCTGAAAAATGCAGCAGCACTTTGTTCCTTTATTATGTCTGAGCAGAACGAAATTCATTGTTTCACTTACTTGCACTTCTAGGCATCAGCACAAGAAGGCACTAAAACACTACAGTTCTTCATCCATCAGTCTAACAGGCGTTTGCTACTGCTATTCTTCTGGACAGACACACTGCACAAGCTAACAGCAAAGAATAAAGTGTTGTTTAAGCTATTATTCAGTGCATCATGCGTTTAGTTCTCATTTACATTTGTGCAAGCATCCCTCAGTGTGCTGCTGTGTTTGGGAGTGCAGGTTTTCCATGCAGATCGATGAGAAAAGCCCAGCTGCAGGCAGCTGGCCCTGGGCCACCTTCCCTGGTGAAATAGACAAGTAGTTGGATAATCTGATCAAAAGGAAAAAACATCTATGGCCATGAAAATCGAAGCAATGGTATGGAGCCTGGAAAAGAACACAACAGAGTGATTCTTTTATTGTATATTTTTAGAATTAAATACACTGAAGAAAGTGAGGCAAAAAAGAAGCAGTGTATTTCAACCTCACATTTACAGGATAATTTTGGATTTCTATATACATAAACAGTAGGAGAATATGGCCTTGAGATACTAATTTATCCAGCAAGAACATTTTTGGTCAAAGTCTTACACTGTTATTCTCCCCATAAATCAAGAAGGGGCACAGCAAGATGAAGCAAAGCAATCTACCTGGATGAGCTTAAGGGGATGAAACCAGTGATAGCATTTGATTTCCTATTGCATTTACTTAACTCTGAGGTATATGGGATGCAGAACAGTGGGGAAAGAGTGGTTCTGTATTGTTTTGATGGCCACAATTTCTAAGTGCTAGCACTTCAAAGGGCAGCAGGTGCTAATGAGATTCCCATCAAAGCAACCTAATTTATGCTGACAAGCTTGCAGAAAGTATCTCAGATATTTAAGCATAGGACAAGCACCTGCTAATTTTTTTCAGAATAAGGAGATATGTCAAATCTGACTTGGCCTCGATACCATGCTCGTGCTCAATGCATGTGGGGATGAAATTAATCTCTTTCTCTGACTAGTGCACTCAGTACAAGTGGCAAAAACTTTTGAAGGAAATTTGCTCACAGAGCTCTGACTTTGGAAACACAAGAAATTCTCTGAACATATTGGAAGTTTTTCAGATTAATGTTCTTTCTGCATCACCTCTTCAAGAAAAGGTGATGCACCACATGAACTTGACAGGGAAAATTTTTCAAAGAGATAGGAGGTCTCAGTTGTACTAAGTCCAGCATCACTCCAGAAAATGTGTAGCAGCATGAATTCTGCCAGAATAACTTATATGGGTAGGGAATTGGACAAGAAGAAATCCATAGTTACTTTCAAATATAAACTATTTTATAAATTTGAAAAGCTACATTGGATTCAGACATTATTTTTGTGCAGTCCTCTAAAAATCAGATATAAATGGTGTGTTTTTTTGAATAGCCTGTAAAATCAATTTTTCAATACAGGATGCTGAATGGGAATAAGGACAAGACCTCAAAGATTGGGAGAAGGAGGGGAAGGACAGAACCTACTTAAGTTGCCCAAGTCAATTTATTCTGTAAACTGCACTATCAGAAATCAAGCTGCAATTCTGATACTGGCTCAGAAACTATGATACTGAATCAGCCTGATCCACCCAGTCTTTTTTTCTGAAGGTTTCCAGTGTGTGCTGCTCAAGAAGACAGAAGACAATATGTTCCTCTTTCACTACAGAGAAATTTCCTCCCTGGGAATTTTTATCCAGATTGCAGACAATGACAGATTGATGCCAATTATCAATTACTAATTTTTGATCCTTGCATAAGATACCAAGAGTTTCTTTCTCAAAGTATTTTCTGTGTGGGATTTTTGTTCAATTTTTTTTCCTTTTTTTTTTTTTTTAATTTCGAACAGCCTAAAAACTTTTTTTCTCTTTCAAGGATTGTTTTGAAAGTTTTTAGTGTTTGGGTTTTTTAATGAATTGCCTTTAGGTTGTAGCAAAATCAGAGTTGCAGCGCCTTAGCTATAGAGCACTGGATTCCCAAAGCAAATTGCTTAATCTGTGTCTTTTAGATACCACTAGGTATGTACATGTTTTCTGGATGATGTGGGCCTGTCATATCTGCTGCTTTGCCTTCTGTTGAGTCAGAGAATAATCATAAGGAACATAGTGATAATATCTACAAAACTAGGCATGAATGGACATGTGACAACTTAATTTCTCATTCTAAAAGGAAGAATTTAAAAATACCTAGAGATGTACAAGATTATCATAAACGGGCATCAAAATATCAAGATCATTTGCATATATAAATCTATATAATTAAGATACATAATTTCAATTTTGATTTTCTTTGAAAATCAGTGGTGCCATCAGCATGGTGATATAATGCAAGTGATAGACTTAACTAAGCAATGTTGTATACCAAGCCCAAATACTAAGGTATAGAGTAGAAAAGGTAAATAGAATAAGGTATACAGAATGCTTGAAGGAACATATATTTCACACTAAACATATTTAAAACAATTCTTCACTGTTATCCACCCAAATATTTGATGCTTATGTATGTTTTAAGTGCTACAATTTGCATATTGGAGATTTTGAAAAAACCTCTCTTTGTAACTTTATTTTTTCGTTTCTAAAGTAACTCAGGACCTGAAAAGATGGCACAAAGTATTCACAGCAAAACTGTGTGAATCAGATGTGTAGAACAATTTTGAGCAGAAGAACACAAAAAATGCAGCTTCATTTGAAAGAGAATCTGTGACCCTCGTAACTTGCATGTGTTGTGCCTGCCATACTTGACCCACATAAATTTATAAAAGCTGTTGCATCAGGGGACTTAATTCTGATGAGAATCTGTAGTCTTGTACTGCACCATTAAATCTGATGGGAAAATTACTGCTCAAATCAATAGGAATAGAAATGAGAGTTCTGTAATTAGAATGGGTAAATGGATTAATGGATCTATTGAAAAAGACAAAAAAAAGAAGATTGAGGCTATGAAATATATTTTAATTGACAAGGACACATTTTGGACTTGAAAACTTAAATGCCTGATGAAGCTCTTGTTGGTGTTCAACAAATGCCAGCTTTTTTCTTAGTCAGACCAGCAACTGAGGAATACCCCCAACTTTCCCTCTCTAAAAACTCTAAAGCCCAGAAGGCTCTTAATAAATATATAACTAAAAATTATAAATATATAAGGATACAAACACTATAAAGAAAAATTACCATGTTTCATTGTGTTCTATGAATCTTTACCAGGAAATAAAATAACTTTTTATTTGTTTGTTTGTATTTTAATTCTGGTTTAGTTACCCACACAGGGCTATGGAGAAAAATACCTACAAAATAGAACTTCTTTGTGCTGTCTGGCTCTACACCTTCTCTGACAAATTGAATGTGTCACTTGGCTATGACTGGAGAGTTAATAAATTCCATCTTTTAGATGGATATTTCTTCACTTACTGACTGAGAAATAAAGCCTTTGTTGTAATTTGAGAGACTTCTGTCTTTAAGGGATAGGCCAAGTTTAAATCCATAGCATATCTTTATTGTTTTACAAGGTATTTGGTTTTTTATTCCCTTTAACTTTTATAAAGATCACTGGTGTTTCATGGAATATTAATCCAAATATTTCTGGGTGGGACATGCCTGGGCTCGTCTGACCCTTGCTGCTGGGCCAAAGGCGGCAGCTGTGGTGTTTCACCCCAGAGATACCTTTGGCTGGCTGGATGCTGCAGCTGGGCACTCGGAACAAATCCAGGCAGAGTAGAAACTCAGTTTACCTCTGGTGGAAAAGGTTCTGGCGACAGTGAAGAGAAAAAGGAGAGGATTCTATCGTGGAGTTTTAATGCAGAGTTTTATTCCAGGATGACAGACCTCCGAATCTTGTAACAGCTCCCAGCAGAATCCAGACCACATGGTCCTGTCTCCTTTTGAGCCTGGGGACAGGGGGAGGTGGCACACCTGGGGGTTTGGAATAGGTGAAACAGGAAACGGCATCACACTGCAACAGTGTTTGTATTGTCTTTGATTTCTATTTTTAAGTTCTGATTCTTCCCTTTCATCTCTGCAGCAAAAGGCAGTGCTTAAGCAGAGTCTCAGTAGCAGACTTCTGACAGGAAAAAAAAAGGCTTAAGATTTCATTGAATGACTACTGGGGAGCTTGCAAGTTCTTTAGTTCTTTTCTAAAAAAAACACAGCTTAAAAATGGAAGAGAAAAAGCAGAAGATTAAATTAAAATATGAAATTACATTTGTAGAAAAATTTGTTCTCAGCCTGAATTAAGTGTGAATTCCCTCCCTATAATAAATCAAGCAAATAAAATAACTGTATAGAGCCTGGAGAGGTGATAATTTAGAAACTTGAAACAAAAGAGTCTAACAAAATCAGGACCTGTCCAGACCAAAATTACTGAGAAGTATTTCAATTTCAGACATTAATCTTCAGAGACATGATTGCTCTACAAGATTAGCAAGCAGCTAAGGAGAAAATAATATCTCTAAGTGGATGGTCTGCTATAGTTTCTATAGCATTCAACAATGCACTGGATTCTTCAAAAAGAAAAGGAAGGTAACATGATTATTGTTGAAAGAAGCTTTATCTCATTAAATACAGCAGAGAGGATAATGGAGATTTGGGATGTCCAAGCCTCTCCACAAACTGATAAAACAATCAGATAAATCAATGTGATTTCCCAAAGCCCAGCCCTCAGACACAACTATCTGACAGAGTCAGAAGTCCCAGGTGTGTCTGTGCTGAGCTGATGGAGACTTTGCAGACAGTTGCAATATGTCAAAGCAGCCTTGCCAAGGCACATCACTTAAGAGTGCTGCTGTGTTGTATCTCTTACCTTTCTCTTTTAGTTGATAAAAAAAACCACCAAAATTTTTTTTTCTTCTAATAGTAATGAGATCTTTTTGTCCTGTGGTAGATGGAACAGGCTGTTGAGAGAAGTGGTGGAGCCCCCATCCCTGAAAGTATTTAAAAGGTGTGTAGGTGTCATACTTATAGACATGGCTTAAGCAGTGGGCTCAGCAGTGCTGGGTCAACAGTAGGACCAAGTGACCTTAGAGGTTTTTGATTCTAAATGATTCTATAATTCTGTGATTTCTGGGGGAAATATGTACGCTGGAAAGAGCTGAGCTCTAAACTTCCTGATATAAGAAAATTAGGGAAAATGCCAAATATACTCCTGGCCTAAAATTAACCTTTATTTTTTTCTTCTCAGTAAAAAAAGGTCAAAGGATCTTATCTGTGTCTAGCAATGGGAGAAAATATATACATACCAAAAAATAGAGATAAGAATTTAGAGTTGGATTAAATCACCCCTATTTATCTCTGGAATAGCAGATAATTTTCTGAATTGCAGACTTAGAATATCATTTGTATGAAAAAAGTCTAGATGCCACTGATACATCAAAGAATTAGATTTGAAAACCAGTGTCTCATTTAGTAAAGACTAATTTGGAGATATACAGTGATTTTAAAATGATCCTTTAGAGTATATAGAAAAAAAATTTAAAAAATCAAATATGTAAATGTTCATTTTTTGCAAATCTTTCTTTCACAGGGTTGGTGCTTAATTTTTTCCAGAGAGAAGCTCAGATTTTAAGAGCAAATAAAATGGCTGCATTGATACAAAATTAACTATGCTTGTCTCAGACTTAGGAGCATGGAATGGGGTCTAGGTTAATTTTTAAAACTCTATAAATGTGTTAATAAGCCCACTAGCCATAAAGAAAAAGAAAAGCTGAAGGAAGCAAAAGAGCATAACTTTCTGAGTAGCAGTTTTGAAAATTTGCAACTTTTTGATTGCTCAAAAGGCAAAATAAAGGTTTAGAAACAATTTAATGAGACGTGAAAAATAGTGCAGATGGAAAAATGATGCAGAAACATCTTAGGGAAAATCATCAAACAGGGAATAACAAGCACAGAAATAAAGATTTTTTTTTTTGTGATATCTTCTTTTAAAGCTGAATGTTTGAACATCTTGCTGGGAGTAGAGAAGAAAAATAACTCAAATTTTCAGGGTAACCCTAACCAATTTTCAAAAATGGAGGTGTTCCAGTGCTAGTAGCTGGGTAGCCTGTAATTAATTCAAGACTGATGATATGGAACATAAGAAAATAAAATTTCCTTATTTCTGAGTAAAGAAGAATAAATAGTAGGTTAAACAGAAAATCAAAATAAGAAATGATTAGCAAGAAGAATGACTTAGTGAAGCTCAGGTCCCTCATTCTGCTTCTGCAACTCTGTGAGTTTGGGTACGACAGCCAAATTTTCCAATGACGAGTTTGGAAGGGTTGCCTGAAGAAAACAACTTTGAGTGATTACTTGATATGTACTTTTTTAAAAAAAAGTGTATGCAATATAACTTTTGATGACCATTTTCAGGAAGAGGGGAAGAAGTAATTCAAAGGAGAGCCTTTGAATCTCTAAAAACACACATAATATCTCCTTCAAAATAGCATTGGTCTTTGCAATTCAGGTTTATATCACAGCTACTACCACCACAGACCATTTGGCAGTGAGGGTAGATGGGGTTAAATAAGGATGTTGGATTGCACTGATAACAATAACCACAGGGTAACAACTGCTAGCCACAAGAAAATTTGCTCAGGTTCTAATAAGTGGCTAGTTAACTTTGGTCTGTATTATGTGCAACATTCCCCCTTTACTTTCATCACTATTATGATAACTCTGTTTTGGAATACATTTTGGAATATATTTTTTTAGGAAGTGGCATTTTATTTTTTAAAAATTAAAATCTATAAAACTTGGAGTTTTGAAAAGGAAATGATGAATTTTCCCTGAGAAGTTGGAAATACAATGAGGCTATTTTTCCTGCCTTCATTACGTCAAATCTTACTTACTTATTTGCTTCTGAATATATTACAAAAATAATTTTTTCTTTGCTTGAAAATGAAGTGCAAATTTAAAATTCAAAGGAAAGGCTTAAGCAAATGCGAAATGCTTAAATAATATTTAGTCTAACACTGTAATTAACTTGTGCTAGGTCAGGTCTCCATCTCATCCTTTCATTACATCAGTTTCTGTGGTGCAAATCTCTGTCTGCTGATGGAACTGTGCAATGGTAAAATGTAGTAAAAATCCTCTTCACCAGCCAGCTGTAGGGACCTATGTTTGTCATCAAAGTGCAGAAGTGAAAACCACACTAAAGCCGCCTGCAAAACTCAGTCAAAGGTTAAGCCCTGCCTGTGCTAATAAGAGAAAGACAAAACGATCATAAGGAGAGGGGACAACCTGCATCAGATATCATGCCAAGAGGCAGAATGAGCACGAGTGAGAGCCAGCAGAGAGGCTACACAAGTAAATGAGGACTGGTCAGTATCCAGCACATCCCTCTGCAGTAGCAAACATCCCACTGACAGCCATAATTTGCCAGTCTGCCCTGAACTGCAAGTCTTGCTCAGGGACAAGCCACACCAGCTGCTGTACCTGCTGCCCACGCTGCTGGTCCAGCTGGCCAAGGCCCTGCTCCAGGGCTGTGCTCAGCTATGGGTGCTGTAGCAGCTGCGACCCCTCCTCAGGGAGAACCAGCTCCAACATCCATCCAAGCTGCCTCAAGATCTTTACTACCAGGAGCTGCTGAAATGGACCTTGAAATCACCAGGATTACTGTCTGGCTTCTGTTTCTGCCTGAGCACTTCTGTGGTCATTGTGCAGCATTTGTTCCAGTGTTTCCTGCTCAGCCATGACATTGGCATAATCTCTTCCTACAAACTTTTGTTCTGTACTTTTAGCACAATGTGATAGGCTTCTGCCAGTGTGAGACAGCAATAACTGTGTTACCCAGAGCTGGTAAGGCTATGGCTCAGCAAAGTGGTTATCCCAGTGGTAGAAATATCTTCCACCTTAGTGGATGTACACACACACACGCTTTCCAAACAGAGATAGTATTATTTCCCCCATTTTAAAATGGAATAACAGAACCAAAAAGAAAAAGAAATTTGTTCAAAGTCATCCAGAAGGCCATGGGTATTTTTGCAACATTCAAAAAGCCCCAGAAATCTTTGCAAAAGTCTTACGAGAAGACTCTATCTCCATATATTTATCTATAGGTTTAAATATATCTTAGGAAGAAAAAGCCAAAATTTTCTTAATGATGTAACCATGCTTTTTCTTTTTGTCTTACAGAGTGTATACACACACCCCCCCCACACACACATCCATCTATCTATCTATCTATCTATCTATCTATCTATCTATCTATCTATCTATATCTATATCTATATCTATATCTATCCATCTATCTAGATATAGATAAATATCTCAAAATTTAAGTTTGAACCCTGTGGACCATGTCAGTACTAGAAGATGGTTACTCTTATGCCCTAAAAGAAATCTGAGAGTTTGTCATTTTTAGTCATGCTGAGTCATAAATTATCTGATTTTAAGCCAAAATTGAGCCAAGTCTAAAATTTAATCTTTTTTATCCTCCTTTATTGGCAACCTGAGTTTTATCATCCTGTCTACAACCTGAATTACACCTCAATACAACCATTGAAGCAAAAAGCTATATGAACTATAAATCTTTGCTGCCATCACAGTCAGTATAGATTGAGAAAAAAGCCACCAGCCCTGTAACTAATACATGTGGTGGCACTTACCCAGAGACTCCTTGTAAAGGAGCTCCAACTGCTATTTTCTGTTCAAGTTTTCACTGATTTTCCATGTGTCTGAGGGACCAGAAAAATAAATTATATCTTAGTGCTATGTGAAAAATTATAAGGTTCTGCTGAAGTCTTGATATTTGGAAAAGAGTTTCAATTGAATGTTCCGGGAACGCTGTTGAACAGGCTCATTTGGGTCTTTGCTATTCAGCAGATGAAGCAGCTCCTGACCTGGAGTTTTGCTGCCTGGCTTTGCCTTTCTCCTGCCAGGATTTGCTGCCTGGCTGTGCCTTAAGTACATGTGGCATTGTGATTCAAGTAGAGGGTTAGCAGCAGATGGTAGCTGTGAGTGGAGTGCATCCAGACAACAAGAGAACAAATTACCCTGATGATTCTGCCTTGCTTCTGACTGAAGGTATTTAGTTTAGCTGGCAGCCAAGCATCACATTTATGAGATACTGGTTTCTATGCTTATGTTACTGTATGCTGTGATAAAGCAATACTTTTTTGCTTCAGTAATGAGTGAGGGACAAAATCATCCCCTTATTTTGAAAATGGCATTAACTCTCTTTACCTGGATGACAGAGCAGTGGACTCAGGAGTCTTGAGTTCAAGTCTTGTTGTTTTTGTTTTTTTTTTTATCTAAGGCCACATGATTTCACTTCTCTTGTCACTTTTACCAGTGATAAACAAGGAGGACACTGATCTCAGTAAAAAAACACCCTGAGACCTACTGATAGAAAGTCATGGAGGAAATTACTAGTTTTACCCTATATATCTCTAGTCCAAATTACTCCCTTAATTTAGGTAAACCACTTCAGTTTGCCATCTGTGATCTCTGACTTTTAACAGTTATCATCTGAAAGACAAAAATAAATACTTAACTGTTGAAAAATAGTGTGTGGCATCCATCAAACAAGCAAAATAACCCCTTTTCAAAATCAAATACTTTCTGGTGTTACATTTAGTTTCTTGACACTGAAGTGCATCCCAGATGCTTGATTGATTGCCAGAGAGGGCAAACACAATCTCTTCATTATGCTAATAATGAAGTAATAGAATTTCAATTACTTTTTTGACAAATGTCAGTGATTAATTAATTCTCTAGTCAGTATAATCAGGTTGATAATCCTTTTGAAACCAATGTCACCATGAGTTTCATACAGTTATTCATAGAAACAGTCATAGATGAAATAAAATGTCAGACTGCACATTCAATCATCCTGCATGTTTTGTCCTGTGGCCCCTCTCACTCAGGGCCCTGCTTTTTTTTTTTTTTTTTGTGAGTGGACAGATGCCAGATGAATGTGCCTATGCCTCTAAAAACCAAAGCTTGATACTTTGCATTTCACAAGCTGCAAGTGGCCTCCCTCTTGGTGCTTAATCTCACTGGGGATGTGATGCTGGACAGCTTCCTGACCTACATCAACAACATGGTGAAAGTGATGCCTCCCCATCAGGTGCTGCCAGACGTGACCAGAGGAGGCCTGGGCTCCCTCACTGAAATGGAATTTTCTGCTTCACCACCCTCTCCCTGCCAAAGCAACCCAGGGACAAAATCCTGCAGGGAATCCTCCAGGGGGTGGCTCCTCCAGGAAAGCCTCCAGGGAAGATGCTAAATGAACCAGCAGCTACCTTGGGCAGAAGGGGTGGAAATCAGTCCTGTCCTTAGGTTTACACACACTTTTCAGACCACTTGTAGGCCTGATCCTTTCATTCAGGAAAACCTCATCCAATCCCAAGAGCCCAAATTCAGTATACATGAAGGAGAGGGACAGTCCTTCTGTTTTCAGACACAAGGGAGTTTGGGGTTCACTTGGCTCAGCTACCCTTGCAGCTTGACTGAGGCCTATCTCCCATTAAAATTCCACAAGGACTGGTCTATAGTTTACTCTAAATTAGAAAAAATGTCAGTCACTCACCTCAAACCTGTGTCATTTGAAGCTCTTTGGGACTCCAGTAGTCCAATACTTTATTTTGTGATGGCCCGATGCTATATATTTGATGAAACATTTGGATGGAATATTTCCCACCCCAAAAACAATCAAATAAATGCACATTAAGTTATCTCTTTGGCGGTGAGAGTCACCTTGAAGCTGCAAACCAGGTTGAAAGCCAGTCTCCCTTATGGCCCTTCTGTCAGTCCATGAAGTGCTGCAGCAAAAGAAAGATGCTGCTGTGTGTTGTACTTGACCCATGAGATGTTCCCCAAGAGTGCTGACTTCAACCTGAATTCTGTGGAAATATAGTGAAGAGCATCATGGTTCTTGTTGGGACTGAGGGGTTGAAAAGGTGCCAAGAGATGACTGCACTTTAGTCACAAAAGGTACAGATCTTAAGGTGCCTGGGAACTTTAGCTCTGGCATTACAGAGTAGAGATATCAGATGTATGAGAGATTTGAGCACTGAAAATTCAAATTTAGTGTTAAGATTCTTTCTAAACTCAAGGTACAAATATCCATTTGGACCTGGAGCTTTGTCATCTCCTACAGAAGCAGGGGCTGAACTTCTGACCTACAAATACAGTCTTCTCTTCAGTTCTGTTTTTTGATAAATGCTTGACAGATACATAACAGTATTTTTTGAAAGTCATTCAAAAGTCAGCAGTGATGCTTTTGATTACAGAAAGAGAAATACTTTGTGAGGAGTGACACCAAGAAACTTTGTGCTCACTGACTCACTGTAATGGAGGTTGTTTAAGTTCCTTTCGTGTTCTATTTCTCAGTGTGCAACGAGGTGGGTGGAAAAAACTCCTTAGTCTTCCCTGTTTGAAAGATTCAGTATATTGAACAAAGGCAGCACACCCCCTTTTAGAACACAGCTCTCTATACTTCATGTAAAGTACTACAATAAAGACAGGGAGATGGAGATGTCAAGTGATACTAGGGTCAAGCAGAAATCATGAGTCACTGTAATCTTGATATGAAAACAAAATGAAGGAACAGCCATGGTGGTTTGTGCAGAGCTGTTAATATATCCAGTCTTTCTTTATTACCTCCCTTTACTTCAGAAAACCAAACTGTAAGACCATTTACAGGGGGAGTGCAGCTTCAGTGGCAATTATTTTTCCTGCCCATATAGAGAGAACAAGAAGAACAAGGCAAATCAGTGCTCTTCCTCCCTTGTCACAGAGTATAGGATGCATGTTTTGGATGGCTCACCTTTAACCTATTTTGTGCTGCTATTATGATTAATTGTGTAGTCTCGTTATATTTCAGCTGTAAAATGATTTGCTATAAAGTTATTCTGAAACATGGAGTGATGAAGCACTCTCATTAAGACATCCATAAGCATTTAGCCTTTGAGGGCAAGTTTGGAATGGAATCAACTGGCTACAGTTCTGTTCTTTAAAGAAAGGGGTTATTTTTGTTCTCAAACAATTGGTACAGCTTTCATGCTGTATCAGAGGATTTAGATAAATGCAAAGGTTTTAGAGATCATCTTTTTCTTATTCTTGAAGTTCAAATTTATCTGGTATTTGGGCTTAAATTTATCACTTACAGAGGACCTCACTTGCTTATGATCTGACAGTAGGGCATATCCCTACACCCAGCAACAAACAGTGTGCAAAGCAAGTTCATGCAGCCAAAGGTGAGGAAAGTCCAGCTTCAGGAAGCTCAATGCAAACTCTTTTCATAGCTTCTGTTTTGAAACTGCTGCTCTGGCTAAAAGGGTGTGCATCCTCCTTTTATCCTCTGTAGCCTTACAGCATCTCACTTATCTCTGCAGTGGAGATTGTGCCCATGGAGAATACCCAATTTTATTACAACGATGTCGATTACCAACTACAGCACCCAAAATATGAAATGAAAAGAAATGCATAATTTATCAGCATGTGAAGATTTAAAGCCTGAGGAAGTACAAAAAAACTGCTGTGAACTATAAGGGCACAAAGGCTGCAGCTGCTGATGTTAAGGGTAATCTGAAAGGATACAAAGCAATGCTAATCTAGCTCCTGATAGAATGTGAGTAACTGTGGAAAATTGGAAGTCGGTATCTTTAATGAAGCTTTAAAAATGTGAATGAAGGTAAAAATATTTTTCTGTGAGTGGTTTATTTCTAAAACTATTTTATGCTTTGTTTAGTTTTGTTATTCTTGTTTGTTAGTTTAACAAAACAAAATAAAACCATGTTTTAGATATTCCATGGATGACTGCTCTGAACTAAAATTTGAGTTCGTAAGTGGTGAATAATAAAAAATGCCCAGTTATTAAGTATTGGAAATAAATCCAACTCTTGCAAAAAATGGGCTCAAGCACTGCTCAGCAATGACAAAAAAAATCCTTTTGTTATCCACACTATTTTCAGCACAAATCCAAAAGATAGTCCCATGCTAGCTATTATGCAAAAAATTTAACTCTATCCCAGCCAAAACCAATGCAGCATCTTTGGATACTCAAGATATCAGCACAGAGCTGCCAGATATGACCACAAGAAAATTTGGCTTTTATGGAACCACTCTGCATTGATATGCATCCTTTGTTTTCATATTTAGACATTGATAGTGCAATCATTTATACACATGGATGTCAGTAAATGTTAACAGAATTATTTACTATCCCAAGAAGTCTCATGGATGTTAAGAACAAAAAAGACTGAAAACTTGGGGGTCTGGTTTTCAAAATTTCCCATAGCAAGAAATTGCAAGAAGAAAAAAAAAAGGTTGGTGGATGTCAATAAATCAAGACCATTTTAAAAATAGAAAAGGTGTCCAAGTGAAAACACAATGTATTTATTAAGCTAGACATAGGCTTCTGGTGAGTTTGTGAGTCTGTTGACCCTTGTGGTTTCCAGGTCAGTGCACTGTTCCATGCATCAAAACTGGGATACCCATAAAAGGTGAATCTGGGGGCTACCTGCTTTTGTCACAGTTTGTCATCCATTTCCTTGCTTCTGACTTCATGAATGCTCTTATGCAATGTCACATGTCCTTTAAAGTGACATGATTGCTCTTGGGCATTACTTTGTCTACCCACTACTCCTTCATTTTTTAATGGAAATGAAACTGTGAAAAACATTCTTTTCTTTCCTGCCCATCATTAACACCCAGTTCTCATTTTTGAGTATTGATATACAAACTCTTGTATGCTTAGGAAAACACAGCATCACTCTTGTATTCCCCAGTCCAAACGTTCCTTTTTATTCTTATATTCTACAAATGCCCTTGTAGAGGCCCTGAACTTCAAATCTCTTCACTAGTTTTGTTTTTTTCCTTGCATTCTCATGCTAGTTGAGTTTTTTGACAATACACAGTAAGGTGCCTTACTTTGCCCTTTTCCATTGAGACTGCATATCCTATTGAAGAGTGAAGAAATGC
This sequence comes from Agelaius phoeniceus, assembly GCF_051311805.1. Taxonomy (NCBI): domain Eukaryota; kingdom Metazoa; phylum Chordata; class Aves; order Passeriformes; family Icteridae; genus Agelaius; species Agelaius phoeniceus. The sequence continues at coordinate 60,465,766 of NC_135267.1, forward strand.
TAAGAAGAAAGAATAAAACTTAAAATACATTTTTCTTCTTCTGATTCATTACTCCCAAAAATGGGACCTTTCCACCTTCCTTTTCACTAACCTGGTTTTAGATTGCTCAAAGACTCTGAAGACTCCAACAGGGTACATCTTCATTTCCAGAGAAAGGCAGTACCTGTAGTGACCAATGGCAATGGAATTTGCTCAGCCTCTGAGAGTTTTTGGAGATGTTTTGGTAGATTAAAAGTAGGGACAATTGTTGCCAAGATAATTTATGAAAGTTTGCTCTTTTAAAGTTAGACTGTAGCAACCGCTGAGTAAATCATAATTGACTCTGAAATATTTTTCTTCACGGTTTTCTGCAGACAGTGTAAATGTTGCCAAGCTGGTTTGGTACCAGCTGTCCTCAAGGCATTTTATAAGATTTAACACCTTTGGACATAAAGCCCCATGGATTTCTTTACATTTTTCACCTTCAATTTCACTATAAATAATGACCTTTCTCTTCTCATTTTCATGCAACTGCAGCCAACCTTGGACAACTGTTCAAGACAGACATCATATGATGAGTAAAAAAATACTGAAAGAGGTTTAAATGCAATGATATATAAAGAGCAACCATCACATATGTGAAACCTGTCACAAATATATGTAGATATTCTGCCCTGAAAGGATTTTCCTGTGGAGCTATGTATGTGAAAAAACATACATATTTCCTGTGGAAATATGTATTTATTTGAATCAGAACATGGTACAGAGTATCAAAGACCTGTGTTAGTTTGACAAGACTGTAAAAATGCAGAAAAATATAAAAGGTCTACTCTTTCAGTTTAAAAAAAATAATACAACAAAATAAGTGAAAGAAAAGTAGAATCCATAAAGATATGACATTAAAAATTGACACAGAAAGCCATGAGAAATGCGGTATCTTTTTGGAAGGGGCCCTGTACAGTTGTTAAACCTGGGAAACAGTCATTTATGACAGATACTACAAAAAATGCTAAAAAATATGCAATAAAGGGAGAGATACATTTTTAATGGGTTTAATATTAATTTAAAGATAAATAAACTTTAGATTTGATATTAAGAATTCCTTATATTTTTGAAATATTCTCCTCTGTGAAGCATAGGGAAAAATGGTCTGCTATTAGGAACCAAGGGCAGATCACAATGGCTGCATTCAGAAGAAATACATTCTATACAGTAAACCACAAAAATATATACAATGGCAACTAATCAAACTGTGTGGTGGTTACTTGGTTACTGACTTAGAACTGATCTCATATCCATGAGATTTCATTTAGAAGTCAGTGATAAGGTACTGCTGACTTACAGCAGGCAACATGCATTTATTTACAGAGTGGTGACAATATATTGAATACCCAAACCTTTTATCTCCCAGACAATCCTTTAATACCAGGAGATTCTTGATACTCAAGAGAAGAAGCTATGGCGAGTACCTACCTCTGTCTGATTCTCCTTTTCTACTAATCTTGAATTTGGAATAAGAGAACAAAGGTGATCTTAATTTTATTTTTTTTTTTTTGTAAATTCTGTAGAGGCGAGGCTGCTAATCCTTGAGAGTGTGCAGGAGGAAGAGCATTGCAATGAATATTCCAGTGTTTTCTTTTTGTGTTTTCCATGAAGGAGGAAGTCACCAGAGTGTACCAGTATATCCGTCATGCTACTGAGCTACGTCTTGTGCTCGGAGTTTGGCTGATGATTCTTACAGTTTTTTCTGTGGCCAAGGCACAGAAGAAAAATGCAGAGAACTTTTTCTGATCATTTTGCTACACCTTGCTGCAAGAGAAGGCAAGCCTCTTGTACTTTTGTGAGTTTCCACACAATGGCTTACGTTTATTTGGAATGCAGAATTAATCATGGAAGGAAGGTGAAACTAATCATATTATTCAAAATTTCCTTTTCAAGTCAGTTTTCTTCACTTACTGTCTTCTTTTTATTTGCAAAGACAGAATGTCTGGATACCTTCATGTCGAATTGACAATATTCTAGAACTGAAAGATCTGACTTGCATTTCTTGGGTCAGGACATATGGCACATTTGTGTAAGAGTGCATTTAATCCCTGACAAGAAAAAACATGATTCCTAGTACTCTTAGCTCAGTTACACAGCCAGGCATTAAGGCATTATTCTTAAGGCCTTCCTTCCTTCCTTCCTTCCTTCCTTCCTTCCTTCCTTCCTTCCTTCCTTCCTTCCTTCCTTCCTTCCTTCCTTCCTTCCTTCCTTCCTTCCTTCCTTCCTTCCTTCCTTCCTTCCTTCCTTCCTTCCTTCCTTCCTTCCTTCCTTCCTTCCTTCCTTCCTTCCTTCCTTCCTTCCTTCCTTCCTTCCTTCCTTCCTTCCTTCCTTCCTTCCTTCCTTCCATGACAAAGTAGCTCAATCTCATGGATGCAAATACATACTGAACATCAATACTTCTCCCACAATGCTGAACTCTGTATAACCTCTGCAGTAAGTATTGGAAAATAAGCAGATTATTTTAAAGCATGCCACAGACAAGAACTAGAGAGAGGCAAAACTATAACTGACAAATGAAGAAAGCCAATTCAAACACAACAGTTAATGGTAAAATGTAACCCTAGAGACTCAAAGAGCTAAGGAGTAGATCAAATGTTAGCTGTCCTTTGGTGGCATGTGAAGAACCCTCAGTAGTTAGGTAATGACAGGTTGAAAAGGGTCGAGTATGTTCCATGCTCCCAATTTCAAACAAGCAGTAAGTCAGCTCTTAGTTGAATTGATTTAAAACATGGACAAAAACCCAAACCCAAATCATTTCCCCAGATCTAATGAAAAGCAGGTTTTTATCTTGGTTTTTTTTTTTTTTCCCCTTTTATTCAAACTTTCCTCCTGTCAAGATTTTTGTCAAGCTATTGCTTTGGTGTTTTTGGAACAATTTTCTGTGTCTGTCATTTGTCCATGTTTATCTCCCAATACATCTGGGGAAAAAAAAGCAACAACATAAAAAAACCCCAAAGCAATCTAAATTATACAAAAAAATGCCTGAAAACTATAGGTATGTGGAGTGCTCTTCCCAAATATATCAGTTTATGCTATAATGTCTTTTTAAAGCCGATGGCATCTTAGATTTTCCACAGAGTGGAGCCAATTAGTCTGATGAACTTGCTGTCAGACCCTTGCTCAGCACAACTATGTAGTCTGATGCAGCTTCATGGCTTTAGGCACACTGATGAAACAGTAGAGGCCAATTAAAAGATAACCTGCCTCCCTCCATCCTACTGGCTTTTATCTGGGTATTCCAGGTCCTGTAGCAAGAGGTTGTACTGCTATTTGCTCCAACTATTGAGTTTAAAGGAGAGGATATAATAAAAATGTATTGAGGTCATTCTTTAAAATGAGCTCTTGGACCTCTTGTCTGATGAACTGAAATTAGAAGGAATGGACTGTAACATTGATCCAGTGTGCCTTATGATAAGGTCTAGATGAATGAAAATGCATGCATTTTTGTTAGAATGCAAATTTCTGGCCCTGTTAATAATTGAACTGCTCAACTTGCAAGTTATTGTTTAGGATTAATCCTTCTGGGGTCTGAGTTTCAAAGATTTTGCTTTGCATTCTCAGTGGATAGTGTACTCATTTCAGCAGACACCTGTGTCACTTTTACCATAAAGCACAGGTCTTTGCTTTTTCTACAAACACTCCAATGGAGAAAAATTTGATATATTTTCACGGGAGTATAAACTTTGGGAGGAATTTCCAAATTTACTGAGTGGGCAGAGGAGCTTCAGCATGAAAAACCCCTAAATTTTGTTTTCCTTGTAAAAGTAAATTTACAAGTTTACTTCTCCTGAAGTAAATAGAATTAGAAAAGGAAAAGGACTCTCTTTCCAAAAAAAAAAAAAACACAAACCAGTCCAATCCCAATTCTTTGCTCACTTCTGAGCATGACTGTAAATCCTGGTCTCTTATAAGACTTAGGAGAGAAATCTATCCATTAATGAAGATGGATCATTCCTTTGCCTGCATTTTTTTCAAGCAGTAGAATCACTCTATGTAGAGTATCATTTAAGGTGAAGAGTGAGAATAACTTAACCTAGGAAGGAAGAAAAAGTGAACTAAACTAAATGAGCTACCTAATAGTAGATGTTGTCTTTAATCTATTAAAATCAGAAAGGTATTAATGAAATATGATGATGCAAATGTGGAAGATATCATCGGTACATGACAAAATTCTACATGAAGGGAGCATTAGACAGCTATTAGAATTGGAGTAAAATAAAAGTAATGCATTCAGTAATGCAATCTACAAGACTTATGCTTTGGGATGAACAAGAATGCCAGTTGGAATATGGAAGTGAAACAGCTGCTAAGAGTAAGAATAGTGATGTCAGTTCAAATGCCATCCACCAAGAGAGCCCTGAAAGACACAAAGGAAAATAAATGCCAAAAGACAATTGGCACTGTTTTAAACAAGCTTAGTATGAGTTGTGCAGGATAAAGATAAAAATGAATTCTATCCTGTTAAGAATTGGCAAAAATTAAATTGGTACTGTGTCAGAAGCACCTAAGATCCACAAAAATGAAGAAGAGAACAGAATAGCTGTTAATAACAGCAGTTTTAAGTTTATGTTGTTTTTCCCAGGGAAACAGAAGCTGAAGTTCAATTGCCAATGTTGTTTCAGGAGCTATTTCAAGGAGGGAAACTGGGAATGAAGAGGAAAGGAGGACACAACAGCAGGAAAAGGATATTTAATCTGAAGAAGAATGCTGAAATAACAGATTCATAAACTATGTATGAATTCACGTTGAGGCTTAGAACATTAGAAACAGGTTCTATCAAAGTAAACAAAGTAATATAACCTAAAATAAATTTAAAAAAATTTCTTCATTAGCCCTTAAAATACATTAATAGGGGTAAACTGTCCTCTTCAGAAAGAAGCTACTAATCGAACTTCCTACCAGGTAAATTGCTCAAACCTTCAGCATTTTCTGCAATTTTTTCTAGAACAGCTCTGTGAGTAGTTGCTTATGTTTAGCTTTGCAATAAATATTTTCACTACTGATATTTTAATGTCCCCTGGTTCATCTTTCTGCATTTCACAGCTCCTTTTGTAGCAAGGGAAATGAGCTAAGGTTTTCTGAGACAAGAAGTTACAGTAGTTTCCTGTTGCAGGGCATGTGATCTGGAAAATTATGATATGCTTTTTTTCCATACTTATTTACTCTGGCTTGCAAGGACTCAAATGTAGAAGTTTGGCAGATACGTAGATAATTACAGTCTAGTTAAAGTACTTCTCCTGGCAATATGTAGATAGGGAACATGTAATTGCAATTGTGATAATGTAAGTGCTAGGTCCTTTCCAAAACACCACTTCTCCAAGGCAACATGTTTAGTCACAGGGGGCCATCTGAGCTCTAGCATCAGGGAAGAGGTTTGATGGAACTGTTAAAAACTTTTTTTTGGCAACAGAGGGATACAAGCCTCAATTAGCTGTGGATAATTGATGAATACAGAGGGCTGTGTGGAAGCCCAGGGGAGGGATCTATCTATTGATGCAATTTTTTGTCTTAATGTCTTCACAAGTAGGAGTTAATGGTCCCTTTCTTCCATGGTTCATTGTTGTTAGTAAAGGAGTTACAATTGCTTCCTGAAGAACATCCTGATTTCTTGATTGATAAATGGATTTTTTTTGTCAGAGAGCAGCATTTTTTTCCTAAGAAACTGTATGCATTCCATTATTTCATTGAGTTACTTTTCTCCTGCTGCTGATTCTGAGACCCAGTTGTCGAGAAAACAGAGTAGCTCAATTTTCTCTGGGTCATAGCTGTGGTAGTTATTAATGAAATCTTTTATTTTAAGTTTCATGGCATGATGATCACTAAAAAGTCAAGAACAGCAAGGAAGCCCTGCTTTTAACGGACATTATAGCCCTTCCTAATTTTACACAGCTGTTAATTTCAAATGACTGAATTAATTCTTCCTGAGAAGAGGAAATCACATAGGTCATTTTCCTGTGAATTGCCACACAGAGGGTTCTTGGCACAGTGTTGTAGCATTTTGGAATAAAACTAATCAGGTACTTCACATGCTAAATGAGACTCATTTGAATTTCCTGTATCATGAGAAAAAAAAGGGGAAGAAAGGATAATCTCTGTTTGACTGTTTGGGGTCTCCAGTATCACTTCCAAGGTCCTGTAGCCAAGATCCCATGGTACCATGGGCACCACAGCAGCAGGAAACGCAGGCATGGCTGAGCTCCCTTCCTCCATTCTGCCTCTCAAAAAGGATCAGTGGGTGCATAGCCTTGCAAGGAGCCAGCAGATATCCCAGCAGATCAAGTCTGGATGTGGTCTCAGGGGCTCACTACATGCCAGTAGCCTGGTAAATGAATGTCAGTGTGAGGGGTCCTTGGGAAGTGAAAGGTAAGTTAGAGGCTTTTTGTTACTCCTAAAAGTGGTCAGTAGGGAAGTCACTGAATAAGATGCATCATATATAAGGAGTGAAGTCAGACCTGCTTGCCACACTGGTCTCTTGAGTCCAATGCCAATGTAACCACAGCAACAGAGAAACTGAAATGCAGACCACATTTGTACCATGTGTTGACTTCATGTATTTCTTCAAATGTTCTTTAGCAACAGCTCTGGCAAATTTGATAGGACGTTTTCTTCCTGGGTGAAGGAGACAGAAAAAGAGTGGTCAAACATTTTAAGAAATATGTTATTACTTCAGCGATTTAGTATAAGGGAAGGAAGAGGAGCAGAAGAGTACAGATTTAGAGGTACATGGGTTCTGTGTCCCGGGGGAGCCACTCCCACTGGGAAAAACTGTGTTCCTAACAGAGAAGGCTGTGTTTTACAGATGAGGCATGCCCTAAAAAATACCCAGCAATGCTTTGTTCTATGCCAAAGCGAAGCCCAAATCATAATTATCAAATTATATTTTTCTGAGGAGGACTTGGCTGTATGAATGTCTGGTAAACACTACAGTTAATTAGATGCCTGCATCTGCACATTTAGTCAAATACACAGTCAGATATTGATTCCAGCCACAAGACTCTCATAAACAAAGTCATTGAAGATATGTGAAGTGTTTGGGTGATGATCCTTATAAAACAAGATCATCCATCTGAAACCTCCAAAATCCTAAATTATCAAGAAAATAAAAAACAAGTAAATTACATCTAGACACTCATGACAAGTCAAAATGGTTATAAAAAAAAAAGCTTTGCCCATTTGCCAGCACTGCCTATACAAACACAGTGTAACTTACTTCATTATTATTGCATAGAACTGTGTTTTCCTGACTATTGTATGCATTGGTAACAATGTCATATCACTAAAGCTAGCTTATGTAAGACTTGTCAAAGTAGATTTTTGCTGTTTATATTGTAATTGTAAGAAAAAGGACAAAATAGCCTTTTATTTTTTTTTCCTAGATTTTGTATCCTGCTATGAAAGAATAACAAAAATAATACCTAAACTTAGCATGCAACAAAAATAATACCTAAACATTTTGGCATGCATATGGTTTTGAACATGTCTTCTGTCTTTGCAAAATTGAAGGGGTGTGAACATATGTGTGTAGCTATAGAGAAGCTGTTGTGCCCACACATTTTGCTATAGTCACAGCTGTGGTCATCTTTTCAAATACTGATTCTTTTAGGACATGTAAAGAGGCCAGAGACAGGAAATCCTATTCAATGTCAAATATTATTTAATGAGGGGCAGAGAATTTTATCTATATAATATTTCAAAGATTTCAGTATTATATTTTATTTATTTTCAAATACAAATATTGTTTAATACCTTCTTTACTGCTTAAAGAAAGTTTAAATATCTCAAACAACAATACAGCAACATTCCTAAATATACATTGTCTTGAGTTTTTGGGAAACTGAAACTGTGCTGCAGAAAAGATTTTTGATTGGATTGAAGTGTTTCTTTCATTTGAGTTTTGTTTCAAAACTTTCTATCATCTTATCCTTTAAAATGATGCTGAACTGCATTTTGCTATATGAATTTTTTTTTCTCATGGGTGTATGCGTATGTATTGTGTCCTAGACTGGAAAACTGGGTAACGAAGGTCCTATGTTCTGTAGCAGTGCTTATCAAAGAACAACATCAGAACAAAAAGACAGTAGGGAAGCAAACAACTAAGTTAGCTGTCTCCAACATTTCTAGATCTTGTGAATGTGTTAGTAACATAAAAGAACAGAAAGCAATCTCTGCATTGCTGGGAGAAACATGTTTTCTTCTTTATCCCATCAATTGTAAAGTATTTTTATTTGTAACTGGGAAGTGAAATGAGTCCAAAGCTGGGTAAGAGCAGTCTTCTGATTGTGTTTCTGTAGTCTTCAGACAAAACTGAAACTTTTAGTATTACCCTCAAACTCACTCTGTCCAGGAATAGAGTTTGAGATGTCAGCTTTATCTGATAATGAAGATGCCAAAATGGACTGACAAGTGTAAATAGTGCCATGGAAAGTGGAGAAGGGTGAAAAAGAGGCTGAAGGAGAGAAAGGTAGAATTGCTCCACAAGTATACTTCAGTCTTTGTGTTCAGTTGGTGCTTTTTCACATCAGCCTCATGGTGGAAAATCACAGAATGACAGAATAAGCTGAGTGGGAAGTAACCCATATGGACAAATCTTTGACCTGTCCAGATTATGTGGCTGTTCTATGTGCAGTATATGTGTGTCCCTTTTGTTTTCCTCTCTCCTACCTGAGCTCTTTTTCCTTGCAGGTTGAAATATCAAAAATGTGCAACAAAAATGAGACAACTTATACTTCTGAAATTAAAAATTAAATTAGTCCTTCTGACATTCTTTACCTTTCAATAGATATTGAAAGGATATTTCAGTGTTATCCCACTAGATGTAAACAGTTTGATACAACTGTTCAAAGTATTTGTGGAAGACTGGCCTGCCCTTTTAACCTTTCTAAACAGCCTGCATGACCATGACAAAGGAGGAGGCTCTTCCTGCTCTTATTGCTACTGACCCTCTGCCCACTCTCGAATTTTCCCTCATTGCTTCAAAAAGTGAAGACCAAGAGGAATTATTCTATAATTTCTCACATTGCTTTTTCCCCTCTTCAAGGAAAAAAAAGGACTGCAAAACTGATTTTAGTGGTTATGAGCGTCTTTTTTTGCTGTTTTATTTGTGACGGGTATTTATTCAGTAACACCACTAACACAGAATTGTAGAAAATTGGCTCACTGTAAGCCTGGAAATTGTGGATCTATCCCTGCAGGATACTAGAATAGCATATGCTTTTGAGACTGGGAACACCAACTGGGAGATAAAGGACTTATATCTGCTTTCAAATTTTCCCATAGCCCAGGTTGGATTTAGTGCTTTCTCTTTTGAGGGTCAGTGCTGTCTTCTTCAGAAAATGATAATTGTGGGATGTAAAAGCTTCCCCATGATTCCAAATGAAAGTATGTGTTGTCTTGATCCTGAAAGATTTCTTTGAAAACGGGAGATATCTGTTCAGATATCTATGACCACCAGAGAAGACAGAGCAGACAAAAAGCCATTTCTTCTAGCTGAAAATCTGATGGACTGTCAGAGGCAGGAACTAACAGCATTTTAGAAAGAAGAGAGGGTGAGTGCCATTTTACATGAGAATGTCTGACACTCACATGAGTGATTTTGAAAGTCATGGTGTTTCTACTTTTTTTATATGCTGTAATATTTATTCCAGGTAAAAACAATAAATTAACAAAGAGATAAAACAGACAAGGCATTAACTGAGACACTTCTTCATATTGAAAGCCTACACCATACACTGACCAGGCTGAGATAAATGATTAGTAATAATCAAACTGCACCTTCCTGTGCTGTCAGGATGGGCTTATTTTTAACCCCTTCTAATAAGCAGCAAGAAACTGCTCACCCTCTGCTTCAAGCTCACCCTGAGCTTGAAGCTCATCTTTCCCACTACGCTTGAAGGTAAATGCATTTCTTTCTCTGTCTATGGCCTTCTGGACCATCTATTAAAGAAAGGAAGATGCAGGTGTGCTGAATAATAACTCCTGTCTTTCATTGTTCACCCCTACTTCTGAACACTTACCATCAAACCTATTGCTCAGGGCAGCACAGCCCACTTGCAAACTACCTAAAGAAGCAGGAATACCCACATCATGGAAAGAAAAACTGGTGGAATACAGGGATATTTGTCGTCCCGTGGTAGGAAATATAAATGATAAAATGGAGAGTGGATATCCTGAGATTGCTTGAGCCTGTTTTCAAGGCTGCTGTTCAACAGATTTTGTGCCAGCTAATGGAAAAGCCTCTGTCTAGCAGTGCAAAGTGCGTGTGAAATGTAGTCATAAAATGTGCAGGGGCTTATTTTTCAGGTTTTTCTATGCTTCTCTAGCTTTGTGTAACAGCCTGAAATATTGCACAGTATTTTTCAGCTTGAATATTTTTTTTTCTTCAGTGAATCTAACACTAATACCACATGGAAATTATAAAGGGACATTTAATCCTAATGCCTGCTTTTGTTTTATTCAGTAGGAAATTATTGTCCTGATATTGTCAGTTACAGTAATTCAGAGAAAAACAGCAGCAGCAAATGTGATTCTGTGGTATTCAAAGCACATCAAGGCAGACATATGAATATGAGAACTTTAGCTGGATGGTCCTGTGATTTCAGCATTCTCAGTATTCTCTCCCTTTCCTGCAGAAATAAGATGTTTCTGCCATAGTCAGCTTTGATATTTGTTTTCTTCCCCTACCACGCTGTGTTTGCCTTGGTACTCCTAGCTCAGGAAGGTGGGTTATTTTTTCTTATTCACATGAAGAGAAATAAAAATTCCCCCTGACACTTTCCTGCAGGGTTTATTTTTCCAGATGTATTTTTTTGGTTCTCTGTCCCTCTGTACTCCCATTTTCCAGCTGCCAATACTGCTGGCTTCTGTTCCCTTTGAGCACACACCTATTGCTTTGACTGCATGTAGGGCTTTTTTGTCTTTCCCTATTTTCAGACAGAAGTGGGGAAGGATAAAGGGTGAGAAATAATGGAGATCCAGCCTGTCTTTGCCTGTGTGGGTTATCATAGAGGTCAGACCTAAAAGCTCCTGCTTGCTAAGAACCACTGCTCAAGCTCCCCTGGCACAGCCACTTTGCTTCACTCATGCCACAGCAGGTCCTTCCTGTGCTGAAAGGCAAATATTTTGTTCTTCCAGTTCTGAAGTCTAATTCAAATTTGTACTAAGCTGCATAAGAATTGTATAAGGTTACCAAGGAGAAGAGTACAGAGAAGAACAAAATACTAGGTCATATTCAGACTCCAAAAGATTCTGATATCTGTTTGAAACTGCTGGATGTATTACATCGATAAGGAATAGCAAGAAAAAAAGGCCTGGGAGAGAAAAAATTATGAGCCTTTTATTTTTGCCTTGACAAAAATATACCAAAAAAACCTTTTTTTTTTTTCAGTCCAGAGGGAATAAAGTCACCAAAAATATCAGATCATGATGGTAAAACACAAAACCAAGTCCTGTATCAGAGATGTAAAGGATTACATAAGCATGAAATTTCACCTTCAAATACAAAATTGGATGTGGCAGAGCTGTAGTAAAATTGAGTACTAAAGTATAGGCTATTCCTCTTTGACTGAAAAAATTTTACATATGTGGAGAGAGCCATCTCTTGCTTGAAAGTATTTTTCAAACACCTATTGCAATTATATACCACCTTATAGCCAAGGACCCTTCAGTGCTTCCACATGTTACTATTGCTTTCTTTTGCAGAGGTGAAGAAGGAGTTATTGTGTCAAACTTCAGGACAGACCAAGACTTTAGGAGCAGAAAAGAGCTCCAGTCCCTTTCTCCTAAACAGCAGGCAACATTACCTGAATCTGTATGCAATGGCAGTGACACTGCCAAAGGCACATGTCCTGTTCTGAACTGTAGTAGATAAAAAGAAGCAGCGCAATAACAAGAACAAGTTGTTCACTTTTACAACAGCTGCAGTTTTTTCTTTTCTGAGAATTCCTTGTTCTTTCCCCGTATCTGAAATATTAGTCCACTCACTCAGAAGGAACTCTGAATTTCAGGAATAGACAAAAAATAACTCAGTGAAAAGGACTACTAACCTTACCAATGAAGAGTTATCCCCAAAATAAAGTTGAAAGACTGGTTCAGTGCTGCCTTCAAATGAGCAGATTGTGTAGTGTTCACTCTGTTTTCATCAGGCGGACCTGTGGATTTTAATTGTTAAGAAAAAGGGGAATTAAAAGGAGAAAATACTGAAGTTATAAGAAACAAAGTAGTTAGTATGATTTGAAAGTGAGTTATTCATCAATACAAGAGCGCTCCACTGGATTAATATTCATTCCCAACTGACACACATAATAAACTAATTCTAACCACATCAAAGGTAATTTTATCAAAGCCCCGTTCTTCTGCTACGGAAAATTTGTCATCTGTTTCTCTAATAAGAAGTTATTTACACCTTGCATATTCATTGGGAAATGGGAACAGTGTGATCTGGATGAATTAGTAGTTCTCACCTCCACCTCAGGGAAAGAGCCTCCCTACAGTGTACTGCTTTCTGTGGAGAAAGATACACTTGTGCATGTGGGCTGCAGAGGGGTCACAGAGGAATTCCAGAGTATGTTATGAAGCAGAACTAGTGTTTAGGGTAGTTAGAGGCTTAGACTCCATCTTCCCTACTTAGGAGAGTAAAGCAGTCTAGTAGACATTGTGGAGAGAAATACAGTTTTTATTAGAATGATTTTATTAAAGACATTAGGTCTCATTTAGAAACATCTGCTATTATTTCTATTAGTTGTTGTTCCCATATGTATAAAAAAACATGGAATTTCAGATAAAGTGGCATTTTGGGGCATGCAAAAGCAACAACAGAAGAGCAAGTGTGGCCTCCCTGAAGCAGATGGCCTCACACTGCTTGTGAGCCATCAGCACTGCCCGTCCCCAGTGGGCAGGCTGGGACCACACATTCCTTTCGAAGGTACAAAATGTTGCAATCTCTCCCCGAGCCCTCATAAGACCTAAGTAGCTGCAGATAATCTTTCCTAGGCTTTATAAGTGGACACTGTGAGGGCCCCGAGGACATTCCCTCTCCTGCACAGGCTTTCACTGCCTGGGCTCAAGGCCAGCTTCCACAATGAAGCTGTCAGGCCATTTCAGGAATGCATGTCCTGCCTTTACTCAGGAGCTACTTTTAAACTGAGCTTTCAGTCCTGACATACAATAAAGTTTAAATCCACTCCATGTCTTTTGCAAAATACTGTCCTCCTGTCTTCCTGGATGCCTCACAGTTGCTATGGAGACAGTTTAATTTTGAAGCACAAGTACATTGTTTAGGAAAGCCACAGGTGCATTAGTGCTATTTCTCTTTTTCATACATAGAGCTATGAGAGCATTACTGCACTCTTAGATGGATGACCATTATGATTCTCGCCATCCTTGAATTACTTCTCTTATCTGTAATCTGGGCTTGCTGAGTTTCTATGTGAATAACACTTGCAAGGAGAGGATAGATAGAAAATATGTGTTCAGGGTAAGTGTAAGGAATTTGGGAATGTACTGTCACTTCAGTAAATAATAAATTCAACAGGAAAATACATTGCTTCCCAACTGAATGAAAGAAATGTTATTTTCTCCAAGTGCTTCTGAATTGTTGCTGGTGAGGAATTGCGCTTAAGGATTAGAGAAATTGTAAAACCGAGCTTGAGTTATCCTGAGTTACCCTGAGTTTAAGAGCATAGTTATAAACCCTGTAACTTTGAATACTGCAGTAGATTCCTTGCTGTCTTCTCTAGGAGGGAACCACAGTAAGGTCTACTTTGTTAGAGTAGACATAAGACTTCAAATTGTAGGATGAATTGCTTCCTTACAGAAAAAATCTTCCAAAAAAATTTGTAAAGAAAAAATTATGAGAAATGGAAGGATGAGAATTATGAATAAGGATAAGAAAAAATTATGACAAATGGAAGGATAAGAAAGATTAGCCTGAGTTCAGATTTGACTTTCATGTATTGGCAAATATAAGTGTCATGCACATGGATAGAGTAGGGACTGAAAACCACTTTCAGGTTCATAGAGTATCCAGATTTCTTCCAGAAATTTGCCATTGAAATAAGAAAAACAGACAACAGGACTAGAAGAACATTATAGCTCTGTGAAAGAACACTAGTATTTTGTTTTAGTTCTGCATTTCATTATAACCAAGCTTATTATATATATACTATGTATGTTATAGAAAGTGCTGATATAAAAAGAATGAAACAGAAGAGGAAAACTATTCTTTTGCCAAACACTTTCCTCCCAGAGCACTAGATTATTCTACTAAATAAAATAGCTGCAGACAGTTCTTCTAGAAGGCAGGGTTTAGCCATTTTACTTCATAGTGAAGCCCAGATCTGTATCACTCAGAGCAAACTGTAGGAGCTGCAGGGTGCAATTAGATGTATTGCCTTTTCTGTTCAAATGATTGAAACAGTTGTTTTTATCAAGATAGAAAATGATTGGACAAAGCAGCTCCTAAGGCTGAGTAATGGGCTCTATGAGGCAATGAAACATCTATTAAAAACTCAGAAGTTCCTGCAATGATTTTCAGTTTTCCAGCTGTTAGTGAGGAGGTAAGGGAAAAAGAACTGAAATTAGGTAAAAGGGAATTGATAGCTTAAACTTCCTGACTCTAAATGAAAGTCTAATTTGAGCTGGTGGCAAACTGATCATCAGTACTTGTTTTTATGGTTATCAAGTGATTATGGAGACGAAGGGTTGTAGGCAAATGCCACTGCATACAAGTTGTGTTTTGGATAACTACATCTGAAAGGAGATTAAGGACTTTTTGATAGAAAGCAATTTATCTAGAGGTGCTGGTACAGCACCCACTTCAATTACCAGCATCTTTCCTCAGGAGGAGAAGTGATAATACACTTCTTTGTTAGCTAGGTGAAGAAAGAGGAGAGGAGAGGAGTTTGCAACAGAAAGTGGAGGAAATTAGGTAGGAACTCACCATTTGCTCTCTTGCTAGACTTGTGGTGTGACATCTCTCTTGAAACTGGCTGGATTTTTAAATGCCGTGGGATTTACCTCCCTCCTTTTGAGGTCCTGTGTGGCTGTTCTATGCAGAGACCCCTCCTGTGAGAGGAGGTTTCTCAAGACCTTTCTGAGAGGGTCTGCACAGTGACGGCTCCCACAGCACCCAGAGCTAATATGTGCAATCACACTG
Source organism: Agelaius phoeniceus (assembly GCF_051311805.1). Classification (NCBI taxonomy): domain Eukaryota; kingdom Metazoa; phylum Chordata; class Aves; order Passeriformes; family Icteridae; genus Agelaius; species Agelaius phoeniceus. The sequence continues at coordinate 60,480,941 of NC_135267.1, forward strand.
GGGGGCTCATTAGCTCTGGCTTCACACCTTGATGGCAACAGGCATGAGCTGGTGTGGAGCCAACACACACCTACTGCTGGACACAAGACAGGCTCCTGCAGGGGTGAGAAGGACAATCCCACACTGGGCTAAGTGCAGGCTCACAGCAAATGGTGGGGGGGATGGAGAAGTGAGGGCTTCCTCTGCCCCATATTTTAACAGGAAGCACGGCGGAAGGGGGTGTTGTGGGGTTGCGTTGGGCAAGGTACACCCTCACATGGCACTGCTCCTGTGGCATGTCTGCTTTCTCTTGGTAGCTCTGTCAGCTAGACCCAACATAACAACTGAAGGAGCTGGAGAAAAGCTGTATCCACTGCTGGTGGTGTGGTGGAGAAGCTGAAGTTAATGAGAAGATGGAGACCAAGCTATCTCCTTTGTCACCACTCTCCAACCCATTTAAATCTGTGGGTGCCTTGGGCTGTGTCCTGCAGCTTGTATTTCTGTGTGAACTTGAGTGCTCATTAATAACACATTTGACATAAGTGGTTTAAGAACTGCTCTAGTAAAATGTACTCTGCAGGGAAAACTCTGCCAGCTCTGCTGTGCACTTTGATTACCCATTTATAATTGTCATGCATGCTTTATCATGCTGCAGGTCTTTATCTCAAGAAGTGTGGGCAGTTCTGGAGAAGTGAACTAAATTTTATATAATTAAGACAACACTATTTTCTGCTAACCATGAAGAGACATTATGAAATTATGAAGGTTCTTATTAAAATACAGTGGATCAGCTCCAAAACAAAATAATTGCTTTGGGCTTTTCTGTTTTGTTTTTCCCTGTCTTGTATATAACTGCATAGCATTACTTTAGAACATTTTTATGCTAAGTCTATTTGGTTCTCCTCTTCAAGGGGTGCAAAATGATTCTGTCAAATAAAATTACCTTATTTTGCCATAGCTGAAAGAATCTTGCCAGTGAATTGCTTTGATTTGTACTCCTGAGTTTTGTGATTTGGTGTAAATGACCAGAAAGATCCATTCTAGGCCAACATGAAATAGGAGATCTGTGCTTTTTGGGGCTGGATTGAAGTTATAAAATCTTTTCAGAATTAAGATGGTCTTTTTGTCTTGCTCTTTTTCACAAGAGTTTGTCCACTGATTTTCTTGTTCCAGTCTAATGGGGAACCAAGGGAAAATATGAAATGTCAGTTCTTTTAAAGGCTGTTTTTACTGACTCTGACCACTGCCACATGTATCCCAAAACTTAGAAATTTCCCTAATTCTGTTCCAGAACACCTTGAGGAAGTTGTTACTGTTACAGAGGACAACTTCCTGCCCAAAATTATAATTAATGGAGAAACCAAATCAGCCAGAAAGGCTGGAGTTTACATTGTAGAACTGTGTCATTCTCATTTTAATTCCATTAAAAATCAGACAAAATATGATAAGGTCTTGAATGCTTTTCTCAGGTTTTGAACTTACAAAGTGCAATAGCACAGGGTTGTAAGCACAAAGCAGACTTCTTATCTGAATTCTTGTGTTCTTTAGAATAATTTAATTTGTGTGGGGTTTATTTGCAGATGAAAATGAGATCTAAATACTGAAACACAGAGAGCTTGCATGAAAACCGTAGCAGCAGGCAACTTCCCTTGCTGAAATGCAAGTTTTCATTTGTGTTACAGTATGAGTAGGGCTGCTATCTCAGCTCTCACACAGCAGCCCCTTATGCCAACCATTCATCATTTTCTATATTCCTGTAACCATGCATTCTTCACTTTTACTGTAATGTAGCACAAAAACCATGGCATCTCAGAATGACCCTTAAACACTGATTGGTGCAACTCCAAAGGCTTTATTTGTTTTGTTTGAAAGCAGGCATGCTGCTCAGTTTCAAACCAAACAAATGGCAGTGTTTTTTTGATTTATGGTGACATTTTGACAAATTTGATTTATTTAGAAGAAACCTGTGCCAAGGAGGAGTGCAGAATGAAGAGAAGACACTGTCACTGTATACCACCAAAGGACATCTTCATTCTCCTCTCGGATCTCTGTTGTTGGAGGGGAGAAGAGTTCAGCCTTGACCCTGTGTACTGATTTCAGCTGGGATAGAGTTTGTTGTCTTCTGACAACAGAGTGCTCTGTTTTGGATTCAATATGAGATAATATTGATGACACACTGATGTTGCTCAGTAGTGCTTACTCCAAGCCAAGGACTTTTCTGTTTTCCTTGCTCTTCTAGTGAGCAGGTGCACAAGAAGCTGGGACAGAGCATGGCCAGGACAGCTGGCCTGAACTGACCAAAGGGATATTCCACACCAGAGAGTGTCATGTGACACATATAAACTGGCAGCAGTTACTCAGAACAGGGTCTGATTGTGGCTCAGGGATGGGGTTGGTATCTGTCAGTGTGTGATGAGCAATGGTGTTGTGCATCACTTGCTATTCCTGTGTTTTTTCTCTGTTTCTCCTACTCTTCTTTTTATATTATAAGTTTATGAGGTTTTTTTTCTTCAATTATTACACTGTTTTTATCTGAACCCATAAGTTTATTGAGGTTTTCCCCCTGCTTCTGCCCCCTGTCCCATCTGGGCAGGTAGGGAATGAGTGGCTGCATCGTGCTTGGTTGCCAGCTGGGGTTACAGCATGATATATTGGCAATTGAAATGCCATGGACTCTCCTTGGAAAACTTTCTTCTAAGGGCAGGGCAAAGATGTTCAGAAGCAATATCAAGCCTATCCCCAAAATGTCTGCCTGTCTGCAGTAGATTCAGGGCTTTTGGCATCCTCTGACCATTTTAGCAGACACAAATTTTCCTTCTTTTATTTCCCTGGACACTGTATCTCTTGACTAAGAGCACTGCAGAAAATTATACATTTCATTCTAATGTTTTTACTGTTTAATCTCCCTCCTTCTATCTAACTACTTGAACTTCATCATTCAGACATCAACAAGTCTGCTATATAAAGCAGATGAACACTTCCCAAAAAAGCTCAGTACACATACCATCTTTCACCTGTCTTTTAGAGCACGCTATATGAGCATGCAAAGGTGAGCCCAAGTTGTGTAACTACGTAACAGTGGCCAGAGGAAAATGAATTTTTTGTTTCTCGGATGTGTCAAATATAATGCAGTTCTGCAGAGAAGCTTTATCCAGTTATTTTCCACTTGAATGCTTTCCTTCTTCAACTTGCACTGAAAATAAACAAATTAAGAAAGAAAACAGCTTTGCTTGGACATCTTAAATGAAGAATGGTTATTCTATACCATGCAGATGATTGCTGGGGGATGCTCTTTTGAGATGAAAATGAGTGCAATCTCTGGAAATCAGTGTCATTTTTCCTCTGTCTCTCCAGTGATAGGCATCAGCCCCTGTGGAGCCAGCTCCACCCGGCTGCCACCACCAGTTTCCCTCCTGTTTTCTCCAGAACACGGAGAACACTCCTCTTAATTTGCATAGGTGCCTGGGTAGCAGGTGAGAAACTGAAGAAGTAGAGATACCTGATCCTGTTTCTTGACTGTGGTTCTTTTGGAAAATTTTCTAGCACTGAAGTTGGTCCCTGCTGCAGTGAGTCCCCAAGGGTTTCATCTTAGTTTGGAGAAAGACTAAATTCTGCTGATCTTCCTAGCATACTTTTCAATTTATTACCAGAATCTTAATAAAGGGTCTTGCAGCATTTGAGTTAATTAATTCCTCTCTTGGTTCTCAGTCGCGAAAGGTCTCAGTCGCTGTCCTAAGAGAAGAAATCCTTGCAGAGAATATAACTGACTATCATGTAAAAAACATGCTGGTTTTAATGAAACAGAGATCAAAATCATATAAGGAGAGGCAGATAATGAAGGAAAAAAACAAGATATGACATTTTAATTCTCAGCCATTTGAGGCTACAACTGAAGGAATAAACACATGTATTTTGATGTATTTAGGCAATTCTTTGGTATGCTTTAGCATATATATATAAAGACACTCCATGAAAAACATGCTTAAACAAGTCTCTTGATACACTAACTTCATATAAGAATTATTATTTGAAGCAAATCATGATGGTAAAAAATATTAAGTCTAAATTTCTATGTGTTACACACATGCAGATATATATATATATATAAGCACATAAACCAGCATACTTTACTTTTGAATATATTAGGCTATCAGTGTAACTGGAGATTCACAACAGAAATTAAATTGCCCTTTTTTGTTTTCTCCTCTTAGCAACCAGCTTGAAAGAACTTTAATCTCCTGGATGCACAAGAGAACCCTTAAAGCTTTGAAATTTATGTTTTGAGATATTGCATTGAAAAAAAAGGTGAAACATTTTAAAAGATAGCTCATTATTTTGTGAAAGGCTCTAGGATGTTGTGGTCTGTGTCAAGGTGTGTCAGCTTCCAAGATATGTAAAAGAAACTCAACAAAGGAAAAAGACATGTGCTCGTGTTGTCTTTTCCATGTCATGACCTGGTTATGCCAAAATATTGTCACTATTTCTTGACAATTGTGCCTGTTCAGAAAGATTTTGAAAGCTTGGGGAGGTTGTAGAGTTACAATATAATAATGAATTTTAGTTTTCTGAGGGAGACACTTTTACAAAACTGGAAACTACAAACCAGTCAGCCTCACCTCTGTGCCTGTAAGATCATGCAACAGATCCTCTTGGAAAATATGTCAAGGCATGTGGATGACAGGGAGGTGATTAAAGACAGCCAGAATGGCTTTATAAAGAGGAAAATCATGCCCAGATAATCTGGGGATTTATGGTGGAGTGTCTGGGTTGGTGGATAAGGGAAGAGAAACTGGTGTCCTCTGCTGTGATTTCTTTAAGGTCTTTGAAACTGTTCCACAGAAAATCCTTGTTGCTGAATTGGAGGGGTATGGATTTAATGGGTGGAGTATTGGATGGATTAGGAATTGGGTGAATAGCAGCATCCAAAGAGTTGTAGTAAATGGCTCAGTGTCCAAAGGATATCAGTAACAAGTGGTGTCCCTCCGGGAGAGGACTTTCCTTATGACACTTTCCATATGGAAGTGGTTTGATATCTTTAATAATGAGATAGGCAGTGGAATTAAGTATACCATCATCAAGTTTAGAGAACACACCAAGCCATCCCATGAGAGAAGGAATGCCATCCAGAGGGACCCTGACAGGCTTGAGAAGTGGGTCAGTGGGAATCTCTGGAAGTACAATGATTGCTGAAATCAACAGTATCAGTACAGACTGATTAATGAATGCATTGACTTCCTCCCTGCAGAGCAGGGCTTGAGGATATCGATGAATGAAAATTTGAACGTGACCTGGCAATGTGTGCTGGCAGCCCAGAGAAACAATTGTATCCTGAGCTATATGAAAAGAACTGTGGCCATTATTTAAAGATATAAGATTCTTCTCTACTGTGCCTAGGCAAAACCCCAGCTGGAGTACTGCATTCACTTCTGAGGCCCCAAGCATAAGAAAGCCATGCACCCTTTTGAATGAATCCAGAGAGAAGAGCCAGGAAAATCATAAGAGGGTATAAGAGGGATCCTATTGAGACCTTTGAATACTTAAATTGGATTATAAGATGGAGAATGACTTTTTACCAGGCCCTGTAAAAGGACAAGGGGTAATGGCTTTAAGCCAAAGAAGGATAGATTTAGACTGAAAATAATAATTAAAAAAAAAGATTCCTTACTATGAGGGTGTTGAGGGACTGGAACAGGTTGCCCAGAGAAGTTATGGATCCCCCATTTTTAGAGGTTTCAAGGCCAGGCTGGATGGAGCTTTAAGCAAACAGGTCTGGTGAAGGATGTCCCTGCCTATGCAGGGAAGCTGGAACTAGAAGGTCTTCAAAGCTCCTTTCCAACACAAATCATTCTGTGATTCTACAGAAATGGTTTCACTGGGTTTAATACTTACAAAAATACTGGTATGGAGACTCATTGACATAATTTGTTATCAACAATCTTGTCCCATACATCAAGGGATGATGACAAAGTTTGGCCACACTTCAAAGTCCTGATAAAAAAAGCTGGGTGAAAACATGCCTAGTGTTTTTTCACACATTTAAAAACAATAAATCATCAAGTAGAAGCAAAATATAAAATCAGTTCCTTCCAAAACTTCAATGAGTGATTAAGATAGGTAGTGTTCTTTTCTGGATGATTCTTTGTAAACTTGCTTTGTCGTGATTGCTTTCTGCTTATTCTCCTAGCTTCAAGAAAACATCAGCTCCATCAGATCTGACCTACTTACAAATGCAGTTCATGAATTTCCAGTCAGTACTTCATGGTTCTTTTGAGATATGCAACATTTCAGAACCACAAAGGAACTAAAAATTTTAAACTTGAAAACGACACATTCACATTATTTATTTGTCTTTTCTTGTACTTTGTAGAAAGAAACTTTTGTGCAAGTATAATATTTTTCAGATCAGCACTCATATGTTTTTTCTATACTTTCAGGTAACTGAAACTATGTAATTCAGCATTCATCTGGTGTTCAAGATTCAACAGGAGCAATTACACTTCTGCAAACTGCAGCAGGTTTTGACTATAAATCAATCGCTCTTGCCTGCCCATTCTTGTTTCCATTAATATTTCATAAAATTATGAAATTACTGTTGTGCAGTTTCACATTGAACTTATACAAGGGGTAAATGTGGTAAATCAGTCAGTGGCTCATAGCTAGAATAAAGGAAATTGAGAGAATTCCTGAAATACTAGCAGGTTGTTAGCCATAAACTGCACAGGTCTCCTCTAACTCAGAATGTGTCAGAGAAAATCTCTTCTGCAGCTTTCTTGCCTGCATACTTGTGAATATTTGGATTTATACATAGGTAAACCAAAAATACTGCTGAGACAGCAGTAACTCTGAAGTTAAAATCCTTTTTTTTCCTCCCCCCAATTCTTAGCAGCCTTTCAAAGTCCCATAGTTGGGATTCTGTACACTGAAGTCTTGTGCCAGAAGGAAACTGTGTGCAGACCTTTGAGACTGTAGTTAAAAGAACCAAAACACTAATGATCACCCTGGGCAACAGCTAGCAGAACACACATACGAATTAAAAGTTGTTCATAATAGCAAAAACTTTGTCCTTTAGAGAGTACGTGTTGCAGGGAATGAGAAAAATATTTTTTTAAGCGTTTTAATTACATTTAAATTATTTTTCTTTGGAAAGTAATTTCTCTTGCAGGCTTGTTTTCAAGAGTAATATTGCACTGATCTAAGTTTCTAAAAAGGTATGCATCTGAAAACCTGTACAGAAGCTAACATTTTAGAAAGTGGAAAGATAGATGTGCATATAAGAAATTCTGATTTTTTCACCTTTAAAAAAGTTATTTACAAAGACTTCTCATTTTAATATTTGTAAATATTAGTGGTGGTCATGAATAAGACATACAGATATCCTGGACTGTATTTTATAAGAGAAATAGGAAAATGTGCAGTTGTATGCAGGTCTGATTGTGTTTCACTTTGGTCATTCTGCATCAAACACTTCAGCTCCTCCTGACCTGCAGCCGTACAGAATTTACCTGACCAAACAAGTAATCTGCTCTGACTGTTCCTGAGGGCTGTTCAAAGAGCCTGCTTTGTGATTGTTTACTATCTTTTAATAGGAATCTTCCCAGTTTTCTCCTTCTAACAATTAAAGAGGATATTTAGCTTTAACATTTGGCATAGGAGCTATTGGAGTTAAATACGCACTTGGTGTAGCAACAGAAATTAAGATGGGATAATTACAAAAAATCCCATCTTAATTCCTGGAACTATGGTCAAGCATCACTATTCTTCAAGATTTCTGAGGTGCATTTCTGATAAATGCTTCAGATTGTGTAATTTTACAATAAAAACAAACTCTTAAAAATAAGAAACAACCTCATCAATTTTGAAAGTATATATAAATTATATAAGCAAGGATTTTGTACTTATTGATGCTATTAATATTCCTGCTTATTGAAAACGCAACCATACAAATGAGCACAGCTGGACCATTGCGTGTTTTACAGCATTCCCTGGTATTCAGCAATATTGTCCTAATAAATCTATTTGTACTAAACCACAGGAAACAGAACAGGCCTTGTCAGACACTTACAGATAGGAGAAGGAGCAAGAAGTTTTTTTGCTCAGAATCTTATAGAAAGTCTGTAGTGAAAGTTCGCCATGCACACATCTCTGATATTGTAGAACAGTTCTTTAGCAATAAACTGATATTTATCCTCTGTCACCTTCTTAGAGATGAACACCTTTTTTACAACCCTTCAAAACAATTTCAAACTTAAAGCATTTAATGAGAATCATTAATTAGTTTTTTGGATCCACTGTTGCCCATCTGTGAAGAAAGAGAATTTAAAGGAATTTCACAGTGACAGATTACAGGAATTAAATATTATTTCCAAGCACAGTGCCCATTTTTTGTTGCCACTCCCTAGGGTTGTCATTGAATTTGAAACCTTAAAGAACAGTCTAAAAACCAGATGAATGAGAGAAAAAAACTCCTCAGCTGGAGATGCAAACATGGTGAGAACTTAATTGAAATCAATAGAAGATTAAATGAAGGAAAAGTTTATAGTAAAAAAAAAAAATTTCAGTCTGACAAAAAGCAAGAAAGAAATTCAGTCTTTTGTAATGGAATTAATTCTTGTCCTTATGATAGCTGTGAATTCTGAATCTAAGATGTTTTTTTCTGAGAATTGTATCTTTGTTGGCTATAGCAGAACTTCTGGAGTGTCACCTTTGGACTTATGAAGATGGACAGGGGTGACCTCCATATGGATTTGCTGCTCATCTTTGAAGCTTGCTTTCTGTTTTCTTAAGCATTTGAATCTTCTGTCTGAACCATAACAGGTGAGACTCATTTCCACAGAAGGTGTTCTCCTGTCAAGTAGTAACTTTATACCTACTGGGCATATGCAGAGCTAGACTGAAACCAGGATAAAGAATAAAACCCTTCCATGACTACAGTGTTCTGGTGAGTCCTTAAACATCCCTCACAATTACATCTCAGTGATTTTAGATTAATTTGCACAAAGTGTGTTCATTCCTCATATCCCTTATTATCACTAGGATATTATATTCCATATTGGCTTCTCAAAGACTTCAGGTGCTCTACTGGTAGTGAGAAAGAGAATTTTAACTGTTTCCCTACTGCTTTGCAGTTTGTGAGGACTCTGTGTTGCTCTGGTTGCTCTGTGTTACATATGCCATGGTAACAATAATGAATAAGAAACTCCTGTTCATGGACATGCTTGTGGAGAGGTTTGGAAATGAAGAAACTTTTCATGTTTAAGTTTTCTTTCAGATAGATAGACAGGAAGAAAAGTGTCTTGAAAGTTATTGAAAGCTAGGAATATGTTGACTGAAATGAACTGAAAACCATGGAAAACCTGCTGACAAATAAAACTAGTCACTTGGATTATTTCTAATGTTGGGCACTACAGCCTGTTGTCTCTTCATTTGTAATGCATCTAGAACCCCTGTATAGCAGCACACCTGTTTCCATGAACGTGCTGAATCACAAACACTGTGGGAGTTTGTTGTCCTAGGAGGTGTGAGGAGACGGAGGCTGTGGTCAGCTACAGGCATTCGCACTGCTTGGCAGCACCCACAGCAAGCAGCAGGGTGAGCAGACACAAGGCTTTGGCTGGAATGTGTGAGCACAGCCTGCCATGAAGGATGTACCACTCAGGGAGCTTGCTCTGTCTGCCACACCACAGCCCCATGGACAGCCAGCACTGTCTTCAGCAATGGCCTGTGTTCCTGCCCTCAAGCTCTGTGGGATCTACCAGTGTTTACAGGTGAGGCCAGAGTGCTCTAAAACACTCAATGAAGCTTTTTAGCTGACTAGACCAGAAGTTTCAGTAGTTTATAGTGACAAGTTGGTGTTTCAGCAGTTGCTGGTGAGAGGCAAGATACAAAGGCTTCTCTCCAGCACCTGAAATCCTGTAACTTGCTTGATGACACAAGCTAAAGGAGGGCTGCTCTTACAGGCAGGCACTGCAGGCTACAGCACACCCCATGTTTCTGCTGGTGGCACTAACTGTCAATGCCAGGCTTGCAGGGAGGGAATCCATCAGGACAACCAGAGCAAAAGAAAATCCATATTAGCTGTAAATCTTCTCTTTAGAGAGGATCAGTTCACAGTGAGGGAACTAAAATGTAAGATTATATCACTTCACCTTGAATGCCATTATTTATTTTAAAAGATTACTGTGGAAAAACAAGTGACTGTTATGACAATGGATACATACATCTAAAGGAACTTTTAACAAAAAAAATTTATTCAACCAACATGAATCTGTAGACTGGGAAACTGTATTGCTTACTGAAAGCTGCTAGGTAGGATAGGAAGAAAAAACAGAGAAAATCACAGCATTCAAACTGAGCAATGATGTGCATGCAGGCACAGGAGATAGAATCATAAAGAGCTCATAAACCTCTATTTCCTTTCCTACTGTTTGTCCCCTGTAGTTGCACTTTGTTAGAACCTCAAGCCTGCAGATCAAAGACTGCAGGCTTGAGGTTCTAACAAAGTTCTGCAAAGACTTCCATTAACTTCAAGACTCAGGGAAATCCTGTATGTGTGGAAGTCACAGGTATCTATGGGCCAAAAAATATTTAAAAGCAGTGTTTTCTTACTTAGGAAATCTTCTTACTAAGGAAAACTGATTTCCTTACTTAGAAATCCCACCTGCTATTCTGAGACTTGAAGTTACAGGATCTTGCTTTACGGCATACCTTAGGTTTATAGGTGAATATACAAAGTTCAATGAGATGAGGTTAATAGAAATATCTGAAATTGAATATTTTGTGGTTTTAATTTTTTTTCTTTCACAGCTTTAACACCAATTAGTGCTTTAGAGCAAAGTTCTGGAAATCTACTTGGAGGAGATTCCCAGAGATGCTAATGAATACAGAGATGATTTCTGTGAGGAAATTATTATACTAACATTGGAAATAGCTTTTTAATTATAAAGACAGTCATAACTTCAGTGAAACAGACATAAGAAACATCATGTTCCTTAAAGGAAGCTGATTAATCATCCTCAGAAATCAGTCAATAGAATTAAGAGCCAGAAAATCCTCACTACTCAAGGCATCTTTGGTATGCATATTGCTTTTGTGAATGATTATGATTAAATATTTATTAAGTGACATAAGGAAAGCTGGTTCTCTTTACTTTTCTGAAAATGAGTCATTTCAACAGACTAACACTATCCGGTGTAAGCTTTTAAAGCATAAGAGGGAAACTTGTAATAAAACAGAACACATTCAAACGGATTAAGATGTGATGCTGAGAAAAATTGAAACATTGACAAGGCCAAGTGAAAAACTTGAGCTACAAGACAAATTAAGGCATAGGTGCTTTGTAGACATGCCTTACCTATAGATGGTACCTTGAGGTCAGAACATCAGTAATCTTTGAAAACATCTGGGTGTGTTTGGAGGCACAATGACACAATTTACCCTTTATTTGAGGAGAGACAGAATTTTCCTTTAATATTTTTCCCTTGTGGATGCAAAAAAAAAAGTTTTAAAATAGACTCAATAGTTGAGTTATGAAGAGACTGATAGATGATATCAGGCAGAGACTACTAACAACTGAAGTCAATAGAGCTAAGAACTTTCCATTTATTTTAACACTTATGTTTCCTCTAAGCACAGCAGAATTCTGGAGATCATCACATCATATTATTTTATTATGCTTGTACACTTTCAGTGTTCATATAGGCAAGATAAATGAAGCTGATATAATTTGATGCTATTTTTTAAATGTTACTAAAATAAATCAAGAGAACTTCTGTCTTCTGAATTCTTTTTTATACTTCCAAGAGGGACAATTGTTTCCTTCCATGCACTGTAGAAAGTGACCCATGTTCCTACATATTTTACTTACCTGAAAGTTGATTTCTGTGAAAATTTGAAATTTTCTTTTTTTTTTTTTTTAAATGTTGGGTGCTTAGCTGAGACATACTCTAAATATTACCATAGATATATATTTCAAGTCATTCATCTATGTCCCTGCTGGGAAATAAGAAAAGATTAATTTTTAGTCATTTTCCAAAAAAAAACTACTGGGTAGGTATATGTCATATTTCATTTACTTTTAAACTTTGAAGCTTTATACTATATCTGAAAAAAACATTGCATTGAAAAAAAATTTTAAAAGATGTGCTTGGTCATGTGGTTGAGATCATAAATAAATGAGCATCTTGACACTTCCACAGAACTCATGAGAGGTACGAACAGATGTGAAGTTGAGAGTTCATTTGCCTCCTTCAGTCTGTGCAAAGGCAAAGTCAGGCATACTTGCCTGCCCAGCAAAGATGTTTTTCCAACCTGTTCTGTTGGAAAACAAGTGCTGGAGTGAGAACTTCAAAATTTCTCCTTATTAGACTGTTGTAAAATTTGGTTTCCCTTACTCTTTGAAAATATCCTGATGTCATTTTAATCTACATATTTTCTATTTTTCTCCCTGGAAATTGAAATGCAGATTTCAGCTGATGGCCATTTCCATGAAAAGAAAATTCTGCAACAATGCTGTCCTTCTGCTTAAATGTGGATGAGGTGTTTTTTTTAGTCTGAAGCACCTCCAAAAGACAGCACCACATCACTACACTTCTGCAGCATTACAGTAGTGCAAGGGCATTTTGTCTTGCTGTCCTTAAATCATCCATATACCAGAATGCCTTTGTCTTGTTCAGAGGCTATGCAAGGCAAACCTTTCAAAACCAGAGTAAAAGAATTCTCTAGTACAATGGTTCAACAGGACAGAGACATTCAAGAACATTTTCTAAAGGTATATAATGGACATTCCTGCAATATTTTATGTTAAAATGCTGAAAATAAATGGAAAACTGACCATGAAAAATACAATGGCTTTTTTAATGGGAGAAAAGTACTATTTGGCTATTTATTGAAAGACATGGAAATAAAGGTCTCTTTTTGTCTAAATGCCACTGCAGATGTAAAACAAACATATTTTTAGGATTCATAAATGAAAATCCGATCTTTTGTAAAATACCGTAGCAAAAAAAAACCACCACTGTCTAGTGTTAAAACATAATTGGAACTGTCACTGATGTGTTCCCTTTCTATTGAAGGGTTTACTCCTGCAGAATTTTTCATGAAGCTCTTAGTAACCATTAAATCTCAAACGGAATCAGTCAGCCTCTCTGCTGTCACTGAAACAAGTCTTATCATATTTATCAAAAGCTGGAGCTGGATAAATGATTGAATAAATGAATGAAATTTGCATTCATACAGCAATTTCCATCTGCAGAGAACAGAAGGAAAGTTAGGAAGAGAAAAAAAATCTTTTCAAATTAAAAATAGTAACCTTTGCTAAGCACTGAGAGGTGATTGATATTTATTATTCCAGGAGGGGGAAGATTAGAACAGTGGAAAGAATCTGACTCAGAGAACATCCGATGAAAGAGTGGGGTTTATTAGTTCTCATTCTGGAATGGAAAACAGCCTCTTAGCTGTGAAGTACTCATCTGTACTGCCAGCTAGTGTAAATAGCCAGTACAAATGGGACGTTTCCTCGGGACACCTTTTGACCTGCTGTGGTTATTAGTAATCTCATTTTGAAATTCATTTATTTTTCATAAGTTATGAAAAGAGGAGCAAGTATCAGAAGGTTTAGGAGGAAAAATTAGTTCAGTGCCTTATAGAGAGTTTTGTAGATTTGGGGTTCAAGGGATCTGCTTAATTGGTGTGCTGGAATGGTTTTGATGAGCTAAATATGTTATGGTTGGCTTGACTATGGCTTCAGAAACAGCCCAAATTTGTGAGCAGACATAGAGTTGTCCACTGGTCAGGGCTCTGGCTAACCTGGGCACATCACAGAGCTGCTCGAATGCAGAAGAAAGGAAGCCCTGGAGAGTCTGCCAGATCTTCCAACCATAGCCTATTTCTTTGATAAAGCTTGTTAAAAAACATCATTGTCCAAATTTTCCCCAAGTACATGGAGATTTCTCTCTCAGCATCAGAAAATAGTGGATATAGACCATTTTCAAGGAGAATTCTTTCTCAGCAGGGCTTAGATGACCAAAGCCTAATCTATTCACATGTGCATTGAGAAAGAGAAATTGTTTAATAGAACAATTACAGGTTATTAAGATTGATTTTACTGACTAACATAGATAAAATCTGCTGCTTACTAGTGCATAGCTGTTTGTAACAAGTCTTATGCTCTTTCTTTGAATGAAAGACTCCTGATTCATTTATAGGCCTAAGAAATTATAAATATAGAAAAAAAATATTCACAGTGAGTACAACAAAGCAACTCTTAAGGGGTATCACTAGAAAGATGTGCATTTGAAGTAAACTAGTTATTTATTATATATACCACAAACACCTGAAATCTTAACACTTTCACTGATATTCTAGAAGACATAGACTTCTAAAGAGTGCATGTTTATATTCTCTATTGAAAATGCTGTCTTCTTCTGGAAAGCAGAAGAATTATATACTAGTCTGTAAAGATGATACATGGATATTTTACAACATTAATTTGGTGACAGCATGTCACTAGCTAGATGTTCTATGAGACAAAAATTATGAAATTTTTCTAAATTTACAGTGTCAGACAAATTGCATCTAATGATATTGTAAGAACTGGAAAAGTTTTCTCCGTCATATATATAGATTTTGAAAGATAACTCTACATTATAAAGAACATGAGAGCTCTGGAAAGAAAACCTAAACACTGTCATGTAAATATTGACAGAGCAAATAGGCAAATATGGTAATGTAGTTTTCATATCATGATCCTCTGAAAGATCTGCAAAGTATTTCGATTCAGTGAGAAGAAAACTAATTAATAAAGGCAATTAATGTCATATAATTAAGATTAACTTTCATAGATTTGTAAATTTTTTAAAAGCCTTCTTGAACAATTCCTGTATCATCTGTTATGAGATCATGAATTTCTCTGATAAAAACAGCTGCAGCAAAATGTAGGCACAGGGTTCTGAAGCTCACTAATCTTAATACACTCCAGGTATAGCCAGATAAGTTAAGATTTTTTTAAATGCTTTATACCAGTCTGAATAAATCTAACATTCAAAATTCCATTTGTGGAATGGAATTGTCATTTTCAGCATATTCTTAGAATTTCAAACCATGTTTTTAGTTTGTGAACAAAAAATAGGGAAGTTCCCAATATGAAGTAATGAATAGAATATTTTTTTTCCATATCTCCAGCTGATAAAATTTTCCTCTCACTATTACTAAAAACTTGCATGGGTAGCTTGGCCTAACTTTTGTTTTGGAGGAGTTTTGAGTTTTAATTTTACTTTCTGGGTGAATTAGGATATTATAGTAGAGGATATGTATTGTATTTGAATATGTGTATAGAGGCTTTGCCCCGGAGGTCCCGGTTGTCCTTGATGGGCTGCAGCTGTGATGTCCTTAATTGGGCTGCAGCTGTGACCAATGAAGATGACTGGGATAAAAGGGGGTGGGTAAGCCAGTCAGGGAGAGCCTTGGAGGAGCCCTGAGCTGGGAGAGAGCAGCATGCAGTAGAAGGAGTCAGCCAAGATCTGCAGCCATGAGAATACACCAAAGAGGTATGGACTCTAGAAATAGAATAACAACAAGATGGGACTCTAGAAATAATAGAAGAACAACAGGATATCTCCAAAGACCTACACAATGAGGGAGAGAAGACTCAACCCTTTAATGTTGCAGATGAATGGAAATTCCCCATATCTAAAAGTTTAAAAAGTTTGACATTCTTTGCCTATTTAGATCATAGAGATATATACTGGATTTGGGTATTTTAATATATCAGATACATTCCCATTAAAGAGGTCTGTATTTTCAAGACTGACATGAAAAAATCTAGAAAGGTGAAAACTATATGTTTTGGATGATACTATTAAGGAAAATCTTCATTTTAGTCTCCTTTCCTGCATGGAAAATACCAGGACATGAAATAGGAAAGTATCACAGCCTGCATTTCCTGTAAAGAGAAATAAGATTTCTCCACAAGACAACCTGACATATCTATCTACTTCTGAGTACACGAGTTCTTTGGTTCTCACTGTCCTCCAGTGCCAGATGTGATCAGCTTTGTCTGTGTAATAATCAAAATGTGAGCACCTGAAGCACATTATCCACTAGAAAAATAATGTTTCTTTCCGTGGTGACCGCAGCATGGCACCAAAATGAAATTACTAGTGTTTTCTATGGAGTCCTCATATCAAGGGTAAGACATCACTGAAAGAAGAGTCAGAACCTTACCATTTTAGAGAGAGGTGGCTGTACACAGATGCTCAGTTTGGTACTGCAGAGTTACTGAAGTTTAAGGTTATGCTCCAGCTGACTATCATGTTCTGGAGTTAATTCCCAGTTAGAGATCACTGGGTTTATTCCTCCCTCTCTTTCCCAGGATTTATATCTTAATCCTGCCTTATTACACTGATTTTGTAAATAAAATACTTACTTTTCCCTCCTGGTCAAATAATGTTTTATTTTCTCATAGGCTGGTTACAGTTCAGTGTGTTGTTACAGTTATTTCAGGGCTTGATGATGGCTACTTAGCTGTTTCTTGTGTCCTTGTGGAAGATTTTATTGGTTTATTCATTTTTAATTACTTCATGTGCCTTGTTAGGAGCAATGAAACTTGTGTAAGTTGGGAATAGAATGAAGACAGATGACATGGAAGTATATAATACTTAAAAGGCATAGCACTTTTCAATGGACAAGTCAAAGGACCTGTAGAAAGGCTTTTTGGCTAATAATAAGGCCAAGGTATAGAAATACATCATGCAAATTAAAAGCACAGTTTTTCATGTTACAATTTTTCAAACAAAGTAAATTAAATTACTTCTAGCCTCTACGTGAATGTTTATTGAAGTTGTTCTTGGTAATACCACTGCTTGTTTATTATTTTATTGAGTGTCATGCTTACCTACATGTGCCAGAAAAAATCATGACAATATCATCATTTGGAATATTATAATCAGAAATTATTTGGAATCACCTGAAAACAGGTATATCTACTTTCAAAGTAGGACTTAAAAAATGTTACTCCTATGAAGACACTAAGTCTTCAGCTTCCACAGGTGTAAACTTGTGGAGTGCTTACTGGATTTCCTGTGGCAGAAGGGAGGTTTTCAATACAGAGTTAGATAAACTTCAGAGGAGCTATTAAGCCAAAGGAAAGTTCAGTAAAATTTCTCTTGGAACAAAGTTGCCAAAAAGTATTCATGAGCTCTCAGAAAAAAAGCAGAAGAGTAAGAGAGGCGGATGATTTGCACTAGTTCTTCCTATAGCCATTGCAATAATTGAGGCATTAACCCTGATAATTTAAAAAAGTATTTACTCTTATATGTATTTAGAAAAAAGAATATGTAAATAAAAAACATCATACTCAGTGTTGCTGATATAACTGGATGGTGCAAAGACAGGTTTGAAGATTTTGGGTTTATGCCTGCTTGAACTGCCCAGCCTCCTCTTGAAGTCCAGAAGATGCTGTAATGCACTTTGTATTCACAAGTGAAACTGTCCCTGGAACTCAGGATTTGCTTCCCAGAAGCTGGATTTTTTTCCTTTTTGCAAAGTCAGGCCAGGGCTCAAAGCCTAAGACTTAATGCTCGATATGTGCAGCATAAAAACCAGAAAAGGGTGTCCAGGCAGAAGCTTCTTCTCTACATCTTTTTTTCATATAAAAGTAGGTGCTGGAGCTGTCTTTTCTGGTTGCAAGTCAGTGTCTCTATCACATCCTCATTCATGTGTCTTCCCTACACATGCAGAAAGACTTCCCTCCTTCAAGCATGGAAGATATTCACAAGTCTGCTGATATTGTTCAATTGACTCATCTCTAAGTTAGCAACTATGGAAAACTATTTTCTCTTATTGTACCTATTTAAAGTACCCCAAAAATGTTGTCAGGTTCCAAAATCTCTGTTTGTGGACCCTTGAGATCCGACCACAATATAAGCTGCTGAAGGGCTCCAGAAAAAATGTTAATTTTGCTGCTGTCACAAACTACTTAGTGGGCATTAGTAAACACTTCTTCCTTGGCTTTGACTTACCTGAGCTTTCAAATCCATTTATACTTTCCAAATCCAAACCAACCTGGGAAAATCAATTCTACTGAGTGATTACACAAATCATAAAAAAATACCCTTTCCTGACTGTCTTAAATCTGTCACCTTGTATTACCATCTGACTCCCTCAGCTCTTTGAGGTCAATAGTAATTTTTTATATCCCTTCTTCATGCAAATTATAGTTTTCCATGCTGTTATCTTATGCCCCCCATCTAATTTCTTAGATGAAGAACCTGTTCAATCTTGTCATGTAGAGAAGTCATTCTGCACCTCTGATTATCCTTATTGAGTTTTGATACACTTTTCCATTGGCACTTTTTGAAATTGAGATGACCAGAATTTCTGGCAATATTCAGCTATGGATTTAATCCTACCTCATGCATTTCACAACAGCTATTGTCTCATTTAACTTGTGTGAACACTTTAAATTGAAAAGTTGGCATCTGATGACTAACTGTTCCATTAGCAACTCATTTATATCAGCTGTCTGCATGCAGAGGCATTAATATTAACAAGGCAGTGCTGTGGATAGATGTATTACTAGTGGAAATCAAGTGAACTGTTGAATTTGCTGAAGGATCTGTATTGGTGTACAGGTTTTACTTCCAGAGAGAAAAAATACAACAAATTCACAGCACTTAAGAGAGCAGATGTGCACAGCCAGCAGGCTGTGGCATTTGGGTGGAACTGAGCAAACTCCAAAACCTCTAAGTTCTGTGCTAACAGATTTTTAATTGTTTCTTTTAACAAACTGCTAAGCTTCACATAAAACTATGTTTTTGTGTCCAGGAGGATAATAAAAACTTCAAAGACATTAAGAATAAAGTAAAAAACCAAAGTCAATAACACAGCAAAAGAGTATACAGGAAAATCAATGCCTAATCTATTTTCAAATGTGTTTCCAGTGCTTTGGTGAATCAAATATTTAATTTTAGCTGCCAGTAGCATCTATCACGACCTCTCTGAGAGACACAATGGGAGATTTTCCTAATGGCTAAGGGGAAGCACTAGAGACATAACAAGAAATGTCAATGTAGGCATAGTGTGTAATAACATTGAAATATTCCTGACTTAAATGTATAGCAGGGTTTAAGTAGTTTAGAGAAACAAATGGACTGTAAGAATATGAGGGTTTATATCTCAGATGTCATCCTGTTTTTCCTCAGGATAATGAGATCAAATTGTGGAGCTCCCATCTTCCAGGATTTATGGAATTTGCCATGGGGAGACCCAAAGCACAGGGTTCAGTGAGGGTGAAGCTGTCTCTGGACCTGCTTACAGTAGAGCTTTCCTTGAGAACCTCTGATAATGTGCCAAATGCTTCCAGGCGAGGTGTGTGATTATTGCATTTTCTTCAGGGTAAACAGCCATGTGCTTGCAGACCTGCCTGAGCCAATGAACCTGGAATAGAAAAGCAAATATCTACATTTTGAAGAGATGGAAGTATAAACAAAGCAGTCGACAAGATCATGGATGAAAAAGCAGAAGGTGAGAGGTTGTGACAGTGGAAAGAGATGGCATCTAGTACCTACTCCATCCCCTGCTCCCCTCCATATGTACTTTTACATCATAATACACATTTCCATGATACCCATGCTCAACAGAAACAGCGTTTCCCTTTCCCTGCCCTTGCCAAATATAAGTCTACAGATCACTGTTGAAATAGAAATGCTCATTGCATTTTCTGTGTATTTTTTACTTCATTTTATACTGTGATTTGTATGTTTATCACTCTTTAAATGTAAATTCATGATCTTGACTGAGTAAATGTAATGCTGCAGCATGCCGCAGACAACTACTTAACAACTCTTCGTATTATGTTATAAAAATAACTACTCTATGATAAAGATACCCATATCTCTAATTGAAGTAAGATTCTGCTTCATGTTAAAAATAAAAAATAGCTAGTGGGAAAAAAACCAAAACTACCCTACCTCTCAAGTATAAAATTTAAGTAGAGGACTGAATAGAAAAAAAATGAATGTACAAAGCAACGTATAGTTTACTTGCTATGAATAAAGCAATTATTCAAAGTATATTTCTGAGAATTTTTTTTCAGAAAGTATATTTCTGAAAAAAAGAACTTAAATGGCATAGAATTTAATTAATGATGTGAACCAAGGAGCATTATGCTGTCAGAAACACGGTTCGTCATAGGTTCTTCAAGAGTTCTTGATATTTTTCATCCTTCCTCATTTCTGGTTTTTGGCTGGTTATTTTTTTGTCTGCTACATAGAGCACAAAGATCCCAAATTGCAGAGGGACAGTTTGAAAGAAAGCAGGAAATTCCTGACATAATCCCTCATAGCAACTGATCTCTGCTTTTGAGTTTCAATATTACTTTGCTATCAGAAGACAGAAGAGAACCCATAGACAAAATTCACTGTATCTTCTAGAATTGATATTTCATGGAAATTGCCCTCTCCTATTTGCTGGCAGTCATTCTGTTAAATGAGGTATGATCATAAAATTTTTTATAAATTCTGTGAAAAACAACTTTTTGTGTCATAATTTCTACTGAAGCCTAATGAAATTTTATCTGTTATTTCCTATATTTTTAGAACACATGAAAAGTCAAACTTTCAAGAGTTAGAAGAAGCTAGCATGCCAGTTCCCAAGGATGTATGAAGTAAGCACTTAGACATGGAGCCAGTGCTTTATACCCAAAGATGTTGCTGTCCGGTGAAACTTGGCCTGGATTGCTGCAGAAAATGGAAGGGCTGTTTTCAGTGAGATAGAGGGTTGCCAGGCATATCTTAATTTTTACATCTAGGTGCTGAAACTGGTTTCAATACTGGTTTCTGCCGCACAAATCTGATGGTCATATTGAGCAAAAAATGTCAATGACACTATTGAAGGGTGGCCTTGACAGGTCATTCCTATGTTGCTCATTTGCAGAGTAGCTGAAAATCTGTAGACACAGTCAGTGAGTGCAGCAAATTGACCATATAAAATAAAATGTTGCCTGAAAAGCTAGTCCTGCAGCATCTCAAATTGGTCCTTCCAATTTAATGTGCACTTGTGGTATTAGTGTTATGTTGCTATAGTCCCCTCTCAGAAATTTGTGAACACGTCATGCAGAATCATGTCCTAGAAAGGTTAAAATAATTTTTGAAGAGCAAATACTGCATGCATGGTCTGCTAAGAAAAGCTAATTATCAAATTCATAATTATGTATTCACAGAAGTATTTAAGTAGCATGCAGGAAACAAGTAGTAGGGCTGCATGATGAACAAAGGGAAACAATGAAAAGTTATTCAAAGTACCCTGAATGAGACAGGGTACCTGTAAAAAGGAAATATGGCCTCAAAACAATGGCTTTTAAAATGAAGTGGTCAAATTGAGACTGCACTAATAGATGTAGGAAATGCAACCAAGAAGTTTGAGTGCATATGCTTTTAGTGTCTTAATATTCTTTTAAATAAATTTTGTTGCATGTAATTAAGTATCTTTTAACAGCAAGATCAAGAAATTGTGGCAGATGCAGATGGCAGAAGTTGAAATTCCATTGGCAGTGGACAATAATAAACCAACTTACAAAGCTTTAAATCTGCCACAAAGGTCATATTGAAATAATTTGGGGATCGTTTAATAATCGTGTTCATTTTCAGACCTTTCTGTACTGACTCATGCACAAAGCTGAGGTATAGTGTAGTGTAATGTATTAATTAAAAACAATCTGTATTTAGTTACATTGTGATAAGGAATTTAAAGAGGAGTAGGAGTACAGCTTTTGAATGGCCTGAATGTATTGGTTCATGAGGGAAAGCATTAGGCCAGAAGAACAAACTTGAGCAAAAATTTCAATTTTTAAGAGGTTTTCTCTTCAGTCGTATAGCTCAAAGTTTTCCTGTGTCACTGTATAAAATTTTGCACCAGATTTTCAAAGACACTGGTCTTCTTCAACATCTCTATGTGAAACATTTCTTTTTTCAAAGAAACAGGCCCACTGTTGCAACTAAATTTCAGTATATCAATTTAGAACTTAGTCCTCAAGCTTGTATATTCAAGTGCCACCACCTGAAAAACAATTTTAAGAACATTAGATCAAATTGGGAACTTTAAAATTATATGAAAGTGACATTTATTCAAAATGTTGCTCACTGCATTTGTAATTGCTACTTATTTTAATCCTTCAATAGCTTTTTTGGCTTGCATCCCTTTTCCCTTCGGAGCCCTTACTGAGGTTGGAAGTTAATAATTTAAGAAAGTCTTTCTAATAATGTCTGTTGAATCGATATTGCAAACTTCATTGCTGTTAATGAGACACTGAGATCCTTTTGTTAAACACATTCCCTCTCAGGCTGCTAGAGCACAGTCTGTATGCTCCTCTTGAGGCCAGTAAGAAAGACTTAGTGATGAACAATTCTTATTTTCATTTGCTGACACAACCAAGTAGGAAGTTAGACTGTCCCTTTTAATAGGCACAAACAGATTGTTTTTGCTTTTTCAGATTTGTAAATGAGAAAATACACAATTTAAAAAATAATAGTACAGAATATCAAGTGGAATAAAATCAATAAATCAATTTTTAGAAAAATATTAGTTTAAAATATACAGAAGACTCCTTTCCTTTGAGCAATGCATGGAAGTAATAATGAGTAGATTTTTTGAGTATTAGTGACATTATTAGCTAAAAAGTACGATTTTAACACAGGTTTATGAAATTTTTCAGCTATCATGCTCAAGCTCATTGCATAACCTGAGAAAATGAATGATTACTGCTCAGAAAACAATTACAAGGTAATTTCTCATGCATATCACAGTGAATAATTAAGGATGATCCCACCTGCACACATAATTACATGCATAATCCTGTAAGCAGGGATGTTATTGATGCATTTTACTGACTTGCATGGACATTCCTTACATCTCCCAAGGTTGTAGAACAGAAATACAAATATATAACCATCTATTGACACCTCAGAAGTGATTTAGACTGTTAAAGTTAGGTCTTTATGGCCATTTTTTATGCCTTTGGTTATGTTCTCTGACTTCCAGCTGCTTCTCCTGCTTACTGTAAACCTCCTGGAGTTCCTGGTCAGACCTGCCACTGTGGAATTCTTGCCAGAGGAAAAATATCTTTGCAGAAGGGAGTTGAAAAATTACTGCAGGAAATATTTGGATAATTGGTCTTGTGATGCTCATGCTAAGACAGACACAGAGTAGATCATTTCTTATGTCCTTGTTTTACTTAAAATATGTACCCTCTCTTTATGAACTTTTCAGTAAATGAGAAAAAGGTGCTTGTAATCTCCCAGCCATGAAATATTAGAGCTGTAAAATTTCCCCAGGCCAAGGTAATAGTTGCCTGTTCTTCAAAGAATTACTAGTCGGTTAGATTTTATTTGGATGTCATTGGTTTAACTTAAAATAATGTTCAAGTATTACAGCTCCAGAAATTTAAGCTAAGAATATGTAAATCATTCTTTGCAGGAGCTGTTCTAAGGCAATTCAGCAAAGATTCCAGGTAAAAATGTTTCACATTTGATTCTCTTTGGAAGATCTGTTTTGACAAATTATGTATTAATGTGAATTGTCAAATTATGCCCCTTGCACACAGAATATAGATCAATATTGAGCTGTATTGATCAGACACACTAAAGATTTTAGCACTTGTCTAGTGCTGAAGAACTACAATTCATAACCAATCTTGATTCAAAAGGCATTTAAAGCTCTACATTTCATCTTTCAGGAGTGCTTGTGTTTAATATCCAGTAGCAAAATGCCATTTTGGTCCTATATTCAAAGAGACTAGATCACCTTAATGCATGCGCTCTTGATTTGTAACTTTTAAGACACCATCTCAGTTTAAATTCTGTGCTTTATCATTGCAATTCTAATAAAAGTACTACACTGAGGCTTTAGGAAAATATTCATGAAAAAGATATACTGAAGAAAGATACATGTTTACACAAAGCTCCTCACCACTGCAACTGCTACACAGGTGATGAAATAACCTGGGGACCATATGAAAAAGGGATTTTTTTTAAAAATTTTTTCCTTATTAGCAATTAGAAGCAAATCCAACAGTTGGGATGGCAATCTGCACAGCACATGTATTCTCTGATAAATTATTGAGAGTTCCTTTTCTTCATTTATACCTTCTAGCCATTTAAAGGATGACTATAAAAATATTTATTTTAAAACCAGCAAGGTTTTAGATATTTTAGATAATGATAATCACCTCATTCTGTAAAAAAAAAAATTATCCTAAGAGGTATATTTTCCACAAGTGCTGTTGGCTTGCTTTAGGAGGCTTTATGAACAGTGATTCAGATTTGGAGCCCCATGGAAAAGGTTCCTGACATAAAAACTCCAATAAGGACATCTGTCTTTGTTACTTATAGGCTCTACAATGGTTTTATTGGAGTCACTTGGGGTGTAGGATCTGCTTCTGCTGAATTCTGCTTCTCTGTGGTTAGATGAATTGAAAGAGTTAAAGAAGACAGATATTTATGGTATTGGCCCTTATCCTACTATGATCTACATACATACACAGGAAAGTCACCATTGAGCATATCCAGACTTGCTGCTGACCAATATTGCCCACAAGTGGGGCCTGAAATCATAGGAGGTTTTGATATATAGCCAAGAACACGGAATTCTCAGCATCATAGAAGCAGTGATTATAGCGCATATTTCACAATAAAGGATATCCAGAAGCCCTGACTGTGATACAGAGTGTTTTTTGCCACTTCTCCTCATTGTGATTGAATTAATGGAGTTTTTCAATGGTTTCACAATGGCTACAAGTGTTATAAGAATCACAAATTTCAAAACAGAGCCCAAAAAAATTAAGAAAGAACCATACAATAATATATTTTGGTACAGTTGCTGATGACGCATTTTGCTGTGGTAAATTACAGAGACATATTTTAATGAAAATCAGGGAAAATCCAGTGGGGATGATTGCCTGCCTTGATGCTAGCTATTTGCTCTTCTGTGTTTTTAAAAAAAGTTTGAAAGACTGTTTTTTTCAGTTTGAAGTTTTAGGAAGGACAAATTATTCCTTCTACAAAAGATTGCTATTGTATCCATTTATTTGTGTAGACTGGTTAATTGTAAAGCACAGTCAGAATTGCCTCCAGGGACAATTTCTAGAGAGCCTCCTGTCTGAGGCATCCCTATTCCCTTCTTTCTTGTTTGCCTGTCTACCAATCTTCAGAGTAATTAAGAATAAAAGAAAAATGTAAGCCTGCAGCTAAGGAATTTGATTCTAGAAGCTTGACTTTTTAGTTGTGTTGGTTGGTTGGTTGGTTGGCTTTTTTATCCTTAAGTGGTGGATTTCATGGCTCCTTTCAAATGCAGAAACACTTGTCACCACCTAAGGAGGGAGGGAAACTTCATGAGGGTGAGGCATCAAGATGAGGGAGATAAAAGTTTTAACTGAAAAGTTTCATCTGATAAGTAATTAAAACAATAGGCAGAGATTATGATTTCACAGAAGAGAAACTTCTGTTCTAAATGCAGTGTCAGGATAAATCATGCCAGGGAGCCTGGCCTTGTAGTGCTTGTCAGTGCAATAGTTTGTGCTTCTCTTCTCCTGTTGCCATGGTTACCTCCTTAGTTTCAGCCAAAATCAATCTATGTGGCTTTATTCACTTTGGGACTTAAACATCCTGCTACTCACTGTGCTGGCAAAGTGAACATGATGAAAATGTCGGATATCCTGTTTTGTTTTCTGGGTGACCACAGTGACCATGAACACAGAGTTCGAGAGGAGCTGTGATAATGGCAGTGTGCTCTTGCTTAACCAAACACTGGCCAAGGCAATTTTTCAGGAACTAATTTAAGAAATTTAAGAAGACATGGTGGGTCCCCAGGCAGGAGGGAAATACAGATCTTGTCTTAAGTGAGGATATTAGATTAGACAGATCATGAAAAAAAAATGGATTAAGGAATTGGTGTAAACCGTAGAGATTACGAAGTGATAAGAAGCAGTCAGTGTGGAGTTGTCAGGGTAAATCACATCAGAATGACTAAGATCTTCCTTTGGTGGGATAGCTGTCCTAGTGCATGGAAGGGGAAACTTCAGACCCTATAGAAACTGCTCTCAGTGTTTTCAGAGACCTAAGGAAAAACAATCTACATGAAATCATCATAAAGATAGTGCTGGTTGAAAAAGTTATTAATCAAACAGTGGTCTGAGATTTTTTTTTGTTTTTACATTTCAAATGGGATCTTGAGCAAGACTATAATTGGTATTTTGACTAGTTAATTGCATTCCTGGGTGACCCTAAGTTCAAAATTCAGCTTGAGTTTAAGAAAGTGATGAATCGCCCTGCAACCTGTAGTACTCAGTGGATAAAAGATAAGGTGAAAATGCCACGCCTGAGGGAAAATGAATGCTGTTATCCAAAATGTATGATTAAGGAATATGCAGAAATAGTGCATCTGGAGATATCATAGTAGTATATGACCTGAACATGCATAAGTAGTGAAATAGTAATGCCCAAAATTGTTGTTCTGGAATGCAGAAAACACCAAGGCATAAACTGTAGTTATTCTTCTCTGCCAGAAATTATGTAACCTCAAGCACTGAACTCAGGATAGTTTTAGTCATGCAGTTCACTCCTTATTTTAAAATGATCATTCTTATATTTCCTTGTATTTATATAAATAATGTATAACAAAATTATTGTTGTTATTTTGGATTAAGGAAGCATGAACCTTCAGATTATAGTCATTATTCTAACCAAAATTTTAGAGCTTAATTTTCAAGGGAAGATGCACCTTCCTAGCCTGTGTAGATCAGAAACATATATTTATATTTCAGTTGTTTGTGTGGATTCAGGTTACTTTCAGTAGAATGTTCCTCTAAAAATATGTGTGTGACAGAAACATTTGGAGAGTC
The DNA here is from genome assembly GCF_051311805.1 of Agelaius phoeniceus. Taxonomy (NCBI): domain Eukaryota; kingdom Metazoa; phylum Chordata; class Aves; order Passeriformes; family Icteridae; genus Agelaius; species Agelaius phoeniceus. The sequence continues at coordinate 60,507,807 of NC_135267.1, forward strand.
AAACAATAATTCTCTTCTCTGGCACAGCTTGCCAGAAAGATGCATTTTAAGTGCAGAAAATTTTCTGGTTTGCACTAAATTGACATATATTGAACTCACGTCTCTCTGTCCAGGGCAGGAGTTGGCTGTTTGCAGAACCAACAGAATGGCTCCTATAATTCACATTCTCTTAAAGTAACGCTTCTGGAAGTTAGATATTACAAGATTAATATGATCTAGTGTATCAAAGCTCAGTCTAAATAGAGATCAGCAACAATACCATGCAGAAAACCAATAGAGGCCTTGTCCACAGATGAAGATTGTCTCTAGGTGCGAAGATTTCCATGGGAGCTGCTTTCCAGACAGCAGCACTACAGGAAGAGCCTGGTGACCCATTGCACCCAGTCTGGTCCCCCTCCCCTTGGGGGACTCAGAACTGAGGATGTGTCTTGGCTCAGTGCTCCTTGGCTCAAGGATTTCTTGGTGCCCAGAAATCCTCTCTTCCCAGGACTCTGAGTTCTTCATGTTTCATGCTGTACTGGAGGCAATGGATTGCAGACTCTTGCCCTGACTTGAGAGCAGATATGATAGTTCTGTAGGTTTCCTACATTGCTTCTTTCCTCTGATATTGAGAGATTTGACTTCCCTTTCTCTCGTTCCTCTAAGGGTTATACTTCAGTTCATTGCCTTACTAAGCTCTTTATTTTCAATATCTTGAATGTGCAGTGATACAAGCCTAAAGGAACGCTATTAGCTAAAAATCATTGTTTAATTTTTTTCTCTGAAATATAGAGTCTAAGAGGGATGCATGTAGTAAAGCAGGAAAAAGATTCCTGAGAAGGGTATAAGGACCTCAATGCCAGCTCCTGGTGTCACTTGTCTCAGTTTACTGTTTTAAGGGCCAAGTATTTATGGACAGTACTGCAGAGAAAAATTTCATTGCGGCTGTCACAAAATGGACAGTACTGCAGAGAAAAATTTCACTGGCCCTGTCTGCCCTTGCTTTAGATTGTTAGACATTAAAATAACACACCAGATATTTGTTTTTATCTTAACACTTTTGTTAGATAACCAGTTTTTTACCAGAACCACAGAAAATTAGGTTCAGATGGGTTTTGGGGTTAAGTTAAAAAACTCCAACAACAAAACCCCTCACAAACTAACATACAATTCTCTATCTATTTTATCTGCTCAAATAGTATTTTAAAATTCAATTTATATGTGAAGAGCAGCATATTTGTAATATGACATTGTGTGTAAAGCAAGACTTTATCCTTTTTAGTAATCCTGTCCTATCCCATCACCATTTCTGTCACTTGCAGAATATCATGCACAATTTTTCAAAATATATCACATTATGAAAAGGACAAATCAACTGTAAAAAGCCAAAATTCTGCTGATGGGTACAAGTAAAATAAAAACCAAATACCCACTTCTCTTAACTTTTATGTCACGTTGCATCATGGCCCATTAATGCTCTTTCCAACATGGTATCTCTTACACATATCTCAAAGTTTCAGAGTGACATAATGCCAATCTAATTATCAAAGTCAAAACAGAAACATGCATATTCTAATATCTTAGTACATTCATCAGCTTAGACAGACCATCCATCACCTTGCATTCTGCCATATCTTAACTGGTTCCTGCACCTGAATTTCCACCATTAGTTCTAATACATACAGAATTCCAAGTTTTAGTCCAAACTCGTGGATGCATAGCCAGCTCTATACAGAAAGTGGACTGGTAAGTGGAGTCTCTCTCACCTCTTTAACCCTGTTTCTTCCAAGCATTGATTGCTTGACATTTCTGGCTTAATCAAATGTCACTTTACAGAAGCCTCTGACCTAAGCCCACTACTGGAGTGCTCTCTTAAGACTCACACTGGTTTTAACGAGATTGAAACCAATTTCTCACACATAACAAATATAGACAACTCCAGCTCAGTAACAAAATACTCACCATAGTCTCATAGTAGCTGCCATTTGTTACAGACCAAAGCATGTCTCACAGGATGCTGTTTTATGGCAACAACTGAGATCAGAACTAGAACTGAAAAATCTTATATGTATATTGAAAAATAACTACATCCAACTCACATAATGAATTTTATGGCATTTGTATTGAGCCTAAGGGTAAACGTAACATTTAAGCTGACAGTCATGTATGGTCTAAAAAACCAAAGATTTGAATATTTTATTTTCTATCAGAGGTACAATCTCTTTGTAGACTTAGAGAAAACTACTTCAGCAGGCAACTGCATCAACAGAGCGATTCAAAGCTGATGTTGTTCAAAACCTTGACTGAAAGCAGCAGAATCAGCTTTCCAAAGAGCTCTCTGTCTCAAGCCAGGTCCAACTTCTATTTTGAGCAAGGAGTCCAGGCAGGTTTTGCAGACTGAGTTAGTTTGCCAAAACACAGCCTGTGTTCTTAGACCTATTTGTTTTAAGAACATATCTCTAAATTTTAGGGTTTTTTTTAACAGCATATGGACAAGGAACCCTACTAGACGGATATAGAAGCCAGGTGTTTCTAGTTACTACTTTTTCTGCAGTAGATGACTAAAACTGGAATCAGCAAGGGGCTTACCACTCTCTTCCAGAAATGCAGAGACTTGATGAAGAGATGTCCTTCTCCAGTACCTAAGCTCTGTGCTTCTAAAACTGCAGGTTCACTGTTATATTAGGAAGTTAAAAAGTCAATATTGTTGTCTTATAAATGGGTCATCTTCAGTGATTCAAGACACAAGCATAGCACACAGCACTGCAGCAAAGAGATCACATTTGACTGAGGAGATTATTTTTTCCACAGGAACTAAGCATGGAACAATATTCCTCCTCCCCCCACACCCCCTCCCAATTCTCTCCAGCTCTTAGTCTGATTTATCATTTTGTGTTTATTGTAAATTTTTGCCTTCCAGTGCTGCAGCTGGCATTGGATTAACAGCTGTGTTGTGTTAGTACATGATGCACCTCAGATGTATATTTGGTTTATGTGTAGGTAGGTGGGTTGCAAATATGTAATGAAGCATATTTTCTCTTGAGGAATGCAGATCATAATACTCAGACATGAGACATAGGTGATTATGGAAAATTACTTTTCTCTCTTTGGATTGTATATCTGCTTCCTTACAAAGAAGCAGGACACCTTTTTTTCTTATTAAAAACAAAACCAGTGCACAATATTTGCAAGAATGTGGTGCAAAGGGGAAAAGGATTAAAAACAATCACCAAAGAAAAAAAAAAAAGAAAAACCCCAAACAAAAAAAACCTTAACACTTCTCCCCAAAAAAACAAACTCCAAAAGCCAATTCCACACCCTCCTCTCAGGCTATGCCATTCAAAGTCTCCCTTTTGCTTTCTGAATATTTCTCAGTGAATACTCTCTAGATACAGGTGCACTGTAAGCAGTAATGTCCATGTCCATATCTTTCATTCGGAGAGGATAGCAGGTATTACTCCAAGATTTCAGAAGCATTCCCTGTCTGTGATTTCTTGCACTCACAGTGCAGTTGCTCCATAACACTAACACTGGCTACAGGATAACAAGCCTGTAAGTTGTAGATTTTACCTGTGCAGTGGTCGCATGAGGAGAAGAGCTGTCCTAAAAATTCTGATTTGTGTCCCAGATTGCGGGATTTAGAGAGTTAAAAATTTGATATCGTACAGCATAATCTATTTCAATAATCAAAACAAAAGGATTCTTAAAAGTATCAATAGGAAGGAGAATCCAGAGATATGTATGTCCGCGTTTACCCAGGTAATATCATATGCAATGGGGGCAAATATTTACTTTCCATGTTGTGAATTCTTTGGGGTCATCTTTTCTACTATTCTTCAGATTCACATGGTATATTGCCTTTTTATTACTTTGGTCGGGAATATAAGCAAAGAATGAGAATTTCACCCAAATCTGTTCTACAAAATTATGCAAATACAGACACTGGAACCCTAAGCAGAAAAGCAAACTTGGAAATTTTTCATAAAGGAACTCCAAGCCCACATCAGCCTCAAAACTGAAGCCTTCCATTTAGTCTAAACTCAAAGCAGCCAAATAACTGCAATTTGTTCTCACATAGGCAAGTTTTACATTTCCTAGCTCCTTATCTCTAGTAAGAAAGCCTCAGGAACACAGGATGGATCAGGTGCTAAGGGATCGACCCAGGAAGGGAAGGTAAGCAAGACCTAAAGTAGATGTCCTGTCTGATTTTTTGACAGCTGTGAAATATAACATCCAGAGACCTTAATTGCTTTTGGAAATGCCACCAGGAGGCTGTAAAGTTAAGAAAACAAGAGAAGGTCCAAAGAAATGGGTGACTTACTGTTTCTGAGCTTTCTGTGAGCAAATGGAACTAAATTGGCTGTCTCTAAAGGGACTCTGAGCTTATGAAACTCTCTTATTGTTCTGAAATATATATATCTGCTGTGTGACATAAATGCTGTGCAAAGACTGCACAAGTGCTGCTCTTGACCAAAGGCAGGAAACACCCTTTGAAAAGTTCCATAGTGAGGTTAAAAACAAAGTTGATTTCTTGGAGTAGGTGTTAGTTCTGATTTTATCTCAAGGTTTTGCTCCTTTTATTCAACCTCCCTGTATTATATTGGTTTGTGTGAAACTCACCCAGTGTTTCTGCTCTACTCTTCACTTTATATGTATCTCTAACAAATTGATTTTCAATTCAGTTTTTTAAAATTATTGGTTATCTGAGATAGGGTTAATTTAATCCTCATTTCTGTTCAACTTGCAGAAATGAGGCACTACATACATTTTTTTTCATTACTCTCCCACTGCACTTCTGTGTGCAGTTGGAAAGATGCCATGCTATCCCATCAGGTGCATGGATGTTGTTTAGCAACTAGCAAATGGATTAATATTTAGACATGTTGAGTGAAAAATTCAAGTGCTTTGAGCCTGCCACAGACTTAATATCAGCATCATAAACATTTAAAGGAGCTACTATGCTAAAATTGTACTTCTGTCTCCTAGCTTGGTAATAGCTGTGCTTGCTAAAGGTGGGTGCTCTCATCTCAGACCAGCTACTAGGTGTACTCATTGGAGGCACTCCCTAAGATGCATCAAAATGAGCCACAGGATCATCAGTGAACAGCCAGGCATGCAAACAATTTATATGGAGCAGATTAATACAATTCTGTTTAATGCCATGTAAATGGCCAGCTGGTGAGAAGGGCTGTCTCTAGCAGGGTGTTGAGAACTGTTGTGAGCTATTGCTTCGTTAGGCACAGTGCATTTGCAAACTGGTAATTTTCCTGAGCTCTGTGTCAAAATTTCTGTATCACAGCAGAAATTAGAAATAACTTCCTTAAATCGAAGTTTTTTTTAATGTATTGTACTTGATATCAGAATTGAGCTACATGCATTCAGCAAGGAATTAAGGATTATCTTGAAGGAAATATTCTATTACTGTTACTAGAAATATAGTAATAGAAATTTTACTGTTACTAGAAATATAGTAATAGAAATAAAGTACATTGTTGTAGAACTGACCTTGAAAATGAATGGTAATTTCACTTATTCCTCTAGAAACAACTTTGCCGTGTTACTAGAAGTGATTTGTGTTTTTTTCTTCATTCCATGAAAATCTGGTCTGCTCTGAGCAGCTCAGCATTGTGCAATTCTTGCCTAACACGTATGTATCATGCTGCACGTCCACTCATTTGCTGAAATGTGCCTAAGCGCAGCAGAAACATAAACCTTGCCACACTGGATCAGAGTAACCACTCATCTAATGCAGCTTCACATTGCCAGCCAGACCCAGCTACAAACACTTCACAAATTGTTAAAGTCCTGGAAGAAGTAATTACAAAAAAGCCTTCCCGTGCCAGTACTCCAAGTGAGTGGATTGGGTATATTGCAAAGGGTGTTTTTAGCAGAAATCAGAGTGAAAAGGAGTTGGTTGTGGGGCTGAGGATTTGGTCAGAATGTAGCTCTGGACAGCTCTGCTGGGGAGCCTGAGGATGATGTTCAGTTGTGGCAGCAGGGGACAAGAAGACTTAGAAACATGTTTTTGGCATTTGAGGTTGCAGATCATGTCTATGATAAACCAATATGTGGTAGAGCATAAAACATCTGTGACTCAGTATTCAGTGATGCAGCTTAGACAAAAAAAGGTAAGAATATGCCTTCACTAGTCAGCTATACAATATTCTGCCCAAATATTCCTTTGTAGAAAAATATTCTCTTTCAGCAATCTGATCTGAGTAAAGGCATACTGATTTCTATTTTTCCTGCCAGCACATTCCAGTTTGCCTCCACAATGAGACTGCAGATCTGAATGAGGAAATCAGAATGTAAATTTTCCTTCACTGACTATAAATTGGAAAAACTCTCATCATCAACACAGACTCACCTTTGCTCTACATAAGGCATAAATTGATGTATTATAAAAGACTTGAGCTAGAGCTAGCTAAGCCTAAAATCCTGATCAGCAGAAAATGTTAACGTTATGATATTGAGACCCCTCTGGAATAGGACGGTGCTTTGAACAATCTGGTCTAGTGGAAGGTGTCCCTGCCTGTGGCAGGGATGTTAGAACTAGATGATCTTTAAGGTCCCTTTCAATCCAAAAGGTTCTATGGTTCTATGAAACCAGGGTTCTATCAGACACATGACTTTGACTTTGTTACAGTGATGTTTAGCTGAACTATATAAAACTCTTATACAGTATTTTTCTGATCAGACTCAAATAAAAGCAAGTTAAAAAGGTGTCTTTCATGCAGAATCTTAAGGCACCCAGTGCAGCTGTTCAAAGTGTTTCTTAGACAGCAGGATCTGGCTTGCAAAAATATGGTGAGAATCACTAACTATTCATCTATTTTTACCATTTGAATATGTCCTCAGTATTTAGCTGAAAAGGAGTCTATTGAGTACTAGTTCCATTCCATATCTACCGAGCTATCGAGTATTAGTTCTATTCCAGACCAAACAACTGCTGTATTAAAGGAGTCATACAGCCATAGCAGGAGGAGGAAAACTGAAGGACAGCTACAGAAAAGAAGGAACTGAATTTCACTTTCTAGAAGAACTGGAAGAGAATTGATGGTTTGCCAGGTTTGTGAAGAAAACCAAGCTGCTTAATTTATAAAGGGACTACATATGTTTTCTTAAGAAAAGAAATGGTAAAGCCAAGTGAATAGAACAACTAGACTGGACTGACTTGGCAAAAAGAAACTGAGAGGGTGGGCATACTTCAGAAAGTACTGGTGTAGTTGATTGCCAAAAATGTACTTGGGAAGGACTTCAAGAACACAGAATGAGCAGCTGATTAGTTCATAGAAGACAATTATAAGTCATTAAAGTACCGCAAAGCAATTGCCAAGGCAATGTCTGCAGAAAACAGAATTAAGGATAAGTAAAGCTATGGCTAAGCAAACTATACCTGCTCCTTGATGCATCAGAAAACATGTCAGGTTATTAAAAAATATGGAGAAAGTCCTTTGTGAAACAAACATTTTAAGAATAGTTAAACCCCAATAACTGACACAAATCCAAAATTCCCAGGAACACTCTTGATGACAAAATGGGCCCAGTTTTCCACATGGCACTTGTGAAATGCTTCTTACTGTTTAATAGTGCTGTCAAAGCCAAAGCAGATCTCAGGACCTCTGCTTTGTATTTCAAGGTTTTCAGCAGACTTATGGTATGATACAACATGTACTCTGTCTTAGTGTTGCTTAAGTGGGGCTGACTGCAAATCCTTTCTTTCAGGAACCCTTAACTTAAAGGAAAGAGGCATTGCAAAGTAAAGCCTGCTATTCCCATTTTTATCCTGACTGAACTGCTGTTTTGAAGTGTTTAATTCCATGCTAGAAGATGATATTGGGAATCCAACTGCTAGAGTTACCTCTAGCCACTTCATTTAAAGGGAAATTACAATTATACTGTGTTTCTGCTTGTTATGAGCTGATGCCTGGTAAGGTACATACATCTCTCTTTACCAGAACTAGAGTTGTGTTTTCAAGCAAAATGCTGATGTCTCAGTTTTTGTAAAAGTGCTTTGTTCAGGAGAGTGCATAGACTATCTAATGTGATTCATTTAATTAAGATTAGTCAAATAATGCTATTTACTTGAAATTTTACTTGTGTGCAAAAGTCAGTTTGTATGGAATTAATAGCAATGAAACCAAAAACTGAGAAAAATCATTATTATGTGTCAATTTTTGCTATTTTATATCATCCATATATACCAAAATTTGCTGAATAAGGACAACTCTTTGCCAAAAAATAATAAATTCAAAACAAAGCATGCTACATTCCAGTGGTTTTGGCAGGAGGAAAAAAGGGACATTTTTCTAATTCAGCAAGCAAAGAAGGTTTACTCAACTGAGACATGAAAAGAATATTTTTAAAAATCTCCAACCTATTTTATGGATAAAGAAAGAAATGGAAATAACTGACAGAACACATTCTTTAACTAAACTTTAGAGATGTTGACATTGATAGCACTAGAAAAATTTAAGGTAATAGGACTAAAGCTATCGTATTGTCCCATTTATTTCTTTCAGAATAACCTTTTGAACAGCAGCAGAATAATGCAGGGATTGGGTGCATTTTTCAAAGAGTGTTTTACAGTGCTCCACTTTCAAACTTGTCAATGCTGAGTACTGCAATGAATTATTTTCACAGTACAGAGTTCTTATTCCTTTTTGAGTGTATGTGGTTGCATGTGTTTGCATATGATTTAGAATATAATATTTTAAATGAGAATTTCATTAATTTATTCACTTATGGCGACATCCTAAAAAACTACAAAAAATACAGTTTTACACAAGAAAAGTGTAACACAATAAGTCATAATTAATGGTTTTAAGTTATAATGCACATTCTGGCTGAAAGAAAATTCAGAATTTCAATCAATGGGGGAAGAATTAGCTGAGAAAATTATAGTTTGGATAATTGAATGGTTAATAAAAGGTTTATTTACTTATTAAAATGGATCATTTGTGAGAAACTGAAATCACATAGGCAATTAAGTGAGGACTATACACCATGATAAAACAGAGCTTACTAATGAATTTTTTCAAGAATAGCAAAACCACTTCAAAGCAATGTAAAAGGCTTAAAGGCTTCTAAGGCCTGGGCGAGGTGTACACATGTAGACACTTGCACACACATGCACAAAAAAGGGAAAATGCCTTCAGTGAGGAACCCACATCTTTCACAGAACTATAGAAACATTGGATTTCAACTTAGAATCTTTTTTCCTCATATTTTTGTTGAAAACTGTGATTCAAAAACACTAAAATAATTCACAAGCAAATCTGGTACTGAAACACATTATGGGTTTTGCAACTGGCTAAGACCTTGGGGACTGGGAGAGGTGTTCCCTAGTTACTCACTCTGATCATTAAGCTGTCAGAATTCCCTGTCTCAGAATCACTATTTTGCCATTTTTCATTTCAGTGGTATGTATGGTAATATTCAGAAAGAGATTTTTAGCTTGATGATGCTGATTTAAGATACACTTCGAGTTAATAAGAAACAATGTATTCAATTTAGCTAAAATACATAATGCCTAATGATGGCTTATATAAAGAAATGAGTGCTATTTTTATGACAGCAAGTTACAGGAAAGTGCTGCAAGCACTGGATAGAGAAAATGTGGAGGCACATGTTTGAAACATGATTGACTGGGATAGTAATTTGGACACTTTTAAAAAGAAATATTCCATTTAGTGTAGAATTTTTGCTTTAGTAGTATGATTAAAAAATGCAATAGAGCTCCAGGTGGACCTTTTATCAGACAGATAGCTGTGACAGCTGGATGAAAGATATGTGTGTATGAAGTGCAGTTGAGACAGGCTTTTCTAGTTTCTTGAAGAGCTACTCAAATTACAAAATGTTTAGAACTCGGTAGCTTTAGGTAATTGCCCTTAGCACATGACACTTCTCTAAGGCCTACCTCTTGAGCCCAGGGAATCAAGCACCAATTCCTCTTTCATTTGTGTCTACACAAATCTGAGAGTCTTGCAACGTAGATGAGTAGATTGCTGTCTTCCCTACACTCCATCGTTGTGTTTTATTGCATAGCACCACAAATCACCTAGCAACAATTTTTTCATTATGTTTTGTCTACAAACATAGATAACTCTGCCATATACAGTGACGTGCCATTTATTACAGTGTAATAGGTTTTATCTAAGAACTTTTGTAGGTAGATTGCTTTCATGCTTCAGATTGTAGAAAGGAAAATGATTTCAAACTTTAAATTCCCTAACTAGGTGAGTTAAGAATAAGATTAGGTAAACATGCCTTCACACAAATGTTACGCAAAGGTGGAGAGTGCATGAGTAGATTATGGGTCCCTTTGTCTTCTATTTTATTTTTCAGAGCTGTCCTCCATTAGCTACTTCAGTTTATAAATTTTGTGCTAATATGTCTCACAGGCACAAAGCTTAGCACAATGATCTCAGAGTTAGGATCTTCCACAACTCATTTATTTCTCAGGCACATGTAACACAGGTATGTTTTCTCCCAGTTTTTCAGCATGGATTTCTTAATACCTTGAACACAGCAATGTGCGCTGCTTGGGTTTTCACAGAATGTACTTCTCAACCCATTGAGCCAAGTGAATAGTCAGCAGCTTCCTTTACCCCTTCTTAATCTTCCATATATGTTTTTTTCCACTTTTGCTCACTAAAAACTCCTTGGTTTCCAATTCCTCAACAAATAGTATAGCTCTGTAGCTCTATATTTTCCTATCAAGCACCCTTTCTCTAACAGAACTTCTTCTTTCCATGGTGTTTATGCAGGGTGTTTATTCAACCAGTGTTGGCCTCTATCTCCATTTGGAGATAGCCAGAAAAACCCACTAGCACTCCTTGACCAACAACCCAAACACTTTACTGTCATTTACTAAGCTCAAAACTAGGGAGTTAATTTTGTCAATTTTATTTGAGAGTTTTAAAGTATCTAAACTCAAATAACACGACCAACCTACAAAGGGTTTTTTTTGCTCCTATTCTTCAAGAAAAAAATCTTAGAGGGATGTTTTAGACTAAAGTAATTGTTTATTCAGCTCCCAGAAGACCACTGCCTGAGGGTGACGCATTCTGTCCTAGGAAAAAGAATAAGGCAAATTAAGTTCATGTTTTACAAGCACAGAAACTGATCAGTGGCAGATTCAGCTTCCTGGTACAAGGATCATGACATTATGGGATAGAAAAGCAATCTCCTGGTTAAAGTAGAGAGTGGGGAAGTTTTGTAAAGGGTAAATGGGACATATGGCTGTTTTAATACATGAGAGAGTGAACTGTATCTTTGAGCCATGTTTCAGGGTGGTGATGGTGGAGTCCCAAACACACCAGTGGGCACTTGCCCTGTTGCAGAGCAGGACCCAATGAAGAATGAGTACTGTGATTTCTAAAAAATTGTAAACATTTCAAGGAGTTAGTCTAGATTATAATCTCCTTTGGAATCTTTCCAGAGCTGGAATATTGGGGTGTTGGGTGGGATTTTTTTTTAATTGCAGTTGCCTAGTGTTAATGTGCTTTCGTCTCAAATAAGGCACCTGTATTCCTTCTCTTGGAAGGCCATTTCTGGGAAGAATTTAGATTTGTAAGATATGGTGCAAATAGGAATCTTGTTAGTTACATTGACACTGAAAAGGAAACCTCAGTACACTAATAGAGTTTGACTGGGAGAGAATAGGATATGAGAGTCATGGCAAGCTGGTGAGGATTTGCCTCTTGTCTAGGCCCTGTAGGACAGATGTTTGATTAACTTTCATCCACTTTTGAAATGCCATGCTATTTTGACTCAGAAAATAAATTATATGATCCAGTATATGTGCTATATCCTAGCCTCACCTCACCTATTACACAATGGAATCTAATTATCCTCTTTCCATGTGCATATTGAGGCATTGGTTTCAAGTATAATAGCGGTGTCTGCTTTGTGGCAACTTCCATAGCAATGAAGGCAGGGTGCTGCGGTAACATAAAAGAAGCAATTGCAAGTTAAAATCTGCTGCACCATGGAGCTCCAAGCCCTTCAGCATTTCTATTGTGCATTTTGATAGTGCTGGTTAGAGTTATGTCAATAGGCAGAAAAACCTTAACTAGCAACTGATTTTCAAAAGAGCTGATTTCACAGGGCAGCACTAGGGAGGCAGCGCACAATGCTACATGAGCATCTTTCTTCTACAGTCCCTGGCATGTAAGAGAAGGAAGGTCAAATGCTGTTTTCTCATACAACAACATACAGATGGATGTCCAGTTACAGCAACCACCAAACAAAATTCAGTGTAATATTTTTATTTCAGTTTCAAAATATATTAAATTGCTTATAAAGTCATTTTTCCTCTGGCAATCAGTAACACACATAAGAATGTTATTAATAAAACCAGTTAAAATACAGAGACTGTAATACAGCCACTTTAATGATATTGTGCTGTTATTGCAGCAGCAGCAGCAGAACATCAGATTTTACTAGATATAATTCTTGGTTTATTTCAGGGAGTTTTATGCCCTGGTTCACATATGAATTCTTGCACATGTTGAAAAAAGTTACATAGAATCTGAACTGATGAGTACTCTGAGATCTGATTATGGTTTATTTAATTTATCACAGTGCGTACTAGAACATTCCACATCAATAACACCAATAACATCAATAACATCAATACTGTCTAAGAGACACATGCACCAAGTCAGCAAAAACCACAGGGCATTCAAATTATTCTTACACACTAGCATGTGGCGAGTGCTCAAATGCTAATAAAGAACTAGTCATAATAATTTCAGAATCTTAAGAAAATCTCATGAGCACAAAAAAGAAAGAAATTTCTATGCCCATTATAATGCTTGACAGCATCTTTTGACAGTAGAAGACAGGAGGGAACTTTGAGAATTTGCACATTTATTCTCAAGTATTTGTATCATGTCAGAATCTGTTTGTAAAAAGAACGATGTCATTGTAATAGGAGACTCTAACATTGACTTAGATAGCATGGAAGAGCACTACTTTCCTGAAGGAAGAGTTTTTTCAGGAGAGGCAAAGAATTTAAGAATTCTGGTTTACATAGCTACCAGGTATGGGAAATCCATTAATTCTACTGTCTTTTGCTATAAATATAGAGATAGACCATACATGAGCTACATGGGCTAAAATTGTGAAACATTTTGCTGTAGCCTACACTTCATTCCTGAACAAAGAAAATAAAGTCTGTTTTTACTCAGAAAAGATGAATTAAATGAAATAACAAAAAGACCCTAATACATTTAAATTAAAAAAAAAATCTTTATTTTTTATGATAACTTAGGAGTATTTTACTCAAAAGTTGTCTCAGCTATTTAATGCCAGAACCTGAGCTTGTAATTAGTTTGAAATCATTGTTTCACTTAAAAATGCATAAGAATTTCTGTCCTTTTTAAAAATAGCTGGGAATAAAAAAAACTCTGCATTGTTTTGATATTAATTATCTTCAAAAGAAGGAGCTTATTCTCTCAAGACAGACATAACCTACTTTTTCTGTAGATATGAAATATATATGCTTAATAATTTTGTACATAAAAGAAACTTCTTAGGTTATTTTAATCTTTACTAACAGCTGCTTAATGCTGGGCTAGAGAGTTGAACATACTGCTGAAAATAATTCAATCACGTGTTTTTTTCACCTTTAAAAATCATTTTACAAAGGAGCTGTAAATAAAAAAAAGAAACTTGCATTTGGAAAAAAAAAGACTCCACCTAGAGTGCTGCATCCAGCTCTGAGGTCCTCAGCACAGGAAGGACCTCAACCTGTTGGAGCAAGTCCAGAGAAGGGTCATCAAGATGGCTGGATGGATGAGGAAATGTTGAGAGGATTGGAATTGATCAGCCTGGAGAAATAAAGGCTTCGGAATGACCAGATTGCACCTTTCCAGTATGTGGAAGGAAGCAACAGGAGACCTGGAGAAGGATATTTTAAAAGGGCATGTAATAACAGGACAAGGCTTCAAACTGAAAGAGAGTAGATTTGGATAAAATAGTAAGAAGAAATTCTCCACTCTGAGGGTAGTAAGGCATGGGACCATGCTGCCCAAAGTGTCCCATCCCTGGAAGTGTTCCAGCTCAGGCTGGAACTGGGTGGAGCTGTGAGCAATGTGGTCTGGATACTCCATTGTCTAGTGGAAAGTGCTCCTGTCCATGACAGGCAGGCATGGGATTAAGAATAGTAGGATGATGTCTAAGGCCCTTTCCAACACAGGCTATTTTATGATTCTATGATTTCAGGAAAATACTTGTTTTCATGTGAACGACAGAGAAGAGATTAACATATTTTGTCAATGGAAACATTAACAGTTGGAGGGAAAACTGTTTGGAGAAAACAGATGGAAATTTCCTGCAGTCTTAGCACTCTCTACATGCTGTGAAAAAATATATGAAAATGAACTGCATGAACTTTTGATGCATAATGTAATTAAACTCAGATTAAGATCCACGTTTAGTACTTCAAATACTTTGTATTCCTGAAAACCTAAGAGCTGTTCTTGTGGTCATCAGGACTGTCATTTGAAACACTTTCCAGGACGGGACTCTAAATTAGTATCTCAGTAATAGAATGGATAATGATTATTGCTGGGTCCAGTGAGCTCTCAGGATATCTGCAGCTGGCACACCCTGGTGGCACCCATGCACAGAAGGCCACACCTGCTCAGGAGGCACCAGGAGTCAGGTTTTTCTGACCACACTGACCTTGTTCCTGAGCACAGTACTGACAAAGATGAGTTTTCTGTACCTTGCAGGAAAGTACAAAGGTAACCTCTTTCTTTTGTTGTATTCATCTCAGAGAAAACTGCTATAGTGCTATAGGGATTTTTTTTGGCTTGTTTTTTCCCCATATTGTGGATTTAAAATCTTTTTAAGTGTTTGGGTTTTTTTTTTGGGGGGGGGGGGTTAATTTGTTTTATTTGTTTTTTTGGAGGGTTTTTTGTTTGATTGGGCCTTTTTGTTTGTTTTCATGGAGTTTTTTGTGAGATTTTTTTGTTTCTTTAGGTTTCTTTGGTTTTGTTTTTTGTTTTTTGCTAGGCTGTGCTTTATCATGAAACTCAGACCATATATCTTTTTTTGAAAATTGTAGGAAAAATTATTTTTCTGTATAAGATGAGGGCTACCTTCTCTGCCCCTAAACAAGCAAATATTTATTCAAAGCTATACATGTTAAGAAATCTGGCAAAATTTTTTGGCTAAAAATCATCTAATATTTTCAAATTACAACTGATTATTCCAGTTTCAGATAAATGTTATTTTCAGTCTCTAAGCAAATAACAATGGCTAGGCTTGGAGAACTGTGGGAGAGTTAGGATGTGAGCAGGAAGACTTTCCAGGAACAGTGGTGATGAAGGCCCCCTGAGAAGGTCTATTATTTACTCCTATCATTCTAATTTTCCACTGTAAAATGCAGATGTTTAAATAAAGATCCAGTGACTTATGATGAACTTAAAAACCCCAAATTCTGATTATAACACAAGGAGGTATTAGATATTTACATTTTGGTACTCAGGAACAAAAGTTCCAGTGATGTACCATGGATTTGAAAACATCCTTTGCAAAGGTGGACTCAGGTGTTCAAGTCTAACAGAGGAATCAGTTGGTCTACCACTCAAGGGGTGCTGCAGTAGTCTGAGAATCTGCAGTGTCAAGATTTCCAGAAAATAGCTTTATCACAAGTGGTCAGTGCTGATGTCTTCTACAACACCCTTCAGCTGAATGATGTTTCACAGAGATTATAAAACACATGAATTGTGTAAAAAGAATTTATTGAGCATTTCAAACCATTACTTCCATAAATGGTTAACCAGTAGTTTGAAAAGTGCTGTGATTGTTGTTTCTTGCAGGTAGAACCGGTGGTAGTTGAGGAGTTTGTGAAAGTTTTATTTTGTGAGCCATTTCAAAACAGAGAGAGTACCCAATGTTTCCTGTGGAATAACTTTTCTGAAAAATCTTCGTATGGATCTTTCAGAATGTGTCACTTTATATGTAAATAGAATATATTTAAGTGAGCATGTAACACAAGAAATTTTTTTTTAAAGAAGTTTTTATTTTGATTTTATTTTTACCTATTAAGTGCTTTGAAAGGATCAGTCCCTGTTGTAAGTTTTGATTCTACTGTAAAACCTGTAAGCAAAGATTTGATCTGTTCTATCAGCTGTTTAAGCTTTATTCCTCAACATGACATTAAATTAAGAATCAGTTTAAGGATTTAAATGATTCTTTTTTGTGTGTATAGGATTTATCATTGCTAGCAGAAAAAAAAAAGAAAAAAAGAAAGAAGACAACATATGGTTAAATAGTAATGATTTCCCAGAGGTTTATTTTCCTGTGATTTATGAGTCTTCTCATCCTTTGTTTTGTATACCAAGCCTTCTGGTATTCTGCAGCTGAAGCTGGAATGTACTTTATATGTGAATAATTTTGGCTGTTGTAAGAGGTAGGGATTTGGCACTGAGATGAGTGTAATTAACTTAGTATAAATGTTTTATTAATCTGTCACAAAGAATCACTTCCAGCTCGAGACAGGAATACACAATACTCCAGAGAAGGAACTTTAGGGGCTTGGTTTAGAGGGGCACTGAACTCAAACTAAGGGCAAAGGATGTGTCCTTTGGAAGGCAGACAGGGCCATGGCTGGGAATGGCCCTGGGTCTCCAGGTAGAGACAGGAAGGGGCTCTGTGCTGAATTGCTCCCAAGTAGTGACTGGGAGTGAATAAACAAAGCTGCCAGGTTCATCCTTGGTGACAATAAAGTTGTCCCTATAATTTTGCTAGTATTGGAAACTTCAGTAGCCCCTATTCACTTATCAGTGCATCTCCCAAGATGTTTGAGCAATTGGAGCAGCTGCTTTCCCTGCTCAAAGGAGGGAGGCAAGGGAGCTTCAAATTGTCTCTTAGGAACTTCAGCTCTGATTGCCAGAGGTGTTTGCAGATGACTAACCCACTGATAATTACTATGGACATTACTGCTTGCCTTGTTTTTAGCTCCACTTGAAAGAGAGCAATTATTTTTGCAGAATGTTTACCCTGCAAGGCCCAAACACATCTAGTTGTTGCATTATTTTTTTTTTAATCTGACTTAAAGAAACTGAGCTTGTGACCAAGTTTTTTCCATATTTCTTAATTACTTTATCATTACTGCATAAAACCACCCTATATGTTATGCAAAAAGACTGTATTTGCAGATCATATATCTAATACTTTTCTCATTTCAAATCAAATAACAAAGGAAACAAAGGATGCTATTTACCTTTATAGTAAGAAGGTTAATAGACATATTAAAATTTACATATAGATAAACTTTTATACACCTCCTCAGGAATAAATACTGAGGAGTATTAACTTAGAGTATTACTCTACTGAATAGAATAAATACTGTAATTTGGTTGTTCAGGATAAGGAGACAATCCTACACTTGAACATACCTTCCCAACACTTTCAGTCACAGCATATTCTCCTATATTTTGAATTTCGAATGAAGATGATATTTCCAATATGCAAATATATCTGTTCATCCTTGACATCTGTTCCCCTGCTGTTCCGAAGGAGAGATCTTCTGGCAGCTGGAGAAACAAATTAAAATATCTGCCCCTTAGCAGTAAAAAAACAATATTTAAAAAGGGGAATGTGCTCAGGAAGTTAGGAGACTGCTTAACATTGGTGCATAAGACATATGGGGGAACTAAAGCATATTGTGGCAGGAATTATTAGTTCTGCACTTGACTGATATACCTGAGGAGCTGCCCACCCACAGGGACATTGCTGCTGTGCTGTATAAACCCAGGCAGCTGCAGGGTTACCATATCTTTATACAATGGCATTAATGTTTTACCACTTGCTTCTAAAAATATTTCAATGAGACATCCCAGGATCACATTTCTTTTTGATGTCTGTTCGAGTCACCCAGGAATTCATATTCATCCAATTCCAGCAAGCAAGACCAGAACTGACATTTTTATCCTTATAGCCATGATCCTATACTTTGTACTGTTACATTTTGTATAATTTTTTCCTCTAGCTGTAAGTCAGTTAACTCTTACAAGATCAGATAGAAGTCCTTGGTGTTAGCTTTGCCTCAAATTCCTTTTTCTAGACAAAATGACACTCCAGGTAGTAGCCTCACTCTGTTATTTTTTTGGTTTTTGGTTTTGTTTTGGTTTGGTTTTTTTTCCTGTCACTTATAAAGATGCTTCAGTTTTAGGTCATCAATCTGTGTGTTTGGTGATAGACTTAAAAATGACTTTTTGTTTTGGACGAGGTCCAGGGACTTCTGCTCAACCCTTAATCATCTTCTTCTGTGCTTAGAGTTTCCTGCTCCTTCAGGACTTTTATTTCTTTCATTGTCACTCATTGCCCACTAGAAATTCCAGTGGTAAATTCCATAATCTGCTTAAAGAAGATATTTGTAGATAAAACTAAAATACAAATTTTAAATGTGTGACATAAGAAGAAAAGTCAAAAAAGTTAGTCCAGGAAAGGAAACATTTTTTTCTAAAAATTCCAAATATCCAAAATTTTTTTACAGAGAAAACAGAGGGTATTGTTATATGTAACAATGAGAGGATTGCAAAAGGTTTTGCAAAAATAAAACATTTAAATTTGAGATTAGGAGTCTTTCTAAGTAACTAGCTATAAGCAATGATTAAAGGTTATCTTTGGATGATTGTGGTCATCTACTCCTATGCCCTGTTTCTAGAAGCTATTAAAAAGTTTTGATTAATACTTTGAGGTAGAGGTTATTTTGTTAACTTAATTTCTAGGGCTCTGTTCTGCTTGTAGCTCACATGGAAGTACATTAATTTCTCATTACTCAACCCAACAAAGCTGCCTTCTTTTTCCACTGCAATTTCTTTATGGGAAACTCAGGAAAGATAAATATTCATTTCATTAGGATTATAACTTAATCTTCTTTTGTTCTGCAGAAATCAGAGGCTTTTGTTCTTCAGAAATCAGTTATGTGGGAAGAAGCTAACCCTGCAATGGGCTTAGACGTACCTATGGGGTTATAGTTGAAGAGAGCTGTAGCTGTTCCCAAATGCCCAAAAAAAGATAAATTTCCCTTGCCCACTATTTATGCATGACCAATGGTGTTGCCAGATGAAGGTTTTTTTTTTATTTACCAATTTATGGTAACAATGACATTAAAAAATTTTTTTTTGTTTG
The DNA here is from genome assembly GCF_051311805.1 of Agelaius phoeniceus. NCBI lineage: Eukaryota > Metazoa > Chordata > Aves > Passeriformes > Icteridae > Agelaius > Agelaius phoeniceus. The sequence goes on from NC_135267.1 coordinate 60,526,941, forward strand.
TTTAATGCACCATCTGGCATCCTCATCTATCAATGATGATCCTTGGTGGCAAAATGTATTGCTCTTTTGATGAAGTTTGGAAAGTTAATGCATACAAATATCCCAAAAGCAGGTGCCAAGACTGTGGTTACAGACTATTTTCAATGATGCCCACTGACAGGACAAGAAGCAATGGCCATAAACTAAACTACAAGTTCTACCTAAACATAAGGAAAAATTACATTATATTTAGGGTGGCAGAGCACTGGAAGGGGCTGCCCAGGAAGGTCATGGAGTCTCCCTCTCTGGAGACATTCAAAACCTACCTGGATACATTCCTGGGTCACCTGCTGTAGGTGACCCTGCCTTGACAGGGGGTTGGACTGGATGATCCCCAGAGTTCCTTTCCAGCCCCAACAATTCTGTGATTACCAATTCAGAGATTCTGTGAAAGATGTATCACCCAGCAAGGCTCCTGCTTGGAGTTAGAATCAGGTTTGGTTCTTATCTTGCTCTTCTTTTTCTCACTTAGGCCACAGTACAACAAAGATTTCAGCTGCACATCTCTCCAGGCCTGCCACATTCTTCCTCTTTTCTGTCATTGATTTTTACCCACCTCTGGGGAAAGAAAAATTAAAAAAAGGACATAATAGTTTTTAAATATAATTTTGATTTCTTGATATGTCTTTAAATGAGAACATTGCTTGTCAATGAGTAAGTCATTCAGTCCTGCCCATGGTCTACAGCTTTTGGCTCCTAATTGCTGGTTTGCAGCTTGAAAATATGGTAGAATTGTAAGTAGATTGTTGGTTTTTTTTTTTACTTTTTGGCCTTTTACAAATACCAAATAGTACAAAACTTAAATAAAATGTTTTGAAGTGAAAACATATACTTTATAATCCTGTTACCTGGTGGACCTAACAGTCTCTTTTGTGTTTAAAAATACCTGTGTTCATTCTGTGTGTTTTGAGATTCTAATTTAGTGCTCTGTACATGTTTCCTTTGTAATTTCTTCTTGAAGAAGACTAAGACAGCTCTGATATTGGTGTTACATTGCTTGAGCTTTTTAACAGGAACAAGGCTTTTTCTCTTCAAAGTATGCCATGACCAATGGGATGAAGATTTGTACTTCAAGAACAGATTCAAATAATTTGGCTAAAAGAAAAGGTGCAAAACTATGCCAGGACACCCTGTGGTTGAAGCTCTCCTGAAAACCTGAAGTTCAGCTTTTTGTCTTTCCCAGGAGAGGGGATGAGGTAGACCTCCAGTGTCATAGGTCTGATGGAGAGTAGGGCAGAAAGAAGAGTCCTGTTCCCTGAGATTTCACCTAGCCTAGTGTGCTGCAAGATTCCCAGTGGGATTACCACCCCAGAAAGAAGGCAGTGGGTGGCTCTTCCCTATTGAGCAGAGCCAATCTAGTGCTTGAATTGTAGGAGCCTTGAGTATGTACAAGAGCTGGTATTGGCATTGTTCAAATAATTTAACAGGTTAAGTGCTTGGAATGTTAAGTAGAAACTTTTGGAAGTATGAACCTAAACACCCAGAAGGCAGCTGGCTAGGATTTAATTCAACAGGTGATCACAAATGTTAAAACCTGACCTTTCAGAATGGTGTCTGTGAAAGTTTTGTGCCACTTATGTCCCACAACCAGTTAGCAAACAGTTCCTCTCTCAATCTCATTAAAAAATGTGTTGGGTATCATGTCAGATAACCTGAGAAGATCAAACTAAAATTGCTTTGGAGTGTTACCTTTCAAATTTGTTGGTGATATTGTGACAGTACTACCCTATTATGTCAGGTTGGAATTCTGACAGAAATATTATCTGCTAAATTTTTATAAAGATAGAAGAAGCTTAAACCTTTTCCATAGTAAAATTATAATTATAATATATATATATATTATATTTATATATTTATATATTATAATTTATATATTTATTATATTTATATATTATAATTTATATATTATAATATTTATATAATATATAAAATATAATAATTTTTGCAACTGGACTGGACTAAGTTTATTCTTCTTTTTTTTTCTTTCCCTTGTTTTTGTTTTTTTGTTTTTTTTTACAGATGGCTCATTTTGAAGTTCCATTCTCAGGAAAAGAAAAAAAAAAGTCTATTCCATTGACTCAGTAACTTTAAATGTCACCCAAATGTCATTTTTAAAGTAGATGAGAACATTTTCCTTACTGAAATGTGTGACTCTAATGATCTAAATTCCTTTGAAAATATGAGCATCTTCACTTAGAATTCAATACAACGATGGTGTAACAAAGTAAATGTGTTTAAACTTATTCTATGATGAAAAGAGCACATATTGGCATATGGAAAGACAAAATGTCAACATTCCTTCTTCAGGAACCTTTATTTTTTATTGTAGTTGTCACTCAGGGTGATGCAGCATGTGTCTGTCGCTACAAATTGAGCTCTGTGATAAAATATTGTTTGTGAAGGAGTCATTTGCTTGCTGTTATCTTCTAGAGAACAGCAAGCAAATGACTCCTTCACAAACAATATGAAAATTGATGAAAATGGAGGCAATGACAAACTGTTGTTTATTCAGGAAAACAAAAATAAAACTTTTAGGAGGAATAAATAGGAAAGGTGAATTACCTCTTTTAACTAAGAAATAGGATAAGAAATCATAGAAAACAAAGGTTGTAGGGTGTAGGGCTGCAAGTCAAATGATGTATGTTTTCATGGATGACATGTAGTGAAGTAGTAGTTCAGAGAAAGACACATTGGCATTAAGGTGAAGTACACAGAATTCAATTCTTCTATGTTAATGAAGTTAGAGCAAGCAAGGGGCAAGAGTAGGTTGAGTTTACTGGGAGTCATGTATTTTTTTAACTGTATATATGTAATTAGTAATGAATATGCATATTTGTGAGATGACTTTTCAAAGCTGTTCCCAAAAATAACATTATATAATTTCCACTATTCATATCTTCCTAAATTAATAAAATACTATTTTTTTTTTAGTATTGACTTTGAGTAACTAATAAATTTAGTGAGTTTATAACTTGTTTGGTTTTATCAAATACATTTTCCTGTATTAACTATAACTGATTCCTTCCCTGTTCAGGGAATGATGCTAACATAAGAAATCACTTAAGCTTCATTTAACTGTTGAATATTGAGTACCCATAATATAAAGAATAAATCTCAGCCAACAGTCTTCCAAATATGACAGTAATCACATTATCCAGCACTAGGAGGACATCCTAAAATGTAGTTTTATAAGAAGGATAATTCTAATAATAATAATAATAATAATTTCACTCATGCCTGTGAACTCCCATTTTATTGTGCTTAAAAGAAAACCCCCTTAGCATGAAAATTACAGAAGAAAGACCAGTTCTGAGAAGCATTGTCCACACCAGAACCTTAGAAAAAGCCTCTAAATGTAAACAACCAAGGGAAATACCTACTGGAGTCAAATCCTCAGTAACCATAAAAACCTACAAAAATTTTTTCCTAAATAATTTCTTTCTGCATGCTCTTATAATGAAGAAAAATGTGAGAAAACATCATATCTATCTCAATGTCTCTGGAAAACTTCTTGCAGGTAGTTAAAGAAAGACAAGAATGTGTGTAAGACAGAAATGAAATTTTATACTCAAAACTGTAATAAACTAGTACTAACACCTATTAGAAGCCTGTTGAAACCAAATCTGATTTATGTAGTTAAACTGCTCACCAGCATATAAAATTTTAAAAGGATTCCACCAGATTTTCTGATGTTGCAAGTTTTTTATTCCAACACACAACTAAAGATAAGACAGTCATGCAACTTCAGAAGACAAAAAATTAAGAAAATAAGTAAAGCTAAAAAGAGCAGCACAGCGCCAATAATACTCATACTTTTGAATGCTAAATTAGGTTTTTAACATGATAGGGTTATTTTACAGGTGCTTATAGGTGTTAGGTGACAAGTATGATATTTCCAAAGTCTCAGGAAAAACTCCCTCCTGGGGCTGTTTTACTAAGACAGTGACATTATACAGTGTCAAAAAACGTGGAAGCCTATACTCCTTACAAGTAACACTGGTTTTAACTACCTTAAGTAGATATTTGAGTTCCTAAGAGTGAAACAAAGACATTACTGGGCAAGTAGCAGGACAAAGTAGTGAAAAATGTTGGAGGCAAGGAAGGATTTTAAGAGAATCAGATGGATGACTGTTAGAGCTAGACCATGGACAAACCTTTAAAGCATCAAGGAAATCAAAATAAACATAATGAAATAATATGTTGGCTGGCACATGTGAACTTCTGTAATTAGGTCACATTAAGATCTCAGCATTGTGATGCACCAGGAAATGACCCTTTTCCGTGCTTTGAGAAACTATTTGGGTAGATCAGAGATCTTAGATGCTGTCACCAGATGTAATGTGATACTTAGGTCTAATATTGTATTTTAGTTTACGTCATACCACAAAGAAGTAAAACATTTAATTAGCAATGAAAAGAGGAAGCAGAGTACAGCATAATGATGCTGTTCAAGACACCATACTTTGTGATGTATTTGTTATATTTTTCTTCTCTCCTGTAAGTATGTATTTAAAATAATTTAATTTGAATGAAACAGGTCAAAGTGGAAAGACACAAGCTTGACTAGAGGTTGAATAGCTCATTTCCTGACACCATGCAATATGCTAATATCATTCTGCACTAGAATTAAACAAAGCCCTCTATAATGAGTTCTCAAAAGTAGACTCTGTCAAAATCTCTCTCTACAGATCCAAACTGGCACTTAGGAGAAAAGTAACAAGCTCTTTATATAATCTGATTTTTAAAAAAAATTTTTAATAATATTTCTAATATAAACAATAGTTCCATGGAAGTGCTGTATGCAGTTTGAAAAATACCAAGATAAGGTGTAGGTAAACAATCTGTGAGCATTAACATACTGGAATCTTCTGAAAAGATTCTTCAGCTGTTGATGATTAGTATTCAGATATTTTTCTGCTTGAAAAGAAAAAAACCCTTTACAATCAAATTTTTTATATTTACATATTCCTGGCTTTCATCAAAGCGACTTTTTCTAGGGATAGTAGTTACAAGGCAAAATATTTTTTTCTAGGCTAACCTAAAGTTACATCACTCACATGGGCTCTTCTTAATGTATGACGAGTAAAATAACATGATTTTAAAATGTGTACAAAAATTTTTGCCTAAAAGGTGTGTACAGACACACTTTAAGCATAGAATAGATATTCTCATGTGTTTGAGACCTTCAAAGGCAATTGCATGGTTGTACCTTGAAGGATCAGGCCTCAACTTTTTAAATGCCCTATATATGTTCACCAAATGAATGCAAGAGACATTCAAGGCACCAAATACAGCAGCTGAATCTCAGAATCTCATATGGGTTAGTTTTCAAATCTAAGCAGTAGACATATTTCAAATATTCACTGGGGGTATTATTCACAGTGTATAGCAGTAAAACCACTGTGCTGCTGTCAGGAATAATGAAAACTACACTTGTTTTTCCTGGTAGAAAATAAAATATAGCCTCTAATCCTGAAGCTTGGTTCATTATAGCTCTTTAACTTCCATTCTGCACAGAACGAAGTGAAACAGCAGGCAGTGCTGGTGCAGAGTATAATGCTGCTATGTCATTCAATTATTGTCTCATAAATCAACAGTCCAGGGCAAAGCAGCGTCTGTTGGATTCCACCAGCTGGAAAACAGCAGATATTTCTCTTGCCAAAGAAGTTTTGCAGTCACAAAAAACATGAGATTGACTTTTTACCCTGATCTTTGCCATACTAGCAGCTGGTATTATTGAATCCTGGTCCTTATGACAGCAATATTTTTACAGGAAGCTGAACAACAAAAATGTCTAGACAACCCTTAACACCCATGCTATACTCAAAAAATCCTTTGGTTTTTAATGTTTACACTGTTGCTGTAATCAAATCAATAAAACATTTTAAGGAATACTTGAGTTCTTAGTACAATTTAATACACATAGCCATTAATATTTTTTTTACATTATGGACACATCATTAAATACATAGGTTATATTCTTTATTTCTGTTGATATGAAATATTGATTATTAGACATGATTAATTACCCCAGTTCCATTGAAATTGCAAGCAGCTGTTTAAAGCTATTGGTGAGAAATAAAAGTTTTGGAGTTGAAATTACATTCTGCTAATGAAGACAATTAACAGAAACTTCTTAAACTCAAAGGGAACTTTCCAGTAAAAATTATGCTGAAAATAATTTTGACGGTGGAATTCATTTGATCAAAAATTCATCAGTTCATCCAGCATACATTTGAAAGCAAGTACACACTTGAAATAGATTATTGGGATTTAATTGATTCTTATAATTTATCCTATTTTTGATGAGGAAAGTTATGAAGAACCTAAATACTTACCAATGTTAAAAGCTGTTCTATTAAAAATCTCTCAGCAATATCTCATTAAGTATGTAAAAGATATTCCTACACAGTTTGATTAGCTCACTTTCTGGTGGGCCTCTCTGCCTGCTGAACCCTGTGCAGCACCCAGTTCCCTTGCTGAGCCTCAGGAATTTAGTGAGGAATGCAGAGCTGCTGGGTTAATGGTTGGACTTGATGATCTTATAGGTCTGTTCCAACGAAAATGATTCTATGATTCTATAAACTTAAAAAAGAAGACAAAAGAAGGAAGCTAGTACTGTTTTTACATAGGCATTAATGCTTTTTGAAAGAGTTAGTTTTCTCTTGAAGCAACATGCGTAAACTTTGTGACACTGAGGAGAAAAAAATCAAGTAGTGTAAAACTAGCAAAATTAAAATGTGGAGTTTATTGACCCAGTAAAAAAATCTTGATTTCAAACTCGACACTGAAACTAAATGGCAGGTTCTTCTTCAGTGGACATTAAAGTTTCCTCCAGAAGAAATTTTGGTCTAGCAGTTCAAATTTTACCTTTGATCTTTCCCTGAATATCATTCACATAGAATAGGAGAGGAATGTGGATACCTTGAGTATATCAGGGCACTTGAAATATTTGAGGTTTTGCTGTTCTCTCCTCAGAGTCCAGAACCTGTTGGGGATGCACTGTGCTGGAGGATGAAACTGTTCATGGCAAAGGGGCTGAATGCAGTGACTGTTCTGAAGCCTGCCAACACTCTTAGTGAGCAGATTACCCCTAAAATACATCAAAATCATGATTGTCTTTTATCTGCTCATTCCAGTTTGCAAAAGAGATAGTGTCTTTGTCAGGGGGATGATTAGTTGTAAAGCACAAAATATGCAGTACACAGATTAAAGGATTTCCACACTATTCTATCAGTGACCAACAAAGGATGAAGAAATCTTGGTAGAAACAGTTAGCTGCTAAAAGCCATGACTTTCCCTCTGTATAAATCAGAGGACCTCCTCAAAGTAAGTATGACTATTAAGGGAGAGAATTTAAAACTGCTTAAACACAATGACTTGCCCTACTAAACTGCTTCACTTAGTCCAATTTAAAAGAAACAGAGCATATAGGAAAGTGAAGCTGTGGGTCAAAGACTGATGGGTTTCATCCAGGCCAGAAAAACCAACCATGCTAAGAAAACTCTTCCAGTCAGGAAGTCCATATCTTGTAAGGTAAAATTGCTATAATGGTCCATGCTATTACTTTGATTTATTTCAATTAGGCCTGTTCCATTGAAATTAGAACTACATGAGGCCCATCTAAAAGTAGAACTTCCTCAAGTCAAGGTGCTTTGAAGGCCTTAGATTAAGTCACAGGAACTAGATACATGCTTTGACCTCAGTGGCAAAGCGTGACATTGCTGGGCATTTAGGGATACCTCTAACAGACAAATCCTTAATGACTACTGCCAAAATTTTACCTTAGAAATCAGAGAGAGTATTTGAGGCTGTAATCTGAGATATTTTTGTAGTCTTTTCTTTCTTTAAAATGGGCAGTACATTTTTCAGTGCTTGAAACATGAACTGAGAGAATAACATTTTGGAATAACAGTTGGAAAATTTCTGCTAAGTAGCTCTCTAGTAAAAAACAAAAAGACATAAACTATAAATAAACAGAGTGTTATGATGTTTCTTCAGTCATGGTACAATAATAATTATGAGAACTGTTGAAATCACAACTGCAAATTAGATTTTTAGTCTTATTCATTTTTTGGTTTTCTTATTTAAATGTAGCTTTTCTAGTGTAATCTGCTTGCCATGGGGTTGTTTTTCTCTCAGCAATACCAGTTATCCTGCAGTGCTTTGCTTAGGAACTTGAGCAAAGGAAAATTCTTTATTCCTTTGCAGCATTTAACAGTAAGGCTTTCTTATTAAATGCCTGGTTCGTTTGCTTTTGTGTACAGTCTGTATCTTGTGTGGATGTCTTTTAGTTTCAAAGAAGATGCCCATTCTCAAATAAATTCAGAATTCATGCATGGCTGAGTGGTAACAGATGTTTTTACTGATTATCATATTGCTTTACTTTCAGAAGATCAGCTCTTCATAAACGCTCAGTTGTACTATTGCTCATAACACCGCGTCTTCTTCAAAGAGTTTAATAATTTTGTAATCAATTTATGATTAAGAAAAATGTGTATAATTACTGACATTTAAAAAAAAACAAGGGAAAAAACTTGGAAGAGGTTACATCTTGGTAACTGCTGTTCTTAAAAGGATACCTGAAGGATATTTTTCAAGCTGAGTCTCCAATTAAGTGCAAAATTTTTCATCATTTAGGTATTGTTATCAACTATTTTATTGCAAACTCTTTCTCCTTTTCTTCTCTGGCCACTGCTTTAACCATCCCCTGTAAGACCATTGCTGCTGTGGTCTTTAGCACTGTTTTTGCATGGCAGAAGAGCAGTGTAAGGTGTTTGTGCTTTGTGTAAGGATGAAGGGGTGCTGATAAAGAAATCAGTGAAAGCACCTGTCCCTTCTCAGGCAAAAGCAGATTGTGCACAGAGGCTGCCATGTACCTAAAGCCCTCAGGCACATGTGAGAGAGACTTCCCCAAAAACCTTACACACAGATTGGTGAGGTGCACCTGTGCCATGGCTGTGTGGGGACTGGAAACCTTCTGCCAGGGGTCCTGCTGCCCAGCAAGACAAACAGGCACCGAGTGTTGAGCCTGCTGGCCTCAAATTGGAGGAAAATCTCCTTGAAAGTCTGTGTGGGGTGAAAGCCAACATACCCTTGGTGCTGGAGGCTCCTGGGATAGATGCTGCTTATCTGCAAAAAAGAAATGAGCTAGATTAAAGGCAGAAGTATAACAGCATATAGTTTTGTGTTGCACAGTGATTTTGAGGAAGCCAGGGTTTGCTTCCTTGTAGACAGCAAGGTGATAAGATGCCCCCAGTCCAGCTGCACTCTCCCCTTCCATAGAAGGTTTATGCTTGATGTGGGATTTTAAAGGAGAATTTCAATTTATCCAGCAAGCTTACATACACATGCTATCAGAAATGTTCCAGTAATTTACATGATTGGCTTAAGAAAACATGGCCTACACAAACTTTGGACTAGAAGATTATTGCGTTCTTGGCAGTTTCACTGGAACTGGTTTTACTTCTCCTTAATTAACCACTCCTGTTTCTCAGGCTTTCTAAAACAAGAAAGAGCTTAGATTTTTCCAAAGACAAGAAGCAATTTGTGTGAGATAGCTTTTTTTTTCCACTGAGTATTAATCATTTATTTATTTATTGACAATGTTAAAGAATATACTAGGGACAAAACAATTTCTGGCATTTTTCCTGGGTTAGAAATTGAACTGTCTTTTTTAAGGAGAAATATCTTTAAGGGGTTTAACAGGGAAAATGCCAAAGTATTTTGACTGCATGTGGGGAGAAAGTACACCAAACACAGTCTATACAGGACTTCCAAAAACTTGAAGAATTTTTTTCTAATTCATTACATTTGATTTTATAGCACAAGTTATTCTATTGTGTTGTTATGGTAACATTAACTGGGTTGCCAACAAAACTGTATTTCCTGCTGGAGCAGTGGTATGAATTTATCACATTGGACATACTGAGCAATTTCTATTTCCATGCCTTCCATAATTATTTTGGCTCTTAATTTGAGTAGCATTTGATTTGCAATGCAAGAAACTGGTATCAAAGGAAATATACACACTGTTGATATTAATGGTTTCTGTATTCTTTATGCAGACATGTTTTCCTGTAAAACAAATTCTCCCTAGGGTAGAAATGTACATAATATATGTCCATGCAGGGCTTGTCTCAGAGAAAATTTTGAATGAGGAAAATTAAATCATAACAGACCCTGCGGTACATTTAATCACCATGCTTTGCAAGTCAGTTTTAGTGGATGAAAGTCAAATAAGTGTACTTTTTGAAGTTTTGCAAGAGTTTTGGTCAGAAGGTCACTCTTTTGAAAACACAAACATCTTTGTCCTTATAGCAGCTGTCTATATAAATAAAAAAGGATTGCTAATTGTTAATACAGATGTCCTTGACACCATATTCCACAATTTTAACTGTACAGGAAAGCTACTTAGCTGGAAATGTGTAGTGTTGCTAGCAAAATATTTTAATCTGAGTGTTTTTCCACTTACATGGATTTTAAAATAAATTTCTGCTAATATTTTTCTATTAGAAAAACATTGTGTTCTAAATATTTTTATAACCATTTGAAAAGTTTCTGTTCTAACACAAGCAAATATTTAAAATCTCACTCTTCACCGTTAGGTGGAAAGAAAATAAAGCATAAAATACTGGCAAATACTGTTAATTATATCTGTTTCCGAGCCAGGGCATCTGGTTTTTTGGCAGACATCCTTGGCAGATCTGTTATACCAGAGGCTCTGAGTTCCTTTTCCTGAGAATTTTGTTTTGACTGTTTTGCGAAGTGGGAAATGGACACTGATGTTCCTACTCTGTATGACATTTGGGAATCTAATTTTGCCTGAGACCTTCAAGGGAAAGTTCTGTAGGTCTGGCCAGTTAAAGGATTACATCATACTATTTCTTAGGAAATTGGTTTTGACCACAACACTGCTTGTGGAAAGTTCCTGCTGTCTAAATATTATCTGAATTATACTTAAACAAATCTAGAACAAACTAGACACAGAATTTCTGGTTCAGGGGCCTCTTTTTTAATACAAAAAGCTAAGAAATATCTAAAGGAAGGTCAGCAGCCCTTACTGATTAGCCCTTTTTATAACAGCCATTCTGTAACTGAATACTGTTGTTTGGGTACTTTGCAACCTGTCTGGGAGCAAATAATGTATTTGATCTGTAAATTGTTCATGTTGTTTTAATCATATTCTATTCATCTACTCATAAAACATGATTGCATTGATACTGTAACTAGTATTAGTCATGTCTTAGCCCTCAAACTGCCCTCAAGAGGACTTATCATGAAATAAAGTCATATTCAAAATGTAGATCTATTGACTACAGTCCTCCTGAATATTTTTTGTTCATTAATCTCTAAGAGAAATGCATTTATGAATGAATTTCATACAATTAATTAGAAAGAGTTCCTTGGTTTTGGTGTTCAGGATTTATTATTTAGTCTTTTTAATGTGTAGTCTGTTCAATAGGTGTGTGTTTTGGTAAAAATACAAGCAGTTCCAGCAGAATAGCATTTGCTTAAGTTGGAGAAATGTGGAAATTTTTAGAATTACTAGCATAAATTGTGCTAACAATTTGTTACAATTTACTAGCATAAATTGTGCTAACAAGCTGAGGAAATCTTATCTCATTTCCCATCTTTTACAATAAAAATGAGAAGCATAACTTTTCAAAAGCTGCTGAGTTTAGAGCCAGGACTCAAAGCCAAAGCCCAGAAGTGAGTTCAGCTTCTGCTTGAAATTGGATCCTTTCACAGACACTGCAAGGGAACACTCAAAAAGCACAGGAACACAAAAGTCAACAGACCACTTGAAGATCCTGACAATTATTTTCTGTATTTAATATAGATACAGAACATCATAGCTATCATAACTAAGTATAGCTACATTTCCCTCAGCTGACAGTAACAGGGATTGGTGGTTGTTAAATATTTTAGTAATTTTTATTACATGACTGTAATATGTTAGATTCATTGCCAAATATCTTGTGTGGCTTTCTGAATGTTTTAGTAATTCTATAGTATTTTGAATACAGCTGCCCATATTTGCTCTGAATAAAATGTTACTTCAAAACTGTTCTCTGAAAGTACTTATCTGAAGGTTCACAGATCTGTAAATGGAGACACTAAATAATTGAAAGTCTTGTTCACTGAGTAACTTCAGAGATGAGTTTTTCATGATTCTACCGGTTCTACCAATATTTGCTACCAGTTGTTTTTCTTGCGCCAAAATAGGAGTTATGAAGAATAGAGAAGCTGTTACCCTGATAGTATGAGTAATGAGTAGCAAGATTACTTTGTCTACAGAAAGAACACTCAAAATAACCCGTCCCACAGAAGACTATGCATTTTCTTGCCCTGTTTTGTGAGTTCATTGTAGAACTAGATATCAAAATGCGTCCACTGTCTGTGACCACATATCTGTCTTGCATAACATCCTGTCTTTGGTGCTTTCATGCTTCTAGGAGATGCTGAAGGGATTAAGATATTTTTTTATCTGTTTTCCTAGCTAGTGTCTGACAATCCATTGACTAGAAGCCAGAATTTACAGTATTAGAAATCTCTTTTCTTTCATTAATTTACTAGTTCCCTTTTAATCCCATCTATCATTTTGGCATCTGCTATTCCTAATGACCTCTGTTAATGCATTATGCAAAAAAATGCTCATCTTGTTTAAACTTATCAAATGCTTTCACTTAATGCATATTACTCACTTTCCATCCATTCAGGACTTCATACAGAACTACGATATCTCACAGTTGTTGCTTTTCCAGAGAGCTCTAGAGACCTCTTCTTTTGTAGATACCAAGTTATGTTTTGTTCATTATTTGCTGCCTTTCCTAATTTTAAAAAATCTTCTTTAAAGAGAAAGAGAGAAGAGAAAAACCCCATCAGAAATCTATTGCTTTTACTTAATTGAAATAGCTTCTCTTATCCCTTGCCAACCTTGTTTCCTTAAAATGTTTTGGAAAAGGATTTTGGAAGTCTATGGTGTTGAATGGATCATAGTTTCCTACAAGTCTGCAAATTCCAAATAATTTTATAATAGAGATATAAATGAGAAATAAGAACCATCTCCCTCTGCTCTATTTTCATGGTTTCAATTCATTCATTATCTTCTTTCCCATAGTTTAGAAAAGTCTGAGTGGTCTGTAAATCAAACTTACTCAAGAGCAGTTTCTTATGGGGTCCTTTACAGAATAGGACATTATATTTTCTGACTTCTATTGCTCAAATGCTGATATATATACACATGACAAAGAGGTAACATAGAACAAGTCATAAAATGGTAACTTTGGATTAGATTTTATTGTAACTTTTAAGCAAATATGAGTTGGTCTTGGCAGTTTGTTGTTGTTCTCTTTGCCAGTGTGTTCTAAAGCATTTCCTAATGACACTTATGTTTGATCTTGGACTCATTCTGAATGAGAACTGGCTTTCGTCTGGAAAGATCCTTTAGCTCTTCAACAGGGAATACTGATCCAGAGCTAATTTTGGTTTTCTGCTTATCACCACTGAGTGGTCTCTTTATGTCAAAATTAAAAACTTACCTCTCTCACTTGAAACAATAGAGAAAAAAAATCGAGGATAGACCTAGATTATGCCTTTTCTAGAATCAGAAAGGTCTAAGAAAGGTCTGGAATTGGACAAGGATGTCCACTGCAGGATAGTCTGCATTTATTTAATAGACAATTAAATAGACAATTTAATAGACAATTCAGATACCAAGAATATAAAGGTGTCGTAGGGCTTAGAGAATTCTGCAGTCTTCTCTAGGGCCACACAGTTCTCTGGGTGGCAAAATGACTGGTGGACTGTTTGTCCAGTCTGGTCCATTCTACAGGACCAAGCAATGACTGGCCCCAGTATAGGAAAACAATTTCATATCCATGGAGTGGCACTGCAGTTACAGCAGTACTGGGATTTTTTCTGTGTTTAGCTCAACAGCTTCTTGATGGTTCTTTGTGACTGGGAATTACAGTTTCCTTGGTAGGTTAGCAGCATGAATTCTGTTGAGAAAAGCATGACACTAGCATGATATAAGCTCTGTGCAAACTTCCTAGGTAGAAGTAGCCTCTGAAAGTAAGTCAAAGTGCACAATTAATGCATTGATCCAGGTAATTGCCCAGATTATTAGTGGCTGGTTACAGATAATGTGTTTGCAAAAGACACGACCTTACTTGCCTTGAATTTTGTCAGAGATTAATCCCTGTTTAGGATCACTTTTTAAAGTGATCCTATGCAGTTTGCAGCTCCCATTTCAAGCGTTTGTTGATGCATTAGAGCTTGTGTGGCCCATTTTTCTCCCTGTCAGGAGGAAATCTTGGATTCCTTTAGTTATTCTCACAAAATATAATTAAAATGATAATATCTTACCAGAGAATATAACAATTCACCATCTCTTCTCCTGGAAGCACGGAAATTGTTGATCTTATCAAAGGACATGTTAGAACTTATAAGATGGTAGCCCAGAGAATTTTTTCAGTTCACTTTTAGAGGGGCTGGAAGATAACAGTGTCTTTACCTCTTCTAAAGGAAGTAAAAGTCTTGTAGATCGGGAAAGAACCTGCTGCATTCCTAATCATGTGATCTGTGTCACAGGGCTCACACCTTCCCTTCTCAATAAACATTAATTAGTTAATTCTTATTTATATATTTGAGAAAGAGCAGTATTGAAAACAATCAAGCTCTGCAATACAAAGGACATTATTAATCTAAGACAACTATGAGAAAAAAATCCTGGTCCATCCCCAACTCAAAAAACTGCTCTGCAGATATTACAATGGAATATGTGAAGTTATAAATTGTAGTCACCAATTTGTCAGATAAAACTGAATTGCAAAAAGAGAACTGAAATAGACTGGAGCTATGCAGCAGAGAATTGTCTTGCTATTGGGAAATCAGCTTATACCTTGCAGAGCTGAAATACCAGCCCTAAATATGTCAGTGCTGAACACTGCCAGGGGCAAGATCATGGGAGAAGTTTGCACTCCAGCAATTCTCTGCTCTACCTGAGCAATGGCAGTGTTCAAGATAAAGCCTTGCAGACCTAATCTTGATAATATCATAGAATTAGAGACAGATAAAATAAGTCTGATTTCCTAATTTATGACAGGTATTTAGCATCTGAAGATCAAGGTAGTTAATCCACACATGTCTTTAACTCTTAATATTTTGAGCAAGTGAAGAAGTAAATATTCCCTTTTCAAAGCATTTGATAGAGTAAATGATAGACATTTATTTTTGTTTCATCCATTGCTTGTCATTCATTGATTAGTCTCATGATTGTTGTGCTATACTTCTGTTCAAGAAGGACAATGAATTAAAAATATAAGAGAGAAAAATTAAAAATAAAAATAAGAAAATATAGGAGGAAGGAAATCTCTTTATTCAGCTAAGACTCCTTACATAAAGCTACTGAAAATAGATCCAGCTATTTCATCCTAAGGGTAGCTTTTTATATGAGAGCTCTAACAAAATAAAATATTTTCCTTGATCATAAATCATATGTTCCTTTGATTCCAATTGTTTTCCAAGAAACAAACCAAAATGAAATCTATAAGCAAAGTAATTTAAAAATGAAAATTCAATATGCTTTTATTAAAAAATATTCTCAAAATCAAATAAATATTTATTTTGTTATTTTTGTTCTCCTTTTTTCTGGAGCTCAATATTGAATATTTTTATGAAAATAAAGTGAATTACAGAAACTTTAATTTTTTGCTCATTCAATATCACTTCTGCTTATCCTGGTCAAGACATACTCTGAACAGTGATATACTGAAATTTGACACAAACTTTTATAAGGATTTCATTTACCCTCTATGATGCAGATAAAATTCTGTGCCTCTCAGCATTTCCATTTAATCATATATTAGATATGAAATTTTATTTTAATGTAGAACACTTATTCTCTTATAAATCATTCTGTGAATTTTCATCCCAGATCCCATATTGAAAACTAGGTCTATTTTTCTTTTACTCTGTTTATCACTAGGAAATATCTAGCTTCAGCAGCGTTGGGTGCATTGAAAAGCATTTCTGAGGTCAAAGAAGTATCCATATGTCCCTTTTTGCTGCTTTTCTACCTGTAAAGATTACTAAGTACAGATCTAGGTAGCTGGTCTTCAAAACCAAGATTAAAGGTCAGCAGTATTCCAAATGGGCCAATGTCATTGGGCACCACAGTCACAGGACTATGCTTTTATTAGTCTTTAAGACTTGGGAGTTTTAGGAGATTCCTGAATGAGTCTTTACAGCATTCAATGGCCCCAGCTGTTACTGTTTAATGAGAAAAAAACAATTGTATGAATTTATGCTTACTTAAGTCTACATATCTTCAAAACCTATCCCATCCAATTGTTTTCAGATACTTGGTGACTTTTTGATAAACCAGGAGCCCTGTTTCAGAATAATGAAAGACAATGGTCTGCACAGGCTACTGATAGTGAGATTTCTAAAACCATTACATTCATCCTGAAACATGTGCATGAAATGTGATCCTAGTTAAAAGAGTAACCATTGCTTTTGCATTTAGCATTTTCTTCTTAGTGTGGTTATGCTGATCACTGCACTACAGTATAGAGATAGCCAAACCATGCTGGAATCTATACAGAAATTTACTAATAAAATTAAATCTCTGGAAGGAAGAGTGCACAGCTCCAAAATGAGACTAAATTAGTATTGATTTGCTATTGTAGACAGATTACTTCTTCTGCTCAGGTTTACTTCTCACTTGTTAAGACATGCCCATGTTGTTTTTGATGGCAGGAAAGACAAAAATGTGTCTGAGTACTAAAATAAACATCATAATTAAACAGGAAGGCTTAGAAGATACTTGTGTTTGTATCTGCAGAAGCCTGAAAGTACACTTTCTTCTTTTCATCTGTATCTCAGGAACAAAAGACTGTGGCTCTAAGAGTACAAATTCACTGTATTCTGTGTTGCAGTGAAGCTTAATCAGCACTTACCCTCTACAATTTGGTCTGGAAAAAATCAGGGTTGTCAAAATTATTTTCACTGCAGTTAATTCTCACCATCTCAGATGAACAGGAATTAAATTCAGTTCTTCCATTCAAGGATGGTTTCCTATATAATATATACAAACTATATTTTTTCATTCTTTGCATTCATGACTTGCATTTGGCTGTTTCATGTTAGATTTATATTATTATTAATACTTATCATATATTTATGGACATTTTAGCTGTCTTAGATGTTCCATCAAGCCACATAATCTGCAATTTTACTTATACTTTCTTTCAATTAATTTTAATTTATTTTAGAAAATTTAGGTTATAAATCCTGTTAGATATTCCACAACAGAGGACAGCTTTTCTGTATTTGATAAACAAATCTAATATTTACATCCATTTTGCTTGGTATTATTCCTATTAGTATAAATTTAGTTCTAAGTCAGATTCTAAAAAATCTCTATTAGGAATATATATTGCTATATATTATTATTTTTGCCAGCCCTGTTGATATTGCTAAGCTTTACAAGGACTTATTGAACAAAATTGATCTTGATTGGCATGATCATGTGCAGCATGTCTCCCACATAATATTTTCCACTTTTTTATCTGTTGCTACTCTTATTCTAATAGGATTCTACACAAGATAAATGGGGAAAAGGTATGATCCCATATATTCACTGTTTAAAAGCAGTTAAGTCTGACTTCTTTCCATGGCCAACATATGCTGAGGTACTGCATTTACTGATTATAAGACATGGGCAAGAAAGACTGGTGAGATAGTTTGGAATTAACTCAAATTTTCTCTGTTATAAACCACTTTATCATCAGCGACACTGACATTAATTGAAATGAAAATAAACACAAATTTAATAAATTTTGAAATATACATAAACCTTTGCTTTCTTTGAAAAAGAAGAGGATACTCTTGTAACTTAATACTGAGCAAAAGAAATACAAATCAGCAGTTGAAAGTAATGAATAAGATTTGCAGTAGAATCAGGTTTGCAAGGCACTGAATCTCTATTTATAAAATAAAGAATGAAATAGACAAACTCAAATGCTTTGTTAAATGCTCCTGTGTTTAATTTTCCTATTATTTAGACAATTTTTTTCCTGATTTCCATGGTAGTTGACATGCAAACCCAGGGCCCATGTGTATTTGCTTGTACACTATCTTCTGACCCTTTCCTTGTATCTTTCCTGTCAGGGATACTGGAACAGGTTGGGAAATTCAGTTGGGAAATTCAGTGTTGAGAGGAGTCAGCCTCATATCATTTACACAGGTGGATGCTGAAGATGTGGTTTTGGGTCTGCTCCTTACTAGGGTAAGGATGCCTGTACTGAAGAGCCAGGTTAGGTTAAATCCCAGGCAGAGTTCTTCCTAACCAATTCCCCAGTACAATCTTCTAGAGTGATTACTGAAAGGTATGTGATTTTTTTCTTCATGATTCTTAGGGTTCAAAGAAATATTTTTCTTCTCACCAACTTTTAGAACGTTTGCTTGGGGAAAAAGTGCATATAGCTTATTAATTATGGCATGAGTATCTAGAACAATTCCTAGCCAGAAGAGTAGACACTGAAATAAAGGCAGAAAGCTTTATCTTGTAATATATCAATGTACAAAAGAAGCCATAATGATTGCAGCTTCTCTCTGTGTTTTTAAATTTTAGCAATCCTATAATTTACCAATCATTCTGGAAGTCTTTTTGTATTTAATAAATACTTTGATATCTGGTCTCCTGGTTGCCAAACAGATGATATGGAAAATGGAAAGGATTTGTGCAGTTGCTTTTAACTGAGAAATATAAAATCTATAAATAGGAATAGTTTCAGCAAAATAATTTTTTTTTCAAGTAGAAATGACATTTTCTAAGGAGACTAGTGGAATGTGCCACTGGCAGCAAATCAGGGCATACTAGTGTGTTTTAAAAAGTGTGAAACTCCTGAAAGTTCATATCACTGTGACAGACTGTGCTTTTTCCATAGCTCTCAAGAACTTGCAGAAGTATTCCTCCTTTCCAAAAAGATCGAAGATTTTATAAAGTAAGAAGTACACACAAACCATTATTTGCTCCTGCCCCCTCCCAGTGGAGAGTGAGGTAAGGAAAAACAGGGAGGAAAAAGCAGGGAATACATTAGCATTCAAGTGCCAGCTGAATGGAGGTTTTAACAATCCCCATTGGTCTAGTGAAAGGTGCCCCGACCATGGCAAAGGATATGGAACAAGAAGAAAATTTAAATTTCTTTTCCATCACATACAATTCTGTGATAACCTATATACTACAGAGCCTCCATCAGGGAAGCTATTAAATTCTGAGTTTTTCACTAAGTTACATGTATGTGAATCAGGGAGACCAAGCTATGAGTTAGCAAAGGAAACAATCCCAACTCAGCTGTTAGTATGAGTCCCATGATCTCAGTGATGGGCCAGGTTTTTAGTTCTGAGTGCTGAAGTTTGTCAGTATGGCACTGATGACACTGCTGCCTTTTACTGGGGTACAGTTTATTGCTCCTTGACTTTTAACAAACTGAGAGAAAACTGAGTCTGAACAATTTGGAGCTGTAGTTTGTTAGCTCTTCAAGGTTGCAAGAGCTCATTGAGAAACAGACAATCTCCAATCTCTGCAAAGCACAGGCAATTCACGGGGAGAAACAACACAACTATGTCTGCCTCAATTAGCAAAAGGGACGTCTAGAGGTCTTTCATCTCATTCCCGTTCAATTAATAGTTAGACATAATCTAGACATTAATGAGGGATGCAGCTGGAATTGCAAAGAAGTAACATAATTAGTCCCTGAATTTAATCATTCGCAAAATTACATAGAAATGCTGTGCTTTCTTATTTTAAATAAGTCTAGTCTGTTTGGGCTTTTTCTAACTGGACTTTTTTTATACACTCTAAGTTTTGCCATGTGGAAATATATCTTAGGAAATTCCCTTCCTGCCTCTCAAATGTTCATAGAATCATAAAATTGTAGAATATCCTGAGCTGAAAGGGACCCATCAGGATCACCAAGTCCAGCTCCTGGCCCTGCACAGCACCATCCCCAGGAGTCTCACCCTGTGCCTGAGAACATTGTTCAAACACTCCTTGAGCTTCATCAGCCTGGTGCTGTAATCACTTCCCTGGGGAGACTATTCCAGTGCTCAACCATTTTTGCATGGAGAACCTGTTTCTAATACCAGTCTAAACCTCCCTGACACAACTTCAGGCCATTCCCTCCGGTCCTGCCACCGGCACCACAGAGAGGAGAACAGTGCCTGCTCCCCACCTTCACCTCAGAAGGAAGTTGTAAGCAGCTCTGAGGTCTCCCCTCAGTCTCCTCTTCATCAAGCTGAACAGACCAAGTGACCTCAGTTGTTTCTAGGGACTTACAGGTGTTCATTAGGTTTAACAGTAGTTTTGTGCTATAACCCAACTGCTTAAAATCTTTTGCGTCCATTTATGATAGATTTCTCTGGGCTTTTTTAAGTTTGATATGAAGAAATTGCTAAAGGTGAAGGGTACCTTTAAAAAACATGACATGTCAGACTATACACCAAAATTTATATATATATAAAAAATCTATATATCATATCTGTTAATATTCTGCTAATGGCAATCTGAAATGGAATTGGTGATTCCTTTGGAAATTGTTACTTGGTTTATCAGTGTCAGTTTATAAATGTCTACTTATATCTTGGCTGTGTGACTCAAAAGTTCATCTGAAAATATTTCGGTGACTCCTATCCTCACAAAATGGTGTTATTTTACCTCTGTAATGCACAGTTTACCACACCATCAGAATAAAATAATGAGGCAGTTTCTACTCAGAATAAGGGTACAAAAACTAATGTTTACAAAACCTCAGTGTTCTGAATTGGACGAATAAAAGTCATCAATCTCTTGTATTACATTCCCCATTTTATTGTGTGGCAGTAATTAATTTTATGTTTGCAAATATATTGTATTTACTGTAAGCCACCCCTTTGGGGACCTCGAAATGCCACTTTATGAAATTATTGTCACAATAATTGAGTGTCTTTGACACTGGAGGCAGCAGCTTATGGCAGAGATCCCTATTAAAGGACCCAGTACAGTTGTGGTGTGTATGTGTAAGCCAGGCTCATCCAGAGGGGCAGACTGATGGGCTTGGAACAACCTCACTGCAGAAAAACTTCAGGTTTGAGAACATGAATGGAGGCAACCAGCCTTACTTTCTAACCAACAAAACCAAAAGAGAAGAAAGAAAAATTGGTCAGAAAACTTTTAAATAAAAATAACTGAATATTTGAAAATGTCTACAAAAGTAATTTAACAAGACAATATCTTTTCTTCAAAGAAACACCTTCTCCTCAAATGTTCTCTTACTTTGTTAATTCTGTTAATTTTTCAGTCACTTTTCCTAAAAAAAAAAGTGCCTCTAATTTTGCTACAAAAATGTAGAGACTTAACAGATTACGAGCTCTAGACACCAAGGTGAGGAAGCAAAGCTGGAAATATTTGTTTCTTGAAAAGTTGTATTTTTCCCTCTATGTGCTTCTCATGTTAAATGGAAATATTTGTTTCTTGAAAAGTTGTATTTTTCCCTCTATGTGCTTCTCATGTTAAAATAGTTGATTAAAAATAAATTTGGCAATCAATAATTCTGTAAATATATGATAATTGTATAAATAGAAGAATGTCTTATGTCAATAAAATATTTTTTATGTCAGGACTTTGAGAACAAAAATTAGATCAGATTTTCATTTTTAAGCTTGTATCAGAGCATTTATCCGTACTTGGAAGAAAATGGCTTATTTTTACTGCGCTAAACAAGTATGGAACTAAAAATGAGATATTGAAAGCAAAGGCTGCGTAGGAACTTTTCAAACTGATTTTTTTTCTTGAAATAGTGTTATTTTCTAATTCTCTTTTTGAAAAAATTTTGTATAGTTTTTTACTTTAGTAAGATCTTTAGTGTTACAGTAAACAAGTAATTAAAATGGAGATTTTAACAAAAGTATTCAGAAACCAACAGAAAAATACAAAAAACCTGTCTGAATGAAATATTTTGAAATATTTTGAAATATTTTGAAATATTTTGATTGACCTGAATGTTTATGACTTTGACAAAGAGGGGGATGTTAATGGATTTAAACACAAAATTAGTACTTTTTCCAAATTTCATAAGAAATCCCAGACTTCATTCTAAGAAGGTTATTTGGGATTATATGAAATCTTATTGCTGCAAAGCTATTAAAATTTGATCTAGTCAGTTACACTTTTACAACTTCATGGTAAATCCTGGTCCTGGTGGGATGTAAAGGAACTAAAACCTTTATTGATTTGCTCCATTTCAAAGGCAACAGGAATGAGAATGAGGAATACAGGAATGAGAACTGCTACCACAATTCTTCCAAATCAATAAAGTCCAGAGAGCACAAAGGGAGACAGAATAAATAGATGCAACATCTCTCATATTTTAGGCACATACTCCAGCAGTTGGTTTAAGCTCAGTATGCACAGGTTCACATATGGACTGGGATGTACAAAGAGAAGGGAAGCCACTGTTCTGACAGGTCGATTCCAGTTAATTCCTCTCAGCAATGTCCTTGCTCTGAGACAATAAAATTCAAATCCTTTTGAATTTTCTTACTACATTGGCAACTTTGCCTCCAACTCCCAGTATTCTGAGCAGCCAGAAGGTCTGAAATGAGCCCAATAATGCACAGAATTAATGGTAGAATCGGTTCCTGGCCATTTGTGATTCAGGAGTGATAATCAGCACAGTGTGGGTTGATAGGCATTTGGCTTGAGGATAGGACAGATAGGGGGAAAAAATTTGCCATTAGCAGGGCCAGACAGGCATTGCTTCAGTCCCCAGGATGCTGAAATAAAGCCCAGCAGCAGCAGCAAGAAGGCAGGTAGGCAGAGTTTGCACTAACACCACCTCAGACACAGCTGGCTGGATCATGAGCTCGGGAGAAAGAGCATGGAGTGGTAGCCACAGGTGCTGAGATGTTTCCTGCTGATCTGACTTGCTGCCTTCCTTTTAGGACAGTCCAGCACCCTGGCTGAGCCTAGAGTGGTGGCTGGACAGAGCTGAGAATTGGTTCAGGTGGTTTCACAGGGAATGGTTTATGAAATAAAAAACTTGCAAAGGACACCTCTGCCACATCTTTCTGTGTGTCACATTTTGGAAGGTTCTCAAGAGCTGGGGTGAGAGTTTGCCTGTGTGAAGAGCATATGGCTTGATCCCACCAATGTAGAGGTCAAAAAAAAAGCAGAAAACAGAATGTATGTCCTGTGTTTCTGAATACTATGAGAATACAGTCCTTTATTCATTATATATTTGTTATATATTAAGATCATTTTTTTTGCTTCTGTCCAAAAGTTTGATTTTATAGAAAAAAAGTACTAATACTCATGCATTGGGGAATAAAATGTGCAGAGTAGTTAATCTAAAAATGTTCAGAACAGTGGAACATGCTTTCTTCTATAAAAATTCCTGCTTTAAATCCTACATATGATAAAAAGGAAGATCCCTTTTGCCATGAAGGGATTTTCCAACTGCATAACATTTGTAAAAGTTGCTGAAATGTACCTTGACCGGAGTACGTATTTTTTACTATTTATTTAAAAGTGACTTTAACATATGAAGAAAAAACCCTGACTTTTTTATGCATGGCATGATAGACATAAAACTTCTGTGAATGATGCTGAAGAAAAATATTCCTTTTATTAACTGTATCTCTCTTGGGAGGAGGGAGTTAAATCTTCACCCCCAACCCACCCCCCCACCCCCCCCCATCTTGCCATTATATTTAGGAAAAATTAAAAATTACTTAGAATACTTTTAGCAAAATGTGTTACAACCCTTCCTTTTACACTCCTATCACTAGAATTTAATTGCTCTATCCTGCTGCAGGGATTGGCTAATGTTTCACAGTATTTCAGAGTTTCTTGATGCCAGTATGTTGCTTTCTTCAGGCTGTGTATGTAAAAATTCTGATGATTTTGTACAGAAAGACCGAGGTCTGGACATTGGAAATCTCAGCCATGGTGAATTTTTCATTCAGGCATCATGTTTATTAACTCTTAAGCCTGTTCAGACAGCCCAAAATATCCTTATGTGAATAATCCATTTTTCATCCCTTTCTATCTCAAACACAAATCTGTCAGGTGGCAAGAATTCAGGGGAATTTTCAGTGTGCATCTTGCTGGTGAATGCAACTTCATTGGTGGTTTATTCTTTGCCTTAAATGATTTAGGGCTTAGAGGGGGAAAGAGGGATAGAAATGGTAGATATTTTCATTCTGTTAATTTATTACCTGTGAAAAAAGACTGAAAGAAGTTATTGGCCAGTCTGACTTTCACACAAGTAAAGATATTCAAGAGATATTATTACTCCTGTTTTGAGTATTACCTGTATTTTACATTCACATGACTCTTAGGGAATGCCAAGGCTTTGGTGTTAAGTCCTGATCTACTATTTCCTCAGCAGAACCTAAAACAGGTTGTAAATCTTTTACCTCTGAACAAAAGCTGGTTTGAGGCACCCATTTAGAGTTCCAGAATTGGCTGAAATGTTTGCTACAAAAAGGTACAGCATTCTATACACTATTTTCACTCTGAACTAGCTCTGACTGTGTACTCTACAAATTACCCAGTCATATTCTGGTAATATTTTCTGAGAAGCCATTTGGTAATTCCCTTTTTGGGAATTTTTATTCTAGTTTTCAGGAAAAAAAATCAGTTGTTACCTATTCCAGGAAATATTTGCTCTCCCATGTGCCAACTTCCTAAAATAAATGTTTCTAGCCATGTGCTTTGGGCAAATGTCTTGTTTTTCTGTGTTTTGAAACTTTTCAATGTCATTAATCAGAGCTTATTTGAACTCAATAAAGATACAGCTCTTCTATGATACAGCACCTATGTATAATGAAGGATAAAAATAAAAAAAAAAAGTGGGTTTTTTTTGTAGCACCAGGAATACCATCCAAAACATAAAATACTTCTTTTTAACAGAAGAAAATGATGGAATAAATTTGGGAGAAGTATAGGTAGAATAGAATAGTTTGGAGGTCTGGGAACAATTTGATCCAATGAAGGAACAATTGCAAGGCTAGGGCCATCTTCAAGGTATGAAAAAATATCTACTGATTTTCCATTCTTCCAGGTTTTGTCCAATGCCTCTCATACTTTCACCGTTAGTGTAAATAAGGTTTCTCTGGAACTTGTCTGTAGCCCAATACCAAATGGTAAGAAGATCCCCTCTTAGATTTCTCTTTAGAGTGTAAACCTGAGTGGTCTCTGGGTCTTCTTGTACATCATATGAAACCCCTCTTGATGGCCTTTCTTTAGACTTGCTCTTGTATAGGGAGGGACAAAACTGGGCACAAGGCTCCAGATGAAGTTGTACAGATCCTGAATGGAATAGACTAATAACTTCCCTTAAGCTGCTGCCTGAAATTTCTTTAATTAGTCCAATATGAAGTTAACGTTCTTCATTGCAAGACTACACTTCTGACTCATCCTTAGCTTCATCAGTATCTTAGGCACTTCTCTGCAAAATTTTTTTCTGTTTGGCAAATGCCCAGCCTGTTCTGCTTCAGGGGATTTTTCTGTCCCAGCTGCCTTTTCTGAATGGCAGACCTCCCCTATAGCATATCAAACTCTACCTCTAAGTTAGTCCTTGCTTTCCAAGGATGCATTCCAGCTTGTCTGTGTGTACTTTTGTGGTTTTGTGTGTGTAGGGATGATTTTCAGCACCCACAAAACATGATTGATTTAGTGAATCAGTGTCTTGTGTAATAAGTGTTCTATAGCCACCACTTAATTTTTTTGGAAGAGTCACTTGGAATGCTTGACCTCATCTTCATGCTCTGTTCCCTGCTTTAAAACTCCTCTGATTTGTGGATGTTCTCTCTGACTCCTTGCTGCAAGAACTCCAACTGGCTTTCCTTCTACAGGGAAAAAAAAAAAAAAACAACCCCATGGCTTCTGGGAAACCGAAAGACTGGCAGTTGATCAACCCAGAAAAAGTTGTTATTTCAGTAAATTGACAGTATTTCCCTACATCTGTGAACTGAGTAACTAGACAGACAATTTTGCTATGCATCACATCTTCTGTTGAAGATTTTTTTTTTTTAATTTTGCACACTTGTACTGGATGTTATTTTATCGAGTGCTCTGACTACCTCTCAGGAACTTTGATATTACTCTGTTTTGGTCTGATCTCCCTGAAACCTGATGTCTGGCTGCCAAAGCTTTATCTCTAAGAGACAGGGGCTCGATGCTGCTCCCTAGTTACTGTCTGCTTCCTGTAACCAGAGAGACTATAATAGAGGAAATGTTCTCTATGCTGCTTCAGTTATTTACATTCAGCAACACAGTTCAGAGGAGAGTGTATCTGAAGCTATGCCTCTGTGATTTGAGCTGCTGCTGAATCACTGTAATGAGAGTAAAACTGTTAAAAATTAAATTTCAGTGAGTTTGGAATCACACTATCTCTTAATATTTTGAATATTTATTAGAGAATTCTGAAATGCACTGCTAAGACTTACTCTGAGAGACACATCAGGATGCTTGCTGATATCTGATGCTGTCAATCAGGACCCCAGTGTCCCTAGTGCACCAGAAAACACATGCCTTAAATTGGAAGGAACACGTAGCTCATGTGGTTGAGTAAACTTTGCTAAGGATGTCCACTGAGCAAATGTCACTTCGCTGAGCATGAAGTCCTCTGGGTTAGTCAGGTAATTGAGAGACATTACCACTAGTCAAGATTTCAAAATAAGAGAAGACATCTACTTTATTCTGTCTATGCATTGGATTGCTAAAACTGGATTGCTAAAATTTGTGGTTCTTTTTGTGCTACAGTTTGGTACTACAGGTGGATATTTCCCTGTCAAAGAGTGGAACTGAAGGGAGCCATGTCTCCTGCTTTCTCAGTTTGGTCCTACATAAAATGCAGATAGAATATACAGGGGAAGTATAGAGGGTTTCAACCCTCTTTCTATTTCATTACACGTCTATTTTATTATATGGTTAAACTAGTAGCCACTTTTTTTACTTGATTCAGTTGCTGATCTAAAACTCTCATATTTCTTTGGAATTGGGATCTGTTTTCAATTTAAAAGACTTATCAGCACCGAACACAAAGTAGTGAGATTTCTGGAAAACTAGGAAATGCCTTGCAGTTAGCTGAAGGCTTAAAAATACAAAGAGGAAGAAAGGAAGAAAAATGAAGGATTTGTGAAGGAAATTAGCCCCATGGTTGCTTTAGTACTCTTTTACCTTTTGCTCCACTGCATGAGGTTCATTTTGTGGGATGAGCCTGCAGAAAGGGCACAGGTGGCTGGAAATGGTGTTGCAGTTGCAGTGTGGGCGTAATCAGAACTCATCACACTAACAAAGAGCCATGCCAAATGCCTCTCCAATAAGACTTAATGGCTGTGTATCTACATGGCTGACCACACTGATGACTAGAACAAACATATAATTGGGCTGTTTTATGAAGTGGAGGGTTATATTCTCTCAGTGCATTCCTGAACCGTCAAATGCCATTTACTAGCCTCTCATCTCCAAGTGTTTCCTTTAGTCACTTCAAAAGTAAACTACTTTTAAGCTTCCTTTTGGTACTATTTACTGTTGTAATAAACTCAGCTAGAACTCAAATGCCTGCCCTTCAATGCCAACCTCCACCCTATTTATGAGGATGAAAACTGCCTTAATCTTGTGTTCATTAAACATTGTTCTTTCCTCTATCTTTCAGCACTTGATTTTTCTGTGATTCACGGTTCCCCGCTGTAAAGAAGTCAAGAGTAGAAATAAGGCCAGGAGAAAAAAAAAAGATTAACCTAGAAGTCATAAAGAGTAGAGTGAAAGAATAGTGTTCTTGGATTATAAAGAATAATCATACTAGCTGGATGAAGAGAAGGGTTTGTATGGAATTCCTGCAGAAATCCCATTATAAGTGACATGAAATTGCCAGTACAGGAATCACAATTATGATGAGTCATCTACACGGATAATTTTACCATTTTCCACTTGGAAAGCTGTGACTGGTTTAGTTCCACAAAATGCAAAGTTAGGACCAAGAAACATAAATCATAACAATGAAAAAAAATCGAAACTAGAAAATAGTGATTCTTATGAGGATTGTGTGTTCATAAAAGATAAGCCACTTAAGCTTAAGTGATTCTTTTCTACAAAAACAGGACAGTTTTGATCAAAATATGCATGACTTGTGCTTATTGTGCTGATGAGTTTAATTCTCCAATGCTGCATTCAGCATGGTTGTCCACATTTTTAAAAGGACATTGAAAAGAAGAACAGGAATAATAGCTTAAAAATGTATTACACAGAATATTAATGAGTTTTATTTAGATTGTCAAAGAGAAGACTAATGAGACACAATTACAGTTTTTCTTTTTTCACAGGGAGAAATTAGAAAGTCCTTAAAGGCAGTTCATTCTGGCAACGAACGTATAGTTGGAGTTTGAAGCCAAATTATTTCGAACAGAAATAAAAGTTGGCAGCTTAAAAGTTGGTTTCTCCATCTTCATGGATAGCTGTCTGTGAAGCAAAGCTTTTCTACAATATGTCCTTTCTATTCTATTATCCATTTCAACCTTTTTTTCCCAGGCAATAGTTAGTAATCCTAGCATAGTGCTGACATTTGTTTTCTTCTAATGTGTTTGTGTATTTTCAAAGGAGGAATTCTTAACCTTACCATAAGATTTATGATGCCCAGAGTGCAGCAACTGGATTGTTACTGCACAAAATATCTACACTGTCATTTATCTTTAAACATTTTGGGAAACACTGGAGGGTGAAACATTGCATAAGTTTATCGATCCTGTCAATTTCTATTTTCCAAAAGAGCCTGCAACAGGTTTTTAAATCATACTTGGAAAATGGTTCTGGAGACCTTGGCCATGACTTTTCCCATGATGGACTTCTCCATTCCAAATTTATTAGCCCCTGACTGTTGGGAGCTGGGAGTTAAAAGGATTCATAGGACTATGGACATGCTCCTGCACAAAAGTATAGACTTCTCCAATTTCACCCAACAGAAGTTAACCCACTGTAACTAACCCACGGCAAATGATGCTGTTCATTCTATTTAACATCCAAAAGAGTTTCTCACACAGCTGGCCGCCTTGTGGTTAAGGTGAATTTGTCCCAGCACTCTGATATCATCTGTCCATCCCAGGATTTCTAGCTGACAATACCTGGAACAGTCACAGTAACAAGGACTTTAAGAAATCCTTGATTATATTCACTTTCTCAGATAAATATAGAATGCCTATACTCAGCTCACTGGAGACAACATCTCACAGATGCTGCTGCAGCCATACAATGAAGTCTGCAGTTTCTGTATACTCTACAGTGCCTTTGTTATGTCAAGAAGGTTTCTGGGCAGCAAGCTACATTCATCCCATACAAATGAGCAAGACTTGGAGCAAAATATATATGTGTGAGCACCTCAGTGGAAGGTGGTGTCTGTTAGTGATACACCACAGTCCTCTGTGTGAAAGCAAAGAGCTCCCCTGAAGTATTCATACATTTTCATCTAGGTGCAAATGGTGCAACACACCCAGAAGGTACGAACTGTGGCACAAAACCCTATTATTTCAGAGTTAGATATTAAGAAAAAATCCAATTTTCTTAGTGTTTCTGCATGATGTGCATGCCAGATTCCAGGGGCCTCTTTCAGCCTCTTTCACCTTCTTTTAGACTTCGTTCTTTGGAAATGTACAAAATGTTCCAAAAGACAACAGTGATGTTCATTCCCTCTCCACATTCCATTACACCTTTTCTATGATGATTCTGTTATTCTCAGTGAGGAAAAGACAGCAAAAAATGCTGGAAAGAGTAAGCTTGAGATGAATTTCAGCATGTGATACTCCCTCATAGCAGTGTGACATTGATCCATCCTCAGTTTTAGGTCCTTCCATGCCAAGAAAATCATAGAACAATAGAATGGTTTGCGTTGTATGGTGCTTTAAAAATCTGCTAGTTCCAACCCCCTAACATGGTCAGGGGAACTTCCATGAGACCAGGTTGCTCAAAGCAGTTCTTCCATTGTTCTCTGTTATAAATTAAATTAAAATGGAACACCACATTCCCCAAACATTTACTTCTAATTTCTTCTGTGAAACTGAAATGAGGTATAAAGACTGCTTAGGTGATTTTGTACTATGACTTGATTCTTTCTTAATCTCATGAGTAGATAAGTAATTCTCTTCATTATTAACTTTTAATTCCAAAATGCTGTGGCTGAACCAGCTACCTTCAAAAGAAAATGTGTTTTACTGCTTCTTTGTTTTAAAGAATACTTTTATTCTTTAGACACTATTCTGTTATATCAGACTTGTGGTTATCATCTGTCACTGGACTAGATTAAGGGTTGTATCTTAAAAGTGTTAGAAGTACTGAAAATTATTTATACTTTAAAGTTTAGTCCAATGTCAGAATGGTTTAGAATGCTGTACCCATTTCTGAGAAGCTCTGCATTGTTCTGAGAATTTAGTAACAGTGTCAATACTGCTTTTATGTGGTAGGAAGAGGGATAAGTTCTAGAGGTTGTTAAAATTCACAGCTTCCAAGAGGAATCTCATTTTGGCATTACAGCAAAATAGGCACCAATCACTATATACTTCCCCTGCAGCAGAACCCAGGAAACCTCTGGCTACCGTGCAAGGAAGAGGAACCACATATTTTTGGGAGGAGTGGTGGTTGTTCAGGGAGGGCTGGCTCTGCCTTGCAGCCCAAGTGTTTGCCTGTGGTGGTGGAGCAAACCCTCCTCTGCACACATCAGAGCTCTGCTGCTTCCCAGGCTGTGCTGCTGCTCTGGGCTGCAGCCTTGTGGCCATGACCAACCCTCTGGGAGCTGAGATAGATGTACTGGGAGAGTAGCCACTTTGGGGGCCACTTGGGACAGCAGAGGTCAGACATTGTAAAAACAGATGCTCAAATGAAAGGAAGAGAGAAAACTAAGTCTAGATTTTAGGTGAGAACAGTAATCTTGAGGAGTACAACCACAGAACAGAAAATGCAAGAATGTCTGACTTTTTCAGCCTGTGTACAAAATCAGAATGTGTAAATGTTCTTTAGAAACAGCCAAGAGGGCAACAAAACCTTAGACATAAAATGTTTGTTTAGAGACACAATATTCTGACAAACACATGTACAGTAGTTTAGCTTTTAAGAGGCAAATTTTTTCTTCCTACACTGCCTTTTGCAAAAGGCACTTGAAGGTATCAAATGCCAAATTATTCAATTATATTCACAATAATAACTATAGTTGCTATTTTTAAAATAAAATTCTGAAGCAAACAAAAAACTGAGGGATTTTTTTGTTTTTGATTTCAGTTTAATTTTTCCTCCTCTTTCCTGAATGTCTGCTGATCACTGTACCTGGAGGAATACTGGGTAGCTGCAAAGACATTCATGAGCAGTCATTACATCCCCTGTTTCTCTATATCTTTTCTGTATGCTTTTTGGAGGATTCTGAATGATTAATTCTAACTGTCTTGCATAAAAATGAAATATTCCCAGTAAAGTGTGTTTTGAAATTGCCTGTCTTTTTATTTAATGGAAATATATTTAATGTTCATCCAAAGAATAGAAACAAATGTTACCTAATATATGATTTTCTCTGAAATTAGATTTTGCTTTAAGTTTAAACACATCCAGTAAACTCCTGACATATTCTTATAGAAGTAGGACTATGTATTAAACTTAAGATATAATAGTAAATGACGAGATAAGAATAAATTAAAATTTTCTGAGGTTGCAGCTGAATTCAACATTTTCTGAGGACTCAGCTGATTTCTGTGTCTATGGATTGGTTTGGGCTCTCAAACATTTAATACTTCTCTTTGAAATGTATTCAAGTTAGATATCATTGAAGAGATAACTTTCATCTCTGCCTCACAGTAAGAGAATGTATACTCTACTTTTCTTGAATGGGTCCTTAGAAAAATAATTGCCATCATTAATTGATCTTTCAATATTTTTTGGCAGTGTCCTAGTTTTTAAGAAGCATCTTATGTTCCTTTCTATCTTTTGATCCTGCCTTTGACAGAAATGGTCCAAATATTAATAGTAAAATGCTGATTTGCATAAAATAAAAGCTTACTAGTAGTTTAGTTTCAGGGCTGTCAGAGAAAGTGAAAATTAAAATAGCAGCTTTTTTAGCATTTAAGTGAGTGAGGAGAGGATTCATTAATCAAGAGAAGAGTCAGATATAAAAGACACAGAAATAGCCCACTGATTTATTTTCATTTAAAAATTCTTCCTCTTTCCAGCATATATGACTTGATGAGGGACTGGTTATGAGTAACCATACAAAAATATTAAAGTATAAAGAAATTACAAGTGAAATTTAGAATCAAGATCACAACTATTTCAAATTTTTTACCTTTAGAGACTTCTTACACCTGGAATAATGTATGTCAATTATACCTAATATCTTCCTGGAAAATGCTGACAAGCAAGAAGAGAGTCTTGTAAATACAGCTTGATTTTCCAGAAGTATAATGGATCATCAAACTGAATCATGAATAGTATTGCTTTCCTGAATGGACTATTCTGTTCAAAGGAAGAGCATGCATGTCTTGGTTTCTAAGTTCTTCAGTCTTGTTTTCCTATAACCCAGTTGCAGCCCTTAAGTAAAGCATTTAAGAAAGAGAAATAGCTCACAAAAGGCCTGGGTTGCCCTTCCTGCTGACTCTGTTCTCAAGGGTTTCTCTTTCATCTTAGGGAACTCATGTTAGGACCTTAATTCAGAAGGTAAGAATCCAAACTTTGCCATTTTTTTATTCTCTAGTTGTTTGGGTTTTTTGGTTTTTTTGCTAATAAATTATTTTCAATGATAATATAATGATGTAAGATAAGGAGTGTAAATTATAATCTTAATATAGTTAACACTTTGAAGACTAGTAGTAGTAGTAGTAGTTGTAGTATTGGTTTGTAAAGCATTCTTTATACACGTGCTAAACTGAGTGTATTTTCAAGAATATATTTTAGTGGCAATAATGAAAATAGTGCATTGATCTTGTATATTGCTTATAGGAATATAAGGAAAATACAGGAAAATAAGATATTATTCCCTGATATTTTTCTTTAAATTAGGTTCTAAATCAGTTTATTATTGTTGAAAGGTAGTTTGGACAGGAAATTTACATTTTAATTAGAACATAAGGACAAACTGTCTTTTATGGGCAAAAGTCAATAATACTGTAGTTTAAACAGAAAGTGATATTTTTAGGCCTTCTGAACTTTAAAAAAAATACATTTACATCCTTTTCATAATATGTCCAAATGCCATTTTTAAAACTACTGCATATTGAAATTTAAATAATTCTTTGCCATTTATGATAAGGAAGGTTATCTACTGAAAAAATTTAGAAAGATCACATCCTGAGCAAAATGTATTTCATAGTGATGGAGAGAGAACTGAATCTTAGTATTTCAAGGAAGCATTAAGTAATATTTCTATTCCATTCCATCTTTCTACACTTCAGTTTTACTAGCTACATTAACATAATGCCTAATACATTACATCAACTACATCAAAACTGATAACGTGTGTGTCCAATGTAATCTTAAACACTAAAATTTCTCACTTCTTTCTCAGATGGCTCTAGACATCAGTTTGGGCAGCTGATTTGTTAATCAAATATCATCTTTCATAGATAGATGTTTTAATGAGACATGATAATGTCAGAGAACCTTAAGTATTGATATTTGCATCTTCATACACAGTTTTTAAATGTTCTTTAGCAAAATTGCCTGAATCCCAAACTAGGATTTGCAGACAGACACTTTAGTTTAGAAACATGTACATCAAAGCTTATATTTTTGTTATTTCAGGTCAAAAAAAAGGTCAACAATTCTGCGTTTTCTGACATAGACACCTTTCATGATTGATGGTTACTGCAGTGACTCATTATTTTTGTGAAAGTATCCCAGCTCCTTCTTGTGATATCTTTGAAGATCCTGTGCATGCAGCAACATTGCTCACTAAGCAGGGTGAGGAATGGATATACTTCTTCATTAGTCAAATACCCCCAAAGTATTGGTTTCCTCTAGTGGGATACTGTAAGGATGGCCTTGCTCTTGTTTGTGCAACTGAAGGGTAATGGAGTCAAGAAAGAAGCATAGTATAAGCTGAATGAAAATCAGAAACCCTTTCTCTATGAAAACAGAAGAAACTAGAGACATAAGAAAATGCCTGAAATAGTTTTAGGCCATAAAAAGTAACTTCAAAGTGCTCAGGTTTTTCAAGACCTTCACAGAAAAAATAGTTTTTTACCAGAACCTAGTTAAATCACAGTTTCTTGAGATAAGTAGAACTAATTGTTACAAAACCCCAGGAATTCCTGCTCTTTTATTGGCTTATGTTTTCCTTACATATACAAAGTTGTGACTGGATTTCCTCTTTAAATAATTTCATCAGTGCACAACATAGGAATGTGGTTTCCAGAGCATCACTTTCTATCAGATCTCTGAACATCTGCTGTGGGCAGGTTTTTACCACTCCTTTCCTTGAGAAGGAGGGAAAATCATGTCCACTGGGTCTGACAGAATGAACTTTCAGAGAACTGACAAGGCCAGTGGCTCCCCAGTAGGAGTCCTGAGAGGAAGGGCAGGGACAGTTAAGGCTGGTGGTACCCCCATGGTCTAAACTCCTGTCCTTGTCATTGTGGTCACTCAAACACCTTTTAAGAAGAATATGGATTTTCAAAGATTTATACTTTTGCACTGAAAAACATGCACCCCAAACAAACCTTCAGGAGCATCTTCTGCCAATAAATCTGTCCTTGCTTTCTGCATTTTCTACCATATGCAGTTACAGCCTACCTTGAAAGGTAAAAAAGTTTGACAGCTGCGGTTTTGTTTATGGGTAAATTACTTTATTTTGAATAAATAATGGTCTGTCAGATTGTTTCAATTTATTCTGGGACTGAATACACTTGACTAAGGACCTGTAAAACTTAATTGAAAAAGGTTTAGGCATTTCTATACACTAAATATTGTGTTAGAGTTAGCATTACTTTTCCGTTGGAACTACACAGGACAAGTTACTATCAGCTTATTTCTTTACAGTTTCTCTTTGAAGGAGTTGAATCTCAGACTGAAAGCTCTTTTTATGCAGGTAGTTTACCTGAGCTGTAAATTCTGAACTTTGACTTTGAAGAAGAGCACAGGTTTCCTTTAAAATCAGACTGCATTGGTCTTTTATCACCCTCTTTACTGCAGCATTCAATTGCCTTTCTCTGTCACTTTAAGTGAAGTAATCAGCACCCATCTCATCACAAGTACTTCACTGTAATCGAAGAGATTTTTCTTCTCTAGATTTACATAAGTTCCTGACTCTTTCCAGTTCCCAGCAATCTCAGACAGAACATGTTTAACTCAGATGAGCCCTAAGTAATATTTATGGATAATATACCAAACTGTTGTTGGAATATAGTAATTTCCTAGGGCCTGAATATTTGTTGGTAAGTTTTCATTCTGTTAACCAAAAGCTTCAGATTTTTTTTTTTTAACTTGATGCTATTTATAAAATGTTGCTTAAATCAGTCCAACCAACTGGTTAGATTGTTTGCTTGCCAGATTTCTACAGGAACTTTGACAGCAGTGCTACTTGATTATGTTTCACTTGTCCTAATCAAAAGAGTTCAAAGGGTTTGAAATAGATTCAGCTGATTGCTTAAGCTGGATTCTATACAGTAAGGCTAAAAATAATTTTGCAATGCTCACCTCATTTGCACTGTAGATAGTGTAATTCTGATTATGGAAGGAAAGAAGAAGTTTTGTCATCTTTTTGGGTATAAAATATACTGTCTCTCCATCTCTTGTTATAGTCATATTAATATGTATCATCCACATTATCCTGGTTTAAACATAAAATCCAGTTAAGGCAGCTATCATATATAGAGTTCAATAAATTCTTTAGAATCATTCTTTCTAAGAGTTTAGGATAGCTCATTGTCCAATCGAGGTAATAATTTCCTGTAGTTGACATGATGTAGTTGACTCTTTCATTGCTATTTTTTAATTCCTTGGTAACTGGCAGAATATAGCATAGCAGAGAATATAATTATTATGCTGCTGTATTTTGCAGTAGCAGTAGCATCAAACAGAACATTATAGTATTTATCCAATATTGACAAATTAAACTGAATGTATTATATTGCTGAGAAATGTTCTCATGGCTTCTCTTTTATCAAGTTAGTCAGCAAGCAGATTTGTTTTTCTAAAACAGATTTTTCCTGAAGAAACAAAAGAAAATGTGAAATGCGTACATAAATGTTTGTCTTACATCCTAAATGATTTTTATTTCTTACAGAAAATTTAGTCAAAGTGACTGAGACCTTTACAAACAGAGAAAGGAGGGTATTTGAAGATATATTTACCTCAGGACAACAGAATAGCAGCCTTGAGGTTACTGTTGGAAAGGCATCCTTGTTGGGACTTGAAAGAAGAGGGAATAGAATAACAATGGCACCACTCTCCCTAACTACAAAGTTGAGTCTTCCCTCCCATCTGAACACATTCACATCTGAGTTCCTCACGTATCAGTTGTTCATACCCTGCCTTTTTGTGGTACATGACTTGAATTCTGTGAATGTTCTTTGTTTCTCATGGGCTGCTCCTGTAACACGGATAAAGTAAACCTGTATCACTCAAACATCAGTCTTCAGATCTCCACTGATGAACCTTCCCCAGACTTTTCAATAAGCCACCTCTCCTGCTCTCTCAGGTTCTTTACACTGCTTTCTGACCTTAACTAGGCAGATGGCTCTTCGATGCCAGACTAGTTTTCATCCCATCAGTAACTTCTGCCTCTGACATGTTAGAATGTTTCAGATACCATGATGGTAAACAGCATAAAAAAGCTGATCTACGAGAACTGGTAAAAATTAATTGCTTTCACCTTTCTTTTTGCTGCCACTGTTGTTCGCGGCTGACTCACAGTTATTCACGCACTTAGGTATGAAAACGATCTTGTTCATATCCTCCAAGATTGCTCATTACACAAAGCAGATTTTACCTTACTTTGGCTTCTCAAACCATTTTTGAGTGTGCTGTTAGTGGCAAAATCTGCCACTTGAGATAATGAGCCCCTCAGGGAAAGGCATCTGATAGTGTTTACTGTCAAAGAACTTAAATAGATTGAGCCTATTTCTTACCTCAAAGCACAAAGGTGAAGTGATGACATTTTAGTCAGGAAATGCTTCTCTCCATCAACTAGCTGTGGCTATAATCAAACACTTATAAATCATGTCAACAAAGTGCAAATCCAGCATTCAGAGTTAAATAAGGGCATATAGACAGACTTCTATTTTAGCACAAAAAACCATAGATCTGAAACTATTACAAAGCAAGCAAGAAAATCACTTTATTGCTAACCACAGTCCCACCCACAAATCATTCTAATACCAATGCACCCTTTTATCCATAATGCAGACAACTTCCTTGACAATATTCTAAAATTACACATGCTCTCTTGTTATATACAAGTGCTGCTTCAAATTCCCTCTGTCTCAAGCTACATGCCCATATGAATTATTGCCTCAAAATCTGACTACAAGATTTATCAAAATATTGCAATGCTTCAGGTCAGAAGGAATCTCTGGGAATCACAAAGTCCAATCTCAAACGTCAGGGCAAGGCCATCTTAAAAATTAGAATTAATTCTAAATTACTGTTGGAAACTGGACCTGATGTTTGTCTTTTCTCAGTCTTCATGAATCTTCTCTGGTTTAAATGACCTTTAAAAAAAAAAAACAGAGAGCAGCCTTCCAGTGACTTTGGTCAAATTCGACATAGATGCATTTGATTTCACGCCCATTTCTTCAGTGCTCTCTAACTGATTCTTCTTTATTGTTGGTAGTTAATATTCACCGTGGGTAGTTTGGCATTTAAAGATCTCCACACATAATCTTTGCCCAGACATGAGTGCCCACATGTTTTTGCAGAGATTTCTTTGTTTCAGATATCAAAGCTGTGCTTCAAGACAGAAAAATGTGCATAAAAATTTACCTTTTCTCACCATATATGAGCTCTTTTATTAATCTTCAAAAATCATTTGTCATATTTAACATAACTCATGGATTCTTATTTTGTATTTGTGGCCAATATACTATATTTTGAAAATAAGGGAACCAAGTGCAGAATTGTAATGAGTGATATTTTCTCATTTGTAGATTAAAATTGCTAAATGAGACAATTTGCAATGTCTTGCACAATTTGTAGTGGTTCAAAGAGACACTGTCTTGAGCTTAATACTTTTCAGGTTAGGAATATGTTATTTAAATGATGGGTTTTTTTCCTGTATTTGGTTACTTGCAACTGAAGAAGGGTAATAGAGTCAGGAAAGCAGCATGGTATAAGCT
Organism: Agelaius phoeniceus; assembly: GCF_051311805.1. Classification (NCBI taxonomy): domain Eukaryota; kingdom Metazoa; phylum Chordata; class Aves; order Passeriformes; family Icteridae; genus Agelaius; species Agelaius phoeniceus. Next base: position 60,565,332 of record NC_135267.1, read on the forward strand.
GAATGAAAACCAGAAACCTTTTCTCTGCAAAAATAGAAGGAACTAAAGGTGTTTGAAAAATCTGATCACAAGCTATTTTCAACTGAAATTTTTAACAGTGTTGGGCTGAATTCTATAGCCACTTCTATTGGCACAGAAGAGATAGCTTACAGCAACAAATAACTTTTTGAAATGTTATACAAACATGAATAAATATGCTACTGCTATTAACTTACCAGTGTTTTGGGTTTTTTTTTCTGTACTGCTATATCTTTAATCAGAATTAAATTCATTTAATATATGTAAATCTACAGTATTCATTATATGTAGGGTTATATTTAGAATCTGTAAGATGTTTCAGTTCAGTTGTAATAAGTTTCTCTTTCCTCAAACAGAGTAAACTGGTTTTTTTTAATGCATGAAACAAACATTTGAGCTGGAAATATTAAAAAAATACTCCCCTAGAGGAAAACCAAACTTATTATTTCCTTCTTGAAACAGATTTAATTTCACAATGGAAAGAGATGGTTTATGGTTATTTTGCATTTTTGGTATAGAACAGAAAAGTTTTATGAAAGCTTTCTTTTTATTTTTCAATTCCTTAAAGGGCAGAAAAGTACAGAGAAGCTACAAAGAAATCAGTTCTGAATATTTGCACTTTTATCCATAGCTATGTTATCAAAATCTCAAAGGTGGCATCAAGGGAGTAGACAAAACCCTTTAGTTTTTAGTTGTATATGGATTTCCTATTTCATCTTAACATGAGATTACTGTCATTTTATCTTCTGAGTTATCTCTGTTGTAGCAAAAAACCCAGAAACTTTGTAAACACCATGCATACATAAGCTATTTTCTTAAATATTCTGTGGTTTAGATAGGAGGTTCCTCTTTTTTTTGGTAAGATAGAAAAATAGATAAGTCCATGCTGAAAGTTTGTATTGTTACTGAAAAGATAAAGCATAGAAAATTTTCTACACAGAGAAGTATGCTTAGAACAAATTTTGTTCCTCTGGCACAGAAAACTTTCTGAATAAGTGACTCCTGAAACAGAATAACTAAGGTGAGACAAAGAATCCACATAAAATTATAAATTCATAGTTGAATCATTTTATCCCTTCAACCTGCCTACCAATTTCTCTATGCAATGAATGCAGTCATTTTTGAAACCCTTATTAAAAATGTGCTTCAAAGATGAATGTGACTGCAGAGGAGAACAGAACACTCCATTCTTACAGCTACCCTGGGGTTTGTTACACTGTACAAAATAGTATGCACTGCAATTTTGTGGTGATTTCATAAAAAATAGGGATTGGAGAAGCTATATTCTCAGTGCAATGTAGGTCCATTCAAACTCAGGTTTGCAAATACACATTTTTCAATCAACATTTTTTCCACATAATTACACTTAATTACTGTTTGCAAGAGCAAACGGAATAGAATTGAGACAGACTTATCAAACTCTGGCTCTGAAATGTACAGCTTGCCAATTACAGGTTGAAGCAAAGTTTTAAGCTGCAAAATTCAAATCTGGAGTTTAAAGAGGAACTAAAGAGGAACATCATCACTGATGTAGCTTCACCACATAGATTTGTGAGCTTCTATAGAAACATTTCTTTCTCTTTTTATCAAGAGCAAAGAAAGACACAATGCACAGAGAAAAAAAAAAATCATATAGCGTGTATGGATATATGATGTGGACCTGTTATGACCAAAAATGTTACCCAGAACTGTTGGCGTGTAGAGATTGCAACCTTGGGTTCATTGAATTTCATAATACAGCATCTTGGAAGCTTTTGTTGTCTAAATTTCTCTATTTTGTTGCAAATTATCACAAAGCCACAGAAATCAAGACTAGAAATTATACCTTAGATGAATAAAGCAAATATATCTAAATATATCGAGCTATTAGAAAATACTATCAGCAATTAATAATTAATCATTAGCAATCAATAGCATGGCAATGGTCAATAACAGGAATAACCAATCCTAGATTAATAACCAATATAAGTACAGAAACCCAGTAGATGTATTACAGGTTACAATAAAGTTACTATATAAGCAACTTATCATAATGACAATGGAAAGACCAATTTTGGCACATTATAATAACAATATAAGAGGATATATGCTTATGATAGCTTATTTATATGGATATATATATAGTTCAGGTATCAATCAAATTCAATAGATTTCAGGAGTGAAACCATCTCAAAGAGGGGGACTAATCTGTCCCAAAGTTTGATCCAACCATCCCAGAGGTGTGAGGACAGCTCAAACTAACACCAAAGTGGGATCACAGGGAACACAATAAGATAACAGACAGAGTGTTATCTCTTCAAAGAGGGTTTACATCACAGAGTCCAAAGTCATCTGGGCACTCTCAGAGAGAGTCTCAGATCTGGCAGAAAATTCATGTGAAATTCAACTGGCTTAGAAAAATAAAAGTATGTGTGACATAGAAAACCAGAGAAAACTCAATGAAAAAGCCGTCTATTTTGGCTAAAAATAATCAGTTATTTTTATAGCCTTGAGTCATAAGAATGGTGTGTAGGACAACACCACTTAAAGCAGTCAACATATTGCTAATTTAAATTTTTCTTTTGTAACAGCCAATAATTAAATGATTAAATTGTGCTTACAGTTCTTCCAGACTAATTTTATTTTCCCAGGCTGCTTCTACCTTTTCAGATGTTAAATTGTCGTTAGAGTTTCTTGGGTTTATTCATGGTACCTCAGGATATCTATGGATGCTTGATATTTCATCTATGCTTCTAAATTACCAGATGCACCTTTTAGGGAAATTTCTGGTTCACAGGTCAAGTTCCCAGCCATCCAGCCCCCACTTTGGCAGGCAATTTCTCTGACAATGTTTTCCAGGACCCATTTTCTTCTGTTCCGTAATTTTCCCTTTTTAAGCGGGCCATCTTTGTGGCTGCTCACACTAAAACTCCAGCAAAAAATATTTGCTGTCATGTAGGCTATTGGGAAAATATAACTATAAACACTCTTTACAGTGCTAATTGGCCACGTTGACATAAAACAATTTGAATGGTGCAGAGAAGATTTACTAAGGTGTTCAGGGGACGAAAAAGACAAATAATGTGGCCTATGTAACCTGACGAAAAGGATACTAAGGTTGACTCTGGCTGGGCAAGCACCATAGGAGGAAGACAAGAACTGAGAGACAACACAGACACAAAAATCCAGTAGGTCCTGAAACAAACTGGCAAGAATATTTCTAATTATTGATAAAGGAGGTTTCAGAAAAGCCTTGCATTAACTGAAGTGGAAGTTCAATGGAAACAATCATGCAGCCTTTAGGGCTGTGTCTGAGAGCTTGGAAGCTCTAGGAGCAATTTGTCAAGGGTCTTCCCAGAATCATGGATTTGCCCATTGAATTATAAGAAAGATTATGGATCCAGTTGTGTGGAATTAATATTTGTGTGATTAACTAACTGTTTGCTGGTGACTTATGACTGAAAATTTACACTGGTAGAAATGAGGCAGAACAGTTCTGTTAGACACAGATTAAGTTCTATGTAGAGGAGAAAATAATTCTTGCCTTCAGAAGAATGCTGTTAACTTAGCAGAGAACATTTCTCTCAGCAACCTCCATTGGGCATGGAAATGATGTGATTGTGTTAAAGAGAAGCACCTCAGAAAAAAAAAAAGAATAAATACTTGAAGCCTCAGAAAAAAAAAAAAAGAATAAATACTTGAAGTGTTATTATGCTGCATTTGTAATGTTTGATATTATTGGTGCTGTCCTTGTGTCCCTCTGTCAGATTTAGTAAAAGGCTGGGTGAGAATAGTTAATAATTCATCATTTGTTACTAAGTTGATTCAGCGTCTACTAAGGTAATTACAAGCTATTTGTTGGTTAAATAGGAAACTTTTCTCCTGAATTATTTTGTTTGCCTTAAGTACTTTATGAAGTGTGATTTAAATTGATGTAGGCTGAAGGTACTGATTAAAATTTCTTGTTTGGCTTTATTTTCAGGAGAAAGAGAAATTTCTGATAGTATAAGAGTCCCAACACAATCTTGAAGAAGAATGTCTCTCTGCCTAGTACCAAGAGATGCAGTGTTGCACTTATTTTCCATCTGTTGCTCCCCTGCTCTTCATGGGTCCTTTAACTAAATTCATAATTTATGTTCTCTTTTTCCACATTGTCCTCAGTTTAGGTTTCCCTCTCTTCCCAATTGCAGTCCCAAGTCCTGTCAAGCTACAACTGTAAGTAGGCTCAAGCTCTGTACAATGACCCAAAGGAAATGCTACCATAGGTGAGAATAGCCTCAGACTTCTCCTTTGTACTTGCATTTTCTCCAATTCCTTGCTGAGCCTTACTGTTTGAGGAATTGAGAGTTTGAGGAATATAAATAGCCTGTTATGGAGAATTAGACCACATAAGCTTGAGTTAATGAAGTCACATAGATTTCTTTTTTTCAGGCTCCCACACAGATAAATAAATGGAACAGAATCTATTTCTTTTCAAGCAAAAGAGCATCTTGCTGTTCTATGCAGACATTGCAACTTTTTCCTGTCTGTGTTGGCATCCAGTCACTATTGGTGTTCCCCAAGGATCAGTGTGGGTCCAGTCCTGTTTGTTATCTTGATAATCTGGATAAGAGGATTGAGTCTACCATAAGCAAATTTGCAGATGACACCAAGTTGGGTGGGAATGTCAACCTGCTGGAGGATAGGAAGGCTCTGCTGAGGGATGTAGACAGGCAGGATTGATTAGCAGAGATCAGTGGCATGAGGTTCAATAAAACCAAGTACTGGCTCCTGAACTTGGGCCACAACAGCCCCAGGCAGTGCTACAGACTTGGGCTGAGTGGTTGGAAAGTGGGCCAGTGGAAAAGGACCTGGGGGTGCTGGTTGACAGGGGCTGAACATGAGCCAGCTATGCCCAGGTGACCAAGAAGGCCAGTGGCATCCTGGCCTGTATCAGGAATAGTGTGGCCAGCAGGACCAGGGATGTGGTTCTTGCACTGTACTTGGTGCTGCTGAAGTCTCCCCTCAAGTACCCAGTTCTAGGCCTCTCAGTTCAGGAAGGACATTGAAGTGCTGGAGTGTGTCCAGAGAAGGGCAGCAGAGATGTGGAAGGGTCTGGAAACAAGGCTTATGAGAAGCAGCTGAGGGAGCTGGGGGTGTTTAATCTGGAGAAGAGGAGTCTTGGAGGAGATGCTAACACTCTCTACAGCTCCCTGAAAGGAGGCTGTAGCCCAGTGGAGATCAGATCTCTCTCTCCCAGGCAGCCAGCAGCAGAACAAGAGGACACAGTCATTAGCTGTGCTAGGAGAGCTTTGGGTTAGAGCTTAAAAAGAAATTTTTCACAGAAGGGGTGATAAGGCATTGGAACGGCTGCCCAGGGAGTTGGTGGAGGCGCCATCACTGGAGATGTTTAAGGTAAGGCTGGATGTGGGTCTTAGTTACATGGTCTAGTTGACAAGCTAGTGTTTGGTCAAATGTTTAACTCAATCTCAGAGATCTTTTCCAAAATAAATAATTCTGCGGTCCTGTGTGCAGGCAATAACATTTATCTAATTTTTGTTCATCTGTATCATTGGGAGGATGGCAAGAGAGGATTGGAAAAAGCAGAGTAAAGCATGTGGCCGTAGGAGATCAAGGTTCAATTTCTAATATAAGACTGATTTTTCACTACCATAGTGTTCTCATCTCAGCAGATAAAAAATTATGGGCTCTCTTTGTATCTTCTTCTTCTGCATTTCCTGGCTTTATGCTTCATAACACATTTCTCTTTCTGCTCTGCATTAGCTATAGTGATCCTGTTATTCTGAGGCATCCTTCCGCTCTGGCTATCCCCATGATTCCTTATCTCTGCCATTCCACTATGACTTAGCCGGAAAGCAGAGTGGCATTTGTTCTATACAAAGCCTGAAAAAAAAAGATAAGTAGAAAAAACCCCAAGAACTTGGAAAACAAAGATTGTTTACTTTTGTTCCATTTAGGCAGTCAATTTTGTCACCTCTTTTCTGTCTAGGTAGCCTTGTCTGTGGATTTCTTTCATTAAACCTGTCTAAATGACATAAACAGTTTCCTAGGAAAAGGAAAAAACAGAAGAGCTGATGGGAAAAGGCATGCAGTATGAAACAGTAAAGATGATCAAGAGTTAATCTAAGTCTTGCTTTTGGGGGATTATTTACATTCTTTTTTGTCTAACTTTTCACCCTTTGTATAGGTACAACTTGTTGTGCAACGGGAAACTTCAACTCTTCTTTTTCTCCTGAAATTTCTTATTAAAACAGACTACCAGCGTATTAGATTGTTGATACAAGATATCCTATAGCTGAAAAACTGAGGGCTATTTTTCTTTCTCTTAAGGTTTTTAAAGGAACTAAAGTCCATACTGAAGGGGACAATTAAAATTATTAAAGTGGCTCTGAAGTGGACTTAGGATAAACACAGTGTGCAGTAAACCAATAATATTTCTGCTGACTATATAATCTTATACTCAAGCAGGGAAAACATTGTCTTCAGAAGAAAAAACACTTATGAAATTAATTAATTTGGAAAGGGCAAAAAGTTAATGGGGTACAAGAGGAAAATAGTATTTGTAGGACTGTTAGACTCTGTGACCAGGGAAACAGTAGACAGAGCATAGTGCTCACCATGGTACTTCAGTGCTAATTTTGTGCATATCAATTTTTGGTAGCACAGTTGGTATATTGGTCACAGACAGAAATGACACCAGTAAATGAAGGGCAACTGTGGCACATTGTGCAATTTGCTTTGTGAAGATCTGCTGTTTGAACATCCAGATATGGATATTTCTATCATTATTATAGGTGCATGCTAAAATATTTCCTCTGGTAGATTTCTCAAGATTAGTCTGAGAGAGAAGAATGTAGATTAGGAGAGCAGCCACATTAGTCTGTCCATCACTGGACCCAAAAAGTGGATGTCATGTCATCGAACCTTCAATGTTTCAAGGTATCTGTTAACTATTTCCACAGTCACTGAGTTTCCAAACTGAAATACATTTTTTGCTCTCTCCATCAGTTCAAATAATATGGTTGAAGTGAAAGAGTAGATTAGAATGGTTCAATTTGTTGTTTATCCTATAGGTTCAAGGACAAGTGATAGGTCTGTGAAAATGCTTAGTTGAGCATTTATAATTACAAGACCAAGAAATGCAGGATTTTTTACTTCATTCTACTGCTTTTTTTTCTCTATAAAATAAATCTTCAAACAGCATTGGTTATTCATTATACATTGATTTTATGACCTTTAGGACAAAATTCAAGTTCAGAATGATGAGATATAACTGCAAAGAATGTGTTCATTCAGACCTTGAACTGGTGTTGCATTCTGGTATACAGGATTTATACAAGTCAGGACAATAATGGAGTCATATAAGAAGAAAGAAGTAACATACTGAAAGTACTGACTGTGAGGTCAGGAAACAATACTGGAAAACTAGCAACATTTTTTGTCTTCTTGATTGCAGTAGGTTAATTTTCTAAATTATCAAAACCTCATGTGCCACAACTGTAAAATGGTATATGGGTAGTCACAGATATCATAGAGCCAATGAGATCCAAACCAGTGGTGTACATGTGACTCCACTGGTGCATATTAAAGGACAAAAATAAAAAATTTTGATGGTTTTATATAGCAGTAAGAAGACATATGAAACCTGATCTGATGAAGATTCATTGTCGTGGACAGATGTTACTGACATTTCAAAAAGCTTGAGCATAAGAACTGATCTGCTGGCCCTTGAGTGACTTTGAACCAGCACCAGCTGTTGTGACTGCAATGCATTTGATTTGGCAGAAGGAGTCCTGAAATCTGCTTTATTGCACTGCCAAACTGTGTCATTTGTACTGAATGTTAAATGACACAGTTTGGCATTTTAGAATGCTGTACATTCTAAAATGTACATTTTAGAATGTACAGCATTCTCTTAGAACTACTTATGACTGTATCTTACTCTACTTCAGCCCAATATGTAGACTGTACCCATTTTTTCACATTAATTCTGAATCATTCTGTGAACATTTTAGTTAACTCATAGTTTTAATTTGGCTGATTTAACCACTCTTCCTCCCACAAACATGTTTAATATGTATCCAATTACATTGCTAGTCACACATTTGGGACAAAGAAGGGAGACTAAACAAAATCTCCTATAAGTAAATGATATGAGTCTGTGCAATTTGGTGTTCTAATAATGAAAGTTGAGAGGCTGGGTTGTTTTTTTGTTTGTTTTTTTGATTGGGTTTTTTTAAATTTGAACTGGTATTTGATGAATCTGTATCAAAATATTGCAAAGAGGTCCATTATTCTTATGCTACACACCATGTCATATAATTTGGGGGTTTAAAAAATCCTTAGACAATAAAATACTTAAAACCATATGTTAAATACAAAGGGAAATATATTAAAAGAACTGAATTGCCTATTGATCTGAGATCTCCATTGAAATAAATCTTAGAAACTCTGAAATAGTATAAATCCTAAATTCAATGACAACAAGATAATGGCATAATGGCATTTTATATTTATATACTTAACAGTACACAGTTCCTCAAAATCCTAAACTCATATTTTCCATTCTTTGAGTTTACTGGGGGTGTATAATATGTAAGAACTCTATTATTTTCCTAAAACACTTTTGGACTATTTTATCAGTCTTTTATTTTCCCCTAAGAAGCATTTTGATTATACACCTGGACAGCTGCCATTGTAGCTTCCACGTTTCAAGTAAGGCTAATTATACTTTTGGCACTGGCTGTTCAGAGTAAATAGTCTGGAAAGTAACAAAGTAGAGAAAGTGTAGTGATTTCCACATCACAGCCTTGCCTCTCCAAGACAATAGTATATAACATAAGACTGGAAAGATATGCAATCTGCTAACTTCTTTTGTTTGATCTTGTTGAGAATTTTCCTTATTTTTATACTGAGTGGTTCACCTGGACACAAGAATATCATGAAAGTTATTGGTTTGGAGGTAAATTCATTTATTAAATATATTGGAAACCTGGCATAACTGATACCAAGGGTTTTTTATTAAAATTGGCCTGACATTGCCTTCCCCAGCTTGACTTCCCCTGATCTGCATTTTCTCTATACTGGCCTTTACTATTCCATTTCTTCAGATATAATCTGTGGGATCTCAGCACATCGTTCCCGATGTCCAGAGATGCCAGGAGAACCCTTGGGGGTCTCGAAAACCCTGGAATGTTGCCAAGAGTGTTTGGTGGCTTGATTTTGATCCATCCACAGAAGTAACAAGAGTCTGAGGACAAGAGAATCACTTTAGAGTAAAAGGTGTAAAAGAGACACATTTAGAGGGTGAGATATAGATTTTAAGGTTTTTGGTACAGGGGGGTTATGGAGACAAGATGGAGAGATCGGGGCGTGTCTTGTCCTTCTTCTTTCTTCTTCTTGTCCTCCATCTCCTGTGATGATGTTGGCACTTAGAGATTGGTTTCTGGTGAAGGTGCACTTGCCAACATGGGCAAAAAGCATTGGGAAATAAAGGTAAATATTGTATACGTAGGTTTTAGTATAAAAAGACATGACCGCCCCGTGGGTGGTCAGAGAGTGCCTGTGACTGCCTGCAGATCAGACCTCTGTTGGGCAGACAGAAAATTTTTGTAGATAAGAAATAATAAACAACCTGAAGACCGAAAGCTGAAGAGTCCAGACTCGTCCTTTGCATCGCGCCCACCAAAGAACCACTCTACCCGTGTCGGGGCAGAGACAGACAGCCGGACCCGACAATAATCCAGTTGAAAGCAAAAAGTACTAGTAAAAGTTTTTCTGCCCAGCTGACTGCTTCTGCAGAAGTGGGGAAACAGCCCTGTGGCAAGATAAATGTGGTTTTGGTAGTTTCTACCTTCCTTTTCGTAGGAAGGAATGCAGGTTTCTTGTCATCAATTCTGCAGTGCTTCAAGCAGGAAATGTCCCCTGACCTACTCCAAATCCTTTGACAGATGCTTAATTCTGGGCCTGAGAATCTAAGGTTCAAGGAAATTTTATCTTCTGTTCCATTTCTGATTTACTAGAGCCTTCTGTTTCTAATGAATGTAGTTCCTGTAGCATTAAACCAGGATGAGCAGTCAATGTTTACATAACAAACCTCTTTATCACAGGACATGTTCAATCTTTTTCATGGAGAAAGCTCCAACTCAGCCTATAATTGCTCCTGGACTGGGTCGTGATGATTGAAGAATAAGGGCGCATCCTTAGTATGCTACAAAATCCACACATTGTGTACTCATGTGAAATGACTACAGAAAGCCCTTTAGTTCAGCAAACATCCTCTGAATGTCTGGAGAGGATTAAGGATTACAGTCTAGCCAAAGTCTGATGATCATGAAGATGATCTGATGGTGTTCATTCCGTGGCAATACTATAACAGTTAATTGTTCTGAGGCACTTCCAAGTTTTATTTTAAGAAAGGAAGATTTTCTTAGCTGAACTTACCAGTGAATGATTTCTTTACCACTAAAATGAGACTAATGAATTTCTAGTAAATGGAAAATAAGGATGAGAGCAGATAACAAAGATGAACAGTGTATAAGTTAATTACTGATAAGGTAATAGCAATTGTGTTGACATTCAGAGAGTGACAATGCAGTATGTGGAGCAAAAACTATTTGGGCTGAATTTACTTTTTTGTCTTTCCTAGAGCTTATCTGTATAGCACAGCTTACAGCATAGTCACAGGACATATTAGCCCATGTCTACTAGAGGTATTTTATTATTTTTACATAGTGAATAAACCCCAAACAATTCAGCTGCATGGCCAAAAGGAAACCATCCTAACATTTATAATGTTCCATTTTATTTGAAGATATTTGATGAATCCCCAATGAGATTCTGTGTTTGTTGGCATTATATCAGCAGAAAATATTTATGAAGGTCTCTTACAGCTTTCATTAAAAAAATTCAGTGTCACCTTGAAAATAAAGAGCAACAAAGGAAGCAAACACAGGAAGATTTTAATAAATTAATGTAAAACCAGGAAAACAATAACATTACTTTTAAATAAAAAAGGAAATCTATTCTAATAGTACAAACACTTATATTTTTTTTAAATTAAAATTATTAAAGTATGTCATTCTTGGAGGTTATGAGATGTTGAATAAGCTGTTGTACTTCTTTAAGGTCATTGTAGCAACAAAGGATGCAAAAGCTAACCCAACACACCTCTAGTTTACACAACATATGAGTATGTCACCAAAAAAGATGTTTTAGGTGACAGGACCATTTATTTATATAATACAAAATTTTAGAATTGGTGAAGTTGCAGTAGCGTTAACAAAATAATTCAGCAGTTTTTCACACGAGTTAAATGAGACAATACATGAAAAATTAATCTTTTATCATGTTGGTATTATTATTATTGTTGTTATTATTATTATACATTATTATACAGTATTCTTTTTTTCTTTTTATTTTTTCTTGACTGTTTTTTCTTAAGAACCAAATTCAATGATAAGAGAAGACTAATTATGCAGCTATGGTAATACCAAAGTAATTTGGAATTGAAGTACTAAAACCCCAAAGGATATGCATCAAACACAGCCTGACATTTGCTATTGATATAAAATATAATTCTGATTTTTGCTGTATTCTCTGCTCTTAAGGTCCTTTACACCATTAAGTAGAATAATTAAGTCTGAGTTTCATGCCTCTGATGAAGTAGATTAAATGCTAATGTTATTAGAACATGTTATGTACGGTGAACTGAAAAGATTCTAATTTGCCTTGATATGAATTATGTCTTTCACAATTTATATCTCAATCAAAGAAATAATATTGCTTTAAACTGACCTAGGTAGTATTAACTGAATGTTCATGGTGTGCAAAAGCCTTCCTGTATCAGCAACCTGAACACAAATGTTGTGCCAACAGCACAACAGGTTTAATAAAGAGATATGCAGTGATTGCATGCAGGTAATTTTGTAGCTCTTTTTATTAACATTAATCACTGTCAGTTTGTTTTATAATATCCTCAAAAACTGCATGGAATACCCTATGGAGCACACCATGAGCATCATGAAACAGCATCTGCTAGAAACAAAAGCAATTCTGCTCATGCTAAATTCTGTTTTAAATGGCATCTATTAAGAGTGACTGAATTGCTATTTCTATCTGTTGAGAATTATACTGCAAGAACACAATAGTAATTTTCATCAGGAAGAGGAAGTGTCATTAAATACAGGATGTGAATGTACACATGTGCTGTGGCTTGGAAAAAGACAAAATAAATGGGTTTAGCCAATAATGGGGGAAAATAATTAGTACACTAATAGGGCAAGAACAGTAAGACTGTAAATGATTGTATGCTGTATTCAGGAATAACATGCCACATATTGAAAACCAGGAGAAAGCTGTTGCCAATGTTATCAAAGGCCATAAATCCACTCTGATTCTAGGTGCCTGGGGTTCCCAATATAGGTCAATGCAGTTTAGACTTTCAGCAGTTTACTTTAATAGACTCTGCTGCAATAAATGAGTATCTCATTAACTACTACAGACTAGACAAGATCAAGTCACACTCATGGTCACAGAGAATTCCATAATGAGAAACTCATAAAAAATATGGCTATAACTCAGAAACAGAGACAATTTCCTGTGGTGCAGTTTTTGGAATCTGAATTATTATCTTCCGCATACTTCCACTTTATCTACTGTTTCATTACTAGCCTTGATTTTGGATTCATCCAAACTCTTGCACAACGTCTCTGGGTGCTGAGGAGTGGTTCAGAGTGTCAGCCCCCATGCACTTCTACAAGCACCTGTCGGGTCCGGCTGTCTGTCTCTGCCCCGACACGGGTAGAGTGGTTCTTTGGTGGGCGCGATGCAAAGGACGAGTCTGGACTCTTCAGCTTTCGGTCTTCAGGTTGTTTATTATTTCTTATCTACAAAATTTTTCTGTCTGCCCAACAGAGGTCTGATCTGCAGGCAGTCACAGGCACTCTCTGACCACCCACGGGGCGGTCATGTCTTTTTATACTAAAACCTACGTATACAATATTTACCTTTATTTCCCAATGCTTTTCGCCCATGTTAGCAAGTGCACCTTCACCAGAAACCAATCTCTAAGTGCCAACATCATCACAGGAGATGGAGGACAAGAAGAAGAAAGAAGAAGGACAAGACACGCCCCGATCTCTCCATCTTGTCTCCATAACCCCCCTGTACCAAAAACCTTAAAGTCTATATCTCACCCTCTAAATGTGTCTCTTTTACACCTTGTACTCTAAAGTGATTCTCTTGTCCTCAGACTCTTGTTACTTCTGTGGATGGATCAAAATCAAGCCACCAAACACTCTTGGCAACATTCCAGGGTTTTCGAGACCCCCAAGGGTTCTCCTGGCATCTCTGGACATCGGGAACGATGTGCTGAGATCCCACATCTCCCCCTTCTGTTTGCACCAAGAAGACTTCTTTGGCAACTTGACTCATGACACGTCTCACACACATAAAGATGCATGGGACAATGAGCATGAGGACTAAGAGTATTATTAAAATATAAAATCCCATTTTTAAAAACCCTCTCCATAAGGGAGAAAGATCAAAAAATCCCGCCACATCATCAAATCCATGACCCAGTGATCTCGCCTAGTTTCTTTATACTGTCTTTTATATTTTGAATGCTTTCATGAATTGATCTCGAATGATCTGAGAGATTCATGCAGCACATTCCCTCAAACTCTTCACATCCATGTCCATGAGCAAGCAATAGATAATCGATTGCTGCTCTATTTTGAAGAGTTGCCTCTCTCACACTGCTTACATCTTTCAACATGTCACTCAAAGTGAGAGAAACTGATTGAGCATGCTTGCTCAACCAACAACCCATGTGGTCCAGTTGAGTCAAGGCCACCCCCGATGCTGTCTGAGGTGAGAAAATTGCTGCTGCAATTCTCCTTGCCTTGTCCCAGGTGTATACTTCATCATCACAGTCTGCACTGTAATGTTGCAAGGACCTTTTCTCTTTGTGTTTTTGTTCTCTCAACACTTTTAAATCTGGTGACAACATTGAAATCCTCCCAATGCTGCATGGACCTCCCTTGGCATTTGCAGGAATGCCGTGCCAAATTCTGTCCCCACAAATTAAAAACAACCCACGTGGCAATTGCACTGGGACCTGGATTGATCCTTTGGCTGTCGTCACAGTGTGATTGCACCAAGCTGATGCATTTCTATAATATTCATGATTTGGTGTGACATCAATGCTATTGTTTGTCCTTGACACATTCGAATTTTCAAATTTCATGCATAGCTCCATTGTTGTGGACCCAAAAATTTCCAATTCCTGTGGTTCAGTAGAAGCCACAGGTAAAAGATGTGTCCACGCACACCATTCATTCACAGGATCTTTGATGACCTGTGAAATCTCCATTGGAGAATGCCCTGGAATTGGCCATTCGCCCACTGGCAACCCAACCATGCATGCCGTGAATGGTTTCCCTGGTTTCGACTGTGTCAGGCAGATACTTTCTAAGTTTGCTGCCTGGGCTAACGTTTCCCAAACATTTTGTTTCGGCTGACTGACTGAGCTGGCATTGAGGGTTGAGTACTTGAGCGTTTCTTTTGAGTGGAAGGGGTTTGAAACATAGGGTTTGAGGCTAGAGGCATCGGTCTCAGAGAGGGGATGGAGCCCCGGGATGCCGAACCCCGAGCGTGGCCCCTTCTTTTCGCCCCAGACGTCACAGAGGATCAGACCCGCCCCCGACCTCGCTCCGCCGGCACTTCCCGCGCATGCGTGCCTTCGGGGACGCCCCCTGCCTCCCCTGTACTGACGTCACTGTCTCCGTCCCGCTCCACCTCCGAAGTCTCCTCCCTATCGTCTGTTCCTGCCCCTCTCTCCTCCTCCTCTGACGCTGTATCCACACCCCCCGCCGAAGCGCGCAGCCCCCTCCCCGCGGGTGCCCCCTTTCTCGCAGCGATTCGAGCCGATCTCCGGGTCCAGACTTCCGGGTCTGACGTCACCACCGCGCGTCTCCTGCGTCCCTTCACAGCAGCTCTCCGGAGCTCTGCAGCTGCTCCGCCCTTGCTGCCCGTGTCTGACGCTCCCACGCCGGTTTGAGAGCTCTCCCCGGCTGTCTCCTGAGCCTTGCTCGACCCGCGCGTCTTTGGCACCGCTCCAAAGGCGACTGTCGCTTTCGGCGTTGCGCTCGCAAGAGTCGCATGGAAACCCGTGTCTCCCATTGCCTCCCCGCCCCCCCGCCGGCCGCCGCCGCTTCCGCGCCGCCGCGCCTGCTGCGAGAGAGCGCATCCCCCCTCCCCGCTTGTTCCCTTTGAACCCCCCTCCCCGACTCCGCCACGTTTTCCACCTCCTCCCCCCCTGATTCCTGCGAATTGGGACAGTACACTCCGGAAGGGTGGCCTGTCTCCTCGATGTCGCTGGGAGAAAACTTTATTTCATCAGGAAGAGGAATGGTATCATCAGTGTCTGAGTCGGAGTCTGAAATCCCTGTATTCTCTGTGGTTTCAGGGTGCTTTAGGGTTCCCTTGGGTTTTCGGGATGGTGGGACTGAGGGCAATGACATTTTCCCTTGTACCCTTTTCTCGGGCACCTTTTCCCCCGGGCTAATTGAGATCAGAGCCAATTTCTGTTTGGAACCTTGCTCTGCTCCCTCCGCCCCTCTGGGACCTGCAACAACTTGTTGCCTGGCTGACCCCCTAAATTGAGTTGAGGTCGCCTCTAACATAATTCTTGCTGAGGACAGCAACTTTAAGGCTGTTTTATCCTCATTGATGGCTAGAAAATATAGGTGTCTGTTAACTTCTTGCCAAAAGCCTACTTCAAATAACAGCCTTGTTTCGGAGTACGGGTAATTACACCGCACCCATAGCAATAATTCTCTAAGCTTTTTCTTTGGGATCCCCTTAGTGTGTGTGTCTGCCACGCCCTGTAGGTCGGACAGAATTTCTATTTGTTCCTGGGAAAGTGTACCCCCCATGTTCTTAATTCTTGACCTTCTCACCGAATTCCTGTCGTCAGAGCAGTCCGGAGGCTCCTGGTCTCTGGCCTGCAGGTCACAGGAGATGGATCCGGAGGCGCCTTTCCGATTCCGATCCGGGCTGTCCTGCTACGAACTTTCTTCGGCTGAGGTGGAGTGCGATGTTTTCTGCGGCTGCTGCGTTTTCAGAGTCTCCTGGCTGCTTTCTGGCTGTTTTCCCAAGGAGTTATCAGGCTCTCCTGGGAATGAGTCCAACTCGGGAGCTGCCCACTCGGTGCTTCAAGGCTGCCCCTGTGCAAGAGGTGCACAGCAGAGCTCACCGTGGCTCAGCGAAGGCTGCTGGATGCTGCTGGATCGCCGGTCGCTGCCGAGCTGCTCCCGGGTCGCCGCCGGGTGCCCACCGGTGCCGGTGCCCACGGGGTGCCCACCCAGGGACGCCAAATGTCGGGTCCGGCTGTCTGTCTCTGCCCCGACACGGGTAGAGTGGTTCTTTGGTGGGCGCGATGCAAAGGACGAGTCTGGACTCTTCAGCTTTCGGTCTTCAGGTTGTTTATTATTTCTTATCTACAAAATTTTTCTGTCTGCCCAACAGAGGTCTGATCTGCAGGCAGTCACAGGCACTCTCTGACCACCCACGGGGCGGTCATGTCTTTTTATACTAAAACCTACGTATACAATATTTACCTTTATTTCCCAATGCTTTTCGCCCATGTTAGCAAGTGCACCTTCACCAGAAACCAATCTCTAAGTGCCAACATCATCACAGGAGATGGAGGACAAGAAGAAGAAAGAAGAAGGACAAGACACGCCCCGATCTCTCCATCTTGTCTCCATAACCCCCCTGTACCAAAAACCTTAAAGTCTATATCTCACCCTCTAAATGTGTCTCTTTTACACCTTGTACTCTAAAGTGATTCTCTTGTCCTCAGACTCTTGTTACTTCTGTGGATGGATCAAAATCAAGCCACCAAGCACTCTTGGCAACATTCCAGGGTTTTCGAGACCCCCAAGGGTTCTCCTGGCATCTCTGGACATCGGGAACGATGTGCTGAGATCCCACAAGCACCCAGCAAGGCAGGGCACAGAGCATGCCTGGGGAGGCTGCACTGCCCACCCAGAACAAAGGCGCAACAAGGTTGCAGTGGGGCCACTAAAGCAGCAGATTCTTCTCTCTCTGACTTGCATCTCTGGAAGGTATTGGTGCAGTTCAGTGGCTGGACTTTGACCATAACTACTTCATCCTCAGGAAATTTTTTAGAGGAAACCAGTAATCTGTGGCTCTGGAGATGTGTCATCCTGCATTTGTGGTGCACGATGTAGTGTGTGTGCAGAGAGCTTGTATAATACTCTGCAAAGACCAATGCTGGCATATTTTGTACCAGTTACAAAAGGTTGTTTAAGAAAAGTCCTGAGTTTTTAGACTCCCTAATTAAAATATGAACATGCTTTTCTGTGAAATCAGTTCTTTTACATTCTTCAAATGACAAACTCTTCTCAGGTTTTCCAATAGAAAGGAAAAAGAACCATCCAGCCTCTGTTTCAGTAGTTGTTAAATTGTATGCAGCATTTCAATATTTACAATATTTCTGCCAAAGCATGAGCATTCTTGCATGGAATTGTTTTTCTCTCTTTCAATATGGTCTTTTAATAGTCTGCATCGATTGCCTATTTTTCCTGCATATACCAAAATATGACTCTCACTTTCACAAAAAGTGTAACAACCAGGCATTCATTTTGCATTGATCAGAAGCTGAACAGGAGCAAATTGATTTCTCTTACTTTTCCAAGTTCTTTCATCTGTTCTTATTGCTGGCTTTAACATTCTTCTTAAAACACAATCCTCCAATTTCTGTCTGGTTCCAGTGATGGCAAATGTTGCCACATTGCACTCATTTTGAAAGTACTCTTTTCCTGTGTGTCATGTTTATTCCCTTAGTTTCATTCTCAGAATGTTGGAACTAATTGGATCTAAACAAACAGTAGTGCTCAGGTTACCATATGATAGTAGTCATTTTATAATATGCTATAATAATTGATAATTTTTATAAAGATTACCAATGATAAAGGATCTTCCTGAGGGGTATTTGGGTTGCCTCCGGTGTGACAGTAAGTTTTGCTTCTGTGAAAGCAGCATTGCATAAAAGGCTCTTGCAATTCCTCACGTTCTACACAGAGTAGGTTCTGGATAATTCAGTTAAATTCTGCTCTTTCACCTGTTTCCAGAAAAAATAAATACATTTTAAACATAATTAGTGCGAGTGAAATAATTCTTGGTATCACACTTTGAGAAGGAAGTCTGAATATTTGCTGACTAGTACCCTTGGGATATGTAAGACAGAGTCATTCTTTTCATGACCACTTTGCTTCTTGATCTGGGTCAGTTTTACATCTATAATCAACCACCCTTTGAAAAAGCTGCATAGTATCTAGTCTAGACATAAATGTGAAACTTTACTGTCCATGGTTGTTAGTCTGATACTTTTTAATAACATGTAAGTTCACACTTGAGAACCACAAGAATGAAAACCTTTGAATGGAAATGAGAAGAAGTCAAGCAGGAAATTTCCTTCAAAGCTGGACTCTAATGGAACTAAGTGTGCAGTCAGGGAAAAAGGTCTGTTTTTACTATATCCTGTCAGGAAGAAGAAAATCACCCTTCTGCTGCTTCTCCCACACTTTGAATATCTGCTTAAAATGTTGGAAAGTAACTGACTAGTATAAATTTTGTATTTATGTTATTATTTCTCTATGAGCAAAATGTATCTACACTTATCCTATTAATTATGTGTTAACTATGAAGGATATTTGACATTTACAATTCTAGACTAGAAGTCAGACACTGGCAAGTTGAAGCACCAGCTGTATCCTTACCCTGTGGCCTTAGGAAGCCTCTTCGCCTTTTCAGTTTGTCCACCTGAAAAACAGAGATAACACTTTCCTGCCTAGGTAGAAGGAGTCCTTTGAATTAATTTGTCTTATCAATGTTAGGCAAAAGCAAAGCACTTTATAGGAGTCAGTCATTTCTGCAAAAAAAGATTTAGCAAAATGGGTTTTAGTCTCTGGAGAGATCAGTTTCAGACCAGCAGGGATTGGTATTTTCAAGTCATGGTCAGTTTAACACACTGAAGAAATTTTCACTAGTGGTGCATGAATAAAACCAACAGTTTATTTACAGAGATAAAGAGCATTTCAACTAGCAGAAAATCTGATAGGCTAGATATAACACAAAAAAATGAAATGGCGCTTAGATATGATGATAAACACATGTAACAGTAAACTAGCTGTAAACCCTCTTTCAAATTGAGTAATTTTCCTTTCCTTTCCTTTCCTTTCCTTTCCTTTCCTTTCCTTTCCTTTCCTTTCCTTTCCTTTCCTTTCCTTTCCTTTCCTTTCCTTTCCTTTCCTTGTGAATGAGAAAATCAATTTGTATGGATTAGCTGTTGGGGTTCTTTTTTGTCACTCTTTATGTAGATGTTTTCCAATAAAAAAACTGCTTTGGAAACCTATTTCATGATTGAATTGAAAAATTGAATGCATACAGGCTGAAATACTTCATGACTTTTCACAGCACTAAACTACTGTATTGAACATGGTCTGAGAAACGTTATTTTACCGATTTTCTAAAATCCTGTTTTAGCCCATTCTTTATTTTATCTTCCTTAGTCATTATTAGCCTGTCTATAAAGGTCTCTTGTCCACTAAGGACCAACTAGAGCTGCATGTTCACAAGGAGCAGGGTTGTATATCTTCTTCCACAATTACCTGGAAGAGGGAAAGCACTAATAAAGATCCATCTTCTTCAGAATATTCTTAACTATATTTGATAGGTCATTGCTTCTCTGTTGCAGAAGAAATTCAGAAGAACCTCAGAAAGCCGAGTGGGCAAATGGTGAAAAAGCAATTTAAGTATCAAAAACTGAAATGAATATATCTAAGAAAAAATAATAGAAAACATGATGTCTAACTTGGAGCTAATAATTAGAGCTCAGGTCTTCAAGCCATCAATAATTTCCAGAAATTAACAAGTAAACATTCATCAGAATCTGAAAAAATCAGTGACAATGCTGCCCATCTTCAGGTAGGGTACTGAAAAACAGATGGAGAATTCATTTTTCCTGCTACATAAAATTTTCTTGCATCTTTATCTTGGTATCATATTCAGTTCTATATGTATCTCAGGAAACATATTTAAGAGCTAGAGATGCTGCAGGGAAGCACAATTAAATAGATGAAGGGAATAGAGCATGAGAATGTCCCTTATGAGGAGAGAACATGAAGTTTTTTAGTTTACAGAGGAACACCCTGAAGAGATACATGATGAGAGATTTACAGACCCATGAAGGTACTGTATAAAATTACAGTGGAGCTGGTATCATTTATTTCAGTTCTGAAATTGGGGACAATTGTCAAAACTCTTAGGTAACCATCCTCAAACAAAAATATAATTTTACAGAGCAGGTCATGAACATCTGAAGCATGCTGCCATGGGAGTTCAGGGAAAGAGGAAGTATTTCCAGGTTCAAAAAGGAGCTAGACAAATTTATGGACAGCAAAGAATCTAGTAATTCAATCATTTGCTCTTCTGATCTTCCTTGCTTTTTTGTTTTTATGAAGATGTGAGCTGACACTTTGGACAAGTGTTGAGATTTTTGTTAAGGAAAAATGAAAGGAAAATGTTTGAGAAGGTCTTGAGTTGAAAGTTTAAAAACTCTTGCCATAAGGAAATCCTGCTCTATAACTCGTTGCTGACTTTGAAAATTTCTTCATGCCTCACACTTTCTTGGGAAATCCACTGGCAAAAATGTTTTAAAAGTTCTATTGCAGGCTTTTGATGCATTCTTGATCTACCATTTTTATAAATTTGGACTTATTACATATTTATTTCAATGCAATAGCTCAACCAACCTGAATCAAGTTAGTTTTAACTTATTCTCTCTGTAAACAATATTTAATTTAAAGGATTTTAAATTTTCAGCAACTCCTAGTGCTTAGAGTTAAAACTCCTAAGTTCAAAATTAGAAATATATTTCCCTTGGTTCTGTAAGAAGAATGCTTCAATAAAGCAGAAAGGACTGTGAATCTCTAAAAAAATGTAAAAAATCCCTTTTATATTAGATGAACCTGAAGTAAATTGTAGAGAATAAAATGTCAAAACATATTTGTATCTACAATCTAAATATGAACTCGTTGTGCTTGTATTTATATAAAGATGGTTTATGCAGTGAAAAACCTATGAAATTATAATTAGACAGTTTAAAATATTTATTTCTATTCTGTAATTTGTGAGTGACTAAAGGGGATGGAGGTTTTGGGATGTGTTGATCTATTATTTGAGAAATGTCACATTTTGTAACAAAATGAAGGTTGAGATTCTATTCATACCACCTATTTACATTATGGTAAAATTACTTGAGGATTCATGACAATCCTTTTTTCTTTTCTATACAGAGATTTTTTTCAAAATAAAATGAAAGGCAATTTATGCTTTGTCATCTTTATAAGTGTCTTTGATCCAAGTAAAATGTTATTTGTTAGTACATTAATTTTAAAGTATTTTCCTCTAAGTCTCTTCATCATTTGTGCTCCCCCTAGTTTTCAGACCATCCAAGTTCTTATGACCTTTAATGATCTTTAGTTTCTTTCATTAAACTAATCATGAAGGACTTTCAGTGTTGTCAAAAGAAAAAAAAAAACAAAAAGAAACCTTACTTGTTTTCAATCTTTTTATTTTTTAGAGAAGATAAATGTCAAGCTGTGTTCTTTGAATACAGCTACTCCCTTATTACAGCTAAGAGTTGTGCAGATACATAACTGTCAACAGATTCCTTTAGAAAAAGCATTGCTAATCGCAGAGTGTTTTGCCATGCACAGATTTTCTTGTGCTATTATGAATATCAAAGTGACCTTCTCACAAGTGAGATATTCTGCATTTTTATTAACTACTGACAGGAGAATATCTTGTTAAAAAAATACTTCATCATGTGCTTACTGACAGACTTTTCTCAACTTTCTTTTAGCAGCACATTGGAAATAATGATCCCTCTCCATCTCTGGCCTATTTGTCTGTCTGGCCTCCTGTCTGTCTTCTGCTTTCTGTTTTCTTCTTTCCACTTTCTCCACAAATCTTTTAGAATTATTTTCTATTATTCTAAATCTGCCTTGTCTGGTCTCCCTCTCTATCCCCTAAATTTTTTTTTTTTTTATTTATGCACTCAGGTTGCCACACCTGACAAGGTTTGGACATGCTGGGTCCTAGATCTCACCACAGATCACATAGACATCTGCACATCAAATAAAAACAGCTGTAGAAATGTCCATATAAGAAAACAGTTTATTCCAAAAAACGTAATTTCTAAAAGTATGTTGATTTTTTGGTTGGTCACACATGAGGAGATAGAGACATTCCTCAAGATTATTGTGACTATCAAAGCAAAATGGTTTTTTTTTTTTCAATTGTTCATCTGGACCTTTCTATTATTTAGTACCTGATACAGAGCTTGATGACTAATGGTTACTTTAATTTTAGCTGTTAAGAGAACTCCTATTGCATACAAATGTACTTTTTGCATAAATAATCCTTAAATCAAGGCAAAGCTGACAGACTATATGATATGGACTGGATGCTGGACTATATGATATTCAGAAGTCTATTCAAAAATTATCAAGATCTCTAAAAATTTTTAAAGCTTTGAATGCTCAGACTAAAGAAACTTAAACTGATTAAGTCCATTCATTATTTTAACTGCAAGCCCTGAAGCATCTTTGCAATAAGGCCCCTTATTGCACAAGGACAAAAGATTCTCCTAAATGTCCAAGAGAAGCTTTCTCTAACCTTTGTACTTTTTTTGGTTACTAATCATAGCACACTTAGAGACCTCTGGTGATAAATTTGGAATTGAAAAATAACTGTAGTGGGAAGAGACCTCTGAAGGCTATCTAATCTAACCTCCTGCACAAACCAGGAACATCACCTACAACAGAATGCTCACAGTGTGTCCCATTGGATTTTGAACATAACCAATTGTAAACTGAACATTGCTCACTCAGTTTTCTTATGATTTCCTCACTGTGAAGAGAAATTTTCTTAAGGAACCATATTGTCCAGAAGAAAGCTTTACACAAGCATGTGGACATCTCTAAAACCAGGTCCATGGTTTGACATTATGGCCTGAAAACATTTGGAACAGAGCCTGCCTGCACTGCAGGCTTATTTTCCCACATCGAGGCAAATAGTAAGATGTAGATGTAAAGTATTTTCCATATATTCCATTTAAGTTATTACATAGCATTACAGATAAGAATCTCATGGATTGACCCAAACTTATTCAAATCACATGGAATATTTCTATTAAATTTCATGGTCATCAAAAAGGCTTTGAACTGCTACTATGTTTTTTCTGTATTTTTTCATTTTATTGAGTATTTTTAAAACAATATTTTTTTCATAACTTACAGCTATGTTAGCTTTAGGGGTTTAAGGGAATTGCAAAGTTACAGATTTCTAGAAATTATTTAATGCTGCTGTTGACTGTCTATAAATCTTTTTCCAAGTGTTTGTCGTATTTAACTGTATGGAATTGCTTAATTACTTGAATAGAAAATAATGAAAGTTAGTCTTTCACATTTACCACTCTTTTTTTTTCAGAATGAATCACACAGCTATTTACATGACTGGAAAATATTCTTTCAGTGATTTGCATTCAGCTTGTTACTAAAGTGCTAAAAATCAATTAAAAGTTTTAAAGAGTAATTTGTTTGTCAAGGTCCCTTTTCAAATATAGATTGCAACATTAATTGCTTATAGCACATGTCACTTTCAGTAGAGATGCCAGAAGTGTCTGGAAAACTTTTTATAAGCTTTATGAAAGTAAATTTAGTTTGATACTAGAACTGAACATGAAAATCCCCTTTCTCAATAGCAAGGATTTTTAAGCCGCTCATGTGTGGACTGCTTAATCTTCATTTCAACAACAGCACAAAGTGGTTTCTTTCCATACCAGAGATTTTTCTCATCATCAGATAAAATCTCTTTTAAAATGAAATTGTGTGCTGCCATTTCAGCTTTGGGGCTAGTGAACAAAACTGAACTCCTTGCACTGAAGTCTTGGGAATTCAAATAGGTCCAAATGTTTGCAATTTAGGTTCTACGTACTTAGTTGATCAGCTTTCCAGTAAGAATAGTTCTGTTTCATAGGCATGAAATTACCAAAGTTCTCCATCAGCATTAGACTTCCAAAAGCTCAGCTAAATATATGGACAAAATCTCCTTCTTTTCTGTCTGTGAAAACAAATAAGTTTTTTAATCAGTTACTTTGTTTCTACTTCCAAATTTGAACACTTTCAGCTAGCCTGATTACTCTTTCTCAATTTGTCATAATGTGATTTTTGCACTGCTTTCAACATTCTATTTCCATTTCCATACAACAATACTAAGTATTTTTTATCATGGAACTTGAACTGGCCAGTTACTCATGTGATCTTACCCTTTGAATTCCAGATGTTTTGTACTTCCTCTATGGGTGCAGGACCATTGCATCACACATCAGACTAATTAGTTTTGCATTTGCCTGTGTTTACAAGATTTTCAAAAGTAATTTGATAAAATCTGCTGAAAAGAAAAATTGATATATTAGAATGGAAAGAAAATTCACTCTTCCTCCATTTTTAAAAAATTAAATATTAATGGAAAATAATTCATATTAAGGTTCACAATCTAATTTATCTGAATTATTCTATTATAAGCTAATGATACAGTAATTTAAAACTAATAATTTAATAAAAATATAAGATTAACATGAACTTCCCACTGATTCGTTTTTTTGCTTTCTTAATAAGATGCAGTACATTTTCTCAGTGTATACAAATATTTTTCTGCTGTCTCATTGCTTTTTAAATTGACTAAGATGGTTGACAGGCTTATCTTTCATATTACAAAGTTTGACATTAACTGAAGAAAAAAAGAAAAAAAGCCACAAGATAAAAGTCTTCAAGCCACTAGAGGATCTTCTGTTTAGGCAGAAGAGGCAAACCCTTCATATATTTCACTAGTTGAGGATAGCTTAGGTAAACATAAATAAAAACAAAAAAACAGAGGGCCAAATTGCTGTGCTGAATCTTCAAATTTTTAGTAAAGTTGTACTGAGCTTATGTATCTTTAAAGTTTACATGTATTAACCTTTACTGACTGTGCTGTACTGCAGAGCAGAATAATTGCAGACTTAAATTTCTTTATTAAAGAACCTGGGCCCAGATCTAACACCAAAGCTGTATATTTGTTTTTAGAATCTGTATACTATTGTGAATCTGCAGTGTCCCACTGTCTTCCCTTTTCTCCTCTCATACAGATTCCAAACTTCATCTTTGACTTTAATTTATTGTAAACTTCTGTCTTAATTTGTATTCTAGTTTATCTAATAGTGATTTATTTAGAAGAATCTTTTGTAAGTGGTAAGCAGCAGATGCTGATACACAATCTAATGATAGTGCACATCCTCATCTGGCCAAGATGAGCTAATTTCAAGTTATGGGGTTCATTTATAAATGTTTTCCTGGTTGGGTGGCAGATAAATGTGCTTTTGAGTATCATGTAGATTAGGAGCCTATACTTCTAATGGCTCCTTTCTGCTTTGTTTTGGAGTTATAAGAGACGCATTTAAAGACAGAGTATCAAAGACCCTATTTTTAGAATAGAATGCAATTTTTAAACTTTACACATACATGTATCTAATAACAGAAGGTATGATTAATTGCTTGTCTATGCTCAAATTTTATATTTGAGCACAAGTTGGCTAGAAGAAACTGAAAGCACCTTTTTGGATGTAGAAGTTATTCTGAAGTGAAAAAGACAGCTCAAGGACAATCCAAATCCATTGTCAAGAAAGTGCAATAGTTTTTCAAGGAAGTACAGAAGCATTTATCATGTTTAAGGGGTCTCTCCATTTAAGGATTAGGGGCTACAGTTTCATCTGGAATCATTCAAAACCAGAATTTTTGTGGAGTTTATAACTGTAATCACCTGAATGGTAGTAGGAAAATAATAGAAGAATATAATTTTGCCTGACCAGTCTTGACATATTATACTGTTGAAGTTACTCAAAATGAAATGCCTCATTTGACTAGATGATGATAAATAGTGTGCTGGTTGCTGCCACAGCTATATTTTGCTAAATGATACTTTTCCTACTCTCAGGCACTCTGTTATCACTTAAACATCAATTATATTTCACAGGAGAACATCTGCTGTCTATATTAAAATTTTAAAAAATCACTGAACAGACAACAAAAACAACAACCAAAACAACAAAAAATCAGACAACAAAAAAATCAAACAAACGATAAAAACAAACAAACAATCCCCCTAAACAACTGACAACAAAAAAAAGGGAAACCCACAAAAATCCCAGGACGTTATAGGGCTCTTCACATTCTAAGAAACCCAGATCTGTGGCCTTCACATTTAAGACTGATGTAAAAGAAGTTTAATGGGCAGTGAGATGTCCACACCCACCAACATGTAAATCCTACAGTATTACAAAAAGAAGTAACTGAATTAATTCTAAGTACCATGGAAAAATATTACCATCTCTGAGTAATGGATAGGATGCCTCTGGTACATTGATTTCATAATCTGAATAGCAGCAGTGATAACTTAGTCTGATTCAGGAGGCTCTACTGCCAGTATACTTTCTAAGATGAAAAATATTTACTGGGAGATCACCCCTGAAGTCTTTACAAGATGATGCTGATGACTATTATTTTATTGGCAGCAACTTAGTGCTGACAACTAAAAAGGAACTGTGATTGTGGGGTTAGATTAAATTTTGCTCTGCATTCGAGAACTGAGGACAAAATTTTTGTAACTTTGTAACACAATTTTTGCAATTACCACATTTTGTAATGTGACTAACAGGACAGCCACACTTGGCGGGAAGTCTTCGGACAAATTTTGAACCTTCATGATTATCAGCTTTCCTGGCAATACAGAAGCATATTCAATGGAAGAAGGATTATCTCCTTTTCTAGGTATTTCCTTTAAAGGATTTTTCAAAAAAAGTGTTTTCCTCATATTTTTATCAAATTAAGAATCCAAGAACTGTTTTGCACCACACTGACAGATTTTTATTGATTAGTTGAATGTGCTCTGTGACATGAAAAAAAACTCAAAAAGTAATAAGAAATCAATATTTAAATTTACAATTGTTTGGGGGTTTTTGTTTGTTTTTTTGTTTTCTTCTCTGTTTAAAAATTAGATGGAAGAATAGTGCATTTCTACAATTTCAAAGATATTAGGAGACAAGTTTGAAATGCTTCCATGTCTTTTTTAAACTTAGTTGATTAGGAAACTGACATTTTTCACTTTCTCAAAATATTAACTCTGAAGCAGCAGAATCTGAAATGGTCCTATTTAATAAAATGAATTATCAGAATTGTAAATTAGGCTCCACCATGCTCAAGTTTGCATATTCAGGACTACAGGCTATGAGTGACAAAACCACCTTTCATTGTTCTGCTTTATCCTGTCATCACCTTGTGTTCTTATGACTTATTTACCACAGCAATTCAATCCTTCTCTTGCTCTTATTGTCTTTTTCTCTCCGTCAATATTTTTCAAACTATAAAGCCATTCCACTTTAAACATCTAAGTATAAAATAGCAAGTTCTTAGAGGATGACAGACATGGACTTATGAAGAATCACTAAAACCTATTCTTGTCCCAAAATCTGCAAATGTGCAATAGCTGTTATACAAGATATGCAGTCCAGGGTAGAATTGAAGTATTTCATCCTGAGATGAAACTTCATCTTCCTAGAAAAATGGTTTCATTTTCTAAAAAATTCTCTGCTGTCATTAGGTGAGGCTATCCCAAGCCACAGCTTTCCTACACATGAGGCAGGTGTGCATTGCCACATGCCTGTGGGAAGTCAGCTTATCAACCTGTTTGTACTGAACTGCTTATCTGCGATGTGCAAAAGCTTAAACCACACATTTTACAGACATTTGTCATTTGACATGTTACATTTCACAATCTTAATTATTTTTCAATATTAATATTTTATGTATTATTTTAATGTGATACAACATATTTGATACTATACTCAGTTACTCAGTGAAAAGGCCAGCTTAATGACATTATACTTTTTGCAAAGTCATTGAACCAAAGCACCATTCTTTTTATTGAGTCCCCAAATATAATTTATGCTCAAATTAGACAGATACTGGTGAAATCACCTGAATCTATTTTATTAGTGGATGTACTTTGTTCTTACTTTCCCCAGGTAGAACGAATCTCTATTAAATAAATGTTACAATGCAGCAAATCTCTGCATTCAAAGATTTGAAAACTGAATCAGGAGAGAATAAATCGCATTCCTTGAACTTTGCAGTTCTGAAAGGAAACTCTTCTCAACCAGTGTGTTGCACTGATGGTGATCCTATACTTTATATATTATTTGGATTGAGAATCTTTTTATGCTCCAGAAAACTTTCAATTTTAAAAAAACATACAAAGGAAAAGGACTTTCTCAAGTTTTTCCCAGCCAAAAATATTATTTGATAATACAAAGACCTGGTAAATTTGAAAACTTATATATGAGGCATGTCTTAAAAAAGTTTTCTTGACTGAAGCATCATGAGCACACAGCAGTCTCTACTAACCTCCATGGTCCTGTTCCTTAAGGAAATATTTCTGAAAGTTAATGTACCAGACCAACTGCACTTCCTCAAGCAGCACACCAAAGATAGGCAAAGACCATGACAAAATGAATATGCATGAAGGTTTTAAAAGCTCGAGATAGCAAACCTCCTCTTTTCTGACAGTAAAGGTACTGACAAATGACTTACAAAAATCTTCAGTCTGAGGAGCACAGATAGAGAGGGCAGCAAAACCCACTCTTCACCTTCCCAAAAGCAACACAGACAGGCCAAAGCTACAGTCAAATCCACATCTGCAACATCATGGTGAAACTTTCAAAAAGAAAAAAATCAATAAAAATCCAGTGGTTTAGTGAAAATGAATGCACAGCTTTGTATGTCCACCTCTCTATGAGGTTTCCTTTGCACTGGAAGTGGGAACACAAATGAGAAACATCTTCTCTCTGTCAGTGATTCACCAGTTCTTATAGTAACCCCATTATCAGCATTTTCTAGAGCTTTTTTAGAAGACCACAGATATATTTCCTGATTTAGCAGTGAAAAGAAGCCTTGTGAATAGGATTATTTATCCAAGGTGAGTTACTGATTGCTCCTACCCAAATGACGGCTTTCTGTGGGTTAAGCTTTGCTACAGAACATCTAGAAACTCTGTATAAGTAGCTTTTTGACTCCAAATCAATGGCCTCATTACCTGAAGGAAAAGTCAGACTAACTATTAATACCCGCTAGTAATTTGTGCAGTAAAACTTCAGTGGATCATTTGCTTTAATTTGGTTTGAAAATGAACATAGGAAATAGGACTGCTCTGGATGTCTTGATAGAACCCAAATGATCAAATAAACACATTAATTTTTCTCAGAACACTTGTTTTAAAATGGGTGTCATGATTTTGAAAATATGCTGCAATTATTGCAGAGACAGACTCTATCCGGCCTTTGCATTAGAATTATTTTACTATTTTCAAGAAGTTACGAGTAATAGGAAAACTTTTAAACTAAGCTACTAACAGATTAGCAGTAAATTCTATGTTTTTATTTCATATTTTTAACCCTTCTTTTGCGAGAGTTTCCCCTAAGGTGTGTTTTTGAAGTCTTAACAAACAAGTCATGAATGGTAAAGGATTCAGATATCTTACAAGAACTGATCATTCTTTAAACAACACACTGGGATATCCAGGCTGCATTAAGACAATTCTTGAAGGAAGACAATGCTGATCAGACACAACTTTTGGCCTAATACTACTTTTACATGTTCAAATTAGTGGCTATCTTTAATTATCCCTCACCTGAAGGCACATAGCAGAGTGGAAAGGCTATAACATTCCTAGCGGGTTTTATATAAATTTAGCACTGTAGGTGACTGACTGACTGCTGTTATGCCTCACTGTGTTTAGAAGTACATTTTTCTGGATAAATTATTTCAAAAGATGGATTTCAGCTGGCACTAAAATCTATCTGGCACATTCTGAACAACAGACTGGCAAAATGCTGACAAAAAAAAATTATGTCATTTGTGAGATGAATCGTAGGAAGAACATATATATCTCTGGTCAGGGTTTTCAAAAACTACATAATCTCCCATTATTATAAATACTGGCACAAATACTGTTCAAAGAAGAGGGGCAAAAAAAGAACAGCATTTTATAAAAATACATTTAAGGGGAAAGACCTATTTAGATCTTTCTTCCATTATGTTCTTCTGAACACTCATTAGTACCAGTGGCAAATAGCCTTGAAACCCATGAAAAACCCCTTCTGCAAGGTTACCTAAAAAACTGTTGACAACAGATAAGCAGTGCTCTCTGCACACTGAACTGCATGAGCAATAACTACCTCAGTTATTCACCTGCTGCTGCCTGTTTCTTGTCTTGTGACTGGGCTGCAAACTTTCTGGAGCAGGGCTAATTTATATCTTGTGCCTCAATTTAATGCTAACAATTTCTGTTGCTGGCCTAGACCTAATGTCTCTAGTTTGCTGGACAAACATAAATAATAATTGCCTAATGAATAATTAAGAAATAATCAAAGAAAATCTTCCTTTTTCCTGTGCCAGTGGGAGAGATGCATCTCAATAAAAGTAAAAACAGAGTAAGTCAGAAGAGTCACAGAGAAGTAGTAACTCAATAAGCAGTGTTAATGCAACAATAAAAACCAGAATTGAATGGACAAGCCTGTTTTTAAATATCGAGTACATCAAACTCAAGTACATAGAAATTTTCTGAACATACCTCTTCCTTTCACTCTCTGTTACTCTCTTCCCATTCCCAGCTAAAGGAGAGGGTAAAATGCATGAGAAGTGTTCATGTAATTAACATTAAATCCCTATCTCTTTTTTCATATCGAAAAAGTTGTGTATTCTAAAACTAGTACTTTAAGTAAAGCAAGAACACATTTTGTTCAGTTATTACGTAACCTCACTTTGGGGAGGCATTCTTCTGCCTGCATCCAAAAAAGACATGGAGACTGAGTCATCCTGCTTCTTTTTTCATCTGTTACGCCCAAATAGAGCAGGATAGATTTCACTGCCCTCAGCATGCCCCCATAACACTTCAGCTTTACATTAGGACTGTGATTATAATCAGATCTCATTCTTCAGGGCTTCAGCTGATCAGCTGTAAGAGTCAGGGCCATAATTTGACTTTTAAATTCTCCTCTTCCTCTACACATGCATCTTTTCTTTTGAAGGACTTGCAATTGACTGCAGCTGACTGTTGAGTGAGGGGTATCCATACTTGGGGTGGCACTGTGCTTGAAGGTGCTTGACTGATGTGTCTGATTAGGCACTCAAAGTCATTTTGATAACACAGCTTAGGATAAGGAAGGAACTATTAAAAAACAAAAACCAAACCAACACAAAACCTCCATGGGGTTATTTATTTGGGGTTGATTAAATAGATTTATTTTGGCAGATTAAAATGTCACTAGATGAACATTTATATAATTGATATGACGCTGCAGCATTTGTGGAAGAAATTGATTAGAGGTTTTCTGGTTTAGCTTTTCTTTTTCATGAATATTCCCTTTATATTCTTAAGTAACACGGAAATTGACAGCATCTGAACTTTTTATTATTTGCTTTGCACTCAAATTTCTTGAGTACTGTGTGACCAGGCTACCCACTGAATTGTGCTTCATGAAATATGCTCATACTTATCTTGATGAGGTACTCAGCTGTGCTTCTCTGCTGGTGCTCTGAAATGCAGAAACTCATCTGGGGTTGGTGTTAAGGTCTTTCTTTTTAACAGTAGATACAGATAGATTTCTGAGTGAGGGACACAATGATCACATAAATGAAGTCTTTTTTTAAAATCTGATATGTGATGCTGAGTGAGCAGTAATGGGTATTTAACCTGGTTTGTTGTTATGTTTTCAGTGTTGTGGTCTCAGAAAAAATTACACAGCAGCTCTTCCAAGTTTTCTGAGAATGGACATGGTGATAGCAACTCTTCAGCTGCTCTATTTAGCAACACAGTTATCTTGGGTGTAGAAATCTTTTTCATCCCTATGTCCTGTTAGAATTTCTAAAGAGGTTTTCCTACTCTGGAAGCTCCAAACATCCAAACATCATTCCTCTCTATTTGCTTCCACTAGCATTCTACCAAAGTGCATCAGAAAATCTATAGAACTGATTGCCTTCTTTCTGTGGAGGAAAGAAAAAAAACAAGGGGAAAGGGGGAGAGGATAAAAATTTCTTATAATTGTTAGCTTTCCACAACTGTAGATACTTTAAAAAGAAATCCTAAAAAGATACCAAAATCACAAACATTATTTGTGAATTTTTGCCTGTTTAATTAGATTGCTATCCCAAAATTTATCTGTGCAACTGAAAATGAAGGGGAAGAGAAGGCAGGTATCCTTTATGAAGAAACTAGGTTTGAATAAGAAAGAAGCTTCTGGGCTTGCTAAAGGCAAAATGAGAGCTTGTAGAAAAGGCAGTGAGGGGTTTGGATCCTGTTGGCAATTACAAACTCATAAATGCATGCTGAAAGTGGAGCAGCACCCATAGCTAAAATGAAGTCAGGACACAGGAAAGGACAGTTCCACTGAAATGCCCAGAGACAAAGCACATGAAGAGGTACCATGGAGATCCACAAATAGCTGAATACACAAGATATTGAGATGGGACTGCTCAATGAAGTGCTGCTCTGTCCAGGACGATCCTGTATATTTTATTTTCAGTAAGGTATCTAGATCTCTTAGCCTTACTTATCTTATGGATGGTGTGCAAAGACAGAAGGGATTCTCAACTAAGTTAGAGTACAACAAAATAAAAATCCTTCAGAAACAGAAATGGTAACATCCCCATCAAATACACTTGGCAGAGCGTGCTTTACTTATCATCAAATACAAAACTCTCATGGAATCCATGCAAGGCAACCACATAAAGGATTTCCAAGATACGAAAACATAGAAATATAAAAAATTTCCAAATAATTAGGTTGAAAGACCATTATTGTCAATTAATGAGAACATCAGTAGAAGAAAACCTAAATATGTCTTTTCCACCTTAAGAAAATTTGTCTACTGCCTATTCAGCCAAATTCATAATAATGTTGGCAGTTAATGGAATACAAAAGCACTTGGAATTTTAAATAGGATAAATAAAATGCAATGTGATTTCTAACAGATCTGGGCTTATTAAGGCTCTTAACCTATTTATGTGGGCTTCCTTTCAATGTGGTTTTTTTTTGTTTTTTTTTTTTTTTACTGATGAAAACAGTTCTCAAAGCAGTTTTATTGTGTTAGAAATCCTGACAACTATCTATGACGTAGAATTCCTAATTTTAAAATAGCTGTTCCATTCTGAATGGTAATTACATGTCTTACAATATGTCTTCTAATCTGTAGTTATGGTCTTTTATAGAAATAATTGCATCTGTTTAGCTATCTAAAAGCTGCTATATTAATATTTTTCTTTCTTACCTTTAATATTCTTCTCTTAAACTTTCAGTTTAGGTGAACCACAAGTAGCAAAACTTCAAGCCATTGCTCACACTTGGCAGGCAATTCTCCCAAGACTGTCCACTGAGGGCTCTGCAGGGTCTGCATCAATCATCTGAGATCTCAAGACACAGGATGTCTACACTGCATATGTCCCAATTGTACTGATTTAACAAGATTGCAGAATGATTCCAAAGCTTTGCAAACTTGTCCTTCATATTAGTTTCTTATGTGGTTCAGCTGGTTCTAGAAATTCCTGTCAAATTCTGACTGTTTCTGCTATTCCATGTAAACTGGGGACAGTGCATTAAAATTTTCTGCTGTAAAGGTTAAATGAACAAAATATCCCATGTTTGGCACTGGCTTTACCCAAGTGAAATCTGTGAAGAGTGGTATTTAGAAAAGCCTCTTTGGATTCATTGCATGGTGCATTATTTTCACAAATAAATGAGCTGCTGTGAAGAATGTGTATGGGTTTTGAGTCATGAACCAGACCTTTATGTGTACACTCCAGAGGACTGCAAACTCTATTGCTCTGCTGCATTTTCCAAGCTCATGTTTTTTTATCTTAAAACAGCAGATTTGGTTCTTGTCACCACAGAATCCACTATAGTTTATAGAATGAGATTACTTTCCTGATGGGTTCCTTTCTTAATATTGCCAAGACTATATTCAGGTAAATAAACAGAATTTTGGGTTTTCCATTTTTCATCTTGTTTACTTCCTATCAGTGCTCAGTAGATAAATGCATCTGTCTGCTCAAGCTGTAGATGCTCTCATCTCAATGGTTCTATCCTTGTTAACAGTTCTTACCTTCCTACAGCTCTTTTGCAATCCAGGCTGCTGTGTCAGACCTGGGCACCAGATGCATCCTTGGAGAGGAGGGGAGAAATCTATAACAGGAGTTAGAGACTGCTATTTGGTGCTGAGCAACTGAGATGTGCCAGGGCATTCAAAAGGCGCAAAACACATGGTCAATTGATTCACATGCCAAGTGTTTCTTTATAAAGCCAAAACACTTTAGAGTGTCTGGGAGACATGAAGCAAGTCTTGGACAGTTCTCTTCAAGTATAAAATCCTTCTCTTTCTTTCTTCAGAAAAAAACCCACAAAACAGCACACTCTCACCAAATACATATATTTCTAATAAATTTCTGTGCAATTTGTAGGAGATTTTACCTTTGAATGTTTATGGTTTAGATGGGGATTGTTAAATTCATTTTACCTCTAATGTTTTTCTGCATGTTGTTACAAAGCATGTTTGCATGTTCTAAATGCCAGACCTTCCAACCCCAAAGGAAACAAAAAACCCCCCAAATAACTCCTTGTATTTATTTTTTTAGAAATGTAGTCTAAAAAATCACTAAATAATGCATTAGTTTGATTATGTATTTTGCTGCAATGTGACATACATTTAAGTGATTTATTTCTGTCTTTTAGACATAATGTTTTGCACCCTTCTTGTGAGCTTTTTTCCTGACACTGCACATCTTAAACAAACTAGTCAGGTTTTTTTCCAAATTTATTAACTAAATTCCCACCATTCACTAAATTGCATGTTTATCACTTTCCTAATTCAGAAAGTCCTGTCAGAACCAATTATCAAAATGATGAGCAGTGCTTGTACCTTAAGTTACTAACAGAATTCACAAGTCACCTCAAAGACTTTTTTTTCCAGAATCGGTTTTATGTTTATTCCTTTGAAGAAGTGTAAATATTGCCAGTTGTGTTTAGCATGCAGCACAATGAAATGTCACTTCCTTTGGGCTAATGCCTGAGTAACCACTTGCAGGCACAAATAGTCTCCATCTCACAATGCACTCAGGAGCATTATGGTGCTGGAAATGTCTACATTTCCTCTGCATGAAGGAAGTGGTATCAGTGGCTTTATTGGTGCTTACAAAATACTTTTATTGGTAACTAGAAAAAAATTTATCTGATTGCACACACTGAATTATTATGATTTATTAATACATGGTTGTTTTCCTTATTACCTTTAAAATCAAGCTAGTCTGAGTGACCTTTAGAACATGTTCTGTGCAAAATGCTTAACAGTAATGACAAGCTGAGTACAAGCCAGTTGAGTAAATATAGCCCATATGGCATTGCTCACAAAGTTGATAACACTTGAATGTTTTCCATTTCTTTAGCAGATGTGTTACTGCATTGCCCAGCAGTCACAGACATCAGTAAACAACAGTGAGAAGTGCAAATTTTGCTACTAATCTTGCTAATCTTCTGCTGGAAAATGGCACAATGGAAATTTTCATATATTCTCATATTGGCTGAATGCCTGGTTAAGCTAATTCTATGCCCAATAGTTCAGACACAGCCTAGGAACTATTAGTTTTAAATACTGTTTTGATGATCACAAGGACTCTGCAAAAGTATCCTTAAAATGGCTGTAAGCTTATCTGTATGAGTCCAGCTGCTATTGTCTCCCAAGGAGTGCCTGAGACACTGTATTGCCTGAGGAAAGAGCATGTAAGCAGTCCTAGGATCCCACTCTTCCTACAAGCTGTTTTCATCTTGGCTTTTCTGAAACGCCCCAGTGGCCTTGGCCATCAAAGACACATAAACACAGGGCATGGCCTGCATCAGATTCAAACTCTGTTCTTAAAAGCAGCATAAATGTCATGACACTGTACTAGATTAGAATGACTTGAAGCAAATCCTAAAAAAAGGTCAGAGCTGTGAGAGCCCCCAGGCCCACACTGCCGCTCTTTCTTGCATGCCCATATCCAGATGTGAGCAGCCTCAGAAACTGCCTGTGCCAGCTTGGTCAGCTGCAAACCATGTGTTCTGCATCAGTGGGATCTGCCCACTCACTGCCTGCTCAGAGGGCACTCCAGAAGACACCTTGCTCTCATCTAAATTCTTTGGACAATCCTCTTTTTTGTGGGAAGCTCCTTCAGGCCTCTCTGATGTGTACAGCACTCACCACACCAGAGACTTGTGCTGCAGGAGACTTCTCCAGCCAGACTCAGGAAGGAAGGGCTCTTCCTACAAAAATAGAAAAAACTTTACACTGTCTCCTGAACCCTGTCTTTCTTATCCATTGAACTGCCACAGCTTCATTGATTTCTTTTCCTGATGCCCAGGACCAGGATGGTTACTAAAATAGGACAGCAGAGAGAAATGGGACAACACATCTTGAAAGATGATCCTTCCTCACAGCTCACAAGCATGTACAAAGTCCTGCCTGACCTCAGCCTGTGAGATTTATACCTGTATCATTTTTATAGCTATCTAATTCCAGACACTCAAGAAATTTGCTGTACTATAATAGAAAACCAGCCCAATTTTGTATTCACTACTGAGAAGTTTTATGAAATGTGCTTCCTCATAAATAAGTTAATATTTTGGGGCAAAAATCTTGCACAGATGCTTCATAGATAGCAAGATGTCCACTAGCATGAAAAATAACAGCAATAGCAAGTTTCCTTCACGTATTTAATATGAATTCCTCTTTAAATTACACAAAACCCTTACATTATGCAATATTCCTGATAAATGCATCAAACTGGGATTAGGCAGGCTCATCCCCACCATATGCCACTATCTCTTCAACTCCTTTGTTCTCTGAAATAATTTTTGATGTTTCAACCAGGAGGAACCCTGATCCTGTTGAAGTAAGCAGGAGTTTTTCCACCGATTTCAGCCAAAATTAAGTAGGGCTGGCAGTGATGGAATAAACATGAGGAGTCTTGGCCTCTCAGTCAGCTGCTGCTTCACATAAAAGCCAAGGCAAGCACCACTGGGACATGGTTGTATAAAAGGAGAGAGGCAAAGAGACTGACCTGAGTATGCCACAGGGAGAGATGAGGGAAGTTAATAACTGCATTTCCCTGTGACACACTGAATAATTCAAATTAGAAAATAACCTCCACTTCTTTGGTCATGAGTTGTTGAAAAAACTGACTACATACCATTGTAGTACACTGAAGAGTACAAAAGAGTCTTTTATTAAATCCCGGGGTTATGCCCCTTTAGCTCTTTAAATTCTTTACTACTGTTCCACCACTGTGACAAAAGACTGTTTTCCTAATTTTTTTAAATTATTTTTCTGCTCTAGATTAGGCTCAGAGTTGGCACAAGAGACTTGGTAGCAAAGCAGACCAGGGAATTCAAGTGTCAACCATTACCCCTCATGCCATTAGCCTTCTGATAGCATTTCAATATGTGGAAGTGTACTAAAGTAGTAAAAAAAATTCTGTCTAAGTGTTTCTGTTTTGGAAGTTTTTGTCTTTATGTCTATGTTCTTTATGTCTAAATTTCAAATCTTACTTTTCACAGAGAAAATCATATATTTCTTTATGAAGATCATTATTATTAGTAGTAGTAGTAGTATTGGTATTGTATTATTATACAATTGCTCTGACAAAAAACCTGGTTGGAAGGAGTACATTGTCTGAGTTGTGTCAAGTGTCTGATAGCAGGCAGTAAACCTGAACACACATGGAAGTACTTCAAATTAAAGCAGTAGAGTAATTTGCAAAAAAATCTGCTTTTCTAGACTTTTAGTTATAATACACTCAATCATATTATTGGCGGGGCAGCTAGCACTGCCTAGTCTGATTTCTCACTCATTACTTGAGAAAGATCCTGTTTTCAGTAGGATAGGTCTTTTCTAAAATTGAACCATTTGTACTGAAATGTTCTATGCCAGAAGACTGTCTCAGCATGAATTGGTAATTATCATAAAGTAGTGCTGATGACAGTAATTTCAACCAATATTCTTCAGAAGAGAGATGGAAAAGGTTTATCTGCATTTTAAAATTTCAGTTCTTTGGGTTTTTTTTGCTGTAAAGCTGACCCAGAACCTTTTCTTTTCCAGGCTGAAAAACTTCAACTGTCTCAGCCTGTCTTCACAGGAGAGGTGCTCCAACCTTCTGATTAACTTAGTGATCCTCCCCTGGACTCATTCTAACAGATCCACATCTCTCATGCTGGGGACCCCAGCCTTGGATGAAGCACCCTGAATGGGGTCTCATGAGAGCAAAGGGGGAGAATCACCTCCCTCAACCTGCTGGCCACAGTACTTTTGATGCAGCCCAGGGCACATTTGTTCTTCTGGGCTGCAAGTTGTTGATGCACATCATCTCCAAATATCATTAAATCAGTCAGCATTTATATTTAATATGGAAAAAAAATGAGCTGAAATAAAGAGCCCCTTTCTTAAAAAAGGGAAGGTGTTGTTTATAAATATATTATATGTGCAGGAAGATATGAGTCTTAGAATATCCAATGAAAATTTCCCATTTTCTTTCAGCATTGTTTTTGTTCAGTTGGACAGTTTTACATACTGAGATTCACATATACTTGTAGTATTTTGAATGAATACAAGTGCCTTTATAAATATAGGGAACAGCTCCGAATTGCAAACTTTATCCAATTCATAAATAGACTTTGAATGATCTTGAGAAATAAATAGGCATTTCTGAGAAAATTCTTCAATTTCTTTTATATAGTTAGGATACACATTTGTAAATTGGAAATTTGAAGTTACAACTGGCAGACAGAGTTGATAAGGTCAGGAAGACATAATGTAGAGGGAAAAGTCCATAAGTCATGAGAAATTTGATACCAAAGTTACTTGTGGAATTTTCAAGAGATCTTTTCAGAGAAAAAATATTAAGTTCCGCTCTCATAAAAGTTATCATAAATAAATATTAATTTTTAAACAGCTCACTACAATGCTATAAATGACAAGAGTTTAATTTTTTTTTTCTCATCTCTTCCATTGGATGCCTCAGAGATTTTTCAATCCAGTAAATTAATGAAAATAAAGTGAGTCAACAAACATGTAATAACACAGCTTGGATGTACACATTTTGAAACTAAGTAGATTTATACAAGAAAATAGCTCTACAATAAATTCAATTAACAAGCCCATTCATGTTCTGTATTATTATTAAATATAAAGACCTCTATCCATATTGTATGAAAGAGGAGTCTTGCATTATGCAAACCCCTACTTAGAAAACATTTCCATACAAAACTTTTAGGCAATTCTACACATCGCTGACTGCTGGAAACTGTGGGATAAAAATGATAAAAATAGATGTTAAGATCATTTTCAGTAGAATATTTTATGCCTGTGGCTGTCCCAAAACAACTCAGTACAACTATCTGCCCTCCATAAGAAAGGTGCAATCAATGAACAGATGAGCTTCTGTGTGTTATTATGTTTCAACAGGTATTTTTATTGCACTTTGGTGAAGGAAAAAATCTTGACACAAAAAATTAACTCAAATTTTAATTTTCAATTCAGAAGTTCGAATAAAACCTTTTTTTCATTTTTAATCATTATATGTGTATTTTACCAATGACAGACTCTACTAGGCTTCATGTTAACTGTGAAGCTGGCCTGTTTGCTCTTAACTCCCTTTGTTTCTACCAAAGACTGACAGTGTCATTGATGAGTCAAGCACAATGACATGTCACTTCAGACAGACTTAGCCTGCAGTGTTTCAACAATTGAGAGCTGGACTTTAGTGTGTGTTTCAGTGCCTCTCTTCTTCAACTCTCTTGAGGAGCAAGGTGGGTTAAAACATCTCAGCACTCATTTAAACTGCTCTATTTCTCCATGTGACTGAAAAATTAGAGAGAGAATCAAAGTCTAGGCTGTTCCAAGAGTACTAGAGAAACTGAAAGATGCAATAACTTTATTTCTGATCTACATCATTTACCATAAGTAGGATTTGTGCTAAACCCACTGTTCATGTTCAAAGGTGCATCAGAAAGAGAGCAAATCAAAACAAAATGTTCAAGTTTCCCACAGAAATTGGTGAAATTGGTCTAAGCACTGTGTCATCAGCCAGAGTCATATAAAAACTTTGGGTTTGACAGGAAATACCTCTGCCTTCCCACCTCACCACATGCTGGGACATTGGGGTGTATTTTGATCTTGTCCCTGAAGGGGCTGCAGTTCTCCATGTCATGCCCTCTTGTCATTTTGCCATTAGAAGTAGTAAGGCAACATCTTCTGACATCAGAAGTCATCTTCTGATGGCTTTGTAGCTAATTGTGACAGCACTTACCCCACACTGCAGTGTCCCTAAGCCAGGGATGAACACTCAGCAGTGCTGCATCACTGCTGCCCTGTGCTACACGCTCTGCTGTAGGAAAAAGTCATGACTCGCTTGTACCTGCCCAGTTCTGGTACACCACCACAGTCTGCAGAGCTCCACCAGTGGATATGCAGATTTTGTCAGACAGACCTCACAAATAATGATCCTTGTCTGTGCTTGATTTCTTCTCTGCTTTCAAAAGGAACCCTACTGTGACAGCCCTGGGTGAATATCAGAATATTCAGAGCTCAGCTACATCTCTGACTCAAGACAATGACATGAGAGTGAACCACCAGGTTTTTTTGTTTCCTTCCGATGGACAGGCACACAGATCACTTTATAGATTTCTGCCTTTTGGACTATAGCTTGATCCATGACTTTTGCATGGATTTGATTTTCTTTTTCTGGGTAAGTTTGAATTTCTATGAGAAAAACAACTGTGTTGCCTTGTGCTGCAACACAGTCCTAAAGATTCAATCAATTTACACAAATTGAGGGCAGAAATTTAGAAATTATGGTAAAATTGCAACAAAGTGTCACATGGACCAACTCCCCACATACTTTGGGGACATAATTCCATAGACTTCAGAAAATACTGCCTTAAGTATCAATGCCTTGATCATGTTCTTCCACTCAGAGCAAGCGAATGACTCACAGCAGTTAGCTTGACAAACAAAATCACATTTTGCACTCACAAATAATTAGTGATTAAGCTTTGGTGATGCATTTGTTTATCATCTTGATTCAAGGTATGGTTTGTGTCTGTAGAGCTTAGCCTGGCACTCATTCCTGGAGTGTCTCTCTCACAGATCACTTTTTAAATGTGTACATAGTAATTTGTTCTTTATGCTGTGTGGAACTTAATTTACATTGTGTTATTTCTGCTCTCTGCTTCACTACATTGGGAAAAGATTAAGACTAGAAACACAAATACCAATGCGAACTGAGGCTAGAACAAACATTTCTGACATTTTCTCTTACAAGAGAGAGTCTCCTGATCAAAAATTGTGATTCATAATGTGTGAATAAATTTAATTCTAAAGAATATTAGAATAAAGATTGTTTTGCTTGAGCAGATGTTCATGAGTAGTTTCTCTCTGTTCTCTCTTCACAGAATTTTAGCTAAAACACTACTGTGATATGTACTTCAAGACAATTTCAAGAGGTAAATTTAAATTTTCTTTGTTTTAATATTTTTTAATAGAGTCCAATCTCTCCTATTTCTTACTCATCACTATTTTAGGGACATACAAATGAAATTTGAATATTTATGTATTGTTACTCAAAATTAGCTCTTCTCAGTTATTACTTCACAGTCATAATGAGGCAATAATGTGTCTTTGTATAATTCAAGAGCCAGCTGGATGATTCTTGTCCTTCCTGCAGTAGCCTGATGTTAATTCAGCCTATGATTTTTGATGTGAGGAGAGTTGTATTTGATGTTTGTTATTTTATTCTGTGTGACTTGTCTATTAGGGCATAGTGAGTTTGGATGATTGATACTTCAAAATGAATGTAGTGCATTCTTGTATCATTTGTTCCATCTAAATCATGTCTTACTAAATCCTATTTAAGTGATCATAGACCTTTCCCTTTCATTAGACATATATATCCATATATATTACCTACATGCTTTTTCACTTTCTCTTCAATTTATGAAGTCTCAGACTATTAAAGTCAGCAAAGAGGAAGGTATGCAAACAAGGTTTTAAAAACTATAATTGTAACTAAAGGAAATAATGAAGTGTACCAGACATAGATGATTTGAAATGCAAAGGGAAAGGAGAAAAATAATGCTTCCTGACATCAGGGTAATTAAGCATATCGTTGCCTGAAGAGATGAAAACTGGAGTTAATAGCATACCATGGCTGTTCCTTCAGCTTTATATTTTTTCCAGCAGGCTCATTTTACCTTCTTGCCTCCTAGTCAGTGAAGTCTTAATATGTTGATGTATTACTGATGGTGTCTCTGACATGAAGAACTTTCAATAGGGTAAAAGTGGTATACTCAGTTAGTTAGTGAGGAGCAACAAAATAAATTCTTCTTTCTCTTGTCTGATGTGTGTGCTTGAGTTGGGTTTAGAGGTGGGATTTTTGAAATCTTTGCTCTATTACCAAGTAGGGTTTGTTTTTCTTTTTTCCCAGCTTGTGGTCTGAATTGGTGCTGTGAATTGGTCAGAAGAAGGAAATAAAAGGACATATCTAAACTGTAAGGTTTGGAAAGAGCATGAAATTCCTGCAGCAATTCTTAAATTTTATTCTTAGGGTATTTGCCTGATTTTCTTCATTTATCTCTTTTAACTTTTCTCTCATTTCACTTTCTTTTTCAACTTTCAACTTTCTTTTGCAAACGAAGGAGAATGATACAAAATTTAGGGGGAAAGAATGTTACATCAAAAATATTTTTAATTTCTTTTCTAGTGGTTTATAATGAAAAAGAAAACCTTTCAAAATTTTTAATGCCTTCCAGTGTTCAGTTTAAAAACATACTTTCTCTTTATTCTTCTATATGACTATTGTATTCCTGGATTTGTGGACTCTGCAGTGGTCCTTATCCATGGCTGTCATTTTGTTTGTTCCCTGATATCCATTTTCCTGAAATCCTCTTAAAAAGTCTCTTAGCTTTCAGATGATGTGTGGCAGGTGAATTGGTGGGGCAGAACTGCCAGAAACCTGATA
The DNA here is from genome assembly GCF_051311805.1 of Agelaius phoeniceus. Lineage (NCBI taxonomy): Eukaryota > Metazoa > Chordata > Aves > Passeriformes > Icteridae > Agelaius > Agelaius phoeniceus. Next base: position 60,608,609 of record NC_135267.1, read on the forward strand.
ATTTTTCTCATAGTAGCATTTTCTTCTATGAGAAACCTGAGTTTTCTCATAGACTTCTGAATACAAAGTTTAATAAGCATGGAAACACAAAGCTGTCAAGTGCAATATTTTACCAGAATTTGTAACATCTTATTTTAGTGCAGCAAGATTATCAGGTGTGTAGCTTTTCCTTACATTCACTCTTCTACGCAAGATGAGCAAAAAAAGTGAGGTTTTAAAAATTTTACAAGTGAGGTTCTGAACAGAAGAAGGTATCAGATGTGCAAACTTTTGAAAAAGAAGCAAAATTACCATGGCTGCATCTATTTTACTAAATAGACTCAGGGATCACTCTTTGGCCTTGAAGCCAAGAGGCATAAACTGACCAGCACTGAGCCTCCCATGGGTTCTACATATCACCCACCTAGGCCCAAAACTCTGTCTTTTTTAGAGCAGTTTTGTCAATTCAAAGCTTCCAAAATAATGTGAATAGCTTGTCATGATTTCTAAGATGTACCTGGGACATGAGTTTCATTGATGCTTGGCATGTAGATGAATCTGGGTATTAATGGGCATAAATTCTGATGTTGAAAGAGTGTGGAAAGAGCCTGTTTTGGTTATGTCTTGGTAGTGGATAGCTGTGTAGGGTATTTGCTCTGACTCAGGCCTGTGCTCCAAGACAGTGGGAGTTGGTCACAAACTGTGCAGAGAGCTTGAACAATCAGCAAGTCAGTGCTTGAGCCCCCTGTCCCTCTCTTTTATTCAGCAGTTGTGTAGACTGTATGACAGTCTAAAAATACTTCCTCCCAAGATCTATGTGAATGTGCTGGGGTAAAAGTTTGACCTGTCTGATAGCACAAAACACAGTGCTACAATGTCTTAGTGATCTGCTGGACACCCCCAGGAAGAGGTTCTTCACTTAAAAATCCACTTTCCCATCTTCTGGGACTACTCAGCTTAGATCACTGCATTTGGCTGTACCAAAATCTAATGATGGCTTTGAAAGAATGCTACATACCTCAGAATTGAGCTCTCAGGTATTGTTTCATTTGCAGGGACTATTCACTGGGCACTGCCTTTAGATGGAATTTGAATATTTGCTCATTTGATACTGAACACTTATGTTTTAAATGCAGAGCTGTGGACTCATAAATTTGAAAAAAACATCTTTTCTTGCCATTTAAATGACATTAGTAAGATAATTTTAATATCTTTGAAAATTTGATTTATCATTTTAAACAACTCAGAAAATTTTTATTTGCTTTTAATTCTTTTGGGGTTTATTACAAGCTTTATTCAACTCTGTCCTAATGTATTTGTTACCTAACAGGTTAGGATTTTTTTCCCAAATTACCAATCCAGATGCATTTGTTTTCATCTAAAGGGTTTAATTCTCTTAGCATGACAATTAGGTTGATTAGTTCTAAGTGTAGACTGATCCAGCTATGCTAATAGAGTTTATTACTTCTGTTGCATTAAAATGGTTTGGAGGGATTTGCCTAGGCACTAGCTGTGACATTTGCCACAGCTGTCTGTGGGCTGGAAAGTGTTGGACAGCCTGATTAGAATGATGATTAATGTCTAGAAGAACCCTGTCAGACACACAAAAGCCTTTGTATCTCCAGATATTTGGAGAAAAATTACACAATCTGGAATATTTGTCTTTTAGAAAACAATTGTCTCCAAAATGTCCTGAAACAGGTGAGCACTCAACAGGGGATGTCCCAAACTGTTAGGAAGAAGCTTGATGAATATCTTAGAGTGGTCAAATAAGAAAAAAAGGAAATTTAAAGAAATTTCTAAAGAAAATTTAGGATGTGCTAGAGTTAATAATTCTTTTCCACTTATTTACCCACTTCGGTAAATAGGAGATTTAAAGAATTGAAAATTTCCATAAAATCAGAAGGGATAAACAGAAAGGATAAACACAGGTTGTTCTGTGGACTGACGATCTTGATGGCAGCAAGACTGATACAGTAGCATAAGACTGAAGGGGAACAAAGGCTGAGATTCTTGAGGAGGTTGCTGGAAATTCTGCCTCTGACTTTTGTTGCTTAAGTTCATGATATTCTATGGTTGGAATTCATAGCTGTTCCTTTCTGGGATAAGCCTTTCCAGGAGAAGGCAGCTCCAGATCCAGTGCAATCCATTGTGGAACCCAAGAGGGAACATGCTCCAAACTACCATTGGGAGAAAAAAAATGTATAGAAAGCTAAAAGAAACAGTCTGTAATTGTTGAAGACACCAACAAACCAAAACTGGCTTGAAATGGTTCAGAAATCAAACCTCTGTTTTGAGTTAACACCATAGTTTTCCATAAGAGAGTTCAGGCAGAAAATATTAAAGAACAGAACATTTGATATAAAATTGATTTAATGGAGAAAAGAAACTGGGAAGGAAATCTTTGAAGGTGCCTTATTTATGTGTGTGTGGTCTTCAGTCTTGGGAATTCACACACAAAAGTACACACAGTATAACAAAAAGGACATTATTTGGAAACATATCTTGGGTGGCTCATGAAATATCAAAATATCAGTCTTCTTTTTTCCTTGCAATGTTAAAACATATATTATAGTTGACTCATCCAATTTCTAAGCACTGACATCAAAAGCAAAAAAACAAAGTCCCCAGAAAACCAAGTTAATATGGATGTCAGGAAGAACCATGATGGTCTAGGAGAATGCCACAAATAAGATGGCAAGAAAATAGATGTGTAGAAACATAAGAGGTACAGAAGAAGAATGACACTATAACAATATTTAGAATTAGTCAGTGTGCTTTGTCCTCAAGGAAAAAGAAATGCATTCACAAATGTTTTCACATAGGTATCATATTTTCACAAGGTATCATTAAAGTTATCATCTGATCTCCTTCATATTTAAACAGAACTCCTTGTTTTGGAAATTAAAACTTTCTACTTCAAAAAACTGATTCTTTCCAATAATCATTTTCAAAGAACCGCATTGTTTTGCTATTTTTCCCCCAAAAGTTATTAACTTATATCAGGAAAAACTCAAAAAATACTATAGTTAGACTTGCCTTCTCATCCAGGGATGATCTTTCCAAGTGCTCTCCAACCTAGCAGGAATGCCAAGACTGCTGGATCTTAATTCTCAAAAAGAAAGTGAGAGTGGCAAATTTAGTAGAAATTAACCTGAATTGTGATCTTAATTATTAGTGGGGAAAATATTACAACAATATTCTAAAATATTCTGATGCAGAAAAGGCTATTGTTGGAGACTGAAGGACTGTCTTTTGGGTAGGTGTGCCAGTCCATAGTCCCAAAAACATCTGCAAGGTGGTGAGACAGTGCCATTCAAAGGCATGTCAAGGGAGACACTGCCATCCAATGGCCACCCAAGGGTGGCCTGTAAGGCAATGAAGAAGACTTGCAGACATGCCTCCTCCTCTAAAGCTCTCAGAGGAAGAACGAGCCCTGCTTTGTTTGCTGCAGAGGGTGTCCAGGGGCAGCCCAGCTGTGAGCACGAAGACATTACCTGGTCTACAAGAGCCACTGGAAGCAGAGCATCAGGCAGAGGTCTTCTGCAGTTTACTGCCTGCTGAGGTTAATCCTAGAATGAACACTGCTGCTTCTCACCTTCAGACACCTCAATCACATTGTACGTGTCTCATTTATATTTCCCATTCTTTCAAAATGCTAATGTGCAATTGTTAAAATTACTGGTGTGAAAATTGCTGCAAAGTGTAGCTTACAAAGGCTCAAGATTCAGATGACTCAAACTTGGTGCTCTTTCTTAAGAACCTTATTTTCATTGAGGCAACTGCTTATATTATCAGTCTTTCTCCATTTCCTTTTTATGGTGTTTAAAGTTAAGATTTTTAAAAATATAATACATGAAAAAGAATCTCTTTCCTACATATGAAGCTGCCAAGCAATTTTATTCTCCTTTTCTATCAGTCTCTTTTATTAATCACACTGAGATTTCCACAGTACCTGACATGAAAATTAGTGTTATTCTGCATCTACTCTGAATTTTATGCAGCACAATTATGTATGTATTTCTTGATGAAATGTTCAAATTCAATGTTCCTCTTCTCCCTTAACTGCCACTTTTCTCCTTTACTGCTTCCATAAGAGACAGATTCTGTAGTGACTAACTCCCTTTCAATGAAATTTTTAACACCTGTAGATTGCTTTAAAACCAATGAATGTTAAGCATACAATAGCTTGGTTTTTAAAAACTAGAATATTAGAGATTTTTTTCCCTAGAGTGTCAACTCTGAGAGTGATGTGCCACATTAAAATAGAAATAACTTAAAATAACAGCTATCATGTGCCTAAATTCATGAAAATAGAAGCATTGAAATGTTTTGTGGTTAGGGTAATTTGGCTTCCTTTACTTTCATAAAATAGTCTCAACGTCTTTTGTTTTAGGAGGAAATTTTTAAATGTGTCTAAAGAAAGGTGATAATATAATTATTCTTTCACTTGTCTGCATTGGTTGTGGCTGGGATAGAGTCAATTTTCTTCATAGTAGCTGGCATGAGGCTGTGCTGGATTTTTGTGCTGAAAACAGTGTTGATAACACAAGGATATTTTCATTATTGCTGAGCAGCGCTTAAAACATGAAGGTCTTTTTTGCTTCCCATCCCACCCCAATCCAAAACAGGCTGGGGGTGCCCAAGAAGCTGGGAGAGGACACAGCCAGGACCTCAACTGACCAAAGGGATATCCCACACCATATGGCATCAGCATATAAAGATGGGAGAAGAAGGGGAGGACATTCAGAGTGATGCCATTCGTCTTTCCAAGCAGCTGCTATGCTGTGGAAAGCAAGTTGCTTAAAAATTGAAGCAATTTGTGGCTGTCAAGTCTTTTTTTTTTTCTGGAAATACAAAAATGAGCAAGAATCTTGGTTTTTTGAATGAGAGAGGAGTGAAAGGACAAAAGATATTCAGCATGCAATAGGTGAAGTGGTGAAAACAGAAGGAAACATCCCTGCTGTCTAGGGATGTGTCCTGCCAGTGTTTCACTTCATTTCATTCCTTACCAGGAAAGTCTTCAGAGATCTGCTCCTGACCTAAGGGTCACTTGTATGGCTGTGTTGTCTTCTGTAGTTATTGGGCTGTGAGAAAGATGTGTGCCTAGTAATGCCTTTTCTAGCACCAACCAGATACAGCTGGGTATCTAAAGGCGATTTTCTGGGGAATCAGCTGTGCCCACCAGTCTAGAAATGCTTCCCATGGTGAGATGCTATGGCTTTCTTCTTCTTAAAGAAAGCTGCCACCAGACCTCAGAATTTCTTATTCTCTCCAGTGACAGCAGTATTGTTCAGAGCCTCGCCATATAAGAATGGGAGAGATAGTATTTATAAAGCCAAGAGAATAGGTGAAAAGGACTTTTCAGGCTGAGGAATGCCCTTTAAAGCTACTCTAGATTCTCCAGAAAAATGAGGCAGACATAAAAAGAGAATCTTACCATATCCTCATTGGGCTACATTTCCAAAGAGAAGTTGCAGGGACCAGAATTGTGCTGGAATTTACTTTCTTCATATTACCTGGAGAATTGGGAGGAAAATAGATGGTTTGGTTTATTGGAAGGCAAGCTGTCCAGCACAAACCAATCAAAATTCCCTGCATCCATTTCCATTTGGAACAATCTAATTGCTGTTGTCTTAACTGTGTTTTCCCTTTAAGCACTTTATGATTTCAATAGCTGTAAATAAAACTATAGCAGCATAATATACCATTACCTTCTGATTTTAACAAAATATTTCTTAAATTATATGATTCAATCATTCTCTTTGGCTTTTTGAAAATTCCCTAAATTTCTCTTAAGAAAAAATCTTGCAACTCATGAAAAAAATAAAATAATTTAAGGAAAAAAAGTCCTTGTTTAAATATGTAGAAACATGTCATTATCTATCCCCTGCAGTCTAGAGCCAGTAAAACCAAATCAAACCAAACCAAAACCAAAACAAAATAAAACCCCCAAACAAACAACAAAAAAGTGTTTTTTACAATAATTTTCACCAAAAGATATCCCATATTCTATGGTGCATTTTCAAAATCAGAATCATATTGACTACCCCTCTTTCTAAATTCTCTGAAGTACTTCAATTTTATAGGGTAGAGTAAAAATAAAACAACTGCTACTGCTCATTCTGTTTTTCTGTTAGAACCTAGTTGTTCACCAACAGCAGGGAATATGACTTAGGGCATCTGATTATGACCATGTGATACTTGGCAACTGAAATATTTTTCATCATAAAAGCAAATAGTAGAGGTAGTAGAGAGTAGGACCTATGGAGTGAATATTAGTACATGCTGACATGCTTTACCACCTCATCATTTTTCTGTCACTTTTCAAAGACTTCCAGCTATATTTCATGTTGATTTTTACTTTTGAGTCTTCAAATCACAGAAACATGCTGGCCATAAGGAGGATTTCTGTTTCCCTCTAAAGAGAAATTAATGAGGTCTGGAGAAAATTCATTGATTTAAGAGTAATCTCAAAATTTTGTGCTGAAAATTAAGTTAACACCGGCACAGTTTATCCATCACATGGAGTTTGTCAAGACCTGGACCCCCCATTTATGTTATTTGCTAGACATTTTGCTCAAAAATAATCTGCAAATGGTAGAAAAAGCACAAATAAAATTGCTTCAACAGGAAACTTCCATAGGAGAGAAGCTTGTTATTAAAAGAGGAAGCATCTCTGGAACACACAAAACCAATCTTTATGTCTTTAGCAGGTGTCCTAAAAACTCAAGGGAGATAGGTGAAGTTCCATAAATAAGTGCCTAAACGGGGAGTCCATTCAGTCTGCCTTCACAGACCATATTTTCCAGATTGTGATCTTTTTATCTCTCCCACACTGTCTTCAGTCAGTCTATGCCCTTCCTGGAAAGGCTTTCCAGAGCTGCTCCAGACTGCATGCTACCTGGATAAACCCATCCCAATAAAGTGGAGAGGTTATTTCCCTAAATAAAACAAGAGGTTTTTTTAAACATTGCAGAAATGTGCTTGTAGTGAAAGAACATCACCTTTTTAGCTTCATCTTGATCTTCTAATTCATGTTACCAACAGCTCTAATTAGGAAGAGGAGATGCCCAAGTTGTTCTCCAGTTCATGTTGTTGTATTCTTTGTTACCTAAGTGTAGAACTTCACATTTGTCCTTTTTGAATATCCTATGTTTTTTCAGCCCACTTTTGAATTTGCTAAGGTGACTTTGAATTCTGTCAGTGTCTTGGTAGTGCCTTTCTCACAACTTGGGGTCTTTTGCAAATGTCATGAACATCCATTAGCATCCAGTCAGTAGGGAAAATGCCTTGATGAAAAAGTCTCTTGATGATAAAAATATCAATACATCAAAGAACATCAATAAATCAAATTTAACAGAAAATTATTAATAATTATAGCACAATTCATAGTTACAATTATAGTAATTCATAATTCATAGTTACAATTATAGTAACTTCTGTCCTCCTTTTTCTCTACCCAGTTGTCACACCTTAATAGTTCCTCAGCTTGGGCTGAGTTGCTCTCCTTCCCTTACAAGAATATAATTTGAAGCACAGTACAGTTCATCATGTTCCAAATTCAATATCTTCAGTGCAGATATTTATTCATTTCATGCTGCCTTTATTGTTGGCAGAGAGCAGGTATTTTAATGCACAACTCCTTTGGTCAGTTCTGAATAACTTAAAATGATGTGGGTTACTTTCAAGATTCTTTTTTCTTCTATTTACTCTAAGAAGGAGAATAAAACTGAATCTGGACCTCTGGACTGTGAGTGTCTTTATATAGTTGTATGTATTTTTCCAACACTCTCACAAGTGTAACCAAAATCAGGTTACATCTATCACCTGCCTGATTTACAGAACATCTCACAAAAAATAACTCTTTGATTAAATTGATTGTATTTACTTAACAACAGAGATCTTCAAAACATATTAAAACAAAATTAGTAGACTCAAAACCACTTATAAAGTCAAAAATTATCTTAGAGATGTTTCTGTAAATATTTAGATAACAAAGGGTGTGACCATGTATTCAGGAATCTTACAGATATGTCTTGTTCCTTAAAAATAAATAGATTTTAAATTCTATTTAGCATGGCATATAGAATTAAATAGAAAATAATAAAGAAATCAAGTAAAATTTTCAAACTTAAGTATTACTTCTATCTTTCAGCAATGTAGAAACCAAAATCCTACACGAATATTTGTTTCTCCCGTGTTAGTCTCTCTCTTTTGACCTATTTGTTTCTTGCTACCAAAACATATTTTTTCCTTTATAGGGAAGAGGGCAGAGGGGTAAAGAGGAGTAAGGACTTAATCCTGTAATTAATCCATAACAGTTTTTTTTCCATAAAAAACAATATTAACCTTTCATGAGATATCTTGTATTTGTACTTCCAAAATAAAATATTTGTTGTTGACTAATAGAAAACTTTTACATGGTCAAAGTTCTGGGTCTACTTTAGCTACACCAGTTAATGTTTGAGAAAACTGTATATTACCCTAGTAATTTGATGACCTTAATGTACAAGAAGGATAAGGTTTCTATATGAAGTAAAATGATCTATTAAGTTCTATAATTCATCTGGTTAAAACTGACAAGATTTCAGGAAGTTTTACTTTTCACAGATTATTAGTATTAATATCATCATCAACAGCATAATTATCTTCATTATTATTGAAAATATCATCATTAGTTGTATCCATACAAGCAACAGGTAAACTTCATGTGGAAAAATGTAGCTCTGGAAACTATGAAGTCTTCACAAAAGAAAGGTTCTATAAATCTTTTAAAAAATCATTACAGTGAATAATACATAATTAATTGTACATAAAAAATGTGGTGATAAATAAGACATTGCACACATATTTCGTGTTGTAACTCACTTAGAGAAAGCTATATTTTATTTTTAGAGAGAGGAACATATCTAAAAAATGCTATGAAAACTTTATGTCTGTGAAATACAACATGCCACTAATTATAAATGCCTCCTAATATAAGAAATACTGAAAGCTTTTCTTTGTGTTTTAACAAGTTGTAATGGAATTTTTGAATCAATTCCTGCAGTCATAGGAAACGCTGTGAATTTTTTTTTCAGAGTGCTATTACCAGAAGCAATTGAGCTCCCTATAATTAGACCTCATATATTTTTTTACAGGTTTATGAACATACATTTCCATTGATTTGAATGAGAGTCCTACACAATGAACATCATTGAGATTGCTTAATTAAACTAATATTTTTTATTTTTGCAGAGTTTTTGAAATGGTATGTATTTTTCCTAATCCTACCATTTGTACCTTTTAGAATATGCCTAACAACAAAGAAAAATTTAAGAAACCTACATGAAAGACAGCAAAACAATCAAAGTAAAAAGATGCTAAATCACTGAAAATCAGATTCATTATATAGTTATGCTCTACGGGTAATGACATTTCTGTACTGGGGCAAAGCATCTCTTCTCTATTCATCACTCAGAAAAAAAAACCCACGGGCATTTAAAACCAGTTCAGTCTAGATATCCATTAGTTAGTTAAAACTGGGGGAGATTAATTCCACCATGGCTTTTCTGTGTCTAAATTCCCCTAAAAGAGGAGAAAATTCCATTTTCTACTGCCCCAATATTTGTACAGATGGGAAATGGACATGTCTCATCTCAGCATGACACATTTTCCTTCTGGAAGCAAAGAAGGACTTCAGGGATCTTCAGGGAGCTGAGGGTTCTCACTTCGTTTTCCGGAGGTAGAAATTAGTATCTGCTGGAATTCTCCATCTTTTCTTACTTCTCTGAGCTTCCACTAAGGGAGAAAAGACAGATTCATCTTTCTTATTCTCTCCACTAACTCTTCTGCTCTCAATACCCAACACTTCGGATTTCAGTACATAATCTCCTGCTTTATAAAAATTAAGTAAGATTTTGTTTAAAAAAAAAATCTATAAGATATTTTCCCCATTTCTGTCTCTTTCTGGTCTTGTGGGCTTGGGGTTTTTTGTTTAATTGCTTGGGGTTTTTTGTTAAGTTTGGTTTGGTTTGTATTGAGGTTTTTGTTTTGTTTTTGTTTTGGTTTTGTTTTGTTTTTGTTTTGTTTTTGTTTTGTTTGGTTTTGGTTTTGACTTTGGGGTTTTTTTTGTATTTAGAAACATAACATAGCAAGTACAGAAATTGTCACATACCCATCTTGTGAAGTAATTTTCAGGGTTTGAGCCTGCAGGAGTGCTGCCAGTCACCAGTGCCTCATGCTCTCCTAGGTGGATGCACACTCTGCACATGGGGAACCATTTGGGAGTGCAGCAGATGTTACTGAGAGGAGGAACCATGTGAGATGCATTTTGAAGAGTTACACCATCTCTGTGTTGTCAGCCTTGACTCCTGCAGCTGTCAAGAGAGTAAAAATTTGATAATGAAAGAACGGGATACTTGTTTCTGAACAGTATGATATTTTAAATATTTTGCATATCCATTAGTTTCAGAATTGCAAATATTTCCTGCACTTTATTCTTTTAATATTTTTTCTTGCATAATAATGTTGTTCAAGGCATTCACATATTACCAGGTATCAGTTGCCTACAAAACAAAAAGATCATTTCTCTTATGTTTTCCTCAACAAGTAACAGATTATTACTGCATCTGCAACTGACATGAGAGTGACAAAGCACCAAATGACTTCACTGCTTATCTTTTCTGACTGAAATTGGATTCATACCAAGCAGAACAGAGAATATAACCTGGCTCTGAAGTTCAATCCATCCATCCACATAGTCAAACAAGCACATGGTAAAAACCAATTATCTTCACTAATAATTCATTCCCAGAATCAAAATACCAAATTCTTGCAATAATCAGGGCAGTCTTCAGCACAGACACAAATAATGCTTGCATATGAGTGAGAATAATTGAGTGTATTTAATATAATGTATGGATTCACCTTTTTTCTGTAGAGAACTTGCAGCTTTTCCTGTCATCCATTTCTCATAGGAAAAAAGGACTTCCCTATGAGAAAGAGGACTTGTAAAAAGAAATTGTTTTAAGCCAATTGTTTAATTAATTTAAGCAATTGTTTAATTAAAAGAGGCAAAATATTTCATCAGAGGGTAACTCAAGTATATGAGAAAGGTGAGGTGCCAAATTATTCCTCCATGAATATTTCAGTTTTGGCTTGAGATTATGTGTGCAGAGCTGGATTTCCTCAAGAGAGCCATAAGCCCAGTTGAATACAACAGAGGTGACCAACCTGCTGCAGGCAGCTGTGTTTGGTGCCATGTTTGGTGCCATGTTTGGTCTGGACAATCTCCAGGATCCCTCCTACTTCAGCCATTCTATACTGTCTGTGGTACCATCATTTTGGACATTACAAAGGTCACTCATCTAAAATGACTCATGAAGAGCATCCTTTTTGGCCATAATACAACATGGCTGGAAGAACTGGAAGATATAAAATGCTACAGATTTGGAGCAGAATGGCTGGAAAGCTGCTGAGCAGAAAAGGATGTTGGACTGAACCAGCAGTGTGCCCAGGTGGCCAACAAGGCCAATGGCATCCTGGCCTGCATTAGAGATAATGTGGCCAGCAGCACCAGGGCAGTGATCATTTCCCTCTCCTTGGCACTGGTGAGGCTGCACATTGAATCCTGTGCTCAGTTTTGGGTCCCTCACCACAAGAAGGACATCGAGGTGCTGGAGCATGTTCAGAGAAGGACAATGGATCTGGTCAAGATTTTAGAGAACAAGTCCCATGTTGTGAAACTGAGGAAGATGGTCTGGAGAAAAGGAAGCTCAGAGGAAAATTACCACTCTCTAAAGAAAGGTAGCCAGGTGGGGATCAGCCTCTTCTCCCATGTAAAAAGTGATAGGACAAGAGGAAGCAGCCTCAAGTTGTGCCAGGGGAGATTTAAATTGGATCTTAATAAGAAATTTTTCACTGAAAGGGAGGTCAAGAATTGGAGCAGACTTAGGAAGTGATGGAATCACTATTCCTGGAAGCGTTCAATAAGCATGTAGATGTGGCACTTAGAGACACAGTTTAGGTGAAGACCTGGCAGTGCTGGGTCAATGATTGGACTCAATAGTTTCTAATGATTCTATGATTCTATATTTTGTGCTTTGCTTTGAAAGCAAAGTAAAAAGCAAATGCTTGGTAATGCTGACTTCTTATTTTTACTTGTTTAGACAGACAGATAGAAGACTACATCCAGAGTAATAAATTATTCCTTGTGAACAGAATTCTGGGAAGACCCTTGAGGATATGTCCTGGACTGTACATCTTTTCAATAGCAACCAAAATCTTGAATCTTCATTGCACCTAAAATAAGATTGGAATAATGTTCTCAAAATAAGAATATGATAAAAATCTTTACATCTTCAGAAAACACTCAAAGACACCATTTCGTTTGGCATTTGCACTTCAGCCCCAGGACTATCTTAGCAGGGGAGCAAGAGTCTGGTCTCGGTTTTGTCTAGTAAAATGCTATGAAGTAATAAAGAGCATTATAGCCAGGAAAGAGTAGCAAAACAAAAAAACACTGCTTTCTAAAGAGCTAACTCACATCATTCTCTTTAAAATTACCATTTGATGGATTTTTGGTTGTACCTTACAGACCATATTTTGAACAGCAGAAAAGTTTGAAAGGAAAGGAATTAAGAAAGTAATTCTATGATCAAGGTATCCTTTAGAATCACACAAAGATTAAATTATTATGCTCAGAATTAACCAGCTAATTTTATGAAAATTATTAAGAGCAGAAATTATCAATGTGGCAGAGTCCACAGTGAATTCTCACTGGCTGACTGCCTTTTGGGAAAAGTAATTCCTGGAATGTGTCACCATAACGCATCATCCAACAAAGACACATTTTACACAATTTGCACATTTTGTCCAAAGTGAATTAGCAAAATTACCTGGACAATGACAGCAAATGTTTCTTAATTTCACTATAGTATTAGCAGGGAAATGCTTATCTGTAACTAGCAGGAGACAACCACTGAAATTCATAGATTCTCTCTTCTATGATCCATTATGAAACTTGAGCAAGTGTCCAAGATATTTGTATAAATCATGTATCCACCTAGCAGCATCCTAAGACTTTAAACTAGTCACTTAACTAGACTAGTTAACTAGTCACTGTTTTCTCAGTATTTCCAAACACTCACTATTTGCCTTGTTCATCATCTTGGTTTAGCTTGTAAATTCTTTGTACCAAAGATAATCTTTCTGCTTACATTTTTTCTTTTCTTCTTTCTATAAATGGATAATTCCAAATCTTAAAGTGCTGCAATAATGTAAAACACAGTTAAATTCATCACAATAGAGACTAAATCAGAAAAAAAATCATTCCGTATCATTTGCTAGAAAGAAATTAGAAAGAAAATTAATAACCAGACTTGGTTCCATATCCATTTCCTTCTTTAAAAACATTTAATATATGCTTTCTGAATAGCACATTGATAGGCATTGGGATATTTGTATTGGATTTGCACAGCCATGTAGACAACATGCACTGCATTTCTCCCACTCAAACGCCAGCAAAGAAAATTGAGTGCATTAATAGTTCTCCTTTCCAGTTCTGACATTAAAATCTGTACTAGAAATATTAAGCAACACAGGATCAGAGGATGACAGAGTCAGAAAGAAAAACAAGAAAAAGGGTATCTTGTTAGTCTGCCCTAACCATCAGAACTATTTCTGTCCATTTATTTTGATTTGGTGTGTCCAAAGTGTACTATTAGACAGAGTTAGACTGAAGTGGTACAATTTCAGTATAATAAAGAAATTCTTGTTGGTTATTTAAATTATTTTTTAACAATGACAGGCAATAAAACCTAAAGTCTTCATTTCTTTTCTGTGTTGAAGACCAGTATAAATTATATGCCTCAATCTGGATTACCATAATTTCACCAGAATCTTGTGAGTTGCTCTGTCAAAAGGCTGTACATGATCCCTTTCATGACAACATTCTTTGAATGCAGCAAGCTTGGAGAGTGGCTTTAATTCAGTACATTCAATAATTGACTAAATCACTGGTTTTGTGCAGATTATTTTGGTTTGTGAAATTACTGGGAAAGGTAAATGCATTCATAACTGAAAGAGAGCTATCTAAAGTAAGGGGAAAAATAGTCAATAATAAAAGTAATATTGTTTTGTCTTGAGTGACAGCTTCGAGTTATCAAAATTAATTACATAATACCAATTCACTTCATAAATCATAAGGCTGACAAGAAAATCAGACCAATGGACATTGAATAAGTTCACCAGCACTAATTTCTAAATAAATTTGCTAAAAAATAAAATTTTAAAATTCCACGGATGGATAAATACTCTTATGGTTTCACTGTTTTCCTTTTTACTTTTCGAAAGACTTGGTGGATGTTTCGTATAACTATTCATGTAAGAAAAATGGTAGCAACAACTTTATGAACAATTCAATTTTTTTTTAAGACTACTTGGTGCCAACATCTCAATATTTTAAATACCATTTATAAAATACATTTAACCGCTTTTATTTACATGGTTAGTGAGTTTTTACATCAAAGGAGTAATATATTATTTCCTCATGTTGTTTGCTTCAAGTATATTGGAGGAGTATGGAATTTAAAGCAAAATTATATAAAGGACTTTGGAAAAGTCTCCAGTTCTGGTTGTGATAAACCAGAATGATTCAGAAGATACAGTATTTTACTACTTAGTCTACTTTCTAGTCTACTATTTTAGTCTTCGGATTCTGAGTTCAAGTGGTGAAAGTCAATCAGATGATATGCAGTTGTTAAATTTTGTTTCACTGGGAAAGTATATTTTAGTCAATACTCTGCAGGAAAAACTCATACTTCTATAGACATGATGGAATAAAAACTGTATCTTTCTTGATTACAAAGGTCAATGAAATATCAAAAATTATGCTTGATCCTCCACAGCCTTGTATATTTTTTAGCTTTCTACATTATTCTGATATTCTGATTCAGTAGCACATTTCAGTTTAAATAAGTACAAATAACTCCACCTGATCAAAGGCTGATCAAAATCAAGGTCTTTTTATGCACAGAGTGCTGAAAAACCATTTGTGAGGAATCTCTGCAGTGAGATCAAATTCAGTTCATCTTTATAATGTCAGAGGAATGACAGTGTGTGTTGTTAAATTTAGGTAGGCATTAAAGTTAGGTAGGAACTACAGGCAGAAAAATTCTCATTATGAAACAATGCACATGCAGACATACACATTTTAAGAAACCAGTAGCTGTAGCAAAGGAAAAATAAAAAAGTTAAATATTTCTGAGTGTGCTACCCAATGCTTAAGAAACTTATTTCACTTTTCTTATCAGTGTTACTTTAAGCCACTGTTGTTTGCCTTTAGGGGATATTACCAGGAGTAGCCAGAACTTTCTGTTTTAGCAGCAGTGCTGGTATTTGACAAGCATCCTCAAGAGACAACATACAGTGCCAACTCTTCTGTGAGACAGGCATAATTTTACTAATTTTAAGAATAGAGACACCTTAAACATCATAACTAGCTAATACATCAATTTCTTTCTGCTTAGACTTGATTAGGTCTTATAGCTGCTGTAGCTGACAAATTGTTGGTAGTCCTGGGTTTCAGAACTCAAGTTCAGTTATAAACCATGAGTCAACCAGAAAAGTCTTTAACCTTAGGCCTTTTTGTTCCTAGTTACATATTCTAATTTTATGGGTATTAAACAGATATACATCTATAAACTAGATATAAATCTATAACTAGTTTTCTAAAGTAATTGGTATGGTCATGTCCCCTGTATAAAATTAGATTAATTCTAGATTGGGTTCACGCTCTTTCTACTTTTATTTCATCTCCTGCTTTGTGGCTTTTTCTCTACATCTTATTCCACAAAGTCTGAAATTATTCCTTATATTTGGATGGTACAAAAGTTATGTCTTCTCTTCTGTGTTGCAATAATATCTTGTTTTTTCTTGTTTTTTTTTTTCTCCATTCTGAAGTATCAAAGATTAAGTACCTCACAGAGTTCCTAATGAGAGATTCATAACAAAAGAAACCCCATTGAATTCAGTAAAGGGAAGACACTTAAAGTCAGGGCAGATCTGATCACTGGTGGTTATGAAAGTAGTCAAGAGTAGTAGGAGGTTTACCAAGCCAGCCTCAGTGGGTGTATGGATAACTGTGTGCATAGAAGTCTCCAAGTACTGTATGACTCAGCCTGCTCTTCCTGTTGCCTACTTCATCTTGATCATTATTTTATTCTCCCCAAAACTCAGTGTTTCTGTTCAAAGAGGCTTCTCTCACCTTAGTGGTCCTTCAAGGCCTGTTTTCAGGCAGGAACACAAAAAGCATTGACTGATAATTTGCCTGCAGCCTTCCTAGAGGAGACCTGAAAACCTTACTTGTGGCACAGCTCTTCCTTTCCTAAGCCCATTGATCAGGACATATGAACATTTGGGGCACCTGAGCCATGTATCCCACTCCCCACTACTGCTAATCCCTCTCCAGACATGCTGTAAGCAGAAGCAGCAGAGAGGATGCTACAGGAGATATCTGCTCCTGTTGTGGAGCTCCCACATTTGGTGTGGGTATTTCTCTCACCAATTTTTACCTTTCCAAAAGTTTGTTCTGGCTTCTCTCCAAAACGCAGGATCCTCTTTACCAAGGGCTTTAAAGCTTACTATTTTTTTTCTCAATCATTCTTTTTCCAAAGCCTTAAAAAATAACTCCTGTAAAACATGTTCTCACATGCAACCCAGTCCCTCGGTCTGAATTCCCATGACTTCTCTGGCCCTATTTGCAGACCTGTCCAAATATCTTCATATGTTTTTTAGCTGGTTTCAAAGTTTCAAGATTTGATGTAGGTGAAGAAAATATATTAATTGTTTCAAATTCTGCAGTTTCAGTATGCCAAAGATCTGAAAAAATGATTCTTTCATGTCACTAATGATTTTTTTATCTTCCTCTCTCTTTACTGTAGCTGCTTCCAACGAAAACCTAGACTAAATGCAAGAAAAAAGGCATTTTTTTTGAGCAAGAGAGAACCATTAACCTGGAACAAGAGTACAGGCAAAAGAAAGAAGTGAGACCACTTCAAAATAAGATTCATATCCATTGCTATGAAGAATAGATACATTGCCTTTGAAAGATATTTCTTTCTAGTCAGTTCTGTCAGCATTTCATCTTGTTTTCTCCTTATACCTACATAATTCCTCTTCTTTAAAGTGCAGTGTATACCCACGCTCTGCTGTAGTTGCAACACAATTTCCCATTTTAATTTTTTTGTTAAAAGAAGGTTTCATTTTTCCCAAATGTTCCTTTTTGATGGAAACTTGTTCATGCTCATCAAACATCAGAGCAGATTCAATAAAAAAGGAAAATGAAGAAACAAATTAATATAAAACACCTCCACATAGGGTATAAAGTCATGTTAAAATTCCATCTCTTAAACTGAATTCTTTATTATGGGGTTTTCTCTCTTTTAACTTATTCAGAATTCCAGAGCCCTGAAAAATAGTTGTCTTGCTTTCTTAGTGGGTGATTTGAGAAGTGTGATATATTGGTGTTTTCATTTGTTTGTGGCTCTCACATAACTGAATATTTTTTTGAAATTTAAATTTTTGGAAATTATCAATTATAATTGATTTATGATAACTATATAACTGTGGGTTGGTCTGGAGAGTTCCTTGAAATGTTACATTATAAGGGGATTTTATCAGTGCTTCTAACATATTTTGAACAAAACATTATTGGAAATGTCAGCTTTGCTGGGGGAAGAGACAGATGAGAACATCATATTATCTAGACTGGCCTTCTATACACCACAGGTCAGTAAGTTTCACACAAATATTTCATAATATCCAAAGATTTATTTAAGTCAGATGTCTCAGTTCTCAAATTGCTGTAGATAGTGGTAATGGCAGACCTAAGCACAATGAATGCCTCAGGCTTCTTCATGGTTATGGTGAGATGATCCCAGTAGGCAAATCATGTCTGACACAGCATGTTTCTTCCTTCTCTCCTTCTTCACAAAATGCTTACCAAACCTGAGAGAAAATTCTCATTTATGCAACACTCAGTGTTAGTCTGGGTAAGTGAACTGTGCATCACAGAGATTCTCTGTTAGAGAATTGACCCACACTACTCATTATCCACTTTGATTTTATATATAAATAAAAAAAAAAAACAACCCAGCAATTGCTTATTTTTGTCCACTACTTTGACAGGTAAAATACTGACTGTGCTGGAAGCCCTGAGACTGGAGATAGAGATTGCCCTGGATGCTGCACATGAAGGGAGGGAGCCATAAAGTGTGATGGGCAGATCCATCAGTACCTGTGTGGTGGCTGAGGCTTAGAGGCTCTACAGAGACTTCAGAGTCTCTGGAAAGATTAAGCCTGTGTTGATGTTTGCCATACCATTCTCTGGCATGGCATTCAACTGGCATGAAGCAGCCTTGTCTGCACTATGAGACCCTCTGACCTTCTGAAATGGGGTGACTGGATCCAGCGCATCTTTTGGGAAAGGTCTTCAGTTGTGCTTGGTCTGGAAGTACACCCAGGGTTTTTCAGGGATGGCCTTGACTGACAACAAGCAGAGTCAGTGACTGGTCTGAAAGTTTGGCTGTGCAAATCAGTGACTGATAAGGGTCAGGAATATTTCCAAGACTTGTTTGATGTGTCTATGTAAGCTCAATCTCAGGGACTGGAAAGGATGACAGTGTGAAGGAAATTCCCTAGGTAGCAGTTTGCTGCCATGTGGGAGCTTCTGTGTAACTCCCTGGAGGCAAGGACATGCACTGTGTTCTGGGATGAAGATGTTTAATGGTATTTTCCATGGCATGAAGTTTATTAACTTTAATTTTCATTTTACCTTCCTCACTTTGAGCTTTTGCTATGTGAAAAGTGTACTGTTGCTCAGGTAATATAATTTAGCTATTTGTAGTTAAAGGCCTTTAGACTGTCTCTAGAAACAATGGTAGGAGAGGCAGATTCACATCAAAACCCTGGCCAGTTAGTCTCACTCTATCAGTTGAGAAAGACATGGACTAACAGTCACTAGAAGTGCCACAGACCACATATATACAGGAGAAAATAAGATTCTTCCTTATTCTAGACAGAATAGAGTTGCATCCCAAAAGGTTAGATTTAAAAGTATTTGCCTAAAAATGAAGTTACCTGTTCTTTTCCAGCAACATAACTTATTTTTAGAGACAAAGGGCTGCAGGATGATATTGAAGATTTTTGCACTGGGTTAATCTGGGATTTAACTTCTACAGCCTTTCTCTTTTGGAAAAAAAATTAGGAGAAATTAGGCAGGACTTACAGTCAAACAGAATAGTTTGTGATAGATGAACCAATCCCAACCCCATGTTCCCTTTCTTGCACTAAAACTAGAGCTTTACAAATGGCCAAATCATCTCCATTTGAGGCACAGCACTTTGGAGCTTTTTTTTTTTTTTTTGAAAAATAATGGGCTGTGCACTTCTGAATTGCTTTGTGCCACAGCTTCATGTGACTCTGAAAAGAGAAACCCATGATTTAAAAATTGTTTGGCATATCACTTTTTTGAGTCCTAAAACCTAGCTGGGAAACATAGTGAATTGATTGGGCTACTTTTCCTGGCAGGACAGGCTTTGATTAGGCTGGCTTTTAGTCAACTTGAAATGTTTGGGAAAATAAGTCTTAAAATGCTCTAAAACACTTTTTCTTGCATTTCAGGTAGATTTTTTTTTTTCCTAATGTAAGTGGCAAGGAATGAGAAATGTCTTCTGAAAATAGATTAAAATTTGCGAGACCAGAGCTTAAGAGCATGTCAAACTCAGAGATGTGAATAAAAGTGTACCACATACTCTCATCTCAGGTTCACATCTCTCCTAAACAGACAATGGAGGCTGGCATACAGAGGCATTTCAACAATCCATCTGCTCTCAGAGCAAATGGTCAAATTCCTGCTACAAAGGGCAAAAAGATCAAATTAAATTTTCTTTCTTTAATGTTTTGAGTACTCAAAAGTCAGTTCTTAGTTTATGAGAAATGCTAAGAAGGAAGCTTATCTTAGCAGGGTTTTGGTTTCACACCATTGCTGACAGACAGCTAGTTCCCTTTGTCTCTTCCAAAAATTAATACCACCATTCTTCCACAAAATGAAGAACGATCTTGCTTCTGGCCAGTGTGATTTGTTTTTCTGCCAGGAAAAGGCCTTGTGTACTTTAAACCCAAACTGTGCTGCTGTGTGTAACAGTTCAAAGATTGAATGTCTGCTGTGCTGAGCATTTCTGTGTCTTCAGTCTCCCAGGGCTTCCTATTTCTATCATCCTTGCCACTTGTCCCATCTGTCATTGCAGACATAACTTCAAGAGAAAAAAAAAGAAATACTCAGGTTGTTTTCTGAAAGCACCTCAAGTTTTTCCTTGGTAAGGTTCAAAATGCTTCTCTGACAGAGCTACAGCAGCCAAGGAGCCTTGGGTCCATCTGCAATTCAAAGATTTCTAGGCAGCATCCGAGAGATGCACTGCAACCACATACCCCAGTGTTATGGTTTAGGAATGGCATTCCCCTATTTAACATTCCCACTGAATCAATGCACTGCTTCTTTCTCTCTCCTCATCCCCACCCAGCAGCTGGATGGAGAAGAGAATTGGAGGTGCAAAAGGTAAGGATCACAGGCTGAGATAAGCACAATTTACTGGAAACAGCAATGAGATAAGAAAATGAACAGTAACAGCTAAAATATCAATTCCAAAGTGTACAAGATATGCAAACAATTCACTTGTGATTGCTCAGAACCCACTTACCCAGCCACAAGTATTCCATTCTCCCTGAAGGAGAGTGACTTCCCTGTGCCCTTGGCAATGACCTGAGCTGGTATAGAATGAGCTCCAGGGCCTGGACAGGAGCTCCTGGCTTCTGCAAAAATTAACCCTGCCCTGGCTGGGACCAGGACACCCAGCACATCAGAAACTCCAGTTATTTTCTGCTCCCACTTCAACAGGGAAAGTTTTAAACTCCAGGGATTCCTTCACATAGATCTTCTGGTAGAAACCAGTGTAAATATGGCACAATCTTATGTATAGTGTAGTTCTGCTTGGATGCATTTGTATTTCATATTAATTCCATAAGCTACTTTCATCATTCATGTCAGTGCTAGTCAGAGAGCAGGAATGAGGTTTGTATTTCTACTAACCTCACCAAACTTTCATCCATCAAGGAATAGAATATGTACTAGGAAATAACTCAGAATAATATTTATTAATCAGAAAATAATAAATATCATCTCAATGTCAATGAAGTGATGAGAGACAATCAAAGACAAATTTTCTGTGCATCTGAAAGAGTTAGAACTGGAACACCCAGTTGGACTGATTTTGTTTACTGCAACATATTTTAATTATGATTTACAGTTGCATAGGAATTCTGATCCACTGGAAAAAGAGCAGTTTTTCAAGATAAAAGCATGAAATAAAAAAAAAATATTTGAAAATTTACTATGATAGGAAGGAATTTTCAGTCTACTTATAAAGGAATAGAAATAATCAGGGAATAATATAGAATATTTGTGTATAAGGTTTGTTTGGGACTTGTACTTTTAGAGCATCTCTTGAGTCATGTTACTTTCTTAGCATTAACTGAGCAATAAAGACATAAAGCAGGTGGTGGTGTGGTCCTTTATTAATTCTATTTTTTTAAATTAAAATAAAAATACTTCCTCCTAGATCTATACCAGTATCTTAGGATCTTAGGATCTTGTGGGCCTATAAGTAAGGATTTTTTCAGTCAGATTTTTATTTTCAAGGTTAAAAACTATTTCCAGGCTTGTTCTACACACCACTTACTACTAAAATCCTTTAATAGCTATTTATTCTGTGATTTAGTTTTACAATTGTGGAAAATGAATACCTGTTCATAATTTTTCTTTGTGTTAGTGCAAAATGAAAATATTATAAATATTGCTGCCAAATCTCTACAATTGTCAAAGAGGGAACTGTCCAAATTCACCTGAAGCTAATACAAGTCTTCCTCTTAACTTGATCAAGAAATGGTCTGAGCACTGACAGAGTAAATTAATTTGGCTGATTTCAGACTTAGGTTGACTTATCCTTCTTTGTACCTGATGTGATAATGCAGTGATAACCAGTATTAACACCATGGTGCTGCAGGTTTAGGAGACATGCTTTATCATCAGGGCTTGCCACTGCAGAGTGTAGGCCCTCTCACTGATCATATGCAGGTGATAGCATTGAAAGAGATCTGTCCTTTCCTTTCTCCCCTCTGCACTAACACTACACAAAGTCTGCTACCTGTTGAGTCCTGCAGAGCTGCTACAGTTCCCAAAGAGAAATTAAATTTGTATGCAAAACCTCTTTTCTATGCAGTAGTTTCTATAGCTAATTAAACCATTAAATAAAACCATATAAAATGTCAGTGCCCACTGAAGTTGCACGCAAACAAATCTCATTCTGCTTAGGCCATGACTTCTACAAAGTGGGTTGTATCTCAGCCTGTGAAACCATGCATCCCTGGAACAGGACACTGCCATTACCAGCAGCAGGCCACAAGCTTTGTAATGAATTTCCAAGATCTCAGGACTGAGGCTTGAGAGCCATGCTCAGTTCAGACTTTTCTTCACCTGTTGCAGCTTTGTCATACTTGTTTTAGCCAGGACAATAACTTCTGTAATTGACATGATGTATATGTCTAATTTATTTTGGTTTTATCATCTTTGTGTGTCACAATCACAGTTTTACATAGGTAGCAGCAAGCAGCAATTTTTGTAAGTAGAATGAGATATTTATGACTCTGACTTAATGATGTAATGTAGAGAAATGTCGCTGTCGAGGCAGTCACAACACAAAGCAGAGACTACAAGTTGTTTCAGTTGGCAACACTTTATTATTGAACATGGTTGACTTTTATACACTTTCTAATTGTTTATGCTTCTTCTATCTTTACTATTGGCTACAATAAGTCAACATAATACTATTGGTGAGAAGTTATAGTGACTTCAACTAAATTTCTGAAAATACTTAGTGCATCTGCAAGGTTCTTTTATCTTTCTTATCCTTCTTCTCTCAGTCTTCTTGGTTACAGCCTTGGAGAGAGCTCCTTATCAGCTTCTTCTTACTTCTCAGCTTCTTCTCGCTCCTTTAGCTTACAGGCCCACTGTTAGCCCCTTCCACAGAGAAATACATGTCTGACATACCAGCAGGGTTGTTGAGTAATGAAGCCACAGGATGTGGCACAGACATGGAAGATGTGTTAGATGATGGAAATCCCATACCTATAAATATATCACTGATACTCTGTTAAAAAAATAATAATAAAGGTAGAGTTGTACAAAACTAGTTTCACAAAGAGAAAAAAGAAGTAGATCTAGCATGTATAAAATGCATCATATATAGAGCATTCAGCTATACACAGAGAGCAGATTAAACAAGAAATAAAAAAGACTTAAAAGTGATAGTAAACACATAAAGATGAATCTAGGAAGATTAAAGAAAAGTAAAAGTAAAATATTAGAAAAGTAAAGAAACTATCAGAATGAATATTACATTCCTCCCGAAAATTACTCCAGCAACTTGAGTGTGTATAAAAACTCTAGCTGTATTATTATTGGGTTTTCTACTATTCAGAATCTGGACTATTATTTACTAGATCCTAAAGATTTCCACTACAGTAGTGTTACTATAGTAGCAGTACATTATAGACTTTGGGTATACACATGTGTATTTCTACTTTGCCTATAAGCAATATTTTGAGTTTAATACATGCTCACATCAATAACAAAAGGCAGTGATTTCAGTGGGGTTTGGGACCTTGAGCAGTAGATCAATTTCATTCTACCTCAGCCTTTAAATCCTATTAAGTTACGGGTCAATGTATGTCAGCCCAAACTTTCTTTCGATGTTGTCTAAAACCTGGAAGGCCTTTTTTCCTTGTGGCAGCACTTCTGTAGCAGCTTTTAGTGGCTTCTGCCCCCAAAGCCAGTCCCTGTTCTCTTGAGAACCAGTGTCATTTCCCTGCTAGTATGGTACACCTTAAAGCATGCTGAGCTCAAACCTTGACAATTCAGCAGAAATCCTGTGTGCTTCTGGAATGGCACACATGCTCCCAAGCATCCAGCAGAAAATTACAGGCTGATGCCTCATGTACATATAAAACTAAATCTTTATTGGTATTAGGTATGGGCAGTGAGTCTCATAGGATATTAGGAACTGCTTCTCAAAAATAGTTTTTCTACATGATAAGTATCAGTTCTTACTTCTCTAATTTATTTTATTTCTACTTTACTACTTTCCATAATATAATACATTTCTGGTTTATGGTAAGGTTTCAGAGTGTGGCTAATTTAACATTGTTTTTAACCTTAATTTTTCAAGAAGATGGCAAAAGTCTAGTCTAGAGCTACGTATCAAATCTGATTGTTTATGAACCATCTGTTTTATTGAAATAGGAAGCCCAGAGAATGACATCACAAAATCTAATATTTCCTTTCTTCTTTATTTCCCCAGTGGAAGAAATATCTTTTTCCACTTCAATTAGTTTCCAGTCTCCCTTCTGCAATACAATCAAGATGTTTCATGCTGGCCAAATTATTAGTGACAACTGACTGGCATATGGAGAGATGTATCTAAAATCTGATTTAACACACTTATTGAATCCTAAACACAGAGCAGTCTGACTTTCAACCTACCAGTCCAAATTTATTCTTGATACTATGGGAAATTCCAGTGTTTTCTCAACTACTGTTGACAGGATATTCTAAAATCTATTTTTTTCTGGCTTCTGAATACTTCCCCTAGATGATTGTTCCATTGCCTATTATGATACTTGCTCTACCAAGGAGTAAGTCAGTAAAAGTTTCAGTTCTTGTCAGCCAACCCTGAGCAGTTTCCTAGTTAGTGAGCCCAGGTCTTTGGGTCACATTGCAATATAGGTTTTTATTGTATTACAAACTATCTGGGTAGGTATTCTGGTGGTTCTTGCAAAAATTTGTCCTGAGTATATGGCAATATGACACTGAAGACAAGTCATGCTAAGATAAGGACAGTGCAGGTCAGGTGATGACATTTAAATATCAAATAATTTTTTATATGTTAAATTATGTGCAAATTAATGGAGAGTGAGCTTTACATTTCTATTTCTGAGACTTTTAGCTAGGAAAATTTACTGGCTAAGTTACATCCTATAATAATACAGAATCACAGAATCACTTAGTTTGGAAAAGACTTCTGAGATCATCCTTTGATTTGAACCTTGAGCATGGCACTAAGTGCTACATCAATTTTTTTTCTGAACACCTCCAGGGATGGTGACTTCACCACCCTCCTGGGCATCTTAATCCAATGCCTGAAAACCCTTTTATTGAAGAAATTCCTTCTGATGTCTAGGCTGAACCTCTCCTAGCACAGTGTGAGGCCATTTCCTCTTGTTCTGTCACTAGTTGCCTGGGAGAAGAGGCTGACTCTCACCTGGCTACAGACTCCTTCCAGGTAGTTGTAGAGAGTGATAAGGTCTCCCATGAGCCTCCTTTACTCCAGGTCAAGCAACTCCAACTCCCTTGGCTGCTCCCTGTAGGACTCACTCTCTAGAACCTTCACCAGCTCTGTTGCCCTTCTCTGGACTTGTTCCAGCACCTTGATGTCCTTCTTGGAGTGAGGGGCCCAAAACTGGAGACAGCACTTGAGGTGTGACCTCAAGAGTGCCAAGTACAGGGGGACAATCCCTGCCCTGGTCCTGCTGGCCACACCATTGCTGAGCCAGGCCAGGATGCCATCGGCCTTCTTGGCCACCTGGGCACAGCTGGCTCATGCTCAGCTGCTGCTGACCAGCACCCCCAGGTCCTTTTTGGCTGGGCGACTTTCCTGATTTCAATTTTTATTGCCTTCGATGACAGCATTCAGGAGCAGAAAAACTCCTGCCCCAAACAAGAAGTCAGTCATAGGCTGTATCTCATTATTGTCAACAGCAAAATGGATGCCTGTAGAAAGTGTAAGATTGAAGACCAGTAGGAAGCAAAGCTTTCTGCTCTGGGAAATGTTGGCTAGTCTCTAATAATTATTTTTTGTACCTTTTCTCTAGCATTAACTCAGGGTTCTTTTGACATTGTCACTTAACTTTATGCCCTGACCTGCCCGTCCTTAGCAGAACAATTATTTTAGTGCTATTACTGTTTAATTTCAGTTAGACTGATTTTTATCATTTACAGTATTTTCTAGTGTACTTGATGGTTTCAATAATTTCATTGTCAGCTTACTCAGCAGGATCTTCTCTCTTTCAAAGACGATTTATTTGTAATATTCTTAAATATTAACTGTAATTGTTTTCTTTCTCTGTCTACATCCTTTTAATCAGTTACATATGCATTGAAAAGTATAGATCTCTTTGACGTTCTTATAACATCTTTTTATTGATAAACTTGACCTTTCAATGTTCCTTCCCATCATTTCATAAATTATGACTCTACCAAAATTATGATGTTCTCCTACAGTATCTTGATTAGTTCAATATTCTCTGATGAAAGAAGCTACCAAAAACATATTTAGAACTAAAAATACTATTTATCTGTTGAAACACCTTTACAAGAAAGGAGCCATCTCTCATATGCTGTTTTCCTTCATCAGGTAAGGATCCTTTTGGCTACATATCAATACTGACAATATTCTTGCTTTAATAATTACTCATCTAGCAATCAGCTAGAAATTGCTTCAGGAAAGGCTTTCAGTCTGTATTATAAAGCCAGATAAAATGCAAAAAATCACAGTGAGTGCTTCTGGTGTGGCAGCTTTTGAATTGAGAGAAGTGATATGTGTGATGAAGTCAGGAGTTACTCTGTATGAGGGAAGTCATTTGTACATCCAGAATGAATCCAAAGTGATCATGAAGCTCAATTTAACAATTCCTATGAATGTGGTGATATTTCTAAGAGTTCAGACAAAAGTTGAGCCTCTCATTTTTTGCATTTACCATATATGAATGGAAAAGAGAAGAGTATTTTTCAGTTGTGTTCATTACTTTAAGTGATGTCTTTGTATAATTCAGACATTTTTCCATCTCTTTTATTTTTTAATAATCATTGAAACACAAAAAAATTAATTTACTGTGATAAAACTAGATTCCTCTTCAATGTAATTTTTCTGCTTGCTTTATTCTTTATTATGCACTGTAAGTCACAGAAGTGCGTGCTGCAAGAAAATCTAAATTTTTTTTGCACAGAACAATTCATTTAGCCCAATATGCCACAGACAAGAAAACAACTCAAGGACACAGTAAATGGGAGAGAAAAAATGACTAGGATAAAAGCAGCTAAAACAAGAATTTTAATTCAATGGAGGCCACTTGAAATGGAAGGATATGCATTATACTAATAGTATTATTTTCTACATATTTCCTGGAAAACGTAGCTAAGATACTAAAAGCTTTGCATTTTCCTTCTGTACAATAAACAGTGGATTGCATATGGTCCAGAGCAGGTAAAGACCCCGAGCTTAGAATTTTCAAGGTGCAATCCTGCAGATATCTGTGCCAGAGAGTAAACCAACTCATGCAGTCCATTGTTGGAAGTTATTTCCTCACAAAATACAGAAGGAATATCAGATATGAAAGTGAGATTTATTTTTGGATATATTATAGATACAAATGGAGGATTGGAAACAGGGGACAATTATCTGGAAGCAAACTGGAGGTTATTCCAGTAAGCTTTTAACATAGTTCCCTTAGTAACATAGCATATAGTTAGAAATTAGGAGAATATTTCCAAGTCCCATTCTATAATCTATTTCAGGAAACTTAATTTCCTGAAAAGCTGAGGTACAAAATTATTATTCTTAGAAAAGTTGTGTGGTGCATGATTTTCTAATGGCCTTGAGTTAGATTTTCTAATGGCCTTAGTATATGAGCAGGTTTCAAAGGCATCTTTTCTCTGCGTGCACATATATATGTGCACACTCATGGAAACACATACACCCATGGTACCATGGAAGACTTCTTGTTTTGCCTACCCAGCTGTAAACTGAAGGCCTTCCTCTCTTAACCCTTCTCAAGTAATTTGCCTCAAGATTTCCTTTGAACAGGATCCTGTAAGAATAGGATGGACTCACAGAATTGTTGGTCAAAGAGTGTGCTGGTGAATATTCAACTTTGTTCAAGATAAAGATGAGTTGATTTCTAAGACATGAGTCCTTCTAGGCACTTACATGAGGCCTTTTCTAAAGGCAAATACTGGCAATAGTTTTCTTCTGCTGCCTCTTACACTGACAGTAAATAAGGAAAGAATCTAACATTACATTAACCCTTTAGTAAGCCCTTTGAGAAATAAATTTCAGTAATATCTCACTCTCTATTCACACCTTTCACATCCACCTCACAAAGACATTAGAGAGAAATTCTAAAGATAGTTTTACTTTTCATAATGTTTTAAACAGATTTATTGGGAAAAGTATCCTCAGTCCCACAGAACCATGCAGCTGCTCTTTAGTCTTTGCTGCCCAGAACCTTGCTTCAGAGGGAAATTAAATCACAGATGCTAAGGAGTAAGTAGATTACTGAGTTGCCTTTATGATGTCTACTGAAGATTATTAAAAATTATCTAAGGCATACTCTGATTTTCCTCAATATTGCCTTAACCCAGTAAATCATTTTATGTGCAGTTGCCCTGGATTCTCAGCAAACAGAAACTACATTTAAACAGACATTTTTATTTTATATTTCACATAGGTGTCTTCATTTGACAATAAGAAATTAATGTCATCAAGGTATACTTTTACTAACAAAGAAAAAAAAGTTAGTATTTCACTCGAATTCCTTATGTAATCATCCATTTTAATATAGCAGAACATTCATTATTCTTTGGAGAGTGTTCTCCCAATGCTTATGATAACTCATTGGATACAACATTTATCTATTCATAATAAAAATGATTCTAGGTCAAAACCAAATTAAATTAAAGAGAAATTATGTCAAAAGAATTTTTTTTCAGGCAATTTTAAACCATTATTTTAATTTTTGCTTTTAAAGATTTCCACTACAATTAAATACGAATAAAGCATAATTAGTTTACATTTAAATAAAATACTTTGAGTTGAAATAGAAGACAGATGGGTTAGAAAGATGAAGCCCTGTCAAAATATTGATGTGAAAAGTATGCAAGGGTTTTTTTTTTCTCTTTATAAGAACTGTTCTCATAAAGTGATATTTTCTGATGAAATTGATGTTTTCCCCTGAAAAGAGGATCCTGCTAGGTCTAATTTCTTTTGAAATTACTTCTGCTGTATAAATCTGTGGTCCAACTTCAATGAAATTATCTTTTTATTGTCTCTCACAAACCAGAGGACAGATGGTATTATTATCATCCCTGCAGAGACAAGTTTCAAACATTGCAACATCTTTATTAAAAATAGCAATTAATTTCTCCATAAAATTTTCCAAGATCCTGTTAAAGAATTATTACTCTGAGCTAAAAAATTAAAAAATGTATGCAGAATATGATTTAAATATAAAAACATTTTATTGTTTTCCTTATAAGCTTGTAGAGAAAGATGATATAATGGTATTCTGTAAGATGGAATCAAGTACCATAAAAATGTTAAAATATCAGTGACCAAGCATAGAAGTGTTCACAGGATATATCACCAGGAAAATGAAAGGTGAGAAATGCTCAAATTGACTTATATTTATGTCAAGCAGCCAAAGCTTGTAAACAGAGGTTAATGAAGACTTTAATTTCATCTTTTTTACAATTACCAAACAATCAGGGCACATTTAAAATGTTATAAACTTGACTGAATGTTAGAAACATAGCTGTCATTTTTGTCATATGTATTCTGTTCTGGGCTGAATGTACTTTTGGATTTGGACTTGCCTATTGGCATAATAAGTCCTGGGAAGAATTTGCTACCATTAAAAAAGCAGCAGTTGCTCTCTGTGCTTTGCTGCAGAGCAGCTACCACAAGAGAGACCCCTGCATTTCTGAAGAGCAATCATCTGTCCCTCTTATGCTCAATACTAGCCAGGCTGGTTGATGAGCTTAATGTGGGCTATTATGGTTACCATGTGCATGTGTCCTGCTAAATATTGGCTCCAGATGTGCTTAAAAAGCAGCTACAAACAGCTTTTGGCTATGCACAAACTCCCCAGGTCTTTTATCAGCAGGTATTATTCTTATGCAGCAGTCCTCTATTTCCTATCAAAACTTCTTTTGAAGATTGATGTTGTTTCTCTGTCTAGTCCTGGTTTTATAATTGTGTTGGGGTCATGTAACTCCCACTTTCACTTCAGATTTAACAGAAGGGGAAAACATCTGTTAAGAGCAGGTTCACACTATTATGTGGATGACAAAGGCTGCAAGAAGAAAATGCAGAAGGTAAATAAGTAGAAACATGTCTGACAGCTGAATTTAGGCAGGCTGGCATGTTCAGTGTGCTCAGTGACACACAGAGATTCTGGGAGGGATTAGCAGGTGCATCTTCATCAAGCAGAAATTCAGGGCTTGATGAAGAAAAATCTCTGGTTTTCTTTATTGTAAAAAACATCCTACTCTTTTCCATGAGCAACCAGCCATGGGAGGCATGACAAACCCCATATCCTTCACATCAGTCTGATTCTTTTCCCCAGTATCCCGACAGTTTTCCCAGTTTTATGAAAGATCCACTCTACTTTGGGGACTGCAGCCCCAGGAATCATATGAAAATGATTGGGCATTAATTTTCATTCTCTAATAAACTTGTGAATTAGGGAGTAACAGGACACATTAAGGGATTTCTACATTCTTTACATCATTGGGATTGAACAATTTAGACCATGTTTGATCAATGCATAGCAACAGCATTATAGTCAGTTCATGTTTTCTTTGGTTTTTTTTCATATCACAGTGGAGGCTCTGTGTCTTTATTGAGCATAACATTGAGGAAATGCTAATATTTATTCTTTCAGGCCTTCTCCAGTGTACTCTAGCTTTCTCTGCTGCCTAAGACATATTGTCTTATTTCAAACTGAAATGTAGGCTGCTCCAAACACAGAGGTGCTGCACCAGAAGGACTTCCTTCTACTAAAAATTGCTTATAAATATTGTCTTCATGGCATTTAAATATAAAAGAACATGTAATCTGATAAACCAGCTCACATGATGTGTTTGGAAATACAAATTTCACTGTCTGTGCCAACTCTCTGGGGAGAGGTAGATTAAGGCCATTGGCTAATTAACTTTGCTCTCTGCATCCTCCTTCCTTTAGCCAAGGATAAAACATAGCTGATTTGAAACTGACATAGGAAATGCTGCAGAAGCTCTGCTCTCAAGAGGCACTGGACAGTTTGGGTAAGGATAAGCAGGGGCTTATGCACAGATATGGGGGAGTGGACACAAGCAGTCTGTCACCAACTGGCTCCTTGTCATGGGGCTATTCCACTGCACTAATGAAAGGTGGCTGTCAGAGACTCCAGAGAACCAGCACCATGAGCTGTGTGAAGGGTCTTGCTCTGCATTCAGATGTTGAATGTTGCTTATCTAGACCCAAGCTATTATTACACTCCAAAAGACACCCTTGTATCTTACCAGTGCTCTGGGAGTGAGTGGTGGTGAACCAGCTGCTGGTGGTGTGGGATATAACAATTTAGTAAGAAGCTACAACTTGGCCAGAAATTATAGCTCAGTATGAGTGAATGAGCTCCACGGTCTGTCTTGCTAGTTCATGCCTTTAGGCCCCTTCTGCCTAGAACTGCCTGTAAATATTTATTTTAGCTTAAAATATTTATGGCGATGCTGACCTGCAGACCTTGATGTAGTTTCACATGAATAAGCACAGATAATTACCGGGCTGATTGCTCAGTAAACCTGCTATCCGAATATCTGGACGGAAGGGCCTCTGTTTTGTTTAGGTAGTATGGATAACCATAAGATTTCAGTGTTTGCTACTGTTTTAAAGTACTGAAATTCACTTTACTTACTTGGCTAATGGGCCTGAACCTTAATATTGGAACATCTAATAGAAGAAACTTTAATTACATATGGAACAGCTATAATTTTTTGCTTAAATACACATTTAATCAGATGAAAATAGCATTGTATAGAGGCTGCTGAAATGTGTCCCCTATTATGATGCATTAAAATGAGGAAAAACTTCAGCTGGAGTGTCCAAGTGAGTGACTGCTTCCAGGCCCAAGGTAGAAAACTGAAAAGTGTATTGTTGATACCTAAAACTTAGTCTAAAAAGACTTGATGACTTTTCTGAGTTTTTGTCAAATAAGTATGGTACCAGGAAGAGAATCTGAAAATTACGTGTAGGTTTTGAGATGGAAGAGACAGAGCAGTAACTTTTGATTTGGTATAAAGTGACAGTATGTTTTACAAATGGTATTCCAGCTGAAGTTTCAGCCAATTAACATTGCAGTTCATTAAAAAGATTGATTATTTTTGGAGTGGAAGAAGACTGCCAAGTACCAGTTTCAAACTACCTTTAATAGCCTCATATCTGTAACAGATGTTAGTTGTCAATTCTCCTGGGAAATGCAAAAAAAAAATTCAGCACAACAAATGGCCCTTCACAAAGTGTACTCTCCAGCTTCTGGAAATCAATACTGTGGAAAGTTTTTAATTGAGAATTTTGATTTGTTTTGTCAATTAGAGCTGATGCCTGTGCCTCACTTAAAAAAAATAGTACTTCCATGTAAGACTTAGATAAGGCAAAAAAAAAATCTTTTTTTTCAGGTTGCTATAACATTCAGCTCTAAAACTTGGAAAATACAGAGAAGGGCAGACCAGAGATTATTTAGAAGAGCAGTTTACACTGGAAGACTATAATTTATGTTATTATTCTACAATGTATCCCAGAAGACCCAATAATGAACCAATGGGTGTGGAATGATACAAGGCATTTACACTGTATTCTTCTCAGATGTGGGATTTATACTAGCAGTCTTAGAAATTAAATAATGATCAGATGTTCTGCTCAAGTTGCATAGGAAGAACAAATGAAGGACTAAATGAAAAGCATCCATTTGGAGATCTCTGAATGATACATTTTGCTCATTATTACAAGTAAAATTATTATTATTTCTTGTTATTTTCCCAGAGGACCAAATGCACAAAAGGAAGGAGGGTTAAAAGCAGACTCCTCAAACACTAGCTATTAGTCAAAACATCCTGAATAAATGAAAGCAGGGGGATGTGGGGAGGACTGACAAAACAGCGAGGTGCAACACTAAAGAGGAAGAAGGGAAAAAACAGCAATGGAAGGACGAGGCTTTAAGGCATCAGCAGCAGTGAGAGACCCCAGTGTGCAAGAGGAGCAGATCCCCAGGCTGGTGAGGCAGCCCCAGGGGGGAACTGCAGAGCTGCTGAACAACTCCTGCCAATGCAGTGATGAACAGACCTAATGGGGAGCCTGAAAAGACATTTATTTCAGCCCATGTCATCTATCTGATTTTGAAGTATAAATTTTGAGATGCGGTTTTCATTTCTGTGGTTGAATGATTGTCCTCTGCATTATCAAGTCCCTGGATTTCCAGGCTCTCTGGTGCTTTAGTGACTTGGATTAAAACATCCCCATGAGGGTCCTGACTTGCAGCTACTGTAGGGGTCCCTGCAAGGCTCTCCTGGGAGCCTGGGGCTAATATTGCTTTTACTAAAGCTGTCTGAAGGCAGGCAGGCTGCATGCTCTGGGAAGGATTAGGCACCCCCAGCACTGCTCTTCCTGGCTCTGTAAAGCTCTTCAGTGTTACCCAGCAAATCAATCCAAATACAAACACAAATGAGAACTTGAGCTTTTCCACTTTTACTTATTTTCAGTTTTATCTGACTGAGATTAATTACTGAATTTTTTTAAAGTATGGAAACATTTACACCTTTAGAAGTGTTTAATGTCCAAGAGTTGTTTTATTTTTTTCCTTTCTCCAACTCTACCACAATTTCCATGCAGGTGGAAAATCCCCCAAAATCTTGCCTCACAAAATTCAGAATTATTTTTAGGTCTCTGAAAGCCACTGAAGCATAAAACCCGTGGCTCAACCTTCTTAATTGTTACACTATGCACTTTGACATTTTAAAATATTTTATTTGTATTTACAAATTGTTTTCTTTATAATATTTCCAAAGTTATTTTGCTTACATTGGATCTTACATTACAACTTATTTCCTTCATTCTCTTATTTAATATTCAGTGTATTGTTTTAGAGAGAAAAAATATTTTTACATTTATAAATGCTTATAGAAAATAATTTATACATTAATGAACATGTAGTTTTGGCATTATTTAATTATATTACTTGTCTCTTTTCCTTGCTTTCTATTATTTCCCTTCTTCTCTCTTTGTACTGTAATTTCTTGCCCGTTTCACCTCCAGTACTCCTTTTTTCTTCCCTGCCTTAGTTATTTCCAGTTCTTCATCCTTTTTTTTTTGCTTAACAGCGCAGAACTCCAACTATTTCATTAATGAAGAAAATGGTTGGACTGTTGTGAAGTTCATTATGGACAAGTAGATTTGAAAATACCTCATACTCTGCTTTTATGAATTTATGAAGTTTAGATTTTATAAGGTTATAGATCAGATATCTGCTCCAACATTTCTGGAGACACAGACTGGGAGACATCCTGTTCTCTGAACAAGATTGTGTCATTTTCCAGAACACTTTCACGTGTAAACAATGGGCTGCTTGCATAGCAAGGTAAATGGTGTTTCTGCACACCAGAGCCATAAGCTCTCACCCCTGAAAGTGAAATGCAGTGAAATCATCCACTCAGCCACAGCCTTTGCTGGGACACAGGAAATCTTCATCCAGATTCTATATTTTTACATTTGTCTGCTTACCTTCCAGCATGTTCCTGCTCAAAAAGAGATGCTGATGAGTTCAGGATGAGCTGTAGTGCATGCAGCAGACACCAAGACCAGTTGGCCACAAGAAGTTGTTTCATCAGGCTGTATATAACTTGTGAAACGCATTAGTGTTGATCACCACCCTTCATCATTTCTTCAGTGCTGTATCTGGAAAGAGAATGGTGAAGTGATTAATTTTAAAACAATTAGCTGATAAGTGTTTTGGGCTGATTAATTGTGAAAAATAGTCCTGGAAAATGCAAACAAAGCTAATGATTTGTTACAGTAATTTTGCTATTTCAATCTGGTATTTTTTGAGCAACCAATACAGTGGAATAAGTGTCAAGGCTTATAGTCCTCTTTACAGTTATGGCTATTCTAATCCTTTTTTGGCCTTTTGCCTAAAAAACTAAATGAAAAAACAGGCACATTATAAATATTTGAGAGGAAAAATTCTTTTTAATAGTGAGTCAGCAAAGGGACAGTAATCTTGGACAAAGAATTTGTATTAAACAAGGATTTCCTTCCAGCCTCCAGCTCTCCACTGTTCTAGCCAAGGTTGTGAAATGTGAACACACATATGTAAGGGTGCATAAAAAAATGATTGGGTTGACTATATTCTGTACCTTTCAGTGAACAAGTCACACTGAAAGGTACAAAATACCTGAATGAAACTTTATTTATGTTCATAATAAACAATAGTAAAACACCATATTCTCAAATTCTATGGATAGAAAAGTACAAAGTGCAACAGCTTTTTTCTTTTGTCTTCCTTTGCTTTGTTTCCTAGATGAGTGAGAAATAAACAGTTAGAGACTCTTTTATAGGGTGGTGACTACTTCAGAAGTTCTGAAGAAAATTCCTTTTTCAGTCCTTTACAAACCACTTCTTTGGACATGACATCTCAAAATTATTTGTTCAATAAAACCACAACACCAATGTTTGTAGGAGACTTAAGAGACTCCAATCTCTAGCTGATAAATAAAATCAACTTCTAATATCTCCTGTATAACTTATATGGTTATAAACCCCATAAAAACACAATAAGTACATCACTCTTTACTACTGCAAAATACAACTCCAAACAAATTATTTATATTACTAAACAGGATATTTATGGAAATCTCTGAACTGCAGTTGACCAGACATTGTTCCTTAAATTTAACTCCATTTTTAAAAAAAACTAATTTATGCCTCAGTTATATTAAAAAAAAGAATAAAATTTTATCAGCAAGCTTTCATTGTGATAAACTTACATTTAGAGAGAACTTAGATGTTTGGAGGTACACAGAAATTTAAATTTAAAATGTAAATGGAATGTTGACCAAATATTTTAATGAAGGATTTGATTCAAGTGAATATTAAACAAAAACTCAGTCACTCGATATTTGATCTGTGAAGTTTAGAAAATTTGGAGAATGGAGGATCAATATTGATAAATTTGAACATTTTAAACCATAAGAATCTGTTTGAAGGTGGAAATGATGACCAGATTTTCTAATAAAACAGGGAATTGCCTCACCTATGAAAGGATGGGTTTTGCCCTTACAAAACAATCACTAAAAGGCTGTTGATTTTATAATTCCAGGGAAGATAGGGAAACCCTCATAAAATGATATAGACTTCTATAATTATATGGATTATTACATTTCCTATCAGTTCAACTACAGCAGTACTGATTTAAGAATGCCATCTACTTGCTCTGAGTTATAAAAATAAGTCATTTTTCAGCCTTAGCTTGAAAAATAAGATAAGGAGGCAACTGCCTAAGGCAGTAAGCTGGGAACAAGGACCTGCACACCAGCCTTGAAAAGAGGACATTGGCTCTTCCAGACTGAACTATCACACTCAGTTTCTACCCACATTACTGTGGTTGTTGCAGCTGTGGGAAGGATTGATATGTGCAGGACCTACCCTATGGAGGGGAAAGAAGTGACTCTTCTCTGCAGAAGTCAATGGCTTCACTTGTATTACCATTTTTTTGGTAAATCACTTCATTAAGTGAGTCATAGAGGGCATTAACTGCATTTTTTTTGGTGAGACCAAATGGTAAGCTTTGTTCCAAGAGCACAACTAATGCTATCCAATTGTTTATGCACAGTTAGTCCATGATATATGACTAGAGTCAAAATAGGGGATGGAAGCCCAAATATAGAAGAAAAAAAAAGGAATACAACATAAAATCAGAGTTCTAACTCTGTTTGCTCCACACTCTTCCTTACACTTGCCAATGCATACATAGCCATAGATCAAAAAATGTTGGACTTGAAGTTGACTCAGAACTCTGAAGATGCTCTCTTGTTTCTCCACTCAGAAAGCCATTCTTTCACATTCTTTTAGGTGATTAATAATGGCTTTCTCCTCACAGTCATTACTTTCTGCTAGATGAAATTGGGATGCTGTTGGCCATTTACTTTGATTCATATACCAAAGATGTCTATTTTGTAAGCTTTGTGCACATTATACTGAAAATAAAAAGTTCTAGCTTGGGAGAAAGACAGAAAGAACAGTAACTTGCTTTTGATCCTTCCTTAGATATGACAAAGGTGTAATCTCTTAACCATGGCACTTCCTTTTGTTCTGATGTGCCAATGAAAAAATATGCTTCAGATGATGAAAGGATTAGTTTCAAGGGGTATTTTTGTTGTCCATGAAGTACATATTTCAAAGTGAAGAATGGATGATTCATCTTACTGGGGATCCAAAGAATACTGCAACTCTAGTATTTTATTTTACCTCCACAAGCAGTCAGCTTTGTTGACTCTTTTTAATGTTGATGTTCTGCACATCTCTAGGCTTCCCATACATACAAGAAAGTGCTTGTTTAAAGCATAATACCTGCAGAAGCCTGAAAAATGAATGTTATGATTATCTCTCTTGAGGAACCTTCTTGTGGAAGTTTTGATTTGCCTGAACAGCTTTGTAAGCCATCATCTTTATGGCTTTATAAATAGAATTCTTTCATGGTCTCCAGCTTTCTGAAGGAGACCTGGTCCCTGGATTAAAAAATCATGGCAAGTCAATCCTACTTAGAGTAGACACTCAGTTTTCTTAACTGAAGTCAAATTAGTTACTCTTGCACCACTCCTTGATGTTCTTTCCTTTGCTGCCTTAAGGCCCAATGATACAAAACCATCCACCTGCCAGCAAAGACACTGTCAAAACATGGGCAGGGCCATTCAGTCAAGGAGTCTGTTTACATGCATAATGAAGCAAAATGGTATCTCTGCTGAAGCTCTCAGAACTAAGGCATCCACTGTGAGATGCTCGATTGAACTAAGTCACCAGCATCCTCTCATACATTTCCTCTTTGGGTGTTAGCAGTCTGGATGCTGCAAAACAGATTAATTACTGCAGTCAAGACAACATCTTGACAGTCACACTCCTTTTAGACCTTAAAAATCAGGACAGGAGAGGCAGGAAAATAATGCCAAAGCACTATTGTAATTAAGGCTTTCAATATTTCACCAAACAGTTGTTTTGCTTAGATTCAGGCAACAGGAAAAAGCAAAGACTAAGCCAAACACAGATATTTCCACCACTATCTCCTGCACAAGATAGTAATTATTTTGAAGCAAGTTGCAGTCTCAAACCTGACAAGTATTCCACAAATCTACAAGCTGACATGAAGTAAACTCTCAACTCTTCATAGTCACTTTCGTTTGCAAACCACCAGTACTACTTCCTGCTCAATACACACCAACATCTCTACTACTTAAGTGTTTTTACTTTTTATCTGTTATCATCACTTCTGCAATCACCTTCATAGCAAATAAAATCTTGTGCTTTCACCTTGTTTAACACAGCTTGAGCTCTTCCATTACCGTAGTTACTGACATGTTCCCTTAGCCTCTGAAAGGTCTCTATTTTAAACCAACATTAAACACAGTTCAGGTTTTACAGCATAGACTCAACGGTGGCAAAAAAGTCCAACTGTGACAATTGAAATTCTCATTTGCCTCACTTTTGGTGTCTCTACCTTGGCCTTGCACAAGCTTTCCTTGCTTTGACCTGTGTTCAGAATAGACATGTTTTTAAAAAGTTATCTTCAAAGATTGCCCAGGGTTCTTTCCATTGCCTGCTTAGATCTCTTTGTTTGTTACTCTTTAAAATCTTCAAAATCTTTGTTACTCTTTGTAAAGCTTTAAAAAATAATCTTCAAAAAATCCAAAAATGAAGTTACCTGAACTGATTTCCGTTAGAAGCCTCTGACTTTATGCTGGAGTCATTTTCTCAGTGCAACAAAGAACTAACGTGTCTACTGCAATTAGTAGTGACAACCTAATTCATCCTGGCTGAGGGTGCTTTTTCATTCTTTCATGAATATTTCATATGGGAAGTAAAAAACATCTGGGAAAGTTTACCTTAGAAGTACTGCATTACCAGGCTTCAAAATGACTGAGAATCTCTAATGTTTCATGGCAACCACGATTTTTTTTTCCTATTAACAATTTTTGTTTCTTTTTTTTTTTTTTTGCAATTGCTCAATAGCAGGATAAGACTTCACATATTTAGAATACCAAAATAACATTTTAATTTACAACAGCTAAAATTAAATGAATGTCACAACTTGAAAAATAAAAGTGCTTAAGATAGCCTGCAATTAGTGCAACTTTCCATATTATCTCAATCTAACACTGAAATCAAGTACATTTTGCAGCACTTGATATTTTATTTTTCTACCTATTTCTTTTGAAAGTTATAAATTTTTAAAATTCAATTAAAAATACTGAATGCAAGTCTATGTTCATAAACATGTTTTATTAGAAAAGAATAGCTAATCCTTATAAAAGAAAAAGAAGTAGCTGGGGAAATTTGTATACCATACAACACAACATAGCAAAACTGATTTAGCACAATGAAACAGGCATTGCCTGAGTGCAATCAATATAATAAGTCTCCTAAATTTTTTTTGCATAAATTATGATGAATATTTAAAAGCTAATGATGTGATGATCCCAACTGGGACACTATCATACATGGAAGAGTAAGTGATGAACAAAAAAGTTTATCTGAGTACCCCCAGTCCTGTGCCGTGCTGTGCTGCACTTCCAGCGTGGCCCTCATGCCTGTGCTGGGCTGCACTAAACCCTTGGCTGAAGGATCACACCAGCTGGCTTATTGCCAGAGGCTGCTCCTGCTGGGTACCAGCAATTGCAGCACCTTCCTGTTCCTGGCTTTATCCAGAAGTGCAGCAAAATATTACGCGAGCATCCTTTCTCTTAGACAGCAGAAATCATGAATGCAGTTATTCTCATTCAAGGAATTCCTATAGCAAAGGGGGTCACTCTTCCCATGGACAGTGTGTACACAGCATGCATCAGAGGTCTATTGAAAGCTGCACAACTAAGGATTTTTAACATTTAAAGGGATGTAAGATTATCTGTATTCTTCTTTTCTTCTTTACGGTGTTACCTCTAACACATAATATTTTAAATGATACTTTATAGCACTTAAGTGACTTTTTTTACTGGGATCATAAAAGACCTAAATGTCCTTGTGCAAAACTACTTAAAATTACTATTTGAAAACAGCAGGACTATATAGACTGTAAATGGAAATCTGAGTTTCTCATAACAGCTCTATTTCCCTTTTCTTTATTCATTGAAAGTACAAGTGCAACTATTTGAGTAAAGGATTGATGCCCAGCATGTGTACAGCTACTGCTGGACTTCTGATTGGCTCTGAAATATAATTTCCTTGCTCTCTCCCCAAGAGCATTTTCAAGAGGCATTGAGAAAATTATCTTAGACAACCTGCTCATTCCAGTTTTAAGAACAATTTTTGATGCACTCAAACACATGCAAATGACATACAAAAATATCCTTTGTGAATCATAAACATTCCAGATATTTAATCCAAAATCCTCCATAGCAATTACACATAGCCATTATGGGACAAAAATACTGTCCTTAGGGCCCCTCAGTGTTTGTACCATACATCAAATTGACAATACCAATAGTAAAATTCTTCAAGTACTTGATTAAATGACTGTAAGATTAAGAGTTGGAACTTGTATTGATCTTTTTCTTCCTTCGGCTGTTGCCTATATGCATACCCATTATGAGAACTGTCCAAATAATTACGTTTGCTAAAGAGTAAATATACCCTGCCTCTTACTGCATATGTAATATACTCCAAATTAATACATGAACTTACAGCCTTCCAATTCTGTATCACTTGCAAATTTGCTGTGAATACTCTCTGTCCCCTCACCAGGACATTAGCAAAGATGCTAACCAGTATTGGTTCCAGAGTTAAGCCTTGCAGCACACCAGTAGCTCCTTGTCTCCAGCTGGACTTTGTGCCACTTATCACAATCATCTGAGTGCAACTGCACATTTTAGTCTATCTCATTCTCAACTTGGTCAATGTTTTGTTAGTTTGTCTTTGAGGATGTTATGGGAGACAAAAAGCCTTGCTAAAGCCAGTATAAGGAGTACTCCCCATCCTCACATCTATCAAGATAGTCATCTTATCATAGAAGGTTTTCAGGTTGGTTATGTTGCTTTCCTCTTCATCAATCTATGCTGACTATGCCCATTTACTTTCCTAATTTTCATGTATTTACAAATGTTTTCCAGGCTTATTTGCTTCATAACCTTCCTGAGGGTCAAGGTAAAATTGACTGCCTTGTGATTTTCCCAGATCCTCCATCTTTTCCTTTGTGAAGACAAAAGTGTCTTTTTGAGAACTTTTTTCCCGTTCTCAGGTGTCTCCACTGATCATCATGATCTTTCAAACATAAGAACAGATAAATAAAGACTCATGAACTTTTAGCCTCTTGTTACAATGAAGCATTGGAAGTCCTATTGGCTGAGAGCTCACATCTTGAGCAATTGAAGAAGTTCTTTAAGCCTCAGTAAAGATTCATGATGTAGTATGGTCAAATATCAGCAGAACATAGTTTATCAGCAAACCTGAAAAACTGAATGAAAGCAACTGAATATGAGAAAATTGTTGTGAGGATTATAGCTTTCAAATATTTAATTACAGTAGTTTTCATGAAGAAAAAAGCTCTGCAATGACAGCCAAATATAAATGGATACAGGACCGCTGAAGAGCATATCTGGGTATCACTGATCCAACAACAAGGTCAAAAACAGTTTTAAGGGTCAAGTCTGAGTTTGCTTCAGAAAAATTTGTACAATAACTGCCTCTTCAATGATGAACTCAAGGCAGGCCTGTGTCCCTCCACAGCTGTATTTGGTTTACTTGGCAAGATTTTTGTACCAGGGCAGGTGTAGAGGTGGCTTCACTGAGAAGCTGCTAGAAGCTTCCCCTATGTCTGATGCAGCCAATGTCAGCTGGCTCCAGCACAGACAACTATCAAGAACTGAGTGTGTCAAGCTAAAGCACTTAGCTGAGAGAGCAAATAGAAGTGCTGGGTCCAGGGCTTTTATGAATTTTATCGATTACAAATTTTATGCAGAGCATATATATCTATGGCAATGATCACAGAGATGACCCTCTTAACCTGGAAAGTCACACTCATTTTGTTATTGCTCCTTTCTCTTACTCAGTGATCTTCAGAAATCTTCCCCACATGAAAAATATTTCAACAGGGAGGACGGCTTGTTTTATTGCTTTGTTTTGTTTGGGTGTCTTTTGTTCCTGAAAAAGATGCCTCCATTTTCATCTGAACATCCACAATTTTCAATTTTTTTTTTACTTTAGGTGAAATTTAAATAGAGTTAGCAAAGAGGTTCTCCACACACCTTGTCCTTGGAGAGCTCCTAAGAAAATTCTTAGCCTACAAAAAGACCTTCATTATGTCAATGGTGTTATGATTTACAAACCTGAGGGAAAAGTGGAGGATGACAACTTGATTAATGTCCCTTCTCTCCAGTCATGTTGCTTGAAACCTGAAGAGATAATAAATAAGGAAATATCCTATATGCATGACACTATTTGCTTTCAGCCTAAGGGATAGGATTAGCAATTTTTCCTGTACTAAAGTCCTCTAAATTTTGGAGGAAAGGCTAATGGAAAGGGAAGAAATTAAGAACTGCACAAGGGGACAGAAAATTGCTATTAACAGAATCAGCTATTTATGCTGCCTGGGTTTATAAAATCCATAAATCCTTGTTTCCAGAAGCTTCAAATGCAATGTCCCTGTTGGGATGATGCAGGAAAAAGTTATTTATGTTGACTACTACTGCTGTCATTTCCATAACAGTCACAGTTAGAGAGGCACCATTATCTCTATTAAGATATTCAGTCTTGAAGAACCAGAATTCTAAGGGAGTGATTCAATTGCCCAGACACAGGCATTTATTTTTATTTCAGATGACCTGGCTATCGAAGAAAACCATGAGGGCAGTTGTAAACAGATGCTACATAAAACACCTAGGGAAAGGCTGCTGGAGGCTCGATAGGACACGCTTGAATTTCTAAAATAATATCTGATTCTTTTGTTTAGGCAGATAATCAATCCTTTTCCATTTTTCACCATGTTTTTTTAAACATTTTTCAGCACCTCTGGAAAATGTGCTCCTTATCTTGACTTAGATTGCATTTTTTGTCCAGTTATCAAAAGTGATGAGAATCAAGAAATAGTACTTTTCATGTGTTTTTATATGCAAACATAATTCTCTGTCTATCCACATTTTCCATTTAACACCTTTTGGACAATTCCAGCTGATTTGACAGATGAACAGTAGCTTCAAAGGTATAAACAAGCTACAAATGTCATGAAAATAGGCTGGATGAATGACCCTATTAGTGCCCTGGGAAGAAAAAGAGCATGGTATGAATTTTATTATAGACATTGAAGAGCCATATAAGAGAGAGCTAGTATGAGCACTCCAGCAGCATGAAAACTTCATGTGGCATTAGCAGCTCCATAAACAGCAGTAATTCTGACCATAGGAAGCCAGGCTTCATCAGTTCCACTGCTCACAGAACAATCATACTTATTATCACAATTCCACAATCATTTACATTAGCGTGGGACACCCAAGAAGTTAAACGTTGTATAACAAGCAACAAATACAATTTAAAAAGAAGTAAGAGAGAGAGCTAAACCAAATGCAAAACCAAAGGTTGTTAGGGGCAGAGAAAGATTAAAGGTTTTATTCTTATACATTCAAGGCAGAAAACTGAAATAATAATATATAAAAATATTGTGAGAAATATATAGCAACACATTTGTATCTCAAATAAAAGAAACTTTCACAAGTACTCATAAATATCTGATGAATTAAGTATGTTGGCACTTCCAAGTAAATTCCATACAAATGAAAATGAATTGATCCTTTAGTATTTCTGCTGGGTTTTTAAAATTTTTGTTTGTTTGCCTGTGTTATACTAATATAAGCTATCCATGTCCTTGTATATTTTAGGAAGCACTTGCATATTGTCTTTGCTCAGCACAGGAAACAGACAGCTGCTTGCAGATCTAGGAAATAAACAAACATTTGTTTAGAGATTAATTGCTAACAGAACCACAGAAGTTAG
Organism: Agelaius phoeniceus; assembly: GCF_051311805.1. Classification (NCBI taxonomy): domain Eukaryota; kingdom Metazoa; phylum Chordata; class Aves; order Passeriformes; family Icteridae; genus Agelaius; species Agelaius phoeniceus. Next base: position 60,652,795 of record NC_135267.1, read on the forward strand.
GAGATGGCAAAATTAGACTGTCTGTGAAATTTTCTTTTTCTCTCTGTGCATTACGGTGCCATTTTTAATGGAATGCTTTAGCTTTTCATTTCATTCCAGTGGAAACCATCTTGCCCACCAACTAGCATTGACTTTGTTTCAGATATCTCTGTAACTGTAATTTCTTTTGCATCAGCACAGGGATTTTATCACAACTACTTAGCATGTCTGATTAGCAATTTAATGGGATTTAGTTGACCCTAAATGAAAGGACAGACAGCTCTAATGCCTAGAAGGCTGTCAGATTTATGTAAGCCTTCTTACTAAATGTGTTGCCTCAAGTATCACAGAAACCATTTCCTGAATTTTGAGCTAAAATGGATACAGACTTCTGCTTACACTGGAATTTAAGGAGGTGACAGACAGAAGGCTTTAATTGGATTGTTCCACCAGTAAGGTGTAAAGTTTGTATAGTAGAAGTCATAGTATACAACATAAAGATTTCCTCAGGCTTGAAGACTTAGAACTGTCCTACATGTAACAGTTCCTCTTTATTGCAGTGATGTAGGATCAGATATAATTAAGGGAACACACTGACTTAGTATGGATAAAGGAATTATATGGCAATGTACACTCTAATTGAGAACAAGCTTTTGCAAAGTGCAGCAATAGGATGACGCATAGAGGGAAAGGAATGCAGTGAGCAGAAGTAATGATGTGATCATTATATTTGATCTTTACCCCATTTTGCCACTCTATTTAAGGCATGGAGGAGAAGACATGCTGAAAAACTCACATCTTTCTGATGTATTGTCAGATTAGTCATCCATGTGCTAGTCTTACTAATAGAGACTCATCAAAGTAATTCAAAAGAAATTGTGAATGTTTCAAAAGCCATAGGGTACTCAAAGGTACCCCACATGGATTTATTCATTCTTGGAATGAATGGGGTGATGAACTTAAGTCTCCTGATGCCCAGAAAAATACCATGAAAATACAATTCCATTTCTAAAAATTTATTATTTCGAGCTGATAGAAATTTCATCTGAATGCTTACTCATGTATAAATAAATGCAGTAAAATTACCTACATACCATTAAATTACCTGTACATTAGAATCGAAGGACACCATTCATCATCCTAACATCAATACAGAGCATAGTACATGTCAAAATAGAGGACAAAATACTGATATCTTGGAAAGTTCTCATCAAAGCTTTCAGAGAGATGTGACTTATTTTAAAGAGTTCTAGGCAGTAAAGAATGAAGCCTGATTCCTCCTAAGCAACATGACATATGAGCCCATTGAATTCTCATTTAACTGGCCAGGAATTGAAAGTAACCTGGACAAAAAGTATCCTTGGGTGATCTGGTGAAAATATTGGCTAAAGACTCAGAAGTAAACAGTCATGCTGAGTGTTCCTCAGGAAGGGCTAAGCCCTCCTGACATTTCATTTACAGGGTCTTTGCATATCACTGCTGAACTGATCAGGTGAACAAAGAAATTTTTGTCTTCAACTGAAGTAGCTGGATTATCTGAATTATCTGTTTCTGAAAGCATGATCAGAAGCTTAATTGTTCTACCCTGTCATGATAAACCCAGCAGTGAGTTCTTGTAATTAGTCTGACTGACATGTAGGCATAGCTTGCCTACTCTCTTCATCATCTCTTGAAAAGAAATGGTTATATCTCTTGTGGTTACCTTGACAATCCACAATTTAAGATATCTTTTATGCAAGTTTAACTCAAAGGTGCATGCTGTACATTGCAATCCATTGGCTCCCATAGTCTGGTGGCATAAATTAGACTGTCAGTTAGGTAGAGTAGGCAATACATATGCAAAACACTATGGAAATGTTCTTACCATTCAGATGTAGAAGTTATATTAATATGCACGCATTTCTCTCATGGTTTTAGACTCCTGCTGTCCCTGTGCTCTCATTTGCAACAACAACCAGTCTCATCAAATCTCACATAATTAAACTGAACAGAATGGCAAGAGTAATTGTTCATATGTTGCCCATGTGTAATGAGTCACCATAAACTAAAGGATGTGTTAATAAGTTTGCACAGCTGGCATTTCGGGTTGGATTCTGGCTAAATAAGGACAGCTTAGCAAAACATTACAAGCATTATGATGTTTCAAGCCACAAAATACCCTCAATTAGGAAGAAGATTTTTCCACTGCAATATTTATCTTCCCTTGAATTTTTTGCATCAGCAGCTGAGAATTTAAACACTCAGAAGTCTACACTACTGATGGAATGTGAAACAGGCTCTTCTTCACAAACTTTTAATAATAATATATATTTGCCTAGTATTTCTCATGAGGAAACTGAATATTCCCCCAGTACTGGCTGGGCTCCTCTGAAACCTAACACACTTCATGCACATAGCTATTAGTAGATGGATTTTGGTCAGGTTTATTGATCTGAGAAAAAACTTAATCACTGCTTTGCTCTAGCTGCTACAGTTACTTAAACAATATTTTATTTTACATAGTAAGTTAACAAGAATGTGGCAGGAACGATAAAAAAATAAAAGCATTTTCTTATATTGAGATCTTAAATTTATTGTGAAAATCAGCATTGCAAACTCTTTGTGTACTGAAGAAATGCTGTTTGGAGGAGAGAAGTAAATAAAGACAGTAAAACAGATTATTTGGGAGCATATTTTCTGAATTTTAGACTAAATACTCTGATGACCTTCATTTCCTACTTGAAAAAAATACATCTTGAATGGTAACATGGGCATCAGAGGGCACAAAGCTACAGATAGTCCTGAAGAAAGGGTACTTTTCAGGAAGACACATTCTACTTATTAAATGACATGAAGCACTTTCCCAGGTGAGTGTCACAGCTGACAGAAATCAGCTGGAAGTGTACTGTTGGGATTTAATAGACAGCAATTTTTGGCAGTTCAGGGTATCTACTGCCTTCTAGTAAAAGCCCATCTGATTAAAGGTGACTTTACAGAATGATTTTAGAAAGTGTTTCAGTCATGACCTGTTGGACATTAATGAAGTAACTCGTCAGCACCCATAATGTGCAACTCAACAACTGAAATGTCATTCAACAAAAAGCTGAGCCAGTAACTCCTGAGTCTGCAGCCACTAAGTAAAAATTTGTGGCAGTGTGTATAAGTGCAAATGCTGTGGAAAAAATGTTCAGAAAATAGTATGACACAAGGCAAATCTTTTGTTATTACAGTGTTTGGGTGAAGAATGGGAAATGATGGATACAAAAGGCAGCTAGCTGTCTCCAGTGACACTGCTGCTCAGCTGGGAGGTTGTTAAAAGGCTTAATCCAATAGGAAGAATGAGGCTAAGCTTCAATTTAATTCAGAAAAGGAGCAGAATTTATAAGGAAATGGACAGTGAATACCCAGTTTCTGAAATGGAAGACACTGCAGGTAATAAATGGCTCACATATAGCTGCAGGATGAACCAAGCATCACACAGAAGTGTGAAGAAAGAAAGACTAGACTGGTGGGGAAAGGGATGTTTCCATATTCTGACTCCTAGTGATCACTCATGTGCTGAAGAAAAATATATCCAGCCATGTAATGCTGCAAGCAAACATTTTGAAGTATCCTTGGGGATAAGTATGTTTTAGGCAGCTAATCATATTTGTGATTAGAATCACAGGCTTCTTCCTCTAACATCTGTTGGTTTACCATGACCTTATGAAATACCAGTTTGTGCTGTGTTCTGTAACACTCATCTCTTGTGAGCATGAAGATTTCACACAGTAAGAAGGTTAATTGCCTGGGATGGTAAGCAGCAAGCAGGGATGCCTTGATGTATAAGGCAGCCAGCTGCACTGACCCTGACACTTCCCTGCCAAAATTCATACATCATCCTAGCGACCTCGAAACCACAGCTGACCCACATCAAAGTAAAGCTGAAAACAAAGAAGTCAGCCAAAATCAAGGCAAGAAAGATTCTGAAAACACACACTTCATGGGGCATAGGCAATACATCTAACTCATACTTTGCTTACCATGTGCCCATAATGCAGCTTATAAGGGACTCTTGATTTACATTAACTTTAACTCTACAACTATGTGTTTTAAAAGATCAAGTCTGATATTTTTGCTCCTTCTGCCTATATTGACAAGTATCTTCAATATGTTTCTATATAATGGGTATAATTCAAAGCAGGACCATCAGGATATTTCTATATCAGCTGATCTGAGAAAGGGTGTCGTAACTATCTGGAGTGTTGCTATTTTAAACCTTAGCTCTCATTCAGCTATTGTGGTCATGGCCAGTTGACTAGACCTATAAGCCTCTCTGAGAGACAACATTCCAATGGCTTTAGGAGGTGTAGGATCTGCTTTCCAACTCCATGAACACATATCATTATGTAAACTGGAAAAGTTACATGTTTTAACATTTAAGAGCAGAAATAGTTCACTGCCCCCTTTCTGCACAATCTTAGGATGTGCCATGAGGCCTGTGAGTTAAAGATTTGATACAGGGCATAATCGGATCATGAGAGGGAATCAAGAGTATCCGTACATATCCAGCGCTTGCTGAATCTTCCATCATCCTAAATCCAGCCAATGCTGCACAGCTTATTCAGTCAGACCTCATGTCTTGGCTCTTGAAATCATACTGCTGGTATCTCCCCAGCTGTCTCAATACCCTGTGTATATCAAGGCCCTCTGTGGTCTCTACAAAACCCAGCAGAGCACAAACTTATGCAGGTGTTGGAGATTGAAACGTGCTCTACCTGCCAAACTTCATTACAGGAAATAGAACCAAGCTGATAGCACTCAATGCTAAAACAGCCCTAGGGAAATCCTCAACGCTATTTACACTATTTTTCTTCTCTGTCTCCACTATATCTGCTTATTAAGGCATGACCCTACACTCAGATTTTAGGAAATGTGAAAACATTTACCATTTCTTGGTACGTTTTCACCATTTTCTCCATTCATTTTCTCCCTCCTTGTATTTCAGCAGGCATGTTGGCCAGCCTGTTCCCCAAAAGAATCCATAGGATTGTGCTTTGGATATGTTTCTCCTCCTTCCTGATGTTCTCTGTCATTGAGGTGTGTTCCTTTCCCTACGGGAGAGCCAATTTGCTGCTGGTCTGGAGTGTGTAGAAGAAGGAAGGAAGACAAAATGAAAATATCCCTCATGGAAGTGGCCAGAGGCTTTTTGCACCATTCAGCAAATCTTTCGTGACCTGATATTACGGAGACACAAGCAAGTGGTCTGAGGAATCAGATGACAACATTTATAAAGTGTGTCAAAAGAATGTCATAAATCTTATTTCATTTCTTTTCAGCCCAGGATATATCTGCTTAAATAACCAGAGATTTTTTTTTTCTTTTCAGAATACAATTTTGAAGAAAATCCTTGTAACTGGGGCACTGTGTCATACTGTAAGGCCTTATGGATTTCCACACATTTTGACAGCTCTGACTCCCTTTCTGTGGAGTCTCTCTGTTTATAAACTATATCAACTGTTCCCTTGAAGAGGAACATATGCCTATATTTTCAACACCTCATGCAAATACAAGACACAGAGAACCAGATGGACTGAACATATTACATGTTATATTTGTTCTATTTGTATGTGTTTGTATCTATTCTATGTGTTTATGTTTTAACTGTGCATACAACACCATTTCTCACATTATACAAATAAATATATCAACAGTTCTTATACTTCATACACTTATTTTTTCTCATCATCTTTCAGAGGATGCATTTTTTGGCTTATGTTGTACAAGAAAGACATGGATAGACAAATATTTGTGGACAACATCACAGTTTTGCAGCACATTTAATAAATAATTCTTACATCCTCCAGTCTACACAGAATAGACAGAACAATCTCCTAACACAAATACTGAAATGTAGAAGACATGGGTTTATACAACACGCATAGCATTGGTAAGTGATGGAAGTGCATACAGGGAGCTCAGCTCATTATCAAACTATTCTTCCTTCTCCATCAAGCTCATAATCTTTTCTGTCTTAGAAGTTTGAATTCTGCCTAGTTTAGCTGTGAATTACTGCATTTCATCACCAAACTTAAATGATATTGTTTAGACCTCCTTCTCCCTTCACTTTGTGTAGATCTTTGACTAATGCCATAGAAATATCTGCTGGCTGTGGGTTCTGGTAACAGAACAGCATACTTGAATTCATCCATCCCCTTTAGGACATTATAAATATCTGAAAATTCATTTACATCGCCAGTCTTATTCAATGCTCACTATGAATCTCACCGACATGCTTCATTCTTTCTCTTAGATGTTATGTTGCAGCTTCTAGGGCCATAGCAAACATAGTATCCTGACTAGCAAGATCATAAACTGGTATTGTGCACTTTTTTGTGTGTTTAATTATAACATCATCTGCATTTCCTCTGGGCAGGACATCTCCTTACAAAGGCAATTTTCTCATACAATGAGGGATACAATGAGCACTTGTTTTATATCTACTGTTATGGCAACTTTTTTTTTTTACTTTCTAATTTCTGCTTTTCTGCATTCTCCATTTCACACACGTGGCCCAGTTCTTCTACACACTTCTATCAGATGGTTAGAATTCAGGTTTGTAAAATAGTGCACTGCAATGTTAATTAAATCCACTATAATTTCAGACTATATAGCTTGTCAAACAAGAAATCAGTGGTCAAGATGGTCCCTTTTTCTTTAAAGACACTATGTCCCATCTGAAATAGAGGATCCCTTTTTTTTTCAGCTGGATACTTGATTTAGATTTATTTCATCATTTCTGCTGAAAGAACCAGGCAGTCACTTGTGATAGCTGGAAGCATTCCAGGAGAATGGAATCAATCACCATCATTTGAGCCAAAAAGGCACTGATATACTAAAATGGCTCTTATCTTTTGACATAAAATGTCACCTCTTGAGTTGTACATTAATCGTTGCATTCAAGATTATCAGAGGTACTCCTGGCCATGGTCTAATACTGATTCACCACAGAGATTTACAGTGAGATTTTTTGCTTCCTGGCACCTAATTGGATAGAAAACATTCATTTGAGAATCTGCATCTGTGGTAATCTTAAATTAAAATTCCATTCAGTCCTGTATTTGATTCTTTTTTTTTTAATATTAGTTATTTTCTGAGTTACTGGGATTGAATTAAAATGAGCTTACAATTTTCCACTCCATCTGACAAGGCACCACACGTACCACAAATCAGTAACAGTGGTGTTCTGGCTTACCCAGTTCATTTTCCAATGCCTATTTCCTACCTTCTAAGAGGTGCTTCATCAGTAAGTATTATAGACAGACACTAGTAAAAAGTAAGACAGAATCACAAGAGATTATTTTCATTCTTGCAGACAAAACACTTTTATGAATAAAGAAAACATTTTGAAAAGCTGCTATCTACTTACCCTTCTCCCTGTATCTCTATAAGTTTTTTATCTTTTCCTCTCATGATTCCTCTTCGAGTGTTACTCAAGTTTTAAACGAACAGCACAACGCAGCACACAGTACATTTAGATTAAAGAAGAGGGTTCCCATAAAACAAAGAAAGTGCAACAGACTGAGAACAAATGGGAGACTGGGATCAACAAATGCTAAATTTTGGTAGAATATTAGGGAAAAATGGTACTGTTGAATACATGAAATTATGTAAGTGACATAAATGATATTATAAAAATCTTCTTGCTTTATTAACACACAATTAGACAGAAAATGAGGAGGTATTCTATACTGACAGACAGGAGGATTAATCAACAAAATACAATTTAATGGCATCCAATAACAAATTGTCAAGTTCCAGTTTATTACACTCTGTAGACCATCTTATGTGGTCTGACAGAAACGGGAGAGATTTCATCCTAAAAGAAAAATCACTCCAATACATTTGCTTGTTGGCAGAGTAAGCTTTACCCTGTACTATAAAACAAAGGCAATAAGAAACTGTATGTCAGGAGCAGCAGGAACACATTCCACAGAGCTGTGTCACCAAGCTCCTGATACTTGGCTTTCCATCTGGCACCTCTAGACATGGTGGAGAGCAGACACCCTTGTGCAGCTGCAACAGCCAGATCTTGTTCAGAGCAAGGGGTGTAACGACTTAAATTACTTTTAAAACACATTATGGCAAAATGCCTTAGATAATACAGGTGTTATCTACTTTAAGAAGCATATTCAGTAGTTTCCTTGGTAGAGTGTGATCCAAAGTAGATAGCAGAACTGTAGGCAATCAGTTGAAACAGAACTTCAGTTCTAGTTTATTCAGGTTCTGCTAAATGCAAAGAAACAACTTAATTTCAGTTCGCCTGAATTGAGACAGTATCCAAACTCAGTGACTTTAGTAGCTTTGCCTTCAAGAGAAAGCAGCAGAGAGGGGAAAAGACAGGATCTTTGTTGATTTTCATCTAAATAAAATATTTCCATTGGTTCAAATAGCATAGAACAAGAGAAGGAATGAAACATTCAGAGTCCTGAAAGTTTACAGAAAGAACGTATATGAAGATATTTATAAAATTATGTCAGTATTGCTTAGCAGTAAATTAAATAGTATCAGTTTTACTCTGTATGTAAGGCCAAGAAAAATGAAGTCCAGCCTTTTTTTTCAAAATTTGATATTTTTCCTAATAGTCACAACACTCTTACAGAATACTGATCACAAAATTTGTGAAATTGGGATGCTTTGAATGTAATGTGTGTGTATATTCATAGATAGATAGAAAAGCTACCACAGGATGTATTCCATCATCTCTGCATTTTTTATAATTGCACTTCACCTGCTATTTTATCAGACAGTTATTTAAGAAACTCATGCCTCTCTTCATTATCTGCCTCCAATGGACTATCTGGAAAAATACCATATTACCTAAAAATGTGGTCATGCCACCTTTCTTTTTCTTTTCAAGACAATTTGAAAATATATTTATAAATAGATTTAATATTGATTTTAGGGACTCCAGCTGGTAACCTCTTACTACTGTGAAAATTGTCTTTAATGAGGAGGATAGAAGATATTCTGATGTTCACTTCAGTTCACTTCAATTTGTACCTTAGTTCTAAGTGCTATAAAGACATTTTTGTACAATCATAAATGTACCAGGATGTGTCATGAGCATGAGCACAGACACAAAGGGGGCCTTCACTAAGTGAAGGTGCCCCCTGAGGGCTCCTTTTGCCATCCTTGTATTGGCCTGGATGGTACAAAAGATGTGCAACATAAGGACAGTAGGGCTCACTGCTATTTCAGGTGTGTGACCTATGAAAGTTTCCACAATTATAATAACAAAACCTGCCAGCAAAAGAGGTTACAGACAAATGTGGTAGCACCCTTCATCCTGCACTTTTAATATTTTGAGAAGATAGGAAAAGTTATTAACAGGAGAGAGGAAAGTAAAGAGAACATTTAATAATATATGTGCAGAGACTGTAAGGGATAAATGTTAGGGGAAGGAGCTGAGTGCTGTCAAATTGATTGATGGAAAATAGATGACTTCATAGAGCTGCTGAACTTTATCATGACACACACTTGACCCCAGAGGCATTTAAATAAAACCTCTGTTAAGCTTAGATGAGATTTTATCCTTGCAGGAAAACAAGTCAAATGCTTCAATACAGGAGTAAAACAGCTAATGATGGACTATTGTCACATGCTTCACTGCATTTTGTTGGTCTGTCCAACATGATGCTTGCCCCAACTGCCTAGTAATATACATGTCAGTGTGGCTAATGTGAAGAAAGGTAGGACTAGGAGACCTGAATTCATAATAAATATTAATAATATTTAAATTTATAATACTTAGCACATCAGGTGATGAAAAAAACAACCATTCTTTTCCACAAAAGCATGTGAAAGGTTGAGCAGATGCTGTCTCTGAAACTTTTCCACACTCTTAAAAAGATAGATTTAGATCTCATCCATACCAGCACAGAAGCTTTACCTGATTTTAAAAAGTCAAATTATTTTAAAATTCAACTGAGAAAATATCATAACGCATTTTCAAAACAAATTTCCTATTTTCTCTGCTAGCTGAAAACATACATGGACTCCAGAGAAGCCTTCCCACAGTAAACTTTGCTACTCTTGAATTGCAGCACTGTTTACAGCAGAAACTTCCCTCTCTCTTCCCCTTCTTTATTGACAGCACTGCAGAGCAGCTATTAAAAGGACACTGATTAACCCCCCCATGTTTGAAGAGTAAAGTAAAAGTCTAAAGTAAACCTTTCAAAACTAACTTTTTCTTTCATAGCTATCATTCTCTATTCCTTCCTTTTGCTACCTATTCTCAAGTCTGTCAAAACAGGAGACACGTCCCGATGTACATGTAGAGATGTCCTAAACTCAGTGACCTTTATGCACAGGATGATCAGTGTGCCTCCAGTGCATGGATCTTCAATAACAAGGGCAAATACACTGAATTAGGAAGCTTCATTAAAGCCGTCAAAAAAAGGGATTCATAAGATCCTGTGAATGAAGTCATCTTCTGCCCATGTACAGAATGCAATTCACTGCCCCCCTTCATATCCCTCCTCCCTCCAAACGACCTCTTTTTTTTTAGAATGTACTCCAATCTTCTCCCTGAGCCACAGTTCTTTCTGATTAACCATGACACTCTTAAAAAAGAGCATCTAGACACTGCAACTCAATCTCCACTTCTTTATTTATTGCCTTGGTCTTCTTTTTAAATTTTGCATATTTTCTTTCAGTCAGAAATCAGTTTTTATTACCAACTCATCTCTTATAAATAGAAAACTTGCTATATGTAGAAACTACTTAATCACTAAAGGTCCCAACAGCGTGCTTGATATACAGGAATATAGCATTCTTTTAGTTCCTGTTCACTTAATTGCAAATAAAATTAGTATGCATAGCCTCTTGAAACATTTGATTTACTTGAACATGCACAGTTTCAATAACAAAAATTTAACATATTTTTTATATTCTTTTGCTGTCATTACTCATTACTTTTTCCGTTACAGTTGGCACAGCTTTTCCTGAACAAACATGAACTTTATCTGGCAGCCACTTATCAAGCATTGGCACTGTTATTACCCAGGAGGCTCTGGCACAGTAGCAGATAGAATTTGGATGATTAGTCAGTGTCATAAAGATGAGAGTAAAATTAAGAAACAATAGGTGCAACATTAACATTGTTGGGCTTAGAGAGAAAGAAAAAAACTATTACCGAAGCTCCTGGGAACAAATGACAATTGTTTTTAATCAAACTGGAAGTTATAAAACTAATTAGCTTTGATTCACAATGAGCAAAGGTTTTTTTTGTTCAAGGACTTTTTTAAAGAGGCTTCTTCTGTGTGTACTTACCAGGAAATAAATCCTGACCTTCGTTTTACTTAAAATTTCTAAGACATTAAGATAACTTGTGCTTGTTATCCTGCCCATTTACTTATCAACACTTCAGGCTGATTCTATATTTAAATGGCTAAAATGCAAGCCTGAGCCACAAGAAGACAATCAACTAAATTAGGAGAGTTCACTCTGAGTCAAGTTCACTTTCAGACATTGCATAAAGTTATGCAATTAATTTCATACCAGAGTATCACAGAGATTTCATTCTATTGGCCAGGCTAATAAGCCTAAATTCTGTACCAGCATGCTGCATTTCACAGAGATACTATGATCATGTTGATCCAGCACAGATTATTAAAAGCAGAGGTAAGATCTTAGATCATTTGTAAAAGTTTCAAGGCAAAATCAAATGGATAGTCCGTCAATCTGCTAAGTATCCTATAAATTTGCAGACATATAAAAATAAATAGGAAGGGAATGAGAGGGAAAGACTAGAAAAGATCGGATTCTGAAAATTTTATCTGATTGGCATAGCAGCAGTTTCATGAGATTATTCACAGTGTAACACAAAAGGTCATCAAATCTCCACAGGAGATGGAGAGGTCAACAAGGGAGGAAATACATGACATAAAAAGGTCTCCACTCAATTACAAAGCCTAGGAATTGTAAGAGTAATGGGAATGCATGGGAAAGGCATAAGTTTTGCCACAACTACAGGGTTATAGAAATATGAGGGATTTTTTTATAAATAACCTGAAGGATCTCCTACAAAGAGGACATACCAAGGAGAGAGAACTTTTGGTTGTACTTGTAGAGATTTTCCATGATTTCAAACTCAAAGAAGAATACAGAAAGTGGAAAGTAGAATTGGTTACATAAAACTTACAGACAAATTCTGTGTGCATACAGAGACAAATGAAAAAGGGCAGGGAACAAACTGATGCACATCTCATAGATGCTATTTTGGATATCAAGAGATAGCTATACATACTAAGGAAAAGGTTACCTAACACAGGAGAAAATATATAATAATGTGTCATGGAAAATGGAATCTTTAAAATAAACTTTAGACAGTTCCTTAAAGAGAATTTTCGGCTTAAGCTAAATAAACACAGTTTGGAGATTTCAGATGGAAGAGAAAAATTTCAGATTTGCTGGGTGCAGTATCAGGAAAATTAAAGTAGAAGTGAACAAATCTCAGAGCTGTTCAAATTTACCAACATAATGGAAGAAAGGTGAGGTAACAAGCAGATAACAAAGGGGACTTTGCAATTGCAAAAAAAACCAAAAGGATAAAAGGAAATAAGAATTACAAATCAGTCAATTCACTTAAACTCAGAGAAAGATACAAATAATGAAAGAGAATGACTGTCACTAACCAAAATAAAACCGGAAGACTAAAAATCAAGAGAGATGCAAAAAAGAAATTGCTTCAGATAAACCTGGTGATTTTTTTGTCAACAAAAAAACTGCTTTTGTGGAAGGAGTAAAAAGAATGTAGTATATTTTGCCCTTCATACCTTTGGCCCAATCCTTATTATTCCAATATCAAGCTAAGAAAATAGGCACTAGATTCCATAGTACCAAAAGGATACAGGTTTCATAGTTATGTTGAAAAGGGAACACATACAATTCTTTAGAAAAATTGAAGTACAGATCAATTGAGTTTGTACAGGTGCTCTGTTCATTCCAGAATCTTCAATATTTTCATTAACATCCTAAAGAATAAATATTATGCTTACTGATTTAGCAGGTGACATAATTTTTGAAAACATGAGAGGTACATTAGAGAGTAATTTTCTCATAAGAAAGTGAAAGAGTAACCTCAATACTGTGCTATTTGCTAGGTGCAAGTAAAGTATCTTTGCAGGTACAGTCAGCAACACAAATAAAAGAAAAGTAAATAAGGAAGCAAACATTGGAAAGGCAAAGGCTCTTGGTAATTCCAGACCACAAGTTTAACACATCAATAATGACCTAGCAAAAAAGGTAAATATCGTTTCAGAGTGCAAAGAGAAGTGTAATTTACAATTTCATGATGCAATAACCTTTCAGTTGGTTTAATATTGGTAAGGTGTCAGCTTGAGAACCATGTTCTGCACTTTAAAAGCATTCACCATTTGGAGAGTGCCTAGAAGAGAGCAACAAGAATGATCTGGAGCTTCTAAACATGACTTAGGGCCAATAACTGAAGCAAGGAGTAGGTAAATCTAAGCAAGGGAAGAAGACTCTTTCAGTGAACATAAAATACCAGTAAAGACAAATATCTGCTGCAAACAGGAAGAAAATTATCTGTTTTCACTGTGCAGTGTGAATGTTGCCTGAAGTAGCAAAGAAAAACACAAGAGAAACCTTTCTAATTGTGCCAGGGATAGAATATTTAAGTAAAGCAGGAATGGGTCATGTGGAGTAATAAGCACTGCAAATCTTTAAAAATAGGTTATGCAAACAACTACCAGAAACAAAAGGTAATATTAATGCCTTGCAACTAGAGAAAAATAGTTGCAACTCCAAAGTTCCTTTTCTATCAAATGTTGTATGATGTATGAGTACATATAATATAGAGAACTTAGAGGAAAATGAACTCTCTCATTGATTTGAATTATATATTAGCCATTTCACACACATGAGATAACTTTTGCTAGCTATTTGTAATTTCTCTTGACCTATTCAATATATCAAAAAGCTGTGAGTTTACAACTTTAAGTATGGGCTTATAATTTTTCTTTTGGTTATCAAGTGAAACATAATATAGCTTGAAAACTATGAGGTTTTCTCAGTCTTAAACATGCATTTAACCTCCAAGACAAAAGAAGTTTCATGTTTTTTGTTTCAATATATTATGGATATAGCAGTAAATTTCTGTGCTCATCCAAACATGTAAGATTCAAGCCATTTTTCATCAACTGAAGCAAACAGTGGCAGAGTATGTGGCAGTAATATTATTCAGCAAAAACAAACTATTACTGTGATTAAATGGAACATTCTGCTGCCTGAGCTAAATTACTAATGAAAAATGGACTTGTAGTGTCCAGTGTATCACAAGATGTTAAAAGGATCTAAGAGAATTGAGTGGAAGTTTTATTCAGGTTGTAAAAGCAATGCTAAGAGTACTTTGTAGACACATAAATATCTAACTCATTTGCTGAGCTCCTAGAGTCACAAGTTGAGGTTTTATGCCATTTTACATACACTTTGAAAACAAAATAGGTTTTTTGATTTTGACAACTTTATAAGGGGGAATAATAGCTTTCTGGAAATAATGCAAATATTTGCAAACACACTTGGAGTTTAAAACATGACCAGCAAGTTTGTCCCCATTCTTTAATTCCCATTTTGTAAGCTCCTTTAAACACTGGAAATCATTATTTACAAAAGTACATAAAGGTATACAACATAAAATTTGCTGCTTGTGACACTGCTGCTGAAAATATGGACTTCCATTGGATCCTATGAATAGGATAGGTATAAAAAAGCCAGGTATAAAAACCTGGCTTCTAAGAAAAATGTGTTCTTCAAACTAATAGGAAGTGTTTGGATGTGATTCTCGTTAGTCTGAACAGTAATTACACCTATGACACACAGGGTAGAGAGGAGACATAACACCAGCAATATTTTTGTTCAGCACACACAGTATCAATTTATCTTACACTGGTTGTTACCTCTATTGATGTTGGAAGTTCTATTAAAAAATAAAGGCAATGCATCGTGTATTCAGCAATTTGATGTGATACAATAAATAGTGACCCAGACTTTCTCAGGGATATGACATGAATGGAGTTAATGATCCTTGTGAGTACCTTCTAACTCAGTGTATTTTGTGATATTCAGTTACCTGGGATATTCTGTGAAAGTTGCTGTAATGAAATTAATAATCTGAGACCATACCTTAATTTCTCAGCTATCATTTTCCAAGGATGATGAAACTAGAATTAGTTAAACTGTAAATTGATATATAGATGAAGAAGCTTACTTTTATTAAAACATTCAATCTTATTTCAAGGATTTAAATTCAACCTAGAAAATTATAAATATGTTCTTTGAGTTTCTTCAGCATTTCAAATGCAATAATATTCAGTGAATGGGTTTAACCATTGTGTATGGAAAGGCATCCCCTGACGTGCTTCCTAATACAAACCAGTTCTTTGTTTCCTCCTGTCATTTCCTCCAGTCACTTTGGGCAGTAGTGCTAAAGAAGCCATCCAGTCTTGGATGAGCATAAAGTCCTTATCAAACCTCCAGCCATCACCTGTTCACATTGAGCAAATAACATGTAATTGGGAACAAAGTGAGGAAGAATGTATACTATAATGCATTTGCGATGCAGTTTCAGCTATCTGTGGCTATCTGAAAAAACAGCATTGAGAATTCTTAATAAAAATCATTCAAAACCATGGACACATAGTGCATATTGCATTTTTCACCATTAGAAAACCTCCACATGCTTGGATAACACTGAATTTTAATTTTGTATTGTGTAGTACAGTATCAGTCTCTCAAGAGCAAAACTAAAAACAGAGAAGCGAAACATCAAAAACATCCCCATGTGTCGGGGATCATTTCCTTTGGTTTCTCTACTCACACTGAAACAATACTGAACACCTAACTGTGCCTCAATCTGTACAATAAACGACCTGGCTGAAGCTTTGTGGCTTTTTACATAAACAGGAATTAATTCCATTGCAGCATTTTTCCTTACATTGGACTTAAGAAATAGCATTGCAAAACTGTAATTTTGAAAAAAGTTGTTTCATTTTGTGTAACTGCCATCCTGTGGAGATAAAAGTTTACAAAATCACATAACTATGTTAATTTCTAGCTTTGGTTAAAATTCTTGACTTAGGGGATTCAATGAATCTGGAGGTTAAATAAAAATATCTCTTATACCGCATTGCCCACATGTTGCTATGGCAATTAATTTCTATTGGAGAGTAACTTTGGAAAAAGCACACTTTTGGTTTTGTTGTTGTTTTCAAATAGGTAGAGATTTTTAGGGGTTTAGGGACAGTCTAAATAGGTCTGTTTCAATTATCTGTACACCAAGCTATAAAAGCCATGAAAATATGTACCTCAAAATTGTAACGTACACATGCATTTGATTGGCTGGTAGTTTATGGACATGGCATATGGGTATGATTACAGAAAGCAGTAACCAGAGAGAGGGACCAGTCTGGGAGAGTGAATACATGCTACTGAGTCAAGAACTGCTGTGCTTCATAAGGAGCATCCTGTATATCAAAAGCTTCTGGTCACTGTAGGTGAGCCTGCTATGGCGTGGCAAGGAAATCAGAAATCTTGTGCAGCTTTAGTAAAAACAGGTCACTGTGTGCAGGCTGTGAAACAGGCTGTTCCCCTGACAGAAAGAGTCAACAGAGAAAAACAAAATGAATAATTTAACCCAGACAGGTTTCTGAATAGCACATGAGTGAAACAAGGCTGCAAACTGTATTCAGTCAGATGTCTCTCTGATTAGTTCTAAGCACATGCTTGACTCTACTGAAGTATACAGGACAGGAACACAAGCCAAAGTATGTTACTGAAGAGGAATTGAGTGGTGAACTGAACCAGAACAAATACCTTGAGTATAGGAGGCACTTATGGAAGAGAGATGGGACTTCGGTGTGCAGCTCACTGGGAAGCAAAAGTTCTTTAATTAAATCTAGGGAAAGGCATGGAGAAACCCCCAAGATTCTTGATTCCAGCACCATGTTACTTCAAGTGCCCTCATCACCCTGGGCTACCTTTCCAAAGAGAAGCCAATCTGTTGAAATTTCTCTACAGAAAAAGCCTAACAGCATCAGCAAATCCTGAATATAACAGCAGCAGCATTTCCTCCCCTTATGAAGATTCACAGCCTGCAATGCTGCAATTCCCCCACGCTTTGTATGATTATATCTTATGTAATAATGGCATCTGGTGGATTGGACTGGGCCAATATGTCACTCAAGAGCTCTAATTTATTTGCCAAATATCTTAGCTGTCTGTGTAGCATTGCAAGCAGTATGGGGAATAAACAAGCAGAGGAAAACTGTGATTTAATTGGTATAACAGATTATGGCATATGTAGCTGTTTTTGGAATAATGATAGATGTTCAGGAAGGGCTGCCTAGGGAATGAATAAGAGATATAGGATCCTCTCACATATTAAAGATGCAAACACTGTATATGAAGGATGAAAGCTAAGAGTTAACCTGCTTACATGGTGAAAAATGGAGAAACAACAGTTTGCAAATGGAGCTATATATAGACCAGTTTCCCAAAAGCATCATTTGAATGGGTTTTTCTTTTGGTTGGTTGGGATCTTTTTTTTCCCTGAATACCTTGAGGAATCATCTAAAGGGCAGGATTGGGCTTTAAAAAAACATTTGAAAAAGGGCAAATGACAAACCAAGATGTCTGCCTAATTTTTGGGATGCACTCCAAACACTTTGATAGAAAAATGTAGAAAGCAGCTAAAGGAGCTGTTCCTGGGGCTTTGAGTCTTACCAGCAGGGAAAACAGGGCAGAATGCAGCTTCAGTAAGGGTGACTGTGAACTGAAAAAGCACCAGGTTAAGAAAAAGGATATAAAGATCACAAAACATATCCAATTTTTTTAAGAGTGAATTCAGAAGTTTTTGGGTAGGATCTCATGGGAGAAGTCCTAGAGAAGTCTTAGAAGAAAAAAATCTTAGAGAAGAGGTGACATTTCCTCAAGGAAATAAAAGACAGAGCGGGTACAAGCTGTCCCAGTGCAGAAAAAAAGCATGAAAACTGGCTGAACTGTGACTTTAGCTACAGAAAGGGAATGCTATAAAAGTGGAAATTGGGGAAGATAATGAGACTTACACAAAAAGTATATTTTAAAGAGAGTAGGTCAGAAACACTAAAATATGACCTGAAAGAAAAAATAAAGAACATGGGAAGTAGAATTAAGATACATTGCATTAAGATACAAAAAGAAGTTAATCATTTAGGGATATTAGGACAGCAGGGATGGAGAACTAACTACAGATGATAGTGGACTGAAGTGTTAAGGACATTTTTCCATTTTCTTTAATGGATCATTTACAATTCAGTGGAGCAGAACAATTTAGTATCAGTATCAAAGGCACAAAATCCCATAGCAGAATTGGGAAAGAGCATTTCTGGGCAAATTTGAAATAAATATATTTTTTATTAAATTGTTCAGTCTTGATTAGTTTCTTTCTAAGTAGCTTAAAATTATTAAAATTGCTCTTAGGGCTATTTCCCATGCGTGAATTCATATAGGAAATAGAGTTACCAGAGGAGAGAAGGGGACAAGATGGTTTCTGTATTTTAAATGAAGAAAAACAAGTATATGGAAGAAAACAATGACAATTAGTAGGGATCTCTGAAAAACATTTTCTTTAAAATAGTTTGCTTCTATCATGGAGTAGTATGATTTGTGATTAAAGAAACTGTAACTGCCACAACTTTTAATGCAGTGGAAGATGACATTTTCACAAGCAGTTTAGTAAAATACAATATAAATGAATGGTAAGTGACCAAGCAGATGAATAATTGTACCAAAACAAATATTGATCAATGGCTCTCTTTGAAGCAGAATGATGCTGAATGGGGCTCTGCAGAGTCCATTCTGGATACTATTTTGTTCAGTACTTTCATTTAAATTAAGACATTGGAATAGAGCACACACACATAAATATGCATCTATACATATATATATATATATATATATATATATATATATATATATATATATATATATATATATAAATTTGTAGATTACATGGAGCTGAAGGGTACAATAAGCTTCCTGGGATACAAATAGGAAAAAAAAAAAACATGGAAAAATTTTTTTATTCAGTAGGCAGCAGGGAGAAGTTGTGGTAGAATATTTTGTTTACAACTTGAGCAGGAAGAATAAACTATGAAAATACAGGATGGGTTAATGGATAGTGTGTAGTAAAATGTTAAAAAAATCTGATAATTGAACAGATTTTGTATAGAAGTGAAAAATGTAATTGAGCCACTGAGAAAAAGGCAAAACTCATTTGAAGAAGAGAGACATTGAAACAAGACAAATGAAATAGTTCTCCCAGAGCACTTAGTCTCACCTGCAATATTGCAGCTGTGTTACTGGATTCTTTAGGAAAATACAGCAAAATCAAGACAGTGAAGAGAAAATAGTGAGAACATGGATACACATGAAAAGTGTTTGGATCAGTGTAGGTAATTTAGCCTAAAGAAGAAAATTTTAGGAGAATAATATGACACAGTACTGATACTGATTTTTGTAGCATCACAAGAGATTATATGAATGGCTGTGAAGGCTCCATCCCTGCACACCTCTAAGACTAGATTAGAGATGTCACTGATTACTCATTCTTGATTAGCTACCTCTGTCTCCAATTTAAAGTTTTCAAAAAGGTGCTGCCCAGCAGCAGCACTTTGCAGCTCAGCTGTTGTAGGAAATGGCAGAATTCAAATCCTGGAGAAAACAACTGAGATATTTAGAGAATCACAGATGCTTATACAACTCCGCCAGAGAGTGCAACAAACATCCTCAGGGACCGTCCAGACATCCTTATTAACATATCTGTCTGTCTGATGTCCTCTCAGTGATCCATCAGTTCCTGGACAAACACATGTTCAAAGCAGCTACACTGTGATTATATCCTAGTACCTTTCACATGTCTCCCATACTCACTGGCAGCCTAATTGCTTGGACCATGTCAAACAAACATCAGTTAACTTCCTTCTCCTTTTTTTATAGTGTCCTTTGGCATTTTTTATATCCCATATTATCCTTTGATTCTTTTACCTTCTCAACTTCTTTTATCTACTCCTTTTTCACTTAGTTTATGTAAAAGAAAAAAGTTTTTTCATTCTTATGCCCTCACTTTCAACATTTCCCATGATTCTCACAACACCCAGATGCTGAGTGAATGACCAGTGACCATCAATGAGGAGACACAGCTAGAAACTGACATTTAACTTTTATCTGCACCTCATGCTACTGGCTCACAGCTGGCTGAAGAAAGCATGAGTTTGATGAGTTACATACCACTAGATAGCACATGTAGATTTAAGTCAACTCATTTTAAAAATCTGGTAAAGGATAATATCTATGCAGATATTACATAGACATTTTAGATATTAGTTATTACATAGGTATTTCATCTATTTTTACATACATAAAAATAACACAGGTGAAAAAACTTTGTAACATCACCTCAGTTTCTATTCTGGCATTTTTAAAAAGAAGTATTTGATCTTCATTTTGAAAGAACTCCACTTTCCAACATCCATATTTTAGTTCCACTAACTAAAACAGATTCCAAATTTCAGTCTTTCCTCTCTGGAAATCTCTCTAGACTAAATTTAATCATGTCTCCTGAGGCAAATATTTCCTTTACACATGCAGCTTTGTTTTTCCTGGAGGTAGGAAAAGCATCACCCTGGACATTGCTTCAGCCCATGCAGTGCTCTGAAACCTGATGCAAAACACTCATGTGCTTTGGGAATAGCTACAAGCTGGGCTGCCTCTGGTTTTCAAGTCAAACTGGTTTACAAGAGAGAGAAGCTCTGCTGAATCCCCACATTAGGTGAGTCCATGAACAACCACCATAATATAGTACGAACAACTGTTTGTTGGTTGCAACTATTCTGAAATTCAGAGCTTGCAGGATGAAATCTAGCCAAAAATGAATTATCTGGCACTAATTATGAGTAATCAAAGCAAAAAAGTTCCTAAATGGGGATGCATGAAAATTGCACCTACAGGTGAGTCATTACCATTTTACTTCTTTAAGAGAACTTCTGAATCTACTGTGAATTTCCTCCACCATGACATTTTTCCCTTTGGGAATGGAAGGAGTCCTAAAAGCCTGAACTGTGGAGTCTTCAGGGAGAGAAGGTTCCTCCTGTAGGAGAAATTTATAACTTTAAGAAATGGTTGCCTTTCTGCTCACTCAGTTGTTCCTTTTGCACCCTGCTCTGTTTACTATTTTATATGAGGCACAGGACTGCAGGTGGTGGGGCCAGCTGGTCTCTCAAACCCCCTTTCTCTCTTTTAGTCCAGGAAATCCTCCATCAAGAACCAAATTTCATAGATTCTGAAATTAAAATTGAACTTGAAAAGACTGGAACATTGTGTGCCACAAAGTGTGCAGAGAAGCATGTCCATGGTGACTCAGAAGCACTCTAGCCATACTGAATCCTGCAGCAAGAAATCACTGCTGTCATCATTTTGGAGGGGAACCCAAGGAATGCTTAAAAGCAGTTATATTAATGGGATTCTCCTTTTCATGGAGAATACGGTTTCATTTTAAGAAATTTCCGCAGTCACTGTGCATATCTCATTTTGCCCATTTTCTGTATGCTGTTTTTAAAGGGTAGGAGATGACTTGAGACACAAAAAGTGTGTGATTACTAAGAACAGAAGCAGTGATACACTTGAGGAAAGGGCTTGGAGTGGACATCTTCCATTTTTAACAACGCAGTCTTACATGAAATACAAGAAAAAACACTAAAGAAAAGAGGAAATGAAAGGTAGGGGAGAGAGAGAGAGCAGTGTAAGAAGACTGAGTTAGCATGTGATGCTGCTAGCTGCTGTGCTAACTTTGGTCATTCTAGCCCTTGCACATCTGCATTTTGTAGTATAGCTGTTAATGGAGTATTGATTTATTTCAGAAGAGTTGTCTTCCCCACCCTAATTCCCTGCTGGTTGCCTCCTTACAAAGGTCACACACGCATTTCAGAAATGAAGTAGGGCCCAGTCTCAGAATCAAAAAGCAAGACTGTGCTTACATTCAGAAATTACACTACTAACCAGTTTCTAAAGATAGCCAAGGATGTTTAAAAGACAGGGTTTGATCAACAGTCTCTGACAAAAATCAGACACACCATATATCCAATGATATATTTTACTCTTGTGGCTTATGAGTTTTTCGAGGGGCAGAATCACAAGGACACCAGACAGGACTGTTCATAAAAATAACAAACCCGAGGGGCTCCATATGAAAGAGCAAGTAACAGATTATTATAGAAATATACTGCTTAAATTATAGTTATCCTTCCTCCACTCAGCAATAACAAGCAGACAGGGAGCATTTCAGCAAATTAAACAAATGGCAAATGGTTGTGGTGGTTATTGTCCCTGAGCCAATAGTGGGGATATGTCCCACTAACCCTTAGTTAATCCCTCCTTCACAGTCAGTGGCTTTTCACTTGGGTACTCCATTTGCTTTTGGTAAGAATTATAATTAAAATGATGAGTTTCATTTGACAATATGAAAGCCAAGACAAATGTGGCTGCTGAAAAGCTCTTTTGAAAATACTGTGCTGGACCTCCATGAGCATCACATCTTATGGGGACAGGTCAGGCATTCTCTAACATTCTCAAAGACAGGGACTCCTCCTCATTGCATCTGATGACCAAAATTACTAGAGCAAGAAGATGGTTATGAGAAACAAGGCAATCAATGCTGGTTCATTTGGGGGGAAATTCACTAAATGCTTTTGACAAAATTGGGAGGTTGAGTGATCCAAGAACTGTTTCTAAGTTCTTTGTCTAAATTCATTCCATCTTTAAGTCTTTGACCTTTTTTCTATACTATACATGCAGGCACTGCTAAGTATCAACATGGTAAATTTTACTTTTCTTTCAGCTGTGGCTGAAATTTTCATGCTTTGAATAAAGAAATCAATGACCTTTTCTAACATTTCCTGAGTCACTATTATAATACTGGGAAATACCCATTTCCTAGATCATTGCTTTCCCATAAAAGTGCTCTCTGCTTGAAAGGTCATGCTTTCTAAATAATATGTACATAAAAATGAATCAATCTTCTCTGTGAATGAAATCTGTTATAAACTTTAAGGCAACGCAATAAACTTCTGCCTTGATTTTAATTTAGCTCAGTCAGTGTTAAAATGTTGGCCATTACTGCCTGTAAAACCATCTGCAGATCAGCATGATGCAGTTTCTTGGTAAGGGAGTGATCTAGCCCATGAAATCATTTGCTGCTCCAAGTCTCATTTTAACATCTATGTCTTCATGTGAGCATCAGCAGTTTGCTCTTAAACATTATTTCTGTCCCTGCAGAAAGCTGGAAATCTCTCCAAGAAACAAGTTAGTAAAAAATGGACTATGAGTCTCATATTAGTCAGGGTTACTGCCTTTAACTGATTGCCTACCACCTTTAACATGGTATGACAACATTTTTTCTCCCAGAAGAATGAATCTCAAGCCTTTTTGTAGGGGAGCTGACAACAGCCTTTTAATGTCTACAGAGATACCTTCATACAGATGGCAGCATTAATGAAATTTTTGAGTCCTATTCATACCATGCTTTACACAATCAAATCGAATCTCTACTGACTTCCAAAAGTGAGTGAACAAATATTGTTGTGTTTGTTTAACAAATCCACCATTTGTCTGATACTTCTAAGAAGATTCTCTAAATTTTCAAACTTTTATTTTTTGGATTTTCCATCAATCTTGAAGAAATGTGAGGATTCATCTGAGAGAGGTGCCATCATAGTTATCCTCAAAAATTAGCTTTTCTGATTGAAGAGTTATTTCATATTATAGAGTTTGAAGCACATTTCTAGAAAGTAGCAAGAAAGGGAAGGTAATTAAAACAACATTATATTTAATGCATTAAATGCATTGTCAAAGATCAAATAAATATCAATTTTTGTACAGAAAAAATACAACCTCATTAGGAGCAGAAAGATGAGCTGTAGAGAAAGTATAAGCACAAGAGAAGATTGTGTGCACAAACTGTGTAAGAAAAAATTATTTCTCATTTTACAAATGTTTATACCATATTATTACCTAAAGTATGACCTCTACAACCTTTTTTTTTTTTTCTCTTTTGTAAATGCCATGGCAGACTTTAATATAGCATGGTTGGGAAAGAGATAAAAAAGTTTACTTGCAGTATGCCAGGGAATTTCACAGACATTCTCATAGCAACAGCACGAAAAATGCATTCCTTAATAGACCACCTTAATTTAAAAGCTTTGCAGTTCCTCTCATTCATCTGATTTTGATCCAGGCAAATAACTGAAGTTGTCATTATCCCTTGGAGGTGTAAGAATGCAGAATATTGATATTAGGTTTGAAGAGCACTACATTCATGCCCTGCCCAAATGGTTTCCTCCTGGAAGAGAAAACATTCACTTTGCCAGCTTCTAGTACACTGAAGCAAAATGATCATGCTGTTCTGACTTTGAAAACCATATAAAAATTTTCATACACTATGTCTCTTATTCTTGATTCAATAGCCACAAATTAATATTAAATTTCAAATCCCTCAAATAAATTCATGGGCTTCAGAGTTTCTAATTGTTAATATCAACACAGCATGATCAGGACTCAATTAAATGCATTTTCAAATATCAAAGTCATTTTAACTATAATCTCTTGGGCTTTATTTTGGTTTTTCAATAAGAAGTACACATTCTAAAAAGGCAAGAGATTGATCATTATTAATTTCTGATGCTCAAAAATCTATATAACAAGCTAAAACAGAAGTTGCAGGGTTAATCTCACTATTTTATTTTACATATTAAGAATAATCAAAGAGCCAAGAGGCATTTTTTAGCTT
The DNA here is from genome assembly GCF_051311805.1 of Agelaius phoeniceus. Lineage (NCBI taxonomy): Eukaryota > Metazoa > Chordata > Aves > Passeriformes > Icteridae > Agelaius > Agelaius phoeniceus. Next base: position 60,677,633 of record NC_135267.1, read on the forward strand.
AAGGAGAACTGTAATTCCTTGAGAAAAAAGTAATTTCACCTTGTCACTGATTTTTTAATTTTCTTTTTCTAAAGGTCTTTGTTTCAATGTTTTTCTTCCTCAGAGTGTACTGGCAGTTCCCCTAGGTAGCTACTCCCACTGGCTTTTATTAAACTTGCACACTATTATTTTCTTTTATTTGGTTTGGTTTTTTTTTTTCCTTTTCTTGTATTTATCATGTGTTTCTCATGAAAGCCTCATAGTGTGAAGCCCCAAACCTGACACAGCATGCCGGGTGTGGCCTCACCAATGCCGAGCCGAGGGGATGTGTCACCTCCCTCACACTGGTGGCATCTCTCCTAACACAGCCCAGGACAGGACTGGCCTTCCCTGCCACGTGGGCCCATTGCTGGTGTTTCAATGCAGCATCCACCAGCACTCCCAGGCTCTTGTGTGAAGGGACCCTCAACTGGAAGTGCCATTGCAACACTTGCAGAAGCCAACAGGATGTTGCTTTCTCCAGGGATTACTGAGCTAATGAGAATATTCTTATTCTCAGAATAAGAAATAAACCACAGTGACAATAAAACTCCCCACACTATTTAATTTCAGTGCTGACCAAGTCCTGCCATCCCAGAATATAACCAGGGTAGGAAGGACAACCCATAAACTGGGAAGGAACAGAAAATAATGAGTGTCATCTGCAGGCTGACAGAAATGTAGGAAACTGATGTGGACTGCCACTGCCGTGGATATACACCATTTGATTTTCTGAAAAACTGAAAGGATTTTGTCCCAGAGGATCTGAAACAGTAAAGAACAGGATTCCTGACTATTTACACAAGCTTAATATGCCAACTTTTTTTTTTTCACAAAAAATCTAAATATTCATTAACCAAAACAGGTCCCACCCTACCATATGGGTAAGCTGATGGGCACATTCAGCCTACCTCTGATTTCATATTCATGTTACAATGCTATTATTAAAACATTGTCATGTCTTGAAACCTGGCAGGCTGTATTTTGGACTTAATATTTAATTAACACATTGAAAATATCATAAAAGCGGCTTTTTTCCTTCCTACAATTATGTCAGTCCAAGGACTGTGGTCAGCAAATAAGTCCTACAAACATTGCAGATTGAAGTCTATTATTTCTGGGATTGATTATTTCAACTATTTATTTTGGGGCTTCATTGATTGCACCATTCAAATACCACAGTCTAGGACAGATGCTACAAGTCAGATCACATGCAGAATTTTGAGGAATGTGAAAAAATAACCCCACATATTTAACTCATCATAAATTTTCTCAGTGCTTTTAAATGATTGCTTCCTGCTTGAAGGATCCTAAGAAGTAGTAAGTTATAGCATTGAGCAGCAAGTAAGAAATGAGCTTCTCAGCAGTCAGCCAAGGAAATTTAAGGAAACTTCAGGATTTAATCTTGCTTATTACTTATCTGTGTATTCATAAGTGATAGTGGGAGTAGGAACAAAAAAAGTATTTATCAACAGTAGTCACTGCCCTAAACTGCATCCTTGTGCACAAAATCACCAACAAATTGAGCTATGTCTCCTCTGATCATTGTGATGAAACCCTTTAAACTCTGTAGTGATTGGCCCACTGACATGGGGCAAGACTAAAGACCTAGAAATCTTCTCTTCTATGAAGACTCAAGAGACACAGAGGTTTGATGAAGCACCCTTGACTTTTCATCTCACACAGAAACTCCTAAATAATACAGAAAAGGCCTAAGTTTAGCTTTATATAAACTTTCCCTTGGCACAGAGAGATGGAGGAAGAGAAAGATAATCAGCTTTGGCTAAAAAGTTGTTTATAAAAAACTAGCTCCAGGCTGCTTTTGTTTTTGCTTCATAAATCTTTTCCCATAATTCACCTCTACAATTTTTACTCTCCTAATGATGAACACAAATTAAGTGAAAGTGACCTTAAATTCTGACAAGAAGAAAGAAGAGCCCTGGAGATTTACTGTGAGGGAAAGGGGAGTGGGATAAAACACAGGTTGTAGGGGTAAAACACAGAGAATATGTCTGAAGACTTAATTGCTTTACTTTTATTATTAAAATTCCTGCCACAATATCTCTCTGAGCTAAACCTCTGTTTTGGTCCTGGCTCACATCAAGTTCCCATCTACAATATTATTACAGCCACAATGGCAACAACATCTGCATTCTGTGGCACACAGACCAACTGGTCTGTGAGGCTCCAGAGGGAACTGTGAACTTTCCTACCTTTTCTTCAGGCACAGAAAAATGAGACCAGCCCATGTTTTGCAATTGTTACAGATGTACTGCCCATTTTAAGATATTCACATGCTTTTGTTTTACGCTTTTTAAAAACTAGACAAAGGTAGCATATCACTATGGGAAAAGTAATAATACCTATGTACTGTAATTGTTCTTTTGATCTACAAAATATTCAGAAGGATTGTGGAGAAACTGAGCTAGCAAACAACTTCAAAGATACAAACATTACATTCCAACATTGCATTCTCTTAATTTTCATTTAATTTTCCTCCCTTGTTCTCAAGAAGCAAGTATGATTTAAAACCTCACTTGTTTGCAAGAGACCACATGCACAGCATGTGGACCTGCAACATTGTTTCAAAAATGGAGGGATTATTATGTAAAAAATTCAAAACTGCAAATGTAATATAAATAGAATTATGTAAAAATAAATAGCTTAGCTTCTTCCAGCTGGTGCAGGACCACAAGGAAGACTGCTGAATGATTAATACTTGATACTTATTTGAAATAAACTGCAGATGGTTTCAGCTAGTTCCTGGCTAGTATAACAGAACTATTTCTAAATAAAGAGAAGAGCTATATAAAGACACTAAAAACTGAAATTAAAAAATGTTTGTTTGGTTTTCTGATATTCACTCCCCATGAACATTTATAGACTCCATTTATCAAAAGCTTGGTGTTTAAGGCTGGTACTGTCAATGAGAGAGATGGAAAGGAAGCTACCCTGACATGTTTGTGTTCAACAGAGAAAAAATCCTCTTGCATGATACAAGCAGAGCAATAAATAGGCAGGACAGAATTGGCTATAGGTAGGAGTCCACACTTTGATATACTACCTGTGAATGCTTTTTTTTTTAAATCAGGAGATTAATCTTGTATTTTTTTATTCCCTGTTGTCATTAATTTCAGCAATCAATTATTGTATTGCCTCATGGAGGGTGTTAGCACACAGTTAACCCCTACCCTGAGGGGTTACATGCACTTTGACAGGGAAGTGCCAGTCTAGGTGAGCTATGACCAAAAAATGCCATGTCCAGGGCAGGGGGCCGTGGGGAAGGCAAGCAAGGGCCATCCAGCCCATGGGGTCACCTGCACCTGCAGAACGCTGGAGACAGCATTCTTTCAAAAAAGAAACCCAATGTTACCAGCACTTATGTCTGCCCATTCTACAGAGGAGGCAGTTATGGGAAATAGAGACCTCACCTTTTCCTTGCCTCAGGCACTTGGTTAGCACTTCTCCTGCCTCAGAAACTTAGAAAAATGGGGCATTTTTTATCTCACAGAAAAGTAATGTTATGAACACAGGACTGACACCCAGAGATGCCAATAATAATTAATCAGTTGGAAATGCACTTGAGTGGCTGTATTTCCATGCTGATGGCTTCCAATATCTAAAATATCTATTAGGTGTTACAATTATGTATTTAATCTCAGAATATGAAATATCTCTTCCTGGGTCTTGTTCAGCTTCCAAGTAAGGAGAGACCATTAAAAGAAAGCATTAGGTAATTTTTCATTTACTTGAAAGCAGGAGATTGAGTTCCTATTAATCAGCAGTAGCACATATTCTGTAAACTTCACACAATAATATCCTGGTGGTACCACACCTACATAAACTACCTCAATTATGGAAAAAGCAATTCTTTCCCACTGTTTTCAAACACATTCCTAGTGGTGCTAGAATAAATATCTGGAGTCAGCTAATACTTGTACCCACTAAAACTGGTAAAATCTTCAGTGAGCTATCATCTCCTTGTAAGTCTTCTCCCAGACTGAAAAGTGTGATGAATGTGCAGAAAGGTGTTAGCAACTGTGATAAACACAGCAACTAAACAGTTCTTCTAGGATCTACTGATGTTAGCTCATGAGAAACTGGTGGCTGGCCCTTTGGGGAGGTTGGTTACTGTACTGACCCGGTAGGGATGTCCTGAATCCTTCTCTGGCTTGTGTGCAGGGAACTAAGGATGGCACATCTGCCCAGGAAATCTCAGCACCCATAATGCAGTTTACTGTGGAGACAGCTGGCTGGACAAATGAAAAAAGAAAACCAGATACCATTACTTAAGTTTTCTGAAAATATTGCATTACATGTTAGACAGAAGTGTCTTTAAAATACAAATTCTTACAGTAGTTGATAAGTGTAAAATATGCCCCCATATTACAATCTCTAGAGATTTTAATCTTTATAAGTGACAGAGGGAAAGACATGTTGCTTTCTAGATATAAAAAACCTGTGGATAACAGCCTGAGAGGGCAGTATGACCAGGCATTCTGAGTACAATCAATCCCTTTTAAAATAGACACCACTATGGTCGAGTTTCCTACATGCCTGTGCCTTTAAAGTTCCAGGGGAATCCACAGATTTTCACTGATAAAGTGGCCAATTGCAAAGCTATGCTAGATCTAACTGGGGGGAAAAAAAACACCACCAAAAAAACCCAAACAAACAAACAAAAAACCCACAAAGACACAGGGAAGCTGCACATATTTGGAGGACAGAGATATGTTAGGGAGCTCACCCAGCAAACCTTCAGAAGGTCAATGTTAAACCCATATGTTAGTTTATTAGAAGAAAACCAGAAATGTTCAGGCAGCACTAAGGTAGCAGGCAGCCTTTCAGGATTTAGAAGACACACAATAGTTTATGAAGACTACTAGCCTGGACACAGGTATGCAAGGAAAATTAATCAAATTAGTAAATTCCTGCTGCAGGAGCAACCAGTCTTTGAAGCAGTTGTGAAAAACAGTTCAATACAAAGGAAAAAATTAAAAATAATAAAAATCAAAAAAGTCTAGATTTTATGCAAATCAAAAATTTGGGTACTTGTTCTTATGAACAAGTCTATAATTCCTATTTTTCATTAAAAATCCATGCCTCAACGAGAGACAGTTGTTAGTTTTAAAGTCCCTTTACAATTTTATCCAGAAAAGGCTAGGTAAAACATTATCTGCTAATGTGAAGCCCATAACTGCTGACATAGCCCTGAGATCACATAATTTGCTGACCATATATAATATATACATCTCTAAACAATAACAACAATAAAAACAACAACAAAAACAAAAAAAAATTTGTAGAGCGGTAAAAATGTTAGTTTCAACAGGGAGAATGAAAAACATCCTGGAGGCAAAATTGTAGTAGCCTCTGGGGTGCAGAACAAAGAGTTGAATTTATTGGAAAAACAATCACAGAAGTCAGATACCTTTAACTCTCAGAGATAAAAGGCTTCAAGGGGAAGAGGCTCTAATGGCATACACTGAATGGATGCCAGGGATGGAGTTCTGCTGGTGCCTACAGGGACATGCCTGAATCTCAGTCACCCAGCCTAGGCTCTGCTTAAAGGCACAGGGAAACAGCCACGCTCAGAAGGGAATGCCACTGATTTCACCTGTGAACAAATGAAGCATGGACTGATGGCTCATTTGCCATCTGTACACTTGTCTGTGTGTACATGTAACCACTTCACTACCTTGGAAATCAATATCATAAAAGCACTAGAACTGCTGTACTGTTTTTTTTTTCTTTATTAAAATAAACAGCATATGCATGAACATCTGTTAATGTAAATAATTCTGAACTATATTGTCAATTATAGCTTCAATAATTGCTTCACTGTGACATTTGCTACAATAAATATGAAATATCTTGAATTTCAGAATACAAGCAATGTATAATCAAAATGTGTGGAATGTTTTCCCCCTGCATGCAGACTTCAAAAATCTATTTTCAAACAGCTCTGCAATAAGCCAAAACAGTTTATGATTTAACTTTACTACCTCAGTAGTAAAGTCAAATTAAAACAGGCTGAATTGGTTTGTTTGACAGGAATTAAACAAATACTTAGCTGATAACTAAATTTGTCCTTTCTCTTTCCCAGTGCAGAATTTTATAGATTTTTTTTTTTTTAGTGAAACAAAATTATTACCTCACAGAAAGTTAATATATTAACTTAACAGCACTTCTCATCTGTTCTTAGACACTACCTGTGCATACAACATTTTTGTCTGGGTTATTTTTGTTTCCTGTAGTGGTGCTGGGCTCTTCTGTGAATTTAACACCTGGCTGAAAAGCTGAATCCAGGACATCTGCAGCCAACAGCATTTCACAAATGGGTTTCCCCTTCTGCAGCAAGGTATCTCATAAATATTTTAGGACAGATAGTCATAATTTGACATTCAAGCTGTGCTGGTTAATTAGGATTGATTACATAAATTGCAGAATACTGAAAGACTGAAAAATACTCTGCAAAAGAAAAAAAAAAAACCCAAACAAAAAAAGCTGCAAGGCTTTAAATCTTTGAGGGAAAGTTAACAGAAACATGGTGGCACTGAAGAAACTTGCCAGCACTTTCTTCCCTGGGGAAAAATATACCTTATCTGTGGCAGAGCTGTTGGAAGGTTGAGGCTATAAAGGCTATTTTTAACCTTGGTGTGCCATTAAATTGTTATTGTTTTACTCAGCCAGAAGACTGATGTATGAATCTAGGAATAAATTAGCATGTTTCCCTTCCATTTTTCATCAGGACGTGGTTTAACCACAGTTTACCTGTGGTGTATTGATCTGGATGGATGCAGGTTGGCTGGGTTTTGTGTTATCCCAACCTTGGTGAGGTTATCACAAGCAAAACTGGTATCAAAATTGCTACAATCACAATAAAATGCTTTTTTTTCTAGGAAAAGTGGTGAATTAAGCCCATTTTAAGTAAATTCTTATCACTTCTAATCAGGTTGATTTTAGCCCAAATCAAATAAACTCAGAGTTCAAAAATGCATTTTCTGGTGGATGTCCCTGTACCACTGAAGCACACATTCATTTGATTTTCAAAAGCAGATGCACACAGTCAATACTGCTATTTAAGTGATATTTTTCTATCTAAACTCAATCCCACAGATAAATCTTATGCAAACATTCACTATATTTAAAAATTTCTGCAAAGTCTTCAAAAGAAGACATCTTAGAAAGTACTGATGACTGTTGATTAGAATTATCTAATGACACCATGACCCTGATAGATGAAATGGCATTCATTGACAGAGAGATTACAAATGTGATGTCCACTGTGCTATTTCTCACAGCCCACCATAGATCCAGAGGTCAGCAAAAACTCCGGATAAATAGGAGAATAAATATATGACAGAAAACAACAGAATGTAGCTCATTGTTGGAACTCATTTGACTTCTATGATATTGCACAGTACATACTCCATCCGAGTCTGCTGCTCCTCTGCATCCTTCCAGTGTAAATTATTAGGGTTTTTTTCATTAAAGACAACGAACTCACAGAAGTCTTGAGTTCCTGAAAACAGAAGGGAATGAAATATGTGACAGGAGCCCATGAAATCACAGCTTGGAGAGAGTAGATATAAAATGACTGTTCACCATCAAAAGAGAAATTAGGGGCTCTCGGGATCTCTAGCTGGTCAGAGTGACCCCGAGATAAGTTAGAAAGTCTCTTTTCCCAGCCTGGCAATTGAAGAAGGAGTCAGAGCTCTTCATTTCTCAGTCTCAAGGTTGTTTATTGTACCTTATCTATAAAATTCTTTCTCCTGACTTGCCAAGGTCTGCTCAGCAAGACAGTCAGAGGCACTCTGCCTGCCCCTGGGGCAGTGTAATCTTTTTATACTAAAAACTTCACGTACAATATTTACAATTACTTTCCAATACCTATCACCTAGGTTAGACAGTGAGCTTCTACTCTAAACCAATCTAAAACTGCCAACATCACAGCAGAAGATGGAGGCCAAGAAGAAGAAAAAGAAGGAGAAAAGCTGGACACGCCTAGATTCCTCCATCTTGCCCCCTGAACCCCCATTCTAAAAACCAAAAAAAATCTCTTTTTCACCCCATGACAAATTCACTAGCATTCTACTTAAACTCTGTTGACTTTTAATTCTTCATATAAGGTTGGTAATTGTTTTTTCCAAGGGCTAAATCAAGGGCACAGGGGTCTTGGGCTCTGTGCCAAGGTCTCTGAGCCCTCTGGGCAGGGGCTTGAGTCCTCCAGGGCAGCCAGAGGAATTTCCTGTGTTCTGAAAAGGGGCCAATTTCAATGGTCAGGAAACAGTTGAACACAATCAAAAGAAAAGAGAATTTTTCACACTATGGGACATTCAATCATGCAACAGATTGCCATAAACTGTACAGATGTCAAAAGTCCATGGTTTAAAAGTTACAAGGGTATCACAGAAAAATGTAGAGACAAATAAATGGCTAAAAAATACCAAAACAAAACAAAACAATGAAGTTATAGAATAGTTTGGATGAGAAGGTACCTTAGAGATCATCAATTTCAAATTCCCCTCCAATAAGCAGCAATGCCACCTAGTAGATCAGGTTGCCCAGGGCCCCAAAAACAAACCTTTAAATTGCAGGCATCTTGAAACTGGAAGTTTATGTCTGGGAAACTTAGCAAGATGTTTCTCCTGCTCTTTTACTCCTCCCTGAGAACGTGCTGTGGGCCACTAACATGGCATACGAAGGTAGGAAATCCTTGATCTGGACCAGTTTGACTATTCTAATGCTCCCATGAGCCTCAAGTACACAGTGAGCAGGATAAAACAATAGTATTAATAAAAAAGGTCCATGTGAAATTCCATAAATCTTATAATCCCTGGTTTCTTGAAATTTATATTAATGGCCTATATATGTTAATGTATCCAAAGTGGAAATAATAACCCCTTTCAGAAGCAAATCTTTCTTACTGCTTTTTAGAAGTAATGATTACACCATGCGTTACCAATTTAATGGCAAGAGTACATTTGGCAGAAACATATTTAGGAGAAAAATATGAGCAAAATTAAAGTACAGGTATTAAGCAGATTTGACAGTAGGGTGCAAAAGCAGCATGAAATTAAGTCATGCTAAGAGGCAATGTTTAAAATTACTGATCTCCACCAGAGTGCTGCTGCATTCATGTCAAATATTCTGTGCCCTCAAAAGCATAACAAAGAGCATACCAGGCTCCAGAGGCAGCAGAAAAGATTAATAAAGTGGAAATGCTGAACATGGGGAGCTGAATACTATTTTGATTAAAAGACCAGCCAGTTTGATAAGGTCAGATCACGTAACTCTTTAACACATAAAGTGACCCTTAATACCAAGGGGAAGAGATTAAAAACTGATCTTTGACTTGGGAAGCAGGCAGAGAGCTTGCAACAACAGCACAACATGATGGCATTTAAAATTTCTTAGCCAAGTTAAAGGTGATCTACAGGATTTTAATTCTGCACATACTGTCTTCCACTCTCTATACCATAGGGTTTTCTACTAGAGCCTACACTGCACCATGACAGCATCTCAAAGGAGGAAGAATAATTAAAATTAAGTGACAAAGCTGGACAACAGAGATTAGGGTTAGGGTTAAGTTTAGGGTTCTGAACTCTACACAGAGCCCACCTTATATGTAATTCCTACTTTTCTAGGAAATATTTAATTTGTAGGTTTCACATGGACTAAAATTATGCAACCTTTTTCCTGTTTTCCTCTTCCTTTTACTGCTGCTTGAAGATGGCAGGAAAATAAAAGAATTTAACATAGTATTGCACAAAGATGGGCACCAATGTAAAATACAGAACAGGAAACAGACTGAGCTAGTAGACCCACCACAGAACAACACAGTGCCATGAAGCAATGCTGGCACCCATCTGGAAGCAGCATCATTATGTTCATGTGCTGTAAAGAGGGATTGCACCCAGGGATGCTTCTAGCTGTCTCAGTGAAAAGAAGCAGAGAAACTAGTAAAAGCCTTCTGATTTCCCTGCAGAGAATAGTCATGCCTGTGAATTAAGCTCTCTGAAGTGGTAGAGTTAAATCAAGATATTCTCATTTAGTTTAGATTCTGTGAATTTTCTCTGGGTTCCAGTGAGGCTTCTCAGCTCAAACATGGGTAGTCCATGATGGTCTTTCAGACTGTTGTGGGAAATGAACAGCTTTGACTTTACAAAGTGCTGTTGAGCAGCAGCTGCTGAACCTCCACACACAGAAAATTTGTGGTCCTAGTGGAAGTAAACTCAAATTTTTCCACTTGCACATCAATCTTCCTGTTATGATCTCTTTCAGGATTTGATGAAGTTTGCTGGTACAAAGATTGTCAATTTCCATTGGTAGCACTGCATCAATGATATTCATCATTATGGTAATGGTTCATTATTTTTATTACTTTTAAACAACATATAGACAATTAAGTGCTATAACCAGTGACAAACAGCAATCAAGGTTTCTCATCTCCCATACTATTGTCTCATTGCCATTTAATTAGCCTCTCCTTCACTGCAATGCCTTTTAAAGGTTCATAAATTTGCACTTAGACTCAAAGCAGTCATCAGATGAATTCTGCACTGATCTGCAATGATGTAACCCCTGAGTGATTATGTTTTACCATACAAATGCATAAAGCCTGTTATTCTAATGAGACTCTTCCAAGCCTTTTCCTGCACTCTAGTATGTGTTTTCCACATAAGTCTTTTAGTCCTAATATAATTTCTATCCCCAATACTGAAACTGACATTATAGAAGAAGGACAAATTTCAGAAGTTCTAGAATAAAGAGCTTTATGGTATAACTGATATTTGTTTAACCATGGAGTTACAAATGCTCCATGGACCAGGAGGGGCAGCATTGTAGAAAACTGCCTTAGTGCTTTCCATGGTAGTAATTAGTCTGGGTTTTTCTAAACAGGTAAAAATTTTCTAAATATATTCAAATTTCATCATAAGCAAGGCCTAGAATACTTAAAAAAAATGACAGCAAGTATATGAATAAATTCTGTAACAAAAAAAATTTTAGCCATAATTATCCCACAGAAGTAACTTCTGGTAATTTTGTATAGTTCTTTGCATTTGCAATTTCTCAGCCAATTCTTAGATAGTCATTAGTCTCACAACTCCCCCTGTTTCCCAAACATCATTATCACAAGTTTAGAGAGAGAATTTTCTCACTGAACAGAGCAATTTGTGCAGAAACATACAATTAAATAATGAAATTCAAAAGCTAAACTCCTTGCCACTCTTCAAATTAATTTATCATTTTCCACTTTCAGTCTGTAAACAGGGCTACAGACTGAACTAAACAGATTGTCCCCTGAGGGAATATTCTGGGAAATGAGAGAGTAAATCAGAAATCTTTCGAAATGATAAATGCTGTTCTTCACCAATTATGCCATGTAGATGAGAAAGGCAAAAGCAGTAAAAGGAAAGAATAAAAGTAACACAAAAAGATTCTTCAAATGCTAACAGACAGACAATAAGAAGCACGTTAAAGTAGCCTTTACCAAAGGGCTAAATAACCTAGCACAGGCCCCACAAAAGGAGAGGATTTCCAAACAGGAATTCATGCATTTTGATATCTGAGACAATGACAAAATTTCATTACTAACTCCATAAATCAAATTCACAAGGCTGTAATAAATGCTTACATTCTCTGTTTGTTGAAAAATAGGGAGCTGGACGTGATTCTGAATTCCAGCCAGCTAAGCAGTGGGAGGTTTGTGTTAATCATTACAAAATGATGAATGGAGGAATTAATGTGCCTGGAATTCACCCCTGTGATCCCTTGTCCATCTAGTTGTCCATACCCTAACATCTATGAGAATTCAGTATTCAAAGCCACTATTTTATACATTGATTTTTTTTTTAATTAAAAAACCTGCTCTCTTTCTCTCTTTAGAAAAGCAGCAACTGATTCCCTTCTTCCCATTAGAGCCCACAGTTAGGCAGCACCACAGCTGTCCAGGCAGCTTGGGTCCTAAACACTCTACCTTCCTATGTACTTAAAACCATCTCTTATGCATCCCAAGAACAGGCACATAATCAATCAATAAGCCTAGGAATAAGGTATAGAATTACTGGAGAAGAATCTTGCTCAGTCTCATAAAACAGAATCATTTAATTACTCTGTAAACATGTCCAGGTACAAACCAGACAGGAAAAAAAATTGTTTAAAATAGCAATCAATACCACTGCAAATGTGTATTTACAGTACTGGCAGCTGAACAACTGACCATAAATAATTTCCAACTGGCAATTAAAAGGATAACTTTTCAAACAAAACATTTTGTAACAGCTTCCTAATAGAATGTATAAGAACAAGAAAATCTATCCAGGCTCTAAGGTAGAGCCTGAAAATTTTCTAGGGGGATTTCAGGAGATGCTGAAAGGTGACTTGAGCTACTAACCCAGAGTTCCTTCCCATCCTTTATTCCCATGCTCCTTCTGCATAGCAGGCTCTCAGGTGGTGTGGCCCCTGCCTTTTTAAATGACTAGAAGAGCCATTGAGAATATACTTATTAAAGCTGGGATAGCAGATACTAATTGACATTAAAGCATTTAAGTAGACACTGAAAAAGCCTGCCATCGTCTCAAGCTATTTGACAGAAACTGCTGAGTACAAACAAATGCACAATTATCCCTGGCAATCTGGGAGGGTATCTAGGGGAAGAACTTACTAGCCCTACAGGTCTACACTTTGAAGCTAAAAGAAAAAAGTAGTCTCAGCCAAGGCTTAAAGGAGTGAAGGCAGATGTTTAAAAACCAGGGAGTTAATTTAAACTCCTGAAGTTATATTTGGGCACCATACAGTTGTATTTTCAAAAACATATGGATGATTTAAGAGAAAAAAGCCCTGCTCAAAGCCACTGGGTCATGGACAGTTTAGAAACTGCTACCCAGCTGGTAGAGAGTACATCTCTCTGAGAATTAGGGTTTGTGTCATTTCATACAATCATAGTTCTGCAAAATAACAAATAATCTCTAAGCAGCTGTTGACATTCTCAGAAGCTGTATTTTAACTCCTGCCAAATGGCACCACATGGCACAAGTGACTCGTTCCTTTTCTGTATGCCTGAATGGTGGCACTTGGCTTGCTAAAAATGTACCCTGCTGGGTTGAATGTAGAACCTGTGCCTCACTTTTAAAATGCATTAGACCTGCAGGGAAGGCATAACCAACCTCAGCTCATCATCAGCTACCAGTAGAGAAGGCAGTCCTTCACTGGCTAGAAAAATTCTGCAGAAGCACATACTGAGATACTTTAAAAAATGACAGTTCTGAGGTTTGGATTAGAAATTTCAATAATTTTCATGAGAATTCAGCCCACCCATGACTCAGGCAACTGAGGACCTCTAAGGCAAATTGTCTTCCACTGCGATTTTCCATTCAGTTAATATCACCTCCAGCCTCATTGCACTTGCATCTGATGATTTTACCCAACCTTGACTTGCTTCCTGGTTTCAAAATAAATGAAAGTTGTGTTTTAGTTGTGTTTTCAGCACAACTAAAACCCCCCAAAAAACATTGGAGTTTCATGCCTATTTTGTTTTTCTGACAAATATTCCCTTCACATTAGGTTTATAACAGCTTTGAGAAACAAAGCTCATGAATCTATTGGTCCTTTGGAAGTGATCAGGTCTGCAAACTCACTCTGAGATTTTGAATTCTGCTTCCTGTTCCTTTTCATAACCTCTATAGTTCTGTGTTTTAGGACTGAGATTCTAGTCTTTTCCACCATGTTTCACACAAGTAGTTTTCATTTTAATAAATGTATGATTCTTTGAACCTTTCCTAAGAAGAAAATCTTACAGCTAAAAAATGGGTCTGAAATGATTCAAAAACTATTTCGAAATGTGATTAGGTCATGCCATCAGACTGTCTTAGCAAGGCAGTCAGGTAGAAAAACATCAATTATGAATATAAATAATATAAATCTTGTTATAGTAATATGATGGATTAACTTTGCGTGATGAATTACCTTTCCATTAAAGGTTTTCCTTTTCATACTGGCTGGACACATGTACAACTAGCTTGTCTCGTGGGCACCTAAAACAAATTACTTAAACAATTCAGAAAAGTGAATTGTGGATGATAGTATGTTTAACAGCTGTTAGAGGATTTGGACAATTCCAGTTTGCCATCAGTTTTCTGCTATTATAATGTAAATTTCCAGAATGATATTTTTTCCAATGTCTTAATTTTACTGTAAGAGTTTATTTGGCTTTCATTAGCAAAGCTTCATTTATTTTTATCCAGGAACAAAAATATGTAAACATGCCCTTGTTGATGGTGAGTAACCATTTTTCTTTCAGCTTTTGCTGACTTGCAAAAACATAGCTAAATAAAATATAACACCTGAAAGTTTAAGTACATCTACAATCTCTCTGAACTCAGACAGGTTGTGCAATATTAACAACTCTGCAAAACTCAAGCCAGACCATTGCTACTCCACTTCAAACTTTCTCCAGTTGTAATCTTCACGTGAAGATTTAATGAAGTGCAGGAATGCCGCAGGCAGCCCAAGCCAAGGCAGCACTGGGAGAAGGAGCAGAGTGGGTGCATCCCCTCAGCCAGCTGGCCCTGCCAGGAGGCAGCACACTCCTGGCCCCACCAGCTGCACAGCACTGTGGATTTGGGATGGACAGCAGCTTCCCCACAGCATGGCAGCATGCTGTGCAGAGTTACCCTGCACTCCAAGATCTCTGCATTTTGGTCCCTTGCAAAGAGCAGATCTGAAGACACAGGGGCACTCAGCCTCCTCAGCCTGCCCCAAAGCAAAGCAAGTGCCAAACACAGCTGAACGTGACATCCTCTCCTTCTCTCCCCCTGCAGCTCTGACACAGTGATCAGGTGGTGCTTCTTACAGTGAGAAATACTGCTCTGGCTTTAAAATAGAGTTAGCAGTGTTTCTCCTGGGTGCATCTCCCAGAGAAGATAAAATGCAAAATGGCAAAGATGTGATTACAGGAGTGGAGGCAATGTTGAAGCCTTACTGAGAGCTTTAATGAACTCACTTGTCAGCAATCCCCAAATGTTTATTTGCAAAATCTCTTCCTTTAGCTGGATTTTCTGGATGATAGAGAATTCCAGCTTGTAACCCAGGCCTGCTTTATGCCATATTCATTGAGTAAGGGTGAAAACAGTCCACATACTGTTAATGAGATATTCTCAGATTTAAAACTGTTGACAAACTAAGAAAGATGTCTGAATAAAACCCCAGTGGATAAATCTTATTACATTGATTCATCCAGCCCCAGGCCAGGCTGTAGTTGTAATTAACTTACACAGTAAATTCTGCAAGAAAACATGTAATTATTTGCTCCATTACATGGCAAAATAGTGACCATAGCACTATTTGGTACAGTTCTACTAGGACAGACTGAAGATAAGGATGGAGCAAGAAAGCAATAAGAGACAATATATGACACACTGCTACCTGGGATGGCTTTCAGGAAGGATCAATACATGCTGACATTGTAAGAAGAAAACTTTTGGGTTTTTTGCCTTTTTTTTTCCCCTGGAAGCATTTTCACAAAGAAAATGAAAAAATGCAACACCAAAAAAAAAAAAAAAAAACCAAAAAAAAAACCAAAACCAAAAAACAAACAAACCAACCCCCCCCAAAAAAAAACAAATCTGAACAAAAAAACCACCCCCAAAACAAACCAAAAAAAACCCCACCAAAAATTAATATCACCTGAGAAGTGTAAGAGGCCTTTCTACACAGAATAGTGATAGTGATTTCAGTGCAAATCAGATAACTCTCTGAATGAGCAGCCAAAAATATTTTTGTATTCTTTTACAGAATTTGTGAATCTAGGTATGATATATGTACATATAAAGTAATATGGACAGATGCAATTCTCTACATAAGACTGAGTACATAGGTCTCAGTTTTAAAAAACTTGATCAAACTACCCAGATGGATATAAAATCAAAGCTCTTCGTACTGTTAATCTTAAACTATAAATTGTTTAGTCAATAAATTCAGCTACAGAAATTAAGATGCAAAATTCAACTTGCAAAATTATTAGACATATGAACATACAATCAAGAAAATAAATCACTTCTTAAAACCATAATTATTCTGACCTTAAATATTCCTACAGCAATCTTTCATGAGTAATGGAAATGACACAAAAATTATATACTCACCCTAATATGTGTCTTTAATCAAAGAAAAAAAAATAGGCCTATTAAAATTCACAGACTTTCATAGTGGAAGAAAATAGGGACTACAAACAAGCCATTCTCTTTAATTCAATCACCAGTTAACTTGATTCTTTATATAATCTTATAAAATCTTAAAAACAAAATTATATCGATTTAGAGATCTTTTCTTCATATTTCTTTCACTCTTGTAATCAGCTGGGTAAATAAGAGTACTAAATTATTAACATTAAATTTGTACAAACTCTGTTGTAAAGACAGTACCATGATCATTCTTTCCATTGCAGTACACATGAAAATCAAGGATTATCCACCATTTGCTGATGCACCTTGTACATTACTGACCTATACAAAGAAAAGTTTATAATTTGGGCTCAGCAAATTTTCTGTATCTCATTTATAGGCAACATAGAAGCACTTTTTGGGTTGTACATGTTTCAGTGAAAAGCTCAGTCTTTTTGGCAGAATTCACACTTTTTTGCGCAGCTACTTCATTCACTAGTATCTGCCAAACTGAGTTTTCCTAAAGGGTAATTCAAGTCTCTCTTTAAAATCTGCCTGGTCATCTCCATTTCCTTCAAGGACAAGTTGTATTTAATCTAATCTGTCCTTTCTCTGGGCACCCTTTGGGGCAGGCACTTTTTGTTTCAGCACTGAATTTGTGAAAACATGTAAACAACCAACATCACCAACGAATAACCTTGACAGAGTTCACTGTGCCCATTGTGAAGACCTTAACCAGTGCTCACCAAGCCTGTTAATGTCCTGTCTCCCAGCTCCATAGCAGAGAGCCTTTTCAGCTTACCTGTTGATCAAAAGTTTTGGTAGCGAGCATTGCATTCTGTGTAAAAGACAGCAAAGCTCTTTCATCGTACCTGGGATTTAAATCCCAGCTCAAAAGTCAGTGGAGCAATGCCCTTACTTTCCCTTTGGGCCCATCAGACAGTGTTTGCATTTTCAGATGCATACACAATGTAGAGCACTAACACATCTGAATATACATAAAAATGATTTAAGCAAGCTGGAGTGCTGGTACATAAAACACAACAGGGAATAACAGAAACTCCTTTCACCTGCCCTACACTTCTCCAGGAATATTTATTCTCACAAGTTTTCATTTCTTATGGCTAGAGAAGATGGATATTCCCTCCTGTTTAAAAGTAATAGGAACCTTTTTTTCTGTAATAGGAAACTTATTTTCTGTAAATATTGGAAGAACCTGAAAAATGGTTCCATACAAGCAAAATTATATTAATGTTCTTAAACTAATGCTGAGCAGCAGATAAGCAACAGGAAAAGATCAATATGTAAAAGTCAATATAAAAGTTTCTTTCCTGCTTCTTGCTGAGAAGGATAAAATAATAAACTGGAAAGTTCAAAGTATTTTCTAGATTTACAAGACAAAAGTAAACAATGATGATCTCTAAATGAATGAAAAGTATTCATTTAACAGGCTGAAATAGGTACAGGACAACTTCTGAAATACTAGTTAGCATGTTATGTCTAGAAGTCAGACTGAGCTGTCTGTCTGTCTGAGAAGTCAGTCATGCTGAGAACCAGAGACAGAATAACCAATGAGAAATATCAAGTTCAGCAGGCAACTGAGAGTTTTGGTTAATGTTTCGACAGTGATTACTCAAACTTAAAAAAAAAAAAAAGTGAAAATTCAACGGACAAAGCCAAGCTGCTGGCTGACCAGTGGGGTGGGCCCAGAGTGCCCAGCAGGTTGGGATGGCTCGTGGGACCAGCAGACCAAGCTGTACTCCCTGGCAAGAGAAAGCCTTGCCCAGCTGCAGCCTGCACTGAACATTTTCATCTAAAATAATGTCCTTTTTCTTTTTACTCCCAATAAAAAGCCTTTTTGCCCCTCTCACTACTTTAGTCGTTGGTGTTCACTCACCAGCTTGAGCATGCACGTATCCCACCAGCAGGCTCCAATATTCATCAGCTATTTGCTTCATGATTTTGGTGTGAGGTGTAATAATTTCTCCTGAAAATATAATGGGTTGTCTGGTTGAAGCTTTCCTACAGTCTTTCTTCTGAAGGTGAATGCTTCATGACAGCAAAACCGCCACAACAGAAAAGACACACAGTAGATTCATGCAATTAAAAATTTTCAACAACTCATTAAAATAATTACTGCATTTATTTTGCAGGAAAGTATTCATTACCTACACTACACCCATTAATAATGTAAGGAATGCATTTTCCTTGTGCCCTGTTATGTTATTGCTAGTTTGATAAATGCAAAACTCATATTCATGGAGGAACAGTGCCTATTGCACTATGGCATCTTTTTTCTTTTGTTTACAAGGATCCAATTTTCAGCAGATTGAGTTACTCTTTCTCATCTTGTTTTGATGGTTTATTCATTAAGTGGGAAGAGCTGAGGCCTAATAATCACAAGCATTTGTCTTTGACTTCAACAACACACCTCTGCAAAACATAAATTCCCCTTGTTCTTCAAAAAATATGCATATCTTCTTCTGGAAGACAATAAAATATGATATTACAGTAAAATACAGCCAGTGGATAATGAGAAAATGAGGACAAAGACATGACATTCTGGTTTAATATCTATTCTTCTGACTTGACTTGTATTTCACTGAAATTACTCAGAAGTACACTGGTCACAGCTACACTGTGAAGTTCTCCACTTCAGTAAGACTATTAACCTAATTGTTTATCAATAAGAAGGTCAAAGTTTGATGTTTCCAATAAGTGTTTGAACATAGATGCAGGTTGATGTTTAAACTAAATTCAAAAAATTATACTGCATTACCTACAGAGGGTGGAAGAGAACAAGTTATTAGATTTCTGTCCTATGTTTATGTCCTATGTTTATGTCCTATGTTATATGAATTATTCAAGTATTCTACAAGACAATATTCTGGTATTGGCTTAAGACATACATTCAAATTTAGAAAAATTTGCAGTTCATACTTTTAAGAAAAAAAAAAAAGTGAACACTCAGTTTGCTCTCTTCTGACTTTTCACTGTTTTTCCCCAGCAGCGTGATTCTTATTGTTCTACTTTTTAACAAAATTATGTAAGTCACTCCAGATTAGACATGACAGGTGAAAATCAGATATTTAATCAGATTCAACATCTTTATATAAAGCTTAGCCTACAGGGTTTGGAGCAGACCATATTTGAGGCTGAGTGGTGCTATAGCAGGTCACTGGCCACCTTTCTAAGCAGCTTTTGGCCTGAAATAGACACCAAGACTTTGAATAATGCCACAAGGTCTTCACCCCAACTAGGGCTCTCTCACCCTCCTTTCTGCTTTCATTTGTACAAAGTTGACCAGGCAGCCTGGCGTCTCACCTCTGCTAATGAAGGAACTTGTGGGGTATTGCAAATTGCTCTGTAGGCTGTACTGCAGTAGCATTGAAATACTCTCTGTCAGACCTCAGGCATCTAGAATTGGCCATCACTTTCTTAAAAGTTCAACTATGCTATCCAGAAATCTGAAACTATCTTGGGGAATATAAACTGTATGGCACAAGCCTATGTGCCCCACCACAGGCAGTTCCCATTGCATCTGTGACCCTAATGCACACAGGGCTACCCTTTGGAGTTCTGGAGATTCCTACACATTTTTTTTCAAATTATAAACCACTTTTTTAATGCAGAGGTTTCTAATTTATTACAGTCTTCTTTTATAATTAAGATTTCTGCTGTGTCTGTGCTAAGTAAAATAATTTTGAGCTTTTCTGGTCCTGAAGAAATTAAAATAAAATGGAGAACAAAAGTTCTTTTTCTCAGTGTATGCATAAAATCACCTTTAATAGCCCTTTATCCCTGTAACACTTCCACCAAAAACATTTAATTCATCCTAGATTCCCTCTGAGAAATCATATGCAATTCAGTACTACACATTACCTGTGAACTGAGGAATGAGCACAAAGCTAGAATTTGCTTGCACAGCCTGCCCTGTGAAAGGACAAACACCTGGTAAATTACATGCAAACCTAATAAAATCATCATGGTTGGGCTGCTGTAAAAGATCTCAGTGAGGTAAAGATGTCACTTCTGGATCTTTAGAGGAGACCAGCACCATTTTGTCCACTACCAGAGCTGAAAATTTCTAAGCTGATAATCTCCTGTGATTTTTAATTTATTTTTTTTAATTTTGGTACACAGAAAGAACTCCATCACATAGATGTGAGCAAATTTCAACTACTCTGGAAAGTAAACAGTAATTCAGGGACCTCAACAAATCTAAATTGTACCTGAATAAGACCTTAAAGAAAATGGTCTTCAATGTCAGATCAGGACAACATTATATATTAATAATTTTTATAGCTATTCTCTTACCTCTCTTGTAATCTAATCCACCTAAGGCTGAGTAAATAGGATGTGGTTGGATGAAAGGCACGGAGTGCTGCCAGAGTTGGAGCACAAAGTCAGAGCAAAATCTTCTTTCCTTTTAGTCACAAGAATTCCATGGAAGTAACAAGGGCAATTATTAAAGTTTTAAAAAGTGCTGAGTGTGAAAAATGCAGCAAGACATCTATGCCTGAAAGAGCTCACAATTGAAACAGCCAGCAAAAATAGGCAGTTATCAGATGATGGCTAGAGGATGTGATATGTCAAGGACTAGTGAATGAGCCAAGAAGATCAGCATGCACCATATTAGTTCCACCATTTTGTATCATCCATCATTTGAGTTCTTTGGTTTCAGAGACATTCAGAGAGGTTAGAGTTTCATGCAGGCTTCTTTAGAAACAGAGGTTGTTGGGAGAACAGCTGGCCAGAAACTTTCCAGTGAAGGGAAATTTCATTCCAAACACAACCAACTTGGTAACGCTTTGATGAATGCAAATAGGGTTTCAAGGAAAACCTGCCCAGAGAAAGAACACTTGAAGTCTTGAAAACACTTTGGAAAGAAGATTCTGAGAAAAGCTAGGGTTTGTGATATGAAAACAGGGACAGAGCTTTGTGTCAGGGTTTTGTGTCTCTAGAGGGTTCACATGGAATGGTGGTCCAGACAGCATCAACATGGAGAATACACTTGCAGCTGCTAAGGATCTTATCTATCCATTTTCCAAAAAAACCCTTATGTCAAATGGTGTCTCACCCTGTGGTTAGGAGTTGTTTACCCAAGCAATTTAAAAATCCCCATCTGTGCAGGGATGGCCTGGCTGCAGGCTCAGTCTTGCAGATAGCACTTGCTGAGGAGAATTACTTCTATGATAAAACATTGCCATCCATTCAACTGCAGAAAACTTACACCAGCAGTTGCTTTTGTTTTTGCAATGTGTGCAATTCTAGCTTCAAAAACTAAACAAGATAAAGAAATTACAGTGTAGTAGAGGCAATGCCAATCCATTTCATGTTTAACTAAACAGCTACCAATTTGCAAGAAATTTCAGGTGGTATTGACTTGGATCAGACTCAAGTTAGTGACCTAGAAATAAACACCTATATCTCCTTACTGCTGCCCTCATCCATCTTGTCCTGTGGCACTCTCTTGTTGAATTTGAGCCAACAAAAGAAATTATATTTATTTCCTCTGCTCCTAAAGACCATTACAGGTTTTTTGCTTAATGACGAAAAAAAAAAAAGAAAAAAAAGTCAACCCAAAACCAACCAATAAAAAAAAAAAAACAAAAAAAACAACAAAACAACACAACCACAAAACAAACAAACCAGTCCAGATTTCATAATTATCTACCAATGGACGTACCTTTTAATTATGTGTCCAATCCTGAAAAATAAAAATCATGATCTAAGAGAAAGTCACTGTCCTCATTTAGGCACACACACAATTATGACAGGCACACAACTGCTACGTGCTCTATTGTTACAGAGTTATTTTATTTTTCTTCAAGAAAAAAACCTTTCACAAACCTGTTTATTTCACAAGTCATAGTGCTTCATGTTTTAGCTTACTGCAGTATAAGCAGTAATGCTCATCAAAAGCTGTAATGGATCACAGATCTGGCATGCCCTTTGCCTACAACACTCATTAGTACGTTTTAGCTGCTTGCATCCATCATGCAGGGATAGAAAGAGAAAAATCTAAATTGGAGTCCCAGTCCCTAAGAAGGGCTGCTGCAAAAGAACTATGTTTAGAAAAACTGTCTCTGTTGTAAGAAATGAGACAGTACTGGGGTGGCATTAAGAGATTCAAGATTTAGTTGAGATGTAAACCCTATCCATTGCACAAGTAGTGGAATATGCAATTTAAGGTACAACATGGGAAAAAGACAGGGAAAGCTTTAACAAGGGGGAGGAGAAAAAAAAAAAAAGAGAAAAGACAGATTAAAGAGGAGGGAATGAGGGAAACACTTTGACAGAGTCACTAAAAATGCTAGAAATTATTCTTATTTGCAAGTATAGAGTGAAGCTTCATTTTGTTTACCTTTGATTTTTTTTTCCAATCTATGTATTAATTTTTACTCTGATTCCTTAATTCATTATAAACAAACATTTATTTTGGTTACAGGTGAGACTGTTTGGTGCTGTAGAGCAAAGACCACCACTGTGAAACCAGTACATGAAGTATTTAATGATTCCTCAGAGAAGGTAGATTATACAAACACAGAGGAACTCACAATGCAATAAGATTAGGAGACTCATGGGCTGGAGAATACCTCCTGCCAGGCTTCAAAAAATAAATACAAATCTATTGGCAGTCACTGACTTCTGGGAATTCAGCCTACTCAAATCAGTCTTTTGTTGTTGAGTAGACATTAATACCAGCCCACAGCTGTGGTCACCATCTCTCCCATCTTTCACCATCACACACTCCCAATATGGACATTTATATAAAGAATAGCCTAGAACAACTTATCCTGGAACAAAGATGGCTGATAAGCTAGATAAAAGAGACACCTGCAAAACTACATGTTATGTGAAAAGTAAATAGTCACCCAAAGGAAAATAGTACCAAAACCAGATGCCATTTAGTGAAATTTCAGATACTGTGCCCAAAACATCCAGAGAGGTGATTCTCTGTGCAATAAGCTGTAAATTCTCACTCAAGGAAACTGTGAATGCTAAAGTTTTACATGAGTTCAGAAACTGACTGAACACACATAAGAAAAAAAAAACCAACTTTTAAGACTATGCTTCTGCACCTTCAAATGTCCTGCAGGCACTTGTCCTCATATTCTTGTTATTTACTATTTTCAGTACAGCAGTGCAGTGCTAGACAGCAGTCATTTGTTAGTCATTACAGTAACTTTCAGATTCTTTAACCAGAAAAACAAATGTTTTAATTACTTTTCTCCGTTCGAGGGAACTGTCACTGACTCTTTTGTTACAATAGAAAGTTGCACTATAATAAAATTAATTACTTGCTATTTACAAAGGAAAGCTTTAGTACAATAATAAACAGGACATTTTTCAGATGCTAGAGAACGTTTTAAAAAGGAGTTATATAATTTTATTCAGGTAAATTATTGTAACTTTCTCATAGCTAACTATTAGCAATTGCAGAACTGTGCAGATTGTAAGGGAACCTCCCTCACTTATTCAATCCAGTCTTCTGCTCATAGCAGGTATGGTAAAAGCATGTGGCCTAATAAAAGCAGGTTGCACAAGATATTCTACAGTTGCATTTTGAAAAGACCTGAGGATGGAGTATCCTATTCTTGGGCAAAGGGGAGATAAAAAATCCTATATCCAAGGTTGTATCCACTGTCTCTTGTTCTTCAAATACAAACCTCCAAGAGTCTGGCTTTGTTTTCATTGCTGGCTACCCAGAAGATAAGTTTCTGTTACTGAAAAAGAGATGGGGGCACATATAGGCCCTGTGTATGCTGCCAACTTGAATAGCAGGTTAAGATGACCAGTTAATACAGGAGAAAAGCAGTTATCTTTTGATGGCAGCTATGATAAAAATCTTCATCTGGTTTTCAATTTCCTTTTTTTTTAGATCCAGACCTCTTAACTGAAATCTCTTTGGAAGAGGACAGATAGAACCTGATGCCTACGACCTTTATATAAAATCTGATTAATTTATAAACAATCCAGATGAAGCAGCTATGAAAAGTATTTAGAGGAAATGAATCCATACACATTACATTGTTCATCAGATAGGAACCTCATACTGTTTACAACTGCATGCATGTCCTACTTCGCCATTTCATTTCAAGACAACACACCATATATAAGCTTGTATGTGTGTCAGTTCTCACACCTGCCAAAGTGTCTTTACAGAAATCAATTCCATGCACTTTTTTTTTCCTCCCTTATAAATAGTTGAGGCACCAGAAATTCACTGTCCCAATGCTATTTATTAATAAATACTACTTATTAAGAGAAGGAAGCTTTAAAGGGATGTGTTTCTCAGTGAATCACATTACGTCTCAAAACACCAACCTTCCTCTCTGAAAAGAACTGTGATCTTTGACATACCCTCTGAAGCTCTCCCTTCAGTATTGATATGCACCATTGCCAGGAGCTCTTTTCTGACTTGACTCAGAAGCCAAATTCTAAATACCCTTCATCTCATCTCTTTGGTACTGCAGAACATCTGCTTGCTTGCTTTATGCCCCTTGATTTTTTCATTGTTCTTAGTGCAGAATCACACATTACAAGCATCCATCTCCCTCAGAAACTTGGAAATCTTTGTGAGAATGCTCTTTTTATTTATCTTCAGTTTGGCATTTCTTTGATTTGTCTTGTTTGTGGAAGCAGATTTTATTTTGGGTGACACAGCAGCCCCCTGTACTTAGACATTTTAAGACCAAAATGAGGAAGTGTTACAAATTGCTTACTTGTTCATATTTCTGTTTTACTCCCATGCAAGATACAAGTGCAAAATTTTTCTTTCTCTCTAAATAAGTGAGATTTTCCTGGAACTGATTTTCAAACAGTTATTTATAGTTGTGATTACAGCTGCAACTCAAGACACGTTAGACTGTTCTTTCTCTAAGGCTCAAAAAAAACTTCTCAATATGAGCAAATCTTGGAGACAGACCTGTTACTCACTTACTTTTGTCTTTTTCCCCCCATAAACCAGTGACATAGTAAGAGCAGCTCAATTTGATTTTTTGTTTACCATTTCTCCTTCCCCCAAAACTGTGTTCAAGGTGCTGTTTGTATGTTTATCCTGACCAAGTGCAAAGAGAGGTGGTGTGAATGACAGCAAAGATTCTGGGCTGCTAAGGGTAAGAAAGCACAAGGACTAAGCTGCTGTTTAGGTTTCCATTTCTCACAGGGCTGGAGAAGGATGACAGCAAGTCACCAAGCACAAGTTTAACACTGAGTAGAGAAGCTTAGGTATCTAGTGCTATTTTGTAGGAAGAAAAGCTAACACTGAATCTATTTTGCACACCCACAGAAAAAACAAGGCTTTTCAGTAATTTGGAAACATGCACAACTCCTTTTAACAGGAAAAACAGGCTTATGGAACGTTGTTATATTGAATCTGGAAATATTTGTCCACTGCCTGCCCAGATGTGTGCTTGCTCACAGCATGGTCTGTAAAGGGGAAATGCACAGGGAGTGCATCCTTATTTGAACTCCTGTAAGGAATAATAGACAGGGCCAGTGGGCCAGGGCAGACAGAACAAGTTGTGTCTCTCCAAGCGACTGTCATTAGAAAATGAGAAGTTGAGTAAAAAAGTGCGTTGAGATTTACATTTTAATAAAAAAATTAAGGTTTTTTTTTTTTTAACTGAATACAGCATGTCACAGCTATAGCCCTCTATTATCTCCTTCATTTACAGCTCCGACTGTTGGGTACCTGACAGCTTCAGGCACCTGGATGCATGCCTGACTCCCCCATGTGATGCATCCCACAGTTGGGCAAATCCCACTGAAAAATAATTCTCCCTCTTTTACCTTCATTTCCCCAGAAAGTGGGATAGGAGAAAACTGCACATGGTCCCACTGATCTGCAGCCTGCATACAGAGGACTGTGGGCAAGGGTAGCCTACAAAGCACATGCAAGCCTCAGACTAAATATTGTTGCTCAAAACTTTCTTCTGCATTAGCTCTGCACAAGCTGAATTCTGCAGGTCTCCTGTCTAGTCTGGCAACCTCTCCTGCTACATTATGGCAACCCCAGGGTCACTGACAGGATTCAAGTAATTGCAATTTCTCCCTCTGGGTGCTGTGGATAATACAGTGGATTGAATACTCCTGTGCAGTTAGCCATAACAGTAAAAAGAAAAGCATAAACTTTTAATCCTCAAAAGTTAGGGAATTTCACTTCTCAGACAATGAATAAATGGACATTTTAATCAGAACAGAGACTAACACCTGGAAATGTCCTCTCCCAGAGGAGTGTGTTATGCAGTCTTTCTTTACCTTGTTCCCTCTGTCCCAAACAAAGTCATGGTCCCAGAAGACTTACAAAGGAAAAATAGATTCTGTTCTCATCCATGCCAACAGATACCCTGCTGTCCTGCATGCAAAAGAAATGGGGTTTGAATTTTCCAGAGGAAGATACTTTTCCTTGGCTTCTGGTGATGTTTCAACTTTTACAGCTCTCTGAAGGAAATGGGCACTGTTTCTTTTTTCTGAAAGGATAGCTGCCTTTGGAGTCTGGCACAGACTCTGCAGCCCATGCAGATGGAGACACATGAAGACACCACATGGCAAGGGAGCAAGCACACACTCTCAGAGCAAGCAGTCTATGAACACACAGCTGTTCTGTACCCCTGCAACAAGCCTGAAGAATCTGCCAGAGCACACATTTGCTACACAGAGGCAGAAAAAGGACTCAGCACATGGGCCTGTGCTGTAAAGTGAGTGCTGCCCTTCTCTAGCCCTGACTGGGCCACGTGTGGCTGGAACAGTTTCAAGCAAACCCTAAGAAATTTAATGTTTCCTGGTTTCACTGCCGTGCTCCACATAATCTATTGTGCCATACAGGCTCTACACAGCACTGCTGTAGAAAGCTTTAGTTAAACTGGGAACGAAGGACACATCAAAGTAAGGCTTTTTGGGGAAACCAGTGAATTCATTTAGACTTATTCAAGAAATTTCAAACAAATAGAAAAATAAATGTCTAGATAGAGAGCAAAAGAGGTTTTGATTGTTTGGTTGGTTAGGACTGGTCACTGAAATCATCAGCTGAAGAAGTTGAAAAAAATGAAGGCAGAAATTCTGGAGGAACAGCACCAAAAACCCCACACCATTCATAACAAACAGAAGGAAATTGACTTTAGAGATAAATGAACATTGCAAAGCAAGAAATATCTCTAAGTCAATGACAGAATAATGGGGTAATTCAGGATAAGACAGAAGGAGCTTTGCAGAGGGAAAATAAAGTTATTCTGAATAATGCCTTTGATGAGCAAAGTACCTGCTAACATCAATTAGTCAGGAAAGACTGAAAAGGTTAAGTCAACAAAGTAAAACAAGTATTTCATATAAATAAGGAGATCAGGTCTTCTGATTGCACAGAAACCTTTTCTGTCATTTAATCAAATTGCCCCTTTCTTTATGGCCATCTTCTGCTGTGATATATACATGCCTTATTCTTCAAAATCCTTTACAAGAAAACACAGTCTTTCAGGTTAAAAGCTAAGAAATGTTTATAGATCCCAGAAACTATTATGAACAGGTTCTTTATGTCTATGGCTTACCTGCTTACTAACAGCAAAGTGGAAAATTTCTCTTATAATGCTGCACATATTTTTATTTCATACAATATTGCAGTGCATAAATTGCACCAATATTGAACATAAATTGTAGCTTTAAGGCTTCAGACACTAGGACAGCCCTACTGAGTAAACACTCTAACCTTACTGTACTCTGAATCCATTATTTATCCCATTTTACCCAAATGTTGTTGGGTGGGTTTTTTTATTTCTGAAGACATTTGGAGGCTGTTTTATATCTTCCAGGCAAGCAGATAATTTTGGACTTGACAGAATAAAGACATTTTCTGCACTGTCACACACAGTCTTTGAAGGAGCTGATCATCACCCTTGAGTTACCAGAACTAAAAGCTATTTATCCTTCAGGTGCTTGAGGGTTCTAAAAGGAGCAGCTTAAAGGTTTTGATTTAGTTGAGCTGGGAACAGACTTAATCTTTTGAAACAAAAAAGATTAAGTAAAGCCTGAGGAGTGCTTGGATGTAACACTGGGGTGTTTCCAGTCATTTGTTCATAGAAACTGAGATGCTGAACAACACAGCCCTGCTGACTTCAATGAGATCTCCCCCTCATTTTTACTAACCAGCTGTGGGTTCTGTTGGCAGAGACAGATTTCCAGACTCACAAAACATTTTAGGTTAAGGGATACTTGCCTGAAAAAAAAAAAACCAAAAAACCCAGCAGAATTATTAAAATCATGGATTGTCTTTTGTGTTTTTATCAGGGACTTCAAAAAAGATGAAACTTGGAGAAATGCACAAGCCTGAGCCTGCAGGCAGTACTAATGGAAGATGGGCTGTTCCTTTAGCACCTGTGGCAAAGTACTTTCCTGGTCATTTATTGGAGGCCACTGAACACATGTTCATGTCTTCAGCATCACACAGCCTGTACTTTTCTGGTAACAACTGATATTTATAGGGCACACAGAGAAGCTTAAGAGGAAATTCTGACCAAATAAATGAAAGAGAAAATACTGTAACTGACCATCCTGCCCTCCCCTTTCAAGCATGAGCCAAGATGGTTCTTCAAGAGAAATAAAGACAGAGCAGAAACAATGGACAAAATAATAAACACTCCGGACTAATAGCTAAAAAACCAGTTACTTTGGATAGATAGTAGATGAAATAGATGTTCAAAATAGATGTTCAAAAAGAAGTTATATGCAAGAAGCAGTTATGATCAGTAAGCAGAAGAAATAAAATGCCCAGTGACTGACAAAAATCCCTGTGCAAAGAAAAGCAAAGGAAAATTAATGCACAGCATACTGGTAATAACAGGACTATATTTCAGTCTGAGATCATGCAAATTTTGCTCCAAGCCTCTGCTCAAAAATAGAACTTATTTTTCCTTGTGTGGCAGTCAGGAAGGTAACTGTATAATAAGGTTAGAAAAGATGCTGATTCCAGAACACATAACATGATCTGAATTCAAAACAGTGACTGCTTAGGCAAATGGCACAAACATGGAAGTAACCCAGAATATGCATAATGGTCGGCTCCTGCAAACTTGTCATATTTTCAAGATGTAGAACTTAATCTTCAATTAATTACTTATCAGGAATGCTGCACTCTGGGAACAAGGGGATCATTTTTAAACACACATTTCAAAGTTTTCCCAACTCCCCCATGTAATTCTGAATGAATTAGGAAATAGTTGTTTCTGTACAAAATATCTCATCTGCACAGTTTTGAATAAGTGCACACTGATCAATGGGACAGCTGCTGCTGTATTTTTGGCTTTGTTCATCCAAGCCTGCCGAGTTACTGGTATGCTTTCAGCAGAGTGTTTCATTCAGGGATAGTCACTAGGGCTATTCTCATAGCACTATAAACTCAACTTTAATACTGTTCTCAGTGATGCTAATAGGAAGTCAAATCTGGGCTAAAACAATTCCGTTTCCACAAAGAAATTTAAACTACTGCAACCACCATCATTTCAGGGAAACACATCCTGGTTTCCAGCTGAAAGAGGCCTTATATTAATAGCCAGCTGACTGTGAGAAAGGGAACCAAAATCAAGTACTCTTTTCAATTAAGAAGTAAATGCATTTTCACAATGAAGTCAAATAAGTCTAAATCTCAATGATCTTTTTTTAATCTCCTTAGCTAATGAGACAGAAAACAATGGTGGGAGTTAAACCACAGACAAGGAGCAGCTGAAATTTTTATATTTTTTATTGAGAGGAGTCAGACTTTATAGCCACATGGAAGTGTCTGAGCTTGTACAGTTGGGTGCTCTTCCTGCCTGTTCTCCAAAGGTCCAGGGGTCATAAGAGTCCTGACACTTGGGAATCCATAGCTTGAATCTCAAGGAAGTATAAGTTCATAGGTTATCTCCTAAGAGACAGGAGGTAAACCACATAACACAAATGTTTTGCATAGCATTTATGAAAAGCTATTCTTTCCTTAAGAGAGACAGTAAAAACTAAATAGTGAAAAAGAAGATAAACACATCTCTGACTGTTCAGCCATCCTGAAGACACTTCACCAAGTAAAAGCTGATTGCAGCCTCTGCACAAGCTCCATTGTTCTCCTCTTGCTGTCCCAGATGATGGGTTTACTACAGGAGGGGCTCTTTTATAACCTTGTCAATGATTGCCTAATCAGCTTCATCTGGTGACCAAGGCCTTCTCATCAAGTGATGGATTGCTGAACTTCTGGCAGTCAGGCTTTAACTGACTACCTTGGCCTGGCCAACAGCTATCATCACTTAAAGGTGTTCTGCTTATTTATCAAAGCTGGATGACCTACAGTGTCATCCTATCTTTTCTGTCAGCATTTTAATGTCCATGAGTACTTGGAGTGCTGTACACTTATAAGTGATTTGCTGCATATCTACCCAAGGATGAAACTTGCTTACTGTATTCTATTGATCTCACTTTTTAGACAAACCTGCCAAGAAAAAATAGTTAACACCAGTGCTGCTTCTGGTTTTGGGAGACTTGAGACCCCAATTTGTGTAGGTGAAAATTGCTGCACAGACTACTGGTCAGTCCATCTCAGTCTGGCACTGAGTTTTTCTGGAATTTGAGAGAGTAGATGAAGCCTATCTCATGTTTCCTGCAGAGTGGGTATTTAACTGTACCTACAATTACATTCTGTAATTGCCTGTGAGATTCACTAGTGGAAATATTACTCTGTAGATAAGCAATACCACATAGCAGGAGCCTTACATTTATAATCTACCTCTTCATTTGTGCGTTGGTCTTGTGGGATTTTTTTGGTCAAAACCACAAATAAAATAAATAGAAAACTAATAGAAGCCCCAGTAAGTTTTCTTTTTAAACAATAGATAAGGGCATTAGCAGACTCTGATGCCGATGTTGGAAAGAGAAGAAAACCTGAAAGTTCCTCATGCATTTCATTCTGTGTATCTCACAGCAGAAGTTAAGAATTGCCTTGGGTTTGCCTTGCTGATGCCAGAAAGAGCATACCCCTATCCTGCTGAGTGCAAATGAGCACTTTGACTTGCCTTCAACTCTTCTTGTAGCCAAAAGCAACACACAAAGCAACTTCTCCCTCCTGCAGATGAGGAGCAAGCTGGCAGAAATGAGCAGCATGCAGCTTGCCCCCCTTTCCCCTACCATGCCAGCTTTGAGACACACATTTCACTGAGTCTGGCACCACAGTGTTTTAAGGGTGGGCAGATAAGAATAATTCCTATATTCACCAGGGTATAACACACACATCTAAGCCCATTGTCAAGCAAGTCCAAGAACCTTTGTTCACCTCCCAGGACATGATTGTGCACTTCCATCAGCAAGGTTTCTATGCAAAAGTTCCTTATTCCTTCTTCTTATTCTGTCCTGAAATTAGCCCCACGGTTTTGTTCTGCAAAAGGATGTTTAGTCCATAGGTTATTTTCATGGGCATTGGGGGTTTTGCTGTTTAGCTCACAAACCCGAGCAATTTTACATCCTTAATTTTCTATGAAATGTGGCTGAAACATCAGCTCTGGATACTCTATAAAGGGAATACATGACAAGGGAGTTATAAAAATAATCTTGCTACCAAATACAATACACATCTTTGCAGTAAAATCATATTTAAGTGAAGAATTTATTTTGGCATGAAGAAAGAAGATAGTGGTGGCCAACAGGACTTGGAAGTATGGAGAATTTAAAAGGTAACAGTTTGCCTAATCTACTTAACTGGGAATTAAAATTAGAACGATTGAAGTCTTGCAGCTGTAGTGAACTCACACACAAAAAAAAGCTGAAAAGACAAAATCTCAGGCAAATGAAGCTGAAGAAAACAAAAGACATTTTTATTTGAGTGAATGAGATTCAGTTGATGTTAATGGCTACATAAATAGAAATCATTAAACTGCAAAGCATTTAAATGAAAGGCAGAAATTTTTGACACAAATAGTAGAAGACAAAGACAATAATTTAATAATAACATAGTAGGATACAAAAGTAATGATGACTAAGACAGGGCATGAGACACCACAAAAGGAGCTTTGAAGTGGCAGTCTGAGATTTCTGAGCCAGGAACAGGGACCTTCTGCAGGTTTCCAAGCCTTCTGGAGAATCCAGAGCACTGGAGTATGTGACAATTGTGGTACCCATTTTCGAAGCTAGCTAGGCTAAGGTGACTCAATTTTATGTCTTTCATATCAATATCAGACAATTCTGACAAAAATAAATGGAATCACTGAAACTGGACTAGCTAAATACATTGAAGGAAAGTTAATGTTAAAGATTTGCAACAGCTTATGAGGGGAAAAAAGGGAAGTTATGGCCAAACTAATTTGACTAATCAATTCTGAAGTCCAAAATTTGTTGTCAAAAAGAATAGTGCCAATGCCGTGTGGTGCTGTTGATTACTCATCACCCTGACACTAACAAAAAGGCACAGTCAAGTGAAAAGGCATTTAATTCAGGGATAAAGTCCCAGTCCCTTCTAGGACAAGCATTTCTACCTCAAAAGTATTATCTAGGTAAAGGATAGGAAAGGCAGTATTGTATTCAAGTGCACATGAAAATAACCTTGAACTGCCTCTCTCACTTTGTTTGGTCAATAGACACACTTGCCTCAAGCTTGTAACCTAAATCCTAGAGACCCAGTGACTGTCTTCAGCAGCATTTGGTCTACACCTAAATCCTCTCCTAAAAGCTTAATGCTGTCTTTAGGTGTGTAAGCTGGGAGATGCTCAGCAAAAACCCTAAGAGACTGTCATCTCTGTCTGCTACCAGACTACTGCAACCATTTGAAGAAGGGTATTAAAAAACAGGCAGGATAAAAGGGGAGATGAGAAGGGAACCATGACATAGATCCTAAAACATGCCTTATAACAAGACTCAGAATCCTTGAAACATTTTATTATCGTAGAAATTACTTCAACTGTGCTTAAGTACCTCATAAGGACAGAAATTTGACAGAGGGCCCTTTATTAGGTCTTTCAGATGAAGTTGAAGTTAGATCATTGGAATCTGAAAGACATGGAAAAATAAGTGTAATAAGCTTCTGAAAAAAACTGCCAAGACTTTTATGGGAGCTTCTACTATAAACATTTTAACTCAAGATTTTTTTTTTCCATAAAATTATTAAACCAGAACTCCTTCAGGAAAAGCATCAATTTATATTAAGGGATTTTCAAGGTTATCAGACCTGTCTTTTTGGTTTTAGAAGTCTTTCAGATGAATTTTTGCAAAATCTTACAGCAGTCTCAGGAAAGTTGTTTTAAATGTGGTTTTTAGGTTTTCTCTCCCTTTGCATATCTTTTCAGACTTTTCTAAAGGGGCTTTCCTGGTCTCTCTGATTCTTTTTCACTGGCTCTGCTTGGAACACTTTATTCTTTTTCTCTTAATAAGGAAACTCATCTTGACTTTCTTCACCTCTCTTCACCTCTTTCTTTTCTCCAGTTTTAGTTTTCCCCTCTCCACTTCATATTTTGTGCTCCTTCAAATCCCTCTTTTGCCTGCCTTTCTCATTTTCAACCTTTCTCTTCCATCTCCTTTTTGGCCTGCTTATTTTTCCAATTAAATTATTTGATGTGACTGCACGTGGAATAAGTCTTTCAGGGAACATAAACACAAGTTAATAACCACCCTCAAATAATAAACAAAATGTATCCATTAGTCTAAGCAGAAGAGGTAAAAAAATGTGGGCCACAGTATCAACATCAAAAAATGCTGAGTTGATTTATGAACATGCTGAATTGAAGCATCTTAGCTAATTGCTTTTGATTCTGACTTTGATAGCTTCACTCCTGGAAAATTTTATAAAATATAAAGGCATAAATGTTGAAACCACTTTAAAGAGTCAGCAGAATGCCTACATATACCTTTATTCATAAAGAGCAAATCACAGCCAGGGGCAATCTTACTGTTCTAGAAATTCTGACAGGTGTATCTGAAAGGCATTATTTCCTTAAGGACTCTCATCATCCTTTCTGAGATAAGTTGGTGCATTCAATTACATTCCTGGTGTGCAGCCTCAGAGTCTTGCAATTATTTATTCTCCCACAGATCCAGCAGGGTTTCAAGTCCTTCTGTTCATTCCCTTCAGGACATTACAATCAAATTGGTGGAACAACTTTTCTCTAAGCACTGGAACCAATAACTGGACCAAAATGCTACAATTTAGCTTCCAGGCAGAAAACATTTTTTTTAATATATCTGACTGAAATTTTACACAGAAGCTTGACACACCTTATTTCATTAATCTGACCCCCACATCTTTCAGTGTATTCACAGAATAATCTCACATTTCCCTGTGAATATATGCAATTTGGGTTAAATGGTCAAGCATGAAGCAAGTTCTCAGAACAGGAAAGATTGTCCTGAACACATCCAAACTGCCTTTTTTCACTTAGTCACAACTCACATATATTTTATTTTAATGCCATGCTATTTCTGTGAAAAGAATCTATTTGTGAAGGCTGATGTGTATGCAGGGGTCACCTTTTATTAAAGACAATAGATATTATTGTTAGATGTTAACTTTACATTTCAGACATTGCTGTTCTATCAAAGGCAATCTATTACATTCATTTGTGATATGTGCACATTACTACTCATGGGGAGCCAGAATTTGGCTTTTGAGTTGCTGGGATGGAACCCAGCAGTTCAAAAGTTAAATAATAGTCTTCAAGTAAAACTTAAGGCATTCTCTCTTTACATTGCAGTATTCAGTTCAAAAGTACAACAGCACCTCCAGGATACTAAGGAACTTGTATGAGAATTTGAAAAAAAATTAAAAATCATAATAAGCAAGTAAATAAAAATATAATAGCTCTACTATTCCATGAAAATGTTGTAGACACAGAACTTATCCCAGGTGCCTCAGCAGAGGCTTGCTTCTTCTTTCTTAATAAAGGTATTCATTTACTTGTATGCCTAGCAGCAGCAGTTTTCTTTAAAGAAAAAAAAAAGGAGCAGTAAGACAGAACAGGCAGAAAATTAAGCAGGTAACTATTTGAAAGGCATGATTAGACACCTCAGCAGGGCAGTAAGAAAGTCACAGATCACTGAGTCCCCTGCACAGAGAGTGGTAGGTAAAAGTGGATTAGGAGTGATGAGCGACAGAAGTTAACTTAATGTGGCGAGGAATCCATAAAAGTTAACAGTGCTCATGGGTTTGGCCAGAGGAAAACTTCAACTTTGTTAGAGGTAGCTGAACCTGATGGGCAGTGGGAACCAGGGGTTGTCTTTTTCTGTCTCAGCCCCATGGATGTGGGGCTGCTGCTGTTCCCTCTCCCTGAGTGCAGGCAGAAGAGAGGCTGAGCACCCATCATCCCCTGACACATGTCCATTCACACTGCCCACCCAAACAGCCACACAGGTAGGCACAGAGAGAAAGCACAGTCTCACACAGCCCTCAGATGAACAAGAAGAGCACAGGTGGCCCAGTCCTGTTTGTTCTCTCCTGCTCATCAGGACTGGACCCTGGTGCCATGTGGCACTCACAGTACATGGGCCACTGCTGCCTTTAGCCTCTTCAGTCTCTCCAGGAGCAGTCTCCAGTGTTCCTGACATGCTCCAGTTGTTGGCACCCACACCCAGGAGCCCCTGATGTTCAAGGCTCATTCCTGCTACTGGGCACAGACTTCTCATGTTCACCAGCTTGTGTGGGCTAAGGTTTGCCAGTGTTAGCACACACACATTTGGAGCAGAGAGCATGGCCACAAAGAAGACTGTCAGAAATCAGATTTAAGTAAAAGAGAACAGACTTCACCCATCAAGTTCAAGGCTCTGTCTAACAAGCTGCCTGACCTTTACTCAGTTAACCACTTCTTACCCTTTTCCTTCTTTTTTTCCACTTTTGTTCCTCCTCAGTCCACCTTACTCCCTCTCTTTCCCCAGTTTTGTCCTTTCTCACCAACTGATCTCAGTGGGTTTCACTCCAGGGTCAATCTTTACTCCTTGGATGGTCTTAGGGATCAGCTGAGTTGTCCATTTCCACTGGGTGGGCTAGTAAGGTTCTTTTGCCCATCATTGCTCCTCCTATCTTCCCTGGGTCTTTGACTTCCACATGATTTGTCTGTGATTGCTTAAATGAGCCTTCAGCAAAAATAACCATGCCATGAACATTAGCATGACAGAAAGAGTAAATGCCAGCCAAGTTACTCATCTGGGGCCAATGAAAGGGTCATAAAATAAAAATGATCAATCTTAAATAAAAGAAGCCATGATGAGAGAATTGCCACAAAATGTTGAGTAAGACAGTAAAAGAAGAGATGTCAAAAAAGGAAAAAGTGGCAGCCTAAACTAGAGGTAGAAAGAAGCAGCTTAACATCTCCAGCTAGCTCATGAACGAGGCATGGCATACACACTCCCAGGTCAGACTGCATCCAGAAGGCCTCTGGCTGCACACTCATCAAAGTACACCCTAACCACTTCTCCCTTCTCCCCAGTGGTAAATCACCATTCTGTATCAAAGTCTCCAATGGATCTGTGCAGCAGCTTGTATCCTATCACACAGGGGCCAGTGTAGCTGTTGTTTGAGGCTGGAGGTAAGAGCAGGTCAATGTGGACATTCATCATGTGCTGGCCAGGTGGGCTCTATATAGGATGATGATTTCACCACATGTAGCCTTGAGCCAGTACTTCATTTTCAGCTGTGCAGAACAGGATACACACTTTTACTTCAAATTAAATAAAATAAATTATTTTTAATTATTATATTATTAATTAATTAATTTTAATTATTTTTAAGTTAATTAATTAAATAAAACAACATCTCTGCTAGCCCTGCCATCTGCAGTCATACAAGTGCTATTCTCAAGATTTGAAAAGCACTTGTGTGAGTTTCCACCCAAAGGCAAAGGTACTACCATCTATCATATGCTGTAGGGCAGATCCCCATGCCCTGCACAAAAAGCAGCATCTGAGGTCATGCTAGAGAATATTCCAGGGCAATGGAACTCCACTACCCATGCTGTAAAATTTCTAGACCCTTATATGCTTTTAGCTATAGCTAAATTTCAGCTTTAGCTGACTAATACTCACCCACAGGGCTCTGACACCTGCTTGGGTATGAACACGGGCTGAGGCCAGCTTCCCAAAGGACATTTTGATATGATCAGCCAGTTTGGGAGGTAACAGTTTAGAGGACATGGACACAAGGCATTCTGCACCATTTGCCTTCACATTGAGAAGAGTCATTCAATGTACTCCTTTAAATTAACACAGAACTACTGTGAATGGCCAAAAACTCAGTGTGGGGTACAGGAGCCATGCCAAATTCCTATTCTTTAGATCCAGCTGAGTCACCAGAATTTGCACTGTTTCTGCAGGATTCCTGATGGAGTTACCCTGCATAAAGAAATGCTTAGAGAAACTAAAGTAAACACTTCACTGAAAGGGTGAAAAAACCCCACTGTTTTTTGTTATGTTCTTTTCTGAGCATAGAGAGGCCAGCAAAAACTGAGATCAAGAGTATTCTTCACTAAAGAAGAAAACTTGTGATTTATATCATCTTTCAGCACCTTTCCAAGGGACGTGTAGGCTAAAATAAAAGGTGTTTAGAGAAGGATTTCCACAACACTGCTTTAGAAACATCTCCATTGTCCTTTTGAACTCATAAACACATTCACTAAACTTCAGAATACAGTATATACAGTAAAATGTTTCATCTTTCCCCATAATTTAATTCTTTGGCATTTTAAAGTGCAACTACAGTGGTATTTATGATTATCTCATAAAAGAAATTGGATTTTCACAACACAAAATGCCACACAAAATAGCTGCAGAAATCATTCCATTTCCAGTACAGAGATTAAAGATACAATTGAGGAACAAAATATCTAGTTTAAATCAAAGATCAGAAAGAACAAAACAGATTCTTTTATTTATTTTTTTATTTCACTTTTTTACTGCAAGCATGAACATGTTAACTTAAAAATAAATTATTTCAGACACAGAGATTCTGATTTTATTACCGTGTCAGGAGAATTATTTCCATCCTTTCAAAAGCTTTCCCTGCATTGCCACATGACAAATGAACTGAAACAGAATTTCTGGTCTCAGAAGGCTAAAATTTCAACTATTCTGTGTCTTCCCATGGGGTGGAAATACAGAGGGAAAAACAATATCGGTATATTTTCAATCATATAAATCTTTGTGAAGATTTGTTCACAAAGTCCACCAGCTTCAGGCCCCAAGTCAGACTCAGAGAGTTTGGAGCTCCCTCCCTGTATGAGAGAGTTTACTGACCAGAGGCATGAAGAGAGCTTGCAGAGTATTCCCTGGCCAAGGGATTTCAAGTCACCGTGTTTGCAAAATTTTAAAACATTTTTTAGAAAAGGAGAGCATGAAAACAGAAAGATAGAAGACATTTCTACAGGAGATAGCTAGAAATATATCAATTTTATTTTTCCTCTTTTTGTTTCTTTCCTTCTGACCAATTAAATGAGTTAGAAAATGCTTTCTCAACACTCAATCACATCTCTCAAATTTTCAAAACTTGAAAAACTGAAATTCCATCTTCCTAAAGTCTCCTGTAATAGGAATGGCTTTATGCCATGATTAGCTAATGAGAAAGAAAGCATAATGGATATAAAGGTGAATATTTCCCATTCACAGTCATGCTGCAGATGCTATAGTCATGAAATTGCTTCTATTGCATACATTTTGTTGGCAAAAAATGCCAACAAAAAAGGACATATGAGTTGCATTGAAGCCTGGGGAACTGCTGCTCTTGGCAGCAGTTACAAATCTTACTTTGTTTTCAGATGTTGCTGTGCCTTTTATTGCTCATATCAAATCTGCACAGAAGACAGCAATTCTCACTGGCAAAACTGCTTGCTAAAATAAATTTGGAAGTGCTTAAGTCAGTGTATCAAGTTGTACCCAGAATCTGGTCCAAGAGGCAGAAAAGTGAAAAAATTCTTTCTCAAGAAGGCCTCTTTCATGTGGTCAGAACTCCTCTGACAATGCTCCAGCAGTTGTGAGAACCATCTTAAATTCTGGGGTTTTTTGGTCATGGTGAGAAGGTGGAAGAGGGTGTTCTGTTATGTTACGTTGCACACTGCCCGCCTGAAGTGTTGCAGACTTCTTGGTTGCCTTTCAAAAAATGAATCCATGTCCCAGGTAACTCCTAAGTTGAAAGAAGGACAGAAAATACAAAGCAATGCATATATGGCTCTACGAGACTGGAGCAGTGGAGCGATGCACTAGGACAGCTGGATCTTCTAGGCAGCTACTTCTTGTACCTTATTGCTGCTACAGTACCTCCCTAAATGTCCTGAAGAAAAGGTCAAGAAAGACCACTTTCTTGCAAGTCTTTCTTTTTTCTTTTTCTTTTTTTTTTTTTTTTTTGCTTCTTCAAAAAGGCAAGGAAAAGACTGCTCAGTACTAAAACTCTGAAGCTTATAGTCTCAGTTCAAACTGTTGCCTCCTATCAAGAGCCTATAGAAGAGATGCCTTCAGGGCTCATCACTGGAAAGAACCAATTGCCTCATTCTTGGAGTTCTAACATCATGCTGCATACAATTGAGTGCCTACCCCACTCAAACAGTTTCTGTTTGGGCACACAGCAGGATGAGGAGGCATCCTGGCAAGTGCTGGGAATCAGGAAGAGGTGTTCAGTGAAAATTTGTGGACTAGTAAACTCCTCTGGGTGTCTACAGTGTAGCCTGCTGAGCTTGTGGAGCACTTGTGTCTGCCTCAAGACAGCAGAGTGTGGCACAGGCAGTGTGCCCCACCTCACAGCATCACCACACAGATGGCCCCAGCAAGCATCCTCAAAGGCCCTAAGAAAACTGAAATGAGGAAAGAACACAGATGGTATGATTTAAAGTACCACTTAGCTCAATGGCAAGATCAGAGTGCCACTAGGACACTTGAGGGGGGAAATCTTCCCAGCAACTTGTCCTTTACACTGTCCTCCTTTCAGGAAAGAGGGAACTGAGGCCGGATGTCATTAGTGTCAGCAGGAGCAGAGGCACTTGTGAAGAAAGGCACAGTCTAGATAAGTATTTGGTCATTGCAGGGCCTCCTTTCTTCTCTCAATTCTTTTGTTATTTAGTTCTTTGCTACAGTGGGAAATCACCAAGAGCAAGAGGGAAGAACACGAGAAAATACCATTTGCAAGTCCTTTTAATAGGCTGGCTGCTCTGCTCAGACAGTGGCCATGGGTTGGAGGGTTGCCACCTGGATGCAATTTCCAGATCAGACAGCAATGCCATTTGTCCATACAACTTTTGTATACAGACCATTTTGAACAAAATGAAATTATTAAGACATTTCAGCCTGCTCTCAGAAGAAAATACACAGGTGTGGACTCATTATACTTGGGATGAATTCAAATGCTTTTCACTGCCTTGTCCCAAAATTAGAGTGATATTTAAACACCATTCAAGAGCTTCCTTGGCTATTGTAATGCCACATTTATATTTGGCAGAGCTCTTGATGACTCTTGTCAGCCCTCTTCGTTTCCACTGAACCCGACAGCAGAGTCTCAGAGAAAGGTGTTACAGATTTAGACCCTAAATTCAGCTCTCCTCCACACCGGGTTTTGTTGTCTGAAAATGAACTCTGAACTGTTGAGGAATTATGTTAGTAACAGTTCTCATGATAAATGAGCAGGTGAGAGACTTCACAGTTTTCATGACCACCAGGATTCTTCAATTTTATTATTATACTTTGCATCATTATCCAGCACTAAGACTTAGAGTGGAAATGGGGATTCCACTGAAAGGTGGAAGCAAAACCAGAAGATATTTTGTTGAATTTCCAGCTTTTAACTGGAAAAAAAATATCTAGTCCTGTTAATTTGTCACAAATACTGCCAACCTTCTGTCCTTCAAAGACAATGCAAAAAAAAAAAAATCTATTTAAAAATAGTTTTATTTATAAGTAAGCAT
Source organism: Agelaius phoeniceus (assembly GCF_051311805.1). Classification (NCBI taxonomy): domain Eukaryota; kingdom Metazoa; phylum Chordata; class Aves; order Passeriformes; family Icteridae; genus Agelaius; species Agelaius phoeniceus. The sequence continues at coordinate 60,718,689 of NC_135267.1, forward strand.
AGAAGACATAGGACTTGTCAATTAGTTAAATTAGGGAAAATTATTAGATAGCATTAATAAAAATTCTCCTTCTTTCTCAAAAAAGCCCTTTTGCTGAAGCAAAAGCCAAGTCTTTTTTAAATAAAACTTCTTAAACATCTTAGCCAAAAAGCATACAAAATTATCACAATGGGCAAACTTCAGCACTAAAATACCACTTCCAGTAAGCTAAATGACACTACAAAAACAATTTCAGTAAAATTTTTATGTTAATATAAGGCATTTTTATTAATATACAGAATATGGATGGATATACTTAAAGATGAATATTAGAAAAGTAATTCTTCTGAGTCTTAAGCATCATTCCATTAGCAGCTGTTACTTAGACTGTCAGCACAACTTTTGCACACCTATATTTTGGTGTTGTGTTTTTCAGAACACTAGCCTAAGGACCACAGAACACTGCAAAAAAAGATCTATAAAATATTTTGTACGCTAATATTTATTGCTTAAAATCTGTAGGCAGAGTGAGAGAGGCTGAACATGGAAAACATTTGGGCTTCCAAGAGTTACCTGCCTCTTGCTATAATTAACATCAACATTTTTTCAAAATGTTTGCAATTATAATGACAAAAGTATAATTTTATAAAACACTAATAAATTTAATTGCCCATATTATTAGTATTGACTGACACTTGGCACAAGAAAGTCGTGAACCTGTTAGAGTGGATCCAAAGAAGTGCCACAAAAACGATCAGGGGGGTGAAATACCTCCCCTAATGAAGAAAAGCTGAGAGAATTTTGGTTGTTCAGCCTGAGAAAGAGAAGGCTCTGCAGACCCCTTACTGTAACCCACTCATAAAAGGAGTTTAGAAGAAAGATGGACAGAGCCTTTTTACCAGGGCATGTGGTGACAAGACAAGGGGTAATGATTTTACACTGAAAGAGGGTAGATTTGAATTAGCTCCAAGGAAGGAATTTTTCAATAATGTGGATGAGTGAGGCACTGGAACAGGTTGCCCAGAGAAGCTGTGGATTCTCCATCCCTGGAAATGTTTCAGGCCAGGTTGGATGGGGCTTTGAGTAACTTGGCCTAGTGAAAGGTGTCCCTGTCCATGGACAGGGGAGTTGGAATTAGATGATGTTTAAGGTACATTCCAAACTATTCTATGATTTTCCAACAGGTGGTTGCTTAGGCAGTAATAGTTATCATGGGTTATCTACCACCTTATGGAAAACCAGTAAACCACATACTCAATTCTGTTCTCCTGGAAAGGCTTTCTTGGAATTTATAACTACATAAACACATGCTGCAGTTCACCTTGACCCTTCCCAGCTTTAGAGTTTCAATGCTTTTCTGTCAAACACAGGAAAATGTCAAAAGCATACAGCTAGCACAGGATTAGTTCAGCTCTCAGATACTGACTAAAGGAAGTAGCTGGGTAAGAGTGGTTGTGTGTTACTAAAATATAATTGGTTTTTCACTTCAGCTCTTCAGTGGGTCTGGGTAAAAATAATTGCTGAATATTATAACACATGATGTCAAAACACTAACTTCAATTAATTAGATTCTTATGGATATAGTTTAAAATATGACCCTGTGTTCAGCTAACTTTCATTTTGGGGACAAAATGCCCTACAAAATCATGCTTAGAGGCATTCTGTCCTTGCAGTTTGTACAGAATTACTTTCTGGAGACCTTTCACATTGAAATTCTTCAATAAGTTTTCTCCGAACATCCTCTTAGAATCAGAGAGTAATCTCCTCAAAATAATCACACTTACTTGAGATACAGCACTCTTACCTCCCTGTTCTTTTTCTCTGGAACATCACCTAGACAACCTGACAGTGCATTTGTGAGACACTGACATCTGCGTATGTCGAGAGCACCACATTTCAAACTCCTGCCTCATATTCCTGTACTTTCTTCTCAAGTATATCAGCTTTTCATCCAACTTATTTTGAAGTGCTTTTGAAAGGCACTATACAGTACTTATTTACATATTAATACCATATAACAGTACTTGCACAGTACCAAATTTGGTGTCTACTACCACCGTGACCCATTTACTTTCATTAAGGTGACGTAGTGGTGGCCATTAGACATTAAATAGAAGAGTCTTGAAAGTATCATGACAAGACACAGTTGATAAATGCTAATTGATCTTCTAATAAAGTAATTGTGTGAGATGGGAGAAAACTTTCTGGAAGACTGAAGACTCTTAAGATACATTTTCCAGGAATAATGAGAGTTCTTGAGCACTTCATCACCTTAAGAAGTAATTGTGCAGCTTACTTTATAACAGGTAGTTTCAAAGGCAATGATGAGAAAATTCACAGCTGCTTTCTACATGCTGCATAATAAGTAGACACATTGGCAGTGATTAAGTGGCTTCCTTCCATTCTGAAAAATTGTTGACATTATGAACCCAAGTTCTTTGCTGCAAACTAAGAAAAGCACTGGCGAAGTTTTATTCCTTGACATCTTGCTGAAAGAAGAGCAGTTACTAATCTGCTTTGTAAGATTTGAAAAAGACACTTAACCACTGTCTAATCTGTACAGTAATCCGTACTTCTGGATTGTTCTAGGGGTGGTTTTTCCCCTTTTAAATAGAAAAAAAAAAAAAGTAAAAAAAAATCAACCAACTAACCAAAACAAAACAAAACACCCAAAAACAAAACAAAACAAAACAAACCCCACAAACAAACAAACCAAAAATCTCCACCAGAACCAAAGGCAGTTCTTTTGTTTGGAGTCTGGTGAGTGCATGAAACTCTGTAGAATAGTCTTATCAATTGCTCCAGCTTCTAGGATTACTGCCACCAGCCAAACCTCTCGGCGCCAGGGCAGAAATAGATCGAAACAACTTGGTGTAACAACTCACATCCTGCCTAACAGACAGTTAATCACACTTAGAAAATTAAGCCTATGGCGATCTACACTTGGTCTTCAGCACTAAGATTTCGGAGATTTCTTGGAGTAAAACCTGCTGTCAGTGAAGTCAGTGGCAATGGAGAGGATGGTCAGCAGTGTGGGGAGATGACCTCTCCTACCTGTACCCATGGGAGCATGTAAGCACTTTCCCTGTGCAGCCCCAGGAACTTCAGTGTTTTTACTTCACTTCATGCAGTCCTTACTGGAAACACTTGAGGTGTTTGCAGGGCAAAAATGACGAATGAGAGTGGCTGCATCTTTTCTACTCATAGACATCTGAATGACTTTTAATTTGGTCCAAGTTATTGCTTTGTGTAAAACTACCAGAGGGGAAAGTAATAACTGATTTATTGCTAACTACCATACTGCTCTAGCTAAAACTCTGACCTGCAGCAGTTTTTCAGCTACTTAACGTTCTTTCATCATTGCTAAAGGAGATTCTGTTTTTAACAAACTGAGTTCCCTATGAAGGAAACAGAAGAATCTCCTTCTTTACTGATAACACTTTTTTCTCTTGGGTTTTGTAAAGTTCAGATTGATGCTTCACAACGCAAAAACACTTTATGGGATCTGTATTGCTCATAATAATATTTACGTTGATAAAGAAACAAGACTGAACAAATTATAATAAACAATGAATCAGTTTGTAGCAAAGGACAATATTTTTATAAGCAGCTTAGGGTTTGAGAATCTATATTTCAGAGTAAGTATGATCTAGGAAGCACGCATCCTAAATTTCTTTACAGTCATTTTCCCTTTACTTACTTTAATTATTGTGCTTAAAGTTGTTTCCAGTTGTCCATCAGCTTTCCTCAGAATATGTATTGTACACCAACATGTTTTTAGTGCTCCCTTCACTCATTTGCTTTACCAGCTGAACATTGTCAGAGACAAAAATGGATTTCTCATTCAGCTCAAGTTTTGTTCTGAGTTTTTCAAGTTGCTGACTCCAGCCATGAATTGCCACAGTGTGCCTTTGTAGGCCATAGTAAATAGCATTTTAGATGCTCATATCTTCTTTAATGAAAATATTTCCACACCCTAAAGAAGGAATCACAGGTTCCTTTAGACAGAACTCTCCACGGTCAGAGGCATTTCCCCTGGATCCCAGAAATACATGGTTCTTTGGTTTTTTTCCTTCTGCCTTCCCTCTGGATTTTCCCAGTCCTTTTATAATAATAATAGAAGGGTTTTACCCGGTATCCCAGTCCCAGCATAAAAATCACCTCACAGCTTGCCTATTTAGACACCCAAGGATCATATTAACATTTTTAGTACAAGCTGCACTGACAGCTTATATAAAGTTGCTAGTATTTCCAAGGTCTAAGTAATTTTCAGAGGCAAGATGTTCTATGTCTGAGTCGTTCAAATCAGATTATAACCTGTTCTTTTGGGTTTTTTTAAGGGATCTCTCTAGATGAAGGTGAGGTACTAAAATAGGGGAATTCTGAGGTGTTTAAGAGGGCCTTGAATTGAGATTACACTGGGATGCAACATTGCATCTCTCATAATTTAATCTAGAAAGTTTATAGCAACAGTTCCTCTTAACTTTTTCTGCATCCCTTTTGTCCCTACACACATAATACATATAATTGGACAGTCAGCATGTCCATTTACAATTGACAATTAAAGTACCTGTTCTGTACTGTTTTTTAATAAAGGGCCATTTCAATCCTTCTGATTAGTCACATTTTTTTCATTCCTTTCTTGTTTACCCTGAAAAGCCTTTCATCTGATTCCATGTTCAAGAATTTCTGAAAAGAAAGTTTTAGAAGTGATTTCAGTATGCTACACTGCAGAGTGATATTGCAGCTAAAGGCATAATTACTGGTAGCGTAGGGAGGATGATGTTTGCCTATGTCTGTAAACTGGATAAATGAATTGTTGAGTTTGCCTGGCTTAAATTGATTTTTTGGTAACTTTACAGATAAAAATTTGTTAGCAAAATCAGTGATTTCCCAATTAGTGACCATGAAGGAAAGCTTACAAAGTACTAAAGGAAACCAAGCTCTAAGACCGCTACATGTTAGGTTTGTCTTTGAACAAGGCAAGTAATGAAAATAAACTTTATGACTCTAACTAATAATAAGTGGCACAGTTTAGATGGTGAATATCAAGGATCAAAATAGGTTATTTGGGAATGATCTACTAAGAAAAAATTATATATTTTTTTAAGTAGTCTGCAGAGAATGCACTTAATTTGGGGAATAATTCCCCTAACAAAATTTCTGAAAATGTTTTGGCCATTCAAATCCATCAAAGTGTTAATTGAATTAAGCAGTCTAGCTTGAGAAGCATGCTTTTAGTTCTGTGGTTCTATTTTTTTTTGTTTACATTAGTGGTTTACTCAAGCTTTATGTACAGAGAACAGCTGTGATGGTCCAACATTTACATACTGCCTCTTGGCAGTAATAAATAATTTGTATCCTAAATTCTACACCTGTCCTGTAACCACAGCTTTCAGTGAAGTCCATAAACAAATTAGCCAATGAATCAAACTCCAAGCAGTCCCAAGCTCTTTCCATCAATCAGAGAAAGACTGCAAGCACAACCTCTATACCCATACAGCTTACTGATGTTATTCAATGGATAAACCAGGCAAGTGAGAGCACAAAACTTCAGCCATGCAACCAAGAAGTCTGCACTTGGAAATTTGGGGCAGACACTGGAAACATCATTCTGGTCTTTCCAGCAAAAAATACAAGTGCTTCTTTAACTGCAAGTGGCTATGGCCTTCAATTTAATAGCCATAGTGAGACCACAAATATCCTCTGTAACAAGCAAATCCACTTGGCATGAATAGAGATTCATGCAGTGCTATTGCCAAATTTTTTACAGCCTTGCTGTTCTATCCAATAACTGGGAAGCAGAGATGAAAACTCACCACTCCCTTCTGCTGAGCAGTACATGCTGGAGTGTTTAATGGTGTTTGCAGAAAGCTTTCATCAGCAGATGTGCAATATATGCTTATCATATTCCACAAATTTCATCTTAGAATTTGCATCAAGCTGTCCACCTCAGAATCATGTAAATCCAAAGAGGAAAACTTTGAAATCATAAAAATTGAAAGCTTAATAAAACCAGGATTGTCACACTTTGGAAGGACTTTTTCACTCATCTAATAGGCTCTCTAGGGAGAGACATGCTGTTTTGAGACCTATTTTCTTTAAAGAAAATTATTGATTTGCTGAGAGACATTTGAGGGACAGAGCTGCAGAAAATCTTAAAGAAAATGTTAGTCTGAGTCCTAATGTGTTCTTCTGGAATAAGATAGTCTATCACCACTAGGAATTTTTCCTGCATTTTACTATTAAACTCATATAATGTTCATTTTTAAGACAAGGCAACTTAAAATTCCAGAAACTGAGTGCTTGTAGAAAGTTCATATCAGAATAGATGGAGTGATTATAGCCACTTGATATTCAGAGCCCCTCTTCTACTCCTTTCGGGGCACTCATGCATAAGTGATGATGTCGAGTTGCTCCTAATAATTATTTCCTAACCCAAGTGATATATTTCGATTTCCATGTTAATTAAATTCCTGTAACAAGACTTACTTATCCAAGTGAAGCTGAAGACCTGAAGAAAAAACATTTCCTGAATTATGAGAGTCCTTTCAGTAATGTAAACTGTGATTAACTCATATGTGCAATTTCCTTCTGCCTACAGCGATCCCTGTGCTACGTGCTGCATAAACACTGCTGGAAACGGGGCTTATATGTGCAAACTGCATCAGGATGCTCTTTATATCTGATGCCTGGTAATTCCACTTCTCCTCTCCCAGCTCTAAGCACAGACTTACTGTAGGACAGGCTACTGAATCAAATCATTAGAATTTCTTCTTTCATTGTGCCAAAAAAATCCACACCATGCACATGGACAAGCCAAAAATCCAGTAAAAAATCCATGGTGGTTTAAGAATCTCATATTCTTCCCCACTTTCAGGACATAAGAGATTTTGTAACATTTATCCAAGAGCTTTAACAGAGCCCTGAGATCTCCTCTTTGCTCTCTTTCACCTCAAATTACCTGTTACAGATAATAGAAATACATTTGTTCTGGGAGGTGTTTGGCATGCTGCTACTTCCTCTCCTACTATACAACATAAAAACAATCCCTTCTATCCAAACTTTCAATTTCATTCATTCCCTTAAACTGTAACTAGCTGTATTTTTGAAAATGGAAATGAAAGCTAGACAAGGAAGAAAATACAGGTGTATGTTCTTCCACAGAAAGTGCAGCCAGATATCCTGCACCTTCCCCAGCTGCACCTTCACCCAGAGGGACAGGAACCCATGCAGCTTGACTCACACAGGTGAGTGTGATGTGTGAATAAGCTCCAAGCAGTGAGGTCCATGGGATGTATTTGTTCATGCAAATTCAGGTGCACTTGCTGGCAGGATCGTAAGGCAAGTACGTTCCTGGCAGGAGATTTTATATGAGACATTGCTCATATGTCAGACATCATATCCTCCAGGGCTGGCACCATGACTTGCATGGGGTGCCACTGGTGTCAAGCTCAGGTGATGCTAGAAGAGATCCAGACAGCTAAAAAAAACCACAAACCCAAACAGAACCCATATAAGAAATGGGTTTTGAGAAATGAAAGTCAACTGAGTGTAATTGCACTGCCAACATAGGAGGCTTAAAGTTTTCCGTAGAACATAGACAGTGTGTATCCTTGCTTATCTTGCCCTCTTTATTCTAAAAATCATATTGGGTCCATCAGAAATCCAATCTTTCTTTCTCAAGAATCCAATCTCAAAAAGTTGGATATGCTAATAAACAAATGTATTTCTCCAAGATGAAAAGGAAAGAGCTCATATTAGTTTTGGATATTCAAACAGGAAAGTGTTAGGTCTATTACACAGAACATCAAAGAAAGATAAAAATAATTTCCAAAACATTTTAAATATTAGAAGTGTGGAAAATTCTGTGAAAAGCAATACCATCTCCTTTTCTACCAGCTGTTACTGTTGAAAAAGAAAACAGTTGTTGAAGGTAGAAGCTCTATTTGAGAAATGAATGAGAAGCAGAGAAATTAAAATATAAATACAAGAACAATGTTCTGTATTTAACATGATAATTTTAAATTATGTACAATCTTGCACAAAACATGGTTTATATTTTAAGGGTAAAAGAGGGTGCTGAGAAGGGAGAGGTGATAAAACCCCCCTCTCAAATGGAAAATAGAGGAACAGACACTTATCTAATTCATCTGTAATGACAGCCTTTCCTTGCATTTCTTGTTTTAATCTCTTTGCTTCACAATATAACATAAGAGAGAGTTCAGAGAGTTTTCTGGGAACTGGCTCATGGGCAAAAAAGACAATAGTATGGTTTTTTCTGTGTTATTTTTATTTTGCAGCTAATTGGATTTTAATTCCACTTAGAAATTATTTTTTAAAAAATATATAAATGCAGAACATACTTTTCCTTTCAGCTTCTGTGTGGCTAATACAGTTTTTAAAGCATCATACTGCTTTGTACAACATGTTATTATTTCTCCTCCAGATTGAAACACTGTTTTTCAAACACTAGTGTTCAAAAGGTCTGCTTATGCAAAAGCTGTAAAAACAAATCTTACTGACACAAATACTCTTCAAGCCACATGAGGAATTATTACTGTTTTGTTTTGGAGGCAGAATATCCATCCACAGCTGTGGAGGCCAATATTGCTTTGACTTCAGGTTCTGACATTGCATAACAAAGGAGTTTAATAATAGTTTTATTACAATGGCTACCTAAATAGGTTTAACCAAACAAAATTTAAAACAGAACCATCAATTTAAATTGAATATAAATTTAATTTAAATGTCCAAATCAGCTTCCATTAAAAATAAGAACTTCACTTAATTTCCGTGCATATGACACTGAATGATTCTGCTTTCTCTGGAAGTGACCCATTTCAGATGTCTTAGAGGTGCTCTCAGGCACACACACACGGTCCTGTGGTAAACAAGGGTGTGAAATGGCAGCACAGCTGCTGGAGCTTGCCTGCCCTTGTGCTCTGGCACGGGCAGCCGTGTGCTGGCTCTGCCCTTGGTCACAGCGGGTCAGCAAAAGCTGCGAGCGCGGACAGGGGCACTCATCACACCGATAACACCAGGCACTGGCAGCCTGAGCTGCTTCTTTCAACATCTTCCCATACACTTGCTGTTCCTTAATGGAATGTAGGCCTTAACCACCCCCTGATAAAGTGAGTTGGAACTCTACTGGCTTCCTGTAGTAAATAAAGGAAAAGCCACACAACTCCCCCGAAACAATTTGTTCTATGCACCTGAGTTCTGGTAATTTTTCCCAGAAATACAAAACTGTGTAGACTTGTGCATCTATATTTCATCTGTAGTCAGCATGGCAATATAATTTTATCCTCCCACGTGCCTTTCACAGTCTTTTGGAAAAATCTGTGTTAACAAGATGACTCCTGCAGTTGTGTAATGGGCTCTTACAAGTAAGGGCATGTCAGGGTTCTGTCAGCTCTCTTCAGATCACATGGAGAAAAAGAAAGACATTGGTCAAGCAAGAGTCCTTGCTGGTGCCTTCCAAACAATTTACCTTGCACTGAAACGGATTAGAAGTGGGTGTGTAAGACAATGCACCACCAAAATACACCTTGGGCATGAAGGAGGGCAGGGGTGCCAGCTGAGCTCAAGTTTCTACCTAGGAATCTAATCCATGTCCTTTCCTACACAAATTTAGTCAAAGGAAAAGGATATATTTTCAGATTTTAAAAAGCAGGCAAGTTAGTAAGGCTGATGACAGCTACACAGGAAAGAGTCCCAAGTGTCAGAGATGATATTCTGCCCTGACAAAAGGTCAGAGACACAATCAACAGAATAAGCAGTGGAGAAAACACTCATCAGGGAAGATTTGACAAGTGACATAGCTGTCAACAAACAACTCAAAGGTTTGCCTGCCAGCTCCTTACAAAATTTCTGTAAAGTAATAAAATTTTTAAGAAACAGAGAGACAGGTGACACAGTTCACTATTACTTTGTGGTATATTCCAGCTTCTCTTGGACATTGAAAATAGTGAATTTATGAAGGTCACGTACTTCAGAAGTTCTCAGAATAGGCTTTTAAGGCAGCTAGAAGGTCTTTCTAACTATTACTTGGATGCAATGGATCACCAAATATATTAATTCATCGAAATTTTTCCTCCATAACCTAATCTGTCTCACACGTGTCAAAATAACATGAGTGATTCATGCACTATTTATCTGTTGCCAAGTACTATGCCTGTCAAGGAATGCAAACTTGGATTTAAAAGGTGTCTAAATTTATCTGGCAAAGTAGGAAATTATTTGGATTACTCATTAGCACCAACGAGCTTTCCACATTGTGCCCACAAAACACGACCCTCTAGGCCACAATTACCCCCTCCTAAGTTGTTATTTGTGTGTACATGGTGTGCAGGACAAAATACACAACAGAAAGAGTGTGATCAAATCAGGCACTTCATTATCATGTTTTCCACTCATCTGTCCAATTATGATTCATTTTACTAGGTGAAGTAAATGGCACAGCACTGACATGCATACTGATCTCGGCTCTTCTAGACACTGTGAGTAGATCCAATATTTCCCAATTTAACATCCCCCTGATGCAGATCTTTGTGTTAGAATAGGTCTTATTTTTAACAAGTAATGTGCACGGGCAAGGGGTTGGTGGAAGAAGATTTTAAGGCTCTTCAAAGCTTTTTAATCCTTTTTATTGCTCCACAGAGCTTTAAAATAGTCATTTTCTCAAAAGCAACATGAATAGGCTTTCCCTCAGTCAAAATATTCATTGATAGAAAGTGTAGGAAGCAGTTTCATTTCCATTATATGAACCCTGCCTTTATTAGGAAAATTATTCTCAAAGACTTTCATTGACAAAGCCCACTTTAAGTAAAAGAAACACCACTCTTCATTAACTAAAAGGTTAAAAACTATTTTCTGCTTTTGTGTTGCTTATTTTTACTAACCTGTTTATGAATATTGGTCAATTCTTCACCAGCAGTTAAGAAAATATATGAAATCTGGGGCAGGGGGTTTCCCCAGTTTCTGTCTTTTCTTTTTGCTTGCCTCTTCACTAAACTCAAGATCATGTATTAGTGACAGCACCATCTGAGTTCATAAAGAGTATATTGTAGCGCTTAAGATTATCTGAATCAATGCTTCTGTCTTCTATTCCCAATAACATGCACAAACACCTGTTTTGGAATATCCCCAGCACCAAACCAAAGAGTGTTCAGTAGGAACAACCCACAAAAGTCTTTGCTAGAATGGGAGAGAAGCCTCTGTTTGTTGCTGTATCAGATGTTGACATCTGAGGTCAATACAGTTTGTGCTGATAGGTCCACCACAGCTAAGAAATCCTACTCCCACATACCCATCCCATTGTTTAATGGCTTCAATAAATAGCACAAAACTGCCCACATTTTTCAAATTAAATATCCTGGAGTGAGAAAAAATTCCCTTTATTTCTAACTGCAGCAATACTCAACATTTCCTGACAGTCTTCTTTGACTCTATGACTCAATAGCAGTCCAGATCCTTTGGTTAGGGAAATCTGCCCTTGTGGTCCAAAATTCAAAGTACCTGAGCACTTGATACAGGAGTGTGCTTCCACAAGACCAGCATTCCAAGCCAAAGGATGGAAGGAGATGGGAAAGGAAAAAATTTGATGTTGTACTGAAGAAAAGAAAAAAAACCCCACAAACCTGGAAAGCTCTGCCCATAGGAAGATCCTTCTCTCCACAGGAAAAGGAAGGTAAACTGAAGAGGAAAGCATGACTGTAAACTTTTAGATTTAAATCTATAAATCTTTTTATTAAAAAAAAAGTATTAGTCCCACAGTCTGGTAAAAAAGGTCAAAAGGAATTGATGCTTTAGTAAGGGCAGGACAGACATGAAAAAAACATGTGAATTTGTGGAAAGAAATTGGGATGCACCAGCCTTGTAAGTTGTGCTTAGGTAATATCTACACCACGGGACGGAGCAGCAAGCCAAGGCTTTGTAAGGACTAAACTCAGATACAAAGCATTCTCCATGCACTGCTTTCCATGGCAAGCTGGATGTCACACAGGCCAAGGCTCCCTGGCCCACTCAGGATAACCCCTTTTCTGTACAGACAGGGAACCAGGACAGAACATTTCTCCAGGTTTTTATGCCTGTCCCTGCAGGACAGACATCCTGGAGCCAATTGGAGCCACCGATGAAGAGCTCAGTGGGGACAAGAACTTTCTGATCTGTTGGAACACCCTCCAGCTGCATCCAGCATGCCCATGTTACTGGGGATTGACATGAACATTCTAGGTCCAGCACCAGAAGGGCTTGACCCAGCTTATAGCAGCAGAAAATACAGAATTAAAAATGGAAAAAAAACCAGAGTGTGAACAGGACATTTCAACTGGTTTTGTTTGTTCTTTGTATTGACATGCTGGTTATACTTCAATAAATCAGAAAAATTATTATTAGAGAAAAAACATCACGGAAGAGCTGGAAAAGACCAGCTCTTACATGACAAAGCAGACTAATTCTCCAGCCTCATCTCAGAAACTCCTAGATATCCTTACCCCAGTGAACCCTGGCACTGACTACAATAAGGTTGGTTTGGGATAAGAATCCATCACAAAGGATAGGGTTCCAGTGTTTGCCTTTCACTTACAGTGCAACTCATCATGTGGTATAAGTGCCTCACTACTGCACAGACTTTCATCCTGGAATAAAAGACAGAGATTAAATAAGAGAGCAATTACGATAAGACATCCAGAAATTAGCTGTCTACAGGTGCTACTAGCAAATCAAGCTTATTTCTATTTCTACTATCTGATAAGGCTAGATGAATTCACTTCCAGATTACCTTTATTTAACTGAACAATAAAATAGCAGCAAATACAACAAACAGAGAAATCTTCTTCCCTGTGTTACATCTTCCCAACCATTTTCTCACTTTCTAAAATAATTTTATTTGCTGCTGTTTTGCTAACTATTAAAAGCAGGGTGCTTTTCTCTAATTTTAAATTCACTCAAAGTCATAACTCATGGCAGCTGAGTATAGCTATGATTAATGTCCCAAATCACTTATGTTCAAGATGCCACTGCATTTCACTCTGCAATATCCGAGCACTCAGCACCATCTCTGGCCAACTGTGTTAAGTACAAGCTAAAAATTCAAATAAACAGAAATCTCCGGTACCAAATTCACAGGACTCGGGACAGATGAGGTTGACATGAAGATTTTGTAGACAGAAAGACCTTTTCTCATATGGAACATAAGGTGCCCCCAGAAGTGAAAAAATGTGAAATTTGATTCAGATCTTTCTGTAAAACTCTGTAACATTTCTATAAATTTCTGAATTATGCTTTAAAATGTGTTGCTTTGTTTCTTCTTTATCTAAGAAGCATTAAATCCCTGTGTTTCCTTTTGCAGGATGGCAATATTTTCTGCCTTGAGTTAATCTCACTCTTTAATAGCTGCAGAATGATGGACTAGATATGGAGAAGCTGTGAGGATGAAACCTCTGTGAGGATGGGAATCCATATTTCACACTTTGGCCTCTTACCACAATGAACCAAACCTAAACCACAAATCAAAAGACTCATTATTATAACAGAGGAAAATACTGAATTAGAGCTTACATATCTGAACTAAAAAAAAATGCACTCCCCAACCTTCATACCATATATTGAAGCCTGCATTTTTCCTTCATAGTTTAAAGTGTACATATACTTAAAGGATAAAGATAATATGTGGAATCTAAGTTGCACATCACTTTTCCTTTCAAATCTTGGGGAAAATCAGCTTTTACTTATTTGGTTGCATTAAGCCTTTTTCAGGGTTGCAGGCTGAACAATATATGGAAAATATGAAATTACTGTAGTTGAAAAATTATTCCCTCAAGCTACAAAAGCTGTAACAGGAACACATTGTCCATTCCCCAAACATTCATAAATACATGTATGGGAAAACTACAGTTTTGAGGATATGTGGGTTAGATCAAAGCTTAGTCTCTGAAAGTGGTTTCATTAACGTCTGTTTTTCTTCCCTGACCTCACATGCATACTTAGCAATGTCCAAGAGGAAAACAAGATTTTCAACTGCATTTGCATTGTACATAGAACAAGGACAGTGATCTCTTGCTTTATAAGTCTGTGTAAAGTGCAAGAGTATATTTCAATTACACATTAAATTCTGATCCCTGACCCAAAATAACTCAGAAATTCACATTGAAGTAAACATCACATAAGTCTTCCTTTCTATTTTCATTCTGTGGACTCACATTCTATAACATTGGAATTTCTTCTTCACACTAAAAACTGATAATCACCTCATTTATTTAAATGATTTACTAGAATGAGGGTTGACTCATAGGAGAAGTCTCAGACTTCAATTCTACAAAAGCCTAAGTGACAACTTAGAATAAAAGTATTACGATAACCTATCATAGAAAAGGCTGCACCTTTTTCTTATCTACTTAAATTTAAACATATATCATTGATATTCTAAGTAGCCAGGCATGAAATACCAATAAATCATCCCATTGCACTTTCTCAGATATCCCAAAGACAATAAAAAATAAATCGAAGTTTTCTTCACATTTTTCTCACTAGTCCTGTCAAGTATGAAAAAGCTTTACTCAAGAACCACAAGCAGAACGTCTGCTCACCAAGCATAAAAATGTCTGCTCACTGAGCATTTGCTTGGACTTTTATACTGATTGACTTCCTATGTTTTCTCATTCCTTGCATGTTCTCTTCCTGCTAAGGTGAAAAGAAACTGGCTTTAAACAGCATAATGTGGTTGTGGAAGAGACATTTAGGTACACATCTTTGGACACTTTGGATTTAAAACACAGGGTTCAAAATAACTATTTGGAAACTTGATTATAATCAGTTATCCTCCTTCCTGCCATCTGGAACCTCAGAAGTCAAATGTCATTTGTGTCCAAGTCCTAGAAGATCACACTCACTGCATCTTCTGAAAGTTGTGCAAGTGTTGCATAAGCAGGGCTCACTGCTTTCCTTCATTTTATTCCTTCAGCTCCCTGTGTGCCATCTGACCCCTGTCCTCTGCTTCTGTCTCATCCAAGGGCTTCCCCTCTTCACCCTCCTCCCAAACAGCTCATCTTCAACTCTGTTGTCCCACATTTCCATTTGCCATATTGCCATACAAAAGATCCCCCCTACCCTCTTTAATCCTGTCCTCTCTTCTGATGTCAGGACTTCTGTGTAGCCAGTCCTCCATATGCCACACTCTTTTTCTATAGCCTCTTGCTAGGTGTAAGTTGTCTCCATGTATTTACCCCCTCCTATTGCCTCTTCCTCTTACAACTCCTCTGAAGTTGCCCACAGACCTAATGCACCTCCCCTGAAAGAAGGTAGGGAACAGTGAGGGTGGTGAAAACAACTTTTGGACAACACTGAGCCTTGCTTGGCTGAGGAAATATTACCAGGGAAAAGAGGGAAAGCAGGAAAAATGAAGCTTAAGAAACCCTGTAATGTGTGTCATTATATGTTAGTTAGGTTTCTTCTATAAAACAAACAGTAAGAGGAAAAAAAACATCAGGAAAGAAAACTGTCTTCAGTTTCTTTCCATACCCCTTTTTATTCATGCTTTCCTCTCAGTTCAGTAGGGTTCTCTCTGCCACTGCCAAGAACCTTGCCTGGAATTTTCATTCATGAGATGCAATTTTCAAAAGTGCATGTTGCAGAGAAATAGTCCAATGCACCATGAAGTAAATGTGCAATCTTGGCTGAGCCACATGAACTTGGTAGAGCTGATTTCAGTGGTGGGCCCTAGATTAGAACTAAATATTCAGCAGTTAGCACAGCTAAGCAAATGGCCATTTTTGAAACCATAATGCAAAGAGAAAAAGAGTCTTATTAAAATAGCCAGTCATTACAGCTAGTTTTCCAGCTCAAGGAGAAAGAGCCTAAGAAAATGTAAAAGAATTCAATTTGAAGGAGCAAAGAAATTTTTAATAGAATGTATGGCATGTTTTCATTCAGTTGGGTTTCTGTAAAATTTTTCATTTATTGCAGGTATCATGGTCTCAAGCCCTGTAGGACTGGGGATGGTAGGTTAGCTACAATGCATTTCTGAAGTGCTGTTCCAAATTGTATAGAAATTTGCTAGAAAGAAAGTTAAAGTTAAAAAAGAAGAACTATCAGCAATTTAGTGGTCAGCCTGAATTGCAAGCCTATATTAGGGGGAAAAGGCATGGCTATGCATGCAGAAATCTCAGAATGCCTGCTTTCTTCTAAAAGGGACAGCAGCACCTATAAGGACAATAAACAAGCTGGATCCTGAAGTTTGTGCCTTGTATGACAATTCTTCAAAGCAATACACTGTCTCCTAACATCCCAACAGGGCTATGGTTCAGTCATAATTTTATGGGAAATGTGACATCCAAAGCATCAGCATCACTTAGGGATGGTATGTCATTCCCTCAGAGTATCCTCAATTACAAGCAATGCAGCACCTCAAGGAAATGGCACGGTACATGGAGTTCTTCTCATCAGCTTCTCAGAACAGCTTAGATGAAACAGTGCCACACATGACTTAATTCTTACAACTGGGATTCACTGACAGCTACTTAGATGTTGTTTACTGTCATAAGTCCAGTGACAGTTTGTCCTATATCCCCTTACAACTGGGTTCTGTTAATGAGCTTGGGATGTTTTCTAACAGGAAGCTTTTCTAAGCTTTCCTCTTCGAAACACATCTTTGAATATGGAAATGATTGCTGCTGATGGGACAAACTCTTCCTTAATTAAAAAATTGGTACATGCCCAGACTAAATTTTGCTTTGTACCTCAGCCATTTGCAAATGCTTGCAGATGAGATCGGTCCTCGGCTGTTGCACACAAATGTAAGCCAAATAAACAGAAATATTGCCTCTTATATTGCAAAAATTCAGAACTACTTTTTGGCATTCCCAAAAGTTTTTATCTTCTCCTCCCAGTTCTTGGATAAATATCAGAGTAAACACCAGAAAAACAGACTTTAAATACTCGTACTAATCCTGAAGTCATGTGTAGCATTTACTAATGCCTTTTACTTCTGTCACAGAGGATAGAGACTCCACTCATGTCTGACTAAAAAAATGTATGCCAGGGCTGAAATCTTAGAGAGATTGACCAGCTTTGCAGTTGCTATAAATCATTAAAACTCCAGTGTGTTTCATGCCTTGCAACTGAACAAAGATGGTTTACAGCTTCAGAGAAGGCAATCTGCAGCTGTTCTTCATAATATTTTTGTATAAAACCTTGACATGAATTCATAAAACAGTGGCAAGACACTAACTACAAGGCAGCAAAAGGAAGATTTGAAAGGATAGTGTGACAAAGAGGAGACAAATATGTACAACAGATGTAAATGCCTCAGAGCTAAAAAGCAAGTGCTACTCCCTTGACATTTCTTTTCTGTCAAAATATAATGAAAGAATAGCAAAAAAAATGTCTCAGTAATGCACATAATTATGACTCTAGCTGTAGACATATTTGCTTGAAGTGATAATAACAAAGGCATCCCCAGGTGCTAATGGTGACTAATCAATCTTCTCTTAACAGGTAACACACCTTTAACTGAAAGAAAGGAAAAGCACATTTTCCCAAATCAGTCCCAAAAAGTCAATCAAGAGAGCAGAAGCATTAGTTATGTATCACAGGTCTCCTAAACTAATGTGAATTATTAGAGTTCAATAATTACTTCTATCCAAAAAGTTAATATTCCCCCAGCCCCTGCAAGAAACTTAATACTGTTGATCACATTTCTTGGAAATTGAATTTCAATTCAAATTTCTTGAACTGAACTTCTTCATATTATTCTTCAGTAAAGAGGGAGAAATCACAAACCTCGACATGCAGAACTGTTTCCTCATTCTTCTCTGGAGAGAGAGAAGCAAAATTTGCAGCTATTCCCTGCCTGGCTGCTCCTTTTCAAAACTCATATCTTTTCAAATCTGTAAAGACTCCAAAGGGTTCAGTGGAGGGAAAATGTGTTTTCATCTAAGCTACCTGATGATGTGCTGTTACACAGATTCACACAAACATATGCACACCTGCCCTTAACCTTGACAGGCCTTTGGCATGGCTTTCCTTGTCTCTAACTCTAGGAAGTCATCAAAGAACAGGGAATGGGAAAAAGAATTTCCAATACAAGAATGAGTAAGTAAAAATCATGGCAGAGCCTAGTCCGCCATTTGTAGTGGTGATTTGCTTAGACGTTGCTTAGTCCTTGATTTGATCAACTGAGGAAATGCAGAAGGCTCCACTATAGTCCTTTAGAGCAATCCCCACTTCTCTTCTATGTCTTCCACCTTTCTCAAACCTGGAGCTGAAATGATATCTAGGGGCCCCAGAGAGACCATGCAAAAGCCAGTGCCAATTGAGAAGAGCCTGGCAAGCCTACTTCCTGCTCTCAGGATTACTTCTGATTTATGTTTTGCTATTGGGAAGCAAGTAAGGAGCAGATCAGAGTCCTCCACCTTGTAATTCCCATCAGTCCTGCTCTGGAAATGCTGCAACACAGTTGGCACTGAAAGAACTCCAGGTCAGAACAGGAGTTAGCTCAAGTTAGCTCAAGTGCTGTTTGCATTAAGGTGAAAACTATGACCACAGTACAGGGTCCATCTTTGCCCTGCTTTAATTATCATCATTCTTTTCTAGATGTTGCTTCTTTCTCTCTCTCTCTCTCTCTCTCTCTCTCTCTCTTTAGAAATCCTGCACCTAAGTAGCAGGCATGAAAATCCCCAGTTATATTGCTGGCATTATTGCATTCTTCTGTCCTTCACACGTTTCTGACTCCCACAATGGCTCCATGGCACCAGTTTCCTCATTTATTGTAAACCTAATGCAATGGTAGTTTCAAAACAACAGCCTGGCTTGTTGATCACCCAAGCAGTCCTTGATGATTTTCCAAGGAGAAAATATTGCTGAAGGAACAAAAAGTGCACAAAAGCCTATTTATTTTTTTTTTTAAAGGAAAAGTAGGTAAATAAGCAGGGTTTGTAAACATCACTAATTTCTCTTGAGATATTTCATTAGCTCCATTTTAATTCATGTACAGGTAAAGGGTCACATTTGTGAAACATGGTTTTCATTAGCTGTGCAAATATTATGATTCACTGTTATTCTCAAAATAAATGTAATGTTCAGGGAGTCCTTTATATAGATCCAGTTCAGCAAAGCTCTTAAACAAATGTTTACACTTTAGTAATGCAGTATGTACAAAACAACACCATACATTTCTTGATTTTCCAAAATGGTTATTGGAATGCCCACTTTGACAGAAACATTTCCTACAAACATACTCCCACCACACACACACACACACACACAGTTAGTAAAGGAATTTTTGGGTTTTCTTTTTAACAATGAATAACTTAGCAATGAACAATCACATCAGCAAACAAACTAATTGTAAGTTCCTAGGTTAAAACACCTCCCTTGTCAGTGTGGAGCAAGTCACATTTAAATCCTGCTTTACAGCTGGGACTCCACAATGCTATTGTACTTAATAGCAATATAATAATAGTGCTAAGAGCAGTCTGGTCCTTGCTCTCAAAGACATCTCCTTCCACAAACAGTGACTGCTGTGGTACTCTGTCTTCACTGGGGTGAAGCTTCTTGTACCATGATGCATCAGGAAAAGAAAGGAAATGCACTTCCTAAGCAAATGCAGCTGAGTCCTGCTCTGCCCACCCAAACCCAAAGGCACATAAAGACTTCCAGTTCCCCCCAGCACGTGCATTCCCTGGGCTTCACCAGGAATGCAGACCATACCACAAATGATTCCGCCCTGCATCCCGCAAATGACATCTGAATGATTTCAGCCATAGCAAATGTTCTGGGAAATGCAGAGATGGACAAAAAACATTGAATTGACCTTCTCTACATGTTTTCGGTTAATCGAAAAATGTCTCACTACATTTCTAAAGGGGAAAAAAAAATTAATGCCTTTGTGTTTCTTTATTTAATTTTTTTTAATTTGTTTTGTTCAGATAGCCAACTAAAGTAATTCAACTATATGAACTTTTCTTAGCAAGTAAAGTTTCAACACAAAAACACAAACAATTATGAAAAGAAATGTCCATTAGGGATTTTTATATTAAACCACTATACACTCTTGGAAAATAAAATAAGGTAGAGAAGTAGAAATGCAGGATAGCTTGTTTTCCCATGAGTCAAAGGCATCAGCTCTTGTCTTTCCTTGTCATTTTGCTATCAATAAACTGTTGCTAGGAGGTGAATGTTTCCATGGCAATGCATGAACTCTTAGTTTCACTAACAGCACTGTTCTCCACATACACTCTCTTTCATTTTCTGAGATTATTTATTTTTTCATACCTCAGGAACAAATATGGAAATTAAAACAGAACAAGACGGGCAAATCCCACATCAGGCTAAAACCTAGAAAGGCCTGAGGACTTCAGTGTGATTCCAGGTAAATGTCTCTGAGACAGCATCATGGCTTTTGCCATAGTTTACAGCTGCTTATTTCTACTTCAGGTTTCTTGCATGGAGCAGGGAACGCTATCAGGTTCAGGAAATTTTCTGAAACCTGAAAGGCGGCAGCTTGTACGGAGGAAGCCTCCAGTTCAGCGCCGGCTTTGCTGGATGCGAAGCATTTCGGCAGGCAGAGCCCTCTGTGCGTGCGCTCCGTGGAGGCGGGGGAGCCGAGCCGGGCGGCGATTGCCACCTGTTGGGTCTGCAATGGCAACTGCAGGGCCGGAATGGCACCTGCAGGGCCGGAATGGCACCTGGGGGCCGGAATGGCACCTGCAGGGCCGGAATGGCACCTGGGGGCCGGAATGGCGCCTGGGGGCCGGGACGCGAGGGGCGAGGCTGCCGGAGCGCCCTGCCCGGGCCGGCTGTGCCCGCGTCCCGCCGCCCTCGCTGCGGAGGCACCGCGGCTCCTCCGCCCCGCAGCGCTCAGAGCCACCGCGCCTCAGCCTGGTGGTCAGGAAACGACTTCTTGTCCACAAACTGTTCAAGTAAGCAAACATTGAACTAGTGTTTACAAGTCGGGTGAGAAAATCAAGCGGTGCAGCTACTTTTCCTCTCCTCCTCTCTGGTTTTTGCAGGAGGAAAAACACCTTGGAATGAAATTTGTTGTCTGCATCTGCTGTCTCCCTCCTTAGGCAGAGGAGAAAACAGGGATAAGGCCACAGCTATCACTTCTGTCGCTACGTTTGTGATGTCTTTTACAAGCAAAACAAAGGAGACAGGGAGTTAAATGGCAAAGGGAGAAACAGAAGTGTCCCTTCTCACCTTGCTGCTCCACATCCAAAACATGCTGGGAGCTGCTAGCATCACCTTGAGATGGATCTAAACACTGACATCACATTCCAACCACTAAGAAACTCTTGACTGGCTCACCCAGCTGCTCCTTTCAGGAGACTTGCAGCTCATCCCACTGCTCAATCCTTAACATGAGCCTGACTAGACACCTCAGGCTCTACTCAGGTATTTCTGAAGCTAGAGGGCAAAGCCAGAAGGAAGAAGAAGGTAGTAGGTTACAGAAAAATCATACACAAACAGGGAGGAATCTTGGGAGAGATTCTGATTCAGCACATAGAAAGTTGTAGATAAGGCAATAAAAGAAATCCTGACCTGTAATTTCTTCTTGTTTATTAGATGGCTTTCTAGGAAAAAAATGTGTGACAGTAAATCCCAACAAGTATAGCCCTTGAGGAGGTGAAGTTTGAGGGCAATGGAGATGATTGGCCATGCTAGAAATAAGACCCAGAAACTCATAAAATTATTTAAAAGAACTTTGTTTTAGAGTGGACCTCATTGACCAAAAATGAGAAGCACATTAATTCTGTTCTTAATTACAGGGAAATACAAGTTCATAGCCCAGTTTATGAGCTCTTTACATTCCACCCCTTCTGCCTCACAAAGATTGCATGGCAACTTGTGCTAGACTCTCAAATATACACAGCATGACTTTTTTTTCTCCTTAGCAATAACACATAAATATCTCTGGCATTAATTCTTTTGCGTTGTTTTTTTGCCAAGTGGTTTTGACAGCTCTCCTTGATCATGGGACAACAATTTTCTTTAAAATACTCAATTTTCTAGACAGCCACCTTAGGCAGACAGTTTTCTACAGCCAACATGAAGAATATTTATGGAACACCATTGTTAAATATTGATCCATTACTGCTCTTCATCATTTAGGTGGTCCCCTGCTTTCCACAGTCTAAAACCCCACACAGTTAGAATCTCACCAGAGTCACATATTCAGAGGGGTAGTCATGGTCTTCAGAAACAATGAATTTATCTCTCAGCAACCATTGCCTTCCCTTACTTTGATATATCTGCCCTTTCACTGAGCATATTTTCCAGTGCCACATTGAAATTTAAGTATTTTTCAGTGCTTCCTTCTGAGAGGCCAATGAATCAAAAATAGATCAGCCTCTGACCCATACACCTGTTTGAAGCATTTTTAACCCTAAAAGTATTGTTCCTCACATTCCAAAATTAGTGTAGGGCCTGTGACCTGTAACTAGCAATAGTGATCTTACTGGTTCACATGAAACAACATTAGCTGATTTCTCGTAGCTACTACTTTAACAGTTGTCATAAGGCTGTCCTTGTTAACCAACATTACCTGAAGATGCTGAGCTGTCACAGCTGGGGATCCAACACTACAAACTTTGTGGCTCACAATGAACCAATTATTGCAAAGAGTTAAGTAATAAGATACACTTTGGCTTAATCATGTTACTCAAAAGCTGGAATGGGGGACTGTCACCAGCTCAAACAACTCATGAAGGCACAAGATAAAAAGCACAACACTGTCATTATTGCCATTAGCTGTGCTAAATTCATTGAGAATGTCAAATGCATCCAGAATATTTTTTTGATGTTGTCATTTATCCATTTTCAAAACACTTTATTTGAATGAAAAGTGGCTCAGCTTGACACATGGTATAACTTATGCTCATCTTTCCTATATCTAGTGCAGCTGAAGATAAATTATATGCTGGAATATGGTCCCAAACCCACATTGGAATCCTGCAGTGGAATTCAGTGGGCTTTGGCATTACAACAAAATGAGATGTCCTGAAGGTAAGAAAAAGCATTGACAGAAGATAACACTTTGAAAAGCCCACATTAAGTTCCTAAACACCATGTCCATGGGAAACTCAAAGGAAAAACACCAGCATGTCCCTCAGCATTCCTTGCTGACATGTAAATTATTTTCAAGGAGTACCAGCTATCTTCCCACTGCAAGACAATAATAGGAAAGCCCCTCTGGATTCTCAGCCAACTTCAGATACTGCTGTGGGAGTGCTGCTGGGAAGATCACTGGCAGGACCCAAGGCTGTCCTCCCAGGCCAGAGGTAAGAAAGAAAGATCACAGTAATTGTCCTGTACTGCTCCCATGGCTACAGCGCTCTTGTGCCCCAGCAAGCTCGTTTAAAGCAAACATGATGCAGTCCTTTCCTCTGGCACCCCACAGAGTATAAACACACTTCTGCTTTCCATCATTACTTACAGTTCTCATCCCTCCTGCTTTGAATACAGAGCTAAAACCCTTATTTGAAAACTGGGAGAATGAGTTCACAAAATTAGTTGGGGCTACAAACCCCATCTTCTCCCATCATCTTCCCCAGAGCCCTACCAACATTTCTCTGCCTTCTCTTATAGCAAGACCATCAAGGACTGGAAGATAAAACAGTATGAGGTTTAAAAATTAGTACAGTGTAAATTAATTTAGATCAACAAACTTTAAAGTTACCCAAATGCAGTCTTGTAGGTTTTCCACAGTGTCACTATGAGGAAAGTAAAGTTTCTTTCAAAGAAGGTAATTTCATCAGTAATGAATGAAGAAAAATTGAAGGCAACTTCTGAAGTACTTAGTGAACAGGACTGCAGCCTTTAAACCAGGTGAGCATTTGGAAAGGTTCTAAGAGAGAATATTACAATTCCTAGCTCATTCAAACACATTTTTTTATACCTTATAATTTCTAGATTCACTTATCTAATAATACATTCTCTCAATTTTTTATTTCGGGTTTCAGATGAGTTAGTTACAATAGCCTGTAAATATATTTAAATGTATTACAACTAAAAGGGTTTAGCTATGTTTCCAACTTGAGCTCTACTTAAAATAAGTTTTTGCCTATGTATGAATCAAAAGAGTGTGATTCATGAGTGTGTTC
The DNA here is from genome assembly GCF_051311805.1 of Agelaius phoeniceus. Lineage (NCBI taxonomy): Eukaryota > Metazoa > Chordata > Aves > Passeriformes > Icteridae > Agelaius > Agelaius phoeniceus. The sequence continues at coordinate 60,742,769 of NC_135267.1, forward strand.
CAAGTACTCTTAGTTGGTGATAGAGTTTGATGCAAACTGAGGAATGACTTTGTAAAGAGAAATTGAGTACTACCAAGTAAATCTACACAAAATACATTCTATTACATGATTTTCATCATTTACCAGTCTTTCTTTAAAATTTTATTTTCTTCAGTTCTGCTTGTTTATGCAAGATAAAATTAACATTTTCTTAATACCAAGGAACCTGATGTTTTCTGTCAGTTTATCATTTATCTGTTTCAGTTTCTTGATCTAGGGCTGTCATTGCATAAAAACTGTCCTTTTATCTGCATTCACCAAGTTTTACGTCTTGCATACACTCAAGACAGCTTGCTTTTCATTTTGTTACTGCTAATAAAGCTAACATCCTCTGACAGTTTTATTCTGAAAACATCTTTATTTCACCCCTGAGAAATGTAAGACAATATCTAATTTGGAGATGTGGCATATCAGGAAATCTGGATTGCAGTTCAAGTTGAACAAGAACTGGCACCTAGAATGATTAGACATCTGCTAAAAAGCCTCAGATTTCAGCCCTAACAGAGCCATGCAGGTTTTCCTCACGTTTTGAAAGTCATATTTCCAGGAATGAAGGGGAGAAAAGTGGGGGCATAATTTCTAGAAGAATCAATCTAACGTTATTTTGGCAGTACTTGAGAGGCAATCATATGCCATCAGGACTTGGTATGGCCCATGGAGAAAAAGTTATGGGGGCTTTCTGGTGACACCAAGCCATCAGGACAGCTGGGTCAGTTAGGTGGGGACACTCTTCCAACTCTGGTGGTGATTGCTTACAAGCAGGAAGCAATGGCTCAGCAGAGGTGATGCAAGTTCTTCCCTAAAGCAACAGGGCAGCAACCAATGGTCATAAGCTGGATACCTCCTTTGTCCATGGAGGTTCCTGGAAGGTCAGACTGGCCGCTGGTGAGGGAGTGGGACAGAGTTTTGGGGATTGAGGAAGCTGGATTCACACTCATGCTTTTATTCAATCCCCCCCACAAGAAACCTTTCTGCCCTAGAAAATGGCTCCATCCCCTCCCTGTCTCTCTTCTAGTCTGTTTTCTCTGTCTATTTTCCTCTCTGTATTCCTGTCAAAGGGCAGGAGCAGCTAAGACTGAGCCCAGGTGTGTTCCCCACTGATTTGCACTGATAAGCACCTTGCTTAAACCTACTCTGCAAACAAATTTACAGTTAGCTAGAGCTTTGGCCTGCGTGAACCAGAATAAAATGAAATATTATTCCTGGCAGAATACCTGGCTCCTTCTAAGAATTTAGAGCAGACACGGACTTTTTACCAGAGATCAGTTCCAGTCTCCTCCTAGTACCATCTGTTATACACAGATCCCTTTCACAGACCTGGTCAAGTTTGGTCAGGCTCCAATCCTGACACTATTTAGCATTTCAATCCCTTTACTGCTCTCAGAAAATGTTCTAAGAAATGGGTTGTTTGGAGCAGAAACCTCCTCCCACTATTGAGGGAACATACAAACATTTGCTACAAGTGTACTTTGCATATTTAGTTCTGTCTTAGGACTGGGGAAAAATTAAGTATGTTCCCAAGGCTCCTTCCAGCCTTAAAATTCTGTGATGCAAATTTATTTCCCATCTCTCACTCTTTATTTCTTGTTTTGTTTTTCTTTTTATTCATCTCTCACTCTTTATAGATCCTAATCAGTCTATTTACCTTTGGCTTTCAATGGCCAACAATGATTGCTAGCTTTATGTTGGCACAGTATCTTAAATATAGATCTTTGTGAGGCATTTAGACCAAAAGTTAAGAGAAAGCACTTCATCATCCCAACAGTATTAACATATTTTCTACAGTTAACATATAGTTAAGCTAAAGTAAGGTTAGCAATTTTTTTTTTCATAGACTACAGTACAATGCAGGCAGTAATGTAATAATATATCATTTCAGCGAGGCTGAAGTTTTGATTCCCTTTGATGTATCACAGGTATCAGCTTGTCTGCAGTTACTTGGGTGGTAATTATGTTCCTCTCAGAACACCTCAATAAAAGAACTCATTGTATGGTGGAAATTCTCCCTTTGAAAGTGATCTTATCTAGATAGTATTCACAAGTCTGGGTCTTTTTTATTGTTTGCTGTTATTACTCTGGAAGGCAGCCTTTGCCTTTTTATCTGATTTGCTGTTGTTTACAAATTGCTTAGTGAGTGTAACCTCTGGGAAAAGAATATTAACGATGAATTGGCAGCCAAGATAGAATTAGCAAGCCTGGCTTCACAGTTTAGTAGTTTGAGCACTCAGATTAAGGTGAGGAGACTCAGCTTCCCACCCTAGTTTACAGACCATTTGTGTGCTCTAGTCTAAGACTGCTTGACATAAGTGATTGTTTAAACAGGACTCCCATGCTATTTTATCTCCCAAGTGAACAGCCAAAACATGTAGCTAAAGACCAGACCTCTTTTTTGACACTTTTTTTCACAGCTACTCTGAGCAATGCCACAGCTATAACAATGACAACAACAAAGGTACGATCTTTGGAGAAGGAAAATACTGATCCTTTTTTCAGAGGGAAATGGAAAGTGATGTCAGGAGAGGCAGAACTTTACATGTGTGTTGTAACCAGGGAGCTCTTGCTTAGCAAGGGGGCACCTACTTGGAAAGAAACCAATGGTCCCTGCTGTGTCACCTGCAACCTGGCCATCATGCTCTGAAATTACTCACAAAACCAAACTCCTCAATCTAGGCGGGTGGAGGAGCACCTTCAGTGAAATCCCATATGGATTCCTTTATTTTACAGTAAAATGGGAATGCCACAGTGATGGATAGAGTGCCTCAGGTGAGAGAAAAGCTGCTAGCAGCTCACAGGTGACAATTGGATACAAATTGTTTTATTTCATAGTCTCAGGCAGCTGCCTATAGCTGTCTATAGCATTTCTATAACACATATACCTCCATACTGTATTGTCTCTCAGTCATGCACAACAGCTAGCTATAGTGGAGTGCAAGTCTCCTTTTCCCATTTTCAATATTTCACAACCATCAAAAAAACTCCGCAGGTGTTCTACAGAAATCAAGCATAAGATGAACTTGTTTTATTCTTCAATTTATGGTATATTAAACAAACTGTAAATGTTGAATTTAAAACATTCTGCTTGTTGCAAACTTCAGGTTTCTTGCACCTGCCTAGGATTTAGCGCTTCATTCTCCTTTTAGAATTATTTTGCCAAAATATGGCAAAAAACTATATCCACAGAAAGCCTAACTAGCCCTTGAATAATCTATTAGTGGTCAATACCCACATACAGTTAGTCTGCAGAGAGCTTTTTGATCTCCAGGGGAATTACTTGCACATAAGAAAAACATTGATTCATTTCTTATGTTTGTTTAAACACTATCAGATGTATTATATATATTGTTAGTTCGTTTAAAATTTCATAAGGGGTGGGGGCATGCTATGAGCACTCTTCTGTCATGTACCAGTGAGGAGATTGCAGGTGTCATCATGTTCAGTTGAATTGAAATTCAGATTTTGTCCCATGTGGCAATTCCTTCCCCAGGTATCAGAACCAGGTCCATCCTGTTCTCAAAAAAAACTTTGCCTGAAATCTTTGGAAGGACTGAACTGTCAGCAGCAAAAGTCTGCCTGTTGAGTCTTCTTTTTATTTTCCTTCTCATGGTGGGATTCTTGGGGTAGTCCTGTGCAGGGCCAGGAGCTGAACTTTAGTGATTCTTGTTGGTCCCTTCCACCTTCAGATATTCTATTACGCTGTGAAAACTTTTCCTAAGATCAGAAAAGAGTTTGAAAGTTTCTGGGAAACTCAGCATGCATATGAATTCAGTGCCAAAGGAGCACTACCTTCACAAAGGACTATTATTTTATTATCTTCTTCACTAATATAAGATCATCTTAATGTACAATAGGCAATTGGATACCATTTTAGCAAAATAAGATAAAATATAAGTAGACTGCAACCTTTGCAGTCAAGCCAATTCCACTATCTTTCTTTCCAGAGGAAATCCCTAGCTCACCTCATTTTCTCATGTCAGTTTTCCAGTCATCTGATTTTCAACTTAACCAGAACTATGCTGACACAAACCACTTGAAACAGTTACTCATAAATGCTGCAGTGCTACTTACATCTTCTTCTGTCCCCGGTGGTTATCATGTATTATTTCCTACATTATCTGACAGTAACTGCCACAGGCTTGCTAGAAGAGTTGGTTTAAATGCATAAAGAATAAAGCTACATAAAGCTACTGCGTATCTTGGGTGTTTATAGATCTCATCCTGATTTAATTAACCTAAAGCATGTAATTTAAATAGGAGGTGAATGCATGAATACTTCTGTGGCTGAACTGCGAATCAGGAATTCATAAACTAAGGTCACAGTTTGCTTAACATTCACAAAACATGCCCACAGATTCGATTTTTTTCCTCCAATCCAGGGAGCAATTCAAATAACACTAAAAATTAATCCATCACTGGGTTTTTGCTCATGCAGTAAACAGCACTCTCTTCCTGAGGAGAAATCAAACTAGGTAAGACCAGCAGTTCAAACACAGTTTTCCTTAACCTGTGAGATAGAGAAAAAGAAAAAGAAAAAGAAAAAGAAAAAGAAAAAGAAAAAGAAAAAGAAAAAGAAAAAAGAAAAAGACAAAAGAGAAAAAGAAAAGAAAAAAGAAAAAAGAAAATGAAAGGAAATGTTAAGTCTTCTTCTTCAAAAAAAAAAAAACAGAAAAAGAGTGCTTGCTTTTCTGTATTTGCACACTGTTTTCTTTGACAAAAATATTTTTACAACCTCAAGTCTCTCTGGCTTTTCATGCTTTTTCCCAGGAGTTCTCATAATGCAACAGCAGATGAGGACATGCTGAGCAAATTCACTCAGCTTTGACATGGTAAAGGACAATGGTGAGCAAAGAGTAGCTGCATCTTCAGCAAACTGACATAACACCTTCCCTTACTGCAGAAATTATGAATAGGAGAATGTATTTTCTTTGAAGAAACTATTCACACAGATAGTTTTAGATGTATGTGTAGTGTATGCTGAGGCAAACTAGATAATGGCCGTGCTTGTTTGCATGCCAGCAGTCAGGAAACTCAGATTAATCAGGAAACAAATTAGAGATCAGCAAGTCACTGTTAAGAGTGCATATGTAGTGGATGGCAAACAGTGGCCAAAAAGAGCAGACTATCATACAAGAAGGAATATGAATCATTGTAGAAAATATCTGCATACCTTATATTATACTGCCATATCTTTGGAAATAATTGAACTCTATCCTTAACTGCACTGCCTACTTATAGTCATGATGCATGGGTAGAGGAAGAGACACTGACATTTGAAAATATTACATTAAGTACAGATGGGTGTTAATGTCTTTCAGGCAAGACAGGGCTAAATGCAAAATGCCTTCAATTCAATTTTGTTGTTATTTACAGCTGACAGTGGATTTCTGATGAATGTGTAAGGATAGAGATAGGTGTAGGTGGTTCTCAGACAGTAGAAAATAGCATTAACATACCATACTTGTCTATGAAAAAACCCAAGGTTACAAATAGATGCCAGGGAAGGCTCACTGACAGTTCCTCATGCATTATTATAGCTCATTATTATGGTATTCATAACAAAATCTCTTCCATGGAGGGGAGGGGAAGGGAAGGGAAGGGAAGGGAAGGGAAGGGAAGGGAAGGGAAGGGAAGGGAAGGGAAGGGAAGGGAAGGGAAGGGAAGGGAAGGGAAGGGAAGGGAAGGGAAGGGCTAAGTAATGTCTTAGCAAATGCAAGGATATCCTCTGTCTTGGGAAGATCCTAAGTGAAAACTTATGGAAAGCAGAAGAAAATCTACTACATGCTGGTCCTGCTACTATTGTGTTACAGACAGCACCTGCTACTGATGACTAACAAAGTCAGAATTTAGGCTGACATCTTTATTTTCTTACTCAGTATGTGGTTCTGTGAATCATAAATAGTATTCTGGCTTTTCCAAGTAAACACAGCCCTGCAGTGGTCTGACTTCTGCAGAAACATGTCACTAGGTTGTATCTTAACTTCAGCATCTGCTTAACCCCGAGTTCAGTGAAACTGCTGCTGTGATTCACTTTAAATAAACCCTAATGTCAGGATTCTTCTACTGTTTAAGGACACCACGTGGCAGCAATGACACAAGATTCTGAGGACTCAACAGGAGACCAGATGAACAAATTAAAGGATATCTTTAATGGCAATGGATGTCCTTGTTCAAGGAACTGGACTCCACCCTGTTTGGATTTGGCACTGAGAAAGCCCATATCAAGTCTGATCTCTCTAATTCAAATTCACTGGCCCACATTTTGCAAAGCTTTTTTTTTTTTTTTCCTTGTTTTGGGTTTTTTTAGCTGTTAATGCACAATTAAATATTCTGCTGGTTTGGGACACAGAGAAGGTACTAATGTCTAAAAGCCAGTGGATAAGATATGCCCTGGGACTTGTACTGGAGAAGGTCAGAACTTGAATATTTATTTCATTTTGTTGATTAAAGTCATTCCAACCCTTTGAATATAATGGGAGAAACAACAGCAAGTCCCAGCACTGTGGTGCTGAGTTAGAAGATCGTTCCATGTGGAGAAGAGCACAGTGAATCTCATGGCAGGGAAGGATAGTAAGAGACAAAAGGTCTTGCTATCTGGACTGGAGATTCTGGGATTACTAAAACATTTCACAGAGCACCATGACTGTGCTGAAAACTAATTTTGATTCAACTTTTAATTTTAAAATTTCCATTAGAGCAGATGAGACTAAGAAAAATAAATCATAGATGAAAAAAAAATAGCAATTTGAAAGTAAAACTTTGCTCCACATGAAATTATTTTTTCTGGATATTCTTTCTTGGCAAATTTTAAAATGTCAGGTTATGTATATAGCTGAAATTAAAGTAATTTTTTTAAACTGTAAGCTTCTCTGAGAGAATGAATTTCTACTCTGTGTGTCTCAGAGATTCTGTGTGGGCTTGAGAAATTTAGGCTGGAACAAGGAATTTTTGAAGGAGACAGGAAAAGATACGTGTAAAAGTAAATCATTGAAATTTTCAGTATTAAGCAATTTTAAAGTGAATTGCTCCTTAGCTGCTGGACTTCTAAACTACATCCAAACCTTGCTTCAACATAAGGACAAGGTATTCCAAATTAAAGTAGTGTTATGGCCAGACTGAGAAGGCAGAGAAGGAAGCCTGTACTATCCATTTGTGGAGTCGTTTGAGACATAAATTAGTTATATCAGGTTGGGTCACTTATTTTTTTGTGCCCCAAGGTTTCAATTTGGAATATAGACTTCTGACCACATTTACAGTGTCCTTCTAGAGAGACATTTATCAGGAAGAAAAGGGAGTTGGTCTTTTCTTCCATCTGGAGGACCATACAAAGGAAGACACATGCTGTATACATATGTCTCTCCACAGGTAGGCTGTTTTCTCTTTTCCCCTCCTTTCTTTCCCCTTTCTTCTACTCTTAATGCTAGAAATAAGTCACAAAGTTTGTGGTCTTTGTAGGAGGTGGGATTTAAGGCTGAAATAAAGATCCATCTTTTTATTAAAGATCACTTAACATGAACTTTGATAATACCCATATCTGTACATCCTTAAACACCATTCAGGGTTTACAAATGAGCCTCTTCTGAAAAAAAGGGGAAAAGCTTCCAGCCTTCAGGGCACAAATCTGTTTCCCAAGATGACTGGAAACATCTGGTAATCATCTCTCATTGCCTCTGACATGCAAATATTTATTAGATGGAAAGAGCAAACACTTTAAATAGAAGATATTGGGTATTTTTAAAAGCACATTGGGACAAGATTAGCCCTTCACTCCTTTAAAAATGAAAGTCTCTGCTGTTGCATAAAGCTACTCTACTCATATTTTTCTATACTACCAAAGACAAGTTCAAATCAATAGTTAAAAATAGAAAAATATTTACGGTGAGAAGACACATCATTCACTAATACCTGACAACAGATATGGTGATTGATACACCTTGGTTTATTTGCTAGTGTTGCTTACAGAACACCACAAAAAACGAGCCAGGAATATTTACAAGTAACAAGTAACATTTACAACAAGTGAGGAGTCAGCCCTGGCACCTCTGAAGTCCCCCTGCCAAAACAGGGGCTTTTGTGCTTTTGTGGACACTCAGTGCAGTGAGGGCATGGTTTGGGATCTGAATTCATGCTGACAGATCCACGAGCAAGGAGCTGTCTGACAAGGCACCAGAGAGGGAATGTGCCCAGCCCCTGTTCAGGATTCCTTACCGTTCTGCATGCACAGTAGTCTGAAAGCTACCTACAAATCAGTTTACACCCAATTGAGAAAAAAGATGTTCCTTATTGTTACAATACCATAAAAGGAATGATACAGATACAGATAAACTGATGGATACAGATAGATACAGATAAATAGATACAGATAAACTGATGGATAAACTCCATGGCTTTAGTCAACAAAATTTTCTATTTATCCCAGGGCATAGATCATTACATGTTCTCATGGGCAAGTTATTTCCCGGAAATTTATGAAATTGAAGACTAGATTCATTTTACTTGGACACTTAACAGAGGCACCTGTGTTAGAGATTTTTGAGGTCCAGCATGGACACAGGAAACAGAAAGACAGAGGCTTCCTCAGGAGAGAGAAATGCCTCTTGCACATGATTCAATGCACTTCCCACTCTGCCACTACTTCTTCTCCTCACTGTAGCTGTACAGTACATCCTACAGAACTGGAACTGTTTCTTCAGTTCCTGGCAGAAAGGGAATTTCAATATGTGTGGGCTGGAATAATAGCAGGTGCCATAAGAAAAATGGTAACTGGAAGTTGCTGCACTCATGAACAAAGAAAAGTTTTCCTAGAAGAACCTGGAAGGAAGGAAATAAACTCACCAGCTTGCTGAGTTATTTATTAGAGACAGATTCTCATCTGCAAATGCACCTTCTGTATTACAGCTGAAGCACCCTATGCATTTTCTTACATTTTGTTTCGTGCTTGTGCCCTAACCCCATTCAGCATTGATGGTCCAATACTCTCCTGGGCACTTGGGCACTTGCATTTAGGGAGCCTCATCCAAAGGGCTTCCTGACTGAGCAAGTGTGCTATTGGAAAGCTATTGTGCTATTCACACACAATGAATTGTGGGGTGCTCTGAAACCAGTTTTACAATACCTGAATATGAAAAACATGTATTCATTCAAAGAGGGCAGTCTGACTTCAGCGTTTCTGCTGCACAAATGATTCATTCCAGGACTAATGAAATGTCAAGGTTTTGGCAACCCATACTCCCACAGTCTGCCATATCCAGGCACAACCTTACAAGGACAATCTGAACTCTGAATTCATGTTCTAATTACTCTGCATACTCGACACTCAGCCTTAGGAGTTGTGAGAGGACTGCAAAGGTCATCATGGTCTGGCAGGTGAAACACAATAGCGTTGTGGATCGTGGTTCCTGCCTCCTAGACTTTCTGCTTGCTTTCACAAAGACTTCATAGGTCCTTACAAGATGTGGGACTGAGAATTGTTAAGATTTTTATATAAATGAAGTCTTGAACAACGATTTGTCACTCGCCCTTCAATTGTAAGCGATTTCAGTGAGCTGCAAAATCTCACACCTCCTAATGTTATATTTGGCCAGTACTGCTGCACAAGTTCAAGTGGTCTTCTAACCAAGAAGAGAACACTTCTACCCAGGAGTAACTTGATGAAAGATACACTGCAAAAATCATGCATTTAATGGATAATAATAATTTTGTATGCTTCCACTGTACATGTCATCTGAGGATTGCAGAACACTTCTCAAATGTTAATTGAACTTCGTAATACCCTTCTGAGACACATAAAAGATGTAATGAAGGCTTCAGCTCCTCAGTAAACTGTACTAGCTTCCAAGAGAGAATCAAGAAATTATCTGACAGTATATAAACACTTCAGCAGGAAGTGAGAAATGTCAGCATATTGCTTTGAAATAAAGCAAAGGGAATTCAGTAGCAGTTTATTCCAGAAGGCTAAAACTTCCTTTTGCTTCAGATTCACTGAAACATTAATGAAAATACAAGTCAGGAATTTACTATTCTTCCCTATTATCACAGCTGACTATTTAATAATACTAGTAATACTAGTGCCCCAAGCTCTTTTTGAAGTACCTACAGTAAATTCTGCCAAAAAGCAGCATCCATTGCTTCTCTTCTCCACTTCCTGCATCATTTGCTATCCCTGTATGACAGCTATACCATCAACTGTGGCTATTGTACAGCCACACTGTGGGTCATGATATAAGTACAGCATGAAGTGGTGTGGCCCCAGGCAAGCCAATTCTGTGAGGCCAAGGCTCTGGAAACATAGAATCATAGAATCACAAATGGTTAGGATTGGAAGGCACCTTAAAGATCATCTAGTTCCAACCCCCTCACCGTGGGCAGGGACTCCTTTCACTAGGCCAGTTTACTCAAAGTTCCCTCCAACCTGGCCTTAAACGCAGTGATGAGGCATCCACAACTTCTCTGGACAATGTTCAACCTGTTCCAATGCCTTTACCCTATGGTAAAGAATTTCTTCCCACTATCTAGCCTAAACCAACTCTCCTTCAGCTAAAGGCCATTGTTCCTTGTTGTATCACAACATGCTCTTGTGCAAAGTCCCTTTCCATTTCTCCTATAGGTCCCCTTTAGGTATTGCTTTAGGTATACTGGAAAGTATTGCTATGAGGTCTCATCAGAGCCTTTTTTTCTCAAGGTTGAACAATCTCAATTCTCTCAACCTTTCTTTATAGGAGAGCTATTCCAGACCTCTGATCATCTTCATGGTTCTCCTCCGAACTCTTTCCAACACGTCAAGGCCTATCTTGTGCTGGGTGCCCCAGAGCTGGATGCAGCACTCCAGGTGGGCAATCTCCCACAAGAGCAGAGTAGAGGGGGAGAATCACCTCCCTCGCCCTGCTGGCCACGCTGCTTTAGAAGCAGTGCAGGGTGTGGTTGGCATTCTGGGCTGCAATTGTATATAGCTTTTTGTTCACAAACTTCCCCAAGTCCTTGTGCCCAGTCTTGATCCTTTCTACACCCAGTCTGTACTTTGCTTGGGATTGCCCCAACCCAGGTGCAGGACTTTACACTTCACCTTGTTGAACTTCATGAAGATGGCACAGACTCACCTCTCAAACCTGCCAAGATCCCTCCAGATGCCATCCCTTGTCTCCAGCATGATGAAAGTGCCACGTAGTTCCATGTCATTGGCAAACTTGCCACAAGTGCATTTGATCCCACTGTCCATGTTACTGACAAAGACATTAAAAAGTGCTGGTTCCAATACCAACCCCTGAGGAGTGCCACGTGTCACTGCTTTCCACTTGGACATTGAGATGTGGACTGCAACTCGCTGGCTGTGACCATCCAGCCAATTTCTTACCCACCAAATAGCTGATCTATCAAGTCCATGTCTCTCCAGTTTAGAGACAAGGATATCATGGGACAGCATCAAATGCTTTGCACAAGTCCAGGTGGATAATGTCAGTTAGGCCTCTCTTATCTACGCCTGCTGTAACTCCACAGTAGAAGGCCACCAAATTTTTCAGGCATGATTTGCCTTTAGAGAAGCCATGTTGGCTGTTAGAAATTACTTTCTTATTTTTCATATGACCTCCTTTGCCATGACTCATTTTCCTGGCCCTCTACCACTCTACATATTTACTTAAAGCAATAGGAAGGTCTTTCCCACCTCCTAGAACTTGCATTCTAAGTAAATCAAGAGAGCAGACAGAATCTGTCCCCCTAGGTAACAATAACCAAGTCTTTCCTCAAGTTCCTGTTGCCCTGTGAAGCTCCATTGATTTCATCAGAATTATACTTTACTCTAGTAATATCAAAGTAAAATTAGTCCCATTGTTTTCTTTATGGTTAAATGATTCATGGTACAAAAAGATAATGCATCCAGAAACGAGAATTTTGAATGTGATCCTAAGCATGGCATATCCAAACCAGAAAAGAATAAGGCTACCATGGATACTACTACTCTATCATTTCAAGCACTTCAAATACATAAAACATTAAAAGATAATTATGCTACTACAATATCCATGTTTACAGTCATCCATCACACAACTTTCCACTGCATGCCCCATATGTGCTCCCATTTACCTCAGGCAGAATTGCACATGCTTCTTCACTCTGTTTATTCTTGCAGACAAAGACAACAAAGTCACACATCAGAGGTTACAAGAGATCTTAACCTAATAGACTACAGATGTTTCATAGAAGGGAGAAATCAAAGAGAGAAAAAATATTCTGAACTAGAAATCATTTTGAAATCAGAAATTTCAATAAACAATAATTTCCACAATCTAATGGGGTAGGAGTGCAAGGATTTTTTCCATCACTTCAAATGTCATTGTACCCCAACAGGACACTTTTCTATTGCCAGCGGCTCTTAGCATTCAGAATTTTAGTGACAAATTAAAGGTCATTTTCCTATATGTCATATCCTACTGCAAATTAGTTTTTGCAATCACTAATTGATGAGAAACTGGAAGTGCTTATTATACAGATAAGTGTGAAATCTTCAAGTTGATTTCTTTCTCCTATTGTGGTTATTTGGAAATGAATCATCTCCTATGCTCTCTTTTTAGTAACTGCAGACTACTTGCAACTAAAAAGAAAATAGAAAAGGAAGGAAGAGAGAACATAAACCAGAAAAATCAGAAATAAAAGTTTATTTCAAATTTTAGATTTTATGTTACTTTAAAATACATAGATAAATACGGGTCATGCTTGTGACCTTTCATCCTGTCATAAGTAGTACTATTATCCCTCCTATGCAAATGTGAAAACTATGACTCAGACATCTAATTTGTATAGCTTGCTGATTCTCTTATGCATTTGATGAAGAGCCTTAATAACGCACTGAGCAGAGTCTCTGCATGCTTGCACATATTCACAATACAAATACTGCATTCAGAATACAATAGCACATCACCCTGTTCCAGTGAAATCCTATGCCATGTGACACCAAGATTATTATCTGCTCATATGTTGTCTCTTGTACTTGCTGCAAAGAAATAAGCTGGGCAGATATACTTTTCCAAGAAAAATTAACCACGAAAACTCTTTACCCTCCTTCAATGTCTCCCCTCACCAGGTTCATTGTTCAAAATGGATTAGAGTGTGAGAACAAGGCTACAATAGTTAATCCTTTTCTTGGCTCATGAACTGGCAAGCCACATGTGAAAAAGCATTATACCAAGAGAATTCTGCTTTCTGAGTGTCATGGTTTAACCCCAGCTGGCAACTAAGTACCACAGAGCCACTCACTTACTCCCTGCCCCTTCTGGAATGGAGAGATAACTGGAAAAAGTACAAGTTTTTGGGTCAAGATAAGAAAAGTTTAATAATTGAAACAAACTGAAAAATAGCAAGAAGGAGAAGGAGAAGGAGAAGGAGAAGGAGAAGGAGAAGGAGAAGGAGAAGGAGAAGGAGAAGGAGAAGGAGAAGGAGAAGGAGAAGGAGAAGGAGAAGGAGAAGGAGAAGGAGAGAAAGAAGAACACAACACAGGAAAATGAAGTGATGAACAATACAAGTGCTCACCACTCACTCATCAATGCTCAGCCCATCTCCAAGCAGTAATTATCCCCTCCCAACCAATTCCTCCCAGTTCATATACAGGAAATTATGTTTTATTTTATGGAATGTCCATTTAGACCATTTGGACTGTGCTCCCTCCCTGCTTCTTGTGCATCCCCTCACTGTCAGAGCATGAGACACTGAGAAGTCTCTGATTTAAGGTAAGCACTACTTAGCAACAAACAAAATGTCAGTGTACTATCAACAGTATCCTTGTACTAAATCCAAAACACAAGACTGTGCCAGCTACTAAGAAGAAAATGAATTCTATCCCAGCTAAAAACAGGACACTTAGGAAAAAATAAGTGGAGAAGTATAAGTGTCTTTCTTTTGTGTTTTATATAGATGCAATACTTGTAAGATGCCAACTCAAACATTTGTCAAACGTATGACAAGGACAAATGCAAGTAAACAACCTGAGAAAGAGTAGTGCCATGCTTTCTGTCATAAATCTAAACTGAGATTACACCAGCACTCTGCTTAAAACACTATTTAGACAGTGTCATTATCTCACAACAGTCATCTAGAGAGCACAGTGTGGGTTTGAACTCAGTTCAAACCCCAAGGTTTCTTTAAAGCAGGCATTTGCAAGTGTTAAAGTGAATTTGAGCACGAAAATCAGAATTTATCCTTTGGGCATAAGTTACCCAGTACCTTACCCAGTACCTGAGGAAGATGCCTCCCTCAATTTGAAATCACAGACACAACTTCCACTGCTGGGTGTCCATCTTCATGTCACTTCATCAATCACTGCTGCTGCTGCTCCTATGCCTTCTCTCTCATAGGCCCTAATATGCACCCCAAGAACAAGACACCCTGCAAAGACAATGGAACGCCTGAGCTCTCATCTCTCATGGGATGAAAAGGACCTAAGCACAATTTTTAGCAGAGTGCTTAAACAGCAGATGATAGTTCAGGGGAGACTGGGAGAAAAAAAAAAGGATGAAAGATCTCTTTTTTTGGAAGCTGCTCCATTTAGTTATGGATAATTAACCATTTATTTAGCCAGAGCAAAGGGACAATGATAATTCCCAGTTCAGCCATTAAGAAGCTTTGCTTCCTGAGGTGAACTTAACACCAATGCCTATTCCAGTGAACACTGTAAATACAAAATATTTAGCATCTAGTGACACATGGCAGCCAAATAAAAGTATGGAACTTTACATTTCGGAAAGAAGTGATTCTGTGACCAAATATCTAAACCTTTTGGTCAAACTGGCCTTTTGTGGCTAAAATGATGACTTGAGCTTGGAGAAGTCGTGTTACATCTCAAGATGATTGTTCCTACTATTCAATAACACAAAATGAGGTTCACCCTCTGTCTATATTTGCAGGGATTTTTCTAGGACTGCACCTGGTGCTATCAGAAGCCAGATTGACATTAGACTCTTTATGGAATTCCAGTTTCCCAGTGTTTCTTTTCCTTTCATGTTGTTTGTCTTTGCTTAGCCTCTAGCCCTACTTATGTCTTACATCTGTTATGTGCAAGGTTTAAAGTGTAGTGCTGTCTTACAAAAACAGGCAGCCTTCCCTTCTGAAAGGCATGCTGCACACAGCAAGAATGCACACAAAGGCTTCAAGAGCATTTTGAGTATCAATTGTCAGAGCAGAGAAATCAAGCAAGAAGCAACAATTATGAGCTGGAAGACAGAGGACCTTATTTTACACTAATTGATACTTACTGGGAAGACAAAAGAGAGATTAATTCACTTTGCAGTATCACTTACTGTGGAAAGGTTTGAAAAAACAAAGTCCATGGCATGCCTGTAGGTAATTGCTCTCACTTGGGTGTGTTCCCAGTGCCTTTGCAAGCATTGTTTGTGAGGACACTGCTTTCATGATTTATATGAGCCTCTAAAATTATCTCCCTACAAATTACTGCAGATATGGTGGTAAAGTGGGTTTCCTCTGCATGTGGAAGAACAGAGAGATAAAGGCTGGGAGGAGGTGTGCTGAATTTTTATTTTGGCTCATATCAGTGTGCCTCATCTCTGGCTTATGCTTTTGTGAGGGGGAAAAGAGGATATTTGAAGGGGACATAATTTTTAACATTTGTATGCAAGAATAATTAGAAGTAAAACTATCCATTTGTTCAAAACTCCCCATTATTTCACAATAATGGGGGAGTATTCAAGAGTATTCATATGGGAACATGAATGATGGCAATTATGTCAGCAGGGTTACACTGGACAGATTTCCCTATGATAGATCAAATGTCTGTTTAATCACTTCTTGTTAAGGATGCAAAGGAAATAATAAACAAGGAAAGATTTAAAATGGAAAAGGACATGAATTTGAAGGACAGAATAAATAATGCAGTCCTAAAAACAGGTCTATATAGGATGCCCACAAAAAAGTTTTGGAAATGTCAGCAGGTAGAGGCAATGAAATGTTAAATTTGGTAAACATGTCAGGAAACAAAATCCTGCAGTTGGGTTTGTGGAAAAAATCATAAGCTCACACTTCATACAGGAGGAAATTGAGACTATTTCCTCATTAGAAAATAAGTAGAGCTTGTCAGATTTTAAATTCTGTAACTTTTAATCATTTCTAAAATTAACCAAAACACAGATTGGAAAATTCTCAAAATCATAATCCCTCATTTTCCCTCTCCTTTTGGTTTTTAAAATATTTTATTTCTCAAAATAAAATCACATGGATAAATCAAAAAGCCAGATATCACACTGCCCACTCTCTAGAGATTTTGCTAGTGTCTTCTCCTTCCAAGAATCAAAGTCAGCTCTTTATTCTGCCACGTTGTATTATTTAATTTCATTAATCACATAATGGGTGGCAATTGCTTAGTGTCACATAATGCTCTACTTTTAGTGCTACCAAAGTGGCATTACACTGTAGTTTAGAAGTTATATTTGTCACAGGGCAATTTATGATGGCTCAGAGTTTTCCACTTATTTTTGAATGCCTTGTGGAACCTGTGAGGCCCATAACAAATATTTTATTAGTGCATTCTGAGGATTTCCTAGAAGTATATAACTGTATTTAAATTATCTATTTGAATCTCCTCCCTTCAGCAAAAGCCAATTTCATGGGCACATAAATATTTTTCCCTACATTACCATCTGTGAGTGGGCAGAGTAGTCAGTCTCTGTGGACAGTATTTCTCCAACAGGTGCATCCTTTGTGTATGCCTAATGCTGCCTTTCTGGCATATTAGAGAAATCAGTATTTAGCAGTGAGATTGCCAGAGATGACTCTTAAGTTATGTGACCTGTATCTGCACACATGCAGGGAGAGACAGAGACAGCAGCAGGTGGGGGAACCTAAATAATTCTCTGCTATGGCTATTCCTCTGGAGCCACTAGAGGAACCACCATCCCAAAAAGGACCCATCTCCTCACACAGGAAGGAGCCCCAGGACACAAGGGCAGGTGGGGGAACACTGATAATGCCATCAGAGAAATGAGATCTCTCCTAAGACTGTCCCCAGGCTGTCACAGGGGAGCCTCAGCCCCATGGGCCAAGCACTATAACCAATACCACAGGGGAGCAGTTGCCTGGAGCACCTCCCAGTCTGTAGGGTGTCACTGCTAGGGATATGGGACACAATATGGGATGCAGGAAAAGAGTATCTTGGGATTGCACAAAAATGTGTCATGGGATGCTGAAGGGAGGAGGAGACACAGGCAGGAAAAGGGAGGGATACAGGCCAGCTACTGGCTACACTGAGTCTGAGGATGGTTCCTAGGGGGCTTTAGTGTGTCCCTCCATGTGTGTGTTGGGTGTCTGAACGTGAGTCCATATCCACAGCCTGAGTGGGGCTGCAGCCTCAGGACTCCTATGTCCATGTGCAAACAGCTGGGATGCAGGAAGCAGCTACTAGGCAGACTGTCTGATCCAGGTGCTCACTGAGGAGAGACATATGGTGTACATGTACACATATATATTCCCACTAGAACATTTTCACCCTGAACAGCCAGAAGGGAGCAGGGTGAGGCTGTTGGTGCACTTTGTGTTTCTGTTAGTGCTGCTTGTGTCTGTGCTGGTCTGTGGAGCCAGCTCTGTGCATATGTTTATGTGTGGGTTCTATTAAGGTGTTTGCAGGCGTGACTGTTGGGAATACAAGCCCAGTCTGTCTATTAGTTGGACCTAAGGGCACAGAGCTGCAGCAATCTCCCCTCTGTTGAGCTACTGGATTTGTAAAGCCTAACCAATGACAAAGAATTGAGCTTGCAGAGTCAAAATACCTAAGAACTAGAAAATGTAAGATTATACGAACTGAGCTGTTCCCCTTACTATTGTATTAAATTATATCACACACTAACTTCCTCTGGGCCCTTATGTCATTAACTACAGTGGTAGTCTTTTTGGAACGCCTTTCATTCTTCTCATTCAATATGTAGCTCCAACTCAGCAAAAGTAAAACTATTAGTTTGTCAAGGATAGTTGAGAATATAGCTATCAAGGACAGCTAATACAGTCCTTAACAAACTGTCATGAATCTGCTTTGTAGCCTTTCCAGATAAGGAAATTGAAGACTATATCACAGAATCACAGAATGGTCAAGGTTGGGAGAGACCTTAAAGATCATCTAGTCCAACCATCAATGTGGTCCAACTGACACCCTTCAGACTTGTTATACAAGAACAAAAGCTATCACTTATAGCTACATTTATTAAACTTTGAAGAGACATTTTATTTTCTACAAGGGCAGAAGAACTCAGATATGATGAAACTTAAAGTACTTATTTTCAGCTAATGGATATAGTATTTGCCACTCTGCAGATTGCCCTTATCTGCAGAGTCACTGTCAAAATCTAGACACAGGTGATCTGTGAATACAGAAATAATGCAAATGACTGAGACTGCTTCTTTTCTATGAAGAAGGAAAAATCTGAACTACTACCATCAAGAAGGAATTACTGGTCTTCAACTTCACAAACACCCTTTCACCAGAATCTTGGCTACATAGTCCTATATTATCTGAAATTATTTGAAGAAAGGGTCTCACACATTATTACATGCAAAATGATCTTTACCATCTGAAAGCATTATTCTAAACATTTATTTCACATTGCCTATGTCCTTGGGAAATAACACTCGTAATAACTTTGCAAAGAGGCGCATTTAACTATCACTCCCCTACCTTGAAATTTTGCTTAATGAGGCCTGTCTTAAACAGGCTCAACTCCCAGGGCTTTTTGCCAGCCCTCTCTGCATCCTACGATTTCATCTGCACCAGCCAAAAGGTTGATTTATTTGGGCATCATATTTTTTTTTTGTGTGTAATCACTTTTCTGTGAGCAGTCATAAAGACTTGTATATAGCACTCAATTTACCTGGGCATCTGTTTTTAAGGGTTTTTTTAAAAGACGTTTTTATGTCATTTTTAATGCATAGCCTTCTGATAGTGAGGATGATACAAATCTGGCTATGACACAAGATATGGAGTGGATCTCCTGGCAGCCTTGATTTTTGCTCCCCATCTTCCCCATCCCTTCCACAGCCAGGCACAGTTGTGTTCAAAGGGCTAAATAGTAATTTTGTACTTGTGGCTTACCTTAAACTCTTCTGATGGCTTTGGTGTAACAAAGGGCAAGCACAGAGAGAGGCTCCCACACTCTGTGCACATACACAGAGATGAAAGCCTCTGAGAAAAGCCCAGTTTTAAAGCCTTGTTCCTCCTGCTCTGTGTACATGCTATACTTCAACAGGGGATAAAGAGGCAGTGTCTTTGACCACATAAAATCTGAGTTCTTGCTTTCATTTCCACTTGTCCACAGCTTTTTCCAGAGACAAAAATAACTCCTATTCTAAAACTCATCCTACAC
This sequence comes from Agelaius phoeniceus, assembly GCF_051311805.1. NCBI lineage: Eukaryota > Metazoa > Chordata > Aves > Passeriformes > Icteridae > Agelaius > Agelaius phoeniceus. The sequence goes on from NC_135267.1 coordinate 60,762,148, forward strand.
GCAAGGCTAAATGGGCTCTCTCCTACCCAATGAACAATGCTGAAAATACTCTCTCTGGCCATGAAGCAATACATGCTATCTACTGAAAGTGCCCATTAATAGCTTACTTTTTCTTCTCCTTCCATTTCCCTTTAGAATGAAAAAAGGAATACAAATTCTCCATATCTGTATCCCTCTCAAAGTCCAGTAACACCCCTTTCCCACTGCCTCTTCTTCCTCCCCACAAATTATCAGATATACGTTGAAAGAGTGCGTGGTCAATTCCGCCACTGTTACCTGCCCTGAGCAGCACTGGCTCCCACTGCTTGTGGCACAAGCACATGGGTAACCCTTATACGGAAATGCCAGGGATTCTGCATCTTTCTTTATGGTTGCTACTTGCCTCTTCTCCACTTTTGTCATTACCACTCTTGAAATAGCGGGAGGTGCTCTGCACAGGGTGAGCAGAATAAGTGCGCATCCATGATGAGGCAGCGGGAGCAATCACTGCTGCTCTGTCACCTTCCTGTTCACCAGGAGATATTTTTTTCTGCCTTACCAGGGATCTCTTCTGATTTCATTAGTGAGACAGTAAATGAGCTAAGTCCTAATAATCAGCCATCAGGCAGTCCTGCACCTCTGTACTCATTTGGAACAAGTGATCAGGGAAAGGTGCCGGTGAAAACAAACGGTGTGCAAATTAAGCCCCCAGTAACAATGAGTGTATGGTTCGAGAACGGTTTTGATGTCGTTCTTATCTGTGTTATCACATCTGATAACAATCACACCAACACTAGGGGAGAACATTCTTGGAGCTCTAAACAGAAGGTTCTCTGAAAATCCTAAGGATCCTTGAGATTCAAGTAATTTCTAAAGGATAATTCTGTTCACAACCACCCCTTCCGAAGTGTTGCCGTAAAGTTCGTCACCTTTTAACAAGGTTCTGTTATCTCTATAATCACTGAGGACATCGTTTTGCCAAGACCCCTGTCTCACTACGATAATCAGTCGCGCATTGATCTCCAATCTCTGCACCGGCCTTTATCTCGCCAAGTCAGTTTCCCTCGGTTCTCTCTTTCCGGTGTTTGCCACCGATGCCTGTGGCGCTGGGCAAAGGAACATTTTAAGCGCTTTGCCTTCAAGTGCCACCCGCAGGGAAGGCGAACACCTCCGGCGCGCCGCCCGCTGCCCCCCGCAGGTGCGCCCCGCTGGCCGCTGGGGGCGGCCGCCACCGCGTCCCGCCGGCCGGGGAGGAGCAGCAGCGGGCGGAGGGCGCGGGGAGGCGGCTCCCGCCGCTCCTGCGGACACGGCCCCTCCTCCCGGCCCGCCCCGCCCGCCGCACACATGTGCCCGCAGCCAGCGGCGGGGCGCGCCGTCGGGGCGGGCGGGTGCCGTCGGCTGGCCGACACCGCGGCGGCAGCAGCGCGGCGCGCCGGGCGTCCCTGGGGCGCGGGGAGCGGGGGGCCGCGCTGAGGCCGTGGCTGTCAGACGGCCATGGCTGTCGCCTACCTGCTGGGAAACGGGTCCGCGCCGCTCCTTGCCGGCGCCCTGGAGGTCCCGTTCGCCGCCAATGCCTCCGCCTGCCGCCCGCCCTGCCCGGCCTGGGGCAACGCCTCGGCGGCGCTGGGCTGGAACCGCTCCGAGCCCTGCGGCGGCGGCAATGGCAGCGCGGGCGGCGGCGGGCCCTGCGCGCCCGCGGGCGGCGGCCCCTCCGTGGTCACCGCCATCGCCATCATGGCCCTCTACTCCGTGGTCTGTGTCGTGGGGCTCTTCGGCAACTTCTTGGTCATGTATGTCATCGTCAGGTGAGTGCCGCCCTGCCCCGCCCCGCAGCCCACGGCCGCTGCCGTCGGGGCGGAACCCCGCCGCCCGGAGCCGGGATGCGGGACGGTGTCCCGCCGGGGATGCTGCGGCCCCCCTCCGCCGGGCAGCGCGCTGAGGGGTGCACTGGGGTTGCGGGCGGGCGCAAGAAAGGGAAAGGGAAGGAGGCTTTTGATAAAGAGCCGGAGCGGGTGACGGTGGAAGAGAAACTTGCGGTGGAGCAGTGAGAGGCGGCCGGTCCGTCAGAAACCGCTGCGCGTCCGAAGATGTTCTAAGGACCCTCCGAGCTGCTCACCTCTGCGAGCGGCTCTGGCAAACGCGGCCTGAATCCCGGACTTGTCCCCTAAGGAGCGAGGATTTAAAGGGACTGTAGCCACTGCCTGTGAGCGTGTATGGGCACGGGCTGGTGCACAGATAGGGGGTGGTACACGGATAGCCGGTACGCATCCACCTGTCTGTCCACCCAGCTCTCCGAAATGCACGAACAAAATGTAAATGGCACTGCTTCTCTGTAGCTGTGTTTGGAGATCCTCTGCCTCATGTCTAGATCTATATGTGTATATTGAAATACATTTATATATGTGTATAGACATACATGCGTATACACGTGTATAAATACGTATGCTGTGATCGCCACCGCTTTCTGTAGTCCCGGCGTTCCGGCTGTGCTGCGGCACTTCGCAACTTTCTCGCCCGCAAGAGAAAAAGCCCCCAGTGGGGCTGTTACAGATCAGATCACGCGCGGTAAATCCATTGCCCGTAAATGAGCGGAAAATGAGTGAGAGGGAGATAGATGGAGGAGGCTCCCTTGCCGGCCTGGAGCTGGGCAGGTGGCTTCCGTGGGGGAACACTGCCACCTCCCGGGAGCCACGGGCCGGGAGAGGGACGGCGGGGCGCGACAGGACGGGGCCGACCGAGCCCATCTCCCTTCGTGGCTGCTCGTCGTTCCCAAACCAAGCATCCATTGAGCCCTGGAGAGCCCAGCGGGCGCTTTTAAGGGGGGAGATAGGGGTGGTCCCGGGGCGCGCTCCGTTCCTATCGAGGCAGCCCCAGCAGTACCATTTCCCCCCCCGTCTGGAGCGTCCGTTCTCCCTTTGAGCTCCGCGCTCCCGAGGAGTCGGGGCCGCAGGAGCCGGGGCTGTCTCTTGGCATCCCTGGCAAACCAGCGGCCGCGGGCGGCTTTGTGGTGCGTGGGGGCAGCGCCAGCTGTGGAAAGGCGGGGGTGAGGGTCGCGGTCACCGTGGGGTGTTGCAGCAGGATGGAGGATGCGGCACGTGTTAGGGATGTCACTGCAAAGCCTGTGCATCGGGTAGACCTAGTGGGAACACAAGTGATGCCCATCAGTGGTTCAGACTAGAGCAGTTCAGAAGCCTTGCGGGTTTAACTGTGCTTTAGAGGCTGTATGCACAGAGCTGGGGAGATTGTCTTCTGTCCTGTGGTTTTGGTCAGTCTGAAACTCAAGCTGTCTGTGTGAGGATACATCTGCAGAAAGGCTTCTGAGTGGGGGCATGACTGCAATCACCATAGCAGTGTTGAATGCATTCCTCTGGGAGGAAAAGCAGATGCACAGTGTAACAGAGACAGGATAGCTGTCAGCAGAGAAATATGCCGCAGCTTGTCCCTGAAATTATGTATTTATTATCCTGGGCATAACCCTTACTAGGTTCATATTTCTTACAGTAATTAATTGAATTACACTTGCACCACAAAGCCAAATCTAATGAGGCACTTGTATTTAGATTCCTATCTAATGAAAGCATCTTTCCCTGAGATGACAGCTTACAAACAAAAGCCAGAAGCAATTGGAGAAAGCAAAAATATATTTTCATTTTACAGAAGAAAACGCAAATTAAGTGACTTGTCCAAAACCATCAGGAATTTTAGGGCAAACCCCACATCTCCTGTGCAAGACCAGCTTTTGGTATGACAGAATTCCTTCCCAGTTAGCACCACAGCTGTTAAGCAATTGGGATGACAAGGACTTTACATGCTAATGGCTGAATAGCATCTGTGACTTAAGCAGCATGAAAATACATTCCCTTTCTGTGCTTCTCTGCACGTGTAGTGTATCTGGTCAGCAAGAGGGAACTTAGTGATTTAGTTCCTGCTGCAAGCTATACTAGCCTGAAAGTGTTTCAAATCATAGAATATGATGAAATGTGCTCACATTCATGCCTCCTTTTGTGTAAGAGGCAAAAGTTTCACTGGATTGAATTCATCATCATATAAAACTCCCCTTCTTTATTTCCCTTTCCCATCATGCCTGCTCAGGAAGAACAAAACATTGAACTTCAAATTAATTGTGAGAGGAATTGAGGCTACTAAAAATTAAGACTTTTGAGTAATATTGGTACCTAGTTTGTCTTGAAAATACTAGGAGTTGGGAGGTAGGTGCTTAGATGTTTGAAACTGTCCTACTCACCTTGCAGAGTCCAGCCCCAGTGAAAGCAACAGTGACTTCAGATCGAGTGTACTGCATGATGACATCTCATGCCTGGTTTCTTTGGAAATAGTTTTAAAATAATTATATCATTCTTATAAACATTATTACTCTTAAAATTTTTCCACATGAGGCAAATCCAGGGGTTTGGAGCCAGAACAGTGCAAGTGCTGGCCTTGCAGGGAACTATCATCATCATAGACAATGCCACCCTGCTATCTCTGCTGGGACAGACAGAGGTCAGAAATCAGATATGTCCAAGGACAAGTTAGAAATGTATTGTGATTATCAATGTGAAAAGAAGGCTCTTCCTGCAAAGCAGACTGGACAAATGCATTCCAAGATTTCCAATTTATACACATTACATAATAATTAATGTATTCTCATCCACTCTCCTCATCCTTCCAGATGGTTCCTATTCAGCTGAATGCTTTCATCCTTGAATTAATATTTAGATGTTTTATATGTAGTATGTGAGGATTAACCTCCTGTTACTAACACTGAAGTGTTCCCTTCCTCAAGTACCAAAAAATGCCTTCAAGTGACAGCAGTAGTAGTTTAATAGGTTTTACAGCTAGCCATGAATTTCCTGTAATCTGAAAAAAATCTATAGATAATTTTTATTATCTGTTTTCCTCATGTGCTTTGTGTAAGTGTAAATTACTAATATGAATAATACAATGTCATTATGGCTATATCGACAGCAAATGCTACTTCTACCTGCTGTGGAGTACAAGAAGACAGTGTGCAATTAGTACCATGTGGCATTGAATTAATTTACACAGTAATCTAAAGGCTTTTCCAGCTTTCTCACCGAGTCGGTGGGATATTAGTCTCACAATTAGAGTGGAAATAACAATATGCTTTGTGATTAAAGCAGGAAAGCTGCAATAGAGCCTAGATGAAAATCTTAAGCATCACAGGTCTGGAAGAGAGGAATAGCTCACAGAGGCCCCAGTCCTCCACAATCCAAATGCTCTGGGAGAGATGTAATTCCACCAACAGCCACTGAAGTCACTCAAGTTCAGAGTGATTCCTCATTTGTTTTGCTATAAATTTTTCACATACCATAAACAAAGGGGTCTCAGGTTCTCTGCAATCCTTTGTAGAGGAAGGAAATGTCTTGTTTCATTGAGTAAATTATTACACTGCTTTAAAGAAAAAAAAAAGGCAAATGGGGAAAAAAGTCGAAGAAATCCTCTCTCTGAAATTAAGAGAAATCTTTCTGTGTGTCTCAAAACAGCCTCTTAATAGTGTTTTGAAGAAAAAGACCTGTGGCTGAATCTAATCTGGAAAGACTGTGCAGCACTGAAACTCTGGTTCAGTTGAGTTCACTCACAATTCAGAAAAACTGTTTTATTACGTAAAACAGACTTAGAGTTGAAGTTTCAGTTGTAGAAATAATTGATATCACCAGAGAAATAAATATTCTCACACCTGTGCACAGAAGTGTGGAGTCTTTTTAGAGAAAAAAATTCTGGAAATTATCTCAAGCCTGAAAGTGGGTGAAGCAAAACAAGTATTTCTAAAAAATAGGTTCTTTGCAAGGTGACATGGTGTTATGGATGCTGTATGTAAGGTAACCTTCAGCATCTTTTGTAACAGCACAGATCAGGGAGCTTAGAAACCGAGAAGTGCATAAAATTCCTGCTTTTCTTTCCTGTCCACAGCTTCAAGAACCTCTCTTCATTTGCACAGCATTGCTTGTGTGGGTGTCCTGCCTCTTCCACTGACTGCAAAGATTCTGCCCCCGTGCTAAGAGCTGAAAGCCTCAGCAGCCTTATCCAGTCATGTCAATTATGAATTAATACAGCTCACAGCACCAGCCAGAGGAGACCTGGGGACAGAACTGAGGGAGCACTCTTGGAGCAGCAGAGGAGCTGAATTAAATCAGCAGCATAGCAAGGGGGTGACCCTCAGCATCCTGCCTTACAGAAAGGCAGGTGTCCCTGTTTGCATACTGTTTGTGACAGAGTTTACCAACCTTTGCTAGTGGGTTAATGTTTAACTAGCAAGCAGCTCTCCTCCCTCCCCCAAGATGAAGGAAAGCAGACAGATAAAATGGAATGTATACCTTTATATTCTTTTTTTTTAATTATGTTTTTACAGACATGATGAAAATTTGACCAAAAATACATGAGGCTGCAGCCTGGCGGTAAGACCCACCTCACTGAGGAAGCAGAGACACCTGAGGGATGAGTGAGAGCTCTGCAGCCCCAGACTCATCTCCAGAGCCTGTGCCTGGCCCCAGTCCCAGTGAACTCCTGCACACAGCACAGCGTGCCAGGCCCAGGTGCACAGACCCTCTGGCTCTGCTAGTGCCTGCCACCAGGCAGTTCTGGGCAGGAAACAACCCTTCTCACTCTACTTGCCTGTTAAAAGCTCTTTGATCCCACTGTACTTTTCCTGGAGTGACATTATGGTAATGGCTCCCATGAAAAAATAGTGTTAAACACTTCCTCATTTTTTTTTAATTTCTTTATAAAAATAATCAAAAGTTACCAACTTTTCAAGGCTTCAGTAAGGGTAGAAAATACTGTATGCACATATTGCTTACATTACATAATTACTAGCAAGCTAATGACTAATGAGCCATTTAGCTAACATAATCCCGAAGTACTGCTTTATTTCATTTCAATTTACAGTGTTTTCCCAAACCATTGAGCACAACTTTTGCTGAACACTGTGGATAAGCTTTTATAACTTTTCTAGATCAAAAGGTGACATATTTACAAAAATCTCAAACATAACATGGTGCAAGTCTGAATGTCACAGAATCATAATTTAGCTCACTAGCCTCTTTTCTAGCCATAGCCAGCAGCTGGTGTTTAGTCACAGAGTGGAAAAAAATAGGGGCAAAACTGTGTGAGTATCCTTCTAATAGACTTTTAGACTGCAGAGATTTTCTGAGATGCAGTTTGCCTTAGCATTTATTCAGTGGCTTTTTGTGGACATTTCTAACATTCAGCACTCCTCAAAAAAATGAGGATCAAAAATAAGATTGTTTAGTAGTGGCAGTCTTTGTGACCTTCTTCCAAAGTTGCTTCAAAACAAACATGTGAAGCATTTTTACAGATTCCAATTTGGTTATTTTTAAGCTTAGGTGTTATAAGATTGTTGTTGTAGAGAGGTGTTATAAGATTGTTGTTGTAGAGATCTTCATTAACAGACATTTTCAAAAAATTATTTCTTTTCATTATAATTCTAAGTGAAAACAAGTTATCAATGCTTGATAAATCTCTTCAAAATACAATTCCACTCCTGTAACTATATTTTTTAAAAATCCAAAAGCAACTATTTTCTGAATTGTTATGCTTAGGATAATCTCAAAGAAAGCTCTTTTTATAACCATCTGTGTCTTCTTTGGTTTATATCATGCAGTTTAGGTTTATGGTGTTGAAAGTGGGAATATTATAATTATCTTTCAAAGACCTCTAGTCCTTTTTGGAAGTGGGCTTTTAATGATATTCACTATCAAGGAGTTCCACAGCTTAGGCAAGCTGTGATAAGCATTCTCATTCATTCATTTAATGTTAAACACTTCTAAATTTTATTTATATTTTCCTTTGAATTTTCATGATGAAAAAAGGTAGGGATGACGATGCACCATAGCTAATCAAATAACTGTGAAGGACATGAAATAGATTTTTTCCACCTTCTTACTGAGAAGTGTTCAATTATCAGCTATAAGATCTGGTATCTCAGATCAAGAATAAAACTTCAGAACAAAAATGTTTGTGTAAAATGGAACATCTCCTCCTTGTTGTGTTGTGTGGAGCAGTTCCAACTGAGTGAAGTCTCTTTTTTAACGGGGGGCAGGGAGCAGCAGTTGTCACAGTGCTAATCTTCAGCCCTGGGATGTACTGCTAAGGAGCCAATTACCCAAATCAATCTCATAAGATTGTGGTCTTAGGAACTCCCTCAGAGCCACAGTTGCAGACACGATCTCATCCTTGTCATGTGGAGACTGAGTCCATCATTTCAGTACTTATATGATGATTTATACTTGTATGATGATTTGTACTTATATACATGATTTCAGGTCTTCTCTCATAACACATAGCTGTGCTCCTTCCTCTCATGCCAGCTTCCACCATTGCCTGCTTTCCCCTTCTCCCCACATCAAAGGCAAGCCTTCCTCCGCGTTTATTCTCTCTAATTCCATTGTTTCACTTCTTTTGCTCCTTTCCAGATCACACTCAGCAGCTTCACCAGAAGATCCCAATCTCCTGCATGCAAGAGGCCATACCTTGTATACCTGGTGTTACTTTGGTCTGCACAGTGTGTGTATGGCCTGGCCTCCAGCCCCATGCCACCTCCCTGCTACCCTCTGACCAGGGGGATTGATTACCTGCTGTTCCCTACCACACCTTTAGGGATCTCACATCTACTAGCATTAAAACTGTCTTCAAAGGCTTCCCTGCCAGCTTCCCTGCTGACCAGGGATATTTCATGTACAGTCCTTATCTCAGGTGATCAATCTACAGATCAGGAGTAAGGTACCAGCACCTGGAAACCAGACAAAGTAGCTGATAACTTGTCCCCTCTAGGAAAATGTCACCACATTATCTGTTATCAGAGGTGTAGTCAGCAGTTTTACTCTCAGTCACACTTCCCTGAAGGCAGAGGGGAACAAGTCAAATTGAATATACTGACAGTTTTCCTTTATATATCTTCCTAGCAAAGCAAAAGCTTCAACAATAAGCACCTGCTGCTGGATAACGGCAATATATTGAAGTTAGCCTTTTTAGCACCATTGATTTATTTCAGAGAGATATGTTACACAATAACCATGAAAGCAATGACCTTTATTGGAGACCCATATATGCCTCAGCCCCAGGCAAACAGAGACTCAAATAAAAGTGGTTTAACAAACAGGCCAGATTAAGTTCTGAAATAATTGGCAGGTAATTTTCCCTCTGTTCAGCTAGGCTGGAAGGGAGGGAAGTGTACCAGCAGATGACTGTTTGGGCACTGAAGCATACTTATTACTGTCATTTGTTTTTTATCATTAAGTAGCTTTTTATGATGTCTGGAGAAAGCTTGTTTTATATTCTCCGTGTAGGGGCTAAACTCACTGGCTTAAACTAAATAGCAGAAAGAAAACTTCTAAGTTATGCCTCTCAGTAGCCAAAAAAATAAAATTGGGAAGAGCCACAAAGACAGCAGCAAGTCATTTTTAGTCCAAAGTCCATCACAGGAAAACAGGATGAGTCAGATACCCTCACAACTCCACATAATTTCCCAAAAGACTAGCACTGAAGACTAAAGGTGACTCTGCCTAAAAGGCTCTTGTTTAGCTCACCCTCTCCCAAAGCTGAGGTATGAGATAAATTCCTGATGGGTTCTGAGTACAAGAAAAATGGCCCTGAGCTGGTGCTACTTCCTCAGAGGGGATGTGCTCTGCTTGCTTCTCCTGCATCCTGTAAGCAAATACTGCTGGATCTGCACATGCCTTGGCACTGTCCTGATGAGGGGAAGGGATAAGCTGGGAAGTCAAAGATGCTAACAAGGTAACCCGAGGGAAGTAAACTTTGGTTACATTCTGGCCAAGTCTCGTTTGTACCATGGATTAGAATAAAGTGACAAAGAAGTGGGAAAACAAACTGTTAGGGAGAAAAGAGGTAACAACTGAAGCAGCTACAGTGCAGCAGTTCCCTGTCCTGTGCTCAGGCCCACACTGGCCCCATACATGCTCAGACTCCTTCAGAAAATGGACAGCCCCTTGCCAGTGAGTGAAGGAAGGAGCAAAAGCTGCTCTAGAACAATGTATGTGAAGTATGACCGAGTATGTCAAATAACTAAACTCTGACCTTAGATCTACTGCACTCCCTCAGGATGTCATGCTTTGACACCTTAGTGATGCCTGGTATTTTTCATCTCTAATTAAACCACCATGACAGGTCACAGCACTGAATGGGTAGCACTGTGCTGGGAGTCAGGATGCAAGACTTCAGCAGGAGGGAACAGCGACTGCTTCTGTCTTTCTTAAAGGCAGCAAAAGCTTCCTCACTCCCCCATTTCAGTTTTTACCCCCAAACTCAGGATGGGTGCAGGAAGTAAGTGAATGTGATGCAAATTGCTCAATTTCATTGCAACAAAGTGTGAACGCCTTCAGCTCTATTATACCTGCTTAAAGTTTTGTTTAGTTTTTCAATTTGTTCTTGGTTTGGTTCACTCAGGGCTTACTGTGTTTAAATTACAGCCTTGTATAAGATCTCTTTAGTAGAATATTCATCAAAAGGATGCAGAGTTTGTTAACCACAAGATGGCACTTCCAATCTGGGTGGCCTTACTGCCTAATAACCTATCAGGGTTGTCCACAAATTTATGGTGCTTGTAGCCAGAGATGAAATTAAATGGCTTAAGGAAAAAGCATTCAGAAGTACCCATTAATAGAAAAATCAAAGACTTAAGTTTTCAAGGTAATTAAATCATGTGCTCACGGACATGAAGGTTAGACCTTTCCAGAATATATATGACTTCAAAAGTTTTAATAGGTTACAGCCTGCCACAGCACACATCTTAGCTGTGGCTGAGATATAGTATGGGTCTTTCACTCTATGGAGACCCATTACTGTGGGAAGAAAAGGATAATAAAATAGATGGACATCAGTAAAGTCCCTTTTGAGACCCTTTAGCTCAAAGGTACTTTCCAGAATGGGGCTTGAGAGACTTCATTTCAGTGTTAAATATTAAAACTGGATTGGCAGACAGAAAAATTTTTCAGGTTTTTACAGACCACCTTGAGTAGGTCATGACTTTGTTCAAAGCTTTAGGGACTCAAGAAAAATTGAAAGCACCTGATATCTCAAGAAAACATGCCAAAAAATCCCTTTTTCCTACTGTTTTTGAGTTGCATTATACAAGGTGCACCAGAACAGTCATGGGGGAAAAAAAAATTAAATTGATTCAACTAGCCATACTTCACGTGTTTTTAATCTTGCCACCCAAGGCAACCTCAGCTAATCTAATGTATGCACATAATGATTCTTCATTTGTTTAACAAGTCATTTATGCAAGAAGAACATGAATTTGAAATGCTAACCTAATCTCCAGCATCAAGAAGAGTTATGTCAGGTTGTCTGTATGCAAGACCTAACAGTTGGCTGTTGTTTCTTTCAGCAGCCAAACCATTTTTGAGAGTGACTGCTTTCTGCAGTGAATCTCCAGTGATTTTGTCCAGTTTTTCATGTATTTTGTGCTGAACTTCGACACAGATCTTGAAGTAGTCTTTGTCTCCAAATTAGCATTCCGTAGGCAAAACCTTGCATGCCTTTGTGTTGCTGAAAGTAATTATTACCAGTCTGTCATCGACCAGCCCATTCCATTTCATAAGAGAAAAAGACTTTCTGCTTTCCTCCTCATTGATGTTTTTCAGAGAGGAAATTCTTCAAATTAATTTGTAATGTTATGTATTATTCTGAGCTGCATCATTATCATTAATAATAATTATTATAACAATATAATACTAATTTATCATTATTTTTTGGTGGTGGTGGTGGTCTTGTTATCAATAATAATAATAATAATAATAATAATAATCTGTATTACACTGAGCTAAGTGTGGACCTCTCTAGCCTCTTTGCACCAGCCCAGTGGTCCAAGGATGCTGTAAAGCTGATCTGATCCAGAAGGGCAGAGGGGAGGATGTCTCAACAATCCACATGGATGTAAACCACTTGACTAGGGAGCAGTAGGGACATGACTACATCAGTTGTATGGACCACAATAGCACTATAAAAACTCTGTGAGGCTTAAATAAGAGTCACAAACATGCTCACATCTCTCCTGTTGCACGAGACGCGGAAGGAAAGGTGCGGTTACCCTCGGGAGCCGGAGTCTCTCTGAGGTTAATCTGGTGAAAGATTAACCTGGTGAAATTTTTATTTAGTTTAAAAAACTACAAGTGGCCTGTGGGCAACAGTTGAGGGGTCCATTTCAGGGCTTTCTATTAATCCTTGAATGCCAGGAACATGGTGGCTATCTGAGCTGAATTCTCACTCTTTTCTCCATTGCTTTTTCTTATTCCAAGCAAATCTCAGTGAGTGGACCTGTACAGCTCAAGTCTTCAAACTTGAAGTCTACGTTAAAGCTTTGTAGGATTGAAGATAAAGACAAGGCTGAGCTTTCCCTAAAAATTAGACAGACATAAAGTGTATTCTTACTGTTGTAAACCTGATTTATCATCTACTATTAGCAGCAAAACAACAGTTCCATGAACAGATATTTTATGATACAAAACCTGCACTGAAGAATTAGAAGGGGTGTACTAGTAGGTGCCAGTATTATAATGAGCATAATTAATTTGGATATATACCAAGAGCAGTATTGCGCTGAATATTCACAAAAAGCCCCCAGTTCATCACATTCTATTAGTTTTTTCCTTGCAGAGCTGTAAAATAAAAGTAAGGCCACCCAAAGCTAACTTCTGTCTTCACTTGCAACCTTGCTTTGTTATGCAGAATTTAATACACTTGATGTTTTAGACGCTGAAATTTTAATGTAATCTAAATACCAGCATTCAGATTTTTATGAGTTTGCAATTAAGATTTTTTATCTACGTTTCTGTTAAGTTTTAGATTCTCTAGTAAGTTTGAATGAAAGTGTGAAAACAGTATCTTAAAAGACTGCATTTATAAATTTTGGTATTGCATTATAAATTTTGGTATTACTAAGTCCATCTCAACTGTAGAAATAGAATCACATAAACATCTGTGTCTGGATAATGGAAATGTTTGTTCTGCTTGTTCAAATAGGTAGACTGATACCTTAGCAAAAAGTATAATAGCAGCTAAGTTCAAGACTTTGAAAAGCTTCATTTTGACTGACTGTTGCTTTTCATGCTGTTAAAATTATGTTTAATCAAGTGCTTTGGTATTTATTTGTTCATGCCAAAAAATAATCCTGGGAACACTGATAATCTACTAATTTAGAAAAATACATGTTTTGCAAAATGTACTTTGCAGAAATAAGCCCCTTATAAAATCTTTAAATATTTTGTACAGAGAAATGCCCATAGAATTCACTGAAAAGAATATTGTAAATTTCAATAGGCTTTTGTTGATTAGGCAGCAGGTGGAGGGAAATACTTTCTGTCACCGTAAGAGCTCTGCTTCTATTCATTTTAAGAACAGCATGATTAGAAGTACAAAGATTACAGAGTACATCAAGCAAAACACTTCAGTAATGGTCTACAGAGGCCATTAAACAAAGCAAGTCCAAGAACTTTTAAACTTAAACTGGCATTGAAAATTAGAATGCAAAACTGAAAAATATGTAGCATTTAAGGGGGATAAGGCCCATGCCCAGTGAAGAAACTTTATTCTATTTATTCAGAGTGTTTTTCTGTCTATCCTCTGTCATGCTAACCTGAAAGTCATTTACTTGTTGGTTGATGGTTTGGACTTTTTTGCTGTATCAAGCATTTCTTTTAAATCATAATGGCTTTAATTGCTGCTGACAAAGCATTGTCATTATTACCTGACCATGCGCTCTCCAGACAGACCTGTCCCAAATCCCGTGTGATGGCAGCAGCACTGAGCAGCATTCCCAAGTGTGCTTTCTTGTCCAGCTGTGAAGAAGGCAGGCAATCATCTAAGGTCTGAGCAGGGATCAGCAGCCCAAGTGAGGGCACAGAGCCCTCATCACCTTTGAGAGCCACTGCCCCTCTGTCGCTGTCCCGGCCTGAGCAGATCAGGTGGGAGCAAGCTGGATATGTCTGCTCACAACACAATCAAACCTTCAGGTCAGCTCTGGACAAACCTGCAGATACTCCTGGATGTCTCAGACCTTTGGAGAGATATTCATTTTGATAAACCACAGGGCTTAGTACTGGATAATATTAAAAGCAGAATATAAATGTTGCTGCTTTTATTCTCATCTGGAAGATTCTCCAGCAAGTTGCCTGAGAAATATTTTCTTCTCCTTCCAAACAGCTTTTAGAGCTATAGCTTTTATTGTGTACCTGTCCCACACTGCAATCCTGTACATTTTCCAAATTTCCAGAAGAGAGTTGTAGATGCTTGCAGCATCTACCTCCTCCTGTGTTAGTTACAAACTTGTTATATAAATGGAGTAAGGAAAGTTTTTACAGGACTTTCAGAATATGGAGTTTATTTACAACTTGAAAGTATCATATTCAGATCATACTTTCTCAAGGTATCAATCAAGATAGCGCTTGGATCTACTTAGAAATCTGTTTTTAAAAGCCACGTTAAATTGAAATTAGGATTGTTAGTATCTTCTCATGAAAAGTGCTAAAAATGAGAGAACAGATCCAGTACCAATGACTTCAGATGTTCATCATAAAATTTTTCTAGGTCCATTCAACATGAAGTCTGCATTTCTGCACAGCCTACCAAAGAAAAGTTGCATTCCCTACACAATTCTTTCATTGGATTTTTAGGCAACTGACTCATGTTCTGAAGAAATCTAACTCAGAGAGATAAAACCCACAAAATTATGTATTTTACCTTTTGTTTACCCTAGCAGGTTCCCTAACAGGTCTTTTGAAATTAGCTATTCCTCTTGAAAAGCACTCTATAAATTGTAAAATATTTGATCAAACACTCTTCTTATTAGTTTTGCAGAAATGGAAGGAAGTTTCATCAAAAGAACAAGCCATCTGACCCCCAAAAGCCAAGCAGCCACAGGGCTCAGCAACCTCAGCAGCGATCAGGGCAGCATGACCAGGAACATTACTTAAATTGAAACTGTTTTTGTACCACTGCAAAAGTACAGCCTCTACATAAAAAATGGGTCTCAAGTGCTGCTCTTTTGGAATGACATCATTACTACTTCACAACCTAGAAATGAATTTTTATTTGTACAGAACATAGTTATGATATTTGGCATGACATCAGCAGGTACAGAAAATCTATCCATGTAGTACAGTATCTAATCTGTAAACATACAATTTTTTCATCTTCTCAATTCGTTAGCATCTATAATATTGTTTCTTCTATGTGTATCTTTTTCTTCTGCACAAGTTAAATTAATCTTTTCTTCCTTATACCCTTTAGCTGATGTCTCACTGAACCGCCAACATGGAGGTGAATCATAGTGTGGTCATTTCTTTAAAAGCAGGAAATGTGATCTTTGACAGTATCTAGCACATTATTTTACAGAAGCTTTTTATAGATGATGCACTGAATTCAATTTTATTTAACAATGTCAGTGGTAGTCATTCACATGCTCTGCCAATTTTTTTTTCCCTAGGTACACGAAAATGAAGACTGCCACCAACATCTATATTTTCAATCTTGCATTGGCAGATGCCCTAGCAACAAGTACTCTGCCATTCCAGAGCGTGAATTACTTGATGGGAACCTGGCCATTTGGTACCATCCTCTGTAAGATTGTTATATCCATAGACTACTACAATATGTTCACCAGTATCTTCACTCTCTGCACCATGAGTGTGGATCGCTACGTGGCTGTTTGCCACCCAGTTAAGGCCCTTGATTTCCGCACCCCCCGAAATGCCAAAATTGTCAATGTCTGCAACTGGATTCTTTCCTCTGCCATTGGCCTGCCAGTTATGTTCATGGCAACTACTAAATACAGGCATGGTAAGTCTGGCTGTCATTCCTAAATTGAGTACTCTACATTTAAACTCCTTTCTGCATTGTTTCACTGTAGTGTAGAGGCGTTGAATTAACTTCTGACCTCTAACCTGTGTAAAGCAAGTATCAGTGCAAATGAGCCCCTTCAACAATTTTGCATCTGGCTACAGTTGATTGCACAAGCAGTGCATGTGATCCGTGTTTTACAACAAGCAGCTCCAGCTCCTTCAGGGGGTCCATGCAAGTCTTGCTGTCCCACTCAGTTACTGTAGTGCTTGGAAAAGCATCTGCCTGCCTGCCTTCTGCAGTGGGGCAGTTCTGCACTGCCCCTCAGCACAGGAGCCTGTGCTTTACCCAGGATTTACTCTCACTGGAAAGCTGGCAGTCATAGATATGTTACACTCTGTCTGGCAGGACATGATACAGAGCAGAGAGCACGTTCTGGACCACTGGTGCTCCAAGACCTTCCATAAAGGGGCAGTGACAGCATGTCAGCATAAATCCATCCACAGCACATAGTTACCAAGTGTCGTGGCATTCTCTTCCCTTTTGCCCTGAAATGCCCAAACTCTCAACATATGTGGTGGCTTAACAAACTTTCTTTTCACCTTGTTTTATACTGAAAGTGAAAATCAGTCAAAGTTTAAGCAATATGACAATTCAACTCTTTTCCTTGTTTAGTATCCATTAAATTCCAAGCCATAATATGCAAAAGAGAACATGTTAATTTAGTTTTGTTTTTCTAACTCATGCTTCATGCACTCTATCCTACCAATGTTTGTGGAAATGACAGGTCACAGATTGTTTCATTTTACACGTTTACTTAGGTGTAAAGTCTTCATATATTTGCCTATGATATTTAATTAAAGAAAGGATTAAAGAAAAGCAAATGAAAAGCTAACCTGCATGCCCTTCTCTGCTGTTTTCCTTTTCCTCAGGCTCAATTGACTGCACCCTTACATTCTCCCACCCTGCTTGGTACTGGGAGAACCTCCTGAAAATCTGTGTGTTCATCTTTGCCTTCATCATGCCGGTGCTGATCATTACGGTGTGTTACGGGCTGATGATTTTACGCCTGAAGAGCGTCCGCATGTTATCCGGCTCCAAAGAGAAGGACAGGAACCTGAGGAGAATCACCAGGATGGTTCTTGTGGTGGTGGCAGTGTTCATTGTCTGCTGGACTCCCATCCACATTTATGTTATCATTAAAGCCCTGGTCAACATCCCAGAAACTACTTTCCAGACTGTCTCCTGGCACTTCTGTATTGCTCTAGGGTATACAAATAGCTGCCTTAATCCGGTCCTTTATGCATTTCTAGATGAGAATTTCAAAAGGTGTTTCAGAGAGTTCTGCATCCCCACTTCCTCAACCATTGAGCAGCAAAACTCCACCCGAGTCCGACAAAACACTCGTGACCATGCTTCCACTGCCAACACTGTGGATAGGACTAACCACCAGGTATGACTAGCAGTGGAGATGTCATCTCTGGATCCAGGCCACCCGCTTGGAGATGACATGTGTTCTGAAATTACCACTTACACTGATTTGTAGCTTTTGGAAGGTCTGAACACTTTCAAGGTTATGTTTGAAACTGGTGTATGCATACACAGAGACCCCAGTCCTGCATGGTGCTAAGTTGTTCTCTGCCTTGCTTGATGCTCAGAAGCCAAGGGTTCTAAAGGGTACCTTGAGTGACTGGGTCCAGTGTGCATGCATGTACAAAGCACATTATAAAAAAACAGTGTTTCACTTGTAGGCTGTTTGCAACAGGTTGAAAATTAATCACATATTTCTCTGTTCATACTCCTTATCTGCTGACAGAGACAGGAGTGGGACAGAATACAGGTCTCTCATCTTCTCCCATTGCAACAGTGAATAAAAAGATAAAAAACTGTGCTTGTTCACTTTTCCTGATGTACAAAGAAGGCTTACCTGGCCTTGCTTGTCCAGAAAGTCATGCAAGAGATAGACCAAGGCTTGTCTCATGCAGTTCTTGTGTCAGATAATTATGTGGTGAATAAGGTGGGGTTAGATATGTATATATATGTATATATAGATATGAAAATATATACACACATGTTAAATACTAATGTGCCATCTTGCCATTTCAGGTATACCAAGAAAATACCTTTTCCATGTAGAAAAAGCCTTTAGGAAGTAGGGATTTTATGGCACATCAGATAACAAGAGTTGTTTGTGGTTTTTTTATTCAGCCTATTTTTGCATCGTTTTTGCAAAGAAGCTGTTTTGTACATGTTCAGTATCTATGGTCCTGTACTTCGTCTTGAGGTTTTCCAAGCTTCATCTCTCAGCAAAACAGGAAAGAAAATCTTAACATTCATGAAAGTAGCTCAAGCACATTGCAAGCACTAAAAGTCTGAGTTGTCTCTGTAATTCTTTAAAAATAAGAATGAAAGGCATAAGCCTGGTTCATTCCTTGCTGTATCACCTTTCAGCAATATACTCAGGTTGCTCATGCAACAGTTTCTCACTGCTGCCACTTCAGCCACAAGTTGGCTGCCTCCTCCAGGTGCAGAACTCAGGGGCTTCTTGTGAAAGCAGCTACTGCCTGACGCTCAGCTGCTGCCAGATAGCCCAAATAAGAGAATTCCCATCTCCAAGGAGACTAAACAGTAATTGCACCACAAAAGAGGAGGGAAGTCTAAAGGGAGAAGGGCTAAAGCGAGAATCTTTATTAAGCATCAACAATTGGTGTTCACCTGTGTCTGACTCATCCATGCCAAACTGTGGCCTGTGAAATCAGCACCTGCTCAGTCTGGTGGTGAGGCAGAACTGCCAAACTTGGCATAGGTGCACATATATATGTATGTATGTATGTATTGTAATATTTACTAGGTGTAGCAAACTACTACATTCATCTGTTAATAATGCATTTGTAATCCTCAGTGGAGTCAATTTTGTGCATGTGTCTGACAGCAAGATTGTATTTCTGTCTAGTACAACTACAGCTTTATAGAGTGCAGTGTGTATGCATCCAATTTCTACATTTAGTTGTATATCTTTATCTTACTTCTAGGAGAGCTGTAGCCTTCTAAACTTCTACCCATAGAAAAGATTAATGTGTACTAGGTACTGCCTAGAGGCTGAGTGAAATAAAATCTGTTTGCCTGAGCACAGAATAGAAGATGATGTTTCCCAGAGAGATGTTTCAGCCTACACCACCAAGACAGACAGCCTGCTGGGGCAGGGATGGAGCAAGCAAGTGAAATGATCTTGAGAAGGGCAATAAGGGGGAAGCTAGTCCTATAGTTGGGTTCTTTGCTGGTTAGGGTTCGTTTTTCTCTTCCGGGAATAGTGATGAAATAAATTAGTTACGAAGAAATCAAGCATATATAAAGAGCAGGGAGGGGAAGGATGCTGAAGGGAAGGGGAGGTGAGAGGAAAAATATTGAGGAGAGAGGGAAACATAAGGAATGAGGTTCAAGTGAGGCATTAAGGATGGAAACTGAAGTAAAGAGCCAATCTGCATGGAACAAAAAAGGTGTGGGCAGAGCTGGAAGAAATTTTTTGACTGCTTTGGTAGCTCTTCCTAGCAACTAACCATTAGTTTTCCCCAGAGCCAGGGAGAAGAAGCCAGCACTTGGTAGCTCAGGCACTCATAGGTGGTGGATGGGACTTTGCATGTTCAGGTATTTGAAAGACTCCGGAGTGGCCAACTCCCCTTCCCTCCCTATCATCCCTGCAGTCCTTGCTTTGGCAGCTGCTGATGCCAGATGTGCTCCCTGAATGCTGACCTGGGCCTTCTCCCTGGAGTTCAGCTCACCAGCTATTTGGTACAATCTTTCTCACTCTCCACAATGTCTATGGAATACATTCAGAGCAAGCCATGTTCAAAGCTTAATATTAAAGTCAATTTATCTTTTTTTTTTCTCCTGCAAACATTGCTGTAAGGGACATTTTTGATGTCTGCTTTTATCAGAATGAGAGACAAGATTGTTGAACTAATCTACACTAAACAGATTCTCTGGAATAGCAAATAAAAATGTAATACCTGATATTTTTATATTATTAAACACAAAAGTCCCTAGAATGAACGAAGCTTTAGCTCTCAGAAAATAAAAAAGAAAATAAACCCCCAGACAAACCAATATTTGTTCAGACAGTGAGATTCTGTAAATTCTATAGACAGGGTATTCTTTTTACAGGTAAGTGCTTTCTGTGGAAGAAAGTCTAGTTTGTGTACCTATTGATTGAGGTATACTGACAAGCTCTTTCTTGTATAGACAAGGCCTCGGAGAGCATTTGGTATGAATTCTAATTGCAAGGCTGTGTAGTACTTGGTACATTTCATACAATTTTCTAAGAAACAGATGTTCTACAAGTTGCTTTTTTGCCAAGTAAGAATTCTTTTCTGCTGCTAAATGAGAGCTGCAAGGCTCAATCACATACGGCCTAACACTCTTAAAACATTTAAAAGCATTTAGAATTGACACTTAAGTATTTAAGTTGTTGGAAGGAACAACAGTGTCTTCTACCAGTTCAAAAGCACCAACAGGAAACATCATAAATATTCATATTATTCTGAGTTAATTTAGTGGCCTTGGGCCTACTCTGTGGCTGCCTGGCATTGCCAAAAAGGTTTAGATTAAATGCTTATAGTTTTCAGGAGGGTTTATGCAATCTTATAAGTGTATTTGCATGGAGAAGGAGTGATGGAATCCTGGGGGAAAAAATGCTTGAAAAGCAAAACTGCTTTCTTTGAACTTTTCTCTATGACCAAGTATTGGCAGGGGAGGGGAATGAAAGACCAAATAGTAGCTTTTGCAAATGGCTGAGGGTTTTTGATGTTGTTGACATTAACTGACTCATATCAAAATGTTGGCAAATATATTGAAATCACTTTTACTTCAGATGTTCAGAGACTCTCTGCATCACTTTATCTCTGAGATTAAAAGAAGGTTTAATTTTTTGAATTTAAAATATTGATAGTTATTTTTCCCTGAAAACTGATTTTTTGCTAGTCTCTATGTGTTAATCACTAAAAATCCTAAACAATTAGGGAACTGGATTATTAATAATTATAGAAATCTGAGAAATTTAATTTGTTTCAGTGGATTAGTTTCTTTGTGACCCATTTTTATAGCTGCTTTTATAGCAGCTTCACCTAAATGTATCCAAACAATTAAGGAAATTATGTATAGGCACATCTTTGGGACAATTTAGTGTGTAACTCTTCTTTTCAATTTTAGCTTCTGATGCTTTTTTATCAACTACTGAAATATGTCTAAATGCCCTAATGGAAACTGTAAATCCTCTCCATATGCTGAAAATGAGGCCTCAGATATGTTCAACAACAAAAGGCTCAGCCCTGAAAGCTTTGCCTTTACTGCCTGGATTGGCAGCCACATGTAGAAATAAAAAGGATATTGGATTCAAGAAAAAGTTTTAAGTTAAAAAAAGGAAAAATTGAAAGCTAGTTTCACTTTGATTAAACGAATGAAATAAGTGGTTTTTTACTTCTTAATTTTCCTTGTGCTATATGACCCACTGTGAACAAATGTGGGGACTGCTGGTGATTGCTGTTGCAGAAACATGAAAAAATTGGGCAGCTTCTTGGCAGATTCACATCTATCTGTATTAACAGAGAATGGCATTCCTGTGTGTTTTTAGAAAATTAACATTTCTCCTTTCTCTATAGTGAATTATACTGTATTTCAATAATAATTTTAAAGTACTGGTTTCTTAAAAAGCCCATTTATGGCAAGATAGTGACATCTATGAAACATTTGTAATAAGTCCTTAAAACTGGGCTTTCTTTTGTAGCTGATATGCATTGACATGGGCTCTTTGTGAATCTCCAGTCTCCATCTGTGTCTATGCCATTCCATAAACCCTTGAATTGCAGTGTCTCCCACCCAGCTCTCAGCAGGTTGTTGTACAAAATTTGCTGAGCAAAAAGGGGTTGCAGCCTTTCAGGGTGTGCCAAGCAGCAAGCAGGTTTTCTTGGTGAAAACATCTGTAGTGCTACCCTGCCTGCATGCAAGTAGGACTCAGCCTGGAGACCGTGGACATGCAGGGCTGAGGGATTGTTGGGTTTGTTTGCTGATGTGAGTCCACCTAACACAGAATTTAAACTAGACTATAACTGAAAATCCAGAAGTTAGACACTTGTCTGATATGAACACAGAATGTGTTCAACTAAAGCATGAATTCCCCTGTAATTGCTACAGAAAGAATACAGAGAGGGAGTGAAATTTTTCCATGCTCATGAAATTCATAGAGAGTTCCACCCTAGAAAGTGAACAACTGGCTTGATGTGAAGTATATTCTAATTCAAATTTCAGACCTACTAATGTTTCTTTGTGATCATTTCCTCTGTTGCTTCAGACAAAAGCATAGCCTGGCCTTACTCTGGGCTATGTGCTCAGCTTTATACATCAGAACAGTAGCTGCAAATGAGAAATAAATTCCTCCTAAAAAAAACACACACACAAACTTGTGGGTGGGAAGATATCAAGCAATTGTTCATTGTATTTGCAATTTCTTTCCTTTCAGTTGGAACTTCAAGAAGCTGAAACTACTCCACTGCCGTGACAGGGTCTCCCGCTGCATGGCTCTCAGAGCAGTGGCCACTGCCACGGTGGGCTAGTGGGAACATGTAGGATTTGCTTTCCCTCAAAAACAAAATACCACAGAGGAAAGTGCCTGCTTTTCCAGTCTGTCAAAAATTGCTTCTGCAGCACATCTGCATTGCACTTAACAGAAGCATGAAATGTAACAGCGAGCAGAGCCAGAAGATACAGGGGCCTTTCCAGGCTCCAGTGTTCAAAGCATTCCTGTTTACCAGGAGCACATACATTAGTCTAAAACAAAGCTACTGTGCCTGTAGCAACCTGACATGCTCTTGGTAAGTTACAGTGGTGTTAAAACAGGTTGGAAACAAAAATTCAAAGGCTAGACAACTATAGTTTGAAAAATAAGGTGAGCTTTTGAGGATGGAAAATAATGGGATATGAAGTTGTAATACTGTTGGGTACACTCTATTTACTCTTAAAATTTATTTATAGAGGTGTTTTCTGTGCAGGTTGTTTACGTGCTGAAGTCTCATGAGGTCATGTAGAACAACACATTTTTAGTTCAAGAGGTCTTCTCTTGCAAGGGTTGCATGTTTTGCAGTTTCAAAGGAAAATATTTTTTCAGTGATCCCTTAAAAAAAAAAAACAAAGAAAGCAAACCAAAACAACCAAAACAAGACAAAAAAAAAAAAAAACCAAAAAAGCCTCCAAGTTTCATCTTCTCCTTCTATTTCACATAAATTAAAAAAACACTTTAAAATCAAAACAATGAGCTATCACTTTTTCTAAAAGATAGGAGTAAATGAAAGAATTCTACATTGTTATTGATTGTCAAATGATCCCCAAAATAGCATAGATTAACATAAATTTCTTCGGGAATAAAAATGTAGCTATAAGCCTGTCACAGCTTGCACAGCCTGATGATGTCTTCTCTTTCAAGTAGTTTCTCAAATTTCAGCTGCTCTGTCAGCAGCATTTTCACTTTGTAAGTAAACAACAGCCCTTACGTGAAGTACTTGGAGCAGTTAATGCATTAGACCTTTTTTAAAAAAGAAATTTTAAAAACCAATTTGCTAGACATCTACTTTTTCTTAGCCAAACCCATAGTATGTTTGCTTTTCTAATTAACATGATACAGTCTGCATCTGCATTTTGTATTAGCTGCTAAAACACATTAAGATTTCAGGAAGAAACAATGTGCTGCAGCAAATGCCTTCTTAGCTGTTTTCTATTATGAAGATTAGAAATATCCATGTAGATAATTTGTGGTTCAATGGTATTTTCTAGACATTGTTTGTTACTTGCTCTGTAAATAAATCATCAGTAGTTAACTGGAGGAAAATTGTACTTTGATGAATTTAAGTGTATTCTGAAATACAGCTATATGGAACAGGGTTTTTTGTTTGTTTGTTTGTTTGTTTTGTTCTGCAGCCAAGATATATTTCTTATTTTCATTGTTAAAGTCTGTGTAAAAATAAGGTTATAATGTGAAATTGTTTGTTTCTGCCATAGACTGCATAATAAAGATTGAAGACCAAATCCTTGCAAGTTGTAAATTAAAGGATTATTTGAGTTTCATCACTGTGTTGCAGCTAAATATGTAGCCTATATATCAGCAGAGAATGAAGCTAGATATAACAGAAGTGCCTTAATTTTTTTCTCTTTCTTTTGAAAATTCGACTGTGTGGTCGTATGAATTTATGTTTAATTTTGTGTTAGTTTAGCTGTATCACCTCATAGCCATCATTAAAGTTTAAACCAGAGTCATCACCATTCTAAGAGGTTTTGCATCTAATTTTTAAACAACATAAGATAGGCACTTGGAAGGAGTTGATACCTTGTTTTGTACCACACAGCAGTATTATTTAAATAACAAAATTATTCATTATTATTATTGTTAATTATTAATTATAAATCTAGAATTAACTAGATTTAAATGGAGTAACATCCTGTGAAATCATTACTACCTGATGGACTCAGAGTAGTCTGACATGCTCATATACGACAATCAAAAAATTTTAAGATATTGAATGAATATTTGAATGAAAGAAAGTCTTAACTCATAGACAAAAAACGTGTTTAAGTCAACTTCAGATCATAGTTTTGTGGGTAGTCAAGAGTTCAGCTTTCACAAAATTTATGTAATTAATTGAAGCCATTATTTTTTCTTTACTTTGCATGAAGCACACAGGCAAAATACTGTGACTTGCCAGCAGACAGCCAAATATTTTTAAGGACATTTTCTGTTTCTGCAATCCAAAAATTGAGAAACCTGACTGTAAATATGTTTAGCAGTAATAATATTGTAGCCTTGATGGCTTAAGGATATAAGGAAGTAAATTTTATTAGCAGAGCACTAGCAAAAAGTAAGAAAAATGTCTTTTTTTTCCATAAGGCTTAAATGTTCATTGGTAGTGCTTTGCAGTAAGTAGCATATTATTACACAACTTCTGTATCTGCATTGTAAACCTTTAATAAAAATGTCTCTGTTTCCTGTGGATTTGCACTCCACCCCATTGTCCATGTTTGTGGTGAAAACATTAAATAGCACTGATCCCAAACAGACCCCTGAGGGAGGCCATTTGTCACCAATGTCCATGTGGACATTGAGCCTTAGACCACTACTCTTTGGGTGTGGCTGTCCAAGCAGTTTCTCATCTATTGAACAGTCCACCCATCAAAGTCATGTGTGCCCAATTTAGAGAGAGGGACGTTGTGGGAGATATGCCAAAAGTCTTACCTATGTCCAGATAGATGACACCCAAGGCCTTTCTCTAATCACACTGATGTAGTCACTTCATCGTAGAAGGCCACAAGGTTGGTCAGGCAGGATTTGCCCTTGTTGACGCCATACAGGCTGTCCCAAATCACCTCCCTGTCCCCTGTGTACCTTAACATAACTTCTAAGAGTTCCATGATGCTCCCAGACACAGAGGTGAGGCTGATATGTTGGCTCTCAGGAGCCTCCTTTCTACCTATTTTAATGACAGGTGCAATGTTTCCCTTTTTCCAGTCACCTGGAACTACACCTGATTGCCATGACTTTTCAAATGTGATGGAGAATGTCTCAGCAATTACATCAGCCAATTCCCTCTTTACTTGAAGGAGTCTTTATACAAGGGAAGAGGAAAATTGAGTTGACATTTTCCACTGCAGAGATAGACTCCATGAACCCAAGTCTCTTTGTGTGAGTTTGTCTCTCTTGAAGTTGGAATGTAGCTCAGTGTAATTGCAAATGCTCTAGCAGAAGAAATATGCAGCTGAGTTGGCTTTGAGCTGACTTGTGCAGCTTCACCCAACTAAAAATGGGAAGGGAGAGCTCAATAGCTGAACCCCCTGTCCTTTTGGCTTTGTCGTCCATAAAGTCAAGGCAGCCTAGTAGGATTACCTGTGCTACAGGCATCTGGCTCTCATTTTGAATAATGGGAAGAAACCTTAGACATCTACATCATGTCCTTCCATATCTCCCAATTAATAAAAAAATAGGGCACTTAGATTTTTTCATGGGCAAAATAGTCTTAACTAATCCTTGCTAATTAACCATAAGGATTCAGGTAATTTGGAAAAACTCTGGAAATCAACTATGTGCCACTGCAGTGGTAAAAATACTACTTTGGTGGCCTCCAGTAGGTCCCTGCCCCAGTGTGGGTTGCCAGTAGACACAGTCCTCCAGGAGGCATCCCTGTCCTTGCTACTTATTTTTCACAGGTTTTGGTCTGTTGGGGTCCTTTTGATCAAAGCGGTTTTCTATATAAGGTCAGTGTTTTGCCAAATTTATGAAAAAACAGTTTAGCTCTGATTTTCCAAAGACCATTCAATAATTTTTATTTTTTTTTAAGTGACTTACTTCTACGTTACTTGATTTTCTTAGAACTATGTTTTTAAGGTCGTGTTCTCTTGAAAGCCTTTTTGTACAAACAAACTGAAAGACGTTCTTTCAGTTTTTGCTTTGCATCAAACATTTTCTTCAAGGTGTAGGATCAAAGTGATGACTTTTGTGTCAGTACTGTAAACTGCCTGGAAAATATATCGTCTGGGAATTGCCAGTAGTGAAATCTCCAAACCAGGTAATAAGATCAACACTTTACTTTCTACTAGTATCCAGTTCATAATTTGACCAGCTGCTGTTTCTCCTGATCTTTTAAAGATTTTCTCTTGATTAGTGATTCCATGTACTACATTTTGCCAAATAACATGAAAGTAAAAGTGTTTGACTTTGGCTGAACTTTTACCTGACACAGCATCATATTCTTTTCCTTTCTTTCCCCCCCAATAGATTTCCAATAACTAGTTATTTTCTTGTGAACTTTTCAAAGAAGCAAGATATTTGTGAATAAGATGCAGTTTAGTTCAGGATCATCTGAATTCTCTCTCCCTTCTTACTAATTCTGCAAAGGTACATATTCAAACCTCTTATATTAAATGTTTGCCTGGTTTACTCAATAGTGCAGAGATGATACAGGCTGTTCAAATTTAATTGCTTTTTTTGTTTTCCTTCACTGTGATATTTTCTTGTATCTGATGTTCCAGAGAAGAGAAGACAAAAGAACAGGGAACAGGCAGGCTCCAGGCATATGCTGTTCACATGTAAATGATGCATCACGTTGTTTCTGCACATCAATTTACTGTCACAGTCTCTTTCTGTAAATATCTATTTTATTTTTCCCTTGTAATGCTGTCAGTAGGCAGCATCAGAAGAACTCATTCTTCTCCAGAGTCCTCTACATTGAGTCAGAGGGATAAATACAACCTGGTAGATCCAAATATGATAAGGGGTCTGATGATGAAGGCAGACAAAACTTCTTGCTCTGAAAGATTTACAAATCAAAATTGCTTCCATGTACCATAATACAATTAGATAAAACCAGAGAATGGTAGCATCATAAAACTAATACAAAAGTTATTATACAATGTTTATGAGACTTTTATTTTCAAGAGAGAATCAGACGTTATCACAGTATCCGCTTATGATGGATCAAAATTTCATGCTTTGACATTAATTCTTGGTAATGGAGAAGATGAATATCATCATCAGATGAACTCTGAACAGAGGGCCTCCCATTGGTGTTGCTAATCACTATAATCTCCCTCTGTGCCGATGGTCTCTGGCTTAATGCAGTTCATTACAGAGCAACAGAAAATTAATTTTTTTAAACATTTGATAGAGCATTTATGTTGCCTTTTATACTGCCATCATCATCTCTGTAATTTGGAAGTTGAATATGGGATAATTGTGAGAAAGCTTTTTTCTCTCCCAAGAAAAACATGTGCTAGATATGGCAGAGAAACCCTGTGTCAACTGTGTGAAAGCAGAGGTAACAGTGGAATTACACACATGCTTGTAACTGCACACACTACCTGTGCTTCTGCCTATTGGTTGAACTGAAGCAGAATCACAGAATCACAGAATCACTTAGGTGAGAAAAGAGCTCTAGGATCATCAAGTCCAGCCATTAACCCAGCACTGCCAAGCCCACCACTAAACCACATCCCCAAGGGCCATATTTACACATCTTACCTCTAGGGATCAAAAGTCAACCACTTCCTTGGGCAGCCTGTTCCAATGCTTGACAAGCCTTTGCATGAAGCAAGTTTTCCTAATATCCAATCTAAACCTCTCCTGGCACAACTTGAGGCCATTTCCTCTCATCCCAACATTTGTTACCTGGGACTCCTTTCAGGCAGTCACAGAGAGCAATAAGGTCTCCCGTGAGCCTCATTTTCTCCAGGCTAAGCACCCACAAGCTCCCTCAGCCACGTCTCCTAAGACCTGTGCTCCAGATCCTTCACCAGCTGGAAGTTTTAGTCTCTTTAATAGCAGTCAGAAAATGAATTGCAATCAGTAGGAAGTGAAGTAATGGCCAATTCAGGTAGCTCCCCTGCATACATATGTGCTAGAGACATTTTAGACAGAAGTATCATGAAAGTATAATGGGATTTCAACTTATTGAAGCAAAAATACCCTCCATCCACACTTTTCTTAAAGCAAAACATCATGTGTTGGGATCACTTGGACTTGGTAAAAGACTACACAGTCTTTGTAGACAGTCTGAACAGAAAGTTGTAGCATTTGGGTTTGGCTTTCAAATCTCTGGATTGGTGAATTTGCCTGTGAGGGATGAGCAAAACACCATCTAAAGACATCCTCACAATGTTTTGGTTTAAAAGTAATAATACAGGCCACTAGTTGCAGTAGATTCTAGGTAACAATGCCAGAACTTCAGCAAATCTCTTCCAGGCCCTAAGTGAACATATGTCAATAATAAGGTACAGTCTAGAAGTGAGTGAGGAGAAGAAAGCAAACAGCATAAGAAAATTTATTATGCAGGAAAATTCAGCAAAATCAGTATTACCTATAATGGAGTAAAAGTTAGGGCAAATTTTAAATGTCATATAGGTGGTTATCTCCACAGGCTGTCTTACTAAGGCTTCCCCTTTCCACTCCTCCACCCTTTTCCCTTTAACATTACTACCTCTGCTTTGTAGCTGCTATTTTACTTTCTGTCTGGTGTAAGTTCAGTGGAACTACTGCTGCCTCTTCTCCAACACAGCAGCAATCCTCTTTCTTGTCCTATTCTTTTGTAGAAATTATTCTTCCTTCTAAGTGCATATTTTCTAATAATGTATTCGATGGTTGCTGCTGAGCTTTCAGCACAGGTATCAATGAGAGTGTTAGAAGGAGTGCTACTTTTTTTTTAAGATTGTGGTGGTTTTAATGGGAGGAAACTGTTTCAGAGAGCAGTGAAATAAAATGTTATATAAAAAGTGCTATGAAGAAAAAAAGTATTGTGAGTGTTCAATATTGTTCAGGCTTTCTTCAAGCTCAAGGTGTTTTGTTGCAACCAATATCAGCACCTTCATCTGTGAATCTGTGGGTATGTGCTGCAGAAAAGGCTGCTGCTGGATTTGAAAGGATTAATTGGAGCAATACAGAATAAATGTCTCTCTTTCATCTTGATCTGTACTACTTTTATAATCCTCACTAATGTAGCACTTAAGAATTTAGCCTGATACTGCAGCTACAAATTATTCCAAAACTTTCAATGAATCAAAGGAAAAACTATATCTCTTTGTTCAGCTAGTGCCAAAGGTGAATTTGGTGCAGTGGAATTAATTGGATGCTACATTAAGAACTGAATACAGGTATGTGTATAGTTATTTTTCTGATCTTTATTGGAAATTTTGACAGACAAAGTAGGAGTACGAAATTGTTGCAAAGATCCTCATCCAAAGTCATTTTACTGTGCAACTCTGGGAGGCTGCAGGTGGCATAAGATCCCAGAGATAGCTATGTCTTTCTTGAACTATAAACAGAATTTATCACTGTGTCCTCTCCAGGAGGTAGATAGTATATCAGGGAAGGTGTAAACCCGCACAGTAGGATTTCATATCTTCCAAAGCAACAAATTGACTGGAAAACTGAAGGCTGGAGAAGCTGAATTGTGAACATTGCCAAAAGTGGCATCATGGTTCAGGCCACACTGCAAAGCTCAGGCCCAGGCTGCTGACCTATTGCAGCTGCCTCTTGTGTGCAAACACATCTTTGGGAACTGAGCCCACTGCAGTTTCCCTTGTGTCACCTTCCCATCCTTGACACCAAGCCATGGTTTACTATGTCTTGATGCTCTGCTTACCTTGCCAGGTGGTGTCTACGAAACAAATGGAACTTGGGAACTTGGGAGATTTGCAGCCTGTTTTTTCTCTCCTCTTGCTTTATATCATTAAGCTAGGTCCAGATGTCAGCTTGTGTTCTGTCCAGTCCTGCCTGTTCAGCCAGGTCACCCTACAATCCTCCAGAGCAGCCATGCTCCTAAACCAGTCCACACCTTCCTGCATCTGAACTTTATTCCCAGGGTTTACTTCACACTGATTTTTTTGTATGAACAGCGCTGTCACACAAACTCTGCCTTCATTTCTCTGATTCCTTATGGGATAGGCTTCCTTTCTCTCTTTAATGAGTGAAATTCCCACATCCTCTTTTGAAGATGTCATTTGTGCCACTGTCTCCAAAGTGCTGAGCTTTGTTTGCTGCCTCAGTCCTGAGGCTGTCATCTGCTTCTTCCAAATAGTACCAGCACCATAAGTCATTCGTTTTCTTGTGTTAGAAAACACATTTCAGAAACAACACAGCTGCCTGAATTGCCTCATGTCATGAGCAGCAAGATGAACAGAATAAATTGTTTCACAGAAAGCAAATTATGCTCATGATGAAGTATCACATCTATCTGGGAAGGTGATATGTGTGTTTTACAATAGTATAAAATCTGATTTGGAGCTCCTCCTGACATTTGTAGAGAAAAATTTCCAAATTTCACAGCAAATGACACCACTAGCAGAGTCATCTTCATAGCTGCTGTATGCATGAACTTAAGTGCTAGCCAAGGTGAACTGAATTTACTGTCTGTAAAAAAATAAGATTTAGGAAAATGCACCTTAGAAACAAAGATTCTACTTCAGCAACAGGACTGCAAGAGCACAGCCAGGCCTGTCAGTCACCAGGACTGCCATTGCAAGGTTTGAGGACATTGGAAATGCCTCTGACTTTTCAGCTATTTTCTTGCAACACACCATAACAGTGGCTTTGGGGTTTCACCAGGCATGCACAGAACATTTCACAAGGGACAGAAACATGGTCCGTAAGTGCATTTTACACAAAAAAAATCTCTGACATCTGAACCCTCAAATTTTAGGGTGCTCTGCAGAATATCTTTAATAAATTGCTGGATGAGATATATGGATATTAAATAGCCATATACTAAAAATCATCCCCATCCATTGTATGGCCAATTGGGGTGTTCCACTAATCTCATGCCACCTGCTTTTCATCAGACAATAATTACCCCTTTCCCACACCCCCTAATTTACCAGCTCTTTTTTCTTTGTGTTCACCTTTGCTGCTCAGGTGTTCACTTGCTCTTTCTCACTAAAGAGCATCTTTATCTCCAGACTGACCTTGGTTTCATTTTACTGCTTCTGTTTCGGCTCTGGAGAGGGTCAGTGTCCCAGACAGCATCTCCCATTTTCACACTAGCTGTAAATGCTGTCACCTCTCTGCAAACGTCCTCAATTGTGAGCTGAGACCATCACAAACTTGTACACGTGCAGAAGAGGGGAAGGCAAAAACCCAAAACCTTGTACTGGGGATAAGGAAGCCAAAAAATCATGATCCTGCAGCAAACCCTCTTATTTTTGTTTCCACTCTTCCAGACGAACCTGTGACTTCCCTCCTTGCTTGTCGTGCTGCCAGCAGCCAGCAGGCTGTGCTGAGGGATCAGTTTTCTCCGTCAGGAACACGCTGAGAGCCTCTCGCAGAAGTTTTCTCAGCCGCAGTACAAGAACTTGTTTGTCTTCCCAAGACTGAGAGCACTTTGCCAAGAAGTGGAAAGGGGAAAGATACAGTTTCCCCACCAAAATAACAGAGCAGTTTGTCACTGTGCACTGTATGTCATGTACTGCCAAGGCTTCTGTTAGACAATTTGAAACATCCCCCAGTGGTAATGAGGATATTTCTTGAGAAGAGGAAGAAATACAGGAACTTTCTCACTGACAGTAGGCACTTTCTTCCAGCAATAAGAAAAAGCCACAATAATAAGGAGAATGGTGACTGAGCCTTTCCAAAATAAGCAGTGATGAAATGGGGTCAGATGCAGGGATGGAGCCTTTGCCCTCTGATGTGAACCTTTGCCAGTGATCATGCTCACCCCAAGCTCACAGGAAGCAAGCCAAATAAAACCCAACAGAGTTTTTTTAATCAGGCAAAAGACAAATGTCCAAATCCTAATGAGCAACTCAATGATACCTTTATAAAACGCTGGAACAGCTGATGTTTTGTACCACCACAAGAGGGTGTAAAGCAAAAGCAAGAGCCAAACAAGAGGCAGCCCAAGGCAGTGAGGTGAGGTGTTACAGCAGGCATAAGGGTAGACAGATGGTGCCCCACTGCCTTTCCTGTCAACATTCCCACAGCAAGCATGCCAGGAAGGATCCTAAAGAGAGGTATCATTGATGCTTTTTTGTAGAGTTTTGTTTTCAGGCCCAGACACCAAATGTTTGGCTGTGCATTAGGCACTGAGAGCAAGAGCACAGGCTGAGATCACATGAAAACTGTTTCCTCAGGTTGTCTTCATGACTCCCTGTCTAGCAGGGGAAAAAAAAAGAAATCATTGCTTGTTAGAAGCGAAGGTATAACTTTGTGGGAACATGAGCCAAGCTAATGCTTTACTTCTGAAAGGAAAGAGTCCCTTTCTTCCTTCCCACTTACACAGCTCTTCTTCCTTCTGCTTCTGCCTACAGAATCCAGCTGCATCCCTTCTGAGGACTCTGTCAGGCACTGACCCTCTCCATGAGGCAATTTCAGTTATCATCACTGCAGATGAATATCCAGCTTGCTGTGTCTGCTCCCTGCTGCCTGACTTGGCTGAGCTGACAGAGGTGGCAAATGATGAGCTGATTAGCCCAAGGCAAGCAGTGGGAGCATGTAGGAGGTCGGGGGAAGAGAGGGGACAGAGACAGGGACATTCTTTTTTCAGCTGAGCCCTTATGACAAGTTCATTTCCTAGGAAACACACTTTCACCATACTGCTACCTGGCTGGCCTCTCCAGCTAAACTGAAAGCCTTTTGACAAAAATACCTATCTTCTTTTAATTGAAGCAGGCTGCTCTGTGAGCTTAAAAATAATCTAGTAATGTTCCATACCTGTCAGAAGAGACTGATCTTCCTGAAGGGTGCCTAAAATAACCAATTAAGAGTTAGAGTTAACTAATTTAAAAGCAGTTTCAAATACCACATTGCAGACTAGTAGAAGGCATTCCTTAGTCAAACCATTCATTGACTCTTCCTGGTTTCAGATTATACAACTTAATAATAATATTAGTCCCACAGGGAAATTGCTTGCTTAAAGAACCAGCAAAAATTTATTTCTTTTTATAGAAGTAAACTGAAAAATCTGCAGTGAAAATAAGCAGAAAAAAAAAAGGCTGAGCAAAATATTCTCTCATTTCAGTGTTTAATTGACAAGTGCAAACATAAGGCTCTCATTCTGCAAGATGTGTGTATCATTCCATGAAAATCAATTCACGCGTGTAGGCAACAAGCAGTAAAAAGGCAGCGCTGAGTGCCAACATTGTGCTGTGAGTTTTAAACTAGTGAAGAAAAGAAAAAAAAGACTCAGCAGATAAAATACTGAATTTGGATCCCTTGTACTTTTGTCGTGCTGCAGGCCCTGCTACTGCCTGATAGGAGTCCTTGTAAATCTTCTTCTGTGCCTGACTTTTCCTCTCTACACAGAGCACAGTGGGACGGTCACATCCATTCCTGCTTTGGGCCAGCCCTCAGCACTGAAAGCTTGGCACAAGAGCACTGCTGTTTGTATGCACAAATGGCTTTTCACCAGGTGAGCTATTTTGGTAAACACTCATAAATAAGGTGACTTACATTAATCTCTGCTAGACTAGTGCTAGTTTTAATTCATGTGGGAGTGGGAAATGTGCTTTCATATCCTCTATTTATTTTTAGTTGAGAGAAGATTAAACTGCCATAAGCAGCTTCAAGAGTCAGAGTAATTTGGGCAGGTCCTAAGGCATCTAGGACACAGGGAGTGGTTCCTAAGCTATGGAATGAGGACACAAACTATTTGCCCTATAGAAAAGCCATTCACCTACATCTTCAAAATGGACCTCATGTGGACCAGATGGGGTGCATAAGCTTCAGACACTGGTAGCTACAATGCTCTCCCAAAGAAATGGATTTTACAGGCTGAGCCATCTAAAGTCAACCATTTCCAGATCATACATCAAGGTTGTTGAGCTATCAATGAATTACATGCATATTTCATATTTAACTTGCTGCCATCTTATAAACCACTCCCTTTGGATTTTTATCAGGAGGGAATAAATTAGGAAAATATTCATTTTTCCAGAGTAGACAAGTCTTGGAACTTCTCCCACAGCAAATTTCAAGGAACGTAGTACTCTTTTCAACACCTTACAATTTTTTTCAGTGTTGAAACGCTTAGCTTTTGGCAAGCTCAGCTCCTACTACCCTATGCAGAGATGTGAATTTCAGCATGATCTTAGCTCCAATATTTTTTCTGTTCTATTTTCCTTTTTTCACCTCAAATTTTGTTTCAGTTCAGAATAAATGCAGTTTTTAAAAATGTAATAATGTTGCAGTTTGAAGCAAACAAAAATGGGATAAATCTTCAAGCATAAAGGAAATTCTCACTGACATCTTAAAATGTCTGCTGCTTTGAATGCCCCACAGAAAACAGGAAATTCCACTTTGGCTCCACTACTGCAAGAAAACCACTTTGGCTTCCTGTTAGCAGAAAGCCATGTCTCATATAAGCGAAGTAAACTCAGGCCCTCACTTGGGTACAATTGGTTACAATTGGCTACTTTTGTATGACTAAACAAGCAAAAGAGTAAAAAAAAGGCCAAAGCCCAAAACCCAAAATCAGGAGTTCCTCCCATAAAAGTATGCTTTCATGGGTTCCTTTGCTATTTGAAAAATTTAAAAATACAGGTTTTCATATTAAATCTGTAATAGACATGTAAGCTTACAAGCTTACACAATAGGTGTAACACATCCATAATTTTTTCAAGTTAGAAATAATTTTAAATTCTGAATTTCCACTGAGTTTTAAATCAAATACCATGTTTTTTCTTCCCCTCCCTCCTTGGCTGTGTCACACCAGCCTTTTCTCTCAATATGATGGTATCCTCAAAAATTCAAATTATTTGCAAAAAAGAGAAGCAGCACATTATTTGTTCCTGTTTATTCCTGGTATCAGTTAGGGTCTAGTTAATTTCTGCTTCAGTAGCTGTTACAGTGCTGTGTTTTGGATTCAGAATGGGAATGGTATTGACAACACACTGGTGTTTTGGTTTTTGCTAAGCCATGTTTTATCCTAAGTCAAGGATATTTTTCCTTGTTTCGTGCTCTGCCAGTGAGGAAATGCACAAAAACCCAAACCAGCAGGGAGCATGGCTGGGACAGGGGACTCAAACTGACCAAAGGGATATTCCACATTGCAGAACATCATGGCAGGTAAATAAACCAGGGGCAGCTACCTGGGAGGAGGGCGTGATCTGGGTTTGGGAAGAAGGGTCTGGCAGGTCAGTGGGTGGTGAGCAATTGCATTGTACATCACTTGCTTGGGTTTCTTTCCTTTTTTAATCATTATTATTATTTACCATTACTGTTGTATTTTATTTTATTTTAAATTATTAAACCATTCTTGTCTCGGCCTACAATTTTTACTTCAATTCTGCTCCCCATTACACAGGGATAGGGAAGGAAAAGAGAGGAGGGGCTGAGCAAGCAACTGCATGGTGTTTCATCTCCAGCTGCACTTAAAACCATGTCAAGGTGAAACCCTAGTATTGATTGAATCATCAGAGCTAGATGTAAAAATATTCAAAATCCCCACATGGAATCCCTTCCATCATAGGAAAGGAAATGTGATCTCACCTCATTCTGGTATCTCATGAGATGTACATCACCAGAACAGAGAGATTTGATTTCCAGAAAAGCTGCAGAAACAGTTGAAATTAGGTATTTTTACCAGGAATTTCAAAATCTCCATTGCTGGACTTTCTGCACCAACTGGCTTTACTGACAGAAGAAAAATTGTGCATGTGCACGTATCCACACACATATACTTTCTCTCAAAAAAGTGTATAAAACATGTCCCTTGAGGCAGATGGTTAAAAACTTCTTGACATTCACACTAGGGATGCACAGCTCCCTATGCTGTGAGTCAATAGTGCAGGTCTTCCAAATCCAGACCAAGAAATACCAGTTACTCCAAGCATCAATGAGCAGAGCACAGACTTGTCCAAATTTGTCCTGTTGAGGCAGCTCCCCACTGTAGCCGTCAGCTTGTGTGTAATTCTGTCTCTGATTATAGCTTTCACGCTGCTGGGCAGCCCCTTGTGATAAACCCAGGCAAAAACTGTCACAGTAATTAGCAATGCCAGAAAATTAATCCTGTTTCACTGCAATTTTCACTTTGCATTTTCCACGCTTTGCATTATTTTGAGTCTAAGTAGTAGCTGAAGGGAGTGGAGTTAGACTTCCTGCAGTCTAAAACCCATAAATTTGCTTTCCTGAACAGAGAAATTTGTTAAAGTTATAACTGGGATTGAAGTAACCCCATTCAAGAATTTTCTGTTCTTTTCTAAGCGGTGATGGAGCCCATACTTAGTAGATCTCCAAAACCTCAATAGTTCAACAATAAGTATCTACTGACCATCTAAAAGAGAGTAATTTAAAAGCAATTTCAGGCTATGTAATCTGTCAAAACCAACAGTGCAGTTTGGGCAGTCCAAGGGCATCTCTTTGTCTCTAGATTTGGGAAAGCTGTTTTGTCTATGTTTACACAAGTGCAGTGTGAAAAGAGCCAACACAGCATGTACAGGCCTCATAGGTTTTTCTTTGTGTCCAGCAAATCTACTTCAGCAAATGGAGTTGACTCAGACTTTGCTCAGAACTGCAAGGCACTGACTCGTCTGGCCCAGCTCAACAGGCCACTTAAGCATGTGCTTCTTTTCAGCATCTGAGTGAAGATGATTTTGAAGGAAAACAGTGTTTACGTGCTTTCTTTTGTGAGAAACTCACATGTGTGATAGAACATGCAATTTGTCCTCCAATATTTATCCGTTACTTAGCACCAGGTAGTTAAAAATTAAATGGTAAGCAGATTAATCCCTACACTCCTAATTTTCAGGGTGCTCTCAGCAGATAAGTGACAGCATTTCAGTGGGAGTGGTGGAAGAATTATTAAAAAAACCCAAAAAAACAAAAAGAAGCACAAAAAAGCAACCTAAAACTGGACTCCATTTTTAGGATGCAATTACTCCAAACCAAATTGCACCAGGTATTTAGCTTGCTTAACTTCTAGTTAGAATTAGTGAAGTGATGAAGTCACCATTCATATGATGATTTCCTGAAAAAATAGCTTTTTAACCATCCAGGGTTTTGTGTCTGCTTCCCCATTTAGTAATTTTCATATATTTCCTTGCCTCTGTTTTAAAAGAAAAACTGCTGAGTATTAAAAATGCAATATCGACACTCAAACAAATCACTACACAGGTGAAAAAGACTTCATGTGTTCCCACTAACACCATTATCTTTTGTTTTGTCTATCAAGCTATGATAAAACATAAAAAGTATAAAGAGAGGTGAATATGGCTGCATCTCTATAGTGTATTTTGCTTTAAAAGATAAACTGTATTGAAAACTAATGACAAAGAATATCTTAATGAAATAGCAACAGAAGTGCAGATTGTCACAGTTCCTGTAGTGACATTAATTTGGGAATGGTGGACTAATCCTTGCTTTTCAAAATTCAGCACCCTGCAAAATTCCTTATACTGCAGAAGAGAGGAAGGCAAAAGCCCAAAACCTTGTATGAGGATAATGAAGCCAAAAAGTCATGATCCTGCAGCAAAACCTCTTATTTTTTCCCCCAAAGGGAAGTCTTGAAACTCTCTAGAAAAATTCTTTCAGGCCCTAAGTTGTACAGATTTTCTTCATCTAAAACTCAAAGCTAGAAAAGCAAAAGAAACAGTCACAGCATATGCCTCAGGGTAGTCTCAGCTGCAGAGCCATTACTGTGATCTATAATGGAACAAAAAAAAAGAGGCATTTCAAGTCAATCTGTAAGCACTCACAGCTGGGTGGGCTTGGTCCACATGTGCCTATTTATATTAGGAAATTCAGCATATATAAATATATAAATAAAACATCTATACAGTACATAGTCACATTCATATAAGTCATAAAATTACATATATTTACAAAAATATTTGCAGCTTTGTTTTACACTGCCAGGTCCACATTAGGAGTTGAGTCATTTAGCTTCTGGCTTGTGAATATGATCACCTTCCTTAAGTTGGACTCTGGGATGAACTTGTACCTTATATACTTTCAGTTGTCAAAAAAAGATAGAAGAACATAATTCTTCCAAAAAATTCTTCCAAGTCCATAAGAAAAGTTGAATCTTGTCTCACTGAAGAGTAAATTACATTTTAGCAAAAACTTAGAGACCTCTTCTTCTTGTAGAAAGACAGTACCTTCTTGGTCTGGACCATAAATAAATTTGAAACTCATAAAACATCAGGCAGAGCCCAAACTGGGTGCCTGGCAGCTGTCAACAGTATCAACTCATGAGTAATTACTCTTCCATTTGTCTCCTTTAAACTGGTTGAGTGGTGAAAATAAATGAAAGCTAATACATTGGGTTATCGTAGAGGGTAAAAAGGTAGAGTAGGCTACATCCTGTTGGGATCAGTTTAGCTTCATTTCAAGGTAAGGTGTATAGTTAAAACAATCCCAAGGATCTCATATTTATACAGTACATATTACATAGTTCTGTGTCCTCCAGGAGCTGGACACTTATAATTCTCTTCTCCAAAAACTGAAAAACGTTTCTTTGCTG
Organism: Agelaius phoeniceus; assembly: GCF_051311805.1. Classification (NCBI taxonomy): domain Eukaryota; kingdom Metazoa; phylum Chordata; class Aves; order Passeriformes; family Icteridae; genus Agelaius; species Agelaius phoeniceus. The sequence goes on from NC_135267.1 coordinate 60,800,934, forward strand.
CTTTGTTAAATAGTCTTCTTATGTATGCAGGCCACATTCAGGCATGATTTTTGGGCAACTTGGGCAAGTTTGGGGAACTTGCCTATTTGACAATAAATGAGCTCTGCAAGAGCATTTAAAACTTTGGAGACTGGGTTGTTTTCCTTTTAAGCATGCTTGCGAAAAACAAACCTCAAGATACAGCAGCTTAAATCGCTTGTACGTGAAGACCCGTGCAGAAAAATCTTGCCATGTGCCATTGATCAAATAGCACTTTCAGTGACTGGCTGTGGAGCCATTTCTTGCTCTTCACTATTCTCTGCGGACGTGTCCTGGACCTCCTGCTGCTGATAAATATCTTGGACCAGCATGATGTTTGTGCTCCTCCACTCTCTGTACTTCACCGCTGTCAACTGTGGGTCCTCTAGCAACTGGTTAATTGTGGCCAGGTCATGTTCCTTACACTAGGAAGAGAACAAGTGGTTATTTCCACAGAAAATGTCAAGACAATTGTCCCTAACAAAAACACTCTGGAAATGTTAGACTCATGTCACAAGGAGATGGCAAATAACCCATTCTCCTGGCAGCTTGTTCCCATTTTTAGAGTGTAGGTCATCAAAGTTATGTCTACAGTAAAAATTCTTCCCAGTTAAAGGCAAGTTATGATTGCATCTAGATTTTTTATAGGCTTTTTAACAAAACTTGATGAGAGAAGATTCATGTGAAAATTGCACATTGTTACTCTCTCTCTCAACAAGACAGTACTTGCATGAAACGAGACACAACAGCATTTATTTCTGTAATTCACAGCAGTTCTAACTTTCTCAAAAACACTTAATCCATGTAATAAACGTCTCTTCTCTGGGAGCTGGACTGACCATAATTTTGGATATAATTTGTGCACTGGCAGTAGAGTGGCTACAGTACCTGTGTCTGCCATCTACCACCAGCTACTGCAAATAAATCTGGTATCTACTTAGGCAAGAGCAGCTCAGACCACGTATTGCAAGCACCCTGATTCACTTGTAAGGTGCAGGCAGTGACTGATGCAGGGACATTGAGACTGTGTATGTCACAGAACTACAGAATGGTTGAGCTTGGAAGGGACCTCTGGGAGTCATTTGGTCCAAAACCCTTCCTCAAACAGAGCCACCTACTGCAGGCTGCCTAGGACTGTGTGCAGATGACTCTTGAGTATCTCCAAAGATGGAGACTCAACAGCTTCCCTGGACAATCTGTGCTTGGTCTCCTTCACAGCATTTCTTGCTACCCAGGGGAAACCTGTGTTTCAGTTTGAACCCTCACTTCTTGTCCTGTCACTGGGCACCACTAAAAATAGCCTGGCTCTGTCTTCATTGCACCCTCCTTTCACACACTGATGTTCTTTGATGTCCTCATGTTGTAGCATAACAAACCACTTCACTTTTCCAGCCCATATTGCCTATCCAGGGACCATAGGATAGAGAAGCCCCAGTGAGCAGGTATAATGTCACTATACGACACAAAACAACACAAGTACGCACACTGCTGCTCTCAAGGTGAAGAAAAGCGAAATTTATTATCTGACTTTAATATTTATAGTTTTCTAAAAATGACAGTGGATTGGAGGATAAAAGTGCTACCTCTCCAATGACACTGGACAATCTATCAAATTTCTCTTCCTCCATAAAAGAATGCAAAACAATGAGTTATTTACAGAAAGTGTGTGAGAAAGTTCATTACAAGAATGTAAACATCAGAAGGCTTAGAAAATCTTAAAAAATCAGGGTGACAGTATAATTTATTAACGGAGGCACCATGCTGCACTAACAAAACTTGGCTATTTCTGCTGGGCTCCCTTGCTCCAGTCTGTGTGTGAAAGCAATGGAATAGTTCTAACCATCTTCTCCTGCTACCACCCATTCATCATACCCAAGAACACCCTGTGTTGGTGGCTGCCTTGAAAACACCTTGAAAGTACTCCCACACACTCATTTCACCTTCTGATAGCAGCCATCAGCTGTTTCTATATCCATATCCCACTAATTATCTAATGAACCTTCAACTGCACCAATTCCTGTCATGCCTTAGCTGCTTTTTAAACCCAAAAGCTCTTTCAAGTGTATTTTACACGTCCTACCCTCAAGACCCAGTGACAGCCCTTTTAAGAAGACTTCTGGTACTGATGCAGGGATATGTGCAGTTAGTTTAAGAGAAGAAGAGAGGAGACACGGAGGTGGAAGGAAGAGGAGTATTTCTATTGGACAAACTTGGCAGCAAAAATCATGCCATGGAGTTTCTCCTGTAACACTAAAACTATCTCCCACATTCACTAAGACTGTGATGCATTTGCACATAGCTTCCCTCTCTTACAAAGTATTCAAAGCATGTTTTGTTAATGATATATTTTGGCAGCAACATTAATCTGTTGTTAAATATGTGGAGTCAAAAGTCTAAAATTAAAATTGCATTGAGACTTGCATAAATCACTTCTCGAACTAATAGGGTTTTAATTAAAGCAGAGTACATATGGATCTAAAAAATCCTGATTTTTAAATTTCCAGTAGATAATTTCCAATTATCTTATGTCTTATATTATACATTAAGAAAATTGACTTTAAAGGCACATAATTTCACTGATGTAATTAATATGGCACTTTCCCACTGCAGGCACTTGACTTTCAGACAGGCTAACTTAAATACTGCTGTGTAGAGAACTCTGTTTGTGTCTATGGGAAAGTGTCTGTGCTTTTTTATTTGTCTTGTCAATACTTCAATACTTAGTTCGAAGAAAAAAAAAACAAAAAAAAAACCCAAAAAAAACCCAAAAACCAAAAACCCAAAGAGATCAACACATTTTATATGTTATAAATACTCCAAAACTTATTTTTCCATATTAAATACAAGTGTTAGACAAGCCTAAGTTAATCACAACTTATATAATACTCCCATGCTAAATCAATGCACCATTGTCCTCCTTGCTCATGTCTGGCAATGAGGCTTCCATTCAGCTCCATGTTAATGAAAGTGACTGTCCCACAAAATACAACTCCACTTTGCGCCAACTGGTTCTTAGATTTATTAGCGAGGGTCCTGTCAGGGAAAACTTTTTGGAATGTTTCTCCATGTATCTTCCTATCCTAGGAAGTAGACATTCTTTTTAAACCAACTTTCTGCTATGTGGGGGGCTCACTTTACTGCTGATGCAAATGAATACTTCTGTATCACTGCCACATCTCTGAAAACTCTTTGATACTAAGGAGAGACTTCACCAGGTCTCATACAGAGCCAAGTATGCCTCTCTTCCCAATTCCTTTTACTTTTCAGGAATTTCAATACGGGCTAAGGTGCCAAACCCAAGTCTTCCATTGCAACTAATAATCAAACCAATGATTGTGCTGGCAGGATAAGTTTTTAGAATCATAGAACTGCTAAGGTTGGAAAAGACCTCTAAGATCATCAAGTCCAACCATTTTACATGCATTTCTCCAGCTTACAGTGCCTGAAGCCAAATACATCCATTTGAAACAAGATACTCAATTCCTGCTTCTAATGCATACGAAAAGAAACAAGTGAAGCCCCAAGTCTACATTTATTCTGTCTTCTCCTTACAATATAAATGCTATGGTTAAGCTTTTTGTTTCCCTCAGTACCACTCAGAAGCAGGCTTTGAAATCCCATGACACTTGATGCTGGCAAGTAAACTGCTTCATAAATTCCCACATTCCAGACAGATTTACCAGCCCTTTCATGGAACGTCTCCTGAACCCCTGTACCCCTCCAGTTCGTGATATATTTCCAACATAAAAGCAGGATGCTTTCGTTATTAGAAATATTTTAGTTACAGGAGGTCTTTACAATAGCTTTGGCACATCCTGTACATTCTCTGATAATCACATAAGGAAAACTTTTTTTGGCTCAGGGTCATTTTCGTGTCCTTTATCATCAATGTACTTTGTCTGCTCTTCCTTTTTTAAGGCTCCCCTGTTTAGTGCATTTAGCTGAGCTAGCAAGTTTTCCAGTTAACTAAGAGTTTTCTTTATTAAATTTTCCAAATGGGCTGGAACTTCTGTAAGAGGAGTCCCTCCTGAGCTATTGCCTCTGCTTCCAGTTCAAGCTGAACAACATAACGCAGATCAGTGTTCACAATGAAGCAGAAAAAAAGAATTCAAAAACCTAACAAAATTCTCTGGGGCTTACAGTAAATACATAATTACAGTTTGGCTGAAGTCTGTACTGCTTCTTTTTCAGCCAAACTGGTTTTTTTTCTCAAGCTTTTCCTTGGCAAGATCTGCAAACTCACCTTTAATGTACTGTTCAGCATTCGAATTTTGTGGAGTTTCTCATTAATGGAGGGGTTTTTGCTGCGCTTGATAAATGACTTCCTAAGCTCCTTCTTAGTTGACAGTCGACGATCACCAATGGGGGACAGGCTTGCTTGCTCCAATGACTTGTAAAGTCGCTCCATCTCATCATCTTCATCACACTTTTCCTGGTCTGCAAAGAAAAGAATAAATTGGGTATGAGAATGTGAAAGTATCAGCAGATAACAGAAAAGTTATGTTCAGCTATTAGGAAGGCTCTTAACCAACTCAAAAAATAATTGTATTAGAGTTAAAACTAAGGACAATTAGGGTAATTTCTAGGGTAATGATGCCTATGAAAAAGACATACTTCCAAACTCACATGTTGTTAAGAATCAGGTAATGATCCAAACAGATGTGAGCTTGTATGTCCACTAACAAGAGTGTTCCTTTAATGCTCTGAATATATCACAGATTTTGAACAACTGTCAGTAGCCCTATGTTTGAATGAAACTCTGATAGCATCTACACCCATTCATCCCACCCTGCATGCTACACACAGCGAATTATACTTCTACCTGACAACTCTCAGGGTAAATTCTCTTTGGTGTGCTGATTCATCACCAGGTTTTGGTAATTATTGAAAACAGAGTTTCAAAAAAATGAGCAATTAAAAGAAACATAGAAACATTTCAGGGTCTCCAAGAGAAGGTCCCTAGAAAAGAGATTAAAGCAAGAACCCTTGGGGAATCCAATATCTTGCCCCTGAGTTTCACAGATTGCAGCAGAGAATTTGCTTATAAAGCCTCACAACAGTCTTGATTATCTCCACCTTAATTATTCTGTTGGCTCCCAAGCTGCAGGACCATCTTCCAAGACAGAGAGTACACAAAAGGAAAAGCAAGTAAACAGCTGAGAATAGCATAAAATAAGATGAAAATTTAAGCAAATGCATTTCTCAGAATAAAACAACTTAAAAATGAACAGACGGAAATGAAAAAATGTTCCGGGCATATGTAGGGGCGCTTTAGCAGAAGGACATTTTTAGCAACAGACTGCGCAACTCACTTCTTGTCCTTTAGTCCAAACAACTTCAGTGATCTCTAAAGGAAAATCTTACAGCTATTGCTGTTTTCAGGGTGCTAATGAATCCCTCAAGATCCCCTTTGGATAACACTTGGTTTTATGTCACTGGGGGTAGTGGTGTTGGCTCTTCTCAACTGCAGTCCTTCCTATTCCCATTGAACTGGATGTGCACTTTTTTTTTTAAAGTTAAACATTTACTTTTCTAAATCATCTGCAGTCAGAAAATATATTCACAACAAAAGGAAAAAGTCCTTCTGCTCAGTCATGCTGCTGCGAAAAGAATTCTGCAATATGTCAGCATGGTAAGGAGGCTGCTTCTTATCTTTTCCATGTTTTATAAAGTACAGTATCCTCCTACATCTCTGTTCTTTCCAAATATTTAGGTTACAAGAAAGGTTTATGATATGCTGCAAATATTTGCCTTCACTGTGTTTCTGGCCTATTCTTCACTACTGTGTGATTATAAAAAGCCTACTGTAACTTGACTAAAACTAAATATAACTTCCAACATTGGTACATTGCTGGGGGAGGAAAAGGAGAACTGTTGTATATTTAACAAGCTGCAGGAAACAGAAAAAAAAAAACAGGAGTGTAAGGCATAATACACGGCAATAGTATTTCCTGAAAGCTGTTGGCACATGCCATGAGGCTTGCAATAACTAGTTTCCTGTCTGCTTTCTTGGGATGAAGCAGCTGTTTGTTTCATTAGCCAGCTTCTGCACAGGACTGGCTCAACTCTGCTGTAGACATCACCTATCAGGACTGTGCACAGTAATACTTTGAGAGATAAATTGATTTTTATCAGCTATCCAAGAAAGACTGTGTAAGAAGGGAAACAATTTATTTCAATCCTGCTCAGCAGCTCTTAGATAAAGTCAACCCACAGGGGACTTAAGGTCCCTGCTCCAGACACCTTTTGAGGCTAACTCATGAACTTCCTCAGCATCCTAAGAGGGTTACAAAGTAGCAAACCCGAGAAAACACCCTAACTGAACACTCTTCTTTCATGCTAAATAATCTGATATCTTCCATGCACTTGTGGGAAACTGTAAGGAGTACAGTAACATTCAGCACAGGAAAAGATAGAGCCAAAGTGAGAAAAGCACAGGAGAAGTCTTGCACATGATGCACTTGCCCAGAAAAGTGTACTCAGCTCCTGCAGACTTTCAAGACTTCTACCTGAAACTCACTTCCTATTTGTTATTCTTCCACCATTCCCATCCTCCAAGGGATCAGGGTCAGGTAATTTCAAAGGGAAAGGAACATGGCAGATTCTTCATATCAGGTGGATAAAGGACTAAATGGAATTTCAGCAAACTGCTAAAAAACAAAGGTGAGTGGCACTTACAGGTTGTGTAGAACCTGGTATGAGTTACACAGCACTTTTGTCACCATCTTTGATTAATTTCAACTACTGTTATAAAATAAGAGAGTATCCTAATATTGTGGATTTGTGTAGAACACTGTTGCTGTTGACAAATGATATGTCTGCCAACAAACCTCTATAAACTGAGGCCAGACTATCTGTTACCTATCTGGAATTTTACCTTCAGCATCCCGAGTACCCCTGAGCCAAGCTCAGAAAGGAAAAGCCCACATTTTGCAGGCTTGAAGCTGCCATTGAATGCATTAGATTGATGCTGTAAATTTGAAAGGGAGGGAGATAATAGAGGAACTGATTTAGGGGAACTAAAACACAGTTCTGAGGCTTGATGCCATTTATCTGGAATTTCCTCCTAACAGGAGGTATCACATACAGGAACAACTTCCCAGAGGCTCAACATGCCTATTCTTCACCTCCTCGATTTTCAGCTTCAGCTCTCCTGTCAGCCAACTTGCCAGAGGCTGGAGACATTAAGATTTTGAGACTCCCCATCTTGGAGCATCAGTACAGGAGCCTGTCTGAAATCTCAACTTTAATGCTCTTTAGGTCTCCATAAGTGAAATTATCCAGAACTTTCAAAAAGCAGCTGTGAAAAATAATGTTGATCGTTTCCCAGTAGTAAAGATCAAGAAATAGGAAATGTTTGGCAAAAAGAGCATTTTGCATTGAAAACCACCTCCAACAGAATGTATCTGACTAAATTTATCTGAAATGTAAATATTTGTTCTCCCATTCTGTAACTGAGATCTCACAGACCCCCAGTTGTGTATTAATTCCAGGGGAAAAAAATCTCTGCTTCTTCCTCCTGTTCTTGCTACTCTTATGAGCATCTTGTAGCTTTGCCAGCACCTCTGTTTCTGATTCTACTAGAATTTTTTATGCCAGTCGAGAGAACACATAAACCCAAAGCTGAAAAGAGCAGAGGGGAAAAAAGTCACTGATGATTTTGCCCTTACCTACCTATCCACCCCCTAGCCCTTCTCCACAGTAGTACTAGACTTTTCAATGGTAATATGAAGTCACCTCAGGGAAATCCCATTTCCCACATAATTATGGAACAGAAAATACAGAAGAAATTTCAATTAGGTGAGCATAACTTAAGCAAACTTCTCACTGGCAAATGCAGAACTAAGGGAGGAAAGATTGGAAGAAAATAAGAGGAAAACTATATTACCACAATTAGATGCTGTTGTCTGACAGTATAGTGGACTTAATAGTGAGGGGTGGAACTTTAATAAACTGAACTGGAAACAACATAAATAAGTATCTCTTTTTCAGAGGGTTCAGAAAACCATAGCACCATAGTTTTCACTCTGATTTCTAAAGCTTTTTTGATGAGAAACAAAATAATAATTCAAGTTGTTTCTCTACATAGCTGTTCTCACCATAAGCACATTTCTTGTCTAGTCTCAGCCACGATCCAGCTATTTTCTATAACTTTTGCAGAAGGAACAAAGGGGCCAGAGCACACCAGAGGATCTGTTCTGACTATTACTGGCACAGGCAGACTCCAGAGAGGAAGAGGATGTCAGTCATGAGAACAGAAGGAATTGAATGAGTCCAGCTCCTATTTAACCAACTCCTTCCCATAAAACCAACCCAGATAAAATCCAAGAGGTATTTGAAAAGCTGTCCAGGTTTGAAAATATCAGCACACACCAGATCTTCCACAGCTACTGTGAGCTAAGGTAAAATAAACCAGAAGTGGTAAAATAGGAATGCCTTGCCAAGGTACATTAACTTCATATGATCATGAAAGCCTCAGAAAATGCAGGGAAGAAGGATCTTACTGCTATAGTAGTAGATCCCTAAATAAATAGGGATTTTCCTATTTTCTTATTCCTATTTTCTTATATGACCTCTTAGTTCCTGTGGCTTCCTTTAGCTGTTGTGGTTTTTGATCATAATGGGTCACACACTTTTTCTTCCAGTGGTTGCCAGAAGAAATACAAAGGATGAAGAGTGTGTCTAGCCATCCTGGAGAGGCCAAGGCCAGCTCCTGGATACAGTGCACGTAGTCAGACAGCTGCTTGTATTCTCAGCTGTTTCTTGTTTACCTTTCAGTTGCTTTGCATCACAGGCAGCTTAGAATCCTTTGTCACTCTGCATGTAGCAAGCTGCATCACCAAAGTCTTAAATATTTCCAAAAAGAAAATGGATGCATAATGTTGGTCTCCTTTCAAAAGAGAAAACTGATAAACTCCCCTTCTTTGTTCCACTCTCTGGTGTGTAACATCTCCCCAGCAACTGGTGCAGAGAATAAATGCTGACAATGTTCATAATGCCACTAAGAGTGGTTGGAAAGATTGTTTAAAATACCAAATGTGGCTCCTTGCACCAGACACTCACAGTTGCTTAGCAGAGTTCATTAAATAATTTCTGTAGAAAAAATAATCCATCATCATTTAGGTTGAATCTGTAGCTTTTCTTATGGAGATTCATTCATTTATTTCTGGAAAATGTTTCTTCCATTGTTTAACTCATCACTAAGGTTTCTTCACTGTTTTTGTACTTTTTCATTATAAGTTCTTCCCACAAAATGACAGCTACTCTTTCTTCCTTTTAGGTACCAACTTTTCTCATGTTGGTCTCCATTTCTAGACTTTGCCCAGCAAAAGTGTTCTTCAGTTCTAGAAAATTTTTACCTCAACTCTAGGCTCTTATCAGCTACAACCAAAAATTCAGCTTGTGGCTTTACCTTGAAGAATGTGGCCAGAAAACAGTGTGGCAGGGTGTTTTTATCCTCACCAGGAGAAAGAGAGAGACACATCAGTAGGTTCTGTGGGGGACTGGGATCAAAGACTATCTAAGAATATAGCTGTGCTGATGATATCAGGGCTATCTTTACACACAGGGAATATGTGCTTTCAGGACAAATGTGGACAAAAGACAAACTTGTCTCCTCCTGCATGCAGTCTCATGACTCTGAAACATGTCAGAAACAGACTATTCAGAAGCACTGTAAAGCAAATAATGCCCACTGCACTGAGGTATGCCTTCTTGTTTTGCATCAGATAACAAGGGTGTTCTTACCATTATTGCAAATCAGGAGAATTTGCAGCTAGATTTTACCCAACAACTTGAATTCATCTCACAGTATTTATGCATGTGCTTATCAACTAGCTGGAGAGGGAAATTATTGGGGGATGAGCCACAGACCCAGAATTGCATTCTTTTTGATAACTTTCATTTGGAACTGAAATGTTATTCTACTTTAATCCTTCTTTTCCTACTTCATGCTCAAATTGAAGTTGCTTTATCTCCTTGCAAAATATTTCCCTAATGTTTTCAGTGACCATTGCAGGGAAGGGGCCCCCACAGCAGCACTCTCCACACCCAGCCAGTAGTCTGCAGACTGATAAAGGAAAGACAGACCTGTGTCTGGTGTACGTTTGCTTGGTCAGCAATGGGTTGTGACACAGACAAGAACTAGTGAGGTGATAGAGTTTCCATAGTGACTGTCTTGGTGCAATGATCTATATCTGGAATTCTGTCAGTGATCACCACTGTGGTTTGGGTGGAAGTGTTCTGTGCTCTGCCATCAGGGCTGCCCATCAGCTAAGCAGTGAGCAACAGAAGAATTCATTTCCCCAGGAATAATCTTACCAAAATTAAACCATCTTGCACACTGCAGGAACATACCAAAATATGCCTTGATTTACATTTTAATCCCATTTAAGTGGTTGGTATGATTGAGCCTATTATCAAACTATACTTTAAGTGATTATGAATGTGTCATGCACATTCTCTGACATCCATAAAAGTATTTGTCACCCTTACATTACAATGGAAAACAATAACCTACACATTATTGCAGGATTTCTGACAATATCAGAGGAATACATTCTAAGCAAAAGTTTAGATTTCTGAAGAGCAACCACTGAAGCTTTGTCAACAGGATCTATAAGCCACTATGCCATTTATGACCTACATTCCAACAATCCACTTAAATATCCCTAATGATGTTTTCCAAAGACATTACTTTATCAAATTTAACTCAGAAGGTAAAATTATAGAAAACAATATATTTAATATGTCTGTGATTTTTTCATTAGGGATTCCATTTCTGCCAGCTCCAGCCTTTCACAACTTACAAAGCCAGAATTAGGGGAATTAGATTCCACAGTAACTCAAAGCACTGTTTTCCAATACATAGAAACAGCACATATGCTCACTCTGGATTTTAATTCTTTCTGCTCTTCATTGCTGCAGAATTTTCTAGCAGAGAAGCCTACAAAATGGATAAGGTAGGTGAGCATAAAACACTGAGTAAATTTTTACTTTTGATGAAAACTTTACTTTTCTTAATGTCCTTTTCTTTTCTATTTTTTGGTGTAAAATCAGGAAAGGTATGACTACACAAAGGGGTGCCAGCTTTCTAAGTGTGGATATTTGTAAAACATAGAGGCACTGACTGACAAGGTAACTAATGTGCCTCATCGTATCATCTTTCAGTATCAAGTTCACCTACAGTGAAATGCCCTGATTTCCCAACAACTCCAGTGTTGTTTCTTTCCACCACTGCATTACTTTCAGCCTAAGCTCTTAGATGCACCTTTCTTTTGCATTGTGCTGAGACAACCCTTCTCTTTCAGCAACCAAGAAGCCACTTCAAATCTTTACAAGGATTTGGAATCATGGGAGGAGCTGAGGCACAGGAATGTTGTTGTTCCCTTATGTATTACCCCTCTACTCAGAACTGTATGCCAGGAACAGCTCTTAGGCTTCGACTGCTTTTAATTCAGAAAGAAGCTTTGCTCAGAAGGTAGGAGATATTTCCTGGCTACACAGGAGAGTTACGAACAGTAACAATAACCAAATTCTGGAACCATGCCACCTTTTTCAATTAGCAGTACATTTCAGTAGGAGGATACTGTGCATACACCTATTTGCTTAAACAAAATCCAGTCTTAATAGACTTTCTGATTCAGGATTTCAATTGTTTTCTCTTGATTACAATGAAGCTTAATGTAGCAAATAGAGAGCATGTACTTTGAGTAAATGCAACAGCACAGATTTGTGAAATTGGACTGACTTAACCCTATGTTCACGAATCCCTACATATTACAGTTTTGTTACAGTGTCCATTCTGTGACACACTTTGTTAACATTTTTATTCAATCCTAACTAATAAAAGATATAAAGATATAAACACTCAAATAAAGGATGTTAATAAAATTAGGTCTTTGCTAAATTTATACACAGAGGTTATGGTCTAACATATAGATAAAATTTGAGAAAAGTTGTAAAGGTACCTACAAACCAGATACCCGGTTATATATTTAATGTGCAATAATTTAAATGTTATAAATGATGTGCCACTGGAAAACTCTTCAGTGAAGAATATAGAGGAAGGAAGGGGGACTATTAATAAAATTATGTCTATTCTAAATTTATACACAGAGGTTATGGTCTAACATATAGATACAATTTGAGAAAAGTCGCAAAGGTACCTACAAACCAGATACTAGGTTATATATTTAATGTGCAATAGTTTAAATGTTATAAATGATGTGCCACTGGAAAACTCTTCAGTGAGGAATATAGAGGAAGGAAGAGGGAAGGAAGTTAAGGAAACCTGGAACTCTTCTATTGTATGGCTCTGCAGCAAAAATCTCCTCTCTCATTAGCTCACCTCTGGCTGGTGATCGCTGTCCTGCTGCATCTGGCACAGCTAGACAGTGTGTATCTGCACTTAAGTAAGAGGTTTGGGATCCACCATTGGGTTGGGAAATCTGGACTTCTTGGCTTTCTGCTGCATCTCCACAGACCACTTGTGGTGCCTCGTCAGAATGGATCTGTATGCAGAATGTTAAAGGCTGATCACCCTCTTCCGTGGCAGAGCCGCTCACCAGGTCAAGCCAGGACTGCCTCTCAGAATAAACCACTTTGGATGTCAAGGAAGACGATGATTCTTGGGAATTGAAAGTGCTTTCAGGAGAGGAGAGAGAGCAAGATGCTTCACTTGACAGAGTTGAGGTGAATGATGACTTTTGCTGATCCTGCTTTCCAGAAACAAAAGAAAAAAAGAGAAAAAAGAAAAAATATTTACAAATTACTCCTCTTTCTAGGTTCTACATGATGTATAGATATGCAATTGAAATGCTGAATGACCAAAAATTGATGTACTGGTTACTTATTCATCCAAACAAACCAGTGGTGTGGCAATCAATCCCCTACAGAGCAGTAACTTCAGAAACCAAGCCACCAGGAAGCCAAAGGCAAAAGAGGTATGAACCTGACAATGCCTAGAAACAAAGACCAAGGAAAACTATTACTCAGAATGCAGCCTTCTGTGGTAGGTCTCACACTCACCTTCTTTCTTTAATTTGTCTTCACTTTATTGGCCTAATCAAGAGTGAAGAAGAAAAACTCCAAATTAGCCATTGAACATGAAGCACTCAACAGTTCCACCAATGCAATAACCAGGGATAGACAGAAGGGGTTCCAAGCACTGAAGTACAGTAAAGTATTTTTCCTAGTCCATTCAAGGGGTAATCATTCACCAGAGCAAGAAGGCTTAGCAGAAACTATCAGAAATTGTGATGAGATCATCATGATATGAAAGCCAGATTTGCTACTGCAGAAATTTACTCCTTCTGCATATCATCTCCTACTGGCCAATGCCAGCATTGGAATACCAGACTTGATGGACCACAAGTTTCTGTCCTCAATATCTATGTAAAACAGATCTGTGTAAGGATTAAAACAGATGATAACAAGACAGAAAATATTGAAACTTACTGAGAAGGTGTTGCTACGGAAACCTGGAAAAGCTGAAAACACAGTAAAGGGACTAGCCTGGAATACCTATTTATAAAGTAAACCAGAAATAAGTTTTATTCAAATAAACCAAGCCAAGAGTAACAATTTTTTATTATGATTTTTAAACTCTGCAATTCAGTGTTGTATACTGTAATGTATACTACTTCCTTCTCATATTAAAACCAGCAAAGCCTTCCTGTGCTTCTAATACAGCTGCATCATGTAACAAGGAGCCAATTCAGAGGATGAGGAGGACCTATATCAGACTGTGGGCACTATTTGTTTATAGCAGCTTCTTCACTTTTGTAAATTTTTGAAGCCATTCATAATATCATAGAATTGTCAAGGTTGGAAGAGACTCTCAAGTTCATCCAGTCCAGCCAAGCACCCAGCACTTCCACTGCAACCCCTAAACCACATCATCCAGCACTGGATTTGGATCCCTCTTGAACACTTCCAGGGATGGTGACTTCACCACCTGCCTGGGTAACCTATTCCAATCCCTGACCAACCTAATGGTGAAAAATATTTGTCTTATATCTAACCTGAATCTGCCCTGTCCCAACTTAAGGCCACTTCCTCCAGTGCTGTCACTGTAGGCATGGCCCCCACCTGGCTACAACCTCCCTTCAGGGAATTGTAGAGGGCAATGAGGACTCCCCTGAGCCCCCTCTTCTTGAGACTGAACAAACCCAGCTCCCTCAGCCATTCCTCACAAGGCATGTTTTCTGATCCTTTCATGATTCCTATAGGACCATGCCAAACACTGTAGGACCCAGACATTTATATTCCCCTGTGAAAAGCACAGCACTGTGTTTCAGGTGTGTTTTTGTTTCTAAAATAGAAACCTTCACATATGCATCCTCAAGCAAAGGATGAGGAGATGCTGTATTAAACTAGGAGTACTAAAAATGCCCTTGGGAACACAGGTGATACGAAGCATTTCATCTAAGAGCTCCTACCACAAAGACAAATTGTTGAAGCATTTATAAAGTCAAGCAGAACAACCCAACAGGAAGAGCTCTTGCCCACATGTTGCAGATGGTCTAATTTCAGTTGTTCAAAGCTGGAAAAGGAAGATATTAGATCTCACCTCTATTTTTCTGGCATTTGTCTCTACAAAAAAGGAAAAACTGTTATTGAAATGAAGGCTGTGCCTCACTGAGGGGAATATGTTTTTATTTTCATTGTGTGTTAATTAAAAAATATGAGTGAGAATAAATATGACTGCCAGAAGGCATTTCTTTTTGTCTGCATATGTGTTGTGTTTTGTTTTTCCTTTGGCATGACAAATGTTTACCTAACTTATTTGAGTGACTCCTCTGGAAGTTTTGCAATCATCCATATAATAAATTTCCATTTGGGGATGTTTTAAAAAGCAGATCATAAGGATTTCACTGGAGGTTAATGAGTCTCTAGATATTTTTTAGAGACAAATTATGACCATGAAACTCTTCAACTGCATTTTTGGCTGCTGCTGCAATCTATTGTCTTAGCATATCTGCTGATTTTTTAACTGTGTATGCATTCACACTTGGACAACGCAGGTGGTCAGTTTAACTTTTGTCCTACAGATGTTATAATTTACTTGTTCTGCACTTACATTTTTCCTCCACAGTACCCAAACTCATGCATACACATGGAACTTCATGATCACTACTTTTTTCTTCTGCAAATTTCAAAATGGTTTGAGCCAGCAGAGAATAGAACAGTAAGTACAAACTTGGCTCTAGAAGTACAGCAAAATTTTTGCTGCTCTAAAATGTAACAGAGCCTACACCTGCGTTTCTATTAGTTTCCAGAATAATAGTTTTTGGTTTGGAGTTGATGTCAAGAAGTTTGGAGACCTTTCTGCTTAAAATAATAAAAAGCCATTAACTCCAATCAATGCCTGTGGCATTCTTGACACTGAGCTGAGTTGACAGGATAAGTGTCACTTCCAGTAGCAATCTGAGAAAACTGAAGTAGGCCAAGTGCTGCACCCACAGAATATGAACCCAAATCCACCACAGTTTTGAGACTTCACAGCTTGGTTCAAGAACTCTGCAACAAATGAACTGGCAGAGAGCTTTGTTTAACCAGCCCTCCCTGAGACAACCACAGGCTGTAAACCTCAAATTGAGTTTTTAGTGGAAGCTGAGCTTTTCCAATCCTTCCAGTCTTTTTCTTGTTTCAGCCCTTGCCCAGAAGTGAAAGGGCAATTAAATATTGTATTTAAAAGAAGACTCTGACTTGCAGTCAAACAGAGCTGTTCCTACTCACTACGTAAGCAAGCTGAGCACGGGGCAGACCCACAGCAAATGGAGTGGCCAAATGGGTGAAAAGATGACTCCTTTGTCCACAAGGAAAGGGATTTTAAGAGATAGAAAGAATTGGGAAATCAGCTGACAAAGGCAAAGGCTGAAGGGAAGATTCTCTTTAAGGGAAAGCTTGAGAAAGCAGGATCCCTCAGCATCTGCACCACTGCCTTCCTCCCACATGTTCCCTGCCAAAATGTGGAGGCCAGCACCCCAGAGGAGCATATGGGAAGGAGACAACCGGAGATGGCCTCTGCAGCAACAGACCAACAGGCAGCAGGAAACCAGAAAAACAGAAAACTAAAACCAGCACCTGTTTAAAACTCATCATCTGGAAAAATGCAGGCACTCACTCAGAGGCAAGCAAATGGAAAACACATCTACATCTCCTGAGGCAAGCCACTGAGGTATAAAATTCAAGATGCTCCATTAACTGACCCACAGCCATGAATAACTGTGGGAGACATATTGCCAAAGCTCTTCTCTCCTCTGATATTTATAGGCACTCAGTCACATTTCACTTCCAGCTAATACAGGCAATAAAGAACCACGTTCTACAGTAGTGAATGCCTCACACCCCCGCGTGCCAGGAGGATTGTTCTGGTGATAAACGTCACACGTTTCGGGATGAGGAAGTGAAGGCTGACTTATCTGACTGAAAATGAGGGGGGTGAGTGGGTGACAGTGTGACATGTGCTCCCAGCTTTATGTCAGCTAATTAGAGATTGCCAGACAGGCAGCTCTGTCCACAACATCTCCTTTTATTAATGCCAGTGATTGCACAGGCCTCTCTAGCTCATCTGTATATTTCTGATTTGCTCCTGCTTTGCTGCTCCTGTGCCCACCCCAGCTACTGGGTGTCATTTCAGCGTGCCACAGAGGAACTTGTACCTCAACAGCAGACACTTCCATTCCACGAGATGCCATGAGAATATTTAGTACCAAGTATACTACTGCAACACCTCTCAGTGTTAACTTTCAGGTAGGGAAGGGAAAGGCTTGAATCAGGATTCTTTTTTACCAACCCAAACCAGATCACTCTTTTCTAAACACAGAATTAAATAAATTTGACTTTCCATTTTAATGGGAAAAATTTAAAAAATTAAAAATGAAGTGACAAAAGACTCTCACAAGGCTGCTCTATAGCTTCCAAAGCATGATATGAACAATCTGTTTACTCAAAATTGGAGCCCCAATGCCTGTTGCTAGCTCCAGGAAAACTTACTGGTTACAAACATCAAAGGATTGCTTCTGCTACTTGCAACAGCTCTTCCTGACTTCTACTACAAATTAAACTTTTCTTTTAAAGGCTGAAAAGAGAGGAAAACATCCCACCCTAAACCTACTAGTGAAGCTACCTGCCATAGTAAATTAACAACTTTTCTTTCTTTACTTAAATAATAAAATGGAAAAACTTCTTAAAAATTTGAAGATTTTTTTAAAAATCCATTTAAATCACATCTAAGGACAATGAGATCACTGGGAAAAACAATTACATAGAAACAAGATTAATAGGGCAAGAAGTAGATAATAATTAGGCAAGCCAATTTGATTAGACTCATGAGGGTTCATAGTGCTTATTTTAATTTATGAAATGAAGGAATATTCTGGGACAATATGCTACATAGATTTTGGAAGAATGCCTATTATCTTTTTTCATAGCCTATTTTTCAGAGGTAGAGGAAAAAAAACAGATTTTTATCTCTGTGTGAAGAGGCCTCTTTTCCTTCACTTCACTGCCACAAAAGCAGCTTCAAATTCAGCAGTCTTAAAAACAGCCCACTCAAATAAATAAATAAATACACAGCTGTTAGATATGCTACCAAGGTCACAAAAAGAGAGAGGTTTCAGGATGGATTTTTAAAAAAGAGAGAACAGTATGAAAAAACAGCTTATAGCAGTGTGTTAAAAATCTTCTAAAGAAAAGACAGAGTTTGTTTATGAGGTAGAATGACACCTTCCTTTCTCCAGCAAGATAAATAGCAAGGAGCTGATCTTTTACAGCACAAATCTCCCTGTGGTGCAGGATGTGCCAGCTGTGAGCTCTGCCACGGGGCGGGCAGTCTGCGCATGAAGGTTTCACAGGAACATGGACATTTGACTGGAAATGCATGGACACTTCCAGACAAAGTTTTAGGTTATTCCCAGAGGTCCACCACCTCAGGAGGGTTTTGTTTCAAACCTGCTTGCAACAAGAAACAAGGTAATAACTGGAACACTTACCGAAGGAGGAGGTGGGGTCTGGACTGTGTAGGGTGGAGGTGGCGTGTCTGTTATTTCTGGGTCGTCATGCTCACTTTCACTGTAGCATTCTGAGGGTAGACATGGAAAATGAGCAAAAATAAAGAGTTAGACCAACATATTAATCTTTGCAGCACTGTGGCAACCAAAGATCACCAAGTAGGGTGTTCTGGATTTAGGACTACACTTTAACAAGTCAGTCTCCTAATCTGCTTGTAGTAATGCTGGAGAGCTGTTGCAAGTAGCAGAGGCAATCCCTTAATTCTGTAACCAGTAAGTTTTCCTGGAGCTAGCAACAGGCACTGGGGCTTTGGCTGCAATTTTGGAATAAAAAGATTGTTCATATAATGCTTTGGAAACTATAGAGCAGCCTTGTGGGAGTCTTGTGTCACACATGGTGTCTCATATAGACACACCATACAGCATGGCAGTACATATGAAGAAGTAATACCAAAAGTAAACACAGTACTCTAGGAGTACTCTAGGAATACCCTACTTGTCTTTTTCTATATTTTTTTTTTTTTTGTAACAAACTCGTAGGAGTTTGAACTCATGGACATGTGGCAGAGGCAGTCATCCTGTTATTTCTTTCAACAATCTGTGCAGCAGGTGAAAACATTTTCCACAAATTTGTTTAAAGGTGGATTGAAGAAGTGATAATCATTGATAAAATGATAAAAGACACAGAATAAGGGAGGCAGAATGTTGCTGGTTCTTATCCCCAGGACCTGGCAATAGTAAACATTGGACAAGATCCCCACTGAGCTGGGGGCATGGGAGTTTTCAAAGACAAAGACAAAGTCAGAGCCTGATGAGGACAACTTGAGTGCCAGACAAGAGGCTGCCCCTGTGGTGTCCATGGGATCCAGGGCTGCCCTTTGCTGGCCACAAGCACTCAGCAGCCTGTGCTGTCCAAGAGCTTCTGTCCAGCTCTGCCCCAAAGAGCAGGGTTGCTTATGTCCAGCTCTGATTCCTCATCAGAGCTCGACTTCAGGAGCTCACACCACTAGAAAGCAGTTTGTTAGCATGGTCTCTGGACAGTCACCTGAAATTATTTCATCTAAAATTAACTCATTTAATAACCACATGCTTTATTTTTCTGCATGTGATTGCGGGGGGAGGGTGGGTGTTAACAAGCACAGAGTGAGGGGAATAAAGTTATAAGAGAGAAGAATTTTGTGCATGAGAGAGAATTTTCTAACATGTTAACAAAGAAAAACTTAAAGGAGTTCATTATTTTTTCTCCCTGTACTCTTTGCAGAATTGTAGGGTTTTGAATAGCATAGATGCTGTTCTGTTTACTGGAAATATATGCTGGCACATCTAAGCTTAAAGAACTGAAACTGGCTGCAATAAGGCCTATACTGAATTCTAAGACTCTACTAATGCCTTTTTGAGTAACTCAGTAACAAGCTATGCTTTCTACAGCTCCCATTTTAGGCACACAGAAGAACTGAAAAAGAGTCAACAGCTGTTTCTGATACTCTTACAGAGTGTCAGAAACAGGGGGCCTGTGTTAAAATGCACAGAAAGTATCTGAATACATAAGAAATGCCATAAAAAGAGAAAATATTCTGAAGAATTGTGTGACACAGAGAAGAGGAACTGGTCAGCAGGAACAGAAGTGACTGTGGGTAGTGACAGTGTTTTTATGAAACATAGCAATGTTTCTGTAAGGATGTGTCCACCCAGGCACCACTGGGTGCTGCACCCACACTGAAGGCAGTGGCTGGAGCACCTGTGACAAAACATGCATGAAAAGAAAGGAGGTGTTTGACACTGGAATCAGAAGGCCTTTTCCTGAGGGGAAAACAGGTGGCTATCCTTAAAAGCTGAAGAAATATTGGCTATATTATGCTATTGCAAAGTTATTAGATAACCTGTTGCAGAGGTTATTGAGTGGATTTTTTTTTTATCTTTTGGACATTTTTTTAAAATATTAAAATTAGTGGAATAACTCCTTTTTTATTGCTTCATAATTCTTGATTCAACCAATACAACCAGTATCATGTTTTATTGAGGTTTAAAAAAATTGGTTTGTTGTAAAAAATTTTGGCCATTTCCACTTTCCATTGAACTCTTCCCTTCATGAAAAGATGGACAATATATTTGCAGACTTCATCCCTGAGTACAAGTATCTTGCAGTTCTTGCTATACAACCTAATATTCAATACAGCCCTTTATCCTAAAATGTTTTGATAAAGGTGGCTTCAAACAGGATACAGGCAGGAAGAATTAGATGGTGTGGAAGTTAACAAGTTTCCTGACAAGAAACAAATGTGACCTAAAAACAAAGAAACTGATGAGATTTGCTGAATTCTCCAGAAATCAGCAGCATCAGTGTTTACCAATCCCAAAGCTGCTTTTAATGGTAGACCATAATTGGAGCCAGATCAAATTCTTCAATAATGTAATGACATGTCTCAAGCCTGGACATAAACCACAATCTTGAATTTTGTGGTAAAGCAGAAGGGATGCAGAGAGGAACTTCATTGCTTAGACAAAATAGGCTGCATCACCTCAGTTTCATGCAACTGCAAATACCAGCAGCTTCTTCTTCATAATGACAGCTCCTTCACAAGCTCAGCAATTCCAAAAAGAGCGCTGGGTACCAATACTCTAAAAATGGAGACTTAAAAGCCCGGATATTCCTCACATATTCCTCAGGTTACAGTCCATTCCTGGTTTGGTAACATAATATTACCCAGAGCACTTCTCATTCTAAACCAGCCCCTCTGCCCAGATTTGTGATTTGAGTGCTGGTATCCTCCCACCAAAGAGTTATAGTAGGTCGGTGTACAAATTAGGACAATAAATAAATTGTTTAGGAGTTTTAAAGTTTTTCATTCTGTAATGAACTTCGGCTTGGCTCCAAAACAAATTGTAAGCTCCAGAATAGCAGTACCATCCCCTCAACCCCCAACACTGCAATTGTTGAAACCCCCCAGACTGGAGGAGACACAGTAGGGACGGGTCTGCAGAGCACAAGTTATCCCTGGGCCTGCAGCTGCCACGCTGCAGCACAACTCCTGTGATATAACTCACCAGCTCAAAACCCAGAGCAGCACAGCTGTTCCTCTTCACGCTTGGTAGGCTTAGCAAGCCAGCAAACTGCCAGAAAGTAGTTACACACCTCTCCCAAGATCACCTAGTGTCTCTCACTCACGCTGTTTCTCACCATTTTTTCTTTTCCTGTGGTTACTCTGTGTCATGACAATGTGGTTTCTCTGAGCTCAGGCAGTAGGCAGACCCAAGATGGCAGTTCAAAAGAAAGAAAATAGCTGGCAAAAATCAAAAATTTGGCCAAGCAAAAACTGTGAAGAACACAAGGTAGTTACACACTGAAACCAGTTAGGAGCATACCTTCCTCATTCTTCCTGTTTGGTGCCTGAGGGTCTACGGCCATTCCCAGCTTACTTAGCCACCTGTGTGTGAAACAGAGGGAACACAAGTCAGGGACACTCACATGCTCTTCAGACTGAGTTTTGCTCCTTTCAGTTGTTTTCTACATCACCACATCTGTTTTCATTAGCCTGACAGCTAAATGTCAAAGTTTCTATTTCTTAGATAATCTTCTAGAAAGGCACCAGTTACCTCTGTTTTAATATTCCCTGTAGTGAACATGATTAGCTGCCTGGGACATTTTTCCTTGATACTGAAAAAAAGTCATCATACTGATGACCCAGGAGTCGCATTTGTGTAAGCTAAAGAAAAAGTCTTTGTGCTGTAACTCCATGTCAGAGAATTAGTCCAGCTGTTGAGGTGTCATCTTTCACCTGAGATGAAGAAACAGGAATGGGAGCCTCAGAAGATGATGTCAGCTGGCCTGGCCAAAATTATCGCAGCACAGTCTGCACCACTTGAAACCAAACTTTTTGATCATAACATATCACATTTTTCAACTTGCTATGTACTTTTGGTTTTAGTAAGTCTCACTTCCTGTGTTGGTTTATGCTATAATTGGGTGTTTTTCACTTATCTTCCTAGGTGGCTGCATTCTTCCGCTGCTAGAAACATTCCCTAGTCATACTTTTTGTACATTATGTTTGCCTGTAGGTGATTCAGATCTATCTGCATTTTAAGTAACTAACAACTGAAAAGGCTTAAGCTTTTAAGATTAAAATTCAAGATGTATATAAAGAAAGTATGAAGGGCAGGAATTCCTTACTGGGAAAACACCTTTTTTTTATTTTGGTTCTACTAAAGCAACAGGGAATTTGCTAGTAAGATCAGCATCAAAGTAACTGCACTTTTAGATTACAGTATGAGCAATGGAGCCACAAACAAATCAGAAAAACAAAGCTTCATTTCTATAAGAGTGGTCCATTGATTCTTTTTGGATAGCTAATCCTAACAGAATGATTTTTTAAATGAAAATCAACCTTAACAAGGAAAAGAATTGCTAAAAAAAATTCTAGGGCTTCATTAATGATGAGGGCAGACAAGTCACTAATAACTATGTACAACTGGCCAGCTAAATGCATGCAGCTAGTCAGCATGGCTTCACTTTTCATGTGTGTATGACAATAAAAAATGCATGATAAATTAGTGAAACAAATGACTTTTTTAATCAATCCACTGTTGATTTAATAGAGATATATGTACAGGTATATGCACATGTCGATATATGCGTGAAGAGTTACAAAAGGTCACGATCCATCAAGCATTTCTGCACACCAGGAACTCGACACACACAAATGCTCCAGTGAGTTCAGTGGAACCATTCACACGTGCATTTGCAGGAGTGGAGCCAAGGGAACAGATGTCTTTTAGTCTGTTTCGACATATGCGTGAGTATGCGTGTACTTTATGTATTAAATGCATGTATTTTGTACTTTGCCAAGGAAAACATCATCAGCTGCAGCAGTGGGGGGTTAGTACAGCATAGTGCAGGCTGCTCTAACACTAGGCTACCTATCTTTAAGCCAAAATGAAATTTAATCAAGAAGTGGAATTTGAACAAAATCATTCCAGGGGCATAAGAGCTAAGACACCTGCTTAGATTTCAATCACTGACTCACAAGAGACTAAGCATTTTTCATATGAGAATTTCCAGCTGGGCTCCAAACTGGCTGTTAGCACTTACTAATATCCTCCATTAGCTCTAATTTTCCTTCTCCAGACATCCTTCCATCTCTTCTCTCTTAACTAGGGTTACCCTCTCTACTGAAATATTCCTGTCCAGCTGTCCCTCATTCTCAGTCATCCTCATCCAATCTGCCTCAGGATCTTGTCACTCCATTCAGGAACTCTGGTGGGAAGTGCAGGAACAACAAAATGCATGGTTATCTCCCCACCAGAATGCTCTATGCTGCTCCAACTTGCAAAGGGCAACAGATTCTTTTAATCTATATTTACTTGTAGGCATCTGTAGAGTACAGATTTATTAATACATATCTAGGGACACACACTACTGTAATATTATACATTTCTGTACCTATAGATCTTTCAGAAGGTTACACACATTCTCTCAACCTCTCGCTTTTTCTATTGTGGCAAATATGTATGAGGTCTCTCATTTATAGAGGGAATGAGTAGTCATTGCCCTGTGAAAAATCACACAAAGGTCACCAGTAGAGCCATGATGAAAATCCTGACCCAACTATTGTAGGAGCTCTCTTCCCATTTAAATTGTACTTCTTTGTATCCAGTATTTGGCTATTTAATGCAATGGCACAGAGAACAGACTGCAATCTGAAGTAAAAAAGGCAAAGATATGAGATATATCTAAACTGGCCAAATGCGGATTAATAGAAAATATCTTTCTGATAGCTCAGTGGTTTTCAAAATGGCAGTATTCATATCCATTTTTACTTCTTCCATTGTGAACTATTTGGTTGTTAATCTTCTAGACCATTTGTGGAAAGAAAATGTCTGACCTGCCATGAGGATCATTCAACTACAGCACAGTTTGATGCTGAAGTTAATGCTAATTTACATAAAGGAAACAGACCTCTCTATCCCTCTAACCCTCCTTGTTAGCTGATACGATACTCTGAAATCAGAAACTGTTATATTCTAGTCCCAGATCACTTCTGGGACTTTTCCCTCTCTTTCTTTTCTCCCCTCACTTCTTCCCAGGTGCTGTACTTGCTATCAAATCTTAGCCCCACTCTAACAGAAAGGGATTTATACCAGCAAATGCTGGGAAGATTAGCACCAAAATTGGGCTAATTTCAATCATAATTAGTGAACAAAGAGCAATAGTTTTCTTCCATTTAGTGACCAGAAAAATTAGACTCAGTAATTCCCCAAATAACTTTGTCAACGACTGCTTGACAGTGAAAGAATGAACTTTCAAAGGGTGTTCTCAGGCATGAGACAGGATGAAACACGACCAGTCGCTCCTACTTACGTGTTCATTTCCAGAACATTTTCTGCCGCAAAATAAAATGTCTTGATCTGTGGGTGGCTGATCTTAATAGCACTTTAGGAAAGGAAAAAGATAAGAGATATGAAGAAAAATAGTTTCCATAAGAAAGAAAAAATAACAGCTGAATGAATTATTTAAAATATTTATTCACTCCACTATATTAATCCAGATTAGTTTGTCCATCAATACAGCTCTTTCTTTAAAACTCTAGTCTATTTTTAGCTCATTTCCTAGGCCACACACTATTCAGAGAATATAAATTACAGGAACTGAGGGAAGGAATAAAGAATAAAACAAAGTCTTCCATTATTTCATTACATAACTTTGCTACCTTCTCATACCTCAAATACTATGTGCAATTTTGTTTCCTCCAGCTCTGAGATGCAAAGCAAACTTGAAAAATGTTGGAAGAAAACACCAGTAGTGACCCAAGACATGGAACAGCTTCCGTGTGCTGTGATCAATCAGGCTAAGACCCCAAAGCATGGAAAACTGATGGCTGAGGGAAGGGACATGTGACACAGTAAAATCACAAGCAGCACACATTTGGTGAACAGTGACTAGCTCTTCTGACTTCTCCATCAGAAGAACGAAGATTTTCTCTTGAGGGACACAATTAAAACCATGCTGCACTTTATAACTTTAAACAACAGCAACACCCCTCCCAACGTTTGAAGTGTACTCAGAAGCAGCTGGAAGTCAGTTCTGCCTATGGAGTTTGGAGAGAATACTTTTAAATGCACCCTGCTAAAGAAAGTATTAATTCCCTGCACAACCAAAGGCCTCAAGTACAGTCCAAGCTCAGTTGCACCACAGCAGCCTAAAGAATAGTCCAGGCTTGGAGGGATGCAGCATTACTTGCACCACTGCTGACCTCCTCAACTAAGAGGGCAATCTGAGAATTACAGTCTACTCATAAACAGCAAATGAAAAAAAAAAAAAACAGGAAAAGAAAAAGAAAGCATTTGGCACACTCATCTGTTCTTTTTTATTTGTGGTTTTAGCAAAGCACATCTGGTAGAAATTTTTCAAAAAATATTTTTGCAATATGGTTTTCTCTCAGTAGCTCAATTAATATCTCATTATTTATACAACAAAAAAGAACTCCCCACAGTTTCACTGTCAAAGACTACTGAGGCTCATTCCTTGCAATGTTGAAAAAATCATGCAAAACTGGGAACAAGAGATAAACTTACTGCTTTTTTTTGCATTCAATTGCTCGATCCACACTGAAGTCTGGAAGTCTTATAAATCCTTCTGCTTTTTCAGCCTTCCATAAAAGAAAAAAGAAATTAAATATCACCACATCAACCAACTGGTAAACTAGTAGACTCCAATGCTGAAT
Source organism: Agelaius phoeniceus (assembly GCF_051311805.1). Taxonomy (NCBI): domain Eukaryota; kingdom Metazoa; phylum Chordata; class Aves; order Passeriformes; family Icteridae; genus Agelaius; species Agelaius phoeniceus. Next base: position 60,826,687 of record NC_135267.1, read on the forward strand.
AATATTTAACATGCAAGTGCTTGTTTTTGACAGCTTTTTATACTGTGAAAATATATGCTCATCACCATGGGGACAGATTAACGCCTGATGGAATATTTCTATACCAGCTATATTTGTGCAAATCCGGGGTGCAAGTGCACTCCTGTTGGTGCAAGTGGCAGAGTGTAAGCATCGATTTTGTTGACTAGTAAAGAGGTACACGGGTTATATCATCTGTTCAGGTCTGGATGGCACCTACAGTCTCAAAGGTGGGTTTGTGCCATGTACACACAGCATGTGTGTGTCTTACACAAACATGTAACAGCAGCACATAAAATGACCTATGTATAGTTAAAAAATACAGCTCAGAAGTGCCCCAAGATTATTCTAAGTAGAAATGGAGGAGGGTGTCCCCTGTGTAATTGCAGCATGAACCATTTTGCAGGGTCACCTGTACGCAAGCAAGGCAGAGGCAATGCAGGCTGCTCCCATCCCATGCAGCTGAGTTCTGTGGTCAAACACTGCAGACCTGCCTCAGAGGGCTTTGGTCACCCAGCTATCACTACCCCCTGAAATTTGCAGGCATGGTGCAAGAGGTAGCAATACCCAGCCAGACATTTACATTTACATTTTCAGTACCCTGTTTATATCCAGTCAGCCCTTTCTGCATGCCAGGAGCTTAACTGAGCATTGACGTCTCTGCTCTCAGTCAGCAGGACTCTGAGTCAGAGCTGAGAACTAAAGTGACAAGCCTCAAATCCCTGTTTGTGCTGCCTGAAACTGAAGCATCTCAGGCAGAAACATCTTCCTTACTACATCCATCTATATACACCTAGTCATCTGCAATGAGGTTAGAAGTCCTCCTAAGATGAGATGAATATATAATGTCAACAAAAGTCTGTAGGACATAATGTCAGGAAAAAACGTACTTTCCAAAACACAGAGTGCTCATTCCTGAATTACATTTTTGCTGCTCACAGCCATTGCTAGTAGACACATTAAAATTCTGAAAATGTACACTGAGTTAAAGCAGATAAAATACACACAACAATTACAAAGACAGAGGATAAATGAAGATGACTGACAGTATCTCAAGTCTCATTATGCATGAATATGATCAGACTATAAAAGATGCTCATCAAGACAAGTCTTTGAGCTTTAATGCTTGGAAGTATGAATCTCCAAGAACTGAAATATTAATACAGAATGGTTACTTCAGTGGGTGGCTTCCCCTCACATCTGCATATCTGTTCTTTGGTATACAATAAATTATGGCCTAACCATCATTCCTGTCATTTACATGTATTAAACATTCATGTGAGAAGTTTGTATTTCATATCACCACCAATAAATGATTTTGCTGTTTCAAGACACAGACACAGCACCACTGGAAGGGGTTTTTCTTATTTTTCTGTCAGTACAGGAGAAAAAAAGATTTTTTTTACGTCTGGGCTGGAAAATTTTCATTTTGTAATATTTGTATGGAAAAGTGCTTATTTGCTACTTGGGCTTTTAACACTTTCTGATTGTATTTTTATCTGTATAACTTGCTTAGTGACTAGCTTGGGGAGTTTTTGTTTCCATTCCACAGGCTGGAATTTCATGAGCTTAAAGTCATTGAGATAAAATGACAACTAACTAAACCTAGCATTACCAAATCCATAGTATATTAAATATATAGGGATGAGCAAATAAATACTGGTGAGAAATGAAGGAGCACTATTCTTGGGCTGGACTGTACTAAAAGTAGAGACTGTATTATCCAGCATTTCTGTTCCAAAAAGAGGATCATTTACTGGATCTGGAACACCAAAATTCCTGTTTAGTTCCCAAAACCAATTTAAAAATACCATGAACCAAACTCAAAAAAGCTGTCCATGAGATACAACAATCACTATTCTACACACTGCTGGATGAGAAATGCATACAATGCCAGTTGCTTCTCTGTAGTAGGAATCCATACTCCCAGTAAAAAGGAAAAAAAGAAAGGAAAAAGAAAAATAAGTCACTAAAAATCTTAAAGGTGTTATTTCAGTCAGCAGATAGAATTCTAAATAAATCCTAGGAATAGAACATCTGGAAGTCATATTTTCAGTCATTCTTAGGATAAAAATGACATTTTAAAACATTTAAAGCATACAGAAATCCTAAGTGCTTTCTTTCTTCCAAAACGTTATCCCTAACATGACTTTAGCATGCTATTATTTAACTCACACGGTTCATTCAAGATTCCTTCAGATTTTGATGTGAAGCTGTAAAATAGCCCTAAAAAACTCAGATACAAAGAATCTTAACCTATTCTCTACTTAATCAGTATGTTTAAAAGAATAAGCTGTCATCTCTTTCAGGTTTTATCGAGGTTAGACTAACATAAATCTCTGCTTTTGCTATTCCAAGTTGTAGAAAAATAATTTCATTAGTAATAACAGTCTCTGCAAAATCTTGTGGCAAAAAATAAAGTAGCCATTTTTTCACAGGAAAAGCTTTGCACTCAAAAAAACCCCAGAAATTATTTATGAAACACAATGCATGAATCCAATGAAAGAGGCTAATGTCCTTTTGAGCTTGCCTCAATATGTTACTTAAATGTGGCTTTAGGAGATTAAGTAAGTCATTTAAAGGGAGTGTAATGTTGCAGCAAGATTTTAAAACATAGTGCTAGAAAATTAAATATCTTGTTATTGTGGAAGAGCTCCAATCTGCAAATCAGGGTAGTCCTCATGGCTTCATCAGTGTTTCAGCACTGCCCCCAGAAGACACTATGGATGTTGGAGGAGCAGTTCAGCATTTTAGTCTTTTTTTCTCTCTACCAAGTACACCAATGAGGCATCCTATAGAACTGTGAATAATTTGTCTAAGATATTAGGCCACAGGTCCCCAAGCCTCTCAGCTCAATCAGCTGACATCAATGACTTTTTCTCATCCACATAAGCAGCTATTAAAACTCAAAGGTAAAAGATTTTTCTTTTAAAAGGCCATAGTTATACAGCTTCCAGCAAAGCTGTTGGAGTGAGTACCAATTCAGATGCAGTGAATAAGGAAAAAAAAAGTACAAAGATAAATAGTGACAGTAGATCACAGCCTGCATCTCTCTAATTTTATATTTATATTTCTTTTCAGCTGTATCCCCATGACAACCACCATTAAGACATTCCACAAAAATCTATTTCAACTCTATTTGGAAAACCAGTCAAGTTACCCTAAAGACCCACCAGACAGAGGCATTTAGTTCTTTGTCCCATTCCAGCCAACACTATCCAACACAGTTGAAACAAGCCCAGAGAGCCAGGAGCCTGGGATTCCATGTGACAATCCTCCCCCACCACCCCTCTTCCTACGTAGGAGTACTGATTCCCTCTGGGGTTTCAGTATGAGAATTGAAGCAGCTAAAGGGTCAGGCAGGATCACAAACTGTACTACTTAAACACTTGTCTTCAAGGCAGCTGCCTACAGAGAGCAGTACTAAAAAAAAAAAAATACATAAACGAACACTAATGAAGAGCGGTTGTCCAAGGAGTTTGATGTTCTTGAATGCACCCAGAAATTCTGACTGCCCAGATATATTTTCTGACATGTCCTGTGTTTTCATTGCAAAACCAGCCCTTCCGTGCTTCCTCCTAGTCCAAGCAGCTTCCCCTCCCCAGACTGGGAGTGCTTCCGTGCTGCAAAGAGAAGTTTACTTGTCTCACATTTTATAGAAAGAAGAAGGTTGTCTGGGAAGAGGTTCCAGGGCAGCCTACCAAAGCCTGCTGAGACCACTGGGCCCTGACCTCAGCTAGCTCATTGAAAATTTATTCAGATTTGCTTGTGTTCTCTGGCTTTCTTTCAGTGAAGGAGAAGCTTGACTCTTAGGGTGTCTGATCTGCTATTGATCATGCTTTTTTTTTTTTTTTCTCTTTTGAGCTGTGGCATTCACAAAATATTTTACATTAAATTGAAGGAAATATCAGCTGAAAATTGTCACAACAATTGTCCTATGTAATGTATCCAAATCTGCCTCTCATGAGGGACCCAGAACCAGAGTGGCTTGAAGAAAAATTAAGCTAGAGTGACAGATATATCCAGAGCTTCAGAGGCACATGAAGACAAACTTGACCAAGAAGATGATATGCAGATGAGGTTATCTCCCCAAATCCAGGATTATGCACGTTCCCATACAAATTCCACCCACTCTCAATTTTCTCCATCTCCATTAGAAAAAAGGTCCAGCACCCTGTTGCTATGCTACAGTTGCCAGTGTCTGCTTTTCACACAACCACAAACAAACCAAGCTCCTTTCTCAGCAAAGCCAAGCTGGTCAAGCAGAGCTACAGGCAACCAGTGTGCCCCAGTCCCTTTGACATCAGCCCCACTCTTTCATCACCACTTTTGACATCAGCCCCTGTAAAAGGGCCCATCACAGGAAGCCTCAGGCACGTGAGGAGCAGGACTCCTGTTTCAACAGAACTTGAGACTGTCACATTGTACAGCCCCTTGGGACCAAGGATTAACTTTACTGAAGACAGTGGAAGTGCAGGCAGTCCTAATGCCAGAGACTTGTCAAGCAAGCAAGCGCATGTGTCACTGCTATTTCTCTTTCAACAACCTAGAAGCAAGAATATCTGGCTCTACGTGATCCCACATACAACTCTGAGCATGCCTCTGGTTTCAAGAGTTTAAGTGAGCAGGCCTTAGCAAAGAAGACCTCTCCTCCTTTCCAAACCCCCCCAAAGTTACTGACATTCTGCAAATACTGGTTGAACCTACAGTTACATAGGGGCTGCACTTTAAGCTGCCCAAAGAAACCTTGAATTTTTACCATAAAATAGTGTGTGAGAGTTGGCAGAAGTTGAAAGCAAAGAGGTGCTACTGGCTAGCATGCTTAAAGCACAGCTGTGATAGGTGAGAACTCAGGGTTGACACAAGACAACAGTATTTTGAAGCCACATTAGCTCTTCAGAGGAAATGAAATAAACTGGAATGAGGCTGACTCCTATTTTTCAGCCTTGTTCTTTTGGGGGCAGTCAGTGACAGTCAGGAAATAGGCATGGACTAAAAGGCTAAGTGCTGTCTAGGAGCACAGGAACCAGCATGATCATGGTTTTTCTGGATCTCAGGAGTGGAATTTAAGCAGGCCAGAACAACTGAAGGAAGTGGAGGAATTTGCACCTCTCCCCCATCACTCTTCTCTTCCCAGAGGCAATTTTTTCCTAGTCTTGCCTTTTTTATTTCCTCTCATCTTGATTACTCCTTAGAATTATTCCTTTCAGATATTTTCTGTGTCTAAAAGGTCATGTCAGCCAGCAGGCTCACCTTTCTTAAAACTTAAAGCTTGGCCAGAAGTACAACTGCAAACAGATTTATAAAAGCCAATAAGGTTTTGCAAGGTATTAATGCTGCTTATTGGTATTACTGCCTCCCCATGTCTTTCAAGTAGAGATATTGTAAGCATAAGGAAAAAAGTGCCTTTTCAAAACTTTTTTCCCCAATATTTCTATTTATTTTCTTTCTATTATGCACTTATTTGACATAGTCTTGAAAGGAATCCATATCAGACATATCCATATGAATCCAAAGGAATCCATATCAGACCACATCATAAAAAACAACAGCCCAAGACTAGCAGAGTTGCTTTCCTTTACCCGAAGAAGAAATAGTTAATATCATCTTGAAGTACCAGTCAAAGTTTTTATTTGGATTTAAAAAAAGCAAACAGAAAAAATATCTCACACACACACAAGCAAAAAAACACCCCACAAAAAATACTAGCACTATACTCTGAAGGGAGAATGTGAATTAGTCTAACCAAGTAAAGCTTTGTTTAGGGTTTGAGGAGTTTTTTAAATGGCTTAAACTATTGTATTTTTTTCCCTGAAACAGCTAGCAAAAATTTTGATGGGGATTGCTGCAGTGTAAATAAACAAGTGAAAATCATTCAGATTGCCTTTGATATTTTTTAAAACGCTCTAAGAATTAATAAGGCGTCCTTTAATCTTTCATTCTTTGCTGTGCCTGTGACATGCTGATTTCCAGGGCAGCTGTGTTGCATTTAAGGAACCTCATGCCCATCCACAATTCAACACTGAAACTGCTGAGTTTCAAACTATGTTTTTGCTGGCATACCCTAATGCTCTTCAGACCCTAATTCTTAGATCTGTCACCCCATCATTTGAATGTGATAAGAGTTTTTTAAAGGTAGCAGTGCCAGACAGCAAAGTGAAGGGAATAACTGTATCTGAATCTTCCTAGGATGGGCAAAACACCCTCTCTGCCCAATCAAACAAGCCCAGAGTAAAGCCAGCTGCCCTCTACTATTTGAAAAGAGAAAAAAAAAAGAAAAAAGAAAAAGGAGGCCAAATAAATTTAAATAGGAAGAAAAATAGAAGAAAAAAGAAAATCAAACTAAGAAGACAAATGGAATAATCTCAGTGTGGAAGGGGATGGAAAGAGAGATAGGAGAGACATTTCTGAAAATTAAATTAATAGGAAGTGAAGAAGCATTCCTGTTTTGAGTTTTTTTGCAATTTGTCTATACCCAGGAAAAGATTTCTCAAATTCAAATGCCACCAGATCCCTCAAAGAAGAGCTCTTTACATGGCAAAACAGACAGCAAGTTAACATTTCACAAGTACCTGCTGAACTAGAAAACACATAGTTTTCTGCATATTTCAAATTCATATGGACACTTCCCAGATCACAAGAAGTGCCAGGGCTGAGAAATAAACCCAGTTATTTGTACTCCTCCAGGGTGCACCTAAATTGTGACCCCAGGTTCCCTTCTGTCAGTCCCAGCAGATGCAGTTTGTCTGGCAGCCGGAGCTGCCTGTACACTGTACTCACCAGCTGACTGCTGTACCAATACAGCGATGACTCCTTTAGCACACACCAGAACTTTTTCCATTTGTTGCCAATGAAAGCTCCTTTTTCCTTCTTTTTGTAGAGCCATCCTTGGCAATCGGCTTGCCCCAGCTCTTTGCACGATATCCTCCGTCGGCTCATTATAAAGAACCCTGTACCATTAAAAATACAGTGTTGTGCTTGTTTAAAACTGCATTACCAGGAAAGATGTTGCTGCTAATTAAGGATATCATCCTTACTTAGGAACCTCAGCAAGTCATCCAAGCATGTCTTAAAATATACTTAGAAGTAATTCAGTTTTATAATGGCTGTGACAGTAACACACACTCATTTGAAAGGCTTGCTGATGTTCAGAAATTAAACAGTAAGCTATAGATAATGCAGATACTAATTAATGCTAAGATAACCATACACGAGTTTTTGTAAATTAAAAATACAGCCTTTGATCCTTTTAAGAGAAGCATGCATATATTTTCTCTCACACAGCTGCACTGAAAATGATACATCTATTTAAGTCAGCTAGAGAAAACTATTATGCCAAATACATGAAAACCACTAGTGTGTACGTCTGTGCAGGCAGCTGATTCTACCTCACTGATTTCCAGCTTTGATTCAATTAACCTACCACAAGGATTTAGTCCAAAGGAACAGCCCGTTGTCATTTTTCTCAGAATCGGTGTAAGAATCAGTGGAGTTAAAAAGCAGCTTTTCACCAGATGAGTAGCAGTACAAAATCCTCACCCTCCCAAGAATAAGACATACCAAGAAAATAACAAAAGAGGAATCCAGGAGAGAAAAGAAAAAATAATCTCTCATTACCTTGACTTTTCTTTTTTGCCTTCTGACGCAAAGGAACCTGTAAGAAATGCAGGAAGGAAAGAAAAGAGGAAATTTCAGATTGTGTTGCAACATTTGTGTAGAAAGGGGAGGGGGGAGCTAGAAAAGGACGTGGTGGTGATGCTGGTGGTATATGCAGGATGGAAACACATAACCCACTCGCTGCTGAAGGGACGTTAGCAGCTGAAGCAAAAAACGTGTTAATTAAAATTGATGTATATCTAGTTGAGCAAGAGCAAACACAACCCTATTACACGTGTCTATCTACTCCTGCTTCCTGTTTCACATCCACAGACAGCTTCTACTTTGCTGTGTTTGCCCAAATTGTATTCTGTGGTTTGTAGTTAAAAAATAGAAGTTAAAACTCCAGCATTTTAAGGCTTCATTAGGCTCCATAAGGAGGATTTACAAACATGGGGAGATTAAAATACATGCCAGATGACTGATAGTCATTTAGCTCATTCTAAGAAATACTGAAAAAGAAAAAAAAAATTGATCTTCGCCTTTGCCTCTTTTTATTTAATGCAGAACTTTTTTTTCCTTATTAAATAGTTTCATAATATTTCTTAAGGAAAAAAAATCACACAAAATGTATGGAAATTTTAGTCACTGCAAAAATAACACAATTGAATTTATTTACACATTTGCAGTCTACATATTTAATCCTGCAAAAACACATAGAAAATGAAACTAAAAGAGAAGACCACAGAACAAAAAAGGAGGTAATTGAAAATGGAAGCTATGGCTTTTAGAGTAAATTCTCCCCAGACTGGTTTTGTGATTGTGGACAAAGTACTTGACTTCTCTTTGCCTCAACCTTTCCTTCTCTAGTGTGGGAACTAAAGCATTCACTTTTTTCTATTTTTAGGAAGGGTTTGAAGCCCCCAGATGACAAATGCAGCATAAAGTGACATATGATTTAATATGCTGGCCACAATGTTGCTATGCAAAGCCGCTAGCTACCTGATGCGCTGCAGAGCTACGCTCTGAACATCCCTAATGTAGCCCCTCCGCCTTGCCAGACAGCTCCTCAGGAAAACAAAACCCCATTTCATATCCCTCTTGAAAAATTTGATGGCCCTTCTCAGAGGCAAATTAAAGATGAGTAAAGCTAGACCATCTGCAGGTTGATAGAAGAGCCCACTGTCACCAGTATTTACAAGAGCTACAACTTTGTGAAGCGGGGATCTCTGCAGAGTGTGGCACAGAGCACAGAGCTGTGCCTCGCAGTCCTGTGCTTATCCTGTTTGACATGACCTGAACAACACTCTTGTGGGAGGCTTTACCAGGCATGAATAATCCCAGACTCCTGCCTAATCACTGAGTATTCTTTTTCTTTCCTTTTTCCCTTATTGTTTTATTTTTTAATACTACCACTGCCTCTCTCTCTCAGACTATTCTCCATGACAACACACAAAGAAAAGCAATAAGAAAACACATCAGCTCTATTAGAGACTCTGCTATTTCCCCATCTTTTTCATGTCTTCATTCCAAAGAAACTTACGCCCTATGTAGGACACATGGAAATAATGTATGGCCTCAGGGAATCAATGGATCACACAAACTAATTGCTTTCCTTCAGAGCTATCCAAAATGATATTAAGGAAAGCAAGTATGGATCAGGTCTGCTGGCCCAAAAACTACGTAGTAAAGAAACACCACATCTTTGCCATGGCACTATATTGGGGTTGTTCAATCTCTAACCAATATAAAGTCATTAAAAAAAAAGAGCAATACTGAGGCAGGATGTGGCTCTCTCTACACAACTGAGGAGGAAGCAATCTTTCCACTAACCTTGTTGATGATCTAAAAAAAAATAGCATGGTCTCTTGCTCATGTGTCAGGAAAGAGTTAGTACCCACGTTATGTAAGACATCTGTTGGGCCCACTTTATATCAGACTGAAGCAAAAACTGATCACCTAATGAGAGCTTGGGCTAGCTAAAATAATTTACAAATTTATGTGTATTATTCTGTAGCAATGATGGTATCCTGCTGCAAGGTGATAGGGGTGATCAACCAACCCTCTTTTTCTTCCTATATTGTGGGAGGAGTTGGGAAATTAATGGTGGAAGGAAGAGCAGTTTCTCTACAGCCAGACCTGTATTTAGTCTGCCTGGATAAAATCAGTGGTAAATCTCTAACAAAATAACTGATGAATTATTTTCTTAAATTAAGATACATTTCTCATTGTCTTTCTAAGTATTCCTGAAAATTGAGGTAAATTTTCAACAAATTAGCACTAAGCCTGGAATTCTGCAACTTCCAATTGTGTTTTAGCACTATTCAGAAACTCAGCTTCATTCTATTAAAAAAAATGTGTTCTGCTCCACACAAGAGAAATCTTTTATCCCCAAATGCAGCAATAAAATGCAGCATGATTCACAAAATTGCCTTCTCAAATTTTGTTATCTATAAACAAATAAAAACAACCTCTTTCTCCAAAGCACAGTGTTTGGAGTCAGATAGATACACAAACAGTTTTCAGTAAAACTGTTTTCGTCTCAAACCAATAGAAAACTTTTATTTAAATGAATCTAACACAAAATTCATAAAATGTCTCACCAGCACAGTTTGGATTCAATTTTCCATGAAAATACAACACATTAGCAAGTCTCCAGTGGCAAAATTTTTTTCAAAAAGTGAATTAAAGTTTCCTTCACTGAAAACTCTTTTATAAAAAAGTCAATAATCTTTTATATCAGTGGACCTGGGTGAACATTGATTAAAAGATACTTTTAAGTTTCACTCTTCTACAGATTCTTACCAGCACAGAGCAAAGAGAAAACTGTGGAAGGCAGAGTTGTCACCAATTAAACAAGGCCTACAAGAGGAGTTTCAGATGTGAATATTCTGTAACTAGCAAACATAGCCACTGAATAATCTGAAACTAAACCAAAAGTCATGATTTTGCTTTTAACAATGCTGGATATTTTTCTATAATTTTAAATTTCCTAATGGGAAGTGATTTATTTCATTATCACGGGTCCAACTGAAAAGCTAAGAACATCAGATATATTTCTATTTCTTCTTACCAAGGGAAATCTGAGAGCAGTAGTTCTCAGAAAGCTCTGGGATAACTGCAAAACATACACTTTTGTGCAAGGCTGGTAATAGAGAGTAGGTTTAAATTATTTTGGTAGTCTTTGGTTTGGTAAGGACTGAACAGGATGGGCTAGTGATCCTGCAGAACTGCACAGACTTCAAACTTGCTATCCATTACTCCTGCACTTGGCAAACACACCACAAGTGAGTTGCAAAGGAACCTGCACAACTGTGCATAGTTCATTTCCACTTCTGTGCCAGGCAGGTTCCAGCAATGAGCAAAAACGTGTGAGAGAAGTGGCAACTGTAGCAGAGGCTTCTGTCAGTCCAGGTGTCCTTTTTTTCCACAGAATCACAGTATGATTAAGATTGAAGGAACTTCAGGAGGTCATCTAAGTCCACTCCCCACCTGCAACTGGTTTTCCAGGACTGTTTCTAGCTGGCTTTTGCATTTCACTGAGCATGGAGACACCCCAGCCTCTCTGGGCAACCTGTGACAGTGTCCAGTCATCCTCACAGTAAAAAAGGTTTCCTGATGTTCACAGGGAACCTCCTGTGTTTTGGTTTGTGTGCATCATTTCTTGTGTGCACCACTTTCAGTGGTGTCACTGGGCACCACTGAAAAGAATCACAGAAGCATTAAGGTTGAAAAAGACCTTCAAAGCCATCAAGTCCAACCATCAACTTAGCACCACCACCATGTCGGCCACTAAATCATGTCCTCTTCTTTGGATCCTCCCTTCAGGTATTTATGCACATGGGTAAGAGGCCCCCTGAGCCTGTTTTCCAACCTAAACAGACCCAGTTCACTTAATCTTTCCTCATATCTCTGATGGCACAGTCCCTTAATTATTCTTCTGGCTTTCATTGGGCCTCTTCAGTATATCATGTGTCTCTTATATTGAGGTCATTCCTGTGGTGGCCTCAGCAGCACTGAATAAATTACGACCTCCCTTGACCTGATGGCAATACTTTGTCTGATGTAGCCAAAGACACCACTCACCTTCTTTGCAGCATGGGCACATTGTTGGTTCATGATGTCCACCAAGATTCCCAAGCCATTCTCTGCAAAGCTACTTTCCAGCTCTATGGCCCTCAGCACATACTGGCTTCCCCTAGCAGTACCTTTTGTGCTCAAATGGAATAACAACAGGGCATAGAAGTCAGAGGGCTGCACAGGCTTTGGCAGTCTCTGGACAACATCCTGGATCCTGGCCCCTCCCAGGCAGCAAACATCTCTGGATGGTTGGTCAGGCCTATAGATGGGTCCTTTGTCCCTTGCAGCAGGGAGTCACACACTGCAGGGTCTCACCTCTTCTTCCTGGCAGACCTGTGTGGTTTGCAGTCAAGTGAACCACATCCTTTGCTATGGGACACATCTGGCTCCTCTTCAGTTATGAGGGCAGTCAACCTGTTCTTAGATGAGGCAGGAGCTTCCTCTTGATACAAGTCATCAGCTTCCATCCTTCCAATTCTCCAGAATTGGAGAAAGTTTTCTTACTTTGATAGAGGGCATAGACACTGCCTGCTTCTCCATTGCAGGTGGGGACTGGTGGTCTTCACATTGTTGTGTCTCAGAGAAGACTCTATCTCTCTCCCTTCCACTTTCTCTGATGCTGCACAGTTTGCACACTTGCTCTGGATCCTCCTCCACTTCCCAGCACAGCTCCTCCAAGATGGCCTGCAGGGCTGAGAGACATCACCCTCGGCCTCAGGGAGAGGCTCCTGAAACCTCCTGAAGTCTGGGACTTGGAGAGCTGCAGCCACTCCGTGTGGAAGCCTCTGTCTTAGCAGGGACAGCTGTTCCTACACCTTCTGAGGAAAGTGCCCTGTTACCACCATGTCTAAGACTGCTGCAGCCCCACAGTTTGAATGGAGGCCCCCTTATTTCACTCCTTCTTCACACCCAGCTGCACAAACTGGTGGCTCTGTTGGCTGCTCTCAGGGCAGATCCCTCCCAAGCACCAGTTATAGGACTCTTGACCCTTCCTAGTCAGAGGGAGCTGCATCAAAGGCTCCAGGAGCCCTGGGTCAGGGGTAGCCTGCAAACTCCCCAGGAATAAAAATGGGGTGAAATAGGTATACGAGGCTGTTTTAGGGGAAAGAAAAAAAAAGTCTACATGGAAAAGCAGGGGCATTGGGCCACTACTAAAAAACAGACTTCATGTCTCATTAAGTTTGACTCACAACACACGAGTCTGAGAAGGCACCAAAGGCAGCTATGATCAACAGATATATTCTACAGAGCTGTACTTTCTTTAAGCTTTCCTTGGACTGTGTGGCTAAGGAGATCCTTTGCTGAGCTCATGTATCTTAGGTTACAGTTATCTCACCCATTGAGGGGTAGGATTTGGAAGTGAGGGCACCCCTAGCATCAGGCACATGCAGTAGATTTCAGTTTATCCTTATAGCAGAACTGGGGCAACCTCTCTGCTTGGGCTAGCCCATTAGAAAGATCCTGTTAGGATATTGATGCTGTTGTGCATCTTTTATGCTGTTCATGGTCTTTGTGACTACAAGATATAATGCCAACATGTGACCTCTTCAGATGATCAATAACTCTGTCATAGCTTCAAGTATACTTACAAGAATATTGCCATCAGCTTCCATGAATGGTTTCAAAGCCCAATGGAAAAGCTGTTAAAAGAGAAAATTTTGTGTACTTAAGCTCTGTATTATATTCTCATATATAACATGTCTTGTCAGTAGAGTAAAAAAAATGCTTTCAAACATTTTGTCTTTCTAAATCTACCCTCTGACTTCTCCCAACCCCTAAAAAAAATTTTCCAAAGACAATCCTATGTTATATAAACTGATTTTACTGATTTAGAACAAGCAGTAAGTAACATTAACTCAAAAGTATCCAAGCTTATTTTTATGAAATAAACAGAACAAAGCTCATGGATTTGGCCAGAGGGTTGCTTTTTGCTTGATTGTGATAGGTTTTGGGTGGGAATGGAGGTTTTTGGGGTTTTAAGAGGAAATGCAAGAGAGAGAATAAATAAATAAAATTGGGAGTGATTTTATTTGGTTCATTTTGGTCTTTAGTCTGAAAGAAATCTATAAGACTTGGATTCCTGTTTTGGTTAAGTAATTCCCAGCATTTTCTGGGAATAAAAATTGAGTAACCTTCTGGTTCTCCTGAATGGGATGAGACCTCATACTGGAGTACTCATTTTACAGTGAGTTGAAATTTTCCTTTCTGGAGACCAAAATCTGTGCAGTCTAACAGCAGACACTGGATTCTATTTTCCAAAGACACCAGGTTAGTAGGTATCCATTTAGGTGGCAGATGAGGTAATTTCACTGGGTTAACACAAGCACTTGTCAGTTTCCTGTGTGATTTTCCTTCGCTTGGTAGAATGGGTAGATGATGAATTGGAGCAGTACAAGATGAATGAAAACATACCAGTGTTTTGGTGCCAGAAAAGTTCCCATAAAACTCACCCCTCTGCTTGTGAAAGAATCATGGAGGAAAATGGGAGAGGATACAAAACTCTGCTGAAGCAAGCAAGAAGGGATTTCCAGAAATAGAGCCACACTTCAGAGGAATTTCTAACAAGAACATTTTCCTGTTACTAGAACCAGTTATTTAAGATATGTGCCACTCCTCATACATAATATTTGTCTTGGTTTGAAAATAAAATCTTAAAAAAGAAAATAAAAACCCACCTACTGGCTTCCAGCAATTTCAAATCAAAAATAGAAAGGCAAACAAATACATCTTTTTCTGGCTGCCAGCCGTTTCTGTTCAAAAGTAGAAAGAAGCACTTTCTATAAGTAGCTCAAGTTGAAGTAATATCATGATGAGGACAGATGTTATGGCCAATAATTTCAAGGATGTTTAGAAATCATAGCTAGTACAAACAAGCAGAGGAAACACCTTGAGTTATACAAGTAAATTAACATTGAGCCTCAAATACAGAGCAAGAAAGAAAGGGAATAACAGACCATATCACAGTAATTATTGTGACATGGCCTTTTTCCTGTCATTCCTTAATTTCATGTGTGCCTAGGGTTTGTGGAGGAACTGCACATAGTCTGAATCACACAGTACCAGGAGCAAGGGGAGAAGCATTAGTTAACTGGCAAGGCAATGTTTCCTCCTGTGTGCTTTGTGCCAAAGGACTTGAAATGGATTTCAGCTAACCCTTCTCTGTGACTTTAACTCAGACATTTGTTTAGTTTCCAGAACTGGACAAGCAGTTTTGAGCCAGCACCCTGTGTTCAAAAGCAACATTGACTTCTGTCCCATTCTAGTTAAAGGATATAATTTATTGTTCCCTGTGTAATGAAAGATACTTAAAAAATCACACAGTCACTGCAGAAATAACTCTTAGACACTTAACCTGAGTTTGTTTCTCCTAAGAAAGCCCAACCTGAGTGAGATTAGTTACTCTGTGAAAAGGCATTAGGATTCTTTATATCCACTCAAGCGTACTCAACTGTTTCAAAACTAACACTGCAGAAGGGCATAACCTGCTTATCTCTGCCCTAGAGCAGAATAAGTGATTCTTTTCAATGTTGTGCAGGTTTACTGTGGGAAAACTATCCTTTCTAAACAGTCAGGTGAATTACAGCCTGAGCTGGATAAATGTGGCACCTCAAATAGAGCCAATCCACCTTACTGGATGGTCCAGCACGACTCTGCAGGGGCTGTCTCTGGGAACCACAGCCCCTGGCCCCCAGTAAACCCCTCACACAGGCTGCAGCTGGGATCTCATGATGGGCAGTGCCCTCACTTTTCCCTCTGTGTGCTCGTAGTGGTCACACCATGGCAGCCCAGGGATGTGCTCAGGGCTGGCAGCTTGGCCAACAGAAAAACTTCTGGGGCCACAAAAGTGACACCTGAGCTCAGGAGCTTTGCAAGTGAGAGGTTAGTGAGAGACAAGCCTTCATCATCAGGAAGGGCTCCTGACTCCTCGCTGGAGTAGCTGCAGCAGGAGAAGATGGCTCATTTCACAGCACTGACATCCTGAAGACCTGTGTGCATCCTTGTCCTGAATGGAACGAAGTTTGAAGTGGGATGTCACCCTGAAAGGTGTGTGTGGGATTCTAGCCCTCTTCCCAAAACTCTCCACTTGCAACAAGATAAACTCTAGGAACAGAAGGAGAGGAAAACCCTCCAGCCTACGGATTAAGGTACCCACATGGAAGATTTGTAACAGGATTGCAGTCTGCTGTAATGGATGCTTAATTTGCTAAAATTAAAATGTGGAACAAATCAAAAAGAGAAAATTAAACATGGTAAATGCTCTCCCACTTCAGATGGTTTCAGAAACAGTAAAGCAAACTTGAATCTCTCATTTTCTGGAGGGTAAACGGCAATGGATGTACTCAATAAAAGCAAAGGGGATAGATTCATATTATCAGTTTGTAAACCATGACTATATTTCTTTGGCTTTTCTGGGAGTTATCTGAACCACCTGATTTTATTTCAGTCTGAATTGAATACAATGTCAAATGTGGTTTCAGTTAAAAGATCTCCAAATCAAGTTCTTGAGGGCTTTTTAAATTTTGGTTGAACAACAGAACATTAAGTATCTGTGTGCATAGTTTTATTAGTCTCACTTCATCCTTGCTTTTTCAAGAAGAGTAATAAACAAGTAGGTATGTGAGCAATAAGCTGATGCAACAAACATGGAAACATCAGAAATATCTTGCAATAATAGATAGAGGTTGTCTATTTGACTCATCATGTCTCCTAAAATATATAGAAAAATCCATAAATACCAAATTTAATTTAAAAGGGTGGGAAAAAGGAAAAAAAAAACAAAAAAGAGAACACAGAGGTTCCAATGACTCTAATTGCAAAAATCAATCTTAATTCATTAGTAATATTCCTCTTGGGAAAATCAAAATCCACAAGGCCTTATGCTGTCTCTTGCCAATTACAAGCTACAGTGAGTATGTCAATCTGCAATGATCAGGGCATAAGCCTGCCAGACATGCCTTCCAGGCATCTCTCAGATGACATTCAGAGTGGACATATGCCTTCCTGCTTCTGAGCAAAATATTTGATATATGCAACATGACTCAGACTATTTGTGTCACAGAAGCCCCCAAAATGTGCATAGCTAAGTTCCTGTTCAAGTGGCATTGACACAGACTACTCCAAAAGAAAATTTCTGTTTTACCAAGTACCAAGCCAGGGCTGTGGACAACCTGGAAAATAAGCTCTGAGCCTTCTGTTTACATTTCTCACACTGGTCACCAGCTTTAACCCCTGTGCTTGTTTTCTGCTCGTCTGGCTGCCTGCAACAATCTGCGCTTCAGTGCACAATGAATTGACAGGTGATATGAAACTAGTGAGAATGGCACAAAGTTTCCCCCCCAAAAATCAATGATTACTTAATCACATATTTCACCAGACATTAGGAATAACATTGCCCCAATTTACAGCAGCGCTTGAAGTACTGTCCTGTGGCAAGGAGACTGCCTTACATAATAGTCCTAAATTATCACCTTACCTCTAACTGGGGTTCTTGCAACAATGCAGGGGAAAAATTATCACAGTGATTGCAAGTTCTTAAATGGCCTTAGGCTTACTAGAGATCAATTTAATCTGACAGAACCTTACCATCAACCACTAATTAGCCAGCTCTAGTCAGGTACTTAACTGGTTAATAAGCTATCTAAATTTACTGTATAACTTGTACAAGGAGTTTCTTGGCCTGCAGATTTTCTCTCACATACAGGCTCACCAGGGAAGATGGATATTAAGGTGGCACTTTGCCTCAGGGCAATGACAAATATACACTAAGGTAATTTTCACAAAAGTTCATGGACCCATTCCCATCCTGGATAAGGTTGCCCCACCTACTTTGGTCCCCATGACCTCATGTTTCTAATTGCAGATGAAACTACAGATTCACCATTAGCATCAGAAAGAGCAAGTCTATGAAAATATAGTCAGAAGACATAATTTTTAGACTATACATTCAGCTTCGGCCGCAATGGATAACTTTAACCTTTTGAATAAGTGTTACACTTTGAAAAGACCAAAAGGCTCTTTTCACAGGCTCAGCAGCAAGAAACTGCATTTTTCGTATCTAATATATTTATATTTTATAATACCATTGGTTATAACATTGTTTTCAAATGCATTTGGAATTACTCCATCCCCTCATGTGAAAGCAATTCAAAAAGATGACTTCTGACTCTGTTTGGGAGAAGGCCAGGAAAAACTGGAACAAAGTTCACTGCTCCCGTGTTGGAGACAGAAAGGGTCTGGAGACATCGCCCTGCTTGGATCATGGCCAGGTGCTGTCAGCCCAGCTGGGAAGCCCCAGGGCAGCAGGTTATATGTGCTGACAGCTCAGAGCAGGCAGTTGCAGGAGTCAGTGCTCTTTGCCTTCAGGAGAAGAGGGGCGGGAAAGAAAGAGGAAGTTCAGCGAAAGGAAGACATGCTCCAGCTGCCTCTATGGCCTCACAGACTAAAATGAGAAAACAAACTGTCATGCTTAATGAAGTGTGTCTGCCCCACATTCCTGGTAGTGTTGAACTCCTAGTGCTGCTATGCTTGAAGGCCGAGGAAGAGTTTGCAGAGATGTTGAGTGCAATGCTTCAATTCCTACTGCCTTCTAGCTGGCTTTTTGGTTTTGCTGTGGCAGGCAATGAAAGTGGGCAAAGTTAAGCTCTCTGCAAAACTGGATGAAGAGTTAGTGCACTGAAAGGGTAAGGAAACACTCCAGGGATAAATAAGAACTTCCCTGATGTTCTGCTCTCCTCCAAAGATGCACAGGTTTTTGCTAGTCCAGAAGATGAAACACAGAAGGGAGGAAGGGGAAAAAAGTAAAAAACCTATAGACCCTCCTGAGACAACAATCTAAGGTGTTTCTCTCAAAGCAAGTCCCTTGTGAAAAGATACAGATGAGGAGAGAGGGACCATAAACCCCTCCTCTATTTTTTCTGATCAGCTGTTCAGCAAAGACAGTTTTGAGGGAACACTGCAAGGTCCAGTACAATAAAGAGAGAACAAGGGCATGACTCACCCTAGCACAGAGGTTCAGAACTGTTGCTCTGCTTGCAAATTTGGATTATTGCAGTGACAAGAACCTGAGACATCCTCACCGGAAGGCAGTTCTGAATAACCTTTACTGTCATGGCATTGCAGAAGGTTTATACATCCATTGGAAGGTAAAAATTGCAGGAGCATGCTTTCAACTTGCTGCATTTGAGAGCAAGAGGCCAGCAAAAATTGTTACTCTTTGCACTCTGAAGCTTAGAGCTAAGTCTTGTTTCTTCCACCAAGGAAACATTCGTTGTATCAACAGCGCTACACAAAAGGCCAGCATTCACACTTCCAGGGAAATCTCAAGAGAACAGATTTTAAAAATCAAAGCAAAATCATTATGTTGATGATGATGAGGATGAAATAGGTAAGAAATATCTGTTGCTTCTTCCATCAAAGAATTCCACTCCACATTCATAAAGTTCTCAGGAAACTGAAGTCTCGAGAGTCCTGTCTGGTTCTTCATTAAGAGATCAGGAGCAATGAAGAGTTTATCTTCCTCCCACACATCAGAGCACAGCAAACACATGTGCTGCACTCAAACATCACCTCTGCAATAAGGTAATCCCAGAGGGGAGAGGCAGAGCAAGGATAAACTGCCCTGGCAAGTTTCACCAAAGGAGGGTGGAACTGCTTCTGCTCACAGTGTCATCTGCTGAGCCATACAGATTTGCAAGTGGCCTGCTTTTTCCTTTGGCTGAAAGGAATTTCCCTAGGAATAGAAAATGGAAATCTGGACTGCTGACATCAGAACTTCTCCAGAGAAATTTAGCCAGAGCCCATTCCTCCATTCAACATCCATGTGCTAATATACAGTATAGGATTTCTCCAAGGTCTAGGACAGGCAGGCCAATGATCTGGGCAGGCAACTGGGAGCCAAATGCTGTTCTCAGCATGTCTGAGTTAGACCACATATGGACTACTAAGCAGAAAAAAATCATCTCTAGGGTTAAAGCTCAAATATATGATAAGAAGGTACTCTTAGAAACATTTTTCCTTGAAATCCAGTTTAATTATCAAGTAGCTTGCCTGCTTCTAGACTGTTTCAGCAGTAGATTTGTGTTTCTTTTAAACAGATTAATTCTCATCTTCAGTTGCTACCAGCCATATTTACTTTGACTTACATTTTCAATAAGGAAGAGAAAAAAGTCTCTTTACCACACAAAAAGAGCACAGTAAGTAACATCTGCTAGAATATAGACCCTCACCAGTGTGAAAAGGGGGTCTTGTCTAAGGTGGGTAGCATAACAAGCTGGTTTGCCCTGAGAGCAGCAATAAACTTTAAAAATACCCCTATGACTGATTGCAAATGATGGCTGCATGCAAATGATCACTGCAGTACTTTTCTTCAGTCTTCAGCGCCTGTAGACATTCAGGATTAACTGATTCTTGTTTCTTAAACACCATAGCCTTTGCCAGAACATCTGCACAAAGAAATAAATCATTAGAGATAACTATTTGCTACTCCTGTAAATGCAGATATGGCTACATCAGGCACTTGCTTGTTGAATCTTACAGAAATGAACACTTTTCTGTACTCTTTTCCTGTAGTGTTGCCCTCACTGTAGTGAAATCTGAAATTAAAATAGTGAGCCTTTTTCTAAAGAAGAAACCCATATGGTAAAATTACTTCCATAGAACTAAAAACTGAACATCTTCTTTCACAGAAACAACTCAAAGTTTTCCCAGAATGTCTGGATTTTATGTCATAATCTGTATTTCACCAAACTTTTGTACTTATGTTCCAGCATCCTATTGTTGTTCTCACAACAGTCTACACCAAGTTAATCTGTGTGTCTTATTTTTCTTCTAAAGAGATACTTCCTGTCTTCTCTGTTTTTTTTCTAAAATGTTCCCAGCTCTTTATGGTTTTTTTACATTTAAAAGAATATATTTCAATATAGAGCACCTCAATTTTTTCATAATTCTTATTATACACATATTTTGAAGCTTTATAGAGGAAAAGGAAATAGTCAAAATAAATTCTTGACTTCTTAGTCATAAAAATAATAATTAAGACAATACAAAATTAGTATTATCACCTATTTGTACATCTCACAGTAATTGCAACCTCAATAGTTACTCTTATTTCTATGATCCTCTTTAAATAAATTGTTTTAACTTCTTACTTCAGTTTTTCCTCCCATTGGCAACAGAGCCCTCATGGTGGTAAAAGTAATGAATGAGAAGTAAACGCTTGAAGAAAAGCAACTCCACATTTGGTATTTCCCACTGCAGCCAAGCTCTAATTTATACCAATAACAATATGATTTCAAAAGTTAAGTATGTTCTGATTGAAAATACTTATTTTTCAAATTATATTACTGTCCTTAAATTTCAATTTTATAACTTATGTACAATTAAGTAATAATATAAAATTCATCCAAATTCATAAGAAGGCTGGCACAAGAAACCTAGTTCACATAAATTGGACAGACTTTTGACCAAGAGTCCATGATTTATTGAGATTAATGAGGATGAAAAAAATTCAAGCTATTCCAAACCACTTCAGAGGACTCACTTTCAGTATGCTTGTGTTGTTTTTTTATTAAATATTTGCCACTCCAGAATTTAAGCCCCAGTTCTTAGCAGGAAAAGAAGATCTGGCCACAGGAATAGGATGAAAGAATGCTGAAAATGTTGAATTCAAGGTAGCCAAGGCTGAAACTCCACAGTGTCAGGTCAGAAGGCTGAACAGCTGTTCAAACTGGATGTCAGTCAAGTTTTCAGCACATTTTATAATGTGCTGCATGTGCAACAAATATGTTCCTACTTTGTCACGTCTTTAAAAGCAAAAGAAGAAGAAGCAGCAGCAGAGGAAAGCTGTGGACTCTACTGTCCTTGCACATCCACAGGCAGCAGGGTAGAACCCAAATATTCTATCATCTGACATGATATAAAGTTATATTATGACCCAAAATTAAGAGCAACATATCTCCACAGTTGAGCAGCTGTCTCTGAAGCTGTACCAAGGTTTCCACCAGGAGAAAAACAGGCCAGAAGACAACAACCACCTGGAAGTCTATCTGATCAGAAATCACTGAAGTGGAGGAACTGGAAAAAGCCCTATGGACTCAGCAATTAATCAGTACAAGACCAAATCTTTTCTGTGGGTTAGAAACCCAAGACCACAGTTAAATTGCTCTGATTCACTATGTTTCTAGGATTTTATCTTCACAATTCATCTCTGCATTTCATTTGTCCTTCATTTGGAAGTGAAGTGTATGCCAGGTACAGACAACACATCCAGAACATAAAAAACTGCTGGAGGGTCTTGTTTACCCCTGCAATGGTGTGTACTACATGGCAATTTAGAATACAGATTCAATCTTCTTCTCAGCATTGCTTCAAGTGTGTTGGTAGCACTTGGGCAAAACCCACAAGACCCCAGGCAGAGACACAATACAAAAAGCACAGCTGGGAAAAAAAAAAAAAATCAGTGAACTAAATTCCTAGTAAAAAAATAAATAAGTAGTGATAATTTCTGGTTCTCCATTTCAGCTCTCTTCCCTTCCCTCCCAAAATTCCTATTTTGCTCATATCTGTAGAGATGTTAAATAACCAATTTGGGAAATGCTGCATCTTACTAAATACAAACATCTTCACACTGTTGCTTTCTGAGAAAAACTGACGATTTGATGTCATCTTCTTTCTCCTTGCCCTTTGTAAGATCCACACAAATCATTTAAAGACTCTATTAAGAGGGAGCTGCAGAAAGCTCAGACAATAAGCAAATTACTGTGTATATTAGCTGAGACACATTAACTACGAAGGAGCTTTAAGGCAAACTGAATTGCCAGTTGTTTTTGCTTTAGATTAAGAGAAAATAAGCACAATTAATATGACTCAGCTGGTACGGTATTTTGATGGTGCTTGTACCCAGAAGCTGTTCCCAGAAGAACCTGGTAGACTTGGATGCACCATGGAATAAGAGCATGAGAGCTCTCTTGAGACCTTGCAAGAAGGAACAAGGATAACAAAACAGCTACACAATGTAAAAAAGCTGAGAAATAGTCAAATGATTCACAGCATCAACACACAAAATATTTTTGAAGAAACTTCTCTGAAGTGTTAGCAACAGGGATTGCAGTATGCTTGCTTCCGTTACAACGGACCATGTGCACTATAGGAACAGGGAAGAAAAGACAGCTCTCTTGGCAGATTCAAGACAAGATACAGCAGGAGGATGTAGGCAGGAATCAGACAGACTTCAAGATGACAGCAGGACAACAACCACCAGGATCGTATTTTGGGTCTCAGTAAGCCTGAGGACAGGCAGTGTCGAAGGTTTGTGTTAGCACCAGAGCAAGGGCTTTGAAAAATAATGAGATGATATACATTCAAATGCTTGTCAAACTAAGAGAGGGATCCCAGGAGTTCAAAATGAGAGTTCAGGCTCAGTATGTATAATGCTGCTCAGAAGTATAAATAAATTGGATAGGAGATTCATCAATGAACCAGAGCAGGAAAACTATCCTTGCAGTGAGTTTCTGAACTGATATGAGGTGATGAAATTACTTTTGTCAAGGCCACATAATAGGAGATTTCAGTAAAAGTGACAATATACTTAGATAAGAGTATATTTCTGTCAATGGAGAGTGAAGGCATTTAAAAGTTTATGTGAAATTTAAACAATAGCTTGGAAATGAGAACAAAGAACTAAAGTCCTTAGATTATGATAGCCTTATCAGTATGATATCATTGCCAGCAATGAGCAAGTATGACTTAGGAAAGGTAGAAGTTGATCATGCTGGCTGGATTCAACTAGAGGCTGATCCATAGCATATCAGAGAGACAGGTCAAACACTACATTTGGTAAAAAAAAGAAAAAAACAAAACAAATCTAAACAGACAAAAAACCAATTCTGTGTTTAGGATTAGATCTGTCCTTCATAGGAGGACGCTTGTGAATAAAATTACTTGGGCAAAATGTACAGAGGAATAGATCAGAGTACAGTAGAGATTAGATCATAAACAGCATGTTGACGTATATCAGGACCTTCTGAAAGACATTTTGCACATGTTTTCAGAAAACAGATGGAGAACCATAAGCAGATAGAATCACAGGTGGAAGGTTTTAAGAAGAGTTTTTCAGATAAAATTGAGGGTAATTGCCAGGATAAAATGAAGGCAGAGTGGACAGGGTTTTGTTCATTGACTGTGGTTAATAGAAGAAGTAAGAACATGCTAGCTGAGAAAGAGAGAAAGACTAGAGGAGGTCTGGGAGAAAAGCAAGGTAAAGAAGTCAAAGGAAGATGAGCTCTGCCCTGATGAGAAAGCCATATCTGCCAAAGAAGCAGTTAAAGAAGTAGAAGGTGAGTCAAGGCCACGTCATTACGTTGATTTTTTTTTTTCCTTCCCCCCCAGAAGCAACCCACAAGAGCTGTTTGGAGAGAAAGGACAGAAGAATATGGGGACAACTGAAAGCACAAGCACAGGAAAAGCATGACTCAGCTAAGCCAGAGGCAGGGGATAGAGCTGGAGGAGGACAGACACAGCCTATTCACAAGATTTATGCCAGAGATGCCCCATAGCAAAAGCAAAAGAAACAGACACTGGAGGACAGCCAGACTGTAACTTGATGATAGGAAAGAGAAGTGAGCAATTAAATAGTAGAGGAGGCTCCAAAAGAGAAATATTTTTAGAAAGGCATGTCGCTAAGGCATAAATGCAGTGCACACACTTTGATGAGCTGTGTCTGTAACTGCTTTCCAGAGAAATTCTTAAGAGAAAAAAATGTGGCTCTCCTTCAGGCAAGAAGGAACTAAGATGCAGAAAGGGGTAATAGGTATAGTTTCACATGCAACATTGCTTCTGTGCCCATCTCCCTGTCTAGTGATGGTGCAACACTCAGTATGATTTTATCAGCATTAAGTGACGCATCAGGAAGGACACCTTCTCCAGACATGAAACCAGTACCAGCTACACTGGTCTGTAAACAGCCCCCATGAGTTAACAAGGGGTTGAATGACTCCTTGAAGAGAGTTCTGTGCACAAAACAGTGAAACTATTCAGCATGTCATGCAGTGACAGCCCTTTCCTTGGTTACTGCCCCTACCACAGGATCCAACAATGACTGAGAATCTCCTAGGATCCCCCCACGACAAGCTGGTGAGCTGCAGGCTGCAAATCCATGCCATTTAATCAAGTGAGTGCACAATACTGTTGTCTGTACAGTGCCCTGCAGCTGTGTCTTTACCTGCAGCAGACATTGTCCCCCAAATCAGTATTACTTTAGGGAGATCATGGGGGAATGTGTAAGGGATGGATTTGTGGGGCAAAGGGAAACATCTGAAATCAATAAGGACAAAACAGAGAATCTTAAAAAATGAGGAAGCCCTTCAGCCTGTATTGGCTTGATGCTTGCCTCCACCACCTGGCACAGGGCTGGGGGAGAGCCTGCCATGCTGAGCAGGCAGCACCCAGCTGCTGCACCTACAAGGAAATACACTCACAGAGGTGAAAAGCAAATGTTGTGTGGCAACTAGACAGCCCTGCAAGAAATCAGGTCTCCCAGCATGCACGGGGACAAGTAGCAAACAGCTAGAACCCAAAGTTCACATGAACATTAGCAGCCTGGCATGAATAGCTCTTGCCATTTATAAGGTGAAACAGAGCCTTCCACCACCCTGTGATGGAAAAGGGACAGCAGGGAGGCATATAAAGCTTTGTTCACATAGAGCATGACTCTGCCACCAGAGTCAACACCAAGAGAGGGGCACTGTGGGAATCTCTGCTCCACAGAGGTATTTCTTGCATCTAGAGAGTTTCACCACAGGGGAGGGTACAGAAAGGCCATTCCGTAAGAAGTCACAAAACAATTTCTCTCTCCTTTTTGAATTGTCACAAACCATTGAATATTGGCATAGCTGGCAGATGGGAAAATCCTGCCAAACTGAACTGCAATTCCTGCATGGGCATAATAAACCATCCAAGAAACCAAATTAATACTACTGAGCCCTACACTTCAAAAAGAACTGGTTGAAAGAAAGTAGGTAAGTGAATAATTAAACTGGATGCTAACCTCCACTTTCTCCAGAGGCACATTTTGTTGAGGAAAACTCGAATCCAGAAATAAAGACAGGGCTTTGGGTTTTCTGTTTCAGCACAAAGGACAGGAGATTCTAATTCCAGCTGTCCTTTTGTATGGGTAAGCCCACTCACACAGTGCTTTAGCCATGTCCTTACTCATTCAATTTAGTCTGTATGAGCGAAACATTAAAACTGATGGACACTAAAATTCTTTTCACATTGAAAAGAGAATTAATTCTGCTCGGTGCTGTCACCACAGCACAATAAAATCTACTCCCATATTGCACTCTGAATTCTCTTCACACAACACTATATCTGCATGTTTTTCTCTAGGAACCCAAAATCAATAAGGGAATTGCTTCAATTTCCATATTACACATTTGTCTTCACAAATATCAGATTTACATGAACAGCTATGAATAGATTGTCACCGCGTCCTTTGATGGATCTTATAACTTAACTGAATTAAACTTGTCCAGAAGAGGGTAATTCATATACATCTTGTCCCTTGTCCTCACTCAACAAAAATTTTTTCTAATTATTTCATTATTTTCTAGTGATCCATTTGAATTTTTAACCAAAGTAGAGAGGAGGATGGGAGAACATGAGATCTTTTACACAGGCCTTTTAAAACAGGCAGCTACATGCTCCTGTGAACTTCCTTTATTGTACCAAGTGAACATTGTTTCTTATCAGCTAAAACTATACTGTCTTTAAAAAAGAAAAAGAAAATAGATGTGACAAGACAGAAATAACTAACATTTGTCACTTAAGCAAAAAAAAAAAAAAAATCAGCCACAACCTTACCAGCAAGGAATTCTGACGAATAGCCACGCTTGTCCTGTCAGCTCCATACACCTTGCAAAGCAGAGAGGAAACTCTTACAGAAATCAGTTGCAATGCTGAAATTGCCCAAGAGGAAACTCATGTGTCTTTTACAAGCCATGACTACACAAACCACAAGTCAGACATCAAAGCAAGTGCTAAAAGCCTTGCCTGCCAGAAGTGTTAATGTTAGAACCCAGACATGGAAATGGGATAGGAGATGCAAATAAAATATCAGAAATATTCCCAGATAGCTAATTTTTAATATTTTTTGTTTGTTTCCCAAATGAAAATTGCTTTGAAAAATGTACTCTCATGCATTCCTGAGCAGTGTCTTGTGGGAGACAGAAGAAATTATGCAATAGTCCCCATGACAAATGGCACTCTCAAAGCCTCAGCACAGCCTCTCTTGCTAACACATTCCTCAGAGCACAGCACCTCTCCAGTCCCAGTCTCCTGGGGGCCCCAGCGTTCACTCCTGAACCCCAAGGTGTGGTGGAGCCTGAACCCAGCCGCACCAAGGGCAGGGAGCCCTTGGGACAAAAGGAAAGACGGGACATGAAGTGCTGTCGGTTTGGTTTTTCTGGGTCATCTGCAAGGTGTGTCCCAGGAAACCCCATCCAAGCAGGGATGACAGCAAGATCTGCAGACAAGCACATGGATCTAATAGTTTCAGATCAACCATCTTTAGTTACCACATTTCAACTAACCAACAGAGTGGTAAGCTAAAATTAACAACCCTGTTAAAAATAGGAGACAGATGCCTCTGTAAGTTTCATATTCACTAGGCTTGTGGGAAAAAGGAAATGAAAATTCAGGACCTTGTATTTTTGGGTACTTTTCTGGCTTATATATTCAACAGTTTTACCCAAAGGTATGTGGACTTCAAGAATGAATAAACATCTAGCACAAATATCCAAGTAACTTTTCATTGCTCTATCTACACAGCTCTTATTTCACATATCACATTAGTCCATAAAGACAGAGCATGCACTCTGTTAAATTTCATCCTTCTTCAAAGAGATAGGCATTGCTAAAAATAAAGCAGGCCATCACATACTTTGAAATTATTTTTTCTTTTTTAACTTCCTGGAATATTACAGACCAGTTTCCTCAAAGCAGGATGGAGGGATACTGCTGCTTAGGGATTCTCCTGCATTTTCTCAGATCTCATTCCCTGTCACAGCAAAATTCCAGGATCCAGAGTCAGGTAAAGGAGATACACAGAGATCTCCATGCTTTACTATTCATGAAATTACACTGAAATTACAGTGCCACCTGTAGGACATCCAAAAAAAAAAATTATTTTGGGTATTGCTGGTGCCACAAACACCAGTTATAATTATAGGGCTTTCTAGTAGTCTTGGCAGAAGTGTAGGAACATAAAAACAGATGACTCATATCAGTCTACAGGGAGTTACTTGAAAGCTTTGTTCACATAGAGCAACATGCATCAGCACATCCAGAAGAAGATATTTTGCTACAAAGATGAACCCTTTATGGAAGGAGGACATGCCAGCACAATGCATTCATAGTCCATCCATTTCAGGGCTTGTGCCAGCATAGGCAGGAGAGATCTGCCATATCGTCAACCACTTCCAGCTGAGAGAGACATCACCCTTGAATCTAAAGAAAGTTTCCATTGTGGCTGCACACTTTTTGTTTATTTGTTTGTTTTTAACTTTTCCATTCTCAATTTAGTTTTTAACTGTGGACCATGTTAACCCAGTGCATCACATTTCATTGACTGGTATTTGCATTGCATTCATATGTTACTTTGCACCAGCATTAAAAAGCACTCATATATCCTTCAAAATATGCCAAGGAACTTATTTTATGTTGCTTTCCCTTTTCTTTTTTTTCCCTCTTTACCAAGAGAGTAATTTTCCACTTTTCTAACGCATAGCTAAGGCAATGCTTCTCTCCAATGTATCATTTCAAGACATAAGGTAAGACAAGAGTAAGCAGATGCACCTTTGTAGCTACATTTCCATTAATAACATTTGAAGTGAAAAGTACTCAACCGATTTACTTAATAGCTCTGTTGCTGCAAATGAGCTTAAAAAGAGAATGTGTACAAAATGTTCAAGGGCAGTTTATGCTTAATGTTCAGCTGTGGTCAGAAGCAGAACAAAATAGTTTGACACATGAGGAAGGGAATAGTGAATAATAGAATGGGTTTACGAATGCTTTTCTTTGGATCAATTGCAGTTTTGTGTGGAATATTACATAACATAGCCATCAGTAACACACACTAGAAAGAATCTGTAAGACTAAAGAGAAAAGAGTGAAAAGAATGGTCAAGAATTGCCAGGGGGAAAAAGCTCTTGTAGGAACACGGATTTTAATACAAACAGTTATTTTAATACAAACAATGCATTGTAATGTGGCTTGACTGATAATGGATTCAACATAAATAGTTTAGATTATGATTTATATAGGGAAAATGCATCCCTTTCTCAGTCATGTAGAACAAAAAGGGAAGGAACAAACAATGAAAGGTGATAAAATGAAAAGAAGGAAGAGGATTCTCGGTGTTTGGACCTTTGGTACAGACTTGAAAATATTACTCTATGAAACAGAGCAAATAGTGATTTAATATGTGTAGAGAGCGGTAAACTAAGTAGTTTCGAGAAATATTAGGTCAAAATATTCATGACAAATTTCACAGCATAAAAATATTATTCTCTTTGCTTTACTAGCTTCTTATGGGCACAGCAGTGGCAAAGAGTCAGAGACTGTCACTAACTTTTGAGGTTACAACTTAGTAGAAATCACTAAGTTTCCACACAGGTAGTTATGGAAGGCTGGAGCAGAAAAAGGATGTTCTGAAGGGACTTCCTGCCAACATGGCTACAAGGACACAGGAAAACTTGCAGAGAGGAACAAAAAATATTTAGGAATTTCCAATTCCTGTTTCTCTGGCAAGCTGTCTGTGAGGAAATAAAGGATTGTTGTAAGCAGAAAAATCAGAATCATATGTATACCAGGGCACATATGAACATGAGGGCAGCTCACAGAGATGAGTGACACTTGGTGAAAGCAGGCAGGTCAAACTACTTTTCCATTGTGCTCCTAGCAGACTTCATTGGAGTTGGGAATTGCACAGTATAAACATATTTGTGTAGTTAAAAATTCAAGACACAGCATCTGTCTTTTTTCCTTGAGCTGAACAAATGTTGTTACAGAAAAAAGGGAGAAAAAAGTCCCCATATTTGCAGTTTATTTGCAATAAAATCCCATTAGACATTGCATTTTTTATTCAAAATGCTCCGTGAGTGTTTGTTTCTTACCAGACAGGAAAGCAAGGTATCATCTGAACTTTCCTTTGCCTACTCAGACGACCAAGTAACCGATAAATGTACCAGGAGGTATGGGAAATCTGCTGAAACTTATCACACACCAACAAACCTATTGGCTGTATGACCCCTGTCACAGGCTGTACAGACCACAAGTGAGAAGAGATGAGACTCTGTCGACCAATATGATTCATATTTGCCAAACGCACCTGTTACAGGCAAACCAGGTGATATCAGCACTTAACGCTTACAATTGCAAGCTACTGACTTGCACAACCATAAAGTTTTCCTTCTAAGCAGTAAAGATGTTCCAGTTTCCTCTGTGAGCTTTTTTTTCCATTTTACCTTGTTTCAGTTAATGAAGTGAATTTGAAATAGAGAGCTTTAACCAGTCTTTGAATGCTCCAGTGTTGAGAGAATGGTGGGAGTTCACACACATCACCTCCTCTCTACCCCAGATTAAGTCCCCGTTGTGGGAACATTACTGGCAAAATCAAAGGGGAGGAAATCAACTGTATATTTGCCTTTACCACTTTGCTAAATCCCAGTGTGAGACTTTGAAAATAAATTGCTGCAGGACAACATGAATCTGAAAGCCTTTGAGCAGGGAATCAGTACTCAGAGGCTCCAGGCCTGATTCTGGCACTGACTTTCCACCTGACTTTGAACCCCCTTCTTCCACAGCTTTACCTTCACACTTTTAGAGGTACACAATAATTACCTGCATTGGAGGAATTTTATGAAAATTTAGTAATTAATTCCTCTTAAGTGTTTGGAGCTCCCCAGATAAACTGCTTCACAGGCTGGAAGCATTTGAGCTGCCTTTGTAAGGACAGCACTATCGGAAAAGAGAAACACCTTTCAGTGGCCAGAAAACTGCTTAAACATTTTGAAAACAAGCAGTTGCCAAAGTTAAGCATTAGACACTGGTTTTATTGTGGCACTATACTAAACAAGGACTTGAGCATCTGTACAGAATTCTAAATCCTACTCTTTGCTTCAAAATCGTTTCTTGCAGAACCTTATGCCACTGCTTTTCTTTCATCTTTGATAAAAAGCCCTCAGCAGTTCCAGTCACGTTGGTACTACTGCTGCTTGTTGTGGCTGTATATGTTTAAAATGCCTGCCAGAGAGTCTGCAACAGCTTCCCATTGCAAATGTTGACATGGATGGACACTTTTATCACTAACCCAGTGACAGGAACTGGGCGTTCCAGATGCACTGGGAATGTGGTGGGCTTGCAAGATGGCCAGCAAGCCATAGGGATGGAAGCACAGCCAGAGACTGAAGGACATGATTATACCCCTCTTCTTGGTTTGAACCACATCTAAACGCTGTATCCAGTTTGGAGCACACACCCCACTGCAGGAGAGATGGTGACAAACAAACAAGCTCAGCAGGGGACACCGAGATGGTTGGAGCTGGATGATTGGTGCAAAGTTGAGGGACTGTGACACTTCCAGCTTGGAGCAGGGACAGCTCCAGGGGCCCTCTAACAGGAGCCCTCCACTCTTATGGGGCGATCAGCGAGACTATGGAGATGGGCTCTTCCTGATGGTCCACAGCAAAAGGCTGAGGCACAAGAAGCAGAAGTTGAAAGAGGAGGTGTACAGACAGAATTAAAAAACCCCTTCCTTCCCTATGAAGACAGTGGGACCAGTCACCCAGAGAAGCTGTGCAGGCTCCGTCCTTGAAAGTTTTCAAGCCCTGATGGGATCAAGCCCCAAGGGAGTTGGTTTGAGCTCCCAGCTGAGCCTGCCAGGAGCTGGAGGTTGAGGCCGCCTGCTTGGGTGGTGCAATGAGCCTGCCATTCTTTGTTAGTTCCAAACCTCCTTCTGACCAGCAAATCACCCAAAAACCTGCTGAGAAAATATTAAAATGTCTTCCCAGAAGAAGATAGACACATATATTTTCAAAAAGCAAGATATGTATGAATACAAACACAGGTTTAGAGCAATCTGTGACTTGTACACGTGTAAAATTCCCTGTTAAAATCCAGCCATAAATTATTATTGTTAGAGATATGCTAATGAACCAAGACAATGCAATTTCAAAACATATGCTCTGTTAGAAGTTATCTTCTCTCACCATGAAAAACATCCTTCTCCTTCATTCATCTATTTCAACTATTTCTGCCAAGATATCAAAAGATTTAAAGTATATTTTTTCACACACAAAAAAAGGGATAAGGCCCTTATCAAACTATTTGGTATTTAAAAAATTATACAGGAAAAGAGGAGAGTTGTTGGAGGTTACTTGAGAAGAAAAACCTTAAAAAGGAAAACTTACGAACAATATGCGTGTTTTCTGTATTCTTGCTCAACTGTCTCTATTCCAATTGCAAGGTCATTCAGCAAAAGAAAAATTAAAAAGAAAAAAAATATTTCTTGAAAATGAAAATATCTTAAACTGTTTGAAATTCTTCTAAAAACACACCATATTATTTTCACATATCTTAAATCTATTTTTTCAAATAGTTCTAGGGTTGTGCTCTGAGATTTCTAAGGCTAGCCCATCTACTTTCTTGTAAAGAACCTAAAAAAGGATGTCCCATTCCAGTTGCAAGATAAATAGATAAAAAGCCAATGCAGCCATTGACTTATGTTATTAATGTCAACAATCTAGCAGCAATTCATCAATAAACTTTTATTCCTTTATATACAAGTCATCAGGAGTGCATTGAATTCAATGATAGCAGAGGGTCACATGAGTTACACCTACATTCAAATACTGCCATGGTATAGCTATCTGAAATTCTCAGTCTTCAAAAATTCATAACATGCAGAAGATCAATTTTTAAGACATTGGTAAGAAAAGCCTGTCATGCTATGTTTTTGTTGTTTGGGTTTTTTTGCTGTTTGCATGTTTATTTATCAAATAGTGCCTTTTCAAATTATACTAATATTAGGTATATGGACATCATCTAAATTCATTTGGGTTAACTGAATTTGCCCAAACAAATTCTCTCCCTCATTTTCCCTACAGGCATTCCCTCTGTGCTGAGCTTACTGCTGCGCTCACACCTCTGAGGGTCAAAGGAGGTCACACAGCAACACCAACACATTCTGCAGGAAGAGCAACAGCCTCAGCTGCATGTTTGCCATTTCTCATCAGTATTTTCTGCTGAGGTTGCAAAGTATTCACAATTGCTGCTTCCTCTTCCTCTCTCTTCCTCCCCCACAGCATTCAACCCAGGTCCAGCAACAAACTTTGCAGGTGAGGACACTGAAGGCTGCTCTCCAGTCATCCTTTCTGCCCAGCTATCATTTGTGCCCTTACTCCACTCCCCCAGGTTATTTGCATTTTTCATGCTCAGTAGTCATAATAATAAGGCAAGAGCAGGGAATAAAAGCATTTTGCAATATATCTTAGTAAACGTTTGAGTCACTGTGGTCTAGTGGTTAAAATCTCTGTCTGTTTTGAATAGGCTCCTATGTTAACACCTAAGCACAAGGCTTAAAGAAATACACTTGGGACTCATTGTTCTTTTTTTACCAAGACTTCTTTTTTTCCCCCTTAAGTTCACATGTTCCTTAACAGGGAATTTCACCTTGGTAAAATCTCGGTCTTGGAAAGCTCCAAATAGCATAAGGAAAACAGCTCAGTGTTAAACCCACAGTGTACATGAGGAATGTAACAATGTTAGGGCTGGATTGCACCCTGACTAAACAAAACCATAAAAGCCTGAGAACTTGTGACACGTCTACCAACACTTCTGCATCGCTAATGACAGCAATTCTGTGCAAAGGTGCTGAAGCCTCCCATGCAGGCACAGATGAGGATATCCCACCTGGTTCTCCTTTGTAGTAAGAGTGATTGCTTAACCAGCTCTCAGAAAGGCAATCCTTGATTAAGAAGACAATATTAAGAAGACAATAAGGTATCTATGGTTTGTCAACTCTAATTTTCAAACTCATCATCACAAGCAACCATTTATTTTCCTTTTATACCAGAACTGACTGCTGTTGGGCACCCCTGAAAGCATCTTGGCTAAATAGGGAGCTCTTGGACAAACTCAGTGGAAAAAAGAGAGTTATTGACCTCTGGAAGAAGGGGTAGGCAACTCAGGAAGAATACAAAGATGTTGTTAGGTCATGTAGAGAGAAAGGAGGAAGCTCAGCTAGAATTCAGTCTGGCCACTGCTGTGACAGATAATAAAAAGGGGTTTTAGAAAAACATGAACAATGAAAGGAGGGTCAAGGAAAATATCCCTCCTTTATTTTATGCAGGGGAAACATTGCCACCAAGGATAATGAAAAGCCTGAGGTACTTAATGCCTCTTTCCCTCAGCCTTTAGCAGAAAGACCAGTTATCCTCAGGGCAACCAGGCCCCCAAGCTGGTAGACAGACACAGAGAGCAGAGCAAAAAGGCTGCAATCTAGAAGGAAGTAGATAATGATCAGTTGAGCCACTTAGACACAAGTCTGCAGGGCTGGAGAGGATTCACCCAAGGATACTGGCTGGTGGAAGGACTTGCCCAGCCACTCTCCAACATTCATCCTCAGTCCTGGTTAACCAGGGAAGTCCCAGATGGCTGGATATCAAATGTGATGCTCACCTACAAGAAGGGTTTGAAGGAGGATATAGTGAACTACAGCTTGTCAGCCTGACCTTGGTGCAAAGGCAGGTCACAAGGCAGATAAACCTGAGTGAAAAAACACAGCAAGTACAAGACAACCAGGGGATCAGACCCAGCCAGCAGGGGTTTAGGAAAGCCATATCCTGCTTGAACAACCTGATCTCCTTTTATGACCAAGTGTCCCAGCTGCTGGAGGAGGGAAAGACTCTGGATATAGTCCACCTGGCCTTAAGCCTTTGGTACAGCCTCCCACAGAATTCTCCTGGAGGAACTGCCAGCCCATGGCTTGGACAAGTGCACTCTTCACTGGGTTAAAAACTGGCTGGATGGCTGGGCCCAGACAGTGGTGGTGAATGCAGTTACATCCAGCTGTAGGCCAGTCACAAGGCCCAGTTACTCCGGGCTCAGTGCTGAGGCCAGTCCTGTTAAATACCTGTATTGGCTATCAAGTGCACCCTCAGTCAGTTCATGGTGACACTCAGGCAGGAGTGTTCATCTGCTGGAGAGCAGGAAGGCTCTCCATAGGGATCTGGACAGGCTGGATCAAGGGGCTGAGGCCAGGTTCAACAAGGCCAAGTTCTAAATTCTGCCCTTGGGTCATGACAACCCCAGGCAGTGCTACAGGCATGGGAAAGAGTGGCTGGAATGTGGCCCAGGAGAAAAAGACCTGGAGGTGCTGGTCAGCATTGGCCAAACATGGCCAAACTGGCCACCAGCTGTGCCAGGTGGCCAAGAAGGACAATGACATCCTGGTCTGTGTCTGTCAGGAATAGTGTGGCCAGCAGGAGCAGAGCAATGATTGTCCCCTGTACTCACCACTGGTGAGACCTCACTTTGAGTGCTGTGCCCAATTCTGGGCCTCTCACTTCAAGAAGGACATTGAGGGGCTGGAGCATGTCCAGAGGAGGGCAACAAAGCTGGTAAAGGGTCTGGAGCACAAATCTTGTGAAGAGCAGCTGAGAGAGCTGGAGGTATATAGCCTGGAGAAAGGGAGGCTCTACAACTCCCTGAAGGGAGGGTGTTGCCAGGTCGGGACTGGTCTCTTCTCCCAGGGAACCAACCACAGAACAAAAGGAAAACCCTCAAGCTGCACTGGGGATGTTCAAGTTGGACATTAGAAAGAATTCCTTCCCTGAATGGGTGGTTAAGCACTGGAATGGGCTGCCCAGGGAGGTGGTGGAGTCGCTACCCCTGGAGATATTCAAGAAATGGCTGGACATGGCACTTAGTGCTGTGGTCGAGTTGACAAGCTGTTGTTTGGTCAAAGGTTAGATTCAACAATCTTGGAGGTCTTTTCCAACCTTAATGATTTTATTTGGTGAAAGCACCAAGGTCCAAGCCCTTGTCAATGAAGCAGATAAAGAGTCTTTCCACTGTCCTCCACCCCTGTCGCCAACATGACTCAGTGACATTACCACACGTGTCCTTTGACAGTTCAAGAAGAGCTTGGAACTCCCCAACCCCACTGCTACTCCTACTCATTTGTTCCACCACTATAAAAAAATTATGAAACTCTAAAAACTTGTTATGTGAGGTTTAAGAGCATTGCAACAACCTCTTCATATGTATTAAAAGTTCCAACAGCTCCCGTTATAGAGGAATTCCCTGTCTGCTCAAAAAAAAAAGATGGATGGGAACAAAGGTGAATGGTTACATACAGAGTGAAAAATAATGAGTGAGAAGGCAAGAGAGATGTAATTAAACAAGCCAGTGGTACAGATCCCCACTTTGCTACACCTTTCTTCCAAGAGCCTGCACCAGTTCTGAGCTGCAAAATTTAAAGGACCTTTGAAACTTAGAAGAGCACGATATCTCTTGAGGAGCTCTCCATAGATTCCCAGGCAGTCACTGCTTACCAGGACACCCATCCACCTGCTCTTACAATTTCAGGTCTCTAAGACACTCTACACATTTTCTCCAGAGTCACCACTTAAAAGAAGCTCCTTTGCTGTAATTCAACCTGCTACAACATCTGTAACCACATCTGTAATTTCCCTGGTTCTTCTCAGAGTCAGAAACTACTGAATGCCCTTTGGGTGTTCTTGATTGTCATAGTCCTTGGCACAGCACCCCTCCACCTGCCCTGTGCCACCTCCCTGCTAGCACTGAGGTTTGTCCCAAACACCCACATCAAAATTGCTCCCAAGGCTGACACAGAAACAGTACTGCAAGTTCAAGCCACTTCCCAAAGCTGGAAACTACAGCAGGACTCTGCAAGTGAGGTCACAGGTGGTGCACAAGGCAGAGAGGCCCCTTGCAAGGCTTCACAGCACTAGCAGCATCTCCAGAATTAAAGCAAGTTGGCATTGCAAGACAATGCAATATTGTAGAGAATAAGGTACATGTGCCTATTTCACCCTCAGATCTTTCTAGAGAGCTTGACTCAAGACTGCTACATAAAAAGAAGTATGGATAATCTGGGTGTCCCAAGGGGATGCAGAGAGGAAGTATTTGTATCTTCAATAACAAGCTGAAGAAATGTGATCTCATGGATTATTACTTTTTCTTATTTACTTAGAGACTTGGAGAGGAAATGAAAGTAGCATTTTTATGTAGTGCTCAAACTGTGTCAGAATAAAGGTAAAGTGGAAATTAACAGAGCACAGGAAAAGAGCCAGAATAGAGACAATGTCAAGTGAAGTCTCCATGAGGAATTCTGCCATTCCACAGTCTGGGGACATCCTGAAGGAATATTTGCAGAGCTTCATTGTATGAAGAGCTTAATTTCTCAAGAGCTTGTCCTTCCATAAACTTTTCTCTTTGCTTTTTGAACCCATTTATACATTCAGCAAAATGAAATCCACACTAACTCCCACAATTTAATTTTGCAGTGTGTGAAAAAGTACTTCTTTATTCTTTAAATTTGCTGCCAGTTTTGTTGGGGTTTTTTTGTTTGAGTTTTTTTGAGGTACTTGTTGTGGCTTTTTGTTTGTATTGTTTTAACAAATGGTGCATACTAGTTTTCCTGTGGAAAATGGGTATTCACTGCCACTTTGTAACCATCTCTGCAGCGTGAAGAGGGTCCCACGGAGAGTTGGCGGAGTAACAACAATCCCACCAATGTGGCTACATGTCGTTCCACTTTAATTTGTCACTTTGGCATATTTATCATCCTCTATACACTGTCTCACACCACTAATGCTTAATGCTCATTGGCTAAGTAGCCATATTCACGCATACATGTTAATTACTGATTGGTTGTCATGCTATAAGCATTTTTAGCTAAGGTGTGCCAAATTAGCAGTTCCCACAACATGCTTGGCATCTGGTCTCATCTTGGCACAATGCTCACTCTTCTTTTTTGTATCTATTCGAGGACAGTACATGGTCTGTCTTGTTCCAAGGACAACACATGGTCTTCAAAGTAACTCTGTAATCTGCAGGCCAGGGTTGCCCAGTTCTTGTAGGAGAATAGCATGTCCTTGTTCTGCTAAGAATCCTTCTACAGTGGTGGTCATCACTGACAGACCTCTTACATTACTTCTCAATCCTTTTTTTCAAGCTGATGAATCCTAGTGGACTGAAACCCTAGTTCCCCTTTTCCATACTTTGTTTCCAGCCTTTGCTTCCCATTGTTTAATTAGCTGTTAGCCCACAAAAGAGCTGTAGCTGCCTTAGCTGTCATGAGCCTTTGGCTAGAGCCCTGCCAAAAGGTGTCTGGAAATCCAAGCCTGCTGCAGTGATACACACATAGACAAGCAGTGCATCAGGCTACCAACCATGAATCCACAGAGCAAAGTGTGCAGTGCCAAGGATCTGACATGCACACAAATAAATGATCACCAGTGGTCCAGTCTCATGGACTGATTAGCAGTGCAGTCCTGGAGCACATCTGGTTAATTTTATTCTAAGGATGCTCATTTTGTATAATGCAAGATCTGTCTGCCATGTGAACTACAGCAGGGCAAGTGGGGATAATCTGGAGGCTGGCTTCAGAAGTGCACTCCTTGTCTGAATTAACACATCTGTGTCAAAACATCCCCTATCAACTGGATACACCTTCAATGCAGGTTGGCTCATAAAACCAAAGAATGCTGGATTTAGGAAGAGCATCATCTTTACCCCAAAAAAACCCCAAAATCAGTATGTCGCCCTTGATACATATGAATCCACCTGTTGTAATTTGCCTCTTCTTTTTCCTCTAGTACTAATTCAGCTAGTAAATTACATGCCACAGTCTTTTTTAGCATTTCCTTTTTCCAGTTGCTCTAGAATTCTCCATGAACACTGATGGTTTCTTTTACTAGTTTGTTTTAAAATTCATTCTTGTAGTAGTTCACTTTGGGACAGCTCTTTAGTTTCCACCACCGAAAAAAAAAAAAAGGTTTTCTCTAGTAACATCTAGTACAAGCTCACATAATACTATTTCTTAGTCTTATCATATTTTCCTACTTCTTTTATAATTCAAACAGTATCAAAATCTTTCTCTGGTTTCTGTTTCTAATGATCTGAAAGGATTTTGCTGTGACTTCCTCCTCAGTCCATTTTTTATGACTTTAGTGATCAAACCAAAAATACAAAATATTTACCAGAACTTTTGGTCTTTTCCCTTCTTATTATATTGGACATGACTCCCAATTTTTGAAAAAAAACAAAAAAACCAAAAAAAACACCACCTTCTTATTTCTAACAGACTGCTGTAATTTTTTGTTTGCACACACCATCTTTGCCATATTTTTTTTTTTAATCTTTCTTGACATGGATACATATTTGCTCTTAGTTTCTACTAATAGCACAATTAAAGAGCCTTGATGCCATTTCAAATAGCTTGTCCTTTAAGCTGTTTCTCTTATTTTTCTCTGAACGCACTGTCACATCATTTAGTCCACTTTTAAAAGTTACTTGATTTCTTAACTACCAGATTGATGCTGAATTTGAAGTCAGTGTGGTTCCTACATTTGTTTAACTTCATAAAGATGAGATATATAATGCTTTCATTGTCATTCCCCTTAACACCTGCCATATGGAATATAAATTTTATCCAGGATGTTTTTTTGGTTTTTTTTTTTTTTTTTTGATAAGCACTTCCTGCTAAACAATCTTGATAACAAAAAAGTTTTTGTTCATCATCAAAAAAAAAAAGATCCCTACATATTAAGTACTGATGTTAGTATTCTCAGAAATCCTGAGGTGGAAGATTAACAGTAATAATCAAAGCAACAATAACATTTTCACCCCAAAGCCAAGGCAGGGGCCAGGGAGGCTGCAGGACATTGCTGCCCCACACTCTGGGGCTGGTGACACCTGGCAGGAGGGGACAGGGTCAGGCTCTGCTGGGAAGCAGCACCATGCCCCAGCCATATGCAGAACATCTGCTCATCTCTCCTGCTAGGAAGACCTACTTGTTTGATAAATACTAGGTTGCCTGCATACATTAAGCATACATTTGTACAGCAGTGAACTTACAAAAGTCTTCCTTTCCCACCCCTTAGGCTGTCTGCCAGAAACACTCAGCTATAAGTTTCTCCACAGACTAACCCCACATTAAAAATCTGAACCAGTATGACCCAGCCTTCCGAGGCCATGGGGTGTTTAACCATTAACTGCTTGTTGGACCACAGCAGATTTCTATCAATCAGCACTTTTCCTGGTCCAGCCACTGCACTAAGGTTGCATGAAGCACTGGTTTAAAGAGCAGAATGTGACAGCTGATGCAGTACCCTGCTCCAGCAGAGCTAAGCAGGGATCTAGGCTTGCCTGCAGGACTCGGGATTCAGTGGGATGCTCCTTGGGACTTTTTATCCTCTGAGAGGAGATAAGGAGAGTCTAAAAAGATACCTAGTTCCTGTGCATGACTGCAGGAACTCCACCTAACGTAAGCATTGTAGAAGTTGGTAATATGGAACTGCATTCATTTGTGCAAAATGTTAGTGACTACAGATGTACAAGGTATTAAATCAATCACTAGTTATAACCAATTTTTAATCCCAAAAGTGGTAGTCAAATTAAATATTTAAATTTCCTTTTCCAATCCTGCCTTATCACATATTTCTCTTTTATTAGAGAAACTCAAAGGGAACATTACATATAGCTTAAAAGCTTTTAAGAGCTAGGTATGAAGATATTTTAGAAGAAATGCCAATATAAATCTGACTGCACCAAAATCTGTCAGAGATAACAGGTTCATTTCAATGATTATACCCATCAGAGGCTCCCCCACCCGCAGCTATCTGCTCAGCTTTCTGCTGCAGAAGGTGACAGCAGTATGGGCACCTTGTCCTCAAAGACACAGTGCTCTGTACATACACAATGGAGCAGGTAGTGGAAACTCCACAAAACACAAACCCTAAGCCTCTCTTTACACAACTTTTCCACACCACAGCTCAAACTCTTTCCTTCCCCCTCCTCCAGTAAGGAAAACTGTGCATTCTAATCCACAAGAGAGAAATATCCAACTGTGGTTTTTTTCTCAGGGCTAATTTTCAGACTTAATTTTTTCAAGTTCTTCACTAAATACAGTTCAGCTGAATCCTCTGCAGGCACAGAAACCCCATCAGGCACAGGTCATTTCAAAGACTGAGTAATGGCTGGTGACCACTGCCATGCACCACTGAATTAGCCACAGTGACAGAATAGTTAAGAGATTGACAGCAGGGAAGATAGTCCAGCTGCAGAAGAGCACTGCTTTACAGTTCAAGGCCTTTCCATTCCCGTCCCCTCATTTGCTTTGCAGTGCTGAGCGAGCTTGGTTTACCTCTGTCTCAGTTCCTCAAATCATCCAAGGAAAGCAATGGCTGTTCTCTCCTGCAGATGGAAGTGTTGTGAAGGGCAGATGTAAATCCACAAAACACTGGGGAACTTCTCTACCCAGATGTGGGGATTGCAGTCCCCAGTCAGCACCCAGAACAAGTACTTGTTGTTAAATGCCAGCTGAGATCTATCCACCTCATTAACAGCAGCAATGAGCCTTTCAGTACAGGAAATAAAAATATGTAAAGACTTAAAATTCCTGACCAAACCCTCATGATTTTAAGTTAAGGAAGCTGATAGCAATGCCATAGTTACAATGAAACAGAAGTCAGCTCTCAGAACAAGAACAGGAGGTTCTCTCTCACAGAAACAACTCTGGTCCAGGGGCTACCAGTGCTCCAGTCTTCACATAACAGCATTAGTGCTGATGCATTCCTGACAGCCATTTTCCTTAGGGTTATGTACAACATCTGCTTATGAAGTCTGACAGCAGAGCTGTTGTGGTTCGTTTTGGCCACACCGCTCCACAGAGCCTAAGGAAAAAACTAAACTATTTAAACCTACCCATCCTTTTTCTATAGAAAGTCCCCAGCTTCCAGGCACTTACAGAGGAACCTTCCCATCTTTTTTTTTTTTGCAGAGCAGCCACATGATGGAGTGGAAGCTGTGCGTTCAATTCTAGTTTCATGACATGCAATCTCAAGAAAACTCTTCCTTTTACCCCACCATTTAAAACATTCAGACATTGCTAGACAGTGAGGAAGTTTCCTCAACTTACATAATGCTTTCCCTTCTCTTCCTCTTCCCTTACATCCTCCAAGCTGGTGAAGCAGAGGACCTGGGCAGAGCTCCAAGAAGAGTGCAGTAGGAAGAGCAGTGATTCTTGCTACCTTCTTACCAGTTGTGCTACAGACCTCCCAGATTTGAGCAGGAGATGAAGTGAGCACCAGACTTTCTCTACCATGTGGGCATGCTCCTCATCAATTACACTTCTGCTCAGTGAGTCTCTTCAGAGAGACAGAAAGAAAAGACAACAGAAAGAAAAGTCAAACACAAATGCTGACTTTGCTTTCTTTCTTCAGATTTACTGACATCCCTTTTTCTCACTCTTCAGTTCCAAGAAATGTGTTTTACCTGCCGAGCTTACTTCAGTTCCAGGAACATCTGGGGCTGAGAAGCGACCGATCATGCAGAGCAGATACTTTTCCCAAGCTACTTTTCCATCAGCCTAGCTGCAGCAGAATCAAAGTTGCAAGTGTGACAACCGAGTGGGGAGAGAAGCTCTGGGAGTTTGTTCTGGCACAGGCTGGGAGGACTGGAAGAGCACTGACGTAACGAGACCTATATAAGGCTTTGTGACAACCAGCAGTTGTCTCAGTGGCTCGACAAGTATCAGTTGTATTTACTCTGGCTGAGGTGTTGCTATCTGCAATAGAAATTCAGCTTTTCTATGGCTGCTTCTCAATTCAGCATTCATGAAACAGCCAACACCCTTGGTCAGGATTAAGAGCTCATCATGGTAGATACTAGGTAGATAAAGAAGATGACATCATCCCATCCCAGAGACTTGGCAGAGATAAAGAGGGAGTAAGATGATGACAAAGTACCTGGAAAGTGAAAAAACAAATCCAACCATGCCCCCTCTTGGCCTCTATCAAAGTAATGATTATGTGTAAAGCCCTGACTGTATGCATATACATAAATAAAAATCAAGACTCATACTCAGCACCAGGAAGTTGTTTAGCTCAAGTCTGCAAACTCCTGCCTATAATAATCTTCCAGCTTTCTGACTGGAGCCAAGAAAAGGGTTTAGCATTTTTCCTCTTCTCTAACCTAATACTATTTGTAAATGTGTTTTTCCTCTCTCCTATCTTTCCAGTTGGTTTAATTTATGTAGACATGCCAGTGTGGTAAATTTCATGCCTATAATTTGTGGCTTCCTGACTTAGGGATGGTTCTGAAGTAATTCTTATGTGGCTATTCCTCCAGCTGGATGTTTACACACATATACACTGTGCATAGCTTCTACTTATGTGCATGAGCAAGGGTTCTGCATGCTTCACATAACTTTTCAGAGTCTACATGTGTTTCTGATCATGACAACGCGTCGAAAATATGTGCCTACAAAACACATTTTAAATGTATTTATACAACACAGTATGTACTTACCCTTGAGGTGTTTTCTATATATAGAA
This sequence comes from Agelaius phoeniceus, assembly GCF_051311805.1. Taxonomy (NCBI): domain Eukaryota; kingdom Metazoa; phylum Chordata; class Aves; order Passeriformes; family Icteridae; genus Agelaius; species Agelaius phoeniceus. The sequence continues at coordinate 60,870,018 of NC_135267.1, forward strand.
AAGCTGAAAATTAGGCCTCCTGTTCTCATTCTTTCCCTTTAAGTTCTTCTCTTGCTATTCATTGTATCCACGTTTCCATTACCGCTCAGCTATGCACTATTTTTCACTGGCATGAAATCAATCAAACCTGAATTCTGATAACACACATGCACATGATAAAGCATGAGACTATCCCCTAAGGAGATATCAGGACATTCACATTTCAGTCAATTCAAAATCAACAGTGATGGTGTGGGAATGACCATCAGCTCCATGTCAGCTGAGACCAGGCCTCATAAGCCTTCAAGGTATCAAAAAGTATAGTTACAAATATCAGTGCTCATTGTCACCATATTGAACATATATGCACTTTAAATTTCTTAAAATAAAAAAAAAAGTAAATCTAATAAATTCTGTCTTGTTTTTAATGGTTTTAAACAGTGATTTAGCTCCAAAGTCCATTTTTTAATTTGCTTGTTTTAGCTTGCAGATGAGGCCTAACAAGCCATTCTGTTTCCTTCCAGATGTCAAACCTGAAGGTGTTAATAAGAATTTTCACACCTGAATCTTGCAATAAGCTACATGCAGCATAAAAAGTCAGTCACCCAATTGGCCCCAAAGAGGAAACACAAAGAGCCATGGCTAGTTCTTGATTGGCCCACACTTCTGAAAATATTCACTCTTCTAGGACTTTACAGTATGAGAGTTAAACATTACTTTCTCCACCATGACCTTCCTTTTCCTAAGGCTGAGATGCAGGAAGGGAAGGCAGGCAGGCTGCAGCAGCCCTGGGACCTGCACTCACAACTTGTCAGCTCCCAGTCAACAGCTACAGACACCTCTGGGGTGGCCTTCCCCCAGTGAGGAAATACAAAACAGGAATGACCACAGCCTGAAGATGGTAACACTTTAAACTAGATGAGTTTAACAAAATGACTATGTGTGTTCTGCAGCCTTTGGACTAATCTTATAAACTTGAGCAGTTCTAAAAGTCAACAGTGCTACATAAATGTATTCACATGCTGATAGCTGCCTGCAGGACCAAGACCTAAATTGAGTACATTCTACAAACCTCATTATTGTCTGTATTTACAGAATATGATCTATCTGACATATGTATGTTCCCTTTTTGTCATCATTATCCTGAATGGATTTTTATTTATGTGCATGACTAGACAGGCTGTGTTTTTATGAATACCAGCATTCATCCACAGAGAACAATAAAACATCTTTCTCCCACTGCAAAAGTTTGTCTGGGAGCAGAGACCTACACGGCTCAGCCAAGCAGTCAAATGCCACAAAAAATCCACTTAGGAAATAATGTAAACAAACAATTTCCAAAGGACTAGTACAGCAGGCTGTGATACACAATCTGCTTGCTGTTACAGACAAGTACATTTTTACCATTCAGAATGTTTTCACAATCTATTTGAAATAAGAAGAGAGGGCTGAGAGGACTAGAAAATCCAACCAGGGTTAGCCACCACTGAAAAACCCTCAGCAGCCCAACCAGCTGAGTAATTCCTGCAGTGCTCTCCTACAGCAGAGTCACACAGATAAAAGCCCAATGGCACCACCAGTCAGACAGCAAACGCCAGCTGCTCGCACAATAATATTTGAAAAAAAGGTTAAATAATACAGCAGCAAAACATCCAGAAATTTTAGATGAGGGCTAGCTTTCTGCATGGTTCCATGGTACAGCCTTACCCTGGCAAGGAGGAGGCATCATTCTTCATCCTCCTCCTCCACCCCTGTTAGCAGGACCTGGAGCTGCTGCCACCCTTTCCTGCAGTGGGAGGAGTCCAGTACGAAGGACAGACAATGGGAAGATAAACACCCCACTCTGGATGTCTCTTAGAGCCAGTTGGTCCCCAAACACACTCTGGACTACATTAAGTCTCACCCAGTAACTTTCTCTTCCTAAAGAGAATGCTGGATCTGCTGATAGGATCATTGGGAAGAGTTAAGTACTGACAAGGAGCAGTTTTGGATAGTGAGGAAGCCGAAGGGCATATGATGGTATGTTTGAAAGAGAAAGGCTAAAGCATGTCCTGAAAGCACAAGTGTTCCCAACAAGTGTCCCTGTGCTGGTTCTGTGTATCAGAAGCTAGTTCTAGAGCCAGTCAGGTGTGCAAGAGGCAGAGACTGATGGTAAAAATAAATAATTAATGAACAATTTCAAGCCAAAAGCCATTGGGAATGATGGTTTTGTTCCCCAAAACATTTACTGTGCTTGAGCCTTGTTTAAAGCCTGGAATGGAACTTCAGACCACTGTTTTCCCCAAATTTTATCTAAATCCATAATTTTGGGGGGAAAAAAATGCAACAGCAATTTTAAGTCAAATTATCTTCTAATCAAATTGATGACCACTTTATCTAGTTTCTTCCATTCTGCTAAACCCAGTCTCTTACATTACAAATTAAATTCATAATAATCCACTTTTTCTGTTCATTCTGATGATGGTTTTTCAGGAGAATAAATAGTTATTTATCAGAAAAGAAATAGAAATAAAACATTTTTTAGAAGGTTAAGTGGCGCCTAATAGTCTACAATCCAACAAGTTAAGCAAACAAAGAGAAGGGCAAACCCTACCTTGTAAATAAGGCAATTACAAACCTAGTTTCTACACTCTGGAATGAAGCCAAGATCTACGTGTGAAGGACTCAGAGGAAAATCTGTTGTAAATTCCTTCAAGTGAAAGTCCCTATTTAAAAGGCAGAGAACACATTTTAGAAAGGTCATGAAGTCACAGCAGTTGTTTGGGTTTTTTTCAAAGCACAACTGTAAATGAAATTTGACTTCTTTTTATAAAGGCAGAGATACACACAGCTGCACTTGAAGTGTAACCCTGACATTAGAAGGAGAATGGCAATGATTAAAAATGGTTTTGCACTGAACCTTTGTAAGTACTTCAAATACCTACTGAATAGGAACTGCAATGATTGTGAAAATTTATTCTTATATATTCTCTGTTTAAAGAAAAGAAAAAAAAAGAGAAATATACCTCATATAGGCATAAAATGAGAAGTTACACAAAAGCTGTTTCAGTAAACTTTCACTTGAGCTTGGTTTTATCATCTTTCTAGGTAAGGGGACTGTGTGAACAGGGAAATATGGCAACAGCAGACCCATTTTCCTTGACTATAGATTGTAAGTCCAAGCTCTTTGGAAGGTTTTTAGCAAAGGTAAAAGACTGAATCTGAAAGACAGAGCTCACAAGTCATGCCATTCCATCTCAAATATTATGGTTGAATAGTTTAAACAGAATTCAGTGCATGGGTATATACATTCACCTACAGGCATACACACATGTAAATACTTTTATACTTATATAAAGCTCAGGCAAATTCCACTGAAACTAGGAAACCAGACTGGAAAATCCACTTACATTGCATTTTAGTCATACACCTTTGCATTTTAGTCATAAATTAAAAAGACTGTGGGTGTTGTGACTAACTGACAGAAAGTAAATTGAGCCACTACGTGGTGTTTACCATGGGGTAAACTGTTGCCTCTCCTGATTTTTAATTGGAGGTTAACTTTGGCACACTCCACTATAAACAAGTCCTGGCACTAAAAACAAAGAGGCAAGGAATCATTTCATGGATGCATTCCTGTAGTTCATCAAGTATTCATCACTTACATTGCCCAGATATATTGTCAAAGGTGATAAACACACACATATCAGTAACAATAGTCTGATATTCTGCTCCATGCCTCATCACAGAGGTACCCAATCCTGATTCCAAGGAAAGAAACAGAGCAGTGTGCAACCATACCCAAGAATATGAAAGGTCTGGCTTTAACTCTCAGAAGCCTTCCTGAGCAAGTTTAGCAAAACAGCACCTTGATCCTGGCCTCCATTTCTATTCACCTTCCATATAATTGCACACACATACAAAAGTGACTCTGAACTAGATATGGAGTGACCCAGCAACACTTCACCACACCTCCTACGTAACACCAGAAGGCCTCGTGGCAAACACCCCACTCACTTGCTGTCTCTCTCCCAGTCAGGATGCTGACAGATCACACACACACAAAAAAGCTACTGCAAGAAAGGGTCCTGGCAGAAAAGTGATGGCAAATCCCAGAACAGAGCGCTACAGGATATATAAGTAGTCTCAGACTGACCAGCTGGCAAGACTGCCACATTTCAGGCAGTACATACATGAGCATGCCCAGCTTACTTGGAGTTGTACTGGGGCTCAAGCAGACATGAAGAGACATAAATATCTCAGTTATAATTATATAAATACTTTGAAAAACAGAGGCTGTTATTGTTTTTTAGCTTATCAGGCTGTTACTTTCTTGCATTGTTACTTTGCAAAGCATGTTATTCTCCCCCAAAAATTAAAACACGACACCCTTAATCACAGGTTGCTCCCACTAATAAATTACCTATTTAATATGTTTACATGGGCTCTTTTCCACAGTACGAGTCATGTTGAAATTGCCCTAATTAAAATATCTCTATTTATTTGCATGACTAATCAGTACTTATCTGTAACATGGCACTTTATATCTTCAAAGCAGTTCAACTGCATATAAATGGATTATCTGAAAACTTGCCCAAAAATGCATCTTGAAATCTGATGCAGAGACTCAGCTATTGCTTCCTAAAATAACTACTGGCTTTACGTGCACTGTGAATCATAGTGAGGGCAGTACTGGCAGGTCTGAAGAAGCACATGTGTTACTTATGGAAAGAGTAAATATTCCACAGAAGAGATCAAGGCAGCACACCAGACAGCGTTCCTTGATGACGTGGAAAAGCAGATGGCTCAGTCCTCTGAGTGGTAGTAAAGAAAAAGCCTGTCCCACTTCCCACCATGCTTTTTGCTTAAAAGAGCTGTCACACTCATGTGCAAATGAAGTCCCACATCCCTAAAATTTCTTGCAAGAGACTTGCCACCATTCTTTCACTTCCTCCTTTTTGGAGCTTTCTGCAGACTTGAATGTCAAAATATTCAGGACATCTGGTACTGCTTTCTGGAGACTCTGGCCACTGATGATTTTCACTGCATGAGAAATTAATCTCTTGGTACCATGACGCATGTGTGTCTCCCCATAAAGTTCATAACCCTGGGCCACCCACTGGTTGAAAGAAAATGAAGGTGGGTACTTTTTTGTTTCACAGCTTGTTCTAACAAGGAACTTATATACAGAAACAAGCTACTTCCATAAGCACAGAGCTGCTCTACCTGTCTGCAAGTTATTTTGCTTTTTAAAAATTAAAAATTACATTCAAAATGGCAGGGATGTGGGGACGTGTCTCTCAACTCTATCAGGAAGCAGTATAAAAGAGCAGGTTTTGTAGGTCTATTGTCTTGATTTTAAAAGGCCAGACTATATTTTAGAGCTATCAATATGCTTTCCCTTGTCAGAAGTGTAGCACCATTACTAATACCTTCCTTCTATTAAGAGAAAACCCCCACAGTTCTTCAAAACAAAACGTGGTGGTTTTGAAATGTTCCACAAGTGCCTCAAAAATTGAAGGAACAATAATGGTAATTTTTGATGATGCTTTTATTCTAGATAAGTATAAAATTACTGAATCTGAATGTTATTGCTCCCTGTCCCTGTTTCCTGTGTGGTAGCCCTGAACTGCATCTTCTCATGCATTCATTTGATTGCTTCAAGGACCTTTAAACATCCAAATTTCACCAGGATTATGGTGAAGTGTGCATGATGGCTTTTATCCAGAAGGGCCTGAAAGCACTTGATGAACTCTAGCAGCATGCAATCACACACAGCCTACTCACATCTCTGCAAATTCACAAGGTTGCAGAGACATCAAGAGATCATTAAGTCTGTCCCTCCCAGCAGGATCAATTATACTTGGGCTATTTCTGACAGAGGCCACCTAACCTGTTCTTTAAGACTTCAAATAATGGAGGTTCCACAGCTCCCTTCAGCATCTTAAACCAGTGCTTAACTCTCCTTGACATCAGGTTTTTCAACCAAATTCAAGCTCTCTGCTGTAATTCAACCTTATTGTCTCTTGTCCTATAAATTTCTTACATAAATCTTTAATGTTTGTTCTTATGACACAAATGCAGTCATCTTTCCTTAAGACTATGCAACATAGTTTGATTTGGTATTTTCTCAAAGGCCAGTGTTTTCTAAGCAAGAGGGGCTGTTGCCCCCTTGCTGAAACTACCTGCTGTGGTAAGTACTTCAGGTTATTGCAGGCACTGCCAGCCCTATAATGACAGTCACCAAAAGGAATGGAAGTGCCCCCCTTGCACAGTTAATGAGAGGTTCTCTTGAAGAATCTGCTAAGAATCAGAGCCCCAGCTCTTTTTTCCTGTTCTGTGTTGGTTAGAAATACAAGTAATTTGCCATCAATTCCCAGGCAGTTCATTACTCACACTGACAGAGTCACACAGTTTGGTTCAGACTCAAAAGAAGATTTGAATGCCTGCTGGTTGTGTCCCTCTTCAGCTTTAGGAAAAAAGTAAAACCCAAAGAAAAGTCAGACAATCAAGATCTGAGCAAAGCCTTTCTGCACTGCTTTTTCTATTCTGCTGCTCTTTAGACCCTTTCAACTATACTAATAAATACAATATAGAACAATTAAATCCCCAGCTCATTACGCTCAGGAAGTTAAAACTAGAAGACAAGGCCTGATAAAAAAAAATCTTACCATATAACTAGGTAAGACAGACTGTAATAAAGAGGTAGATCATTAAAAAAGAAGAAAAAAGCTTCCTCACCAATGTCAATATAAATAAAATATCCACCAAAAAATAGGTACATCCCAAATTAGAAAACTAAGGATGTAGCTGCAGGGAGTATGTGTGGGGTTTTCTGCAAAACTACTGTTCCCCCCAACCCTGTCACATGCCTGTCCCACTCCTGACCTGGGAGTTTTTTCAGCACTAAACAGCCCTTCATTACCACTGAGCTTCAGCAGGCAAACACAAATTGGGTAACATGACCAGCACAAGAGAAATTGAGTTACCATTTTTTGGCTGGTGACTGAGGCAACAAATCTCATGGTTCACCTCCTTATTTCAAGAGGGGAGCAGGAGACACAGAAGCTACCAAGTCTGAAGGACCCCCAGCCCTAGCACATATCTCATGTCTTCCCCCATGAAGAACTGCTTGAACTATAACTTATAATAAACAAATAATGCCTAAAATGTTCGTAAAGCATTATTACTTTAAAATAAAAACACTTTATAACCTAATTGCAATATATATTGCCTCTTCAATCCTCTTAATATAGTTTTAACTTACCACAAATTTAGAGAGGTCTCAGGAAAACCATAAAGTTTGCACACATGAAGCAATAGCTTCTCCCCCCACCCTGGAGACTCCTTTCTTCCTTTTTCCCCCCCCCCCACCCAAGCCCTGAATACAGGAAGAGAGATCACCAGCTGCCTGATGAAGAAAACAACTACCAAATAGTGTGCATCATTCAGATGGCTTGGATGATTCAGCTTTTCCATGTGAACTTTAAGTGGCACAAATAGTGCTTTGTGCATTTCTGAATCAAGAGTGTATTTAATAGTCCAAGAACATAACACAATTTCTACTTGAAGAAAAACTTTTCATCTTAAATACAGCAGCATATCTGTTACCTTACAACGGTTCCAGTTCTCAAACCAATCAATAATTACTTCTGCCTGTGCATATGGTAACGCAGCATCTTCAGCCTTTAAAAATACATTTCCTATTGTTCTCAAAAGTTGAACTGAGTAGGACAGTGAAAAGAGGATCTAGTGACGAACTTATAATTTTGAAAGCCACTTGATGTGATGTGCATTGGTTTTAGAGTGGGAGGGCTAGGAAGGAACAGAAAACTCAGGTGTAGCAAGCAATCTGCTCTCCCAAAATACAACAGCACAATAATACAGCAGCAGCTTGATCATAAGCATCCCACAGTTACCTTTCATTGTCAAGAAACTTGTAGGAGAATAATATTAAAAGTTTCCGGACAGTAGGCTGAGATATGAAACCCCACAAAAACACAAAACACACATTTACTTTGTGTATTTTTTGTTTAGCACTGCTCATATAAAGAATTAGTGCCTGGTTTTACTTCTCTAGTTTCTTTGGCCCTTATTAATTTGTTCAAACATTCATTTGAATCTTCTTCATCAACAAGATCCTATTTTCATTTCACCCTTTCAATCATAAATCAGAAACAGCTCTAATCAATTAATCAGATCTGACACAAAAAGTAGAAGGAAGTACTCAGACCTAGTGCTGAGGACAAAACATTTTGCCTGACAAACCCTGTTTACTTAGTGGGAGAATTTCTTATTTATGCTCAAGTACAAAAGCAGCACAAGCATGTTGAACACAACACTGCCTTCTGCAGGCACCCAAGTGTGACAATGCCAAAACTGCCTGAGGTGCTCAGCAAGGGCACCTTAAGCAAAGGGAGGAGGTAGCAACAGACTGAGCAGACTAGTCATCACTGGAAATACCTGAAGACCTAGAGAAAAACAACAGAAATGTTGCTTGGCCTGTGCTTTCAAGAATGGAAACAAGCCTTCGGGGTCATGTAGTGTGCCTCCTTCCACTAGGGAAGCACCTGGAATTTTGTCTTGGGGGTGCCAACTAGGCAAGAGTACTGGAGAGCAACCAGAGCACAATGTTTTGGCAGCATCTCTTCTCCCACTAATGGCTTTTGTATGTTTTTGTGATTTTATAATGACTTTCACTTCATTTTAAAATGTAGGCATGTTACGCACATCCAACCCAAAAGCTTGTATCAAACTAGTCAGGGTGATGCAATTCTCACAGCTCCTGCCCTGAGACAACGCTGCCAGAGCCAGCCTCACTAGCAAAGATGTCTATCTTCACAGCCAGCTACATGAACAGCAAATACTGTGTGAGACCAGATGGTGTCCAAAATCTTCTGCATTTTGAAAACACACCAAATGCTTCATTGCAAACTAGATGAAAAATCCACATTTTCAAGAGTGACCTGTGGGAGAAGTCATATGCTTTGGTAACCGCGCTGTGATTCAGGTTTTTTGAACTTCAGACTTCTGGTGATGTTTGTTTTCACTCCTTGACATTTCTTGATAGGGAGAAAGATAGCAGGAGTACTTCTCATCACAGCTTCCCATCACACCTCCCCCTCGCTTTGGTCAACCACTGGGAAAATGAGTCACCATCTGAAACCTGAGCCTCTTCCACATCCCTCTAAAAGTCTTGTTTCCCACACAGACCACATCCATTGCACGCACAGCAGCCAGCCACAGTCCGTACAGGTCAAATACATTTCTTGTGACCAGACTCACCCATGTGTAAGCACCCTGGGGTATCTGCCTGACTGCCTCTCCCACACAGCCCCAGCTCACTTGTCCCCTTTGCTTTAGTAAAGGCCTCTCTGTGCAGCACTAGGTGAAACATGCCTGTGCCATGCAGAGAGCTCATGTGCTGCCAAACCTTTTTGGTTCTTAGATAATGGCTCCCTCATGTTACCTCTGTGCTAACACTGTGCGACACATCGTGTCACTCCTCAATGTTCCCACACTTCCACAGGAAAACCAGCTTTGCAAATCATGTACCATGGTCCATTAGCCTTTTATTTGGAGGCTTGTCCCTGCTATCCTGAGCATGAGAGGGAAGAGAGGGGCTGCTGCTTTAGATGATGAGTTTCCCCTAGCCTTCTTGTCTCTCCACCCCACACAGCCACGGCACAGACAGCAGGAGAGGGCAGGCAGGGAAGGGCAGGACGTCCACACCCATCTCTCCCATGCAGCCTATGAATCCAGTGTTACAAAACTCAGAAAGAGGAGAAAAAAACCAGACCTTTCTTCCTATCCAGTGATAAGAAGCTGATGTGTCTGGACCTAAAGTACCAAGGACTGCTTGGGGTGGTCTAAGTAACTTCAAAGTGGAGTCTAAGCCAACAGCTTATTAAGCAGAGAGGAATTCTTACACGAATCAAGAACTTGAAAATGTTGTCTTGTGGGCAGCACTATTTTTGCTGGAGGGCTCTGATCAAAACTATCTCGGACATCAAAACAAACTGATTATGCTATAAATATTAAAGACTTTATAGCTGTTTGTTTGTGAAATAAATTCTTGGACAGTCCCTTAGCATTAATGTAGGGAGGAAAAGGTCAGAGAGTAAAGACATAGGAAAAGGGAAATAATTAATTTAGGACATAATTTATTTTGCTCTCATCCTATTCACTTATAGGAACTTATACTAACCTTCCCCCCAGAAACCAGTGGTCAAGAAATATGCCAGACAATATTAAGACTTCTGTGTGTTCAGTGGGACATTCAGTAAAGTGGGAGAATTTCAGCTAAAACTGTGTCACACCTAAGAAAGCCTTTGGTCATGCTCTGTGGAGACACATTTAAACACCACAGCTGCATTACAAGAATACCTTGAATACAAGAATCTACAATACCTGAACTACAGCCCTCACTTTCTACTATCATGTAATAAACTCAAACAAATTACCCAAGATGCAGCCACTAAAGTTTGGCTGATCTTTTACCTTTTTCTAAGGATGAAAATCCTTAGTTTCATTATTATTCATGAAGTTGTTATTCACAAGGCAGAAAATGTGTGATTTTTTTCTTGTGTTTTGCTAATGGAGTTTTGTTTGGTTGGGGCTCTTTTACAGTTTACAGATTAAAATTTTATGGTTCGTTTGTGACTACTTGGCATTATGAACATTTTCACTGGAAATATGTGAGGATTTTATTAGAAACATTGGTACTGAAAACAGCTAATGGGGGATGAAAGAGGAAAACACATTAATAAGTAGCACTGAGAAGCATGCAGTTACTTGGGAAAAAAAACCCAAAGCATTAAATACACAGTCAAAACAATAAATCTCAGTTTAGACTGTGGCATATTGTATGCCTCTCAGTAAATATTGCCCAAACAAAAAAGCCTCTAAGTAAAGGTCAAAAGGGTCTGAGGCTCCTCACCTGCAAAGGCACTCCCAGAGCACATCTAAACACGTGGTGGCTGAGCACCATCAGTCAGCACAGCCCAGTGACCCATCAGAATCTTGTCAGGTTTGCTCCACAGGTACATTTCAACAGTTCCTATTCTGGCTGCACTTACCAAGGAGGGTGTGGGGTGTCAGAAATAACCAACCAAAAAAGCCCAAGCAACTACCCCTCTCAGCTGAAGATGGCACAGTACACTGGACTGGACTTCTTGGGCTCTGATTCCTTGGCTGCTGTCTGGGACGGAGAACATTCACCCTCACCAGAGAACAAACAGCAACCGCAATCATAAACTGACCCCAAGGATTTCCCCTATAACTCAGCACTCTCTGGCACTTACTTTATGCCTAATTACTCCATCTCCATACCCTGTTGATCAATCACATAATTGTCTAAGATATCTTTACTGTCTCCCAAAAAAATATATTGGATAACTCCATAACCACTTAAGGGAGAAAGTCAGTGGCTTACATCATCCTGAATAACTGAGGTGACCACACAGGGAGGTTTAAAAAGAAATGTTTACATCTATTCCATGTCATGCTAAAACAAACACATTTCTCCCACTGGCAGGAACTGGAGGACACCCAAAGGTCTGGGGTTTTTTCCTCCACTGAGTTTGTAATCCATTCTTTTTCTTCTACTGGCAAAGAATACAACAGACAACTCCTGCCTGTTTAATATCTAGTATGTATTAAAAAAAAAATCCCAACTCTAAGTGATGTTGGAGCAGTAATATTGTTTTTAAATTTGACTTTCCACTTTTGGACAAAGTCCAGAATAACCCAAACTAACTAAGCTTTTGGACCACTGCATGAGGCCCTGTGGGAATGACACAATCTTACCAGCAGTTGCTATCATAAAGGAAGACAAAACTGATGGTTAGGGACTTGCATTGTGCCGGCAACAGGATAAAGAGAGGTCACTATTTTAAACTGATGCAGCAGAATTTGGTGAAATTACACACTGACAGCAACTCTTGACTGCTTTTGTCAATATATCTTAGCTCAAGTGTGGTGTGTGGAACTATATATAACTGCTTTGAAAGACTGCCCTTGTTTCATATTCCAGCATCATACAAATGTAGTGGTAGAAACAAATGTGCATGCTGCAGTTGTGTGGGGTGCTTTCTTTGCAGTTACTGCCACTCAGCTGAAGCAGCATTTGACACAACACAGACCCATACATTTAGCTTAGCCTGACCCCTCTTTTTTCATTCTCCAAACTGAGTTTTTTTGGAGTGCTCTTTCTACATTTTAAGTGAATCACAGAATATGCAGTGTTAAGTCAGTGGCTTCCTCAAGAGCTCTTGACCATTACAAAAACCTTACAGCCTCCAAGGAGACAAAAGCATTCCTATGTGACAGCCACAAAGAGCATGTGCTCCATAACCACAGCATGTCCAAAGTAAAGCTCAGGCTACAGCAAAGAAAGAAGCCACAGTTGTACAGCAGGACAAAGGACATAACACTTCTTTCCAATTGCCCACAAGCATTTCCATCTCACACTTTTCAGATGGTGCACTAGGATGTATGGTGGAAATTGGGGGATGAATATTTTAGTGCAGAAAACTCAAGCAGAAGCCAACATTCACACTCCTCTGAGCTACCAATCCTGCTGGCAAAGGCATTTCTAAGAATGCATGAGCATGAAAGCCTTTCTCCTTGGATCATGTGTAAGATATTCCAAAAATTGAATGATGAATGCAGGAAAGCTCCTAGGAAAGTAAAACCTGCAAAAAAAAAGGGTTTGAGCTGAATTCATCAAGATCTAAGTTAAAGCCTGATGAGGGGTTTAACTTGGTCTATTCAGGATGTGATTGCAGATATAGAGCAATTTGTGAAGACTGCCTGGTGGCAGTGTAATAAAACAGGATGCAAGATCTGGACTAAAGAAATATTTATGCAAGAAGAAAAGACTTTATCTTCTCCAACTCTAAAGCTAGTCTTTACCATCTGTTTCCTGGCTTGGTTAAGTTTTGGATTTTTACTCTCTCTCCTTTCTGTTCATCTAGCACCAAGACTATGGAGCACGTTGCTCGTAAAACAAGCCCTGCTTATGAGGAAGGAAAAGTTATTGGCTCATTGATTAGAACAAAACTAGTATAATACTCTCAGTACTGTGTTCACCTCTGTTGGTCATCCAGAATTCAAACACTGATTAATTTAATTGTCCATGAATACTAGAGGAAACACATGGCTTGGAGAATTGCCCTGCACTCTGTCTCTACAAGCCATTAGTGTTCATTTTTATGTCCTATTTCCTCTCACACATTGCCATCCAAAAAAGGACTTTTTTTTTTTGCAATGGTTATGTAAGAGAAACCAAAGGTATTGGCTTTCATGTAGTCTACAGACTTCAACAGAAGCCTGCTCAATATTCCAAAAGTGCACGATCCCCACTATACATATATGCAACAGTACTAAATATTATTTTCCATTTTTGTGGGGTTTATGATCTTTTCCAATTAACTGCATTGTTTTTCCACCATGACCATGTATTCAGAGTATTGTGGAGTACTGTACCATGGCAGGACATCTGGAAATGTACATGGTACTCATTAGGGAAGTCAGTTTAGGTACAGTAGATAGATAGATACACGTACCTTCAACATCAAGAGATGAGCCAAGTTTTAGTATCATAGCAGAATTTTTTGCAGGTTAGGCCTGAAGGATATCAGCTGTGATTTATTCCTAGATCCGCTGGAGTTTTTTTTACCCCTAAACTGTAGAGCATCCTCTATATTCACTACACACAATAAGAAGTTAAGCATAATGGCCCCCATTCATTTCTTAAGTACAGAAAACACAACACTGAAGATGAGCAGAACTTCCATTTTAAAAGTCTTGTTTGGACAACGCCTTTAGAGCAGTTCAGCCTTTTTGAGGCTGGACTACACTACACCACAGAGCCCACAGCATGGCAGTTTCAGCCCTTTTCTTGGAGGCAGGACCAAACTGTGTCAAGGTTCAGTGGCAGTTCATGTCTAGTACAGACTGCCATCTCGGGGAGTGGAGGAGAGTGCCAGAAGACAGACACGTCTGCTTTGATCAGAAAGGTCCAAACCAGCCTCTCCAGTCATTAGTGAGTCACAATCAAACACAATTAATTGAGAAGTGAATGAAACGCCCTGTCTCTCTTTGTGGGGCTGTAGCACAACTTCATCAGCTCGTTGCAGCAGAATGGTGACATCTTCATAGACAGAATTACAGTGTGTTTTTAATATCCTGTTATCACGTGTGATTCCTGCCCCAATCCTGTGTGCAAACTAGCATTTAACTCCCCTCCTTCCCCACGAATGATTAAATACAAATCCTTCTTTTCAGCAAGACCAAAGGAGTAGAGGCTGTTGGCAATGTATCATCTACAAAAATAGTTAGTCTTATAATTAGAAGGTAATACAAAATCTTATTTTCTTTTCATTTGACTAAGCTGTGCCCAATACTTCAATACAGGAAGGTACAAACTCTATCTGTTTAAATGTAAAAATATATACAACTATATTTAACATTTAAATAACTTTAAACACAACTGTTTGCATACTAACAATCTTATGTACATTCCTTCTTAAACAATACCTCTTTAATATCCTTCTCTTTTGTTAAACAAGTTTTATTTTCCTCCCAAAATACCCAAGGCTACTTTAAAATTCTGGAGGGGTAAAAATTAGAGCTATATAGAAAATAGCAAGATGTCTTACAATTGTAGTGTATGATAGCACATATTTTTCATAAAAACAACACATCATTCAAAAACTGAACCACCGTAAAAGTTCTCGTAAGTCCAACAGGACTGTCTTTAAAGGTTACTTTGGTTAACAGCAAGTCATTCTTAAACAATTAAGGAAAAAATATAGATTCTTTCACCACCTCTACAGATGCATTTCCTTGGCTTGTTGTAGCAATCCATATACCTTTACAGATGAGCACTGCAGTTGTTCAGTGCTCCTTATTTGTACTGTGATTTCAAATAAAATAGATTATATATATAAGGTTGGATTGATTTATAATTAAATTAGTCCAACTTCCTAAAATCTCTGAATAAGAGAACTCTCTTCCTAAGACTTCATAGGAACTCTGGATATCAGAGAAAGAATGGTAACACCACTACTTCTTCCTCACAAGGTTGATCTCATGCAGTACTTGAAACAGCATCACCAAGTTGCGTGAAACTGCTGTTTCCCTGCTTATTTTCCCAGTCAGGAGAGTGACAACTTCTGTGAGCTCTTCATAGTCTGACACCCTGCCAGTTGCACCAGCCTCTGAGCATTCAGACAACTAAAGTGCCACTGGACTTCACAGTAATAATGCAATGCTTTCCTCTGAGTCATTATGCATTTTCCAGGTCACTTGTGGCCTCTACTTCACTGAAATTTTACTCATTTCCATGGGAATAAATGCCTTCAGTTTTTGGCCAGGCAGAGGAACTTGGTCTTTCTTGCTTCCTTGCACTATGAAACCCTCTGATCCATCAAAAATGACAAACAAAAAGGCTAAAGTGTGAGATTCTCCAGGAAAAGAATACTGCATTAGTCACTGTGTGTCAGTTAAGCTGCAGAGTAGAGAAGTGTGACCGAGGAGCAAAGGCACTTGGTGACAGCGCTGGGGACAAGTCAGTGAGTCAACAGTTTCAGTCTCGTGAACCAATTGACCAGCAGCGAGGGCTCTGCCGAGGAGGATTTTGTGGATGATGTGACTGATGATTTTTTAGCACCTTCCTCTTGGAAAGGAATTGTTGCACTGTTGTGGAGGTCTGTATTCATAAAGCACCTGCTGCCTCGAATATAATCTGTTCCCCTCACTAACTGCTTGTCAGACACTGGCCTGGAGAGCGGGTGCTGCGTGCAGGGGCTTTCCTCAATGATCGGGGGTATCCTTTCATTGCTGAAGTACCTGCAGAGGACATCTTCACCTGTACAAACAGGAGGGGGAAAACCAATTATTGCTGACTTCAAAACCCTCCATTAACATTTTGCATTTTTATAAAAGTATTCTGGTTACACTTCAAATACCTAGATCTGGGGTTTTGTTCATAAAATACCTGGACATAAGCAGCTATCAATAGATTCACAGCTTTTTGCATCCTTAATTTTTTTTAAGTGACACAATAATGAAATAAATCCATACACAGAGGAGATACCATTTGACTGTTATATTCCAGATTCACACACACCAAAAATGATGATACAGACTACCTTCATGCAAATCATTATCATAGGTGATATTTAACAAATCTTCTTCTAATGTGTTATTCAAAATGCTGAAGAGACCAGAGTTGAATCCATAAACTTCTCAGTATAACTCATGAGTAGCTTAAAAGCTACTATCATTACTTTGGACAAGAAAAATTAATTTTGCAGGTGAAAATATAAGCACTTCCCTCCCTGATTTTGACCAGTGATTCATGATGCTTTCTCTGTTTTAACTCTTCTCCAGACACCTGACCAAGGCAGCTGCTGCTAAAAAAATCCTGCTGGACTAGGCAGGCCTTTGGTTCTGATCCAACACAGCTTAAATCCAAGCCTGGAGCACTTAGGTACATTTCAAGCATTAAAAAAAGGCAACACAAAACCAAAGGTAAAACCAAACAAAAAACCACACACACAAAAACCAGCCCTGCCACCTGGTGATCGCTCTGTTAGTATCCCTCCAGGTTGATGCTTCTCAGTATCAACTTCTACTTTTACATGAAAATAATAGAAACCAGCTTTGATTTTACCTAGAATTAGACATTAGCTTTCATAACTGATTCCAAGAATATACTAGTCATCCTTATTTCCCACTCTAACAGGACTCAAATAGTCTTTCTGATGCAGAAGGTGGGAAGAGGAGAGTGTAGGAAGTAAAAAAGCCATCCAACAGAACACAAAATGTTATGAGCTTCTGCCTCTCTCCCATTCAGCGATGCCTAGAGAATATGTTCCTTTCTAACAGCAGTAGCAGTAAAGAGCAGCTCCTAAAAGGCCCTACATTTTACATTTTGTGAACAAGCTTGCTTCTTTAACAGCCTCCACAGTGAGCTAAACAAAAAGACTTAGCACAAAAGTAGTTTCATATCAATATTAAATGCAGTAGAAAGGGAAGGGGCTGTGTGCAAGAGCAAAATGTGCGATAAAATCACAAGTACAGATCTGCCCTAGTCATTCTAGCTAACTTTTAATGCTCACTACAACTCTGGGGCAGAAGATTTGAGTCCCATCACTGAATAGCCTCAGAAATTTCAGTTACCATCTGGCATTTCTGCTAAACCCAATAATGGTCACCTTGCATCAGTTCAGCAATATGCAAACTATAATCCTCCATTCCTAATTTAAACACTTTCATGTGGTTCACACCAAGGAGATTTTGGAGAGGAAGAGAATGAGGGATAAAACCTAAAACCTTGCCTTTTCTCCCTGATCCTCGTGGCCTAGAGAAGGGGTCTGCAGCTCCTATCCAGCTTCCATCAGCAGGCATTGACAAAGGACGAGGTTTTCCTAGAGAGAACATAGAACGTTAGAGGAGTTACATATGGTTGAGGAAACCAATTTTTAAATTTTTGTTTTTCCCAGTTAAGCAAAGGAGAGATAAGCAATAAAGAGTTCAAATTGCAGAAAAAAAGAATATCTGAAGATAATTCCACTGGTGACATATAAGAAATCAGTGTGCTGAGATTAAACAGCCCTTCTCTTGCTCATTTAGAGCAGGAGTGGACATAATGTTATAAGCAAAATACATATGGAAATGGTGCTCTATAGCAGCAGACCCCAGCTGAATGACATTCATTAGAGAAATAAGAGTTTTAAGAGACATTATTTCAGATACAGAATTTCAGATTCACAATTTGTACAAATGGCCTTAATATCAATCAAGCCCAACAAGCAGTTTGCTAAGACAAATCATTTCAGACTGATCAAAGCCCTTATCACAACAGTGATAACAAGAGAGGAATGAACTCACCGTAGGACTGTGTTTTTTCTCTCATTTTGGCTGGTAGGACATTTACTTCCATGGGATAGCCAGGCAGCTGATCAGAATCAGCAATAGTAAACCTCCGCCTCCGGCTCTCCTGATCCAGAAACGAATTGGGAGACTCGGCGCCCTTGGACCCAGGCAGTGGCTGACTGCGTTTGCTGCCTCCTCCATACACAAAGCTCCCCTTTTCATCTCTGAAAGGACATGTCACTGCAGTTAGTGCCTTCAAAGAGTTTAAAGCTACAGACATGACTAGGTTTGAAAGATGCTTCTAGCAGCAAGTCATGCTCGTGACAACTGGCATTGTGCTGCAAACAAGCTGGAAGAAACCCCCAAGAAAGTCAGGTGATAGAAGACTTCATTATATTTAACAAGGAGAAAAGAAAGCCACCCTCCTCATGCTAATTTACTCTTAACAAGCCAGTAATTTAACACACTGAGAAATTCAGAGGCTCCACTCCAGCAAAAGATTTTGATAAATGAGACCTTTCTGTCCTGAGGGCATCAAAGTCCCTGATTCACCACCTGCTCAAATACATAGCTGTGACTCGGGAGTGCTACACAAATTTATCCATCTCTGTATGTGTAATGGTAACAGCTATTACCTCCATCTGAGGGTCTCTGCCTTTCAGTCATTATAGGAGTTCAATACCTGTCACTAAATATTTACCACCTTCTCTCTCCCTCCTAACAGATTCATAGTGTGTGTATTTGTGTGTATATATATATATACACATACATATATTTTGATTAAATTCTGCAATTACTTTTGGAAGAGAAGCTACCCTTCAAGTTAAAATTTGCCTGGAGGTTTTTCCCCCTTCCTATATGTTACAATCTTATTGCTTGAAGCAACCATTAGCCAAGTCAGGCATAAAAACACATAGCTGACTGCCTAAGCACACATATACCCCAGTGTTCATAGCAGTCCCTGGACAGCACATCTCACTTGTCCAGCTCTCCAGCAAGAACAATGCAACAGCTCAGTGAATAGGAAGGAGCTATTTATGGAGATGCAGAGACCAAAAATTGCACTCAAGAGTTACACCAGAAATGTATGTATGTGGAGAGCTCTCCTACACCACCACCATGTGGAGACTGTGCATGGGGAGGGAAACCAATCACTGCTCTGGAGCAGAGGAGATCTGTGCCAGGAAGGGAAGAGAGCAGGATGATGAGGGAGGAGAAAAGCAACCATCACACAAATGCACCACAATTTCAAGAGAAAAGCAAAACATGCAGAGGTCAAAATAGATGACCAAACAGAAGGCAAAAGAATTGTCCTTTCTCCTCTTCCTGCCTGCCATATCTTCTCATATTTACTTTCTTTAAAAGTTAAAGTCAAGATGCCTTTCCCTTTCCATCCATCATCCAGGATGAATTTTAAAATCTCGTATTGCGATTTCTGTCCTTTTCAACAGGGATTCAGGTCTAAAGGCATTTGAAGCTCGGTATGATTTTGTGTCTCTTTAGGAAAGATAAATTGAGCACATGGACATAATTCACCAATGTGCTTGAGATATTTAATGATTTGAAGAAACAACTAAGGCATTCATCTGCTAAATCTGTATGTTTGTTATTGTGCCAAAAGATTTTAAAATTTGAGGGTTTTTTAATAAGAACTGAGCATGTGTAACCATAAAAGCAAGGCAAGAGCAGGTAAAGGTGGGTCCAGCTTCAGTAAAGAGACCCTACCTAAGCAAGCCCCCCCCCAAGTCCTGCCCCAAAAACCACAGTAATACCACCTCTGTCTCTGTATCAGCCCTTACATGGCAGGAGGCAAGTGCCCTCCCACAAGGCCTGCAGCAAAAGGTCACAGTTTCTGTGCTGGGCTACCTACATGTGACCTAAAATGTCAGGGAAGGCCAGGAAGCATGCCAGCCTTTCACATCTTGCCTGGAAACGCTTTTTTCCCCTCACATTCCCAGATCAGCTGGCAGGGTTCTGGCATGAGTCAATATGGACTTCAGAAGGAACAACAGTCAGCCTTACCATACACACCACTCTCCCTCCCACTGTGTATACAGGTCTGCATTTTTATAGCTTACACCACAGGATAAAAAAAATAAGAGTTGATGTATTGCCTCTCCCTTCCCTTCAGTGAGAACATATTTGTTTTAAACAACTTGCAAGTTTAAAAATTTAACGTGATAGGCGTCATTTAACGTGACATTCTTTTCTAACTCCCACAGCAGTTACTCAAATTGCTAAAAAAGGAAAAAAATCCATCAGTGAAAAATGTTAGGGACAAAAATTACTTCTTACTGTGTGCAGCTGGATTTAAACAGTGTCAGAAACATAACTCCACAACAAAACCAGAGATGACATTGGGGTCATGTTCTGGGAACAACTCTGCTCTCTGTGGTACACAGTCTTCCAGTAATAAAATCTTCTACAATCCTGGTAGCATACACATTTAAGCATAAGATCAAGCAATCCAACTCATTTAGGCAGCTAGAAGCAAGTTTGAGATCTGCAGCTAATCTGCACAGAGCTCTATCAGAAGGCCAGCTCAGAAACAAGTGCAGTGAAGGAGGTTTCTGTGAGTGGTGCAGGTTTGTTTGCATACCGAGGAGAATATGGAACAGCTGGTGGAGGGGGTATGTACAGATCCAAAATGGCTGGCTTCTCCTTCTTCAGTGAGGTATCCACAGTGCTTTCTGGTGACTGAGTTGAAGCTGGTGAGGGACTGGTCTGAAATATTAAACAGCTATCAAACATCTGAACATTCATTTATCATTCACAAAAAGATAACTTAATAATCAATAGCATCATTTTCATCCCTAGTGAACTACTATCTCTGTGATATATGGACACTTCAAAAACTCTTGGAGTCCACATTTTCCTCCACCTCCAGTCTTGGCTAGCTTTACAGCCCTCCCACAGAAGTCCTATCATGGGTAATATATTGCTCAAGCACATTTTGCTCTTTCCAGTTCTATTTTTCATGTAAATTCCACAGACAAAAAAAACAACTGAGACAAAACCCCCTCTTCTATATTTAGATGTGTTAAAAGAAAGCAATTTGTTTAATACAGATATGATTAGCAAGCCTTGTGAAGCTGGCATATGCTACCTTTATTCCATACACTCCAATGCCTGGAGCACAGACAGGAATACAGTAAAGTTCACCATAGATTGAATCAATGGATATAAGGACCAGGGAAGCAAATTAAAAATACATTTGGCATTGCTCATCTTTGCACCTCACTTCTATAAATTCTCAGCACCTTTCTAGGTTTCTGTCTGCCTATAGGAGAGAAAAGGATTCAAAGACCTTTATTCTCCAATCATTCCCTCCCCTAAGGAAACACTGCTGGACATAGCCAATAAGCCAGCCCCACCTCAGCTCTTCACACTGGAAGCACATGTCAGGCACGATGCCACAAAAACAGGACACATGCACTGGTGAAAGGAAGGATGAACAAGTAGTCAAGCATACATCTACCCATTTTGAGAGAAATCTGCTTTCATGGAGATTTGTGATAGCCACCAGCATTTTACAGGTTTAAATTACCCCCATGGCTGTAGGGAGACCTGTATCACAACAGGAGGAGGAAGGGGAATTCTCCCTGGTTTTATTAATTTCAGATAATTAGTATAAATTCAGTTAGGTTGCTCACTCCTGCAAGCATTGAGCCCTAAGTTTCCTAATACAACATGCCATTCCTCAACATGGTTATTTAAGAATCACTTTCTCTGTCTGCTCAGTACCCAATCTGTGGATTGCTCAACAACCAAATCTTATTTAAACAAGTAGTTTAAATAATTTTTTTGAAAAAAATATTCTTTCTCCCCCTTCACTAGACTAAAAAGAGGACAAATATATGGAATAGACTTAAGCTATTTCAGCAAAAACATATTACTGTGATAAACAGAGAAAGCATTTATTTATTGCTCCACACTGATGAATTCCATACATATCAGCAGTTTTGCCTCAGATAAGTTCTCCCAGTGGCACACAGACTGATTAAAATATTCAGCACACCTAGTCCCTTTGTGTACCAAGAGGGCATTATCTGGTAGCAAGGAAACAGAAAAAAAAAAAACAAAAAAAAAAACCAAAAAAACAACACAAACGAAAAAACAAACAAACAAAACCACCAAACCACATTTTCTTTTTTATTCCATAGGAGGACAGCCATTTCACCTAACCTGCCTTGACATATACTCAAACATCAGTACTTAGGGGCATTTCTGGGATTTTCCTTTTTTCCAGCTACAACCAAGGCATTCCCATCCTGAAATGAAAGTGGAGCTGGCGGGTTCTCACCTGCACCAAGGGTGGTTTCCAGCGCAGGTTCTTCAGAGGAGCAGGAGTGAAATGAAAAGAGCCGGTAGGACGTTTCTTAAGCAGCAGCCTAACTCCAGCAGGATTCTCTCGCAACTTTGCCACCAGATTTTTTAGTTGCCATCCAACCTGGTAGAGAATAAAGACATCTTTTATTCAGCATTTATTTTCTGAAAGCAAACAAACAAGAAAAACCCAAACCTCCCAAGTTAGACAGCTTGTTTTGACATGAACCTAGAAGAAATAAAGGATTCCAAAAAAGCCATCTTAAGAATTTTTAAAAAATGGAAAGTTCTTTTTTTTTGCAAGGTTTTTCATTTTCTTTCCAAGTTCTCTACTTAAGCTGTAAACTAAATACTAAGATATCAAGCAGTGCTCTTTATACCTCAGATCCAGTCCTAGAAGGATGCATGGATATGCTCAAATTGACTAACACTGGGATTCAGAGTGAATAACTTTTGTCATATTTCTTTCTCACATTGAAAGGCATTGCCTAATGTGCTAAGCAAAAATGCAATCATTACATCCAGGTTCCCAGATGCAAATGATTGGACAATCATTTGCAAATTATTGTGGGGACATTTTAAAGCTCTTTATCTGCATTTCAGTGGACTGTAACAAGACATTTTAAACAGGTCTTAAATGCAACATGAACTATTTTAATATTATGCATAAAGCGCTTTAACATGAAATACTGTATATTTATCAAAATATTGCAAATAATAAAATTTATCTTGACAATAAAATGTTTAAAAGCCTCAAACATCAGAAATGAATGCCTCCTGACCCCATCCATGCAGACCCTGTGGTGCATAGGAAGCATAAGGGAAGTTACTCACCACAGTTTGCTGATTAACCTGGATCACTTCGTCACCAGCGTGAATCTTCTGGGAGCGATCAGCAGGGGACTACAAAGAGGAAAACAAGAGTTATGTGCTGCATCAGGTCTCCTTCTGTCCCAAAACAACCCCCCACCAATCCAAGTCAAAGGTTGCATCAGCAATGATTTTAGCTATATGTAATTTTCACCTCGGCTGATGACTTGAGAAATGTAAATTAATGAATTGAATTATTTCTTTTTATGCTGGGGGAACTAAACTGAAAGAGAGAAGGCATAGCCCCCATCTGTTAAAGACCAAATTGTATTTAAGTCATGGGACAGTCTCCACTCTCCTTTTCCCTCCAGTTTGTACTATAGTTTTAGACAGTAATGGAAGAGGCAGGAGGAGAATTTCTGCCCTAACACAACAACCATCTCAAAGAAATTTTATACAAATGTGTATTTATGTTAAAAAATACTTCAAGACTTTGAACGTACAGAACAAAGGATCAAAACCCTTCCAATCCACAAGATAGATCCTTTGCACTTACTCTTTTTGTTTTCCAATGTAAATAGAAGCTTCTGACTTTAATGTGAAACTGCTTGCCTGAATCACCAAAGTCAGCAGATAAAAATACTTGCACAGACAGGTATTTTTCAAATACCTATCTAATAATAATACACTTTAAAATACAATTTTCTTGGAACAAAACCTAAGCTCTGGGGAGCCGTTAGCAAGAAACAGATAAGTATGTCAATATTTAGATTTATCAACAGCTGGTGCAATGCACCAGCCTTTGCTGCACTGCAGTTATTAACAACACTCTCACTGCTGTAACACACCAACTCCTACCAGCCTTGACAACACCCAAAGCACACACACACGCTACCTTGGTACATGCTGCACCCTGGTCACAGGAGAGCAACTCCTACCATTCCCTCCACCCCATGAGTAACCACCAGGCAGCAGGCCAGCTCTTCCTAGTGACTCCAGAACTAAGCACTGGGATTAAGGACTCCCTTCTCCACCTCATCACACCTTTAGACCTCATGTAACTTTGTTATGAGAAAGAATTGTGAGAATAAACAGTCAACAAAGGAAGAAAACATGGGGAATTTGTGGGAGGCTTCAGCTATCATGAGTAACCCCATTTCTTCATTGTCTTCTTGCTTCCTCTGAGAGGAAATGCCTCTGTGGAAAGCTGCATATATAGGAGTCAACCAAGATCATGAAAAAATGCTGGGCCAGAGTCAAGTTTGTGAAAAACAAAGCTCCTTTCAAGCTGTCCTTTGGGTGACCAACAGCTCATCTGAGGGAGGGTGGAGGACCCTTGCACAGAGAACTCCTGCAGCAAGTGACAGGTCACAGCACTGGAATCACATTGTGAGAGCAGAGGAAAGAGCAGAGTTTGGCTCTAGGCGAACACAACATGCAAAGTCTCACGTAGGATGGCATTACTGAGGGATCCTCTTGGCTGACTCATACCAAGTGGACTTCCCCAGTTCTTCCATTGTTCAATTCAGGGATGTAATTCCATTGCCATTTCCATCCACCAGCTCCTGGGGATAGCTACTAAAATACCATTCCAAATCTAGCAAGAAAACTGAGCTAAGATCCAGCCTGGGTCATATCTAAATGATACCACACCACCATAAAGCCATCAGTTGCTCACAGATCTCTCAGTTGCTTGTCAAGTTCTGTTGCTCCAAAGGAAGGAGTTTCCCCCAAGGAAGGATATTCCCCAAAGGAAGAGCCATAGTTGATAACAAAAAGCAGACACTTAGGTCAACACAGAAAGCTACAGAAGGAATACAGACCCAAGACCTACATGCAGAAGCAGCTTGTCAGCAGTCAACATTACATTCTTTTGCACTTATCAGATGTTAAAATTGCTGCAGAAGTGGACATGATCTCTGTGGCAGATCCTATAAGAGTTATGCCAGGACAATAGCATCAAAGCTATAGAAGCTTACACTTGGCAAGCACAGATTTCCACACTCTCTTGCCTGGTCCCTGGACCTGGCAGGGGAACAATTAGAATCACTGGTTCTTTCCTATTCACAAAAAAAAAAAAAAAAAAAAAAAAAAAAAAAAAAAAAAAAAAAAAAGGCATTGCAGCAGCAAAAGCCAAGTTTCTCTGCTCTTTTTTTTCTTTCAGTCACTGCTCCTGGACAGAAGTAGCCTGTTTGAAAACACCACAGCATCACCTGCCAGCCTCAGCTGCTGGCTAGAGGTCTACTCCTTCAAGGGCTGCCCAGAAGCCTTCAATAAACCCTCAGCTGCAAAGGACTCAGTGTACAAATAAAACAAGGAACCACCTGCAGTAAAAAACTAGTTGCCTCTCTTGCCAACTACTTCCTTCCAGCTGACCACTCTTAAAGTCTTACTTGTTCATACTTGTTTTAGTCTGCAAGGTAATTTTGTTATGGGACAGCTCATTGATTTAATTACTCATTACTGAATTTAGCACACTACCACCTAAATGGTCCCATTAAGGGAGATTGCCTTTTCCAGTGGAGAGCAAATACGCCCAAGACTTTGTTAAGCAAGATACCATAAGAGCTCAGAACAGCAGATACAGTAACTTATTAAAGCAATTACTTTAATGCCAAGCATTTGAACTAATTTGTGTACTTGCAGAAACTGGTTTAATCAGACTAACAGTGAAACATGCAGGCACAAAATATTTACAAACTGTGGAAAAAACAAACCATGGATCACGCAGTACTTAAAGTAGTAATGCCATGCAAGTCATGTCTAAAACAACAAAAGTAGTTAAGTCAAACTAACTCAATCAAAGCTGCTGTCTGAGGTAATCTACATTTGCTTCACTTACATTTTCTGTAGTTCCAGTAATTACATGCAATCCATCATAAGTTGATTTGATGTACATTCCCTAAAGAAAAAATGAAAAACAAGTTTAAAGGCAAAACAAACCACATAACTTATCTGATTAAAACACTGTTGGCAACAGACTCAAAACATTATTAAAACCAGTTAACAATTTGTATATTCTCCCTGAAAAAGTGTGTAGTCTAATATTACAACACTCTAAACTTCTTCACAGATCACTTTTAGTGTAATTTATTACAATATTTATAATGACTTAAAACACCTAGTGTATGGAATAAGACTTAGAAACACTCTCTGGTTGGTAATACCAAACACTGCTGATTTTTCTGCCTTGTCAGACTTTGGCCTTGAACAGAATTTTATTTCCTTACTATCCAGCCTGCTTTAGAGAATTACAGGTTTTACTCAGTGGCCACCAGTTCTCTCCAAACAGAGCAGACCCACACAGATGGGCTACAAGTATTGCTGACATGTTCTTTTACAGCTTCTCTTGGTAAGTCGATACACAGACAGCCTCATAACCACAATGCTTACATAAGCATTAAAGTTCCAGCAGAGTATTTGTGGCTCTGTATGCTAATGCTGAGTGTGAACACAAGGGCAAACTGGATGAAGTGGGTGTTGACTACAAGAGCACCAAATTAAAAATCATGAATAGGCTATTAACTAATAATTACATAGATTTCCCACAAGAGGTGACCAGCAAATTGATTTCATCATTTATGAACAAATACATGACTACTTTTCCTTTCTACATCTGTTGTTAGAAACTCTGAGAAGTACAGTATTGGATGTTACTCAGAGGCTGAAAGCAGCTTAGATGCCTGAAGTTATCACACTTGCTTTAAAAATAGGTGGAAAATTATATGATCTTTTTGACCCTTCCTCTTCAGCCAATTCTCTGCCTGTTTTCCAGTCAGTATCCAATTGGGTGCACCCACCTCCTTGTTTCTTATTTAGGCCAAGCTAGACTGACTCTGCTTCAATGGAGCTTATGTATTAACAAAGAAGTTCCCATTATTTCAAAAATGCATGACTGATTCAGTCAAATCCACTAGTCTAGGTAAAACTATATAGCACAGTAAGACTGTGCAGTTTTCTCTAAAAATGCTCATCTCTCCTGCCTCCAGGGCTAGGAGTGAATACAAATGCATGTAACAATTTAAATTCCCTCCAACTCATTCTAACACATCTGTTCCCTAGACAGAAAATCCACCAAGATTTCAAATTAAGTTTCTCATAACCAGCACTCAGCTAAGCAGAATCCATTGAACGAATAAGAGTCAGTATTAAGACATGGCCAACAAAGAGTTAAAAAATTCTCATTTTCCTGCTAACAGCAAACCTCCAAAATTCTCCCATTCATCTCTACCTTGCTATAAAAAACATAAAAAAGCATCTTTCAAACAATCATTTCTCATTGCCTTCTCCCTCTCCCAGCCCCCCTGGGAAAAAAGTGGCTATGGTAACCTGAAAAAATAAAACTCCTAGCTTCACAAGAATTTGTAAATTCTCCAATATCCTGGTTAACACACAAACCTTCAACAATTTAGAATCAGAAATTATATTTGGGGTCAAGCCTATTAATGTGCATATCTGTCCCTGGCAGCCACTCCAGCACACCACCTGACAACTGACCTTTAGGGTTCATTCTTGTGCCTCTTTCTTTTCCCCACAGGTTACCATAAGATTTGAAATACCTTATTATAAATACACACTTGTATTGGCTCACAGGGCTACCTATTAAATACTGGGAAAATCAGGACCCTCCAGCCTTGCTTCTTACCAGGCCTTCCCCAGGCTTAATGTTGGTTAAATGGACCTCCTCCAGACAGGCACACTGGCTCATCAGTGGGTCTGTAGTGGACCGGATGGCTTTGTCACAAATGCCATTTAAAGTCTTGGCCTGCAATGAGAACACACAAAAAACAGGAAAATTCTCTCTTGGCTTCTTCATCTTTTAGTTTCAAAAGATATAAAGCAAATGAGTTCTAAAATCACTGAAATAGAAGATTCATTTGTACAGATCTATTCTACAGCGTGATTACATCCTTATTGTAAAACAGAAACAACCTGTTTCCATTAGTGCCACCTTACCATCACTAACAGATGCTGACACAGCCTCTGTCTGAAAAAATAAACACAAAAAATATGCCAAAAAGTTGGGTTTGGAGTTTGTTTGCTCTAACCAAAACAGAACTCATTAAAAATTGAAACATTTTGGTGTTTCCTTGTGGGAACAATTGACATTTTTCATGTTGTTCTGTATTTCTGCTATAAGAATACAACTAGCCATGTGTCACAAAAAGTGATGTGTTAGACATTGACATATCTGCACAAAACCTGACGGTATAAGGTAGGACCATCCAGCACTCAAGTGCTTCTGCAGTACTTCTCTCCATTATGCCTCTGAACTGACCTCTTCTGGAATGCTTACACAGGCAAGGTTCATATTTCCTTTTGACCAAAACATAACTGATCCTAAGCCAACATTATAAATAAAGGCCAATTCTGACCTTGGCATGTGTGTCAGTAAAGTTGGAGGCAGAATGGCTTTGCCTTGCAGAACACGTAACTACCAGAATGTCTAATTAACCACGAAAAAAGAAGAAAAAACAGTCAAAAAATCTGTGCCCTCTCTACACTCACAAATTTCATTATGTCCCACTGTGTTTTCTGCTTTGATATCAACTGGAGCAAAGCTGACACTCCAAGTAGGTTACAAAATCTTAAAGGAGAGGGGAGAGAAGATTAGTACACAGTACAGTAGTTAGCTATAAACAGTTTGGGAACCTGCAAGGTAAGTCACCTTTCACAAGGGGCTTGAATCCTTTAGTCAAAGTAGACACGTGTAACTACAGAATAGGGGGGAGCTGTGTCATAGGAAGACATTGGTTTGGATTACAATGGTCCCTGGAAACAATAGCTCCAACGTTTTCTGTTTCGTTTTACGTCAGATTTCTAGAGCAGCAATAAAATAAATCAAAACAATGTTTAAGTGTGAATGTGAGGAACTGCTCAAACAAGGGAATTCCAAACAACAATACCTACTTCCAGGGTGGGTGTACACAAATGGAAAAAGAAAGATACAGAGAACTCCCTTTTACATGGTCTCCTTATTTATGAACAAAATTATTTTTAGTTATTGTGCTACTAAATTCCTAAGCATCTATGAGCTACCGGAAGGCCTTATCAAAGAGCACAGCCTGGTTCATGTCAAAAGCAGGAAGCGATGATTAACTGTTACAAAATATAAAAAGCATTCCATTACACTCTGCATTTGGTCACAAGGCTGCTTCAAACAGCCCTAAAAACTCAAGCTCAAAGTACAGAGCCAGAGCTTCACTTTTGTGGCAGGGCAGCTCTTTTACAGGAAGAAGCATAATAAGGCAGAGCTTCTGCTTATTAGGGTGCTAAATGCACTTCACAGGCATAATTGATTTATTTAACCTGTGATATTTTACAGGACTAGTCCTCCCTTGAAAATTTGAGGTTAAATTCTCTTGGAAATATAGCTGTGTAATGAAACTTTAAGGCATACTTGACTACATGCTATCACTGCACACAATCCATCTGCTGAAATTTCAGTGATTTCCTCTACATGAAAAAACATTCACAAAACAACTCATAGTAATGTTTACTTGCATGATATGCTTGTGCATTTGGGACTGAAAAGCTGCTGTCAATACAGTCAGCATAGAAGCAGCCGAAATGAATGTGAATGCAGACAGCTGAGTTTCAACAGAAACATAAACTTACCACAGTCTGGACTTTATCTTCCATGTCAGCCACAGTGCAATCCTAAAAATAAAACAAGAACAAAACCCCTACATTAACCAATAAACATGGAAACAAATAATCTCTGAAAACTCTACAAAACCGCCATTTTAACCTGAAATAGAAAGAGAGTTATTCATGCTGCAGGGATTAGTCAGATTAGTTTCACCCAGTAGGGCTCAAAAGGACTATTAAGCAACTATTTTCTGGCCCTGGCAAAAAGCAATAATAAACCTTGAAAACTAAGAGAATGTGGGATTCAATTACAGCAGCTGACTTTTCTAGAAAAGCAGAACCTTGCACAATTAAATCAGATTCTCAGATGGCCAGGCAGATGTGCCTGCCTTTCACTGATAAACCCCAACTCAGGTACTCCTCTGCCCCAGGCATCAAAATAGATCTAAAACATACTGTTAAATATAGAAGGGAATGTGATTTTCTAAAAAATATGCTATCAGTGACATTCCTGAAGGGCAGAGGACTGCACACAAGGCATTATTTACATAGTCCAGGTATAAAAGCCTTTGACCTGAAACAAGTTCATGTAAAAATCTACAGAAGTTGTCACTGTTTTCTGCAAGAAGTGCTGAACTGGAGAATGATATTATTCTCAGATTAAAAAGTTAAAACAGCAAGTAAATAATAGACCAAGATTTACAATATCTACAAGGAGAAAACCCCCAAGCATTTTAATAGGCTGAAGGAGGAGTCATATTGTAGAAGTTTGTGGAGGACTTTCCCCTATTTTTCTCTGCTAAATACATCTGCACAAATCAATAGGAAATGCCATCTATCATCACACAGCCAAAATGCTCAATATTGCAAAGTCCTTCTGCTCCCACTCATTTCGTTTATACTGTTTATTATTTAACCCTTCAAGTTTGACATGGAACTTTAGGTGGAGTAAAATCCTGTCCTTGAATCTATATAGCTATCATCAAAGGTAACTAGAATCTTCTTGCATTCCTGCCATGCTTTATTATGATATGCTTTTATGCATTATTTATGATTATGCAGAGCAGCATTGGTTCCATGAGAGCCACTGGCCTCTTCATCATTAGAACTGACCACCTGCTTCTGTAGTCTATGTCTTAATAAGAGATACTTTTGAAGTCTAAAAATCCTCCTAATGATTTTTCCACTGTTCTCTTTTCCACATCAGGAGACTCCTTTAGACTATTCTAGCATATGTGCCCTGTCCCAGGACAAAACCATGTTGGTTGGTTCTTCCCCCATTAATGCTTTTACCATAGCCCATCTTTTATTATAGGTCATATCAAATTGGCAGAGAAGTAATCTGACATTTTTTTAAATGCCAGGGTTGCTGTTCACAACTTCCATTCCCCTGCCATTAAAGGCTGACCTAACAGAAAGATTAGACACACTTTTTAGCAGCTTTACTAATACATTCAGCAATCTCCTATCTCAGTTCCTGTAGCACTCTTGGGTGAACACTATCTGCTGCTAGAAACACAAACTGTTCCACTGCACAGTCTGCACATCTGTAGCTGTAAATCACTGAGTTTGTGCAATTGCACACAGAGTGCCCCAGCAAGAAGGGCACTGAGCAGCAGGCATGCATATCTTGGGGTACCCAGACACCATCCTTTCACAATGACAACTGACATCATTGGGTGGCATCACACCCTGACAACTCAGGATGTTTCTGTCCTTTGCCATCATCCCCTTCAGCATGGGGAGGAAATCACCCATGTAACAGGACATAGTCCTCCAGAGTTCAAACATTATATGGGTACAGAATAATGGTTATGAGCAAGTTTGGCAGTCACTGAAGTGTGCACTGTGTGCACTGAAGTGCTTCACAGCCACAGCAGTGCCACGCTCTCAGAACAGGCTCAAAAACAGGCAGCATTATTCAGAGAGCAAAATTTTATGGCAGCTGCCAAGATTACCACGGCTGCCCTTTTAGCTATTATCTATACAAGCACTCATCATACAGCTGGTAAATTAAAGTTTTGAAAAATATTCTGGTCTTGCAGTAGTGGCAGAAGCAGTCTGGCTAGTGGGATCTGTATCATAAAAGTGTCAGCTCCTTCCATTACATGCAGCATTTCCCATTTGATAGCTAAAACTTCCTGCATGGGACAAGATCTATGGAGTCTGCAAACATAGGTACAAAAAACAATGGAGCCATATTTTTGTTTAGAGTTAGCAATGATAACTGTTTTTCAACATGCTGCTTGGAATGTGAAAATTTTCAAATGCCGATCAACTATTTCAAAGACTAATCCTCTTTCCAGGAAAGCTCAAGAAAATAAGAGTAGCCTTTAAGCTGCAGTCACTTAAGACACAGCCAGCAATACCAAAATTGATAATTAAATTGAAAGGCAGGGGAAACAACAAAAAAATCCCACGACTCAGAAACACAGACAGCTGAAACTGACCTTCATGGACTTTCAAAGTTAAAAGTAAGCTCTCATTCCCAGAACTGCCATTCATTAGCACTCAGCACAAAGCAATCACACTACTTCCCCAACATCTCCTTTCCTTCCCCTTTGGAAAGCAGAGAGGAAAAGAAATCAGCTGACCTTTTGAACAGTAGTAGTGAGGTCCAAGCAGAGCTGAATGATTCTGTTCTTCATTGATGAGAAGTCAGCAATACCTGTAAATGGGGTCCTACAACAAGAGAAAATTCCCCTTAGATTGGAAGGACCAGCCTTCTCCCCATCCTACCTTAGTCCCATATGCTCTTCCTCACTGCTAAGTGCTGCAACTCTGACATTGATATAGGTGTGAGGATAGTTTTACAATGTAAATATTCCTGACTGCGTAGTCCTGCTCCACTCTTGCACCAAAATGGGGAATTTTCTAGCCCTGTCCTTGGGTTTACCAGTGAGAGAACCTTTAACTTTCTGACCAGACAAGGGGATAACAGTTCTCTAAAAGAAGAAAAATAGATTTTCACATTTTACACACAGAGGTCCAGTGAGACTTAGAGAAGAATCATTATAGGTAGGGCAGCTTTAGGACCTGAAGAGTCCTACTTCTGATCTTTCAGACAGTTTCAAAGCCTAGAAGAGGGGTTGAGAAATAACCATAGCAGGTCTAGAAATGGACAAGCCAGCAGTTTTGATGACTGTGAGTTACAGAAAAAAATTAGGGTGAGCTGCCGGCAACAGAGTGAGAGGAGAGGACCAGCTGAGAGGCACAAAGTGTTAACATCACTGACTGGACACAGATCAAGTCCTTACTTGAGAGCAGGACAAAGGATAAAAGTGCACCTTGCTGCCAGTCCCTGTGCAGCTATTCTCCTAACTCTCCTTCTCAGGAAGCTAGCTAAGGCTTTGAGAATTTATATTCATCTCTTAACATGGACTGCACCCCTGCTGCAGCTGTAACAAAATAATTCTGTCTCTTTCCAGGCAAAAAAAAAAAAAAAAAAAAAAAAAAAAAAAAAAAAAAAACAAATAAAAAGAGAAAATGAAACAGCAGAGGGATAATCTCTCCCACTGCTCAGTTTTCAAATCACATAGCTAAGGCCATGATTTCAGCAGAACATTAAAAATTCTTTCAGGAAGGGATCTGCCAATGTCAAGTAATTTAGAAGCTGGGAAAACCATGTGTATGAGAAACTGACCTAAAAGGGAACACTCCTACTTTTATAAATACTTTTATAACGTTGAGTGCAACATTAACAGTTTCATTGCTTTTAGCAAGAGTGTAAGTGCAAGAATTATACCCTAGGTTAAATTTATCCACTAGAGGTCTTCTAGCAACACCAAAAAAGGGGTTAGTAACATCAAGATCTTTACACCCAAGCATCTAGGAAAGGCCCTACTAAGAGAAGCAATTCTTAAGAGCAGCAAATTAAAATATAACCATTTCATTCTCACCTGTCCAACCATGCAAGCAAGGCTTTAGCAGCACCAATAAGCTCCACGACAGAAGTAAGGAATTCATTGGGGGGCTTGCGAGAGGTATTTCCATCATAATTGGAACTTTTCCTACGGCTGCTGATGTAGTTCTGCAGATTGTTGGATGACCCTCGTAGCTTGAGAACCAGGTTCTTCATATTGTCTGTTTCAAGGCCATAGTTCTGCAAGGAACATTATGAGGCTTGCTAAATATCCTTGTTGAGTTCTCCTATTTATTATAAAACAAGTTAAAAGCTCACATGGGATGAAAAGTCTTGATGATTTGCACAACGTTCTCATGGTTTTTTGGCAAAAATGTCTTGAAAGATTTGTTCTACACTGTAGCCAGTAAAGAATACTTTTATAAGTGCCAAACCTCAGTTTCTGTCATTAATGAGATTTAAGGACACTTTTTCATCAGAATCAAGTCCCAATGTCCTAATAGATATCACTTACTTGTTAAATGTGTTGTTTTTCTTTGTGTTAAAGAAGAGCAAGCATTTTGTTTTTCTTAAAACATTTTCTATCCTGTGGTAAATAAACACTGAAGTAACATTTCATTCACAACTAAAGATAAGTTAAATCTGGTAAGAGATTAAAACATCAACAGGAAGCAAATGCAGTTTTGCAATCAAAAGCTTAAATAAATATTTGAATCACTAGTTTTCAGCAACTGTGCTTCTTGACTACAAAAATGCAATTACTTGCAAATTTGAGGACAGTGTTAAGATCATACATGGTAATTAAACCCATTTTTAGACATCAAATTTTTCATTCATTTACAAAACAAAGATCTGAGAGCCGTGCCTACAACTTCAACTGTATAGATTCAAATTCCTACTTTTCTTGAGGAAAAAAAACAAAAACAAAAGAACACCAAACAACAACAAAAAACCACTCCCACCAGAACAAAACAAACACACAAAAGTACAAGAGTCCTGCCCTTCACTTTTCTTTTGCTGCTGCAGATTCTTGCAAACTAACTCCAAGTTCCATAGTTCAGTCAAATACACTCTCTACTCCTTCTACTTTCCTACACAAAAACCTAAACCAACTAAGGCAAATTTTAATTCCATTTAATTCCTAGATGCTGGCTTGTATATCCATTCCCTCCAGAGTGAAGCACCTGTAAAGCAGGCTGGAACATTTCAGATTAAGTTATTTACAAAATGTAAGAATCTTTGACCCAAAGAAACACATGTCTCCAGTGTATGGAGAGGTGTCAGCTTCACAGCTACCTTTAAAATCCTACTGCCTCCTATGGATAAGATCCCAGTGGGTTTAAGTTACACAAGTGCCTCCCTCCTCCACCTCAGGGCTCTTGGCAAGGAAATACCCTTAATGTGCAGCCAGGAGTAAGGGTTGAAAGGATATGTCCAATTTTAAAAAATGCCACTGTTGCAACAGCAAAGGATATCCTTAAATTTTCCAGGATTACAGAAAGGGAAAGATCTGGATTACTAAACAACTTTAAAGTACTTGCACACTGTGATGTGTGAACTTATCACCTTTAAATTTTAACAAAAACAACAACAAAAAAAAACCCACCAAGAAAACCCAGCATCCCAAGAGCATTATTTTTATGCATTTCTTGCAGTTAGTTTTATCCCCCTCTTAGAAGACTGAATATTAGTCTATTGTTGAGGGAATACTTTTTCACAAACAGGTCTGGATGTGGGGCAAGTTGCTATGATGACAAGAAAGTAGCCACATATCAGAAACCCTGCCCTTAAAGAAGGGAACTAGGGGACGCTGATCCCCTGCTTTCATAAAGGCACAGAAAACAGAAGATATTTTTCTGTGCAGAGGTACAACCCAATCACCCTGATCAGAACTTGAGAGTTTTCATGTAATTAAGTATCTCCAGATCTTTCTTTCTGTCATTCAGATGCACAAACTCAGCCAACCACCTGTGGGTACTTGAGATTAGAGGTGGCATTTAAGAGGACATGTGTTGTTGATATACCAGGTAAGATTTTGGGCTTGGCCTTAAAACATTCACATACCCCTTATCACACTTTTCATCTTATCTATACCACAGGTGAGTCTGGTGTGACTCTTCCAGTTCAGGTAGTTTTTAAATAATTCTGTCAAGTTGTTCTCAGTTTTGAGGGTGACTTCAGCAACACAGGTGCAGCCTCTAGGGATGCAGGGGCTCCAGCTCATAACTGC
Source organism: Agelaius phoeniceus (assembly GCF_051311805.1). Lineage (NCBI taxonomy): Eukaryota > Metazoa > Chordata > Aves > Passeriformes > Icteridae > Agelaius > Agelaius phoeniceus. The sequence goes on from NC_135267.1 coordinate 60,905,681, forward strand.
AACATGTGTTCCCAAAAGACTCCCAAGACCCCACCACAGCTAAGCTCCAGGTCACTGCTCTAAGTTCCCTCCTACAGCTTCCCCCAAAGGCTCTACAGAGTGCACTTCAACTGCTAAACCAGCAGTTTGTGCTTCAGGAAAAGCCCTGACCAAGCACCACACCTACCCACAACACAGAGTATGCAGCTCTTGAGTACCAGGACACCAAACTGGACAACTGTGGATCAGCCCTAGTGGATGAACTACGCCAGAAATAGGAGTCATCCCAACCCAAGCCACCTCTGCTCCACCAGTCCCCTCACTGTCTGCTCTAATACACAGAAAGCATTTTGCCCCTTCACCAGGTACAGCAATGCCTTTATCCAAGCTGAAACTCTCTTGACCAGCTCTCTTGACACCACCAGCTGGAGGTGTCAGGAGTTGAAACTCTCTTGACATCATCAACTATTCTTTCTCCTTCACTTGCAATGTCCAGTGTGTTGGGAGGGTTGGCTTGGGGATCTAAGCAATACAAAGAAATCTAATCCCTTGGTTTAGCTCCCTGAAGTAGCTCACTTCAGGGTCAGGTGAGTGCAAGCACAAAGGATCACTAATCAGAGGACAGGAGGGGGTGGAGACAGCAGCTGACTTGGATTAATTTAACTTGTCATGGAACTGTAGCCCCAATCCACGACAGATAGGAATGCTGATACTATGGCAGCACACCAAACAACCTTCACAGTGACACACAGTTGAAGTGCAAAGCTTAACAGGCTTTTCTTGAAATATTTCCACAGGATTAAGGCTACAAGAGTTATCAAATCATTACTTAAGCAACCAAAAGGTTTTGGTTGCTTAAGTAATTGTAAGATGTTGCTCATGAACCAAAAAAAAGGTTGCACTTTACTACTGCTCCCGATTTTAAACATCAAAGTTGTTTTGACCTAAACACAGGCTGAAGCCAGCGGTCAAGAGCACCTGATGTCAAACATTCCCAGGCTATTACTCATTAACCTGGGGAGCCACATGCAGGGCTGGAGGAGAGGCAGCACCCACACGTGCAGGAGAGAGCACATGAGCTCACTCCTTCTAAACTCCATCACATTTAATGAGAAAAGGTAATCTGACCAAATAATGGCTCACGGTCAGGCAGCCAAAAACAAAAAAATTAAAAACAAAACAAAAAACCAAACGTGGCTAACTGAAGTCAAAAGAGCAGAGCAGTTGTGTCAGAGCTGAATTGGGCTGATGAAGAGCTCTGGTACTGCCCAGGGACAGCATCCTCTTCCCTTTCACAGCCATGGTCACATGCTGCAATGTGATGAGTTGGGCATGCTGGCTGATTGAACTGAAAACCTGCTCTGGGGGAAAAAAATGAATAAAACCAGTTCAAATGCTTGCTCAGATGCTGACCCAACTCACTGCAGGCTATATAAAGAATTAACACAAGGCACTGTCACAGTCACCTGTTCTTGCTCTTTTCCTTCTAACAAAAATGCATTCTAAAGAATCCTCTGGAGTAGTAAATTTCCTAATAAACAACAAAAAATTTGAAGCATCTAAAAGATCTAAAATCTTATGTGGCAGTGCATAGATATCCTTTGACAATGATTAGTACCCAAAGGGTAAGTGTTCATGAATGCTTTTTTTTTCATGTTATGATGTTATATTTTATTATGCTGCAAACATGCTGGCAGAACATTACCACCAGTAAAATGATGAAAGGCACAACTATGTCCTTTTTTTGTTTATGGGTTTTTCAGGGCTTGGGGTGGTTTTGTAATTGTATATAACGAGTACCTCTTTGTTCTAATCTCAAGAAAAATCCACTGCATTTTGTTTCCAAACTCTCCCATCATACAGTGTAGGCAAAGATTCAGAAATCAAATCCAAAGAACACATTTAAAGTGAAAATATTTGCATACTTTCTTGCTTACATTGTTTTATATTCATTAAGCCCTCAAAAGCTTGTTTTCTGTCCCTGCTTTTGTGGTTTGAAAAGCAAAGTTAGGTATGTTTGTTCCCCTCTCCCCCAACTACTTCAATCAACAAAGAAACATGATCTTTCTTCCATCCCTTTTCCTCCTCCCCCCACCAAGCAGTACTGTCAACAAAAAGTTGATATACTCTAGCTGATTTTTTTCCCCTCTTCAGGGGGAATTCAGGTCCTTTGATATATCTTCTAAATTCCTCAAATAAGTCTCCAACACCCGTTTAGAAAATTCTATTAGACCAACTGAACAGCAACAGAAATGCTGTATTCCAGTCTGCACTCTCCTGCTGACTCCTCAAGATGCTGCATGTGCAGCCACTGCTATGAGAACATGAGGGAACACTGCTTCATCACCAAAGCAGTAGAGAAAGATGCAATTATTTCCTTTTCACACCAGGAACTTCCAGACATATTTTTAGCTTAGTGCTGCCCAATAGTACTCAATGCCTAGAAAAACTAAATTAAAAAATTGGGTGCATTTGGTGTATTTTCTCAAGGCAAGGATTATGTTCACACTATTTAGTGACTGATCTACAGAGGCTGGAACAAAGGTCTCTGTGGGGAATGCTTGAAAAGAGATACTGCAGGAGAAAGAGGTCCCAAAGAGAGCTTCCTCACTGTCTGTAGAGAGCCACACGTGTTCTTGTGGTATGAGGGAACCAAAGCATTGATCTGAAGGAAACTTAGCTGGGAAACTGCCAAGGCAAAATAGATACAAGGGGAAATTCTTCTTGGGAACTCCAGGACTGGGAAACCACCAAAATCCCCTCTCAGCCTTTCTCCACCAAGAATGACAACCTTTTGAAGAGTGACATCAGGCTGGCTCAGCCAATGCTACATTGCCACAGTGTGAGCTGACAGCTTAGTGGGGGTGGCAGTGGGGTCAAAAAGGGGGCAACAAAAAGAAAAAAATATTTAAAAAAATAAATTTAAAAAATAGTTCCTTTGCTTACAAGGCCCCAAAAGTTGGGAAAGTGTCAGCATATGTCCAAAACATCCACTAAACAATAAACATTACCACTTTCAAAGAACTAATGGAGGTGGAATCAGGAAACCTCTCTCTTGCACAAAAAGAAGAAACAACAACAAAAAAATTAGTTGTCGTTAGCATTTAGTATCCCTTGGAAACAAAATCAGTGGTGATTCTATGCAGCTCCAAAAACCCAAGGGAACAGGCATCAAGAAGGTGGCAAAGGGCATACTGAAAACACAGGAATTCTTCCTTCACCTCTTAAAAAGGGAACAAGTACATTTCAGCTGTTATATGCAATATCTGTCTAATGCATTAACTTGAGCTGCATTTCACAAAGGATTTCCAGAAATGGGTCTGAGGTCAAAACTTTTGTCTACAAAGGAAATTAGAAGGAAATTGTAAGAGATAAAACACAGCTTTAGGTTCTGGCAGCTGTCCAGCTTTGTTCACTTTATTCTAACATTTTCAAGAGAATAAAAAAGTGCCTTTGGGGACTACCACATAGATGACTTCAGTCAGGACCATATACAGCCCATACTACATTTACTAACTCACCAGACCCCCACACTCACCCAACAAGTTCCTTCCCACACCACAAACTGCTTTTCAGTCCAGCTACATTCTTCTATTAGGTTTTCAAGTTAATGTTAACATTTTTTGGTAGATCAAATACCTAAAGGAAATAAAATGTCTTTCAAGTATAAGAGTAACTTTTTTGAGAAACATTTTAGATCGTTTGAAGAGATTTCATTAAATATGCTTCTTTCAGTACAATTTGCTCCAGGTTGTGGAGTAGGAACACTCCCTGCAGCACCTCTCTGCAGCCAATAAAGCACGTATCACAGAGACAATAAATACTCTCCATTTCAAGAAGCATATGCAGGCTGCTCCAAACCTTGCCTAATGTAGGGAAGGCAGGCCAGTGCTGGCCAAGGAATGGAATCATCAGGCAAGCTTTCCCACCCTCCTCCCTGATGTAATTATATATACCTCTGCTGCTCATTACACTGCACTACATCAAACAGGCCTTCAGGGCTGTGACCAGAATATGGCTTTTAAATAAAGCCTGCACTAGTAAAACAATCCCAAATACATTTATGCTTTTCAGAGCATGTTTGTTTTCAAAGTATCTGCAGTTATGTATCAGGAGTAGGACAAAAGAACAGCTTAAGTTCTGAATCCAATTAAGAGTTCAGCTAAACTGTAACTGAGGTGCTGAAACATCCCTCATCTCAAGAATTTTATTAACTTCCTAGATTTGCTACAGAATTACCCTAAACCCATTTCAACTGATGTGAGAAACTTCTAGCAGCTGTCATTTCAACAGGATGTTTTCTGTCTTCTAAGACAAACTGTTCACTAACAGGAGCCACAAGATCTAACAACATCACTCAGACAACTTCTTCTTTGGAAGTGCAAGCAAATGAATTGAAGTTGCCTCTTATCAGGAAAAAGTTAGAGAACTATTTAATACTAAGCTTGCAAGAATTAAACAAATTCTTACTTTTTTCTTTTATTATGACGTGTAACAGAAAGCAACAAAGGTATTCTGGTTTTATCAATCTTGCTTTGGCTATTACCCAAAAAAGCCCTTTAAGAAATTCTTTGCATATCTCTTCACAGCGTAACTAACCAGTGCACACAGGAGATCCACAGCCTCTAGAACCAGTTCCTGGTGTCCAATCCGTGAGATACCCAAGTCTTCAAGGTCCTGGTGAGAAATCTGTAACAGTTGTTCACCATTTATCTTCTCCCGTTCAAATTTATGGACATACTGCTGCAGGCAATCATCCAGGCCTACCAAAACACAAAAGAGAGACAAGGGGACATTAGTAACAAACAAACAAACCCCTCCCCCCCACCCCCCCCAAAAAAAACCACTTGCAAACGGCAGGAATTTTAAGTTCATATAATATACAATGCAAAATTATGAAGGAAACTTGCAGTGTGACTGAGGTTGTGCCACAGGAGCACAGAAATACAGCACATAAGTCATGGGGATCTTTGGGTCACCTAAGTCAAGGCACAACCTGCCTGCTCCTTGTGGATCAAGCTCAGCCAGTGAAAATGTGCTTTGTTGTCTACATAGGCAAAGTGACCAAGGGACATACACATCAGGGTAACCCAAACCCTGAGGGGCATAGCAACAACAACAAAAATAACAACCGTCCAAAGATCCAGGGCAAGGCAAGAACAAAGACCTTGCCCAATGCCTGTTAAAAAAGCAAAGAAACAAAAGCATAAAATGATGAGAAGGAAAATGACCAAAAAAAAAAAAAATAAAACACAAAGGCAAAGCAATCAAAAGGATGTTTGGCTCAAGTCTCATTATTACCTTGATTTATAAGAGCCTGCAGCTTCCTGAAGCAGCCATTGCTTCCCCTTTCTGAGGATCAACAACACACACCAGTAAGAAATCTAAATAATTTTTCTATCTAGAAGTATTTTTAAAACAGTTTAGACTATTTTGTCCCAGCAATATCCCCAAAATCCTCACTTTAAACAATGATTCTATGATCCTGTTCTCTACAGTAGGTTTTTCCAAGTGATTACAGAAAGTGTTTCTGGTTTTTATCTCATTTTACTCTAAGCTTCATGTGTTAATCCTGTTTCCTTGTGTATTTTCCTTACTTCCTCTGTTGTTTAAGAGCCTGTGAACAGCAACAATCTGGGGGAGAATTTGGATGGATGTGTTCTTTTTTAAATGTTTCAGTGCTCTTGTAACTCTGTTCCCCTTCAATATTTTGGCTGGAGCAAAAGGAACAGACCCAATTAGGTCTGTTTCACAGGAATACACCACACTCATTGAAAACAGTTGACATGAGCAAAAATTCAAATAACATATTTGACGTCTTCTTTGTATTGTCCAATACAGCTACATTGTTTTACCATTCCTTTTTAAAAAAAGGTTGAACCTTTACTTGAATAAAGGATGTTTATGCACAACTCCGGTTCAAAAGGAAACCATTGAGATGGACAGGATATCAAACGCAGCAGATGAGAAACACGAACAGCATCCTGAACTACAGAGAAACAAGAGCCAAAACACCAGCACTCAGCTCCACTCGTGGGGCTGCAGCAGCAGCCTGGAAAACAAGCACTCCCAGCACACTCTACCACCAAGAAAACACTTGACTCAAACCACAAAGGGAGTTTGAGGAGTCACATGAAACAAATTCACGCCCAAACAGTGGCAGGAGCAGGCACAGCTTCCCCACAGTGCCTGCTCACATCACACAGATGTGCAGAGGATGGGCTCCCAAGGCACAGCCTGACTGTGGTGGACACACACCACTCCATCTTCCAAGTCAATGAGGACAGACACCCCTTCACCCGACTCGGGCAAGCTTAATTGCTGGAGTAAATCAACATCTGGCTGAACAAGCTCAGCTCCTCCCTGTGCAGAGCTACCAGCGCACACAGCTTGATTTTTAAGCATAATTATAAATGGAAAAACCTGCATGCAAGTCTAGCAGAGTCTCCCAGGGCTACAGTTGTTCAGGGTGCACTCTTGTTTCTTCCCATATGTCTTGGCAAAGCTGCACAAATTTTGAAAATTGAGCCCACTGTTCTCTTTCCCACAGGCACCAAATTCCTCCTTAGGCTATACAAACTCTTTTCCCAGGAAAAATAATTAAAAAAAAAATAACTGGCCTTCATTATTTAACAATTTATTTTTTCAAACAAATTCACAACCATGGCTGACATACAGTGCACATATTTGGCATTCCCAATTTTTATTGCTGCCTCACAGACCACTGTTTCCCATCATTTGCTCTTGTAAGCCCATAGTTTCCATTACAAACTACACAAGCACCTAAAATAAAACACTTCATTCAGCATGCAGTCAAGGTTTTATTTTTTACTGTTTTTTTAATGCAGTTTGGATTTTGCCTACTATCCTTTCTAGAACTTCATTCTATGCTAAAACGTGGAGATTCAAATGTATATATCCTCCCCAAAAAATACAACTATGGGTCTTCATTTGCCTGTGCTTTTTTTAACTCATGCTTGCCCATTCTTGATGGTCTATTAAAAAATAAAGGGCTACTTTAAAAAAAAAAAATTAATCAAGAGCCCTTAAAAACAGTACTTTTATAACCACACTGTAGGACTATATTTAATAAAATAAGATATTACAATATTGCACAAATGTTGACTCAAAATAGGCAATACAGTGGCACAACTGCTCAGCTAGACTTGTATTGAAGATTAAATTACAAAACTGTGCAAAGCAGGAAGTGAAGACAGATCCACTAACTCATGTACTGGTAGATTAGTTTAAGATGAGCTTACCAGCATTAGGAAAATTGTTATTATTTTTACTAAGAAACCTAGGGGGAAATATCAAACATTTTAATTGAGATTGATCACATTTTATAGACTATAGTTTAATTTTCCATGATATGAATGAAATGTCTAATCACATGGGAATCAAACACATCATGTGCAAACCACACTTCCAAGAGGGAAGAGAGAAGGGAGGAAGGAGGACTCAGAACCCAATTCAATAAATTTTAATAATATTTAAGCAAAGTTTTAAAATCAGCATTCACAGGTCACCAGTAGTCTAAATGAACTGCTTATTTTTCCCTTCTTCCACACATCTCTATATTCTTTCCATGTATTTTTTCCACGAACTTCAGAGCCTTATGGAGACTTGGTATTGTCAATTGCAATGTCTGGATATTGCTGAAGAACTTAGATGAATTAAAAACAATAAAAAAGCAAGTCGACATCACTTAGATAAATTCTTACATTATTTGAAAGACACTTTCTTATATGCCAGGTCACTTTCAACAGTGCAATATTAGCAGGTTTAAGCAAGAAAGTAGTTTTCTGTATTTCTGATAGAATAGAATTAAGACTGACATTGAAAACAGGTATCTATATTTATCTCCTTTATCCACTGAAGAGCCTTTCTCAAAACTAACCTATTTATTTTCAACTCAAAACGTGTTTAAAAAGCATTTGTCTCAATCACGTGTGAAATCTTTACATTATTGCACATACAACAAAATCATGCACAAAAGAATGTCCTTTCTATTTATGTAATTGTTAGAGAATGAGGAAAGGTATAAATAAAAATAGCAATTGCAGAATATTATTCAAGTTTTAGAACACTAGTAGCAGAGATTAACTGGGGGAGGGAGAGTGAGAGAAACAGACTAATTCAGTTAGGTTTTCACAACTCACACAGCACTTTCTGATGAACAGGAGTGTAATTTGAACAAAACTCCCTCCAAAATTTTGGCAGGTGTAGAGATGTGCAATAGATCCTAAGAACTGTCTAGACTTTCCTGTCTAAAATAACCACCAAGAAAAGCACCCCTGGAGACATTCAATACCTTGCATTCATGCAAAAACATTAGGACAGAGCTTACACTTAAGGATTTGCACTGATACCAATCTCAGTCTGTTTCCACAATTAAGAAAGTTATTTTGTATAAGAATTGAGAGGAAGAAAGAGACAACTTGGAGGGAGTTATGGGTGAGGCTTGGTTCCCAGCCATAACTATCGGTTTTCTTTTCAGACACAATTAACATTTCTATAGTTGAGAGACATCAGCCATCGGGCAGTGGCATACCTGACTCCCCAAAAACTAGAGAGGTGTGTTTTGTGAGCAGAGTCCTTAAAAAAGCTGAGTTGGACACTACCAAACAATTTACTTACCATAAAGCAACAATTAGCTAATCCATTACAGGCACAGCTGACTTACCACCTCTTTTTCCCTCCCTCACTCTCTTTTCTTGTGATACTACATTCAGCAGACAGTGGCATCTGTGATCTCTTTTCTTGTGATACCACAGTCAAGTGTCCGACACAGCAGGGCAGAGGGAGCAGAGAGCAAGGAAGGGGAGATAGAGCAAGGGACTGAGGAAGGCACGGGGAGGGGAAGCTGCAATGTGGCAGGGATTAATTTACGTGCATTTAAGAACAGATTCTCGGGACAGCTCATAAAATGCCAAAAGTTGACAGCAGGAAGCGGGAGGAGCTCAAGCCACTTGAACAGAGGAAGAACTCACAAGTACAAAAGCTTTTCCTTACCTAGCAGGAATATGGGGATCATTGCTCACTGCCTCAAGGAAACAAAGTGTTATTATGATCATGTTCTCTCCTCTGTTGGGCCACTCTAACAAGCAGGCAGCACCTGGCATCTCAGCACAGAACCAAGGTTCAGCTACAGCCCTCATCCCATTAAGGGGCTCCCTGGGACCTTGGATAGCCTGTTAGGATAGGACTGCCAAAGTCATCTTTGCCTCTTCACCTTTAAACTGACCTTCCCACCTTAAAAAGTCACTTATTCTGGTCTCCTCTTCAGGGTCTATATAGTTGACATTTTTAGTATCAAAAGATTCCCTGCACACATCAATTTCATCCCTCCCAAGCCTTGAAAGATAATCAGTTGCATGAGAATCTTAGGCATATCCCATGGTGCCATTATACTGTCATTTACATTCCACATCATTTTGTAACAGCTACTGTGATAGCTTCCTCTATCAGAGATCATTTCCTCTATTTCCAGGACTGGAAGAAATTAATCAAAGATAAAGAAGGAGGGAATCAGGACAGCAAATATACACTAGAAAGAGAAAATAACTACTTCATAAGCAGATAAACCAGCACCTGAGATGGCAAATGAAAATAAGGAAAAAGGGTCTGCAAGGCAGCTGAAAGCTGAAGCAGCTCAGTAGGACAGACACAGGGTGAAAAGAAATAAGAAAAGTTCAAGGAGAAGAAAATAAATACATGGTTTTCTTTAATATAGAACACAGTGGGAAGGTTTTACACAATAACATCACAGACGCCATTCCTCTCCTGGAGTATCACAAACAGAACCAGGGATAACTTTAACAGAGGAATTCAAGGTTCTTTTAAAGGAGGATAAAAAAATTAAATCTAGAGCAGTCAGTAGAAACTTATTTCACTAATAATTTGATCCTAGGTAGGAACTGACTTCCTAGGATCCTCATGCCTGATTGTTAGCTATCATCAATGTTTTCATGTAAATCTTTCCAGAAGTTTCTGAAACAAAAGTTTAGTTATCAACTAGTGTAAGCCACTTTTAGGGGCCAGAAAATACCTCAAAGGTCTTAGCTTTCCAAGAAAATGCTTTCAAGAGATCATTATATTATTGTCTAGTACAAATGTGAAAAAAACTTCCTCATTCCACTTTTTACTCTCATGTAATTTTAAATTCACTCATAACACTGCCATCATCTGAAGTATCAATCACTTACAAAACAAAACAACACATAGCCAAAGAGCAAGAGCTTCTTATTAGCACCATGGAAAAATGTCTCCAGCCTAACCAGATTGTTTATTAAGTAAGCTCTCCTCATGTAGTCAATTGTAAGAAACTCTTCTATGGTTTTGTGTGAGCACCTGCATTCTGAAGAGGCGGGCACAACGTGCTGCCTCACCAGGCACTGGGCACAGCTTTGCTGAGCACAGGCACTGCCAAGAGCTGTGCAGAAGTTTCCTGTCAGTCTCCCCATCACACAGGGATGGTAGCAGACAAATTGCTGGGCCCTGCCTGCCAGTCAGGATGCAAAGGGCAGCTCTCTCATTAAGGTCACAGCAGGACAGAGGGAAATGGTGAAGCCTCCAGCCTCGATAATGAGTGCTTTACTGTCCCCTCTGTAATCCCCCCTGACTGACAGTTGCACAGAAAGGCTTTGGCAACATGTTTCTATTTTCAGTATTTTCAACTAATATATTTAGCCCGGAAAAACAAGCTCCATACTCATGCATTCATGTTACCTCAAAATAAATCCATTCATTCCATTCAAATCCATCCATAAATCCCTTAGCTTTTTATTTTTTTTTTTTAGCACAAAACTGAAAGCTTTGCCTTGTAATAAAAGAACTCGTGGGTAAATTTGGGTTGTAAGCTATCCCAATCAGAAGGGAAACAGAGACTATGTTTAACCTTTAGTTGCTCAGTATAGATACAATCTTAGACTGACAGCCCTTGTGTTATGCTACACTTTTTATCAGTGCTCCCTACAAAGCCACTGATTGCAACCATTCTGGCAGTGCCTATTACTTGGTCCAGACAGTAAATCTGAGGACAACTCTAAGCTTTAGCACTTGACAATCACAAAGTATCTTCAGAAAGAGTCAAAATAGCTTGCTGAACCCTTCCAATACTCCAGAAGTTTTATAAGGCAAGACTTCTCTCTACAGGAGCCAGAAAAATTAACTCGAATTTTCCTCGAAAAATATTTTCAGGAAACTAAGCAGACATGGAATAAGTTTTACAGAAGAAAATACTTTGGGGAGAAGGACATGATAAAGGCCTGTAAAGCCAGAAGTGGCCAGAAAGAACACATATTGCTCATCATCTCTTCCAACACAGGAATCAGAGTGAAGCAAGCATGTAACAGGTCAAAACAAGTCATAAAGGAGTGACTCTTCCTTCACACAGCAGTATGCAATGAATGCTCAACATCCATACACAGATTCAGGGAAAGGTGAAGAGGTTCATGAAACAAAGTGCCACAGAAGCCAAGTCTGACCCTGACAGATTTAAACAGAGATGGTTTAAGGCTTGAGGAATGGGAAATGCAAGAGGAAATACAGTGTTTCATCTTTCCTCTTATATTGCTTAATTTATTCCTTTATGGCAAACATTCTGGACAGGACACTTAGCTAGGCAGCACAGAACACAGGACTATCACAGCTGTGCCATACACAGCACCAAAACATAGATGGCAGCTTCCCTTTTAATTACTTTTAGAACCATAGAACTGTGTGGGTTGGAAGGGACCTTAAAGATCATCTATTTTCACATTATTCTCTCCACAGCCTCCCAGTATGGGCAGGGACATCTTTTACTGGACCAGATGGCTCAAAGTCCCATCCAGCCTGGCACCGAACATTTCCAGGGATGGGGCACCCACAACTTCTCTGGGCATCTTGTTCCAGTGCCTCGCCCTTCTCACAGCAAGGATGAGCTCCTATTCTAAGACTTGAGAAAACTGTCTCTCTTCACTTATAAAAACTACTCTTGGTTTTAACATTTTCTGTAAGAGTGACACAAGATTTTCCCAAAAAGGCAAAACTCTGTATAGAGTAATTGGAGTTGGGAAGGTAGAGGGGAAGAAGACAAAGCTATACACTAATACTGAATTGTGATATCAATTTAAGCCAAAGATAGATCCAAAGCTTTTTCAGACTGGTTTAAAAAAATGCAGCCAAAAATTTACCCTAGTAATACTAGGAAATAGATCACAGTGAATCACACAGCTGCTCTCATGGGTTTAGCAATCTAGATTGAGATATTAACAGCAAATGGAAAATTGCTAGAGTGAATTAATTTATAAATTGCAGCTTTGATTGACAATGAGTGAATTTGCATCAGAACTCCAAAAAGAGATTTGACATGGAGAAATGGTAGTGTACAATAAGCAGTGATAAAGGCAACTCTGTAATAGTTGAGAAGTTAATGGTATTTAATTCCAAAATTTCAACTAAAATTCAAAGTAAAGTTGACTTTTCTTTCTTTTTAATAGCTCCTTTTCAGATAATTCATGAAAAAAATTGGGGTGGAGAAAGAGAAACTTATTTCTAACATTTTCCATAGCGGGGTTATTATTATGACATAGCTTTGAGACTTCAAATTAAAGGCAAAATTGAAATGCAATGTTACAGAAAAGTGAGTAGTGATAGCATGCCATGTATCTAAAAAAAAAAGGAAGAGGGAAAACACAACTGGAATACAGCATAACATCATAAAGGTTTGACCAGAAAAGACAGGTATCAGTATATACATGCAGTCATGCTTTTCATTAGCAAAACTGGACTGGATATCTGTGCAAAGCTGTGGGGCCCTAGGCCACAACCCCATGGGGCTTTGGTGCCATCACATTCACTGGTATCACCCACTTCCCTAAGAGACTGACTCATCTGTGAATATTCAGCCATTAAATCTCATTTGGCTTCCAGGGGTGAAATTTTCACTCACCTGGGAGAGAGAGGGAAGAGATGAGACACCCCCTTGTTGAGGAGTTACCACTCAGCCCCAGGCAGTCAGACTCCATGGTGCTACCCCAAATACTCATCCTGGGAAAAAATGGGTTTCCAAGAAAGAACAGAAACCACAAACAAGAGTTCATACTCAAAAAAACAGCAGCATGATATCTTGCTGCCAGCATTTCAGCTGTAACTGTAACTCTTTGCTAATCCCACAACCAGAAAAAGGACTCCTGACCAGAGAAAGATGAAGGGTGAAAAAAGAAGAGAACCGATGCAAACGATTTTTTCCTGCTGACTTTGGTGTATGCTCTGCATGCATCTGGGATTAAGGTTCATATGATGCAGTAGCTTCACACAGGGCAACACTCACTCTTTGGTTTTCCCTTTGTAAGAATCAACTGCATCACTCACTGACCAGCTACATGTTGCAAAATCAATCTTTCCATGCTTTAACAGATTTTGTTTGGCACATTACATGAATGAGGTGGAAGCAGAGCATATCCACATGTTCTGGGCAGACATACCTGGCACTCTTAGTTTCAACAGAACATGCAATAAAAGCCAACACTCAGCAAATGCATGCAAACACATCATTAAAACAGAGAACACACCTGCTTTAGGCAGACAAGCCCAAATAGCTTCCTAGCTAATAATGCCACAGGATGTCATCAGGGACACTTCTGACAACATCCTCCCTCACCTCACAGTAAAAACAATATCCTACTTGTGGCAAGGTGCAACTTGTATTCATCTGCTGGGTGCAGCACAAGCAAGGCAATATGAACCAAATACAATGGCAGTATGCTGTAGCTGTAAATGAGGCCCTTTTATTTGTTGCTCCAGTATCACTTAAGAACTACTATAAACTCCAAACTGAAACAAGAAATCATCTTTTTTTCCCCAATATACATGGAGAAGTGTGCCTATTTGTCTGTTGGTTGCATTTAAAACAGTGGTACTTACATGGGTTTAGAATGGCCCCGACTAACACACAAGCACTTCAGCCAGCATCACCCAGATCTTGTTATTCTTTCTCATCCTAATTCTTTACCATTACATCTAGCAATCAACTTACACCCCTCCAAAAAATTCTTTTAAACCCACAGAGCATATTGTAGTAGACTACTGCAATGGCAGAAAAAATTGCACATTTTAATAAAAAATAAGGGGGTTTTAAACAAAAAAAGATGGTTCTTGAACAAATTCATGCAAACTTTTGATAGCTATCATGCCCAGAGAAACAAACCTTATGTTTGTCACAACCTAATAAAATGGTTTTGCTGGTGAAGACATGACCGACAGCGTCAGCAAATACAGAGCTTTCAGCACAGTAGAAGCATAATCAATCACTCAGTGTGACTTTACATTTGCATACATTATGTGAGGCAAGAAAGACAACCAAATACCTGTACTGAGAGAGATGCAACAGGACTTAAAATACTGCCAGCTTCTTCCTACACCCTAAAGAGTTCTCTTCTTAAATGGTTTGCAACTGATACAGTGACTAAACTAATGATGTTGCTTAAACAGGGCATCACCAGAAGTGTGTTACTTTATTACACCAGCATACAGCATACATCAATTTCACTCACACACTGAGTGTTGAACTGCTCCACATACATCAGAATATATTAATATGTCCTATGGACTGCTAGTGACACAACATATCATCCTCATGTACTGTGCCAAAACTCTGACAATGAAACTTTCGCCGCAGTTTCAGTGTGGGGAATCTGTTCCACCCTGAGTTTGAAAACCACACTCCTGTTGGATACCCCCAAGTTGTTTCCCAACAACTCAAAGAAATACTAAGTCTTTCTCCAGCAGAAAAAAAGCAAGTGGTAAAATCAAAAGCAAAAAGTGGAGAAAACCAGATGATTCTGGTATTCATTTTTCTCAGCCCACTAAGGCTTTTTTTCCACACTAAGTACACTTTAAGACATGCTGGTCAAGCCATTTTAAATTGTACTCAGACAGGAGTTTGCAACTTCTATAGTCCCAGTAGATCTATTCACCAAAAAACTGTTTTGCTTCATTGATGCAAATAAAGCTTTGCCTAGGCACAGTAGAGTTTTGGCAAGAATGAAAGCACACTGTTATCTGGCCATTGAAAGCTGAAGTTGAGAAAAATCTACAAACAAGGCCTTTGTCCCCCCCTCCACAGAGTGCTTGACTTTATAGGGAATCACTCCCCTTCACCATGTGTTCCCTCCTGTGCAGGGCACACAGGATGACTGCTGCAGAAACAAAGCACTCATGGGCACACCACAGCCCCATTTGTCCCCTTCTGCAGCCAGGTGGCAACAGGAACAGGGATGGGAGAACAGTTGCCATGTCAGCTCCAGGCTGGTCCAGCACCCTGACTCACTCTCTTAGTGAGGAGGCCTCATGCAGGAGGACAAACACGACCTCAAAAGATTCACTGGATCCCAGACAGCACAAAGAGATGTACAGGTGGTTACTGCCGACTCACTTTTACCAAAACCTGGGGTAAAGCTCCCCCACATCACCAGAGAGACTTGGCCCAGCCATGTAACATCAACATCTTGCAAGCAGAAGGCAAGCCATGAGGATGCCTGTGCCTCAACTATGCAATAGGACTCTAAAAGCTCAGCAGCAGCAGCAGCTTCAGCCAGTATAATGAGCTGCAAATTGGAAAAACACACAGGAGGACACAACCCAGTCTGCCATCTCTGCTATGGAGTTACTGCAAAACACAAGGGCAAAAGATGCAGGGGGTGGGGGACAGAGAGCAGAAAATGGCACAACTACGGCCAGGAGAGCTCCTCCATCTGAAACCTGGCTCGTGCTTTGTGAGACCCCCCGCACACTCCGCACCAGACTGGCTGCAGACCCCACTCAGAGACGTGTATTTCCTCACACCCATTAACAGCTCCAAAGAGAAGCCCAAAAGAAATCTCACTGCTGCTACTAACAGATACAGCTGTTTTCACTAAATCAATGCAACCGCAGAGGAAATACATTTCCCAGAATTTTCCAGCTCACACAACTATGCTGAATTTGTGGTGTGGTTTCTTTTTAATACCACTATTCTAACACACACATCTTACAGGAGAATTTTTACTCAAGTCTTTAAAACACCACCATTTTGCTTACAGAAATATAATAGCACTGAACATAAAATAGTTCTAATGTTAGATATGGAGTCATTCACAAGATTACAAGAACCAGATGCTTTTTTTGTTTAAGGGAAACAATTTAATTTTGTTTTATTGTTCAAGTGGAATACATATTGCAGCTTAATCCATAGCAGGAATAGGAAATTGTTTCAATCTCCAGAGGCAAAAACTCTAGAAGCTGTGGAAATTATGGAATTCGGACTGAGTCTGTAGTTCATGATGTATGGCTGAAGACCACCTCTTTAGTCTTATTCTTCCCATTGTCCAGTCTCTCCTCTCTCCAACACCCCTGGTCCCCTACTTTCTCACCTCTGAATCACAGAGCAGGTGAAGTTGGAAGGCACCATGGTGGGGTCTCCTGATCCAACATCCCAGCACTGCACCACCTGCACCTTGCCAGAAAACCCGCCAGGTCCATAGCAAAAGGGAGGAAAACTGTAGGTGATGAGGGGGTCTCACCATGTGCTGTGGCTGTACCTGAGCATATTCTGGGAGGAATGCCGGGGCACCAGAGAAACACTGCAAATAGCAGGCTGGACCAACATTCCCTATTCCTGGCACACTAGTGTACCACCTGGCAGCAAATTACACCATGCAAGGCACAGGTTTAGGCATAGCTTGGGGAATTATGGGTGCCATACAGGGGGGAAGCAGTGCAGCACTGCACTGGGCACCATGGATTTAAGGAATATAAGGCTCTTTAATGATTGATAGGACATTGGACAAAAGACAGTGGAAGAGGGTCCCGCGGAGAGTCAGCCAAGTAACGACAAGCACACCAATATGGCTACATGTCCTTCCACTTCATTTGGCAATCTTGTCATATTTATGCTTCCATACACTGTTTCACGTGACTACTGCCCAACACTCATTGGTTAAGTGGCTGCAATCATGCCTACACATTACTTGCTGTCAGGTGTCACACTGTAAGCGCTTTGGCTAGGGTGTGCTAACTTAGCGTTTTCATATCTTGCTTGGCATCTGGCTTTGTCCTTGCACAGTGTTCATTCTTCCTTGTTCTATGTGTTTGAGGACGATACATGGTCTTCAAAGTAACTCTGTAATCTGCAGGCCAGGGTTGTCCAGTCCCTGCAGGAGTACAGCATGTGCTTGTTCTGCCAAGAATTCCTCTACAACAGTGAATGCTACAAAAGAGAGGACAGGGAGGAACCCAATGTGGTATAGGACGTAGGGTTGCACTGCTTGCAAAAAAAACCCAAAAAAACAACAAAACATTTAACTCCTTACAAAAGGTATGTTTGGCAGGTTTCACTCCAACTCTCACATATCCTTAATCCAGTTTTCCAAGCAGCAGACATTGAAGTTGAACTTACAAATCTTCCTACCGTTGTACTTTTCCAGTTTACCTAACTTCATTATTACTATAAAGTAATTCACAATCAAATTCAAACAATTTTCACGAGAACAGACGTAGGAACACTCGTGGACAACTTAATGAGCCTTTTCCCTTATAGACTCTTGGAATTTCAATTGTAATGTTAATGCATTCACAGTAACATAAAGCTTACACCAGCACCATCACAAGATGAAACTTCAAGGTGTCAAAAATTCAAAGGTGTCTGAAAGAGGAAGTGTTTCTGCTTCACAGAGAGGTAACTCCAGTAGAACAGTCACCTGTATTTCCACCTATATTATTTTTCGCCTACTGACACTTCAAAGCAGTGTTTCTTCAGTTCATTATTTTAATGCATTAAACTATTCTCTTTGTCTACAAGGCATCCCTGAATTCTTATGAATAATCAAGTTTTCCTCATACTGAGATTTTTCTGTGCCACTATACAGTTGGCCGGGGTTTTTTGTTTGATCTGTACGATTTTGTGTAAGTTTTTTGTTTGGTTTTTCTTATTATAAGAACAATGCTACACTTAGGGCTTTTTTTAGCAAAATACCATTTTCTCCGTAGGTTAACTTTTTTTATTAGGTATGGCTTTCATACCAAACTAATTATTCAAGTTTAAAAAAAAGTACAAAACATAATTCCCATGACTGTGTCAGTCAACAAAAAGTCAGTAGCTGAAAGAGCATGAACTGGTAGATAACAGAAACCCTTACAAGAGGCACAAACTGGCAGATACCTCCTAAAACCCTCAAGCCATTCACAGAGAAAATGTGCTACCCTAGTGGTTGATCCACCTTGTAAGCACCATACTTCTGCATGCTAAAAACAACTATTCTCTGTTTCAGTTATGCCAAACTTCACATCAGCCACTCTACTGCTGTATAGTAACCAAGGGGAAGGATTTTCTAAATTGGATTTTAAATAAGACTGAATGGATCAGATGGCATTTGTGAAAGTGGTACATAACCACTTAACAGCCTCTCTTCCAAGAGATTATTAATTGGACAATCTCCCCTTAAAGCTTTGAGTTCTGTATTTGCAAAACAGATGCAAGAAGGGATGAAAATCCCATAAATGGTTTGCATTTGCAGTGCCTGACACAATTCAGTCGTTTGGGAGCACCCCACATGAGTGTGTGCATGAATGTGGAAGATGGCATGCAATCTTTCACAATAGGCCCTGATGCTGAACCTGTAACATTACTTGAAACACCAAAAATAACCTATTGTCCCCCTGCTGCAATAAACAGGTTAAAAACAGGCTAGAAGCATACAGATGTAAATGCTGTCCTAAAAACAATGGTTGTGATAATTTTTACACCTGTTTTTTCAATACAATGTACTTCCCTCCCCAATTTCTATTACTAGGGTCACCTAGACATTTTCTTATTTTTCTTCTACTTTCTGCTCCACTTGCATTTCAAATAGCATTAAGTTTAAAGGAGCACATCAAGCATCCTCTTTGTGCTCATATTTCTTTGCAAATCAGTATCAAGAACCCAAGCAATGAGAAGCAGTAAACACAAGGTTTCATGTGAAACTGAGTGTTTTGTATAGCTCCATGACTAACATTACACTTAAAGAATGGGATAGAAAGAAAAATTAGGTTATATTTCATGAGCATTGTAAAATATTCAATGCTTTTCTGGTCCCTGAAATATTGATTTAGAAGAAGCCAGGACATTTATTCCTAACATTTATGTTGTTTTTTAAAAATTTCATCTAGTGGATATAAGGGCTGTTTGAAACTGGAAGGTGCAAAAACTTAGAAGCAGATGTTTGCCCAGTAATAAAAAGATATTACATCCTATCTAGAAATATCAGAAGTTTTATTTAAATATACTTATTTGTTTTGACCAACTCCAAGTTGTCTTAGCAGCCTCTCTCCTGGATGCATACTGCATCTCTTGTATCACAGAGCCTCATTTTCAAGCTACTTTAGGAGATCAAATAACCTCTTCAAGTCCTCTGACTGGACTTCTGCAGTCAATCTGCCACATGGTCACTGCTGAGTAGCAATCTCCAGTCAGTGACTGACTTTTTAAACTTCCAAATCATAAGAAATTGTTCACTGGGCCCAAAGTACTTGCAAACATAAATTCAAAAGTAATACTTTGGTGCAGTACTTTGCAAGGGAAGACAGAACCTGCAACCAGGTTGAACCACTTTAACCCCTGAGAGTGCCCTTATTTGTCAACTTTATGGAAATGGACTTTTAAGATGGTGATTTATGGAAGCTTGTGATTACTCTATTCTTTTCTTACAGGCACTGCAGTGACCTTATTTACACCCGAGTTAATCATTAGGTCCTTACACGAGGTGGGGAATGGTGGGGGAATGGAAGAGAAGGAGGGGCAGAGGCAGAAAGAGGAGGGTTTATTTTCTGAATTAAAGACATTAGTGATATTTAGAAGTTGTTGAACAGCAAAGAAAGTGTCTCACACATTAATCTCTGTTTATGCAGACTTGGCTTCGCATCCCCGTGAAGAGAGACTGCTGAGAGTGACACCTTCCCCACAGCCCCTCAACTAAAACTACCAGGAAATCCACCAGCTCCAGCAGTGCCCTCTGCACCAGCAACAGAGACCAATAAGCAGAAAATTGTGAACAACTTATTTGCAAGCTATCATCACAGAAGCCACCAAGCACTCCCATCTTCTTCTTACCATTAGCTGGAAAAGAATAAGGGCTCTCCATACAAGGGCTAAAACAATTAAATTTAAAAAAAAAACTTTCTTTTTTCACATCTATAAGCATCTTCTTTACAATGGGGGGAAAAAAAGTCCAAATACCTCTGAAAATTATTGTAAAACAGACAGGAGACAAGTAAGTTATGTCAAGTAAGTGACAAGTTACCCAAGTAAGACCAACACAACAGAATATCATCTAGGAAAGATCACATTAACAGGAAAATACAAGGAATAAAGGGAAGTACAGCCAAAAGAGTAATGTTGATCAGAAATAACTACTGAAAGTTTTCATTGTAGATATTCACCCCAAAGCAGCCATTTAACAGACCTTTAGACAGCCATGCTGCTTCAACTGCAGCAAGCACAAAAAATTTCTTTGCATTATCTTCCTCTTAATGTTTATTTCAAATCAACAGAAATAGCAGTATCTCAAAAGCAAGCATTCCACAGGAGAACATTACAAGCATACAACAAACAGGGCAACATAGAAGTCTTCTAATCCCAAAATTAATCTCTCCAGATATCCCATCCCACTCATGTGAAATATGAAAGACATTTATTTTAGCCCAATGTTTTCAACCCTAAGAGATATAAAACTGTCATCAACCTCTTGGTCTGCAGACACTAAACTTCAGCTGCTGTTACCCATCTCATGCACACACACTAATCCTGCTGAAAAGATGCTGGAATGGGAGCCACAGAAACCAAAAGCATGTACTTACTTGCAAGCCAGAGCTGACAGCAGCTCCTCAATCCCTGGTCCTAGACAGTAAACTGCTCAGGCCTGGAGAGCCTATGGATAGAGGGGACAGGCCAGACCCCCACCCACCTCCATGCCAAAACCCCCAGCAAGGGAACCCTTTAGAGATAACTGCACAGCAAAACTTCCTCGCAAAGCAAAAGTCAACTTGTAAAACAGAAAACCCATCCCACCTGGAGGAAAAAAAAATCAACCTTCAGTCCATTCTATTTGGAGCTGGGCTTCCATCAGCCCATACATACATCTCATCACCAAGCCTCTGGTTTATTGTTGTAAATAGCATAGAGAATTACACTTCACAATAGCATAGAGAATTATTGTTCACAATAGCATAGAGAATTACACTTCCAAAGGAATAAAATGAAAGTAAGTAAGAGCACAGAATTCAATCACATGCAATATTAATATTAATCACAACATTTACACACTAATTGCAGGTAACACAAAAGCACTGTCCCCTTCAAAGCATGTCTCCTAAGGTGCCTGCTTCCATGCCTTGTCAG
Source organism: Agelaius phoeniceus (assembly GCF_051311805.1). Taxonomy (NCBI): domain Eukaryota; kingdom Metazoa; phylum Chordata; class Aves; order Passeriformes; family Icteridae; genus Agelaius; species Agelaius phoeniceus. Next base: position 60,927,060 of record NC_135267.1, read on the forward strand.
CTGTATTAGGTTATGACTCTTCCATGAGGAAAATAAGTCAACATCTTTGCAGCAAGAATAAACTTTATACTCATTATTGGTCTTTGCTGGCCCTAAAAATAAACACTATCCTTCAACAGGTCAAGCACAAAGTTATTTCATTTTCCAAAAGCAGCAACAGTACACTCTACATTATTTGTGTGTCTAGCACATGAACCTTGTGTTCCTGATAACTTTACGTGCTTAATACGAAGCAACAATCCCTCCCGCCCTACAGCCACCACACAATTAAGAGCTTGCCTTTTCAAAGTTACAAGGTTTTTGCGGCTGAAGAATCAGTTCATTAGTCACAAGAGCTCCTTTTCTTGAACTCTGGCAATTAACACTCTGTTGCCTGTTCCCACAGTGGAAACAAAAAGAAACATTGCAAAACTGCCTGCCGCTTATCTCCCAAGAAGAAATGGGGTGATCCCTTTAATCTGGTTTGGCTGCCTTCTCGCAGCACCATGTGGAACTGTTTTGGCTGATTGCAGCAAGGTCCATTACTCACATCTGCCTCTCCTTTGTGTGTGCACCCTTGCAAACACTGTGATTACTGTTCCACCCATGAGCAAGTCAGGGAGCAGCCTGCTGCAAGGCAACAGCTGATGCACTTGCCAGATAGCCAAGCTTTCGGATGACAACCTCCTACTCGGTTAGGAAACACGGATGCCTAGCACCCTACAGTCTGACAGTCACCAGGGAGGAATAAGTACAGGCACATGAGAATCACCAGCCATTAGCACCTGCTGATGAATGACAAGCTGAATGACATTTACAAGCTGAATGACACGACATCAACAGAAAGAAGCTGATGGTGCATACACTTTTCCATCATGGACAGATCCCCAGGAGTCACTACTGGATTCTCCTAGGAGATGCTGTCATTACTTGGATGCATAAATTACTTCATTTTAAAGAGCTCTGCAACATTTCCATTAGGAATTCTATCTTCTTAAAAGTTACTCCTTGCATTATTTTACCCAGCCCTCAGGCTGCCTTCCATGAAGCAGGCCATACTGTCTTGAGGCACCAAATAAAACAGCCATTTTAAAGCATGTCACAACTGGGTCAAAAAACAAAGGTGTATCAACTGAGCAGCTGAACACCAAATCTTTGAGCTTCTCCATAATTTTATAATCACTTTAAACATCTAAAGCAATTGCTTGAAACAATTAGCTGCCTGACCCACTTTCATTATTTCATATCTTTCAGCCCTAGCTATGATGCTACTCCCTAAAACAGCAGAGACCTCAGAGTTCAAGTGCAATGCTCCAACCATAACAAAGCCAAAGGTGTCTTAAGATCATCAGTGGCAAAGCTGAGGACTCTGTCTGAACCATACGCAAGTCTAAAATATCATTAAACTGATCAGGAGACCTACCACCTTCCCAGACAAAAAGTAGAGCAGAAGAGGGCAGGGAAGAGTCCTACAAACACCTCAGCCAGTCCATCTGACATCCTCATTTTTCGTGATGATGAAGAGGCAAGAGTGTGAGCAGATATTCTACTCTCCTAGTGAAGGGGTGTCAAGATATTTCTGACCCTCTGCTGAAGCTCCAGACAAGTGTTGCTGATACTTTTAAGCCACAGGTATTTGCATGGGTATTAAGCACCATCAGGTATTTGTTGGGAAGTCAGGCAATTTGATTGATGGCTATTTGCCTCTCTCTCACAGTTAAATTGGGTTTGGGCTCTTTTTTTTCTTTTATTTTTAAATCTCTTACTGACTGCAATTTTTTTGGTGCAACTTCCAGACGGTGCATAATTCCTAGGTGTAAGAAGCATCTCAAGGGAAGACCCATGCATGTCTAACTAGCAAAGCTGCTAGGGGGATAAGGGGCAGAATGAAAATAGTTTAAATCTTACCTGAAAATTAGTTTTCACAAGTTTCACATTTTTGACAACACCCAATGACAGGGCAGAATAATAAGGAGCAAAATATAATTCAGTAAAGCCACAAAAGATAATTAAGTTTCCAACTATTATTTCAAGGCTCTCTTAACCCTTGGAAAATTGAGGATGATATTGGACAGTAATATTTACATGCATTATGCTCAATTATACATGTGTTAGAAACCACACAGTCCATTCAGTATTCTGCAGCAGCCAAGCTATGTTAATTTGAGCAAACCTGCAAGCGTGCATACAACCTGACCATCCTGGAAATTATCATTTCCATGAAAGGAAGATCAGCAAAAGTCTCCAGACATGCCTAGCACATGACTGACTCTACTGAGAGCTAGAATTCCTCTCCAAATACATCACCTTGAGAAGGCAGCAATAATCTTACAATAAAAAATGGCAGATATTGCTGCTACTGGTGCCATGGCAACATCCAATGGGATTACCTAATTGTCTTGTCTGAAGAGATGATTTTATACACCAAAGATGCTAACTAGCTTGGAACTTACACACCACGCTGTGGTCTGTTATGAGGAGATAAAACCAAAACCAGCAAGATATAAAAATGTTATTGGCAGGTTTGATTTCCAAGTCCTTGTTTCAACCACATATAGATTTATTTGTCCAATGTTATTGTATGAAATAGAATAAAAAACGTGTAACACCAGGGACACCATGATAACGATGTATTAATTTTAAATTTAGACAAGAATTGCATAAGACAACAAAAGAACACTTCATCAGCTCCCAGAGGCTTTGTTTCTCAAGGCTCTACTTCAGTCATCTTCTCTTGAAGTTTTAAAATCTGAATAAAAGTACAATTGGCCAGAATCCTAGCAGTCAGCATCACTCTGGTACACCTAGTCCCAAAGCCTAGGTGTACCCTAGTCCCAAATATTAAATTACCATGAAACTGTCATAAGAGCAACCATAAAAACAGATCCCCCCACCCCTCAGAGCACCCACTGGCAGAGAGTACCTGCTATGGAAGGACAGCACCCACCTCAGTCCATTTGAATGCTCCAGCCTTGGCACTCCTGCATCAAACCCACACTTACCCCCACAAATAAGCAATGAAACTCATCCTCAGCCAAACTCCAATATTACATGTTCCTCCAAGATTATCTTTAAATTATAATCATAACTAAGGGCAAAATATGTTCTTACCTTTCTTTTTTTTATGCAGTGATGCCTAATATGTTATGAGAAGACAAAACCAAAACCAGCAAGATACAGAAATGTTATTGGCAGGTATGATTTCCAAGTCCTTATTTCAATCCCATATAGATTTATTTATCCAATGTCTGAAATAGTGTGAAGTAGGTATAGCCAAGAGAAAAGATGAACTATTTTGAAATACAAGGAAACAACTACAATGCTTTTATGTTGACACAGGGATTATATTTCACAAGAGGTTACATTACACCCTCTAGTAAAAACAAAGTCCAAATACCACAAGACATACTACAAATTTGGATGAAAAAGACTACAAACATACAGAATTTATAGCATATCTATCTTTTGTCTCCTCTTCCTTCCAAAGTTTCCATTACAGCTCACCTTAGGAATGTCAACAAATATTAAGTGTAACTTTTGCCATAATACTTTTATAATTCTGTTTGCTGAAATTGACAGAATACAAACAGAATCCAACACCTTGCACAAGATGCAGTGAAGCAGTGACTAGAACAAGACAGGGAGGGAGGACAAAAAAGGTTTCACCTCAGAGTAGGTATCTGTATTTCACTAGGTTCCCACTTTTCCTCTGCAGTACTCTCTGGGCACATCTCCATCCTCCACACATGTTTTTCAGGCCACATTCCTCAGGCATGCCTGAACTTGTTCTTAGTGCCCTCTACATAGGACAAGGCTTATTGGGGGGGGTGAGGAGGGGGAAGAGGAGGGAAAATAAGTGTTCATCCCTTTTTGATCCTGTCTCCCTCCCCACCTGCATGGCCAAGCACACACAGTCAGCAGTGCAGTGCTAAGAGACCTGCTCAGGCACAGCCTTCTGCCTCCTGCAAAACTTTGAGTCCTTCTCTTCTGGCTTGAAAAGCACATGTACTAGAGAAGGTCTCCTTTATTTAATGATAAAATGGGCTTATTACAGAGCTTTTAATAAAGCATTCACCCAGCCAACTTAATTTCATTAAAACAAGACTATGAGATAAATAAACACAATGATAAAAGGATGGCAACCTAAGCAACATTCATTTTGCACACCCAAGACAGAGACATCAGGATGATTAGCCCAGAAGCATGTACCAACACTTGCTTAGCAGAAGCCTTAGCCCTTGATGAGCACCAATTAAGTTCTTTCCTTTGATCAAGGAGCAAGATAAGATCACATTTATGCCACAAAGCTTTGATTGCAACAACACACCATACACTTTGCTTACCTACACCTAACTACCAGTCTGAAAAACAGTCCAAAAATATATTTTGTCATTACAGTGACAAAGAACATTCTTCATTTAAAACATTGTATAGAGAAGAGCATATTAGAAACTACTTTAACACAGCCCTGATACAGTAGTATAACAGAATTCAGCCAGGTGCTGAACACAAGACTGTAGACCAGAGTTACAGAGGTCAGTGATCTGAGCTCACCAAATCAAACACAGATGCTTGGTTTTGTCCAGCATGTGTGATGCTTGATGAAAATTAGCTACATTTCACAATACCATAAATATCTATTTTAATAGGTAATGAATGTTTAAAGCCAGCAAAACAGATCAGGCTGACTCAGTACACCTCCTGCAGATCCTACAAGCTGTGAAATGTCATTGCTTGTACTCTGAAAAGATGGAGGCAAGCATATGGAAACCCACAGGCAATTTCCTCATGCAAAGGAAGCATGGCCTAGGGACCTGAATGATAGACTCAGACTCCAAAGTTATCCCACTCTGGTAATGAGAGCCCAAATGACACAAGGACTCTATACCAGGTCTAACATCAGCCAGAGACCCACAAACAGCATTTTTATTTGAATCTCCTTTATTTTACAACAGCCCTGTGTACAAACACACTAAAATCTTGAGCTACCCCATCACCACAGGCAGCTGGGGCCTGAAGAACTCCCATAAATGTGTGAGAGGTTGCTATAGTGACCCCAGTTCAATTAACTCCTGCCCACCCTTCCATTCCTCTCCTCAAATGTGCCTTGCCATTGGTCAGTACCTCACTACCCCCTCCTTTTGACAGGACTTATTTGGGGTGTGTGGAGGATAGAGCAAGGAGAAACACTGCAGATACACCATTCCTCTAGGAAGGCAAGGCTTGACTGTGTGATACCATTAGGCAAAGACAAGGTGCAAATTCAGAACAATATCATCACTTCTATGGAAAATATACAACAGAAATCAATGTCTTTCACTTAATTCACAGAGGCACTGTTTAGACTTATTAATATGCCTTCTGTGTGAAGCATCAGTGAAAATCCTGTCCTAAGACGATGGAGCAAACCAAACACTGAGCAGTCTTGCCGCCTCTTCTGCAATTCCCTAATCCTGACCAGTCATCATCTGTTAGACATGCCTGGAAGGAGCTCCAGGTCTTAAACCAGGCAATTCAGAAATTTTGATTTAAGAGACAAAAAAGAACAAACAAACACCACCCAAAAACCCCCACACACTTTTGAGTACTTGATAATACTTGATGTGTATTCACACATCACTCATAACTGCAATTCATCCTGTAGCACATGTTGAGTAACAGCTTTTTGTTGGGGTCTTTTAGTACAGAAAATAAATCATCATGGCAAATTTCAACGTACATTTTTATCCAGTGCCCCTGTACTTTGTCTTCCTGTAGTTCTTGCAATGTGCTAATGAGTGTAAAAACAAGGAGAGGCGTGATTCTTGTTTAAGAAGTTTTGCATGCTGAAAACACAGGGTACCAGGCAAGAAGTGCAAGGAAGGAACACATAACAAGAGTTCTGAAAACCTGGAGCCCAAGCAATATTTCATCAAAAATGGGACTTTTCCTATAGAAGTGTCCAACAACAGATACAAATTACTTCCTGACCCTCAAGTTTTAAAGAAAGAAGGACAAAAGCAGCCTGCACGGTGGCCAATCCCTGCACCTTTAACTAGGCAGTTTCACTACATTCTATGAAGTTACAATCAACTTTCCACTAATGCCTATTGTGATTTTTACCTTTTCAAATATTGCTTTTCCAGACACGATGCTGAGAGCATTCAACTTTTAGAGTTCCCGATGTTTTATTATAGTAGTTTGAACAGCAATTTAATGGCAAATAAACAGAGCTGACTGTGAATACAAAAACATCAAGGGGAAAAAAAATCACCCACAAGCAGCTCAAGAAAGTGCAACAGAAAAACCCATGAAAACATGATCTAAACACAAGAACACAGAGGCCAACTTTGATTTCATACATATTCACTCATCTTAGCAACAATGATGCATGAATAACTTTAAGACTGCAGTAGTACAAACTCGTTGTGCTAGTTTTTACTTTGTTTCAGCCCACAAATAAATATAAATAGATGTATTTAGTATAGTCCACCTTTTCCTAGTAAAACATTATGGGCAAGCTTGGATGTGCAAAGAGCGGTTATGTAATACTATTCTCTGATCTAATTAACAAATACTCATACAGAGTATTTTTTAGGTAACCAAGAAAAGGTTAGAAAAGAGGAAAGAACTTTGTTCTGTATCCCAGGCATGGGCAGCTCTCCCTGCTATTCCTCACTGAAAGCAAAATACCAGGGGTTTCTTAGTGTTAGATTTTCCCAAATAACTTGAACACAACGACATTCACTTGAGAATGCCTAAAAAGAAAAGCTAAAAAATAACTCCAGGCATCACCCATAACTTCTTCTAAAATCCAGCTCTGTTGTGCAGCTCCCAGCACACACAGTCAACAGGACTGACCTTGTTGAAATCTCCCTGGGTAAGCAAGATAGCTCTAAAAAAAGAACACCAGGCCCTCAAGATTAATTGCTAACTATTAATAAATTAGCATATTTCTCCCTCTTCTCCCAGACATACCTATAAATGTAGCTGCCCAACAGCTTTACCAGGAATCTGAGGTACTTTACTCAGGAAATCTGAGTATTTCATGACACATGCAGGAATAAGTAATGTCCATGAACTCCTGAGAAAAGGAATAACTGAACCTGGAGTGCAATAATGAGCCCAAAGCAGATGTGATCCCCAGCCAGCCAAGTCTACAGCTCCAGTGACAAAGGCCAGACTGTAATGGAGCCTCACAACAACAGAGGCTTCTAACCACAAGCATGTCAAATTTGTCTTTACCATGTAAAATTTTGCTTGAAGTCACAACTCACACAAGCATGTGAAGCCTGGGGAAAGGGGGAAGAGACAGATCAGGCTACGGCAAACAAAGAGGAGGCACAGCGATGTCCCTAAGACAACAGTGACATTTCTCACACAGGAGCTCTATGACAAATGCTGCTTTCCTCCTCCTCCTCCTCACATCTTTTGAGGAATGACCTTAACTGAAGGGTTTCCAGTAGCCAGGGACTTCTGAGACCAGAAAAAGTTTCACCATACCATCAAATGTCATTATGCCAGTAAAATTAAGTCACTTTTATACAGCGTACTGCAAATGTGCTGCAACTTCTATGGCCACTCACCTGCCCTGCAAGAAGCTGAGTAACTCTGGGAGTACTCCTTGAGGAACTCTCAAGAAATTCAGGCACACAAGAGAGTGCTGTGATATACAGGTGAGGACTTTGAGCCCCTTTGTTACACTGCACAAAAGCAAGATCACAGGTCAACTACAACACTACTCAGATGTTAGTCTGTACCACCACAAAAATCAACTCAGAACAGCCCAGAGAACCAAACCCCAAATACATCTTCTCAGCAGAGGTAGGAAACAGTGCAGACAATATTGTTTAAAGAGCACAAATTGCACGCCAGCCCAAGCACAAGTAAATCAACACAGCATCCTAGGAAAATGCATACCTTTTCCTGGCTGAATATGCCCCCTAAACACTATCTGAATTCATTGTGCTGTAAGAGAAACCTTTAACTACACCATCACTTCTTTCAGACAGAAATCAAGGTGGTGCTTATAGAAAAAAAATCAGATTGTTTCCAAACATTGATGCTGTAGCTAAAAAGTTATCACATCCTTGCTTAAAAATGCTTCATGTACACAGAAAATTGTTGGCAATAAAAGCACAAGTCTTCCTCTGCAGTTTCAGTTTAACTAGACCAGCTCTTATTAGCTGCATAGCCTGCTATTGCCAGTACAGCACCCTGTGCCAGAAAAAACACCCTTGTTCACAAAAAATAGCAGCATTCTAGTCTGAATTAGCAAGAGAAGACAAGCAACTGTGTTTTGTATCAGCTGTTGTTGGTAACAATGAACAGAGCCCTTTTTATTTAAAACCTGACAACAAACATCTAAAAATATTTATGTTTAGCTTACTATTTCTTGATAGGTTCCATTTTAAATGCTAGATAAATGCTTCTTACAGTATTTTCCAAGGACTGAACATCTCAAAACCTCAGAGCAAAACTCTTCAGGAACAAGAGTTACCCTGTTTGAAAAGTTACTTAAAAGCAACATTAAAAAAAAAAAAGTAAGCTGACCAGGATCAAATAAGCTGTCCAGCAGTGGTCATACAGCCTACTTTGGGATTTTACTTTTTACAGGTTTGTTTTATGGAAAAGGGTAAGTTTCCATGATTCCTTTAGGTCTGGAAAAGTTATAAAAAAATATTTAATTTATCAAAGTTTGATGGGGGGGGGGAGCAAGAAGGGGCTCAGTTTCACATTAAACATTAATATGGACTGAGTCAGACCACTTATTTCCACCATTCTCTACATTTTGCAAAGAAATTTTTTATCATTGTATGATAAGTAAGAATCATTATCTGCAAAACCAATCTCCCCACTGAGAGCTGGCATCTCCCAGCAGTTTTATACATCATGCTCCTAAAATACATCTCCACAGCACCACAGCACTGACTACTGGCAGCAGATATCACCAGCCAAATAATTTTGCCCAGAGTTCAACCAGATCATGGCATCACTTCTCACAGAAGGCACGCGCAAGACAACAAAGAGCTTAAGCTCCCCTCCAAACACTTGTTCATCAAACTAACCTTGAGAATTAAATGAAATATTCATAAGTTAAAATTAAATTGGTCTTGGTCAAACATGAAACCCAGTGGTTGTGAACTACACAGTAAATAACTACTTCAGGTTGAAAATAAACTATGAGATATTGTGCTAACAAGGCTGTTAGCTAGCTATTAAAGCCTCTATTTTCAGGTTCAGAGATGAAAGTATAACCATAAAGAAAAATTTTCCACATGTCATTTCTTTATTACAGTCTTGTCATGCAGGGAGTGACATAAAATGACTCTGTGTACTAAACAAGTCCAACGCTTACCTCGAAACTAAAAAACAACAGCACAAACAAAAGTCACCAGGAGTCTTTAATTTATTCCTTTGCATTTCAAAGTACACGTGTTTGCATTAGTCAGAAGATCCACTCCCCAACTACAGCCAGCCCTCAAATTATTCTGCATAACACTAATTGAGGGTCCAGCTGAAGAGTTACCTGCTCAAGGAACCTGCAAGTAAAATAAATTATGCAAGAAAGGAAGCCAAGCATGTTTAAGAATAATAAAGGCTTTTAAAATGATTAGCAGGTTTACTCTTTAATCTGGCAAGGCAACAAACTTTCAGCACCCAAGAGAAAAAACACAATGAGGGAAAAGCCTTATATAAATATCCCACATGCCAAAGCAAAAGGCTTATTTCATTGGAACAATGCACTCCTGTTTAAACCAATTCCAAGCATAAAAAAAAAAAGAGAGATCTTTCTGGAGGAGTTATTTATATGTTAACGCATAACTTCACAGCACGTTTGTGTGGAATCCTCTCCTCACAAAGGCTGCTTGGACAGTCCCTCACTGGCACCGGCCCCTTCAGGCACATGTTCACGCTCAGGAGGGCTGGGAGTATCCATCTCTGGCTGTCTGAAAATACGATTCTGCTTTCCAAAGTTGCCGGATGAGTGTGGGGCCGCGCTGCTGCCAAGCGCTGACCGCAGGCCCGCGGTGCGAGCGGCGCGCTGGTCCCGAGAGAGGGACGGCCGGCAGAAATGGCTGCTGCGAGCCAGAGAGGGAGAGCGCCGCCCCCAGCGCGGGCAAACCTGCACTCCTCACAACACTCCCAACTTCTCAGCAAATTAAAACTCCAGCTAAGCCTGCGAAAATACTTTATGTAACCAAAGAGGATCACACTAAAACCTAATGCCGCAAGAAAAAAAAAATAAAAGAGACGCGCGCTCCAGAAGCCATAAATCCCTCACCCAACCCATAGCTCCACTTCCCTTTTGATTCATTCCCTGTAGAGCGGGAACTGCGACACCCCGGTCGGCATTCGGAAAGCGCTCGCAGGGTCCAAGTGCAGCATGACAACACGGGGTTGAACCTGCCCTCAGAGGAAGCCCCGGTAACACCCAGCGCTACCGAAATGCCCGGGCCGGAGCGGGGCGCCCGCAGCCATCCCGCCCCCCGGAGCCCCCCGGGGCTGGGCGGGCTGCACACCACGGCCCCGCCGAGGCTTTCGCTGCTATGTCAGCATTGCCAACAAACGTCGAGGGAGAGGAGGACGTTTATGCTAGCGGGAGAGGGATGAGGGACACAAGCACGCACCCGAGAGATGAGGGGTGGGAGGGATGGACGGACAGACTGGCGGACGAAGGGGCCGCTATTCACCTCTCCGAGCGGCAGCCCAGCGCTTCAGTCCCATCACCGCTGAACAGGAGTTCTTGCCTAGTTGAGCTAGTTTAAAAACTTCTTGCTTAAGTTACAAACCTGAAGTTTTTTCGAACTGTCAGCGGCTTTCGCTTGAGAAGCTGCAAGTTAACTTTCGCAGGACTTTTCCAACCTGAACTCCTCTGATTCCACGATCCTCCTACCTGCCTGAAGGAGCGCGGTAATCCCCCGCTCCATGCAAGCAGGCTGGCCAGGACGAACCAGGGAGAAGGGGACCAAGCCATGGGTAGAGACCCCACTGCAGATATATATATATATATATATGTATATATACACGTGGACCTGCAGTTAGCCAATCTCGCTGCAAAACTTTCTCTGTCCCAGCGTCAGAAAAAGAAAAAACCAAAACAACACGGAAAATCCCGCAAGGCGAAGCAGGCGCCAGCAGGCGCGGAGGAGCGCCGGCAGGAGGGCGCGGGAAGCCGCCAGCTCCCGAGCACCACGCTGGGCAGTCCCGGGGCTCGGCCGGGGCCGGCGCTGGCAGAGGCCGCGCTCCCCCGCTCCCCACGCCGCCGCCCCGCCGGGCAGAGGAGCCGCAGCGGCAGCGGAGCACCCCCAGCGCGCCGCCGAAAAGTTCCCCCTGCGCCCAGACGGCAGGGCCGGCTCCCTCTTACCCTTAGTCCAGTCCACCACTTGCTTCGGGCTCCACTTGGTCACCGGCTCCATGGCGGGTCCGAGCCTGCCGGCACCAGCCCCCGCTCAGACCGCAGCTCCTCCGGCCGCGGACTCGCCCCCTCTCACGCTCCCATCCCGGCGGCGCCGCTCCAGGCCGCCCCCTCCCGGGCCCGGCTCCTCCCGCCGGCCGCGGCCGGGCCCGCCCCGCTCCGCCCCCAGGTGCCGCGTCCCGCCCGGGCCTCGTGCTTGGGAAAGCGCCGAGAAAAAACTTCCAGGGGTTCCCGCTCCGACAGGTCCGGAGACACGGCGATTCGGGAGTCGCCCAGCATCCTTCCCCGGGAGCGGCGGGCGGGCCATGGGGTGGAGCGGCGGCCAGGCGCTGCGCCCTGCTTCGGTGGTGGCTCAGAGTGAGTCACAGCCTTGGGGCAAATTTAGCATCAGAGTGCCTTGAACCACGTTTGCCCCCGAATTGGCATTTGTGGTTTTTGATTCTGAATCCCGCGCCTAAAAGCGTCCTTGGGTGTGGAGGCTGTTTCGCCAGAAGAGTTTACTTTTATTTTGCTCACTTCTCTTGGGGGCTACATTAAGCCATCAGCTACACCTTAGACTCGCATTCCTCGTGGGAAATTTGTCGCTTGTGTCCTGGCCACCTCCCGAAGCCCATGGAAGTCCTTACTGAATGTCAGTCTCTTCTCAGAGGTTAAAGAGCTGACCTCCAGAACTGTGTGCCCAGCATACCGGCTTCTGCCGTTCCCTAGCACTGAGCACATAAATCGGCCTTGCAAACACCTTTCCGTGCCGCAAGGAAACATGAAGAAAACAGGAGTTTTCATTGTGTCTATCACAATACTATCTGGTTCAGCAACAAATTGCAGCCTGAAGCCCTTTTGTAGCATGCACAAATGTCCCACTGCTCCTCTTCCTCAATGAGGAAGAAACAGTGTAAACACTGCTGTGACAATAAGAGTGTGAAATTTTAACTTGGCAATATTACAGAGTGGGCAAGCAGCTGGGAATTGAGACTGTCCAGTATCCCACTGTTTTCATCATCTCCCATCTCGACCCATCTGTTATCCTCAGTCATGGAGTTGAAATGTAAGCTCTTTGGGACAGGGGCTGTCAGTCCCATGCAGGGCTGTGCAACACCCAGCTGTGCAGAGCCCAGCTTTCCCACCGCACCACAAACAGCTGCCTTCTGGCACACACTGCTGCAGACCCCTATTGGAATCAGGAGGAGTTTCAGATCTAGTTCTAGTTTGGGGAACCAGTAGTTTAAAAGAAAGGGGGGGTGCATGTATACCTAAAAAGTATAATTTGTTCTCTTTTTTTGTTACATGGTGATTGAAGGTATATTTTTAGTTCTTTATTATAAGGTTAACTCGTTTTAGCTGATTTCTGTATTTGCTTTCTAGTTTCTGAAATAGAACAGCTGTCAGTTAACCTCTCTGCCTATCTGAAAGATTAAAATGCAGTTCCTCACAGCTTTAATATTGGTGCAACAACCAAAAGTTTCCTGATTCCCTATTGAATCATGTTGCCATTCATGCTTAAAAAAGGTAAAACAGCAGCTCTCCCCCCTCTCAAAGGCCTGAGTAAACAGATGGACCCTGCTAATGGTTTCACATGGGTTAATGTAACAGCACTTGTTTTAACTACACAGATGCTTTCCTAGGTTGCAGGCAGGATAGCAAATGTCTCTCGTCCTTGGTGTTTGGAACATTCATCTGCTGTCATCCTTCTCTGTCACAGGTCTTGGGCCAGTGCCTCTGCCTGATTTGGGTCAGATGAGCACCATATTTTGTGAAGAAGGCATGCAGAGAGGGTTGCTAGCAGATTGCCAATCCAACAAATCTATTATTAATACTTAGTATTTTTGGTCATTTTCAAAGTGACAAATCTATTAATTTATTTTTTTTAAGCAGGACAACATTGCAGTGACTTTCATTCTTTTACTTCATGATGTCCCCCAACACCAACTGCTTTACAGCCTCCTCTGGACAAAAGAAATGGGGCTGGCAGGGGAAGGCAGCATGTCTCCTGTTTCTCAAAAGAATCCTAGCCACATTGCTTACCTGTGCTACTCTTTGCAAACACACATTACAGCTGCCTTTGAGTTGATCTTTCTCATGATTACATCACCATAATCTGATCTTTATTTGAGATGAGATTACCTAGTAGTCACTGGCATGATGCAATTAGAAGTTCTGTCTATAGAATAAGGTGGTTTTTGTTTAAAAAGAATACCCATTGCCAAAAGAAATAATAATTTTTAAAAAACCAAGCAACTCTGTCCATTTTCTAGCAATGCCATATTAAAAAACTACACTTCTCCTTTGAATGCCTTCAGATGCTCTGTAAGTTTGTTTATGAGTTTTTAGCCAGTACCAATTATTACCAAAGATGTCCATTCCTTTTCTCTGCTTGCAGCCTTGCATGGCATTCATTGCACTGCCAAGGACCTGGCTGCCAGCTCTCCAGAAGTGCACAGGTTTCTTTTATTACCATTTTCCAGTGGTAAAAGTAAATTGATTTGAGAAGACAATTCAGACCAATTGTTTGCTGATTCCCTGTTTTGTTTTCTTCCTTTGTATATCCTCTTGCACTCCAGGTTCTCAAAGGGCTCTCAGGCCAGTTTGCCTAACAACACAGAGCTTAGTATGGACCATGATCTCGGCTTCACAGTCCTAGGCACAGCAGTATGCACCCTCCCACCACCCCAGAGGAAAGACAAAAGAGTCTTTTGTCTAAACCCACAGCCACATCCTGTCAAAATGGCAGAAGAAGCTACACAGTGTTTGCCATCTTCAGCTTTCTCTCGTGGCAGCTGATCAGCAAGAGCCAGGCAGATGACTCTCTATAACAGAAAGTCTATGGAAATAAATTATCCTTTCAAGAAAGAAAAAGAGTATTTGGATAATTGAAAAAGCTTAGCATCATTTCATTAGCTATATTGGCGGTACTCTAGCTTAACACTGCATTACAATTTTTTTCTAAACACAGTCTGGTTGACCCTGCCTCTTAGGCCTTAATTTTTCATTCCAAATGTGTGACCTACCAGGTTACCTGCCTGGACCTGTTTTTTTGACATATGGATGGTCATATGCCTGAGAAAGTAACCAAAGTGGGCAACAAGGATGACATTCAAGTTTTTAACTAGCATGAGGGTGAGAGGCAATAGATGATCTGGCACAAATACCTGATGATACAGAGAGAACACACCAAAATTCCTTGAACAGTTTGAGTTTGAACCAGGGTATCTCTTCACATCACATTGCTGTTTTTGTCCCCTGGCTGCTGCATCACAGTGTGTCTGTTACCAGACTTACTACCACCCACTAGAGCTATGCCTCACGTTCCTTGGTGTTGTGCAGGTTTGCAGGGACAGCAGCCCCCTTCTCTAAGAGAGGTAACTACTGCTACTCATCTCGAGGGGGATGAATAAACAACTGCTTTGCCAAAAGTCACATACCAAGTTCAAAAATTGTGGGTTTTGTTTAGGGCCACAAAAAGGTAATTTTCTTACTGGATCGATTTTTTTAGGGTCAGCATATTGCAGTTTGTGTTTTTGAGTGGAAGGGATGTTTATGTTCCACAAAGCACTAAGCAAGTTTTACATTACATTACATTTTAATTACATTATTCATGAAAGGCTCAAGGTTTATTTGTTTCATATGCATAGCTGAAAGCTAAGAAAATTGACAAATTTAAAGTGTGCAGAACAAAAACCAGTATATGGGTAAAAAATCCACTATTTGCCTCTATTGACAATCCATAGATGAGCAGTTAGGTGCTCATCCCTAACCTTTTATTAGTCATAATGCCTCAAATGCTGTCACTACAAAAAAATAAAAAAATAAAAATTAGGATTTATCTTTTCAAGCATTACCTTAATCACACACAGAGGCCACAGAAGTCAGTAGGACTTTTTGCACAACAAGAAAATTTTACCCTACATAACTGGAACTGAGAACTTCCCGGTAAGGTCAGTGAGTATTCAAGTTCTTTTGGAAATTGCAACAGGTAACTTAACTGAGTCAGAGTGAGTCAAGTTCAGAACTGGGTTTGGTTCAATCATCATGTAATTAAAAAAACTCATGCTAGTGGGAAACTGTTGTTGCATAAGAATCAACATCCTATTTCTCACTTTGATACCAGTACTGTTTAATGATGTATCTCTTCTATACATGAGAGTGTGGGAGATCTTGGTGTAGCCTGATGAGAGAAATAGGTCTGCCCAGTGGTGTTTTGAATACAAGGTTATTCCTGTTTATCAGTAACCAAAATTAGGTTAGGAAGACCCACATATATGACTGTATTTATAATGGATCTATCAGATTTATTATTTTTCCCCCATAATAAAGTTCCTGTGCTACTTATTTCCTAAGGATAGGAGTTCTGTATTTGGATTGTCCTTGTTATTCAGCTTTAAACTACCTACACAAAGTTCCTAGTTGGGTGAATGTTGCCACTGTCTGCTGGTAGAGGTGTATATATATATATATATATATATATATATATATGTCTGCATATAAATAGATGTGTGTGTATCTGTACACTGATGACTCTGCACAAAACTGATGTAGGCTGTAAGGAGAAAGGTCTTCTCCGAAGTTTTTCCTCAGAGAAAAATCCTAAAAACTTTAACAAGAATATGTTTTTCCTTCAAGAATGCAGATACAGTGCCTGTTTTGCCATACACTGGTGTTTTTAATTCCTTAGGTGGTTTTATTAATCAGATCTCAAATCCCTGCATAGAAATAATTTCCTCCACTGCATCTTGTGCTAAGGTAGCATGTTTAAGAAGAGGATCACAAACCTGTTGTGCAAAAGAGAAATGTATTAAAAATGTATTTCATAATTATTAGAAATTAGGTTATAAATTTATTTTGGTCTATCTTAGGTCCATTTACCTGGCTATGAAACTATCTGACTCTCAGGTAAACAAAGCACAAAAGCAATTTGTGGAAAATTACAAAGTTCACCAATATCAACATATAAAGTGAAACTTAAAGTCAAATGAGAGCATTTTTGTATAGAGAAAGAGAGAAATTATTTTATCTGGTCTTCATTTCCCTGCCCAAAAGGCACACAAGAGGAAAGATTTGTCTTGAACATACTTCATCAGTGAATTTGATTGGCTGCAGAAGATTTACATTCCCAAATGGAAAACAACTTCTGGGAGCTTAGCACTAGCAAGGAGACATTTTTGCAGCTAGAGCAGGGAAACCACTTTGCAAAATTACCAGGAGCAGCATCTGCCCCACCAGCTGTGGATGTTTGTCCAGCAGTCATTTATCACAGGCACAGGCAGCAGAGTGGGACCCAGTCCTGCCTGGTGCCTGGAGAGTGGAGGGAGTGAGATGTGGCGCAGTGCCGGTGAAGCAGATGTGCACAGCTGAGTTCCTGGCTCAGGACCAGAGGAGGGGACTGAGGTACCAGTCAGCTCCCTTCAAGCACCACCTCAGCTGCTTTGGGCTGAGGAAGTGTGAGGAATGAGGATGCAACAGGCAGCTGGTGCAGGAGCAAAAGGGGTACTGGGGCAGATGGGATGTCCCCAACACCCCTGAAGCCAGACGACAGATGGTGGAAACCTCCTCCTGCTAAAGGGATACCTGTGGGCCAAGGCAGAGAAGACCACCTCTCATGTATCAGTGGTACTGTCCACACAGCCTGGGCCATATTTGTCTGGAAACTTGCTCAAAATAAGGTCTAAGAGAGACAAATTTAGGGAAGGAAAACCAGAGTTATTCCTACATGGAGCATGTAGGAATATTGTATATTTGTATTTCAAGACCTTGATTCAAGAAGCCTGTGTTCTGCCTAAATCACACTAACTTGTCTTCCCCTTTTTAAAGTCTTCAGACATTAGAAAACAACAGCCAAAGAGATTTAAGACCAGGCTGGTTAAATGTGCACATGGAACAGTAGAACCATGAGCTAGACACATCTCTTTTAAAAAGCTATGTGACCTTGACAAGAAAAATTTTTCTCACTTTTGCAGTCTTCTTACTCCCCCTTTTCAAAGGAAGTTAGATATGCAAGTATTTTAATTCACCCATTTTTCTTAATAGCCTAAATTTATCTGCAAACTCTGAAATGTAAGAAAGGTGCATTAACTCTAGCTGCTTGAGCTTTTATTGCAAACGGAAGGGCTTTTTTGGAAGGCAAAAAAGTAATAGGAATTCAAACAATTCATTTGAATATCTGTTTAGCTTTAAAAATAATACCTTAACTCAGAAAAGAAGGTTTGATTTTTTTTTTACTAACTGTCGTCTATTTAAAACATTTAAGTTGAATTGGCAGCAGTATCGCAACAGGTTATTGTAGAAATCCATCTAATCAGGAATGAAAATCCCCAGTAACTTAAGCACCAGTTTCTCTAGAGAGCTAGAAAGCCAACTATTACTGTAGTGTCTTCTATAGAATTCTCAAATCTTCAGATCTTCAAACATGCTGCAAACATTAATGAGCAGTCTTCCAAAATACCTGTGGTCTTGTGGTTAAGACAGCCCAACACAGTTTCAAAAGAACGACGTTCAAAGCCTTGCTCCGTCACAGCCCAGCTCACACAAGACTAAGACTGATCCTGAAATTCTTTATGATTAGGGATGAGGGTAATTCTGTTAAATTCTGTGAGAAGAATGTACCTAAATGTTTTTATATTAAGGGGATTTAAGGACATTTTTGGGTTCAAAGTCCAAACAACCATCCTGCAGCTGCTAATAGCCTCACCTCTTACTGTCCATTGGGGCACCAGAGGAGATTCCAAAAATAATTCCATGTACTCCCTTGCAAAGGGAAGATCTCAGGCTGAGGGTCTGGTCTAAGAAATAGAGCAGGGGTAGGTACCTCCTCCTCCAGGGGTAGGAGGAAAAGCAATAATATGATAAAACACAATTTTTGAGCTACTGCCCCAGCTGTCTTGTCACACATCTGCCCAGACCTTTGGTCCAGGCTCTTGGACCAAGAGCAATGACTATTTTGGACCAAGGGCTCTTCTGGGTTTGGGTGCTGACTTTGTTCACTGCTCTGTGGCATGTGGGGATCCTGAAATAATAGACATATTCAGAGCAAGTCTGATCAAACCAGTTGGGTGAAAACATTGGGGCTTCATCCACCACCTGGGTGAGCCGCAGGCTGTGGGGCATCTCAGTTCAGCTCCCCTCTGTGCCCCACAGGATTTCAATTTTCTTCCTGGGGCTGTGTACAGGTGTAGGTTTCACTCCCTAGTCCAGCCCTAGCAATATTTCTTAACAGACAGGCTGAGCTAGTTCTTCCAAAGCTTTTTAGATTTTGTGGTTTATACCCTTTATGTGGCCAGCTTTCCTCACGTGTTGTCTGTGCAGTCTGAGGAGAAAGCTCACACCTTTGTGGCCCTTGCCCTGACAGCAAGGGCTGTTGGTGCTGGCAAAGTACCGCTATCATAAAACACAGCTTGCAAATGAAATGATAAATCACACTTAACTATTTGCTTGGGAAATTACAGCTTTTTTATCATCAATGTGGAGAACTATATACCTGTCATTCCATTCTTTGATGAGCAGCATTGAAATATTTCCTGCACATTCATCAGAAACTTTTTCCTTCAGTAAATTACTACATTATGCATAGTACTTCCTTAGATTGTATGTTACTCTTGCTTCTGTAAAGAGTTGACTCATTGGTTGTGTTGAGACTGGGATGCAAAGTGAAGCCCCAGGGAAGAGAAGCTCTGAGGAATGGAGAGGAAAAAGTGGTCATTTAATCCCCTGAAAATATGGCTTTGCAGAGACCAGAGACTAGGTCTGTCCTTTGAATGAATGACTGCTCTGAGAGCAATAAAAGTCACAAACAAATGTTGGTACCACAAGTGTTGGAAGACCTTATAAATCATATGAGAAAGGTTAAAACAATTATCTGAAGTACAATAGTCCTTTTTGAAACATACTGATCTTCAAAACAGGTTTACAGCCTCCCTTCTGGACAATAATTTTCATAGCAGAAGTCTGGCAAAAAGCTTTAGAAACTGTATTCTTTGTCTCCACTGCATGGATAATTATGTTTCCTTTCCCCCCACTTTCAGAACTTTTTCCTCAACATTGGATAATTTAATTAGAAAGTATAGCAACAGGCAAGAAGTTTATTAAACTGGAATAGCAAGTTTCTGCAAGAATCATGCTTTTAGTAAAAGAGCACTTTGGTCACCTCTACCTCAGTAACAGCATCCTAAACATGAAGAAGGAAAATTTGAGAAAGGTAAAAAAATATATCCCAGGGCATATAAAGACTTGAACGTAGGAAAAAAACCAAATCAAACCAAAACAGAACAAAACAAAACAAAACAAAAAAAAAAAAAAGGAAAAAAAGGTCATGTAAAGAGCTCCAAAACAGCATATTCAGTGGACAGAAATTAGGCCAGTACCTCAAATATACACTGTTTGTTGTTGATGCCTGAGGCCACAAAATTATTTGGAGTCTTTGGCTTTCTGTGTGTACAAGATGACGGCAGAAACCAGACAATGGGCTGATGTTTGTTCTTCAAACCCAACCACCAGATGAGTGAAGTTCTTGCTTTTAAATATTTAATGTTTTGTTGGAAGGCTGGCACCTCTCACATGCTCCTTTAAAGAGAAACAGCAATTCAAGGATCTGGTGGGAGCTCAAAATCCTCATTTGGCTCTCAATTAAACATTCTTACCACACAGATGGAGATGTATTTAGAACATACTTGTTTGGAACCTACTGTTTTTTAATTTTGATTTTGGTTTAGTTTATGAAACTATCTATTTTTCATGGTCATGGGAAGATGGTAGAGACAAAAAACTCTAACTGAGCAAAGCACAGAAAGGTGTGGTGTGCTGAGCACATTAGCAGCAGTCGCCTTTGGTGCAAGCTCATGTCAAAGCTGTTTTCACTACACAGCCTGGCCAAAGCACAGCAGTTCTGATGTGTGCAGACAATTATTTGTAAGGACCTCTGCTTTTGTCTTCCCCAAATGATGTACCTTTACAAGAAAGCAGAAGGGAATTGGCCCAGTCACTGGGAGATGCTTGTTTTAATACCAAATCCCATGTGAGCATCTGAACATCAGTATTCAAAAGAAGTACAAGAGGAAGACAGAACTCACTTATGATCAGCCTTTCTTCATGGCTTCACTCCCTTTCTGAAGTCAAGAGGAGAAATCACCAGAATGCAAATGTGCTCTGTTGGTAAGGGAGTGGAATGAAATTCTCCTCCACTGGGAAGTTACTGTCTAACACTAGCAAGATTTATTCACTTAAGATCTTCCAGTGTTCTTGAAATACTTGTCTTTTAATTTACAATTTGATTTGGGACATTTTCTGATGGTTTCAAGGGAAGACTAAAGAAATTTTGATAAAAATTTGTGCAAGAAGAAAGAGAAAACAGTGTTCCCATAAGCTCTTGTATTGTTTGTTTTGCCCTCCATGGTTGAAAACAGAAAAAGTGAGCAGAAATCTCAAAGGTGAAGACCTTCCTGTTCCATGGGACCAAATCAGATGCAATTTAAACCACAACCAAAAAAGATACTATAAGAATTAAACACCAGAAGTGGAAAGGGCACATTTCCATGCAGGATTCCCATCAGCTTTCTGGGGTAGATTCCAGCTGTGAAAGCACAGGGGCAGCTCTTCACTCACTGACCCTTTTTGTGGTCAGGATTTGCCCTATAAAGGCCTAATTGACACTAACATGAATGGATTCTGAACTCACTGCCTAGAGCAGGTTTATATGAAGCCTGCCTCCTTTGGATCCCTGGCAATTTCCTCTGCACTGTTTGCATCAAAACATGAACCTCTTCTCAAAAAGGCAAATATGTATACTGCACATGAAAGCAATCAACAGAAACCTTTCTCCCTGAAAAAGTAGGGAAGAGCTAGGCAGCCCTGTGTGTCCTTTGTCTGTGTTCTGAAAGGAACCAATTTCAATGGAAAAATAAAATACATGTCCCAAAGGCTTCGTGACTCCCTTTTCATTCAGTGTTACTGCACTGAAAAATTCCTTTATATAGCAATATTTTACCACCTTTTGACAAAATTCTAGCTTTATCGTGACCAATTGCTCTGGTTTTATTGCACTATTATGTTTGGTATCTCAATCTGTAGTTAAGGCTGCTGAATGTTTTTGAACAAAATAGGTTTAGAAATGGGCTACTTGCCTGGTGAGGCTTGAGTCTTTTTCTTCCTCTGTGTGTAATCATCTACTGAAAGACAGAGTTTCACAGTACTGTATATTTGACTCTTTATGACTATGCTTTCTGTTTACTGTCAGTTAAATCATGGGTTTTTCCCACTGGTTTTCTTGTTTTGAAGACCTATGCTATTAAAAAAAAAAAAAAAAAAGGAAAACAAGAAAACTGATTGTGATCCAGACACAAATCTGCCAATTTTACTGAAGCTGCTGATTCAACAAGGTCTTTCAGAATTTGCAAATTAGGGGGCATGACAGATGGAGCTATTTTTGAAACACTACCACTACTCATATGTTTAAAATTGCACTGGTGTTAAAGTGCTTTATGGAGTGAAACCTTAATTCTGTGGGTTAAACTGAGATGACTCATTTGAGGGAAAATATCATATTATGTGAAAAAATATTGCCACTTCCTGGTAAGTCATCAAACAGCTGCTTTTGTTAAAATTCCAAAGATGAGTTTCTCTTAGTTGGCTCTACCATTGTAAGTCAAGAAGCTCAAACCTCAGCAATATCATTAATATGAGATGTAAGGAGATGCAACCCCACCAGCAGAAATGAAAATGGCTAATGTAAATAAGAGATGTCTTATTAACTTCTTACATAAAATCTGTCTAGTGAAAAATGGTTGATTAATGAATTTAGCTAACTTCAAGTGAACAAGCCATTCTGAAAATGTAGGTCCATGGCTTTTAATGAAAAGAAGGCCCAGCAGAAAGTACTGATGACTGATGGTTTACCCCTAAGTCCATTATTTCTGTATGCACAGTGTAGTGTTGGGTGCTAAGTGCTAAGCATCCTGAAACCTTCATCAGCAGTTTCTCCATCAGCAGGCAAATTTTCCAGTATTTCTTTAAATGATGTATTATGCTGCTCCTAACTGTAAGTTCCTCCTCTATGTGTTGTCTTCACTGCTGCTTCAGTGTGAAGGTAACCATTTAACCATTAAGCAGCTGGCACAACTTGTGTGAACAATTCTTAACACTGCATTTGAGAATATTTACAAAATTTATAAGTCTCCAACGGACATTTTACTCTTAGTATTTAGTTTTCTATACAAAATATTTTGTATAGAAATGCCATTTACAACAAAATGCCATTTACAACAAAAACTGTAGCTGCAAGAACAAAAAGAGCAGGTGAACAACATCAACAAACAAACAAGAGACAAAAAACCCAAACCAACCAAAAATCTCCCTGTTTAACTAATACTGTCTTCCTCTGCTGAGTAAGCAAAAGTCTCTAATGACAGTAGTTTGGGGCTATTTTTCACAAATCTCTCTTTTAAAAAAACCAAAAGTACAGGAATGTGTTCATGGAGTTAGTGGGATTTTACATTGGATTTATCCTTTCTTTTTATGGCAGTGAGCAATAGCATTTTCTTTCTTTTTTTTTTCTACCATCTTTCTTTACTTTTTTTTTTAACTTTTAAAATTATGTTTCAGAAGATTTGCTTACATGTGCAGTTATGAAGTCTTGAAGATATTTGGAACTTTTGAATGTTGTCTTGTTGACATCTTTAACTGTTCAATCCAGCAGAAATAAAGTGAAATCTGCTGAAACTCAGATGAATTTCGCCCTGGATATATATACCACTAGATTTTCTCATAGTCCATTACAACATCCAGTGTTCTTGTGCTTATACAGGCAGCTTTGAGATATCACATATGTGGTTTATGGCAATTTCTGTGCAAACTCTCTGGGGTACACAGACCCTCATTAAAATCCTAAGCAACCACTGTTTCTAAAGATCAGTGGTCTTATTTGAATATTTTTTAACAATCTAAGCCATGTTTCGTGCTAATCTCAGACTTCCTATGTTGGTCTTGTTATTTGGCAAAATCTGATGAAACTCAGTTGAAATTGTAAGTAGTAATTGTGACATTTGCTGTCACAATTTGTGGCAATGTGTGCATCGCTTTTTTCAAATGTTTAAGTAAGGATATTTCATAGTGACCTCTGTTGAAACAAAAGAATGTTTCATATGGAAAAATAGTGAATGGTCTCTCACTGATTTCAATATAAATAAAATTAGATTCAGCACTTTGTACTTCAATAGGTAGTTATGGCCAAATAACCAAGTTATAAATTTAACTAAATGGAGCCTCTGAATATTTTGAGAATCTTTAGCTACTGTTGGTTCCCCATTTAACTCCTCAGTCTACTGAAAACTGGCCAAAAGCTGATATTAAGGGCTTCCAAATCTATTGAGATTTTGGGTTCACTTTTCATGTGATGTATTGCTTTTATGGTTTTAACTGTGCTACAGAATTTGCTTAAAACAAGAGGTTGCAATAATCACCTCATTCTTCTTGGTGGCTTCAGCAGTGATGTGGCAGATCTTTTTTAAGACTTTTACAAGTGACAGCATCTCTATCCAGACAGTTCTTGTGCAGTCCTAGTATGTTCAACTTATTCAAAGGACTATAAAGGGTTGATCTGTTTTTATCTGTCTGATTATTTACACACTTCTGAGGAGGAAAATGAAAGAATTTGAGGAAGCAAAGTGTTTCAATGAATCAATCAGAGCAGGCAATATATATTCAATCTATACTCAGCTCTGAGAAGTTGAATGAATTTATATTAATTTTTAAAACATTTTATCCAATATTTTTAAAATATTTTCTCCAATAATCTGTTAAACTTGACCTATTCCTTTTCTTTCAATATGACTCACAATTCCTTAAGCACTTTACTTTTGAAACTCACACCTTGAAAGATTTTAACGCCATAACAGTTCCTGATTTTTGTGGGCTGATTTTGTGTTTATTCCATAGAGTTGTGTACCAGTGACGCATTCGGGCTATACAGGTGATAGCCTAAGGTTCACCTGTGCCTTAAGGATTTTGTCTTCTAACCAGACCAAGAATAGCCCCAAGGTGCTGCTGGCATTGCAGTGGAGAAGTCAGGTTTTCCTGAGTGTGGAGGTGTGCAAAGAAGGCAGGATTATTCAGTTTAGTTTAGCAGTACACTGGAGCTGGTACTGACCTTGCAACATTCAAGTGTTTTGGAGAAGGAGGTGAAGGCTCAAGGGGTGAGCAATCATGGCAGGAGGGTGTTTTGGCTGCCAGGGACACCAGGATAGAGGAATGGAGAAACTCTAGGGAAAAGAGCTTCCGGGCCCAACATATCAAATAGTAAAAAAGCAAAGCATGTCAGTAAAACCAGAAATACTGCAGAGTAAACTACTAATACCTAGCAAGGCAACTGGACAGTCAGCTTGCAATGCCTACTGTTTGGCAACTTAAACTTTTGTGTCTCCCAATAGCCACTCATTGTCATCCAGATGCCAAGGAAAGAGATATTGTAAAATTCCCCAGAAAGACACCACTCATGTATAAGAATCATGCATATGAGGAGTGAGCAAGACAGCCATTTGGATTACATCCCATAATTCTGAGAATGTGTGAAAAAAAATATAGAGAAAGAAAGGAGATCAGAGAAATCAAAAGGAGAATTTGCTTTTTGACCAAGCAGATTATAGAAATTAAGTGTTTTTCATCCCCTTTGGCCATTTGCCTATATTCATTTTTTCTCAAAGGTAATTTTCTCATCCTGGGCTCAGCAATCCTGTGAAATATAATTATCTTTGCCCGTTGATGTAAGAGAGAATGTAGTCCAAGTTTAAATAGAAATATAATGGCTTTTATCCTTTTTTTTCCCTCAAAATGTTTCGGCAATGTAAACATAGATCAAAAATCTATGCTACCAAATAAACACAAGGAATTCCTTGTGCTAGTGGAAAGTGTGGGAAAATTCTTACACAAGAAGTTGAAATGGACAGCTATCACATGCATATTAGCAGAAAAGAAAGAAGATTCATTGGTATTCAATGTCACAAGTATTTTAGTAAAGTGAAAAGAGGACACTTATTCATTTGTTTTATCATGATATTACAAATATGAGAATCATCTGATGAAGCCAGTCCTTTTAGCAGAGCATCAACTTTATTTTTATTACTAGAAGATATTTCAAAAACATTACTGCAAAAGGCACTTTGAGGTCTCACTGGCGTTAGCAAAGGTCTGGTTTCTAAAGGAGAGGAAAAATACAATGATGACATTATGAGGCAAAGATAAGCAGAAGGAATATGTTCCTTTCACTGAATTACGTCATGATAATACATTTTGATTTGTCCTTGCATAAACTTTCATCTGAGGAGTTCAAGGAAGTTCACAAATATCTGCATGGCAGAAGGAGCATGTTCTCTTCACTGCATTACATCATGATACTGCATTTTGATTTGTTTGTCCTTGCATAGACTTTTGTCCAAGGAGTTCAAGGAAGTTCCCGAATGACTAAGTGAGTCTCAGAGAATACAGAAAGTGATAAACATTGACTGATTTATGCACAATAATTCAAAAATCAATAGCAGAGAAAGGCCCAGAGCTCATATTTTCTGACTGCAGCAACAGTCATGCTACTGATTCATGAGCACACTGAGATTATGCCTGGCTTGAGCATCAAGGTTCATTTTGAGCATCTGAGCACTACTCAGGTGCTCAAAGTAGAGAAGATACCTAAGCTCATTTCTGAAGCATGATCTAACTTTGTTTATTAGGCAACTTGGTGAACCTTGCACTGCAGTGGACTTCTGCACCCATTCAGTCAGCAAAAAAAAGCTCTGTCTCTGGCCTCATCCAAACACAACCATGACTACAAGAGACCAAAGAAGACAAATCATATTTATTTCATGAGAGTGGCCACCATCTGCTGATGACTATAGGTGAAATGGTTTAAGTGAGGACACTGAAATTCCCCTCAGCCCTAGCTGAAGCCTTGTTGAGCTGTGCACACTGGGACAGCCCAGGCTCTAGTACTCAGGCTGCACAGCAGCTCAGCAGCACCTTAGATGAGCTCCAGCAGAAAGGTGCAGTGGACAGCTGGTGGGGGGACACAGAAGGGGAAACAGATTCATTCAGTGCAAGGCACTGGGCAGAGCCTCAAGTAAAGACTGGACACTGGAAACTAGTTGTAGTGTGAGTCCCTGAAGTGCCTGACAGGATGTTCTACAGGTTTCATACTGTTAAAAAGAATCAATAAAAGATGGGCTAAACAGTGTTCTAGATATCTATCATCCTATACAACTGTCTTGTTTTAAACTTCAGTGTAAGCTGTTCAGTTCTGTTCTGTTTTTACCAAAATAATATTTGAACAGTGATAGATGCCACACGGTTCATGTAAATCAGAGAGACTAGCTGGTAGTGGGAGCTGTGAGGGTCAGTTTCTTATGTCTCTGTACTGACATGGTTTATTTCCTTTTTAACCAAGGGCAGTGTCTGATCAGAATGTTTCTGAATTTCCATCATCTGTCTCCCATGTGGCATTTTCTAGTGGCTGGTATTACAGTTGAGCTCATTTATAGAAACTTCCCCCAACAGGGGCACACATTTTCCTGTATTGTACCAAATAACTTTACACCTTGATAAGAATTTTATAACATAGCAATACATTTTCAAAAGTACTTAGTTCTCTTAGTCTGTATTTTATTTTCAACCATCTGGCAAAAAAAAAAATCAGTAGGTTTTTGGTAGTTTTTTCTTTGTTTTTTTTTCAGCAACATGTGGAGTAAATTGAGGCAACTCTTTAATGCTATGGCCTTACAACACTACTCTATAATGCAAATAAAATACACTTTAAAAAAATCTTCATGTTCTCTTAAGCACTGCCTGTTTACAAGAACAAGCTAATGCTGTGAAGACAAAGCAGAGCTTTGGATGTTATCGAAGACTTTAAAATTTACTCAGTTACATGGATCATTTTGCATCTGTTTCCATCAACAAGTAATTGAAAAATATCACCACACAATTTGCTCCAGATTTGTGAGCCCTGGGGAACTAGATTTCAAGGGAAAAAAGAGATAATGAAAGTAATATTACAGATTACACTGAGCCAAGTCTGTTTCCATTCTGTTGCCAGATTGGCAAGTTGAGGAGAAAGTAAAGGGTCTTCTTATTTAATAATTATTCAAGTCTTAATTAGTTTCAGAAACCTAGGGAAGCGAGTAAACTAACATCCTAGATAGAGATGAATTCATATAGACATTTTTCTATGGTTACTAGCAAACAGGAGTAAGTATTGCAGGAAAAGATTAACTCATGCAATGTAGGTAGATCTACTCCCAAATCCCTTTCAATGCATTCAAAAAAGTACCCTCTCATATCTGCAACTATCACAGCTACAGAAATGTATTGCTGCTACTATTCCTGTGCTTACAGGCACTGTTGACAATACATTATGTTGTGCTTTGAGAAGGCAGTTATTGTGCCGTCAAAGACAGACCTGCATCCTATAAAAGAAAGTCAGATCCTACCCCAACAAACTATATAGAATCAAGACAAAGGAGGAGAAGGCATCAAAGTCCCATTTTGAACTAACCTGAAGGTAGCAATAACAAAATATGTACTGATCTGCTTTAGAGTCTGCTATGTTTATTCAAAAGACACATTGACCAAGCTGGCATAAGAAACTAGATGAATAGTTCTGTCTTCACAACAGCTGGAAAGGAAAGTCAAGCTGACATGGTGGCTTAATGAATTGAAATTTTAGCCCATTAGGCCCTGGTGGTACAGCTAGGTCAACACTGTTTTTACTGTCAAGCCAAATCATGCCCACATAACTTCTCTTTCTGGGAAAGAAGAAATATTTGCATTCATTTATCTTTTCACTGAGAGGCAAAAGTTCCCATGAAAACCATGAATGACTTGCTGACTGAGTTTAGCAGCAAGAATGCCTAACAGTGAAGGCAAATATGTTGCACAAATTTGTTTATTCCTCCAGGTCCATCCTGGTTCCATTTTGCACTGTTCCCTGAGGTGGACAAAGCTCTAAAGTTTGAAAGTAAAATGAGGGTCAGAGCAGTATGCCATCATTTCCATACGGATCCAAGTTTCACAGTGTGGAAATCCCAGCTGGTTGGAAAACAAGCTAGAAATACCATGAGAGCAGATTATTTTTTTGACTGTTGGGTGTGTTTGTTTTATCTCCCTGGGGAGAATGTGGGTTCCCTAAGCCACATTCTGCATTTAGATTCTTTACCAGGAAACCCTAAAGAGGAAATTCTAAATTATAGCTTTCTACTAACTGTATTTGGCAGCCAAGTCTTGGAAACCTCCAGTGTCTGGTGCTCACCCAGCTGAAGCCAACAGGATTTCTACAAAGGTCTGAAGGGGTTTCCCACTAGAGGTCCATGAGGATGCTACTAGTATGAGCTTTGATGGAGAATTCCCATCCTAAGCATTCTCTTGTGCTTCTCTTTTACAAACAGGAAGAGCCCCACCTTGCTCGTTCCAGGAAGAAGAAGCACAATGTCATCGATACAGGCTCATGTATACCTGACCAGGCCAGGTCTAGATATGAAAGAAATTATAGATTTTTTATCCTTTCTTCATCTCCCTCACTAAATACAATAAAATTTGGCAATATTTTAGCTTTCCCTTCAGAAGAGAGAAATGAATGCTATTTTATTTCTGTTTTTAAAGGGGCTTTGGGTAAATCAAACACAAAACTCCAATTAATTCAGAAATGTTTTGACACATCTGACTTTCAGCTTGTTGAAAGAGAAGACTCGATTTCACTGGCTACCTCAACAAACTACAGTAGCCTATTTTGTCGTTTGATTTGATATCTGATAATCCACATTTTAGGTGGTATATTTACCCTCTTGTCTTCTTGTCTTACCCTCCTCATAAAATATGGAAAGTTAAAGTCCCTGCCTATTCTCTAGGATTGTGTCACTTTTAGAACTACTTATAAGAAAACAGGAACATGATCTGCTTCATCTTTTGGTGAATACTGAGAGGTAATTACATGCATTAATATAATCATCAAGTAACATCACCTATTCTAAAGATAAGCCAAGCTTAGTCACAGCTGGAGATGAGAGATGAAAGGTAGAAGTTGAAGGTTAGAAAGATTTCAGGACATAAATTGTTTTCACTTGAGCTCATTTCTCTCCCTTGTGGAAGCTGAAGGTTGCCATTGGGAGTAGGGCTGTCACTCTGGACATCTTAGATGTTCTTCTAAAACATCTGGACCCTTGCAGCATGACCTGCTGCAGCTGAACATCCTGCAGAGACACAGGAGCGCTCCTGCAGTTCACCACAGAGTTCATGCACCCCTAGTGAGATGCAGGCAGGAATTTTACCCAAGAGCTGATGCCATGTAATCATCTGCATTTCTTCTTGTGGGAAAGAAAGGTCTGCGGGTCCTATTTGTGGCAGAACTCTCATTTATTCGAGCACAGATAAAAAGCTGCACGAAGCTAAACAGTGTTTAGGAACATTATTATAATATGGAAATCAATCACTGAAAACATACAGGAGTCAACTTTTACTTAAACTAGTTTGAAGTTAGTGAACAGATCAAAGTAGTTAAAACAAGAATAATGACTTGCAAAGTCTAATGATAGAGAATAAGAACCTGTACAAAAACAAATGAAACACCTGCCTGAACTTGAGGGTGGCAAGGGAATTACCCACAATGAAACGTATTTCCTGAAATACGTTTACATGAAATGTGCTTGGGGGCTGGGAGCACAAAGTAATTAGCTGAAAAATAACTAGATGGGTGAGGTCAGATGATCTGTTTGTCTAGTCAGGGGTTTGGGGCCATTGCAATGGAAGTAGAGAAAGGGCACTGCAGGTAAAAAAAAAAAAAAGGGAGTAAAGGACATTTTCTTATTTGCCAGAGTCAATAACAACACCCCATAAAAGTTACAGTGCTTAAATTATTGGAGCTGATCAAGGATCTCTCACTGCAATGCCTTTCCCACAGAAAATGCAGTTCCCATAAAGATATTTTTTTCCAGAGGAGTATTATATTCAAATGTAATTTTCTGAGGAAAATAGTGTTTTGTGTTGTTGACTTGAAATATTTCATTTTAAGTAATTCAGCTGAAGTGGTTTTCTTTCCTACAGCAGATAGCCTCTTATGAGCTCCAGACTGAGCACCTCACTGTCTTAAGGCTGCACTGGACATCATGGCTTTACAACATCTCCAGTGATGCAAAGCAGCCATCACCTGACTGTGTGATATGGGGCATCACAGGATTCACTCAAACAGAGTCTGTACTAAGAGATATAACTTAGCTAGAGTCTCTTCAAAAAAGAATGCCTCATGAATCCAACTACCATGAGGCAAACACAAGATTCAGCTGCACCAGAAAGTGTTGGCTACATGCCATTCTGAGTATTTATGAGCTGGACTATGACAGGAATTATGATCACAGCTCCTGCAACACTCAGAAAAAAGCCATGTAAATAAATAAACAAATAAACAAATTATTCTTATATTCTTTGCTATATTGTACCTATGTTTTTACGTTGAAGTACATGTTTGGCAAAACATCATGAGATGACAGCAAATCTTCTTTATCCTTTGGTGACCACACTGTCAGCATTTATCACAGCAACTGTCCTGAAAACAGAACACTTTCCCCATATTTTTCTTCATTCTTCAAATGTCTTCTTGGAAACACAGTGACTCTGGGTGCATGTCTCAGGGAAAACTGGTTGCCTATTCTTTCTGAAGACTGGACAGCAATGCTGTGGTTTAGCAATCATAATAAACTTAGGAATAAATTTAGCAAAGTCTTGCTCCAGGAAAGAAGCATATACTTACATATACTGTCTTAAACTTAAAGCCTTCACACTACATTCAGAGAGAAACCTTTCCTGAGCAGGGGTTTGATATTTTACCCAACTTGCAGTGATCTCTGGGGTAATAGACCGCATGGAGTCCCTGCAGGTGACCATAGGCTGTGACTTTATCACCCTTTCACCATAATGGAGCTCTTCTTAGAAGCTGATCCCCTTCACCACTACTCATGGCTATTTATCCCTATTATCATAATGCCAAATGTAGGCAAAGTGCACAGGTAAAGAAAAGAGCTAAAAGCCCTGACCTGTGCCACCATCTGCCCACCCCACTTACTGTTACAATAAATTCCTAGAATTTTTCCAGGAATGCTGACATAAGGAATGCTAAATCAAATAAATATTTCTGGCTGTGCATACTGGAAGTCAGAAAATTTGTATCCCAGCGGTAAAAAAGAGGAAATGAGTTAGCATCCCAGGGACTTTCCACTAAGAACATTCTGTTGCAGCACCTGGAATTGAAATCTGGGGAGTAAGCCTAAAACCATCCTGGGAAATATCATGGGTCAGCCCAGGTCATATCCTCTCAACAGAGAACAACGCTTAGGCCCTAAGACTCACTCCAAAAATATTGGAATACTTTTCTGGAGGAAATCAGTTAGATGCAGGGACATTCAGTAGTTTATGTCAGCAAGAGCTCATGGGAATTAAGGCTGTGGGAATTTGTGATGGACAAGGTCATCCACTTCTCCTTTACACCTCTGGTGTGGAGCCTGTCCACAGACAGAGCAGACACCAAGTCCATCTCAACCTGCAAGGACAAGAGCTGTGTCTAAGGGGAGACAGGACCTGTAACTCCAGTGTGGCAATGGGAGCAGCCTGCTGCAGTAAGTAGCATTACACACACCAGTGTAATGTCCTGCAGAGCCAGCTCTGGCTCTTTCCCTTCAAGAAGGGAAAGATGTGAATGACCTTGTGCATTGCTCTTCATTACAAGACTTTCCACAGGCAAGGAAAGGGATCACTCAGAGCCCACAAAAGCACAAGCAATCCCTATTTCTGCATTACTTGCTTCTTTTGACAGCCAAGCACCAAACATCAATAATTTTTCTATCCATCTTTCACTCTGCTGGTTTACACCACTGTAAGTAAAAGGACAATCTGACCTCCCATTTCTATTCCACATATCACAATCAGCATCTAATGTATTTGATATGCAATACAGAAAATATATATGATACATAAAATGTTCAGCTATCAGCTTTAATTTTGTAGTAAGAAGAGCTGCTTTTAATTGTTACCAGGAATGTATGTCAAAGGGGAAAGAACCAAAAATAGAACTGGATGCAAAAAAAAAGAAAAGCAGCTCCATAGCTGCTATTCTAGCAACACATGTATCTCTGTTAATCTTGAGGATTTGCCAAATGTAAGGGCACATGTTTTAACTTGCTATAAAATGAATGTGCCTATGGGCCAGATTTTTATCTTAGTTATAACTATGTAAAGCAGAAATAAACTTATTTGAAGCTGTTAGACTTATTTTGGATTTATAGTACTCTGAGATCAAAATCGGAACTGCATTTTAAATTGAAATGAGCAGAACAATGAAAGAGGCATAGGATTCAGATGGCAGTCAATACAACAAGATCTCTAGCACAAAGCTCAATTTTTCTGTGCACAGTGTAATGAAGCAGCAGAGCATTGCTGGCTAGATGGTCCATGTTACTATGTAATGCAGTTAGTATATAAATTCTCTATGCAGATGCACACTCTCACACGCTATTTCTTTGGCATGGATTTTCATGAGTCTCTTTGTTCTGGAAAGCAAGTAATAAAACAGAATATAAAAGTGAATAATATGCATCCAAGTGCACACATATTAAATATACTTGGAAGCATAATGATTATTTTTTAATCTATTTTCCTTATGATGTGCCTCGTAGAATACAGAACACAAACAAATACATGTCTTTCACTTCTTATGAAAAAAATAAATTCCAAAGCCTCTCTATTCTAAGCAAAACCAAAGAAATATGTAAACTTCTTCTTCTGGTATACATGAGAGAATGCCTTCAGCCAGCATCTTAGAACATCATAGTACCAACATAGTGCATGTCTTCTCCTGTTTACCATAAGAAAAGATAATTAATTAATAATAGGAAAATGCTGGTGGTCAGTGAAGTGTCCCATGTAGTACACTGACTTTGTTAATCTTGTGAGATAAATACAGACACTAAGACAAACACATGGCCAAGGAACATAATTAATGGTGGGTGAAATGAATTTTAAAATTCTTTTATGTAATAATAATGATATATTTATGTTCCTACTGGCACACAAACAAAAACTGCCTCTTAAAAAATATACCTCTTTGACAGAAATTGCCACTTCTGGTTGTTTTGCTTTTACAGAGAGAATAAGCTGAGATAATGAATATTTCTAGTTCATTTAATGAGATCAGAATACACACAGTCCTCCACAGTCAGGCTTACCCTGCTAAGGAAGCATGGACTCAGAAAAGCACCTTTACCTCTGATAAATGCACCTGACTCACAAATGGTAACTTTTCACTCAGCTTTCCATACAAGAAGCCTGCATACAGAAATAATGACTGGTATCCCATACCTAGTGCATATGAAGGATTCTTTTCTGCATGTTGCTTGTGAATTTGCAGTGTGAATTTATGTAGTTCAAAAAAAATCTGTTGAGGACATACAAAACCACCCCAGCAACAGGGTGGCTTGTTTTCTTGCTCAAACAGCTGCTGTACCCTCATGTTCTGCCAGGAAACTGCTTTTGGTGGGGACACGAACTGGTATGGAGAAACCCAACCACAAAATGTGTATTGTTTTGAAAAGTTTGTATTTCTGCTGTTCACATGCAAGTAGCTGTGGCACACACTGTTCACTAGGAAACATCTGTCTATGGGTTTTCACAGTTGCAAGCATTTTAAAGCATAATAATGATTCTGAGAGTAGATAATGTTGATACAGTTATATGCAGGCAGGTTTTAGTGACTAAACAGAAGTCACACGGAAAATTCATGTCACCGATGAAATGTCAACATGCTGATGTACAGGAAGACAGGGAAGAACATCCAGCCCCATAACTGCTTTGTGTTTGAAGGCCAGAAAGGTATTTCTGTGCAGCAGAGAGATTCCATCTGTATTTGGAAGACATATCTGTTGTGATTCACAGAACAAGACTAGGTTGCACCATCCCTATTTTGCCTTTATATGTCTTAGGGGTTTTCAGTGATTTCAGTCTCCATAAGAAATATAAAAGCATAGATAATTTAGCAAAGATAATTTGATGATGCAGGATTATTTCTGCAAAGAAGACTGATCTGTGTACAGTAGGAGTGGTAGAGCTGCATAAGAGCAACTGCACAGGACAGGCACAAACACAAGTGGAGGAAGGACTGTATCTCTCTGGAGCCATCTGAGAGAGGAATGTCTGACTGTGTAGAGTGAGAATGTAAAATTTCCTGCAATGGCCTATTTCAGAGTACTTACAACTCAACTGTGTGTGTAGTAATAACTACCATAGTATGAGTGGCAAAACAGTGGTGGACAATTGGGACAGTCAAAAAACCCAAGACATTAAGGTGCCATGAATGCATCTCCCTCACAGTCTAAGCATAATCTTGATCATTTGGAAAAGCTCCTAATCTCAGAAGCAAACTGCCAAAGTGCAAGAATCTTGTTAAAGCATATCAGTGTTGATACTCAAAGGGGAGCAACAATTCCTCAACACCTGGAACAACCCCTCTGGCAAATCAATCATTGCAAAGTTATTTACCTCCTGCCACCTCTTCCCCAAGTAAATCATAGCAGGACAACTGCAAGAGCCCCAGGAAGGTGATGGGGCAGGTTGTGAGATACATATGGTTTGCAAATATAATGCCTTCCCTGCCAACAGGTGATACTTACAGTAGCTGCTAAATACTGAATATCTATTTCCATGCTTTGTGGATGCTGCCACATCCCACCAGGCAGGGGCACACAGAAGCTGTAGAGTTAACATTAAAATCTTAAGAAATTGAATAAGCTGGTGCAGCAACATACCTGAAATCTCATCAGCTGGAGATACTGGAATTCTTTCACTATCACATCAGAGTGCTTGCTGGCAAATGAGACACCGTGGGTAAGTGTTGTGTATCTACAACGTTGCAATCTCCAAGCCCTACAACATTGCCACAGAAGAGGACTTCTGCTACAGGCACAATGACTCTCTATGCATAGGCAGAAGTTTCCACAATTAGGTTTCATTGCCCTTTCTCTCCTGCCTGCTGAGTAATTTCTTAATATACCAGATTTTCTGGAACTATAAATACTTGATAACAATAAAATACATATCAGGTATCTGCAGTATTTAGAAAGTTCCACCTATAATATACTTCTTAATAAACTCAAAACAAAATATAAAGTATTTTTGAAATAAAAATAAAAGTATAACATAGCTTTTACTCTACTGTTAATATATAGCAATGCAATAACCTGTTGAACAAAAGAAAGTAAAAATAAATTAACTAAGAAATAAATTGAATTATGCTCTTATGCATTTTCCTAGCCTTGTTTCACTATAATCTTACTTGATGTCTCTACTATCAGCTGTGATATTCATCCAAGCCAAAACCAAACTCCTCCTGTCCTTTTGTTGGGATTTAGTGTTTAGAAATAAATGTTCTTAATCTTTAAAGATTTGTAGAACAAGCTGTCATTTTAATCCATCTTAATGCAACTTGCCTAGTATCTGAAGAAACTTCACCCATTTCCTTTTAGGCAAAGTAAAACATGATGACTGCTACATAGTAAAACTGTTCACTTCTGCTGCAAGAAAATTCAATAATGGATGAACCAACCGTGTCTCGCTTTCTTTTCCTATATGCAGGAAAAAGGACAGTGCCAGCCCGAACAAGTTTGTCAGTAGCCTCGAAACAGACTTGTTTTTAATATTTCCAGCAATTTCAAGCAATAGCTAGGCTAGTCTACCCTTGCACAGCTAAGCACTGGCTTTCACCAGATCAACACAGGACACAGAAATAGAAGCCCAGTGTCTCAGTGTCCCCTCTCACACAAGGGCTCTGCACAAGACACATCACCCATTGTATCAGCTGTGGCTTCTCTGAAGCATCTTTCATACAATTCCTGCTGAAAATAACGTCACCACACAGATTAAAACAGATTTTTGTACTCCTCATCTTTACATTAATTTGCTTTGTTCATGAAATTAGTTGGATTGGGGATCTGCCATGTTTTATGTATTTGTGGCACTGGGAGCTGGATGCTGTTCTCATCTCTGTCACTTTGAGCAACTCACATAGTCTTTGTCTCAGTTCATGCAAGACATCAAATGGTGATAATAACCATTACCTGTCTGACAAGAAAGTTGCAAAACACTTTTCATTATTGTTTGTAACCACGTTTTAGAATTTCATACAGAAGATTTTCAGACAGGCCTTTTCCAGGTCAATCTTTTTATAGCACCAAAGTTCTTCTCCTTTGCAGAACTTGTCTCATTAGAGAGGAAGAAAATGGCACCCAGATGTTTGCAGTCACATTGGAGGGGTAAGAGAGTATGATCCAAGCAGTAAGGTTTATGCCCTTACCCTCATTCACTGAGGGGAGAGCCTGCCTTTAGAAGCAGATAAGAAGAAGAATTAATTCCTCCCTTGGTTCTATGTGTGGGGAAGAGTTGAGCGTCCTTTCTTTATGTGGTGATAACTGCTTAACCCACAGACTCAGGAAGAGCCCTGGAAAATTTAGGCTTACAAAGCAACAACTGCCTGTGAGAAGCACTGGCTGAACTCTATATATTCCTTCACAGAAGAATGAGAGGGGCACCAGTTATTCCCATTATAAATTTCTGTGCTGCTACTTGAGTTCTTTTCACAACAAAGGTTTTCTGTGTTGAGAAGGTCACACGTTCTTCACGCGCTTGATCTGCAGCCAAGCCAAGTCTCTGGGTTCAGTGACTGCAGAGGACTATAACCCTTTCAGGGCAATGAGACAAGTCCAGATAAAAACAGCGGGCAGTGCAACCTGGGAGTGCCATGCTTGAGTCCAAGGTCTGCACACTCTGCAGTTTGCTATCCCGCTCCCTGTGCTCTCCTGCAGGAAACAGGCAAGAAAACAAAGATGGATTCACAGCCTGGTAGTTGAGGTCTATTTCCTGAGCCCTACCCAAAATCATCATCTGAATGCAAATACTATGATGTGTCTGTTTATGTAGTAATTATTTTTTCTTTTCTTTTAACCCTACAAGTGTAACAGGACAATTAGAAGGACAAGCCTGGAAAATGCTATTATGGGATTGGTTTGAAATGCATTTTCTTTCTCTCTCTCTCTATTTTTAAAGGGGATTTGTAAACCGTAGTGTCTGTCAATGATACTGAGCCAGTGAAAAAGCCAGGAGATGAGAGTTGGATGATCACGGTTTCCCTCATCAGGACTGCCAACCATGGGATGTACTTGACTCAGAAGTGCCCTTCAGCTCCTTGAGTTTCTGTCTGATTTGGCATGGTTGTTAGAGATATTGGAAATATTAACACTGTTGAACACAATGGGGTCTTCATCAGCATCTTCAGCAAACATTGTATTGTGAATAGTAAATCTTTTGACAGCCATTCCAAAATACCACCTAAAGAAACAGACAGAAGACTCTCTATTGGACATGAGGATGTGTCACTTCAGTTAGGATGATCTGAGTAAATACGCTTTCCCTTTGTGGATGTCCAGCAAGGGAAAAAAAAGAGAATTATTAGATAGCTGGAGTTTGAGTATAAATTAAAATCTATTCATTCCTTATAGATGTATCCTACCAAGCATTGCACCCCTGAATCCTGTCTTCCATCCTCTGCCACTCAAAGCTGTATCTAGAGCCCCACAGGGCAATGCCATCAGGTGGGAAGTAAATTTGAGTTTCCCACAACTGACCAGCTATTATAAAAATATGAAGAGGCCAAATAAGGTCATTCATGTTCTGACCCTCTAAGCTGCATTAATTAAGAAAATCACAATGAATAAAATTGACTAGATTCTCAAAGGTGAAAAAACAATAAACTGGCAGTTTCATTGCACACTGTTCTTTTCTCATCTGTCAGTGAAAGGATGGGGTTTTACTGGTGCCTATAACCAACATGACTAGTTTTGCAAGTGCAGGCTTTAGAAACTGCAAATAGAAACAAAGAACCTGCAACAGCTGAGATAAAAACGAGTCACAGGATGAATCAGATCAGTGGCTGTGGGAATGAATTTCAGGACTTTTATGAAGCTATGTGACCTGGCAGGAGCCCAGGGAAGAATAAGATAAAGAAGATTTGATTGAGGAAGTCACCAATGACACGTCTGGCATTATATAAGAAAGTGGGAGAGGTTGGAAATAGATTTTTAGAGTCATCATCACAAAGGTAGCAGTCAAATCTGTGGGAATAACTCAAGTCACTTATTCATTTACCTACCCACACACGTACACACCCTTGCTGGCTTCTTAATTGACATTGTGGCCAGAGAAGGAACACTGAATTCAAATAGAGGCTATTTGTATTTTATTTCTGATCCAGCTGTACCCAAGAGGTGCCAGGAATCTTGTGAGAAAGGCTCCTTTCAGAAAGAAATTGAACTGTATTTCAGGCCATGTGAATTATGGTCCTCTGAATCCTCCAGTCATTCAAAAAATAATTTTTTTACTCACTAAGACATAGTGGTAACTTAGCAGGATAACGTGCTACACTATCAGATAGAGAATTTTTTATTAATTTTATTCCTGTACTGTGCTAATTTTAAATACCAACAAGTAATGATTCCACAAAAAGAAAATTGCCGAATCATTTTTTTCCTTTAAAATTGGCATTTTTCCAGGACGACTTTTTACGGCTCACCCTTTCCATTAAAATTCAACTCCCCCCCACCTCAGAAAGCTCTCAGCTTCCACACTGTGTTTTGTCACTAGTAACTGTGGAGGGGCAGGAGGTACCCTGTCTGGCTGTGCACTGTCTCTGTGCTGGCCAGACAGCTGCTGTCCCCATCACCAGTGGCCAATGGACACCCTTATAGCCCAGGCTTTTCCTCAGCAGGGGAACCCTTCTCAGTCTTATTCCACTCTCCAAACACTGGCTTGCCTTAAGTGTGTGAAAGTTCCATGTCTCTGAGGTCTTTATGCCTTTTTCAAAGTGGATAAAATGGTTTGAAAGTTTTAGAAGGACACTGAGGAATACAGAAATAAAAAGAAAAAGGTAATAGTTGTATTGAGTTTGGAAACCTTGAGTTTAAATGTTCGACCCAGTTCATGCCTTTGGCTTAAAAATTATATTAACATCTATTTTTTAAGAAAAACAAAATTCTGTTACATCACTTTTTTTACTGAGGTATAGTTCATGCTTATCAGGTATCCCAGGGAGCTACCATTAAGCACTGCCTATGCCATGCCTTCAGGACACATAACTGAGCAAGAGCTGCTGTTTGATTTCAGTGTTAGTTTAGCTGATATAGTCTATTTTTTCCCCATGAAGTAGGTATGCATATTAGATAAAAAAATTGGCCCTGCTGTAGTGGGTGCAGTCACTGGTCCTTCTTGCCCAATATTTACACTTGTCAATCTCTTGTCAGATCTGTGTGATCTGCTCTAGATGATGTCAAGCCCTCTTGTGCCCTGCCAATGCCAGCTGTGTAGTGATGTGTGTAAGCAAGGGAGTACTCATTCCCTGTTCATCACTGACAACTGATTTGGGACACAGAAGGGTCAGCACAAGCATTTCATTACCTCAAGAACTGATACAAGTAACTGAATAAAATTCCAGTTTCATAAGCACTCTTTCTCAAGCACTCTATTTAAAATATTTCCCCACTTAGGACTAGAGGATAATTGGGAGTATCACTATTGCCACTGAGTAGGGAATGGCTCTTGGGCTACAAATAATGGAGATGGCTGCCTAGGTGCATGGGGCTGCAAATGCACCCAGTTTTCATCTCTCTTGGACATTTCTGGTAGCTTGTGCTGGGTTGCCTTGTTTGTTCCTTTCCTACTTAATGAATGTAACGTAGTCTGACACCAGTGTGTTTCACAAGAGGGGGTGTCCCAGACTATGGCAGCTCCCTATGGGGGCAGCCAGGCAGGACCCAGCAGCCAGGACCCATCCCATTGACCCAGCCAGGAGAAAGCATCCAGGGGCACCAGAGCAGCTCCAGCCACAGCCCCAGGCACTGGACCCCTCACTGGGGACAAGGATGGGCTGACACTGCTTGGGACAGCAGGTTCTGGAAGCAACTTGGTAGAATTCAACTGCAATATGGGTAACTATCCCAAATAGCTTCATGTATGGACTCTTTTCCATATTATTATTCTGGGTATTACACCTTGCAAGTACTGGATGAGGATGTAGAAATTAATTTCTCTGCTTTCAAGTTCACCATATTTGTCCATTTACAAATGCAATCTCCT
Source organism: Agelaius phoeniceus (assembly GCF_051311805.1). Taxonomy (NCBI): domain Eukaryota; kingdom Metazoa; phylum Chordata; class Aves; order Passeriformes; family Icteridae; genus Agelaius; species Agelaius phoeniceus. Next base: position 60,967,612 of record NC_135267.1, read on the forward strand.
GTAGCATTCACTGCATAAAACTCCAGCTTCTCAACACTTAACCTAACAGGTTTCTCCTCAAGAAGTTCCTTATGCTTGATTAACTGGACCCCTTACTGAAATTACTGTACCCAGTTTGTTGCTATTGTTCTCTAGAGAAGATTCATACATATTTACTCATTTTGACAAAATTGGGGGCCTAATTAGAAACAAGCTTTCCAGATTATTCAGCTGGACATTTTGACCCACAATAGCAACTACTTATTTGCATATATTTTAAGGGATCAGAATGTAGAGGGAGTCACACATAGGAAAAAGCCTAAAATATTTCTGCCTTATTAAACCCCTCTGTTGAGTATAGAAACAGAAAAAGAACATTACTTCATTAACGGGGTTAATGTAGCCTGTGTCAATATATTCTGATCCAAAGATACCATCCTTATTATTAAATATCCCGCAGCTGCTTTCATTAAAAATCTCAATATTTATGCTCTGGGAGGTGCCAAAGTGAAGTCTTGCTTAAGAGCAGCAATGTAAACAACATTATACCTCCCTTCAGCAGGAACTACTCACACACCTGTCCTTTTTGGAATAGTTTCAGTTTAATATTTTTATTTTCCTATGCTTCTGAACTCAGTGGGTTAAGGGCTGGGGTTTTTTGTGTTTTGCTTGGGGTTTTTATTGTTTTTGATGCATGTGCCAGCTACACCTTCCCTCTAATCCTTACTTGATCTGAGGGTGGGTATATCTAGTCCCAGGAGTGTTCAGTGACCTCAGGGCATAGTGAATATTTTGCATGCTCTGCCTGCTTCCACTGCGTTAGCTGCTGTTATCTTAGGCATAACTATTACCTCAGACTTGCCAAGTGTCAGGTATGTGACATGGCACATATTTTCCCACAATGTCCTGCTCTTCCTTGCAGAACTCAGTACCTCACTCAACTGTTGGAAACACCTCCTTGTGCACCGGCACATTGACAACAGGAGTGAGTATCATAAAATTGGCAATACCCAATGCCTGGAGTCCCCACATTTCATTGTAGCACAAGAAAGTCTGACTCACTGCATTTTTTGTTATCCCTCTAGGATTTGCAGGTGTCCATATGTGCTTCTCAACACTTCTTTGCAAATGAAAGTATAGGACAAATTGTGGAGTGAGTTTGGTGTTCCATTCCAGCGTCCCTTGGTTGACATTTCTCTCAGTGGTAAACCAAGGGGTCACAAATTACAGTAGATTTTATTTTTAAAAAGGCTTCCAGCAACCAAGTTTCTCCTGACAGCACAGTCCTACCATCAGCACAAAGCCAGGCTCCTTCCTTTTGGGGAACAGCTTGGAGCCACTCACCAGCTGGGAGCACTCTGAGTCCTCTCATGACTTTGGCACTTGTCACCATCCCTTGCCATAGTTCAAGTACAGGCAGGGACAGGGACAGTGCTAATGCAATAATAATAATACATTTAAGTATTTCATAAAGGTTGTGACATGTCTTTTGCAATATATTTTCAACCATCCATAAAGACAGCAAAGCATAAACATGCCTTGTCAATAATGTTGAACCCAAGAAACAAAATGTTTATAGAACAAACAGTACTGTAGCACATGGCTAAGTCCCATGAATGTCACATCTGTTAACAGAAATAATGGAGCATATCAGTTCCCTGGAAATGGAAATATTTCCTCTGTGCTGTGAGGGATGCCTGAGGACTAGGGGAAACCTGTGAGCCTTAGAGCTGGAGCTGTAGGAAGGCAATTCCATTAGAGCCTCCCAGAGACTCCCCTGCAAATGCTTCCATACATTTTGGTTAGTTACCTAATCTTATGGTAAGGGATTTCTGCAGTTAATATACAGTCTTATCTGATTAATGTAAATTGAAGAACATTACAGGATCAGCAATAAGTCTTATATATTGCAAAGTTTGTAATCTGTCTCAAATTCTTCCCTTACTAGTCAGGATCCTCACATAAGTGAGTGACATAAGTGTGGCTTTGGAGATTACAGATGCATAGGCGAGGCACTCAGTGAAGATGCAAAATCTCACTCTTTTCTAACCAGGCTGGATCAATAGCTAAAATGCTCTAAATTCTGTCACTGAAAAATGTTGTAGTGAAGCATAACCAGACTTACATCATTACAACACGGATATACATCCAACACACAATTCTGTTACTTAACAGGCATAAAAGAATTGTTTGCCAGTGACGAGCTGCCCGTCTACACAACATATTGGCAATGTTTTAAGTCAAGCACTAGAAACCATCTGGACTTGGTCTATGTTACTGCTTCCAGTGCTAGCAGTACTGGTATGGTGAAGGAATTTTCTTTGGGGGCAGAGGGGGCAGAGGGGGAAGCTATTGCTGGCATAATCCTTACACTAGCAGTGAATGCAATTTGCTAGAAAAATATTTCTCATAACCCTTTTGAGACAATGAACAGCAGCTTTTATATGCCAGTTCTGACATACCTTTACTGAAAGCTAAAACTGACCAGTTTTATGCAGCTTTCTCAAATAAAATAAATAATTTCTAAAAATCAAATTTCTGATTAGAGTGTACCTTAAAATAATAATGAAAAATTAAAATTTGTTTACCTCTGAAATGATAAGGAAAAAAAATACTTCCTTTAAATTATATTCTTGCAAAACAGGTTTCACTGTATTTCCTTTCAGTAAAGAGAAAGGAAGTAAATAAATAAACAAACAAACAAATAAAAACCTGAAATGTCACTGAGATGTTGTCCCAGTGGTATTTGATAGAAAGAAAGTTTGAAGTTGGCAAACAGAAAAATAAGAAATATCTGCTAAATTTAACTGATACGTCCACTATTGCAAAGATGTTTTACTTATGTTCTGTTTCAGAAATACTATTTAAAGGAATTGACAGAGAAGTTTCCTGCCACAAGAAGGAAAGGAAACCTTTTTAAAGCTGTAACTGTCTTCCATATAAATTATTAAGGATTAAGTATAGCATTTAGCTATCAGCCATAACCATAAGAAATTTAATCCACTGCAGACTGCAAGGGACATTCATAAGGATCAGGAGAATGGCAGCATCCTCCAATTATCAATAATGATTTTAGACCATCAATAAATTCTGAAAGAAAAATTCTGTACTGTGCTGATTTAGCACTGCACACCACAGCAAAGTGAAAAATATTTAATATAGAAATAATATCTAATGTATACATATATACAGACACATGAACATACAAGCATGGACACGAACTGAGCCACACTCATCACTAAAAACTATGAAGAATATTTGAGAAGAGCTTGGTTCAGTTCTGCATGTCTCCCATCTTGTTCCCCATGACTCCCATGTTGGAGAGGAATTGTACAGAAGCCTAGACATCTCTATAGATGTCCAAAGAGCTTAAACCCCAACAGCTTTGCTACAGGTTTGGAGATCATATTCAGACAATCAGGAAGCCTAAATTATTCAGAAATAGGGAAGAAGAAAATGCAGATCTGGTCACCTAATGCAGAGATGTAGTCCTTATTTCACTATAGGTGTTTTTAAAATGTAACAAGTCTATTAACTTACCTGAGTCTGATCTATATGCTGAGAACAATTTGTGCTGTTCACTGACCTGCGCAGGAGAGCTGTCCTGACATGAAACATTGTGCATCACAAGATAAAGAGGAAGATGTCTTCTTTCTCTGTCAAAAAGATAAACTAAATTTTGATAATTTGAACATAAAATGTTAGTTAAGGAATTAAAAACACCCCTATTTCTGTTTTGCTTCTTTTTTTTCTTTTTGAGGGTAGGGTCTTAGAAGAATCAATCTTTGTTGATCACCATATAAAGAAACCTTCAATTCTGTGTTTAATTCCTAGAAAAGAAGTTTCTTACAAACTATAGCATAAGTAATAGCTTTATTTTTTATTCCTGTCATTATTTTCTTCCTTTTAAAAAAGTCAACATGAGAATAAAATCCATCCAGGAAAATCATAGTGCTCCAAGCCAAGCACTTTTCGTGTCACAGTTCAGGTAAGAATTATTTTTTCTCAGACAAATTACATCACTTCATTAAGGCCAGCAGATTCGTGAACAACAGCAAAAGCAGTATTATTAGAAGGTAATTTCTTTAGAACTAGAGGGCAATCAGGAGCTAATATTCAACAGTGTTCCTTTAGGGCACAAATTTTAGTTACATTTTAGTAGGAGAACCAGCTGTAAAAAATAGATTAAAACATTGCTTTCCAAAACCTACAAACTTCAGTTCCAAGGAGCTAATTACTTAAAGCATTGTTTCAGAAACTAAAGCTGAAATTAGCCCACGGTCCTGCGACGTGCTTCATTACCCCACGACCAAACACAGCTCTGAGGTTAAAACCAGGCACAGTAAACATGGTATAGAGCAATTGCTGTCTACAAGTCAATGTATGCAATCTCTGTCACAGCCATAAACTATTATTCCATAATGTTTTTTTTCTTCTTAAATGTACCTGTTCTTGGAGTGTTACCATGTCCCCAGTAGGTTTTAGTTGCCACAGGGGCTCTAGGAGATTCTGAGCATCCCCTAATACCCCAGTAAAGTATGGGTCTTCAGACTTTTAAAGGACCAGGGGTGAAAGTATAACCAAAAATAAAATTATGATTCAAGCATTCCCAGTGTCACAACTTGAGGAAAGTAGTGCTGTGAATGTCACGAATACCAGCCTTTATTTTAATAGTGAGCATACAGAATTATGCTCTCACTATATAGTTATTTCAGGAACACTAAAATGCCTGAGACACTCAAATAAAGGTTTTCATACACTCAGTGCCAAAACTGAATACTGAAAAAAAAATTATGAAAAGGAAATAAATAAACTGCATTTTTTAAACTGCTGGAATATAAAAGAGTATTTGCTTTCATAGTCTGACATTAATACTTGAAAACTTTGAGTGTAAGCAATGAAAATGTGCCAAGAACAATAAAAAGAATGAAAAGGCAAATGCTGAAAAAAAAATGAACCCTGTTTTGCCTTTTAATAAATGAAGTAAGGTTTTTAATATGGGTGAACATTCCCTCCACAAAATTATGAGCCAAATATCCAAGGAAACCTTGTAAGAGAAGGAAAAAGAAAACAGTTCCTTAATGAAGAAAACAGTTCCTTAATGACTTATTATTTCATTAACACACATCAATCATTTCTAAAATATAAAAATTTTATTGGGACCTCGAATGTGGTATCACCAGTAAGTTGCTGTATGCTTATAGTGTTTCTTTCTCAGTGACCTGAAAGATCTTGCTTTATTTTTTGTCTCTCTATTTTTTTCTTCATACATCTCATTTGGTTATCATACTGAATAAACAGAGCAGAAAACACAAGACTTAGTGTTTTCTTTTATAAATTCAGAAATGTTTCTAAGGGTTGGTCTTACAGATTTCTGTCCCAAATCTTTACAAGATTAGGAAGGCATTGCATCTACTGATCTACTTGCTTTGCAACATGTGGAGGTTACAATCATCAGAGCAGTTTCAGCAATACCTTTATGAGTTTCCAGACATGATTTCTTCATGTGGAGGAAATGGTATGTTTTCCTTAGGCAACTGCATTTTTTGTGCTATGATTAGTTTTATTTGTGCAGTGATTAGGAATGGCACTCCATCTTCCTAATCAAAGATGGGATGTTAGTTTTCAGTTTCTATGCTGATTAATGATGGCCAAAATTGTGGCAGTCAATTACCCAGATTTAGGGCTTTGCCCATCACTAATATCTTAGTCTTGCTGAGATACAAACTAACCAAAATAAAATCAATTAAACTCTTAATGGAAAGGAAGTAAGAAAGACGGTGCCTCTGAAGAAAAGAGGTATGCTCCAGGCTTGCTTCTCTCAGCTGGGGCTTCTTCAGGCCAAGAGCTGACATCACAGCGGACTTCAGAGATTGAAGGTGCTGGCTAGGCAAGGAGGAGGGATGAGCTGCCACTATCAGTGAGCAGAGAGGAGCTCTGGGCAGTCAGGTGGTGTAGCTGCAGCAGGCTTCCCCACCAGTCTGGGACAGAGCCAGACCTACAAGCAGGTCAAGCTGGACTATGGCTCTTTGCTGTTAGGCCATTTCTTTGGGTACATCTTTGGCAAATAAACACTACTTTGTTTTGGAGAAGCTGTTTTCTGAGTCACTTTAATTAACTGCTGTCACAATAGAGATAAAGGGTGTGTATGTGCCAAATCCAGTTGGGCCTGTTGAGTCAACCCTGCTGCTAAGCAGGAAAGTTGGGGCCTTGAGATATAATCTGAAATTGGGAGCATGTGTGATTCCCCCAAGAGGGACAAGATAGCCAGAATCATCTGTCTTCCAAAGGTTGCCTTAATGGGAGACAAAAATAGGTCACCTTTCTGGATGACCACAACTGCTGTCAGGAAAGGAGAAGGGCCCTCTCTTTAGGCAAGAGAAGAAAAAAGATGGGAGTTGAAGAGAAGACTTTGTCTCCTTCTATGAGCTAGAAAGGAAGGCATGCAGTAGTGCTTCTATTCACCTGTCAATTGGTTATTAAAATGACAATCCATTGTGATTACACCATGGATTATTGTCCTACAAAAGTAGCTTCTGCATGTGTCAGCAACACAGGGCGTGTGAAAAAGAATCAGCATGGTGCAAACCAGCACACTATGCAATGGGCAGGGACAGGTGACACAAGAAGACAGAAGGCCTCCATTTACTCCACTGATGCACCTCTTAGAATTTGCTGGGCTTGCCTTGAAATTAAATTAAATTAAATTAAATTAAATTAAAAAAAAAAAGTTTTGCAAAGATGAAGTCAAGACTAACTACTTCAGAGAACTGACCATAGTTCTATGTACTTCCACAGGAACAAGTAAAGTTATTTCTCTCTTTACCTTTTCCTGGTACGTTCCTCTGTCCCATTAGTGACACATGAGTTTTCCCAGGATGTGGGGACTCTGTGTGGGATGGTAGGACAATCAGAGCCATTAGAAGTATATGAAGATTATTTCTACCAAGCAATGGTGCAAGAAGTGCCAAAACCTTTGCCATTTCCATGGAGATCAGTGACATGTAAGAATGCTTTATGTCTCACTAGGGAGGCTGATGTCCTCCCTCAATGTTTTCATTTACGGAAAGGAGGCTGCTGGTTTTCAGCCAGCTCTGTGCCTTCTAAATTCTGTAAGGGCCTCTTTACTCAATCCCACAGAAAAGTTAGTCCCCCCACCTGGGACAGCAAACTTCATGAAACTTTTCTGTTCTGTAGGCAAACATGACTTTTGCAACCCTAAGTGGGAGGGACCAAAGCTACTTCTATGGAGGGAGAAGAGGTGTGGTGAAAGACATAGAAAACATGCAGAAACTAGAGGGAAATTAGGAAAAGGCAAGTAGAATAGAAGCTCAGAGAGCAAAGATTGTTGCTCCTGTTGTCACAGAAGGTGTGGAAGTGGGGTCAACACTTTTGACATTACTGCTACCCTAGATCCCCCAATATTTTGCTGGGACAACTGCAGTGTTAGTCTGGCTTTCAGAGCTTTCTGCCACCCCATCAGTCTGTCATGGCAGCAGCCTGATTTGCCTTTGCCTCAAGCCAGTCTGATCCCCTTTTGCCTCAGCACCTGCCAGCATGTGCTTCTTGCTACTGACTTTTCTTTTTTTTTTTTTTTTTTCCCTTAATAACTGGATTTCAAAAGCTGGGGCTTTTACAATAAGCTGATAGTACAGCACTTACAACACAACCTAGAGGGCTGGCAATTTCACTTAGACCATAGATTCAAACCTTTGCACATGGTTTCTAGTGGGCCCAACAAGTGATTTTCTTTGTTACAGCTTTTGGTAAGGGTTAAAACTTTGTGTTTGCAAAATGATATTAACTATAAATTATTAGAGCTGCTAATTGTCACTGAGCTGCCATATGTAACTATGTCCAAACATTAGTCTCATATTGTTCAAGCGTATGCTTCTGCAAATTGTGTTGTTTTGCTAATTGAGCTTTGTCTTTATTTGGCTGAAACTTGTTGTGACTGCAACAGTTATTCCGGGGCTGTACAGAAGCCAAAATATGGAGGCTTGATTCCAGCTGGGAGCTATAATTGATACTATTATCTACAATGCAAATAACTATAACTCCATGTACTTCCTTTTCAGTAGGTTTTTCTTGGCAGGATGAGTTGACCCTTACTGTTGAATTATTCATTTTCTCCCCACTTAAAATATATAGCCCATTTTTTTATTCCACTAACATGACAGTCTGTTCAAGAGCTTAGCCAAATAAGGCCCAGTTCATGCACATTTTGAACCTCATTAAAAACACCTCATTGGGACCTGGATAATATAAAAAAATTACGCTGTCAAATTTTGTAAACTGACAGCAAACTACATATTAAGAAATCAGTTAATTATATGAAGATCACAAATTCAGTATGATTTGCCAGCAAACCTAGTGTAACCTGGATGCAAGCAAACTGTAAGCAAAGAACAAGTAATAAATCTACTTGTTCAGTATAAACAAACCTGAGGTGAAGACACTACAAATTAGGCAAAAGAGAGGAACACACACTGGTTACAGGCGGGGTGGCAGCAGGAAGATGATGTGCTCGCCCACGCGCTTGCCAGAGCATTTGCCTCAGCAGCATTCCAGCTACCACTGGCAGAGTTCAGAAGCTGGCTTCCAAACTGCTCCTTCAGGGTGAGCCTCATTCCTCCAGAATAGAGAGACAGCATTGCCACTCCTGTAAGGAGACGGGCTCCCAGTCTCTGGGAAGGGAAACGTTCTTAAAAAAATGACAATTGATAGGGCTACAAAACTTTCTTCTCTGACTGATACTGGCTTCATCAAAATGAGTAAAATTTGCTGAAAACTAACCAGGTTTCATATTAATTACCATTATGTCGTCAGGTAGTGTCATTGGACAATAGGTAGTCTCTCCACAGAGTAGGAGGTGACCCCAATACAGCTTCACACATGCCTATAAAATGGAATTTCTGCTTCCATGGGCTCAGTTTTATCTGTAGGATCTCTCTGAATGTCGGGCATTTGCTTGCAATTTTATTTCCAGTGAAAAAGAGATTAACTTTTACAATTTTCTTAGATTGTTTATTGTTGCCTAAAGGTGCAAAAGGAAGGCCCCGTAAAATCAGGCCTGTTACTTTGGCTATGTAGAAAAGGACTTTGGGAAAGAGACTGAGCTGAATTAGGGGTACAAAACCAAGTTATGTACCCATTGTGTGTTCACATCGTGGCGTATGGTGGTTGGTTGAGTTTTGTTTGTTACGTCTTAAAACTATATAACTGAAAATGGGCTAACTGCTTAAAAAGGTTTCTTGTAATGAAGTGGCTCTCTTTGCACCTGTGCTGGGGACTTTGCATCACTATGGACCCTTCCCACAGATTGTAGACAGTCTGGGGAAGGAGAAGAAGGATTTCTGTTCCATTGCAAGAGGGATATTTTGCTGTGTCTTTTTGTTTCCAGTTGCTAAATGGTACAGTCAAACTACATTTGGATTATAGTCCATACTACCTTACATTATATTCATAATTAGCAGCTAAAATGTACCTCTAACTTTTTACGGGAAAGCCAGCATTCTTCTAGCCACCATAGGATGTTACATGATTGAAAATTATTTGGACCACCCCAGTGAAAGTAGGAAACATTCAAGAGGATGGTGTCAGGCAGTAGGGTAACTTAGCAGACACATGAAGAGCACCTCAGTGGTGTCCCTCCCATCACAGCAGAAGTGGAAGGGGAATTTGGCAGAGTATCCTTGGTCCTCTCTGGACTGCAAGTCCCTAACATTCCAGAGAGGCCAGTAGCAAGGCTCCTGTCTCACAGATTCTCTCTCCAGCTTCTCATACTCCAAAATGCCCAAGAGATCAAATGGCACCATTGCTCTTACTTCAGAATCTCCCAGTATTTCCCAAAGCTGAATATCCAGCCTTGTACTGCTTTTTTTTTTTCCAATGTTCCTCCCATATACAACCTCACCATCTCCAAAACTCTTCCTTCTCCAACCCATCTAGCCCTAAGCTCACCCACCCTGTATATCCCATTTCATTCTCCTTGCTGGCCTAATGCACTCCCACTTTTCAGCTTCCCAACCCCTACTTCAGTTCTGTTTTTTTCTCTGACCTGCTGTCCTCAATTGTACCTCAAAATACCTCCAGCCCATTTTCCCCTCACACCTTTGGTGTTCCTATTTCTCTCAGTTCCCAGGTCCTTCTGTTCTGTTGGGAGGCTCCCACTTGGAGGCTCTGCATTTGAGGTATGTGGGTGAGATGCTTATCTTCAACTTGTTATACTACCCCTAGCCATTGGCACTTCCTTCTACCTCCTGTCTCTCTGAGAACAGCCTGGTATTCCCAAACTTGCTTTGTCTAGGTAAAACTGTCAATAAATAATAAATAAATAGCAGGCAGGGACTAAAATATTAATTGCTAACCCCAATGGGACATGAGGGATAGAAAAGAATGATCTGTCTGAGAAAAAAATTACTATGTATTAGCCAGCAGACTGTGTAGAGAATGGCTCATTTCATCACAAAGTCTGCCTGATGAAGCAAAGTAGGGCCCCTGAGGTAGATGCTTCAGAGAAAGGAAACAGCAGAGGAAAATAGCTCCTGGTTATATACTAGTGTACCTGTTTCTAGTGTGCAGGCAAGTCAGAAGTTACACTCTGATTTCTTTGGAAAGAAATTTCTTTGGAAAGCTCTAAAAGGACAAGTATGCAGCAAGGGTTTGCTTCTGCATTTCTTTTCTTGTTATACTAAAACATCCTTGCCCATGAAAGGCTTCTCCTGTGGTGGTCAGCACAAAATAAATGCAAGGCAAGAAAAGGAAATGCTCTGGGGACTTTCCTCCGCCTGCCTTTGAAGTCATAAATCTGTCCCTTCCTTGAGCCCTTTTGCATTCACAGGAGATTCCAAAGAATTAATGCTCAAATTACCCTTTTGGTGGCTGACCTTGAGGCTTCCATTTGCAGGTTTCCCTCTTTTCTTGGCCAGAACAGTTTCCCTCACTCCTTTTTCTTCAATCACTGCTCTGCCCTACCAAGTGCTGGACATTTGTGGGCAATGAAAGTTGAGGACCCTGACAACAGCATGCCTAGAAAGTCTTCCCAGAGCTTTGCTAAGACAAAGATGTTGCTGACATTGCTGAGCTGGTGGCAAGCACCATGCATGCATATCTCAAATTTCTTGTCAAGTTAGAGCTTCTGCAGTCAAAGCCACAAAGAAAGAGAGGCACTAAGCTTTGCAAAGTGGTTTAGTGCCACATGTTAAAACAAAAAATTGCACACCTGTTAGGTTTTAAGTCTTATTGGATCACTAAGCCCAGCTACTGGACCATCTAATGCTATATATCAGAATATTTCTCCTGCAAAGACACCTCTGGTTCTCTTCCTCTGTGGCAATGTGAATGCTGATCAGGCCCATCAAGCAATAGGAGAGCAGTTTTCAGCAAGATCAAGATTCAGTTCTCCAGGGGATGCATCAAGAAAGTGAATGAATGCTCATTCTCAATTTCCATGTATAAATTCTGCCATTTGAAACTCCACAGCTCTCTCACACGTCCATTGACATTCCTGTCAATCTTTAGCTAATAAATCTGTTAATCTTCTGTAATCATTTCAGTGAATAATGAGGTGATTGTACTACTGAAAAATACCAAGGCACCTGGAACTGGCAGAAAGTTTTGAAGCAAATCTTTAAACTTTACTAAAGCCTGTTGGGCTGGAAGAAACAGTCAAAAGACAAAGAACATTAGAGAAACCCAACAGATATATCCACTGGGAATACTATACTCCAGCCCACTCTCATTTCATTTTACTCCTGAATAAATTATTTGAAAGTGGGAAAAAGGCTTAAGAAGTTTAGGGGTGGTTTGAGATACCACAAGGTAACAGACACTGCGACTGAACAGCACTTTTTTGAGCACAAGTGCCATGCTTCCTTCATAATAGTCTCACTCAGTCTGTGTTTGAATATCATTAGACCATGAAGATTTCATACCCTGCAACCTGCATTAACTACCTATGAGAATATTTAATTCCAATTGTACATAGACACTAAATAAAAATGCACAGGGAAGCACTTCAAGCAAACTGAACAACGTTTGGGGGGAGAACTGCCGAACTCCCAGGAATGACAGCCAAGAGTGAGAAACTCTTTCTCTTACAAGTTTTTTAGCTGCAAAGGCAGAAGCAGAGAGCATTCTTCCTTTAGTAATCATTTCAGCTCTAGTGTTTCAACCTTGACCTCAGAAGAAAGGGCAATGAGAGAAAAACTAGCCAATCTATTTCTCCATTGGTAAATTACTTACTCATTAATGTTATAGCAGAAATACCTGAGATTATTTATAAGGATCCAGTACTGCAGAGTTTGATTAAAAAAAAAAAAAAAAACAAACAGATTCTGTTTGCATAAAGGAGCACAGTTTTGTAGCTTTTGGCCAACATTTTCAAGATTAGGTGCCTGGTGGTAAGCACCTAATACTGGGGCCTGGTTTTCAGAGTTGTTGATTGCTACATAAATCTCTCTGTGTCTGTAGTTTGTATGCGTCTTGCCATTCCTGGAAATCAGACTGCTTATCTCTATACATCAACATTGAATGTGTTTCTCTGAACCAAGGTACTTGAGTCTGAAGGGGTTTCTCTCATGACTCCACACCTGAAAAATTCAAGGTGGGAACCAGGTGTACCTGTCCATTCCCTGACTAGTTTGCTTCTCAAGCTTATTGAAAATGTACCTGTAGTTCAGCAATTAGTGAACTGCAAGTAGGAACCACAAATCTACCAAGGGCTCCAGCCACCCAAAACACGTGGCACATGACTGCTTGTATGCTCAGACCTGCTTTGCTAAAGCAAATAGTACTACAATGTATTATGTACAACGTTCAGCAGTGGCAGATATTAGCTACCACTTTAAGATATTTATAGCTCCTGAGCTCCTGAACTCCATCAGCCATTTAAACAAGCACAGAAATATTTCCTTTACAGCTCCTGTACATAGAACTCCAGACTTTCAGTGTATGCATGCAAAAAATGTGATCTCCTACATCTGCATTGAATGTGTTTGTGCAACTGCTCACAATCTTCATTCTGTTCATATTTTTCATATTTTCCTTTATGACTGAATCTCATTATTCTTGAGTATTCACAGCATAAATTTGTGACATCTGTCTCTGCATTTTTTCAGACCTTTGACTCATCACATTTTGTTCATGATAATACCAATTATCAGCATGACTTCAGAATTCAGGTTTCCTCCTCCCTTTCATTTGCTCTTCACAAGCCAACTTCCCTCAGTGGCTCAACTGAGCCAGTGTCTCCCAGAGAACACAGCCAGCCCATGCAGCCAAATGGTTTAGGGGAATCATTATGCACAAATCCTGAAATTTACTCCATTTCAGAAGTTTCATACTGAAATGATGATTAATATGTGATTTCTTGTTTCTCAAAACAAACATAGCACTGACTGTGGGCAGGATGATCTACTAGCACTTGCTTTTCCTTTATTCTCATACAGAAAAGTAAGGCTTGGATGCTCAGAAACATCCACTTGTGGGTGGACTTTGTGCCACAGGATATGTCACTAAATGAATATAAAATAAAATGGCAGAGAGTTTTAAAAAAACATAAGGTATATTTCTCAGTCAAATTAATATTTTCTTAACTGAGCAGTCAAGAAATGCAGACATAAGAAAGCCTTCATGAGACAGCTATCCCACAAAGTCTTTTTCTCCTCCTTGGGATTCCAATCTTTTTCAACAGTGAATACCTACAAGATGATATTAAGGCTTATTTGGTTAGAACTTGTGCAGAGTGCTCTGTCTTATTCATGTCCATGCGAGGGTTTTTTGTGAAGAAACAGATCCAGCTGAGGGAAGTTCAGTACTATTACAGTGGCATAAGAGACTAGTCCAAAATAATAAACACTTAGAAAGGATAAAATTATCAAGTACAAAGCACTCTGTAAACATCTTTTAATCCTCAGATGTTCCAGTGCCAGTTTCCCCTCCCCTCTTTATAAACCAGGCTGTCCAAGGCCACACAACAAGTCAAGAGCTGAGCCAAAACTGCCTTCTGATGCTTGAATTCCAGTTTTGAAACCCAAATGTATCTCTCCTCTTTTATTTCTACACTCTGACCACTACTCAAATTGCTTCTTTTCAAAAAAATATAGAAAGAAAGATTATTGAAGCCTTTTGACCCTTGTGCCCAGCAAATCCAGTCCTTGGGCTGCCAAGGAGCTTTGCAGAACTCAGTGCTTTACAGTTTTGTGGTCTCTGTAGTTCAAAGTAACTTTAACCTCAGCAGACATCAGATATTAACTTCTTTTTCCATATCTGAATGGCATCTGGATTCACACAATATTCTTTCCCCTTAGCAACAGTTTTGTTTGTGACTTGCAGGGAGACAAGCAACCTTAGGGAGAACAGACTCCCATGAACACAAGTAAGCAGTAATAAACCAATAAAGCTGCCAGAAGGGCAACTACAGCATTTCCCAGGTTGGAGACATGTCTAGGTTCACAGTCATGCTGTTATCTTCAAAGTCACTTGATTGTTTCTATTCCTTCATCATAGCAACAGCTTCCTTTCCTCCCAGTTCAGCAATGACATCTTGCATCCTCCCTATCCATAAAACAGATCCCTGCCTCTAGCATTGTGCTGATGAAGAGTTCTGCTTTCCTGATTGATTGTCAGCCAAGACTGCTCAGATGCAAGTGAGGGTGATTCAAGCTTTTGGATAAACAGTCTTAAGTTCCTGCATACCTGAATCTGAGCCAGATTCCTGCAGTAGCATCGCTCACTAGAGCTAGCTACCATCTCCAGATCCCAAACAGCATTTGAGCTAAGCTCTCTTGAAAGGATGTCAGTGTTGAGATATATCATTAGTACATGGAAAACAATCTCCAGCTTTGAGTCTTTGGTAACATATAAGGCTGCACAGTTCTTTTCTGTATTTATAGTACAGACTTTTTGTTTAACATTTGTCTACCTCATGTATCAATGGCACATATTTTCATAAATTAAAAGCATTAATGTGCTGTCTTTTGATGAAGCAGCTCTAGCTTCAGTTTAGCCTGACTCCTATCAAAGACTCCTTTAATTCTAACCACAGATGCACAGAAATAAAGAGGACGATTTCTTTTGTTACATTTGGAGGGGTTCACAAGCTCTATCAGGTCCCTAGAATATTTGTTGCATTTTCTTTCTCCACTGTTCTTTCATCTTTCTTCTCAAATCTTTATCTAAAGTACACTTATTGCACATCTCAGCTAGACAAGGCAAAATCTGTTTGCACTCCTTCTATGGTCCCAAGCTAGAAAAAGTTTTTCAACATGTGCCTATCCCATAGGACATATTTTCTAGAGGAAACTTTCTTGCAAAGCAGAGAATCCACTGTGCTTCGTGTGAGCACCACACAAGGAAACCATGAAGTCTTTCATTCCCTTATACTTGGCAATGGTGAAGCCGCATCTCAAAACCTGTGTTCAGTTTTGGCCCCAAAAAAAGACATTGAAGCACTGGAGCATGTCCAGAGAAGAGAAAGGAAGTTGGTGAAGGGTCTGGAGCACAAGTCCTTTGAGGAGCAGCTGAGGGAGCTGTAGTTGTTTAGCCATAGAGAAAAGGAGGCTCAGGAGAGACCTTATCACTCTCTGCAATACCTGAAAGGAAGCTGTAGCCAGGTTGGAGTTGATTGCTTCTCTCAAGTAACAAGTGACCAGACCAGAGGAAATGGCCTCAAGTTGTGTCAGGGAAGGTTTAGAATGGATATTAGGAAAAATTTCTGACTGAAAGGGTGATCAGGCATTGGAAGAGGTTGCCCAGGGAAGTGCTCAACAGGCATGTGGATGTGACACTTTGGGAAATGGTGAACAAGGCGGTGCTAGGTTAATGGCTGGCCTCAATGGTCTTAAAGGTCTTATCCAACTTTAATGATTCTATGATTCTATGTGTGTGGAAAATAAAGAGGGGTGGAAGTGGCAACTCTGTCAGAGCTGGGTTTCTGAAAGACAGGTGAAAGGCAATGCAAGGCAAGGCTGAGTATGCTGTGCAAACACTATTCTTTTTTTTGTGTGTTTCAAAGGAGGCTGTTCAGAGCTGGGAGATTCAAATGCCACCAGAGCTGGTTGTCAAAAGTCAGTAAAATGAAGACTTGATGTTATCATCAGAGGTGTAGTATCTTCTGCTGTTCTTGTGAAGATCTTGTAACCTCACTTTAAAAATTCATCACCTTTGTGGCACTGTACTGTGGCCCTTGACTGAATGGCATTTGTGAGTCTCTTCAAGGGCCCACAGATTGTGAGGGTTTTCAGAAATTCTTAGTGATTCTTTTCCCCCACTTCCCTTTGCCTGGGAGTAAAGTACTTGATTATTAGTAACTGCAGAATACATTTATCTGAAGAAGGAAAGTGAGGCTTTGAATGGTAGGGGTGTGACCCACTCTACAAACTGGACTTAGACATGCTTATCTATCTCATATGGAAAATTTATGTGCATACATCACTGCTGTAGCTTTATCAGTTAGTGGAGCCAAAGCAAAAGCAAGTCTTTGGATGGCATGAGATTTACATTGTTGGGTTTTTTTCAAATGCATTTATTCTCAAATGATGTTTTTATTATGTATTGGGGATAATTTAGTTAAAATTTAAAAACTGGAGAGTGGCATGAGACGGGAGTCACGTCCAGTGTTAATGCTGAAAGATCACTGGCAAGCACAAGCCCATTTAATAAAAAAATGGAAACTTCACAGAGTTCAAGATATCTTCTTATCTTTTGCTGTTGAATGGCCGACAAAAGGAAGGGAAGTGACTCACTATCACTGAACTAAATGGAAGATTCATACTTAGTTCAGTTATGAGTTTAGCTATAAATTATTCAGGAAAAGTTGTTTCCTGACAAAGAAATTGGCCTTTTGTGTTCACAATGTCCTAGCAATCCTATCAGGTAGCACCTGAATGCAGAAAAAGAAATTGAGATCCACTGCTGAAAATGTAGTTTGTTGCTATCAGTCTATTGAAGAAGGATGTTAAAAATTATACTTCTGAAAGTGAAAGAAAATTTCATAAAATTCCAACAGCTTTGATACTTGAGCTGTGCATAAGTACAATTTTTCAAAAAGGTCATATCTAAACTTTCTAGAACACAGAAATATATAATATTTTCTCAGATGAACTTGAGGACTTAAAAAATGACACCATGGAGTCTTCAGCATTTTTTTGTGGCAGGTAGATCTTGGGCTATGTCAAAATAATTCAAACTCTTCTTGAAATAATACAGGAATATAATTCAAATAAAATGTAGATGTTGACACAGCCTTTTACCTGCTTAAAGGCCGGTTTTGCATTGAAGTCAGCAGAAATTCAGGATGTCATGAGCATTTTCAGCAGTACAGCACAAGCACTTGAGCTGTTTGAAAGGCACCTGTGACTCAGGTGTTCAGGAGGCCCCTCCTGCCCTAGAGAAACCATGCCACTGCTCTGCCAGCCCAGCTGAAGGCCATGCTGGGCCCATGCATTAAAGAGCTTCCACTGCTTGTTGTGGAAGCAGGATTCAGCCCAATTCACCACAGACTTTTAAAGGGGTAGAAAGTGATTAATGTTAGAAAGTGATTAATCTTAGCATAAGCTCCTGATGTACTCAGACACCAGCTGGATGCACCCATCTGCATGGAGGTTGGCAACAGCTGCTCCCACAGCCTGGCAGAGGAGCTGGCAGAGCACAGGGAGGAGCTTGTGCACATGGGGAGTGTATGCTGAAGGGCTTCGTTACCCTGCTATTTCTCCATGGGACGAAAGAAATTTATTGTACTTTGGAAGGGAAGGAGGCATGTTAAGCTTCTATGAGATGTTGAAAGAAAAAACAAACTCAAACAAAACAAAACAAAAAAAAAAAAAAAAAACCAAAAAAAAAAAAAAAAAAACAGGAGTACTTTACAAAACGGTTTGAGCTGTAAGAGAGAAAGGAATGAATTTGAGATCCCATGAGTAACTCCTGTAAAGATTTCTCACATCCATTTTCCAAACAACTTAGAGTACTGACTTCACCCTTTTCTTTTTGAGGCTACAAAACCTTCTTGTGTTTAGGGATTAAAAACAACCAAAAAGGTCATCTTCTCCATCATCTTCCTCTCTGCAGATAACGGTGACTGGTACATACTTGTATTGAGAGCATGTTTGCTCTACGTGTTGTAGAAATTCCTTACTTTCCTCTCAAGGAAAGTGTTGGAGGCCTGGCACAAGTACCCAGAGCACCTGTGCAATGTCAACACAGAAGGTGCCAAAATCTTGTCCAGAAGTACTCTTGGCTGATGGGTAAAGGCATGGCCTACTTTCTGTATGAGAGTTCGAACTACAGAATATCATGAGATCCTTTCAGACTCTTTAGGATTTGGTGGTTTTGCAGAGTTGATTTCAGCTCTCTCTTAGGCATGTCCTTTATAGCTCTGGCCAGTGCCCATCACAATGACAACCTCATGCAGCAATAATGTTTAGAGATGAGGAAAAACTCATTCTTGCAGCCTAAAGACAGAAAGGTAAGATGTTAAGTAAACTCTTCTCTTCTTTCTAACTTCTGCTTTTAAAATGGATTTTTTTCCCCAAAGGAGAAGAAAAATCTGGAAGTGAGATACAGCCAAATTCTTCCTAGCCTCCTTCTCCCCTAACTCCCCAAGTAACTTTCTGAGAAGAAAAATAGTGAAATGCTTTCTTATTTGGCAACTTCTTATCATTTTCTCTAAACAGTACATGTACCCACAGCGCCTCTTTTTCCTTTCAACTGGAGATCTCAAATATTCTACATTATTATGTGACACAAAATAAGGCAGCAAATCATGATTCTAAAAAATGACCAGGAGTACTCATCTTCAAATGTTTCTCTGTCCTTCCTCAGAAGAGATGTAGCTGAGCAGACCCCACACGGCAAATACCTCCAAGCACTGCAAAGAGACTCTGCTTTCAAAGAAGAGGAATCATCTGTTTTGAACAGCACTTATATTTTTTATTCTTCCCAGCAGTATTTTTTTAAAATCAAGCTATTTTCAAAAAAGCTTCTTTAACTTTCTTTGTCTGTCAGTAAAATTCTTTACATGAGCAAGCTGTCTTGTAAAGACAATGTTTTTCAACTGGATTAACCCAAATGAAGTATTTCATTCACAGTGAGACATTGGATAAAATGGCCCTGTTTTCTGAAGAACTCTCAAGAACTTGACCCATACAGGGTAAAATAAATTAATGAACTAGAGATTTTTATTTAAGTGCTTCAGTTTGAGAATTTGAGCACTTAAATTTAGGCTTGTATTTTTCCTTAAATTAAAAGAAATTTGAAGTGTGAAGAGATGTGGCACGCTGGCTAATGCAAAGCTGTCCAGATCAATTTTCTCTGCTGTACCAAAATACAACACATTTTAGCAATCTCGTGGTTTCTCTTTGTTAAAAGCTGTAGTTAGATCTAAAATACCAATATTAATCCACAAAGCTCTTTGCTTTAAAAAAATACCACAAATCACTATCCTGCGTTAGTACAAGCCAAATTTTGCTGCCCCTAGTAGAAGTTCTGGGTTCTGAACAAAGCTGCTGTCCCCATGAGCACTCTGTGCTCTGCTGACCTGGGGGTGGGGAGCTGCAGTGGCTGGGAACAGTGAGCCCTGCGAGTGCTCTGGCCACTGCATTGTCTCACCACTCAACAGTCAGGTAACTTAAACCCCCTGGTTTAGCCCTCATTTTTACTAACTTTAGATTCATCTGTGGGAGAGAAGCTTCACTGGCTTCAATGGAAAGAAAAGGGGAATTTCACTCACTTCCAACAATTAGACTGAGTTCTCTGCTAAGATCAAAGGTGTCTGGTTGATGAAAAGCTGTTTCCTTGAGGAGTACAATTCATTTTGGCCAAATAGCACTCAAAAGTGTTAGAAGTACTTGAAGGGACAGTGGCCTAGCTCAGTAAAACACCTAAGCACAGCCCTGCAAGCTGCAGTAGGTTTGGGAAGTCCAAGCCACAGAGCACACCCCACCACCTGGCCAGGGTCTGCAGGCTGGTGGCAGAGCAGGCAGGGGAGATTTACACAGTCACAGAGCTGCTCCCATTCTCATCCCAAGAAGTGAGCTCAGAGCCTTACTCAGAAATTATTTAAGGTTCAGCTCCAGCCCCTTTCAACACAGTCATCAGCAGGTGACCTTTTTGGTGAACCTCAGTGGCAGGCAGCCCTCAGCAAAGGGGAGAGCAGAGAGCAAGAGGCAGCAGGTGTCTGAGAAAGCTCCTCTTACCAGAGTCCACCAGCAATGGCATTATTGGTGACACTACGGAGACAGGTCTTGTGCCAAACATAAGGCTCTTAACTGCTGATCTGCATCAAAACAGGGGGCCTAAGGAACTAACTGATAAAAATCAACATAAGCAACCAATTTACCTTTTTTTTAGGAGATTAACAGAAAATATTGTGGGTTATGAATTTTAGAGATGGATCTAAATTCAAACCTCATGTTGAAGGAGCAGATCTCAATGAGAATATAGTGTCTTGCCACACATTATTGCATTTAATAAACTCATATGCACAACCCTCTCTGGGTGTTAGGGCTGGGTGTCAGGCTGGGATCTGTCCTTGCAGTTAAGATAGTACTACTAACTCTTTTCTCTCTGGAAGTTACTTCCTATTAAAGATATTTGAAAACTTAAAATGTAATAAGCAGAGAAATTTTAAAAAAGCATAAGAAAGAGGAAAGAATAAATAAAATTTATTTTTATCACTGAAGAACAGGGATGGAGATTAGTGGTAGAGAAGGCTGCTGATAGCAATTTAATACAGACCAGTGTCACAGTATGTTGCTGTCCTCCTCATCCTCCTCCCTCTAGCCTGACTCAACAAGGGCAGCTGCTAATCCTTCCATTTATGGCACAATGCGAACCTTTCTCTGTTCACTAATCCAACACCACATCAGCAGCATCAGCTGATGTGCAGCCCCTTTTGCCTACAATCCAGTAGTCTCTGCCAGCATGCCTGATCCTGTATACATCTCCTGCCCAAAATTCAGTGCCTTGAAAGGGTTGTGGGGAGAGCAAAACACCGCCCCTTGAATGGTGCCTCAGGAGAACTTCGGCAGCCTGAGTTTTAGTTTGTTTTCTTTAAAAAGCAGTTCAGTAGGATAGAGCTCAGATTTACAGGACAAAGAGGGAGAACAAACCCTGCTAAACTGTCATTAATCTCACTGCAGTGGTGGAAAGAAATTCCATTTGTGTTCCTAGGGAGGGTCTTTGCTTTATGATCCAGCAAATGCTGGATGCTACAAGGCTGTTTGAACTTGTGCCAAATTCAATAGAGACCCACAGCAGTGGAAAACAAAGTCATTTAATTCTACAGCTAACTAAACTTCTACTATAAATTGTAGGGATATACCGTACAATTAAATCCACAGTTTTGGCACTTAGACTAGTTTGAATTTGAATCCACCAAAATTTTTTATAAATAAATCCTAATTTTTTATAGTCGGTAACATGCAGAGAAGGAAGATCTGTAGAGTCCAGCAAAATTAGTTTTTCTTTGGTCTTCATTCATCTTTTGCACCATTTTGGTAATACAGAGGGCTGAGTACTGATACAGATCATGCAAGAAAGGACACCTTCATAAAACTGAAGAAAGTACACTTAAGCTGCATGCAACTGTATAATATAAAAATGGCATACCACCATTAGTTTAAAAAAAATGAACAAGACAAAGAGCAAATGAACAGAAACTAAAAAATCCAAACAACTCTACAATGCTCTGCACATGGTAAAGGGACATTGATATGCAAGGCCTCATATCCATTTGTTTGGTCCTGAGAAATTGTGGGATACTTTGAATTAGCTGCTACATAATGCATGGCATAAAACACAGCACATAATTCACTCATACACTTTAAAAGTATTTGAATTTTGAGATCCTCTGTGATACCAATAACATAAGAGGCATTTAACCTTTACAAAGAATAAAATGTTAATCTAAAATTAAATTTATTTTTATTCAGATGTAATAACCTCTCTACCACATCCAGAATATGGATTGTTCCTCCTTCACCCACTATGTTTTTTCCCAAGGAGAACTCTCCAGGCAGAAAATATCTCCTCTTGTGCTTGCAAACAGCTTGCTCAGAGGCAGCAGGACTATGCACACATGCAAGGACATGGGCTGCAGGCACATCCCTGCACATAACACAAGGTAGTTCAAAGCATTTGGAAGCTGCTTCTGCATCTTTGGCAACTCCCAAGAGAAAATGGTCTCAAAAGTGGGACATGGCCTTGGTACTGATGGGGAGGGTTACTCAGCTCCAGGGAGAGCACACTGCATATTCCTGCAAGTTGCTTTGCACTACAGTGAGTACCAAAGAGTTTTTATTAAAAAAAAAAAAAAACAAAAAAAAAATAACACAAAAACCACCCAACCAGGAAAGTGTGTGAAAGTGTCTGAGAGCTGAATTATATCAGCTCTGAGGTGGCACACAGTAGCAGTAGTTAGGAACAAAACAATCACAGGAGGCAACTTAACAATGTAATTGGTTTCTGCATTAGGTCAGAGTTGCTACAAACCTCACCCATCTGTGAAGCAGTCAGATTTTCTGCTTGAGTTCAGCTTTATCCAGTAAGCCAAGGGAAAGAGGAGTACAGAGGATGTAGACATGAAAAATTCTGGCTCTTGGCTTTGGAAGAAACAGGAAACAAAATTACATTGTCTGAGGGACTTCCTACAACACAGCAATGCAAGGCAATCAGATTCAGCTATCAGCAATACAGAACACTACCCGATTACCTTAGAACAAAAATACTCCCTGTACAATTTCACCTTCACAGTTCAGCTTGCTGTGTTAAAAAATGAAAAATAAAGAATAACTCCTTGAGAAAGTGCCCAAAAAGGTCATAACAATAATGTAGAGAGTGATGTAATACAGCCGGTGTTTGGAAATGTGGCATTTTGTTTACAATCATGGTACTATCTACTGAAGATTTCATGCAGTTGAGGTTGCCCCGATATGCTCGGGTGTGTAGAACCTGTGCACTTCAGGACCTTATGTCCTTCTCTCATTAGACTGCACATATGACAGAAAATACCATGCCAGAAAATACCATGCTGCCCCCCAGCATGAAGCATGAAGGAATTTCCCCATGCAGGAGCAGGAGGGGGGACACATTCACCAGGTCTTGTCCCATGACTGCAGGGAGGGGTTCAGCACATGCACCCAGACTGAAGCTCAGGAGCAGGCACGAGGCTCACGGGCTGAGAACCAGATTAAAAACTGTTTGCTAAAGGCCTCTTCAGATAACCTTGCACAGAGCCTGGCACCCATGGGCAGTAGGGAGGGAACTCCTCAGTGACCCCACGGGGAGGACAGCCATCCCTGGCACAGGAAAGTGATCTCCATACTATATTTGTTATACAGGGAAAGTGAAGGCTGCCCTGGACAGACACACTAAATACAAAATGGCTTTCTCAACCATTCCTTTAAAAAAAGTTGCATTGTTCTTCTGTAAAGAGAGAGAGAAAAAAGCTTTAAAAGCTTTGCCTGCTGGTGTCCATCACTCTGCATCTGAAAAGCCTCCTTCACTACTGGCAAATGCATATTATGCCTCCACATATGGAGGCATTTCCCCAAAACCCAAAGACAAGCAAAGTCTGGCTCTTCTAGCCAGCAAGGAGATGAAGCATCCGTGGGCTGATCAGCATTTTTAAAAGGAACCAGAAGCTTTTAACATGGGCTTCATTTGAATAAGAAACAAAAGCAAGATTTAAACTGAAATTAAATTCAGTGACACAAAAGGCTCTACTGTGATACAAAAAATATAAACAATGTGGTTCTTAACAAGACACTGATTTATGTTTCCTTTATGGAAAAAAAAATCTTTACTTTTTAAAATCAGTACTGGTAGGAACATATAGTCCAGTAAATAACATTTGTTACTTTTCTCTTTCCCCCACTCCCTTCCCACCCAGTTATATGCTTATAAAGAGAGAGCGATTACAGCAATTTCAATGTCCAGACACTTGAGAAGATGTTGCAGTGAACACAGACCACCCACTAACTTCATCTGCCTTGTTTTTGTAGTCCTGAATTTTTGCAGATTTTCCACTGCCCTTGATAATGAAAAACATAAGCTTTTTCTTTTCTTTATTAGTTTTTATATACAAAGGGCAAAATGCAAGGGCAGGTCAAGGAGAATTTGTTAAATGCCAAAAAATCCAAGACATCCCTCCACACATGTTGGCTTTCCTCTCAATTTTTGTGCCATCAGGCACAGCACCAGTTTCTTTTCCACTCACATTGTAGCTTCAAGATCCAAACTAGTTTCTCACCAATTTTACTCTCGCAAACCTGGTAGACAATGACCACTGTAGCTTTCCTTTCTCACATGAAGCTTGCCTCTTTTACAGAAAACTACACAGGTAAAGCAGAAGTGAAATTAGTCCAGAAACACAGAAAATTTAGTGTGATTCCACAGGTCAAAGCTGTTATAGAGCTTTCTTCCCAGAGTCCAGAAATTCTCTAATAATAAATAATAGTAATAATAAATATTTGCTTGCATAACATTGTGTGCTATCACACAGAGCTATGTTCTTGGAGGGGTCTGCAAATGAGAGCTTACTGCTGACAGGGACAACAGAAAAAGAGACAGTTTAAACTATATTTCACTGTTGAAAAACAAAAAAATCTAGATAGGCTGCTTGCTAGTTAACATACTGGCTTTGCTGTTCACTTCCAAAGGTCACCTTCTTCCTGCTGTGGAGCCTTCTGCCACATATCTGTCCAGTCTAACAATTTCTGCCAGACAGTTTTTGTCAGATCAGGTTAATTATTAACACAAATCACAAAAACAACCCCATCACAAATCCTTTTCTTTTACTTGCAAACTGGGTACATTACAAAAGCTGAACAAGCT
This sequence comes from Agelaius phoeniceus, assembly GCF_051311805.1. NCBI lineage: Eukaryota > Metazoa > Chordata > Aves > Passeriformes > Icteridae > Agelaius > Agelaius phoeniceus. Next base: position 60,992,425 of record NC_135267.1, read on the forward strand.
TAATCTACCATAAACAGCGGTCATGTGTTACATTTACATAGCTTTTGTCAGCAGTGCTTCAGAAAAACACACACAAATGGGGATCACTTCATCCTTCACTAGACTTAATCAATTTGGAATTTTTGAATGGTATACAGTGATGGTTTGTAGAGCAAAGGAAAGAGTACAACCTTAGTGAAATACAGAAAACATGGGGAAAATATTTTAAGCAGGTCAGGCATCAACACAAACTGAAATATATCCTGAGTCATGGAATAAGACCCTTATAAACAGGGCAGTGTAAGTTTTACTGACTGCAAATGGTCAATGGCTTTGATTTTCTGCTTCACTGCAAAGGTTCAAACCCACACATCTCATTTCATCAGTAGATAAATATCTATCTCAGGGTAAAGCACAGTCCCATAGCTGAAACCTGACACCCTGAATGCTAGATATCCAGACTTACTGAACTGTGTGGGTATCTTTACATGATAATCCATCTGTAAAAGATACTATGAATTTCCAGTTGCCTAATTTTCTTCCCTTGGCTTTCTACTGAATTGCCTACTGCAATTCTGAAGCTTTTCTGTGGAAAAGGGTTGATTTCTCATGGGGAAAGGCAAGCTAAACACCTGAGAAAAAAAATACCCCACCACCAAAACTCCACCAGCATAGAGACTGTCTCCTCAGGGAAAATTTCAAAAGTAGATATTCAAAATTAGTTACCAGAATACTGCCCAATTGAGACCACTTGTAACAGCAATTACATTTAAGAACCAGTGCCAGAGGAGCAATTTTTATTTCTGTACTAACACTGGGTTTGGGGGGCGTTTTTTGAACTTTGGGTGGTATGAGAGTTTTGTTTGATGGATTTTTTTCCAATAAAAGGTTTTCCATTTTTCTTCTTGATATATTTCCCAAAGGTTTAATGAAGACAGCATTTTAGCTTAGCTATTGTCAACAGGTCAGACGAAGATAACTCCATTGGGATGTTTCAGTGAAGCACCACAGTCAGAACATGCTCTTGGGACACGCTTGCACACACGAAAGCTCATTCTGATCACACAGGGCCTGTTCTTGAGGCAACAGGGGCTGCTTCAATTGTCTAATACAGTAAACACTAGGAAAACAGCTAGAAAACCCTTGAGGATAAACACCAAACTACAGTTTAACAAGACTAGAGAACATTCTGGACTACTGGCAAGAAGATACTTTCTCATTGTAGGTACCAGCTCACTTAACACCGCTAACTCCAAGGGCTTGCTCAGCTCCAAAACACAGCTAATCAGAGTTTGAATTAGCTTTCCTACATCTCCTGGGTAAACTCTCCTGCACCCCTGCCAAAACACACTTCTCTCCTCCCCTGCATTTCCAAACAATCCCTCACCATAGGTATTTCCCCTGCAGCTTCTCACAGTGCTGTGCACTTAGCTGTAAGCTGCACAGCCACACCAAATGATCAGAGGCAGAAGTGGATGCATAGAAGTGTTGGGTGTGTATCCTGGAACAGGAGAAAGCTCTTAGCCCTGCCTCAGCACTTCTGCTCCTAGCTCTTCTCCCCCTTCATCCAAAAACTAGACCTAAAAGGAAGAAATATTTCCAGGCTCCAACTTCAGCTTCTGCCACCGAGGTCTGACGGGTCGCAGTGCAGCCAGCCCTGATCACAGCCGTTCTTCACGTTCATTTCAGGGGCAGGCTGCAATGCCTGCAGCGCTATCCTCCCACAGGGAGGGCAAACCAAAGCTGCTGCGGGAATCCAGCAGCTGCCCGGACAACAGATAACAACAGGATGTCATTTATCCTCAGCAGCGGGGCTGGAGGTCTTGCCGAAGCAGTTAGAGGTCAAAATTAGTTACCAGGCAATGGCTGCTTAGTGATTCATGCGAAATTAGTCGTGACCTCAGCCAAAGGGGCTGCGGGGAAGTGTTCACGTGGCACTAAGGCACTAATTAGCACTGCCACTGGATGGCTCCGTGCAGGTCACAGCCGGGGCTGGATCACACGGCGAATTACCCCAGCCCACTAATGACGCCAGTGTCAATGAAGTGAAAGTTTGCCCCCATGGAAAACTTAAATCAGAGATTACTGCCTTATCTGATGCAAATACAAGAGGGAATGAAGGCTCTGCTTCCTCCATGAGCATCACCCAGTGCCTGATCTGATAGGGAAAGCAGGAAGCCGTCCCAGAAGCTGGACCCTTTACTCCCAATCACTCTTTAAATTAGTCCTTCCTCTTATGTGTTTGAATTCCCAAAAGGCACAGTTTTTGTCCCGGGGAACAAGCAGATAACAAGCAATGTGTGGGATTAGCAGTGAGTGCATAGCAAAGGTGTAAGATTTGGTGCCACCGTCAAAACACATCCAGACTGAGCTTCCTCACTTGCTGACCACAGCGTGGCTGAATGCAGATGAGAGCAAGGGCTGGGTCTATATTTCACCACATTAGAAGGACTTGCAAGAAAAGTTTGTATTTTGACAATGCAATTCCCTTGGAAAAAACAAAGTTCTTGTGTTAGATGTACACAAACACATTATAAGTAGAAACACACCATTGCTTCCATTCTGTATTAAACTTCATCACAACCTCATTTTTAGATCTTAAAAAATTCAGATTTATTTAGAGAAAGGAAACACAGTGTAGAAGCTTGGATTTTCTTATTTGATGGTGTGGGGAGAAGACAGAAAAGACAAACTCCTGAGAGCATCCCAGCACTGGAGAAAGGGCAGACCTAGAGCAGCTAGGCAAGAACCAAGAGTACCTGAAGCCCAAGTGTAGATTAGGGAGTAGGAGTGACAGCTGTGGTGGTACCAAGGGATGAAGCAGAACTCCTGATGGTGGGCAGGTAGTGTGCTGACAAATCCTGGCCAGAAGAGTGCACAGCCTGCTCTGGAGGCCCACATCCATTTCATTTCAGTAGAAGCCTTTTCTTCAGACCTTATTTATTTATTTATTTATTTATTTATTTATTTATTTATTTATTAAACTTCCTAAAATTTGACTTGGCATAGAGAAAAAGGGACTTGGCAGAGGGAAAAGCAACATTTCCCAGTAGGGTAACTTTAAGCTAGCCAGTGCAACTTGATATGAGTTCTTAATCTTCAAGACTTGTGTTGACATCACAAGCTGTGAAAGTGGAGCCAATAATCAGGGGAGCTGAAGTTTGGGTTACATAAAGTGCTCTCTTTTTGTTTTTCTTTCTAAGCTATCATTGCTTTTAGTGCAAAACTAAAGAATTAAAAGAATTTTAAGGGCATGGGGAGTCACATATTTAAATAAAAACAGCAGTATGGGATGGCCTTGGATTTCAAGTCAGTCCAAAGGCAAAGACAGAATTAAGAAGGAAGCTGGAGGCATAGAGCTGGACTAAAAAGACTGCAAGGCTCATGTGAAAGAAGTATCTGGCCAAATACAGGGGATGACATCCTGTAATGTTTAACACAGCCTAAGCAAAGACATTCTTTCTCCATGACTCCAGAGGAGCAAGGAATACACAAGATGGGGCAGAATGGCACTGCTTGCTAGCAAAAGTGCTCATACAGTATGACACTACTGCCCATTGTGTCATCAGCTCCTGCAATGCAGCAGCCTGGATGGTGACAACCTGCACCCTCCTGTAGGTTTTGGAGAGCCCAAGGCTCCCCAGCTCCATGCAAGGAAGAAATGGTCTGGAAGTGCTGCTGCCCCAGAGAGGAGTGCAGTTTTATGGCCATTGCCCTGGACTGCAGTTCTAGGGTTAAGTCACTGCCTAAATTATGGCTCTGGGACTCCAGGTACCTGGCTGAGGCAAGAGGCCCCCAAACCTGCTGGCTTTTCAGATTTATTCTAGTAAGATCAACATTTTGAAAAGCTGAGAAGCTGACTGTGCACTGCGAGCCAGATGCAGAACACTGGGAGTCCAATCCTGCTCTTACTAATGTCAAATAAGAGTTTTACTGTTGGCTGCAATGGGGTCAGGATGGCATCCTCAGAGCCATGCAGAGCAAACAAGATTAAAAAGGCAAACTTTTAAAATCTAAATAAAACAGCAGATTTCAGATCATACATTTCCAAACAAACATTACTGAAAACAAGGGTTTAAAGAGCTAGTTGCCAATTTTGAATGCAGTTCTTTCCAGCAGCCCACTTGGACACATCAACTTACAGTGAGGTTATGGATCTCCAAATCCTTTTACTTAGGCTGGAGCAAGTTAGCACCTTAACATTACCTGTTCTTTAAGAGGGTAGGTAAGATACTTTTAACAAGAGAGGAGAGGAAGGGGTGTGACTTAACAGCAGGAGTAGCTTTCCATACGTTTCACACTGTTTGCCACCAACCTTAAACACACAGAAGCTATGTCCTGAAAGTTCTTACAGCAAAAATATGATACCATAGTATGAAACACACCTTCTGCTCATTTGCAGAAACAGATGTCCTCACTGCCTTGCCAGGCTTGACAGATACATAGAGCCTGGAAATCAGTGAATGTTACAAGAAAACTAAGCTCAGTTTTATAGGCCTGACTTCAATTTGTTGACATGTAACTTAAAGCCTCTCTTGAAAGAGCTCATCAAGTATTTCAAAGAGAGCACAGATTTCTTTCATTACTTTCACAGAATAAAACCCATAGAATAAAATCCTATCAGAGCAGGAAAGAGGAAGCCTGTGCCATTAAAAGTTTAGACTCTGCTAAATGCTCCATTTTTACTGTGTTTGCCACTTACTCAGTCAAATGAACGACCCCAGACAGCAGAGTATGCAAACTTTAACCAAGGGGTAAGGCAACTGTATCTAACCACAGGCAACTTTGACTTTTTTCTGACCACTCAAGTAAAACTCTAGGCAAAAGCCTATTATGGTTGTCCTCAGTGCAGGCAGGATAGAAAAACAAAAAAAGCAAACAGAACTCTCAAAAGCCAGTAACACCAACACAGGAAATGTTTTTTTCTACCACAGAAGTGCTCAAACTCACTTTTTCCTCGCTGCTAAGGCTGAAGACAGCTATTCATTCACCTTTTTATGCAATCATATGGAGTCAAATGAGGGAAGCAAAGGCTGAAAAGCCAGAGCTAATGTTAGCACTGTATATTTTTATGACCTTTGGTGTGTTTACAGAATACAGAAGCTATTGTCTGGAATACTTTCTCTCCATGCTGAGGAGGACAGAGCTAGGGAAGAGGATTATGAACAGTTCTCTGTTTGTGCATGAATACCAGAGCTAGCATCTCCACAATGCTGGATTGCTTACCCCCAAACCAACTTAGGAGCAGACAAGAATTGTTAAATACACACCAACATGTGACGATGAATGGGAAAGCAACTTACATTTACTTACAAAGGGAAAGAACATCACACAATAGTGCTTGTGCTGCAGCAGCTCAGTTTTATAGTTTTTCTTTCTTCCTCATGCAGCAAAAGTTCCTATAGAAGAGCCATTCCTACTCCTTGGCCATAGAGGTTCCTTATCACCTTCATCAGCCATATCCAATGCTAACTGAATGAGGGAATGCTGCTTTTACAAGCTCTTTGGACACAGGTGCTGTAATTGAATGCTCACCCTAGTGCAGTGCGTTTTGATGGAAAAATATTCTCAGGTCATAGAAAGGCCCCATAAACATGGAAAGGATAGATTTATACATGTTTATAGGTTCTATATTTTTCTAGCTATTTAAGAGATACATTAGTATATAGCTTAAGCAAACTTCTACATACAGCAATTCCAAGGCACTTCAATGACTGCCTTCCTTTCTGTCTTAGTTATTTGAACTGGAAACTTCTGAAAGCAGGGAAGGCGTTCCCGGGGGGTTGAGGATTTTTTGGCAGGATGTTTGCACAGCAGATTTCCCACCTGTACTCCCACTAAACATGATACTTCCAGACAGCAACACTACATTATCACTATTGCTGCTACACAAAAAAAAAAAAAAAACCAAACCTTTTTTCCCCCCATGCTGCAATACTCTATTCAAAACCATGAAACAAAACATTTTTAGAACCCAGAAAACCTCCTGACCATCAACTCAAACCCATTTTTCCATTTCCTGCCTTTTTACCTTTTGTACAGCAAGCAGACAACACTGGCTTAAGGGCCTTAAAGCTAGAAATAAGCTAATAGAATAGAGCAACATATCAACCTTCATTGTATTAATGAGTAGAGCAATCAAAACTTCAAGAGAAAAAGGACAAGAGTCAAATCCCATGCTGACTTATCTTCCAAGAAAACATCACTGGTCAGACTGATGGTCCCCCTAACTTTAGAACAGATACTGCCTGCTGGCACTGTGCATCCACAGCCTCTGGGGCAAGAGGTGCTAGACACAGACCCCTGTGGGACTGCCCATGACTTGGCAGCAGAGGCAGCCAGTGTGCCCAGCCTCACACAGAACAACGAGAGGCTGTTTTGCATCATCTTTCCTCTGGCACTCGCAGCTTACTAAAAACCTCGAAAACCCCAGCTTTCCTGAAAATCCTTCCAAGACAAACCCTCTTCTATCTCTAGTTCCTCTCCAAATACCTCCCCAATTCTATAGAAATTATATACACTTCAGAAGTTTATTTACCTGGTCAGAATCTGCTCAATAGATAAGCATGTTTATACTTTGGCAAAGAAATTGTTACAGCCTTTTCAGCCTTTGGTTCCTCTATCAAAGCACTATTTCACATGTTCTAAAAAAAAAAAAAAAAAAGTCTCACATCAGAACACTCTTCTCTTAAAATTTTGGTATTCAAATAAGCAACTTCTCTTTGCATTGCTTCAGACCATATGAGCACCAGGAAAACAAAACAAAACCAAAAGCCCACTTTCCAAAAATCCCCAAACACACTGGGAAGGAAAGCAACAGATATTAGGTTTGGAAAATTCTGGTTGGGAAGGAGAATTTAAAGCTATTTCCACAAACTTGAATGCTTCCAAGAGTCAGTTTTGTTACATGATCTCAGTGCTCTGAACAAGCTGCAAGTTAGCAGGTTGGAGAGGAAAGAGATGTAAACACCCTACAAATGCTCAGACACTCTCACAGGACATTCACAGAGTGCTCGGAAAGGAGCCGTCACCCCAGCTCACATTGTTATTACTATGAACATTCTCCACCTCTTCTTCTGGGCAATTGGTCACTGCCTTCACACACCATCACATGTACACATCCCACGTGTCTCAGCAGCTACATGGGGAGACTGAGACCTGTAACAGTTCTCCAGAGTTGCCATAGATTGACCTGTGGCTTGGCCATTAGTAGGCAGGAGAAGCTGAAGCACCACCAAATATTCCTTAACTGGTTGACCAGAGCTGGTACTTGAGTAACAAGAAAGTGGTTTTTTCTCTCCTCCAAATGAGCTGTGCTTCTTGGTGTTGTTTAGAAGGAGCCTTACTTGAGCTGGGACTGGAGTTATTACTCTGGCTGCTCTCTGGCCCAGCTAGCCCAGAGCAAGGGGCCAGAACATATTTAGGCTGTGCTTCTGGCTCACCAAAGGCAGCAGCTGCTCTGGGGAAGATTCTGGATGCAAAGGTCTGAGCATGTAAAGCATCAACCAGAGTGACCGATATCAATGCAAGGATACCAGAACTCTCTACTGCTGGATCTTTAGCACAGACCAGGAGCCAGCTTTGCCAGTTAGATCTCAGATTTGCCAATTAGATCTCAAAATGCCAGTGTTGACATTCTGAGATCTTATTGTTATAAATGATCAAATCGGCAGCCAAATTTATAAGAAAATTTAACAATGATTTATTAGATCGTTAACAAAAATAGAATTTCAAAAAACCACCACAGCCAAGGCAGCGTCAACCCTGGGTGCAGGCGCTGGGCGAACCTGGATCCGACCGACAAAGTGCCAGCATTTCCCCAGTGGCTCACCCCGACTGCTTCATGCCACTAGCTTATATACAGTTTATTCTGCCTGAGGCAGGGATGACCAAACGTTCCTTTGTGTCTCTTCACATGTAGAACTGGGGCCATACATGTGCAGGAATAGACAAAGGTAAGTCCAGGTGTCCAGAGGATGTCTGAGCACCTCAGCAGAGTCTGTATTCGCATGTAGCAGAGTGGCTGCTGGTGCTTGAGTGTGGTAGATGCAATCTTCCCAGGTGCAGGTCCTCGTGAGTGGCTTAGGCATTCCAAGGAAGTCAGCACTCATGGTCCGGGAAGGTTTCATTCATACCTTAACAGACTCGATATTATCTTAATGTTGTCAGGGAACTACTTGAATAAACATAAGACTCTGCTCCCAGCCAGGGTGGTCAAAGACATACTTTGGATTCTACAATATTTTATACATGTATAGCATGAATTATCTCTACCATATACTACATTATTCCTACATGCACTGGTTTTAGCAACATCCTGGCTTGCCAGACCTGTGGTTGCATCACTTTTGGATATATAATGTAGTAGGAGACAAAGAAGTCTGAGACCTAAAGAAAAGCCAGATTGGCAAAATCAGTTCACATTTCATTGTTCTTTGAATTTTAGTAAATACAGCCCTAAGAACAAGGGAAATCTGGATGAAATCCAGTAGATTCTTTGGCCTGAATCAGTGCTGTACTAAAAGTTGAGGCAGGGAGAAAAGGCTTTAAGCAATGCTTGCATCCTGTCCATCTGCAGACAAACCCAACACAGCCATAGGCCCTGCACATGCTTAACCAGCTCAAAAATCTGGTTTGAAAGAGGCATGAGAGCACCCTTATGACACTGCACAATCTGTTCATACACATCCTCCTGACTGCATTAGGACCTCCAGCATTCCTGTGCCACCCAGGCTCAGTGTGTTAGTGCCACTACACACAAAATAAGCCTCTAAGCACCCTGCCCCTCTGACTGGCAATGCCAAAGTCTTCCTGACTGTCTTCTGCCAGGCACACTTCCCTCTCCTCACCTCCCTGCTCCCATCCCTTTCTTTGCAGTGTTTTCTCTCACCTCTAGCCCTCAGTTTCTCTTCCTTCATCAAACCTGATTTAAAATCTTCCTTGAAAGTTAAAAACTCTGTTTGCAATATTTTGATTTAAATAGTTAAGACTAAGGTTTTAAGCATTTTGTATGTACACTGACTAACTAAAACCAAGAATGCTTACATTTGCACTTGCTTATACCTTCAAAAATTCACATTCAAGCTGCTATCAGACAGGTCATCTGTCAAACCTGCATACACCTCCCTTAACCGTGTCTTTAAGAACTTGAAAATTTTTCCTATGCAGCAGTGGTTGTTCAAAGATATTTATAAATTATAGAATTTTATTAGAGCTGAATAATGCTTGAAACATTGAAAAACCGAAGGGACTAACATTATTTTCCAACTACATTTTTACAGTCAAAATAAAGGCTTATGTGAAACATAACACTGAAATTGTAATGAACAAATTATTCCTAAAACCACCAGAACAGCCATCTTTTTACATTCTTAAATAGTAATGTATTGCAAAGAAACCAGCAAACTCATGTGATCACCAGAAATAACTACGATAGATCTCTAGCTCAATTTTTCTGGAAAAGCAGCACATACCTTTCCAATTAGAAACTCACAAACATTGCCATGTATTTCCAGCATGTAAGACCACAGGGCAGCCCTTCTCTTCCATTCCCTGTCATTTAAGGCACACCAGTATTAACCAGCAGAATTCCTGGTTGCCTGAGCACAGCAAATCAGCTGTGTCTCCACCTGAGCCCATTTGAAAAATATTTGTCTTTTGTCTTGCACAGTGTTGCACATGTTTAACAGCATAAACAAGACCTGTTGCAAAATGAAATAGTTTTGGAAATTACTTCTTCTTGCCTTCAGTGTCTCATGCACATCTTTGGGCATCATCTTGTAATATCCTGGAATACTGGAGAGTTTCCACTTACCAAAGTCTTCTTATGACATGACTCATTACAGGAAGGGAATGGAGGCCCCTAATATAATAAACAGTACTCCCCAATTTCAATCACAGCAATGAAAAGAAAGCAAAATTTTAGTTTCTCTTTTACATAGTCTCTCAGTGAATAGGCATTGTGTGTTATTCAGGGTTTTAATTGTTAACCAGTTGACTGTTAAATCTCACCAGGACTGGCATATTTTTTTCACTTTCTGAGGGATCATAAGATGGAAGTACTAATATTTTTTAGTAGTCCCAGAGTAATCTTGAAGTTTTGTTGCCTTCAAGCAAGTACCTCTTTGGAGATGCATTGATTGTTTTCTCAAAAGAATTAATGTCAAACCATAACATGAATCTCTTTGCAGACTCTTATTATTTTTGTCAGAGCGCCCATACCAAAAATATCAACCCATGGACAGGCAGAAATTCCATCTGAGGAAAGCCGGCTGCCTACTCCTGCAACAGTATGGGGATTACAGGATGCTCAGAGCAAGCACCTCGTGATGGACAAAAAGGCAAATTAGCCTGGCCTAAGATAACATGAAGTGTCATATGGCATACTGTCACCCCTGAAAAATTATTGCTGAGCTACAAAAAAGGCAGATAGAGGCAGATTAGAATTAGGATAGAGGTAGAATAAAGGGTAGCTGGAATACTGGAGAATACTATGCTGAGTCACAAGGGGAGGTGGACAAGAAAAGTAGGGTGCATCAGCACTGTAATGACAACCACCGTTGTTGTGACCTACTGGCACAAGATCAGAGGATGATGATGGAAGAAGAGAGATTTTTATTTCCAGTCTGACAGAGCAAGTCTGTTTCCTGATGTCCAAAGTGGGATGTTTGATGTTTTGTAAGAAGCAGTTTCAGCATCACAAGGCACTTTTCTGCGCTTGTAGGTTCAAAGGGAAAATGTGACTGGCCAGGATCAAAAGCGTAGCTCAGCCATGGCTGACAAGCATGTGCCTTATGGCACCTGTCCTGCAAACAGGGTCTGTCACCTTTCAGGGCACACAGTGGCTGAGGGACCACCTACAGCAGGGAGATATGGGACAGGCCATCTTCCTGTTTAACATGGAAGAAAAGAGCAATGAAAATATGGAACTGAAGGTACCTATAAGATGTATTTTAGTCTGAACTTTGTGTTCTTTAAATAGGCCTTGACAGGTTAGTTCTATTAAGCCTACAAACCCTTAGAACAGGTTAGTTATCGCAATATAGTAACAGCAATTTCACTTTTTTACTTATATTTCTTTCTTCCTTTGCTTTGAAATCTCATCTCCAAGTCCTTCTCTTCCCCCATTACATAAAATTATCTTTGGTAAAATGTTTAAGTTAATTACTTATCAAAAAGTGCAGATTGTTGTACTCTTTTTTCAGCTAGTTGAAGCTACATTAGATTCTGAATGCCTCTCACACAGTGCTTGATGTCCTCATTCCCAAGAAAATCCTTCCAGTTTCAGTGAAGGAGAGCTATTGTGCACAAAGCAGATGACTAGTACTGAGAATACTTGATTGTTTTCCAGCTTCTGCCATGTGCTTCTTGGGTGTTTTCCAGGAATTCATTTTACTTTGCTGTGCTCAGATCCCCATGTATGAAATGGAAATAATATTATCCAACAGCATGATATCAGAACCAGATATTATCATTATTGCTAAACCAAAGGAAAGCCTCACCACTTGGTATTGTGGTTTTAATGCTCTAAAAATAAACAAGGACTAGATACCTCTTCCATCAGGAAATAAAACAAGTAAATGCACTTCATTCACAGCATCATTTTCCCACTTGGGTATAAGAACTACATTTAAAAACTCAGAGGAGTGAGAGGTGTTATTTATCATGCAAGATTTCCTACATTCAATGTAAGAAACCCACACAGAAATAGCTTGATCACAGCAATCTTAGCACTGTGAGCAGTCTTTACACAGACAAATGAAGTCCATAAGCAATCACCTTATGTTTTGTTAGTGAATAGAGGCTCAGAGAATCTGATTCCCTGAGAAAGAAAGCATCAAGACAGCAGATAAGAAAAAAATATCATTTCCCAGTGACACAAACAAAGTCATCAATGAAGACAATCATTAATAGAGACAATTTTAAAAAATATATGAGGTTTCCTGAAGAATTGGAGCCTCCTCAGTGACAGAAAAAAAGCTGGATGCCACATACAGTTTTATAGAACACATGCAGTACTGCTTGCTGTCCTCTTGTCCCAGGACAGCTAAAAAGTTCATGTTAGGAGCATCATTCACTAAATATTTAGCTTTTTTTAGAATGGACTTTCATTTCACTGGTGATCAAGAATTTTCTTTATATGGGATACATCTTCTGTCACTTTGGCTAATACTTCACATAGTCAGAGAAGAGCTGTAAGTTTCACTTAGAATTAATGGAAAATAGCAGTATGAAGGAAAAAAATGTTTCCATGAGAGCATAATGTGCAGCTTCCTGTAATAGACTGCTCTTTCAAATCCAGCAGAAGGTAGGATCTCTTCAGCATTCACTGGGCTGCTAGACATGTAAAGATGAAGCATGCAGACACACAAAACTAATCTCTATATTCCTACAGACATACAGGAATGACACATTTCCTATAAACAACTGGACATAGATAGTGATTTTACTGCCTGGGACAGCCAGACTTATCCCCCTGACTTTTCCTTTTCTGTGAGTGCAATCCACACACTCCAGGCCTTCTAGGGACTGGACTGCTGTGATTCCACGGGCAGAGACAGATCTGCAAAAATGGGCTGTGGAGACGGCTTGGCTCAGAACTGCTCATAGCCAGGGCCAGAGTTTACGAGCTCCCCCCGCCCTGCTAACAGGTTGGAGTGCATGAAGGATGCGCACGGCAAACAGGATTAGGGATTTAAAACAAAAAAGAGAGTGAAGCGTGCAGGGCATCTGTCCAGGGCTGCGTTTGCCTGCCCTGCAGATTCAGGGAGCCCCTCGGCGCGCTGTTCGCACCCCAGATCCAGGGGTTTTTCCAGCCGCGGGCCAGCGCTGCCCCCCAGCGCCGGGAGCCGCCTGCGCTCAGCCCCGGCCGCAGCCGGCTCCGGACCGCATATGCCTCTCCTGGGAGCAGAACTGCGGTAAGGACATATAGAGAGCGTCATGCTCACAGATCTATACATATTCTATTAATATATCTATAGAGCTATGTCCACATCACAGAACTATATGCATTCTATGAATATATCTATTTTTATTACATATACACTCCCCTTTACAAGTAAATATTTACTTGTTCCACACAAAAGCACCTTTAAACACACAATGCATTTGCACTTTTTTTGGTTGTAGATATCAGCACATATCAGGGACAAACAGTACGGCAATTAATGCGTGAGGGTAGTGCTAGGTGTGATGAAGAAACACTGATAAGTCAAAGAATTCTCGTATCTATAACAAATTAAGGTTCTTATGTGATAAAGATGGTGCTTTAGATCCCCATTTCATTTTCACAGCTGAATTCCCTATCAACAAGGAACATCTTGCTCTGTAAATACATGCTCTCTCCCTCCTCCCTCCCTTCTCTTAAGATTTTGTGATTATTTTTATTCCCAGCTTTCCATAAGACACAGATTGGCCTTTTAGACACAGCAAGAAAGTCTTAACTAAAGCTTGACACTCCCTTTACCAAGGGGTTTGTGCTCCTGAGTCATATTTCCTTCTGTAAAACTCTTGTGAGAATTTTAAAGCACTCCTAAAACACTTCCCAAAAACAATTGTAAGAGTTCTGCTGGGAACAGCAAAAGCACACTGGAAATGCTTCCTGCCTTTGGGGTCCATAGGCACTCCCCAGAAAAATCCCATTAAGGATCATAACTGGATGTGACACTGCTGCCTTGGAGTGAGTATATGGGCGCTGGTGTCACTGGTAGATTAACACCAGCTTAACATTTTATTTCATATTGACCCTGACAACGTTAACAGAGATTGCGATCTTGCTCAGGCTATGGAGGAAAGTGTTTTGCCTTCTGCGCTTCCCCAGGTCACCTCCATCCTACTGTGCAGAATCCTACAGTGGTGAGTAACTACAACCATTTTCCAAAGATATGACCTAAAGTTAGGACTCACTTTCATTGTTTTGAATATAATCATTTTATATTCTCCCCAGACAGGATTAACCAGAAATTTGCCATGTGTTGGCTGGGCTCCAATGCCTCTGACACAAAACTGCATCCCCACCAGCTCTGCAAAAGGACATTGTCTGCCAGGATTTTCCCTGCGCCTTCAGAAAGATCTCATACCAGATCTTAAGGATGACTCAGCAAACAATCCTTACCTCTCCTACATTCCCTCACAGAAGGGAAGTTAATCCAGAGGCCTAAATTACAATGACAAAAACCTCAGAAACCATGCAGTCATATAGCATCATGGAAAACCCAGACACTTGGAAAAAATGGAAGAGCTGGAGGAGAAGGAGCAGTGCAAGGAGTTAGCCAAGTCACAGTGTGGAAAAGATAAGCTGATTCAGGAAGACAGTGTTCTCCGTGAGCAGGCAGAGCAAATTGTATTTCCCTCTGATTTAATTAAGGCAAAAACAACTTCAGGGATCCCTCAGACTTGTTTCTTTAATTAGGAGAATAAACGACAAAGTATATGGACAACTGCTTTGATATCCTATAGAAATTTGGAGGTTCCTAAGTCACAAATTGCATTAAAACAAGGACGTGTAACACAGTGTGTGACACATTTTGAAATAAACATACTGGGGTTAGACCACTGTATGCACTTCCTAATGCACTTATTAATTTTGACTGTATTCCAATATCCAGACCAGAACATCTGATGTTTTAAGTTTATCCAAATAAGTAAAACTGTATCCAAATAAGTAATGCTGGTTTATGTATTGCCCAAATACAGTGAGAGAATTTTCCAAGTCAAGCTAAATATGCTGGTATATGCTGTACCCTCACAAGGAACATGAGTCAACAGAAAAACTAGCTTTATTGCTTTTTTATTGCTTTATTATTTAAGTAAAATAATCTCCAGTATTTTCTTAGCTGTTTAGGCACATTGGGTTCTGTAATACAAAGCAAAAGCATTTTAAACTTTGAATGCTGCCTCTGTTACAGTAACAAACCAAAACCAATTTATATAAAGCAGGATTTGGGATTATGCTATTAAAGGGCTGGAGTCTAGTCACACTAGAAACATAATGGCCTGCCACAGTTGAGTAAGACAATACCTTTATCCCTTGGACTTTCTTCAGTTAATTTTGGAAATCACTCTGCCATTCATAATGCAGCACTTTGTCTTCACATATCCATTTTCTGCTACAGCCAGCAGTATTTAATACTTTTTGACACTCCATCAGTCTAGCAGCTGTTTTATTTTGGTTTTGATACTGCCTGTGGAAAATTCGACATTTTAAAGTAAAAATAAAGAAAGAAGGAAGAAAAAAGAGAGGAAACAAGTGCTGAGCAATGAGAGACTTTGCACTCATGTGAAGGCAGCTCCACCAGCATGGAAATAGATGGGCCAGCAGATGTGAAATCAAGGGAGGCTTTCCGGTGTTTGCTGAATCATTTCTTCCTTTGTTATCGCTACAGGGCTTCCTGTCAGCAAGTCAATAGTGCATTCAGAACACAGCTAAAAGGCCAGATCCTATTCACTGAGGAGCCCCAATTAGCCATGTGATGTCAAGGGACCTTTTTGCATCTAACCCAGTAACATTGTATCAAAATAATGGTTATCTACTTCCAAAGTTGGAGGAGGGAAAGCAAACTGGAGCACACCCATGCACTGCTTTTGGGGCCTAAAACAGATTTTTACAGTGTGCATGTCCAGATTTGTTCTGTTCTCTCATTTTTCTTGATCAGATAAGCATTATTCAGCAGGATTTTCTTGGTTTAATTTTAAAGGAACAGAACACAAGTTACATACAAGCCCTTTAAGAGAATAAATACACAAGTTTTACTGAGACTAAGAGGGACTGAATTTACAAGTGTGATAGCCACCGTCTCTTTGGTGTCATTGGATGAGGATCTCCACTGACTGAACCTATTCTGAAAGACTGAAAACTTATTCTGACCTGTTCTGTGTAAACTGCCTTAACTGATCCTCAGTAGCATGGGCCGAAAAAGAGATGGGGAGGTGCTCTGGCTTAAGGGCTATAGAAAAAATTAGGCAGGCATTACATAGTGTTTTCACTGGCAGCTGGACTTTGGCAAAAAAACCCTCAACTCTTGAGGGCTAGCTAACTCAAGCAGCCACCTCTGCTCCTTACCTGAGCACTGGTCCCTACCCCAGGGCAGCCTGAAGCTGATGACCCCAGAGGTCTGCACCCAACACTGTCCAGGGAACAGTCTGATCCCCATAAGAGACCAAAGGAAAAGTACATATTTGTAACTAAGTGTTCAACTCCTACTACTCTTAGAGTGACTTTTGGTGACAGCTTATTCTCCATGAGAAAAAGAAACTAGCTCTCAAGACGACAAACCTGTCTATAAAAAATCTACAGTGAAAAGGGAGTAACGCTGGTTTTGCAAATTTCTATATACAAAGCTCAAACTCTACAAGGAGTGTGACCATGTAATTCATCATATAGCTGCAGCTCTGTTCCAAAAGGAGGTAACTGAAACAAAGACTGTATAGCTTCCTTTTTTTGTATTAAGATTATACTTGATAACTGAACTATAACTGTATTTTAACAGATATCAAGTTTTACTTGAATTAAGCTAGTTTCCCTAAACTTCTCCTATGTTGTAATGAACAAGATACCTCTATAGAAATATTAATAACTTTCTACATCACACTATCAGTATTTTCACGGAGATTTCAAATAAAAAAGACAAAACAACTCAAGACTCTAGGCAGCACTATCTCACAGGTACTAGAATTCAATAATATTCAGTTAGGTTAAAAACAGTGCCACTTTTGAAAATAAGTCAATAATTTCATGTGAGCTACTATACTTTAGTAGTTTTTCTCAGGTAATTTTTACTCCCCTTAGCTTATAGGTTACTATAAACATCAGGGCTTAAAGTTTCATTATGTTCAAGTCCAGACAGTCCCATCTCAGCTTTTAGAGATGACAGAACAAGACAAGTACACAAAGCACATAGCTTGAGAATTCAAGCTACCAAAAAACCCTGAACCCTCCAATAAAAGCCTATTCTACTATATCAAGGCCCTATAGGAATCTAAATTAAAAGTACCAATCAGAATTTTTTTTTACTCATCACACAAGCCACATACTAATTAAACTACACAAGAGATAGCTCACTAAACAGCACAAGGGTCTTTTTCTTTTTCTACCTTGAATACAAATTCTTTCCCTAGACAATCTTATCACTTCCCTTTCCTTGTTCATTTTTCTAACATGCTCAATTTTTGTAAGCCACTTCATCCATTTGTGTGAGGCTTTAAGAGAAAGCATCAACCTTGATCAGTGATGAGCAAGAAGCCCACGCAGCAGCACAGCATGGAAGACTACCAATAATAGAGTAGCTGTAAGCATTACTGTCTTTTCTTTCTGTAAAAGACTTACAGACTAACATATTTTTCAATACAGCCACAGCATGATTTCCTCTGTCCCTGAACTAATTATGCCTTTCAAGGAGAAGTAGACAAGCTGTATCTTTTATTAACAGGAGCGTGCACATCAAAAACTCTTAGCTGCAAAACACCAGAATCAAGATTTTAATTTTTAGGGAAAGAGAAAAGATACAAACAAACAAACAAGTCTGCCCCCCCCCCCCCCGCTACAAACAAATCCCTCTAACCTCCTTACATATGCTAATAAAGACCTTTTTTAATAGCTTACCCTTACAATAAACTACCTTAAGTAGGTTTCTGTCACCTGTATCTTATTCTCATCAAGAAGATGAAGTTACCTATTTAAGGTGGGTTTTTTTCACACTACCACCTCAAAGACAAGTCAAGCCAAAAAACAAGGTGGTTTATGTACTTAATCTACTGTTTTGTTCCCTCGATAATAAATGCAACTAAGATGTAAAATGTTCAGTATATATATTCATTACAATGGAAAAGGAGCCTGCTATTTTCAATTATTGTAACATTCTAATCTAAATATGCTAATAATTTAAAGTGTTTCAATTTTTTAGAACTTTCAAAGCATTTATACCTCTATTATGAGCTCTTTTTGCTGCTACAGAATTGGCTTAACTAGTTTACCATCCAATATAAGTGCATAAACTCAAGAAAACAAGGGGATATAAAATAGAAAAGGAACTTAATTTTTCTCTTTTCTTTCTTTCAGTGACTGCAGCTCCTTGGCAGGAAAAGCTGAACCTCGTGTCAAGCCAGAGTCCCAGAGCTGTGGCTTTGGGTCTGCCACACTAAGGTCAAGAAGTATTTAAATATGCAGAGTTATAAACTAGTACACCAAAAGGTGCTTAGTTGGGCTTGGTAGTACTTTCCAAGGCTGGGATAAATAATCAGGATGGAAATATTTTTTCCTGATTTAAGTCTGCCCATGCTTATCAGTCAAGGAAGTGTCTGACTGACATCACTGAAGTAATTCAAATACCTCAGCTGTTTTTGGAGAACCAGTTGTTGTTAGCAACTTGTGTCTGAGGCAAGAAAAGTGCTGCATCTGCTCTAGGTGTCAAGGCAGTCTTAAGTCAGAGCTAAGTGGATTCTTTTTCCTTGGTTCTTTTCTAAGAAGTAGCAGCAAGCATTTGTCTTCTATTGACACTGCTGTGCACATTAATTATGTAGAATAAAAAAAAGGGATTTTTTTCTCATGGGTACTTAGGCAGAGTGTGAGCTCCTCTCTTGTTTCTTGTGCCTAAGGAAGCTCTGACTCACTTTCACTTATTCTACCTTCTACTGAGGAAGCCTTTGTACTATTGTGATAGACTGGCTGAAGAAAGATGTAGCTGAGGATGCACTCAAAAAGACAGAGAAAAAAGGCTGCCTTATTAAATCTTTCAAATACAGGCATTAAAGTTTTCAAATACAAAAGTAGTTCTGGAAAAGCTTTTCTGTCTGTTTTATTATTGTTCTTTTTTGTGTAAACTTTATTTATGATTATGTGGCTGGGTTGCAATTTTTCTGGTGTCTATCTCTCTAGAGCCAGGCTACTACAGCTTCTCTGTTTGAATCAACCAGAGCACCCTCCCTGGTTTCCTGTAGTTCATCATAAAAATTGCTGTGTTCTAGGCCAAATCCCACTCCTTGTACAGTGGTCTAAATTTGCTAGTACTGGGCATTAATTTTCTTACCTATTCTAAGAGAGGCTTTTCAGGTAAGTGCTGAGGCTTTGTAGGTAATTATTTTTAGGGAACTACCCAATAAGAGAATAGGGAAAAGGATAGACACCCAACAGAAACAGAGTAATCACCCTGTAGTGTGTTCTTTACATCTTAGGTGTAAGATGGTTTGTTAAAACAACAACACTTTTATTCTTAAAGCAGTATTTGCTCCATACCTTAATTTTGTCAGGCGTTTTGCTCAGAAGGAGGAACTCTTCATTATGTTCCTTAGATATGGACAGATTAAATCTATCTCTTTTTTTTTTCCCCATTTAATTATGTTATATGCCTCCTTAGAAAAACTGATATAGTATTTCTCTTTTCCACAAAACCCAGTATTAACAGTATAGTTTAGAGTGAAGTAAGGACTTTTAACCTGGAAAAGTAAGGTGTTACTTTATGGTTTTGAGAGTCATGTTTTTGGAGAGGAAGTGTATTACTAGTAATGATGCCTAAAGAACTATGCACCACTCTTTCAAGATAATAGAATTTAGCCATGTTAATAATAACTGCAAAATGCATGCAAGCTGTTTTTTTCCTTTACTTGGTAGAGTAAAGCTTACATAGAAGTGGTCTCTGGACAGAAATAATGCAGAATTAGTGATCTAAATATCATGATTTTTTAAACGGGTTTGGTTTGTTTGTATTTAACTACAGTCTAATTAGTGTTAACCTGCTTTCTGAAGTTGTTTTTCTTCTGTAGCATTTTCTTCTTTCCACTTTTCTCCAGGTCTTCCTCAAATCTCAAGGCTCATATGTTGTGTAGGTATTAGAGAAAGAACAATATGTAATAAGTCACAGCAGATGAAAACTCAATACTAATTTCTTGGTAGGTAACTCTGTGTGAAGGATGGCACTGGAAACTTACCAAAATTTTAAGGACTACATCTAACTTGTGGTAAAGAAACTGTGCACAATAGCATTTATTGTACCTTCCTTATTAGAGGAACAGTTGTTGCTTGTTTTATTCTCACGAGCAACAGAAGCATGAAATCTAGCTTTGCCCATGACTGAATCCTTGTGTTCCAAGTCTAGCCAATCTTTCTTCAAATAGATTTGAAGAGAAATCCCAGGGAATTGTCAACATGAGTTACAGTCTTACAGTCTGATCCTTTGTTCCTTTCTGTAAAACTTCAAGGGATTGCTCAGATCCACCAACTCAGGCAGACAATTTGATGTTAGATTTGAGATTAATTACTGTAGTGACTTATTAGGACCAAATTTTTGTAATAAATGCTTTTTTAATTTGTTATGTTTTGGGGTGTTTTTTTCAGAGAGAATTCCAATATAAGAATAGCATGTTGAGTTAGGGGTGTATTATACTTCTTTTTCTCTCTCAAAAGTTGATTCCACCATGAATGTAGGAATCAGGTTTATAGAAATTATGACCTACCATTACTCAGCATGCTTAGAAGGTTCAAATGCCATATATTACCTTTTTACTAGTTCATGAACATGTAACTGTTAACTTAATTATTTTGGCAGTATTTTTGGATAGGAGCATAGGCTTGTTTCCTTTTTGTTGCCTGCCATAGCATTTGTTACTAAAGAGTCTTCTTATATTTTGATTATTTTTGTCAATTTTCTAGCATCAACTTGGTTCATGAACAACTTGTTGGGTATTGAACATAGAGAGAATTGGAGTTTTGCTCTTTTTTTTTTTTTTTTGTACTTAGATCATCATTTGCCACACTTTGAAGAGAACCTACCAGGCATAAATGACTAGTGCCGGGTTTCCCTTTATTAGAGTTAGTGCTTTAATTAAAGGATTGTCAGACCTATTAAGCAAATACAGGTGCTTTAGCTGACAGACTTTATGCCTATGGTTATAATGGACTTTATTCATGTATAGCTTCAGCCTTGTTATATTGTATTACCAATGTGCTTTACCTGATGCTAAATCAGGGGGTACAGAATTGTATAAAGAAGTCTGAAGATTCACCAGTGCTTAAAACTAGGAGCTTTGAGAGGCCAAAATTAAGACTGGAGTCCCACCTTTGTAAGAGACAGTCATTTTCCTAGGCTTTAGGTAGCTTGTGACTGAACCATATTTTCTCAGAGTGCAACAAAAATTTAAAAATACAAAACCGAGTCATTAAATTGAGAAAATTAATGAGTTTATAATGGCACTAATAAACTACTAGGTTCCCATTTCATATGTATTTACACTTTGTATCATTTCTCCATAAATGACTAGGAGGAGATAGGTGATTCACCACTTGCATTTATTTGAGCAGAGCTCTGTATGAATGTGGTGATTGATGGGCAAAAGCTGAGTTCACAAGTTATGGTCCTCAGTATGCAAAGCACACTGGGGGCAAGTACATAAACTGAATAAAAATCAGCAAAAACTATAGCTGAAGTGCAAATCATATGCTAATAATCTGGCTTTGGTTTTGATGTGGCATATGTAATTAGCATAGCAGCACGCAAGTAAAGGGAATCGTTTATGAATATAGATTGCTAGCAGAATAGTGGGGATTTTTTGTTTGTTTTTTAAAATCACTTCCACCACTGGGAAATGGTAGAAGGAGATACAAAAGATTGGCTAATGAACCAGCCACCTCTTTTCAGGTGGGTTGTTAAGGCCATGCTGTTGGGGAGGATGCACTGATTTTTAGGAGAGCCGGGAGTGGAGGCCGGTCGGCAGCTGCGGACGGGCAGGGACTCGCCCGCCCCCAGATTTTGTGCTGCAAAGCGCTTGGAGCAAGCGCCGCGGGGAGTACGCGTGAAGCCCTCGGTGGTACGCGTGCAGCGGGGTTATGTGAGCAGGGAAACAAGGAATGCCGACCGCAGGGAAGGGAACCTTATTTCGCTAAAAAATAATTTTTAAAAATTAAAAAAAAAAAAAAAAAAAAAAAAGAAAAAAAGAAAAAAGGAAGAGAGAGACATGAGGACGGCAGGACGGCCCAGGCTGCCCGAGGAAGGCGCTTTCCTCTTCCGCCCCACCAGGTGGCGCCGTTGCGGCGCGGGAGTGGCGGGGCCGGCCGGGCCCTGAGGGGCCGCGGGCCCGGGGAAGGCGCGGGCGGTGCCGGGGCGCTCCCGTGCCGGGGAAGGCGCGGGCAATGCCGGGGCTCCGGCAGCGGGCTGGAAGCACCGGCCTGAACTTTGAGTAATGGGACCGCCCGACGCGTGCCGCTGTTGGGGGCTCGCCGTCGGGGGCAGCAGGTCTGCCTCCACGGGGAGCCGGGACTGCCTTGTAGGCTATTGGGGCAGCAAGGGGAGGAAAAAACCTTCAGGACTGTAAGTGCAGCGCGAAAACACAAAAGCATCTTTCGCCACCATCTTTTCCCCTTTCAGTGCTGCCCTCAGCGTTACTCAGCTGCCGGTCTGCGGCTGGATGAGCGAGGCCAGGGCTCGCGTTGAGGTGTCTGGTCCTGATGGCTCATGACACTGTGATCATGCTCCAGAGAATTGTTTCTCCTCCATGTGGTTTTTGAACAAAAGTTTGTGTCATACTTCTTTCCCAGCCAAAGTTGCAAAGAGACTACAAGGCTGTGTCCCCAAAAAGTCAGGGGCCAGGAGCTAGGGCATTTTCAGACATTTAACCTGTCAAGTGTGACTGCTGGTGCAAATTTCCCTTTGGGGAATGCAGCTGTAAAACTTTTGGTGAACACAGCCAGCATGCCAGGAAAACTGTGGCTCAGGGAAAGCTTTCATCAGAAGCCACTTTCTCAGTATCTTCTATTTGAAGGACACAAGAATAAATCTTAGTACATCTTGTTACGTGGATTTTGACAGAGTTAAACCAAGACAAGGTTGCATTTGAAAACTTTTTTAAACTTGGGGAAAATTTAATATGTTAATATTTTTTAGTTTTTTATGCTGTTTGCCTACTACATGCATTTGATTTATCTCTGTACCATCCTTACAGTGGTTTTATACTGGACATTTAAGAGACTGATATTTTTGCAGATTGCAGGTTAGTTTCTTCTCAATTTAATTATACCTGAATAGATACATATGAAGTTCAATACTCAGTTTGGTCAAGGTTTTCTGGCCAGCTGGCCAGCACATACCATGTTTTGGGTTGTGTAAGAAGTTTTGAATTATATAATCTTGTTCTGTGAATTTTGCAAGGTAAGCATAAGACTGAGAAGTCTCACCTGGCTTATAACAGCAGCTGAGCTCTAGTCTGGAGAGATAAGCTTTACTATTTGCATTTTGTTCTGGAGGATTTTGGGGAGGTGTGTTTTTAAAGCACTGTTATTAACATCACTTTGCTGTTGAACTGGAAAGCCCCCCGAACACATCCAAAGCTTGTCTCTGCTGTGCCCTACTGTGCTTCTGAATGCCTCATTTAGCATCTTTTGAGTTATTTGAAATTAATGGGAGCAATTTTTTGACTAATGCATTCACGTCAAGAGCAGATCTGATGATAACCAAATGTTCTTGCATATTCATGTTCTTGTAGTGGCAAAACAGTTTTTCAATCGAGACACAGTATAGCAGTGTTAATTTCTTAAGGCTTGCCCTTAAAGGTAGTGACCACTGTAAAAAACATCAGACTTGACAGGATGATTTCTGCCAGACAACATGATTTCCTCTAAGAATCAACAATTCAAATCTTACAGCCACAAAGTCTTAAGAAAGCCAGTAAAGGGCTTTTGAATACCTCATCCCATAACTTCTGACCAATGTAAGATCTACCTGTTATTGCTTGGTAAATAAAAAAAAATAATATTTTATTACACTGAGAGTCTTATATTAAGTGTATATAAAGTTTCTTAGTGTTTCCATCCTTGTAGCATTAATTTTTTGCCTGTATATCATAGTTCTATATGGAATTTAAAGGCTATATAGGCCACATACCTCTCATCATCTTACATTTTGGCTATAAATACCCTTAGGAAGTCTAAATTAGAAGCCTGAAAGTTGAAGGTGGGGTATCATAGGTACATAGGGATATCAAGCATGGCAATGCAATACCTTGTTTGTAAAGGTATTTACTTAAAAAGGCTAGGTAGATTACAGGTTGTCCTGTAGCAAAGCTAAAGCAAACAGAGGCATTTGGACTGTACTGAGAAGTCCATACCAGTGTTCCTACAGAGGCAATAGTGAACATTTTGCTCTCTATCCCCAGCAATTCCATTAGTTCAGGCACCAGCAACCATTGTGACAGTGTGCTGTTCCAAATATTATCTTATGCATTCTTGGCTTTAATGCTCACAAGCAGGTGGTTGTCAGGGTTAACCAGGTGGGTGATTTCTGTATGATTTCTGGTCTGGCAAACACTCTTTAGGAAACTGTAGCTTCAAAAGTGTTAAAATTAAGTGTACTCAGGTGCTGAGCATTTCCTTCCCTGGATGGAGTTTACAAATAATTTTATGTTAGTTACTGTCTTGTGCTAGTTATAGGCCAAGAAATAGCAGAGTGTAGGTCTGTGGACTCCTGAATCTTTTGGATAGGTGAAGGATTAAGAGGTATTATTAACCACTAGACTTTAGAGGACAAATGATTCTGCCCACACAGGGGGTGTTTTTCTTCTTGCCAAGCTCCATGTGTGCCATGCTGTCATCTGCTACACTGCAGATTCAGCTTACTCCTTTCTGCCTATCCTTTCAACGTGGTTGACCTTCATACCCTGTGATTTTATTGTTTTATTAATATTTCTGTGCAATTGTATTTATTACATGTTTATATTTTCTTTGTGAGCCTACACAGATAAGTCTCATTCTTGGAGGAGGTAGAAATGGATTTGCCATCATTCCTTTGCTCTGTTCTGGTCAATAATTCTTGCAGATGGTCTAACTAATGGCTTACCTAAACTAGTGAACATGTGCTCATGCCGAGCTTGAAGAATGCAGATGGTGTTGCCTAATAACATTCAAGAAGGACAATGTTTCCTCTGGTAGAATTTGAGCATTACACTCAAGAGATCACTTTTTAAAACTTGTTTTATCCTAACTGTACCCATCCTAACCTATCCTAACCTATAACTGAATAGAGTAATTTTTTTCTAGGGCATCTGGAGAGAAATCTAATGGTTCATAGAAAAAGCTAACTGCCAGGTCAGAAACATATACTATTAGAAAATAGAGTTAATAGTGTAAATAGCAAATATTGTCTTTATAGTATCTATTTTCAGTAAACACATTGAAATAGGAACACACAAGTATACAGAAAGCATAGTTATGTAAGTTTCTCCTGCAACAGTTGTAAGTAGCTAATGTTTTGGTTTTTTTTTCCTGCCAGGGTTTTCCTTATCATCCCGGGGTAAGGTGGTGGCTATTTAAAATTCCTTGGACTTTTGTCCTGGCCCACACCTTATGTGTGTATATGCAATTACCTCTGTTCTGCTTGTTCCCATTTAACATTTCCAGTGCAAAGCTTTCATTGACTGAGCTGTTCTTTTCTAAGTGATGAGCATGTTTTTAGAAAGAAAACAGAGTTTCTGTATAGGTTGTGCCAGCATGGACTTCTAGTGTCTCTCCTATTGCAGTGTAAATTGTTAATGAGCTGAGTCTCACTGTCCAAGATCTACCAGAAGAAAGTGTAAGGAAATTATTTACTCTTCTAACTGGAGTTACTCTTTATTGAAATGCAAAGGATGACACAATAACTCCATTTCTTTAGACCAAAAAAAGTGTCAATTATATGACTGCAATGAGGTCATAACTTGACAGAAAAGAAGATCTGAAACTGGGAAAGTCAGGCTTAGCAGCTGAATGTGATGAAAGAACTGTCAGTGTGATAGGGAGGCATAGTTCATCTCTGTGGAATATCTTCCTTGAAAGCCTTTTTTATTCATAGTCAATTAGACATTGAAGATGTTTAGGTTCAATCACTATGAAATAAACCTTGGCTACTCCTTCATTTCTGGCCTTCTGCAGACTGAGGCTTAGGTAGCTATCACAGTACAGGTGCATGTGGTGAGTCTGGACCAGCCACTGCAGAACAATGTGTCCAGTTCCATAAATACCTGGGGCAAAGGCCTGTGCCTAGGAGATCTGCCTACTGATTTTATTGTCTTTGTTGTGGTATTTTTTGATTAAAAAAGTGATCTTAAGCATTGGCTAAAATTTTGATTTCAAGTCTTTGCAGATTTTTAATATAATGAATGTGATGTTCTAAATCTAATTGCTGAGGTCAAAGCAAAGCAAAAAAGATTGAACCAAAATTACTCATTTTCCTATGTTATTTGCTAGAGACAGTAAAGAGACATTATGGAAATCACTCTTAGTGTATTGGGCTCAGTTTTGTTATGCTGGTTTAGCAGAAAGGGAGAAATAATTCTGCTTTTGCAGCCTTATTGTTGCAAGTTGGAAATTTAAGCTGTATGGCAGGAGAGAAAAAGTAGCAGTAAGCAAAGGAATAGCCCAAATTGCTGGTTATGGACTACCCTCATTGTAGCTGGTATGTAAAAAGCCTGTTAGCCTGTATGTAAAAAGCCAGCTGGTAAACACTTTCTGTAAGTATAATTGTTCTCAGTAGATCTCTAATGTTCTTACTTCAGGTTTTTGACCCTACATTTGCTTGTTTCTCTACAAACAGTACTCCAAATAAGGAGTCTTCTGCTGTTTATTACGTCTGAAATTTATTAATGAATCATCCTTGAGTTTTCCTTGAATTAGTTAAGTATATTTTAGAAAGTTTTAGTTTTTACCAAATTCATCAAGAATTCTTTAGATTGAATTCTTCAAGGCATAAAAACATATGTTTTTATTAACATATCTACTGAAAAAAATATTTTTTCCTAATTTCAGTTTCCCTTAATAAATGGATATGTTTGTAGTTGGAATTTACTGTAAAACATTTCTTATGTGTTCTGTGATATTTGCAAGCTAAAATCTAGTGGGTTTTCTATCCTTGTACTTCTGCTGTTACATTAAAATTATGCCAGCATTGCTTCTGTAAAACCATTGTCTGGCCTTTATTTTAAAAGAATTGTCTTGTTAGGAGCAGAATGAAATGTAAATATGCAGCTGTAGGAAACAACGGTTGTTCTACCTTGTAATTGTACACTCCAATCAATAAACAGGATGCCAGAGTTCAAGCTTCAGGATTAGAACCCCACACAGAATAAGAAAACATTAGTAAATGCTTTCTGGCTAAGCTTATTAGAAATGCCACGGTTGGTGTGACTTGTACTGCCAGCACGCTTTAGCATCAGGTTATCCAAACCTCCAATGGGCAAGTCTGAGAAATGTTACTTGAAGGTAATTTCCAAGACTTTGTTCTCCTTTCCTGATTAAAGCAGTTTGCTTTGACATCAACAGAGATTTATAGAGTGTGCCTCCAAGAGAAGTAGCTGGCCTGTAAATTAAAGCTCCAAATGCTTTTTTCAATAAAGTTGTTTTGAGGTTGTTTCTGTGCTGTTGTGCTCAGAGAGTCTGACACTGTCATGCTTGCATAAGTACAGGAGTCAGTCAAGCTTGACCAGAAGGAACTGCATAGTAAACTAACTGGAGCTCCAAACTGTCAGGCTATCATGAGTAACATGTGGTTACAAATGATTCAAAAGTTCTCTTTCAACCTCTGAAATTTTTAAAATTTGAAAAGGAGCTCCTTATGTGAACATATGTCTGTAACAAACTTAGGAAAAGTTCAACATAAGATTTATTTCCATACTTTTTTTCTTACAGTTTAAACTTTTAAAATAGTTATAGAGGTTAAGAGTACTGAAAATGCAAATGAAAGAGAAAGATGAGATAGTTAGTGAAGAAGGACAGAGGGGAAAAATGAGTTCAATTTCAGTAAAAAATGTAAGATAATCTTTGAAAATGCACTGAAAAGTTAAGTAGAAACAGGCAGAGGAAAAATAAGTAGAAATGGTGCATGGAGGATGACTTGTAGCTGTGCATTCAAAAAAAATTGTGGAGCTAGTAGGAGGAAAACTGAGTGATATTCTCTTACCTGAAGCTAAGTTACTAATAACAGATCTATTTTCCTCTGTTCTCTGTCAACTGGAACACCAGTTCTCCCTCCAGACACTTCCATGTGGTTTCCTCTGCTGAAAGGAAACAGGGAACTGCTTACTTGGATGACAGCTTTTTTAAGGGCATTTGCCAGCAAGACACTTGTTTGATCTATTGAGTCTCTATTTGGACTTGTCTGAAATAGGAAAAAAGCAAGCATACCTATTTTACCTTCTCTTACGGGGGCGGGGGAAGAACAGGAGACTAAAGATGTATTCAGTCCTGCTTTTCTATCAGAATTGCAAACCTAGGTGTTTGTACCCACACAGAAAGTGTGCCCCATCATTGCAAATCCCACTTATAATTCATTTAGATGTTGGGAAGCAAGTGGGATTTCACCTGCAGAACTAATGTTTCTGGTATGAGTTTGATCAGTTGTGCAGAGCACTGGAACTGCAGAAAGCTTGTGCTGTGCAGGAAGCTGGTGCTTACTCTGCTGTGCAGCACAATGAGAACTCTCCTGGCTTTGGTATGTCAGGAGTGATACCGAGTCACTGAACTAGAGAGCCTTGTGGGACAAGGCCACCTTGCCCCAAAATAAACTAGTGTTTCTGCACTAACCCTGTTTCAATGTTACATGATTTGTATGTTTTCTTAATTAGTCCATGTAAATATAATCTGAGATGTTTTACAGTATTCATTCTGCAGCCTAGTTCTCATTCTTGGATGACAGCTGGCTTCTTTTGAGCTCAGAGATGTAATGTGCTGCTGTTCTCCTTTCTACTGCTGGAATTAAAAAGGGCTGTTAAAGCACTTTGCTACCTCAACATTTTAAATGGTAAAAATAGTTGTTTAAATGTTTATTACAGACCTACAGAAAGCAAGCTTAATATAGGGGTGGGGGGGAGGGAGGGAGAATCACTTAGTTTCAAATTCAGGCTCTGCTTTTGAGGTCAAGGCTTTGTGCATGTATCTCTAAGTGTAAACCCTATCCCTCCTTCTTTGGTTTCTCCTTTATTGGAATAACTTCTATGCTTCTGGAAAAAAAATATTACTGAAAAGCAACTGAGTGGGAGCTTGTGATCACTTTGAAGCCAATTTCAAAACTTTGTTTTAAAAGTTTCTGCGGTGTGGAATTCCATCCATTTTGCTAGGGAAAAGTAGGCTTGCTTCAATTTCACCTAAACGGGAAGTTAGCAGATCCTGGAGGACTGTTTGTAACTGCAGTACTTCAGTAAGCTTTCCAGAGGAGTACAAGATAAATAGTTACAGCAGTTACTCTTGTAGAACAGTGAGTACCCTGTAATGCCTTCACAATAATTTGAACAGAGTTGTCTCTTCCTATTTTGTTTACCCTTAACTCCCACAGGAAAAAAAAAAAGCCCAGAAAAACAACCAAACCCCCAAACAAATTTAAAAAGCCCTAAACAAAACCAGAAAGAGAAACAGAGGTCTTGTCCCTCCTGATAAACCTAGTGTGCTTCTCCTGAATCACCTGTGAAGAGGGGCTGCCAGAAGGTTGCAGTGAACTCTGCAGTTCATAGGGTATCAGTGCCACTCAGATTTGAAGGGACCTGGGGAGCCTGTCTAGTCCAGTCTCTGGCTCAAAGCAGGGTCAGGCTGTGACCTCTGAGTAGCCTACTAACATCCTAATCCCAAGGAACTTCAGAAAGAGCTAGAGACTGCACAGCCTGTCTGGAACACCTACCCCACTTCTTGGCCATCTTCACAGCCAAAAAGGTCTTGCTTGGGTTGTGTCAGGACTTTCCCTACTTTAAGTGAAGACTGCTACCTCTTGACCTCCTGCTATGTAGGAGGTCTGCAAAGAATTTTATTCAGTTGTTTAAAAACAATCAAACGCCTTCGAGCCTTATTCAGACATTTTACTTTGCAGGCATTGGGTGTCCTTCCTACTCCATGGCCATCTGGGCTTTTTTTCAGTCTAACCAGACAGTCCTCTCATCCTAGCAGGGTATTTGCTCTTGTTTCCTGACCCTCATGGTGGCCTGATACTGCAGCAATGGTGGTTGCTAGAGATGGGCTTTTTCCTTGAGTAAGACTATTGGGGGGATAAGATGGCAGGAACTTCCAATTCCTTTTATAAAAAGACAGTAATTTCTCTTGTTCCTGTAAGAATGGAGATGTAGGATTCCAGGTCTCCCTCCAGTGTTGGGTTTATTTTAATTTATGTTACCTTGTTTGTTGAATCAAGCCCACTTCAGTTTGAAGTCCCTGGCTCAGAGGGATTTTCACTGTCCCTGAAGAGCCTTTGTGGCTCTGGTCTGAGGGACACTTTTGAGACCATCAAGGCACATCCAGAGCCTGACCTAGAGCTGTGACTGGAAATAATGGAATGCAATTCAGATGGGAACTGTCATATCTCTACTGTGTCAGTAGAGTTGAAAGGACATAACCAAACAGGGAAAAGCAGCAACAAAAGACAAACCTAAGTTTTCATCTTCAGTGCTTCTGAGACCCTTGAGGCTCTTCCTGGCAAAGGTGAGTCACTCGGTAGT
The DNA here is from genome assembly GCF_051311805.1 of Agelaius phoeniceus. Lineage (NCBI taxonomy): Eukaryota > Metazoa > Chordata > Aves > Passeriformes > Icteridae > Agelaius > Agelaius phoeniceus. The sequence continues at coordinate 61,022,830 of NC_135267.1, forward strand.
TTTGTGTTTGAGGGAACAAAAATCTATGCCCTGGAAGTAAGTCCTCCTGTTTGGCAGAGCCTGCTCCTGCTGGGATTTCTCAGCTAAGGAAAGTGTTTTTGCTTCAGGGAGAGGCAGGTGCTCTGCCGGACTGGCATGGTGCTGGGGGCATGGGGAAGTGCACCCTATCCGAAACTTGACCTGACAAGATGCCCTGGGTAGTCAAACAGAAATGCCTTAACGCCCGGTGGTGGGTTTGGAGACTTTTTGGTGTGGAATTGTTGAGTTGTAATATTCATGCAGTAAGTGCACAGAGGCTTGTCACTGATTTGCATTACGATTACCTGGGTTTTCGCCTTTCCTTTTGATAAATAGTACTGATTGCCTGTGGGCTTATCAAATTATGAATTTTTTTGCCCTCCTACGCCTCGCTGATTCTTTTTCCCGCTGCCTTTTTTCAAGCCGGCATGCCGTTCCCAGTTTGGCCGGCGGGCCTTGCTGCAGAGAGAGGGAGGCTGAGCGGCCCGGGCGTGAGGAGGCGAACGGTTCGGGGGTCCGGAAACAGTGAAAAGGGTTTCTCAGGAACTCTTGGATTTGCCCCCCGGTGACGAAACGCACCGGCATTTAACACCTCGTTCCCGTAACCCTTTCCTTGCCGCCCGCTCAGGGAGGCGGAGGAGAGGGAGGAGAGCGGGCGGGGCGGACGCGGCGCCATCCCAGCAGCGCCCGTGCGGTGCGGCGCTGCGGGCGCTGCCCGGCAGGGGGCGCTGTAGCCGCCTGCGCCGCTCCGGCGCTGCACTGCGAGGAGCCCCCGCGTGTCCGCCATATTGGCGCCCGCGCCGCAGCCGCCGCGCGTTGTTCCTCCATCTCCTGCCGGCGCGGCCGCCCGGAGCCGAGCGCGGGAGGGAGGGAAGGAGAGAGGGAAGGGAACGCCGGCGCCGCCGGGCGGGAAGCGGGGCGAGGAGGAGACGGAAACGAGCGGGGCCCGCGTCCCCCCGCGCCCGCCCCCTGCGCCACCCGCCATGGAGAGGAGGCCGGGCGGCCCCTGAGCGAGGAGCGCACGCACGCACGGACCGAGACTTGCCCCCGCCCGGCCCGGCCCGGCCCGGCCCGGCCCGGCCGCCATCAGCGGAGAGAAGCCGCCCGGCTCCCGCCTCCGCCGCGACATGGAGGCTGTGAAAGCCTTTAACAGCGAGGTGTGTAACCCCCTGCCGGCGGCCTCCCCTCCTCGGGGCCAGGGAGCGGGCGGGGCTCCGGGGCCTGGCGCCTTCCCTGCCCCCTCTTCGCAGTGGGGAAGCTGCGGGGTCTGGTGGAGCTCCGGGGGGCCCAGGGGTGCGGGAGCGCTCCCGCAGGCCGGCCCGGGGCTCCCCCCCGCGTCGGGCGGGAAAGGGCCGTTGTCGCCGTCCCTGGGAAGCGGGAGGGTGGAGAAGGTAATGGAGACATCCCCCTCCCCCCAGCTTCTTCCGCCGTGAAGCTGGGGGCGGCTGAAGGGGAAGAATAGATCTGGCGGCGGGCTGGAGGAAGAGGAGGACGCGTGAGGAGACCGAGGAAGAGGAGGAGAAGGAGGTCTCTTCCCTGCGCCTGGCCTGCGCTGGGGCGGGTGATGCCCGGCCAACTTCACCCAGCGGCCGAGGAGGCTGCGCTGGGCGGCGGGGGGGGTCCAGGCTCGCCGGGCACGGGGACTGTGCCCTTCCACGCCTTCCCTCGTCTCTCCTGCCACCCTCTTCCTCCTCGCATGTGTGTCCGAACCTCGCCAGCGCGCACTTTTAACACCTCGTGCAGCTAAGCTTTAAATCTGGGAAAAGGAATACAAAGGCATTGGAGGTTCGTCTCCGTGTTTAAGAGTCGTATATTCGCAGTGGTCAGGATGGAAGCAGACATTCCCTACATGCTGCACAGAGCTCAGATCCTGCGCTGAAGCACTGTGCAGAGAGCAGGCTGTGGAACCCAAGAACACATACATACATACAGACATACATACATATATACATACATATAGGCTGAGGTGTTCATATTGCACCTGGCTTCTCCTTTGTGCTGAGAGCCAGTGTTTATTTTATTGCAATATGGTTGTTGTGGCAACTCTGCTTTGTTTCTGTCATTATGAAAGTATCATTTGTATTTTGAAGTTAATGTACGAGCAAGAAAAACAAATACGTATTTTTCTTGCCAAGTCCTACGTTTTACAAAGTAGTTTTTAGCTTATGTAGACCTTAGATAGTATCATCATTCGTTACAATGTATACTTCTAGAGACTGCTCACATACTGAAGCTCCCAGTCGCTCTCTCGCTAGTCCCAGCAGGGATGTAGTACAGTTTTAACAGTTTTAAGTAATGCTGTTTAATTTGACCTGTGGTGGAACAATGTGGCAACCATGTTGTTGTTTCTACAAGCACAGTAAGATAGATTTCTAAAATGAGCAGGTACTCTCCAGTAACACTTGTACAGCTCTAACGTAGATGCGCAGTTCTAGATGTTGCACTTTATGCAATTTGAATTCTTAAGTAGAATAATAAGCACATTGTGGCCACTAGAAGAAAATAAACACTATAAAATTTTATTCCTATGTTTTTACTTGATTGGCACATGTGCTATATTGTTATGCAGGGAAAAGGAAGAATCTGGTCACAAAACCAGAAGAACATAAGTTGTTCAGAACATTTTCCTGCTATACACCTATCAGTAGGAGCAGAAGTCTTCCTCTTCATGTTGAAAAACAGCTTCTGACTGACCTGCTGAGCACTTGGGTATAAGTACTGTAAAAATAAGTCTGAGACTTAAGGTGGCAGCTGTGCTGAAGAGGAGAGCTTTAGATTATGCCTTAGATTTTCTAAATGCTTAAAAATGGTAGACGGTAGGTTGTTGGAAAAGAAAATGCAGATCTGACAGTGTCATTTTAACCAACTTATCTGCTATGGTATAAATAGACAGTATGTCTGATTTGACCTCTGTATTTGAATGCTGGGCTGCAATGATGGGAAGGTTTTGAAGACGCCATGACTAAACAAACCCTGATCCTGGAAGTAAATGGTACCAGACTTGCTACAGTTAAAGAATCCCATGTGTCATTGCTAGCCACTCTTAACACCTCTGTACCCAGTGCAGAACTGAACTTTAATTTAACATTCTGTCATTTTCTCTGGTTGAATTTGCCCATACACACTTTGCAATTTAGAACTGCGAAATGATCACTAAATATTTGAATTAGCTAAAGTGTATGAGTCTATTTATTGCTGTTCTTAAATAGTTTTGATTAATTTACAAAATATTGGTCGTAAATATTACTTGTAAAATCCTGTTCTTTGTTTATATTGTGTTTTAAGGTCGTGTTAAACTCCAGAACTGATGTCTGAGTCCTGTTTTAGAGTTTTTTGGCTTAAAATAGATGTAAATTAAATTTAGCAGCAGATGGGACAGAATAAATTGTATAAAAACTTTTACCATACTTTTTCTAATGCAGTTTGCATTCAGTTAATGATTTTACAACAGTTTATGTAACTTACTGGTGAAAACCAGATGACACTTTAGAAGGAGCATTTTAATACATTTAAACACTCAAGTTTGCAGGTTGATTTTTTTTTTGTTTGGTTTTTTTAAAGGAAGGAGTTGTGTTTGGATTCTGCAGTGAAGCTAAAATAAAGGCAGCTATCCATCTAGGGAGTACAGCTAACTCCAGAATTGTATGTGAGCTGAGGAATATCTTGTACTGTGACTATCCTATATGGCGGTCAGGATTGAAGTGATTAAAATGGGCTTGTCATTAATTTGATTAGAAAGAAGAATTTCAAGTTTATTTGAACAGTAACTACTGGAAATAATGGTGGCTATTGCGGAAAGCTGTTCAATGTCTGGTAGTGCTGTCTGTGCTGTACCTAGTTGTACATATAAAATTAGCCCTAACATTTCAAGTCTTGGGAAAGGTAAATTTAAAGCTGAGAAATAGTCAAGCTCCTAAATAAAACATGCTCAGTATTGTTTTCATGTAATGGTTGACATTTTACTGTTTGATTAAAACTACTTGGCAACTGGAAATTGGAATAATATATGACTGACTTAGTGTAGTGTTGAGGTAACTGGCAATGTTTTGTTCCACAGAGTTTATCATTTGCTACAGTTGGCACCACGAAGGCTTACCACTGCAGAGCCATTTTCCTCCAGGCCTCAGTTTAGGCCTGGGGATTTTTCAGAAAAGCACAAAATCATATTCAAGAACAGGTCCTGACAGAAGAAAATGAGTCAAGTACTTAAAATTCTCTATATGTTCTATAAAATGTATTTTGTTAAAGAGGAATTGAAATAGGCTAGAGGAAAGCATGTGTATCATCACAGTTAAAGTGCTTAGATGACAGTGATTTAATTGCAGATGTATATCATTAAAATTCAGTATTTATTACATTTGTTCAGTGTTAAAGTCCTGCTGTCATCATCAACTCTAGCTGGCCATTGTCACATTGCTTTCAGGTACTGGTCTTTGATTTTGAGTGCTATACTCCACAGAGTTTTCTTGCAATAATTGTCCTTTTTGCAGTGGCAAGCCAAATTATTTTTCACTTTGTAATATGAAGACTGTGGAAAAAGAAGAGCAATGGATGTTTTAATTTTGAAACACATTTAATTATTTTGAAATTTATTTCTATGTTAACATGTAGAATAAATATAAATAGTTTTACAGTCAAATAGTCACAGGATTGGAATTTATTTTAGGGGGAATGGAGGTCACAAATTCATTTTTAAGTACAACACAAACCGAATACTTGAAGTTGTGCTTTGTTTAGCCATACTAACTGCATCTGTAAGAATTAAATAATAGGAATCTTGAAAAGACAGAGCAAATTCAACTTAGATATTTATATCTTTGAAAATTGCAATAGTAGTTCACTGATCTGGTTCAATTAAACGTAGCATTTCTAATAATTTAAAGTTTGTCAATATCTTTACTCACATGCAGGCACACATCTCATCATGCATGAGCTTCATCAAGTCTTGCTCTTCATGATGTTTACTGATGTTTTTGGTTTTGCATTCTCTTTTAAAAAAAGGCAAAAATAGCTCCTGCATAAGCTATGCATGCTTTGGTCAAATCATTGAATATTGTTTTCATTTTGAGTAGCTGAGACTGGTACTTGCATCCTTGATTTACAGCCATTTAGAAGGTTAGTAGTGGTAAAACCTACTCAGGAGAGTTAGATAGCATATCTAGATTTGGAATTTACATTGTTGAATCCAGTGCACAATAGTTGTTATCATCCAGTGCCACAAATTTCAGCTGTATTTTTATTTGTCAGGGAATGCAGTATATTATGGCCTTGGAGAGGCAATTGAGAAAAGGACAATTATGTATTTTTTAAAAGGGTAACATAGAATAAGGCAGAGTTGGTCCCTTGAAACTCAGGAACAAGAAAGTCATGTGTCTTCTGATTCCTTTCACAAATGCCTTGTTCACTTGTATGAAAAGCTCAGATTCTCTTGTCTGTACAGTTGGGTGCTGATACTTTCATACAAGGGAATTGAATAGAAAACTTAAGTGTCATCATGGAGACTTGGAATATCTGCCATCCTAAAGTGAGATGCACATAAAGTGCTGTAAGGTTAAGGTAGTGATTACGATTTGTTTAAAGAGTGGTGTGGGTTGCTGTGCCTTTTCTAGGGTGTCAGAGTCATAATTAAAACTTCTGCAGCATTGCTAGGTTGGTGTTGAGCCGTTATTGACAATTAAAATGGTTCTCTTTGCATAGTTCATCATAAAATACACTGAGCTTTTGGTGTGCATTATGCTTTTGAGAGTCAAGTAAGATGATGCATAAAGTGGCTATTGCTGCTCTTGGGTTCACTTGTCATTCTGAAATTGATCAGTGGTAGAGACGTGGCAGGCACTGATCATTTACTGGTAATGTTTTGTCTCTGTACTTCATTTGCGCTTCATTTTATGTTGTCTACCTTTATCATGACAATTCTTTGGAAGGTGTATTTTGAGAGTCAGTGAGGGACAGTTCAGTGGTCTACAATTTCAGAAATGTGACCCTTGGAAATGACCTACATTTTAAATACTGAACATTGGAGTATGGGTGCATAAAAGTACAGAAGGCTAAACTAAATATTCTATTTCAGACTACCTTATTTAAATGGCGTATTCTAAGTCAACGAGGCGGGTTTTTCATGAAAGAATGCCAGTTGATGCTAAAAAGTGCTAAATGGTATGCCTCATGGAGATGCTAAATAGAGATTGATGCTGAATAGCTGGGGAAAGTGGGGAAAAAAGGGATTCTCTATAAAATGAGCAGCCAGGGCTTTGATTAGTAAAAGTAGATACTAGCAGTTATATTGAGTAACAGTGAGAAGACACATAAGCTACTACCTGTCAAGATATTTTTCTTGGATTCTGCTGCATGTTTCATGTTGGCTGAAGCACCTGAAACATCTACAGGGTTTTTTTCCTAGCTGCTGTGACAATGGCACAACCTCTATCTGTTTTGTCTGTCACTATATTTTAGAGTACTACCTTCTTTCATATCCTCTGCTGTTTGAAGGACTCTGCAGCTGTGATAAGTTTAAAACTTTCTTCTTTTTTGTTTATCTGCTGCCTCATTTATAGTCAGATACTTGTAAATTTTATTGTAACAAATTGGGATGTGAACTTCTGGTTTACTTTTGTCTTTTGTCAGAAGAAAAAGTGATACGTGCATGCAGACATTCATACATCTGAAAAGTGGTTTCTGTGTTTCACTCTTAACCTCTGGGGTGGATGTGAAAAATGTCTTCCATTTTAGTTGGCTGTATAATCCTGTAGTGTTTCTCAAAAAAAAAAAAGCATGGATATTTGCACAAATTCCCTTAAGATGCAACAAAATATGTTGCAAACTAACAAGAATTTGTTAGTTTCCTGTTTACTGGTCAGGAGCATTAGGAGCAGTGTCAGTGAAATGTAAGTATTTTACTCTATTGTTTCAAAGAATTGAACTTTGCTGGCTCTCAATGATTTTTTTAAGAGTGTAGGGAAAGAAAGTCCTTTTCTCTTTAAGATACAGTAAATATTAAATTGATGTTCACCTGGTTGAATGTCTCCGTGGTGCTGAATAAATAATTACAGTTTTAATATCACACTTTCAAAGACTGATCCAACCTTTGATTTTCATTGGCCACAGAACCTTGACTTCTGGCCTTGTAAAGACATGCTCATGCAAGTGTGTGTTAAAGGCCCGAAATGTTAGGGTTTGGTTTTATTTTGGTGCATGTCTTGCTCAAAAACCTAATTTCTTTAGTGAAACAGTATAGGACAGACATTGATAGGTTTTCAGTCTTAGATACATAGACTTTTAATTTGTTCTTAAACCGTGATCTAGATCAGATCCTTGTAAGCCTCGAGCAGTTGTGTAGATCTCCAGATTCTGCAAACTCTTTGGAGTTGTAACTGGATAGTTACAAGTACTGATCCTACTTGCTACTCATTTAGAGAGCAGCGAGCCATTTTGCAGTTTAAAACAAATGCCCTTCTGAACTCTTATAGCTTCAGATCCTTTGATTGTCACCTGCTTACCAAGATTATACCTGGGGCTACAGTCTTTGACAGCGTACTTAAAATTATCTTAACAAGTCTTGTTTGAATATGCCACTATTTGAGCTGTGCCCCATCCTTGGAAGTGTTACAGGCTAAGTTGAATGGGACTTAAAGCAACTTGGGCTAGTGGAAAGTGTCCCTGCCCATAGCAGGGAGGTTGGAATTGGATGACCTTTAAATTCTCTTCCAACCCAAACCATTCTATGACCACCAGTGTGTTTTCCTATGGCAGTTGTAGCAGTGGAGTCTGGTAATCCAGATGGCTTTCTTACAGGAAAAAAGCCATGCAGAACAAAACTTTTTGGTAAGGCAGGTTAAAAAATACTTTAAGGTACTTAAGTTACTCCCATAAGAATGTTTTTTCACTTAGGAAGAGGTCTTCTATTTTCTTGTCTGTAAAATTAATTCATCATTTTACCTCTGGACAGCCACCAAAAAAATTCATCCTGAGTGGCTCCTTCAGCCTTGGTTATAGCCCACATTCATGGCCTCAACAGGCACTGGTGTAATTCCATTGTGAGGCCCAGGACAGAGGTGCATAACTGGCTGTTCATATGCGTAGCCAGAGTTCAGTGACCTTGGCTTTGAAAGTTCAAAAACAAGAACAACTTTTGAAAAAAGTTCCAAATACTATTAGTCCTTGTTCCTGTTTAAAACTTTTTGTAAGTTGTGCGTGTATTTCTATTCTTCCATTTTTTCAATTCTTTGGGGCTACCTTCTGCAGCATTTCTCAGGAGCACTGCCACAGCAGTGGTTGGGTAGGTAATTTTATTAACCTTATTCAGGAGCTGCTTCATCACTTTAGGGTACATGTTCTTTGAGGCAAAAACACAATGTCCAGTTACTGCTGTACTAGTACTTATTTTACCTGTTCTTGCCATATGTACTGATCAAAAGGAGACATTTTTATAAGTAGAATTTAAAATGTTCACATTTGGAGGAAGTAAGAAGAAATGAGTGCATTGTCACTGTGACCCTCTCTCTATCAGATTTACCCCTACTAGAAATGCATATTTCTTGTAATAGCCTGCTGTTTCTGCTGTTTTGGGAAGTGAGCTGGCATTTGTACAAAGGTGATTACTATGGATATACAACAACTTATTTTACTTCCACTTCTTTTTGCCAGAGTTTGCCTACATAACTTAGCTGGTTTTACTGGGTACAGTCTTTGATTGTATGAGGTTGTTATTTTCTCCTGTCCCTGGTTATATGAGTGGGTGGCTGATGCTTTGACATTCAGAAATATAATGCATGTGTTTAGTTTACTAAACTACATGTGTGGAAAATGAGGCTTGGCACCTTTGTTAATGTGTCTGCTGTTGATAGTTTTGAGGGTTGGCAGAGAGTGTTCTGGTTCCCATTTAAAATGAAGGCACAAAAGAAGATGTGCCCCAAAGAAGGGTGGCAGAGCTAAGATCCAGGAGCAAGGAATGGTGGTTTGGGTGGATGGTGGCTGAACAGTAAAAGAGTGAAGGGTAGCAACAGCTGAGAGGTTGAAGCCACCTATTTTGTAGCCTTGAGCTTCTTTATTATAAGATACTGTTTATAACATTAGTTTTGAAAGATTGAAGTAAGTAGTGCTTTATAAAAAATTACAAAACAGCTGAACAAGGTGCACTGCCTTTATGCAAGGAGGTGAATAGCTGTCTTATGTATTTGAATTGAAATTTATTATTGAAATAGCATGCATTTTTGGGAAAGGTAATTTAGAAAATCCATCATCTTGAGTGGTTCAGTCTAGAGCTCATTGTTTCCAAATAATTAGTTTAGAGTTGAGTGGTAAAGGTTTCCATACTTTTTTTTTTGTTCTCCATCTTCAGTATTTATTAGTTACTTTCAAAAACCTAAGTAGAATTAATTATGTGCATTTTTTGCTTTCCACCCCTATTATTCTATAGTTTGTTTTTTCTGTAAAGTGCAAAATACTGTAAATTGCTCTCACTATAAAACTCTTGGTTTAAAAATGTTGGCCTTGTAGCAGGACTTTATGGGGCTCTCAGTGCATAATTTAGAAATCAGTATGATAGATAAAAATACAATTCCAACATTTTCTAGTGATGTGATTGCAGTTTTCAATAGAGAAATAATCATACTTATAAATGTTTTTGGCTTTTTCATAGGGTAAGAGCTTAGAATATATTAACCAGATTGTTGGAAATCAGTGGAAAGACCTGATCAAATCAAATCAAATCAGAGTCTTTCAGAATACCAAATCTCCCATATGTATTAAAAAACAAAGCTGGTTCATATGAAAATGAATAGCTTCAGATAACATGTTGATCTTCATGACTTGTTACCAGATGTGTAGTAGTAACCACTTGCTTCTTAATTTTCACAAGAGTGAAGTGGAGCACTTAAGCACTTAACAGCAAATGAAGACCATTTATATGACAAGTATATTGGTTGGAGAAATCCAATCCAGTACAAACTGGATTACATTTTAAAAAAAATTTTGAATCATTAACTTTCATTGTGAATGCAGGGGTTTTAAACTACATCCAAGGAGATATTTTGAAATGAACACAAGACAGTTTTTGTCATGAGTTCTAAAAACAGTTGGCAGAGAAAATGTGTGAGTCTGATTTTCAAAATGTTCAAGATCTGTTCCTATATTTCATATCTCAGAATTGTAGAGGTATGATTGTAGTTAGGTTTCTCTGAGGCTTTTAACTCTGCGTTATGCCATACTTTACCAAACTAGTGCATTGGAACAAGGACAGAGGGTACTTCTCCAGTGTGAGCAGCCCCCAGGTTCGCATCTGGAAATCTGTGAAGACTGACATTGTGACAGAAGCTGATCCATTTTCCTCTTGATCTAGAATTAGCTATATAATAATGATAAAATGTTAGTGATGGAAATTAGCCATATGGCAGGAAAGATGAGAAAATTGCTTGAAGTGAAATGCTTCTGTTATTTTCCTTGTTTCCTTGTGTGATACTCTTACCTGGATTTTTTGCCAATACTTCCTTTCTGTGATTGGGAGTTCAGGCATTGGTGAAGTGCTCACTCTCACCTACCTGTTTCATTTGGTCCATTTTGGTCTTTCTAAGCTTTTTGTTCCCATGCTGCAAACACCCCAAGTTACTCTGAAGAGAAAAAGGGGAATTGTATTTGATGACTTAAAAATGGCTAAATGCTCCACTTGCATGTTCTAGAGACTATCTGAAGTAAGCATCTGTTTTGCAGTTGTGTGGAGTTCAGGAAAGTGGAGCCAAATCCAGGTAGTTTCTTTACATTCCGGTTTTATGTTCATATTTGTACAAAGTAGACTGTACTAAGAGTACTTGAAGCTTTCTTTGAAATAATGGTTTAAAGAAAATTGTAAATGGGCTGGTGGGTCAGATATGTAAAAGCTAAAATGGAATTTTGTTATTCCATCTCAAATTGTTTGGGTTCAGTAAACTTCAAAGTCATAATTGTGTTTCCTTAAGACAAAAGAAGTAGGAGAAGCACTACACGAGTGCAGTGGTGGTAACACCTGACTTCATGTGCTGGTATCTGATGGGCTGAGGGACTGCTGTATTACCTTTGCATCCTACTTCACTTATTTGTCTGTGTAGTAGTTGGCATGAATATTTAAATGCCCTCTTTAAACATAAAGTGATGTATAATGCAGCTGATGTGTAGGGAGAGGCTGAGTTTTTGCTGTGAGTGTTATTGGTTGCTTTAAAAATTTTTTTAAGGAACATGCACTTAGATATCAAGAAAATGCAGTACTATTTTTATGTTTCCTAATTAAAACCATGTGTCATGCACTTTGTTTATGAAAACAGTTGTATTAAGGGAGCTGCTGTTGTCCTGGAACCCACTTGTTCTGTACTTTTTTAATGTTGAATTTTGGCAACTCATCTTGGTTGATAACTGAAACAATAGAATTTTTTTTTTTCTTCCAAACTTAAATACTGTATGCTGAAAGGAGTATCTGCCATTGTGATCATCCTGCATGCACACCTATGGTATATATTTTAACATTTATATTCAGCACTGAGGGTAACAAAGTGCTGACAGGTTTTAAATCACAGTTCTCACAGGTAGGTCCTACTCAGCATCGAGTTAAAATCCTACTCACTGAGAGATCAGGGCATGCACTTTGAGTAACTTTTCCAAAAAATTTAATTTCAGGAAAGTGTATAAAATGTAACCTAATAGAAATTTGTTGATAAGTGTCTTTTTTTTAAGCAATAAACGACAATACTCTTTTCTTGTTCTCTACCATGTGTTGATATTAATATTTAGTAAGGAATTCAGTGACTATTTCTGTATTTCCAATTGGATTTGATTTATTTTAATGGTATTGAAATATGAAATAAATTAACCTGATTTATTGAGATAGGATGTATTTGGCTTGACTTCTAAGTATTTATTTTGGGTTTTCTGCATTGAAATTGCAGATACTTGTTAATATATATGATGTCTGGTTAGTGTCATGTCATTACTTGATGTCGTTTTAATGTTGTATCCTGGTAGCAGGCAGAGAAAAGTTTAAAAATATTTCTGTAGAGGGATTTGTAACTGATATCCCTCACACTGGTCATTATCTCATACTTAAGAGATGGGCTGAGTCCTGGTGTATCAGCATCAAAATGTTTATTCCCTTAGCTGCTGTATCAGTGTTACAGAGATTTGTCTCTGTGAATATCTGTTCCTTTGTATCTCATGAGACTAGAGTTATTCACATCTTTCAAGCCTTTTAAAATTATATGGCAAAATTATATGAAAAATTATTTCCTAGCTGCTCTTCTTGTCTTTATAGGATGTGGCAGAGGTATAAAAAAAGGGAAATATTATTTATGTAGCTTTTTAAATTTTAATAAAGTTAGTACTGCTTTCTCTTTTTTATTCAAAATTTTGGTACAGGAACAGCTGTCTGGCTCTTTTGCCTATTGAATAAGAGCACTGAAAGATGTTGGAATTAAGTGCTGGGCTTTGTAGAAGTGCAGTGTGTCATTGCTTCCACAGATGTGTGTAGTAACTTGCTGTGTAAGCAACTGCCCATCCTCGGGGGATGTAAGCTCATGTGCATGATGTCTGGTCTTCACTTGAGAAGCTTTAAGCTGTAGCTTAGCAGCCTGTAGTACTGCCTTGTAAACTACAGCTGTGTGCAGTGGAGTTTGCTTTTTATGGGTATTTACAGTAGATTTCACTTTAAGTACTTCTTTAATTATGATTGTAATGATAAAAATATTGTTTGCGATAGTGAATGATGAAAATTTGAAATATACTGATAAATTCCCTGACTTTCAGTAGAGCTTCTCTTGAAGACTACTTTTCTTAACAGAATTAAAGAGAAAAGTATAGAGCAGAAATTCACTGCTTTATTTATAGCATCAACCTGATCTTCTGCATTTTCCCCTAATCCCAACATGTACTTTATATAGCTCATTAGATCTTAGAGCAAGCCCGTATTTTTTTCCCAAAATTTGGAAAGAGGACTTGGTTTATTTAAAATAATATTGGGGAAAATGAGTATTAACAATGCTGTTGACCTTTATGTACACTGGAATATTGCCTTGGATGTAGTGTCTTAGCTCTCTCCGTCATTACTTTTTGCTGTACAAATAATTGTACTGTTTTATCAGATAGAGGAAAATACAGAATTGTGAATATAATTAACTGGCTTTAATTGCTGGCCCGGTTCTGATACATAGATGTGCATTTCTGTAGGAAAGAGATAGTCTTAGAAACCACTTTTAGCACTATTACTTTGATAATATTAAGAATTCTAATGCTATCTGTGTAATAAGCTGTTATGTGCTTTACATGGACATTTGGCTGTCATCTGATTCTTACTTTGCAAGAACATGACCCTAGGAATTGCTTTCATTGAGACAGATTAGGATTTGTAGCATGTATATCTTTGTCTACTCACTTTGTCCCTGAGGTGCCATTCAGACTGAGGTCTTCCCTGTAAGGTTTTCCTGTGATTTATATTCAGCATTTAATTAAACATGCATATTTCTATCAAAGATTTATTGATTGTCCCCCACCTAATTATGAAAATGCCAGCGTGTGTAGGACATGGTTGGATGGAACCATCATACAGGAAACCAGTGAAATAACTTCTCCCCACAAATACACTGTAAATTTTATCTGGTGTTTTCTTTAGCTTAAATGGGTTGAGAAGAATAATGTTCATTTGTATTTTGTAGTTTCCTGTATTGTTGGCAGTGTGTTTGGAGCTGAGTGTGTTCAGTCATCTGGAATGCTTGAGGCAGGCAGAATAGTCTTGTCCACAGGTTCCTAGTATAAAGTGATAGATCATTAAATGTTCATTGACATTGAAATCAAATGTATGCTACTGTCAAGTGTGCTGTCTTGAAAAAAACACTGGCATTTTTTACAGCAACTCAAAAGTATTCTCTTAACTTTGGCTATGCTTTTTCTCCCAGAGGAAAATAAAATTAATCCCAGAAGATCATACAGGAATCATGCATTAATGCTCTTTCTAACTTAATTATTTAACACTTGTTTTTTCAAAACCTGAGCTAACAGTTTGAAAATGGTTTACCTTGCCAGTCAGACTCCTTGTGACTTGTCACTGATTGTGTAACTCTTGCCTCATCCCCTCTTGTTCCCCCCCTCCCCATTCTGTAGAATTTTAGTCTTTGTTCCTTCCTTGGCCTTGCGTGATGATGCCATCTGCCATCTACATTTAGACAGGAAATGTTTCATTTTAATTTTCTGAGTAATGTGCTATAGTTCAAGAACGGACAGTACAAAACAAAGCTTTGTATAAATTTTAATGTATATTTGCAGTTTTGTTGTTGTTTTTTTTTTTTTAATCAGGGGTTAACCTTTCAGTTTATTTTAAGTCACTCCACCTTGACTGAAGCAGCAATCTCCCATATGTTGTGTTTGTGTTGTGGTGACTGCTTAGGAGAGTCTTCGTGTCAGAGTGACTCGTGGGTGAATACATAGGTCACTGGAGCAGTGCTCTTTTCTGGGCAAATATCAGAAGAGTGTTTCTTCTCTCTAGATGCTAGGAGAGGTGGGAGATAAATTTTGGGTTGATTGAGATCAGCATATTCTCCTTTCTGCTGTAAAATCAATTACTAAATGAATAGGAAAAATAAATTGGTAGTGTGCTTTTTAAATTAGGTTTTATTATTTGTGTATATCATCAACAGGTGATAAATGTTCAGTGTTTGGAGAGAAATTCTCAATGCATATTTTAAAAAGAGACTCCACACACTGTGATGCTTTCCACAGCAATGCCTCAGATTTCAACAGTAAATGTCTGTACTTACTGGGTTTTCATATAAGAAATGGTGCAAATACTTTCACTCTGCAAATCTATAACATGAAACTTAGGAAGATAACTAGAAAAAAACTGTTTTAGTTGGTATTCAAATATCTTTTAGTAGTAATCAGACATTTAAAGATACTGATCAGTTTTTGCCTTTGAGAAGTGTTTCATATGGGTTGATGTATATCCAGAAAAGCAGTAAGTGGCTAATAAATGGAAGATTTTTTTTCATAATCATATGGTAATTCAGCTCTAAAGTGTTATTTTTTAAGTTTACATATGGGTTTCTGTCTGCTCCCTTTCTTTGTTCTTCCAGCTTGTAAATGTGAACTAGTCTGTTTCAAAATGTCTGAAACTTATGGTTTTACCTGGCACTTGAAGATTACAATGTTTCACTTTCGACCCTCTGAAATGAATTGTATTTCTACTGTGAAAAAAATGCAGCTGCTTGATGTGATAAGGCTCGAACTTCATTTGAATAAGACCTTTTAAATAGAGAGCTACATTTTATACTATCATACAGATAGCTGACTGTAATTTATACAGTTATTTAAAAGAGTGTGTGGGTTTCATTATGGTATCAGGGCACAGACTTATAGCAAGCTCATGGTGACAGTTTGGGTTCTGAGTCAATTCCCTCTGAGGAATGCCAGAGCTGCCCTTACAGGCTAAGGACAACCACACTGGGCAGCTTGGAACCACATCCACCAACTGTGCTCTTGCTTACTCCCTGCTAATCTCATGTGGTGTGCTCCTTGGGGGAGGAAGATCCTTCCCAGTTGATCTTCAGTGCTGAGGTTGTATTGACATATGCCTCTCCTTAGTGATCCTGTTCACCAGCTGAAGAACCTTTGTTCTTCACTTGAAAACTTCTCCACAGTTTTAGTTATCCCTGATGATTTCATGCCAGCTTTGGAGATTGTACAGTTGAGAGTGCCCTGTAGGTTATCACTGTTGCCTAAATAATGTAGATCCAAATGCCCATTTGCTGCATTTCCTACTGAGATTTTTCTGGTTTACTCTTGAGTTGATATCTTCAATGCCATCTCTCATGGATCAGCAGATCTCTTTGCTGAGTGGCAATAGCTAGCTTCAAAGCCAGTGTCCACTACTTCCAGTGTACTTACTACTTGGTAGTGTCACCAATGTTCCTCTCCAACTTTTGACAGCCTGACTTTGTCCTAACCAGAATATAGGTGACAGCAGGCACAAGTGGGTTCTATTGGGACTTGCCTTTACTGTGCATCAATTGACTGTTCATTCAGATTGTTTGCTGGCTGTATTTAAGGAGTAATTGTTCGGGTTATTTGTCATGCAAGGGCCTGTTTAGGATAGCTTAGTTTCTTGGGAGCCTTTTGTGAGAGATCTTCGGTAAATGTGTTTTGGTGGTCCAGTTGGTTTTATATCAGTGATTTCTCACTGTGCTCCTGGAATCTTTTAGAGAAGAGCAATATACTGAGATGTTGCCTTTCCTTACAACAGCTGCATGGTATTATCTGTGTCCCCACTAATACATTTATTTGAAGTAATTTATGCAATTTTTTGGTACAAACATTTAACCTAACTGATCCATTGTTTCCTAATTCTCCCCTTGAACCCCTGTCAGAAATTTGTGTTGCTTTTCCTGTCTTTCAGAGCTATAAGTTTGAGGCTGTTTTAAATGAGAATTCATAATCATAGCTACCAAGTCTTGCATTCTGGAGTTCTGTTCTAATACTTTGTTATTTTTCACATTATGAGCTTGTTATTTACCTTATTGTAAACACACTTCAGGAGGATTCTGGTGTGGGATCAGTTTTTCCTTAGTGTGTACATTAAAAAAATAAAAGGGGCGTGGGGGTGTGTGTGTGTGTGTCTTTTTCTGTAGGACTTTATCTCCTATGACTCCTCCTGTAAGTGCTGATTGTCCAGGACAAGCACTTTAGTAGATTTGCAATTCCTTCCCTCTTCTGAAAAGCACTGATTTTCATGCTTTCTCCTGTTTGTTTCTCAAACTTGATTGCACTATCTTTTGCACATACATTGCCAGCCAGAGTTTATGGTCACTTCCACTCCTCCCCATCCCTTTGAATATTACTACTGATTTTCTCAAGTGTATAATTTTATTTCAGAGAATTTCCTTGGCTTTACTATTTAATCTTGTTGCTTTTTTTTTTCTTCTGGTTTATTTAAAGACTTCTTTTATGTGAGGGCAAGCAATTACCTTCTGCAAATGAGCATGAGTGTCTTAGAAAACTAAGACACTGGTCTTAGAGAGCAAACTGGTTTAGTTAAACATCTGTAGGAAAGGGCACACAGGAAAAATTAAGCTAGGATATAACCACAAATTTTTAAAATAATGCATGTGTCTTTTAACTCCTTATTCTTCAAATTTGAAATGTCTTAAAAGAATCATCTATGCTGGATGAAAAACCAAAGTTTTCATTCACTAGAGAGGCAACAACTAAGTCTTGCTTCTCTAGTCAGCCTAGAAGTAAGAGAAAATGGATTTGGTGGATAGAGTGTTTGATGGATAAGGAGCTGGCTGGATATCAGCATCCAGAGATTGTAGTTAATGGCTACAGTATCCAAATGGAGACCACTATGAAGTGATGTCCTGCAGGTGTCTGCACTGGGATTGATATTATTTAATATCTTTTTTGATTACCTAGACAGTGGGATTGAATGCAACCTGGGCAGTAAGGTGCAATTGATAGATTTTTCAGAATGCAGTGTTTTATAGTAAATTAAAAGCTTCTTGAAGACAATTAAGGAAAAATAGTTTTTGAAGAAATTTTATTTCTTTTCTTGGTTTTTTGCATGTACTAAATTTGGGATCTGTGTGTTTTTTAAATGGCTGTTAAAATCTGTAACAGATGTAACCATTGTCCAAAAAGTCTCTCTCTACAGAAGTACTGTTTTACTCTTTTTATTGATTCCTTTCCACCACCACCTTTCCCCCTTGAATTATCAAGTCCTTAATGCTAAATTTGCCGGTTTGCTACCTGGAATAAAGTATTGGGATGTTGGCAGCAACCCAGGTTGTCCTGTTGGCTTTTGGCATATTCCTGATAAGTGGTGCTAAGATACCTGACTGCACACAGCCAATGGTCTCAGAGTGAGTTGTGTGCAACTCTTGCTTGTTTCCAGGCCCTGTGTGGTGGCTTCCTTGATACTTTGAACTGTCCCATTAGGGCCCAGATTATTTTAGAGTTGATGGCCTGGTCAGGTGTGGTGCCTGTGAGCATCTGTGTGAGTCAGTCGTCTTCCCTCCTTAAAGCTGTGTGTCTTGTAGGTAAAGGAGCTCTGGTGCCAATCCCATCTGGGACTGTTTTTAGATTGACAAGGTTGGCTTCTTGAATCTAGGCTGATTTCACATTTGCTCACATACTTGTAAATTGCTTTTACTGATTAGTATTTCGGGCTTGAGAATGATAAGAAACACTATACAAACAAAAAGTTTCTGGTGGGTCTCCCACAGCACACTCCTGGAAAAGTTGGCAGCCCACAGCTTGGACAGGAGCACTCTTTGCTGGGTTAGGAAATGCATGGATGGCTGAGCCCAGAGAGTAGTGGTGAATGGTGTTGCATCCGGCAGCCAGTGCTGGTGGCCAGTCACCAGTGGTGTCCCTCAGGGGTCTGTGCTGGGGCCAGTTCTGTTCAGTATTTGCATTGATGACATGGATGAGAGAATTGAGTCTTTCATGATAAATTTGCAGATGGCACTAAGCTGGGAGTGTGTGTCGATCTGCTGGAAGTTAGGAGGGCTCTGCAGAGAGACTTGGAATGGTTGGATGGATGGGCAGAGTTTAACAGGATGAAGTTTAATAAGTCCAGGTGCCGAGTCCTGCATTTTGGCCACAATAACCCCCTGCAACGTTACAGGCTGGGGACGGTGTGGCTGGACAGTGCCCAGGCGGAAAAGGACCTGGGGGTGCTGGTCCACAGCCAGCTGGACATGAGCCAGCAGTGTGCCCTGGGGGCCAAGAAGGCCAATGGCTCCTGGCCTGTAACAGGAATAGTGTGGCCAGCAGGAGCAGGGAGGTCATCCCTGTTCTTGGCACTGGTGAGGCCACACCGTGAGTGCTGTGTCCAGTTCTGGGCCCCTCAGTTTAGGAAGGGCATTGAGACACTTCTTGAACATTTCCAGAGGAGGGCAGCGAGGCTTGTTCTACAAGCCCTATGAGGAACATCTGAGGGAGCTGGGGATGTTTAACCTGGAGAAAAGGAGACTCGGGATGGCCTTATCGCTCTCTACAACTCCCTGAAAGGTGGTGGTAGTCAGCTGAGGGTTAGTCTCTTTCACCAGGCAGCAGCTGACAGAATCAGAGGACATAGTCTTAAGCTGCACCAAGGGTTGGATATTAGGAAAAAATTTTGTATAGAAAGAGCGATAAAGTACTGGAGTTGTCTGCCTAGGGAGGTGGTAGCATCACCATCACTGGATGTGTTTGAAAAAAGGCTGGATATGGTACTTGGTGCCATGGTTTAGTTGAGGTGTTAGGGCATGGGTTGGACTCGATGATCTTGAAGGTCTCTTCCAACCTTGTGATTCTGTGAAAACAGAAGAAACTGATTAGTGACTCGGGTTTTTCCCTCTCTTCTCTCTTTTCCTTGTGGTGGTGAAGAGCATTCATATACCTACATTTTAGAAATGTATTGCTTTCTGTCATGTGAGCAGCATGTAAATAATTCAGAATATTTTGCAACAGCAATTAGCGTTAGCATTAGTGGGAAGTAGTAACACTTGTTTTAAAAGTGGATGTCTAGCTGTGAAGTGGTTATAATTTCACAGTTTTAATGGAGATCCTTTCAAGCTGAGAAGACAGACATTTCTGCTTGGACAAGCCTTTGTTTTTTCACTTTGTGTTTTGACAGCTACAGGAGGTTTTGGTTAAAACTGGTTTTGACGGGAAAGGATAGAAAAAAAGTATCTCATGTTTACAAGGAGAACAAATCCTTGTCTCTTGGAAACTCAAGTATGATGAAAGAATATCTACTTATTACCTTCAGCAATAAATTATTATAAGCAACTTGGGGAGCATGACCTAAATTTAAGATTGTCTAATCCTTTCCACTGTGTGATTCTGGTCAGTCGTACAGTTTGCTTTATTAAATATAAACAGTTCTGAACTATGTTTTCTGAGCTAGCAGTTTGCCACAAATTTAGAAAATATTAGGAAGTTAAAGACATTGTAAATATCTGTATGGATATTAATCTGGTTCATTATATTGTGTTTCTCAGGCTGTATAGGAGAGGAGAGGGGTTCTGGCTTTGTTTCTGTTTCAATTAGTGTTTTATGGAAGAAGTGCAATTGTTCCTGTTTTCTAGGAAGGAAAAAAAATTTGGTTATGGATGATCATTCCTATTATCAGGACTCCATTTTTGAACTAACATGTTTCTAAACATGTGTTGTAAACAAAAATAAAATATAAGTTAAGAATGTCCTTAAATCAGATTTGGCACTTTGTGTCTGGTCTTTTTATGTCTGAAAGTAGCAAATATCAGCCAGTCCCTTCTCTTAAAACACCTAGACCTGAAGGAGAAAATAACAGCATTTTGTTCAAAATCATATATTGTGGATAATCAGAGGTTTTCACAACAAGTAAATAGCTTTGGGGAGGAGTTACTTCTAATTACAACCCATCAGTCATAGCTGTGAATTTAGTTAAAGTTTCACTGTGCAGCAAATTTCTGATGAATACCTGTCATGCTGGATTGTTTCTGCTGGGAGATGTATGTACCAGTCAAATGAACAGAGTTAATACTGCATCCAGGGAGAACATTGTTGCAAAACTACGCTACCTGTGTGCTCTGGTTTTTTTGCTGGTTAGATATTAATGAAGTTAAGATGCTCTGCTTGAAATTGAGAATACAGCTGGATTTTTGCTTAAACATTTGTAATACTTTCAATATATTACTTTCCTGGGTTAATGCAGTGAATGAATGAAGTCTATTCTTTTTACAGTCTGTTTTAAGTGTCAAATTGCTACATGCTCATGCTCACTGGGCTTGATTTTGTTGTTGTTCATTTGTTTAATGGAAAATGAAAAGACCAGATTCAGCAGGCATATGATGATGAATAAACTAAGTTAAGGTTTTGTTATGCTTCCATAAAGGTATTCAAGTATATCAGTGTCTTTGCCCTGGAAAACTTATTAAGAGCTCCTGTATTTGCATGTTTTAAGTATTTATTTTATTTTGTAACTTCACCTGAAACGCCTCCAGTATTTAGTGCTGGTAAAGCTAGGTGTATATATAGGCACCATTGCAAAGAAGAACCTGCTCTCCTTTAAGCATTTTGAATATGTTACAGTATATGTTATTGAGCTGCTTTTTTTTTTTTTCTTAAATAGGAATGTCTTTTCATGCCTAATGCATAAAATCCACTGAAAATTAGAAATTATATTTTCTTGTGGAAAAATAATGTATTCTGCTTACAATTCTGCAGATTATATTTCTAATAGTGTTTTTTTTTTTTCTGGCAGTTGTACTCGCTAAATGATTATAAGCCACCCATTTCTAAAGCTAAAATGACGCAGATCACCAAGGCAGCAATCAAGGCTATAAAGGTATGAAACCAGTTATCTTCTTTTGACCTCTTTTACATTTCTCATGTATGTCAAAATGATTTTGTGAAATAGTCTAAAGAATTTGCTTCAGAACTTTCCACCTCCCTTGTGCTTACAATTTCCAAGTTATGTTCATATGTGATATCTGGGAATACAGCAGAAGGCTAAAAGTGGTGTGTGACTTTCATTTGCTGGTTGTCATATGTGAGAAAGAATTATACCAATTTGTCTCCATCTGAATTCCATCAGATCTGAAAGACAGGGCTTTTTCCTTAGTTTACAAAGGAAGCACTCACATGCCTGTTAACAGATGAATAAATAGAAAATTACAATTCACCCTTCTCCCCTCTCTCCCTCCCTCCCCAAAATTTATGCATGCCTTTGGATCAATACAACTGTTCATTTTTCTGAATTCTTAGCATACCTTTTAATGGATACTGTTCATAGATTTCAGTTTTCTTGTTGCTTGGATACAAATTGTCTTTAAGTTTAAGTCTTAGTACACTCATTAAAGATTATTCCTGCCACAAAGTAAAAATAATTGCTAAACAACAGCACAGCAGAAAAAGTCACTGAAAAACGGTGAAGGAAGTATGCCACTAGTGTTAAGCATTAAAACAAACAGAAACTCAGTGAGGGCTGGAGAGGTAGAAAAGAGGACAGACCAAACTTACGCTTTTCTTATCTGCATTCCTTTGCTGACAATGCAGATATATTTTCAGATAATGAAATCCATACTAGTGTTTTGTGTAATTGGGAAAGAGTAATTTGATGACCGAAGAGTGAAATTCAATGGCTTTCTTAAGTATGTCTGTAAGTTAAAGCCTGTGTGTTGCTATATGCTGAAAACTTGTATTGAACTTAAGTAGTAAATCATAATAGATGGTTCTATTGATTAAACAATTAAATTATACCCAAATGTTTTATTATGTACTCAACTTGGAAATCCTACTTCCACTCTTACCATTTCAATGATAACATTTAATTGTGCAAGTGGTTATTTCAATTATTGACATGATTTAGAGCCATTGTGATTATATGTGAGATTTAAAAAAACAACTCCATGAAAGACAGGCCAACTTTAAAGAAAAAGTATGCAGTCGATGCTATAAATTAATGAAATGCAGAGAAGTTGTATGTTTAGTAACATTAGGTGAACATCTTCAGTCACGTACAGTAAAATAACCATGTGTTTTGGTAGAACAGTTAGATTATTCTCCTTGTTCTCAATAAATAAGCATGCTATTCAAAAAATCCAGTGTAAAAAAATCTTAAAGAAAAAGAAGAAACACTCTTTTATAGGCTATTAAGTGTTTTAAGGAAGATTGCGTGTTCAGCTGTAGATATTGGATTGCTATTTAATAATCCAAAGTTTCTGCTTCTAGTTTTGCTATCAATATAGCAACATACTTGAACAAATATGTGCATCTTCATATTTTCTCTATTGAAATACTATTGTATTTTTCAGTTCTACAAGCATGTTGTACAGAGTGTTGAGAAGTTCATTCAAAAGGTAAGTCAGTCAAGTGGGGGTTTAGGTTCACATATGATTAATATTTTTAGCATATATTAGTTTATCTCCATTTTTAGTGGCATTCAGTTTCTGCTAATAATTGGCAGCAGATCATAACCCATGATGCAGAATGACAAATACTTTGTTCTCATTTTGTTCTTTGATCTGAATTACTGTGGGCACTGTTTTAGGAATGCTTCTGTGTGTATTTATTTAATGTTAAAAGAGACTGTCAGTGAACAGCTAACAGCAAAACAATTGACAGTTGTTTGGCTAGTGACAGTTGCTTTTGCTTTTCTGCCAGGTTTTCCCATTGATTTTAAAGCTGAAGGGAAGATGACCTTCAGCCTCATCTTTTTTGTAGCAGGAGATGTAGCATTTCTATTGGTGGTTCTTACAAGTAAATTAAAACAAAAAAAATTATATGGCTAGATTAGAATTACTTTTTGGGAAGATGGTAGTATTAATTTAAAGATTCTTTGTGGCAAAGAAATTTATAGCACTTTCTTTTCTTGCAACAGTTAATTATTCTTGGGTAAAACTGCATTTTACTTCCAGTTGGAAATGCATGGATTCAAATTTGTGAGTCTTCCTTGCTTATCTGTGTTGTATCTGATTGTTCAGTTGGTCATTTTGGTACTGAATTTCTTCTCTCTTTGGAAATAGCAGTAAATTATTATCAAATTGAAATTTAGTTTTGACAAACAAGTTAGAGAAGTTAGGCTGTTAATGTTGCAATGTTGGATGCAATTTTCCTTCTGTTACTCTTTTTACAAAGCAGTCTGAATTGTTCTGTATTAGTAACCCTTCTTCCTCATTAACTTTTATTCCTTGTTGCCCAGTGTACTCTGTGTTGCCTTTTGACAGCAGCTGGGCAGTGTAAACAGGTTTCAGCTTCAGCCTGGTGGTTTTATCTGTCTCAGAACTATTTATCAATTAAATATTAGGTACTGGTACATCAGTCCTATGTGAAAAAAGTGTCATATATGTGTTTCAAAGCAGTAGTAAAGATTGGTAGTATACTTTATCAACATTGCTAGTTTTTTGTCAAGTAGTTGTCTTCTGGGTCCTTGACTCTGACTTCTTCCATCTCTGAGACAGGGATCACTGTCCTCTGATCCCTGTTCAATGCTGCAGGTAAACACAGGAGGAGAAGAACAGGAATACATCTTATTCATCTCTGACCAGTAACACTTTGCAGTTCCATGTCCTGAAATTAGCTCAGAATTGTCTGAGTTCCAACAGTGCTTTTTAGTTACAGTGGATGTGATAGGCAGTTCAGTATTCATAGGCACAAGAGAAGTTGTACACTCTGCATGAATGAATGGCGATTTGTCAGGATTGGGACTGGTTGTTCATAACCCTTCCACAAGCCACTTTGAGTTATCTTTGCATGCCTTCAGTGTCCAGTACTGCTCGATGAGGAAGTTCTGCGCTGGTCATTGCTGGTTACAGAAGGCAGATGTATGTTTTCATTGATAACCTTGTTAATGATCACCCCGATTAGATGATTCCCCTTGGTGGTCTTGCTGAGGGGTTTTTAATTATTTCATGAACAATTTAGTGAAATGTGCAACTTATTAATAACTTTAAATAAGAACTTTTTGCTTTACTAGAATGAGAGATAAGCAGATGAAAGCTAGGTATTTGATATTAAAGGACTTAAATTGTATGTTTGGAGAGATTAATTGGATGTTTTCTGCAAGCAGTCACTTCAAGTTAAAGCTCAAGATGACTAAATCTTCCATTAAAATCTGCTGTAGACTTGACCAGAATGATGTCAATGCCATCTCAGATAGTTAGCTCTTCATCCTTCACAGCTCCAGTATTTTCTTTTGTAATTTCATGATGTTACTGAAACTTCAGATAAAATAGATGCTCGTGACATTCTTAATTTTGTGCCACTTAACTCACTGGTCTATTGTTGTTTTGGTGAACTGCTTTATTCTTTGGCAAAAGATCACTTCAGGTGTCAAATGATCACATTTTGTATATGTGAGGTTATTCCATTGGAGAGCCAGATTTAATTTGTTTGAGTAATCAAATTACATTATTGATTACTCACCCAGGAAATAAGTAAATATTTGTGTGTAAAGGCTGTTCCATCTGAGATTAGGGATATGCAGGTTCACTGCCCCAGTTTTAATTTTTATTTAATTTTTTACTTGTATTTTATTGCCTTTTCCATATAATCTATATTATTACATTATTGTCATACTTTGCTTTCTTTATGTGCCATGTTTTAAAATACTTCAGCTAATACATGTCCTGAGTTTTCTTTTTGAATTTCTGTGAGCTTTATTAATTTGAATATTGTGAAAAGTTATATACCTGTCTGCTCTGTATGCAGAATACTCTTGTTCAATAATTTAAATAAAATTTCAGAGGCTACAATACATTGAAGTGATTTTCTGAAGACAGTGTATTATGTCTAATTTAAGCTTAATGATGCACATATATTCCTAAAAGGATGTCACACACATTCTAAAAATAAAGAGTGCCTTACTTAAATACATTGAACCATGTTTAGAACCTAAAGAAAGGTGGCTTTCTAAAGGTTGCAACTGTTAGCAAATCAACACTTTTCAAAACAGAACATTTGTATCTAGGGCATAGTAAAATTAATATTCTGAAGTGTTTGTTTGGCATTTTATTAAGGATTATTAATTTAGTGTGTTGCATAATATATCTACAGGACCAGAGAGGAAAAGGGTGTCCTTTCCCATGTTTTCCATAATACCTTGTGTGATATACACCCAATATTTATTAAAGGAATCCATAACATAATATATTCTGATGATGACTTCATTATACTTTTGGACCATGTTTTGTTCTGTCTTAAAACTGGTTGCAGTAATGTGGTGCAATTACTTTGCAGTTAAAAGACAAAAATTTTACCATTAGTTGCTAAGAAAGTAAAATTACATAATTAATTAGTCCTTTAATTAGCAGACATGCCTTATAAATATATCATGCTGTTTGTAAATTATGCAAGTTTTCTGGAGTTGTAAAATAAATATTGTTATATTCTCAACCAAACAGATGTCCCCATAAATATGTTTTTCTGCTGCAGGGGAGGATATACCACACCCTAATTACAACAGTGTAAAATAAAGTAAACAAATTTTAACTTTAATGTTTACTTTGATCATAAAGATCATTATTTGGTCATGCTTTATGCAGTACTTTTAAAATAGAGTGTACATTTTAAAAGGATATGTGGTTTGTGTGCTAATTTTTTTAATAGATAGATTTTTAAAAGTTAATTCTTTAGCAGTAAGAAATTGATTTCATACCATTTACATATCTTCAGAATGCATATAGATGTGATAATTTAAACATTAGAGGTTGGATGTTACTTGAGAAAGCTTCATTTTCCAGGACAATTTATAAAATAAAGAACAATTCAGTATACTTGGACCCACTTAAAAATTAGAGAGGATTGTTTGTATTTACTCTGCCGTTAATGGTTTTGGTTATTTTTCACCTATGCTCTTTTTAAATTACTGTTCTTTATAGTGCAAACCAGAGTACAAGGTGCCTGGTCTGTATGTCATTGACTCCATTGTGAGACAGTCCCGGCATCAATTTGGACAAGAAAAGGATGTATTTGCACCAAGATTCAGCAATAACATCATCAGCACTTTCCAGAACTTGTACCGTTGTCCTGGTGATGACAAGGTAAACCACTTACAGATCTTTCTAGTTAAAACAGTATTTAGCATATCATCTATAAAGAATAAAGATTTTCATCTCACTTTCTACTTGCTGGAGGGGATCTACTTAAAAACTTGCCCTGTATATGTATTTCTTAATGTTGCTTGTCTTAGTGTAGGGATTGGAAAGATGCATCCAATGAGATTAATTAGAGTTTTGAAAAGGTTGTCTTTCCCTTAATTCTATGATTATCCAGCAGCTAAATAAGGTTTAACTTGTGTAGTTTGACTCACTAGTTCAGGTGTTCCCTTAGATCACAATAGTTGAGATAGCCACCAAATTCTGTTTCTAAAAGATTGGCTGGAAATAGCAGGCAGTTTAACTTCCTTCATATTTGTCCCTTAGTTGTAAAATAGGTAGTGTTTCTTATTATTGAATAACTGCAGAAAGGTGGAGGATTCTAAGGGTTTTGTCTTCACAGAAATTTGTGTAATAGAGTCATTAGGTAAGGTAGTAAGTGAGGCTGGATGCTACAGGAAGAGTTGTATTTAAAATAGTTACATGCATTCCTAGACCTGTATTTTTCAACCAGAGATATGAAAACCCAAGGCATCCATGGAAGGTGATTAAGGCACATTCAGCCATTGTTTTATCTTAGGAATCTTGCCTTTTTAGAGTAGTTACGACAACTGCAGGAAAATGTGTCAGGACCTGGAAATTTTGCTTGGTTGGATAAACTTGGCTAAGGATGTCTGTCTTCTCTTCTGCAACTGAGTTCTGAGGTGTTGCTGAACAGGTTATTTAAGTTAAATGACATGTTTCCAATCTGGTTTTGGGTTATATGTGTGATTAACTTGCGCTGCTTCAATTCTGCAGTGTTTTACTGTGGTTTTTTTTTATAAATAGGCACCATTTTTTAACTTATATTTTTTAGTGTGTTTTGTAAACTCATTTAGCTTGCTACTTTGGGAAATATACTAATACAGAAAGACCCTGATGTATTGAAGAAGGAGAGGTTAGAACATGAAGGATGGATGCAAGTATTTATTTTGTGTCTAGTTTAAAAAATACATAATAAATTTATTGGCTAAGAAATTGCACTATTTGCCTGTGATATTTCAATGCATGGCAATTAATATATTGCATTAGAAGTGTCTGATGTGAAGAAAGATGGTAAAACCTAGGCTATTTAGGGTCCACAAAAGTCCTGTCAGGTTCATTTCTAGGATATTTTTCACCTCAGCATAAAACTGTACTTTTCAGTCCTAAGGGCTGCTGCTGTGCTGCATATGGATTCAATATTATAGGAGGGTCTTTGTGCTATGAAAGTAGTTATCCTATACATTGCCTAGCAAAAAACTGAGCTGTCAGAGACCAAGATGTGTACCTGGTTTGTAATATTTTGATGTTTAATCTGATTGAAAGGCATGATGGAGAAACACAGCAGTTGTCTTTATACAAGCAAATGTAGAATTTGTTTTTAAATCAAACAGAAATGCAGTAAGATTTCATTTAAAGTAACAACAAAAACCCCACAGATTCCTTTGTCTGGCCCAGAGAAAGTGCAAGGTGTGGGTAGATATGGAGCCACAGAAACAGTTTTGTATTCCTGTTCTGGAGAGATGAGGGCAGTTAGAGCCACTGATGGACTTGACAAGGACTGCTTATAATACAGACTCTAAAGAAGAAGGGCTCAGATAGTGAAATGCTGAGTGGAAACCGTCAGAGATTTCTTTAAGAGAACTCTAAATTGCATCTTCCATGCAGTGAAAATTCAACACTTCTGTATTACAGTTAAGGATCCTCTTGTAGTTCTGGACAAACAGACTTCTTTTTCTTGGTTTTGAACACTGTGGCTAAGTGCTCTATGTTTTGATTTTATAGAACTCAAGTGATTAAACCACCTTTGTGACAGCAAACACCAGATTCTATGAAGAATTTCCTGCTCTTTGTAATGCAACTGATTTTTTTTTTCCCAAAACAGAGGAAAATATTTCCTTTTGGTGGAAGTTAAACTCATTGAAAAAAAGATTGGAAGCAGATCAAAATGATGATCTATTTGTGATGTAATAGAATGCCTCTGTTGTAATAAAAAAAATATAATAGAAATGTAAGCTGCACAATGAGTTACAACTAATGGAATTGTATGAGGTGTTAATTTGGGGTTTTTTTTCCTTCCCCATGATGTACCTTTTTTAATATTGCTATGTATTTTCAATAGGCAGGTTATTGTGTTCCAGTTTAAACCTTTAAATTCCTCACTTCGTCAAGAGAGCTTGCAAAATATGAAGCTGCTTTTCTAATAAAAATATTTAGCAGTCTTAAAAGTATATGCCCATTTTTCAGTGCACTTAAATGATTAGGGTTCACAGGCAGAACAGAATTGCATTTATAAATGTTAACTATAAAAAATCAGCAGACTAATAATTCATTATTTTAATTATTAGTAATGCTTTAAGATGCTTCCTTAAAATAATTTTCCTTCCATGTCATCTTCCAAAACTAAAGGCACATATTTGGTTGAGAGAACATTATCACCTGTGTGTAGTAGCTCTTTGCTGTTGCCTAGGATCAGTCTCAGGTTTGTAGTTAAGACATCTTTGGTGTGACCCGGTTTAGCTGTCCTTACTGTTTGCAAACCTAAAGGTTGTTTAGTCTAGACAGATTAAAGTTTCTAGCTAAGAATTCCATGATCAATAACAAGAAAAATAAGCATGACTCAGATCTTTTGCTAACTTTTCTTCATTTTAGAGTAAAATTGTTAGAGTGCTAAATTTATGGCAGAAGAATAATGTGTTCAAGAGTGAAATTATTCAGCCTCTCTTGGATATGGCAGCAGGAATTCCTCCTCCCGTTGTGACCCCTGTCTTGCCCAGCACTACGGCTGCTATGAGCAACAATACGCCAGGTAAACAAAACCAGATGGAAGTCATACTTTGAACCAAAACACTTCTGTCAGCTTTGGTATGTTGCCTGTTAACATGCATATCTCACTCAGATGAATGCTAGAAAGAAGTATATTACCAACACTATCAAGATCAGGGAAACAGGAAAACATTATTATAAAAGTGGG
Source organism: Agelaius phoeniceus (assembly GCF_051311805.1). NCBI lineage: Eukaryota > Metazoa > Chordata > Aves > Passeriformes > Icteridae > Agelaius > Agelaius phoeniceus. The sequence continues at coordinate 61,052,407 of NC_135267.1, forward strand.
CTTCATCGTTTTGTGCTCTGAGCATCTGCCTTACTTATGTAGGTAGATAGCAGGAAAATGGATTTTTAACTTTTCACTTCATCAAAATTTATTCTTTTGAAGTTGGAATTGTTGGAATCATAACTTTTAAATTCTGATACAAATTGACTTTCAAAGCAGTAATCTAGTTATATTTAGCATTCATTGGTATACCTCTACTTCTGAGCTATAAATAAAAAAGTATTTGTGGATATGGAGGATTCTTCTGGATTATGGCATGAAACTAATTATCAGAGTGCTGATTTAGTCTCAGTGTTTCTCTTGAGAAAAAACAATAAAACAAGCAATCCTCATGAATCCAGCTGATGCAGGTTGAAATTTTTAGTAGAATCTTTAAGACTCTTCCTGGGGATAAAGTGCAAGTCCAGTAAGATTTGGACTAGCTGACAAGTAGATTGCTAACAATTATCTTTTGGTATATGTAGTTTCCACTGAATATTTTGGAATACTGTGTGAAACTTATTTATTTTGTCTTCATCAGTGATTTGTTAGTAGTCCCACTAGTCCCAACTAACACTAATTCATTCTGCTACTTGAGGAATGTTGATGTGAGGCTGTATTATTTCTGTGTGCTCTCGTGTATGTCAGAAAAGTAGTTTCAATTGATGTGCTTTCTCAGTGTTTAATAACAGCAGGCTTTTGTCTTCTCTAACACTATTTTTCTTTTCTGTGTGAAATTTTAGCATACTGATTTTTCTGTTTTTTTAGGTACACCTGTGACTCCAGTTACCCCAGCCAATGTGGCACAGAGTTTGCCTGATCCTTGGGTATCTCAGATTGCTAACACAGACACCCTTGCCGCTGTTGCACAGATTTTACAGAGTCCTCAAGGCCAACAGGTAATTTTGTGGACAGTTACACTGTAGACACTGTAGACTGTCTAATACTTTGTGACTTTAAGGTACAGGTAAGGAATGCTTTCATGTGTATCTCTTATTTGTCTTTATATCCAATGTCCATATTAACTTTCCCATGAGGTTGTTCATGACAAGTAAGTTCAAGGTCAGTTAAAACTCCGTGTTGCCTTTTGTAGCCAGCCCTGTTTAAAGCCAGCACCTTTAAAGACGTAAAGAGTCTCAGAAGGTGATTTCAGATAAGATGGTCTGTAATACATGCTTGTCTATATAGATGACAAGTACAGATATATTGCAGATGACTAAATCAAGAGCAACAATAAGATTTCATGGATAAAGGTATGAATTAGAATGCCAGTTAAAGCATATGTCTCTGTTGGATGCCTGAAGAAGAGCTAAACATTGTACAGAATTACAGAATGGGAGCAAACTTCTTCAGGAAGTGTACTGTATATTGATTCCTTTTTTTATCTTTCCATCAGCTAAACATAGATTTTATTTTGCAGCATTCAAAAATAAGATTTTGGAAGTTACTATGTTCTTCAATCTTTAAATGCTCAACTCCAAAAATGTCTTGATTTCCAGCATCACAAGAACTTCTTGCCCTCATAACCTGTGGTTACATAAGTTAAGCACACACAATTGGCTTTCTGTAAAAATGTAGATCATTTTTTCAGGCTGTGCTAGAGCTATGGCACCTGCATAACTTTGGCATTGTGATTTTTATTTGGACTGAGGTTGTTTTACCTGCTGGCATACTAAACAAAAATCTCATGCATATGAATAAGAAGCAGTGGCCAGTGAAAGCTCTGGTGCTGGCAATAACAACTTTACTTAGTGAGAATGTTTTACAGTATTTAGCTAGCTAGAGTTGTCTGTAATTGTTCAGAAGTCAAGTGGAGGGAACATTTTTATCTGTTTACACTGGAAGAAATGAAGTCACTGAAAAGTAAAGCAAAATGAGTTTGTGGGATACTTTGAGAAATATGAAGGAAAGATAGTGGACTAGTTCTTAAAAAAGGAAAGGATATGAAATGAGAATGGTAAATACATGGAAAGTCAGTGAGGTAATTTTAAAGATTTTTGCTTAAAGAATATAAAAAAAGAAAAGTAAGAGAAAAAAATGAAGATGCGAAGGGAGTTAAAATTTTAAAGACAGCAGATCACAAAGAAATAACATTTGGATATTTAGCTCAAAATAGTTTAAGCAGAAGGGAAGAGACAGACTGGGTACACAATAAATATGTACTTGCAGATGTCTAGGATTGGTAGAGGAACTATGATATTTGCTTACATCCTGTCCATCTCTTTTCTTCTTGTTCTTCAAACCAGTCCTCTGCCACAGCCTCTCCCCAGCTCCAAAGACCTTGATTTAATCCTACAGTTGTGTTTTATCGGTGAGAATGTGTGTAGGTAAATTGAGAGTCTAGACATAAGAAGGGGCTGACTAAGAAAGATGTGACCAGCAAGAATGTGAAAACAGCAAGAATGGTGCCCACCCAGGATTTTTCCACTCTAGGGCCTCCATCTCTGCCTCTTCAGTTTGATTCCTTCCTACTGAGAGCAATGCACAGGCTGGACCAGCTGTATCAGACAAAAGGGGGTGAGGGGAGAACTCTTCAGCTTTGCCTATTGCAGTAATCAGGGAAAGCTCCTGCTGAGGTAGAACAACAATTGAAGCCTTTTCAGAGGCTCTGCTGTATAAGAAATCTGTATAACTGTTTTTAAAAGAATAGGGAAAATGGTTTCACATTATCAGAAAGTTACTCTAAAATTATCTTGAAAAAGGGTCACACATTTTTGCATTGTGGAAGAGAAATTCACTTTATGAAGTTTCTAGTGAGGCTAGTAAGAAGGGAGGGATTGAACCCTTTAAGAGTTTAGTGGGGAAACTTATAAGGGGTTGGGGGGAAACTTATAAGTGGTTGGAATATTGAAGGTAAGGGTAATCAGGGACTTATGTCAGCAAGTTTGAACTACCTGAATTTACTCAACCTTTTTTCTACAAATATCTAAAGATAAGACTCTAGAGATATATCTCGAGGAATGTCAAAGAACTGCTTCCTCTAATTCCACAGTGGTTTAGGAGAGCTTCTTTCAACAGGGCTAATATTTTTTCTTAAGGCAAATTGCACAGTTTTATGGGAGCATTCCTGTCCAACAGATAAATTGATCTCCCTATGAAAAAGCCTTTTATTTCCTCATTAGGACAGCTTCTCTAAAAGATTATATACAGATAGGAATTTGAAGTAAGGACATCAAGATAGACCAAGTGATTGGTTTGTACATTTGCTTTTGATGTTTTGTTAACATGGCAGGAGAATTGCATTCCATCAACCCACACCTGAGTTTCACCCTGAGATTTCACTTGTGACTTGTGCAGGGACACAGGTGCAAGCTCTCCCTATTGAACAGGTTGCATTGGCGTAAAGTGGAGCTTGCCACAGTGCAGTTCTTTTCTCCTTACAAATGCTGTTACAGGACACAGATTATCCTAATTTAGGTGGGCCCTTAGGAAGCTGGAATAGGCTAACAGATTTTTTTCAGGTCAAAAGGAATCAAACTGGAGAAGCAGAAGAGGGGGAACACTAGAAAGCAGGAAATCCTGAGTGGTGACTGACATCCTCATGAAACCTGTCAGAGCAAGTTAGGAAGAAGAAGCATCTGCCTATCTTATCAGCCCCAGAAAACAAATTAGCCAGTAAGTGGGAACAAAATTTGCTGTAAATAAATTAAAGACAAAACAATAGCCATAGGTTAGATGATACTTCATTCCTGGGAGTTTTTTTACTAAGTGGAAGGGGAAAAGTATTTTGTACTTTGCTTTTTTGCTTTAAAAAATCTTGTTCAATGTATTTGTTATCTTTTCTCTTTTAGCTTCAGCAGTTGATACAGACACTGCAGATACAGCAGCAGAAACCTCAGCCTTCACTACTTCAAGCTCTGGATGCCGGTCTCGTTGTCCAGTTACAGGCCCTCACAGCACAACTCACAGCTGCAGCTGCTGCTGCTAACACACTTAATCCACTGGAACAGAGTGTCTCTTTTAATAAGGTAGAAGTAAAATAATAGAAATTTGAAAAGGTGGTTTTTTTTTAAATTTAGAAATTCTTTTGGATTTTATTGTTTGACTTTGGACATTTTAAAAATACGTTAATATACTATAAAGTGTTTAGGGCTAAATAGCCCATTGTATAATATCTAGTGTTGGAAAAGACCCACAAAGGTTATTGAATATGGTAATGGATTTGATTTATGATTTAGCAAAGTTAAGCCATATATTTCTGCACCCTTTGTAATACAGCAATGAGAATTGTTTCTTACAAGGTAATAAATGGAAAATATGCAGGAATTAATATACACTGTTTGTAATTTTCTTGCATTATAAAGTATGTGCCAAGAAAACTTTAATTTTAGCCACAAAGTGATGTAAGTGAATAAATAAGCCTGTAGGTAAAGAAACTTTCATTGCAAATAACCCAAAACCAACCAACCAAAAAACCAAACACCAACAACCCACCTGCTCCCCAAAAAAAGGGCAAAAACCCCCAAACCAAACTACAAACAAAATCAGAACGCAGGAATTTAAGAATACTAATATTATTACATGCCAGGGAGCAACAACCATGCAGGCAATTGCAGACTAGTAGTATAATACCTGTAATAAAAAAAGGAAGAACTTCTGCTCAAAGAATTATAACTAACTAGCTAAAGAAAGAAATAAATAAGCATTGTTCTATTGTCTTTGGAAGAAATAGTTTGTGTGTACATAATGCCTGTAGGATTGTCCTGGAGTGAATAAATAGTAAGCACAAGGAAGTTGAAGAAGCAAAAAACCCTTTTTTATTCTTCACTCAGATAATCTCTTTTTATTGAAAGTAATGCAGCTGTAAAAATAAGTCAGGAAAAGAATGGCCTGCACTCTGCTATGCCACAGCTGTAACCATCAACTTGAGAAGGGCATAATCCCAGGGAATGAAGGCATCAGTTAATAGGGACTGCTGTATTATTTACATACAGAAAGTATTTTATAGTATGGCATTGTTCTGCAGATGTGAATTCCAGCATTTCCATGGATTGGTTTATTTGTAGGTGTGGGTGTCTTGAATTTTGGACAACTTAAATTGAAGCAAATTGAAGAAATTCACATCCTGATGAGATGTTTGTATACAGACATAAAAGAAAGGGCAGCTTTTATGAAAAACCCAAACATTTATTAGTATTGTGATCCAAAGGAAACTGTGAAGCACAGTGTTCATTCCATGACATCATGTTTGTGAATTGGATAACAAATAATAAATAGTGCAAGAAAATAATTTTGATGAATGCATAAGTATTCATCTTTTTTTAAAAAAAACCTATTTGGCAGTTCTTCCAATCCTTTGTTTTCAATCTCTTCAGTCTGTAGTATCTTGTGTTACTTAATCCTGCAAATAATCTTCATATGTGAAAAATTCTTTTGGCAACATCGAATGTGCGTGTTTTCTGATCTTGCTATAGAAGCAAATACTTGTATTACAGTAAAAAAAAATTGATGAACATTACATGTGGATTTACCCTACTCCTTTTCTTTTAATTTCCAAAGAGAATATCCTGATTCTTATGAAAAAATTAGTTTCATTTCTAATAAAAACCTTTTTTCATGTCTTTATTCCTTTCTGTTGCTTTTTCTGAACACGTTTTCTTCTTACATAATTAAAGTAACATATGTAGCATAAGGGAAGGTTCTGCACCTTTTATGTGCATGTGTGTGTAACATTAAACTTGGTATCCTAGTATTTAATTTGGTTTAATTTCTATTACTTCACTGTAGAGAGTATTCTTCTACAAACTATGTAAAAATCAAGATATTTTAGTTCAGATTTTTTGCTTCAGTATGTGCAATGTTACTTAAACCAAATGTAAACAAAAATCATGCTGCGCATTTACCTGTCTTGGCTGGAAGTTCTCTTGTTTTCTCTGGCCTTGGTTAATCTAAATGTTTGCTTTGTTTGTCATGAACTGGTAACTAGTTTCTATTTATTTATTTTCTCAGCAGTATAAACAGTACATATTCTGTTATTTTGTCTCCTACTTTGTCATGATAGAAGATACATGATGATTAATAGTATTTTAAGTTTGAGGTTGTTTTTCTGAAGTGCACAACTTTTTTCAGAGCAACAACATTTTATAAGTGCCTCACTGGAAAATATTCTAACAATACAAACAAAAAAGGCGATCACCTTGCTGTAAATGGATTACGTATACATGGTGAAAGTTGTTCTGGGTTTTAACATCCCATCTCACATAAGCTGGATGGTCTGTTTCTACTGTGTTTTCTCAGAGACATATTCAGTCCTGCTTTCTCATAAATTTTATATTGGGAAAAGTGGTTCTAAAAATTCTTCATTGATCAGTGATTGATCAATCGTCTAGTTAGCTTATGCTTCGTTCTTCTTACTGTACTCCAGTAAAGTAAATAGAGCATCCTGAGAAAGAAAATGGGGAACTGAATCATCTTGGCTTTGTGCTGAAGATGTTTTTGTCGTACTGTTTCAAAATTACTGCCATACATTCTCATCCTCTTGGTTTTTTTCTTCTGAGATTAAGGTTTGAGAGAAAGTTGTGCTGGTTGCATAGCATTAGCTCTGCTTTTCAGAAAACTTCCAAGGTGTGTAAAGAGGCATGGGCATGGCTTTAATAGCATGGTTCTTTCATTAAACAGTGAAAAAAGTCAATCTCACTGATAAATAATATCTGTTGTATTTCTTTATGCTTGTTCCTTAGTTTTTCTCTTCAAGAAAGTAAGGTGCTGTTAAAGTACTTCTGAACATTTTAAAATTAATAGACAAACTTTTTTACTTAAGCAGAACTCCAGTGTAGACATCTTCACAGATAACACAGGAAGTTTATCCAAGTTTTTCTCCTTGTCAGATACCTTTCTTTTTATCCATTAGAAGGATTATTCCTCTTACATGATAACTGCTTGCTTTGATTTTTTTTTGCAGAGTATTGAGAAGTTCTTTTCAAGGAGCAGTATATTTGAAGGAATTCAGGTTGTCTAAATGACACATGTGTGTGAAAATACAGTAATTCTTTGTGAAGTAATCAAGCTGTAGGTCTTCTCTTGATATGAGCAGAGCAGTTTGATGATTACCAAAGGATTGAATAGTTGGCCTCTTCGTAGTAATTTCTTCTAATTAAAGGTACCATTACAAAAAATTAATCTTTATTTAAGTTTTACTCCAAAATAGTTCTTAGTTACTGTGGAAAAGAACATGTGGTTGTACTTGTTGCAGCAGAGCTCAGGAAAACTGGGCCAAAATTTGATGCAGTCAAGAGTTTGGTAACAATAATAGTATGCCACTTAATTTTCTATTCAGGATATTTGCCAAACTTTTTTTTTTTTAAGTTGAGAAATGAGAGCATCTTCCTAATGAAGAGGAGATATGCATAAAGGGACATATAAGGAATGTTTAGTAATGCTTATTTTGTTTTCTCCTAGAAGCTGATGGACAGGTTTGACTTTGGGGAAGAATCTGAACAAAATGAAGAGCCTAAAAAGGAAACTCCCTCTTCCCAGTTGTAAGACCAAGCTATGTTTCTTATGGAAAAGGCTAAAATTTGCCTGATGCTAGTTGAAAATTAGGATTAAGTAAGGAAAATACTTATTTCAGAGCATAAGTACACTAAAACAGTAGGAAGAGAAAAGACAGTTTTCTGAATTAACATACACATTTTACTGTAAGTCTGTGTTCCAGAATACTTTTTTACTTTAGGATAAACTTAGTATGTTCTTTGTTTTTTATAGTTATATTTATACAGTTGATGGAATAGTGATGATATTAGAAGGTGGAACTAACTCCATTGTCCTCATTATTTTACATTTTAGTTAAACTTGAAATCCAGTTGTGAAGACCTATTTACTAACTGTTTAAACAAACAGAAAAACTGTAGGCTTTTTTTTTTTTAATTTAAGTTATTTCATTTTAGGCCATTAGTACCAGAATCTGTGAACAACTCACTTTTTCACCAACTAGCTGAACAGCTACAGCAGCAAAATTTAGAACATCTCAGACAACAGCTTCTGGAGCAGCAGCAGCCTCAAAAGGTAAGAACTCCATCTTGTGGCTATTGTAGTAATTTGTGTTCTCCTCTGATTAAAAAAAGCATATTCCAGGACAAAAAAAAATTGTGTTGTTACTGACAGTTTTCATATAATTAAAGTCTATTGCTAGCTGACCATGTAACAGAAACTTGCCGAGTAAGTGGGGTAAGTGGAAAAAAGTGCTTAAAGCAGAAAAAACACACAACCAAATGTGTGGGGAGTACAATTTTTTTCTCTTAGGAAAGAGTACTCATTAGGTGAGTTAGACATGACTCTGCTTTGGCTGTTCAGCTCTTTACGTGGGGAAAAAATGCTTTCCCGTCCTTGCAGAAGGAATAAGGTGAGCAATAAAGTGATTATGCTCCTGTCTCTGAGGGGAGGACAGATTAGAGACTGTGGGTAGCTTTAATTTCCCCGGGTTTTATGTCTTGACTAATAATTGATGAAATAATTCTGTTGAAGAATCTGAGCTAAAGTATAGTCAAGTATTTCCTGAAAAATTATTCATTAAGAGCTGGTGCTTGAGATGACCCAAGTTTCCTCTTAACTACATGAATTGTGTCCTCTCTACGCTGACATAACTTGACTTATTTCTGCTGAGATTAGTCCTCCGTACTTAAATGTTCTTTTTCCCTCCTGATCCCATTTAAAAAAAAACAAAAGAGCAAACCAAAACAGACAGAAGTATTTTGTCTTGATCCTGGCCAGGTATGAAGTGGACTTCCTGTGGAGTATTTGGATATAGTTTGACAGGAAAATAGAAATCTCAGATTGAAAGAAAAGACAAAGGATCACAAACTTAACAAACATCTGTTGGAGACTTTAGTTCAAGCTGTGGAAAGGCCAAGTCATAGAACCATTGAGTAGTCAGGGTGAGAAGGGACCTTAAGATCATCAAGTCCCACTGTCAACCAGCATGGCCACTGTAACCCCTGAACCACTAAACCACATCACCCAGCCCAGATCCAGGTACCTCTTAAACTCCACCAGGGATGGTGACCCTCCCACCTCCCTGAACAATCTATTCCACTGCCTGAGCCAAGGGGTTCAGCTTTCAATCAAGAATACCATTTAAGCTTTGAATTTCTGACTTTATTGATTTAATTTTTACTAAATACTGTTTCTTTACTGCTTTATTTTACTGATTTATTTTCATTTCTCATTTAAGTGTAGTAAATGGAAAAGAATATACAGTATAGCTACAGACTAAATGGTTTTGGGTCTTGGTGGATATCTGGCTATTTCTGTTTCTAAACACTAAAAACGCTGTAAAAGAATAAAGTGAGGAATGATCTGTTTGAGGAGCTTTTGATATGTCATATCAAAAAGTATCTGTCTAATTTGAAAATAAAAATATTGAATGCCTACCTTGTTGTAAAATCAGCAAAATAAAAGTTTACAATATATTTATGGGTAGAATGTTTACTTGACTCTCCCCTTACGCTTTAATTTTCTATTACAAGACCTGATGAATTTTCCCTTCAGATCCAGTCTTCTTGTCTAGTCAGTATGGAGAGAAAGGATTTTTTTTTCACTTTGATAACAGCTAAAAGATACAAACTGCTGCTGAAACTACTTTGTAGTAACTGCAGTATGTTATGGGTAATATTTTCTTGATTTCCATGTGTAAGTTTCATTGAGAAAGATGAACGGGAAAGAGAAGGAAAGATAAAGCACAAAACAAAATTATTAGGCATCTGATGAGTAGCAGAGGGAAAGGGAGGAGAGGACAGAAGATAAAAACAGAAGGAGCAACAAGAATTGTAGGCATTGATACCAAGAAACAGATGGTTGAAGAATAATTAAATATAAGGAAAATGAGACAAAACATTCTGTCAGAAGGCAAATAAATTAACTGAATTATTGTAGAATATTTTTTTACAAACTTGTTATAAGATGTTGAAAACATATAAAGATAAAACTGTTACTACTAGTCATTCTGCTAACTTCCTGTCATTCTCTGGGCAGATAGAACATGTAGGATTTGTTTAATTAAAAATTAAAATATAGTGAGGATCACTGAAATGTTTACCTGCAGTAATGGATTATAAATTTTAAATTGCTTATCAAAATTGTTCTCATATGATTTCTGAATATTTTAATTTCATTTGTTCTAGTTCTTGAATTATTTGTACCTTAGAGATATTTTTTCCAAACTTGTACTTTCAGGCAATGCACAGGCTGTTTTAGCTTTTTCTCTAGCAAATCATCAACACTTTGAGTATTCCACATTCATTAATTTTGGTGTTTTTTCAGAACTGCTTATTTTGTTAGATCTCTTGAAATTGCCATGTTGACACAAATGGCACAGCTTCCTCTCTTATTTTTTAGTAATTGCTTGTCTGAAATCATTCACTGTAAAAAAGTTCTATCTAGTGTAAAATGTTTAACTAGTTCAATTGGTATTGCAAATATTTTTATTATGTTAGTATCAACATTTATTAATGCATATGCATGGGGGACAAGTGGGTGTCTTTCAGGGTCACTGTACATATGGCTACGTTTGTCCTGTGAATTTCTGTTTTGAAGCAGTAAATATTGTACTCTGTGTGTACTGTAGTTTTGTTATTTAGCAAATAGATACTAATCTTTTGTAATCAGAAATATTAATTATTTCAAAGTTTTGTGTTGAAGGATGATAGCATAAAAAGGAATAGAATGGATTGATATCCAGTTCAGCTTTCATATTAATGAGAAATGGGAATATTATTTTCATGTAGTATTGCATTTGTAATTGCAAGGGGCTTTATGGTAAATTATTAACTGTTATTTAGGCAAGTCCTGAGGAGAATCAAGAAGGAAATTTTGGTTCAGAGCACTCTGCGTCACCATCACAAGGAAGTAGTCAACAGCAGTTTTTAGAAGTGGAAGCAAATGTAGATGATTCCATGGATATTCAACAACAGGTAAAATTTTTAAAAATTTTATTACAGAAATTGAAAAGAAAACATAAACTAATATGATTCCAAGTCATATGTATTGTGAGTAAATTTATTAAGTGTTACTGAACATCTTTTATGTCTGATCTCAGGACATGGATATAGATGAAGGTCAAGATATTGCTGAAGAAGAGATTTTTGAACAAGAAGAAAAGAAATCAGCTGTTCGTTCAAGATCAAGAACTCGTTCAAGATCTCGTTCAAGGTTTTGTAATTACCTTGCATTAAGTAAAGGAAGTTTTTCTGAAAAAAAGTTGCAATTCGTGATTGTCAGTCTTAATTCTGTATTTTCCAAAATTATCATAAGCAGCTTTTGGCAAAGAAAAGATATGTTCATTAAATAATTGTGTATTAGATGCAAACTTTTGGTATTACAGTTCATTTGCCATGTGTGTGATTTAACTGAAATTTTTAAGACCGATTCAGGTTACAGAAGTAGCTAATACTAGCCAGCTGGACAGGCTTTCAGTGCCAGAGAATTAGGTACTGTAGATACAGAACATTTTGAATGTGTTTTGTTTTAAGGTGTATATTCTGTTCCTCATCCAAACGGCATTAAATTTATTTCCTGAAGTAGTTTTAGTGAATATAATGGAAATATCTGTGTAGTGCCTAAAGTTTATAGTTAAAAGATGACTAAATCAGAGTATTTTTTTTTTAACTCAGCATACTAAAATTAAGTATTTTGTAGGTCACCAAGAAAACGAAGGTCTAGATCGCGGTCTGGTTCTCGTAAGCGGAAACACAGAAAACGTTCACGCTCAAGATCAAGAGAAAGGAAGAGAAAGTCATCTCGGTCGTACTCCAGTGAAAGAAGGGCTCGGGAAAGGGAAAAGGAACGTCAGAAAAAGGGATTGCCTCCTATACGCTCAAAAACACTAAGTGGTATGTAGTACCTGTGTAGTGCTTTAATAATGTAGGATTAAATGGAAAAAAGGCTTTGTTTTCCAGAACAAGATTTATCTTGACTATTTATATATGTATAAGTTTAATTTCTGATGTTTCTTGCAGCTTAGGTACATAATGTCACCTTAGACAAGAACAAGTGTGATACTCTTCTACTGATGTTTTTATTCACATTTGCACCACTGATTATGCTTCTAAACAGAGAGCAGCAAGGGCTGTCTCCAAGTTACAATCTTTTCTCTTTAATGCTGTCTTTAACTTGGCATTTGAATGTGTCCAGCAGTTGGTCTGAAAATTGTTAAAATGTTAAAGTGTGTGGTGCACACTTCAAACACTTTGATGGAAATCTTAGAGGCCTGGGTTTTAAAACATTTACATTGTTTTTTAAATAGATTTTCAGATGAATGTAGCACCAAAGCAGGTAGAATTTGCTAGTGTAAGACAGACCATAATGGTGGTATCTTAAGAAAGTATTCAAAAATCAAGTGGATTTCAGCCTCTGCATAGTGCTGCTGTGTACTGCTTTCATTTCCACAGAGCATTTACATACTAAAAAAAAGGAAGGTAGTAAGGAAAAAAATAACTTCCTCCACCCAGTTGCTTAAAGGGAATGTATTTTGAGAATTTAATTTTGTTCAGATAGGTTATAAACTGTTTCTGATATAGTTTTTCATTTATCTTGTGTATTCGAATGATATAGTTTATCTGACAAGAAAGCAGCTCACAACTCATTTTTGTAAAGGAAAGAATGTTCTGTTCTCTTCACATTAATATTTTATATCATCGCAAGGTGACTTTAAACTTGGGACTATATTGCACTTTAGATGCGCTTTTTTCCCTCTTCTTCTCTGGTTTTTCACATGAAAAGAGACAAATTGATTTTATGGTATAGATTTCTCCTAGAAGTCTACAAGGCAGGGAGCTATAATCAGAATGGCTGGGAGCTGAGAGACAGAGATGTTAAGTAACCTAACAAACAGCAGCAGCATTTGAGGTCCTGTGAAATTTAAAGGAGACGTTAAGTAGGCTAAGTGAAGTGTGGAAACTTTGGGGGGAGGTAAGTGATTAAATAAATAAGTAATTCACCTGACAAGTGTTCTACTTCTTGAAATTTGTTCAGTGACAGCCACTATTACTTGCTGAGATCCAAAGAATTGTTTCCTAGAGTTTAACACCATGAGGTACAAAAGGGATATCTACAAGCATGTGAGGAACAAGTTTTGTCCAAGAGAAATCTTACAGCTGGTCATTCTCAGCACTGTAGAGTACTAATGTCAGTTGAAAATGTCAGTTGACAGAATGCACAGCTCTGGTTTCCATTTTGGTGCACCAGGATTGGTACAGAAAGGAGATGTGATGTATCAAGATAATGATGAAGAATGAATGTTTCCTTGGTAAAGGATAGGGCAGACCAAGAAATCCAAGTTGCACATATAGATTGGGCAGTATTTAGAAGACAGAGGAATTGGAACCATGTACATATGGGAGAAGGAAGTCTTAGCTCATGCCAGTGAGTGTTTGTGTTTGGTGAGGAGGATGGGTGGGCATTTGGAAGGCAGGGATTCTGGGCTTGTGATGGAATTGAAAGAATCAGAAGTATCATGCATGTCTTCAGCCTGATCTGCCTCAGATAAATTTCTTTTCAGGTTTTTGCCCATAGTAAATTAATTGTTGCTATTTTCAGGTGAAAATGCAGTACATAATACTGCTGTATTAAGTTCCTGTAATACACTTTTAGCCAGCTAGAACTTAGTCTTACTTTGTTAAAATTGACATGAATCCTAAAGGCATGGGTTTTTTAATGGAAAGTAGAAGAGAAGTGTTTTGTTTTTTTCCAGAAGTAATTTATAATTCAGTTTGCCCTAGCTGCTAATCTACAGAATTTTACAGTTTTATTTCTATGAAAACAACTATTTTGTTTAAAAGAAAATGAAACAAGAAGAATAAATGCTTGTGGTGAATACGTTTGGTGTTGTTTAACCCTTTATCATTTTTGTTAATGTACTTAATCTCTATATAGCAAATAATAGATTTACCATTCTTGGGCTTTTAGCAGTGATTCCTGGGTAGTTTTAAAACCTTTTACGTTCATGCTATAGAGTAGTTAATAAGCTAATATTCAGTATTTTGACTGATGTGAATGTGTCTCTTGACAGTTTGCAGTACTACTCTTTGGGTAGGTCAAGTAGACAAGAAGGCTACACAGCAAGATTTAACAAACTTGTTTGAAGAATTTGGACAAATAGAGTCAATTAATGTAAGTAAGCATGTTGCTATGCTTTTTCAGAAATATTAGACTAGAAACTTAAGCATGCCTATGTCTCTGAATTCTTTACAGCTGCTTAAACTTGTATTTAGGAGACTTTTCTATCACAGTTAAAAATGGTGGCCATGATATTTGCCACCTGGTTTTGATCTACTCTGTTTTGAAGCACTAAAGACAGTACACTTCAAGGTAAAAAGGCTCTTCCTAAGCTCTAGCACTTTATGCAGTTTTTAAACCAGGGTTTAACCAAAAAGTTATGGTTGTTCTGGTTTAGTGATGTGTCATGGAGCAGGTATCATTTTCCTTGGCCTAAGGATACCTACAGATGTATATCCGCATTGTTCTTGGTTACTTTCCAAACAGAGGATTCCTTAAGTTGAATCCATCTTGATAAAACATTTAGAAGAAAAGAAATTGTACTGTAAACAAACATTTATTCTAAAATGTGACAATTAAAAAGATGCTTATAATTTGGACATACAATTCTCATTACTTAGAGTAATTTAGACTCAGGTGTTTAGAGTAGTACATCAGTTGCCTATAATTCAGCTTCAAAAGGAAGTATTTTTCTCCTAAAACAGCACATCTGCATGAGAGAAATCTGGGTTTTCCTCTTGCTTCAGCAGTTTTAAAATGCTTCTTGTGCAATTTCATTCATTTCAGATGAAATTTTTACTGGTTTTTTATCATGTTAATATATTCAAATATGTAATTTATAAGGAATACTTTTTTGTGACTTTACAGAATCTTCTAAAAAGTTTCACAAGTGAAAAAGCCAGCCCCATAGCCAGACATTGAAGCCTCATTTTGATTTGCAGGGGCTATCAATTAAGGAAAGTAATGTAACAACTAGACATGTCCCAGTGCCTGTTACATTTCAAAGGCAAACCATATTGTAGATAGTTCATCCTACGCATTCCACAAAGCTTAAGTAGCTAGAATAGCTAGAATAACAATGTATATCTTAATGCAGTTCTTAGAAAATATGTTTACAGTCTGTCATCTTACATGTTTGTTATGTTACTATGTGTATTTAAACAGTGTAAAAGCACACCAAGATTTTGACTAAAACAGATGTAAGCGATTGTCATATGTGACAATTTAGCTAGCATAAGCTGGCAAAGGTTACGTGGTATGTCATACATGCTATAAATAAATAAATAAATAAATAAAACATGCTATACATACATAAATACAGTAAAACGTTAGAAAAAAATCACATTCAGGAGTGAGGAGTCTGCCCTTTTAAAATGCAATATACTTTTAATCACTATTTTGCTTATCTGTGAGAGGTTATTGCTCAGCTCACAGAGAATCTGGAGCTTGAGGTAGCAACCTTTGCTTTTCTGATGTTGTCATGATGTAGTTCCCAGTCTGCTTCTTGTTCAAATTTTTCATGTCATTTATAACACTCATTCTTAAGCCTGCTGCTGCCTCTTGAAAATGTTGTAACTGAAGTAGCCTGCCAGTATCACTCTTAGGTTTCGCCATGCCCAAACTTGTTAATGTGGCCAATTAAGGTAACAGTTGCTTACAGTGTAAGCCTTTCTTTCTATAGTATTAGTATACAATTAGTGTTGTTACATAATCTGAAGTACTGATTTTCCTACTTTTTAAAACCACTGCTGTTTTTCCATAGATGATTCCCCCAAGAGGATGTGCTTATGTCTGTATGGTACATAGACAAGATGCATATCGTGCTCTTCAGAAACTTAGTTCTGGGTCATATAAAATTGGATCTAAAATTATTAAGGTAATGTGATTTTAATCTTAAGGATGCTGTCCATTTTAAACACAGTAAAATTCTACTATGATGGTTTGTCTTTTAGCAGCTGTTCACCCAAATGTACAATGTGGAGAAGAAGAATGAAGCAGTGAGGTGTAACCTGCTTTTTCTCTGTGTAAAATGCATCTTTAAACAGGCAATATGAAGGGTAGAAAAATTACTTGATCTTTAGGAAACACCTGGACCATAGTTTATGTACATACAACCTAAGTCCTCTACCTGACAATTTGGGTCACTTAATATTAAATTTTATACTAGTCTTAGAGATAAGTATTTTTTTAAATGTTATAGGGATTCCTTCTACCTGCTTGATACTTTAGAGTGAGTCCTTGAAATGCTGTATTTTTAATTTCCCCATATATATGTTAGGATTAATGTAGAACAAATTTAAGCTTTCTGATGTAATTCACCATACATGTACCTGTTGTAGAGGCCAAGTAAACTTCTTGCAGGTTCATTTAAGATCCAAACATTGTTAAAACTTTTAATTAGTAGACGCTGAGGATTTATGTGCAGTGACAGAAACTTGAAGGAAATAATCTGAAATATTCTGCTCCCAGGTTATATGATTTACCAGACTGTCTGATTGGGTTTTATTTTCAGATTGCTTGGGCTTTGAATAAAGGGGTGAAAACAGAATACAAGCAATTCTGGGATGTGGATCTGGGAGTTTCCTATATTCCGTGGGAGAAAGTGAAATTGGATGATTTGGAGGGCTTTGCTGAAGGTGGCATGATTGATCAGGAAACAGTAAATACAGGTACAAACATTAATAATTCTGATAGACAGTGTGTTTATTTTGGTAATTACAAATTCTCAGAAAAATTTTTTTTTAGGAAATATATAGTCTTTTTTCATTTGCTTAGATTTTTCTAGCTCTTTGTTTACAATATAAATGGCACTGAAATAATGAAATCTAGATTTTATTTTTAGATTAATCAACTAATTTTAGATTTAGTTGATTGTCATGACAATGAAGAACTGGTGACAGAAGATAATTAGTTTAGGCAAGTTAATAAAGGTTAGCATATTTTAAGAGGTTTGAATTTCTTGTGCACTGGTATGTGAAATATCAATTTGTGTAGAAATTGTTACCTGCTTGTGATTAGGAAAGTCTTGTATTCTGGTAAAGAATTAAGTTGAAATTAGAACTTGTCCTGACAGGCACAGGTTAGCAGAACCTTATGGTATTTTTTCCATAAAGTCAGAGAGACAGGAAAACAAGTCGTGTTAGCCCTTAATCTGAAACCCAAGTGAATAGTTTGTTAAGTTTATGAAAGATTTACTTGTATTGTAATTTCTTGAAACAGATTATACTGAAATAAACAGTAGATTAAGACTTTCACAATAGTGACAGTGATTCTTCGGGTCAAAATACAATCTTGCTTTGAGTGAAAATTGAGTATAAATGACAAAAATTAAAACAAGTAACATTACTGAAATACCTTCACTATGTTACACTTAAAGTACAAAATTCTTGGAGAAATGACAGATGGAAGAAATGGAGGTTGTGGTGAGGTTTGTTTAACATCAGGATTCTTTCTCATTGTACAGTTGCCAAGTGGTAACATACATATATTGGCTACAGGAGTTTTTAGAAAACAGGAGCATACTCTATATTGCAAATTGTTAACAGAATGATTGGTAAAAAAAGTTGGCAAGTTTTGAAAAATCAGTTTGTATACAGGCAAAATTAAACATCATTGCAGGTGGATAAAGATGTTTTTCTCTTTAAAATAAAGAGAAATAATAAATAATTGCACTTGTTCTTTTCAAAAATAAGTTTGAGGGCTATTTGTAATGAATCTATGTAGATACTAGATTCAAATTTATTGTTTAAGAAGGAAGACATCTAAACAAAAATAACACGTTAATTATTTTTTTATAATAAAATACATCATTTTTAAAGAGTGGGAAACAGCCAGAAGCTCAGAAGCTGCTAAAGAAAATACTCAAACGACGCAGAGTGCTACAGTGGATAAGAGTACCGTTATTACAACACAGACAGAAGCTTACACACAGCCAGTCACTATGCTGCAGGTTGGTATTGTCTGAGTTTGCAAAAGCCCCACAGAACTGGTGGGCAGACTTCTTATTCAATACAGGTAAACTTTAACACTGAGTTTAAGTGATAAAATATTTTTGATTTAAGTCCTGCATCCATTAGTGTTCAACTCTGAAATATTTTAGAATTGTTGCCATCCATAATGTTTAGTTTCATGCAGTTGCTTAATAAATTTTGTACTTATGTTATTAGTGTTTTATCTTTCTAAATGTGTATAGACATTTCCAGTTGTTAAACTGACATAAAATTATATGAATGGTAATATATTTGCATTTACTTGAATTGAATTTTGGGCTTTTTCCTCTCTGCAAAATCTGTCTTCAGTCTTCCTATCTGAGCCGTCTCCTAATGTACACTGTGATCAGTATATGTTTAAATATACATGTATATATTACATTTATACTGCTTCTAATTACATCTTTGTAAATATAATGCACTGAAACACAATGCATAGCTCAAACAGAAATTCAAGAAATAATAATTTTCATGATTTCATCAGGATTATTAGCCTTATAATTATGCACACTAAACTTAATTTTCCAGTACTGTTCTAAAATACCTAAGTTTTTCTAGACACTAGAATCACTGTTTTCAAAGTGCCCCCAAATTGCTACACTATTTATATTTTTCTTCCTTTTCTCTCTCTGCATTTCTGCATTCACCCCTCTGTGATACATTTTTATTCTTGAATAGACATAGTGTTAGACTGTATTTTTGGCTGTGTAAGAATGAAGTAAAGATAAAATAGGATTCTTCCAGTGTCCTTGTTTGTTCATAGTGTACCATTTCAGAATTCAATCTAATTCTTCAGTGTTTGAAATATATACAAAGCCTTTGGAACATTTAGTGCTTGATGTCAATTGCAGTTAGATCAGTTTATCCCTTTTAATGTCCTTGAATACTGTTAAATATTGAAGCTGCTTGTTTTTCTTTCCATGAAAAAAGATTCCAGTAGCTCCAGCTGTGCCTGCTGTTAGCTTGGTTCCACCTGCGTTTCCTGTCACAATGTCTGTCCCTCCTCCTGGTTATAGCCCAATTCCTCCTCCACCCTTCTTGAGAGCAAGTTTCAACCCTTCACAGCCACCTCCAGGTAAGTCAGTAAAAATGAAATGCAGTGTGTAATGAGCATAGGCAGTTAGTGTGCCTCTGTGTACATCAAAATTTTCTGTCAGCTACTGGTTACTGTCTGAGTGAGTTGGCCTTTGACTCCTAAATTATATACTAGATTAAAATTACTTTTATCTAACTTGGTATTATTTTTACCAATGTATTCTGTTGAGAATAAGAATCACAGCTTTCTACCTTTTTGAAAAATTAGAATTTAAAAGTACTTAAAATCAATCTCCTTTCTTTTGAAAAGTTTGAAACTCTTGATTTTCTTCTTTGGATGCTACTGGTAGATATCACTTAAAGATGCACCTGCAGATCATCCGTAGTGAAGATGGGGTTGCTTTTGAAAACAATAACCATGTTGCCTCTTCATATTAATATGTTGTTTGCCAGTGTACAGTGGCACAACTTTTTGGGATAAATAATGTAGGCAGTCTTTTACTGCAAAAGTTTATTTGCTTTTCATGTAATCATTTGTCATTATTTTCCATATAGGTTATATGCCTCCTCCAGTTCCACCTGTTGTCCCACCACCTGTTGTCCCACCACCTGTTGTCCCACCAGTTGTTCCAACACGTAAGTTTGATTGCTCTAACAATTGTTTGTGTGTGATGAAAAGTTTACTTGTTTATATACTCCTTGTTATTTAATCAAAAGCAAGTTAATTCTGTGTAATGGGAAATAGCTGCACAGAAGTTGTTTAACTGTTTTAAGCAGGCATTGAAAAAAGACTTATAGAGCTTATAATGAAGACTGAAAAATTATACCTAACATGGAGTTAAGTTGCAAATTGTTAATTATTTGTATGCATTGTTCAATATTTGGACCTTTCTAACACATGTAGCTATTACTGGAATTATTTGGTCTTAGTCACTGAATAATATATAATAATTTATTTTAATTTAGCATTCTAACTGTATTCATTTAACATTTAAAGATATGTTAGAGCACTGATTGCTTAGGTTTGCCTGGAGCTCATGATCTCTAGGGAAAAAACCCTAAATATTACATTGAGGATAAGAAATTTATTATCAAAAAATGTACCAGTGAGGGTAATTAATTTCACTTCTTCTGATTTATCAGCCTGACTTCTACCAAACTAAATGTGAAGGTTTCACTATATGATTACAGTGATACACTTCTGTTATATCTCTACAGCTTTAGTACAGCCTCCATTACCAATTGCACAAGAGACGATGAAGGATGTTCCTTTTACTGGCCTTGTTCTACCAGTTGGCACAGTTACTAGCAATCTAGCTACTCCAACATTATCTGCTGGAAGTGTTTTTAATCCCCTGCCAATCAACAAACCAGAATCAGATGACAAAGGACCACATCTTACAGACCTTCAGATTTCTTCCAGTGAAAACAATAGATCTGGTAAGAAATGTTTTCATTATATGATATGATCCTGTACAGGAAGCATCATAGTCAGAGATTTTTGCAAATCATAGTCCATTGAGCTAGTAACTACAGAATAGGAAGTTTTGTGTTGGGTAGGGTATCATTCTGAATTTAATTTGGGGAAGCGGTGAGAACCATCTTTGTCGTCATCTGATCAATGACTTCTAGCAGCTTATGCTTAAGTATGTTTTTCTCATAGTCTCAAGAAGTAAAGCTGAATCTGGGAACTCATCAGAAAACTTCTTAGAAGTGCAGTTTGATTACACAAGTAGCAATGGAAAGGAGCAGGAGAGTGTAGGATAGTATAACATCTATAGAACTTCATCAAAGATTTTAATAGTTTATTGCATAAATTGGGTGATGGCTTTGGGGTTTGTTAATTTTAGCTACTATACAGTCTTTACTATGTAGAGACATTAATTTCTGTGGCATAATGTCTATGTATCACCAATGTGTTTGAAATAATATATATTACCTATAGAAACTAGGACACACCTTGTCAGCAGTATCATCACTGCATGCATTACCTGAACATGGATTAAATCGCATTTTGTGTTAACACTGATATTTTTTGTTAATTGTTTTTCTTGTCACTGCATTTCAGTGCAAAGTGATGTCTCGAGTACCTCTGGACTTGTTGGAGGAGTGCAGCCACCCAGTGTCTCAAGCAATTCTGGGCTTACTGGAGAAGGGCCACCATCCACTGTCTCAAGTAGCTCTGGGCTTCCAGGGGGAATACAGCCACCCAGTGTTTCAAGCAGCTCTGGACTTGTAGGAGGAGTGCAACCACCAACTGTTTCCAGCAATTCTGGTCTTGCAGGAGGAATGCAGCTACCTGCTGTCTCCAGTAGCTCTTCTCTTGCTGGCGGGATTCAGCCAACTAACGCCTCAAGTAGCTCTGGACTTATGGCTGGAGTGCCACCACCAAATGTCTCAAGTAACTCAGGGCTTCTAGCTGGAGTTCATCCACCTGGTGTCTCAAGCAGCCCTGGCCTTCTGACAGGAATGCAGCCACCCAGTGTGTCCAGCAGCTCAGGAGTTCTGGCAGGAGTACAGCCACCGAGTGTTTCAAGCAACTCTGGGCTTCTCATAATGCCACCACCCAATGTTTCAACTAGTTCTGGACTTATGGGAGTGCCACCACCAAATATTTCAAGTAATTCTGGACTTCTGGCAATGCAGCATCCAGCTGCAGTTCCAAACATGCCTCATTTAAATATCAGTAATCAAAGAATGCCAGGAATGCCTCTTATAGATATCCGTCCAGGCCTAATGCCCCATTCGCCTGGACCAAGGTTTCCTTTAATGCAGCCAGGAATGCCACCACAGCGTGCTATTCCTCCTCCCGCAATCCTTGATCCATCTCTTCATCCACCACCACCACCTCGAGGTCCTTTTCCTCCAGGAGATATTTTTAATCAAACAGAAAGACCTTTTGGAACACCAGGAAGACAAAATATCGATAACATTTCTAATCCAGAGAAAAGGCTACCACTTGGAGGTGATAACATTCAACAGGAGGGGGACAGAGATTATCGCTTTCCTCCGGTGGAAAACCGAGATAATCTTAACAGACCATCTCCAGTGGATGTCAGAGATTCTGTTGGACGACCACCAGTTGATCCAAGAGAGGGTATAGGAAGGCCTCCAGTAGATGGAAGAGAACACTTTGCTAGACCACATATAGACATGAGAGAAAGTTTTGGAAGACCAGGTATAGATAACCTTGGCCGAAGAGAGCATTTTGGTTTCAATTCAGACAAGCACTGGGGACAGAGAGGAGATTATGATGAAAGAGAGCACCATGCCTTCCCTATTTATGGTGGCCCTAAAGGCTTCCATGAAGACAGAGAGAGGTTTCGGCATGTAAACTATAGGTTTGATAGTAGAAGTGGTCCCAGTTGGAATAGAGGATTTGAACAAGATGCTCACAGAGATTTTGATGACCGCAGAAGACCCTGGGAAAGACAGAGGGATAGGGATGACAGAGATTTTAATTTCTGCAGAGAAATTAATGGAAACAGGTTTGGAAGAGACAGAATGTCAAACAACTGGATCCCGCCTCCACATCCAAGGGTTTTTGAATATTTTGATGGGGCCACTTCTCAACGCAAAGCTGATAATATGCCCCAGGTTAATGGTGAAAATACAGAGACAGAAAGTCAGCCACCAACTGCACAGGTGCAGGATGATCCAGAACTTTATGAAAAACTGACATCTTCTGTCGAGATAAACAAAGAGAAGAGTGACACAGAAGCTGATATAGAGAGTGAACCAGTGGTAGAAAGCACAGAAACTGAGGGGACATAATCATCACTCAGTAGGTAAAAGATACCTTTTGTAAAGTTGTCATCTCTCTGTAATAGATAAATGGCTGACTGGACCGTAGCAGTTCACTTTTGTCTGCCAGAATTAAGTTAATCTGATGTTCATGTTCATCTTTCACTTAAATAACTGTACAACTGACTTGTATAGAACACTGTTCTTAATTTGAACATGGTAGGTAAACGTTTTTTGCTTTTGAGTTTTTTTTAAATTTTATTTTATTTCTTTGGTAAAGCATAAACTTGCCCCCAATTGCTTTTAATTTCACAATGATAAATTAACAGCTTGTCAAACAAAGACTTCCTATGGAAGAAAATGGAATTTTTAGATACTACCCTTAGTTTGGCTATCAAAATTGTTACACTTGAAAACAGGTGCTGGTGTATCTTGTCCGTGTTTTTAGGCTGCTGCAGAATTTTAAAGTATAGATAAAGCTGTGATATTTTATGTTCCTACAATTCGGCAGAAAAAAAAATGGCCCATGTTACTTAAGGAGCATAACACAGAGATTAAAAGTGATTTTGTAAAATCTACACTATAGTCTCTGTTTTCTCTAAAGTAAGTGTTTGTGATTTGTTCCTCGTACTGCAGTGGGTTTAAAAAATGAAAAAGTACATTTTAATGTTGGGTGCATTTTGTTTTTAGATGCCAATAAAGCATATTTGTTTGATAACAGTGTTTTAGGTATTGTATTTTTTTTAAAAACCTGCAAGCTCTAAAAACTTGGAATCAGCTCTGATATATGCTTAGCCAGTTGTTGCAAAAGGTTTATATTACTTTTGTGAAACCAGTGCAACAGTTACATGTGGAAGAAGCATATGGTTTTTACATCAAAGATCATGCAGTCATATTAGTTTATGTAAATAACATGTATGTAAATATCTGTGTAAACTGTTTGTAGATACCATTTTTCTGTGTGTGCCTGTGTATGTGCAAGCACTCACAGAATACTGTAGGCACTTCAATAAAATTGAAATGAAACTAGGTTGTGAAAATTTGCTTTTCACCTTCTTTAGGTAGTAAGATAAAACTTATTTCACTGCAGTGCTGTCAAGCTTCTATTTATCTGCTCATCCCCATTGTTACAATGTTCTTACTGCTTCTAGAAGGTGGAATATATATACTGTAAGAATATGCAGTATTATTCCAGCTTACTTTTTAAAATGCAGATATGCATGAAGCCAAAGCTTAAATGAGTATTTGCAATTTTTATTTTGTAATATATTTGGTGTTCTGGATAGATAGTGTTAGTGTTTGAGTACTCCGTGGTTAATTGATTTTAATGACTCAAAGCTCAGAAATGTTGCATTAAAAGTAAGCTGATGTTGGTCTAAAAACCCTACATGTTTTACAGAAATAAGAGTTGGGGGGTTGTGTTTTGATGGAATAACATTGAAGTTGAACCTCTTTTTAAATTGTTGAGATGAATTGGCTGCTTAGGTAAATTAGTAGTGCTATTCTCTCCTCTTTCATCTGCTTTGCTACTTGTGTATCCTTTCAATTGAAAAGGTTAAGCTGTAGGATGATGTCAGATTTTCAGTTTGTTCCATTCAAGTGCATTTCACCAACTTGTTTCAAAATAAGTTTTGTTAAAATTCTGTGTCTGAAAGCACCCTTTCACTCAGCTTTAAGAAAGTTGTTTTCCTCTTGCATAATAAGGTAATAAGGGTAGATTCTCTTACATGAATGCCCGTTTGGTAAAAGAAACGTTTTTAGCTCAAATTAGACTTTTGATCTTTAACATTAAAGCATTAGCATGCAAGTTTTATTTCCCCTTCTGCTTCCCTCAAAGGGGTGAAAGTATGAAAACATCACATGAGTGTAAAGCATTAGCATGCCTTTGAACCTAGAAGCAAGTTACTTGTGTGTGTAGTCCTCTTCCTCTGGATGGTGGGGTATTTTTCATGCTGTGTCATGGTTCAACTTTTCAGTTCCAGGGACTTCTATTCTGGATAGTAAACAGCTTAATGAAGGTAGCCCTTGGAAAGAGTGGACTTGAATGAATTATTATCTATTGTGCAAGTAGTAGTCATTAGGTATGCATTAAATAACCACTGCTTTGTAATGGACCTTGCTGATGTGTTTATTACCAGAACGTGTCTTGGGAGTTGAGATGAAGAATGTTGGAGGTAAATGTATTGTCATGGGCAGTCTCTGGCTCAAAGAGCTCGACCAGTGCTGCTGCACCAGCTACTCGTAGTGTTCTGGTCAGGCAGATTTGATTCTGTGGAAGCCCAAAAGCACAAAATAGCTCTAAGGATATTTTATGAACTTAAGGGGTTTTATTTCATTTTAATATATTAAGTTTGAAAAGGCTTCAGTCATAGGCCACAGAAAAAAATACTCAAAATCAAACACATATTGGCAGTAGCTTTACTTTTTAAACATTTTGTTAAAAACCTGAAAACTAGAAGTTCATCTGTTGTTCTTCTAAACTGGGACTGGCAGCGTGCCAAGTTGTTCATAGTATGAAGATTTAGGTAAATTGCCAGGTGACAGTTGTTAAACAATTTGGTTGGTAGTGTTATAGAACAATGCATTTAATGAATCTATTATCTTTGTTAATATCTTTCAAACATGAATAAATTGGCTACTGTACATATGTGTTACACTATCAGTTTCTAAACGCTGTTTTTTTGTAGAATAAAAGTTTGTTGTACAGTCTTCAGTTGCATTATGTTTACAGCTAGAACTGTTCTATTTCTTATTTAAATATTGTAGCATGCAGATATGTATTACCAAAATATAGCCATATTTAGAAACTTGAAGGGACTTTATATAAGCGAAACTCTGGTTTCTTTATCTTGCCAGTAGGAAGTTTTAAATGTTTCAGAGCTGGAGTGAAGACTTTCCTTTTTTATTGTAGATTAAGCCATCATAAGCCAATGTGTGCACTGAAAGGAACTGTCCTGACACCCAGAGCAAATCTTTGATGTGATGCATGGGAGTGACTTTTAATTTTTGCTTTTGCAAAGGAGAGAGATTGGGACAGAAAGAAGATGGGGCCCAGGCATTGGGGTAGCAGTTCTGGCTTACGCCGGTTTAAAGCTTGCTGTAGTGATGAAAGGTTGTGGGTTCTAGCAACTGAAGAAGCTGATGTATGATTCACATAAGTAACAGATACATTGAAAAATATTTCAGGTAGCTTTGCAGGTAACACATTGTATTTAGGCATTCACATTTACTTGAAAACCATATGCATCCATAAGATGTTTGATGTATTTACCTTTTTAAACAGGCTGTGGTTCTTTCACTGTAGTGCATTTGAGTAGAGCAGTATATCCATAAAGGTGAAATGTAGCCTTGTTTGCTATAAGGACATGATTTCTTTGCTGAAACCTTTTCCTGTGAAGTACTGGTATGCTCTCTTTGTATGTGTGGTACTTCCTTTTGTTACAGACTCAGGGGAATATATTCAGTTAGATTCCTTTGCTTCAGGAGAACTCTATAACATACCTAGAGCCACTTAAGTGATTTAAATGGCTTTATGAAGTTAAGGAACTTTTAGCCTGAGTAAGTCAAGATGGGAGTACTGTAATCAAACCTGTAGTGAGGCATGCAGGCATTCCTTAAGCACAGTTGGAAAATGATAAAATAAACTTACATATAGAAGGTGTTTATAAGATAAGCCAATTTATTACAGAAGTCTCTGAATACACAATTTGAGCAGTTTTGACCATGTGCAAAGATATTTTCTGCTGGTCAAACTGAAAGTACTCTTTTGACTTTTTTCCCTAACTCACATCTTTGGGTAATTTGGTTTGAAACTGATAAAAATGGATCCTAAATTTCATTCTCTGTCTTTTCAGTAATGGTGACTTTTTGTTGCTTGATAATAGGAGAACTGAACAGTCAGAATGATCGAATGGTTTGGGTTGAAAGGGACCTTAAAGATCATCTAGTTTGAACTCCCATGCCATGGGCAGGGACACTAGACCAGGCTGTTTGAAACAGCTTGTCCTTGACCATTTCCAGGGATGGGGCATCCATAACTTCTCTGGGCAACCTGTTCTAGTGCCTCACCACTCTCACAGTGAAGAATTTCTATCTAATATAAGTCTGCTGTACATCAGTTTAAAGCCATTGCCCCTTGTTCTTTGCTCTTGTAAAAGGTCATACTCCAGCTTTATAATTTTAAAACCTATTCAGAATATCAGGAGTCATCAAGAGTAACTGGAAAAAATTATTAACTCATGTTATTAAAGAACCTTTCCCTTTTTTGTTGTTGTTGATTCAGGTAATTAAAGTATCTTCCTTTCCCTGTTGTGACATCTACTGCTGATTCTTTTGAATTTTGCAGTAGTCAGATTTTTCTTTCAACTTCCTTTCCACAAGTAGGCATTCACTGTGATGCCATTTACTGGTGTAGATGAGAGATTGTTTTAAAAGACATAAAGGCGGGATGTTATTTTTTTTAATTTGAAGCTGTTTATTTGAATAAGAATGGCAAAAGTATCTTTCCTTAATTGTAACTAGTCTTACATTTTTCCTTGAAGGGCTGTCACAGTGATGTTAACTTATTTGGTACAAGTTCTTTGGGTGCACAATAAACATAATTCAATTAGTGTATGTACTTGATATTTCATAGTCAAGAAAAGCCAAGTAGAACTACTAAAAAGAAAATTCATGACATCTCTTTGAGTAATAACTCACATATAGGATCTGAAAAGTCATTCTTGTCAGTGATGAGAGTTTCTTAATAGGGTTTTTCTTGAAGTTGGTAAGCTGTAAAATTATATTTCCCGTTATTCTTTTATTCCTATCTTGCAAGAACTTGATGAAAAAGGGTTTGTCTCATTGAATTCCTACTCTTAATATCTTTTAGATGGTCTGCTACCAAAGGTTAGAGGAGGCAATTCTAGCAGTCTAAGCACTCTTACAAATGAAGAGGATCTTAAGATATATTATACAGTTGCAGATGAATGTGTTTTCTCTCTCCAAGAGTTTAAAGTGCACATTTCAGCACTTGCATACTAACAGTGATATTAGTTGTATCACTGGTTTACTAATCTTATTCTGTACTCTGTCATTTTTCTTTTAAAGCTAAGTCACTAGTGCTAATTTTAAATTTTCTTATCTAATAAAATGATACTAAAGCCCTCAGACAAAGGACTATTCTGTGCTTTGCAAAAAACAGTATGGTCAGAGAGCAGTGTAACTTGTAAATAGGCTAGTTGAAATATTTTTAATGTTTTAATGCTACAAAATTCCTCTTGAATGATTTTCTGTAAGCATATCTGTCTCATAATGGATATGTGTTCACATTAGTGTGTGTTAAGGTTTCTGTTGAAATGCAGAAGAACAAATTCTTTAAAGCAGATGACTTGATATGTTTCTCAAACACTTCACAGGTAACTTCACAGCCATATCGATTTGCATACCAGAACATTACAATTGTGTGCAAGCCAGTGCAAGAAACCCTTACCAGATGAATAGGTGAAGAGTGTTAAATGGATCTAGAATTGTTAACTCAGATGTAGGTCAGTAGGATTCATCTAAGCCATAGTTGCAGGGACTTCGGATCTGAATGTCACTTCCACACTAAATAGAGATCATATTGTAAGCAAAGTAGCTTTTTCTTGACAACAGCAGGAATTAAGTAGAAATAAAGTGTATTCAGTGTATAAAGTTTTTTCGAAAAATGCATTCACCTTTATCTAGCCCATGAAAGCTCTGTCACTGCCACCTCAGTTGATCAAGGGAAAAAATATTTTGGATTTATGCTGTTTCTGAGGTAATCACATCTCATTCAGCAATGCAGTGAAATGCAGTTTTAAGTGTGCCTTAAGTTTGTCCTTTTGAAAAGGACACCTATTTCAAACTTCAGACAAAAATGTAGAGAAAATCAATAAATTTTTTGTCTGTAGAATTTGAAATGTAATTTTGGGTTCAGCGATTTTCTTCCAGAAAATCTTTGTCATTTCATTTGTGCAAATACATAAATAGTAACTGTACACTCAACTTTAAAAATGTTTACTGAAAGTTGTGCTAGTTTGTCCAGTTCATTTTCATTTTTTTCCACATGCTTGCATTACATTATTTTGTCAAGTGGTTCTATCACAGAATTCCTCTTACAGTAAGTTAGAAATACCTTTGAATTATGTCATTCAGTTGCATAACTGAGATGTTAAAATCTAGGACAACCATAAGTCTTTGTCTTGAATGTCACGGATCTTTAGTGCAGTATGACTACCGACGCAGGTAATTCACTGTTGAGGACCCTAGTAGTAAAGCTGTCTGTGATTAAAAGTAAAATAGAGACAGCAAATTAAAATGCTTGCTGATTGTTTTGGGATTTTGCTAGTTATTAAAAGCAAAATAATGGCATCTATCAAATTCCATGTTGATTAGAAAACACTGTATTAAAACTATGAACTTGGAGGGCTGAAGTTCTCTGAATTGATAAAATGAGTGAGGCACCCATTATTTTTGTTAGAATGTAAAACTTTGAAGTGATTAGGATAAAATGTTATTTTTACAAAATATTGAAATGTAATTTTTAAGTTTTGTGTGCATACTGCTGGTAGTTTCTGTCTGTACACTTCACACGTGCTTTGTTCCTGTAATCCTTATTTCATGATCAGAAGCACTGTGGAAAACAGGAAAGTGGAATGAAGTATCATATTCTAGCAGTCACTGAAAATACTGTACAGAGTGGACCTATATGTAAACCACTGGACAGATAATGGTTTTTCAGCAGCAATAGCTTGTTAGCCCAATTTGAAATGAGAAAAAATACAGTTAGAAAGCATGAATAAACCTTTTTATTTTTTTAGATTCAGTAGAAATTACTGTGTGCATTCTGATTAAATATTTACTAATTAACAAGAAAGGAGGCATCCAAAGATTTTAAGTACTTCTGAGCATTTTTCTTAGTATTGCTCATACCTCAATTAAAAATGAACACCTCCTCACCCTGTCCAAACCACAAAAGACCCCCCCCCCGCCCCCCCAAAACTCAGGTAGGTGTAAATATTTGTAAGCTTACAAGGTTCTTGGAGGTACAACTTGACACTGATGTTAATATACCTGTTTGGGTATCTTTAAATAGTAAATACTTTAGAACCCAGCCAAAAGCATGAAGAAGAACTATATCACTTGCAGGGCATGTGCTAAACTTAAGTTTTGGTGTAAAATCCAAGATTATTTTATTCCTTGATTGTGTTATCCTAGTCCAAATGCTGCCCTTGTTCAGGGTTCTACTCTGAATGCTGATTAGAGGATGTTCTGATTAATGCCTGTGTCACCTGTTCAATAAGTAATACATTCTATGGATTGCATCACTGTGATACAGACACTAGTGAGAAGTTGGGAGTGATGCTGTTTAAGGCAAAGCTATCACAGAAAAAAAAGGGGAAGATTACCAAATTGTGTGAATCACCAATCTCAAACATTGCTATTGAGGAATGTCTGCTTAGTAGAGATAATTACTGATTACTTGTAATTACCTCAGTAGCCATAAGGGTGCATTGCACAATAGTATCTCAGTTTGACAAGTGCTGGCTGCAGCATTTCTTGCATTCTGCTACCTGCAGAAAACATTTTCTTGATTAAAGTTGTTACATTCTTTCATTTTATTGGTAGAGAATTTAAAATAATGCTGCTTTAGTCTAAACCAGTATGTGTTATACAGCCTCACTTGTTTACCAGTGGGACATGGCTGTTTAATTAGGTCCAGGATTTCAAACTCTCTTGGGTCTGTTTCTTTTTCAGGGGCCTTTAGAAGAGCAGGTCATAGAAGATTATATGGTTCTAATTTCTTTGATTTTTCTACCTTTTAACACAGAGGCTTCTAGGGGATAACTTTTTTTCCCTTTCAGATTCTCTTTCCTGTGCAAGTATTTATGAGCAGGCAACCCTAGTAAAGATTTTATTGGGATTCTAAGAGTATGATGAAATAGAATGTATAAAATATTTGAAAAAAATTGCAAGCACTATACTTGTCTAGTTCTGTGCTAGGAAATTCATAGAGTTCATAGAGAAAGAAAGCAAGCAAATTAAAGCTACTTAAATGCATTGGTCTTATCTTCTGGCTCTCCCAAAACAATTGTACTTTCTTAGTAGATCTTTTCACTGTAGCATGTAGAGCATCCCTTTAATACATGGTCACTGTTCTTTGTTCAAAATCCATTATGTCCTCCAGCTTTCTTTTCTTCATCTGCATACTGCTTTTTTTGAAAGCTTATGTTTTATTTAAATAGGTTTTTTTCCTCAAAGGATTTTTAAAAATGAATGCACTAGGTTAATAAAGTTTTCTTATTTCATTTTAGAATGTGTTGCTTAACTCTCAATAAATTTCCTTCTCCATGAAAAGTTCTTATATTTCTGTATTAATCAGAATAGAAGTAATGAATGACATGTAAAAAAAAAAAAAGAGAGAAATAAAAATTTTATTCAAAATTACATATATTTGTCATGATAGTCTGGTTCTATCATGTTCAAGAATTTAACTAAAATGGCATTTTTCACACATCCTAGCAGATTATCCTGTCTCTAATATGCAACTTGAAAAATTGTGCACAAGCTAGAGCAGCCTCAGGAGCTATCCCATGCAACTTGTACATAGTAGTGAATACCAAAGTCGTGGTTTTTCCTTTTCCATCCCTCTCCTTGTCCCTAGATATTCTAATTATTCTTACTCAAAGTGAAGAAATTTAAGCAACCAACAGATTGGCTACAAAAGCTATGAAGAATTTCACTTTTCCAGCTTGGAGAATTAATTTGTTCTAAATGTCTCTCATCTTGATTTATTAAAGTAGACAAACATAAGTCCAAAAGGAACAAATTGTGAAAGCAATTCTGTACATATTTCTAGCATTTTTAGGGTTAAAAAGCCTGCTAAAGAACTGGAAAGATTGTAATTAATGGGCTGTTTTACTTAAAAATTACATTTTCTTAGTGGCCCTTCTCAAGAAATTTCATTATTCTTTTGTCTCACTTTTTTTCCCAAAACTGGGTCCTATTAAGCATCCTAGAATGCAGCTTTAAAATTACACATCTTGTCTTACAGTAACACTCTAACATTGACTTGAGCTACATACCCCAAAACACACAACACATTTAATTTATTATTGTGGAACTATCAGTGCATGTTTATATATCCATCTTACAGAAGCTTATGGAAAGCTTAGCTGGAGAATTTGCAGTCTACACTGTGGAAGGAAACACAGACTTCAGTATTCACTCTTCCTTTTGCCATGCATGCTACACTTAAATTCTTCCTACAGCTGACACAGATTTGTTTTGACTTCCATCTTTGTCGTGTCAAAGGAGTCAGTGTTAGACATGGGAGTGTTCACATACAGATTTAACTGCACATCATCTCTGAAAATGAGTTGAATATTTAAAAATCTAAATATTTAGTTGGTATTCTTAATCTAGCTTGCTATGAAACATTTGGTTGGTTACACCAGATTTTTTACACTATTTGGTGTCTTATTTATTTAAAGTAAAGCAAAACAGTATTGTTGAATATATAAGAAAGGTTCAGTCTTGTTGGTGGTTGATCTTGCTATGAGAGAATACCAGGTTCCCAGTCTTATAGTATAGAAAATGATGTGCTGGTGAACTGCAAAAGGCAAAACCTTAAGTACCCTGATACTTGGCTAGAAAAATACCAACCACAACCTTTCATCTCAGGCTGTGAGGTAGCACAGGGAGTGCAAATATGTCCAGGCAAACTGCTGTGTTTTGCCAGGTGCACAGGCTTGAGAGTGGAATATTATTGAGCCATACAGACACAAGGCTCCTGCTCATCCAGGGATTGCCTTTTCTACCTGAGCCACAACAGTGGTATTACTACAGCAGTCTTTTTATACTGAACTTTGTCACATGTTTAGTATTTATAAGTAGGAGAAGTATTTAAAGTTAGTATGTTTTTCAAGATAATAATTACTGCCAAATCAGGTTTGTGAACCAGGGGCTCTACTTGAAGGGAACCCAGTTACAAGCAAGAAAGATGATAAAATCACTGTGGGTGCTTGTTTGGATTGTTCTGGAGCAGAATTGTATCTGAAGATACTATAGGCAGGTGGTTCCTACTTCAAGGTCTCATTTTCTGGGAAAAAGCCAAAAGTTAATTCTGAAACTTTTTGTGGTTCTGACTTTCCAAAATACTCTCAGTAGGCTGATACCTCAAACACACCTTACATCTGCATGTGTTTTCCTATTCCTCATGTAATCTTGACCATGCTAAGTAGCAGCCAGCACAAACGTGCTACATCTCATTATCATCACTGTTCCTAACAAGGATGTTCTTGGGTCTCTTTCTATGCCCTTTTGAATCTTTCAGATGCCATTGTTAGCCATTTCTAAAGACATTGAAATAGGAAATTTAGTGTTTTTCTTTAGGAACAAAACCTCTAGTGGAGTGATGCAATACTTCCCCAATTTTTATTTTCACCCTGATTTCTTTGGCAAAAGCACTTCACAGTGAGCACGTCAAAGCTGCTTATTATATTATGGTTTCCAGTGCCTTCAGTCTGAAAGTGAAGTTTTGATGGATTTTGAAGGAACATTTTCTATGTACTCTTACTATTCCTCTATATTTTTCCTGCCTACATGGAACAGTGGTGTCTAGCCAGCCACTGCAGCCTATTTCCTCACCTTCTTAAGAGAGGAAGTCCAATGTGTCCCCAAAACAGGCTGACACTTTCTTCAAAGGGCATTTTGTCAAGCTGTGTGCAGCAAGAGGAGCATGCAAAAAGAGTAAGCCTGCCTTTCCAGGACACCTTATCCAATTTTTGAACCTTTCTTTGCAACAAGTCTCTGGATTTAGGAAGATGAGAACAGCAGCTGATGAGTTACTCCCCTGGTTATTTATCATCTGTACTGGTGCTCAGGGGCCTTACATGAATTGCAGCTGGTTGTGCCTTTTGTGAAGGGTGGCCACTTCTGCTGTGTTTGTTCTGAGCACTTGAAATACCAAGCAGAGCCCTGAACTCTGCTGGCACCTGTGCAGTACAGGAGTTGCTAGGTCTTGTCTGTGACATGGCACATGCTGCCTTGCACGTGCACCTTTTTCTGTTGCTTCTTTGAGAACAACACTATTGCTTCTCCACTATTTAATTTTCTCCTGTGTAAAATAGAGCTTGATGAATGTGAAAGTAGTGAGAGGAGTTCATACCCCTGCTCATGGATATATTGAGGATCCTATACTCTGCATCAGAGTGCCATTAAATTTGTTGTTTTCTAGTGGTGAAAAATTCAACAAATATTTCTTGGATCATGCTATTTCTATAAAACAACATATATTTTTTGGCTGTATAGACTGCAGAATAAGAAATTTGACCTAGTTTCATTTTATTCTTTTACCTTTTATCTTTATACTTTGTATCCTGTGTACCTGTACCTTGATTCTGTGTACAGTGTGCTCCTTGGCAAAACGCATTAGTACTTTATTAACTTTCTTGTTGTCATTATATTGTAAAGGTTCCATGTTGTTAGAGTTTCATACCTCCTTGATGTTTGTCATAGGCAGCTCCTCTAGGCACTGCCTCTTCCTGCTTCTCACAGCAGCCAACTGACTCCAGCTACCCTCAACCACCCAATCCACTCTTTTATAGCACTCGTCTTATTGGCTACAGCTGTGGCCTGTTAAAATCAAGCCTGCTTCTACTCTTTAGTAATTAACCCAGCTGCAACTCTTTAGGGGGTAAGATTACCTTCTATACTACCTTTATTTGCTTATATTTTATCCCCCTACACTTTCTTCTCTCAAAAATTATGTTTTTTCTATCTGAACATATCACAACCTAATGGACTTAGAGGAGTATGCAAAAATGAGCAGCCAAACAGCACAGGAACTGGGAAATCTCTTCCAGTGGGACTGAGGAATGGATTGTGGTCAAGAAAAGGAGAAATCTTTGAAGCTCAGTCATCTTACTTGTGGTTATTGATATTTTATTCTGCATTCTAAAATGCTGAACACTTTTGTAACCAAATCCATAGGATGTTGCAAGTTATCAAGTGTCAGAGTATCGTAGGATTTTTCTTCTGAGAGAACCTCTTTTTTGTGAAAATTAAACTGTATGGCAACTCCTCTCACAAGGGTGCAAATGTTGCATTTGAAAAATTTTCTAAGCAGTTGCTGATTTTGTTACTGATACAACAAAACTGAGATTTTATATTCCTTCCTTTAATGCTTAGGTACTGATTAAGAATGTTTTTAGAAGTGTCAGTAGTGTCAGACCAAAGGGAGTTTTCTGTGGTTTTGAAGAACTGTGAAACCGAAGGATTTGTGAGGAATGTTAAGTGACTTTATTGGGATTTACATGTGTCTTCACTTCCTTATAATGTAGAATTAGTGCCTAACTACCTGGCTGCTGCTGAGAGTTAACACTGTTATACTTGTGTTTTGTTCTGCTTTTGGTAATTTCAAACATGCAAGAGTTTTGTTTATGTCAGCTTTGCAGACCATGAAGGGTCACATGTAACCTGTCAACACTCAGGAGGAGTCTTGTAAACTAAGGAGAAATTATTGCTAGCCATGATGTTGATAAAAGTTATGTTACAGGGGAAAAAAGTGATTTTCAATGCAAGAAATGCTGAATGCTTTGTTTATGAGAGTAGGGTGTCTTTCTTAGTTTGATAGAAACTATAAGGAGAAACAACTAAGATAGCTGAGTTAAAATCTAAAAAGTTCTGGAGGTATTTATTTCTTTAAATTCTTGAAGGACATTCTGATCCCTCTTTTTGTACTCCTGCTTGTAGTTAAGATGTTTTTTCTTCCCTGGATTTTGCTCGCACTTCACTGTATTTATTTCCTAAGCCTGGTGACTTGCTGCTGTGAAACCAGCAGAGGGTGCCCAGCACATGCACAGTCATTGCTGTTTCTCTCAGCCCACTGCGGTGCGGCTCTGTGGACACCAGAGAGCTGCTGCCTTAAGCCCTGTACGGGTGAGGTGCTGTAAATCTTCAGTACAGTTCTCAGAGTCGTTCAGTCTTATGCCTCAGTGCACTGCTTTCTGTACAATTGCTCTGTGTACAGGTGTACCCTCTGTTGTACACTAGTTGGATTTTGTATTTCAGTTTTTTCATGTTGATTTGTACTCAGTGCATTAAGAGGAAGCCAGAGGTTTAGTCTTACAGTGTTGAAATGTGAAAGGATATCCCAGAAAGCTAGAGGTTTTCATGAGATAGCCTTCGTGAGAGACTAATTTCTTATTCATCTCTTTATTAAGATCTTTCATGGTTCTTCTCTGAAGTTTTCATTTCTTTTTTTTTTCTCCCCATACTACAGTGAATATCTTTTCCCTCTGTTCAAGAACAATGTAATTGTAGTATTCTCTGCAGGTACAGAGTATGGATTAAATTGTGTTCTTTACTGAATTACAGGAAGGAAGTAAAGGCGAATCTGGTTTTATTTTGGGGCTTTTACAGTATAAATACCCTTTCAGTTTTTACATGGACATGAGGTTTTTCAAACACAGATTCAATAAGCTGTTTTTAAAAACCACTGCTTAAAAAGGAAACAAGCTAATAGATTTTTTTCATTGCATCTGATAACAGAAATTCTAATTTGTCCCAAACGGTAGGAAAGAGGCCTTTTTTTCAGTTTTATTTATATCAGCAAAGAAAGAAACATCTGTAAGTCCTTTTTCTCATGTTAGAATTGGTTGTGTGAAGAAGGATCAAAGAGTGGTTTTCACATAGCAATGCCCAGGTTTGATCCCATAGAAGTTAAACTTTTTGATTGCTGCTTGAATTACTTTTATTGGGGTAGCACAAAACTCTGGACAGGTTTCCCTGTGTGTGGAGCCAAGGGCAGTATGTGTCATTCATAACCTCGTGTTTTCACTTGTCTGTCTTGGATTCTGTCACTCCTTTATCACCTGGCCACCATCTTACAGAAGGCATGTCAGTAAATCTCCTGTGGTCCCTTCATCTGTAAAGAGCTCCACTTGTGCATTCTTCTCACAGCAGAGAGAAGGAAAAGTCTCCCAGCTTCCAGATTTCTAGCTCAGGCTATCCAGCTCCTGGTGAGATGAAAGAGAAGCTTCATTTGAATATTCAGTGAATAGTAACTGGAGAGGTGGCAAGAGAGATGGCTTTGGTGGAGAAACACACAGGCACATTTGTAATGGGAGCATAGAGGCTGCTCTCCACAGCAGAGCCAGGGCAGTAAGGAGATGGATGGGCTTCTCTAGGGTCACACTGTTCACATGGCAGGTGAAGGAATACTTGTGAGTGTACCAAAGAAAACCATGTTGCACATATAAAGCGAAAGACTACCTTCATTGTGTAAGTGACTGCAAAACAAAAGGAAGTATGATTAGGTCTTCAAATATTGTTTGCAAATTATGACAGCCTATAGACTCAAAAGGGTGAGAATTGAAGATAACTAAAAATTGTCACTTTGAAAATAAGATACATAACATCTATAATTCTGTTTATAAGAAATCAAGAGCTGAATATATATTAAACTATATCATTGCTAAATAAATTTATGTTGATATACTATATTCTCTCATAAAAAATATAATGGTTCTATTTAATTCTAGATCAGAATATTTAGGTGGTCATTTTAGTAAGAGTAAACCTAGCTACAGGGAGAAAAAAACCCAACAAAAATTGCAAATGGAAAACTAGATAAAATAAATTATCATATTACTCTCCTTTTTTTTCTGACCTGAACAACTTGAAAATAAAAATAATTTCCACTTAAACAGCTAAAGGTAATTTTAAGTTTTCATGTTTTATGCTGCCACTGTAAATGCTGGACAGGTTCCCTGCCAGGTTTCCAGTCCCCTATGTCAGCCACAGCACAGGAGGAGCACGTGTGCTCCATGTGCCCATTCTGTGGCTGTAGCTGCTCAGCAGCTGCCACCCTTGCTTGGTACATGTGCTGTCCTGGGAGAAGGCGTTTGGGTGGATCATGGTGCTGGTAACACCAAGGCTGGGGATTCAGTCCCTCTATTGGCCATTTAATTTAGAGCTGGACTCGATGATCCTTGTGGGTCCTTTCCAACTCTGAATATTCTGTGAATCTGTGTGAAAGTTGCTGTAGCAATGAGGTGGGAAAGAATGAGGAAGTCTTCTGTCCACCTCTTTGCTGGCCAAGTAAATGCAGGCACAGAAAGCTCTCGTTCCTGTCTGAGCAAAGTACAGGCTTTCCTTGGGATCTTCTAGGGGAGGATATGCTGTACAGTACCTGTTTCCAAAGGTCAGCTTTATTAGAGATACTTCAAGTATCAAGAAAATAGGTTTTTTTCACATGATCATGTCATTAGGTTTGGGCCACCCACCCTACTGTTGCTCATCCCCAACTGGGTATGCCTGTAGCGAGGTAAGGTGATGTCTCCCAAAGGAGTTGCTTGAAACAAAACCTCAGAGTCATTCTGCTGAGAAACAGTTCCTTGGACAACTTAGCAGACTTGAAAAAACTGCTGCTTCTCATTTTATTTTATAGCTTTATGAGCTTTCTTTTAAGACACTTATAAAAGTCTGAGAGAGCCGGGAGAAATCATTTGGAAGTAGTCAACAAAATTACTTGTTGTGTCCAATTCTCTACCTCCAACATGGCAAACCTTTCACTGCTTAGAAGTGGGATGAGATTTTGAGAGCAGAAGCTTTGTATGTATTCTATTAAATGTTCCTAATTTTCACTAATTTATTCTGAAATTTTATTTATTTTCATTAATTTATTCTAATTTCACTGATTTTAACTAGTTTATTCTGGATATTTGTACTTTCATGTGAAAATATGAAAGGAGTTGACACAGAAAAGGGTCTGCATTACTCAGGTTTTTATAGTTATCAGGGCTTTGCAGTTCCTCACTGTTGCTCCAGACATGCTCTATATCCTTAAGTTTTGTTATTCTAATACTTATCTTAAATATTCAATGCTGACACAGCCAGAGACAGTAGCTTACATTAACTCAGAGACCACTGTAGAGTTACGAGAGAGCCTATCCCTAGACTGGCAAAATGTCTACCTTGCCTTTTTTTTAAATTCCTGCTGGATGTCAAATGAAGCAGCTGGTGATTTCCTGTGACAATGGGACAATCAGCTGTGGTGTCAGGAGCAGATGTTCATCCTGCTCAGCAGCTGCCTGAGAGGGTGAGGTAGGCACCCTTTGAACTGACCAGAGAGCCAAGTCCAAGTGGTTGCCTCTGACTCACAATCAGTACCCATTCATACTCATTTCAAGAGAGTATAAAGTTAGCTTTAGTAATAAAAAAAAAAAGTGTGCTGCTCAAGCTTATATAGAGGTAGATAGGAAAATAACCTTGTGGTAGAATTTAGTAAAAATTAAGTATTTACAGTTAGATTAGATTCTCCTCTAGTACAGATAAATTCAAAAGTATTATATTATTCCTTGTCAGTGGGCAGGTCAATTTAAGAATGCTTATGACCAGTCCCTGACAGTTCATATTATGCTCCTATTACGAGCATATAACGTGTTTTTTCCTTTTGTCTCCTGTGTAAGTGGATGAGATGGATTCCACTTTAGTAGCTATTGATTGCACATTCGCTTTGTGCATCTAAGGTCTCAGTAGTGACCATCTGAAAGCAATAATTAAACACACTTGAATGTGATATGTATGTGGTATGTAATTTAAAGCTCTCCTGCCTTCTTTTCTACCCTTTTATTTCATCCTTGACAGCCTTCAGGATCAAAACACATTTGAAGAGGTTGAAGGGCAGCACTGCCAAAAAGGGAAAGCATAAAAATAATCCACTGGAATATGTCTGTTGGAACCATGACCAGCTCCTGAGATGAGCACAGTGGGTCAGAGTATGATGCTTATTACACCAACATCATGATCCAATGGGTTTGGTCGTTGTACAGGCTGTTTGTGTAACAGTTGGACTCACAGATCCTTGTGGGTCTCTTCACAGCTCTGTGACAATCTCCCTGAAACTGTGAGAGCGCTCATTTACACACCCAGCAGTGCTTTAACTGTTATAATTATAAATGCTTTTGATTTCTCATCAATACCTTGAAAAGTTCATTGAATTGCTTCCCTCATTGATTTACCTCTCTTTTTTATTATTATTCTGAAATTAAAACATCTAGATACTAATCCATCAAAACACACAAAATAGGATTAGTCTGTTTAGAATAACCAGATGTGCTTACATTTAAAGTACATGTGGGAGCATCATTGCTTTAGTGCCTAAAGGAAAAGGAACAAATGAGGCAAAAATGGAGAAATAGAAAATAATATAACACTTATGTAAACTTGACCATTTGCTTACTTGATTGTGAGCACAATTTATAAAGCAGTGACAAGTTTTAAAGTCTAATATGTTAAAACACACCTTTAGTTTGTCCTTTTGTTCAGTTTCTATTTCTGTTTCCTAGTTTTTTAATTTTATGACATTGTGGTTCAAGGTAGATGAGCTTGTGAGATTATTCTGTTCTTTCTAATGAAACCAATTTTTTTATCCTGGAATGTGAAATGTTATTCAAATATTTTTTAAAAACCTGACATTTCTTGAAACTTGGCTGATTTCCCAAAGTTTTATATTAAAATTTAGAGAAATATTACACAGAAACTGTCCTTCCATCAGCAAGCTCTCACTTGATGGTGTTAATTACCTTTAATGAATTTCAAAATAAATTCACTTAAAGGATTTAATTCTCTGAAATATTCTGTGTGATATCTTTCACAAATAATTTGAGATTCTCCTTCTTCCCATCTGCTTTCAGTGGCACTTCACATTTTTAATAGAAGCAGATGAGATTTTTCATTAGCACTGTGAGATATGATAC
This sequence comes from Agelaius phoeniceus, assembly GCF_051311805.1. NCBI lineage: Eukaryota > Metazoa > Chordata > Aves > Passeriformes > Icteridae > Agelaius > Agelaius phoeniceus. Next base: position 61,092,908 of record NC_135267.1, read on the forward strand.
CTGCTTTGGCTTTTAATTAGGTTTTCAAGAAGCAAGTGTGTTTGCCAGGGCCAAGATTTTAACTGAGATACACTTTAGTGAAGTTTTACTGATTATTAAACCATATTTTAATAACTACAAATGAGTGTCCATAAACCCAGATATAAATAAATATCTTGTCACCAAGATCCTTGAAGTTTCAGTTACAGTCTTCCAGATATCTGACTGCTTTTCAGTCCAGTATGATATTTAGCTTGACCCTTTTAAATCGACTAAAATTTACAGCACTATTAAGTCCCTGTTGCACAGTCAGGATATAGATGTAAATAGCTTTGCATCCTTTATTTGGCTCCTTATCTGCTTTTATTTCATATGAACATTGAAGCTGTATTATTAAATTACTTGCACTGTTTAAAGATAAGGCTCAAACAAAAATACATTTTGCATGGAAATTGCCATACAAAATGAAGCTGTCTTGTAGTTGTATTCAAAAGTTGATGTGTTATCACATTAAAAGAGGTCTTCTCTCCCATAATAGATTATTTTTTGTTTTGCAGGAAGTGAGAGTGACAGGTTGTTTGTGAAAAATCTTTTTTTATTTATCACAGGAAACAAATGCTTCTAACTTTATTGGGTCTCTCTAGTTATATAATTGTATAACTATGGAAAATAATCAATTACAAGGCACAGCAATCTGACTTTCTGTACTGAAAGTAAAATAATAATTTTAGTCTCAGAAGTTACCCAAGTCCATCATTCCCTTCCTTTGAGGCATCTGTTCATCCTGAGTGTGATACAGTGTGCTTCATAAAAGCACAAGTCCTCAAAGACACAAATATTGTTCCCAGGCAGGTGGGTGTAAATCCTGATGGAATTGCACCCGGAAAGTAAGTACATTTTGGATTGAAATGTTTGATGGTTCTTGGTAATTGTGCTGAAATCAACCTACCTAGGATTAGATTAACACAGAATAAGCATTCTGTGGGTGTTCGTAAATATGCACTTCCATAGTCTTTCATGTTGGATTATCCTGTTTCTTTTCACTCAGTGTACTATCTCTTATTTTCAAGCTTCCCTTCTTTCTAGAACTGCCCAGCTCTTTCCCACACCATCACCTTATTTCTCAAGATACTTAAGCCAGGACTTAACTTTGTGTCCAAAGATTTTGATTTGGCACAGTTAAGTACAGTACTGAAAAAGGCTGTATTCTTTTGGAATCATGGTCAGTTGTAAAAATGTGCTGCTTTATCCTTCAAGCTCTCATGCTACCATGCTTGTAAAATAAACCAAGTCACGAAATATGGAATTTTATGGTGACAACTATTATGCCTGCAAATTGTCTGTAAATTCCTTCTTTCTTCTGCTTGTTTTGTGGAGATCAGAGGAAAGTATCATATTAACTTCCATAAACCTTGATCTCTCATTGCAGCTTTTTCTCCTTCTTATCATATCTAATTACCTGAGCATTTTGACTAGCATGCTCTCGTTTCCATGCTATGCATTTCTTGTTCCAGATGAGACGTGTCCTTGCTTTATTACTTGTAGGAGAGGATCTGGAGCTCTCATACAAACTCATCAATGGTAAAATTACAGAAAAGTCAGGGGAATCAGGAATTTTTATCTCTGTTAAAATCCTATCTTATATACATGACTAATTCATAGGAATATGATCCATTATGTTAATTATAGTATAATCAAAGTTGGATTGACTGCTCTAAAGTAAAGATCTCATGTGACTTACTGTAGGCTTTATGTGATAGTGGACAAATTGCTTTATGTCTTAGCATTTAGTTTGGGGTTGTTTTTTTTTTTTTTGATGAAGGGATGATTACAGAATTTGCTTGCCTCTTTTTTTTTTCAGTTCTTTGTTTTACTTGTTTTGAGTGTGACCTATTAGCCGAGGAACATTCTTGCTTGTGTGTGTTAGATTTCTTAACAGAACAGATTTGGAACAGATTTGGGCCCTGCTGCTACTGCTGGTAATGGGAAGTTTTGTGATGCTTTTTCCTTTAACCTGTATGCTTTCAGGGAGATTTTGACTGAACTGTTTAACAAAGACAAGGATGCTTTCATGTAATTAGGAAGTTACAGACAACTCTTCTGTCCATGTAGGCTCACTGTTATTTTCTGTATCCTCAGTCCCTACTTGGCATAGTTTCTTCAGAGTCTATGCTGCCATAAATGTCTGTAATAATTGTTGAGCATGCAGGAATTTAAAGATGGCATAATGCATAGCAGAAAAGGAATATCTACTACATTCATACATAGCACTTAGGTGGTGCTGCCATCCCATGGTGAGACCAAAGTAGATGCCCAATAGGCTAATCTTATAAAATGAAGGAAAGCAAGGATTTTCTGAAAATTGATGATATCCCACTTAGTTACACCATCTGATAAAGAAGTCACCTTCAGATTTACTTTACTTTATAAGTCATCCATACCCATGCAAATATGGTCTGCAGAAGCTCTGGAGAAGCTGCGGAATCAAAGGAGGAAAGTGCTCCTTCCCACCCCCTCCCCTCCTCCTGAAGCAGTTAGAGCTGCAAATATCTATTAAATTTAAATTAATTTCAAAGGGCATTGGGCAATGAAATATAAATGCTCCCTCAGTACATTTGGAAAATAAAAAGGGAGTAATCAGGATGTTGCATTCCAAACATTTCTGTGTCAGTGTTGTACTATTTCTTTTACTTCTTTTTTCCTTACAGAGACCATTAAAAAATTCAAATCTGGATGTCTATAAATTGTACAGTCTCATTAGTTGTCTACATTTATAATTAAAAGCTAGTGTAATATGCAGTAATTTTGACATCGCAGCAGGAAAATCATGGGAATCATCATTAAAAATGGTTGAAGCATGACCTTTACCTGAGGAAGTTTTTCAGGAAGCCATAAGGCTTAGCAGGAAAGTAGAAAGAACAACTGAGTAATTGACAGCAGATGTTTAATCCCATTTGTCAATGATTTTGATTTTGCCAGGACAATAGTTATGGTCAGTATTGTCATGTAAGAAGGAATTTCCAACATACACAGTACACTATCCAGTCTTTACATGTGATTGAGCATAAGAACAGACCTTTGCCTGTGTTTTCCTTGCTCTCCATTTTATTATTGTAATGGAGAGTAGTTATTAAATTCAATGCTTCTTAACAAAACAAACAAACAAAAACAAACAAAAAAAAAAAGAAAATAAAAAGTAAGAGACCTAAGAGACCTATTGTGAATCCAGTAGTGTACAGGTGAAGTCACTTAAGGGTCTGCACACTCAGGCTTGCCGTTCTGTGAGGGATAGGACCTTTCACAATCTTTCTCCCTAATCTCTACTCCAACTCTTCTAAAAGCAGCAAAACTGACAGGCCTCACTCCAGATGTTCCCATCTGTCTTTCCCTCTCACTGTCATACTGGGGTTTCTGATCCTATTTTCTCAACCAGATGGGAACAGCAGTCCTGTTGGTAGCTGGGATGGTGTGCCCTGCAAATCTCTGCAAGGGAGGACAAGTGGCCTTGTCCTCCCTGGCAGAGATTTGGCATGGGTGGCTGCCAGCTGCCCCCATGGTGGGAATCTCTATGGTGCAAGCTCTTGGTGTGTCACCCCTTTTCCTCTGCATGCCATCTGCCTTGTCTAGGTACAGCCTTGGTCACCAGGCAGGCAAGCCTACTGCTTTTAGAACTTGTTCAGCTCATTCTAACACATTCATTAACTCACTCCACCAGTGGCCTCACAGCAGTGTACACCTAAATCCTCTGGATAAACCACTCCTGTGATAATACTCCTGTAAACCACTGGAAAGGGCTATAGAAAGCAAAGATGGGGTATGGTAAAGGTATGACTGAGCATGAGCATGTAGAAGAGCATCCAGTGGTGACTGAGTGGGTGCTCTCTGCTACTTCCAGCCAATCGAATTAACCAGCTAAATGGATTTGAGAGATTTATCCCTTGTCCTGCAGGCTCCATCCTTCCTGGCAAGCATCTTGAGACAAATGGCAGTCATTTGCATCATAGTATTCAGTCTCTGTGATGGAAAGCTCTGATCTGTGCCTGGTTTCTGTGGCTGAGCATGAGGCTCAGGACAGGTTCTCGCACAGGATCACCTGGACTGTTCGCCTGCTTTCAGGGAGAGCCAAGCACACGTCTCACCTCCACATGGGTTTGTCTCACCACTGCCAGTGCTTCTTGTGACACCAGTACATGCAATACCTGTAGATAACCTGCTGCCTGGCTCACTGGCCTCGTGTTAGAAAGCTTTTCTCCACAACTGCATACTAAGTCTTGTCTTCTGCATGATGAACATGGAGAACAATTAGTTATCATCCTCTTCTCATAACAAACCTTTACATATTTTAAATATGTTATCATGTCTTCTTTCTAGACTAAACAATCTATTTCTTTTAACCTTCCATTCTTCTACATCTGTTATCAATTTTTTTGTGGCTTTTACCTGGATTCCCTCCAGCTGTCTCTTTGCTTCAACAGCCCAGTAGGCAGAGCTGGATATAGTAATGCAGTCAAGGCCTTGCCTCTGGTAATAGTGGAAAAATAATTGTTTGATTTGCTTACAGCATTACTCTGCCTATATGTCAGGCTCCCTTTTTCTGCAAGTGGGTAGCATCCTGACTTTGGGTTTTCTTATAGACCACTGTAACTCCCTTCAGCTCTTTTTGTGTTAATTTGTCCTTCTCATTGTGGATTTAATGCAGTAATTTCAGAACATTTATCCAAATTACTGCAGTTATGGTGAGTTCTAGTCCAATCTTATAAACTGCTTGCAACCTTACCCAGTTTAATATATTGTATCAGATGCTACAAATCTCCTTTACCACCAAAGTGTGAGATTGTCAAATACAAAAGGCATCAGATTTACAACTATCTTGTTTTGAGAAACCTCATGAGAGACCTTTTTTTTAATGATTGATAACAAGCAGAAGTTATGTAATAGGATGGAGTCATACTTTTCTCTGCCTGTTACTGTCACAGCATATGATGACCTGAGGTCACTGGCATTTCAGCCACCAAAGGGAATGTTCAGGTGCTAAATTGATCTCTGCTGAGCTGCAGGTGATGGCAGCAGTATTCTCGCTGGCAAAGTTTATTTTGAACTAGCAAGGTTGTTCAATGCTGCATTTCCTTTTCTAACACTATTGCAGAATTTTTCTTACATTTTTCTATCTTTCTTTTCCCTGCATGTTTGCATGGTGAATTCTTTGCAGTTCTCCCAGCATGTGTACTTACTGATACCTCTTAAATTACTCCTTCGGGGCTCTAAGATAATTAATTATCTCCTGGTATGGCACACTGCTCATTTACTGTGCACTGGGTTAATTTGCTGCTGTGCTTTAGTGCTGCCCTTCTGTAAACTAGTCCTCTCTTTTGAACTCTTTCCCCCTCTGGATTGCCTTTGCCTGGGGGTGTCCTTGATTAGTCTCTGAAGCTGGCTGTGGCTGCATTCCCTGTGCTTCTCAACACTGGTCTGCTCTTTCCTTCCTAGGAATGATGAAATCTCTCATTTTATAATCACTTTGGTTTGATTTCCTTTCCATTACTAAATTCTAAAAAGTTCTACAAAACTAGAGTTAAAACTAGAACACCCTGCCAAATTACTTCTTCAGCAAATACTTGAGTGTGTTTTTCTTCAGGAGAAATAAAAGAGGTGTTAAATACCAAACTTTCTCCATATTCTAATTTTGAAAGTCTTCTGAGTTTTTGTATGCTTCCATGGAGGAGTGCTTTCATCTGAGAAGCCAACAGAAGACTGTTTCAAAGATTGTCTTCACTTCTTGAAGTAACCAGGGGCATACTTTTATGACCTACAATCTAATTCTTTCTACAAACCAGTTGTAGCTGAAAAGCACAGCCTGACCTCAGAAGCCGAATATTGTTTTAAAACATATTCTGCAACTTTTTAAAATACATCTGGAAAATACTTCCTGAAGAAACTACAGGGGATTCTGTGCCTCACCAATATAATGCAAACCACAAAGCGATGAGATAGAACCAGCTGTTAAATCGTGTATATATATATATATATATATATATATATATATATGTATCTCACACTACTCCTGGGACAGGCTGTCAACATGCAGTATAATACATATAATCTCTCCTGAGCAGTGAACAAAGCAGAGCTAAGACTGGCAGGATCTTCTACAACCTATATAAATATTTTTAAAAAGAGGTGAACAAGATCCATCTTATATTGGTACATCACACAGTGAGGGGATTGGTCTCAGAGTGAAGACTTTATGGTTATTGTCTCCTACAGGGCAGATTGAAATCCTGCATCTGCAGCCTGTTTTTCCTTTAGGGAAGGATCTCTGTGGTTCAGCTATTTGACTATGTTTCTTATTTTCTTTGTTTAAAAAATATTCTGTAATAGTTATTTCAGACCGCTGCAAATGGATGACAAATAGCCACATTTTAGTTAAACCAGAATGTTCTTTAAAACCATTTCTTACCCTGCTTTCAGTGCTATTTTAGTAGCTCTGTGGGTAACAACAGCATATTTCTTTCTTTGGAAGTTCCAAATACTGGAAATACTTTAGGGGAGTGATTTTGGTTCAGTTTGTATTCATACAGATAGGCTATATATCATGGGTGTTATATAATGCCTGTAATTTAAGAGTCCACAATGAAAACAAAACATTTATTATATTCGGAGACATTTCCAGGGAGTGAATAACTATGATTAAGTGAATAGGCCATTAGCTACCACTATTACAGCTCAAATGCAGCTGAAATAGCATTTATTTAGTGGTAAAAAATATTTGGCAACACTGCACTTGCAAAAAAAACCCCAAAACTTTACATTTGGAAAGTTCTCTACATTCCTAGGAATCTCCAAAGAAATGGTATTTAAAGGCACCAGACTCAATTTTCCTAGGCTGTAACTGTAACAAGAAATATACTAAGTATATAATTTAGGCAAATATTGCCTTTTAACAGTCTTACACCAACAAATGTAAGAACTCAATAATCAAAGTAGCTGTGGGCATGAAGTTTTCTATGAATTGATTAAGCCTTCTCACTCAGTTATCTCCATTTTATTGAACACATTTACTTCTGGTCAGATGCATTTGTTCTCTGCAGTACATACATTTTCACAAGTATTTGGATCACTGAGGAAATATGTTCTGCAATTAGAGAAAAAAATACATACCTCTTCATTTTAGCAGTATTACTAATGAAATCGTGATAGCAAGATTTTTCTGTTAGTGATATGAGCCAAAGAGCCCAACCTAACAGATACGAAGTTACTTACAGTATTTTATTTGGTTTTTTTTAATGTTGTCTTGGTATTGAAATAGATTGTTCTTTTTTGTGTATCTTAAAAACCTTCTATTGCAATGGCTACTGAAAGCTTTGCTTACAGTAAGAGAGTTTTCCTTTGTGATGAATTTTTGTTCAAAACAAGAACCAGAGTATTTCTTCAAGGTATTATTAAGGATCTTTAATATTAAATTTAATATTCTTGGCAGTTGAATCTGATCTGAAACAAAAGATCCTCTGAAGTTTCTCTATCTTCTCTGTCTCAAACAACTTGCAAATGTATTTCGTGATTTCTATAATGCCAGATCTCTTCAGAAGTGCTGTTGATAGTTACAGTAAGAAGATATTTTAGTAATTTGAAGAATATTTCTGGTTTAAATCCTTTGGTGAACAAGAATTATATGAATTTGGCTGTGTTGCTCTCTGGAAATCCTTGGCATCCAGAACAGGCTGCATTCCCCAGCTGACTGATTCTGATGGATAACTTTCCATGGATTGGGTGGTCTGTTGTGGAGCTGAGGGACAGACTATAGGTAGAGTGATTGTCTTTTTTTAGAAAAAAATACTGTCTCTTCACAACTGAAGTTGATTATTTTTTCCCATTTCTTGGAAAAAATAGTGTCTTTTGACAATCGTACGCTTGAAAAATCTAAACATTTTGAAGAGCCTAATATTGAACTTCACAAGATTTTAGAAGTGGACGTTTGCAAAAGAGATAATTTTAAAAGCAGAGGTATCAAGAGAATGCAACTACAAGTCTTTAAAAACAGATCAGTCTTTGTCAGAGCTAATGGAGAATAATGGTGATGGAGATGTTTCTTGATATGGAGAGTTCGGAAACAAAAGATGGGATCAGGTAAAATAATAAGTTCTTGTTGATTGTGGTAATTGTTTATACAGAGCTATTCCCATTGGTTTTTGCTAAGAAGCACATTACAATTTTTTTCTAAGAGACAGATTTAAGCACACCAAAAAGTCTAAAATGTAATATGAGAGAAAGTTAAAAAAAAATTAGCAGTTCATCCAGTTAACCTGCCAGGATGGACTTAATAGTAGTAAGTCATTGGGGGACCATAGCTGGCATCATAGCAGTCTGTAGTCTTCAACAGGTGTAGAGCCTTGGCAGTGCTCTGGAGCTCTGTCCCATAATGATTATCTGAGGTATTTTTTTATATGTTGTGGCATTTGATTGGAATAACTGAAATGAATGAGCAGTAACACCAATGTAGGTTGAGCCAATGTTTTTAGAATTTGTGGAGAGGCAGCTGACTAGAAAATGGACTTAATGATCTGAAACAAAATGACCTACAGGAAGATTATCTTCTGCTTATTTAATGCTGCAGTGATCTACCATCAGCACAGAGACATTTATAGAATAACAAGAGTATGGAAGTAAGAGGCATTTTGTTTACATAATCTATAAATTTTAATTAAGTTGTCAAAATATTTTTAGTTCCAGGCCCAACAAGGCAGAACCAGACTAGAATTACTGACTTTGTGATCAATAGCAGCTGAGGTCGCATAGAAACCACAAGTAATGGCAAATCATTACTTGGACCTAAAATAAGATTATTTAAGTCATTAATTAAAGCTAAATATGAATAATTGCATTTAAATGTAGACTGATATTTTCAAGCAATTTTTAGGATCTTTAAGAGAAGCTCCATGTTGTAAGGTTCACCTTTAGTGGCTATTCATGCATTTCTAATTCACCAGGGACATAATTCCTGTACTGCAGCAATTGGAAACAGTACTTCCACTGCAAAGTGAGAACTGTGAAGGGCATGTGGGGAAGCAGGCAAATGGTCACCAGTACATGGCTAAGACCAGGCAGAAAATACAATTGTTAGACAGCAGAGTGCACAGAGGAAATGCATTCATTCTGCAGATTGACAAAACAGATGGTGGGTACCTTTCATCCAAAGGGGATGCTGCAAGATTGGGATAAAATTTAGTAGTACAAACATGAAGTTGGGTGTTCAATGAAGTAAAGTTTCTACAATTACTTTTTAGAGACATCAAAACAAGTGAGAATAAAAAAGTACGTTTATTAGTTATGAGATATTTCTGAGCCATTGGTGCATTGCGTTTAAAAAAAAAAAAGGAAATGCTATCCTAGGACCTTAGGACATATCAAGCAAGGTAACTCCAACAGAGAAAGTGAAGTTATCAGTGTCTTAATCATAAAATCACTCAGGTTGGAAAAAGACCTTTAAGTTCATCAAGTCCAACCATTAACCCAGTTCTGCCAAGTCCACCACTAAACCACGTCCCTGAGGACCAGTTCTACATGTCTTTTAAATACCTCCAGGGATGAGGACTCAACCACTTCACTGGAAAGCTTGTTCCAGTGCTTGACAACCCTTTTCATAAGGAAAATTTTCCTAAGATCTAATCTAAACCTTCCCTGGTACAACTTGAGGCCATTTCCTTTTGTCCTGCCGCTTGTTACTTGGGAGCAGAGACTCATCTGACCTGGCTACAATCTCCTTCCAAGGAGTTGAAAAGAGTGATGAGGTCCCCTCTGGGCCTCCTTTTCTCCAGGCTAAACAACCCCAGCTCCCTTAGCCACTCCTCACAGGACTCGTGCTCCAGACCCTTCAACAGCTCTGCTGCCCTTCTCTGGACATGCTCCAGCACCTCAGTGTATTTCTTATATTGAGGGACCCAAAACCGAACACAGGATTTGAGGTGAGGCCTCACCAGTGCTGAGTACAGGGGGACAATCCCTGCCCTGCTCCTGCTGGCCACACCATTGCTGAGCCAGGCCAGGATGCCATCGGCCTTCTTGGCCACCTGGCACAGCTGGGTCGTGCTCAGCTGCTGCTGACCAGCACCCCCAGGTCCTTTTCTGCCAGGCCACTTCCCAGCCACTCTTCCCCAGCCTGTAGCCCTGCCTGGGGCTGTTGTGACACAAGCGGAAGACCTGGCACTTTGCTTGTGTCACTGGCTCAGCCAACTGGTCCAGCCTATGGGAGCATCCCTCTGTAGAGCCTTCCTGCCTTCCAGAAAATCAACATTCCCACCAAGCCTGGCGTCATGTACAAACTGAGGATGTGCTTGATGCCCTCCTCCAGAACATCAATAAGGATATTTAACAGAACTGGCTCCAGCACTTAGTCCTGGAGAATCCCACTTGTGACTGGCCACCAGCTGGATGAGCTCCATTCACCACCATTCTGGGCCCAGCCATCCAGCCAGTTTTTAACCCAGTGAACAGTGCAGGAACTCCTGTCCAAGCCAGGAGCAGCCAGTTTCTCCAGGAGAGTGCTGTGGGAAATGATGTCAAAGTCCAGGTAGACAACGAGGACAGTCCTTTCCTCATCCACTAGGCAGGCCATCTTGCCATGGAAGGAGACAAAATTGGTCAAGCAAGACCTGCCTTTCACAAAGCCACAGTGTCTGAGTCTAATCCCCTGGTTGTCCTGTACATGCCATATGACATGTACAGGCACTCAAGATGACCTGGTCCATGACCTGCCTGCCCCAGGACCAAGGTCAGGCTGACGAACCTCTAGGTCCCTGAATTCTCCTTTCAATCCTTCTCATGGTTGGGCGTCACATTTGCCAACTTCCAGCCATCTGGGACCTCACTGGTAAACCAGAACTAGTGATAAATGATGGGAAGTGGCTTGCTGAGCACTTCTGCCAACACTTTCAGTATCCTTGAATGGATCCCATCCAGCCCATAGACTTGTGTCTGTCTAAGGGGTGTAACAATTTTCCCTTGGATTAAGAGGCTTCATTCTACTCTCTGTCCCTGTCTTGCAGCTCAGGAGTCTGGGTACCCTGAGAACCACTGGTCTTTCTATTAAAGACTGAGGTAAAGCCATTAAGTACCTCAGCCTTTTCCTCATACTTTGTGACTATATTTCACCCCACATCCAGAAAAATATGGAGTTTCTCCTTAAGAAGCGTTTTAGCTGTCTTTTGTGGCTGTAGCCAGATTAAGTTCTGGTGGGGTTTGGGCCCTTCTAATTTTCTGTCTACATAACCTCACAAGATCCTTGTAGTGATCTGGACTTCTCTGCCCCTTCTAAGGATTATAGACTTTTCATTTTCTCCTGAATGCCAGCTGAAGCTCTCTGTTCAGCCAAGCCCATCTTGTTTCCTGACAGCTTATCTTTTGAGATGTGGGGATGGCCAGCTCCTGCACCTTTAAGATGCTTTGGGGTTTTTTTAAGAATGTCCAGCCTTCCTGGATTCCTTTGCCCTTCACAACTGCCTTCCAAGAGACTCTGTCAACCAGTCTCCTAAACAGAACTTTGTAGGATAAAGTCTCATCATTCATGTTCCAGCAAAATTAAATCAAAAAGTGGAAGAGACTGAGAAGCAAGCTAGGGAAAGAACAGCAAAGCAAGAGGATGTTAGCCAGAGGATGGTAACAGATGTTGACTTAACCCTATAAAAGGAAATTTGGGAAAGAGATTGAATAGAGTCTTTCTAACCACCTCCAAGAAGAGCACACCCAAAAAAAGAGAAAATATCTTTATTGTGAAAACAAGCCTCACAATTATAAATTGATCATAAAAATGCAGGCTTCAAATCAGGAAAAAATTATTCTAGTCATCAGAGCAATGAACTTCAGGAACAGTAAGTAAAAAGATGTTAAAAAAAAATTAGGATACAGCTTGGCCAGTTAATGGAACGGAATGGGAGAGGCCTGCATGCTGAGACCTTTCAAAGTAGTACCCCTACTTTGTACCCCCCCTATTCCACATAGTAAAGGGCTACGGACTATTTTTGCATGCTCCAGAGTTTGCTGTCAGGAACCAGAAGCTCATAGGTATTCAGTTAAAATTAAAGTTAAACAATTAGGAGACTTCAGTTGTGAGAGAGAAGAAAACTCCTGGCGGTTTGGTTTGTCTCAGAATTGCCACAAGCCATCAGCGTGTTACAGCCCTGACAAACACCCAGAGAGGTGTAAGAGCTTCCGTTCCATTTCAGGGTAGGGTTACTGACTGGGGCTTCAGCTTGCTTCCTCCATGCTGCTGGAAGCCCAGCCAGGAGTTACTGCTTTGAGAAGAATACAGGGAGCTGCTATGTCCTGCTGGCATACAATTTATTAGCCAGTTCCAGCTGATTCTCAGTGATTGTGCAATGGCTTTTTATTTGCTTTGTCCCAGTGTGCCCATTTATAGGAAAACACCAGCCCCACAACCGGGAGGCAGCGACATCCAACCCATCCAGCGACATCTTGGGTGAGAGAGGCGCTGGTGCCGAGTGCTCCCCTCCCTGTGGCTCACACCAGGGCAAAACAGCACTTTGGGACAACTTCTGTTCTCTGGGACACTGACAGCAAACAGCTCCCTGAATCAGTCACAGGCACCTGAGGCTAACCCAGCTCCTGCAAGCTGAAGAGGTCCAGGTTATTTTAAGGCTTCTCCTGCAGGACTGATGCAGCGTGGCTGCAGTCACACTGTCAGCTCCCAGCTCTCCCACGGAACCTGTGGCTCTTGTGGGGATGCTCTCGCTGCCAGCTCAGGCACCAACCCACCCAGAGCTTGTCCTCACAGCTTCACAGCTTCAGTGCATACCAAAAGGGTTTGCTTGAAGTGCCCCTGCTGTGTTTATGGATGTGCCTTTGCCTTGAAGCAAACCAGAAGCATTCCTGCAGTCGAGCTCAGCTGCGGAGAGATTAAGGCTGTTCTTCATTAACACCTTGAAGTGTTGTTTGCAGTTTCCAGCTCACACCATCTGCCATTCCGTAGCCACACCAATGAACACTGTTTGGCTTGAATGTAGATGAAGTGCTCTAGCAAGTATGTCAAGAGTTGGCTCATGATCAAGTTTCAGTCATGTAAGTGTGTAGGCATACCCCCAAACAAACTTAAATCTTTCTCTCCATGATGGCAAGGCAGAGCAGGATAACTGTGTCAGCCAGCAAAGCTGGAGGACAGTATATTTGGATGTTTCTTGTCATGCAAATGCCAAATATTCAAAAATTGTGCTTTCCAAGGTTATGAGACTGGCTTTAAAATAGTGTAATCTTAAAATAAAGTCTCTAGAAATCCCTTTCATCTTCTGCTTTTCTCAGATTCTTTTGAGCCTATCAGCACCTAAAAATCACATTTTTTCATATTTTCATCTATGAGCATAGAAAAATGAACTAAAAAATGAAAACTCCTATTCATGCAGGAACAACTCTCTTCAGAAGGAGAAGCTTTACAGAAAAACATCACATTGTGGAGCTCACTCTCTGAAGCTGATAACTGGATTTGACAAAGCCAGGGACTGAATTGCCAAAGTTTGCACAGCTGTAAGAATGATATAGTTCAGATTACAGAATTCTTGCTGAGAGAAGATACATATGGAGTGAAAAACACCAGGTATAGATTACCTGAAAGGAAGGGAAGAAAGTAAAAAGGCCAGAGGGAGCTACAGTTTTCTTGTGCAGTGCAGTACAAGCATCTTCAGTCACACACCAGGGAAACTGCTTCAAGGCTGTGAAATTCTTCCTTCAGCCCAGAACTCACCCACTCCCATAAAAGGTTACTTGATGCCAGCCTGGATTTTGGAGGACTGGCAACTGGATTGTCACTTGGTACCCTAGTCAGGTCTTACCTACAGAATGCAGAGTGCCACTGGACTGTTCATTTCTAACTGATATCACTTACACCACCATATACAGTGCAGAAAAGCTTTGAAAGTCCTTCAGATTTTTGAATCGTGTTAGGTAGGATTTTTTTCCAATGGTTTTAAATTGCTTTAAATTATACACTGCTTGTATTTAAAGTATACATTACTATTTTAAGCAGATTCATGTGGCTATTAAACTAGCTAATTCTTGTTAATTTAAAAATACACTTCTAAATAAATTCTCTAGAGTTTTAGAGACTTTGTTAATCATTGTAATTAGGTATAGTTTAAATTTAGCACATTGTTACTTCACTTTAGTCTTATATCCCCAATTACTTGATGATATCAAGACTCAAAGGTATATTCTAACACTTAATATTTGCCCTTTAATTTGTTTTAAAAATTAATTATAAGAATATTTTTGTATACAGATACAGAAATAACATAGTAATTCAAATATTGAACATTACTGCAATTTCTTCCCCTAATACTCCTTAGGCTGAGTCATGGAAAACACTCTGATAATTTTCAAGTTTCCTCCTGCCTCTTCATAAATGACAGCACAATATATACAAAACATCATATGATGTTCCAAATGTTATTATTATCTTGATAGAGGCTTCTCTAACATCAGGGACAAGGGCTTCATAATTTAATTCAAGTATTGTAATGATCAGCATTCGCATAGTGTAAAGCTTAAGACATCTGACCTCAAGGAACAAACAGATTGAGGTTTGACATTATCAGTAATCTAGTCTTTAACCACGAACTTTCGCTGGAATTTAAAGTCAGTTAAATTATGTAAGTTCTATGCTGCTTGCTAAATTGAGGAAATTTTGCACTTTCTATTAATCTTTATTTGATAACTGCAGTCTTAATTACCCTGAGTGTTACTACTTCTCCCCCTGTCAGACACACTGACTTTAAATGTTGCACTGTTTAAAAACAGACTCCTGTTTCTCCTTTTGAAAAGAAGGCGTGAGACTCATCTCACTTTACGCTTGCAGTGCATTTACACTGCAGAGCTGACTGCTCTGTCTCTGTAGCACAGAGTGAGCGCTCTGCAGTGCGAGTCACACACCCACACACCTCTCATGGCTGCTCCTGCCACTTGTGTTAGGCACTTAGGCAAGCGTGGCACAAATTCTCCTGCCATCACTGACTGGCTCCAGATAACTCTGGTTGGATACTTTTGCTTGCCATGGATTGCAAAGAGAACAATGATGATCTTTTAAGACAGGAGTCACCATGACACATCTCTCCATGTTAACAAGTTATCAGCTCTTCTGGCCCTTAGCAAGCTGCTGCCTGGACTTTCAGTAATGCTTCTGACTGAACAGTTTGTCTCTCTTTCCCTGTCACTGTTAGCAAAGTCTTGACTCTCAGAGATCCTAGCCCTTTTGACAAAAAGACAAAAGTAGTTCTGGTATCTGTATGTCTAAAATTCTTGATAAAAATCCCCTAAATCTCTGTAATTTATAACCCCTAGAGCTGTTCTCAGTAAGGAGCAGACATCTGCTTTGTCTCATTTTCAGGACATCTGACTTCCTGTAAAAAGCAGGTTTTTTTGTGGGATTTCCTCTCTGCCTTGGCAGTCAGACAGCAGACTGTACATCATGAGCGGTCAGGTTGGCTCACCTGTCCTTTATCCTCTTTCCTTATTTTCCACTGGAGAAAAATGGAAGTATTTGTGTGTACTCTGTATGCTGCTGTCTCTCTGTCACCACGTATTTTTCAGAGGAAGTCAGTCTTACTTTTCTTTCACTGGAAATCCAGTGGGATATATCCCTAAATATCAAATCAAATTTTGTTTTAATTGAAGGTGGGCTTTGTGTTGTATTTCAGCTTCTGCTGGCCTCCAGTTCCTCCAGTCGAGAAGGAGCTGGGGACTCTCTTTCCATCTTGGAGAGCAAGTTATTTCACATTTCTGAGTAGCACAGATGGCACAAACAAAACATATCATAGAGTGAAAAGTAGAAGAGGTCTGCTAATAATCCAAATTAGGTTAAGAAGAGTGATCTGTGCCTCCTGTATTTGTGGAATTGTCTTGTATCTTCATAAAGATTAATATAAATGGTAACCTATTCTTTGCAAAGCTCAATATGACTGGTCCTCTTGGTCTCAGCAGTCTTTTTCAGTACATTTTTGATCAAGATATCTTTTGCAAGATAAACAGTAATTTTGTGGTCTAGAGTTTTGTGAAGTTGCGCAACTGATTTGTTTCTAAACTGTAGTGGTATGTGTTTGTTATTTTCTCAGTGGAATGTTTCATTGAACAAAATTCAATTTTAAAAGGCTGTGAAACAATTCCATTAGTCTAAATTGAACAATATTTCAATAAAGCACATACTTCATAAAAGTAGCCATATAGATGTGAAATCAATTGCTAGGAAGACTGTGTTATCACTTGAAATCTTCTTTCCATAATGGTTCTATTTTTCTATTTTCAAAGTCTATATAATTCTTCTTGAAATATGTTTGCTTGTATTAGCAGCTTTATTTAAACAAGACTGTATGGTAAAATATTTCAGTTGTTACTGTTCTTATGTGCTAGGGAAACTGGGCTAGAATAAATTATCATAATGTGAGTGCATAAATTATTTGGAAACCATATACAAGGAATAGTTCTCAATGATACTCCATTTAGTAGAGTTTTTCAAGTGTTTTTTCCTTGTTCCAGTAATATTCAGTATTCTCACTGATGGTTTGGATGAAAGGTTACAATGTACACTTAATAAATTCATAGAGCAGAACAAGCATTTTGGAAGTAAGGCTGTGGAGAATGACAAAGTAAAGATAAAGTATGCTGATGGTTAAAATTGGTTAGACAAACATCATCAGGCATTACATTGGTCAGGGGTGAGCAAAGAGATCTCTCACAGCACCTGCTACCTCAATTCCTTTAGTGATTTCTATTTATGTGATAATTATAAGAATAATTATACATAAAATAAGTATTTTGTGTAGCTCCAGAAAATTGCAGGGTATATAACTAAAAACTTAGCACTGGTTCAGGAATTCATTACATGGCTTTTGTACTTACCTTAGATTGAAGCAATTATACTTCTTATCATTCTGCCCATGTCAGTACTGATTGAAAATTGCTAGGGTCTGATGGCTTTGAGAATGGTCTTTGTGAAATAAATATGTGAACAGAGTCAAATGTCTGTGGTAGGATATAGTGCATTCATATTCATAAGAAATTTTGGCCTTCAGCCTACTCACAGTCCATGGAAAAAGATGGACACCTTCTTGAGGTTACCAAGGGAGTGGGATAATCACCTTCCAGAGGTACCTCTGCCTCTCTTACATTTTCTGCAACAAACATATATTGGAGGTGTATTTTTAGTTTTTCCTATCTCCGTCTGTGATACTAAAAGTTTGATTTTCTTGGACTTCACTGAGGACTATCTTAAAAAATTCTAATTGTCAGAAAATCAGAATAGATAATGTAGAGGTCTGTTTTGACCCTTGGCTCTGTGAAGACAATTCAGTGAGTAATTTATGAATCTTTTATAGTTGTTACCAATACATAATGGGCATGACCAACATGTGTTAGAGATAGTTCTATAACAAACTCTATAACAAACTCACTGAGTCATTTAGGAAGCTTTTATAGTTGTTACCATTAATGTAGAGGTCTATTTTGACCCTTGGTTCTGTGAAGCCCATTCAGTGAGTCATTTATGAAGCTTTTATAGTTGTTACCAATACATAATGGGCATGACCAATATGTGTTAGAGATAGTTCTATAACAAACTCATATAAGCCACTTATTAACCTGTTGGATTCTTGCTCATTGTTTGTTAATCCTTTACTCTGTATCTTGTGTACAGTGTGTGAGAGAGACAATACAGGACTTTAATCCAGAAAATCTGCTATACAAAAATAATTTTGACAAGGATAATATTATACTGATGTTTTTAAAGTACTAAGCTAATGGACATTTATTTTTTAGATAATGGTATGTTTGATCCTGGATAATGTTTTAGGAACCATACAGAATAAGGCCTTTCTCCCTCATAAGCATTGTGTGGCTAACAGAGAGACTGTAAACTTTATCCCAAATCTTTTCTTAGTGAAGCATTTACTATTGCATGGCTGAAAAAAACAAAAAGTCTCATTTATAGGACTTTTTAAAAATTGGAATTAAACTCCAGCAACCAGTGATGACTAGTTATTGTTCCTTTTGTCAACAGGGAAGATGAAGGAAGTTCTGGCAGCTTACCATGTCCCGGGCTCTGCAGAGCTAAGTGAGAAGTGCTCCCAGTTCTAGCACGCATCACATCCCATCGACCTTGGGTCTGGAGTGCCAGAAGGATCCCAGCGCTGCGCTCTGAGACGGCTCTGAGCACCTCAGTACCCCCTTCTTGACAGAACCCAGGGATGGCAATATTACACACCAGTATTACCTGTCTGGGGCAGGTTTAATTTTATAAATTAAAACAATAAACTCTATGAGTTTCTAGACCATATTTGTGCTGTTGAGGATGATCTGCTCAGATGAACAGTTTTGCATCCATCGAAGAGACAGGTTCTTCTGCTGGACCAGAAGATGACAGTGGACTGTATATTGTAACTAATATCATTTGTAGCATCTCCTAGTGCAAATAATTGAAGAACAGGTGGCAAGAAAATCCTGTGGGGAATAAGACATGCTCTGTTTTGATTTACAGATTTTATAAAAAGTTTTGTTTTTTTAAAGATAACCACTTTTAGATAACACTATGTGTGCAGTCTATGTGCAGCTCTTCACTGTGGCTGTCTGTATTCCAGAGATGATGAATGCCTTGTAAGACACCTCAACTTTTTAAAATTTGTGATTAATTCTTAAATTATGAGATTATAATGGAAAACTAGAAAGGAAAACTTCTAGGGCTTTTATTTGACTGGATGTCTCTAATTACATCCCATTACTTCTCCTAAAAGGAGAAGGAAAAGGCAGGAAGTAGAAATTAAATACAAAACCCCCCACGTTGCATTTCTTCTTTTGGCATATGCACCTATCTAAATGTGTGTTTGATCTAATATCCAAGGAGAGGGAAACAGCTAAAAGTTAGCTGAGCCATCACACAAAAGGTCTGTGGTTTTGGGCAGTATTTGCTAATTTTGTCTCTTGAATAGCTATAGAAAAGAAGGAATATGTATATGCCCCAACATATGTGAAAAGGACATACTTGCCATTCCTTTATTTATTTTTGCTCTTTCAAAAATTAAAGTGTCAGTTATTTGGAATGCTGTAGTCTGTGGTCTCTTTACATTTGTTTAGTGAGAACCTTTCAGCAAAATCATTCCCATTACAGTGTAACTGCATGGTGACCACAGCTTTGGGCCTGTATAATAAAGATCTAAATTCAAAATTTTTTTTTCTCAGCATTTTCTCTATTTTTATGTTGTATCTGCAAGTTTTTAATTGGAGTCCTGCTCTTTGCTATGCCTGGGAGATTTGGCAATATTTTTAGGAAGAAATGTATTTGTGTGGTTGAACCTCCTTCTCCTTTGTATTATTATTTAGAACAGTTTAGAGGGCAGATACAAAAAGTTAACAAATCAAAAGAGATGCTTAAATTCAATTTGCACATGATCCCCCGGGACAATAAGGAGATCAGGCTCTTTGCATCCTTGATTTAAGGCCATGCTCAAGTATTTGGCATCTGGTCTCTATTATTAATTGGTAACCCTGCAAAGGTATTGGAGGAAAAAGCTGCAGAAAAGTTGAGTCTAAGCTGCCTTTGATTTGCTGTGTGTGATATATTGTGCTGAACACACAGCTGTACAGCACAGTTCAAAAGCCAATCAGATCCTTTTTACTTCCTCCTTCTTATTTTCTTCTCCAAAGACAAAATTTTAAATTATAAAAATGTTCTTCGTGTAGCAATGAAGTTTGTGTGAGCAAAAACTGCTCATGGCATTTCAAAAATAAATGTGGTCCTGACAAGGCTATCTAAGCCATGCTGTATTTGGTTTGTCAACAAACAAGTGTTTGTCCCACTATGGTTAGCTCATAGCAAATATCTGAATTCCTATCAACAGAACACCTCTGACTTTCAAAATCTTTTAGTTGGTCATCACTATTATCCTGTATGTAGCTGCGTATGGATGGTGGAGTGCTTACTGCAGTGGCATCCATACCAGTGCATTTAAACACTGGTTTTATGTGTTTAAAATAATAAAAAAAAAAAAAAAAGGGGCAGACAGCAGCATTTCAGAGCGGCTGATCAATTTCAGTTAATCTAAAGCTGAGCTCCTGCTCACCTTCTGCCCTGTTCACACCTTCCCACAGCCTCCCTCAAAGAGCTGCACACCTAAGAGGCTTCCTCGTATGACTGAAAACATCCTTGTGTAAGAGTTTAGCTCATGTGCCAGCTCTGACACCAGGGAGAGGGTGGGAAGGAACACCTTTTAGTCAGCAGTTTAGTTGTAGGTTGGCTTATGCTGATAGAGCACCCACATCCTCAGGTGCCTCTGTGAATTAACTAATCTTATTACCTTAACTTTCTGTTTCAGGACATTGCTTCCCTGTGGCTAAAAGGTGTTCCTTGATTCAGTAACAACACAAGGAAAATAAAGCACTGGAAAATCCTTAGAAAATAGTATTAATGGTGTCTTTAAAACTATTTGTGCAGTGGCAGTATTTGTGGTACCAGAAAAATACAATGCCACAAGAGGAATGCATTCTTGCCATTCAAATAACTCTGAATATCAAAATGTTTTCAGAAAAACAGAAGTGAAAGCTGTGGGCCATAACAGTAAGAGGGCAGCACAAGCCCACTCTGCTAGCAGACCCTGAGATATTAATGAGGTTTATGCTCAGTGTGTGGACAGCTGGAGCCACCAAAACTGTACATGCTTGAGCTTGACCATAGCACCATTTGAATATAAGTGACAAGAATGAATTGCCCCAAGAGCAGGGCCTTATTTTGGAGAAATGGCTTTTTGTCTGTACCAGAGGCTACTGAAGTTTGACTGTCCCATTGAGTGAACTTTTCTGACTTTTTCTGACGAGATGGGTGACTGTTGCCCATCTGTTGAAGGAGTGATTGAAAAACAAAACACAACAAAACAGGCAAACCTTTTGGCACTCCAGTAAGGGCAAAGGTTGAAGCTTTTTGTTCTTTGGATGAATTCCCCTTTGAGATGCCTCTCCATGCTTTTCCTTGGCATCTGGACAAGCCCTTCTTTGTGAAGGGACATGAATATGCAGAGGCCTGCAGTGCACCCTCTCTTCAGTCTGCTTCAAAGGAAAGTTTCAAAAGTCATTATTTTCTGGCAACTTTAAACATCTGAATGGGCCTGTGCTGTGTAAGGCAGTGCTGGCTTTACAAACAGTATTAGCTGATTTTGATGACTTGGAACAATTCAGTATTTGCTCAATTAGAACAGATACTAAATGTGGACTGTGTAGCTTAGCAGACAAGAGTGTTGGTTTTGCTGACTGAATGTAATGTGTGAATATGGACTTCACATTCAAATGAGATGATCTTAAGTAATTTCCTTAGCAGAAAATAGTCCATTCAGAGAATAAGAACATCTGTTCAGAGCTGACCTGAAATAAATTGTAGTTTTAGAGACAGGTCTTTTGTCCAGCATTGTTTGGGCACTAGACATGTAAGAAACAGTTGACTCTCCAGCTCACAGCTGAGGTTTCAATGACATGTCTGCTACAGCTGAGCACACCACATCTTACCTGTGGCTGCAGTTCTGTTCCTGCTGCCAGTCTGCACTGCTGTGATAGCACAGGCTTTTACAAACATCAGCTTGCTTTAGATTGCTTACAGTTACATTCCCTTGAGTTTGAACTATGTGTGTGTGTATATGCTACTGTTGATTCAGCCTGTACATATACAGAAAACCCCACCAGTGTGGAGGGATAGAATGTAAGAAAATAAAGATAGAGCATAGGTAGTCTCACACCTGCGGAGTTGCAGCTGTGCTAATCACCAAAGATTAGGAACAGGCCTGCCCTTAATAGGCCACAGCTGTGTCCAATAAGAAGAAGAGTGCTACAAAAGAGTGGGTTAGCTGATGGTGAAGAGAATTGGAGTTTGCTGTTTGTGCTCTGAAGAAGGAGTCAGTGCTGTGAGGAGCTGCCCATGAGAGATCACTGAGAAGGTATGGAACTTTTGCAATAAGACAGCAACACACCCGTAATCATCAAATGCTTATATTTGTTAGCTGTTACTCTAAAAAGCCCAAGTTTCTTAGAAATGATGATCATATTTCATAAGAAATTATGTACCTTACTTTTTAAATTCTCTGTTGCAAGCTCCCTCTAGTAATCAAGGTTTAGCTTGGATATTAGGAGAGAGTTCTTTACTGTGAGGGAGGTGAGGCAGAGGAACAGGTTGCCCAGTGAGGTTGGTGATGTCCCATTCCTGGAAGTGTTCAAGGCCAGGTTGGATGGAGGTCTGAGCAACCTGGTCCAGTGACAATTATCCTTGCCCATTACAGAGGATTGGAACTAGATGATTTTTAAGATCCCTTCCAACCCAGGCTGTTCTATGATGCTGTGAAATCTTGTTAAATACTAACGAAGAGAGTCTTAAAGAAGTTTGCAGGCAGAGTATCATTTATTCTAACTTGTAAGTAGATAAACCAAGTCACCAGAGAGCTAAGTAACTTCATGGATATTTCACAAGAAGTTGCTTCACTGCAATCAACAATAAAAAAATTAATGATCATGTAAGGAATCTTACTTAAGAAGTTATCACACAATTTTTGTCACTACCTGCTGTGTTTGCCTTCTACGTGAAGAAAGCTCCTCTGTCAGCAGCTTCACTTACCTCAGCTGCTCTGAGAGTTCTGCACCCATGCCCTCTACATCTTGCAAGAGACAATGAGGTTGCTTTACTCTGTATGATAACCTGAACTGCCCTCCAGGAATTGCTGTGAAGGGCCAGATCTTATCACTGTTTTCTTTATGTCAGAGTTAGAAGTTCCACTTTTCACCAAGGCTCCCTGTTGCCAGCACAGAACTTTAAAATATTTTCTACCTTTGTGTTACTACCACCAGAAATAAACAGAAAAGTGTTTGATCAACTTCAAAAGAAAAACCAGTCTGAAAAAAGCTGCCACCTTCCAACCCAGAGGGAAACAGGTCAAACTGTTCAGTGAAATGTTCCCGAATGTAGAAGCAGGAGGCAGTGGTTGCAGAGGGCTGTGGGATCTGTGCCCTGCCTACAGGTGACCTGCTGCCAGGGTTGCTGTGAGGCAGAAGGCACTGTCCTCCCGTGGCCCCACAAGGCGCATTTCATGGCAGGAGAGGGGAAGCTTTTCCCAGCTCATTGTTACTCCTGGGGACAGCAAAGCCATCACAGGGATAGCAGGCACTGAATGGGAACTGGGCTGAAGCTGTGTGCATTGGCAACGTGCTGCATTTTCAAAGCAGTAGTTAATTATTGTGCTGAGTTCCCAAGGCATGTGGTAGATTCACTGTCTGTGGGAATACTTAAGTCAAACTTCTTGACCATTCAAAGGGTGGTGATGCCTGGTGCAGGCAGAAGGGATGTGCTTGATGTGGAGCACTTGACCTGGAGCTCTCTGTTACCTAATCCCAGACTCCTTTCATAGCCACCACTCTTTTTTGACACCAATATTGACTTTGCCTTCAAGCAAGGGAGTTTGTGCTCTGTCTCCATGGGGATCTGGCAGTGCAGGTCTCTAACCATCAGTGGGTGTCAGAAAAATAGCAATTTCAGTTGTATCTTGTAAAAGTCAGCCAAATAATGACGTTTTCTTTAAAATCTCAACTGTGTAAGTTCAGACTGAACAACAAAAAAAATTCCTTACTCTTTCTTAGGTACAAAGCTTCCTATTAAATCCATTTTTTTGAAAATGATTAACTAGATATTCAAAATTGCTGAAACCTATTGCCCTCAGTAAAATTTTGGAAACCAGCCAAAACCAGGGGAGTGTTTGCTTGTTCATTCACAAGAAGTTTTGTTTTGAAAAATGACCAAAATTACATGTGATATCCAGATCAGATTCTTACCCCAGAAATCTTGCTTTTGCTGCAACACTGGAGTGTTATGTACAATACAGATTTGGACAGTTTTAGCAATTCTTTCCCCAGAGCTTTATGTATAGCAGATTTTGTCAGCTGAATTTCTTATCAAAAGCCTTCACGAGACCCAGGTTCTGCTGCTTGGTTTGTTTTGGTTTCATTGCTTGTCAACCAAAGAGCTGCAAAATAAGCGTCAGAATGTGAAAGTGAGTCCAGGTAAGCTAGGGCAAAGAGCTGCAAGCTTTCCAGCTGGGAGATGCTGTCTGATGTCACACAGCCCCTCTGACTCCCCAGCACATATTGTGTATATTAAGCAACTCATAAGTGCTGTTCTGAAGTTTGTCTGTCAAAAGCCCTGCCCAAAATTGTGCTTGGTTCTCCATGGCTGATGTGAGGTGCAAATAGCTTGGCTTTCTGTAGCTTGGGTAAGAACTGAAGCACTAGAAGACCTGGAGAATAGGCTTTGTGAAGAAGTCAAGCCACAAGTTGGCAGAGATGGGACCAATCATGTTTGTTTCCTGAAATCACTTCTTTTAACAGCAGGGGAAGTAGGAATGGCCTCTAGTACAAGTAAAACCACCCCTGCAGAGTTTGAACAATAATTGTCATCTCTATGTGGAAGACACTCAAAGTTGTTTTTTGGGGGGTTTATTCTTTTCTGGAGTGCATATTGTGTACATCAGCTAATTCTTTTTCCATGGGCATTCTCACAGTGACACAGTAAAAGAAAGGCTTGTTAACATAGCTTTGAAATTGTCATCTCTTCACTCACTAATGCAACTTAACTTCACATAGCTGATTTCAAGTGCTGTTACAATAAGAAAAGCATGACATTTACTTAGCTGTTAATGTAGTGTCCAAAGAGAATGTTATGCATTCCTATTCCAGCTCCACTTCTCAGGCAGTTTTACAGTCAACTTCTGCAGGGAATACCAGAGCAGTGATTCATCATTAAGGACAGTCCATTCCATCTCCAGGCCAGAACACTGGATTTCCCAAATGTCACAGTTTATAAGATACTGTCAGTGATGAGTCTCCATTTTCTGTGCTGTCAGTGTTCTGTGTTTGTTTCTAAGGATTTCCAACCCTGAGATGGTGATTATTTTTTTCTCTTTATCCATAGGCATAAATTCAGGAGCTCCAGAAGCACTAAACTAATATATTAGGTGATAAATCAAAGCAGTCTTGGAAAGCATTGTGTGCTGTGGCAGAGACAATCAATAGGAGAATCTGTACATAGCAAATTAGTTCTGTAATGAATTACATTCCAGGCCCTGAGCCCTTCTTGTGTGCAATCACTGCATTATCTCTTCCTGTAATAGCACAGAGTATGTGCCTGCACTGATTTGTGGAATACACTTGTGCTAAGAATTACACACTGAATTCCTGTAGTTGAATTTCCTCTTGAAGTTCATGGCAAAGCTTCCACAAACTGCAGTGGGACAATGATTCAGGATGATCAATATCTATCAGTGCCCAGCAGAGACACAAACTGCTATGCAGAAAATCATGGATATTTGCTACACAAGGAAACTCTCATCTCATCGTGATGGCATCCTTATGTAACTGAACTTGCTGGGAGCCAGTGTAAACATAGAAATTCAAGGGAGAAAATAGTGTCCTGGGTGGTGAAAATATCCACCGCCTGTGAGTGTGTACAGTTACATAGCAGGTTCTTTCCCTAGTTAAGTCAATGGGAATCAATTAGTCCTAAATATGCAAGGCTATCAACAACTGCACCCAAAAGAAATGAGAAGCAAACACAGAGATACAGAATGGCATTATTCATTTTTTCTGCAATAATTGTATTTCTAATCTTCCTGTGTCCCAAAAGGAAAATTCAGTTGTTACCTTAAATAAGTTTCCAGCTCCTGGGGCATATCAGGCTTAGAGACCAAACAAAAGCTCTCCTGCCCCTAAGATTCCTGGTCTTTACTCAAGAACAATGAAAAATAGAAACACATGGAGGCTGTTTGAAAGATGAAGCCTCTTCAGCAGCGGTAGCACTTCAGATGATGAATGCTGCCATTCCAGTTTGGAAAGGCAACTTCAAAGTCAGCGACGTGTTTACCTGGCTTGGTGCCCTGTAGGTCTTTCCTCCCATCCCAGCTGTGTTTCTGTGCATAG
Source organism: Agelaius phoeniceus (assembly GCF_051311805.1). Lineage (NCBI taxonomy): Eukaryota > Metazoa > Chordata > Aves > Passeriformes > Icteridae > Agelaius > Agelaius phoeniceus. Next base: position 61,118,864 of record NC_135267.1, read on the forward strand.
GAAAGGTAAAACCATGCTCTGAGTCATGGCAATGCTGTGAAGTTGAAGTCATCGACCAGTTCTGCTTCATTAAATCTGTAATGAGTGGTGCTGGCCCTGGAAGTGTTGGTCAGTGATTTGTGGAAAAGCTGTGTAGGTTCTTTTGGGGCAATTGGCCACAGGAGGGCCAGTGAGAGTATGTGGCCACCTCTGGTCTTTTGACACCCACTCCTAGCAAAGCAGCTGCCATGTTCCATGGTAAATCAAAGAGCAACCTCTGAGGTCAGAGCTCCAGCAGCACAGAAAATCATTCTGATGTAGACAGATGCTGACCTGCTGCAGTGGGGAAGTGTGGGTTATATAACTTCCAAATGCAAATGAGAAGAGTCTTGTAATAAAGTTTAACTTTAGTCTTAGGCTGTTCATATTATTGTGCCATTTTAAAAATACCGATTCTTTGCTGTTCCCTTTACTTCCACATATTCCATTTAGCCTAACTCTTCATTCTTGTTCTTAAAACATCCAGGTTCTTAGGAATCATTTCATATTTATTTGAGAACATCTTTGTAAGTTCTGTACATGCTTTTAGAGTGTGCTTTTCAATGGCAGCTCTATGTTCTTATGGATGAAGACTGGCACTTAGGTGAGTTTAAAAGCAGTTCTCTGCCACGTTTGGCACTTTGCATCTACAAGGTCTTTCTAGGGCACTTCATGCCCATCCCAGTCAGGGGCAGGATGGTGGAGCTTCCCTTCCTTCCTGAGCTCCAGCACTTGCCATCCTTCCTGCAGAGACCCATGGGCCGTGGTGGCAGGCACCCTGCAGGGCCAGGAGCAGACAGTGTGTCCCGATGGATTTGCCGAAAGTTAAAGCAGCTGAAGCAGAGTCTGGGAGCTGGCTTGTTGCCACTGTGGACTCCAGACAGGAGGGATCTTTGGCAGCAGTCCCCGGGTCTCTGAATAGAAGTAAAGGGAGCCAATTAGTAGCTAAATGAAATTATGCATTCAGTCAAAGTTTAGACAAGAAAAAGTAACTGATTGCATTCATTGGGAGACTTGAATAAAAACACCCCTCAAAAGAGCTCTTGCTCCAAAGCAAGGGCTGTTTGCCCAAGTATATTTTCCTTCTAGCTGATGTAAATCTACCACTTTTTTCTTCCTTTTTTTCCCTTTTTACTTTTTCTTTTTCCAGTCAACTGGCACTGTTAAATCTTTTCATACTTTGCTAATCAAAGTGACTTTAGATTTGTTTGCTTTCCCTTTACTCTTTCCTGGATAACTTTTTTGGGTCTGGTTTGTTCAGGTTTTTTGGGGGGGGTTTGTTGGGTTGTTTGTTTGGGTTGGGGGTTGTTTTGTTTGGGTTTTTTTTGTTTTTTCGGGTTTTTTTTGTTTGTTTGTTGTTTGTTTGTTTTGTGGGGTTTTTTTTGTTATTGTTGTTGTTGGGTTTTTTTGTCAGGGTGTCCGCTGTTGCCCAGCGCCGCTGCCGCGGGTCGCTGTCCCGGATCCCGGCGGTGCCGGGGGGTCCCGGGTCCCGCGGGAGCGATCCCGGCGGCGGCGGGCGCCTGTTGTTCCCCGCGGCCGCCACGGGAGGGCGCCCCTGGCCAGCCGCGGGGCGCTGGGTCCTGTCCGCCCTCACAGACCGGCGCTGTCCCGCTCCGAACTATTCCAAATAATTCAAAGGGAAAGATACAATCTGGGGAGCCGAGGGAGAACAGAGGGGTTTTGAACAGCTTTTGTGCTTCTGAGGCGGTCTGAAGGCTTTCATGCTCTAGTCACATCATCCCTTTCCTCGTTACTTGAGGAAGCCTGTCACACAGCCACATGGAGGGGGAAAAATTGAAGAAATAAACAGAAACCCGCCATTTTTAATCTGTGTTTTATAGCCCATTCTGTCTTTACTTCCATGGGAAGTGACATATTCTCCTGCAATTTCCATTAGCTGTTTTATTGCAGAAATGTTCTCCATTCCTCAGGATTCCTCTGCGGCCGAGCCCATCCAGGCCGCCCAGCGGAAAGCAAACACCCGCCCGTGTCCCTGCTCCAAAGCTGGGCCGGAGGTTAGCAGGTAGCCAAGAGATCGGCTTGTAGACCTGGGCACCGGGGCCTTCAGAGCCCTGGCTGCCTGCTGCTGGAGCCAGCCCGTGTGGCTGGCCGTGGAGGGGTGGCTTAATGCCAAGGCCAAGACAAGAAGCAGGTAAAGGAGCCCTGACTAGGCTGGCCTCAGGCTCTGTCTCTGCCTGATCACACAAACCCCACACGGAGCTTCCTGTGTGAGCAGAGTGCCAAAGGTGCTTCCCTGCAGGATGGCTGAGCCCAGGCTGGGCTGTGCATTGAACTCCTGCTGCTGTTCCTGCTCTCTTTGAGCTGCGTGGTCAGAACTGACTTAGCTTCATGCTGTGTGGATGTATTTTGACCAGTTCTTCACACATCAAGAAACTGAAATGTTTAACCACAATAAAGAGTTGAGGTTACCTTTGAAGCATCTGGTGAAGGAAGACTGAGAGGGAATGTGAAGCCAAATCTTTCACCCATCATCAGCTCTCTGAGGTGTCACATTATTTAACAGTTGCAGAGCACACAAACATTTATGGGGCATTTGAGAATGAGCAAAGATGTTTCATGAAGCAGAGGCTATGGATCTGTATAGAGAACTTTTATTGTCCCCTTGCTGTCCGTGTGAAAAATGGGAGGTGAAGAACTGAGAGGGGAGTAACTCAGCTGTTCCCAATGGAAAAGATACAAGTTTCTTGTATCTTTTCTCAAACACAAAGAGAAAATTCATTTTATCTTCACACAGCCTGGAGACCTTCACACTTGGGGAAGTAGAAGTCAGTGTGAATATTCAAACTGGGCAAGCTGTAATGTGAGCAGTGAAAGAAAGTGCTGCAGTCAGGCAGAGACTGAGGAATGTAGGTCCCTGGCACACTGGTTAGAAACTGCTTTCAGGCAAGGTTCAATCCAAAAATGGATTGAAATAGCAGACCATCCAATTTGACTGTAGCAGGACTCAGAAGACCAGATGAGGAGATCTATTATAATTCAGGCAGAACAGAAGGAAATACTGAGACCTCTGTCAGGTAGGGTGTTTCAGATAGAAAACCTCTACTTTTGGCATTAAAATTGAAACACAGAAACATTTAGCTGCTGAAGCCAAAGCAGCTACGCCTAGGTTAAACAGCTAGCAGAAATGCCTAGCTGGAGCATGGGGTGGCAGCCTGGGTAGTAATACTCATTTTCTTGGAAAAATTTGTATTTTCTTCCATTTAATCAGTGCTTCTGTCTGCTTCCTTGTATGTTCCTCAGCTGCTGTAACTCTTACTTTCCACACTGGGAAGCCAGGGACAGGCCAAGCAGGGAGAAAGACGGTGGTCTCCTTTCTGCCTTAGCAAAACCAAGACCTTTCCCCTTCTTGTGTTCCTTCCTCTCTGTCTTCTTCAACATACTTTCCAGCTTTTTGTACCATCTTCTAACATGCTCCTGTGCTTCCACTTTTATACCAATCACCACATTTAAAGCATTTGGAATTTTAGTTGGCCTTCCTCTCTCATCAGAAACAACTTTTCTCTGTGCCTTCATTTGTGGGTCTGTGGGTCAGCTCCAAGGAGAGCTCATGAGTATGAACCCATTGGTTGCTTCGTATGGCTCTTGTACAAGCAGGTAGGTTTCAGGAACACTGTGTTGTGCTTAGTGCAGAGAACCATCTCTTCCATCAGTGAAAACAAAGCCCCTGTGCCTGACAGGCTGGCTCCGTGGCTTTTATTACATGTCATAGGAGAGGGATGGCTGCAAGCACATAGGCATGAAGGCAGCTCCAATGGGTTTTCAGCTGTGAAAATATATCTGCTGTCTCCCCCAGACACAGAAAGACTGAGTGCAGCCACAGAGCAAGTTCTCTCCGTGTAGGTAAAACCCCTTGAGCTCCCCAGAGCTCAGTTTTCCAATGCAGGAGCACTGCAGGGATCTCCTTTACCCAGCCCACAACTATTTTTGCAGTCCCACTGCTGGTCTGCCTCCAGTGGCCCCAGCACAGCTGTGCTTTACCAAGCCCCACATGAACCTTCTCTAAGTGTTCCCAGAAGATGCCTGCAGCCACCTTTCCAGCAGAAGGAAAGGGTTCCATGCATCATTAGCAGGCCATGTTTACCCAGGAAAGCCGAAACCCCTCACAGAATGTGACGTATGCACACAGGGAGGCCAGCTGCCTTTTTTGAAAACACAGTGACACTTGAAGGCTGCCAGATTCTGCAACTCTTTCATGGTGTGCAGATGGTGAAGCTTTTCAACAGATTGAGAAACTTGGGGGAAAAAGGAACAAGAATTAGGAATTACAAAAGCCAAACACAAATCCTCTGACAATTGTTAGCGCTTGGAGTTACAACACATGCAGAGGATGGCAAAACCACTGTCAGTGAATCACCATAGAATGTGTCGATTTGCTTAATTCCTTGGGAGTCATGACACGACTCATTCCCAACCTGAAGACCAAAGGAAGGTTTTAAAGGAAAAATACTGAATAAAACACACTCTTTGCAAAAGAATGAGGAGAGTTTGAATTCCAGCCTTTGATATAATTTCATTAATGCTTTGTGATCTGATTGCAAAACAGGGCCATCCCTGTTTGGTAACAGCAGGCACTCATCTTTAGTGGAGCAAATTGGCTACGTGTGGGATGGACAATGCTGAGCAAGACTTCACTTCTTTCACTGACAAGTGTTGTCTAATGTTCTGATGTGTTCTTTAATGCAGTTTTGTAATTGATGTCCCTGCTCTGCAGGCAGGGTCCTAAAGAAGCGAGGTGGTGTAAAAATACTACTTGAAAGACAACATCCTTCTTTTTCAGTGGGGATATGTGAAGCCTTGATTCACATGGGAAAAGAAATTTTGATTGTATGAGTCATTTCAGCCTTTGGATGCTTAACAAAATGTACAGTGTGATCTGATGCATGACTAATGTGTTTGTGTATTTAAGAGTCTGTGGGTGCTAATGGAAGTTACAGAGGCATATCTAGAAAAGAAGACACTTCTGAGCATATTGGTTCATTACTTTTCATCTATACATAATCAACTGCTGTTTCATAGATCTAAAAAAATTCCTCAGTGTTTTGTGTGTTTTAGGACTGCACTTCAGAAGTCCCCTACATCAAGTCTTTGTTTAAACATCCCACTCATCTACCATTAACCATCTCATTGTGTTTCATTTCAGTTCATTTGCAAAGCCTGTGCACTATCTAATTAACACAAATTTTGTTGCTTGCTGCAAGCTTCCCTTCTCCAAGCTGTCACTCCCAAATATGTTCATGAGAAATTTCAGCCTTTGTTAATTGCATTTGCAAAGTGACCTTTATTCTCTCTGGATACCTTCATTATTCACAGGTAGTTACTAAGTAACCTGTAGGAATGCTGCAGGCGTGCCATCTCTTATTAAGAGTTGTGCTCCCTGGCTATTCAGGGTTGGTGTTGGGGACTGACGGTGCGAACTCTCTGGTATTGGCTCTACCCTCCATTTGAGAATGATGTTCATGAACCAAACTTCTTGAAACTTCTTAATTATCAGGAATTTTCTCATGACAAATTGAGCCTGAAATAGCAAGGAAAGAATGTGGAGAAAAGTCCTGATATTTGTCATTCCCTTTCACCAACAGTTTACATAGAATAAATCAAAGAAAATAATTAGTTACATTTTTAATTAATACAACCATGAAAATGAATATTAAATAATTTCTATTCACCCTAGGATTTATGTGGTGAGGATTCATTCTAAAGACTGCTTGCATTGAACTTAGTGAAACTTTGTGAATAGTTTCATTTATAACTTGGAGCACTCTGAAACACCTTGCTATTGGATCTTCACATGTGGATCTTTGCATTCTTTGAATCAGCGTTTATAATGGAATCATAGAATGATCTGGGTTAGGAGTATCTTAAAGATCATCTACTTCCAAACCCTCTGCCATGAGCAAGGACAGCTTTCACTAGACTAGGTTGCTCAGAGCCCCATCCAATCTGGTCTGAAACACTTCCAGGGATAGGACATCCACAGCTTCTCCAGGCAACCTGTTCCAGTGCCTCACCATTCTCACAGAGAAGAATTAGAAGAATTTCTTTCTAAAATCTAATCTAAACTTATTCTTTTCCAGTTTGAAGCCATTCCCCCTTGTCCTATCACTGCATGCCTTTGTAAAAAGTCTCTATCCACCTTTCTTATAGACTCCCTTCAGGTACTGGAAGGCCACAATTAGGTAACTCCAAAACCTTCTCTTCTCCATGGCCAGTTAAGATTTACTTTGCACACATATATTTTTCAGCTCTCATGAGTATCCTGTTGACCCATCTCCTTCCCTTTCCTGCCTTTAGCTGTGTTTTGCACAGACATTACCATGGTATTTGAACACCCATCACATTGCTCTGGCACCACACTGTAATGAGGTATGTAGGCAGAATGGACCGAAAATTAATTTTAAGCTCAGGGTGTAAGCCCATCTCAGTTGAAACAGGTAACATTATCTCTGTTTCATCCTTCTGCTGTTAGTACTGAGCAGAATTGTCACAGCATGAAGGAGACAGGACAATCAAAAATACCTTCTGAGTTTCTCTTAGGTCAAATACATTGTCACACCAGTCCTGTGCTGAATTTAAAGCAGTTCCAGTAGTGATGCCAGACAGTGACTCCAGTACCTAATTCTGCACCTAACAGAAAAATGACATAACACAAGAAGAAAATAAAAAACTTTGAACCTGTTTGCCCCAGGACAGTAGGACCAGAAAGCATTTTCAATGATCCCACCACTGGCTTCAGACACAAAAGAAAGGAATGAGGACTCTGTCAAATTTCCAGTACTATGTCCAAGTGTTCTCAGCCAGTGACAACTCCTTTAGGTGTTCAGTATTAACCCATTAGCAGGAGGATTTGACAGCCACTATCACCTGAGACAGTTAGAAACTTTTGCTTCCCTCCCTGGAAGTGTTTCAGGCCAGTTTCAGTGAGGCTTTGAGCGATCAGGTCTAGTGAAAAGTGTTCCTGCCCATGGCTGGGGGAATGGAACTAGATGGAAGGCTCCTTCCAGCTGTGATGCTGTGATCTGTCTGCTTTTGAACAAGAACAAAGGCCAAATGCATGTAGCAAAGGAGGCACAAAGATCATCCTCTTCTGAAAATGCACATGCAATGAACAATGACCTCTGTGTCAGCCCACAGCACTGTCTTAGCACTAAACTCTCCTTGGTAACATTACAAAACACCTTTTCCTTTCATATTTTATTTTTCATGCTATTATAATCATTACTCCACAGAACAGCATTGCCCTTCCTTTCCCAGAAGCTGTACAGATCTGTGCACTTGTGTCGCAACTGTGCCACTCATAAACTGGCTGCTCAACAGTGTTACAAATGCCAGGTGTATTGCAGTATTTTTCACTTTCAAGGCAGTGCATTTATCAAACACTGTTTTGGGATTACTCTGTTTCCCCATAATAGGTGACCTTTATGTGGCTTGCAGAGTTGTGACATTACCTTGGCTTTTGCCGGCAGCTGCCTGGTGCCATCCCTTGCAATGCCACCGATTCCTGCAGCAGGCATGGGAGGATTGCCAATCCTGCAGACTTTTCAGGGGTCAGGCTCTGTAACAGTGATGTCCAGCTGCTGAACCTAAGTGAAGGGGAAGAGGTGCTGATATAGAAACAGTGCAGGCAGTGTTGCAAGACCTGCCAAGCATGCGCACTTCTTTGGGAGCCAGCTGTGGTCTGGATGTAAGGCCAGCCAGGCTCAGGGTGTAACTGCTGAGGCCCTGGCACACAGCAGACATTGAATATGGATAGGTTTACTCCATACTTATATCTGTTTACCCCTGGTAAAAAGTTCCAGCAGATTTTTATTTCTTTTTTATTTTGTTGCAAATGTATTTTGGGAAAGCAAATTTATTTTTGTGTCCATGCGGTGGCTTTATTTAGCAACTTGAGCGTTGCTTTTCATTTCGCTTAAGCTGCCCCCACCTGCTGCACTGTTTGAACTAAATGGACAAAGAAAAGGGAGATGTGTGTGTTGGGAAAAGAGTAGAGAAATTGTGTCTGGTTTGATGAGGTGATTCCCTGTCTGAGACTAAGGGAATCTCTTACTATTGTGCCAGTGCTGCTGGAAACTCGCAATGGCATTTGATATTGAGAAGCCTTGTGTGCAACTTGGAGTTAGCAGCCTACTGACTCATTGGCAACAGGGGTTTCTTTTTTTTTTTCTGAGAGCAGTCTGATCTCTGCAACCAGATGCTGTGACAGTACTCTGTCCTGCTTCTGATTTAAAAATATACCCCTTGCCAGGGAGTGGTACCAGGGGCAGGAGCTGATAATGCCCAATCCACTGCTGCTATTGGATTGGACAGTCACCCCAAGTGCTTCAGAAGAGACTGCTGTCTCCATGAACATTAATTTCTTTGCAAGTGCCCCAGCCTGCCAGGTCACAGGGAATGTCACTGCAATAGTGCGATTTCAGGAGGGATTTCTCTGGGCTGTGCTTCACCTTAGTTAAAAAGAAGGCCAACTTGCTGCCAAAGGATACAACTGCAGCTCACAATAGGTGTCTGAGTAACTATAGCAGAGTGACACATGGTGACAAGATCATACTGGTGAGCTTTCCATCTTGCAGACTCAACCTTACTGGTCTTCCCTTTCACCATAGGCTGACCACTTGTCACAACAGCTTTCTGTTTCTAGGACAAAAGTATTAAAGAAAATTTTATGTCCTTACTGTGGAGTGATATAGGAGCAGAAGTCCTTCCCTTGCATGTAATCATAAAGCGTGTCACTTTGTGATACAGAGTCTCCCCATTATTCATTTTGTGAGCTTTGCAAAACTTTGGACTTTTGGTGTATGACTCATACCACTAACTCTGTTCTACCACAGACAGAAGCTATGTGAGAGGCTAATGGAAAATCAGAGCTTGCAGTAGTCCAGGTTTAAAATGCAGAGTCAAAAGGCACTGCCAGTGGTGAGAGACTGTATTTGTGTCATCATGCCAGTATGCTGATCCATCAGTGCTGGAGAATGTGGGATACCTCTGTGACAGCTTTCACAAAGTCATACATCAAATTACAGGGACATGCCAGTGCCTTTGGAAAAATGGCTTTTGCAAAACCCATTTCTCCCTGACTACACATTCAAATTCTGTGAATGAATCACTGTATATAGAAAATAAGTAAAGAAAATAGAGTGGAGTAGTGTAAAATTGGAAAAAAATACTTCAAGGTGTGTTCAGGGTGATGGTTTATAGTGAAGCAGGAAAACAAACATCTCTCTCCAATCTCTCCCTCTTCAATTCACTATTACAGTGCTGCAGTACTGAGAAGCTCTAACAACCTGGTCATTTCTAAAACTTCTTCAAAATAATACAGCTGTACTTGTCAGGAAAAGCAAGTCAGTCAAGGAGAATTTTGCCAAAAGCAAATGTTACTGTTTGGGGAAAGAGATTGGATTTGGCTTTGGATTTGGCTCTAGGGCCTTATGAAGACACAAAAGGCAGTGTTCACATTTGCATTCTGCCACATTCACCCCAAAAGGATGGTGAGGGCCACAGATAACTATGTGCATTCCAAGGCCGCCAACTCAAGGGGATCTCCTGAGTTCATTTGAGAGATATAAACAGCCAATACAGAGGACAATGTATGAACATCACACCAGTGACACATATGAGAACAGACAATGCCAGAAAGACCTGAGGTCATTCTGGCCAGCTTGATGTTTACTGGCTTCCAGCTCCTGTTTTAAATTATGTTACTGAGAAGATGGATTTAAAATGTGTTCCAAAATCAAGAGAGATGAGCAGTAAAAAGACTGCATGTAGCAAGTGCGAAGTGAGAAGTCTGCTGGATGAGTAGTGAAATTGTCTCACCAAAACCCCTTGCTAGCTGAGTATGAAGGATTTCTCCAGAGAGCACTGATACAGGTATCTGGGCTACCAGATAGGATGCTTTAGCAGTACCAGTGAGCTTTAGCATACCATGAGCTACAAAAACTGCTCCTTTACAACATGGACCTGGAATGCAGAAAGGTGAGGGTGGACATCTCAGTGTCCAAAAATGAGTATGCATAAAGCTTAGAAACTCTATTTTTATTCCTGCCATGAGACTTTAGGAGGTTTGGAGACCCCAATTTGCATGTGCAGTTCTGGCGCTGTGAACCCTGATGTAGATCTGCTCCTGATATAGATATAATGAGTATAGTATTGATCATTATTCTCACATCAAATACTGCAAGGTCAGTGTTTGGGAATGGGTCTGATTTCTTGCAAATCCTGTAGCAACAACCAGACTGTCCTGGTAATCCAGACTGATGGATGGGCATTAATTTCCACTTCCTTAGGATGCATGACACCCAAAAATAGAAATGCCAGTAACTGCAGAATTTTTATCAATTCAATATATAACAGAGGAAGATAATTGCTTCAGATAATAGATAACTGGGCTATAATAGCAGTACACCTGGTGTGAAACTGCACCGTTTAGGCTTTTCCTCATAATTTACTGGTGTCGAAAACTCGAGCTGTGAACAACAAATGGTCTTCAGACTTAATGTGATAATACTTGGTAGACTCTGTATCAGTGAAGGATTACCAAACTGCAGAATCATAACAATTTCTCTTTCTCACATTCTGTTGACTTCTCTCTACCATTTGCTAATCCATCACTACTCTTTACATCGTAGTTCTTTCTCTTGCTGCAAATGATTCCTGCCTAAAAATGTAAGAAGAGGCCAAGATAATGTTTTCCTTCATTTGATTACTTCTTCTTTATGTGATTTTTCTCTCTGAGTGGGTGTTCTGTGGCACCAAATTCATGCTGGTGACATGTGCACACACGTAACATCCCAGCTCATTCATGGTGGAAGGACCCGGAGCCTCAGCGGGACCATATCTAGGTCACCAGTGTGCCAATAAGTAGGTCAGTAAGGAGTGGAAGTAGGTTATCCAATTGTTATGAGGGGTGAGAGCTGCCCATCCACTTCTAGGCACACAATAAGGCAGCATCACAACTGACATTGATTGGTGTCCCCCCTGGGGAAATCCACGGAGATACCAAGAAATAAATGGACAAGGAAACAAAATCTACCCTGTCACATGGGAGAGGGCACACCCAGGTCTCAATGTAGGCATATTGGGAGAACAGCACGTAGCCTGGCTGGTGAACCTTTTGCTTTCCCATCCATTCTGTGCCTGATTAATGGACAGAAAAAGGACTTCACTTTCCAGGGCTTTATTCTGACACATTTCATCAGCTCTATCGCTTGAGAGTACATAGAAGACAAATAGTTTTATCCTATTATGTCAGAACAAATTGCAGCCTGCAGGCCTGATTCTCTGCACCATTATGCCAGTTTTACCCTGGTGCAATTTCACTAAGCACTGATGAGCTCCACCAGACTAAAACCAGCCTGACAGCATGAAGATGCAGGTTCTTCATCTTCCAGAGGATGGAAGATAGAGCTCCAAGGCCCTGCTGCATTAATAGCAGTGCTTCCAAGTACAGCCTCAATGAAAAGTAGAGCCAGACACTGCACTTTGAAGCATGGTTATTTCCAGGGCAAGGAACAGAGTGATGTAGTCAAGGTATTGTGCAGTAGTTGTGTTATGGCAGGTCCTGGTTTGGCCCTCAATTTTCTGTGGGAGGCAGAGGTTACAAGAGGAACCGCTGGCATGTTCCCAATGGCTGGTGGCAATTTAGAGCAATGTCTCCTCTCAGCTTTGTGTCCATTTATCTTTCAGCCTTGGATAAAAGCATTTCACAAAGCATTTAAAAGAAGGTGCTTCTGCAGCATCCGTTTTGTGGTTTCCCTGTAAAGAAACAGCTGCTCAGAGTGAGGTGGAGAGAGGATGCAAAACAGATGCCATGTGGCAATTTGTGAGAGCAAAGACTCTTGTAGACGACTCCCAGCTGTTTTTACCCCCAAACCTCCTGAGGATGAGGAATGTCTTGTCCAGAGTATGTCCTGATTTCTTAAGTTTCTCCAGGCTGTCCCCTGAAGCCGGTGAGCTAGAAGAAGGAGGAGGAAAGGGTCAGATCATTTCCCACCCACCTGGCTTATGTAATTTCTTTGCTCATCTTTCAGTGTTCTACCTTCCTATCCAGGCTGGTTTGCACATAAAACCGAATTGAAGGAAGGAGGAAAAGGAGCAAAGCCTAACATTAATCTGAATAAATCAGACAAATTATGTATGTTCCCTTTGCCTCTCTCCAAGAATGAAGTCTGTGTCCATACTCCAGCTTTTAACTGAATTATTTTGAAGTACAAAGGTATGTGAGCACTAAGCCTTTCAGCACCTGCAATGAGCTCCACCTCACTCATAGTCTTCCCTGATAGTTTGACAAGAGTAACTGCACAACACATGCAGAAAGGGGGAATGACAGATGCTGTGATAAACAAAGACAAAATATAAATTACTACAGTGATCCCAGCTGTATAAAAAAATATGCTGACAGGAGACTAGGGAGCTTTCTGGCATAATTTTAAATGGGAATTTTTTTAGTACCCACCCCTGTAATATCTGGTTGCTCCATTCAGTGGTTTTCCCCATGCTCCCTCTGCTTTGTCCTAGCCCTATCTTAGGACTGCAGAGCATTTACAAGTATCAGGAGCTACTACTATTATCTGCAATTTCCTGGGTGCAGCATAACATGATCCAAGAACATCCTTCCTCTCCACTTCCCATCTCTGTAGATAACAGCACTCTGCAGAATTCAGTTACTATTCACTGCTTCCAAAAACCCTACTTTTTGCTTTGCTGAGAGCTGGAAACTGCTGATATGTGTAACTTAGTATGTTTTCCTTTGAGTTTATAAATCACCTGCAGGCTTTGTTACACACAGTTCTTGCATGGTAGAAAAACAGAAAAAAAAATAAGAACTCACTCAAATGTAAGATAAGCAAGTAACTGAGCATGCCTGCTTGGAAATGGCTGGATTTTTATCAGGAAATAAGTATTCATAGAAACCTTACTTAAACAGCATCACGTGTCATTCCCTTTAAGGCTTTCACTTAGGAACAGGTACTATATTCTATAACACATGTATATGAAGTAGATTTGAGGACAAATTTTTGCTATTTAATTCCCGATAGAAAATTTCAGAACACTTGAATAGATCAAGTCCTGAATTCACTGTAAGCTAGGTAAGAAACATAAATCTCACCACAGAATCAGCTGCATTGGAAAGGACCCACAAGGATCATTAAGTCCAACTCCTGGCCCTGCACAGAACCGTCCCCGAGTCCCACCTGAGAGCATTGTCCAAATGTTCCTTGAACTCTGTCAGGCTGGTGCTGTGACCACTTCCCTGAGGAGCCTGTTCCAGTGCCCAATCACATTTTTACTCTTTATACTCACTGATTCAGGGGGCAGGGGCTACAGCTATATTAGTAATATAATTCCCAGGACCACTGTCTGGACTGAAGCCAACCATGTTCCTGATCTTAAATTCTCCTGCTCCCAAAAACAGGATGCTGGAAGGAAATTACCCATGGTGAGTGGTAGTTGGTCTATCCTACATGTGCCCAGAAATAGTTTGGAAGGCAAAACTGTGCTGATCATGACTCAAGTCAATAAAGTCAAGCTCAAGCCCCACCAACCAACTGCAGTGGAGAGTTTCCTGTTGCTGTTTAACTTAGCCATGTGAGTGAGCAACCACAACAGAGTGAGCTTGTGCCACAACAGAGCAGAACTCCTGAATCCCAGTTCTTCTTTCCATGGCCCAAGACCTCGGGTCCACTGTAAGTTTTAGGATATCATTGCTGTACTCTCCAAACGTTGGTGTCTATTCAGAGCAAAGGAAGCAGACAACAGGTAAATAAACCAAGTCATGGGGCTGAATAACCTTACAAAGCATATGTATGTGGCTTTAGGCTAGATTATTCTTGTACTTGAGCAGCTAAGTTCATCATCACTAATGTATAAAAAAGGCATTGAGTTGGCACATTTACAGAAAAACTCCGAGTGTGACTGTGAGTCACATTTCACTTACACTTGCATTTCTATACAGCCCTTTCACAGTGTTCCTGCTCTAGGCAGAACTCCCTATGATTAGTCATCTAATTCAAACTAATTATTGTGGCAAGAGAAGTTTTCTGAGTGCTTGAAGAGAACACACTGATTTTTTGTGGGCTGTCTGCTGTCGTGACATTTCAGAAGAGACAGCAAAACATGCAGAAGAGGAAGAAGGAACAGAGTGTAAAGGAACAAAACTAGGGAAATATTTTGATTGCAGAGGAAGTTGGCTAGTCAAGGAGTCTCTATCTGTGCATGATGCTGTTTATTTTCTGGTTAATTTTAGATAGTGTGTATTGGACAGCAAGACAATTGTGATGGCTTCATAGCAGGTGGGACTGGTTTTATGGCCCATTCAGTTATTGCAGAATAACCATAAAGAGTGCATTAAATCAGTACTTTCAGCAAAGGTAGGCAGAGTTGCATGCTCACATGTACATATTTCATACACTTACACTCTGCCCTTTTGCAGTGAAGGTATTTGTGCATTTCCTTGCGCTGAAGACAGAGTGTGAATTAAGGATTCTCAAGCCAAAGGAAGGGCAGCAATAATGCAAGTCAGCACTAAGGGCAGCAATAATGAAGTCAGGGGAACTTCAGTAGGCAAGGGAGACTTAGACCTTCCTTTCAAGCTGTTTCAAGAATTATGAGAAGTAAAATGGCTTTGGACACTTTATGGAATTTTACAGGGTGAGAGAATTAGAAACGTGCCTGGTACACAGAAAAACAGACCTACACATTTTTCTGTCACCATGAAGAAATTCACTGTGAATCCACAGATTATTATTTTTTAATTGTTCTACCCTCATGTGGTTTAGGAATAATAATAAGTGACCAAAAATAATGATGCTACTGAACCAACATGTGCATACCAGAACAACAGAAAAAAAATTCCAAGCTAGGTAAGAAATGTTTTGATTAGTTTTTCATTGAAGTCAGGGGCTTTTTTATCCATCTTGTGGGCTTTACAGCATATTCCTTGGACAAAGCAAGGATCTGTTCCCAATCCTACAAGGTTAACAATGCTAAATATCAGTTTCTCCTCACACCATTTCTGAGTTGAATCCATCTCTGTCCAATCATATATTGCCTTGATTTTTTGTCAGTTATGAGGGTAAATTATACACTTGGGAAGGATCTTTCCTTCCCAAACATGGCAAAACCCCTTCTCAGAAATCCACTGTGTGATCACAAATTGCACACAAATCTTGGAGGACTTTATTTGTAGGTAGTCTGGACCTTAGATAACACTTTGCAGCACCATCTACTTGAGGCTTGGAAAAATCCCAATCACATAGGTTGATTGTATTCCCCTGTAGCTCATTGTGACAGCTGGTTATTCAATGTTTGCAGAGGGATCTGATAACAAAATACCCTTCAGGCTGCTTGTGTCCTGTGCATAAAGCATTAGATTTTCTTAATGCAACATTAAAAGGCTGCCTATCTCCAGGAACTGTTCCACCTAGATATATGCACACCTATAAAATGAAAGCACAGGAGGCACAATTACACTCCTTTGTTTTTGAAACCCTCTGGAATAGCACAAAGTCCCCTCCTCCCATGAGAAGAAGCAAAGGCTTCCAGAAATAGGTAGGGGTGTTGTGTGCTTGTTTCCTACTTCTCTTACCATTCATGTTTTATCTCCATAAATACTCAGAGGCTGTGGCTGGGGTTTTCTGGAGACAAAACTCATCAGCCTTTGCTGTTCTTGATGCAGAGACTGTACCCTTGAGGAGGCCAGTGCTGACACACTTGGTGTTTCAGTCTTTGCTTCAAGTTGTCTCCTGTCAGACCAAACCTCACTCATGGATGGAAAATGTGTGCAAACCAGTTCTCTCCTCCTGAAACCATTCAGAGCCATGTGGAGGGGTGCTCTTGAAAAAAA
This sequence comes from Agelaius phoeniceus, assembly GCF_051311805.1. Taxonomy (NCBI): domain Eukaryota; kingdom Metazoa; phylum Chordata; class Aves; order Passeriformes; family Icteridae; genus Agelaius; species Agelaius phoeniceus. Next base: position 61,134,744 of record NC_135267.1, read on the forward strand.
CCTCAACCAATACCCTACCTATCTCTAATATTTATATACATATATTAATATTTATATATTTATATGTTCATGTAATTATTAACAATCATCTTGAGAAATCTACAGAACTTTCATAGCAAAGTAAGTAGCATGTACTCATTTGACAGATAGTTCATTTTCACTACATGAGTCTGAGAGAGTGGGGGAAGAAAAGGCAAAAAACCCAAAGGGTCTAAACTGCTTCTGGGTTTTGAACACCAGCCAACATAAAATATTTAAGACTGATGTTTTTCAAGAGCTTCCAAAGCACATACAAGATGGAAAATTAAATATGCAGTCAAATCCTGACAGTTTTGGGTTTTTTTCCAACAACTGTAGTTCCTACCAGTAGTTGTGATGATGTCATGGTACACAAATAGGAGGATTTTTGTTGAGTTCTGCAAGGGAATGAACCTAGGCAGGTGGAGGAGAGGGATGATCTGTTCTAGGGGTTTATTTTTTTGTGTCTCTGGTGTATCTTCCCTATAAACTTGCATCATATTTTTCTATATTCAACTCCACATCCAAAAACAGCATGACCAGCTCATTTTGTGTCCTCTTCATGTCCACGTCCTTCTATCATTAACAGCTTTCTCAGGCCAATTCTCCACTAAGTCCAGCCCCTTTGCAGGTCTTCTACCTTTATTTATCCCAGCAACTGAGCAAAAACCAGTGTTTTGTGGCTTTCTAAGAAGCCAGCAGAAATTGCTGTGTAGGCAGCCATCTACATTACTGCTAATTGGCCAACTGCTTCTCCTAAATCCCTGCAGAGCAAACAAAAGGAGGTGATGATTGTCTTTCCATTACTAGAAGCATTAATGTGGCCACTTCTCCATCTCCTTAAGAGTTTTACACTAAATGTGGGCAGTTTTGAAATATCTCTCACTACATTTGTTTGAAATTGGTTAAAAAGGTCAAAGGATGTTGCAAGTAGCAGCAGGGATGATGAGGAAAACTGATGGATGGGTAGATAGATATCAGTTCACAAAAGCTTTGTTTCCTTAGGAACCAGACTGAAAGCAAGTTAGAAATGTTTAAAAAATGATTCTTGGTTGTGCTTTGTGGGGTTTATGCTGTTGTTGCTATGGGTACAATGTTATTGTGTACCATAATATAATAGCACCAAAGAGGGTTTGCGCCAAGAGATAAGACCTAGGTCTGTTGTCACATCAGCTTCCATGCAGTCCAGGGGATATGATGCTGTGCTCTAATTAATGCTGACTTCAAATGCCTCAGTCTCAAGTTAACATGCTCAACTGACTTGTGCTTAAGAGAAAGACAAGCAATGTGTTCTGATCAGCCCTGGTCCATGAGAAACACCAGCACAATACAGTCCTGCTAAACCCAGAAATGTTTTTACTCATCTTCATCTTAATGTGCCCATTCTTCTTCCCTGCTCCCAAGAAGGAGCAAAAAGGAGGTGAAGTCGTCCTCTCATTCACACTGTCCAGACTCCTCTCTCTGGCCAGCCACTGTACTTGTCTAGTGTCCCTCTGGGTGTGCTGGGGCTCACTGGGCCCTGGGTAGAGCAGAGCAGCAGTGACCTGCTGGTAACTCTGAAAGGAGCCTGGGAAGCTCTCAGCCTTGGGGTACTTCTGCTGGAATGTTGCAGGCACAGTGGCGATGCTCATCCCTACCACACCAGGAGGACAAGCAAACTGCATCTTCCTGGCAATGCTGATCTTTCCAGAAAGCAGAGAAAAATTCACCTCTCCTCTTATTTTTAAAGAAAACCCTTTAAACTCCTTCTCTCTGAGGAGTGATATGTTTGTTGTCTGTGAGTGTGCGAGAAGGAAAAGACCAGAAAGGAAATTTAATCTAAAATGCATCACAGTCAAGAAGAGATAAATACTAACTGATAATGAATGCCTGTACCCTTGCTATTTAAGGTTTCCAATTGACAGAAGAATGAAGTAATGAATGATTAGAACAGCAGAGGAGACAAAAACCTGGTAAATTAAGCTCAGTGAGCATAAAGGGAAGATAAAAGGCAGTAGCCTACCAAAGGTCTGATGACCTAGCAGCACCTTCCCTCCCACACTCCTGGGGACTGCCCCCCCAACTCCTCCTCCTGGCCCAGAACTGAAGGCACAATTAGCTGGCAGTTGTGGGTTGTGAGTCATTCCAAGAAAAACTACCCCCTTCATGCAGAGACTAGTGAGTAAAAAGGCTCACAGGTCACCTAACACAAGTGGTTGGTGCCATCTCTTCCATGCTGACAGGACCTTCATTTGTGGCCATAAGCACGATCCACCGCTGCTGCTCAGGATGTGCTTTAATTACAGCATTGCCTGTGGCTTCCAGCTAGCCCCTAGCTTCCTACCAAATGCTCTTCTCTGAACCCACTCTCAGTCCTTGTCTCCCATCAGCTCTTCCTCTAGGGGCTCCTTGTGCTGACTCCATCCAACTTCCTACCAGAATTATACACGTCCTTCTCTTCCTCTGAAAGTCAAAAAGGAAATAGGTACTCAGATTTCATGGTGATGAAAACCCCTAAAAATCCCTAAGAAGGAAGGGAAAGAAACAAACTCTCCAGTCCTCTTTTTGCCACCCTTCAAAAGGATTAAAATAACAACTATAGTGTGAATCCAAAATGGAAGACCATAAAAATTGGCTGTCTGCCTTAATTCTGGATCACCTGGTTGTGACTGATGGCTCACCAGAGTCATCAGCCACAAACAACTAGACCTTTATTTTTGTGCTCCATGATTGTCTGCAAAGCAACTGCACAGACTAGCATAACGTTTTTAGAGGCTCTGTTCCACATCAGGATTTAATTGTGAAAAATCTTCCTTCTGCAGAAACTTTGGTTTGGGATTCAATGGCCCAGGCTTACTATGTAAAAGGCTACCAGCCTGTTCACAGGCACATAATGCTGACCCTTTTCTCTGCTCAAGCACCCTCTGGAGCAACTGCTGGCAAACAGGAGAAATAAGTCACCTCTGGGCAGCTTTATGAGTCCAAATGCTACAGTACATAGGAAAGAGCAATAGCATAATTTTCTTGTTCCAGGAAGTTCAGTCGTGTACAGTAGGTTGGACTAAGACATGTGGCCTATCTAGAACTCCTCTAATATGTGCAGTCTTTCATCTCTCAACTTGGTCTGTATCTGGCCAGGGTGTTTTGGTTGGTTGGGTTTTTTTAAACTTTTTCAAGAAACAATCAGCCATTGCGATACACACAGCCTTCTACTTTGCATATACGAGCGGTCAGAGTTCATTCAACACTTTTCCTACTTTTTGCATTTCACATGCTAATAAAGTTCAGAGACAGTTAGATTAAGAGACCTTCAAAGAAAGTCACTGTGTGTTGGAAGTTTAGGGCTGGACTGCAGATGACATCCTGGTTCAGGACAACACTTAGGCACATGTTGCGGTTTATTAAAATCTGTAACCTAATTAGAACACACCCTTTTTTTGTTTGAGCCAGCAATGAATTAATGTAAAAACCAAGTCACAGCTGCCTGACTATGAATGCTGGGACAGACAGGAACAAGGAATGAAAACCATGGGAATGAGTGATAATGTTACAATGCTGTGCCTCAAAGTTCATGCCAAAAATCTTGGCCAGATAGTGTTGATTGTATGAAGAATGAGACCTTGTTCTAGTAAGTTTACTAAGCTATGCCTATATGAAGAAGAATATGTTGAAGCAGGCACCGATTATCCATTTTAAAATAATATTTTAAACATGCTTTGGCAATATTGAGGACTCATAGGAAAATTATCTAGAACATTACTCATATAAAATTGCTTATATGCTTTCTTTACAGATAAATACATATGTGAAATTGCAAGGAAGAAAGCACCTCTACAAATTTCCTTTAAGCACGTTTTTTTCTTATTAAGCTAATGTGTAAAAAATATCATATTTCCATATAATAAATCTGCCCCTTCATTCTATTTGCAGTCATGTGTGCTGGTAGCAAGGGAGAGAGCAGAGACTACTCTCCTTTTTCCTAGCAATGAGGGGCTAATAATTTCCAGGGGTACTGGATTTATACACTGGCAATGTAACAACAAGAGTCAATGGAAGGAGAAAAAGAAAAGACCAGAAAGAGCACAGAAACTAAATGCTGTTTCTAAATGCTGACACCTAAATGAAGTGATGGAAAGCACAGTCACTTTCAGGAGCTGTCTTGCAGCTTGGCATGTGCTAATACAGTAAGGCAAGTGAAGAGTCTGTAAACACCCTGCCCTGGAAGATAAGATATGATGTGACTGTGGTATCTTTTGTACCAGTGATGGTATCAGCACCAGCTGGTTAGGAGAGAGGGGGCTGGGTCAGCCGTCCTGGTGGTTCTGCCACTTCTGACTTAAAAAATGATAATGTCAAAACATGATAAAAGCTTGAGAAAGACTTTGATACAGACTCTCACCAGTCATCACTCCAATGTTTTAAGAATGTGCTTTAACTCTCAAAGTTTTGGTATCCTAAAGTGAAATTGGTATCTTGAAGTGAAATTAGCATTTTGAATGAGCTGAGGGGCCCAGCTCTGCATCACACACTGCGAGCTTTTACTCAGAGTCTTTGGAAGCTGGGAAATTGGGGATGACTTTGTGTTTTCCAGAGGCTGCCATTTCCAAACAGGGCAAGCAGTCTTCACCAGAGGATGCAGTCACATAACAGTCATTTTTGAAATTATGTTCTTTTTTGGGCTTGAGATGAACATGATAATTCAGCATAAAACTGCATTGGCTTTACAGGCTTCAGAAAAGGGCTTCTGAGGGGGATTTGTTATGCCAGAAAAATCCCAGATTGGCCTCGGAGCACTAGTTTGTTGAACATTTTGGCCAGGGCATTTTCTGTGTGGGTGATGGGGTTTTGAGGAGAGAAGGACCTGACAGGCTTGACAAGCCTCTCCTGCCCGGGGCAGGACACATGGACTTGGAGGTGTCGTGCAGGGGGGTGGTTCTCAGAGAGACTCCACACATGCCTGCAGTGCACTGCTCCCTGGCTGCCCTGGATGCTGCAGTGGCTAGAGGATGGGAAAAAAATCCCATTTTTATTATTGTATTGTTTGCATGAATTAACAACAAGGGGCTCTGAAATAATACCAGACTGGTGATGAGCTGAGCCATGTATGCTGCAGGGTGAGTGCAGGGGAGGAGGGGTTGTGCTTGCAGGAACCACAAGAGACTTTAAGTCAAGTTCAGGAGAATTAGCCTGTGTATTGCTTATTTTAGAGATCACAGCATCATTGCTTTAATCTGCATTATCAATGCAAAGAGGTAGCTTTATCTTCCAGAGATATAGTCCCAGGTACCTAGTCATGTGGAAAATATTCCCTGAGAATAATGCCATGGCCATGGGCCTTGTCTGCAGTAAGTCTCACATAGGGACATGAGCAAGAGCAGTTTAGGGAGGTTGCTCATGTGAAAATCCATAAAATCAGAGGGTTTTGGGAAAGCTACAAAAGGCAGGCCTCAGAGACAGCAGAACTGTGATTAGAGCTAAGCAGTAGCCATGAGATAGGTCAGCAGAAAAATTATTTAAAAAGTAGAAAAGTAAGGACAAATAGAACAATGTGTATTAATGCTTGTCTAGCATAACTCCCTGAGCTGCAGAAAAGTATATCTAGTGAAATATTAGGAAGTTTTAAGCTTAATAATGGAGCTCTGTGCATTGTGTTTTAAGGCTAACAAGCAGATACTGTATTCGAAATAAACAAGCATTGTTTTAACCGAAGGTACGTGCTTCTAGTGCTTGGATAGAACTACTGTCAGTATGCTTTTGCTTTATGTGATTGGTCAAATAACTTTTAAAGTAAGTTGTAACATTAAGTCCTTGGTCTGCTGCCTGGGATGTGAGCTGATGGCATTTTCCCATTGTCAGAACCATGTAATGAGACTGATGCTGGAAAATAAAACAGCTCAAGGCCCATTCCTCAGCAGTCCGTCCCGTTCGTGATTTGTACATGTACTCCCGGCCTGTGATAGCTCATTTTCCCTTCAAGGCCATAGGCTTTCTATTTTTCTTCTAGTTTTTCTGCTGTTTTTAAAATTATAAAGCTGCAGAACAGCTACCTCCATTTACGTACATTTTTCAAGAAACATACCTTTTGTTCTTGACATGAAACATCTTGAATTAAACTGTACTTCATCTATTTGAACAATACACACTTTCTCTTTCAGTAGTCAAAAAGACTACTTGGTGAGTGGGACAATCTATTTTTTCTCTCAAATGTCCCAGCTCAAGCTCTTAGATCTACAGATAATACTCTCCAGTCCTCTTGGCCCTGCAGGTCATCTCTGGTCCTGTTCCACACTTGGAAACCTGGGACCAGTGGGTCAGCAGGGCTTTGGACATGCTTTGAGTGGCTTGGCCTTCCTGTTCAAATCTTCTGCCTGGAAAAGCCTAGTCTCACTGATGTCAGTAAAATCTGTGCTGGTTTCAGTACAGGTCTTTAAGATGCTGGGCATGGCTCTAGTGGAACTATTATCCAAGTTTTGTGCCATCCGTTTCCCTCTGTATATGCTTTTGCCTGTATCAAATATTTAATTTTATCTCTCTGTATTTTTTTATCATTTGTCTTTGAATATACACGTGTATGTTTGGATGTATATAGCATACAGAGTTATGAATAAGTTTACATAATTTGGTTTTGATGGGGAAAAATACAGAAGGAGGAAGTTTTTACATCAAAAGTTGGAAATTACAAAGAAAATGAATCCAGCCTCCCATCCACACACATCTGTTCTTTGAAGATGGTCTTATCTTTAGGAGTTTTTGCATGGCTCTGTCAGCTTTCAACATCTCTTATCTCAACATTTTGAAATTGAGTGTGAATATTTATTTGGAACAAATTATTATGAATTACCATTCTGCAGGATTGGTAAGGGAAGTTATTCTTATTCTAGTGTGGCCAATTTTTTTTAATGCTCCAGCATCACCAATAATTTCACTATAATGTTTTGAAGTATGTTTGTTAATGCAGATACATAAGGGGGCCAGCCAGTAGAGGGGGCACAGAAGCCAAAACGCTGTTTTGGTGATGTATCAGAGATGGGCATTTTCCCCTACGTGTGTTTGTGAGTGTTGTGCGTGTGTGTGCCTGCAGAGTATAGAAGAGAAACCTTTTCATATTCCTCAATTTGCCTTTACTAATTTACCCTCAGTGAAAATGTGTTCTGTCCTAATTACAAACAATCCTAGAGACTGTGTTTCATTAAATATGTTGAAAGAAAGTGCATTTGCAGAGGATGTAGAGCATTTGCCATCTGATGCTTTGCATCATGTAGATAACTTTTCAATAACAGAGATAGAAATTTCCTGCGTGTGCCTTCTGATGAGATAAGCAGGAGAGACAGAAGGATTCTAAATATTTGGGGGTCCCAGGCTCCTGACTGGCAGGACACCATGTTTTTATGAGTTGAAATTTAGGGAACAAGCATCTCCATAGTCTGCACTGCTTGTGCTGGGGCTGTGGGGTGGCAGGAGCAGTCGGGGTGACAGGCAGAGGCAGAGCCAGTGATGCCCAGCTGCTGCAGCCGGATGAACATGGACGGCTGCCGGAGAGCAGAGAACAAAAGTAAAGCAGATGCCCAGAAGCCATACATACAGGGAGGTCAGGAAGGGACAGATAAAGGATTTCACTACTTAAAAGGGAGAGAGAGAGACACTTGGAGGACAAACAGGAACACCAACCACAGAGAGGAAATCCATGCAAGCACCGAGTCAGTCAGACACGCTGCTCCACAGCAAACCAAAGGCAGGAGGATGAAAGTGGTTAGGATTGAAGAAACTTCTAATGTAATACTTGCTTGAGAGGGAAAGCCAAGGAATACAGGGCAAAAGGGAGAACTTCATATTCTTACACAAATAACACTTTATTGTGTGCCTTGAGAACATGCTGTGCATGAGGAACAGCCACAGATGGTGTTCACTAAAGCCTGCTTAGTGAGGTAGACTCCCCAGCTGAAGGCCCATCGGAAGTCCTGAGGTAATCTCATGAGAGAACTAAGCCATGAACAGCAAACTTTGGGTCTACATAAGGAATCCAACTGCCTTAAAAGACCAGAGTGTTTCCATCCCTGTTTTGATTTTGGCCCATCTCCAGCTTTTTTTCCTGCCAAACTCCCATTTACTTCAATAGATGTTTTGCTTGAGTGAGTCATGAGGTAAGGGCTGGACCTGAGACCACAAAACATTGTAATAGGCAAGTCTGCAAGGGACATATTATTTTGTGATGTTTTTAGGAATTTTAATGGTGGCCTTAAGAGTAAATTTACAGTGTGTAGCATGTGACAGTGACACTGGCTTTAAATATTCATGACAGCAGATGATAGTTTCTAGTATGACATTTTCTTGTGTCTTTTTTGATAGGCAATTCATTCAGCACTTTGCAAATGTAAAGATTTTAATCTCTGGAGTACACTACAAACTGTATTTACCACTAATATAAATTTACTATAAACATAATCCATTACAGCAAAACAAAGGTGTATGGCTGAGAGGGGCAATGAGGCCTCCCTCACCACTTCTGCTGTGCTACCAGTGCTACAGATATGAGCATTTTTAATGATATTCAGCTTGTTTTTAAATTCCTGGTTCCAGAAGTTATTTGAATATGAGATAATTCAAGATCTATTCCTTGTTAAAAGTAAGTATTTAGCTCTCAGGCCTGTGAAAAATAAATTGGGAACACAATCCTGGAACAATCCTGAAAGTTTGAGAGCTAGCTGTTGAAGAACAAATACTTTTTAAGAGCTTCCATATGACTTTCTGTATGACTTTTTCGTGTGCCATGTTAGCAGTACTGCCACTGATTATTTCCAACAGATCTCCATGGATTTGTTCTGCTCCATCTCCTGCTTGGTGCATAGAGCCAGCACGACAGTCACCAGTTGATAGTCTGTCTCTAGAGTCCTTATTGAGGGGTGTTGCATGAAGGCAAAGCAATATTCTAATTGCAGTTGTGCAAAGGAGAAAAGCAGTCAACAGAGGGGGAGAAGGTGATCTGGAACAGGATAAACACCCCAACCCCTAAGTAAATGTACTAATATGCGACAGAGGCCCCTATCTATGGAGATATTGGTTGAAATGGAACATAGTACAGATGGCTTCCTACATAAAATTCAGCAGACTTTTTCCACCCTGTGAGGAAAGTCTACTCATTTCTTAGTAATTACACTTGACCTGATACTTTTTTTTTTCCCTAACATGATAAAAAATGCTTATAATATAACAGTTTTGCAATGTTCCTCTGCTTCCTTCTCTCAGTAATGACAACCAGGTATATTCCTAGTTCTCTAGACTCTACATCTAGCTTAAGTGCTCTCTGCAAGATCAGTAGGAAAAACCATACTTGTGGGAGTTGCCACTCATTTTAGTCTTATAAGTATCTAGTGTTTCATATTTAAAGAGTTCATAGTCACAAGATAGATTTCTTCATTGAAATGTCACAGTCACAATTGGCTAAGCCAGGCCGTGGGGCAGGAGTGCTGTCAGTATCCCTCCCTGACAGCACTCGTAGCTGTGCTGTGATGGACAGCAGTAGTAGTGCTACTGAGAGCAGTGTGGTAGTGCACCAGTAGTGGTAGTGCTCTCTGAGAGAAAGCCCTTGTTGGCCAGAAGAGTCTCTTCTTTCCTGACAGACTATGATCCTGATGACTCCATCTCTCACTACATTGCTGGAAAGATGTTGCAGGCAGGAAGCCAGCAGAAAACTCCAACATAGTGTATTGTCTAAGCAGCTGAGTATATTGTGAACACACATCCTGTGCTTCTCAGTTCAGCCTCCTGTAGAGATTCCCTTCCACCCGGTTTTGCTATTCTGATGCACTGGGCCTCTCTGAAGACAGGGTGTAGGCTGCTGGGGAGGAGACAAAGCTTTAAGGGCTGGCTGTGGCACAGACTAGCTGAGGAACAAAGGATTACCACAACGTTCTCCATGATGCTGTCTATGGAAAAGAACTTTTTTGATCTAGTTTTCCTGGAGAGAAACCAAAACAAAAATTGTCAGGGGAACAACTGACTATCCCAACATCAAGCCCTCCTCCTCATACTCACAACTGCCCCGCAGAGAGAATGACAGGGTTACCAGCATAACAAAGGTTAATTATGTAACACGCATCAGAGCTGTGCTTGCAAGGTGCAATAGTGGTAATAAACACACCAGGAGAATTGAAGGCAGCAGACAATTGCAGGCAGTGTGCCTGCCCCTCTCTGCTCTCACACCTCTGCTGTGCAGAGAGAGGGGCCTGTCCCAGCCTTCCTAAATATATTCAAGAATGGCGACTGTGCCGCTGAAGCAGTTCCCTTTGGAGTTTGTTTTACTCCAGAAGGGCTCCCCCTCTCAGAAGGGCTCTCCCAGGTGCTTTCTCTTCCATTTAAATACTTGTGTGTGGAAAAACCCAAGAGGTGTGATGTTGCTTCTGGGTTTAATTTCTCCTGCTGTTGCATTAACCGGCTAGGTAACTCGCAGTAAGTTTGTAAATAAACGAAGACTAATGGACAGGAGGGCTTGCTCGGGCAGACAGAGGAGGATGGGGTGGCAACACCTGGATCCCGCACCCTTCGCTTGCCCTGGCAGGGGCCGGCGGGTACAGGTGAGCTCGCCCAGCCCTGCCCGGGCACCCCCGGGGCGGGCACGTCCCCCAGCCCGGCAGCTCCGCCGCTCGGACACGAGCGGGGTACCCCCGGTACCGGCCCAGCCCGGGCACAGCCCGGGGAACCGGGGGCGGGGTCGGGCGCTCCGGACCGCCGCCCCCGCCCCTGCCGGAGGGAGGGAGAGAGGGCGGGCGGATGGACGGGCGGACAGACGGAGGGAGCGGGAGGGGAAAGCGTCGCTGTGGCTGCGAGGAGCGAAGTAGGGGCACTGACTTGTCCGCTGGCATCCGGGCGCGCCGCGGAGACAAAGTCCTCGGGGCTGCTCCGCACCCGCGGGCAGGTAAGGGGGTGTCGGGCGGGGGGCTGACAGCCCCGGCAGGCGCTCCCAGCTGTCTGTCTGTGGTGAGACCTTCTCCTCCGCTGCGCGTTCCTGCGGGCGGCTGCGGAACGGGCTCCGGCTTGGGCTCCGCGGGCTCCCGCCGCCCGCCCGGCCTGCGCGCCCCGGCCCCGGGCCGAGCCCGTCCCGCCCGGCTCCGCGGGGCGCGGCCGCTCCGGCCTCGGGCGCCGCCGAACAAAGAGCCGCGGCCGCGCTCGGCTCCGCGCCCCGCGCAGCGCTCGGAGCCCGGGGGAGCGGGGCTGCGGCCGCGGGGCTCCCGGCTCCGGGCGGGACACCCGCGCCGGCGGCTGTCGGCGGGACAGCCGGGCTCCCGCGGAGCCCTGCACGCAGCCGGCTGCTGCCACACGCTTGTGCTGTGCCCGGCACTTCGGGGGGCGCACGGGGGAACCGCGCTCCCGCAGCGACCCGCTGGGCTCCGCGGCTTCGGAAAACGCCCGTCAGGATTTGAGCAAAATGAAAAGGTTTGCTGGCGCGGATCTTGGTTTAAAGATGATCGCGGGGGCTGAGCTTTCAAAGTAAGAGGTGAAAAGGGAAACAGCGGCTTGAACAATGCCAATTTCAAAAGCTCGGGGTTTATGGAAATAGTTTTAAGCCTGGTGCCGATCGTTTGGCGAATTTTGTACCGAGTTCTAATAACGTGGAGTAAATTTCACCTTTTCATGCGTCTGCGGAGTTCTTGTCATTTCCCAAGAGAGCAATGTGTATGAATCTGAGAGTATCATGCTGGGTTTTGTACACGGACAGAACTCCCACTGAAATTAATTTAACGTTTTGTTTTAAGTTACTAGTGGGATTAATAGTCATTTTCTTTAATCAGCTTTCAGTAAGGCTATACAGGAAAATCCTCCTGGAACCGTTGGGATCTTTGTATATGCAAAGAATGTGAAAGGAAACCAGTACTTTGTATGACCTTTTTTTATCTAACTAAACTTACAATAATGTGCTTCTATGTTTTTGGCATGAGTGAGACTTACAATCCTGCAAATGGGTTTACTTCTGTGGCTGTTCCCTGTGGGAGGCAGCGGTTGGTCCTGGCCAGGCTTGTCCTTTGTATTTGGGAAAAATGTAGACAACTTGCTCTGGGTGCTCTACTGTGGACCCAGTGCACCCTCTCCTTTATGCCAGTTCATCCAACCCTGTGGAAAGCCAGTTCCAGGAGCCAATGTAGCAGAAACTTAGTCCAGCCCCGGAGTTTTTCTGGGGGGATATTTCTTTGCAGCTCTGCCTTCCCAGAGGAGTGTCTTGGAGAGATGCTGAGCCCCAGTGCTGTGGGGAGAGGGAAGGGAGATGGAGGGAGGAAGGGGGGGGGACTACCTTATTGCTCTAGTCTCAGTGTCAGGTAACTGTAGCAGGGCTGAAATACAGAGTTGGGCTGTGATTGTGCTTTGGGTGGTTTAAACTGCTGCGACAATGGGTTGCCCTGGCAGCCCCTGCCTAGCTCTGACTCTTTTCATAGCAGTGCAAACACTTATGCCTTCCTGTGGTGATCTGGATCTAGGCACTGAGCAAAAAACAGATGTAATTTTAATCTGGATCAATTCCATTATTTGGTTCATTAGGGGGTAAAGAGGAGGAAAGAGGGAGTGGAGAAGGTAGCTTTTTTTCAAGCTGGCAAAACTGGATACTGCTGCCAAAACTGCTTGTGGAGCTGCAATGTGACCGTAGATACTCCCAGGTGCCTTTCACCCTCCCTGCCTCCCCCCCGGGAGCCTGTCCCGTGACTCTGCATGTAGCCTTGGGAGCCTCCACTCTCTGGGTAAAAATGAGCCTTTGCTAATTAATCCATTAAATGTAATGGAGTAGTTTGTAACAGAAGAATTAAGCAAGTGCCCGAGTGTTTGCATAATTGTTGCTTTGGACAACAATGAACACTGTAGGTAGAACATCACAACGTGCAGGATTTTATAAAAAGTGTGTGAGTTTGTAAGCACAGTTTACTGGGTTTTGCTGCTCTCTGCAGTGTCTGTCTAGCACTTAATGCACAGGGTGAGCCAGATGTTTTACAGTCAGTCATGACACTTGTATTAGTAAGTGATTATCACATGGGCTTGAGACAGGAATGGGTGCTAATCAGCCAGATAAAATAAGATGAGTGTGTTTCTCAGTCCTGGGGCTGATGGAAAAGTAGGAACTGAATCCCAGTGTAGGACAGCAGAGTCTTTGCTGCAGCAGAAGGTGAAGAATCTGTTCTCTCTGTTCGTGGTTACACCATCCCCGCGTGCTGCTTATGCTGGCTCTGCTGAGTTGGATCAGATCAGTGATCAGGCTGAAAATTAGTGCTTGCAATTGGGGAAAAAAACCTCAGCATGCTGACTGTTGTCCTGTTTCGACACGTGCAATAGCGTCATCTGAGGGCAGGAGGTGGCAACTGATGGCCAGATTTGGAGGATGCTGTGAGACTTTCCCTTTGAGTAGCGGTGTAATTTTAGCTGATATTGAGTTGATGGTGCAGTTGCTTTTTTCATTCCCGTTATTGCAGTCCCTTGAGGAGCAAGCAAAAACCATTCATGAGGTGCTCAGGAGCTGGGCATCCCTCGCTGTTTCACCTTAGATCCTTACTGAAGGTATTCTGAGTGTCTGGAAGTAATGAATTGCTGCAAGTGCAAGTGTTAATTAGTTGTCAGTTTTTACCCACTGAAGAGAGGCAGCCCACTTTGCCCATGGCCATGGGATTGAAGTAGATGATCTTTAAGGACTTTTCCAACCCAAACCATTTTATGATTCTATGATATATTTGACTTCAGGACTTGATGGTATTGATTTGTGGGATTTGAATACTCTTCCTCTTGGGTCACAGTACAGCTCATCAAGGAGCTGACCGAGACTTGGTTGAAAGACAGGTTTTTTTTGTTTGTTTTTAATAGAAGATGTGCTTCCAAAACCTGCATTTGTTGGCCAGATCTGAGCTCTTTCATGCTCAGCTAGTGATGTTACCATCAAGGACTGCTGAAGGCCTCACTGAATTGCCTTCAGTAGGACGTCTGCAGAGGTCATGTGGGTGCCCTGCCCACTGACTTCACAGGAGAGCTCCACGTGCCGTCTATTCACATTTGCAGTGGCAACTTTACTCTGACCTTGCCTTTGATAGTGCCTGGGCACATTGATAAGGATCCTTCATGCTGCTGTGGAACACCCTTATGGATTAATAGGGTTGCCTTGCCACTTAGAGCCAAAGGTGAGATTCTGATGGTGCCAAAGTAAAGTCATTGCTTCTGAAAATTCAAGAATAATAATGGCATAATGATAGTGGCTGGGAAAAGTTTCAATACTTTCTGTATATAGTCTTAAACTCTCTGTGGGATTTTTTCCCTTTCTGCAAAGTAAATTGCAGTGACACAAAGTAATGCACTGGAAAAGTTTGGACAAATGCTACCAATGAGATTATATAATACAATAGTGAAGGAATTTATTATGAAGCCTGTTCTTGATTCAAAGAAGAAAGATTTTCCCTGGTGGATTGTGGATAGTTTATAACTTCCTCTGCCATCCCAAAAGTGTATGTGTCATATTGTGAAACCAGAGAAATATATGCTTGCTCCTCTTCAGTAAATAGTTTGTGAGGACTTTAATGGCAGTTTCAAAGCTTGTAGTTCATTGCTTGGGATAGCATAGCAGCAAATAGGGTTTACTGCTGATAATAATTAAAATGTGACCACATTTCTGGCTTTGTTTCTCTTTTTTCTGGACCACATTAAATGCTGGGGTGTCTAAATTTAGAAGTGTTTCTAATGTCTATAGATGTTGAGACAACAATTTCCTAGGTGATCTCACTGCATTCTTTCTCTTTACAATTGTGTATTTTTTTTCTTTATTTTAAACCAAATTATTTGAAAAAGAGTTATCAAGTAAGAGTAGTAAATAGGTTGTGCATTGTTTTTTTATCACATTTGGCATTGTATCAAGTATGCTGTGATACTCCGTTTGCAAAGCAAATAGGTGTTATTGAGAAGCCTTGAAAGTTTTGATCAAGGAGGAAGATCAAGACAGCAAAGGAAGCAAGTTTGCTTTGCTTTATATGAAATCCTCATAATTTAATTTTTAACTTTTTGTTTCTTCCTTGGTTTGTTCAGTTTGGTTTTTCTTTCTTCTTCGGTATAGTGTTTCTTATTCCTAGCATCTGTGTGCTTATATCCTATAAGTCACAGAAGTGTGTTTCTCCACAATCAGCAGTGACATCATTCCAAGGAATGAAGGGTGACAAAAATACCTGCAACACATGATCACCTTGTGAGTAAATTGTCTTTTCTGTTGAGGGCACCTGGTGCCTTGCTGCCGGGACGGAGTCAGATGGTGCCTGGGCCCAGCACCATGGAGAAGCACTCAGGCTGGTCATTGCTCCCCCTTGAGCTCCTTCTCCCACCGCTCATGTGTCCGTAGTCTGTCCGACTCGATGTTGGCAACGGAGCCAGCGCTGTGCCATGCCAGCTTGCCAATGACTCGAAGAGAGGCTCGATTTGGAGCATGCCAGGAGGCCCCTTGGCTGCCTTGGTGCCTGGTTGTGCTGTGTCATTTGCTAATGTGGTTTCTTTCTTGCTGGCCTGCGTCTTAATGGAGTTCTTCAACCACGCTAACCGATTGTAATAACTTTGCCTGTCTAGACAGGGCCTTACTGTGTCTGATTAGATCCCAGCCTTGTGGCGTGCATCACTGCCTGTTTCTTATAAATGTGATGAAAAAAAAAAGGTGCACGTTAATAGTGCTTAGTCTGTTTTTTTTTTGCTTTGCAGTGTTGGTATAAAATATTTATAGATGTTTACTTTTTGCCTGGAGGAAAAAAGTTTTAGTCAAATGTCTCTAGGATGCAATTTAGAAGGGAACCTCTTATCTCCAGTAAGGAAAGAGCAGACAAATGTTCTCTTTGAGGATATTAATTGGGGTTCCACTGAAGTCAGTTGCAGAAGTTTATTGCTCACTGAAGTCAGCAACTTTCTCATATAGGTAAAAAAAGAATTTCTCTGAATCATTAATAAAAATCCTAAGCAGGAAATCTGGTCTTCCTGCCTGCTTTTAGTTCCTTACTGCTTTTTGGAAATGTAGTAAGTTAAATGCAACTTTGGTACCACCAATATTTAAGCACTCAAGAGGAAAGGTTGTAAAAGCAGTTTTCTACTGTAATTACAAAAATATTTTTTAAATTGATATCCAGTTCTAGAGAACCCAATAATTATAAAGTATAGGATTTGAGATAAATTTGGGTTGGTGGTAGTCTGCCTTGTCTTTTTCTTGCATGCCTTCCCCAGAAAAAGAATGATTCAGATTTTAAAGTCTCTTAATTAAAAAGAAAAACTGCCTTGGCAGAAGAAATTAACTTGTGGTTTTGATTCAAAAAGGAAATCAGAAGATAGTACAAATGTGCATGCTTTCCAGTGGCTCTTATTAGTATTTTAAACTCTGTGTCATGGTAACAACTGCTTCTGTTTTCCTTGTACTGTTAGGATGGATTTAGACTGAGTGAAGAAGGGAAATTTGACAAAAGAAGTTAGCAGACCATTCTGGTCTCTCACAGGACTGGGAAGTTAGACTACTTTTTTTGGAGCTGGGAGGAGCAGTTGCAGCTTGGTTTGTGTGCTGTGCTTGCCCAGAGGAAATTCCTACTTTATAGTGAGAGAGTGGCCAAGAACTAGAGCATATTATTCTAATTAAATCATTTAAATTCCATTGCCGTCATTTGAAAGACTCTGTGCATCTTCTGAGTTATAGATGGCTTCTGCAGGGACACTGTGAACAATTTGTGTACTTACATGCCAAAATGTTATCTTCAATTGACGCTGTAAAGTTTAAATTGCTGATTGATTTTGATATGAGTCACTTGAAAGTGCTCTTAAAAAACCTACATCTGTTCAGAGGTAGGAAGCATATTTATGTTTGTTAACCATATACTGAATTTGTTTCCTTTGTGAAGCACCACAATGTCATTAAAATAGCTTTTAGAAGGAAACATTTAATGCAGGCCTATGAAAATGGACCATTCACCTCTCTTTCTAGTTCAAGAAATTAGACTACTGTGGAAGGACTGAGTCCAGGATCTGGAACTGATGTAGCCATGCTCCCACTGCAGAGTGTTCCTTTAGGTCAGATGGTGCAAATTTGATCTTGACTGTCCATAGGTGTGATCTGCCCATAGATACAGAGAGATCACACTTAAAAATGGTAGGGGTACCAATAATGAGTGGGTTTTTTGTGATTTTTAAAAGAATTATATTACCGTTTTAGTGTGAGTTACTTGGCAGAGTTAACTCTATAATTAACTTGTATGATCATTGTATATATGACAGTGGAAAGAAGAGAAACTTGAACCATTAAGATACTTTTGTTTGGAATACAAAGCTTGTTAAGCGATTATCAGCTTTCAGGCTTTACAACTGACTGCAAGGCATCTTGTTTGAAAAAAATAAACTGTTAAAATAATTTACTTTTTTTCCTGTGGTTTTGAACCAACAGGAGTGTTTTATGTGAACTAAAATACTTTGTATATATATCGCTTTATCAGATCTCCAGGGGAAAATATTTGCTTAAAGATGTTTGAGTTTTCAGATGGGTAACTGACTAAAGCCAGAAACTGATGGTAGAAGAGTTATGGGGCTGCTTTTTTTGATATTAATATTCACTGACAAATAGTGATTATCGTGTAGCTATTCACCTGTGTAACTGTGGTCCCCATGTGGGGTGCTGTACCTCTAAAATGCTTCCTGGAAGGAAAAAAAAGTTAGATGGTACTAGGTTGTGCTCTTTCATTATCAAAAAGCACAAATAGCACCTGAAAAGCTAAGTCAACATAAATAATTGTAAAGGTTTTTTGACAATAATAATTTTGACAATAATAATAATTACTCATGCTGATGGTTTTGTCACCTCATGATCATGGTCTTGTTATGAATCTTTGTCCCTTCCCTTTGTGTTTTTTTTTAGTGATAGCATTGATTTGGTTACTGAAAGTAAAAAAGCTTTGCCTTAACTAAGTGGATTGGACTAATGTAGTGGCAAATTAGTGGAAATTTTTTAAGTTGTACCACAATCTAATAGTGAACAACAATAAAGGGAAATATCTGTGCAACGCTCACAATACTCTCCCACCCATAAGGTTTATCTGTTTATAAAATGCCAGTAATGAATTAGACTTTGGACAAAAGGAGGTGCTGCTAGTAGGCAGCTTAACCTAGAAATATTCCCTAAGGGTAATATAGATTGCAATGGGTAGTAAGGATTGAACAGGGCTTTACTGTGTCATACCATGGCTGTGATTTTTATTTTTTGTAATTACTCTGTGGGCTTCTGGTTTTCTCTGTGTTTGTGACTAACTTGTCTCAAGCCTGGTCAAGGTCAGCACAACTAAGATTATTGGGATTTGTCCTATGACTGGCAAAGTGATAAAAATATTGTTTTTAAATTTGCAATTGAGTTGACATTTCAGGGACATAAAATGATGTGAGCTTTGATTCTTGACAATCGCTATGTAGGCTGCTGATGTGTCCTGACACGCCCTTCTTGTAGAGCAGATTTGTTGCAGTTGGCGTATTATTGCTGATAGTTCTGAAATTCCTTGCAGTGGTCCTGTCCTCCCATTGCTCTTGTTATGAACAACCGGTTCCTAGGCTGGCAGCAGGGAGGGAAATCGTGGGGTAGTGGGAAGGCAATTGTTAAATCAGCCGCATGCAATGTGCAGCAGATATCAGCAAGGCCTATGACTGACTAACAGCTACAACTGCACCACTGGGAAGTGTCTGCATGCTCAGAGGAGTCTTGCAGTCTGCTCAGAGTAGCCTTGATTATTTTACTGGGTATTGTGGACACTTGAACCCCAGTAAAAATATCGTCTATCTGATTATTTCTCCAGAATCAATCCCTTAATAGCTGTTGCATATATTTAAATGCCGTGTTCCTGAGGATCAGATCAGATGGCGTTTGAATTCAGATGATGAAATCTGTGTCTTTTTTTTCTTTTTTTCCCTCTGTTCCAAACAGAAGTAGGAAAAGGAGAGCTGTGCTCCTTTTTCCATTATTGAGAGAGAGACTTCAGCAGAGACCTGTCTGAAATAGTTGGTCCATATTGATTGCTTTTAAAATTCTGATTTGGGGACGTCCTTTCATCGGTGGTGAAGACTTTTACCTGTTTAATTACCCTTTATTATTATGAACAAAATGATGTTGCTTTTATTGCCTGATATGAGCCTAGAATGGCACTGAAGTGCTGACAGGAATGTAGAACAAAATAGGAAACTTGGAATCAGTGCTCATAGACTGCTTCATTTGCTGAGGCATAGAGCTCAGGTATCACTTATTTGCAGTGTTTGTTTCTTCAGTAATGGAAGAGGAGCTTTCTGCCTTCCTAAGGTGATGAAGTCTGTTTCATTTTGCAAAGTAGTAGAAGACCCTGAGAAGAAAGATACCAGATGTATATATTGTTGTTTATTCTTCCTATGGAGATTTGCAACAATATTATCATCAGTACTACCCACTGAAGGGAGAGAAAAATTTGAGTGTTATAGTACTGTAATTAATGCCCAATAATTAATTATAGCATCCTTGAAGTAATTTTTTCTGAAGTGTTTTGCTTTTTCATGGTGCTCCCAAAACTGGGTCTTTGAGAAATGTTTTCTTTCTCCTTTTTTCTCTGTTGGGAGATACCTTCTAGACATCATCTTTCTGCCCTCTATTTCTTTTGGATCCTGACAGCTTCCACATTTGGTCATGGAAAAGACATTTCCCATAGTAGAGAACTACATTAGAAAAACAAATCACCGAGCAGTTGCAGTTCTCTTGTTTGACAGTTTATGGAGCAAATGCTGGCTATGCACCATTTAGCATTCTCCAAGACAAAGTACCCACACAGTGCTGCCAATTTCATTAGAGAGCTACACCAGCTACTTTTAAAATTTGGTCCTGTTTACATAGGAATTACAGTTTTACTACCATACCCATCAAAAGGTTATTGTCTGCACACAGAGTCACTGTTTTTAGCAAATCTGCCCATAAATCTAAGTAACCAGTAATTAAATGGGAGTCTGAATACCAGGCAAGGAATAAAACTAAGGGTCTCCCTGTGGACTGTGAAGTTATGATTAGCATGGGCAGGTTTTAAGCACCAATCAGCCAAAAAAATATATTGTAATTCATCATTAGGACTTACCTTTCCAAAACCTAAAAGTTAAATTTCAGCAAAAGGCTAGAGATTACTCAAGGAAGAAAATGGTCACCATGAGGTGATGATTTCTTTTTCCTCTCAAAGAAAGGTAGCTAGAATTGGTGCTGCTTTTCCAGTTCATTATACAAATGGGAATAAAAACTGGGTGCCTGGGGATGGTGTTGAGAAAAGTCCAATAGCTTTGTTGTTTTCCCAGCTACACGCTGGTGCTCCATGTCTGTCTGCTCTCTCCCTTTGCTCCCATTTCCATGGCCCGAGATCCACAGCAGGACCTCAGCAGGTTAAGCAGGGTCCAGAGTTCACATACTAGACACATGAATTATATGTCCACAGTGTATCAATCTCTGCCAGAATCTGTCTACAGCCAAGACATAATGTATAGCAACACTTTTTTAATGAGGAACATGCATCTGTTGCACGTTTAGCAGAGGATATTTCTGGAGCAGTGTTAAGAAAATATGCTTTGGTTTTACAACCCCATACCCCTCTGTCTGTAGAGATGTCATTTTTGAGTCAAAGACCAGACATAAGGGCTTTCAAAGACTGTACATCTTAAAACTGGATAGAAGCCTGGCAGCTCTACCCACTGTAAACAATGTGTGAGTCTCATCATTCCCTTCTCTGCTCCCCCACCCAACCCAGTAAGATGTGCTCTTCAGAGGGTTGAGGAAGCATTCCAAAGAAGCGCTTGAATAAAAATGCTGCTTTGTTTAAGAAGCCTCGTGCAAATGCATAAATTCCTAATTTTCAACAGAAAAAGCTGTTGTAAAACAGCATAATTCAAAGCAAAAGCCAAGTGTATTGGTTTAGTTAGACTCTCATTGCAATACTTTTCATCACTTTCAGGTGAAAAACGTCATGTCCATGTCAAAATATTGACATTTGAGTCAAAAACTGGCCTAAAATGTTTTTTGTTGGATGGATAATGCAGAAGAATGGGTATGAATGTCCCCAAGATTGAAGTCAAGGCTTGAAGACAAAGCTGTGGGTGTGGTGGCATTTCCCTGTCCATGCTGTGGTGAAGGCAGCCAGGAATGAGCTCTGCCTGTGGTTTGTGCCAGCACGAAGCACTGTGAGTGAGCATTGCCAGCTGTGCCGAGCCCGAGGTGCTGGCACAGAGATGTCCCTGCGGCTCAGCAGAGTTATTAGCTTGGCCCAGAGCCATGCTAAGTGTTCAAAGGACTTTTGGTTATCTCCAAGTGTGGGCAGGGATTTCTTGTGTCTGTTCAGAACAAGTTTGAACCTGCTGGTGTTATAACCTATAGATATATCCCGTGGATCTGTGTCTTTGATGAAAGGAAACTGGCGTGGTTTTGTATCTTGCTTCTCTTTGACTGCCTTTGAGTTTGCTAATGATTTTTTTTTAACTTTGCAAAACTTGTCTCACTGTATAGCAAAATTAAAAGAGGAGGAAGCAATTACAGAATCATTAAGGTTGGAGAAGACCTTCAAGACTGAGGCCAACCTCTGACTGAACATCACCTTGTCAAGACCATAGCACTAAGTGCCTTGTCCAGTCATTTCTTGAACACCTCTGGAGATGGTGACTCCACTGCCTCCCAAAACAGCTCATTCCAATGCTCAACCTCCCTCTCAGTGAAAAAATTATTCCTTGTGCCCAACCTAAATCTCTTCTGGTGTAGTTTAAGCTTATGTCCTCTTGTCCTGTTGCTGTTTCCCTGAGAGAAGAGGCCAAATGTCACCTGGCTACAACCTCATTTCAGGCAGTTAAAAAGTCTCCCCGAGGCCTCCTTTTCTCCAAGCTAATCATCCCCAGCTCCCTCATGCGCTCCTTGTAAGACTTGTGCTCCAGACCCTTCACCACATCCATTGCCCTCTCTGGGCACAATCCAGCACCTCAATATTCTTACTGAATTGTGAAAACTGATCACAGCACTTGAGGTGCAGCCTCACCAGTGCTGAGTGCAGGGGGACAATCCCTGCCCTGCTCCTGCTGGCCACACCATTGCTGGTCCAAGCCAGGATGCCATCGGCCTTCTTTCTACCTGGGCACAGCTGGCTCATGGTCAGCTGGCTGCCAGCCAGCAGCCCCTGATTCTTTTCTGCTGGACCACTTTCCAGCCAATTCCCAAGATGGTGGCCTGCTAAGTCAAAAGTACCAAAAAAACTTTTCTGCACTGTTTCATCTTCTTTATCAGGCCTTCTTTTTTGAGCCCTGTCCTTGTAGGTTCTGCAGTCTTCAGTATAAAGCTTATTGGAAGCAGTGTTTCCATGTAGGAAAGTTTCCAAAGGTGAAAATTTTGAAATTATGCCATCACTCCTTTCCCCTTGTATGAAGGGGAATGAAGGGCTCCATTATTTCCCCTGCTACCTTGGTCTGGCTTGGAAAGAGCATTTGGAGAAAGATAGATACAAGGGAGTAAGTAATTTTTCTGGTGTTCATGTCTAGCCATTTTGTGCTTCAGACCCTGTCTGCTTCAGGGATGCTTGTACAGCATGCTGCAGGTTCCTATCAGAACAGTTGCCAGATGACCTGGAGAGGAAGAGGTGCCAAGATCTCCTTCTCTGTACAGTGTAAAGTTGCATTGAGGGAGTGCTAACTTAGAGCAAGTTACAGACAGAGTGTCATCCTCATCAGGAGTACTAGTCAAAGGCACTTGAAGCCAAGAATGAAATGATGCAGAATTCACTCAGGATCTCCATGGCTCTGTCAATTAAACAGCTGCAGAGAAGATCCCTGACAGAGTGATGGCACTGAAGGTTTTCCCATGAGGCATTCTACTTGGATGACTTGCATTAAGGAACCATCTCCATGGTGTCGGGAAGGAAGAGTTTTGCTCAACATAGCTACCTAGGCCCTTGGTGTGACAAGTGTATCTCTGGTTAGGCAGTAGAAGGCATAGTGCTGTACATGGAGAATAGGAGGAAAGTTGTGTTCCTGTCCATAAGAGGTGTTGAGAGCGAATCTCCCTTTTACTCTTGTTCACAGATTGTGTAGAACTTTTAGAGATAATTTCTTTGTGTATTTTCCCGTGGTATTTCAGCCCCCAGCTCTATGACTACTCTCAGTTTGCATCTGCATAATGGGAAACTGTTGGCTCCACAATATGCATCAGAGAAAGTTAGAGTAAATCACTTCAGACTGACAAAGGTTATTTTAAAATGGGGAGGGACGACGACAACCTTCTCACCCAAACCTCCAAAACGTCATTTAAATTTGTTTTTGGAAGATGAACAAGGGAGCAGCAATTAGCTGCAGTTCCTGCTGTCTTCCTGTCTAGCTCATACAGCAAGAGGAGTAGGATGAGATGTGTGGAGAGCTTGTGTCAACAGTGCTAGTCACTGCCCTGTGGTCTTGGGGAGTAGAAAGAATCTTGGGCCGAAAACTGAGCATTTATGTGGGCTGCTGGTGTGCCCATGTGAGCAATGGGCTGTTCTCTTGCAAGAAAACAAGTCAAAGTGCATGGAGGATGCTGTTTCAGAATACCCTACAGTATTTTGCTCTACTTAATATTTTAAGGTTTTTACACTTTGGCCTGTGTTAGCATAAAAATAAGTACAGGACTATCAGACTTTCCCCACAGGACAAAAATTCCATTTTCCAACCACCTCTAATTATTTCCATTCTGCTGTCTGGAAAGGATCTGGAGACAATTTAGGAAGCCAATTTAAAATTGACTTGGGAAAAAAATCATTTACCCTCCTGAGCCTCCTTAGATGTGCAGCCAGTGGCATGTGATCAATAGGAAATCTCATGCTCAATGATTCTGATGCTCACAGAAGGACCATGAGACCATGAAATTCAGCCTGAGAACTGCTTACCTGTATGTGTGATTTTTGTAGACATGGTGGACTGAACAGCTCACTTGTTGAAGAGCTTTGTGTGGTGGGGGAAGTGACAAAGAGCCATTAAAATAGGCAGAGGATGGCTGTGCTCTTGGAAGTGCCTTGTCATGGGGAACATGGCCAGCCATTCCCTGCTTTCTTCCTGTGGGAGCTTGAATGAGGTTGCAGCTTCTGAGCCCAGCAGTGACATGTGCAGCCTGCAGTCCTGAGGGTGCCTGTGGGCAGCATCTGTAGCTCCAGCAGCAGAGGGAGGCAGCAGGAGAAGTG
This sequence comes from Agelaius phoeniceus, assembly GCF_051311805.1. NCBI lineage: Eukaryota > Metazoa > Chordata > Aves > Passeriformes > Icteridae > Agelaius > Agelaius phoeniceus. Next base: position 61,158,926 of record NC_135267.1, read on the forward strand.
TGTGTGCCTGTCTGGTACTCAAGCACCGCTCCTCCCAGGGCTGTGTTCCATCCTTGCTCTGTGGATGGACACAGATTTTTCTTCAGCTTTTCTTGCATACCAGCTCTACATACATCATCCTGAATGTCTCTTTAATCCTATTAGGGCTGTGTTCAGCTGGGGTTTGGATTTGTCACTAATGAGCGCTTGAGGTTAGTAATTTTCAATTATGCTTTTCTAGCTCTCAATTAAAAAGGTGGTTGACATTTTATATGGAGAAGTTTAAAAACTCTTTTTTCATTTAGACTGGCTGCAAATTATAAAATCAGGACTCACGGGTGTACAAAATAAACATTCTTGAGAAATACTGTAAAAAGTGCTCTTCATGGTTAACATTTAGAATTTTAAGATTTTTTTAATGTGCTTTATGCTATGTTGGCAAATTGAAAAAATATTGGATCCTTATATGGAGAATCAGCAATTTCCCACAGCCCTGCTTTTACAGTGCTGAATGCATTTCATTTTGTGTGTGATTTTCCCCATTCGCCAACTGACTACATCATACAGTTTTTTTGGCATATTCTTTCTGTCTTATGACCATCAGCAGATATTTTGAGTAGCATATTATAAAGCCACAGATCCTTTTTGCTGCCTTGTATTTTTCCGGTTGCCACTGGGAATGGAAAAGATTTTATTAATTTTGTGGCGTCAGATGAGGCTTCAGCAGAGTCTCTGTGCCTGACCCCAGCGCCCGGTGCTGGTTTCCCTCCCCGTTGGCAGAGGAGGGACGTGCCTGATGGTCTCCAGTGTGTTCTTTGAAAGTAGCACGAGATTGCTCTGGAGAGGTATGAGGAAAACGATTGACACTTGTAAACGGTTCAAGATGCTCTGCAAATCCTTCAGGATGATCTAAGTGTCAAAGAGATGGAGCTGAATTTGAGACACGCTGCTGAAGTGGAGAATAACTGGAGCAAGGAGAAGATGGGACCAGGCAGAGGCCTGGTGGCAGTGGTTGCAGAGACATGGAATATTCTTGCACAGCAAACTAGTGTTTTATGGAAACATAGACTGACCACCGGAAACTGAATTACAGAAATCAGGGAGGGTGTAGCACTGCTGGGTGTTGCAGTTGGTTGTAGGGCTCCATGAGGAATATATTGCCCTCAGGGCATTGCAGCAGTAGGAAGGAATATAGTGTGTATAAACTATCAGGCCCTTCAGAGCAGTCTAAAAATTTGTGGTGTTTAGGACATTGTGTTTATTTTGGGCAGCGTTTATAATGAGAGTAACAAGTGATTGCATACTGGAGGCTGGTTCAAGTGGTGTGAAGTAAGATGTGAATGTGGGTTAGCTTAGCTTAGTGGGTGTGGGGAGAGAGAGCTAACATGCTAATCATCATCCCTGAAAGCTATAACTCTTGAGTGTAAGGGGCTGTTCCTTAAAACACTCTGAGGAATTATGAATGGGAAAAATTGAAAAAGTAAGCTAAAGTAGGAAGTGTAATCTGAATAAAAACATAATCTTTACAGACAGACCTCATAAATAGAACATTTCTTTGGGGAAGGGGTGAGTGCCCTGTCCCTCGAGTTTAAATTTAGGCTAGGCAGGAGATCAGAATATGCATTGCTGGGAGGCAACTCTTCACTGGCAGGAACAGGATTGGCTTCAGTATTTGGCCATCAGCAATGTTATTATTGTGAAATGTTTCCTGGAATAATACACGGGGGGTTGGTATCATGAAACAGTTTAGTTTTTGTTGATATATTTCTAAGAGTGAAAATATCAGTGATGAATTGTGGCTGTCAAATCTCTGAGCCAACATTTTTATTAGAGACGATGTCCTGCCAGATGTCCATGTGCACAATTATCTCTGTAGGAGAGGGTGCCACCCAAGGCGATACTGATGGATCATTCACTAAACGCTGTATTGTAAATGACTGTGTATTTAGAGCTAAGAACGTGTGAAAAGGGTGGAGTTTTATTGCTGCTTTCAAGTTTGACTTTAGTCAGTTACATTTGTTCTCTTGCACTTTATGAACGTTAGGTCCCAGACATATAGGAAGGGATATATTCCATTCACTGAATTCAGACTGATTCTTAATCAGTGGCTACTTCTTACTTGTATAAAATTGGTGTAGGAATTAAGATTTCTAGCTTGCCAGGTATGAAGAGTAACAAATGGGGCTAAATCATCAAAAAATGTCCAGATTATTTAAAATACTTACATTTACTACTACTTTTTCCCCCACCACAAAATCCTAATACTAGATTTTTCCAGTGTCTGAGCTGATGGCTTGACCAATAAGCCCATTTAAACGTTTTGTTTCTTTTATAAAAATTTACTTCAATTTGGAACAGTGCTTTATTTTCTCTGGCACACATGCTGACACGTTGGTTTTTTTGTTTTGGTTTTTTTTTTTTTTTTTTTTTGGTGCGGTATTTTGCATTTCATGTGTGTTATTGGGAGGACACTCTCCCAAATAAAACTTGTTTGGTAAATACTTCAAGCACATATGTGGAGTTAACTGGTTTTGGATCTCAGGATGAGAGCTTGACATTAACTTTTTGTTCTCTACACTTATATTCTCTATATCCTCTTGAGATAGGAAGTTCTTATTGTTCAGTTATCTTCCTCAGACAAAGACCTTTTCATGGAGAACTTTTATGTTTTTCTGTTGGCTTTTTGCTTTCATCCTTATGAATTTATTTGTGGAATTGTTGTAGTTGAGGTTGTTTGTAGAAAATTAATCTATAAGACGTTGTTTGCCATATTTCACTTGGAATTGTGTACAGAGATTATTCATAATTATTCATTATTCATAGGATTTGTTATTGGCATTTTATAATAAGTGTGTACATAATCTTATTTATTCTTGCATGTATTAGTGATATATACACTTTTAAATATATATATATATATAGTTTTGCAGAAAAAATATAGGAATGATTAAATGGTGTCTTCAAAAGTTCATAGTTCATAGGAAGTTTCTGGAGAAGCCATGCCATGTCTGTAAAGATACACTAAAATTCTCTCTGCTGTATCTTATCCTGGTGCCTGCTGTGCTTTCTGAAATAGTTTTGGATCAGGAGCTGTAATCTGTGAAGCTTTAAGCACTAAACCCTGAAAAGCTCCAGGTTCATGGTTCAGCCATGTGAGGTCTTTGCTATCACATGGATAATAGACATTCCCTTTTGCATTCCCTGAATAAAAAGTGAATCAACTAGACGCATGTTTGTACTAAGCCACATCAGAATTTTCCTCTGAATTAAGGCTATATAATAGGTCCTTTAAAGCTAAATTTGTACAAAAAGGTCTGAACTTTTTGTTGTTAGTCTAGATATAATTTGATAGCTCCAGTTTTATCACTATTAAATTTACAGTTTTATATTATCTGAATGAATTGGAGTGTGGTTAATTTGTATGCAACTTTATATACCACTAAAATCTTCCATATGGAATTTAGATTAGATAAGGTTCCAGGAAATGAGAGTTTTAGATGTGAATGACCGTAAACATACTTTAAAGAGTTATACTGTAAGGATTAGATAACGTTTAGAGTTAATTCTCCTGATTTTTTTTCTTGTTACAGAACACAGCAAAGAGTCTAATTCAAGTTCTAAATTCGGATGCATATCATTATGATAATTTGCTGACTCACAGTATTTCATGGGCTATGCTACTTTACATGGTAGTGCAGTGGATGGTGATGTGCAAAAAAAGTCAGCAAAACAAGAATCTCTGAGTAATAGAAGCCTGCCTTTTTGATAGCAATTAATTGATCCACGGTGCCTTCTTAGCACATCATGCTACATTTTCTTGCCTCGGGGATATCACAAGATGGCTGAATATGGATAAACTACGAAGACTGGAAAGCTGAAGAAGCTATCATCTGATTTTTCTGAAATTTCTGTGGCTAAAATAATCAAATCAAACTTTCCCATATCTTCTTGTTAAAGATCAAGAAAGTAGTAAACTGTTTTCCCACCGTTCTTACCCACATTTGATATGTGTATGTGCGGTGTGTGCGGAAACTTCCCCTCTGTGCCTCTCCTACTAGTCACTGACTTCCACAGTAGAGTACTTCTCCAGAGTAGTTAATGAACTTTGGGGGTTTTAGTTGTTTTGTCCTTTTTTTTTTTTTTTTAATAACTTAATTATATTAACTATTTTTCCCCCTCTCACCATTGCCAACAAGATTTTAGAATGTTTTCTCTCCCTGGTAATCTCGTCAGTTTTGAGAGGTTTTGAAAAGACCTCTGAGGACTTGTTCTGAATCTCCTGTCTTTTATGCCTGTTGGCCATTGATACATCATTCCTTAGGGGAAAAAAACCCCAAACATCCAGAGGCTTCATTGTGCAGTTTATCAGACCATTAAAATAACTAATAATGTGTAAAAAACGGTGAAGGGGGGTGTGGGAGGGGCTGGGATGTGGGACTAAGTACAAAACAAAGTGAGTTTTACTGTCAGGACTGATACATCTTTTGCAGATACTCTCACTTGCTTTGAGTGGAAGTAGTCTTCCTCTGGGCTTGCATTCTGGTGCGGAGCTCATAAAAATCAATGGAAGCCTTTTGATCAGTCTCCTAATGAGTAATGCCTGCAATCTTCTTGTAGGCACAACTGGGTACATGCTGCTTATGTTTCTGGTGCTATTAGGTAGAGGTTATGGGACAATCAGAGCTGAGATAAAAATTTTCAGCAGCAATAGCAGCATTCCTGTGCCGAATTCCTGGTGCTTCCACCACACATCAGCCCAGGGACCGGGGAAAGGAGTGTGCGGGGTGGTTGTGAGCCTGCAGGGCTTCACCCAGCCCTCAACCCCTTCTCTGGCCGCTCATGCCATCAGTGACGTGGTTAGTCAGGGGCTGGAAGGCACAGGTTGACTGGGGAATGGTGAAGTATAAAGGGAATTTAGGAATCAGATAGGGGTGGGACCTCCTCACATTTACATTAATTTATGCACTTCTGTGATATGAATACCAAGTGTTTAGAAGGAATTAAATAGTTAAGTTCAAAGTCCTTTATGTGCCTAGCTGTGTCTAGATGGTTTATAGCTGCAAGTAAGCAAAAGGTTTACTTACAAAATTGATTTATATGTTCATTTATGTTCTTGAATATTGAGAACAGGGAGGGAATTAGCAGTGTTGCATGAGCTACACTAGCACATTTTTCACCTTATATGGAGAATTGCCTACCACTTATCAAGCGGGGTTAGATGTGCTGTTATTGTCACATTCCTTAAAGTTGGAAGAAATCTTATTTCTCTGACTAAAGATCCAACTCATAAGCTTATGATTTTGTTGTTTGAATACTGTTTTTTCATCCAGGAATTGTTGGGATGGGCAGTGCTTCTTGAGAAAAATAGCAGCGTGCACATTTTCGCTGCTGTGTTGTGGAGTTCATTCCTCAGCTCGGGTGGAGAAACTTAGATGCTTGCAAGGGAAAATGTTTCTGTTTGGAGTCCTCTGGAGCTCCTCCTGGCTGGCTTCTCTGGTCCTGAAGAACACAACAGGAGGGAAGGTCCCGGGAAATGAAGGAAAAGACCTGCAAATCGTGTACACGTGGTATTTAAGGGCGTAGACTTCGGTTTTGTCTTTTCTTTATCCCTGTTAAAGTGGCTGGTGTTTGAAACATGGACTTGTTGAAAGGATTGTGACTGACGGCTGTTGGCTGTGAAGTCATTGATATGGTGATTTGAGGGTGAGATGGAATAAGTGGAAATATGGAAGTGGAGACGAATTGCTTGTTTAGTCATTGATAATCCTGAACCACAGAAGCCTGACAAAAGACTGAATACTTGAAAGGTTAAGAAGGTGACAATTATCAAATTTCCTTCTGTGATAATGTGCCATTGATGGTTGCATTCACTGAAATATTTGCATTTGAAAAGTGGGAGATCAGGTCTGGCTTAGTGTAAGTTCTTCAAATTAGAGGACTGCTTTCTATTTGAAATATTTTTGGGGTTAGGGCATTCAGTAGGGCAGTAAGTCTCACCTGCTGCTGCTTCTTGGTTTTTTAGGTACCTAGAGTATTATAAGTTTTTTAGTGTGTGCTCTGCCACTCTTGTGACTTGAGTTTGTGTTGTGATTGCAGAGATTTTTCTATGGTACAGCTTGGAAAATAAAATACTTCAAAAGGTAGTGATTAGGTGCAGTGGTTAGAAAACCTGGTTTAAAATTGCTGTTGCTGATTTCACTTTCATGCAGACCCAGAAGAGTTAACTGGAAAATGATACTCAGGTTTTTCTTTCTCTATAAAGGCAGTGTTGGCTGTATTTTTTTGAATAATAAGACGTAAGGAAGAATTCATGAGCCTAGTAACATTTGAAGCCAAGAGAAACAAAAGGGTAGTTTATATGGCTAAATACTTTGAAAAACCAACATTTGAAACATTTAGCCAAATGTTTGCATTGCAGTATCCATGCAATTTTGAAAGGGTAGAGCAAAAGATAAGGAGCTTTATTTTCTGTTTTCCTGTTTGTGGTTTTACCATTCTTCCCCTTTTATGGCTCACCAGAATAGTACCAGATTTCTTATCATGTATGGATATAAAAGAATTTAAACTACATATATTTATTTTTAGGACTCCACCCTTGGGCTTTGGATTTTGTGAACAGCTATTTCAGTAAATTTACATCTATATGTGGAAACTGGCAAATTGAATACTGTGCAAATCCACATTTTAAAAAAAGCAACTGCTATTATAGAAGCTAAATGATATCATAAGAAAGCCAAGTAAAAAAGATTGCATTTTTGTTTGCTGCTAAAGGAATGACCAATGCTTCCTGCTGGCTTTTGCACCCTGCAATTGGAGACTCTGGTGTGCAAATGGCTTAAATAATGCTGGGGTTTGTATCTGGTTGGCGCTGTATAATGCTGGGCTGAGGTGACTTAAATATACAGTGTGGGCCAAGCTCAAAGCCCTTTCTGGGGCAGAACACCCATTGAAATCACATTTAAGTGTCGTCAGTGAAAGCCTTGCCAAACAAATCATTATGGATTTGACCCCAAAGTTATTACTACTAAATTTCATATGTAAGCCTTTCATTATAGTGTTTTTTAAGAATGGAGTACTTGAATGAATCCTGGAATTCATTATAACTCTAAGTTTTTAACAGGGTATCAGCCTCTTAAATTACATTTTCATTACTAAAACCAGTTTCTTCCTCTTTGTTTTTTTTTCTCCTTTTTTTGTTGCTCAGAAAGAAGTACAAGGGGTTCAGAAATATTTTACCTCAGGCAAGCAGTCTACTGAGGTGCCTAAATTAGGAGCTTAGTCTTCCAGCTCTCCATGTGCATGGTGGAGAGGGTTGTATCCAGAGGGGATTTTGCTCAATGCCATCTTTTGGATGTGACTCTGTTATGCCCAGGGGTGGTGTAGGGTGCACTGATTTAGGAACCCAGAGGGATGTGGTTGGTTGGCAAAGGACCTCTATGATTTATGATGTGAGTTGTATATAATTTGGTTCAAAATTCCTTTTTAGGAGTTAGCAGGTTAATTTTTGGTCTGCCTTTGCTCCATGGATGATGGGGGTTGGCAATAGAGCTGTTCCTTTAGTACAGAAGATCTCACATTGTGATGGGATCTTTTTGAGGTCTTCAGTCTCACTCTCTTGTGTGCTTTGTGTCTCTGGCCTTGGTTCCCTTCTGAAGGCTGCAGGTTTCGTCCAGATGTCATGAAGTGTTTTGTGAGTCATGATGTGGACTGATGGATTATGTGACCAGATGTCTGCAGTGCCTGGCTGCTTGTAGCAGGACTGGCTGAACCAGGTGGTCCCTTCCTGGCCTCAGATCCCAAGAGAGGGATTTTCAGCACAGAATCTGGAAGTTTCATACTTTGTACAGCTGAAACTTAAAACTACAGTAATCCAGCCTTCCCCTGTTTAAAATACTGAAGGAATAACAACAGAAAGGGCAGGCCATTAGGGTTTTAAAGCTGTTTTAATGTCTTTTCGCTTCCAACTGTATTACACAGTATTAGATATAAAAGATGGTAGATACAGGTAGCAGGAGCACCCTTAAGCACACCTCCCATATTCTAATATCATATTTTCACCTGTGTTTACTTCTGGCCAGCCTTCAGTCATTCAGACAAAAAATTTCCAGAGTGTTTTTTCTGCTTCAGGCAGAAACTTCTTGGAAAGATTTTCACCAGAAGAACTCCAACTGTTTTTAAAAGAATGCATTACAGAAATTTAGAGAGATTTGTCAACTTTATTTAGCCAGTCATTCCTTCAAAGCATTGTTATACCTTCAGGGAGTAGAGGGGGGAGTCAGGGTGCTTTTTGCAGCCTGATGGAAATTAATACAGATCTACCAGCCTGCCAGAGTTGGTGAAAATTGTTATCTGCACGTGCTCACAAGAGCTTAGAGCTTTGCTGATACAATCACTGAATACTCCCACTTTATAAAATGGAAAATGGGCTTCTCTCTCTGCCTGGGGTGATGATGATGATGGGTGGTACTGAACATCCAGCTGGGTAGGTCCATGATCCTTGCTGCCTCTGCTTTGTTGGAGGAAGTGGTATCTGGGTGTTTAATAGTCTTCCAAATTGATTAAAGCTTTATGCCAAGGCATACTTGAGGCAATAATTGAAAAAATACTACTTTTTTGCTAGTCATCACTCATGCAGTTAATTCCAGTAAAGCTGAGAGTAGAATTTATACTTTAGTCCTTATACTACCCTCAGGAGTGTTGGGGTTGAGAGGTGTGATGCCCAACATTTGGGAACAAGGTTCAAAAAAGAACTTTTGTCTTCTACATTTTTTTTCTCCCAGATTGCAGGAGACTCTATAGGATTGTATTGATAATTCTTTGTTAGTCTAAAGGAGCAAGTGTTGGAATCATGACTTCCATAGAGGGAATGAATCTCTCTGCTTTGTTTAAAAACAGCTAAACATAAAAATACTACTGGGAAATTTTATGAAGGTTGCAATAAACCTACAAAAACAAGAATCTAATGCGTGACATCTTCAAGCTGTTTAAGAAATCAGGATAATGCAGGTTGGTGACTTGAGGGTGATGGCAAAACTAAGATCATGTCTTAGTTATTCTGCAGGGTGGGAATGAAGTTGCTGCTGATATATCAGCATTGCTCCAGCCAGGGTCTAAAGGCTTCATAGAGTTTGGGTTGCCTCCTCCCATTTTCTTGTTCTTTCACATTTATAAGCACATTGGCAACTCTTCCTTCTCCCTATCTCAAGCCCTTTTAAAATATTCATCTTGCTCAGAAAACACAAAATACTCCTCCTAGTGAGAAGTGCTTTAGGTCTTTGCCTTCTCAGTCATGATCCCCGAGAGGCACTAGGAGCTTTTCTGAAAGGGAACATTTATATTTGCTCAAGTAAGGTGGAAAGGAAGAGGGAAGCTCTTGCCAGCCTCTAGGGCTGGCCAAGTTAGCAGGCCAATAAGATCAGTATTGCAGCAAATAGATAATTGTTTGCAGAGTATAAATAAATAGGTTGTTCTTATGATCTTTCTGCTAATTTGCTGTGCTAACCCTGATAAAGAACAATATTTTACCACCCTTCAAACATGCATTCACATTTCACACCCAAAGGTGCGTGTTGCCATGGATGTCCTTGCAGTATTTGTGAGATGCTATTCAGCATTTTCAGCTTCCTGAGATTATTAGGATAGTGTGTAAAGATTGTCCCTTAACACACTGACTGCCCATCTCAAAGCACGCTCCCAACAAAAATGCCACTAATTAAAACTTGTGCGCGCGGAAACGTTGTCATCTGTGTCAACTTCAGTCTGTTTGGAAGAAAAATGTAAGGATTGTTAGAACCCCTTTGTGAACTAAAACAATTAAGCAGTTCAAGACCCTGTGTTATAAAATCTTAGTTAAGAGTTAATCAATGTGACAAATTATGGGTTTGTCTGCCTGTCAGATGGAATTAATGGTGGGTGACCCAGGGAGTTTGGGTGCTGAGGTGAGAAGGAAGAGCTCCAGTGTTTTGCTGTATGTTTGTCTTGATGTGCCGAATTTTTCAAAACATTTAAACAAAAGAGACTGAATTTGGGTCTCTATTTCAGGTTAATACTTTGAAGCTGTTTTCCCCCACAATATCTGTTGCTTTTAATCAATTATGAATGTTCTGATGTAAATGCAGAATTAAAATAGTAGGCTATTTTCTTGTGCATGATGTAAGGTCCAAAAATTTATACCAGACGACTGTTCTGGAAGAGGGAAAATAAAATACTTGGGAAAATCTAAGAGAGTATTTTCTGAAGCATATCTTCCTGCATGTGATCTGTAAAATGTAGGTATCTAATTTTTAAATATGGTATCTATCACCACATGTGAGAAATGAGCTGTTGATAATGTTGGTAGCTTTACAGAAAATATGAGACTTGCCTTTCTCTATATGCAACTTTTTGCTGGTTTTTGTTAGCCTCATGGATAATTTCACAGAAATTCTCAGCTTTTTTCAGTTTTCAGTTCTTTTGAAGGGTTTCTTTTGGGAGGGGGGCAGGCTGGTGGGAGGGATGGCGTTTTGTTTGTTTGTAGGTTTTTTTATTTTTTGCTTTGGGTTAGTTGGGGTTTTTTTGGCTTTTTTTCTTTTTTGGCCCCGAACATTACCACATATTGTGTCTTTCCTGAGGTGTTCAGCCTGAGCTCTGACAGAATAATGCCACTGTTGCTTTAAGCCCATAGTGCTGCTTTATATAGATCTGGCCTGATTTATAGTGTTGCTTTAAATAACAATAAGAGAGTTCATCTCCCTTTCAGAAAAAGTTTATGACTGATCTCTGCCTGGCTAGCAATGTTTATTTTTCTTAAGTTGCCTCTCTGCAAAAATGTTTTGAAATGGAGAGTCCCAAGCTGGTGATGGGGTTTATGCATCTGTTGCTTGTGCTCTATGCAGCTCTAATCCCTTTACCACTAGAAAGATGTGGTTTGTGATGGATCTCACATAGATCAGGCTCAATTCTCAATTTCTCTGTCCTTTCCCTATTGGCCATCCTGTTTTCAAAACTGTATCATTGAAGTGATCTATGGGTGTTGGCAAAACCATCAGAAGCCTCAGTAAGATTTAGTTACTGCTCCTAGTCCTTTGCAATAACACAGGCTTATTTTCTTTTCTCCATAGCTGATGATGAAATAACTTTGAAATAAACAATTTAAGAAAAAACTTTTCCACCACCAGGGATAATGGCAGAAGGGGAGGGAATCACAGTGGATTGCTTCTGGATGCTTTTAAAATGGCATGCATCAGCTTTCTTAAAAATGTAAACTTTAAATGCAAATCTTAAAATGCAGTATCAGCTTTCTTGCTTGGAGCCATGTATTGATTATGTATTAAGTTGACAGAGGCCAATTGAAAAATCCTTTCTATCCCTGTTCCAGGAGTCTGTGGGGCTGTGTTGTATCCTGTGTGGTAACTTGTGCTTTGAAAGTGGATAAATAATGCCAAGTATGAGAAGAAGCATGCATAGACGAAGAGATGATATGAAGCATATAATTTAGGACACGGAAGGGAAAGCTCTGTTCTTTCCTTTCTGCTTAGCCTGGTTTTCTGGTCTGCCCCATGTCTGCCTTCCCAGTGTCACTTTCTGGTGACCAGGAGAAGGATTAGGCTGCTCCTAAAGCTGAGTCACCAACTCTACCTGCCACTTTTCGGGAGACCTTCCTGAACAAAGGGAGAGCAGCAGGAGGATTATTTGCTTGAAATCACCTGGGGCTTTTGTCACTCAACCTGTGAAAAGGAAATGGTGTCTACCTTGGTCCCAGGGCAGTGGGCAAGGAGAAGGTCATGATATGGGAATGATTTCTGTTCATGTGTAGAGACCAGGAGAGGATTTTCATGGAAAACGAAAAGTTACCCAGTCCTTGAGGCTGTTCAGAGCACCTGCAGACAGAATTGTGGCTCCAAGGGCAGATGAAGCGCATGAGCTTTCCCAGATGAAGGGCAGCATGGGTTATGGTGCAGAGCTACAGTCAAGGAAGGCTTACCTGCTTTTCAGGGCTAAAAGTCTCATAATCAGGCTGTAGACCAGCTTGTGCTGGAGGAATTTTAGTAAGATCTTAAAAAACAGTGAGGAAACCTTCAAATAAGGTTTTCTCTTTGACTGTCTTCCTAGGTGGGGACACTGAAACCACTGGCTGGCTGGAAGTATACCTGGTTTCAGTTGTGGTATGCACTTAATGCTGTGCACATTCCTGTCTAGTATCAGTGTCATTCCCACTTCCTTGCCTGAGCCAACTAATTCAAGACTGCAGGTCTTGGGCAGAGCTTTGCAAATGCATATTGAACCTCCAGGCTTGCTGTGCTTATTTTGTAAAATTAAAATAATTTAAAAAACCAAGAAAGTAGATTACTATGAAATTCAAGGCAAGAAAATGTGAGACTTCCTAAAGAATAAAGTAAAATAAAATTTATCTCAGAAGTTTAAGACTGAAAGCTTGCTGTGTTGTGGGGTTTTGCTCTTCCTTTTGAAGTTGAATAAAGAGGAAAGCAGTTTGATGCAGAACTAATTATTCTACAGTTCTCTCGGGTTGAGTGATCTGTGTTCAGTCACACCTTCTTCAGGTAACTCAAGTGCATTAATCAATGATCATCTTTCTAATTAAACTGCTGAGTAGAGAGAGGATTTAGAGGATGATCATTAGTTTTGTGTAGAATCAGTACATTAAGGGAAAGTAGTGTTAACAAGATGTTCCTTTTTCCCATATGATCAGTCAAAGGTTAGGAAAAAGGTCAGAACTTTTGTTTGTATGTTGCCTCTGAAGTGCAAATCATCAACAAAAATCAGAAAAAAAATTCAAGTGCTTTCAGGAATACATTTTGAAATTAGCAAGAAAGGTGGGGAAATAAGTGCTTTGGATCATCCCAGACATACATATCTGCTTGGCTCTGCTCTGCATCTGACAGAGCAGTTAGGATAGATCCTGAAACTTGGCTTGGGAAGGGGAGATTTCCTGAAACAGACACCCAGGCACCGGGAAGTGAAGTCCAGCTTTCCTGGTGCAGACAGCTTCTGCCTTCTGGGCAGAGCAGCATGCTGTGGCACTGCCCTGCCTTTGTGGGCAGGCTGAATGGATGTGCTCAGCCAATGGTCCCTTCCCAAGGACTGGAGGATTTGCTGCTCCTGAGCAGAGCTGAAGCTCAGTGTGTCACTGGGCAGCCTGAGCTCTCAGGAGCTGATTCTATGCTGAATGTGTGAATGTCCTCTCTCATGTCCAGTATGACACGTGGTGCATTTAGAGTTGTTCAGTGAGGCTGGAAAAGTTGCAGGATTTTTGTTTGTTTTCTGTAAGCAGGAGCAGCTTTCCAGCAGGCTATCCCCAAATTTCTCTAGGGGAAAGGGGAGAAAGAAAACCATGTGAAGCAAGCTGATGGACTGCTGCAGAAAGCTGCAACAGCTGCCACAAGCTATTCACTGGTGTTTGGTTGAATATAGATGTCACTGATGAAGTTAAAATCTCTCTCTGGTGATTGACAGGGCAAGGTCTGGCTGTATATCTTGTAGAGTTGTTTGCAGTGCTTTTTATAGGAGGGTGCTGTGCTGTACTTGGTTTATCTACCAGTGGCTAACCCTGGGGGGAGCCACATGAATAATAAGCGTCACTTCTCTGCTCCCTTCTTGCCAGACCTGTTGAGGTTCAGTAGCAGCTCATACCTCCCTTTTGACACACGCGTACTGCAGCTCAGGGGGATGGAGGTGTCTGTACAGTTTGTCTTCCTGAATTGCTCAGCACCTCATCATTGTACACTGGCTTTAACCAGGGGCTATAGTTTTTAATGACTATGCCTGGCAACCCAGCAAAAAAATCCAAAAAACCCATCAGTCGGTGTTTGCTCCCTTCTTGTGCAGACAGCACCTGCCCTGAGTTTGTACAGCCCTTCCCAGGTCACAGTTGAGGAACTACATCTGTGACTTTAAGTGTTGCTATTGTGTGTATAATGTAATTCACTCTTTGTTTACAAAAGAGCTGGAAGGGCCCATGGTAGCTTTGTACTAAGGACTTTGCTTCAGTGCCATGCCTGCTAGCCATTTGCTGGTGTTTATTTTTGTGTGCCCTCCCGTTCAACAGGAAAATGAAAATGTGAGTACTAGATGAATGACAAACCAAGGTTGTTACCATAGCACATACTGCCTAATCTATGCTGTTAAGACTTTCACAGCTATGCCTACCTGTCTGTCCTTAACTAAATGACAGAGCCTAGGGTGTTGTATATGCCATGCTTAGTGTATGGGATTTTTGTCCTTGTTTGTTGGCAGGAGGCAAAAATCTCAGTCTAGGACGTGTGAGGTTTATGTGACTATTACTTTAGTACAGCAGTTCTTTCTTTTTTGACTACTACTTTATCTTTTTTTTGACACATGGAAGTTTTTTTTTTTGTAGATTGATTCCTTCAGAAGTGCTTTGCCCTTGGTAGAAGTGTAATGGGAAGGGTTGGTATTAAAGACATTTTGGGGAAAGAAAAAAGAGAGGAGTGTTGTAAGCTGGTATGAGATGCCCATTTCCTCCTAACCTGCTAGAAAAAGATACCTGAATGTGTAAGAGACTGTATGTATGGAGCAATATTCTACCCTATAGATTTTTCTTATGTTAAGCCTTATTATTCAAGATTGTGCAGATCCAGAGAGATGGGTATTGCAGATCTGGCAGAGCATTGCTGGGAAGTTTGTATTCACCACGGCAAACTTCCTTCAATATTTGATGGACTGCTTGCGGGGGAGCACTGTGACCTCCCCGAGAGGTCGCTTACTGGGAGGGCTGGAAGCACTTCAAAAAACTTGGCCCTCTACCCTGGCCAGGAAGTTTTCTTCAAACAGAGCAGGGCATCATCCTCAGTAAGTGTTCAAGTAAGACCTGACAGGTAAGGAGGGACTCCTGTGATACTTTGCCATAAATCAGTTCTTTTGTATCAAAATAGCATACCATCTGCCTGCTATAAATGTTGTGCTCTTGTTCCAATGCAGGTAGAAATGTTTTAGGTGGACATTTACAAATCTGTGATGACTGAGTACTGTGAGATCACCCTGGCTGTATTAGCTAACAGCTAGCTGCATTCCCTTATAGGTATGGGCCAGCAAAAATCCAGGAGGGTCAGGTTTGCCCATGAGGGCAGTGTATAACACTGCATTGTTGAAATTACACATATCTCCTGCCACAGATCTTACATTTAGCTCTGTACTGGGTGTCACTCTGTGCCCATCAAACTATTAGTAAAGAAGCCATGTCTGTGAAGAGCTGGAAATGTGGTTCCAGCTGGAAAGGAAAATGCTTGAGCAGCACTCTTCAGTGAGCTGGAACATGGGAAGAAAAAGGGCACTTTTCAGTTCAGGGGTTTTGCAGATGAGAGCAATTGCCCCAGGTTTTGAGTCTTAGCTGCTGGTGTTCAGGAACTGAACCCCATGGTGAAGGAAGCCCTGTGTGGCTTTGAGGAGTGGAGCCATGCTGTGCCATTGTGTAGCAAAAGGAAGTGTGACAAAAAATAAAGGTTGGGCACAGTAGCAGTGCTATGAACTTTGGGAAAGACAGTATCTGTGACACATGGATCATGGCAGTGTTATCTGTATGCCATAATCATGCCACTTGCAGCCTTGTCCCACAGCTCTTGGCTCTGCGTCTCTTACAGCCATGATTAGGAGGGCTTTGGTGGTCTGAGCTCTAAATGTTCTGTGTAGATAGATACACCTTTCCCCACCAGCAAAGCAGGTCTGTGTATTTGGAGCTTAACAAGCAGGTTTTTTGTGTAACAACTAAGAATTTAGTTGCATTTTATTAGTTACATTTTATATACGTGCATTTCCTCTTGGGTGTAACTTGCAGCCTGATGCTGCTTTTTACTTCGCTGGCTCACTGTTAATTCGTCCATTTTGTGTGGTGGTTTTGCAACTTGTATTATTTGCTATTTTGTTTGCATTTTATTTTAATGGAACAGCCTTTATTTTCAGTGAAGTCAGTTTAGGACTTTGCTCTAATTCCACTGCCTTTGGAAGCATGAGTATGATAAAATTCTTGTGTTAATTTTAATTATGTTTTATGTCAGCTTAACCATTGTAGATATCAGGATATTTTTATGACAAGGTGCTTTGTGCTGTGAAGAAGCTGTTTAAGATCAGCTGTGCCAATTTGAACATCAGAGAAAACATTATAATACCGTCTGACACTTTGCAGAATGAAAATGACAGGCTTTGTAGAG
This sequence comes from Agelaius phoeniceus, assembly GCF_051311805.1. Classification (NCBI taxonomy): domain Eukaryota; kingdom Metazoa; phylum Chordata; class Aves; order Passeriformes; family Icteridae; genus Agelaius; species Agelaius phoeniceus. The sequence goes on from NC_135267.1 coordinate 61,175,068, forward strand.
CATGAAGTTCTCCTTGCCAGCTTTTGTGAGCTCAGTTAGTCACTCTGCTTGTTCAATGCACATACATTGAGGATGGCTGGTGTCTGTTTTAACATTTTCAGGTGACGTGGGCAAAGGAGCAGCTGATTGCTCCGCATCAGTCTCCTCAAAAGCAGTGGCTAGCTTTTCAAAGCCTGGCTTGGTTGGTGCAAGAGGGCTTCCATGGGAAATTTTTGTATCTGACATACAGATATTTGTAGAGGTCCTGGCTGGGATTTGATAGAAGCTTTAAATATGAACACGTGGAAACAGGCAATACTGTTGTGGTACAGGCATAGTTAGTGGTTAGGGCCACCAGTGTAGAAAAGGGACTGTGATAGTGCTGACCAGTTTCAAGCCTGTTGTGCTGACCTGTTTCCAGGTTGAGCGTTTCCTAGATGGAAACTTGGGCAGCTTAACACTTGCTTTTCTTGAAGCAGGTGGTTGTAATGTGTTGTTTTACTGGTTTCTATTTTCCATTTGTACACAGAAAGAAGTTTTTGGCTGTGAGCAGTAGTGCAGAATGTGTAAGGGAGGTATGAATTGAGTGATGTTTCTAGATTTTTTTTTTTGCATGAGAGCTGTGGGCTTGTTCATAGTAGAGGTTAATGATGTAGTTGGCAGTGGTTCAGAACAAACCTTATTTCTATTTTCTGTATCTAGGGATACAAGTGTTAACAAAACAATTTTTGTTTTTCAGATTGCCAGTGCTACGAACATAGGGACTTCCAGCAAGAAGTTCTTCAGCTTGTGAAGCCACAAGGACACCTCAGACCCTCTCTGTGCTTTGACTCATGATGCAGAGGAAACAAGACATTTAGAGAGCAAATAAGTTATGCAAGGTTTGTTTGGGTTTTTTTGTTGATTTGTGTATTTCTGAGTGGGTAAATTGCATTATGAAACATTATAGGCATGGAGCCAGATAGAACCAGGTTAAAATTTGCTTTAGTCCATGGATCTTAATGTTTCGTATTGGGTGGGTGTTTTTGAGGCTTTAGAATCAACCAATAGAGAACATCAGCACAGGGAGAAATATAGGCTATGTGAACTGTTTCTTTCAAGGCATTAATCCAAATATTAATGCTTGTGACTTCAAAATAGATTGTATTTACAAAACTTCAGTCCAGACAAGCCTCCAAATTGTAAACAGCAGAGATACAGTTTTCTATACTTAGCAGGGAAAGGGTGGGGTTTAGGCTTTTTTCTGCTTAGCTCACAAGAGTATTATGATGTGGTAAATTTATCAAAGGAGAGGGAATGGATGAGCAGTATCTGGTGTAGAGTGCATTGTTCCAGAATTAGACAGAAAATTATCAGCAAAGAGAGCCCTACTCCTGATGTCTCACCTAAAGGAAAGAGTGGCATTGCAGTTTAATTCCAGAGACCATCAGATGTCTTTCTGCTGTAGTTAGAAATGTTGTGAATGGCACAAGAGAGAGACAGAGAGGTGCTTTGGTTGAGGGTTTGAAGGACCTGGTGCAACTGAACTTATGATAGGGCAAGTTTCTGCCATCCTTTTTAGTTTTGTCATCTGAGATAATTGTTTAGAGTTGTTTTAGAGATTTTAAAAGACTTAATCATGATGTTTTGTAAACAGGTGATGAGAGTGTTTATTCAACTTTTCATTATTTTTAATTGCTTCAGCATTGTTTGCTGCTACTAACAGAAGAAACTTGACATTGTTGTCAATACCGTGGTATCTACTACACCGTGTATGCTACTAGTTATCACAAAATCCAGACTTTGTTTGGACTTTGTATCAGGAATCCACTGCACAACCCTGACAAAGCTGCCTTTTAGGAACTTTGGGCCTCTGGGCAGTTTGGACATCACAGGGAAGGAAAATGGTTAGACCTCAACACATCCTGTTCATTCTCATTCCCCAGGAGTTTGTCCTAGGCAATCACATCCACTGGCAAGGGATGCAGTTCCAGAGGGATTCGTTCTCATTCGATGCTAGGACAGAATTGTTTTTGTTTCCTGACAAACTATTTTGGGGCAAAATTATGCTGAATAAACAAGGGAAGTATGTTGTGGAGTTACAGGGTTTTTCCCTCCTTGATGGACACATACCAGGCAGGTGATGATTAGACCCAATTGTTATATATTATTCAAACACTTAAAAATTAATACCTGTGTGCTCAGTTTACTTTGTAACCCACTCATCTCTTTTAAAATCAGTACATAATGGAGAATTGCTACATTTTGTAAGAACTTAGAGTTTTGTCACATGGGATTTAGGGCACTGCTGGCACAGAAGTAAATCTGCACAAACTCTGCATATGCTGTTGTTTGGCTAATGGAGTATTTGGCCCATCCTTCTCTAAAACAGGCTATGTTTAATACTAGCATATACTTTCAGGATGTATTATAAAATTAAAATGGATTTGGAGGTGTGGTCAGTGTTCTGCTGAGCATGATTACAACAGGTCTAGAGGGTCTTCTGAATTCTGGAGTTTCCCTCCTCAAAAAAGTAAATAATACAAAGAAACAACTCAAAAATAGTCAACTTCTTATTGATTTAGATAAAAGGACAGCTGTGAAACTGTGCCATTGATTGATACAATTAGACTTATTATTCCAGTGTGTTGTGCCACTCTTTATTGCTATAGGTCAAAAGCATCACTGAGATTTTATGCACTGCAGTGCTCATAAAAGTCCTAATTTGCTGTATTAGTCAATCTGTTAGGGGCTTGTGGGGTTTTTTTAGGGTGTTTCTTGTTTGTTTGATTGGTTTTCTTTGACCTGTGTTGATAAAAGGAAGTATTGAAGCTTATTCTAAAATTTGATGACACTACTGTCTGTTGGAGTGTCTGTTCTCATAGCCTTTGGTGCTTTTTGCCATGTTTCAGTGCTTTGGGAGGGATGCCCTGTTTATTCCCTTGCAAGTTCTTAACCTTTTTAGCAGTCAGTATGTTTTGTTTTATTTTGCCCACATGCAGCTCTCCAAAAAGCAGTGACAACCCAGCGTGAGCTTGTCAGGGGCAGAAGGTGAATTTGCGAACCACGTGAAGGCATGGAGGAGAAAATTATGGCATACAGGTTCCTAATGATAAACACACTGAAAGCATCCTAAAATTATAAAGCAGTGTGGTGCATTAAAGCTCTACTTTGCATTTTGGCTAAGGCGTAGCTGCATTTTTGGACCATCCCTTTAATTTGGTTCTTTTAATTACCTGCTGATGAGTTCCTGTGGTGGAAGCAGCAGGAGCTGTGCCTGCAGCAGTTTCCTGGCATAGTGGTTTCTATCAGACAGAGCAATGGGATTCCTAAGGTTACTTTGAAATCTGGGGTCTCCTGCTGTAAACCAGCAGACTGACACGAACAGGAATCTAATTAAAAAGTCAGAGATATTGAATAAAGCTCACAAATGCCATCTGTTCAGCTTTTCAACCTGAAATTACTCTATGAATTGCAGTAACACGTTTGATTGTTCCTGCATTTTTGTAGCTAAATTTTGTTACAGCAGCCACCCATGCAGGCAGAGTTGTGCAGGCTCTGTTAGTGTCAGTAACTGCTTAGACCTCTTGAAGTATTCCAGCAAAGTATGTTTGGGCAATAGTGCTGGATTAAAGCTTAATCTCATGAGGAAGGCATTGATAACCCTGCAAAGGCCTTGCACTGATTTACTAGCCTGGAGAATGCCTGGAAAGGGGAAGGTCCCCATCTGTAGATTTTGCAACAAATTGTTCCCAGGTTAATGTAATTAAAGCAAGGCCTGGTTATTTACCTCCTCTGCAAGTGAAAGTGTTACTCATTGGTTGAAGGAGAAAATGCCAAACAAGTTTCTGGAGTGAGGAGGGAAAAAACTCCACCAAGTTTGTGATAGAATAATCAGGAAGCAAATCAAATCTGAAAAGAAGACCCATCAGTGTTTTGATGAAAACTATGGAATGGAGTAATCTTAAAAACACTTCCAGTAATATGTAATGTTGGTACCAGCAGTGTCCATTCAGTCTTCATACAAAAATGGAATAGGGACATTGCAGAAAGAAACTTTGTGGCTATTTGGGCAAACCCCTGTGTGTGTAATATACAAGAGGAAGTGTTTCAAAACAGTCTGAGGAAGCAGAAGAAAACTTTTGTGTACTGATGGAAGTCTTGTGGATTGCTGTTAAGCTCTGTATCCAGGAAACAATTTCTTATTGACAGACATAAATAATGGATAAACTTAGTAATTTACTAAGAAACTGATTTCCTAAGAAAATCATTCTGGTGTATGCATTTTTTGCAATATTATCTCATAAGAAATATAGGCCCTAAAGTCTTCAAAGTACAATAATATTACTGTCTCCAAAGCTCTCTGTAGTTACTGCCTACTCTTATTTGCTAGTTGTACATTGCTTTCCCTGTTTCCCTGGTGTTCTCTGTCACAACCGTGGCCTGCACATGCCCATGCATCTCCACAGCTGGGCTGGTCTACACCATCAGCAAGGATCACCAGCCTTACTAAAGATGCCACTAAGAAATTAGGCATGCCTGACAAAGTTTAAGGAAGCTGCCCTCCATCCACAGAGCAGCTCTCCCTGTTATGTGTGTTCAGTTTGACACCTCTTTGAGCTGGCACCTCTGACAGAGTGCTGGGATGAAAGGATCAAAGTGTCACCTTTTCCCTGTGGAGCTGTTGGGACCGTGGTGCATGGACCATGCTACCATGGGAGAGGGAACACTACTTCCCAGGGGATCACACAGGGTGCTGACCTGTGACCCTGCTGGCATAGTTAGCAGTGTGTCTGCTCTCACTCTGCAGCAGTGAGATGTAGCTCATCCATCATTCTGGAGAACCCATCCTCCCCTCTGTAACACGAGGTGATGGGGCAAGGTGTGTGTTGGTAGTGCAGCTGATATACAGAGAGAGTTACCCCAGGGTTTTCCTGGCCTGATTGGCCAGGCCTTCAGTAGAAACAGTGGTGCCTTGTGTGTGAGCACAGGAGCAGAAGGAGTATTTGTGTTTAAATTTCTTTGAGAGGCATTTTACTGAGGTCACTGTTAGTCTGGATAGGTGCGTGTTGTCCCATCTGAACCTTAGCTCTGTCATCATCAGTCTGTGGGCATTCTTGCTCGATGTTCTCATGGCTGCTGCTCTTTGTCTGCTCAGAGATGTGCATCCCTGATTGAGGATGGACTCTCATTTGTGCTCCACCATTTCTGTGTCCTGGGAGATCTACAGTGTGATCTATTGGTGTATTGTCTTCTACCCTGATATATCAGAGAGGTCTCTTTTTTTTTTTCTTAAAATGATGAACATCAAATATTCCCTGCAATCCCAGCTGAATTTGCATATAGAGTAGTCTCTTGAAAACCATGTTATACTTTCATATTGGAGAATGACATTTCAAAATCATTGACTGTGTAATACAGGGTAATATTAAATAGGATAGCAAAATTATCTTGGAAACTGGAGATCCAGAAAAAAAAATCATGGGTAGTGGATATTGAGAATCTTCACTTCAAAACTGAGTCAGTATTTCTTCTTAGCATGCTTATGCCTTGCAAAGTTTAGATGTTTTATAAGAGCATTGTGGACAGCATTAAAAAGAAATTTATGGGGGATTTCATTGCTCTAAAGAATAAAATTTAAGAAAACATTGCCTCTTTGTATTTGCCATTGCAAGCAAGCTTGGTGCTTAATCCAGTGTAAATGTTACATGCATTTATGTGAACTGAAATTTTAATTACTGTTCTGCCTGCCTGTTGTTGGCATGGAAAAATAATTATTGACTGAATTGAATAGAACAGGTGCACCAAATTTGAAGTTTTTATAAACTCAGTTTTAAATACTTTTTATTTTTCAGAAAGAAAAATGTAATGCATAATAATTCACTAGTACTGGAATTCACTGCAATTCCCTGTAGTGATACTACTCTGGTAGATATTCCTACAGTGTTACAGAAGTTGGTTTTCAGGTGGGCTGGGCCAGTAAATGTTGCCTCAACTTATGCATTGAGGCCTTAGGTGAAAGCTGTGCTCTTCATACACGGACACAGCTGCTGTTTAGGTTGCCCAGAGTGGGTAGTTTGTCTATAAATAACAGTTGTCACTGGAGTCCAGTATCTCATACAAGATATTTGGCCTTTAGGTATGTTTCTCACGTTGGACTTATCGAGCCATTTGATTTCCAGAAGCGCTGTTCCTTTGAAGCCTCCGCAGCATATCTGAAGAGGTGACAATATAGTTGCAAAACACCCTTTTCCTTGGGACCAGAGCCAAATGGTGCCACCCACTCTCCTGCAACATCCCTTGCACACTGATCACTGAGGAACTTACCTCAAACATTAAAAAACCCCAACCAACCGAACAAAAAACCGCCAAGGCCACCCCAGTTTTAGGAACTGCAGTGCTTTTGACTGAGTCACTGCAAAACCGAGTTTTAATGCTGTGGATCTTTTCCTGCACTGTTAAAATGCAACTGGTGCAAGAGCTCCTGTGTTGTGTTTTGCTGGGCATGATCAGTGGGAAGGGCAATGTCCAAAGCTTTGTCACAGGGAGTGATAAATCAACTACCCAGGCACTGAACTTTCAGCTTGTTGGCATAGCAGGGGGAGTGGCAGAAATTGCATGGTCGAAGACATCAGAAATAGTGGTTAAAGCAATCTTATTTATTATTTTAGTTTTCTATCTCCAAGCCTTTTCTGTTTTCTGAGTTGGCACAATGGGCGAAATTCTATTGATGTTAGCGGGAAGTTTGACATCAGCTTTAACAGGACAAAGATTTCACCCACAGTGTTTTAAGGTAGTTTGGGTGTTAATGCAGCATTTGTATATTTTACAATTCCTTGATTTGTAGGCAATAGCATAAGTATTGTGTATGTTTCTTCAGTTACCTTAAGAAAATCATGCTTATTTTTGCAGTGGGAAATTTCATGTAATTACAGCAAATTTTGTACTGATTTTTCTCAAAACTTCCCAACTTCCTTTTTTTTTGTTTTAGTGGTGTACAGGAAAGGGCGTTTTTATTGGCAGACTAACTTACTTAAGAGAAAAATTAACAGTATCTTGACTTAAGTTATACGTTCATAAAACAGGTATTATTTATGAATAATGAAAACTCTGGAGGAAAACATCTGTCTGAGTAAAAAAAAGTGTTATGGAATGACATGGATGTTCTCCTGATTGCAGTCTTGAAACAGCTCTGCTAATTCCATTAGTGGATAAGAAAAAAGAATTAGAAGAAATAATTACATTTAAAGTCAATGTAATCTGCTTGTGTAGACCCCTGTGTATTCAAATTAATGTAGAATAGTTCTGCTCTATTTTCCATAGAAAATAATGTTCTATGGATTCCTCATAGATTCTTAGCCTATGACACCAATGTCAGATGTTTTATAATATACTGTAAAGAGATCTGCATATGTGACTTTCATATATATAATTTTCTATTGAAAGTCTGTATCATTAAGGGTGGGTGGGAATAGTAGAATATTGAATAATAATGAAATAGTATGCTGAGATATTTCTTCATTTTCTTGCTATTTTTAACTGGTAAAATTTACTTGGATGGAAAGCAGTTTTCTATACTGTGCATTCACTTAAACCCTCATGAGGTATATCTTAGCATTCCCTTAATAAAATTCATGTTAAAATGTTATTGAGTTCATTTGGTTTCCAGGATGTGGTCTTCTGTTGCACATTGGCAAACCTGACTGAAACACAATTATTTCTTTGCATCTGTTGATATCTTGCTGTAAGCTGAATTAATATGTGCTGTTGAGGACAGGAACTGAATTTTTACTCTATCCATTACCTGACACAGTTGGAGCTCGTGGGAAGGGAGCAGATGCTTTTGAGCCTTAGCAGAATAACACATGCTAACAGGATGTTATGTGAATTGTGCTAGGGTTAGTTCATAGAATCACCAAATGATGGAAATGTTTTGGTTGAAAGAGACCTTTTAGAGATCTAAAACTCTACCCTTCTGCAATGAGCAGGGGCATCCTCAACTAGATCAAATTGCTCAGAGCTCTGTCCAAGCTTGCCTTGAATGCTGCCAGGGATGGGGCATCTACCACCACTCTGAGCAATGCAGTGTTTCACCACCCTCATCACAGGAAATTTCTTCCTTATATCTAGCCTGAATCTGTCTTTTAGGTCAGAACAAATAGCCCTTGTCCTATCAGTGCAGGACCTGCTAAAGTCTGGTTTCATTTTTCTTACAAGCTTTCTATTATGGGGGAGGAAGAAGAGAAAACTTTGGCATGAGGCTCACTGCAACTTTGCCTCCATATGACCTTCTTTTCCCCAGCCATTACATGAGCCTTCACCACATATTAATCTTCAGTTTTCTTGTTTTCACAGCCGTTGCAGGCCTCCCCCATCTGTCCATACCCACCATAGATGAACCATGGCAGGACTGAGCAGCTAGTACCCAATAAAGCATATTTCCAGGTCACAAATAACCAACTATTCCATACCTTGTTGCCTCCTTCATCCTTTTCTCCTCCTGGGACCCAGAAGCCTGGGAAGAGGGAAGCCTTTTTGGTGCTTGTTCATTCCTTGCGTCAGCAGCATCTGGGTTGTTTCAGGAGCTCAGCAGATTGCTGTGCTAGAGCTTAGGAAATGATTGTAAGATGTCTGTGTTGGTTTATTTCCTGTGTGTCATTTCCTGTGATATTTCTACAGAATAGCCCTTTCTGTTGCACAGACATAAATCACCTGTGCCATAATGATTCTGTAGAAAATGGAGCAGTGTGTTACCCATGCAGTGAGGCTGCAGTGCTGTCTACTAATGCTATTAAATATACTTTATATAGTGGTAGATTTCTGGAAAATCAAGAGTGAGTTCCTGTGGGAGTAACAAAATAACAAATTTATGGACATTTGTGTCTTATTTTGTGATAACTCTATATGTGTTTCTGTCTTTTGAAATGCTTTTGGAACAAGTTGAATTTTTAGCTAATGTACATATTCTCTAGCTTTTACACACTGTCATTTCTTTACTGTTGCATTTGTCCTCACCAGAATATTTTTCATTTCTTCTTAATATAATGTGAAATTAGATCAAAGTATTAGAAAATAGCACAGGATTGGCTGTATACCCAGTATCTCAGACTCAGTATTTATCCAGACTATATATAGCTGATTGATTAAAGTGGTTTCAGGTTTTGTGCAAGTCAAGAAGCTATTTATGTGTGTTGGAATAAGAGCCTTGGTGTTGAACAAAGTTTTGATTATTCCCAGAAGTTGGAAATAGAAAGGTATTTGATTTCCAAGACTTCTGTAGAATCAGTAAAGAAAGATGTATAGTAAAATCCAGGAGATGAAGGGTGGGTTTCCTAAGTTCCTTGGACTTCATGGGGAAAAACAGAGAGAATGACAATATTTTAAAAATTAATGTATTGTGAGGCCAGAAGTGATCACTGTGATAATCTAGCTTGATTTCCTGGATAACACAGATTGTGTGACCAATTGTTTTTCTTTCTAAAAAAAACGTTAGTTCCTGTATTTTTGTTAAAAAAAAAAAAAAGACTTCAGTCCTTGATAGAGACTGTTTCATGACTGCTGTATTTCTGCAATTCCCTCCAAAACTTGTTTCTGCTGCTGTTGGTCAGTGCTGGAGGCTGGCTCTCCTAACTGGACCAGCGAGCCTGGCCCACTGTGTCCCCTTCCAAGTTCCCAAGCAGAATGTGATGAAATAAGCAATGTATAGTACTTTACCAGCTTCTGCTTTTCTGCATGTGTTTTGACAGACAATGCACCCCATGAAATCCTTTCCTGCTGAAATAATTATGCAGCTTATAAGAGAAGATGCAGCAATAGTGCTTAGGGGAGCTGAGCCCTGTTCCCACCTTGGCCATCATTCTGCCTGGAGAAGGTCTCTTGTCCATGCACCCATCTCTCTTCTCCTTGTCTTTCCCCCTGCCTTTTGCTGGGGATAATGATACCAGCACAGCACTTCTGGGTTTGTAAATGAAAACTCCTGTTTGTTATGATAATATGCCCTGTGTGATTGTTTGGATGTACTTTGCCAGGCAGTAGCAGGTGGCATTCTGCAGCAAATAGCCTGATTTTTTAACTAGTTACCATAGCAGAAAACCATAATAATTTCCCTAGACAAAGCTTTGGCATCGCTGAACACTGAGTGGGGATTTTACCATGACCAAAGTGATCTGGGTCAGCACTCATCCACTGCTGCTTTTTTTTTTTTTTTTTTTGTTCTTTCTCCCTCTGACCTTGGCAACTTTGAAGAAGATTTGTCCTCCTGGGACAGAGATGCCAATCTGATTGTGCTGCTGAGTGTTGGCCCCTGCAACAATTGGTTGGGGTCATTAACAGTCCTGGTCAGAACCATTTCATTGGTTAAAACGTTGTGAGATTTTAATACTGAGGTTTTATAACTGAAAGGATTTGGAAACCTTAGTTACAGAATCACTGCTTCTGTCTAGACTGTGGAAAGAAAAGAGTGAGTGTTACACTATGAAGTGGTAGCTTAGTTTTTGGCAAGAAGTAACAAAATGTCCTAAGAAAACTGTCTTTGTCATGAAGATCAGTTCATATATAAATGCACAACTGTACTGTCAGCTAGCGGATGTTCATTCCAAACACTTCTACCAGGAATGTATGGAAAACTTATACTGTGGATTTTCCCAAAATGTAGTCTAAATCTGAGAAGGCTATTTTAAAGCAAATACAATATTAAAAAGTTTCAAAGTCATTAAACTGTGCATTATTTATATGGAAAATATTGCTTTTGCCTATTTCATGTAAAAATTAATCCAACCTGCTGACACTTGCAACAATCATTTTTTTGTTTCAATTTGGCACAGAGAGTTACTGGAGGCTTTTAGCACCATTGTAAGGGATAATGAGGTAATTTTCCTCCCACATTGCTATTTTTTGTTAATTTGTCTGTATATGTAACCTCCCTAAAGTAGCTTGGCCTTAGCTGTACTTATGCTTAGAAAGCTTTCCATGACATCTATACAAAAGTTTCCTCAGTGAAAATCAAGCTGATTTATTTCTCATGTATTCTTGATGAGGCTGGCCAACAGCTGATCCAAAATCTTTATACAAGCCTTTTATATACTGGAAGAATATTCTGCATTTCATTTTTGTTCTCTTTTTCCAAAGAGGTTTGTCCTTCCTTTTTTTATTTCTTCAAAGTGTCTTATGTCTTCTTTTTAACTTACTGGACAAAGTAATTCTGTAAAAGTTCTAACAATATTGATGAAAGAATTATTGTATTTGAGCATTCTAACAAATGAAAGAATATTTTATTTTTGTTTACTGTTTGATCCACTCTCAAAGCTCATAATTTTTTTTCCATATCTGCTGTCATCATTATGTTTTATTCTGTGACTTATTTGTAAGGCAGGCTTTTCAGCCAAATAGAAAAACGTGGACTTTGTTTTGCACCAATGTGAAAAATACAGGATGGAGCTGTTGTTTTTCTGGTAAAGATCAAGAATGTGCCACATGTTCAGAGGACCTTATCACCTAAAATCAGCAACTTAATGTGTAAATACACAGTGGGGATATTGTTGGCTAAAGAAAGGAAGATGGTAAATGAATGAAGTTACAAGAAGTTGTAACGCATTATCTGTTTATTTGGATGATGGGGCTTACATTTCTGTACCAGACTTCTACAAATCAAATCTCCCACCTTGCACTTTTGAGGAGGAGAGTGGCTTTTGGATGTTGTGCTGCTGTAGAGTTTCCACAGGAAAATGCATTCAGACCTTTTTGGTTAAGACAATAAATAAAAGTGTTTGGAGACAGGCTGTGCAGTATTGGCTGTGTCAGGGAGCAGCACTGGTCCTGGGTGGGGTTCCTCTTGGAGCTGCAGCCCCTGCCAGGGCCTGCCTGGGTCACCAGATAGCAGCCAGGAGCCATTGGAACATCTGCAGGAAAGGGTTCCCTCCCAGCCTTGCCCCTCTGGTGCTGGCATCTGCTGGGGTGCCTGTTGGAGGGGCTGGGCTGGTGGGAAGATAACTCTCTTTGGAAAGGGGAGTGCCCAAATGCATGAAGAGTTGTCTTTTGAGTGAGCTACTCTTAATGGCCTTAGAAAAGGCTGTGGCCTTCTCCCAAGTTCACATCTTTGAAATGGTTGCAGAAGGGTCTTGTGCAAGGCATGCACGCAGGGCAGGCAGGCAGCACCTTGCTCTGTTCTTCTGTATGACACACTTGCATGATGGTTGGCATCACCTCCAGAGTTCCTCTGCTCCTCTCAGCTGATGGTTAGGACATGTTTGTACTTGTCCTCTCTATTTTCAGGGTGACAGACACCCATCAACTTGGGTATCATGAGTGCATTTAGCCTAGGAGACTTTCTGAAGCAGGGAGGCAGCTAGCTACAAATGACTTTTTGTTGTAGAGGAAAATTGAGACTGACTTATTGTCTGATTTCAGAGCATCAGTGCTACTTCCATAATAACTAGTTTATATTCATGCTGCATTTTGTTTTCTTTAATAAACTGTTACAGTGGAAGAAAACCTAGCTGTGCAAAGACTGCTCCAATCTAGTTTTGGTGCCACAGGTGGAATAAAGGAACAGAACAGAAGTCAAAGTTCCACTAGCTGGGGTGGGCAGAGGAACTTGGAAGCCCAGGGATGTGAGTGGGAGAAAGCAGGATAAATCTGCAGGGTGGCAGCATGGCCATCTGTCTGTCTCACAAGCGTGGACCCAGGACGTCCTCAGCTCTCTTTGTCTGGGAGATTGGTAGCAGGCAGCTGTGGCAGGCAATGTTGTCCATCTCCTATGGGCCAGGTCACACAAACTGTGAGAGTGATGCAGTGAGATGAGGGAGTGGGGGAGCGAGGCAGGTGTGATGGCTGGGCATGTGTGACAGAGCAGCTCCACTTTGACAGAATCTGACCCCACCTGCAGCTCGAGTTCCTGAGCATCCAGCTTCAAAATAGTCCCTGCAGTAGAAATCCACCCCAGGTGAAGCAAGTGGGGCGTGACCTGACATGGATAACTGGATGGGTTTTGGGGACTCATTATTGGGCTGCAGTCAGAGCAGGAGCAGGTAGTTGGGGAGTGGGGTGTATAGCAGTAGTTGTGTAGTATATAAAATTTGTGATGTTGGTGTGAGAATAATGGAAGATAGGAAGGGGAGAAGTTTTGGGAAAAAATAGCTAGAAAAAGAATACAGGAAGCACAGGGAAGAAAATAAATATAGGGCGTAGTTTATGTTTTATAATTATTTGGTGAGAAAAAGGTAACTGAGATTTGTCTCTGAAGGAGAGACAGCTCTTGTATGTAATTTGGACACCTTGATGGCACCCTGTCATTGCTCAGGTTGTAACATACCTACCTGAATTGCTACACCAGGTTATGTCCATGAGGTATAGAAGCTACTTGAATTTTCAATTAGGCTTTTCCTTACAGAAAGGTAGCTTTTGTGTAGTAATGCCTGTATGCAGATGTTTCTTATCTTCTTGGAAAAGGAAGTAGCAAACTTATTTCAAGTCAGACAGGATGCACTTATCTGGTGCTGTCCTTTTTTCAATTACTGCAAGATGTGCAGCTTGTCACTGAAGAGGAAAGGCTTATTTTCAGAAAAAAAGTAGCAGTTGAAAATGTCAATGAGTTATTTGAATTAAAAAACAACAAACCTGAAACAACCATGTAGAATAGATTGTATCTCATATTTTCATGGCAAGAGAGGAGGCATGCCTATGTTCCAAGTGGAAGAGGAGAACAGTTAATATGAGCACCCTGCTATGTCTGACACTTACTGAAAAGGGGGTGAGTTGGTCTTTGAAATGTCTGGGTCATTCCACTCACTGCAGCAGGAACTTGGAGTACTGGTTAATTTACTAAGTTAGCTCTGATCAGAGAATGTGAATCCCACTCTCTTCTTGCCTGTCGCTGTAGGTGCCCAGCACACAAGAGCCATCTGGTGGGTGTCCAGGCAGTGCTTCTGCAAGGTTTGGATTGTGTGTCAGAGCTGCTGTCTCTTGAGTAGGAGGGAATACTGGCTCTTGAGCACTCTTCAGTTGCTGCACAGATGGAGTCAAAATGGCATCTCAGGCTGACTTCTCCATGGTTGTTTATGGCTTGTAGCGGTTTCAGGAAACGCTGCACTACTAATGTTGCTGAAATTCTTGGATAATGCCATTTCCGTCACTTCAGGAGCCATTGTTCTGGTGTGTGAAGGGCTGCAAAGCATTTGTCTGATGCAGGGACAGCACAGAAATGTGCTAAGATGTAGTGGAGGTTTGGGGTTTTTTTAAGCTTCAGTTTCTTGTGATGTTTTTGCTTTGTGATCTATCACTCTGTACTTGTTACAGGGCTTAACCAGTAGAGTTTAATCAAAGCTTTTGGTTAACAGAGATTTTTTCTTTAAGAAGTTTGAAAATTGCCAAGATGTCATCTTCCAATAGGTTGTTTTTATAGACCACAGCAGCTTGTTGATGTGTTAGCAGCAAGCATAAGTCTGCACATAGTGTCAAGAACCTGAAGATTAGAACAGATCCAGAAAGTTCATACATTTGTGGTGGTCTCAGAAGAGGAAATCTCTCCCTTTTTTAATTGCAAAAAACTCATCTAGTATTACTATGCAGTGCCTTCCTGCAAGTTATTCTCAGTAGCAATACAATTATCAACATTCAAAGTGATAGTAAAAACCTTCCCCCAGCGTTCCTGTGAAGTTGTGAATCACACTTCTCCTGAGATGCCTCTTGATAGACTGCATGAACTATTGTAGTTAGAGATATTTAAGATGAATTATAGTATGAGTGTGAACACAGTGTAAATGATGAGTTATATTTGATTTGCAGAATATGTTATGTCTAGTGAACTAATGCTGTCCCAGAGAAGGGCTTCCCGGTTGTATTTACAAGAGATGGTCTTGTCCAGTTATCTGGCTGGACTTGCCACACCTGCTTGTTAATTGAACTGTTTTAACAACCCCTTCTAGGCAGATTAAATAATATTCTTTTCATTTGATGTTGGAGAAGGTTAATGTAATCAAAGAGGCAAAACAGTGGTATTGAATCTGATATTTGAAGGCAGGAGCTTCTTCCTTCATAGGCTGGATTTTTAGCAAGTTATTATTATTTCATTTGTGTTTACCACTTTTGTAACTATGGTTTCTCAAATCTAAGTCCTTTAAAGTGAAATTAATCTAAACCCAGAATGTAGGTGGTTGTTGTAGGACAGTGATGTTTTCCCATTTGCCTGCCCAGAAGAGGCTGTGTGCAAGGCTGCCTCTGCTGCCTGCTGCGGCTGCGTATTTGAGCAGGCATGCAGGAACTGGATGTTTCTTCTGAATTGTTTGGAAACTGACAAGGACATCATGAGTCTGAACAGATGACATGGCTTTATAATTTACTGGTGTGAAATACTGATCAAAGTGATAGCTTTAACTGTTGCAGGATGTGTCTGGCTTTCTCCCTACCTTCTGAGATCTGAGAGCAGGATTAAATGATGTATTATGATGCTCAGAGTCACAGGATTTGGTTGGTGAGGTAGTGAGTCTTCAGCTCTGTTTTTCACAGACTGTCTGGTTTATAGTGCAGTTCCAGGACGTTTTTGTGCAGCTTGAAAAGAAGCCTGGGTGGGTTGCTCGGCCACCCCCATGGTGCAAGAAGTGCTGGAGGAGTATTGAGGTGTAGAAGAGCAATCCTGGCCTCAGAGTGGTCTGACAGACTTGTCCCTTGCATTTTGCTGCAGTCAAGAGTTGGATATCTGCTACTGTGGCCATGTTGCTTCTAGGCCCAGCCTGGGGAGGTCTGCACTGTGCCAGCAGCTTCTGCTTTCCTTTCCAAAAGCTCTTCGGTTCAGGTATTCGTGCAGTTGTGGCTGTACCTGATGTTCAGCTGGTGACCATCATTGGCTCGGAGGTTGCTGCCTGTTCCTTGAATTGGCCTGGCTCCTGGCCACTGGGAACCATGGTCCTCCTGCTGTGGGGCTGCTTAATCAGACTGCAGAGGAACAGAGAGGAGGAGGGGCAGGGAACAGCATGAAGCATCTTTGTTTAGAGACATCTAAGTTTCAATGGAAATTGAACATTGTTGCATGCATAATTAAGGGATGAACAAAAAGTACAGTTTTATTCTTAGCGGCGTAGCCTGTGATGCTGCCAGAGTTAAACATGGATTCCGGTTGCCAAAGTGAACACATAGCAGGAGCACAGCCGTGTGGTCCCACAGGAGCAGCAGGTGAGTGCTGTGCCAGTGACAGGGCTTGGTACCACCAAGGGCCTGAGGTTCAGCTGTCTGTGTGTCTCAGATGGCTCCCAGGTCACCCACAGTCTCTTTACTCTTTCTTAATTTCCTCTGTCTCCTCATTGGTTCTTCCTCTCTTTCTCAAGTGTGTGTTTGTTTTAGTGATTGGTTTTGGTTTTTTTTGCAGGCAATGGGCAAGATGCTGTTGCCCTTTCTGTGGACTGACTTGAAACTGTCAGGTTCAGGCAGTGTGTTCTTCTAGCCCTGCTTAAGGGGGAAAAACTTCAATCTTAGTACCTCTTGATTAGGCAATGCCACCACTTTCACTGCTCAGCACAAGGCTTGACAGATGGGCAGCATCCCTACACCTATTGGGGGAAATGGCAATTCTGCCCCAGCACAGAATATGCTTATATTATATCTTTCATATAATATTTGTACTTCACGGATCTTTCTCCTTTTCTGCACCATGCTGTTTTGTTGTCATGCTCTCTTCTGACTTAGTCAAATGTTTATGTGTAAGACTTGATTAGTTAAAGCACTCAGGCAAAATTAACTGAAGTAGAGCTTGCCTTTTCCAATGGCAAAACAAATCACGAGGCAGTTTGAGTGGATCCAGTGTTTATCTTGCTCACAAGTGAAGGGTCAGATTAATACTTGGCACATTGTTATGGTTTTCTTTCCTTAGTGGTTTTGGATACATCAAATGCCTTAATATACAGCAGGCACCATCAAAAGCTGGCCAGATCAGTTGAGTGATTTCAGCAACAAGTTTCTGGAAGACTGTGGATCACCTTTAGATGCCTGTTGTATGTATTCAACATACATTTTTCCTCTGCTTCTCACCTGGCAGCTGGGAATGTATTTTGCCTCTGGTTAATTCTTCAATCTGGCTGCATAAAGGAGGGCAACTGGCAACATTACCTCTGTTATCACATTACCTCTGTTATCATTGCTACTCATTAACTCTCGATAGCACTAATTGTTCTCTTCTAGTATTTTGTGGTGGGTAACTTATCTGTACATGTTACCTGTTCAGTCTGCCTTGAACTAGAGCACCCCAGCTTCTTCCCTCCCCTGGACATAAGCAAGACAAGAACCAACCCCTCCCCAAGGTGGGGAGCAGGGGTCCCTGCAAGGTAGGCATGAGGGGATTTTCTCCCTGAAAATGTTGTGGCAGATCTGTGCCTACGTGCTCCCCTTCAGTCTTTCTGCCTCAGCCCACCAGGGCAGCTCCCAAGCCCAGGGTGAGCCAGGAGGACATGTTACCTCTGATAAGAAATTGGTAGTATGTGTGTTTTTTTAAAATATCAAACCAAGAATTGCAGTGGGACAAACCTGTTTGGAAACTGTGCTGGCTATAAATGTGATCCTAGGTCTCTGTTGCCTGTGAGATGTACTGCGTCCATTTCTCACCTCTTTTTCATATTAAAGTAACAGATTGCATTTTTATTCCACCAATTTATTTCAATCTTTGGAAAAACAGAGATCTCAAGGTTTTTTTTCTTTTTCACGTAAGAATTCAGCAGAACAGTGTTTTTGTGACACTGATCATGAACCAAGCTGAGCATTTACCTGCAAACATCTGCAGAGGTTTCTGGTCCTTGTGCCTGTTGCAGGCTCAGTAGCTGTGTAGACATGGATTATAATGAAGCAGGTTTGAGTAGGACTCTGCTGCCTCGAGTCCCTGCTAGCCACTCCCCAGCACTGCTGCTTGGTCCTGGGGTGACACAGCTATGCCCTCTGCCACCAGGGTCTCAGGGCTTCACTTCTGGGATGAACCCTGAGAAAGGGCAAACCACCTGGGGTTGGTCAGGTCAGACCCTTAAAAACTCAGGGGGTGGTCTAGGCTGTAAATTCTGGTTAATAAACACACTGCTTTAGTGGTTGAACAATGCACAAGACCTTTAAAAATCTTTATTTGCCATTCCGGTTGTACTACAAGTCAGTGTCACCTTTCTGTTTTTATTTTCTTCTCTTTCATCCTCAGATTATTCCTGCAAACAAAGAGGAAATAATTGTGACAGTCCTTTGTCAAAGGTAGCTAATAAAACAATGGAAGGATGTAGGCTGAAGCATAAATGGGATATTGTGGCAGATGTAGATGATTATTAAACAGCCAATGTTTCCGCAAGGGATTCTAATCATAAACACAGCATGGAGTGAATCTGAGTGTATTAATAGCAGAGGTTTTATGGAAAATCAGAATGTGGGCTTTTTTTTTTTAAACATTTCATTTCCTGCTTTAATTGATAGAGCGTGAAGCTTTCACGAAAATAATTTGGAAAAGATTATTTTGTATCTCTGACATTATGTACATGATACAGGCCAGGAACAGCATGTTGTAGAAGGATCTCTTGAAAAGGATTCTTACAGTGTTGCTTTTTTAGAGATGTGACTAGTGACAGATGCTAAAGTCAGCAATATAAAAAAGCCAAGTGTCTGTGGTAGAAGAGTATCTATTTGTGTCTATGCAATCTATGTTTTAATGTGACTTTGTGAGAAAAACAAAGATATCAGAGAGATCATTATGCTGCAAAACTTGTGGGCTATGCTTCCAGTTGTATCAAATGTCCTCTTAGTTTCAGTTTCATATTGTCCTGTTATGTTTTGAGAAATAAAATGTTAGGTTTGTACTGTAATCACTGGTTTAGAGTTGAAATACTTAAATGTACACCTTTCTGCAGCTCTGCTACAAGTTTCTGAATCTCTGAGGAGAGAATAAAAAGATTAAACAGAAATCACCCAAGTAGAGTGATGAAAACTCTTCTGGACATATTATACCTCAGCTCGGCAAATATTGATTTCTAATACCATTTGCAAGTGTCAACAGTTTATTTGTCTTATAGGAGCCAATATTTTTGAAGTGTAGAGTGTTGCTTACAGTGGGATAGAAAATGCTGGGAAAGGAAATATCACTATGCTGTTATAATACATTAAAAAGACAATATAATTGTCAATGCATGTGGTTTTTCTATAATAATTTGTACTCTGCCAGTGTCAGCCAATATATTTCAGAAATTTTGTGAGGGGAAGGACCCCAGGTTAAAATGTGAAAATAAGGGAAAATAGCAGAAGTTTAATCAAAAGATATGGACAGGAACCAGTTTCTCCACTGGTCATCTCCAGCTCTCTAGGAAAATGGTATAAACTGTAAAGCCAAAGGGGAACAGCAGGATTGACCTCATGGAGGTTCCTCTTACTGCAGTGTATTTTCTTCAGGAGCACCAATGGGTCCATCCACAGCAAAGCATTGTACTTACTGCACGTGGTCTCTTGTAGCTTTGGAGCCTGTTTTCTGGTGGCTAATTAAAAAAAAAAACAAACTTCATTATCCTTGATCTTAATGTTTCTCTTTCTTTTCTATCTTATTTTTCTCCCCCCTCACAAAAACTGTTTCTGTGCCAAAGAAATCTGCTTAAATTAAGCAGTGGGTGCCAAGTAAAATCATTCAATTATTGGCATTTTTGGTCTTTCCTTTGAATAAACAGAGCCTTCCTGACGGCAGGGCAGTTCCTCAGGAATTCCTTTATGGTGAATTAAGCAGAGCAGTGATGAATAACTGGGAGCAAAGGACAGTCTGAGCAGCAAACCAAATTGATTATCTAAGTCCTCAGCTAACTACTTCAGGGTAATTTTGGATGGGATTGATATTCCCTAAGGCTTAGGTGGAGCCTAATCTCACCCCAGGGACCTGCTGTTGTTAATGTGTCCTGCCCTGTTATCTGCGCTGCCTGTGTGCAGCTGGGGAGGGCCAGAGCTGTGTCATGAATTAAGGATTTACAGCAAAGACCAGGAGCTGGCGTCTTTGCTCATGGACCCCAGTGCATGTGGGGCGGTGGTGACAGGACATTCCTGTGGCACACCCAGCCCTTTGTCACCCTCTGGCTGCCTCTTCAACCCCCAGCACTCCCAAGAGTGTGCTCCTGCCAGGCAGCCAGTCCTGCTGATGGCTGGAGGTGACAGTTCCAGCAGGCACCGGCTTTGCCACCCAGCCATTCCCTATCCAGGTGCCTGGGAGGTCCAAGCTGCCCGTGCCTGCAGCTACTCCTGTGCCCCAGCACAGAGCATGCACCTGCCAGGGGAGCAGCAACACTACTTCCCCATCCTGCTGTGCTGCTCTGTGAGAGATTAAAGCTCCTGTCAAATAAACCTAGAAAGAGCCTTTACCAGTATTTTCTGTCTACAGCAAGCCTGTGACCTGCCATATCTTGTTATAGGAGAGAACAAAGCATCATAGCATGGGCTGGTTTTAAGTGCACTTTACTTGGTAACAGCCTAATGTGCTCCCTACCATCTTGAGAGACTTGTCATTCCCAGCAGTCCTTTCTTTTATTTTTTTTTCTTTAACTCATTCTGGCTACTGAGGCAATCACGGTAACAGCAGAACATCAAACCAGTCTGTAGGAATGTAGAGCATGATCTCCCCCCACTGTGTCCTGTAAAAACTAGCATCCTGTCTGACCACTATCTTGAAAGGCTAAGGGTGAATCAGAGATTGTTTACTGCACACATTTTTTTTCTTCCACTGTCCTTCTGAATGGCTTTCTCTAGATTAGTTTATAATGCCACCCATTATTATCTATCTGATTACATTTGAAGAGGTTCTGCATTTACTATTGAGTGCTTTTCCCTGATGAACACATTTGGGGACATAATTGAAGATAGAATGAGGACATGGGATGTGGAACTCAGGACGAGAGCAGGAGAGAGTGATGATTTCAGCTGTTCCTGTTTGCACTGCCAGCTCACTGTCCTGTAAAAAAGCTACTCCAGAACTGGCTTGTATTTTCAGAGTTAAGCTGATTATAAAATATAGTAAAGCTGTGGCCTCTCCAGGAAGCTATACAGACTTACTGTGAAATAAGCTTTGAAATGGATTTAGGAGCATCCCCACTGTTGCTTTCCAAGGAGGATAGACTTGGATGGGTACATCTTCCTTCCTGTGCCACTAGAACAGAGCAGCACTGGAAGTGGCAGCAGCCAGGGATGTTTCCAGGCAGTGGCAGCAGCCTTTCTTGCCTTTCTCTGAAAGAAGAAAATTCAAAGGGTGCCAAGCTTCAAGGGTAGCCTGAGCTCACAAGCATTAATCAGAAATGCACCTCAGGTGCCTGTATACCACAGAAATGCAGTGCCTGCTGTGGAATTATTTTGTTTCCTGATTATTTACTTTTCAAGATTTTGTTTCTGGGGGAAAGAGGAGCAGCAGTGGATGGACAATATGCAGGACACAACAGTTAAAGCTTCTCTGTTCCTCAGCTCACTGGTAGCAGACTGGCATGCACCATTTGGATTTGGTCTGGATTTTCAACCTGTTGAAGGCAATTTCTACTTCCAGTGGCAAGTCCCAAGATAGCCAGCAAAGATAGCTGAAAGGGTTACTTTTCTCTTGGAGGACAGAGGAAGGGAAAGGATTGTGGGAAGATGTATTTCATTATCTTGGATATATTGAATAGAAGTAAATTGTGACACTGGCCTCTGCCTGCTTCTGGGATTAAGTTCTGAAAAATATTCTCTGGGGCAGTATGCTTCCCTCCAGTAAATATTTAACTAGCTGCATCTTCATCAGAATTAAACAAGGAACTACCCTGCTGTAGATGGCACATACTTAATGTGGAATCTGTGCTTCTTGTTCATTCAGATTGTGCAGAAATGGTAGATAATGTGTGAAGTAAAAAGGGAAATACTAGGTGGGAAATGAAGTTCATAGACTGTCCAAATCCATTTTTTTGCCTTATCATGGCCTTATGCATCAAGTCAGTCTGATGTAGATTTCAGGTTGCCTGGTATACAGAGGTCACACATGGAAGAGTTTGTCACCTGCTAAATTTTGTATTCAGTTTCTTTGCTTCTTAGCACTATTTGTTGGAGAAACTTATAGAAGGAGCATGTGAAGCTTGGCTGGGCTCTGGCCAAGGCGCTGCAGCTGGTCTCCTAATTAAAGAAAAAGAAAATGATATATAGGCCTGTGGGGATCTGTCAGACACAGATTTATTGGGCAGGATGGAAGGGACTTAAAGCTATCACCTCCACTCTGTCAGCCCCTCCCCACACAGTGCACGTGCACTGAGCTTCATGACACTTTTGCAGCCTTGCAAAAATCATCATCTGGAGCACTCTTACCTCCATGCTCCCTTCTTCCTTCCCTGTTTGCAGCTCCTCCAAGTTAATGGATGCAAAATGCCTCCAATGGATGCACCCAATGCATCCTTTCCAAAATGGAAATAATGTGCAAGATAAATCTATCCGTATCAAAATAAGGGATTCTGCAGGTTAGGGTTGTTAAGTGATAATCTGACTATGTTTGCTGTCTCCTAGTCCTCCTCAGACATCAGTAAGGAAAAATACATCAAGACTGCTACTGATGAAAAGGAGAAGCTGCAGCACCAGTTAGTTGGAATACTTAAAAATAATTTTAAAAAATGAAAAGTTTCTTAAAACTGAAATTTTTTGATTTATGCTGATTTTTGCCATGTTTGGGTCCCCAGTTCTTGGAACATTGCCTGGAAAGGACGAGGAAGAGGGACCAGCTCATCCTAGGAGTCTCTTCTCTTGAAAAACTTCCCACATGATCTTTGATATTGGGGAAAAAAAAGGCAGGGGGGCCAGAACCTTACAAACAAAGATGACCAAAACCCATTTGTCATTCATTTGTGCAGCTGATGTGCTTTAGCTACCATTCTTTGGACTTTTTGATGATTTTGCCCTCCCTGAATAGTCCAACCCTTCCACAGGGACTGCAGGCAGAGATACAGAGAGAGGGCACAGATTTTATACTAGTTACCTAATAATCTCACAAGGATAGGAACACAGCTTGTCCCAGGCTAATCTGAAGAAAATTCATAGCTGGAAGTGAAATCCTGGCTCTGCAGGAAGTGATCTCATGCCAGCTTTGGTCTAGTTGGGATTTCACTTTCAGGAATGTGAAAGAAAAATTTTTTTTAAAAAAGTTCTTTTTGAAGGGAGTAAGTGTCAGTTAAGCCTTGAGCAGTAGTTCAAGGTACAGGACCTCAGTGAGATGAAGATGTGTTAAAAGTTAAGCTTGAGCTTAAAATGCTTTTCTAATATTTTTTGCATGTAGAAACCCGAGTGATCCAGTTGTGTACTCTGGCTGCAGTATTTGGCAGTGTATGCAGCACCCTAACATGTTTCTCAAAGCTGGAAGGACTATTGGATATTGTGCTGTTCTTCATTTCATGACACTGTTGATGCAAACCAGGACAGGAAGCTGTCTGGGATAACGATACATCACTTATTTCTGTTTACTTTTTCTACCTTTTCTCCTTGCTCACTGGAAGTTAGAAAGCATTAAAGCAAAAAAGTAAGAACATAGAAGTGGATAAATGCTTCCCTTTTGCAAGAAACTGTACACGTTTTTCTTTCGTCTTTTGTATAATGTAACTCTTAAAACCAAAAAATAATAAAAAGATAAAAAGTAGTGTTAAAAATTGTTTTATAGGTACTTTCCTTTTTGACCTTGCTGCCTGACCGTGCTTACAGGGGAAGCTGATCAAGAGATCTCAAGAGTTGCAGCTTCCTGGGATTGTCTGTCAGAGGAATGAAGAGCAAAAGAATAACTTTCCATCATGAAGTATGTGCCACTATATTTTCGAGTGTCCTTAAAAGACTTTTCTTTGGACATAATCGAGTGGATTCAAGGCCCCAAGAGGTCAGACCAACAAATAGATATCAGTCCTTAAGCTGTCTGGGTTTTTAAAATGAAAGTCAGCACTTGATCTCGGTAACATTTCCTGTGTTTAATACTGGCATGCTTTTGGTGCTGGTTTGCTATTTGGGTTATTTACATTAGGATGTAGAGTGACCTTTAGAATTAAGTATTTCTTTTAGAATTGTTCCTTTATGGTGAATATATAAAGTCCTCCCTTCAGCAAGCAGCTGGAATCCAGCAGCAGGAGGCAGTAGGATTGATCTTCTACTTTTCCTTAACATCTCAGTCCACTTTTCAACTATGACTTTACTGAGACAGTGCTGTCTTGATTTATCTCAGGGCCAAGGTAAAAGCATTTCCCTCAATGACCTTGAATTTCTTCAGACTCCTCCATCTGCTGTTTCAGCCTTGATGTGCTTGTCTTCCCAGCAAAAGCAGAGCCCAGCCACTGACTGCCTTTCCTAAATAGTCTCTGTTTGCAGTCTTGGCAGTTCAAATGCTTTGCTCCAAGAGCTGTACATGGATGGAGGGCAATTATGTTCAGCAATTTTCAACAATATTTTTATTTCCTTAGTTTTGGCAGGTTTGTTGTCATGTAAAAGCTCATGGACGTGCTTCACTGAAAGTGAAATTGGTTCCTAGGGTATCAAAATGGAGCCCTTGAATGTTCTTTTCTCTGCCGCTGTGGTATCTCAACTGTATTTGAGTAGTTAGCTGTATTTGAAGATGTTTGTTTTCAACTAGAAAGTTAATTTGCAAGTACTAGTGCCATGAATTCATCGCTTCCCTTGCTGTATGAATGGACATAAAGAGACTGTACCCAGCCCTTGGGGGTTGTGTGCAATCTTCCCTTCTCTTTTCAAAATTGTGTTTATTCTGTTCTGGAAAAATGACGACAATAAAAATTAGCCTGCTTTTCAGATGGATATAAGATACTTCAGAGTTAAGTGGCGTTGCATATAACTGCCCCTGTGAGAGGAACAGCCATGGAAAATGAGGGGTTTGGGGTTTCCTCCTCATGCCATGCCTGTGCAAGGAGGCCCTTGTCTGAGTGCAGCTATTGTACAAACATGAAGCAGTATATGGCATTTTGTCTGATTCTTATTATGCATTCTCATTGCCTTCATGTGTGGCCTGGGAGGGAAGTGGGAAGGGAGGGCAGAACAAATCAGCCCACTTCCCTCCCTGGTGGTAAACCAGAGTTTTAAATGTGAACTGATTTGGTGTAGGAGAAAAACAGACCAGCATCTGGTGTGTCTGACTGCAGGCTTTTGCCATGCTCAAATCCTGTATGTTTATGGAAACTGGGCTTCGTCAACATGGGAGGAGGATTCAGACTGACTTGTGCTGCCATCCTAAGAGTCACCTATGTATGGTAGTAGTGAGTGTGTTAAACTCATTTTGTACTGGGTACAAGTTCTCTTCCTACAGTTGGGTTGGTTCTCCAGGGTTATTCACCATGCTAAATTTTGTTTTACAACTGAGAAGCTGTCATAGTTATATTTTTTGCATATTAGTAAGTCATGTTACAAGGAATCATTCCTATTTAAGCATTTGTATGATTGTACAATTTGTATGATTGTGCTTAATTTTAGCAAATTCTTAGTTTGGCACTTTCTTGTGTGCGTTTACACATGGCATTTTCATGGATTCCTAATTTAAGTGTCAAGTTTTATTTTTTTTGAGATTTGAGTTATATATAAAATGGATAAACAATGTATTTACTCTATTTTGTTGTCCAGAATGTCTTAAATGTGGTGGCTACCACAGAGAATGGAGAAAGTTTATCAAAATACGTAGTTATTTAATGGAACTAACATAAGTTAATTCAAAAGCCTCATGGAAGTGTGTCTTGGCTGCCCTCCTCCCTAGCCTCTTCCATGCCACCCAGTCAGGCTGCTGCCAGTGGGGAGAAAAGCTGGAAATCAGCAGAGCCCTAGTGCTCCAGAACCACTATCCATAGACACTGAAGGTGTCCTAGCCTCCAGCCCCTTATGAAAAGTCTAAGTGATAAGTGTGGAGACAGCTAATGATACCTGGAAGCTGTGTGATGTTGATCAAAAAATCCCATTTATTATGGGAGAAAAGGAGCAAGTAGGATAGTGATGAGTATCTAGGGACAGAGCTGAATAAAAAAAGTTAAAATTTGCCAGGTAGAAAATGTTTTTAAGTAAATAAAAAGGAGGCACACTAAGATACACATGTATCTTAGGTTTTTTGGGGTTTTCATAACATAATCTTGGCAAAATCAATAGTCTTATGTGCTCTAGACTCCCTCTGCCCCACACTGTTACAGATGTTTGGTGAAAACTTTGTGAACACAGAACAGTCTGTGAATTTTGTCCAGGTCTTGACAACAATTTTATGAAGTGATTAATGACCTGTGTTACTGTAGTTGCAGGTTTCCTCTTCTGTCTGTTGGTGTTGTAAGTAAAACAGATGTAGCTTTTGCAAATAACAAAACCAAACCAAAAACTCAACAAGCAAACCACAAAAAACCCCACCAAAAGACAAGCCCCCAAACCCAGGGATGCATCCTCCTAAGGGAATACTCCAGAAGATGGAAAAGTTTTCTCCCAAAAGCTGGAGGAGGAAGAATATTTAAGTTATATGATCTGTAGGGTAATGTCCTGTGGCCCTTAAGAACTGCTTATCTTGAGTGCTTAAAGCAAGGAAAAGCAGAGTAGATGCCTCCCAGTGAACCAGCAGAGGAAGGAGATCTGTACTAGTTATTTTAACTCTTGGTTAGGCAAATGGGATTAGCTATGGGGGATTAAAATGATCATATCTGAATTTTGCTTTAATGTAAGTAGGACCATATGTCTTTGGGAAACCCCATCTGCTTTCAGGCAATCTTAGTGAGAAAATGAGACAATTTCAATACTTTTGTCATTTGTTGTGGGGTTTTTTTGGGATGAGTGGGGGTTTGCCACAGTTTCAATTTGTTCAGTTCATGAAGTTCCTGCTGGATTAATCCTCTGTAAGTGAAATGTTTTGTTTTTGTTTTCCCACTTGTCAGCTTTCACTGTGTTTTCTAAAGGGACAGAGACAGCTTGAAACTGAATGCTGTAGCAAAGGAAAAAAGACACCTTATAGGTCATCACTTCACATAGCCTTCATTGTCTTCAGAAAAATCTGGTGTGAGCATTTTTTGGAAATAAATAGGGAACAGTGGCAACAGTGAATAATGTTACTAAGTCATGAACAACTTCAATGTGTTCTTGAAATGCAAGTTTCTCAGTTCCCCTGTGTTCCAGGGTGGTCACAGATTCAGTCATCATCAAACAGAGAAACAAATTAAACTGTGTGAAGTAGGTGAATTAAACTCAGCAAAACAGCTTGGTTTTCCTTTTTTCCCCAACATTTCCTTCTTTTCTTCAGAATAATTGCATTGATTTCATTGAAGTTACTCCTGATGTGGGGATGACAGTCTGGCATTGTTGTGGTTTTCTTTGTTTGTCCTGCAGCTGGGCTTGTAGGTGCTACCAGCCAACTTCTTTTAAAATAGTACAAAAGTTAGTTGTTGGTTTGTTTGTTTGTGTTTTTTTCTTTTTTTTTTGGGGGGGGGGGGAGGGTTGGCTTTGGCTTTTCTTTTTTCCTTTTAAAGAACAATTGAATATTAATTTAAAAGGAAAATCTTACGGATGACCTTATGGTTTAGAGTCAGCCATATATGAATTCATAAGGTTTTGCACTTAGTTTTTCTGAGGAGGAGTTCATCTTTTCACTGTCTTAGCCACCCCCAGTTCTGCTGTGGACCTGGAGCTTGCAGGATAAAATTACTGTTTCATCTGCCACCTCATTTGGATCCTGAGTGGCTGCATCACTTCATAGAGTACAAAATAGCAATCTAAACCAGAAAAAACAATATTGAGCAAGACCTGTATTATAAGAGAAAGTGAAAGAACCTGGTGATTCTGGTCCCTGGGGAGGGGAGAGGAAAAAGCAATACAATGGCTGAGCAGTACAAGCCAAGTACAGGAAGAAAATTGCTGTTTATGGACTTCCTAAGAGTACCTACATTAAGCTTGGTCTAGTATGAGACATGCAATAATACAGAAAGAAAGGGAAAATTAATAGTTCTAAATATAAATCTGTGCACAGCCAAAGAACCACACAGTGTTTTTCTCCATGGAAATTGCATTTCCTGGGTAGTAAATGTTACTTGTGAAGTCATAAGATATTCTGTTTCCCAGAGTAGCAACACAATACCTGTTTCTTAGCCTATGTTGTACACTTGCCAGAAATGCCATCCTCTGAGTCAGTGCTCTGAACTCAGGTGTTTAATTAAAACAACTTCCAGTATTTTGGAAAGACTGCTCTCCCTGCTGATTGTACTTGAGACAATCTTTGTTATAACTGTTTCTTATTTCCTCTACCAATAGGACTGAATGACAGGCATGACCAGATCTGCTGTTTGCACTCCATTCTTGAACAAAAAGTGACAGAGGCAGGGAACATCTTTCAAGATCCTTCTGTCCTGTGCATTTGTTTATGTTGGTACAAAGCAGGGGAACAGTGCTACATGCTGTAATAGGTCAAATTTGATACTCAGCTTGTACTTGCAGAGAAAGAGAGTTTTCTGTAGAGATTGCTTGAAAGGGAGATGTATTTCCTTCACAGGAACAAAGTTTGATTTGTAATTCTATCCTTAGGAAATGCACATGCATCCATTTGTGTTTGTTTGCAATTCCTTGTAGTTCAGAGCCAAGGAGAGAAGTACATTTTGCCTGTTCCTGCCAAAGGACGTAAATAAAGCAGCTGCCTTCTTTCACCCTCTGTAATGGCCATCACAGAAACCTGTAGGAAGCAGGCATGATAAAGGGCACCAAATGGGTGAGCCAATGAGCTACATTTACTAGCTTTGGTTTTTAATGATGGCTGGACTTCTCTCCATGCCAAGGCAGAGGGGCTCTGGCCTTGTGGGGAGCTTGTCAGCTCAGCTCTTGGCCAGAAAGCTCTAGTCAGGCTCCTGCCCTGGCACTGGCCAGCATCTCCATTTTCCCATCAGCCTGTGGCTAGCAACTGCTGGTAGGCATTTGGCTTAAGGGCTTCTCAGCCTCTGCTACCAGAAAGTGTGAAGAGGAATTTCTGGTTTCCCTCCTTCTCTTGCATGTTTGTGTAAGTAGTTCTGAACCTCACCTCTTCTGCAGTAACAGTTTTCTTTAGCAGTGCTAGCAAAAGAAAAACCACAAAAAAAAACCCCAAGAAAATCCCAACACAAACCCCTCCAAACCACTAGATCAGCAGTTCTCCTGCTTTTCTGCCTCTAAACTCTGGTGAGGCCCCATCTGAGATACTGTGTTCACATTTGGGCTCTCCAGTACAAAAGAGAAATAAAGGTACTGGGAAAAGTCTGATGAAGGGCCATAAGGATGATGGACTGAAATACCTCTTGGATGAGGAGAGTCTGAGAAGTGGCATTGTTCAGTCTGGAGAAGGCTCAGGGGGATTTCACTGACATGTAGAAGTACCTGAGGGAAGGGTACAAAGAAGATGCAGTCAGGCTTTTTTCAGTGGTGCCTGGCATCAGGGCCAGAGGCAACAGGCAAAACCTGAAGCCACAGGAGGTTCTCTCTGAAGATTAGGAAACACTTTTTACAGTGAGGAATGGCCATTGGTTAATTGGCCATTCTCATTTCCTAGTGATGGAATTGCTCATAGTTAAAATTGTTTATTTGCGTGTACCATGACAAAGTAACCAGGAACAAACTCAAAAATATTTGCAGTCTCTGCAAGGGTCACTGCTGAGTTTTCACTTTTCTTCATGTTGAGATGTTAGCTTGCTGTAACAGCTACAAACTTTATAACTGGGACTAGGCATATTAAAAGCCCTGTACTGTTGTCACACTATTACAGTTTTGCTCAGTCCTTCAGATGCTGTTGGGCCAAACAAGTGTCTCCACTAGAAAGGGCTTGCTGTCTGTCAGGGACATTGAGCTGTGACAGTTCATCTTAACATTGCAAATACAGACCACCACATGGAAAATGAGGTGCACTGCATTTTTTTCTCTGTGTATGTGTTCATTTATCAAATTCAGAGTTGTCAGCTGTAGAAGTTGGTTGTGGAAAAATGAAAAATGGTAAGTTACCAAAATATATTGCAGAATTTTATATTGACTTCCCCCTCTCCACCAATATCACATTTCAAGAAAATTATTTTATCAAGCACGTGTTTTTTTAAGATCTTTTACTACCTCCACTTAATAAAAATACTGATTTGACCAGATTAAAATATTACGCTGGAAACACTTCTGAAATGCAGAGCTGAAGTGCAAGCTGGACTGTGGATTTGATTTATTCCAGACACAATTAAGTAAAACCTTGAGATCCAGACATTCCTTGCTTTTGAACATTGTTCAAAATCTAGGTCCAGACATGAATCTTGCATTGGAAGGTTCACCAGTTTATATATATCTTTGGGGGATGTTGCAAGATTTGATTGGACCTGGAAGGTAATGACTGCTTAATATTTTTGGGGAACAGAGAGGAGTTAAGGATTTCCTGGGCCTGGTCCTCAGGTCATCTTGCATTTCACAAATACATCCTGCAAGAAGAGGTGGCAGACTGTCCCGTGTGTACTGCAAAACTAATGCCAGCATTGATAAACTCAGTGTGCAGTGAGAGTGTTTGGTGAACATAGTATTCTTTTTCTGTATTTAACACAGATAAACAAAGTGACAGTTTGCTTAATGTAACATTTTCTTGATTTGATTTTTTAATTTACTTTATTTTTCTGCAAATTAGAGATAGTAAAGATGCAATAATCTGAATTTAAAATGAGGGATATGTTTCAATATGTTACCTCAGTGTAGCTTAGGAGCCTGCCATTGGGTCAAGAATAAAATACTTGGAGTAAGTCATATTTTAAGGACTATTCTGAAATGAAAAGCAGGGATTTCTTCTTCTGGGTACTTTCTCTGCTTTTGCCCTGTTCCAAAGCCCAGAGAAGTCTTTCTATTTTATGTGGTTGGCTTGGATTTGGCTCTATCTTAAAAATGCCATTATGTCAACAATAACATTTCAGGAAGCTGAAAAGGCAGCTTGATAAGGAGGGAGAGAGCAGCCAGGACAGAAACTGCTGCCACCCAGTAGACTGTTCACACAGCACGAGTGTTATTTAGAAAGTGTTGAGCACTTTGGAAAAACAGATCTGCTGCAGCACATTGCTTAGGGATACTGAAGTCAAAGAGCATCCAAACATTGCTTTGTGAGTTGCCTTTACTGCAAATAGAGTTAGTGTTTCATTATATTTGGAAAAATGCTATCGAATTACCTTCTGGGCCTCATGGAAAAAGTGAAACAGCAGGAATGTTAGTTATAACCCCTTTCTCAGATCCCAGGAAAGACTCCTTGAGGCTGCCATAACCTAACAAGATATCCTGTTGAGGTCAAGAACATTTTTGTTTTCTTCCCTGATCTTTCTACCTCAGGCAAGGAGAAAGAAACTTAAATTAGTTAAAAGAAATAGAAAGCACAAAGTGCTGATGCTCTGCTTGTTAATTCACATGGAACTGGGATACACATGGGGAAACGCTTTTGTCTTTTCGAGCATGGTTGCATGGGAAAGCCCCCTGCTCTGTGCCTGGAGATGGGTGGAAGTGGGGGGGCTGTGCCTGGCTGCCTCCGCTCTCGGGAATGCAGGAGGGGCTGGGCTGGGACAAGGGAATGCAGAATTTTACAATGACCCAGACATTATGAACTTCTGCACATTGGGGTATTAAGGATTACATCCCTAAGTGGCTTAGCTTGGAAGGCAGTAAGTATGGGCAAAGAGGGCCTCAGAAACCCCTGGTCTCTGATTCTCTTTTGTCCCTGAGCTGGGAATTAAGTCCAGCTCTGCTGCCCACCATGCAACTCAGACTGGAAGCGGGAAGGGATGCCCAGCACACAGCAAGGGGAAGAGGAAATCCCTAGCCACATGACTTTGTGCAGATGGTCTTGGGCTTCTCACATAATCCTCTGCTTTTGTTTCTTGGGAGAGACCCCACCTCTCCTTTGCCTGAGTGTAAGCTTGTGTAGGAGGCACAGTGGGGGAATCGTGCTGATTTAATCATTCCTTACATGTTTGCCTGTGTATGGGACAATTGAGCCTGCAACAATCAATCTTGCACGCTCTCAAATAGGAAAATGCTATGTATGATCTAAGCTACATGCTGAAATGTGGTTATTGGAAATGAATTTTATGGCTGAATAGGCCAGCATCATGTTGTCTCTCTGCCTTTTTGGGCTTTTAGTTATTTAATCACAATGTCATGCCGGCAGAAGATTTCATGTTTTTCCATTTAGCTCTCTGACTTAATCTTGTGCTTCTGGAAATGTTTATATGCAGATGACAAAATAAAGATTTTGTAAGTAAACTGGTGGCTTACTTTTTGATCACGTTAATTGAAAGGCTTATCTTTGTAGAATCTCTTTAAAGAATAAGAAAGGAGTTTCCTGAACTCCTATTATATGCATTAAGGTAATGAATTTTTGCTGTTTCTTTTTCATATTGTGGTTGCTTAAGAACAGTAGTAAAAATATTAATTTGGAAATGTTCTCTTTCCATTTGTCCTTCCATCAAACTGGCAATTCTCTATAGCTGTTGTGTCCCGAATGGTAGTTCTACCAAATATTTACATGTCTTCCCTTATAGCTTTTGAATGCATTTGTAAATCTCTTTCTTCTCACACATGGTCTGTGTTTTGGTAAAAGAGGTCTAATGCAGACATTCCTAATTACTGCACTAACGTTCCTTATGAAGTTTATGTGAGGAACTCTGTTCAGATCTTAGGTTTTGAAGAGATTCCAAATTTTGGAGGCTGTGAAGAAAATAAGACAGTCCTGTTGAATGTAAGACTTGCATTTTTTCCCATTTTGAGAAAGGCTAGGATTAGGTGAGATAATTAGTGCTGCAGAGCATGTTTGATTGCTTCTAAGTGACTGAGAAATAATCCATCATAGGTAAAGCTGCTGTTACTAGTAGCATTCCACTTCATTTCTATGTATGTTAGAGGTGGGAATATGTTTGAAACATCCAGCTGTTTTAGCTATGACTGTCACTTGCCTATAACCTCTGTTCTGCTACTCTATTTTGTTTATACCTGTCATCTATCATATGGTAGATGAGAAGAAAAAAAATCAATAAACAGCTATTTTGCCTCCTCCTAACTTCCCATCTGTTGAGATGCTTACTGTTGCTCATTTAGCATTCAGGCTTCAAACTGTGTTTCAGTTTTTCTCTTTAATGTATTTTACTTCTCTGCTTAGTTCGGTGGGTGTAGTGCTTAGCAGCAACACACACCCTCTTTGTTCAGACTGAAGGCTTTAAGCAGCATCGAGATGATGATAGACTGAGGTGCATATTATTGTGGGAGCTGGCGCCCTCCATCTTTCGTGTTAGGGTGGGGATAATGGAAGCCTCTTGCCTGCTTAACTCCTGTGATTAAAATGGGACACATTGTGATGTTCTCCTCAATTAGCATGATCGGCTCCTGGGGAGCAAGGGAACGCTGGCTGGGGTGGTTCGAATTTTCCTCTCTAATGAGTAGAAAGAGTCTTTTGAGAATTGCTAAATAATTCAGGCCATTAGGAACCTGTCAACTTAAACAATGCCCCCTCTGACCAGAAAAATGGTTGTGAGCAGTTGGACACCCTGGCAGATGTTGAACTTGTTCTCATTGTTCACTCTGCTTCAGGCAAATAGCTGTGCAGGATTTGTGCGTGGCTCTGTTGAGGCAGTGCGTGTGGGTGTAAGCAACACATGTTAGCCAGACTCCATCTAGCTTTTATACCCAAGTATTTCTTTTAGTTAATTTAATGATATTGTAATAAGCTGCTAATATTGCCATTTACCAGTTTTAGTAGGTTTGCCAGCTAGCTGTAATGGGAAACCACAATCAAGACTCAAAAAAAAAAAAAAAAAAAAGGTAAACACTGTCCCCTCTCCAAATTTTACTTCATTCATCATACTTCTGTTGTGTTAATTTCTTATTTTGCATTTTGAAGTGTTTCTCTACAAACAGAATGATAGAGGTATTTTTAAGCAGAATTTGCTGTATACTCATCTAACCCTAGGATCTCAAACTTCTGGAGAAACATTAATGTCTTGAAATATCCTGTAAAATCATATGCATATTCAGGACTACTTTAGTCGAAATTTATTATGCAACAATCTTTTTTATGTGTCTTTTGGTTGAAGTAAACAGTGTTTTGACACAATTTTCTTAGAAACTTTGCCATACTTATGCTTCTGTAACATTTATTTATGTCTCCACATTTCTCTTTACATTTCTCTAAATTAATTGATGAACCCATAATCGGTATTCTAAAGAAAAGTTGTATAATAATTATTTGATAGGTTTGGTTAGAAAACAACCCCTTAAAGCTTTCTACCCCCCAGCAACTGTTTGTGCTTCTGTCTTGAATGCATGACAGCAAATAGTCAATTTTGCACAAGCAATTAGCTGGTCTGTTGGATCAGTTAATGGAACAAGCAACGGTAGTAATGCAATGTGAAATAACATGTGTGCTTTGTAAATATTTATGTTGTTAGATCTCCTAGTATATTCTTGTGACAAATTACTCCACCTTCAAATATTTTTACATGTTTAAGGGGCAAGTTTTTTTTTTTTTAAAGGCATGTGTGAAGGCTTCAATTCTCATTCTGTAACATGATGTATTCCAAAAACCTTTGCACTCATATTTTTATGAGATTTGTCCAAGCTTTAGATTTTTGTTCCTGCAAATTAACTGTCCTAAATTGAGAATCTTTCTACATGTATCTATTGCAGTTAAAGAGCTTTTAATTATAGCTTGAAAGATACAAATACCTATTTAATTAACATTATTTGGCTAACTCAAATTTGTTGCTGTTCATTGGATATTGAAAAAGTTTATTGTTGAAGTAGAGTGCTTGTCAGAAAAAGATGCATCAGTTCTGTTCCAGTGATACTGAATGTAGCAAGTACTGTTTAGGACAGGTTCCCACCTTGGTCTTGGTATCAGCATTTCTCACTTTTTTTTTTTTTCAAAAATGCAGCTTTTACTGTTAGTTCTAAAGAAAAGACTACTAAAAAGTGTCAGCCTTTGAGTTTGTGCAGGGCAAGCCTTTCTGTCAATGTGGGTACCACTGCTTTTGAGGGAAACCTTTGTCTCAGGGGTTAACCCTTGTGAGGGCCTTGTTGGTCTCAGATATTCCAATGAGAACCCTGTCAAAACAACCCCTCATTTTTATTACTGAACATGCCATTATATGGTGTGGGATGATGTGCTCTGTTGGGATCAGCTATCCTAGCTGTGTCCTCATGCCCACCCCAACCCACTCCCTGGCAAGATAGAATGAGAAATGGAGAAATCCTTGATGCCACGCAGGCATACCCTGTTCAGCAACAGCGTAAACAGTCATGTGCTATCACCTCTGTTTTGTCACAAATCCAAAACAGAGCACCATAGGGGCTATTATGAAGAAAATTAGCTCTATCTCAGCTGGTCCCAGTGCAGAATTACTGGTGGATCATTGCATGCCAGGCTTCTGAAATGCAGCATGCTTAGTTGTTGCAATTGAGGCTGCACAGTTCATCTTTTTTTTTTTCTCTCCTATTTTGGCATTTTTCAGTAATGCTCATGCCATGTGCCTTGCCATTGTGTGACCATGCTTTATCTCTCTTAATTTAATTATACTGAGAGGAAGAAGGCAGTAACTAGAGGCACTTCAATTCTCCAACTATCCTCTGTAAGACTTGAAAATAGATGATAACCACAAGTACTGAGCCCTTGTCTACAACGGTGCTAAAGAACCATGCAACATAAAAAGAAAGGAAAAATTCCATCTTGCTTTAAAGATCAAATGTGTTTTTTGGCATGCCTTCAATGGCAGTGGATTCTCACTGTTTTGGACACAAGGTCTGTGTGGATAGTGTCTGTACAGCAAGCCCCTCTTCTCTGCTGAGCTGGGCAAGGGCACACTGACTCCACAGGGAGGTGGGGATGGGGAGAATCCCTTTGATCTCTTTCATCACAGCATTTCACAGAGAGAGCAGGAGACTGGCAGAAAAGTGGTAGGCACTTAGGGCATTGTAAGTCTCTGTGATAACTAAAGGTATAAAACTGTGCTCATGTACATCATGTTTTCATTGCTTAACATCTATTCTGACCTATAGCCAGAGCTGTTAGACTTGTGTTGATGATCTCATTCAGTAGGTGAAATGGCCTGCTTTCTGGTGAGCAGGAATGGGCTAACACACAGGCTCCTGTCTAGTCTTTTCCCAAACTCATCTGAATCAGAATTAAGTAATGAATGACTACAATAATTTTCTGCCACTTTGCATCTGATAAACATTTTGAGATAAGAACAGAAAGCTGAGTGTGTGTGCACTGGCTTGCAGAAGGTTGAGTTCTCAGAAATTGAAGTGATGTCTTTCTGGAAGAATTTCATGGGATGTAAGGTTTGCCTTCACCACTGGTTGAATGGGAGACCACTGTGTTTCTTGTGCCGTTCCACTTCAAGGCCAGAGATACCAAGAATGGATCAGAAGTACAATTTAAGGAGAATATTTCTTTAACAGATGTTGCATGATTCAGATGTTTCAGTCATGAGATCAGCAAGGCTTTGAAACTCATCTCTGGTTATTATCCTGTTGACAACAACACACAATTATTTTTTAGCATTAGTTACACTTAGTATAGCATAGTGTCCCAGCTTTCTTGAGAGCTCCACTACAGGTTTCTAATTTGAGAACCCAAATTCCCTGCTTCAAAATTCTTTAATTCCTACATAGATTCTGTTTCAGAGAGCATGGGAACCTGTTTTGGATTTCATGGGAAAGCTCTGTATGCATCTGTGTAACAGTCTGTGGTTAAGCCATGATTGGCAAGACACTGATATCTTTCCAAATGTGCCCATCCAGCACTCATCTGTTGAGTATTAGTCAGGGGACTTTATGGATCAGGGATTTTCACATGGCTCAGCTGTATCAATGTCAGGTGAGCCAGGCAGGAGGGGTCAAGAGGCAAAATGGAGAACTGGCATTTCAGAAACAGACTGGACTGTGTCTAGGAAAAGGTATTTTATAGGCATGGCAGTGGGTGTGACAGTAGGCTGACTTTAGGGAAGGAGGCGTGTCATTGTCTCAGCATGAATGCTGGGGATAGGTGCCTTTTCTATCTTTTTCTTCATGGATTTCCATTGCTTAGGAAACAAAACTGGTGACAGTGGGATTTCTTAGCACTTTTGAAGTAAAATCTAAGGTTTTGTAGTGTTAAAGTGATATAGAAGATAGATTAAAACACCTATCTTTAATTTTGAAGATTCATTTCTCTTCATGTATAAAATTAAGTGGCTTTCAAATATCTTTATAGATGAAGAGAAATGAATTCTCAAAATTAATACACAGAACTTTATTTTTAGTTCCCTTATGGACTTCTGTGCACAAATTGTTTTTATTGCAAACCAGAGACATTAAGAGCCATTAAACTACCAGAGACATACATTAACACAAGCTGGGGGAGGTTCCTCTTGCTTTACTGAAATACCCCTTAATTTCCTGTGTGACCTAGCAGCTCTTTAGAAAATAAGGATAATGACACCCTTTCCTTTCCCAGCAATGTTGTGATGATAATACATTTGTGGAAGATTTTGAGGTGCATAAATACTTCTCGTAGTAGTAGGAGACTAATCTTTTGTTTTCTCCATGGGGCTTACATCATCCTTGTTGATCTCAAGAGAATATTTCATTATCGGGTTTTCCCAAGTTGATAATGACAAGGCAGCGGGTGAGAAAAGGGGGACAAGGTGGATGTGGAGAGTCAGTTTTGGGAGTGTAATAAATAAGGACTCTCATGTTGAAACCCACAAGCTAGACTGTGCCATGTAAGTCAAGTAGAGGTCAGAAAAGTATGCCTTTAACATGGAATGTCTGTGTGCTAAAAGTAATCAGTTAGGTATATTAGAGATGAAATTTTGAAAACAAAACTTATTTGAAAATGAACTTGGGGTATCAACTGGAGTCTTAAGACCAATTTTAATGAATGTTGGTTGCCTTGTCACAAAGAGAGGGAATGCATTGATGGAACAGGCTGATAAGAAGTGGAAGGCATAGTGAATACACAGGTAGATTAGAAATGATGTAGTAAGTAACCTCCATGTTAGTCCCGGGACTTGGATCTGGCCTGTTAGTGAAATAATTGGACCGCAGCAATGATAAGTGAAAAGAATGTAACTATACCAGGAATATGAAGAAGAAAATAGTCTGCTTTGCCCAGAGGGAAAAGTTTTTACCAGAACAAGCAGATGTGGAGCCTGCAGACCTATTTTCCATTGTAGAATTTAGGAGTATGGGCATAAGTCATGGACTGGTCAATTAGGTTTTACAAAAACTGGCCTGTGGAACTTGCATATAGAAAACTTGGTAGAGGTCAGTGGAATTGAAGGAAGGATTTGACCTTTGCCATGATGAGAAGAGTGTATTCAGTGATGATATTGTTGACTTTGAAGTTTGAGAAGAGATCCAAGTTGTTGTTTTCCAGTGGATGAATTAATTATAGCTGGGCTTTGGAGATTAAATAAAATTTTCTTCCAAATCACTTCAAAGCTGCTAGGTTCTGAAGTTTCCTCTATAATGAGTCTGAATAATGGACACAGTGAAGCAGGGGTCCACTTTTAGGTGGCAATTCCTCTGTTACTGTGCAAATCATTATTTAATTTTTGTGGACCTATGTATTGATTTGGGGCTTTTGTGGGTTGCTAAAGCTTTTTATTATAGTGTTCATGTATTTATTTTCAAATGAACACGTCGTCTGCAGTGTAACTTGGCTGTATTTTCACACTTGGCACTTGAATGTAACTCTGCAATTTTATTAGAATATTTGAATAAATGCATTGTTTTTTGGCTGAGTTTGTTCACCAACTGCTGCTGCAATCAATGAAGTTTTGGGCTTTTCTGGTAATAGAGCAATTGTTCATGCACCTAACTACAGATTAATAGCCTAGCTCTGTATATTGAAATTTTGGTGATGCCATTTGCATGTGAAGAGGCACATTTTATCAAAGGTCAGTTATTAAAAACCAGTTATTAAAAAGATACTGGGAAAGGTAATTCTTTCCATGGGGAAAGTGTAAATGTCTGACAAAAGAAAGTGGCAAGGAAGAGAGCACCAGAGTTTGTGGTTGTATCCATGATGCTGTTGTGCAGAGTAGTTAAACACAACTGAGAGCTGCTCCTAAGAGTGTGTTTTCTTGACTACAGCATTCCTGCTGTGGTTTGAGGAATTACATTTTTGCCAGGGTGTCTTACTCAAGGATCTTAGGGTTACCTACACCCTTCTAGCAAGCTTAGGGAAAAAAAGAAAAAAGCCAGAACAAAACCCCGCAAAAGACAAAAAAGAAAGGGAAAAAAAAAAAAGAAAAAAAGAGGAGGAGACCCCGGAGCTACCTTCAGGCAGGCAAGCGCCTTGCAATTCAGCAGATTTCCAAGCAGCTTTCCTGTGGAAGCAGCCTGGAGGCTCAGGAATGTGGGGTCAGACAAGAGCTCAGTCACGGTGTATTCCCCGGCGGCTGCCCGGCATCGCGGCGGGCCG
The DNA here is from genome assembly GCF_051311805.1 of Agelaius phoeniceus. Taxonomy (NCBI): domain Eukaryota; kingdom Metazoa; phylum Chordata; class Aves; order Passeriformes; family Icteridae; genus Agelaius; species Agelaius phoeniceus. The sequence goes on from NC_135267.1 coordinate 61,214,423, forward strand.
GCCCGTGGCAAACCACCCTCTGCTTAGGCTGCATCCTGCTGTTCCACCAATGGAAAAAAACGAGCGGCAGGAGGAGGAGGGTGTGTAGCCTGCAGACAAAAATACATCCAGCCTCGCGCAGGATCTGTTTTTAGTTCCCGGCGGCTGTGCCGCGCTCTGAAGTGTTAGGCACAGTTTCCTGGCATGCCCAGGGCAGGGAGAGGCTGTGTCTGCGTGTCCCTGCTCCCGTGGCAGGCTCGGGACAGCCGGGAGGCTGCGGAGCGCCCCGGGAAGGTAAGCGGGACTGGGCACCGGGAGGGAGATGCTGGGGGAGAGCGGTCCCCTGCTCTCCGGCTGCCGGCCAGCCTTGGAGCGCCGAAAGAAAAGTGGGGAAGGGCTTGGGAAGCCTCTGAAAGCGGAGCGGGCTGCCGCGGTGCCAGGACTTGCAGCCCCTCTGCCGCCTCTGCCATGGGTGGCTGCACCCAAGGCGGATGGTTTTCCTCCAGAAAACAGTTCTTGGTGGTCATCTGTCAAACTCTATTGCCTGAATTGCTAAATAAACCACTGCTGGGATCGTTTTACATCTCTCTGCTATGATGGGGCTGGATTTTTTTTTAAGGCAAAGTACGAGAAAGTGTGTTTAATAGTACTATGGTTTCTGTTTTGTTGAAGTGACTCTTTCAAGTGAATTGAAAAATCCCTCTGAATCTTTTTTTTTTTTTCAATTGTTCTGTCTATTCTCAGTAATACTTAGAGTGACTTCTAATAAATAGTGTACCCAAGCAAGGGTGTAATGTTTGTGTAGTGTTAGAGGAAAAAAATTTAGTCAGCACTACTACCACTGCTGAACTGGGATGGTACGGAAAACCAAAGCTCCTGCATTTGCCAGAGGTAGGACCAGCACTGGTTTTGATCTTTCTATGTAAATTTTTAGTACATAATTGTACACAAATAGTGAAAATGCTATGTTCCGTGGCAGACAAAATAAAAATGAGGAAAACGCCCCAAAAAATGGGGAAGTGCCTTCGCCCCCTTGGTTTTCTTTTTTTTTTTTTTTTTTCAGAGCGGTGATTAATTGCTTTTGCAATGCAATCAGAGTTTGTAACTTTGTTTGTGCTTGTTGCTGATGTGGTCACTGAGTTAATTTTGTACACTGGTGACTTCATTCTGGAAATCACGCATTTCTTTCTCTTTAGGGTGGATGATTTGTTATACACTGTATAGTAAGTTACAATTTAGAGGTAAGAGCTGGATTTTTTTTTATCTGATCACCTTCAGTGGGAAAGGTGTATCCATGTACCATGGGTGGATGGACTCTGACTAGGGCAGTCTGTAGCTGTGAAGCTACAAAGAAATTTTTTTAGTGAGGAAGCCTAATCCTCAATTTACTCTTTTTGTTCTTTTAATGTATGAGTAACATGCTGGTACTGCAGGGGTACAGGAAAGGAAGCCTTCAGCTGTGTTACTGCTGTAGAGCTCTTGGCATGCAAAAATCAAGGTCTGCTTTCAATTTTCCAAGGGACTGTGTCTCAAGTTTACTTTTGGTGTCTAACTTCCAGATCCTCTGTCCTCTTCAGGAAGTTCTAGGGCTGAAGGTAGGAAAGCATTTACTTTGGAATCAACACCCTCAGGTATTTATGAATGTGTAAACAGAGAAGTAGAAAAGACTATGCCAATTGTGGCCTGTTTTCTCCCTCCTGCTTGTAGAGCAGGCAGTGTGATAGGTGACAAGCAGGGAGTTTTGCAGCCACCCCAGCCCCTATCCCCCAGCCTGAAACATGCTGTTCTGCCAGTTCCTAAAGGAGGCTTTTCTCTGACGCCGTGGGTGAAGAGTTGTTCCAATAGACTTGGAATGTTCTATGCCAGAAGGAGTCTTTGTGGGCAGAATGTGTTAATGTTCCTGTCTTGGATTGTTCTTCCTTTCTGCCATTTGCCATTTGGTAGAGTCTATGTGGTTGCTCATGCTGTTGTGAACTGTGCCCTAGTCCAAAAATAACCTTTATCCTCTCTTCTCCAAAGCTGATGTTTTGGCACCTACAGTTTTGGGGGGGTGTGTGAGGGAATATCCCTGTAGCTTCCTGCTGACTGTGGTTGTATTTGATAGCATAAGCTGATTGCTACTGAAACAGACAAGAAAGGAGAAGGACAAACGTTCCTAGTGGAGAATTGGGAAACCCAGTTTGACCAGAAAGCCCAAGTCTCCCCTCCTGGTGTTGCTATAGGTAAAGAGGACTGAGGTAGAGACCTCTTCAGGAGTTTGTCTAAGCAAAACCTGCAGACTTGTGCTTGGTCTCCAAAGTGCTGGGCAGCAATGCTGGAGCCCAGGCTCCCCTGCTTGGAGTCTCTTGGCTCCCTTCAGGTTCACCATCCTCCTCACCTGAGGCCTCAGGCTGCAGAATCCCTTGAAAGCACTGTGTAGTTCTGCACCAGGACCTGACAGTATCCTTACAACCCAAGTAGATGGAGAAGTCTTTCAGATCACTGAGTTAATTTCCCCTCTGAGGGCAGGAAATAGACCCTTAGACATATCAACTCTTTAACTACTGCAGCTACTGCATTAAGCCAAGATGTTAGCTGGTGTTCCTGGTGGGTTCTTTCTTTTTTTTTTTTTTAAACAAGCTTAATGGCTTTTATTTAAATGGATGTGCACTTTGGCCATTGTGTATAAATTCAATAACATTTACAAATGGTGAAATTTGTTTTTCCTGCCAAAGAAAAATAAGTCCCTAGAGATTTAGATTGTATCAGCACTGGTGTAATATGATAAGAATCTTCAGGCTCGATTCAGCCTTCCATATTGCACTAACTTGAAAGCTATAAAGCCTAATTCAATAAAGCTGCCAGAGTCCTGGACCTAGAGTGATGGGTTGAGCAACAGAAGGTATCACATCCCAGGTATGGGATGTTTAATTCTGATGTGATATAGATGTGAAGCACTGTAGATCTATTAGAATTGATGTTATTTTAAGAGAAGAAACCAGAAAAGGAGAGTATCCCTTTCTTGCTTAAACTGTGAAATTAGAAGTCCATCTGCAATGTAGGTATGATTCACAAACATGAAAAGAAGTGTCTAGGCTCATAAAGGCTACTTAGGTTTAATGAGAAAAACAAATTACTTTAATTTGATGTGGAAGGCACCAAACAGTTCCTAATACAGGAAACTAGAACTCTATAGAAACAAATGAGTGAGTGAGGAATTCTGGCTTCAAGTTGAATTTTTAAGGCAAAATAGTCCTACTTTTTTTTTAATACAGGCATGCTTGTGGTGTTTTAGTTATTCATTCTTTGAATACAGTGGTATATAATGCAAAGTATCCTGCCAAGAATACTGTGGCATAATTATTATGGTATATTTTTATAATAGGAATGTAATTGAGATTGCAGGAATAAGAAATCTGCTTCTGATTTGTGGAAGCATGTGACCAGAGTGCGTAGTTTGAAAAAATACAGTGAATTGTTTCCAGTAAGAAACTCCACATTTAATCCAGCTAGAGTGTTGTGCTAACCTGCCCCCTCATTAATTTCACATATCCATCTATACACAGCCATGCAGGAAGGGGCGGGCAGGTTCACATTCTAGCATTTTGTATTACTTTCATATTAAAAACCAAAGTAGATTAAAAGTTAATTAAAGCTTCATACCTGTAATTCTGTATCCCTGTAAGAATTCAGAAAGCCCAGTGATTCTTTGGAAAACTTATGGACACATTAAGTTAGTTACATACAAACTCAAAGACTTTGTAAGCCATTTAAAATGGACAGTGTTGTAACTGTTAGGTGAAAGAGGATGTAAAAGTCATTTTAAAGAAAATACAGGATTTGCTCAGGCAATTTAAACAAAAAATTACACGAAAGGCTTTTCCTGATGTAAAATACCCCCGGTGTAACTGCTGTACATCAAACCCTGCAACATTTCTAACTTGGTCCTCTGTTAAAAGAAAACAAATTGGTAATTTCTTATAAATCAGGGGATTTTCTGTTTAGTTTTTATTGTTCTGAAATAGTTTCACATTCTCCATTATCCCAGCTGCTCTAGTTCTGATGAGTCTCCTGGGGTGCACTTAGGAGCTGTGCACTGAGGGCAGCTGCCTGTGTAAGGACCCTGGTGCTGCCTGTTCTCCTCTCTGTGCCTCCCTGCTCCATGCACACAGTCTGGAGGTGACCATGCTGGCTCCACTCCCTGGCTGGGAGCCCTTACCTGCCCTTGTAGAAATGAGGGCTTTAAGCACAGCAGAAAGGACGTGACTCCTCTTGCTTCATCACTAGAGTAGTTGGTGGGATGTACTCTGCCCTCAAAGCCCCTTTATAGGAGTCTTTTTATCACTGCAGAGTGAGTTGAAGCTCTGCCTTTCTTTGGCAGATGCTTACACTTGGGTAGGTGGCTGTGAGAGACTGCCCAGTGGCAGGTATTCCAAGATTGGTCCTATCCTGTTTTGAATGGAACTGGAGGGGTGCAGGCAGCAGTCCTCCTGTTAGTGAAGAAAGTCTGAGGAGTTTGTGATAGGTGCTTGCTGCTTAAGCTATAAGTAAAATAAAATACTTGGTTTATTTATTTATTTATTTATTTATTTCCTCAAAGAAGGATTTTCTTAAAAAGTTAAAACTGTGTTCTGCTGTGTCATTGTGAAGAACTGAGAAGATGGAGGTTGCTCTCATCTCCCAGGTAACAAGTGACAGGACCAAAGGAAATGGCCTCAAGTTGTGCCAGGTGCAGCATTATATTAGACATTAGAAAAAATAATAAATCTTCACATGAAAGGGTGGTCAGGCATTGGAATAGGCTGCCCAGGGAATGGTGGAATCACCATCCCTGGAAGGGTTCAAGAGGTATGTGGATGTGACACTGTGGATAAGTGGTGAACCTGGCAGTACTGGGTTAAGATGATGTTAGAGACCATTTCCAAACTTAAGGATCCTATGATTCTGTGGGATCTTATTTTATAGGGATGAGACAGCTAGCTCTAGGTCTTACCTATTTCTTAGCTCTTAATCTAGCTCTCCTTTCAAATGCTTTTTACTTCTTAATGATAGGAGGTTTTAAATTTAATCTCTTCTGCTGTGCATGAAGAATTTTGTTCTTGGTAATGCTGAAGACTCTCTTGAGTTCCTGAATTTTCAAATGAGCCCTAATTCAGTGGTGCCAATTTGATGCCATGATTTAGCCTCATCTGCACTCATCCATACTGATTTGATTTGATTTTTTTGTATTTTTTGTATTTTATTGTACTTTATTTTTTACTGGTTTTGCCACTCTGGCACAGATGATATGTTTAGTAAAGAGAGACTCAACTTCCCTGTAACTCTTCAGTAGATTTTTTGGAGAAGCTTCAGCAGGGGTAAGTGGTTTGTAGACCACTTATTTTTTATCTGCCAGTGAAGATTTTTTTTCACCAGCCACCCAGAGGAATAAAGGCATCAAAATACATCAGAGAGTTAGCTTTGGTACATGCGTTTGTCTCATGAGGGTTAACTTTGTGATCCAGACTAAAGTTTAGCATTGCTAGGGTTGACTTTAGTTGAGTTCTTTCAACATCCAAGGTGGTGGGACTGAGGCAGCCCCAGTAAAGCAAATCTGCTGAGCCTCCCTAGGAAGGTGCTACCACAACCTCTTGCCTTTTTATGGCCACTGTCCAATGCTGACTGTGGTGGTGGAGCATTCAGCCTACTGACAGCTTCCCATCTGGAAACTTGCCATTTTCTGACCTGTAGTTTTAGAGAGTCTCAGCCCAGTTAGTGTGACTGTATGGGAAGCAGATCACTGACAGTAGCAAAACCATGATTGGTATGTGTTCCTGCTATAGCAGATGAGAGCAGTGCAGGAGCCTGTCTCCCTTGACTCAGATCTCCCACCAATTCATAACACAATAATTCCTTGTTATATCTCATAAGCAAACAAACAAAAAATAATATCCCTAGTACTGGGATATTATTATTATGATTCAGTTTTGCTTGAAATATGGTTAGTAAGTAAAGTTTGGAAAACCTTTGAGAGATTAAGACTGGAGAGGAAAGCACCCCTGCAATTGCTGAGCACTACTTGTACTTGTGTTCCCTTAAAGAAAGTAATTTTCTCCTCTAGCATTTGTAAAGCAGTCCAGCTGTGGTGGTAATAATGAGGGAATAGAGGTGGCAGGCACTTCTCCAAAACAGCTCCAGAGCTTGTGTGTTTGTGTTGTGAAGTGAAAAGAGTCTAGGAGAACTTTATGTGGAGAAGCCCCAAGGTGGGGAAATACATTTTTAGCTCTCGGGTTATGACTGGTGTTAATGTTTGGGTGTGGTGGGGATGGTGGGGTTCCCGGATTAGTATGTTTGCATAGCTGGCTTTTTTTGAATGTGTCAAGGGGAACCAGGATGGAGATTGAAAACTTCTTTTTTAGGGAATGTGGTTATAATTGAGAGCAAATAAACTCTTAATAGTCATCTTCAGGCACGGTGAGCTGCTTTCTAATTATGCTGATTATAATTGCTGAAAATATTCATAGAAACTGGTTTTGCTCACAAGAAGTATTCATCCTTCTGCATAGGAAGCGAGAAAAGCACGTCTTCTGCAGCAGTGGATAGCTTGAGAAATACAGCTGAAGCTGAGCTCTGTCCCCTGCACTGTAATTTCCAGGGCTTCCACAGATCAAATAGTGTAAAACACTTGAGTGTTTGGAGTGAGCACAGCCAGAGTTTGTCCATGTTCACCACCTTGACCCTGTGTCATGCAGTCTTTGGGTATAAGCTGACTTGCTCTGCTCTTCCTCCACTAATTGTAAATAACAGAAATAAAATTGCTTCACACAAGTGAGAGGCAAGAGAAAGGCACAACAGCTGATTTCCAGGGCAATGATGGTCTTTGTGCAGCCTCAGAGATGCCCCGTTGGGTTATCGCAATGTGTGCGGATGTTGAGCCCACCGTAGCTTTCTGAATGGCTAGGATGCTGAGAAAAATCCCTTGGGGCTATTTCTATGGAATTTATTGACTGTTCTGCTGCAGTGCAGACTGGTTCCTGCACAGAGTGAGACACTGTTGTGTAGACATTTTACCCTGAGATAAATGTATTCTCTCACCCATTGTGTGGCCTGTGTGTTGGAGATACGTACAATGGACCCTGGTAGGCACGGCTCGAGCCTTGACAAATTGAAGGTCTGTCTTTTGAGGTTCATGACAGCAGCTTGCTCACTACCTACTCTGTTAAAAGGATTACCTAACCATTGCACAATCACTATGGAGACCAGATGGTCTTTTTGCCTGTTTCTTTAGGCAAATTGAGTTCAGTGTTTCCTTATGAATAGATATAAGCCCCTCAAAGGTCTCTTGTTGAATGTACTTTCTGCTCCCAGATGAGGAATTCTGAATGTAAACTTGTTGCTTGTTTGTGGTCTATGCCTCTTGGATATAGCATGACAATACTGCTGAGTGTTGGCAATTTGTTCAGGAGCTTGGAGCTTAGGAAGTTTGTGTGTTGTCTTCTGCTAACCTTGAATCAATAGTCTTTTTGTTCAATCCAAGTTGCATATGACACATAGAGGAGTACACTTAGCAGCATAGGCAAATCAAACCTGCACAGGCAAGGGTATCATAAATAGCAGGCATCCAAATTGTTAGAGAGAGTAAGAAAATTACAGATTTTTTTTTTCTTTTTTGAGTATAAGATGAAATTTCTGTGGCTTATCTGTTTTATCAGATATCTTTGTGATAACAGGCATTAATTCATGTTTATAGGTCTGGAGCATCTCTATCGTGATCTGTCTCTTCCAAGTGATTTATTTGCTAACATTTTTCTAGGCTTGCTGTTAAGACTGTTTCTAGTTCTAGTTGGCAACATTTACCTTTGTTTTTGGTAACGTTAGCTATGTACCAATGAATTAATGTAAACTCTTTCAAGGTTCTTATACAGTAAATAGCCACAAAAAGAGTCAACGAGAACAAAATCCAGCATGTTCAAATCAAGTAGCTATTCAATTGAAAATTATGAACAGTAGCAATGGAATTTAGGCAGAAAGGAAAAATTTTGGTGGTGTTAAAAATGGTTTGCAACTTAACTGTGTGTTCCAAAACTTAGTCTAACATTTTGTACTACTTCTTTTATATAAAGTGTCTCAATCCCTAGGCTGCTGGTGTGATCTATGAGATCCAGATTTGGTCCTTTAGCTTTGAGTTGTAGTCTTTGTGTGCTAAGTGAAGAGCCAATACTTTCAGAGGGTTAGGAAGAGTTTGGGTCTTGTTACCTTGGGGTCTGTGCAATGCTTGGTGCAGCCTTTTACGTATTTACTGGCAGATTAACTTAAAATCAGAACAAACCTAAAGAGGTTACTCAGTGGCTGCTGGAGTGAATTTCATGGTGGCCTTTCATTGCAAAGGTCATGGTTGGAATCCAGGCATGGGGAGAGATAAACAGATGCTGTGGGACATTGCTCTGATCAGTCTGGTCCACATTGTAATGGACCATTGCACAATACTGTGAACTGTAATTGGTCTTCCAAAAGGAAAACTGGAGAGGGATGAAAGTTTGTCCTGACTCGTCAGTGAGAGGAGAGAAAGACAAACAAAGAGGAGAGAAAATGAAACATTTACTTGATTACTTATTTCGACTAATTCAATATCAATTGTTAAAGAATGCTTGTAAAAATACATGTCTAAATTCCAGGAATCCCCTTCATAGAATTTCTCTTAATTTGTAACTTTTTGATTTTTTTTCTTTTTTATTCATTTTAGCTACAGTTGGAGTAAAGTGTAAGTTGTATTTGACTGAAAGCCCTTTTTTGTCATTTTGGTGTTTTCTAGGAAGGCTGTGTGCAGCTCCATTCTGGTTTTGGCAAGCATAGTGGCTGGCCACGAAGACAATGCAGAACATACTGACTGCTAACCGTGCCCGTGTTTGAGAGTGTTCCTACAGGTTTGCTCTTTCTTTCTGTGCTTTTAATCAAAATTTGCTAAGGGCTTGAAGTAGGGATGTTAAAACATAGAAACTCCAGAAGATAAGATTATGCTTTTGCTGTGGCTTGTTTTGACAATTTTTTTAATGAGGCAGCAGTGTATCCTCCTCCCGGTGATAGTCTGAGATTCCACATGTAAAGAAGCATAGTCCTGATGGAAAAAGCATTTTGGTGTTGTTTCTGTACGTTACAAACACTGGAGATTCATTTTCTGAGTTACAAAAAGAACAGAACTGTCTTTTTTACTTTGGGGTACACTTTATGTAGGTTTGGAATCTTCAGTCACCTCAGTGGGGCAATTTAACTGCTCCAATGTGTGCTGTTCACTGCAGACACTGTGAAAAACTGAAGAGCATTTCACCAAGCAAACTATCAAACTGTGCTGTGCTGAATGAACATAATGCAGTTTCGTGCTGTAGAGGAAGATAAGGCTGTTTGCTAACCAAATTATTTTTTGTCTGATTTTTTGCACGCTTTTTTTTTTCCTTTCTCCTAGATTAGCTTCATTTAAACACATAGCTGAGGTTTACTGAACATTTTATTGAGGCAACACTTGGTTGCACAGAAATCAGTCAAGCTGAAACTGCAGTGGGCTTGTCTGCTGCCAGAAGGGATTTCTCTGAAAGAACAGTTCACTTTACATCTAAGTTATGATTATCTTGCTGTCTCCCTTTCATTATGCCATTGTTCTTGGGAGCCAGAGATTTTGTAAGTTATAAGAAAAGGATGTTGCCAAGGGTGTGGGTAGAGGAAGGTGTTGACATGATTTCAATGGAGTTAGATTCCAGCTTTATAACAGAAGGGTAATGAACCACAGAGAAAATAGGCTTTTCTAGCTTGCCCCTAAAATAAGTTCAGTTATGAATTTAATGTTGTACATGGCTATTTAATGGCTTTTTTTGAAACAATTGTTTCATATAATTTTTTAAATAGGCATTTTCCTGTGTAGAGGAAAACTTTTTGCTCTTTTAGCCATTGTTTCTAATGAAACTCTTCTTAATTTAGTGGAAAATGGGGAATTCAGAAAGCCAATACAGTCTTCAGGGATCAAAAAATCATGCTGCTACTACAGCTGGTGCCAAGCAAAAGCCTTGCTCTCTGAAAATTCGCAGCATTCATGCTAAAGATGAAAAGTCTTGCTCTATGCATGGATGGGGACATACCAGCAGCGGCTCAAACTACAAATCAAGGTCCCTTGCCAGAAGCTGCCTTTCACAGTTCAAGAGTAGTCAGCCTTACTCCTCTAGACTTGGTGACACTGTGATGAAGGTCTCCAAAAGCAATGTCCATGCCAAACACAGGACAAATGCCTCAGGGGACTACTGCCAAGGGAATAACGTGATGTTTTTGCCAGAGAATGGTTTCCACTATATTGGCCTCCAAGCTGGAAGTAATCATGCTGCCTCTCGAGAATGCAATGGACACATTTTAAATTGCTATGGAAAGAATGAGAGTCTTGCATCAGCCTCTCCATCAGAGGACAGGAGGAGTCCTAAAGTTCTCATTAAAACTCTGGGGAAGCTGGACGGTTGCTTGAGGGTCGAGTTCCACAACAGCAACAACAGCAAGGTACCAACCGAGGAGTCCGGTGGGCCAGTGCAGTTGCTGAGGTATTCCCCTGCCTTGGAATCTAAGCCAAACAACCTGCTTGATGTCAGGAGGAACTCCAGTGCAGACTGTTCTTCAAGCCATCGTCTGTCACCTACCGACTCAAGGCTTCGGTCTAGTAAAGGGAGCTCCCTGAGCTCTGAGTCTTCATGGTATGACTCTCTCTGGGGAAATGCTGGGGATATCAATGAGCTGGATGGCTCATATTTGACCAGGAGCACTCCAGATACAAGCATTCATGCCAGTTTCCCAGCAAGCGACAACAAGAAGTCCTTCAACCAAAGTTCATCTCTTTCCTCACTCCGAGATCTCTATAAGGATACAAATTTGGAAAGCACTCCTCCACCTGGGATCAGGCTGTCTGATGAGTATATTGACACTCCTGGTAGCCTAAGCAACCGTGTCTCCTTTGCCTCAGACATTGATGTTCCCTCCAGGGTAGAGCAGGGAAGTCCTGCACATTACAGCTCCTACACCCTCCCGTGCAGAAAGTCCAAGCCCCTCGGTGAGGATGCATCCAAGAAGGATACATTAAAGAATCGCATGCGGCGCATCAGTGACTGGACAGGAAGTCTTTCAAGGAAGAAAAGGAAGCTGCAGGTATGTACAAACCAGCCTAAGTGTGTGAAAGTTGGTTTTTATATTCCTCTTTTAAGCATAGTGATTGCATGATATTTGTCTTTTTTGCAGGTTAATTATGTGCTTATCTCATTTAGTAATTTGTGGAATTTTGAGAAGTATTGCATCCCTGGTGCTGTCTGAAATGTCAGCAGCAAAAAAAGATACACATTATTTTGTGCAAAATTTCCCTTCCTATTTTCATATTTTGTCACCTCCTAAGTTAGCTCCAGTTTTTGGAGCTTAATATTTCTGTGAATTTGCTTTTGAAATTGTTGCTTTACTTAAAAGGTGACTTGGGGTTTAAACCTTCTTTTTATTTCAAGTATGGAAATACAACCTCTCTCTATATATGTGCTATGGATTAGCATACATTATCAGAAGAGTGTGGAAGGAGCAGTAGAAGGAGGACATTGTATCCATCTTTTCAGATGCTCCCTGTCTGTCTTACTGGCTTCACCACTCAGTTTTTGCTTGTTGGTCCATTTCTAGTAAGGCAAGCAGCCGTATTGACCAGAGGTGCTGGTTCTGCCTCCACATGCTCTGAAGGCATTACATGGAGCAAACTCCTCCTTCCTGTGTGTCAGCTTAGTTCACCAGATGGAAAAACTTGAGTTGCCATCTGGCTCACTGGGAGATGGTGGTGTGAAGGAGATGGGAGGGGAGAGCAAGAGGGAGGGAAAGGATGTTTCTTTAGAAGAATTCAAGACTAAATCCATTAATAGGAATTTAGGATGCCTGTGGTCAGGAATGAAATTCTCATCTCTAGCTGCAGGCCTCAGAATTGGCTCTTTAAATACCAGACTGTGCCTGGTCTCTGTGTGTGAGTTTGCAAGCTGAGATGAGACCGTTTTTGGATTTGGTCTGGATTTTTGGTTTTTTCCCTTCCTTTTTTCCTCTGAATCTTCCCTGGTGTTTTTCTTAGAGGAACAGTCACTGTGCTTCCCTAAATGAAGGATGCTCTCTTTCAGCAACATTGATGTGCTGGCCACTTCAGAAGTTTCTTGTCTCCTGTGCTGGAAATTCAGACAGGTCTTGTGCTTAACCATGTACATCTGTCAATGCAATGTAAAACTCTGACAGACCCTTAGGCTCAGAAATGAGCTCAGCGTAAGGTTTGCTGGTGTGCGTCCTGGCTGGGGCTACAGAACTGGGAAATGAAAATGAAAGCTGTTTATTTGCATCACTTCTTTTGTGAGTTGGTGCTCATGTACTTTATCAGATACTGTCTTTTCACCTTCTTACTCAGCTGTGAAAGAGAGGGCAAAAAACCTGGAATCCCTGAGGAGCCTCACTGCTGTGTTCCGGGATTCTTCACTGATTTCAACATCTGTAGCTGCTCTGGATTTTACTGCCAGGCTTTACATATGATTTCTGCATCCCAGACCTTTAGTATGTATTACTTAGTTATGACATTTTCAGAATGGCATTTGTGGTGTGCAGTTCATAGCTATTTTGAATTCACTGTGCAGTGCACTGACTTCAGACGCAGCAAGGAAATTTGGCTGGTGAGATTGCATCAAGCTTGAATCAGATTGTGGTAGAAGGAAAACAGCCCTAACTCCAAAAACGGTGGTTTCTTAGAAAAAGGCATAGGAAATGGTTAGTCACTGATTTTAATCAGACAAATATCCAGCAACAGGAAGGGTTAGAGGGAGGTAGTGAATGCTTTTTAGTTTTGCAGTTCCTTGTGTAGCTTTATTGGTTCATTTCCATCTTTCACACTTTGAGTAACCTGCCATCTCTTCTGGGGGTTGCTGGGTTGTAGTTTGGTAGTGCTTATACTCTTAACAGGTCCTTTAGCTTAAAAAGACAGAAGTGTTGTGCATGGTTCTGAACTGTCACGTGGTTGGTCCCTGTTTGTGCGACTTCATCTCGTCATGGCAGCATCTGTGCTCTGCTCTGAACAACGCGTCCCTTCCTCCGTACATTAGTAATGACTGGCTGTGAGTCACTGGGGCTGAACGTAGGTGAAAGCTGGAATATTTCCCTGTAAGTGGGCCTAAATGCCAGTGGTGGCTGGGTAGTCCCTCCAGCTCCCCAGTGGAAGCAAACCAGCCAAGCCCCCTGCTTCATGGGAGCACAGGCCTAGGAGACACAGGCTTGGGACATTGAGGCCAGACCCCTGACACTAGAGAGGCAGTGGAGTTTAATCCCCTTTGTGAACAAATTGCAGCTTAAACACAGGTAGGATTTTCTCCATCTTAAAGGCTCCTTCCAGACCGTCTTATTCATGCTTGCTAATAGGCAGAGTAAATGTAGTTCCAGACAGTTTGTTCTGATGTCAGTACTGCCTTCTACATTAGTTATTCTTTCCTATTTTTTAATCTGTTATGATTTATTTAAAGGGAGAAGTGGTGTCTTTTCTTGGCCTGCATTTGTGGGGCTATACAGACTTTCCTTGGTCTCCTGTGTTAAGATTGGAAATCTATTTCCTTTTCATTCTGGCACCCCTCCTCCTCATCTGTTTTAAATCATCCACAAACACATTTGCATATGGGATATTCCAGAGGATTTGTTGGTTATGCCCTGTCCAGTTACTTGGATGTTTCCTTATGTCTGCTTGATCTGATGTATCCTGGAATTGAATTTACGTTTCTAATTAAGATCTTGCATCAAGACTTGCAATAATCTTTTCCAAGACCTAGTTTTCCTTGCATGAGGGTGTGCTGAAGTGTTCCCTCAATGCATCACTGGTACTGTACTGCAGCACACATCTTCATTTAGTTTAATCTGTGCTGAAATGGCATTGGGGTGATGCTGAGTTGCAATTCAATGTGTGTGAGCTGAAAGGTGTGTGTGATGTAGGTGAGACCTGTGGACAGAATTTAGGCAGACTTGCTGCACAGCCAGATATGGCTAAAGATGGTGGTGTAAACTCTGTGCAACTCTTTAACATGGAGAACATTGGCAATTTCTGTGTAAAATGAAAATCCATCCACCAGAAACAGCTCCTGAAGAAAGGTTCTTGAATTAAATAAAATAGCCTCACTTCAGGAATCGTATCTGAAATTTTATGACTTTATAAGCCAGAGCCCTGATGTGGGCTGTAAAGAGAATTTAAAAGAAAAGTACGTTGAATGAACCTTTTTATTTGACTTGAAGACTGGTATTAGATTCTTCTTTTAGCATGGCTCCTAATGAATGCAGCAGGCTGCATTTTTCCTGTGCTGTTCTTTGGACCTAATTATTACGTGTGTCACTTTGTCTAATTGGTATCTTAGCCACTTTATCTTTTGCCTTGTTTTTAGCTATTCCAGAGTATATCTCAAACATTGAGAGATCTCCTTGAAGGCAGCTGAGCAGAAACAGAGATCTATCATCACTAGAGTCAACAGAGCAAAAACCAGCAAAAGCCAGCCTGGCAGGGAAGCCACCTGGCCAACTTAGGTCAAACCTTTTCAGTAGTGGCAGATATTGCTACAATGACAGCCTTCTCAAGGACCAACAGACACTGGCAGACTCTGACAATTCAAATCTTTAGGAAAAGAAAAATACAATTGATGGTGTCCTGGTGAAGTGTATATATTCATTTTGGATTCATTATCCATTTTCTCTATTCTGGTACTTCCTCATTCCTACCCTTTCTATGTGTGAGGAGAAAACATAGGATTTGGTTGGTGGCTGATCATTGACAAGTTGCATCCCACACTTTTCCTTAATGTTTGCTGTTCCAGTGGTGGGTTTTCACAACAGACCCCTTCTATGTTTTTGCCTTGTGTTGTGTCTCTTACTAGCGCTTTGGGACTAAAAGAAATACATATTATTAATAAGCTGTACACTAATGTTTTCCAGTGGACACTAGCAATTCCTGGAGAATAGTCAAACAATTAAAATGCTGGATTTTGGCACACAAGTACAGTGGCAGTAATTAAAACAAGGGTGCAGAAAGCTTTCAGTTTCCCCCTGAAATACAGATCACCAGCACAGTTGTACGATCCATGTTCTGCAGTTGCTTTGTGGCATAACTGCATTACATGTGGGATTTTATCCTGGCTTGCCACCCCATATGCCTTTTACCATATAAAAACCAGTTAACCTGTTGATGTTTAGGGAGTTACTCTTGGGCAACACTGATTACCACTTTGCAACAAGATTTGAGGAAGGTGCTCCTTTACCATGAGAATTGGATCACCAGACAGTGATCTGAAAAGCCAGACTTGAAGTTCAATGTACTATAGGAGAGTGTGGGTCTCAGGTCAAACTGGCTTTTGTGAGGCCACAAGCAGCAGTGTCCTGCTGCTAGAAAAGTGGTTTGTCTGGCATTGCCTGGGAGGGTGTACAATCCCAGTCTTGGTTGCACACCGGAGGTCCTGATGCTACCAAAACATAGCACAGCTTTTCTACTGCAGTTTTGAAGAGCATCAAGTAAGAAGCAAAGAAAAAGTAGCTGTTTTCAAAGCTGCTGGGGAGAACAGCTCCCAGGAGACCAATGTTTATTTACTTTGTTCTTAGTACAGTAGTCTGTGAGAAAATAAATGCTTTTAGAGAGGCAGTCTAAACCTGAAAGTATAATGGCTTTATTATTACCGAGGGTAATAGCTTCACTTCTCAAATAGTTTATTGCAATATCTTTTTTTTCTTCCCTTCCACTTTTACTGCAAAAGGCAACATGTCTTTTGTGTTTTAGGTTCTTAAACCTTGGTTGCTTTTAAATAGCACTGACAATGCTTGAGTTCGGAAGACAATAAATGTCTTCTTAGGATGGATGGTGTGGTTCTCAGCAGTGAAGTTAGTCCAAGGAGCTCTCTTTTGGGTAGTAGGAAAATCCCTGTCCATCCCTGGAGCTTGGGAGAGTTGGGATCAGAGAGCATATTACTTGGAAAGGCTTAAAAGAGAAAAGGTCCAAACTGCCAACAAAGTCCCACGTTGACAAGCAGTGGCAAGAAATAGGCCTACTCTAGCATCCATATCAAAGGCAAAGTTGAAGTCATACCATCAGGCCTGATTATTTCAAATAAAATTAGCCAGCCCTCTCAATCCAAGGGATGAAGTTGCACAGTGCAATTAGGAGAAAGGCCTGCCAGTGCTTGATGGGATGATCAAACTCTCAGGGTGTTCCCAGCAGCTCAGAAAATACACAGCTCTGCAGTCTGGAGACTGGATTTAAGCCAGTCAGCAAGCATGTCTTTCTTTTTTTTAAATCCCATATTGTTTTAGATTAGATTTTAGTCAACTGATCAGTTCTAACAAGCTTAAAATATTCTTTACTTTTGACCTTTTTTTTGTTGGTTAAGCACCATTTGTACGACAAATAGAAACTGGAGGTTAAAATCAGCCTTGTTGTGTTGAAGCTAAACCTGGCCACCTTGCACCAATGTGATAGCACCAAAGTATCGAAAACCCTGTAATAATAAAAAAACCTGTTGTGACACTATTCCTGCTTGCACTCAGACAGATGCCAAACATGGTGCCTGCATTTCAGATGGAGGATGTAGTTGTCTCTTGGAGTACTTCAGGTTTCAGACAGTAGTTTCTAGTGAAATTTGAGATTGCTCAAAGCATGATGGAATTACCAAAGTGCTCACATTAGTAGATGGGGTTTAATGGGGTTCTGCTGAAAAAACTGAATGATAACAGTGGTGGTGTGAGTGGCTGAGGCAAAGGCTGTGATATAAGGGTGAAAAGATGAAGGAACTGGAAGTGGCTAAACATGAAACAAATTTCATTGACAAATGAGGTGTGTCTTTTGATCATAGCTCTGGTGACTGATGGCAGATAAATTCCTTTTATGCGCAGGAGCCAAAGTGTAAAGATGGGAGTGACTACTTTGACAGCAGAATGGACAACTTCACTACAGACACACTGGCACCATCACAGCTCTCCACTTTACTGTGGTCTCCTGGCTCCAGCCATGCCCTGTCCCAGAGAAGCGAGTCCACCAATGCTGTCAGCAGTGATGCCTTGAGGCAGAACATTTATGAGAACTTCATGCGGGAGCTGGAGATGAGCAGGATGAACTTGGAGAACACGGAGACCTCGTCGGAAACAGAAGACTCCAGTGGCGAGTCCCTTAGCTCCCTGGAGCAGCTGGATTTGTTGTATGAGAAAGAGCAAGGAGTGGTGCGCAAGGCAGGGTGGCTGTTCTTCAAACCCTTGGTGACCCTGCAGAAGGAGAAGAAGCTGGAGCTGGTCACACGACGGAAGTGGAAGCAGTACTGGGTTACACTCAAAGGTAAAACCACCACGCTGATCCTTCATCTTGGCAGCAGCAGTTCTTTCTGTTGTGTCTCAGCAGCATTTCATGCATGCTGGCTTCTGTTAGCAGATTTAGGGGGATCACAAAATCACACCTAACTTTGCAAGGCCTACCCACCAGCTAAAGTGGAGCTTGTGCCTAGGCAGCCCACTGAACTGAGGTGCTGCTCAATGTCTTTGGGATTGTGTGCAGCCTTGTGTGTCATATCATAGTGGGAATTGTTTTGTCTGACTTCCTAATTTGTGTGTTCTCATCAGACTGGGGAGTTAGAAGATGCTTTTGGATGTTTGGAGATCAAAGACCAAACTGAACCAAAATTTAAGGGTCAGGAGAAGTTGCTGGTGCCCCATTCCTTGTTAGAGACACACAGTTCCTTAGGCTCTGCTATGAAATTTACTGAAGGATGGGGTAGTTTATTGTAAAAATGTTTTGTTCATTTCTAGCACATTAGGTGGCAGTATAATGGGAGAGGTGAACTCCCAGTGCCAGAGCCTTTACACAGAGAAGTGTGTGTGGTTCAGAGCAGGGGAAGTTGAAGTGGTGCCCAAGGCAACTATTCCCAGGAGTTGAAGGTCTCCCTCCTTTTCCCTGCGAAAGCAGGTCTTTCACATTCTCCACTCCCAGCAATACCAACCCTTTCTGGCTTTTGGCATGCCCAGCTTCCCATTTCCTGCAGCTGCTCCTGTTGTGAAAACAGCCCCATGGGAGGGGAATCCACTCAAGGGGGCTGCTGCAGGTGTGATTGTTGTGCTCCATTTGTGCTCAGAGGGTGCTGTGAGAAGTGTACAGGTGTCAGGAAGTGTGAGAAGGAAAATAATATCTATTGTGGGGAGGAAGGGAAATTTAATGGGTAAGTTAATATGCCTTTTTTAAATTTTGAATTGCACCCAAAGGATTTGTCTTTCAGTAAATATGATACTAAGTTAATGAGCAAGGAAATGATCAAGCTTGATCATTTCCTATCATATCTGGGACTAGAGAAGAGAAAATGGCAACTTTCCCACAGGTTGCCCTTTTAAAAATTGTGCATGGGTGTAGACCTGAAGAAAAATGAACAGCAAGTCCTGGTAATGTTCTGCTTGATAGTGCTGATTGAAAAGAAGCAAACCTACTAGAATGAGGCAATTCTGCCTAAAAATTCAGAGACTTGTTATCAAGTGATCAAAATGTAGGCAGGCTTAGCAGTTGAAATCACTTGTCCTGATAGCATCATCAGATAGCATGATTCATGCTTACAAGCAGTGTATACAAAGGGAAAAACAGTCCCTGAATTCCACCCTCTTATTGTGTGTGTTTGTGCTATGGAGTGTGAATATAGTTTAATCTGCCTCTTCTAAAATACACTTTCTAAACAATTCTATCAAAACTCTAAACTGAAATATGTTATATACTAGTAGTTTGTGCATTTCTGGGATAATGAAGCTCTGGCAAGCAATTTAGGTGCTTCATGTTCACTTTCTTGGCTATAAAATTGGCTTATTGGTGACCTTGAAAAAATTGTGTCTCTTCTTACTACTTAAATTTCTACAGCTACAAAAAAAGGAACAATAAAGTTCTTTGTAAAAAGCTTTAACTTCTAACATTATTACTGTTAGATACAATGCTTTTTACTTCAGTGGTTGATCTGGCTGCATTCATGGTACAGAGTCTTTTGCACTTTGCTAGCTGTTTTAAATATACATTCCTAATTTCCTTGATCTCTTACCTTTATTGTCCTGTGGAGACTTCTGATTCCAAAATAAACTTGCCTGTCTGGATATCAAGGCATAACTCTGTTTTCATAATCGCTATATCAAGATCAAGGCACTTGCTTTAGTTCTCTTTATACAGGTTTTTGAATGAATCAGTGTTTAATTTGTTCTTGAAGTTTAAATATCCAAGATATTTTAAAGCATTGATCTAAACATGTAAGTGGAGAACAGCATGTTTATTTGCACTCTGTTGAGATGTGTTTAATTATAAGTATGCAGAAGGCTTATAACCATCTAGTTACCTGCGAGACTTAAAAGTGTACATGTCCTGAGGCCTCTGCTCCACTTTCAGGGCCACCAAGACCTGAGCCTGAATAGTAACTGCGTACCAAGAGAAACTCTCTTTTCCATCTGTCTTGTCCAATTAGTTTCCTTTAACGAGGGAAATTGCTTTCCCTTTGCTCTCTCTCTTCAACTCAAGTTTTAATTAAAGTATTTGGACAATAATCAGTCCCTGTGGGTCTGACTGAGCTTATGAAACTAGCTGCTTCCAGGGATCACTGGACTTGACCTAAAGATATACCTGGGGTTCCATACACCCAAGCATACACACATGCCCTTCAAAATTTTTAATTTGTGTACATATAAACTCTCAGGATAAAATATGACTTATCTTGAGTTAAAGCAAATAGGGGAAATACGGGAATATGGAAATATTTTAAAATAAATCTTAAAAACTTTAAACTTCTGCACTTTCCTAAAATGCAGAATATAAGAGAAGACTTGGTTTTGTTTGTTTAGTTTGCCCTGTTATGTTCAAATGACATTTCTGATATGCAGAGTGTTATAAACCATGTCCTTTTCTCCAACTGCAGAGATCTCCCAAGTGTTTCAGTGGCATAAAGAAGATAAAGTGAGGGCTGCCCAATGGAATAGATAGGACCAAGTCTATAGGATTTGTTCTTACCCCAAATATTCTGCCAGTCACTTTTGACATTAACAGGAAAGGGTGCAGTTATGTAGTATAGAGGTATTTCTATGTATTAGATTCCTTACTCTAGAAACTTTTCAGTTAACAGATGATTTGATCAGAAATCTCTGATATGGGTTTCCCTTTGTAATGGTATTTTAGAAGTGCACTTCAGTCCATGACCCCTTGAACAGGCAGATTGGTGTGTCTCAGAGGACAGTGGGTTATACTGAGGCAGGAAGGAAAGGCTGTCAGGGATGGAGGGCACAGGCCCTTCTTGAGCCAGCATCGCTGCCAAAGGAAACATGGCACTGTAGTCATACTGCTGTGGGCTAGGATCAAGTGTCCTCTGCTGGGATCAAGTCTCCTCCACTCTCCTCCAGAAGTAATTCCACTTGTTATACTCGGGATTGCCGTCATCAAGGATGAAGTTTGTTTTCTGGATGCAAGCTTCATACCTTAGATATTACGCTATTTACAAGACTGAACATGCTCAAACTCAGCCCTTTTAAACTGTTTTAAATTACTCAGAATTGTCTGAGTCTCAAATTTTCAGTTAGATTCAAGGAAATCTGGTTTAAATTTGAGAAGTTTATTCACTAAGCATGTTGTATGAAGACAAAGGGTTCTGCAAATCTTTTCAACAAATATGAAGATTTCTTAAGTGGCTGTTATGGGAGAGTTGGTTCAATTTAATAAAGAAACACAAAAGCTGATTTAACTAAGCAGGAGTTAATCTCTTCTACATGCCTTAACATTTTAATAGACTGAGTTTATTGATAGAATATTGTGGGTTAGAAGGGACCTTTAGTCCCGCTCCCCTGCCATTGGCATGAACATCTTTCACTGCAGCAGATTGCTCAAACCCCATCCGACCCTAACCCTTGGATGCTTCCATATTGAGGTGTCCTGATTTATTTATTAAGTCCATAAATATTTGTTGTGGCCCTATTAGATGTCTATTTCAACTTTTCATTGGCAAATGGATCATTAACTGTTTTTCTGTGTAGAAGCTCTTCCTTTTTTATCTGTTTCGAAAGAGGAGTGGAACTGATGTTCTCTGTCTCTGAAGGATGTCTTAATTCACAAAAACATCATATAATGTTGGGAGATCCATGACTTACTTTCTCCTCATGTCTCATGTTTTTTTGTCCCTCTGAACTGCAAAAGGTTGTACTCTACTGTTTTATGAGACCTATGGGAGGAACTCAATGGAGCAGAGCAGTTTGCCTCGATATGCGCTGTTTGCAGAAGACAGTATAGTTCAGTCTGTTCCAGAACATCCCAAGAAAGAAAATGTATTCTGTCTCAGCAATTCTTTTGGAGATGTCTACCTATTTCAGGTAACAGGATGCATGCATAACTTGGTGGTTGTTTCCATTTTAGGATGTGTTTGTGAGTCTACACATGTATCTATAGGATGGTATGTACACGTGCACACACACATCATGTTTCTGCCTTTATTTTTATTATAAAAATAAAAGCACGACTACACTGTTGCATTACACTATTATAATATTAAATATATGATATGACTGCAGGTATTACACCAGTTGGCTCAGTCAAATATGGTTCAGAAACAAAAAGAACAAGGACCACAAATCTGCAAGAAGCTCTGGGTACCTGGTTGATCACAAGCTTCTAAAAAATCAACTTTTTATCAATTTTTTTCACATCTATTAGCATTCCGCCCTTACAGAATGGTGTGCTCAACCCTGAATCTGCTGGCCACAGAGAGTTTGCTTGAGCAAGATACTCAAGAAAGAGAGCTAAAAAAATCAAAATACCTGGGTTGCTCAAGGGCACCACTGGAAATGTCAATAAAGAACAGGGTTATGTGGAACTGCCTGCATAGAAACATGTTGATTCATAGGCACACTTGTACATATCTCCAGAGATACTTCATGCAGATTGCATTCTTTTTACCTTGATGTTGCATCTCCACTAACTTGGCACTTTTTAAGTAAGCAAATACCTCACATATAAAATCTTCTCTGCTATCACAGCAGTGAAGAAGGTTTGTCTTTGATATCTGGTAGGGTTTACTTTAGTTATCTGGAGGGATGAAAGATGCCAGTCACATCTTTCCCACAGCTTATGTGGCTCTTGTCCTTCTGGGGCTTTTAGACTTTGCAGGTCTAAGAAGCAGAAGCTGGAGTTTGGAGACAAGTCATGATAGTGTAGGAAAAAGTCAGACTACCATTATTTCCTCAGTTCTAAAGAAAACTTTATTTCACTTGATTAAGATAAAGTGCCTAAGGCAACAGTGAGCCCATGAAGCACTTCATGCCCTAGAGCTGTTGATTTTATTTAATTTTTCTCTTTTCTGCTCATAACATTGCATCATTGATTGGTTTCACAGGCAACAAGTCAGACGGATCTGGAAAACTGGGTTACTGCCATACATTCAGCCTGTGCTTCCCTCTTTGCAAAGAAGCTTGGTAAAGAGGACACTGTCAGGCTGCTGAAAAATCAGATCAAGAGTCTCTTCCAGAAGATTGACATGGATGGCAAAATGAAAAAGATGGCAGAGTTGCAGCTCTCAATTGTTAACGATCCAAAAAACAGAAAGGCCATAGAAAATCAGGTACTGGAAATAATTTTTTTATGAGAGCATATTTATCATAATTATTGCTTTGGTCTCTATTTGTGATTTCTAGGCCTGAGAGTAATTGTCTTAGCATAGCTGGCACAGTGGCTGTAATTATTGCCAGGTTTCTACAGCAATCCAGAGCAGTGCAGGAGGCAGGTTCCTGAAGCTGCACATCAGACTGTTCTGTTTCAAGAGCACAAAGCTTTTTCTTGTCTCTTCTGTGAAAATGTAATTAATTTTTACTGTTTTATGTTAATAAGATCTAGCTGTTACATCACATACCACAGAATATACAGTATGTTCTGTGAATAATTTATTATTATATTGCAGAAGAGATTGAAGAGTAGGTGCTTGGCAGTATTGTTCTGCACCTTAAGGCAGCACATGAGGAATACTTAGTCCTTCCTCCGACTTTATTTGTGTAGTGGCAGACAGAACCATGTGCTTCCGGTTGAAATTTAGCCATGACTAATGATCACCTGATTGTCTGTGTGGTGGTGAACAAACATGAAGCCT
This sequence comes from Agelaius phoeniceus, assembly GCF_051311805.1. Lineage (NCBI taxonomy): Eukaryota > Metazoa > Chordata > Aves > Passeriformes > Icteridae > Agelaius > Agelaius phoeniceus. The sequence goes on from NC_135267.1 coordinate 61,237,519, forward strand.
TACTCTGCTCTCAGTTCTAGCATGCAAACCAGGAATGACTCCAGGGATACCTTATGGAAGTACATCGTGCAGTGTTGATGGCTTGCCCATGCCCTCAGTTTTGCAGATAGTAACAGGCAAAAAGATGCTTTAATTATTTAGACAGATTAATGTTCAGTCAATGACCTTGCTACGCACGGCTTCTTCTGCACTAACCTTGTCTAGTAGTTTAGCCTACATAAGTCTGTGGACTGAGGCTGCTGTATCTTTGGTTTTATTAGGCCATTTACAGAAGACTTCTAATAATTTGAACTGATTGACTGGTCTTTGAGAGCCTTTCCAGTCAAAAAAACTATTCCTCTGTCAATACATGCTGCATATTATGGCCCCTTGAGTAGCGAATGAGGTTTACTTCCTTCAAACCAATACAGCATAATTATTTTTCTTTTGTTAACGAAACAGTTGTAGTTTCAGCGATTTGATGCTTATAATATTTAAAATTCTTACTTTACTGGCTTGGACTTGATGAAGAGCAGGCTGAGTAGTACTGACGTCACTGCCAAGCTCTTGTGGCACACTTGAGTCTGAAGCTCTATGAGCAGAGTTCAAATAACATGCAGGTTTGTGTAGGGATTTGCAGTGCAGATGTTCATAAGCCCTTTGAGTGCTCAGATGTTTTATAATTTATTTCCAGGTCACTTTATTTCATGGTCCAGAGCTGAGTGAGGTGAATGGAGGAGGAAAAATGTTAAGCATCCTTTTATTGCAGTAGGCTTTGAGACCTAGGAGGATATACAGACCTCTGTAGATGTCTAGTGCTTGTAACGTGTGATGCACTGAGGAAAAATCCTGATGTATATTAAGTTAATTTATCCCTCCCTCATCAGATAGTCCTGTTAGTAGTTAATTTAGAGTCAGCTGAAGAGTATTAATGATCTATATTAATATCTGCTAATTAAGTGTTCTATCCTTGAAGAATTGTCATTGTTTTCCAGCTCTGTTAGAAGTTGGCTTCATTCTGTAGAACTGAAATCCATCTTCTGGGCTGCAGAAGATTTATTCCTGTTAATTTTCTGTCTATGTGTGTCTCAGAACATTGAATGGGGGCAGACCATTGGCACAAAGAATGAAATGGATCACTGCAAGCATCCAGTAGTTGGCAAAGAATAAATTTATAGCAAGAATTTTCTCCATTCTTGATACCTTTGATCTCTTTAAAATCTCTCCTTACAATTGCCTAAGGTTTGCTGGCGAAGTCACTTCAGAGAAAAATCGATAGATAACTCAGTTGCCTAATCTTCTAATTTGTTGCCTCAGATTGGCTTTTGCAAAGAAAAAAGAAAATCTTGATGCAATTAGTTACTGAGAATTCTTAATATACTTAGTAAGGTAATGATTTTGAGAAAATGTTATTCCTGAGGGAATAGTTTGCATATATGTAGCTATAGTTGTTTAGTAACTGTGGGTGTTTTGTTGTCTTTTGCCTATTTTGAGAAACAAGAAAATATAAATTCTGGTTTTGGTTTTGTGTAAATTTGATGATGTGTCAATCATGGGGCAGATATTATTCTTCCATGCTGAACTACATAGTGTTGCCAATACTGTATTTCTTAAGAATGCATTCTGTGCTGGAAATCGTCACTGGTGATTTATTTTGGGAAGCCAGCGGAAACAGTGTGATTGACTTCAGAAGGACTGTGGTGGTTTTTTTACATAAAAAGAATTTATTTTCACTGGGGAATTATCTTGGAAACTCTGATTTCTATAGCCTTTCTCCTTTTCCTTCCTCAGAAAACTAACCACCAAATGTCAACTTACTCTTTCGCTTCTTATTGACTTAACATCCATACTTCTATGCTGAAGACTTAATAATTCTCAGGGGTTTAAAAGCAAGCAAAACCTTTTTTTATTTCACAATTTCTACCACCTGAAAGACAGTTGTACTAACGAAACTTGCACTTCTAAAGTTGCTATGGGTATTTTGATTTACTTTGACATGCTTTTTTTTGGTATCCAGCAATTAGACTAGAGAAGCTCACCCAGTACTCTCTGGTAACTTTTGTGAATTTGAAGGCAATCAATTGATAAAACCAGTGCTAAACAGAAGTGCAAACAAACAAACAACAACAAAGACAAAGAAAACATTGTTTTTCTAGAGAAATTGTTGTTTTACATGCTATCAAATCTGTTTTATATGGTATCAAATGTTGTTTATATGCTATCAAACTGGTTGGGAAATGTTTTCAGTCTTGTGGCTTACATGAGGGATTCTCTCTAGCTGGGTTTAGTGGCATAATAATAATAATATTAATAATAGACTTTTTAACTGTTTAAGAGAAAATTGTAGCCCTTCACAAAGCTATTGGTAATGCTGGTCAGTTTAGAAGAGATCAGTGAAGCATCTACAAGATGGTAATGTGGCTGGAAATCTGGAGTCTGTACATGCTACTTACAGCCACGTATGTTTATTATTACTATGTGAAATAAATAGGTTGTGTGTGATAGTCTTCTCCCAACATGTAACTTCTCCCCTCAAGTGAAGGCCATTAGGACAAAAGGTAGCAAGTTTGAAAATCTTCTGGTGCCGAGATGAATTTCAAAGCCTTTCTTTAAAAATTTTTTAGTTTTCCTAGATGTTTAACCTGCTAGAGAAACCACAGTGTTTGCTGTGAATATGGAGCCCTGTTACTGAAAGGGATTATTAGCATTTATTTAGATAATAATCTCTCTCTTAGCAAAGAGAGCTCTTTTAACAAAATATTGCACATTAAAGTCAGAAGTGAAGCTGCCTCTGCCTGCAGAACTGGTTTTAATGGGGTGGAAAATCTGTCTCGCAAGAGAGACCACTGCAGCCCTTGTGTAATTGTTTATGTACTTGGTACATAAGTCTATCCTGATGTCTCATTTTAGAACAATAGCATGATTAATAGTTGCTTGAAAGCATTACGGAGTTTTGTCTTCAAATTTTAATATGTTGGCATAATCATGTTTTCCAAGCTATTCAGAGGTTTCTGATGTAATTCATATTTTCTCTGCATATACTTCTTAACTTTTCAGAGGGTTAGGAACATGTGTATTTACTTGCAGGCACTGAAATGGTGAAGCATTATTGTGAAGAACAGGAACATGCTTTTTTTGGAGATAGTTTTTTTGTAAGTTTTCATACGTGTCCTCCACCTAAAAGTAGTTTGTCTGTTGCCATAAAAAAAAAAAAAAGATCAGTAAGATGATGGTCTGCTTATTCTGGGTAGTCATTTAATCCATTAGTACCTTTCTTTCTTTCTTCCTTTCCCTGTAGTGGTCTCCAGCTTTTTACAAAGAGCATAACTTCACTGCTTTGTTTTTAAAATTTACTTGACTCTTTCTCTTTTCTCTCACATTTGAAGAAGGATGATTGGAATAGATCTGAAAATTTATTCTTCAGCCTCCCCAAAGCTCAAATTTCATATCTTAACTTTCTATAAAACATCTGATGGAATATTTTCTGACATTGAGGTCCAAATTCTCAACAACACTCAAAGACAGTCTTTTCAGGGAACTTCGCTAACACATGCCATCATTGCTGCAGACAAATTCAGCTGGAATCTCAATACATAGTAACTTTTCATTCTTCCATATCCTCTTAAACTAAAAAAAAAAAAAAAAATTAAATGTCCAAGCTTGTTAGAACAGACCTTCAGTTTGTGTGGTCTTTGAACTGACTAAAGCAGATCTCTGCTTCCTGAGAGGTTGGTTCAATATCTTTCCAGATGTTACTCTTCAGTAACATTTTACTTCATCATACCTTCCCTGCATTATTAGCAAAGTACTTCTCTTTAGCAGTAGTAGACTGGAAGTGAAGTGAGTAGGCAGACAGAAGGTTAGGGAAGTTCATCTCCATTCTCTCTGCACTGTTGTTGCTGTTTTACAGATTAATGATCTTCCCTCTTTTCCAAAGATTTAGCAAGAAGTAATGAAAAATGAGTGTGGAGTTGCATAGAACTATCTCATACAATGGAGCTGGTGGGGCAGCCTGTTCAGAAAGGGATGGTGATCTGGATTTTGGAGAGGGCAGCTGGATAATAAAATTCAGTGGCTTCATTACTTACATCTCTAGCTGTAGACCTATATATGGTACCACCAATTTCCATTGGATTTTCAACAAGATGTAACACACGTGTCCACTTTCGTACTGTCAGTGGTACTGGGAATAAGATTAGCTCTGTCTGTTTTGGTTAAAAATTATGAAAAATTCTGTTCTTCCAATGCATCCAAAAAGATGACATTTATTGAAAAAAACCCCTCCATTGTCTTGTTATTTCAGGAAGATTTCTTAACCTTTTTAAAGTCACCATGCAGATGAAGAATAAAGTGTTGCTAATTTCACGAGTGTTGTTGTACTCTGTTACAATGCCTTCTTTATTTCTTTAAACTAAAAGTTATGATAGAATCTCAGTAGTGTTTTTTAAAGTAATGGAATTTCTGGAAGAGTGATGGTTTTGCTTCTTCGAGTTCTCTTTAGGAAGTAATGACAATAAAAATCTGTTCCCTGTCCCCAGAAACCAAGTGACTCATTTTTCCAGATGGATACAATATGAATTTTGTCTGAGAACCAGGGACTGGAATGCAAAGAGTTTAGTGTTGTTTGTAATGTGGTTGAAAAGCTGTACATATAAAACAGCAGCAGAAGTTTCCTCTCAATCCACAGAGTTCCCTACATCAGCCTGCAGAGACACTTTCCATCTGGAAATAAGATATTGTGTAGGGAAGAATTGAGAATTTTTATTGCTACAGATAGTGAATTGTGTCAGCAAGGCCCTCATGCTTCTGTATGGTATAAGAACTACTACTCAGTAAAATCAATTTTGAAGGCTGAAGTACTGAGAGAAGGCCCTCCTTCCTGTGCATCTTTTCTTTCGTGCTCCTTTGAATAGGTGCCAGGTGAAAAGCTGGTGTTATCAGGTGAGCTGTCCAGGAAGTTTTTTCCATCCTCCTTCTCTGTCCTTGAGGTATTGTTACATTGAGTTGATATGGTGTAATTTCTGGCCCAGCTTTACACCATTCACAGGCTGGTTTGGGTTTTATTATACTGAATTCTTTTTACTTCGTACCAAACACATGCTTGCAAATGAGACAGTTCTTCCTCAGCCCCCCAAAAGATACTGTTTGCACTGTAGTGTATGAAGGATAAGGGGCCAAGGGCCATCCCTGAGCCACCCTGCCTTCGCTGGGACTCTTTCCCAGCCTGCAAACCTAAACCTGTTCCAGCTGAAGGTGCTGGTGCCACTGCAAATGTCACCTGCAGAGAGCTGTAGAGCATGTTGGAACTATGGATCCCCAAATCACATGCTGGAAACTATTAGCATGTATATATTTACCCCATGTTTTCCCAAGCTCCCACTTTAAAGTTTAGCTATAGAGAACTTAGCAGGTTTATTAGTCTGAGAGACCTGCTTTCAAACAACTTGCTTTAGCTCCTGTTTGTCTGACTTAAAATGTAACTAATTTGCAATTTTTTCTTAGTGTCTGAACTGATTTTTCACTAACCTGGAGGAGATTTGACTATTTATGTTCTGAAAGTGATCATTACTGCTGAAGTACTGCCAAAAGTACCATGCTGATCTTCCTTTGTGTGTTAACTCTTAATAACTCATTCCTGCTCTAAGTCTTTGATGCAAAAACTTATCCCTCACATAATTACTGTCTTGTCCTTGCACCAGGCTTCCTTGCATGAGTTCTCTTGGTGGCCCAGGCTAAATAATTCTCAAGGCTTTCCACATATTTACTCCTTTTTATCTGTCTACGTTGGAAGGAAGCTTCCTTTTCCACCCTATCTTATAGGATCCTACTAGGTTCAATACATTTATTTGAGTGGCCCTTTTTTGCCTTTCTTCCAAGCACTTTCATGCTGCCATTAAACCGAGAAATCCTTGCTTAAAATTTCCCTGGACTGACAATTACATCCTCCCTTTCTTCTGGAAAAACCCTTTAATGCTTTCATGTTTCATGTGTGCTCACTTTTCTTGGTATGCCTCATTTCTGGCTGTATCTCTTATCTCTTTTTGGACTCACTTCATACTGGTGTTAGCCTTTGTTGCCCATTCCTGCTTTCACAGCTGTCTGCTGCATCCATGTTTTCCTGTTTGCTTTCGAGCAGATTTCAAAGGGCTGTCTTTTCTGTGCATGATGAAGTTAAATCCTTGAGCCTTTTTTCGGGTAGTCCTCCCACGTGGGCCAGAGATTTGCCTCACACAATAGCAGAATAGGGATTGCAGCAGCGAGTCTGCAGGCCGTAAATTAACTTCATGGACCAGGTCATACTGTGCTTTGAAGTTGTTGCTTTATTACTTGTGTGCTTCTCCCGTTTATTCTTCAAGAATATAAATCTCTAGGAAGAATTATCATAGTTTAAAAGCCCTAGACAAATAGCAGCTGGTATTGGTTCATGGTCTGCAATTGGTTCCAGACATCCCTGGTTTTGATAAGACTACAAGACAATCCCAGAAATTCCTTGCCTACAGCTTTTGCTAATGCCATTAAATGTAACATTGTGATTACCAATGCTTTTGGAGCTGATTAGCCAGTATCCTGTGTGACTGATAAACACTGTAATTTAATTATTTCTTCAGAATGCCCCCATGTCGTATCCCACTTCCCCTTCTTAGATTTTTTAATTTTAAAATACAACTTCATACAAATGTTTAATGGGGATTTTGAAGAAGGCCTAACACACACAAGGGTGCTTGTTCTCAGCCTGTGTTCAGTGAGGACAGGATGCTTCACTCCAGCAGTGCCCAGAACAAAGCTTGCTCTGTTCTTGAGCTATTAAAAGTTGACTTGGCTCTGTACCCACAGAGGTGTCATCTCGAAGGGAAAGACATTACCTGAGCTTGTAGCTTTTGGCTTTGTGAAGAGCTGACAACCATGTTTTCATTCTAGTTGGATGTTGACACAGAGAAAGAGCCCATCTCGCAATCTCCTTTTGGAGTCGTCCCATGTGTAAAGTACTGGAAGCAGAAAAAGGCTCTGAGAAGCACCTGAGAGCACAAAGAAAGCAAAAGAAAAATAAAAGGGAAATTATCAAATAAACCCAGGGAAAAGAAAGATTATTCTTTCTGGAGTGCAGAGGATGCGTGTTTCAAATGTTTGTGATGAGAGATTAGACAAGGCATCTTTGTCATGTGTATGTCTCTGTCCATTTTCACTAGACTTCTGAGAATTGATCTCATTATAAGCTTTTGTAAATTCTCTCTTTTGCTTTTATTAGCCATTCTTTGAAAGATTTTTCAAGTGTAATATGAATTACAATTTTGCATTCATACCTGTACAAAATGGTATATTGTCTTCTATTTCTCACCCTACCCACCAAATAAGATTTACCTCTTACTTCCAAAAGTAACTGATGCAACAATTTGTGAGCACACGTGTAAGGAAGCTGGACTGAGTGGGATCTCTATCAGTTGTAGCACGAACCTTAGCACCAGGTTGTTAACAGGGCCTATTTTGCCATTTCTCTGCTTAAGTCTTAATACTTGAAAGTAAAGTGGTAAAATACTTGTTTAATTCTTGAAATATTTGGCAGCATTATAAGGAAACTGAACTGATTTTGCTTCTAAACAAGCCTAAAGGGCATAGTCCACCTGAGGTTTTTATATTTGTCAGCTTGTTTCCTGAGCCACAATGGTGCTTGTCCCAGCCTTGGCTAATCCCAGTGTGAGGTGATAATGTCCAGTGCACGTGGGGACAGGCAGGTGTGCCAGGAAAAGGTATGAAGCCAAGGCTTATTAGAGAAAACATGATGAACTTTCTCCACAGACCTAAACACCTGTTGAACAGGCAGCCTGCAGTGATTGGAGCTGACGTTGGAAGCTCAGTGTTGTCAGGGGCTCAATAGTCGTCAGTACCCAATCTCAGTGTTCCTTGCCTTTTCTACCTTCTCATTTATCAGTGTGCTTGCTGCCTTTTTTATTTGCACTATCTATAGGTATTACTGTGTGATGTACATTAGTTGTACAATCTCCAGGGGAGATTTTTTGCTGCTACTACCAGTATGTAAGTTGGGGAAATGAAGAGCAAAATTTGACTTCGGTGCAGTGCATAAGAATATGTGTTTAAATAAGTGTGTATGTTTTAAATGCATGTGAATATGTTTCAATGAGTGTGTATTAACACAAATACTTAAAGTCTGTAATCTAAACCTTGATTCAGAGCTATCAGTCTAGTAAATATTTGAGTCTTCACTTTCTAATTTTACATTGAAACTGGGTTAAATTGTTACCTCTTCATGTACCTGTGCTAGATATATTGTAAGAATTGCATATTTACATTCCTTCTTTGGGTACAGTGGTTTGTATTGGGTCTATATAGCTGATTTTTTGCAGTTTGCAGTATTGTCTCCTGTTTACTACCATAGGATGGTAGTAAAGAATGAAGAGAACCTACCACTGTAGCTACTTTGCTTTTCACAGTGTGTTAGAGTATCTGTTTTCTACTTTGCTTTCAGCCAGCCAGCTACACAATCTAAGCTAAAAAAACCCCAAAACTAATTTCCAAAAAGAAGGGGGTGGTGGGAGGGAAGGGAAAAAAAAAAAAAAGCAAGCTTTTGTGAACCACAGGGTTGTGTTTTTATGTAACTGTTTTTGTGGCTATCAAACTACCCAAAGTTCATGTTATGTTCATCTTGTCAGTATGTGTTTAAGACCACCAGCTTTGTTTTATTTCAAGTCATCTTTTGGGTTGATGTAACACAATATGACTGAATGTGTTTTGGCAGGGAATAACTAATCTAATCCATATACTACCAGATGAAAGCAATTTACTCAGGGTTTGGGGAAGCGCTCGAATTTTCAGTGCAGCCCACAAAGGCATTTTCCCCCCATTTAATTGTCCCTTTTTATATCCAAACAGATCCAGCAATGGGAACAAAACCTGGAAAAATTTAACATGGACCTTTTCCGAATGCGATGTTACCTATCCAGTTTGCAGGGTGGGGAGCTCCCAAACCCCAAGAGCCTTTTGGCTGCCGCCAGTCGTCCTTCAAAATTGGCACTGGGGAGGCTCGGCATTTTCTCTGTCTCATCCTTCCATGCACTGGTAAGTCCAAATGCACTTCCATGGGTGTGTTACACAAAAAAAAAAATGTGCTTAGACGTGGAATTGTGCTGGGATAATGCATGGCTGCACCCACATGCATTGCTCAGGCAGCCCTGTACACTTCTCACCCTCTCTGCCTGCTCCTTGACTGTAAATACATTTTCTTCTACAGGATATGGCCATGGCTTTTTTTTTTTTTGCCCCAGAGTACTCCAGACTTGGAGTCCCTCCTAAAAAGGAAGTATTCTTAGAACAGGCTAAAGCTAGAAACAATTCAAAATTAAATGTCACTTTTTTTGAAAACTGTGGGGTGTGTTTCTAAAGAAGAATGAGTGAGATCCTCAGCTGTAACCTGTTGCCACCCTGTCAGCTTCAAGGGAAGTACAACAGTAGCAGGTTTGCCTCTGCTCTTCAACCTTGGCAGGGCTGAAAGGCTGATCTTGGCAGAGAGGGCTGGACCACATTTGCTGCATGAAAAGTCTGAAGAGTAGTACCAAAAGAAAGACCTATCAGGGAATGTGTTCCTCTCCACCACTGTTTTTATCTGTGTGCTTTGTGCCATTCTTTGTTAATAACTCAAAGCCATAGCATTTATCTCCTATGTTTGGCAATTTGGAGAGTCTGTCTTCCTCTAGAAATTTCACACCTCAATGATAGGTTATCATTCTTATTCAGAACCTTTTCATTAGCTTTTGTTTTACAGAGCAATATTTTCTCAGATTTTCCCTTCCTATGGCTTCTAATTTTGCCCCATGACAAAAAAGTTATGCTGCCATGCCACTGGAATACTGAAACAAGCATCACTGCCAAAAGCTTAAAACATCGTCCTTGCACTTTGTCATGTTACACTGAGATGAACTGAAGTAACCCCCATTTGATGCCTCAGGTTGAAATAACTGTCAATATTTTGCTGTTATGAAAGTGATACAAGAGGGTCTGTCTCTGTGTTTAAATAGATCTGCTCCAGGGATGAAGCTGCTCTCAGGAAACGTACCCTGTCTCTGTCCCAAAGGGTTCGAAATAAGAAGGGTTTATTTTCTTCTCTAAAAGGACTGGACACATTGGCAAGAAAAGGAAAAGAAAAGCGACCTTCCATAACTCAGGTAGATCTTACTTGCTGGGAATGGCATAGAATGGCTTGTTTCTCCTGGAGTTCATCCTGCAAGGTGCTGTTGGTGCACAGGGTAGAAGACATTTGTCCATCAAACCTACATCCAAGGTTTCAGTAGGTTTAACAAACTTGCAATGGGATCATCACCTGTGAAGAGTATATGTCTAATTTGGGGGGTTTTTTGTGATGAATAAGATTGGTGAATGACAGGTTTTGACCCAGTAATTTAATTATTGTCAGCATAAGAACATCAGGCTGGAATTTGTAACAAAACTTCTCCTCTGGCACATTGCAAACTGTTTGGATGTAGGGTTTCTTTCAAGATAGCCTCTCTGCACAGTCCTTAATACAGTGTGTGCTTGTTTGTGACTGGGACTCTGAAGCACTGTTGCAATTCAATATAGTGACATAGGTGAGTCTTCAAGGGAAAAAGAGACTGTGCAAAGACAGACATCTTTGGCATGGCCTGTTAAAGCAGCACACACTGCCTGGAAGTACATTTTAGCCACCAGGAGAAGACTGCTGTCATGCAGGGAGTCAGCTCTCAGTACAGACAGCTGACAAATAATGCCAAACCAGTTTACTGAAGACTTGGCACAGGTTTGGTGTGCAGGGTCAGACTGGCTCTAGGGAGAGGGACGATGCTGATGTGTGCCCCCACTGAAGGGCTGCACTGCTGGTGAAACCACAGTATCTTTTTCTCTTTCTGGAACTAATGGCCCATGCTTACATTTAGTGCAAGCTCCACACTTCAGGAGTCTGTGTTTTCTCAATAAAAGCTCAGTTATATGCAAAACAAAAGTTTGCTGCCTTTTCCCTGAAAAAAAGGTAAATAAGAGCAGAGACGCTTCTTGACAGTGAGGCTGAAGTTACAGATGTGCATTCTGACTCAGAACACTACTGTTTTCACTAGCCTCTGCCATGTCTGCTGCTGCTCCTGCAAAGCAGTATTTTGTGCATTGTTCATTAGGTAATTTTGCTCCTGGCCCTTGATTTTATTAGTCACAAAATCTCTGATCAGCACTTGAAAATTGGCTGTTCTTGCATGTGTGGTAGTGTGTTGCAGAATATTTAAACAAGCCTATCTGTACATGTCCTGCTCAAGACACAGAGCTGATTCAACAGATTTAATGTTGCAAAATAACACATCAGGATTTTCTGGTCTAGTGGTTTGTATTTTTAATAGGTAAATATCTGTGTATTACCCTGGCATTAAACTTCTGCCTGTTACACATTTTAGCATATTGATCAAGGAGTGTTAGCATGGTGAAATTGATTATTGAAACTCTGCCTTACAATAGAAGGAACCAAAGGAGAAATTTTCCCTAGGTCATCTATTTCACATAACTTCCCCTGTGTTCCCCAGCAGCAGAGTCTGGTCTGGGAGTCCTGCACCTCTATTTCTTTATTACTATGAGCACTGAGGGAAGGAATGTTATACCCTTTAGTTCTGTTCCCAGCAGAGCTGATACCTTGCCCTGTTTTTAACTGGGTAATATGTCTTCTCTTATGCTTTATAGCCCATGAAGGGGATTCTGTGGAGCTCAGGGACAGGGAATATTATAGCTCTGGCAAGGAGAGGAGGCTCCTGCTACCCTCCCAGTGCTTTTCTGAGCAAAGAGAAGGGAGGCCTGTCACAGGCAGAGGTGCCCCCGGTGGGTGTTTACCCTTCTTATTACAAACCTTGCAACCAGCTGGTCCAAAAATGTTTTCATTTTCATAGACAAGCTGGAGTTCTTGGTTTTTTTTCTTTTTGTAATTAAACATCCTGCAATATAAGTAAGGAAATTTAAATGCTGAGTGTTGCCTATAAAAGTGAGGAATTTTTATGGGCATGGCTTGAAAACTGACCCAAGAACCTAGAAGATGGCTGAATAGAGAGCCACATCCTTGCTCAGACTTGTGTATATGCACATAATTCTGTATCAAAATCAGAATAGGCCTGAGGATAACTTTCTTGTCTCTTTCAGCCAACTGGGTTAAGCAGAGAAGTCGAGGTTCCTTCTCTGCTCATTGTGTTAAGGTGTTTCTGTCAAGCAATAGATTAAAAAAAGTCTTGCTTTCTTGGATTTAAGTTCATTTGACTGTAGCTGGTATCTTTTAATCTTCAGTACCCTAGCTTCAAAATCCAATGGTATATTCTTGAAGATCACTGCGTCAAGGAAGCTTTTAATTTTATCTTGTTTATTTTTATGACATTAATAAAACTGTTCAGAATTTCTGTGCTGGGAAGCTTTCGTAAACATTAATGAAGTGGCTAAGTCTTCTACAAATCAGTTAATAAAACTGCACTGTAGCAGATGGGGGATGTCTAGGCTCACATTATCCTCAGTTTCTTAAATGCTTATCTGCTTTCTTATGTCTAAATGGTGAACTGTTTTGACAAATCATAAGCAATAAAATACTTTGATTATATCTGTGGGTGAGACAAGGAAGTTCAGAAGTGGTACCTTTTATTTGCATTGGCAGAAACAGGATTTTGTATGAAATCTAGAGAGTTTGTTGTCTTGGATTATCTGAAAGGCTTTTGCTAATACCAGAACCCCCCAAAACTTCATCTGTAAGTCTGATATTGTCCTAATTTGTTGATTGCAGAAGGAGTTGGAAAATGGTTTTTAAATTTGCAGTTTAGGAGGGCAATGTTATTGCTTGAAAATCTCAATGTCATTTATAAAGTATATAGGTCTATCCTTGTGTTTGCACCAGCCTTATCACTGAAATATTCGTATTCATAGCCATATACTTTGTTTAAAAATAAATAAAAATCTTAGCAACTTTGTGAGATACCAGTAGTTAAATTTCCAGAGCATGTGGGCAATGTACATCTGAGGTCCTGCCTTCATCACTTCCAAAGCAGACACAGTAGTCAGCTACTTTTGTTGCTTAATAGTGTGGGGTTTTGGTCAACTATGCCTTTAAAGCTAAGCTAAAAGTTTTGATTAATAGTGCCAAGAAAATTGGTTAGAAAAGATGCAAAACTGTAGGGTAGGAGATTTAGAGACACCAGCAACAATGACTTGAAATAGTCCCTTGGAGTCATGATGAGATTTGTAGCTCTCCCTAACAGTATCCTGAAGGGTGAAATTTATAATTCCAGTATAGTGTATGGTTTTGAAGGTAAATGACTTTAATCTTATTACTAAATAGTGGATAGGAATAAACAAGAACATATTTTATACGTATTTGAATCTGAGTGTGCATGTAGCTTAAAAGAGAAAATCTGCTTAAATTTTCTTTGTATGGAGAGAGTTGTATTTCTTTATGACTTCCAGTCAGAATAAAGCAATAAAAGGTACAAAAGATCCCTGGGGCTTAGCAGGTTGATATATATTCCTTAATTTAATTTTATTTTTTGTTTTTTTCAATGGATTTACCCAACACATGTCAGAAGCAAAGGTGTTTATTTGTTCAACCTACTTATTTATCTGTGATGTTTTCAATAGGTTTTTGATTCAGCAGGAGGACATGGATTTGGTGGCGTGCAGAATTCAGCCAACTCTGCTGAGGTATGATATGCCTGTTCTCATTCTGCATCATAATGTTTTTGAATTCCTGAATGCATTTCTCTATGGCAGGGCTGGTTCAGAGACCCTAAAGAGGTTCATAAAATGTATTTATTGTCAGATGAGAGGATTATAACTCTGCTAATGAAACCACTTCAACATAAGTTTCTGAGCATTCATGGTAAGCTTTAAAAAACCAAACCAAACTGCTAGAAGCTTCTTCACACACTAATGCATACAGTCTGAACACTGTGAGAGAGACTTGGGGCCATGCTTGTTTGAAAGCATCTTTCACAGTATGGCAAATCATAGGATGGGTTGGACTGGAAGAGCCCTTTATAGGTCATCCAGTCCAACCCCCTGCAATAAACATGAAAATCTTCAACTAGATCAGGCTGCTCAGAATCCCATCCAATCTGACCTTAATGGTTTCCAGGGATGAGATGAAACCCAAGATATATTTTTCCCCTTTGTCTGTTTCAACAGAAGCTTTGTATTTTGAGTTTTAAGGCAATAAAATCTATGTAAAGTCTATGGACCATCCCATCAGAGAAGTGAGATTTAATATAAAGCTGGAGATTGCCCAAATAAAGGAGAATAATAGAGCATCCCTCAGCTGCATTATCCAGTAAATAGCTGTGATCTTCTCTGATACCCAGGAGGAGGAGATGTGCTGCTTTTGCCTGCCTGGCCTCAGTCATGATCCTTCTCCATTCCTTCAGCCCCCCTGGGGCACAGTGTTGCCATCCCCTAGTCTGGAAGGACATCTCCCACTGACAGCAGCTATCCTGTAATCCTGTAACACTGTTTTGCCTTCTGAAAGTATCTTCACATTTTGTCTGTTTTTTGAAAAAATGGATTGAAATACCAGAATTCCCTTTATTACTTGGCCACTTGCCTGTTATTTCCTGGAGTGGAAAAGTATTTAAACCAAATCACTCCTCTGTTTTCAAAATAAATTGTAATTATGGGGTTGAAATCAAGTCCTGTAGAGAACACTTAAAAATTTCCTCCAGAATGTCCCATTGTGTGTGGTGTGAGATGGCATCCATCTCCTATCTCAGAGACAGCAAGCACAATTCATTCCTGTTCAAACATGCTGAAACGTGGAGAAGTTTGCCACATGAGAAGTGACCAAATCTCTTGGGCACAGCCCCTGGAGGTTTCTCCTGAAGGGCTGTGACACCAGTCCCTTGGTTGGATGCCAGCCCCCTCGGGGCTGGGAGGTTGATGCAGCTGCCTTATACAACAGGGTCTGCCATGGTTCTCCCATCCTCTGGCTAACAGGAGCATTTACTCCTCTGAACCCTCCTGAGGAGACAGAGAAATGTTTTGAACTAGGGAGCAGGCAGAATGAAATGCTCTCCCTCTGGTGAAGTGTCAGCAAAGGGACAAGGTCTGTCTTCTTGTCCCAGCTCTAGGTAAAGCAGCCTTCTCCAAATTCAGGTAGGGGTGCACAGCCCTGTTCCCCAGGTAGAGGGGGACCATCAGAGGTCAATATGGCTGCAGGTTTTGGGCCAGGATTTAAAAATTTAGCAGGGTTGTTCAAGACTAGAAAAACACACACAATTTAGGGTGCTGAGTAGACCTCTGGAGCTAGAAAAACATTTTTTTTTCCTTATTATTTCAACCCTATTTCTGAAACCTTTTTTCAATGGGTATTAAATACAGCGTGGGCATTTTTAAGATCCTGACATTTTGGTGAATCATACAACAACTCAGAAATGATTCATCATAACTTTGAAA
Organism: Agelaius phoeniceus; assembly: GCF_051311805.1. NCBI lineage: Eukaryota > Metazoa > Chordata > Aves > Passeriformes > Icteridae > Agelaius > Agelaius phoeniceus. Next base: position 61,252,930 of record NC_135267.1, read on the forward strand.
ACCGTTACTCTGGCATCAGCCTGGTTTCACTGATTTAAAATGAAAAAAAAAACAAAAACAGCATCAAAACTTTTATAAAATGCTGCCTGGGTATGACAAATAGCGAAGTCTGCCAGGGAAGCTGTATTTTCCCTGAAAAGGATGATAAAACTAGAGGCAAATAGTGGGAGGAAATTATGAAGTAACCTATTGGTCCTGCAGCAGCCCTGTGGCACAACATGTGACAGTCCTGGCGCCTCTTTCTGGAAAATTGGATGGGTTGTTATAACTTCATGTGGCAATGAATGAATGAACTATTGTGGAATTGGTCACTGCAGGCATAACAGGAAAAAAAAACCCTTTTCATGTCAGATTTTCTGAGACGGAAAATGTGGATGAAGCAACGGTTCCTTGACTGCAGTTAAGGAACAGTCATGTTTAATAACAGAGGGAAGTTTATCTCAAATTGTATGCTTGAGCATCAGTGTACATGGCAAGGAAAGGATGTAGTTCACATTGGCTGCAAAGCTTTCTGTCCCGTTATAAAAGCTTACATCAAACGGTGGCTTTGGACCTATTCCTCATCACCTTAATCCTCTATGATATGAGGTGATGGGGTTTTTTTTCGTCTTTGTTAATAGTGAGATTTATTCCAGTTGCACAGATTTGGAGTGCTAGTGTTGCAGGGCAATAAACCATTGTAGTAGTTGCAAACCTCCCTTGCTGAGGCAGGCATAGCATTGGTTTTCCCTGGAGAAAGCCACCAGGGAAATTCAGCCTGACTCATGTGTGCTAATCTCTCACAGCATCCCTGCCTTGCCCCCTTTCTCCTTTCTGTTATTTACACTGTGGAGGTAGGTCAGGCTTCATTCTCAGGCAGTTGATTTAGTGCTGAGAGGACTAGAGTTCCACAGGAATCATCTTCTTCAGCATCACCAGCATTACGAGCAGGCTGCACCTACAGCCGCCAAGGTCAAACTTCTCCTGGTGTGGATTTCAACACTGTGTTAATTGCAGTAGCAGAACATGACTCCTGTTATGTATAAATTGATGGATTTCAGTAGGATTTCCATCACCTGTGTTAATTGAAATTTCATGTTCAACTAGTTAAAAGGGATGGTTGAGCAAGACAGACAAGATTAATGAAAAGACTTAGTTCATTAATATTATTTCACCAACCCACTATTCTGGCATCACATTATTATTGTGCCACAATCTGGCTTGTCTGTAACCTGAATTTCTGCATTGTTTGGTAATTTCCTGGATAGGATTGCTTGCTTCACTGTTTTTACAGCCTTAGTTGTTATTTGCAAAACGAAAAGAATATTGTCTCTCTGTTGCTACTGACAGATTGTTGTCAATAACTTTGCTGCCTGCAGCAAGGAAAAGAGGCTCTGTGCAGCTTTTACAGCAGCTTTTAATTGTGGTGAACCCTTGGGCTTGTGTCCCGGTTGAGAGGGGGCAGAACTGTGTAATCAAGGGTCTTTATGTAGGCAACAAATTCCCCCAGCGCAACAAACAAACAAAAAATACTAACAAAAAGCACAAAGGAAGTAGGGATGCCTGGGAACAGCTCAGGATATCTTAAGATATGCCTTGGGTGGAAGTCTTGCCACTCCATTGAGTTATTGTCCATTTTCAGTGGCTGCATGGGGAATCAAGGGACCCATCTGCATAAACTTAAATGCCTTGATATAGGTAATTAAGTGATGTGCTGAATAGGCTGACCCAAATAATATGTGAGACTCCAAATTCTGAACAGCTCTTGGTGTTTGTCTTCTCCCGTGTGGCTTCCTTTGAACCATGCAGCCTGAAGTGCAGTACAGGAGAAAGTGTGAAAGTGAAGAGTGAGAAAGTGACAGGGAATTTATTTAGGACTGATGTTATTTGATCAAGCAGAGTGGCATTGGAAAGAGGGAGAATGTGGAGCAAAATGGTAAACAGGCAAAATACCTTCTGCTGCCAATGAAACACAGTGTTCTCAAACTGTAAATAAAATAGGAGCAATTTATTCCTACTTTAGGCCTTTATTTTTTTATGGCTAGCCTTGCTCCACAGTGCTCTCTGCTGGAATTTTTTGTAATTTTCTGTCAAAATGACACCAATTCAATTTATTTATTTATCTATTTATTTGCCGAGTTATTTTACATGTATTGGTTAGGTAAAATTGTAGTTGCAGTTCTTCTTAAAAATTTATTTCTACTGTGATATAAAACCAGGTAGATACATATTTCCACAGTCAGTTAAATCAATGATTAGTATGAGACAAAGGCATGAAACTCCATCATGGGAAAGCACAGCACGTTCAATCTGAGCTCTAGAAAATCAGGCCTTCAGTAGTGAATGAGAGCAGGTAACAGAACTCTGCCTGGACTGCCATGGGGAAATACACAGCACTGTTTTTGAATCATAGCCAAATCAGCAAACTGCTAATGTCATTGAAATGCTTTGTTTTGGTTTTTTTTTTTTTTGTTTTGTTTTTTAACATTCATATATGTTGTTCTTTTGTCTCTTGTTTCCAGCAGCAAGTTGATGATTTTTTGAATGTCTACAGCTCAGTGCCAGAGAGCATCCAGAAGGAGAATGCTTGGGAAACACAGACATACGTTCATTTCTGTGATGGCCAAGCTGTGGCGCTGACACTCAAGCCAGAGCACAGGGTGGAGGATGTTTTGTCTTTGGCATGCAAGGTACTTAGTTTTCATGCTCAATTGCTCCGTGTAAATAGCTGTGGACTTGAGAAAGAACATAGTATATCAGTGGATGCATGAATAGGGAAAACTGTGGTAAGATTATCATTATATATAATAATACAGTAATGAGATAATATATAATACTAATAATACATAATGAGACAGCAACAGGGAGATGCTTAAGGCACATTGCTCTCTTTCCTCAGTTGTGGTTTTTATATGCTGTAGCTAAGGCAGCAGGGTTGTGGCAAGGTTTTCAAGATCGTTGCTGGAGACAGCACACAGGGAGTGCTTCAAGGGCAGTGACAGTGCACCAGGCAGTCAGCCCTGGGCAGTCTCAGCACGTGTCCACTCTGTGTTGTCCTTGCAGCAAACCCAGTTGTTCTGTGCAAATTAATCACAGAGGAGCAACAGGGACTGGTTGAGCTAGAGTAGGAGATTAAGACATTCAAGACTGCTGTGACAAAGGCTATCATATAGGTTTGCTTCTGAAATGACCTTTATAAGCTTTTAATGAAATACAAGCTCTATTTGTGAATTTCAAAGAGTGAGTTTGCTTGTGAAAGTCAGTGCTGGCAAATTGAGAGGGATTGCTGTAGACCAGGAACAGAAAACTGAGTCACAGGTTGAAGGTAAAATAGAAATACCAGTTTTAGCTACAGGCAAAACACTAGCACCTCTGGAACATTGTAATATACCTAGCATTTCTGCCTCCATATGTGTCAGTGCTTGAACTCTATAACTTCATGTTTCAAGACACTTAAATGATGCTAAACAGCTTTTTGGAAAAAATTACTCTTTACCCCCAAGTTCTCTTTTCTGGCCATCTGGTAAATATATTTTATTTACTTCACAAGGGGAAAAACAGGGAAAAAAGAAGTCCTGTGCCGGACAAGATCCAGCTGTAGCTTTTGGCATAGGTTACGGTGAATTTCCATGTTAACTCATTGAACTGCCTTGACGTTAATGAAGTTTGAGGCTTTAATGGAGGAAAGGACCCAATTTAATGGCTCTTTTCACATGCTAATATTGGGTGAGGAAAAAAAATAGAAAAGCTTTTAACAATCCAGAGTAAACTATAGTTTTAAAAATCAAAATAAATCAAAATAAGCGCTCTGATTTAGGCAAGTCCCAATGCGTCTCCAGGGCATCATTAGGAAGAAATTACCTTCTTGTTGCTTCTCCTGGTGGAGACTGAATCCTTGAGAAAATGTTTAATATTAGGCTTTACTTTTAAAAACTTGTCTGTGCCCGGTCAGGCTGAAGGGATTGTGTGATACACGGGTTGGCCACCAGGTGGCACGGGAGAGCCAGAACATTCTGAAGTCCTTGGGGAACCATGCGAGACCCCTAAAGGAGGAAATAAAATTTATAAAAGTAAAATTAAGTTGGAAAAGGAAATTCCTTACCTCTCTTATTCTATCATTCCAAAATATTTGTAATTGTAAAGCTGACTTTTAATTGTCATTGTCTGTATCTCATGAAAATTTAGTTTTAAATTCCTTGATTTTTTTCTTAAATGTTTTTCTGTTTTATTTTGTCTTTCTATTCTGTGTGTAAAGCTTTTCATAAGCATTCTCTAATGCTGAATACTTTCTGCTCATCTGTCCTGGTTCTTTTCCTTCTTACATTTTCATTCTGCTCTGGTGAGTGTAAGGAATCTTTCTTCTTAACAGAAAATGTTTGAATGCTATGTGTATAAGGCTAAAGTTCAGAAGAGTTGTTAGGGTTTTATTTTACCCCTTCATCCATGCTTTATGAGGTTTATACTTTTCTCATTTCTGTTTTCCATCTGAGGTTTTTGGATAGCACGTATAAAACAACTTGTGCATTTGAATTCAATTTTTCAGGATTCAGAACACAAGTAACTTGTAAACTGCAGCATGTAATGAAAGTTAACTACCAGTTTTTCAGTAGAGTTAGATTTGTAAGCTGCTGAGTTGCATTAAAGGGGTTAAATAACCCTCAGGGAGGGTGTCAGTCCTCTTCTTTTGGAAATGTTGCTTCCTCCTGTTTTAGAACTGTTGGTCTATTAATATGCTAAAATGAAGTGTTTTGTGCCTTGGTCTCACCCGTATCTTGATTTTTTCAGAGCCTCCCATCAGGGGCTCAGCACTTTCAGGCTAATATCCTTTGGGAATATCCCTATTTCCCTTTGGCTTCCTGTTGAGACAGGATCTTTGCTTTGACCTCATGTGGTAAAAAAAAATAGGGGAAACTCTCTGATCATGGATGAAATCCAGCAATAAAAATAGAATCTAATAAAGGCAAACCCTTAGGGAACCTGCTTGCCATCCCATTTCCTCTCCTAACTGCCCATACGTGCACACACATTTTCTACATCAGAAGCAAAAGCTGCTAAGCAGAACTAAATCATCAGAAGTAGTCATAGAAAAAGGTGCTTGTGAGTGCTAAGTTCAAAAGGACAGAAGACTGTTGAGATATCTTTGGAAACATATATTAGTGCTCAGTTAACCTAATAGCCAAGACAGAGTGTTCATTAAAGGATTTGGGAGGATCATAAGGCAAAATGGAAATAGCACTGTAATCTTATATTTTAAGCATCTAGTTTTGTTTATACTACAAAAATAGTTAGAAAATTACTTTTTGAGATTGCTTTTGCGTAATTTTAGAAGCTTGTTGTGTGTGTCATTTCTCTGTCTTCTAGGATTCTGGAAATAAATAATGAATTCCAAACTCCATTCTTTTTCTTCTTTAGATGAAACAGCTGGAGCCAAGACACTATGGCCTGCAACTCAGAAGACTGGTTGATGAAAATACTGAGTATTGTGCTCCTGAGCCATATGAATACATAGTAGACCAGGAAAGTGTAACTCCTTTTAGATAAAGTTTTGTGATGTTGGTTGAGCTGCACTTGAGTTATCACCTACAAATATGTGAAATTTAGGTGTAAAACGAGGTTTTAAAGCTGTTCTGGGACTGCATTTTAGTTCACAGTTTTGAGTAGCTAGGCACTGCAAGCACTTTCTTCAAGAAATGTTTGAAGATTTGAATGAGGCTTTTAGTACAAAAGTAAAGTGTCAGCTTGTACTGCAGAGTGGGTTTTTGGTCTTTAACTTTAGTCCCACTAATAGCAGTGATGCTTACAAAGTAACACAGTTCTCTATGTAAAGACAGCAAGTCTTGATGCAAAGAATTTTGTGCTTGTTTCTCATGCTGTATCTGGGGTTTGATTTTCATTTTCATTTTTGATGACTTCTGCTACTGTTCTTTTCTAACAGGTGTATGATGAAATAGAAATTTGTCCATTAAATGTTTATCATGTTCATCTGACAAAAACTGAAAACATAAGTGATTATGGTAAGCTCCCAGGAATTCTTCTTTTTATTCTTCTCATTGCTTACTTTCTCTCTTTGGGACTTTTGAGTTTCTGAAAGCAGACAGAGCCATCCTTGATAGCTCAAAGTATGAGTCTGCAAAAAACTCAAGGCATTATAACAAAGACCCAAACTGATTGTTTTACTGGCAAGTGCATTTTTTATGTTTTGGAAGGGTCCACTTTCTAATTTTCCTACAGTGGCTAAATAATTGAAGCATGGGCTTGTCAGAAATATGAATATCCTTTGCACACATATGAGTGCTCTCAGTCAGACACTGGTCAAGGTCTGCTATTTTTTTTTTTTTGTAGTGAGATCCTCTGTTGGCACAGTATCAAAAGTATCCTTTGGAACTAATTCTGACAGGCTTTTTGTCTAGGGGAGGTAGTTATGCCTAGGAATAATTGCATACCTTGCAAAGATACCTTTGTAAGGCAGCTTTATGCTGTGCTTTAGCCGCAAGTCAGTTTTAAGTTATTATTTTCTGGCCTTTCCCACTCATTAGTCTAGTATAGTTTATTGCTTTATAGTTTGGGGGGTTTCCACTTTTTGGAGTTGTTTATGCACCTCTGTGTCTGATGGAGACTCTGCAGAGTTCTTACTGTAAAGATGGACTGTGCTGTGCTATGGAAATGTCATGGAGCTGAGGTAGAAAATACTTTTTTTGAAACCTTTTTTTTTTTTTGCATCAGAGCGTGGCATTTTCTGGGAGTTGAAAAGTCTTACTAATTTTAACAGGTCTTACAATGACTGGGTAACCATGTGATAATTTCTATATGCTCTGTGGGTGTGTTCTCATGAGAAGTATCTTCCTTCTCATGTAAAGTCTGCTAAATACAGGAAATAAAAGGGAAATGTCCCCAAGAAAGTTTATTTGATTTAAACCTCTTTTACTTCAGGCTTTGCTGTCACAGCCCAAGTTGCTGAGAATGAACATCTCACCCATATCTTTGTAAGTGATGTTCTCCCTGATGGACTGGCATACAAGGAAGGTATTGTATCCTGTTTGTGTTTAAAACTATTCATTATCTTTTTTGAGTCCAAAAACTTGAAGGAGCTTTAGTAATGCTGTCTCAAATATTTCTCGGCTTTTACTATTCACAGTTTTCTTTCCTGAAGACCGTGGAAAGTATGTAATGGTAGGAAAAACAGTGTCTACAGAGTAACTGAATTATCCTTTCAGTGTAGTGGGGACAGTTCTTATTCACCCTTGGAGACAGTCTGTGTTCAGCCATCCAACTGAGTGCTTTTGCACAGAGGAACAGACTGGAGAAAGAGTTCATCTCACACCAGGGAACTTCATGGGCTTGATCAGTTTCTATGAGCCATTGCTTCCACTTTTGCTGGCAAAAAGCCTTCCTCCCCAGAGCAGTTTTCTGCATACATTTCTGTGAGCACCTTCCCACTGCACTGCTCAGAAAATGTGCCTCTCTTCATTGGCACGTGTGAGCATCATGTGGGTTCTGCTAGATGAAAAATAGCCCCAGAGAAATAGAGATAGATCTGAATTTGCTACCTGATGGTAATATCTGCTTGGTTTTGCTGACTTAGAAAGACAGCACTTGCTACTGTTTAGATTTATATAAAAGCTGATAAAAACCTCCATCTTTAGTTGTTGCAGCTTTGCATGAATAATTTGATCTCTGTGACTAGTGCCTTGTTCTTCACAGCTGATGAAATATGTGTTATGGTGCTGTATAGTGATGGTATCTGGTTGTGAGAGGTGCCTCTATTCTAATCTTCTTGAAAGCTGTGCTGCTCTCCCACCCACCCAATTCTGTAGCATCTTTAAACAAAACCAACTTGATTGCTGTACTGTGGGTAGCACCTATCAAAGTAAGCAAGCATGAGGTCAATCTGTATAATTATAGCACAAATAAAGCTCCCATTGGTTTAATGGACTTGTGGTAGGATTTGGGTATTTGAATTCAAACAAAAAAGATAAAAAGCAAGTCAGCACAAGGTTTGAGTTGTTACCCTTTTTATATTATCTTACCTTTTTTTTTTTTCCTTTGCTTTCACATGCTTCCAGGGCTCCGAGTAGGCAATGAAATCCTGAGCATAAATGGAGAGGCTGTGTCTGATCTTGATCTCAGGCAGATGGAGTTACTGTTTTCAGACAGAAGTGTAATGCTTACAGTGAGAACGAGCCATTGTGGTACCCAGCAACCCTTATGTGTGTCCTGGTCAGATGGTGACATTTCCAGAGACCCAAAGAGTTTGTTGCCCCCTCCAAACCAGTCACAGCTCCTGGAAGAGTTTCTAGATAACTTCAAAAAGAACACAGCAAATGGTAAGAAATTGACAATAATTCTATTATTTCCACCTCACTTCAAATATAACTGTTTTTTAAAACTCAGTAATGATCAAAAGTGTGTGCTTGCCTTAAAAACACAACTACAAACTGTTTAAGTTCCATTTGTGCTCAATATCTGTCTGTTATTAATTTTTTAGGGAGTAGAAATGGAACAGAATATGATTATGTCTGCAGGGAAATGATAATATTTTAATCTGTTTGTCTTCACCATCCAGTATTATCAAGTGTTCTCTTAACTGTTCTGTGTCATCTCGAGTATCTCCAGCACATCCATTTCCCAGGCATCAATGGTTGAACTGATGTGATGGCTTTCAGAAGCAGAGTATTGTCCTGTGTTTGCCGTGCTTTCTGTGTGGCAAAGTACCACTTACATTCAGGGTTTCTTCAATGCAGTAGTCATCATCACCTCAGAAAGGAGTCATTGAGCTCTGCTCCCATCAGGTGACATGGTGCTCCTGTTGGGTACAGAGGCCATTGTGCAGAATAAAGCCTATGGAAAGAGCTTTTGTGGGGATTGTTCTGCTTCTGCCTGCTCACATTCCTTACTCAATGTGATAGCACTGTTTTAAGCACTGGGTGGAGGATGTATCCTAACAGTGCTTATGTCAGGGTGAGATCCTGGTGGGATGTGAGGAGCACCAGGCAGAGAAGAGCCTATGTGGTAAGGAGTGCTCCTGGATGACATCACAGCCCCCCAGCCCCAAGGAGGTGCCAATGCCCACTGCTGGGTTGCCTTTTCAGCTGGAAATAGGAGGTGCACATAGAGGGGCTCTGCCCCTGGGGGTGGAGGCAAGCCATGGACTCCCTTCCCTTCCTTTATCTGATGTTACGTCCCTGGAGAACCACATCTTGTCATACCAGAACACTTGTGAATGTCTGTCTGAAATAGAAAGTACGTGGGGCTTTGCTCCCCTTTCGTCCCACACCTTGCCTATTTTTCAAACAAGGTAGAAGGAAATTTAACGAGATTTTCAGGGTAGAAGGTGCAGTTTCGTCGCTATGACTCTGGAGGGTGCTAGTAAAATTCTGCAGGAAAGCTAGCCAGGATGCAGTGCTGTGTGAAGGGAGCAGTAAGAGATACAAAAAGAGATCGCTGATTTTTGCATATAATTACGATGGCGAGTGTTTTCTGATTGGAATTCTTTTCGTAATTAAAAATGGGAGAAGAGAAAGAATCACATAGGAGAAGTTAGAGTGGATTTAATTATAAAGCAATTTTATTAGGTCATCTTTTGAAATTAAAAGAAATCTGAATACAAGATTTGTGATTCAGTAAGTAGCATCTCTCTCAGGGGCCTTATTTCAATTTAAAATGCCATTAAATTGACTAGTGGCACATAAAAGTTAGTGTCATAAACCAAAAATTATGATAGAGCTAATTAATTACATAATTATATCAGGGCTATCATCAAGCTTGTTGGCTTGATATTATAGGCCAGCATTACCTCGAGTATTCAGTGTAATAAATGTATGTGTCCATTCACTAGATTCCTCATTCCTCAGGGACAAATTTGCAACCTGTGCAAATATTCCATTATAATAGGAAATTACTGTAGTATGTATTATACTTTAAGCACTAGTGGATAAAGGGACATAGTGTATTTGCTTTTCTGCTTAAAAGCAGTTAAGGAAGATTTATTTTATTCTGAAAGGGAACAAATAGTTCTAAATTAAGCTTCGTGAGAAGAACTTTTATGTTAATTGAATTCAGTGCTTAGTGTCTGATTACCTGATCAGTTCAAATGGAAACAGAAGAAAATGGCATTACTTTGAATTAATAGATAATCATAAAGGGTTTAACTGTTCTGTGTCCTGTTACTCAGGAATTGAATAAGATTTTAGATTAGTGGAGGGGATATTTAATGATCCAAGCAGGGATTTGGAGGTCAAGGACTCTTAAATTCATACCCAATCTTTAGGAAATTCATAGAATCATTAAGGTTGAAAACACCTTAAAAGTCATTGAGTCCAATGTTTGACCAAATGCTGCCATGTCAACCAAACCACAGCACTCAGTGCCACATCCAGCTGTTCATTGAACACTACTGGGAAGGGTGACTCCGCCACATCCCTGTGCATCCCGTTCCAATGCTTAACCTTTCCAGTGGAGAAATACTTCCTGATGTCTGACCTGAACATTCCGTCGTGCAGCTTGAGGCCATTTCCTCTTGTCCTGTTACTTGCTCTCTGGGACAAGAGGGCAACCCCCACCTGGCTACACCCCCCTTTCAGGGAGTTGTAGAGAACAACAAAGTCTCCTCTGGGCCTTCTTTTCTCCAGGCTAAACACCCCCAGCTCCCTCAGCCATTCCTCATATGACTCACTCTCCAGACCCTTCCCCAGCTCCTTTGCCCTTTCCTGGACACACTCCAGCACCTCAGAGTCCTCCCTGCAGTGATGGGCCCAGAACTGGACACAGGATTTGAGGTGAGGCCTCACCAGTGCTGAGTGCAGCGGGACAATCCCTGCCCTGCTCCTGCTGGCCACACCATTGCTGAACCAGGCCAGGATGCCATCGGCCTTCTTGGCTACCTGGGCACAGCTGGCTCATGCTCAGCTGCTGCTGTTTTCCAGCACCCCCAGGTCCTTTTTCCCTGGGCCACTTTCCAGCCACTCTTCCCCAGCCTGTAGCCCCTGCCTGGGGCTGTTGTGACCCAAGGGCAGGACCCGGCCCTTGGCCTTACTGAACCTTGTACCACTGGCCTCAGCCCACTGGTCCAGAGATGTCCCTGCAGAGCCTTCGGGCCCTCCAGCAAATCAACACTCTCACCTACCTTAGTGTCACCTAAAAACTGACTGAGGGGGCATTTCATCCCTTGTGCAGATCATTGATAATACATTAAACAGGACTGGCCCCAGCACTGAGCCCAGAGTAGCACCACCCATGACTGGCCTACAACTGGGTGTAACTCCATTCACCACCCCTCTCTGGACCCAGCCATCCAGCCAGTTTTTAACCCAGTGAAGAGTGCACTTGTCCAAGCTATGGGCTGGCAGTTCCTCCAGGAGAATTCTGTGGGAGGCCGAATCAAAGGCTTTACTGAAAGCCAGGTTGGCTGTGTCCACAGCCTTTCCCTCATCCATTCGTTGGGTCACCTTGTCATTAAAGGAGGTCATGTTGTTCAAGCAGGACTTAGCTTTCCTAAACATGTGTTAGCTTTCCTAAACCATGCTTTTCCTAAACCTGTCCCCTGGTTGTCCTGTTTAATACTGTTCTGCTTGAGTAGAGTTGAGTGAGTCACTGTTAAGACTACAGTTTTCAAAAATAATTTCTAACATTTGCTTGTCCATATTGAGTCTGTTCTTCTGAAGCACCACCTTGAAAGTCAGTGCTGGAAGAGAGGACCTTTTTAAAAAATCAAGCTCAATTTGGCTGAAGGTACATAGCAGGAGTTAAAAAAACTCCAATGCTTCTGCTGTTGCTTCCCTGTTTTTAGAAATTAACCCTGTCTTTCTAGAGTGCTATGAGGTTAATGAGTTAAAATTAACAAAGTGCTTAGAAAATTGAAATTTTTAGCGCTGAGTCATACAGTAATGCCCTGCCTAGTGGTTGGTGATGACCACCATGTGAAAGCAAAACAGAACTTACTTAAAAGTAAGTTATGAATCACTGGCTTCATATAACTTGGACAGTAATAGTTTGTGCACATTTGTTTACAGTTTTGTAATTGTTTGTAGTAACTTTGATGAATGCCTTTTCCTACATATTCTGCTGTGTTGAGGATACCCTATTATACCTCGTGGCAAACCATGGCAGCTTTTACTGTATGGAAGGGAAGTGATTGACTTTCTCCAAAGCCACTAATTCTGCCACTCCTGAAAATTATTCCCAGAGAATTTTTGGTGAGAGTGATTCATTTTCTCTAAGAGGTTGTTATACCCTTGTAGCTGTATTTTGAACCTGCTGTGGTTGTATCATTTGATCTCCCACGTGGCACCACTATGTTCCTGCTGCTTAGCTGCTTGGTGAGTAATAAGCTTATCCTGGAAAAGAAATGAGATTAAATGCTTTTAAAAAATGCACTCATAAATGTGGAGCAACTAAATTTTTTCCAAGCCCCAGTGCCAAGAAACTTAAAGAAATATTTATGTAGAATTAAAAAATGAGGAAATTGCAATGAAGTTCTTATAGCTGTGGAGCAAAAAAAAAAAAAAAGAGGAAAAAGTGCCTCATTTTAGGATGGCATGGATATTTGAGGAAAAACAACAGAGGAGGCACAAAAATTGGAAGCTATATTTAGGGCAATGCTGTGTGGGTTTATGGTATATCTATAGATATACCATATCTATGGTATGAGGCAGGAGGTAGAAGCATTAGTAGGTGTGAAAATTGGTTGCAGAATGTTAGTTACTGTCAGAGTTGAGCAGAATTTTCTTTTTCCTCAGAAAGTGTGGTTTTGCCAAAAAAAGCTGTTGTTTTTGGTTAGCTGACACTGTTAAAATCAACCCTAATTTGTAAATAGAATTCTGTGATTAAAAAGAAAAAAAAAGTGGGGGATGGAAGGTTGGAAATGCTTTAACGAGTTTCCTTGATGAAACACTTTCATCTCTGAGGGCTAGAAAGTTAAATGGGAGCTAAGTGGGAAAGAAACCACTTAAAAAGGAAAGAAGAAAATTCAAAAGTAAAAAATAAATGGTCATATTGTTCCTGTGCTCCGTGTTGTACTCCTCACCTGGGGGGTGGGACGCTTACCTTCTGAGCAGGGTCTGGGTTCCTGTCTGGCCCTTCTTTCTGGAGGCACAGTCCCAGGAGCAGTGAAGAAGCCCTGGGTGCTGCTGACAAGGAGGAGGTTTGCTCCTCCTCCTCTTCCTCTAGCCCCATAGCACTCCTCCCACCCCTGTGCTGGCAGCAGCACTTGCTGCAGCCCCTGCAGCTAATCAAGGAGAAATCTTCCTCCCCTGCCCCCACACTCAGGCAGTTGAACTGATGGGTGCAGAGTTCTGACAAGGGCCAGAGCCAGGTAAGGAGGAGGAGCGGGGAGCAGGCAGGTGCCAGGGGAGAGCTGGTTGCAAGGAGTGCTACTCTCAGAGGCAGCAAGTTCTCTTTCAGTTGAGCTGCACACAGAACACTGCTCTAGCTACTTTGGAGCAAGGGTTTTGCCCTCTGCTTTCCCTCCTCTTGCACTAATGTCTGGCCAGCAGTGTAGTCTGGGACATGCTGGTTTGAGTCACTCCTGCTGAAGCTATTTTGTGCTGTAAAAGGCATGGCTGGAGTCAGGGAGGGAGAGAGAGTCAGGCTTCGTGCTTTTTGACAAGTGGCTGGGCTGTGTGCTGGAGAGGAGCAATTACATTTTAGTTCCTGATCTGCTAAACATTGAGATATTTTTGCAAAGTGTCAGTGCTTCAGGAGGAGGATCAGTGGTTTGAATCCTCACATGGAAAGTGGCTCTTCTGTTCACCAAGACATGTGCAGCATCTGATTTTAATCTTAGTAAGCACCCACAAAAGCAAAGCACATCAGTTGGCCACAAGTTTAATTTTTATATGACTAGATTATTAAAAAAATTACTTTAATAATAACAACTGATTTGGATTCAATTCCAAGCTACTTTCTGTTTCAAATGCACTTTGCTAGGTGTTCTAGATGCCTCTGTAAAGTGTGATTACAACTCGCTGCTTCTCCAGAAAACTTTGCTCCATTCAGCTTTGTCAGATACCGCTGATTTGAGGGAGGAAAAGGAAGGCAGATGTTGGTTCTGTTGCCAGCTGTCTCTCTGCATGTTGCTGTGCACACCTTTCCACACAGCACCCTGTACATCCTTTTTCAGCCCCAACCTACCCTGAATATCAGAAAGACCTGTGTGTCCTTCTTAACAGAAGAGATAAAGTTAGGAAAATGTTGACACTAAGGTGGCCTCTAGCTCCGACAGCTGGGGGCTGTGCCTGGACCACTGGCTCAGAACACTCTGCTTCTTGCTGTCTGCCCATAGCTTTTTGTAAATGTCTTTAATGTATTGCTGAAAGCATTTTGTAAACTAAAGTAGAACTAAAACTTAACTGAAAAACATTCCTAAAATGGCTTCTACTCTTAGTTCTGCCTAAATCAGGTCCTGTTTGTTTGCCTAGATGCTGTTTCAACATATAAATTCTCTATGTTGTTCTGTAGGGCATCTCCTTCCTTGTGCTTTGTGTGTGAGATCTCAAAGAAATCTGGTTTTATTCTTTCACAGAAAATTCCTTTGAGCTCAGAAGAGCTGAATATTGCTTCTTAGCTTCTCAAGTCCCAAGGACATCCACAGTCCTGTTAGATAATGGGCCCTGATATCTGTTAGTTGTGCAGATCTGCACACATTGCTCCCTCTTGCCTGGTGGATCTAATACCAGGTATAAGATGGTTTTGTGTGGTGTAGGGCAACATACTGGGAAAGCCTCTCTGTAACACAGACATGTATCTGTCTGTGCAGCATGATTGCTTATCTGCCTGAAGATAGATGACTCTGCTGGGCTTTCTTTTCCTTACTTGTTACCCAATTCAGTGGGAAACCACAAAGATGTGAGAGGACATGCTCGTCAGAGCAAGTGCAAGGGGCGGGCTGTGTGTTGACAGTAGTCTTGGACAGCTGTGGAGGGTTGGCTCCTGCTCCAAGCTGTTTGTGCACTGTGGACACCAGTGTCTTTGTCCTGCACTCTTGTGAATCACTGGGAAAAGACTATGTCTGACCTGTGACAATTCCTGGGACTGTAGCAGTGTAGGGATCAATTCAGAGAAAGCATTTTTCTCTTCAGAAGATGGATCCATTGGAGCACTTGTTGCCCTACTGTGTATTTTGCAATCCAAGTGTTTCCCAAGAGTGGCAGTTTAATGAGCTCTTGCTGACACTTGACAAACTGTCCTGTTGGCTTTCTGCTAGATGTGTGTGCACCAAATTAAAAAATTGCTTATGCTATAAAATGCTCTTCGTTGTGCTTTCTTACTGGAAGAGCATTCTGTTCTGCTTTGCTAAATGCTGCTATGATTTAATCCCTGTGAAGTCAGTGGGCCAAATTGTTGGGTTATTTTTTTTCCTGGTGTAAAATTCATTAAACCCTGTATAGCTGCACCTTCTGGCTCAGTGATATGTAGGCATAAATCATCATATTGCCCTTCCTACTAAATTCTGTAGAGTGACAATATGGATAGCAAGGAGGTTTATTAATTATGATAAAGTTAGAGACATCCACATATAGACTAGTGTCATAGGCATGATTTAAAACACATCAAACAGCAGATGTTCTGTGTTTCACAGAGGTAAGGTAGGTTGAGTAATCATAAAAACTGTCTAAGCTAGCCACAAACTCTTGCTAAACTATTAAGTAGGTAACTTTTCCTCTCCTTTTTTCTTTCTGTTTTCATTACTTTTGTGCCTATAAATCTGAGATGGAGAAGAAAATGTGCCGCTGAGGTGATATACTTAAAACCTGGGCAGGGCTAGCTCCATTTGCTTTCCAGCTCTCCCCAGTGCAAGTGACCTCTGAGGGCAGCCAAAGATTCCCATGTGAGCAATCCTGCAGAAGCAGCAAAAACAAGGAGAGGGAACCCCAACAGCACCCCTGCATGTCCAGCAGCTGTAGCCTGGAAGACCTAATGGCAGCAGTGGGTTGCAACCTTTGCTGCCTTAGAGAGGATGGTGGCATTGAGGAGCCAGTTTGGGCTCTGCTGTGTCTTCCTCCTCCGTGCTGCAGGCACACATCTCCAGCTGTTGAACTGGAATTGCAGGGTGATGCATTAGCTGGCCTCCAGTGAGAGTGTATGGAAGGAGGCATTTGTTACACACTTAGGAAACAAAAGCATTTAGATAATAGTCTGAGAAGCCGGTGTGAATTGTTAAACTTCAAACTGAAAAGGCTGAACAGCTGCCCAACCAGAGAAAGTTTAGAATGTTAAATAACTATATAGAAACAAACCACTGAGATGCAGGGGCTAATCAGGCGTTGCTACAGAAGTGCAGGCAGCTATTTCCTATTGTGTCGCTAATTTGTATCTCCTATTGATGGTTGAATTAGCTAATGAGTCAAATGACTTAGCCTCACCGTGAGCTGTTAATGGACAAAGGAATCTAAAGGACTCTGCTCCAGCATCAAAATGGATGTTGCTGTAGATATTTAGGAAAAAGAAAAGAATTATAAGAGCATAAAGCAGCCTATAGAAAGTCAAACTTGTACAAGTAGGTGGTTGATTGGAGTGAAGCCACTGTTCAGCATGTCGCCCAAAATGTCTTAAGAAAGCTGTATGATACAAGAATATTTGCGTGAACATACTGCCTTTTTCTATACTTGAAAATGTGGAATGTTAAAAGGAGAAGTGTCACTTTCCTCACTGAAGGGTGAGAACAAAGGAGAAAGACTTGTCCTGCTTGATCATTTCCGGATCACAGCCAGAAGTAGGAATTTCTCTTTGTCTAGGCAGTATCACATATGCAAATAGAAGCAGCTGGGTTGCATTGTACATTGGGAAGCATGTAAAGCACCTTCTGATGTTTCAGTTTGCTCCCTGAAGCCAAAACATATGGGTGAAAGGGGCCATGAAGGGAATCTTCTTGGCTGGTCTGTAATTGCATGTCTTGTTTGGTAACAATTACTCTAGTTAGTGACAGGTCTCTAGTAATTCTGTGTTTAAGAATCCTGTCTAGGAAGTCTGATGTTATGACAGCTGTATGCTAATTTTCTTTCCAGATTTTAACATATGGAAAGGATTCCTGAATGAGTTTCCAGCTACACCAAGGAGTCATTTGTTACAGCCTAACCTGAGAGTATACCTTCTCACCAGTCTCAAAATAGGTTACAAAATATCTAGACCACCAAAAAGTGATAAAAGCCAAAATATCTTACAGAGACTTAATAGTTTCTGAATTACTAAATTCAGTTAATTTTATTTGTGTTTTTCTAACATTCAGTTTTCTAGAGACTGAAATTACTAGTGGTAGTAGATTCAGGTCATGATAATATAGCAATAAGAACTTGAGCTAATTGTTGTTATCTGAAGTTAGTTCAAAGGCTTTCAGAAGAACTTGAAAATTTCCTAGGCAAAAAGAGGAAGGTGGTTTTGAATTGATAATAAATCTAGTGTTTCAGTGTCTTTTAAACTTTTGGTTAAAGCAGCATGAAAGCTGTACAGTTAGTAACCAGAATTACTGCCTGCAAATACATTTGGGCTTACTCCAGCATTAGAGTGAACACTGTGAGTACCAGCTGTGGGGAAAAAAGTGGACTGCTACTGTGTAATAGTTAAAAACTTACACAGATTCCATTAATTGAGCTAACATGAACACTCAATTAATTGGAGATGAATAAGAATCTGCACTTGGGGTCCATCGTACCTCAGTCTCTTGCCCAAATCCATAGAGAACCTCAATGAAGATAAAAAAGTGAACCAAATTTCTGTGGCTTTCAGCTTGAAGTGGTAGAGAGAATATGGTGGGTTTCAATGGGCATTTCTCATCTGTGGCTGCAATCTACCCACCTTCCCTTAAAAATCTGTTTTCTTAATGCATAAGTTACCTAGAGACAGTTTTCAGCCTAGAAATCAAATGTGACCATAAAAACTCCTCATGAGTAAGCTCAGTGTATAGCAGCCATTTTTCATATATTGAGGTTTGTACTAGTAGGATGTAAGAATGCAAAAAACTGATTTGTTTATTTATTTGCTACAATGATATGCAGAGGATATAG
Organism: Agelaius phoeniceus; assembly: GCF_051311805.1. Lineage (NCBI taxonomy): Eukaryota > Metazoa > Chordata > Aves > Passeriformes > Icteridae > Agelaius > Agelaius phoeniceus. The sequence continues at coordinate 61,270,905 of NC_135267.1, forward strand.
ATGAATAATGAGGTAAAGTAGGACCTTTCAGTCCACTTTTCCTAGGTGGAAATTAGATCTCCACTTGTTACTTGAGGTGGACCATTCTTGTGTCATGGTCTTTGAATTTTTCTTCAGCTGACTTATCAGCAAATTTCTGATAATCTTTCTCTGGCCAAAGATTGTTTAGAGTAAAAAAACTGCTTTTATTTGAATGTCTCCAAACACCTCTCGATGTTTACCCAGACATGGGCCTTTATGACAGAAACCCTGGAGCAGAAACTCCCATGTCCTCTTGTACCACAACTTCACTAAACTAGGTGCATCCCCAAAACTTCATCTTCTAGACCCTCCTCACTTTTACTTGCAATTTTTCCAATGCAAATGGCCATTGTGGGACAGTTAATGAATCTTCCATGGAGTCTTCTATTGCTTTTCTTTGTTCAGAGCATAGTTATTGTGTTCTTTGCAACCTAGAGAAAAATCTAAAGGGCTGTAGAGATTGTGTGGGCTCTGTCATGTATACTAACTGGTGGGTGCCCCTTCCATGCTGATCCCAGGGGATAACATGAGCCAAAGAACTGAAAAGACTTTTTCTCTCATAAGAAGACATATGAGTTATTCATAGCTGAACTAGTGAACCCAGAACCCTTCATCTCTCTGGTGAAACTTGGATGTCTTCTCTAACAGAGACTGTGAGAATGTCTTTTGAAAGCCATTCAATAAATTCTTTTGGATCAACTGTTACTTTTTGAAAGATATTTCTTGAAGTTTTTCAGAAAGGAAAAGGATACAGAAGGAATGCTTACAGACCTATTTCTCAACTTCATTACAAAGGAGTAAATATACTGTTGAAAACCTGAAATGTATTAGGTTGTATAAAACCAAAAGAAATAAGCACGTGCATGCTACCTGCCAGGCTGAACTGTTTAACTGAAGTTATGAGTGGTGGTCTCTGAGGGAGCATTTTTAGAGCTCATTATGCTGATATTTATCTTCTCCAGGCTGTGCTGGAATCGTTCACCTACCACTCCCTGTTTTTCAGTAAGTCTGAAGGCATGAAGACCACCAAAACTTTGTTCCTTTCTGAGAGTTGGCTCAGACTTTGGTATTATTTGCACCAGGGATTTTGGAAATATTTGTTATCTTCTCTTGGAAGTTTACTTTTCTCTTGATAGTAACATTGGCTAGAAAATGATAACTGTAAGCTTATCATAATTAACTGCTCAGTCTGGGGAATTTGCAGAACAATGAAAAATGCAGCTTTCCATACACTTGGCTTAAATTTATTACCCAAATGTAATATCTCATTTCCAGATAAACCATACAGGGGATTATGGAAACTCTCTGTAACAGGGAGTGGAATATCCTACATGCTGAAGATCAGCTGAGTTGTGTTTTATTGGTGGTTTCTAGAACATTTGGGAATTACTGAAAATATTGAATACATTCTTTCCTAGTGGACATTCTGGACCTCCTGCAATCTTTTACAGTTGTGGATCCTATTTTTCTTTCAAGCTAAAATTCATATTACTATTCTCAGAAATAAGTTGATGCCCACTTTATTGCTGTTTTGCATAATCTGTCTGAAATCACTGGACAATACTAGTGTTTAAAAAAGGCTGTCAGTTGCTCTGATCTGATGTCAGGATATCAGTCTTTTACAGACTAGGCCAAGCCCATCATAACTGTTTGAATGCCACTGTATCTACAGCATCTATCTACTGCAGATTAAAAACTGCAGCAGAGAGGACAGGAAGTGAGAATCCTCTTTCCCTTTCAAGTGCCAGAGAACTACAAACAAGAATATTATCATTTTGTTGCAGTGGAGTTGTTAATGAATATCAGAGCTGGAGTGAGCAAGAAACTGGGGTAAGACAACTGTCAGGGCTCATAACCCACGTGCACTTGTGAAATAAATGTTCTCTTAGTCATAAACATTCTTTGCCAGTATCTTTAAGCACCAGTATTAATGAAACTTAAAGTATTTCTTGTGCTCTACTGAAGAGACAGAGGCTTCTGGCTATTTTAACCTGTGTAGCTAAATTATGTATGTATGTATTTGTGTAATATTTGTACTATGCTGGTGATAGATAAACCCAGGATGGGAAGGAATTTCCAGACTCAGCATGCCCAATCGAAGCTTGTTATGGCTTTGGACAACCCTATTGATACATTTATCCTATTCCATTTTAAAATAGATTGTTTGCAATCTTTGTGCCTAGGTAAGTCTGTTGTAGAAATTTATTTGTGTGATGGTTGAAAACCAGTCTTCTAATTGCCAGCATAGACAGATTCCTGGCCAGTGGAATGACTGGTCAGTATCTGCTGGCCTTTGCCATGGCTTAAGTAGCTCTAGCTCACAACTACATGTTGTCAAGCCCTTCTCCACACTTCCACATTTTTCTTTCATGTTTCCAACTCAGGAGTCCCAGCTTATAGAAGCAATGGTTCTTACAGGTCCCTGAAACTGTCTTCCATGTGATTTCATTCTAGGACTGTGCCTTCATCTTCAAGGTTATCCACATCTCCTTTATGCATCTCCAGCTGTGCTCCTAATTAATGCTCTGTAGTAACTTTGAATGATTTGAGTATTTAATTGGAGTACTTACTATTGTACTTTCTTTGCTGAGACAAATAATGAAAATATCAAATAAAATTAGTCCCCCAAACCCACCTTGAACAAAATCTACAATCTAGCCTTTCCTAGGCCTAGGAGTTAATTCAGACAAATCTATTCCCATCTTACCTGCTAGCCAGTTCTGTCTTGTTTTAATTCCTGTCCTTTTCATTTTGGCTAAAAATTTCCCCAGGGATATTATAAAAGTTTCCTATTTCTTTTTTTTTCTTTTTAAACTAAGTTTCCAAAAGGTTATTTTTATCCTTTATTTTTGTCTTTAAAAAAATACTTTATTGAAGGTGGATGTCAGATTAGTTTGACACTATCTGCTTACCCATAATGTATATATGTTATAGTCCATTTATCTTCACGTTTCTGATTTTTCTTTCCTTGAATTTATTGTGAAAGCCTAAGGTTACTACATAGGTTATAGATCTGTATTTTCCAAAATTAGATTACCCCAGAATTCTCGTTCTTTCTTTAAGCATAGCTATTGGATATTATTCACCAGCTGTATAGCCTCATCCTCTTTTCCTATCATCAGTTGAATAATTCATTGATATCTTTGCTCCTGAGTTTCAATTTCATATAGGTTTTATATGTTGAGAGCTAAAGTTTAGTCCTCTGCTCAGCTGCTTGAGTGCAGCATGGCTTACACCCACCTCAGACATGGCCATTTTCTGATCATTAATTCCTGTCCTGCCTTACTCATCCCTGTTGATTACAGACAAATTTCAGCCTGGTTCAGCCAAGCCCTGTGGGACTGGTTTTACCATGGCCTTTAGAGTCAGACTCTGTTTTAGTGAATGTCTGGTGATGTGGTAAGTGGATCAGGTGAAGTCAGGGATACCAGGAAAGACTCACAGCTGCTAACTGTTAATGAAGTATCTCCACTCACCTGGGTGCAGTTCCCTTGCCTGATTCCGACAAAACATGAGACTTTATCTCTCTTGCCCTCTCTCTCCTACAGCTGAGGATAGTTATCAAGTAGTGCCCAGAGCTGCTGCTCCTCACAGATCTGAAAATGATGCCCTGCAGTGGTCTTAGTTTGTCTTGGAGTGAGAGACTGAGTACATTTAATTTATCTGTGTTGTCTTCTCATGTAGATGTAGAAGGAATTTTTATTCAATTTATCGTTGTCTTTGGAGTGGCAGGTGGAAACACTCCTCCTTGCCATAGTTTGAAAAAAGAGGTGGTTACACCACCTACACAGTGCTTGACATTTGATAACACTTGACATGCTTGTGATGGTTATTTGGCATTTTTTAAAATCAGTGAGAGCAGTCTGAAATGGAACAAGTTCTGATGCATTATGAAAAGAGAACTATGAATAAAGAAACAGGATCCTCAGTTCCTACTCTCTCCTCATGATGATTGTGGCTTTGCAGTGAGCAGCTGAACTGGTAAGAACATCTATGACTTGAAAGTAATTAAGGCTTCTTTGTTAATTAAACAGAAGAAGAAAGATAAGTGACATTTGCAATTGCTGATGGCTTCTTTATGGTAAATGAATTGCCGGATGGTCGGTGTTGATGTTTTCCAGTTGATTTCCTTTGGATTCTTGGCTGGGATTGCAGCAGAGATTATTATTGTCTCACACATCTGCTAGACGATGAGTTTCTATTGTACCTCACTGCTCACAAACACATGAATAACTTCCACATTCACCACTTGTACGTGTATCACTGCATCAACATGGGAAGAAACATTCCCGTAGGCATAGAGCTCTTGGATATGCTGCATGTGTTTGTTTTTCAAACCAACTGTCCCATCTGTGTGCTCTGTGCCTGTTTTTAATTGAATGTTGAGCAGTGAGGAACATTACTTAAGAAGTATGTTTTCTCTCCATCTTTAGTGGTTAGACTGTAACTTCTCTTGAATGATTGAGTCACTTACCTGCCTGCCAGCAAGACATAACATTGCAGGAGTAATGGCATTCTTTGGTGATGCTGTTGGTAACTAAAGGTGCTGAGTGTGTTCTTAGTATTTATTGGTTCTTTGTTAGACACTAAGAAATATGTTTAGTATGCATTTCATGTGATGTAGTTTAAGCTTGTCACATAGAGGCACTCTTTTCCCCCCTGTGCTTTTCTGGGAATCCTAGCATTTATCTGCTGTTGCTACTCTTGTTTGCTACAAGCTGATTGTATTTGGTTTGTGTTGCAAAGTCTTCGTAGCAGGGGCCTACACGGGTGGCTTCTGTGAGAAGATTTTAGATGCTTCCCAGTGCCAGTTAGCTCCAGTATGGACTCACCACTGGCCAAGGCTGAGCCCACAGCAGTGGTGGTAGCTCCTCTGGGATAAGTTATTTAAGAAGGGATAAGTTAGTTAAGAAGGGGGAAAAAACCTGCATGATCACAGCTGGAGGGAGGACTGAGAATATCTGAGAAAACCAGACACCAAGGTCAGTGAAGAAGGCAGGGCTGGGATGTGCTCTGGGTGCTGGAGCAGACCTTGCAGCCCTTGCTGCAGACCATGGTGAGGCGGCTGTTCCACTGCAGCCCACAGAGAGAGACATCCACCTGCAGCCTGTGGAAAACCCACACCAGACCAGATGGATGCAGGAAGGAGGCTGTGACCCCATGGGAAGCCCATGTTGGAGCAGGTTTGCTGGCCAGATTTGTGACCCTGTGGGCAATCCACGCTGGAACAGTTTGTGAAGAGCTGCAGCCCATGGGATGGGGTCATGCTGGAGAAGTTCAAGTAGGACTGTCTTCCATGGGAGAGGGTCTCCATGCTGGAGCAGAGGAAGAGTGTGAGGGGTCCTCCCCATGAGGAGGAAAGAGTAGCAGAGCCAATGTGTGATGAACTGACCACAACCCCCCATTCCCTGATGCCCTGTTCTGCTCAGGGGAAGGAGGGAGAGAAAATCAGGAATAAAGTTAAGTCTGGGAAGAAGAGAGGGATGGGGAGAAGGTGTTTTTAAGATTTGGGTTTATTTCTCATTGTCCTACTCTGATTTGATTAGTAATAAATTAAATTTTTTAATAACTAATTTTTCTAAGTTGCCTTGGTTTTGCCTGTGACTGGTGAATCATCTCTCCCTGTGCTTATCTCAACCCATGACCCTTTCATAACATTTCTCTCCCCTGCTCAGCTGAGGAGGGCAGTGTTTGAGCTGCTTTGGTGAACATTTGAGGTCCAGCTAGGGTCAACCTACCACACTGACTTAGTATTTTCTTTTCTGGAAACACTCCTGTTTACTAGACTGGAAAAAAGTATCTGCTTCAGAGGTTCCTGTATCCCAGCTGAAAGTGATAAACATTTCAACTCAGCAGGCATGAGTGCATGTGTAAACAGGACAGAGGTGTACTGCAGCAGAGAAAAATTATGTTAAAAGATTTAAACCATATTTTGTTTAACTCATTATTATCAGTCCCATTTTTCTTCCAGGCAGCTTTATAACAAGTATGTCAGTAGAATAAATCAAATGTACTACTGTAATGGAGCTGTAGGGGCAGATTTAGCCGTGATACACTCACCATTTACTATGCTGGAAAGCCTCTCAAGCAATGTTTTCAGTGAAGTATTCCATGTTTTCTTTAAGTAGAGAGCAACATAATCCTAGTAACATCAGAGTTTTGGGTTTTTTTTTTTTTGTTTTTTTTTTTTTTTTCTTAAATAATGATTAAAAAAAGCCTGGAAGTGCTGGTTTGACCTTGAATTTCAATGATTTTTAGGAACATATATCTCCCTGCATACTTTTCCATCCTCCTGGCCAGCAAAGGACCAGAATAATATATACTGGAACAAATTTGTACTTGTACAGTGATAGTATCTTTCTTGATCTTGTGCAAATTCTATACAGTTTTGTTGCTAGTTTTACCTGAAAGAATAGTGGTTAACCAGCCTGTAAGAGAACACTTTCACATTATTTTTGGTGAACATCTTTGATAATGTGAATTCTGTTGTAGAGCTAAATCCAAATTTTAATGTTTAAAGAAAATACATTTTGTACGGTTTGGCTTTCCTAGGCCCTTGCACTTATCACTGGAAGTAGAAGGAATTTCAGTGTTGAACTTTTTGCTCTGTTTATGTCCTTAAGCTTTGCATTTGTAATTACCCATTCTCTAATACTACCTCTTTTTTTTGGGGGGGGGGGGGGGTTGAGCTATGCAGCTGATATTGGTGCTTCTGTGCTTTTTGGGAATAATCTGTAGGAGCAGATCCAAAGGAAGTCCCCTTCCACAGCAAAAGAAGGAAGAGGAGACAGGATATGGAACGCTAAACTGATCAACAGCCCATACATCCTTCCTTCCTTTCTTACTTCCCTCCCCATGTTAGTTCTGCATACAATGTGGGATGCAGTAGGATGTCTTTTTTTCACCTTGGATTCTTTCCGTGTAACTTTTTTTAGGTTTTGCTATTTAAAATAACATTTACTGCTGCTTCTCCATCGTCAGCAACTCATTCTGCCAACAACAAATGCTATAAAAATGGGCAAGGCTATATAGCCCTAGCTCTGACAGTCCTGTACACTACAAAGGAAAACCAAAATGAGGGTAAAAGCAGAAAAAGATGGGTCATCTGGAAAAAGCAATACAATATTCTATTTGCCTGCTTTGGGTGTTGTTATCCTGATTGCTTCTGTTAATGTTGTTTGCTGATTCTTTTACCCTGTTTTCCTCTTCCTACATTTATGCTCTCACTTCATTGCTTGTGTAAGTTAGTTTTACTGCTTCATGAAGGACAAATATGTTTAATGATCACTTGTAAAATGATTTGTAAAATCAGGGAAATAGGGTTTTTTTTCTCTTTAGCTAACTACCTGAGATCCAACTCTACATCCTTTATACCATTGCAAAATATAGCTCAGGTACATGCTTTTTGGAGGGGAGAAGGGCATTAAAACCCAGAGGGCAAGTAAAAAGATCTCATCTGGGAAGCAATAGGAAATAATATCTTTGGCATCACCTTACCCTAAAGAAAATGTTGTTTAAAAGTCAATTTAAGTTTTAGGGCTTGGCTTACGCAGGAGTTGACAATGGTGGAAGTCAATAGGCATTCATGTGTACTCACAGACACAAGAGAGCCTCAAAATTACTTTAAAAGTCCAGAGGGAAGGAGAAAATTATTCAGGCTTGGTGGAAGAAGAGAGGTAAAAGCATAATAAAGTAAATAGACAAGACAGACTCTTTCTTAAGGTCTTAAAGATGATGGATGGCTTGAGTGGAGTTATATAAAATGTGTTTTTTTCTGCAAAAGTGATAACTCTTGGGGTATTGCATGTTACACAGGCTCTTATATATCAGGAGGCGCACCTGACTGGGAGCAGAAGGTAAAAAAGCCTGAGGGGAGAAAAGTGATGAGACCTTGTTTCTGTAAGGATAGGGAAATGAGAAAGTGGTCAAGTATTTGGCATGTGGGTGGAAAATGTCAGCCTTGATGCTAAGCTTGACCTGAGCATCTTAATAACAGATAGAAAAACCCAAGTTGATATTGTGCTGAATTATTTGCATGCCTTTCTCTGAATTGCCTCTGGAGTCTCTCAGCCATACTTTGTCTTACCAGGAAGGCTCTTTGTGGGTTGCAAGGTGGTCTTTTGGGCCTAAAATTCCTATTTTCCTCTCTGCTTCAGTCCATGTTGTTCAATTCTCTCTGAGAGGAACTGGTCCTGCTCTGCATTGACAGGAGAACAGCAACACCCAGGCAGCTAAATTCTGTTGTCCTTCCCAATTTCTTTATTGCAAGCTGTCATGATATTACTGCAAGATGGGTGGTATTTGTTTTAATTACCATTTCAGTTGCTGGTGTTAGTGATTAAATAAGACTCTTACCTTTCACTTAAAAATAAATCTTCAGAATTTGTAGGTGTTGAGAAAGAGTTTGAAAATGTGGTAATGTGGTGTGAATGATACTCTGGAGGTTTAAAGGCTAGGAAACAAAGCAGCAAACTTTACCCTCCCTTTTATTTTATTGCTGTTTTAGCATCTGAGGTTGCTGAAAATCCTTTTTCCTTTATCTTTTCTGTCCTTTTTTTTTTTTTTAATTTGTTGGTTGCTTTATAATTTTCAGCTACATGGATTGATAATACTGCAGATAAAAAATCACTTCTTCACTTCTAGAATTTTTAATTAGAATTTCCACGTGAACATCTCTGCAGATTTTCAGCAGCCAGTTGAGGAAATATAAAGAGAAAGAACATGATTTTTAAATGAATGCTCAGCATTGTTGGATAGCTCTTGAGTTTAAATGTAAATGTTACCGAAAGCTACAGTCTATCAGTAAGTGGAGCAGGGCAGTGCTCTGGTTTTTGCATTGTGCCAGCTACTATGTAGATGGACTCCAAACTTGAGAAAATTGGTAAAGTATTTGCAAGAAGAAGGGATTGTGTCTGTATTATGAATTATGGTGTTTGTTCCAGGGCAAAATTCTCTTTTCTTCTTAAATCTTTAAAGGATTTAGGACTAAGTCATGTTGAACAATGGTGTGTTCATCCAAGGAGAACTGCTGAGTGCATTTAATAATCTTCACTGGTTGTCTCAGCACAGAATGTACTGATTATAGATAGTGCTGCCTTCAAAAGCATGCTGCTAGCAAGAGCCTTACGTTTATTTTGGTAGATCAGATATGCACATTGCTTCAGACACTCTCCCATGTCCAGCTGCTGTTTGGAAAGCAGAGTTTCAAGGCATCGTTGCTCCTTGCTTTGACCTCTCCCATTGTTTTTTGAGGGGTGAAGATGATTGCAGATTTTGTATTTTTTTTGGATATGGCACTTAGTGTCCTCGTCTAGTTGACATGGTGGTGTTAGGTCATAGGTTGGACTCAATGGTCTCAGAGGTTTTTTCCAGTCTAATTGATTCTGTGATCCTCTCCTGCTGTTGTAATTGTACTAGACACTGAACGTGTTCACCAGGTAAGAGCAAATACTTTTCCTTTTTCTGTCCTATAACCATCTAATTTGTTTATGTGTTTTATTTCAAATGCAGACTTTAGTAACGTGCCTGACATCACATCCAGTTTGAAAAGGAGCAGTACTGATGGCACTCTGGACCAAGTGCCACACAGGAAGAAGACTGATCCACCCTTCAGGGTAAGAAAATGCTTGACACAACGATCCTTATGAACCAAAAGGCAATGTTGTGGCGTTAATGCTCTGCATTTTGTTGGAAAGAATTTACCATGTGGCATTAGCGTGAAAAAAATTGTATGCATCTTAGCTGTACTTGGTGTTTTAGTATCTTGAGGTCACCCTGACAGCATCTACAGCACAGCTGCTGCATCTGCAGGAGCAGTGTGATGGGGGCAAATGGCAAGCAGGTGGAGACTTGTCAAATTCATTCTTCTGTGTGGCTTGAACCCAGTTCCTGCAGAGAACAGTAAAGCTGCTACATCTTTCTAATTGATTCAGTTTGTTTTGTCTTTTCTTTTGGCTGATCTTTCCAGGGCTTACTGATAATATTGCAGTGACCATAGCAATACTATGTCAGTTGTTTTAAACTGGGCTACAGGCTTGGAGAGGTGCAGTGTTCAAGAGACAGTGATTGCCACCCACTAATTTGGAGACCCTTTATGTGTCTGCAGTTTCTATCTGACATGGCTGGACTAATGGTTTTCCTTCCCTCAGCAAGGACTTTGGGGGCTGAGGCAGGAATGCCCAGAATTAGTGCCCACCTTCATGCAATGGTCTCCAAAGAGCAGCTTTTTGTCCATTTTGCCCTGAATCAGGCAAATTGCAACCTGTGTCCAATTGAAGTGCATATTGTTTTGAACCTCCCAACTGCAGGTGTGGGTAGTGTTTTTGAGTTGGTGGCCATGATTTTACCTGGCATTGCCATTCTGACAACAGAAGTGTGTTTTTAAATTCTGTTGATGAGTTGGTTGTATCTTCAAGCAAATTTGGGATAACACTTGTGTTAGCACCCTTGCATAACAGGAATGGCGTTAGAGTTTTTATGGTTCTGGAATACATTACTGTCTTGTGCTGGGTTGTATGAAAAATTGGTAGAGATCAGACAGAATGTTAAAACTCAGAAGACTGGAATAGGAAGATACATTGTGCCTTTAACCATACTTACTAAGAGGAGCTGTTAATCTTACTTTATTAGTTACTTCATAACCTACTTCAGTCTTGTACAGGTGATTTTATGCCCTTTCCCTAGAGAATAAGGAGAAACCTGGTGATTGTGGGTCCTCAGCCCATCTCCTGCTGCACAAGGAGATTCCCACGGAGATGGGGAGGAGATTCTGGGGCATCAGCTTTGCTCTAGCAGAAGAACAAAGCCAGTCCTGATTGCCTGTGTCAAATACACCAGGTGCCAGAAAATTAGGGAGAGTTCTGCGGATTTAAATACACAGAGAACAATTGATGTACACTAGTTGCTGCTTTTAATGCACTAAATTTGCTCCAATGCTCTAAATTGCGTGCTGCAATTAAAGCTCAAAAAAAGAGGGGAAAATGGACAGGTCTGCTCCCTGTCCTCCCTCCAGCCTCAAATTTGTCAGATTCAGCAGTTATTAGGGCTTTTGCATGATTTGCTGAAGTAATTGCCCATTCTGTATTGCAGTGCACTTCTTGAGCTGACATGCAGGTCTGCTAGTGTCATTTTAAAAATTATCTGAGGTTATCCTGGTTTTGTAGGTACAAGGGTGGAAAACAGCCTGGCAATCAGAGGCAGTCAGACTGCAGCTGTAAACGAGTCTGTGACAGGTCTATAATTTCTGCAAATGGTTTGTAATTGATTGCTGTCTTTCTGTTGGAGGGTGCCTATTACCGTCAGAGCTTTTTGTCTGACCCTTTTGATATCCCCAATAGATGTAGAAGTAAAGAAAACCCAAACCTAACAGTTAAGTTCAGGTGGTGTACATTGTATGTGCTTTTGTGGTTATGTATGACAGGAATTGAAATGATTTCTGTTTTTATATCTGTGATTTGGGACTGCTCACCAGATGAACAATAACTATTGCTAATAAAAGCTAGTTTGAGGAAATTGTGCAGCCTTGAAAAGTGTAGCATCTGGATTTGGGGTTGTAGATTTTTTTTTTTCCTCTGCCTTCTGTTTCCTGCATGTGCTGACTTGACCTCCCACGCCTGTGGACACCATTAGTGCAGTAGGCAAGTAGGCGATGCTGCAGAAGTATGGGGGAGAGGAGCTCTGTAAGCACAGCTCTGTGGAGGAGAGGCTGAGCACAGCCTGGAACAACAGGCAGTTTGGGATTATTTCAGAGGAGACACAGCTAGAGATGCTCACTTTCCAGTTGACAGCAACTGTAGATGTGATTGTTTGGCTCTGAGGGAGCAGGCTCCTTTGAAGTTTGGTTGATTTTTGTCCCGTAACATGTAAGTAAATAAAAAAACAGTCTTAAAGCTTTGGATTTAATAGCTGCATGTCTGATTTCTGGACTTTATGTATCTTGTTTTGAGCATTTTCATTTGTCTGTTTTTCACTATTTTCTTGATCTCATACCAAGCTAAGTTTAGGCATCATCTTAACTGAAAGTACAGTGAGGCATTTGAGAAGTGCCTTATAATCTCAGAGAAATAAGTCTTTTATTGCATGTGCATGTGTATTACATTCAAACATGCCTTCATTTAGTCAGTCATTCTTGGATTTTTTTTTTTTTTGTAGACTGGGAAGTGAATGCATTTAGGAGGGCAAGAGAGGCTAGTATCGTTCTGGAAATGGAAGCTGTTCCTTAAATTATAAAATATTATTAAAAATACATGGATATCAAGAACCATCCATTCCAGATGCACATTTGTTCTGACAACTCTCTATTCTCTGGGATACCCCATTTGTACTTTAATAGCTTTAACCTTATCTTCAATTTTATTTATCAGGAGTAGATATTATGCTTGTAACACATTGTGCCGCAGTACATTTCCAAACTCTGTTAAAATACTTTTATGTGGCAACAGCATGTTGTCCTTGCTCTTGTTTCTGGAGCATATAGATGTTCTGTTGACAGAAGAATATGTGACCTCAGAAAATCTGTGAATTGAGCATGCCTGTCAATGTAATTAAGTTTAGTTATGTTTAATCATTTTGAGAAGTAATTGTCTGTGCTCCTCGTGCTCATTAAATCCTGGTATGTTGGCAGTTGCCAAGTATCAAGCTCTCTTTACATCAAAGTAGCATGAAGTCGAATTAACAAAAATTGCAACTCTTCCTTTAGCTAGTTGTGATTTCTAATTGCAAACTATATTGGCTAGAAATGTTTTCTCTAGCCCACTGTTTAAGATTAGGTTTAGTAGTCTTTTACTAACTCACTTATCTTTACTTTGTATTTTCAGTGTATTAAAATAACCTTTTATGAAACATAGTTAGAAGGGGAACTCTTACCATATAATTACCTATTATTTTCAGGTCCCTAAAAAGAGACCTGCTGTGATCTGACTCTTGGTTGTTCTGAATCTTTTGAGTGTCATGAGAGAGACACATTTCTGAAATCATATTAAATCTAACAGACATAAAAAAGTAACTTCATATAAATGCGTGTCTGAGAAGGGGAAGATGTATTTTCACTTTAAGTATTTTACAGATCATAAGAAAAAAACCTTAGGGTATACTCTCAGCAAATATTTCACATAACTTCATTATATCCTCAGCTGTATCTTAGCGGTCTTTAAGAAACTCAAGAAACCCAGTAAAAATAGCTAGTGTGATGGCTTTTAATCATTAAAGAAACAGTCAATGAATACTGAATGGTTTTATGGTGGCATCTTCAAAAATTAACATTGCAGGAAGCTGCTGTGTGAGAAACTTTGAATGTTAACAAGAATTGGCTTTTTAAAGAATGGCCAACTGGTTTCACTTTGTAAGGCTTTGAAATGCTTCCATATTTCTTTCAAACAATGAAGGAAAATTGGTCCTGGGAATAAGTTGGACATAGAAACTTGGGGAAATTACCTTTGCTGTTGCCTCTTGAAATAGTCACTTTACTCTCAGCACGGGTTATTGATCATACATGAATGTGTGTATATGAGGACAAATCTATCCCCATCATCTCTTATTAAAAAAGAAATCTATACACTGCAGAGACAAACTCCATTTTTTTCCCTTGAGAATACGATTCTTAATGCAATGAACAGAAGTTACAGTTAAAAATCCTAGAACACCTTTCCCTAGCTTGAGCCTATTTAGATTATCTCAACTAATTAATCTTTCCCTCCTGTTGATGACCATGTTCCCTTTTCCTTCATCTGATAAGGAAATGAGAATTCATGGCAAGTCTGATCAGTGGAGTTCATGACACGTTTGGCAAACGCAAACCTGCATCTCCTACAGGATGGAGCATTTTCATCCAATGGTTTCAGATTTTCATGGGGATGAGGTCTAGGTCAATATGATGGCCCTACTTGAAATGCCCATTTTTACAGATATAGCGAACAAAAAGAAGGTAGAAAAAAAAATGTCCTTGTGTGTTTCAGAAGTCTTGTTCTTGGATGCTTGAGTTTCCTATGTAATATCAAATCATCCTTGCAGTGTTTTTGAAGCTTGTGTGTTCTGTTTATTGTGATGCCAATTGTGGCCTGTAAAGTGAGAAGTACATTTCCAGGAAGTCGGCATGTCTGGGACCATGGTGAGAATTCTGGTTTTTGGTTTCCCTGCATTCAGCACCACTTTTCGTGTTCAAGGAGCCAACGTGCACATATGCCTGACTTGGGCAACTGTTCAGATTTTTTTGTAGCCCTTCCAATCAAAGGTATATGTGTAATTGAACAGCTCATTTGCTCTCATATCTGATGGTGGCCAGGAGGTGTGAAAGCAGAGAGAGACTGGGTAAGAAAGCAAACTCATCTTCCAAGTTCTACATCATGCAGCTACCTTAGGAAGATTCCCAAAACAGTGCTTTGAACAGATGCAAAATACATGTGTTGGGATTTCAAAAAGGAAATCACTCTGTTATCTATTAGCTGATTTCACACAGCTATTTTTGTAATGAAAATCAGTGAGCATTGTAAAGATCTTGCTGCTTTTTGCAATTTTGGCCTCTTGTACATATGCATGTATACAACATAGCCACCACTGGAAGGGTGGTTTTCATAAGCTGAAGAAATTAGCATTTTGTCTTCAAAATCTCTAAAGCTGATTTCAAAACCCCTCCATTAGTAGTATGACCACAGGCATCAACTTCTGATGCAGAATAATTCAAGGATAAAAATCCCCTAGGTACAATATATATTGAGGTCTAAGTTCAAACCAGGATGAGAGAAAATGTATCTGATTGCTCGTCTCCCCAAATGCTCAGTTTTTAAAGAAAAAAAGCATGGTTTGATTTTTGGGGAGAGGAAGGGGGCAACTGTGGCAGTTGCCATGGAATGGCAGGAGTGGAAGGTAGTTGGTAATCATTACTCATACTTTCAGTCCAATCCCAACAGAAAATTCATGCAATTGTTCAATGTTTGTGGAAGATTTGAATGGTATTTTTTCCTCCAGAAGAAGGCAAGTGGATGCTAGTAATCATGTATTCCTATGATTTATCACCTAGAAAACATTGTACATTGTGATCTCTAGCAGATGGGCTTTGGAGTAGTTCAGGGCACTGTTATTCAAAACACACTCAACTCAAAGCAACAACTGCTTTCTACTGCTGCTGTCAGTAAATGTAATCTTATTTTTTATATGGAATATATGTATTATATATATGACGTGGTTCATTTATTTATTTTGATCTGGTGATGGCATTCATCACTCTCAGAGATGAGTATGGGATCATCAGTCTCACTGTGTGTATATAAGCAGCGTATGCGAAATAATTTTGTTAAGCAGCCTGTAAAAATTAAAAATCTTGGAAAGGGAATGTTAGTATTAACCAAGTTGTTGAGCTCCACTGAAAGAAAACCAAGCAGAAATGACCAGAAGCTCAACAGAGCCCCATACCCACTTCTTGCATGGAGGCAATTCCAGCACAATGTCATGATAGCTTCTCATTAGCTCTGTTTTGCATTGCCCAGGCAGTTCCCACTTGCACAGCATGTCATTAATTGCAGGAGAGCTGCCTGCCTCAAGGTTTACTCAGCATCCATAGGACATGAAGGATTTTTCCTTTATTTTAATCATGAAAACTTCTTTTTAGCAGTTGATGACATCCAAAAGCCTGGGGAGTAGTCTACAATTAACATCTTTTTTTTTTTTTTTTTTTTTTTTTTACTTTGTAGGAGGGGGATTAAAAACATGGTATTCTCAAAATCATGTATAGCCTCTGCAGTCCAAGTGTCATTTTCTTCCAGATGTGACATGCATTTAGGGAATCTCGGAGCTGACATGGGAAAATAGCATGTTTCTCAGCAGTGGTTTCCTTGATTCATTTGTGCCTGGAGGGGACTGTTCTGCATTGAAAGCATGACAAGCCAGTGGGGAGTTCTGCTAATTATTGTGCTTCCCTTGCAGATAGCCCAGCCTATGGTGACCCTACCAGAGCTGGTGGCTCCAGCAGTGTGGACCTGTTTCTGGACCCCTGCTCTCTTCCTGTGCCTTTTGAGAAGGGTATCAGTGAAACTGTAGCCCTTCAGAAGTTCATAAGAATTTTGCTAATTAATCTAATTAATTAGGTTAATTATTCAATATATTAATCTATCACTCAGAGAAGGCACCAGAACTGGTAGACTACAGGTTACAGAAAGCCTAAACATACCAGTGAGCGCTACTGCCCAGTCCTGGATTTCACTTTATTGTGTTGATTCTGGAGTTCTGCATCCCCTACGGATGGCCCAAAATTCAAGTGTAAGAGCTGTGAGTCTTGGCTAACACAGCAAAGGAGGTGCAAAACCACAAGGCTTAAAGCATGTAAAGTGCTGAACCTAGTATGAACCTGTAACCAGGTCAGGCTGTGGATGGAGACCTGCTTGCATAGTTACTGGTAGGGAGGCACAAGAAAGGAGGAAAGACCAAAGGGTCTGCACAGTATGTGCAGTTCCTGCATGCAGAGGTGTGACCTTGTGCAGCTTTGTTTTGTGCTATTACACTGAGGCCCTGGGGCTTAGGGGGAGGGGGTATTTGTTGTCTTTCCTCCAACTGAAGGAAACATCCTCTCAAAAGTACTGAGACAGCTTTTGGTGTAAAACATACAGATGGTTTTGATCAGGAAAAGAAATCGTGTTGTGTTGATGCTTGCAAATGAAGGAAGCCAGTGGGAGAGGACTCACAACACAGATTTTCTTTGTAGTCATCTGGGAAAAATCTATAAGGCTTACCTGCAGATGAAAAGGGAAGCATATGACAAGGGCCCTGAATATTTGCAACAGGATATGGTTAGCAGTGTCTCTGGAGCCAACTGTGACTTCACTGATGAAGGGCAGGAAACTGCCTCAAGCCCACCACCCTGTGCCTCCAGAAGCAGCCCCGGTCACCTGCAGTGCAGGATATGACGCCAGTGTTTCACTTTGCAATGAAAGGCAGAGATATCTAATCACACTTCTGATAGACACAGGGAACTGTGTCTCTGCCAGCTGCAGAGTATTTGGTGGTTTGTTTTTTTTTTAAATTAAAGTACTGTTCAGTTTCAGTAACGTGTTTTTTCCTTGTGATGCAAAAGCATCTAAACCCAATTTTAGTCTGTGCCAAGGTATGTGATGTGCCCAGCTGTCACCCATAGCACACAAAGTCACTTTAAATTTGCACAAAGTTTCAATATAGGATTTCAGATAAATACTGCATCCTGGATACCATCATAACTTCAATAAAGCTTTGATTCTTATTTTGCTCTGTCAGGAACATGTAATAACAAAGGTAGACCTGAAATACCAAAACTGAAAAATATCTGCTACCTGCAGCAATTTCTGCAAAATAAAAGGTAACAAAAAGGTACATGAAAGAATGAAAGAGGCAGAGGAATTTAAAAAAAAAGGTAAGGGGTCAGTTGAGTCAGATGCATAGGGAAGTTCCACCAGACTTTCATGTTTTGTTACCTGTTGTCTCTTGTTAACATATTGTGAGCAGATAAAGACATCCTCTCACATGGTGATTATTTCCTTCTGGGACAGAGGAATTCTCCTGTAGTTCCTAAACAAAGCCTTGCCAAAACCAGGGGAGAGGTTGGTGTAGAGTTCAGAGAATCTATATTTGTCTTTACAGGGGAGTTACTGCATCTTTTAACATTTAGAATGCAAAATGCTGGCTACTAACAAGAACAGATAGGCGTTGCCTTCTCTGCCTCCAAAGGTGTCACACTGCAAAACTATGTTGTGAAACATGAGTGCAACTGCAAAGATAATGTCTCAGTGGTTGTTACAGTTTCTAATGCAATACTTGAGAAAAGTTTTTGCATTCAGCAGAAAACACTTTGAGTGAGAATGTTAGAAACGATATTTAAGATGCTTGAAATTAAAAATAAAACAAGAATTCACTTTAAACATTTGGAATGCTAACTGATTTTTTAATCACTGGAATTAAAGCAAGTGTCTTCACTGTGGTCAATTATGCTTTGAAAATACATTTTGACGGCATTTAAAAAACATGTTATTAGTATAATAAGCATGACAGGAAAATATGCAGAAAAATTATCCACCCACAGTTATAAAAAGTAAAAAACAGACTCCCTCTAGATCAGTGCAGAGGTCTGGAGACAAGCTGCATTAATCCTGAGCTTATAATGCTTAGAGACCACTAACATTGCAGAGCTCCTGTTAGTGCAGGGTATGTAAGTACATGTATATTTTAAAATATATGTGTCTGTGTGTTTGTGTGTCTACATATGTATGTTGTGTATATGAATTCTGCTTCTGTGTCACTAGGGGCCCAGACTGATGTTACAAAGTAGCCCACGAGTGCTTGGGATTGTCCTGCAGGCAAGCCACTGTTTCCTTTCATTCAAAGTATACACTGATGGAGCAAAATTAGCCTTTTACCTTGATGCATTAAGGGCAAAAGCAGGATGGGAAATGAACTGGAGGCAGATAAGCACACCTACACATATGGGGACAATAGAGGGAAGCACATATTATGAAGGATGTCACTGTTATGGTAACTATCAAGGCTGGTGCCACTGAAATGGAAAGATGAAAACCAGATGTCGGTGAAGGGAATGTGCGTTATTCAAAGTACACAGGAACAAACAACAGGGCTGTGTCATTTTTCCAGTGATCTTAAAAATATTTCACAGTGATAGATCATTTCACTTGTTTTTGAAAAGTGCTTCAGTACTGCTTGTGTGCTTCTAGAGAAAAAAGAAAGGCTAAATGAAAAGCATTCATTCATTTGCTTTGCTTTAGTTTGTGTTGTTCCCCTTTTTGATTTGTCCAAGTCCCTCAATAGGAGATGGAAAGATTACTGAAACATAATTGTCTTTTTTCTAATGAATACACATTAAAAAAAAGCTGTTAATTGGTAACATCTTTTAGCTGGCATATGGCTAGCTAATAATGCAGGCTTAATTAGCAAATCTGGGGAAGAATAACTTCCTAATATGGAATTAAAAAGGCCTGTCATTGTTTTTCATCAAGACTGACGATATTGCTTGGACCTGAAATTTAGCAACCTTCTTTTTTTTTTCTCAGTCCCAGTGGATGAGCTGTGTTTTTAGATGTATCTATTAGAAAAAATTGAGCTTGAAAGTGCCACAACTAATGCAGATAGAAAACAAAGAAACAGTAGCTCTCTAGAAAGTGTAGTTATACTCTTAATACACTGTATTAATCTTAATCTGGTGACCTGGCCTGTGTTATTTTAAAAATGCTATATGCAGCACTTGAAACTTTTAATTTCCACAAACTACTTATTTGTTTCTTATCTTCAGACTTGCTCTGTGGATCCCTACAATCTGTGGACTACTGCAGAGGCACCCACTAATGGTGGATAAGAACAGTAGCCAAGTACACGCTGCACAGCAATCTATGAATTTGGGTTTTTAAACCAGACTGTACATCCACTGATAAATGAAATGTTTAGGGAGCAGGCAAAACCTCTCTTGCTCCTTCAAGACCATTTCCTCAATTTTCTGTTTAGTCTTCTCCCCCAGTGACCCTGATATGTCTCCAAGAGGAAGAAAGGGCACAGTCCATCCGCTAAGCAAGAGGTTCCTGCTGCTGTGATGTGTTCTGTATGTCTTATCAGCAGCATGTTTTTTCAGGGCTCCAGCATCATTTTTCCTCTGATAGGCAGCCTCTCAGTGACTGAGCTGTACAGTTTGGCAAATGCTGAGCTGTCAAGTTGTGCTAATGATTTGGAAAGAGATGGATGTAAGTTTAATTGCAGTAATTAAAGGAGAAAGCTGTGTTATTCCCTTGCTTGTATGAAGGTGAACATCCTTGAAACCTTGGAAGCAGCGCACTCATAACCAAGGATATAGATACCCAGGCTTGTTGGGGTTCAAGAAGAGGGTTTCCTAGGGAGCAGTAGGTGCTGCCAAGGGCAGTGTTGAATGAAGCCTTACAGCTCAACTTCATTGCTCTCTAGGAGTGCTGTGATAGGGGCAACATGAGAGTTGCTGAGTTTTATTATGCCACTGGTGTAGTTCTCCTTTTATTAATGAATTGCTTGTCAGTCTTTTATCTCTTCAGTTCAGTGTTGTCATGTCCTATAATGTTTTATTTAAAGCTGCATTGTTCTTAGAGTAATCTATCTGTAGACCCAAATGGTTTTGTATAAATATGTCAACATCAGAACTCTTACTTTCAAGCCTGAATTTATTACTTAGCTCATTTTAAATTTCTTTTTATTGATGTAATTATGGCTAAAAAGTTCAAACAAAGGACAAGCATAATTATATAAAGAAATCATCCAGAGAGCTGCCTATTTGTTTTTCATTTTATCATTGTAAGAGCATTTGTATGCCTCAACATTTAGCAGCATATACCCTTGACAGAACATCAGTGCTATTGACAAATTATGCTGACCTTCAGGGCAGTCAGCACCCTCTAGATATTTTTAGGTATTTGGCTAACTTTCTCAAAGCACCTGATGTTTTGTTTATGCAGTAAATTTCACAGGCAGGGAGGCAGGTATATTTCTGGGAAGATCAAACCCATTTTCCCTTGTCATAACTGAACTCCTGCACTCACCACATCAAGCTATTTATAAAAAAAACCTTCTCATCTAGCATGTTTTTCCTTCATTTGTAGCAATAAAGGGAGGCATGGCAGGTCTGTCTGTACTCTCATATGCTGCTTAGCCTCCTCGCACTGGGATGTTGTCAGCATCTCTGATTTTTGGGTATTTGGCACAAAAGAGAAACTTGTGCAGCTGAGCTCAGAGGCAAGGTGTGTTTGTGGGGGATCACAACATCCGCGGCTTCCTTCCGAGGGCTCTTTCCTTTGGCAAAGTTTGCGCTCACGAGCCGCAATGCCCGCCTTCAGGAGGAGTAAAGCCAGAGCTAAGAGTTTAGCGCTGGCTCGCAAGACCCAGCAGCAGGCAGCAGCAGCTTACGGCTCCCTGCACAGGATGCTCTCTGTGGTGAGTTCTGCAGCTTCTGCCGTGGCTTCAGCCGGGGGTGCTGCCTAATTAGGCTGGGGTTGGGTTAGGATGGGGCTGCAGGAGCATCCAAGCTGCCTGTACCTAATAAATAATGACTGTCCCAGCATTAGTCATCAAATAATGGATTCTCACAGTGTGTAGTTGGGGGCTGAGTTTGTACCAGTGCTCTGCATGGGAAAAGGTTTGGGGTTTCTGAAGTTTGGGGGAGGGAAGGGTGGGTTGGTTGCCTGCACTGTTTGCTGCTGGGCTCGAGCAAATTGTTATTTCTTGCATCTCTCAGAGAAAGGACTAAGAAAGATCCATATTTTGACAAGAAGTGGGAAGGTTTTAAAAAGATTCCTCATGGAAATTTGGAAATAACTGCAGCATGAATATTTTAACTGTTTCTCTGTTTTTTCACAATTGAGTTAGTATTGTGGAAATAAGGAGGGGAAAAATATTATTTATAATCAAGGTAAAGCTGGCAAAATATATGTATTACACAGATGGCTATATCTATGTGTATATATATATATACACATGGATGTATGTGTATATGTGTTACACAGGTTGCAGAAAAATAACATGAGCCTCCTGCATTAAAATTGACAACATCAGGATAAGGACCTGGGGTAGGAAGAACTGACAGCTTTTTACAAAACCAGGGTTTGGGAAAATTTTTATTGTGTGCTTTGATGTTGCCTCATAAGACTCTCCTTTTTGTGACCTGGGCTGTCAGTGTTCCTCTTTTTGTTTTCCTGATGCTCTTATCTTTACATTTTGTACAGTCAGGATTTAGTGTCCTGTGATGGAAATCACTTCTGCTTTGCTTTTGACTTTGGTATGAGTTGGGTCAGATGACTTTGGAGACTGATTCTAGAGAAGCTGAGCACTGCATCCATGAGCTCCGTGGTTGCTGCTTGTCTTGGGGACAGGGTCAATGCAGGCTCTTGGGCCCAGGTCCCTACTGCATGACTTGGTTTGTATCTAACAAGAGTTTTAGTTAAGTACCTCAGTCACCACTGATGGTTCTTCTGTGCTCAAAGAGAAAGATGGGCATCTCTCTGCGTGGCAGGTGAAAGGGAAGATTTGCCTCCATGCAAATATCAATATCTCAGGCACCACATAGGAGGGTTACATCTTGGCTGTTTTACACAGCTGTATGTTCAGCCTTCTTTCAGGCCTTACCCTGTGCTCTTTGGAAAGATTTACTGGGTCAGCAGCTCCTCCCTCCTCTTACAGTATTTGTGATAATTCTAAATGAGGTTGGTGACATCCAATTCTGTTAACAGAGTGATTTGCTAATGTTAATCTCTCTAAAATTGGGAAATTCTAACTCAAGGACGAAAGTTCCTTGTTAATGCCTTGCCTTTTGTATCATCTAGTAGTGTCTAGCAGGGCACCTTCTCATCCTGTGGTGCAGAGGATTTGCTTTTCCCTCCTTAAAACATAACTCCAACTATGATTTACGTATTTCTATGAAGCAACTGAGTAGACACCAAAAAATTGCCCTTCTTTTAGCAAAGTTTTAAATATTTTCATTAAAAGACATGCAAGAGACAGAATGAAACAAAGCAGATCCCTATAATTTTATTGTCAGTCAGGAACAAGTTCATACTGAGTGGCCTTGGAGCTGGGAAAAGAAGGAGAAGAAGCAGAAGATAACTAATGGCTGAGGCTACTGCTTTGGTTTAACTTCTATTGCTGAAAGCTGAGCAGCACTTTTGCCCAGACTTTTGTGGTGAAAATGCCACAAAGTATTTTTCAGTAAAGATCTGCTGTCATTTTTTCAGTTTCAATGAACAAATTACAGGAGTGAGGTACTGTATTGATCTCTAACATAAAGCAACTTTTTTTCTGTGGTCTTTAAGGAAGCTAGAGCCTTCAACTTTCTAGCCTTTTATATTGCTTGGTTACAAAGTACTTCCCAGTCTGAGGAGATGCCAGAGATGCCCACAGAGTTATGCACACAAAGTAAAAGGGATGGACATCTCCAAGAGCTTTCCTTTTGCACAGAGAGAGGGATGTAAAGGTGTCTCAGACTAGTTGTTCGTTGCTCAAAATTCCATGTAATTGTACTTCTTCTGCTGATTGGTGCATTCAGTCTTCCTGGAAATACATCCATCAGACAGAGCTGATGTATTAGCTGTTCATTTTTGGAGGGCACAAGTCTAATCTATTTCTGCAGGATGTTTCTGAGCATGTTTCCTTTTAGGGTAGAGAGTTCAAAGGATTGGTGATCCAGCCCATAGTGTGTGTCCTGCACAAGGATACTGAATCCTGAATGCTTTTCAAAGGACAGGCATAGCTTTCACTTCACCAAGGAGTCTTTCTTAAGTTGTGTAGAGTTTTCTAAGTCTACTAAAATATTCCTTTCCACCACTGTTTCAAACAAACCCTGACAGACTGGGGTAAATGAGGGTAAAGTAAACAGCAGCATGCAGAGACCCTGTAACACTAATTGACCTTGTGCAGCATTTATGCTCAATCAGTATAATTCAGTAGAAAGTCACAGGATAACCATGAAATCATTGTGCTAGTTCTTAACCACTGCTGATTAATGTCTTCTGCTCTCTCACTGATTAATTTTATGGGGTTTTGTTACTCTGGTGGGGATAGCACAACCTCAAATGATGACATGCTTGTCTGCAAGGAGCAAAGAAAATCTGTAAGACATCCTTGTAAGAGTATCTTTTTGCTCACTTTAGGGGAATAATCTGTAATATTTTTTATTGCAACTATGACTGAAAATGGAATGTGCTGCATCTCCATCTGAGCACCTCTGTGGTTGCTGGCTGCCGTGGGTCAAGGTGACATCTCTGTGGGCTGGAAATTTCCATTCAAAGGTTACTTTGAGCAGTTCACATTCACAGAGATTACTCCTTGCAGAAGGACATGGAGCCTTAAGTCTGAGTCTCAAACATGCAGGGAAGAAAGAAATGTTTCTCCAGACTACTTATATACATCCTTCTGTTTTCTAAGAGGCCAGGAGATGTTGGTCAGGAGGTTGCTTCCCCTGACTGGTAGATCTGTAAAACAGCTTATACAACTTTGTTGGAAAATCTTGAATATGGCAAATAAACCATAAGGTTTATTAAGCACAGTGCTCCTTAGCTTCCTTCTCCTTGAAATATATGTGGGTTTTTTTTCCCTTTAAGCCCTGCATAAACTCCATTTTTCTTTCCCACCTCTAGCACTGTTAGTCTAAATTTCTTGATATTTAGCCTTATCTGTCTGCTGTTCAGTGCCAAAGGTAAGCTGACACTGCTTGTAGTCCCCTGTACATGTTGCTGAAAGCGGCATACGTAAGCTCAAGTAATGGATTTTGGAGGAAGTTTGCTGCTTCTATTGTAGTTTCTCCTCAGCTTTTATCTGTTCCCAGCTATGCTGCAGCCTTGTCTGCAGTCACTTATCTGGACTTTTCTTTTTTACCGATTTAACTGTTCCTATTCTGATAAGCTGCACACTATAAAGGTTGGCATAAATAATTTTTTTACCATTTACAAAGTGCAAACAGTCTTGGTCCTGTGCAAATAAAATCAGCTCTGTGCTTGAGGAATTGATGAGTTTTATCTGAGAGTCATAGCTGCCGGTATTAACCATTGCAATGTCAAGGGTGAATTCCCTCAGAGTAAATTCAGGGTTAATTCCCTCCTTAATTCAAGATAGATGTGGATGTGTGTAGTATCAAGAGGGAGTTCCTTTTGAGATTTCTTGGCTTAAGGGTGCTGGACTACCAAGTTTTGATTTGACATCCAGAACGTCCGGATGGCTTTGAAATCCCAGCTGCAGGACAATCCCAGATCAAGGACAGAGGCTGAGCCTCTCCTGCCCACACATGCCAGATATAAAAGAGCTGGTCCTAGGGGCTGTCACTCAAGACTTTCTGGAAAGGATGTGTTTTAAACAGTTTAAAAGAGCAGGAAATTGTTTCATGTCAAAGGCAGAAAGTAGCATCCAGAACACTTGGGAAAAAGGGTAGAGATCCTGACCTGGGTGGTAAGAGAGTTTTGGGAAGAAACATGGAGGAAGAATTGCTTTATGCTTCTCTACTTATTTGTTGCTATGTTCTCATTTATACTAGGCTCCTTGTCAAGAACCAGTGGTTCCACTGGCAAAATGGGTTCCTTCATCTTCCGTGGTCTATGCAATGCATATGAGTGAATGTGAATCACTTTTGTCCTGTGATCAAGTAGCATTTCATGCTTGCTTTGACCCACGTGTAAATACCACAGTGGGTACAAAGAGTGAGGTCTGGATATTGCGTGGTCTGGAAGACTCTTCCCTCTTGTAAAGGGAAGGACACAGAGCAGCAAGACTTAAGGAAAAGACAAGACCCTGTGAGCAGGGAGGTCAAGGACAATATTTTTAATGCCAAATTTGCAAACATATCCAGGAATGTATTAAAGTTTATAAGAATCAGTGCTTGTTGGCAGTACAGAGAGGTAATCCTTGGGCTTAGGCCAGCTATGCAGAACAATTTCTGACAGCAAAATTATATTGCTTAGGTGATCAAAAAGTATTTATATGGAGGAGTATAATCTATTTCCATATGCTTTCCCATACAGTGATTCTCGGTGACAGATGCAGCACTGACCCCAGAACTTAAGGGGATGTAGAAATAGCACATTCCCCAATGTCTGCCTGCTCTATATGCAAAGGTGGTTGAGGAGGAATAGAGGACTTCTAACTCTTCCTTGTAAAACTGTGTCTGATGATGATACTTGTGACTTGGTTTAAACAGGCTGCCTTGCATCCTTGATCCCTGTGTCCTTGATCAGTCATCAGGCTGATGTAAATCAAGCTGCCCATGTGCCTCTTGAGCTGTAGAGAGTGTAAAATCTGAAACATTCTGATATAAATACAAACCTTTCTGACATCAGAAACAAAGAAAACAAAAATGAAGTGCTTTGGCATTCAGTTGTTTAGAAACTGCTTTAAAATAACCCACATACACACAAACACCCACACACCACTTCCTAAAGGATTTGTTTGCAAGCCACTAATTAATTTCAGTGTCACAGACTGACTACAATTTTTAAATTTATTCCATCAGTGTGGAGCTGTAATTCTAACAAACACCATTCAATTCATATAGCAATTTTGGGGTCCTAATAAGTGTTGAAAATACTAAATGTATCTAAATTTCATAGTTCTTCAAATTATACTGGATTATGAAGAGGGTTCCACATATC
Organism: Agelaius phoeniceus; assembly: GCF_051311805.1. Classification (NCBI taxonomy): domain Eukaryota; kingdom Metazoa; phylum Chordata; class Aves; order Passeriformes; family Icteridae; genus Agelaius; species Agelaius phoeniceus. The sequence goes on from NC_135267.1 coordinate 61,297,034, forward strand.
AGTGAGGAAAATAACTTCATTTTTTTTAGAGTGGTGGCATTTTTCAAAACTGGGAGCTGGGAAGGTACTGAGTAATATGGACTACATGGCAAATATCTGACATTTTAACATTTATTTTCATCATATAGGTGTTTAATCACAGGAATGGTTGAGATTAAATATTGCTAGTCCATTTAGCCTCCAATTTACTGAAAGACTTTGTATAGCTCGGTTCATTTTCAGATTAACTTTTGCATTTGTTCATTTGATGGCCTAGTATGTTGGTGAACCAAGCTACACAGGTAATCAGTGGTGAATCAGGACACCCAAAAAGGATGACTTGAAACAGCTTGTGGAATAAATAATAGTACAAATTAAGACAACTCTGAAATGCACTCATGTCCTGATATCACTATAAAAGGACTTACACCTGAAATAAGGCAGCCTTCATGTAGTCCTCATTTGAATGCACTTGCTAAATACAAGGTGATAAATGTCACAGCTTATGCAACTGTCCAGTTTGTGCAAGTGTCTGAATGACAGAAGGAGTGAAGAATTGTTTCATGTACTACAAAGATGTGGATGCTCAATGCTGTTAACACAGAATTGGGTAATGGTAGTGATGTTTTATCTTCCAGGGAAACACTATGTAAGAAAGAGACCTGTGGAATAATTTCAAATTGAGCATTCAAGATTATGGCCTGCAAAAGTTGCTCTTGGATATTAGTTGTGGTCATCTGAGAGCAAATGACATAACTATTTCATAGTGTCAGAAATATCTCCTTGTCTTCCATCTTTGCATCTCAAATTAACTGTTGTCATTGTATATTCAGTTCCTATCTTGTTTGACAATTTTCTCTGTTTTATTTATTCTGTTTTTAATAATTCTTCTAAAGAATATAAAATATTTAGTTTTCCATTTACCTTTTTTTAAAGCAAAAGTTCCTGATATGTAGTTGTATCCTTGGAAAGAAAACATCTGACCATCTTTTGACATCCCCAGAAATTGGAATCTGAACCCTCATCTTCATGTCTCATTGTTTAGAAAGCAACAAGACAACACACAATACAATATATGTTGCAGATGAAATACAAAAGAATTATTCTGGATGCTTATAAGATATTTATCTGTTAATTCCTTGAATTTTGATGCAGTGAGTGTTGCAAAGTAAAAGAGGTGGAAAACAGTGTCATAAGAATCAAAGTATGTGATATATCTGAGTTCTCTGTCATGTTTTGCACTCCATGAACTTGTATCTGAAGACTGAAAATAATTTGTGCTGGAAAATCCCTAGGAATTTTAAATTCCTTTTACTGCTCTGATCTGGTTTTGCTAGAAAGTAAAGCTGTTCAAAGCTGTCAAGATACACCTCTGACAAAAATCGATGGCATGCTCTGGCCCCTGAATTTGAAACAGGAGCAAAATTGGGGGAATTTAGAAATAATTGTGGTTCAACTTGTATTCTAAAACATCATCACTTGTCTGTTTCTTCTCATTCAACAGAGCGCAGAGCAGATCAGCGCATTGTGCCGAAACTTCCAAGAAGTCCAAGCAAGCAATATGGAAGCACAGAAGGACAACCAGGATCCACCTCCACGACCACTGGCTCGCCACCTTTCTGATGCAGATAGACTGAGGAAAGTCATCCAAGAACTTATGGACACTGAGAAATCTTATGTCAAGGTACAAAAAACAAACCATGGCTTACTTGTTTTTGAGGCTGGACAGTGTTAACATATTTTGATCTTATCTTTACACAACCGGCCTTCCACAAGGGCCATAGCCTACAAAGTCTCCTTATCTAATTGTTCCTGTTGCTTCTGGCAGACTTGCTCCTGCAGCTGAGGCTGTAGGATCTGACGTAGTAGCATTAATTGCAGTCAATTTGTAGTTGTATTGGAGAGCAGTCATCTGTGGGGAGAAGATACCTGCAAACAAAAAGGGTTTTTCCAGGGGATGTCTCCCCAGTTTTCAAGATGAAGATAAATCTGGTAGAAGAACAGAATAGTCTCATACAAATGAGTATGTGGAAAAGAGTGCATGATTATTTTTGAACCAGGAAAGCTGAAAGGCACAACTCCAGTGGGTTGTAGCATGATAGGGAAGTTATTCTGACTGATAAACCTGCAAATTGTTCGATGTATCTCTCTTCTTTTTATGAAATCTAAAATCACGTGACTGGCTGCCAAAGGAAACATAAGAACATCTATTTCATTGACCTCCAGCAAGAAGGCATCATCTCCTTTTCTGTATCTCAAAACCTGTATTTACAGATGTCAGTACTTGCTGCAGTAATGTTTGTGGAAGAGAAAACACTTCATCCACTGATATAGCCATATGCTGGACCCTCATTTATGTCCACCTGATATATCTTTTAGAGGAATCACTTGAACAAAGCATGACCATGGAGGCCACTGATATACATGAAATTTTGCATCAGGAAAAATCGTGGCACGTTGCAATACTTGTTATGGCATTTTCTGGGAGCTGCTCGTTATTCCTTCTACATAAAATTTCTGGTGTGTCTCTTCCCAGGGTTGGAGAGCCCTGTAGTGGGCCCCAGCCCTGCTGTCATGCTTTGGTGTGGGACAGTAAGTCTTCAAAAATGGCATTAGTTTTTTTTGAGAAGTGACTGACAAAGCCCTTGATCATACCTACCTGACAAAATAACTGAACACTTTAATAACTTGTAGGGTTTTAACAGTCTACGTGTTCTTCTGAATATTACTACAGATGTTTAAATAAGTAGCTATTTATATAGTTTATGTAAAATAAATAATTAAAACATTTATGCTGTTCATATGGATGGACTCGTTCAAAAATAACCATTTGTAACAATTCTTCCTCATGCTAAGCTAAAATATAATTTGTTATAATCAAGTTGTAAAGCCTTAAGGATGAAAAATAACATTACGCTGAAATCACTTTGCCTCTAATTTAGCAGTAACTTCAGTGCTAACAGTATGTAGGCTATTTTGTTACTTAAAAGGAATTGTATCTTTAGTTCATTCCCCAAACTTACCCCTATCTCAGGGTTGCCACATAAAGAACAGTTTCCAAATGGTACAGAAAAAGTGAACAAATATTCTTTTTTGCAGGACTTGAGCTGCCTCTTCGAGCTATACTTGGAGCCCCTTCAAAAAGAAACCTTCCTTACTCAGGATGAGGTGAGGGAATATCTGAAAAAAGTCCTAGTCATTCTTTTATGGGCTAAGACCTTGACACTTGGATTTTTTATTGCTGAGAGTGGGACAGAAAAAGCAAACAACAAAGATGTCAACAGGAATGACACCAGTCAGTGCCTTTCTCCTGGTGTGCGCATGACTTCTTTTTTTTAAAGAGTAATTGTTTTTCTGAATTAACTGCTGAGAAACCTCAATTTTTTGCATGGATTTTTTTATAAAACCTATTTGAAAAGTATTAACAATGACATTACTAGCCTTTGCAATCTCTTTGTGTATTACATCTCCTTAGTCCACTGTTTTCAAAAGACCTTTTAGGTCCATGGAGTGCTGTACTTCATGGCCCAATGTTTTCCACAGATGGAGTCCTTGTTCGGCAGCCTGCCAGAAATGCTGGATTTCCAGAAGGTGTTTTTGGAGACCCTTGAAGATGGAATATCTTCTTCCTCAGATTTTAATACATTGGAAACACCATCTCAGTTCCGGGTAAATATTTCATCATTTCATACTTTGTAGTGTGCCTGCAAATGTTTGTGAAAATCTGGCTTTAAGAAGTTTCTGGCTCTTAGAAGTTTCGTAGGGTTGCTTTGAAGTTTTACTTTGGATTACAGAGTTCTGTTCAGCAATGAAAGGTTAGTGCTATTTTTCATGGTCTTATCTTCCTCCCCATGGCAAAATTTGCAACATGGGAAAAGACAGAGTAGAGTTGGAGTACACGATGTTTGGCAATGTTTGTGAGGCAGAACTCCTTTGTAGAGAGTTTATTGTCACTGCACTGAATTCTGCCCTGCCTGTGCTTTTCTGTGTTGTGCCCAACTAACCCCCAAGAGACTGGGAGCTTTTCTTGTTTAATGCCACATGAGTTTCCCACGTTGTGAGGTCCAAGGAGCAGGAAGTGAATTGTAAATGGCTGCAGCACTACCCAGTACCTGCCCTGACTGGAAGAAGTGGATTCCCTGGCAATGGAGTCACTGGCTCAGGACTGAGCTGGCAGGCCTCCTGAACACTTGCTGCATTTTGTGGAGCAAACATTGATTGAAAGAGGGGAGAGGGCTGCTTTCCTCCTCCCTCACTACTCCTCTTTCTTATATTTGCTTTGGGAGGCATTTTTCTAAAAACCTCTTTTGTGATTCAGTTCCTCCCACATCTTCCCAACCTCCTCTTCATGCAAGAACATCAGAGGTGTCCTGTAATTACCACCTGCCTGAAAAAAGGAAAACAGCTGGAAAGCAATCCTGTATTTGTTTTACTCTGTCCCTTCTGGCTTTGGCACTTTTATGCCTTGCTTCCTATGGCTCCCGTTTTTTTCCCAGAACAACATAGTTATATGTCTGCTGATTTTTGTTCCTGTGCTGCCTGAAATATAAAGTAAAACAGAATATCTGCTCAGGAACAAAAGAGAAAATTGCAGGCTGACCTCTACACCTCTCAGCAAAATACAAAAATATCATCAAGTTACTACCAGTAAAAATCATCAAAAATCTACACTCAGCGAAATACAAAAAAATCATCAAGTTACTACCAGTAGTATATTAATGTTATATATATATGTATGTATATGTATAGAAAGATAGCCAATAATTCACCATTGAGTCTGTTTGTTGTATGCCTGAATACATATTTAGGATTCTAGTAGTGAACTAATATTTTGATTGTGTTGATTTCAGAAATTGCTGTTTTCCCTTGGTGGCTCCTTTCTGTATTATGCTGACCACTTCAAACTGTACAGTGGCTTCTGTGCAAACCACATCAAAGTTCAGAAAGTTCTTGAGAGAGGTAATTTATTGTCTTTATTGTAATTTACTTGCATGAATTCAAACCACAGTGAGCTACTGTTACAAATCTTGTCAACTTGTAGAGAATATTGGATAAAATCAAGGAATAAATATTGGCATCAAACAAGGACTAATCAGGTATCTTTCAATAGGAAGATCTAAGATCACAGGTTCTGCTGAAGTATAGTATAGACCTGAAGAACAAGATTCCTTTTATAACCTCCAGGCAGTAGCCTGGAGAGCTGTAGAAACACCTTCCACAACTTTGTGCTGTCTGCAGGCCCAGTCTCCAGAAAAGCAGCAACAAATGGTAGAATCAATCAGGAATTACTTCCTCTGCCATTCACTGCAATGCAATGGAAAAATTAGAGGAATAATCTCACCTTCATAAAATTGCTCTCTCAGCCCTTTTGAATGTTATTGGATGCAGGAAATTATAATGAAATTGACAGTATATTCTACTCTGTAAATCATCCATTGAAGAGGGCAAGAGTTTTGGTGCTGGGTTCAAATTGCCATTCCATGTTTTTCAATGATTGTAGCTTCCATGACTTTCATATTCAACGGACAAATTTTTTTGGTTTTTAATTTTTTTTTTTAATCTAGCCAAAACAGATAGTGCCTTTAAGACCTTTCTGGATGCTCGAAATCCCACAAAGCAACATTCTTCTACACTGGAGTCATATCTCATAAAGCCTGTTCAGAGAGTGCTGAAATATCCTCTGCTTTTAAAAGAGCTGGTGTCTCTGACAGACAATGAGAGTGAGGAGCATTATCATTTGACAGGTAACTTCTTTTCTTCTACAGGAATGAATGAGTTAAGTTTTATTTCCTGCCCTTTCTGAAGATACAGGTAGGCATTCTGGTAGATAGCACAGAACTTGTCAAAACCTAGAGAGAATTCCCTCACTCTCCTTTAAAGTATTGAGTAATTTTTTTTTGTTCCTTTAGCTAAAAGTTCTACTTGGTATGTCCAAGTCCCTTTGAGAAGTAGGTATGCCAGGATTTGCCATGGCAAGTAGGACTGGGATCTTTATCCTCATGCACAGGAGCATGTCAGGTCACAGTGTTGCCTTTTTTTTTTTTTTTTTTTAAACCCACTTGAGAAATACTGACCAAGGCTCCATCTTGTGGTTATTATTTAGTTCTTGAAATATGTCAAAAAGTTTGAGTACCACAGAAGGAAATATTTGTTGTTTGAGGTCCTTCTGTGACTCTTGTTTGTGTAGAAGAGATCTTTGTCAAATGTTTGCACTGTCTCCCATGTGGAGAGACTTATCTGACATGCATTAGAGTTGATTGCTTTTCTAGGCTCACATGCCTGGGACTTCACCCTGGCAAATTCCAGTTCAGGTCTGTCAGCACCTGGTGGATGAAAATCAAGAGATGTATTTTATGGATTGACTGTCATTTTTACAAAATGGATGTAGGCAAACTACACTGTCAGTAAAAACTCATGAGGATCTTACTGACTTCAAAAGGAGCTTCCAATATTGTTCCCTTTCCCAAACAAGCTGGGGCTGGGGACTTATTTGCAGGTCAGGATAGATGCCAAACTGCTAAAATTAACAATTGATGAAACAACTGTGCCATTAAGAATTGATGAAACAAAAGATCCCTGTCCAATTCCATTCTGAATTAATACAAAAATCTAATGGAAACTAGTGACATTCTTGTTTGGAAAACATAATTTAAACAAAACCTGGCCACCAGCATTTAATATGTACAGCCTGTGAGGAACTTGTACAGCCTAACACTGTATTTCTTTGTCCATTCTGGGAGGAGACAAATGCAATTTGTTTCTCCTGAAGATCATTAGATAACTTATTCTAGGATGAGTGTAGATTACTCCAGAGGACTTAGTGGCCCTATTCTACAAGATGCAAAATTTAACCATGGTACTATCATACTGCCATGGTACTATCATACACCCCCCCAACTTTGGGGGCTTGTCACTGGAATCCTTATTGCAGCCTTTTCAGCCACTTAAGACACTACATGAGCATTTTTCACTTACTCTGACCAGGAAGTTTTTCTTCTACTGTTGCTATGAGAAAGTATTGATACAGAGCTAGAATTCAGTTCGCCAAACTTTCAGAAGGCAACATCACTTTACATGCCTCAAGGGGAATTGAATTTAAAATTACCATATTTAGAAATAAAAATTAATTACATAGCTGTGTATGAAATTTTTACACCTTACAGAAGCACTGAAGGCAATGGAAAAAGTAGCAAGTCACATAAATGAGATGCAGAAGATATATGAAGATTATGGTACTGTATTTGACCAACTGGTTGCAGAACAAAGTGGAACAGAGAAAGAGGTAAGAGAACAAACAACATGTCACATTGATTCTTGAAGCATTATCCAGCTTGCCCTAGGGGCTTCCTCTCTTCCTGAGGTAATTTGGGGAACTTACTTCCACTGGGCTTGCTCCATTCTCCTTTAATATTTTCACTTCTGTTTTGTATCTGCCTGTCAAATTTCTTTCTGTCAGTAGGTTATGGTAAAGTTTGCAGACAGCTGCCAGAGCTGCATTCTGGACTGACAGGAATTGCAAGCAGGAGTAGATATAGTTCTCAGTAGGCAAAACCCTCTTGTCAAAACATTGCAGAGATTATCCATGCCCCAAGGCATTCAGATTTTATGCTATTGAGTTCTTAACATATTTTTTTCACCCGTATAAATGAAAATGGCAATTTGAAGGATTTCACATTAAGGTCTGTTATTCTCATTCTCTGCACTTCCAGTGCTGAGGCATCCATGGGTACTTGTCAGAGCAAAACCCATTAGTTATACAGACTGTGTGCAGTCATCTCCCAGAACTGGGGCAGCAAGGCCTCAACTCAGCCATTTACATCAAACAATTACTAAGCAGATCAAATCTGTAAAGCTGGATATCAGATATGAGAGATGTCATCTCAGTTGTTTCATTTCCTGCTAGTAAAAGTCAAATTGTCCCTGTTGACTACCTGGTTTCTCATCATTTATGGGGAAACAAAACTTGACAGCCTTTGATATTCTTCAGCATTATGTTGTGTCCCACAGAAGAAAGGAGCCTCAGAGTACAAGACCTCCATTAATTCTGCCATTGGTAGTGTCATTAATACCAATTACTCTATAGAAATTAAAAATATTTACAGCTAATAATCAGGCAGTTCATAACTGACTATATAGAAGTGTAAGATAATCAGAACAGCTTAGTATTCTTCTAAGTTATTAATAGTAAGAACTTCTACCCAGCTTTTGTAATTTAGGGGCTATTACTTTGTATATTTGTAACCTGTTTTAAAAAAAGGGATTACTCACACTTTTCCTGCTGTAGTGAAGATCTCTTTCTATACATAGAGTAAATACAGGAAACATAAATCCTTAAAGTTATCAATGTATACTAAAATGCAGCACTGATGTAGATATTTATACTGTTTATTTATTTTACTTACTGTTATAATTTAATCCAGGTGACAGAGCTTTCAATGGGAGAACTTCTGATGCACTCTACAGTTACCTGGCTGAATCCTTTCCCATCGCTGGGCAAAGCAAGGAAAGACCTCGAACTTACAGTGTTTGGTAAGTGTCTTCCTTAAGGACTCTGTGCTTTCAAATCTGAAGATGGCCACATTAGATCTCCTCCCAAGATAAAAGCCCCAAACTCCATTCCCTGCAGTCACGTGATATGTAGGGTGGATTTATATGTGAAAAAATGCATAGCTGTGTTTTCCTAACATGAAAAAACTTTCTATTTATTTGCTTGCTTGTGCTGTTTGCTCTGTGAGCCACCCTCAGCTGCTGTCTTGCCTATATTTAAACTATGGAAGATTTTCAAGAGGCAATATTAGAGTCTTTAGAACAATCTGTTAAATGAAGCTTTCAAAGGAGGCTTGTGGGAAAATCATGATTTATTCCACTCTTGTGAATTCAGACTAACTTCTGCTTTACAGCTACAGCACTGACATCCCCATCCAGATTATTTTAACCTGAAATTTGATGTGGAAATGAGACCATACAAATAAGAGTCCATTTCTTAAAAAAAAAAGATTATTTTAATACTTCAGTGAATAAACACCTTCAGAAGAACTCCAGGTTAATGTCAGACAGGTTTCTCTTTCTCAGGATACTCCTTTCCTGGGAAGCATGGTTAGGGAAGGGGATGCTCCAAACAGAAGAACAACCTGTTGAACTGCACGAAGAACAGACTGTGTCCTCTCCTGCTACAGGCCCTTTGCTCCACTTGAAAATGTCCACTGTCTACAGAAAGAAAATTTTTACATCTAACCTACATCTTCTGTATTTGTTTATGTGAAGAGTTACAGAGGATAGATAGGTGGTTACTATCTAAATGTACAGAATGGCTTCATCCTAGACATTCAGAACAAAATCTGAGGGAAAAATACTGCCATTGCATGAAAGTGCAGAATGAAAAACACAGTTGTCATCTCAGCACATGGCAAATGCTTTTCCATGTTTGCTTATCTCATCCTCCACATTCCCATGACTATACTTCTCCAAGATAGTATTTTCACTGAATATTGTAATATTATGCCTATAATCAACAGTTTTCCTTTTATTTTTTTCTTTTTCTTTTCAGTTTTTAAGAGGGCTGTAATACTGGTCTATAAGGAGAACTACAAACTGAAAAAGAAAATGGTAAGTTTGGTATCAGTGGAGATGGTGGATGTTCAGGATACTAATGCAATGTGAGATGGACTATAACAGTGTTAGAGGGGGAGTGACTGACATGAAACACCACTTTCACTTGCTAGGCTGGAGTTCTGGCTATCCTGCTAAAACAAATGCTCAGTGTCTGTGTAGCAATAAGTATTTTTTGTTATTTAGTAAGCAGCACCATCATCTTCTGTGTGAGCCCCGTGTTAATTTTATCAAGTGGAAAATGAAACATTGCTATGCAGAAATAACTAATTCTTCCTGATAGCATTTATGACAGCCTACCTTACCACAGGGTGCAGGTGAAAGACCTTTCTTTTATGGACCCTTGATAATCCTGGAAGGAAAGGAAAAGGGGCATTATAGACATAACCTTCTCTGCACCCACCCTGGCTGAAGCCAGGTAGCAAATTGTATGTTCCAAGTACCAGTGGTGATATACTGCACCATGCTCATTGTAACAGATGGAGGAGCTCTAAAAGTAGCAGCAGCAGCTACATGATTAATGTATTCTGCTAATCCACAGTCTGTATGTTCTTTCACAGGAAACTTCTTCCCTGGTAGTACTTATAGGCAAAGTTTTATTTTTATCAGTTAAAATCAAATGGCTTTTAAAAGTTGAAGCAATTATGAATTCCAAAGGTTGTGTCTATCACCATTTCAACTGCATTTACAAGTTCATTTTAAGGTAGTGAAGGAAAGTTCAATCAATTTAGTTTTTCTTCAAAGGTAGATCTTTTAAGAGTAGTACAAAACACCACCACTTCTTCTACTTCTTAGAAATATCCTTTGTTTTCTTTTTACAGCCTACTAATGTTCGTGCTGCCCATAATTATGGTGACTTGGATCCATTTAAATTTCGTTGGCTGATTCCTTTATCTGCTCTTCAAGTTCGACTGGGGAACACAGCAGGTAACTCTCTTGCAGTAAATACTTTAGGACTGAATGCTTTCCTGGAATTTTGTAATACTGCTTCTTCCAGATGTCTTTCTGAGCCTCTGGAAGCAAGCAGGTGTAGAGAAAGTATTATCTGTCCACTGTTGTCTCTGCACTCAGGGGGTACAGGCTTGATACATTTACAGACTTCTTCATTTGGTATGCTGACTTCTGTGCATTAAGGGAGATGTAACATGATGTGAAGGAATGACAGAATGGAAATTCCCAATAAAAGGCAGGTGGCTTACTGTAGTTGACATCCTGATGACACGCTGGTGCTGTGTGTGTGCTGATCCTCATGTTTTTTCAGAGCAGAAAGGTGACTGTAATTTATGGTAGTAAAGGGCCGTGGGTTTATTTTCAAGCCGATCTTTATAGTCCTATTCACTTCTGTATGTTCTGTAAAGTGTCACAAGGTTTTTAGAGCACACCTGGGTGAAGGCCTGTTAAGGCTGGAAAACAGAGAAGCAGCAAGAATGGGGGAAAGCAACTCTCCTAGAGAAAAGTTATCAAAGACAGTGCTGGGCTGCTGCAGCAAGAGAGCTCAGGGGAGCTCTCTTGGGTTCCTTGGCTTCCCAAGCTTTCTCTTGAGTTCCACCTTGGGTGAGATCTTCTGTAGTTCCACACATGGCTGAGTTAACACTGCCTTCTGGAGAGTCAGGAACTCTACCCTGGTCTTTCTAATGCCAAAGGTTTTGGGAAGTGTATGCAAAAATAATGTTTCCTTCCATGCACAGGAACAGAGAACAGCTGTATCTGGGAACTGATTCACACCAAGTCAGAACTAGAAGGCAGGCCAGAAACAGTTTTTCAGTTGTGCAGCAGGTAAGCTTTACATGGAGGTTGTATTTTACAAATCACATTCATGTCATTTAAAATAAAAAGAAAATATTTTCTCCCATGTGACCTCTACATCAGCAGTTTCAAAGTGGGACTCTTTACTTGAAGCTAGGCACTATGCCAATCTTTAACTGCATAAATTATAACAACTTCAAATGGGTGAATTAAGTGTAATGATCCAATGTCAGAAATCTGCAGATATATGAACATAAGCTCCAGTATGAGCAAAGTAACTGATTTTATCACTCTCAGCTGGTTAAGAGAGACAAGACCACTTACTTAAGGTTGTGATTCCCTCATACAGAAGCTACCTTTCAAGTAATTTTCTAAGAGGAAGCAACTAAGATCTCAAAACACAAGGTGTGTGAAATGTCTAGCACTGTTAAGATGTCCCTGCCCATGGTGCAGGGGTTGGAACTTGATGATCTTTAATGTCCATTCCCACCCAGAACATTCTATGAGCTTATGATAGCTGTAAACCCACTACTAAAGCAAGCTTTTGAAATAAAACACTGCACTAAAGCCCATCAGCAGAAAGGCAGTGGGAACATTTTATCCTAGTGTCTTACTTCAGCAAGGAAATTAAGTTTTGTGTTTTCTTAAACTTGCAGTGATTCTGAGAACAAGACTAACATTGTGAAGATCATCCGTTCTATTCTGCGGGAGAATTTCAGACGTCACATAAAATGTGAGCTACCACTGGAGAAAAAATGTAAAGATCGCCTCGTTCCACTTAAGAATCGTGTACCTGCAACAGCCAAACTGGGTAAGAAACACCTGCTCAAGTGAAAACTAAAGCATCCAGACTCTGGTGCTGGTAGGGCATTCACAATTATTACCATAGAGTGATCATAGAGTGACATGTGTCAGACCCACAAATCCCATTTCTTCTTTTTTTGGACTGGAGCAGGAGTAGTTTCTCTACCACTCAGTATGTGACAAGGGCTACAGGAGATAAGCAACTTCCCCACACTGCAATGTGTCATTAGCTGTCTTCAGAGGAGACTTAATAAGGCTCAAATTAATTTTGCTGGGAAGGAATAGACACCCTTTGCCATACAATATTAGCATTCTTTCCTCTGGGCTCCCTTTAGTAACTCAGCCCTAATAACATTTATAGCTGGAACAACAGGGAAAAGGCAGGGGGTCTTGGTTCTTCCAATGCACTAAATCTGCATCTCAGCTGATACTGTAATTAAGTACAGGACTCAGACATTTTAGTTAAATGAGTAGTTACTAGTATTTCAAGTTCTCTATCAGATCAGTCCTCTGTAAAATCCCCTTAAAGTCAGAGGATCTGGAAGAGTTCAGCTGCTGCCTACACCTGGGCCCTTCAGTGTTTGATGTGCCCAAGTCAATCTTTCTTTATGCAAAAGTTGTGTATGACTACACTTTTTTGGAAGATTTGATATATATTACACATGAAGGAAAGCACAGAACCCTAGGATAGGTGTAATGAAAACTGTGACATGAGGAACACACTGTCGGTATCAGAGTGCTGACACATTTGACTTGGAATGACTATATCCACCATAATTGTAAGTGGGATATTAAGATAAAAGGTATAACCAAATTTTTTTTCTGAAAAAAATAAACCTGTGATTTTACTCTGCACAGCTTCCACAAGATCCTTGAAGTTACTGAAGAAGTCATCCAGCAGTGAGTGGAACGGTGACCAGGGGAAAGGCAACTTCCAGGACTCTGATGAGTGCAGCCTAAGCAGCAGCACTCAGAGCAGCAGCTGCCACACTTCTGAGAGCATCCAGGAGCCCAAAAATTCATCTCCCGATAAACAGGCAGAGAGCACTGCATCTGACTTTTCTAATGCTCTTGTCAAAGAATCTGACATTCTCAGTGATGATGATGATGATGATGAGGACTACCAGAGCCTAAAGAAAGGCAGCCCTACAAAAGACATTGAAATACAGTTCCAGCGGCTGAAGATTTCAGAGGAACCCAGTGCTGACTCTGAACAGGATCAGGCTGCTGAAAATGAGGCAGAGGATGGCTTTCAGATACCAGAGCATCCAAAGCTCGTGCGGGGCCATTTCTGCCCAGTGAAGAGAAAAGTAAACAGCACAAAGCGTAGCAGAGGAACTCTAATGGCAATGCAAGAACGTCACCAATCCCTTGACAGTCACTCTGATGCTGCAAACCTGGATCTGAACTCTATTTTAGAGAGAGAATTTAGTGTCCAGAGTTTAACATCTGTAGTTAATGAGGACTGTTTTTATGAAGCTGTGGAGAGGCATGGAAAATCCTAGCTTAATATTAAAACATTCATTTGAAGTCCACATAAAATTCAACAAACATTTTGCTTTAAAACTAATAATTCATGGAAGCTGCAGGAAAACTACTATCTGATTTTGTGCACTAATACATTTTTGCTCAAAAACAGCTGTAAAGGATTCTTAAGTTATTTTAATTTATTGTGGATTAAAAATAGATTAAGTTGGCCCCGGGTTGTAAATTAGTTCATCCCTTTCAAGCATTTATTAAGACAATGTAGTGTTCTTGGGGATGGCCTCATTAATATATTAAATAAGGTGGAAAAGGTGCTAGTGAGTGGCAGAAGGGTTTACAATGGAAAGTAGCATGCCAAACTGAAATTTTTAGTACCTTGGGCATTTTATTTCTTTGGTTTTCATGTTTGCTTTATTTAAAGCACAATTAAGTTATTTTAATGTGTTTTAGTGCACAACAGTGCAGAAGTTTCATTTTTGTATGTTTCAATGCTGTTTATACTTTATACATATGTGTAAATACAAAAACAAAGCTTGGCCTGTAATCTTTTATTTGACTGTATTTTTTATTTTCTCTATGAGCCTGTACAGTAAAAGACAAACAAGTATTGTACTTAGCCATGTTTTCTACTTTTTATTGTGCTGCTTTTCTGTAGTTGGAGCTTTAAATCCCAAATTCTTTGCTTCTGCATAAATGAGAGGAGTATTAGCAGACCTTGAGGCAATTGGTGCACTTTATCCTCCCGTAAGCCAGTCACTTGAGCCTATTTATAAGAGTCTTGGCTTCTGTTTTTTAAATTCCTCTGCACAGGAGGATGTTCCAGGATAAAAAAGCACAAAAACTCAAACACCATCTTATGTGGTGATGTCTGAAAAATATTTTTCTTCAATATTCATTCATGCAAAATTCAATTATATTTTGATTGCAATTATAAATTGCAATTATAAATTGCAACTTAATTACCTTTCTCACAACGTACCTTGTTTCTTCGTATGTGTTCTAGCCACTCCCCTGAAGTAAAAAGAACCTGGATTGCCTTTTCCCTTTTGTCTGCTGCTGTTTGGAACAGAGAGATGCCCTCTCTCTCTACCACTTTCTCAAAAGTAGGTCTTTCATATCTGCATAGATGTAGGACCATCTAGACTTTCGTTTACTGAGTTTACACCTGTAGATCAAGGAGCTAAAACTAATAAAAAAAAATCAGACTTGTGCTGTTACAGCTGATTTTCCTCTTCAGTCTGTTCAGGTTGACCAGTGCTTCCAAGTAAACTTCTTGTCTTCTTCTTTTGCCGTAGTTCTTCTCTGTAGTTGAACACAAAAAGGCTTGGGTCTTCATCACACATTTTCCTGTATACATTGCACAAGTTTCTAAACTGTGACATAGAGAGCTGAAAAGGACGCAGAGTTGGATCAACATCTGCTGTCATCATCAACTGTTCTGTTCTTTTCAAGCGCCCATTTTCAGGAAACAAGGTCCTAAAAGATATGGGGTGAAGAAAAATTTCAGCAGTTCAGACAGACAATTACATTTCTCTTAAGAGTAAAGTGGAATTTAATAATAAACCTACATTAATTATGTCACTATTTTAGCTCTGGCACTCTTACACATCTCACAATCTGAGCAATGGAAACAATATAAAGCGCCTTTTTCTGCTTATGACACCATAGAAAAGCACATACATACATTATAGATTAAACACATGTGTGTATGTTCATGTTCGTTAACATTAAACAGAGCTTTGGGTATGGATACAAGCACAAAGCCTTCTTAGAATTAGCCTCATATTTAGAAAGCAACAACAGATTAAACTGCACAACAAAGATCAGATTCAAAAAATATGACTTTTTTCAGACTGTTTCATTCCAATAGAAAACAGTTATCACTTGTCATTAATACCCCAATTCTAATATCAGAAAAAAAAGCCAAGAAAGAGGAAAGGAGCATTTAATTGTCATTCACTTTTTAATATTGAGAATGTGGCAGGAGTCCTTGATTTTGTTTACAGCTTTGTCATTGTTCACAGATAGGCATATCAGTACATTTACTCTAGGGCTAGATGCATTAGCACCTTCCTCTCAGCAGTTGCCCAAATTTGAATGAGGAGTACTAGGTAAGTGATTTTTAATGTCACACAAAAAAATACATACTACACAGTGCGTACTATTGAAAGGATCAGCTCTTAATGCCAGTACTTCTCAGTCTAAAATAAGCCAAAAATGCAAAAAAGCTGCACATGACTCATGGGCACTTCTCAATTTTCAAGGTCTATCTGTGTTATATACATAATACCTAAAAAAATATTGTGCATCTAATACACTAACACATTCCTTCCATCCCCCGACCCAGATGTGTTTGGCAGGTTGGCTGGATAAACTACTCAAAAGGCTTTGTAGAAGAAATGATAGTTGGTTCCTGGTAGGTACATAGACCACAAAGTTAAGAAGGAGTTTAAAATCATAAGTGAAAAATGAAACTTCTGGGAAACCTGTTTGTAGTATACGTTACTTCAGGCCTTTGTCAAAATGTTCCCATTAGTTCAGCATCTAGGTCAGCAGTGGGTTATTTCAACATCTCTCTTTGATTCTGTAGTTAAAAAACATACCTGGAGCAAAGTCTACCTAGTCTTTTTTTACAGACTATGAACCATCATATAAATGTTGTGAATCAGAACTCAAACTACAATATGGACTTCATAGCGCACTCTTATATTTCACATCTCAAGGACCAGAATCCATCCACAAATATGAAGTGATTCTATTGCCTTGTTTTTATATAGTCTGTGTGATAGAGAGCCTTATAATGAACTTAACAGCTTTTTTATACACCAGAATTCGCTATTTTTTTCAGGTCAGCTAAAGAATAAGAGGATTGTGTTTTTTAGCTGCACATTAGGGCTAAGGTATGATAAGCTGCTAGGGGAATACGTGATGTCCAAAAGTTCAGTTTCCCCCTCCTTGCCTCAAAAGAATGTAAAGCAGTTATTAGCAATTTGAGATTACACAGAAGCTGGGAGGGTTTTTTGAAAACTTTGGTAACAATATTGTACACAACACAGATATGCTGACTGCATGTGCCTTTTGCTTACATTGTCAAGAGAAACCATTCTTTCACAGTAGAAAAAAAGGAAAAAAAAAAAAGCACCACCGCCCTGTAAGTCAAAAACAAACCAGTCTAGATTTTGGACACATCATTTTCTAAACACTTTGAAATGCATACTCAAACTTTAACACAAAGAAATCTGTACTCATTTCAGATCCAATGTCTGCACCCCACATATCAATGGCATCTACGGCCTCAAGGAAAGAGAACCCAACAACCCAAAACTAGATGCAAAATTCTTTGTTCACCTTTAAAACAGTGACATAGAAGGCTTGAAGTACAGTAGGTAGCCACCCTAATTCTAGACTGCATCAGGGCCAAAACTATGCTCAGCAACATTCAGGGAGCCCAGGCTGCATGAGATGGCTCTAGTCATAACAGCATTTCTGTCACACGTTCTACAGTGCTGAATGCTGGGGGTTGCCCACAGTAAGTCAGACACATGGCAGTGTTGGAGTTTAAACAGGATCCTTGGCAAAAAGACGGCAGGTTTCTCACATCAGAGAACCTAATAAATTCCCTCAGTAAGATACTGAGATTTTTAAAAAGCCAGTAAGAACTCCATAAAAGGGCAAGCAGAGAAACAAAAATTTAACCTTTTGACACTATCCCCAAATAAGTAAAATTTCCTACAGATGATGCTTTCCTCACACTGCCATCTTTGGTTCTGGATTTTGATACTTTCATTTTTTAACTCAATCATTCTGTAGTTTTTGTGGTTGGGCTGGGATTTTTTCATTTCTGAGACAGACAAACTCTTGTAAAGATGACCACTTTATCCTAGGGATTTTTAACAACTTCAACTGCACCAACAAAAATACAGAAGTAATTATTACATAATTACTTTAGATATTAGTCTCATACTTTCGTGTCCAGAAATCATCACTCTGAAATAGAAAGATCTGATGAACTATGACGACAAATTTAAAATTGGAAGAATAAAATCAAATGCATAGCTGATTTAGTAGCTGGTGCATTTACAAAAACATTACCTGGTAAGTTTTCATTAAAAATACTTACTCAATTCCACGGAAGCAATATTTTCTTCTAAACTGAAAAACACTTTGAACCACCTTTTCTACCAGCTCAAATGGCTGCTGTATCTTTGGTTGCACCAATGGAGTGAAATGCACCACAGCCACGTCCACCTATATGGAAAGGAAGAAAAATTCGAGTAGACATCTTCCTCTGAGACACATTACTTCTAAGTTACCTGGCTAGACATCAGCAAACAGGCATAATATAGGAAGGCATTCTTGCAGCAGATAAGCCAGCCGTGCAGTGACTAATGGCATGGTATGGAATAGAAAGATTTGCCTTAGCTTTCAAGACCCTACAGAATTTTAGTCTTCGTTATCTGCATATTTCCAATTAGTTCACATGCCATCAGTACTTAGTACTTTTTACCCCCATGGCACTTTGTCCATTTAGAGGAACTTTCACATAATCTGTAAAGTAATTAGCACTTCTGTCTTCAGATCCTTCCACAAGATAATTCTGACATAATACACAAATTAGATAATATTTGATATATAGGCTGAAGGGCAGCTGGCGAAAATTGGTATGATAATTAGAAATCAAACTCATTCCCTATATGTTTTCTGTTGCTCCAGGGCTTTTCTAAAATGTAAGCTAAGGAATTGCTTTTTAATGTATTAAGATTGCTAGTCTATTTAAAGGAATGGTAGGTAGAAATAAGTGCACTCAGTTTAGGTGACCACACAACTCTATATTTACACTGTGTATCACAGTTCATCCAAAATTATGTTTGAACAGTTCCACGAAGATAAGTTTGTACATATTCTTTTGTAGTTCTCAAATCAGACTGGTTCCCAGCGTAGTCACTGGCCCTGTGTCTGAGAACAGAATGAAATAACATGTACACACTTTATGTTTTTTATATGTGTATGTGTATATATATGTGTATGTCAAGCAATTATAGAGACACTGTATTATATAGAAACTTTCTGAATTCAGACTTCTGAACTAAAAATTAGGAGCTGGAATAAAACTCCAGTTCTGCTCAACAATGAATAATGCAGATCATCTTCCAAACTAGATATTAACAACAATAAAAAGGAAAAATTTCTGTGTAGGAGCACATTGAAAATTTGTAAAATGTGTACAAGTACTGTACAAATTTTTAAGTGCCAGATTTTAAAAAGTATTTAGTCTCTTATTAAAAAGTCTGCTAAAATGATGCGCAATCACTGAATTTTTTAAAACAATCTGACAGTCAATACTGGCACTCACAGAACATGAATTTATCATCACATGTGCTAGTTCTGACAGAAAAGAGAGGCACAATCAGACCAAAGACCAGCTGCTGCTTGAACCACAGTCTCAGTGTACCAATTGTTCATGATAACCCAGAGCACAAGAGTACTTCAAAAAAGAAAGTGTTCCTCCCACTGCTTCAACCAAAACTGCTCATAGCAACCTCTGATGTGACATCATCTTACACAAAGGTACCATCCATCCATTTTGTTCTTTCTGTGGGAACAGCTCAGCTGTTAAGTACATCTATCCAGTACAAATGCTTCTACAACACAAATTTCAAAGGAATTGTAAAATCCAAACAATATGAGTTTTTCATGCAGACAGAACTTACAAAGCCGAGCAAAAATACTGGCTAGAGAAAGGAAAGAAAATACCAATGAATGGTGCTGATGAAGAAAAAACCCACAGCAAGTTTCCATTGTTAGCACTGCTGATCCCAAGTATATACTACTGGAATATTTTTCTTTAGTTGTCCACCTTCTCTGAAAGCTAGAGTTAAAAATACAACAGAAAAAATGCTTAAAATTACTGAAATGTGAAGCACAAGAACTTATTTAAAAATCAGGTGACAAAAAACTTGACATATGGAATCTGCTGGGAAACACACATAAATTATTTCCCAAAGCAGATTTTAAATTTTTCAAGCGTTCAGAGCATCTGCCTTTGCCATGGGTTGCTCCTATCAGGAAGATCACAGGGATATAGAAAAAAACTCGTGTTCACATTGAGTAGAAGAAAAGTTAATCTTTTTGAACAGAGCAAATACATAGTTCACATGTTCAATCAGCTCCTTGAACAGAAATACTAACGGCACATGCATATGTTTATCTACATTTTGGCCAGGAAATATAACAAGGTATTACCCCCACAAAATTAGGGGTAAGAAAACAACCATGTGGCATCACTTAGTCATCTCAATTCTGCAGAAGTGCTCATAAGTAAGAAATGAGGGCTCTTTGGGAGTTAGAGCCACATCTTGAACAAAAATTTATGAAGGAAAAAAGCACATAATCTAGATACGGTGTACAGCTTCAGAGCCAAACAGCTCAATTTGCAATCTCAAGGCCAGTAGGCAACAATTTCTGCTTCTGAAACAAAACACAGCACTTCTCAGTTCCATTATAGACACTGTTTTCTTTGGACCCCAGGAAAGCTGCTTGGTTACTATAGCAACAGATACAGGGGAAAGCTTTTCATTTGTAAATGGCCACTCCTTTAAAATCACACATGCTATTTTCCCCATACCTTTTAATATGCATCAAATAGAGAGTAGAATTATGAAAGCCAATAGAGTACATAAGAGCACTTAAAATACACATGTTGATTTGATAATTTTACTAGTAACACTTTTCACCCAACCAAGTATTTTAGAAATATTTACAAAATAACACTCAAGTCTTACAAAATAATGAATACCAAAATCATTGAACTGATACATCCCAAATTGTCAATAGTACAGCAATTACTCACCCCTTACTGTTTTAGTGTAACTGTACAATGAAGGTTTATGTCCTGGTAGGGCAGGAGGAACACATAACAGAGTACAATTTAATTCACACAAGTCTGCTGCCTTGCTAATGAAATCAACACACTAAATCAGAATAAGCTTAAATGAGACAATTTTTTCTAATTGTTGACAACAAAGGTCTCATAATGGGCAATACATGTACCTTGCAACAGGGCTGTATTAAAAGCAAACCCACACAACCTTTCCTCAAGATGTAATTTGCTCATAGGGAACTAAAACCAAAGCAGAATATATTACAATTTCATTAAAACAGACTGCTTGAGATCCTACTGAGATAGTTCTAAGCCAGCACTTTCACAATCCAAGTATTCAGATAAAATATCTGTCTACTACAAACAAATGTTGGGTCTAACACCAGATATGCGGAACTCACAGTGCAGTCTTGTTCTGAGAAGAGTACTTTTGGCTCACTTCCAGCAGAAAGCAACTATGCCCCTACACTAATAGAAATTATTTCTGTGTAAGAAGAGCTCTGCAGTAACTCCATTCACACCAGGCTCACAAACAGAATCACAAGACACCCAAAGTCAGGTACAGAACCTGTGAGTACATCACTGCTGCAATG
Source organism: Agelaius phoeniceus (assembly GCF_051311805.1). NCBI lineage: Eukaryota > Metazoa > Chordata > Aves > Passeriformes > Icteridae > Agelaius > Agelaius phoeniceus. The sequence continues at coordinate 61,318,130 of NC_135267.1, forward strand.
AGCAAAATCTTTCTCCCAACTGCTAGATTTCTCAGACCAGCTTGTTAAGGCCACTTCTCTGATGTGCTGCACTTATCATGGAAGCCTTACCAGCAGCTTTATCCCCTTATTCTTTTATACAGCCTTATACAAAGGTAACAAGTTAGAGGATAACCTATGACAGGCTAAAGCTATCAGGAACAGACAAGCAAAGCCTGCAGTTGAATAGAAGTGTCCTGCTGTTCCAATTACAAATTAAAATAAATTGCACAGTTCTTTTCCAGGAAATTTAAACTCTTAATAAGATTATCTGTGATAAAAAAACAACAACTGACAAATAAGAAAACTCTCTGGCTCTCAGTGCAACTTGAATGATTCTCCCCCCAGTCTGTAAGTCTACAGTTTCTGGATTCACAAGATTTTACTCAATTTAATCACTGCTCACACTTTCCATCACAGAACCTGGACATCATTATGTATTTAGGACTAAGGGCCGCCGTCTGTTTTATTCCATAATCTCTTTGCATTCCCTTACTGAGTGCTTTTCAAACAAAACTCATTAAACAAAGTACTCCTTTATTCTCGGGTAGATGGAACTAAGAGAGGGAACAAACAGCAGTAATGCACTTGCTGTGGAGAACAGAAAAAAAACAACATTCCAAGAAATTTTGTTAATACATGCCAATGCAGTTTTATATGAGAAGGGATAGCTGCATTCAAGAGAAACTGCATTTACCAGGACATCTACAGTGAAGAAAACATCGCAGACCTCACGATCAGCAGTAAGTCCTACACAAACAGATAGAAACATAACTGTATATTTAATTACAACTGTCGTGCTTATACTTGAATTTATCATGCCTTTAACTTGGTTCACCCCATTAAAGGTAATGTATGGCTACCATTTGCAGTGTTTTGTGTTTGTGCTTGCGTGTTTTTATATACTGATTTTAAAAAAGGAAGCAATGAAAAAGGCTGATTCAGAGTACTAATTATCTTTTTCAGAATATGAATGAGTTTTTGAATGAGTTTTGAGCTACCCAGACCTGTCAGTTCCTTCTGTAAAAGGAAGTTAAGCCATCTTTCCCATGGGCCTGTACAGCAAGTGATATGTATTTACCAGAACAGCTCTTCCCAGCCTGAACAAACTGAAGGGATTTGGAAATAGGCAGGTCTTTGAAACAAGGTTTTAACAATGAATAGCTGTTAATATTTGCACCTTAAATTTAAGCATTTTAATATATATATGCTGCATAGAGTTAGCACATCCTTGAACAATTACCTGAAATAAATACAATAAAAAAAGATTAGAGTATAAATATGTAAATTATATATATATAGAGAGAGAATATAGAGAATTATACTACAGATTATAATAGAGGATAACAGTATTAAACTTATAAAGGATAAATATATTAACTAGTTCAGAAATGCCATTAAAGACTGATAGAATACATACTGATCAAAACCCTGTCGTCTTATGTATAATGAACTGAAACAAGAGTACAATGCTACAGATATTTTGTATTCCCCTTATTTTAATTTTATCCCTTATGGCTTTTCAAAAAAGTTCTAATGCTGCAGACCAATTTTAATATCATGGTACATATTTAGATAAAAAGCCTGGATCATGCTTTCTAAGACAGAAGCCTGCCCTTTGTCTACCACTGATAAAAGGCAAAACCTGCCAATTATACAGCTCCATGCAAAAGGCAAAGCAGGGTACCACCTTCTAATCCTCCTCTCAGAGGTTTCAATCCACTGTTCTGCATCTGCAATCCCCACAGTCCAGCTGAGGTGACAGCAACAGTTCTGTCTTCCCAGCTGCACAGTTATCATTCTGCCCAAAATGTTCTCATCTGTCAAATGAAATTGGACACTGCATAAAAGAATAGCAAGGAGCTTATTCAATGGATTTTTTAAAACTACCACTTCATGGCAGATTTGCAAATTATTTCAGACAGGTGACTGACTCAAAAAAAGGCACTTCCACAAATGAGCTGTTTCATACGAGCATTAAAAACATTTTAGAAGCAGAAGAAGATCACATTCACTCTTATGACTTCCAAAATACTACTTCTCTAAGTCAAGGAAGGAAAATAACTGAAAATAAAAAACTGGTAAGTTTAAATAAAAAGAAATAAAATAAAATATTGATTTAGAAAAGTCACGTGACTAATTGTGAAAATGCAAAAACTAAATTCCATTTTATTCTCCTCCAAAGCCAAGATATTTGTAGCACTTATTAAAAAGATTAACAAGTAATATTTAAAAAAAAGAAATAAGGGGTTACCTTTAATCATAATTTAAGAGTTAGTACAACAGTGCTGATTATTATAAAAAAGTCAACAGGAGCTGACTACAGCTATCAACACTCTTAAACAAGGTACCTGAAAAGTACAGTATCTTTTCTACCAGTGTGTTTTCCTACCACAATGGCTCCTAATCTGCAAGTTTCTAGTGTTCCATTTACAATGTGTATTTGTCGAGTAAGCCTGCAATTTGTATGCTATTACCAAAACCAACTGCAGTAAATAAGTTTTGCTTGATGGCTTGCAATCATGTATGAAAGGGCAGCAGCTCCTTTTTACAAGCAATTCTAAAGCACTGTCCATTTGCCATCATCTCTGTTCAAGTACCTTGTGTACAGCAGCTCTGCTGCTGCAGGGTCATATTCAGATATTCATTCAGATAGCTCTAATTTTAAATGCAAGCTTTTTTTGTTTGCTGATTTCTTTTCCTTTCCCCCTCGAACTTCTCCTCCCCCCCTTTCCTCCCTGTTGCACAGACGGCCACAGCTTGGCTACGAAGCTCCCAGTTACTCATTTCCACGAGAGAAAAAGCAGACAAAAGGTGACAGAAGAGAACCATCATGGTATCAGCAAGCCTGCAGTTCTTTGCTTTTATTCTGGCTTTGTTTGGCGTTTTTGGAGATATCGCAGCCACCTTGCTACCAAACTGGAAGGTAAATGCAGACGTTGGCTCAAACATCATAACAGCTATAACACAGATGCAAGGACTTTGGATGGACTGCACATGGTACAGCACTGGGATGTTCAGCTGTACCCTGAAATACTCCATTCTCTCCCTCCCTGTCTACATCCAGGCTGCACGGAGCACCATGGTACTGTCGTGCATCCTATCAGCCTTTGGGATCTGCATCACTACGGTCGGAATGAAATGCACAAGGCTGGGAGGGGACACTGACAGCAAAAATAACGCTTGTTTTGCTGGAGGAATCTGCTTCATTCTCGCAGGAATCTTTGGATTAGTACCAACGTGCTGGTACACGAGAGAAATTATTTCAAATTTCCTGGACCAGACCATTCCAGAGAGTAGTAAACATGAACCCGGAGGAGCAGTTTATACTGGATTCATCTCAGCAGGGTTTCTGCTTATCGCAGGTGTGATCTTCTGCTCTTCCTGTTTTAAAAGGCAGCAAGGAGCATGGATTTACCCTCCAAAGCAGCACCATTTCCCATCCACAGAGCAGGAGAGCAATGCAGGTTACAGCCTGAAGGACTATGTATAAATAGTTATTTCTATTCGTTGAAGTATTTCTATTCATTCAAGGGGGTTTTTTTGTGTGTTAAGTGTAGTTTGGTTATTTCAACGAATGCGTAACATAGCACTTAATCATTCCTGTATCTGGGTTGCAGTTATGCTTATGCAAGGTATTTCATTTATAGGGGCAGCCACAAAAAGAAAAGATTAGGAAAAGATACTTGTCTGCTACAAGGGTACTTTATTTTGTTGATTTTTCAAACCCTTCTTTCTGACTTCACAAGTTACACTTATTGAAGAACAAGGAACTATTTTAAAAACATAATTGACTGTACAATTTATGCATCAATATCTTGTTACAGCAAAGATGATTAAAAACTAAATGCTTTCTGTTTAGTCAATCAGACTTTCAATAACATATGACATTTTTTAGTGTATTTTACATTTTTATCTTGATTTTATTTATGATGCAAGGAAAAAACCCAGAAACTATTTATCCAAGAAGCCAAATTCAAAGGTTTTAAAAAATGGAAACATTTGCCTTTCATTTTCAATTCTAAATTGCCTTGGTAACCAGATTTTGTTAAAAAAAATAAAAAATACAAAAAAATCAACCAACCAAAACAAATCCACAACAAAAGCTCAAGGCTCCAAACTTTAGCTGCACTGTATACTCCGCATATCAGGCTGAAGGATCAGCAGTACCATTCAGCTCTTGCCAAACCCAGCTCTCCTGCCCCAAACTGCCACCTGCTGTGGGTTTCATTTATTATTGTTAAAGGAAAGTATGTTGGACAGTCACCAACTGCTACTAATCTATCACTACACAGTGAATGTTAGAGATGAGGAGCAATACAACAAGAAAAATGTAACCATAGCTGTGAAAACACCTGCAAACTGTAATGAACAGGATAGAAACCAAATTATCTATGTTCAAGAAACATCTGTAAACATTCTGGCTTACACTTGCTAAAGGCAGTTATTAACAGCTCAAATAACACAGTAACCGCTTACTGCCTTCTACATTTCTGACCTTCTGAAAGAACCTTTTAAGAAATTTTAATTATTCCTGTAGGATCTGTTCCAGGTCCACTCCCAGGTATTCTATTGCTGTAAAATGCATTATACATCAGTGATCAAGAGACAGCTTCTTTATTTTTTTAACTGCCTTATTTTGAATAATTACCTTAAATCCTTTAACTTTTTCTTTTACCACACAGATTTTGTTTTGTATTGGTCATTGGCAAAGTATGTTCTACCTAAATACTTCTGTAAGTGAGAACCAAATCAAGAATGAAAACAGGTATGACACAGGCCTTTAAATTTAGGAAGACTATGATGCTGGATGAATCTCTCAATAAAAACAACTGCTATTTATTCTGAGTATTTATACACAACTTTCATTTCCTGCAGTACTAGTCTGAAATTTGCTAAAAGACCGTGAAGGAGACTAAACATAAAATGTTTGGTATGTTGGAAAAAGATGTTTTACTACAGCATTTGGTAAAGTGGACTGTTTTACGGACTTAGTATGTAAGTAGTCTTTATTTATAGAGAGTCTTCATTTTTCACACACAGAATGGCATTACATCTTGTTTTTATTCTACTGTTACATACCTATTTTGAGTCTCCTATGTTTTAATCAAGGAGCTTGATTTGTCCTATTTCTAATGCAACTATCAGCAGTTATTATGTATTGCAGAGACTTCATTATAACCAAAAAGTCAATTTCTTTTTTACCTAGACACAATGTTGTGCAGCACCACTCCATTAACCAAGAATCTTTTGTCTCAACACTCATAGAAATGTTGAAATAATATTCATGCATTGAGCAAATGAGGTAAACAACTCCTTCTCATAAACAAGCATCTCCACCTTTAGAAAGGGGTTTGACATGACCCTAAGCTGTGATCACTACCATGTAAATCTGTTTGCAAAAAATTATAATCAAGAGCATTTTTACAGGAGGGTGTAAGAAAAAGGTAATAATGGCATACCATGAACACAAAAAGTTCACTGGTTACACATACTGCAAATTTTTCTTCCTGAAACTTTATATGAAGTAGCTGTACTTCATATAGCTATGAAACAAAAATCAAGGATGGAGCCATTTCATTCACACTATGCTGCAAGAGCTTTCCAATAAAACAGATTCTATGAGAAAAGGTAACATCTAAAACCATGTCAGTCTACAGCTAATAGAACAAGGACAAAACACAGGATCAGTCTACAACAGGTGTGTGAAGGAACAAAAATAATAGTGAAAACAGGTGCCAGTCCTGTCTGAAAGAATTCTACTTTCTGCTTTTGCAATATAAGCAATACTTGTTTTAACTCAAAAAATACATTAAATAAAAATATGTCTGCCTTTAGTTGTACTGCCTTTTTTATTCAACAGAACATCAACTGACTCTAAGATGTGTTTATACTAAGATATTTGTCATAACTCTGTGTGTTACCTCTCTTGGTCAACTACAGCCTTTTCAGTACAGGAAAATGGAAATAACAGTTACAGCTTCCCAATTCTGAGACACAGTCTGCACAAGACTTCACTACATTAGCTTTTTTACTACTCAAGTTGTACCCACCACTGAAAAATCCCCACCATAAAACTGGAATTTTAGCCTTACTCAAAACTATTTCACATATTTTACAGTGAGAGGGCATCCTGAAATTATTTTCCATTCAGCTAGGAAACAGGGGAAAAAAAACCTAAGCCAAAACCTCAAAGCAAAAAATAAGATCTCTTAAGCACATTTTCTTTCACAACAGATTTCTGTAATTTAACATGTCTGAACAGTTATTTGCTCAAAAAATACCAACAGAATTTTAAGAATTTTAACAGAATTATACCCAGATAGAGGCCTTAAAATTCATTGTGACAAATGAGAAAATAACCTTCCAAAGGTTCTCAAGAGATATGCCAGAAAAGTAAAAAGGAGAGAGAGAGACTGATAAAGGGGAAGGGAGATGTATTGAAGAGCTGAACCAACCAATTTAAGAGGAACTTTCAGAAGCTGCAAGTTCACTTCTGAAACAGAACCACAGTTTGATAGGACAAGTAGTAATGGTTTTAAACTCCCAGACGGTCGATTTAAATTAGATATAAGGAAGAAGCTTTTTACAATGAGGCTGGTAAAACACGGACACGTTGCCCAGAGAGATGGTGGATGCCCCATCCCTGGAAACATCCAAGATCACATTGGACAGAGCTCTAAGCATCTCATGTAGATGTTCCTGCTCATTGCATGGGAATAGTACTAAATGACCATATTTCCAACCCAAATACTTCTATAAGCCCATGATTTCCACATGCGTTCAGGAACACAGAAATCACTTGAAGTCAGGCACAAATTTTTACCAAAAAATCCAAACCAAACCAAACCAAGCTTCTTGTCCAAAATACTGAATTATTTCTTAATTTTTGATTCCTGGACAGACCTGGATTCTGTCATAATGGCTATTAATAAAAACTAGTGGCAGTAGATAAGAGGACAACAAAGAGATTGTTTTTTACTCACTCAAGAATAGATAAGAGGGAGAAAAGATTGTTACTTTTTTAAACAATCAGTGGGATACAGCTGACAAAGTGCTGTAGCAAATAGGAGAGAATAAAATATGCTAAAGATGACTGGGGTGAAACATAAAGATTATAGACATGATAAAATTAGAGATGTTTGACAAAGTTGACTAAAGAAAAGCTTTTCTTATCACACTCTTTCAAAAGACCTATCAAATTCTCAAGGCACAATTCCCAAACTGTTTACAAATGCATATGGTAAAATATCAGGCTTTTGAAAAATACTCCAATCCTAGCAGACTATCCTGACATTAAATCCTAATCTCAAGTATGCTGACCTTGGTGAAAATAAGAGACATTGCTTGACTGACATATTAACAAAAACCACAAATAAATACGGGAAAACCTACCTCTGGCTTTGGAACAAAGGCTTGACCTGGAATTATGAAACAGTTTTCCACCGTGCAGAGATGCTGAGCCATGATGGACAGCCTGCTGCGTTGGTTACTTCCTGGATTAGCTGTGAGTCTCTAGGGGAAAATCAAAACATGTACATCAGTGATATTGAACTGGCCAAGTGACCAGCTGTATTAAAGCTTGATTTTCAGTATAATCAAATTTAAGAAAAACACACCAGTTAATCATTAGAAACTTGTATCAAATCATATGCCCAGTTAATCTAAAATTTTCTTTTCCAATATAGCAGCATTTCACTAAGATACTATGCTGATTTACAACCTCAGTCCTGCAATCACATGCACATGAAAAGGAACTCCTAGAAATTCTGCAGATCTAAATGAATGTCAAAAGAATTTTGTATGGATACAAGAGAAAACTAAAACTATTCTGACTGCAGGATTCAAATCAAACATTACACCAGCTGACAGTACTCTCACAATTCTTTCCTTCCACTGTTTCTGTATAAAATATTACTAGTTTTTTTCTTCTTCAAGATGAAACAAAACTCCATAAACTCAAGATTGGCTAGAAACCAAAAGTTCTTTGTAATTAACTGATCTACTCTTACAATATTTGCCAGGAAGCTGGGTCTACTTTACATAAATTTAGAATGCCTAACAGTGAGAGCATTTAATACTTAAAACTCAATTTAAGTATCCTCTGATTTTCCCATTATTTTTTTTACAAAATAGTAGCCTGGACACAGGTTTTCCATGCTTTTGTGACCTGGCAAGAAACACATTTTATTGTGTTTTGCTTTCACAAACATAATTGAAACATATAAAGCATCTTGTAAAACAAGTCTCAAATTACAAAAGTAATTTCATTAACACACACAAAAACAGAATCATGATGATTCACGTTCTTATTTACCACCACCTCAACAAAAAATAAAAACTGAACCCCAATTAGCATATCTGGTAATATTTGTACAGCACGTAGCTCCATATGAAAAGCCTACTCATAAAATGCTGCCATGCTTATTAAATTTCTGCCTGAAAACTAAAAGTGAAACCAGTTGCTGAAGTTTCACATTTTTTCAAACAACTCTTCCTAAAGGCAGTTCAGCATGGAGCAAATAAAACACTTTTTGGAAAGAATGGTCAGAGATCCTTTTTGCCTATGGCAGCATTTGCAGCTACCTTCATTGTTGTGTCAGAGGAAATTATTATTCTCTAAAAAAACCCAGACTGCAAAGTCTAACAATGCAATCTGACACGCACTTCCTTAACCTCTGCAGTGGAAACGAAACTGACCTAATGGCAACACTTGTAGCAATACTTCCAGTGCCAATTCACACAAACATACCTTTACTTCTCCCAGAAACCAACTAGCAAGTCTCAGGCAGTAAGCTCCTGCTTCTCAATTACAGAAGGGATAACTGAACATCTGGATAGTAACATCTTAAACCACTTCAGCCACAGCAGCAGGAGCATACTTGTGTACAGCAGCCATGCACGGATCAGCCACACAAACCCCCAGCCACGGGCAGGGACATGCACACCTAGGTCAGCTTGCTCAGAGACCTGCCCTGCCTGACCTTGAAAGTTTTCAGGGATAGGGCATCTACCCCATCTCTTGGCAGCCTGCTGTAGTGTTTCACTACCCTCACTGTAAAAAATTCCTTCCTTGTATCTAAATCTCCCTACTTTAGGTTTAAAACCATTACTCCTCGCTCTATAGCAACAGGCTCTGTTAGAGGATCAATTTTAGAGTAAGTGGGCTGGAAGAACCTGGCCTAGGGTAACAGATTTGAGATGAAGCACTAAAGAATTTAGGACAAAGCAAAAGTTCTTACCCACAAAGTGAATAGCAATTTTACAAATTTAAACTACAAAGTTAAAAAAATATCTGCTTGACACTCAAAAGTGCTATTTTTACTGATGTGGGTATTTGGCCTTATCCTCCTCAACAGGCCTCAGATTCAGCATATAAAATAACTGCTGGCTCTCATCAGCTTTAATCAATTTATTTATATCAGAACACAGTGGGCTGCAGTTGTAGGTGTCTAGTGACATAACTCACACCAACATTGCTGTGCTACAAGGAAACAGAAAAGCAAGAATATATAACCAGCAAGAAAGGCAAAAGTATCTACTTCTCTATTATACTGGCAAAACAAAGTCTGACCATAAATAAAAGAGTACATTGCTTCACTTTCCTACCGTTAACATCAAGTTATCCTAACTAATTATAAAGCACATCACTCCATTCCATGATACATCTTATGCTTTTGCTGAGCTTATGACATACACACAGACTTTGATATTCAGGCTCTTAGCTTAGAAATATCCAGGGATGACATCAAATTCCCCTATCAAGACTATAAATCCAGGGATACACAAAATATCAGCAGCAACTCACTATGATCTGCATTACACCATTCTCTCTTTCCTGATAACTGACTATGTCTGTACACACCAATTTACAGTGGTTACCTCAAGCAACTCCAGACGGTCAGGAGAAGAGACACAGAGCCTAATTATTGGTCTTTCTCCTAATCATAAAATAAAATCGTATCTTTAAAACAATTTCTTTTCATGGTATCAAACCAACAATGGAAATGCAAACCAAAAACCATGAACAATTCTGTCTTTGAGGAAGACCAGTGTTGAACAAGAATCAAGAGTTCTCAGAATGTAAACTCAACAATTAACACTGCTTCATTGCATGACCTTGAACAACATACTCCATTTCCTAGTGTTTCTAATTCCTCAGTGTTTTAAGTACAAGAGCTTAAGTGTGCATGCTATTTTGCACCTAATTGAGCTCTACTGGGTGCAGAAGAACTGTAATCTGCATGTCACCATTGGCATATGCAGCTGGGCACAGCAATGTAAAGGACAAAGTGCTCTCACACAGTGTCAGGTGAATTTTTGCTGTCACAAAACTATGCATCTTACCTATCACCACTCTGTATTTTACATCACAGTCCATTAGCCTTATTTTGCAGCAAGGCCTAATCTCATCTGACATGAAGTCTTTCTGGGAAACAGACCTGGATTCTGTAATGCCTGAAACCAAATGAGCCCAGAACTGAATTAAGAAATCTGGTTTATTTCATACCAAATGTTTGTCCCTAGTGTTCTCTAGAGCCACCTACTGGAAATACTTCTTCAATCCTGATTGCAAGGCTAGGGCAATGATGGCACAATATGGTTTTCTTTGACCCAAAAAATGACAGCAGACATTCCACTCATATAATTGTTACTAATTTTCACAGAGAAAAAAAAACTTTCCTATTTGAACTTTTGCTTTGAAGGATTAAAGTTAAAACGACATACACATTGAGGCTGCACAGACAAAACACAGTCTGGGGTAATAAGATGGAAATTCAGTTTTCAGGCTGATGTCCAACTCCTTTTTTTCACTCTAAATGCAAGTGACTGCTTCCATAACGGCAAAGCAAAAAAGCTTTCCATTCTCTATGTTTTATATGTTTCATGCAATGTCAATAGAAATAAACTGTAAAGTCAGAAAGCACTGTGGAGTAAGCCAACCTAATATCAACTGATCTGACATTAACACTACTACACTGCAGATCAGTCTGGCCTTCCTTGAGAAACTAACTATTAATACAAAGTAAAATATCAGTTTGTTCTTGGACTTGTGGTGACAGAAGTAAATTAAGGCCTTTTTACACACACAAGAATGGCAGAATACATTAATAATTCTGATATCAAGTCTCATTCAAGAAAGCCAATGCCAATTTCCATGGTCTTGACAAACACCCCCTGCATTTTAAGTGCTTAATCAGAAGTGGAAATAATGCTAACCTTCCATTTTTCCTTATTTTAAGGAAGGTGTTTCTCAAAAAATTATCTCAATAAAGAGGACAAAGAAAAATATAAGTGTATTTCTTGAGATGAACGAAAGGTAAGGAAAAACAGATTGATGACAAGCTGCACAAATGACTGTGAGAGAATAAACATATTTGAAAACAGAAGAGTGCTGTGCAAACTATTCATGTTAAAGAAATCAGACTACAAAAAAGAACAGAAAGAGTACCTTAATGGAATATAACCCTGCATATGACATTAAAAAAAATTACATTCTTGTGAAAGGATCAGAGTAGATAATAAACACACCAAAATTCATAATTTATAACCACATAAACTAAAAACTGAACTAACCTTTCCCTCTCTTTTCAAAGTCAACTAAGACAGGATTTGTAGTTTTAAACAAAAGATTGCATATTAACAATATGCAAAATTGAAAAAATGCCAAAATTTTACCTCCCCAACTTCCTTTTGAAAAGTCAGTGTCATCTGTGTCCTGCCGTAAATAAAAGGCCCATCCCTTTTTGAAACATTCTCAAGCCACTTGATGATGAGAGGAGTTGAAACACTGAAGGGCAGATTCCCAATGATATGTATATCTGGTGGTTCTGTTGACATTTGACAGAAGAAAAACAGCTGTGAAAAAGTTTTGGGTAAGATTTTGCCAAGAAATAAAACACAAGAAAGATACATGCCTATCAACCTAGACTTAAAATATGGAAACAATTTTATATCATGCTACAACAAAATGATGCCTGTCCATTTATACTCATCTTACACTGACAAAACTATGTTACTCTTCTCAGTATTTACTTGGAAAAAAGTGGTTAGGTCTGGTTCTCATTCACATTTGAATAATCAGTCAGTAGCTTTCAGATGATTTTCAGCTGATGAGTAAATTCTGAGCTACTCTAGAATGGCAAAAGCACAACAGTGTTCCTGTGGTTTCAAACTATGGCTATTAGGTACAGAGTAAATAGCCATACTCATACTTGTGCTCAACACATCCTCCCAGAGGCATTTTACTGAGTCCTAACAATCCTCAAATCAACCACCTAACTCAGGCTGGGCAGAGCTCTCCTTTTGTATAGAGCCCTCTGAAATCAAAAGGTGTTAAAGTACAAGACTTAGCAATAAGAAGTGGCACCTGTTTTTCAGTTATGCATCATATCAGTATCTGTGTGTGCTGTACAACACAACACAGGGATTTCAGCAGCAGGGACCCTTATGTCTAAGCAGGAGTGCAACAGAAGTGGGCAAAACCCAAAAGCCACTGTGCTGTTTCTCAGATATGATGATGTTTAATAACATAAGAGATGACAATATCAAATTCAAGCTGCTTTTCTGGCACACTTTACTTATTAGCACTTTTTAGGCTGTGATATTTCTAGACTATCTGTGGTATTACACATTTATCAGAGATGGTGGCTTTTGAAACCCACCAGCTTTTGAGATTTTCATATGGCAATAATACAGAAGAAATGTATCTTGCCTCTAATTGGTCAGCTCAAAACCTAATAGTGACTCTATGATCAAGAAAGGTAAATTTTTAAAACTGCACTACACTCTCACATGTCCATTTTATTATAGTTTGTTCAGTGAAGCACTTATCTTTTGCAATGAGGCAAATACAACATACAATTTTTCTAGGTGAACATGATGTGCCATGGTCTTTTCTGTCCTAAGTCAGAAAGCACTTTACTGTTCTTCAGGCATTGCAAAGAATGACTTTACCTTATACTAATAAATTTGGAAAAGGGGACTGGGAGGTTATATCTGATTTATCTAATAGTATTACATGTTTTGAAATGGAAGTGAAATAGTGCTCTATTGCAACCTCAGGTTAAAAAAAAAAAAAGGCAAAAATACCACAATCCTGATGAGATTGCTACTTTTGCCAAAGATATCCACCTGAAACCAAAGCAATGAGAAAACTAAATTTTTGAAGGTAAGTTTTCCAAAAGTTTCAAAGCAAGCTACAGAAATTTCTTCAGTGGAACAGCAACAGTGGTGATTTCTGACTTCTTCAAAAACAGGAAGAAGCCAGGAAGTGCACCATTTGATCTCCTTTTATGCTTTCCAGAAGTCATTCCTGTACAGTCAAGACACTCTAAGGTTAATAACTGCAAAGCTCCTCAGTTTAAACTAAGGTCAATGTCACACAAATTCCACTGTTTTGTATTAGAAAAGGAAGAAAGTTCTCTGCTTTCTCTAGGGAAAAAAAACCCAAACAGTTGTCTCTTTATCTTCAACATGTACCAGAAGAGAGTAACACTGGCACTGAGTAAACTTCAACTTTATCACTACTTAAGACAAACTCAGAAGCCCTAAAAAATGAAGTAAACCAAATGCAAATACTAACCATCCTCCCAGTTCTTTTTTAAGTGCTTTGGAAACGCCTTCTCCATCTTATAGGTCAGGATATCGCCATGAACAATGCGCACTTTTCCTGGAGCCGCTTCAGATAGCATCTGTTTGTAAACAAGCAAGCAGTGAGTGTTAACCAAACTGATTTCCAGTTTCAGCCACTGCAGGAATCAAACCATTGCTATATATTTATCTTCAATGTACAACAAAGCACAGTAGGAGGTAAAACTGAGAACACTCTTAGTAAGTACTTACTTTCAAAAAGCAAACACTGGATATGGATTAATGTGTGATTCTGTAAACATTTAACTATTCACAGATGTAGAATTCTTGATAGAGAATTCAAACTTGAAAAGATGGCTAATACTCTCTTCAACAAGAGTATTATCAACAACAACTAACAAGTCCCTCCTCCCAGTGAGGACTAGCAGGACCTCACCTGATTCAAGTAATTATGCAAGCAAGAGGTTTTAAAAGTTTTTTAGACCAATTACCTATGAAAACAAGGGCTCATGTTGTTTATTCTGTTTCCCCCACAGCTTTAGGGCCTATTATCCAATTTCAGCCATATGTGATACAAGGCTGCAGAAATACTAATTTTTCCTTTTACATGAAAAATGTGGAAGAGATTCTCTTAATATTCCCAGTAGTAGTCTACACTTGTACCATTAAAAAACAAGGAATCAACTTAAAAGATGGAATGAGTATCTAGCAGGAGGGAAGATCTCAACAATTTCTATCTTCCTAGACATTACAAAATCACCTCCATTGTCAGTTTCTGCAGCCCACTTGCACAAGTTATCTAGTATTTAATAAAGGCTGATATGCAAACTCAGCATTGGCTGTAGTCTGACAACAAATTCTTTAATTTCTGGTGTCAGTTCCCATAATCAAAATTAGTTAAGCTTTACTAATGTTGTACTAATCTTTCCTCTTACACTATGAAACTATGCACAAACAGCACAATTCAAAAGCAGTGGAGACTTTTTCAAGATGACATTTGGAGATATTTATTGATCCTACAAGACAATAATGAGAAATGGATTAAAGAACAACTTGGATTTTGCACAGAAATCCAAATTCATAAACAGTTAAGTGCCAGTGGCCTAACTGCCAAAATAAACTGCTCATCATTGTTAGTCCCATTTTCAATCTGAATGATGTTTATATGCTCAGGAGCACAAAGAGCTTTCACAATTCTCTGAGCCAAAGGAAAATACTGCTTTCTCCTACTGTTCACATAATGTTGTCATGAAATTTTTTTGAGTAAAAGTTTAGGGTTTTTAATTATCAAAAAAGCTAAGTTTTATGTAGAGCAATAAAAGCTTAACAAAAAAAAAAAAAAAAAAAAAAAAAAAACCAGAAAAAAAACCTAAGTGTTCCTACATGTTTTAAGTGCAATTATTTCCAAACAGAAAAAATAAAACTAATCTCAACTCCAACCCACTTAATGGACTTTTCAGCATTACGCTAGTGATTATATGACATACAAGTTCACTAATCTGCCATTTGTCAAACCTTTCTTTGAAGCTGTTATAAATGCTCTAGCAGGATTATACTGAAAGATAATGTAAGATTAATAAAGTTAGAAAATAGTATCATTTGCTAATAACAGTTTTCTTATCAAGATTGAGCTTAGGGGCTGCTGAGTAACACACTTTACATAACTGAGAATTGCATTTAATTTGTGACCAGAAAATCATTGTCTTATATTTCTAATTTGAAATAAAGACTTGGAAACCCAGTGAAGCTTTTTTTATTTGAAGTGAAAATGTGTGCAGCTAACACAGCTCCAGGAGCTGCTGTGCATCAAGGACACCAGCCAAGAGTATTCCATCATACACATTCTCTCATTCTTCACACACAAAAAGGCACAAAGGAAGCATAAGGGGCATAGTTCAAAACATGAAATACTGTTTCTGGAATAATTTTATATTCAGTACACTCTCTTGCTCCCTTTCTTTCTTTATCAATCTTCCCAGCCTAAAAACTATTAGGGTGTATGGCATAGAGAGGTTGGGATTCTTTAAGACTGAGACAGAACTGACAGATGCTCAGCTGATGTAAACTTCAACTCAGTACACATATGTTCTTCACTGTATTTCAGTTCTGCAGTAAAGAATATCCCCACTTCAGTTTTGTGAGAGACCACAGCTTGAAAAATAGTTAATGAAAAATGCTCTATGCTTTAGCTCAGCGATTTTAAAAGTATCTAAGAGACATGTTAAAGTAATAGTCCCCAGTTGTTATTTTCATCTCTGACATTTCCCCTTACTCAAATCTCAACCATTTTATGAGCATGAGTTTTGACAGTTTGCCTGGGAAACCAGAAAAATTATTACAACCCATATTATTAGAAAAGAAAGATTCACTGTTATATATCTTATTTGTATGGAAAAAAAGCAGTACCAAATTGAACACTAATGGCTGCAACACATTTCTTGCTCGTTCACATCCGCTGTTACTGAGTTAAACCACCTCTATGTTCACTAACCTCATTCAGATATTCACTTCTACTCTGAGGAGATTGGCAATTAAAAATAATGACTAACATTATGTCACTTGAACAGTAAAGATAATTACATACCAAAAGCTCATTTTAGATGCCAAGAAGTATACTTTTATTCAGGTAAAACTGTTGCAGAGGATGCATTTTGGAAGATCAGAAAAAAGGCATCCAAGTACTTAAAAAGCTCTCTTAACCAAAACAAGTGTCATTTAACCTCAAATTCTCTCCAGTCCCAAACCAGTTCTCAAAATCTAACACAAAAATACTGATTGCCCCCACTCAAGTATAAACATGGTTTCACATTTCATAGGATGCATATGGCATATTGTATGTTATTAATGGCTAACCTCACAAAGACATAATTACATGAACATTCAAGTTTCAGGGTATAAGCAGTTTCATTCATACCTTACATTATTTTTACCATATAAAGAGACAGTAGCAGTTCTCAAGTGAACTACTTATTTTCACTGCTGATTTACTGAAAAACACAGTGCAATTTAAGAAAAGTCCTTTGAATTGCTTTGAGAATGTAGAGACATAAGAAAACAGCCAAATTTTAAGATTTTTGGATTCCATTTTTCTTGCTGGATTTATACAGCCAAATTCCATAAACATCCAGCAAGGCAAGTAGACAGCGTTTGAAAATGGTACAATGACTTGTGAACTTATACTAACTTTAAAAGAAAGGAAGAAAAGCTTAAGAGGGTTTTTTTGAAAATGTAAAAGAAATGCTTGCTTTATTCTTCTCTACCTGGATGTTAACCCTCATTGACTGTATAAACTGGAGCCTTCTCAATTTTATAAAGCATAATTATTAGGATTAAAATGAAATATAAGACCCTACATAAGGACATTACATTCAGCCTTCAAATTATGATTTCACCAGCATGATGAAATGCACCTGAAACGTCTCAGCCTGAAAAAAACCCACAAAACCAACAAGCCTTGGCAGTAACTTAGTTGCAAGATAAGGTCCTAAAGGGCCTATCAGAAAGCGGGAACAATGAATTGCCATACTGTGTATCTTCAAGCAAATTATAGCTCTGGTTTCTGCCATAGAACCAAACCTATTTTCAGTGCTGAGATTCCATCAAGACACCTGGAATCTCTCAAAGTTCTCAGAATGTTCTTACTCAATGCTGTGCTTATATGTACACAAATTATTCTCCAGTTGGTACCTGCAATCCTGGAATAAATCGAGCATCTTTTTCAATTAAAAGGAGTTGTTCAACACCAGCACTGAGAATGGATCTGGTAATTCCTCCTGGCCCAGGGCCCACCTCGCAAACATGGGCATTCTTCAGCTCACCAGCCTGTTTCACTATCTTGTCTGCAAGACACAAAGAACATACTAAGCCTTTATTTTCCAGGAGATTCAGCTCACCAAGATAACCTCATTGTTTACTGTTACAAGCACAAGCATGCTTATCTCAGAACAGACATAAACAGTGACACATTCCAGTTAAATCATCACGCACCCGCCAGACTGCACAGAATTCAGACTTGTTCCATACTACAAGATATACTGAGCTATTTAAAAAAAGCTATTTTTAGTTTTATGCCTTTAGTAGTTGCTGTGCTCATTACAGAATCAAATAAAAAGAATATTTCAAGGCAATTTAAGAAGTAAGAAAAATAAAGTTCTTTGAAGATTATATTATGTACAGAGCAATTTTACGAGGGAGAAACTGGACTAAATGAAGAGCTGAACACAGGCAACTTGTAGCCATAGAAAACAGGGCAGTTGGAAGGTGAGGAAGGAATACCCACATGTAAGTGAAATGATGCAACATTAGGAAGTGTTATAGACACTAAAGACAGATTAAGGACTAGAAAATTTAGCTAATGAAATGAAGGGATCCTTGGGAAGCATGGAGAGAGGATATTGACAGAAACTTTGCTGCTCACTCCATTATCTCTTATGTTTGCACTAAAAAATATACGAAGACCTGTCTGCTTGTAAAGTTTTACTAACGGCATGCAGACATCTTTATTCCGGGGTAGGAGCCTGGTTGCTCAGGAAGTGGAACTGAGTTTCATGTTCTGAATTTTTACCAGTCTGAATTGTCAAACAAAATCAAATCATTAGCTACATGAAACTGCACTGCATTTCTAAATGCAAAATCTAGCCACCATTGTGCCAGTGAAGACACCCACTCCTGACTGACAGACTAGTGCCAGCTTTGTCACCCACTGCTGACACAAAGCTGAAAAAAAATGAATTGCTCAGAACAATGCAACTGGTTCAAAAAAGCTACGCATCTGATAAACTGAGACAAATGTCACACACAGCAAACTCTAAACTGCCCAATATGTCACATACTTTCTACGATACAGAATAATCTGAAAAAAATGCTGATTTTTAAGTCAAAATTATAAACCAAAATAGTACGCAAATGATACAAGCACTATTATAGTTTTGATTTTTTGCCTTTCAGTCAATAACCCATATTTAATTTAGGAATACAGTTTTAGAAGAGGTCTTTATTATAAAGGTTTACCATTAAGCTGCCATTACTCTGACAAATGCTGTTATGCAAACATCATGTCCTTAGCTGTACTCTGTATTCTGACAAAAACTGTGATACATATTCAATGTTAACTAAAACTATTAGAATAAAATATGTAACCTGTCAATCGCAAATCCAGTAGAAAGTTCTGGGAAAGCTGTTTCAGTGCTTTAAGGCGAAAGAGTTTAATAATCTCTCCAATAGTTGGCAGGGGAGGCAGACGGAAAGCTGCCACCTTTCCTGGAGCAGCCATAAGACAAAACTCTCATTCCTTCCTCCTAGGGAGACACCGAAAAGATTATTCTATTACAGAAAACGAGTTAAAATTATTATTAAAAACAGTACTAAGCTTACAAACCAAGGCGTGATTTACAAACCACTATAGGAGGACTAAACTCCAAACATCACGGCTTTGATTTCTGGGTGCAGTGTTTATGCTAGGCACGAATTCAGGGTATTTGGGCAAGTCCCAATTTGCAAATCTGCCAAAGCCTCGGGTAAAACCAAGCCCTCTAACAAGTACTCGATGTCAATCTTTCATTACTTTAGAGCAGTCAGTAAGCAGAACAACCTCACGGCACCATGTAAACACAGAACGTGTTTAATCCACGCGTCCCTAAGAAAGCCCGGAACAGCTCCGCCCGCCGCCCGCGCCTGCTCCTGGCGGCACCACCCGACTGCGCAGGCGCACATGCCGTCAGCGCGGCTGGGGAGGGGCCGCGCGTGCTGTTACTACTGCCGCCGCACGCACCGGGCTGGGCCGGGCTGGCAGCGCCGCGCCGCCACCGCCGCACGGGCTTTCTCTCTCCCCCGCTCTCGCTGCGGAAAGGGACGCTCGGAGCGGTGTCCCGGCACCACCGCGGCTCCTTACGGGGCGCAGCGGGCGCCAACCCGGAAGAGAAAGGGCCGCGGCGCTGCGCATGCGGCTGTCCCTGGCTTGCATGGCCTTACCTGGCTGTGCGCGGGCGGGGTGAGGCCCTGCGCACCGCCCTCCTGCGCATGCGCGGTGGGAGCTGGGGGCGGGGCTCGGCGCTGCTGGGGAATAGGAATGGAGAAGCCAATTTAAAAGTAGTGTTCGTATGCGTAATTACCGTATGTAAGTGCGTGCGCTTACGTATATTTGCAGATGTATTTATATCTAGGGATGTGTTCTTCAGGCGTTTTCTTGTTTTGTTCGTCCTGAGATACACTGGTCCCACCAAAAGCCATTTTATTTTGGCAGAGCATTTCTGCAGTATCTTCTGTCACAGTGGATTAAGGAAGTTCTCTTTTCCACAGCACTTTTAAACAAGTATTTTATTTTAAGGTTCTTTTTCAAATTTGCCTGTAATGATCCGTGTTATTATGACTCCAACAATGTTAAGAAAATATTTCCTGGAAGCTAGATTACTAAAAAGGCAGAGGTAACAAAGGATATTACTAGGTAGATGCAAAGAAATAAGGACGTCAAAGGATTTGCAAAACTTAATTTCTCACTCAGGAGATATAATGGGAGTAATTCTCAATGGTTTTCTACATTAGGCGTAGCTTCTACCACCAATGGCCTACTCCATTTAAGTAATAACAGCAGATGCTGTAGTGCATATTAGTGTTGTCCTGTGAAGAAGTAAATGGAAGGAGGTTGAGACACAATATTTGCATCAATAACTCTTTACAGCTGTGGGTTCAGTTCTGAGATCAATAAAGTTTATTACATTTGAAACCTATGTGTGTGAGATAAACAATCTATGTATGAAGAACTGGGAAAAGGTGATGTTGATAGGAGAGAGAATATAATAGGAGGAACCACATTTACAGAAAAGTGAAAATGGATCTAATTACTCAGTCATTAAAAATATAGGGAACTTTGCAACTGGTGTCAGTAAGAAGAAGACCTGGCCTAGGGTTTATTTGCATACAGTGGAATATTGGTATAAACTCTCATGGTTTTAGTCTTATCTGAAATACTGAACTTTTGAGTCTGTGAGGTATAAAGTATCATTTTTAATATATATTATTTGAAGTCATTATAAATTGAATATAAAATGTAAGCTCCACCTGTTGGTGAAAATGTGGGATTTCAAATTGTACCTGCTACTAGCCCTATGATAGTAGCTCAGTTCCAAAACGGTTTTACAACAAATTATTCCAATCGTGATTTTTCTGCTTAAAATCTGAAGAAATTTGAAGGAATATGGGCTGCATCTTAGGATAAGCAAGTATGAAAATGGCATGGGATCAATCAGCTTTAAGACCAGCTAAGGCATCCAGGCTGTTTTAGGTCTCAAGCAAAAAAAGATTCCAATTTAAGTTTTTCTCTATGTAAAAAAGTCATGTCAGAACAATTTTTTAATAATGCATTTTGTACTTGATTGTCACCAAGGCTGAACTTTTTCTCAACCTCAAATCTCCTCAGTCTTTGTATACAAGTATTATTCTGACATAGTTAAAAGTAAACACTTTTTCTTGATTAGATGCACTTGCATTAAAGTTTCTAGGTTATTTCATGTGGTCATAACGCTTACTGTAATCACAAACGATAATAGATGTAAATTAAATAGTTGAATGAAATCCAGTAATCTTTGCTAATACTTTCACCTGTGGAAACTTTTTGGTAGAAAAATTGCTTGCTAAAATAACAATTGCAGTTTACGGCTGAAATGTTTTCAGACCACGTAGCTGACCATCGTAACATTGGATCAGTCAGACTTCTGCAAGGAATTTTTTGTGTGCAATCATCCTTTTTTATACACTGTTGTTATTAGTATTACTGCTGTTATGATTTGTTTTCCGTATTTAATTGCTGTTTTTCCAGTAAATTATTATCTCAATAATAATCTCTGCCTTTTGTCTCTTTTTCATTGGGGGAGGGTGGGGGCAATGGAAATGGCTGATTGGAGCTTAGTTTCCAGCCAGTTTTAAACCACAACAACTGGTCATTTCTAGAAGGTGTCTCCAACAAAGTCTTGCATACTCTGCAAGAGGAAAAGTGAGCCTTCCAAGCTTTCATCTGTTTATTCTGCTCATTCTAGCCCTTTCGTGCAAGTTAGGTAAAGCCTGCAGGAAGAGAACTTCCTTCTTGTGGTCCTAACAAAGTTCACAAAAAAGATTGAGAGAAGGCAGCTGGAAGGAATTTTTCCATTCCTGTGAATGCCTGCCACCCACCCTGGGACTCTCCGGTCTCTTTGTCCTTTGATGTGCTGGAATTGTCCCCGGAAGATATTTACCACAAAGGTACTTGTGTAACAGCAAGGGATTATGAGCACCACAATCAACTCAGTCCTTAAGCATGCAGAAAGAGGATGGAATATGGAGAGCACTTGTATAAATAGCAATAATAAAACCTTAATGTTCTCCCAGACTTTGGACAACTCCATTTTTATACTGGAACCTGGCCCAAGAATCTACTAGAGAAGTTCCTTATCTATTTTCTTTCGTTCCTCCAGGGTTAAAGCAGTTGGAAAAAATCATAAACAAAATAATGCAGAATTTTGGAGTGCTGGAAAAAATGTTTTCTTTTGGGAATGGCAGGAATCCACCATCTGCTTATTTCATCATTCGATTGTGTGTTAACCTTACATGCAGAGCCTGCTAATTTTGAAGACAGTGAAACATTCAGCACACATTCCACAGATCAGGTGGATGCCAGAGAAAGCTAAACTGAGCATCTGACGAAGCTCAGGATTGGGTTCTGAGATCAGTTTTGCAGAGACACCAACATGGGATCAGTTGGAGTTCTTCTCTTGGCTAGAGCTTCAGTTCAGGTTCACCTGCCAGCATTGCAAGAGTTGAAACCAAAGTTGTGTCTGCAATGATGAAAAAGCATGATCACCAGTGCCAGGAAGTTAATTTTACAGACTTGCTGAGCTCATTTGTAGATACTCATTATTTTCTGGTCCAATGTTCAGGTTTATACAGTTTTAAAATAACTCCCTCTAAAAGGAAGTACAGTCTTACAGAGCTAAATGTTTTGTTACTTGGGAATATTGTTACTAGTTTTACATTATGGCATCTTGTTGGGAAAAACAGGATCCACACCATGCTCTTGAAATGCCACACTCCACTCAATTCTGAGACAGAAAAATCTATTTGACAGTTGTTTTACATCAAGTTAAGGTAAATAAGAGAACAAGTTGTAAATGCCCAGATTATATTGTAAATTGATAAGGAAATGTAACACCCAAAAGGGGTTAGAGACAGAAAATCTTGTATTTTTCACCCTGCTGGAAGTATTTTCATACCACAAGGCCTCTATTCTTCAGCTTGCTCTCAAAGACACTATTTTCTATTGTATGTTAAAATAAAATGTTTATTTTTTCTGTTACACTACCTCATAAGAATCCTAAATAGATGATAGGAGCCCATTGCACCAGGCACTGTACAAACAAGCACAGTGACTGCACTCTCTCAGAAAGACTTTTGTGACCAAATAAAATATTGAAGAAAATAAATTAGCAAATGGGAAGATGTTTAGGGAACATAACAGCAGAGAGGTGTACATTTCTGTAGTCATAATAATTTTAGAAGCCATGAGCTGCAAAAAGAGTACAAAACTATTATGAAACCTCTTCAGAATTAACTCTGTACAGGCTCTGTAATATGTTTTCTTGCCCTTTGACAGTGGAGGTGATACATTTTAGAGACCCTGGTGTGAGCTAAATGCTTTGCTCACTTCAGTATTTATACTCAATGTGAAATAAACCTGAGTATTACTTCAGCTATTTTTTCTGGTAGAGCCAAGTAATTCTGTTGTGGTGGAAATTTTCTGACTGTGTCAGTCTACCACTGTGGGTTTGTCAGGCCACATTTTGACCAAGAACAGTGTTTTTCTTGTTACCATTTCAATAATGTTGTGTAGCAAAAACTAAACACTCAAAGAAAAAACACTTCAAGTTAACAAAAAATCTGGCAGAAATTTCTGTCCAGACTGCTGGGTTCTTTCCTAGCATAACTCAGGAAGTACAAAGATCCATGGATTTCAGTAGTGTCATAGCAGATGGCTAAAAATCATTATATTTATTTTAAAGTATTAGATTTTCTTTTACTGCTCAATTCTTCTGATGTGCCTTTTTATTTGTGAGCCACTTAATCAATTCAGGTCACATTGTAAGGCTCTAGCTGTAGCCATCCACACTAGAAAGTTTATTTTTACTTAACAATTTTGACTTTCACTTCATCATGCCATTTTAGGTGCTAAGGCATTTTTAAGAAATACAAGTTAATGCAAACTTTAGGTTAAAATTTGAGGAATGTCAGGAATGATGAGAATCAAGACTGCTCTCATTTACGTTATCTGCTGGCTTCTGTAGAAATGGGGTTTTTCACACTTGCAAGTAGGACTTAAAAACAAAACCGACTCAGTACTACCAGCAGCTGCACTTTTCATCCATTTATCACTGGGAATTTTAAAGCATTGTGAAACATTGGTATTTCAGTGAGCTTGGTCTTGTTCATCCAACATCCAAGTTGTCTGTGTTGGAGAATGTTCTGTTGAGGATAACAGTTGTTTCAATCCTAATTAGGCACTCTGATGTTCCAGTTTTAAGCATTAAGTATCCCCAGGTTAAAAATATGGAAAGCTTTGTCACTTGCAACACCTCCCACAAATATATTAATTAAAAATAAAACATACCACATCAATTGGAACCCAGATTTTTGCACTCTGATCGTAAAAAATAAGTACAAAATTAGCTAAATCTTTGAGGAGCACACAGGTAACTGTTCATCGCCACGCCACATTTGCCAGCTGTGCCTCCTTTGCAATAGTTAATTTATGGTCTTAAACCCCACCATGGACTAAGAGTAGCACAGAGCATTGTATGTCCCCCACGAGGGGAGATCACAAACAGGCAATGTCCCTGCGTTTTCCTTTCCTGCTGCCACACAGGTGTTTTGCAGGACAGTTTAAAAACATATGTTTACCTCATCTGGACCACTGAACAACGTGTTAGAATTAGATGAGGTCCTTGAACTCCTCATCTTCCTTGCTTGTGTCAGGCAAGTCAGTTGCTGCCTGATCCCTTAGAAGTAAGCAATACCCTTTATAGGGGCCTCATAGCTGTGGTAGATTGTTTATGCACCCAGAAAATGTGACATGAGAAAAGATGGCAGAGAGGAAACCTTTCAGCTTCGCTTCTCTAGTTTCTGTCTTTTAAGTCCAGAGGTGGGATTTGGGTCGGGGAGCTCGAGCATGAAAGGATTTCTGTCTTCAGTATGTGGGAAGAGGATTTATAAAATGCAGAAGGCAACAACTTCGGGACATGAATGTTGGGCCAAGCTCTGTGACCACTGGGTGCCACTCTTGTTCCACGGCGAGTGAGCTGCTGTGTCTTTAGCATGGACCAAAAAGTTTACTGACTCGACTGAATGTCCTTATGTTGAGTCAGGCTGCCAGAATACGAATGCCATATATTCTGCCTAGAGGAAATAAAAAGCAGAAGGTCAATGATAGACACTTACAGTAAGCAAGAAAGGAAGATTCAGTAAGCAAAATCCAAGCAGTAAAACCTGGAAGTTCAGGTCTGCTGAATATACCATGTATAAGGGTGGGTTGTTAATCATGGTTGCGAGCTCCTAAGAAGTCAATGTCAGAATTTGTATATTACTGAGAAAAGGGTGAAGAAACTGATTAAAAAATCTGTTTTTAAAATAAGACAATCAACAGATTTTAAGTCAGCTTTTTGCATCTAATGCAGCTGGCAAAATAAAATGTGGCGCCTCTGTTTGAGCCATAACCTATTTCTATCATTAGGGTGCTGTAACAACCACAGCATTCTGATCATGTATTTCTAAGGGGACAGACAACCACCACTGCTGTAGTACTGAGTATGGGAGATTAAAGCTAGCTGCAATGATTTCTGTCCAGACTAAGAAAAGTGCTAAACAGAAATAAAAAAAATCATTGGCAAGACATTGCTCCCCTAATCAAAAGTGTGACGTTTTTAAATAAATATGTTTTTCTGAGGCTTTACCTGGCATAAATTGCTACAGTTCTGTTTAAGTTGTGGTGACAGCACTGATTCCTAAAAGGTGTGAATACTCTTTAATTCTTTTACGTCTTGTTAGCTTGATTTGATTTTAAACCAAAATATTCTAACATCTTCAAAATGCAGCAGTGAACTGCTCACTTCCAGATACATTCTGTCATCTGAAAATTTCAGATCTCATCTACTGAGATCTGAAAATGAAGGTGGATTGAGATGGATTTCTTTCTGGCTCTTCACTTGTGGAATTCTTGTTTGAAATTTATTTGGAACCAGGGTTCTTCTTGGAGTGCTAATGAATGCATCTGTTTAGCCCTGTGTATTAAATAGATACTATTCAATGTTGGATTCAAAGCTTGGAATGGATTTTTTGTATTGTAGTTACACCCAAAAGGCCCCAACTGAGCTCTAGCACATCAGAAATTTTACTAGCACAGCAGAAGATGTGACCTCTGTCAGGGAAACCTTGCCACGTGAATCCAAAAGAATAGGTGGAAGTAGATGCTGACAGATTAAAAGAATAAGAAGGTACAGAGTTAGCACTGGTCAGCAGTGGTCTCAGGAAGGCTGCTTTTTTCCTATAGAATCACAAAAGAAGGGTACAGTGACAGAACTCTGCTGATGTTTGCAGGGAGGGCAGAGGGGAAGAAACATCAAGGTGCTTCTTTGAAACATAGGCTGCTCTCATGAACTGTGGCCTCTCATAATAACTAAGTGTCCAGGAGGCAGCCTCAGAAATATTTGTACAGAGGCAAGTGAATGTGAGTTTGTGGCATAGTTGCAATATAAAAGGTGAAGCAGTGGAAGATGTAAAGAGAGGAGAGGGATTAGGCCAAAGCAAGAGGGAGGGAGATATGTCTTGAAAGATGGATATGACAAGTGGTGCAAATAGACATTTATAAAAGCCAGGGGGAAGGTTTAATTTCACAAAATATGAAGAGTTAAGAATTGGATGAGAATTTTAGCTGTATTCATGAGAAAAGTAACTTAGAGATTTTGTGGAGTCAGATCTGCAAAATGAAGGTTGGAGATGAGGCCCAATTAGATGTCCAAGGTGATAATGATAATCTGATTATTTGAGTAGATGGAAGCACTGTGATCAGTAAAAAGTATTGCTAATAGAAAAACTTTTAAGGAGGTTTTTGTTCAGGCCATATCATCCGAGGCCTCATTCTGCACACAGAGGTTCCACACACTGGTAGCTTTAATTCTTGCTCCACCACCTGCTAAGAGTAAAGTGAATTGAGATTGGAAAGCACTTGCAAAAGATTCCATATATTTGATAGCCAAAAGAATTTGGAAAGTGTTTGAAGGAAAGGAGGAGTTTAGTAGGACTGAAGCTATAAAATGAGGAGCATGTGAAAGCTTGGATCTGGCTGTGATTTAGAAGGACAGCTGCGTATGGGACAAGATCCAGCCAAGACTGAAGGTTTATTGCTCTAAGTACCTTGGAAATTTTGGTTTTGTTGTCAAATAAAAGACCTTGAACAGGAATTAAAATCAGCAGGAGCCCAGGACATGGTTTTACCAGGGTCAGTAGCTCACTGACTTGTAGCATCACTGTAGTGTACCAAGACATCATAAGAAGAGTGAAAATCAGGAGGACATCAGGAGACTTTGGGGTGAAGATAAATGGCTTTTATTTGGTATGAGAGAAATGGAGACTACTTTTGATTAAACCCACAGTAACTAGGCTGCACAGGATCTAAATACCTTTAGATAGTAGATATTACTGAAGCCTGTAGTCAATTATGGGACACTGCTGGAAAAGAAGTCCTTAGAGACTTGAGGAGATCTCTGTGCAACGACTCAGTTTGCAAGGTAGTGTATCAAGATATATGTCTGAATATCAATAATATCAAAATACCTCATCTGCAAGTTCCATCTAGTCATAGCAGCAGGATGTGGGACAGATACAGCTAATATTGGGGCTGGAAAGGCATTTAATGTAACTTATATCTTTTAGGAATAATAGAGCTTGCCAATATACATTCATTAATTCCAGGCTGTTTTTTTAAATGACTATTCTCCATGTCTCTTGCATTTTATGAGTCCAAGTGGGTCAGAGTGGGTCAAATTTAGCTACTTCATTTTTTAGTACCCTTCGAGTAATCAGTACAAAATGCAGATACTACAAGCTAAAATAATTGGTACTTTTCAAATATCTTAAATAAACTATATTCTGCGACTCTGTCTTGGTTGTCTTTGATAACTACCTCACAGTGTTTTCATACTCCTAGGCAGTACATGAATGAGTATATGAGTTAATTCATATAGTTAGAAAGGCACTCAGCTGACATGGTTATAAGCACATCTGACAATGTCTTATCCTTAGCCAGTCATTTCCTCTTTGAGAGGAGGTACACAAGCTTCCTCTTTGAGATCTATAATAGGCTTTCTCTGAGGAGTCATGTAGGTCCTCTGCCAAGACCTATATTTGAATTGCTTAAGGTTAGTTTGGACAGCACAACCTTGAATTTAACACATCTTCCTTGTTTTCCAAAATTGCTGTAGATTATCATGGCCCCATTTCCCCACTAAACAAATGACATTTCCAGCTTCTACAGTGACCTACAGTATCTCAAATGAGACATGACAATTACTGACACTAGAGTGTTGTTTTTCATCAGAAAGCAAAAATCTTATTTTTGGTAAGTAGCTCAACACTGAATTACATCACCATTGAGAATACTGTGTAGGATGGAGGTTATTGGTAAAGGCTCCAGCCTGAGTGTAAATCAGATTACATTTTTACTTTTCGTCCCTGTTTTTTTTTTCTGCAGGTACAGTATTCCCTAGTGCTGCTTTATGTAGAATAACAAAAAGGCAGAAACTTACATAAATGGCCCTGAGACTTGTAAAATTGCAAACAGGAAATACAGCAATGTCTTTATAGTATCACAGAGTCATTTTGGTTGGAAGGAAGCAGTTGAGATAATCTAGACGTGTGTTTCAGTTTGTGTTCATTTCCTCTTGTCCTGTGACTAGGAACCACTGAGAAGAGTCTGGATCTCATTTTCTTCATTTCCTCTCATCAGGTACTAAATTCACCAGTAAGGTCCCTCTGAGCCTTTTCTTCTCCAGGCTCTTTTGGCCTGTTCTCTCATGCTCAAGATCAATAATTATTTTAGTGGCCCAGTGCTGGATTCAGTCTGGTGAGTCTGTATCTGCCTGATTTTGGGTAGTGCAGCCCTGGACCCACCACTCCAGATGAGTCTCACAGGTGCTGAGTACAGGGGACAGATCACCTCCCTCAACCTGCTCTTCCAAATGCTGCCCCAGAGGCTATTGCAATTGAATGGTCATGTTTTAATTGAGTCAAGGTTTGGTGTTTGGAAGTTCTGATCACTTCATTCTGTGCAATTCTCAGGACATCTGCCTTTTACTGGAGATCCTATAGGGAATAAGCTGATATCTGGTTTGCTGGTCATCTGTAGAGTGAACTAAGCAATGTGAACTAAGTTCTTGGAATTTTGCCTGCCCCAAAACCACATGTGGTTTCCAAGCCAACCTGAAGAGACTTCCAGCATACACCACTGTCCTCCATTCTGGACATGATTTTCATTGTTTTGAACTGGTAGGAGGAAAGTACATTTTCTTCTAGGCATCTGCACAAGTGCACATAACTTGATTATTGATCCATAACAGAAGGCTTTAGGTAGACTTTCTCAAGTCTAAGCCTACGGGCAGCAGGGTCGCAGCCCTTATCACCATCACCTTATCTGGTTTCAGTGTCGGTGGCTCTTTGGCCATATTCTGGGATCCACAGCTGCATCCAGTAAACCTGCCCTGGGTCTGGTACTCAGCTTTGTGGGTTCTGACTTGTCTGATACCTGTGTACTTCCACTGTAGTTCTAGAAGCTCTCTATCAACCTGTGAGATGCAGCTACTGGTGATCAACATGAGGATCCATAGACATTAGTTTTTGACTGCTCATAGTGAAATTAAGGACATCTTCCTTCTGCCAAGGTGGTCATCTCTCCTAAATCACTTTCATTATCTACCATAATTCCCAGTGTGTGCGGCCGGAGAAAACTGGTTCAGAAGGAGGGGCAGCCTAGAAGTTCAAGAGGGGTTGACAAACTGAAGAGCTCAAGACCTTAGGCTTTTGACTGCTTTAGCTGACCTGAAGCCCAACTCAAAATTCCTATCAGTTTTCTACATGTTCTGTAATTTTTCCAGAACTAAAGACATTGCCAGAAACAAAACTTTCCTTTGTGTGATGACAGATAGAAAGCTATTTCAAAATCAATGATTCATCAGGGGTACACGTTTCTGAGTGAGCTGTACAAACTCCTGAGCTGCAGTGATGATGTTGTCCTGAATATGAGTCTGAAAAGAATGTTCCCTGCTTAAATTACCAGTAGACATCTGCAATCACTTTTCTACAGACAGGCATGGCACCCCTATGCCCTGTGCTGTGCACAAAAACAACTCGTTCACATCTGGGACTTTTATGGGCCTCAGAGATCACTCTAAAACATCTGTAAAGGAGCTTCTGCCATGTTAATACTCCCTCTCTTTGTGTGACATACCTGAAAAAGAATTATTGCTAGGGCCTCCACCTACTTTACAGCCTCCTGCAGCTTATATTGCCCTACCACCCATTTTGCCACTGAGCAAGGCCTTGTTGTCCATGTTCTCCACCAAGGGACTGATCTTTGTCTCTTCTGACTGTGACAGAGGATTGCCAAAGCCATGCTGGTTTGAATCTCTTAAACTGGCTCAGTTTGCATGTCACAACAAATAACACCAAGAAGACAATAATCCCACAAGGCAGCCTGAGTAAGACTTCCAGCTACTCCTGGTAGGAGGAAGAACTATGCTTCAATGAACAATGGTCTCTGGAAATGCTGTGCCCCCTCTTGCACTTCCTCTGCCTCTCCCTTTCCTTTGACATCTTCACAATTACAGTGTGCTGGTTCCCAACACTGCGAAAGCCCTCATGCCTTTGACATGGCTTAGTATTGAAAATACTAATCTATATATGTCACATGTTTATGTCCCATGGATGCCTGCATCGCATTGAAAGTCAATGTGATTTAGGCTCTTAACTCAATTCCTTTTGAAATGTTACCTTTGATGATCCCATGCATTTGATGAAAAATCCAGTTCTAAATATAATTTTGATGTAGTTGATAACCTAGACAACTAAATGTTATGATTTTCAGCAGCTGTAGCGTCATTTAAAGACATTAGCAGATGTGGGTTTTATAGCCATATTCATCTGATCATCTTCCAGCCTAAACACACACTGAAATCTTACTCTTGTCTATTTCACAAAGCAAAGTATCCAAACAAGAGCATCGAGGAATGCAAACGAAACATAAAGGCTTGTGAAAGCACTGTCATGGACAATATCCCAAGTTAAAGTCATTTTGCTAAATGTGAAAATATCTTGCAAATACTGTAGATTCATAGTTATTATAAGAATGGTCTATGCTTTTTCCTACTCCTAAGGTGAAGGGGTCTGCCTAGTCTAGCCTTGGTTTTTATTTTCATATTTTCATATTTAAATTCTTCCAGACATCTGCACACAAAAATCATTCTGCTTAAAAAAATTGCATGGTTCACACTGTCAATGCTGTCGTTGGACCTTGATACTTGGATATTCAAGTCCTCTACTGAAGCAGCTATGTAAGACTGAGCTGACGAAAATACCTTTTCTAGATCCTCTAAGCAGGGATGTACAAGGAGTAACTCTGTGAAGATAATTAAAGGATGTTTTTTGCAGAAAGAGCTTTTGCAATATAAAGTCATTCTGTATTTAAATATCTTAGGTAATCTCTGGGTTTAGGGAGATTTTTACTTTAATTGTTCATTTTTTCCCTTTCTATATCACAGTTTAATCATGTGCTCCATCCTTTTAAAGTGACTGGGTGGAATTTTAAGTGGCAGCATACTAAAAAAGTAATTCAGCTGTGGAGCTGCTATAATTCTGATAGTTTGGGTTCAACCCGACATACAAGCATTAATTAGCTTCAGTTCATGAAGCAGGCTTTCAATGACTGAATTTCTAGATTGATATTGTCTTTTAGAATAGTTTTCATTCCTCATTTTAACAGTATGCTCCAGTGCTTTGTGGCAGCTAGTGGAGTTGAACTTACTATGTAAGGTATGAATGTCTTCCCCCCCCTCAAATTTATTTTATTAAAAGCAAATTTTGAAAATGCATAGATCCCTTTCCTCTGATGAGCCTTGGATCTTTGTATGCTAGTTAACAACAATCAAAAGAAAAAGGATGAAGTCAGCATAATAAAATGCCTTCTGTTCTGTTCTTCCCATCACAACTGCAAGTGTTCATAAATGTTTTCTGATTAGTTCTGCAGAGGGTGAAGTGTTCTAAATCCTTCCTTCCCTAGCATCAATACAATAGAAAATACTAGAGAATAGAGTGAGAAGGAATGAATTTACTCTTGTAAATAGTATTATTGCAGACACAGCTTTAATATACCTTTAAGTTGGGCAATAACCAAAAACATTAGTCTGGGTGACTATGGAGCCAATAAGTGAAGTGATAAAGAGTCATAATGAAGACTCCATATCTGGTTATGTTAGAATTTATTTTAAGCTGTTAATAGAGGATTTTCATAAGAAATAACTGGGTGCCCCTTTGCAATCTTAGAAAATTCTGGAAGTACAGGCAAAGTGACAGAAATCAGAAAGCAAACAAATGTGGTGTTGCCTCAAAATGGTCATAGACACAATGAGTGCATCCCAGGAAGCTGAAGCAGAATGTTGCTTATTTACCTAGCTTTATTATTTTTATTGTATATTCTTGACAGGAATTGTTTAAAGAGGAGGTTTAATAATTGAAAATTTTCTGATCTGCCCTAACTGAAAATGAAATCTTGGCTTTCCTGACAGTACAATGCTGTGCTGTCTGGTATTTAGCTGGATCTTCTTATGGGAGGCAACAAGCATTTTCCTGTGTTCTTTCTTCAGAGTAGGATCAGGCTTGAGTCCAGTGTCAAAATCTATGTTCAGATATTTAATAATATTTCTTAGTAATAACCCCAAACCTTGTTTCTTTTCTAATAAATATTTTTGTTGTTTGTTTTAGATCTCCTATTTTAACACAGAAATCATTCATTGTCTTCCAGAGGATCTACTTTTCAAGCGCATGCGTTATATCACAGATAGAATTCTAGTAGTAAGCAAGTGTGAATCATACTGGTCCTGAGAATCAAAACACCTGCCTTTCAAACCATGCTGCTCAAATAACAATAGAACAGAAAATAATTCAAATCAGTTTTGTGTTTATTCAGAAAGCTCACAGATATTTTTAAGGGTCATGTCATATATATGTAATACAGTCTATAGGAGAGGGAGATTGCTGTAACAGTTCAAGCTATGGTCTTTGTCCTGAAAGCCTGTTTAGTCCTTGTCCTGACATTCTTTTGAGAGCTTGAGGCAAACCACTTAGCATTACCATGACTAAGTTCCTCAACTAAAACTGGAAGTAATAAATTTTCCACCTGGCAATGAAATTGTGAGAAAATGTACATTCAAAGCATTTTGAACTCCACTTAGACTTTATTCATGGCTATCTATATGCATAGCAATACAACAATCAGCATGTAACAAAGCAATGGCTACTTCATTATAAACAAGTCAGACAGTTTAGAATTTTTTTTCCTTTGAAGTTCAGTGTTCAGTATTTGCAATATATTATTCAGCACCAGTATTGACTAACATCCAAATTCTACTGTCCTCATTCTGGCGAAAACTCTGGTTAATTTTGTTGTCTGGACTCTAAATTTGATTCTGCAGAATGCTGAGCAGATACAGTTTCTTTTAGTTTTGCTAAAAGCATTTTCAATTCAACACCTCCCAGCAGCAGACCATTTTTAAAGCATTTTCAGGCTCCTTCATGAAAGCACAATGTTATAGAAGGATGATGGACTTGCTTAGATAGATGTTGGGTGGCCAGCATTTGTTATTATGCTTGATGTTTCTTACTATAGATACATCTTTGTAATGCCAAACACATAATAAGATAGTTGATGTACATTCCTGTCAGAGAAATTGTACTTGGGCATATTTGTATTACACAAAGTCCAGTTCAGTGAAATCTATCTGTTCTCCCCATGATTTGTATTTGAAGTAACTTCAGTGTTGACCAGTATCACAGCATACATTTGTTTGTTTAGTCCTCAAAGCTTTGATATTAAATTCAAAGTTGTCCAACTGTGCCTCTTAACTATCTTCCTCTTGCCAGTGTGGTAAGGAATCTAAAAAAGAGTGATCTTAAATGGCTCACTCTGCATTGATATGCATTCTGCATAGCCCTCTGAATTTTCTTAGCTGCACAAAAACTCAGAAAATTACATGGATATTTTACTAATATTAATGAGAAAATAGTGGGCATTCTTAAATTTAAACATTTTTATCTAAATGTAATGTAATTGTATGGTAATGTATAATTAATGTGTGTGATATGTTGCAGGTTGATTATGTGCCTGAGACCTTTTGAATTTATCTTTGATTTTTTTAACCTTGGTAAATTCCTAGATACATGAGAACAAATACATTGTGCTTGTTACAGTAAGAGGGAATTGTGTGTGTGATATCTAAAGCAGATAGGTATCTGCAAATTTCCTGTGTGCATCCACGCTGCAACTACTGTGTGTTAGCTTCGGCTTGGGCACACATCCTTATCTTTGCTCACAAAGTCCCATTTAGTTCAGGGTTTTGACAGTAATGATTTCTGTGAAGGTTTTTGCAGCCTTAGACAGCAGCAGGAGGAAAAATGTTGCTTTTGTGCAAAGAACCTGTCTCAAGCAAGGGCACAGGAGGTTCAGCGTTTAAGGCAGCGATACTGGGGAATGGTCTGCAGTATGCTGAAGACCAGGAATTTTGTCTCAGAGGACAGGCTCTTATTTGCCCCCTCTCCTCCTTATTTGCATATATCCACAGAATAAAATGTTCAGATCTGCATATTCATCATTTGGCCAAAATAAAAGAAGATAAAAGCTCCCTCCCCAAGCCCACTTTTTTTTTTTTTTCCTTAATAAAAGCTGCAAGACCATTAGAAACTAGGCCTTTTATTAGAGTGTATAAATGCAATCTTATCTGTGTACCTTAAGGCGAGCGTGAGTGTAAGTTATCTTTCATATTCAGAATTACTGTACCAGAGAATTGGTCTCTAGACAAGTATCAAGACAGTCTGGTAGTGCAATAGCTGAATAATAGAGATCAGCCTTCAGGACCCAGCCTTGAGCCTGACATCAGTCCTCTGTGCATGAGCTTCAAAGGAAACCATATTTAGTCCTCTAGGATAGTAAAAAGATTGTTTGAAGTTAGTAAAGCACATGTGTAAGTATTGGCAGGCTCAGGGCTTTTATCCTCAATGAATACAAATGTCTTACCATGTTAGAAGTCATTATTGTTTAGAGATAATAGATGCAAATATTTGAAGCAGATAGCCTTTGAAAAAATATGCTGGTTTGAGTGGTTCATTATACTATACAACTTTTGTTTCCTTCTGTGTATTCTGAAAGGATGCTAATATATCTTTTAAAGAGTTTAAGCTTTTTTTGTCCTTTCTTGCTTTTGAGAAAAAGTGTGTTTCCATGTCAACTAGCACATTTGTTCCCATATATTAAGACCCATTGTGTAATTGAGATTTTTTTTCACTGCAAGATATGACTTGTTGAAGGACAAGTAGACTCCTGTTAAATAGACCTAACTGGTTAGAGTTTTAAAATGCAAATCATCAGCCCACTCTCATTTGAACATATTCAGTAACATGTAAATAGATATTCTTGAAAAATGTGGCTGCAGCTTTAATGAAATGGACACCCATTTTTATTCTGCAGAAATGCAGAATTTCTCAGACAATTAAGTGATCACACAGGAGGAGTCAGAGTTGCTGCTGCAGAATAGAGGATCTGACTGAGGTGGGAAAGCCCCAACTGAGCCAGGTTACAGCACTAGGAAGGGTCAGGACAGCCAGTCCTTGATAGGGTGTCCTGCACTTTTTTTGTGGTCACCAAGTTGACTTCATGCATGGTATGTGATTGCCTGAGAAGTGTGAGGAGATGCAATGAAGTATTGCACCTTCCAGCCCATCACCTACTATGCTGCTTTGACCCTCAAAGGTTTGCATTCCTCCTTACTTGGTTGACTATCCATGCTTCATTTAAGCATTTTGTATTTATAGAGTGAGCTGGGTGGAAGCATTGTCACTTTTTTCTTTTTCTTCTCTCTGTTGCTGAAGAAATTCAGGTAATTTTCCATCAAGAAAAAAAAATCACTGAAATTGTTAACCAGTTGAGATTATAAATCTACCATATAATTTAGTTTATTGCTTTTTTGAAGGCAACTAAGCTGCCTTTAAGGCAGTTCTTATAAAATCTCCTGCTAATCAGAAGCACTCAAACCTTTGAAAAGTTTGTCACTTTTTTGCAGTTAACAGTATTTCCACTAAGCCATTTGATTATACCTAAAAGCAAGAAAGAAGCAGGAGAGTCCTTGTAATAGTGTTGATATGGCACAGACATCCTATGATGGATTTTCTGTTAAGAGTGGCAGTTTCTCTTCAATATTTTAGTGTAAACTAAGGAACAAATTTACTAAAATAGTTTCTACTACATAGAACTTAGGAGAAGGGGGAGAGGGGGGAAAGCCAGAACATATAAGCCCATGTATTTCAATTTACGATTCCTAGTGAATAAACTTAAATTATCATAACAAAACTTCAATCATTATAATAGCACTCTTTTTATTGTAAGAGCGAAAGTAATTAATCTGTATATTTATGATCCTTGTCTATGATTAGTTTTCTGTCACAGGATGTGGTGAGTCTGTGCTGTTATGACTATATTTTATTTAATAATATTTTCCTACACAGTGCTGAACACTTCCTGCTGAAGCAGCTGAATGGACAAATCCATGAAGATATCTTTCATTTTCCCTGACAGTGAATGATGTTTCCATATATAAACATAATAATAGAGTCGTTACATATGCACTCACATTATCATAGCTGCTGTGTGCTCAGTGTTATTCAAAACAAGGCAGGAAGCCAAATTTTCCTAGTTCCCATTTTGATTCAAATTGTATTTGTAATAAAGGGATTTTCATTCAACCTAAATGCAGTTTCATCCTCGTCCAACAAACCTCCCCAGTTTTTTTTTATTATTATTATTATTTTTCCTTTATTCTAGGTCACTCAGTCTTGATGCAAGAGAAATTCTCCTCTGGTGGTGATAACAGCAGTGCTACTCAATGAACTATAACAAGGGCTCTAAATGCATCTCCTGTAGCATACCACAGTGATTTGCAAAAGTGGGAATAAATCAAAGCAGTGAAGAGATGCCATGTTGAGCCAGAAGCTAAATGTTACATCTTGTTGCATGAGGCTGGGGGGAGAACAGATCCTGTTTTTCTGGCAGCACAATATCTTTGTGCTTGTTACCTCCGATCCAACCCCATTAAGACAATCATTCAGAATCTGCAGGAAATTGTCACCTCTTTCTTTCATGCAATGGCAGCTGTTATTGGTGCCTACACACATTTCTCATTTCCTTCAAGATTTTCAACACACATAAAAAAAAAAGCTTAATTTATATTAGAAAATGTGTCAGCTTACCCTGAGGCTCAGCATGGGCACCAGGGGAAAAAATAAAAGATAAATGCCTCTAGGTGAACTGGCAGAGGCTCTAATTCTCTCCTCACTCTACTGCTAACACAGTATGCTCTGCATTAATCATTTCACATAGGCAGACATTTAAAAAAACTTAAACTATTTTAAAACAAAGATGTGTTGCCCTAAACTTAACAATAATAATACAACTGTATATTGTGGAACAATTTCAGTTCACACACACC
Source organism: Agelaius phoeniceus (assembly GCF_051311805.1). NCBI lineage: Eukaryota > Metazoa > Chordata > Aves > Passeriformes > Icteridae > Agelaius > Agelaius phoeniceus. Next base: position 61,355,557 of record NC_135267.1, read on the forward strand.
ATATCCCCTAGTAGAAGACAAATAAAACAAATTATCTGTCATAATTTTTATTGTTCTGTTTCTTTTGTCTATACGGTTATGTCCCCTCTAGTGGGCATTTTTTGCCTGTGGGGAAGGATACATATATAATGTTGTCATCTGTTTGTCATTCAAATGCTGACATACGCAGGATGTTTCCTATCTCCCATTTTTATAATGTGGCTGGATAAATGCATTTTGTGATCCTAGTGAACTGCTACACCTCAGTCCAACTCAAATACGAAGTGGTTTTACTCTCTGTGCTGTGATAGAAGGAAATATTTTTTCTCCCTTTTGTAGCTTATGGAATGTTGTGTCATGGGAAGGGAGTGGATGACAATCAAATGAGGAGGTGGTGGACTGGAGCAACAAATAAAGTGTACAGGATAGATGTGAACAGGAGAGATGTCACAACCAAAAAAATCAGGGCAGAAGGGAAGTCTACCCCTAGGTATCCACACAAACTAGAAAGTGTCTACAGAAAAGCAGGGTGAGGAAAGATCTAACACCTCTTTTGGAAAACTCACATGACTGGATGCCTTTCTCAAGTGCATGTTCACTAATACATGTGGCATGGAGAGGACACAGGAGGAATTCAATGCCTAGAAGTTTCCCATGCAGTGTGGTCCTGTGAGAGGACCTGAGAGAAGAGGGGTCCAGGGGAACTGGAAGATTTTCAAGAATCACCTTCTGCAGGTTCGAATATAATCCCTCTTGCTGTGGACTAAGCCAAAGATGGTAGGAGATCCATAGGGTCGAACAATTCCCTCCAGACAGAACTGAAGCACAAAAGGAGGCATACAAGAGGTGGAAGCAAGGGCAGATGATGCAGGGAATATAGAGACAATGAGTGTGCAGGGATGGGGTCAGCAAAGCCAAAGCCCATTGGGAGTTAAATCTGGTGAGGGAAGTGAAGGGCAAGAAGAAGAGCTGCTGTGCATGCATCAGTAGCAAAAGGAAGGCCAGGAAAATGTTGTTTTGCTGCTGAATGGGGTGGGGAACTTGGCACCCAAGGCTATGGAGAAAGGTAGAGGTACTCAATTCCTGTTTAGCTTCAGTTCTTACAGATAAGGTTGACATTGAGAGATCCCTGGCCTCTCAGGCAAATGGGGAGATCTGAAAAAATTCATGCTTACCCTCAGTGAAGGAAGATCAGGATAGGGATATTTTAAGCAAGTCCATGGAAACGGATGGGATGCATCCACAAGTGCTGAGGGAACTTGCCATTCTTTATTTTTTAATAGTCATGGTAATGGGAGAAGGTTCCTGAGGAATGGAAGAATGCTGATGTCACTCTTCTCTTCACAGAATCAGCTCTGAGCAAGACATTTGGAGTAGAAGCCAGGGGTGCCTTCCCACCTCAGTCATTCTGTCATGAAACTTTTTCCCACAGTTTCAGCTGGATGTCTCATGAGATCCATTTGCTGAGTGCAAAATATTTCCGTAGTTCCCTTAGCCTATTAAGCCTAAGTACATATTAGTCCATGGGATACACAGACACCATTCCCATGGAAATGTCAGGTTTAAATAGTGCATAGCTTGGTAGGGCAAAACAAATTTTCTCCTTTGGAATTTGACAGAGTGTATAGAAATGGTGTTGCTGTGGTAGAAAATATAATGTGGATATGGATGTGTGTGCAGTGGGAGTGTAAAATCAGAAAACCGGGAAGGAAATGCTTTCAATGGGCATGATTTAAACAGCAGGGATGTATTGCCTGCAATCTACACAACAGCTAAGTACGGCTCTGAATATCTATTTTACTCATACCTTTTTCTTCAAAGGTTATGGTTTGTGTGTGTTTTCACACAGGTGTAGAGGGATTCACAGCATCATTAAGTAAGCAATGAAAAGGCTAAGGAAGGTGTCCAAATCTTTAGCTGCCATAGGATGGCATTTTTCTACTGAAGTCAATACATCTATTTCAATCTGCAACTCTTAATATGCGACCTGCAGAATGCTGCAGAATGAGTAGAGGATGGGAGAAGATGGGAAAAAAAATACACAGTCTGGTAATATCTATTATACAGCTAAGAAGTACAGCCTAGAAACTTTCTTTGTTATAGTGAAACTGAACTCCTCTTGGATCAACTGACGAATATGAGTTGCATGTCTTCTGCAGGATCTTAGAGAGAGCCTTGGGTCCACAGAAGAATACACCAATACTGTTGCTGGAATCACAATAACAACAACAAACGTGAGAGTAGCAGAGGAAATGGATACACTGTGCTTTTTGGCTGCTTTCAGCTTTGCATCTTTTCAAATGGCTTTTTGAGAAATACATTTGAAAAATCTTGTGTTACTGTATACTTTGTGTTATGTACTGTATAATTAGTGCTGCTATGTTAGAGTATAATAATTTTAATACTTTCATGTTTATTATGTCTCATTACATTATTTATGAGATTGCTATATTAGAGGTCACAAAATGTTTTAAATGGTAACTGTTTGGATTTGATCTGCATTGCTTTTTCAGAGAGGCAAACATACTGCTTGAGCTGAAAATTTTAAGTGCTTTTTCTCCAGCTGAGTTAATTTTTTTCCTAAAAAATTATACAAAATGCTAAGTTATTTCTGAGTTTTCTTCTCCTGTCCATCCCCCCACCCCAGCCCCCCTGCTGCCTAGTCTAACACTTTTCTGCCCACAGACAATTTTAAAATGGCTGATTTAATAACAACATTTGTAAATAGGTACTTCTTATAAAATAAGAACATGACAAATGTAACAAACAATTGCATTCATACGTGCACAAGCATATAGGGAGCTGGTAACCTGGCTGCCTGCTAGAAACTACCCAAAGGGTTTGCCTCCAACACTACACACATTGCTTTAAAACATGCATGAAGACACAGATTCACAAATGTGCTGTGCTGCTGGGGAAAGCTCAACCTGCAGAAATGCAGAGGAAGTGACAAGTGATAGAATGAGTTTAAAAAGGTTTGTTCCTGTAAAGGAGGGGCTGTGGATATGATTTTGGTGCCCAAGCCGTAGCCCCCAGAAGTCATGCCCAAATTGCTCTGCTGCTCAATTGCACCAGGTTTAACCTGAAGTGGTGTATTCCTGCCAATCTGCTAAAAGACACTGTTGCAGCCAGGGGGAACTCTGTCAACCTAGGCACAGGGACCCAAAATTTATTCAGATCCTAAAAGCTGATTGTTTCATCACACAGTAGAAACTCTTCTGTTTGACTCTTGAATCTTCTATGACTCAGAGCAAGAAAAATCAGGGTATTCTTCTGTCATAAGGAATCCTTATTTCATGCAAGGTTTTCTTTAAAAGGTTCAACATTGACCATAAACATGGATATATAAGCTCACAAAAAAAAATTTGAGATTTTTCTGTCAGTTTAGGACTGGCTTTCTGTGGAACTACCTCAAGATCCAGTATGAAAGCTAATGCCCATATCCCCCCTGAGCAGCAGAAAAACATTTTTATCTCATCTGTACTTAGAGTTGCAGAAGTAACTAATGTTAAAAAGTAATGTTTCAACTATAACTTTAAAAGCTCTGTTTATATAGTAGAATCCCTATGAAAGGTCTTTCAAAAGTCATATTTTATATTCTTGGCCTTTTTGTGCTTTTAATCTTTCATATTTCCTGATTGTATTTATTTTGACCTCCATCAAGTGAATTCTCTATTACTGTTATTTTTGCAATTTTATGGTATTCTTGTAGCTTACTGTATTCTCTTTGATCTCCTCCCTTTCAGCTTTTTCTTGGGTCTTTTTCATCTTTTAAAAGAAGTTTTCTCCTTTTTCTTTTCGTATCTCTGTCTTCCAAGTGCAAGCCTTTATTTTGCATTAGCAGGTAAATGTTTGGAAATCACAAAGTCACAAAGATTCTGGAATTTTCTACTGCTGAACACAAAATATTTCAAATTCTTGCTTCAAAGGCTTTCAGGAACAAAGAAGCTTTTCTCAGACCACTAGCAAATCCACCAAGTTCAAATGAACTGTCTTTGCCAGCAGAGATGAACTAATAACAGAACAGCATAGTCTTGCAAGAGTGGCCAAATATGTTAGGGGAACAAACATATCCTTGACATCATAAGAAAAAAATCACAGTTTATCTCTTTAATAACCATCTTCAAGGGAAATTAATGCTACTTTGTCCTTTGTGCAGAACAGTAATTGGATTGTGTGTTTCAATTATATCTGGACAAAGGCCAGGATATTGAAATACTTCTAAATATTAGATTTTCTTGTCCAAAAATTAGATTTTATTGGCATTCTCTTTCCGAGATTTCTTCATTAAAATCTTCATTAAGCATAAATCTTCTTTCCACACAGCAAAAAAGAAGAAATTGCTTTAAAAGGGTCATTTAGAAAGGTTTGCTCTCCCCTCCTCCCACTGTTTATGCTGAGAGAAGAGTCACCTAACAAGGTTAGAAACCAGCCTGCCTTACCTAGGATGGTTTTCAGCTAGTTTCTTGAACTCATTGTCCCAGTTTGGCCTTCCATAATAGGTTTTCTGTCTCAAACCAGTAATTACATCCATCTTGTCATCACAATGTAGGGCTATGTGAGTAGCCTAAAGGCAAATTTACAAAATATTAATTTTAGAGTCAAAAACATATATTCCAAGTAAGAGGCAAAAGCAGTAATGCTGGGAAAGATGGAATGAGGGAAAGGACCCTATGCAATTATCAAATGGGAGGAGAGGAGAGGGAGAAAGAGAAGGAGAGGGAGAGGGAGAGCGAGAGCGAGAGGGAGAGAGAAGGAGATGAGTATTTGAAAGTTCACAATATTACTAGAATTGTGAAGTCTTTCCAAAAGTACCTAAGAGCCTAGTCCAGAGCATTCTGGTACTGATGAAAAACCCAGTGGATATACAAGCTCAGCAGGGGTAAAAACAGGGGTCCAGCAGAGGACCACAAAGATGATGAGGGGTCTGGAGCACCTCTCTTATGAGAAGAGACTGTGGGAGCTGGGCCTGTTTTGTCAGGACAAGACTGAGAGGGGATCTCATTAATTCATGTAAGTCTTTCAAAGGCAGCTGGCCGGAGGATGGTGCCAGACTATTTTCAGTGGTGTCCAGTGGCAGGATGAGGCACAATGGCCATAAACTCAAACACAAGAGGTTTCATCTCGACATGAGGAAGAACTTCTTTACCCTGAGGGCAGCAGAGCACTGGAAAAGGCTGCCCAGGGAGGTTATGGAGTCTCTTTCTGGAGATATTCAAAACCCATCTGGGCAAGTCCCTGTGTAACCTGCTCTAAGTGACCCTGCCTTAGCAGGGGAGGTTGGACTCCAGGATCTCCAGAGGTCTCTTCCATCCCTAACAATTCTGTGACTCTGTGTAAAACCCTCCATGTTTTGAATTTTCTCCTCAGGAAGAGGTAGGTACAGGAAGTGGATCACCTCAGGTGAAGCACTAAACCAAGTGAGTTTCTCAGCTCCCAAGTGCCAGGAAAAAATTCCTTATTTTCATGGGCATTTACCGTCCTTCAGCTCCTATACTGCACACTCCTATACTGTGCTGTCTGTGTACTTCCCAGGTGCATTTAAAAACAAAAACCACTGTCACTCCTAACTGTACTGCTCTTGTGTAGGAGTAATATGCTTGTTTTCACTACAGACTATCATCATTGCTTCCACTATCAAGAAATTAACAGAGGAAAGTAAGTTAATAATGGACTTTGCATTTGGTCCAGGCCCTAGCATGGACTAAGTATCATAAACACTTTTGCAGAAGTGGTTGCTGAAATTTAGATCCATTTTGTAGGAGTACTATATATTTCTTCTAATGATCTTCCATGTTCCTTACCAACACAATTATTCTTGTCAAGCAAAGTTGTCACAAGAGGTCATGCTTCTAAAAGCTTCTTCTAGTTTGAGTCACTGTCATGAAGGATTAGGAATAGTCTAAGACCTTAAAGTGTTTGGTAAGAGTGGGAGGTAGAAAACGGTGGAATTTTTGAATTGTTTGCAGCAAAATTGTCCCGTTGATAAGATGGGCTGTTCTCATTAAGTGGGAGTTTCCCAGGATTTTTGATATTAGCCTTTTTAATAGCTCAGAGTGCTGAGGTTGCCTAGGAGTCCCAGGGGTATTGCAGGGACTTGTCCAAGCAGAGGCAGACCATGTGCCTTATCTGCTTGACCATCTGTAGCCAACATGGAATCTTCAAAGAGCTCAAAGCATCGAACAAACATGTCTGAGGAGTAGACACTTGTCAGTAAAGGAGGGTGTACTAGAAGGTTTAAAATGCCCTTCCTCCTCCTTGAGTTCAACTTCACTTGACCACTGGTCATCTATATGGTGAGACAGGGAGAGAACCCTGAGAATGTTTTGTTTTTTGCCAGGGGAGAAGTAAAATATCATTCAAGTATTACTGGTGCAGAAGCTCAAATTTTGAGGAGTGATGAACAGGAATTTACTAAAAATAAAGTCCTATAAGATTAGGGAGCTTTTTGTGTATCTGAAGAAGATGATGTTACTGAGCACAGTGCCCAGGTCAGAGTGGGAGAAATAGCCACTGAAGAACCTTCCTCTGACAGGAACTGAGAGAGATCATGGGGTTGAAGAGAGGAAGAAGTCCCTTCAGAAAAGTGCAGGGCACACAAGTGAAGAGAGGCAGACACCCACCATTGTCAAGAACCATTGTCACCCTACCTGACTTCTGGCCTGATATTTGCCCAAGAGAGAAGAGAGGTGATAGCTGAAAGATGAGGGCAGCTTTGTGGTTTTTAGGTACTCCAATAGCTTCTTTAACAGCAGGTTTTAGGTAATACCCTGTGATATTGCTAATGCAGAGCAGTAGTTTCTGTAACTGCAATATACTTCACAATGGGAGTGGATTTTTCTGAATACAGCTTTATGCACATACCTCATTACTTGACAGAAACTCTAAGGAAAGCAGAAAGAAACAATGGGGGTTTTGTATCAGCAGAGGCAGAAAAGGAAAAGCTCTATGAAATCTGTATTTTTTTCATCTCTACTAGGCAGTCCTTCATTCAACAGAGACAGCAGGAAATAAAACAGTAGAGTAAAGACTTCCCTGTTAGAGTTTTTCTGGCAGGTGCCTGACTTATCACTGCATGATCTGAGTGATCCATTAAAAAGGGAAGAGAGAGAGAGAAAGAGAGAGAGAGAGAAAATCAACACATTTGTGTTTATCTAAAGACTAAAGAGGTTGAACAATATTGACCCAGTCAAAGAATTAAGTGCCTGAGGTGGTATGATCCAATGAAATTATGAGATGGCAAATGAAAGTCAATCAGAGCAAATGTCTTTTCGAACAACATGAATTAGACCATGGAGTTAGTTGCCAAATTTTCCAATTGCAGTACTTTTCAAAAATGCACTGGATATAAATATATATATATATGTAACTATGTATATCTATGTGTATGTATATATATATATATATATATATATATATATATGAATTACTACAACAGAAGTTGTATTAAATAATAAGAGTAAATTAAACCTACACTTTTTAGACAGTCTTCAACATTTCAGCACAAAAATATCAGAATCTAATGAAAGACTAAGACATAAACAAAATATCCCTTGATCAGCTCCTGAAAGCTCTATGCACTTTTCTGTGAGACACCTGGTAACCATCTTTGCCCAAGACAAGATGCAGGATTGGAGGAATCACTGGCTTGTTTTCTCATTCCTGTTTTCCTAAATGTGAGATGTAAACAGACATCTTAGGATCTTCATATTTACAGTTATTTTTCTCTCTGCTTCATCCATCATTTATTCAGCTGTTCCTGTTCCATATGTTACCATACTGGAAAAGGAAGGTACATTAACTCTGACTTGTAACAGTTTCATTATTACCTGACTTTCATCCCAGCCAGTAAGAAATATATGATAGCTTAGAAAATCATTTTTCCATTTTTCAGCCATTTTTGTTTCCAAATGGAACAGAAGATCAGCAAACCACTCAAATGCTGATGGGTCTCGACAAATCCAGTAAAAATAAACCTGTCAAAGAAAGTAAAGGGATTTAACAAGAAGCAAACTTTTGATAAAACTTCCTAATTACTGGCTCAACTCATTAACCATATAGTGTGTGGTTTTTCTCCACACTAAACTTATAGTAAACATAATTGAACATAATTTTGATATTTTAAAATTTTGATTGTCATCTTAACAATAAGTGGATATATTAATGTGCTAGTGAAAGTAGGCAATGGGCAAGCTTCCCATAAGGCCCTGCCAGTGCATCTCTGCTTTGACTTGTAATACCTAGCCCTTCATTTCTTGCAAGTAATTTGATGATTATTTGAAATTTTGGAATTATTTAATTTCAGTTTTATTCAGCATCGAAGCAAGGATTTCCTTGTTTCTCAAGACCTTATGCCATAGGCTAACTCTTGATGTTGCCAAAAGGTACTTATGTTCTTCAAGTCATATACCCTGTATAAAACAGGTGAGAAATAGTGAGAAATAGTCCCTATTCCTTTTTCAAAAATGTTTTTCATGTTTAATTTGGAGCAGTTCCTAGGGAAACCTGAAACTAAATTTACAATTGCCAAAGGGGTAAAATGAACTGCTATCCCATGATCGGTCTTCTATTGTTTGAAACCCTCCTCTCTATCAAAAACTGACACAATTTCTCTTATCCAGATTTCACTAGTTTCACCTTTCATCTTTTTTGTTTATTGTCTATTGGGTTGGAGAGCCTGTAATCAAAGTTTTGTTCAACAGGTAGAAATTAGAGGATGAGATCAAGTCATCCTATAATTGTGTCTATGGCAAACCAAATGTTCCTGGGATCACTGCCACTGAGAGGCATCCTTTAATCATTCCTATGGCTTATTTTTCCTACTCTATTGCAGTAAATTGAAAATATAGCAGAGTTTGGTTTTTTTTGATTTTTTTTTTAAAGAAAGAAGCTAATTTATTAATATCTTGGCATAAGGTAATGCTTGCATAGGAAAAAAAAATCTTTCAAACAAGACTGTTAGTCATTGTCCATATGATGATGAGTTTCTATTTCAAGAGTCCTTCCTCTGGCATCTTCAGCTGGAACAGTGGGAGTCCACAAGAACCTTTTTCTGCCCAGTTTTTATTGCCAGCTGGCCCAGGGATCATTGTGACCATTCCTGCATGTGCATGATCTATTGTGATCTGTTGTCTTAGCTGCATATAAAGCATCTTCTAACTAATTAGCTAATTCTAGAAGGCTGTCCTATATGACCGCTTCTGCAGGAATGGTTTCTGGTGACCATTTGCAAATGTCCTGTATGTGTACAAGTTAATAAATTTTGCAGCAGGAACTGCCTCAGAACTGATGAAATTCTCTTGTCAGGATCTTATCAGTGCACTAAAACTCACTCAGGCCCATCAGGAATTACCTTAGAGAGTCTTCAACACCATCATGATTTCCCAGTTGGAAATCTCCTCTAGCACTGCTGTGCTGTGTAGAGGACTGGGACCAGTCCATCCCCTGGTTTCAGCTCAGTGCCTTGTATGAAGCCAACACAGCCCCCCCCTTCCCCCCCCACAGCATGTTTTCTTCATTCTTCCAGGGTAGGTATGACAATGCATCATACTCTCTGTGCCATCAGACAGTCCATGAAATGTAGGATAATCCTCATGATACGTCATGCCACTCCATCAAAAACCCAAACATTATCTCGCAAATGGATGATATTTGGCCCGTACACCCACCAGATACGTTCTTGCTTCAGGTACCATATAGCCCAAATGCTCCTACCCATGGCCAAGCCGCAAGCGTTCCCCAAAGACCCAGAAACTTATCTGCTATACACAGCACCCAATCTCGTGAATGAGGAATGTCCCAGTACACCTTTGAATTCCCCTAGTCTACAGGATTTGCCCACCTCCTAGGTAATATTCTCGATCTACAGCCTTCAAGCACTCCCAAGCCAGAGAACACGGTTATCTATTGATTGTGCTTCTCACAAGAACTGAGCTACTCAACGTTATGTGTGCTTTAGGTTATTGTCTTCAGGCGCGTACTTTCCCCCTAACCGCCAAGCTCTACTTGCTCTTTTGTGCTAGATACGGAGAAATGGAGAAATGGAGACAACTCAACTGTGAGTTCCTGTTCTACCCAGACATTCCCAGGGTATGAAATTCCCAGGCTGTCTGTCCAGGCACTACCCTGATGTCAGTGTGAAGCACAAGTACAAGATAAGTCTGATTGCAGTTCTTATTACTCAGATTCTGCAGCTCTTGCCGCACACTCTACCATTATTTTGACCAGATGGTGCCAAATGTCAAATGGGCCTCTGCAGGCTGTGCATTTTCAAAATTTATCCAAAGAAGAAATTCACAAACATGGAGGAAGTCTAAAAATACACAGTTTCAGATGTGAAAGGAACAGCAGGAAGGACAATATATAAGTTTATAAAAACTGAATGATTGGAACTTATTTTATTATGACTGTGATTTTTATTTTGTTGAAAAATCCTTTAGCTTTCTCCAACTCATCTCCTCTGCTCACCAGCCCCTCTGTCTTTTATTGTACTGCAATATCAAAGTTGATCTGGGAAGTATGTTCCCAAGGCAATCATTAACTCTTTTCCACAGGATCAATGGGATAAAAATGCGTATTGGACACTTCTGAAATGAAAAACCAGAGAAAGAAACCAGAAAGCTATAAAGAGATTTCCCAAAGATTTAATATATTAGGTTGTCAGACTTCTGGTAAGGTGGTGGGAGAAAAATGTGGTAATACCATGCTTCAGTGGAAATTTGGTGAAAGACACTAACAGTAATTTGAGATGTTTCCTAGATCTGAGTGTACTGTAAGAGACCATCTGTGGTTTATGTAAGAAATATAAATGATGTATGATCCCAGAAACAGAGATAAGGCATTCAGGGTTAAGTAGGGTATTTTTACAGCCCAGGAATAAGACTGTCTGTGGAACTTTAGTACTAACCATCTTGGCTGTTTGCTTTTTCCCCTTCTGTTTCAATATTTTGCCTTAAATATGACCTCATTGCTTTATGGAGGGGGGTTGCTGCTGATTTACCCTGGCATAGGTTATAAGGAAAAAGCAAGCCCACTAATATTCTAGAATTTCAAATTTGTGGCCAACAACAGCATTATTTTAAATTACCAAAACTAGGTAAGATTTATAGCCTTAACCTGTATGTAGCTTTTTTCTGTCTAAGTCCTAAAGTTGTTCTATATACTCAGCACCTCGAAAATCAGCCCACTGAGTGCTGTCAGTCTGTATCACACCATAGCTGTTGATTTGTAGTGAGAAATTTCTTCCCCCAGATTCTACTTGATCATCTTATTTCTCAAGTTTTTTTCAGCAGTGCATTTGATGGAAATGTATATTTAGTACATGTGTGTGGAGAGGAGATATGTGTTTCTAAATGAGTAAAGAAATGTTCATTGGGTAGCAACTGGGAGCATGTGGGCAGGACTGGGAGATAAGCACATTCAGGGAAGGAGGAAGGCAAGCTGGCCAATGAGTTGAGACAATACAGTCTTCAAACTGGGGAGCCGGTTTCCAGAACATCAGACTATGCATCTCGAAGGAATGCTTTTAGCTGTTTGCAGGCCTGGCTGTCACAGGAACAGCCAGTCCCACTGGTTGGAACAAGCCACCCCTGGCACACTCCTCTGAGGAAAGGATGCAGCTTTCTGAAGCTGCAAAAATTCCTTGAGCTCATCCCGCGGCACCCATTGCGTTGCCTCTGATTTTCACATTAAGAGGTGGCAGGCATTTGGTGATGAAGAAAGACTGTAATTGTTAGAAGAAATATTTTTGGCTGCGATTATAATCTTAGAAAGAAAAGAGATAGTGAAGAAGTATGGCCTATGGGTAAAAGGAATTAGTTTCCCTTAGATCAAAGAGGACTTCTAGTCTAATATGTTAAAATAAATGGTGTTTACAAAGAAGTCTTCCTTTCTTTACACTGGCTGCCCATAGCATAGCACAACATATTACATATATAATTAAAATACAATAAATGCACCAAAAAAATTAATCCTTATTAAAACAGCAGAATAAAGTAGCTCCAGTGCATTTATATAATTAAAGATTATTCTGAATCCTGTTTTTTTCTTGTAAGCCTCATACTATTAACTGACTGCAATTATTTAGGACCCTTAAAAATCTGGTTTAGATTTATGTTTCATTAGTCTCCACCCACCCTACTGCCATCAATTGCATTTACCAGCTTGATGGCTTGCCCAAGTAAACTGTCTTAAATTTTCCAAGTGCTCTTTTTGCAAATTGAGTTAGATGCAGTATTGCTATTAATCAGATCAAAGCTGGGGTTTGAATAGTTGCTTATTTCTGTAATGCTCTTGCAATTCATGGATATTTATCCTTCAGTTTCCCACATCCTGTATTTTGTACAATGGACAAGAGCAAGAGCTGTGTTACCTCTTTCCTGTAAGGTGAAAGAACATTCTTTGTAAATCAGCTTCCATCATGAGGAAAGTCGTTAGTAATTATCTGTTGGAGAGCATTCATCTGTTTGTCCCTGCTCCCTGAGGGCAGAGTTGGAGCTGCAGCTCTGGGCAAAGCCAGCTTTTGACTAAATGGGTGTCAGAGGAGGGCATCCCTCTTCCCTGACTCTTGCTGCTCTCTCCTAGGCATGAATATCCCTGCAAAAACCTACACCTGCATGTGGGCACCTCCCTGCAAGCCTCCAGTCCTTCATGCTCTTGGGTATACTGCATTAGCTGTGGGCTGTAGCATACAAAAACAAACAAACAAACAAAACAACAACAAAAATCTCAGTGGTCATGCAGGAGGGGGTTTGGCAGCCTACAGGAGGCACTGACTTAGGGTGGCAGCAAATGGCCTTTCCCATAAACGCATAACAAGGTTCAACATCATATTCCTAAATTTGAGGTAAAAAGCTTAAACTGTTATCAAAAAAGATCAGAAAGGTGGTTACATTTGACAGAAGAAAGAGCCTAGGTTTTTAGGTCTTCAAGACAAGATTTTTATGCAGGAGACTGGGGCAGATATTTACCTCAGGCGTGGAAGTCAGTTCCAAAGCAAATGGAAGAGGCTGATTGTGTTTTCCTTTCCTTGTAGCTGAACTGCCACAACATGCTATGGTTGTTTAAGGTATACATGGATTCAAAAAACAATTAGACTACTCCATGGAAGAAAAAGCCACAAAGGGATATTAAAGACAGAAGTACAGCTTTTGTATCAAGGGGTTACTGAGCTACAAGTCACTCAATGGTGAGGAAGTGTCCTGTAAAACCAATCACCATCTGATTTTTCTGGTCTGTATACTTTTCTCTAGGTGTTCATGAAGAGCCACCATTGGAGACAGGATATGGGGCTAGATGGATATTTGGTGCTACTCAGTAGGACCCTTCTTATGTCTTTTGTAGGGAAGAGAAAGTGGATGTTTGCTAACACTAGAATCTGATGGATCAGTACAATTTTATCAATTTCAGTAGCAATTGATCTGAAAAATGAAACCACTAATGTGAAAAAAAAAAATCGTATTATGCATAACTAGAGCCAGTAGAAACTTTCCAGCCATGCCTGGTAGTACATACAAAAAATGATGGGGAAATGAGGGCTCTAAGGCTTTTTAATTGTGAAGAATCAATTAGATAAATGTATACTCCTTTTGATTTGTTGGGTTTTTTAAATTATACAGCTGCAGACATTATGGAAACTATGAGTATTTATATCTCAACCATATGTGGGCAACACTAAGAAATATTAGTTCAATAATCGTAATGATAGCTGTACTCAAATCAAAACGAAATTGTTAAAAAAAAGAAAAACCTCTTATTTATTTCCTTAATAGACATTTCTATGGTACTCATCATGGCAAAAAGAGAGTGCTGAATACTTTGAGGAAGATTAAATTATTTGTAATTATACTACAAGTGGAAGCTTTTAACCAATGGAAAAAAAAATTGGAGCTACCCTGAGATTAATCGCTCTCACTGAGATGACTGCTAAATTTTTTTAAGTAATGCTGTGAACTTCCCCATGACCTTTCATCCACACTTTCAAAATATTTTACCAGCACTGATGAAATTTAGCCTCATAACACCTGTGAAAAATAAACATCGCTATTCCCACTGCACCAGTAAGGAAGCCAAGATATAAAGAAAAGACAAGTAGAAATCCTAATAATTTTGTATTTCACAGGAATTCAGAAAAACTATAGAAAAATATGGAAAAAAAATTTCTATTGCAGAAAAGCATGGCAGAATGCACGATACATTTATCTTTGCAGGCACACTTAGCCGAAATTCTCCCTAATTCTCCCTATGAATGAACACCCTCAAATATTCTATTGATGCGTAGTTAAATTCTGTTCTTTTCCCCTTAAGATAGCAACAATGACAATAATAACAACAACAACACTTTTACTTGTATACATGTAGAATATACATAATCTACGTATAAAAAGTTTGTATGTATATGAGTAGCTCTCCTTCCAGTGAAAAAGATCATCCTGGTACAATTGTAGTGTTTGCAAATACACTTCTTTTCTCAAATATCATGTATTTCCATTTTTATTTCCCTCCCTTCTCAGTGCTTTTTCTGCCTCAAAGATCCCCCCTGGCAATTTGAACCTGTCCTCAACTCTTCAGTTACTAAAATCCCAGATTCTTTTTCAGTGGCAGCTCGTCATTAAGATGCCAGTTTTAACACTCTTTCACTTAAAAAGATCAGCCCCCTGGTCCTGCAATCAGCTCCATATGTATTGACCCCTTCAGAGATCTGTCCCTTCCAATGCAATTTCAATGTTTGTCCTTAAATGTGAAATGTTGAAAGTTCCTGATTCAGCTTTTAAACTGGAAAATGGCCTAAAAGCTGTAAGGTCCACAAGCTACCACTTGCCATGATGGATACGGAAGAGAATGTTTAATGCTGATTTTTTTCTATGCTACCTTCTTGCCCTCACCCCACTTCACCTTTTATCTCTTCTTCACCTATAGTCCCCAGTGCTGCCTCACATGCCATTAGCAGAAGGTATGTAACAGGTTAGAAAATTAAGAGTATGTTAATTAATTTGGTGCCATCTTTACCTTATAAATCTGAACATATTTTTTCAACAAAATAATTAAAGTGCTGCGAGGGAGTAATATGCATCTTGATATATGCATCTCATCCGGAGCTTAAATGCCTTTTATATTCCTTCTGTGCTGGTTAATATCTCAACTGTGAGAATGTGAGAAAAGCAGCAAATGGTTGCTGAATGCAGCCTTCTGGACCAGGACATGCTGCTGAAGGACCCTCCTGAAACTTGCACCTGGGCAAAGAGCAAGTGCTGCCCTTCACTTCTGATTGAGATGACATTGCAGGATTTATTTTTCATAAGAAAGAGGCTAAGTTTCTCTTGTAGCTCCCTAATTATCTCTCTAGCTGTGAAAGACATTCCACAGTTATCTCCAGTTGCTATTGAAAATCTGATCCTTCAAATTTTACTAAAAACATTGCAGCTTGGGCTACCTTCTTTCTTGGAGAATGACACTGACTGCACCCCACAGCAGTTCCTAAGGCAACTGGAAAGGGAGTGCCTGCTTCTCAGAGCGAGTCAAAGCACTCAAATGAGACTCTAGCTTTGAATTGCCTCTCTCCCCTGGCTAAGTAGGCTCACTTGTGGAACTTTTTAATGAAGCAGTAAACTTTTCCACCTACCTTCTGCAGTGCCAGTACTGTGTTAGGGTTGCAGCATTTGTACCAAATGGATTTTAAAATAGAGGCAAATGGTGTGACTCCAATTCCTGCTGCAATACACACACTGACTCGGTAGTGGAAGATGTCTGTGGTTGCAGATCCATATGGTCCATCCACAGCCAGTCTACAGCAAAAAAACATTCAGTCAGGAGTCAACAACACATAAAGTGACAGAAAGGTTAACATTTGTTGGGCTACACATTGTCAAAACTGAATTTCTGTTAAAATAAAAGAGAAAATACATGTCTAAGGCAGCACATAAATTGCCCATACAAATACATTTAATTTTCAGTGAGTGCCATTTAATAGCAAAGCAACTGTCTTCTCTGAAATGAGAGAACAAGAGCACCCATGTGGATTTGGGGCCTGGCCATCTATTTAAGCATGCAATTGCAATTTTCTGGCTTTCTGAAATGTGATTAGTCATATAATTGCATGTCCAAATTTAGCTGTGGAATTTGCATATTTAATTATGAATTACTGAAAAGCATCCTGTTTTAGAGCTTTATTTGTTATATTGTACATATCAAAGTAAAGAGGAACAGATTATATTAATCATTTTTAGAAGTTCTGTATTTGAGTTAAAGTAATAAAGGAGAAGGAAAAAAAGGGTCATCATATGCAAGGGAACTACTATTTTCTCAGCTCTTTCTGAAAAAGCAGTATTTCAGGAATATATATTTGGCATAATACTGTACTTAGTATCTGATGTAAAGGCAAAAATGTGTAAGGAGACATGCTTGTTGATATTACTGCCTCCTGTAATCAGTGTTGCTGATGCCAAGAAATTAATTTTGGTCAAAATTTGAGATGAAAAAGATTGTTGAATAATCAGATTAATTCCTTTAGCTACATGAAATGTAAATACACACAGTACTTTGGAGTGCTCTTTCCAGCCCTGTCTTTATATAACATACATGCTTGGAAGATGGTTTCACCAACACCCAGTCCTTATGGAAAAAAAAGGCTTTTTCTTCCTTTTAGATTTTCTGCTGTTTTGTGCTCTTTACTGCATGAATCATCATTAAAATTTATCCTTAAATAGTACAAATAGGCACACATAATTAAAATGAAGTGTCTTGACAAGAAGAGAAAGGGGCATCCCCAAGCAATGCAACACACAAATATGGGGACACAAGGGTATCTCAAACCTTATTGTTACTTTTTTAAAAGTCCTAACAAACATTCACCATTTTATTTCAATATTTAAAATGCCCTGCAAGTGCAGTAGCAAACAAAACAGCTACTCTGGCATAATTGCTAGAAATCTGACCCTAGACATAAAGAATTAGGTTTTTTTTAAATATGTGCAATTATTTAGATTATTGCCCAACCCAGTATTTTTTGAGCACTCAAAAATTCCTGCAAAATATGGTTAATTTATGGTATATAACTATAGTGCCTAAGAACAGCTTTCAGATAAGCCTTCTATGTAGTTCAATGTGAGGCTGGAAGCAATTCTCATTGTTGTCAGCAGATTGAGAAAAAATTGATCTGGAAGAAATTTCAAGGATTCTCTAGTCTGTTGCTGTGCTATAAGACAGGTTCAATTATTTCTGAATCATCCCTTGAAGAGATTTGTCTTGTCAGTCTGCTCCTAAATCCTCAGGTGACAGAGATCCCATCATTGGTTTGAATGCTTTACTCAGCCAGAGATACACAGCTGAGCCAAACACAAAGCCTCAGAGAAGCAGGGAGGAGAAAGAGGAGAAGGAGAAACTGAGCTATGCAACTCATTCATTTCATCTAGACAGAGTGGACAAAGGTAGGAAGATTGTAAACAAAGTGCCAAAAAAAAATTATATTTGCATTTGCCAAAGAGATGTATAAAATAGGGCTATGGACTTTCTTACTGTGGTTTGGATTGTCCATATTCTTCCTATCCATTTCACTAGAAAAGAAATTAGATTCATGGGGAAGGCAGGAGAAATATTTCATTTTGAAGAAGTATTATTAACAGATTCTGTGATTATTTTTAGAATTTAAGCATTTGCTGATCACCATGATGATTGTGTAGTACTCCTGACTGTGAGAGCAGTTAGATTTTGGGGCAGTGTATTAAACCAGCAATTAAGTCAGCCAAAATCCTGAAGAGACATAACATGGAACTTAATTATTTTCACATTAATAGTCTATTCCATGGCTTTAGCTCCAAAATTTGTCAGAAATCACAACTCTCTTTGCCACCTATATATATGTATGAACATTTATTTTAATCCTCTTTAAGAAATTAAAAAGCACACATTTTATTCTTAATCCTACCTTATTATTCAGTTGCTATGTCTTCTGTCTTCTGCACAGTCTTTGCTATATGTTACTTTTTTAATATAGTCAGTCACCAGTTTGGTGTATAACTTTAGATATTGAAACTGTGAAAAAGACCTGTTTTTTGCTTTATTGCTAGTTTAACTATTGAAATATTCTTCTTAGTATATTGCAAGAAAGAAACTGAAGGATGTCATTAGGCACCCTAATGAGATTAAAAAGAGGAGTGTTTATATATGACAGTACTGTTAATTTCAACCCTGCATTGTGGCAAGCAACATCTGATAACTTTTTTTCTCTTCCTCATTTTTTACACTTGCTGTCAATCACTTTGAACAATTTTTGCTCCAGTTCTGCTGAAATGGCATACTTCTCATTCCATTTGACTTTAACAAAGGCACTGATTTCATTTCTAATTCTTATTAACTGATACAATGCAAGGACTGGACCGGATTTTCCTGTCTGCACCCAACCTCTAATAAAACCCTGCAGCTCAGTGGTGTCTATGAGCTTTCCAGGGAGAAATCAGTCCCTGCAGTCCCAGGCCCTACATACTCCACTAGAATTTAAATGATCCTACGCTGGGCTCTTCTTTGCTGAAAATCTCCCCTATTCCTGCAAGCAGTGCAGAAGCAGAGCTACGTGGTTTGAATCCATTCAGTACAGAGCCAGATCCTTGGCTGGAGTAAGTCAGGATGGCTCCTTTGACTTCAGAGGATCCCTGCCTGACTTGGAACAACAGAGAATCAACTTTCTGCTTGTATTAAGATGCCAAAAATATATAATTTGAACACAAATAATCTTTATAAAGTGGAGCAGGGTTTGGAAAATAGAGACAAGGTCAAAGGAGAAAGAAGTAAGGTTTAGGCAGATGTTTCAGGGACCGCAAAATATCTAAGTAACTGAAAGGGAAAAACTAGAATTTTTGGATATTAAGTGATGGGTACCATAAGCATAGAGGCACAAATCTAGCAGATATCTTCCAATGTCATTTATTAAACAACTGTCTTCCAAAATAGATATATTTAGGTGTAGATATAGGTGTTAGAGATCCAGATGGAAGCAACAGAGATAAAGATATTGATATGGACTTTAAGTCTTGGATTAGTCATCACCTCCTCTTGGTAGCTTCTGGTCCTAGTTCATGCCTAGTAGTTTGTGGTGTTTTTTAGCATAATGTTGAATTTATGAATCCAGAACTACAATCTAATAATGTATCATAAAAAACATATGCAAAATGAATTAAAGGTAAAATGTTAGCATTTATTTTAAAATGTAGAAATAACATTTTAAAATATATAGTCTCTTATTCAAACCTTGGTAACATCCACAATTCCTTCAGAGCTTTTTCCTCTGCTCCAAAGGCCTTGAAGAGGGCTGCAGTCCAGTCCCCAACGAGCCGTATGTGGACGCTGAAGTAATCCTCCTCGGGAGCTGAGGTGAGGGTGAAAGGGTGCCACTCCAGCTGTGAGACTGAAGGGCACTGTAGGAATATATACTGGCCAGCTCCCATTTTAAAGCCATGTTTCTTCATGTGGATCTCAAGGACTCCAGAGGAATGTGTCACCACCTAAAGAATGATAAAGGGATAAATTTTATTTTCATTCAGAAGGGTTAATGTTTGTTTTCATTAGGTCACAGGTATCCTAACCTGCGTGTTGCAGTCTTGTTGCCCAATGGCTTGAGAGCATGTACAGTGTTATATATATTGTACATGTACAGAGCATGTAAAGTATGTATTGTAGGACAGCTTGGCTTCTGAGTGCAAGACACAGAGAAAAGGCTGTAACAATTCAACAATTTGTCAATTTTCTTGGTATAACCTGTGCAAAATATAATTCTAATATAATTAGAACAATTCCTTAATTCCTAGTTTTGCTCTCATGTAACACTGTTTACTCTGTGGGATTACAAAGAAAAAAGCACAGTGAGCTCAATTCTAATACACTTTTATAAAGAGGTAATCTCAGTTAAGCAGCAGTTTTGTATGTCACCCATAATATATTGAGATTCTCAGATCACAGCCACTCTGTGAAATCAGCAGCAGGACTTATCCAACATCCTGTTCCCCTCACACAAGATACACCTGTTCCTGATCCCTGGCATGACACACGTGGACTCATTTGCTTCAGTAGCAACATCCTCAGTCTATTCTGGTGTGATTTAAATAGTCCCTTGGCACATAGCTGGGGGAAATTGTTACAGTGGTATTAGTGGAGCTTTGACTATATATGCTAACTGATCATATAACCCTTCATCTCCTTGGAAGACTACAGATTTTACAGTAAAAACTGTGTGCTGCTACTGAAGTCAAGGTAGTCTCTGGCCTTAACTGCAGTGGGACATGGTTTTAGTTCATTAGAAAGGGAGATCACAAACAGATGTTTGTGTTATGGTGGTGTGAAGTCCGGTATTCATTAATCAAGTTTGGTCCCATATGGAATATTCTTATGGATTTGCTATTGGAATAAATGCAAAATGTAAAATCAATACTTGGCTGAAAACATGGTAATGATTGAAAAGTTGCTGAAGCTAGGAGTGAAAAATGAGGTCCCTAATATAGAGAGGTTAACTAAAAACAATAAAAAACAATTGACATAATGTTTTTTTTTTTTGCAGATATGCGAGCTATGTTACATACCTTAGTAATTATGACTTTCTGTCGAAATCTCCAAAACCTAACAATTCTTTCACAGATGTACAACACCATAGGACTTAAAACCCACTTCCAAGCCTGTAGAAAATTCCATATTAAAAAGCAATGTTTATTTGAATGTCTACAAAATTACTTTGCTTTTCTGGTTTAAATCAGCAGGTAGCCTAAAATGAAATTACTTGATTTTCTGTGATTTTTGGTTTATCTTTCTCAAGAGAGTATTTGCGTTGCTGCTGTAGCTGTTCTGGCTTTCTTGTGGAATAGACATATGGGACTCCCTCACAAACACAGTCCAAAAGCAGTGCTAATATCTATCTGTACTCTGGCATAGAAGAGTCCCTTAAAATGTTTTCCTATTAAAAGGTAAAGGATTAATCTATTTAGGTGTTGTTACATATAGTTGTCATTGGACCTGAAGCTGTATAGATGCATACAGTTATACAATATTACCCATAGACTTACCTTTATTTTTTTTGCCCAAAGTCTAAAGTATTTCAAAGCAGGCAGATAGGAGTAGCTGTTATTGTCAGCTGTGAGTTTTCTGATGGTGCAGGAGAAAACATTAAGTCTCGAATATTCAATTAGAGAAATGGGATACATTTCCACTTAATCCATTAGTCAACTCTTTATCAATAAATGGGGATTTTTTTGATCTGGGATACTGAGTTGGTCATACTTTTAAGTATAGCAGATGATTGCTGCGCTTGTACTTGCTAATCCTATGTACTGATCTGTAACAATCAGAGATACTTGGCTATTCAAGTATACGAGCTGATCATTTCACTGAGTTGCACTGATAGCTAAGATAATTAGATATAATTGAATCTTCATGATTTAAAAAGAGTGTGTTTTTTTTCCCCAGGAAGAGACACTGTTTTATTTCCACTTTCGTTAATTACACTGCTTATTCTAGCAAACTGAATACTCCACAATCATGTGGCTTTTAAAATTGCCAAAGAGTAACTTTACTTGCTGAAACATTGACTTTGCTCCACAAGCTGGGTAGCGAGGGTTATAAAGTATCTTTTATGAGAAGCAAGCCATAAAATTATGTGACTTCCTTAGAAAGTGCTAAGAGGAGGAATGGCAATTTCCCAAGGTTAATTCTTGAAAATTAAATTTAAAAAAAAAAAATCAGGATTTAATAATGGGAAGAAACTAGCATAAGCCAGAAGATTCTCAGCTAAAGCAGAAACTCAACACATCCGTTGTCCCTAAATACTACAGGTGTCTCTGCGCAGTGGGTAATCTCATGTCTTGAATACATTTGCATATATCAAGGCACAATAATGATGAGATCTGTTTTTCCTCCCTTCCATTTGTGCTACCTGTAAATAAAAGCATGTGACAGGAATGATAAGGTTGCAGGCTACCCTGGGTGAGAGCTCAGCTGGGATTTTAAATGTGCCATCACTCCAGTGCAACGGAGCATTCAATCCAAAATGTCTCTTGGCTGGGTTGGGACAACAGGGCGTCCACCATGGGCTCCTAAGCTACATGGCTCCTGGCTGGCTAATCAGGGCATCAGTATTCTTGCCCCAGCAGTGTTTCCCCCTGTAATGAGAATGAACTGAGATGGGGCAGTGATGGCCCAGGTGAGGCTGTGAGGACAAAAGTCCGGACGCCTCGGGTGCAAGGGAGGTGCTCCATCATCCTCAGCAGAAGCCAAACTGGGCTGCTTCCTACCTGCTGAAATATGGAGCAGGGGAGCAGGTGTGATGGGACTGAGAGAGGGCTCTGTTGTGGGGGCTAGTGCCCTCTGGTCACTTCACAGTGTCCCAGCCAAGCACAAGGCTGTCCCCTCCCTGTTCCAAGGCTGTCCCACCTGCACCAGCCCCTGCAAGCACTGCACAAACCTCTCCATGGCTTTTTAGCCTCTGGGTGAATCTGTGCTGTTTGTCTGTGGTGTCTAGCAGGTATCACACCATAGCACATTAGACATCCAGCAAGGCACTGTTCATATACATGATCTATATGCCATATGGTATTATCACAATTCATTTAAAGTAATGTGACTTTGCAAGTATGGCCCTGGGTATGCAGGAAAGTGTGACAAAATAGGTTTAACACAGAGAAGTGGAAGTTCTTTCCGGTTAGTTTTATGATAATGAATGTCAAGACATGCTGGTGGAAGCAAGCTTGTGTCTGTATTCATGGTGCGTAGCCATGTATTGATTTTTATGGTGACATTGTAGCTGAAATTTTTAGAGAGGCATTCATTTTCTCATTAATATGCAGGTTGGATAGTGGCTAACAATAGTTTAGTTTAAGAAAAATCTATGTCAGCCATTAAAAGAGCTACCAGACACTGAATGCTAATTTTTCTCCTTTAGGATTTCCTTTGGTATGCTTTTTTCTTTTTGGAAGAAACAACAGAAACTTGCATATGAGCAACCTAAATCTTGAGCTGAAAATGTTAAATGATTTTGTTTGTATGCAAGACATCTGACATACTGTACAAGTCTGCTACTTAATTACCCCCTGTGGATTTGCAATCTTGTTCTAGCAAAATCACCCTTCCGTGGGACATTTTTCCTGCCTTTTGCCTTTCCCTTTCATAATTCATTGTTTCAAATTCTCTCCTTTTTACCTAACTTAAGACATCAAGACTGGACAGTATGAAGCATGTGGCCCAAAGCAAGGACATGATTTTCTCTGCACCTTATTCTCCCTTGGTATTTAAACTACCCATACTAAAGTACTGTTAGTTAAAAGAAAAATAATAATATTAATTTGCATCCCTAGCTTTACAGGTCTATTGTATTTTCTGTATCTCTACCCTTATAAGGTTTTCACTTGGAGGATCTCTTTGTGCAGTGAGCACATCAAGGTGGTGTGATATTGGTGATACTGAATTATTAAAAAAAAATTATGCAACAGATCAGAGAGAGTACAATTTTGATATTCATAACCTTCAAAGAGAGTGTTAGTTAGTGTTTTCTAACTGAAGGATCTTCCAGAAATAAAAATTGCTGTTAATGACACCAAAATTCAAGTATACAAAATTCCTCACCTGCACTGATTACAGAGGAGTTTGGGAGAACTATCTTAATGCACAGGGAGAGATCCTGGAGCAGGGATGTGAAGCTCCTCTCTAAATATGACACTAAGTGCCAGTCACTGGCATACTCACTCCAGCCCCCGCTCCCTAAGACATTTGGCCTCCCAAGAAGGGCCAATGTGTTAAAAGCAGAAGACAAGCATCACTCTTACCACAGGTTTGTTGCCAGAGAACTCTGGCAAAGGGCACTGAGTGGCGTTCTCCCATTCCCAGTAGTGATCTTTACAGTAGGTGACATTGTGAAGCAGCAGACTCTGGGGTGTCTGACCTCGGACAAGCTGACTTAAAACAAAAAAGTTCATCAATGATATGTTTCTTTCCAAGGTTTCTGTGTTTCTCTAGGTTTTGCAGTCATAATCAAATGCCAGTTCTGAGATAAATGAAAGTTTGAGAATTGGCCATTTCATTTCAAACCTGTTCTGCTCTCATGTTCAAATTATCTTTCCTTTAGTTTGCAGTGAATTTTTGACCAAAGGCAAGAAGTGTGCTGTAGTATTGGTGTCCATCAGTGCAGCTGAAATGGAGAGAGCCCTTGCATAGAAAGCATGCATTTTACTGTATGTGGCAAAATTTGATTTCCAAGTTCTTTGCAGTAGGCTCTTTGACCTCCTCTGTATTTGAGCATCTGGGAGTGTTTAGTAAAGTGATAAAATTTAATAGTGACAGACCTTCTCTTTCCTTTACTGCTTTCTAAATGTATTTTTAAAAGCTATGAATAAAGTTGGAGGAGTGTAATTAGATGTATAATCTCTAAATATACTAAATTCTAGCTTGCTTACTTCTGAGAATGTTAAGTATGTGAATTTTTAAAAATATATCAATCTTGACTGTTTAGTTTAAATATGTTTCGCCTGATGTTGATTATGGGCAGAGAAGGAAGATTTTTATGGGGAAATCCTGTTTGTTTCATATTGTTTATCTGAATTTTCCCTTTCACACTTAGTTTGCCTCTGATGCTTGTTCAGACAGAAAGAAAAGGAGTTAGTTTTGAGTGAGGTTTGTGCAGCCACCTGGGAAGGAGGAAGAAGTGGAAGGGGAATGAAACCTTGGGGTTTGACTCTTTTTTCATTAGCAGGGGTTGTTCTGGGGCAGGAGGAAGCTCTGTTGCAGTGCTCTCCCAGCCTGGAGCAAGCAAAATGCTCATTGAATGGTATTGACAGGGCTCTTCAGCCAGTGCCCCAGTTCTGGAGCAATTTCTGGCTGAGTAGTGCTGGTCAGCTGGCCAGACAGAGGGAGCTTACAAAGCTGAAGGTATCAGAGGGTTCATTAGAGTTGTTTGAAATTAGATTCTAAAAGTTTTGCCAGAGAGAAGAGGGCATTTTAATCAGTCCAGGATAAAGTCTATAGTGTTTGCTTGCAGCTCTGTGTCTGTAAAATGGGACTAATTAATTGGGCCAACTTCAGGAACACTTAAAGCCAAACTGGATGTGGCAACTCTCAAACCACAAGGGAAGAGGTGGGGAAAGTAACACACAACAAAACATTGCCCTGGCCTGTTCCCTGCCTCATGATGAAGCATCCATGTACATCCAGAGAACAGGCACATGCACATGCTGCCATGGGCTAGGAAGTTCCACTCTGTCAAAGAATCCTGGTCTGTACATACTTTAGGGGTGGGCATTAGCATCTGAATATTTTATGAAATAGACATAAAAAGTGTATTATGATCACCAGCACAGGCTGGTAGGGGTTTTAGCAACCTGGTCTAGTGGGAGGTGTCCTTTCCCATGGCAGGGGGGCTGGAACTAGATGGTCATTAATATTCTTTCCAACACAAACCATTCTGTGATCCTGTAAACACCAAACGACTGTCTTTGGATCCAAAAATCTTAACTACAGCTTGCGGCCATGTGCACACAAGCTAGCCAGCAGGAAAAGATCCATGGAGCAAAGCAATCTTTGTTGAGGGCCCTTCACAGGACATTATTGAGGGCTACCTATGGCTTAGGACCAGGTCTGGCTTGGTCATGTGAATGGATCACTTGTTAGCTCTTGGAACACAGCAATGTGTTTCTGTCACTGTATTTCCACCCTAAACACTGGGTTGTGCAGCCAGGGACTGTACCATGGTATGAGCCAAGTCCAGGGGGTGAGGAAGAGTGTGAGATTTACCTCAAAACTGCACTCCCTGAATGAAAATGTGAATGTAGATTAACATGAATGCTATCATGCATAATGAGAAAAGGAAGTGGAGGATAGCACACAAGGGAGAAGAAGATGATTGCAGTGGAGCTGGAAACAGAAGATGAAAATGTTTTCAGCTCTAAGCACCTTGCTGCTCTCACTTTGCATTGACAGAGGATTTATCAGTCCCTGAGGTTCTCAGGGAAGGTCCCATGCATCTGCTGTCCCTCACTGTAAGAACCAGAGTCCTCTACTAAGATGACAGACCTTTCTTTTGTGCTAAGGAACAGGGAGAGAAACAGCAACCAGGCAGTCATCTCTGTCCATAAAAGTTATCTGGCTGGGCTAATCATAAGCCTGACTTGTTTGTTACTGTAGTGCTTTAAACCTGATTTGTAGTATAGTACCTAGCACTACTACACAGTATGTCTGTATGGTGAGGAAATTTGGGGTTCTGGTCCTTGCAGAAAAAGGTCAAAATCACTTTACATTTATGGAGGCAGAGGAGAATGGCCACAGAGACACCTACCATAGGGTAGATGACATGCTGAAAGCTTCTCAAGCTTCTACAAGGTCTCTTGAAAAATGCCTTACAAGAGCTATGAGCATAAGGTCCATCCCTTACTAATTTGAACCCACAAAGTTTTGATTCCTGATCTGTAATGTCCCCAGTTTCCAAGTATGAAAGTTCATTCATTGATAAGGTACAGGTTGTAAGGTGGTAGAAGAGTGGCTGAATAAACTGAAGGATGCTTTAATTCCTCAGAAGAGTGATGTATTTTAATTTCAGAATGTTTTCATTTTGCAAACTCCCCAAAGATCCCAACAGTTTGTTTGTAGAAAAGCATGGGATTGTAGATTTGGATGGTGTTTCATCTCAAACTCTGTACATATACCCCATGTAGTTTACACAAACACTTACCCCATACCATGGACTATTAAACCAATGAAGAAAACCACAAAGAGGTGGTGGGTGTACCAGAAAACCTCATAGCATGACCTTCTGATGAGCTCAGTGGATGAAGTCATGATCAGAATTAAAGCCACAGTTATCACAAGTCCAGTTATTCCAGCTATTGTGGTCAGTACTTGTTCTATTGTGTTCTAGAATAAGAATACATTGTTAGTATTAGTATTAGTAGTTAGTGTTGTTATAACTTCTTTTTCTTACTATTTCTGTTACTTCTATTATTGTTACTGTTTCTGCTATTACACCTGAAGCCAAAATCTTCAGCATAGGAACAAAACCAGAACAAGACATGGAGGCAAGGCAATCCTTCATTTTACCACAGAACGGCATTGAAAGACATCCCTCTGCTCTGTTTCTACTCAGGCTTATTCCAAACAGATATTTAAACATTTGCTGCCATTTACTTGTTTCAGGGATTGAAAGAAAGAAATTAGACAGTCTCATTTGTACTTTGATCAATTTTACTTACTTGCACACATAATGAAAATGTGCCACAAATAAAGAAAAATGATCAGAGAAATGAGGAGATTAAACCTAGAAGTCTAATAAAGACAACAGCACTAGAAACCAGCTTATTTTTGTGAAGTGATAATGTGAGGTGCTATGCACCTGCAACTGTAAAAGTGTGGAACTCTTTTGTGCTTACTTTACTTCAAAGTTTGTGGAGCTGTAGAAGGCCTGAAATGGTACAAAAAGATGGCATACTCTCATTTACCTAAAAAATATATCTTGTTTACCTGTTCCTTACATTTATTTGAAGATACACTGCATAACACTTGGGTTTATTTTTTAAAATACATATTTAAATTAACAGTTTTATACTTGTCAATGAAGAAATATTTATATGCTGTCAGCACAGGTCTGGTATATCTGTCTAAACCCACCAAAATAAACTGAAGTGAGAGTGAAGATGTATTTTGAACACAACTGTCAGATGTTGATTGCAGTTATAAAGTGCAAATCGTGAAGAACAGCAGTAAAAATCTAACACACAAGATGAGAATCAGGCTAAATATGCCATCAGAGTGTAAATGAAGTCCCCATTTGTCCTACAAAGAATCTCTATCTGTCTTCCCAGTGCTGATACACAGGAATGAAGCAGCTCAGCATGTCTTCTGGATCCTGATTTGGTTCTACACCTTAATACACTAGGAGATAAAAAACAACCCTCTATTGTATTTGTAAAGTGCACTCATTTGATATGGAAATCCTAGAAGTGATAAAATTCCACAATGCCATTTTTACAATCACTTTTTACAGTAAAATCGTCTTTCAAATGCTCACACTTGACAGCACACAGTACATTTTCAAATGGGTACCTGTGAAGAGCGTGTTCAGATCTCATTACATATTAACAGGATTGATCTAGGTGATATTTTGAACATTTCCACTACAGTGGCTAGTTTGGATATTGAGAAAAAAGGCAAAATGTCAAAGACAATACATTGCTTCAATGGCAGTAGGATAACACTGAAAAGAAATCCTGAATTTTGATCTCAGAACTTTCTTCTCTGAAGTTAGAAACAATCTTTTGTTTGCTTCCCATCATTACTAATTCTGAGTTTAGCTACTGAGACGCAAGTGAGTGATAAAAGAAAAATAAATATTAGAGGTTAGAGTAAAATCTAGGCTGCAAATTGAAAGGTAATTGTGGAGTGTATTGCTGTGAGAAATCTGAGAAAGAAATTCAAAATATCCTAACCTTCTTCCTCAAGGGTATTTAGAATCTTAGTGCTAATTAGAGGCCTACCTCACAATTATATCACTATGGAAATGCTTAGTGGAGAAAAAAAATGCTTACTGAAAGATGGTAAGTTCCTGTTCAGAGCTGGGAGCTTTGTTCTGCTCCTGGGGATCACCTCATGGCCATGCAATGGAAGTGGCCACTGGGTGTACTGAAGGACTGGGAAGCTGAGCCCTTGGCTTGCTGTCCTACTCTGATGAACCTGACTGCTTTGTCAACACTAGCATGAAGACTTTTGCATTCATACCACTGACTGCATCAATTTGCTTGATTTTCTTCAAATTTGAAATTGTTTTCTTGTTTATTTTGAAAGATGAAACCCCATGCTATCTAAACTGGAAAGGAAGGAAGAAAAAGCAGGATAAGCCTTGCAGCTTAAAAGCACTGTTGAATACTATCAATGGTTCTCCAGCCATCCTCTCACTTGGGTTCTTGTTTCAGTGGAGCACATCACTGTTCCAAAGAGCACCAATCCATGGTGTTCAGGCAGTCCTTATTCCATGCTGACTGTGTGGGCATTTTCTAAAGAGCAGAACAATGTGCATAGGAGTCTCACCGAGGCCATTTCAGCCCTGGAATGTGTAACTATGAAACAGGATACACAAGGAAACATCTAGCATAAATGTGATGTGTGCTACAATGGAATATGGGAAAAAAAGCTGATTAACTTGTGCATGGTTTACATGCCTTCTCTGAATGCTCAGCTTTTCTTTATGCCATGAATATTATAAGGGAGAGCTTATAATGCTGTTGTGGCTTATCCAAGAGAGTGGACAGGGGCACAGTCCCTTTTTTCCCCAAAACAAGCAGAACCACTTATGGGTTGAGGATCTTGTATCTCTGCTAGTCTCTGAAGAGCACGCAGCAGCTCTAGATTCCGCCTGCACTGCCTCCTGTGTGCAGCAACGCCCTGGATGGTTTTGAAGGTGCTCTTCCCTGAGCAGCCACAGTTGACATGTAATGAGGCAGGATCAGCTCCCAGATCAGGAAGGTGCTGCACCACCGTGGGGAGAGAAAAATAGCAAATGCAGAAGCAATATTGTGATGTGCTATTGCTGTTTGGTTATTTTTCTTTCTAAAAAGAAGTTTCACTTGTTCCATGTATTGATAGTTTAGTTCTTAGGTTTTTTAAAATTCTTTGCAGGTTTATTTAATTGCCTACTCTTCACAACACTCCTTATCCTCCCCCCACCAGCTGTCTCCTGACAAACTAATTAAAATACTATAGACATTTCTTTGAGCTTAGTAACCTGAAAATTGCAGCTCTGAGTAAGTGTTTTCAGCTGAAATTGAGGTTAACCTTTGGCAGCACCTTCTCGCTCTGGTTAAAAGGCTTTGAAATACAGTTTTACCGGCAATAGAATCCACAGAGGAAAACTTTTTAGATGAGGAAACCTAAAAAGTGACATCTTACTGTTTCATAGGTCCTGATTGGGTTCAAGTAGCTTTCATTTGGGCTCTTGCCAAGACCAGAAAGTTTATTCCGTAACTCGCCAGCTTCTTTTGACTGGCTGGAATGATACCGCTCGATGTTGATGGAGTGGGCAACAATATGGATGGCTGCAGGAGAGAAAGAGTGGTGTGAAATTACAGGCACACTTGCATATGCCCACAGTGCCAGAAGGAACTTCATTACTCACACTGTGAACTATCTGAAAAGCTCAGGCATAAATTGAGAGTTTTGCATGGATTAAGCTGACAATAAAAAAGAGAATTTTATCAACTGCATGTCTAATATGAAGTGACTGCTTCACAGTAGAGAGGATAGGAACAGCAGCAGCCTCACCTCCCAGCTTTACAGTCAAGTGCCCTGCAGTCTCCAGTGTCATCTAAGGAGGACATCTTGAGAGCTGATATAAAAGTGTATGCCTCTGAATTTAAATTGTTCAAAATTAGTTAAATTCATTAAAATTCCTATTTTTAGTTAATATACTAGGATGTACCATGGTTTACCCTTGCTACACAGGACACTAAGTTGACTAGTTTAAGCAAGTTTTCAACTTGCACTAGAGATGCTTTCAAAATCTGTCCCCTATGAACAAGCAGCTGTAGCATTACTTTATGCAGGTGGAGCCTGGGGAAGCCACAGGAACTATGATTTAAAGGGAGAAGAGCAAATCTCAGTGTTAGATCTGATTTGTCCAGAGTATCATATATCACCTCTACTTCTGGCCTGCCTCCGAAAGGTATATGAAATGGTCAGTTTAGAAAAATTCATTAGCTTGAAGTAAAAAAAGTCCCCTGCAATTATTTTCTTGGGTGGAAACAGTATAATTTCAAGAGCTGAAAAGGAAGGACTTTGTTTTATTATTGGATTACATAGATAAAGTTGTAATCAAGCTAGGTGCAGAGTTTCATTTTTCAATATGAGAGACTCTCAAATCCATTACATGCAATTTGTAATTAATGCAAGATATTAAATGCCAAAGGATGAAAAAATGACAATGAAAGATAATGATATGTTTACAGCACAGCTATTTCTAGTTTTTATAATTAGCTTCCTGTTATCATCTCTCCTTCAGTGGTTATCTGTTTCTGTCCCTGACCATTTAAAAAACCTTTCTAAAAGGCAGTATTTGTAGTAAACCAAATATGATCTTCTTCTCTGAAAAATAGTCTCCTAAAATTTTTTTCTCTCTTCTCTTCTCTTCTCTTCTCTTCTCTTCTCTTCTCTTCTCTTCTCTTCTCTTCTCTTCTCTTCTCTTCTCTTCTCTTCTCTTCTCTTCTCTTCTCTTCTCTTCTCTCACCTTTTTCTCCTCTTTTTTAATTGTGACTATGTGGATGAAAATAATGTTTTACTATGCTAGTCACTGTTTAATCATAGATGTAAACACAGGATTATATGCATAAGGACCTTTGGTATTGTTGGTCATTTATGTGCCTATCTACTCTAGTGGGCTCACTCACTCACTCCATATTCTGAAGTCCAGCTCCTCTTCAGCACCTGGGGACAGCTGTGTCCATGGGAGCATGAGTTAAAGTAAGATGCTGGCCATGGAAATGGTTAAAGCAGCCAGTTCAAGAAGGTAAAACATTCGCCCCAACAGTAAGTTATCCCATGTGTCCACACTGGAGAGGGGCTATTTTCACTCTGTATTTCTGAGGTAATCCTTCTAGAGCAGTAGATGTGCTGTGGTTGGTTGATTGTCAGGATGCACTTCATTCAAAATGTAATGTTAACTTAGGGACTCCCCCGGCCACTTCTTGACACCTCATTGCCTCATGCTTAGATATTCACTGGGAGATGAAAGACCTATTTAAAAATCCCTGTTACATTAAATTTAAAGTAAGGCTTTAAACCAAATCACATGTCCTAGTCACTAGGTTGACTGGTTATTCTCTTTTGAGCTGTCTCTTGATGAAGCCCTTAACAAAAATAATCCAATATTTATTGACATAGGCATCCCAGGTGAGTATCCTGAGCACCCAAACTGCAAAATCAACCTCCCATTTCTCCTGAATCTTTGTCTCAATGAATAATAAATTATTTGTACAAGCTGGAATAGCTTCAGCAGGATGGAGACTGAATCCAAATGGGTATGAACTGCAGAGAGATAAAGTGAGCCTGGAAATTAGAAGACAGATTCAAGCCATCAAAGGAATGAGACTCTAAAATAACCTTTTGATAAACGGGATAATGGGATCAAGCAATCTAAGCAGCTTTCAGCCCAAGGTTGGTCATTTTATGAAATGGTGTGCATGATATGACTGTGAGCATCAGAGGGTGCTGGACGCTGGCCTGGCATGTCCTGCACGTGCTGTTATGGGTTAGGTGCTGCATGTGAAACAGCCTTGCCAGCATCAGGTGAAAGATGCTTCCTGGAGCCTGTGCATGAGAGTGTGCTCCCAGCACCCCAGCAGCACTGGGAGCACTGGAAGGAAGGTGGCACTGGACCACAAGCAGCAAATGAGATGTGTGGATTTAGACTGTCAAAACCCAAGAGCCCAAGCTCTGAGCTGGATGGTTTAGGTGGCAGCTGTGTGGGGGCTGTGGCAATCTGTTCCCCAGTGTACAACTGATGCATAAGCAGTATATAAACACTGTTTATATATTTAAGTGTAACAGCACATTGAAGTGCTGAGTGGGAAGGGGGAACTGTTCCTACAAGGGCCTTTCAGAACAGATGTGTTGGCCTGGTAAGGATGCTATCTGATCCAGCTGGAGGGGAACCAAGTCGCTGCTTGATGAGGACCTGATTTCTTTGACATCTCAAAAAGCTCACTCGTAGGACAGGAGTGTGGGGTAACAGATTTATGTCTTTGGTAAGTTGTGGAGTTACATGCAGCACATTTTCTGGGATGGGCTCAAGGAAAGAGGAAAGAAAACTTTCTAAGAATGGAAAACCCTGACAACGAGTCACTAAGTGGACTTCTACTAAGTAGTTTTATTTTGGCATCAATGAGTAATTACTGTAATTGGGCCTCTTGCTCTCTATACCTACAGGATGCTCTTTATAACTCTGGTATGATGTAAGAGTCCCCATAGCCTAGGGACCAGGAGAGTTTCACACAGTTAGGATCCATAGTGCTGTTACACCAGAGCTTGCCTGCAGTCTGTCAGCTGCAAGTTTTGGATTATCTTTGCTCATTTAGAATTGTGATGTTGACGAATTGTGGAAGTTTGAGTCTGTGTTCATAGCAAAAGGCACTTTCTACTTTCACCTTCAAAACAATAGATTTTTTAAAGTGATACTGCAGACTATAAAATATTCACATGAAATGATGCCATTTCTGTTGTTTAGAAAGCTACAAAAATCTTGTACTTTCCCCAAAGTGCAGGATTCTACATGATTTGCACAAGTTCTAGTCATGTCAGCAGTGACAGGATACCTAATGCTATCTAGCAAATGCTGAGTGTTGAGAGGGAAATGAGGTGCTAGTTTTCTCCAGACAGGCAGAGGTCCACGTTTCCTAACAGAGCATTTCTAGTCTTGGACAGAAGAAAAATGGGTTTAATGGATATAGTTTCTCAAGAAGGTCTTGAGACTATAGTTGATGAGGAGTACTCATGTTGCAACTCTCCCCTGGAAGGAGAGATCCAGTTCTGGCAACCTAGCCTAGTAAGGTTTATCTGCAGGCTATCAGAGCACATTGTTTTTTCCATCTGCACATTGTTCTGTTTCCATGTGTTTCTGTCAATGGAAGCATCATCATAGATTCTTTGGGATCTACCACACCTTCCTTTCTGGTGATATTCTCTCCAGCTTTCATCTGATAGGTAGAGGATAACTCAAGTGTAGAAGATTTCCATAATGAACAGGAGAGCTGCTGTTGTTGTTTTTATTTTCTGTAAGCTGTTCTGTGGTAGATGTTAATGTAGAGAGAATAATGATACATTGAAAAATATCACATTCAGACTAATGATGTACTCAATATGTTGGTTTACCTGGGTCTCCCATGATCTTAGATATTGCCTGGAGTATTATTAGATTAATACTTCTGATGTTTTTGTTTTTTTTTTTTTTGTGCTGCTAGCAAAAAATGATGCAATCTAAAAATGAATTATAGCTGGATGGTAAGAGTAATGCAAAGATCTAATTCCATTTTCTGTGTGGTTCATTTAATGTATAATAGTTGTAGCAGAATAAAAATTCTGGCACCAAACACATCACCATTAACTAAAATATTTTACATCCCTAAAGTGCATTTTCTGAAGGTCTTTGCATCTGCAGTGTATAGAATTTACTAAGCAATTCCAAAATTACATATGCAGATTTCTGAAATCTCAGCTTACCACAGTTGGTAGCTATTTGCTCTGCACCACTTATCTGAGTTAACCATGAGGGCAAAGTTTGAGGGACTAATCTCAGAATTTTCAGTTCAATTTTTTCCTCATTCTGCATGTCCAAATATAACATATGGAATAAATCACCCAATCTGTTAAACAAATCTCTTTTTTATAACAGTTTATGAAGAATGAAGGATTTTTGTTGCTTTTAATGACATCTGGAACCTCTGAAGCACTTAACATACATTAATTTGTATTTGACCCTCAGATGTTCTATCTAGTCCACCTCTGAGATCAAATAAAAAGCTTTATTGGAAGGAGAGAGGGAGGAAAAGGATTGATATTAGATCATGGTGTTTACTGTACATATCCTTAAATACAAAGAGATATAATTAAATTATCTTGAAAGTATGGTCAATTTAGCTACTCTTATTCAGCCAATTGTGCCTTCAGTGAAGCATGCACAATTCTTATTGAACTAAACAGAAATTTCATGTGTTTATCTGAGGACAAGATTTAACTCTCTCTTTTTCTGCATGCCTGTACAGGATAATAATCAAATTGGAGCTTGCTGCTAGCAGTTTAACATTTTGATTAACCAGCCTATCATGATAAAGTCAAAGGGTCAAATCCTGGCCTTTCTGCCCACAGCAAAGAGAACAGCTTTACAGGCAGATAACCCAGAATTCTGCCCCTCACCAAGGCTGGGGTTCTTTTTGCCACCCATTGTCTTGTGCCATTCCTAGTTATTCAGAACTCCTAATTCAACTTCATGATGTCTTTGTGGACTAAAAAGGTCCAGGTTGTATAAAAATTAGAAGAGTGACCACACATGTGCTGGCATTTTATTTTATTTTGTTTTTAAGAATGGTTATAAACATCAAAGAAGAACCTGACTTGGACCATTTTTTATCTTAGCTGGAAGCCTACAATCTTCAATTTAATATTGTTTCCTTCCTAGTACTTGCATTAAGACTGGATTTAAACAATCTGACTAAAAAACAAAAAAGACATTTGATGGAAGTTTGATTTTCTGTAATTTCTGGAAGTACAACACTGAGGTATCAGCTAGACCTCTTTTGAAGATAGGCATCTGCTTCCTTGAAAACTTAATAATTTACACAAAAATGTGACTCAGGTCACCAAAACCATTCACATAGTTTACCAAAAATGGGTTGAGAATGGAAAGGTTTCCTAGTATTTTTTACCTATAGATTTTTCAGTGCTTGTCAGAAGCCAAACACGCCTGGCATCACTATACTTCTTTCTGCACTTCGCATGTTTTTAAAGAAGAACGCATTGCTGGAGTTTTTAAGGAGCAGGAATCACCATTTCAAACAGGAATCACCATTTCAATCAGCCTAACTCCAAGCAACCTGGCTGTCCTTCCCCTGTTTTCCCTTAATTGCTTAAACTTTATTAATATCATAATTCAAAGGTTGATGGATCAAAATATCTATATGACCTTTCTGCAAACACCAGAAAAATGCAAGCAATTTCTTCTTTAAGATAAGCCCAACATATCAAAGTAAAGAAAGAAAAATGCCCCCAACACTCGCAGTTCAGAAAATGTATGAATATGCTTTTTTGAGAGGGTAAAAACAGTACAGTAAGAAGTAGGTGCTGTAGAAAATATTATTACTATCTCTTGTGGTGTCTTTAAGTTTCAAGCCACTGTGTCTCAACTGAAAAGGCTCTTTCCAGTACAAAGCACAGAATTATTTGCACTGATCAAACTGAGAGTGCATGAAACTCTGATTTTATTCTAGCAGAGTTACAGGTCTATAAGGAAGATTTATTAGTGGCTGAATAACTCCCAGACAGCTCTTATCACAGACAGGCATGCAGAATGCAGGAAGCCAAACTAAGCAGAATTCCCTTTACTGAATTTTCAATGATGCCCTTGATTATAGATAGCATTGTTTACTCTCTCTCTTCCCTCCAACTTCCCTCTTCCACTAGTCTCTAATTATATTCCTTTATGACCTGACCAATTAAAGCCTGCTCTTGAATTTGTATTAGAAATGATGAAAAATTAAAGGTACATATGTACTCTTTCCAAGGCCAGGCACACCTCAGCTGAGCTAGCTGCCTGTTAGAAGCCAGACAATACTAATGTTGCACTGATATTTTTAGCACACTATTAAATAAATATGCTGGAATAACACCACCTGGCAAGGCAAGATGAATACACGTTACTTTAACAATAAAGGAGTTTACAATTTTATATTGTGAGGCTAAGCTTACTGATCTGATCTTCAAATTGGTTTAACTTCTTGCTACCACATTTAGTCTATTGATCATACAAGGTTGTACATCCATTTAACTGAGAATTACTAAATTGCAATGGACTAATAGGAGTTGACTATGTTTTTGTGTAATAAAAGGCAATATAGGTAGTACTAGGATAAATAATGTGTCAGTTGAGAGGAAAATGGCATCTATTTACACATCATTTTAACACTGCTAGATTTTATTGAAAAGGATTCAGTGTACTTGTGGGTACCACTCTGAAGTGTTGCTTTTCTGTCACAATGTGTTCTGTAGACTTTATTTTTCTATGAACTTAAAATTGAATTTCAGGAAATTGACTTCCTGGTCATTCTTTACACAAGTCTAACGCTATTCAGTGATGTAGTGCTTTTCCAAATATGATAAATGTTTCTCACTTGACTGTTAAGGAAGCAGGAATTCATAGGTTGTCATGCTTTGTTTATTAGACTTCCTTGTGTTCTGTTTTCTTTCTCAAATATCTCATCAACTATTTTTCCATTTTATATTTTAGGAAAAAATAAACCAACCAACCTAAATAACAACCCAAAAATGAACCTTTGATTTCTCCCTAGAGAGTGATTTAAATGAGAATTATATGAGCATGCTTTCTGTCATTTCACATTGGCTTCTGTGTCTTTTTCCTTGAAATTAGTGAAACCATTAAAGTAATCACTGTTTTGATAGACTTGCACTTCCCAAACTGTCAGCATTAATGCACTAGCAAACATTTCAATATTAATGTAAAAACCAAAAACATAAGAGGTTTGACTGTGAAGTTTTGCTTTCATTTTGGAACATGACCTATTATACACCAAGTAAAATTGGTTAATTTATATTCCTGGGTTGATTTATTAATTAAAGAAGCAATGTTGTGCTCTGTAGGAATCTGTACTGTAGTGAAACTGAACTCTGATGAATGAGTGGACCTGACAGATAAGTAATTCATCATAATACACTGTAAGATGAATGTTTATATCCCATAGCTTTCCCCTTGGAATTCTTTAGCA
Organism: Agelaius phoeniceus; assembly: GCF_051311805.1. Classification (NCBI taxonomy): domain Eukaryota; kingdom Metazoa; phylum Chordata; class Aves; order Passeriformes; family Icteridae; genus Agelaius; species Agelaius phoeniceus. The sequence goes on from NC_135267.1 coordinate 61,393,023, forward strand.
TGACATACAGAAGACAAACTTTAGCTATTGGATCCTGTTGGCAAAGCTGACTTCAAATTCTTGTCTCACGGCATGAGGACATTAACAGCCTACACACACAAAAGCAGCTCCCTCACACAGGCTGAAAAAAGATATTGGGACCAGAATTCACCCTGACAGCCTGGGGGTAGAACAGTTACCCTGTGATGTCTCATGCTTGCAAGTAGTCCTGATTAATTCCTCTGTCTCTTTCCCTTTTTCTAAGAGAACTGTCTGTCTGAGAGAACTATCTATCTATCTATCTATCTATCTATCTATCTATCTATCTATCTATCTATCTATCTATCTATCATCTATCTATCACAGATACCTCTCTATCTCTGTGTCCTCATGTCCTTCTTCACACTGACTTTTGTTCATTCCTCTCTGTTCATCCTTTTTCCTCAAGCTATCTCTTGTTCCCCTCATGTTCTCTGAATTCCTACAAACTTCTCCAGGTCCTTTTACTACTTAGAGAACAGGAAAGTGCCATGTCTTTTTCCCAGCCAGGTGAACAAGCACCTCAGTAAGTCACTAGGACCAACAGAATAAAAAAACTTTGATCTCAAGTTGCTGTTTTCCCCTCAAGGGGGCCATTAGTTTCCTGGATCAGTCACCTACTAAAAATAAATATCTAGAAATCCATTGTTTTTGAGACACCTGCCTCTCTCAAATTCAGACTAAATTTATTACTTGGTTGAAAAATTAGTGAAGATGTATTGGTGGGTAGATTTGTGGTGTGACTCATAAGCATATTTCCTTACAGAATCAGACAGTAATGCTATGTCATCTCCCCAAACATCTGCCCTCAGGGATTCAATAAAAGTTATTTACACTAAATTTTAAGGGCACAAAAATTGTTCAGATTAACTAAGTGGCAACTGGTGTTTACTATTCAGATTGAAAGTTTATTTCCTTAACAGTCAAACTCTTCTCAAGCAAAAAAGATTACAAATGGTTAATCAGATGGGACTCCTACACACATTTAAAGCTGCAGTCAACAAATGATTGCACTAAAATATCACATCTCAGAGCTGATGGGGATTACAGCATTAGGCAGAATCACTATGAAATTCAAAACAGTTCAAAGACAAAGAAGAAAAAAATAAAACCAAAAAATCTTACTTGCATTTAACGCTATTCCATAGGCAACCATCTTGTGAAATGTGATGTTTTTGTCAAGCTGTCTCCTCAGTGCTCCTCCACAGTACTTGGTGAAAAAGCAGAACTTGTTTTATATCATTCCTATTGGTGTTTACATCTCACATTTTGGAGAGGAGAAGAGTTCAGTACATTTGAAAATGGAATGCTGAAGGAATTCAGTGGCAGTTTTGGGTTAGTTTTAGGACTCAAGTAACTTTCCTGAGTGGCACCCCACAGTTTCTGAAGCTATTCATCCTATATAGGGGCTCAAAAAAGGGTTTGATAAAGCTCTGCTACACTTTGCTGTGATTTGTGAGTGGTTTATCTGAGCTGACATCAACCCATTTGCGGGTGTAAGGACACCAGGCTGGGCCACCACTGCTTTGTCAGCTTAGCAAAACAGAACTGAAGTGCTGGCAAAGCCAGCTTGCAATGAAAACATTTTCTCTGCTTTCAGGAAATGCACACCCCAGGAGGGTGAGGCTGTCTAGACCTCAGGTGGCTGCATGCTGATGTGTTCCTGAGCCATGCTCCCATTATTGGAAGGGCTCAGCAGTGATGTGCTCATGGCCAGCTGGATGCCCCTGTGCGGAGCCAGCCTGGGGCCAGCTGCACTGAGCCAAAACTAACACACTCTGCTGGAACCCAGACAGCACTCATGGACAGGGTTCAGGCTCTGAGTGGTGGTGTGGGTGTCTGGATTGCTCACATGACCTGGCATGGCGCCGTGCCAAAGATCCTGGCATGTATCCACATTGTTTCCCAGCTAATAAGTCTTCCAAAAATCTGGAGCACCACAGGATGTGATGTCAATACACAGCACCTCCTTGGAGAGGCACTGGATCCAGCCCGGTGCTGGCCATGCTGGAGCAGTCAAGTTGCTCTGTACCATGCTCCTCAAGAGCAGAATATTCTCCAGAAGAGCCAAATATTATCTGTGAGAAGAGTTCCAGTTCTCTGAGTTCTTACTCAGCATCTAAATGGGTGTGCATATATTCTGTGCTGATTCACAAACTGATTCAGAAGCCCAGGACACCTTTCCTCTTTTTTTTTGTAAATGTTCAACTTATTATCTCAAACAATTATTTAGGTGTTGATTCTCAGCCTAAAGACTGCTTAAAATCCAAGCCTAACAATCACGGAAACAAAAAAAGGCAGAACTGAAATAAGAACCATCTTACTATAAAATAACTTTATCTTACCATCTCTAAATTCCTGTTGTTCCTGCAGTCATGAGTGATCAGTGATTTTTTTCCCCACATGTGGCATTGGAATTGCACTGACTGTAGTAACTCAAAGCAAGTTGAAGTTATAGCTAAAGCCTTATGTACTTCCTATGCATGATTCCAAGGTAATGTGAATGTCTGTTACAAAAATGCATTTACCTCAAATGAAGACCTGGGTTGTGGCCACTCAGAGAGAAGCATTTAAACATGTTCACTATTATCCTTAGAACATTTTTATCTATCTGAACAGTTTATTTCTGATTTTCACTTTGCAGCTACAGAGAATACACATGATGGATATGAATTTTCTCCATTTGGCCAAGTGGCATTATTATGTCCCTATTTTGTGGCTTCTCACTTTTCTCTTCATGACACCATGCTATGCAGCAGCTGCCAAAATCAGTGTTGCATTTAGAGCACTGTGTTAAACAAGTCATTTGTTTCTCTTCAGTCATGAATACTGACAATTTAAATGGTAATAACTAGGCAATAGTGTACAGGCTTCTCTATCAAAAATTAAAATTCCTTGGAAAATGTTTGATATGGATAATACTGCTGAACTACAGAAATAAAAAAGAGAGAATATTATGGCTATTTGAGAAATGGTACTTACAATGCTTGCTCCTCTTAAGAATGAAATAAGGTTTCTACAGACTGGTAACAGGATTAGCATGCAGTTAAAATTAAGGCACGTTGCAGAAGCTCTTGCCCAAGCCAGGGTTGACTGTACATATAACAGCATAAAAAAATTAAATTACAAGCTTGGTATAGAAAGAGCAAAAGAAAGAAAATACTATATTAATATAATGCTCTTATATGGGAAAATTACTGTTGAAGCAGCAAAAGTTTTATGAAGGATGTAAATAAAATCAGACTATGAATACATTCTTCTTGTGAAGCTCTATAACAATCAAACTCATACTTACTCCCAGCATAATCCGTGTATAAATGTAAGCATTGTCATCTTCATACCAGTGGAAGGTATCAATAAACAAATAGAAGTTCAGTCCCAGCCACACCAGCTACAAAGCAGACAGGCTACAGATTAGTGACATTTACAGTATTTTTTAATGCATAGAAAACTGGCTATGGTTATAGTTTTAAGAGAATCTGAGAGATGTTTCAAAATCAGTGTGCAATACAGTTCTTGATCACAGATGATAGAAATCAGAAATGCTTGCTGAAATGAGGCTGTATTTTAGCAAATTCAGGGTTACAGTCCTGCCCCCAGTCTTGAGTAAAGGATAGTAAAGGATATAAATGATGTTTACTGTGTCATGGTAAACTTGCTTTTAAACACAGGCCTTAACCCGGTCTCTAAAAAGGAAATAAATGCTAAAATTTAAAAAAATCACAGAAAAAGAGGGAATTAAGAGCTAAGGAAATTCCTTTCTCTGCTCCCCATATACTAATCACCAAACTGTCTGAAAATAAATCAGAATATAATTTCAATTATAATTGCAAACCCCTGTTCCCTTTACCTGAGGATTAAAGTACATTGACTTAAAAATAATTAAAAATAAAACACTAAGACTTTAAATTGTTTTTAAGACTAGTTATAAAAAGGCTGCTGAATATTTTATAGCAAGTTTTACATTAAGCTTGGGAGTATTACTGTAAGCAAACCATAAAATGTCTTTTAAACAAGCTTAAAATATTTATATATATCCAATTAGACTTTATAATGCTAAAAATACTCACTAATAACAGCACTGAGAGTTTTTCATTCAAAATCCAGCATCCCATCCTGAGTGTCTCTCCCTATGTTAGCAGCAGCTGACTCTTGCCTTTCAATGTAACCTGAGTTTCCTGTCCATTCCTTGAGCTTTTCTACTGACTCCTTTTGTCTTTAGTTTTTAATAAGCACCTAGTGGGAGCATGAGTTCTCTCTAGGAATTTTCTAATTAAAGACTGCCTGACAAGAACAGATCACCTGAGTGACATGTCTCATGATCTGTGTAAAAAAAATGCTGGTCATTGTCCAGTCCTTTTTCTCTACAGAGTTATTTCTCAGCAAATGAGAGATGCTGTCATTAAATTGTCCTCTTGTACCAGCATGTATTTGGGGTTTTTTTTTCCCCTTTGTTTTTGTCTTTTGAACAGGGTGCAACATTTCTTCATTATTTGTCTTTTAATTCAGTAGCACATGGCAGCATCCCTGATGTGTGTATAATATGAGAATATGTCCTGGTGAGGGCACTGCATTTACCCTTGGTTCCCCTTGCCAGAAGCTGTGCAAATTCTGCCTGTAGTAATCTCATTCTTTCTCTAGTAAAACCATTTCCTTAAGGCTTTCTTGACTTGCCTGTGAGGGAGACCCTTCTGTGACAAAATAACTGAAAATTTCTGAAAGCTGAAATGCTATCAAGCTCAGCTACATTTTAAACCAGTGCTAATGGCCTTTAATATGAGTTAGCAGAATCGTGAGAGTGTTGTTACAAATGCTTTGAATGCAAACATTTACGAGGGATTTGCTTTGAGCTTTATTTTCCTTGGATGGTAAAATTAAGTATTATTTAACAAACTTTATGACATGCCATGTGCAGTAATTGGCCCCTGTCCATTATGTAACTCAATATAGGCTGTCCCCCCAACCACCCCCTTTATTGCAGCTTTGGTAGTGCAGGGGCTAACAGGCTAGTGAATCTTGCTGTGTTTTTCAGAGGTCAAAAGATGAGGAAATAAGGGAGAAGGGAAGAAGAATGTGCAGATGGTAGGGAGAAATACTAGTAAGGTCAGATGCCAATTTTAACTACTTAGAAAAGAAAAAAAAAAAGGAGGGAGAGAAAATCCACTATCTGGATTAGCTGTACTTCAAAGGGAAATGCAGCACTGCGATGTTCAGCTTTGAAGTTCAGCCGATCCAGACAGCAATTTTCTAAACTGAGTTAAAACTGGCATCTGAAATAGATTTTTTTTCAGAGTACAGCAGATTCATATGCTGGTTTAGGCTCCAAAATTTGTCTGGATCAGCAGCTGTACTTCAAAGCAGCACATCTCAGTACAGCATTTGACTTTGAAGTGCATGTGCTCCAGATGCCAGTCCTCTTAAAGGAGCCAATGAATCAACTGCACTTTAACTTTTGTCTGTTGAAACAGCTATGCTTTTTCTCAAATATAATGGTAATGTGTGTGGTCTCGAGTATGGCATCTCTCAATAAAAACATAAAGTTAACAGAAAAGCTCTTTATTGCCTTATTTTGTACAAAGGACCTGGTCAACATCATTTTATTATACTGATTTGCAGTGATCTCAGCCAATTTCTAGCACAAACAATTCAGAGAAGACTCAGGAAAGGACACTTTATTGATTAAATATGTAATGGTATTCCATTTTGTTGTTGTTTTATCATTATGAGCTACAACTGTCCTAAAAAGACATAGAAAAAGGATTAAAAGGGGTTCATTCCAGCATATGGGTAAAAAGCAGTGCTGGCCATGCTGAGTTCTCATGCAAGAGACAAGCAAGTCTGTCATTAGCTTAAAAGGTCAGTTTTTGCATGGAAAGAGGTTTATGAGGTGCCAAATTGTTCCATATCAGTATCTCAGCATTAATGTCAATGTTTGTATCAATTACTGCTACAGACCTCAATCACTGTTAATTCTATTCTATTTGACAGCAACCTCTATCTGAGATTGTTAGTAATTTTTTCAAAGTACTTTGAACAGTGCTTACCCTTTGCAAGACTAATTGTTAGCATGAGACTGCACACACATACCTATACATATTTCATTTTGCTAGGCTATCCTATTTTTACTATTAGATATGCCTGCCTTGTTTCTCAAAGGCAAAATCATTTCAGTTGGCTCTGAACTCTGCCCTAGCCCTTTCATAGTTTTCCTGTGCACTTGACTTTATGTCTGTGAGCAACCTGCGTGAACTTTGTAAGCTTCACTCTGCTACTTTCAGAGATGGATTTAGGTAAACAAGCAATCCTGAGATTCAGAGTGCTGTAAGTTTGCAAACCAGCTGAAGCCATTTAATTGCTGACTGTATCAGAGGATATGCTTTGTATCAGTCTGTACAGAGTGGCAGCACTGCTGTGTTTTCTGATTTTTACATTATCTTGGCTTTATATTTCCCAAAAATGTTCAAGAAGCAAAAGACAGTTTTGTCTTTGATGAATGAAAAAGATAAACAATATATTGGATAAAACATTCACTTCTGTAAATAGAGAAATTGCTAAAGTTAATTAGAGATCTAGAGATCAAACCCTTTCCTTTTTTTTTTTTTTTTTTTTTTGTTTGGGGTTTGTGTGTCTGGGTTTTTTATTTAGGTTTTGTTTGTTTGTTTGTTTTCCCCTGTGAAGACAACTTTGAGGGAACAGAGGCCAAGGTTCATCTTTGGTTATTCTGTAGTGCTGATTCTAGCTTTACAAAAGAACACTGAATTTCCATAAACAGTGGCTGAGTGACTAGGAGCATTAAAAACCAGCTATATAATTTTTAGAGATTTTCTCATAGTGGGGCTTTATTTTTATATTTAACTGCCTCATTAATGTTAATGGATTTTTTTTTTCTTTTATAAACTGCATTCACATTATGGATGGGGGAACTGTTTTGCAGTTTGAGAACATTCATAAAATCCCCAAAGCTCTAAAATACTAATGTAATTCCAGCCTTGTCAGAGCCAGAGATTCAAAAATCATAAGAATGTTCTAAAATTTATGAAAGTAAAAACTAAAGAGTGTGCAGTTTGGGGGACAGTACTGAGACTTCAAGGGCATCTGGCTTCCTATTTACAGCTTTTTGTCAGTAACAGTGTGTTTATTTTTTAATAAAATATTAAAAATCTTGGCCCTAAGCATGGGCTTGAGCAACAACAAAAAAAATACAGTTACCAAAACACTTGTGATGCAGCTGGCAGAATTATCAAGAGTACTGCAAGTATTGACTACATCCACAAACTCAGTCATTTGTCAAAAGGCACAAAATTGAGAAAAAAACTTCTGTTTCTATCCAGAAAATCAAAACAAAGTTTCATAAACCCTTTAAAAATAATAAGAAGAAAAGAGTTCTGGTTGTAGATCCAGCTCCTCTTGAACTCCATTAGCCAGTGCAATAAAACAGGTCCTGTCCCTCTGTTAGCAGACCTGATACTGGTATTAGGGATATCTCACCTGATGGGCAGTGCCAGGATCTGGAATCACAGTGTATGCCAGGGATGCCTTCAGAGTCAAGAGCAGGAGTCAATAGCATAGCAAAAATGCAAAGGGTCAAGGATGAAAATTGTGTTGGAGGCTAAAAGGGAGTTTGTCACTGACCAGTGTGGGAACAACTATTGTTTCTGCCTAAAACAGGGCTCAGCACCCTATTTGCAGACTCTAGCACATTCCTCAAGCCAATAGAAAGGTTTATCAATGAGAAACAGAATAGTTCTGTCTTGGGAGATAACCAGTTCCCAGCAAAAAATATTAATATTTGAATTCAGATATTTTCTCTCTCAAGGGACTCTTTTATTGCCATGCTTACACTGTAATCAAAATATATTCAGGAGCAATTTCAGATGTTCAAAAGCTATTTGTTTCAGTAAGTGCCAAAATCTCCCAGCTCTTGACTGTGCATCTCCAGAAATAAAGTATCATACTTTCCTAATTACATGTGCAAAATTCTAGTTTTCCCACAAGAGCAGTTTTACACCTTAATAACAGGAAACAATCCTTCAAAGCAGCTGAAATCTTATACAAATAGATGCGTCCACAGGTTACTCAGAAGAATTTTCCTCTTACCTATTTTGTAGGCAGCATACTGTGGAAAACAGTTTGAGTTTAGAAAAGGGAAGAACAAGGAGCAGGAGGAAAAAGGGATGAGTAGTATCCATGATTTACCTCCCCTAGAGCCAGAACATCACCAACACAATGGAAAAATTATTGAGAGAGACTCCGTATGGGTATAAAAGGGTTCTGGTTGCGCATCAGCACACAACCCATTCTTTAATACTACTGCACATATCTAATCCTCTCCATGCTCTCTAGTGTTGGTAAGATTGAGACCTGGTGGCAAAGAACATGGCAAAGCTGAGGAGTTCAGACCATTTTTCGCCTTAATTTTTACTGCTAAAACTGACTTTCAGTTATTCCAGGCCCCTGAAGCAACCTGGAAAGTCTAGAGTATCAAAGTGTACTTTTGGTGAAGGAGAATCAGGTTAGGGAACATTTCAGCCAACTGGTCCTATGCAAGTCTTCAGAACCTAATGGAACACACTCAGGAGTGCTGACCTGGCTGTGTCACTGGTGTCACTGTGACAACACCCTCCATCTCTGAAAGCTCAAAGCTGCTGGTGAGCTCCTAAGGGCTGGAAGAGGGCAAGTGTCCCTTGCTCCTGAGAGAAGGAGCATCTGGGGAACCTGAAGTGGCAGCCTCAGCTCAGTCCTGAGGAAGACGATGGACTGAATCTACCTGGAAACCATTTTGAGACAAGATGGGAACAGTCAGCATGACTTTACAACGAGCTGGGCTACCCAGTGTTTGAAAGATGTGCACTTACTGGAATGAGTCCACTCAGGGCCACGAAGATTATTAAAGGTCTGGAGCATCCATCCTTCATGAGGGGAAAAGCTGACAGACCCTTCAGCCTGGAGAAAGAACAGCAGCCTCAGGGGGATCTTGTTAATGTGCATAAATACCTGATGGGCAGGTCCAAACAAACTGAAGGCAGAGTGTTCTCAGAGATACTCAGGGTCAGAGGCAATGGGCTCAAAGTAGAACATGAGAAGTTTTGTTTGATCATCAAGAAGCTCTTAATGTGATGGTAACTAGCACAGATTGCCCAAAGAGGTTATGGATTTCCCCTCCTTGGAGACACTCAAAAACCATCTGAATGCAGCCCCAAGCAACCTGGTGTAGAGGACCCAGCTCTGAACTCTGAGAAGGGAGGTTGAACAGGGAGATTTCCAGTGGTCCCTTTCAATGTCAGACATTTTGGATGTCTGAATTTTCCATTTAGTTTACCAGAACAAAGTAAAGGGAGTGTTCTGAAGTTTCTTACCCTAGACTATGTGCATATTTAATTTAACTAAATTAATTTGTCTTTCGTTAAAATTTTCATGAAGAAGTTATTAGATTAGTCTGATTTTATTTCTGGCTCTAATTCAGAACTTTGTGATCTCATTAGCAGTCCGTTTTTATGAGGAGAATATGTTTTGGAGTGCTAGATAGAGTATTTTCAGTGGAATATTTTATGGCAATTTTGGTTGATGCAGTGTTAAATTTTTCACTGGACACACCAAAAATAGTAAGAAGGACACAGAGGTATTTAAGAGACTTCATATACCTTTAAAATGAACATCAATGACACAAATAAAGACTTCAATTTAACTAATATAAGGACTTGTGTATAGGTGTGTTTTTATGACTCTGTGGTACAAATCATTTTTCAAAAAACACATAATCATGCAAATTCCTTATTTGCATAGTAGTAAAATTACCAGAGTTGATAAAATGGTATGTTATCTGAATGGTTTTCAGTGAATGATTTCTCCTCATTTAGACTTTATATTTTTTCCTAAATTCATTCTGAGATTATTATTAAACCCTGTTTCATGTTAAATTAAAAATGAGATACAGGTTGCCCAGCATAGGAGCATTAAAAGGTCACTCCTATGTACTCCTTGGTGTCAGTAATCATATGCACATGCAGGAAGAGTAACAATATGTACAACCTTTCCAGATGGCTGTTCACAAGTGCGCACAGAACAGAGGTCAAGAGCTAAGAGTTCACCTAGTTGAAAGCATTTTTCTAGGATGTTCAAAGTGGAAATTGTATTTTAAAGTAATTACAGCCCATCATTTTTAACACTGCAGTATAGCAATGTATAAAAGCATAAGCTGTAAGTGTTCTGGACTTATTTCTCTACCAGTAAAATGTTATTTGCCTCTATTACCTGAAATTCAAATATGTCGGTGGCACTGTCTATAAAGTATCTCTCTGTTGTGGGAAGAAGCCATGAAGAGGCATAGGCAGAGGTGAGTAATGAGGATTGAATACATGAAGAAGAGGTGAAGAAACAATGAATAAAGAAAAAATGGGAAGATGACATATTTAAAAAGTATTTTCATATTTTAAGTAACAGGGCTCTTGTAAGCAAAGTTTTCCAGTGGATGCCTTTCTCCTTTCAACATTTTCTCCCCACTTATTTCTCCCCTAGCCTAAATTTATTCTAAAAGCAGTGTTTTTACAACAAAGAATAATCAGTTCTATGCCAGACTTCTCCAATGTCTCATGCCAATGGGCCAAGTAAGTAAGAAGCCTTGCAATTTGGGGCACATTGTTTAAATCATCTCATTATTTTGTCCTTGCATTTAAATTGTGAGTGGCTCCTTCTAATGAGACCCTGATTTCATTCATTTGCACCTGTAATGGAGTAATTCCTAAGCAGTGGGGGCATAAGGCTAAGCATGGAAAACGAAGCAGCAGATCTGCAGTGGACCAGCTCAGGCTCTTTTTTCACCTCCCTTCCCCTTTGGGGGTGGTGTGGGGACTTCTTCCTCCTATCCACAGCATAGGCAGGCTGGCCCCCTGCCATGCTTTATTAAGAAAGGACACAAGCAGCAAAATCAGCTCCCATCTCCTCCAGCTGGTCAGTGACCAGCAGTGTCCCTGCTGATGCAGCACCTCCAGCAGCAGCCCCCCACTGCCCTGGCCCCATTTCCCCACCCACACCTGCCCTCCACGGGCATCCCCCCTCACCAGCATTCCGGGAAGTCACCCCTTACATCATCTTGCTCCTTATTTAGATTAACGTTGCAAGTTCTTCGAGGCCTTGAGATGCCTGCAATTTCTGTGGAACTGTAAATTTGCCTTATTGTAAGTATGAACATAAAGGTAATGGCAAGGATGTGGTGATTATAGTATTTAATCTATGCCTGTTTATACTGTAGTTGCAGCTTAAGCTAATGAATTCAAGTTCTTTAAAGGTTTTCCCAACATAGTGCTTTAAACCAGAAGAGATTAAAGTGGGTTTATATTCAGATATTGCTCATTTCAGATCTTATAAAGGTTCTAACAACTGCCTATGGTTTGAGAATAAAAAAAATTAAAAGACACTTAAAGGACTATAAGTAAACTGCTACTAATTTAAAAGTTGAGTAACATTTTTATACTGTATTTTATAGAAATATAACCTTGAGGGAAGCCTATTTACAAATCATGCTAGTTTTAAAATTGTTTTAACAGCAATTTGGTTCCACTGTTCTGTTTCATTTGGTTCAATATTCATTTCATTGTATTTGAATTCTATGCACTTTATTATATAATTTTGAATTCCTATAATAATACAATTTTATTATATAATAATGTATTTTTCATTCAAAACATACACTCATTTTTGGTGGCTCTTGCCATGCTTAAAGTGCTGTTCAAATATTTCTATTTAGTCTTAATATCAAACTCTGTAAGACAAAGATGTGTTATTTTTTAAAGAGAAATCAGAAGGGGAGATTAAGTGACTTTTTGAAGAGTAACAACAACTATGAACAGGTTGTGACTCATGAGCAGTTCATAAGTCTTTTTGCTATTTGTATGCTGTTTTGAAAAAGCTGAAACATTTTTCATATGTGACATAAAAACTCCACTCTCAATTGTTATAGTAAAGAAAATGGTAATATGTAATCACTAGACTCAAATGTTTGTTAATGTGATTAGATAGATCACTTGAGAGAATGACAGCAAGAAACAAAAAGCGAGATGACAAGAGATTTATTGCTTAATTTATGATTTGTCTTCTAAAGATTTTTGAGCCCATGTAGTATTAATACTTTTTAAGTGGGAAACTGCTACCATAGCTTGTGAGAGCTGCTCCAGCATCCCTGACCTGACATTATGTCTGATACTGGCTTTGGAGACTGGGAACTTTCCCTGGAACAGGTTGTGCTGTGTAGGGAGTCTGTCCATCCCCTGCCCAGCCTGGGGAGGAAACACCAGACACATTCACACGCTGTTTAATCCTGCAGCCTGGGCCATTTCAAACAAAATGCACTCTGAATGTCTGTTTATATATGTAAGAATAAAATTGTATGCACAGCATGAAGCTTTGTTTCCTGGCATGCAGCAACTTGAGAAAAGTTTGTGGTTTTGAGCAGAAAACTGACTCTTTCTGAATTCCTATTACAGTGGGTGAGACAATGGCTAAATGGTTGTGGGAGTCCTGAGCAGGAGTAGGAATATGACTTGCTTTATAGCATTGGAAAAATCAGTAGAGGAAAATGCACCAGAGCCAGTAGTCAAAAATCACATAGAAAAATTGGTAACAGTAGAGAAGATGGCCGCAAAGATCAGGGCTGAAGACATTGTCATCCTTTGAAAAACTTCACTTCCAAATATTTTTCACCCTGTTCCCAGGAACAGTGTTCAAGAATGTCAGCTTTCAGTTGACAAATAAATGAACCACATCCTAGACCTTGTTGTGATGACAGCCTTGAGAATATAAATCAAGAGTAAACGGATCTAGTGATGGTTTCCAGACCTTAAAGATATCATGGAATGATTGCTGAGGAACATGAAGTGTCCTACATATATGAATGAACTATCAAACCTACAAAGGACAGCCTATGGTACATTGAAAACTGAAACTGCATGGACAATATGCAATAACTGTAATTTCAGACACACCATATAAATCATACTGTGCACAATAGTATGTACTACTATATTTAATCAAATAAAAAATCCTTAAAAATAAATGTTTGACATAAAATTCTTACTGTATTTCTAAAATCATAAGTAGCTTTCCTCAGATCATGCTTCCAAGACAGATTAGTCAGGGCTGCAGTAGTGAGTGGATCTTCCATCACAGCTGGCCTAAGTTTAGTGTCATCACAGAGTGGCAGGCTGTAAACTGAGCCTGTCAGAGAATGGGTGTATTTATTAAAATGCAGTTTATCACTGAATGTAGGTGCTGAACCAGACTGGTGTAAATTGAGTGAGATGGAGCAGAAAAGCCTACAAGAGAAAAGCAATGATGAGGGTAGATAATTAAAGTTCTAAAGGAACAGATTTTGACTTACACCATCCCATAATTTGCTTTTCCTTTAATGACTTCCCTCTGTCTCCCATACATATAAATTTCACTATCTGAATGTCCACTGAATACTAAATTGTACCTTTTTTTTTCTACTTCATTCTCTTTCATCCAAAATCTGGTTCTCAAAGCCATTAGAAAGTTTATTGATTTTCGATTTTCCACCACAGAATAATATTTGGTCGAGTCTGTATTGGTCAAAATTATGGCATTATGTTTGGCAATATTTGTTCACACTGATATTTTATATTCAAAACCAACTAATGTTTTATATTTTTTGAATTTTCCATTTTTATTTTTCTCTTTGAAAAGAAAACTGTGAGGAATTACATTAAAATAGTCAAACCCAGATGCTTATATTTTGTATAATTACAGTAGTTTAACTGTCTTTAGAAGCTTTGGAGATGAGTTTCATGAAAATTGTTTCTTCACACCATTTTGAATATTAAACATTTCACAATCTGAATTTTTTTTGCAATGCTGTTTATATACAAAGAAAACTGATCATTTGATATGATTGATAATTATAATGCCTCTCACTAAAACTGTGTGGTACCTATAGTCATCTGCCTGATAAAGATTTCATAATTGTGACTCTATTTTTGTTTATTAGTTTTGGCTTTTATCCATGAATTTTACAAATATTTTGATGATCTTTGTAATTTGAAAAATACATGCAAGAGGTCAAGACAGGTAGTTATTTGTGTCTGGTGTTGATTATTTTCCTGTTGATATTTAACTGATCTTAGACTTTCTGTCTAAAATTTTCTTTATTTTAAAAGAATGGGCTGAGAGTGACTTGGTTTGTACTTTATCTACTCTCTGCCCAGCTCTCAGTGAAGGATGAGAATCCGACCTCACCCTGACCTGATCGGTGTCCTGCTTGGAACAATTGTTTAAGGAACCTGCCTATGAAATGTTCTGGTTTTGTCTGGTATGGAGGTGGTTTTCTCCCTAGTAGCTGGTGCAGTGCTGTTTTTTGGATTTAGGACAAGAATAACACAGTGGTGTTTGAGTTGGTGCTGAGCAGTGCCTACACCAAGTCTAGGACTTTTCAGCTTCTCATAAGTGCCTTGCCAGCAATTAGGCTGGGGGTGCACAAGAAGCTGTGAGGGGACACAGCCAGGACAGCTGATCCCAACTCACGATCGGGATGGATATTCCACAGATATGGTGTCATGCTGAACAAAAAAAACTGGGAGGGAGCTGGCTGTGGGGGGTGTGTGGAAACCTACTGCTCATGGACTAGCTGGGCATCAGTCAGCAGGTGGTGAGCAATTGCACAACTTGTTCTGTACATTCTTCTAATATTATTATTATTGTTTTCTCTTTCTTTTTCTGTCCTAATAAACTGTCTTTATCTCTACCCACTGGTTTTACCTTTTCTTCAATTCTCTCCCCTTTCTTACTGAGAGGGAGTGATCATATGACTGTGTGGTGTTTAGCTGCCTGCTGGGATAAACTGCAAAAACAGTTTAGGAGTTAAGGCTGTTGCTAAGAATTTTTCAATATATTAACTTGAACATAAAGCCAGTTTTCTGTCCTGAAGAATTAAGATCAGAAAGTTTCAGCCATCTTTTACCTAGGCAAAGAGCTGTTTGTCTGCACAGCTCCTCTGGGAACCAAAATGTCATTGTGGGAGGAGGAGCTCAAGTTTTATGAATTTTCATTACCATCCTTCTTACCCAATACCTACCTGCTCTAGGACAACGGGGGATGGAGTCAGACTGCAGGGGAAGTTGGCTGTGCAGTGGCACAGGAAAGATGTGGGCACTTCCACTTTCATTTTTACATGCTATTATTTTGACTTCCATTATTCTTTGGCCAGAGAGGAATGCCTTAGGTTCAAGATTGCCTTGTAATTGAGCAAAAAACCATGCAGCTGATAGGCCTGAATTTGTTGTGCAAAAGAAGACACCTATCTGAACATCCACCATGACCTGAGTGCTCCATCAAGCCTTAGAGAAAACTGGAAGCACCTCATTGACTCCCTGCAATGGGAGGAGGTCTGTTAGTATCTGGCCAAAAATGGTGCCTCAAAGGGACTGGGTTGAACTAAATGCAGCACTTTGAAAAATAGTCTCGAGGTGATGGAGGAGTAAGTTGGAGAACAGGCCATGCAGGAAGAGTTTGACCTTTGTTTTTTTTTTTGTATTAAGGTGCAGTTCTCTTCAAAGACAGGACAGAAAAGCCATGAATTTCCTGCATGTATTTTTAAACATGAATGGATAAATTGAGAAGGCTAAAATGGCCTAAGTTATGCTGTTTTCTGGTGGGTTTGTTTCTGAATGACTTGTCAGCTTTATCTTTCTGAGTCAAAAGTAACGATGCAAGCAAATGTAATCTATTATGGCAATCTGTGGTGCATCTGTATCTACCTGTAGCTTTATTTCTCTATTTTCTGTGTGTTTATAGCGTGCCTTCTAGACATCTGAAGTGGAAATCAGTCAGCTCACAGGTTTGACAGGAGTAATGGGAAAGGACAAATTTGTATTATGGTGGAGAGTGATAAAACAACGAGGTGATAGGAACAAAGCAAGGGGACAAAGTGTCTCTTTGAGGGCAAGCTCTGCAGAGGCCCCTAACCAGCACATCAACAGCCCCAGGATGAGCAGGGGCAGTAAAACACAGACAGCATTTGGCCTCTGTTGAAGTTCTTGAGGCTTGAAATATTTGGGTGATGGAGTAGCTGCTCTCCCTGATGGCAAATGGTTGACAGGGAGTAAGATTCTAAGCCAGATTCTCCTACAAAGGAATGTTTTCAATGTAATAGCTAGAATGGTGCCTATATTTAATTAATGGGTACTGTTTCCAAGGTTGACAGTGAACGCACTCTGTAATCTTTACTTCTGTGCCTTTCATAAATATATTGTGAAAAACTTGCCATAGTTTTTTTTTTTTTTTAGATCAAAAATGGCATTTGCATTTTACTTTTTAAAACTACTGTCTTCTCATGGGAAATTCTGGAAATATTTTCTATAGAAATAATTCTGTTTTTAGAGCATATATGTTTTTTTATCACATTTCCCTATTGATTACAAGATATATTTGCATAAAAATATGCACATAGGAATTTATCATCTGCTGCTGCTTTTTTCTGACTTGAAATAAAAATCCCTGTGGAACAAATGTACTCCTAAGCAACAGAAATTTTCATAGGAGTATTTCATTTTAAATAAAAACAAGCAGGGAAAAAAATACCCTGAAAATATTACTTGCTACTTTAGGAAAATAGTTTTTACTAATGGCTTCCACAAAGCTCTTAATACAATAATCATGCTTTAAAAGTTCTCTCCTAATTTAGTTGCAACCAGCATAGTATAATGCAGAAAAATTGATAGTCTATCCCATATTAATATTGTTGCAGTCTTTTCAGAAAATCTTGCTCTATTTGCCAAGATGCTATTGCAATTAAATTTTGTCTTATATCTAAAGGTGGTCAAAAGAGTAATTTTGCAAAACTACCCATGCTGGGTGGAAAAACAGAGTTATGTTTTGTGTATATTTTCCTGTGGTATATTTTTAGTATTCTCATGTAATATGTAAAGGCAATTAATTAAGTCCATATATAATAATTTTCTTGTCTGAGTGGACCCAGGCCTTTCTGGTTATTTTACATCTGTTTCTTTAATAATAATTAGCAAAATGGAGACTCTTAACTAGTTATTTTCAAATCCTTTTCCCCTGTTACAAGGTTTGGTTTGGTTTCGGGGGTTTTAAAACTCTTATCCTAAACAGCAAGATCCTTATTCATAGCCTGAGACACACAAGAAAGAAACAAATTCAGCAAACATTTCACTGTGAGGATCTCAAAGACTTTAGAAAGAGGGCTAGACCAAGCACTTGTAGCTTCATGTAACCTTCCTGACTTTGATTTGGCAAGGATTCTGCTTGCTGGTATGTTCAGCAGGGACATTTTGAAGAACTGTTCCTTCTCTCCACCCAAGCCCCTGTGTGATTTCTCTGCCAGCCCACCCTCAGGGCTGCTTCAGGGGCAGCCTGAAGGCACAATTAGAGGACAAAGTGTAAACGTCACCTTCTGACAGTGTGCATGATGGGGGAATTAACACTGGTTTGGCACAACTTCTCCAGTGAACTTCCATTGATTAGAAATGAAAGCTGAATCAATAGAACACTCCCTAACTATCACAGACATGATGGAGTTTTGATCATAGCAGAAATTTCATCTGTCTTTGGGAAAGTCTGAAGAGTAGAGCACACCACAAATAAATAGCATATCCTAAGAAAGATATTTTTACAAGAAAAAAGCACCCCAAGAATG
Organism: Agelaius phoeniceus; assembly: GCF_051311805.1. Lineage (NCBI taxonomy): Eukaryota > Metazoa > Chordata > Aves > Passeriformes > Icteridae > Agelaius > Agelaius phoeniceus. Next base: position 61,410,709 of record NC_135267.1, read on the forward strand.
TTAATGACAAGAGAGCCCTCTTCAAGTTTATTTCCAGGCTCCAGAACTCTGAAGTAAGAGCAATCAGAAATCATTTGGCTGCATAATATCAAGTGGCACCTTGGAAAGATTACCAGAGTGATACAGATAGGGAATGTCAGCATTTTTATGTTTAAAATTTTTAATTTTAAAAAAATATTTTCTGTTATTTACTGATTTATGGTATATTATGTTAACTTTAGAAAAGTAAATCCTTCTTAAATTATTTATTTTAGAGTATGAAATTATCTTAGATTTGGACACTAACAGACTAATCAAGGAGTTTAATTTAAAGATTGAGGATGTGTGACACCATAGATTAAATATGCTTAAGGCAGAAGTACACAGTGGGAGCTTATGCAGCAACTGTCTTTGAAAGTGGTCTCCAGAAAAGAGGGGAAACCAGCCTTGTAGTCCTAGCAAGGAACAGTCACCCTGGAGTGCATCTCTGCCAACAGACCCTGAACCAGAACCCCTTCCTGTGGTTTCTCTAGAACAATGTTACTCATTTTTAGCTCATCCTTTTTTTGGAACAACTGATTACAACTTTTCCCTACTTCCAACTCTTTGATGTACGAGGGAAAAAAGTAAAGAAAGTGAGGAGGGAAGAAAATTCATCTGAGATTCATCCAAAAGCACAGACAAAGGTATGTGATGATTCCAGCTGTACTGTAACTGATGGAGCTGAGCTACATCAGCTCCTTGAACTGCTGCAAATGTCTGCTGTCTCACTCCTTCTTCCCCTAATGTTTCCAAGGGAAATGACAGCCCATGGATACTTCTCAGTGTGCACCCCAGTTGGTGACAGCAACTGGGGCTGAAATTACTTCCTTGCAAGGAATCACTTGTATGCTGAAAGGTGGAAAGGTATCAGAGCTCTTCCCTAGCGTGCTGATGTAACTTTAAAAAAGATGGATTAAGACTATTAAATGAACTTTTCTGTATTAGGGAAAAATATTACAGAACTTTCAGCACTTAAGAACAGTACAGGAGCTCTTATTTTTAATGAATTCTAAAGAGAACATTGATTCGCTTAATTCCACTTACTATTGAAATAACTAAAGGTTTTTATATGATTATTAATTATATCTAAAACAAAGTGTAATTACATTTTGCAATTAGGTTAGCGATAAAAATACTTTAATTTGGTGATTTCCTTCTAAAAGGACAATATGTAATCTTTTTATATTCAAGTGAGTAATAATGGGCAGCTTTGTAACCCATTCTTCAGCATAAGACCAGTTTAAAGTATCTATAAGTAACACATGACCTCATATACTGTTTTTATCAGAACAGAACCTCGATAGGATATATTTGGTGAATTAGTAAATGAAACAATTTCATCCAATTTTCCAAGATTCTACAAAGTGGAAAATTTAGTCCTTGATATGACACTTATATCGAGTACTACTGAGGCAGTTTTTGTCCTCTATGGCATCTAAAACAAAATAAAGCCTGAAATATTAAAATTCTGCAAGAAATCTTATGGAATGTCTTGGTACTCCACCCAACAGTCCATTAGTGGCAGTAAGATGTCCACAAGAGCCTTCCCCCCACAGAGCTTTTTTTTCAGCTGCTGACAGCTCTGAAATCAGTCATACAATAGGCACAGGGCTGACTTTGTCTGAGTTAAATCACCCAAAGTAATCTTTAATCTCTGTAAGTGTCTAATATAGATTCAACAGTTTAGAAATACAAAGATATTTCTCTCTCTATGAAACCAATACGTAATTCTCTGATGTCTAAAATCAGACAAGAAAGAACACACACGGTATATGTAACGTAGAGGGTTTTATCCACTGATACCTGATTTTGTAATCATTGAAGTATCTCTCTGTCTTTTTACATTGGGATAAAAAGCTCATAGTAAAATCTCTAAAGAACTAACAATATACAAGGTGCAAAGTCAAGCTACAAGTATGCACTACTGACTTGGCATCACTCTTGGTAAGAGAAAGATTTGTAGTTAACCAAGGTCTAAATACATGATTCAAATTGTTAGTTTAAAACAACAATTCCAGTTAATCAGCTTTCACCCAGGAAAAGAGAAAGTACTTACTTGAAGTTGGAGTTAGGAAGTTATTTCTATCAGTATAAAAGATTATAAATTTGTCTCACAACCTTTCAGCAATTTAGATGTGTAATTGGACCTTCAAGACACATTCTGCATTGACATGTGTAATATTAAATTTCTATCGCTGTGATTTATGCACCTAGCTAGTAGTTCTGAGAGCTACTAAGTATAAACATTGAGTTTAAAAGCATGCCCTTACACAGGGATTGAAATTCTGTTCCCTTTATCATTGACTCAAGCAGAGCAAAGTTTTCACAAGGTGGTTTTCAACTTGCCATGAAGGTATCGGGGCTTTAAGAGAAAATCTAATTACATAAAACTAGTGAAGAAATTGCATACAAAACAGCAACTATTTCACTACCCATTATAAAAAGTGGCAATAAAGGAAAGGAAAAATGTAAGAAGCAGCATTTTTAAGCCTCTTAATTTCCGAATTGTAAACTCTTTCAAGAAAATTGGTAACTAAAATGTACTTGAGACCATCTCCTGAAATCTGATAGTCAAGTAATTCAATTGCATTCTTTTTCACAGAATAAATCTGGTAGATAAGGCTCTGCCTGTGTTCTTTCTGCTTCATACTGTGTGCCATGTTATACTTTGGGTCTGGCATTTCTGGTAGTCTGAAGGGTAGTGTATCATTAGATTAAATTATGTCCTCCTGAGATAAATAAAACAAATATTGTTTAAGAAACCCATAACAATAAAATATACTTTTCTAGCCATAATTCTGCCTTTAATGCAGCATGGAAACATGGATTGCAACAATACAGAGCTTATTCCTGAACGCTTTTGTATTTTGTATTCTTTTTTTGTTAGATATTTTCAACATATTAATCTGTGTAAACATCTAACTGTATCTAAATCAGTTAGGATAATATTCAAATGTTTAAATTAATTCTATGATGGCTATTTGTCTGAATGGGCTTAATGGTTATCATGATGTCAACTCACCTGAACTGAGCAGCAATAACTTGATAGAATTTGTCTAGGAAGGTTTTTTTTTCCTGTCCCAATATTTAAAAATATGATGCAAGTGCTTTCCAATAGCAGAATTACTTTGGGAATTTCCAGGGGACACTGCTCTCTCTGGGAAATAGGTGGGATATGTGGTTCTTGAGAAATGCTTCAGGAGCTGATTGTGCTCTCTGGAAAGGTTTGGGGAAGCTATAGTGAGATTTAGATGTGCTTCCCATCTTGTGGAGGGAAAAGAGGAGGAAGGAGACCAATTTAGGGCTGTTGCTGGCACAACAGAGTTCACCACTTCGAGAAGGAAATAGTTTCAAGCTGGGGCTTGCTGTAAAGTAACAGATTTTTCTGAATGACCTTTAAAGTTCATTTCCAACCTAAACTATTGCATGACTCCATTAAAATGGGCCCTCAGCCTTAGTTTGTGAGTTAGGTACCATGATATATTTGAGATCTAGAAATAAGTGTTTTATGTGAGTACCTCCAAGATGTTTTCCCTCATGAAAGTGAAACCATTTTACAGAGAAACCACATACTGACAGAAAAGAAGGTACAAAATGCTGAGAGGCATCTGCTTTGCTTTTCATCAACCTCACTGCCTTTAGCTGTTCACTCTAAGTGAAATCAGCACTTTTGAGAAATTATTAACAGTGGTAACAGAATGAGGTAAGAAAAAGAGCACACACAGTGCATTGGCTAGTAGAACTGCTCAGAGTTTCTCAGAAATTACGAATGTTGCTCAGAAAGGTTCAGATCAGGAGAATAAACTTCTATCCAGCACCACTCTTCCAGACTTGTGCTTCCTCTGGGTTGTATTTTATAGCCTGTGATGGAGGCAGCAGGCTGTGGTACGTCATACCCAAAGGAGAAGGCATCCCAAGGGTGTATCACTGTTGTTTGAAGATGCACACTTCCACTAACTGGAAAAGTTAATATTTCTTATGATAAGCTGCCCTTTTGAATAAGTCTATGTGAAGTGGAATTAAATTGTTAATTTTACTGATAATGTGTCTATATAAACTTTAAGTCTATTTATTTAAAGGGCAACTGGTTACAGAATCCCATCCCTGGCTTGTACCACATGCTCCAAATTAAGATTAAGATCAGTGCCAAATATTGTTTGGAAGTGATTTTGAATTTCTTTATCATTGATCCCTTGGGAAAAAAAAAAATTTAAAAAAGAGAAAGACTGGTATATGCAATTTCACTATGATGGCAAAGAGTATTTTAGTGAATAAGCTTGAACCTTCTTGCTGCCTGAAAAAAATAATTTGTCTTTAGGGCTCCATCTTTATCCATGCAGTCATTTAGAAATAAACATTTTACTTCTCAAGTGTCTTGAGAACAAAAGATCAAGAACTGAAGCTCTACACAGGGGGTTTCAGAAGAGAAAAATTATTTCATCTGCTTCTCCCACTTCAAAAGTAGATCCTCTCAGACACCAGGTTATGACTGAGAAATTTGTGGAGATTTATGGAGAGCTTTATTATATCTTCCCTCTTACTTCTTTTTAAGCACCTCTGGACAGGAATTACAATAGATGAGTGGGCATTAAAAATAATCCATAATACATGTAAATTGAGTCAAAGCCTCTGCTTTTCATTGCCATTACAGAATATGCATATCAACTTCTCCCATGTAAGAATAGATTTGTTGTTTCTACTAACAGAAAAACAGAAAAGAAAGATTTGTCACTGATTCCTCCTGCTCAGCCATTCTTTTCTCCACTTAAAAAATGGAGGGGAACTCAATACATATATTTCTCATTGATGACCTACATATATTTCATTACTCAAATAACTCATCTTCCACGTGGTCATTCCTGCTTCAGTAATGACCATTCTGTAAACCATAAATTCATTGATACCAACAACTGCATTCACGCCTCTCTTGTTAATAACAAGTCATTTGTTTAAACTGACAAATAATAGTGCAAATTACCTCCAACACACTTTGTCTGGCTGCTTTGTGAAAATGTCACAATTTCTTTATAGTGTAAATGGTGCTGTTTTCTTTGCTAGGATTTAAAGTCAATACGAACAAGTCACATACAGTACCATTGCAACTAAGCCAATCTGTAAAATAATTATAAATTACATTGGCAAAATTTCACATTCACAGAACAGATTTTAGACCATATGTCTGTTGGTGATGCAACTGAGAATTCATCTTTAGTTCTCAGACAAGGTATGTGTAAAAGTACTGTGTCATATGGCTTTTTATGTTAGGCATTTCCATTACAACATTGTCATGCCATCACTTAGATGCTTTCAGTCACAGGACAAATTTGTCTACTGACCATGCATTCACAGCAAGATATATAGGTGCAAGAATTGCAAGTCCGAATCCTACAATTCTGTAAATATTCTGTGTGGAAAAATGCACCCCAAAAAAAAAATCTGACAAAAATCTTGGTGCTTCTAGATGAGGACTGCACAGAGAAGAGGGATGTTAGGATCAGCCCCAGGAAACAGACCACTGAAGTAATTGAGCTGTAGTAATTTAACTCCATTTTGTTGCTCCATCTGGGAAAATAATTCAAGTACTTAAACAATATAATAATGAGGTACATGAGCTAACAAAGAAGGGTGAAGTAGTTTGACTTACCATACCACTCTCCTTCAGAATTAGTAAACATAGGACAGACTTGCCGTTGGCAGAGAAGCTACTGCGATCTTTAAGAAAAGCAGCATTCTTGAGAAGTCTTAGAAATAATAAAAAATAATTTCTTACGGTGGACAGGTGTTCAGAGTCCTTGAAACCTGTGGCTAAATGCCTTGCCAGTCACTTTTGCTGGGAAAAAGGGACCCTTTCATCTCTCCTTTTATCTCCACTTTCTTTGTGTTTTGTGGGAAATGGTAGTAAACTATTCTGCTCCAAAATATCCTAATTGATTTACATTTTTAGACCTCACACATTTGTCTAATCCTAATTCTGTGGCAACAAAAACAATTGATCTTTGAGACCTGGGAGATAATTCTATGCTTGCAACCAAGTTTTCTGCACCTGTCTGTAGAGACACTACATGGTCATGACTTGTGCTATACAAATGTCAGCCAACTTGGATGCAGGTTCTGTGATCCTCATTTTCCTGGCAGCTGGAAGAAAACTGATTCTGTTAGCTAGCAGTCTGATCTTCCTTCTTCTGAAGCCCCAAGTTATGCTGTCAATTTTATCAAAGACAGCTCACATTCTAGAAGCTAAATCATTAGCCATCATTTTCAGCACTTAATTTTATATATTCTTGTGTGCAGTACACTGTAAAATGTTTAATGTTAAAGAAAATTCCTGTGTTCATCCAATGAAAAAGGGAAGGATTGAGCTGCTGCCTATTTTTGATTTTTGAGATTTTTCTATAATCCTATTTATCTAACATTTGGTTCACAATTGTTTCTAAATACATGTATTTGGAATGCCATAAAAACTAGTTATCATCAGTTCACTAACAAAGGTAAAAGATTACTTTAATGTTTTTCCTGTTAATTATTAGCAATTCAGAGTCATTTTACTAGCATGCATTTTAACTTAAACAGTACAGCTATTACTGGGTAAATGTACTCAAAATAACCACATTTGAAAACTGGTAATTTCTTTGCACTTAATAACTGCTTTGCTTGATCGCTGAAAGGGATCTAAAAGTAAGATGTTCTAGGCTCTATTTATAGCTGCAGCTTCATAACTTTCTTATTTATTCACTGAATATTTTTCCTGGTAGTTTCTGAAGTATGGCATTTTGTATGAGTTTTCAGAGGGGGACACTCAATGTATTCTAGTGCTAATCAGTCCCAATAAGTCCCTAGTACCTCAGTGAGGTAGACCTATGCATCTAACTGAAAAGAAACCATAGAAGTAACCTTTCCCCTTTGTTAGTGAACTGATGGAAAGTAGTGGGTTTTAAGTCTATCTAAAATACAGGCATAAGTCTATTGGCCACTTTTCCTGTTTATTTTATTTTAAACTTTTGTCATGACCTCTCTCCATGGTATGTGCCAGATAGATCTGAAAAATATTTCTGCCCTTATTGTAAAAATAGATTGATTACCCATTTATTTTCTGTTACACACAGAGAATTTCTTTTTGAGCAGAAACTCAGGTTAAAGTGGTTTTATTTGCTTACATATAGCTGTCTGCCAAGGAACTACAGCCTTTTGTTATTATGGGAATTTTTACTTTCAGATGAAAACACTGAGTGTCCAACAACATCGAATCTGCCTACACTGCAATCCTCCTTGTGTCACTTGCACAGCAGCACAAAAGAGAGGCAAAACTGAGAGCCACTTGTGCAGAAAAGATGTAGCACTGGCTCCCCTGCAGCCACTCTTCCCTGCTGACTGTGAGACAGTGGCAAATTTGGGCTTGGGATAGGCATTCTGTGGGGTTCCTTTCCATTCCTTCCCTAAGAGATGAAATTTTATACTCAAGGGTCTTCTTTCTTTTCACTGAGTTGTAATGCCCAGTGGTGGACAAATACATTTGAATAATCATTATTTTGTGAGGACTGGTGTGAAGGAAAAAAACCCAGAAGTCTCTTCAAAGCTCTTTAGGTCACTAAAGCCTTCAGGAGTCAATGGAAGTTCAGGAGCTTGATATCTGAAGATATTTGAAGATCTGGGGATTAGTTTCTAAGTGAATGGCCTTTGACTACAGATTTCTGTATGTATTTCAGCGTTTACAGAGACTGGAGATAATACGGGCAAAAAATTATGTGATTTTAAAGGAAAAATGGTATGAACATTTCCTGACTGCCCCTTATATAGTGAAGGGCATTGCTGTGTGTTTTGACATACCTCCAGGAAATATAATGAGATAATGTCTGGATATCAGGACTCCTGTAGCTCTTCCTTTTAAGTTCAACAAATGCACGAACTTAGAAGAAAATCTTTAAAGCTTTTTGATTTCTTTTTTTCTGGTATTTAAATTAAACAAATTTAGCAAACAAATCATGATCTCCAAAACTGACACAGATCAATTATTATGAGTCAGAATTTTTTGGATATAAGCTGAGTGGTTATTCAATGTATAGACATATTTTAGCAATCTAGAGCAACAAACAAGTCTACTCAAAAGGGAATATTAAAATAAGCGTTGCCTAAGAATAGTTACAGCACTCAGATAGAAACATTCTGTCATGCAGGTGCTCATCCAAATGTTGGCAGACATTCAGTTTAGTACCAGAGGAATCCTGAGGAGGAATGAATATCAAGATGCCACCCACCCACCTAATAATGTGTAGTTTTTGCTGTATAACTTGCTATAAGCACTTTGAGGCAAAGAAGGTGCCCCAGAGGTAAGGACAGGAATGATGGCCCACCTATTGTTTAAGAAGCAATTACATTGTCTAAGCAAAAAATGCATGCTGCTAAAAACCCTTTATTGAAAGGGCTTTTAATGGTAACAGAGCTCCCAAAGTCTCCTTTTATTACATTTAAGCCTGCAATATTTATCCATGCTATTTTGCACCTCCCGTTACAACGGCGATGGTGCACAGGATGTGTGCGGGCACAGCATAGTTTTATATTCTCTGCCTTGGCTCAGCTGCATTCAATGCACAGAGGAGGCTGGAGGATGCAAATTGGCCTCTCCTGCTGTGCCCACAGCCCTGAGACAAGCCGTCACTGCATTGCTCCCTCCAGCTGTGGAGCTTTCCTCTGGAAACATCCCCTGCGGGGGGCTGCGGAAGGAGCCTCACGGCCCCCGCTACAGCCGGCCGCTCTCCACGCGGGCAGGGCAGGCGGCTGCCACAGGTGCCAGAAATGCAGCCCAGCTCTGGATCCATCAATCATAAACACTTAATATTTGCTGGTCCCCTCAGGTATAAACCACAAATTGTTTGCGGAACCTCGGCCAACTTTAGCTGTCCTCAGAATTCAGGTAGGCAGCCTTCAACTTGTCCTGAAAACCGATTCCATGGGAAATATGAAATTAAGGGCCTCGATTCATCTTAGTACAAAATCTAATGTGAACTTGCTAAAGAGCAGGAGCATGAAGGGTTAAATCAGTGTACTGTTAGTGCAGCAACAGAGAAACTGGGATATTCTACCTAATATTTTATAGCAGGTTACCCATTTGTCTTTTGAAAATAATAAACCCCTTTTTTTCTTACATTGGGATCTTTCATAAATGGTTACTGAATATCTTACTATACTGTTTATATTACAGCCCATATTCCAAGATGTGTTAAATCTTCATCACATTTTGCAGCAACACCAAAAACTCCACATTCAAGTTACAATTGATACCCTGTTCATCTCGATTAAGTAAGATTAAAGATTGCTTCTGTATGGTTAATGTATTTGCTAAGTACTACCTTTACGTGGTTTTTCACATTTCAAAGCACAGTCAGTACTTTCTGTTGACTGAAATTATTAACATATATAGAATTACAGTCGTAGGAAAGTCAGAGATATTTAGGGATATAAAGCTGAAAGAAATTAAATATACAACAGTATATGAGTTTTAAATGCTGGTATTGAAGTCAATAAAAGCCAGGATATTTTGAGTGGAGCAAACAGTACTTACCTGGTTTATCAGTTTATCTGGGTATTGGTAATTGCCGATCACAGGTTTTCTATCATATTACTCCTAAATTGTTGACAAGTCCAAAATGAGTTCATATGTGTTTTTCTCATTTTCTTCTGTGATGAATTTTTACTTTTTGCAGTATTACTAAAGAGATTTCTTTATCATTCAAAAGCCATGGCATTACAGTTTTGAAAACATCTACTTTTCAGATTTATAAATAGTGTCTGTGGGTACTTATGTCCATTTTGGCTAGCAGAAGAAATAGAACTTACTTCAAAAAATAGTGTTGAGTTTCAGCATGCAAAAAATGTAGAAATTTAATTCCATTCAAACCAATATTTTGGTTTAAATTTTTTTTATTTGTACCTTTGTAGTGTTTTGAAATATTTGCTGTAGCTACCTATATTTAAGCTATACTAGCATTTGATGAAAGTTCTTACTCTCACTAAGCTTTTGTTTCAAGTGCCAATTACAATTCAGCTAACATTTTGAAAAGTGTACAACATGTTCTTGTATGAAATGAGATAGCAGTGAGTCAGAGAATATAAATCTGTAAGTTTCTATATATTTTAACATATGACCGTGAATTATTCAGTATACTAATTACTCTTTTAGCATCTTATTTATCTTGCTTCTTATGTCTAAGAAGTATCTTGTACAATTGAAACAGTGCTTTCTCCTACTTGGCTTTCAGAAAGAAGTTCTGCAATACTTTGAAAAGAAACATGAAAGAAAGTGTTTTAATGAAAACATGGTTGTAGGATATCTACAATGGGTTAGCTATGGAAGGCACCATTTACTTTGTACCATGATATTTTTAGGTCTAGAATTAGAGTTTGTTTGTGTAGAGTAGCACTGTCTGCCAACAAAATGTTTTGTACAGAAAACCATTAACAGAAGACATCAAAAGTTTAAGCCTATTCATATTCTGAATATTGAAAACTTCCATTATTTCATGACTCAATGTGTAAATCTGTATCAGATGAGCTAAAAGCCAAGAATGTTTTAATTTCCTCATGGGTTTGCATTCCTTTATTAGAATTTAATTTGCATTGTTGTGAAAATGGCTTTTCCTGGTTTACTGTTCCTAAGAACTGTTATGTATTTTAATGCAATTGGAAAAAAAAATCATTTATCGCCAGTAGAAGACTGCTCGAGCATCCCATAACTTTGTTGTAGTTCCCTTGCGTGGAACTCTTATTTCATACAGACATGAATGCTAAGTGAAAGATACTTCTGAAAATATAAAGTATTCAGAAATTAGCAAGTACAAGTTTTGCCATGCAGTCATATTCCAAATCCTTTTTTATCTACCTTCTGATAGCCTTCACATTTGCAGTCTGTGATAGAACCACAATTACACCCAGCTTTCCTGGGCTTTCATCCTGTGCCGTAACAGAAGGTGCTTTTTTCTTACTGTAAAACACTCTTCCTTTAATCACAGTACATTCTGCACACTTAATGAGGTAGGGGTATGTTATCATGTCATTAAAGACTACATCATGATATATAATAAATGGGAGCTGATTTAAGACTGCATCATCTTTGATGTGCTTGAATTTGCAACTGTAATTTTCTTCTTTTTTGTATGTTATGTAAATATAAGCCCAAATTCTGTTATATGCAGCTACATTGAAATCATGTAGATCACTACCTGATTTACTCAGGCTGTTTACTTTCAAGGTTCTTCATAATGTTTGGAATTTCATAGGTTCGTAAATTGATTACATAGTTTCTTATAGGTATCACCCTAGAAATTTTTCCATAGGTGAGCACCGGTCTAGTTTTACTTGATTTACATTTTTTTATAGCTCTGTGTCAGCCTTTTAAAAATATAATTACTTCAAGATAAACAATGGTACTGATATTATAGTGAATTGCCCATAATGTTTAAGTCAATGGTGCCAATCCTTAGTGGCCCTAAGGGGGGAAAAACTCAATTAGAACGAGACAGATTTTGGCACTGATAGAGCATACCTTACTACAGGGAAGTCCTCGTCCAAAGATTGCATTGAACATAGTGTGTAGACAGTCAGGGAGCTGGTTTGATGCTGAAAAGGCACATCCACAGGTACCCAGGGTAGGGTAGGTATATCCTACCCTAACTTTTAGATTAAAGTTAGGGTTACTAATCTTGTGTTGAATCTTGACCATCATCATAACGATTGCTTTTCAACACTATTTCCTTTGTAGATACTACCTTAACAAAAAAAAAAAAAAAAAAAAAAAAAAAAAAAAAAAAAAAAAAAATTAAAAAAATAGGGTGGATGGGAACAAAGAGGAGACAGAAAATTTGCTTGAAAGGTGGAAGTGATTATTTGTTGTTCTCATATAAATCATTATTTCTTTCATTGCCAAAATGTGCAGAACAAGTGGCAAATTTCTTTGCTCCAGTCACAAGTCTTCAAGAATCAGTTTTCCCAGACAAATGAACGACAATCTAATAATTAAGAGAGGAGAAAATTCTGAGTCCAGGGATCATAAAGGAAGTCAGAATCTAAAAGAGTGAATGATTCAGGCCCCAAAGTCTTGAAGTACTGGACATGAAGGTACAGAGAACAGTGTTAGTAAAACAACAAAGCTACAAAAGGACCACTCAAAAGCTTGCATTCTTTATATCCAATCAGTATTTTTACTATAAATAGAAACAGGTTATTTAAACAAGGTGTCATACTTTCAACATCTCCATTTGGCTCTTTTCTTTACCTGCTTTTAAACCACTCTCTAGTTTGACGTCGTTTTCAACCCTAAAATTGCATTAGTAGACAATGTACCAAATCACTCTTTTATTTCTTTCTATCTTCCACTTTCAGATTTTTCCCTTGCTTTTTACCCAGAAAGAACCTGTCTTCCAGTTTGTCCACAGTATAGTTTTGATGCTGTACTTACAGTAATTTTTCATTCCTGAATCTGTGTTGTCAAAAAATGACCACCCATGCATTCTTGTGTATGTTTAACCTATTGATCCAGATATAGGAGGTACAGTGACAATCTAATTACTTTTTTGGCATTGAGTTTTTGATTAAAAATGGACAGTGTAGTCCAGATGTCATTTTGGGCCGGAACTTAATACAAATTCTCCATTCAAAGAACTTCATTCCCATATTAGTGGAAAAAGCTAAGTCACACAAAGCTGTCTAATGATGCATGCTACTCTGAGGTAGCCTCACAGTATTTCCCTGCCCTGCTTTGACAGGCACAGCTGTAGTCTGTCCATCTCCAGAAATAGCTCTGCCAGTGCATGCATCACTTTCCTGATGCTTGACATACCCACCTGTACCTGTATCTGTTGCCAGATGCAGATCAGTGACCACAGACACCTTTCTTTCTTCTCCCTCCAGGAGCCATGTCCTGAAGGAGCCACCTGCCTTCTCTCTTTCTCCCATAGGAAAAGTTTCCTAAATTCTCCAGGCTGAATTGTCGGATGAAGTTTAGGACACAGTAAACCAAACTGATGCTTTGAAGATGTCATTTCAGTAGTGTAAGAGAAGCAACCTCTCTGGATTGAAACAGCTTGGGAAAAATATTTTTAAAAAGAGAAAGCATTATTCCCAAATTAAATTTATCACTGAGGGTGTTGTCAGCACTTTAATGTGTGGTGTAGATATAATACTTGAATGACTTTGAAAATAGCTCCATGCCATTTCAAGAAATAGTTTTAAGTAAGACTAATTAACTTCAAAGAAAGAAGGAGTAAAAAGGGTTTTCTTCTTTATTTAGTTTTTAGCTAAGTGCTGTCTTAAATTAAATGAGTCATGAAAAATTCAAATTGTTAGAGTGCCACCCCTATAATTTGATCACTATTTAATTTGATTTTTTGTATTATTTAATCAGAGCTACAGGAACCAGCTCATTTGTACTGTAAATTACACAACTTCTGCCCTTTATTTCATATATGGTTGATCACTTTTGGCAGATATGATTGGATTATCTAATCATTGGCTATATGAAATTGCCATTTAATCAATAGGGAAGGTCAAAATTTCTCAATGTGATCCTGAAGCAAAATATGTAAGGAAGTTGGAGGCTGGTGAAATCCAAATAAACTTTTATATGTTTGCAACATTATTATTGACTATAGCTTCATTATTATCATAACAAATGGTTCCTTTATCTTCTCTTGCCACTTAGGATTTGATGGCACACCTATGGCTTTGGTTATTGATTACAGCTACCAACGATTTGATGGATTTAGATCTCTTCCTCATCAGTGTATTTTAGAGTTGTTTGAGACAAGAGATAATGAGTTCTGTACTCCCTGTTCTGCAAATAGGCAGTTAAGGGATTGACATCTTCAGTCACTGAACATGTATGTCACTGTGAATATAAAGCTAATTTCTTACTGTTTAAAAAATATATCCACACTTATTGTTTGTTAGCCTGCAGACACTGACAAACTGGTAGAATATTCTTCATCCTTATTGCTCCATCATTTGTTGTGTATGCCAAGCAACAATACAGCATCCTGTGCCCTGCCTTTTCAGTTTTGGTTGTCCTCAGATGAGGATTTTGCTCCTTATTACTCTGCAGATCTGTTTGACTTTTTTCAGGATGTCTGATACTGTTTTCAGGTTATGCTCTGGTTAATGACCAGACTAATGACTTCCTCTAAGTTCTATCACACATCCAAATGTTTGAAATATATATTGTGATATTTAGTTTGAATGGATGCTGCTGTGTGCACTTCCCACCCTGGGGACATTTATTTCCTACCCTTTTCATCGGCACAAATCTGAATATATTCCCAGGTAAGTGAATCTCGGTAGTCCATTTTTTTTCAGCTATTCATTTCAGCTGTTTTATTATTGTTGTTATTTTTATTTTATAGAGTATATTTGTTTGTAAGAGGGTCCATTAAATACAGTGTTGGCACACACAGGTGAATAGATGTCTGAAAGCTTAATTCTCCCAACAAAAACATCTGGCTACCCATGCAAAGGATTTTGCTGGCCTGTAGAAAGAACAGAGGCTTTAGTGACCACTGGTAGGGAAATATGCTGTATGGGGAACAGTCTTTTCCAGGCACATATATTGTTCTGTAGAGTGAAGGATTAGGAGTAGAGACTGCAGTTTGCTTTTTGATGGTAAACACAAGAGACCCACATTTAAAAGCTGAGCTGAGCAGAAAATCTCTGTATCTGGTCTTGCTTTAAATTTCCTGGGGAAAGGTTTGCTGTTCAATGACAGCCCAAGATCCTCATTCTTCCTACAAAACTTTGTGAAGGTATGGGAAGAAGGAACTGAAATGGATCATAACAACAAGGCTGAGGAAGTTTTACAAGAGCAGTCCTTGCTTAGGCTTTATGTGGTTTATTTGGAATTTTTGCTGTAATCCAATATTTCGAAGGCAGCAGATGAAAGGAGTCAGAGGAGCAGGACCATTCTAGAGAAGAGAAAGGTGATGGCAACAGACCAATGATGGTAATGATAAGGAAATTACAGCTGGATCATAGCAAATATATATGTGTTCTGTTCTAAAACTATCCTTAGGCACTATCAGAAACTCTTTTCAAATTCATGGTTAAAGTGCAGCTAACAGCAACAGTAGAAGGGTTTGGGTTTGCCTTCAGGCAAACCTGAGGCATGTCCTGACACAGGAATTGCTACTCCCATCTCCCTGTGCCTCAAAGTGATCAAGGGTCTGTAGGAGTGTGTGGAGTTAAGCCAAATGGCAATGGAATACGATAATAGGAAGGGAAGCCATGGGACTTGGACATGCATGTTTCTTGTTTCAGCTCTGATGGAGTCCTGCTTTAGTTTTCCATTGAGCAAAGCAAGCCTTTTAGTAATTCTCCGTGCTCCTCTCACTCCAGGAACATGTTTTCTCACTTGCAGGTGTTTTTGTTGGTAGGAAATGTGTTAGTAACCCAATGCCTTCATTTCCAGATCACAGGCAAATATGGGAAAATTTTCTGTCTTTTCTTTCCAAAGTAACAGTACTCCAAAGTGGTTAAATATAAATAATTATCTGCTGACTTCACATGCAGTCAGACCCCTGCTGTGCTCATTCTGGACCGAGTTCAATCACAACATAGTGATGTCTTTTTAACCTTAATGAGTCCAACATTTATTGGAGCTTTTGTAGGAATTTTTTCTTCAGCTGCTTTTCCTAGAGTGAATTTGGTTTGTTTGTTTCTGGAGCACTGTCTTCAAAGTACATGACAGGACAAACAAAGAACAACAAAAACAAACAAAAAAAATTAAAATACTGTGACATGCATGCCATTACTAAAGTCACCTTGCTAAAATTTATGTGTCATTATTTTAGGGGCAATTTCACTGGTTTCTTGTCAATAGAACTGTAAAACTAGCCCCTCAAAAAGTTCAATGAACTTTTTAATCTTCAAGTAATAAAAATAGACTGAAATAAACACATGTATGTATTTTCTACAAAAGTTTAAAAGATTTACCAACAGGTCAAAAGCAAGTTGCAAACCTCTCAAGAATAATAAGACAGTAAACTTGATGTTGCATGATATTTGACATACAGCAAATCACTATTTACATTTTATCCCAAAACATTTACCTGAGAAAAGGTCATGGCGTTAAATTTGGAGACATTTACAGCAATTGCCAAATGTTTACTATCTCCATGAATGTCATGCTTCTTAGTCAAAAGAAGGTTGATGCGCTAAATGTCAATTATTTCAAGTTGTTTGATGGCAGCACAGATTGCCAAGCAATATAAAAAGAGTTTTAATAAATATTATATACACTGTTAACCATTAATCTTGCCTAACTCTAGAGGTTAGAGTTTCACACAGAGAGGATTTATGACAAGCAACTGTGCAGGACATTAAAACTCAATTATTGCTGTCCTACATAAAGGCATTATCATTAAGTTGGGGAAGCACAACCCTGCTTCTTCTGATACTGCTATCAAAACTTAGGAAGGCATCAGGGGCAATTAAATTACTTTGGGAAATAAAGTCATTATGCTTCCCCTTGCAATATTTTGTCCTTTTCGGAATGAATGAAACTACTAGTCAGTACCCTTTGCAAGAAATCTAGAAATTCATATGTTATCTTGTACTGAGCAATGAGCAAATTTTTGCTAGGACGTCCAGCTCTTGGAGCTAACCCAAAATTTATACTTATAGGAATACAGGTTAATGACATGAAAGTTTTATTTCTATTAAGTAAATGTCTAATATGCATGTTTAATAACTTACACATCCCCGTATTCAAATACGGCAAATATAACCATAAGACATTGCTCGGAGGGTAGTACTTTGTCAAGTTAGAACTGGAAACTTCTTGAAAAGAGTTGTAGAAACAAAGCAATTGGGATTTCAGCCTTAGAATCTGATTCCTATCCACAGAGTGAAGTTCAGAACATTTA
Organism: Agelaius phoeniceus; assembly: GCF_051311805.1. NCBI lineage: Eukaryota > Metazoa > Chordata > Aves > Passeriformes > Icteridae > Agelaius > Agelaius phoeniceus. The sequence continues at coordinate 61,427,631 of NC_135267.1, forward strand.
ATTGACCTGCTACACAAGTCTGAAGTCCTGGCTGATTCCTGGTGGAGATAGAAAACATCACTCCAAGAAGTCTGGATAGAGTACTTAAAATATATGTCTTTGGAAAAATTTAGTTATTTTGTAAAATATTCCTGTGGTAAGTTGTAACATTCCCTGTGCTAGCGTAACTGCTGCAGTGGGTTAACTTTGTTTTCCATCTCTTCTTTGCGTCGTGGTTTTTCACATTTTGGTCTGACAGCCTATGTAAAAATCAGCTTCTTGCAAGTGATAACCACAACTGCTCCAAAGCTCTTTCAGACCACCTTTTTCCAAGATAGGTATTCAAACTCTCTTGTGAGTCCCCTATACAAGTAATCAGATATCTGGTCTGGGGCATAGGTGAATTTTGGCTGACAAAATCTAGATTTCTTAAGTAGGTAGAGTTTGCTAGTCTGATAAAAAAAAACCAAACCCTTGTGAAATGTTGACTGTTCAATTTTATCTGACAATTCTTTGTCTCTTTATCTAAATATATGAATAGACATATGCTATATCTGTGCATAATACTTTTTGGTCATCAATTTAGTTGTGTAACCAGGAGATTGCAACCCTTTTTAAAATTTTTTTTTAAGCTGTAAATTGATTATTGATTCAAATCCTTAACCTAAATGTTGTATCTTACCTTCCTTACATTTCCTCTTCCCCAGAAATTTAATCCAGTTGCCAATAATTGAGTGGAATACTTGGCGGTAGTGCTCTGTGATGAATGAGGAATTTTCTGTAAGATACAGTTGGCAAAACCAAAAGGAAATTGAAAATGTCTGACCTCCTTTCTGAGTTCTTGAACACACCCCAAATTCACAAACACTATGAGAGCCCCCACTGTTAACGCCTCTGAAAAGAAAGTTTTTAGTCTGTTAGAACATAGGATAACCAGCAGCCACCATGATCTTAGCAGCACAGCTAAACAAATTCAGGGTAGCAATGTTTACCTAAAAATTTATATTCTGTCTTTTATTGTTCAATAATTGAGCAGGTATCAAATAGCAATATTTCAATTATTCATTAAGTTATTTCACTTACTAAAAAGATGGCTGTAGGCAAGTAAGTGTCATTTGTATTAAACTGTGAACATCTTCATGAGGTTTGCTAATCAGATCTTCAGTGCCTAGACCACAGAGAATCTTTATTCATATAGGAAGCACAGTAAAATTACTCAGTATGGACCACAGAATAATTCTGATAAAAAGAGGGAAGATTTCCCCTTTCTTCCCTCTCTGTCTTCTGCTAGATGAACTTAAAAGTCTTGTTTACTTGCTGAGATTGGGACACTGTAATGGGTATGAATTTTTCCATAAAAGATGATAAAGTTTCCATCCTTCCCACCTTCAACAACCAAGCCCTTTAGCTTGGGGTACCTATGATTTGTAGGGTAGAAGCATATTTTTCTACAGGAAAGCAAAGACACCAGTCCACTGTGTATGCCTGTGGCCACACCTATACTAACTAATAAAGAACAGGGAGCAGAGTCTATTCCTGGCCCCCACCTGGCTTACATCTGTCCAGTTAAACTCCCTCCTCCTGCTCCAAACCAGATGCTCTCACCCATACTGCTTACTGGATCACTTCCTAGTCCAAGCTTTCCAGCAGTTCAGGGTAGGGCCCTGTCTGGGAATATGGTATCTGGCTCAGCCACAGCCATGATACAGTCTGCTAAAACTTATACACAGAACATTTGCATGGGAGTATGCAAACTTTGGTCCTACGCTTCAGTATATTGTAATACATGCAGTCTCTAGGTCCACTTTTATGTTGAATGCCTTCTCTACTCCATTTCTAAACAGTATAAGCCCTCTTTTCTTCTGGGTTTTGTCTTCTGTTATGTATTTTATAATATTGTATGCAGGTTGAGTTAAAAGTTGATTTATTCCTTCTTTGCTCTATATAAATAGCTGCACATTGTGAGGATCTGTAAATATCCAGGCTTCTTTGCCAAAAAGTTTCTTACATTACTTAAAAATGCATTCTTTCATTGCTCAAGTGTGGATAGTATTGGAAAAGTCAGACTACAACTGGTTGAAGCTGAACAGCTTTACCCTCCTTTAATTTATCCAGAGTACCTTTCCTAAGTTTCCACTACAGCATTTGCAGTGGGAGGGCTGGCAGAAGGTTAAATAAAAATAACCTGGGACAGCAAAGATAAATCAGACGCAGACAGGCAAATAATTTCCATGTCTGAGTTAAATCTTTCTAGCACATTTCGCTGCATTAGTTATCACAGTGATAAGCTCACTATAAGATCCTGAAAAGAAATCTTTGAGCTTCTGTGTTTGGTGAAATTGTTTATAGCTTTCCCCTAATTATATTAGCAAACACCTACATTAAAAAGGTAGCAGATCAAAGCATTCAAGAGTGTGAAAATGTAAGTCAGAATGCTCCACAGATTCTTTACTTCACTGTCTTATTTATATGCATGAACACATGCTATTGTTTCTGAAGGATGTGTTTCTTCTTGGGTGGGATCCCTTTCTGTGTAAAGGTTGTGGATTTAGTTGTTTTATGAGAGTTATTAAGAGAAGGCTGGACTTCAGGGAGACAAAAAACTAACTTTTTATTGTTTTTAACCAAACTAAAATCTCTAGGGACTGTGACATAAATAGAATACAGATTATTTACCCTTGACATAAAAGCCACCTCCTCTTGTTAATCGGAGTAGTAAATCTTATGATGTGTTGATTTGGTAGGACTGGAACATGTTTGGACAAAGTCAAGAGAAATATTGTTTTGACAGTGATGAAATATGATGTATTATCTTTTGAACCTGTAAGATATATGCACACAACTCTCAATAAAGATAACATTTATTTTAATGATTCTGTGCTGAAAGTTCAAAATGGAGCTGTTCTTTACCAATGTAATAATAAAGCCATTTATTATGGAGCCATGCTTAACTAATACTTAACTAATTAATAGATCATTCAGCTGATTTGGAGATAAAAATAATATTTCCAAATACTGGAAATATTTATAAAGTTGACATCTTAATAAGTGCCCTCCATCCTAGATTTGTTAGATGTGTTCAAATAGTGTGTAATGAGCAGAAAATGCCCAGCAAAAGGAAACACGTTACTTAAAAAAATCTTCATCATTAAAATCAAAATAATAATAGATCACTCAGGTTCTATTCAAAGTCCTGGCTTGACAGAAACAAGATGTAGGTCAGGTATCAATAACCACAAAAATTTTTAAAACTTTAGTGAATTCTTACACATGTAACAATGTTGGTTTGTTTTATGCAGATCATCTGGATACTTTCATAGTCAGTAGAAAAAAAAACCAGTTCTGGAATATGACCCTTTGAAAGAAAAACTTCAAATCAGGTAAAATTATTTGCTCTTTACACCACTTTTTTCTCTCCATCAGATGTAAAGAGGGTGAATGGTGACCAGATCATGATGCAGTAGATTTGTAAACTTACTGAGGTAAATTTGCCATTTAAAGATTCAGTAAAAAGTGGGAAATTAATAAATGCTCCATACTTATTATTTCCCTGTTGCAGTTTAACAAAAGATGTTGCTCTACAATAAACCATCTGCACTGAACAAGGCAGCTCCTTTTGTGAGTGCCCTAAAGGACAGAAATTGCTGTACTGGTGCACGTGTTCAGGCACCAATGAACATTGCTTCAAAAAAACACTCAAAGTGTTTCTATGAACTGCACAGTGCACTTGTTCCACCAGGAATCCAAGCAGCCTTCATAAATGCACTGACGGAGTGTTTACAGACTTTAAATTCAAGTTAGCCAGAGGGTCTGGCTCCTGACCAAGGAAAAGCCAGAAGAAATTCTGGTTTATGGCTTTCCTCAGCTAGCACAAGCATCTTCTCCCCCAGTCAGGGAGGCCAAAGAGCAGTTTGAAAAAGTGTTCTGTCATCTCTGCCACATACCTTGCATTGATGCTATGTCCATCTATTTTGATCCTCCTTCTTCCTCACTCCCCTTTTTTATTTTCTTATTGTTCCCTGTCTATATAGATATGCATTAGAGAAGAAGCTCATTAACAGATAGTCATAAACTAAGTATACAGAGGCAAAGAAAAAGCAAATTGATCATTTTTCAAGTACACACCTTTGTAAGAAGCACAGAAAAGAGAGAAGTTTCTTTCTTTGGACAATAGGGGATTTTAACACCAAGATCTTTTTGCTGTTTATATTGCCAGGAATTGTACTGACTCCAACTTAGATAATTGAATCCTTCTTAATAAAAAATCCCACTGATTTAAAACAGAGTTTGGGAGAACAAAGGACTTCATGACTTAGCAGTTGGAGTGTCTTGGTCTAAGGAACTCATTGGAACGAAGATGCATTCAGGATCAACAAACTAAAAAAAACATCTATTAATGAGTTCTTTCAAATTTGCTCTTTCTTCTTACCTCAGCACTATCATCTGTTTATGTATATGCATGTGTGGACACACATATAGGGAAGACATAAGGCTCTTGCTGTCATTTCCTGGGCCTCCCTTGAATCTTCCCTCCAAATTAACATTGAACAGTGCAGATGCCAATGTTTTTCTTAGCCTGGTGTTAGAATATCTCTTTGTCCAGCCACACTTGGGGTTTAAGCTTTCCCTATATGTGGGGTTATTGTGGCTCTTTATACTTTCCCAGGCATAGTTCTGGTGGCTCCAAAGGTTGTGCCTGTACTGATTTCAGACAGGCTCTTTTCCTTTGGTTGTGGTGAATTGCTGTCAAAGGCTGCTGAGATCATGGTTGTCCTACCATGGGACATTTTTATTTTTATTTTTATTTAAACCTTTATTGTTGGTACCTAGTGCCAGAGAGTTTGTTAAGATACAGGTCTAACAGGCTGTGATCTTCTAGCCTATGGCTGGTTTGGGTACCATGGCAAGACACCAATGACCACCTGGAATTTCTGTTATTATGTTGGAGTGTCTTGTGAAAAAAAGAACATAATTGTTTAGGCATTTATGGTTTAGTGGCATTACTAGCTTTTTCTATGTATCGAAGGGGTTTTGTTTGCTTGTTTTTTTGTGGTTTGAAAAGCTTGCATCATTAGGCAGCACTATCTGATGAAATTTGCTGATTTTTGTCTCCTGCTTATATATCTGTGTAAGTGAAGCCTGTGGTTCTGTAAATGTCCTTCTCTAGACAAACAAACTCTTAGCTAAGCCTCTTATTCTCATTTTCTTTGGCTTGTACTAGTTCAAGCTGTTAATCACAGGCATGAAATCCCAATTCTTTGCAACCCAATGGACTTCCTTGATTGCATATGGAGAGCCACTAGCTGAAACAAGCTTGTCATAAAGAGCAGGTCTGATGCACACTGCTATGGTATGATTAATCCCAGTGCTGAATAACATGGTTGAATTACTTTAAAAAAAGAATTTTCAATAACTAACTAGCAGTAATAATGGTTCATACAGGTCAGTCTCTGGCCACTTGTTGCCAGGCTCTCGTAGATAAATTATAAACTATTTATTCCTTGCAGCTCCTTGCACCTTTGTCCTGATATTTTGCACACGCAAAATAATCTATGAGTAGTTCTCCTGACTGAGCATTCATGCTAACAGTAAGGTGTTTGTCCTGTCCAAGTTTTATCATGCAGTGTGCACAGATATTTAAAGACATTTTCTTTGGGATCACTTTTTAACCTTGCATGAATAATAGTCTTTTACACAGTAAGCCTGTTTTTCATTTGAACATGTTTGAAATGGCAAAAGAACCTACTTGAGAGCAAGCCTTTTTATTTTCTTCAAAGAGATTCAGTATTTTATTTCTTCCTGTTTTTTATTTTTTACCAGCTCCAACATTTATGCTTTGGTTTGTGCACATATACAAAAATATTTTATAGTATCATGTAACCTTCTTCCTCCAATTTTCAGAAAGTCTTGTCCTCTCGTTAAAGTTGCTGGAAAATATCTGTTAAACACCAATTTCTTTCTGTTTTGATATGCCTTCATTTTTATTGAGATGTTTTTTCCATAGTTATCGTACTGTCAGCAGACCTTTTCCAAAATGAAAGGTATTGAAACAATAACATTGCAACCATTCCTGCTGATGGGGCACTGCAAATTTACTATGTTGAATATACTTGCTCTGAAAATCTTGTAAATGATACCACTGAAAGTGGGGAGGTTCAAGCTTTGGCTCCATTGGACCAGAATCTAGTGCTGCATCTGCGTATTTATCTTCCCTGTGGCTTTCCAAGAGATCCTTTAGAATGCTGTGGATCTTGCTGTTGATGCCAGTTCCCTGGTTCACATGCCACAGTACTGTTTGAAAATAGATGCTAACTCAGACAAAACCCAGGTATGCTTCTGGATTGAATCAGCCTTACAGAACTGGAAGTATATTATCAGCGTTTCCCTGGGACAGCCATTTTCATAGAGGATTTTTGTATTCAGATTTATTATTTCTTTTCTCCACTCTGGGGAGTGCAAAATCTTATATTGGGCTACTCTCTCGGATGAAAGTGGTGTTAATCATGTGATATGAACCTATGGCATAGAAATTTATCTTTTCACTGGAACACATCTTATTAGTACAAACACAGCTATGAGTTTCATGGAATTTTATTCTGGCTTTCTTCTGAGCCTATGAAGCCAGGCTTTCCTGTATTGCAATAGAAACACTATATATTTAGTTTTAGTTACGTGTCCTTAAAGACAAATTTCTCTTTCTATATATGTTGTTGTTGCTTTTAAAGTCACACTTTTTTTCAATTCTCATTGGGTACTTCCTTCAACCACTCTCTTGTTAGATCCATTTTCCATGTGGGTTCTTGGTTATCACACAATTTCAGTTCTACAGAGGAAGCTCCACAGAAAGCAATGGGCTCAGTTATCTCAAATAGCCCATGAGGATTTCTCTCTCATCTGTATCAGTCTGCAAATATCAGGCCAGGAGAGAAAGACACTGGAAATGAAACCCAGAAGGGCTTCATATCACCTTCCTGCTGAAGATTTGGAAAAGAGCAGCTTCATTAACATTTGCCTAGTTTTGTTCTTAGCATTGCAATTTGAAGTACATCGGCTGGATGTAATTTTCTTTATAATTCTGATATCATGCTTAAACTGCCCATAGGAATGGAGATCCACATAGGATAGACTAAATGAAAGGAGCCTTTTGTTTAAGACTTCTCAAACATAATCTTCAGTCCCCACCATTCAGTGCCACACGTAACACCCCAAAGTCATTTCCTGTGCATCTGCTAAGGCATAATAGCACATCAAGTATCTAACTCATTGTGTTTAATAGAACAATTACAATGCCTCATTCAATAGAAGGAGAATCTTTATGAGCTGAATGCATATGTGCATGCTTGAGGATTTCACTGAAAATCATCTAAAAAAACATCTGATTATATAGATTTTCAGATATGGAAATATATACAGCAATTTATGTTAAAGAATAATATCTTGAAGCTCCATCAGTTCTTATATAGGAAAAGTGAACACTCCTCAAGTAAAATATATCAAACTTCCCTTTAAAAACAAAGTATGTTCTGTTGTTTTTGTCAGCTACTGTTTAGGGTTTGATGGTTTTAATGAAATTTTGACTGTCTGAAATCCACTTGAATCTAAAAACTTTTCTGTTTTGTGTTAACAAAAAGGACTGGGCCGTGTTCCAAATCACATTAAATATGTCCAGGGACTCAGCCTGAAATTTAAATCTGAGCACCTCATATTAGGACTAGATAAATGACACACCAATCCCAATATTTTTGTTTGTTTGCCTAATAATAGCACATTGTATGTTCTCAGTGGGAAACTTTTAGAGTAAAAATGACAGACCCCAGCATTTTGCCAGAATGTGCTGACTTTTTTTTTTTTTTGGCACCTGAACTTGAACTAAATTGTCTATTTTTCTGTGATAATATGTAATTCCTATTGTTACAAATCAGGACACATTATAGTATATTTCATAGAAGCTTTTTAAAAACACTTCATTAGCCCCTTCCACAGAGCTGCATAACTTGTTGCTAGCAGTCAGTTTTTATTCTATGGTATTTATGAGAAGCTTGCGCAAGGGTTTTTCAAGATGCAATTTCTGTTTAGATAACTGGTGAAATCCAAATGCTAGCAATTAGGATATCCTATGGTTCAGTTTATAGCAACTGAAGTTGATAGCAAGTTTCTCCTCTATAAGCAAGATAGCAAGTTTCTCCTCTATAAGCTAAATTCCTGGCAAAAGTGGTGTTAGGAATTCCACTCCAAATAAAGCAATCAATCAATATTCCTCCTCTGTTTACCCTCCAATCTTTGGAACTGATGGTTACACTGGCCAGATAGATTTACTTAAAACAGTGAAAGACATTCAGAAAGTCCATCCAATTTCTTGACTTATTTGCTAGTGATGCATAAAATAAGCTTGTCTGTGAAATAGCCATGTTGAAATTGCTATTCTCATGCATTTTTCATTGTTATTATTCGGCTAGACTGACTCTTGAGGGTCAGATTAAAATTCATTCATCTGAAGCTGCACTGGTGACAGAAGATAGTCTCAAATTAGCTCTTCCAGTTAATATCTGTACCAGCATTTGGAAAACCATCAGTACTGAGAATATTGCAATTGGGCAGCACATGTTTTTAACAGAAATTCTTTTAACCTTTTGTGCAGTGAAAACTGAAAAAGCACTTCTTGATATCCTAGACATTTAATTCAGCCTCTGCTAGCAGAACATTGTGGTCTTTGCAAAGTCTTTTATTGCTGGTGATGAGAGGTCATTGCTTATTAGATAATCACATCCCTTCCCTGCAATACTGGTCATACACATTTAATATAATTATAACGCTTAACACTTATATAGTGCTTTTCTTCCAATTGCTTTACAGACATTATGTAATTAAATTCTCTGCATTCTTGGGAAATAAGCTAACTCCTTATTACAAACAGGAATATTGGGCCAGAGGCAATAGCAGCATTTTCAAATATAGTCTTTGATTTTTAAGTTGGCAATTGGAGCTGAGCATGTTTGAAGATCAGGCTGTGTGGCAGCAACATTACCAGTCATTTTGAAAGCTGTGGTATAAAATGTGCTACCATAGGTCACTGAAGTAGCTGGGGTGAGAAATAGGATTGAAAATCCAGTCTTGATTCTTCTGGCTTAGAGTGAGATACCGAAATCTTTCTTTCATGTAGATGGATTCTACAATCTGTACTGAGCCAAAATGCCAGCTGCCTTTGACTGAGTAAACACAGGCAGGCCCTGTAGAGCTCATCCATCACTTCCATCAGGAAACCAGAAGGTTTCTGATGAATAGTCTTAATGCACCATCATGCTTAAGCTATACATCAATTTATTCTTAACTTCACTGAACCTTTGCCTCACAGGAGCATACTCAAGAGGATGAAGGAGGGCAGCAGGAGAGCAAGCTGGTGTCCCATGTATGGAGCAAGGCTGGGCCATAGGAAACCGGAGGAGGCAACAGCTGTTTGGAAGCTCAGTCGCCACCTGTGATCATTGTCCCTCGGCATCGTCAGTTTTGACAGCAGCTGGCACAGGACAAAGTATTGCCTTTTGTGGGAGAGCCAGCATAGAGTGGCATCATTCTCCTCTTTCTCTGGGAAAAGTGATGAACCAAACTGAAACATTTCATGGACCGTGTTGAAATCACTGGCTATCAACTGAGCTGCACAGTATCCTTTAAACTCCCTTTCCCCAGACAACAACAGCCCCATTTCTAATGCCTCCTATTTCCTCTCACCCTCTTTTTTGTCTACTTGCTTCCATCACAACCCATCAGTTCACAATAGTATGCTCCCTGACATTGTTCCCAATTCCCTATGGAACATTTGCCTCTCCTTCAGCTGTGGCTCCCCTTTGTTCTTATCTCCCTTCTTCAAAGTCCTTCTTGAGACCTTTTCTACTGTGTTAAAATAGGTTGTACTTAAGTAATGCCATCCCTGCAGACAAATGCCACATCCATCCTCCTTCATTTCTCCTTGGATCTCAACATTCACTGCTTGGATTTCAATATAAGGTAACTGCCTTGAAATATTACCCTCCCTTTGTTTTCACAGCTCAGTCTTGTACTGTCTCATCTCTTATCTCTCAATATCTATTTAGGTATCTATTTATAAAACTCACTGGACACAGTTTTTGTTCAGGGCAAAAATGAATCTTATGCTCACATGCTTAAATGATTGAATAAAGATGTCTTTCTGATCCAGAAACTAAGCAGCTGTTGACTTGTTCCTCTTTGCCATTTTTGCCCTTGGGATCAATAATCCATTTTCTGCACAACAGATCTCAGTATTTCATCTTCCATCTCTGCTCCCATCCTGCTTCCCAATACCAGTGATGTAGGGAGACTTGCTCATACATTTTGTGAGTTTACCTTCTTGATTTAATCTTCTAATGGCCAAAATTGAACTAGACCATCTTCCTTAAGAGTTCATTTTGTTCCTTTCACTCTCCTCTGTGAAGGGTTTCCTTGGTCCTAAGTTGCTCTGTGGGTTCATCATCAGACTGAAGTCATTACTTGTTTTATTTGAGATTATAATGAAACAGACAAGATTATGTTGTTCAGAGTTGATTGTTGTGAAGCTGTTTATCATGTTCTAGTGTTCATGTATTGTATTACTAATTTCTGTATAGTGCTTTACTATAGGATATTTTAGGCAAAAAAGAAGACCAAATATTCCCTGGCCTAATATATTATACTCCAAATTAAAGCACATCATTAAATAAACTAACTGCTAAGCTCCTTGCTGAGGCATAGCATGTAATGCAGTTGCCATTGCATGGTTAGGAGTTTGCTTTGATCTGATACTGTTTTAAAAAAATATTTCTGTTATGTGTTTTAATATGTTTATATATATATATATATATATATAATATATATATATAAGCTTAAACTTAATTAGGGAATAAGGATGGCCTGGCAGTAATGGCACTGGAAGGAAACCAAAAGCCAGGAGTTTCAAATACTGCTGAAATGAGGTAGTGATTCCGTTCCCTTCAGTAGGCTTTAGATTGTATCTCAAGAGAGTGAGGCAAGCAGCTTAGTACAGAAAGTCTCCTAACCAACTCAGGTAGATGGTTTCCCAGAAAATGTAAAGGACATGGAGGATTAAATTTTCAGGTGGTTAAGTAGGTATATTAGGATGCCATTGAAGAAATAAAAATGATAGTAAATGACCTTCTTTCTGAAAAAAAAACCAACCAAACTGGATTTTTCTTTTATGTAGCAGCCTACCCTAAGAGCCAGTGTGTGAGAGACTGTTGGTGTTGTGCTGCCCAAGCTTGGGAGAATGACTGAAAGAGGTTGTGTATCCAGTGAGCTGACCAGGAACAACATGGAGGCTTGTTGTACTCCACCACAGAATTTCTGCCAGGGCCTTTTGGGGCTTTGTTTTCTGTGAAACATCCAGTGTTTGTGTACCCAGCAGAAGCAGTGAGGTACAGCTGTGCTTGGGGGGTGCACCCAGCGCACAGCATCCATCTGCATGGGAAAGCACAGCACCAGCAGGCCTGCAGATTTGTGCCAGATCAGCTGTAGTCCACAGGGCATGAATTGTGCTCCTTGGACCCAAGCTGTCCTGTAATGAGCCAACTGATGCTCCTCTGCTCCAGAGTGTCACTGTACCTTCCCTTGGCTTGGGAAAGGTGACTGATGGCAGTGGTTTGATGGCTTCCATAGCGTGGCTCACTTCACACGCCCTGCTGGTGTGAAAGTCATGGCTAAAACTTTACATATGTGATTTTAGATTTAAAGATTACACTCTTGTCTCGAATCCCAAGTACTTTAGTTTAGCACAAACCGAAGTGTAGGTTATCTAGCAGAGCATAAGCTAAGTGCTAATAAAAAAATGTAAACATTATTGCCATCTTGTGGCTTGAAGTTGCTTCAGCAGACTTTTGTCAAGGGTTGAACACTGCCTCCGATGTTCTGTAAACATAACACATTTTCAATTAAATAGGCGAATCAAAGTGGCAGAACACAGAAGCAATGTCCAGACCTGCACATCAGAATCAATTACAGAAGTGGAGAAACAATCCTGTTTGTCTAGAAGGACTAATCACATGGTGAGCCGTCAGGAACACAGAGCGTGCGGGTCATTATTGAATGGAATAGCAAGAGGTATATTTTGTTCCACTGAAACAAAAGGACATTCAGCAAAAAATAAAACTTTTGGATGACTTTTTTTTTTTTTGAGGAAAAGACACTCAGAAACACTCATGTAAAAAGTATGAGCCTGTGATGTTTAAAGCATATACTGCTCCTATATGCTGCTTTTTAAAATAAGTTCTATATTGTATAATATTAGCTGGAGAATGCTACAGGCATATGCATGTCTTAAGGAATTAGGGTTTATTCTTTGTTTTCCAGGTTCAAACCTGCTTATGCAACTCATTCTCTGAGCACTGTTAGAAATGGGATACAGTATTAAATATGGAATGCTGTCCTAGATCAGATGAGTGGTCTGGGTATTTTACACATGAAGTCTACTGGAAATTTAATGCTGAATGATAGTTTCACAAATAATTTAAGTTTTGTAAATTGTTAACTGAATAAATTTTAGGAAACTATGTCAGGGCATGAGATTTCCTTTTCTATATTCAGTGACCATCAGCTAAGGAATAGAACTGGACAGGGAACAATGGTTTTGTCCCATTAAATTTTGATTCTTCAAGACTTCTACTCTGTGCTTGTCTGACCTCAAACTCACAGAAATTTTTTCAGACTTAGGAGAGGACATTGACTATAGGGTGACTGGTAGCCTTGTGTTTAAAGCATTTGTTCAAGATGCTAACAGCCAAGACAAAGGTCCTCAGTTGCTGTTCTCAGACCCCTGTATTCAGTTTAACATTGTTCATTGCCACACTGTTCATCCTTATGGGATTTTTATCTCTGCTCTTGATCAGAAAGCCCAGCCTAGACAGAAAAATATTGGCAGTAATAGGTTTTAGGGTTTTTTTCCCATGTAAACTTTCTCTTGGTTTGGGTTTTCATTACTATTTTCTTAACTTTACTTTTTTATTTAGGAAAACTTTTCAGCTTTAAAAAAAATATTGTAACAAAAAGCATCTGAAGAGTGTGAGACCCAAAAGACTGACGGCCAATGACCCAAACATATAAAATTCAAGTATGAGACATTTTGATCTGTTTAGTAATTTCATTTCTTCAGTTTTTCCATTTGGGAGCACATTGAAGCTGCATTCAGAGATAATTTATATTTATGCACATTCTGAACTCTTTCTTTATGTATCTATGCCTCATTTGTTTGTGTGTGTGATTTCTTAGAACCCATTGAAGCCCAAATCCTATAGATCACACCCATTTGATTAATGTAGACCCATGAATTTTGAGACACACACTGCAATTGCATAATGTAGTATAACAGCTGTGAATTTGAGACTAATGAAGAAAAGAGTGCAACATCTAAAATGGATAATATTCCTTGACAGTTCTCTTTTAGAAAGTATTTGCCCCAGTGATATCAGTTTATATGAGAATGCTACAGTGATCCTTGCCTCTGGCATGAGTTGAGTGTTTTTATAGGAAGCTGAGGTTTAGGTTACTTGTAAGATATTGGTTACATTTTTGTTCTACAATGACCTATTGAGGCTGCAGCCTCCACAGCAGGAAAACAATATACTGCCTGGATTGAGCTAGGTCCTTATCAGCATCTAGATCCAAATATGAAACTGTACCTAGAATTACAGCACCTGCTGCTCCTAGAGTGACACCTAAACACAAAGGAGAAAGGTGCCAGACCCTCACTAGGAGGCCACCTAAACCAGCTGATAGGAAATCTCAGGAAGGAGGATGCTGCCTTCTGGCCAAATAGGAGCTTCTCCCTCCATATCAGACTCAATGCAATAAGTCATCTTTCCTTTGACTAGGGAGCAAGAAATATTCCTTGGTTGCTAGATGGTGTGCTATTTTGGGAGACCCAAGTTAGAGACCAGCTGTAGTAAATATTTGTGTCTCCTATATACAGAAAAACAGATTATATGAGAAAATGGAGGAGTGTTCATCATGCACTGTTCATCAAAAACTAGTGGCCTGAATAGGCTCCTAAGAGTTAGATGTTCTAAATTACCATTGGGAAGGATATCAGTAAATCTGTGTCCATTTCATCATGGGCTTATTCTCTGCTGCATTTAAGGGTTGGTCTGTTAGATATGTTCTAGTAGGTAAAATGGGCAGCTCTCGTTGACTAACTAAGGTAAATCTCATTTACTAAGGTAAAATTTTGAGTCCATCAAGAAGGACCAATACCAGAGATTTACTGCCTTGAGATTGAGATCTTCTGGTGCTGAGCACACAGATTGCAAGAAGAATTGTTAGGTTTTTTATTCATTTATCAGTTAGTTCCTTTACAGATCACCTCTATGTAAATGAATATACTTTTTTTTCTTTTCTTTTTTTTTTTTAAATCTATCCTGTTGAATTTTATGGTTCAATTAGTTCCATCAGTCTCACTAAGAGTACAAATACTGCGCATGTAGCTTGCTCTGTACAGAGGAGACAATTTAGTAACTCACACTGAAGTTGTGGCTATAAAACCTTGAAGGATTTTGCCCAACATTCCATTGCACACTGCTGACAGATATTACATGTACAAATCCAAAACCAGGTGATGGACGAAGCTGTTAGATTGCAAAGGGGTGATCTAGACTGCAGCATTTTAGTCCAGATTTAAAAGAGGCACATAGCTGTGACATCTCATGAGCAGTTTAGAGAAGAGACTGTAATTCAGAGCCATGCTTACACCCCAGTTTCTTCTTTACTCTCCTTTCAGTCTCAGCTCTGCTGGCTGGTGCACAGAAAGGAAAGAAGAGCTATTCCACAGCTCTTGTCAACTGCAAGGGATCCCTGACATGCTGTAACATGAGAGTGTATTCCTAGCACCCCTCAGTCACTTCTCTGGCCCTCTGCTCCAGGCCTCTTTGTTCAGGCAGGGCTGGGGAAGGTGGAGCCTGGAATAGGACAGCGTACGGAGCTGCCTGAGTGTGGAAGGCAGATGATGTTCTGTTTCTAGGGTGTGACATCAGTATTGTTATATCATCAATTTTCAAATGTCACCCATGATATCCTACATCCATTTGGAGATACACTGACCCCAGCACATGCTGCAGTATATCCAACCCTGCAGTCTAGTGGGGGCTTGCACCACATTCTTATTTAATTAGCATTAGTTGCATGTCTTTAGACAAAGTCTGTGGGCAAAAAAAGCCTCTTTGGGAATTGTGGTTTGTTTTCTTTTTTTCCCTGAAGTTTGTTTCATACGGGCCTGCCATTTTTTAGAAAAGGAGCCTTGAAAAGCATATCATTCTCTGATAATATGTACACATCTATGTAGTAACTTAGTATTTCAGAATACAGGATATATTTTCTACATTTCTTTTTAATCCTTTCCTTTTTTCAGCTGAACAAGTGTCATTTCTTGGTTTAGATATTATTCTGTTGATAATCCAGTGCCAGAAATTTTTGATGATTGCCTTGGGAAAAACAGCTATTTATCCCAGTGTACAAGGCAATAAGGTTTTTTATTTCATTTATCATTTTTTGTATTCTGATAGTTCATTGCTGTGGAATATAAAATATTTTCCAATATTTCCCATATTAATACACGGTGAGAAGAACAGAAACATGGTTGGTTGTTTTCAGTAGAATCTTACCTATCTATACTAAAAATATGGCAATGCCAGTTCACCTTTTGACTCCTAGAAGCTACTGATTTACCACTGATGTATGTGGAAAAAAAAGCAGCTGCAGTTTGGAGGGCAAACAGAACAGGCCATTCTAGCTACTGGCAATCAAAAATACATGAAAGATATTAATTGAAATTTCATTATTATATTTAGAGTTCAAAGGACATTATCTTGCACTGGTGGAATGAAACTCAAACTGAAGCTCTGATGACATTTTAATCCCTTTGCTGGTTATAATATTACTGGGATTCCAGGAAATTTTTTTGCTTAATTTTACAACAAATCAAGTATTTCAAAAATAGAATTATCTGAATATGTTAGGTATTGATTCCCATAGCCATAATTCAGGACTAATATTTTGCTACAGTTTTAGGACTTCAGGCAACCATGTACCTCACGCTCATGAGAATTACAGCATCACACACTTTTGTAGGAAAATGGCTAAAAATAAAATTGCTAAAAATAAAGTTCCTGAAATGTAATTTTATCTGGTCTGTACAGGGATAAAGGGTTCTGAGTAGCAGGGCATTAGTTACTTTAGAAAAGGGTAGTTATTTGCACTAGAAGTGAAAGGGATCAATGATTTCTGAATAAGATCAGAAAGGAGTTATGGATTCACTGCAATTGATTCATTCAGGTCTAACAAATATAGGTTGCCTTTTAAACTAGGACAACAAGAGCTCTCCAAAATGCAGAGAAAAAAGATGTTAAAAATTCTAGCAGTATATAAGCCTATCATTGTGTATTTTAGAAACCTATAAAACTTAATTTCTCTCTCAAAAGATAACAGATTTTTCATCAGGTTCCTGGAAAGTTGCCATTTTGGAGTCCACGTGCTTTTTTTTTTTGCCTCTTTATATGAGAAAAATAATTAAATATTTTTCTTTCCTCACCCATCCCTTCCAGGATAGTTCATAATTTCATTGAGTAAAATATGGTAATGTCTGTGCCAATTTGAAAAAATCCAATTTTGACATACCATTTTTTTTAAGGTTTTTTTTTTTTTGGTCCTATAAAGTTTTTTGCTTGCTTTGTTTTGGGGTTTTGTTGCTGTGGTGGTTTTTTTTATTATTATTATTTTTTGTTTCATATGGGCCTGCCATAAAATTTGGAAATGTGTGAACTTGTCTTTCCAATTAAATGCCTTTTTTTTTCCTTAATTGGGACATCAGTGTGGATATGGCTACCACTTAAATAGCAAGCAGACCGATCGATAGCTTCTCTGTAGGGTTCACAACCAGATGGTGGCAAATACCACTTCACTCAGACTTCAATATCTAATCTGTTTCCAATGCCTTGGGATGCATTTTTCAGCGAGCAAAAGATGTTCATAGTGTGACTGAAAAGAGATGAAAATGCCCTGGCTGAATCAAAGGGCTATTTTTTTAACATTTCAAGACTCTCCTATGCAGAAAGCAATACTAGCTTGTACCAGGCCAAATTCAGTCCTTATGAGAGCAGCCTCTCTCACACACTGTGTGTCCCTTATTTCATAGAGGCAAAGCAAGATTTCACTGGCAATTTGAGATGGGGCTGCTACTGCCTCACAAGAAAACCTGCCACTACCTTTCCTAAAAAGTTACAAAAATAAAAGTAGACTGTGTCAAAAATGAGGTAGTTATAAAGTGGAGAAATGCAGGTGGATTCTTAGTCCAGAAAGCAAGGAAATTTCCAACAATTTGCCGATAATCATGATTTCTCAAGCTTGTGTTTTCTGAAAAATTTTCTTTTATACTGAATGCTACATGTTAAAGAGAGAGTGATATGCTGGTGCATGCTAAATTACTGCTCAGTTCTCTGGGTTAATGTCCTTCTTTGCTTTCCCTAGTGAACAAAAGACATTGCAGGATACTCAGTATTGCCCAAGTCTACATAAATTACTGAAAATCTCAGTCTGGGAGATCTAGAAACTGAGACAAAATTGTTTTTCTATAAATAGGGTCTGGGAACAAAAGTGATACAAATAGAAACTTACCACTTTGCTTAGAAAAAAGTCAATTTATAGTCAATGAAATGTTTACTTTATTGAAAGGATTTAACTGCTGAGACAGAGCAGAACACCAAATTACCTCGAGCATTTACCATTGCAGACTTTCCTGAAAGGCTGCTACAAACAAAACAGAAGTTTCCTCGTGCTTTTTTACTAATGTCTGCAAGAAACGAAGTCATCATTTAGAGAAAGGACTCTCAAAAACAATTGGTATAAATGCATTTAATCTGAAGTGCAATTTCAAATAGCAACTTGCAGCTTTTTCAAAAGCATTTTCTTACCTTAAAATGGACAGTGTTTTCCTGTTCTGAAAACTGGACCAGTTGCTTGAAATGTACATTAACAATTTAGATAGCAAAAGTGTAGTGCTTCCAGGCAGACTTTTAATGGAGAATGAAATGTTCTACTTGGCCAAGCTTTGGAGGAAGTGTATCAGTTTTGGCAGGCTGATAAACACCAAAGAAATCTGAGCCAGTACACAAAGAAAGAATTGGGGTAAATATGATTACTGCTGCAATGCTTTCCCTTTGTCTCTGTGGTTCAATGATTTGTCAAATTTAATAATTATTTTCCTTTTTATCCACAGGTGATTGTTAAGGTATGTGTGATAGTGACTGTATGTCTTGCTGTTATGAATATGGTGGAATGAGGTTGTTATTTAACAAAAAAAAGTCTTACACATGTACTCATTTACATATTTTAGATGAGTTTGAGCCTGTTCCATTCAGTGTGTTATTGATTGTGGTAATTTCTCCTGTTTACAAGTATAAATTGAATCAAGGGCCATTTCATATTTTCCACTGAACCACTGGCTATTTCATATTGTCCATTGAAAGATGGTTAGTACCTCAAGTTTAATAAAGTTAACAGCTTTATCTGTAAAACAAATACTTTTTCTTGTATTTTCATTAGGAAAAAAATTCCAGCAAAAGATAAAGTGCTTTAACTTTATTGCAGTCTCAGAGGCAGTCCTCTTGAAGAATGAGCACTGATTTCCTCATCATGTTGGAGCTATAAGCTTGAATGATCCCTTGGAGTAAGAGCTGAGCCAAAACACTGGACTATCCATGTGAAACAGCTTAACAATGCATATTAACAGGATGCATTTTGTCTCTTAATCTAAGTAATGCATTGAGGAAGAAATACATCATAGCTTGGGAAGTAGTTTATCCTTAGTGTCCTGAAGCCATGATAAAACTGTGCACTCCCAAGACTTTGTCAAGAATCCATAGTATTACGTTACACCATCATTTCCTCTGTGTATGCTATTTATTCTTCCCCCCTCTAAAAACATTTTAAAAACAGAAAATGTGTCTCAGTGCTAAGGGTCTCCCTTTGCTTGAAGACATTGACTTGCTTCCTATTTTGCCTCAGGTTTGCTGTGTGATCTTAGGAAAGTCATTTAGGCTCTTTGGTCTTCCTTTTTAGCAGGTCATGAGTCCCATGAGGCAATAAAAGATGTTTGCACTTGGTGTTTAGAATCACAACCAGTGGCACCTTAATCATGCTGCACCATGTGTAAACCTTGTCTCAGCCCTTTAGTTATCACTGAAGTAATGTACCTACCAAGGCCTAGAGCAGGGGATATGAATATGCTTTATTGAAAATGCTCCTTAACCTGATCTATGCATATGAGCACCTTAGCATAAATTCCAGTGTCATCTGCCCTTACTGAACAAGTAACAGTGTTAGGCTGTCTCCTCTTTCTGATAACAGAAATGCCTTGTTTCCAAATCCACAAAAAAGGAGTGCTGCTACTGGGGGAAGGCATTTCTTGCAGGTTGGTTTTTGTAGACAGGGGTGCAGTTATTTGCATCTGCCAGCTGAAAAAAAAAAGGAGATGAATAATGAGGCAGAGTGTGCAGGATACAGCAATTGTGGAGTTTTCTGTATATTTTTGTAATAGAAGCTGATTATTAATATCTCATGTATTTCTCTATGGTTGAGAAAGGCTTCTTGCTGAAGACATGGCAGCATTACCTGTTTTATGGATATCACCAGTACATATATTTATTAGTGTATAATCACACTAGGAATTTTTTCTTAAGATAAGTTTTGATTGTCTTTTAGTCATATTATCCAATCAGTAAGTAGTTGCCTCTTCCTACTTCTAAATGACTAGATCAAATGACTAAAATAAGCATTGCCATTCTAATGATAATGCAATTTTTGTACATATACTTCTGCAAATTTGCATTCAGAGATTTTCATAAGAAACTTTTCTAACATTTCCTCTGAATCTGCTTCTGAAATACATTAGTGTGAAAAAGATGGAGCAGCAGATTAATTAGTGAGTAAGTGAACCAGTTAATTAATATTACAATTAAATCTGCCTGAGGTATGCTTATAGCATCCTTGGCACTTTTCAAGTAATGAAAAAGTGTTTGCTGT
Organism: Agelaius phoeniceus; assembly: GCF_051311805.1. Taxonomy (NCBI): domain Eukaryota; kingdom Metazoa; phylum Chordata; class Aves; order Passeriformes; family Icteridae; genus Agelaius; species Agelaius phoeniceus. Next base: position 61,447,677 of record NC_135267.1, read on the forward strand.
CTCCCTCCTTCTCAAAGCTCCACTGAAAATGTGGCTTGTCTGAAACAATGCTTCTGTGAAGCTGGTCAGAATGAGGTACACGAATGCATTACCATGAGGTCAGAATTATTTTGTGTCCTATGATAGGGCTATTCTGCTATTCAGAGGACTGAGGAAAATAGAAAATTTATAATTATGTACAATATGTTGCCAAAAGATCAACTTTGTTGCTTTTGGCAGTCACTAATGATTTTTTTATTTTGCAAGAGCAGCATAATGTTTTATTTCTGCCCCCATTTTTCATAAAAAGTTAATTTGCATACATTTCTGCAAGAGTGAACCATGTTAATATGGAAAAAAAAAAGGCTCTAAGAATAGTCTGAAATAGAGAGGACTTACCATAGTCTGAAACAGAGACAATGTATCATAAATAAAAAAACAGGAAAGAAAAGGTGGAATAAAAATCACATAGCATGTTTCAAGCCCAAGCATTCATGCTATATTAAGGTTATTTTTTCCTCTGATGGTAAATCAGGCTCCTGTTTTGTGTGTCTGGTCATCACAATGGGGGCTAAATCCACATTGATGAGCTATGATCAGTACTGAGCCCTGAACATATGCTCCCCACAGCTGGTGATGTCCCAAGAGTGCTCCCCAAGCTCCATGTCTAGCACAACTTGACCCTGGAATTTACCAAGGCCAGATAAGCAATGCATTAAAAAGAGTGCTTAGATTCCTCTCCCAGAAATAGTCACCTCAAGCTCTGGGCTGGGAGCAGCCACCTTCCTGGCTCTGAAGTTCAACACTTAATTCAGATTCTATTGTGGACACACAAACCTTGGGAGGCAGCAGCAGCAGCAGGAGGAATCCCTCCTGGTGCTGTTCTGGTGGGATTACAGCAGTGTGTGCCTGGTGAACATACTCTGCATTTCCCACCACAGTCAGAGCCTTATCTTTGTTTCCAAACAGGCAGAAGGATGCAACCTGAGCTCAAAGGGATTGCAATCAACTTTGTTTATTTATTTATTTACTTACGTACTTACTTATTTAATCTTAAATCTAAAGATGAATGCAATGAATTGGAGCAAAAAACATTGGAGAGAGAGAGACAGGGAGGGAAAACAATGGGCTTGGCAGCACTGGGAACGTTACAGTATTTCATACTTACCAGTGACAGTGCAAATTAAAATAACCCCTTCTGCTGTTCATTTGAGAAATGGGGTAAAGGGAGGTAAAATATGTTTTGCTTTGCTGGTTTCTTTGTTTGTTTTAAACAGAAGCAAATATATTAAGTCTTTTTATTGGTATTGGTCAGTGCCCAGACAGAGATTTGTGAAGCACATTGATGAACTCACCAACCAGCACAGTCTGCTCCAGCACAAATTTTCCCACTGGTGTGATTTGGGAGAGGTCCCAGGGCTACTCCATGCCCACTCCGGAGCCCTGTCCAGGCGTGCTGAGATACTGTCACATCACAACTTCATCTACCTCCATCCAGGATTGTCTGCCTAGGAGCTTCAGGACTGCAATATCTGCTTAACTCTTGGACCTGTTCCTGTGGCCAGGCAGGAACTTGATTGGGGTTTTATAGCTGGCATCTGAGCCCCTCTACTCTCTAAACAGTAAAGAGATCCTGCTTACAAAATCTGTTTCCAAATTTTCCCTGCCTTCTCATGTTCCTCATGATAATTATGTAAAAGGATAAGTGGATGTATTAATGTGTGTCTTAACCATTGTAAAACTATCATCGAGATTATTTGCAACTCTTTTGCCAGAGATGGTAGTTGTGCACCATATGAATGGCTAAAGTATAGATACAAACAAAACAATAGGGTAGAGCAAGACTAATTTAACTCAACTAATCTCCCTCAGCTGCATCTAAAAGGCTGCCACAATTGTTGCCAGAATGATGTACAAGTCACAAGAGAACTAGAGGGAGCTACATAAAAAGAGATTAAAAAGACCAAAATACCAATATACAAGAATATATGAGTAATTTGAAAAACTATTTAAAAAATCATTGAAATTTATATACAAAATTTTAATTATCTACTTACAGTCTGAATGAGACTCCAGAACATTTCCTCACTGTTTAATCCTGTGATCCAGCTCATTTTCCCCTTGCTGAGACCTCTCTCTCTTCCCACTGGGGACCAGACCCGCAGAACAAAGCAGCTCGTCTTTCAAATGGTGAACAAAGCACTGGTGGAACATCCATATTTTAGTAAGGCTTTCCCCACAACACTCCCTTTTTATTGGTATCCCATAACCTAAAAGAGTCTGCAGAAAGAGGAGCAGGGCCTGCAGAAATAATTTCTGCTATCCACGCTTTGTTATGTGAAATGACCTCCATGGATATCTGCCCTGCCTGCTTCTTCTGCTTCCAGTGAAAGGTCTTTAAGCCAGGGGAGAAAACTTAGGCTTCTATCATAAGATTTTTCTTACCCAAGACTTCTACTTGCTTTAGTAGAGATTTGCCTTTGAGTCAGGTTTTCCAGAATTCTGGAAAACCTAACTCGTATTCATAAAACTGATTTTCAGATTTCTTTTTTCTAGATTGATAGAGACTGAAAGGATTTATCTTTCTTCCTTAGTCAACTATCAGATCAAGCAGGATCTGGTTGTTTGGAAACAGTCTTCACAGTTTGCATTCAGCCCGTTATATTTCATGTTTTCCCACTACTTGACTATTGTGTTTTTTAAATTTTAACATTATTTTGAAAGGAAATGTACAATTTATGACAAGGAAAAGGTGTGAATGACTGAATCAATGCCATCATTGATCTCACTGAGTGCAGAATCAAATGCTCAGTCAAAATGAACACCTTGGAACACAACCCTGCAGACTTTATTCAGATTAAATCCTTGTTGAAAACACTGGAGAATTTGGTATAAGCCTTTCATTATCAGAAACCCAGACTGCCATTGCAAAAACCATTTCAAGACTGCTTCTGGCAATTAAAATCAGCTCTTTGGCCAGGATAAAGTCTTCATATAAATTGTACAAATAGAACCTGGTTTAAATATATGTTTGGAGGGATGAGGGCATGGAAAACAGATTTGTTGATGCATAGGATGTGTCTGATGAATTTCTGTGCTATGACAACAAAATAGTACAGCTAGAATTTGTGCAAAATAAAATTCATAACAAAGTCAACTGGCCATTTTGGGGTTCAGTAGAGTAATATTTGATTTTCACATACACCAGTCCATGAGACATTAATAATTAGCTTGAAACATTGGGTAAATTATGAACGGAATCTTTTACTTGCACACGCTCCAGAGGAGAGTTTTATTTGTTATATTCAAGGTATTTCTGTTAATTATTCATTTATATACTTGGAAGTACAAATGCGTTACAAAAGTCTGCAATGGTTGTAAATCTTATTTGACCTAGGTGAGAAGGAAGTGACTAGTCAGTTAAAAATCAGTTCTATCTAAACAATAGCTTTGAAATAAATTTTTTCTCTTACTAACACAAACCATACAAAGGATCTGAATATAATTTCTCTGTTGTAAATCACAAACTATTGCAACTATCTATACAGATTCTACAACACCCTTAGAGTAGGCACACTGATGAGAAGCATTTTTGCAAAAAATACACTTTGCATATGACATTTAAAGCAGTTGATTAAGGAAAAAGGATAATTAAAAGTTGATAGAAAGAAATGTTGAATTACCATTTATGCACTCTCTGTTTTATAATTGCATTAGTGTTATACAAATGTATTCCACCATTTCTGCAAGCATTAGGACTGACTTACTAGATTATTTGGAGTGAAAATATTTTAAATCATCTCTGGAATTGCATTTCTTAATAGGAAAGACTAAATATTTTTAGCCTATGAAAGACTAAATATATATTTGTTGGTGTAGTCAGTTGCCAGCATAGCAGTAGAACATGTCTACAGGGTATCTGTAAGAAAGATGTGGTCAGGTGTGTCCTGGTGCACTGAATGCTAATATGACTTCAGTAGAAGCACATTATGCTTTTATTTCTGACTGTATACTGAATTATTTACACCTTCAAGGCAGCTGATTGAACTGTAGCATCAGTCAATTAGCAAATCAAAAATTTATATGATTCCAATTTAGCAAGGAGTCCTTCTCTCTTTTTTTTTCTTTTTAGATTTTCACCCTGACAGTGACAAATTACTCCTCTGCTGGCTGAGATTGGAAATTAAAAGCATTTAGAGCTGCTCATGCATTTATGCTAATGAGAACTTCTGATATGATTTGCATGCAAAAGAGGACAATCTGAAAGCTCATCAGTTTTTCATGCTTCCGCATTTTGATGTAGTAGGATTTTTTCTGTTTTCTGCAGAGCAAAAAAATTTTTCTTGGGGAAACAATACTCTATGTGAACAAAAAAGAGTTTTTCTTTTAAGTCAGAAAGTTCCTTTTTTTTTTTTTACCCTCCAGATTCTTGTCAAATCATTTGCTTTGCTGTTTCAGAACTGCAGCCCACATTCATTAGCATTTTAGATGTTTATCAAAGGAACGATCCAGTATCTGCCATGCAAGATTATAGCTCAAGCTTCATTTTAAATTCAGCAAGAAAAAAAGACCCGAGGACAGATGAGAAGAGGGACGTGCACTCTGACAAGCTTCTTCACAGATACACCCGAATTAATCCTATTTAGAGCAAAATTTGATTAATCATCAGCAGTGGTAGCTTAGTGAAGTTTAGTGAAATAGTTAACTCTGATAAATTTTGGGGATCTCTTTGGCACAGCCTTCCTGGGATGCACAAAAAAAAAAAGACAACAGGCATTACAAATGACAGAGTAGAAAACATTAATTTTTTTTAAAAGCTCTTGTTTAGTAAAGAGACTGCTGCCATTTTTAGGCATCTAGTTTTGCTTTCCAGTTCATTATAGTGAAAGACAATGTGGTGAGGAAAGCTCTGGGGGTAACAGAAAACATCAGGTTTTTATTTTGCTTTTGAAGTATATGGACTAATATGTTCAGCTCCGGAGCCCCCTAGCATAAGAAGGATGTGGACCTGCTGGAGCAAGGTCAGAGGTGATCAGAGGCCGGGAGCACCTCTGCTGACTATGAAGACAGGCTGAAAGAATTGAGGCTGTTCAGCCTGGAGAAGACAGGGCTCCAGGGAGACCTTTCAGCAGCCTTCCAATACCTGAAGGGGACCTACAAGAAAGCTGGAGCAGGACTTTTTACAGGGGCATGCAGTGATGGGACAAGGAAGAATGGCTTTCAGCTGAAAGAAGGTAGATAATAGAAAGACTTCACTATGGGGGTGGTGAGGCACTGGAACAGGTTGCCCAGGTAAGTTGTAGGTGTTCCATCCCTGGAAATTTTCATGGCCAGGCTGGATGGGGCTTTGAACACCCTGGTCTAGTGAAAGGTGTCCCTACCAATAGCAGAGGGTTTGGAACTAAATGATCTTTTAAGTGCCTTCCAACCCAAACCATTCTATGATTCTATGCTTTTGTATACTGCAGATAGCATAATTAAAATAATTTGCCATGTAAAAGTAGACAGTAGTTTCCCAATTATTTGCCATGTTTTAAGAAGGTCGATCAGGATATATCTGTGTATTTTTGACTTTTTGTCAATGTACATAGTTTTTGTGTTGGAAGTTATCTTTTTGATACTGACAATCTGAAAGACCCTAACAGCTGTCCTTCATTTAAAAAATTTTGCTGTAATAGTACTTGCTGAACATAACCATAATCCATTAATATTTTCAGTCCCCAAAAGCTACCATTTAGTGTTTTAATTGCAAGTATTCCTTCTATCTTTTCTTTCAATTGATCAAATTCCACTGTATTATTTAGTAAAAAAAGAGCAAAATATTAGTTAAATGTCTACATCTGATTTAAAATTAAGAAATTAATTTCAGCTAGTAATATATTTAAACTGTTCTTTCAGAATACCCCTTTACACATTGAATCACTTTTTACCCCCAGGAGCGTACAGCAGCACTGAAGGCTTTCTGCATTTCTGAGGTGTTACAGAAGAGAATTTCACTCATTGACTTGCCTAGCATTGCAGTGAGATGCTTTACAACCTCTCAAAGGCAGCTAACAACAGGTGTATACCATTTTTTTAACATCTCATGTCTTTAGGCAGTATTCTTGCTTCATGTACTTGAAAATAAAATATCCATTTATTCTACAGTTGAAGTAGCTCCCCTTTTTTGTTTTTATACTGCATTAATGCTGGGTAGTAGATACCTTATTTCCTCCCTCAATGAGAAAGAGAGGGGTGTGGTAAGGTAATCATGGAAGGGGAAACAGTATGAAGTATCAAGGAAGGAAACTAGGAGACAAAGGGTCATGCAAGGTCATAGCTTAGTTTTTCTGGTCCTCTTTGTCATGGAAGTTATGGTCCACTGAAAATTGTTGATACAGTGATAGACTTGCTGAAAAACCCTGCTGAGATGACCTGTTGGAAAACAAGATGTGTGATAGGACAAGGCATAATGGCCTTAAGCTGAAAAAGGGTAGGTTTAGATTAGATATTAGGAAGAAATTCTTCTCTGTGAGGGGTATCAGACACTAGAATAAGTTGCCCAGATAAGCTGTGGATGCCCCATCTCTGCACATGGTCCAGACCAGGCTTTGAGCAACCTGGTCTAGTGAAAGGTGTCCCTGTCCATGGCAGGAAGCTGCAACTAGATGATCTTTAGGGTCCCTTCCAATCCAGGCCATTCTATGAGAAGACTTAATTAAGAACTGGATTTTCCTAATTTGACATCTCATGCAATCTGAATTGTCTCTACAGCTGGTTTCCTAATCTCCACTGAAATTCATCTTGTCTGCAAAAATCTCCTGAGCCAGGAATCTACTTTTTGTGGACTTACTCCTATCCTTGCAAAGATAGGTGTATTGTCTATTGTGAATAAACTTCTCTTCAATGGGGGAATTTGAAAAGGTTTACATTTGAGGACACTTCCAAGTTATACTTGCTTTGGTTTTGACTGAAGTATTTTTTACTTTATTGTCCTCAATGATCATTGTGTGTGGTAAGGAAGAGACTTTGCCCTTCAGATTTTTCTTCCTCAATTGATCCTACTCAATTCAGATTGAGTATCTAGGGACCTTTAAACCAAAGCTAACAGCAAAGAAAAAAAGTGATTTTGGAATAATTTAGATACCATCTTAGTTCCCCAACATAATGCAGTTAGTTTCTCATCAAAGCTTGAGTCTTTGCTGCTTGAAGTTCACACATACTGAATTATATCTCTTTTCCTCTCTTGGCAAAATGTCATTTTCACAAGGTCCTCATGATGTGTTTTGGGGGCAAGCCACTACGTCTTCATCCTCCAATGACACCTTTGTAAATCTCCTTCTGTCCTTCAGAGAAATAGGCTATCAACAAGTATCGGAAGATTATTCAGAAACCTCTGGTCTGGAGGCATCATAATCATTTTGGAAATCAATTTTGATCTTCTTCCTCATCACCTCTTTGTCAGTAAAGATTCTAGCTAGGTTGATGAGTTCAACTGGGACATTTTCTGAGCCCTGATATTGATTCTCCTCAGGATTTATATCTTCATATGTTGGTGGACACCCTTCCTTAGAGCTAGTTCAATGTTTAAATGCAGCAAATGAACAATAATTACCTTTGTGAATAGAGGGTCTCAACCATTAAAACTGCGGCCTGATGCCCTAACTGGAGCCATCATCGTACATTCAGCAGAGAGCTGGGGATATTTGACTACAAATTTACCTGACTGCTTGCAACTGTCAGAAGATTGCTTTACAATCACTTATTCTTCCTGGAGATTTCTCAGTCTTGCAATTTCCCATTTATAGGTCAGTTTCAGTCAGTTATTGCTGAATTTTATATGTGCCAACACCTCTTCATATAGATTTCTATCTGGCCAGCTTTACTGGCAAATTATTTGCTTTCTCCTGTTCTGGTAGGAACCATAATGTTGCAAATTCTTATTTTCTTCATAACACACAAATTAGAGTATGACAAAAGGTATTGCTGGGAATAATTTTCCATTCTTCAGTTCACATCTTAACACCAATGTAGACAAAGTCATGAATAGTTATAGGAAGTACTTTAGAAGTGTTGTGTTATATTGCCATGTTCTCTGTGTGAAACTCCCCTTGAAGTCAATAAGAGTTGTGTATGCTATTCAGTGGCATAATCAGGCAATAAATTATGAAAGCTCTGCAAACACCAAACATTGCAAGCCACAAACAAACGACATTAACAAGTGACAAAAATACCCAGTAAAAGAGTTAAAGCTAATAGTTTTGAATGTGATGAAATTCCTGTGGCTGGTAGGACTTGGCAACCTCTAGTAAGTGGGTTAAGAGGAGAAGCCTACCTCGTGCACCTGCCTACTGCAGTGCTTCCAGGCTTTTCCACTCAGAGAGTGAATTTCAGTTGCAATTATGACGGAAAAGAAGGCTGAATGGAGACTTGTGTGTTCCAGAATTGCAGCATTTTCCTGCTCTAGGATGCCTCATAGTTTGCTTTGTTGGTGCTCAAATTTAATTTTCAGAACAGATTAAAACAGATCTAACATAAAATAACATTTTAAGTCAGTGGTAATGCTAATTGCTTGAAATCTCTTCCCAGAACCTTTGCTTCAAGAAAAGCTGTCTACAAAGAGTGCATTTGAAAGTCTACTTTTTTTCACAGTACATTCTGAATAAAATGTTGAAATAGAATTTTTCAAAATGACCACTTTATGCCCATAATCCAAAATGGAATAACTAAAAAATTTAGAAGATCATGACACAAACAAAAGGGACTGAGAAATGTGAGCCTTGTATTGACTAAAAGTGACATTCTGAAATTGTTCTCTCAGATCTTAAAAGCCAATTAAGAATAAACAAAGGATCCCAGAGGTCTGAGATTGCTGTAGGCTTTAGAGCTGAATCTGACTTACAAGAAAGAAGATCTTTGTAGAGCACAGCCCTGCTTGTCCTTGGAGTATTTGTAATGGCAAGATGATTGTGTGCTGAGACACTGCAGCTGTTATCAGAAGCCAGCAGTTTATCACAAAGCAAAGGAGAAGCTGGCTCTCACTGCAAGGGCTTTTCTGCCTTTGCTTCTGGAGGATGCACCCATGGCACTCCCTTGGACAGTAAAAGTTTCTGACTCTGACTATGAAAGCATTTTTGCTTTACTGCTTGCAGAGTAATTCCGAAGTCCAGGCTATAAGTGGGGATGTGGAGCTCCAGCCTTCCCTGCTTTTAGAGCAGACTGTTCAAAAATCAATTGGGTTGACTCAGCCTCTTCTGATAACTTTCTTTTGGCTAGAATAAACTGAAACTACTTCAGGTAATTTTGTTTGAAAGAAGACTCGTGACTTCCTGAAAGCCAGATTCAGCCAGCATCCCATCCTGTGCCAAGTGGTCTGTCACTCTAGAACAATGGATTATGCCACCCAAGCACACAAAGCTCAACCTCACTCATCCCAGGCATTCTTGCTCCTCTTCCCTCAGGAGGAGCAAAAGAAGGAGTCATTTTGAGAAATGAGGAGAAGGTAAAAAGCTAACAGGAGATAGAGGAGAGCTCCTGCCATCTGAGGGTAAAGAGATGCTCTCTCATTGGGAAGGTCTTTCCACACATCTGAAAATCTCCTCATACCACTTTGATCTCACTGTCACAAGACTGAGCTCTCTGTCTGCAGGAACTATTACTCACATAATATTTTGATTTCATGTAAGAAAATGTGATTTTGTAGGCAGATGATAAGAATTTTTCAATACTGGCAAAATCAAGGGCTCTTATAGGAAAGAAAGCACTGTAGTAAATACTGCTTTCTGGTCATTTATCTTTTGTGTGCAAAAAAAAAAAAGTGTGTGTTCTTAATTGATATTCATTTGATCCTCTGTGAGTTACCTTATTTTCTTTGAAAAAAATAAAGGAAGATAGAGGGAGAGGAGAGATGTATAATTACCTCAAAATATTTCTTAGATGGGTATTTTTTTCCATAATTCAGTGGTGTTGAGAGCAAGAAAATGTCTATTACTGTGTTAGTAATTATAGAAGAACTTTGCTTCAGTTTACAGTTTCAAAAAGACAGTGTACATTTTTCATGTCTGAAGAAAATTATTGTGGACATTTAGCCAGCAATAAACTTAGACTTATAAGCAGGGCTACATTTACTTGAATTACTTTTATGTGTGCCAAGAAAAATTTGGCCTACCTTTATATTCCTGTTTACCATTTAGTGGCTTATACTCTTACAGTAGTTGTTTTATGTGGAGGGGAGCATGGAGTATTTCTTCCTGCTCCACTCTGGGTGAGTAGTTGGCTACAGGTTTATTGCATGTATTTCATAAGTGCTCCTGAGCAGTCTGGAAGGCTTGGAATATAATGCAGCACTAGAATGGGACACACATATGATTCTTTGTATTTCTTAAAATGTACTTCACATCTGCTCCAAGGTAACTTCACACCTATTCCAAGATATCATCTTTAATCATCCAATTTCCAGGACATTTAGATTCATCTCAGCACTTGGTGTTAGTTGCTCTGTGTCCAAGCCATCCAGAAAACAAAACATCTATTCTATGAGGAAGCAAAACTTTAGAAGCTGGTGTTGGTACATGTTTGGGTAAAAATGAGACCTTCAGAAATATCTTAAAAAATGAGTTGGCAAGACTGGACCATCATTCATTTGCCATCAGTTCACTGGTTAGTCTACTCACCTACATGGAGTGGCTTACATGACCTCACTTTGCCCTCTCCCACCCCACCAAAGCGTGAGAGCTTGTTGTTTACTCTCAGATCAGTGGATGTTTTTCTCCCAAGCAGGGCTTGAGAAATTTTGCAGAGATTTCTGAAATGTTTGTTAAAATATTCTAGCCAACTTAACATCATTTTCTCCATGCTAATTGCTCTGATTTTTCAGGAGTCTTCCAGAGACTTTCTTACAGAAGTATTTCATATGTGTATGTTCTCAGAAAGTGTCTTGTATGAAACTTCTGATGAGAGCCTCATAGAGCTACTCAAGATCTTGTTTTTGTTTAATACAATTTAGATTTGATTCTTCTTCAACAATTCTCTAGGTCTCCCCATAAGACATGCTTAGAGCATAATTTGTCATCTGGTTTCTAAATAACTCCAGAAAAACTCTGTTCTTTCTGAAGCTGATGAGTCTAACATTTTGCACATGTTCTTTGTGTAGATGAGATATATTAACCTCAGTGCTGCTCATTGTCCCCAACAGAGGGGTAAGGGTGATCATTTTTTATGTTCCCTTCTTGGACATATGTAGCTCTACAGCTGAATACAAGTTGCTGGTTAGTTTCTAGTGACTATTTAATGAGTAAATAGAATAAGGGTGAGAGAGAGATGCTACATCTGTATTAATTTTGTGACATAGCTGACAGCTAGAGTGATATCTTCTTCTTCTTTCTTCTTTTGTTACAGCAGCACTAATCATACCACACAGAGACACATTTGTCATTATATGTAATTATGTGCAATATGTTTATATTATAATATTTTATATTGGAGAGGCATAGGTTTCATAATGTTTTTACTCCAAATTTCTTTCTGCTACAGATTATTTCAGTTTATACATATTTATAAATGATATTTAAAAGTACAATAGCACATTAATTATAATAAAATGTTAATTTGGAAATAGGAGCAACTAGAGAACTGATATAGATGACTGCATAACTTGTGACAGAGGGGCAACATTTTGTTAGGGCTTGGGGAGCTTTATTTTGGCTCCCTTAAAATGCAGAGAATGACCAGAAATTATTCAGACAGGCTGAAATTCTTATGCAGTTAAAACAGGTCAGAGAAAACCTTGACCCTTCAGATGCCTTTTTTAAAGACTTGTTCCTCTATGGACCTTTTACTACTCCTGACACCAACGGGGTTTCACCCTCTCTCATCACCACTTCCCTTTTTTCCACTTCCTCCCCCCTTTTCTCCAGCCCAATTAGCAGATTAGCCAGCAGGCTCTGAAGCCTGAAGAGGTAGGAATTAAATTGACTTTTATCACATGCCAAAGTAACTGTGGAGTTACCCAAGAGCACAGCCCTACCCTCTGAGAGTCCTGTCCTTTAGGACCCCCAGGGGTGGGTAAGGAAATCAAAGGTACCATCAAAGCCCCCTTCAAATTTAGGACATTATCCTCCACAAAAACTCTTCCCATGGTGTGCAGATGAAGTCCTGGTGGTTTGGCTGGTGACAGGTGCTGGGGCCAGCAGCAGTGGGACAGCAAGGGACTGTGTTTGTGCAGTCAGCCCCCAACAAGGCTGTGTCACAGGGCTGGGCAGTGCAGCTGAGGGGCAGCAAACAGCAACAACTGCAAGTAAAGCACAGTTCCTGCCACTGGCAGAAGGAAGAAGATATTTAATTGTGGGGGTTTTTTGACTGTGTATTTGCAAATTAGTGTAATATGGCAATGTTGACCAGACCAGATATAGTCAGTAGGTTTTAACAGATTGGGAAAAACTTCATCATTTAGGCAATGAAGTATGCTCTAATTTAAATTAGTTTTTCTACATTGATACGTCACCTCACATTAATGGGATAAGGATTTTATCTAAATGTGAAAATATCTTCAAAGGTCAGTTATGTACCATTCAGGCATCTTGTAGGATATACTCAAAGGTAAAAGACCTTCACTAGTTTATCTGGGTCTCAGCAGCTGTTTCAGATCTTACTTGGTATAAAATTGAATACATGATTATTGTCTAGATGGCTAAATAGTGGACCAGACATGAGCTGCTCTTACAGGGGAAGAACAGTTCTTAAGGTTGATAAACAATTTGGGTTTGAAAATATTTGGGGATGTACTGTATAAAGCACAGTTCCATAGAGTAGCTTAAACCAAGCTCTTTCTGCACATGGCGAAATGAGTGTGACTGGGGAAAGCAAGTATTTTATCTGCACAAGAGAGGAGTAAGGAAAGGGGGAGACCTTCAGCTATTGGACTGCGTTGGATCTGCTCACCCCACACCGAGGATTATACCAATATGAAGTTTGTTTCTGCACACATAACAACTGACACACCTTCTATATCTGTCCTGTGGCTTTCCCCTGAGTGTTAGCTCTGAATCTTAATGATGACACCGTCTGTAAAAACAAATAAAATAATTGTAGCACAAATACTTTGCTAATGAACTTTATTATTAATCCAATCATGCTGATAAAGAGCATTCAGTGTGAATATCTTGCCAAACTAATTAAGGTTGAGGTTTTATTTTTTTCTTATCTTCATTAAATCAGAGAAACAGAGAAGATCCAAGAATTGAAAAGATCTCTGAGGAGAAGAGCAGAAGAGCCAAAACACAAAAAGAGAAGACAACAAAAAAAAAATCTGGAAGAACTGGAAGGTAACGGAAACCTTTGACAAAATAATTTTTGTTAAAAAGAGAGTAAGACCTTTACAGTGCAACCATACATATTTATAGTTTATTCTGCATTTTTCTGGTTTGGTTTGTATTAATTTACTTAAACATTATTGTACATATTTTGACTGCATGTTTTCTAAATAATTTTGAGGAACATGTGGGAAGATTCAGGCAACAACAACCTGTAAAACTTCTAATGGTCCAAGTGATCAATGCACAGAAGGTCAAGGTAAATGCACAAAGAAACAGACCAAAAATTTGTCACAAACATGGAATAAGTTGGGATAAATGGTAATAATGCTGTGTTGTCACATTACAGTTATGGAGGATGTGCCACCAGAGTTTGGGAACTGATTCATTTTAAGCTTCAGAGGAAAAGCCAATCTTATTCCTCTACCTTACAGCTTTGTGTGTCAAGTTCTACCTTTTCTGCTTTGCACAGACCACTGTGGCAATTTATTTCATGTATGCTATACAGAGAGGGCTTATTTTAAAATATATTTATTGGTTATAAAAATTAACTTTTAATGCAACACTGATGTTAATCATCTCCAAATGGTTACAGAGTTGTGTGGTAAAAAGAAAATTTACAAGTGGAGGATAATAAGTGATGATTGAATTTGTACCATTCTCCCGCTATATTCCACTTGTTCTTTTCATTTCCTTAACACAATTATTTTGTAACAGACTCTGATAAAGTTCTACACCTAAAGCATTGTCATAAAATATTCAGAAGTTACTATATTTTATTACTGCTGAGTAAGTAGTTTGCTTTTATTCTCTGGTGGTTATAGAATGGAGCTGTATGAAAGGCTAAATAGCAGTAAAAGAATACAGACTTTATCCTAAAAGTTTGGCAACAACACGCACACACACACTTTTAAGGGCATGTAAGTTTTGAAAGGCCAGGTACTGCCAGCAGGTACTCTGGCAGGTTGAGGTCTCCAGGGAACAGCCCACTGCAGAATAGGGAAAGTGGGAAAATGCATGGCTCTGCCACTTTATAATGAGAAGTGCTATATGTATGCTCTCAGGGAAGAGGTGCTCTTGCTGATCACCTTCTTACCATCTTCACTGCATTAGAGCTCAGCTGTGGGTCCAGTCTCTTCCATGTACAAAGGACACTGACTGGGTAGGAGTATGACACTATGTTTAATATTTGTATAGGCCCTTTTAAACACTGATCTGCAGGAGCACTGTCCCTTTAGAGAGGCATAAGATGGGAATTGTCTGCTAGTTTTCAAGAGATTTGCACAATCCAAGAAATCCAGTTCTCTTTTTTTTATGCCTCTGAAATATATGCTGCTTTGAGGATACTTTCAGACCTTTCCTTTATTTGTAATGGCTAATCCTTTTCTGCCAGTAAACAAGGAATCCCTTGTTATACAACAAATGCTGCCTACAGTTTTTGTTTGTGGCAGGTTGCACTAGTTATAGAGAAATGAATCCACCTTCAATGCCCAGGATTTGAAAAGCAGTAAATGGCTTCAGTTTTATGTGCTTTGTCTGGCTAATGCCATCCATAATTGTGCCCATATGATATGAAGCTGAGATATGTTTGTTTAAGAGAATGATATATGAAAATAAATAAGTGAAAGGGTTCTCATCCCAAGCTCTGGGTGATACAGAAATTTCTAATGAGAAACTGTTCCTTCCATCAGGAAAAATCTGGAAATTTGAGTGCTTCTTCCCCTTAGTTAATGAAAAGGGCACAACACTGTTAGCTTGTAAGCATGGGAATGGGGAAGCTTCCCAACTGGTTCAGAGAGAGATGCCACCTCCAAACTGCCATGGGGGACATAAGGCTCAGGGAGATGCTCCAAACTGTAGACAGCAGGAGAGAGAATCATGATAAATCATAATGTGAGAAAACAAGCAGATTTCAGGTATTAACAGGACTTTTGGGAACTAGAAGATAACACAATCTCTCTCATCCAAGTCCCCTCTGGTTCTTGTGGCTGGTATTGAACTTCTGAGTCTTGAGGAATGTTCTGATTTCCACAAAATTTCAAATGACAATGAAATATTCTGGATGGATGGTTTAATGAAACACTTTCAGATGGTTCTCAGGAACGAAGTCCAAATCAGCTTTAAACAGAGCCATTTTCCACAGTCCACCACATCCTAGGGGAAAACCCCAAAATCTGTCCTGAAGAATGATAAGGATTGGGGCTGAACACCACACCAACTGTGTTGTTCTTCATCTTTCCATTACCCTAACATTAAGGGGAGAGACATCTGCAGTCCTTCCTTTCTAACTTGCCTCTCACCATGCTCTGCCCAGAGGCCCTGTCAGCAGTCCACAGGTCTTTCATTTCCAGCAGATGCTGGACACAAACCCATTCCTTTTGTTCTTAACCCAGCACAATAGGTTAAAACCTTCAACTTTGCATCAGCAATGTTAAAGCAGAATAAATTCTCACGGAAAATATGATATTCAGATGTCCTGACACCTTGAAATAATTTTCAAAGAGCACATCAAATCATTTTCCAGCTGCATCTTGATTATCATTAAATGTGGTTATTATTATGTTTTTCAGCAAGAAAAGGCTTTTACAGTGGCAAAGACACTTCTCCCAAATCATATTTTGATTGCATGTCATTATAAACTTATGTAATTATAGTTATTTGAAATGAATGCAAGTGTATACTTTTCAATATCTCAGTTTTGGTTTAAGTCTCACCCTCCAGCCCACCCTGTTGTAGGCTGTTAGAAAAAAACTGTTGCAAAGATTTTTTCATAACCTTTGCAGGTTTTCTACTTTATATCATCAGCATTTTTCAATCCAATGCATAAAGAAGTTGGGACTAGGAACTGTAGCATTTAGACCAACTAGAAATCAAAATATTTGAGAAAAATTAAATGAGCTCTCAAACAATATTATCTTTCTTTTTAGGTTATTTTGAAAAAAAAATACAAATTTTCACCCAACAGGTATTGATAGTTCTTTTTCCCAAACTGAATTGCAAAACAAAAATATAATTTTGAAATTTGGACGAAATTAGGCCATTTTACCTCATTGAACATATCAGTCAATATTATAGAGTGATATTTGTTTCAAATGAAATTTTTACAAGGATTATGCAAACAAATAAATTTTAAATTTGTATTTATTATGGAAATCCCCCCCCCTTGTTCAGAGATGGTGCTATTTGCAGATTCCATCTCTTTTGCACAGCTACTCAAATGCCTCAGGAATCAACGCTGTTTTAATCTTCTATTGACAGTAAAGAGTTACTCTCGAGTTACAGAAGCATAAATAAAATGAATTATGTGCTTTAGTCTCTCAATTTTGTGCTCAAGGAAAGGAGAACAAATGGAAACCCTCCTGGCCCTGGGAAAGTGCTGTTTACAGGCTGCATTTCTACTCAAACCTTGGAAAGAGGGATTTGCTTTGGTACACACACAGCAGCATTGCTCAGAGCCCCTAGGGATGAAGCAGGGTGATGAAACCCCACAGGGCAGTGATTCTGCCTCTCCTCCAGGGCTGCTTTACACAGCCTGCCAGGAGGAGCTCAGCAGGAACCCCCTCTCCTGCTGCCTTTCTGCTGGCTGTGTGAAGCAGCACAATCCAGGGCTGCAGCATGCTCCAGGTCTGCTCCTCTCCTAGCCTGACTTGAGGTTCCCTTGCCCCTTGCTGAGCTCAGCATGCTGCAGTGGAACAGATCTCTGCTTGGCCATGGCAAGTTATGGGCAGAGCAGTGAGCCAGGAGCCCCTGCCCATCACCAGGGAGGAAATCCATCCCCTTCTGCCAAGCAGAGTCTCTGCCCCTCAGATAATAGGTGGGATCTTTCATCTCTCAGATAAGGTAGATGATTCTTGCTCCTTGCTTCTGCTGTGCTGGGTATATGGGGCCAAAATATCACCCAGATCCCTCAACCTGACAGCAAGCTCTGGGCAACACAAATGTACCTAAAAAGAAGTTGAAGTGAAGTAACAATTGTATCTTGCTCAGATAAACAGAATTTAAAAACTCTTTTTTTCACTTGCCTTTTGGGAACAAAATTAAATTTTTCTGTGATGGAAGATTGAAGGAATGCCTGAGGAAGTGATGCCATTGTTGTGACTGCAGAATTAGCTGCCAGATCTCATCCTTTGCAGAAGGAAAAACCACCCTCCTTTCAGAAGGGATTCAATATTTAATGACCATCAAGGTATCATTGTTGAAAGTGAAATTTAAAAATTCAGTTCTAGGACTTATAAGCAAGAAAGTGAAGAAAATTAAAGTACAGAGCTGGTCATTTAGTTCAGGCACACAACATCTTTATTTCTGATAGCATCTTTGTTTCTTTCACTCCTGAAATGCATTTTTATAGTATGTGTATAACTCTGTGTGTGGACATTTGTGTGTGATACTGATCAAGGCCTACACCATAAATGGATTTCCTGCATTTAATTGGACTTACTGAGGATTTATGATAGATGTGCTCAGATCTTGTTTTCCTTCTTCTTTAGGACCTGAGACCTATGCCAGAAACAGCAGTGATGGTTTAATAAGCAGTTGTTCCAGTACACAGGTCTGTCAGAAAATCCTATTTTAAGCACTACGCCTGTCCTGGTATCATGTGGCCAAGCAAACAAGGATGATATGCTCATAATTCCTGAGCCCTTCTTGTGCCTTCTGATAATTGTGCCTTCATGTGTTTCAGCATCTGTGTAGCAGTGTAAACCAGTGGTTATTAGTCAAAAAATGCTTGGGATTATTTCTAAGAGATTTGTGGCTAGTAGTTTGTTTACCTCTGCTGAACATCTTTGAATAAAATCATTACTTTACATGATTTTAAATGTCAACCAAAATGTGGATGAGTGTGAACTAATTTGTGTGTCTGTATAGCTACAAAATTTCCACTTAACTTGGTTACCCACAACAGTTAAAAACAAAAGTCAGATAATACTCTTGGTGAAACCATCTTTTAAAGTGAAGCAAATAGTAGATCAAAAGAATCTCCAGAGATAAAAAAACTACAAAATATTTTTGTAGAGCTATATATGAGCAAGACTGTGGTTTTTTGTGGAAAACTCTATTCTGGATTACTGTTGTATTGTAATCAGCCATAGAGAAATAAAATAAGAGAAGATAAAAAACAGATTAGCAGTTACACTTGTTAGAGGCTTGCAACTCTGAGTAACACTGATGAGGTAGAGCCCTATAAAACTTGCTTTTTTATTATGTGCTCTTGGGAGAAGTAATGCAACTGAGTCAAGTACAAGGCCAGCCCAGCAGCTGGTATGATTATGGTGAAGTGTCCTAGGAAGGTGAAAAGTTGGAGTTTTCCATGGTAATTAAAATGTGTGATACTCCTTGCAAATACTTCTCTTTTTAAAATGGTTTTATTTTTCTTAAACCACTCTACATCTTTCTTCCAAGTGCAGTTTTGAAAATACATTGTCCAGAATTTCCTTCTCTGATTTTAATTATCCATCAGCCAGCTTCCCTCTTATTAATTAGTACTCAAATTTTAGCAGCAGCTTGAACCGGGTCACTGTTCACATGTTGAAACAACAGATGCAAAGGGGTTTGTGAGTGACAGGATAAAAATTAGGCACCATCTTGGCATGAAGTTTGAGAAAGATGTTAAGAAATATCTCTGCATTTCATATTGGAATCTATTCCACATCTCTGAGTACTGTATATACTGTACAAATGCTTCATTTTAAGTCTGCCAACATTGCCTCTCCAATTTGTCAATCCTAGAATTCTTTTTAGTAAGTGCTACTAATGTACGACTCATCATTGTTATTATGTTCCATTAGAACACTTGCCAGTTTTGAGTTCTGTCAGATATACGTGATAGCATTTGATGAATCACTGCTGAAATGATCTACTACAAACAACATCCAATTTTTTGGAGTGCTTTCTACCAGTATTGATAAGTATCTGGGGTTTAAATGCAATGCTGCTTCCACACACTCAATCATATTGCTTGTTGCAAACATTTGGGATGAGTTCGCTATTGACTACTTAATTAATCATCTTGGCTCCTATTTTTTTCTGTCACTCAAGGATTGCTCCAGTCTACTGCCGCGATGATACTTTGTTAGAGAAAAGGTGGCACATTCGGTTGCATGACTGCTTTGGTAGCAGGTTTCCAACATTGGGGCACTACAACTACAGCAAACCTTCATTTGCACTTGAGGCTTGCATTTCTTTCATTTGTAGGGCATGTTCAGCATCTAGGTTGCTGCAGCAGACAGGTCAAGACATTGTAAATATGCACACAAACTCCCTTAAGCGAGTCATCGATCCAGAAAATGTCCTGTAGAGCAAAATCTGCAAAGCAGAATGCCTCACCCTGTAAACATACCTCCTCAGATACAGCCTTGTTTAAGTCTTAGGGTAGGGAAAGAATCAAAAGTTTAAAAAAATAAGTGGGGAAGGTAAAGTATTTGCAATACTGGGATATCAGTGTTTTCTACTTGTCTGTAGAGATGAAATTATTTCAACTAAAAATCAACATGATTCTTAGAAGGATTTCTAAAAAGCACATAATCATAAAAATTTATTTGAGTGGCAAGCAGAAAGCAATTAGAGCCTGGTAAAACACATACAAAAATGAAGTCAATAAAGAGTTATATTCTACAATGTATTCCAAAAGCAGTGTGTACACCTGGTTGTACTCGTAGTTACACAGTCAATACATCTTTTGTCAGTTCCTTGTTACTAGGAAGGGTTCTCTTATTTTCAGCTGACCACTTACAATTTATATTAATTTCCCTTCCCTTTGAACTAGAAAAGACCTTTGGCTTACGATGTTAATTTACTGTATTACCAATGTGCCTAGGAAACCCAGTGAAGGACCAGTCTCCCAACTGGCGCGGCCCTGCACATGAGCAGGTGGAAAAATGGACTCTGACCCAAAAGACTTACTACCTGAATTTAAGGCAGCATCAGTGAAAGAACAAGAAAAGAGGACAGACAAAGGAATCAGCTTCGTTTTCTGTAACAGAAAGGGAGGAACCAATCAAGGGATGAAAAAGAATCGCTTTTCACATTTCTTCAGGAGGCAGACCTTAGAGAGGCAGGAGAACCACGAGAGGTTCAAAAGGTCAAGAAAGATGGCATTTTAAGAGCATGATCAACTGTGCTGAGAGAGCCTCAGCTCATACAGAATAAAGACAGACTTAAAAAAATAAAATACAGAGGCTAACTGCACCGTTTTTTAGTGAGTGTGTTATTTCAGTACATCTTGAAGCATGTTAGGGCTAAAAAGTGTAAAAAAATAACAAGATAGCAGCCACAACCAGAAACGAAGATTTTTCTTAATATTGGGACTGTGGATTGGTTGATTATGATCTTGATTATGAAAACATTTGATAACTTTCCTTGTTTTAAATCCCAGCTTTATTTGGACAGCTGAAAATACCACAAAATGAGATATATTCGACTTAGATGTTGAGGAAATTACAGATCTTTGTAAAAAATTAAATGCCCTTCTGTCCATTCTTTACTTAAAACAATAAAGTAAAACTCTGTGTTAAATCTCTAAACTGTCTTATTACTTTCTGTCATTAATTCTTCCTACCACCCATCATTCTATTATTTTAAGTAATAAGCCTTCCATGAACAATGTAATTTCTCTTACTATTATACTACCTCTTTTCTGGGAAGAAAACTATTTTGTTTTCTGCATTATAGAAGTCATTACTTCTGTTTTAAAGATCTTGAACTGACATAAATAAATTTGCCATATATCTGTAGTACCATTCATATCAGAATCAGGAAAACCTCTTCTGAAAAGCATTTTTTCCCCAGTCCCAAGCTTTAAACTCATAAGCTTTTTGCCCTTTTCTTTTTTTACCAAGAAGTACTTACAATTCTTTTCAAGCCCCGTCAAGCAAAGAGTATGAAATAGAAATATAGACTGCAAAGAAAATATCTTAAAGGAAGTAATAAAATGGGTAGCTGTACAGCTACCATCAACAATTTAAAATATACCACTGGCTTCCTCAAATAGTTCTGCCACATTTTAAAGCTACTACCTCCTGCAATCCAACCTTTAGAAATTTGCCTTCAACAATCAAATTATACTTCTTCTTTCATTTATACACAAGGAGGTATAATTTTTATTCTTATTTCCTGATATAACTTAGTTATGCTGTGCAGTCATCCAAATCACATCTAAATGCAGTAGGTTGTTCAAACAAGATAGAAAACTAAGAGTTCTTACCCACTTGATAGTGTCTCAAGGCATCCCCTGAAGTTCCTCAGTCATGCTGGTTTTTTTTCCTCCTAACTCCTTGCTAGCTAGGGCTCTCTCATTGATAAATGGTGTGTTTAAAACAGGCCCAGACTGTGCAGTCACCTAACAGCTTACCTGTCCACAGTCCCATTCAGCTGATATTCCATCTCTCAGCTAAATACTTCTGACTTTTACTTGCATATTTGCCTTCTGCTATGTGTTTCCTTCTTATTCCTTGAATCATCTTTTACCCACTTCCATTTTTCCCAGTTTTCCCTTGTATTTTCTGGTCTGCTGCTCAGCAGTTCATTACTGTTTATGAGTCTGTTACGACACAAGTGAGTGTGATGTCATCAGTAATGTCAGCAATAGAGGTAGCCTTGGGGATCAGAATAACGGGGCCCTGACTCTGCCTCCAGGTCTGATCTAACCCAAGATGATAAGTCATTCCCTGGGACCTTTGAATCAGCCAGAATTGACCTGATTGTCAGCTTTGATTTCGTGCATTTTCACTCAGAGTGTGCCACACTCTCTTTCTTCTTTTAGATTTTTCCCTGTGTTTACCAAGACAGCCAGTGTTGTTTCAAATCCACAGAGACAAATGTATTTTCCATCTGCTTATATTTATGTCAGAGGGAAGAGGAGCTACATTATGTGCAACAAGTGCAATGTGAAATATAGCAGAGGTGTAGGTAAGAGAGCAGCAGTTTTGGTAAATGTAGTAATATTGTCAAAACTGCACAAAGTCAAAAGGGTGTAGAAAATTGTGGCCCATATATTAGAAAAAAACCCCAGTAGTTATATCTAAAGTATCATCTTCCCCTGCCTTGCATAGCCTGTCAGCATTGTAAAGACTCAACACAGCAGCCCAAATTGGTATTTTGAAAGTGGTCCTAATATCCTTCTGCATCTGACTGAGGTTTTAGACTTGTCTGCCTGTTTAGCTTTTGCAAGAAAATTCACAACCTAGAAACACACCTTATGCTAGCAAAAGACCACTGATACCATTCTGGCGGCCGTAAAACACGCATAGCTGTTCCCCCTCAAAGTGTGAAAAGATCACATACTTCACCAATACAAGGGCTTCAAAACTTTCAAGCACAGATAAAAGCATGGGGAAAAAATACTCTTTGAGCTAGGTGAAGGAATGATCAAAGTTCCCTGAACATAGAAATGGCTCTGTCATAACCTCAATCTCAGACTGAAAAGATCTGAAGGTAACAACCACCTGTATCTGCACATGAGTTTACATGGTATGTTCTGTACAAATATGGTATCTTCAAAGAATATTGAGCAATAAGGCAGAGCATTTGAGAACCAGAAAATGTCAATATAGCAGAATTTTTATTGTAAACCATCAGAAGATATAGCTTCTATTAAATAATTCATGCAATAACGAAATTAGTTGAGGGAGTCTGATTCCAGTAGCTTATTAAATATACTGCAAGCAAGTAACCTTATCTTGCCAAAATGTGACCACAATTTAAAATTCTGCCAAAGGGGATATGTGGAATATCCCTGGGAAAAATAAAAAAAAGGCAATTGCCACAAGGTCAATAACTACTTTTTTTCATATGGTATCAATGGCAAACCACAGAAGAATAGGTGCACAACCATCCAGGATATATTTCCATCAGAAGATGCTTTGGGTTTCATCTCCCCAAAGAGAAACCAACACCTTGTGAAAGACAAAATGAGACGAGAAGTTACCTTCTGAAATCCAAATCTGTTGCTAAACTGGGAATAAAGAAGGTGTTCTGACAATTTTATGACCCAAAAGAAAGGAAATGAAAAATGAAACCTGAAAGGTAAATTGAAGTGTGTCTAATAATTAAGTGGCTGATTGGTGGTGTCTGAATATGATGGACAGTGAAGCTAATGCCTTTCTAGAATCATGCTTTACAAACAGACCGGTTTGCAATAAAAATAGATCTTCATCTTTATGTTCCCTTAGATTAATCTTTAAAAGTATTAATTTTTCATTATAG
Source organism: Agelaius phoeniceus (assembly GCF_051311805.1). Classification (NCBI taxonomy): domain Eukaryota; kingdom Metazoa; phylum Chordata; class Aves; order Passeriformes; family Icteridae; genus Agelaius; species Agelaius phoeniceus. The sequence goes on from NC_135267.1 coordinate 61,471,145, forward strand.
AGCAATATTTCATTGAAGAAATCTCAGGTAGAATATAAGAGTCTTTCATGCATAGCGCTTGACTCAGAATAATATTGAACACGTTTATCACTTATGCAACTTTGGTTGCTCACAGGCCATTAAGCTGGACACCACTGACATGTTAAAGGATTTTCCAAGTTTTTACAAACTATCTAGAAGTTTAATGAATCTGTTTCTTTCTCTTTAACTACATTTAATATCCTATAAAATTCCTTGCATAATCAAAGTAGATTGTTTGCTAATTGCAGTACAGTTGCAAATGCAAAATCTGATGCAGATGAGTGAAAAATGGATGATTAAGGTCCACAGACATTTTTTTCTGTTTACAATCTATTTCTTTCAGAGACAAATACAGAATCCAAGCATTTAATGTAATAGATGGGACAAATAATCTTCCCTATCTTCAAGTGCCAAAGACCAAAATAACAACAAAAGATTCTCTCAAAACTTGGATTAGCCAGAAAAATGCCTAATGCATTGAATGTTTTGAGACTGAAACTTTATCACACTGTATTTCCTTTTACACCACTTGTATTTAGCATTGCATTAATCTTACTTCCAAGGTTTGTAGGAACAGCCCACTTTCAGCAGACAGGAAACAGGGAACAGTCTATATCAAGAAAGAAAGCCACAGGAAGAATTAACTGTATTTAACTGAATTCCATTATTAGCCAGCTAACAATTCACATTTAGAAAAGACATTGGCAATTCATGACCTGTAAGACACAAATAGAACAGGGTAATTTATTTATATTTTGATAAAAGGAATTCATTCTTTTTCCACACACAGATGAGGATTATGTTTAGTTAATAGTTTCTATCAAAAACAATTTTAAAAATCCTATGTTAGAAAGGTTCACCTCAATATTTCTCAAATTTCTAAAGCCTATGGATTCACAGGCTAAAAATGGGATGTATATTTTGGTGCAAAGGAAGAAAGGAAAAGGATCTTTTATTTTCACCCATAAATAAAAGAATTTATTGATTCAGGAATGAAAAAAATGCTGTTTTACCTCCCCCAGTGTGATTTTATCCAGAAGTTTTAAAGTAAATCATTACTGAATTATGATGGCACATGGAGTCAAATGTTAAATTTTGCCTTGCTGAAATAAAGTACAATGGATAACCTTTGGCAGATGTATTAAGTACAATGGATAAACTTTGGTAGCACCAGTAAACTGAAAAAGCCTGAAAAATGCAAAAAAGTAGAAATACAAATACATTTGATATAGCATGATTATAAGCAAAATTAATTTGTTTATTAAATCTTCTTTATATTCTGCCACACTTCTATAACTGAAGAGCTACTCTCATACTCATGTAGTTGTTTAAATCCTTTCTTAAACTCAGGCATTTCTTCTAAAATCATATAAACTGTGTGATTCACAATTTATACTTAAAAGGACATTACTTTCTGTGGACTTGTCTGAGCTGAAATGAAGATGATTAGCTTGAAATTAATAATATTAAATGTAAAGGTAATATATTTTTACTGTTATAATGTGTTTCTTCAGCAACAGCTGTTACTTGTTAAGTCAGCATTTCTCAAGCAAATTAAAAAGTTTTATCTTTTAATCGTGAATACTATTTATGATTGAGTTCCATTATGCCTTTATGCACAAGTGATAACAATTTCTACACTGATAAAATACGTTTTTGTTATCTCCAGGTACAAGGACAAAAGTGGCCTTAACTTGTCAGGCCTTTTATAAGCAAAAAATCTCAAAACGTCTATTTGTTTGCATCAGAAATGAGTACAGCTTTGTAATATATTTTTATGATGTCAACTAATGTATTAAAATATCCTGTAAGCCATGCAGAACAGACAAGCTAACAGCAAACATAAAAAAAAAAATAGCCTGAAATTAATTGTACTGTACTTTAGGCAATGACTAGTATACCTGAAAATAATTCAAGTCATTGTTTATTCCCAGCTACCATAAACTGAGTGCTGGAAAAATCACCAATAGTTAAAGTTCCTTGACTCAAATTCTGAGTTTTAACGCAATTTATACCTGCATGATGGTTTAAGATAATTGTAACTTAAACTGTTAAAGCTGTTAAAGCTGTTAAAACTATTTTAATCTGTTGTAATTTGAGCAGAGTTTGCCTTTTTATAGTGGAAAACTTGTTGGTTTACTTATCATGCATGCTTGCTTCCTGTCTTCTTCAGACTGCCATTTTTCCAATAACACCAAGACACATGGGTTTTCTTACACACTTCCTTAACCTTTCATTCTCTGCCTTGTTTTCATACCTGCTGTCTGCTATTCCATACCTTGCACATATTTTAGATCCTGCTCTGGCTCAGCAAATACCAGAGCCAAGGAAACCATTGGTCATGGAGGCTGTACCTGCAACAAACATCCTCAGGAATAGCCTGATACAACACTTCCTTTCCTTTTCTGTTCCATATAAAAACAAAGCCATTTGGAGGATACCTGCACTTTCTATAAATGAAGCTTCTGTGACTCCTCTGAGCTTCATCCTTGTGACCCTGCAGCTAAGGAGGAGCCACTGGTTTTCTTCATCCCCAGGCAGGGCTGCTATGCAAAGGGTCCCTGAGAAGCCTGGTTCAAGGATGAGCATGCTTCAGGGTTTCCTTAGAAATACAGGTGCTGGATGTCTGTGCTAGAGCTTTCAGGTGCCTGTTTCATTGGCACCAGTCCTTCTGCAAATGGAGGTGTTTCCTTTGTTTGTCATTTCCTTTTTTAAAAAGCCCATTCAAAATTTTTGCAGAAATTTGGGACTTTCACTATGACTTCAAGCTTAACATCGACCACTTTGGAACTATGGAAGTAAAAGTCAATCACAAAAATTTTCCTAGTGCTCTCGGGAGTTTAAGGAGTTTGATGGGAGGCTGGGTTAATTGCATTTTTCTTCTGCCTAATCATGTGTTTTTAATACCTGAAGTGCTAATAATGCAGAAGATTATGTTTAAGATAGAGTACATGGAAGAATGCTTGGAAAGGCCCACAGAAACATAAAAGAAGATTGTTCAGTGAGCAGGAGGAGAAGGCATAAAAAGCTCGGTGAAGACATGAATTCCTGACCAAATGAGTGTCTGGTATATATGGAATGCTTAATATACAATACACTGGGCAACTGCTGCTTAGGGAAACATCTAAAACTGTGAAGATCTTTATTACAATAAGTGACCTTTCTCCAGATTCCAGTAGAACAGTGCAAAGAAAAGAGAGTTTCAATGTTTATTTCTATATTTATATTCCTAATGTTTTTATATTGCTTGTGTTTATATGTAAAAGCATGTCTTTTTTTTTTTATTTTTTTTTTTTTATTTTACAGCGCAGATTATTTCATATTCTCTCAAGGTATGTTCAACGGATTTTCTTTACATTTACTGGAATGTCAGTGGTGTTGTTTTATCACATTCAATATGTGTGCATGCATTAGAAATACATTCAGCTACCCAGTATTACCTAAGGTGCATAGTTGGCTCACATGCTCTTCCTCTATTTAAACATTAATAATACACACACACACTATGGGTCCAATATCAAATATGAATGCTTTAATGGAATGTCTAAATCTCAGACATGAATGCCCAAATCAGCACTTAGATCCACACAGTGGGCATTTACACATCCAAGTGTCCATGTAAGTACCCAAATGAACAATTTGAATATCCTATTAAAATGCCCATATTTGAAAATTAGGCTAACTTCCCGGTATTTTTGGCAACATGTAGTGCAGGGATCCTGGCAAAAATGCAGGGGTTTAATTTTACTACGCTAAAGGGTGTTTGATTGTTTGTTAGGTAAAAAAAATAAAAATTAAAAAACGCAACATTCTAGAGATAGATTTTGCTCTACTTTTGCTTTCAGTGTTTTATGTGGTCTTGTAACTGGGTACTGGGATACCAACTGAACACTGCTGCCTGATCTCCAGTACCATCAAGAAAAAGAAGTTCTAATGTCTCAGGATACATAGTTTAAATATGTATTCAAAATATGAGGTTTGTCATATTTTAATTCAGAGAATTATAAAATGTGCTATCTCAGGGTGCTGCAAGTTCAGTACCTGCCGAAGCAAAGGAGTTAAATAAACTCTCTCTTTTACGGACCCTTAAATGGTAGGTGATGTTCTGGGTTTCACCTTATGTGTACAGCTATGAAACAATATATTAACATTTTTCTAGTTCTCTAGAGAATCAGAGTCGAAATCTCAAAGTTCAGTAACCTCACTGGAGCAAGAACACCACAAAAGTCCCTGACAGACAACTGAAGTCAAAGTAGATGCATTAAGATTATTCACCACCTCGGAATATTTAAAGGGATCATCACAAAATATGGTGAGCCATTTTAAAAATGTCTTCCAATTTTATCATTTTATAAGGAAATAAAGTCTTTTGGGGCACAAAGCCTAAAGCTTTTCTTCTTAAGATAAGGAAAATTATGCAAAATAAATAATTAGAAGTAACAACAGAAGTCGTAAGGAAAAGAAAGCCTGATAGTTTCTAGAAAAATGTGGTTTTTGCTTCCATTTTAAATATGAGCACTGAATTACCTGCTTTGTGACAGCCAAGCCAAGACTTATCTTTCAGTTACTCTTACAGCAAATCTAAGACAATGTGCCATTTTGGTTATCGACATTTTTACGCAAGGCACCAATTTGTTACTGCAAGCTATTGTTTTAAGATCTTGTTTTACAAGGTCACATCATGCCTTTTGGAAGAGAATAGTGGCTTTAACATTTATTTTGTTTTAGACAGAATTTCCCTTTTCAATTGAAAAGCCATTCTTTCTTGGTTCTTGAAGCACCTGTACTCCCAGTGTTTGTTGTATGTGCTGTCTTTCCTTCCTCATCATGCACTACGCGGGTGAAGATGAACAAATCCTGCACCTCTCTGAAGCTTACATAGCCAGTTTGAACTATGGTTTTGGCTGACTTGGCAAGATATATGGGATCACGTGTGGTCAGTGTTCAAACAGGATCACTCCTGTGGCACAAACATGTGAGTCCTTTTACTGCCATGGTGAGCAAAAAATCCACGTTCTTCAGCTGCCTTCAACAATGAGAGTGATACTCTTTGTGCTGGATGAGATGCAAAACCAAGTTCACTAGCTTAGAGCCATTAATGATCCCACACCATTTCCAAGTGGGCACCCACAGTTTCCATCCCATATTACAGGCTTCATCTATTTCAGCGATCTGCATTTCAATTTAAGGTTGGTATTGGTCACTTTCAGATAGGTGTATGGTTTACAGATAGAGCAAACATGTCATTTAAAATATTACATTATTGAATGAAAACTCTGCTTTAGGAATTCTCTACTCTTCTTCTCAGTGCAAAGCAGAGAACATACCATAGAGAGGAATGATGGAACATGCAAATATTTGACCTAAGGAAAGCCTTCATGTTGCAACAAAATGTCCCCAAATCCCGCAGAGGTTCCTTTTTTCAGTCAAAAAATTAGGCAAAACTAACCTTGAATGATTTCAGTTAATTGCAACACATCTACAATGAATGTGCCTCATTATGAAGACAGAATTAGTAAATGAAAGTTACTTCTGTCTAAAACCCACCTTTTCTGTAAGAGATTATTTATTAGTTTTTCCACAAATAATACTGAAGAGAGAAAAAGACACACCCTTTTCTCTACCCCTCTCTTCTCTGTTTCATGGTTTTTTGGTTTTGTTGTATGAGTGTGTGCATGTACGTATGTCTATAGAGAAGTCAAAATCAGAACAAAGTTTTGCAACTTCTGTGTTTAGTCCACTGTGTCCATGTGGTCCATGAAGCCTTCAGAACTAAATAGGCAGAGGAAATCTTGCATTCAAGTCTGCCCTCTGTCTTCATCTAAAGGGTTTTCTATGCAGTTTTTAACAGATCTTTTTAAAAGTCTGGTTGGAATTTTGTCAAAATATTTCTGTGGTAATTTAAACTTTTTTCACTCAATAAAGCTATTAATAATGCTACCTCATATCTTAATTTCCTGATATAAAATGTGAACTTCTGCAATTAGAATGTTATGTCAGAGATGATCTAATAACCTCTCATATTGATAACTCTCCTCTGTGTGGAACCATCACGAGGCAACTCTGGACTAAAATCCTATATCATAATTAAGAATTGGATTGACAGATTAGACTCTTCTTTGTACATTGCCATTCAAGACTTATGTTTGTTGATGCCTATTTCTCCTAGCCAAACACACTCCATGTAGGTTTCATGCTCCACTGCATATGTCTTTAAATCTTACACTGATCAATTGAAGTTCAATGTCATACTGTGTGTCCTACAACTTATAAGGGTGAAGTTTACATACCATCAGATTTAGGGATGAAGCCTCATAATACCTTTACTGCAGTAAGTTTAAATAAAACAATGGAAAATCTCATGTAGTTGTTCATAAAACAATGGAAAATCTCATGTAGTTGTTCAGTCCATCCATCACTTGCATGAGTTTCAAACTCGTAGTGAACTGCAAAAGGAAATCTGGAAATACCTTTGTAAATAACAATGATCTGCCCCAAGAAATACAAGACAAAGTGCTCATAGATTTCTGTGAGAAGTGAACAACCCCCAATATGTGAGAATTAAACTGAACATTCCTTACTATGTTCAGGCCAGTGTAGAATTAGACAAAAGAATTTTGGTAATTCTAGGTCCACTGCATTGTAGCCCCATACTTCCCATTTGCAACTCCACATACCTCTGATTTTCCAGCTTGTTTCATCTTGTCCTTGTGCCTACATTCACTACAGCGTGTCATAACAGAGAGGAGAAAGGTAAAAACTGTTATGAAAAGTAGCGTTCTAAAAATAGAACCAGTTTCTAGTAATTTTGAACATTTTCCTTATGTAGAAAATAATTCAGTATTTATTGTAATTTGTGTAGCATAATGTCAGGATAACTGCTTTGAAAAAGAAAAAACAATTAGAATCAAGCACTAGAGAAATATTTCCTCCTTAAGCAAAAACTGCAGCTTGCACCTCCCTCTGTGGTTTATACATGCTTTTCCCTCCTCACAGACCATTTCTTTTCCCCTTCTACCTCATTGCCTGAAGAAACTGAGAGCAGGAGAGAGAAAGGACATTTTTCAGAGCAAGATATTATGAAGGGAATCCCCAATGCTTGCAGGATTACCAGAACTGTGACAACTGTCTTTGTTTCCTTAAAACTTGCCCCCTGAAGTAATCTGTAAGTTTTTTTTCCCCTTTATAAATATGGCATTTTCTCCCACTGCTCTGAATAAAGCTTTAGATAGAATACGTTCAACAAATATGGCCACTACCTCACTGAAGTCTCTGCAGGCAAATATTGAGTTTCCTCTAGTGAAAAAAGATCCACTCTTTATTTCTGCATTCCTTAAATATGGCAGTGGGAGAAACTGGGGAAATAGAGCAGAAAAGCAGGCTAGAAGAGAAGAAGCAGGGAACAGTGAAATTGGGTAAGGTGTCATGGGAAAAAAAGGAGGACAACGTGATACAGGAACTGAAGGATAATGAAGGATGTAGTGAATAAGTAAGAAACAGAATACTTGGAAGCAAGGAAGATGAGAGATAAACTCTGGAATGCAAGTGGGTGGGGGGAGTGAGGGCTGGAAATACCAAGTCCTACATTTCAGTAAATGAGAGGTTGATGTGTAGATTTTTTTAATAATTGTGGGGTTTTTGACAGCCAGGGGAACTCTTGACTTTTAAGTCAATTTAATACTAAACTTAACATTACTAGAAGAGGAGACTCAGAAAGCCCAAGCAGCATCAAAGAGCAAGACTTACACTTCCTTTTATACCCAAAGCTAATAAAGAAAATTGGGAAGTACAAAAAAAATTAGAGACAAAGATACAGTGAAATCAATATTAAGACTAAGAAAGTTCTGTACAAAACACATTATAGGCCGGAAAATCAATTTTGGAACTTTCAAATGCACTGTAATGAAATATTGCAGACAAATGGAAGAATACTCCCAACCATGAAAGTGTGAAATACCTCCTTTATATATATGAGAGCTACAGTATTCCAATAACTGAGAAATACTTACTTTATCAACTAACATTAGGAAGACAATAAAATATCTCTATACCATATCAAGTAATATTACAGATACTGGTAAATATGTGCTTAGAGAGTATTCAATGAAATAACTACTTGAGAAAGAGAAACAAAATTGCCTGAACTGGCAACATACCCCATATACTTGTTTAACTAACACTAGAAAAACTGTGAAATACAGTAGTACACTTATGGAAACACAATGAACTGAAAGACATACAAAAGCCAATTTTGCTTTCCCTTAAACTAAAGTGATACAATTCAAGAGAATGGAATTATTCTGGATCCACTCATTGGTAAGCAAAAGAAGAATTTCTCTCATTTACTATATATTATTCAGTCTCCAAGAAACAATAAAAATAATTTTGGAAGCTAAAAATACCTGCTAGGCATACAATAGAGTTCACTTTTGAAATATTAAATTTTAATGGCCTCTCCAGGAATCTCCTTCTGACAGCTGGATTGTGAATAGTCTGTGGAGCAGCTGAACTTCTTCCAAACAGCAACTGTTTTTCTTAAGTAAAAGTTACTGTTGTAGACCAAATACAGTCATTGTGAGAGTGTCTTCTGCGATCCTTATAATGAATTAAAGTGTCATATTTTGTGGCCGGGCAAATGGAAGTGATAATAAATCGTTCTCTTTTCCTAGTTAGGAAAGAATGCATTCAAGGGGAAATATTATGTATGCTGGATCTGAACTCTGGATGTTCTATCAGGACAGAAACCTGCAGTGAAAAAAAATTGTAATTTGGAGGCTATATTCTCAACTCTGGCAATTTTTATTGAGGGCTTTGTGCTATGTGATTTTCCTAGATCTCCTCTCCTGAACTGAAGGTATTATGTGAAAATGTTTTATTTGTCCTTTTAAAAAATATGCCTTGTCCATACTGTTACACAAAATATTTTAAACACAAATCCTAATACACAAAAAATCAGAGGCAAATATAAAAGAATAGCTAAATGTATTCTTTTTAAGATGACATCATGATTTTGTGAGAACAAACTGATAAAAATCCTGACTGCCTATTTTTGGCATCATGCCTTCCTTCCCTTAGCATGTTATAAAATTTCTTACATAGGGAACTTATTATGATTGATAAATTAACCCAAATTATAGAAAACACTGTGTGGAATGGAAGTTGTACTAGTTTCTGTAACTCATTATTTCTTGTTAGAGTTTTTTTCCTACTTCTAGTAATTGTCAAAACTGTGCATATTTCTGCCTATGTATAAATAATATGATCTTTTAATTATATACTTTGTCTGTTGTGTTACATGGTCCAATCATGGGGAAAAAATTTAAAACAAGAAGTGACAAAAAGTTCTTTCTAATGATGCAATGTCTCATCAGACATGGATGTAGGCAAATCTATCTGACCTTAAAGAAAGACAAAGTTCAGTATTAGACATGCTTTCCATCTCTTTACCCTTGAATTGTTGCGATTGAGAAATTTTGTGTCACAGTTCAGTTCTCTGACGAGACTGAAGGAGAGCTGAGACTGGAAGGGCAACAATGTTCATTTGAATACCTATTAGGCTTAACGCAATCCACAGAATTCAACTGTGTTTGAAAACACTTCCTAAAATCTTTATTTTTGCCGTACTCATGAGACCCTTACAGAGCATAAAGAAGTAGCAGTAATCTGGACAAAGGGGGAAAGATTTTCCAGAGAGAAGTGATATCACTACATTAAGAGATGAAATGGTTTTTCAGCAGGTAACAGAAGGAATTAAAAACTGAAGGTTTGTTATGAAAAGAGAGCTGCAAGGAACAATGCAGGCAATGTTTAGATTTAAAAAAAGGTGCCCCTAATCTAGAACTGCTTTATCTGTGTTTCCTAATGTTGATTCTGACAACAGAACTCAGCTGTCCTAAGACCATTCACATGCATATTTCTTCCTCTGAGGGCATCCTGATCCAAGGGACAAAAGCAGCTTTCAGAAAGAATTATTTCATTTCTGTCACAGGTAGTAACAGGCTGTTTGTCACCTGAAGCATTCCCTCACAAGCATGCTAACACAGAATACCCAGATCTCTCAAAGAATATATCTTATGGTAGAGCTCAGCTACAAAGAGCTGCTTGTTAACAGGATGCTGAAAAAAAGAAATGCAATGAGGAATTTCTAGGATTTGGAAATTTCCCCCTCAATCTCTTCAGCTGGAGACAGAAAGAAGATGGGGAGGAAGTCAATGGGCTCACCTGGATGTGGGAATTCCTCACTCTGCTGTTCCCAATTAATGCAGATGAATACCTGAGTCCTCATTGCTTAGCCTCCTCACTGGAGCTGCACCTTTTCAGGCAGCTCAGGAGCCACTGTGCCAGCACAGGGTGAAACCACTCTGAAACACAGTGGAGAACTCACCAGGAGCATGGAAGAACAAGGCTCAGGTCCTTGCTTCACACTATTTTAATTGCACAGAATAGAACAGCTCCCCTGAAGTAGAAAGAGCCCCCTCCAGAGAAAACTCAAGATATGAGAGGGACATTGGGAAGGTCAGGATCTGCATCTCCAGTCTGAATCAGGCCAAGTGTTTTTAATAAGTTTCCTTGTCACAGCAGTGTTGACCAGCTTTTTAGCTCTTGTCATACCTACCCTGAGCCTGCAAAAGCATTCTGCAAAAGGTAGATGAAAGAGAAAGTTTCCACTGAAAGTTTTAGGCTTGATGAATCATTCTGCTATGATGGAAAGCCATTTTGTCACAAAATTCCTGGCTAGCTCCACTGGTGATACTATTGTCTAGCATACCTGTCAGGCAGCCCTCCTAATTAAGCTATTTTTGTAGAGCACTACAGGTATAGTTTGTGAATCACAAAGCTTATGACTCTAGTTCCATATCAACACTGGAAAATTCTCCCAGAGAGAAATCATAATACTGTGCACTACAACCCAAAATTGCTATATAAAGCATCTACTCTTCCACATTGAAACAGACTGTTCTACTATCATAGCAGCCTTTCAATTCCCTGAAAATACAGAATAAAAAGGAGAGGTCTTTGTATGATCAGAGAGGCATTTGATCAAAGCTTTTCATGTGTTGCTGGACATAGAAGTACTTCATAACATAGCAGTTAGACAGGAAACTTCAGAAAAGGTAAAATGAATAGTAAAGAAGTCTCATGTTTATTTGAAGTGCAGACAACGGATGTAAAACCATGCCAAGCCATCATGTCAGCACTGCCTGGGGGGTTGAGTTGTTCCTGACTTCTACATCATTTTTTCTCCATTAACAACACTTGAGTGATAAAGCAGAAGGAGATTTTTGGGTGAAACTAATGTTACCCTCCAACTCTGGTGTAAATCATCAGGAACAAGTGTTGGTTTGCCATAGCACCACCTTCTCTGAATTTGTGTCTTGCCTCAGGTTTGCTCCTGCTTTCAAAGCAGCTGGCAAAAATGATTTTAAAGTATTACTTCAATTTTTGTCATTATCTTTATTGTCCTTCCCTTCCCAACTCATTTCCAGGGTCTCCTTCTGCCACTGGGAATAGGTCACTCATATGCTCATGATTTACAATGTAAACTTGATGGGACCATCATTATTTTTTTCCTCTGTTTTTTCTTTCTTTTTAAAGGATGGTATGCATCTCAAAGAGATAAATAAAGCTCAGAAGAGAAGAAAAGCTTAAATGGATCTCTGGAAAGTATGTCTGCACTGGTTTTGTCCATCTCTACATATTGCTGAGTTCTGTTTAACTGTCCAGTCATGCCAGTATGAGGTACACAATCAACAGCATGGTGGAAGCAACAAGCCCTTTCACATGTTGTGTCTGAAGACTACTCAGGAATTGACCAAAATCAAGACAAATTATTTTATTAGTATTCATTACTTTCTCTTTTTCAGTCTCTTTCAAATTCTTCCCTACCAAACAAAACAGCACAACCTAAAGCTTGTAATCTGAGATTCCAAACTTTTCATGCAGAAAATAATTCCTTGAAAATACTTGCAGCTTCCACCAAACCTCTTATTTCCTCTTCCTCAGAGAGCTACCAAGGCAGAGGGAAGTAGTGAGAGCAAATTGTTAAAAAGGGAACAGTACACCACCTGGCATCCAATAATGTGTGCTCAGCTTGGCATTCACAGAGGAGGAGAATAATCCACACAATCTCAACATGTATTTCCAAGTGATGATATATAATGGTTTATTGAAACTGTTCATAAGAAGATATTAATGTATGATGCCTAGCTTCTCATTAAATAAAAGTGCTTGAAATTTATAGCCTGAAAACTTGAACTTTAAAACAAAAAATATTCAATGTGGATACCTAAAGTTACGAACCCAGAAGATCTTTAGATGTTCAGCAACTCAGGCAGTCTCTTTCCTAAAGAAGAAACTGACCATGCTAGTGAGGACAAAGGGCATCAATCAAGCTCTCCTATTTTCAATTTCTGCCACTGTTTTTTCTTCCTGTAACAAGAAATTTACTTTTCAAATATGTATATATTTCAGTTCTATAGCTGAAAAATGTATGTAAGTAAAAGCTGTCCTGGGCTCTGTGTTTGGATACAAAGATTAATTTTGCATTTTTAAGGATCTCCATTACATTTGTTCTCATTATAAGGAAAAAACCTAACTTTTCAACACCTGCTATTGCTATGCAGTTCCTGAAAACATTACAAGTACACAACAAATATCTGAATAATTTAGAAATTGAAGCAGTTAAATTTGGAGCTGAAATTTAAAACTCCTTAAAGGTAAAAATAAATTTTCCTGGAAGTTGGCAATATATCTTGGTTCTAGGTCTCTGGAAAGTATTTTCTCCCACATACAGGCTTATCTGGATTTAGGTTTGTGTATAGATAATAATATTATAAACAATACCCTTTTTGATTCCAGACAGATTTCACTTTTTTATATCTTTTGAAAGGAACTTACATTTATACCTTACATTCAATACCTTACAGACATACCAGGCTGAAAATTCTGCTTTCAGATTTTGTCTCTACAATCAACCATATTTTGAAAGAAAATAAGAAGAGATTAATATAAACAAGTGTTATTTGAAGGTTCTGTAGTTCTCTTGAAAATGCAGTATTATCACCATTTCAAGCACTTTTCCATAAATGTTACCTAATTATCTCCTACCAGCCAATTTTAACTCAGAAGCATTGCTCGTTTCAAAGTGAAACCTGAAATCAGAAAATTTGGCTGCTTTCAGTTGTTACTATAATAACAAAATTCTTGGGATATGTGCTTTTAGAGAATCATCAGAGGCTACAAAATTTATGAAGCAGCCTGGGCCTCTTTTTATCTCACACTGAATCAATGCACCTAATCAGTGACATTACACTTAGTGGTGGTACCAGGAGAATTCTGGTTGCTTTGACTGAGGGGCTTTTTTTATGTTTTTTTTATTTTTTTTTAGATTTGGTGTTCACTCCTCAGTGAATCTCAGGAGGAGGAGTGAAAGGCAGATTCACATAGGCTACAGATATACATATATAAATTTGTACGTGTACTTGCAAATGTAAAATCTCAAAGTTTTTGCAATACCACAAGTGAAGCTTGCTTCACAGATTTCCCTAAAGTATGCTCTGATGTAAATCCCAGCTGCTACAGAATATAAGCCAATCATGTTCCTTCCTTTATACAGTTGATATTGCTTATTGCTATATAGGAAACATTTCTTGTCCTACATCATCTTCCTGCCCCCAGCACTGTACTCATATAAGACTTAGTGCTGTTGGAGTGTTTCATCTATGCCTCTGATTTGTTTATGCAGATTCCTTCAGTCAGTGCAACTTCTGTGGCACAGGTCTCTAAGCTGGGCTTTGTAAGCTTCCCTCCCATTGCTGATGCCACTTAGCCTGCTGCAAATTGATGTGGATGGCTCTCTCACTGTGGAGACCGAACACTTTCACCTTCACAGTGCACTCAGCTTTCACTGGCCTGGGGCTTAGGAACCTGAGATACATTCTTAACTAGGAAATTCCACTTTGCATTGCAACATGCTATAATCATACTAGTGGACTGAAATTTCAAGTATTCTAGAAAATTCCACCTTCTCACTCTTCAGAAGGGCATTGGTTCCAAGAATTAGCACATTTCCCTCATCCCCACTTCACATTAACACTTGAAACTAAGTACAGAATTTTGCTTAACCAATGAAAGTCAAACAAGTCAAGTACAACAGTAGCTTGTGCATGTTTTCTCTTATTAATTATATGCATAGTAATACTGTATTTATGCAATCATTTTCACACACCCCTTTGGCACCCATGAATGCTTATCAATGTTAACATCATGACAAAAATGACAAAAGCCAGGAAGTTCAATGGTAGGAGTGGAACTTTGCATTTGTCTTGTGCTACTGCAAAGTGAAACACAAGCTGTGTCCTACGTGACATCTTCAGCCTCTTGGATTTTGTCAGTTGATGTTACAATCTTCCAAGCTGTGTTTTTATCTGTGGAATATTTTGATTTTTCTCTAAATGACAGTCAAATTTCTGGTGAAAAGATGACACCATTCAATGTTATGAGATGTTAAGACAGGATGATCAGACATCTTATATATCTGCTAGCTACTCTGGGGTGCTTTATGACCTCTTAGTAAAAATATATGTTTATCATTAACCTAGGGTCATTTATTGACCTCCTTAACCTACAAATGTTGCTTTGTACACAGTGACATCAATGCAGCATAAATTACTGAAGCCTCTCCCTGAGGAATTTGTAAATGGCATCAATTCTTTCTCTATCTAGATGCCAGCTATCAGGGGGAAATTCATGTGAGAGTTAAAAACATGAGGTTAATTGAAATTAGCCCTCAACTGAAAAAGGAGTCTTAAAGGAATTTTGAAGTTCCATTAAGTATGAAAATAATATTTATTCCCATGTGTGAGGCAGAAATTAATCTCAGATAAAGAGCTGCAACTGTATTTCTGTTTTTTATTTATCTTCCCATCTTGATTTTCCTTCAACACCCTTGCCATATCCTGGGATTTGTTTCTGTGCTGCTTTACAGTATATTTCTTTTTTTCACCTTCCTTTGTGGTGCATTCCTTGCACTGTTCCATGAAGGAGACTTTTGCTCTGACAGTCTCATCCAACAGGCTTTCTGGGGTGGATGCTGCTAGTTGCTCAGTGAGAAAAAAAATGCCTCAGTCTTCTGATGGGCAAAGAGCTTGTTTTACTGTCATCACATGCATATAAATTCACACTTGCCTTTCCAAAGCAAACACTGGCTATGGGCTATATTTTAAAAACCTTTATGGAAAAGTTTACATACTGTAAGATCAAGATCCAGGACAGCTGACAGGCAGTGCTACAAAATGTCTGGATTAGAAATTTCTGTGGAGAAAATTCAGCTATTTTCAGAGAGAGAATTGGAGAGCAGGAATTGGTATTCACTAGAGTTCTGCCACCAACTCTGCTTCTGAAATAAAAATCTAAATTCCTCATGGAGCTTCAGGAGCAGCCACAGACAACACATTTCTCTTTATAGTGCTCACTCCTAGAGGGTGGTTCCCAAATTGATTCCTGAGCACCAAAATAATGCATGCTGTTGCCATCAAGATGGTGGCAAATTGCCAGATGGCTTTTCCTCTTTGTCACTGTTACACTACATTTGGTGATAGAGAAATCAAATAATATGTTCTTCCTTATGAGTATGTTTCTATATAACCAACTGCTGTACCTACTCAGATGCCTCCCAGTCAGCAAAGAAAGGAAAGGACAATCCATGAAATCTTCTAACATGCAAAAAAACAATTTAACTATTTGACAATACCAGTAACAACAGCTTACTGTAGGCAACCTGATTTTCAGAAGGGCTTGGGTACGAGGATGACAGGCACCTCAGGCCCATTTGGTGGAACAAGTCATCTGCTATAATGCTAAGAACCTGCATTGTCCACAGGCACATGAAACTCACTTGCTCTACCATGTGATATTTTAAAATACACTAAAGACTGCGTTTTATATTATCCTTCCTTTTGTATTTCCTAACAGTGTTGTCCATGATTAGCAGATCCAGAAAGACAAACTAGATAAGACAATTACAGGTGGAAGACATATATTTTGTGGGGTAAAAAGCACTAAATAGCAATATCATGAACAATGAGTTGGGCCACTGTAATGTTAGAAACGAAGATGCAAAAGCACCAATAGTGCATTAAAGCCTTCTTGACATAAGCTTTGAGTAAGATTCAAGGGAAAGTTGTCCCTGGGATTTCTGATAGGAAGGGAACAACAAATAATGGTCCAAAAAATTGCATTTAGATACAATTTTTAAGCAGGTTAAGGTTGTTACACTATTTTTAGGCTGTTTACTGGAGGTGACTTAATGGAGATGTTCAGTCTGGTATAGAGCTATCTTCCCTTTTCATTGTAGCATCACTTTTTTTACCCACCTCTGCTCCTGTACAGAACTGTACTGTCAGTTCTCTGTTCATCCTTTTATGCAATCTCCTCTATTTCTTGCTATATATACATCCCTATTTGTCTCCTTTTCAGTAACCTAACATCTTTGTTTCCACCCTTTGTTCCATTTATCTTTCTGATGGCTGACATCATAGAATTTGATAAGACTGACATAAGCCACAGTGGGATTCATCTTAATATTATAAAAAAAAGAAAAATCCAAGTAAAGAATTCATTACCAGAATATTTAAATCACAATATTTTAAATAATGTGTTACTCTGAAGGCATAACATTTAAGGCTGTAAGGTTTCATATATTTAGTCTTAAATTACATTAACAATTAGTACCATAAACATATAAGAAAATGCCACAGTATTGCAAAAACAAGTAATTGGTTCCCATTACAAACAATCTTTCCCTTCAGCAAAAATATGCAGGACATTATGACGTCCATTTCTCAGATGGGGTTGCTTCAGTGATGTGCTGTTACTTTTTATCCTCCAGCCACAGCAGGTCTGGTCTTAGAGCATTTGAAATCCTGCAGCCAATCTGCCTTCACCAGAATGCCAAGGCGGGAAATGTCTTACCATCATTTGTGCAGCTGGCCTACTATCTTTGCGTTAAATTGGACTGTTCCGTTCCCCCTGTTCTGTAATGGTTCTGCCTCGGTTCTCCCTCCCCTCCTTGCCATTCGTTGTCAGTTTTCCCAACTCCTCCCCAGTTGCCCTGACAACAAATGTATCCTTATCTAACTCCCTCCCCGGTGCCTTGTCCGTCACTGCCTGCTCCCACCTTTCCCTCTAGAAACTTCTACTCAGCAAGTGATTGGCAGCAAGTGATTGGTTCTAGGGCCGGGGCCTCTCCTCCAAGGGGTTCTTATTGGTGCTTCCCTCAAGTCAATCCTTTGTAATCCACTCCCTCCTGTCACCCTATTGGTCCAAGGACCGACTCCTCCCCTGGATTCCGTTCCCTTTATAATCTGATGTAACCCCTTCCGTCATCCTCTTTGGGTGCTGGTTCTCCCTGGATGCAATAGCTGGACTGTACACCAGCCGAAGCGCGCTCTCGTTATTCCTGTTGGCCGCGGCCTCTAACTGGTCTCATCCTTGCACAAGGCAGCGCTACAGCTGTAACGCTGGGCGTTGGCCTTGGGCGCTGTCCCGAAGCTCGGCTATTGGGACAAGTGCCCCTCGTGCTGCTAGCGGTTGCTGGCCAGCTAGCCGGGACGTTTCTCGCCAGACCGCTGCACATTACGATGTCCATTTCTCAGATGGGGTTGCTTCAGTGATGTGCTGTTACTTTTTATCCTCCAGCCACAGTAGGTCTGGTCTTAGAGCATTTGAAATCCTGCAGCCAATCTGCCTTCACCAGAATGCTAAGGTGGGAAATGTCTTACCATCGTTTGTGCAGCTGGCCTACTATCTTTTGATCACAAAACAAAAAATTTTGTGATCACTTAAAGGCTTTGGGAATATTCTGAATTCAGAAGACGGATGGATGGATGGATCAATGTAGTGAGAAGAATGACTTTCATGCCATTGCAATGTGGGACTAGTTTATTTTGCTTATGGTTCTTGAGCATGGGTTTATGAAGTCTTCAAACAACACAATTGTCCAAGTGGCTTAAACACATTTGTCTATGAGAGAGAATAAGAAGAATTTAGACTTTATTTTCTATTAAAAGCAGTTGTTTCGTAACAGTTTTTATTAATGTTTTCCAGATTTTATAGTACTTTTTATTAGCCAAGCATCTGATTTCTTATAAATCAATGTGTTCTGATAACTATAAGAACCACATTGGTAATACTGAAGAAGTGAAAGCAAAAAGGATGTTTTTAAACTTGAGTATTATCCCTAGTTTCTGAGCAACTTTCATACAGACATAACACTCGAAAAGAAAAATTACAGACAAGAACTGAAGCAGGATATAAAAATACTTCCAGCTCCTACACATTATCCCCCCAACTATAAATATAACTATCAAATTAAACTAATTTGATGACAATGGCTCCTTTTATCATTATTCTTCTCACAATCTCCTCACCTAGTACTCAGTTCTCAAAATCCTATCTTTAATCTGCTGGATTTAAGTGTTAAAAGAGATTTCAAACAATGAATAGCTGCTGTAATCCTTCAACAGAGTGGAGGGGGTTAAGTAGTATCACTTTAGTCATGCCTGAATTCCGCGATTTTTGAGCTTAAGTAAAACCTTTTGATATTATTTGACTACACCAGGTTGATTTTTTTTCAGTTAAATTGCTAGCCAACTTGCTGAATCTCAAATTGCTCCCATTTTTACAGGAACCATGCCAGGGTATTACAGACAAAATGTCTAAATTGGTTCTGGGGGGAACCATAAGCTGTTTAAAATAAGATTACATTTATTTTTTTAAACATCTTGTTTGTATGTATGTATGCATGATTTAGAGTGTTGGTATTCTGTAACTTAACTGTATGATTTTATGCCTGCTGAACTTTAGGATGCTCATGAAAATTAGGTTCTTGTTTCTCTTGTTCCTCTGATGAATGAAATTTCAATAAGTATTGTCTTAGCTCCTTTTTGCCTGCCTTGTGTTTTCATGTTAACCATTTTCAATCACAGCCTACTATCTTATTTTTTCCTGTTTAATTCTCCTATTTGCATGCATCTTTACATCCTTTCTTGCAACACACTCTCTTTCTTAATCTCTGCATTATATTGCCAGTTTCTCTCCCCTTACCTATTTTCTGTGTGATATCTCTTAGAACACCCTTAACCTTTGTCCTTTTGTATCAGCATCTCCACAAACTGCTGCAAAGCACATTCAAAAATTGCAAAGGAAAGCACAATTCCTAAGGAACAGCAGGCAGGTATTTGTGAGAGTCCAGGAAGGACTGGAAAACAAGCTCTTCACTGTGGACCTGCTTCACCTCTGAAAAGTACCTGCTGGTGAAAATTTCTTTTTTACATCACTGCATGTTCGCAGGAAAGCCAAATCATCCCCCTTGTTGGCTCAGCTTTAAAGACA
Source organism: Agelaius phoeniceus (assembly GCF_051311805.1). Classification (NCBI taxonomy): domain Eukaryota; kingdom Metazoa; phylum Chordata; class Aves; order Passeriformes; family Icteridae; genus Agelaius; species Agelaius phoeniceus. The sequence goes on from NC_135267.1 coordinate 61,490,558, forward strand.
AGCAAGATCAGGTAACACCTCTTATAGCACAAACACAATAGCACCTGCCAGAATTACACTGCACCACATCTGTGTTTAACTTAGAAACTGCATTTATCTACAGAAATTTTAGGCCATATAAGACATGAAACAGGAAAAAGCGAAATCAGAGATGATAGCTAGTAATCTTGTCCTTCCTTCCTAGCATTACAATGTTGGAAAACATGATTTTAACAGCAAGGTAGCAAAAAACCCTCTATCTAAACATCTAAACTTAGCTTTCTAATTCTGACAAGCAAATGGAGGGTATGCTCTATTTGATCTCTAAAATGAAAAGGAGGAAAAAATACCTTTCCCAAGCAATTGGAAAATTCCTCTAGTTGTGGCAATAGAATACCCAGTTATTTGAAATACAAGCAGAATTTTCCCTTGATATAATTATGTATTTAAGATATATAATTAACCAGTTTGTAAACTGATGTCTCAACTGAAGATCACACTCACTGAATTCATATCCTTGTTTTGATGTACAGTTTAAATGGCAACCCTGATATGTCTCGTACAAATTCAAAATACACTCAACTCCTTCTCAAATACTTTGAGAATCAAGGTCTGTAAATTCAATGTCATGAGTAATTAAGGACTGTTTGAAAAACCCCTGCACTCATCTACACAAGCTTATGTACATCAGCATACCTGTCACACAGAATTAATTCTGCCAGACTAGAACAGAAAAACCCATAGTTATTGGCAAGTAGAAAACCAGACAAACCTATAATCATTGATACAGAAAACAAACAAGCAAACAAATAAACACAACCAGCAGTAAATTGTGTATAGAGTCTGTTCACTAATTCTATAATTACTGTCACTGTGGTGGGCTGACCCTTGCAGGATACCAGGCACTCACCAAAGCCTTTCTGTATTTCCTTCCACTGGATAGCGGAGAGAAAATATAGCAAAAGTCTCATGAGTTGAAATAAGGACGGGATAGATCACCAAGTGATTACCATCACAGGCAAAACACACTGAACTTGGGGATATTAATGGAATTTGTTATAAACAAAATAAGAGCAGAGTAACGAGAACTAAAGTAAACCTTAAAAACACCTTCTTCACACCCCTCTTTCTTTCCCAGCTCAACCTCTTCCCCCTCAGTAGCGCAGGGAGACAGGGAATGAGGTTCTGGTCAGTTCTTCTCATATGTTTCTCCCACTGCTCAGGGACAAGAGTCCTTCCCCTGTTCCAGCATGGGGTCCCTCCCATGGGAGACAGTTCCCCATGAACTTCTCCAGTGTGAGTCCATCCCACAGGCAACCGTTCTCCCCAAACTGCTGCAGCGTGGGTCACTGCTCCATCGGATGCAGTCCTGCAGGCACAGCCTGCTCCAGCCTGGACTCCCCACAGGGTCACAAGTCCTACCAGGAATCCTGCTTTGGAGTGGACTCCTCTCTCCACTGGTCTGCAGGTCCCTGCCAGGACTCTGCTCAAGCACGGGCCTCTCTCTGGGTCACAGCCTCTTCTCAGGAATCCTCCTGCTCCAGTCTGAGTCTCCCTGGACTATTAGAGGGATCTCTGGACTCCCTCTTGGCTCTATGGACTGCATGAGACTGCAGTCTCTCCCCCATGTCTGAGAGACCGAAATGTTAAGGGTTAATGACTCGAACAATTGGTCATTTGCAAAAGCAGCAGGTGCTTTGCTCACCATGTGCAAGGTGACTACCGAGGCACAGAGGGGATGCACAATCACCACTGGAGACTACAAGCTGGGGTTTGAGCCAGATAAGGGAAGGGGTTGATAACAAACAGATCCTGTGGACAAAACATGTATGGAGATAGTGGTGATCTTATCCTAAGAAAAAGGTTTTTTCACCTTACTCAGGATTTGTTTAAATTACATTATTATTTAGAACTAATTAAAATTATTTGAACCAAAGCACTAAATAAAAAGCCCAGATCCTTATCTACCAAAACACCAGCAGTTTAGCCCTCTACATCCCAGTTTCTCTTCATAAAGATATTTCAATACAAAATCATGGTTTTCACAATCTATTCTGTCTAAACACTTCCTTTCATGCTATCTTACATGCCCAGTCACCCTGTTTTTCATTTCTGTATTGATATGTATTGTATCATATGCATATTTCCAGGTACCCAGGCATCTCTTAAAGGTATCAGGAAACCCCACCTAATCTTCATCCATACAGATAAACATCACCAAATGCCAGCAATGAGATCAGTCAATAGAACAGTATCTGAAGAGCTAAGAACGTAGATTAAAACAAAATTGCATACAAAATATACCAACAAAAGATTTCTCCACCTGGGTTTGTTGTTGGTCATAGTTAGGACTAGTAAAGTTATAAAAGCAAAAAAGCTTGCTTTTAGTCCTCTATATCACTGCCTGAATATGAAGATGCTCAGTGCATCACTAAATTAACTTCCTCACTGCTGTTGACATAGGGGTGTTTCAGGTATTTCAGATCATCTTCCCATCCAGCTTTCACATAACCTGCAAACAAAGACAGCATTGTCCAGGATGACTAAAAACCATGACCTTTTTACCTCATCTGTCTGCAAAATAGACACCTTGAAGCATTAACAAAACTAAGTCCTAAATTTGAGTAGTTACTTGAGAGGTATCATACACTGCAGTGCCAGTAGACTCTTTGATCTCTGGTGGCTGAGAAGTCAATAACTCTTTCTGGTGGTGGTTCTCCTCCACCCCAGGAGGCATGCATGGAGAGGGCAGCAGATGTAAACCTAGAAAGTGACTGAGAAAATAAATCAGGGGAATGGGCCTCTCAGCTTACCCAGTATGGCCAGAAAGTCATGTTTGCAGCATCTCTATCAAATTGCCAGTCATTTATTTGGGCTGGAAACAAAAACTCATTTGACTACTTTTCACTCACTGACCATCCTTAATGCTGATTTTTTAATTCCAGGTTATATATGTGTTTTCTTACAATTTTTCTTTTGCGTGTGTGTGAATAACCCAGTATTTTACACACTAACTGATGACTTCCATTCATGCAGCTCAGTAAATGGTAGGCTCAATGATCTTAGAGATCTTTTCCAACCTAAATGATTCTATGATTTCCAGTATTCTTTGTGCAAATATCTTATTTTTCATTGTTGAGTATTAAGGTATGAGCAATGGATTTGTTCAAAGAGACCAGAAGATCTTTATCTTTTGACAGTGTAACAAATCCCTTATTCTCAAATTACACAGCAGGCCTATCTTTTTCTAGTACTTCCACCTGCTGCCCCATAACATGCTGGATAGATGTGAGGAGCATCTTCATTTTTAACAAGATTCCTTTGTTCTGTTTTAGTGTGCTCAATAACAAATAGCTTGGTGTGTTCCTAAACTTTACAGTGAGCTTCAAAGTGAAAAATGCTCAGGCATACCTTATCTAGCACTGAATACTGTAGGTCTGATCAGCATTTGTAGCAGAACTTTGTTGGCAACTGATCCCATGACCTTTCAGGGGTCTAAGAAACACTGTGAAATATCACTGGTGTGATAACTCCATGCATAACATATCAATAGGAAGTGAGAAAATCATCAATGCTTGTGCGAACCAAACAGAGTTTTTCACAGCTCAAACAATCCATAAAGCCTTCTCTTTGATGTTTTAAGAACTTTTCACCTCTTTAGTAAAATAAAGGCTCAAAATGGAAGAAATTGAATTCCCTCTTTTTCTATCTTCATATTTTTACACCTATGTGCTCTGCCAAAGCATTTTTGCACTAAGCGATACAGCACTGAACTCTCTCACACTTTCTGCCCACCTCATACCTCTGCCTACGCTTCCATCTTGTTTTCTGTTCACAGTCAACATAGTAGATCAAAAAAGCAATCCTTTTATCTGGAATTGTCTGAAAAAATGCCATCATCCCATTGGACATCACTGTGGTATTTTTTTTGTCTGTGAAGTGTGCATGTGTGGTATATATGTGTGTATAAGTTTCATGCACACATGTGCACATAGCACGTGCCTCATGCATGCTCACACCTCTCTGAAATCAGCAGCACTTCCTTTGCAGAGTTTGATGAGTTAAAAAATATGTTAGTTTTGACGTCTTTCTGATCTGTGAAGTCAACCACCATTTCTGCTTGGCTCAATAGTTTTTCCCACCGCCCATCTAACTAAAGCAAGAACAGCTAGAGGGAAAGCAGACGAAAATGGCTGGACAAACCCTGCTACTTGAAGGCCAGCTGACCCTTAACTCACAAGAGTGCTTAAAAACTCAAAAGGTTCTTTATCAGTTTCTTTATAGCTTTTTTAAGAGGACATCTGATAATTTGCTTCTCTGCCAAAACAGAGTGAGATGTGTGGTTCTTCTCAATCTGTTTTCAGGTGATTTTAGTCAGTCTGTGAGGATCCCCTCCTCATCCACAAAGTGATCTACCTTCTCAGCACTCCAGGGCTGAACTGAGGATGGGGTGAGGGGGAAAGAGAGAGCACAAGTAGTATCTTTTCTTCTGCCACACATTGGGAAACACATAGAGAGGAAAATCAGAAAAAGCAAAGGTTACCCCAGTCCTACCCTCCAATGGTAACTGGAAATGGGTCAATACAGAGAAACTTAGCCCTGTACAAAACCCTTCCTTCTTCACAGGGCATCTCTGTTGATTTTTTTTAAAAAAATGAAATGCCCTTTAACTATCAGATCCTGTTTCCAGCTTTGACATCTCTAATCTCTTTCTCCCCATATGTTTGTGCATGTTGTTGAGACTTAATTAAATCCTTGGGCTACTTGAGACAGAACTGCCTGTGGCCTGTTGGTCACTGGCTTGCAGAAAATGATAAATGTCAGAGTAATGATGCTCACATACTGACCAGGATCTTTGGGTCTTTGGGCAGCACCAAAGAACCAAAGTCCAGGTCAGTTTCAGCAACATTAACTGGTCATTACTAACTTCACAATGAGCAGCAGAGGTTAATGGCAAGCGATAGGAACATTTTCCTAAAAATAAAAGTGAAAAATAAAAGGAATGATTGCAAAACAACAACAAGCTATACAATCAGACCAAAGCTTAACTTAAATTCATAGAATATCCTCATTTGGAAGGGACTTTTAAGGATCATCAAGGCCATCTCCTGCCCCTACACAGAGCAACCCCAAGAACCACATTATGTGCCAGAGAGAACTTACCAAAACATTTCTTGGGCTCTGACATGCTTGGTGCTGTGGCCATTTCTCTGGGAGGCCTGTTTTGGTGCCCAACCACCCTTTGGGTGAAGAACTTCTTCCTAATATCCAAGTAAACCACCCCTGACACAACTTCAGGCCATTCCCTCAGGTCCTGTCACCACAGACAGAGATCAGTTTCTGCTCCTTTTTTTCCCCCTCACGAGGAAGTTGTAGACTGCAACAAGGTCTTCCCTTGGTCTCCTGTTCCCCAGGACGAACAAGTCAAGTGACCTCTGCAGGCCATATGGCTTCCCTTCTAGACCCTTCACCATCTTGTTCACCCTCCTCTGGACACACTCAAATAGCTTTATATCCTCCTTATATTGTGGCACCCAGAACTGCCCCCAGCACTGGAGGTGACCCTGCCCCAGCTCAGGAGTAGAGCAGGACAATCCCTCCCTTGCCTGGCTGGCCATGCTGTGCCTGATGCCCCCCAGGACAGGGCTGGCCCTCCTGGCTGCCAGGGCACTGCTGGCTCATGTTCAGCTTGCCATTGACCAGGACCCCCAGGTCCCTTTGCATGGTGCTGCACTCCAGCCTCTCATTCCCCAGTCTGTACCTACATTCAGGCTTGCCCTGTCCCAGGTGCAGAATCTGGCCCATGTCTTAGTTAAACTTCGTAGGATTGGTGATTGCCCAGGCTTCTATTATGGCAAGATGTCTATGCAGGGCCTTTCTGCTTGGGAACTTGTCCTGGGATTTTTTTTCTTTGCATTTTCCTCCATTTATTTGAACAGTAATCCTCTATTTAGCATCAAACATAGAATTGTGAGCATATGAACTTATCTTGGTCTATTTCAGTATCTGACAGACAAGTTCTATTATAACAAAAGCTGTTCAGTGCTTTGCAGTCTCAAAAAAACCCACAAAAGCCCCTTCCACATCTGAGCTGCAAAGGACAACCCATCTGCCTGGTTGTATGAACACTAATTGCTATCTGACACTTTTTCCTTATTGCCTTGTGGGGTGACTCTGAGCTCTTCCTCAGCTCCTGACAGAACTCATTTATAAAAATGCACTGCTGGTATGGATGTTTTAATTGCCCTGTTATGCAAGGCGACTTGTTTCTGTGGAAGTGATTTTTTTGGATCTTTCTTCCCTCCCTATTTTCAGTCCTCCAGGCTTTATAAGAATCTAGAGAACTGGGACTTGTCCTGGTCAATGTTTAGTCATCCTGTTCCCCAGCCAGAAGCTGTGGGTCTCAAAGCCACTGAGTAAAAATATAACAGAGAAATAATTTCCTGGATTCTAAGGCACAGGAGAGGTCAAGAGCTACAGCCACCGGCAGATTCAGGGGTTTTGCCCTAGGGAGCTGTCTGAGAGGTCCTGGTTCTCACCTACAGCATCACAGACTGCAGAGCCCAGTCTCCAAATGTATCATCCTCTGGCTTGCTGTGGCACTGCAGTCCCCTTTCAATACCAGCAGGACTCAGAGCATTTAAAATGAACCCTTGCATCCTGTGGCACATAGCAGTTATGATGTACCTCTTTATTGCATCCTGAGTGAAGTTTCCCTATAAAGAAATATTGATTGAGGAAAAAAACCTCATAAGGATCAATGGTTTATGTTCCAGCTGTGTTTTATGTTACAATAACAGCTCTTTGGAGAATTGGTGCTGAGTGAGTGCAAAGTAATACCAGTAATTCCTCTCCTGTTGGATCATCTGGTACCAAAATCTTCACCATTCTCACCATTGACTCATGGACAGAAAATAGCTACCCTGTTCTCAGGGGATAAGTGGGAAAAAATACAGGGGGAAGACAGGGGTTGGAATATGAATAGGAAATCTTCTCCAAAGAACAAATGCTCCAGGAAAAGTGACAGTGTGTGCTGAGGGATGAAGTGCCAGTCTGTGCCCAGCAATTCAAATTCAAAGTTCAGTAGCTAGTAGTTAAAACTAGCTCTAACTCATCATTGCATGGCAGAAGCTGCAGAATGGTGCATGCCTGGGTAGTGGTGGGAACCCAAAACTCCATTGCTCTTAGCTTGACAGGCTTGCAAACACAGAGCATCCCTGCTATACCTCTGCCAGTGCTTTTACAATAGCAGAAAACTCCTCAATTTTAAGCACATCAGTACAGAGCTAGTAACGTGTTGTTTGCAGAGGGATTTAATTTGTATGTCTTCATTATTAAATATTATCCATAGAGAATGCACATGATCCTTCCTGCTCAGGGAATGATAGGATTTCTTTCACTTCAGCAAGAAACAGGTTTTCTTTTAAATCTTAGTCTTCTTTCTCAAGCACCTCTCCCAGTCTCTGTCCCCGCTTATTCCCCCCTAGGCACCTGTCCTTCCCTGAGGTGACTTTCTTCATGCCACTTCCTCTTCAGACCAGTTGCCCCTGTCCCAAAGAGTGCTCATTATCCTCACACACCTTGATTTACTGTCTGTAACCTGCTGCAAACAGCCCTGGTGTGGGCTCTCTCCCATCTTCTCAGCTGCCATGCAGCACAGCTCTGCTCCAGCACTGCAGTCACCAGCTTGCTGCATTTCATGCAGGGCCAAAGAAGAGTTTGGAGCACTAGTCCTCTGAGGAGCTGCTGAGGGAGCTGGGGATGTTCAGCCTGGAGAAAAGGAGGTTCAGGGGAGACCTTATCACTTTCTACAACTCCCTGAAAAGAGATTGTAGCCAGGTGGGGGTCAGATCTCTACCTCCAAATAACAGGTGATAGGACAAAAGGAAATGGTCTCAAGTTATGCCAGGGGAGGTTTAGATTTGATATTAGGAAAAATTTTTTTGTTTTCAAGCTTTGGAGCAGGCTGCCCAGGTAAGTGGTGGAGCCACCATCCTTGGAGGTATTTAAAAGACATGTAGATATGGCCCTTAAGGGACATGGTTTAGTGGTGGATTTGGGTTCTGGATTAGTGGCTGGACTCGATGATCTTAGAGGTCTTTTCCAACCTTAATGATTCTACGATCCTACAATCACACCAAGCCCCTTTATTATCATGTTATGCACACACAGCTTTGCCATGTCATTTGGGCTAAGAGACACTACACCGTGGGCACAGATGGATTAAAGAAAACCTCAGTATGCCTGGTGAAGCAAATCCAAACCCCCCAAAGGACCTTGAAGTCTTAAAGGAGTGGCCATTCAGATCAGGGGTGATGGAAGGGCTTTGTTCTGCTATATCCATTCTGCAGGGATGATTATTACTCTGACACTGAATGCATTCACAAAACCCACAATTTAAACACATTTTTAAAATGTGTCAAGAATTTATAGACTATTGCTTGAGAGAACTTCTAAACTGGGAAAAGATAGGACTATTTTTAATGTAAAGCCATTGCTACCTAGCAAGAAAACACTTTTGTATTAATATAAAGTATTTATTAGGTGTGAGGTTTTATAAATTGTTTAGTCCTGCAGCCTTAAAAAAAAAAAAAGCATGAAAAAAACCAGGCTACTTTGAATGCATTACCAAGTATCCTGTGGAATATTTCACATAAAAGGAAACAGAAGATGTATAAATGTAAACAGGCTAATTGTATGCAGATATAAATTATGCATGTTGGTCTTATGAAAAAGCATCCCTGATTTGCAGGGGTCTTACTCAGCAGCTTTGTGTCTTGTCTAAGGGGATATTTAGTATGGCTGTGATGTGCAGAATCTAAAATAAAACTGAATTCGGCAGAAGAAAAATACAGTCCAACTGTGATAAGACTACACTGTTGGGAGTAGGAGGTGTTTATTTTATTTTGTTCAATATTTTATGTTATTCTATTTCAGTTATTTTAATTTAATTTAATTTCGCTTCATTTTATTTTATTGTATTTATTTTGCTTATTTTGTTTTTTTGGCTGTTCTGCTCATTAGCCCTGTTAACGTGTGTATGCCTGCCCACAGATACAGTGCCAAGCAAAAGATTGCGTTAAGACTTAACGTTTGCAAAGGGATTATGGTTATTTTGATGTTTCTTAACAGGGATATGTAAAATATTCTCAAAGTCACAAACCTTTTCATGGTTGAAGCACTTCTGATTAGTCCCAGACACGAGCAGCCTGGGCTGCCGAGGTGCGGAGCAGCTGCAGTTCCCACCAGCCACCCTGGGGACAACATGGAGCCAGCACCTGTGAGGAGCCCAGCTAATCAGGACAAATTCTAGAAATGGTTGGAACAGGTCCCTGCCCGGACAAAACTGTGCCACTTGGCTGTCTTTTCCCCCCAGTCCTGCAGAATCTGTCTCCTACAAATAACAGCAGCAGCATATTTGAACTCAAGTTGCAATATTCATGCTGAGGGATCCTTCAAAGTGAGAATAGGATTATGTATCCCTTGGATACCCCCTGTGGGTATGACTCATGTCCATGTTTCCTGTCTTTCTGGCATGGATTAGCGAAATGATGCTGAAAGTGGAGACTCAGGCAAGAAGGTTAATCAGAACAAGTCTGTGGAAACACAAAGTAACACAGCTGAGGTGGAACCAAAACTCAACGAGCTCACTGCAGTCAAGTCTAGGTGACTGGTAATCTTCATCCTAAAATTCTGGAGGAACATGTATTCAAAAGTTTGAAGCTATGATTTTTAATGACTCTATCAAGCTAGAGTAACACAGAATGATTAGGGAACTGTAAGCAAGGAGGGAAAAAACACGCTGATCCAAGGATTAACAGTCCCATCCATTTGCTGGGTCCTGCTTGGGATACGTCTATTAAAAAACAGATAAAAGGGTACTTCAGTGTTAAGTGACAGTACAAAAACATCAAGACAAAGTATTAACACAGAGAAAGAAATTTTTCAATTGGAAAAAATGTCACAAAACAAAATGCAGTCTTCATTACCACTTCTGGCAAAATAGATACACAGTGAATGGTTCAGTAATAAAACCCCAACAGCTCCTGACAGTGTGTGGTGGTACACAGCTCCATTAAGAGGAGCTACTGTACCTAGATATTCCAACCATGCAGACACACAGTGCTGCTGTTTCAGAAAGCTGGAGAAAAAAAACAGCTATTTCTGACTCGTTGCCTATTTCTTCTTCTGCTACATTGTGCGATGGGGCAAGAGGCACAGCTTGCATATTCACCTGCCATGATAAATTACATCAATTTCAGTCCCTCAAGACAGAGCTACTGGTGCAGAGAGCCACTGAACACTACCAGTTGCTTTATGCTACAGACAGCAGACAGTTAAAGGCACACTATGCAAGTGAAACATTACCCTGTATCCTGGGACAAAAATGTGACACAGGCTGGATAAAATGTGAGAGGGAAGGTGGGATACTTCCTTCACTCATACATTGTAAAGATGTCCTCATCATACTGCATCCTTTGCTAGGAATCTGTACTCTATTAGAATAAACCTTGAGACAGCCATTGGCATGTCTAACCCTGTCAGCTTTTCCATCTCCAGCAATGGCCAGTACCAGCTACTCTAAAAGAGAACAAAAAAAAAAAAAAAAGCCTACAGCCAGCAGCTGTTCAATAACAGGGCCTTAGGGGAGGTTTCTTCCCAAGCCTCATTAAGTGTTGGCTTCATTCTTAAATTCCTTTTAAACTTCTCAGATTCTATTCTGACCACTTTGTCTGGTGTCTGCACTGTGGACAGGGCTTTCCAGCGAGGATTTTCCTGGGCTGGCCCCAGCAACTTCTGAGCCCACACTCACAGCTGGCTCCAGAAGTGAGCAAAAGCTGTGCACCTCTCTTGATCCAAGTGAGTGGTGGGGACAGTCACCACAATGCAGATCATGGCTGCTCTATTTAAATGCAAATGAAAGAGGATCTCACTTACCTGATTTCCACTGACTGCCATCAGCATTTTTGTCTTTTTCTTTCAGATGAGGGGGTTTTGTCATTTTCTTTCTTCTTGGGGTTTGGGGAGCAGGGAGGGGGAGCACTTTAAAGCCCTTCTCAGACTCTACCTAAAGCAGTCTGTTGTGCAGCAAAAGAGGGTGAGTGCATGTCATCAAGTTCCAGTTGACAATGCAGTTCACAGCAGGGTGCACCTGGGCATTCAGAAGGCAGAAACAGCACTCACATATAGGGACAACCATAAATTGTTAGTGAATTAAGGCCCTAAGGGTTGTTTAAATATTGCAGTAATCATCTTGTCAGGCAAAGTCCCACATTCTGCTAAGATTAATCTGACATTCATCGGGAAAGGCACAATAGAAGATTATTTAATTTGGATCACACTGGACTGGAAAACTGGCAGGAGGACAGAAATGAACCAAATTGGAAACAATCTGCAGAGAGTGTGCCAGACAAGAAAAGCAAGCAGAGAGCAAGAAAGTGTGTATCTGTTTATTGGACACAGATGCATTAATTGCAATATGTACATATGTAATGTTATTGTTAATGCTTGCTCACAAACATACAGGACTATGGAAATTTCAAGAGCATTCAGTATTGGTCTAACTTTAATTTTGGTATCAACTCCTTGAGATTCTGCTTTAGACTTAAATGAGAGTAGAGTGGGACTACTGACAAAACCTTTGAAACATCTCCCCAGTATCACTTCAGCCCATTTTTCAAATTCTTCCCCCATATTATTGAAAAGAGAAGCAGCCTCAAATATTTCATTTATATCCTGGAGTAAACACTGTCCTTTAGGTGAACTACTTTCAGGCCAGAAGCACTCTCTGCATAGATCCTATATTTTAATTATTGAACAGTTTAGTGGTTCAAGAAAGGCATCTCCTCTTTTTAAAGTCCTTTATAAAAGTGACTGCATTGGTGGACAAGGGAAGGACAACAGATGGCATTTATCTGGACTTCTGTAAAGCCTCTGACACAATCTGCCCCCCAACATCTTTCTCTCTAAATTGGAGGGAGAGAAAGTCAATGGATGGGCTGTTAGATGGATAAGAAGTAGGTTGGATGATCGCACCCAGTGGATAGTGGATAGTGGTCAATGGCTCAGATTCCTGATGGACATCAGTGACAAGTGGTGTCCCTTAGAGGTCCATATTGAGACCAGTAGTACTTAATATTCTCATTAGTGACGGAGATGAAGAGATCAAGTGCACCCTCAGCAAATTTGCAGATTATGCCAAATTCAGTGTGGCCAACACAACTGAAAGACAGGACGCTATGTAGAGGGACTTGAACAAGCTGGAGAAATGGGAATCTCATGAGGTTTAACACGACCAAGAGCAAGGTGTTGCACCTGCTTAGGGCAGCCCCTGGCATCAAAATAGGCTGGGGATGGTACTGGTGGATGAGAGGCTGGATATGAGCTAGCGGCATGAATTTCCATCCCTGAAATCCAACTGTATCCTGTGTTGCACCAAAAGAAGTGCGGGCAGCAGGTCCCTTCTTTTCCAGTCTTGTGAGACCCCATCTAAATTTCTGCATCCAACTCTGGAATCTCCAGCATAAGAAGGGCATGGGTGTGCTTGATGGAATACAGAGGAGGGACACCAAGATTCTTAAAGGAATGGAACTCCTGTGGGGGAAGGCTGAGAGACCTGGGGTTCAGCCTGGAGAAGGGAAGTGTTCAGGGTGACCTAATTGTGACCTGTCAGTGTCTGAAGGAAGCCTACAAGATAGACAGAAACTTTTTACAAGAGCATGTAGTGACAGAATAAGGGAGTATAGCTTCAAACTGAGTAGGTTTAGATTAGATATTAAGAAGGAGTATTTTACTGGGAGGATGGTTAAGCACTAGAACAAATTGCCCAGAGAAACTGTGGGGGCTCCAACCCTGAAAATCTTCAAGACCAGGTTGGATGGGGCTCTGAGCAACCTGGGCTAGGGGAAGGTGTCCCTGCCCATATCACAGGAATTGTAACTAGATGATCTTTACGGTCCCTTCCAAACCAAGCCATTCTATGATTCTGCAATATGATTCCATCATTCTTTTGGCAATTTCACTTATAAATGCTCTCTGCAGTTTTCCTAACCATTGCAGACTTTTTCCGTCTTGCTGTAGTCTTCCTATATGTTCAAGTAATGATAAATCTCTTAACAGCTGCATATACATTATTGGCTTTCAACCCAGGGAAAATAAGAAATAAAAACACATTCCTCTGGATCATTGCCATTTTTTACCAAATAAGTTACTTAGCTTCTTAAACTTGTCAAACAGCAAATACAAAGAAAATGATGGTTTATCTTACTGATTATTCAGCCGCTGCACACTGATGTGGGTAAGCGCATGACTGAAACATTTATCACTGTTCACAAAATGTCTCTTCTTTGCTTTCCTTTCTTCCTTTATCATTACCATGGAACACAATGTCCCCCCTGCAGTGTTCCCCACCTCCCAAGAAAAAGCTAGAATTCTTTAGAGAGAAAAACTTTTAAATAAAACATAAAATATTAATTGTTCCAGAGTCAAATGGGCATATAATCAAAGGGTTTCAAATTCCCTAACAGTTATCCATTGTATTTGTAAACTAGCAAACAGTGAAGAAAATTTAGAGCTTTGAACACCAGTGCTGAATATAATCAATGTGAATCAGATTCACATTACCAAATTGAAGATATTTCTATGTACATTATGTGAGATCATGAATCAGATTTGTGTAAACCAAATTCACAACCTGGAATACACAACCACATTCAAAATATTCAACTACAACCACACCAGCATATGATTATGTTATACATCAAACAGCCATATAGTGCAGCAAAATATCAAACTGAGAGACCTTTGTTGCTTTCAGGGCATCTACAGATCCAGGTTTATACAGCACATTACTGCCAATTCATCTATACCCATCTGAGTAAATCAGTTGGCAGAGAGGGGCAGATTACCACTAATGGCTCTATTATGGAAAGAAGCTGCAACCATTAGCTATTTTACATATGGACAAAAGAGAATTTAATTGATGGCCCATCGCCCAGCAGGCAGAGAGAAATGATGATTTTCACCTTAATGCCAGGCATTAAAAATTCACGGGGCTGTGGAAGAAAGAGATGTTCATCCAGTCTCACTCTGCTTATGGGTCATTTTAAGTATAACTTGAGAAAAGCAGCACAAGGGGAGCTGCTCTGCTTTGAGGAAGCTTGAGTCATCTGGGAAAAGAATTCACACATCGTAGTATTCCAGTGTTATGGTGTTAAAAAGCCAATACCAGGGCCTTCTTATTTTTCTTAGCTACAATTTTAGCATTCCAAATAGTATTAAAACATTCAGCAAAAAACATTTTGTGGGTGTTTATATTAGCAAATGAAGAAAAGAAGGAGGATTTTTGGAGACACGGTACATAACAGTAATAATACAATTTATTTTCACATACCTAAATACAAATGTATACTCATGTATTTATACATAATATTTACTTAATTTAGTGTATAGGGTAGGCTTATCTGTATTTGTGTATCTTCAGATTTTCATTTACCCAAATGTAAAAAGCCATTGCACTGTAATGTTGTATCTAGTATTTTCATTATTCTGGTAGGTCCAGCCTTACCTTCCATGTTCAACTCAGAAGCTTTTTCTTATGCCTCTCCTCCTGAAAGACCCCTACAGACTTTGCTGTCTTCAGGATATCTGCTTTTCTCACTTCATCTCCTACAAAATGGTGAAGAGTGAAGCTGCAGGGGACTCCAAACGGGAGAAGCATTGACCCTGGGGTAAGTCACAGATTTTGATGCTGAGGCACCTCTCCCACTTCCTGCCTTCCTGTAAAGGTAAAGGTAAAGGCTGCTGGGTCTGCAGTAATTTCTAAGATGGTCTTAGAAAAGCTCCTCCCTCCAGTGCAAAGTCACTGCGGGTTATTAGTAAACTTTGAGATGGTTGTGTTTGTGACTAAACAGCACAATGGTAGAGTAAACTATATGCTCTGCAGGGTAGAGACTATCCAAATGGAAAACAGAGCTGCTGAGTTGGAGAAAGGGTCAAACATACAAGTCAGGTGGCCAGTGGCAAAGTTTTTCTAAATCCCCAGTTGATGTAATAGGATAAAGTTAATCTGTCATGTCTGTAATTTGTATTTTATACGAGCAGTGTGGGGATTGTAAGAATATATGAGCCTTGTCTCTTTTATGCTTTAGCTAGATTCAGGCTGAAAACCTCTAGCCAGGTTGGTCTGCATATAAAACTTGACTTGTCAAAGAGCAGACAGCTTTTTGAATTGGAGACACTAGAATAGAAATAAGATCACACCACTTGCTGTTGTAAAATTGGATGAGGAGAAAAGAAAGAAGAGAAGAGAAGAGAAGAGAAGAGAAGAGAAGAGAAGAGAAGAGAAGAGAAGAGAAGAGAAGAGAAGAGAAGAGAAGAGAAGAGAAGAGAAGAGAAGAGAAGAGAAGAGAAAAGAGAAGTGTCTGCATGCAATGCTAGGCACAATACTGGATGGATTTTTTTACAAAATGCACAGAAAAAAGAAGGCTGGTAAGCAATTCACAGAAATTTCAGAAGGAGTAGCCCATGGCCATTGCTGAAAAGTGAAGAAAAATGGTGAGGTGGGGAAAAGTAGGCTAATAATGGACTATTCCAATTTGTTTCTCTTTTCCAATATTTTGTCAGTGTTCTGGAAGCAGAAGTTGCCTTCCTTAGTCCGAACTTCATTGCTTTAATCCAAAGCACCAGAAGACAGAAAGTAGGGAACAGTGGCTTTGTTCCCAGCCCTTCCAAGAATCCAGAAAATTCTCTAGCACTGCATAGGCTGTAATGGTAATCTAGCATGGATCTGTGGCAAAAGCAGTGCTTGAGCCCTTGCTGGGTAGCTTCAGGGGGGTTCAGTGCCCTCCACACTCCACTCCTAGCAGCTGTTAGCAAACAGATCCTCTGGGAACAGTTTTATAGGATGGTTGCATGAGGTCTCTTGCTGTGAACCTCCAGTGGCAGAAACCAGAGCTTTCTCACTTCCTTTAGTCACTCTGGTCCTTTCTCAGTAAGAAATTATTTAGATCAAAGCGACTATTTCACCTTAGAAGCAAGAAAAACTTAAATTACCCCTTTCAGGTAAGCAGCTATTGCTAACCCAAACCACATACAGTAGATACAGAGATGGTGAGTGAGGGAATCATTGCCTCTGTCAGAGCTGGTCTCTCTACCAACACTGATGTGCACATTCCCACATGACTGTAATAACTGAGTAGATATTTACATAACAGGAACTAACAACAATCATGTGTCATTTAGACTTTCTGATAAGGAGGAATGCATCTAAACTGCATCCAGCAAAAATTAGATAGAGATTGAAGTGTGGAGTTTGTTCTTTTCTAAAGAGTCAAGGCACACATGAGAAGTGAAACTGTATTCATTTTAAAATCTCTGACATCTCTAGTGTTTTTTGACATGTCAGCATCGGAAACAGGAAGGCTGGAGAGAACAGCCAGCAGTAACAAGGAGAAATAACCATGTGGCCTTCTCCTTCCACTCTTCCTTTCTTCCCCTAAATGAGCCATCTGATCAAAGGCTCTTGCAGAATTGCTAATGAAGACTGATTTTTTTTAATTTCCATTGAATCCAGCACCCAGGGGAGGAACAAATGGGCAAGAAGGGTAAATCTTCACTGGCATCTTTACTGGATGTAAGAGCAGGAGTCTGCTGTGAGAGCAGTGCTGGGAAAGCACCTGCCACAAGTCAATATACCCTAATTATTTTCAACTGTTTTGGTTTTGAAATTAAAGACTGACCTTTTGCACATTTTATCAAGGCAGAGTTCCTTTAGGAGCAAGTAAAGGTAGCTAGGACCCATCCCTAAAATAATTGTAAAGAACAGGAAACTCAAAAATCTTTCAAGCTTTCCATGGTCAAAGAGAGAATATACTCACAAAATAAAAAAATTATATTCCTACTGTAAATAAGACAGATGCAGTTTCATGTGTTTGATTTTACTTCTCTGTCTTTGGCCTTGGATGCTGTCATCAAGAAGAATGGATATAACCTGTGTTCTTAACAAAAAACTAAAGGACAATGATTTCCCTTATTACACTCAAGGTTGTAGTCCTCAAAATTAATAAAAATTACTCCTAATTTTCTACATGATTAAGTGAAGGCTCACAAGAAGCTGCCCTGAAGAGGATAAAACTATGTAGGTACACAAATAATAGGTACTAAGATCAGGATTTCTACATTCATTGAGAAAAAGGCACCTTTTCAGGGTATGTAAAATTACTAGAGTATTCTGTGTTCATGTTCATTTGTCATTTTAATCAAAAAGGGCAGAGAAGTGGAATTAACTGTTTCTGGCTTGGTATCAAGGTTATGCAGGTTAAACTGAAAAATGTTAATGCATCCTTATAGGCAGTTAATGGACAGTTTGTGCAACAATTTCTTGACATGAAATTATATTGTATCTCTCTCTCCAATACTTTAACTTGACTTCTAATGATAACAACTGATTACATTCATCTATATAGAATAGTTCAGTTACTTATTCCTCTGATTTAGCTGTTTATTTCCTCGTACAAAAGGTACATTCTTATGATATTTTGTTCAAAATCAAATGAATTTTTCACCCTGTCTTTTAAGTATTACAAGAGCTGCAAAGAAAAGTACTTAAAAAGATATCAGCATGAGATCTGTTTAAGCAAATATTGGTTTTAGATTAAAATTTCATAAGTGTGTCCAGCACTGATTTATACAACATTGCATAATATGGTTTCAAACTGTCTATTACAGGTTCCTTTAAACTATATAGACATAGCTAGTGATTAAAGGCTTTTTGTTCAAGTCCCCTGTTGGTTTAGAAAACTATGAGAAAAGAAGTATTCTCAAAAAACATTACATGATTAGTCTGAGAATGCAATGCAATTCCTGAAGCAAAATTCATACCTAGTTTTTGTAGGACACAGCTCATGCAAAAATTGACTTCTACCAGTTGTGTGAGCTGAATTAATGCTCCATACTCAACTGAGTCCACCAATATCTGATCAGGGAGTTGGGATGAAATTTTCACCCCCACTGGCTCATTTCATGTGTTGCCCACTGCAGAGAAGCTTTCCTGTACTGCAATGTACTGGAGACAACAAGTCAGAGCCAGTTGCCTCAGAATGGACCAATAAGGCACAATTCTGCTTTGTTAATAATGCAAAAGACTCATCTCTGACAAACTTCTTGTATCTTCTTCACTGAAGAAAATGATACCAGTTCCATGGCTTTGTTCCATAAATGACTACAACCTCGTGGCTTCTGGAAAAAACCAAAACATCCTGACTTTCAGTGAGGTGTGTGCAAGAAAACCTGTGTGCTTAAGGGAAGCACACATCCTTAAATAATGATCACCTTTACAACTTGAGTGACTTCCCAAAAGGCACAAGAGATGAAGGAAAAATCAAGCTGCCACCATTATTTCAAAGTGTTCCTGTTTAAGTACACCATCTGCACAGAATACACTGCTTCTGGAGCCACAGGTTCTCCCATCACTTCAGGCCTCCTTTCTAAGGACACAGGAAACTCCTCAGAGGGCATGTTTGTCCCCTACATCCTGACAGCTGACATCACCAGATCTCAAATCCCTTCCAGCAGGCCCCCAAGTATGCCTGGATCTTAAAAAGTAAAAGCCTTTGTCTACAACATTGCCTTATGTTAACTCAAGGGAAATTAGAAAGCATGACAATTTGTCAGGTATATTAAATTAATTTGTTAAAAATAAACAAGGTTAAAAATAGAAAAGATTGTTACTTCCAGCAAGCCAAGAGGAAGTTCCTGATTGCAGACAGTGAAAGACAGCTCACCAGAAAAATGTGCAAGCAAGGAATCCAATCCTGCAGCACCCTTCATCATTCCCTTGGTCACACTGTCTCCCAGCACTTGCTGTGTAGTATTACTTCCCTCAACACCCCCAGAGTTGGGAGTTTTGGAGCTTTTGAATGTAGAAGAAGGTTTTCATTTTCATAGTTTCTTTGAAAATCTGTGCATTTCTCTAATCTGCATTTCTCTAATGATCAATGTGCTTCACTGTGGTGTACCTTGAACCAGCTGCTTCACAACTGTGTGAATGTGAAACCCTTAAAGCCTCTCTAATATCACTCCCTTTCATACAAAGAGGAGGTCTTGGAAGAGCCAATTTCCCTATTCAGATCTACTTTTTATCTCGAAAATCAAAAAAGCTGTAGTTTTCAGCTCACACTGTATTTTTTTCTCAGTAAAGCTGTGGTTTTGTTTTTCGTGGGTTTTTCGGTTTTTTTTAACGTCGGTGTGAAGAAGATCCATCAGAGTTTAATTTTATTTTCTGTAAATTACACACAACATGTTAAAACTCATTATTAGTTTGAGGTTTAGTCACACCTTACTAGACAATGCCACAACTCCTAATATTTTCCTGCCTGCTTGTTTTTTAAAGTGAAAGGATATGTAAAAAGCTGTAATGTTCTTTAAATATAGGTTATACAAAAATCGAGACTGAGCTATTTCAACAAAATAGGCATTTGTCCTACATCTTTTGGATAAAAGGATCCCAAACAAATTCAGGAGAAGTAAGAGATAAAGGGGTCTTTATATCCTCTCACAATATCTAAAGAACCCCTGACAATCTAGGCAGATTGTTTCCAACTCAAATACTGATCAAAAAGAAACTACAGAACATTTGCTTACAGGAATGAAGGATCAGTATTGACAGTGTTAGTAGGAAGCATATTAGCTACAAAAACCCCCTTGGGTTTTGGAACTTCAGCACACCATTCAAATGCTACAGTTCTAAGGATTTATTCTCATTACAATTACAGGTCCAAAGCAAGAAGAAAAGTGAAATAATTCAGTTTAACAAAGACTTCCAGTCTGTAAGATAAAAGGACCAAGTTTGGAAAACGAACTGTGCGCTGCACTAATCTGTTTAAAGGTTCTGGCTACTGTTTAAAATATCATAGTACAAAATAATCTAGCACATCCTTCCACTCCATTCTTTACCCTAACCAAAAGTAAAACAAAAGCCCATATATTTGTCTACAAAAGTCAGTTCTGTCTTTTCTTCCACGCTTTTATTTTCCTATGAAATCAAGAGCAGCTGAGCATACAGGGCCAGGGAAGTTGCCTTAGTGATTTTGTGGATCATCTTTTCCTTACAGATGAAAAGATACTAACACTTCCTTGCATGAAGTGTCTTTTTAAACTGTCAAAGATGCTTGATTAATCCTTGTTCAGTGAAAAAACCTTCATGCTCTGCTCCTCGTGCCTGTGGAAGCCAGCTTTCTGCTTCAGCACCTCTTTTATTAACCTTGATCTCACCATGCAAACAATACAAGTTTTTGCACTTCTGAAACTCTCAAATTATATTCTACATTTGCACACTGTGAGAAAGCTTTCATGCATGATTAAGCCTGTTTACATTTTCCCCATCTGATTTAAACTGCTCAGATTTTATGGGTGCCTCTGACTCAGCTGAAAAAGATAGCTTGTCTCTGCACAATTAAGTCTTTCAGAGTAGACAGAAGTACCAGGAGAGTGGAAGGGAAAACATAGGAAGCTCCAAAGGACAGATTCCTACTTAAACATTTGACTTAAAATTCTTTCTGAAGTGCCCTACAAATGAAAACAGAATCAATAAGTTTCTGGTTTTGCTCCTTTCTTACAAATCTCATAAAGGTCCCTGAATATTTGCTAATTTTTTAATTCACATGTTTTATTTTGGGCCTTCATTATTTATTTCTAGAATTCAGAGTTGTAATCTATATTTTTCGCAGTAGTTCATTTTGGTTTAATTTGGTTTGGTTTTCTAGGAAAACTTTAAAACCAGGAGAAGAATCTATCTTGTTATGGCAGCAAAAAAAATCAAAAAAGTAATGGAAATTAGTTACTAGAAATATTCTAAATGATCTAAATATATTGTCCAAAATATTTAGTTTTATTGAGGCTGCAGAAGAATAAAGTATCTTTTCCATTTTTAACTACCACCTTCTATTTAGGGAAAGTCCACTAACATGAACCAAATATTTCAAAATCTGTTATGCTCACGATTCTAAAAACATTTATACAAAACATATTTTAATGATAAACAATGATATAATGAATGCTTCCCAGGTTAACCATGTAAAGCCAAGCCAAAACATTTTCTTCCCACACTGATGAAATGGAGAAGGAATTTTGTTTCCCTTTCTTAAATCAAACACACTCATTCAACAGCCCTACCTAAAAAAACTTGTGAGAAAACACTCCTTTGTTTAAGATTTAAAACCCACAGAGCTTTTAAGAACAAATAAAGATTGTGCCAGATGCTGCACAAATCACATATGCACAGTGCAGCCCTGATCCCTGCTCAGCCATACCTCAGGACAAATAAACAATAAGTGGAGATGAAGCCTCCAAAGAGTCCCCTACCAAAACCAGGAAATACATGATTTTATATTCCTGATATTTCTAAGCACATCACTCAAATAAACTTAACCTCAAAAGGAGAAAGTTTTCTAGCTATTCTTGCACATCATGAAGAAGAAGAGAGGGAAAAATTCCAGTTTTCCATCCCACTGCAAGTCACCTTTAAAAGCACATGATTTTCCACAGTGCTAACTCCTGTTCCTTTTATTAAGAATGACATATGCTCAACATCTGGAGAAAATAAGGTCTGACCTAGTGGCTACATTGCACTGGTGGAAACTTCAGACTGCAGGTTTGGAGTTACAGAAAGCTGGAAGTAGATATTTAAACCAGTTGAGCTGCTGAAAGAAATCACATGAATGATGTCTAAAGAAACAACACGAGAAGAAGCCTTAATTTCACTTAAATAGTATATTTCCATTTTTCATGGCCATGTGCAACCTGCCAGCCTGGTCATTCCTCCGTATCTCCCCTGTCTTCTATGCCTGCCCTGTGTTGTTTGCATTAACTGATCTTTTGTCATTGCTCATTTGGCAGGCAGTGTACATCTCACCATACATCTCACCACCATATGTTCATGGGTATTTCAGTGACAAATTAAGTATTTTAAAAAAGAGGAAGAAAACCTCCAATAGACTGAATTAAATAACACGGCATCATGCTGACCAAAGCTGGTTTTGCCACTCCTTGGCTGTGAGCTCAATAAACAAGTCCATAAAACATGATTTGGGCTCAAGGACCTCCAGTGTAAAGACACTTCCAGTGTCTCTGCTAGGGGACACTTTGTCAGCACATGTGTATTGGATGAGGGAGGCCAGGTGTTGGAAGTGAGAAGGCAGAGGGAGCATGGAGAGGATCTTCAGGGCTACACTGAGCTAGACACAGCTCCCCACCATCAACACTTGGCCACCTACACCCAATGGACATATAGTGATACTTTCTGCAAGTCAATTCCATTTTGCCTGTGATGGTAATTGATAAATTACCTGTCTTTATCTCAAGCCAGGAAACTTTCCATAATTTTCTCTTCCATCTTCTTGATGAGAGAGAGCAGGAAAATGGCTGAGTGGGTGGTTGGCAGATGACCAAGGTCAACCCACCACAACATGTAAATAATGTACTGTGTCTTCTAATTGAAATGTAGCCAATATGGCTGTTCTGGTTTAATATGCTTTCTCCAGAGAAACAAGCCCTTGCCTACCTTCCTACCTCCCCCTGCCAAAAAAAAAGGAAACAAAACACAAGGAACACAGCAGCAAAACCACCACAAGTCATTCTTCCAAACATTCAAAAAAAAAAAAAGTGCCACAAGCACATGCTTAGCTTCCTTATAGTAAAATATATTGAATAAGTATAATGTGAGATACTTAGCCACAGGGAAATATCTACAATATTTTGGCAATAGATTTTGTGTGACTTTCAACATTTTGAAAAAGAGGCAACTAACTTTATTCAGACATAATTTTTCACTATTGTATAAAACTAAGTCTAAAACAAAGTCTTTTCTAAAATATGCAGAGAGTCCAATCTCTCCTCTAGACTCTTCTGCCTTTCTATAAAGTATTTCTCTTGTGCCTTTTTCCATCATAGTCCAGAAACAAGATTAGGAAAACAGCACTGGAAAAAACTAATCTTCTGGTATTTCTAGCCTAAGTAGTAGTCAAGGCCTCTGGACCTTGATTATCTGAACCAGTCCTCCTACTGTGAATATATAATTTTGGCTTTAAAGAGGGATCCCAGGACTATTACAGGTGCCAGGAAAAATATTTCATGTCCTCTCAAGCTCAACAGCAAGCATAAAGGCTGTGGGGAGGAGGTAAACAAATAAACTGGGGTGAAAATTTTCAGAGAAAAATTGAAGCATTTCAGCCCTTGTGGAATAGATCTTGCTGGGGAAAAAAAATATAACTGGCACAGATTTGTCTGCTGACAGTATTAAGGTCATGGATTTTAATTGAGATTTTCTTCTACGGATGGTAATTTCTATTTTATCTGAGATTGGGGAAGTGGCTTTTTGGGCAGAAAGCACAGTTCAGCAATAGAATGAATCCTGGGAAGGCCATGGAGCAAACTTCATCTTTTAGCCTTTTTAGGATTTGACATTATAGTTCATTTAGCATTCTTCCTGTTTCTGATAATTGCAAGGTTTGTTTTGTCCAAACCAGGGGCTTTAAAGGAAAATCTCTCCAGACCTGTTATGGTGCATAATATTCATTTACATATTAAATGTTAATTGTTATCCCTATTAATAACAATCTATAATTCATTTTCCTTAAAATTTATCAGATTCAGGGGAGGCAAAACACTTTTTCTTAGCAAAATTTAATGGTTTCCTGATTGCTGAAAGAGCAGTTATAATTTACAAGCTGCTCAACTACAGAATTTGTTGTGCTAGACCAATTTAAAATATATTTTTTGTATAAGAGCAGAAAAGAGAAGGAAAATTACTCTTTGGAAAATGACTAATACATGATAGGTGTGTAAAAAAGCTTTGAGGCAAAAACTACTTACGTGGGAAAGATATTTAACCCAATTAGATGTTTCTGAAATAGTTAAATGAACCAGAAAGAAAAATTAAAGCTTGCGTAATTTTATATAGGTAAAATTTTCATCTTGAACAATGAGGAAGCTGGGAGATTTTTAGAAGTCTTTAATGCCAAAACATTTTCTTTCCCTTGAAGGCTAGTGTTTGAGTCATCTCAGATTTCATGTCTCTTATAAGAAGAAGACTGAATTTCCTCATCATGGGGAAAACCTTCCCCACTCCATGACTCTCATGCAATACCAGCTGTACTTGAATTGTTCATAATGCTTTGTCTACCCTGTCCCTAGAAACTACCCCAAGAGGGAAATCCCGCATCTACTCTAAGCAATCCATTTGAGGGTCTAACTGTGTTCACAGATTTCAAAATTTTTTGCAATTGAAACTTATTTCCCATTGCCCTACTCAGAGAGAAAATGAGGCCCTGTTTATTCTTCCTCAGAATTAGATCTTTAAAACATATCAAGCTGATTGTCCCCAGGGACACCCCTTTTTTTTCTAGGTTATTTTTGCCAAGGTCATGTTTCTTCTGTAGTCTTTTAGGTTTATTCTTCTTTCTCTCACTTTTCATTCCTAAGAATTGTGCCCTCTGTTACTTCACAACTGTTCTCACACAAGCTGCCTTTCTGCAATGAATTTCTGTTAAGTTCTTTGAAGGTGGGGTAGGAACTGCTTGACAGGCTGTTTGTCACCATACCAGCTTTCTAGAAGATGCTTGGGTATTTAAAGTCCTCCATCAACACCAAGTCTTTCATCACACCTGATCTCTGTGGCTGGTGTTCAATGGCAGACTTCAG
The DNA here is from genome assembly GCF_051311805.1 of Agelaius phoeniceus. Taxonomy (NCBI): domain Eukaryota; kingdom Metazoa; phylum Chordata; class Aves; order Passeriformes; family Icteridae; genus Agelaius; species Agelaius phoeniceus. Next base: position 61,515,233 of record NC_135267.1, read on the forward strand.
CATCAGATCACTCCTTCCAGCCTTCTGTTATTGCCCAGAGATTTCAACGGGACTGTCATCCCTTCCTTTTGGGAAGAGAGCATACATGCATGACCATGACACTTCCAGATTTGTAAAAATTCACTAAAGCAGTACCAGAAAGGCCTAGCATTTGTCAGGGCTATCATCCTAACATAAATGGATACAGCTTCAGTATTGATGCCAGCCAGGTTTAGGATTGTAACAACATATGTCAAATTGGAATCCATCTGTTACGGGCTCTTCTTTGCTACTTTACTGCTACCAGCTTCCAGCTCCCAGGTACCACACTGCCTGCCATGTTTATGGGACTCCTTTACATACCAAGGGCTGTTATACTGGTGTAATTTATACATCACCTGCTTTACAACCTCACAAAGTGCCCCATTATGTGGGAGTCAGGCTGCCTTGTGCTTGGATCATTTTCTGACTCCTGCATCTGTGTAATGTGTTCATTTTCCAGCATTGCTGAGCTGTGAACAACCATCAGAAAGGTGGTTGTTCCAGGTCATCTTACTGTACAGTTTAGGTTTTTTATATTGACAGAGCTCAAATAAGATAAATATTTAAGTAGGAATATTGTAGTAACATTTCTTTCTTCATTATAATCACATAGGAACAAGAGCTACTACCTTTCTTCCCCCCCCCCTCGCTTAGCTCACTGAAAGCATACATTTCAGTGCACAGAAAAACTGCAAAATTTCTTTATTCTCCTTAACGATAGCACACTAATGTGTGTTATCTGTAAGCGAGTTTATGCCCCTGCTGATTCCTGTGGTTGCACAGTAAAGCATTGTTCTACCTTCAGAGAGGTGGTGATTTACAGACCATACCACACTCTCTTTTAGGACCTTGTTCACACAGGACAGAACCCAGATGGGGGTCACTGAAGTCTGGCAGGATGCAGTGTCCATGTAAAGAGCTGGCAGAACAAACCCCATCACACAGCCAGATTTTATTTGAAGAACTGATCAATTCAAAATATTTTTACTGCAACTATTCTGTGCACAAAGACCCCTTGCCCTTTAAAACAGAGTATATGATATAAATTGAACATCTCCATTCCCCAAATGAGGGTTTTTCCTTTTTAAAAATAAGATCATTTGTAAGAGAATCTTGTTCAGTCATTTATAAATAGTCGCCTCTGTAAACCAAGAAATAACCTTGTTTAAAAAAGTACCAACATTGTTGTTCTGTTGTCACCCGCTGGTAATTGAAAATGTGTTTCTGTCAGTTTCTCCTAAGACAGAATGTAATTCTTTCTAAGATCTTGATCTTAAATTGGCAAAAAAAAAAAAAAAAAAGTCAGTGATAAAGGAGCCAGAAGTTGTTACTTGTACTTTGCACCGGTGATATTGCTGCTGCCCTTTCTTATAATCTAAGACATTATTCTTACTGGCTCCTGGAGGGCAGCAGTACAGTCCTAGTTTTTCATTGTTTTTTCCTCCTGCATTGGTATTGCACACTGCTTTGTACTGAAATGTGAGGACCAGCATTACAAAACAAACAAATGCCCAAAATCATATAGGGCCAAATCTTGAAGTCTCACCTTAGCTTTCAGATCTGTCATTACTGATACTAATTCAAAAAGGATTTTACCTAAGCAGATCAGAGGAAGAATTAAGAAGAGCTCTGTGATTAAAACAGCTCTTTATAGTTAGAGTAATAACAAACCCTCTGCTCCTCTGCTTGTGCTTCACAGATTTAATCTGATTTGTTTTGTCTGGTCTTGTGGAATAAAATAAAAACAGTATTCCTTGCACTGTCTGATTGATCTCCTGTCCTGAGAAAACAAAAACACCCATGAAAGGAGAACTAGATATGAGTTGAGGCAGCACTGAGAAATACAGCTTTGTAGTAGCTTCTGTACTTGGAGTGCCTCATGCCCAACAAGACAGAGGAAAGGAGGCACTGGCATCACAGTCAGGGCTATTTCCATTGTTGTGCCCATCTGCCCCTTGAGCCAGCTCAGGTAACAGGACAGAAGATGATTTATTCCCTGAAAGCCCCCACAGACCCCAAACAGTGCCTTCTAAAAATAACAGTTCCCCCCTCTGGTGTAAGTACAGACCTCTTCTGCAGGCTACAGAGACTGAGTTACAATGTCTTACAAGCAACCATATTGATCAATCCAAAAGAAAAGAAGAGAAACCAAGGGAAGGATCATAGGCAAACTGCATCAGTTAGAGAAGCTGAGCTTCATAGCTACAAATACAACATAAAAGGGCCAGTTTTGCTGGACAATTTGTGGTATATTAGTCAAGTTACAAATCTTAGGCTTATAATGTAATGGTTTCTGGTTTGGTTTTTTTTCTGTATAATCATCATCTCTGCCTTTTTTTCCCCCTACCTGCCTTCACTTATCCCCACACATTTTCTAACATTTTTCAGGACCCTTTAAATCTTTGCTGAACTTTTCTCTTGATTGGTAGTGGAGGTTGGAGAGTCACTCTTAAAACATTGTACCTCTTTTGTAAAGTTAAGCACTCAAGCAATGCTGGACATGATCTGACTTGGTTTGCTATCTCTCAGCAGAGTATCGTGTAGGCAATAAAAGTTTCTCCATAACTCTACCAGAATATCTCACTTACATGAAAAGGTTACTACAGGTCGTGGGGGTAAGGCAATTCATTCACTATTCACTCATTCCACCCAGGTCCTCTCTCTGCTGGGAGTGTAAAGAGGCTAACTGCTTTCCAAAGGAGGATTTTAGATGTGGACACACGTCCTTTGTGCTGTAGACTAGGACCAACGGTTCATATCCATTAGGCCAGCAAAAGAAAGCAATCACATGGCAATGATTTTCAATCACTACTGGTTCAGGGTTAGATTCAAACAAGTGACCTGGAGGTGAAATGTTCCACATCCCATTACTGATCTTCTAAATTATTCTTCCCCCACAGATGAGGCTTGACACACATAAAAAAGTAGATTGTGAGGAATTGCAATAGAAAAACTGAGACAGTAGCTCATAATAAATGTGGATTTTGCAAGCCCTTTATGCCCAGGCAATATTGTTATGGTACAATGATAGGGCAGAATTATTGATTGTATCTAGTGGGTCGTAACTGAGTAACCGCACACAGCATGCTCAGTTTATGAACTAATTCAACTGCTTTACAGTGTATGGCAATTTTTCTTTATATGAAGAAGCAGCTTATTAGAATTTCTCTATTTTGGAACTATTTAAAATAAGGAGTAGCTGACAAAATCTGCTTCCTAAAAGCAGAATTTATTCCTTTTTTTTCTTCTTCTTCTTCTAGCTTCTCCAGTAACTTACTGATGGATAGAAACATTTTTTAGAAAATTTGCCTCTAGGGTGCAACCAAATCTGAAGATGAGAAAAGTGCTGTATCTCATGAAGGATTTCATAGGAAATAAAGAATGGGAGAAAATGAAATTGCAAAATAAAAAGTCCTATAGAAGATACTTTGGGGGACTGACTTCAGTAAAAGAGGTAAAAAATGTTTAGGCAGCTTCCTTCACTCACTGCACAGTTATCCGCCTCATTGGAGAGGAATACAAACATTAAATGAGGGATCTGAGGCAAAACAAACACTTCTAAAAACTTGCATCATTCTCCCTCTTCCCTGTCTCTGCCTTTCTGTCTCAGCTATGAGACATTTAGCAGTTCCCACCAGGGCTCACACCCTCCAGTCATGGACCAAAGGTGCCACCAGTGCTAGACCATGACAGACTGGCCCAACTTCAAACAAGAGTCAACATCTTTGTGTTTGTCCAGGCTTGAAATAGTTTGACTCTTTGAGTGGAGGAACTTTTTGCACATTTGTGGGGTTTTATGTTTGCCTAAAAGCTAAACAGAACTTCTATTTAGTGCAGCTTTTTTTTTTTTTTTCCTTTTTCAGGGAGCGCGCAACCATAAGAAGAGGAGATCTAGCAGAGAATTTTTCCTTTTCAATTCTCACCTCTGGCAAACAGCTCATGCAGCAAAGAGAAGGCAAACAACAGAGCTGAAGGAGAGAAAGTGCTCTGCTCTAAAAATATGTGACAGTGAGTGATGCGGAAAGAGGTAGACAGGGAAGTGAGTGTTAGTAACACTTTCGAGGATCAATCAAGTGCTTGCCTTTCTGCTATCACTTGAACTGTGGTGTCACTCCTACAGGACTTTAGACAACTGTTTGTTGGAGCACTTACAAAATCCAGCAGTTTCTCTTTTAAGGGATGAATGAAAAATATCAGCTAGGGGAAGAATAAATTGCTTATTCCACATAAGAATGGCTGGCTGAGCTTGGCATCAAATAAAACTTCCTTCACACAATGCAAAATTGCTTGTGCACTGAGAAACCAGATGGGCTGTCAGAACTTAGATCCAAACTGACTTTGAAGTGTACTGGGGTCTTGGTTATACAATTAAGAGGGAATAGAATTCTTCACAATATTCTCCAGTCTATAAATAACTTGAAGTTTGTCCTCTAATACTTACTTAGGATGAGCTAAATCATTTGTCTCTCCCCTGACTACAGAAGGAACCTGGGCAACTAACTTGGAATAGACAATCAATTTTTGATAGCTCACATTAGGGGAGGTGGAACCAACCTGCAGTATATTTCATATAGCCAGTATCCTACTAAAATTTATTTTTCAGAATTAAATTTAAAGAGTGGAGGAAGAGAATTTTGCCAGTAAGGCTTGAAAATAGACAGACACTTCAAGATAGAGACAAAAAATTATGTTCCTGCCTGAAGGTGACCCAAGGGAGAAGGCTTGCACTCAACAGCAGCCAGATTGTATTTGGGGTGGGGGAGAGGGAGTGGGACAGGGAGGAGTAAAGCCTTTTGAAAGTCTTATTCCATACGTGGCTGAATAATAGAAAGTATGTCAGGAAAAATAAAAAAACACCAAACTACTAAAAAACCATCAAAACTACCCTACTCTCCAGCTGACTCAGTGAGGCACTGGAGCCTTTTACGCCGAGTTTGCAAAGATTCAGCAGACCAGATCATGAATAGATTCACAGTAAGGAGTTTACATCCCTCATTTGTAATCTAAACTTAAGTCTGGCATAAACATACATTTGAGTGACAGTGTTTGTCACTCAAATGCTGCCACTAGTAGTGCTTCTCCTAGTAGTATGTCCTCTACGGTGTTATTCAGCATCATTGTTTATCAAGAATGAAATAAGGATGATTAAAGAAGAGGATAGGAAAAAGTGGATGAAAAGCACCATCCAATCTACTTAGTCATGTGGGGGATAAAAATACTTGAATGTCTGAAAGGCAGTTATATTGCACCATTGGTTTAATTGGTCTACATATCAGAAAATTATCATTTACTTAGCAAGTGTTTATATGTCAGAGTCAGGATATCTCTTGAGCTGATAATGTGAAGTAAGAAATGCATAAGCTTTTAAAACCACAGGAAAGAAGACTAATAATAAGAAGGTAGATTAAGCTTTTACAGCTGAGAAACTATCTCCCAGCTACAGTACCCCATTGCTCTGAAACAAAACTACACCATGATGGTTCTTGTTTTCTGGAGACTGACAGCACTCATGGCTGCACACAGGAGGGGAAATGCACCAACAGAAAGCTATCTGTGATATACTGGCCAGGAGACTCTATTCAGATGCTGACCTTCCACCTCTATTCTGCCAAAGCATTGCAGGGTTGGACTGGGAGATTTTGCTAACAACTTTTGAATAACTTCAGCTTTTCTTCCTATACTGCAGATTTTGATAGTGATTTTGGCACTTTTGTGCCTGGCTGGATAGGTTTTGTAGAAGGGAGGAGAAGACAAGTTTGACAACTTTCAGGCTTCATTAAGCTCAAAGATTAAACTATGTGCAAATCCATGGACAATGCAGCTGAATGTTGACTTGCAACTGTGTATTGGCAGTGCTATTTGTAGTCAGTCAGCTTCAGAACAGAGTATTCAAATTCCCCTATGCAATCTGCTCAAGGAAAAGCTAAATGCTTGAAGTCAAATCTAATTATGTCTGTGCAGAGTGGCTATCTAGCCAGCATTGTCCATTTTTGGTCAGTCTTGGACGTTGTCACACCATTTCTTTAAGTGTTCAATAGCAAATTGATGAAATATGCAGAAGCAGGGAGATTAAAACATATGTTCAAGATGTTATACTTCATGTGCTTGCCATTGGCAGCTTAATTTTCATGTTTGTGAATTTTGTGATCTTGTTCACCATAACTAGCATACAGATACATGAAGAACTAATGCTTGTTTATTTCCAACTGATGTACTTTAGCTGAATTAATACAAGTAAGCACCCAAAATTGCTCTTTTAGAACATTAAGTGTGATATGAAATGAGAAAGTGAAAGCACAGAGCAGGTTTGTGTGATCCCATAAAGGGATGCACCCTGTTATGCCCTCTGTTTGTCAGTAGAAACTGGAGGGTCTGCTGAAAAAAAAGCGATTTGAGCAACCAAGGAGAATTTTCCAAGTCCAGGAGCTGAAATATGTTACATTTCCATATCTTTGCCTAATTCTGGCTCACAAAGCAAGCACAGTGTTTGTCAAGATCACAAAGTACCCAGAATTTAAGAGCTCAGAAGTCCCAAAGTCCAGCCTCCTCCTTCCTTTGCTATGCTGCTTGCCGTGAAAAGAAAAATATTGGAAGGTTTTGAGAGGCTCCCCAGATTGACGTCTGCTGTTCGATACCCACCTAATGAGCTGCTTAACAACTGTTACCAAAATTAATGAGTCAAGTCACAGTTGTAATTACCATATTGCAGATCACAGTATTGTATTAGATTACCATGGACTTCTACTTAGGAATATTTACACCATGACGACTGTTTAAAATGTGCTCCAGTGTTTCAGCAGATTGCATTGCCTCATAGCCCATATTTATTAGGCTAGGCAGGAGTCACAGGAGTCTTATCATGAATTCTTTGGCTCCAGTTTGTAGGGATCAATGGAGAGCCAATCTTAATGTCAAGAATATCCAGGTATTGAAAAATGCACAAATGTTAAAAAGACCTTAATTGTACATGTGAGCATACACAGTAAAGGAGCGAGTATCTGGGTGATGAAAACAGTAATCTGGGGCCAGAAGCAAATGCTTCACTATCAGGATATATTATTACAACTGGGCATAAATTAATCTGATTTAACTTCTACTTCGGGAGAAATGCTCAGAATATAGTGCTCCAGCGATTTAGGATAGCCAAGCATAGTTTCCTTATACAGAGCCATGCTTTCTTCAGTGCAGAAAGAGGTAAGAAACAGTTCTACACAAAAACATCCTATGCATTATCTTGAAAAGGCTGTAATTTTACCTTCCTCCTATTTCACTCTCTGCTAATGAGAGATTATAAAAGATAGATAAACAAATCATCTTTGCTTCATAAAATCTGATGATGTGAAAATGGTCAGGGTTCTTGCACATTTGGCTTTATCTCCTATTTGTTTACAATTAACAAGGGTTCAGTAGGCTCCAATATGTGTATGTGTGAGTACAAATATATATACATACAAGGCACCTGAACAAGTACAGGAAACCAGCTGTTCAAGGGGTTGCCACTGTCCCCTAAAGCCAGGCATCATAACAGGGAAACGCTTCCTGAAGCCTCTCCTCCACCTGCCCAGCCCCATTCACTTTTCTGCAGCCCCCAGCACCTCACTGTGCTTATGGAAGAGGGCTTGCCCATGCTGCCTCCTGCTCCTGTGCAAATCATGGGCAAGCTACAAAACTGAGAGGTGCATGCACTGCCTGATGGATAACTTAGAGGGACTTGCAATGAACGAGCACTTGGAACACTTACCTTTGAATCTTGAAGAGGCAATTTCAGAATGGCTAGTCTTGGTTCCCCCATTTCCTGCTCCAAAGAGAGCCTGTTAGGACAGACAAATGAGGCAAGTCAATAACATCCACCCAGACAGGATATATTGAACCAGTTCAAGGGTAGGTGGGGAGCAGCTGTGGTCCTGCCTGTGAAATACTACAGTCATTGCCATTGTGCAGTGGGTCATCAAGCCTCCTTTATTTACACCTTCATATAAGTGCTGGCAAACACTGATTTATGTGCTGAAAGCTGAGAACTGGGGTATGACCATGTTAAAGAAAGAAACACAAGCACATACGTGCACAGACCAGCAACTTATCTTCTCTTTGTCCAGGACAATTTTAAGCCACAAAGACCTGAAACAGATTGACCTTTTATTACTTTTGAATTGAGGACAGATTTCCACTTTAAAAGCTCGATTATATTGCTGGGCTTGTTTGCTTTTTATGATTTTGGAAGGTTCTATGGTAGCTTGGGTGATGAAACAGGCTCTATTATCTGCTGAATTTCAAGCCCTGAATTGTAGTTTACTATTTTAATCAATTTGGTGCCTGAAAAATTATTATATTTACATTTGAAGTGCAAAGTTATAAGGACTGATATTTGACAACATGGTTCAGATTTCTGCCTGGTTTTACCTGTTGGAGAATTTGGAGTTATGCTGAGAAGAATGTGGTTGCTGGCCTTTTTGGAGGGTTCAACAGATTAATGATCTCTGAAGTTCAGCTATAAATAGTTGATCTTCTGTAAAATACATTATATCCAGAATTTTTGAATGGAATATCTACTTTGATCTTACTAGGAGAAATTTAATTATTTGGATAACTAGACAGAGACTCTTATTTGTTTTTCCTCTACCTGCAGAATTGCTTGCTATAGTTGCCTAGTGCTTTAATAATCTGTTGACCTCATCAGGAAATAGAACCTAAAGATCACTTATGGTGTGGTTACTGGAAGGTTCTGGGACAGATGTTTTATGTAAGGCAGTACCAGGGTTCAGCAAAAATGTGTGTGTTGGAACTGGTGTTTACCACTTTCTGTGTGTTTTAGAAGTGTAAGAAAGCATTAGTAAACATTATTGTCCAAGTCTGCATTTGAAACCATGACTGTCCAGGAAATAGGTTTTTCCTAACTGAGGAACTTCCAGTTCACTGATCAACATATGGACTGCTGGGTGGGAGAAATTAGATTTATTTCAAAGTATTATTTAGTAGATCCCTATGAGGGAGGGAGTGCAAGAGAAAGGGAGGGAAGGGAGAAAGGGAGGGAAGGGAGAAAGGGAGGGAGGGAGGAAGGAAACAAGGAAGTGAGAGTGGGAGGAAGAAAGAAAATGAGGGATGGAAGGAGGAAGAAAGAAAGAAAGCAAACATGGGCATAACTTACTTGTTAGTGTAAGTGCTATATCCCTGTTTTCACGAGTTTCTCCCCTAGACCATACAGAAGAGTGTGTGGGGAGGATCAATAATTTTTATATTAGTATATTAATCTTTTTATTGGATCGGAGGAATCTCTGGTGTTTTGTTATACTACAGCAAGGGCACAATGAGATTTAAGAAACTTGAGTGGCTGATGATCTAAAATATATCATTCATTGAGACTCTACAAGGATGCCTGTCCTCTGGTTTAGAGCTGATCACCATTTTTGTTTGGTTGGTTGGTTTTTTCTTATTTGGGGAGAAAAGGTTAACAGTTATCTGACCAGTCATTCTGTGTCACTGAGCGCAAGCGAATCTGGCATGTGAATCCTTAATTTTATTTTTAGGCACCTAATTTGTTTTCCCATTTGATGATATCTTCAGCTGAAATCGTTGGCTGCTGATCACTTGTTTTTTTCTCCTGCAGTGAATGTAATTGGACACTCTTAACCATAGCACAACAGTTTTAAATGACACAGAAAGTAAACGAAGGCTGCTAGATTATAGAGAAGTCTCTCAATAGATTTGTGATTAACTTGCAACTATAATAAGACATTAAATGAAAATAGAAATGAGTAGGGAAGGTTAACCAGCTAAGACAGGAAATTATTTCAACAGCAGGGGGGGTGAAAAAGAAAGGAAAGATAGTCTCTTTACAGATGTACTTCTGACATCAGCTGTTTCTCAAGAGCAATACACTAGGGCTAAGAAAATGTGTCTTGTAGGTCTAAAAGATACAGTTCAGATTGGAGATGGACGCAGGATTTGTGTTTTGGTTCTCATCACTGGCTTTCTGCCTGCTCCAACACCTCAATTTTTTTCCTTCCTGTTTAGCCTATAAACATATTAGGTGTTTGAATAATGCTTAATGACATGTTCTACAGACTGGAAGATATACATATAACTGGACAACAGATAAAATTTTCCATTCTCACATATCTCAACCTTGTACTCCCTTGGGCAATGATTGCTCAAGGTGGCAAAATGTGCCAGAGATGAACATCAACATGAACATATGCCCAGTGGTTATGAACACAATGTTATGTTAGTTAAGAGCAGAACATGTGCCCACAGATAGTTAAGAGTAATTCAATGCTTTGTAGGGACCTCTCTTGGGAAAAAAAATAATGAATGAAATCTCTTCTTGGTCAGATTGTCTGTTATTGTAATAAAAGGTCAGATTACTGGTCTTTTGATAGATAAAGGCAGCAAGAGGAGACACTTTCAATTTTCTCATTTGTAGAAATAAGCTCATTTCTTCACATTATTAGTCAAATTTGTTTGAAAGTAGTCAATGGATTTAAAAGTTACCAGTAAACAATGTCCTTTGAGACAATACACTCAGAGTGTTTCTATAGGGCTTGTTTTTCAGGAAATCAGTTTAGAAAACCCCCATTCCCATTACTTCCAATAACTTAGGTTGCACAGCTTGTAGCATGCATTCCAGATGAGCCAGTCATCAGAATGCATGTTCAGTTCCTGCTCTGTGTAAGACACAGTTACAAAATGAAGAATACTTTATTTTGGAACTTGGAAGATCCCTCTTTTATAACATGGTGACCCATAACGGTCCGATGTATACCTACAGTAGTTCTAGTAAAGGGAAAGGAATTGTTTCAGAGATAAGATTGCCCTATAAACCCCCTCAGACTTGTCTCAGTTTGGGTCAGCTGTCCACTTTGCCCTGAGTGGTTTTGATTCTTAAATCACCTCATGATTTTCTCTTTTAATACCTTATTTTTTTTCCTCATACCACAACACTGGCACTACAGGTCATTTCTTGGTCTGAATAGGACTATAATAGTAACATGAATCCAAAATAACTGGTCATTGCCCTACAGTACATTACATGAAGTCAGACAACTACTCTTTACCCCTTACAGCCCCTGTGAACTCAAGGAGGTCACAAAGGGATAATAAAGCAGTATTTGGCCTGTGCTGCTTTATGGATTTAAAATAAAGAGTAAAATAATATGAGGCTTCATACTGCAGGCATGTTGCTAATGTACCCATTTCTCTGTGGTTAAAAATAAATAATTATTTTTAAAAGAACGAGCTTTTCTGTATGAACTTCTGCAATGGCCTTAAGTTTATTCTTCACTTTTTATATGCTTCAGTTCTTATGTCCTGCAAGCATCTCTTTTTTTTTTAAAAATGGATTTCACTTATTTGCCTTACAGCAAATTAGACATTAAGTTTTCCTCATGCCTTCTAGAGAAGGACCATAACATGGGGATCATATTGAGAAGGGGAACAAACATTCCACAAATCATTCTAGATTATAGCAGGGGTTTTCTTGCACAAATGCTATTTCATTACTAATCTTCATCATCTAATCAGCACTTCATCAGGCTGATTCATAAGGCTCCTTCTTATGAAAATCAGAAATCTTGTGCCACCAAAAGCTATTGCAGTATTAAGGTGTGGGCAGATGCCTTCTGAGGCTGGGCTCAGACAAGAGGTCCAGTATGAACAGGCATGAAAACTGAACTTTTCTCATAAAACACATCCTGGCCAAGCTGGAACCAATACAACCATCACTCTACTGATAAAAGTGTAAGATCTGAGAGCTTCAGACTATGGAAGAGGACCAAGGGCCCCAGATGTGGGGCTGTGTAGAGGGAAAGAATCACCCCTCTCAAACTGATGGCAGTGCTTTTCCTAATGCACTCTAGGATACCACTGGCCTTTTTTATCAGAAGGGCACACTGCTGACTCATGGGCAGCTTGCTGTACACCAGAACCCCCAGGTCCTTCTCTGCAAATCTGCTTTTCAGACAGTCAGCCTACAGCCTGAGGTGCTGCATGGGATGATTCCTTCCCAGCAGGATTTTGCACTTTCCTTTGTGAAACTCCATGAGGTCCCTCTGGGCTTCCCTTTTCTCCAGCCTGTTGAGATAACTCTGAATGGCAGCACAGCCACCCACTGCACCAATAACTCCACCCAGTTTTATATCATCAGCAGACTGAGGCTGCACTCTGTACTATTGGCCACATCATTAATAAAGATGTTAAATGGTACTGACCCCAGTTTCAATCCCTGGGATGCACCATCAGTGACTTGTCTCCCTCAGGCTTTGTAGCAGACTAAGCATGACTTTTCATTCATCATTCTGTGGTGCCTACTCCTGATCACTTCCTTGTCCTTCACATGCCTGGAAATGGTTCCCAAGATTAGTTGCTCCACCACCTTGTCAGAAATCAAGACAAGGCTGACCAGCCTGTAGTTCCCCAGATTCTTGCCTTCCATGAGCAAAGGAGAGGCATTCACTCTCCTCCAGTTTTCAGGAAGCTTTCTCAATTGCTGCAGCCTGGCAAACATAGTAGGACTTAGGAATGCAGCCCCTAAGGGCCTCTACACTTGCATGCCCTGTTTGTTTACGGGCTCCCTAACCTGCTCTTTATCTGCCAAGTCTTCTTTGCTCCAGATTTTCCCAATGGTCTTGGGCCTGGGATCCTGAAGCCTGATCTTACTGGTAAAGATTGAAGTGAGGGCAGCATTGAGGCAGCTGCTACTGGACTTCAAAGCAGGTGCTAGAAACAGCTTTCTACAAACAGAATCTCTGGATCTCTCTCCAAACAGTCTCTGGATCACTTTGCATGACCATCTGGAGAATCAGGCAGATCTTGCTCTATGTATTAAACACTGATCACCTTGGGCTGTCACTGCAGCCAGAAATATACAAAAATGGGGAAAGAAAACCAAACAAAAGAATTTTCTGGAGTATCTGAATGTTCCATCTAAACCATGTCAATGTATCTCTGTGTTTGCATTTGGCTTCTGGCCATTGAACTCACCTGCCAAAGCAGCTTTCATTCTCCAAAACCATCTAGCAAATGTCTTCCATAAGCATGGTAGCTGTGCAAGAGAGGTAACACAAATATAAAGGAACTGAAATAAACCACACTAATTTTAAGCAATGGAAAGGGATATAATATTCTTGCATCATGATGGGAATGAACAACGTCCCCCAGTAGAAACCAATGTTCTTCCATGGAACTCTGAATCTGCAGGACAGATCCCAGCCAAATAGAAGATAAAAAATGAATCAGGTAAACATCAAGATTTTAAGAAAATACAAGATGGACATTGCGTAAAAACAAAAGCAGATGGAAAACCTCAATTTTACTTTACAAGCTGCGTTAGTCCCTACTCAAGTCACATTAGCACATTCATGCAGAGGAAAATGCAATCCTTTGAAACAACTCAAAGCTTCCAGAGCTGTTTTGTGATCCCTCAGTCATCTTCCTGCTATTCACAGGCATCCTGTGCCTGTAGACTTCTCAAATGTTGCTCCTTAGAGACACTTGCCTGGCTCTTGGCTAGAGCATCTCTGCATTGCTAACAAGCAGACTTCCTTCCACACAAGGTGCTGTACTCTCATCTGATTCTGTTTCCTACCATCCGTCCATTCAATCACATCCTGCTTTGAACTTTTGCCCTTTTTAACTCTCTGTGCAGGCTTACAATCCTTAGACATAAAAATACGTAGATATACTCACGTTTATCTCCCGCAGCCAGAGCAGCCTCAGGGATAGCGATTTAACGGCTCCTGTTCCGAGGATAAAGTTGTTTATAAATATGGATGTAACTGGGCACACCAGTGGGAGGCAACTACAGAGTATCCCCAGGTGTCTCTCTAGGAGATCCAATTCATTTAGTAAAGCATCCCTCTAAATGCGTACACACACTCACACACGTATGCACATACACACAGCAGCTCCTTAAATGGGCACAAAACATGGATCTTTTCCACTGATACAGAAAGTTGTTAGAATGGTGCAAGGGTCATAGATCCTGATTAATTTGGTCTGTACTGCTATGTTTCATCCGCAGAAATATAAATAAACATGAAGAGAGGGCCATTTCCTCTAAAAAGCTTATTTCTTGTGAAATAAGGAGGCTGCATCTTTGGAGGAAGCTGACTGGATGGGACTCCTTCCTCCATGGAGTTCTCAGAGGTTTGCTGCAGGACCTGGTAAACAGGACACCATGGAATTTTAGCTAGGCAAACCACCCAGCCCAATATATAAAAACTTAAGGCTGCAGTTAGTATCTTCTGCTAGTATTACAGTGTTTCTTTGGGCTACTTGTCAGACGTGGAATCCTTCTTTGCTCTTAATCCATGAGACAGTGGGCAAAGTTCCTGCTGCCTGTTCCAGAAGGGGTGGTGGGGTTGCAGGCAGCAGGAGCAGCTATCTCTGCAGCAAAACACAATTTAGCCTGCAATTTTTGCTTAAGTGGGATAATTTGGTGGTGTGACAAAGGGCTTTTCATCCTCAATACAGTTGTGAATGCCACTGTGTGCTCATATTAGACAAACAACATTACAAAAAACTATGTTTGTAAAGATAACTGAAGAATAAGAAACCAGCTAGTGACATAACCTTTCAAATGATCTAAATAACTGATTGAGTTCAGAGAGGAATAACCTTTTAAAATCATTAGATTTTGTAAGCAGATGTAAAAATAATTAACTTCAAATTATGCATCCAGAAAATAATGCAAACTGCAGATTTCAAAGTCAGAACAACTGTAGTTACAAAGGCAAGCAAATGCTGCTTAAAGAACAAAGACATCAATTACTGATTTTCAGGTGAGCCATTCAGAGCCAGACCAGCATGTTTAACTTCCTTTAAAGAAAGGAGACTGAAAAAGAGGAGGTCCACTACTTTACTTTTCTTTGTCTATTCTGGAAATGTTTGTTTTCTCAGCCTCTGAATCACTGGCTTTATAGCTGTTTATATGATAGTCATTCCCGACATGATGCAGAGCAATTTACAGACACTGGAAATCAAGTCCAAATCATCTCCATTTTTTAGCTGTATTTATAAAGAGCAGTGTTAAAATGATACTAGAGACAAAGAGGAAAACTGATGCGAAGTCCCAATATTTTCTTTTGCAAATGTTGATAAGGTACATATAGGCGCGAGTGAAAGAAGACAAACCTGAAAAGATTTCTCAAATCAAAAGAGGGTGTAAACACTTGTATGAAGCAAAGCATTAGTACTTCCCCATACAAAAAAGGAGGAAACACATCCTTTTGCAAAGCACTGGTAAATGGGCAAATCACTGCTGAAGAAATCTTTCTTTCTGTTAGGAGAGTCTGGTAGAACAGTCAAAGATAGATGAGGAGGACAAGAGACAGCCTGATAAGGCCTGGGTAGAGAACCTGAATGAGTGAAAGAGCACTGATGGCATAGGGTGGCTGAAAACCAGCAGCTGGGAAACAAGCTGAAAGTGGCCTTTACCTATACAGAAACAAGCTGCCAAGTACTCTTCTCAGTTTTGCCTGTGATTTGACACTGTGGAAGTGTTCTCAGTCCTGGCTCAGCTGTGATGACCTCTGGCCAGTGATAAAGGATTGCTCACTTCACTGTCTCATTTGGCTTGAGAAGGATGAAGACTCCATATGAGATTTAAGAATCTTCTGCACAAGAATAAAGCAATTTAAGACTTTAAAAAATGAAAAAAAAAGAAAGCCAGAAGAGTTCTTGACTTCCCTCCTACCAGTTGCCCTGGTATCTAAATTACCTTCTAGGCTCTGTGCCCATAAACTTTATGTGGTACTATAGAAATGCAGAGCAATCTTTCTTTACCTGAGAGTGGAAATTAGTGTTAGTATAAAGAGAACAACCCTTCCAGGATTTACTGTACTCCAAGGACTTGGTCAGCTGTGTAAATTTGTTCTATTATGACTAGTTTCCATATCGCTGCAATACATTGATGGATGTGTCTGTAAGATTAAAATCTGCTGTTACATCAGTGTAAAGCTAGCACAAGGCAGATACAAAGATTTCAGTTTTATATCTGCCTTGGTATCTAAAATGTTTCTGCGTTTAAAATCTTGCAGCATGCCAGTATCTATTTTGGGCTATATTTACATGGAGGGCATAACCTGCCCTCAAATTTCAGAAAACAACTTAAAAAATTCATGTGGCTACATACAAGATTTTTAGCAGACTTAAAGTTTGAGTGCAATGCCTGAAACCTTGCACTCCGTGATAGACGGGCCAGGAGCAGGGTGCACATTCCTAGCTTTCCAAAGCACACCATTTGGCTGGACCTGAAATAGGATGGAGATTCTCCTCTTACCACATGAAGGTGAGCTCTGAAAACTAAATTTCAATGCTCAAACTACTGCACCTGTCCTTCTGCCCACCTTACTTAATCTTATAAATGATAAGCACTTCCAAAAATTATCTAGGGCCATTTTTGTTTGTCTCCAGCCACTCTCCAAAAGTGGTCAAAGGAAATTCTCATAAACTTTTGATCCTATCTGCACCCAGGGCCAGCACAGGCAATGAGAGGAAGAGCTGCCAAATGGCATATTTTGACTCCTTAATCCATACTCTATAATAATGCAGGCAACTTTTTTTTCCCCCAGTAATGGACCATTTATTTAATTTTTTGTCTTCATTGTTTTTAAAAGACCATTAGGAAGGCTTGCCTGCATTTTCATTAGAGATTAGCAGAAGGGGGAGGATGGATGCTTATCACCTACCACCTGGAGAGGCTAAGCATACAGAAAGACATGAAGTTTAGACACAGACTTGTAAGGCTTGATTCCCTGCCAAAGCAGAGCTGGAGCACAATAACTCAAAGTCATGCCAAAGTTGAATAGCCACCTGCTAGAATATGAGCTAGAAATGAAAGGAACACCTGCAAAATAAGACCAGGAAGGCTGGGGGAGGAGTTGGTCTTGAAAGGGAAGCAACAGAAACAGGCAGCAAGAGACTATAATGAGTAGCAAAGTTTTCAAATAAATTAGCCTCAAAGTCATATTTGAGAGTTCAGCAAGGAATATACTTCCTATAAATAAAGCAAGAAGGAGAACCACACCACAATCAAAACTGTTGATCCTGATTGTCGTCAGGCTGATAATTTGATGTGCATATTTCATCAGCATTTCCAAAGATGGCAAAACAGCAGTAATGAATTCTTGCTGCCCTGGTTATTTCCAGATGCTGTCATTATCCATTAATATTTCCCCATTCACTAACACTTCAGGTAAAAAAGTATAAAATACCATGGAGTTAACTAATTTCTGAGAAATTCTATGTATCAGTATCCATGCAGCAGCTCTTCCCGGTTCCCTCTTCCACCTAATAATTTTCATTGATTCATTTATTGTGTAGACAAATTACCAGTATGTGCTCAAGACTACTTCTAGATAGACTATCTGAGATTGGGATAATGAAAAATTAGTCAACTGGAATATCAACACAATGTTATTTATTACTTGAAAATAACTAAATCATCATTCAGATTGCATGCTCACATTTGTATTTACCTGTAGATATTTACCTCTCACATTCCTTATCAAATAAAGAAATACAGGTCCAAGCTGGACTCCCTAGTCCTATATAAGTAACTCTGAGAAGTAAAATTGAGGTGCCAGGTTGAGGTACCCATTAACCAAGCTTAGTGTGCTATGGAGATAAAGTACAATTCTGAAATAATTGATTGATGCTGAGAATAGCTTTTCCTTCCTAGGCGGTTTTGCAATACAGAAGCAGAGCTGAAGTAAACAAAACTAAAAACATAGTAACATTTTACTCAAAAAAACCCAAACAAGCTAACAAAAACAGAAAAAGGAGAAACTTGGTGGCAATTCTGGACAAGGAGATGACACTCGGTGCTCTGCAATTTCTGTAGAAGTTCTCTAGTTAAAGATCATTTGGGTTCCTCATACACCACTTAAAATATATAAATAAATGTTAGGGATGCAGAATTAGGTCTGTGGCAAATCCACCGAATCTCTCACAGGCAGGTTCACATGGAAACTAATCTCCATAATACTGATATTGCTGCTTTTGTTACTGTTTATATTGCCTTAGCATTTAGAATTTTGCCTAGCTACTCCTTTTAGCAGGCATCAATTGATTTTTCTTGTATCAAAAAATGACCATCTTTAATACCTTTCTTGAAGGATGCAATATCTGAAGACAATTTGAACATGAAAGTTTCTTTGTTCCACAGAAGAAACATTAAAAATGGTAGTACTTAATAGCCAGCAATGGATAAAATCCATTGCCCAATGCATATTACAGTCCACACCTTTTCCTCCACCTGAAAGTGAATACCTGAAATGGAGTGTTTCTGTGATGGCTGTCTGCTGGGACCACAAGAAGCTCCACCATCTAATCATCATAATAAAAGTCATGGTTTTAAAAAATAATGTAAAAGAGGGTAAATAAAACCCATTCTATGAGTAACAATTTTTACCTTCTCTTTCAGTTTACTTTCTTTATATCTATGCCCTTGTCTAGTCTCACACTTAATTGCAATAAGTGGCTCCAAAATTAGTGCAGATGAGTGTCTGATAAAGCTGGATTCTATACCTGACTGGAATTAATATTGGCTATACCCTGGAAAAAGGGGGTGCATATGTTACATATAGGTTTTATTTACATTTTGAAAAGAAATGAGAAACAAAAAATGTCGTCTGAGCTTGTCTTTACAGCTTCAGTGATGTGTGAGTCTCCTGAGCCAATTTCAAGACTGCACAGTCCCCTTCCCTTTATCTTCATGAACTGTGTCCTAGTGGGCTGAAAAACACACGGTTATTTCAGCCACTTCTCACATTTCTAGATGAACCCTTTCTTCAATCAAAGATGATGAAGTGAAATGAAATTATGAAAGGCAGAAAACATAGAGCCCAAAGTGTGACCTAGGAATCTTAATTTTCCTCAATCATTGCTGTAACGGAATGCAAGTCTGCAGCAGCGGGGGTGAAATTATAGTACAAATTACCATGCTATGCCAGATAAATTATTCTCTGCAGCATGGTTATTAAGTGATAGATAAATAACTAACACTGCAGGACTGATTGACAAAATATAAGTGACCTGGAGCTAAGCAGGGCACTGTGGAAATAACATTGCAGTGCCACTAATATTTTAATACTGAAATGAGATTTTCCAAGGCAGAAAAATCTTAAAATAGTATATGACTAAGCCAGCTACAAGTTAAACAGGTACTAAGAGTTCTTCAGCTCAGAATGCCTGGCTTCATGACATGTCTCATGTAAACATTTTTTAAATACAAAGTTGGGAAATGGTGCATGTTTTCTGTCTGAGGAGCACATTGAAGACTCCTCAGACAGAAAACATGAGAGAGTGATTGGATTTTTTTTCCATCAAACAGGTATTTGTAGATAGCTATCTTCTTTCACAACAGCTTCAAAGACAACGTGGGACATGGGCTCAGAGGTTATTCAGTGACATTGTGTCATTCAGGTTTAGAAACAGAGCTAATAGAGAAATTACTCAGATTATTGTCAGAAGGAACCCAAGAAATCACTCACTACATAGATTCTCTGGAGAGCTTCCTCCATTATTTCTACAGCTGGAACCTGCTTCAGTTTGAACATTTCTGTGCATAACACTGTTGTCACAGAATAACTTGTGTCTTACTATGTTGTGATCTTTTTCAAATTTACCAAAGACCTGCTATCAGTCCTTGTGACATGTTTGTACAAAGGCTGATGTTTGCCTGGAAAGGAAAGAGTTCTGCCCAGGTCATCCCCAGGAAAGAAGAAAATTTTTATACAATCAAAAATAAGGGCTCTCTCAGAGTAGGATTTTTGACAAAGCAAGCAAGCAGGGTTAAAAGCAAGAAGAACACCAGCTTTTTAGAAACTAAATATCCATCTGACAATGGGCAAAAAAAGCTGACTGGGAAAGATGCAACATATGCCATGTTCCAGAGGGAAAGTCATGATGAACCACAATCATGAAAATACATAATTGGACCAGAAAACAAAAACAGCATGTCATGAAAAAGATGTGAAAAGCATGAATGTTCTTGATCCAGATTTGTATATATTTTCTGCTAACTAGAAAAATTTCTTCTGAAACCTTTTTGTTAGGTCTTTCATTCACAATGTGCTGTAGAAGGAGCAAGCCATTTATCTGGGTGCCTATGAAGCTGGAGCACAGGAAAGTGAATTACTGAGGAGACAGAAGCAAACCAGCTTTCAAGCCTGTGGCAGCTGAACAGAGGTCTCTGACCTCATAGAGGTGTGCTACACATAGGATCTTATACCCAGGTACATGCTCCAAACAGCATTCTGGCCCCAGGCCTGCTGAGGAAACTTGGCTAGTGTACACAGCTGAGGAAATGAGACAGTATTTTGATAATGTTTTTGATTTCAGTGAAATGCCTGCTTGCCTGAGGATCTTAAAATATTCCATGAAACAGCATTGACATGATGCTTAGAATTACAGACCTTTTTTTGCCTCTGTGCATGTGTCACTAACCTCATCAGACAGAGTATATCATAGGCAGAGGCAAGTTGCAAGAAGCTGAAAAATTATTGCAAGAGTCATGTGGATGTTTAAAATCAAATTAAGTCTGTCTAATTAAGTATCCAGGTAATTTAATACAGAACTCCAGTAGAACTAAGAGATTCCTACAATAGATTAATAGTGGGTATCTCACTAGAGAAAGCTCCTGTGTGTTGCCCTACGCACAGTCATGGCCTCTAATCTTTCCTAGATGCAGAACAAACTGAAAGAGAAAAAGAGAGAAAGG
Source organism: Agelaius phoeniceus (assembly GCF_051311805.1). NCBI lineage: Eukaryota > Metazoa > Chordata > Aves > Passeriformes > Icteridae > Agelaius > Agelaius phoeniceus. The sequence goes on from NC_135267.1 coordinate 61,535,970, forward strand.
CAGAGAAAAATGGAGGCAATTACAGAGACCTATCCATGAAATAATCTGAATGTTCTGGTTATGGACAACAGTCAGGGCAATCAGGAGGGATCCAGCTGAAGACCAGATTCAGATACATTTAGTGGGATGCTGCCAGAGGGTGGAGGAAGTCACAAGAAGAAAACAGTGCAGCTAGCTTACTGTCTGCTTAAGGCAGAACAAAATGCTAGCAGGTGACAGTAAACACAAAGAGATTGAAGAAGATGGCTCTCTGGAGAAAGGCCCTTGTCAGAACTTTTAGAACACAAGAAAAAGAAAGGCAGACTTTTGTTTTCTTGTATCCAAGTCAATTTTGAAACTGAGTGTAGCTCTGTAGGGAAGAGAATTGCTCCCTGGGGGAATTAGGGAAGTTGTAGAGTTCAAACAGAATGAAGAACAGGGGGAAAATCAATATTTTTTCTCTAGAGGATTGCTTTCAGTAGTTGGTGCTCTCTAGAATCAAGGCAGAAATTAAAAAAACCAAAACAAACAAAAACAAAAATCTCCCACTCCTAAATTCTTAGGTATTAAAAAGAAAAATGACAAGGGCTCAATCATGGGGCATTAGTTTTAGACTAACCTTGCTATCTAATATTTCATTACAAATCTGGGAAATTCCTTGAGGGGATGCTCCTTCTTTCCTTTCACCCTGCCTCATCATCCATCAGTTTATTTGTTTGCTCTCTGAGTGCTTCCTGTGCCCACAGAAGTACTGCAAGGTCAAGTAATCAGCTAGTATCCTAGTATGTGCATTTTCTATCTAGCATAACAGGGCTGATTTAAGGCTGGATGGCATTTCCTGACCTTTTAAATGGAAGACATTTTTATCTTAATCAGGGAGACCCCAGTATAAATAATCCAGGTATCAAACCCCAACTATTCAATACTGTCCCTTTAGATCTTTTTCAGTAACTACATTTGCTTGCAGCAACCACCCAGGTGGTATTCTCCTGCTCTGTGCATAGCACTGCAAAGCACAGAGCTTACAGCTCTGCCCTTAATTGGTAGTGGCATAGTGAGAAACACTGATGGTTCTGTAAAGTCTTGCATGCATAAGAAGATCACTGTTGTCTTTAATGTTCAGGTTCTCTGAAATGTCAGGTGTTTGCCTTTCAGTCTCCCCCTCCTGCCTTCTTCAAATCTCTCTCCCCAAATAAAATCTTCACAGGAAAAAATCATAATCAGCTGGGAGCAGGTGGTTTTAAGCAAAGCAAATTATGTTTTCTGCTTCACTGGACTATCTCCTGTCCTGCAGTATGGGAGAAATCCCAGAATGTGCATGCCAGTCTCAGGGAGCTTCCATCAACCAGGACCATTGCTGAAGGACAGCAAATTGTTAAGAGTACCAAGATGAAAGCTTAGTGGGCTAACTCAAATTTAATATGACATATTGCACCCTATATTGTTGCTGTGTTGGTTTAATGCTGTTCTGAGCAGACAGCTCCAAAATCTTATGGAAGCAGCTACTGCTATGACAATGGTTCAAAGTTGCTTTCCTTTGCCACCAAATGAGGAAATGAGAGTAAGGAAATGTTACTGAATCTCAAATCTTTGGTATAGACAATCCTCCAGACCAGTTTCTATAGACACACATTGAAAGAAACTGAAAGCAGATTCACAAAGACAGAATTGCTTTAAGGGAAATATTCATTCTGAAGTCCCTACTGAACTCTACATGTCTTCAGTGGCCTCGCATCCTTCATGATATGCAGGCTTTGTCTGAGTTGCCATATGGACTCAGTATGGCCAGTGTATTCCATTTGTGCTGCATTGAACAGGACCATACCCATACCGAACAGAATCTAGGCTGCTGCTGAGCCTCTTGGAGAGATGACAATATTTGGAAAAGGACCAAATCCCCATTCTACCCTCCCAGCTCTCATTTACAGCAGTGACCAGGAGGAAGGATGTATGCTGGACCTTCTTGTACCATTTCCACAGGTGTGCTCCCTGCAGACGTGTTCTTGGGAGGGCCTGGAAGAGCAGTCAGGGCTGTCCTGTTGCTGGAGTCACAAGGAACTGTAACAGTGAGAAAGAGAGGGAAGAAAGAGACCAAATTTGAGATGGCTATTTGACTGTGGCAGGGCAGTTACTCTATATGACTGCAGAATGTATGTGCTGACTCACTTTCAGTTTAAAAGAATGATTTGTAAAGTTGGGGGGAGTAGAAAAGCTACTTTCTCTGAAAATGGCCATGGTTCAGAATAGCAGCAGAGAGCTGAGAGTTTATGCTCAACTGCAGCTGTAGGGCTGGACCACTTCAAGATCTCTAGTGGGAAAACTGAGCGAGCCGAAGTTCCTTCTGGAAGCATATATGGCAAATTAGAAGCTGGGACATATTTTGGACATATATGGTTCACTTTCACTTAAAAGAGGAAAAATCAGTCAAATCTCCATAGATCCATGAGAAATCTGTACTTATGAAAAAAGCCAAACCCACATCAGCCTTCTGTTCTCAAAAACACTTGGCATGTGAAACCTTCACCAGTTCACCTCAAAATAATTTGCAAATGTCGTTTCCCCCAGCCCATCCATCGATGCCATAATCATCTTATCCATCCAAGCACACATTTCCCATACAACTAACTGCTTCATCTCTCTGACTTGCTTGTCAAAAAGCCTCACTGTGCTGTGCTTGCTGATGCTCACAACACAATTTCATCATATTTTCTTGAGTCTCATGAAAGGGTGGAGGCTAAGCAACCTTTCCTTTTCTGGCAGGTGCTGGGAATTGCCTCTGGGGAGGAATCTAAGTGTGGCACAAACAAGTAGGTTCTCTCTCAAGCCTCAGTTTTTTTCTCTCATCTCTGATCTGAAAGCTGTACACAGCATCACTTCAATTCCTCCCTAAATACCACAGTCTCAGAATGTTTCAGAAGCAGGCTGACCTAAACCAAATATTTTTTCTGTGTGTAACACAAAATTGGATAACATTTAAGCTAATTACTTGAATATGAATATGAAGTTTGCTCTAGATCAATGTCTTAAAGAAATCATGAATTTAGGGGTTGTTTTTAGAGGAGGGCTTTTCTTGTATAACTAAACACTCAATGAAAAATCTTGCTCCCCAAATAAATTGAAGGAAGTCTGGATATTTATGTAAACTTGCCCTGTTTAGTGTATGCCTCCCTGCACTTCAGAACTGATTCTGATACTAGCAATTTATGAGGCTGAATTCTGTGGCCAATGGCACAAAGACTTGAAGGATTCAAGACAAGCCCATGTCCAAGTCCCAGCCTAGAAATGGGTCAGCTCTGGGCCCTAAGGAAACAGGCCCACTCCATGATCCAGTTGACTGCAGTACAACTCCAGGGCTTGGCATCTGCGTTCAGGCTTCTCCTCCCAAAATCCATTTACTTTAAAGGTGAGATGTTGGGGAGGAGGGAGAGGAGCCATAAGAAACAAATGACTAACTGCAAGAGGCAGCAATTGGACTCAGCATGTTCTGCTAATACACACCTGATAAAAAGCTTTTTTTTTCTCCTCACTGCAAGCAATCAGTTTTATTAACATTGAACGATAATGTGGAATGACTGTGAGGAAAAAATGTTTAAAATAATAAAGAGAAACCCTGCAGGTGAGCAAGATTGATTTTAATAAAAGCAACAGAAGAAGTACATTTCTGGGACATTTTCTGCCCCCCTTCTCCTTGGAGGGTAAGATGTGATGAGTCTGGTGTTGTCAGTCTTGCCAGCAGGAGGGCAGTGGCAGGTTGAGCAGCGTGTCTGACAGGACTGAAGTCAAACCTCCAAGAGAAGTAGTGCAGTGCAGAATAGCCAATATTACAGATTATGTGGGGGAGAAGGAATGCACAAGGGTTATTCAGATATCATTATACACGGCAAAAATAAACCCCAAAACAACAACCCACAAACAAATCAGGATGACAGCTCTGCAAAAAAGCAGCAAGAAACGAACTCCATCTGATTCAAATCATACTGAATTACAAAGAAAAATATCACTAGCAACAGACAAGCATTGCATCTCACTCCTTCAAGGAGGCAGAGAGAGTTGCAAAGGGCTCATATGCTTGTAAAAATACAAGTTTTGCCGCCTTTAGATTATGTTCAGGCTGAAAGTGATGGATGAAGTCCAACATGATACCTTCTCAGCATTGCATTCTGCAGTGACCACATAGCTCCTGCTCAGTGTTTGAGTGCCCAAGAGTTATCAGGTAATGACAGTGTCACTCCTACAGCAATTACTCACTCAAGTAACAGCTACATGGATGTGTAGCACATTATATTTTCACAGTGTGTGATATTTTTGCCATTACAGTGAAAAATCAGCATTTGTGCTTAAAACTTTGAAGTTGTCTCTCTCAACATGTTGTGCTAAGCTCTTCATTTTTCTCCCACTTGTCTTCAGAAGCCATCTCCTCATGCCACTCACTCCCCAGGTTGGCAACAAACTGCCTGCTGAGCTATGAAATCCTGGAATTCTTGCTGTAGTTTTTATCAGTGTTCGGCAGCAGCTCATCTTATCTAACACACTTCTGTTGGAAAAAGAGAACTTGCAGGCTTTCCCAACCTTGCATCTTGCAGATTTGCCTACCCTCTTAGGTTTTAATGGTCTTTTGGACTATCACACATTGTCTGCACCAACTAGGTGTTTCATTACAATCTCTATGACCCAAAAACAAATCTGGGAAGTTATGTTCTCAAAAGGGATTAAGCAGAAAAAGGTTTCTTTTATATTGCATCCTATAAACATCCTATGGTTGCAAAACAAGCATGAAGTGTCAGCATGGATCCCCATTCCAGAGATCAGCTAATCTAATCAGTCTAATAGCCGGTCATAGGGATAATGGGAACCTAAGGGCAGAGCTAGAAAAAAATGCTCAATGCCAGCTTAATCATTAAAGAGGAAATAAAATAAAAAGACAATTAAAACAAAAGATAGTGACAGAGAGAGAGCAAGAAGCAACAGCAGGTTTGGACAGAAGATGGGGATAAGTCCTATTTGCAAATGCTGATCACATTTGGTGATTAGTCTCAGCCAAGAAAAATGAAGGACGGCTTTTTTGGTAAGATTCAAAACAAACATGGGTTTCTGTTCTGAAATAGGTTTTTTTCTGTGGAAAAAGAGAGCTAAATACAAAGACAATGAGAAAGGTCTAGCCTCAAATAGCAAATGGGAACACTTAGTGTCAGGCTGAATGCAATGTTTTAGTTCAATATCTTTTCCCTGCTTCCCTCTCCCCCCTTTACTTTAAATGTTCATATATTCTTTAAATGCTCATATTTTAAAACACATTTTAAAACGCAATTTTAAAACACATTTCTCCTGCTCAATTATGTAAATAAAGAAAAAAAAACAGATGAGATGCTGTTCATAAAGCTCTACTTGAGGGAGCTAGAGCCAGGTATAACAAAGTTTTTTCAAATGTATACAAAAGACAGTGGCTTGGTGCACTTCCAGGTAATCCAGGAGTGAATTTACTTGGGGAAGAGGGAGGAGAAGGCTGATAAAAGAAGGAGGGGGAAGAAACTGGACTTCCCAGCCTTGTCTTGCATGGTCATCTGCCCAGGACAGGTAATACACTGCCACATGGTAGAAAGGGTTTGCAAAGACAACTTTGTGAACTCCCATGAGATGCACCTGTAAGAGGCCAGTAATGTTTGCTATTTGGTGACAGCAGACTTCACACTGCTAGTTTATGGCTTTCCCTCTCAGCAATAACTTTGAATTTATCAGAACACGCTATTCTACATATAAGGCTGACACTGCAATTTATTGTATCTCACACATTATACCCAAGCATATGTCCCTATGTGAAATGCTGTTTTACTCATTCAGCATTCATGTGCAGATGATTTCTTGTTCCTCAAGTATTTAATCTAATGGGCACTTTTAGTACACACAACTACAGGCACTAAGATTAAGGATTTAAAATACTAGACCAATATATTATATAAATGAAAATCTCTTTGGCACCCACAGATATAATATAGTATTTGGGCTTTCTGACCTTGAGTACAATTTCCATATACTCATTAAAAATTGATAGCGCTTCTCATTATCCATTCCCCTCTCCTCAGCCTGCCCACCCTTCTCTCCCACATCACAGCCACCACCTCCGATTCCCCGGTCCTGCACATCCGTCTTATGGTCACCTCCAGGGGTGTCTGGGGCACCTCTTTCAGGCTCTAGAAGGAGGCTGCAGTTCTCTGTAATCCATAGGAGCATGCCAGGGAGCCCACCTCTTCCCTCTCAGTCAGGAAATTGAGACACACACTTATTCCCAAACATGAGATGCAAATGAAGCTTTCCACAGCCACAGAAGTCTTTAAGCTGCTGGCAGCACAGAACTAGTTTTCTCAGCAACCTGCTTCTCTGAGACTTCACTCAAGCAACAGCTCAAGCTCTAGCCATCCTGTTGTTCAGGTGTCAGCACAATAGTTCATTCCTAGTTTTTTGGGGGGTGTATTATTCCTGTTTTATAAAGGGCTTATCCATTTTACAATTGAATTAATAAGAGAAAAAGCTTTAGTGGGGAATAATGTGTATCTAATTATTAATGTACTATAGAATTTAGCTTTTATATTGCAATTTATATTGCAATTACCTTCTTTGTGATATAAAGCAGAACAATACAGAGGAAGAACTTCTTTATTAATGCCTAATTGCATGGTAATTTAAAATATTCAAGTTTCTTTAATAAGGTGCTGTATGAATGTTACCTAATTTGACAAGATTAATTATACAATTAATTTGAGACTGCTCTCAATTAAATTAGTAAAAATTCTTAAGAATACAGGAACCTAACATAAAGTGAGATACCTATTAAACAGGGTATTAATTATACAGAGATGAAATAATGCATGCTTTGTTAATATAAAGGGCATTGAGGAGCTGTTCAAGATGTATTATTTCATTACTTTAATAAAATAAAGGTATTCAAGGCACAAAACAATTTCAGAGAATCCTTCAGAAGACTGTGTAATAGAAGTCAGTGTTAGTTCTGCTACAGGGACTGAGGAGACTGATTCTCACCTCAGGTCAGATTTATTCCAAGTCGTTTGATCCTGTAGAACCACTCCAACATTATTGCAGGGCAAATCCATGTACAGTCCCAACTGAGCAATGGGAAATGGAGCTAGAGGTCAGTCGTGGATTAGAAAATATGCACCAGCTAAATTTGTATTAAAAAAATGAAAAAGAATTATGTACCCCAGCATCATAAGTTCATAAAATGAAACAGGTTAGAGTTCAGAATACTAATGGAAGGAAAAAAGGCAAAAGCCAGGGTTAAAACCATGGACTTCAGGAGGAAGGATTTAGTTCATGGAAACATCCCAATGAAACAGTCCCAGAGAGAAGAGGGGCCCAGGAGACCTAATTCATTTTCAAGGGCTACATCTTCCAATATCTAGAATAGCTCATTCTTCCCTGTGGACTAAAGGTGATAGGAGGCCTGCAGGGAGGAACATGCTGCTCCTGACAAATACCCAACACAACAAGGAAGTGTACAAGGGAGGGAAAACAGGGGTCAGGCAACCCACGAGGAAAAAAGACACTGTGCAAGTGTGCAGAGATGAGATTACGAAAGCCAAAGACCTCAGGGATCTCAGTCTGACAAATTACATGAAGGGCGATGATAAAAGCTAATACAGGTACAAATGCAGCAAAAGGAATACTGGGAAAAATGTGAACCTACTGCTGAATGGGGATCTTTACAAAAAGCCGCAAAGAGGGTCAAGTTCACCATGACTTCTGCATCTCTTTTAACTGCTTGTATCAGGTATCTCACACACTGGAGGCCAGGAGGAAGCTCCAGAGGAAGGAAAATTTATTCTTTGTGAAGGAGATATGGAGCACTTAGATAAATGGCATACACACATCCCTGGGACCTGAGGGGAGGCACCCACAAACACTCAGGGAGCTGACCAGTGCCATTGTGAGGCCAGTCTTGATCATCTTTGAAAGATCATGGTGATCAGGAAAGGTTTCCATCTTAAGGGAGAGGCAACAGAGGGTGGTAACATTTTCAAAGATTGGATCACTTTTCTTCCATTCTGATGAGATGGCACACACAGTGTATTGCAGACATTTGAATTCTTGCTCAGTCTCCATTGTATTAATCACAGCAAAGTTCTTGTGAGAGGGAGAAGCTCTGTTAAGCACTTCTTCCTTTCAGGGAAACTAACTTCAAATGACCTGCCTGAGGTCAGAGATGAAATCTACTCTACTCAAACTCAGTCCTGCTGAGTATTAGGCTATCACTCTTCACTAGAGAGTTGTTCATGTTTCTACCATGTCCAGCTTATAAGGGCAATAAAGTTTCTGGCAGAATATTTTTACAGCACTCTCTACTATGAATGTAATCACATCTGTACCCATCCAGAGTGGTATTTCTCTCACCTGGCTTCAGACTTCCACAATGTGGGCATCAACATCCAAGCTAGTCACTCTATGATCCCTTTGCAGATTAATGAGGAAAGCAGACTCTGTTAGATGTGCATTAGCAGATCTGTTCAATATCTATTCAAGAGGTCATGTTTCATATTCTGGAACTGCCTATATCTGTGCAAAAAGGGAGCCTAGCATGACTAGCTCAGGAGAATTTTCATCCCAAGTATCTCAGACAAAATACGTTACTTCATTTTGTCTGGGAAACAGAACACACGATATCACTGATATGACCAATGAGAATAGAACCAATTGCAAATGCCAAATATTTGAAAGCTATCCACACAGTGACCTTTAGTGAGATATTCTTCAAATAAACTGCAAGAGCAAAAAAATCAAAACAGGCATTCCAAGAACAGGAAGAATCTTGATTATTAGATATTATAGCTCCTTCATGTGAACTCCTACCTTCTCTCTGTTTCAAATTCAGTCAGATAACATGAGTTTAGGTATTTGAATCTACTCAAAACAGTTAGTTTTTACTATTAGTATTAGTAGTATACTATGTGTACATGTTATTGTCATAGACTTTTCTATATTATGATAAGCTAGTCACCATTATTTTGAAGATATTTTAAGGATTTCCTATATATGTGCTGAATTGTTTTACTATATAAATTAGACTTATACTGCACTACGGTTAGACAAACATAAAACCCAAGAGTTTAAGGAGATTTGAAACTTTCAAGTTTAAAAGTTTCAACTTCCAAATTTACTTTAAATTTCTCATTTGTAGAAATGTGAGTTTAAAGTGTGTTCTCTGAAGCAGACACATGAAAAGTTTTATCATCTTAGAATGAAACACAACCAGCCTCTGCTCACTCATTCAAACTAACACCTTGCAACACATAAGATACATTCAAACTACTGCACACCAGTGTTAAAACCAGTGAAATTTAATTCTGAAAATGAGAATTGTTCTCTTTCTTAGCAAAGCAGAGTTCTTTTGCTGCTATATGATTGGCTGCACTGGTTTGATAGACAGTCCATCATGATAGCTTCAGCCTTTCTAAAGTGACATCTCACAAACACAGTGAAAGTATGGGGAAAACAGCCATTTCTGTGCTTAGAGTGACAGCAATTCCCATTCCTATTGGTGTCTGGTGAGTGCCCAGATATAAATATCACCTGAGCACAGTGCTCCTAAGAAGTGTCTTCAAAACCATGAAAGGTATTCTGCAAAGCTCCATCTCTTTGACCTAACTGCAAGAATCTTGGAGTAGATGATTGAAGAGAGCATGGCTAGAGGCAAGCATTCAAACCAATTGTTCTGCTGTGTCAGAACAAGGGCAGAAGGGATAACACATTCAAAGGTCTATTTTGAATATCTTAAAATTTCAGCAACAGAGGGTAACAATACAAATTTTTATAGCTTCTAAAAGCAGTGATATTTGTCCATGCCAATTGAAAATAAATAATTTTTTTTTTAAAGGACGCATTTATAACACTCCTCAATCCACCAAGGACTTGCCTTCCTTCTTCGTCTTTATTCTGTTCTGCAAGCTAAAACTTTGCATAAAAACATTTAAGTTTGTTGCATTTTGACTTGAAATGACAAATTTGTGTCTGTGGCAAGTCCACTATGCACCAGAGATAGTCACAGGTTCTTCTAACTTCACTCATGTGTGAAACACTTAACTAGATCTCTCTGCTCACTAGGGAGGGTGTGGGCCAAAGCAGAAGGCTGGTGTGCCCAGACCCACAACATCAGAACAAGAGAACAACCTGAAGCTTGTTCCAATGTTGTCAGTCAGAGATGGGGGCAATTCTAAACTAAATGAGAACTTGCCAGCCACAACTAAACCATGGGAATGTGCTTGAAAAGAGACATTTAAATGGCAGAGCTGTCAACCTTCCTGGCCCATTTCTTTCAGTTTCCATGCAGTACCTTTCCCTCTCCATGAAAGTCATGCTTATTCACCTTTCTCCGATTTAGGAAAGATCAAGTGTCCACAGGTGTACCCCAAAAGCTGTGATCCACTCATCCCTACATTTCTACAAGTTATCTCTAACCTTAAATTTGGCTCAAACAACTGTCACTTCAGAGAAATGTGTGAAAGGAACCAGACTGTGTCTCCAACTACAGTCTACAGAGTATAGCAAATACCACTGCAGAACTCATCTTCCTACTCTGACAAGTGTAGTTAATGAAGTGCAGGCCAAAATCTTGCAGTAAGTTGTTTTATACATATCCTGTACTACTTAGTTTCAAAACAGAGATTTTACTTGCAGGGAAAACTTCCACTTGGGAATGTGTTGCCAGTCAGCCTAGCAACATGCCCCTCAATCTGGAGCATGTGTGGTCTCCAAAGGCAGCACTTTGGGACTGTCTGTCAAAACAGCAGCATCCCATTCAAGAGACAAAGTGTTAAAGTAATCTCATGTCTTTTACAGAGTTATGTAAAAGCTAGGACTTTTCTTTTAATGAAGCCTCCTGATCAAGGTTATCAAGTCAGGCAGTCAATAGCACTGAACCCTTTTATCAGCTCTTCTTGGTAATTATAAATTATTTGCCATTAGACAGTATGCTAATTCTTAGACTCCTACAAAGAGCTTAATCAATTGAGTGCATTTTATTATTTTCTAGTCTAAACATCATGGACTCATCATATAAAGTATCCAATAACACCTAATTATTCTAGATAGTTAAACTGATGCTAAACCAATCAGAAATTATATTTGAATTTATTAGTCTTCCTGCATTATTTAGCCAGCACAATGGAACAACAGAAACAAAATACACCCAAGAGGTGAAGTGAGAACAGAGCAACAAATGAGGTTCTGAAGTTAGTGTATAGAAAAATGAAGCAAAATATTTGATTAACATTCAAAAGGGAGGGCACAGGAAAAGTAAAACAGGCAGATCTGTACTATGCATTCTCCTCTGGGTCATATTATTGCTAATTTAGACCTGCACAGGCATGTTAACCCTGAGAGACATTTCTGTATCTAAGGTTGTCTTCCTCACATCAAAGCCTTTTAAGTTACTGTCTTGCAGTTTTAGGAACAAATCCATCAAAGGTACCTAATACCTCTCCAAGGGCAAGCTTTTGAATTCAGACCTCTGATTCTGAAAATGCTGTCCAAATTTCACCTAACTCTTGCCCCACCTCTCTTTTCCTCCCTTATCTTCCTTGACTTTGCAAATGACCTAAAAAACCTTTTCTGCTGAGAGTATCTGTTACAAAAACAATTGTTAGTCCAGGTGGCTGCCTCCTACCCAAGCATTTTCTTACAGATGCAGTAATCTGCCATTTGAGTCACCTCCGCTTTGTCTGGCTGGCACAAAGCATTTGTGTAGCTCCTCACTGGAGTCCCACATGCCAGCAGATGATAGGTGTTATTGTGAACCACAACCAAAAATGTTTTCCACAGCCCTATCTTTCCTATGAAACCCTGGCAGTATGATAAAAAAGCATCATGTTGAATTCCTTCTGGAGTCCTTATTATCCTCCTGCCAAAAGCCTGCTCAGTATTTAAAAAGAAAAAAAAAAGGAAAAAAGAAAAAAAGAAAAAAAAATGGCAGCAACAAGAAGAAAAACCACAAACCTCCATAGGTCCAAAAAAAGAATATTTGTTTAAATAGTGGGTAATAGCAGTGTGTAATGCTTCACCTTTCCCTTTTTGCCTGCATTAGCACAGCCTCTGAATCGGGAAGCATTTTGGCACAAGTAGATACGGCCTTAAAAAAGAATCTCCCACACAGGAAAAGACTCATTCTGGGCGACCAGAGCTGGCTGCCCCTCTGGGAAAGCATACCCTTTAATTTAAGCTGAGGCTACTTTTAGCTTCTGTATGTGTAATTTAAGACTGCATTTGCTTTTAAGTGAGTTGCAACATGTTCTTTTAACTGGGTAATGGATCAGGCTGCACACTCTTCCACGGCTGAGATGTGGCTCTAAATAAAACTGGAAGAACTGCCCTATGGGGGTCAGACCAGAATTTCATTTAACTTAATATCCTGCCTCCAACACCTGCCAGTAGCTGCCTGGTGAAAACATATAAAAGCCACAGCAGAAAGGACTGAGTAGTTCTCTCTTCTGTGAATTGTCCCAGCTCCTGGCAATCAGCAGCTTAGAAGCACTGCTGAAATTAGCTAACAAAGTCAACACTGACACATAGATGTCAGATCCAGAGACTTTTTCCAGAGTTGCTCCCACATATACTATTTTTCAAGTAGCAAACAAACCCTTCCATCGTCATCACTGACCTGTGAGAAAGCGGACTGAAAGTAGAATGGTGCTGATAATCCCATCACCAACATTCAACAGGGACTATCTTGTGTGTATGTATGTATGAATGTATGTATGTATGCATAGAAGGAGATGAAAAGTTGAAAAAGCAGGACAGCTAATCTAAATGTTTGGTTAATAAGGGAGTATACCCATAAATCACTAAAAATACCCATAAAATATGCAGCAACTCCTTTTATTATTACATGTTATTTGAATCTCTGTAGTTTTCAACAGTCAGTAGTTTTGTTGGAAATTTTTTACAGTCAATGCATTTGACCCTCTTATTTCCTCCTATTTTGAATGCATGCATGCATGCTTGTACCATAAGAACTTCTTACTCATTCTATTCAAATATGGACTGAAGATACTGAAAGATACTTTTGCAATACAGGCAAAACAATAAAAACATGAGGTCCCAGATTTGCTTAGAAATTCCTGTATAAAGCCATTTTGATCTGCTCTCCCTGCTAGTAAAGTGTAAACAGCACTGTAAGAATCAATCCTCCACATCCCTGTCACACCACTGGCTGAATAATCTTTGTTGTCCACAGCTCCTTAGAGAGGAGTTTCTCCACTGTCTGCACTGACACACATAATGCAGTCAGTCCAGGGCTCCCTACACAGACACTAATGCATTGTAGCATCACTGTTATTTTTATTTACTTACAGAATGTGAAGCTTGATACAATACTAAACAAAACAGACATGGTCCTGCTCCAAGGAGCTTCTATGCTTTCAGGTCTACACACTCTGGGGCCACAAAACAACTTGAGCCTCTAGAGCTCCCTTGAACTTCCAGTTTCTGCTTGAGAAGATGACAAATTCATCCAGAAATGTCTGTGCCAATTTGACACAGTATTACCCTACAACTGTCTGTCACTGTCCTTTTGCTGTCACAGGCTGATGGAACACTTCCCACTGAGTTCAGAACAATAGTCAGGTGTAAAACCCATCCTGGAAAACTGACCAGGCACAGCTGGGGAAGGTAAGAGATAGGCCTGAGATAGGTTATTTAGTTCTACTGGTTTCCACAAAAATATGTGAAAAAGCATTGACATTAACCTGGGAGAACATGTGGACTACCTTTTCCAAAACCAACCTGATTTGAGTCTTATACCACTGCAATTTTCAGCAAATGGATTCCACACAGGCCACCAAAAAAAAAAAAATTACTTCAAAAGTTATGCTGACTTTTAGGAGAGAACTGGGGATTGTTTCTTGTTGCTAAGGAGTAGTACAAATTAGGAGGACATTAAGTTGGAGCAGAGGCCGCCCAGATGTCAGCTGAAAGAAAAACTTATCTCTATGCCCCCTCCATGCACAAAGAAGGGGAGCAGAGTGGGGATCAGACCCAAAATGCCTGGGTGCTCAAACTTCTCCCTCTGTCTGCCTTTGAAATGAGGCACAGGGACTCAGAAATAATCTCCAGCACAACTCTGGGAAAATGTGTGCTGTGGATGTCATGAAGGGAGGGTGTGAATCAAGAGCTGAGGGTGAGGAAGACGAAGTTCTCTTTTTATCCCCCATAAATCTGCACCTGCCAGGGGGATTCGATCTGCAGACACAGCACAGGTGAAGGAACAAGCAGTTTGCAAAGCATACATCACAAAACGAATGTGTTGCATAGTACATAAGTTTCATCACTTAGCACATGAACATTTCCACCTTTCAAGCAAGTAGTTAAATATAAAAAGAATTATAGCTCTTCTTTGGAATTTATCTGGCTATATGAAATTAAAAATAGTATCAGGTTTTAGAGTTTGGAAAGCAGAAGTTAAGGAACAGACGCCAGATAAATATTAAAGTCTGTATTTTGGTGAATAAAAGGCTGCTATACAGCAGCTCATACCTCCTCTCCTAATAATAAGTTTTCTTTTGTAGGTGTGCACTCTATAGCCATGAATAAGAGTCAGAATGGGGAGCAGTTCTTTGGATCATGACAGTGAAGACAAGGGAGTATGTGCCTCATTATCTGGACAGTTCGATTTCATCAAAATGTTGCGGATAACCTTTGAGGATGAGGTCATGAAGGCCCATAAAGATGTCCACCTTTACAGGCTGCTGATGAGTTTTCTGAAGCTGAAGGACATTATATATGCATGGCTATGCTGGTCAGACACAGGGCTTTGACAAAGTTTTGGTTTATGCATTAGGATGATGAAAGCATCAAGAGTACCCCCTTAATGATAGCTTTTCCTCTTACATCAAATTTTTGTTGGGTATGAAATATCAGATGGAATATTATAGACAGTAAGGTCATACATACTATTGATAAGTCTGGAGGTAATTTAATTTCCAAGTAATAAAGATAAAATCAAGATTTTTGCATTTTGTAGTTTCTTGGAAATCTTAGCAGCAGCAATACCTTGGACACCAGCTCCTTTCTTACGTAGAACACTGTGAACACCACTCCCCTGTGTCTATGATAATATAACCCCCTGTGCATTAAGGAGGGACATCCATCACTGAAAATATGAAAATGGAGTTTATTCTCCAGCACTGAAGAAAGTGACACAACATCTCCCTGTCCATCATACAATTACAGACACTTGTTCAGTCTGGTTTTAGCCCTCCATGTAGCTTATATTACCAACAAAAGCATGCATGCAGCTTTTATGCTCACAATCTTCTCACACCACTGGGAGCTGGATAGTCATAAAAACCCTATCTAGGTGAGGGAGAAACAGCAATGAACACAGAGCATCATATTACATAATTCTTGTCTCTTCATCCCATGCTAATGCTAGCAAGGTATGACACTGCTTTTTACATACAATTGAAACTTTTTTTCCTGGTTATTCATGCTTTGGAGAATGCTGCTTTAGGCATTCAATAGCAATTATACTTGGTGAAAAGAACACACAATACAAATTAGAGCAATATAGATTTTCCCCCCTGTTACTTTAATGTTTAGTTACCCTGTTAGACTTAAACTGAGTACATAATGTTTAAGAAATTACTTTCACTAAAACCCATTAACTGACAATTAGAAATAGCATTTTAATCCAAAGGAGTGCAGCAAAACATTACTGCAATTTAATAGGTACGTTAGACCAGTGAAAAAACCACACTCTAAACCAAAGTGTATCCATGGTGGCAGGTTGTTTATATCCAATACTTATAAGCATCTTGAAAACTGAGGGCAAGAACTTTAGGCAGTGAGAGCAATGGAATCATTCCTATTTGCATTCAGTGAGGGCTTGGCCCTGTGACTTAAGCCCATATTTCACTGCTTTGGCAAAACTCACCACTTGCTGGTGACCAGGCAGAGAATGAGGAAGAGATTTAGGGCACAGGATTTATGCAGCTAAGTGCCAGCTGAGTAAGGAGCAGGAGTCCCTGGCCCATGGCTTATGCTCATGATTACTCATATTCCTCCTCTTCCCATTTGCATCTCCTCCTGGCAAAGGCAGCATCTTCCTCCTCCTACTTATTTCCTCCTTGCCTCTTAGTTTGGATAGCAGTGGGAGTGACAGTACCACATGTCCTCTGCAGAGGTTTGACACTTGAACTGGGACTTTCTGATGCAGGTAAGTTTGAGCAAGCTACTCTGAGTGGAACCTTGTATCTGCTTGGCTTGTTTCTTCACAGTAACCTCTCTCCGCCCAGACACTGTTTTTAAAACTCTTTTAAGATGCAATCAGTCAAAATTTCTTTCCTTGTATAACTGTCCCAAATCAACATTTCTCTAGTATTGCCCAGAGGAGGAGTATTTCTTTTGCCAATAGCTGCAGATGATGTTTTGTTTGCAAGGACAAAAGTAAACATTTCTAGCAATCATAGCTAAAGCTCATGTGCTTGACCAGTAGTTACGTTTTTTATGATGTGTAAAGAATGAGATGTGCTTCTCTCCTTCATCTCCATTCTGAATATATGTATTACCTCCAGACATCCACCAAGTACCACACAACAACTTTCCCAGCACCAGGACTGGGGAGAGAATTGGAAGGGTAAAAAGTGGAAAACGGCTAGAGATAAAAATAATTTAATAGGGAAAGCAAAGGCTATTCATACAAGCAAAACAAAACAGGGCATTAATTTCCTGCTTCCCATGAAATTTCCCCCCATGAGCAGAGGAACCTGTGTTCAGCCATCTTGAGGAGGGTAGGGCACTCATCATATGTAATGGTTATTTGGGAAGACAAATCACTTCAAATGTCCCCCTTTCCTCCTTCCCCTCACTTTATATTCTGAGCATGATGTAAGATGGTCTGAAATATCCCTTTTATCAGTTTGGGTCATCTGTCTTGGCTGTGTCTCTACCCAACCACCCAAGCACCCCCAGACTCCTCATCAGCATGTCAGTATGAAAAGCAGAAAAGGCTTTGGCTCTGTGTAAGCCCTTTCAGAAATTAAAAAAAAATAAAAATCTATATTATTAACCTGTGTTCAGCACAAATCCAAAACAGAGCCCTATACCAGCCACAGCAAAGAAAATTAACTCTACCCCAGCCAAGGCCAGCACAATATGCCATCAGAAGTCAGCCCTACTGCTTATCTTACCCAACAGGACCAGCTTCTGTCACACCTTGTACCTGTCCAACACTTCCCTCCCTGCACACAGCAGCATATAACTGGACAGCATGATGTTGGTTGAAGGATTTTAGATTAGCTATACCTGCACAGTTTTTATAAACAGCTTGTAAAGGATGATGAAGACACTTAGAGAAATGGTCCTTACGCCCGCAGGAGGAAGCCCAACTCTGCTAAAAGTTTATCCTTCCTCTAAAAATCAGGTCTCGTCTTCTGAATAATTTCACCTTTCTGCCATTAGCCATTTAATTTAAAGCATGGAACTTTATATAGTAACTAATCTCTGTGTGGCCTGGCAGAGCTAGTTGATTGTCACAGATAATTGGTTGATTTGGACAGCATTCAAGCTAGTGGCCTTCTATATCCAAGATAATCTCTCTTCAGAATATACTCTGCACTATTCTAAAGGTAGCATAGAAAGACCATCATCATTAGCAATTTTGCTGAAGAGCAATATTTAATAACTGACTAACAGGCCATTACTTGAATTGCCTACCTCTGTCATTTCAGCAGGGCTAAAATAGGAATTCCCTCTCAGTCTTCAGGAACATAAGAGGTTTGTAATCAACTATTTGTGTAAATCTGGGGGCATGTAGGTAGTCATGAATTGTCTGCTTTCCAAATAAAGAAAATATTTAATTAGTGTCAGTAAGCCTCTTGTACAAACAAAAGGTTTTCCCTGGCTACATCTGCATGTGACAGAGCTCCTTTCCATGCAGACAGACCTCTGCTGACAGCAAATGGCACACGCTTATCCAACCTGCAGCACGCGAGACATACACAGTAGCTGAGGGCAAACAGGGTATTTGCTTTTATTTACACTCATGCTTTTCTCCAGAAAAGATAATGCAAAACTTGGTCTCTGTCCAAAAGAATGTTCAAAGCATCTTTTTGTTCTGTTATTGAGTGACAGATAACAGAGAAGGGCTGAGTCCAGAACGAGGGTTCCTGGTAATATTTGGACACAGCAGTAACAGCAGCTGCAGCCTCATTATTCTTGCACTTACTCATTCGTAGACATCTGGAAATACCTGCTGATGGTTACATTTTTTGCCAGCATTTCATGTAAAGTTGCAGATTTATCCAGGGCAATAATTACAAGGACTTACTTTGTACTATGGGGAAAAAAACAACTGTGGCAACTATAGGTATGAAGAATGCAGTTTTCTAGCAATGGAACACATCTTCAGCCACTATAAATCACAGAATTGTTAGGGTTGGAATGGATATCTGGAGATCATCTAGTCCAATCCCTAGATTCATAAACCTCCAATTAACTACTTTATATTACATCAGAAGAAGTTCTGAAGTTCCAGCATAACTTGAGTCATTGAGGTAATTTTTTCAGAGTTTCGAAAGAAAATTTTACTAAGGTCACTATTTTTTATTGATATTATCTTGGTAATTTTATTGAGAGCTGTTAAAAGGGAGAGTGAAGCAGCACCAGTCTTACCAGACCCTTCAGGTTCTCTCTGTAACTGCAAAATGTGGTGGTGCATGACACACAATAGCTAAGGAACCCACAGAGTCGTTCAAATCATGTATTCCTTCAAAAATGCAGATGATGTCACATATTTTGGATTTTGGGAACAACTGGGCAAATCTGCCTCCAGACTGCAAGCCATGTCTGAGGCCAGCAAACAAAGACACAAGGAGGGAAAACATGCCAGCCCAAAGATCAGCAATTACTGCTTACATTCCCTCCAAGGCTCCAGCCATTTACCTTTCCCTGGGTTTTTGGTAGCAAAGGATCCTCAATCCTCACCTCCAAATCAGTGCAGACATTAACACGCAGTAAGTAAAATTCACTTGGTTTGGTTAGTGTGGTAAGTGTGCTGTGATCTTTTGGAACCATTCTCACCAATTAGGGAAATAAGTATTTTGAATGCCCCAGCTCTCTGAGGCATATCAAGGATGTAGGAGTCAATAGTCCCTTGCTTAATCTTTTCCATGTATCTAATCCATTGATTTCAAAGAGCAACACTGCCTCCATCTTGCACCCCGTGCTCATGATGTGTGCCAAAGGGACAATAGAAACACATATTCAAAGTGCTCAGCAAAACAGGTTTCTTAAGAAGTGGTTTAATCACTGCAAATTTTTACAGACCCAAAGGCACTGCCTGACATTCAGCCAAATTGCAGTTAACTATTAAGCCATTCTTCAGCTTTACCGAGCTCATTTCAAACGGAGTTAAATGAGAAGTGACTGACAATAATACTAATTCCCACAGTATCAGTACTACTGCTCTTGTGTTGCATGAGGAAAGGTCTGGCACAGCTCCTGCTGGCACCATGCATCCACCTGCAGCTTCTACAACACAGATGGCTGACACAGAACTTCTCAAATACATAGGCAATGCCAACAGGACCAAAACCAGGCTACTCCTGAAATGAGAGGTACTCTACAGGTAACCAAGTGCTAAACAGAACAGAGGGGATTAAGTCTTGCTCTCCTATGTGCCACAAGACTACATTACCTCAGACTATGAAGCTAGTTTCTTCAAATCTTTGAAAGTTTAAGAGTTTCAATTGCTAAATCAAAAATAACCTCAGCTCAGATCCCTAACAATACTATCCTGACTGTCACCTAAAATGTGAAAAGTTCGGATTCATGTCTATTCAGAAGGTGGGAGCAAATAGGCATTCCATCTGTAAAGAGATGGAAATAGGAGAAACACAGACATCTGTAGCCTGGAGAAAGTGTCAGGTGAAAGAGAAATAGCCCAGACTTAAGGAGATGTGCGCAGTAAATGAGAAGAGCGTTTTCAAGCAAGGTTCCTGCTAGAGTAGCATGGACACAACTGAAGAAGTACTAAAGGCTATGAATGGCAGAATGCTAACAGAGGACTTGACTGATGATAAGGTCTGGTCTTTTATGATCTATCTGCAGCAAGTCAAACAAAAATCTATATGAATTCAGCTTGTGTGATTATGAAGGTCAGTCCTCAGAGGATACAAATTGCTAATTAATTGTAAGTAATAACTTAGTAATAACAGGAAGAGATGTTCTGACATTTGTGAGTTGTCTATGCATCAAGAAGAATATCAGAGCATTCCAAATATGGCCTGTGCATGCCAAACTGTCCTAAAAAGTACCTAGTTTTCCTTAGAACATGAACTCATCACCTTGCACTTGGCTTGATGCTAGTTCTCCAGTAGTTAACATTTTTTTCACTTCTTTATTGCTACAGTTACATTTGTTAGTGTTTAGTCAAAGAGTTTATGTGTAGACCATAAACATAGTGCACCAACAAGCATGGCTCTTAAAATGCCACATTGATGTTCAAATAGGAACATGCTGAAAGGATTTCTCTAATGTCTTAAATAGATAGCATGAATAATGTCAAGTAGATATCTGAAATCTCACTAAAAATGATAGTTCTCCCTAATTTCCAAAATCAAAACCACATTCTGAAGAAGAACCGTTGAGAAAACAAAGGAGGAGAGAGCTAAAACCCATCCAGAGGTATAACAGTTAAGGTATCCTGCAGGGCATAATGGCAGTGGCAGCTGGATGGGAATCTGGCCTTAAGCCATGAGCTGGCAGTGCAAGCAGCCTGCTTGTTGGTGGGAACATCCTAACTCTTTTCCATGTCACCTCCCAGAAATTTCTAACGGGCTTAAAAGGCGCATGTAATTGCAGGGTCTGGATTTCTTTTCTCCTTTCCAGCCACTTAATTCCTAGCTACTCGCTTCTCCCTTTGCCTCTTGGGGTCTCTTTTTCCAAGTTCTTCTCTCATCAGAGTGTGCACATAAAAATGTTTCTACCAGTCCACTCCTTCAGAACAAGTGTCCCCCTGTAGCCAGGATGAGCCCTCCTTCTCCAGGTGCCAGCAGTTCCTCTTCTGGGATGCGGAGAGGAACTGACAGGAGAGGAGCACATATGAGGAAGGAGCGTAGCTGTGAAGTTGTGAGTTCCCAACCACCACATGCCACAGATGTCAGAACACATCTCCCTCTACTTTCTCTGCTCTGCCAAAAATAAAGGCTAGGGGCAGAACTCAGGTCTTCAATCCATTCAATTGCCCTCTGCTGTGACTCAAGGACAAATGTTTGCCTTTAAAGCAGCAAGAAAAAAATCTACAAAGGGAGAAAGTTCATATACCTGTAAAATAACTTTAACACAAGCAGGCAGATAAAGATGGTTGTCACTTGAAAGTTTCAAACTGTCTGAAACTGACACATTCTGAAGTTTGTTTTCATTCTAAATTCCAAATGGAAAACATTACAAGAAAAAGAACAATAGTTATTTCAAGTTGTGATTACTAAATCACAACCATTCAAATTTATTAAAATTAAAATATCATGTCCTGATTTTAATCCTTTCAATTTCACATTATGGAAACATAGCAGGAAGCTGTAATGCTAAAGGTGACTTGCTCTGTTATAAATGATTCATCAAATTAAATCAGGTAAATTTCACAAACCAATTAAGTGGTTGGGCCCAGTTAAGATTACTATCTGGTGCTTAGACCTTAGATGTTCTTTCATGACAAAAAGGTAATAATTAACATTTTTCACATGAAAAATTTAGATTTTGGTAAAACAGGCCTTTTAAACTCAAAAAAATAACTTTTGGGGGAAACTATGACTATTTTGAACATTCTTAAGGGTATTTTAATCCTGATGTTAACCTCTACAGGCATGACTCAAAGCCCTGGTGAATCAAGGGGCAGAGGGGGTGCTGGTCACCTGGTGACTGCATGGTTACCAAGGTGCACAACGCTGCTGAAAACCAGGTCATTCCACTGATTAAATTCATTTACAATACCTTGAACACAAGAGTGGCTCTGAAAGGATCACGGCAATATTGACTAGAAAGTCAATGAGATGCTGGGGAAATTAACACCACACACTTGATACACTTAGAAACACCATTAGCTGGAAACTCAGCTAATCCTACAGAAAGGGGGCATGGCGACAGCGTGAATTAGGAGCAAAAGAGGGCATTCAGCAAGGTGAGGAAACCAATCCAGCTGCCACTGGATTTTGTGTGGCACTGAAGCAGTTGGGCCATCAGCCCAAGATTTGCACAAGATTTCTGTGGGTGGAACAAACCATACAAGTGGAGAACTGATTGTTTAAAAAGAAACAATTGGAAGAGCCATTGATTGGTCCCAGGTTGACTTGGCAGTGCTGTTCTTTTCTCCAGTCTGCTTCTATACATCATGGCAGATGTGTACCAAAAAAAACCAATCCTAACAAAAACAAGCTTAGTAGTACAAAACTGACCCCATTTCCATGTTTCTTTTCTTTTTTGTTTTTCTTTCTTCTTTTTTTTTTTTTTAATTCCCCATCCCCTTCCTCCAAAAAAGAAATGGAAGTTGGTTTTGGGAATAGCTATTTCATAGCCATTGACTGTCTTTCAAGGGAATTTTTAACTGATCTCACAAGATGTGCGGGATCTATGTTATCAATGGATCAGAAAAAAAAACCTGTAAGCAAACCATGAAATAGTAATCCATTCTCATCAGAATGGATTACTATTATAAATAAAATAGTAATCCAATCTCATCAGAAGAAGAACTTTCAAGATGAAGAAAAATCCTTTCATTCCTTTTAAATATGGCTCAGTGACAGAACTACTGTGAATACCTCAGATTGAATTGCTGGTGGAACAATAAGGATACTGCCCTTATGCAATGACTGCATGCACCTGGGATGATTTTTCTGTACTACTTTTGTGTAAGGAATTTGGGCCGAGGTAGATACCTGCCAATTTATTTGTAGGTCAGCTGTCAATATTTTGTCTTTGAAGCAGCTCCTCTCACCTTGTGTTTTTCCCAGCTTTCTCTCTTTCCTCTGCAGCACAATTACACATGGGTCAGGGCAGTCAACAGGCTGAGCCACTGTGATTTTTTTCTAAGCTCCTCTGTTCTCAGGTTTTCTGACATTCCTAGCATGAATAGGTGCACTAAGATAATTACGCTAATCCATCTAGCAAAACACCTAACTTATATATTTGAAGCTAATTAGATAAACTTCAAAATGGGTCATTTTTCAGCCCTTCAGCCTCCACCTGCTTATGAGCATTACCCCTGAGGGGACTCTTTCTCAATCAGGTAGACATTTCTGGGAATGAGATCTAATGAATCCCTTTACCTCCTGAACTGAAAACCTCTTTTCATTGAGACTTAAGCAAACTGAGGACAATCTCAGGTATGATAGAAGTAGGAACTCTCCCAAGGCAATAGTACTGCTTCTTCCTACCTTGATTAGGTTTCACCCACCCTACTGACAAAAGGGCAAAAGCTTTTTGGGAGCAAAAATGTAGTGGGATCCTTACTTCTCCAGTAAAGAAAGGCAAGGTAAGACTATACCATTTAGTTCCATTTACTGACATTAGTGCTATATGCAGATAAGATCTTTCAAATGAATGATAAAGAGCCTTGCCAGAAATGCGTCTGTTCTCTAGATCCTGGAGCTAGATTAAATTTCACTTCAGGGCCTTTTTTTCCCCCTAGATTTTTCAAAATGTTTAAACCTGATGCTGTTACACTAATGCTTTGTGCTTTTTTAATGTGAAATGTTGTGGATTTTAAAATGATGACAAATTATCTAAAAATAGGCACTGTCTTTTTCCACTAATGACAGTTGACCACGGTATTTTTTGTCAATTTTTAACTTGACAAGTGCCCAGTAAGAAACAATTCTGATCTATGCAGACATCCTGCCTAACTTAGAGAGAGACCAACAAAGGCAGCAAGGGAAACAGAAGCTGGGGAAACTAACTTGCACCAAGTTGTACAAAATGAAACACCAACTCAGTGACAAATCTAGGATTCAGTCAAAACATTCAAATGATTCAGAGTCATGCTTCTCTATTTACATCAGCAACATTGCAACAAAGATTAATAGCACTGTAGACTTCCAGGCTTCTGACAAAGAAAAGAGTGCCTGAGTATAACACATCTTTGGGCAATAGTGGGATAAAAAGACAGAAGTGGGGGGTGGGGGTCAGGGGGGGCAAGGGGAACTTAGAAAAGGACATATCAGGCACAAGTGTGAAGCATTATAGCAAATATAACTGGTGAAGCACACAGCCACAAACCTGTACCACTCTCCACTTTTTAGTTTTTGTGGTCTCTGCCAACTTAAAAGGAAAGACAATGAAATCATCTTCTAAAAATGTGGTGCTAAGCACATTTCCAAAGCACAAAATGTGAGTCTAATCAGGAAAAATATTCCTTTATAACTTAAGATGGGATATGAGATGTACCTGAGCTAAACAACCCTTGGCTAGAGCAACCCTTTCTCCTTCCAGTCCTTCCTACCTCTCTGAAGTAGAAGGGAGAAAGAAGATGCTGCCCTTGAACAGCACCACACCAGGCTCAGACATGCAGCCCTGCAATGTGGAGCTGTAAGGCTGCAGAGGTACCAGCCTTGCTGCTGCTGCTGGGACCACACAGGAACAGATTTGCTATAAAGGTGGGGATGTGGGGCAAGAAAAGGTCATTGTCCCAGCAAAACTGACACAGGCCTTTTGTTTCCTCTCACTCCAGAACAAAAGGGTACCACACACTGGCTGTGTGCAACCTACTGAGGCTCAGTTGTTCCCAGGCAAAGAAACACAGGTGAGCTCCTGAATTGCTTTCCCTCATCTCTTTTCCTGTTCTGATGCTGTAATTTTAGAGGTTGAAGCAGATGAAAAAGGCTTTTCCACTGTAACACAAGGTCTTTTCTTCTATTGCCTGTCACAAGTGTAATGACTTGTGATTTTCTGTTCCTTTTGCTTCCAGAATGAGCTCTGATGGAGCTCCTTAATGATAACAAACCATCACTGCAGTAATATTGATACCTGTTGTAATCACTGGTATTCTGGCTTTTCAATTTTCACTATTTGCCTTGGATCAAGTAGCTCTGTGCTAATCCAACAGAAGGTCACCAGATGAAGGGGCTGATAACAGAGAGGGACTGTTCTACTTAACATGCATGGAGGATTATGCTTTTCAGTCGTCCCCAAGCTAATCTTTCAAGTTGTCCTTTTTTGACTTTCTCAGTTTAATCAGTTTAATCTCATCTTCCTTCTTTTCTGATTACAAGGATTTTCTGTAGAAACCTTGCCTCCACAATAAGGACCACGTGGCAATTTATTCTTATATTGATTTCAACATTTCTTTTCCACTACCAGGGCTCTGATGTAAGGGTGAAGGGTGAAAGCTAGAGGGAAAGCAGAGAGAGTCCCTCTTGTGCTTCCTGCCTGGCAAATCCCCACATGTTGTTATCGGGGGGTCTGAATACTCCTTTAATACACTTGAAGTCAGAAATGGCAGTCAGATTGGAAATATTCAGCTGTGATTAAAAGTTAGTGGAGATAGCAAGAGCAATAAAGGCATGCTAATTCACAAGGCACACTAAATCACAAGGCACACTAAATCTGGGGCACCGGTAATCAAAGTGTTTGTTTGGGGTACGTTTTCCAAAGGGCTCTTCCATGTTTGCCATCCCAACTGCTCACACAGCAGATCCTAGCACTCCTTGCCCCACAGGTGGGGAAACCAGATTCAAGGACAGAGAGATAGGCAGTGGCCAGTCTGCACAGGTGTGCCTATCCATGTATTTGCATATGCATTTGACTGCATGGGCAAACTTCTCCTGTCTATCTATTTCTTGTCTATCTCCCTAGGACAGGAGAGAGAGATTACCATAATTATTGATTTTTTCCTGGCAGAAGAGATGAAGACTTCTTAGCACTGGCCTGATATTTTACCTATTTATATCTGTAAGGTATAGTGAAAATAGAAAAAAGAAAGCAAGAGGCAATATACTTTTCCACACACTCCCTAACCCTTCAGTCACAGGTTCAGGCAGCTATAGGTAATAGTCAGGCAGCCCCACTTCAATAATAAGCTGACCCTGTTCAAAAAGCAAGTAACAGGTCTGAGAGACAATTGACATCTTGCCTTTACACCAAATAAATAATGGAGGAATTGCCTCCGCCTCCCACCATTCAGTTGCTGCTGCTTTAGACACCATCTCACATCACATCTCCACAGTCCCTCATTCCACAGACAAGTTTAATGTTTATCTGAAGTCTCAGTTTCCCCAGACACACACACTTGTTGTTTTGTGAGTAATACAACAGCAGTGAGATCTGATGAAATGGGTTGGTGTTTAGTCCTGTAAGACTGTTCTAATTTTCCTACAAGTAATGAAGGATTTTGCTTTCTCTTCAGGGTTCCTGGAGATAATGATATACCATAGCCAGCGGAGGTGAACATCTGTTTTAAGAACTGTGAACTTACAGAGACCATTTGTCTATCTGATCTTCCTTTCTTGTTTTTCAGTGCACCCTATCCATTTCTCTGTTAATTAAATAGATGTGAAATCACTAAACCACTGGATCGAAGAAACAATTAAACAACAACAGAAATAAAAAAGTGGGAGGGAAGGGACTCGTCTTTTTTTCCTCTCAGCTGATTCTGCTTGGTTGAAATTGGCCTACTTTTTGACCATACACTTCCTTTTCCTTTCACATAAAGAAAACTTAGATTCGTGAGGGCGTATCCTCCTAATGACAATATGGTAGAGTTAACCCAAGAGAACAATGCATGCCCTTAATCTGCTCATGCTTAATTGGAAAGTACAATATGGAATTGCATTTTAAAGGCAGACTGTAAATGTACTTGGATTGGTTGCTATTTAATTGATGCAACTGGCACATAAACATGTGCACCCTAAAAAAGAGAGTGAGTGAAAGCAACCAGAAGTTATGAGTCACATTTTCCTTTTGAATATTACCCATACCAGTTACAGGCCAAAGTAACAAGCATTAAGCTACTGCCATTGACCTCTGCACATGCTATCTAAGGAGAAAATATCTTGTCTGCACTGCCCAGTGCCCTGCAGCAGCCAGGAGCTGGAAAGCCTGGGAGCTGTGGGATGTGCAGAGGCACCGCTTCAATCCCGCATGCTTTCCTTGCTTTCTCCTTTGCCCACAAGCATCTGGACAATTGCAAGTTCCCCTGAGAGCTCAGCAGGGACTGGCAGAAACCTCTGACCCATGGAGCGCCCCTGCTGCACCCCTGCCTCTTCTCTGCCTTACAGCAGGAAGGCCAGCAAGTCCAGCAGTGACCCAAGTGTTTCCCAGGAATGGCAGCAGGGAGCGAGGATGGAAAGTATGAAGGCTGATGCCACTGCACTGCAGAGGACTGAAGCAGAGTCACAAGGAGGCTGTGGTCCCTAAAGAGAAGAACATGGACCAGGGCTGCTTTCCAGAACAGCAGAGGGCAAACAACATGCTTTTGTTTCACCAGCTGTATTCATCTTTAAACAATACTAGAGGTTGTGGGATGGCTTTGCAGGACATTGAAAATCACCCTTTGATTATGCAGGGCACACCTTTCCTTACAGGCATGAGAAAAGGGGAAACCACTAGAATCCAAGTCCTTTGGCAACCCAATACTTATATGACTAAACTATTGCCTATATGAAATTACCTCCTACAAAACCATAAACTTCTTTGCTAAAAAGTGAAGTCCCACACTGTTAAAAAGACTGTCACAAAAGCAAAGTGAAAAAAGCTGAGCATTTTTTGCTTTTGTCCAACCTCATTTTCACCACTGCCACCAGCAACACTCCGTATCATATGCACATAAAACCATAAACTTTAGTCTTCCAGAAACATCCTTACTGAGTTTTTCCTTGTACATATGACAGATTATTTCTTGAGCCTTCTGACTGAATTATGTTTCCCCTGCCAACACTATCCATTGTGTGGAGGCTGCAGTCATAATCTGTGAAATGAATAGTACTTGTTAAAGGTCTTATAAATAATCTCGTCACATGAATATACCAGAAATTTGCCCAGCTGAGAAATACAGCTCATGAGACTAAATTTTTGCAAAATAGTATCCCTCTGAAAAAGGATTTCAGCAGAAGAAAAAAAAAAAGAGGAAATAAGCAAAAGGAAAATGACAGTCCTAAAGTTCCATGTGTATGAACAACCCTGTTGGAAGGCTGTTGGAACAACCCTGCTGCAAGGCTGGGTTGTTCACTTTTCTACATGTGCAGCATGTCTGCTCTGTCCCTTATCTAGAAAAGACCAGAAGATCTCCTGATGTGTCTTGAACAGCATAAACTCAAAGCAATGGAAGGGAGGATGGAGACATGTGGTAACACAAGGACACACCTTGTGCACAGCAGGGACATGGCAGATGTATAGGTGATAGTCTGGAAGGGAGCTGGGAGGAGATAATGAGGTGGGGCAGACACAGCAGAAATTACCCATTTCTGGTGTTTCCAGATCACTACTATTCATATCCTCAATTGCCTGGCAGATGTCCTTTGTATCTGATTAATAAGAGCATTTCTGAACAGAACAACACATTTCTGGCCAGCTTTTTTTTTATCAAGTGATAACTTCTCTACTGAGCTGAAAGGATCAGGAGAAGGTATCCATAATTCTACAGCAGCTGGAACCCAGAAGACCCTGAGAAGAGAAGGCAGCACAGGGAGAGGTGAGAGCAGAGGGCTGTGTGCAGAAAGCAGCACAGCAGTTTTGGAACAAAAGGAGCAGGAAACTTTTAAATTGCTGAGCATGAACTAGTTCTTTCCAGAAAACTGGATTACAAATAATCCTGTCTGTAAAATTACTAGGAAAAATAAAAAATTAAATAGCCAATATCAGTTAATCTCTCTCTTTTGAGGGGAAAACCAGCCTGGAACAGTTCTAAGACATGAATTTCTATTCATAAAAGGTCCTGATGTAACCCCTGCACCAGTGTCCAGTCTGGATTTTCAAGTAAAATCTTTGTGGGTCATTTGTGCACCCACAGTATTGGCAAATATGGGTGATATCGCATAACAGAAAGTCATACACTTTTCCCTAGTTGCCCTAATTATATTCTGCTATTAAATGATTATCATGCAAATGTTGAAATGCAAGAACTTGTATAGTAATGGAATTCCTCTCTGTTCCTGTAATCTATTTATTTATTTATTTTTCCAATTATTTTTATATTTAAAAAAAAGAAATATGAGTACAAAGAAACTACAGAGCAAAGGCATTTGTGATTGGATTAGTGAATCCAGAACATAATCATCAATAGATGTCTTTATTATTAATATAGAGTAGCAATTTGGGCTGAATGATTAGTCAAAATTTCAAAGCCTTGCAGAGTTGTTTCTATTTGCATAAGAAATCAGCAGTGTACATCAACTGTAGTCTTGGTATAATCTTTAAAAATCTTGTTTATATATCCCCCTCCAAAAACAGAGGAAAAATTTCACCTGAAGACTCATTTTCCTGAATGCAACAAAAGTCATAGCATCAGCAAAGACTGTTATTCTCCTTCAGGAATTCCCAGTTTTGCCACCCTACCTAGAGACCTCACCATCCAAGACCTGCTGGCTGGAAGCTCCCTCTCCATGGCACAGAGCCAACAGTTCTTGTCAAACTCCTGCCCACTCACCAGCAAGCTTCAGCCAGGAACCTCTCTGACTGCACCAGTGAGTTGCCCCTGCCATTGCTCAAGCTCTGATACACCACGGTTCTTCATGGCACTCGTCATGTACCAAGACAGACCCAATAATTCCCAAGGAAGTCTGAAGGACGTCACAGGCTTAACCATGACTAAATTTTGGTGAAATGGGGAGGACCAGGGACCACTCAGAAACCCATTTTAGGAGGTTTTCAGTTTGAGAAGGATACAAAAGCTGCCAACAGTGGAGCTGATTCAGTAGGCTTTGAGTAGGTATTATCAAGTCCTTCCCTTCTGGACAGAGAAGGTGCCAAGGTTTGCTTGTCCCATGACATGTCAGCCATGGCACTGGGTCAAACATTTCACCCAGGGTCAAACATTTCACCCAGGAGCTGGCTGGGAGTCTATATTTGTAGTAAAATCTGCTACAGTTTACATTAAAATGTCCAGTGGGTGCTGCCCCTTTATTCTTTCAGGGATGCTTTTCCTCATGCTTTGCATTGCTTCAATGACATCTCCCAGTGGATGCTAATTTTTATTTCTAGTTATGTGGATAAGGTAAAAGATTTATATAGGCCCTGTTTCTTTCCCTCCTTTCCATTTATTTCTTTTTCTTTCTTCTTCCTGAATAACACCACATCATATTTCTTTGGCCACAGCATACCAATTGGGTGTGACCTTTTACTCTGATTTGTCGTTTCATTCCATATTAACTGTGTTGCAAAGACCTGTATATTCCCTTTATTGAACATCTTTAAAATCTGGGCTTGGCTAATGATTGAGGCAACCAAAACTCTGGTGCATGCTTTGGTTCTTATTCAGCTTGAATATTTAAATGGCTTCTTGCTGGTCTTAATGCATTTATTCTATCTAAATTGAAATCTGTGCAGTCATTTGCCCAGCCTGATTTTTTTGTTTATTTGTTTGATGTTTGTAGTTGTTTTGTGTTTTACAGTCTCCTCATGAAACTCTATTACTTGGGTCACTCCTATTTTATTATTCTTATTTTGCATATTCTATTTAAGATTTTGATACCAGTCTTGTTTTATTTAAATTATTTTATTATAGGGTTTGAGAAGGAGACTACCGAGCACAGAGTGGGGAGCTAATACTACAAGACCCTTGTCTCCTGAACTGATCTAAGCCTGTCAATTCTCATACTGTCTGGAGAGTTATTCAAAGATTTAATCTAAGAACAGAAGTTGGAAGGCTAAGCCATTGCACAGGATTTGTCCCTTGCAACAAGATGTAACCTGACAGAGTCCATGGAATTGTAGCATAACACTTCAAACACGTCCAGACATAACAGTCATTTTCCAGAGGGGCTACCAAGCACCTCCAATGAAAGCTGCAGAAATTGTACTGGGAAATTCTATTGCTGGTACAAATCTGGTGCATCTTTATTCCTGTTTCCACTCTTCTTACAATGGCATTCTTTGTGATAGATGTAGTAAACCATATCCCCCCCATTACAACAGCAGTACTTTTTCATCACCTTTAATTATGTCAGATGCAGCAGGAAGCTCTAGCTTGCCTCC
Source organism: Agelaius phoeniceus (assembly GCF_051311805.1). Classification (NCBI taxonomy): domain Eukaryota; kingdom Metazoa; phylum Chordata; class Aves; order Passeriformes; family Icteridae; genus Agelaius; species Agelaius phoeniceus. The sequence continues at coordinate 61,567,128 of NC_135267.1, forward strand.
ATTTACCTGATGCATTACTGTCATTTTGAAGGGCAGATGTTCTTACATACCATGCTTCAAAAAGCTCAGCTCTTTTCTATTGCTTTACAGAGACGTGCCCCAACGAGAGGTACTTCTTGTATGTGACACACCAAGTGCTTCTGTTCTCCACACCACCACACACACAGATGCTTCCCTGAAACTGCTGCAGTTTGTCACCATTCTGCTCCAACACATCCTCTGTACATTGGTTTTACAGCTCTACTTGGGATTGCTATTGCAATATTCTGGAGTATTTATCTGATTTTTTTTGTAAGGGAAATGCTCACCATGTACTGCTACCTGGAGACCAGCAATTCCAGTTCATAAACTTTAAAACTTGTTTTCATCCTGCAACAGGGTGAAAAGCCCATCTATTGAGAGCCTTTACAGGCTTATATTTTGCCTGTATTGTTGACTTGCAGAAGAAGACCCCCAGTTCTGGCTTAGAAACCTGGAGAATTTTATACCCTAGAGACAAAGGAGTTCTGACCCTAAAAAGGCCTTTTCTTACCACCTTCCTTCAAATGGGCACCCCCAACAAAGCATTTATAAGAAAATGAAAAGGCACATTTCATGAAAATACCAATAAGATCCAGCCAGCCCTCCTCACACTCTTTATGCTGTCTCCAGACACCAGCCCTTCACAAGGCCCTTCAAAATCTATTTACCATACAGTGTTCATTTTAGACTCCTTGTTTTGCTTTCTACCTTGAGCAACTGGTCAAACAGGCAACAACAGAAAGCATGGAAGCGTCATAAATCTATAAGAGACCTTTAGAACCTTTTAGAGCAGTTCCCACCTCCCTGGCCCAGGTGAAGGTGTGATGCAGGACACGTTGATTGCTCCAGTAACATCACAGCATCCCTCTGGTGACAGTAGTGGCAAGGTGTCAGCAGAACACTCCTTGGTGGCTTCAGCATCCTCAGTGCAGTGAGGAAGACAGCAATATCTTCTCGAGTAATTTGCACGTCTCCCGCCATAAGGGCCCTCTGGGGGTATGCGTGCAGCTCAAAGCCTGGCCTTTCACTTCTTCCTACAAGAGCAAAGGAAATATTGAAATATTTCTTTTCTCAGGCCTCTAAAGAAAGTTTACAGCTTTATTTCTGAAACACCAAGGAAGGCAGGCTTTAAATAATACATTTCTAGAGTGTTTTTGTGCAAGTGTCAGGGATGGATGAACTCATTTGAACCACAGAGCAGTTGGAAAAGTGGCATTCAAAGAGCACACCTGAAGTCAGATGTGAATCTGCTCTGTCTCCAAGAAAAAGGCCACTGAAGAGCATGAGAGGTGCCTCAAGAAGGGAATCACCACCACCATCACCAACTCATGACCACATGCTGAAGCTCAAGTATCCAGCAAAAAACACAGCTCCCAACAGAGGGGCATCAGCTGCCTTATCCAGAAGCAGCCCCTTTTCAAAAAACAAAAAACCAAAAACAAAGCCAAGGAGAAATAGCAGTTTGTTTAAAAGGAGCAAGATCACAGCACTCCTTTGACCTATCATTGTCAAGTGATTAGGACAACTCGCTGAGAAAATCTATCAGTTTTTTAACAGAATTGTTATATTTCTATTATCAGTAATTACCCAAAGAAGACCACCCACAATATTTTTCTTTTTTACTTATTGCAAACAAAAGATACAGATTTTGTGAATCTAGGCACAGACTGCGAAGAAAGAAGTGAGATTAGTAAAGCTGGTGTTAGATCTTGCTTTTAGAATGGAAATTAAAAGACCTTCTCACATGACCATATGGCAGGAAACAAGGTCCCTCACAACACATGCTCCCAAGCTAGAACCTGAAGCTTATGTTTTCATAAGTCCTTGGGAATTCACAGCCTGTTCAGGCATCAGAGAAGACAATTAAACAAGCAAACATTATTTTCCATTGTTCTCAGTGGGAATTTTTGGTCCTCACCATTCTGAAATGATACCCTTAACATGCTGATTTCAGAGCATTTATACCCTGTGGGAGTTTTGTCCTCTGACTGTGCCAACTCTAACTACAGTAAATGGAAAATTGAATGAGTTGCAATTGGTTTTATCAACTGGACAAAAGAAACAGACATGAAAAAAATCACAGATGATCTTAATGAGAAAATGTCATGCTCTATAGCATTCTGCGACTATGTGGACTTCTATAGGACTACATATATGTCTTTCAGACTCAAAGGGCAATAGAAGTATAATGTACTCAAATATTTAAGGGTGGTCCTCTATATTAAAAAAATAGAAAAATTCCATTTTCTTTCAGAATATTCCTGGATATACTCAAGCATCTGCAGCTTGAGCATAAAAATGCCAAAAAACCCCAACCGGATCTGTTTCCTCCTTCCTGGAATTTAATCTGTTGCTACACTGAATGTTATCACTACAGAGAGAAAAATTCAGCATCTGACATTACTTTGGAGTGAGGTTTGTCTATGATCCAAAAGAAATCCCACTTTACATGACCAAATGTCTTTCTGCTGAGGTCGAGGTTATTAATACTCTGTTGAGGATTGCATTTTTTCTTTGATTAAAGCAATTAAATTAACTTCCTTATATCAGAAGACATAGAAAAGATATAAAATACCTCCCCATCTTCAACATTCACCAGATCTTTGTAGCATTGCTGAGGACATTTCTTCTGGTAAAAACAAAATAAAGTTTTGGTCTTGGGAATCTTTAAATATGCACATAGCCTGAGAGATATGGAAGACAAAGCTCAATTTCATATTGCTCGTAGTTGACTTCTGCTTCTGGCCATTGTACACTTTTCTTAGATGAATACCACAAATTGTTTGTACATGAAATGCCTTTAAAAGAGCAAGATGCAAGAGAGTTATTAGAAATAACAGAACTAATTTTTAGTGAAGGTATATCAAGGCAGAAAAATCATCCTTTAACACCTGAAGAGCACACAGATGATTTTTACTAGCAATTCTGGAGGTAAGACAATAGGACTTTTTGGGTTTTGTTTTCTTTTTGCTACTTTCTCTATCTTAAATGCTATTCATAATTTTAAAAAATCAGTATCTTTCATGTTTTATCAAATGCCAAACAAGAGAGAGTCCTTAGATAGAGCCTTTATGACTATTACTATCACTTGGGTACAGTTTTCTTCTGCATATTGAGATTTTTTAGGGCAGAACTATTTTCTCTTTATTCTGTTACAATTATTTTCCAATAATTTTTTCTCAGCTAATAATAACCATGAACTTGGCTTAGTTTTGCAGCTTAAAAATTTGGAGCATTTCGTCATAACATTCTTTTTAAATCAGTTCCTTCCCCTTTCAGTCTGACTACCTAAAAATGATCCTTTCAAGATCAAAAGAGTGATTAGAAACCTGGTAATTTCTCTATTCTTACCACAGATTTTTTTTTCCAGCATGGTTTTTACATGGGAAAGTTCATTTTTCACTATTGTTTAGTTGCAGCTTTTCATACGGAGTACAAGGAATAATTAGAACTGCAAATCCATATAATAGAATAATTCAGTTGGTTTAAATTCCAGTGGGCATTAGTCAGAGTCCATCCTAAAAATATTTTTCCTTCATTTAAAATTATATTTAGAAAGAGTGGAAAAATTCCAAGTTGAAAGGGGGAAATAAAAGGAGCCTAAACCTCTTAGACAGAAGCTACAGTAAGCACAAGAAAAATATAGGTTTACCAGAGATTTGGGGAATGCCAAACCCCAGTAGTGTGACCTATATGAGTTATATGAGATCTGCTCTCATATAGCAGTTATATGAGATCTGCTCTCATATAAAAAGAGCAGATCTCATATCTCTTCTGTATCCAATGCAAAGCTTTACCTGTAACTAAAATATATTTTGGAGTGGAAGGACTAAACATTGCCATGAGTTTTTGCTTTTTTTCAATGGCAAAAAAAGGACTGTGCGTGTGCCTGGTGTGCGGTTTCTTGTTCTTTCCACCCAAGAAAGAACTGGAAAGGCAGGTCTTCATGGTCCTCTTTTTTTGAGGGAAATCGCTAGCATGCATGACAACCAAGTAGAAGCTGCTCTTGCTTAATGCAGTGGAGATCAAGATTGGTTCACTGTCTTTGTGAGAACAGAATCTGCAATGAGCATTTGAAAGCTAACAATACTAGAGAAAGCCCACGGAAACATTTCACAGGTACATTTTCAGGGCTGAGAAGTGAAATTGGTTTTAATAAAGCCAAGCAAAAAAGGCTTTAATAGGACTTCAGTAGTCCTCTGCCCAAGGGTGTCTTTATCAGTGTGTGTAGTAGTACCTTGTCACCAGACTAGGTTTTAATTACACAAGCCATGGGCAAAACTAAGTCTGCTTTCTAATAGCATTTTGATGCGGTATTCCCTGTATCTCTAGGAAATTAAGATCCCTGCTATGCTTATCCTCTCTCAAGCATTAAAGGGCAAGGGCTATTGCCAAAGACAAGAGTTATGCTCTGTATTGGTAGTGAGGGAAAAGCTGAATTCTGCCAATATCAGTAAGTGACTTAAACGCCCTACACAGCTCCAATAGCACACTGAGATTAAACTCACCACTTGTGCCATGGCAGTTAAAATGAATTAATCCCAGCACATACCAAGAACTAGTTGCAAAAATGCCTTCCTTTTAATTAGGGCAGCACTTAGTTCAGATTGCCAGTTCTTTCCTGGAGACAAAACCTGAAATACCATAGCACCAGATGAATTTGCTGCTCCAGCTGCAGCACTTGAGTCTGTCGTGAACTCTCTGCCTCCTAGTTCAGAGTTGCACCACCACAGCTGTCTGAAATGACCAGATGTAATTGGGTTCAGTGGAGTTCAAAGCTATACTCCAGCTTCCTCATATCAAAGTCCATTGATGCAGTAGCAGATGAAGCACATTGAAATGCTGGGAGAGTGGGAGGGAAGTTACGAGCAGACAGTGTTCAGGTCTGACCTGTTAGATACCAGGATGCTGTACACAACCAGCTTTTGGTTGAGTTTTCAAGAATTCAGGTGTGTTCCCCTGGAGAAGACTTTATCTCTTCCTCTAATTGCTGCAAAACATATCTCGTTTTTTGCTAATGTACTTTGTCTATTCTGTGGCTTGATACTTCTGAGACTCATTTACTTTTTTTTTTTAAATGTCAGGGCTTTCTCCTGAGATTGTTCATTCATTATATTTATTTTCTTGGACATGATTTAACAAACCATCCCTGAAGTATTTGCAGCTATTAACTTCATAGAACAGAAGCTCAAGTGAGAGTTAAAGGCAAATGGTCTAGAAGAAAGCAATGGGCCAAAGCACCTCCAGGGTATTCATCAGCCCCAAAACTCATTTCAATAACTCTTTCTCACAAGACATGGTAAAAGAAAAAGAAAGGAAATAGAAGAAAATGGAAGTTTTGTTGTTGCTGGTATGAGATCATAAAGCACAAATAAAATCTAGGCAAGCATAGCAAGGTTGGGGTTCATTTTTCGAGATAGTAAAGTTACTCAAGTCTTCACCCTCATTTCTGGTTGATCCTTATGCAGTGCCCAGTTTTACCTCACATTCACCTGTAAGCTCCTGGCCAGAAAGAACAGCTACCCAGCTGCACCATTATGGGATGGCCATTTGGCTCACACTGCTCTCAGTGTCAGCTCTTGGTTTGTGGAGACCAGGGCTGATGTTCGCTAGCAACATTCTGTGAAGAAAACCTACCTGCTTCCACGAGTAAAACTAAGGAAGCTACAAGTGGCAGTGTGGCTGACTCACCTCATGTGGTCCTCAGAGAAGGATATGACGAGTATAACATATAATGTAACATAGTTGTATAATCTTGGTCATCCTCCAGGCTGTAACTGCAAATTAATTCTGATTAACAGAACATGATGAAGGGTCTGAACGCAGAAGTCCATCTGGTTTTCTCCAAATACACCAGCTGTACACAACCAAGAATGTATGTCCATTAATTCTGTGCACATAATTCCAAACAGTATGATTTCATACAAAATATTGCTTTTTTCTACAAACCCTTCCTCACCAGAGACTGTGCCCTTTCTTGAAAATACTGATTAGACATAATTATACACAGATAAAGAATGAAACTAAGTCATTGTTGTTGCTGCATGTAAGTCACACGTAAGTTTTTCTATGTATCTGCTCCTGACAGAAGCAGACCCGGACATTTTGTCATTTGTTAGGTTCTGAATATTTCAGCATTTAAAATAAAAAGAAATAAAAGGAGCCCTTCAAATCAAAAGAACTTTGTATTACACAGCAAATTAATGAATGTCAATTTAGTATTTTTTTTAATGTCACGTTAATGTTATTTTCTATTCTGTAAAGACACACTGAAGAGCCAAAGGCAGCAGCATCCACCCAGTACCTAAAAAATTTGTACAAGCTATAAAGAAATGTGTATAAAATATTTTGTCCAAATTTTTATAATATTACCTGTGGTCTTTGAGTTGGTCTGGATGTCTTAGTCCAGGATTCATTGCTCTATGTTAAATTGTTGAGCATAGACCTATATATTTCTTTATTTCAGAAATGCTTTTTTCAATATTTGATAAGAATGAAGACACCTGTTTTTGACACTTTCAGCTGAATTTGGGAGAGTTTCATGCTGTTTATGTGAGTCAGAAGTATCTTTTCTGGGTTTATGTGTACTCTAGAATTTTAATAAGTATCCCTAAAGAAATCTATTTCTGTCTGGCATGCAACTAGGAACACAGAGCCACAGCCCACTGAAATTGTACGAAAGATCTCCATTAATACCTATTATTTTTGAATCAGGCCACCTACCAAGTGCTATTAGGATTTCCCCATACCATTACAAATGGGCCGTTTCTATAGGTTTTTTACCTGCAGTAATTTTTTTTTAAATTTGTTCTCAGTCAGCCTGAAACAATTTGTCAGCAGTATAGCTGGAAAGAAATTAGAGGACTGACCAGCTGGAGTGCTGGGTGACTGGCATTGCCATCTTAGCAAAGGTCCAAATTCTTGTTCAAACCTCTCCTGCTCACATCCAGTGTCAAGCAGGTTATTCATTGCAGGTCTCCTGGGAGAATGTTTTAACCAGCCAAAAATGCAATAAAGTAATTTGTGTAGCTACTGGGTAAAAAATGAGTGAAAACATTATGTGGGAAAGGAAATGTTTCTTCTAAGACATAATTATTTTTTTCTTTTTTTTAAATATATTTTGTTGAAGAAAAATACTGCTTCAAGTTGAACTAAAACTTTTTTATATTCTCTGCTCTGCAGCCCAACAACAACAAAAAAAGAATCTATTATTTCCACTGTGCTACTTCTAACCTTTCTATTTCTTCCAAACTAGGTTTACAAAATTTGCTTTCTAAAGAGCAACGGCATCAGGATCTGTGGAACAGCCAGGGTCAAAATTTCACTATTTTTGAATACACCTACAATACATAGAGATTTGCATAATAGGCCCTAATGCCTCCTTCAGAATCATTATGGTCTATTGAGTAAATAATGTGTCTATTGAAAATGGTTGAAATACCCATTTAGTTGATAGACCCTATTGACTCCTAATAAAAAGCTATTAGAGTTGAATAAATATTATGCATTTTTAAACTTGCCTAAATATATTCCATTTCCAGGTATTTTCATATTTACACAATCAACTGTAAAGAAAATGTTGTATCTGCTCCCAGACAACTCCATGAGAAAGCTTAGAGGGCTTCTCTTCTTGTAGAGATTTTTCTTAGCCTTTCAAGATCTAAGATAGGTTGTATTTGAGTGTTTGCTTTGTTTTTGATGAGACTGAGATGGGGGAACAAAATCAGAACAAGAAAGAAAATTAAACTACATGAGTTGGTACTTAAATAAAATTAAGATTAATGCTTTCAAAGAGTTAGCATAGGATTTAGCCATGCTCTCTTGGGTTTATCTGTGGGGTTGAACAACACATTCTTTGCAGACAATTGTTTAAATATGCAAATACATTGAAAAGACTGTGCATAGTTAGACAATGTGTAAAATGCACATTTTCATTTACTCAGTCTTAAATGTTTTCTTGAGAGCTGAAAGAATCTCTCAAGTTAAAGCATACTTTGATAATTATCCATACATACATTTTTTATTTCTTTTTGCTAATCCACAGCAAATCTGAAGCAACTGTAAATAGCTGTAACTGTTTAGCATAAAGATTTCAGACTCCAGATGTGCCTTATATTGTTTTTTGTCCCATCTCAGAGTTTCAGATCTTGTGTTCTGGATTGCATACCCTGCTACTCCATTCGCTGTCATCTGGACATAAAAAATAGCCAGGACACAAATCTGGTACAGAAGTGTCTCCTGTGCTTAGTTCAAGTGAAAGAAGGGCAGGGAAGTGGCTTCTGGTAGTCTGCTCAAAGAGATGGTTCAATTGCTTGTAAAGAGCAAGAACAGGTACACACAGTGACAGAAGCGATCATTTTAGACATTTTCACTCCAGTTGACTCCATGTTCTCCAGCAATCACAGACTCTTGTTTGCCGCTCTCTTGTTACTTTCAAATGGCTCACATATTTATGTATATTTCTGGATCTCATCAGCCTCTAGAAGACCATCAGGAAAATTTGCCAGCAGTCTGCACAGAGGTAAAAGCAGAAGGCTGTACTTTGTGGCCCATAAGAGCTGTCCAGGAGTCCAACACAGCTGTATGTGGGAGCTGTGTGTAGACCTGCGGTGCTTGTTTCCAAAAGTCCCACTCGGTCACTGCCAGGTCTTACCATGCAGTCATTGACTGTGTCTACTCTACTAAACCTCTTCATAAGCTCAGTCTTCCAAAAGGTTGCCTTGACTGTATATCGCTGTGACAGTGTTATGCAAATTGTTTTCTCAGTTTATTTAATTTGATGTTGGCAAGAATAGAGGGTTAATGGCCTTGGCACAAACACATCTTGCTGCTATTTTCCAGACAGTTCCTTGAATATCTGAACACTAGAAAGTCTTCTTCAGTCTCACAATGGAAAACAAACACAGAAAGGTCCAATCTAGCTTTTAGCACTACCCCATTGTGAACTAAAAATGTTGAAATCTCCAAACTGTAGCTGATTTGTCCTGTTTGGGACACATCTCATTTGTTCATTTCATTCTTCTCTTTCCTCTACTGTCTACAACTGCCTTTTACATTTTATCCATCCTGTGTATGTTGCAGAAAGTATGGTCAACAGTCCACACCATTCTCCTTTCACTCCTTCCTCCAGACTCCTCACTAGGTCCTTGAGCACCAACCTGTGTGCAGGGGATAGAGGTCTTCCAGAGCATTGGTTTGTAATGAAACCATGATGCACAAATGATTTCTATATTCTTACATCCTATATGGTACTAAATAATTCTTCTCTCTGTGCCTGAGGGTACTGAAGTTGTCAGTGAGAAAGACCCTTAAGGAACTGGAAAATTCTCCACAGATACCCCTCAGTATTGGAGGTGCAGCATAGCCCCACCTTCACCTCCAAATCTCTTGTCTTACAGCAGCCACTTTTCCCTGACCCTCAGAAAGACAGAGACAAGTGCATCCTGTGGACTGCTAGAGGTAGTGTTTCAAAGCCAGGGCACCAAAGGCTGTCTTTTCTGACATTTCTAACTGACTGGTGAAAAGAACAAGTTAGAGAACTGAATGAAAAATAACAGGGTGGAGAGAGAACAATTATATTGTCATATTTTTTGTCATTGTAGAATACTGATATATATGTTCTCAGTGGTTTGCATAAGTCACTTCATTTCTGTCTTTCATTGTCCGTGATAAACTTGAAGGCACCATCTGATCACCACTTCTGGGTGCCTATCATATGACTAAAAGTTGATGATACTTTCAGTTCAGGTTTCTGTTTCTCTCCTCCCTTTCCTCTCTACCCAACAAAAGATTTTAGACACTCCACACTTTCTATACCTCTGTCTCCTATGCAGCATTTGCAATAGTAGAAGCACTGGAAAGCATAGAAGCCAAAAAATGTTAATAGGGCAAACAGAATGTAATTGCTTATGTGTGCTGGTTATATCCTGAAACAAATTGTTTCTTAATGCTGAGGTCAGACAGGGTTTAATTAGGAGAAATACAATTGGTGTAAAATTTTGCAGCAGGCTGCTTGTTTGGTGCCATGCCAAGTCAACATCAAGCTTTTCCAAATGGAAATTTTCATTAGAGGCCATTGGCAGCCGGGCTAGGCTGAGTTTCAACTTTTTCAAGTCTCCTGGTAACACGAACCTGAAGCTCAGCATATCTGCTTCCTAGTAACAGGCTGTCCCTGTCACAACTGTTCTGCCACATGCACACAGCTTCTACATATGTAGTAACATGTGGCTACTTTCTTCTGGCCCCAAGCTGTCAAGATCTGCATGCAGATAGGACTTATCTTCAGCTTTAAGATTGTGCATAAATGACATTTTATTTTCACATTGTTTCCATATCAGAGATAGATAAAGAAGCCTTGGGACCTCCACAGAGGAAGGGAAATTTCTAAGCCTTTTTTGTTGAGTTCTGACTTGGTTTTGGTTTTTTTGTACCACTCTATGCAAAGATGTCAGGGATTCTTACTAATTCTTGAAGCACTGATACTGCTCTTTACATTGATTAACACAGCCCCAGTGCTTCTGCTGCCAAGGTTAAGGTTGTATCAGCGTTTCCTTTATAGACCCTGCTGTTCAAGAGAAAGATGTTTAACTTTAATGAGAAAATTTGCCTCAGGGTGTATTTTTTTTTCCTTTTACCTAACTTTGTGAGTTAAGCTGATGCTTATAAAACTAAGGGATGGGCATTCTGGCTTACAGCAATTAGACATTGAAGGCTTAGCATACCTCAGTCACAATTTGTCTTTTCTTCTTATTCCCATCCTGACATGGAGAACTCTGGTAACAACAAAGGAAGTGTGACTTGATGCATGCCACACCTTGTGGGCTTTAAAGTTGAGCTACCAGGTGCTATTTACTCCAGAAAGTGCTGTCAGCAAAGGGTAGGAGCAGTAGAGGATTTGTGGCTACTCTGAGAGCAGGCTTGGGTAGCAGGTGAGCTGGCAGAGAACAGCTTGTGAGCCAAACTGCCACTGAAAATAAGAAACACCAGGTTATAGGAGGGAGAAACTGCTGGGAAGAAAGTGGCAGAGACCCAAGTAGATAATCATTGCACAGCAATTTTTTTAAAGTAAACAGAAGCCTTTTCATTTCAATATCTCTCTGCCCTGGTTCAGAGTATACCTGAATCAGCACTTACAGAACCACCTCCTCCCTGAAGGTGACATTTTCTCTTCTTTGTGTTTTTTTTAACCAGTGGTCAGTCCCTTATTTTCTCTTCCCCTTCTGCTCTCAGTATCTTTTGAGGGAGCAGCATATTGTGCACCCTTTCCTCTCGCTCTTACTGGAGGGCAAGCTGAGGTGCACAGCTGCCTCTGTCCTCCTTTACCCCTGCACTAATCCTGCTTTATTTTCTGTTATATGAATCCTTATCCCTGGCCTGCTGTATCTGCCTGCCCGCTGCTGATGTGCACATTTCATAGCAGCAATGAGAGTTAGTTGTACTTATTGTAGGTAAGTGTGTGCAGAAAACAGAAAAACAATTGTGTTGCTATTCTTCATCTGTGCCCACATGCTCCAGTTAGCAGGAGCAAAAAAGGGCCATTTAGATTTAGCAAAAAAGAACAAAATTATGAGAATATCCACTGCACATGTATGACCTTCCACACAGAAGTACATTGAAATATTTGTGCTGTGAAATTTATCAACAATTTTTTAAGACTATAGAGACTTAACCAGATTTTGTAAGGTTTAGGGAGGAAAGTAAACTTTCATACAGAATGATAAGATTACTTTTTTGGGAGGATGAGGGGGCAATGAGCAAAGGATTTTACTAAATGGACTAAATGACTAAATGGAGATTACACGTTTCTGTCTTCATTTCTACAGTGTCAATTTAGGGAATGTTTCATGGTGCCAACTGACTGTAAGATTTTTCCCAAGTTTTGGCACAGAAACTTGGGAAACTCTCATACTGGCAGAGATTTTACAGCCTCAAATTCCTGACTGGGAGGGCACTGCCAGTTTAAAATTGAGGTGTGAATCACGGCCGGTGCCTTGGCAGCCTAGAGCTGCTGTGTGGCCCCAAGAAAACCACTAGACATGTCAACATCTACTCAAACATCTACTTTCACAAACACCCTGATAACTCACCTGCTTCCCACTCCCATATGAGTCCATCTCCCTTTGACCCTTCTGGGGCTACCTGGCTACTTGGCTTCCCCTTGGCAGAGGGAAGGCAGCATCACTTTTTCCTCCATCAAAGAAATGAACAAACAGGAAGGTAGAAGAGGGCAGCACCTTGACTACCTTTGCTTTAGATTTTGTCAATTTGGAATTTTGAGTTTCTCACTTTATTAAACATATTTTCATGCACGTGTGAGTACAAATGTATGTATTGGGCTCTGGTGCTGGCACTGCAGCGGAGGATCAGGTGGTGAGGTGGGGGTTGAAGGAGTAAATATAGTTTCTCCCATGTGACCATCTCTCCTCTGTTTACAAAGCCTTCAGCATTTTCCTGAATTACCCCATGGGTAGCTTAGTAACAGATATGATGGCCCATTCTTTAGCACATTTTAAAAAACCCTGGAAAATATACTGCCATTCTAGAACGAAACAAACAAAACTAATGAGCCGAAGGTGTTGTCATGGAAGTGTTACTTACGAGCAAGGAAGGGGCAGCTGCCCTTCACTGAGCAGAGCCCTCTGTCACGTACAGCCAGGAGGCTGCGGGCTCTGCGAGCGCTGTTTGTACAGATGACGAGTCCCCTGCTGCAGCGGGTGATCAGTGCACCAGGGTCAGGGACATTAACACGCTCACAGACACACTGGATGATCACTTATAGTGGCCATTGCCATGCAGAAGGCACATTAGGGGGAAGCTTGGCCGAGCTGGGTAGCACTGAGCCTCTCCATTTGCATGCAGCACAGGAAAGCAAGAAGTGCTCAGCTCCTGTTTAAAGGCAGCTACTGCTGCTTCACTGGGAGCTTTGGCCTTTTCAGTGGGGAACCCAGGAGACAGGCTGTCAAAACAGAAGTCTCTTGTTCAAACTACCAAGCACAGAAAGGGGGGGATAATGAAAATAAATAAATAAGTAAGTTTAGAAAGGCTCAGATCAGTCAAACCAAAGAGAGTTGTTGTTTCTTGGTTGACTTATTTTTTTCTTTTCTGAAGCTATCTGGTTATTTTGAGTTGGTTGTATATAGAAGCAAGAAGTGTGGAGTTCACTCGAGGTCTTGAAGATAAATTTATAGTTCAGTTTTGCAAACAGACAAACAAATAAAAGTTGACTTACGCAGTGGAGGTTTTATATTTCCTCATTGTACTTCCCCTGCTTTGTTCAGATCTTCCCGGAAATCTCTGTAGTAACTCCTACTAACTGCTGTGATGCCTACTGTGCAGGGCAGAATTGATCAACAGCGGAGAATCCTTCCAATTCCATCTCTTTTTTTTTTTCAATCGTGTCAAATTCCTTCTCTTTAGTAATTCCCCTTATTCCCTTAGGAGCTGAAATAAGACTTAATTGTTAAATTTGCATAGTAATTCAGAAAATAAACTCTCCAGTCTCATGCAGACCTTTAGTCATTGCAGGCTTCATTTTAGCTATAAATCACTTCCCTATGGTCAGTCATGATCGCATTTCATACTCAGGAGGCTGATGCAGAGAAATAACTGAAGGACTGTCCATGTGGGGGCTTTTGCTTTTAGGGCTACTCTTTTATGATGTAGCTTGTTGCATGATTATTTTTAGAATGGAGCTTTGCAAGTGGATTGTGTTTGCCCTTTCTCCACAACTATCTATGTCAAAAAATATTCCTGCTGTAAGAGGGTTCTGTCTGGTAGACTACTTGTAGCAATTCTGGATATGAGAAATAGCCTAAATCCTACTTAGTGAAAGAAACCTTAGTAAATACAAAAGTACCATCATTGTTGCTGGATTAAAACAAATTTTAATTTTAAAGACCATTTGCAAGTATGGGGATATACACCGTTTCTGCAGGACATGGGAAAGGAAGAACATTTTTGGAATGAACAGAAAACTCCAATTTTCTAAACACAGTCCACAATACCTCATGTGTAAAAGTCTCATCTAGAGACTTTTAAAATTATGGCACAAGCAGTTGGATTGCTAGGTTCAGCTGTCCAGAGGTGTGGTGGCACAGTTCAACGGTACAGCTTCAGTATTTAGGATTTTGATGCTAAAACTGCCCACAATTCCCTCTGCACCTCTACTCTGTTTTACTAAATCTATTTTCTCTGACAAAGCATCTTGACAATCTACAATCTCAGTAATGAAGAGGAAATTCTACATTTGTCAGAAAGTGGGAGTAGCCTCGCTAAGGGTATGTGGAGCTTCTACCTTTGATGGTGGTAAACTGAACTATTGAAAGTGTCCCTTCTCCATGAAAGTGAAGCGGTTGTGCAGCCTCCACTCTTGAAAATTTTCAAGACCCAACCAGATGAAGCCCTAAGCAGCCTGGTCTGCACTCATTGCAAACTTAACTTGGCTATTGATGACTAATATACAAAATTTTCTTTAAACAGCTTATTCAGGTTTCAGCAGTGCATTAAAAAGCATGTATTTCACCTTAGGAGGAAGCTGAATGCTTCAGATCCAGATCACATTTGGAAGAAGTCAGCCAAAGAGGCTAGACTCCTGACAACATCCACAGATCTGCTTACTGAGAAATAAGCACAGAAATTCAGAAAAGTAGCATAGTCCCTTCCATTAGCTCTGCTTAAAGCCCCAAGCACAGCCAAGCTTGCCATGACAGGACTTGCATTGTTCCTCTACCCACTCACCAAGACTGGGCTGCATCTGCCTCTAAGCACTGACCACGTCCCCTCCTTTAGTTCAGACAAAGCCTGAATTAAACAGTCAAATGCCTCTCTTTATCTCAGATCTGTGCTGAACTCTGCTGAAGAGAGTCATAATAAAGTATATCCCACAGAAGACACTGGCTGAACGTCCCTTTTGAAGTGCAGAATAACATCTGTGCAAATTGCCTGCAGTAAATGATGTATCACATGGATGGAGTCTATGCTTGCTTCTAGTAAAGTATGCCATCAAATACCTGAATGAATTAATTATTTTTGAATGAGACACAAACCATGTGTCACTGCCAAAATATGCTTTCCAAGTGTTAAATCCAGGTCTCACAGAAGTTGCTAAATATGTCTGACTCAGGTGGCATGGTTCATTTCCATTTCCAAGGCTATCAGCCATTTTGGCCAGGAACACTTGGACATACCTATTTCAGGCTGTTTAAGAAAAATGTGTGCTCGTAGTTCTGAAATTTAAGCTTCATGAACATCTGTGCCTTTAACTGATAAAAGAAATATTGCAGAAGTAGGTCTGAAGAAGTAAAACTGCAGCTTAAGATCCACAAAATGTTCTAAGGAAGTCCTCCTAAGGGAAAACATCTCAAATGTTCTTTGACTCTCCCCCTCAAATCTACATGATGCTGCTCCTTGTGATGTGGTGTATGCTCTATTTCACTCATGTAAAATTATCATCTTAAGGCAGCCCTGCTATAGTGAAGTGATGCTGGGTAGTAACTACCTGGTATCTCTCCTACTGCTGGTTCTGTTTTCAGAGGGCCTACAGAAGTACAACTGATCTGACTAATTAAAAGTAATCTCTGATATGCACACCTTGAGACAGTTGTGGGAATTTTGCATACTTAGTTTTGTACTATGACAACTTCCCCAGCCTTACCTTTCCTCCAGCCTTTCACCTGCATACTTTTTTGTTGTTGCTATGTATAAGTTCTGTATTGTCCTTTTAAACCCTCTCACTCTATATCTTTTATTTCCACTGGCAAAGAAAACAGTTGCTTTCTCAATGTCAACTGTTTGTACCAAGTTTATCATACTGAACTGTATAACTGCACTTTTGCATTCAATAGTTAGGACATATGTGAGTCCCCACTATCTGTAAGGCAAGCCATTTCTCAGGAGTTATGAAATCAAATGGGGAATTTAATTGACAAATGATTGGTTGTGTCCAATTCTCGTTCCTAAGGAAGAATTAAAGAAAAAAAAGGGTAGTTTTCCTTGTGATATGAGTGTACACGAGCTTAACAAGGCAATTGTGAATGAGAGCAATCTACCAGCATTTCCTCCCACTGGGGCAGTGTTCTTGAGACGACGATGAGAAATTTAACTTCTTTGGATTTCTGAGTAATCACTTGCATACACCATGACTTACAAATAGGTGGGTTCTTGAAAGTAATACAACACAGAATTCCACATCTTTGTCTCATAAAAGTCACATTAAATTATCAGCCTAGTGCTTTCCTAGCATATTGTCTCACTGATCTTTAAAGAGGCATCCTGGTGTTGGGGGAACAGTTATCTAGGTGATAATCAGTGCTGAGACGTGAGAGCAGCACAAAGAAATCTGAGAGCTATATAAACATTCAGCTGAAATTCCTTTATGCAGACAATTTTCCCTCCACTACTCTTCTGAACTCCAAAAGAAGCATAAGCCCTGACTCAGGCAATGTGGAGTGTTTGCTCTGGCACCCAAGCCAGCAGATGTGACTACTTGGCATCCTTTCCTGAGACTTGAACCTCATGGTATGTCTATGCCAAATGTATCCACATTATGCAAGAGTAATGGAAATTCGCCAGGCAGAGCAGTGCTATGTTTTCCTAGATAAATGTTGCTCAGTTTAATTGTGAGGAACTGACTGATAAAAGCCTCAGTGATTACCTTGTTTGCCTAACTGTCTTCATTCTGTGAAATCCAGCACTTTTACTGGCACAGATAACATACAAAAAACATGAGGGAACAAATGTGTTAGAGCAGCAAAAGTGGCCAAGCAAATCTCCTGGTGAAAGGTGAAGCACCCACCCAAAAAAGGGTTTCTTTTCTCCTTGGAAGATAAGCTGACTGCACAGAAAGACCACTAAGAATACTTTCCCATCTGACATGGTTCAAGTGACTCAAGCTGCATGGTCACAGTGAGCTGCTCATTTCAGTTTGTTCCTTTCTCCAGTTCCAGGCAAGGCTCACCATGGAAAAATGCTGAGATGAAGGTCATTTGCCTTTGGCAGTGCCTGAAAGGTGAGACAGAAATGTAACAACTTGTGCTACACAATATCTGCAGAATATAAGGAAGGAGAAAATTAAACACGATTGAAAAAAAATGTGCATAGGATTAGCCAACTGAAAGACATGCATTAAAATAAAGTTATCTTGATTATCATCACCTTGCCCTTCATTTGAACCAACTACCATTTGTCTACAGCCATTGTACCATGGCAAGACTTTTTGCTTCATATTTGCAGACTTCTCATAAAAATATAGTCCTGTTTCTGCCTGTGATCTCTGACCACACTCCCAAAAATTCAAGTGCAATTTGTTACCTTCAACAGACAAAGGTACTTGCCACAATTTCACTCAATCGTATTCAACATGCTCCTGATATCCAAACAGGGCAGCCCAGACCAAGCAAAGAGTCAGGGATATTTGCAGGGAGCTACGATTCTGCTCTGAAGGTGAGGAAGGTTGTATATATCCCATAGAGTCTGAGTGTAACAAAGCTATTGTCACCCAACCACTGCCTGATAAAATGCCTGGAGCAGGCAATGCCTTTTGTTGCAAGATCCTTCACTCTACAGGGGGGAAATGCTATTGAAATTGGAAGAACACCTAAAGTAGCAGCAGGGGATTACTGCTACACTATTAGTGCAATTGATTGCCTCAGTAAATAGCCAGAAGTAGCCACTTACCTCCTAAGTTACTTCCACTGTAGTAATCAAGTTCTTGTTAAAAAATTTCAGCCATGAAGGAAATCCAAAAGAAACTGGCTTCTAACCCTGGACATCACCGTCACAAGAACTGGAGAAGACACAGTGAATCACAGGGTTCCTGCCACTTATTATCCAGAGGCCAAGGGAAAATTGAACCATTTTCACAGCACTTTGGAAAGATGTTTACAAACTGTTGGCCTGGGAGGAAAATCCTGGAAACCATTCACTGTAGATGTCTAACCTAACCACTGGTCTGACATGCAACAAGCCATATTTATCCTGCAGGGATAGGAGCAAAATGCTAATGTTTTCCAAAGCCCCACATGAAGAAGAGTTACTGTAGAGTAATGGCTGAATGGATAGTTCACAGTGAATAACTTACTCTATTAAAAAGTCCTTTTTTTCAATCTGCAGACATTGTTGTGAGTTTCTCAGTTATTAATTTGAAATTATATCTGAGTTATTTGTTGACCACAGCAATTCATTGCATGACTAGTCAAGAAAATGCCAAAACTCAGAATACCGGACAGAGAGCAGATATTTCTTTTCCTTGATTAGCAAAATGAGACATTTTGAATCAAGTCTCTGCTTCAATATTTAGACTTTTGAAACAGAAAACAGCCTTGCAAAAATACAGTGTGATATTTACTTAAATGCTACTGTTTCAATAGCTGGTAGTAAATTCATTCAATAGACTAGCTGTGAAACTCAGCAGAAAAAAACATTAATAATCAAACTACTCAAATCATTTAAACACAGCATTATCTGAGGGTTAAATAATGTTTGCCTACTTGCAAACACAGTTGTCCGTTGCCTGCAGCAGACTTTACAGGACATATCTTCAAATGCACACTAAGAGAGTGGTTTACAGATAGAAGCTAAAACTAATTCTACTACTTCTTTCATACAAGTTGTTTTTTTGTTTGTTTGTTTGTTTTTCAAAAAAAAAGGAAATTTGAACATAACAACTTCAATTACCTTACTCGGTTTGGGAAACACAGAGCCCCAGCTACACATACAAATCAAAAATGGTGAAATATAGGATCACTTGATCACACTCATCAGGAACAAAAGATCAGTGCTCCCAGCTTCCCTGATGAACTGAGTTGCTTGCTTACCCCCTACAAATGCTCCCCAGGAAAAAAAAAATCAGTTGTGTCAAGCTACTAAGAATCCTGTCAGCATGTAACAACTAAAAAATCTTACACATAATAAAAGAATATTGAAAATACATGTATGGACTTTGGCTATTCTTTATTGCTCAATGGTTCAGTTGGTGTACTAAAATGTACTTTAAGGTGTTATTTAGGTTACTTTCAATCTCTACTTGACACTTATAAGCAATTTAAGAAAATTAAAGTATTTCATATACTAGTTTTTATTCTTCTTGCTGAAGGGATAAACACATTCCACAGAAGGGAAATTATAGATATGCAAGTTACATGGGGTAACAGGTCTATGGAGCTAGGCAACATTCATGTTTTGTTTTGCTAATGGACTGGGCTATAAACTTCTTCCTTAGTAAGAAGCGTATGGATAAAGTAGATACACAGTTTTTGCTTTTTTACTGTAGTCCAACAGGATGCTTTCTAAGTTATTCTTACCAAGTGTCAAAATGAGTCTAAGTGACAGATTATGTATTTGCTTACCTACATTTAACACTGGCATTTCTCCATTCACTCACACTAGGGTAAATAAACTGAGACTCTGGCTCCATATTCCCCCTTGTTTGATCTCACTCTAGATCAGTGATGCCAAACCACCAGCACTGGCAAACAGAGATCTGGGCTGGCACCAATGACAATGAGCAAACAACACTTTCAAAACATGTTTGATGCCAGATAGCAAAGAGCACCCTCCCTACTTCAGGAGCTTGTTGCTAGAAAGGCTTTCAGCTCCAAAATCCACAAGTACCTCTTACATATGGCTGAAAGGGCCAACACATCACATTTTTTCTGCAGCCCCCCAAAATAAATCCATTATAGGTATCCCAAACAGTGAGACATAGGTGGTTTCTCCTGATCTAGTTGATGCAAAACTGTGTCTAAGAGTGAGCAAACCTAGCTCAGTAAGACACAAGAAGCACATCTACACCAGCTAAAATTTTCAGCTGGTTCAACCATTATTTCAAACCTTTCAGGTTTTAATAGGCAGGCATCTTCAGGAGGACACAACAAAACAAAAGCAGGATGCAGCAAAACAAAAACAAACCAAAGCCAGGCAGGGCAAGAGTGAAAAAATAAGAGAAAATGAAGGTATAAGGTCTTCGTGAGACTGCCACATGGCTATTGGTGGTATCTATTAGATCTATATTTAGGTTTATAATTAGATTCATTACTAGGTTTAGATTGAGTATTAGGAAGAAAATTCTTCACTGAAAGTGTTGTCAAGCATTGGAAGAGGCCCAGGAAACTAGTAGAGTTCCCATCCCTGGAGGAATTGTAATGACATGAAGATGTGGCACTTGGAGACATGATGTAGTGGTGGACTTTGCAGTGCTGTGTTAATTGTTGGACTTGATGATCTTAAAGGTCCTTCCCAACCTAAATGAGTCTATGATTCTATCCCCTCTCCTGCCTCGTGGTACTCCAGCCTGGCAGCACAAGAGGGCCAGGGCAGACCCTGCTGAGGCAGTGATTATACCTCTAGTGCCTGCTGCACCTGTATCGTGCACCTCACGCTCCTGAGGGATCAGCCCGGTCTGGCTCCCCTGCCGGGGCCTGGGCTCTCACTGGGTGCTGCCACGGGGCCCCTTTACATCTCCGGCAACAGGGATGGCCAAGTCGTTTCCTCTTAAATCACAGCAGTCCCCACTCTCCACCCAAGGGGCTTCAAGAGGCTGTGGGGGCCAAGAGCGACACACTGGATTACCCGCAGAGCTAAAACACGAGGTGGCTCTCTGGGCTGGGAGGTAGTGGCGTTCGCTCACCCCTACTGGCACCCACACCCGAGCCCGCGTCAGCACCCGAATCTCTGCCCATGCCCACACGGACACAAGCGCCTCCAGCAGAGCCTGAGCCCGCGGCCTCCTCGCAGCGGCCCGGCCCGGGCTGGGCCCCGCTGCCCGCTCCCCGCCCGGCCGCGCCGCGCCGCCCCCACCAGAGGGCGTCGCGACCCCGCGTTCGGGCGGGCGGGCCCGGCCCCGCCGCCGCCCTGCCCCGGCCGCTCCCCGGCAGCGCGGCCCTGAGGGCACCTCCGGCGGCCCCGGCCCCGCCCGACCACCGCCTCCCGCCCGTCCCGAGCGAGGACCGCCCCTGCTCAGCGCTCAGAGGCAGGAGCGGGGCTGCACGGAGCCCCGCCGCCGCAGTTCAGGCTGTGCAGGGAGGTGCTTCCTGTTGAACTTGATTCCCAGATTGACGGGAGTTTGGTGGCTGGGATGTGACCGCCGCTTCCCTTGAGGAAACTCTATATCAAAGAGGTTTCTGTGTAGTAGCACACCCTCTGCTATTTGGGTAGCTAGTGACTGGTTGGGGGGAGGGAGTACTGCTGAAAAAAAAAAAAAAAAAAACCAAATTTATAAATGTGGATAATCTGAGCTGAGCCTTTCAAAGTTCACACCCCGTGAAGCTGCAGGGCAGAGCCAGGCGGATGAGAGAGGGATGTTTCATAAGACTCAACTGGCTGTTGCAGACCAAGACTGGGGAAAAGTGGTCCCCTCAAGACAAATGTCATTGCCAGACCATATTGGTAAGATTGCAAGTTACAAATACTGAAGACAGAGAATTTGCCAAAAAAAAAAAAAAAAAAAAGACAGAAAACCAGAAAACATATGCAAAACAACAAGATGCCAGAATAAAATTAATCTTAGGCCAGTGCTGGAGCACACCCCAATCCCTCGCCATTCAGGATGATTTAAATGGATGGAAAAGGGATTAAGGTCTAATCCAGCAGTTGCTCTGTTTGAATTAATCTCATAGGAGAAGTCAGGATATATATATTTAGAGAGGTGGAGAAAGAAAAGAAAGAAAATGAGAAATTGCTGTATGAAGCCCTGAATATAATCTGAGGAGACTTCAGATAGTTCCTTACACCATACTCATTTTAAAAGCTGATTATATTATCCAAACCCTCACAGATATTTCAAAAAGAAAAGGTGACATTGCTAAATATGCTGTTCTCTCTGCAATAGTGAACCCCAAGTCTCCCTGCCAGTTGTTGGCTGCAGCAGAGGCAGTAGCCATTTCACTCACATTGGCTAGGGCCCTCTCCATCACTGCAGCACTTTCCTTGGCTGTGATCTTGCTTTCAAATGCCACTGATTTTCTGGGACAGTCCCAACTGTGAGGAAACTGTCCCACTGAGTCTTGAGTTTCCTGAGAGCCTGAATGATTAAAGAGATTCTTCTTCCTTTTGAACTCAAATGTTTTCCAGAGCTGCCTTCTCCTCCCTGCACAACACTATCAATCTGAGGCAGGGCACTGAAATATCTACACCAGCACTGCCAAAAACAGCCTTGCATATTTCCAAGCAGTTATGCAGCCTTTAGTAAATCACCTAAGTGTGAGCAAACTGTGCTCAGGCAGTGCAGAAAAAGACAAATCCAAATGCTGGGGACAAGGAGTATCCAGGGAGGCTTCTGAAGATGCAGTGGAAGGGAAGAGAAAATATTAAGTGCTAACCCCAATCCCTAACAAACATTATCAGCAGATTTCTTCTGCATGTGTGGGTGCCCTTTACATGTGCAGGTGGATGTATCTGAGGCAGGAACCATTTTGAAAACAAGGGAATAGTACAACACCCAGCCCAGCATGCTCTAGTCCCAGAACTATGGTACTCATTTTAGCAGTTATGACTATGAACAGTGCTGGGTTTATAGTTTTCTAGCAGCCCTCAGCATCTCCAGAGGGACCAGCAGTTCCTTTCAGAACTGAGATCACTCTTGAAGATATTGTAATATTTTTTAAAAATCCAGACCAGCATGGCATCAACGAGACCTGAGTTTAATCCTTCTTTTCACAAGTATCAAAAAGTAACATATGCAACTGAGATGGGCATATACAACCTACCTACCAATAGTACATTGCAGACACGTGCAATAAGTTCAACCAGGGATGAGAAGTGAGTACACTGGTAGTGCCACTTTTCAGGCAACAAGGGTCACAGCTGGGATCCCAGACTTCCAGCGCCAGCCAAACACTGAGGCCTGGGTTTGCTCTTCAGTGCTCTTTTGAGCATAAAAAGCCACCTACCTTCAAACATCACTGTCTGCATTCTCATTTTTTCCAGGAAAATGTTGGCAATTATATTACCCTACCAATATCAATTGTGCATTTGTGTCTGTTTCTGTACAGCTTGTGCACTGGAAATGTGTTTTGGCTTTAGTTCAAATCCACTTCAGTGCCCCCAAAGACATCTTCATTGTTCTAAAGGCTTGCTGAGATTGTTTCCAGTTTATACACAACTGTTTCTAAACCCTGGGACCTGTGCTTTTGGTTGTCTATCAGGAAAGAGTGGCAGAGATTAAAGAAGTGCACGCCTTTGGCTGCATACTTTAAAATAAAACAGCCGTGGTTTTCAGGAACCTCTTTTAAGGTGTAATAAATCTGACTTTCTAAATGCCCAAGGCTGTGTTTATCTAGAAGTATCTTGGGGGAGATTGCTATGTCTATTAATCTGTTTTCCTGTTTCCTTACCTCAGGGCTTAAAGGCTGCATAAACCAACCAGCTAGAAGGCTGTAAGGAAAAGTCTCCACAGACAAGTATCTCCCTCTGCTTTCTGTTCTTAAGCAACACTTCTGGTGCAGGGGAGTCATTAGACATTCTTATAAAGCAGGAGCAGTAGATGAGGGTGATATGGTAGGGACAAACTAGAATGACCTCTGCCTCAGAAGAAACCTCAAACCTCTTCGGGACCTTTAAAAGAGTTAACAAAACAGTGGATAAAGGACAACCACTGTCTGTTTTTTATTTAGACCTTCAAAAGGCTTTTGATAAAGTTCCTGAGAAGAGGCTATAAAGGAAACTCAGTAACCACAAGGTGAGAGGTAAAGTCCTGCATGGATGGGGGAAGAAAGAAGCCCACAGCTCAGGGAATGGAAACAAAGAGGAGGAACAAATGGTCTATCTCAGCATGGGAAGGACTTCCACGTAGGGTGCCCCCAAGATTAAAAATATGACATGTGCCTGGGATATTTATTAATGATTTGAAGGCCATGGTGAAGAGCAAAGGTGACAAAGTTTGTGTCATGAGAAATTGCAGAGGATGAAAAAATTAAGAGAACTGAGGTAGTGAATGAAATTAAGCACACACAGGAGAAGAACACTTTGTAGAGAACACTACAAACTACTTATATGTGTGGGTAGGTTTTGAATTTCTTTTAAACATCCCCAAATAAATCAGTCGCCTGTACAGTCAGCTCAAGGAAACAGACTCCTGACCATGCAGTGGTGGTTGAGAAATCATCAGTCTTTTTGAAAAACTTATAAAAAAGGGTTTTTTAAAAAACAAATAAAGAAAATACTACAATCCTGTGATTTCATATTAGCAGATGGCATGACCTGTTTTTGCCTTGGCCATCACATTCAGGTTCAGCCCACCCTGCTCAAAGTAGAAAAAACAAAAGGAGCTGCCAAAACGTCTGACAAGTCTGGGTTTCTTCTGCCTCTACTCCTCATGCAAGAGTCTCTGTCTTTCCATGTTACACTATAGAAGCTTTGGCACATATTTAAACTAGAGTTATGAAATATATTTTCTTGCATGGTAATTTGGTTTATTGGGCTTTGAAAGCTATCTTTATTAAGAATTAACACTTAAAAATCAATATTTATTTGGAGGTGACAGTTATCACAGTTTAGAGCTTTTGCTCAGTCTCAGGTTTTTGGTCACTTTTAACATTAGACAAAGAAGCTGCACTCTACATTTGAGAAGGTAGGATCCAGGGCCAAGAAGCATCCACAAGACTTACTGAGTAAAAATACACACTACTAAAAGAAAATGTATATTTTCAACCTCTGGGATCCAGTTCTGAGGAGAAATATGAGAAAGGGATATTTAAAACTGCTTTTAGTTACTGTATTTAAAGGTAAAATTATAAGCTACATGAAACCTGTTATGGGACAGATAACAACCACATAGGTATAGTGTAACAACTGATGGAGAGAGAGCAGAAAAAATTCTCATGGCTGATCACTGAAGAATAAGGATCATCTCAATTCACCCCAGTTATGTAAAAGCTTGGTATTGAAATGAAAAGCTTGGCATTGGTGGTGAAAGGAGAGAGAGACAAATCCATATCCAAGGGACCATTCTATGGAAGTGCCTATGAATCTTATGTTTCCTGTAAAATCCCCTCTTTCTATTGATTCAGAGACAGTTGCAGCCTTCTCTGAAGCAGGATATCTCTAAAATGGTACCTGTGCTTATTCTGGCTGGGATGGAGTTAACTTTCTTCATAGCAGTCCTGATGGTGCTGTGCTTTGTGTTTGTGTCTAAAACAGTGTTCATAGCACACTAATGTTTAATTTATTGCTGGACAGTGCCTGCACAGTATCAAAGATTTCTCTTTTTTCCACTCTGTCCCTACTTCCTGGAGCAAACAGGTAAGAGGTGAGCAAGCAACTGGGAGGGGACACAGTCATGACAGCTGACCTGAACTGGCTAAAGGGATGCTGCATGCCATATAGTGGAATGCCCAGCAATAAAATCAGGGATAGAGAAAGAACAAGGAACTTTTTGGCTTCCAAAGTGTTCAGTGGTTGGAGACTGCTTGTTCTGCTTGTGGTTTTGCTTTTCTTCTTCCTTCACCAATTAAAGAAGTCTTCTCACTTTTACTTTTCCTCTTCTGTCCCCTATCCTGCTGGGGGGGCAAGGGTGAGTAAGCAGCTGTGTGGGAGCTTGGCTGCTGGACAGGATCAATCCACCACAATAGCAATTATCATATGTTCCTAAATGAACTGTCTGCACATATGAAGGGTGAACCAAGACAAATGTAAGTCTTGTAAAATGAGAATAAAATAGCACCAAAAAGGATACTTTTGAGTAAATCATAGAGAAACGGGGGCTGGATTACCTTTATTGAGGGGAGATTTCTGCAGAGCACCTCAATAATATTTTTTGGATTCTAACAATCTGTCTCAGATGATGGTTTGCCTATCCATCCCACATGCATAAAACAGAATCCTGTGCAAAGTTATATCTATGAAGCAGTATTTAATGTGCTCCTGAACAATCCATCTGAGTCCTGTGCCTGTGGCAATATCACAGGAAATGCCAACACACAGCACATAAAATGTCAGCTCTCCACAAAGCAAGAAAAGAAATGCTATTCCTTTATGCTACAATATGATGCCTCATGCAGTTTTCTTCTAGGTTTATATTTGGTTTCCTGAAGTTTTTGAAGCAGGAGCATACACTAACCTGCTCCATAGGGCTATGATACTTAATGGGATCAGTGTAGTGAGGGAGACTGATATCTCGGCCTTTATCTGCTATGTGGCCACAAGTAAACCACCCCCTCTCTGTACTTTGTTTTCCTTCACCTACCTGGATTGTTTATTTGAACGTAATCCCCTTAGAGAGAAACTGTCTCGGGCTTTTTAGGCACAATTGCAGCGATGGCAGTCCTCTGATGTATTAGGAAGTGCATGGTGGACCCATGGCTAGAGGAATCTGACTGGATATACTGTTGGGTTCCATGGCAAATCACCAAAGTTTGCCTCCACAGATGCTCCTGGTTTTACTTTCTGCTACAGTATCAGATTAGGATTACCTTCACACCATTCACAGTCTTGTTACTACTGAATTTTTTACAGACCCTCTAAGCCTCAGGAAAGGCAAGCTAGCTACTATGGGCCTGCTAAGGCAGCTCTCAGTCCCATCAGGTGTACTGCACTTTTGTAGCCAGTAATAGGGATGACTGTCAAGCACACTTTCCATTTCTGCAGTGGGAGCTTCTGCAAAGTCTGGAGACAAACAGGGGAGAGGGTCTAGGGACTGGCAAGCTGCTCTTAGCAGAAGTCTCTTAAATAAAGTTTAAAAATAACTTCTGTTGATTTCAGAGCAAAAGTCCTGAGAGAAGAGGGAGGAGGAAGAGGAGGATTCCAGCTCAGGGAGCAGCCAAGCAAAGCAGCGTGTCCCTGGCACAGGAGGAGTGGAGGACATGCCTTCTGCAGGGATTATGCAGAGCTGCTGGAAGTGAAGCCTGAAAACCGGCAGAACGGAAGCTTGGAAACTGAGCCCTGGGCTGAAGCGGGTAATTTACCTTATTTGAAATAAAAACAGCTTAAGTTGAAGCCAGCCGGAAATTCAGCTGACTTGAAGCTGCAAGCAAAATTAGCATAACACTCTGCAGGTTGAAACATGGGGGAAGCAGACTGAGGGATTGAGCCTTGACGTCTGGCTGTGTAAGGAAGCTGCCTCTGCTTCTGCAGTGCTATTCAAAATTATCCCTTAAAGCTAAAATCATTGCAAGACCAAGCTAGAAGACCATAATAGTGCCTGTTGGCCTTAACTGCAACAAGCAAAAAAAGACAACTGCAGCAGAATCATCATTAAAAGGAATAAGACTATGACTAGCCCCCTCCAGATTGGCAGAGCATGGTAAGTACAACTGACAGACTGAAACATCTCGGCCAGGAGTCTGTCAGTGTAAATCAGTGTAGCTATGCCACTGACTTCCACAGTGAAGCTGGGCCAGCTCATTCCATTAAGAATCCAGAACTTGAATGCAAGTAGGTATAGCCTGTGTCTTGCAAAGTGCACTTTGCTGGACAGGGGCTGGGGGAGGAGGGGGTCACAATTCACCCACTGAAAGACCCAAGGCAGCTTTCATAACTTAGCTCCAGCAATCTAATCCTAGAAGCCTTCTAATCTTAGTGGTTGCCAGACAGGCTAACTCAGCCATGCGAGCTAATGTATCCTGCTACTGCTGTTAGGCTTATTCCGGTCCCCAAGCTAATTCCTGTAGAGCTAGCTTGTAGAGTTAGCCTGTATAATTCAACACTACACTGCACTGGCAAACCCTTTAGGAGTGTGGCTGTGTATGTGTGCAAACAAGAGGGTACAATTAAGTGATGCTGTACTCCCAGACTTGTGTATATCTGGGAATTTTATTTGCCCATGTACTGACAACCAAAGATCCAGTTATTTTCCTGATGTTTGCAAACCAGTTCCCATGTCAGTAAGTATCTTCATTTGAATGACATAGTGATTAATGTAGTCAGCTATAACAGGGTGCCAATGCTTCTGCTTCTGTTTCCCTTGAACTTACACTAGCAGCAACAATGGTAACCTCTTCTTATTTGAAAACAGTGCTTTCTCAAATATGGAGATTTTGCAGCACTGTGCCCAGATGCAAAGCAATGTCATTGCGTGCAGAGTAAGATAGTGTTGTGTCTGAACATCATCGTATTCTCACTGCAAGGTAATATTTTTGCTAGACCGGGAGTGAATTTTCTGGACTACAAATACCATACGAGTCCTACTGAAAGGATTCCTTCAAAGGGGATCCACAATATGTATTTTCATACAGAACATGCAGAGTCACTGTGTCATTAGAGTGCCATTTACCACTATTTTACTGAGTTCGTCTGAGTTTTGCTACAATATCTCAGTATCTCAGGACCTCTGCTGCCTTTAAAGGAACAAGCAGCTGGGTGGAACATGTGATCAGAGAGTTCACCAGTGTTTGCAGTGAAGCATAAACATGAATGAGCCTAGACATGCTTGGAAGCCCAAGAAAGTATTAATAAAACTTGCTCAGTGTTTTTAATGAAGGTGTTTGGAGCAGTAAGATCCCAGAAGTCGTTTCCAGCTTGAGGAATATGCACACATATAGCGGAGGACACAGCAAATGCACATTTTCTAAAGGAGACATTTCTATGTAATTATCTTCTGCCTATAAAAAAACAGGTCTTAGCTGAAATTTTGAGATGAACCAACTTCTGTATATCATGAATTCCACACACATAAAAGGAGTAAAAAATACACAGTGGGCTTTTTTAAAAATCTGTTTTTCCAGAAAGAAATACTGTTTCAGACATAAAAGTTTTCCAGGCTTGCCCTGGGCACTCCTTGAAATATGCTGTATGGACAATACACACTCAAACCTCTGGCTGTCTCTAGGAGATATTCATCCTGTCTCTCCTTGGCAAGCTGGGTTTCCTGTCCAGCCCCACAGGATTTATTGGCTCATTGTGGTGGAAAAAAATTGGAGGCTAGTGACCAACCATATATGGGTATGGAAAAACCAAGATGAGCTAGAAGGGGAAAAAAAGAAATAAGTGGTTATAATTACAAGTCAATTAAATATAAATCATTATAAGGACAAGAGGAAAGGAGAAGCATGCGGAAACACCACAACAATACAGGTGTTTTCTGACTTTCTCCCTCCACCCCTGTGTATTAGCAGGGCTGAGGAGCAGGGCCCATACTGGCACTGTGAACCATCTTCACATCACCTGGGTGGGATTTCCAGCCATTGACAAGCTCAAAGTAGATTAACAATGCAGCAGCACCATTAAAGAAAGCAGTGGGAGGAGGCTGAGAGGCTGAGATCTTTTGGCCAGGTTGGGTTTTGCTTCCATTATTGCCTAGTAACATATAACTCTTTATGAGGGCATTAAATTGCTCTTTACTAATGTTTTTCTCATTCAAAGGTCAGCAAAGCCACAGTGAAAGTTAAAGAGGAGGAGTGCATAACTCAGTGGGGCTGCTGAAAGCAACCAGCCATTTTTGGCAAAGAGGGACTTAATCTGCTATCTCATAAGGGACAAGCTGTGCCAGTTGTCGCCACCATAGGCTGTGAGCACATGTGGGAGAGGGTGGCAGTAGGGGGTCTGCTTTTGCCACTGTGCAGATTTACCCAGCTCATAAAAGGCTGGAAAAAGCCACAAGCTCTTCTTTATTCAAAATGGAGTACAGGCCCAAAAAAATGACAGGCCAGAGTCAAAGCAAAGCAGGCCAAGGTAACTGAGTCCCATCAGGAGTGGAAAATGGCCTTGACTCAATCAAAAAAGTCAAAAACCCAAAGAGTGCTTTTTTCAGAGGTACTGTTCCAGTTCTGACTCAAAGGCACAAGCAGCACAAAGCAGCGTGACTCCACAGATAGTTCATACCAAATCAGCTGCTGGCCAGTGTGTTAAAAAAACCCCTTAAATTGTCAGTTAGTCTGTGCTTCATTATTTGCTTCTTACCCATTTCTACTGAATCTATACCAGCTCTGATAGGCGACAGTGCCATTGAGAATCTGCTGATTCAAATCCCTCCCTCCTCAGCAGAAAGCCAGTGGGAGGAAGGAAGAAAGAAACCCAACTCGACATTCTATTTTTCCCCCTTCAAATAAACCCTAAATTGCTTCTTTAATGCACTCGAGGTTTTGAGCAGGGTAGGAAGCTCTGATACAGAATGGGACTACAATTTTGTTAAAGACAAGCTCTGCAGCAAGCCTGTGAACTCCAATAAATTTGTAACTCTGTTCCCAGTCAGAAACAGAACAATAGCCTCTCCTGTTTAATTGTGGATTGCAGCAAGTGGTTTCGTGCTCAAACCCTCTTGTAATGTAGTCCTCTCCTTTTAATCATCAAAGGTGATCTCTGCCAAAGCAGCTGACAGTTGCATTTGATCAAGTGTAATACGAACAGTCAGATCTTCCAGGATCCTTGTAGTTACCCATTTTCCATGTGTAATTCCAGTCTATTTCATACAAGTTTAATATGACAACTGTATTACAAAATTAGAGGAAGGATTTGGGGTGAGATGACTCACTGATTTTTTTTTCTTTTTTATTAGAAAATATGATCTCAGAAACAAAAGCTATTTTCTATTCCCAGCCCTTCTACTAACCCCCTGTATGACCTTGAACAACCTTTGATGTCTAGATCCCTTCTTCCACTTTCCCTGTCATTGCAATTTAGGCACTGTGAGCTCAGTGGTGCAGTGACTGCCTGGTTTTGGGGTCCCAGCATAACAGCTATGACAGATAAGTGTGCATTTAGAGCTGGTGACATCTGGACTTTAACACCACTCACATACATTAGTAGCTGTATAAATATTTATATTTATCACAATATATATACTTGTGTCTATATATGTACACATGCAAATGTGCTCCATAGTGGTTTTAAATTTGAGAATGAGTACTTTAGGGATAAGGAATCCCAATTTTAAAACCTAGAAAGAAGACCCAACCTCCATCCTTCAATACAACTGCATTTCAAATAGATTTTCCATCAGAACTTCTTTTGGGCTCTGCCCTGTGGTTTTCACAATTCAATTTACATTGACCCTGGCAAAGCAAAGCAAAGCAAAATGTCTATTCCTTGTGCCCACTGCTGTCTGGACCCACCAGTGATGCTCAGAGGTGTCTACTACTGAGGTGTAGACCACATCCACTATGCAAATATCCCATTTCTGTTTTATTACACCACAGGTCAAGAGGAGCATTAAATCCCTCTCACTTTTATCAGATGTCAGCATTTGGGAAGGTGGTTGGTGGTGGGGAGGGGAGGACGGAAGACAGTCAAAATGAAAATGGTTTGGTTAATTAATTGCAAGCACTGCTTGAAGGACCAGCACGTATATTTAATCAGTTGCCTAGTAACAAACGGTGTATGATGTGAATGCTATCAGCCCGCAGCGTGAGCAAGGGATGGACCCTTTCTGTTTTTATCAGCTGCCAGCATGCATACTCTGGGCGTTGCATGCCCTTGTGCTCAGAAGGGCTGCTCTGCCACCTCACAAAAGCTGCATGGTAGCAAGGGTCCCCCCCATTTTGGCTCTGCCATTCCTGCTCCTCCCCCAGACATCTCAGAGAGAAGACTGTCTCTTCTTACAGGGAGTGACCTTTTCAGTGGTGAATCAAATGACAAGAAAAATTATCCAGATCTCCCCTCCCCTCCACCCACCTTTTTTCTTTATGAAGTTATCTACACTCTGGGAATAGAGCGCAGGCATTGCTGCTGCTCACGTTCTGTTGCTGACACCAGTGTCACCATTAACAGTATATATCTTCCATAAAAACCTGTGCAGAGAAAACCCGAAAATCATTGGAACTGGTACAGAGGCAGAATTAATAAGGAAGTGGGTTTGTTGGTTGTTGGGTTTTGGTTTTTTTTGTCTTTTTTTTTCCCAGTGACCTTAAAGAAAGAAGGGCAATGGATGGATAGATGCTGGATTGCAGCACATAAAACCAGCCGAAGACAAACTGTACAGTTCTGTTTCATGTAGGTGAAAAAATAACTCATGACCTGACAGGCAACTGAACATTGAGTACTCCTTTGGTGCTAGTTTTAGGAGGGAATTTGACAACAAGAATTTGCTTGTACTTTTCCACCACCCGTATGCCATTATGTTAGCTGGGCCTGATAATGCAAGGACACAAAAAATGCTCATGCTGCCTGTCCATATTGTGAAAGAGAAATAAAAAGAGAACATCCATAAAATAAAAGCTCCCATTTATGTTTTAACATGCCATGACAATGTTTGTGTGTCCTTATCAGGGCTTTCTCTCCTCCCTCCCCCCCCTCCATTTGTAAATCCCATTGGATAAAAGACTACATCTTCCATAAAGAATTCCCACCAGAAATCTTTATAAATCCTCCATCAGTGAAATACTCAGCTGTCATGCTGAGCAGAAGCTAATCTAATTAAGATGGGATCTGCTAAATTTAATAGCCTGCTATGAATTTTTACGGACATCTGGTAACTGGAAGGTTGGAACGACTCTGACACATCAAATACACATTGTCCAAATGACCAGTATCAGGCCCATTATTTTCCCTTTCTCAGTCACTTGTAGCTGATGTAGGATGCAATCACCCCCTCAG
Source organism: Agelaius phoeniceus (assembly GCF_051311805.1). Classification (NCBI taxonomy): domain Eukaryota; kingdom Metazoa; phylum Chordata; class Aves; order Passeriformes; family Icteridae; genus Agelaius; species Agelaius phoeniceus. Next base: position 61,599,606 of record NC_135267.1, read on the forward strand.
GATACACACATGTGACTCCATCTGAAATTAATGGAGGTTAAGGTGTGTACATGTTGGAAAGCAGAACTGGGCCCCCAGTGCTTCCTCTAATGTTGTTTTTTCCTGATTAATGAAGGATCAGGATATACCTGCGTTATATTTCATTGTTTGCAAATACTGTAAATGATATAGCAGGGGCTGGAGTATCTGTTAGCACACGGGTCTTTGGTATCTGCAAGTTATGAACCCAAACTTGACTGGCAGCCTTCCTCAGTCAAAGCCCTGTGTGACATCCGCTGGCTAAGCAGAGGTATTTCCAGTGGGGAGCAGAGGACCTCCATAATTTTAATCATCTCTTCCCGACCCAGCAGTAACCTGTTAGCAAGAGAAGGCAGGGGATGGAGGGTTGGGTTGTTGGGGCTTTTATCCCTTAATCTTCTAGTGTGAAAAATTTGAAACCTTCTAGTGGTCCCCAGAAATAGTGACTTGAGCTTTTACAAGGCTGGTCCCATTCCATGGGCTGTTACTTTAAGAAAGGAGCACATTTACAGAAGTCTTTCTCACTGTCTTCATGGGATGCAGTCTGAGAATGCCACCTTAATGAGCTCCTGGCACTCTTGTGGTTTATTAACTCATCAATAGGAAAGATCACAAACATCAATTCCACCTAGTAGATTCCATGGGTGTCTAGCTCTCTAAGGTCTCACTCTGAGCTTCCTGTAATAAAACCACAAACATACACACATATACATAGTTTACATTCATAGTTATGTAATTTTCAGACAGGGAATACATCACACAAAGCACAATGTCCAGTTTTTCAGAATAAAGAGTTTGCACTTTAAAACATATATATCCTTATTTGCTATCTTGGTAAAGAAACCATTTCTCTTAGACTCCCCTTAGCCCCACCATAATAAATGGTTCAAGTAAATTCAGCAACACAGTGGGAATTGTGTCAACCTGAAGTGATGAGTTGGCACTTGAAAATTTAATCTCTTTACCATCCACCAGCCTTAAATCTGTGTAGTGTGACTTTTAAATACTTGCCAAAGAGCAGGGAAGTTACAATGCTGGCTTACAGATTATTTAGGTGCTGGCTTCATGAAATGGGAACAAACTCATGTGGTGCCAAGTGGAGAACACTGGGCTCCATGTAAATTAAGAAAATCTCACTGAAGTAATATAAATGTTGATTTAGTTAAACTGGAGCATCTGTAGTGAGAAGAGACAGGAAATTCAGCTGAAAGGATTGGGTTCACCACTGGTACAGCCCCATATGCACTGTGCAATGGCCAGTGCAAATCAGCCTCGTGCCTGGTGTGCTGCACTGATTTAATCCTTTAAAAACTTTACCAGCCAGCTCCCTGCCTCCCCCACTGCAAGGTGGGCACTGCTGCACTGTCTGAGGAAAACAACACAACAGGTCTCCCTCCCCACCTGCTGCCCAGTGTTGTAAGAGCTGGGGGACCTCACAGCCACAAATTTGTTATGCCCTACTCTCTCTTCATCCCATTGCACAGCACTGCTTCCTTTCAAATGTGGACCTCTACACTCACAGAGGAACAACTCCACAGTTAGGACATTTCATATGTTCTTGACAAGTCATGATCTTGACCTGCTATGGATTAACCACCTGAAGGAACAGGAATAGATACAGTCTGCAGAAGGATGTCTATGACTTCATTAGAGTGACACTGAATCAATTGTGTGGACCAGGTTAATGTTGCTTATTCTTTCTAGGCAAAATGCAGAATTAATTTATAGTGGTGTAATGTGATTCCAGAAATGAGGTATACATCTTGCCTGTAATGGCTTTTGATTATCAATATCCATGTTTGTTTTTCAAAAAGAAATGAAAATGTAAGAAAGAGAGTGAAGGTGTTCAAATATTGTTCATTTCGTTAATGGTAAATGAAATGAAATTTTAAGTATTAACACAATGAAAGCTAAAAAGTATCTATAGTTATTACAGTTGGAGCTAATTTATACACATTCTAAAAGCATCTTAAAGAACCTGAATAATATGAGAAATAAAAAAATCATGTCGGTGTGTAGTTTATTCATGATCTCAAAATTTATAACAGATTATGATTATCTCCTTTTTCTGTGATAGAATCTGCATTAAAAAAAATTCTTGCATTAAAAAAAAAAATTTGAGTTAGCATTGGCACATTTGCAGACAGTTCCAGAAGTTTTGTGTATGCCTTTAAAACAAATGGAGGGAGGGAGGGAGGGAGGGAGGGAGGAAGGAAGACTTTCCACTCAGTCTTTTAAGAATCAAACCTGCTGCTTCATGGCCACCTAATTTAAAAGATAGATGTGCATGTTTCTGACAGTAGACATGCACCATTTTGCTGAGGCAGTGACACAGTTCTTCACAGGTGCTTCCCAGAGTGGCAGGAACTGAAAACAACAGCTAGTGGTGAGCAGAATTGAACACCCACATGTCCAGTGAATGCCATAGACACCAATAACTGCCTTGTTTGTGTTATTTATCTGCTTCTTTGAAAATCAGTCTGGGTTTTAAAAAACAATTATCAAGATGTAGTCACCTCCAGTAGAAGTTCCTGACAGTGAGGTACACAAAAGTGACAAGTCTGGACTGCTTAGGAGTCCATCTCTTGTCAGGCACACCTTCTTGTGTATCAGTGTTGCTTGTGTCAATTCTGTTTTGCTTCTAGCTAGCTCAGGTGGTTTCTCAGGTAGTTGGGTTTTTTGGAAGATTTTTCTCTGTAACAGCCATATTTCCTGCAGCCAGTTTATAGACACACTTTAGAGTCCAGTAGGATATGATGCCCTAGCAAGGTACATGGAAGCTGGGTGCCATGCCTGTTGTCATGGCAGTGTCACAGTGCTCTAGGATTTCAAATCCTTCATACAACTTTACCTATTTGTCAGTTTTGTGAGAACGCTGAATTGAAAATAGTAGTTCTTTATTTCAAAGCTAATCTGCTCAGAGGGCAAATAGCAGTCACCCAGGAGCTATTCTTACCAGCCACAATCAGCCAAGCTCCTCATGCCTAACTCTCCCCAGCACAAGCCTGCCTCCACTCTGGAATAGCTCAGGATAATAACCTATGCTAAACAAAGAGACAATATTTGCATGTGTGCTCCACTCTAAACTTCCACATGAAAAATGAGATCATGCTCTGGTATTCACTGGTTGAGATTTATTGACCAAAAATACAAACTCATAAGCATTGCTAATTTAATGACATAGTGACCAACTTCTTTAATAGGCGTAACTAGAAAATGTAACACATAAAAAGTTTTACTTGTAAGACATCCAGGTAAGTCATATGCAAGAGAGAACCTCTAGATGTGGTGCCTTCAGAAATTCTATCTGGATGGAGTAAAATGTTTTTTCCACTGTGGTTGATTAGAAAAATCTCCTAAAATACACTGCTTGACTTGCTACTAAAAATCTTAATGGATTTTTGATGTTAAATTTTGTTAGTGTGCTTGTGCAGCAAGAGGTGGAGAACAGTGATTTTTCCAGAAGATGCACATCAAGGATATCATATCTGCCATGGTAGCAATACCAATGCAGTTATTTTCTCCAACCTGAGAGCTAGCATCTTGTGTAGGCATTTATCATGACACCACCCAAATGGGACAGTGCTGCCTAGTAGGCAGCTCCACAAGATCTCTCCTTCCACCCCACCAATAGTTTAGAAAGCCAAGCAATGATTATAAGAAGGTTAAAAATTGTGTTTGAGCCACAGCTTCTTCTAACAGCTTGGAGACTTCCCTCACCACAGAGAGTAAGAGCTCATTTCATTACCATGATGCCACTCCAGACTTGAGAATAAAATGATTTATCAAAATTATTCCTCCCTGCCCCCCATCCCAACTCACAGGACACATATATCTGTAAGGGCAAAACGTGCCAAGCTCCACACTGAGCATGAAAGCCTGGCTGCATACACTCTTTTTTAAATAGGCTGCCAGACCTATTCGTGGGTACATATACCTCAGGATGGTCCTGTACATCCCCCTGGAGCCTCTAATGATGGAGCACAGTTGCCATGAGCAGTGTTTCACTGGAGGGCTGGAAAGCCCCACAGACACAGCTGTCTTGCTCCTGGGAGCAGGTGACATGGCTCTGCCCTGGGCAGAGTGAGCATGCCCTCAATAGGGCATTGATTTAGGGCTGCAGTGGGACTTTGGCCCTAAATCAATGTTTTCTTGGCTTTATGAATAGCTTGTCTTTAGAAACTGTATTCTCATGTATCTTCTCTGAGCCACTTCCACAATAGGAGTGCCTTCTCACAGCCATTCACTAATGTGGACGCAGGGCAAGGTACAGTACAACTGTGGAAAGTCTGCAGATGCCCATGGAAGAAGCAATCTCTAGTTGCTATTAGAGGAATGACATCGCTGAGCGACAGGCCAGGAGTTCTGAGCTCAGAAATAACCACAAGTCCTGATAGAAGAAGTTAAATACAGACAGGCCAATGTGAAGAGCTCCAGCCAGAAATTGCACCTGCGCATTTGTTAGGGCAATGGTGTGTATTAAACAGTCACTTTCATCTCCACAGCTAGCAGATGTGCTGGCTGCAGTGTCCCCGAGTGGAGTCAAAACCCTTTGAAGTTCCTTTGTGTTGGAGAGCAGCTGCAGCAAAGCACAGCTTAAAGCCCAAGCCTACCTAAACTAGTCAGAGCTTATATCTGGTAATACCAGTTCCAGGTAGCCCACAGTGGGGATTTCAGGTTTTGCCCTGCTTACGCGGCAAGAAAGATGGTAGAGCTGGCACTGGATACACATTACAGGTACACCAGGATAACTAACCCTTCATAATCCATGTTTAAAAACTCTCTGAAGACTAAAAGATGTTGTAGGTTTTACTGTAAAAGAGTTAAACATAGTGGCCGAGTCAAGTTAACGATTCTGGGTCTGGCTTGTCACTAGCTGGAGTATCTCAAAACAGTAGTGAGTATGTGTGTTCATGTCCTGCATGAAACAGTCTTGGCATCACAGCAGTAAGGACAATTCCTGCATTAGGAAGAGAGAATGAATCCAGGGTTAGTCAAGTTGTGAAGAGGAACCCAAAGGCAGTCACAAAGCGCTAAATCCAAAGAAAGGAGGTCCTGTTTCCCAGTGCAAAAATGTCCAAAATTAGGTCAGGAAGATCCAGCTCCAGCCTAATATCAATTGCATCCCCTAATCTAGACTAACCTCTGAGTGTTTCCTATCTAGTCATCCACTTTACTGCCTCAGGACTCAGGGTTTGGATTTATAGCTGTTTTCTATGTCAGATATAAAATGCAAATGTGTTGTAAGGCAGAATAAAGTTTGAAACTGACTGTCTCAGTTTGGAGACAAATTAAGAGGAAATGATTAAAAAAAGCAGATTATAGGGGATACAGTATCATACAGTCACCCCAAGACACTGACCCAGAAGGAGGCTAGAAAAATTGAGAAGTCCTTGTATCTGTCTGATGAAAGGGAAAGGAATCAGTAATGCTGAACATAGGCTTAGTAGATAAACACTGTTTTAAATAAGCATATCCATTCTTAGCCCCTGAGCTAGCAGGGCACAGAAGCACATGCAAAATCAGAAATGTTTGAGTAGTCCTGTTTATTTCAATGGAATTACTCCCATGCTTAAAGTTATGCTCATGTTTAAATGGTCTGTTTTAGTCGTCTTAAAAAGCAGACATTATTTCATGCCCTGAAAGTTGTCTATAACTTTAGCATCCATGTTCCAGGGGTAAGTATTAATTTTGTGATCAGTATAGATCAGAAACTGAATATTATTTTAAGAGTAAGATGGGTCACCCATTGCATGAAGTAAAGGCACTAAGACTATAATTCCTAAACTATGCTGTCCTGACTCTTTGAGTTTGCTTTACTTGATTAACATAAATACTCCTTTCTACCCATAATGTAAAAAATAGTTGCACCATGAATAATTTTGTTTGCATTTCTTTTAAATATTTCTACCAATAACTAACAGCTAAATTCACAAAGCAGTTCTCCCAAGACTCTAGGAAATGAGATCCACATTCTTACCTAAAAGCCATTTTAGGTTATGGCAGTCTAGAACTGCTGTCTGCAGTTTCAAGTGGGGACAATTCCTATCCAAAGCCTTATCAGCCCTTGCATGTCTAATCATCTGCTGGTTGACACACCTGTATGGTGTGCAGGACTTCTTGTTTCATGGCATGTCTGGTTCCATACTGAAATAATAAAAATTTTTAGTTGGTTGAGATCTTGCAAAAGAAAATTCACAAGATTTGTTGTAATCACTAAGATTTCTTTTATATTTATTTACAAAGCCTTTTTAAGGCTTTTTAATCTAGGGTGGTGCAACACAACAAAAAGCTGGCAAGTTGTAATGTTTAGTAGGGCAAGTTTAGTAGGGCCTCGATAGAAGCTTTGAATATCAGCACAAGAAAACTGGAAGTTTATAATAGGCTGTAAGCCAAAGTGTTTGATGAGTTCCCTAGCCACAATGCTTGAAAACTCCACGGCATAGTGAGCACGAAGAGCCAAATCTCCTTTCCTCTTTGGAGGTTGCTCTCCAGGATTTACACTTGCTGAACAGACTGCATGAAAGAGATGTCTTGTCTTGTTCTGCTGGTTATCATTCTTGCTTTTTTTCCCTCAGAACGATTTCAGCAAAGACCATAAGCTTGTGACAGAGTGAATTTGTGATCTTATCCAATCATCTGGGCTGTTTGCAAAACTTCAGTAGGTGGCAGCGTTTTGTTGATAAATGTTTTGTTATCCAAGTGATCTCATTTAGTGCAACTGTTGCAATATTAATAAACTGAACTTATGATTGCATTTGCCAGGACTGAAAATATTGCTATCCTATCTGGCGTTTGCTCTTATCTGAACTGACAACAACATCTATTGTATTTATAAAAGCGGAAAGTCTCTGTGTTCCTATGTGTTAGGGGCAGAGGGGAAACAGAAAACAAGGGGAGAAACAAAGACACAGTAAGATTAAAACACTAAGGTTGTTGGGCATCTGATTTGTGATTGTAATAGATGAGCATTCTGGCAATTCTGTTAAATTGTCAGTGCTGGGTAAAATGTGGCTTAAAAGGATGGTTAGTAAGTTATTCCCTCACCTCTAGCTCACCAGTTCATATCAAGCCAATCTTGACAGCATCTGTAAGTTACTACTTGGTAACAGTTTGGTAATATACAGTCAATTCCTACTGGATAGAAAAGCATATCAGGGAAAAATTTCATCACAAGTGCTATTTGAGAAGCCCAGATTATAAAAGATATCACAATACAGCCCAAAAAAGAATCCAGTAATGGTGAAGAGGGCAAGTGCTGCTTTAGTGTCCTGTTAGAAAAAAAACCATTGAACTTCATTCATAAATACAGCTCCTGTATGTATGTGTAAATATACATACATACACACACATATACATACACACATGCATATAATTACTAGGCCTTAATAGAAATTGATATTTTTTTATAGTAAAGTTTCTATGTAATGTATTCCCACTTTTGCCTGTAATGAAAATAGTTTCCTTCATAGTCCAAAGTCCTACGCACTGTTCTAAACCAGAAGAACAGCTTGTGCAGAAGAGGACTGTCCTCACAGTCACCCAGATAACATGCAGTTACTTGAGGTTAAAAAAGAAAAATTAAAGTCTCTGATTCAGTTGAACTCCCAGAAAAGAAGATCAAAGTCATTGGTTTTATTACAGACCCTTCAGATTAAAACTGACTTAAATACACCAGGCTTTGGGCTAAATCCCATGACCATTAAGATCTATCATGAAAGTGCCATGGACTTAAACAGAAATTGGATAGGACCTGCTAAAGAACACATTTGGACTAATACAAATCCTGTATAAATTAGATATAATAAATAGAGAAAATGTGCCAAAAGATACCTTATGACCATGTTTGCATATATGGACATAATTTTTATTATTCAGGAAATTCTCTAAGATTGAGCAATCAAGAAGGGAAAGACAGAATCAATGTTGCCAAATATCAAGGTGATTTAGACCTTGAAGAGGAAATTGCATAAAGATTAAAACGTTTTTCAGCCTTATGAATGAAAGAGAATTGGGAAGAAGAAAGAGAGAGCTATGCTATGATAATGGCAATGAGATCAAACATCATTTAGGTATGGCTCAAAGGCTACAATAAATACCTGCTCTCAACTCTCAATACAGAATCCAGTGTTGATCCTAGGGGCAAAAGTACAAATGACATGGGACTAAGGTGTCAGAATAAAATTACACAAATAAAGCAGAAGCACACACTCTGCTGGCATTAATAGCAGATGGTTTTGACAGCTTTGCTTCCCACCATGAATTAATGGGAGGAGTCCAAAAAGTCCTTACTCATCCTAGATCACAGTCATCAGACCTATTCCACAACTGACACTCAAAAAGTTATAAAGGTTTTAAATATTCACAACAGGTCTGGAGTGATTGTCAATGGCAGCTCCTCTGATTATAACGGGAAAATAGAAACTGGACAACTGAGATGACTGCAAGGAGTTTAACTGTCATGTTCAACAGATGCTAGAAATCTGAAATCAGACAGACTTATCCTTCCCATCTGTGAGGGAAGGGAAGGGAAGGGAAGGGAAGGGAAGGGAAGGGAAGGGAAGGGAAGGGAAGGGAAGGGAAGGGAAGGGAAGGGAAGGGAAGGGAAGGGAAGGGAAGGGAAGGGAAGGGAAGGGAAGGGAAGGGAAGGGAAGGGAAGGGAAGGGAAGGGAAGGGAAGGGAAGGGAAGGGAAGGGAAGGGAAGGGAAGGGCCACCACCACCACTGGACCACCACTGGACCACCACTGGAACAGGGATGCCCACCTACATAAGATGAAAATGTTTAGAACTGAATCAATGGGTCTTGAGGTCACTGAAACCAAAGGTGAACTAGACTTACAGAGTGGTCAGAATCTTACCCCAAGCAGTTCACTGCAAGATGATGAATTTGTTCTTTGTAACAGGCACCTGAGAAAGGATCCCAGTATGAACTCATGTTTTAATACCAATCCAGATTGAGCCCAAGAAGAGCAGAGACTTCTGAGAGATATCTGACAGCACCTAATCAAAGGGGGGTTGGAACTGTGCCTGAGATGTGGGCCTAAAAATGTGCGGCCACTCCATATCATGCCTTGGAGAGCTGTGGTGGTGCCAGCCTCCATCAGCCACTCACTACACTTCTCAACACCCATCTCTGTGATTTCACTTAAACTCCCTGCCACAGTCACAAAATTGCATTCTTCTCTGTCTTCAAATCTGATCTTAAAAATGCTTCCCTTCAAATGAAGCTTAGCAGCCCTTTGACACTGTTGCCAGTATCCATCATCAGGTAGAAGATGGGAAGTGGGAGTGGGGGAAAAGTAACATTCACATCACTTAATTTTAAGCATCCAACTTCAATTCACCATATTAGCAATCTGATTTCTCTGTTTAATCCATGAAGACAGACAAGATCCTTTGAGGGATGATTAGGAATTCTCTGAACTGCCCCCACAGGAGCCTGACAGCAAGGTCTATTGATGCAGCTGTTATTAGCACGTTGGCAGATAGCACACAGTACAGTTAGCTCTCTTAAGTTAAATTCAGTGAATGTTCCCCCATTAACCCTTTGCATCTCTCATCTGTCAGTATTTACTTCTACTTCAAGGATAAGCATTTTGGGAAAAGCAGTGTATTTTTGTCCTGTATTTCTTTAGCATCCATCCCACTTGGGTTGTTTAGCCTGGAGAAAAGGAGGCTTCGGGAGATCTTATTGCTCTCTTCAAAGAGGTTGTTAAAAAAAGGTTGTTTTTTTTAAACTTAAAAAGAGGTTGTTTCAAAAAGGGTGCCAGCCTCTTCTCCCAAGTCACAAATGACAAGACAAGAGGAAGTGGCCTCAAGTTGTCCCAGGGTGGGGTTAGATTGGGCATTAGGAAAAGTTTCTTCATGAAATGGGTTGTCAACATTGGAACAGGCTGTCCAGCAGAGTAAGTTGAGCCACCATCCCTGGAGCTATTTCAAAGACATGTTGATGTGGTGCTTAGGAACATGGTTTAGTGGTGGACTTGGGCTAATGGTTGGACTCAGTCTTATAGGTTTCTTCCAACCTCAATTATTCTATGATTCTGTTGCACATTAGACCATGCCAAGAGGTAAGGAGGTGTGTGCCAGCTTCCAAACTACCTCCTTCATACCAAGTCCTGGGAGTGCATTTTCTCACAAGGCACACGGGCATGTAAGTTCTCTGCCACCAGTAACTGAGCTGTTCTGTTACCCTGTCCACCCCTGAACCATCAGCATTGGGATACCTTAGATGATAAGAAATAATAGTAAGCTAGGACAGAAGTAGGACTCTTCTAACTGTTGGTACAACTGTGTTTTATGACTGGGTTAACAAGATTCTTCCTCCTACAGCTGTGGGATCCATAGTCTGTGAGGAAAGATGGTATAGCTGTAGTGTTATATATACAGGGAAAACCTATGATCTAAGATAAGAAAGGATTTGGTATCTGCTGAGCCAGAATTAATGATGAAAAGCAAAACTGCAGACGCATCAACATAGAGTCAAGAAAACTAAAAGATATAGAAGTGAAACTCGAATCAAAGTAATTTGAATATATGACATAAGCATACATTGTATTCAAAGGAATATAAACCCAGAAATTTCTAAAGTCGTGAAGCAACCCAGGGAATGAAAAGAAGTAATGATGTTAATAATGATGGAACATGCAATAAGAGGTTTGGATTCCCAATCTGCAAGGCATTTAGGCCTGTGATTGTTTCTGTTGAAATAAATGGGAAATTTTTTGCTCAAGTGCCTTGTTTCTATTGAAATTTCTCATGTTCATAATATAAGGATGAAGGTGATCAGTTGAAGCTGAGGTTGAGTAGGTAGACAACCAGCCTAGTTCAGAACTATAGGTGCTGTGAAAAGTGACTTCTTCATGAAGGCATTTGGATGACCACTGGTATTTATTTGTCTGTATTAGCTGGAGAGTAACTATGCAGCATCAGCACTTTGAGATTGAAGCACTTTCTGTCTGCAATATGTAGTATGCGAACACAGATGTTAGTGTGTACACAGGCTTTAGAGAAAAACACAGTACTTGGACAGGAAAACTTTGCCCTGAGTGGGGAAGGTCACAGTATCCATATTTGGCCACTAAAAAATGTTCCAGCCAGGTTAGATCTCTTCAAGATGGAGGAACTTGGGCTGCTTACTGTGCCCAAGTAAGCAGCCACTTACTACATGCCACTTCTGCTGCAGTCTGAGTACAGCTGTCATTCCTGTGATCAGCCTGAGAGCCCAGGAGATTTCCCCGTTTTACTTGCACAAGAAGGAGAAGGTTGCCTCCATTTTATTTCACTTGCACCTGTAACAGTAAGCAGAGCATACAACAGGTGAGGCTGAGGCAGTGCCTAGCCACCTTGTTCAATGTTCAAAGGCAGCCACTTGGAAGAAACCAACATATAGTTTATAAATGGAGGACTAGACCTCAGCTACAGTACCACAGAATTAGATTAACTTCACAGAACCTGGAGTTATCACCCTGCTGCAGCTGTGATGCCATTCTGATTCTAGCCCGTGATGCTGTAAGTACTCAAGATACGTTCTCTCTCTGTATCAGTGTATGAATACTGAAAAGATTTTACATAACTTCAAAATAACAGAAGGACAAAGAATGCTTGGTAGATAAGCAAAAATAAGACTTTTCCACTTAGTCTTCATTCTGAGATGTTTTACCCAGGTCATGAAAGACTAAGCTAAAACTCATGCACATGTTAAGTATGCAATGCCCTAAGGTGTGTGTCAACAATCTCTACCCACTAATCTCTTGAAAAGTAATGGACATTGAGGAAAGCTGTGTTGCTCAGAGAGAGAAATGCAAATGCAGATCGAAGGTTTAATGAAAAACCTCCTTATTAAACTGTTTTATCTTGGAGCAGTCCTTTTCAGAACACATCCAAGCAGAGATAAAGGCATCTTACCATAGTCATTAAACTGTGCATGGTTTGATTCAATCAGACTCAGATCATTTGCATATGGATCAGTTTAATCTAGTTCTTCCTGTCTCACACCTATTGTTAATCATGCCTAGACTCCCTCCCTGCTTACTAATACCCATTCCCCCTCCTCCTCCATTCCTTTGATTCAAGTAGATAAATGAATAGGCATAAGGACATCAACATCTTTCTGAGTGATCATCTGCCTTGTGTGCTCAGAATGTCCCATGTTTTGCTGATTATGTCCTGGTTGGCATCCCATATGTTCTTGATGGTCCCTGTCTTTGCTGATTTAGGAAGACTGGGAAGACAGAGGAAGAATATTGACTCAGGCTGTAAACCCCAGCTTAGGTTTACCTCTAGCCTCAAATTAAGTGAGATTTGTGTTCTCAACTTACTCTGCATCATTAGAAAGTATCTCTCCGAGTAGCATGTTAAACTTAACAAAGTGAATCCTTTTCTTTCAGGAGCTGAGTATTATTTCTGCTTTTAGCCAGCAGTGGTGATAACTGTTTTTACATAATTAACCTAGAGTGATGGGGTAACCTGGTTGTTTTGTACAAGTAGATATTTTTATGCATCAGAGGCAATACTGTTTGGGTCCTTTTATAGCAATGCCCTGTAAGACTTTCCCTCTGAATGACTGAGTTTTTGCTGCTTTTTCAGAGAATAATTACAACCACAGTTTGAATGACTGCCCCAGATATATTGCCACAAATCCCAACCCCTAGCTTTGTTTTTTATTGTAGAGTTTTCCTTTCATTGTTCAGGATATTCTGTCCAGCTGCATCACAGTTATGGCCTTGGGGAGGTAATAGGCTTTATGATTGTGTGAGGAATGTGAGAGCAACAGATTGGGCAGTTTACACAAAATGTCTAGCATGGTGATTTTTCCACTCAAGGCTGTTGCTGTGAAAACCTGTGGAGGAGATATTCATACATCCATATTAAAAACAGGATCTTTATTTTCAGGTTTTTTGTTGCATTCTCTCTGTAGCTTTTATATAAATTCACCTTCAACTAGAATAACGTCCTCTAAAAAAATGAAGGTCAGGCTCCCAGGAGGAGCTGCCTTTCAGCAGCACAGGGAGGGGTTTTTTTCTGATGTAAGGACACTCATATAAGCAGAGTTGGACCCATAATTCATTCAGCCAACATCACATCAAGTGACCCCCATATTTCTTTTGTAGTGATGGTGAGCTGGGTGAATCCCCGCAGCCAGGAAGGGATTTTGTCATGGACAGAAATTGTGTGTAAACAGTGCAGGTGCTGAGGAGGGGGATGGAGGACAGTATCCATATTCAATGTTCTCCAGTATAACTCCTCAGCGGTTGTGTATGTATTGTGATTAAGACTAGTGTGACCACAATAATACACCCCTGATGGCCCTCCCATTCTGTGCTGCAAGGGAATGTATAGGCCAGAGATCTCAGCAAAATGGGAGAGCTGCAGACAGCTAATAGAGATGAACATACACGTCTCATGCATTAATATTCAAATTAATTTCTGCTGATTATATTTCAGTTTAGGATGATGCATTATTTATATTAGAAGTCCTTTTATAGTATCTTGTGAGTAAGGAAGTCACAGCTCGTGAGGTGGAGAAAATGAGCTCTCCTTAGCAGTCTCTGTTGTGTCTTCATACATTTAGCACATGGGGCTGTGAGATCACTGAGCACCTGAAATTCCAGACAATATGAGATACATGACTTAATATCTGACAGCTTTTTCCACAGGATATGGAGAAATTCATTAACTCTGCCTGCTTTTCTGGAAACAGGAAGGAATTGAAAATTCATGCTAAAAATATTAACAGAATAATTTTAAACCCTGGGAAGGGGTGGAAAGGTTATATTTGGGTTTAATTTCTGGAAAGGACTAAGGACCAGAACAGCAGGATTTTAGACAAATTTGATGCAGCTCACCCTGTTAAAATTTTGTCCCTGAAACTACAACATCCTGACATTTTTCTCCCTTGTCTGAAGCACAAGAAAAGTTCCTTTTACAGAATTTGAGGATTTTATCTGGCTGAATGAAATGACTCACTGTCAGCAAGAATATAAAGATGACTGTGGCTTCACTAAACCCTTTTCTGTTGCTAAGGTGGCAGTTTTAGATTCCTCGTCATGACACGTAAGTGAAAACAGCTTTGGAAAGCACGCACTGAAAGAGGCTGACCTACGGTTTAAGTACCTTTAGAACAATATTTGCTAATCTGGAGTAATTGATTTTTCTCAGTCTTCATGTTCCTTTTAATTTAATTTTTTTACAGTGTGCAGTTTTTCAGAGAGGAGAAGTGAAGGGATGAGATGAAGTGAATTTCCATCTCCAGCACCATATTAACAAAGCAATATTCCTACACTAGCCTCCATCCCTGAAGCTAGTGGATTGCCTGGGAGTAGTAGGATACTGTCCCATTGTGAGGATGGTGTGGGACAGAAAAGTGATGTGTAGGGGTGCCAGGGAGCTTCAAAGGTATTTGCTAAAAAGAAAGGAAGGCCAAGAATGCAGTACCATGAGTTACCTTCAAATGAGGGCAGACTCACTTGTGCACCTTTCCTTTCTAGTCTGTCCCAAGCCTGCTTTTTGATAAATGGGGCTCTTTCCCAGCTTCCCAGACAGCTGAAGGTCCCATCCAGCTCCATGGAAGAGTGTCAATATTTTCATCCCATGTGCTGTCAGGGCACTAACAACAGGCACAGCAGTGGGACTAGGCACTCTGTACTCCAGCATTGTGTCCAGTGTCACATCAGCTGCTGGGACTAGGCTGCTCCCAGGACACAGCCTGCTTGGGGTAAATGGCATCTCTGGTCAATTATTGCACAGGATGAGCAGAACAAGATAGTTCAAAAAAATGCAGCTGTTTAGTTAAATTGGACTGTACTTTTACAGTCAAAAGAAACTATCTCTGGTACCCCTTCATACTCCAGCAAATTCATAGCTTTCCTTCAGAGAGTGCAGGACCATTTGATAAACTTCAGCTTGTGTACTGCAGACACAGTGAGTTGTGCAAGTGAGTTGGAGTTGGAGTTGGGAAAAGTGAGGCAATATTAATATCACCTCTATATCTTGCAGCTGCCATCTGCACATGAATAATAGCCATTAGCATGGAGTACTCACAATCACCTTTGCTTTGGTGCATGTTAAATTCATCATTCACATGTGCAGGAAGAGAAAAACTAAGCATAAATATTCAGCCTGCAAATAAGCATGGATTACATAAGAAACTCTAGTGTTAGTCTTTCCTCTTTTTTGGTTATTTTTTTTTTATTCTTGCTAAATGCTCTGTGTTCCTAGAAAGTCTGAGAATTCATTCTTCCTAATGCACTTCCTCCTAGAACTAAAATATGTCAAGATTGGGTTGGTTTGTTTTTTTTTCTGCCAGGGAAGTACCTTGAGACCACAGCACCATAGTAGGTCATGATATAAAGGTTTACAGGCATGTGTCTTTAAAAACTCCATCACTTCCAACAAACCCCGCAAGCCCAGTTTCCTCACCAATGAAAATTTACAAGCAAATTCAAACAATTTTTTTCTGCATATGAATGCTCAGAGAAAACTTTATTTAACTTGCTACAACTAGAGTATAAAGTGGCATTGAACTGAAGATCTCTTTCAATGTTATATGCAATATATCAATTAACTAAGGGAGTCTGAATCTCATTACTGAATGGGCAGCCTTTGTAATCATTGTTCACTAAGTACAGATTAAATGGCTTGAAGATAATAATCATCCTTCCTACTCTTACCTTTACAGGGGTACCACTGTGCTTTCCATTTAACATGTCAGGCATAATACCTACTATTCAAGGACAGCTATTTATTTAGTCTGTCTTAATTCTTAGGTCATTGCTGCTGTACCACAGCATTTTATAGAAGTATGGCTTAGTGAGAGGGTCTTCCTTTTCCTTCTTCTTTCTTTAGAATATAGGTGCTGGACATTGGTTTTAGGGCAGATTCTCTGGGTTTAGTACAGGAAGAATATTTAGCACTCTGTTTGCCATTTGCCTCTGAGGCTTGCTCTCATCCCAGTTATGTTAGAAAATCCATCCTGGAGATAACAGAGAACCTGAGTTTCTCATAGCCAAGAGCCTTCCTGCTGGGCTATGCTTGGCTGGGGACAGGACAGTGGAGAGAGCCCCACTGCACCACAAGGAGCAGGGGCCAGCCAGAGCAGCCTGGGGAATGGGGGTGGTCTGGACACAGGGGAGCAGACTGCCATGGCACAGAATCACAGAGTCAAAGAATTGCATAATGGGCTGGGTTTGAAGGGACCACAGTGGGTCATCTGGCCCAACCTCCCTGCTTAAGCAGGGTCATTCTAAAGCACATGGCACAGGATTGTTTCTCTAGTGACAGGGCTCCAACTAGACCCCATGCCAATGATTACAAAGTCCATCCCAGCTGTGAAAAGTATGCAGCTACTTCTGCAGAAATAATAGTTTTGCCACAGCTGGTATAATCAAATTCTATTTGTTTTTTTCAAAAGGACATACCAGCTAATCAACAAATTAGGAATGTAGCCAAGAACTCTGATCAAAGATGAGGGTAGTACGACTAAAGAAAAAAAGTGTTGAAAGTGTCTTTTTCCTCACTGACCCTATTTCTTGAAGTAATGGATGAGGGCATTATGTAAAGAACTTCACAAATTGATCCAGAAAATAGCTTGGTTCTTCCCACAGACTGGTCTTTGAGAGTCCTATCATACTAAAAAATGTATGTTTTAACTCTGGTTTAGATTCCTATTGATGCAAAGCAGATGTAATTTGTTTGATACCTTTCACTTCCTTATCAGAAATCATTTCACATACTCATAGTAACTGTGCACAGTTGACCTCTAGTGCATAGAGGATTTTCTTCCCATGTCATTCGTAACCAAAAAACTCCTATGGACAAATTTTACTCTGTTGCTTTTTGCACTCTAAATGGCTCCGTGTTTCTTTCTGCCAGACCACCAAAGTCTTCAGCTTCTTCTATGCTATCTTCTAACCTTATCTGTGCTCACAATGCCCCTCAGCCTCATACCAGCAACAAAATACATTAGCACACCTTAACTTTTGGTCTCAAGATCATTAGTGAAAATAAGACTGGTCCCCAAATCTCATTCTTCCTCCTGTCAAGTCATGGTCAATGGCACTTAAAAAAGGAAGACAAGTATGATGTCTTTGGTGAGGGAGATTGGCCCATTCTACCATCCTACCATTTTCGCATGTAAGTTCCAACTGTAAAATCAGTTCCTTGTGTCTCTCAGTGTCTTGGCATGCTGAAACCATGAAGAAAAGAGGAGACTGGCCACAGCACACCAGGCAAATCTTGTAAACCTCAGAGTGCCTCCTTGTTCCAGAGCTGTAAATGAATGTAATCATGCTTGTTCATGTGCATAAATGTGCCAGAGAAAAATAAGGGATGCACTCTGGACTACACAGAGTACTTTTCACTGGCCAGTGGATTCCAATGTGTGTATCTGAAATGGCAGTGGATAAAGAACTGTTTTTCCTACTAGTGTCCACACTTCTTCT
This sequence comes from Agelaius phoeniceus, assembly GCF_051311805.1. Lineage (NCBI taxonomy): Eukaryota > Metazoa > Chordata > Aves > Passeriformes > Icteridae > Agelaius > Agelaius phoeniceus. Next base: position 61,617,066 of record NC_135267.1, read on the forward strand.
CAAGCTTTTTGAAGAGTAAGCTTTTTTTTTTAAATTGTAGATAGAGGTCCATGGCCTTGTGCAGCTTCAGGTTTCTGCTTGCAAATGGATATTTTGCAGATTACATGCATGTAAATGCACTATGCTGTAGTAACATAATATAAGAGGGGAAAAACCATGTCCCTTTTGTAGACTCAAGATTAATAATACGCATCCCACTCAACCAACTTCAATATATGGAGACACCCATTATCAAATTGATTTGTAATCAAATGATGAGTGTCAAGAGGTTTTGTTTAACACAGACAATAAATACAGGCATGTTATGAGTCTATTCAAGCTTTGGAAATAGTATCTCACAGCTGTTGTCCCACCAGGAATACCTACATTCCATGAAACACCTAACACATGGCATATTTAAAAAACATCCTGGGTTCATTATATAATATAGTCTGATTTTATTTTATTAATTTTTTTTTAATCCCCAGCCTTTCTTCTATATAAGCAGAAATGTGTCTTATATCAAATCAAGGGTTTTCTGTATGTCTGGGCTGGAGTTTTTGTATAGTGGGGGTAAATAGGTCCCAATTTTTTCTGAAAAGCTGTGTCTTATTGAACTCCTCTGTGCATTTTTCTGCAATTCTACCCCAGCGCAAGCTAGCCAAGGTCATCCAAGGTCAACTAGCCTTTAAGGTAAACTTGCCCAGTAGAGAAAGCAGTACTGGTAATTCTAGTTGGGATAGACCTTTTTTTGACATGGTACTGATAGACCGAGTTAATCAGGGCAGTGAGAAAAGTCAATGAACTTAGAGGACTCAGAATATTTGGAAAACAGGGAAGGTTTTGTCACTTGTGGTAATAAAAATGCCCTGGGTGTGTAGAGGGGGCAGTGATGATTTAGTGTGAGCAATAACATACTTCCTGCCCCATGATCCTAGCGGTGCTGCACAGCTCATAACCACTCATGAGTCACTACCTCCATTCTAGTGCATTTGCTTTTCCAGTAAAGCTCCCAGGTCTGTCCTGAAACTGCTGTGTGGCAATGCAGAGAACTATGAGCACAGTTGCCACATACCACATCTGCAGCTATGCCCCAGCAAAAGATAACATGGTCTCTGCATGTTCCCTCCAGCCTGTCAGCACTCAAATACCATTTGTGCTGGTATGGGGTGAAAAGCAATAACAAAATGTGGGATGTTATGAGAAACACATTAGCCCTTTTATGTTGAAAGTCTAATACAGTATGTATTTTAAATTATAAAACCATTCCATCATGTATACACAGTCTCTCTTTCTCTCTACTTCTGCTGCTGCTGCTGCTGCTATTCAGTTTAGTCTAAATCATGAAAATCTGAAATCATATTCTTGTTTACTGCTGCCTTCTCTTCCCTCCCCCCCACCCCCATTTTTCTAAGCTACTTGAAAACATTCAGTTACCCAGCCCTGGAGGTGAAACTACTCAGAGAACTTCAAGGTTATGAAATGCAAAAGCTTGGCTTTTATTTGTTTCACAGTCAGCGAAAGCAGTGCACAGGATGAAAACCTCTGTTGTGCAGCTCTGCTAACACATAAAGGAAGCTTTAATTGAGTTTAAAATGCAAGAGTATTTTTACATAATTAGGGAAAACAAAAACCCCCACAACAATGTTGAACAAATAGTGATGCTTTTTACATAAATACAGTAGAAAGTTTAAAAAAAAAAGGCAAAGAAAGCACTCAATGGCCAAAGCAGATGAAAAACATTCAGGGTGTTACTGCTATGTTTGATAGAAAAGCAAAACCATTGGTGAGAATTAAGTACTCACTGCAGAGAGGAAGAAACATTTGAAGTTATCAAAGAGAAAAGTCTTGATGTCAAAAAGAAAGTGGAATCTTGGTATAAAGGACGGTTAAACCTTTTGCTGTGGAATGATCTGAATTTTGAAAAGTCACCCAAAACTGGTAGAGAACAAACTAGGAAGTTCAAGAGCTAATAGCTGTACAAAAAATTAAAAATAATAATAATAAAGATAATAAAAAGGAATAATTGATAGGATCTGAGCCATAGATAGAATTTTTTTAGAGAGCTGAACTTAGAGATCTGAGGTGCTTTGTGTTGAATTGCTTGTTAAGTCATTAAGACTCCCACTTTCCTTTAGAAAGGAAACTTGTAGCAGTTAGCTCAGACATTGCAGAAGAGACTAAAATAAAAACTCAGTTTTTCCCTTTGCCTGGGTTGTGCCTGAAAAACAATACATATTTATGTGTGCAGAGTTGTCAACACGTTACACGGCACTTGTAAGTGCTATCCATATTCAGCGATACGGTTGCACAATTATAAAGCACACGTGCTTGCCTCTCTCTCGGAGACGTACAATAGGAAGCTGTTTGAAATACTGCCACAGCTATTGCACCCAAGTGCATTTTTATGCAGCCCTCTTTGTCAGCAATTTGTCCCTGTGCTCTAATAGTGACAACAATTAGGTGCACTGAGGTGTGCCAGAAGTTATACACCTCCAGACAAACTGGAGATGGAGCCAGAGCCTGTGGGGCCTGATCCCCACAAAACACCTAAAAGGTGACCTTGGCTTCTGTGGGGAGGGCTGGGGGCGCTCAGCTCTCTGAGGGCTGGAAAAACATTAGGCACTTGCAATGCCCACAGGCAATCCTGTTGCAGACTTATTACTGGTAATTGCCACCTTACACCCCAACTTCCCCCAGAGACGCTGCTTTGGGTCCCCAGGCATGAGCTGCCTCTGCTTTAGCTGCAGAAGCTGCTGGCAGCACAAACTGCTCCTTGGGAGCACAGCCCTCCTCTAGAGGCAGCTGCCAGGGACTCCCATGGCATAGGTAGTAAATGATAAAGACCTGTTTGGGGCAGCTGTTCCAGCTGCTGCACTTAGACCTGGGTGCAGAACCTGAACTGCCCCAGACAGCTGAGTTTGGGTCTGGACATAGTAAAAATCAAAGCACAGATTGCTGTGACAGTCAAACTTATGACAGGAATGATAGAACATGGCTGCCAGCAATTGCAGAGGATTGGACAGGAGCCAGGATACATTAAAATATTTGTAGTTCCCCCAGAAAAAAAGCAAACTGACTTCCAGAGGATGGAAAGGGGCCTTATATTTATGATTGTATATGTTGTGGTAAACGTGTGGGTTCATTTTTAGTGAAATCATGTACTTCCCTCATTTCCTTGACGGCTTGATTTTGGGAGGATTTCCTGATAATTTGTGCCAAATGAAATTTCCTTTAGTTATCTTCCTTCTGTATCTTCTGATAACTTGCCCTGTTTTCTAGCTCCAGTCATGGCTGATGAAACTAGATTAAGCTTCCAAAATTACATTGCAGTGAATCAAAGCTAAAGAAAATAGAAAGGAAGAATTAAATATTGTCCCTGTGCTGTGCTTCAGCCCAGCTGAATCCAAATCACTGAAAAAGCAGACTTCGCAGAAAGCCATTCTTAGGCTGGGCGGGGGAAATGCCATCTTCCCAACAGGTAGTGGTTTTGGTCAGAGTGGAAAGAAGAAGTCTATTTTGAGGCAGTCTGTTTTCCTTACATTTCCAAATAGACGGAAGAGGGAAGCCTTGAAAAGCACTGGAAAGTCTCTTGCATGACTGCCAGCCCAGAAAGGCTTGGGAGACGAACCACACTTGAGCCATTCTATGGGAAATACAGAAAAATGCCATGGAGGTGAAGAAAAGAGCTCAGACTTCACCTAGTTAATTCTAACCAGATTTGGATTGTGTTTATGTCTAGCAAGGAAATTAGTTTTCTGACATTAAACCACTGGGCTGGTCCTGGTTGATTCAGAAAACACTGCCATGGCTAAACCTCTCCATCCATATGGTCATATGCAATGCCTTGTGGAGACATACTAATGAGCTCTAGGGGAATTAATTCAATCACCAGAAGCAGCATCCCCACCTCAGGACTATTATCCTCAAAGCAGCCAGCCTTCCTGGCAAAAAAAGGTCTTTTCCTTCTGCTGTTTGGTGCAGGCTCAGAGCATGCCCAAGACATCCCTTTATCATTGCCTTAGGCTGCAACACAATCCTGAACTTCCTGTGTGGATTGCTGTAGGGAGATAAGTTTTTTCTGTCCACGCTCTTACCCAACAAACTTCTAGGCAAACCTAGATAGGAGTGATGGGAAGCTGTACTTCCCCTGGAAAGCCATGGCATAACTTTGCCTACAGGTTGCCGCTTGGTGCCAGCCCAGTCTGGTGTGACCATCAAATAGACGTATGCAGACAATCTGGAGCTTAAGGTTACTGAACTGGTGTTAACACCCATTGTCGGTGCTATTTTTGGATCCTGTCCATGTGGCTATTATTGGCTTAAGGATTTAGATTAAGCACTTTAAAATACCTTTGGGAAACAGTGGAGAGAGGTTAGCAGAGAAATCAATTGCTGAAGGGGATGTGAAATTTTTACTTCTGGTGGCACTTAAGAATAGGCTGCATGAATGCCTTTCAAAGCTAATTTAGGTGTAGTGGGTTCAGTCTAGATGACCTCTTGAGATGCCATAGCAAGTAAGCCATTGGCAAACATTTCTTTGGAAGAACAGCAGCCAACTTTGGCTAAGCCAACACACTCAGTCAGGGCCTAAGCAATAAGCTGGTTACATCTGTCAGTCTGAAAACTCCTCACAGGTACATGGAGAGGCTATGAGGCATTTTTGCCTGCTCCTGGCAAGCCACCTCCTCTCAGGGCACCAGCATGGGCATGAGGAAATGGCAGAGTCAAGGGCTCTGAGGAGGATTATCCCAACTTTGCTTCAGCTCCCTAGACAGATTTGTCTGAGCAGGAAAGTTCCTCCACATGTTCTGAAAGGTTTAAAAATGGTTTTTCTCCGTCTGATGAAAGTTAACTGCTGTGCAATGGTATCGTGTGTGGGATATCTGAGGTGTCTCTGCCTATCTGGGCTGTCTTTGGTCTGTGGTTAAATTTAGACAGGATGATGCCCAGCAACTATCTGAAGCCTTAAACTCCATCTTGTCTAAATTTTACACTCCTATCAGGAAATAAATCCCTCTTTGATTGGGGGTAGAATTGAAAAGCTGGCAGGTCACTGTCTTCATTGCTGTGTCTGCAGGTACAAATTCACTCAGTTACTGCGTAACTGTGAGTGACACAGAGGGCATCACAGGCCAGAGCCCAGTTCAAAAGTGAAAGAATCACGTAACTCATGGTAAGAGTGACAATAGGGACAATCTCACTGCTGACATGCTCAGAGAAGATAGAGGGGACAGAGTGGCAAATACTTGCTTTATCTTGGCTGCAGTACTGATAAGGCCTTCCTGTAGCTCCTTTCCTACATAACTGCATTATTCACTTAATACTGACCACTGTTTAGCTAACATCACTCTTTCTGCTTTCTTATGACCAACAGAGTTAACAAACCTGTTCAACTGCAGTAAATTCTCCTTCTGTTTTGTGGGGCATCTAGCACAGCTTTTGGCAGTGACAGCAACAGCAATGGTTCTCCATATGGCCAAGCCTTCCTTGCCACCTGTACTGTAGGAGCACATTTGTCTGACATAGCATCCTGGTGAGCTTTCAGCAAAAATACAGTCACATCACACCGTGTCCAGGTTTGGTTTGGCTCATCAACAACCAGCTGTTTCCAAACAGTTTCTCTTCATACAGAGCCAGACTAGACTTCATAAAAGTGCTCTTGGTAAAAGAAAATAAAAAATGCTTAATAAAATGTTTAGTACATATCTCATGTACTCCTGATTAACTACCAGGTAAGAGAATCCTTAGAACCATTCAGTTACAGTTCCTATTGTCCCATGACAGAAGCTACAGATGGTTTATGTGCATTTGTTCTTTTATTGAGTGGATTTGATGTATTTCTAGAAAAGAGCAGATAGCAAAGTCTTGATTTGAGCTTTTCTGCAATTCCAGTTTATTCACAACTGGGATTCTGATCCATATGTAGCTCAAGGCTTTTCAATTATGAAGTGTTAGATCAGTTGGGCACCTTAGAAATTGCTGTTCACTAATTTCTTCTTTTCCAGTCCATTCCACTTCTATCAATGTACTGAGTCAATTTCCACTCCAGTCCACTAACTTCACAAGAGAAATAACACTCATGAACAAGCTCATAGCTTGTTCCAAATTGGGAGCAAAGTGGGACAATAGAATAACACTGCACTTGCATGGGATGGATGGCAGAAGAGAAGCTGACTGTGAAGAGGTAAGTTTAGACAGGCACAGTTCTTTAAAATAACATTCAGAAATTAAACTATATTTGGTTTAATGCACTTTTAAAAGAAATTGAGAGAAACCAACAGTAGTATGCAAGGAATATGAGGAAAGGAGTGAGTTTCAGGACTGAAGGTAGATCAACAGGCCAAGGAAAATGAAGAAAAGTGTGTCAGTAGTGACCACTTATAGACATAATTCTTTTTTTTATAACAACACATCCTGGTGGATCACAGCACTTCAAAAGCTTGAAATGCCAAAAAGTTTTAGATATTTCCCATGACCTAGCTTACAGTGGATCTGAAACTAATGTTCCTCATGCCAATGCACCACAATGCAGTTTGGCAATATGAAACACTATTACAAGTGAAAGCAGCAGTTGGTGAAGTGTAACAGCTGCTCAGATATTCTACTTGAAGATTCATGATTAACTCTTCTACATTAAAGAGATTGCTGAAGTTGGATAGTTTTATTGCTGTATCTCTTGCATCTTTTCAAATCCAGCAAGTCTGGTGGAAAATACGTGTGTTTGAAGAGTGCAATGTGTCTCTACGAAATTAGAACCCGTTTCTCCTCCAGGTTTTCCTTCCCTCAAATTTGAGCTATGTTTTGCCTCATCAAAAAAAGGGGACAGTGATCATTATCCTATTCCTTCTTGTCAGGCCAGATCTATGCTGATCATCAATTCAGAATTTTGTGGCAAGAAACTCATGTAAAATCCCTTAGAATCTTTTTCTTTGATTCAGACTCAAAACTAAATAAAAATCAATTTATATGAAGAGAGGAAATTAAGAGATCTCCTGCAGCACATAGATGGGTTGTGCATTTTTGGAGGAATGTTTGCAGGTATTTGGAGGGGGTTTATGCTTTCTGTTTGCTTATTTGAATATTAGCTTTAATATTTGACAGCTTTATGTTTTTTTAGGGTGACCTGGTCTCAAAGTTATCTCAGAAAGTCTCAGATGCAGGAAGCATCTCAGAAAATTTCCCACTTGTAAATGTTGTAGTGAAAAATATATTATAAACTTCACTACATGGGGATGTTAATCAGGCAGAACTTTTGCCTGCCTAAATTCTTCCTCATTTCTGATACGAATGAAATAGCTCTTCTCCTCAGTTAGCCTCTCAACACTTTTTACTCCCACCAAGCTTTTATTGTCATTCTTCTCTCTTCAACATGATACACATACTTAGCCTAGTTTGGTAGCATTTCTATCGGATTGAGAAAAGTATGACAGCATCTTTGCCTTTCCTAATTGAGCCAAAGAAACCCAGCATGCCAGGTATTTCTCAGAGTAGAGGATTTTCTCTGCTTCCAGGATTAGACCACGCCAATCTCAGCAGCCACAAATCGTATCTGCAATTGATATGTAAAAATCTATCATGGAAAGCTGCATGCTGGAGTAGTTTGTGTCTCCATATGCCATATGTTTAAGTGAAAGAGTGTGACAATCACAGCAGCACACTGTCCAGAAGTCATAAGCAGTTAACAAAATGCAACATGATTGTTGGCAGGCCTGCTGGTCTGGGTCATCCAGCCAAAGCTGAATTTATAAAACACGGTAAACAGGATGGCAAGACAGGAAAGGCAGTTGGCATGTGAAACCATGCAGCAGCCTGACAGGAATGCTCTGAAACTGCCTCCCAGTTTCCAGGGTTTCATATTACCATTTCTTTCTGCCTGGCTGGCCCAGATGAGGACTTATCTACCTGTCCTTCCACAAGAGCATAGCTCTTGAAAAGTAAGTTTAAACATGGGTACACCAAAGGTTTACTCAGCAAAGTAATCTCCCGCATCTGAGGGTCATCAAGGTTGTTGCAGTTAGACTTCCGTGCTAGAAGTAAGCTCAATTGTTTCACAGTAGAGAGAAAAAGGGGTTTACAGCCACTTGGAGCCACTTCCCAATTAGGAGTGCTGGGCCACATTTTCATGTGTGGCACATGGTGGCACAGACATGTAGCTACCATCCCCCATCCTGTCCATGCTGTGCTGTCCCTGCAGAAGAGAGGATCTGTCTTCTTATGCTGGGCAAAAAGTGCATTTGATGGGGCTCTGATCTCTGCCAAATAAAAAAAGAAAAAGGAGTGAATTGGGTGTTTTATGCGGGAAGGAGGGAGTTGTTTGCACTCAGGCAGCAATTATACCCTGAAATCCAGAGGCTGACGGTTGCTGCTCCAGGGCAGCTGACTGCTTCCTGCAGCTGGCTGCTTAATACTGCAAAGGTGATGAAACCTGAAGGGAGCCACTGAATAGGTGGTAATTATGACTGACACAATGACGGCTTGTGCAGACATGTAACTGTGAAACAAAACACCGCAGTTAGCTAACAAGAGATCAGTATAAGTTTTTTCACTGGCACTGTGTCTCCTGTCTGACACTTCTGAAATTGGAGGGGAAAAAAGCATTGTGAGCTTCAGCATTCAGAGACAGAATAGGCCAGACAAGCTGAGGGTGGAAAGCCAATATCTGTCCCTTTCAGGATGATTATAGCAGATTCTGTTTTCATGTTGATTTCTGAAAACATGTTTTTCTTACTTGCAGTTTTTTCTTTCATAAACATCTCTTTTGGGTTGTGTCCCTGTGATATGGTTGACTACACTGCACCTCCATCTCTCTCAAGCACAGAATCGTTTGAGTAGTTTCAAATAACTATAACAGGGCATTTGTGGATACAATTCCATGGTAACTTATTATTCCCTTTCCTATTTTTTATGTAGGGGACAGATAGGCTTTCTTGAGTTATAAAATCATGCTTTTATACAATGGCAAAGGAAAGGACACTGGGACATCCTGTTCAATCAGCACATCTTTGGAACTTCCTGAAGTGTTAATGGACAAAAAAAGTCGTTTCCCTGCCCAGTGAGAATATCTGAGATAAATGAGAAATCTTCTAGGTTTCTATAATAATAGTTGTAGCTAGGAAACAGGAGACTAAGGACTCAAATTCCTTACTAACAGCATAAGCACTGATCTGTACACCTTCTTTCTTTCCCCTTCTTTGAAGTGAACATGAAAATGCCCTGGCACAAGACCTGCTTTTAATCCCATATGAAACTAGCATCCAAAGTTCACAGCTGAGATGGGATTAGGCAGAGGAGGAACCTGTACCAGATGAGAGCCCTAAGATCATGTATGCTAAGGATGGCAGAAGAAATTATTTCTGCCACCCCAGTGGGAAAAAGAGACAAAAAAATCCACTCTGTTGTTGGAAATCTTATGCGGTGGAAGTTTTTTCAGAAGTAGTATAATTCCACAAAAGATGTCCATCTCAATCGATCTATACTTTTTAATGAAAAACTTTTTTTCTGAAATTTTCCAGCTGTTTGCTGATTCTGCCAACAGTAGATTTTCTATCCATGGAAACTCAATGGCATGGTCTTCACAAATATACTCTTCTGGAATTACCCAATTTATAAACCCATTACATCTCCTTTTCATCTTTGGAGAGTTTCTTATACAGGAAAGTGGAAAGTCTTTGTTTCACCTAGCAGCCATGCTATTCCTTGGGAAGAACCTCCTGATCCCCACACCCACCAGTCAGAATTCAGGCAAAAACACACTGGCATACACTCCAGCAAACATATAAAAATCATTGATTTTTACTTATGGCCTTTGCAGAATGATTTTATCTCTTCCTGTCCCACTCGTGAAATTTTTCTATTTTTCACCATACCGTACAGCTCAAGGACCATACCTTTTAATCTCTGCCTAAAGAGGCTGTGATGCAAAGTTAGCATAATGTAGCTTACACAAAAGTGAATGGAAAATACTTCATTTTTATGCAGATTATTGTTCAATGGCCAGTGGTTTTGTCTATGCAGTTTGTCTCTTTTTCAGGAGATATACACATGTTCCAGATTTTGGGCTAATAACTATAGGGACAAACTATGTGAAGAAAAACTGCAATCCAATTTATATTTCTTTCACTGTGTTGAAACAATGTGATTCATCCATCTTTGTTTCTGAGGCCAGAGAGTGGCCTATGGAAAGCAGCTGCTGTATAAATAAACATATAGAATTATGTTTGTGTCGCTCCCCAGTGGCATATACCAGCTTTGGTTACCAGCCATTTATTTCTCCTACAGTGCAAAACTCTGAAGACTGAGAATTAACTAAAAGCAGGCTTTCCTTTCCTGGATTTTAATAGAGAAAAAAACAGTGAGTGTGCCTTTAGGGCTGCTTTCTAAATTCTACTTTGGATTCAGTTCTTACCTAGATGTTGTTTAAATGCATTAGGCTGTCACTCCATCTACTCTAGCATGCTGTCTTGGGCAATGGCCAGTGCTTTCCCAGAGGAGCTTTACATGCCTGAAGGAGAAAGGGATGGTAGGAAAATAGCAAGGTGTATGATCAGTAAGAGGAAAGACACACATCTGAAGTTATTTCCTCTTACTCGCAGCTCTCCTTACATCACCTGGAGCAAACAATATGATAGCAGGTGCACGGAGTGCAGCCCCACAACACACAGATCACTGGAAATGCAATGCCATGAGGGAGATGTTGGGATATGTCTGCATAATTGTATTGGAACCATGGAGTATGCCTGCACATTTGAAAAGGCAGGAAAATCTGCTGTTCTAGATTGTCCTTCACTGTACCTAAGAGAACCAAGGAACAGTGATATTAGGAGCTTTAGCTCTGTCTCAGATAATCCAGGTCTGAGGCCTACTTTCTGTCATCCAGTGATAGCCACGGCTACAGCATCAGTACAATCAGTACCACACATCCCACAGTACAAACTAGAGATTTGTAACTAGAGATTTATAGAGTAATTGAGGTGTGAAGGGCCCCCCAGAGGCCTGTGCTTGTCTTGTGATCAAAGTAGGGCCAATTTCAAATGGTTGAGGTAACATTAAAAATTAGGCAATCACCTGTGTCCTGTCTCATACAGTGAACAAGTCACCAGAAATCGACCTTACCATGCTTGGGGAGGGCTAGGAGGGTCAACATGGAACACCATGAGGACCACGGGTCTACGGTGATAGACTGGACATAAAAATATGAAACAGCTTCATGAGTTTAAGTATCACTCACAGTGGCATATCCATATGGGAAGGAGAGGAAACATTACCATCACGGAAGTTGTACAGAAAACATTAAAAACAACAAAAGTGGATTTTCCTTTTTTTTTTTTTTTAACTTCTGTACATTTCAGATGGATTTTGATTGCATTATCAAATCCTTCATTATAATGATCTGGGCTTGAATTTCTTTCCCTCTTTTTTAATAAATATAAAACTAGATTGTTACATAATCCTAAAATTCCAGACTATGGGGGGTTTATATGTATAATCTGCAGAGATGAAGTGTCAGAGTTCACAAATTAATCACCAGAAGTTAGTGACATGTGAAACTGGGCAGGGAATCCTAACAGGCCCCCAGGAGGGTGTCTAAGGAGACACTTTGTAGAAATCTGTGCTGACTTTCTATAAAAAGAGTGCAGTGTAGTTAATTTTAACCACATATTATGCCTAATTAACTCATTATGCAAATATGTACATAATGAGCTGCTATCATCCAAGGGCCCAAAAATCCAACAACCGTGTTCTGAAAGGTCACATCCTAAACCTTTAATACAGAGAGTGAGAGAAAAGTAAAAAGAGTCAGGAGAATGAATAAAGCTCAAATAAAGGACTTTACTTCTGGAAAGAACAACAGCAGGAGCTTTTCAAAACATAACCACTTACCTTTTTAAAGAAAATAAATATGTAGTCTGTTCTGACTCTACAGCTGTGCTTGTTCTGTCTCTTTTTCCCACGCCTACTCATCTCCTTTCATCTCTCTCCTCCAGTCCTCTCTTTCAATGTTTTCAGTGTGCTTTTTTGTTCCACTTTCTGGGGCAGCTGAAGCCCCAAAGACCTTGAAAGAAGTATGACGGAGAGCTGTAGAGCAAAGAGGGATCAGAGTTGCAGAAAGCAGAGGTGGGCTCCCAGCACGCAGGGGTACAATGAGGATGGAAGTGGGGAGGGTTGTTTGGGGCTTCTCCCTTGCAAGAACTTACCAAAAAGCAAGGTCTTACTGGGAGGGAAAAAAAATAAAAAGCAGTCTGACTTCCACTGCTTTAATCCCAGCAAGAAAGTACTAGGGCATTGAAAAAGTTGATCACAACAATGCCAGCTCATCAGTCCAGTGAATGCATTGGAAAATCATGTCCATCAAACAAAAATCATTTCCCTAAATGGGCACAAGCACATCTCCCACTCAATTTTAATGGGGAGGGTCCTCGTTGTTTTTACAGACATAGGGCACTGTGACCTCTGCTTTGTTTCCTTGGCGTTGAACTACCAGCTAAAAACATCCAGCCCTTTCTGCTTGTCATTTCTTCCTCTTGCTTTGAGGAATGAGAACCAGGATGGTCGGCCCAGATGTGTGACATCCAGAAGTTCTTAAGTGGGCACCAAACCCTGCTACCAGCCTTATTTAGCTGCCTTGGGCACCAGTGAGCAGCCCTTCAAGTCCTTTATTCCACAGCCCCCTCCAGCTTTGGCACTGTTCAGTGTTTCCTGTGCAATATTTCCAGTTACCTTACGCATTTTGCCCCAAACCTCTCAAGTGTGCAATTTATGTTGAGTATCCTACTTACTTTGCAGCCTTACCAGAATAGTGGTGATAATGTTTTATCTGTCCAAGGAAGCTTGTCTGGCATCATATACCATCCAAACAAGACTTTGAATTGTATTTCCATTGGAGAAGATACCATCACACTTTCGACCTACTTACAGATACAGGCCCAAGTCTTATCTGCCAGATCCATCTGCGATTCCTGCTCCTGTTTCTCTGTATATTTATGTTCATGTGCTCCCTCTGCATTCCTCAGAGCACAATAAATCCTGCCTGCCAACCCCTTCCTCACCTCTGCCTCAAAAAGGATTGCTTCAAGGTCAAGCAGTTCCCTTGTAATGTACAGTTTAACCTGATTTGTGGAGGCAAAGCTTTGAAATTTTTAAAATAAGGCTAAGGTAAAGTAAAGCTTGCAAATGAAACTCTGACAGTAAGCTGGAGTATTTCCCTCTCCAAAGAGTTCGAGCAGAGGGCACTGTACCATCTGAAGCCATAGGAGCTGGAATTATGTTATTTATTACACAGAAGATGTGCATCAAGTAGAAAAGAAAACAAATGCTGTAAACAGAAAGTGATCAAACTCCCATACATGAGCAAGATAGACACTGCAGGAAAAAGTCTTTCCCACTTTGTCTGGAAATTCACACCAGTGAATACCAGCAGTAAAGCACTTTTCAAAACTGTCTTTGAAAAAACTAAAAGGACAAATTTGGAGTGGAAACCGTAAAATTATCAATACAAGTAATTTCAGGATATAAAAATGTTCTGTAATGCTTTGTCAGTTTTCACCTAGTTTTGGCTACCATGCAAGCAGTGCTCCACTGCTGAGAGAGTGGCTATTTTTTTGAGACAGTAGCAGTAGAGATTTGAAACAAAATATTAATATTGGGTTTTAAGATGTGAAGGTAAAAGTCAAATGCAATCACCTAGGTAGTGTATGCACATTGACCTTCAGTACTTCGTTGCCAAGGGTGGATGCTTTATGCTTAAAATAACAATGTGGTAAACATGTGAAGTGTGGTAGCTCCTGTGGTAAAGAACTACTAATATGTAATCCTACAGCATTGGTCAGTAAGATTTCAATAGTACTACAGATTTAAAAAATAGTATATTATTAGAATGGTTACAAAATCCAAATAGTAAAAACCCTTTGGTCTGACCTCCTAAAGCCTTGGGAATAGCTTAAAAATATGCCTTAATTTAATTTTTTTTTTTTTATTCTGCTTACACTCCTTTTGAACCCTAAAAGAGTCTAATTTTCAGCTTTCCTCTATACAATGAAAACCTTTTTTTTTAATAGAAGCTGCAATTTTCAGGTACTCACCTGACTCCAGGAGCCAATCTTTAAAAAACAAATAAATTTCCAAAGATCATGAGAGAGGGCATAAGCACACATCAGGAATAAGCTGGAAAGACTTCTTGAAAAGGCTTATATTCCAGCAAGTTCCACTTAGCACTGGCTAAATGGATTAAAAACTGTCAGTCAACTAAAAATCTAGTAACAGATGCCCATACTGTATATACATATATATATTTTTTTATTATTTTAATGAATAGTTCCAATGATAAATAACAGATTACACTATTTATAGAAAACTGCTATTACAAGAATATCAGATTGTGCTATTACACCCCCACATGCCTACCAGTTTTCTGTATGGAAATTTGATAATGACAAGAATTGTTGCTTTTAGAGATTTGGGAATAACAAAAAGACATGGAATTTTTGTGTGGTTGTTGCCAAAAAAGAAAAAAAACCCTACCTATCTATTTAATTTTGCTTTTTAATTAATATGGAACATAAAGACATTTCTTTAACAAGAAGCAGAATTTAAAGTCTAAGGAGAGACCATGGGAAGAAAAAAAAAAAAAAAGCAAAACACACATGTGAAGATTGTACTAAACTCTGTTTTCTTTGCTGCTTTTTATTTCTTCCTTGCAAACAAAAAGCATTTGAAACTTTGCAGAAGTAAAAAAGAGATGAAACAAATATCCTGGTAATTTTATAATTTTCAGGTTTGTTACCCTTCCTCACACATTTCACAAAATGTAGCATGGTATTTACCAATATGATAAAAAAGCACCTAAAACTAACATTGCACTGTGTTAGGAACACTGCCCAGAAGAGCTAGTATCGAAATATCATGTAAAATTCATGTGGTAAGAAAAATTCCATTCAGACTGAGTCACAGAGCCTCATGCTGTATTTGTAAAATTCTCAAACATGATATGAGAGCATTATTGCCTTCAGGCTTGTTATTTCATCCCCTGGACACACAGAGAAGCATATCATCCTTTCATAGGATTGATCAGCAAATATCCTCCAGAGCAGTTAGATAAGAAGGCATTCCCTTCTGCTAGCTGTAGGTTTTTGCTGTGTTGCATTTATTACTGTGGTGTGAAAATCTCCCACTGAGTGCAATACCTTTAAACACTTCTCTGGGTTTTTTTGTTGTTGGGAGGCATTTTGCCAAGTGGCGTGTTGTGTTATTTACCTTGGAAAAGAATTGTTGCAGCATAATTTATTTTGGTCTGGGCAGAAATTAGCTATGGAAGAAGTTCTGAGACCTGTTTTCTCATTACCAGCAGGCCTTCCATCTGCTTAATTAGAAGTGCAAATATTTGGAAATCTGAAATCCTGCAGCAATGTCTCAGATAACATTTCTTTGTTGCAAGATCTGAAAAGTGATCACTGATAATTGTTGATTGTGCTCTGTGTGACTGTAATTACATGGCATTGATCTGATGTTCAGACACCACAGTGATGAGCTTAATACAAGAACCTAAATAGACTAGATACAATTAGACCAATAATCACCAAGAAGAGGTAGTTTAAAAGGGCAGAGGGAAATCACAAACAAATGTGAATGACTGAAAGGAAAAAAAAAAAAAACAAAACAAAACCACAAAAAAACTGCTGAATATTTTATCCAGCAAAGTCTGTTCAGTCATTTAAGCTGCTGATCAAATACCAGTTACCTCTTTTTGTGATTTAAAAAAAAAAAAAAGAAGACTATTTAATCCTTGCCTGCCTGGAAAAATAAAGAGACTGCAGCAGCAAACCTTCTCTGAACTAGGCAAGCATCAGGCTGTCTGCAGGCATGGGCGGCTGGCCAGGCACCTCAAGGTTTGTCCCTAAATACCAAGGGACTATCAGATCAGCCGGCTAGGGAGGTGAGAAAGCAAGAGACAAATGTGAGAAGGGAGAATTCATTACCACAAGAATGTCTGCTTGGCACTGTATAGAGTACTTTCACATTAGCATTTAGCACACCAGCCACACAGCTGTAAAAGGGTAGAAACCTGAGAAGGAAATGAGATAAAAGGGGAATATTGCTTCTTAAGTGGGCTGTGAACTTTCTTGCTCTAATTGATCTCTTACCATCCCACGCAAAGAAAAGCAAGTGGCACATTCTGCAGATGGATCATTACTGGCTCATACACAGGAAAACCTTTCTACCCCTCCTCACAACTGCTGAAAATTGGGTTCACTCACAGGCCAGCACAGGCATACCTACTCTTGTTTTTAGGGAAAGAGGACACCAGTGCTGATGGCATGGTGACAAAATAGCCACCTGGCATGTGGGCTAGCCACATGGCTAATGCCTCCGCATCTTCCTCTCATATTGTGCCATAAGGGAAGGAACAACTTTAGCTCAGCTGATGAGGAAGAAAAGCTTTTTTATTCAAATGCTTTCTCCAGAATCATCAGATCAGTGTGTCCAAACACCCCAAACCCAATGCAAACCAATATCTGGCCCTCAAGAGTCTCAGGAACTTCCCCAATTATTCACGGTAAGAGTAAAGGAATGGATGAAGGAGACCAGAGGTGAACAGGAATGATGTGGCTGTGGCTGCAAAGGCTTTTGCAGAGAAGGACATTAAGAAGGCATAGGCTGGGGAAAGGGAGGTTACACTTCTGTCAGAGGAGATGAAATGGCTAGAAAAATAAACAACCTTTCAGGCAGGAGGCTTTTTGTGTCACTCCTGAGAAATGTTGAAGGAGTATTTTATCCCTGCATTGGCAAAGCGCTACAAAACAAAATGGTCAGAAATTTGGACTTGGTGCCAGAAATGCTGATTTAGCTCCCTTCTGAGAAGCTGTCCCACTAGAGAAGGATCCAAACCTTCATGGATCTATGTGGAGGCAGATGAAGGCCAGGGAAGGCAGCATCACTCCAGTCAGCTCACAAAAGCATGCTCTGTGGAGCTTTCTTGTCAAATCAAAAGCATACCCACTTTCTACAATTTAAATTCACAAACAACTTAAAAGAATTGTTCAGTAAATAATTTCACATAACAAGTGAATCTGAGAAAACAGCAATCTGTTTTAGAGTAATTTGTGAAGAGTTAAGAGGAAAATTTTGTTGAATAAATTATCCATTATAAATTATTCTCCCACCTGCGATTCCAACCATCCTGCTTCAGTTTCTGCTGTTACTTTCTCCCTCTTCTAAAGCTCAGGGAATATTCAACTTTCATGTGCTCAACAGTAGGCAGAATACAAAACTGTATAAATAATACAAACTCAGCTCGTATTTTGTTCAGTTCTCAGTGGCTTTTTACTCCCCTTTCCAACATTTTTCTTTTTTTTTCTTTTTTTTTTTTTTTTTTGGTCAGGTTTAAATTCACAACCTCTGTCTCAGCACATGTGTTATAAAGCAGGGAAAAGAGTATAATGAAGAGTAAGAATTAATAGATCCTAACACTGACAACATGCAGCACTTTTCATTTGTAGATTTTCAGTGATTTGCAAAGGCAGATGCATTTTATTATGCCCAGCTTCACAGATGGAGAATCTAAGGCGTTGCACATATGTATATAACAAAATCTTCCACTCACTTCAAATCCACCTCATTTTTGCCCAGGGAGGTTAATGGTGTGAGAAAGGTGACAGCTCTGCCGTCATGCAGAGCTCAGGGCAGAGGCAGCTGGGGTAGCTCTGAACAGGCAGCACCAGAGCCATGTCAACCTGCTGCTGCACCTGTGCTTGTTAGAAGCACCACTAATTAGCTTGACACAGCAACATGCTGCCATGCCTATATTGCTTCCAGGACCCAATTAATATCTCTGCGAGGTACAGCACCACACGATGTAGATACACAGCCTGTTCAGAGCTGCTCTGATACCGCCAGCCAGGATCAGCATTCATGGCCAGACATGCCCAAGGTAGGCCATCAGTAAGGCCATGTAGATCCTCAGCCTCCCAACATTTGCTCTTGAGTTCAACTCACTGGATTATGAAGTTTTCTCCACCTCAAATGCAGGATACAGCACATAGAAAAGTACTCCTTTATTTTTTTTTTTAAACTCAAACAATAATCATAATCTCTGCAAATATACCCCACAAGGCAATGTGTTTGCTGTGGATGGGTTTACACACTTCACTTCAGTCACTTAATTTATCCCAAGTGTACCTTAGTAATCTGCAGTGAGCTGATATGGAAATATGTCAGCTGAACCCAGCAAGCATAAAATCCCCTTTCCTGCCACCTTTTCATTGTGCAGTGAAAAAACAGGTTTCTATGGCTGTTTGGGAAAAGGATTCTGCAAGATGTACCTGGGTGAATCATACTCTCTGATAAGAAACATTACATCAGCGTTACCTGAAGAGCCAAGTTTAGTATGAGGCCATGGATGTTCACTAATTATGAACTGGAGATGCTCTTGGGATGTTATCAGTGGGGTTTGCTACCCTCACTTCTTACTTTTTGTGTGGTGTCCCTGGAACAAATACTCTCATGACCAGAACTGATCCCAGCCTTCAGAAGAACATGGACTGCAGTCACTCTGACTTCTTCAGGAGTAAAGTTACTAGTTCTCCAGCTTGTAGATCCCTAAAGCTGGGTTTGTTTCAGGGCAGGCAATCCACACAGACTCCATGGACCACTAAGGCCATGTTATAGAAGTGAAATTTGCCAGGGCAGAATCATGGAAATCCATTCGTTCTTTTCTTCTAACTACCCAGACACGGGTGAGGGTCAGCTTGTGATGTCCCAAGCTGCTGATCTTTACTACGGTCTAGAAGAGGCTTGGGACAACCCAAGGATCACACCAGACAGAGATGGCCGGGGGCTGTGTTGCACCCCAAATGGCAGTGGGGATTTTAGCTTCATCGTCCTCTATGGTCTGCTTTCCCCTTCAGCTAGGAAATGCCATGGAGGAGAGGCCCTGTGTTACCCATGTGATGGAGGTCTCGTGCAAAAATCAGCTCTTGGGCTGCTCAGGATCTGTGGTTTTCACTTACCTCTCTTCATTACCTCTCCATTTAGACTTCCAGAGTGAGCTGGTGCTCTGGGTGGCTGTTGTCTAAGGAACTATATATGAAACATTTAAATAAAAATCTTAGAATCATAGAATGGCTTGGGTTGGAAGGAACATTAAAGATCATTTTGTTCCCAGATGTGGGCAAGAACAACTTCTAATACTGCTCCATCAAACCTGGACATGAATACTTCAAGAGATGGGGCATCCACAGCTTCTCCAGGCAATTTGTGCCAGTGCCTCACCACCCTCACAGTAAAGAACTTCTTCCTAATATCTAATAAGATATGGTTTTTTCTCTTTAAATTGTCTTTATGGGGAGGAAAAAAAACCCAAAGAACAAAACAACCAGGACTTAAAAGAGACCCCAGTACTTATTCAGTGTTCTAGTCTTACCAATGGTGATAGGCAAATCAGTGAAATCAGTGGGGGAATGCACACATGGAAATAAGCACATCTGCAATACCAGCCAGATCAGGCCTCTCCAGGACTGAGAGACTGTCTCCATTTTCTCACGACAAGTGTGGAATCTTATAAGTCATTTCTGATAGAGAAAATAAGTTTTCAAGTAATAAGATTGAAAATGCACTTCTCTATCATTTTCAGGCTAAAACTTACAAGTGAACTCACACTAACACTGCGTTGTCAATTTGGCTTCTTAACATGTGTTTTTACTATTTACAAAAGCCTTTTCTCTTCACCTTTTAGAAATCTTCTCTTGATTCCATTTCCTTTTCTAATTACAATCCCATTTCCTTAGTAAGTCCTTGAAAAAGCTTCCCCCATGCCGCTAATCATCTCTCCAGTTATAATCTTGAAAATTATGTTCCGTTCAGTTTTCAATTTGGCAGTGTCCAAAGACAGATCTCCATGTGGTTAACAACCTTTTATTTGCTGCCAGTTACAACTGAGGTTTTTGCTTCTACTCTTTTGGGGCTTCACTGATGTGCTTGATGCTGTCTAATACATCCTCCTTCAGCACACTTTTGTTAGGCAGGTGTTTGCTTTATTGCAGACTCCTGGGTTTTCATTTTTTGCTGGGTGCAAATTCATCCTGTATAGAATCCTATAATCCACTCTTTTCTCTTTATTTCCTTCAAATTTCTCCAAGGCAGAAAGAGTATTTTATTTTTGACAAAAATCCTTTCAAGACTGAAATTTCTGCTGAAAATTAGGGTAGCAACACTAAAATTAACTAAACTGCTCTGACTTAATCTGCACAGGTCTCTGGTCCCACTAATTTCATATGGAGACACTCAGCTTCCTGATGCATTTAAAAGGAGAGTTCCTGTGTAGTCACGCCTAGGATGTCAGGGACTGGTGCCAGGGCTGTCTCCTGAGCAGTTCTTGTTGCTGGATTGATTTCTTCAAGCCCATGAATAGAACCAGAAGCCTCTGGCAGATCTCTACATCCCCCATAGTGTCAGGGTACCTACCAGGTAGGTGTGACACAAAACACATTGTGACTAGTGAGTTCTACAGAACTTGCCTGTAGCTTTAGAGAGAAATGTTGGGCCACAATTGAAATAGGAAGGGGCAGAGCTTTTGGCAAATATCTAGGAACAGAATTTCTCTCTTTCTCCCACCTCACTAATTGTAATTTTAAGTAGCATTTCTTTGCCCAGACAGTTTTTAAGTACCTGACGTCAGTTTCAGAGATATAGGGGGGAAAAAAAGAAGAAAAAAACCCGAACAAACACAAAAACAAACAAAACAAACAAACAAACAAACAAACAAACAAAAACTATGGTCAGAAAATTAACTGTCTCTTTTCTCCAGCCAGTTAAAAACAGAATTCCAAGTTGACTTTTTTCATTACTTCCCCCAGGAAGACAGACATTGTGCCAGCTTCCTGGGAGTCACAGAATACAAAGCAGGGTGCCGAGACTCCCTAAATGCCTCAGACCAGAACATCTGTGGGGCAGTTCAACTTTTTGTCTGCTGGCCATGAAGTCAGAGCTCTGTCCAGTTCCATCCTGTCACTGTTAGGTGGACTAACCTGCTTGTGTCCAGGGCAGGATAGATGTGCTTGCTGTTGTCGTGTAACACTCCTGCTTACACAGTGCCTAAAGCCCCGTCGGCAATATGCAGATGATCTCGTCCCAGGGGACAAAAGGCACTATCAAACATTTGCTATTTCATATGTATAAATACATTTGACAACTTTAGAACTGTGTGAGCAAGTAAGTGTCTGAAGTAGAGGGCAAATTCATAGCAATTTTCTCTCCTTGAGTATCTTCCCCTGGGAGGGAACTTTTTGAGAGGCTGTGTTCATTTTCCTGTGACTACAGAGAACAATAGAAACCAGAATGATCTTTACAGAGCCCCCTCCTCCTTCGTGGTGTTAGTTAGCATGCAGAGAGCTGCTCTGTGGACAGGAGAAAGACATGCATAAAGAGTCCAAGGAATGCTCCTGCTTTGCTCTTCCTAAATTACTGTTTACAGCAAGGTACAGCACAGTAGGCATGAAGATGCCAAATACAGCCTTTTCATGTAGCTTATAGCAGCAAGGACACAGATGTGCCTCTGCTACCCTCCATCACTGGATTATGATTTCTAAAATTTTCAAGTGAGGGCTGGAATATCTCCATCTTGAGCTGTAGAAAAAAGTTGCAAAATTTGTCACATTCAGAAGAAAAGGGAGTGGAGGTATGTGATGCCACCTTCTCTTTGTTTTCTGGTACCTTTGTATTTTAATTGGACACAAAAATGAAGAGACAAGGAACCATTTTATGGCTACACTATTTGCCACAGTGAGAGCTGCTTTTCAGAGATCCCAGTACTGGAGAAAGAAATATTATTTATTTTTTGGTATGAAGAATAGATGTGTTCACTTCCTTCTCTTGGAAAAAGGCATGAAAACCATCCCCCTGTGATGAGGGGGTCCACTTTGGTGAAAGCAGCATGACTGCAAGCACAGAGGGTTAATCTAGTATCTTATGTAGGTTAAATTATTTTTAAAGGGTAGGATGTCATTAAAACACATGAATAAACTTAAAACTATGGCAGAAAGAAATGGAAATTAACTCATCCTTTGCAAAACAGCAGCCTTGAAGTTTGCCCACCATTGTTTGTAGGTGCTATCAGGAAATGCCATATTGAGTGTCCTACTTCCATTTAATTATGCAAACCAGAAGAGCAATACAGGTAAAACAAAATAAATATGGACACAGACAGGTATCTACATATGTGTATATGCACACACACACACACACACACTAAATGGCTCATACACAAAGATCTGTGCCCAAGAGACTGGGATTTTTGTTGAGTTACTGAATGCTTCCCAGCACTGCTATGTCATCTTCATAGGAAAAGTTTGCTTAGCTCCAACAAGCACCACATAATAAGTTCACTTATTTTTCCTTTCTCTGATAAGAAATTTCAAATTGCACCCCAAGATCCAAATCAACTTAACAAAAAAAAAAAAAAAAGTGCAATACCTATATGAAAAACTGTGGCTCCTCTTATTTGTTGTAATTTTAAGAAAAAGCAATGCTAATAAAATTCTTCTTCTGTTTGTTTGCCATTATATAGAGTGCTTTTCTATATTATCAATCATGAATGAGTCAGGAAAGTGCCTTCTTTGTCTTCTTACATCTCTGTAAATCAGAAGCAATGCCAGTAAAATTGGGAGGTTAAAACCTGCCTGACAAAAGAGCAAAATCCATTGATTTGAAGGCAAAACACCAATGACTACAGACGTTCCATGGGTAAAAGAGACAGTCAGAGACACTAGGAAAATTCTGTGCTCTTTTCCACCCACAAAATGCAGACACTTTCCTTTCTGGGTTTATTTTCCCCCACTATTTTACCTGAGCTGTCACTTCTGTTAAACTGCTCATTGTGAAAGTTAAGCTGTCTCTAGAGATACATCCAGACTGCTGCCTTCTACAAGTTTCCCAAAGATAAAAGGAAAGCTATGGCTACAGATTACTAATGCCTTCCAACCTCACAACAGTTGCTCCAAAACACAAAGGGCCACCTGACTTGCTTTTAGTCACGTCCTTGCCACTTCTCAAGGACCTGGAACTTTGCTGCATTTAAGCCCAGCACAGATTGGCAGTAAAATCCCCACAATTTCCCTCAAAGTTTCCCCCAAAATTACCCTTTCATGAAATAGGTTTGGAGCTCTTTGTTCTGCCCACCCTCTTCTCTCAGTGCATGGAGTCAGTTTATGCAAATCTGCTCACTCCAGATTTCCTGATCACATATCAGCTGAAGTGTAGGGCAGCTTTTTCATCTTCTACCACCAAGAAGATCACTGTGGTTTTGATACCCCTCTGCTCAATGTAAACCCAAAAAACATATAATTAAAGTTATAAACATATAATTAAAGTTAATAGTTAAACTATTAATAATCTCATTGCAAATGTACAGTCATAATTATAGCAGTACATGAATAGCCATTCAGTCAGAGCTTATATTATGATTGGTCTTTTCCAAGACTATTAAAATGGGTCTGTGTCTGTATCTTTCACTTTCTCTCTCAAGTTTATAGGCAGGTAAAAACCTCCATTCTTAATCAAAGAATGTTACACTCTGAACTCATCAAGGGTAAGTTGCTTTCATTTTTTTTTCATTTCCAAAGGAATAAAAAAAACAAAACAACAAAAAGACTATTTAAAGTACAAAATATACATCCAACAGGTATAAATCAGTATCTGAACTGGCATCCTTTAGCTGACGATTCTTTGAGACATTTACATGGTTCTTTACTCCCTATGTTTCTGTTGTGTCCAGTCCAATAACATTGTCTGGCTCTTGGGCTCCTTTTTACTTGCTTTTAAGATTTGGTGTCCATCTCTTCCCACTAAGGGAAGAAGAAGTGCCTGCCTCTTCTTTGTCCAACAGGTCAGTGCTTGCTCATCAGAGAGAAGAGCAAGTCCTCACAAAAGCAGTCTTTTGTGATATTACATATATTACCTTCAAATACAGGCTAGCCAACTTGGTTTGTCAAGATTTTATTCCTGCCATTCATTAATACAGTGCATTCTCTGTTTATTTTTTCATAGCAGTTAGACATCCCTCACTTTACCATCATTGACTACACCACTGGATAGTCTTAATCTAAGTTTGGGGCTGAACATGTTTCAGTATCCACAGTACTGCTCTGGAATTAAATAATTCTTAAATGGGATATGAGTGGAACTTAGCAGATTGTGTAAGAGGTCTTCCCACACTATCAGGCTGTGAATAACCTGAATGAGAATTAATGTGTTTAAAACTCTGTTAGAAAATATTTAAATTCCTAATAATTGAATTGTGGGTCATTATCTGACACATGGGATGTGTGCTATGGCAGACAAATACCAGATTTGTACATGAGATCACACATTCAACCGATGACTTCTGCAGCAACGTTATTTCTGAAAAGAATGTGAATTTTTTTTACAGGAGACATAAATTTCTTTCAGCTGTGGAGAATGAATCTTAAGTTTCAAGAATTACTGGTTCTTTTTAATTTCCAATGTTTCTGAAATTAACTGTTTTCCTTTTCATTCTTTGGCTATTTCAGCAACACTGACCATAGTTAATATTTATAAATGT
This sequence comes from Agelaius phoeniceus, assembly GCF_051311805.1. Classification (NCBI taxonomy): domain Eukaryota; kingdom Metazoa; phylum Chordata; class Aves; order Passeriformes; family Icteridae; genus Agelaius; species Agelaius phoeniceus. Next base: position 61,641,616 of record NC_135267.1, read on the forward strand.
AATATAAAACATTTCGCATTTTCTGCATACACTGGTATCAGGCATGCATTCTGTTTATCAGCAATGGAGTAATGCTCAGAAAATATACTCCATATTGTATAAAATCATCTTTCTAAATTTTTTAAGGACCAGTAAGTGCTGTCCAGTTAATGAGACTGATAGCTTATATTACCTTCTGCAATGTTTGATCTAACATTTTGGCTTTCTGCAGTGACAGATCTTCCTGTCAGTGTTAGTCTTCCACAGTGACTTCCAGTTTGAAAAGAAAAAAAATTCCAAACAATTTTTGCATGCACATAAGACTCCGTTTCTGTACAAGTTCTGTTCTGTTGAAAGCTCTGGACAGAATGCCTGCTCCGTGTATGACTGCACTATATATTTGAGTTGTAAATCATATCATATTTGCAATCTCAGAGATCTGCCTGCAAAACCCTTTTCAGCAATTGTCACTAATGCCTTGTTATCCGTTCCTGCTAGCGCTGGTAACCCATATTAAAAAAATTGTGGAAAAAATGGAGGTTTTTTGCATGCATAGACTACAAGACAGAGCCTCCGACTCTTTTTGTGCATGCTGACATGCTGTTCCAGTTAGGTATCCAGAAGCATATGCCATGGGTCTCCAGTGATCACCATTCCTTGTTAAAAGTGTTGCCCCAAGGCCTTGCTTAGAAGCATCAACTGCCAGCTTTGTTTGGTGCTTATTATCATACACTCTGAGGACAGGTTCCTTCTTTATCAACTGTTTGAGATTCAGCAAGTCCCTGTTGTGATTACCAGTCCATGCCCATTATGCATTTTTACACACTAAAGACCTTCAGACAGCAGTTTAAATGGTTTAAAGGTGTTTGAATATAAACTTTCCCCAAAAAATTGCCTTTTCTTTTAGTTTCTGTATTTTTTTAATGTATGTATAAGGATATATTAGTAATCAGACCTATTTGCATCCTCTTCCAAGCTTTTTTTTTATTTTTTCCCCTGCTACATTTTCCTAGATTGGTTATTTCTTTAACCTTGAACTCATATTTTTGTCTTCTGCATTTCAAACTCCTAATTTGAATCCATTCCAGGAGCTTACCAGAGCCTCTGATTGCAACATTTTTCTATTATTTTTCTCCTCCATGGTTTATTGTGATTTATTATGTATTTGTGGGAAATATTAGAGTTTTTAAAAAGCATTTTCTGAATAATGTGGTAAACTGAGGCCTTCTAAATGGTGCATTAAAATTGCACAGATGTGGGGGTTTTTTCTTTTTTTTTTTTTTTTTTTGAGGACCCTGTTGGAAAACAGCTGAAATATCCAGTTGTCCCCAGAAATAATTTCCCCACTAGGGATTTGTTTCCCCATTTTACATGCATTTTAGTTCAGACTACCAGCCACAGGGAAGCACTCATTTTTCTTTTGCACAATCATTGTGGAATAAACAAACTTTGGAAGCTCTGTTAGCTTTCAGCTAACTTGGCCAGAATAACTCTTCCAAGTTTTCATTTCAGCTCCAGAGAGAGATTTCTAGGAACATCTATGACAGGACAACTGATTCAGTTGTTCTTACTTTATGTTTTTGTTGACTTTCTTTGGAAGCGTTTAAAACATCTGGAAAACAATCCGCCTCCTTATGAGCTGCTGTCCTTCCAAGGAATGTACTCCCTGAACCATCAGTAGGTCACAGATATGTGCAGCATGAGAGTTGGTGCTCCACTTGTGACAGCAGTTACACAGTGTGTCTGCTAAAGCTGCTGGTTACATGAAGCTCATAGTGAAAAAGCACAATTTTCTCTTCCATGGAATAGAAGTTATGTGTGTGAACATTTATTTTCAGTTTCTGTTTCCTTTCACATCATTTGTAATTATTTGTACTTTTTCTCCAAAACTCACCACTAGAATTTTGTCGAGTATTTTTCCTGGCTTCATTTTTCTCCACCTGTTGCTAATCTCTCAAAACCTCACGTTTCCTAGGGTTTAAACTTCTTAAGCAGGTTGCTATTCCTAAATCAGCTGTGGGTTTTTAAAGAAATCCCAGCTTTCCTGCTTGGCTGTATTGAACATATAGCAACCTTTTGCTCACCTATTTCTTCCACCTGCTAGCATGAATTAAATATATAACTTTTTTTTTTTAATGATTTCCTTTTTGAGAGATTAAGCTGGTTTGGCGTTCTTAGTTCCATACTAGCCCTTTGCAACCTTTTCTCCTCCTTCTCCTTCTCTTTTCTCCTTGCATCTTTTTTTTCCAAATTGAGATGATGATTAATGAAGGACTCTGTGCAAGAATTTAAAAAATACAAGCCATTCATGTGGTAGGTGAGCAACCATTACACAGAAAGGCTCGAAATTGAAAAAGAAAGAGCTCTGCATCTTTCCTTGGCTTCTAATCAATGAACAACAGATGTGACATTTCATCCTTGCATGCAGAAGCAACTTCAGGGTTTGCTCTTTTAGCAAAATAGTTGACTGGAGATTCTTTTGCACTGCTCTGGATTTCTGAGAAGACACAGCTAGCTACAGTATATTTTATCTTCTGCTTATGAGTTTGCATTGTATGCGTCCTCTCCTGTTAGTGCTGGTGGTACAGAGGAGTCTCTGTTTTGGAGACGAACCAGCAAAAGGGTTTCTCTCCTTTACTCCAAGCTAATGATATACATGTACATATTAACCAAATGAAAAATAATTTTAATATTGAAACAGATAATGAAGCTCTTAACTGAAATAGAACTCCAAAAGATGAAAGAGAAGTTTTGTTGAGTCAAGGAACATCTTTATTAATAAATGGTGCTCTTTTTCAGGGTAACAACCTTTTTTGATTGCCACTCTATAGTGAAACATAACCTTATTGATTTGAATTTGTAAAACCCCTCTGTAACTACCATGACTCATGGGAGACCATGAAATCATTCCATGACCTTTTAAGTCTCTCAGAAGTATGAGGAACGATAATTTCAAAATAGATAGTGCAATAATTCTAAACTACCGATTTGCAATATTTGGAATGAAAGACTGTGGGTGAAAATGGAGATACAAAACGCTTTGGATACTGGTAAACTACACAACAAATCTGCCAACTTATGTTGCTGAATGGTGAATTATTCTTCAACCTGTGCCTGTCAGTTTCTTCTGGTTTTTGTTCCATCCCTCTATCCTACGTGCTGCAGGTTGCTTTTACATTTCATCTGAAGTATGTGCTACTGGGCAGTAAACAATCAACTGTAAGTTTTGTATTTTTCCTTTTTTTATTTTGAAACTTCAGCTAGTTAAAAATTCTGGTTGAAAAATTATTTTCTCTAAAGAATGAGGTTTTGTCAGAAAATGCTTTTTTTGTGAAAAAAATACAACTTACTCTATTTTTCCTTTCATTTTTCAGTGGCATGGTCTATGAGGAAAGTGAGTTTCAATGTACATTTCTTGTGTTTCATCAGCTTTAAACTCAAACCATGTTTGTTTACTTTCAATTTCAATGCAAAATGTTTTGTGCCAAATTTCCCAACCCATTTTATCTGAAAAGTAAGAGGTACTGGGAGGACAGCACTGGCACAGCAGGTTTAGTTCTGCTCAAGCTCTGCTCTAACTGAATGGTTGCTTTAGCTCCAGCTTTGTTGAATGGTGGCTCTAAAGGAGAACCCATGAGTTAGGGTAGGGGACCCTGCACGCCTGGGAGAGGGCTCTGGCCCTTCCAGAGAGGCAGACAGGAACCCCCAGGCAGACAAAATCCCTGTGCCAACAGCAGAGCGGCAGCTGTGCCCATAGTGCAGAGATGCTGTGGGTGCTTTCCAGCACAGACAAACCGGCACCCAGGGCATCACTGGGGTGCTGTGGGACACAGGACATCTGCTGGCATTGCTCTGGTTGGCTAAGGTGGTGTCATCAATGCAGGCAAATGAGCAAATACTGTGAAACTGGATAATAACCTGTATTGGCAATTTGCATTCATCCCTCCTTATTCCAAGAAAAGCTAACATTCAGGTCTCCTTGTTTGTTCTGTTCCTACAACATGAGGTGACTAATTTACCAATATCTTATCCTTCCTCTGATAGGAGCACTTTTCCTTCTTTCTCCAATCTTCCTTGGGCCATAAGCCCAGTCAATCCTACAGCATTTGATTGTTCAGCTGCCTTAAAGCAGTGAGAAGGTTCTTCTACTGCTGGACACACATTTACAGTCTCCATTTTGCCATCTTCTGCTCCTCTACCCTTAAGAAGCACAGCTCTCATTCATGCTAATGTGAGGCACACTTCACTGCTAGTTAAAGAGAGCATTACCCAGTGTCTATATTTGACAGTACTAATCACATCCATCATGTGCAGGTCTGACAGAGCTATCAGGAATCAGACACTCTCTTTAGTATACCTTTTACATCTTTTTTAGTAAAAAAAGGTTCTCTCCACTGACAGCTTCCAAGTTATAGCACACTCTCCAAGATCTCTGAAGAGGAGCAATCTCTTCAATTGCAACTTTTAGAACTCGCTGTTGTGGTTGTTAATAAGCATGTTGTATTTCTAACTATACTTTAGAAACTAAACTGCAATGCAATGAAGTCATTGCTTTATTTGTTCTAATACTTGCCAGTCCTTTAAACAACTTTTATTATTTGGCACAGACCAGCAGCAGTTACTGGCTAGATGTATTTGTGCCAACATCTAGGTTCAGGCATTCACCGAGCAGAGAAAACATGCTTCAGACTGAGAAAACAAGGCTCTATTTGGTGGCCTTATGAATTATTTCATTTTATACATTTTCCACAAGTTTTTGCCATATAGAAACAAATGGTTTGGCTGTTTCAGCACAAAAATATCAGAAAGATGGATCAGGAGGAAAAACACAAACTCTTCGATACCCCAGGCATGGAGCACTGGGTCCTCCATGACTTCATCAGGATTTCTGGATGCTGGCAAAACACCAGTATGACACACAAAATACCTATAAGAGAAAGAAGTGATGCTCCCATGCAGCCCAAAGTCTTAAGGAGTCCAGAACCTTAAGCCCTCAAGCTGTTTGGCTGCCTATCTACCCTCCTTTCTGCGAGAAACATGGAAGAACATGTGTGACTCCAGCCAAAACTGACAAAAAAGCATATTAAAATCTTAAAACATATTAAAATCTTGCAACTTTGGGAAAACACAAAGTTTGGGAAAGGAAAGAGGCCATTTCCAGCCTTCTGCTGTACAGTATAGGCAGAGCATCCCAATTATTTGTCTTGCTTGGCAACCAGTTTTTTTGGTAGCACCCTGCAGGCAATCCCTCCGTACTGCTGCAGCCCAGCTACTGGAGCTGTCAAATCATGCACAGTCCCAAGGGGTGGAAGGAAATATGGAATAGAAATGCAGGCTGTGTAAAGACTGGATGGGAGAGATTGCTTAAGACCATGGGAGGGGAGAAAATAAACAAAGGACATTTAGAATATGCTGGGAGGACCTAAAGCACTGATTGCAGTAACAGTGGCAGAAGGGGCACAGGAAGGACAACCAGGGATATTGAAAAGAGAGAGTGAGCATGAGTTGTTGAGAACAAATCCACAAGGACCCTCATCTTGATTAGCACTGCAGTCACGGAACCACTTGTTTTAATTTGATAAGAAAAGGAGGTGAGATAGGCAGCTAGATGCTCTGAAAGGATGGCTCAGGGACAGTTCCCCTATCAAACAAATGTTCAGAAGATTACTGCTAGCTTCATTCAGCTTCAGTCAAAGGGAAAATGTGAGTCTGCCCCTGCTAGGACCAAGAGGATTTGGACTCTCAACATCTTCCCTGCTACTGAGAGGCATTCAAACTCAAAAGCAAGAATCTCTGAAGGAATCCAGAAAACCATTCATGCCAAGGAAAAGACAACAGGTTGGCCAGATGTGAAATATAAATACAAGAAAACTCTGGAGCTTCAGCTTCCTCCAAACCAGTCATACCAGTGCTCTCTGAAGTACTGGTACCTAGTACCTACAAGATGGCTTTTCATGAGGATTTGACTTTGTGTAGGAATAAAAATTACTTTCAAAAATCTGCACTCATTTCCATTTTCTTCCAACCCCAGGGCAAAGGCCCACCTGGTACCCAGGTGGGGATTAGAAGAGGTAGCACACCAAGAAACATTTCCCCTATGCAGCAGGCTGACACAACCAATAAGACAACAAATAAACTACTGCCAGAATTGAGTTCAGAGCTCAAGGATGCCACATTGGCCTGACAACTCTGATTCACCTGCTACTGCACTGTAGCTTCTGCCTTCAGCCATCTGCCCTGCCTCTGTCTTCAACATTTTTGTTGCCAGTGCATAGGTGGCTCCTGTGCTGACAAAGCAGTATCTGGGGTGGAGCAGCACAGCTGGCATCTGTCTTGTTTTCTCTCTAAATACTGTGTACTATTGTGCAGGAGTTCAGATGATGCTGCTGGAGCAGCTGAACCATCCCTGCAAGAGGAATGGGACAGACATGCAGAGACGCAAACAGGTATGGTGTCCTGGGATGAATCATTTCACACATCTATTTGAAATCAAACTGTCATAACTTTCATGGCATGTGATCAATTTGTCCTCCATTTACATCTCCAAATTTTGTCTCCAATACAGAGGCCTGAATTATCACTAAGCAGTAGTTGCTTTACATTCTTTTCCAGTGGTTTTGTACAGTGGAAGTATCACAGCTCAGCATAGCAGGATATCTGCAGGCAAAGTCCATCATTGTTATTTACACTGCAACCTTCAAGGGAACTGTAGAAAAAGGCATAACTTAAAGACTCAGTAAAGATGTTTCCTTCCATCTTGACTCATCAGCTGACATATTCCATATGCTCTGTTTTGCTCACTATTGATTTAACTAACAATAGAAAATATATTTAATGAATTATGATCCTGTGACAACAAATTAGCTAGACTAGTACGTATAAAGGTCTCTCTTTAAACTTTAATTAGTTTAACAATGATGTGCCTGCTGCCAGTGTTTGCGTTTCAAGAAAACATGCAGCAGCCCTAGAAGCACAATGCTTTCTACTTAACATAGAAAGTGTCTCTCAGTCCAGGCTTATTTATAAAGCAATTTTCTAATAATGATCTGGATTCAGTGGAGTTCAATCAGGGATGGAGCTGCCCTGGCATATATAAAATGAATATATTAAACCACCTATCAAGTACCTGACTGCACAAATAAACAAATAGAATGGGGGGAGGAGAAGAGAGGTGACTTTTGAATTAGATCTCTTTTTCCTGAAAACAATCTCCCCACCTCTGGCCCAAAACTGAAGAAGGTGTTGGGCTGCACCACTACAACACATGCTCATCCAGCCTTCCCTTGAGCATCCTGTGGGTTGTACACTTTGCTGCTTCCATAGATCTGAGTGCAAGAGGCACTGCTCACCACACCAGATCCCTGACAGTCTGTCTGCCCTCTCTCTGCTTCAGGGATTCCCCACATCACCTCCTGCTGCCTCCTCTCTCACACCACACCTCCGTGTAGTGCCCCATGCCAGAGTGCATGTGTCCTTTCCCCCCACAGCACACCTCCTTCCTTGAGGACAAGGGGAGGAGGATGCTCCACTGCCCTCTACCACTCTCCCTATTCTCCTTACTCACCATTTCCACATGGCAGCTTCCCCCTGCCCCAAACTCCACTTGCCATTGCCTCTGAGATGCCTTTTTCTGTCATTTTCCTATGCCACCCATCTCTATTTCCCTGCTTACATCCATGTGCCCTCACTCTCCCTCTCTCCATCTCCATCTTCCACTTCTGTCACAGGAGGACACAGCCCAGACCTACCCCTGGCAAGACAGGTCATTGTTGTGAGAGCCCAGGACAAGCCAAAGCACCCTCCCTTTCTGGCACGTCCCTCTGCCACAAGCAGGAGGTGCCTGGGCTCTACTGCAGAGCAGCTGCTCTTGCTGGTAAAGTGACCTGTGGTCTCTCTCCCTGACATGCCTTTTAGGGAGCTTTCAAACAAGCATCTCTCCCTCCTACTAAGGCCTGAGAAAACTTGTACCAGATAATTCCTGCATAAGTTCAGCAGCTCAGTTTTATCTATGGCCTAAAAAGAGCCTTTTCCCAACAAACACAGGCTGGGCCTTCAATGCTTGCATTCAGTGACCTGAATCTAAGACATCAAATATTGACTGGTTTAAATGGCTGAGGAGATGTTGGCTGGAAGGGACCTCTGACAGTCATCGAGTCCTACCTCCTTTGAAATCAGGATGATTGTCGCCATTAAATGAAGTATCTCCAAATTTCTGCTGCTAATTCAAAGCTAGAGGTTTGAAAGATTTCTGAAAGGCACATGTGAAGTAAGGACGTGGCATGTTGTCTGTTGAAAGACCAGGCTGTGTTCTCTGTCTGCTGCTGGGGTCAAAGAGAGAAACATCCTTCCACATGCAAAAGCACAGTGTCACCACAATCTTCTATGTATGTGTGAGGATCTTGGCACGTGGAAAGAGCCAGCAGAGAGCTTGCTGCACCCTGAAGAAGCTCATCAGAGCCACTGGAAAATCAACAGAATAGTTGATGCACTTTACCTATGGTCCAGAATGAACCATGCATAGTTTCTGCCTGAAAGCTCATTTCCCAAAATTAACAGCATCTTCAATTCTATTCTTAAAGCTATGCAGAAACAACACAGCAGAACATGAACCCACAAATGTCACAGGGAATGCCTCCAATTTGTGGGCCACAGATCCATTTTGTGGATAAAATCTACAAGAAATCCTACACAACAAGTGTGGCAGAGAGTATAAGCAAAATTGAAAAGGAATTTACTGCTTAACACAGTAGAAAGAGGAGAGGCAACTGGTTGGAAGGGTGAATGAATGTATTTCAGCATTTCCAGGCCATTTTAGGTGCACTGCATCTCACCTAACCACTTGCCCCACCACTTCTAGCAGGAGGTTTCTCCCAGGGAAGGCAGTAGGGACACTGAGAGAGAAATGGAAGTGCAGACTCCTACTCTGAGGATGGTACCTAATCTAATTTCGGCCTGAATGAATCACAGCCAAAATCACTAGATGAATTCTCTAGGCCCTGGCAACTTAAAAATGCTACAGTAGGATATTTTATAGGTGCTTAGTGGCCCCTAAAAGCAGGAGAAAGCGCTGTTTTGTTTGGTTTAGGTGGCTGGGAGCTTATATGAAGGCTGGGAGCTCAGTTTAAATGCTAATTGACTCATAAACAAGCCTGAGTTAAATAAAAGAATCAACTAGCATCAGCTGAGCTAGATCAGTTTAAAAATGCAGGCTTTTGTTAATCAGAGAGAGTTTGTATTGGGATAGGCCAGGCATTGCTCCAAAAGCAGCATCAGATTAAACCTCCTACTCGAAAAACACTCATTAAAAAGCAACTTCCATTGAAAAAGATCCTACTTGTCGCTACCAGCCATTGTTAGGCAGTGAAGCAGTGACAGATATTTTTGAAGACTATTATGGGGAAATAAATATTTATTTAGCTGTCTAAAGTAATTAATCCCTGCTGTTTCCTTTTTATGTAAGCACATACAAGGCAAGACTGTCTTTGTACTCAAGTTTTAGGAGACAAGTCTGTGTAGAGGCTCCCATGGTTTTTGAAGGCAGTAACAAATTCATGCCTAATACTTTCTGTGCAACTCGAGAATGCCAACCATCAAGCAGCAATAATAGACTTTTCCTATCCTCATTCAGTGGCAGCAGGAAGGAGATATTCTAAGGGGAAAGAACAGAGAGAAGAAAGGTGAGAAAGTAGAAACTGCAAGTGACATGCAAGGCTGCAAGAAGCTGGCCCACTTCTGGTGTGGGATTTGACAAAGGAAATTGCTTTTACAGGGTATCAATTTGAAAATCAAAAAAAAGAGAGGTGGGGGGATGAAGGGAGATTAAGCTGTAAAAGCACAAGAAAAAGGATCAATAACCATCTTGGATGTATTTTCTGGGAAGCTGGCATGGGTAGCATAAAGATGTTTCTTAGTGACTATGTTGGCACCCCTCCCATTGACAAGTTATACAGCCAAAGTGCAATTAGCACATTCAGAGGAACAATAATTACACAATACCAAACAGGCGGTCTATAGGCTGATTAAAGCATACAACAAAAATAGAGATATAGGACATAGCTCAGCTCTTGTACAAGAACATCTCTGCCCTCAGAATCACTGGAACAAGGTATACCTGCACTGTAGCATATGAGCTAGAGATGATAACTACATATGAGCTTGATAACATGCAGATTGTTTTTGCTTTTTAAATTTTAGCAGGTAAATGTCATTGCTACACATTTAAAATCAGAAGCAATTTTTTAAAAAGTAGCTCAAGTGCTAAGTTCCATATTTCTTTTTCCCCAGAAGTATTTTATTGCAGAGTAAAATGACAGATGCAATTAGATAATGTTGAGCAGATTATAGTTTGAGAATGTTATGCTGTGTTACATATTCACAAGTGAACAATAGCAAGGGGAAAAAAGAAAGATGGGTATCTTAGTATCTATTTTTAAAGTTGGACAAAGGAATGTGTCCTTTCTGGGTAGGAAAATATTATGGGGCTCTATGAATTCAGTTGTGTTATCTCTTCTCAGCTACATGAGGAATCTTTTATGACTCAGTTTATCTTTACAAATCATTCTGGTATTACTAGAAAAATTTCAAAATTACCAAGAGCTGGATTTGTGGCCACATGACTGTTGAGCTCAGAATCCCTGAGCTTGTTTTCCATTGACACAAAGGTTTTCTTGCAAGCCTATGCACTTTACTTTTTTGACCTATGTCTCAACTTACCTATCAACAGCAAAGATTGGACTCAAACTGCAAGAGCATAGACTGTAAACCAGCTACCTATCAACAAAAATACAGTATGGGTTAGGAAAGATTACTCCATTAAACTGAGCCCTCCTGGAGACCTCCACCTTCCAGAGTAATGAAATAGGGCAAGAGCTGGTCCTTTTTGCTGATCTATATTTTATCTAACTTTTGTTCTTAAAAAGAAGGTATCTTAATCTGAGTCACTCTAGCCTTTATACTCAATGGCAAGAAGGACTCAGCTTCACAGGGTGATTTGTTTTGCCTGTTTCAGACCACTTGCTACAATGATATGCTTCATCTAAAGGAGGAAAGCACCCTCTGATTTCTTTTCATTGACTATAAATAAAGTAGCTCAGGATAACTTTCAGATCTGAACAGACATCACTTTGAGATACCTAAGAGAGGTGTAGCAAGTCTGATTCTGTGGGAAGAGCACAGAGAAAACTCCTTATGCCTTTCCTCCTCATTTGTTCCCACACAAGACTCCTTCTTTAAAAATTATTTTAGCCAGAAGTGCAGTTTTACCCAGTTTTATCCTGCCTGCAGTCTGAAAGATCACGCAAAGATAAAGGTCCCTTCCCATCCTTTGCAAAGGAGAGTGTGGGTTCTCCTCAAGCTCAACTTTTCTAGGCTCACAAAGACATCCTGTGTGATTAACAAGATAAGCAAACCTTTGCTTTTGCCACCCCTAAAAACCCTATAAATTCCCTTGCAAAGCATGCACTCTGACATCATACTGTGCCAGAACTGCCCTGGCAAGGTGAAGTGGGATATTTGTGTTGATGAACCCACATGAGAGCAGACCTGAGAACTCACTCCCTTGGAGATGGTTTTAATCTCATTCTTTCACAGTGACAGAGCTCTGATTACAGTCCCACAAGGCAGCAGAACACAAGGTCTGTGTCTTTTTCAGCAATACACAACTAGACACAAGGCCATGAAGCTCACCTGTTCAGGAAACAAATGGAGTGGGCTTTGCTAACTAAGTATGGCAGCACTCCATCCCTTCTTAGCACAAGTCCATGATTTCTTATACTCAGAGACTCATAAACACAGCTTCTGAGTAACTGGACAAACACATGAATATCTTTCAATGATTTCTGTACCTTTAACTTCACTCTTTCATTCCCAAAATAATAAGCATCATAAATAGCTTGTTCCCCACACTTGTTGTTGTCCCATTTAATTTTGTCTGTAAACCCCTGTTATTCCCATTACCTGACCAGTCATGCACTCTGACACCTGACTTAACGTGGTAGCCATTAAAACCTGTCCTGTTCTTTGGAGTTGGATGTTGGAGTTCTATGGATGTTACTCTCTTATTAGTAAACAGATGTTCTCAATACCCCATAGCAGGCAGAGTGTGAAAGGCATCTTATTTAGAATGTTTCAATTAAATCTTACAGAGATTGTAAGGAATGCTGTGAATATGCCCAGTCTTGAATTCATTTCAGTATGGGAATGGAATACTATGATATGTCTAAAGAAAAATAACCTTCAATAGTGGCAGTGGATTTTATTCCTTATGTAATAGAATTTAACTTTCAAATGACAACCAAAAAGTATTTCATTGCCCTCCACAGATTTTACATAAACACTTCATAAGCTCTACTCCATGTGGAATCTGTAAGGGGTGCATTTAGCCTTCAAGGACAAAATTCAGCTCCATTTCATTCACAGGCAAACCTGTGGCAAGTCCCTTTTTCCTCTTTAAATTTCAGTCTCCCCAGCTGCAAAATGCTTAAAACATTACTTGCTTATTGTTTAATTCCATTCTCTAATTAATTTGATTAAGCCCCTCAAAATAACTAAAATTTATTCAGAATAACACAGCCTTTATTTTGATCAATTTTGATCCCTTTCAGCAGGTAATCCTTGATAATGTAATCACTGGGTATAGAAGGTTTCATTTAATAGTGCAAGACAAAAATTTTACAAGAGAGACAGGAGGAAGCTAGTGGAAGACTGGAGTGATAATAAAAGATGACTATAACCCAAAGCTGCATTACTTAGAGATTATTATTGATGTTGCAAGAGCTACCATATGCTTTGCAAGCTGTGACAGTCACCCTTGTAGTCACATGGATGAAATGATCAACTGCTTTTTGCATTCAAAGTGATAGGAACAAACTTGATCCAAGTAAGAGAAGCTGCTGTGTGACAAACAGCACAGGGGCATTGTGTGGATTAATTAGTTTGTGGGGGGAAGGTGTCTTGCTTTGGTTTAGTTTGGATCCTCTGTTGAAGGTTCGTGCAGTAAGTGCAACATCTATTTACCAATGTATCGCAGGGGAAAAAGCTAAATGAGTTCAGGGAGTTGCCATTTAATTAATTCATGCAATCATGCTTATGCATCACGTCACATGTTTGACACCATTAATGTCAATGATGCACTGTCATGCCCTTAGCACAAAAATGATGACCCTGGTCTGAGTGGCAGACAGAACTAAAGTAAATTGCCCAGGATTTCCCAGGGATATTTAGAGACTCAATGCCTATATAAAGGTATTGTGTTCCTATAGCCTGCTACAAACCACGTGCTGCATCTTCTGCACCCTGTATAATTCTGAGGGTGAGGTGGCAAAACTGCTTCTGGATGGGATGGTTAATACTGTCACTGTGGCCCTTCCTTGGCAATGGCATAACTACTTTAGGAGGCACCAGAGTGCATCAAGCCTTGGCACACCTGAATGCACCCTCGACAGACCTTGAAGCATGGATCGAAGGGTATGCCTCAGAAATCTCCCACTGACCTCATTTTGGATTCAGGCCTGACAGGACTTTAATCCCCCCTGCCATCACAATGGCCCTGTTCTCAGCAGAAGTAATTCACTCTCATTATTGGTGGACCTTCAGCTTCACAGACCATAACAACATCGATCCTGTCACTGCACATGCAGAAAGTCCATGCTGGGAAATCTCGGCACAGACAGTAACTCCTTGTGTCCACCTGTCAGTCCTGGGAAAACATGAAGCAAATACTCTTTGCTATAGGACCTCTGGTCCAGTTTCTCCTTCTTAATAGGAGGAATTACTTTGGAGTGGTCACAGAGAAGAGAGATGAAAAGTGCATAGCTCCATGGGCTGACCCCAGATGTTAAAACATGTGCAGCTGGACCTTGAAAACAATGGCAGACCAGAAGGACTCCTCTTTCCATCTGCCTCACAAACTGTTGGGGCTCAGGTAATTGGGTATTTCTCCACTAAATCTAATTTCATAAAAGAACACATCATGTCTATTTTGGGAACATAAAAGCACAGGAAACTTTATTTAACATTGTGAGACATATAGGCATGTCTTCTATTTACTCCTTTTTTGATTTATTTACTCCAAGATGAGGTCACTGAAGCTGGAAAGAACTTTACAAATCATTTAATATTTCTCCATTTCTTGTTAACCATTAAATGACAGTTGGTACTTCACATAAATAGACCTATGTGTCAAGTGGAGTTGAAACGGGATTATAACAATACAGTAAAAGTAGTGAAACATTTTTTAGCTTCTATCAATTTAGTCAGAGAAACAGCATCAATGGTTTTATTTTTTTTATACAAAGTTTTTCTATATGATTCCCATGCACTAGTGCTATTTTGTGGCACAGCACAATACTATGGTATTTTGATTCAAGTTTTATTATTTTCATTATTTGACAAACACTTTAATTGAATTGAGGGGGTTTGTTGACTCATGACTCTAAGCTGAACTGGTGGACAAACTGGACGTGACAGAATCGCTTTATATCACATACATATTGAAACAACCAGCAAGGAAACTGATACAAAAAGCAGGCCAACTCTCTTTCTTAAAGTATAACTGCTCTTTTTTGTCATGCTTGATCCCATGTGGAAGCTTCATTTGAATGTGACCCGCAAAGCAAAAACGAAGAATGAGCACAAACTCCTGCACTGAATATCTCCATGCTGTGAGGTGCAAGAAAACCCAGTACAGAAAAATAGCTGTAATATATTAGTGTGTGGGGTTTTGGATGAGTATCCTGACATAAAGTCTCTCAGGCCACTTCAGAGGTCCAAGAATTCATCCTATGTAATTTCCAGATTGACTGTCTCAGTTGTAATAAGAATTAGTGGCATCATTCTCTTAATGTTCACAGTGGCTCATACTGGGATTTTTTTCAGTTATCTAAGCACAAAAGAAAATTTCATCAAGAAAAAGGAATTCACAGTTATTTTTAAAAATCTGTGATTAATGCCTTTTCTGCTTTGTCTAATACATAGTCTGTGGAGACCTGGGAGACCAAGGACTGTGTGTGTGAGGGAGAATTAAGTAAAGCAAGACTACTGTCAGTATATTCAAATTCAGTATCCAAAGTCTGCATCTCGACCAGGAAATCTACAAAAGCTTTTCAGTAGAAAAAGATCATAAAACGCTTGGTATAGTTCCTGCAGGTGCCAGCATCCAGTCAACAATGCAGAAGCTGTGGCAGAACTTTTCATATCAGAAGGGAACAACTTTTCCAGGTCCTGGGGAAAAAAGAATGCAAGAACAATCAAGTAGCAGATACTGAAGGTGAAAGAGAAACGCATAGAAATTGACAGGTATTTTCTGTTCTAAAGAAGGTGAGAGTGCTGGTAGGAAGCTGAAAAAAATCCCACTCATTTATAGCTTTGAGGCAATGTTTTAAAACATTTGGGATAAGACTGTCAAAATTAAGTAATGAAGATTTAGTAATTAAAAATTATTCAAACAAATATTTCACTATTGCCTCTGCATGCAGCACTGGTGAGGCTGCAGCTCAAGTACTGTGTCCAGTTCTGAAGCCCTCACTTCAAGGACATTGAGATGCTGGAGCAAGTCCAGAGAAGGGCAATGAAGCTGGGGAAGGGTCTGGAGCAGAAGTCCTGTGAGGAGCAGCTGAGGGAGCTGGGAGTGTTTAGCCTGGAGAAAAGGAGGCTTGGAGGAGATCTTATCACTTCCTAGACCTGTGTGAAAGGAGGCTGTGGCCAGGTGGGGATCAGCGTCTTCTCCCAGGAACCAGTGACATAATGAGGGGATATAGCTCAAGCTGAGCCAGGGGAGGTTCAGGGTGGACATTAGGAGGAATTTTTCATGGAA
Source organism: Agelaius phoeniceus (assembly GCF_051311805.1). NCBI lineage: Eukaryota > Metazoa > Chordata > Aves > Passeriformes > Icteridae > Agelaius > Agelaius phoeniceus. The sequence continues at coordinate 61,657,406 of NC_135267.1, forward strand.
AGGACTGTTAAACATTGGAATGGACTGCCTGAGGAGGTCACTGTCCCCAGAGGTACTCAACAAATTGGGTGTGACATTTACTGCCCTGGTCTGTTTAACAAGGTGGTGATTGGTCAAAGACTGGACTTGATGATCTTTGAGGTCTTTTCCAACCTGATTCTGTACTTCTGTGATTTGTTTATTACTTGGGTTGACACTGTGCAAATGAACCCCACCACGGATTGCTTGCACAAGTGTGATGTGATGTGATGTGGGCAAGGGAACTAATATATGTGTCCTTGGGAGCACTAAGGCAAAGGTTTATATGGAGAGTTGTTCCTCCCTTTTTCCCCATTGAAACTTGGCTCTCCCATCCCCCACCCCAAAATCAGCAACCACAGTGGCACCTCCACTGAACATGCCTGTAGCGTTCCCACCCATGTGTCATTTGCTGACACTAACTGAAAACAGGGACCTTGACAAAATGGTCTACACTGGGAGAAAGAAAACATCAGTGTCATTGTGATGCTAATAGAGGATGCTATAGTTAGGCTGAGAGGAGAGGGAAGGGGGGGTTATATGTATGCACTTCATTTGATTTATCCATGATGTTTCTATACACTTTTTTATTTATGGAAAAGAAAAATGGTCATTTTTTTACAAATTACCTTGATAAAGCCAAAAAAGAATAATCAGGCAAATGTTTCAGGCTTTCCATAGTTAAAAGAAAGCTGAATTTAAACTAAGGAAAAGTACAGGGTTTTATTTCAGCCTGTCCTTGAATCATTCTTTTAAAACACCAGCTCATTATAGTCAAAGGTCCTAATTTTAAGAATGTCTCCATGGGGGATTCATCACCTCTTTCCTATTCATTGCATGAATGGTCCAGACCTTCTTTTTGATCAGCCAGGGTCTTTTGGGAACAAACCTTGAGGTGAAGGTGGACATACATTGTTTTCCTTCTATCCAGTTAGATTCCAAGCTGTCATAGTACATAAGAAGAAATTCCTGTAACAAACCGCCTCAGATATCCATAGGGAATACACATATGTGATTAACCCAACTGGCCACTGGGTGTGACCATTGCACCACACAAAAGCATCTAAGACTTTTCCAAAGACAGGTCTGGAAGTATTTGAGCTAGAAAAAAAACATAACATTTTAAGCTACGAGTAGTCAAGAGTAATGTCAACCAACTTTCTGTGCTCAGTTTTCATACACTCTGCTGCACAATTTGGAGCCTCTCTCAAAAGTCAGACATAGACCATTTAAAACAATAGTGTAAAAAAAAAAAAATCAGTGAAAATCACATTAATGACATTACCAGAGTCCCTTTTCCTTCTCCAGAGGAAAACTAAGACTGCTAAAGCTGCAGGTATCTTACTCTGTTCACTGCAGACATATTAATAGAATAGGCACATTCACAGGCAGAATGGCTTAACTAGGCAGTATCCAAAATATTAGCTCTTAGTTACGTAGTCAGCAGCCAAAAAGGCAATATCCACTAAGAGAAAAATAAAATCTGCCATAAATTACTGATAATTATTTTTCTTCTAAAATGGCTTCTGTAAATGAGACAAAATAATTTTGTCCAGAGTAATGCAGCCAGTTTTGAAGCATTACGTATTTTGTGTCAGCCCATTTCAAAGCATTTTCCAATTTTATATTTTATAGCATTTCTACTATTGAAAATTCCCCAAGTTTATCTTTTAGAGCAGATACACATTTTATATTCTCAGTGCAGCTATAGTTAGGTATACACACCAATTTGCAAGGTCTGTTTCCTGACCACACTCAGACTCAGCAGTGAAACGTTTGCATATTCCCTTGAGTCAGGTTGAAGTTCAGTAGTATCAGACCCTTATCAAAGAGTCAATGGCAGAATAACATCAACTTGATCTCTGAAAAACCTGTCAGTCCTGAGATTGCTCATGCTTACATTGGTTACAACTTCCTTGACAGGCAATAACTGAACAAAAAAACCTTCACCCAGAATGTAACCATGCTTTGCCTTTCCTTCATCCTTGGGCTAATACTCAGTGTCCTGGTCAGTGGGTATCAGCCACAATGTGATGCCTTAATGCTACAGGGTCAGTTTTACCAAAACATGATTTTTCCCATGTGGGAGAAAACTGAAGCTGTATTTGTGCAAAACATATAAAGCAAGGGTCTGGATTCAGATCTGCTTTTCAGACCATATATGAATGGGAATGCCACTTCTCAGAAGCACAAAGTGCATCACCGACTTCTGAAGGGATATAACAATCACTGTGTGCTGGTTTTAAAGGCAAAAATACCAGTAGGGGAAAATAACCTCTCTTTCAGTCATGCCTCTGTACCTTTATTTCTGATTTTTAAATGTATGCTTAAATAAAAAAATAAATCAAACTACTAATAGTAGTACTAGTCATGATGATGATAATAATAATAATCATCATAGTATCATCTCAGTATCTAACAACTCATGCTGGAAATTATCCACAGTTCTCAGACTCACTGCATTTTTACACTAAGTCAGACATCTGGCATCTTCCTGAATTTGTGATGAGCTGCCAGTGTTTTAACAAGGGGAATTCAGCAAACACCACTTTGTCTATACATTTGTGCTAAACCTTAAACTGGGATTCTGTGAGTTAATGGCTATGGAAACTATTCATTTGACTCCCCATTTAAACAAAAATACTTTCTCATAACCTTGGCTAGGAAGGGGCAATTGCATTTGACAAATAAACAAAATGGTTTTGATGGAAAGTTCTACTTTCTATCTGAAAGCAAATCTACACTAGCTATATTGCTAGCATAGCTCACAGTTCAACCACAGAGCAATTTGAATGTATAAGGAGAGAAGGTCTTCAGAAAATTTCTCATCCTTGGTGAAATGTACAGCATTGAAAATGGGGGGTGAGGGGGAGAGAAAAGCATTCTCTCTGAAGTGTCTTTATGGTCTCAAGGGAGAATGTTCTTTATAAGACAGGAAGGTTTAGCAGGATTCAGAAAAGCATCCTCAGAAGCAGAGAAAACATCTACCCATCTTTCAGTTTGGCTGTAAGGGGCTCCTGACAGCCCCACAGCTGTTTCCTCAAGCACCTCCTTATTGAAGAGCCCCTGTGTCTGTGGCTGTGGCTGTGGCTGTGGCTGTGTGTGTGGCTGTGTGCATGTAAAATAAATTCAAGACTTTTTGTCACCACAGCAAAGAAGCAAAAGGACCTCTGTTTGTCAGCCTCTGGCATTTTATGTACTGGGCTGAGCCCCAGGCTGGGGACCAGATGCTCTCTTCACTACTGGCAGCACCATAGTGTGGCCACACAACTATCCAGCCACTGCAGCATCACTGACTATAGTAAGAAGGTAATATCAACAGGACAAAACAACCTGTGTCATACATCTGGTGACTGAGAGATAAAAGTGGAACCTAAAGAACAGCATCTGAGGTGCAGCCCCTTGTCTGGTGACTCCATCATCCTTTCCTTTAACCATTCCATCACAAGGCTCTTTACAGACAGGGTGCAGAAGGCTTCTCTCCTAGTTTAGCAGTTTTTGAGGAAATTACATGCATGAATCCTGATAAATGAGTTTTGTATCTTCCCTATATCACCACTTCTTTGGTAGCTTATAAGAAAACTACAATAAGCTGGATTTTAACCTAAAATAAAAGATTGTGTGTCTCACTGCCAGCCCTCAGGAGGTGCTCAGAATCTCCATTTTTTTTACCTGTATGTTTCAATCATTTCAACTAACTCATGGGCCACCAGGGTCAAGAGCTTAGAAAAAGGATGCAACAAGTTGTCCTCACTGTGTTTTTTCTTACCAGTTTCCATGGCAGAATATATAACAGGCATTTAGCAGGATTAATGTTCCAGTGATAAAGCAGTAGCCTAGAGACACAATGATTCTGAAGTTGTGCCATAGAAAATCAGAGTGTATAAAAAGATCTCATCTACCAGAGACCTACTTTTGAGAACTGATCAATATTAGAATGGCTGGTGCACAAGCAGTTCTTCTATCTTTGTGTTCAGTAAACTGATTCTATCTTGACAAATATATGCCCAAAATTGAGGGTAAAAAACCCAAGCAAACAAAAACCCAACCAATACAAACAAAGAACACACATCACTTACAAAAAAAAAAAAAAAATCCAAACAAATCTCTAAAACCAAAATACCTCAAAAACCAAAAATCCCAAACAAACAAAACTCCACCTCTCACATCCTGGTTCTTCCCATTCTTTTCACAACTGTTCTGTTTTGAATTGAGCTATCTTATTTCATATCCTTCACCAGGATGTGATGGATTTGGATGTTTAAGGCTGAGGGAAAGAGAATAATAATTTCAAAAAAAACCTTTCAAAAAACCTTTACTCTCTAAATGAATATTCATAATAATTTTTCATACTGCTGCTATTATGTTTGAATATTTCTGTACTGTGTTTCAGTACATGCCCTGGCTTTGGGGAGGTGAGCTTTTGTATCACCAGACTGGAATCTTTGGACAACATCACTCAAATGCAGAAGCTTCATATTTCATGCTGGAAATTCTGAAATATTCTCAGGAGCATTGCTATGTCAGGCCCTTGGAGCAAGAGTTTGTAACTCCAGGCAGAAAATTCTACATATCAACTCGATTTCATATTAGTACCTGGCACCACACATGAATTAACATTTCAAAACTTGAGAAGATATTGTCATCCCAATAAAGAGCTGGTGATGCTAAAGCAAGTATGTTAGCCATGAGCTGAATAAACAAGCAAACCATTACAGTTATTTCCACACAGAAAGAAAATTAGTTACCAAATACAAACTAAATAGCACATAGAAATACTTCAGCCCTTTACTGTCAGAAGAAAAAGGGGCAAACAACAGGCTGATTGAGTTCACTGACTTGGAATTAAGTTTTCTCACATAATTCTGTGAAGTTCTGTCATTAGAGAATTTCACATTGATGGAAAAGTTTTATTCAACAGACAGAATTTATTCCTATTTCATTCATCTGTAAACACATAACTGCAGTCAGATGAAGTGGAATCAAGCCCAAGGATAAGTGGAAGGAAAGAAAACCTTCACTCTAAAAATCCTATGTTTTCATTACAAGATATTTCAGCCCCTAATTTTTCTGACATCTGCACATAAGGGATGAGGGACAGTGGGAGATTTATGGAAAATGTTCTTCACCAGGTTTCCATCAATCTGAAGGAGAAAGAGCACATCTTGCTACGGTTTTGCCCCAGCCTCCAGCGAGCTGAATGCTGCCTTGTTTTAGGAGAACCATCTCCTGTAAAACACAGAGAAAACAACAAGAGAATTATATTTGGAGGAGGTCCTTTACTATTTGTTGCTTTTGTTTTGTTTGAAAAGAAAAAACAGGGGCTTTATCAATACCCAAGGACTGGTAGCCATCCTTATACTCCACTTGGCAAAGCATCCATTCATTCAGATGCCCCAGTTTGCAACCACTGCCATCAGCCAGTTGATCAGATGTTTGCTTTCTTTCAACGCGTGCTTTATTCCAAAAGTCTCTCCACAAGGTGTAGTTTAAAAGACTGTGATTGTTTTCCTTTAAAAATATTGTGGTATTTTCATCTTTCCTGTTAATTTGTTAGTGTTTTATAAATTTGCTTTGCCCACATTTCATGTGCCTAAGCTTCTGTTACCTTTCTCACATGGAATGACAACAAATGAATGCAATAGCCTAGCTGGGAGCATGCCACTGACACATACAGTAGTTTTTACATTTTTCTCTATTGCTCTAATATTTTATTTGCATTTCCAGATAGCACATCACACTAAGCAGATGTTTTAAGGCAGATGTCTACCATGATTCCCTGCTCTTTTATCCAAGTGATGTTTATAAATACAGCACTGTCTGTGAGCATTTTGATTGTGTACTAGCTTGCATTTATCAACTCTGAAATTTAGCCATTCCTCTCTGATTACCCACATATCTGTAAGGGCTCTGAATCATTCCCCTTTAATGCAAACAGACATTAATGTCTGCACCATCTTTCAATTTAATCACCTCACCATCATTTCAGCTCAATTGTTTCAAACAAGTTTCTAAGAAAAGAAATTTTTTTTTTTTTATCTCTCCACTCCTTTTACTTTCACCTTTACCTTTTTTTCACTTTTGCCCATTTAGGCTTAGAAAAGTTTTCCCAAGGAAAGGAAGACGTTTTCTCTCCTTCAAAACACAAAAGGAAAAGATCACAGAATAGGAAACACTTGTCTCTGTGGTAAATAAATTCAGCATATTTCAAGAATTTAAAAATGTTTCAGCTTACATATCTGAGCTTTTTGTTTTATTAAGGCCTCTGTGCCCTGAAGGTGCTGAGTATTTTGGGGTTTTTTTTAATGAAAAATAGTAGTATGCTTGTATTTACATAAAAGAATGTCCAGTTTCTATTCACCTGTAACTGATAAACTTCTGAAGACTCAGAGCAAAATCTTTCTCTATTACTACACTACTTCATGGTGATAAAATAAGTCATATAGCATGTTTTAGAACAGAATGAACAGAAGTCTTGTACTCTAATTTATATTGTGGCTAATGCAACAAAACCACTCATAAGTCTTGAGATATGTGATGGTTGGAAATATCATCTACTGAACTTGACAAATTTCTTGTAATGACTTGTATTTGCACCATCACCAGTTTTGGAGAAATTAGTGTCTTCACAAAAAGAACAAGCAAACAACTGCATCCAGAAGCCAGACATTATTCCCAGACTCTGAACAACTTAAGACTGTATCTCACAGTGCACACATCAGACTACATGACACTCAATTCATCTACAGCCCCACTGCCCTACTTGTTCAAATGCCATTATATTTTACTCCTAATTAAAATAGGGTTTGATTTACAATCATAATAATGATCATTTATACAGCATTTTTCAAGAAGGGATGGCAGATTACAGGATAAACTCAAAACTATTTATAGAAGATTTGTTTTACCAGTATGTAAGCCCACCAAAATGAAAGTTGATAGCCTTTGAACAACAGCTGGACAAATATTATCCAACATATACATTATCTTAATTAATTTTTACCTTTTTTCTCAACTAATTTATTAGAGTAATTTTTCTTTTTGTAGTAATCAACCAGCTGCATAGCTCTGCAAATACTGTTCATGGAGTAAATCACTTGATGGGTAATGATGATTTTCACAGAAACATTTACTTGGCAAATATTTTTTTAGATAATTGAGGAGCTCAGCTTTAAAAATCATGCAATAACATTCCATAGTCATTTTAGACAAGCATAAAAAATACCTTTAAGTGAAATTATAGGAAGAATTTTACACAGCAGGAAGTAATTAGCCAAATGGAAATATGGCTATAATGGTGAGATTAAGACTTTTAACTGGTGAAAAGGCATTCACAATCTTTAATTGTTTGATACGCTCTAAGATCTTGCCTTATATCTCATAAAAAGAATCTTTAGCAGGTCTATCTGTACTTCTGAAGAAAGTCTCTCTTTTGAAAAGGTTTGGCTTGCACAAGACTTTAGCTGAACAAATCCCATTAACAGCAATGAGAGTCACTCTGCTAAATCCCCCGTGCCCCCGAATGGAAACAACTGTGTAAGTAATGTGCAAGTTTGTACTCTTCTGAACATGCATAGACATGAGATAGAAGGGAAACAGCTTCTTTTGCCACACATGCATTATCTTAAAGCGCCATGCACCCTCCTGGCAGGAGGGGAAGAGAGCAAAAGGAAAGGAGAGGAAGGGGAAAGGAAAAGGGACAAAACAGGGAAGCAAGGAAGGAAGGTGCATACACAGGAAAAGTAAAATTATAACACAAAGGCCACTACTAAAACATTCTGAAATACACCTGCATTTTGTTTTCCAAAGGAATTCTCCAGGCTGCCTAGCCTCATCCTTTTTCTTTTGAAGTTCTTTCTGGAATTGACTCTTATCTAAGCTGTTCACGCATCTCTATTGAAATACTCAAAAATGGAGCAAGGTGTGAAGAGGAACAGAAGATTAAGCAAGGCTGCAGAAAATACCCATTTATTCATCTTTCAAAGGCAGCAGAAAAGGAGTCGAGCACATCTTTATTCTTCTGCAAGAGGATGCTATTGTTCATCTCACTCTAATTATGAAATTTGAACTTAAAAGGAAAAAAGAGAACACCCCTGTGACAGTGCACGGTACATATTTCCGGAAATAATTCTTATAGAGATATATGTCAACCCTATGTATCCAAGAATGACCCAACAGTCACAAAGCAACGCACAGAAGTATTTGATACAATCTACAAAGCTGCACTTCTTGATCTATTTTTGTTCCAGACAGATTAGAGAACTGCGTGGCAGAAGAAGAAAACAGAGCTAATCTTTCATGACTGCTAGACAGTGCTGCAGAAATGTAATTGCAGAACCAGAAACTCCATGAAAAGGATGCCATGCCATTTACCACAATACAAAATTAATCCAATTATTCCTTAATCACACTAAAGGGAATACTCCTAAAGCACAAATAAAAAGAACAATGTAAGAATTGGGTCTCTACTAAAAATCCATGCAATTTGTAGAGTGGATCTTCTCTTAAAAAATAAAAAATAAATGTCCCAAAAACACTGAAATTTTTCCACTCTGACAAGCCACAGGTTTGCTACTATTGTCATCTCTCCCTTCGATCTCCATCCAAAACCCCCATACTTTTAGAAAATGCAGGCATTCCTATTAGTCTGAAATCTAAAAGATGGAGAAGGAAGGACCAACGTTGTCTGAACATCTTGAGTACGTCTGAGTTCATTGCTTTGCAAAGCTCTCTTCTGCAACCCTTTTATTCAGATACAAGCCACTCTTTCATCACTAGGTGACGTGATTGAAATGAGGAGAAATACAAAGGGGCTGAGGATGTTAGCTCAGAATAAGTTACTTTTCTCTTCTTCTGTCTATTAACTGAATGAGACACTGACAGTTTTGCAAGTCTTTCCTGTAGATGTTTGGATTGGAAACAATGACCTCCGTAGATTTTTAAAGCCATGAGGTAAAGTTTTCATTAGCTATTGCACACCCAGCAATATCTCAGGACAACATACTTGTCTGCTCAGGCATTTCCAAAGTTTCCACAGTTGCTAGATAGGTGGGAATTTTTTCTTTTCTCTTTCTCTTCCCACCTCCATACCCAAACCAGACCGGACTAAAGACTAAAACCAACTGGGCTACATAATGAGGCTATAGATGTTACTATCCATCTTTGAATGAAAATTAGTTTCTTATTTCTGTTCACCAATTTCTAGCAGATTCTCACACACATACCACTGTACAAGATTAGATATATGTTGTGTCTGCACCAGTCTGCAACCCTTTTTATTTTCTCCTTCATTGTGCTGTGCCCACAAAATGTGAAATTCACAGAGGTGTATCCTGCTCCTCTCTTGGTCTGCATCCCTTGCTCTTGGGAGCATTGCAACCCTCTTTTCCACAAGAATCCAGTCCATATTAACAGGGAAGAAAACAACGCTGGCTTTTGGTTTCCTACAGTCAAAACATCCAGAGAGGAAGCCCTCTTCAATGACTCTTCCCCTGAAGGTTCATAACATTCACGACCTTCCATTGATCATGCATGCCATGAGAAGAACAGTGGGTATTAAACATATCAATTCTTTACTGTCTCTATTTGATTCTGAATAGCCACCTTCAGAAAACCTGAACTTTAAGCCTATTCCACCAACCTTAGTTCAGATCCAATTTGTCTTCTACTGGTTTAATGTGATCCATATATTTTTCTCTAATCATCTTCTGCAGACCCATTGAATCAGCACTTTGTTTATCAGCTGGCTGGAGAAAACATTTTTATTTCCACAGAATAAGCTATGTTTGTTTGTTTTTCAAAAACAAGAGGCTCTATTATACCAGCTTTAGACAAAAGGTGTGTGGTAGAGTTGGAGTTACCTTACACTAGGAATAATTTACATTTCATTGTTAAAATAAAGAAAACAGCACTGCAAAATGGAAAAAAAAAGAAGTTCTAATTCACTCAGTATAGTCCAAATGTGGAAGATTTCATCTACCTCTAGGTAGACAGTGGTACATCATAACTGGTTCCTTTCTATGATCTGTGGGTGAAAAATTTTCATTTTAATTGCTGCCCAGCCCTTCTCACCTGTGTTTGTGCAGGACTGTAGCAGCCAGTTCTAGTCTTCCAAATGGCTGCCCTGCTCAGGACATGTTGCAATGTCTGGGTACTTTCAGGCCTTCAGGTCTCAAAAGAACTACTAACACAATGAGCCCCTTAGCCAAAGCACAGAGTATTTGGTTTATCTCAGGCTGCCACTGTAGCTGTGCAGGGAAAGTACTTGATCCTTACTGTCCTATTAAAATAATCAAAAGCTACTGATGTTTGGTAGCTCCTATAGGTTTTAATAAAGACTATTTTTGTCCTTACACATATGATCTACCCCAGAAGAACCATGGTCTTTTCTGAAGTTCAAATTCCATTTTATTCTGGAGTAGAGAAAGGGAAGGAAGATAGGAGATGGTTTGTTAACAGAAATGGCTCATCTGTGTATCACTGTGTATCACTGGAGTTTTGCTTACATCCCTGCCCATGCAGCACAGCTGACCTCATATCAAAATCTCCTACCTTATTTACATTCCAAATCATCCTTTCTTTAAAACTCTCACAAAAAAACTAATATAAAACAGCTAAATGAGCTCTGTGACACCAACATAACCCTTTGTCTTCTGAAGGAGTAATATAATATAGTAAGTATAATTGTAAGTAATTATTCTTCCACATACAGCTACAGAATTTAAAAAAAAATAATTCTTGAACACCAAATTTGATTGGAAACAATTTTAAAGCATGAGGTATATTTAATTATCTGGAATGTGATAGTGCCAGAGGCCCTATCTGAGACAGGGATCTTGTGATATAGAACAACATGACAGGAGAGAGTTGCCTCAGTTTACAGTCTGGATGAGCAGGATGGCAGCAACTGAAAAGGGGAACATATTAAATTATTTGGCCCTGCTCAATAGTTCAGCTCCCTTGATTCCTCTTTCAGCTGTTACTCTTTGGCCTCCAATTGCCTCTGCACTGCAAGAAGACCCAGACTGTTAGGATGGATGCACCCACAAGCAGCTCTGTGTGACCAGGTCAGTCATGTACATTATGTGAGTGACTGTGTACACATTATAGTTCTGAAATATGCACATACAATCCCAAAAATACTTGCTTGAACTGTAGAGGAATTCAGCATTTCTCTTAATGTGGTAGTCTAGTCAAATATCTTAAAAGGCAAAGGCATTAGAACTAAATTTAAGACAACATTATCAAAATAATACACAAACACAAAACTTCTGGGGGAGCTCTCAAGATCTTAAACAGAACAGGACATCAACACAGAAAATTAACATTTCCAAATTTCAACCCTTAGTTCCTATCCAAGGCATGTTATCCTATTCAATTTCTAGACAGCTAAATCTTTTCATTCTCACATGTTATTAGCACCAAATTCTAAAAGCAAGCATGTCCCAGAACGATATAAATAAAGCAATGAAACAGTAACTGGCCCACACAGCAGCTGGACCAGATAGCATCTCTATACATTTTTAAACAATACAATGTAATACTGTATTAACACATCTACTTGCATAAGTATATGCAGAGATACAAGACAATAACAATGCTTGACACTAATCCTGAGGAAATCAGCATGGAAAATAACTTGCCTTCTAGAGGCTAGAAAGAGCCCTCAACGGTGATAGTAAAATATTATTACGTATCTACGATAAAAGATTTCTACCTCTTTGTCTGACATTATTCTCATTGACTTGCTAAGTAATGCTTACCAGTATGCTACCAACATCAATATTAAGGTGTTGTTAAATATTCTACATTATTTATACTATGAAAATATGAATAGCTTTTCAGTCTTGAATCCACTAAGTTCTACAGTCTCCTCAAAGTATTTACATTACCATTCAGAAGTGATACTCCAGCCTCCAGCTTGCTACTACTTCCCCACCTCGTATTTACCAGAGAGAGAAGTCCCTCAGCTCTCTCCCCTGTGACACTGCCCTTGGAGCCAAGCTCACAGGTATTTGTGCCTCCATCAGACCATCCTTTCGTAGAGGCCCTGATTTTCAGACACTTCTTTACTGTTCTTCCGAAGAAATGGACATGAATCTGCCTTGCAAGGGCATGCAGGTCTCTTGATCCTGCAATATTTTTTGATGATTTAAGTAAGTAACCACAGTGAGGGAATTAGGAAAGAGAGCTACACAACTTTCTTGCCTTTCTAAAGCCAGTAGGAGAAGATTACCTTTCATTCCACTATGGTAGCCCAGTCAAATCAACCCTGCAAAGTATTTTTACATAATACATGTATCTGTATCTACTGAACTTATAAATCTCTGTCTTGTCTAATGAAGATTTCTGAGATGCCAAACATAGCTGCTGGCTCAAAATATCTCACAACATTCTGATATTTCGGATATTTGCTAAAAAGATTACCAAATCCTCTAGATGTAAAATTGGAAATAACTTACAGCAGCTCCATCACAAGCTGTCCTGCCCTCCCTGCAAAATCCAGCTTCTCTCTAACCCCATAAAATCCTCTCCTGCTTAGTCATCTACCCCCGACCCTTCCTCTGAAACACAGGACTTGCAAAACTTATCAGGGGCCATAATTAGTTGAATAGTTGAATACTTGAACTTTTAAATAAAAGTTTTCAAGGTAGTAAATGAGAGTAATAGAAATAAGTCAAAACCCTGATATATCTAAAGCTCAGCTGGTTTTCAGATTTAAGCCATTAGGCCCTTCCTTCATCACATGTTTCAGGAGCACCAGGGAAACACTGCTAACACCCACATTAATAAAAACTGGGAACATAAACAAAATTAATTTCTCAAAATCCCCAAGTGCTTTAGCTCTTTAGTTCTTGGTTCAAGGTTTTTGGTTTTTGGGGTTTTTTTGGTTTTTTTTCTGTTTGCTTGTTTATATTGTGAGAAAATCTGAGTAAAAGGTGTTGGGTTTGAGGGTTTTGGGATTTCTTTTTCAGAGTTCCGTGTTGAAAGTAATTTCTCTTTTCCAACCAATACTGCCTGCCAATTAGGTGTGCCATCAATTCAATGGCAAATTTGTGTCAGACCATCTTGTTGAAATTTTGGCAGCACACTCCTACATGTGAGCATTCACAAAACACCAGGATTTTCCAGGCTCCCTGCCAAATGAATGCTTCGGAAAATATATGTATATACTGTATTCCTACAGTCTTCAAAGGCTTAGCTTTGAATTACCTGAATTGTTTTGAGTTTGAGACATCATTAGGTTATATTAAATTACAAAATATGTAAAAATAAGAGCCTGTGCTTGCTTGAACTAGCAACTCTGTCACTTTTACCTTTGTGACTTTATCTATAATGACATTTGCTTTTCTCTGCTCTTCTATTTAACAATTCTTCCAGGAGCTGCTTTTCTTTTTTTCTCAGACTTGATTTTCAGCTCCATTGTTTTGCATTTTACTTGGCTGCATAAAAGGTGCATACATCCCTTGCACTCCTTGTGAATGGGATTTTTCCCAAACATTATTTATCTTAAATCTTCACAGCATTTTTTTAAAGGCTTTTTTTATCTTCCTTCTTTTTTAACCCAATCTATTTGCTACCATCCAAGGATGTCATCTCAGTCTCTTCCTCCTCTCCTTTCCATTTTTATCCCTCTCCCTCCATTGCCTACATTTCCCCATTTATATTATCACCGCCCTTCTCTAACACCATCTTTTTGGAGTATCACATCAATTTTTACCTCCAGGAAGTTGAACTACAGCTAGCAATAAATTGATTTGAATATTTTACTTTTCTTGACTAGGAGCTGAGCCTACACAAGTATTCTGAAATGTTATCAAGCTCAAAACAGTGTCAAACCAGAATGGTTTCTGTTGCCACAGATTCCAAGCTGAAACTGAATCAAAAGATGCACTGGTTTAATTGCCTGCCCACACACCCATCCACAGCATTTCCCCACCCTCACTCCCCACTCTCACACACCATCCCTGCTATCAGTTTTTGCCATTCTGTCATCCTTCATCTTGTATCTGTTTTTCTTCTCTCTCATCACCCCCAGCCACTGCTGTACCTGGAGTGCATCTCTTCTTTATCTTCCAAACTTCAGTCTGTCTAGATCATGACTCTCACACAAACAAGGATTTCTCCAAGTCTAATGCTGCTTTGCCAACAGCCTCTCCTACTTCACTCTTTGTGGAGATCTTATTTGATTCCACCTCCAGCTGTTCTTCTTTTCCCACTCTTCCTCCTTTGAATGGGGCTGCCAATGAGTTATTTTTGCTTCTCTTCCTCTATGTTTCTACACCTACATCAGTCTACCCTCTTTGCCTAAGATTCCCCAGGCTCTGGTCTTGTTCTCTATCATTTTCAGGTCTCTTTAAACATCATCCACGAGTACTTCAGAAATTCACCCTGTCACCCACCTTTTCTGGGACTTCCAATTCTTTTTCAGCCCATGAGGAAAATTGTCAGTTGTGACATTTCTCTGAGATTTCTTCTCTTTTACTCAGACAGGACATTAACTCTTGCTGGGTTTTATATGGCTATATCTTGTCCTCTTTCCCTTCTCATTAAAACAACAGAGCAGGTTTGTAATCTGAACTATCTGTGCCAGAAGAAACACTGGGCTGCTGCTCGGGTGGTACCTTCTGTCTGTGCACACAGCAGTCCTCCCTGCTTTTCTCCAGTAAGTCCTATAAATGCCTTCCTTTCCATTTTCTTTCAGCATTTCCAAAAAGTGTATCTCCTTTTTCTTTAGCCCTCATATATTGCATTTTCTTCATACTTATCTATCCAGACTGGTGTTTTAAAGGTCATTACTTTAATTTTTAGAAGAAGGTTCTTTTTGGGTTATTTCCAGGCCTTCTACGATCTCTTCACATCCTGGACCAGGAGTACGCCTCTTAAAAGGCTCCCATCCACAAAATCTTCCACTAGGCAGCTTGAAAGGCTCTCATAATAAGTTTTCAAACACATTTATCTTTTGTCCTTCACTCTCCCAGATGCTCAGGATCCACCATCCATAAATTTCTACAAAACAATTCAGCATTATCTCTAAAGCCCTCCATTTTTGGGTTGCCTACGGAAGACTTGACAACACTTAGACCTCTGCTATGCTGAGGTCACTGCCTATGATGCTGACTAATATTTTCTGTGTTTCCTGGTGTTCCTCCGTCTGCCTGTGCCCATCTGTTGTTTCCCTGACCATCCTGGGAGCCACTTGGAGGCGAGGCTCTCTTGCTGTTCCTGCGGGCGCAGCTGCCGCAGCCACCGCTCCCTGGCCAGGGCATCCCTGCCCGCAGCATCCCTGCCCACAGCATCCCTGCCCACAGCATCCCTGCCCACAGCATCCCTGTCCACAGCATCCCTGCCCACAGCATCCCTGTCCACAGCATCCCTGCTCGCAGCATCCCTGTCCACAGCATCCCTGCCCACAGCATCCCTGCCCACAGCATCCCTGTCCACAGCATCCCTGCCCACAGCATCCCTGCCCGCAGCATCCCTGCCCGCAGCATCCCTGCCCACAGCATCCCTGCCCGCAGCATCCCTGCCCACAGCATCCCTGCCCACAGCATCCCTGCCCACAGCATCCCTGCTTGCACAGAGCCCACGGCATATCCAGGCCCGTGCCTCGCCGAGGATCTGCCATCCTGGACCAGGAGTTTTGGCCAGGCTGCTCTCGGGATGGCTGCTGGCTTAAGCAATCCTTTATCTCTGGTGCCTCACGTTCAAACACTGCTCACCGCCACCGGGGGAAGTTATTTCATTGACCTCACTTCATTAATATCACAAAACACCAAACAGTCTGGCTGAGGAGGGTTCCCTCTGTGGGATAGCTTGCCCACAGCGTGTGTCTGTCTCAGGGCCAGCCTCGCTAGTCCATCCATTTAATTCACTCAGAAAATCACATTGAGACAGTAGGACATAAAGAGACCCATTTGCCCGTTGCACTAATCTAAGCCTTTTTATTTGCTGCAGTATAAGTAGGGACCAATGAAGAAAGATGATTTAGCATAAAAACCTGCCCAGCATGCTGATATGAAAACTATGAATAGATCAGTGTTAGAGGTGCAGGACAGGTCATGATAGTGTAATGGCTGTCAGAGAGGAGGCTGCTAATGCCTCAGCTGAACTAAATGAATTCTCCCCAGGTCTCTTGCTGAAAAGTAAAAGACAGAAACTAGAATTCCAGCAATAACACAAAATTTTACCAGCTCACCCTAGACTGGGTGGTACATGAAGAAGGTGGCATGGATGCAAGTGAGAAAAGCACTGGGATGCAAGGCTAACAGTGAAAGAGGTAAGAAGCCCACAGCTGGTTTTCTTTCTTCAGGATGGCAAAGGCTGATAAAGTTTTGACATCCTAAACTGAATTATCAGAAACCCAAACATGAGCATATTGTATTACTCTCCTAGTTTGTGCTGCTTTCAATGAAGGGGGAAAATTGTTTAATTTTTTTGACAATTGGACTCCAGAAATCCTAGATATTTAAAGATGTGATGCAAAGGATCATTAAGCTGAAAGAAAGCATGTCCTGGTCTATAATAATACATATAAAAATACAAGTAAACAAATAAGCATTTTCTGTGGGACCAGTGAAACTCTACTCTTGTCTCCATTTAGCAGTGTTCCACGGCTTCCATGTGTGCTCCCTGTCTTCAATATGCAACAATACCACAGCCATACAGCTTCCCACCTCATTCCAACTGAGCCTGCATCTGTCCTGTGGCATTTAAAACAATATTTTGGATTACCATCTCATATGACAAACTCTTTAATTTGTAGCTCACTAAATGCAATCTCTTTAACTTTATAAAGCCAAGCACTATTCTGTTCTCACTCAAATCCTCGTCAAATTCAATCCTTTGAGGCTCACACATTCAAAGTGAAAAATTACAAGAGAGAAAATAAAAGTCTAACAGAACCCCTTTCTATGACTTTCTCATGGCATGTAAGAGAATCCAAAAAATAAGATTCCAAAGGTCCCTGAGATGACAGCAAATCCTTTGGCCCAATTCAGCTGTGTATTAAACTTTCTTCTCTGAAACTTCCCCTTTGCAGTGCTTAGCTCTCCTGATTAAAAAAAAAAAAAAATTAAAAAAAAGAAAAGTTTTATCTTCTTATTGCAGCATTAGGGCTTTTTTTCATTTTTATAGAGGGCGGAGTATAATTTCAGCCCATGAAAATAGGACTATCATCAGTAGATTCTGTAAGTATCTGTGCTTTCCAAGTATTTTCTTTTCATTAGACTATTTTTAATTTCACAATGATTTTTCTCCAACATCAAGGAAAGGCCAGGTAGATACTAACACTTTTATCCCTTGAACATGTTTAGACAGGCTTTCAGTCCTTAATTCATATTTTCAACTGGTATAAAAAAATCCTCCAAATCTAGAAACATTTGGAAATGCAATTAATGCTTCTTGTCCTGACTTCTAAATAGAGAAGACAGATGCTAAATAAGACCTAAATAAAACAGAACACTTACTTTTCAGGTATTTTGTCTGTAATTAATAAATTTCTTAAATCTATAGCTCAAGAATTTCAAAATATTGAGGGGTTTAAAATATTTCCATTCTAAAACCTCTCACTATATCAATTTTACAAGAGCACCTAGCTCATCTGTATAGTCAAGACAATCCTAAATGTTTCCAGTTAGATGTCCCAAAATGGGGACATCCAATACAAGTGACTACTTGTCATCACTGGTATATTTTTAGGATCTTATGCCTTTAATTTTTGTTAATGTACTTTCATGTCTTATTATTTAGACTTTATCAAAAGCTTCTGCTAAAGGGCAGCAGTTCTATCAATATAGGACAGAAGGTTTTCAAGGTGTTCTTCAAGGAACCATTCAAGACAAAAAGACAAAAAAATAAAAGACTGAGAAAATATATCCAGTTGAACACCTCCCTCTGGGTATCTCGTACAGTTACAAAAAAAAATAATGCCATGTGTGGTCTTGGGAGGAAAGTTTGTTGAGTGTGACCCTAGGAGCTGCAGGATGCAGGCAAATTGATTTGCTACATCACTGAAGTACAGTCAGGATCAGGATGCCAAACTGAATTTCTGAACTTTACAGAGTTTAGTGTGGGATTTTTGAGTCTTTTCATCATATTTATGTTGCATTATTTTAGAATCTACATTAGCCCAAAGTTTGCTAATACTCAGGATTTCTGAGGAAGGGGTATTGGTGAAAGCTTGTTTCATACAGATGCAAACGTGAGGATGGACACAAAGTCCTCCTTCCCTCACACTGGACATGATGAAGGACAACTTCAGCCTCAAGTCAAGGCCCTCTTGGGCAGAAGAGCCTCTCCAGGAGTATTCACGTGGGGCCACAGTCCCAGCAGTTGCCTTTCTGAATCTTGGCTTTCTATTCCTTTTCACCTTCTATCTCTTTCTTGGTTGGCAGAGAAACTTGAGCTCTTCACCCCAGTGAAACTGAGGAGAGGTCTGTACTCCCAGAGTTCAGGGAAAACCCATTCAAACACAAGGACTCAGTTGCTCTTCCAGTTTTTCCAGGGAAGCTGGTGATTTAAGCATCAGTTCTAATAGCACCTTCTGGCATTAAACAAAGAGAAATTCAAGTGCTCTTACACTTGGCCTGAAAGGAAAGTAGGCAGCACTTCATTGAGACACTGACCAGTGAGCAAACACACTCCCTGGCAGACCTCCAGCCTTCACTTACCCCAGAGCTGTTCCAAGAAGAGCAATATCAGAGCTCAGATCCAGAGTTCAAACTGTATCTAATTATAATCAGGCAATATTATTGTGGAAAACTTCTTCCAACTACATTTGGAAAATGTGTGAGGTAGCCAAAGCATCCCTGAAAGTCTTCAGAGAATCTTGGCTCAACAAGGGGGTCAAAAAACAAAACATTGTATAACAGCTCACCATCTGTTCGGCACTTTTAAATTCTGCTTCAGCACAGAGAGGGGAGTGACATAAAGAGATGAAGATTTGAACTCAGCCTCAGAGTACACCAGCATTTTCTGTGCTTGATTGTGTACTAAAACTGCCTGTAAAGTCAATAACTTCCTATGGCTTCACAGCAAAGCGGAAAGATTAAAAAAGACTCACGGTCCTTTGAAGATGTGGAAGGCAGTAAGTGAGCAGGCTGAATCCTCTTTGGATTTGAAAGTCTATGCAGTGCTAACAGTTCTACTTTAAGGTGTCAAAATTGCCTTAAATCTTTACCTTTGTTATATCCTGCTGATATAGACTTGTAATAGAATAGGCCTGACTATTCCAAACCATTCAGACAGCACCATTTTTCTGTCTGCATCTTTTGAGACACAACTGATTAGCACCTTTTTCTTTATTATTATTTGGGGGTTTTTTGCTTAATGCACAAACACTTTTAATTACTTTAACTAGAACAGCATTGCAATGTAATGTACAGCACAAAACTCCACGAGATTTTACTGTGGTTGGTAGCAACACACAAACATGAAGTTCCCAAACAAATACTTAGGCCTCCATCTCTTTGTTAGGCTATGAACTTCTCACTAAACTCAGTGCAAATCCAAAAGTCTAGAAGCCTGGAAAGCCTTGGGAGCAGAAATTTTTTGCTGCTCTCTGTTTGGAAAACCAGGGTAGTGTATTTTAAAGGAAAGAAGAAAAAACAGGAGGGAGGAGGAGGAGGCATAGCATGGGGTGCAACATGTCCCATGCCACCTTTGGTGGCAGCATGGCCAAGGCTTGCACAGGAACCCAGTGCCCACCACACCAGAACTCCAGGCCTGGGAGATGGTGTCCTGTCCCCAGTGCTGCAGCCCCTGGAACCCCCAGGAATGCAGGGCAAAGCTGAGGCCCTGCTGCAGCACAAGCAAACAGCCCAGGGCAGGCTGAGAGTTGAGCAGAAAGCACTTTCTGAAATAGTTCCTCCCCTTCACCAGACTGGGTGCCAACCCTTTCCTGGTTTGGTGCCAAGTCCAGCAGCTTAGTTAGGCTGTTGCCAAGGACTTTAAACAGCCTATTATTTCTTTAGGGACAGCATCACCACCTTTCTCTCCTCCTTGTGTACTTCTTCATTAGAGTTTTTCACAGAGCAGGTGAGCAAGCTTTTTAAACTACAGTAATATAGATGCTCTTAGTATTAAAAAGAATGATCACTACACACTCATTTGTTGCACCCCAATAACAAAATGCATCACCCCTTTCAATAAAGCAGTTTGTCCCCATCACAGACAGCCCTGGGCCAGTCCTATGAATTTTTCAGCCTCCTGCCATGGCACCATAAAGAGCTATTCTGGGCTGCATAGACACATTCTTGGCATCAGGTATCTTCCTCAAGAAACCCCTGCTGTCTCCTGGGGATTGTCGAATTAGTTTGAGGTATAGCTCAAGTGTTGCCCCTGAGCAGACTCCCATAAGTTTCTATCACAGACTAAACTGTGCTTTAAGCTTCAGGCAGCTGACTTAATGGAGGGCAAGCGATGGTAGATTGAAGCTCAAGTGTAGCTGACCTTCCAGCTCATAAAGCAGCAAAGACCTGACTATCCTGTGCTAATGCAAACACTCCTGCTGACAGCACATGACCAGAGCTGCTGGCATACAGCTGCAAAAGCAGGAGATGGCTTGGCTGGGGTGCTGCCAGGGTCCCTGTCCCTGCCTGACCCTCCCCATGCCACTGCAGAGGCCTCTGAGCTGCATGGCAGTCAGCTCCTGAGCCACCACGGGGAAGGGTGCACTTTCCAGGCTAAATCATCATCACTTATAGCTTGCCTTAAAACATGAAGTTGTTAATTATTTATATCAAGCCTTTCTTACTCCTTGGGCTGAGCTTTGAGCTAAAATAACCTGAAATGGTAGAGCTTCAGCTTGGCTATTGGGTTAGCACTGCAATGAAGGTGTTGAGCACAGATACAGAGAATATAACATCTATCATATAAATGTAACAATTACCATATAAACTTTTCCTTCTAACTTTTTCAAGGGTTCCCTAAATAAATAAGACCTACACAACTCACCTTATCTCTTCAGCCTCCTGTCTGTCTGTCAGTTTCCCTTCCTCAGTAACTTTTATTGTTAACACTTTTATTGTGTAACTTCAAACAAATTTTAAAATTGCTTAAGTGTCTTTGGTATTTTCAAGCAACTTAAGATTTTCTTGCTGTTCTAACCAAGGAAGAGACTGAAACAAGAGTTTCATTTTAAGTAGAAATCAGCAGACTCAAGTGAAAATATCTGCAGGAATTCAAACTTCGTAATTTCTGCTTTGTATGGAATTATTTTCTAGCATTACAAGTGACACACATTGGGATATGTAGAGAATGATTAACATGAGTTAAACATCTTCTTAAGCATATGGAGTTTGACAAAGCAGCGAGCAGGGGGCAGGATGTGATAACCATATGCAAGTATCTAAAGCATTCAAATAACAGTGCAGGAGAGAAATCAGAGAAGCACAGAATGATTTGTGTTGGGAGGTACCTTAAAGATCATCTCATTACAAATCCTCTGCCATGGGCAGAGACACCTAGCACTAGACCAGATTGCTCAAAGCCCCATCCAAACTGGTCTTGGACACTTCCACTGCCACAACTTCCCTGGGCAACCTGTTCCTCACCATTCCTATGGGGAAAATTTCTTTCTAACATCTAAGCTAAACCTACTCTCTTTCAGTGTAAAGCCATCACCCCTTGTCCTATCACTACATGTCCTTGCCAAAAGTCTCTCTTCAGTTCTCTGGTTGGCCCTTTTAGATACTGGAAGGTGCTATGATCTATACTGAAGCCTTCTCTCCTCCAGAACAAACAATCCCAATGCTCTCAGCCTGCCTTCAGAATCACTGTGGCTAAGGGCTGGCCAAGAATGAACACTTAATGGCAACCTCCATAAACTTCTGCACCCCTCTGTGAAGCTGTCAGTCGCAGTAGGGAAGCACACTCATTTCACACAAGCAGCAGAGGAGCCCAGCATAACAGCTATTGCCAGTGATAAAATTCATGCCTGAAAGGGATCAGAATGACCAGAAACCTCACATTCTGGTCTAAAATTTGCTGAGTTGGTGTGACATCCCTCCTCACTCTAAAAACTTACAAAACCAAATTAATTTGACTCCTGAGACTGTGGGGAAAACCCAAGACAAGCAGTCAAATGCCATGTACAAATGTGGTACAAAACCTTGGAAGCAGAGAAAGTGATGGCTTCAACCTTCCTAGTGTGAGGTGCTTCTTCCCCCTGAGCTCTGTGACTTACTCCTGAATTGTAAAGCAAAGCCTCTTGGTCGCTTCTTGCGTGCTAGTTTTAATTTATAATATACCTTCAAACCTGAAAGACAGCATGTGGTGCATGCAAGGTTTTCTCAGCCACTCCCATTGCTCACCAGATTTATTGTCTTCAAATAGTTCTGCTCAAGCTCCACTCCAGGCTTCTGCAGATCAGCTCTGTTTTGTCTGCCTGAGGTTAACTTTCTTAGTACTCCCTGGTATTCATTCAGTCCAGGAATATAATCCCCAAGGATTTCGAGATATCTTTACTACAGCAGCATTTCCAGTTTCTGACTGTGGAAGAAATATTGATGTGAGTTCCTTGAAACCCTTTCCCTATGAAGTGTCAATAATTACCATCTTGGCATACAAAAAGGAGACTTTGGCAGGCTGCCCAGTAACATCAAACAGGTCTGGAACAGTCACAAGAGCTCAGCTTTCTGTAACAGTACCTGACATGATTGTAAGAAATCACATAATTGACTTCTAGGAATTTGAAAAGAAGATATATTTCTTGTTTAATGTTTATCAACAACATTAAGACCTATCCTTTTGATACTGGGTTACCAGAATTCAAATGTAAACTCTGACTTCTTTCACTATCTACTTAATTGCTGTTTCAGTCACAAAAGCATGTTCTTATTACTGGTTTTAGTCACAAAAAAATATCTTGGCCAGAGAATTCTTGATTTACCTTGGTAGTTCTATGTGTTATGAGGTTTTAACTAAAGCTATACAAAACTTTCCTCAAACTCAGATTTTCTCTGTTGTTTTTTTTTTCTTATTGTGAGATTTTAAAAAGAAAAAAAAGCAAGAATTGTAAAATAAAAATAACTATTAAAAAAAAACCCCCAAAAACAACAAAATGCAGCCCTCAGAATTTAAACTGATTATAAACCACAGGAGTCATTTGACCCAAGCCACACCAAAACAGTGTAGGTCAGTGTACACCATTTGGCCCAAAGTTTCTTTGAGAAGCACAGGAATTTGAGTTAACCTGACCTCATTGGAAGGCCAAAACAGATTAACATTTATTATACCTCCCTTCTTATCTATGCATCCATTGAGGCCTGAATTGCATCCTTATTAAAACTTCTTTAAACTCCACCATATTCACCATCCCAAGGGAAAGCAGTTTATCCCACTTATTTCAGCACTGATTAAGAGTATTCAGGTAGAAAAAAGTAACCCTAACCCTAACCCAATCCATGCTCAAATCAAACTACTAAATATACCCCAGAAACTGTATTCCTGAGTGTAAAAATTTCTCTGCTTTTCTTTTTGGTTTTGACTTTACTTTCACATTTTTTACTTCTATTTCTACATTCTCAGTGTATCCATTTCTAAGATCATAACATAATCACTGAGCTCAAAAAGATTATTTGAACCTCCAGCATGTCTGCAGGTTCACCAGTGTGTTAGAAAGACCATATAACAGGCCAGAAACACAAACACACAGGAGATGAAGTAAGAGGGTCAATAAGAAATTGTTAACAATAAGCATAATTATGTATGGTACTGAAATACCAAATGAAAAAGAAATCCAGCCATAACCCATTGGTCAATGGATGAAGGTTTTTCCACTATAAAACCTTTCTAACAGCAGCTAGAGAAGCTGCTAAAAGAATAAAAGAATCTTATTTTCTAGACTGATGCATGAACTGTTCTGAATATATTATTTATGATATCTCTTCCTTATGGCTGTTATAGTAATCCTGTACAAAATCCCAAGATCCATTCAAACTCCACAAGCACACAAAACTTCCTGTTACTAGCACTTAATCAGCCCTCAAATAGACATTATAAACCTACAGCTCAACTAGATAAATCAGCAAGGAAGGGAAAGAACTGCAAGAGTATTCTGTGAGAAGATGCTAGCAGAGCTGAAAACTGCTCTGTCACCCTCTAATGCCCCCTCCCATGACCTTTACCAAGTGATTTCTCTACTTCTTTGCCCAGTTTGCACATCCTGCCATGTTCAGTAAACACACAAAAGCCAAATATGTCAATGCAGAACTGAAAACAAAGGGCTACCAGGAAATAAGAAATCACCAGCTGGCACAAATCACCATTGCTTGACTGAAGTCACTTTGCACTGGTGGATGAGCCAATTCTATGTTTCTACTCCAGCAGTCAAGTGGCCCTAGGATCCCACAACACTCTTTCTTATTTCTACTCATCTCATTGCTATCATATCTTTTTTAAACCCCTTTAAAAAAAAAGTAAAACAAACAAAAAAACCAAAGCTCTTTCTGTCAAACAACACTTAAAAACAGTATCTAAATAAACATGCTTTAATAAAAGGACATTTTGGACTTTCCTCTTGTCATCAATTACTTTGTCTGAGGGGGGTAGGATGGAAGCACACACACCATGCTGACTGCTGCCACAAGGATCAGCCCACCATGAATGTTGTGCTACATGGTTGATACACACTCATTAGGTAAGTGGTTGTCAGTGAATCTTAAAGATCAAAACAGAAGATGCAAGAAATCTGTTTATATAAATAATCTGAAGATCAGACACACAGGACATTACAGGATAACTTGTTTCTATCTAGTAGATATGGGTTTGAATTTGTTTGTGTTATAGAAGAGTGAGTTGCACTGAGATCTGAGAAAAGTATTACAGCATTTACCACAAACAGCAAACCTCCTCTCTCTAAAATGTGTTTTTGAGTGCTACTCTCCTGCTCACCCTCCTGTTTCACCCCTCAGTTTTTACAAGAAAGGCTCTAACACAGCCAAGAGGGAAATATTTTGAGGCAGTGATTAGATATTTTTCCTAAAGCAGTTAGCACAATTGATTCTTCACATATCAGGACTGCCCAGCAGGAAGCTTAACTCTAAAAGCTTTCTGGTCAAAAGCAAGTCCCAGCCTTCAATCTTTGCATTTCCCTCTCTCTCTGAGACAAGCCATATCATAGGAAGGAATGCAGTAAGCACCAGTTACTGTGATGAAGAATCAGGGACAAACCAGTGGCTGTGCCAGGGCATGCAGAGCCCATGCACTACTCCAGTTTTTATCTGGAGCTGGGACAAGACTTGCAGAGTGTGGTACAGCTGATTCTCATCCCTTCTGGGCAGTGGTTCCTAATTTCATTCCTAGAGACTCTGGTTTTCAGATTCTGGAGTCATAGAGATTATTTCCATCTTTAAATTACATTTTTAGTTATGTACAGGGCTGAAACGGGGCTGGAAACTCACAGGGAAAAAGTTTGTCTGATTTGTGACATGGAAATACCATCTCTCAGGGTAAAAGAAACCTTTCTGAACACACTTATTCCTATTTCTGTCTCCCTGAGAAGGGTATCTGTAATGGAGGCAATATAAGAGGCCTATTCGCAAGCCCAGAAGCATCTTTTAAAACATTCACATTCAGAGGAAGACTTGTTAATTAGTTCTCTGCAGATTTGGCATTAGGCATGGAGGCACTCTGCAGGATTTGGGTACACTGTGGATCAATGCTCTGATGTGACATGGCAGAAACACAAATACATGTAACTAAACAACAGACCATATTGGCCCCAGCTGGGAGGCCACAGAACAGGGACATTTCTAGTGACAGACCCTGCCATCGATTAGCTCTGTGCCAAGCAGCAAGCCCCACCAAGACTCCCCCAACCAATTTCTACCCAAGTCACCTGCATCAGGCCTCATTTTACCTGCCCCACCACCACCCTTCAGCAATGACACTCTCTCTCCTCAGAGCTGTCCATGCATTCTGTCCCTCACCCTGGCATGGTCAGAAACTCCCCAGCATTTCAGTGCTGACCTCCAGTTTCATCCATCATTTTCAACACAGAGTCAAGACTACTGTTCTTAGGACTGACCTATTCACATGGTCTGTGTCTAAACTTTTATTTCTGTATCATTTTTTTAAATAGTTTATTTCTATGCAGTCAAACAATCTAGTCTTCATAAAATTCTAACAAGATAAAAAGTGCTTGTGTGAGTTTTAGCTTATTCACATATCTTTATCGTCAGCTTGATTGTCATGCAAAACACGAGTGGATGAATCCTTACTGCTGCAGGTATATTTTCTCCCACAGTATGGTCCTTAAAAAAAAAATCATTCATTCATTTCTTAAAAAAACCTTTCTTGGTATCAACTTCAGGTCAAAACTGTTAATCCAGTGTCAACTCCATTTTTGTCAATTACCTTACAAAACCTAGATTTTAACATGAGAAATAGAAATATTCATCATGTCATTTTATAACCCACCAAGTGCTTATTCAGACTAAAGCACTGATTTCAAAATCACAGCAAGCAACTAAGGCATAATTAAACTTTTATCCCTGCAGATTTTGACCAATATATATTTCTTGCTAAAAAAAATTAAAGGAAACAAAATGGTTTTCTGTAGTGGGAAGTTTTAGTTTAATTTGATGTAAGAGCAAGAAGAAATATTTTCCTCTAACTAGACATGAGCAAAAAATTAAGACAGCAAGCAAGTTTTGTTTTGGGATTTTTACAATCAATATTTTATTTTGCGTAGCACCTTGATGTCTTCCATTATTTTTCTTCATTTTTCCACTTACTTCTACATTAGAGTAAGAATAGAATTGATCTGCTTCTGCATTAAAGAAAAGTTTTCCATCTGGGACCAACTTAGTGAAATACATCCATCCCTTTTCCAGCACGCTGGTCAGCTGCATAAATACCACATTATTATTTCTGAGCCACCTGTGGCCCTTTCCATACTGTAAACAACGCCAATTGGTGAAATGAGCATCTCAGATAATCACTTGAGACAATCATTTTGTCCATAATTATAAGTGGACTTTTCTAGTCAAGATCCTTTAGCTTAGATGCTACAGAAAATGCAAACAGAAGCCAAGTTCCAGGAAACTGCTTCAAGGGTGCTTGTAAGCACATGTTACAGCTCCATCAGCCAGGGGCTTCCAAAGCAGGCAGCAGGTACTTCCATTCTGCCCTCTACTGCCACAGCTCCACTACTGAATTGCCATGGGTCACCTCCCAGACAAAAATGCAAGGTTTGGGGTTGGTTTCTTTCTGCCAATGTCTTCCTACTTTAGTGCAGCTTTTATATATGGAAGCCATGCAAACAAGGTCTCTGCAAGTTCAAGCATCACTAACAGCAGTACAGACAGGACCTTTAGGTACAAACTAAAGATGCTTCAACAGAAATTAACTACACTCAAACAGTGATTTTCCAGGCCTCAAATCTGATAAAGCAGTTTAAACTCATTTGTAACAACACATGAAATCTCACAACTCAAATTTAGTGCTTGACCCCCCCCTGCCCTTCAGGAATCCCTGGAAAGGACACAAGACCAGTGTTCTGGCAGACTGGCACTGCATATTCTGCTTCTACATCAGATAAAGAGCCAATTCTCAACTCCAAAGTAGTATTATCCCACTATAAGGCTTTTTTTTTTTTTGCATGACAGCCACACACACACCTGGCTGCTGCAGTTCTGCTCCACATGGGCAAGGAAATAACTCATTCTCATGAACTGAGCCACTGACCATCCTTGCCATTGCCAATTGCCAACAATTGTTTAACTCAGCCCACCCCAATGCTCTCCAGACCTCTGTGTGAATATTCAATCTCACCTACTCTTAAGAAAACATTGAGAAGACTGCACTGGAACTGACTGCAGAGGTGGATCATAAAAAAAATAAGTAGGTCAAGATAAGGCTATCACTTCCCATGAGAGTAAGCTGAGCACACAACAAAATTTAAGGCTTGGAGGAAACCTGATACTTCATTCCAGGGCCCAAGCTCCATCCTTTACAGCATTTCCTTGCAGACACTGTCACAGAGAACTGAATCAATCCAAACCAGTCTTTCTTTATCCTCTTTCTTCCTAGGCCTTGATGTACTGTTGTGTTTCATCCCTTCCCTCCTGCACTACATGCTATGTCCTATTGTTTTTTTCATCAAGTTATCTAATTAGTTTGGGGCCAGATCAACAGATTACTCACAACAGTAGACCAAGCAAATCACCCATATAATAATAATTATTATTGTAAGTGTTTACTGGATCAATCCCTTAGACTGTCAGCTCTTCTAAACAAAGACTGTACTTTATTATTCACATGCAAAGTAGTCTGTACACCGAAGGTGTTATATACATAATTCATTTAAAAATAATAATGGTACACTAAGAATGCCAGCAGGAAAGTTCCCTGACTGCACAACCATCAGTAACTCAGAACTGCTCACACACAGCTGAGGCTTGGAAAACCAAATGGATAACAAAGACAAAGGTTTAAGGCAAAGAACTTAGAGTAAGAGTTGCAGTGCTACTCCCAAAAAATTGTTAGGAAGAATCTTCAGAACTCTCTGGGCCCCAGATTTGTGTTCTGAAGAAATACCAAAGGAACAAGTATTCTCCTGCTCCTACTTGATATACTTAAGGGTAAACAAGGACTTGGAAATAGGAGGACAGCATAAGGCATATTAAACATACGTCATATGTAATTGCATAATGGCACACTTTTCAATGTGAGACACCTTATTGTGGTTATTGTTTATAGATGATATCTCAAAATCTGCAAGATACTTAAAGGGAACAGCCACTTCTGCCCCCCAGTGTGTGGGGTGTGTGTAACATCATGTGAGCTACGCATTGACAGACAATTTACATTCACAGAACACAGAGAGGACGCTAGAACAGAAAGTGTTTTATGATAAAGTATAAACCTATGACTTTGACCTTCCAGCTGCACCATTTAATCCAGCCTAGACCCTCCAGCAACTAAATATTCATGACTAGCATGACCTCTGGGCTCTTCTCTCACACACAGTTGTACCTAAAAGCCAGAGAATTAACCCTTCCACAAGCCAGTGTTTTGGGGGTGTTGTCTTCTCCTCTCACTATTATGCCAGTGTGGCTTTTTTTTTCGTGTTGCCATCTACAATAGCCTGGCTATTCTTCTTTCATATTTAAAAACCTTTATGCAAATAAAGCTGGTAGCACAGCAACCTAAAGTTCTTGCATTAATGCAGAGTATTATTCACATATAAAAATTCCATTTAAATCCCATTAAGGTTATGACATAAATCCAAACAAACTAGAAAATGCACAGTTAAGGTGGAAAACTGACATATGTCTTCCAGTCTCTTAGCAGAAGAAAGCAGAATAAGAAACCTATTAGTGTGTCACCCAGTTAGAGCAAGGCAGAAGCAGATATGTTACCTTGCTGCCTTTTAACTGCTCTTTCCATTGCATTTGGAATTCCTTTGTTTTATTTTTCCTTAATGTCTGTGTCCCAGTGTGAGGGGTCCTAGAAGATTCTTTTTGTCTCTAAACACTTCTAGACAATATCCATTCTGAGGGACAAGAGAGGCAGCCACTATAAAACAGCTGTAAGCTGGGGGTAAAAAAATCAGATGAGCATTTTATATTTTTCTGGAGGTGTTTCTGGTGGTTAGTAAAAGTCAATGACACATATGACATTGTTTTGCAAGTGTCCCAATTAGCAGCACTGCTGCTTCAAGCTGGAGGCACCTACTTTTGTTCTCACATGTTTCTTCCTTTGAATTCCTGACACTTCATAGTAATGAACCACACTGCAAGGTCTTGGAAAAGACTAGAATTATGCTTCTGGAATATTTAAAATGCTCTCAGCATGGCTGAGCTGAAGCAATGGGTGTAGGCAGCATCGTCTTTTGGATAGTCCAGCACAGCTTGTGAGGATGTGGAGTATGGTGGTGCTCCTGGGCACCTATAGCTCGTGTTTCACATACCTGCATAAGCAGGTGGATCTCTCTGACTGTTGTGCATAAAGTTTCATGCTGTAGCCCTGTAATAAAAATAAGGGGAAAGGGTTGGTTGAGCTTTCAGCTGCATTAGTCAAGCTACAGATGCTGGAGTTAGTTGTGAAATTTCAATCAGAATCAAGTCCAGAGTATGCGCTGCTCCATATGTTCTTTACACAGACAAGTATGGCATAGTGGGCTGTTATTGGAAAATGTGGGGTTTATTCTTTTTCTTTGGAGTTGCAGTTCTTCTTTTTGGTAAGGATCAGTGTACAGAAACAAGCTGGTTCAGGCAGTGAAGCTGTTGTCTTGACTAGAATCCCAAGTTTGATTTGAATTAGCCATTTGTAAGACAGATATACATATGCACACACACAGGCACACACACAAAGCTTTGAAAGTGGTTCCATCTGTTTTTTGGTAAGGCTGGGTGATAATTAGGAAAAGTGGAAATATTTGATGTTCTGGGTTTGAGACCTGACATGTTTTCCTTCGTGTTGTCATTGAACATTTCAGTCCTAAACAGAATGGTATTAATTTGGGATACAGTAGAGCTGAGGATTAGGGTTTAGAAAGAGGGTGACTTTTTTTTTTAATTTAGAGTATATTTTCTTTCACTCTGTCTTGAAGGAGTTATTTTTCCCTTCCTCTGTTCTAAGCAAACATTCTACAAATTGTACTTTGAATAAAACACATCACAGACTTCCATGGAAACAGCAGTCAGCATGAGGAAAGAGTGGAAAATGCTCAAGGTGACAAGAATACCTTCTGCAGCGCCATCACAAGATACAAGATGAACCCTAGCAAGTACAGAAGAAGCTGACATGACAGTACAAAGCTAAATGGGATCACAATGCTTGGGAGAGAGAGGGAGGAAAGGAACATCCGTGCCCAAAGCCATCCTTTCCTGCCAATTATTGAATCCTTGACAAATGACAAACATTCAGGGTCTATTTTGGATGAACCTTCAGGGAAGGTTGAGAGAACAGCTTAAATTGCCAATGTCCAATGTCTTGTTGGACACTTTACATTTCAGATTAATAAATAACTGCAATTAGACAAGTATCTGTGAAGGATGAGAGTTGCCTACAAGTACATATTGTGCTGAAATTCATAGGAGATGCTTTTAGCCTTTGTCCTCAGAGGCCTCCTTCAAACTATGTTGAACTGCTGCAGAAGTCAGGTGTTCACCGGGTTGTGAAGAAAAATGGATTACAAGGCCAACACTGTAAAACACAGAGATAAAATATGTAAGTAGCTATCAGCTCTGTGGACAGGTGTGTTTATGAGAAGCCTTTGCTAAAGAAGCAAGGTTTTGTTTTGGCTTTTTTTTTACTTACTGTAGTATTCTTACTCTTTCCAACATCCAAGTGCTCACTGACTTCTATTCCATCTTTTCTTCTCCCATTTCTAAATGTTTATGCATTCTCACCCAGAGACTCCTCCAGAGTTCTGACACTATATTTTCTTCCACCTAGGATTCCCGGCAGCTCTCTTCCTCAACTCCACCTTATTCACAGCTCAGCTGCTGCAGTCATCTTTTCTGCTCCATGGCTCACATCTTCCCATCACATATGTTCCTTCCTCATCAAATATAGGATTGCCTTCCACAATTGCCATTTCCACTGCTGCTCATTCTAGGTGAGCATTTGCTACTCAAACCAAATACTTTTTGTTCCTTATGTTTCCAATCCTTCCTTCTCCACCACTATTCTACTTCTCACCTCTACCCAAATATCCTCCTTTCTTGAAATGTCTTTTAAAAACAACATGGAGATGACAGCAATAGGCCAGTTTTGACCTGGAAGAGTCAGTGTGTTTTTCTGAAATGTTTAAGGGTATCAGTCTGCAGATACAAGAACCAGCATACTCTAGTTTTCAGTGCCAAGAATGCAGCTCGGACTCCAGAAATAAAAGGTTAAGGCAGTATGTTTTAATAGGTTTCTTTAGGTACAGACAGGCTGACTTCAAAGGTTTGCAGCTCAGTCTGCTCCAACCTTGGTGACATCCATGCCATCTAATCAAACTTGTCACCAAGTCGGACATGCTACTTGAACTCATCTTTATGCTTTCTCCCAAATCTGAATCAACCCAAAGAAACCAGGTTGTTCACATACTGGGGTTCAGAGGTGGAGAGTTTTAGAATGACTCATTTTGATACAAATGGATGAAAAAGCTCTTACCCAGGCAGCTCAGCCAGGAGGTAAAGCAGAATAGGCTCCTCAGAAGGGGATGTTGCTTGCATGGCCAGAGCTTTCAGTCCTACACACCTCCTCTGCGTAGAGTGACTTATCACGCATTCAAGTGCAGGAGTAGTTTTTTTAAGCAAGTAAAAGGCTAAGTAATTTGATCAAGGCCACAAATCAGCATGCCAGAGACAGGACTGTTATAACATGCTAGTAAGCCAGTCAGATTGAAAGCTTAAACTCTGAAGACAGGAGTCACCTTTTATATATTTGAAGTGTGCCCAGAATAATAGCATTCAGCCCTTGATGCTGATTCTGAGTAGCAGCTTAATGTAGATAGTAAACACCATGTAGACCAAAGGGCATGGGACCTTTTACAGTTTTTAAAAAAACTCTTGAGATCACAAAAACATCAAAGTTTCAACAGAATAAGGTGTCCCCTTCTAAATGTCTCAAGCTATTTTCCTGTATTAATAAAAAGAAAAAATACCCTCCTAAGACAGCTTTTCAAAAAAAAGAAATCTCCTTTCAGTTTGTTTTGCTCCCTTTAAAACTGTCAGTGACACCACAGCATTTGAAGCATGAGGAGGAATTTATGTTGAGTAGACACCATGAGAGGAAATAGAGGTGGACAGAAAATGAAGAAAATTTCACAGATAAAATTAAAAGGTTTTTGAAATCTCTTCACCTGTACTGACCCCAGAATTGTGCTAATTATGAGGATAAACATGCTTCCTGTACATTACAGTAGGTTACTTCAGCTGGACAGAGGTGGTGTGCCCACTCGGACACTGAAGTCCAGCCTACAGGCTGCTTGCACATGGAGTTGTGAAATAAATGCAGGTGTCCTAAGTGGGACAGTGAAAACACCAGTCTGTCAGCAGGGAACGGGCATGAGGCAATATCTCATACCCAACAATGTATCTGAAACCAAACATATATATATATTCTTGATAAGTTATAAGAGGAGCTTCATTTCTGTCACATCTGATCATCTTCAAAAATTGCATCATTTGACCTTATGAGTTTCTGGATCAGCTGTTGCCATCCTCTCCAGCACTTGCTTAACAGATATAATCATTTTGTGGAAAACTTGTATGGGGTTCAGCTCCTCCCAGACCACCTTCTATTTTGTTCATCTCAGTGAAGGACTGATTGACAATAAAAAGGGTCACATAAGCATGCCTATATTTCCTGACAGAAAAAAAAAAAAAAAAGCCACTGAAATAGGTGGACAAACTCTGTGCAGAGTTATCCTTTTGCCAGCTGTCCAAACACCACTTCACTTCTGAAGGACTAAGGCTCTATATAGTTCACCAAAATTTAGCCCCAAACACATCAGAAAAAGTCTCAGTAAATGAAATTCAGCACACATTCTCCTGTTCTGATACTCTTTTAAGCAACACTGCCTCAGGATACATTAGTTTCATTATCTCTGTGTCTATAATAAGATCCCAGTGCATGACAGCCAAAGATTGCCATTTATCCTTCCACAATGACACGTTTCATTTTGGTTAGTGGAAAGGGTATGTTGTGTGAGCCACAGCCCTGTAATTTCTACTCAGTATTGTATCATGGACACGACATTTGGCCCTGAATGCTTCCCATGAGAGGAGAGCTGTTGTGCTGATTCAGAATAAATATCGCTGGCTCCTTCAACAGAAGCAAAGTTTCACTTTTAGCTGAACTGCTCAGCACAGAAAATTTCTTGGGGGAAGAAAAGTATAAAGAACTATTTTGGATAAAACTACATTTTTTAGTTTTGAGGTGCATGTTTCTACACAGAGGAAGAAGCTCTCCTTAGACCTGAGACATACATTTTGCAATAGGAACCAATTAAGTACCAGCTTATTTCTCTACACCAGTTCTGGCTTAGTTGAAACATTATGATCAAGACTGAAAAATCTAGACTCAGTTTCTCCATCCTTAGTTTCCTCAACATTTATGAAGAGAACTAAATGAAAAAGAGCAAGAATCAGAGACCCTGCTCTAGGTGTCTGTGTCAAATATTGCAGTATCTACAAATAGATACTTAGCCTCAGCGTTAACTAATCCTAAATTAGCATCTCCATGCAGTCAGGGAAGAGGTTCAGGCATCTTCAAAGAGAAACTCAAAAGCCTAATGCTGAGTGGATAAAGTGATGGAGTTGAATAAAATGGTCAGTAAAAAATAGTGAGAGGAGGAGTATCTGTTGCTTGGCTGAGGATATTTAATGTATGATTTAAAGCTGCTTTAACTATGTGCTTCCAGCTAGGGTTTACCCAGACCTGAAAACTCCTCTAAGCACTCAGAAAAGGTGACATTTAGGGATCATGAGCTAGAAGTGGAAAATTTGCTGAGTAACTGCACTTTTGGATGACTCTTTACAGGCACCTGCACCCTCTGTGTGCAAAAAAAACCCCAGCAAAATAAAACAAAATAAAACAAAAAACCCCAAACAAACAAACAAAAAACCACCAAAAAACCAAAAAAAACCAAACAAACAAAACCACAAAAACAAAAAAAAACCCACGGAGAGGAAACAGCAGAAGATCAAGATCATACTTTTAAGATGGAGCTGGTTCTATCTATAGTGGAAATATTATGATACATGTTCTACTGAGATTTTGGAAGACTTCATTTGATGACACAGCAAACCCCTTTCTATTTACTGTGGGCTTGTGCTTTGTAAGGCATGCTTAATATTCAAGGCACGTCACTGGGACAAATGTTGGTACTTTAAAGGCTGCCCACCTCCTTAGTCTAGAGCACCACACACATGTGAGCTATCTAGCTCAGCTTCACTGTTGAAGGGTTTGTCTTGGCTGTCTGTGGAGGCACAGCTGCAGAATAGACAGCTAGAACACAGTAAGCTCCATAAAAATAAAGCTGTCACTGAATCCATCCCATGTACAGGGTTGCGAGGGACCCTGAACAGCTACTCCAGTAGGTTGCATGTGCTGAAATCCTTTCCAACAGCAATGTCTGTGAGCTACCATGTCTATGGAAGAGGCAGGGCAGCCTTTCTGGAGTGGCACCACCAATCCCATTGACAGCACTGTCCCACACAGCAGTGCCTCATCTTGCACATGCATTCACTGGAGACACTGTAAAAATCATCTTCCACTCTTTTTCCACATATCCCCTTTGTTTGCCTAGAGGGGGATCAAAGTGCAGACTCAGTGGTGTGCCACTGAGGAACAATGTTTTGATTGGTATCAAAGATGTGGAAGAAGATTATGTAGAGGAACATCTCATGCATGTTCCTCTCAAAGACATTTTTAAACACTGTGGAAGAATACAGGGTAACTTGCATATTTTCTGCCAGTCACCCAAAGTTAATAAAGCTTATACAAAATAACAGAATAATTGATTCATAAAACAGTCAAGGCTGGAAAACACCTGTAAGATCATTGAGTCCAACCATTAACCTAGCACACCATGTGCACCACTAAACCATATCCCCAAGTGTCATACCCACACATTTTTTGAACACTTCCAGGGACAGTGATTCCACCACTTCCTAGGGCAGCTTGTTAAGCTGACCAAAAAGCAAAGCATCTCTTGTGGGCTTTTTCAAAAATTTGAGTACATTCACACAAAAGATATTGTGATATCATAGCTGATGCAAGACACAATGAATAAAATGTTAACATCACTGGTGAGGGAGAGGGAAATATTCTTCTGATAAGACATCACCATGTGTAGTCACTTTTGCTGAACCTTATATTTATTTAGGAGAAGAATAAATATGAGGTCCCAAATCAGCTTATCCTACAGAAGACACCTAAAACAAGTAAAAAAAAAACCTCTCCCTAAAAGTGCCTTTTTCTCTCTACAGAGTACAAAGAAATTCTACAGTGAAGGTAATCCCTAAATTATTACCATATCAATGTCTAAAGCTAGGTGGAGAGAAGCTCACCCTGTGTTTTAGCTCAGGTCAGCTAACCAGAATTGCAAGCAGCAGTTCAACTCCCCCCCATGCCTTCGTACAATTCTGTTCTCTTTCCACCTGCAGTTTGATGGTCTGCAGAAATTTCGTTCAGTCACATCAAAAGAGAGCCTGTCTACAGCTCTTGATGATTACATCTTTTCTTAGCAGTTCCTCATGAAGTAACACAAAGTATCATACTTTATTTGCTTGACGATTAATGATATTGTGAAGCGACACAGCTCTACTGGTATCTTATAATTAATTACCCCTCAGGAGCAGGAGCAGTAGGACTACCTTATACAGATGACTACGTTAGTCCCTTCTGTCTATGCTACTGCCAGCCACGCTTTGGGTGAGGCAGAAATCACAGTCTTTTCACAGTCAAATTCTTCCTTCTTAAAGACTTACACTTCCTATCGGCTTGTTAACATACTGTTGCAAAGCATTAGGTAAGAACCTACATAATAACAAGTGCTTTGTTTCAGAGACCTTGATTAAAATTGTAAGATCATATTGATTACATTCCTAGTAAAAACTGACAGCATGATTGAATTATATACAACATGTTGTGTCAGGTTGCCAGTGCAATGGAAATACCAGGGAAAAAAATCTGGATAAGTTGCATTTTTTCCTATGTATTTTCTTAATTTTTGATAGATACTCTTTAGATGTATTGCATCTAATCAGAACATTATACTTCACAATCCTGAAAGAACATCACTGGCTGATCTGAGCTTTGTGTCTCAGAAACGCAGGAGGATGAAGTGTACAAGCAGGGATGTAGCAGACTCCAGGCAGCTCTCCTGCCCCCAGGAGAACAGCAGCAGCATGTGCCCCTTGCAGGACTGACACCCCCAAGCTCAGCTCTGCTGTAGCCCCCACGAGACCACTAGCTGTGACCTGAGCTCTGGCCACAGGCAGGCATAGGGGTTGTATTATCCAGCTCCCCTCTCCAGAATCACAGCTATCCCTGCTCATACCCTTTTCTTTTATTAGCGCTGTATTTCCTGTAATTTGAAAGACTGTTTCAAGGCTATTTGAAGCTCCATCTCCTCTCCCCACCCTCCAGCAACTCACTGCTTTGCAGCTTCAGGCTTCCTCTTAGTCACCCTCAGTCCTGTGACACTTTCTGTCTGTGCTTCCTCTCCTTCCTGATGCTTTTGTCCAGCCAGCAGAAATCAGGATATCTTTACTCATCCAGCAATAACTAATTCTGTATGTCCTGGACAAGGAAATTTTTCCCATCTTGCTCTCCTCTCTGCATATAGTAAATATTTGCATAATATATTAAGTATGTGGGGAAACCTCAAAAGATTTGGTTCAATGCCTTTTGGATAAGCACCTGAAAAGCTTCACTGTTTGTGCAAACCTAATCCAAACAATCTGATTCTTGAGTTAATGGGCTGGAAATCTTGTGAGAACAGGTTGTCTCACAGTACAAGATTTCTCATGAATTTTGCTTCTACTGTTAGAATGATAGTACAGTGAAAATAAGCACTTGTACTGTTTTGACACTTCTTTTCAAGGATTCAGGACAAAGAGGGAAGAAAGTTACCCAGACTTTTCTAAGCCTTACAAAAGTATCAGTCAGCCTTAACTGATGCTTCAGGTAAGAACTCAGGATGGGAGATTACAACATCCAAGCCAATTCAGCTGTTCTTCTATAGCAATGTTCACCCACTTTATTGATATGCATCAGGTATTGGTAAAATAATACACTACATACTCTGACTGACTGGCTAATAGGAATCTGTCAAACTATGAATGCTATAACAGTCACATAATAATAACACAGCACTACAGAAGGTAATAAATTACATACTTGCCACCATCCTTCACGTATTCTATACGGATCATGGAGTTATGGTTATTGGTTGCAGTGTGTATTACCAGGTCCCAGGGTCACCAGAACAGAGTTAAATGATGTAAGGGAGTAAGTAAAATGATGATCTATGTTGAAAACCAGCACTAGCCTTGGTACCTATTTACCTCATGCAGTATGTTTATACACTAAGTATGAATAATCAGGTTCCTGAAAAGGAAGGGAAAATTGACAATGCCAGGGGCAGAATAGCTCCTTACATTTATCATTAATTTTGGATTGAAAGCCTTATTTATTTCTGTAGGTGCTGCAGGTTGTAGGGGATTGCTTAGAGTTGGCAAAGTTCCTCACACAGATCTGTAAGACTCTCTATACACACAGTACAGCATTTACTTTCTTCACAAAAGTTCATCTGCAACCATCATGTGGAAAGAAAACATTCCAGCAGCTCTGTGTGCCACTCTCAGACAACAGATGAGTCCCATACCAAAGGCCACAATAATCCTGGCTTTTTGTTACTGCTACTGCTCCTACTCGAGCAAAAAGAGCTATTTCTTGCAATTTAGGCAATGCAGTATTTTTGCTTTAGTTTGAAGTATCATCCACTTACATTTTATTCATGAATCCTTTCAACTTCATTCCATCTCCACACTTCAGCGTATTGCATATCCACAGATTTGGTAGACCTCAAAGACAATGCTGATATATCATAACTTATACTCCAGGGAAGCATGAGGATGGAATACATAGTGGCTCTGTACAATCAGAGACTGCTTCCAGATTCACAGGGAAGATGGTTCTGAAAAGGGAAAAACAAACATAGTTACACAAAACTGTATTGTTAAAAATTCCCAATTACATAAATCAATGATATTTTACACTGTACATGGATTTATGGACTATTTGAGACTGACTGATACAGCTATCAACCACATACTGTCAGCAAGTTATGCATCTCCTGGTGTCAGGAAAAAAAAAAGGGCGAGGGTGTTACTTTTACATCTGAGATGAAATTGTGTTGTATTTTCAAAGCAGATGTCATCTCAGGAAAAATTATGCTTAGGCAGGCATTTTCATGTAAATAATTTTCTGCTGGGCAATCTATCACTGTTTGGATTTTTCCTAAAGTATTTCTATAAGCCCAAAGGTTTCTAAGAACAGCTATTATGCTGGGGGAGAAAACAGGAAAGGGGGAAACAGTCTAGAGCCCAAATGGCCCAACTTAAAGGTTCCCTAACTCCAGATATCATTTGCTCTTTTATCCTCTTTGTCCCATCTTCCCCCACTGCCTGCTCAACACATGCATTATGTCCAATTACACCTCTGGAAAGCATCAGCACAGCTTGGCAAGAATAACCAGACAAATAGGGCAGTATCCATTCTCTTTCTAGGCATTCAGTTTGTCACATATTTATTGCAGAGTGTGCTTTTAGTGTTTTCTGTCTCTGCCCTCCTGTGTATAAGGCCAGACACATCTCTCTACCAAATGCCAACCTGACTCTTTTGTGTGCAGCTCCCCAGCCCCCCAGAAACAATGAGGTGCTCAGGTGTAATTGCACCAAATTTGAACAATAATCCTGGCTTTCTCCTGAAAATGAACACTAGTGCATGAAAGGTAATATACCCCTCTTTTGCTGAGTGCAGGGCTCTGAAAGGTCACACTGGGAGAGAGACTCTGAATTGTTTGGAAAATAGCCAATTTGATTACAATGGGCAATTCTGAGCTTACAGTTTGCTTGTGTCTGTCCTGCCTAAAGTGGCATCATTTGTAATAAAATCTGTATTGCAGAAGTGCTGTGGAAGAAATCACCACCCCAATTTCTATTCTGCTGAAGAATCAGGAAGGGGACTTAAATATCAAAACTGAGATACAGCCTGTTCAGGATTGCCTAAAATAGGGACATCCAAAGCAAGTTCAGAAGCATTACATTGATATTAATACATAGCTGCTAAACAGTCAGAATTAACAGCAGTTTGGAGTTAAAATGAACACTAAAAGCTACTGCCAAGCTTTGAAGGACTATTTTAATTTTACAAATACCAAATTAAAAATGGACAAAATCCAAGGCATTTCTTTGTTTTCACTGTCTAGGTGTAGGACCTGTCACTCTCCTGGAAATTGCCATGTGCTTTTCCATTAACCCAGTGGCTAACAAAACCAATTTGAATTCACACATAACAACAGTGGTTCACTTATCTGATTCACAAGTCCTCTTTGTCTCATTGCATGAAATGGCAGGATTCAAGATTCTAGTACAATACCACTAGTTTTGCCTGTAATTCCCAGGGTAAAGCATCATTGTTAGGGCCACTTTGGAAAAATGAGTTTTCCCAGACATGCTCTGATTCTTCTGGATATATTTCAAGATTATTTTATATTTGCCTAGGGTTTGCAGTCTTCTTGTAACTCTAACACACATCCAGCGGGGTGCACATGCTCAGCAGGTCTGACACCTTTAGAAATACAGCAACCCTAATTGCAGGTTCTTGCAGGTGGGTTGCTTGCAGATTGAAGCTCCCTCTCAATTCCTTGCATATTTATAAGTATCTGATTAATGAATAACCTTAGGTAGTTGCAGGACTGCAATTGGAACTGCAGAGAACCTGCAAATGGCCTGAGTAATTTTAGAATAGGCTGCACCAACCTGGTCTAAGTCCCCTTGTTTCATTTAGTCCTATTGCAAAGCTACAGTGCAATCAGAGCTATTCCCTCCAATGGCCTGGTGTGATGGCTGCATAATTCACTAATAAATTATTACTATGTGATTCCTTGCTGGAAATCAGCTGTTTCTTGCTAAATAATACAGTTGGATATACCATCTTGATGGCAATGGAGGAAAAAACAAAACAAAATAAACAAAGGTGTCCCTCCACAAATTATCTATTATATCTAGAAGTTTCTTTAGGTTGCTACTCCCTGAGGAGCTTTCTTCAAGTTTTTCAGATGGTGGTCAACCAGGAGGAGTCCATTCAACTTCTACCAGAAAAAGTCGAAATCTCTTCACACAGCTTGGATAAATGTGCAGACTAACTAGAGAACAAAAAGCCCTGCTGTTACAGTCTGTTCTCTCAGAAAAAAAAATTCTTAGTACCTGATTTACATAAATAGTCTCACCCAAACCCCAGAGCTTGATGAAGATCACTCATCACTCCAGTTTTCTGGTGTCCAAGCATCTTTTCTTAAATTTCTTTTCTTCTAATGAGGCTATTTTTGATGCTTTTCATGAAAGATTCTCCTATCTTAATTTCCAGTGACACTAAGACAATAAAGAATAATGTGAAGAATTTTCACACAATGTTAAGGATTAAAGGCCTAGTTTTCAATTTTCAGTTCATTAAGAAGTTCTCCAAAAATAATCCATTTTCTGATGGTCAGGAGGCTTTGTTCTAGTAAAAGGCAAGGGATTTAAAGAAAACCTCTTATGTAAGCCATTTAAAAACAGTCATAAATAGACAAAAAGAAAAAATAATATACAAAATAATCACAAATGGAAAACAGACTGAGCCACAGATTTTAGACTCTTTCAGATGCCATGCAGAGTTTTGATGCATATTTCCAGCATTTGTGGGGGTTTTTTTATTATTTTTTGCTATCGAAAACTGTAAGTTAAGCATTTTGCTGCAGTTCTTCACAAAGGAGCCTGTGGGGGGAAAAAATCAACAAATTATAAATCTCTAGTAAGGCTAAGAAACTTCTCTCTGGCACAAAGAAGTGCAGAGAAATTTACCCATTTGTAAACTTTCTGAGAGAGATATCAAGAGGTTGTTAGAAAGAAGGGCTAGGCAGCAAATAATTTTCACATCCATAAAGATTTGATATTGAAATTGTTTTTGCAGCCTCAAAATATATCTCATAGAATCAGAGAATAGTTTCAGAGACAAAGGATTTTTATGAAAAAAGAAAAAGTCAAAACTTCAGTTGCGTTCAACTGAAATTCGACCTAGTTTATCATTACGATACAAAAGAAAAAGTTGTTTCTGACTGAAAAAATCAATGTTTATAATTTTGTTCATAGTAAAGTAGATATTTCTTATTGTACTTGGGATTTATTAGCAAATAATTTACTTTCATGAAACCACTCATTTTCTGAAATTCTTACAGCAAATCAGCATTTTCCCTTGAAAGAGATAATGTAGATTTCCCATCCAACCACACTGAAGAATGTTCCTCTATCTTCAGGCGTGACTTAAGGAGCATTGACTTTTCACCAAAGTTATTATTGAAGCTTATGGATCACTTTCTTGACTCTTTTTCAAATAGTTAGAATCAGAAAAACACATCAGGAGAGCATTGTTTCCCACAAATCACCTTTTTGAAATATTGCATGAAACAATGGGGAATCTCCTAATCTCAGGAGTGGCATCCTCTGTGAGTATGAACTGAAGTTGTACTTGTGTAGACATAAATAAGAACTCCAAATTCCACCACCACCTCACCAAAGCCATTACCCCTGCTGAATTGTTCCCATGTAAGTGTCAAGTGGTCACAGGTCATCTGTTCCCTGAGTCACCCTCAGTATACAGTATTTATGATGTTGAAAACTCTCTATTTTCTATTTTAAGTAAAAGAAAGGAAGGCAGAACTAAAATAAAAAAAAATTTAAAAAAACCAAAAAACCAAGTTATTTTTCTACTTTTTTTGTAAGTAACCTTGAATCAGAAGTTTGCAGTTTGTGTCTGTGTATCTCATCAAGAATATATGTCATTTCTCTAAATAAGCATCATATATCTCAATAGTAGGGTCAGTTACCCACCCCTACCCCCTCACAGTAGCTGATCTATCAAGTTAAATCACAGGCTTTTTGATATAAGTGTCAATGTAGATCTGACACTAAAAAAATAACTCACAGTGGGGCAGAAAAACGGTAAACAAGGCAGAAAAAGAAATTAACTCCTTAGGCTCTCGAGTTACTAAAATCCAGAGAGGCTGGTGCACAATTCATGCTGTAATGCAGAATATATTTTAGTTCAACTATTTTGAATGCCTATACAGTTTTTCATGAACTTTCTTCCCTTTCATTTTCAGACCTCTTGAATTACATGTTGTCTTTCCTTTCTTGTTCTTCTCTGAGAACTTTACTGCTTCAGCTTCCACATAACCTCTTCGTCTCTGATGGACACCATTCTGCATCACAGTCATATTTTTCTCCAAATAAAAAAAGCTCAAAATGCAATGTTCCCAGAGGCATTTAAAAACAACAGCATCTGCTAAAACAGAGAAGGCTTGTAGAATCAATAAGAATGAAACTTGACTTGATCAGATTTTCTAGTAGGAGTTTTTTCCACAAATTCAACATTAAAATGTTTAATGGGAACAAATGTCCACATTCCAAGTAGCACAAAACATTCAAAGGAAGATAATAGGAGACCAAAGCTTCCTGCTCAGAAGACCCACCCACCCAGTACTAAGGAATTCATGTCTGTACAAGATAAGGCAGCTCCAGCCCTGCTCCAGTGACTAAGGACCTGTTCAGAATGCAGGAGCTCCTGCAGAAGAGGCTGAGATCCAGTATGAGATACAGTGAAGCACAGCCAACACCATGACTTGTTGGGTGTTTCCCTGGCACTTCTGCAGCCCTGAGTGGGCAGGAGAAGTAGCACAGCACGACTGGTCCCCACTGGTCCCTCTCCTGTTATCCCACCTCCCTGGGTTTCACACAGCCTCATCTGTATGCCTGTGAATACAGATGCTCTCCAGTTCCACCCTCCAAACCTTACCTGGGCATAACTTCAGAGGAGTAGGTGACACAGGCCTAAAGAGGGCTGGGAGCACACTCATAATCCACCACTGTGGACAACAACAGCACACCACTACCCCAACTCTGACCTGGCCTCTCCTACCAGTGAGTCTGAGGCTCTTTGTGTGAGCAGGCATCCTGCTCTTTACATGCTGCATGGTGGCTCACCCCAAAGAGAAAGGATACATCTTTCTCAAGTGCTTTGTATGAGAGCATCTCAAAGACCAGATGCTGTTTCCAAAGACTGTAACCCTTTGCAATCTGTGCGTAGAATGTAAGATTTCGTTACTAAAGATTTTGACTTCATCTCAATACAAAAGAAGTGGGGGAGAGGTACATACACCCTAAAACTTTGAAGATAAATTTTCTTGGTTATATTT
The DNA here is from genome assembly GCF_051311805.1 of Agelaius phoeniceus. Classification (NCBI taxonomy): domain Eukaryota; kingdom Metazoa; phylum Chordata; class Aves; order Passeriformes; family Icteridae; genus Agelaius; species Agelaius phoeniceus. Next base: position 61,701,393 of record NC_135267.1, read on the forward strand.
AGTAATGTGTTCCTGCATAAATACTATGGTGTGTTTAAGCTCCAGTCTGGCTTCCTTCAAAGTCATCACCTTACTCCTGACAGCAGCTACACAAGATCACTGCACTGCAAAGCTGTGCCAAGCATCAGTCTTACTTCAATACATGGCACATAAAATGCCACTGGCTTGGCAATAGAGAGAGATGACAACACTCATTCTGTCTGTCAGTTACAGGATATCTCCATACTCAGGAAGATGACAAAAGGCGAGCACATATGAAAGGTCCTTGAATAGAACAAAAGTAAGATTATCATTTACTTCAGCCTAAAAGACCTAGTACACATTTTCCTCTTAAAAAAGCATTGAGTTTGCAGCTGTCACAGTGAAAGTTTTATACCATGAGCTCTACTGTTGCTCTGCAGGAAGGGCTTGCTTTATCCACCATCTTGGAAGTGAAGTGGGATGTGATGGACAGTGCAGCCACAAAGAGCACTGTAATAGGGGAACATGGAAAGAAAAGGACCCTGAGAATAAGTATAGTGAAGGGGCACATGTTGACATATTCCTTTGGTTTAACAATAAGTGTTTTACTGTTCTCAACAGTGTTTATGTCCCAAACATTAACAATCTCCCTACAAATAACACAAAACTTATATAGACACAGCACATAGGTTTAGGAGAGGAAATCTATTAGCTTTAGATGCCAGGTCTTCAATGGTGGATTTTGCAGCTCCAGCCCCAAATTTCAGTGGTCTGCAAGGATGGCTCTGAAGAACACCTTCCAATCTTGCTGTCCTGCTTGTTTTCCCTGCAGACTCCTCCATTTCTGGAAGATCCTCTTTGAGAAGCATTCGCAGCATGCTTGTTTCCAATTTATTAATTAGAACTAAATAACTGGGCAAAAGTGTAATATGCATATGAGCAAACACAATTAAAATAAAGTGTGGAAGTAGCAAATTCATCTAATGATCAGGTTGATTAAATTACTTCAGATAAACAACATTTCCTTATAAGCACTGTGCAATGGTTTAGGAAGGCTACAGTCTCGTTTAGCTCTCAGCCTGGAAAATAACAGGGCTTTCATCAACTCTCAGTGCCAAGTGACATATTTAAGTTCCAGCCAAATAGCTGGTACAGGGAGTGTCAATTGCTCCCAGGCTGAAACTAGTGTTGAGACTGCAGGTCTGCTGCCAGTTCCAAGAGTTTCTGCAGATTATTGGTTATCTAACACCAGCCAGCCCTTTCTCTCCCTGCCCTCTCCCCTCTCCCCCTCAAAACTCCTAACAATAGATTACAGTGGATTACATCAGAGATATTTCAATATTTCAACATGACACAGCTTCTTAAATCTAATATTCAGAAGATAAATTCAATGAAATAGCATGATCTATCATGATTCAGCTGTAGCTAGTTATAGCAAAAATCTTTCTTTACTCACTGTGCTCTGGGAGGTTTTGCCCCACATGTGTGCCAGCCAGCAGCTTGCATTTTAAAAATGCAAGAATATTGAAGTACTGGTGTTCCTTAACTTACAAAGATGAGAAAATAAACTTGCAGAAGTAGACAAAATCTACAAGAAAGGTTAAGTCAGAAAAAAAAAAGCAACATTTTTACTTAAAAAGCATATTTTGGGAGCTTTTTTCCTGCAGAAATGCCTGTCTCACAACAGAAATGGCCATGGGATATGTGTTTTGTGTTTGTCATCTTTGGGCATTAATCTGTTTTTAGGTTAGTAACACTTTGTTACTATCTAAATCCTTTCCCTACTGAAGCTGGGGTTTCAGCTGCTGTGCAAGGTGCAATTTCTGGAAGCATAAACCACACAGAAAAGTGGACATGGCAGTGCATTAGAGAGCAGAATCCAGCTCTATCCTCCATAGACTCTTAAGGACTGTGCTTTAGTTGCACTGAACTCTCCAATAGCTAAAAGATGAGTTTATATGAAAGAATTAATGATACCCCATTTAACATGAACCTAGGAATCCAAAAGACAGTTACAGAATCTTGGCAAATCGCACTAGATTAACGTATTTGAATTGGTGCCTAAAATGTTCAGATCAATGTCTTGGGTTTTTGGTCGACAGCTTTTTCCCCTTCAAACTGACAGAGGTTACAGTACATGCAGTTCATCATTTCAAGGCATAAGAATTAGGCTTTGACTAATTGGAAGATTTGCCTGTTATTTAAATGAAACTTGTTTGCAGTTTCATCATCCGTGTGGAATCCAGAAAGGCATCAGACTATCCCATCAATTTAGTTAGCAAAGAATAAATGAATAAATAGGCTGACAATTTTCTCCCCTGGGACTTACACTGTCACTACATTGTTTCTCCATTATTAATTACCTATGTAAAAATAATTCACTGTACAATTGTATATACTCTATGCTGTAAATGACTGGATCAGGTGCCTTTCTGCTTGTCTTTCTCTGTGCATTCAATTCTCTTGGTGTCAGCAAGTGATGCTTGACAGTGCATGCACTGAGGGAAGAAAGGGAAAATCAAGTTGCAGACATCAAAGGGTTACAGCCTACACTTTTTGGATGTGTACAGTAATAGGGTTAGTTCTTTTCTATTTTGTATGAAAGACTCATTTACAGCTGCTGCTCTGCTTCAGAGGTTTGGATTCAGACTGTCTTGCAAGCAGTTTGTGTGCAAGGCTGAGATGTAATATGTTAGCAGATGTCACTGACAGGTCAAGGAGTCCTTCAAATACTGAAAGCCCACAGATCCCCTAATGAAAAGGGGCAGAAGAGAAGCCAAACACATTTCTTTGAGTCAGATTTTTTTTTCAAATATTTTACAAGTGTTTGCTTTGCATAAAAAAAATCTTGACACAATTTAGTGGAGTAAAAACTTATGGATTTGTTTATTTTCAGTAAGCCACTGCAGATTTCTTTCACTTAACCAGTAGGAGAGAGAGGGAAGAAAAAGGCTGATGGGGGAATTCAGGATTTTCCTATTATTAAACTTCAGATTTTCACCCACCCTTTACCTGTGTGCCAGAGGAACAGGTAAATTCACCTGCATCCATTGCACAATCAGGTCTATCCCAAATAAATCCTTTTCTTTTGTATTGTCCAAGTAATTTTTTTGGGTCATTCAAATAATGCCACATTTCATTTGTGTCTTACAGACTTTGTCATGTGCTCTTTATCTTCTCTGCTGCAGTATTATTAATCCTTTCAAACTTGCAAAAACTAAGTCAAAGCAGAAATTCAGTCTTCTCAGTCCTACGTCCCAAAGGGCTCTCAATTTCAGTTCCAGTCCTGTGTAATTTCAAAGCTACTTCACTGACTCTTCCAGGCAACAATTCCTTCACAGCCAAAATTTTCGAAAGGGTTCAGACATCCAGTCTCTCAGAAAATGCTACCAATAAGCCAGGAGAAGCACTTTGAGTATTCTCACGAGGATGAGATAGGTTATTTTTTCTTATAGTCCTCTCCTGTATTCTGTAGAAGAATGGTGCTGCCTTTAAAGCACTCTTCAGACAAAGATGCGGCTTTGGGGAGCATAGCAGTAAAAATTTGTGCTCCCATTGGGCTTTTTGTATAGCAGAGTGCACTTTTCAGCATCTTGTATATTATCTGCTCCCTGCATAAAGGAATTCTAAACTAAATTCCTTGCGGGACCTCCCTCCACATAGTGCAAAACTTTAATTTGTGCCCTCTGCTTCTTGCATTTGACACAGATTCAAACTGTCTTGCATCAACCATTCTTCCTATTCCCTCAAGACCTTCATGGAGCAAAATGATCTCACCTTTCAATCTTCTCTTTCAACAGAGTACAGCCCTAATTTCTTTGGTATATTTGGGACAATTAGTTTGCCCCCATTCCTGAATTATTCTGCTTGCTCTTGCTATCTTTGTCTATCACTATAATAATTCTTTAATCTCAGATGATCATAAATTAGGATGATAGTACAGGTATGGTCTGTGCAGTACTAAAGAGGGGTAATTTCTAGAAACTTAAACCCAGTATGTAATATTTGCAAAGATCTCTATAAATTTCTACACATTTATGCACCAGTTTTAATCTTTCAAATTACTTCTGCTACCCATGAACTAAATTTTCCTGAACTGCATTTCTGCTTAGTATGATATTTTAGAGTCTGGTCCTCTGTTCTGTCCAGCTCCTTATTACTTTAGTTTTATCTAGGTCATTCATCTTCCCATTCACACATGTAGCTTCTTTGTAGTGGCAGCACTCCCTATTTCTGCATTATCTGCAAATATTTTTGCTTTATAGTATTTTCATCTTCCTCAGTCTTCAGATAAATAGTATGAGTAAGAGAAACAAATCTAGTCCAGTTCTTGTGCATGCAATTCCCTGCTCCTCCATTCAGGTCACACCAAAGCAGTATGATCTCTCTGTAGTCTGTACTGAGGCCACCCCTTAATCCATTCAAGCACATCACCCCCTGTGCCATACTGCTGACCTCACACATTAGCCTTTTTGCATTTGTTGCTGTTGCAAAAGCATAATGAAGCCTGCATAAATTATATCTCCGGCTGCCTCTTGGCAGTCCTTTGCAGTCTTGCCTCAAAATAAAAATTATATCATCTGGTTAAGACAGGATCATCTCACTGTTAATCCATGTGCATCCCAATTGATCAAATAATATCTCAGTAAGGGACCCTGGATCCTGCCTCTGATGAGTTTTAATAGCATTTTCTCCACCAGTGCCAGCCATATTGTCATCTGCTTCTTTCTGTCATCTCTGACACAGGCAAGGAATGGCTCAGCACTAAGCAATCTGTGGTACTTGAATACCTATTCTCAAAACAACACAGCATGAGGATTTCAGAAATATTCAGAACAATGGCTTGACGATAAGAGATCCAGGGTACACATTACATGAATACCACTTTTCAAAATGACACAGCAGGAGGATTTCAGAAACACTTAGCTCCTCCTGCTCCTTGAGGATCAGTACAACATACCCTGTTGATAGAGCAAATCAGCCAAGAAGAGCTTCGTGTAAAGGAACTCTGATTTTCTGACAGGTCTTTTTTGCACATGCACACCTCAGAAACTTCAAGCCTCCTGGAACAATTTGCCACTCATAATTCCCTATTCATAAAACCCTATAAGAAACCTTTCAAAGTTTGCTACTTCTTCACCATGCTGAGAGCATGATCTCAAAGCACTTCTTATTTGAGGATACATTGAAATGGTGAGGGCTATGGTACACATTGCTATACAGTTCATGAAATGTTCTATAATATGCAAAAAAGGGTAAACTCACAAACCTCTCATTTCCATTCTGGAGGAAAACTGTGATGACAAACAAAAGCTGTGGTGGTGATACTTGTGATACTGCTCATCTACTGCATTGGCAGCCTGTCCCAGGAGAGCCCCCACAGTCCCAGGTAGAGCAGAGTTTGTCACGAGTTGTGGCAGGGCTCACGAGGCATGGGCTGGTTTCTGCTGCATCCTTCTGCCCCAGCTGCATGGGAAACTTGTGCACACTTCCAAGTACACAGGGCTGCCATCTGCAGAGGTGAGGGATGATGAGTCACTGCCCACCCTGAGATCAGTCTTGGGGCAGTAAATTCTATCTCTGAGTTTAACCTGTTTTCTATGACCCCTGGGAAGACGAGTTTGAGCAGTCTGAAAAATACAAAAAGGTTTTGGCTTGTTGGAATAGACAAGAGTGACAGGGAGTTTCTACTCTCAGTTGTGATGTCCATATTCTCTTTACATGACCAGTGTTTCCCTCCAGCTGGGAACTGGTCCTCCAGTCTGTTGAAAAAGTGTGTGGTTTGCAGAAGCTTATAGTGAACATGCCTCAAAAGTGTTTCATATTGAACACAATACTGCTTTGATTGGCCTGCTCTTGCTTGACATCTTCTCTTCTTTTGCTGTACTGATCTCCAGGAGAGAGGAGTGTCAAAAAAAAAAGCGCTTTGAGTAGGGTGATTTCTCCAGGCTAAATCCATTCAGGATGAGCCCCTGCACAACACAGTCTGATTAAAACTCCCTTAAGAGTATTGTGTGAAGTGACTAATTCAGACAGCTTCACAATGTTTACGAAGCTGGGGTCCCATATCTGAAACATACCCCTACTTTTATCTATCACAGGGGCTTTTTGGCCCTGACTATTGCTTTCTCTGTGTAGGTTTTATATTTTCCTAGCACTAATGGCAGCAATGTCTGCACAGTTGTATTTAAAGTTGTATCAAAGATATCCAATAATGAGAGCACACTTACAGGGAATTTCAAAGTCATCTCTAAAATATAATTTGGTGCTGAAACTCAGCAAGCAGAATCTCATCCCAGAAGCAAATTCTTTTGTAACATTAAGGGGATTGGGGGTGAGGGGGAGAGGGAAGAGAGAAAATTGCTGTGAAGGTGAACAAAAAAGTGCTTTGTGGGGAAGTGAAGAGACTACCTTCAAAGAGCTTAGAATCCCAATATTGAAGAGAATATGTGTGTAGACTTAAATCTGACAGACAATTTTCTCTTTGAAAATCAGTTCCTGCTTAAGTTCACATTGAGTGTCAAGTGTTTGCCCTTCAAATGAAGCTGAGCACTTATTTTTGAAGGCCTGCTCTTCACTGCAAGCACTAACTCTGCTCATAATTAGTTAATTGTGTGCAAACTCCATCTATTAAATAAGCCCATAAGTGGGCTCTGGGCAGAAAGTCATATTCAGTTTTCTCACTTCCCACTCTTTTGGAGAGCCCCTGCATGAGGCTGGAGTATCTAATTTATCGAGGAGTTCTGATCAAGAAGCTCATGCTGGACCAGTGCAGACAATTAAGAAATGTGAATCCCTTATCACTATCAGTTCTGATAGGGAAAAATAAAAGACACCGCAATTCTTCTCCCTAAACTCCTTTTGAAGTTGCAAAGAGAGATTCACTACCCAGTACCTGTGTGCACCAAAATACAACCCTAACTGTGAGCCTGTGAGTCCCTTCCCTTACTTTTGAAACCACAGTTTGTCTGAGAAAAACAAACTGAAGAGTACAAAGCAGTATAACAATAAGTAAAAATGGAAATGTGGAAAAGGAAAGCCACATCAGGACAAAATTAACAGATCACTATGGAGGGCTTTTATTCATGCTGGATTGACTGGCAAAAGAAGATGCAGAAAGGCTTGATCAGGTAACAACAGTAGCAGGTGTTATGGTGTGTTGGCCAACACAACTACACTTCCCACATGGAGAGGTGTGTGGAATCAGGCCTTCAGCAGGAAGTACTCTGGTCCTTGGGAGGCAGGCAGCTGTGCCCAGCTGTGTCCACAGCAGGAGCACAGGAGCAGCCTTACCCATGCCGACCAAGAGCAGCACTTGCTGTAATTTAGCAGAGCAATGATTTCACTTTGCTCCCTGTGAATGCCAGACATATGCTACAGCTGTTCCACACACAGAGGCAAGACAGGGAAAAGGTTGGTTTCCCAAAGAGGACCATTTTACCTTGGCCTAAATAAAAATAAAAACAAGCCATTGGATGGATTTCCCATTTATATTGCAAAACAGAGAGGAAACTCTTGGTTAGGACCATGCCAACCATCTCCAATGCACTTCCAATGCACTTTCAGTTCAGGATTAGAGCCAGGTGCCATTGCTGTGATGGATGGCAGCACCTATGACTCCTGGCAGAGATTGCTTTGCAAGAGGATGGACCAGGCAGCAAGTAAGCCCTGCCCCTTCCCCACAGAGCTGCACTCCCTGACAGCTGCCAAGACCCTTTCTGCACACAGGGAATTAAGTTTCACAGACGACTGTGAGTTCAGTATTGCATCTATTCTGAGAAATTGATTATATCCAGGCCAAGGAGAGCAAGGCAAAAACATGCCTGGAGATCTGCCCAAGGTCACATCATTAATCTATTGGAGAGCTTGAAAGGGAGGAGAGATAGATCTGCTGGCTCCTACTCCTTTGATTAATAACCAAACCGACATGTCCCCTCTTACGCCTGGTGTAAATCCAAGTTAATTAAACCAACTTTGGGTGTGAACATTATTAAATCAGTTGAAACCTGGCTAATATCAGATTAACTTGCACCTGCAGATGCAGAGCCACCAGTCAAACTGCCATAACTTGTTTTGAAACAAAAATGCATGGATCTCCACAGTGGTCCCACCACCCCATCTGGTTTGGTATGGAATGACACCTCTGCAGCCCAATGCTTTGGCAGTCCTGGGAAAAGCTGTGCATGGCACAAGGAGGGTAAGGAAAGAAAAGCCAGGCTATGCCTAGTGATACGGGGCTAATACAAGGGGATGTAACTGGCAGCCCTAAATTTTCAGTTGAAAGAATTATCTCCGCAAAATATATAATATTGTAGCTGTAATTATTAGGAATTGGGATTATCTATTCAAACAGTTGAGTAGCCTGGGGAAGTAAGACGTGGAGGGTGCCACAGAGTCTCTAATTAAACCAGCTGACCTAGTTGGGAAAAACAAACCATGGCTCTCATCAGCCCTTCTTTGCATCCAAAATGAAAGCCATAGACTTTGAGCTAAGAGCAGGCTTAAAACAATTGCTCTGAGTGTTCACCCTTCCACAAAGCAACTCAGCAGAATCGTGATTTGCATGTGATACAGAGTGTGTAAATACAGGTACCTGAATCTCACTGTACCTCTGTGTTTGCTCTGTTTTGTATTGCCCAAAACAGCAAAAATAAATGCAACAAAGCCCCTTCTTACTCATTTCAAACATTGCCACGTCATGGCAGCTTCTCAGTCTTGACCATCACCACATAGCTTTTGGGTCAATGTTTCCTGGCTATGCTGATATGCCTTGTGGCTTAATTACAAAGGAAGCAGTGACTGCTTTAAAGAGAAGTTCATTTCAGGAATTCATTGGTGAAAGGAGCCTGGCTTTTAGAAGCACTTGAAAGGAAACACCAGGTGCCAAGTGCTTTGGTCTAGAAGTTCTATTTTCTTGGCTCTGGGCAAAACATAGAAAGGAAGCCAAGAGAAAAGTCACATTACTGCTCAGCATCATTCTTTGCTCACTCCTTTATGCTGAAGGTCCTTGTGGATGGAAATTAGGTTCCCATCAGAGATAGGTATTGCCAGAATTAGCAGCAAAAAAGTCTGGTCTTGCCATCAGAAGTTCATTAGCATACAAAATGTCTCTGTAAGTGAGAATTGTGTCGATTGCAGATGCTGTGCTCCATTGTCTTCAGTGCAGCTGTGCACAGGCAGAACACTTCTCCCACCCTTACTCCAGGATAATTCATGTTCAGCTCATTGCAGTGATGTGGAGAGAAAGACCAGAGAGCAAGGGGTTGTGTAGGAAGAAAGTGCTAAAACTTTACGCAAATTATACTTTACAAGCGTGAAAAACAGCTAGATGGAAGCAAAAATCAAGATAAATAGGGGGAGGAGAATGGTTAATTACCTTGCACTTTGCAAGGACTGTGTTAGCCTCAGATAGGCTCTCCTCAGTGTGGGATAGATAATTCCCAACAATATCACCACAGTGCTCTCAGAAAGATAACGCTGAAAAGGGAAACCAATTTTAAGGAAAACAATGTTATTTAAAAAGACAGAGATTTCACTGTACGGTCATTTTGAAGTGGGCAAATTAACAATTAAAAAGACTCTCATGTGCCATAATCTCTGATTGTTTTATTTTAATAGCTATCTCAGTAGAGAAGATTCTCTTCAGTAACTAGAGATCTCATTTCTGTTAATTTTGTGCAACTCTAAAGGAGTCACTGATGTTCATTTGTAACTTGCCACCCACCCCCTCCCCCATCATTGCTTCTTCTAAGGATATGTCTCTTGAAAGCACACTGATTATCAGTGGAATTTCTCTGCTTACTTTAATCTTTTGTGGTCCAAACTATAACTGCTGACCAGTTAGAAAGTGGCCAAGAGAATATATGGCACAACAAATATGACATCCAAAAACTATCCCCTTTTCCCAACTGTACTCCACACTGCCTCACCATCTGGAAGCACTGAGAAAGACAAAAAATGCTTGCACAAATCTGCATCCAGACAGCAGCTCTCAGGAGGACAAATTTCAGCTTCTCTGACTCTCCAGTACAGCATTATCTAAGGGCCTTGATGCATTTTAATAAAAAATCCTTTTTGTGCTTACATACTGCTTAAGCTTAAAGGAACTGAGAGATGAAGCCGGACCTTCACAGGTGTTAGCTGCTTCAGAAGACTCATGGGAATATAGACCTAAGTGTTTACTCATGTTCACACGTGAAATCTGGGGTGGAATCAGAAATGGAACATCTCTTGTCTGAAGAGCACATTAACAGGTTAACATTAAAACATCCATCTTTTCTAATGGCAATACCAAGTCCCAAAAACCTTCTCCCATGAGAGTGCTACGGCAGCAGAGAGATATTGGGAACAAGCCTTTGCTTTGCAGCAAAAGCAGCTCATCTAAAAAAGATGTGTATTTCTGAAGAGCTAAAAGAAGGAGGAACCCCACAGCCTCCTAAAATAAATACAGAAATCTACACATATATATACACAGAACAGAATACTGTTCATTTATGAACCTGACAACTAGTGGCAGAGCCAACATAGAATCTGTTTTGAAACCAGTGAAAACAGAAGAGGTGGGTATGAGTCACATTGTGTTCAGAAATGGTCACTTTACCTCTGCAATGAGCTAAATACATTAATCAATAAAGGGTTAAAGGAATAACTGAACCATGCAGCTTTCCAGACTGGTTACATCTAACCCATACACACAATTTCAATTTTGGGGAACCTGGCCTCACTGCTCTGGCTTCTGTTATGCAGAATGCTAATTATCCTACAGAAATGATACTGCAAGGCTCTGGGAATGCCTGTGCTGTGACTTGGGGGCATGGGTTTCAGTGCTTTAGTCATCGTTAGGGCAAGTCAAAGTTTCGGGTAAAACTTTATAACATGAAAAATTACTGTCTCCCCAGAAATAAATTATTTCTTATAAATTTTTCATTTTATAATTTTTTGGGGTTGTCAAGTAAAACAATTTTTCACTTTTCCAGTTTGGGGACTTGTCTATTCCTTTTTCCTCTCCACCTTTAATCCAAGGAGCAAGGAAAATGGGTAGATAAAACTAACATTTAGAGATACTTAAAAGGTGGTGAGAAAAATAACTAATGAATACCCAAAAGCTACAACAAACCAGTTTAAATTTTCTTTGTACATAATTTTAAGAAGCTGATTTTTTTTTTTAAATATTTTTATTCTATACACATTACCTCTTTTTCGACAGCTCTCATCAAAGCATTACACCAGTGTTTCACTACAAAGCCTGTAACTGAGGACAGTTTCCTAGCAAACCCATTGAAGAGACAGTTTCCTAGCAATCTCATTGAAAGAAATGTTTTTCTCCATTCTGATCAAAAGGATGGAATCCATATGTCCACTGAAAATGTATATATCCTTATGAGCTCAAGGAAAATAAATCTATGTATATTTGCTCTTTTTTTACCCTTTCATAATTTATTGTCAGAGAATTAGGAACAGCAGGAGAAATAAAATACAAAAAGCAGCTAAGGATGGCAAAACATTTTACAGAAGTAGATCGGAATAATTTTATCCCCTTCTGCAAATGAAGCTGTTGAAGCACAGACAAGAAAAGCAGTACACTGGAGTCAGTGACTGTCCATATTTCTTAATTGCTGCCACTATTTGCTGTCCATTAAACCTCATCCACAGACAGTGTTCAGGACTGGGTGGAAGAAGCACCCCTTGGCATTCTTCCAACTAGGCCAGAAATGAAAACAAGTTTTGTGTCCTGGGAAATTGCTTCTACTGGAAGAAGCCTTTCCAAGTTGGAAGAAACAGAAATATGATTGGGATTTTCATCCCAAACAAGAATAGCAAACAAATCTGACATTGTACCAGTCTTGGGTATTGTTCTTCTGGCCCCTGGAGCACAGTTCAGGTCTCAGTGTCCATCTACCAAGACCTCAGTGCTGTAGTCAGACCCTCAAATAAGAAGGGACAGAGTTTTGCCAAGACCTAGAAAACTGGCTGGCCTACAATCCAAATTTCTTTTTTCAGAGAGACTTTGGTATGCTAATTCATACCTTGTAGCTCCAATTCTACACCAAAAAGCTGCGGACAATAATCATTCTCCTGTTAATGAGAAATAGTTTGCAATTTCCCCAGAATGACATCAGCAGGAGAGCCAGGTATTATTAGCACCACCTGGCAGGCTAACTTTATCTGCCTGCAAGTCCAAGAACAAGCAGTGATGCCAACACACTACGATTTCTCTAAAATGCATGGCTCTGCAACTCTAGTGAGCTCCCCTGCCTAGAGGGAAATAACTTTGGAAAAAAAATGTTCTGGCAAACAGGGAAGCGTGCCCCAATTCATCACATCCTAGTAGCTAAGACATTTCCTGATATCTAGACCATTCATATTGTCTTCAGACACCCAAACTCATAGCATTACAGAATCACCTCTTCACAGGGGACATACAAATTACCCTCAAAGGGAGAAGTCAGACTTGATGATCAGGTCATACAAAGGTTTGGGGTTTTGAAGCACTTTTTCCACCTCATTCAGAAATCCAGATAGAACAGCCAGCTCTCAAGGACATTGCTTGGCTTTGAGATATGCCCTGAAGAGCTACAGTAGGTCCAGAAATCATGACTAGCATGAACCACATCATAAACACACTGTAGGCTTTTTTCACCTGTGGCAGCTATATTGAGGATAATTTCACATTACTTAAGTGCTTCAGAACAATCATGTTCTGTGTGAGAGGATGCAATAATGTGAGAAATGTGTTTATACAAAACCACAGATCCCATTTCAGCATTTTAGGATACGTAGCAGGTTTTGCTCTTTGCTGATGAGCAATGCTGCAAGGCAAGCAAAGCTGCCGTCCCTACAGCTGTATTGTGCATGTGTCTGTCAAGTAAACGGCACTGATGGGAGTGATGGGTGGTATCAGGAATGTGTAGCAATCTCCTGCTTGCACTGGGCAGGAGGAAATTTTGGGTCATTCAGAAGAAGGGAGGAAAATGGGACACAGTGAAGAGCAGAGCAAGACTACACCTTTCCCTGGTGTTTCCACCTTTCAAGTTCAACAGGGGTTTCCCCTCTCTTCCCACATGTGGGGGACCCTAGGAACCCAAGGTACAGCAGGCCACTTCAAGGCATGGCCCATGGAAAATTTCATCCCCCTTGGAAAAGCCAGCAGGATCTGATTAACTGAGTGAGAAAGGTGAAAGTGAGTGTGACACCCGTGTTAACCTTACTCTTGTATTTATAGCTCCTACATTCACCTATCAGCAGGAAATCTCTTTTGCTACTGTACAAAAGAAATTTCACTCTGCTTTGTGGTTTGTACAGCTTATAGTAGGATGATCCTCCCTCAAACAATGACAAAAACTCTCCTAAACTGTATTGCTATTCAAGGAACACTGTGATGTAGGGATACGTATGTCTGCGAGACCTGATAGGCAGAGATATATATTTTTACAGTTGTAGGATTTATAAGGCACAATTTGAGAAGGATCTGGTTCTATCAGTTTCTACCAGTCAGCATCCTAAACACATAGAGAGTAAAAGCTGAACGGGATTCCAGTAAGGCCTAGAGCCCACTCAAGGAATAAGTTTGCAAAGGATACAATTTCCAATTTTACTTTTAAAATCCCACTAGTTTCTTTTTTATAAAGAAATTCGTCTCCACTCTTAGCTCTACGTCAAAGGTTTTGTTTGAAAATTTGAAATTAAAGAGAGAATAACTACCTGAGGTGATGAGTTTCATTGAATCACTCATCCAAAAGGTTTCTGTGGTGAAAAGCTGCATCCCACCATTCCTCAATGCAGCACTGCACACTAACCTGACAGTATTTGGTGCGCACAGCAGTCCCTTATTGCTCAATTTCATTTCCCTACAGTGTCTGGTTAGCAAGCAATAGCCAGGAGATGCCATTCCCCTTAACTTAGTGTAAGTAGCAAAGCACATTCTCCTCCCTTTATGTCTTGTTTTTGAGGCAAACTCCTTCAACTCCAATCAAATTAACTGTTCACGAGACACTTTGATCCTCAGCATGCACTCCCAACACATGCTGAATAATGCCAGATTTTGTTCCCATAAACAAATCCCAACAAGTGCCACTGTACTGTCTCCAGTCTTGTCTGGCAGTAGTCAGCCCAGGCAGGATCTGAGAGAGTCGTTTCACTTCACACACAGCTCTCAGTGAATGCCACCATCTGCTTTTAGGTGGTTAAACAACATCTACAGTGGGTCTGAAAATATCCATCAAATCCTGCAGCTTCTGACATGGGATAATTTCAGCTTTCTGCTACACCAGCCTTGGCCAAGTGTGATAGACTTGCTCTAGACTTCCACCAGTGGGAAAGGGAAGATGTCTGATCTGTAGTGCTTTCCTTCAGAAGGGCTCAGGGCCAATGATCCTTCTGCACTCCAGGCCCCTCATCCCTCAGTTGCACTGACAGTATAAGGGAGTGCATGGTGAGCTGGGCTGTTCAGTCTACCCAAGTCTGCAAAAAAATGCAAAGAGCAAGGTGGGGCAGGGAGTATTTTTAACCTACATCAGCTTCATTTCCAAATTTCAGCCTATAGCCTGAAAACTCCATCCAGCCCATGGAGAAACTGATACAGAACAGCAAAGACATCCAAAGTATTAACTCCTGCTATATCCAAAAATGCAATACTGATGACAGTTGGTTATCATACACAAGAGCAAGAGATAATACCAACATAGTAACTCTGACATCATCCTCCAGTATTACTGAAGGGAAAATTATGAAAAAGATGCCTGGGCATCATGATTCTCCAGATGAAGAAATCACATAATATGTACACAAGAGCAAGAGATAATACCAACATAGTAACTCTGACATCATCCTCCAGTATTACTGAAGGGAAAATTATGAAAAAGATGCCTGGGCATCATGATTCTCCAGATGAAGAAATCACATAATATGTACAAAACTAGGCTACTGCAGCAATCTTCAGACTTTTCAGATCAGATTGGTGTTCTAAATACACTTATTTTCTAACTTTTTGCTGCAGACAGATGACAATAATTGCATGATCATAGTTACAACCCAGATGTGGTTGTTTATGATACTTTTCAGCAGACACAAGGTTTACTTAAAGGCATCCCCAGAATGCTGCAGAAGCATTTACCCCAGAAAATTAGGACTGGCTTCTTTGCAGGAATTTAGAGGGCATAAATATCCACAGGCAACAGGTATTTATTTCTATGCCTGCAGGTAAAAACAAGTGGTAATAGTAATTGCAAAGCAATACATTTCTAATTGCAATAGATCATACCCTTCAAGGCTAGACTTCGAGATTAGTTTCTGAGTCCTGAAGCATACTAAACAGTTCTTCTAGCAAGATGCAGCATGCTATCAGCAACATAAAAGAAGGAAGTATACAATACCTGTTAGAAACATACACACATGAAAATGAGTTTAACACTTCCACATACTAGCTATAGAAGCTTGCTCAGATAAAATCCACGTGAAGAAAAATGTTTTATTTGTTTTAAATGTTGCTGACTGCATAGTATTGCCCACTGTGCCTCCAGACACGGGACAGACCTGGCCTCCTGACACAGTGGTGCTCAGAGAAACAGCCACAGCACAGGTGCTGCCCTGCTCATCACCACACACAGACTTGGCTGACAATGCAGCTGCACAATGGCCAGAGCCTGCTGCCAGCAAGAGCTCAGATCAGACTGCAAGTGCTCCCTTGTTAAGCCAGGGCCATTTGTACTCTCCACAGACCCCTCCTAGAAAAAACATAGACCTAATTATTAACCTGTACAATCTGCTTGTGTGTTTTTGTAAAGGTTATGAAATAAGCAGTTATTTTTTGAAAACCCTAGGAGAAAGACTTAAGAATCTATTTATTTATTCAGTTTTATCGTACAACTACATGCCTTATATACCTTACTAGGACTTTCACAAGGGCTATAATTTGAGGTTCTTATTTAAGTACTTCTCAGAATTAAAAAACAAAATCCTCCTTCTCTTGTGTTTACATCCTTCAAATTTGTCCCTATACAAGTGCTTATTAAGCCAGCTTAGCTGAAATATTTTTGTCCACTTTTGGTTTTTTGCTGCCCTCCGTCAAACTTTTTTCTGAAGAACCTGTTGTCTAGAAAACTGGGATCTTGTAGCAACAATTAACTATGAGAAAACCATGACTCATATCCAAAATACTTTATTTTGAAGTATTTACAGGCCTAATACCACATTACCTCCTTGCATTCTGTACCATCAGACTGTGCCTCACATGGTGAGGAAGTCCTGAAGTACTGGGCATTTTTCAAGAGAATGAATATTGAATCACAGCAACTTTAGGCAGAGCCAGAATACAGCTTAGGTGACAGGAGAAAATTAAAATCAGCTGACCTGTAACTCCCAGGAAGCACTGACAGATGTGGACTCACAGGAGAAGGATGTAAAGACAGTAACAGAGACTAAAGTGTTTTTACTGCCCTAGTGGCTTCTGCCTTTGCCCTCTCCTGGCCTTGCCCTGAAGCCCTGTGTTCCACCCTCATGCTGATGGCTCACACTCTCTTGTTGCACACCACTGCAGCCCCTTGCTGGCTCCTCTGTCTCTAAAGGTATGTTGAACCCAATGCAGCAACTCTGCAAAAGAGTTTGTGCCAAGGTGTGCATGTGCACACATATGTATGTCTGACACACCTTCCCACCTTGGATGCCTCTAACACCAAGAGGCCAATCCCTGTTGCAGGGCTCAAGGCCAAGGGCATGTCCCTGCACAGGGGAGCAAGCAAGGCTAAGCCATCCTGGTTCCTTACAACTACATGAACAGGGAAAAGTATCTCCACCAAAAGTGTTTCCATACTCAAGCATTCACTTCTTAGAGGGAACACCATTTTCTATGGAAGGTACGCACCCATTGCAAATAATAAAGAGGTACTTCAGCAAAAATCCATTTTTCTGTAACATGGGAGATTTTCACTCAGACCTACTCAGATCTTACTGACGAATCTCAGCGCAGGCTTTCACTAATTCCTTGAGGTCATATCTGTTTACCCTGTGCAGTCAGAGTGTCATTGCATCCTCACATCAACCATATTGCCCTTGTCTGGACCTGGCCCAGCTGTGTGCTCTGGCCAATGTGCATTTAGGGCTTCTCTGCAGCTTCCAGACTTCCCAGGGGAACTTTGATGGAGAAATAGGTGTTCTTCAGCTTAGTGGTGACATCCAAAGATATGAAGAGGGAAAAATTTGGAGGAAAAGAAGACACCAAAACCTTCAGCATGTTGGGTTGGCCCAAAGCAAACAGGAGCCTTCCTTTTGATGCAGTATCTCACAGTTCCCTTCTGGACAAGATGTCCAGTACATAGGTGGACAAACACATCATGCACTCATTGAGCACCTGGCTCACCAGTCTGGCACAAAGGGTTGTAGTGAATAGGGTGACATCAGACTCGTGACTTACCACCAGTGGGGTTCCAAAAGGCTCCACTCTCAGCCCTGTGCTCTTCAACATCCTCACAAACAACTTGAACACAGGACTGGAAGGGATACTGAGTAAGTTGTACTGATACAAAACTGGGAGGAGCTGTTGAGTCCCTCAAGGGCAGGGAGGCCCTGCAGAGAGACCTTAACAAATTGAGAGCTGGGCAATCACCAATCATATGAAGTTCAACAAGGGAAAGTGACAGATTCTGCATCTAGGTAGGATAACCCTGGATGTATGGACAGACTGGGGAATGAGGGGCTGGAGAGCAGCACTGCAGAAAGGGACCCGGGGGTCCTGGTCAATGGCAAGTTGAACATGAGTCAGCAGTGCCCTGGCAGCCAGGAGGGCCAACCCTGTCCTGGGGGGCATCAGGCACAGCATGGCCAGCCAGGCAAGGGAGGGGATTGTCCTGCTCTGCTCTGGGCTGGGGTGGCTTCACCTCCAGTGCTGGGGGCAAATGAGCACCACAATATAAATGAGAGGGGTATAAAGCTGTTAGAGGGTATCCAAAGGAGGGCCAAGAAGATGGTGAAGGGCCTTGAGGAGAAGCTGTATGAGGAGTGGGTGAAGTCACTTGGTCTGTTCAGCCTGGAGGAGACTGAAGGGAGACTTCACTGCAGACTACAACTTCCTCATGAAGGGAAGAGGAGGGGTGGGCATTGATGTCTCTTAAACAGTGACAGGACCCAAGGGAATGGCCTTAAGCTGTACCAGCTGTACCACACCACAGCTTAGAAAAAATGTTATGGATATTAGAAAAATGTTCTGCAGCTACAAAGTAGTTGGGCACTGGAACTGGGACCTGGGAATCCCCCAGGGAAGTGGTGACAACACCAGTCCTGGTAGGGTTCAAGAAACATTTGGACAGTTCTCTCAGGCACGTGGTGTGACACTTGGGGATGGTCCTGTGCAGGGCCAGGAGCTGTATGTGCCTTGTGGGTCCTTTCTAATTCAGCATATTTTCTGATTCCTTCAGGAATTACCTCCACAACAAGCGGCAGCCGATCCCATCTTGGGCAGCATCCATTATCACCATGGGCAGACGCATACTCCCTCCTTCTTCTCCTCTGCGTCCACTTGAGTAGTGGGCATTACTTTTTTCTCACTCACCATGGTAATTTGCAGATATTAAATTATACTCAGAAGGGCCTATAAAATATGAGCAAAGCCAAATAAGAAACATAGCTCAGAAAATTTATCTTAAAAAAAAAAAAAAAGGAAAGGAAACAAACTACTATAAAGGCTATGGAATTAAAACAATGTCTTTTCCCAGGTTCATGCTGAGCTCTAGGTGCACACAACATTTCATGCAAATCAGACATAATTTACTGTGTGATTTGTTTCTCCAATAAAAAAAGTGAGAATATGGAGAATAATTTTCCCACATTTTAGCTACACATTTCTCCATAAATAGCATAACTATTATAATGACTCCTCACGTGAGCTTGTAGAGTGATTGCCCCTGTGTAAAACACAGGCAGATCATTTCTTTATTGTGCTCAGGGTGCCTTGGAGCTCAGTCACAAGGGTATGTGTGTATGTGC
Source organism: Agelaius phoeniceus (assembly GCF_051311805.1). Lineage (NCBI taxonomy): Eukaryota > Metazoa > Chordata > Aves > Passeriformes > Icteridae > Agelaius > Agelaius phoeniceus. The sequence goes on from NC_135267.1 coordinate 61,720,329, forward strand.
ACAAATACACAAGCACATATATACTAGAGATAGCACTACAAACAAGTATCTGTACAGGATGTGGTGTATGCTGTATGATCTGTGTACATGTTTGTGTGCATGTGTGCATCAACCACTTTGTTCCCATTGCTCCCCTTGTCCAGAACCAACATATTCCCTCATATAATGTGGCACTGAACCAGCTCCTGGTGACAAACATAGGGCTACGGCTACCACAGACTTCCCAAAAGTAAAGACTTTTTCCCTGCAAATGAGAGAGATTTCATCAGTTGCTATGTGGGCACGTAGGAGTTGCCAGATACAAAATTAATCTGTAATTAGCAATATATGTGGCAAGTAAATATAATGGTGTCAACATAACATGCAGTGCTGTTGCTAACCAAAGTCATTGCAAGGCATAATTCATTTCCCATTCCTCCTAGTATATCACAACATGAGAGGCAACAAAATGTTGAGTCCTTCAGTTGAAAATGGCCTGATTATCACTCCTTGGGGTATAAAAGAGGTATTGCAGACATGTCATTGTCATAATGTCACTTCCAAGGTGAAAAGCAAAGCATTAAATTTTTTCTCAAAAGCATTTTATTCAAATTGCTGGTTTTTAATTAAAAAAAAAATAACTGGGAAAAGTTAAATTGGGGCTTGAGATAAGGCAATTTTTGTGGAGAAACACATGTGTGAATATTTCCTAGAAGAAACCTTACCCACAATGTTGGAAAAACAGGTATAAAGCAGAACAAGATGCAAGGTTTTGAAATGCAGAAGTTGCTTATTCTGTTTCTAAAATGGACGTGTAAGTTTAGAGACACACTCACATATATACGAGGTGTATGAGTGACAATGAATTTTTATAATAAGCCTGCATGGAATATAGAAGTGAGAAAAATAGGTGGATATATTACGGTGAGATTTTGATATTATTATATATTAAAGTATTTTATTACAAATACTTCTGTGGCACTTACTTAGAAAACCCAGGTTGGGTGCAAGGTTTGGAAGGGGGGAAGTTATTTTGGTAAAGTAGAGCAGCTATTTTCCCAGCTGAATAGTAATGGGAGAATAATAAATTCTTGATTGCATTTTCTTGCTTTTTTGACATTGTGTTTTAGATTTGTCATTTGTATATATTAATACATAATCAGCTTTGCAATAAATTCTGTTTGTGAAACCATTTCCTGATGGTCTTGATAGATTTGTACACAGAAACAGAAAGGCAGGCATCAATAAGACAGGCTTATTCAAGATGTAGAAATGAAAAACTTAATCAAAAATACTGAGTTTATTTGTAAGTTTAGCAAAAAAAAAAAAAAAAAAAAAAAAAGGATGAATTTCAAGTTAAGCAAGAAACATGAAACATAAAGCTCCCAACTAACATTTGCTCTGAGCCCAGTATTTCAGTTTAATAAAAAAGAGAACATGCTCAGGCAATGAAGAAATACTGGTTATGACATTTTCCATTTGGGAGAAGGAGGATAATGTCAAAGAGTCACTGTTGTGCCAAGTCTGATAAAACCTGGTGCATCCTACTCACAGGTATGAGGCACAAGAAGCAGTGCTTGTGTTTTTTCAGTGATGTGTAACTTTTCCACCCCTTCACTCATCATAGTTCCAACAAGTAATGCAAGTTTGCCCCCTTGCCCAAGGATGTCCACCCTGGCTAAAATATTAATGATTTCAGGTGTGCAGACATCTGGTCTGCTCCACATCCCCACAAAATTGTATTTCTTGATTGGAATTGTGAGAAAACCCATCCAGATAAAGTTAAGGCTTCATGCCAATGCTTAAGAAAGTGATGTCTGCAAGAAGCCTAAAAAAGTAGCTTCAAATAGACGTGAAACTTTTAATTGACTGAAGTAAAAGTGAATCTCATTCTAAATTCTCAGTCCCTCACCAGGAACAACCATTCAGCCCCTGGAGACCTATTAAGGTGCTATGAGGTGCTGGAAACCTGACACCTTGGCATCTCCCCCCAGGAGCTCATGTTCTCAAGGATGAGAAACCTTTCTATCACTCACCTGCACCAAGCAGGTCAGAACTCCTCCTCTGCCTTCTTATTGTCCCAAACTGTTTTGAGATCAAAAGCAGAGGAGGGGATACCACTCTGGTTTGACTCTGGGGTGAAGGCACAGAGCATGTGCCATTTTCCCCTTTGCAGCATTTCTCTGCCAACCTACTTGGCGTGATACCTCTCCAAGCAGGGCAAGCCTTTCACTGCCAGGAAAGCTGAGTCAGCTTTTCTATCATTCACACATTTTGCAAACAGATGAAGATTTTCTTCACTGTCTTTTCCTTTTGAAATTTTTCACAAAATCGTTTTATATATGCTGTGCCTGTGAAAAGATTTTGTTGCATGTGTTAAAAATTTGGAATTCCAGCTCTTGCAATTGCATATCCTGCACACTGCATTTGCCTAGCTTGATTGGAGTAGTATGACTGTGAATTGTATTATCCTTGACAAGGGCCAAGTCAGAATCTGTTTCCTGCCAATAATTGACAGTGTGAACTGGAAAGTCACTATTTTGCTGGAACAGTAATGCCAGCAAATTGGTTTTCAGGTGTATTGCTGGTTTTCAAACCCTCCGGTAATGAGGAACATATTAAACATCTAGACTGATTTATAGGAAACGAACCCAGAACAGGTGCTGCTACCTCAGCCCAGGCTTATTTGCTAACAGAATATTAATAGAAATGTTTTATACCAAACTTGAACATCATATATGACAGGATACCTTAGTCCATCTCTCTCTACACAAATGGTTTTTCTTATGAAGCAATTTCTAGGTTTCAGGCTGAACTCTTTGTTTTCTGGGAAAAAAAAATCAATTTGGGGGCTCCAATAGCTAGTAGACATTTTTATGATAGCTACAATGCAAGTATGTATTCAGAGAGATTTTTCAACACTGCTGGAGTAGCAGTAAACAACTTCTTTACTGCCTGATAATGCAGAGATGCTTACTTTCATAAAAATAAATCTTGAACAGGTTTCAGTACTCCTCTGAAATGAGAGGTTCAGGGACTGGGACAGGAAGACCTTGGAAGGGAATGATACTTTATTGATTTACTTAGGTAACTATTTTCTTGGCAGTACTTAGCATGGGTGCAAAACACCTATTATGTGCTGACTGTAATTTTTTATAGCCTTCATTTAAAATGATGAAGTGGTTATTCTATGCCTGGTAGGACTTTGTATGTTTTGCAAGACACAAGCCTGCTTTCCAAAGTCCGCACAAGCCCTGTGAGCATTCAGACACAGATTTTCTGCTGTCTTTCAGAATGTCCTGCATTTGAGGTTTTATCTCTACACACCTCAAAAAGCACCTACCCCATTTGTTTGTCCACATGAAAAGATGCCTCCATTCCACTCACTACATTTACAATTAGGAGTAATAATATATCCTCTGTATTATACTCAGAACAAAACAAATTCCTCCGTTTTCCTTCACACAGTTGATACAGACTTTACTTGTTCTCTTTACTAATCACAATAAATCACAAAGAAGGGATTTGTGAAGTGGCCTATGTGGAGCAGACATCAAAAACTCCTCTTCACCTTCTTTTTATCAAGGAATTATCCAGAAGAAAAAACTAGCATATGTCCAGGGAGTAAAGAAGTCTTGGAAATCCCCAGTTTTAATTTTGCAGAAGGTCTGTCAAAACTTAAGTAATTAATTCTTGTGACCCGAAAACCGGTGTTGCTATACCACATAGACACCTGTCTCAGACAGGTATCCCTCCCTGTGCTGCTTCCCTGACTCCCCAAGGTTGGAAAGGAACAGGATCACCAAGAGAACAAACTGTTAACCTACTGTAAAGTCACCATTCTTACTGATCTTCACGACAAGCTGAATCCACCCTCTGCAAGTGCTTTCCACTGGTACAAAAGGAGCATCATTTGTACAAAAGGAGAACCATAAGTTGTCACCTCTTGGAGCTGAGGGCAGTCTCAGATTGTGCCACAGGAACAAGAGGAAACCAGGATGCAATTTTCATTTCCCAGAACTTTGAAATTTTCCCTTGCCGGTATCAGAAGGGTGCTGTTGTACAAGTGAAGTAAACAAATCTAAGGGATACAAAGATCCCTCCCTTGTAAAAAAAGGCCCATAACCCCACTTCTGGGGTCTGTTTGAAGTTCAGATTCAACATGAAAAGTTTAAAAACATTCAGTATTGTCACCAGCTAAAGGAGTAAGACAGGTGCTCATCAGCACAAGGACATCATCTTTGTCCCCTCACCACTGTTGAAAGAGGTACCCAGAGGTACTGGCTGTCCCAGGTAAGGGCTCTTTGTCTGGACCTGACCAAACTTCAGCTAAGGTCAGTCAGGACTGGGATCTTTTTGCACTGTCTCTCTGTCTTTGACCACCAATTGCACCATGAAACTGAGAAAACTTTTCAAGAAACCTGCTGCATCTCCACTAAAGATTTTGAAGAGGTCATGGATTAGCTCTGAACATCTTCACTGTTGGCTCTATGAATGGATACTTTTTTTTTTTTTTGCTTTCCCCAAAACAGAAAAAGGGGGAACAAATGAAGAAATAAGCATATGGATTAAACATTTGGCTGAAAAATAGCATCAGGATTAAATTTTGCTCTCTGGTTTTCTCTATAGCTAACTGAAGTTTACTTATGGTGAGATCAGGGAAAATACAAAACACCTAATAGCAGGTCAGGTAAGATGTTACTCAATAAGCATTGTACATTACAAGTCTTACACAGAAGGATGAAATACTTGATTAACCTATTCTGGCAACCTCGCACACTGCAAAAGAAAAATTAACATATATCCTACAAACCCCAGAAATAACAGTGTACTTAAACCAGATTTTTTTAATATTATAACTGTAAAAGCTAATTTGAGAGTATAATCATTATGAACAAGATGACAGAATTATTAGCAAGCCAGCAAAAAGAGAATGAGTTGGTAGATACCATCATTACACACTCAGATGCTAGAAGTAGCTTCTTAAAATTGCAGCTGACGGCACAAGGTTGAAGCTGTGCTCCGGATGAATGTAAGTATTAATACACAGAGAAGTTTAACTTCATACTTCTGTTAAACCATGGCTGTCTGCCTAGCAAAAGTGCCCAGCTTTGGGCCACAGGGAGGTGCCTGGTGAGGCTGCCCCAGATCAGCCAGCTGTCCAGCCTTGCTCCCTGGGAACAAGGAGAACCCACAGGGACATGTTTTGTGGCACTGCAGAGGTAACAGACAGCTTTGGGTTTTTTGGTCTAAACCACAGATTTGGGGCTTTCATGTCCTCTGAACTCACTCAGCTATGTGAAGCGTCTGAAACCTTTCTCTCCTGCTCATCTGCGAGAGGTGACGGAGAGCCAAAACCCTACCATTCCCTGGGGTGATGGGACTCAGCATGACACCTCCAGACCTGGAAGTCATCTATTCCTCCTGCAGGGATTATCTGCCCTCATGTAGTTAACGAGTTAATACTAACCATATGGTTGATTACAGCAATTATTGCAAACACAATGTCTAATGAAGGCAAAAGTATGGTAAAATAATTAGACTTAATTATGACATTCACATTTGAAATTATGTGTCACTTACCCTGCATGAAAGATGAAAAATTCCTCCTGAAATGGAGTAAGTTTAAGCTTCCTCTGCCTTCCCCAAAGCCTGGATTCCTGCAGCGTAGGAGGAAACAACAAAAAAAAAGTTGAAACTACATAAGGCACCCAGCCTTTTTTTTGGCCCACCCACAGCATTTTGGTTTTGTGGGTAACTTTCCCTCCTCACCCAGTGTTCTCACAACTGGGCAGGAAGTTTCAGAGGATCCTGGACAAATTCCCAAGATCCTCCAGTCCCCATGTTATTTCACACATTTGAACATCGTTCCTCACACTGGCATAGCTCAGGAGGCTTTCCTTGGTCTTCCTTCTAATGGCAAGCACGACCCAGAGTTTTCCAAGGGCAGTCCCATCTTCCACTATTTGAAGAGCTTTTCCTTCTCCTTTGCTTCCCTAAGCAGTATCCTGTGGCATGAGTCAATTTTAATTTACAAATAGCAGTCTCATTTTGGAAGTTTGTAACACATACTTGCACATAAAATATTGGCTGCAGTGGGAGAGGGGAATTTTGGGTTGGTGCATTTGTCACAGTGCACAAAATTCCAGCTGTATCGATTTGCTCAATTCATTTTACAGTGCTATTTTCATTAGCTAATCCTGGGGAGTTCACTGCCCTGTATCTATTAAGTACACACTCTCACACACACACATTCAGAGTGGGGGAGGACAGATTTCTTTAAAAAGCATCACAGACAGGAAGGTATCCAAGTCACTTCCAATACATTTTATTAGCTCAACTGGAGGTTTTCCTTAGAGTTCACAGAGTTCATGGTTAAAGCTTTTCTTTTGATGGCCTGAGTCATGCAATCCAGGATGCGCTTCATGATCACTGCCTGCTAGCTGGAAAATATTTATGCTACGTGGCTTAAACTTCAGCATGAAAATTATTTTGACAAAATACACAGTAAGAGCACTTGGTCTGCTTTTCTTCATGTCAATATGAAAGTGCTTTTCATGCAGCCTCTTACTGTATTCACTGTAACAGCTCAATGGGAACCTGCAATGTTAATCAAGAACCTGTGTATGAATGGATACTCTTCTCATAACCTGAAGCCATTTTTTCTGCATAAAGTCACCGATTGTAATTTACAAATGGCTGCTGTAGTGTTTTGTCATCTCTGGGAACATGTGCAGGTGCACAGCACATTTTAAGAATGAAAATAATCTAATGTGAACCCAAAACTGCTTGGTGCATACTTAGCAGGGTCTGGAGCCCATTTCTGCTGTGCTTGTCCATCACTCTCCCTACCACAAGCAACACTGACACCTTCAAAGCACCTGGTCTGCTACAACACCAGAACTGAGTGGTGGGCACCCACGTCCAGGCCACCCACAGGCTCTCTGGCCAGCACCAGTTGCTCCTCCATGCCCTGCCCATGCTCTGGTTCCCTCCTTGCCTGAGCCCAGCCAGTGAAGCACAGCCACAGCACCCTTCCAGGTGTATCTCAGGCCTGGAAACTCTCACTGGGGAGAAAAAGCAGGCAGGATTGGAAACTCCAGCAATACATAGACACCAATGGGAGCCATCCTCCGTTGCAAAGTAAATTCCAGGCAGCAGTCAGTGCTGCCAGTGAATCATGTAATGACAGTGTCCGGAGGAAAACTTGCCAGTTGCTCCATGTAACAAATCACACCCCTTAGAAACTCCTTGCATTTCCAAAAGGTGAAATAGTTTTTCTCTTTCTAGGTGACCTCAGCTGAAAAAATTGTCAATTCAAGAAAGGCAAAAAGACAAACCATGGGATTTCCAAGAGCTGCTCAGGCACCTAAAGTACAGGAAGCATCTGCTTATGGGATCTGTGTTACTACAGATGGGGTCAGCACACATAATTTTCACTGTAAAGGAGCAATATTTTCCAGCAACTCACAGATAGGAGTTTTTGGTGCTCTGGGGTTTGTTTTGGTTTGGTTTTGTGTTCTTTTATGTTTGCTTTGTATATAGAAAAATAAGGTACAGTCAACTCACAATACTCAGTGGGAAACGCAGACTTTTTATTCATTCATAGCATTTGGTAAGGTTCTTCATTCTTACAAAATCCGCATTCACCTAGAGTAGTTTTCAGACCATTCAGAGTTATCTGAGGTTGGAGTCTCAGAAAACTGCTACAGGGCAGGGAAGGAATGAAGATGCATAGGCTCCCTAACAGCCAAGATTCTGAATTACATCACTGTTCCATAAATATATTCATTTTATTCATGTTCATTCCTGAAAGAATTTACTGCACCGAGCCTGTCATCTTAACTATGTATCTTAGAATTGATCATTTCCCCAATTAAGCTGTTCAGGCCTCAGACTTAAAGAGCTGTCACAGCTGCTGGAAGATGATTTATCTCCTGATGACGGGCAGAGCTCCTGACCAAAAATTATTAATGACAGAGCTTCTTTTTTTGAAATAACCTTAACCCAAGCATATATCTTCTTAGTCACATTAATATCTGAACACATACCCCCAATACTTAGCCAGGTATTAAATGGATGTAAAATCCTAAACCTTAGTCTTTTAATACAGAGCCTTTCAAATGAAGAATAAGAGATTAATCCAGCCCTATTCTGTACCAGACTGTACAGCAACTGCTGCTGTTTCATGGGAAATGCAGGCTCTGAACAGTGCTTTGTTCCACATCACTCTGCTAACTTCCACAACAGAACTTCCCAGGGCTGGTCTGGCAAAGGACCCCACCCAACAGAAAAAGGCACAAAGATGAAACATGATCTGTATTTGTTCACCAGTTCAGGTCAACTGTTTTGTGTAAGTCTCCTCTAGGGTTTAACACCACTCCCACTGAAGTTACTGAAGAGTTCTGCCATTGGCATTCACAGGGCAAGAAACAGGCCCTTCATCAGCATGGGCTTGTGATCACTGCTACAGCAGTAGGGCTCCATTGCTGCCCTGGATGAGATGACTTTATTGCATTTAATAGCTTAGCAAATTTTAACATAAAATAAATTGAAGGGACATTGTTTGTGGGGATTGTTGTATACACAATATGGCTTACATCTGTGCAAAGGCTTGCTTCCTGATATGGTTGAGTTCTCCTGTACTACGAATGCATAAAAGGATACAGGCACTAACTCAACCCAAATTTTCCCTAATTTTAATGGCCATAAAATCTTTTTCACCTCAAAAACCACCATCACAAATGTCAGTGAGCATAAGATAATTCACACACTCAGCTGAGCAGTTCTACCATATTCCAGATATATGTAAAAACTTCCATTTAAACTTTTGTTTTAATTAGTTCAAGAATTCATCCAAATGTTTAAAAGTTTTAAACAGCTATGTATCTTTCTTCTTATTCAGTTCCCTTATTATTCATTTTCAAAGGGTCCTCTGACACCTATCAAATCTGATAGACAGAGCAGTGATTTCTCTCAGGCGAGTGTAAATCTTACACCATTTCCCACATGATATTACTTTCCACATGTCTGATGGCTCTGGAAACAAGTAATCAAATTAATAGGACTATTTAACTTTCATTCATATCTTAGCTGCCACCATAAATTTTCAACCATCAGAAGACAGTAAAATGTTAGTTTTGCTTTATTTGGAGAAGATATTCATTTTCACAACTTCTGCCTTATTAAACCCAGCAGCTTATTTCTTGGGTAAGACAGTATGATTCACACTGACAGCAGCTTCAGTAACCACTCCAAACTTTTGCTATTTACATTTGGTTTCTTGAACAGGTCATATTCCCAGCATTAGAAGTTTATGATGATTTAATAGGGAGACTGTAAATATAATCTACCTTGGTCTGAAAACTTCAGTAGTTAAAAAAATGCTGTGGGAACCAATTTCAGCAACGGAATTCCTCAGCTGACACACAGAGCTCCTCTTCAGCAATATTCATTCCTGGGTACACATCAAAACTGTCCTCAGCTCACTGTGCTGGCTCGTCACTGCCTACTGCAGCAGCTTCAATAGGTTGTTATTTTTCTGCAAAATGCCCAGCAGTCTCAGCCCAGGATACATAACAGATCGTGTCATTTTTTGGGAACAAGTTTTGCTTGCCTGTGGCTCAGTGGAAATAGCACAGAGACCTGCTGGTCCAGGGCCAAGGAACTGAGGGCATGATGAGAGCAATGCAAAAGTCATTAACGATATAAATATGTGAGTTTTTACTGCTCAGACAAGGTGTAGTAATAGCCTGCCTGTATGCTCTGAGCAGGCTGAAATTTCTTCATTTAAATCACCATGAATCATACCACTTTTTCCCCACTGACCATTCCTTGGAAAGGGTAGGTTTTCAGCCCACCCATTGCCAGTATCAGCTCTCAGCACAATTCAGTAAAATAATATTAAGTATTTTCCTCTTCAGCCTCCACCCACACATGCAAACCTTTCACTTAAGAGGAAGTGCAAAAAAGTGTGAGAGTTGCTCTCAAGATTGCTCCCCACACCTGAGTGGACAGCAACTGAAGACCAGAGTGGTTCTGTGCGACACACATGGCAGCAAGAACAAAACAGCACCTCACCAGTTCTAAGCAAATATCTCCAAAAATTTAAAGCAGGTATTAGTTTTAGTGAGGACACTGCACAGTGACTAAATAGATCAAAACTCACCACTCAGAGTTGAAAACTGAAGGGACATTGCATTTTATGGTAATAAAGTGTTTGCATTTTATGGTAATAAAGTGTTTGCAAAAAGATTTAAGTCTTGTGACATGATAGTTTGGCATTTGTGACTTAAAACTACATTTGGACATTTTGCAGCTTTATGATATGGCAAATTCAAGCTTAGTTGGCTAACCATTATCATCTTACTTCTTTCAGAATTATTGCTTCCCAGGCTTATTCTTCCTCTTGGAGATATGCGTTTCTGATTATTTTCCCTCAGATTTATTGTCCTGCAGTTTTCTGGGATGAATCTTAGTTTCTATAAAAATGCCCGCCTACCTTTATAATCTTTTTAGGTCTCTTTTTATTATCTCATTTTCTCTCTAGACCTCCTAATTCAATATCCTCTGAATTTTGTAATCATATTCTTCTCACTTTTTTCTTTTAGATCATTAATGATGGTATTTAATACAACCTGTCTTACACCACTCCTAAAGTTCTGCATGATGATTATAATCCTTAGCTTTTAAAAAGCAAAATCTATTCATAACTCAAAAAGCATTTCATATGTCAGGAAATTGCTGTTAGCCCATATTACAACCAAAGATGCAAACGATGCAGGTACTCACAAAAGCTGGTTTCCTTTCCCTATGTTTCATCTACAGGCAGAGGACAAAGAGATACAAACTCCACTGGAGCCTGTTTTGGAGTGGCTAAATTAACTTTCTACTTTGAACACCCCTTCAGAGGACCCCAACACCTCTACACGTGAAACAAATAGTAAGGTAATATTGCCAATAGCTTTCTTAAAAAAAAAAAAAAAAAAAAAAAAAAGAAAAAGAGGGAAAAAAAGAAAAATAAAAAGTCAAGCAATCCAAATATCCAACAGTCACTGTTACTTTCTGCTGCTGTTTCACAGTTTGGCCATAGCCTTTGGATTATCACTGTTCAATGGCTGGATTATTGACTGTCCAGCGTTAGGGGCAGTCTGATGAGCGGCCATGATGCATTACAGATATTTTTCAAAGGTGGAAGGAGTTTTGTCTCACTTTCTTTGGTCAAATTTCTCTCTGAATAATTAGATTCTGAATGCCTAAAGTGCCAAAGGCTTTATTTAGTTAGGATATTAGCTTATTACAGTAAAATTACAATGTAATTTTTTTCACCATTATGCGGCTGCCATTATCCATGTGAAAGCTCTATGTTGCTAACTGATGAAATGAATTATTACCTCATACTCCTATCACCATATTCATAGAGATGGTGTCCATCCTGTTGACAGCAAGACCACAGGACAATTTTGTCATTTACTTAACTTAACATGACCCACACCCATAGTCTCCCTGTCAGGAAGTTACTCTGCCACCCCAAGCCTACAAGGAGTTGCAGACATGCAGGAGCTCCTGCGTGTTTAGCAGAACATCCTGTGCAAACACATTAAGATTAGATGAAGGAGTTTGTGTTCCCTGCTATGTTTTAATTAGGTAAAAATCTGCAGGGAACAAAGCTGAGCAGAAGCCTCTCATGGCAGAGCTGTGGCTAGACCACAGGCTCCATACACCTCTTTCATTCTGTAAAAACCTAGACAACCAGTTCCCACTTGCAAGTGTACAACATGGGACCGGGGGATTATCCGTCACAATTCAAACGCAATTCTCTGATAATAGTAACTGTGTTCCACTGTTAGAAGTGATAGACTTACATAATTAGCTGCAAGTGCTATTTCTGTGTGTGTAAAATCTTTTAATTATTTCCTTTTTAATTATTTTAAATTACCTAATAACTCTTTGGCAGAGAGGGATGTATGGGAGGGAGGTAGTGCAAAGCCCGCCATCATTATGAAAGCTTTTCAAGAGCTCCATTATGTGCTGTGAGCATCTGACTCTTTGTAGCATGAGTCACCCACAAAGTCTTGAGCCATCAAGTAATTAAGGTTCTTTAATACAGAGTGGGAGGGGAGGAAGTAATACCATTTGTCGTTATGATCAGTCACATTCCTACAAGTATATATCATAACTGTTTTATAAATGGATTATTAGCAAATCAGATTACAGCACTAATTATTTCTCCCAGCATTTCCTTTGCCCATGTGCTGTGGACTCATCCACTCCCCAGTTATTACTACTCTTCCATCTGCTTTTTTCCCCCCTTTGCTATCTCACACACATACACAATCACTTATGTAAAGTCACCCAGGACAGGAAGAACACAACAATAACTGTTATTAGCACTGCAAAGGAAAAAACATTGCTGGTTCTCATTGGAAATCTTCCTGAATGGATACCTGCACGGCAGCCTCAGCACAACATGATGGTTGTAACTCAGTTTGGAGCAGAACTGTGAAAGAGGAATTCACAACACAAAGCCATCTCCACGCTGGCAAGCAATCTCAGAAGAAAAGACAAGAATTGGCAGGCCTGAAAAGAAAACCACCTTTCTCACCTTTACTGGAAAAAACAGGGCTGTTAGGTAAGACATGTTAGATAATTTTTTTTTTTCCTTTTTAATGAAGACTAAGCCCAAGAGAGCTAGATTGTTCTGGGAAAAAAATCAAGGACAGGACAAAGTTAAAAAAGAGCTGATGAAAGGAGCAAAGCGGAGGGGCAGGAATTAAACTAAAGGAAAACTTAGGTGGAATCATAGGTCATATTTGCTACATACAATCAATGAAATGTGCTATAATTTTAAAGAACTCCCACAGGATTTAGCAGACCCAAGGAAGTTTAATCATTGTGCCAGCTGTAAGTTTTCACAAAAAGAACAGAGATTCAGATGTTTCTGTTTTGCTGTTTTGCCTACCCTACAAAATTCATTACAATCATCAAGTCAAAGCCTGAAATGTTACACAATATGAAAAGTAAGGCAAAGCTGCTCCCCTACCCAGCAAAGTAAAACACAACTCCTGCCACAGATTTACTGAAGTAAAGGAAAGATTTCAGGTTAAAAAATGATGGCTTGTGAGACCACAGATCTTGTGTCCATTCTCCAATCTTGCTTTTTCCATTTTCAGAAGAAAAAGCAGTCTTGTGCGCAGTCTTTGCACAAATAACTTCTCTGGTTCATAAGGTGGGATTAACATTACTCAAAATATTTCTTAGAAATGGATAAAGAGTGTTAAAAATGCAGGGTTTAGGCTCAGGGCTAATGACGAATTTGCAACAGACTTCTGCTTAATATCTGCTTAATCTCTCATGTAATCATGCACAACCAATCCCTTTGCTGAGGCTGTCCCCTGACCAACACAAGTCCTCTCCCCACTGCTACCAAAACATTGCTAGTGTTGGATTTTCTCTCACACATATCATACTCAGCTCAACTATATTATATATGCATCAAGGCAAAATTCAGCTTTCTACCCTGTGCTGGTTTGGGCTAGGGTAGAGTTAATTTTCATCACAGTACCTAGTGTGGGGCTGTGTTTTGCATTTGTGCTGAGCACAGAGTTGATAACACAGAGATGTTTTTGTTATTGCTGAGCAGGGTTTGCACAGAGCCAAGGCCTTTTCTGCTTTTCATACAGACACGTTGGCAAGGGGGCTGGAGGTGCCTGGGAGGCTGAGACACAGCCTGGACAGCCAACACCAACCAAAGGGATATTCCACATCACATGGCATCATGCTCACTATGTAAAGCAAGGGGAAAAAGGAGGAAGGGGAGGGGGTGTTTGGACTTACAGCACTTGTCTTCCAAATAATCATTGCACGTGCTGGAGCCCTGCTTTGCTATAGTTGACTGACCCTTGTTTTGCTTTGCTTACATGCACAGCTTTTACTTTACCTATGAAACTGTCTTTATCACAACCCACAAGTTTTCTGGCCGTTAGTCTTTTGAGTCTCTGGTGGGGGAGTGAGCAAGTGGCTGTGTCAGCCTGGCATTTGTTGCTGGCTGGGGTTAAACTATGGCACACCCTTAACTAGAGCTACCACCTACATTTCAAGGCATGGTGATATAGCATCAACAAACAGAGAGGCACCAAAGGGGGAACATACCTGCATATCCAGTAGAACTATTCATATGCCTGCATCTCCAGGATGGACAAAGATATCCCATGTTCAGCTCCACCATCTGCACTGCAGGTGAGTGGAATGACAGTCTGATGCACCAACACCAGCCACAAGGAAAGACCCATAGATTCCACCAAAATTCCTCAGCATGTATCCCAGCAGCTTTGTGAGGGATACATGAGGGGCACACTCAGGAAGGTGCCTGAATTTGCTTTCATAGATGTTTTGCTTATGTTCTTGAGAAGAGGGTCTTTGGCCAAATGGATTCACAGGTCTCAGCATCCCACATTCACACTCCCCCCACCCCCCCCCACAGGAGAATGTGACTCAGACCTGTCCTTTTCTCCAATCCCAGTTAATCTGAACATGATGGCTGAATTTCTGCTGGCTGAGAAGCATGGGTTCATCCTGAAATATTTCCCACAACACTGGCTCTATCCTTGAGTAGGGCTTGATTCTCTTTAAATATTGCTATGGTACTATTTTAATCAGCAATTACAGACAAAGCAGAGTCATAAACTCCCTTTAAAGTGAGTCCCCCTCACGGGTACTGAAACAATAGCATATGCCTATGGTTGGGCAAATGTCTCAACTCTACTCTCTCTAAGGTGCTACTTCACAACATTAAACCTATAAAACTCAATCATACTCTAGCCTGGGAGAAAAATTCAGTGAAAACTCTAGAGGAGTCAATTTATTTGGAAGTTAACCAGACATATTTCAATCTCGATTGGACATCTAGAGACACAACATAAATTTTTATATAGGTTATTTGATTCTCACACCTCATAAATTAAATAGAATGATCTCTGATATATCTAATGCCTGGTGGTAAAACTGTGGAAGGATGGATTTCTGGTACATTTGTTTCCAGTGCCCTGCAGTTAGGTCCTTCTGGGCATCAGTTAAGGTTAATGTGAAATGAGGGGCAGTGACAGGAGACAGTTTTAAGTCCTGACCAATTTGCAAAGGAAAGTCAGCTTGCTGGGGCCAGCTTAACAGACACTCTGCACAGGACAAAGCTAACGGTGAGTTAGGCATTGCTGCCAGGCTCTGCCCAAAATTGCTGCACAACCATAGAAAGCTGGGACATTGCTTGGCAAGTTGAAAGCAAACACTCCAGAAAAAAAATTGTTTTCAAAACACAGCTGGATGACTAATTTATTAGGTTCATTTATCCCATCCAAAGTCACTCACAACTTTCCCTGTATTTGCCATTTGAGTGAGCCAATAATGATGTTTGATTTAAGCTGCAACCGGTATGAAAATCCAATTAATTTGCATCTTGCAAATGTCTCAATTGAATAGAGTGGGGTAGACATCTAAATGCCATGGTGGGGTGTCATATCTTTGACTGAACAGAGAGTTGAAGTAACAAATAATGTTACTTGACCCACACTAACTGGCTGTGTGATTCATCCAGTTGGGAAGAGAAATAATGCCTCTTGTGGACCTGTGATCCACAACTAGACACAGTCTGCATGTGTAGCACTAACTGTGCAAATACACTCTTTGTGTCTCCAATTGTACAGGTAAAGATTGCTTCCAGTAAAACTAAAGATAAAATGCTACATTTTTGCGACTCCCCAAGTAAAACTCAGGTGCTCTCAGGACACAAACACCACCAAATGAAAATTTGTTACCTGCTGCACAACAGCAGTGATATTACAGAGGAAGTTACACTATAATCAGAACTGGCATGTGTCTCATATGCAATAACAAGGCTCAGAGCTGTCAGCAGCTATTCAAGTTGTACTTAGGCTGTACTTATACAGCAGAAAAATATGCCTCTGAAGTATTTTGGTCACTTTTTCCCGTTTTTTTTTTTTGGTACCCCCTTACCTTCTCCCACTGTTTTGGTATCCTTTTACATTTTTCTTCCCCTTCCCTTTCCCTTGCTTGTTTCTTTCTTCCAGCCCTAACTCTCTTGCTTCTGAATTTCCTTCCCATGTCTTCCTTCAGCATTTTCATTTTTTTCTCAAACTAGGCTTGACTGTTCATATTATAGTAACATTATTACCAGTGACAGTATGTAACTGCATTTGTTGATTTAGAAAGTCTCTTCCAGCCTTATATTTCTTTCTTGTTTCCTAGTTCATTTGACAAAACCTGGTCATTTTGACAGAGATTTCTGTGCAGAGATTAGTATCATTACTAGGCTTCAGAGTGAACATCCCACCGTAGTGCAGTGCAAAGGAGGAGAAAAGGCGGAAGGAATTCATTTTTCCCAGAGGTCTCATTTCACAAAAGGAAGAGAACTCTTTATCTGTTATGCTTATCTTGCTTTTAAAGGTTAGCTTTGTAGCCAGGTGGGTGAGCAGCATTTTATTACTAAAGTAAGCATGTTTCCAGGCTTCATGTGCCATATGGCCCACAGAGAAATAAAACTCCAGCCTATGGGCAGGGTGTTCAAGACCTCTGCTCTAGGCAGCTGCATGCAGCTCTGAATTCTTGGTATGTTTTTCAGAAATTTTATGCATTCTAATTTGATTAAGTTCCTTCTCTTGGCAACTGGTCATTGTCAAACCCTTTTCTGATCAGCAGGGGACTAATACAACCTGGGAGCTCCAGCTCTGGCAATGGAAAACATTATAGGCGCATTGGAGAATATATTTGCAAAGAATATCTCCTGCACCTGGACTCCATTTATTAAGTTTGCAGAAAGGACAGCTCCTGCCAAGAAGCCAGACACTCTGACCTTGTTTGAACCTGCCTGCTGCTTGTGGAGCGGGATCTGTCGCGAGCAGGAGCAAAGGAGGGGCACGGGGCACACTGCTGCTCCTCAGGGACTCACTCCAATATATGGGGAGTTTATGTTACAAAGTGTTTTACTTTTAAAGCCAGTATTCTTTCATCTCATCACAGGATATAAAGTTGCTATTGAGCTATATTGCTGTGTCTAGTCAGGGCGTGTGTTTGTGTGCTGGTGTCAATCATTTCTTTCTGTACCCTTCATCAGCTGCAGCTCACAGAGTGGCAGGTGGTTCTTGCTCTCCAATCTACTGATGCTGCTTGGCTTTATTATATCATTTTTCCCCCTCCTCAAGCTTTATAACCTATCAAGATCTAAAGTCTCTAATAAACAGTAAGTTAAAAGGAAAAAAAAAAACAGCATACAAAGTCAATGCAGCTTGTATTCAATACTCAGCTCATCTTCAGGAAGGCTCTAGTTTTCCCACTATGACATGAAATTGAACTTATCCTGTAATGTGGTTCTCATTTAGGATTTAAACATGTTAGCATTTCCCTTAATGATCATCCTTGGCTCTCAGACACTGCAGAGATAAGTGTCCTGCAAATAGCTAAGCTGGATAGACACAGATAGATGCTGTTTTTCTTAATAAAAGCAAGATCCTTCAAAACAACAGATTATCTAACCAGAGTATTATCTTTCCAAACAAATAAGATATTTACTTTCTCCTTTAGCAAAATGGAGTAAAAAAAAATATCACAAGAACAAACAAAAATCTCTTTCCCTGGATAATTGAGTTGTCTACTTCTTAAAACCACTCCTCCCAGCCCGAAAGCAGCACAGTACTAAAGAGCAAGCTGGACAACTTTATTGAAAACCAGGCAAACCCTTGGGCATCGTGCTGACTGGGGACTGCATTCAGTGCATCCAACATCCCAATGTGGTACATTTTGGCCCTCTGCAAAATCATTTCTGGAGCTGAAGCTCACATAGGAAAAGCTTCTCATAACCTGGGACTCAACCATAACGCTGCAAAGGAGCAATCAGACCAGAGACGGGAAGGGGAGATCACCAGGAGAGGCACCACCCCTTTGGCTTGGCTGAGGATGCCAGAGGGGATGATCAGGGTATTTGTCTCAACATCTGTCCATTAGAAGGAACAGGGACAGCCCACTTATTTTACACTCTATCACACTGGCAGGTCACCATCCCAGGCTCTTTGTTACCAATGGTCTGGACTGCATTTGAGCAGGAATGCAAGTGAAGTGCTGGATACTACAATTAGTCCAAAGAGGTTCCCAGCTTCAAATTTTTTCTACTTTAGTCATATAGTACTATCTCATAAAATTGGTACATACCTTTTCCCTTGTCTGGAAAAGAAAAGGAAAACCGATGCATCATTCAGACATATAAAAGACAATTAATTATGTATATTTATATCGGGCTTGCGGTAGGATAATAACAAGGTCATTAAAAGCATAAGTAGTCAAACCCTCACACTGTTTATGATCTAGACATGGAAGTCTGCTGGGGAAAAAGCCTTGAGACCAGAGAAGAGGCTGGTAGAGCCAGAGGAACCCCTGCCCTAGTGGGCTGCAGGAGAATTTGGCAAACTGGGAAGAACAGGCAGGGCATCGCACAACAAGGTAGTGTGAGTTTTGCCACATTTGTATTTTGCTGCAGTGGTTTAGTTATTATGACCAACCCCCCAAAAAATACACTGTTATCTCAAGAAGCTAAGCAATAGCAAGCAAGCAGTATACCCTCATGTTATGTTGAAGCCAAATATTGGGTACACATGCATCAACTCAGTGCAAGTTTGTTTGTGCTGGGGTAGTTATAATTCCACTCCCTACAGTTCCCGTAAAGAAAGATGTAGAGAGGAAAGATTGCATTGATAGGCCAGCTTCCCACTGGGCTTGCAAGGAAGTGAGAAAAGATCAAGCCAGTATAAACATATTTTTGTGCCCCTGAACACTCTTTGGTAAAACTTTAAAAAAAACCTGTCCCAGTCATGTTTACAAAATGCAAATCGTGTTTTGGATCATTACTTCAGCAACCAACAGATAAAGAAGTATGCTAACATTCTGCATAGAGCAGGAAGGATCATCAGTTAAAACATTCCAGCAGAACTATCAGCACCTGTTAACCCGCTAATTTCAAAGCATTCATTAACAAAAGGGAATCAATTTGATTTTACCAGACCTGCTAGATCACTTTAAAATTTTGCTCTGCTGCAGCACAAATATTGCTTTTCCTGTCTAGAACAGAGTTCCACTTATTAGCATAAATAAGAAAAGGGTACTGTTTGTTCATGATAAGTTAAGAAAGGAATTAAAAAATTATGGAAAGTTGTTTTCCTAAGCAAAGGGGGGAAATTTTGGTAAAATAGAATATTATTAGCGCTTGTTTTCTAAGAACAAACAAATAAAGGCCCATTTCTTGTTGAAAATACACTTTCTGCAGAAAAAATAATTAGCAAAAGGTCAAGGTTCACTATGTTTTAACTTGGAATAGTTAATTCAGTTCTTCCTAATACTCTGTGGCTGCCAGCCCCTGGCCAAAGACAACAAAGACCTTCTAGCCCTTTGCAGATGTTTTAAAAGAGTAAAGGTTTCCACCCATAAATACTACTTCTTCCTATAGCTATAGGGAACACCCAACCTGCCTTTACTGTCTCTGCTTCTGTGATGACTACTATCTTCTCATAAGTCGGTGGCTTTTGCAAAAAAACAGAGAAAGGAAAAAAAACTTTTTAAAATGCAGTCCAAGCCCAGCATCTTTCTCACTGGTGTCCTCACAGTCTGGCACAATACCAAGAGCTGTGGGATCAGTAATGAAAAACAAAAACCTCACAAGTATTGGTTAGAACAAACGTCTAGAACATTATTAGCACTGTAACTGATTACTTTGTTCCCAAGCAGTAACAAATATTTCAGAATGCCCTGAACAGGGCAGAGATCACTGCACATAAACTGCAGGCTGTCCAGTTGTGGAGCAGAGGCAATATCCCTGGAGTTCAGAGACTTTTGCTATGCCATGAATATATTCCATTACCTTACCATACCAGCCAATTGTTTCATTAACAGTTTATTTATGCCTACAAAAACAGTAACAAATCTCAAAGCCATTTGTGGATGAGCTGTAAGCAGAGAAAAGTCAAACAAAACCAGTCTTGGCACGTAATTCAGGCACCTCTGCTTAGGGGTCAGATTTATGGAGAGCGATGCTGTAGCACATGTAGATATCCCAGATCAGAGGCAGCCTGTATCTGGGAATACCCCAGGCCTGCTCAGGTATAAATATGTCCTAGCACACAGTTCACTAAGTGTCATTGGGTCAGTCACCACCCTACTCCTCTGTCAAGTCTTCATTATAGAAGGAATGGGGTTTTTGTCAGACTTCATCATCATGACCAGTTACAGCTTTCAGAATTAAGGTTTGCATACTACTATATAATTTTTGTTAACATTGGTTTTGCTCCAGTTATACTTATTAGACTGGTATTTATTTAATTCTGGGTAACTGAAATACTAACTTTGTGAAATTTATCTTACTTTAAGCTCATTTTCCCTTATTAATGGGGATGGGGGAAGTTGCCTTCCTCTCTTTGCATAGATTCTAAAGAGTTCAAAAACCATTGAGCACTGAAATTATCTGGAATTATTTACAGCAGGCTTTGATTGAATTTGAAGGGAAGTTAAGAATAATTTTAGTTTTACTTGAAGTATTCCTTGTATCACAGTAGATGCACAGGATCTTGATAATCTTGAACTGATTTGCTGCAAAAACACTTAAAAATATATTAAAAAAACTTTAGGGGAAAAATAATAGAATCAATGACAGAAGAGACAATAATTTCTGGCAAGTTCCTAGATCAATTATATTCCTGCTTTAGCCTTAGGTTCAGAAAGTAAATTCAAAATTCTTTTCAAAAAATCTTAGTGTCAATACTCAGAAGAAAACGTCTGAGTCCATGTATATTTTTGTACAGTTTCAGTCTGGCAGCATAGAATCAGTGAAAAGGATTTCCAACCTAGCAGGTCAAACAGCTATTAGTCAAAGTCTTTCTCAAAGTACGTCTCTGTGTGGTTTTAGAAAGTAAAAACAGCACAGAAAAAAAGGCAGTAGACAGTAGACGAGACTCAGAAAAAAATAGCACCCTTAAATCTAGTAGACAGGTTAAGCTGGTATATGCTATATTAGAAAATGAGTGTGTTATTGACTAATAATAGACTTCAGTGAAGTCTGGCTAATGTGAATACTAACAAATTATCTGTGCTGATAAAAGCAGAGAGAGTGATTTTGAAGGGCAATGTGATATCTATAGACATTTGTTCTAAGTTTTTGTGACAGAGAATGCTGCTGAATCATATAAATTTGCCTTTCTAGTGTAAAAGAAGAATGTTTCAAGTAGCAGGTACAGGTAATTAAGCACGCAGCTCATTAATATTGGTCCAAATGTTCTCCTCTGCAAAGGTGAAGGAGAGCACCACCACGGGTTCAGGCCAGTGAGCACAGAGAGAAATGATCAGGAGCCTAGCAGAGCAGTTTTGCTTCTGCTTCGAAGGAGGGAAGATTTACAAGCCCAGAAGCAACAGGACTCTCCCTGCTGCCCTGCCATGCAGACCAGGCACAGGGAGAGCACATTCCTCAGGCTGGGATGGCTGAAGAAGCTCAGCGTGCATAGGCGCACCACAGTACAGGCATACCACAGAAGATTCAGCTCTAAAATAAAATAAAAAAAAAATTTAAAAAAAACCAAACAAACAAGCAAACAAATAAAAAAGAATCCTAAATTTAGGAATTTAGGAGTGTACAGGCACAAAATTGAGTTGCCTAAACATGTGTCTGGCTACGCAAGCTGTCCCAGCATACTTGAGACATCTGTACAGGGCTGCCAGAAATCATACAGGACCTGCAGAGGTCTTGCACATTTTCTCAGGCAGAATATCCCACAAAACCTAAAATTACCTTTGACACCCTCTGCAGCAACAGGATCTCGTCAGCACTGCCTTGGCTGCATCATTGCCATTGGCAAGCCAGTCAGGACACACAAGGGGACACAAGACACCTGCTCAGGAGCCCTTGCACGAGATGCCTCACGCAGCAGGTCAGTGCCCTGCACCCTGTCCCCATGGGTGACACAGCTTCCCACACTCCACCTTCACCTGCCTTGCTGCACCTGCAGCAGCACTGGTGTGCAAGTGGACACGCCTGCAGCAAGCCTTGCTAGTTGGTGTCCATGCCTGGAGAAAGACAACCACGTTCCAAGGCTAAAATGCACTATAGCTAATTAAGTGAGTTTGAGACGTATTTCAAAACCTATTAAGCAGAAAGCTGTGCTACTAAAAAATTTAAAGGGCTGACTTAATTCCCCTAAGGCAACACTTTTAGCTTTGAAAGAATATAACTTTTTAGTCAATAGGTTCTGAAATACATCTCAAAGTTGCTTAATTAGTCAGTTATAGCTGAATTTAGCTTAAAAAGGGGGCTATGGGGGCAGTCATTGAACAACTATGATGGGCGTGACTATGCAAAAGTGATGCTATAATAACAGGAGGACCTCTGGCTAGCTTGTGTGTTAATTCTCTGAGCTTGCTGATAAAGAGATATTTTCAGACACCTAAGAAGAGCTCAGGTTATATTTGCACCTGAGTATTTAAATAAAAGCCTTAAATTGTGTCTCCTGAAAATCTAAATTCCAAAAACTTGTCAAATGCTCTGTGCCAGATTCTCATGGGGTGTAATCTAAAGCAGCTCCTTAGCTTGCCAACAGCTTTCCCAATTTACATCACCAAAAAGACCTGGCCAAATGCCAAAATGTTTAGAAAAGCAGTTCCTTTTCTTCTTCAGTTTCATTTTCATATACCTCCGTGCTTCACACTTCACTCCGTTACAGAGCAGAAACAGAAGCAACAAAGTGCTCAGAATTAAAATGTGCATTTGCCCTATTTTCCTTAGCAAAGCAGCAGAAATTTTGTGAGCTAGCCAGTCCTCTGAGACTTCCAGTTCTGTTTGGCAAATTTCTGAGGTTTGGATAATAAAATTATGAGACAATTCCCACAAGTATATTTTTCACCTTTTTAATATCTTTTATATGATGTATTACTTTCATGTGATGTTTCCCACAGCTCTGCTCTGATAAAACATAGAAAATTCATTGAGCAACAGTGCCCTTACAAAAGCCAGTGCTGGTGGTGTACATCTGCTGAGGATGAATCTGAGATCATGTTTCATCTAGTAAAGCAAAGTACAGAAACACAAGGTGTCGTTTTTGGACTCTGTGACCTAAGACTTTGAAAGTCTACACCTTGCCTGCTGGAAACTGCTCTGCTGTGGTCTGCCTTGCAAACAAGCCTTGAAAATTTCCAGACCCCATTCACCAAGTATTTACATCAGCATGCACCAGGAATGTCTCAGTTGCATTCCCCATCTCTAGCACATGTGTGCTCAGCTGAAGGCCACATCTGAAAAGCCTGATGTTTCCAAAAGAGCAAAGATCTTATAAAAGACTCACACAAATTTTTCTGCCTCTGTCAGAGGTATGTGATAGACTCCCAGAAGGAAAGTAGACACAAACTTATTTCTGAAACACCCACCCAGCCTTGCAGCCCACACTCTGCAAGATGCCCCATCCTGGAAGCAGTCTGATGGGTTGACACTGGTGTTCCTGTCACACAAGAACATGGGCAATATAGACAAGAAAGGGAAATATCCCAGCTTGTGTTGTTGCAAAACTAGACAGAATGTGAGCAAAGATGCAGCTGAAAAGAGAAAAACATAGCTCTTTCTATCCCTGGCCATTTAGTGCACTTCAGACAGTTTTCTGGCCAGGCCACCTTCTGGGAAAAAAAAAAAAAAAAAAAAAGAGAGTGGCACAAGGCTTACTATTACCCTCTATGGAGAGCTTGGGGATCCCAGATTCCTCTTATCTTCTCCTCTTCCTGCACAAGCAAACCTGGGTGCATCACCCTCCATGTTTGTCAGAGGAGGAACAGAGCAGGCAAGACAAGAAAGATCTCTTTGTATGTCTTGCAGTGGGGTTACCTGGCTGAGAGGCACAAGAGAAGCAAGAACAGTTGTGGAGAGTTGCCATGGTTTAACCCCAGCCAGACACCAAACCCCTCCCAGCCACTCGCTCGCTCACCCACCAGTGGGACTGGGGAGACAATCTGAAAGATAAAAGCTGGAAACCCATGGGTCGAGACAAAGGCAGTTTAATGGAGAAAGCAAAAGCCATGAGTACAAAGCAAAGCAAAATGAGGAATGATTTCACCTCTTCCCATGGGCAGGCAGGTGTCAAACCATCCCCAGGACAGCAGGGCTCCATCACACGTAACAGTTACTTGAGAAAGTCAATGCCATCATTCCAAATATCCCCTTTTGTGGCTACATGGTGCTTGGTTGATGGCTGGGGCTAAGCCATGACTGAGTTACTTAAGGAGGGGATATGTTCAGGAAGAGTGGGAGAAGGAAGCATATCAGTGCATTTGTGCCACAAAGAAAACCACTGGACTGATAAATGAGCAAAAAGCAAAGGAACTTCAGTCCAGAGTGTCTGGATTTCCTACACTTGCCTCTAAATAGCACATCCAAATATGTGTAATGCCATATTACAATTCAAGTGACCAATCTATATTCTTCATTTTTTCCCGAACAATTTCACTTCTTTCTTCCTTCTCAAGGTGTCCTTAAACAGTTAAGCAAAATGAAGAACCTTTTCCAACTTCTCATGAATAAGTAAATTTATGTATTAAATTATACTGCCATCAATTATTAGATGAAGATTGTCATTAAATATTACAATGAAGAATATTATCAACATTGCATCTGACACAGATGAAAAAGCTACATATATGGATGGATGTAATCTGTTCTTTGGTTTATGAGCTCAGAGTTCCCTAGACTGTGTCACTGATGACACAATATCCCCAAATGGTAGATTTTGTATGTGATACATCTGAAAGATGTGCAAAAACAGATGTAGCCAGACAGCTCCCCTTGGTTAAATACATAAGGAAGCTTCACAGAGCAAGTTATTTTAGCTAAGGCTGGCAATAATTTATTCTGAATAAATTGCCTCTATATCTGTTTCAGGCAACAGTGACATAGGAAGAATGTGAACTTTTTTGTTATATCAACTCATTTTGAGCCAAATTATGCTTCTTTTTGAGTATTTGCCATTGCAAACATAGAAGACATGTGGATCTAGATATTAGCACCTTCTAAAAGTTGGCTCAATAAAAGCTGTTTAGCGCTTAAACATGGAAGCTGTTGTCAGCTTCACAGATGAGTAACTCATTCCAAATTTTGGAAATGGAAATTCTGATCTGATGTATATTTCAGGCTTATTAAGCAACTATATTTTCTAGGCCACAATTCAGTTAAAATTAACTCCAGCTATCACACTGTGACAATCCACACATGATTATGGAAGTCATAAAAAATGAACTTGATGTGGGTTCTTCTACTGTAAGTGGAGGAAAATGTACTCTGGAGCCCAGACTCTTCATTCCAGAGAGCCACAGGACAAAGAGAATACCTAATCACACTGCCTTAGCTTCAAAATATTCTTAAAAACAAGAATGTGTCAGACTTTATCCTAAGAAACACATTTACTTTTCTTTTTCCTGTAATTCCATCAAACACTGAGAGAGAGACAAATAAAAAGACACCTTTGTATGTATATTGATTCTGCATTTTTCTCTATCCTCTAGACTTCAAAACAGAAATTGCAAGAGGGGAAAAAACAGCCACCCCAGTGGAAAAGTTTAAATCAGATTTGAGATGTTTATTTCTGGGATATTAAACTTAAGAGCCCTTTCAATACATCTTCTTTTTAAATTCTGTCTTGCCTCCTGAAAATAAGATCTCCTAAAGATCTTGTTGTTTTGAAAGCGTGAGAATAATTTGTGCTGTTCCTCTCTCCACATCTTCTATTGGTCCAAAATTCACTTTTCTTTGTACTTTTCTTGTGGTGTCCTCACTACTGACACAGGGTCTTTTTCCTAGTCACACCAACTCGAACAGTTTTGATCAGTTTCTCTATGTTCAAACCAACCTTTCTGAAATTCTATCTTGCAAAAATGCCTCTCGTATTAATTTTTCTTAGTTTAGCTCTACCCCTGCTTATTTTTAACTCACACCTAATACAGTCCTAATGAAATCAATGAGAACTCTTTCATTTGACCAGGTGGACATGCAACAAAAAGTGGACCAGGTAAAACCAAAAAGTTTAGAGAAGATTATTCAAGTCTTCTAGCACATGAGCTTAATGAGTGAAAGTCTGTAACTTCACAGCTGAGGTGTCAGACAAGAGATTTCTTGTCCTCAGCAAGTCCCAGTCTCCAGGTACCAGTCTTTAGACAGGCTACTTGTTTATCACAGCTACAAAAAGATGAGATGATGACATTTATTTTAGAATACACCTGAGCATCTGCCTGAAAACACAAGGTGTTTTAGTGACTAAGTGTTAAAAAAATGTTTTTCATGCTATCAATAATTTATTGACAGTGTGGGGCTGCCAGTCCCACACTTAGTCTGCTAATTCGCTCCAGATTTTTGCACATATTGGTGGACCGGGGCCAGGAGAGAAAACAAAAAAAGAACAAAACAAGCCCCATCCCTCTTGAACCCTCTGTCCTTTCCATTCTGAACATGACCATTCTCCTCTCTTTGCTGGGAACTGATGTTCACAGTGTGACTAAGAAAATGATTCAATCCTGAAAGCCAGTATGTGATTTAGCAAAACAAAGGGCTGATCTCCACAGCAGCAGCAGCAGCAGAGGCACCAGCCGCTCTTGAAATATCTAAAAGGCAAATGCATTAGTATGTTCAGCAACCATGCTGGCTAATGACTAGACATTTTTGAACATATGGGATCATTATTCCAGCATATCATCAGTGAACTTTCTAGAAAAGCTAATTAAGGGGTCCTTTAAATGCTTACCACAAAGTTGGGTTTTACCAGTGCTCCTCATCTGCATTTGAAGACTTTGCTGTTTTCATCTCCCCTGCTCTCACCACCTTTCCATTTCCAGTGATTGCTAAAGATGAGAAAAGCTAATTAAATATTTTAATTTTTTAATGATAACTTAGCTTTACTTTTATTTCCTATGCAGAAAGATTTCATTTCTCGCTGACACGAAAAGGATTTAGAATGCACTGTGGCCAATGTCTACTGATGGTTTATCTCTTAGCTACCTTCCTTCATATACATCTCTCCTGTAAATGCTTCCCTACTTTAATGGTTATTGCAAATGACTTTAAAAGGTAATTTATAGATTGCAGGAACAAAAGGTCATTTTCCTGGTCAATAGCTCCTAACAAGGGGTAAATTCTATGGGCAACCCTTCCTGCTGATCAGAATAATTTGCTAGGAAATGTGTAGATGACTAAAACCTCCTGGAAGTCTGAATATAGAAACAAGACTTTTCACTTCCTTGCAAGGCAATTTTCCTTTTAGGGTTGTATCCTCTCAAGATAAAAACAACAACCTGCAACCCCAAGGCAGGTGAAAAGATTATTATCTACTTTGTGAATCTAAATCTGGGGCATCTTTGAGGAGATAAACCTCTCAGGATTTCAAAGTGTGAATGCAGCAGTGCCAGTGTTGCGACCTCTAGGGCCACAGAAAATGCTAATAATGGAAGTGTGAGCTATTTAAATGAATAAACCTACCAATGATAAGTTGAGTCTTCATTGTTAGGTAAACCATTGCTGGTAACTTCAGAAGCACATAGGGGGTTACTAAGCTTGTTGGATGCACTGAAAGGCACTGTGCAGGGATGGCAAATGTGCCTTCATCAGGATGGTCTCAGGGGAAAGGGGTGTCAGGATGACTGATAGAAAAAGACATTTTCCCATCTTTCATTAAATTATTAAAATTCTCCTTTAGAAGTTTCAAACAAAAGCAATATCATAGAATTATAGAATATGCTGAAGGAGTCCATCAGGATCATCAAGTTTAGTTCCTGGACTGGAGCAGGACACCCAAGAGTCACACCATGTGCTGAGAGCATTGTCCAAGCACTTCTTGAACTCAGACAGGCTTGCTGCCGTGACCACTTCCCTGGGGAGCCTCTTCCAGTGCTCAAGCACACTCTGGATGAAGAACATTTTTCTAGTATCCAACCTAAACCTCCTCTGACTCAGCTTCAGGCCATTCTGTTGAGTCCTGCCACTGATCAGGAGAGTGAAGGGATCAGTGACTGCCCCTCCTCTTCCCCTCTTGAGGAAGTTGTAGACAGAGAAGAGGTCTCTTCTCAGTCTCCAGGCTGAACAAGCCAAATGACCTCAGTGACTCCTCATGCAGCTTCCCCCAAGGCCCTTCACCATCTTTGCTGCCCTCCTTTGGATGCTTTCTAATAGCTTAATATCTTTTTTATCTTGTGGCACCCAGAACTGCTCCCAGCACTGGAGGTGAGCCCTCCCCAGCTCAGAGCAGAGCAGGACAGTCCCCTCCCTTGCCTGGCTGGCCATGCTGTGCCTGCTGCCCCCCAGGACAGGGCTGGCTCTCCTGGCTGCCAGGGCATTGCTGACTCCTGTTCAACTTGTCATTGACCAGGACCCCCAGGTCCCTTTCTGCAGCACTGCTCCCCAGACCCTCATTCCTGAGTCTGTGCACACAACCAGGGCTTCCCCATCCCAGATGCAGAATCCAGCACTTGGTTAGATTTCATAGGATTGGTGATTCCCCAGCCCTCTAATTTGTCGAGGTCTTAATTTTGACCAGGCTGCTCACATTACAAAAGTGCCTCTGAGGCTGATGGTCAGGGCAAGGTGCAATCACCCCCATGCTCTGCTGTGGTACAGCACTGGCTGGGCTGCATGTGGAGGGAAAGGGATGTCAGCAGAGCAGCACAAGCTCCAAGGATGCTGCCACATAACCCCAAACCACGGCCGGCATCGCCTCCGGAACTGCCCTAATGAGTGAGAATTTCTTTGCAAAGGAACTTCTCCAGCAACAGAAAATGAAATAACAACAGGAACTCTGTCTCTTAGAACACCAAGTGTATGTAAAGCTTGCTCTCATTCCCCAGCTATTTAGCACAGAAATAGTTTAAATACCTTGCAGCTGGGTTTCTCTCACATCACATTTTTAAGTGGTAATGACTTTTAATAGATATCTTGGAAGAATAAATAACCATTAAAATATGTAAATCTAAATGATTGAACAAAAAAATCACACAGTAATTTATATTAAAAAATCTCTAGATTTTATTTTTTTAAATAAAGTAATAGTTTGAGAAACCTTGATTCTCTAAACAAATATCTACTTAGAGTCAGAAAAACATCACTTGCTTCTGCAGTAATGCAATTTATATGAGTAGACCCGTGCACACACTGAAGCACTTATGGGACTGGAAGCTAAGTCCCAGTTAAAAAAGAAATTAAAAGAATCTGAAATTATTGCATTTGTGCACCAGAAGAGTTCATATGTATTGCATCCTGTGGAATAAACATCCCTGTGTCAAGCTACATTGCAGAAAGCTGTGCTGGGCAGATGGCAAGGGGACTGGAACATAATTCCTCCCACCATGACCAATACACATTGCCTGGTAAAACAACAATGCAGTGTCCTGGCTACTTCCACTTCAAATGGATGTGATCGCCCTGTAGAAATGTCAGCAACTTTGCCCCTTAAAAGATCCAGCTACATATGGGTAGATATTTTGACAGGAAGTCAAAATAGGTTTAGTTCCAGTTAGAAAGTAAACACTAGGAAACAAAATCCTGTCTTGTGTTGCTGCTCTGCTTTGCCTGGCTTGTTTCTCTTCTGTTCTCAGTACTGTCTGCTTTGGCTTGGTCTACCTCCTCTCAGGGCAGGAGGAGTCCAGGAAGTTTTCTCCTCTGGAGCAGGGGGGATTGCTCTGATGTGCCTGCTCATCCAATGCCCTTCACATTACCATAACATTAGTCACTTCTCCATGTTTGTCACTAAACATATATGGAGGGACAAAATGTTTTGCAGCTTATGTAAAAGTATAAAAGTATAACCTATTTATGACAGGTCATCTAAAAAATAAATGAGCCAGTGCAACTCTATGCAATATCAATATAGATTACACAGCAACAAAAAAAAGTGAAAATATAAAATTCATCAAATTTGTACCTGAATATAGATAAACAGAATAAACTCTCAGACTCAGCAGCCAGAAGAGACATAATCAAGGGAAATTATTTTCCTTGTGGATTGTCACACATTTTTCTGACCTGTCAAATATCAAATACCTGCTGTTTTCTGATAAGTAGCAAATACACATCCAGATAGGAAGTGATATTAAAATCTCTATTACTTTGCAATGATTTGTGTATAATGTGACTTTGTCTCTCAAACCAGATTTGCTCCCATGTCAAAATGGAAACATGATGATTCACAACTACCCAGCCCAATTGGGACACAGATATTATATGGTTATCTCAGGATTTTGGTAGTTTTCAGAGCAGACTTCATACAAGTTAGTAAAATGCAAAGCATAGTCAAGTTCCCTTCCCAATAAATAAATGGGTTCTAAAATGCAAATAAACGTAAATATGAATATAAACAAGTGAATACTGCCAAATAACCTGATGCTCGGCTCACAGGTCAGGCTGGTTCCCGTGTGTCATCCTAGGCTCTGCCTTCATGGAGCTAGCCCCATGTACCACTCATTCAGAGCTTCCCACATCTGCCTGAGTATTCAGTAGCCAATTAAATATTCATTTGCAAATTAAATGATGGCTTAAAATATTGGAGCTAATCTAATTCACACCACCTGAGTACTGTGCTCACAAACTGCCTGGAAAACCAGGGAGGAATGAAAATGACAGGAAACCCAGGTCAGAGACCATGAATGTGGGGGGGGGGGAGTGCAGGGGGAAAGACTGTGGTGTCTGCTACCACACAGAAACCTGGATGTCTTTCCTTTGTTGCTTTTTATCTGAGACCTCAAGATTAGGTCTATAGTCCAGTGTTTACATGAATGGTGCTACAGGCGTGCTGTGGGCTCAAATGAAATAACCAGGGATAGGTATTTGGTGCCATCTGGGATGACATGCAGTATGAGGACTCCATCAGGGAGTCCAGAAAGACAGAGATCTCTTATAGGTGAAGCTGTGGCTACCCTCTGTGGAGGACTCAAGTACCCAGAGCATCTCAAGCCACTTTGAACTCCAGACTGTAAAAAGAGTAGTTACCTCCCAGCCTAAATCCTCCATACACCTGCCTGCCTGTGTGCCTTAAGACCAGGTGCACCATCCTCCAGCCTACACTTCCTTTGGTGAGAGGAATATGAAACCATTCACCTTAAACCTAATGAAGAATGAAAGCCCTATTGCTTTAAGTTGTATCTGTTGGCAAAAAAATATCATCCAGTTAGGAGAACTAGTAAACTGTGTTCTCCTTCCCACTTGGGATTGCATTTGAGGAAGAAATAGAGAAGGTGGAAGAAAGTTTGAGGTCTTCTACCTTTTGGGAGATAGGGGTTTGTAACCAGGATACCATTTCTTAAAATATATCTATTAAGTGAGAGAATATGAATAGATGAACTTGCAGGAAAAAAAACCTAGTTCAACTCATGTCCTACTTATTTTAAGGATATTAAGGACATGATCCTCTGTATCTAGTAACCAGATACAATCAATAATTTCTTTTGCTTAGAGATTTCTAAGTTGATGACAGAAGAGAGATACAGACACTCACTAGGATTTCTATGCTGCTCAAAGCCTTGGATATCTGAAACATCCACACAGACCTGGCAGATATGACATACAGACTATGAAAGATAGGGAAATGAAGACAACATTGTTGTTAAATCCTGGTTTTACTGTTTTCAGTGGCAATTCTCACTGACTGCTGGCTAGAGTTTCACCAAAAGAGCTTTAAATGAGCACAATTAGCATGGTTGAGGAAGTCTCTCATTTACTTGACTAGTAGTAATTTCTGTCATCCTTTTTCCTTTTAAGAGTAAAATTAAAGACAATTTGCCTGATTTTTCCTGAGTCCTTCAGCAAGGATTCCAAGCACCTACAGATAGAAATTACAGTAAAAGGATCAAACATTCCCATCACTATCCACTGATTCCCTGGAAACTCTGCAGGGGAGAGAAGGTGACATTATACACAGTCCAGCAAGCATTTTGAGTAGGATGTTATGCTAAGCAGGGATTCCAACATGCTTTAAGCCTGCAATATAAGAAAGAATGGACGATCAGTAAGGGAAAGTTCCTATCAAATACTTTTCTCTATCTAAGAACCTCTCTGGATAAATAAAATTTCATTTCTGGATGGGGAAGTAAGAGAGGCAGGAAACTATGTGTTAGAAGCAGATACTGCATAGAGGCTCTCATCAGGTGGCAGGAACAAAGCTACTCCATGAGTCACCTGGTGGGGGCTTTTGTTCAGTTTTCATTAGGATTTCTAAGGAGTTCATTCAAAGGGGAAAATGAGGAACGATGCTGCTCAGAGTTAAGTACACAAAGAACACAAATGTATTTTCAAAAGCACAGATAAAGCAATGAATGCAAGCACGTAGAAGGGGTTGTGTAGCTTCAATGGACCACAGTATCCTGATTTGGTTGTTCCTCACTTCCACAAGGATTTCAGAAGGCAACTATGCTCACAAACACATCCCAAATAACACAATCTCTCTCCTTCTGTCCATCTCCTTCTAGTCTATAACCCCAGTTTCCTATGAGGCTCTTCTTTCCCATTTTGTTCAATAGAGAATGAACTACATAGCCAACAATAAAGTCAGATGGAGATGAAACTTACTGTTAATGATGTAGAGGCCAAATTATTATTTAACTTTTAAATATGAACAATACTTGGCTCCAAACCTCATTTAATCTTCATGGATATCAATTATATTTTGTCATTTCTAGACCTGCAAAAATTTCATTTCTCCAAATGAGCTCAGTAACTAACCCTCAGCCACTTTAAAAAAATGTTCTATTCACAGATTTTTTCAATATGGATTATGAAAACATTAGTTCAATGGAATTTATATGGCCTATTTGACATTCTTTTCGCTTTAGTTGGATTTGAGATGATATTCAAAGCTGAGGCTCTTTCTAAATGCTAAAATATTTGTTCTCTGAAAAAATGACCATATGTGTGAAAAGATCAGATATGGGTACATCTTTTATATAGCAACTGATAGTTTACAATGTAAATGAACATTCTTGCATTCTATGATTACTATTTTTTTTCACAGTGTGCATTTCATTGCTGTGGATGAGACCACCAGGTTTCAGTGCAAAGATTACCCCTAGGAAAAGAATGCAAAGATTTCTAAATTTTGTACATTCAACACCAAACACTCAGGAATGGGAACAGTGGACAACAGTGAGCAATGTCTTTGAGAGGGAGCTTACCTCTTGGAGGCGGTGCTCCATAGGAAACTCCTTATCGGCCAGGCTCCGTTTTCAAGGTGCATGGAGGAAAAGGCTGCTTTGGGTGCATGTATTCCTGCATAAAGGCTGGCACAAAGCCTGATGATGGTGCATAAGGATTACACTCTACCCTGTTTCAGCCTCTGGCCCCAACAAAAGCAGCAAAAGACCTGCAACCCTAACAAACCCAGGGCAGGTCTCAGTTCCCACCACTCCTCCCTACCCTGCTTTGAGCAGCAAGTGAGATTGCCATCAAACGCCGTACAATAGCACCAGTCTCTGCAGTCTCGGACCTTGCTTCTTCCTGGCCCTGGGTTTGTCTCCTGACGTTTGACTGGGATCTACTTCCCAGTGCAACAGTAGGGCAGAATTCCCAGCCTCGAGTCCTGACACACACAGCCTGTTTGTAGGACTTCGCAGTGGCCCCAGCTGGTGCGGAGAGGCGATGACTGATTTTTTCCATCCATGGTCTGGATGAGCAGCTCTGAGTGAATAGGCTGTGCAGCAGCTGTGCAGCCTGGGCCATCTCATGGGATGGGTTTTAATTTCCCCAGTTCCTCTTCTTTCCACCCTCTCGGGTTTTATGTGGGTGGAGTTTTACTTCAACCTAAATGTCTAAATCTGTTGCCTGAGAAAGAGGTGCAATCTGAGCCCCTTCCCATATTACGTGTTCAAACTGCTGACTGCAAACACAATAGGTTTCATGGTGCTAAGGGCCACCTGTTGAAGTTGCTCAAAGGCACCCCTACCCATCTGCATTCCCCACTGCCTGTTTTCCTGCCTGTGACTCAGGCGTCTCTCTCCGAGCCACTCGCCCAGTGTGTCGGGCTGCAATCATTGCAGCGCTGAACCGATTCAACATCTTGAAAAGCTAATTAACTTCATAAAAAATTCATATAGGCATGCAAATACTGTGGCCCAGATAAATAATTAACTGAACTCTTCCACGCCAGAGCCAGCATGCTCCAAGGCTGCCCTCTCTTGCCAGGCCTGCTCAACAATTATTCAAGACATGCATTTGATGATTTTCTTCAAGGTGTAAACCCTAGGCGGCAGCTTAATAAACAACATACATTGCACAGTCAACATTGATTTACACATCTTCTGAAGAGATGATGCATGAAATGATCAGAAAAGTCAATAATGCAAGCAAAATGTATGGGCTTGAGATAAGTAACAGAAAACAAAATCAATGCCTTCCAGCTATTATCATCATGAAGTAGAGTTCATAATAGATAACATTAAGTTTGAACAAGTTGCATCATTCTAATACCTGCAATCAGCTGTCACTTCTGACAATAATTGCCAGAATGGTATTCATATACGTATATGCTGGATCTACCTCTGGTGCTAAATGCATTTAGCTGAACAATCAGGGCAAGCAATCTGACAAGCCAGATATTTTATTATTCTGACATTAAAAAAAACATTCAGACTGCAGAGCTCATTAATCATGACCTGCACTGCCATGTACATACAAATATTCCACTGAAGAAAGCCAAAAGCTTGCTACAGACTTTCTGGAATAAGAACTGGAGGAAGATGGTCTGATGGATGGGATCACCCTATTGCTAGCTCTGAGGGGTAAAATTCAGCAGAAAGAGGCAGCTGACATTATCAGAGCACCTGAGCAACGACTCAATCACACAGTACAGGCAACAATACACCTCAGCTTCTCATCCACAGCTTTACGTTGGACTTATCATATGGTTTTATATCAAGGATTTCTGATAGTCTCAGGATGCGATCAATATGAAAGCAACAAAAGAGAAAGCTCTGACCACTGAGGGCTTGTCAACCCAGGAAGCTATTGTGACACGTGGGAAGATGTGAACTCAGAGTGCAATGGCTCTGCTCATTTTGGAAGCTCATAGTCTGACATGCAGTAAAGTAAACTCACACAAGGCTGTCTGAGGGTGGAAGACATTTTTACATGGAGGCTGGAGTTAAACATCTCTAGCACAATATTCCTCAAACCTCCCTCTGAAAACATTTCTCACGGTATTTCAGTGCATATAACCTGCGCCACTAAGTGAAACCAGGAAGAGCCGCCGTCAGCACGCAAGAGAGGGTGCCAAACATGGCTCGAGCTATTTGTGGAAACAATCGCCCTGTCTGCTGCACAGAGGGCTGGTAATGACAAACAGTTGCTTCCCTCCAGCCAGGAGCATGAATTTGACTTCATGCATTCACGATACAGCTTCGACCAATTGATAATTATTCAATGGCAATAAAAAATACATTGGCAGTCTCAATCCAGCTCCTCACAGAGCCATAAAATGCTCACAAAACCACAACAAACAGTGATTGTGCCCTTTTGGGAGCAGCAGAGACACAGAGGGGGAGATGGGTTCCTCCTCCTTCCTGCAATGCAGGAGCAAATGTAGAGCCTCACCGGGAGGTGGTGGTGTGGGGAGTCTGTGTCAATGTAACCATAACTATATTTCTGTCCCTAACATTGAGGGGGAAAAAAGGAGAATAAGGATGATGAGGTGATGATACAGGAGCTTTGGGGAAACTGTGCCCTGCATTGCAGTGTCACAGTTGAATGACTATCCCAACAAATTAATTTTACAATGCTTTTGATTTGACCCACAGATGAGAAGATGGTTTCAGCCGAGTTCTGTTTTTAGGGACCCATTCATCTCCTGAAACTAAAAGCCAAGCTCATAAAGCACAAACCCACACAAGCTAAAACCAATCAGTAGCTTCCCCAAATCCCTGCAAAGCCAAACCATTCAGTGCCACGCTGCTCTGCCAATAATAGTAACAAGTAACACTACACTCGGGCTGTAATTTTTCATATCCACTGTGCTGTTGTCATATGATTTACTGTGCTAGCACTGAGAGCCATTGCCCAAGCCCTGTCTCTGCACTCCTCCTGATTTACTTAAATCTTTTTACTTTTATCAGCCACAGGGAATGGGGACACTTACATGTAACAACTGACAATTTGAACAGAAAATACAGAGAAAAGCTGTGTAAAGCAAGTGGCTGAGATTATAGCTGTTGACTTCTAATATTATTTGACAGATGAGACTGCTGCAATTATCCTCTGCTCATGGGTTCCATTACGGGAACAAGAAGCACACAAAATAAGGGCAATTTCCCAAACAATATATAGGTCCACTTAACTTTGTCAAGAGCCATTTCTGCAAGTGAAGTCCTCCCTGGTTAAAGATACAAGGATAATGTGTTGGCAACTTCACATGAACATTTAGTGCATTCCACATTAACTGCATTTTCAGTTGTTCTTTTCCTGCTCTGTTTGAACCAAATAGGATATTATTTCTAAAGGTATTTGTTTAAAGAATAACATTGTGCTTACTGTTCCCTCTCTCAAGAGCTCTTTTTTCTTTTTTTTTCTTTTTTTTTTTTCTTTTTTATTTTTTAAAGAAGGTGTTTCAGAAAATTTGCAGCTCACAAGATCACTCTGGATTTTTGCAGAGTCCTGCATCCTCCTACATCATCCCATCTCTGTGCCCCCTCTATCTCCCTGTATCAGAAGGGAAGGCACCAACCCCACACAAAGGTTCCTACTGTCTCCTTTTCCATTCCTATTTCTTTGAATGCTATGCTCCAGAGGGCTGTCCCAAGTCCCACACACCACCCTGCAGGCCCCACCATCCCCCTGGCCTGCCCCAGACCATTGCCACCTTCCCTCTCTGCTCCACTGGGACCTGCTCCCAGCTGGCACAGCCAGCGAAGAGGAATGCTGGGGGTGGGGGGGGAAGCAAACAACATGGCCAAGTGGTTCCTCAAGAGAAAAAAATTGTCATTCTGGGGATGGGGAATCTCTCATACACACCACTCTGCAGGTCTAAAAGTGAGCTCACAGTACCCAACACAGACACACCGGTATGCAAGCAGATCCCAGAGGAAGGGTGAGATCTCAGGTTCCAGATTTCCCTCCAGTAAATACACAGCAAAGGCAGTCATCCTCTGAAGTCTTCCTGTGCTGAGTCCAACCACTGTATCTACACAGTGGAGGGTGAAAAAAGGAACATTAGTCCTCCTTTAAGTTCAAACCTCAATAGAACCTTAGCAACAGAGTCACTACTGACATAGCCATAGTGTATTTTTAAGGTTGCCCCATTGCTTTGACTTGTGGAGCTATTTATAGATCAAAGGGAGTTTCTTTCTCTAGAGGAAAAAAAAAAAAAAAGCAATGAATTTTCTGAAAGCAAAGGTGAAAAAAAAAAGATAATGAAAATAAAGGGAATAACCTGTGGCCGAGGCAGCAGTTATTAATTCTTCCCTCCAGTGCAATCAGTGCTGAACCACAGTAGAGTGAATATTTTTCAGCAGCCTTCCCCAACCTCTCACATGTACTTCAATATCTTTTCCTAGATGTGCCTAGGACCTAGTGCTGCTGACCCTGGTGGGAGAAACACCACCAGAAATCACTGCAAAACCACTTCAGGCAAACCTCAAGTTCCTGATTCCCTTCCTTGGAGGCTGAAGGTGTTCATCAGTTTGGGGAAGTTTTTTTTTTTTTTTTTTTTTTTTTTTTTTTTTTTTTTTGCCTATCCAATGTCATTCAAGAAGCTCTCATCCAGGAAACAGGCCTTGCTCTTCCTGAAATATTCCTAACCCCTTGGCCTCCATGCTAGCTTGTGGCAGTGAGTTTCATGGTTCAGTCAAGAGCAGAGTCACAGATGATGTGAGGAGAAACAGACCTTGACCACAGACAGTAAGACACAGTTTCTCTCCATGTCCAACAGCATGATCATCCAAGGAAGAGACCTGGTAAAGGGGAAAATGCCATCGCCTTCCAAACCTGCCCTCACTTAAACAAATACCCTGGCCTAAACTAAGACATCCCACTGGGAAGCATCCTTCAGGTTGCACATGTGAAATGTCCTTAGGTGTCTGGGAACAGGGATAGAGTAAATTTTTACACATTTCTGTAAGGTAAATAAGATTTATTTCAATATAACAGAAGAGAAAATAATCTCAGGAGTCAATAGGAAAGAGAAGACAAGCTGAGAGCATTCAAATGTCAAACTCACAGCCCCCAACATTCAAACTCACAGCCCCCAGTGTCCTCCAGATTATACTAACTAATGACATCCAGAAAGTGAGGAACAAAATATGTGGTATTTATATTTTTTTGCCTTTTACTTTCCTCCCTTCACCACACCACTCAGCTTTTCCAAGAGGCGGGCTGGCTCTTTCCTGGAAAGTGACCTTTGCTGCAGGGCAGGCAGATGGCAGCAGCCCCAGACAAGCCCAGTTCTCCTCCTTGACCATGTGTCACTCAAAAGCCTTGAAGATCTCTGTGCTGGAGACCCCAGGTCTCCTCCTGAATCTGGGTCACTGGCAGCACAAAGCCCTGCTGAAGGCACCCACGTGTGACGCAGACCCATCAAGGACCATTCCTCATCTCAGTGATGGCCAAATCTGCACTATGCAATTGCAATGATTTGA
This sequence comes from Agelaius phoeniceus, assembly GCF_051311805.1. Classification (NCBI taxonomy): domain Eukaryota; kingdom Metazoa; phylum Chordata; class Aves; order Passeriformes; family Icteridae; genus Agelaius; species Agelaius phoeniceus. The sequence continues at coordinate 61,758,972 of NC_135267.1, forward strand.
GCTTCAGGGATTTTTTTTCTTAATTTCTTTTTACGATCATTTCTTGTTCAGCCCTTGCAGTCTTTAGCACACATCTCCTCACAAAGGCAATCCTTGTACCAGAAAGCCTCAGATTTGCCCTCAGCTCTTCCATAGACATTGATTAGGGGTCCTTTTTCATTTTTCCTTAAAAAAAAATTCAAAAAAGAAAAGGGACATGATTTTAAACTAAAATAGAATGAAGTATTGTACAAAGGATTATTTCAAGTAATTCTCCTTGAAACTGTAACAAAGGAATGTTTCCTGGGGATTAAATGGACTGTCAGGTAATCAGAAAAGTTGTTTTAGGTTTTCCTCAAGAAGAAAAGAAGCATTTTGGATGGATTTTGTTTCTGGTGCTTTGTGACACTTTACAGCTTATTCCCTCATGTCACACCAGTTTATTTCATTATTCATAAACATGCTGAATGCCAAAATTATCGCAGAAGCTATGGGGCTCTTACACACGCAGCCACTAAGCCCTTTTCTCCCCATCCCATTGCAAATGCAAGGACTCAGCCCTCTCAATATCCTTCCACAGGGATTTTCTTCTAACCACTGCTCATCCTACTACCTCTCTTGCTATGTGGGTGGGATTTCTGGTATTTTACACACTATTCAGGACTCTCAGATGGTTGTGAAGGAGAAATCGCATGCAAGAGAGAATGAATTTGTCCCTGGGGTTGAAGTCCAGAGAGCCAGCACCCAGGGAACCTTGCATACAGTCTGGGTGCAGTCCTTACTCCTCTGTGGAGCACTTGGGGCGGTAACACTAATGCCCACTCCCACCATCAGTCCCAGGATGCCTCCTAGACCTGGTCTGGGCTCTCTCATCATATTTCTACCTTGCTTGGCACTGCAGGGGACAGGCTGCCCCTTCTCAGAGCCAGGACACAATTTCTGCACAGAGTCTATCTTCCACCCCCAACAGCTGCATGTTCCTGCCTAACCTGACACCTAATGGATAGGGATGCCTTAAAATGGCCCAGGTCTTTTCTCTAGGACTGACATCAAAAGTCCCTACAAGCAGCTACTTCTCAGCTGCTCCAGCCCACATCCACACTTGCAAGCTCAGCCCTCTTCTCACACCCTTCCCAAAGCCTTCAAGGGAGCAGCTAAGACAACCTGGAGCACAGACATCCACCACACCACATCCAGCTCCACACCCTTTACATACCAAATGGAAGGAGCTCCCCTCCCTCTGCTTGGCCAGGAGCAGCCAGCAGCGAAGGCAAGCACAGCAGAGCCCCAAGGGGAGGCAGCCTGGGCTGAGGGGAGGGGGTGTCAGAGATGCTCTTTGCCTCTGTGGGGAGGGAGCCCCCCCAGCTGGCCCCCGTGGCTTGGCTGGCCTGCAGCATCGATGTCCTTTTGGACTGCTAGATGCTACTGGGTGCCCAAGCAGCAAAAGACACCCACATCCATCTGTGCCTAGGCAGCCAGCTTCTGCTACAGCAGTCAGTCTTTGCTCTCAAACAGGGTGTGGGAAATGGGGGTTTAAAAACCACTGTGACTGTGTGTGGAATGGCAGCTAGTCCTTCCTTGGCTTTTCACGTGGCAGCACTGCCACAAGTGACAAAGCACAGCCTTGTTCTGTGGCGTTGACCCAGGAGTCAAGCACTGGACTCTATGCCACAAACACCCTCCACTCCTCATAGGCTCACAGGACACGGTTGCCCTCATCACATGCTATGCTGAGCCTGCTCCAATCTGGAACAATTGCTCCTTCATGTGTGTGACTTAATTTTATCTCTAACTAAAAGAAAGGAAGATTTGAAACTGCTAATTGCCCCAGAAAATGAAGACCTTTTTCTTATTTTATTTTTTACTTTTTTAATCTAAGGACAGGGTTTTCTTTTCCATGAACTGCTTCTTTCTAAAAGAATTTTTGTTCCAATTATTCAGACACCTGCTGATGTCCCAGCAGCCCCCTGGCAGCAGGGAACCCTCTCGGGCTGAGCAGCCGAAGGAAACAAAGCCCAGAACAATGTTGTACAGGGAAACAGTACACACACCAGCAAGCCAGAGAGCACAGCAGCAAGTGTGTTATTAGTCTGACATCACAAGGGCCTGCTTGTTTGTTTGCTTTACGCTTTTAAATCCCGACGCTCTCTCTTGCCGTGCCACATGTTGAATTTTTCTTGATTAAGTTGAGACTTTTATTATGCAGTGTCCCCAGAAGAATTACAGAGGGGAAGGAGAAAACCCAACTGCATATGGCAAAGGCAGCAAGATAGATACTGAATTCCTCCAGCTTGAAATGACAGGCAGTACAAATAAAGCTCCTTTGTAGCTGCTTTAAGACGTAGCATGTACCAGCCCATCTCAACAAATATACCTTGGGAAAAGCCAAAAGCAGGATCAGAGATGCACAGTGAGGGAAATTTTAAAGCTGCCAGTGCAAGTTTCTTCAGACACAATACATTTCTACAGTACTGAGCACTCTCAATTTTGACTGTGTAGCAGCAGTAATAGTAGTAATAATAAAAATAATAAATTTCTTAATTGTTAGTTATTATTGTTATTCTTTTAGCCCTCTCCAAGTCTTGAACTGTAAAAACAACATTGACCACAAAAACCATACAACTCCTCTCAGCTCATATGCAATGAATAGGATTGGCCCTCCTGGCCAAGACCATTTGGGCTACGTCTTTCTGCCTCATTTCTCTCCTTCCAGTGAGGGCTGTGTTTTGCAAGAGATGCAGCAGCATCAAGGCCAGTATGGCAGGACTTCCTCACTTGGAAATAGACTTTAAACAGACCTACAAACTCTGTTGAAGTTTGCATGACGGTGCCAGAGCAGCACAAAACAGCTCTAGCATCTGGCCTCAGGGGCTCAATCAGTTCTGTATGAATACTCATATGATGCAGTTATCATCAGCAAAGCCCATAGCTAAGCGCCTTGCTACCAAGACTCATGGCTTTGATTTAAGGAGCTCCCAGTAATCTGGGACACTACAATTAACATATTTAATAGAGCGACTAATGGGAAAGAATAAGGGGGGAAACCTGCAAACCACAGCTTACACTGATGACAGGGTAGGAAAGGAACAAAACCCAGAAGTTTCAAACTATGAAAAAGGCACACAGAGACGAGTTCATTTCTCCCTTTTGTTCTGCACAGTGCAAGGGAAAAAAAAGAATCACAGAAAATAATTAATAGTCAGTAATCTCAGACAGATTGGTTTATCTTTTCTAAGGTAACGTGAAAGATTTAGACATTTGTTCTGGGACACTTTGACAGGCCTGCTCATCAAAAGGCAGATGATCTGCATTTTATGAACACCAAATCCTTCCAAAATGTCTCACATAGTGGCACACAAAGTGTACAGACTTATTTTTAAAACATACCTCTGTTCCCTTCTTCTGCGGAAGATCACAAACTACTCAGGTAGATTATTAAAAGTGTTAGGCAACAACTAAGGGTTCCATAAAGTCATCTGTAGTTGTTCCAGGTAAGAAATGGCAATGGAATTAATCTAGTTTATAAACAGGATATAAACAAAAGTAGAATCCCTTAGTTAAGAACAGACAATGTTATTACAATTATGAGAAATAAAAAGCAGTTCTGCTGGTCAGCTGGGTACTTAGTGCACTGATCTAGCTTGGGATGCAGGACCAGCTTCAGCTGGCTTGGAGAAGCAGCCAGAAGCAGCCGTTCATCTGATCAATGGCCAGGTAATAATAATGTATTACATACCATATTGCTGAGTTATAGTTATGCAGTGCTGTAACAATTGCCAGACCAAAACTCTAGCAAAATAGCCAGGTGACTAAATACATATTTATCTTTTACAGTGTCTTTTACAGGGTTATTTAATTATCTCCAAACCAAGTATTCTAAACTAAAGAAATAGTTTCTAATTATATTCAAATAGGTACCTAAATAACCTCAGTTCTGCCTTGGGTTTACTGTATGCAGTATACCATGTAGCACATTCATTTCACATGGTTATTATAGCCAGTAAACATAAAATGATTACAGAGTCACTGTAGCAGCTATGGCGCCATATTAGATAAAATGACTCTTTGAGCAAGGTCTTCCAGCTTTCCAGTATCATGTCTTCATTGTATCTCCCACTGGAGAGCAAAGGCCAGCTGTCCTCAGAGAAGGGGTTGTCACATTCAAATGACAAAGAAAAGCAGAGGTCTTTCTTTTGCTTAAAGCCCTCTGGACTTTTATTCCTTCTAGAAACAATAGAGGAGGGAAGCAATGTTGAGAGATGGCAAGTGTTTAAGGAATTTCCTCCAGCAAAACATGATTTTTCAGTGCTGGCAACAAATTATATTTGGCAAATAATGACACTAAGTGGAAGATGATCATATTTCTTTAACAATGTAACCTACAGACAAGAGGTTTTTCCGTCATTAAAATAGGTCCAATCTTAGGTGCTTACAGAACCTGTTTATAATCAAGCTAGTTAATGGATTTAATTGTAAACTTGGACAATATATGAACTATTTATAGGGTATGGGTAGCACTCATCTGAGATCATTTGAGCGCTCTAAGACTCAGGTGCTGGGGTCAGCTGGGCATCTGGACTCCCTCATGGAGGACAGAAAAAGCAGCTCAGCAGTAAGGAGTTGACTTACTGGACTGGGTAGAGCTCCTCCTCTCCAGACACGACCAGTGTCCATATGCACACACCTGTTTTTTTAGAAACATTAGATGAATCCCATTCCTATTAAAAATGGATTAAGGTGTTTCCAATCCTTTGGGGGTAGTATTGGCTAAAAAATTTTAGCCTCACCCCCACCACTCCTACTCAGCTCTGTCCCCTCCAATCCCCAAGAAGGGTTGGTTATCCCTCTCCTTTGCACCAACTCAGCTAACTCAGAGATATAAAATGATCTAGTTCTAAAGAAGCACTTTTTTCCTATTATCCACCTGTTTTTCTTTTTTTTTTCCAGTTATAATCTTTTTTTCCTTAGTCATCTCATTTTCACCAGTCCTGGACACACCAGCAGTAGAACAGACACAGCAGTGGAGAGAGCAGATCCTTGTGTGGGGGCAAAGAAGGGTGGGAGAGGGTATATTGGATCCATTGAGGAAGGATCCATAACATGGAGCTGCACCCTAATTTTCAAGAGGACCCTGCATTTTTGTGTTCATTCAGACAACTCAGAGGCTAAATGCAATACTCAACACTGCCTAGGTTAGAGACCCACAGTGTCATCTTCCCACCAAGAGTAATGTGTTCATCCTCCTTCTTCAGAGTTTCCTTATCTCATCTCCAACTACTGTATGCCTGAAAGGCAGAGCACAAAGGCTCCTTGTCCAACTGGCCATTGATGAGACGAGCTGCCACAGCACTCTGACATCCCCTGCACTATTCCTTCTTCACACCTGCTCTTTGCCAGGCTCTTTCACAAAGCACACCTTCCCTGGGCTCCTCCAACAATCCTTCATCAAATTGTCCCTAAAAATCTAGGAGCCAAAACATCCACCTTCCTTACGATTTCTGCATTGCTGCCTGGCTCTATCACACACTACCCAGCTTGGATTTGTGCTGTCCCCCAAGGCTAGAGAAGCAGACCTTCCTCCACCCCCACATCAGTCCCCTGCCTGGATGAGACAGCTCGCCTGCTGCTGTGTGTGGCCTCGTCCCAGAAACTTTTATCCTAAAAATGTAGAAGAGCAAAATACCTCCTTGATATCCCACTGTTAACATCAATAGAGTGACTCCAAGAATGAAATGAGTGCACTGGAAGAGGAAAAATTTGAGCAAAGTAGAAAATAAATAAATAATTTCTCTAGAGATATTTAGACACACATACACATACGGTGAGATTTTACAACTTAATTTGCTTGTGAATGGCACTGAACTGATTCAGTGTGTTTGCTACAGTAGATGTGTCCCCTAAAGAGTAACTCAGTGCACAAAGAATTACATTCATTCATGCATCAACATTTTTGAGTTAAGACACTTCTTTATTCCAAAGATTGTTGATTAGCCCCCTTTCAAACTCAGTATCCGCTGTCTGCGCCGTACATGAATCATGTTCGGCACAGGACATCGCTGATGCTTTGTCACAAACAAACCAGGAATAAAAAGATCGGCATTTCAGTTTATTTTTCCTGCATCTTGTTAAAAAACATACTAGGAATTTTGAAGAAACCTAATGCATAAATACATATTTTGTCTGATTCAATAGCATATACAATTCAAATGACACTGCATTAGAAAATCAAGGGGCTGCTGTTATTCACCAACACATTAAATGCGAGTGATTTACTTCTTTACCTTGACATTAGTCAGAGGGCCAAATCAGAAAACGATGCAACACTACTACAACTGCCTGCCCCTCCTTCCCCCCAACAAGCAACCAGAAAGCTACTGACCACTCTAACACAAAATGCTACTTCTTTAATCTCATCAACCATCACCTCTTCTGAGCCGTGAGGACAATAACAGATTGGTATTAGTAATCTCAGCCCTTCTCAGACAGTTGGAGGCTTGCATATCTTAACTGATGTGCCTAATTAGATGCAGCAGTGATTCAGCCTTCAGCTGTGGTTCCGTGATGCTGCTTCCAGGGTGCATCAGCGTGCTCTGCATCTCCCGGTGACTGAGGTGTTTACTCCTCATCACAATCGCTGTTATCTGTCAGAAGCGATAGCAGACTGCTTTCCAAAGAACACCACTCCTTCCCTTATTTATATAGAAGTACTTTCACCAGAAGGAGCAAGTTATCTGTGACTGAATGTTATTCCAGTGGAAGATAATAGCCTGGAAATCTTGGTGTCTTCCAGCCCTGGACAGAAAAGTCTGCTGAGCTTTTTGGGGGCTGCACAGAGGAACACTTTGGCACATTATTCAGACTCCAGGCCTGCTCAGTCTGCTTAGTGACATGGAAAGCTCTATGTCATGGGTCTCAGGCTTGTGAATTCTTATTTGTCATTAACTGGATGACATCTTTTTTCTCTTTTTTCTTTCCTTTTTTTAAATTTAATTTTATTTTATCTTATTTTAGGTGGAATGACTTTCAGTGTCTAGCAGTGTGAACTAGAGATGAACTGCTCCTCTGGAAGGGAAAGGTCTGTATGTCATTAACCCCATCAACCTCTGTTGATTTAACAGAAAATGTAAGCAAAGAAACGTATCCTAAAGAATGGCAAAAAAAATCAGTGTTTTCTCAGGCTTTCTCCTTAGTAGATTAGAGCATCAAGAATATCCTTCAACAAACTTCAAAAATGTGAAAGCCATGGTGGATAACACATTGTATTTGCAGATTTAAAATTACAACACTACATAGCTAAAAATCTAGGTGCCTTAGTGTGGGGAAACTTTTTGTCAGTCTGGGGCAAAAAGCAGACCTCTGCTGAAATAAGATGGCACCTACTTATGTAAGCCAAGGATATTGCTCCCTAATATCAAAGCCTATTATCACTTCTACTTACTTGCCAATTGCTATCTTTAGTGCTCTGTTTTCTATTGCAATAGCAGACCCCTAAGGGAAGCTAGAAAATCCAGTTCTTTATCAGTGATGTTTTCAGCTCTAATAGGAGAACTACAAGGCCCTGAACTCAGCTCTTTGTGAATAAAAAGGCTTTTAATTCATCTTTAAGGAAACAATTAGACATCATCCAGACCATATAAATCAATCTGATTTTTCTTTTCCTCTATCAAGGCTATTATATATCTCTTTTCTTTTTCTTCCAGGTTGGCTTCTATTTTCTCTCAGGTGCAACTAAAGTTTCCTAAGGCAAGAAACTGAAAAAGAATCAGCAACATCTGGAGTTATCTACGCTTCTGCCAAATAAAACGAACACGTCTGAAGAGGGCTGTTACTCAGAATAAAAAGGGAAGTGATGACTAATAAGGAAATGCAATTTACCAAAAATATCTCATTTTGCCTTTTCTTAAATATATCAGTCTTGTAAGTCTCCTTGACCACCTAAAAGTCCTGCTTGGATCATGCGGGAGTAAGATTTGTCCAGAAAGAACAAATATTTGGCAGTTTTGCATGCTGTTTGGAGGTGAATGCAAGTCTAGAGATCATTCCATAGTGACTTATAAACCATAGACTTTGCATCTGAGTTAACATCCCTCATCTCCATTTTCATCAATGGAAGCAGGCAAAGTAGGATTCATCCCACTTTTAAGCAGACATCTAAAGTAGCTCAGCTGAACTGCACCATAAAAGCAGCAGTTGCTCTCCTCTGACTGAAAAGGCAGCTCAGGACAACTAGCTCAGCCTCGACATCTATGCCTGTAGATTGCTAATGTTGGGAAACATGAGGGTCACCTCCCAAAACTGTCTTGCAGAATTATCCCCCTCTTGCATTCCTCCTTATCTTAGCTTCTCTTTGCTATAACTGGCACCCATAGACCATCATCCATTGACAAGAGAGGCTTTTGTCTTCTTTCTTAAGAACTTTTCTTAGAGGTCCTTAATGAAGAGGTGGTAAGAGCATAAGCATTTATCTGTTACTTAGGTATATTCAGCTTAACTTTCTTGTCCCTCCTTCCAAGTCCTTACTCTCAGTCCTCCTTCCCATCCTGTTTCTTTTTGCCCCCCCTTAAATCTCATTCTCTAGGAGCCCTCTTTATTCCAGTCCCTCAAAAAAATCATTCCTACACACTTGGCTCTACTAATCCTGACCTAATGTGCTAACAGCTCTGCCAAGCACTTACTGGAACCAACTTAGTCTGCACGTTCCTTAAACAGCAGTTATGGGATCTTGTATCTCGTCACATACAAATTGTTCTGTCCAGAACTTCACTTACAGGCTAACCACGAGTACCTGGACGAGACACCTATGGTAAGTGTGTAGTCACTCAAGTCAATGAAGCAACAGTCCCCTCCAGAGGAGCCTTCAGATCCTGTGCAGTGTTAAATTCCCCATGAAGAAATTAATTTCTTTTCACTAGTTACATAGAAGGAGGCCAGAGTCGAAATATTCCTTATTTTATGTTTTCCATGAACAGCCAAAAGATCAGTAGGGTGAACCTGAGCTTGTATCTTTTCTTTTTATAAGAATACATCTTAACATTTCTTTTAATACTTGGAAATAATAAATACAAACAATTACAGAGGCACTGAACTTTTAGATGCCTCAGGGCACTCTATCTGCTCTGAAGCCTATTCTCACCTCAAGTTTAGTGATTCTTCAACTGCTACTTGAGGTTAAGAGGAATGCTGCATCTGGCAAAATAAGGCCTGTTGACATTACCAATGGACCTCACTGATCAACAATGCAAAGAAAGAAAAATAAAATGCAACAATGGAAGGAAAAGGGAAATAAAACCAGGCTTTCTACCTTTACTAAAAGCCTCTAATATCCTCTCTCTATTACTACAAAAGCCAAGGGATGTTGCAAATTTGGATACACTGGAGAGCAATTTTCTTCTCTTTGATGTCGCTGATGAAACAACAGGTCTCTCCTCTCCTCATGTTCAATACAAACAGGAAAGGGACTCAACCCAGCATGAAACTGGGAACTGTGCCTGAGCTGTCCCTCTCCTGCTAACAGCAGTGGGATGGGTGCTAAAAGCAGGGAAGGCCATCCACAATGGTACAAGGGGTTCAGAGGGAGGTGGCAGGTCTTGGGGAGCAAGCCAAGGTCACTCTTTGCCAGCACAGTCAGTGAGCAAAGGAGAGCACACACCAGGATCTGCCCCATTCCATAGCAAGTATTCTAGTCAGAAGAAAGACAAACTTGACAATCCTCCCCTTCAATTTTTTTTTTATAATTTGAGGAATGCATGAGGAAATCACATGATCCATTCAGCCTAACTTGCATAAACTTAGAGAAACATGTGGATTGAATTTTACAGCCTTTTCTTATCATTAGTATTTTTCCTTTAAATCTCACATTTTGTTGGGCTCACAGAACAACAACAAGGGCTGTCCTGCAGCTAATTTGAGGCCTGCCGATTCTCTGTGACTGCAAACAATCTGCAGCTTACTGGATAAAGTGTCTTCTTTGTATTTCGAAAATAGTCAGCACAAATCCAATTAAAAATGTTTCTTTTCTTTCAAATGTTATATTGTTCTGAGCGTTTCTGTGTAAGCAAGGAACCCTGGATTACATTCCTCTCCAGGGGATCCTAAATGTTTATACAAATCACAGTAGGCAGCATTACAACACTTCCAACTTTTGCCACATGCACTTTGTCTAAACTAGAACTTGGTCAGAAATGTGTCACATTGCAAACTGTAAAAAAGAGAAATTAAAGGAAACTGTCTTATTTTTGTTCCTTTTGAGGATGTAATTCTATTAACAGTTCCGTATGTCTTTTCCCCATCAGTTTAATTACGGATTAATTAATTCTTAGCAGTTTTCTAAAGCCCAGCAAAACATCGTCTGACCCAAAACATTTCACAGCAGGGAAAAAAGACAAGTTAGATAAAGAGAAAATCCATCCTTTGAGAAAAAAATGGTGTTTAGAAGAACAGGCAAGGCAAGGGTAAAAAAAGATCAGCTCTCCCTTTTCCTCAGCAAACACATGTCACTGCATGTCTTGCTCATTACATTTCACTCCTTTCCATTTCTGCACATCATGGCCCAGACTAAGTTTAGCTACAAAATGGTGATGCAGTATCCAAGGACTTCCTATTTTATGCCTTTTCTTGAGGATATCAACATCAAAGTGGTTGAGATACAGCCATGGCCATGATTTTGTCATTGGTGTTGTTCCACAGTCATGGATCTCTTTTTGAAAAGGCACACAAAGCCTGAACATGCTTGGAGGTGCAACCCAATGATTCAGTTTGTGTCTCAGGCTGAGGCAATGTGGTGAGAAATAATGGGGTCTACATTACAAATGCACAGGCCCTGGCAAAGGTTACATTTATTGTTGTCCAAGATAATTTCGGGAAGGGCTGGAGTTCACACCCTTTTCTGTGAGCTTGTGTGTTGCTCCTACCAGGCAGGTTGTGACTGCCATCTGCTTACATTTATGTTTTTATAGGGCCTTTTATCACAGGGCTCCCAAAGCACTTTACACACTTACACCTTGATTCTCTGTTGTAACAGGAGGCGAGTTTAAATTAAAATAATGTGCAGGTCGTAATCTTGGAATTGGGCTTTAGAGCCTCCTTTTTCACCTCTCAAGTGGGGCTATTACAAAGCAGGTACAAATAGCCAGAGCCAGGCATTTCAAGCCACAGTATGAAAATCAGGATATTTCTGTGAATGGAGAAAACAGAAAGACTTAGAAAAAAGAAAGCTATGTTTCACATGCATTGCTGATAAATCTCACAATGTAAAAGAGAAGCACATCTATGCCTTTAATAACTGTGCAGATGGATAACACTCCACTTGCCATGAAGAAAAGGAAGCACAACTCAAAAATCACTTATCTCCTTGTCCTTATATACAATTATTGGTGAGTGACTACTGCGTGTAACAGGGAAGCCCAAAGAAAAAAGTCTTTTTTCAGCAAAAGAGCTGCCCCACTTCAGGGAGGGGGAGCTGATGTTCTCAGCTATTGCAGAAGGTCACAGTGGCAGGCCAGGAAAGGCACAAGATGTGACATGTCCCTCCCATACACACAGCAGGCATAAGTGACATTGCTATGCTGACCGCCTGGGGAAGGGGACAGAAGCTGAAGCAGCGCAGGAAACTGAATGCAGGAAACGCGGGAGCAGAGAACAGGACTTCATTTTTGGAAGTGCTTCCACAGGGTTAGCAAGTTAATTAGTTGCACAGCACGGCCCCAACCACCATGCCATGAAGCTTTTTTTATTAAATCTGCTTATTTTTGGACCCTCTGTTGCTCATTCTACTGCCACTGGCCAGGCCAATCAGAGAGAGCACGCTGCTCCTCCAGGCACAGGTGGACACCCAGAGCCGACACATGCACCTGAGCCAGCCACCTCAGGCTCCTTTCCTGATAATGCAGAGAGAGGTTTTTCTTGGGGAAATGCTTCCTCTCTTCCTGGAGCTGATGGAGAAAATAGGACAAATTATTTGTACCCAACAAGTGTTTGTTTCATTCCACCCTGAAGTCAGGAGAGAGGACATTTCTCATGCCCTCCACCCTGCAGAACAGGCCACTGAATCTGCTCTTGCAGAAGACTTTAACTTTATTTTTTTTAATCAACACAAACACATGAAAATAAAAATAAAAATAAAAATAAAAATAAAAATAAAAATAAAAATAAAAATAAAAATAAAAATAAAAATAAAAATAAGTGAAAATTAAAGCTGGTTACCTACAACTGGGTCTTCAAGACATACAACCCTACATACATTAGCTCATCACTAGGAAGGATAGGTTACCAGTTTACACGGTGGCATACTAACTTGGCTTCCCAGATCAAAGCACCTGATCCAGAGGAAAAGACTGAGAAGGTAAAAAAAGACATGAGAATAGAAGGTGAGCAGGCATGAGGTAAAGAACCAGGAAAGGCAAGGAGAGCAGTGGAAAAATAGTATCAGAGACTGAAAGAAATAAGCAGAAGCTACAACATTATAGACCTGCTCCATTCCTGACACCTTCTCTTTCCTCTCCAAGTCTCTTCTACATCCACCTTGACCCTCACTTCTCTGCCCTGGCTCATTTTGTGCATCTATTGCAGCTGAACTCATTCCTTCACCTGCACAGAGTCATTGCCACCCACAGAAAATTCCTCCAAACATCAGCCTGGGGTGGATTCTGGAGTAAAGGGGGGGCCTGAAATAGTTCCTGCTGACACCCTGCTCTTGCAGACAAACAACTCAGCACTCACTGGAGCTGGGACTGGAGTCCAAGTCCTCTGGCAGTTTTATGAAACTCTGGCTGTTCCTTGCCTCTGCTTTTCAAAAAGCACATGAAATGAAATGGCTTGTTCTGGGGCAAATGACACAATGGTGCTAAACGGCATGATTTGTTTGTTTCATCCCAGGAGGGGAGGAGGAGGGAAGGAATGTATATTTGATCTAATCCAAACCAATTTTTTTGTAGCTGTTGTTTCTGCTAAACTCTAAAAAAAAAAAAAAAAAAAATCAATGGTTTGAACTGCCCTACACAAAAGAAGTTTGAGGGAAAAAGAGAGATACTAGACTCCATTTTTCTCTCAAGACTCATTTGACCCTCTGACACCTCAGCCTGGGAGGAACTCGCTTACGAAACCCAGCGTTCAGAAATAAATGTTAAAAACAGCCCAAAGCTGCCCCACATTCAGGAGAAAAGCTGTTTATTTACTCTGCCTTCTCTTGCAGTGCCTGTATGCTTGTGTCAGAGCATGCTCTGAATTGCCCACTGACCTACATTCCCTGGGACACGAAGCTGTGCCTCCCTGCTCCAGGGCTCAGCAGCACCCCTTGCCCTGGCCCTGCACTCCCTCTCCAGCATTGCACCAGCTCTTCCAGCAACACTCTGCATAAGTGGATAATGTCTCAGGCCACCGAAGCATGCTTTTAAATGGATAGCCAGCCAAGTGTATATTAATTAAACTTAAAAGTTCTATTTATTGCCAAACACAGGGGGATTACACAGACAACAAGTGGTGGAAAGTACTCCAAAATGTTCTCACCCCTTTAATTACCATGCTATAGTTAGCCCAGCGAGCTGATGTATAATCAGCGCTGCTCTACGCACTGTTTACAGCAAGCACTCAGGAGAAACACACTTACTCCATGGCCTCTCTGAGCAGCTGCCACGTTTGGAGGGGCAGGAGGAACACAGAAGGCACCAAAGGGCTCTTTTCTTTATTTCCTCCCCTCATGGCTGCTCTTTTCCAGCACCCTGCTGTGCTCCCTGCTCCCGTGGGGGTTTTGCCACCAGCCCGTGACCCCCTCAGCAGTGCTTCCAGTCCATCACACCAAATCTCCCAAAGTGCCCAATGTGTATCTCTCCCAGAGCTGCCATCATGGAAGTTAATTATCATTGCACCACACTTTGCTGCTGGCTGATTTTAGAGCTGGGCATCTTAGAAGTTTGAATTTATTTCATGCCTTCATGTTTCCTGTGCTTACAGCTCATGCATTTCACAGGTGAGCTGAGCAGCCAAGTGAAGAAGCCAGGAAGATTTGGACCCCCAAGAGGCTGATCCTGTTCCCCTGAGTCTGTCACAGGGACCAACCACTTGAATTCAGAGAGATCAGTGCTAGATCCGGCAATGTGATCCTACTCAGTTCCTCTAAGGGCAGCTTGCAAGCCCTCACCAAAAACATATCTTCTTTATAAAACTGAAGATGAAAAAAAATCAGCAAAATAGGGTAAAAAATTAATAGCCCAGCTTGAAAAAGCCCTGCTCTCACTCACACATACCACTACACCAAGTTAATAGCACTGACCTCTGTGCTCCTCTGTTCCCCTATCTCCCAGCAGTGCCTCACAAGCTGTAGCATATTGCTGTCTGCTGCTCAACTTGGCTGCCTTCAGCACTGGCAGCTCATTTTCCTTCCCTTAATCCTCAAATCCTCAGTTCATTTCCAGGTGTTTTCATTGAAATAGCATGAGAAAGAATACACATGCACCCATTAGCAAGCCAGCAAAACCCTTTCATCCTCTTGCATTTTCACAACTGATTGCAACTGAAACAGCAACATGTATTTTTCACATGACCCTGGGTCTGTGTTTCAAAAGTCGTATCTGCTCCCAACTGTACACATTTCCCCATCCAGACAACCTGAACAATACAAGGAATAGGTAAATAAAGTCATGGTAAGCATGGGAAACAGCTGAGTAAATCATATTTCAGCATCACAATGTCTTCCACTGCTACCACCCTGTGCAGTCTGAAGCACATTTAGTACCTCCACACTCATATAGTTAACAGCTCTTTAGATAGCAGTCCTGTTTAACCTTCACCAAAACAGTCTGACTTCATCTTCCAGGACCTAAGAGTCTCTCTCACAAGATCCAGAAAGCTGCATTTCTGTAAGGTAGAGTGAGGTGAAGGTATGAACCCTCCTGAGCTTCAAACCTTGGGCTTCTCTGTTAGATAAGGTCTGTCTGAGTGGCTGAAAACATCACTTGGGGAATTGTCTGTAAGCCTAGAGCTAGCAGAGCAAAGAGCACTTTGGCCAGTGTTTCTCATCAGCCATGCCACCTGTCATGCTCTACCTCCAAAAGCACTCAGACTGAGACCAGGATGTCTAAGGATTTCAGGATTAATCCAGAAAGGAGGGACTCTGCAGCTTTCCCATTCCACAAACAGAATAACACCAAAGCCTTTCAAAGAGAAACTGGTCAGAAATTTTCTGATCAGAAAATAGAAATTTATTCCTTCCCAAACTGTTCCTGCTTTCCCAAACACAGCAGATATCTCAACTGTCTGGGAACCTCACTCAAGGCTTTGGAGGTGAGGCTTGGGATTTGGGACACCAGTTCAGCACTCAGTCTCCTTCCCTGCTGGACTGCCCTGGATCCAGGAGTCTTGGGAACTGCCAGCAAAGGTTTACTGTCAAGGCTGCATCACACTGTCCTCTCTGTTCCACTGAGCAGGTATAGACCCTGCAGAGCTGCTGGAAATTTCTTCAGTCTTTCTTTCCTTTGCTTGCTTTAATATACATCACATTTCAAAACAACAGCATTTCTTTCAAACTGAAATCCAAATTTTTAGGCAGCTCTGCAGTTAGTGCCTACATTAACAATCTCTGGACCAAAATGCAAAATTTATACACTTCCAAATTTCTTTGGGACATATTAAAAATGCCCTAAGAAAAATAGCTGGCAGATCAGCAAACTGAACAGCCCCAAATTACACTGAAGTTTGTGTACATGCATGTGCATGTACTGCCTCACGAACCAGCAGAAAATGTTCCCTGTCATAGGACAAGCATTGCCTAAGTGGGATTAAGGTGCTGAACTACTTTATGTCTGCATCTGGCACAGCTTTTGCTGGACAGATGACTCACATTCATTCTGCTCTTAATTGCTAAGTCTCTTGAAGACTTATTCTTATGCTGTTCTATCTTTTCGTAATAGGAAAAAAATTAATTTCCTTGTATCTGGAAGTGTGTTTCCATATATCCCACTGCCATGTGTTGCTGTGAACACATGCTCTGGATCTTGACCATGTTTCACAGGCTTGCTAGGACTGTGTCATGGAGGCATTTTCAAATGCCTCCATGAAAAAACTGCATTTCCAGGAAGAAAGGCAGTTTGCCCTTTCTTTAGAGAGCAGAAAACACCAGTGCTGCCCAAAGAGTTGCTATGCATGCAAGAGGTGACGTCCTAGATGAATTTGCTTGTCTCAGGGTTGTCTGCAATAAGAGTGGTGGTAATGGTGGATGTTATCAGCCTCAGGATGGGAAGACACAGATTGGCCCAGAAGAGCTTTTTCAGATATTTAGAAAGAGGTTTTGTTCCCTGGGCAGTATGCCTGGCCACTGTTCCAAAGACACCAGAGGAGCTCTTTATACCATGTGAAAGCCTTCTCCCAGGCACAGTCCTGGGACCTGCAGACCCCCAGAGCTGAGCTCAGCCCTTCAGTCCATTGCTGTGGACTTACTCAGGCATATGCACATGGCCTTTAAGTCCGGAGCCCTCCTGTCTCCTCAGCAATCACTGCTCCTGCTAGAGTCTGGTTCCAACAAAAACCATTCCCTGACTTTTATGTCACTTTCCACATTACTGCACCAGCAATGGCACTGCAGCCAGTTCCTTGCAGAGCCAACCCCAGATGCTGGATGTTCCTTCTGTTCCTCAGGCCATTAGAGAAGTGTCACCAGCTGGACACTGAGTAGGGACACTCATGAGTCACACGGTACCCAGCGGTGCTCCCAAAGTTCCTGTGTGAGTGATGGGCACTCTGCAATACAAATAAATAAAAATTCTTGTGTAAATATAACACACAGTGATGCTGCCACTGATTTGCACATAAAATAGCAAACACAAGCTCAGCTTGTTTTGTAAGTTTGAGGGGTGGCTTGAGATACAAGTTAAATAAGGTTTTATTTCTGGCTTCACCCCTAGGACCAATGTTCACTGATACTGATATTTAAAGAAGTGCTTTCTTCAGCAGGGCTACAATCCAGGGTGTGTGGTGTGGTGGTCTTTTTTTTCCTATGCTGGCTTCAAACAAGCTGTGGGTGTCTAGGTGGGTGGGTTGAGTGACATATTAGTGAGGAAGCTTCTTCCCCTTTCAGAGCTACATGGAGAAGTCAGAAAGGCATCGTTTTAGAAAGTGACAGGCAGATCAGGTTGGACTATTGCTGATGAAAAAGGGTTTAAATCCATCAAGAATCTTGAATTTGGAACTGCACTGCTACAGAGAGCAGGGTGAAGTGAACTTCACTAACCTCTATAAATATTATCTGTCATTTAATTTCAGATTTGCTCCTCGAAAAGCCTTTCAAAATGCACGCTGCCTCCTTTCAGCTCCTGGCATCCAATCAAACGAGCTATCTAACAACAAGGAGAAGAGGAAGTCTGTCCTTTGCCTCCATTTAGAAGTGAAAGATTCCCCCTTCCCTCCTTCCCACCCTCTTCCCCCCACCCCCCCACTGACTCTGAAGGTCTTCCAATTATCTCCTTTACCTGCCGCATTAAAAAGTAAAACATATGAGTTGCCAGAGATACAGAGTCTGAGGACAAGCCACTGTGGCAAAGCCATGACATTAGAACAGATGGAAAACTTCTCGGGAACAAAATGTGCACAAAAAAATGGGTTCTGGCTTTGAAGTGTATATTCACGGTGGGTGCTTTCATGTCTTTTGAAAAGCCCTAGCTCAAATATGACCTACTTAGGCAACATTCTTATTTATGTCTCCAACTAAGGAGCAGTATATTTAGCAAATGAGAGGAAATCATCCCCCTGTCATGTTTATAGATTGGAGCAAACTTTGCTGTTTAATTCTTCAACAGATTTGTCTCCATAAAAGTGGATGTAATTTAAACACTGTTAAAAAAATCAATAAATTCCAGAAACTTGGGATAAATGGAAACATAATTTCAAATATATATATATTATATATGTACAGACATACATACAGAGAAATAAAGAGAGAACATTTATTCAGTAGACTGCGGTTAAACCATATTTATTTAACTGGTTCAAGAGTAATGGATAAGGCTGAGCAAAGGTGGAGAGTGAATTGTAAGACTTTGCTATTTGAACTGATGCTAAATGCTAACTATTCTGTAAGATAATAAGGAAAATTCTTAACTCTTCATAGACTAGATAGGCTTACCTGAACCAAAATGAGAGGAGATTAAAATATAGTTTACAAGATTCTTAAATTCAAGAAATTGAAGCTGAAAGGCATTTCAGAAGGACATTTAGTTCATCTCCCAAAGGCAAGATAAATAAGACCTACGTTGTTCTGGACTGTAATCTGTCTAACCCCCAAGGATGGACATTTGGTAAGCTTCCAAGCAAGCTATTTCCTCTTTTCGCAATTATCACTAGTAGAAGGATCTTGCTGGCATCTAAGCCATGTCTCTCACTGAGGTTACAGCCCATTACCCCTTGTCCCAGAGGACAAAGAGTACAGACTATTTTTTTCTGCTTTTTAGTAACCTTTTAAGATTTATCATTTTCCTTCTTTCTTCTTTTGATTTGGCAACCCTGGTTTGTTCAGTCTTCTCTCACAGATCATGTTCCTCATCAATCAAAAGTCTGTCACCCTATTGACTCACATCTCACCTATTCCCTCTTCTAAGATGATCCACTCCAAAACCCAGAGCTTTCTCTTCAAGAAGTTGCCTACTCTCATTGCATTAATGCTGTTCAGTGTTCCTACCTCAACAAACGAGAGTCTTGCAGCTGTCCCTGCCCCATTTTGTACAGGCCACCCATCCAACTTCTCCAGGTTATTTTACATTCTGAACCCATTCTCTACCCGTCCCACAGCCTATCCCAGCCTGAAAAGCAAACAAGAACCTCTGCTTTCCACCATTGCTCTGCATCACACTCTGTCCCAGCAAATCCCAAAGCAAGCCACTCAAAATCCCCTTGCAGTTTCACAGGTAACCATTGGGAACCAATCTCTGACTACAGCTTGCTGTACACATGTGTACTGACCTCAAAGGACAGTTTCTTCTCATCCTGGTTTTACCATGTTGCTTCTGACTGTGTCTTGTAAAACAGCATGAAAAACCTTCTTAAAATCAAAACACCTGACAACCACTGGTTTTTTCCAACCAACAAGGTCTGTTGCTGTGTCTCAGAAGGAAAAGAGATTGGTTTCAGGTGATTGACTCCTGACAAATACATGCCAGCTGTCCTGCTCACATCCTTGTTCCCTTCAAGGGGTTTATGATCCGGTGTTTGATTGTTTATTCCATGTACTGGCTGGTATACAACTTGACTACAAATCCCCAGGTTCAGCTGTTTCTCCTTGTTATGGATAGACACTATCTCTGCCATTCTTCCACTCTCTAGAACATCTCCTCTCCTTCATGACTTCTTGGGATAAATACTAAACTTCATGGTACTGTTTCAGTCAGTTCTCTGGTTCTCTATACCCAAGGTTGAATTTCATAAGACCTGATACATTAAAAAGCCATTTTGTTTATTTCAGTATTTTCTAATCTCATTTTTCTCTACAGTAGCCTGAACTATTATCCTGTAGTCACTGGCTTTATTAACCCTTCAATCATAGCTGAGCTTCTCAAGCAACACTGATTCAGAAGCTGATAATTTATTTCCGATAACACTATTCACTTTGGGGGAATGACCTAGTCTTTCACAACCTTTTTAGGCCAAATATTTCAGAAGTTCTCATGTTGTTTCTTAGCTACCTGATGCTCAAAGGCCCCCTTAATATCCTAGATGGAAAGGACTGCTTAGTGTCTTAAAAAAACAAGCCCCCAGCTGAGGTTCATACTTTATATCTCAAGACAACTGTGACTCTTCCTGATCAAAGCTGATCTGAAAATACCATAGGAACACTTACCTTGTCACTGCTCCAGCTGAACGTAGAAGGCCCCTGGTGTGCAGAAATGGAAGTAGATCATCAAACCCCTGTAAAACCTAGTCCACATTTTCAGTCAGAGATCTGAACCATTCTTCTGCAACCCAGCAGTTTGGCCAACCTTAAATTCAGCTTAATTCTCGCACCTTGCCCTCCCAAGTCATAACATCATATTTATACTTGTCTCTTTAATACTTGTTTAGAGAACACTTACAAATCCACTGATGAAATTTAAAAACCCAAAAGACACGCTCTCCCTTAAAATGGATTAAAACAGTGTCAGCTCCCTTGAAGTTAATGAATGAATACTATTCCTTAGAGCTGTTTTTATTCCTTCTGATATCCTAAATGATGCTGAATCAGAAAGGGTGAAGTAACTGAAATCCAGATATGTTAGTTTCTGCTCCATTAGGAAAAGGAAAAATCAATTTGGCAAAACATAAAAGAAGAAAATCAATAGGGAAAGAAATTTTATTTTCAGTTGAAAACTAAGAAAACATTACAAACAATGGTGAGTGAAAATTATTCATTGATTTGTATAATACCTTTTACAAGCCCAAAAAGTGCTCCAAAGAATTATAGATTATTTAAACCTAAGGATCACTTACCACCAAAATGCATCTATCTCTGGAGTGGAATGCAGCTGCTACAAAATTGCAATAGCAAACAAAACACCACAGCTTTAGGGCACAAATGCTTTATCTGAAGATGCATCAAGGGAAGTTGAAAATGCAGAATGGAATTATCCAGGCTGAATATGACCACACTGCAACTATATCGATTTCAGTTTATGCTTAAACTCACAGAAGATAGGCCCATCAGCCCATTAAACAAACTTTGACTCACAAAGTCCCTAAAATGCTCTGGGGTAATGTGCCAGAGGATGTGTTTGGCCTATTCCTCCTGCTGTTTCCCTGGTCACTGCCAGGAAGCCAATGGCACTAGGCTGATGGCCCTTAGGTGTGAAGTGACCCTCAGCAGCAGGGCAGACACCTCTGGTGGCAGGGCAGGGGGTGCAGCAGGAGTCTTGTGTGTTCTCTGGCATGAAGCACCACGCTCATCCAGAGGTACTCTAAATCTTCCACATTAAGCACACATTAAGTTGTTTCAGGATATGGGCCACATTTATATCACTGTCATTAGTAGCAAGGGCTCACACTGCATAAAATTGCACAAAGTACCTTTTGTACCTCAAGATGTACTTAGCAAGCAAACTCCTAGGGGCAGGGAATGTGCAGTCTTCTGTTTCTCTAAAGCACCTTAATCAATTATGGCAATATAAAAATGATTTATAACAATCTATTAAAAATACAACTCATGACTTATCATTCCTGGGGTCCTGGGAATATACTGTAGGATTTGCTATTTAATTGTAAATCAAATCTAGCGGTCAGTACCTCGTGTTTTAGAGAAAGATGAGAACCATTGATACACGTCTCCAATTGCAAGTGCAGCGTGTCTTAGATGATACAATCTTGGGTCATCACCCAGTCTGTGACCGGGGGGAAGCAGAAATGTAGAATAAAGTGGCAGAAATTTCAGTTCCCTACAGTATGTAACCCAATCAGCTCTTCCACTGATCAGGAAGCTGCCAAAAGCCCAAGAGCTGCTGCAGGGCAGGTAGGCAGGCACACTTTAAACACTTGCCATCACTGCCATGGCAGTTTCTTTCCCCCTCAGCTTTCTCTGGAAAAGCTTCTAGGGAAGATGAAAGTCCAAAATAGCAGCAAGACAGAATAAACAGCTTGCCTAAAAGGCCACAAGCTGGGCTGGAAAGAGATTCACAAAGCATCTTGCACCCACAGTCCTAGGCAAACTGCATTGCACAGGATGACCCAGAGCACTGAGGACAGCTGAAGCTATTCATGGGGTAGAAACACAGCACCTGTTTCATCCCACCCAGTTCAACAATCCAAGTCTACCTGTTCCTGTGCTAAAACCAAGAACATGTAATAAGAAAATCTCAGTTTAGAAACCTGACCCCTCTCTCCTCATTTTCAGAATAGCCAAGAGCTAGTACAGAAGCCTGCACCAGTGTCAGAATCAAAATAGACATTGGGTGCATCAGAGGTACACACCGTATCTGATAAAATACTCCTAATTCTGACCATCAGCAGGCAGGGATGGAAACTATTTTCACCCTGGAACTGCCTGTTTTTGATAAAGCATGTTGATAAAGCTGCATTCATAGGAACACCCAGGCCAGGAACTGAGCTATCTGGCCAATAAATTCCTGCTTCTGCTCTTATGCACTTTTCATAAGCTGGTAAAGCTGTACCTTGAAGACAATGTCAGAGCAGATGAGAGAGGTTAACCTCTGTGTGAGTGATCACACAGCACAGGCTAGAAATCCACAATGCACAGCTAATCAGAGATGCCCTCACCCGATAAAACTAGCCAAGAATACCATACTTTAGGAAGACATCTTTAATTTTAATGTCATATTGAATAGATAGATAGATAAATCTGCATATGAGAAATGGCAGAAGCTGTAGGAATGCTCATTTCTTCTTTGCTTTCACACTTTCTACCAATCCTCAGCTTCATCTCTTCCACTGCTCTGTCCCCCAGTTAATAAGCTTTCTTCCTGTGGTTGGGAGAACTCTTAATGTATTACATTCTTAAGGAAGATTCAGACATAAAGGCCACTACTAGTACAGAATATGTTTCTTGCATCATAAAATCATTAATGCATTGATTCCTATGGGTCAGCCTGCCCAATTCCCTAGGGATTAGCACAACACCAGTGACAGGTGATGCTCTATCCCTACTTGGATTTCCAAAAAGGATTCCTTTGTAGGTACTCTAGCACCTAATATGGCTTACCCTGTACCTTTTTCACAGTAAGGTCATTCTCTCTTCTAAATAGCTGCCTTTTTCCAGAGAGCTTTGTCTCTTGAGAAAATGTTCTTTGGTTTTATTTGGCTAAAGCTGGCCAACCAGCTCAAAAGTCACTGAGAAGACAGCTACACACCTCACCTCACCCACAGTGCAGCACAGAAGCCTCATTTTCTAAGGAAATGAGGCTAAAAAACAAACAGTGAACTCAGAATCTTCTGGTCTCTCACTCCCTGTGAATCTAATATTTATCTTTGTTATAACCTTCTTCTGACAGGTATTGCCTTTATCTGTATTTTGTAAAGCTTTGAGCATATTGCCAGCACTTTAATAGTAAAATATCATAGAGAACCATATATCTGAATATTATTATGCAGAAAATATGTGCATGTTCACACAGACAGCAGATATATAAAAATACTGAATATGTAATTTAAGGCCGTATTTGTGTTTGAGTATGTAGGTCAAACACAGGGCAAAGTTTTTTCTATTACACACAAAACCTCCATGTACACTGGACCGAAAGAAAGCACATAAAACCCCCTTTAATTCTGGATGCTAAAAGGTGCAAGTTCTGACTAGCGTTTGGAAGGGTGATTTCCCCAGGGAACCCCAGGTGTTCTGGGCACGCGCCAAGCCATTATTGCTGAGCACTGGGGTTGAGGTTCACCTCACCTAACCTCGGCCATCTGTCTCCCTGTAGAGACTCAGGCGCCTCCGGAGGGTGATACCTGGGAGGATGGAATGAATCAACCTGCCTGAGTCTCACCACTGACTACAGGGGCGGCCCAGACTACTCACTCAGATAAACCGTGTAATTTTTGAATAACTCTGGTTAGGTGAGATGAATGCCAAACTTGGTGAATATTAGCCTACAAAAACCAAGTGAGTGGGAAGATTCCACATCACAGCTGGATGAGAATGAGAAAGAGCAAACCATAAACCCTGAATTCTCAGGGTCTACACAGAAGCAAGAACTGGTTTATACTAGCCAGAAACTTCTGCAACTGCATGAAGGGGTATTTCATAAGAAACAAGCAAATATCACTAAGGCAACTAATATTACCATTTTGAATATATTTATTGACAATGAAACTTTGAAGTATTCTCCCTATAGGTACTGAAAAATAGTGACCACTGTCAGCAAATGGCAAAGGGGCAATTTCTACTTTGGTTCTGATTTGGATAATTTCTCTTTAGTCACCACAAAAATCAGAATGAAGATCTAGAGTGAAAAAACCCAAACAAATCCATACCACCCGAGCTGGACTCTGCAGCAGCAGGCTCTAATTGTTCTACCTTCCCCATATTTCCAGCAGAAAGGGTAGTACACATGACCCACTGGGCAGTGGGTTTAAAAATGGCCAGTCGTGCACTCATTTCTGCAGTTCAATTTGTTGGGTTTAGAGTAATTCTATTGGTTTCAAAGTTCTACTTCCCATTAGTGCTATTGACCATGAGATCCTGTTAGAGGGGGATTTTATGCTCTTTTTTCCTACCTTCACTGGCTGGAACACAGCTTTTCCCCATGTCCATTAAATATACATTTGAACAGCATTTCCACCTGCACTTTGTCACCTCGGCTTCTCAAGGGGTGTACTTCCACTTGGCTCCGAGCTCAAGGGCGCCCTTGATATCAGTCTGAGAGTGCCAACAGGCATGCTAATGCCCATTTGAAATAGCTTTTCCTTTGCCTCAGATGTTTTCATGCACTCAACAAATAAAAAGTCTCTGCTTCACTCCATCTGCAGTGCTGTAGGACGCCCTCACCTCATTCTGTCAGTGAGCTACAGTTGCTTTCAGGCACCTTCTAGACTTCACTTTCCTTCCTGGAGTGTGTCGTGTGTCCCCCCTACTTTAGGATCCAAGTTAGCAAAAGGCTCTGAGTGTATTGTATCTAAGCTTACCTTCTTGAAGGTGCTCAATCCACTGCTGTTAATACTGTATTTATTTTCAAAATGTCCGCATTCCCTGGGAAATTAGAAACACCCTGTAATTACGAGCTGCTTCTGAATGTGAAAGAACACAAATTGCAAAGAGGGAACAAAAACTGAATTTTCTGCAAATAAAACTTTGGCAGTAAAGATAATTTGTTCCTCTGCTGACAGTAAGAGGTGTCTATATGGGTCACTGAAGAGGTTCTTTACTGGGAAAAAGTTAAATTCAGCATCTACCATCTTGTCCTGTGGGTGAAGCATGCTATCTCAAATACGCAATGCAGCCCAAACTGGGTGTCATCTTTTTTAAACTTTCTTTTTTTGTGAATCACTTCCAAGTCTTGGGGGTAGGACATCACGACAGCCAGTTCCTCAACAAAGAACTGACATGAGAACAAAAGCTATTCCTGAAGAGTTCTCAAAATAAAAGTGAGACAGATGAGTGAGGAAAAGTTGCATGGGTGTTTCATCAACAAGAACATGGTCAGGAAAAAAGTATCAGAAAATATAAATTCATTAAAGATTAACTGGCTCACAGAAGTGTCAGTTCTGCAGGAATATGTTTTAGGAGAAAAACACGAGAAGGCCCCAACACTGAGAATACATAAGGTTTGGACACCTTCAGAGATAATAGTGTCAGTGTTTCATCTGAGAATTATTTCCCATTTTTAATATATTTGTATATTTTATGTTCCAGTACTGTATTGAATAGCAAAACCAGCACAGTTCATTCAGAGTAAATCCTTCCTAGAACCCTCCTCTGTGAGGAGGAATTTCAGACTTTTTTTCTAAATTGAAACTATGGTAAATTTCAAAATCTTGAAATCCTTTAGAAGATAGAATTTTCATTCATTGCCCGACACTGTTTTAACTTCAACTCTTTGTCAACAGCTAAGTCAAGCTTTGGGAAAAAATGCTAGTGTCCTTTTGAAAAATTATTCCTGCTTGGATCCCCGTTCCAATGGCAGCTGGTGAGGGCTGCTTTGCCATAAATCTAGACCAAAAGCTGCTAAGCAGTTGTCCTAAAAAAACTACAGTTAAGTACCTGGCCATATTCTGGACCCTGGGCAATATTTTTCATAATAATTATTTCTGCTATTGTCATTAGCTCCAGCACTCTCACTATTTATTACCATAGGTATTTCGAGACTCATAAAAATGTGCTCTTACTCAAGGCTTAAGCAACACATGAAATAAATCAGCAGCACTGAACACTGGCTGACACTGGATGAAACCTGGCTGGGAACAGCTGGGTTGCTCTCTTGACTAAATATTTACAAAAGCCATGATTATATCACTGAGTGACACCGTGTGAATATAACAATTTATCAATCATCATGTTTAACTGAAATCCCTGCAGGAGGGGATGGCATTCTCACTTAACAATAAGGTTCTACTGTATGCTAATTAAGTCACTTATTTTGTGGCTAAGCTTACTTCAGGGATATTTGGGCATTTTTGCTACCCATTTCCTAAGCACTGCTTACTTCAGAGGCAGAGAGAACACAGAGTTCAGCAGGGCTGTCATCTACATCAGTACCCATCCAGTAACACTGCTGGAATTGCATGGGGCACACACCGGAGCAGGGGAAGCACAGGCAGAATGTGTAAATGCACAGAATGTGTAAATGCACAGGATTTATTTTGTTTTCCACGCTCCTGCCATGGCTCTCCTGCCCGCTGCAGGGTGCCCAAGGGCAGTGAGTACTAGGGCAGTTTCCCTGCCACCCCCCTGGCTGCCACAGGACCTGTTTCCACCAGCTCCAACCACTTCAGTCTGCTGCCTTTGCACATCCTCTCCCAAGCAGGCAGGGAGTTTCCCTGCCATACCCCTGGCAGTGCTCACAGCACTGGCTACAGCTTTCTGTCCAAACTGAAATGCCCATGTCCCTAGGAAAGGTTCCAATTTTCTCACCCCATATTTACCAGGTTAGGCAAAACCGAGGGTTTGTTCACCCTAAAACTACCTGAAGTTTTACCTTGTAATGCAGGGCTTTCCAACACCAAACCCACCTCCCTGACAGCACTGACACAAGTCTGTCTGAACAGAGAGTGCAGGACAACCTGCCCCTCTGCCAGCAGGGACCTGGTGGCTCTCTTTCCATCAGAGCTGGTGAGCACTGACTGGGTAAGCTCCTGAAAAGGCCCCTGAATACAAGGCTACCTGCTGCAAGGAGAGAAGGGCTGGGACATGAAGATTTCTGCCAAAAAGTGTGACATTGCCAGGAAACATAAGGATCAAGTTCACACAGATGGGAGAAGCAAGTGGACCTGCTCAGAGGGGAGAAGGTTCCCATGAAGATAAAGGCAGCCTGTCACACTGATATGAAACATGTCTTTGGGCACTAGAAGCCACTACCACATGGCATGAGCTTTTTATGAAATCTTCCACCTTCTGCATCATGCCAGATTAATTCCCTCGTACCAGCAATGGCATGAACAGTTCAGCTCCCATCCTGTCTCCTCAGATTGCAGTTTTACTCCAATGCAAGAGAAAACACAAACCTCCTATTTACCAGTCCCACTGCACAGACACTTAAGAAAGTTTTTCTTCAAAATGTCACACAGGTACATGAATTGCACAGCCTGTTTGTGTGGATCTCAGGCTAACATTCAAAAGGAACAGGTGGCATTCACGGTTCACCTTTGCAAACTGCTTTTAAACCTTGTCTTTCTTTCCAGGAATCATTGTTCAAAAAGAAGAAAAAAGTTTGGGGTGATGAAGTCTGCTCCCTTGAGAGCCTGAGAAGAAAGTTTCCCTCATATGGATGTTAGACACAGATTTTTATTCCCGTTTTCTACATGTTGAGAGTCTGCATAATAATTGTATTTTAGTCTTTGGAGCCCATCTGCCACTAAAGGGGAAATTTCACCTTCTTCTTTCTACCTACAGAGAGGTTTATAAATCAGTAAGCACACAGACATGGGAGCACAGGACTTCGTTGCCCTTCCAGGAGCCCTTAATGGCTCAGACAATCACAGCAAGTGCTCTTTTCAGAAACACAGGGAGGGAGGAGAGAAGTTACGATAAATTTAGTTTTCTTTTGAAGTTAATAACCTCCTACAAAGGCTTTTGGTAAAACACAGACACCTTAACATTTTTTTCAATTTCAAACAATTTCTTCCTCTATTTTTCCCTCAGATGGTAAAATCTGAGGAAATCTATCTCTTCTGAAGTAACCGCTTTGTGTGAATGACATCAGCAGACCACGAGGTTACCACTGGTAAGTTGGCACCCTGAGGGGAATGAAATGAAATCTCTTATCAGCCTACTTGCTCCTCTTCTTTTCAACATTTGGTGCCTTTTGTAATATGCAAAGCAAAGGAAATGTTTTGCTCCCCTTGATTTTTTTCACCTTTTTTTTTCCCCTCAGGAGAAGGAACAATACATTTGACTGGTTTCTCCAAGGTCTCAGCTGTAGCTTCAGGTTTGTTTGGTACCTCAGTCAGAAGTGAATGATTTATACTCCCTCCTCTTTCTGCCTCACATCAGCCCTTCTCTCACCTACCACTGGGTTCTCTTGAGACTTGTTTCAGGCAGTTTGAAAATCCACGGTCTTCCCAGGGAAAGAAGATAAATGTGGATAATGTTAACTTTTACAAACTCCTCCGCCACAGCAATGGCTTTGCTGTCTTGACTTCAAAACCATGGCAGATACAATCTAGTATCAATTTCCCAGTGTGGTTATCCTGCTGTAACTCTCCTTCTTCTGGCTTCTCTCAGGTCAGAAGGCTTCAGAGGCAGAAAGTGTTGGTATGGAAGGGAGATGATGGGGGGGAGAAAATGGGTGAATGTATGGGAAAGAAGCTACAGCAAAAGAAGATTCCCTTCCCCATACAGAGGATTTTCAACAGGTGGAGCCAGGATGGCAACTGCCCACAAAAATAGGGAATGAACCTGAAAGGTGAAAGCTCCAAGGGAAGGTTCCAAGAGGGAGTGACTAGGGCTTGTTGCAGGAGAACATCTGAAATAATGAACCTATCACAGCACACAACCATTAGCCCCAGGAGAGGAGAAGGGGGGTGGGGACTTTCTGCGTATGTTTTTAATAAGTCTCATGGATCCAGTAAGCACACATTATGCAAAGAACAGTTTAATCTTTCTTAAACTAAGCTTAGAAACAAAGATGTTAAATCACTGCAGGATCCCAAGTCTGGAGTACAGCAGGGGAGCCTGGATGTCATCAGGAGGATTGCTCATATACTGTTACATGCGGCTTCCCAGCAGGTGAGGGAATATGTGGAAGCAGGGAGAGAATGCTAGCCCAGGCTGGGGTGGAGGACAGCCTCAAAAAACCTGCAAGGGAAGATTAAAGGTCTAGGAGCCAAACTATATACACAGTTCTTTATTGTTTTTACAAACAACATGCTTTAACAAACTGCGTTTAAAAAAAAAAAAGTGTATTTTCCTTTTTAAATAAAATAAGAAGAGAAATGCTATTTTCTTTTTTGGAGAAGCTATTTCTGAGTCACTACACCCACCTGACACGAGCTGACACTTGCAGAGCAAAGATGCCTGTACCCCTATGCATACTCTGAGAACACCCAGAGGTTCGTGCTAGGGAGAGGCACAGAAAGCCAGGTTTAGGAGCCATCAGTCAGTGAAGGACAAGAAAAGGTGTCAGCCACCTTGTAAGTGTGACAAGGGGAGGAAAGTGGGCTGAGAGGCGAATGGGTAACTTGAGCACATGACAGAGACATGATAGAAAGGCACAAGGGATGAGACAGTGAAGATACTGTTTTTTGAAGGATGACACAATTTAAAACAAAGTAAGTTTGGTCAAATGTTTATCATAGTCTCTCCAGGAACCTCCACTGTTCCTGTTTATTAATTTTAATGATATGGTATCTGCAGTTCCTAGTCAGAACCAAGGCTCCCCTGTCTCATGCATCACAAGAGGATGAGGCCCTGCCATGCACAGCACACAGAGAAGGAAGATAAATAGTGCACTAAGAATAGGCCAGCAGGATAAAACTATTCACATGACTTTTGAAGCCTTAGAGAGTCCCTTTTTTTTTTTTCAGGAAATTTTTCTGTGCCAAAAAGCTTGTCTTCATTCCAAACAAAGCTAAATACCACATCTGAAATTTTCCAAGCAGAAAAAACCCCAACAACCACTACAGTGTTGGTTACAAATATAACATCAAACCAAGTTCATCTCAAATGGCTTTCTGAAGAGTGCAAGTTTCAATTAATCTATGCATCCTGGCTTGCCTGAGCAGCTCTGTGTACACACATAGACACATCTGCAGTTTTTAAAAACATAAACAGGCATCTGCACCTGTCTCTCCACTTTGTTGCAGCTCTGTCCTCTTTATGTATCCCCAATAAATAATGTTTTGACACACAAAAAAAATACTCCTCCGCTAGCAGCCCACCTTGAAGCTGTAAAGAAAGCTATGGATGCAACAGGAATGAAGCCAGCAGTGCTCCAGAGAAATGTGGGAGAGGGACACAAGCACAGACTTTCAGCCTGCCCTGGCAGGTTTTATTACCATTTCTGATAGCAACATGAAGGAGGACATAAAGGTGTGGGACTGATCTCCCCTGCTTGTAATTCCCTGGAAGTCCAGGCAGCTAGAAGAGAGCACTAGTCATCCAGGCTCCCTTTGTACTCAGTGGAGAGTGAGAGGTCCCTTCGGAGAGGGATTCATCCCTTCCTGCATGGATGCACACAGGATGAATCACCCCTGAAGGAGCTCTCTCTCTGCAGAGTCCTCCTGCCACAGCAGAGGGGTCTCAGACCACCATCGATCTGATGCCTGTTACAAGCCAGATGAGAAGAATCCCTCACAAAACACTTTTAGACCAATGTCAGTGTCAGTGTCACCTCAGGATGACCCAGCTAAGTCCTCTATTTCACCATGTGCTGTGTCTTTCTGCCTTGTTAGTTTATATCATCCAGTAAAAAATGTATTCATTAACATCACTGGGAAGTGCAGTGTCTCTAGTGAAAAGCTGTGCCTGTGCCAAAACTGCCCTCCATTTTTAATTTCTGAGATTTTTATTCTGATTACTGTATCACCAAGAAGTCATATTCTACCCCAAAACACATCTCCACTGTTTAAACCTACAAGACAACTTCCTTGTTTTAATTCCAAAGTTGTCCCCAACCTGTGGAGCTCTGAGTGTAGTTTCACCATTTATCACTATATTTTAAGCACAAGAAAATGTTCCTGGTAAGAGGTAAAATCATTCCCATTTTTCTCCTATCCTTCACCATAAGTTGGTCACACATAAGGAAATGCTGGCAAGGAACCTGGATTACTGTATTTCTTCACAGAGATATAAGCTTCTAGGAATACATCAAATAACCCAACTTAATTTTACAAGTGCTGACCATATTCTTTGGTATTTTCCACTTCAGGGACCATCAAGTTTCCCCAAGTCCAGTAAAGTAAATTTTTTAAATCTTTGTGAATGCCAAAGGATTAAAGGATGAATTCAGAGATTTAGAGGCAGGTAACTGTTGTGGGTACAGCACCAGAAAGCCTGTCTTTCACAGTGAGTCCTGCCACTGAGCTGCTCTGTGGCCTTGAACAAATCACTTCACCTCTCTTGTACTTCTGCTTTCTTGTCAATATTTTTGTCTGCTTAAGTGTGTGGTTTCTGGAGCAACTCCTGTGTGTTTGCAGAGTGCCTGCCAGTATAGGAACCCAGCATCAAACAGAATGAGACTAGTACATTTAGTACAAAAATAAGGACAGAAATTCAGGAAGTACAGGGATTTGAAAAAAAATGTCTACAATGTTTTCTTAAAACCCCTGATGCTATTGGGGTCTTCAGCTCTCCAGGCTTTGAAGGTGTAGCAATTTTTTAAAGGACTAAGTGCCTATTGTAGATCATAACCGAGAAAAAATGTAGTCATCTATGTTTCTATGACTGGCCTCTATTCCGCTTGGCTTGGTTATGTTTAATACCTGTGGAGCACGTAATTTTAATAAATAAAAAGAGAGAGAAAGAGAGAAAGTGTCAGCATGAGACTGGGTATTGAGAAGTTATTGAGAACAGGAGCGTAAATGTGTCAAGGAAATCCCCAGTGATCCAAAAGGGAATGCAAGTAGCTTTGCAAGCAGCAGAAGCAAGCTGGAAAAATTGTACAGGGGTCTTAGCTTTGCAGAAAGATTTTCATTTTTCAAACTGTGAATCAAACCAAATTAAATCAAAACTACATTTCTATAGCACCTTTCACACTGGGCTCCCAAGGGACTTCACACCAAAGGCCAAGGCACTGAAGTGTTTCTGAAGGCAGCGGGTCAGAAGAGCCCTGAGCCAAGGCATAGGGGCTGGGAGGCAGCAGCACCAGGAGATGGCACTGGCTGAGAGGTCCCTGCACCACAGGGCCAGGCTCAGCACTCCCAGGGGAGGAGGAAAGCCAGGAAACATCACAGTGCACAGACCCATATGTGAGGTGTGGGCCCCTGGTAAGCCACATTAGAGCTTTCAGGGCCCTGTGAAAGGCAGAGACAGCACAAGAACCACCCAACTGCTCCACAAGCACCAACAGAGAAAGGAAAGGCAATTTGTGCCTCTTCTGCTCCTATCCAAAGGGTCCAGCAAAGGCAATTCGTGCCTTCTCCGTTCTTTATCCAGAGTCCAGAATTGCTGCAAGAACAGGATGCCCTAAAATTCCACCAGTGTACACAGCTCAGTGACTGCAGCCAGAGCTCCTGGGCAGCAGCAGGTTTTGGGGCACAGTCTTCCCAGGCTGCCCAGCTCAACAGCCCATTTAGGAGCAGGAGCAAACAGCCCAGCCCTACCCTGGCATTGCTGCAGACAGCAGGCTGACCTGTCCCCTCAGCCACACTCAGACATCTGGCCACCCCCTGGACCAGGCAAGATGGAAATACAGCACCACCCAGGCAGCAAAACCTTCAGGTGCCACAAAACAGCTTTCTTTGCACCAAGGTTAGGAACAAAGAAGCTCCTGGGTGCAAAAGCTGCAAAAGCACTGAAATCCTTTCACCAGTAACTCTAGGCAGGCTCACCTTTCTAAGGTAAATTTCATCTCTGCTAATCCTATCAGTTAATATTGAAATCAAATACAATATGGTATTTGATATGACAGTCTCCTTCTTATGAAGTCAGCTGCAGCATTTTTTATTTGCATATGATTTAATTACATTTTCATTCCAGGTCTTCCATTCTGTGCATGGTGGGTAAAAGCACATGAATTCTGTATGACTATGATGGTAGGAGAGATTATGAAACTTAGAATAATGCTGCAATGTTAGGAAATATGGAAGAGAAATATTGCTGCTTTAGGAATGAGACTTCAGGAGGATGGGTGAAGTGAATAAGCAATACAGTCCCATTTCTGACAGATACAGAGCAACATTTCAGCAGTCAGTCCACATAATTTTTAAGATAGCCAGAGCCTTTTTTTTGTAAGATACACTACTTGGTTTACAGGTTTTAGCTAAACCAATACTTGAGGAGAAAAAGCTCAAAAAGTGAAGAACAGCAGGTCACCCCAGTTCCAGGCAAAATGCAGCTATGGCATTGCCAGGCTTACTCTCCCTGGTGTCCAAGGGGTGGGTGGTGGGTTTGGGGATACCTCTGCCCTGGGCTCTCCAGTGTGTGTTTGCTCTGCAATGCTTCTGCTCCCAGATTAACAAGGAGCATTGGAAATCACAAAAATTTTTCGCATAGCCAGAATGGAAAATACAACATTCACAATAAAATGAAGCAGACAAGCAAATTGTTGCATGCTGTGCATCAATGACCATTATTTATGGTCACTGGTAGTGAAAACCAGTAAGACCTCTCAGAGCCAAACTCTTGCTCATTAGCTGAAGGCACAGGCACCACATTCTAGTGCAAATATCCCCAGTCACCTGTAAACAGTAGCACATAATGCAGAATTACTCCCCTCTCTGTCACACCAACTGTAGCCATCAAGTGTGAGCTTGAAGGAACAGCTGTGAGAAAGTGGTGATAAGGAGAAGCCCCCAGGTGTTTTGCACATATGAGGTAGGATTTGTGCACACTGGGAATACAAAAAAAATTCCCAGTCCTCAAATCCTGACATGAAGAGTTAGGGGTAAACTACATTTTTATGTTAAAAAAGAGAAAAAAATCTGAACTTGTTTTATGACACACATGTTACTCATTTGTCTGTCTACCACATCAGAAAATGTTAAGGGAAGGAAAATGCCACATTCTTATATATCCAATTGATACAGTGGAAAGGGCAATGGGAAACATTTCTGTCTTTTAAGTGCTGAAGATTTTTTCTTGTTCCTGGATTTTGTTCCTAGCCAAGTTCATAATTTCACAGTATTTTCTTAGTTTACCCATCAGTAGGCTGGGTACAATAATAGTGCTGCTTCTTAATTCAGAGTTCACATTTTCACTGTGAGCTGAGACAAACAGAAAGTGCTTTATGAATGCAAAATATTGATTTTTTTTTTTCTCCCAGTTTGCACAATGTCTAGAACTTTATACAGTAGTTAACATGTTCCTTGGACACAGCACACACTTCCTTCTTTTCTGCAGCAAGAGGACATTCAGAAAGAGACTTGGAGACAAAATCAATTCAAACAGGGGTGCCTGCCCATGAAGAACAGTGATAAAAAGTCAATTTTGGTTATTTTAGCATTAAAATGTTTCAGTCATAATAATCCTTGATTTACTGGTTATTGGGCAGGCAGCCCTTGTAGATGGTATGGCACAACTAAGTTTTCTGTCTTCCTATTAGGTTACAATCACAAGGAATATTTGTCTCTAATATCTTAGTTGACAAGTCGGTAAATTCATAATATAAACACCCAAGTATTTATACTTGAAAACAACTTTTGTTCAGACCAGAGTATAAAATTATCTCAAGTCAGCGCTCCACTGCGAAACTTCCAGTGTATATGTCTCACTAGTTCTTGGTGCATTTCCTCTAAAGTTGATATTGTAAATACATGGAAACAGGAAAGCAGACAATGGTTTTCTCTGGATTAGCCAATTCTGTAATGCATATGAAGATCTAAAAAGTTCAGGACCAAAACTGGAAAAATTTGCTGCTTCCACTGAGGAGAAGGAAAGAATTGACTAAGAAGAATTTCAATTAATGATGTAGATAAAAGATGTGAATAGATTTGTAAGTGGCAAGTAGTTTTCTTCTCTGGAACAAAACTCGCAGACTTGTATTTTTTCAACATCAAATCTGTTTTTCTTGTCATTTTGAACACTTCACATTCCTTTACTGGAGTTATAATTTTAGTCTTTTGTAGAGACAACATCAAGAAACTCCTCTTTTCATGCACACAGGCAGTTCAACTGAGATATATTTACCAAGCAGATATGTGCTAAACATAGGCAAGGCAGCACAATCCTCTAATGCAAACACACACACACACACAGAGAATTGTTTCAATATAAAAGGTGGAAGAAATACTGATTTTACACAGTAAGTTGATAGGCTGAACAGTTCATGTTCATTAATACGAGTGAGCTGGTTTTGGACCATAACAGGAGGTAGGATGATTGTAAAGAGAGAAGTAACTACTTTAAGTATTAGGAGAAGTGACTTTTCAGCAGCACAAGAGGGTCATACAAGTCCACCACAGTACTTACATGCAGATTTGCATGGTTGAAGCCCATGCTCCAGGAGGCTTCACAGCTCTTGCTACCCAAACCAGCCAGAGAAACCCTACAAATGTTTCAGATAAAGGCAGATAAAGTCTCACATGTGTGGACAGCAAGATCAGCAAGCTACATACTTACACTTCATGAATAAACCACTGTAAATAATAAAGTGACCTCCACTGTGCAATTATCTCAACCACTTCTTTGTGCAAGGGTTTTGCCAGATGAAAGCAAATCAGAGGAACTGGATTTTCTCATAGATACTTTAGTCTTATAGGAAGGAATGATTAGTCCCATCTTTCCCCTTCCCTGCTTCTCATACCCCAGGACAGCTCTGGTTTTTACTCTACTGTTGTAGAGGGATACAAATACTTCTTGTAATTCAATCATCAAGATTTAAGACTGCTTCCTAAAGCTAAATGGAAGCCAAATCTCAAAGCTGCATGCATCCCATGGCCTACTGGGACCTAAATACAACTAATTTCTGCTGGCTGAACTGTAATAATGAAGATTTTGAGTGCTCAGTGATAAAACTGGGGAGGCCGTATTTAAGGCAATGGAAGTTATACCATGTGCAAAATTCTATTCCCCAGACCGAGATGAAAATGCTGTTGTCGAATGTTGCACGGATAAGACAGAAGAAGAGTATAATTTATGCATTATAATTGAAATCAAGGAAGCATTTCCTGCTAATGCTGTCATGCCTGCTTTGCAAGGCTAACCCTAATGACCAACAATTGTACTTTTTAATACAATTTCCGAAGCAAGTGGTGGCTAGGGAATAGTCCCATTGGAACACACCACCACACATGCCCCCCTACATTTCTTCACGTACAATTCACAGATGATTGCTTTGCAAGACTGTGAATGCACGACTTACTCATTCTGGAGGAGTGAAGAGTCCCATAAAACATTTACTAATAGACTCTCTGGAAGGAAAATCCACCTCTGTGCTGTTCCAAGACACTCTAAACTTTTCTTAATCACCTAATGAACAGTGATTCCCTTTCACTGCTGGGAATGAACAGGCAGATTCAGAAAAAAATAAAGACCAATCCAAACCACTGTCCACAAACGTGGCTGGACTGTTTTCCAGGATAAAGTAAAAAGCCTGTGTCCTTCGAGTTTAAACAAGAAGCAGAGAAAAATGAACTATTTATTTGTTTTTCTGGCATAGCAAAAAGCCATATCAAGAAATGCCCTAAGAAATCTATTATGTCAAGATTTTCAGCTAGGTTTACAGGTGCTTTAGCTCAAGGTTGAAGATGTTCAGGTGGCATATTTCTTTGGGTATAATTCCAAGAAGCACCAAACCCATCACTATTTGCTGAAGGGATAACAATTGCTACTTCTTACAAGGACTAGGCAGAGTAGCTTTAATGGAACAAAAAAATAATGGAGAACAGACTTCCCAGTCAGTTCCTAACAGTTTCAGGATAGTACCAACGAGACCTTTTACCTGCTGTCTGACATTGGCTGCATTCTCCTGTACACAGATAAGCTTTCCTCTCCAGTATTAGGGTCAATCTAAGGAGGCACATTTAGGCACAAGGACCATCACTGGTAAGAGCCACATCCTCAAATTTCTTTCCTTCTTATCATTTAATCTTAGCCCTTCCTTGTTTCTCCACCATAACTGCTTAAATCAAGAATATTAGCAAATGAAGTAGCAAATCAGTGATAAAAGCCCTGGTCATTAAAACCAGAAGTCATCCTGGGTTTAAGAACTAATAAGATGGCATTAACACTATAATTACTGCCACATTAGGCCACATTAATGCCATGTGCCATGTCCCTACCTGTGCCAGCAAACTCTTGGAAAACCAAATCTTTTTTGTTAATTGTTTTTCATGATACCTTTGTCTCCCATGGTTTTCCTGACTGCAAGTCTGGCTAGTCAAGTTCTTCACTTGCTCTCAGATCTTACACAGAGAATTGTGTTGACTCCCAGCTAAGAGAATACACTAAACACACACACACATACACACAGAAAAAAAATTTAAAAAAATTGAATTTTCTTTAGTTCTTATTTGCCTGAAAAACACACATGAAAGATTCATGGATAAATCCATGCTAGTGTTCCATACTAGTGTTGACATATCATAGAAAGCAATAAGACAGCTATGAGAAATTAGCTTTTATGTAGCTGTGTCTGCCAAGACTAAAATTTTTTCCACCTCCAGTCACTAAGGGTCTTCCTAGAGTAAAATCCCTCTTGGATCCTAAACTAAACTGCTTTTGATTTTATTCAGTTGAGTATAAGATCCTCCTTGCTCCTAAATGTAAAGATACAAGATCAATAATTTCATCACAGCAATAATTTCTACTCTGTGTCAGATTGGAATGGTTGACAGATGATGCTCCATCTGTCACAGTATTTTACAGTAACAAGCCAAAATACAGCAAAAAAAAAAATGTAAACTGTACTGTTAGGAACTGTTGCAACAGAGCATCTTGGCTTTTTGGAAATACAAGTTGTTGTAACAAAAAGCTCTAATTCAAAGCCTGGATCCTGGGACAGGGATAGCTATTTAACATCTTTGCACAATGGGGTTTAAATCTAATACTGCCTGGCAATGTAGTATTTAAAGTAGATTTATATGGGCAGAAAACCACACACCTGCTCTCCTCACACTTGGATCTGGAGAGTGCAAGCTAGATCCCATCCAGAAGCTGTGCTAGCATGCTTGCACAACATCAATCCCCAGCTACCACCCAAGTTATATTCATATTCCCCTGATTCAATGTTCAAACCAAGCAGTCACATAATGGTCTGTGTCTACTCATTCCAGCATGCACAGGGCCACGTATTTAATGGGGTTAAGCCAACAAGTGTAGGGGGTAGGGATGGCAGATAATGTGGAAACAGAGTAAACTTGGAGAGAGCCAGGTATGTGTGATCCCTGCTGGCACCCACTAGCACCCACTGGTGAGGAGATCCTGTGGTTCTCAATTTATCCCTTTCTCCTTCTTTTCCCACTAGTGTGGTGATAACCAGAACAGATTCAGCATCTGATGCCTCTGCAAGGGCAAACTCTTTAAAATCTATGCCTCTGTCTAACCTCTAAGTGTGTCATTCAATTTTCTAACCTCCATGTGCTTCCCTTTCCTTCCCAGATCACCAGAAGGGTGAAGGCAGAAAAGATGGATGATTCTGCCCTTGAACTGGCACTCATTTTCCAAGTCAGTTTTCTATCACAGACTCCCTGCTAAAGCTGTTTCCCCGTAAAACACGTAGATGTGGACAGAAACAAAACAGAATGCCTGATGCAGTAGAACATACTGGAACATAATGCACAAATCAATGATCACTTCAAATTTAAAACTTCATGCAAGTCACACAAACCAGAACCACTCAGCTTTGCAGTCTCTACACAAAAAAAGAAACAGAGCAAGACAGAAAAGAAAAAAAAAACCTGTGTAGGAAAATTACATCAAACTTGATTTATTTCCTGTCGTTGCCAGTATATTCTGGGCTTAATTCTTCTTGTATCACAGCTGTTTCTCTCCTTTCCACCAAGCCCAGTCCAATGGCACAGCTTCCTCAATGTTTGCTCTGTCTTCGCTGGGTGAGCAAAGCCTTTTCATTTCACACATCATTTACAGCTTGCTGCTGTGATTTCAGAAAGTCAGTGGGCTTTTACCAAGCTAACAAGTGAGATAAACATTTTGTGTGTCTGCTAATTCTAAAACTTGTGCAGATTTTCTGACAGTAGGTACCCTAAGCAGTTAGAGAAATTCAGCAGTTTCAATTCAATTTGCACCACATGGCAAACAAGTTTGCCTGGGAGTCAGTAAATAAATCAGGAAGAAAGAGAGGGAAATAAAGAGCAGACTCTTCAAAGTCACATCCTATACCTATAATGCAAATCTAAATTCTCTCAACTTTCAATGTATTTTACGTGCTTATTAAATTGATTCGCTCATTCCCGGTTTGAACCAAGAGAACAGAGCCAGATTTAGACACTTTCTCCTGGAGTAAGAGAATGACTCACTCAGGGAAAAATACTGGAGAAGGCATCCAGCTGCCCAATGTGTCCAAATTGAGTCTGCATTTTCAAGATCTCTGGACACGAAAGACACAAGAATCTGGATCTAATCCTGTATGTACAGTCTAATCTGTACATACAGGATTTTATCTGATACTCCCCAAACTTAATGGCACAGCTTCTGCTTATTTTAAAGGTACAGAACCAGAGATCTATATGTGCATATTTGAACAACTATATGCTCAAACAACAATATGATTGACAAAGGTAAATTACAAATACAAATCAGGTGTGGTTTTTATGTATGTCCAGCTGTGTGTCCAAAGCTTTTTAAAGTGTGGTTCTGTTTGAACAAAGAGAAACAGGGAAAACAAAACTAAACAGAAAAAGTGTGAATTATTCTAGAGAGATTCTTTCATGCAAGAACACCTGAGTCCATTCTTCTGTGCAATCAGGGATATGATCACTTACAGTCAACATACCACCTTATACTAAAACAACAATAATAAAAAAAGCTTCAAAAAAAAAGGCATAAAAATTTTGCTGCCTGGTTTGTTGTGGTATTCTTATTTTCACATCACTAGTAGCACTCTCCTATGCACAGTGAGCTTTGGCACCACAAAACGACTAATTCATTCTGGATTCTTAGAATGTCAACACCATCAAACCTCAAGATCAGAAATGAATTAAATGAAATAATTGCACATCTTATTTATTATCAACAATAGAAGAAAGGGAATGGTGAACCATTTCAACCTGCAAGCCAGCAACTGGCAAGCAAAGGGCCTGATTCTCCTAGTTCCATTTAACTTCATTTAATAGAATAATAAGGCATGATCATAGCTAACAGAATTGGCAACAAAATGGCTATTCAAATTTAATCAGTATGGGAGAGTAAGGACTATAAAAAGGATGAGGGGAAAAAAATGGATGGGTGCCTTCTATCTGGCATCGCTCCGGAGACTGGAAAGTGATGATTGTCGCATGTTCCTTATTTCACACAGCAATATGTTGCAAAGAGGATGGAACCAGTCACATATGTTCTGGGCCTGGCTGGGATGCGTCTGTTTTTTACGAGCATGAAAAGAATGTTTCTCCACATTAATCAGGACTTAAGGAAATACATAGCTACATCTTCCAAATCAAACAAGAGAAAGCCAGAGTGAAGAGGATTCAACCCTCGGAAGCAAAGTTATGCTTAAGGCAAAACCTCAAGAAACTGGAAGTGAGAGGCTCTCCCCCCAAACTTTAGACTTGCATTCCCTTTGCCCTGATAGTGCTCAGAGAAATACTTCTATTGCTGAGGAGTATCTCCACATCCCCAGAAAAACAAAGATCAAATTTAGAAAAATATTAAAAATCTCAGACCTTACATATATGCCCAAATTTAAGCATGAATGCTGAAAAAGACTCCAGTTGTCCAACTGGTTTATTTCAGCTATCGTCAACCCTGAAAAGCTAAAAATTGAATCATCAGCATTTTAGTTATATTGCATCAGAGCTAATTTTTAAGTTTGTCTTTTGAAGGATGCTGAGTGCAGTATCTAAAACATCCAAGGTCTTTTTCTTTTGGAGAGAGGAAATGTAGCAGATCAGGCAGAAATGCACAAGGGTCTCTGAATATTTTTGCTGTGGATTGCTGTGCAATACCAATTATTTCAAAAATTTAAAAAAATGCAAAGCAGGATATTTCAAACAGGAAACAACATAAGTAGCACTGGTTTTGAGAGAAATAATCATGTTATTATGGAATACTAATCCAAGCAAGCTTCTTTATATTCCAAAATATTGTTTTATATGTGGCATTTCATATTCTTTTTGGTGTGTTTTTTAAAAGGGATATAATATTTACGAATTGAACTACTAGACCTCAGTGAGGCTGTTATCTCAGGAAGAGAAGGACTCACTGCAAGTGCTTAAAAAAACAACAAAACAGTGAAGGGAAAAATGCCTCCAGTGCTGAAGATATTTTTAAGATATCATTGAGCAATGTTAGCAAAATTAACACTTGTAAGAAAGTAGAAAAAGACCAAGAAGCAGGGCTCAGGCAAATGCTAATTGGGGAGTTCTTCAAATTCCTGTTCAGAGGGGCAAAACAGTCTCCTGGGTAGGGCTCCTCTGAGATTCAGGAATCAGGAGCTCTCTCCCCAGAAATCACTCCCTGAATTCCCAAGTGACACTCTGCATTTAAAGCCAAGATGTTGCTTGATCTGCAGAA
The DNA here is from genome assembly GCF_051311805.1 of Agelaius phoeniceus. Lineage (NCBI taxonomy): Eukaryota > Metazoa > Chordata > Aves > Passeriformes > Icteridae > Agelaius > Agelaius phoeniceus. The sequence goes on from NC_135267.1 coordinate 61,800,346, forward strand.
CAAGAGCCGTGAACCTTGTGTAGTACTTTTGAGATCTGCCATTGCAAGACTCTGGGTCAGGAAAAGGAATTCTAAAATCTGCAATTAGTTGCACACAAGGGTAAATGTATAAAGCAGATCAGAAGATTCTACCACCAGACATTCTTTTCAAATATGTTTAAAATTGAAGTCCACAATGGTAAGATGCCCGAGTCTTCTCTCCATTATGTACTGAACCAGCAGAAAGCCATAGCGGTGAATTCCTGCTCTAATTTTTCATTTTAGTTTATACCAAATTCAGCATATTTCAGTTGTTCTGAAGGCCAATATAATAACATTTTTTAAATTACATTTACATTAAGCTTTTTCTCTCCAAACACTTACCCAGGTATACATAAGTTATACTCATTACATCTTTGAGAGGCAAATAACTGCAATGTCCCTTAAAGAGAGCTGCACAAAGGCAAGGGAAGTAGCTTGCTCGTGTCCCCCAAAATGGTGGCCAAGGTCAAAATTGCTTTCAAATCTCTGCCATTTCCAGTGAAAGTATTTGCACAGCAGTGCACTAAAAGCTCTGTGTCTTAGGGGGAAGAAAAGTAATTGTGGGTAAATTTGGGGTTGCAGCTGTTATTAGGAGGAAAGAAATAAATTATACAGGCCTTCATTTGCACCGTGCACCTGCAGTTCTGTCAGTGGAATACCTTGAGGACAGAGTGTTGCAAAACATCACACCTTCAAAAGCAGGGGAGCTGTTACTGGGCTTCTGGCATCCCAGCTGGGCACTTGTGAAAATGTTACCCAAACCAGCATTTTTGCTGATGCAATCCCTTCTTGCCTTTTTTTGGTTGTTTGGGTGGGTGGGTTTTTTGGTTTGGTTTGGGTTTTGGGTTTTAGTGGTTTTTTGTAATGTGGGCAATTCAAATGTTGAGCAAAATACACGGGTTACTTTTCCTTCTTCTCACTGGGGTATTAGTGAGTAATCTCTGGAACTTCATAGAAGGACAGAGCAAGAGAAGTGGTAACTTTAAATTGCAGAAAGAACCATTGTTTTATTTCTTAATGCAAATGTGGCCTGAATGTTGAATCTTAGCTTTAGTGGGAAAGGTATTTTAACCCTTGACCACAAGAATACTCTATCTCCCCTCCCTATGGTAGTCCCTTTGTCCCTCGTGTCTTTCCAGGTGTATGGAAGTTATGTGTATTAGAACAAAGGTACCACCTACTTCTGGATTGAAAAATTAATGTGGTCCTGCTCTCAGATATTAATTGCCAGGAAAGGGTTCAGAAAGAAATACTGAGGTGAAGTTTAGACATAAGAGCGCTCACAATAAATATACTTCAGCTTTTTTGTGACTCAGGCATAAGATTAAATGTCCCTGTAACTCTTGGCCTAATAACTCAGACAAACCTACAGCACTGTCATAGGTTTACAAGCTTCTTTTTCAGTTTCTCTTCTTTATCATCACTCATTAGAGTTTGGAACTATAAAACACCCTTTGTTCCTGCCAGCAACATTTTCCCTACATCCAGATTATGGATTCATGCTCTTCCTTTACAGTAATGTGACTTTTTATATCCGGTATAACCTTCTTACAATCACGCACACTTGATGTAAAGGAGAAGAGATATTTTCCAGTGTCTCTGTTCAATTATTAGTGTCATCTGTAATGAACTATTCTGGTTTAATTGCAGAATTTGTCTCTGTTGTACTATGGACAAAATAAAACACAATCAAAGATTAATTTAAATAGGAAAACTAATGTTCACAGCAATTATTGCAAAGCTGTGGGTGCTTTTTCAATTTGCTCCATCTGATGACGTGATTCTTTTGAGAAGACCACTAGGCTCATGAACCTGATGCACAGAGAACTTAATGCAGGAACACACATGAATACTTCCATGTTCGTAAGTGAATGGCTCACTTCTGAATTACAGCACAGCCAGTAACTCCACATCACAGGAAAATATCTGAGGGAGGGTATTATATGTTCAGCCATGGCTGGATCAATGTTTATATCAAGTGATTTGACAAAATCAGAAGTGTTGCCTATCTTGGTGATGCCCTATTTACATTTAGGGCAGCAGTGAGAAGAGGCTAAAGCTGCTCTATTCTCTTTGACTGTGCTGTACTCATCCCTCACACTGAAGTGATAAGGGTATCATTTATGCTACAATTTTTTTCACCACAAATGCTGTTGCCACACTTGAGGACTAAAATTATTGTGACTTCAGCCTGTTTTCTCAGCTCTGGTCAATTCAAGTCTTCCATGTCTTCAACACCAGCTGTAGAGTAGCTGATTTTAGCTTTTACAGAAAAGGAGGGTTTGGTACACAATACCAATGGCAAACCTCATACTACCCCATGTTGCTGATGTGCTTGGTTGATAGCCTGAACAATATTCTATTTTCACACATACTTATTTTCCAGTCCTATCCAGATAACAAACCATTAATATTAAAGAACATCATAAGCTAAGCACAGAGAAGGGCTTTTAAAAACAGCGCCTTAACTCTTCAGAGAACCTTCTGTTTGTGAAATGGCCATAACCCTTGCATCACATTATCTCCTTTACCTAATGTCTCCCTCTACAACATTCTGTAAGACCCATGGATGATGGGGCTTCTAATATACCCATTTTTCCTATTAATGGAGCCTCACTTCCCCTGTTTCCCATCAGAAACCTTGTTGTAAGATGTCATGTATAATGCACTTCTATAGCATGTAGCTGGGCAGCTCTCTTCCACTGGCTCAGTCTCATTTTGAAAGGAGTAACTTGTCAGAAACCACTAAGACCCTCCATACAAACAACCAGAAATTAGGGCTCTGCAGGGGAGCATGCCACTGCCTCACAGCAAGGAAATAAGAAGCAGGGCTATGGCAGCCCACAAACAGATCTTCTTTTATCACAGTTTAGTCAACTATAATCACAGCAGCTTTTCTGTGTTTCCTATTTAATTTCCAACCAGTGAAAGGGCTCCCATGGCTGAGGTACAAGGTCCTTGACACTCACACTGTTAACGCTGTATCACAAACCTTCAGAAGCACCACTGAACATCTTGTTCTTCCACCACCACCAAAGCAGTAATGGTGTCATTCTCACATGCATCACCAGCTAAGGTTAAGTGTTATCTCTTTTTAATGGCTCATGCACGTTTTATCCAGGACTCTCCTCTGGTGTCGGGGGATGAGCTAACTACTCACTTGTGTCTCCAATGTGTGTAAATTAGCATTTACGTGATATAATTCCCCATCTGCACACACATTAAAGAGACATGTATTTCAACGTTGCTCTTCGAGGACATATATTGATTCATACCACACAAAGTCATCATCTGTCAGGGCAAAGGATTTGATTTACACATGACCCCATGGCGCACAGGGAGAGGTCAAGCCGCCATGAGCTATGATCCTGCCTGAAACCTCTCTGGATCTGCAGGAATGGCCCTGACCACTTCCTACAAGCCCTGCACCCACAGCTGGCTGTCATGGAGGGGTGCACTCAAGGTCACAGCAACACATCCCTTTCAGGGCAATCCTTGCCATTGCCCTGAGGGAAATGTCCCTTTGCTCCTCCATCTAAGCAGTCTACTCCTTTTTGAAAGGCAGGAAATTTCTTGCACTTTGCCTTTCCAACACTGCAACAACAGTTTCTGCATAGGTGAGTCAACACATGTCCCTCTGTGTGTAGGGGGGTTTAATAGTCGTCTCCTTACATCTTTAATAAGCAGCCTGACAGCTTACATAGCTTCCAGTCCCTTTTTTGCTACGAGCTGGGTAAAAGCTAGTGGAAGATGATGGGCGTAACAGTTCATCCTTTCATTCAGAACAAATTCAGAGAAGCCATTAAGGTTCTTTATGAAGCCAGATGTTTGAAACAATAATGATCTCCACCCCAAACAGAACTACGTGCCATCTCCCAAAACAAAGACACATGTGGACAGAGAGGTTTCACAGGCAATTATATTGAGAGGGTTCGTGCGTGACAGAAACAGCAAGACCAGAAAAGCTCAGGAAGAAGACAAAAAAAAAAGACCTTGTCACTATTGTGACAAAACAGGGAAGAATAAGTATCTGGATGAGCAGGGGCTGGGGCAGAGAGACCTGACCCTGTGTGTAAAGAGATTATCTTCTGTCAGATTCCCCATGGGTTCAAGGGATCAGTTCCTCATGCATTCTTTGTCATAATACCAGATTTCACTCAGACCACCTGATTGCCTCATCCATCTCTTCTAGCAAAAGAGCAGCAGTACCCTGAACTTTGGTTAACTTCTCAGGTCAGATATGCATAACACCTAACCTACAGGACTTTTAGAGTCTGTGCTCACACATATCATCTAATGAGTGAATGAAATTCAGATTGTATTTTGAGTGTGGGGGGGGTGTTTTAACCACAACACAAGTTGTGTGAACTTACGCTTCTACCCAGCCCTGCACACATAGTTTAGTGGAAAAATTACCTGGCCCTGGAGGATGCTAATGCCCAACATGGAAACTTGTTAAGTGTTTGGTGATGCCAGTTAATTTGCAGTCACAGTAACATTTTGCATTTGCTGCTACAACAGTACACACCAAACAGCTCCTCAGGTGGAATGGCCGTATTCCCCAGCCAGCAATAAGCCAAGGGTTACCCTTTATTTAACAGATATGCATAATCATCACATACATGATTTTAAGGGAAAAATGTGAAAAAAAGGGGAGAAAGGGGAACTGCCCTTTGTTACCATAAACTGCATACCCTTCACCAATTCATTGCTATAATTTGTAGTACATGTTTTTTTAGCCATTGGATAGATGGCATTGCAACTTAAAGTCTTCATATGACTGGTTTTATTCTTTCTTTTCTTACAGCTCAAATGAGTGCAGTCTTAAGAAAGCAGAGCTTTGGACCACTTGTACTGATAAACAAAATGAAGAGTACAATCAAACTTTTGAATGTACATCAACTGCTGACAACTCTTCCCTCTGTCTCACTGTAGTAGAGCAGCCAGCTTGCAAAATAGCTCATCTCCAGCTGCCTCAAAGCATCATGTCTTTCCCAGCTCCTCTCCTATCCCCAGCACCTCCTCCCCATCGTGCTGTGCCTCTCCGCATCCCCTTCACTTTCTCCATACAACACTTAGGAAAAGACAGAAGACTGCTCTTCTCCATTAATCATGACAGCAGCGTTCTCAATCTGTGACTCCAACCAGAAATAAACCTATAACCCTTTGCTGCTTTCCTCATCTCTTAAGTAAAGCCTCTCCTTCCCAAACACTGTTTCCTCCTGCACCCTGCAGCTGTCTGTGTGCACCTCCTCATTCCACTCACTGGCTCCCTTCCCCAGCTGCAGTGGGTTAAAAAGGAAGTATAAGATGTTGCCTGCAACTGATTTTAATTTTTTCCCTTGTGCTGCCCCTGCAGGCACGATTGGCCAGCCCAGCTGTGGCACTGAGTGCAGCCAGCTCTCCCTCACGCACAGCCTTCCCTCAGCAAGCTGTGACAGATCACAGATGGACAGATGCACACATACAGTCATATTTATTTCTTTGAATTCTCTGCAGTTTCCTTACAGTATGAGGTCTAGCAGAAGAAAACATCTGCTTTGTTTGTATTTTAGGATAATGGCTTCCTCAGCAGACCTGGAAACACAAACACAACATCAATGGACCTTTGTGGGAGAAGCAGAGAGAGGCTCCAAACTGAGAGTGAAATGACTGAGAGCAGCTGAAGTGTTCAAGCAAGATGAAAATACAGAAGTCTTCAGAAAACAAAAACGGTGAGAAAACTGATGGATTTTTGAATACTCTTTCTTCTTCTTCTTCTTCTTCTTCTTCTTCTTCTTCTTCTTCTTCTTCTTCTTCTTCAGGCCCTAATATGTTATTTTAAGGAAGTGAATACAAGGAAGAAATATGAAATTTTCCTGCCTACCACCACCTTTCTAGAAGAGTCAAAATTATTCAGAGACTTTGGCTTGGACAGACATCTCAGATTTTTTGTCTCCTCATGCACAACATTCCACAAATCCTCTTGCTTATCAAATCATCCAATGGGTGAGAAGGCCATAGTGTTAGATCATAACTGGTAGAACATCCAGCATGATCTGCAAGATTAGTCTGTCACTCTGTTTAACATTGGAGACCCTTCTTTTGTGACCACCTCCTTTGTCATGCCAAATATTCTTGAAGACCCCTTCTTCCACTTTCCAGTAGCTGTCTGCAAGGCCCAGCATGAGGGGACAGACTACAGGTTATATACTACATCTCAAAGGAGTGAGATATAGTGAACATGACAAAAATGTGCCACCCACTAGATCAGGTTGCTCAAAGCCCCACTCAGCCTGGCCTTGAAGTAGTGGGGCACCCACAACTTTCCTGAACAACCTGTTCCAGCGCCTCACCAACTCCACAATAAAGAATTTCTTCCTAACATCTAATCTAAGCCTGCCCTCTTTCAGTTCAAAGCCATTGCCCCTTGTTATACCACTACATGCCCTTGTAAAAAAAATCTCACCAGCTCTCTTGTAGACACCCCTTTAGATACTGAAGGATGAAATTCTGCTGTCCCAGAGTGAGTGTAAAAGGAGAGCCCTAGAAGACTTGTCAATCTGTGACTAACCAATGAAAAAGCAAGAATGAGGAAAGGTGGTCAGGAAAGGTCCTGAGGAATGAACAGCAGGACAAAGCCTGCGCAACAAAAGCATGTGAGAGCAGCTGAAGGATGGCATCAAAAAGCTGTAGATGGATATCCAGAACACCCAACAAATTCTAAAATCTGATTAATGGAGCCAAAGGAAATCAAGTGCTTGATGATTCTGAAGAGATGAGGCCTGAAAAATGGGTGGAATAACATAGAATTGCTTTTCAAAACACTAATTAACAACTGGTAAAGTAGTGCTGCGCCTGCTCTGTGAAGATTATGATATCTGCAACTGCATGGGGTAGTTCTCTAATGAAAGTCTGTATTCTGTAGGAACTGATGTTGCTACCATAAAATGTTAGCATGACAGTCTATCATGTCCCAGAACAGTCACTGGGGTTTCTGGAAGCAAATCAAGTCAAGGGTTAAAATTGGCTTTTATATTGACATCACACCTAGTTTTAAAAGTTCCTAATTTTTATTACTTATTCCCGAAATAAGGCAAGATCATAGGAATTCATGATGCTCAATGTGTGGCACAATGGGATGTACATATCATTTCAGTGCAAACAGTGACATCTCCAAATAATAATGAACAAGTAAATTATTTCATGTAGAGGTGTCATCTTAAAAAGAAGATCTCATGGAGGGATCCTGTTGGACACTCACAGATCACCATCACTAATGTGATGTTCTTTATTCAGCAATTTGCCCAAAGACTCTGAAGAACCTTAAGAGCTTTAAAAAAGGAAACAGATTTTAAGTCTTGTTATGTAGCAACTGTAGTCATCTTGCTTTACTCCTTATATCCCACTATTTTGGAGAGAAAAAATTAGAGAGACTTTTGGGGGAGGGACAGCAGAAATAACAATTTGCAAGTCTTCTTGCTGAAATGTATTTAAATCACAAATGCTGACATTTTACTGAAATTACACTTTTCTAGTAGAGGGAATGTAAAAGAAAGGAGGGCTGACCCTTCCTGTCTTGGATGATAAATATTAAATCTACTTGAACTCTAACAATTTACATAAGTTGAAGCAACAAACAGAAAAGGGCTGGTTGAACCTAAAAGAACTGGAACATTTCTCAGTGCTCTAGGAGCCCTTTCTCATTTCAGTGTGTCCCTGGCTATATTTCCTAGCTTTCTGAAGATGAAATACTAAAGCTATTCAGCATTTTGGTACAGGTGCAGAAGAACATGGGAAAGAGGCAAGTGAAATTACAGGAGCACAGTCTGCGTTTTGTTTTTACACTTAAGTTCTACTGTCATGCACTTCAATTTCAAAGAGTAGCATTTGTAGCTAAAAGGAAAACTCACTCCAGCACTTACAACCAATCAGAAATAAACAGAAAAAAACAGCTGAGAGGAATTACACAATCTTTATCAGAAGTGGAATGGCCACCCTTAAATACAAACAGGGAAGTCAGATATCTTACCCCTCAAATAAATGGTCACAAACCTTTCATTTACTGGGAACAGTGATGACTGCCTGAATATGAATTAACTCTACTGCATGAAACTGATTTTCACATTTACCACTGTCTGAAAATGAAAAGAGAACTTGTCCTTAGAATGTTTATCTGTGAAGAAACTTCTCTATGAATAACCACACAGCAAGATTCTAATTTTTAAGGCGAAAGACTCAGTGAGATGTGGAGCCATTGTCATTCCCACAGCAGTAATTTACCACAGGACACATAAGAGGGTCAGTATGTCCCTCAGGATTGGTCTCTGAATTAGGGCACATAACATCCTGACATCTTCTCCTGAATGGTTCCCAGGAAACTGGAGCATGGGAATATGTAAGTTTGCTGGAGAGGCAGCCAGTATGGGAGTATCAGTTTGCTGTCCTCAGCTGTGGACTGGAGGGACTGGAATAGCAGTGGGTGGCTGGCAGGGTGAAGGAGTAAGTGGTTACTCTGTCACTATCCAAACTCTTCATTATCATTCTACATTCACAGCTCCTGCCTTCTATGAACACCAATCTTATTTATGACACATCATACAGCCCCTGCAGTAAGTGAGAAACTCCAGCCCTCAGTGTTTCAAGAAAAACTGCCTTGCACTGCATTAGCATGCAAAATGAATGAGGCGGGAGACCAGCTCCAGCAGCTCCCCAAAATAATATGCGACAATCTAATTAAACTTTATTGTAACTATACAAGCGAAGAAACAGAATTAAGGCTGGGTAGGCAAGCTCAATTTTGTCATTTCCTTAGCCTTTGAGTGTTTGCAATTTGATAGTCTTGTCATGTAGGGTTTCTAATAGAATTTTGTGCATTTTTAGAAAATAAATTAAATTATTAACTTCTACATGGTTCAGCTTCTGCTAGGCCAGCAAACTAGACCAAGGCAAAAACTTATGCAACCAACTGGGCAAATTTCACTGCTTCCTTCTATGCTGGCTTTTCAATTGTCACTGTATAGCAGAGGAGCTCACCATTCCTCATCCATGCTTTATTGCTCAAAGAGACAAGGAGATATTTCCTCTCTAAAGGAAGAAGCTAGAGATGAGAGCTTGGTGGCAGCATAGTTTGGTACCTGAAGAGCAGAGTCCGAATTCACAAAAAAACCACCCTGTGACTTCCAGCCAGTAACACTCAAGGGCACAAGAGGCGAAAGATACTGCAGAACCAAACACCAATCCATCCCCACATCTATGAGAACTGCTAAAATTACACAGTTGGAAGTATTGTTTTTTAAGAGATCTTTGTTCTTGTACCTATCTCAGCTTACACTTTCCAATTAAAAAATTGCTTCTGGGCTTGATATCAAATGCTTAAAATTGCAGCCAAAAACATAAGCAACTCAAAATAACCCCCTTAGAATGGAAACTCTTGTACAACCTTCACACTGCTATGCCTGGAGTACACTGCCAATAAGATGCCTAAAAAGAGGGAGAGAAATTCAGGGTGGGAGTGAAGGGAAGAGGAATTAGACTGAAAAGGAATGAAAGGGAATCCCATGAGGAGCCGGCAGAAAAGCTCCAGACATTCTGGCAGTTCTAAGAGTTTGTTCCAGGTGGCAAAATAGACACTCACTCGAGGGGGACTTTTGATGAAAAAGGACTGGGGACTTCAGGGCACGGGCCTTAGGAGACCTGCAGGAACTCTGAATCTCTGCTGTATTGTCTGCCACAGCATATGATTAGCTTCCTGTGCTGTAGCGCATTGTAAGACACTTTATAAAGCAATGAATTACACAGCTGAAGTGGAGTAACCACATGCAAGCAAATACGACAACCATTATGCTCTCAGCAACATCCCACACACAGCCACGAACATTTGCATTAGTGCCAATTAATCTGAGGTGGTACAAACTCAGCCAGGCATAGGATTTGTTCTTTGGTGTGAAGGAGGAAGGGAGGGGAGAAAAATATCCTTTTGTCTTCAGAGAGGAAACATCTGTAGGAGTTTTCAAGGGCTCCGGTGACTTTGTTGAGCATGGAGCGGGGGAGCGTGCAATTGAGTGCTTTGATCTCACCAGCAGGTGACACTGCAGCAAGTGGGAGCAGCTATAAAAAGTTTGAAGCATTCTAGGGACAACTCGCACAACCGGCGCACAAATGTGTTTAAGGCGTGTGACTCACAGTTGCCGAGAAGTGGGAACATGCAGCACGGGCTGGCCTTTTGGTTTCAGCTTCTCGTTGCGTATTAATGTCTTCCTTTTTCCCTCGCTGCCCCCCACCACTGCTCTCAAACACTGGGGTGAAGCAGAGTCAGGAAGGGCGATGAATCTTTTAACCCTGCCGCATGTGGAAATGCATATCACTAAAGCACAGCCAGGGAAAACTGTTCCAAGAGCCTTACCTCTCGCTGAAGTCAGCAGGAAAGCCATATCCTTTACCGTCAGTGCTAGCAGAGGAGCCTAGCAAGGACTAAAGGGGTATTGTGCTTTTCCAGGTCCACATTTTAACCAGCCACCCTGCATAAGAAAATGATGATGGCATTTGGGAAACATGAGTTTTCCTGTGATGCAGTAACACGGGAATTGAGAATTAACAACATATTTTACCTCTTCTACCTCTCTGTTTGGGAGGACTGGCCCTACATAACCCTCAGTTCCAAGACCTGTGTTATTAGGTCAGGAGGTCAGGAAGATCAACCTACTTCTACATGATGCTCCAGTTCCATAAAGTAAAATCTTCCTGCAGCTAGACATCCTAGGCACAAAAATTCACAAGTGCTAACTTACTAAGCAAGGCTTGTGCTGCAGATTCTGGTGAGGGCCTCAGCTATTGTATCCCGCTACGGGCAGAGTGAAGGTTGCTTACTTTGTCATTCAGCAGTTCTTCAGGTGCAAAGGGGATATAGGCAGAGCTGCCAAGTTTTGTTCAGCTCCCCATGTAATGTATTAAATTTCTAAATGGGTTAATGAACTGATTTACCACTTTCTAGACTATTTGCATCAAGCCGTCAGTCGTGTTTGCCCAGTGAAGACATCCTGCTCCAAACAGCAGTAAGAAATTGTTCCCAAATCCTTGCTGCTGCACATAGGGAAAGCCAAGAGTCCTTCTGAGAGAGTCTTCAGAGAGTCTGCACACTATTTGCAAGATATGATGTGAGGCTGCAGGGCACTGGCAGGCACAGGCGGGTACCCACGTAGGGTTTAGCGCCAGAAGCATTTGTAACAGCTTGCACTGTCAGTCCTGCCAATGCATGGCTGCTCTGCTCCAGGTGTGTTCTGTACAGAGAGAGTGGATACCTGGTGCTGGCACCTGGCACAGCACAGCCAAAGTGAATATCTGTTGTCTGCTTGAAGTGCATGTGGATGTGTTAAAAACCAGCTGGAACGTGTCAGCCAGTGACAGAGGTGCCAACACCAGGGTGCTGGGCAAGATGCACAGCCACAGATGATTCCAAATGGCTCCACAAAAGGTTGACAGAAACACAAGAATTGAATGCTCAAAAAGTGTTTCTAAGTGCTTCTACTTCAGCAAGCAAACCAAAGGATATTAATAGTCCTTCCATAATATTTTGCACACACGTTTGGGAATGTGGGGGGATTCTTTTTTTACTATTATCTGAACTAGAATGCCGTAAAGCATTATAATTTAAATATATGCTTTATAATATATGCTGTAAAGCATTATAAACATAAAAATTGTTTTTGGAGAGACAAAAGCAGTTTTAAACCTAATCATTTAAAGAGTGTACATTTGCAGCAGTACACCCCCTCCTGTGTCCACTACAAGTGCCTTACAGTCACACCTTCCCATTGATGCAGTTACACAGTCGGGGCAAAATGACAAGGATGAAGAAACTCAGAGCTGACTTTGCAATGAAAGCAAACACCTAGCACAAACCACTCAAGAACCCACATTTATTTTGACTAGGAGCCCTTGGAGACATTACTTGGGATGACCATAGGTATAAAAAACACATCTAAAGTGTGACTCTTTTATGGCAGATGTTGGCTAGAAGATCACTGATGAATTCAGACTCTTTAGCTTCCGCTGTTCAGATGTATTTTGCAAATTCTAATATGTGCACTGACGTGGACAGATGAGGCTATATTTACATTCATGTACATTAAACTATCAGCATTACAAAACTGCAGTGGAGATTGCCTACCTTTCAAGATCAAGAGAGAGAAAGAAAGGGGCAAACTGCAAAAGGGCCAAGCATTTTTTTCTCTTCATCACTTCCACTTTCTACATGAAAGATTCACTGGCAAAATTTGCTCTGAAGTTGTGTTTTTTTGAAAAAACACTCTCTAGTCGCATAAGCAACACTTTATTTTTCCAAGTGTAGTTATTTAGTTTCTTCACATTTAAATTTTCATGTCACTTCTCTTCCTCTCTGTAGTTTTTGCTTTTTTAAACAGTGTGAACACATTCTGTAATTATTGCTGACAGCCCAATGTTTAATGGTGTTGAGTGTCTTTTATGGCACAGTCAGACATTCGTTTAGGAGACAGCTGTCTCTGCTTAAAAAGTTGCTGCCCCTTAACTCTTTATCTCTGCCCCCACGACTCAGGCACGGCAGCTGCCCGTACCTGCAAACACTTGAAGCAAAGCCTGTTTCCCTCCACCCTGCAGCAGCCTGGAAGAGCCCACGGATTCGGTTACTGCACCTCAGCAGAGGGGAGCAGGAACAAATAGCTGATCAAGCAGTAACTTGTTAAACCACCACAGCTGTTTCCCAAGCAAACATCCGACCGTACCCTCGGAGCCAGCGCGGCGCACTCGGCGCTGGAAGGGGAGAGGTTTCCGAAGCCGGGAGATGCTGTGGGAACCATCCCACTCTGCAGCCCTGCTCCAGCTAAAGCCAACTGCTGGGCTGGGACTGCGGCTGCTCCACAGGCTCCCCCGCTCGTCTCCCAGCCTCCTCCCGGCCCTCGCTCTTGTTTCCCTGCTAGTGCCAGAAGTACCATCGCGTACTGAGAGCGCGGCTGAGCTTTCCTAGCCGCTTTCATCTGCCGTTCCCGGGAACACGGCTGATATGGCATGATTCCCAGCTGTTTTCATAGAAGACTGGCCCGGGCAAGCACAGCTTTAGATAGGCTGGGTGTGACTGACTACCTGGTACACAAGTCAGGAGGTGATTTGGTTGGCGCCAGTCCCAAGCAATGTGAAGTAACACAAAACTCATCTATCACCATGCAGTGCTTACCAGGTAAACCTTCACGAAGAGAACTTGCCTGACCTGATAATACAGTATTACCCCCAATAATTATGTAATTCAATAGTAGTGCCGATTACCCACCGGGGAAGGGGAGGGGGGAGGGCAATTGCAGCCATCTGTGTTTGTTTGCCTGAATGTTCCCATAAAAATGTTCTCAGCGTACATCGTGCTCGCAAGCGGCAGCCTTGAAAGGGCGTTGGGACACCATCCTGTGGGGCAGTGCTGTGCCACTCCGTGTGATGTCAAACTACACTGCTGACACTGCCAAATTGCTGTATCTTGAGATTTTTAAACTCTAGCAAAAGAAGAAGAGTGTGTGAGAAACACAGTCCCCTCCTTTGCTGAACAGAAAAAACCTAATCCCTTGCTGCAGTCTTTTATATTGCAACAAAAGCAACTAATACATTTTTGTGTTATCTGTACCCTTGCTCTGCATTTCAGTGAAGTTAGTTTAGAGCAATTAGTGACTTTTCTGTGCTGTCTGAAATAGCAGGCACTTTCTACTGCTCTTTCAGCTTACTTACCAGAATTACTTTTTTAAAATTAATTCCTCCATTGTATCAGCACAGTAGAAGATGGGCCTAATACTTTCATCATTTGTAAGTCAGCATATGATTTTATACAATTTACACAATGCCTCAAGAAATGAAAGCATACCTGCTGACACTGTTCTATGCAAATGATTTGCAGGATTTTCCTGTACCATGTGGGCCAAAAAGGGACCACCTGACCATCTTATCCAGTCTCACCTACCATATAGGTGTGGCTTGAGTAGGGCAAGTCTTGACCTAAACAACTAATGACACCACACCACATCCACCTCCCTTAACGCTGAAAAGGCATTTCTTCCACCCAGCCTTTGGGAGTGGGGAGAGCTCAGGAGACACATTTTCCACCCCAGAAATGCTTTGTGCATGATCATGCTTCCTGTCTGTGATACAACAGAGGAATACACCATTGCAACAGATTCCCCATATCCTTTCACCTTTCATCACTCTTTCCTCCAGCCTTGATCTGGAAAGTGTTAAACCCAAAAGTATTATAAATAGGTCTTTTTGACTCAATACTGGTAAAAATTTCACAGAAAAGACAATATTCAGCTTTTAAGAAATTGCTCCTAAAATACAGAGGTATGAAATTATGCTAGTCTCTTCTCATCTGGTTTTGAATCATCCCAGAGGGTTGTGTGGTGGATGACATTTTCCTTTTAAATCTGCCAGATTTTTCCATTAAGTTCTGTATAAGTTTTTCATCAGTTTGCTACAGCTAGACCCAAACTGCACAGCTTTTTCCCTTCCAGAGGAGGAAACTAATACTTTCATTTAATCAAACTGCTGAGGGAGATGCTATGAAGTCCTCTTAAGTATGATAAAATACGCCAGTAACATACGCATTTATAACTGATATTCCATTGTGAGAATTAACATTTGGAAATAAGATGATTTTAGAAATAAAATCCAGCAAGTAGAACTCTGCAACGAATCATCTTGAAAAACCTGACACCATGAAGTGCTCAGGGCAAGGACCCCATGCTTCCACCATAGCAATTTTGTAGGTAGCATGTGGTGAATATTAGTACTGCTCTCAGCTGTGTCTGAGCATTTAGGAGTATTATCACAATAAAAATCACCAGAACCATCACAGACCTTTCTAAAAGCCACGGGTTTCACAAAGGAGAAGCTAAAAAGCTCCATGGGTATTCAGTTTATTCAGCAGATCAGCTAATAACTGATCCCGCAGTCCTTATTCAGGAAAGAATCTTATTCCTAAGGGGAATTCAAGTGAGCTCCATTAGCTCAAATGCTCTTCACCAAATAACCAGTAGCCCCAGAAGACTGAAGACAGATAAAAATGTTCCTTCATAAACCTAGCTGCCAAGTGGAGTCAGCTGAAAATTTTCAAAAGGAATTTCTACAAGGGCTTAAAATCAAAGGTATTTTTGTCTGAGTAGGAAAGCAAAATCAGATCTCTAACAAGGCAAAGAGACATAGCAACTTTTAAACAGTATTCCCACCACCTTTATGTCTAAAAATCCCAGTGTTTTTCAAACCATTGTGCTTCTCTCTGCTCTATCGGATTGACAGGAACTGTTTTGCTGGTCTTGGTGTCTGGTCCACACCAGAAGCAAATAGGTTATACACCATGATATATATGTTTCTTACTGTGTTATATACAACATATTCCTGCAGTATATGGAAAGATGATGGCAACAGTGTTGCAGGGCATTTAGCTTCATTAGTATGGTCAGCAAACAGGGAAAAGGCAGCTGGAGTTCAAACACAAATGAAGTTGGTGTGGTTAAAGCAGCACATTTCCTGCCTTGCTGCTGTACCCACTCCTTCCATTCCCAGTCATGCAAGCACACTGCTGATTTCACTGGCACTGACTGAAAAGGTAAAGAGCAGTCTCTCCCAGAAAGTTGCAGGGTTTAGCCATAAAGCTGTTCTTCAGAGACTAAATTAACTATATTTTTTCCCAGTGCATCATCTTTCATGCGCAAATTAGTAGCAAATAGTCATGTAGGCCACTCAGAGACGGAAAGAATTCTCCAGACCTTACAAGAGTGTCAAGTGCAGTTCACAGAGAGCAAAATTAATGCCACTAGAGATGGTTAAAGTTCACCTATGAGCAATTCTCTGATGGGTGATTGCTTCTTCCATTCTGCTTTTACAAGGTCTAAGGAGCATAGGTAAAATAAGATCACAGAGTGACTGAGATGTTTTTATAAGTGTGGACAAAGAAGGCAATTTAAAATCTTTTTTGAGGTGTGTATAATTACAAGAGCATTTCCGATGTTGTTAATATGCTTAGGTGCTTAGGGAAAGCAATCTTATATGAAAGATAACCTTTTAATAGATTACTTTTTTACAGCAGCACTCAGCTTCACCACTATACTCAGGGTTGAGTTGGCCTCCCATGTTTTCTACAGGTTTATAACTTAGCTGTAAAAAATCATTTGAATTGAATATTCATGCCAGCTTATAAAATTTCTATACTAATTTTCAAAAGTAAAAAGCGGGTCAATCTTGTACAGATAGAAATACCCACTGTGGGTATTAAAGAAGGGTTTTAAAGGTGGGGGGTTTTATGATTGCTTGTTGAGGGCTTTTTGTTCCTTTTTGATAGTCACCTGACTTCATAACCATTTCTCTGTAAGAAATATATTTGGCAAACGATTAGCATATATCGATTAGTTATTACACAGAAGAACGTT
Source organism: Agelaius phoeniceus (assembly GCF_051311805.1). Lineage (NCBI taxonomy): Eukaryota > Metazoa > Chordata > Aves > Passeriformes > Icteridae > Agelaius > Agelaius phoeniceus. Next base: position 61,816,782 of record NC_135267.1, read on the forward strand.
ATTGCAGAGAATTTTTTTAACTTAATGAAAGCTTGCATTAGACAACAGATTGCAAAACCTCCAAAGGAACCATTAATAAAAGTCTTTTTAAAAAATTAAATTAATTTGGTGCTTATGAAAACAAGAGATCAGTGGAATTGGCCAGAGCCAGAAATGCACAGACTTCCTGTAAAGCTTTGCCAATCTGTTATGGCCTTGAACTAAGACTTCCTTACTATTTCAGCCATGAATCCTCCTGTTGTTCAGCACAAACTTCATGGCATGCTCAGGACATGAGACAAAGAGTTTATAGAATTGCATTCCCAGGCTGGGCACCAACATGGTGCACCTTAACTGTGCAGTAGTCCTGCATGAGGCCAGTGACCAACTCACGTGACCACAATTTGGCTCTTAGCTGTTAGATATGACTTCAGCTAGAGCTCAAGGCCAGCTTCCCAGGACAGTTTGGCAAGCATGCATGCACTACATCATGTTCGCAGTGGCGCAGTTATGATATTTGATAATTCAGTTCTGCAGAAAATCCTGCTCACCTCCGTCTCCCAAGCAGTCTGCTTAAAATCAAGTTGGGCTGCTGGCACAGGTAAAGTAAGCAAAATTTTGTTCTCAAGATCTCTACTTTCTGATGACATGAATTGTCTTCTGTACTGTATGAAAGAAACAAAACCCTTAGGACTTTCACTGGCACTCTCTAAAGTGCTTTAAGTTTTTACTTTCTCTTTTCTATTTGCTCTGTGCATGAAGTATTTTTAAAAATGGCTCCCTGATGATCATCCCAATTTTTTGCACCTGTGTTTTGAATGATTTTGTGAAGACCACCAAAATACTACCACTTAAACGCTGGCTCCTGAACATATGCATGCTTTCACTGAGATAATGTCTTAAGTTTCCATAAAGACAGCAGCATTACCTGCCTTCATTCAAGTAAATTGATGGTCATCTGCCTGATAGCAACAGAGCAGAGTCCCCTCTGCTACATGCCTATGTCCTGGGTGTTCCGCATGGTCTGTCTCTCTGGATTTTCTCCACTTCCAAAGTAAGGATGAGAGTAATGTTTCTCTTCCTTCCAGAGTCATTGCCATCACTGGTGCTGCAGAATACTCTTGTGTGGTGCTCAGAAACAACAGACACCTGGCACACACATAAACACTCTACATAGATGTTTTTACTCAGTAACTTTTTGGCCAAGAAAACATATGGCAGGTGCATCCCCGCAGAGCTTGTCTTTTCAGCTCCTAGCAAGTGTCCAAAAGAATCACTGCTGAGTAACTTCTTGACTTCTTTACCTCAAGAAAAGTATGTGCCCATGTGTCAATACACAAACCTACCATACAGGAGGTCACATTAAGGCTTTTAACAGGTATAACTGGTGGCACTGTCGAGGTTTCATAGGAGTAGTGTAATATGTTATATGGTACTCCAAGGGATCCATTACACTCCACCAGTAGAATTTCACTTTTTACACAAAGGTTTGGCATGATTAATGATCTGTTACGGTCTATTGATTAAATATTACCTGCAACAGAATTGCTTAAATACATATTTACAAGATAAACTAGAACAGCTCACAGTCATTACAGTCTTTGTGGTAATTAATAGGAATGTTATGTAAATACACATTTAAGTGATTTATATAATAGGGCTCCAAATAAGCTGTTATAATCTATCATGCTGTAATGAATTAGCTCCTTTACTGTAGGTAGGTATCTGACCTCTACTGGAGTATGAAAGACCTGCTTATATGTCTCACTGCTCTTGCCTACTTTCAATAGAAAACCAGGCCTGAAAAAGCTGCTACTGGAGAACAAAAAGAGAAAAAAAGTGCATTAAATAAGGAGGTAATAGTAAAATGGGTCCCAAAAAGCTGTATAGTCAGGCTGGCTACAAAATGAATGAACACCTCTTCGATTGCCTCACCTGCACCATCAGCAGGCACAGGAAGGCTGCAGGAAAGACTAAGCTGCCAGGCAAAGAGTATGCTGCATATGGAGAGGCTACCTCTCCCTTAGGTGCCTTCCTCCCCTACTCCAGAACACAGCATTCACATGGCAGCAGAGACACAAGAATGAACTTGACCTAAACCATCTGAGAAATGTGAGGACCATCTAACTGAACTGGGCATGGGAACAGACCTGGACCCAAAACCTGAGAGGGAAATTACTAGTGTGTCATCAGGCACAGCTGCAGCCCTGATGCTCATAATGCTGAAGTGATGGGTAGTTTGCACCCTTCTTCCCTAGTGCCTAATGCAGACACAGGCACCTCACACAGTTCTTCTCAGGATGGGCAGGGGAGAAACTGTCTTTGGACAGGCACTAAACACAGGGGTTTTCAGACCTGCCCCCCAGATAAAGAAATCTGAGGAAATCATTACACATCACAGAATAGATGCTGGAATTAATTTTTAACTATATGACTTGTCTTCAATTTGTAATTGTTACAGCTAACTGTCACACTCTAGATTTTCAACATGTCAGAAAAAAAGTTACTTCTGCTAGTTTTGGAGTGTCCTCTTCAGTTTGGGAACAGCTTAACATATAATGATTTGATTAAAATGGGCTTTCAGTTACACTCATGGCTTCTTAAGACGCTATTTTTCTTTGCTTTGTTCAGAAAAAGGAATAAAATTACAGTCTATTCCAAGATTTCATATTGTTAGTTTTAATGCTTTCCCCTTCAAAGTGTTTCCCCTCCAACACACATTCCAAACAAAGCAGTCAAGCTTCCTCTGACCTCACAGAGTGTGTAGAAAGAGAAAGACTTGATTCAGCTATTACTTACCTTGATGAAGCTATCTTTCATATGTTATTCAACTTAACAGGCAGTGACTGGAACAAAATCATGAACATTATTTGCTAATGGAAATTGGACTTGGAGGGCCCCCAGATGTTTGATGCAGCTACAGGTCTCACAGGCACACGGGATGTAGCACAAGCATGTTTTGGCATATTAGAGACACTCCTTCATTCCCCAAGACAGTGAACCGAGGAAGTTCACCTGCATGGCTGTCTGGAAAGAGACCCTGAGAAGACCCACATGTCTTTGGGTGTGCAATGGAGCCCTGGAGACATTTCTGCCTAGTGAGACGGACACACGACTACATGCACCCACCAGCCACAGCCCACACTGTGCTGAGGATTTGGAGGCACAGAAGATGCCTGCTCTTGTTTCAGGTCTCCAGATGCATCTCATGGAGCAGCCCTGACAGGATGAGGGTGGTCGTCCACACAGCCACATCTGAACTCATCTGAGCTAACCCTGGTGGGGGCAGGTTTGAGCCCTCAGCTGGTAGGCAGCCACTAATGAAATCCATTAAACTGTCAACATTTAGGGAACACTGTTTTACAAAACCACTTAAACATACCATGCAACAGACAGCTGAATTAGGCCTGTCTGCCTGTGTGGAGTCAGAAAGAGCCATGTTACTCTTCAGGGGATTGAGAACTACTTTGCAGAGTAGAGCCCTGATTTTTTCATGTTATTTTTAGCGATTATTCATATATACCTAAAACGGACAAGCGCATCTTTATTTCCTTCAGAGTAAAAAAATTAAAATCCTGATATCAAAGACAACCACCACCATTCAAAAAAGAACAAAACCCCAAGCCATTGATACCAAATGGACTTTGAAGAGGTAATTTGAAAGCAAGGGACAGACACCAGCAAACAGGGCAACTGCCTGTGTGCCATTGGTGCTCCACGGCAGGGTGTTTAAAGATGCCCGGAAAGAGGTCAGAGCCTATTGCAGGTAATAGACTGCAATGCAGCCAGGGGTATGCAGGAGAGCTGAGCTCAAAGAAAAGAGGATCCCAGGCCCCCAAGGCCACTGGCAGCTGCTGTGTGTGTGTGTATGTGCCACAGACTGACAGAAATGACAAACCGAGTCGTCAGAGAGAGGCCAGAGCAGCTCGAGTGGCTCTGTGAGAGGCCCCGGGGGCGAGCGGCGGTGCGCTGTTACCAGCATGGGCTGCTAAAGGAGCAGCCCAGCCACCTCCTGCTTGCTGGAGGTGAGGGATTGCAACTTGACTGCTAGGTCATGTTCAGTAGGAGATTCCAGGTGTGGGAGACGATTTTGAGCATGAAGGGGAAAAAAAGTGAAAGGAGTACTCACTGTCTTTCCATTTTCTGCCCAGCAATACAACAGATATAATAGATCCACTGTCTGGATATATTAGAGGAAGTTGGTTTCATAAGGGCTGCCTCTCTTGTGGTCCATCTACTACTGGAAAAGACATGGGGTGCTTTCAAGGAGCTTCCAATAACTCCAGGAACATTTTGGAAAATATGTATTTAGATAGATTTTTTCTTCTTGCACTGTCCTGTTTCTGTCGCTTCTCATTCATATAAATCTATATACACAAGAAATATGTTTGTGATTAATCTCATTACTGCTTATTCCTTGCCATGGAGCCATAGTTTCCCACCCTGCCCAAACTGTACTAGAGGAGTTTCATTTTCCTGGAAGGTTTTGGATTTGAATTAAGAGAGGCAGAGGTGACTATTTAGACAAAGAAGAGATATGATATAGAAAACACAAGACAAACTCCAGTGGAGTCCTCATCCCCAATTAAATCTGTGTCCTGACTAAGAATTACAAGGAAACATGCTCTCCTGTGATCAGGAACACTTGGTTTTCTGCAGTGAAGTTGTCAGGAGTGGCCATTTGGTGACACATAGGCAAAAGCACTGGCCATGACATGACGGCTTTTGACTCCACAGGAGAATGACAGCCATCAACTAGCAAAAACTGGTGGCCCAAGAGAAAAAAGGGTTTTATAGTCATTCACAGTCTCAAGAAGCATTCAGTCCTACAAGCCATCACTTCTGTGACATCACTGTCAGTCCCCTAGCAATGAACAGTGATGTCATAAGACTAGCATTAAAACAGCAGACACATATAAAAGAAACAGTCAAAACAGGTAAACATTGAAAAAAACCCACAATCCATTTTCATGCAAATTTCCCTAGTTATAACAAATGTAGGAAGGGGAAAGCAGAAAAATAAATTATACATCCATACAATTGGTTCTAAATGGAATGTTTTCCAAAGCTCACCCAGAGACATCACTGACTCTTTAATGTCTGCTTTTCCACTAATTTGTATCCTGTCAATTTACAAGCTATTTCAAACACCAATTCTATTTAATAAAAATGCAAAGTACAATGGGGAATTTATGTAAACAGAGTTGGCAAAATATCTTTGTAGAACGTTTTGGAAGGAGTCATGAAATTAGTGAATTAATAAATGGACGTTTTAATAGTTGGGTGTAACTGGGATATAGCCTAACCAAAACACTAGGCCTGACACTTTAATAACATATAAATACAGGTAAAAGTGAACTTTACCAGAGTAAAACAGTTTCAAGTCAACTCTCTGGTGGAAGCCTCCTAGACCATTAAAAAAATTTCTGTTACAACATTACTACTAGTTATCATTATTCAAGAATAGTATAATAAACAAATACTTTTCACTCAAAAATCATTAACATTTAACAAAAAGAATGCATCATAATTCCTAGGGCATGAGTGTAAGATTATGGTCTAATTTTTGAAAAGACTCTACTAATTGAAAATGTCTTATCAAAGTTAATGTTTAAAGCTAAAATGACCTAACTGGTCACAAGGCTTCTTGGAGTACAATAGAGAAAGAAGGAAAATTAGATTTTCCCCATGATGGATGAGTTTAGGAAAGCCCCAGGGGAATTACTGCCTGATGTTTTTCAAAAGATTTGCTTTTTGATTTCATAATGGTGGACAAAGGAAGGCTATTCAGAGAACCTGGTTCCACTCCCTGCCTGGTTAAGCTGTCCACAAGACTACAGTGCCCCATTCTTTGGGTCCCCAAACTGAGACTCTTGTGCTGGATTGAAGTCAGCCCCAGCTGACTTAAGCCAGCAGACATTTCAACCAAAGAATCCCTCCCACAAATATATCATGACCACACATAATGTTCTGGAGATATTAAATTAACAAAAGAACAATACTTTCAGGCTACAAGGTCAAAGGTACATTAAAGGTACACAAATGGGTACATTGTAAGTATTTTTAGGAGGAATTAAAATAAACCCCAAACTTTCTGGACATTGTATCCAACTGATAATCACTTATAGAAAGAATTACTTGTCATTTACCAGACCTTTAGCGATTTTGTACGTGTAGAGTCTTAATTTAAGCTGTAGTTTATGCAGCTTCAAATTTTAAAAATGAACAGCATAAATTATCTTCCCAGCTCCATATTTAATAAGTAATAGGTCTCGTTTTCCAGATTGCTGAGTAGTCTGTAATTCTCTTCACTTCACTGGGAGCCGTTGTAGACTCAGCATTTTCCGAAGAAGGATAATTATTTAGTTGCCCAAACATGATATAGAAGAACTAACTCACAGGTCACTGCTACAAAAGTAACTGTCTTGTACAAAAGTGGCCAAAGCCTGGTTCTTCACAGGAGAAGGGAAACAAGAATCCTAGATCTCTGCAGGCAATGAGTATGTTCTAGGGTATCATCAAGATGCAGGAGCTGGGTTGCCAAATAAATCAGCTGTTTTTACTGAGCTCTGAATTGTCACAACCAAACTACTCCTTGCAACCAAAATAACAGCTAAAAGCTACTTGAGGTGTTTCCATTCTGTCATTGCCTGCCAGCTCGGCACACTCAGTGAGGAAGTGCAAGCACCCTGAAGGGCTGCTCTTCTCAAAGGGAACAGAAATGGGACATGACTTCACTCCCTCGCACATCAGCTGGTGCTGCTCACCCCATGGCACCTGTAAGCTGCCTTTCTCCTTCAGAGATAAAATAACTTCACATATAACCTCTGCTGTGCATTTGTATATGTCACTGATATTAAGAGGAAAAATTTGTATCCTAAGCAGAAAAGAAGGCATTTCCAAGGGAGACTTTTCATAGCAAAATTCTTGAAAACCCTGAAAGCACTGAAGAAGTCAGGTCTTAGAGTCCTTCAGGTTATTCTGAGACAGAGTCCCAAAAGAGCTCAAATCTCACACACCAAAATAAGAGACAGGTTTCCAATAAAGCTCAGTAGGCTGAGCTGATTTTACAAAACATTCACTTAATTCAGTACCTGAATTAGAGTCCAGCTTATTCTGAGAGATTATACCTATTGTCCAAAGAATTCAGCATGTTAACTGCTTTGCAAGATTTTCCAGGAATCTAGTTTCCCTCCTTTATGCTACCATTACATCTGGCTGCTACCATTACTCCAGATAATTTCTGGAGGAGAAAAATTCCTTAAAAGAACAGAAAGACTTGTATTTCCTCCAAATTTAATCCCTCTCATAATGGTAGGCATGTCCCACATGGCCCCTCTGCCCAGACAGCACTGAAAACAAATAAAAGACATGTTTAGTTGGTGAGAGCTACCCACTCTGCATTTGCAGGAAAGGAGGTTGGGAGAGTTGAAAGTGAACTAAATAAATTGTCACCTTTTATTGTTTTGCCTTACACCTAAAGTGTTTGCTGCCCAAGGAAGTTCTGAAAAATCTTATTAAAGCTAAAGGGTGAGTTTTTAAGCACCCTTTAAAGTGATAGGCCTCATTAATAGTCTTAAGAAAAACTAGGTACAGCAGAGTTCCAGATGCTTTTTCACAAACACAGATATTTTGTTTCCTCATTTAGTGTCTATTTTAGCACTGGGAGGACTGATTAAAGAGAAACAGTACACTTCTAGCAACAACTTCCATGATATCCAGTTTCCTTTCAATATCTGAAACAGTGTGGATGGCTTAGTCTGCACTGCTACTCTCCCCCATGGTATCTCAGAAGGCACAAAAGGAGTGCACAGAACAGAGCAGCTCAGATAACTGAGATTTTAGATACCTGCCAAAGTGGAGTACGGCTGACTGAGACTGCTCAGGGTTATCAACAGCTGGCAAACTGCATGGCAGGCTTTTCACTGAGATGCCCAGAAGATGAGGGAGCCAGCACTGCACAAGTCAAGTTTCACCTGCACTTAACCTATTTGCCTGTAAACACATCAACTCTGCCTCTACATCCAGGTCTCAGTGCCATCCACAGTTATAGTCAAGACCAATCCAAAACCAACCATCGCAGATACTCTTCTAGAAACATTAGTTTACATGTAAGCATTAATTTATTCTCCATTTTGTCTGGCTTTGTCTCTTATTTTTATTAAAGTTAACCATGGTAGACATGGTTAACAACAGTTTAAACTAATGAACAGATGAAATCTCAGTTTACAACAGTTTAAACTAATAAACAGATGAAATCTCACTAAATACTGTTTTTGGACTGACTCACTGAGACATGAACTTCAGTGAAAATACAGAGCCTTGAATAACACAAAGAAATGCCTTTCAGCCTAACCCTAATTATGGGAAGTCCTCCTTCCATGCTTTTCTGCCACCAGACCCATTTTGGCTTTGTAAAGTTGACAAGGGATGACTGAGTATTAATATAAAATCTCAGAAATTAGGTCTTTTATGTCCAAAGTCACAAAGTAAACTTCGGTCTTCATACTGAACAAAATTAGCAGCAGGCTCTGTAGTCAGACCCAGACAACTGGATTAGTTAGGTGCATTAAGCAGGCAAGTACTAACTCAGTGTAATCATGCCTTCATCTATCTTCCCCTGTTTTAACTACTTGAAGTTATCCTTTTTTCTTTCTTTGTGAGAGGTAACTACTCCAAGGACGTTTGAAGCCTGATTTATTACAGCTGTCCTGGCTACAGTATAAATAAGGACAAAGTCAGATTTTTGGATACTTGAGCATTTACAAAAATTTTGGCTATTTGGAGAAGGCTACCCATGATTTACTAGAGTAGGACTGCTATAATAAAGCTCCCTCATGACTATAAATTCATATTCAGCATAAGATCATTTTGTATTACCTGGCCCAACTCATAAAAACAAATGTTGGTAAGCATCCCTCTGGAATCTGATCCACAATTAAAACTGTAGCTAACATCTAAGGACAAACTAGACCTAAATCCCAATGCATTAAAACAAAATTTCATGATCATGTCTGAGATCTTCATTAAGTTCTTGGATTGGTCAAGCAAGCACAACCTTTCCTTCACAAAGGAAAAACAAGGAAGCCTCAAATGCAGCCTAGTTCTCTAGCAATGAAAAAAGAAGGAATGAAGCTCAGCTCATCCTCAGTCACTAATCCAAGGCTTAAATAAATGAGAAAGAAGATGAGAAAACAGGATATCAACTAACTCACTTTTAGCTACTCTGCCTTAATTGTATGTTCTGATGTGGTCACTCTCTACCCACACACTTCACTTTGAGCTACATCGTACAAGAGCATTTTAATACATGTTTGAAGAATCACCCAGAAATCTAACAGAATAGGCTGGACCTTGTAAATCCATATCTCAGCACACAGCAGTCAGTCTTCAGGAGAGGTACACAGTATAACCTTGGATAGGTCACTTGGTTTGTAAGACTTAGCTTTCCGCAATAAAATTGAGTATAATTCCCTTTATTTGATGAGTAGGGCTTTTTCACTGCAAGCACTTTGGGGAAGAAATCATTGCTTTGCAACATTCCAGCAAAATGTGGGATCAAGCAGCTACTGCCACAGGAAGGCCCATAGGTACAAGCTTGAAAAAACTCATGTTTGTGATAACAGAATTATCTAAATAGATTACTTGAGATTAATGTCCTTTGTGTCCATAGCTATCAATTTGCAAAACTAAGTCTTAATAATCCCACCTGTTCAAAAAGAAATTCATTACCTTGTTAACCCAAGTTCTCTTATATCCTCACTGCTCTACAGGATTCCAAATAAATTTTGGGTTTTTTACTTAATTTGACTTTTAGTCTATATGTTTGGGGGTTTTTTGTTTGGTTGGGTTTTGGTTTTTGGTTTTTTTTTTGTTTGTTTGTTTGGTTGGTTGGTTTGGTTTTAATTATTTTCATAGAATCATAGAATGATCAATGTTGGAAGAGACCTTCAAGTTCTCCCAGTCCAGCCAATATCACCCAGCACTTCCACTGCAACCCCTAGACCATATCATCCAGCACCAGATCCAGATGCCTCGTGAATACTTCTATGGATGGTGACTCTACCACTTCCCTGGGCAACCTATTCCAATCCCTGATCACCCTAATGGTGAAAAAATTTGTGTAATATCTAATCTGAATCTCCCCTGCCTCAGTTTAAGGCCATCTCCTCCAGTTCTCTCACTGCAGGCACATCAGGAGAGAACAGCCCGTATCTGGCTACAACCTCCTTTCAGGAAGTCATAGAGAGTGATGAGGTCTCCATGAGCCTCCTCCTGTTGAGACTGAACAAACCCACCTCTCTAGGCTGTTCCTCAAATGACAAAAAATTTTAATGTATTTCACCAGTTTTCCACCACTGCTTTCCACCACAGCTCCTTTGCTGCCGCTGTTAAATAATCATTTGCAACAAATTTGGGTGCCAAGAGAGCTGTTGGGTTCTGCTTGTGTTCCAGTCTCCCCTGGGCTTTGACAGAGCAAAGTGTACACTCTGCCTTTCAACTGGTATCAAATGGGGACCTTGGTACTAAGGTTTTGAAGAGTTACTTGCCCTTGCTCAAGCCCCATTATCTCTCTAAGTACACAGCATTGGGACAATGAAGGCTGTTGCTTTCTTCCCCCAGGAAATCACCTGTACAATCAGAAGGAACTTTTGCCATTACTGTTACTCTACTGTCCAGAGTGCTGACACCACCGTACAATTCCAGAAACAAAGAGAAAGAAAGAGACAAGAGAGAAAGAGGGAAAGAGAGAGGGAAAGAGAGAGGGAAAGAGAGAGAGAGAGAGAGAGAGAGAGAGAGAGAGAGAGAAAGAAAGAAAGAAAGAAAGAAAGAAAGAAAGAAAGAAAGAAAGAAAGAAAGAAAGAAAGAAAGAAAGAAAGAAAGAAAGAAAGAAAGAAAGAAAGAAAGAAAGAAAGAAAGAAAGAAAGAAAGAAAGAAAGAAAGAAAGAAAGAAAGAAAGAAAGAAAGAAAGAAAGAGGAAAAAAGAAAAAAGAAAAAAGAAATCCTACTTTTCAGACAACACAAAAGTTTGATGATAGGATCGCAGTACCCAGAAACTGCTGAGCCATTAATTTCTCTGAAATGTCTCTGCCTTACAAAAAGCCTCATACCCATACATATGTATAAGCACAACACTCCCTGTGAGCTTCCTAAAGGAAGGAATCTTTTTCACTCACCTCAACATGGTTGCTTTTGTAAAACCCACATACAGCTTGAATTTAAAAAAAAATCCACAAAAACACAGAGAGAGAGAGAATGGCTTTGTTAGTTCAAAATATACACAAGTTGTTGTTAGCAATAGAAAAAATGTTTGCATTCTTGACCTTTACAGAGGTAAGACAAAAAACAACTACTTTTTCATACTAATAGCATTCTGTGCCTGTCCCTTGTATATTTTCTTTTAAACTTGCCATTTTGCTGTTGCAGCTGGGCTTGTCAGTTTTCAGCACTAATGGGTTGTGATATGGTGTCAGGGGAAGTCAACAATCAATGCTGGAAAAAAGGGCTATCACTGCTGACAAAGCCAAGGATGGAAACACAACGGCCTTCGTTTGGAAAGAAACAGAAGAAAAATCCTGAGTTATATCTTGCTTTGAAGATTAGTAGAGATTTACCACTCAGTGACCAAGCTATCGCTTTCACCCCTTCCTACCTCAAGCTATCCTCCCATTGGACTCTAACATTATTCCACATCTCACCCAAAATACAGGCGTTTAGTTTAACAAAAAAAGAAAAATGCTTTGCAACAAATATTTTAAAGGACCACACTCCACATTTTTGTTTAGAGCTAGTACAGTTACTAGCTTTTAAAAAGCTGAGGAGAAAAAATGTTGGACTGCATAATGTACGCCTGTGGAGCAGCGCAGCAGAAAAAGCATTTTGGATGCCTTTCCACTGCCTGGTTGTGAATTAGATCGGTGCTCGGCCCCTCAGCTCCAGCTGAACTCAACAGAAGCAGTGGACACTCAGCAGCTGTTAAATCAGATGCCACTGACAGAATTATGAAAGATAGACAGTGTTCAAAGGCATTCAACAAGAATAATGGCAGTCTTATTTATTTCCACAGCTTCATGTCAGAATATCTGCCTAGCTCTAGGTCTGCCATAGTCCTGGAGAGAGACAGAGAGTATGGTTATCTGAGTTTTCAGATGGGGAAACTGTGACAAGTGCATTCTTTAAGATCAGGGTCTTATACATATAGAAAAAACAGAAATCAGCACACATCATATATATGTTACTACACCTCATAGCTTCCTTCCCTCAAAACTGTAATTGTCCAGTGTCATTATGGATCTTTTCATACCAATTGATAAAAGGTAAGTCACAGATTTGCCTCTTCTAATTATGAAGGTGACTGAGACAAATTTCAGAAAATTCAACACCTCCAAAGCAAACAGGAGTAATGGGATCTTGCCTCTTCCAAGACAAGAAATATCTTCTCCAAGATATTTAGATATGCCTAACTCCACAGACAGTCCCAGAATAATTTTTCCAAGTATAACTTGCTTTTCTGTCAAGTTATGGCCCTAACTGTGGACTCATACTTACTCTTCTGTTAATTCAAAATATAATTTTTGGAATCAGAGGCTACCTTTACTAAAAGCTGGTTGCAGAAAGCTTTCTTCTGATATAATGACACTGCAGGATCATGGCAATAAAAGCAAAGGGACAAGGAGTGGTTAAGAACAGAAAAGGAAGGAAATGCAGAAGCAGTGAGAAAACTGGAAAGATGGTAGTGGAATTTGGAAAAACCTCAGGAGGTGCTGGGATTTTTAGGGTGCCTTGTCTCTATGTGAAGCATTCTTTTCTGTGGCTAATTTCTCCATTGTTCATCAGACAAAAAGCAGATCCAGGGAAAGAAACAAGAGGGAGAACATTTTTCACAGGATTTCTCATTATTCCTGCCTCTTGCACTTCCCTCCTCTCAACAACCCTTGCTGCCAAAACCTGTCTGACCATTAAATGTTGTTTACAGGCAATCAGTAAGTGATAAATTCACAATGGCATTACTGAACCATGCAGCTTTTAGAATATTACTACGGCTGCACAGTTTTGACACCAATCCTTAAATAACAGCAAAAAGCTGCTTCTCCAAATCACTTGTTGGTACACACATCTGTTTTGGCCAGCTGCTCCAATGAAATACAGAGCAGCACCTGGGAACATGGCTGCCAGGGAGATCACACCAGATGCAGTACACATGGAAAACACCTCAGAAGTAGTTCGGTCAGCCTCCTCTCTATCTCAGTGTTGCACTGCACCAGGAGAGTGCAGGGGGTTTAAGGAACTGACCCCAAGCTCACTGAAGTCAGTGACTCTCTTCCCACTCCAGTGGGCATTCAGTCATGCTTCTTGAAGGAGAGGTGAGGAAAAAATTACTTTAGAAGCAGTTTCAAGAACACTCTGTACTCTGTGATCTTTCATCATAAAAATAATGAAAATAAAAATTAACTGTTTCACAGGGTTTATTTTATCTACATAATAGAGACACAGCCAGTTTCTGATGTTCAAAGCTACATGAAGTCTGCAGAGAAAAAAGGAGCACATCATCATAAAATAAAGTGCTTAACAGATGACCAAGTAAATAAAGGAAATATAAGTGGTTTTTTACAAGCATAAGGGTGAGAAAAGCAACAAAATATCACCTATCAGGATACAACAAAAAGGAACATTATGACAACTTTAAAGTGCATAAATAAAAACGAAAATACAAAGACTAGGGAAAATTTTGCATTCTGGTTTAATCAGTCAAAGGCAGCCATTCATGCCCACCCCTCCCCTCCCCTCCATATCACTGTCTCATTCATTACTGCTATCTATGGAAACACGGGGAAAGAGAATCAGTCCCACCTGTGCAATGAAGAAAAAGGAGAAAAGGTCATGGAGCTAAATCCTATAAACACTTTAAAAACTGAAATGAATCTCTTAGAAAAATCTAATTGAAATTGACTTGAATCTGAGTCCTGTGACCTGGATGGAAAAGGTGGTTGAAGGAGTGTAAGCAGCAGGTAATGATGGGAGGTGAGGTATGGAGCCAGTTTGCTGCAGGGGTGTTTTTGGTATGTTCTTATTTAATATCTCAATTAATGATCTGGAAAAGGAGGTAAATAGCACAGTAATGAAATTCACAAATGACAATAAACCAGGAGGCTTGCAAATGTCAGAGAGGATAGCAATAGTATAAATGGAAACTAACAAGGTTAGATATGTAGACAGGCAATAAAATGAGATTCAATGTGGAAAAATGTAGACTAATATACTGAGGAAAGATAATCAGAAATATGAAGAGTCCATGAGAAAGCAAAACCTGGAAAGCATCTGCACGGCAAGATACCTATGTGTGACAGTGAACAACAAATTGAATATGAGTTCTCAAGGAGATATATCATTTTAAAAGACCGATGCAATTTTGGGCTGCAAATGCAGTAGAATAATGTCAGAAGAGGAAACTTATTGTCTATGCATCTAGGAAGATTTCTGCAGAATACTGCATCCACTTCTAGGCACCTCCATAACAGAAGGATGCTAGTATGCTGAAAAGGACTTCAGAGAAGAGCAACACAACTGATTAGGGAAGGAAGGGGCTTGATTTATTAATCGAGGTAACAACTTATCCTGGTATTAGTTGGGATAGAGTTAATTTTCTTGCCAGCACCTGGAGTAGTCCTGTGTTTTGGATTTAGGACAATCATGCTGGTAACACAGTGGTGTTTCAGTTGTTGCCAAACAGTGGGAAAGGACTTTTCCATCTCATGCTGCCCTGCCTGCAAGTAAATAGGGTGGGGTGCACAAGAAGTTGGGAAGGGTTGCAGCCAGGACAGCTGACCCCAACTGGATGAAGGGATATTCCAAACCATATGGTGTCATGCTCAGCACATAAACTAGGGGGAAAGATAGCTGGGGCCACTGCTCCAGAACTGGTCAGTGAGCAGTGAGCAACCACATTGTGCGTCACCTGTATATTCTAATTCTACTATTAACAATAATATTATCTTCCCATCCTTTTCTGTCCTATTACACTGTCTTTATCTAAACCTGAGCTTTGGACTTTTTTTCAAATTGTCTCCCCCATCCTGCTGGGAGAGGGGAAGTGAGTGAACGGCTGTCTGGTGTGTAGCTGCCTGTCAAGTTAAAGCATGACACAAGGGCAAAACAACCACTGTGTAGAAATATGAGTGATGAACAGAGAGAATGGAAAGGAATTTCTTAGATGCTAACATGCAGTGGGTACAGCTAAATGTAAAGAAGAACAAAATTTGGACAAAGTATCAGAGAATTTTTCAGAAACCACATGATTTAGTCTAGCAGGTAATTTTCATATGAAGAATGAATGATGAAGTCCCACCAAAAAAAGCATTTGAAACTTGAGCAGGTAAAGTGCTCAATGGCAAACCATAGGGAACAATTGTGAACTCATAAGAAGCTGAACTACCTGGCCTAAGAGTTTATTTCCTACATACAGCATTATTTCTCAAGGAAATGCATATCACATGTACTTCTGTATATAAGAACATATACTCTAGTCCAAAGTCTAATTGTAGAGTAAAAGCAAAGTGACTGCATACATTGACTATTTAAAGTACTGAGAGACAAACAGATGCGTGATCTGTTTTTACACGAAACCCACTTCTTTTTCAGCAGACGTGGTTTTTAGTGATGTGATCCTCAGTATATTTTGTACATTCAAAGGAAAATGTGATTAAGTTATTTATTTGCTTATTCATGTCTACTGCCTTTCTCTTTTCAATTTTCTTTACACTAATATCTTTATTCATTCTCATGTAATATACTAGAACTTGCCTAGTTGCAGTACAAATCTATTCACAGTGAAAAAGGAAGATTTTAATGCTAAAATGCATTGTAATGCTCCAAGACCCTGGTGTTAAAAGTAACAGGGGAAAAAAAGACTGAAAGTGAGATATAAGCTAAGAAATACATGGATATTATTTTCCTTGAAGAGAAGAAAATGTGAATTTATCAGTTAAGTAATTTTTGTGTATTTACATGTACCTACTTTACCAAGTTTCCCACTTTTATGCCACCCTGGCAAGTCCCCTTTTATAAATGTCTACCTTGGACTTTACAAAAAGTCTTCCCACATTCTTCCAAGGAGAACAAAGAGGTGAAAGGTTTTTCAAAGTTTTCCTGTCCTTCTCACTTCCCCTAGGGGTGGTTGGAGAGCTGAGGAAGGAGCAAAGCTTATTGAGAAGAAAACTCCTGTTTTTACTGTAATAAAAGGTGGCAATCTTATCATGTATAGATGCTCAAATGATGTATAGACGAAAGATGTTTGCAGTGAAGATTGCCATAGGCAAAACAGCAGATCTAATCAGAAGCTCTGCACGCATGGATGTAGCCAGCCGGTGCGAAAGGAAAGCATTCGCAGCACAGAATCTGGAATTGCTCTTCTGTCTCTCCACGGCTTCCCCACCAGAGCACAGGAGAAACCAGGAGCCTTGACACTCCAGGCAGAGAGGCACTGAGCCAATGCACAAACTTTTTATGACTCTGTCACAGGATGCTATTAATGTAATAGCAGGTTTATTTTTTTTCTTCTTTTTTTGCATGGAAGCACATGCTGCTATCATCTATCTCCTATCCATAGTCAGTAGAATGAGGTGGTGCTTGTATAGCAAGTGCTGTAAAAATATCTCTATTGTGCAAAATAAATTACAGATCAAACACATGCATAAAAAAAAAGATTATTAACATTTAGGACACTTGCATTTTCAAAACTGCGAGACTGATAAATGCATACATGTCCTCAAGTTCTCAAGATGACGGAAAGTCAGGACACAAACCACAAGAAGTAAAACACTTTCAGCTAAAGCTACCGCAGAGTTCCTCCTTCACCCCGCTGAGAGTAACTGTGCTAACCTAGGTGTCCCAGAATAGAGGTATTACACAATCTGTGTGCTCCACGGTCTGAGAACAAAGACTGAGAACAATGAAGCACAGAGAAATGTGTTAAGGTACTGTGGCAGACACACCTCGGCACTTTTTCTGTTAATTTTTGTTAATCTGCCTGGGGGAGGAGAGTGTTTTTATCTAGCAACACAGGTATTTTAAACTGTACCTATTTTGGAACTGTCAAAAAACAGTCAGCCTGTAAGTCAACACGTGGGGATATTCTTTTGGTAGCTGGTTGGGGTTTTTTCCTGTATGCCTCTGTCTCACCTTGTTGGCCATGCCTATTTAGACTGCCAATTCCTCGGGTGGCAGGACACAGTACCACAGTTTACACTGTGCCAAGCACAGTGGGATCCAGTTTTTACTGGGCTATGTGAACTGCCATGAAGCAACAAGATAATAATAATAATAATAATAATAATAATAATAATAATAATAATAATAATAATAATAATAATAATAATAATAATAATAACTTTGCACCAATCACTGTTGTAGAAGCCTGCAGAAATCAAGGGCCAGAGACCCTAAGGGGACAAGCTAGCAGGAGGAAACCTGCACTGTGCTCCTCTACATGACAGGTGATAGCATTTGATTGCAGACACCTCTCCTCCTCCCAGTGTCCTCATTCTTATGGTGTAGAATGAAATGCCTCCCTGGGCACAGAAATCACCAATAACCCACCAAATCTATCTCAGCTCGACATGGCAGTAACCCCAACTACTCCAACCCCTCCCTTCCCCCCCAGCCCCTCCAGGTATCAGTGTGAGGAGTTGTGCTGTTGGGACAGTGCAAGACAGACAACAGGATGTTTAATGGTCTATGCTGCTGTCCGAGCCAGACACATGAGCTGAAACTCTGTCTCTCCACATGCAACTTGGATATCTGGCAAGTTTCAGTGAGACACATTTTCCTCTTGGCCTCCTTTCCTTATTTCTAGGCCCAGTGTTCATATTCAAAGGAGCAGAAGTAGGCGGGGGGGGTGGGGAACAGAGCACACCAAACAGTTTTAGTCTGCAGAGAAACAAGAAAAGTGGAGGGAAAAGAGGATACATTCACAGAAAATACAAAACCCGAGGAAATTTGCTTGTCTGCAGCATAAAAACAGATTTGGAAGGGGTGACGGGGACTGACTAGCACTCAGTAGCAGATCATTGGAGGCAGGGAAGAGACATCAGGCAGGGGGTTGGGAAGCAGCAACCAGCTGCCCCATATGGTCAGCTCTTGGTAGGCAATTTGATTTTCATTTTCTCTGCTGATTGTGCTCATCCCTCTGGTATCTGGATGGAAAAACAATGGTGGAGATAATAGAACAGGATTGCCCAGGGCATTTTTAAGGGCTTGAGAGCCATTCATTCATAGATCAAATCTAGGCCAGAATGGATGCAGGTAATCTGCTGAATGTTGGCTTATATGAAATGTTCCAGTGGTATTTCACAAGTATTCACATAAAGATTGAATAATTCACAACTTTCTTAGCATTCTCAGCAGATAGCTCAGCCTCCACAGCCTCTCAGGTCTCCACAGCCTCTTAGCACTAATGACTTAGCTCTACAAATAAATTTAAGAACACAAGTCTATGCAGGTTCTGGGTGTAATTGTGGTCTATTCCAAAAAAATGGTTTGAGGCAGTGACGAGTAAAGTAAGGTGTGGGAAAGATCCCATTATTGTACCAGTTCTGACAATAAAAGAAGCCCTTCATTCTCCTAGGCTGTTAATCTGGTACCTTCCACGAGCACAAACCTAGAAGAGGTATATACCTTATGTAGGTAGTTGACCTTCCATTGTCTTCCATGTGTTCACAGGATAGTGAGTGACAATGGCACTTGTCATACCCCATTTTCTATTTTGTCTTGCAGCAAATAGAGAATTTATTATCATTGTCAGCATAATTTTAAAATAAATGAATTAAATCTCATAGGAGAAGAAATCCTCATACTATTAAAAAAATGTATATATCTGATCATGTGGTCACGTTATCTAACACTGCCTTTCTTCTCAAAGAAATTTGAAACAATTTTCTTCAAAGATTACTGAAATAAACATTGACTAATATATAAATATATAATATATATATATTTTTTACATATATATATATATATATAATATACATATATAAAAATTGAAGGCAAATTATGATGAATATTTGCCAGAATCCAAATATGTGTCCCAAAACATTTTTAGTTTAAACAAACACTGGGCAAAAACTATAAATGTAGAACAAGTGTTTTCTACTTCTTACTCAGAATGGAAATCGACACAATTCAGCTGTTGATAAGGATGTTCAAACACCACCATGGTGTGACAGCATGGCCTATGATTACCTGGGAGGCAGAAACCTCTTTGGCCTTACATCTGGGAGGTCCTTTCTCCTACTCAGGGTCTCCATTTGAAAAGGTGCCTATTAATGAGTTCCTGCATAAATGCATGCTCTACATGTGACTTGGACACACCACTGCAACAGCCATTAACAGCAACAGTTGTGAATTATGTGGAAATCTTTAGCAGCAGGTAGGGAGAGCCATGCCAGAACGCAAAACCAGAAGAAATGGCAACTCAACAAGAAACTTGAACTGATCCGAAGGTTTCCCATGTGGATAAAAACATGACCACCATGGTGCAGCTATGCCCTGTTTCTATGATGGCAGCCAGCATATAATCCTGCCAGGGATGTTCAGCCTTTCAGCAGCAGTTTCTCCCAGCTCTTCAATTGCAATCCCCATTTTTGCACGTGCATGTGTACACGAGCACATGAATGGAAGAGAGTCTAGATTTTATTGCAATGTGCAGGGTGGGTGATTCAAGCCTTTGTGTAGGAAGTTGACTCACCCCCTTCTGAGGGAAAAAATGTTCAACACAACTGTAATTCCCTCTTTTTCACATAAAGTCAGGCAACATATACAGAACCTTCCAGCTCAGTATTTCCTAAACAGTGGAAACGTGCCTAGAAAGTTTAGCTTTGAAACCTGTGACTGCAACTAAACAGGTCTGCACCTTCATGTCGAGTCTCTCGAATCCCTGTGGCTCGGCAGCAGGCAGGAAAGGGGGGGAGGTGAAGTGGGAGGGAGAAAAAACAAGTTGGCTTGGGGGGAGAGGGGCGAGTGTTTTGGGCTTATTTAATAATGCACTAGTAAACAGCTCAGGCACAGAAATGCAGTGCAGTGAGAACCGGAGCTATCCTTTGGAGCCTACTGCTTTAAATTTGCGCGCTGTAGCTTGAAGCATTGCACAAACTCCCGGTCTGCTGACTGCCTCCCTGGAACACAAACACACGGGTGATTGGGAAAGCTGTTTTCCAGCCTGCCCTCCCTCGTTTCTGCCGGGCTGCTTTTGGTGTTTATTTATTTTTAAACAAGTCGTGTACATGGAAAAAAAAAAAAAAGAAAAAAAAAGAAAAAAAAAAGAAAAGAAAAACGCTAACAAAACCCACACATCTTTAATCAACACCTATTTCCTTCCAGGACCCTGTGATCCTCTATTGATTCCCATTAAAATGCTTTTCTTTTTCTTTGCCCCCTCTGCTGATCGAATTTCAGATCAGCCAGGATGTGCAACTAACCTTCCGGCACAACTGAACCCAACTGACTCACCCAGATCAAAGGCTCGGCGCATTCATTAGAGCCCAGCACAGCCCAGGCAGGATCCGTAATGCAACATCTCCCTTTGCATTGCAATTAACGTGGGGGAGAGGAGTTCTTATTATTTTTATTTTTTGCAAATGTTCTTCTGGCTTTTGATTTTTTAAACGGGGGGGGGGAGGGGGGCTGGGGGGGAAGAAGTGGTGGGAGGGAACGAGAACAAAAGAGAGATCTTTTTACCCGAGGATGACGTCAGTTTGATGTTACTGACAACTATTGATGCACGTGGAGCAACTGCAGGCAGATCCCCCTTCCCGCCCCCCCGCCTCCCGGCACTTCTCAGGGAAACAATATGCGGGAACAGCCCGCGGGACCCGGGAGCGGCTGCGGGTCGCTCCGCCAGAAGCCTGAGCCGCCAGGAGCCTGAGCCGCCAGGAGCCTGAGCCGCCAGGAGCCTGAGCCGCCAGGAGCCTGAGCGCCCGCGCCCCGCGGCCGCCAGCAGCGGCGGGAGGGGCGGAACAGCCCCGGGCCCAGCGCGGGGAGTCGGCTCCGACCCCGGAATGCTGCTCTCTCCCGCGGGGGACGCGGGCCCAGGACACCGTCCCCATGCCCCGGCTCCCGCTGGGCGCTCCCTGCCCCCTCCTGAGCCCGGCCCGGCGCAGGCACCGCCGCGCCCCAGCCGCGCTTCGTTCGTTCTGCCGCGGGGAGCGCGGCCCCGGCCGCCGGGGCGCGGCCGCACGCAAAACCCGGCCTGGAGCTCCGGAGCGGAGGGGAGGGGAGGGGGGGTGTGAGGGCTCACCTTCGGCTGCCTCGCTGGCGTCGGGGGGAGGTGTAGGTTCAGCCGGGAGCGCTCCCCTGTGGGGTCAAGGCGGCTCGTAGGGTCCCATCGCCGGGTCCAACTTCTGAAAGTCACGGCTGGGTCGGAGCTGCGGCCTCTCCAGCCGATACTGTCACGGGGCTCCCGCACCCTCCCCGGCGGGCCGTGTCCCCTCACTTCACCTATCTTCAGCACCTCTGAGGTAAAATATCTGTGTCGGTTTGGTACAAATGGCCAAGGAGGTGTAAAACAGGAATAGAGAAATCAAATTTTGCGCTGTGTAAAGGATCACAGAATCACATAATAGGTAAGGTTGGGAAGGGCCCACAGTGGGTCATCTGCTCCAGCCTCCCTGCCTAAGCTGGGTCATCCTGGAGCACAGGACACAGGATTGTGTTCAGATGATTCTTGAATATCTCCAGTTAAGGAGACTCCACATCTCTCTGGGCAATCTGTTCCAGTGCACCATCACCCACACAGAAACAAAGTTCCCTCACATTCTTGTGGAACTTCTGTTCATCAGATTCTGCCCATTGTTCCTTATGTCCTAATGGTTAGCACCAACAACAAGAGCTCCTTTCCAGTTTCTTGGACACTTCCCCCACACACACACCTTTAGGTATTTTTACACATTCATGTGGTCCCCTCTCAGTTTTCTCTAGATGAACAGGTCGGCCTGGGCCCAGGCTGTGCTGCCTCAGGAGTGCTGGGTACCAAGAGCCATGGTACCCCATGGCCCCCTACTTTGGATATTCCACAGATCGTCACTCAGGAGTGGGGGCTGAGGCAGTGCCTGCTCTTGGCAGCCTTGAGCTCCTTTCCTAAAGTGCACACAAATGTTCCCCTAAATGCCATGAAACTCGCCTGAGCCTGCTCAGGCTGGGATCCTGCACGAGCCAGCCTGTCAGTTCAGCAGAGGTAAGACCTGGGTATGTTCTGCCAACATCATTTCACAAGAGCCAGCCAAAAGCTGTCCATCAATAGTCACCACTATCACTCGCCATTACCTCTGGGGATTTCAATGAAATGGGAGATATTTTTTTGTGTCTGGATATTACCCCTCCCTGAGCTCTCTTCTCCCATGTGCAATATGTTTCTTCCCTTACAGATTAAATTTCATCCACTAATTGACAAGTACACATCTTACTTGGAGTTCTGCCCATTTTTGACATTGAGCATGTGGCTCTTTTTGAACAAGGTGTAGCTGTGATTTACACCAGTGCGCAATTTTTCCTTGTTTCCTAAATGTAGTTTTTGTAATACAGTGTTGTCAGCTGTCATGATTGTTGGTGAACTGATGTTCTGTGGCAGAAATTCTGTAAAGTTCCAGTTATGCAAGTCAAGTAAGAATTCTGGCTTTCATCTAAAAGGAAAGCATCCATTTCTGGTCCTCTGATTTCAGCAGAAACTTATGTTGTGTTCTGTAGCAGCTCTGAACCAAAAGGAAAGGAAACATAAATGTGTTATTATGACCATCATTGGTATTGCTTTATTTTTGCTCTCTTGATACTTGTGTCCCTGATTCTTTATAGCCTGGCAATACTTAATATAAGACACAGATAAAAAGACTTGTGCAGCTTACACAGCCACCTGTTCCTCTGCTCTGATCTCTCCACTATATTTTAAGGTGAGATAAACAAGCATTATTACCTACTGCTTGCACTATTACACTTACAGAGTCATGGTGGTTCTCTCTGCAAAACCAAGGTGTGTATTTATTCTTATCCCCCCTTGCTTTGAGGGACTGTAGTTTTGGCAGCTGAGTGTATGTTTTTGTCTGGATGATTTCTGTAAAAATAAGTCATTTATGATTTTTACAGGCTAGTATCTGAGTAGAAAGCTGTGTTGTACTACAAGAGAGATGCCATTTTCTCTAGATGTGTACAGTATGCCATACCTTTTCATAGTTTGCCATGGGAGAGATATTCAGGAGTTTTTCAGTCTCTTTTTTTCTCAGACCTATTCATACAGAATAGAAAGATTACTTTGTCTTATTTTCCATCATTGACAAACACCCTCTTATATCTTTCCATACCACTTAAGCAAATTTTCCTTTACTGCATTTTGCCATGAGAACATTCATCTGTCACTTAACAGTTTTGACTCCTGACCTTGCCATGGTTAAGCTAACACCACCTACACACACACACTCATACAAGTACTCTTCACCTATGAGAAGATATTTGCCACATGGTTTGAGAGGAGAGGTCATCCTTTCTCAAGGGGCTGCATTGCCAGCACCATAGTTTGGGGCAGCTGTCCATTGACTCCTGAATCTCTCTGTGGTTATATTCCTGTTTCCCACACCCTTATGTCCCTTTGATTGGCCAGTTGCACAATCCACCTCATCAAGGGCTCCAGGTTCTGTGGCAGAACCAGAGGAAGTCGGTTCGCTCCATTGCAACCATGGCAACACTTTTCAAAGATGCAGCCTACAGTCCTTGTGAGTCTTCCAGTTTTCCATGGCAGCCTCGTTTCTCAGAGGCTACATTTACTCCAGGAATAAGTATACTGCAAAACATGTAAGTTGATATTCAATAAAATACATCCTTAGTGTGTACAAAACCATCTGAGCTCTAAACAAGAGTGCAGGACTACATATAGTGCTGTGAACTAATATAAGAATTGAACAAAAGGGAGAGAGGTCATTTTAACTTCTGTTTCAGAAAGGCCCTGTGCCATTAAATCAGCCAAATCTTTATAAATCCAAAATCTCAGTTGTGTTCTCACTTGCTAAAGCACAACCAAAAAAAGCACTTTGGTCTTTAGGTTGCCTGTTTCCTGAAGGTATGAGATTCCTAAGAGACATTTCACTTGGATATACCTGTGGACCTAGGAGGTTAAGAAACAAACATTTTGCTTTGCTGTCCTGCTGTACCAAGCCAAGTTCTCAAATTTAGGGAGCTCATGAATTTTCATAATGTTCAGGAATGACTTGAAATTGTCTCTGTATGTTTTGATAGGGGTTATGTTATAGGGCATTCACATGTGAAGTATCAAGAGTTCGAAATAATGCACTCAGAAGAGCGGGAGTAAAAATTTCATGAGCCAAAAATTATTTTGTGGGAGAGAGTGAGGTAGAAGGAAAAAATTTTATGGAACTTTATAGTTTGTGGTATTAAACTCAATGGAAGAGCTTCCACTGCCTGCAGTGGCAGTGGATGTGGGCACTGATATCTATAGTCAGCCTGTAGAATGAAATAACACTAGGTTCAGCAGTAGAGTGTTTTTTACAATGCCTGTGTAGGTACACATTTCCCAAATGCTAGGTCTCCACCCATGTTCGTTTTCTGAGTTTCTTTTGAGTTGAGCAATGGACACTAGACAGCCTCTTTCCTCTAATGTGCATCACACCTGGCTTCTGTAGCAGCACCATGACACAGGTTTGTTCCACAGGTACTGCTGAAGTTTATCTGTCTATAACCAAATTATTTCCACTGGAATATTTCTTAATGGAAACACTTCTATCACAAGTTGGTAAGAAGTTATTTGACACAGAGCCTAAATTTTGAGTTAAACGTAACAGGAACCCTTTTAACATACTTTATATCACTTGCTTGCAGCCCTTCAACAGGATAGATTTCTTTTTTTCTCACTCACAACTTGCAGATCACCAGTTTGTTCAAGAGCAGGAGATATCTTTCCAACTTGAGAAGCCAGTGCCACTGCTGCCAAATTAACTGGGAGGACGGTTGTTCCATGTGCTCATACTGATTGTATGTGGGACATCTCACTGTACTGAGGGCAGTTTTGTTATTTTAAGTTATAAAGGAGCTTAATTCTCTTCCAGGGTCCAGGGTGAACTCATTTGTCAATGTTATGCATTTCATTATCCTCATCAGCTCATTTGCTTTTCCTGATGGAGAAAAAGGCTGAACCTTGTTTTACTTTATGGAAGTCAGGATTCTTTCTAATTAATGAAGTTTCTGTTTAGCCAGCACTATGAAAGGTGTTCTTTCCACTGTACATGTGTGTGCTGAAGAACACATCTGCTCTCTGGTAATTTTTTTCAGTAGCACCTTTTTGTCTGAGATTAAAAGGATCCGCTCCTAAGTCCTGGACTGAGAGCTGTGCTTCTGAAGGAGAAATTACTCTTTTAAGAGATTCCCAAGAGCTGTAGCCAACCACAGCATACTGTAGATGTTACACTTTTTATACATTGCATCTTTGCCAATATTTGAATACAAGCCATAATTCAGTGGGAGCATAAATAACTTCCATTCAGAGAGATGGATGCTGTGGTATCAGGCCAAATGGTAAGCCTTGTCAGTGCCTGCATTTTCACTTTATCGATCACACAGCATAATATGATGCTCCTTATTTAAATCCTTCATGCAGATGTTGTACTGGGTTAATTGACAAGCAACTGGATTTGATAATACGTATAATGCTGTAGCAGGCATTGATTCTTGGATAGTGTGGATGTGCATGTAGTGATCATAGGGTTATGATTCTCAGCAGTGGGAGATGAATAAGTCTGTGGGTTGCAATGTAAATTTAAGCTGCTGAGGGGTGAGCATTAACTTACATGCCAGTTTAGATTGATATAATAATTCTTTATAGGGACAGAGCATGATTGGCTGTAAAAGAGTTGTCCTTGTACCTGAATTGTTTCAGAGCAGCAGAGCTTTGTGCTGAGCTAACAGCATGCTGTTAGGAATCAGTACCGATGTAAACACGGAGAATGATGGCTTTATGTTGGCCGTTATGTCATGCAGTATTTCACAGTTGTTGAAATCATTTCATTTTCAACCAGGTTGCTTTGTCAGTCTATCAGCAAAGACTAAGCAAAGTGCAGCACTGAAAACGAAATTAAACTCCCAGCTCTCCAGATACATAAGTGGTAGCACTTTTGTTGAGCTGGAATTCTGTAAGAATGCTTACTACAAAGTCATTTGCTGCTTCACTTTTTTCTCTGAAGTTCATCATAGCTATATTGTTAAGTTTTTACATTAATTTATGCCACTCTCCTTAGTCAGAGGGAACAAGGAGGTAAATAAGGAGAAGAGGAAAACAGGACACAGGGAAGGTCTATAATGAGACAAGAATTAGGAAGGAGAAATAGGTGACATCAGAAGAGCAAAAGATGAAGGAAGGAACAGTAGATCACAGAAATTGCAAAAACAAGGGAGATGTTAAAGTGAAAAATAAAATAGGGAAAATTAATATAGGAGATAGAAAAAATGTAAGAAACATCTTTAATTTCTTGCAGGAATATTGAAATTTGTTGGTAGCAATCCTGCTTGCAGTAGTTCTCCGTGTTTGGCTCAAACCTTAGAAACACACTTCTATATGAGTCTCCCCATTTCTTTTTGGCACCTGGCTTGCTCATGTATAAGACTAGGCCTCCAGAGGTCAGAGGAGAATGGGTTTCTAATAAAGCTCCTCCATACCAGAGTTCAAAAGCTCTCCCACAATGTAATACACAATGAAAACTGACACCACCAAATGGCTGTAGTTTCCCTCTTTCTTTCTCTGGATGTTACATGCTTTTTTTTGGCATCTGCATATCTGACTTTAGTTTTTCCGTTGAGTATTTAGCATGAGGTATGAAGAAGTAAGCTATAGCCAAATATATATGTTTATATATCAAAAACTACAAAAACATAGGTTTTTGTGAGGTTTTTTTCCTAACTCTGTGAGAATAAGCAAATGTGAGGCACTTCCTCTATTATGTACATTTATATGGGCTGTGTGGTCAGAGGTGCTTAGCAGTGAATTTGGCTCAGGGCAAGGGAACAACAGCAGTAATTTGAGGGGAGATTTACTCCTGTTAACACTTTTCAGAACTGGCAATAAAATCAGCTCAGTGCTCTCAAGATAGGGAGAGCTGGATTTTAAGCAAAATATGGAAGATATATCATCAACCTGAAGAATGATCCCGTGAAAAACTGTTTATTATTAATACCTAAAAAAATCCATACATATTTCCAACAAATAAATGATAATGAGAGACTGCTCCCTTTTCCTAGAAGTGATTGCATTTTCTTTGCCCTTCTGGTTTGGCTGCTTTTAGGCTATTGCTTATGTAAAACAGAACACCTCCTAAGCCATCGTTTACTAAACAATCTCTGGCTTCTGATCTCACGCTACACAAGAAGGTAAATTGTATTCTGTGCGAGAAGCTTTAAACGTGAGCGTAATGGAAAGGGGATATTCAATGAAACAAAGACACACCTCCAGAAACAACAAAGACAGTAAGTTTGAGCTATTAAATTTGAATTTCAAAGTTGAAAAGTAGGATTCAAAAATGGAAAAAAGACATCAGCTTTCATTAGCCCCACAGGTATTTATTTTACCAATTTGTATTTTGCTTTTCTCTTCTCTTAGCAAACCTGTGTGGCAGAGTTTGTTGAAGGAGGAGGACAATTCTGCTCTGAAACAATGGAATGCTTTTCTGAGAGATCAGCTTCCAAAGGTGACAATATGGGGTCACAGCAGGGATGCTGAGTGCTCAGTCCAGAGTGCTCTTAAACAAGAGGGGATTCTTATAGCTATGAGCTGTCAGCAATGAAGTCATGACCACATCCAGCTGTGCTATCAGTAAGATAGGTTGCTCAGCTGCAGGCTGTACCTCTGACTTGTGAGCACACAGGCATAAGCCTTAAGGGCTATCCAGGCACACTGGTAAATTTGTGCTTCATGACAAGTGTGAGAATCTCATCTTCAGTCTACAGACCAACTCCATGCAAAAAGCATCTGGTTTATTAGATGGTGGTGCCCGTCCACTGATGTGTCATAAAGTAGGCAAATGTCAAAGTGTTTGTGTACTGTATGTGGACAGAGAGTCTTCTGTGATAGCCATCAGCTGAGAGGGAGAAACCAGCTCAGTCCCAGGTTCCACAAACGTGTAAGAGCTATTCTTGCTCCTATAGGCACAGGTAATTAATCTTGTCTGTCATGTCAGAGCTGTTGAGAATAGCTACAGGCAAAGTGTTGCAATACAGGAATCACTCCAAGGAGTTACTGCAGTGGAGTTGGGCCCACACTAAGTCAGTAGGGTTAGAAGTGTAAGGCCAAATGAGTGAAAATCTGTGGACAGTAGCATATGGGATTGGACATACTGTTGAACAGTCGAGCACTATTATTTGAATTATGGTGAATTATTCTCTGTCATCTGCATGTCCCTAGCAGAATAAGTGGAGGTAGAAATAAAATGAAGGCATAAATTGGACATTTTGCTTTAGATCCTGTGCTTTGGAGGAGCTGGCAAAGATCCCAGCTTGGTCCAGCCTAATACATACAGGGTCATCACCAAAACCATGCACCAAGCTGAGTCTGAGGCTGCCCACCTGGCATTTGCCTGGCAGCTGTATAGGTTGTAGTATTGTGTGTCAAGGCAGAGAAATACCTCTTCCAAGACGGAATGTCTTTTCTTATATTAGTCATCGGGATGTGCCAGAAACATGCTTAGCTTACTCAGAAGGACTGGGCAGGAGCAAAGGGAAAATCAGTAACTCTTCTCAGAAATTATGATGTAATTGCCTTTTCTCCCTGGAATCAGGCACAGAAGTCCCTGGCAGAGAGCAATACCTGAGAAAGCTCTACAGTGAAAAAGCATTCATATTCCTGAAAACAAAACAGCTGAAAAAAATACAAGGATCAGCAAAAGATGCTTCTTCTAAGGAACACTTTGTGCAAATTTGCTTCACAATTAGACAGTCAGAAGGCACCTAACATACTTGCCCAGAACCTGTCTAAGAGAGGGACCCGGGAGCAGCCTATTCTGTCTGTGGCAGAGGAGGGAATTGGAGCTTTCTCACGAGTAATTTACAAACATCCAAAAGAGATCCCTCCTTGTACTCTGGGGGCTGAAGGCCCAGTTAGTTATGGAATAAACGCGATCAGTATTTTGCACGGTGCTGTGTCACACACAGTGTGTTCTTCTTAGACAGCCATGCCTGGCACCTGCATTGTTTTCCTCATTCATCATACACCGGGCGTGCATTCCTGACAGCACCGTAGGAAATTGTATTCTTCGTACTGAAATGCATATATCTACCTGTCAGAAGCCCACATGTTGTCCCAATAAGGGCCAAGGCTTAACTGCTTCTTAGTAGTCTGGTGCAGAAGCACACATTACACAACTACCCTCTGTGTTCAAACGAGCCAGTACCTCAGACAGAGGCTGTTGCAAACCAGGATGGCAGCTGTCTGTGGATATAATCGCCACTGAAGACATACTGCCAGGGCTTCTGTGTCCTGGTTGCACAGCTAGGGGCAGAGCACTCAAATATTTCTAAAGCTAGATATGCAAATGCCTCTGGAATGAAGCCTTTTACAGTTCTGCTCTCATTAACCTGATTTGCATATGTAAATGACCTCTTGCCACATGATAATGAGGTCTGCTCATGCAGAGATGTTCAGCATATAAGCAGAGGGTTTTCAGTGACAATCGGAGCATTTTGGCTAAAGCAATTGGTACAGAGACAGGACCAAGAAAGAGGTAGACACAGAATCCAGGGATAACAGGGCAAGGAAGCAGAAGGAAGCTAAAAAAATCAAATATTGTAGATGCCTCTTCCAAATGCCAAGGGCCTCTGCAGTTCTAATGCCTTACTGGAGCAATTTCATAGAGGCGCCTGTGAAATGAGAGCAGTTGGAGAACACTGGCAATTGGGAAGTGACCTGTGGCATGGAGCTACTCAGAAAATAGTGCATTTCTGGCTCTCCTAGAACAGCAAGTGCATGGTCTAGCATTCACTGGCTAGTTTAAAGCAGCCTCTTCCAGTTACTCCTGTGAGCACCACCACAAAGAATAGAGAGTAGACACGTGGGGGTGGGTCTCTATCTAATAATTTCTCTGTGCATACCTCTTTGCCACTGTCACACTCCTCCTGAGGTGACATTTCTCACCACAATATGCTGCTTAGCTTCTCATCAGGGATATTTTATACTTTTGCCTTGCTCAGTGTATGTGGAGGCACGACAAAATCCCTCCTAGGTTACCCTCCTTGGATACCGTGCCACTTTTAGAGAAGAAATGACTGCTTATCTCCTGAGATATCTGTCTTCCTACTTGCTATGTTTAACTCTTGGTTCCTGGTCCTGCCACAGAACACTCAGCTGCAGAGGATTTGCTGACTCAGAGCTCTGCAAAACCTACCTGATCAAGCACCATCCTTATCCAGCTCAGAAAAAAGGGAGTGATCAGTTCCACTCAAGACTCACACAAGGTAGGAATACATTCATCCTTTCAAAGGAGGAAATGGCTTTGGAGGCCAGGTCTTCTCAAGGCTGACTGGGAGCCAGTGTGGCTGGTAGCCAGTATCTACTATTGCCAGTGACAAAAAAAAATTTAAAAAAAAAATTAAAAAAAATTTAAAAAAATTAAGTGGGCTAACTCAGACTTTGCCTGTGAAAAAGCTTTCCTTTGTCCAGTCAGTTGACTGTCAGTTTGTATTGGTACTTGGGAAGTCAGGTGTGGTTGGTCTCTTTTTGTCACTGGAAAAATAATAGTAGCCAGGACCAAATGTCCATAACCAGCCCTATTTATAGCTGGTAAGCAACCAAACTGAGGTTTAAGGAAATAGTGTAGCAGTGCATGTCACAATCAATTAAAAAGAAGTTGTGTACCTATCTTCTTGAACAAGCCAGAGTTAGCTAAGTTAAGTTAAAGTAACAGTGATGCCAAAGCAACCTGGATATTGGATTAATATAGAAAGTTGAATTCAAGCCTATTGAGGAAATTAGTTCATCTCATTACTACTTTTGCTTCACTCCCACTCACACCAAAGGGGAGACAATGCATATGGGAGACAGAGAAACCCGACACGCTTGTATTTCATTACCTGTCCACTGCTGACAGAAATATATGCAGTATGACTACAAGCAATGGTTAACTTCAAAGCACTAAAAACTGACTGTCAAACATGCCCCATCCTTTTTGCACATCAGTAGGCAGTTCCTGGAGCAGCCACTGGCCCAAGCCCAATTCATCTGTGCTCCACCCTTTACAATATGGGCATTACATGGAGAAACTACAGTGTACTCCCTATGCATCATGTCCACCATGAAGAGATTAAATCAAGAGATTCAATCTTATTGTATTCACACAGTCAGTATTGCATTTCACAGCCAACAATATCATCCAGACTCATGACTGTCCCTTTCTTAAAAGCCTTAAGGTTTGGGCCCTAGTTTTTCTAAGGTTATATTCCAAAGCCTTCTCAACACTGAATGCTCAGCTTTTAAGAAAAACAACAGTATTGCATATCTGTGCTAATATTAAATTGTTTGGTGGTTGTAAGAAAATAATAATGTGCAGAACCACCTACAAATGAGCAGTGTCTAAAGAGCTTAGTCTGGGCCTGGTGGCTTATTCATATAAATAAATCAGAAGGATCTGGCAGAGCACGCAGGGTCTTTTGAGTGTTTCTGTATAGCCTGTCTGAGCAGCAAGCCCTTAACCACACACTCAAACAGCCTCTGGGAGCACTCAGGCTATTTGGGCAACTAACAACCTGTCCTAAAACTGAACCTTCAAGCATTTGCCATTTAAAAAAGGCTGTCAGCCCACTAAGCCAAAAGCTCATGGAATTCTCTCACTTATTTGGTGCCATCTTTAAAACATCTTTTGTTTAACTTTATTTTTAGCTTTTTAGTAGGCAGGCTTTTTTTTTTCCTTGTATTTAGAGGCTTTAAAGAGTTTTATGAGGCTATTCCAGGAGAAGATATTTAATTAATTCCAGACCTTTTTCTTCCCCCTCTTTTGTTCAATTTAGGTATACCATCTACATACCTGTCTATAACAACTGAGGTAAAAATCCTATGAGACTTCTAAGAAGCTTGGTTCATCTTTCATTAGATCACAGCAGAACTGAACCATATCCTCTCATTGCTAGACAGTTTTTGAACTAGGCTTTTCCCAGTCTCACTGGGGTATATATGTGAGCTGGAAAGCTTCACAATGCATTAAGATTTCATGAGGGCCTAATTCTGTTCTCTGTTGCTCTGCCCTGAATCTTCAGTGCGCAGCACTTCTGCTTCAGTGTCACATAACTGGGAATACAGTAAGGCTCCCAAGCTCCACTGAATGGACCATCTGAAAACCAGTGTTCTAGCCATGCTATTTGTGATTTTTATCTTGAACAAACAAAAGTTTAGTGTCATTACTTCATTCCTGTTAGATAAGTGTTTGGGACACAGGAAAGATGTTTTGGCTTATAGAGAAAACTTTTCTTCCAAATATGCTCTTTTCTTTGTTTTAGGAAAAAAAAAAAGAAAAACCAAGAAAACTCTACCAAAACAAAGGCATTTTGACGGATCTTAATATGTATTACATGGTCAATGGCCTTTCATTATTTTGTCATGGATTGGTTGCATCTGGCGCTTCTGTAGGAAGTCATACAAGAAGGCACAGAATTCTTCCCTTCTTGGTCTGCCCTATGACAGGATATAATTGCAGACTCTGCTTTTGTGAAGAAGTAGCAGCTCAGAACAGGACTTGGACATCTTGTAGACCTGGGACCAGCAAGGACTTTGACTCAACATACCATTATTAGAAGCAAAGACAAGACAAAATAATTGTCACAGAAACAGTTCCCAGCTCCCACAAAGAGCTGTGGGCACCTCAGTTTCTCCTGTTCCTGTCTGTAGCATACAATTTAGTCACATAAAAAAAAAAAAAGGCTGTGGTTTTAAGTAGTAGCTGATGAGAAACTGAGTAGATGGAGGAGTTCTTAATTAAGTAATTAGACAAATAAGAGGGGAAAGGATAATATGATACAAAGTGATGAATAGAATAGAAAAAGTAGGTCAGGAATTTCTGTTCTCCCTATATCGTGATGCAAGAAAAAATGACATGCAATGAAGTTCAAAGGTGAGAAATTCAAAGTCAAGGAGGGAATGGTGTCATGAAGCCAGTAATTACCTAGGGGAAGCCTTTCGCTTCTGGAAGTCCCTGATGCCAAGAATTTATCATGTTGAGCATTGAGGTTAAACTATCCAGAATTACCATAGAGATAATAACAGCTTTACAAAGTGAATTAAACCTCCCTTCTTGTTTTAATCCAGTCCTAAATAGAAAGTCCTTCAGCTTTGACACCTTCCTTTGAGCTATCTGGTAACGGCCACCATCTAAGATAGGTCAGTGGAGCAGTGAGATCTGAGTCGCCTGCTGATTCTTGTTCTCTTATGTCCATATAAAAGTCACCTTTATAATTGCTTCAGAGGGCAGGACAAAGTCCCATCCCAGGGATATTTACAGCCTTGTCTTGCCTCTAAGAGCTAAAGCCCCCTAAAAATGAAAGTAGAAATTAATTTCTACAGCCCCAGGAGATACCTAGCCTGAGGACTTGCCCCCTGCAACAAATACCTGCACACCCATTGAGATTTTCAGAGGCATCCATGTTACCTGTCTTGGAAAATGGGGCATCCTTCTGCTGATGTCTAAGTCCCTGGATGCTTCTCATGCCACCAGGAGCTCAAATATCTGAGGCCTCTTTATTGCTGCTGTCCATCAGAACAGATTTGCTGCAAATGCACACCTTTTCTGCACCTTACATATTATTCCAGACATTCAAAACCAACTCTCTCAAGCTGACCCAAGTGTGTTATGGTGCATTTAAATCTGGTGTAAATCATGAATTTGCTGAGGACAAGCTGCTTTATATTTTCAATAAACTTTTGATTCATGTTTTTTAAGTGTACTTTAGAGTTTTACACACTTTCATCAAAACCAGATGATTTGGTTATTTTCTATGTTCATCTACACCACCGCTTTGCCTTCATGTTTACAGCAGCTATTAAAACAGATGAAAATCATCATGTGCTTCAGACGGATCAGGGTAATCACATCCACCAGTGTAACACATTAATTTTCAGCCTATTCCAGCAAGAGATGCAAGAAAGAAATCATCAAGACTGAAAACTATTGGATATAGTTGTATTACCTGGAGCAAAGGGATGCAGGTCTCTTGGAGGCTGGTGGCATTCTGTGTGATGAGGTGATGACTTCTTGTCATATTTCTACAAGTGCCACCTAATGAAACTGATAGCATCAATATCAGTTCAGCTGGCACTTAAATCCAGAAAATATTTTTATGTTTCTAAATAAATATATTTTCTTTTGTCCTAGAGACAATATTACAGACTGCAGCTCTCAGACAATATTACTGACATGCACCTTCCTGACATGGTATGCTGAAATGCAGTAATACAGTAAAGGAATTTGCATTCTGTATTAATTTGAAAACATATAAATCTACCTTAGTAAAAGATAATGCTAAAATCAGTTTGAAGGAACACAATTTAAGACAAACCACATCTCAGCAAAATACTTAAGTGTTGTTAAAAGTTTATGCCAGACAGGGAAACTAACAGTAGCACAAGAACTGAAGGACTGCAGCAGTTTAAAGAGAGGCTTCTGCCAGAACAGCACGTGTTGGAGCTGTTCAACCTGATATCAGGCATATCCGCAGGCTTGTCCAAAAATGTTCATTTAGCCTGAAACTTGTCAGGCCCTGGTCTTACAGTGAAACAAACGTGTGCACTGATTGATTTTTTCAGACTTCAACAGCCAATTATTTTCATGAAGCTTCTTCCTCCTGTGAAGCAAAAATGGCAACTTTGGTTACTGTCTTCTGCAATATCATAGATTTTCCCAAGAAAGAGCCACACCTTACAAATAGAGTTGGAAAGGTATCCTGGCTAAACGCAACAGTGTTAGTGTGAATCCCTCCTGGAAGATGCTAAATCCATGAGGCCATTTTTTATCATGGAACCATTACAGACACAAGGTTTTAACCACTGCATGTGCCAAGTAGTTTTCATCTTCACAGGAATTTTTTACAAACTCTTTGACCACACATTCAGTTTGTGTAAGATAAGTTTCCAGCAATTAATTTCATTTGCAAAGTTAAATAGCATCAGTGTAAAGTGACATCCTAAGCAAAATCCAGCCTGTTCTAGGGTAAAGAAAAAAAAAAGTAAAGGAAGTCTGCTCTAGAACAATGATATGGGCCTTCTAAGAGGTTATGCCAACAAACAGTACAGTGGTAAACAGAGTGCCATGATCATCTTCTGTAGCTTTAAGGTGAACTTCTGCCTTTCTGTATTCTCCTGAGTACTTACTTGGTGATAACAAGTCTGTAAAGTATTTGTAATCTCTTTGCTTTGGGCATCACTGATGTTATGCACATAGACAACCATCTGTACTTCTATTTCACAGAAGGCTGAAAAAATGATAGTTTCAGTTGTGAGCTGTGTTATTGGTGAACAGAAGACTTCTCCAGCATTTCTATTAATGATTTCTAGGATTAATTCAAGCTTCCAGTACACCCTGGGACTATGTCCATCCCCAGAAATTACGTCAGATATTCAAAATATAGTTTGACAAAATAGTTGTTTATCTGTGTTTTTGTCAAGGAATAGGAAGAAATCAGAATGGCTAAGTGATATGCAAAAAACACTCAACCTTCAAATTGCAGGACTTCAAAGATATCTTTGAAAGAGGATACTTGGCAATGAGGAAAATGTATATGCATCTCAAAAAACTTGTAAACAGTAAATTGAAAGACTTCACTAAAACAACCTTTCACAGTAGCTTTCCTATGGCTGTACAAAAATACAGACACCCATGCAAATGCAGGGGAAAGGAGAAATCACAGTGCAATTTGGGGAGTTCAATTACTCATTCCAGTACATTGAATTCACAATTTTATCATAAAGTAATACGGTTTTGTAGAATTTCATTCCTCACCAGTGTTTCAATTTCTTCAAATGAGATAAATCTGTAGGAATGTATTTCTAGTTTCTCAGCATGTTTCAGGTAGATTTTTGTAGTGAAGTAAAAAGGTGAAAATATATTTTCTGTTGTACACATATAAGTGCAAAATCAGCTTTTCTCTCAAGCACTACAAATAATCATGAACAGCTCAAAATCTCATCAATGGGCATGGGTTGTCCATTTCAAGAAAAGCTGAAATGAAGGAGGAAGAAATGACTGGGGGAGAAATGGTTTATGGTATTTTGGTTTTTATTTTATTGCTAGCAACTGCTGTCTCTTTACATTTTCTTCTCCTGAAAAAGAGGTTGTGCTCAGTGACTAAATCTGTCCTCTCAAGGGAGCATGCATTACTACTGCAGCAGCAGAGTGGAGGCAGCCCAAGCCCAGAGTTAGTCTCAGAGACTAATCAGCTCTTTTCTTAATATCAAGAACTCAATTCCAACTTCTTGTTTTATTGCTGCCTTATAACAAGGAAAAAGAAAAATAAATGAAGTTACAAGAACTGAATGATAAATTAAGCATATAAAGTCAAGACAGAGGGAATTAATTACTTATTTAAAGATTTGCTCAGCTCTAAGCAGCACTGTTCATGCTAACTTCTTATGCTGTTTTAACCTTCTCTGCTCTGATTCCAGACCCATGGCTTTGGAGTTTCTAGTCTATTTTTGTTTTCATTAAGATGTGGTGACAACAGCCATTCTTTCCTAGCACAGAAACTTCCATTGGTCTTAGTCCTTTAGTTTTGATGCATTGTCATTTCTTTTGCTCACCTTTCCTGCCACTGTAGAAGTTTGGCAGGGCAGTGGGTAGGTGATTTATAGACAGCTTTGGATTCTTCTATACTTCCTTTATTAAATGGAGCAAGATATTTAATTAGTTCATCATAACTGGCTTGGATGCAGCTTTCATCATTAAAGTTTGTCAGCTGTCCACATCTGGAGGAGTACTCATGGTATTGCTTCCCAGGTCTGCCAGCCCATGTCCTATTATTCAGGGGCCTTTATGTCTCTGTGCCATTTCCTCCCCTCTGCTCCAGCAAAGCTAGAATGTGAACACATTCATGTTCTCACTTGAATTTCCCTCAAAGGGGTATTTCCCAGTTGAGAAAGGGCCAAGAAACACAATACAGCTAGAACTATATTATCTCCATGGACCTGAAGTGCACCGAAGAAAAAGGAACTCACTCTGAAAATTGCAGAGTCTGAGGCAGTGCCCCAAAATAGAAAAGAAAGTGTTAAAATGCATTGCAGAGATAGACTCTCCTGGAAAGTGGCATGAAGCCAAATATAAGGGATTGGTAAGTGAACACAGCCCACCTCCCAGTCTGTAAGCATTTCATTTAGCTATAAAAGCTGTGGCACCCAAGCAGAGTATGAGCTGATACAAATAAAAGCCAAGCCTTTGTCCAGCAATGATCAGGTATTTTCATTAGCTTAGTGTCATCTGTGCTCAGTGACACATAACACACATGCATGAAAGTAGTCACAGATCTGGAGACCTGAAAATCTAGTCAAGTCTCAGGCTTCTGGTTCAGGCATTTATGTGAGTGACTTTGAGAAGTCTTTCAGTCTTTTTGTTTTGATTTGGTTTATTTGTCTATTGAGTTTTTGGTGGTGCTGGAGGTATTGCAAATACCTTCCACTTCACTGTTCTTGTGGTTTAGTAGTCAAACTTCCCCTATTAGGTAGAACATTTAACTGGAAGAGTGGCTGAAGCAACAAGACAAAATCTGGATTTAAGAAAATCCCTCTAAGGACACTGAGTAGAATGGGTGGTCAGGCCTAACAAATACTGACAGCCAGACCTCTGTATGCTGTCTCTTTTACCATCTATATTCATCACTCTCATAAAATGGGTCTAGATAGCTGTGATGATAGCTGGGCAGCCTATTTCACAAGTATAGAAGTCACAGCTATTTAACAAGTGCATTTTCTAAGAGTCAGCATGGAGCTTGCATGGGTAAAGTGCAATCTATGTCACACATTCCTGCTAATGACCTAAAGGACTATGCTCTAACAGCAGAAGAAGGGAAAATTAATCTTCACCACAATTGTTCCATTTCTCAAACTTCTTTTTAGCAAAGATATAAATTGTGCCAAATATCTATCAGTTTTATGATGACAAGACCATCAAACTTGTTTCATTAAACACCCTCCCCCCCTCTTACAACTGTCTAAACAAGATTTTTCCATTTAGTGCCCTATCAATCCAGAATTATGATTATTCAGTAACTGAGGGGATCTCTTGTATTTAAATATTAATGTTTGTGTAGTTATTAAAGTATTTGATGATTTGTCCAGGGGCACTGTAAAATTAAATATAGCATGTCATTTATGGTAATACAGAGGAGAATAATAAAAAATCGTTCTCATTCTGGTTTTGTGTCTGGCTCTGCATGTTACTTTTACTGCTTATTTGATAGTTCGGGGTATTGTGTGTTGTTAAACCCTTTTAAATGTAGGATTTCAAAGCATATTTTTAGGAACATATAAAAGATTATCTCCCAAGTTATGACTTTGTGTTGCTGTGTGTGAACTGTTGTCTGACAGTTATACTGCTAAAGGGGAAGGCAGTTTTCCAATAAACACTTATCATGTATTGGGTGTAGCAGCACAGTAAGCCCATAAATAATTTTGGGAAGCTCACTTTTGTCCATGTGGTATTTGCTTTCAGAAATCACCTCAGCCTACTAGAGCAGAGATGTGTATATGTAATTAGTCTTCTCAAGTTACGTATATTTAAAGAATATTGTTTAGGCACTCCACTCTGACTTCCTCATGCTATAAAGAACAAAAGAGAGAGAAAGCAGGAAGGAGAGGGGCAGAGCATCTTATAT
Source organism: Agelaius phoeniceus (assembly GCF_051311805.1). Classification (NCBI taxonomy): domain Eukaryota; kingdom Metazoa; phylum Chordata; class Aves; order Passeriformes; family Icteridae; genus Agelaius; species Agelaius phoeniceus. Next base: position 61,855,632 of record NC_135267.1, read on the forward strand.
GAGGCAAACACTTGACTGGCATTTTTATGTGTAGGTGTATAGCTTCTTCACGGATAGGTTTTTGAGGTGGGATAATGGAAAAAAAGTGCCTATGCTTGACCCATTCTGCTAGGAAACCATTCTGTCCATTTAAAAACAATAGTAGATAAAAATGACTTTCATAAGGTCACTCAGAGCCAGAGCCAGGAATAGAAAGCAGGTCATATGAATCTAAGTCAGAGCACTTGCTATGAGACCAGACTGGTATTTCCTGCTGAAAAAAAAAATTAAATGAGTTAAAATCTTGAATGACTGCTTTTACTGCACAAGAGAGGGGATATGATTGAGGCCTGCTTCAGTTTTTTCATATAGGTCATTGTAAAATGATTCTGCAGCTAATGATGGACAGCTGCTACAGGATGTATCTCTTCTTGGTAAAAAGGTATAGCAATCTATTATATTTTTTAAAACATGCCTGGCAAAGTGAATGAATACAGAAACTGAAACAATAGAAACAGTTGGTATATTTAAGTTTTATTTATTATGTCCATTCTAAGCCTGTTTTTAAAGCTGATCATAACTTTCTGAGAGAGTGTGTGTGTTAGCTAGATTCTAGAGTGTGTATTTAGCTACATTACACACACACATAAATACACATATATATATATATATATGTATTTATGTGTGTGTGTAATGTAGCTAAATTACTGTAAAGCAGCTTTGTTTATAAATTACACAACATGTAAAAGTCAGGACATTCACTTAGTGTTCTCAGTGAACCAATAATTCACCTGTTTCAATACTCAATATAGAGAAGTGCTCAGCTTCATGTTGACTGTGATGGCAAGATACTGAGTGCATTTTTTTTTCACTGGCTTAGCTAGACATGCTTCACAGGAGGTTTGGGATCCTCATTATGTAACAGCAATTTAGAAATTTTTAATTAAGGACGTATATGCATGTGAGGCATCTGGATTATTGTTCCAATCCAAAGCCCATTGCAGGCAATGCAAAGACTCACATCAAGTACATTAATTGCTCTATCATAACCCAAGTGCTTGTACTGGAAATAATACACAAATTAGGGTTAATGCCTTTTTCAAAGGACCGATTAATCTGCACAGACCTCAGTGCTACCACAACAAGGCTGTTTCCTGTTTAAAATGGGTTTGTATATGTTTACATTACACCTTGGTATGCCGTGGGGATATGTGCAACTACCATGCCAGGCTGTCTGAAAGGGCAGGAATGGCAGTATGGCAAAGGATCTGTAGCCTCAGGAGTGATGTGTGGAGAAGGCTTTACCATGAGCAGTGAAGAATGGAGACCACATTGATCAGAGACAAATGTGGTATGTAAATATTCAATCCTTCTCTGAGTCTTCAGGCACATATCAAACACAGGTAGTGTTTTAGCTGAACACCAAGCAAGAGTGCAAGAGACTCTAGCACAGGCTGCAAAGCACAAAACCAGCGTCCATGTCATGGAGGCCACACAAGGTAAGGGTCAGAAGACTTCTCACAGTCTCCTGTAGAACAGCCAAGAAACACGGGGCTTTCATTGAAGTTTGAAAAACAGATGCTCTTACAACCATTGAACTGCAACAGTTTCTACCAAACAGCTCTATCAAAACACCCCCATCATCTTCTGTCTTGGCACTTCACTCCTGTCACCTCACTTCACTGTCACCACATGCCTATACCTTGCATTTCATTTCAGATTCAAATTCACTTCAGTATTTATCTTGAGGGCTTATCCCTTTTCATCCTTCATTATTTCCTATAGTGAATCAGAATCCTTAGCTTTTGCCTCATTTTTACAAAAGGTGAAATGCTTTTCATGCCATTTTTTTTATGAAGGTATTTTCCCCATGTCTCTATAGCTGCATGTGAAGGAGACATTACAGGAGTCTGCCTAGTCATTTTGTCATCCTCCTTCAAATAATTCTCTTACTCTCACTGTTATGATGACTAAAAAATTATCTGAGAATGATTAAACAGCTGGTGTGCTATGACCACCACTTCTTATAGCAATTGTAATCCTCCCACTGTAACCTTGATCTGTCTCTGTCTCTTTGTTGTATTCATCTGTTGTCTCAACATATTCTTGGACTACAAAATATGCAAGATAAGAACCAGCCTTTTTCACTCACCCATAAAAATCAGCATAGCGCCTTGCACCCCAGTACCCCCACAAACATCACTGCTGAGTTCCCTGTTACCTCAAGCACAACTAAATTATAAATTTTTTTTTTGAGAAAATTAATTGGAAGAGAATTATAGACACATGAGTAATAGATCTACTCTACTCTGTTTTCATGGAAGAAATCACTTGTTTTAGATACATTTTTGTCACTGCGTGATATTCCAGAAATATAGGGGCACACATAGTATATCAGACGTCAGTGTATTGTTTAAAAGTTTCTGGAAATTGGTGTACTGCACACCAATATATATATCTCTAATTTTTAGACAATAATTCTGCACCTCACAAGGATGTTGCAAGCTAGCATTTATAAAGTGCTTTGAACATTAAAAGAGATACCTAAATGTGCATTATTATTATTAATAATAATAATAATTTTAAAAAATCATATATATACAAACTTCTCAGAATCACTAAATATGCAAAATCTCTGTTGGGTGTGTGTGTGCATTTTATTATTTTCTAATGTAGCAATGAAGTTCTATGCATGCCAAGAAAGACTGTGTCATGTTTGATTGGCAAAAATGTTTCCCCTGCAGCATGTGCATGCCTCCTGCTACTTACATATATCAGAAGTGATTGGTAGGTGCCATTCAAACTTTACATCTTTTTCCTTGTAGCCTCTAGAAATGTCACTGCGACCAAAGGTTAGCTTTCTTTGTTGTAGTTAGAGCTGTACTAATCCCAAGTTGTGACTCAACAGGTACAGAAGAGATCTGTTTTTTCAAGAACTGTTAGAAATGGACAGGCAAAAACTCATCAACCCACAGCCCGTGCAGAGCAATCCTGAGCAGCCTGGACCTACAAGGGAACTTCCTCCGCAGTAATTTCAAGTTTAACCATGGTGTTATATCATGGTAGGTGATATAAAGTTAAACATCACAAGAAAACATTGCTACAGAAGACCAAAGCAAAACAACTGACAGCAAAGCATGTCTCATCTCCAAAGGGAATGGTCCCCCCTTTTTAACCCTTTCCCACTCAGCCTCCTGCACCCTCTGCTGCCATGGCCCTGCAGCTCGACTCCCAGGAGGGTAATAGCAGGGCTGAAATGGATGTGTCCCCAAAGGGCAGTGACCCAAATGAGCTTTCCCTCTGACTTGTCCATTTGGAAGTTCAATGTACAGGCACAGCAAAGTTCTGTGTGGAGGACATGCTTTTCCTCATTAGCTGCATTTAAGCTCTAAATACCCAGTTAGGTGTCCTTAGTACTTCTGAAAAACAGCATTGCATTAGATCACAGAACACTACTATGTAGCCAGGTTGAAGTTGGCATAATCAAACCTAAGCTGCCTAGACTCAAGCTCAGTGATGAAAGAAGCTAATGGAAATAAAATATATTGATTAAAATGACACATTTTGCCCTACCACCATATTATTGTGACAAGAGCAATATGGTAATCTCCATTCACAGGGAGGACACACACAGCCATGGAGGAGGTTACAACAAACATATTGGGTAGGAAGAAATGAGTTGATCAAACCAAATGTTGGAGTGAGGACAGATCAAATGATGCCACATGGAAAATTATGCTTTGGAATGAAGAAGTGGTCCATTTAACAGTACATAAAGTCTCTGTAATATGCATAAAATCAGCAGCTAGCAGATGTTTTCTAACACAGTGCATCTGTATGAGGCTGAGGCATATTCAGTTCCACTGTAGCAGCAATACACAGAGCAGATATAATGGCAGACCCTCCAGACAGATGAAGGCAGCCCTGCCCTTACTTAACAGTAACAGTAAATAATAACTTGCATTAATTAGCAATCAGAAATTTAATCATGGATTTGGATGCAATTGTGGGAGGTATCATGCAGTGGATGAAAGGAAAACCATTGGTAACAGATAAGAAAAGGAAAAAAATCATTTCAGCCCTGTGTTTGATAAGATCTTGCTGAAAATATCACTTTTGGGTTACAACTCTCCATTCATACTTTGTGGCCAAAGGCAACTTCTTTTAAATCACAGAAGTGATTTAGAAAAGATCACTTATTTCACAGAAGTGTCTGAGTTTTGAGAAAGTAGCTGATCTGAGCTGGATGGTTTATTTAAAGAACTGATACATCAAGGACATTTTCTTTCCCAAAGTTGTTAGCTGGGAACTAGTGGAGGAAAATATAGTATGGTTCTGTCTCAGTCTCAGGCTTCTCTGGTATTTTAAATGGCCATTCATGCCTATCCATGGCAAAATATAGGCTACTCACAGTAGGCAGTGCAGATATTCACAATTTGTTCTTTGTTCTTCAGTGGTTTTACCAGAAGAAATAATGACTGAGAGACTTAAAATATCAGAATGAGCACTTGATTGGTCATGATTACCATAACTGATAAAAATATGGAAGGTCTCACACTAGAATTTATTTCAGGTCATGTGAACACTCAGGGCCAGTATGATGGAGGCTATCTTAGAGTCCACCATTACTTGTGACAAATTAATTTTTTTCAAATCAACACGCAAAGACTGAAGCCAATTGAACAGTACTGCACTTGACCAAACACAGCTGAGAAGCACCCAGTCTTGAGCACAATGACATCATGTCTTGGACACAGTAAAGCCATGTGTTTGCAGCTTCCAAGGATTGTATTCATCAGGGAAAGAGAGTTTAAAAGCTTCAGTCATGCAAAGTACAGTTCTTATACTATAGACTAGAGATCGTGTATCTTCTTAAGCCACTGTGCTTAATGATTTTTAAGATTCTCAGCTGTTTTCAGAGCCTTTTATGGGACAGTTCAGAGAGAGTTAGAAATCTCTTCAGCCCACACTAACATGACTTCTCAAAGCATCTCTCTGAAACAACTGTCTGCGACGAGAATGAGAGATGTCAGTGCAGGAAGCAGAAAGCTGAATATGGAACTATCTCCCCTTTGATAACACTGGAACAGCAACAGACCTTCCTGCCACGACATTGCTTTTTGTCCATGAGACACAAGAGCAATACAGTACAATAAATAAATCCAATGCTAACTGTAAGATAGAAAAGATAAAAAAATATGTACCTCTGTGTGTAATTGTTAAAATATATTATGTTGGAGTGTATGACCATGGAGGTAAATTGGAGGTAATTTGGATATAGCTGCCTTAACAGATACCAGGGATTAAGTTTTTCCCAACAGTTCCAAAACAACAAAGGGAGAGAAGCTTTAAAACATTCACCCCAAAAAGGATGTCAGAACCAGCAGTGAAAAATGAGCAAAAGTAGAAAGCTGACTTAAACTGAGCTTCCTACTAACTTTTTCTGTTTTGGACAACAATCTCTCACTTCTCCAGCAGTGTCTGTAGTATTGCCATTGTGGCACTGGCTGCCAATTGCCAAGGGCTTTGTTAATAGAAAATGGAATTATTTTTACTCAGGTCTCTTTATTCTTATTGAGTGTGATTTACTGTAGTGTTATGGAGAAAGTCTCATTGTCACCTGATCATAACTTGTCACAACCAATGAGATTACTGTGAGGGAGAAAGCTGCTCATTCCAAGAAACATTTGGTAATAGATTGGTTACTAGCTGAAGCTAATACTTTACAAAAAGAGCAATCAATTACATATCTACCATTGCTCAAGGAGTCTTATATTAGAAAGGCACATAAAATAATAACTAAATAATTGCACATGGCGGCTTGGGCTGGACTGTGTGAAATCAACTTAGACACACACAGGAGTATAAAGTGTTTTTCACACACTTTGAAAGGCACAGTGTAAAAAGCAATGATTGTAGATGACCATGCATAATAACTGGGTTGTGAAGAAGCGTCTTGCTCAACCTCATTCTAAGCACGGCATACTCGAGACTGTTTACATTCACAGAATAATAGTTATTTTTAACAATCATTAATGAGCTGAAATATCCCAGCCCCCCACTTCACACTTAGTAGTCATTTTCAGATCTACTATTCCACTGCCTTCATAAATTCAGGAGGCCCCTGGGAGATCTCTACCTTGCCTTGCGACCATGCCTGTGGGACATGCTGCTGTTCCTCCCTTGACACTAATTCCACTGACATCAGGGGACATCCACACAGAATAGCATCAGGATACAAGCTCCACATCAAGAGAAATAAAGACTGTATGAATGATCTCTTTTCTTACCCCCGCCTTCCTGTTTAAGCCATGGAGAGCTTTCCTTCATCATTGCCTTTACTCCTGAATGTCAGAACAGGCTGTGGGATTGTCTGCCACCCCCTAGAGCAGGAGGCTACAAGAAAGGTTCCCCAGTGAACATCCCAGGCATGGATCCAACTGCTGAATTAGGACAGAAGAGGAAAGACTTGTCTCTACCTGCTGCTGTGAGGATTCACTTGTTCACATTTTTCTTCCCTTCCAGAAAGAAAGACTGCAGAAAAATTCCTCCTCCCTTCTTTTTGTTCTCCCTAGTTTTTTATTCAGAAACTAGGTTGAAAATTTGGATCTGGCTGGTGCAAGATCAGGCTTTCTAGTCCTTTGTTGCTCCACTAGCACCAGTTACCCAGGAGCAACAAAAATCTCAGTCATCATCTGCTGCCAGAAAGAGGTGATTGCTGAATGATTCTCTTATTTCTTATGTATTCTTATTTTTAATTTATTACAGATAATTTTCTTCCTTTTTTGTTTTCCATGTTGAAAAATTAAGCCTCTTTACTTTTCTTTAAAGTGTCATTGCCCAACACTTGTGAGAAACGAAGACCATAAAGCTCCTCCTCCCCAGAAATGGCAAAATCCATGCTGACTGGTTCATCACTGTCCAATGTTTAATTCCCTGATTTTAATACAATGGTGTAATTTTTTTTTAACTATTTGGGAAGCTAACAGCAATTCAGTTGAACTCAGAGGGCTCACCAGTGAAATGAGTAATGCAGAGTGCTTTGAAAGTGACACACAGAAGAGGTGGGGGGGAAGGGGGAGCACCTGCAGATTGTAATGGTAAGGGCTGCAGGAGAGGCAGGAAACAGAGAGGAAAGCTGAGAAGGTAGTTGCAGATTTAGGAGGAGAGGATGGATTCGAACTATGATACAGTTGCAACGAGCACTCAAATACTAGGAAGGGTCCTAGTAAAGGATTTGAAGATAGAGAGTACATTCAATTTGTATACACAGCTGTTCCTAACATGCCTCTGGAAAGAGACAAGAGCAGGGTCAAGAGGTTGATGTGGTTTTTCATAGAGTATAACCGTTTATTTTAGGCCCAGTTTCCAGAAGTGATTTAACACTCCATTTAAGTGCTAGTTTTTAAACAGTAAATGGAAACACACCATTCTCTGGGAAAAAAAAAATTAACAAGCAAGGAAATCTAGCATAACATCTGATTAGCAAGAAAAAGCATGAAGACAGTGACAATAAGTCCAGTTTAGAATTACCTGTAAACACATTAATGACAGAGCTATACACATTTACAGTGAAGAAAAATGAAGAGATGAAGAATGAGGGCTAGCCCAAGAGGTATTTTTTGAGAAATCTAGAATAGTCTTTAAATGAGTGATGTATTATTGATTGTTATTCTGAAAGCACAGCTGCAACTGTAATAGTCAATGTAGTAGTAGCAGTAGTATAGTTCCTTTCTTCCAAGTTTTTTTCTTACAAATGTCCATATTGTGCATTATCCTGAAACACTAGAAGAAACAGGCCATAAAGAGGCCAAATGATTAGCCTGGTATCATGTGCACCACTGAGGGGCCCAGACTTTGATCCTTGTACAGAGGACTCCCAGTGACCTCTCTGTTTAGCTGTGCTGCCACAAGACACTGTCCCACAGTCCATTCAAAATACACCACTAAAAGCTGTACATGTAAAATTCTGTGAGTTTTAGTTTCTTCTGCCTAGAAGAAGACACACCCAGCAAGATTTTACTTCTGCCAGTTAAGGATTACTTAAAAGCATCTGCCCTGGATTGAGGGAGTGCTGAAGCAGTATGTGGTATTTTTCTCAGAAGAGCTGCAAGTGCTGCACAGCACTCAGTGGCTCCAGCACAGTGATACAAAAACCATGTGGCACTTCTAGCTACTTGATGACAGATATTCTCTTGTGTTTGGCCATACACTTACAATACATTTATTCTTAGGATTATGTCATTGAGCATGAGCTGCTTTCAGGCATTAGATCATACACCTGGTCCTTCCTCAAATGGTGTTTTAACCATTTGCTGAAAGCACCAGTTGAAAGGATGATTTGACTAAGTGACTAATTTGACTGAATGCCTGTAACACTTACAAACTATTTTTAAGCCATTTAAAGAGCTTCGTCTGATAGATTTGGGCAAAAGCTGCATAAATTGTGGGTCAGCACAAAGCAGCATTTCACAGATGGGCCTCTCCAAAAAAACACACTATTTTTGGAGGCATTTGCTCCTGTACCAATTCAGACTAGCACTATATCTTTTCTTTGCTCTCATGGATTAAATAAGTAACACCTTCAAAAGTAAATACATACATAAATTAGGTAAGAATGGGAGGTTTTCAAAGGCATAAAGGCACAAAACCAGGAGTTAGGTGCCTAAGAGACGACTAAGGGGACCTCATCAATGTCCATAAGGATCTGAAGGGAGGGTGTCAAGAGGATGAATCCAGGCTCCTCTTGGTGGTGCCAAGCAATAGAACAAGAGGCAACAGACAGAAACTGATGCACAGGAAGTTCTACCTGAATGTGAGGAAGAACTTCTTTACTGTGCAGGTGAGCATGCACTGGAACAGGTTGCCCACAGAGGTTGTGAAGTCTCCCTCACTGAAGATGTCCAAGAACCATGTGGACACAATCCTGTGCCATGTGCTCTAGGATAACCCAGATTAAGCAGCAAGGTTGGACCAGGTGACCCACTGTGGTCCCTTCTAACCTGACCTGTTCTCTGATTCTGTGAAGTGCCCTTTATCATTAATTCAACACTTGCATTCTCTGCTTTTTAACCACTATGCAAATCGTGGAATCATAGAATGGTTTGGGTTTGAAGGGGCCTTAAAGACTATTTAGTTCCCTAAACTAACCCCCTGCCATGGACAGAGACACCTTTCACTAGACGAGGTTGCTCAGTCCTATACCACCTGGCCTGGAACACTTCCAAGAATGAGATAACCATATGTCTGGGCAACCTGTTCCAATGCCTTAGCACCTTCACAATAAGATTTTTTTCTGAGTATCTTTTCTAACCTTATTCCTTTTCAGTTTGAATCCATTTCCCATTGTTCTATGACTACATGCCTTTGTAAAAAGTCCCTCTCCAGCTCTTTTATAGCCCCCCTTTTAAGTACTGGAAGGTTGCTCTAAGGTCTCTCCATAGCCTTCTTTTCTCCAGGCTGAACCACCCCAATTCTCTCACCCTTGTCTTCATAGGAGAAATGCTCCAGCCCCCTCATCATATTTGTGGTCCTCCTTCGGATCTGCTCCAACAGGTCACTGCTGTGCTGAGGACCCTAGAGCTGGATGCAGTGGGGTCTCTGAGTGGGGTCTTACTAGATCAGAACAGAGGGGCAGAATCACTTTCCTTGATCTGCTGGCCAGGCTGCTTTGCATACAGTGGGCTTTTGGGGCTGCAAGAGCATATATGCATAACATACTTTACATACATAATAACCTACACAGGCACCTGGAGTAAAAAAGTTTTAAATGGATCCAAGTAACAGCAGTTTCCACGTACTAACTGATTACTGCTTTCCTTCCCCCAAAATAAATTTCACCCCATTTTTGTTTTGGGGCAGGCATATTCTGCTCTGCAAGGGGATACAAAGTGCTACTAGTTCAGCATCTGCACCGATTTACATAGATGTTACTATCCAGTAGTCATTTTCTGTTGACTCTCTTTGGTTTACATAACTGCAGGAGATACAGCATAACAAAGAATCCGGCACCTGGTTTAAAAACAGACACTCCATTTCTGGCAGTGGGTAGGATAGCAAGAAAGCCTTTAATTCAAGCCTTTGAGTGTATCCATGCAACATAAAGTACAAGCGTGAGAGGAACACACTGATAGTTCTGCATTATCGCTAGCGATGCTGAGATGCAGCAAGAAGGAAAATCTAAGTGTGCCTGCTCATTTTCTCAGAGAACCTCCCCATTTGAGCCAAATGAGGGTGCCATTCTGGGCAACTTGGTCCAGAGTGCCCTTTCTGGAAGGCCAGCTTCCACAGCAAGTGAGAAACTTTACCGCTTATATTGTGTATTATTTATACCATGGTTGTGCACACAAGAATTCAGAAAGGCTCTACGTGCTTGTATGTGTAACAATACCAAGTGACAGAAATGCAGGAATTAATTGCATCACAGAAATATCAGAGAATAAAATTTTTAAAGTGTCTATATTTAAGGGCTAGATATGGAACAGGTTACAAGTGGATTTAGACAGTACAGATTGTCAAGAGATTGCAGAAAAATCCTACAAATGTATTAATATCATCTGCAGAAATAAATGTCCCTGTCCAAACTGTGCAGAACAAAATAAACAGATTTATTTAGCTGAAAGTGAAATTTATTCTTTTCAAGGAGTCCTATGTATTCAAAAGGTAGGGATGTATTTTATATACCACAAAAGCACCTGTGGGGCAACAGCAGCTCTATGGTTTTGTTCGGTTGAATGCAAGCTATGGGGAGCTTTTGTTTCTCTATTATTTATCATTTTCAGAAACAATCTAGATTGAAACAGTAGATTTTGTTCTTTGTGCGAGGGAAACATGGTAAAATCCAACACTAAGCAGACAGCTTAAGGACCAGTGTTAGTTTCTGAAGTGACTGCTCTTCCCAAGCAAGCGACAAGAGAGAAAAAAACTGGGTCTTGACAGTACAGTAAGTAGATTTCTTAAAAGGTTTTTCCTTCCAGCTCAAATATTTTATGGAACTCGACAAACATTAGGCTCTGCTTGTAAGAAAAACAGAAAAGGAGGATAATGGATAGAACAGTAAAAAAGATCACTTTGACACAGTGTCAGAAGACTCAAAACAAGGAGAAGCATCCCAGGTTAACAGATCCACTATTTTCAAGATTCCACAAGCCCACAGGTTAGGCAGTCTCCCTGTACCAACAGTAAGTAGCAGTATTATCTTATCAGTTTAATTGATCAGTCAAACCAACAATCAGTACAAACAGCTCTCAAAAATATGGACAAAGGACAGATATTGTCTGAATATACAAATGACTGGTTATTGTTTACCTGGCACCCTAGGTCCTTGTTGTACCAGCTGCCTCACAGAGCAAGTGGGCTTGGATTCTTGGTGCAGTTGTACAAATCAGATTTTGTTTTGGTATTGTTTCCAGCTGAAAGCCTTTTCTTTATTCTAATGGTAGGAGACTTTCTTCCTATTAAATGCTTCAATGGTGGATTTAAATATTTAGAGGATCCACATTACAGGAGAACTGTCTGAGAGCATCACAAAGAAACCATTAGTTAAATCCATTAAGGATCTCCTTAAGTGGAATTCCCTGCTGTTATCTACATGATAGCCACATAAAAATGACACTGGAGAAAGAAAATATTGGGGAAAATATTCCTCCTCACATACTGTATCAGTAAAAAATACAGTTTTACTGAAGGATCCCTTTTTAATTGTCTGAAAAATTTTATCTGGGAATTGATATACTCTGAGCTGAATTAGAGTAGGGGAAGCAACACGTCTCAATTTCAGCTGAGCTTTTGCCCCTCTCAAGTAAACCTTTTGTTAGACAAGAAGGTACAGGATCTCTTTTTGTTTTGGACATGGAATAAACCATCAAAGTTGTATTCACACTGCAAGACACATGAAGTATACACAGTCTTTGTGCTGTCTATTTTTAAATACATGTAAGTGGTAGCAGTACAGCTAAGATGTTCTTTCCTCCAACTCCTAGAGTAAGGCACTTGAGCCATGTGAATTTTAAAACTTACACCTTCTTTCCTGTTGCTCTTGCTTTTACAAAGGAGAAAAAGCATGAACTCTACAAACTCACTCTTCCATTCTCTACAACCATGCCTTGACACATGTCCAAGAAGGCAGTTATATTCATCAGAATCTCTCCATTCTTTATCATTTATGTTACATTTATGTAGAAGCTTTGAATGCGCAGGAATTTCTGATGTGATGTAAGCTTATGGATAAAATGCAGGTACAATGACAGTACAACCACAATGCATAAATATCCATGTTGGTTGCAATATTGATATCCCTAATCTTCCTGTAAATCAGTGTATAGTGGCTCCAATCATTGATTTTTTCCACACCCAGAGAAACTACACTAGGACACAGTTCAGGTATGGTGTCAGGTAGTACTGTAAACTCAAGGAAATACAAAAACAGATGTCAGACCCTTTCCCCAGTCAAATATTACCCTAATAATGGGACTGAAAAAAAACAACGGCTGTCTGGATCGTCTAGCATTCCGTCCATTGAAGTGGAAGTGTATACTTAAGTAACATTTCTAACCTTGTCAATATACTTACAGAAACTTATTTTAATATTTTTAAAAAATCAACTTAATCAAGTTCTCAAAAGAATGCAGAACACTCGCTATAATATTGCCTGTCAAGGCTGTGGCAACTACAACTTCGTATGACATTGGCAGAACACAACACGGCCCAGTAGAGCAGTGGGATCACAGCTGCTTCCTTGCCTGCTCCCAAAACCTCCATCACAAAACAGACTTAATGCCCACCAAATGGGGAATGGAGCAAAGATACACCTCAGCCCTGAGAACTTTTATTAGAGATTAGTAAGGGTCTTGCTATGTTTCTATAGAACAAGAATTAAGGGTGTGATAAAACCAGTATTCCTGTTTAATCCCTCTATTGATTTTCCATTGGTATTTGTAACCCTTTAACAATTTAACTTCTGTGCTCTTTGTACCCCAGATAAAAGTTCTTAGTATTTTCCAGGGTTTTTTCCATTTATGCCCCTACAACGTAACCATAATTTATAGTAACTCCTATTACCTCAAGCGTTTTCTCTACAGACAATGGGTTCCAACACGGGGAACTTAAATGGTGATATCTTTTAGGAAAACACTTCTGAGTAGAACAAGAAAGGGATGCACAGCTATGGGGGAAGATGTTGCCCCAGAAAAAACAACGCTGGCAGGCAGTGTCACCAGCTCAGCAAGCGGCATAGGGCACCGCAGCTCCAGTGGCACCAACGCGCGGATGACCTGGCACAAGACAGCCAGAACACAAGAAGCAGGCGGGCGCCTAAACTCCGATCCGGTGCGATTGCAGAGAGGCGGGTCCGTGCGCGGAGGGGAGCGCTCCCCGCCATGCCCACAGCCCGCCGTGCGCGACATGGCGGCCGCTCCCGGCAGGCACCGGGCGCGCGGCGGGCGGGCGGGCGGCCGCGAGGTGGCGCCGGGCGGAGCAGGGCCCGGGCCCGGCCCGCCCGCGGCCCCACGGCGGCCGCTCCTGGGCTCCCGGTGCTCGCGAATCTCTCCAGGGATCATCGTGAGCAGTAGCGGGGCCGGGGTACTTAGCTGCACAGAGCCGGACTGAATCGATTTAAAGACATAGCTTTATTTACCCACTCAATTTGGGGTCCCATATAAATACTTCTTCACATACTAAGTGTTAATGCGACAAATTGGGATCTGCTTTGCTCACACTCCCAAAATCTTTGTGCTAAAATAACATTTCTTGTGGGGCAAATTTGCAAGACATGAGTGTAAATGATATTTGAATTCACTGTTTCAGCCATTGTGGCTTTTTGTTTGTTTACTTGCTTTATAAATCTCCTTCTCTGTGCCAGCAAAAGCAAACACAGCTCTCGCCAAGCAGTGCTTCCATCTCCAAAAGGGACCCTTGTGAATGTCCCCAAGCCAGTCCCCGCCCCAGTGCCTCAGCAAGCGCTGCACAGTGCTCCTACCCCAAGCCGGAGGCCGCTTGCCCGAGGAGTCGCCCAGCACAGCCCTGCCAGGGCGTCTCCCACACCCCTGCCAAAGTTTTGGCCCTCCCGAGTCCCACTGCGCTTCCCGCTGGGTGTTTGCTCCTCCCTGGCGCTGGGAGCACTGAGCCCTTCTCCCTTGCCTGAGTGAGCCCGAATTCCTTGGAAAGGGCAAGCAAGAACACGCAGTAACTGCAGAGAGCAGTTCACTAATCCACATGCTCCAGCTGTGGATTAGTGTTCCCAGCTGTGTTCATCTCCTTGGGCTGCTTGCACACCTCATGGAGAGGAATGGGCTACTTCAGCGTTCTCCAGACCTGCTGGGTGCCAGCGCCGTCCTTTCTGAGGCACAAAGCACGGCCTTGAAGCAGAGATTGCAATCTTTTCTCTACTCCTTTGCTTCTCCCGGCCTGTAGCTGTGCCTGCCCTGAGGTGTGCCTACACCCTTCCCAGAGCCCTCACCTTCCTGCCTCACTGCCAGTCCTTCAAGTTCTCCCCGAGAGGAGGAGTGAAACAAAGCACCACACAGCCCTGCGTGGGATGTCTGCACACACGTGAGACTGGCAGCTGCTGCAATGGGGGACAGACAGCAGGGGTGATGGTGGGACGAGTGAAGGAAGAGCTTCAGTGCTGGAAATAAGGAGAAAAATCCCTGTCTTGGGTGAGCACCGTGAGGCACAAATGGCACAACAACTCAAGAGGGAGAGAGAAGAAGCAGTCAGAGCAGCCAGGGAAATTTGCTTCCCCAAACCCCCTCACCCCGGTTTCGTCTTACTTAAACACACAGTCCCACAATCACCTTCAAATTGTTTCTGAATGCCCTGAGGTTCAGGCTTTGAGTCCTGTTCCTCAGTGAGGAGAAGGGCTCAGGTGTGAGTGGTGCAGATGCAAGTGAAAGCATAACATAAAACCAGTGAGTTGTATAAACCTCCTTTGAGCAGGAAAGTCATCTCTATAGCTGAAGCTGCAGAACTAGTCACAGAGAAGAAACTGCACCAGAGTACTGAAAGGCTTCAAGAAGTTTATGTATGATAAAAAGGAAAAAAAAAACAATTAAGGGCATGGAATGTTGCACAACTTTATGAAGGTGCAGTAAAGGTTGATTAGTGGTCATGCCCTTCCAAATTATAGAGCACCTAGATTTGAACAGTGAAAAAGAATTGCACTTTTGAGCACCAGCTCAGTAGAGACCAAACATGCCAGGCTGGTCCTTAAGCCATGCACACCTACCTCCTAGGAACTCCCTGGAAATGGAGGCTGTGAGCACAGCTAAATAAAGAGTAAATTAGAGTAACACCCACACCTTTCACGGGCAAGGCTTAAGAATTGCTCACAGTCTGATCAGGCTGGTGCATCTGGCCTACGCTTACAGACCTAAGCAGTGATGCTCCCTCCTCATTCCCTGCTCCTGAATGAAGTGCTAACTGTTATCACCCTTCACCCTTTCCCCTAGAGTCTTTTCTGAGAGCTAGTTTACACCACAAAGAATTTTCCAGTATAGTTGTAATTACAAAAACCACGGGGTCAGGGTAATTTATTCCAGTATCACTTTTGCCAGTATTGTTAAACCTTTGCTTCGAATGACAGAAACTATTTTTGAGAAAGAACTTTTTTGTTAGTCATTGTTTATTCTGACTTTGATCGGCCTGATCTTTTCACACTCCTCCCTGCCATAACTATTTGGCCAACAGATTTAGCTGGACTTCTCCAGGACTCTCTCTGTACTCTCCCTTTATTAAATGCTGTCATGTGTGGCACAAAGCTGATAGTTGCCAGGGCCTGTTGTATGCCCTTTCTTTGGCAGCACCAACAAAATTGATTGGTTTAGGAATCACTGAGGGGAGTATTTTGTTGTGAATACTAAAATCCTAAGCAGTTTAATATGGATACTGTCTGCTAGTAGAATAAAACCATCTCCCAGCACTGGCATAAAATATTATTGGTAAAAATACCATTTTACTGGTACAACTGTGTCTCTACCAGAGGCTTCTGTTCACACAGCTATGCCTGTCAGGGCTGGCAACTCTTTAGAGCTATGCTGGTAAACATCAGTCCTGTAAATGTGATCTTGGTCATTCAGAACACATGTTCACCTCTTTTTGACTCACAGTGACAACTCCATCACACAACTGCATTCAGTACAGTTACTTTTAAGACAGTAAATGCAAATGAAGATGCAAATGCATGTTGTAATTCAAATCAGTGAAACAACATCATATTCTGCTGTTCTTTCCTTACAGCTACTTTATGCAGATTCATAAAATTTAAGGTCAGAAGATACCTTTAGGTAACATAACCTGAGGTATAACACAGGTCAAGCAATTTTATGTAATTAAGCCTCATGACTCATAAATGAGCAAGCATCTTCTAGAAACCATTTTTGAGTCAAAGACACCAAGTGAAGAAGTCACTATTTTCCTTTCTATCTTATAGCTTTTGCCTCACATTTTTGAATCCAAAGCCCCGAGAAGATGTTTTGACCTCTGTGATGCAATCATCTATGCAGGTGCCTCTCCTTGGAGTTTCTCCTCTCTGTGATCCATTCTTTGACTCCTTTTATTTGCATTCTTCTAGGTAACATTCTAATCTCTTTTCCAGTAGCAGACCTACCATCAGTCTCCCAGAGCAGCCTGAACCACCAGGTTGACACACTAAGACATAGCCTCCTCCTCCTTCTGGTGTCCTCTGCAGGGAGAGGGAGAACACCCTTGTGACAGTGTGTGCTCAGTGGCTGCTGTCAGCTCTGTGAATGGGGCTGAAATCAGCTGGGTGGTGTGTATTTTTATTTTATATTTTCTGTCTGCAATGCCGAGTTTTACATTGCACTGATCTCCAAGCTCTGTGGAAGTAAAAAGCATGCCTGGGTAGTAACAACTCTGCTTTTGTAAGATCTGGGGATATTTCACATATATAAATCTTAGTAAATTTATTCCAAAATGCAGAAAGTAAGGGGTTTGACTGATACATATTTGTAGGTACAAAGGTATACTTCATGTTAAATTCGTGTTATTAAAGCCCTTACAAGAGAATCAGCCAAGCAGAAGATGACAAGCTTAAAAAGAGATACCATTGTGATTACAGAAAGACAGGAAAAACAAACAAAATTCTTACTTTCATTCTTTCTAGCCCATAAAGTGTTTATGAGTAGCTGGATTTAAGTATTCCTGCCAGCACAAAAGTAATCAATAAAGGAACACCTTGTCTAGAAATAACGCATTTTCTACAGTTATAGGTAAACCAAACAGATTCTAACAAATTCCTGAGGATCCCCTTTCATTATTGAAGAAGATTCTGAATTTTTAGCTCTGCAAATAACCAGCTGGATAGCCTGTAACTCAATTTTTATTAACATCCAGTTGTACGTCACATACCTCAAAGTCCAAGTGTCCCTATGTATAGTGTTTCTGAGTACTTGACATCAGACAGCTGGAAATTTTCTCAATATGATGTATAACAAGTGACTTTATTGGGGTAATTTAGGACAGACCCTGTAGAACATGTAAAAGAGTTCTTGGCTGGGAGCTGTTTCTCTGAATCTATCTGAGAAATGACTTGCAATCTTACTCATCTTCACAGGTGCTTGATGCCATTGATTTACAATTTTATATTGCAATTCTAACAGGTTAGCTGAAATAGAGCATACACGTATGAAGGACATTATTGAGTCCAATATCTCCAGCTCAGGAGAATGAGATAGTTCCCTTTCCCATTTAATCATAAATGTTTCTTTAGTGGGCAATAAAGAAAAAGCAATGGCTTTATACAATCACCCCACAATGTTCTGAGATTCATTGCTAAGGAATAAGATTTGCTCAGATAAAAAGGATTCTCTAATACAAGTAGATTTAACATCAGAGTGAATAAAGGAACTTCTGAACTGGAAGTAAAGGAGCAAAAAGGAAAGACTAGCATGTTCCACCTTTGTTGTATTTCTAAGGAAAATGTGAATTTGTTTTTACTGACAGGTTGAGATAAATATTCCAAATAAATTAAATCAGTTGTTTCTGCAGTCTTTAGAGAAAATAGGAGCAAAATACACAATATAGTTAGAAAAAGAAGCAGATTACTTTTAAAGCTGGTATACACTCCATCCCAGGAACAGAGAACTTGGGTTCAGGTCTGGTCATAAAACATGCAGTTTCCACACCTTCTGACTCATGATCCCTCTGTTTTCAAAACCTGCCTAGAAAGTCAGTTCCCCTTAGCTGAGTAATGAGCTGCATTTATACAACTGTAACAGAACCCACCATACTCAAGAGGCTTGCATAGTGATTTTTATGATTCCCTTTCCTGCCCAAGTAAAGTTGGCAACAAGTCTTTTGAACAGGATGGAGCACTGAAAGGGGTGAAGTTCACAATAGTGAACTTTGAAACAGACATAAAATAGAGATCACCTAATTCATTCATAATGAACCAACCTAATTAATCAGCAGTGTTCTTCAAATACATTACTCCATTGAGCTGTGCAAATAAGATCCCTGTATAAAAATTATGTGTATTAAAATTAAATCAGCAAAATGTTTAGTACTGGCCTCATTTTGCTCTTGCTGAGCTTTCAAGGCACTTTGAAAATTCCTTCTCAATAGTACCAGCCCTTCAGTGAAGAGCAAAAAAGACAAGGTGACTGTGATGATTTTACATTATGTGGCCTTTCCCAGAATGAGTGCAGTCCCTGATTTCTAGCTGGTGAGAATCACCATGGATAGTGATTCCCAAATTATGGTCTTTTCTTCTTGGACATATGCATAGTAAGTTTACATCCAGCACAGAATGGTGTGGCAATTTAAATTTAAATGTGGTCAAATGAAAACCACATTTGTCCAATCCTCTGGATGAGAAGAAACCAGTTGTAACATGGCAAAAAGATACACACACATTTAATTTTGTTACCAAGTCTGCTGAATAGATTAGAAAAATCATATTAGTATTTGTATATTACCTTTTTAAGAAAGAGAGAGAACCCAGAATTTTTCTCTTCACTTACAATTTTCCTAAAATCCACCAAGCGATATAAAATATTAGGGATGGTCTGTTTGGAATGAAAAACAAACAGAAAAAAAGTAATCAGCATAAAAAGCAAGCCTATTGTCAGTCCCTGAGTCTTTCCTGCCTCTGACTATAGCATCTGGATTTGTTAATGCAGATGACTCACGTTATTAAGTCTTTGTTAAATAACTAGATGATATTTTGGATTAATAAAATGGTCTTTCTAATTTTAATAACATTACTTTTTATATTTAAGCAAGAAGAAACAGATGTTTTAAACAATCCAGTCCTCATCACATGGTAGATTCTCTAGTCTGTCACTAAGTTTCATGGAGCAAGGACTACATGAATTAGCATATCTAGGATCACATTTTGGGATTAGTAGCATTTTGGGAACTTTTAGAACTGCATATCTTGAAGTTGTTTACATCCACGATATTAAAAAAACCCTCCTCTTAGGTTAGTTGATCTCTTGGCTTATTTAAAGCAGGCAGCCAGCTGTGGGGGATGCTCTTCTAAAGAAATGTTTCGTGCTCGTAATGAGGGTTTGACTGTGGCTTTGGCAGTCAGGCATGTGGCAGAGAGGATGTGAAAGTGAGGTACCCGAGCCAGCGGCAGTTGGTGCTGACGTCCTGTTTGCTGAGGACAGGAGCAAGCTCAGTGTGTCCATGGGGACTGTGCCTGTAACCAGAGCTACTGTGCCCCTCAGGAGAGCAGCTTTCTCCTCTGCTGGCTCCCTGGGAACAAAGCCATGGCTGCCCCATCTCCAGCTGATGTGTGGAGCAATTTCATCTCAGCTAACCTCTCCGAGTGAATCTAGAGATTGCAGGCAGTTCAGCTGCATCCTGTGCAAGGAGGACTCCCTTGAAAGAATTGCAAGCTCACTTTCTTAGCTTACAGGCTCTATTGAATCACTGGATAAGCAAGGATGAATGGACCAGCAGCTGTAATACAGACCTGGGACTGTGGAGATGTACACATAGTTCAGCATATGCTTTATAAGTGTACATCCCATTGATGCAGAAATAGAAAGAATATAGTAAGAAATGAATAAAGAAATAAAGATGGCAAACCCCACACCCTGAAGTTTTTACCACTCCAGGCCTGACATGTGAAGAGTGAATAAATGGTCTTTACTGACATGTAACTGTCTCTATATCACCATGACTAACATTTAGGGCCTAAATGGATGGAGTCCCTCAGTGTATCAAAAGTACATTGTATTTATTGAAGAGGTTACTACCACCTGCCAGCTGTTTATTGTCCCTCAGCTGGAGTCCACTGTCTCCTCAGATCTGTTGGCTCACTTTATCCTAATCTTATTTAGGCAAATGGATCTCAGTTAATGCAGATAGTTTAAACAGTAAGTCTGGTAACTTGGGTTATTTAATCTAGACAGGATTGGGGAATATCCATAGGAGCAACCGTACCAGCAGGTGTGTGGATCATTAATATCTGACAGAGCGATGCCAACAAAAAATGGGGACTGTAACTTTTTTTCACTGGCTTAGCTGGGTTTTGGAAAAGAGCACCTGTTTATAATCTCTAAGACATAATTTTCTTTCAGCAGTAGTGTTGGCTAAACAGACCCTATTATCTCCCTCTGCCACCAAACCTCCTCTTTGGTCAAACAGAAAGAAGTGGGTAACGGCCTTGTGCGCTCTGCCCCTTTTCCTCCCCCTTCCTGTTATGCCAGCACTACTGTTTGGGCCGTTGGGTGAGTCAGTGCAAGGATCTGGATAAAAATAAGTTTTCTTTCTCCCCTCTTGGGTTGCTGGGCACATCATGCATCTGTGCAGCCCCTTGCATCAGCACCCCCAAGGTCCATACCAGGTGACTGTGGCAGTCATCTGGAGCTCCTGGAGCTGGCACTGCAGCTGAAAGAAGTGTTCATGCAGTCATGGCGTTCCTCCCTTGTCTCTTTTCCTTGATGGTGAAGTGGGAGCAACTGGACTTCTCAGTGTACAGTAGTGCTTTAAGAGTAACTGTATCAAAGCAACAGCTTTCAAACCAGGAAGTTACCCCCTTGAGAAAGCACAAGATGTACAAAGTTGGGATGGAGAAGCTCAGGACAATTTTGTATGGCCTCTTCCACCTCTCATCTCCCTCACCCTCTTTGAGGCTTTGCAGCTCTTTTCATACTCAGGAGCATTCACTTTGTGTCCCTTGTGCAAAGGAGCTGAAGAAAATTGGCACTGGGGTGAACTTTGTTGGGACTTGGAGGGCAGGATTACAGTGTGAGTGATATTTATGAGTGATACAGCAAGACTATACTTCAGGAGGCTAAGGCAGCTGCAAGTTGGGCTGCAGGAATTGGGGATTATCCAGCAAGCAGATGTGTATATACGTGTGAAAGGGTGGGGAATGAAGATAATGTGAGGGAAAGAGGGAATTACAGACTATTACAGCAAAGGAAAAAGGTGAGTCTCCTCCTCACCAGCTAAAATACTCAGAGATGCTGTATTTGAGATTGTAAATGATAAAATACTACAAAAATGGGTCAGAAATAGAGTGCATCAGGCAAAATCATAATTTGACACACTTATAAAAATTCAGAATTACATATTATCTGACACTTTAGCCATAGAAAAAAAAATCAGTTTGCAAAGGAAGAATACTGTGCCATCTTGTATTAAAATCCATGCATTTCTGTCTGTAAATAAAAATATCCTACAGAAAAATATTTTACTTGGTTAAGCCATGGGGGTCACAGTAATCTGTTTCTAGAAACAGCAATTAATAAATACTGTGATATATAAAATATAAGACTATAGAGTGAAAAAAATTTAAAAGAAAACTTAAGGCTTTTTATTTTTCTTGAAACATCCAGCGTATTTACAGCTAAGGTACCAATCTCATCTATTTTATGAGAGTGAAAGCTGTGTACTGTCAGTTTGATTGTTCCTTCAATGTATCAGTCAACCTGGCATGCTACAACTGACAAAAGGAAGGACCTCCAACCACTGTGTAGTGAGCAGCAAATATTTCTTTTGGTTTCCCATGTATCTCTTGCACATCAGAAAAGAAAAGATTTGTAAAAGGCAGGAGAATGGGAAAGAAACTTGGCAGAGAACTCTATGATTACTGTTATACTGATTCTTGTTTAACTTTTCTAATTCATAAAAAATATGACCACAAATATTTAATTCAAAGGAAGGCCAGCTTTTTCCTAAATTTCTCCAAATGCAATGATGTTCTCAGACAATGGCATAGGATCCAGAAATATTAGAGTAATTCAGTTTAAAGGCTTAGATTTCACTGGTAGGTGAACTCCGAAATCAACAATCCTTCCTATTACTGCCAAATGCGAGATTTTGGTTTGACTTAGAAAATTGGTTGGGCCCCTATCTCACCAAAGTAGAGACACAAGAGCTGTTTTTTCACAGAGGCCTCAGTCCACAGAAGCCCTTAGTCAGGGCTTAAGTTTAAGGAAGCAAGTGATCTTACTGACTTCAATGGATGCTTAACATTTGTAAAATTGAGGCATTTAAACAGTCTATTCAAGTGGTCTAACTCTAGCAAGTTGCATTTTCATAATAAAATCATGTATGACATTCTCGAGATGGAGATGGTGATATTCTAAAGTCGTCTTGTTTACACACTGCCAATGAAATTGGTTAAATTGACCAGGATTAGTAGCTGCTAAAGATTGGCTTTTAATTAAATGGTACAATGTGTCACTCTCTACATGTTTTAGGCCATGATCTGTTCGCATAAACCACATTTTTTTCCAAGTTCACTTTGTCCAGCTAAAATAAAATTTTTACACTTACCTACAGGCTTTACACCTAACAGATTCTGGCTTATCGGCTGGACATCTATGGCACTAGTTGACTTTTTACTTTTTTACTTTTATTTGTGACTGAAATGTAAATATTACATAATAAAGAAAACAGTGCTGTGTTATATTTATATGTTGACCACATAAGGGATCTTTTAAAGCAAAATTCCATTACTATAGTTCCAAATACCAGGCTAAAACAGTCCTGAGCTGGCTGCCTACTTTTCTGCGATCTGATTTATGCCTTATTGAAATAAATTAAAAGATTTGCACTGACTTCAGAATGATTTGGATTGGATGTTTAACTAGTAATAGAAGTGATAATTTAATAAAAGCCCACATACTTCTCTCTTTTTTTCTCATTAAATCTAATGCAAATCTAAAAGAAGGAAATTGAGAATTACAGTGAATTTGACAACAGTTTCATTAAATTGTGCAGTGGATTTAACCATAAAGCACAACAAGATCCCAATGAAAAGCTTTTTCTTTTGTACACAGATTTTTCAGACTCCTGCGTGCACCAATGTCAAATCCAACAGACTCTTGGATTTTTACCAAAAAAAATTTAATATTTTTCCCAATACCTCTAACATAGCATCTCAGAGAAATTACAATATTGGTTGGTTTTCTGTCTCTCCCTTCAGTGTTACTCTTTGTATGACTTGGAAGGCCAAACAGAAGGATGGCTGCTGTACTGAGGGGAAAGGCAGTAACTTTCATGGGATCGAGCTACAGACAGGTGGCCTAGGGGGTCTGTATAAATGTTGTAGCCAATGGTGTAAACAAATTACCAACAGTAAGTTTAGAAAATTATGTTGTTTATTTTGAAGAGGGATCCTAGAGCACCAGAGTTTATAATTTATCAGGAAAAATCAAGAGAAAGAAACTACACTTGGACAACATTGGTTTCTAGAAAATAATTAAATTGAAGGAACAATGAAAATAGAACTAAAGTTGAAACTGCGCACTTGCGATATCAAATATCAATGCAATCACTTTGCAGCAGATAATATGCATGGCAATTAGAGCTTTTTTACATTATATTATAATAAATTCATAATTCATACATACAATGAGAGCTTTTGGAAAGGAGCATTTGAATTTAACAAACACTACCATTCATCATCTGAGCAAAGATGGCAAAAGGAATTTCAACATTATTTGCGATCTAAAAAATTGAACCATCGTTGTTGCTTTGTGTTGTGCTTCCCTTGAACAGACTGCAGTGCCTTCTGTCTGCTTTAGGGTGTGGCATCTGCCATTGGGGAGGAAAAACTGGCATGTGTTGCCTTTTATAGCAGACTGATTTCATTGTGCTGAGGGCCTCAATTTTATAGCCTCTTAGTTCCAATCTTGTAGCTGAGTTGCTGAAACAAATGGTAGGAAAAGGAGTTAGTGGTACGAACTCTTCAGTTTAAAGCCTGATGCTTTTTTTGCCCTTTTTCAGGAAAAACATTTCAAAGTAAATCTGTGTTAAACTTTTGTGGGTTATTTTCCCGATTGGAAAGAGTTGCGGAGTGTGTCAGGAAGTACTGTGATCTGCAGCCCAGGCACTATCAGCACATCTTAGCAGATCATCAATACATGTATTTTTGCTCAAATATAAATGTCTCAAAGTATAAGTGTTTAATTGATTTTATATTTTATGTTAGAGTACACATGTAAAGAAGTACACCCAAGGAGACGTCTATATTTTTATTTGCATATGAAAGACTTTAAAAATCAACTTAGGTGGTTTAATGTGTATAATTAGCGTGCATTTGAATATAGAAAAGAAGAAAATCCAGGAGATAATGTCAAAAAGGCTCACTAACAAAGATGTAGTATTCTCTTGGCAAAAGCTGATGAATGATTTGGCATGAATTCATCTTACGGTTGTGTTATTCTCTCTCCTACAAAGATGATATATCCCTTTCTAGCAGTTTGCATAGAATTGCAATTTGTTGTTGTTACAGACTGTAATGACCCTTGGGTATGCACCTGATTCCCCTCGCTAGAATTACTCACCATTTTTTTTCCCCGCTCTGTGTTTATATATGTGTAGCCATATAAAATTTCTGCACTTGCAAAAGATACAAAAAAAAACCACCCACAAAACCACCAACCAACCAAAAAAACCAAACCCCCCCAACTGTAAAACAAAAATATTAGCAAGATGTACTTCACAAGCACTGAGACTTTTCAAAACTAACTCTCTAATGCAAATAATAATATTTCTAACTTTTCAGACAGAGCTAAAATTAATAGACATTGGAATCACACTGCTCATACATTTATCAATAATCTTTACATGTAACTCAACATTAGAGCATGAAGCTTCTGCTCCTTTAATATTTTCACAGTGAATTCAAAAAAGCCTACCTACTCATGACAGCATCTTTCTTGATATGCTGCATTTTTCTCTACCATTATGATTGAATCTCCTATTTATCCTTTTTGAAACTTGAAAACGTGCTTACCTTTAACAGACCGTATAAATATATTAATTTAAAACATCGTGGTTTAGACCCTTGCTGTATTGAAAACGTTCACTCATATCCCAGTTTGCTGTATTCATAGCCAAGTATTTGATCTCCCAAATGCTTTCATTAGTTCAACGTAATGTGTGACTATTACCTTTTGTTATACTAGGGTATCACTTGTATTAAGATAGTTATAAAAAAAACTTCAAACCGTTCTGGTTCAAAAATGTAGGTCAGCAGCAGCTTTCCATTTGGAGCAAGAGTTACTCAGATTATATATTTTGGGGTTTGTGTTACTACATGAGTGTCTTGTGCATACTGGAAATTATATTGTTTGGGGAAACAATTATGAGACTGAAAATGTCTCTCGCTCTTTGATCATCTCTTGTTGAACTGCAAATAAGTACACAGAACATATTGAAAACGGCCCTATATATAAAAGCATCATCAGTGCAAATGACCGTTAGAATTTGGAGACAGCTGGACAATGTGGACAACTGCAAAGATGCTACCGCTGCAGAATTTTAGGTTAAATTTTATAACCGTCTGCACATACAATATAAATCTTCAGGGGGCGGGTGGCTGCGGGGGGGGGGAATCCAAAACAAGTCTGATTTCTCCATCACATGAGCAAACGTGTCCCTGCCCTCGGAACACGAGGCGGCTGCTGAGCACGGCACACGGGGCTGGGGGGCAGCGTGCGGCTCCCGAAAGTTTGACCGATCCATCTGCTCCGGCACAGCTGGAGCGCATGGCGGCCCCTCGCCTCCCTCCCGCCGAACCGGCCCGTGCGGGGCAGCGCCGCCGGCGGCACCCTCGGCCCCGCAGCACCGGGGACAGTCCCGCTCCCCGCCCCGCCCCAGCGGCGTTCGGCGGCCCGGAGCGCCCGTCGGGGCCCGCTTCGACCCCTCGCTCGGAGCAGCCCCTGCGGGTTCGGTGCTCCGCGCAGGCCGCGACCCCCGGCGCGCACACGGGCGGGACCCCGCTGGGAGCGGGGGGACCCGCGGGGGCCGCGCCCCCCATCCCGCCGCGCTGCCGGGAGAGCAGGGAGGGGAGCGGGAGCCCGAGCAAGTCCAGCGTGGAGTCCAGTCCGCGTTTTGCGGGTGCGCGGGAGCGATCGGGGCGGAGGGGGCGATGGCTGCCGGCGCTGGCTCGCTCGCTCGCTCATGCCATGCTGGGCCAGCGCGGCTCCGGCAGACGTGTGTTTACCCATATCCGGGTTAGGGAGGAAAGGAGGAGAAAAAAAAAGTTTCATTTAAACCTGAACAAAAAAACTTTCAACGTGAAATCACACAGCGGGAACGGGCACGGACCGTAAGGCGTTCTTACCATTTCTAACCTCAACCACGGACTCGGGGAGGGAAATCGCTGTAACTCGGTGCGTGCGGAGCGGTCCGCAGGGGATACTCTGGGATCAGTCAAGTCCCTGCCCCGGTCGCTTCTCCTTCTGCCCCTCTCCTCTCCTTCCCCCCACCCCTCTGCTCGCCCCCCATTTTTCAGGGTGGGAGTCGATTTTTTTTTTGTTTTGTTTAGTTTTTCAATCTTGGGGGTTTTTTTTAAATTTTATTTTTTTGTAGTTACTATTATCAGCACCAATTTCTCCGGACTCGCAATGTTGCGATGATCATGGCCGCGCAAGTCGCAGCGGCTCCGGCGAGTGCGAACAACAGCAAGGGCAAAGCCCCGAGCCTGCCGGGCGGCCTGGGCCCAGAGCGAGGCCCGGGGGGGGCCGGGGCTCCCGGGCCGGGCCCCGCACTGGGGGTCGGCGAGGGGAGTCCGGCCGGAGGCAACAGCGTGAATAATTTAGATCACCATCTCCACCACCACCACCGCAGCGAGCCGCCGAACATGGCCAATAACGCGGCTCCCGCCGCTGCCGCCGGTAACAACAACAACAACAACGCCAGCGGCGGCGGCGGCGGCGGCTCCTCCTCGGAGCCGGCTCTGAAGGAAGGTGGAAGCTCCTCGGAGTTATCTTCATCTTCTTCGTCTTCTTCCTCCTCCTCCTCCTCCTCCTCCAACCCGGGCTCGGCTATGGAGACGGGGCTGCTCCCCAACCACAAGCTGAAGAGCGTCGGAGGCGATCACCCCGCCGCGCCGCCCCACCACCACCATGCCCACCACCCGCATCACCATGCCCACCACCACCATGCCCACCACCCGCACCACCACCACCATGCACTACAGCAGCAGCTAAATCAATTCCCGCCGCCGCCGCCGCAGCAGCCGCCGCCTCAGCACCATCCCGTGCAGAATAACAACAGCAGCCTCGGCGGCGGCGGCGGCGGCGGCAGCGGCAGCAACAACAACGGCGGTGGCGGTGGCGGCGCTGCTCAGCCCAGTGCAGACATGGAGCAGCAGCAACATGGAGGAAAAGACAGTGTTTTGGGCGCTCAGGCCGAGCCCCCCCAGCAGCCGCAGCAAATGCTGAATAAAGGCGCCGACGAGGAGGAGATGCCCGGCAAGATGGGCGAGCCCATCGGCGGCCGCTACGACCACCCCGGCTTGGGACCCCTGGGCGGACAGCAGCAGCCCCAGCAGCCGCCCCCGAGCGCTGGGAGCGGCGGCGGCGGCCTCGGCGGCGGCGGCGGGAGCGGGGGAGGCGGCGGCGGCCCCTCCGCGGTGGGTGTCTCGGAGTTCAATAGCTATTATGGCAACCCTGCCCCTGCCCCTGCCAGCAGCGCTACGGCGAGCCGCGCCGGGCCTTGCTTTGATCAACATGGCGGACAACAAAGCCCCGGGATGGGGATAATGCACCCCACGGCGGCCCCCAACAGCATGGACCCCCTGCAGAACTCCCACGAAGGGTACCCCAACAGCCAGTACAACCACTACCCGGGCTACGGCCGCGGCCCCAGCGGCGGCGGCGGCGCGGGCGGCGGCGGCGGCGCGGGAGCCGTGGCGGCGGCGGCGGCGGCCGCCGGGGCAGGCGGCGGCGGCTACGGGGGCTCCGCGGCGGGCTACGGGGTGCTGAGCTCCCCGAGGCAGCCCGGCGGCGGCATGATGATGGGCCCCGGCGGCGGAGCCGGCCTCGGCAAGGCTGGTGCCGGCACGGCGGCCGGCGGATTTGCGCGGTTCTCCGGGCAGAACCAGCACCCGTCCGGGGCCACCCCTACCTTGAACCAGCTGCTCACGTCCCCCAGCCCCATGATGCGGAGCTACGGCAGCAGCTACCCCGACTACAGCAGCCCCAGCGCCCCGCCGCAGCCCCAGCCCCAGGCAGCGGCGGCCGCCCCGGGAAGCCAGCAGGCAGCGGCGGGCATGGGCATGGGCAAGGACATGGGCGCCCAGTACGGAGCGGCGAACCCGGCCTGGGCAGCGGCTCAACAAAGGAACCACCCGGCGATGAGCCCCGGGAACACCGGGCAGGCCATCAGCAGGACCCAGGTAACTCCCCGCGCTCGCTTAATGACGGCTCGTGCCTCCGTGTCGCTCGTGTCGGGCTCTTAGTTTCTTTGTAATTCACTTTTTTTCTTCCCCCCCCCCGCCCCTTTTTTGTCTTTTATTTTTTTTTCTCTTCCCCCCCACCCCCATTCTCTTCTGGGCCAGTTTTGCCCCTCGCTACCTCCGTAGCGAGGGTGAGCCGTGCACAATGCACGGCCCTGTTGGGGCTGGAGGCACCGGAGTGTGGCTTTCGCTGCCGAAATTAGGTTGTTCTCAGACCCAATTAATATTTTCCCCCACCACTTTAAAAAGCGTCGGAGATACGCAGGGCCCGGAGGACAAACAGCTCGGGACGGACGGGGGCGGGGGTTGGATTTTGTAACCGGAGTGCCGGACCCGGGGGGCTCCCGGGGGATAACGTCCATTATCTTTCACGGGGCCTTTTTTTCTTCTCTCTTTAACCCGTTGCTTTTTTTTTTTTTTTTTTTTCTTTTTTTTTTTTTTTTTTTTTTAATCCCCGAGCAGAACGAGTTGCGCCGTTGCGCGCTCTCAGCAAATTAGTTTGTCACTGATTGGAGTTACCGCAGTGAAATCCACGTAACGCGGCCGCGTTCCTTTCCCTGTGGGAAGAGCGCGCGCGCGCGCGTGTGTGCGCGCCTGTGCGCCCGGTCCGCGCGGGTCGTCCCGGCCCGGTGACCTGCGGGGGACTCGCCCGCCTGTAGGAGCGTGCACGGGTGCGCGGGCGCGTAATTGCCTTTCACTTCCAAACACACGCAGAAATAAAAAAAAAAAAAAAAAAGAAAAAAGGAGAAAGAAAAAAAAAAAAAAAGAGGGAAAAGTCCTTGGCGTCAGCGAAGGGGCGCGGGCACCGGGGCAGGCCGCCGTCCCCGCTCCCTCCCGCACTCCTGTGCCCCAGCCCCGGTAACTCCGGCGATCGATCGATGGATGGATCCGATCGATAGGCAGGCGCGATGATCGCGGGGCGGCGGGTGCGGCGCAGCGCCTTTCCGGGGCGGCGCGGCGCGGCGCGGCAGGAATGCCGGCTGCCGGGCGCGACCCTTGGAGGAGCGTCCGGATCTCCTCCGCCCGCCAGGTTGGGAATTTGAATTGTGGAGGTAAACTGGCTGCAACCGTCTCCCGACAGCTGCCTCCGAGTTGACATCTAATCTGCCATCTGATTGGCTCCGCGCGCGCCATTGGGCACCTCGCGCCGCTGATGTAAATAGAGGCGCTGGAGCGGCGCAGGCACAGAGCCCCCGCCGCCAGCACCGCCGGCACCGGGGGGCACCGGGGCACCGCCGCCAGCGCCGCGCGGGCACCGCCCCCCACCCCCCAGCCTGCCCGCGCCGCCGGCCTCTCCTGGGCTCCCATTGATTTGTTTATCTACTTATCTATATTTACTTGCTTCTTTTAGATTTTTAATTCCGCGCTAATTAGGGGCGGTAGGGAAAGTGCCTCGTAATAACTGTGCTTTTGGACGAGGGTTCGGGTTTTCGGGTTGCGCTCGCGCCTTCTTTAAGAAAAAAAAAACAAAACAAAAAACCCTGACAAACCTAAAGATTTTGTAATGTTGCAGATTACGGATGTTATTCAAGGGATCGGATTTTTATTAAAAAAAAGAAACCAAATACTAGTTTCGTTGCGTTTCTGTTAGCTCGATGCCTATCCTGTGCATGCCTCTTATAAAGATCGTGTTTGCATGTGAGCTGCTGTAGGTGAGAAAATGCCGTGTATTGTACAAAGAAGGGAAGAAGGAACCGCTCTGCCAGAGATTGTGTTTGTTTCAGCTCTGCAACAAATCCAGATATTCGGGAGAAAACCTGCTTTTGGGTTTGAATTGCGGTTAGAATACTTCAAGAAGCATCGGGAGTTGTTGATCTCATTATTTTTCTACACAAGTGTGAGATTAGGCTCGAATTCTCAGTAGGAAAGTGAATTGTGTTAAATGGAGTAGTGCATTAGATTTTTATGGGTTTCTTCTCCCTTCAACAAGATCTTTCTATTAAGAACT
Organism: Agelaius phoeniceus; assembly: GCF_051311805.1. NCBI lineage: Eukaryota > Metazoa > Chordata > Aves > Passeriformes > Icteridae > Agelaius > Agelaius phoeniceus. Next base: position 61,886,228 of record NC_135267.1, read on the forward strand.
GTTAAATCTTTTAACAGCTTTTAACAGCAAGGTCTGACAGGAACAAATGCAGGTGTATGATTTTGGGGTCCTCCAACGGCTGGATCTTTCAATAAAGTAATGGATAGAATCTGGAAAAATCACCGCTTAATATTGCAAATGGTGTATTAATCCTGAAAAAAAATAGTAAGCCCTTAGATGGGCTATGTGTGTGTTTGTCTACTTCTGACAGACCATTCCTGTCATGTTTTTAGTTTTTATTCCATTTTCCTTTCTTTTTCTTCCAAGGAAATAAGATTTGTGTCTGTGTGTGTATGTGTTAATTTTTACCATTTTTTAAATTTGCAATGGTAAAAGGGTCACTGGAAGCCATAATGTAATGAGGCCTCGTATGCATAACCTTTCATAATTACTCTAAAAATATTTGCATCATCTCCTTTTAAACAGGTAGTTCAGAATTTGCGGCTTTAAAAGCTAGGAAAACCGTTGTCACACATCGTACATGCTAGTTCAGGGTGCTCTTTCTTCGTGGCAGAGATTGTTTAAAGTATTTTATTTTTATTGGAGGAGTGAGAATAAATTCATTTATGTCCTCAGTATGACCCTTAGAAATACTTCCTTATATTTATGGGTTTGCATCCTATCATCCTATCTTACAGATTTCTTTTTTTCACCGTAAGGATTGGCATGCAGCTTAGAAAGAATAATAGTCTGGCAAGAGCACAATTTCTTTGATTGTTTTTTTAAATTATTTTTTCCTCAAAATAATTGTCATAAAGACAAGACATAATTGTTTTTTATATTATGATTTTTCCCTTTAACCAGTAAGAGATTGAGATAAAAATGTTTTTTAGGTTTTAAATTAATATTTTTTGATGTATAAAATGGGTTCTGTCAAAAAGTAGTTACCATTAGCTTGCAGAACACAATTGGTTTTGTACACTGTTATTTATTTTTAATTCCCACATGTCAATTTCTCTGTAAGTAGAGAAATTGATTGCTCTTTGAAAAAGAAAACCGGAATATTTAGTCCAGCCTCTGAACAGAAGGCTTCTCTTCATTTTTCTAATAATCATCTGTGTGTGTGCTCTCGATATGTGTATACACACATTAGAATATGCTCACTTGTCATGTGTCTTTGTAAAGCAGATGTTGATTGGCCCCTAAGCCTATAAGGAACTATTGTCCTGTGAACAGAGAAAAAGGACCGACAGTAGGTTACAACATCTGAGATGCTTGTTCAGGAAAGTCTTGCCTCGGCATGGGTAATTTTTGTAATAAGAAAAACTGTGGCATCCTACTATGAACTAAGTTCTGTATTTGTCCAGCCTATTGAATTATTTAAGAAAATTTTGCTTCCATTTAATTTAATCACCTTACCTAACAGAGAGATGTGATGGAAGCTTGCAGTAGAGGCTTCCTGCTTCGGAAGAAACACACATTTTCGAAGCAGATGCATGTTGCGCACACAGATACATTGATTTCATGGTGGGGGACTTGTATGATGCTGGTACAGTACCTTGTCATTCAGGTCTTTTGATTATTGATTAATTAATCCTTGACAGCATACAGATATTTAGAGTCCTAAGTCTCCTTTTATTCTTCACTTCTGATTTGCACTGCAGCAGTTTAACACATTAGCTAGCCTCTCAGTGTGCACTTTATACACGTCTTTCTCCTTTGTGCACGTGTGTATGTTTTACATACACCTACACAAAAGGAGAGAACCTGGGTCTTTTCAGGAGTACCTGTATGAGATACAGAGGAAGTGTTAGAAAAAAATATGTCGAGCTGCTCTGAGTTTGTGTATGTATTGTTTGTTTTGTTGCAGAGAAACTCTGAATATGCCTGATTCTGCAGCTCTTTTTATGCCAAATAGATTGCCTGTATTGACAGTTCTGGCTAAGCCAAGGCTGCAGAATCATGTCCTGTGCCTGAAGGCCATTAAACAGCTGTTAGTGTGGTGAATAGATTCTTGATGTCTCAATGGGAGAATAAAATATATTTTTCCCTATGCAGTTTCAAATAAACAGTTTAGTATTCACATAGCTTCTATTTAGAAGTAGCAAATAGCAATATTCACAGTTAGTAGCATCTATATATATATTACGACCATATATTTGACACTTTGTGGTTTGGTGTTCAGTTATTGGTTTCTGTAGTAGCGCTTATGCCTACACATGGAACAGCAGAACCCTGTGTACGAGATACAATGAAGAAAGAGAGATGCAAACCTGCCTACTCTGTTACTGCTTCCATAATGTAAGGATTCTTCTACTAAGCAGTCGATTACTGTCATTTTGGCATTCTGATCTGAATTTCGGGGCACAAAAACTAAGGCATTTAATCCATTGCTAAATTTTCTAGTTACATACGTAAAATAATGTTTTTGGAATTACTAAGCATGATCTGTTAGGTGATGCTTGTTCATTCTGAAATATTATCTTAGTTAAAACTAGATTAAATTCGTGCAATGAAAACAAGTTTGATTAGCTACTGATAGATTTTTGTTACTTTTATTCCTCAAGTATTTTGTTATAGGTATTTTGACATTCTAATTGTTAATGTGAGAATGGCATAGTTTATTTATTCTTTGGTCCCTGAGATTGTACCTGTGCCCTATACCAGTTACATCTTTTAGTACTTCTTCAAAATGTGCCGTTTATCAGGAGGCTTTGAAGATTCTCTGTGGATATGTAAAACAGTGTTGCCACACTCACTGTGCATGCATGCTCAAGGCTGCAGAATTTCAGTAGCATGTGTTTGTGGTAGGCTAACTTACTAGAATATATTTTAGAATTGTGATTATTAAGGTACTTGGGAAAAAACTTTTTTCTTTCAATTTTGGGGCTATTTACATAGTGTTAAATATATGTTTTGGTACGATTGAATGAGGACTTTAATTAAACTTAAATTAAAAGTATACCTTAGTGGTTTTCAAATTTGTTTTGAAAACTAGTAAAAGTGCTGCTTAGCGGTGTTGTTTTTGTATTGCTTGGTGCTTATAGAAGCAAATAAATGTGATGCACAAAAATCTTGTGGAGCTAATCATCCTAGAGTAAAATTTATTTTAAGGAAGTCTTACCTGTTAAAAAATTTAAAAATATTTTTTAGTAGACCTGAAGGATTTCTGTACATTACATGTATGTTTTGCCATTTAGATCATAGTATTACCCTTTTACTTTTTCTGTTCCCCAATGGTACCAGGCCAGACAGTTTCTGTTGTTGTACTTCCAGTTCTGAGAGTGTGGCATCCAGTGATCCACCAGGAATACGTCAGCTCCAAAAAAGCCAAACACATCCATGGTGGTGTTCCACTGCAGTTAAGGAATCCTCAGGGATGAATGTGTCTTAAAAAACCTATGTGAGGCTGTAAACAGTGGGGACAGTGGCTAATTTGTACGGAATTGATTTTGACTACCTTTATCTTCTCAGTAACAATATTCCAAGTACATTTGATCTTTACACTGTTTTTCTAGAGTGCCTTGGACTGCAGTAAAAAATTATTCTTCCTGTTGTACAGGGTGGGGAAACTAAGGCACATTACATCCACTTTGCTTCAGACAGGCACACCTGAGGGCGGGTGTTTTGGAAATAACTAGGGTCTTGGTGCCATAAACTCGAGCTTTTGAATAAATCCAGTCTTATTGTGTACACATTCTGTTGTGGGAGACCGTAAGCTTTACTGGAATCTATTCAGTGAATAAGAAGACAAATAACTGAGTGAAACAAGGGATTTGTCTGCTCTATCAGGACAGTCACCTTAAACTAAAGGCACCATAATTCAAAATTTCAGTATTCCTTGCAGTGTTTTATCATTACATACCCAATATCATCTATATAAAGATGCTTGATTTCTCATAGAAATTAAACTGAGGAAACTTGAGTTGAACAAGTGCCCAGGACCTTAACGAGTGTCATGGAACTTGTGTTTTGATGAGTATTCTGCACAGAGCACTGGTGTGTGTTGGGGCGGGGTGACTGCGGGGGTGCACGCACAGACTTCCTTACCACCAAGTCCGGTTGTTTTATCTGGCAGATACATTATCTTCAGTTTTGAAGTGAACGGATTTGATGCAGAAATCACAGTTGTTGTGTCTTACTTAGAGATTGCTTTTCACGTAGGAATTGTTCTTATTGCAAATACAAAGTACCTTTTATCAAACTTTGTATTCGCAATGTAGTATGCTTATGTTATCTGAAGGTGCCTGCAGTTGTTTTGGAAATTGGGAAACTTGAGATCATTGTCCTGAAGCTTTTATTAAAATGTTTTACCTATGTTTATTAAAACCAACGTGAAATCTGTGTAAAAGTTTTTGGCAGGCATGATTTGAAAGGGTGTTGATACATTGTGCATTTATATTCCATGTATAGTGGAAATGTTAGTTTCCTTATAAATTTAACAAGTTTATGGAGTGGCTGAATTTCTGAATGTGTAGTGGCCAATTTGTGGATATAAAACAGAGTTTGATGATTCTGCAGCATGTATAAGGAATTGCTTTCAGTACAGACCTATCAGTGTGCAATCTACGTTCCTATTACTTTTTGCATTTGAGTCATTGTGGGTTAGTAACTACATCAGAAGGACTAAGCATGTGTAGAAGTATGTAATCTATTTATTAGTTTTTCTCCAATTTTAAGAGCTGTTAATTAATCTTTTGCACCTAAACATGCACAATTGCCAAATGATGTCCTGCCTTTAAGAATTCACTGCTGTGCTCTGTCCTCGCCCTATGTTGTAGGCTTCTCAGATTTGAAAAGATACTGAATTCAGGTTTGTGATGTAGTAATTGTTTATGAAGACATCCATCTGAGTGATAGGCCCTCTGACACTTCCATCTGTAAAGCTGTGCCACTGATCTCCCCTGCCACCCACATCAGTCTCTTTCTGACCATTGGAGGGTGGGGAAAGAATATTCTTCTAATTTTTTTAACTTTTTTTATAAATTAAGGAAGTAGATATATATGGAATTTTAGTTTGTTGCTAAAAAAAGAATGAATATGAAAATGGGGAAAACCCTTCATGTATAAATTCCCTTTTTTTTTTTTTAAGGGGTAGTGTTAGTTGTGTTACTATTAGAGTCTTGCAAGCTTCTACTTCAATTTTTTATACTCATGTGGTTTTGGGGAGTGGTTTGGGTTTTTAATGTCTCTTTTGTTTTTTGTTTTGTTTGGTATTTGTTTTAGGTATCTACTTACTCAAAAAAGAAATTTTGTGTAGCAGGGCTTTCTCTTGGATGTAATTCTGCCAAGTTACTGAATCAATTTACTTGCCCTTTAAAGACCACGTGGCTAGGTTCACTGTGAAGTTCTGTTGTTGCAGCTACATAGTTAGATTCAGGGAATTAATTGCATCCTTGACTAATAGCTGTTGTGGCAAACCCCTTTGCATTTAGTTTACCATTGGGGTGGTAGCGTATCTTCACCACCAAAATAACAGCCTTTATAAGAAGCCTCTCTTGAAGGGTTTGCGGGTATGGCTATTGAGGTATTTTGCTGAGTTTCTCAGAAGGTGGATAGTTCCACAACAGGTTTTGGTCACCTTTTAAAAGGGCAAAGAGGTCTGTGTTGTGTGGCAAAGAGAGGGCTGGCCTGGCTGTAGCAGTCCCTGGTACAGCTGTCTTTCACAGAAGGACCTCAGGTTGGAGCATGGTTGTTCTTTCTTTGTTCGAGTAAAGAAAGGAAATCGGTTCGGAAAATCCCAAAAGGAGGGATCCTCTTTTAAAATATAATTGTAGTCATGTGTGCTGCTCCCTGTGTGGACATGGCTTAATTCACAGATTGATTGAAGTGGAATAGTGCCTTCTTTACACAGGCAGTGAATTCAGCCATGGAAAGTAAATTATGTGACTTCAGGAAAATGATATTAGTAGAGAATTGGTGCAGGAATTCTTGATATCTCTCAGCAGTCTGCATGACTTAAAGGTAGCTGGTTTCACTGACTGATACCTCAGTTTCCCCATGTTAAAATAAGGATAATATTTGCCTTGTTTAATCATTTGAGTTTGATGTGCAGTTTTAATTTTAATTACTGAGTAAGGCAGAATAAATAGGCAGCCTAAATATTTGTAACATGGGAAGGTATCCAGTCTGCAATGTGCCTTCCTCTGTTTGGATGGGATCAGAGACTTGGTGTTCCCAGCATTGATCGTGTTATTTGGTTAGCTTGTCAGACTTACTTGTTTGTAAGCAAGATACTGAAACATCAGCTCTGAAAATTTCTTTTGAAAGCACAAGGACAGGATTTGTAGTTCTTAAATTTTATTCTTTTAAAGTTAAAAATAAAGATAAGGAGGTTTGTTTTGACAGCATCAAAGGAATATGCTGGTTTGTTTGCAGCCTTTGATTTGGATGGAATGTATGGAGTTCTGTATTTTTTTTTTTGTTGTGTAGCAATTTATGTTGTGAATATCTTGGATTTTCTGTTTATATGAAACGTTAGTATTGATGTCTTATTTTCAGGCATGATTTATGGAAAATAATTGCGCTTTTGTGAATTTTTTTTTTAATTGATGTTCCTTATTTGATTGAAATTCCCAAGCAAAGAAAATTAATAAGCATGTTCTTCAGAGCTGTTGCTGTTTTAAGTTTATGGTTGGCCATAGAAGCTATTTAAAGGAATATATTTGGAAAAATAGAGGTAGGTACATTTGAGGCTGTTTTAGCTGCGTACCAGCAGTAGCAAAATGATTTTACGTGTCAGTTTTACTTATATCTGAAAGTTGTCCCTTCGTGTAGGCAGAAAGGTCGAGCTGTGTGCGGGAGGTGCCCTCTCGGTGCCGGGCCCGCGGTGGCCGTGGGCCGTGCCGGGTGTGTGGGTGCCGCTGGCTGTTTTGCCGCAGCGGTGCCTGACGGAGGCATTTCCCAGGCGGGATGCGGGCACGGGAAAGGCGGGGGGGCGGCGGGGTGCCGGGCCGGTGGCAGCGTTTGTGCAAGTTGCACACACGGAGCGAACTACTTCGCTTGTGTGGCGTCACATGATCAAAATATTTTCCCCTTTGCCGCTGCCAGAAGCTATCTATTGCTTTTCAACAGCCTCGCCGCTCGGGCAGCGGGCCAGGCGCTGCTCCCGGCCGCGGGATGCCCCGGCCCGCACCGGTGCGACCGGCGAGTGTGGGCACCGCGTTCGTGTCCAGCCGTGGCCCCTGGCGGCCCGGCTGCCTTGGGGAGAGGGGAGAAGCCTTGCTCTGCCTTCGCATCTGAGGAGCAGCACCGTGTGGAGTGTTTCTAGCATCTTAACTGACACCTCTTTTACATTTAAAAATTTTGCTAGCAAAGAGATACTGCATTTGTTTGTCTTGTATGTTACGTTTTGATTTACAATATATGTGTTTTTTTCTTTTAAATCCCGAAGCTAACGCACATCCCTTGTGATAGCCCCCCCACTTTCAGCCTGGCACAGAGCCGGTTTTCCTACTAACAAACTGTAGGAGCTACTAATTCAGCAACATTTCTGAGATTTTTAACTTTCTGCAGAATGCTCTTTTTGTTGTTGAACATGTGGTATGCAAATACAAATGGAAATAGTGCTATGGAGTATTTTGTTGTGGGTTTTTTTAAGTATTAAAAACACATTTTACTTTTCTAATAAACCCCATAACCAGACCTTTTAATGTTTTGATATAAATAGCAATTACACTAACTGAGATCCAACCACAACTAAAAAAAACCCATTTAAAATCATTCAGAAGAAAAGTTCCCAATTTAATTGAACTTTTCCTTTAAGGAGGAGGGACTGATGGGGCAGCAGTGTATGAAACAAAGTGTCTCACATTTCTTGACGTGATCAAGGTGTTGGAGTAGAGGCCAATATTCAAAGATTTTTCCAAGATTTAGCTAAAAGTCTAAAGGCTACTTTAGTCTAAGCTGTTGAGGGCTTTAGATGTGATTGCTGATGGCAATCAGAACATTTTCTGGATTAATTGAGACCCTTGAAAAGTTTTAGATTTAGGTACATGGACTGGTTGTTTCATATATTGGGACATTTAGGGATTTGGTTGTTCACAGGAAACTTGCTGAATGCAGCTGTTTGAACAAGCAGTGGAGAGGGATTCTCTGTCCCGGGAAGACTTGGCATAGCCGCACATTCCTCCTTTTAGTTCTTCAGCTTATTTCAATAATAATAGCAACAGTAACAATACACATTCTCATTAAGAGCAAGGTTGAGGAGGGCCTGAGTGAGCTGTTACTTTGTTGGAATGTGGTTGACAGAATGGTGGATGCAGTCTTCTACTTTTTCTGCAGATCCTAATGTTGTTACGTGTCAGCTCTGTTGTGTGGTGTGGTTGCTCAACACTCTTCCTCTGTATTTCCCCCTTCAGTGAGTGAAAGATTTATTTGTGGGTTATTTTAATCTGTTTCATTTATTTTCTTCCCAAAGTCATAGTACTTTGTTTTATCCAAATTTTTTGCTCCTTTGTCTTGTGATACTTCTTTTTCTTTCTTAAGATGTCTTTCTCACTTTCCAAGTCATGAGAGTGATGGGAAAGTCATCCTTACTGTCTTCTGCAATTTTAACAGTTGTATAAAGAGTGATTGGTGTGACTGTATAGTCACTGAGAAAATAGCTTTTGAGTGATCCAGGTACCCATCCATCTCTCTGACTAGTATTTGCTCCTCTGTCCTCCAAGTTGACAAAAGTTGTTGGGCAAAGAGTGGCAGCAGGGAAAGTGTCTTCACTATCCAGCTTCCTGTGCAGGCTCTCCTAGTGATTAGGGGTCAAGCTGCATTTAAGAAAAAGGGAAAAAAAAGCCACTAAAAAACCAACCAAGCAAGCCCCCAAATCCTGACAAGACTTGGCAGTATAACAGTAAAAACTGTGCAAGTAGTTATCTATGTGTGATGGTGCTGGTATTTTTGTTTCAGGTTCCTCTATTGCTGATCTTCTAAGCAATAGCAGACTTGAAGGAAGGAAACAAACAAAGGAGACAAAACCAAGCTGAAATGTAAATGTTGATGTGCATAATTTTTACCTGGCTGACAGGTGTGGTTAAAAAAAAATCTGTTGGCCCAAAATATATTTGAAAAGATGTCTACATGAAAATTCAAGTGTGGTGTTGCTGTACATGTGGAAAGTGTAGAAAAGACTGGAACTGAGGAGAGGAAACACTTGGCATATGATTGTCTATATGAAGTAGTGATGTGGTGTACTAGGTATGTTCTATACAATTTTATAGAACTTGATACTTCATTTCATAGATTTCCTTTCCTTTTAATTCTCAGAAGATTGGGGGTGCCAGCAATGGTTGTTTGTTATTCTGCAATGTCATATTTCATTTGAGGGGATCTATCTTACGAAGATGGTGAATGAAGCCTATTTCAAAAGTGAGTTAAGGTTCCATTGTTGTAGAAGAATAGCTTAGTAATTCAAGAAAGAACTGAGGCCAGTTTCTTCCTGTGTGATAGTTTCCAAATTCTGTTGCTTTGCCTCTAATTACACCTCGATGTTTATTTGCAACAATCTTGTTGCCTGGAAAAAGAATCCCACATTGTCTGATTTACCCTCTGTGTTTCTTTTCTCTACTCCTGCTTTTTAACATTCAGTTTAAATTCTTCATTTGCTTGTGGCTGATGTCTTCCTTGATGAGATGGAAGAAGAAAGTAGATGCTTTTTCTTAAAGGCTGCAGCTAGTCGTGGCATCATAATGGAAGGTTCAAATATTTATGATTTCTGATGACATTTTTACATTCTTGAAATTCTTGGTCTCGCATATGGTTGTCTGTCTTACTTGAGCAAATGATCTCAGCCTAGTAGAAGTAGAAGGAAATGCAATTTTCCTCTCAGAAGTGGGTTTACACATATATATATATATATATCCAAAAAGACAATGAACATGATGGGGTGGGTTTTTTCCCATTTTTTTTCCCCCAAATGTTTGATACTGAGCATTCAGTAACGTGTTTTGTTTGTCATTTTTAGATTAATACTTGGGAATAAGCAGCAAATATATTTTTAAATTGAGTTCAGTCTATGTACATCGATCAGAAGGTCCATGAGGGTATTCCTCAGAAAGACAGCTTTTTGTCCTTGGCTTTTGAGGATCACAGGCTGAAACAAAGAGCAAATTAACAGGAGAAAGTTTGTAACACATAAATGCACAGGAAAATAGGTGTTGATCCAAATGGACATCTGCTTTTTGTGTAGACACCAAGCCGGAATTTCTCTTGGGGGAAACTGAAGAAAACTTGAAAATCTAATTTGTTTATTTCTGCATTTTTCAGTAGCCTTTTGTTACACTCCTTGAGTACTCTTTCATCCAGTTTTGTGTTGCTAAAAGATCTTGCACCACTATAGAGTCTGATGGTTGTCTGAAGCTGATCTAAGACTTCACTTCTGCTGTTAAGACCAGTCCCCACCTTTTTATCAGCTCCCTGCTGCTTCCCTTGTGTCATAAGGTGAATCGCATCCCCTGGAAGATTTGTCTGAAAACTAATCCTGCCAAGTAAGACCTGTGAATGTTTAGCTTTCAGCCAGATCATTGAGCAGATCTGACTTGCAGCATAATCTTTGCAGCACAGAGGTAAAGCAAGGGAGAATATGGCCAGTTCGACAGAGGGCGGGCATCAGGCCATGACAGCCCCTTTGGTGGTGGTACAAGTGGTGGTTCTGTCAGCCTAAACTCCTCCTACTTTGCCTCTTGAGTGTAAAATTAGTCTATAAATAATGACAGGCAATTTCTTAACATTTGTCTGGAGCAGGAAGCCATTGTTATCCCTCTCTTAAGAGGAGAGAAGCTGAGGCAGAGAGTATTTTTTTTTTCCCCAAGGGTAATAATTATACAGAATGCATTGATTGCAGTGGCCAAATAAGCTGTGAGTATCTTCGAAAAATATGATATCAAGGGTGGAACTCATGTAACCATATGTACTGTAGGCATTTGTACCTGATCTTTTTGTGTATCTTTGGTGCAAAAAAATAGTCAGCTCTTCATGTGAATCATCTCATCCTAAAGTAGATGTGTAGTTCTGGTCTAGTGAATCATGCTCCTAAAGTTTCATGGTTTTCCCCTTGCTCTAAAGAAAGGCTAAGCTGATAAGCTCAGGTGTTGATGTCAAAGGGCAGGTGAAATTAATTCCTTCCACTATTTACAGTGTTTTCATAAAGGCAAATGATTCCAGACTTGTGTTGGAGTTCTGGACTAACTTAGCTTCCTCTTCTTGTCTTGCTATAACCTGTTGGAACTAATGGTTTTCATAGCCATTTCTGCTTAAATTCGATACATTTCTATTTTGTTGTCATTTGTACAATGCCTATTCAGAGATTTTTTTGCTGCTGCTTTTCTTTTGGTATGTCAAATTTTTGCATGTAAGAACTGTCAGTATTGTTTATTTTTTCCCAGCATATTTGCAGACATACTGGCATACTGGCAAATTTGAAAATACCAGGATGAATTTCCAGATCAGTTGACCTTCATGCTTAGGTATGCAATTTCCTCTGTACATAGATGCAAGCTTTTGATTTGGAAATAGGGCAGCAGTTTTGTTGTGTAGATGCTGCTTCACAGTCCACTGAAAACTCTTTACCCGCTGCTGGCACTTCAGCATGCAGAGAAGTGGGCACCTCTGGGAAGGAGCTTCCCTGCTGTGGTGATCCTCCTCACCCAGCACTGGTGCTTCCTGTGACTCCACATTCCCCCCACTGATTGCTCCAGGGGGCCTCTCTGTGGGGCATTGTGCAGAGTAGCAAACCCAGTGAGTGCTTTGGAGGGCTGAGGGGCTGTGCTGGGCATGGGGAGTTAGGAAGGGGCAGCCCTGCCAGGAGATCTCTGCCACCGAGAGGGACGGTGGTTGTGAGAGCAAATAAGGTTTGTTCTGAACACTGCGGGTGTGTTCCAAGGTGATGAAAGTGGTGTTGTGCTGAGGGATGAAATTGTTTAGGACAAAAGAAAACACAGGGATGCCTATCCTGCATAGAGCTCTTCTTGGCAGTATCGTGTTTTCAAAATGGTTAAAGAGGAAAAACCACAATTTGCTAAAGAGATTTACCCACGCATCCTGAAAAATGGGTACCATAATCCTTAATTATCTCTAGGCTCACTTAGCCTTTCTTAGTAAAGTATTTCAAATGCCCAAACTGAAGTAGTATTGTGATTAATAATTCCACTGGTATCTTTGTAGCAGGATGTCAGTGCTTTCCACTTTTTGGAGGCTGGCACAACCACATTTTTGTTTGCATCCTTTTTAAGGAATCTTTCTCACAAAGGGCGTCAGTTTATTTGGCTTAGGCTTAGGTTTCGGAGTTAGGTATCCTCTGAAAAGTTGCTTGTTTTCAAAAAATTCGGAGGAGTCTTTTGTAGTGTTAAAGTTTTTGTCTCTTTTTTGGTTCTCTCTTATAATTTGAGGTTCAGCTAGTGGCATGATTTTCAGATACACTATTTTCCCCCCAGTGTGTACAGGGGAAGGAGGAGGAGGAAGCACGGCTTCCTCAAGGTTGACTGAAATGTTTTAACTTCTATAGCAAATGAGGTGAGAATGAAATTGTCAGAAGGATAGAGACTAAATTATTGAAGCACTTGACTGTTTAAAGTGGCTGGGGATGTACTATAAAAGGTGCGAGTCTAACAGTCAAATGTGTAAACAGCATCTTATTCCTTCCTTGTACCTGATTTCTCACCACTTGCTTTATATGAGAGCCTAAATCAGTGTGGGAGATATTGCAGACTTCTCAAAGTGTTAGTTTACAATGCCTCCACCAGAAGAACAATCTATTACCATATAGAATAGTAGAGAGAAAAGCATTTTCAAGGAAGATTAATTGAAGTAATTCATCACTTTAAAATGAAGAAGGTGCATCAAACAAAAATAAAAGCTAAGTATTTTGCATGCTTCTATTGGAATTTGATAACCATTTGTTTTGCTAGAAAATATATGTGGACTGGGCATCTAGTTCTTGTCTACACAGTAAAACTATGTGCTATAATTATATGCTATAATTATACCAATATAACTCCCTATGGAGACACTCTTATACCAGAATAAGAGTTTTTATGGTTTATCTTACTCTGCTTCCAAACCACATAAGCTTAAGAGGGAGAGGGTACTCTTATGCTGGAGAAAGTTTCCACACTGAGATAGTTATATTGGTATAATTATGCATTTTTTTACTTCAGTGTAGACAAGTCCCTTGTGCCTTTTCAGCTTTGAACTTTAGTTAAGAATTTCTTGGCTGTGATAAGTGTCTAAGCATTTTTATAGTATATTTTTATAATGGGACTTGGGTATTTAAACCAATTACTTAGGCCAATTAACAGCTTCCTGGGTTGTGGATAACAATAGGATATAAAGAGGGATCAGAATTCATGTTCCTAGCTGCTTGGATATATCTGCATTTTCTCCCCCCCTGTGATTTTACCAGTATTTGGTGTACAGCACAACAGGTGGAATAGTGTGTGGCTGTCTAATGAGTTCTGTGTTGGACACTTTTTGTCTGCTGTTTCTCATTATTCCTTGAGTTTTGTTGTATTTGGCTCTAATTGCATGTATTTCCATGGATCACAGAAAGAAGCTTCCTTGATGAAGTTGAAAAAATTGCTTCCAAAAATGTTAATTGTTTGGAGAACTGCTGAAATTTATTGATCTTTACACAAGACAGGATCATAATTGACTTGCTAGGCATAAATTGTGCAAGGAGCAACTCAAATTGGATTCAGAGGAAGGGGAAGGTGCAGGAGCCCTGTTGGTGTGTAGTGTAGTCAGGAGAAGGGTGATGATGTGTAGAAGGTATGTTTGGTAGGGATGATGTCTCTTGCCTGCTTCAGTCACAGGTGGGTACCTAGAGGGAGGTATTCACATGGATTGTGCTTTGAAGTTGGCTGTTTTCTCGGTTCTCTTCTCCCCATATCTCCTTTGCTGCTTAGCACACAGCTCATCTCATCCTTACATTTACATCTCCCCAAAACCAGGAAGATGTAAACATTTTTTACAGTATTTTCACAGTTTCCGCAAATATCAACATAAATTACTTAGAAACAGTTTTTCTTACATATCTTTTTTTACTCCCTATGAAAAGATTGGTTTGAAAAACATACCTCTTTTTATTCCCTTAATTTTCTTTTATCAATGTATTTAGTATGTTTGTAGTGTTGTAATGTCCATATGGTCTAGTTTTGCTAGAAATTGAGGATTATGACTTGAAATGAAAAATTGCAGAAATGGGAGAAACCTTATAATAAAATAGAGGTGATGTAATAATCTCCAAATCATAGAAGAGCAGGGCTTGAAGTGACACTAACAGGTCATTTAATCTATCTGTCAGCTCTGAGACAGTATAAGGCAGGCCTAACATTCATGGCAGATGTTCATCTGTCCTGTAGTAGTAACAGACTGAGCAAAAAAGAATTATTTATGCTTACTCTTTCCCCTTCTCTCCCCAAAGCTTTGTGCAAGCTGAACTTTACATGGAATTGGTGTGAGAGGATATATGGATTCCTTCAGGATTATTTCAAGTTTCTGAGTTACTTCTGTTGTTGGGAAACTCCGTGTTTTCTGTCAAAATAGTCTAATGATGTTTGTGTATTTTTGAGTGTAATATCCCATTTTAATTTTATCTGGCTGTAAGTTGTTCAGGTGTATTTCTTCCTGAAATGATTATTTTTCTGTGTTGGCTTTGTAACCAGTGTCTCCTCTTCTTTAGCATTGAGCAGTTTGGTTTAAAAATGTGTAGCATTTCATTTTCATACTTTGACAGTATTTCTGGTGTGTAACCAGTTTCAGTTTTCCTTTTTTTATTCAATCTCTTTTTGCATGAAAGAGCTGAGCAGAAAAAAGAAAAACAACTGTGGGTAGGAGTGTAGAAGTGAGAAGGGGAAGAATGTGTTCAAGAAATGATAGTACTCAGCAGAAGAGCTGGGTTTAGCTGAAATGTCAGGTTAGATATGAAGTGAACAGTGTGGCCTTAAGTAAAGATTTATATTCTTTGAAGAATAAAGGGAACATATGTTTCAGAATTTTACGTGTGGTATCTGCAGCTCTTTAATCTAAACTGAAGGTTGCAAATGAATGTCAGATGAATAGCATCTTTCTAAAGGGAACAATACCTGAAATTGGAATTGCAGATACCTTGTTGCTAAAATGAGTCTTTGGGTTTGTTTGCTTCATTTTCCCTTTTGGTTATGTCAGTGAGAAACATCTGTCTTTGCTGCTAAATGACCTTTTCTGACTTGGCCAAGTGATTTTGACTGAGTGGACTGTCTTTGAGCCCTCAACAGCTGCAGGAAGGTGCTGATGTAAGTTGCCGCCTTGGAGAAGGTTTAGATGTAAATATACTCAAATAGCTGTTGCCCCCAGAAATAGCTTATTCAGACTTACAGAAAAGATTCCCTGTAGCTGTACTGCTTCAGTGTTTATAAAGGTAGTGATTCCCTTCTCTTTCCTTCTGATCTAATCTGATTGTTAATTTTACTTCTGTTCTAGATTTAGTAATTTTAGGAAGTTGGGAATACTCTGTTTTGGGTTGTGCCCAAAGGGGGCTCATTAATCCTGAAGATCCTCTCTAACAATAAAGAAGTTTCTTTGAAGTGTGTTTAGATAGCTGTGTTGGTGTTTTTGCGTGATGGCTGATGTGGGCTCTCTTAAGGACTGGGAAATAAGAGGTAGGCATAAAAGTGGAAAGAAGCCAAGAGTTTTCAGGCAGAGAGAATTTGAAAATATAATGGTTTCTGCTGTGGGAGAGGGAAGGCAGTTCTATGAATATGGCATTATCAGATTCCCTGTAAAATAAATTTTTTTTTTGGATGAGAAATACTGAAGAAGTGGATCATCTTTCCTGCTTTCATATTTCTCAGACCAGATATGTCTCACATGCTGATTTTTAATTTAATTTTAAATGATGTGATATTAAAAGAAAATTATGGTCATATATTGAAAACACATCTTCTTTCTATAGAAAGTGAAAGTTCTTGATAGTAGTTATACTAAAACTATGCCTTTAATTCTGAACATCCTACAATGATCTGTTGCAGAGGTGTTCATACCCATGGTTAATCCCACTTCTTTATTTCTGCACTTACCTAGATGTGTGTTATATGCATGTGTTTGAGCTGAGATGCTCTGGGATGTTCCATAGTCTGCCAGGATTTGTGGAAGAATTTGTCCCATTTGTTGTGATTGCAAGAAGAATAATGAAGACTTAGTGACTTCTGCCAGTTTTGAGAAATAGATGAAGGCTCTAAGATAAACCAGAATTTGACGTGGTTGAAACCCAGGTCTGATTTTTTTGACCCCGAGTGAGCCACAGTGAACTTTATATCAACATTGAGATGCAGTTTTTGGAGGTCATTTCTCTAGAATTCTTAGGAAGTCATTCCCAAATTTCTGCAAAGTTTTAAGCTTGTTTAAAACATGTAGGAATTAGAGCTGACAGTATTTTAAAATCAGCATAGCTTTTAAATTATAATAACAGAAAGTTATTTTGCTTTCACAATGTTTGTATACTACATATATGTTGATAGATTTTTTTTAATCATAGAAATTAAAAATTCAAGGATTAACAGATCCCTTAATACTTTGAGTTTTTGACTTGCTATGTTTGTTTCAGTACAGCTGCTACATGCTAAGCGCACCAGTAGTTTTAGAATTACTTGAAGGGGGTGTTACCACCACTACCTTCAAAGTGAAATTTACAACTCGTCTGGTTTTTGTCCTTTTAATTCTAAAATCTAGATGAAATGTAATCCCAGGAGTGTCGTTTTGCTGTTGCAATGTAGTCTTTTTCAGATGATACATGATTTAGTTGGAAACAAATTAGCAGTTATGAATGCCTAAAGAAAGCAATTTAATAAAGAAGATTTTTGTAAGACCTAATCAGAATTGTAAAATGATACTTGGGAATCAGTTACGTTATACAATAGAGTGGGTGTGACTTGTAGGCATGTGTGTGGATTCATGGTTTCTAGTCACATTGTTCTTTCAAGTGATACAAGGGCTTCAACCCTCAGTTTACTGTTTCTTCTAATTTATAACTTAACTATTAAAGGTTTTCAGTCAGTAATGAAAATTCCCACTCATAACTGTAATTTGTTCTGGCGATTAATTTCAATTTTTATTTTAGCTACTTACAAGCTGCCCCCTCCCCCATTTTCTAGTGCTTTAAATCACCTGTTGCTGGTGAATTTTTGTTTGCTTTGCTCCTGCCCAGGAAGTTAGTTCCATTCTGCTGACAGTGTCTGTGTTGATGAGAAAGGTCACTATAAATGAAAAATAATCACAGGCAGGTACTCACCAAGATTCTATTGCTCCAGCTCCACAATATGGGTGTATAGCTCCACATTCATTAGCTGTTTGCAGCAGACCCTTGGGCTGAGCTGATGCTGCTGTTGTGTGTCTAACTGGGACACTTTATTTTTGCCAGTGTGATACAGAGATCATTATGGAATGATGGTGAAAAAAGATGAATTGGTTTGTTTCCAGGTAACTTAAAATTTTGCACTATTGTGACCAAGTTTTTTCAGCCTCTACAGGAAGCAGTTTTAATATAGAAAATATGTTACAAGAGAAGTTTCTTGGCAGTTGAAGAAGTGACAGGGCTTCTGTTATAGAGCTAAGTTTGCATTCCAATTACCCTGACGCTAAATATATGCCTTTAGGAATTCTGCATAAATTGGCTCTAGCTAGGGGCTTTCCCCTGTTTTCTTATTTTAATTAAGACCATTTTTACCTATTTAAAAAAAAAAGAAAAAGTTAGGCTTGAAAAGAGAAGATGCTCAATTAATCAGTAAGCTACCCGCTGTGAAGCTAGAAACCAACAAATACAGAAAATCAGTGCTTTGCACTGCTTTTTAGTGTCCCAGTCTGCTATCTTGTCTTGTAAGTAGGGTGACTGATTCTCATTTTTCTGAACCCTTGGTGGTGTGGCAGAAGGAGATAGCTTAAAACTTTGGCAAATATTTCTCAGTATGGACAGAACTTTCTGAACCTCCCTTTGTTGAAATTTCATGTTATGGCTATGGAAAAGGAAAACAGCTAATTGTTTTTGCTTGCCTGGTGGAGTTTTCCATACTTTTACTCTCTTATGCATCTTTATTTCAGTAATCTATCAATTTTGTCAATGATACTTGTTTTGGTGTGCCCCTGTCCATGTCTCACCTCCTCCCCAATTTTATTCATCATGAACTCAGACACCTGCAAAAAGGGAAGAAAATTGCATAAAGCCACTCAAGTGGCAGAGCACTTTGCAGAGAAGAATGGAAGATAATATTTGACAGTAGTTCGGGATGAGAGTAAGAACTGGGGGGTAGGCAGAGGAAAAGGCTTGTGTTGTCTAAAATATCTGCTAGGTTCTAATGTTACCTGGACTGTGATTTATTCTGGAATTGCTCTGGTGAGGTCAATTACAAATACCAGCAGTAAGTATAATTCAGTTTTTGAAGAGTTGTCATTTGCTTTTTTTTTGGTAATAGTGTAATCTCAGAACATGGTCTAGAAATTTTACATTTGCTTCATTCATGAACACTTGATGAAATCTAGTGTATAAGGCTGAATTTGAGCAGTTCGGGGGCTTATTTTTGAGCTTATCTTAGAAATAGGTGATTTTTTTCAAAGGCATTAATACCATTCCAGGTGATCTAGCAGCAGAAATTTAAGGTCATCTTTTCTCTTTTTTTCCACTTCTTTTAAAGATACTTCTAGGGACCTTTTTTCTTTGGACTGGAAGTTTCTGAAAGTTTAGAGTATCTTGTTGCAGCCTCCTGATGCAATTTCTCCTTTTCAATATCTTCTAGAGGTTTGGGGTTTTTTCCTCCCTTAGCCTACCCTTGACTCTTAGTCCTGTTTCTTGTTGCCTAATAGCTGACATCAGTCTCCCCAAAGTCATCCTGTGGCTTTCCTTGTTAAAAGTGCATATAAGACTTGTTGTTATGAGAGTGAAAATGCAGTCACAGGAAGGTGAAGTGTTGTGCTCATGTTTGCATATCAGGTCAGCTGCTGAGCCAGGAATAGAAGTCCTGTCTCATGACTCAGTGCCCTAACCGCTGGCCTGCGCCGCCTCTCCAGAGCACCGGTCTTTTCCAAGAATATAGTGGTGATGGCTATAGGAGTAACTACAGCAAATATAGGAGCTTTGCTTCCTACTCTGGCAGGGCTCCAAGGGTTATACACAGCTTATAAGACAAGGAGAGGAAAAAAAGCTTTCTAAAGGAGCTCCTAGATAAGTTCTGTGAAGTTACGGTTTGCTTTGCTTTGTTTAAAAACAGCAGCAAAAAAATAAAAAACAGAAAAAAACCCCTAATTGAAAATAGCTTTCCTGAAGGTTTAGGATGTGGAAAAAAGTTCCATGTGTTTCAAAGTCAAACTTTGCTCTACAAATAACCTTAAGAGTGGCCTGTGATTAAATCTTTTGTATATTCAACAACAAACTCATTTTATGCAACCGCAACTATGATAAAATTGAATTAAATGAACCTGCCTCTAAGAAAAGATACTGAATAGCTGAGTAGCACATTATTCAATGAATGGAAAACAGGGAGGCTGGCTGAAACTGCTGGGAAATGGTTTTAACATTCTATCGGGCTAAAGAGCAATTCTGTGAAATCACTGTATTTGTTTCCCCCCTACCTCCCCGCCCTCATTTTTTAAATAGCAGTGCTCTTCATACTGTCAGAATTCAGTGTTGTGACACCCCTACTCAAAAGTTATGACAGCAGTGTAATGACAGCTACTGCCTCTTGAGAATCAATCAGGCAATTAATTTTGTAAATGAAATGCTGATTATACAAAGCTTCACATGAGAGGCCCAGTGATTAAAATCAATTTAACAAATTGTTTCAGGTGGGACTTGATTAATAATTTGCCATAAATGCTGAGGATATATGACCAGCATACCTTTTTGAGTGTGTGTGTGTGTGTGTGTGTGTGTGTTAATATAGAACTATATATATCACTGGGAGTGGAAAAAATCTGCAGCTAACTGTATGTACTTTTGGCTTGTGACCTAGATGTGATTGGTTATAGCTTTTTGTGGGTACTCTGTCATCCCCAGTGTCCACAATGTCACTTTCTCAACTAGCATTCTCTCCAGCAATTGAATACATCTAACTTTTAATTTTATATCTGTGAGTAAAGCCAAGTAGTCGAAAAAGTGTATTCAGATCCACATGAATATTAAGTTTAGGAAGTTTTTTCTTTAAAATTTAAAGTGGATGTGGGATTTTTTTCCATTTACATCCCTCCCCCCGTCACTTATATTTAGGACGTTGTGCATTTTCCCCCTCTTACTGCAATACTTCTCTGCAGGCAGCCTTCCTGCAGAGCTCCCCTCGTTCCACTCAGGGCAGTGCTCTATTCCTTGGCTGGCAGACACTATTTTTAGTACATCCTTTTCTGTCCATCTAACGCCGTGTTTGTGTAAGAGCTGTACAAAGTAGGTAAGGGAATTTTTTTTCTGAGTTCCAGATGGCAGCCATGCACAGTGAGTGAAGGTGTTTACTTGTCTAGGAAGCTGAGAACCTCATTGCCAGACAAAATAGAAGTAACTGGTATTCTGGGTGGGGCTTTGCTTTTTTAAACTTGGTTTTCTGGGTTTATGAATGGATTTTCTCTTCCTTGTTGAGCCATAGCCTTGGCTACTGAGGAGGCCTTAAAGCTTTGAGGCATCCAGTGATAAATCTAGCCTGAGAACTTTAGGTTACTATTTTGCCTTGCTATCTGCCTTGCTTTCCTGCTGGGGGTTGCTATTTTGACAGTTGAAATGCCAGACTGAGAGTTCTGTCCATGTCTGACCGTGCTCCAGTGCCAAAGCTTCTGTATTGGTGCAAAGCCATCCAACACAGGCAGTTCTTGGTTCTGACTGGACTGTGGATTGGAGCAGCCAAAGCGTGGTCGTGACATGGCAGAGCATAGGAAGAGCAGCTGGAATGAGTGACCTGTTCTGTAGTGGCAGACAAGTTTGCTAGAAGACATTTTAAAGAACCCCTGAATTCTGCTGTGCTTGAAATTGCTGCAGACTTGGTGAGGAGGGGAGCAGAGCTTCTGTATGCCTGAAGAAAAGTGGGCATCCTTCTTTGCAGAGGCATCCAAGTTGGAGAAAACTAACCTAAAGACAGGACTATAATTCCTGAGTACTTCTGGAAAAAGTTTGATATTAGGAAAGTGGGTTACAGGAGAAAACTGAATGTTCAGGTATGATGAGGACAGATGACACACATTAAGCTGACTTCAGAGTAACCTATTAGCTGTCAGTAGCTGGCAATGACAAAGGCAACTTGAGGGGCAGCGGTTCTGGGCTGTATATCCATGTGAACTTGTCAGAAACCTAGGATTGTTTTGGCCATCAGCTGTGTTAATGTGTATAATTGCTTCTTGATGTTGTCTTAACCTTTGCATGCACTTGTAGTGGCAACTGAAGAGGTTAGTTATGTACACTTCATTAAAAACAGGTTTCTTTTCTTTGCAATGTTTGTTGTGATTTGTTCATTTAGTAGTTGTTTAGTTTTATCTATATGCAAAATTATAAATAGAGATTGACTGATACAAAGGCTTTACAGGTTTTGGGTTGTATGTGTTCAAGAGGACTCGGAAGAAGGCTGAAAAACAGTATATCCTTCTACCTCACCCTGCAGAAAGAGTTGCTTGTATAAATTATTTGTAAATGGTCTAGGCAAGTGGTAGTTGATTCGTTGTGGGGCATAGCTTTGATGTTTTTTTTCTTTCGCCTTGTTAATTACTTACTTTCTGTTTTGAGTGGGAAATAATCTTTCTGATGTCTCCCTGCAGCTGAAATCAGACACTATGCAGAGCCTTTAAGACAAGCAAAATGGCTATTTATGTTAAAACTCTGCTAGTGTGTGCTTCTTCATTTACTGGATTTTCTTTCATCATAGACTTATGTTGAACTCAGCTTTTTGTTTTTGCTTATTACTTATTGTGTTTGTGCAACTACCTTTAAAATTTTAGTAAAAGAGACAGTAGATTTCCTTTTTCAAAAAGATAGAAAGCATGTTTACTATTCACCTCTCAGACTTTATTATTAATGTTAGAATTTAATGCTGTACATTCGTACTTTTTTAATAGTTGCTTGCAACTTTCTTAAATGGATATTGAAACACACTTGATGAGAGTTGTTTTGATACTCCCTCTTTTGTCACGTAAAAATGTTGGCTGAGGCGTCCTTGTACATGTTCATACAAATGATGACATTATCTAGGAGTGGATTATCTTTTCTGCAGTTCCATCCTCAAGCCAGCTGTGTCATTGTATTATAGTGAATACTTGTGATTATCTTCAGCGATAAATTTGTGACTTGGTGCCTGACATAGAGTTGAGAGCTCCATGCCTGTCTTCCTTGGAATGTCGGTAACCGATTGTCAGCTGTCTTTACTTATTATGAGGTTTCAAGGCTTTGGTTTTTATACAGAGATGTGTTTTCTTCTTTTTTTTTTCTTTCCTTTTTTTTTTTTAATATGGAGACAGAAGCTTTGGCTGCAGATCAACGAATAAACAAAGAGTTATTGTATTCATAGCTCTAGGAGTTTGAGGGGAAGCCTACTTGAGAGTGTTGAGTTCATGTTTTTTTGTTACAGGCACAAATGATGGAGCATTACTTGGGATGCTTTGTGGCTTATAGTTGCTTTAAATCGCTGCATTTGCTGTTGTCAGCCAAACTAATGCCTCTTTCAATTTTTTTTTGTTTAAACAAGAAAGCACACTTTCACTTGAAAAGTAGTTACATCTCTCATGTAAATACTCATCTTCTAGTGAATTGCTCTGTCTGCCTTGTAGAAAAGAGCACTAGGTGAATGGGATTCACATCTAAATCCCATTGTGACCTTATTCAAGTGTCTCCCACTCCTCCCTCTCTGGAGATTTCAGTGGTGAGGGTCTTTGTGGCATCTTTAAATGGAAATGTTAGTTGTATTTTGGGACAGTGACTGGTGTTGTTCATAAATATCATTCAAATAAACATTTTGTTGTTAAAAGTGAAACACTGGTTGTTAACTTAATACTGGATAAATATATATATGTAATGTGTGCATAACATCAGTAATGCCTTAAAAGTAAGAGCTGGTTTTGATCAGGCTGCTTCTCAAGTTATTATCTTGTGCAAGCTGCCTCAGATCTGAGTGTAGATAATGTAACTGGAAAACACTGGCTAAATGACTAAAGAAAATGGTAGTGTATTTTTCTATCACTTTAGAAAAGGCAAAATTAAATCTGCAGGTACTTCAGGGTGAGGTGATTTATTTGATCGTTTTGGATGGGAGGAGGGCAGGAGTGGTGGTGATACTGAGTTTACAGGTGGGTGTAGAATATTAATTTTTTCACTTCTGCATATAGCAGAAATGTCGAATTTATGTATTCTTTTACACAAAACATTGAAAAAAGGAGCAGGTATGAGAAAAAGGTTGTCAGTTACTATTTGTAGGTAGTGTAGGTTTTTCAGTGTCCTATCTTAACGGTTGTATTGTCAATCTAAAGACTGAGAATGAAACCTTGGCCCTGTTGAAATCATAAGCAAACCTTCCACTGGGTGTTTTAAGGTGCTCATGAGGCACATAATAGGCAGGAACTATTACGAAATGCTCTGTTCTCACACAGCCTGATAGTACATGTGCAAATGAATCTGATACTGACATGAGATAGGCACTGTTATAAAGGGGTTATAAATTATGGTATTTCTGTGGACTGAAGCAAAGAACAAGACTGAGGTATTTTGAGGAACTGCAGATCTACTCAGTTTTAATGAAATGCAGCAAGTTGAAGAGGAGGTGCAGAATAAGAAGCAAAAGGCAGAATCCATCTAGGCTTGCCTAGAAGAATATGGCAGTAAAGAATAGCATGAGCAAACACTAGATAAACTGGCAAAATGGTAATGTGTGTATTAGGAGTAAAACAGCACTAGAGAAAAATTGGGATGTTCTGTAAAGGCAGGAAAAGAAACAAATGGATATCAATTACTACCATGACACTAAAATAAAATCTAATAAGTGATTAAAACTTTGCACTACAGCATGTAATAGAAAGTAAAGGCATGGAAGATGTGAAAATACATGCTCATCCATTCATAGTCAAACATGAATGCTGGGTTTTAGAGGAATGTGATGCAGTTAGAGCAACGCTGTCATTTTTGGTAGATGTTAGAGAGCACTTGTGGAGTGGTTGGGTTATGATCCCTACAGCATAAAGAGGAATACATAAAGAGGGATAAAGATACATCTCATAATCATCCTGTCACTGAAAACTTGTCTTTGAAAACTGTTGGAACTGATGTTAAAGAAAATATTGGAAGTTAATAAATGTTAAAGGAACTTTCAGATAAGATTATTTTATGTCTCAATTAGCAACTTCTTTTAATAAGTTTTCAAAATGTCATGGATGAGAGAAAGTCTTGCTATAGGAATGAAATCAGAAAGTCTACAGAAATGATAAAGATGAAAACTGTGCATGCATTAAAGCTGGAAAAAGTTACATTGAAATTTTTGCCTTCATAGTAATGGGGACAGTACTTGATGAGCAGCTCTTCTTTCTTTTTGTTGAGTGTATGGCTCCAGGTCTTCCTCACCATACACTGTTCTTAAGACAAAATTTGTGTTTTTGTTAGAGAGTTTTCAGTGGTACTGATCACGGACATATTAAATTCTAAAATCGGTTCTTTGTTGAAGAAATGATGGGGTTTTTTTGTTCATTTTTTGGTTGAAACACACAGTTTCTGAAAACACTTTCAGAGCACCTCTGTCATCAAATTCAAAAGTTGTTGCAGTTGTAGATATGCAGCATTTCCTGCAATTTAAGCCCCATGATTTCAAGTAAGGATGCATTAAATTGGTAAATTTTGAAATTTTTTTGATTTAGTGAAAACTTGTGGCAGATGCAGAGGTAGAGTCCGTTTCTGCCTGAGCAGCACACAGCTGCTTTAGATGGTAGAACAGTTGTCTCCTGCACTCACTACCTGTATGATAAGTGAAGCCATGCTCCAGTAGCTCACACTGGCCCCTTCACTGCCCTGTGCTGGGTGGATACCTGGAGCAGGCACATGTGCTGCCTGTGAGGATTGAAGTGTGGCTGTGGGTTTAAGACAGCTACATCTGTGAAGGAGACAGACCTAATGGTGCAAGGGCAAACTTAATTCCATGAGCTCTCAACTTCTGCAGTAATAATCTTTCTTAAGCCTGGGGGAGAGCTGGCTCTTTGTTTTTGTTTTGCCTTGCAGAAATATGTTGACAGCCACTGAGTCACTGGTAGATGTCTTCACCTTTAGCTGCACTGCATAGAGGGTTGAGATCTAATCTGCAGGGAGTCAGAAATAGCAGTGATGGCTTGCCACCCCCCATAAGGACCTACCCAGAGCATAGGATGAGAAATGTTTCCTCACCAAGTCTGTCTTCTCCAACCGCAGAGATCATAGAACTACTATGTTCTACTGTTTGTTCTTTGCCTGAGGTCTTTGGAGGGAGGAGGGAAGAGGCAGCACTGATAGCTAGGGTGGGTCCCTGTGAATTGTCCCAGTAATCTGTTCAGGCACAGTCACTGCTACCTCAGTCTAGCCCTCTCATATTCAAGTATCTCCAGTCCTTGGTCCAGATTCTTGACTTCCAGTGTTCACAATAAGTTCTGAGTATGTCCAAGTCCCTTCCTCCCAGTGACCACAGCCCCCTTGATTCCAGTGTTGTGTGAGACACTGCAGCCCCTGGTGCCTGGATTACAGCAATATCTGAGGCTCTTCATCCCTCCACCTTTCTGAATTGGAGGATATTACCTGAGGGAGAGAGGAGTGGCTGACCTGAAGAGAACATGGAGAAGTGTAGTGATGGCAGGCTGTGAGAAGGAGGGAAGGAAGGATGCACTGGCAGTGAGGCTCACTCTCCCAACACACACACAGAAGCTCTGCTGCTTGGAGGTCACTAGTCCAAAGGACAGAGACTCTTTGGCCTGTATCCATGTCGCCTCCTGACCTTGTTTCCTCCTCTCCCCTTCAGCTCTTTCTGCCTCACTTCTGTCTCCATTGCTTTTTTAACTCATTGTCCCTCTTCCTTTGTCTGGCAAATTCAAGGCAGTTTCCATACACTTCGTAACTCCTCTGAAGAAACCTTGCCCTGCCCCTCATGGGCTCCTGTTTATTCCTCCTGTGCTCCCAGTCTGGTGACATTCAGGTGCTCTCTCTGACAGGGGCACATGCCTTACCTTTCATGAGTGTCCAGTGTCACCCTGGGAAATTAAAATTCTCTGCCTCAAAGCATGGTGTTCGAGAGGTATTTTCAAGTGTTTTATGTGAGAACATAAACGATGTATTTTTCTGTGACCTCATTCTAAGACATAGCTGAACTATTTCTGCTGAATTTTCCAGAGAATTTCAGCCTCAGGCATACATATGCCCTGGAAAATTTCAGCCTAAATGCTTGAAGTTTGGCAAAGTTTATATGCACCTGAAAGTAGTCTTAATAATGGATAATGTCAGATTGTTTTAGCTGTGTAGCTATCTGCATTGTTTATATTTAAGAGTTCAATGCAGAAAAGAAAATACTCCACTCAAAATTAATCAAACTTGAATTTAAGTAATGTGGTTATTGGAGATGAGACCTGGAAATTATACCCTGATACAGAAGATGGTAGCAATGAAAAGTGCTGTTTGGCTTCATGGGCATCTAATGGAGGAAGCTCAAGACTCACTTTGAATAAGGATTTATGTTTGAGAAGAAGAATATGACAGGTGATGCACTGAACATTAAAACACAGAAGTAAACATAGATAAAATATTGTGGTCTATAGGAGGAAATGTAAGTTTTCCCCTGGGACACTGTTAAAAGGAATCTATAAGGCTTAGCCTTTTTGTTTTTAGTTGAAACTGTGGTGAGAGTGCATGATGGCCTAAAAAACCCCAAAACTGAGAATGTTGTTGTGGATCAGGTGATCTGCAGTGGTGGAGGAACCATTGATTTTGAAAAGTATGAAATATAAATAGTAAATTACCCAGGGACATTTAGTGGCAAAAATAGAAACTTCTAATCTGGCTATAGAGCAGGCAAACAATAAAAGGAAAATTGCTGAGTAATACTTATCCAAAATTAGCAGTGAATGTGGAATTTGCTATGGTAGCAAAAAAGGGCAGTCCTCTTCTGAAGTGAATGGAGATTCCTGTAAGGAAGAGGTTATCATTTCCATCTCCTCAGGTGTAGTGTGCCCATATTCAGAATACTTTATTAGTTTTGGGTGACATTCCTGGAAAATTGGTATTGGTAATGGTAGAGACAGCCAGGGGAAAAAAATGAGGTTTGATGGATTCTATTTGGAGTAAGGAAAGAATAATAGTTCATTAAGCAGTGACTACTTTGGAAAGGGCATATTTTGGATAGGAACAAAAAAAGTAGTGTGTTAGTAGTACAAACAGCAGTGATGAGAAGAAACAGGATGGGAGTGGGAAATCTTAGTTATTGTCATAATACTATTACATCAGAAAGGACATGAAGAAGCTGTATTACATAGGAGGTTTTAAAATTAAACTGTTCAGCAGTGTGCTGCAAGAGGGAATCCTGCTCCTGCTGGGGGAGTGGGCTGGCTGGGTAAATTAATAGGTCTTTTTTTGGGGGGGGGGAACAATAAGGAGGGGGATATTCACCACTTTCATGAAGATGAGATTGTGATAGGCTTTTTGGAAGCTTCCCTGAACATTCTTCCATTAATCTAACCAGAACTCAGGAATTAAAAAATGGATGTCATATTAACAATACAGGGCTGCCCTTCACGAAGTATGGTATTTTTTCTGGTTCAGTTAGTTCTCAGTAATAAAACATGAGAGTAATACTACACAATGGTTGACACCTGTCCTGAAACTGTTACAGGGCTTGGTAAGTGCTGCCAAAAAGTCTAAAAATAAAACTTCTCTCCCTTGCCTCCCCTCCCCCTCCATCACTGGTTGCAGTTTGGATTTTCTGAGGTCTATTAAAGAAGCAAATAAACTTTCATGTAAAATGTGGGTTATGACTTGCTTTTTGATCTGGAAACTTATTAGTGTGCACGAAAGCAACAGGAAAATGCTGAAATGCAGTGTTCTGTATACACTGCACTTCTTGGAAACTTTATTTTCTTTCCAGTTTCTCTTTTTTTCTGATGTGAGAGAACAGATATTTTCTTAAGTGATTTGTCCACTGTTTGTGTCTCTCTTGATATATATTTTTATGTTTTTTGGTTGTTTTTTTTTTTTTTTAATGTTAAGGCCAGTGATGCTAATCAGTGTGCAGCAGTATATTTAATTATTTCTTAAGCTGAAATTTTTTGGGGAGATTTTCTGCTCTCTGTCTGTATAGGTAAGAGTCAGCCTCAAGTTATAATGCAAAATATTTTCTAAAGTTGTTTTAAATGAAATGGAAGTCCCAGACTAGTACTCAAAACCTCATCTAATTAATCAGAGGACCCAGGGTATGGTATTTTGCCAGTTTGTACATCGAGTCAATATTTGATGTGTAAAGCGTTGAGAAAACACACGTATCATTTGCCCGCAGTGAGCATGACGATTCTGACCTTTTTCTTTGCATGTCTTAAATATTCCTTTGCTTGTGTTTGCCAACAGGGCAGCCCGATGGATCCGATGGTGATGAAGAGGCCGCAGCTGTACGGCATGGGCAATAACCCTCATTCTCAGGCACAGCAGAGCAGCCCCTACCCCGGGCAGTCCTACGGCCCTCCCGGCCCCCAGCGCTATCCCGTGGGAATGCAGGGCCGAGCCCCGGCAGCCATGGGAGGAATGCAGTATCCACAGCAACAGGTTTGTGGAGGATTTTTCTGGGTTGCTTTGGTTTCCCTCCTCTCTTTCTCTTCCCTCCTGACATTCCGGTAAATACAGAGGGGCAAGAGAAAACCCTCCGAAATAAGTATTTCTTGTGCAAAAAGAGGATGAAGGGCTGTTTTAAAACTAAAGAAATTATGTTCACAGTGTGAATGTTTTCTGAAATCCCTTACAGTTTGAACAGGGTTTAGTTTGTTGCTGGGATCTTTCTGGAGAGAGAGAAGTATGTCAAATGCCATGAGTTTTCTTTTTTTTTTCCAGTTGACACCACGTAGTCTTGCATATTTTTTGGTTCTTTTCTTTGCTGCTGTTGCTATTTTGTTCTTGGCTTTTTAGGGGTTTTTATGTTCTCTTTCTCTCCGGCTTACACACACTTAAATGTAAGATGAAAACCTAGAGCCGACATCAGTACATCAAGGCTAGCATAGTCCAGTGCATACAAAAGTGGTACATACTTATATCATCTGTTTGTTGTTGTGGTGGTTGGTTTTCTATTTTCTCCTCATTTTAATAGGAGTCTGTAGCTTTTCTTATTTTTTTTCTTTTACCAATTCTTTAAAGACAGGAATTTTTTTTAATGTATCAGAGTATATAGAAAGGTAAGGATCTTCTTTTTATCTTCTTGGATTTCACTGCTGATGGAGACCTTGTGCTTTTTTCCTACCCTTTTTAAGAAGGTCAATCTCAATGTGCATACCATATACTAAGGAAAATACAGCAGTTTTCAAGAGGGAGAGATAAACTGAGGTTATGAAGAAGTTTAAGTTAGCTCTTTTTTTTTTTTAATTAGTGATATGTGTGTAGGCAGTGAGAGCTCTACGCTGCCTTGTGAGCAGAACAAGTAACTTGATCATTAATGGGAAAGAATATTTGTTTTGTGCAACTGAGCAGTCTCAGATTAGTTTCTTTTTATATTTATTGTTTAATATAGAAAATAAGATAAAATTTTGGACTCCTGGCAGATAGATTTCTGGCCAATTCTTGTTATTACCCATCCAGTAGGACAAGATGTTAATCAGACAGTTAATTAAATAACAGTTTCAAATATATTATAATATCATTATCACAGGTCTTAATTTTTCTTCTTTTCTGTTGTTAAATAGATACTTACTGATAAGGAAGAGATTATTTAGTTTAGAAATGCCAAACTGTATATTTGGTTGCTAGATTCAGGCAGCAAAGCGTTTTGTCAGTTGCAAAAGGGAGTTGAAATTGAATAAAGGAGGCTTTATTTTTCTCTGTGTATCTGTAACCAAAGTGAAGTTATTAAAACACATTTTTAATTTAAGAATGAGTTATTCTGTGTTACGGCGACGAGTGTTGAATTTTCAGTGCATTTGCTAATTGCTTGGTAATTGTAAATGACCCGTCAGCCGGCAGCGAGCTGGCAGCGCCATTGGCTGCCGGCCCCATCGGTCTCCTCGCAGCGCTGCCCTCCGTGGCAGGGCCAGCCCAGCACCAGAGCTCTTCGGGGAGCAGGGACGGCATAATTATGACATTGAGTTTTTATTGAACGGACATCACCACCTAGGCATGATTTTGTTTTGGACAGCCTCCAAAGCTTCGTGTGTTTGGTTTGTGAACCTCTAATGATCTGAATCCAGTTCTTTTCATATTGCTCATATATTACCACCTTTCTACAAAGGATTAAAATGCAGGAATGCAGGTTTGTAAATTGAATTGCCAACTTACCAGCTGAGTGGTAAGTTGTCTTTGGCACAGGATGCCACAGTTTGATTCCTGGCTGGATTTTTACTCCTGTGACATGAATATTAAGTAAGGAGGGCCTAGCTATGCTTGTTAAAACTGTGTAGCACGTACCTACTTTAGATATCATATATATATATATATATATATATATATATATATATATATATATATATATATACATAAAATACATAATATTGCCAGAAGTTTCAGAAGATGAATCTCAGCACTTTCTGGAAATTGGACTGCTTTACAGTGTCACATTGAATTTATCAAAAGCACGAGGCACTTCCAGAAACTTGATTGGTTAAAAGATACCGGGCCTTAAACACATACTGTACTCAGATTTAATATTGTGCAGAGATAGCACTGAGTAGATGGATTATGAGGGTGGAAGTGCCACACTGTAGGAAGGGTGGGAAGCATCAATGGGAGAGATTGTTCTTATTTTAAGTTATAGTTTGCTGTTGGTCAAAGATAGCTGAGGGTGTCAGCTCTGTTTCCTTGGATGAAACAAGAAGGCTTTTTGTTAAACTGTGAAGATTTCTGAATTTTGAAGAAGACCTTGAAATGTTAAGTCTGGCTCTTTGTCAGCAAGTGTTGTGGCTTGAGGTTAGAACTATGGGACTTGACAGATTTTAACTTGCAGGCTCTGCTGCAGGATGCTGCAAATGAAGAAATAAAGATGAAAAACAGCACCCTAAAGATTGAGCTAAAATTAATGAAAGTGGTAGAATTGAAGATAATTGCCTAGATGTAGTTAGCTGGTCTATGTCATATTGCAGCAGAGAATAGTGTGTTCCAGCCTGCAGCCCAGAGGTGGAAGAGCTCTCTCTCAGGAAGGGAGGCCTCTGGCATAAGCAGTAAAAGATTAAAGAGGATAAAAAAGATGAAATGGTATCAGGTGCAGTCAGCCTACATATGTGCAGCATGGGTGTCAAGCACAGCCTGCTAACCAGTTTTAAAAGGGGTATCTATGAAATGCTGCAGTCATTCTCTTACAACTGCTGTTTGGCCTAGGCATGCTTGACACCAAACATGAAGGTGCAAATAAACCCCCAGATTCTCTTAAAATTCCGTGTGGAAACTGCAGGATATTGAAGTGACTATGGAAGGTATGGGATATGTTCTGCAAAGGACTGAAGAGAGAAAGCAGATCCTGTAAGTGTTTGGAACTCATCTCTGATGAGTATTGATGATGAGCTCCAGCGCAACACACTGAGCCTTACATAAAGGGCACAATTTGAAATCCAGGCAAACTCTTTACACGAATACAGCTAAAGATAAAGGGGTCTAGATATATAAATGGCCATATAGAAAAGGCAGGTTGGTTGTAAATAAAGTAGTGGTAACCTGAGAGTTTTGCTTTCTTTTCTGACAGTTAACAACAGGGATACAGATTTGTCATGTGAAGATGGGTGATAGCCTCCTGGGACAAAGTGCTAAGCAGTTTGAAGGGTGCTGCAACATTTTGTAATATTTTGAGGGCATGTCCAGTTAACTCAGTGTGAGCCAAATAAATATATAAAGCCTCTGGACTGATTTGACACCTATATAAAAAGGAAGATATGAGAAAGGAAGGTGATAAAAAAAGAGTCATATGCTTAATTTATAGGATTGCAGATGACATATATCTTGTCAGAATGCATTAATATGAAAAATTAATTACTTAGAAAGAGATTTTTATATTGTTAGGAAACTTGGGATTTTGTTTCTTTCCCATTCACCTCCAGTGGGAGAGGGGGAAAGAAGGCAAGTGAAAGCAGGGAGCAAGATGACCTGTGCCGATGTTGTCAGTCCTTATGAATGGAACACAAGTTGCAGCAAGGTTTTAAAATGCTGTTCTTGCCTGTAAGTCTTAATACTGCTATCTCATGATCTCATGAACTCTCTCTCCTGGTTTGCATGGGGTGAATGTAATTTTTGGATTATTAGCACTCCTTACCCAGGGAATGTATGTAAAACCAGAAAGCAGAAAATATTCTCTCAGATTTAACTTTCAGTTTCTAATGTCTTAGATATCACTTGGAATTACAAAGAGATGATGTCAAAACTGAAAATCCTAATATGCAGAGATAGCTAGCACCTGAAAACTTCAGGCTTGATTTTGCAATACATCTCACTATGAGTGAAATACTATCTGAGTAATAAGATCTGATTATAAAGACAATAATTTGCTTTTCATTTAACTTCTTTTTTGCCTCACACCCTTTTTGGACCTCAGTCAGGCAAGTGATGATGCCATGATCAGTTCCTTCTGGCTTTAGTTCGATTGTCCACTCAAAGTGCTTTAGTGCTGGGTGCTGTAGGAAAACCTTCTGCTGCTTTGTAAAGACATTTGTGCTAAAAATAAAAAGACCTCAGAATACTGGTCAAAATAAGGGGCTTTTTTCTCACTAGTGGTGTTACTTTTTGTGATAATAACATGCAGAATTTTATTTTGTGATGAATTTAATTAAGCTTAAAAATCATATACTTGAAATATTCACTCACAGGTTTTGAAACTTTTCATCAAAGTTTGAAGGCTTGGATTTATGAATATGTTTGAAAGAATTGAATGGTGTGATATGCCTGTTTAATCAGATGATCATTGCCTAATTGATTTTTTTTTTAGTGTGCATTAAAATTCCTTGTGTACTTGATGGACTGGAACAACAACTTATTGTGTAAATAGGATCATGTTGCTATAATGCATAGTAAATTCTTTATGAAAGATATTTGCATAGATGTGTACAACAGCCATTTCTAATAACTATTTTAAATGGAACATTTCAGTACTGATCATGCAGTTGCTTTAGTGCCTTGAGCCTGCTTGCAGCAAGACAAGTTATGAGGCCTGAGCCTCAGTCTATTTTTTCTCCTTTTTTTGCTATAGAAATTTTGTGAGATGAAAGGGTGCTAATCACTTGTTCCTTTAACTTTTTTAAATATTCTTGATTTGCAGAATTCAAAACCAAATGTTATCTGTGTCCTCACTGTTTTAAGAATGGAACTGTAGATATTCAGAGAAGTACTAATTCCATTTCCCCCCTTTTTTGATATACAGATTATTTTGAGGTGTAAGGAAAATATGCCTGTTGTTGTCTTATATGGCAAGTTTCAATATGGAGTAACTTTTATTTTTTAAGGGGAGAAAAAGTTGTAAAACCTCTAGGAATATGTAGCAAGGATTTATTGTAATGGAAACTGCAAGTAAACCAGAACTATAGGAGCAGCAGTGTGATTACATCATTTAGGAAAGGGTTTACAGTGCCTGGATTGGGTAATGTCCCAGGTTGGAAATGTCGAGTTTATGCCAAGGAAATCAGTTGGCTTTTGCCTTGTCAGATAGAGTTTTAAAGCTAGCAAACACAGGTGTTTACTGCTGGTTGGCTGGTTGTATGAATTATTTTCTGAAGTCATTTTTATTCTAAAATATTGAAGTCTGCCAAGAAAGTGAGACTTAGTGTCATATTTTGCTCTGAACCATTAACTTGAAATGCTGTGTATACATAGAGCAAGTACTGGTCAAGTGATCACCTTTTTGGTCTTCTGTGTGTATAATTACCCTCAGCACCTAGATGATATTAAATGTGTTGCAGTTTTTTGCTCCTAAGTAGGTTTTAGCACAATTGATGTTAGTCTTGTTAAAGAGAGCAGACACAGAAAATAAGCACCATTTTCAGTTCTTGGTCTGTTTATTTTGCAAGAACAGAGAATGAATCAATGTGATAGAATCTCAAAAACAGCCAGCAGAGGACAAAATAGTGAGATGTGTTGCTTTTTCTTAAAGATTGATAGATACATTTGATGCACATACATAAGAAGGGAGTGTAAAGCTTTGATCAGTATGTGCTTCAGAAGTATATTTTTCAAGATTTTTGTTTGATTTACCTTTGGGATTTTGGGGGCATTTGTTTTCCTTTTGGTTTTGGTATGGCTTTTGTGGCATATGTGTGTGTGTGTTCTATTTGTGTTTTTGTTTGCTTGTTTCATTTATTTTGGTATGTTTCATTTATTTTGGTATGTCACTGGGCGTTTATTTGGAGCTGTCACTAGCAGATTATGGATCTACTTTGTTACTATTTTTCCCAACTTCCTGTTCTGTAAAAAACATAAATACTTTTAATTAAAATAATTTATCAGTATCATTTTATTTGAATGATAGATCTGCTATCCTGTTGAATTTCTCTAAACCTCAGAAAAAAAATCAGTAAAGTAGAACTGCTTCTTCCTGGAGAAATGTAATGTTTGAACCAGAAAAAGGGACAAGAAGTCATAGCTAGTTGCCTTTCATCTAAGGCCACCTTTAAGAATGGGTCTTTTGATAGTCAAGTGTTAATAATTGCAAAGAAAAGTTGTTGCTCTTTGTCATGTAAAGAAATGGGATTTTTAAATTTCAGATTTAGGAAAATGCTAAGTACTGTGCTTGTGCAGACTGTAGGAAAATGTTTAGCATGGTCCTTTCTTTTGGTATACTAAGCCTCATTGACTAAATTGAAAAAAAGGCTGCTACTTTAGTTCATGGCAGGATAAGGCTTTATGTTGTATTGTCTCCTTTAGAATTATCCCTTCTATTGAGTGTAATTCACTCTATAGAGGGAGGTGAGCACAGATTACAGATAATCACAGAATCAAATTCGACATAAGTTTGTGGTCCTTATGATGGTTTAGCTCTTCATCTTAATGCTGGTCATCTGAGATTGTTTACTGAAGAAAATCCCTTAAGTAACAGAATTGCATTATTATGGTAAATAGAAACATTTCAGTAGCTTCCATCATTCTTTGAAACAGTGCAGAAAAAAATGTAGGTTGAAAAGGGAAAATAACTGATCTTTCAGCTGGTGAGAGATGATTCGGAAATGAGACTGGGTCAACATTTTTATTTGTTGAATTACCATGTAATGATGTTTAGTAAATGCTAATTTTTACATCCAAACTGGAGTACTAGGCAGACAACATTTGTACAGAAAGTGTGTAAGAATGATCAATGTATTATGACAAATGAAATGTATTCTTGTTACTGCTAAACGATTGTCATTTAGCTGGAATATTTAATAGCTGTAATCACATTTGTTGTTCTGCTTGGAAGTGGGGACATTAGAGGGGAAAACATGCAAGCCCTCTGTGTTGGTGTTCTGAAAAAGGTTGTTTAAAGAAGCAGCAGTTATTTTGTTATTGGGAGCTTGATTTGCTAGCAGAATTAGCTGTCACTCTGCACTGGAGTTAGGCAGGAAATAAATTTGGTGATCAGGAATGGAGAACAGAGAGCTGTTTGCTGCTTCACTAGGAGGGTACAAAATCACTTGCTTATGAACAGCTCATTTTACATGGCAGCAGGAGACATGAGTTTATTTACATTTGAAGTAAAATAAGCATCTTGCTTTAAGAAAAGACTGCTGCAATACTCTGTTCAACAGCTGCCATATAATGATTGTGCCAGGAGGGTTTTAGAGTGTAGGTAAGGAATAATTGACTGTTACTCTTAATATTATAGTCATAGTAGTTTTTTGTTAATAATATTAATCAAAGAATAATTGACACTCAAATAGTTGAAATAATGTCCCAATCCATCATGCACATATTCAATACGATTTTTTAACCATATTCTAACTATATTTCCCAATATTCCTGAGGGAACTCAGATTTTTTTTTCTATTTTTTTAAAATCATGATATGAGTTTCTCAGAAGATGCTATCATTAGTCTGTAAATTTGGACTTGCTCAAAGGAAACAAGGGATGCAATAGAGTGTGCTTTTTTAAAAATAGGGAGTGTGTTTCCCACAGCTGAAAATAGGGCTGAAGATAAGGGGAAATCAGTGGGAAATTTGCTGTGATTTCATTGGAAAAACAATTTCTCTTTGGGACCACGTTGGGTGACTTGTCTTGAGTTGATATCAGGGTAGGCAGAATTAATCCACTAAGTCAATTGAAGAGACTTTCAGAATGAGACAGGTCAGTACCCTTCACTTTGCTCACCCTGTGACAGAGGCAAGTAGGTTTCTTCTTGAAACAATAGGCCTTTCAAAAAATATCTGATGTTTTAGTAGTTCAAGATTAGACTCTTATTGCTAGCAGCAACTTTTATTTTTTTATAGACTAAGATTTATATTAGATATAGCTTCAGCAAAATTTGTACAAAAATTACAGTGGGAGAGTTAGTACTGCAAAAAACCAAAAGTATTTTCCATACCTTTTTAAACTAGTCAGTCTGAAATGACATGGGTTCCATGTAGTACAATTCAAGCTTGCTCAGTAACCTGCTTTACTTTTGCATGTTTTATCATCTAGAACATTAAGACCTTTTTGTGGGAGTGGATGAGTTATAAAATCTTAAAAAAAATATCTTAAACACGTTTGAGACTGTTTAATTTCTCTGTAGACAATTTTTTCTAATACTCATGTTTGTTTATATATTGCATTGCTCCTTATAACTGTTCTAACTGGGCGCATGTAAAAATCCTAATGTAAATACTTTAAGCTTTTGGTGTTTGCTTGTTTTTCAAGACGGATGAAAGAAAGATTTAAGAACTCAAAGAATAACTCAAATCTACAACTCATGCAATCTCTGTAGGCTTTTATTCTTCTTCTACCTTGGGTGACCCCATTTTTAGGTACTTCTGGTACTTGTTCATTGCTTTGCCTGAAATAGAAACAATGTGTTAGGTGCTTGCATCCTTGCTGATAACGTATTTCATCTCTGAATCTTATAAAGTCTTTTGGGAGTGTGGAAGAGTACCAAGGAGAAAATCAGTGTCTGTTTTATTTCTTTGTTCACTCCATTTTTTTCCCCTCTTCTTCTGAATATTGTTTCTTAGTAATGCTTTTTGCATTTGAGTGTAAAAGCAAGACACATCCAGGTAATAAACAATTCAGTGACTGAACATTATTAGATATCATATTTGAATCTTATATCCAAATACACCTTTAGGAAAGTAAGTGAATTTAGTTTTGGTAAATTACACTTGCTTGTTCATTTCTTTCACAGAACAGTGATGAAGAGTTTCTGCATATTTCTTGGCATACTGTAATATAACTTGTCTTTTGAGACAAGAGTCCAATCAAAATAAACAAGGTTTATATAGCCACTTAGGGAAGATGTTGTTTTAATTATTTAAGAAGTAACATTAGTTGTCTGGAGTCTATATACATGTGTGTTTTAGAGGCCATGTTGGCAAGGATGTGCTTTACAGGACACCTTAGTGGAACCACCTTGTTCTTCCCACAGGATTGTCTCTCTGTTTTGTGCTCAGCAAGTGGTGCTTAATAGAAACAAACACAGAGAACTGAGTCTGTGCATGGACAAAGCAAGCAGGGCTGCTCAGCAAGGGCCTCTGCTTGAAGCTACTCCTGCCCCTCCTCAGAAACTCCACTGCTTGCCTCTGCTGTCTCCCCTAACTTTCCGAGCTGGCAGCACTGAAAGTGGGCATGTGTTTTGACTCTTCTACTGTACTGGAGAATGTTTTAAAGGACAGATGCAAATTGACTGGTTTGTGTTTTTCATTGGTTTCATTTTATTGCTGGTTGGCAAAACTGAGGAAAATCAGAGGCCAAGATATCTCCCCGCAGGTTTGGGAAGTGTGTACTTAATAGATTTATAGCCCTTTTATGCTTGGAAGGGTATTCTAGGGAGGAAACTATTATTTCTAAAATGAACCTTAAGTCCTGCAGAAAATTATACTTTAGACCTCATGTTCACAAGAAATCCCACCTGATGTTGGAGAGCAGGCGGGTGGGTTTTTAGTCCTCTGAGGTGATGCTGTGAGAAATTCTATGTATCCTTCTCAAACTGAAGATTGTTTTATGACCTGAGTAAATTTGCAGTCTTGCAGCAAGTTGTGAAGAGTAGATTCAGTAAATGCCAAGATTGTGTAGGGTATTTGGCCTTTTCTGCTTTGATTTTATACATCACAGGAAAAATAATGTTTTTTAATGTTCCTTTAGGCTTATAACACCAGGGTTACAAGAGAAGCATAACCACAAAAAGTAACTGAAGAATATCCAGGAAAAGATCAGATATACTTTGGATGTATTAGGTGTAGGCTTTTCTTTCTTCTTTCTCTCTTGTGTTCTGTCATCCCATTTTTGTCTTTCACATGTAGAACTGACTAAAAATATACTCCTATTCTTGGCATGCATTAATATCTTGTAAAGCAGAATAAAAACTTGACAAAATACCAGAACCCTGTGAACATGTGACTTGCTGTGTCTTTACTGGAGTTGCTTTAGACCAGCTTACAGGAACTTAGAAACTTCAGCTTTCTGCATATCTGGTTAAAAAAGGGAAAAAAAAAGGCCCCCCAAAAAAAAGAGTTAAAGAGTTAACCTGGTTCTAAGACTGCTGTTTGTAGGAATGTGGAAAGATCTATATTACGTGTGGTGTTGTGCTTAGTGAAGAAAACATGTTTTTACTTGAAAAGTACTTTAATACATGGACCTGATGTTATGTATTGCACTTCAGACACAGGAATGAATGGCTGTGTCCTGAATTCTTTAAGGTAATAAACTTAAGTGATCTTAGTATTTTAATAAATATTTGCTAAAAGAAAGGAGCGCATACTTTGGCATTTGGTGTAGATCTTGTAGTAATGAAATGCTGCAAATGATAGGGTTTATTATTGCATTGTGGTTTTGTTGGGTACTTTTTACTGTCTTAGAGATGTGACATTTCTATTTGCAATACCAAGTGGTAATTTCTCTGAAGTAGGAGGGTGCAAATTCTTGAGTAAGAGTTTGGT
This sequence comes from Agelaius phoeniceus, assembly GCF_051311805.1. Lineage (NCBI taxonomy): Eukaryota > Metazoa > Chordata > Aves > Passeriformes > Icteridae > Agelaius > Agelaius phoeniceus. The sequence goes on from NC_135267.1 coordinate 61,925,340, forward strand.
AAAGGCATGGAAGGGAGCCTGGGACTGGTAGAAAAGCAGTATTGTCAGTGCTAGCACTGATTGTACAAGGAATGATCATCTGCTTCCTGCATGTCAATAAAAATGCAGGAGAGCACCTTTCTTGACACAGAGGTTGCTGAAACATCAGTGCTGTCTTTTTTTGTAATACTCCTGTGGATGTTTTTGCACAAAGTGGTATTTGTCAGAGCTTGAAATATTCTTGCACAGTTTCCTTTGAACAGGTAGCACAGGACAAGTTCTAGCACATAGCTGCTTGACATGGGGCCGCCTACCGCAGGGAAGGAATGCCTTGCTTACATACGTCTGAGCTGATGTGCTGAGAACTTTGCCAGTCATTTTGCCAGTTACATACTGGGCTATAAATAATTACTGAACTTCCATTTTGAATCACAGAATTTTTCCCCCCTTTTTTCCCTCCCCCTTTAAAGTAAAACCATAGCAGTGGGAAATACTGGGAATGCCTTAACACTTTGTGATTACCCTGGAGATGTTTTGACAATGAATGTAACATAAATCTGCACATCTTTATTGCTATGCCATCTTCATTTTTGAAATGCAGTATTGTTGTTGTTTTGTTGCTTTCACTAGTACTGTTCATCTAATAACCACCTGGTGTGAGGTGTGTGAAATTACAAGGGGAAACAAATATTGTGAATGGTTCACCTAAAAGATGCAATAAAAATACGTAGACTTGATATTTTCCTGAAAAAGAGATGCCTTTTCTTTGTTATTTTTATATATTTGACAAGAGATTGCAGGTGAAATTTGAACAGTAGTTGAAAACAGCATAGTCTTGTTTTTGCACTCTTGCTGAAGTTCTTAATCTATGCTGTTAACATCTTGGTTTGGAAATTGAGATATTCAGATATCAGGTTTTGATATGTTGTGAAAATCCCAATTGTGTTCAAAAAAGAATGAATTGGGTTTTTGTTTTTTTGTTTTTTCTGTTGAAAACAAAATTACTAGAACTCTGAAAAGATGTGAATTCATTCTTGTCCCATAGTTTTTCCTACGGTTGAAGTCAGTGTAAGTGCTTATTGGAGCAAGCAACATAGAGCAGTGTATTTGTGTGCAGTTGCCTTGAGGAATTTTTCTTGTCTTTTTTTTGTCCTTAAGATTCCTTGTCTTGCGGCAGCTTTCTCTGTTTAGTTGAAGGTGAAATGAGCCTTGTGAACATATTTGTCAGCTGAGGCAGAGGTGTACATGTTTGTCCATATTGCTACGTTAATACTGTTCATTACACTATATTTACTCTTGGAAAATTAAGTGAGTAATGAAAGCCTGAAACCTCATTCTGGACAGAGGTGTTATGGATGCTTGGTCAGTCTTCTGCTTGCTCTCCCTACTGGGTGAGGAAACCCACCCAGTATAGCTGGGGGGTCTCCCTGTTTGTGTTCAGGAAGGGCCCCACTGGCTATTAGCTCTGCCACTGGCTTACGTGATTTTTAGTGAAATTTGCCTAAGGTTGTGCTATTCATGCCAGTTTTGCTCTTACCACTGCACTTTGAAACTAGAGGCTCAGAAGGCTTCCCATTTGGGTGGGGGAGCCAGGTTACCAGCCCTTCCTGTGGCAGCCTGTCCCTTCATGGAGCTGTTTTGTAGGAAACTGCAGTGACTATGAGCTGATCTGTCTCAAAGGCCTCCCCCTTGGGAGACAGTCAAGATAAATGTAGTGACGGTAGGGCTGTGTGAAAATCTGGACCTGTATTAACAAATACATCTTGAAAAAGCAGCCATTTGAATGGAAGTTTGTTTTGATAACTATTAAGAAAAGACTTGGCAGGTGAAAATAAGTGTACGGATGCAAATCTTAACATAGAAGTTGATAATCTTTCTCCTGAACAAAGCTGCTGATATGTGGCTGGCTGTGTTTTAGTGTCTTTGCCTGGACTTGTCATACCTTTGGACACACTGTAGTACCACCACTGATTTAGAACTGAAATCATACTGCATATCAAAGCAATAGGGGTTTTGTTTTGTTTGTTTGTTTGTTTTAGGTTTTGGTTTTTGGTTGGTTTTTGTTTGTTTGTTTTTTCTGTTGAAAACAAAATTACTAGGTCAGAAATTTCAAGGTATCAGAAATAAATACACTACTGTGGGATTGGAGAACGCTGAAGGTGTGAAGCTTGAATTGTTCCACTGACCGGAAAATATACCTAGACAGGCCTTTTCTGACACAAAGAAGAAAAGAATGCCTCACACATTTGATGCTGCAGAGACTCCCAGAAGATAATTACCAAGGGATGTTCTGAAATCTCAGAACATCCCATGAAGTAGGAGAAAACCCACTTTTTCCATTCAGTGCAAGAAACCTAGCACCTCTCCTTTTTCTATTCCCTTTCCCCAGCTGCATTTGGCTGTTCTCTCAGCTGTGGTGGAAGAATTCACATTAGTAAGGTAGGGTTTTGATGCTAGTTGCCAGTAGGCAGAAGCTTTTTAAGAGCCTCCTTATCCAGTTTGCCACAAAAGGTGTTCCTGATAAGCAGTTCAGAAACAAATATCCTGCAAATGTCCCACTGGTAGGGTGAGTAGTTTAGTGTAATTGTTGGTGTTTTCTAGAAGCTGGTTATTGTCTGCAAAGGGAAGGGAGCATGTTCTTAGGCTGAGCTCCCCCTGGTAAGCAGAGAAACTATTTCTTGAGGTCACTTTGGCTTGGGTGAGTAGAAGAGCTCAGAGCTGGGACAGTGGAGGTGGAGGATGACATTATAGGAACATGTAAGCAGACATCGAGATTGAAATCATGGTTTTGTGGACAGCAGTGATCAAGAAACTAAAGATGACAGGAGGGGCACAACCCCCACCCCATCCCCATTTAATTGCTTATACTCTAATGCTGGCAGCCAGGATAATAAACAAGAGAAGCTGGAATTTCTCATTTACAATTACAAATTTTGTTTGCTTGGTATTATTTGAAATCTAGTGGAAAGGTTCACAGGATTAGAATTTTAAAATAAATGGTTATAACCTATGTAGAGAGAATTGAATGGATAGAAGGGGAAGGTAAGTGGTACTCTATATCAAGAGTGATATTATGTATTTCTGAGTAACTGAACACTCAAAAGCAAATGACACTAAATGCTTGTGAGTTACTGTCCTGGCAGAGAAGGCAAGAGATGAGGATGCTAACCAGTACCTGCTAGGTACCTCTGAAATGAAGTAAAAGCAAGATGACCTGTCCCTCAAGAATGTAACTTGCACTGGAGTGAGAAGGGGGATACAGGGACTGAACACCACCTGCAGCAAGCATTGAAACCTTTAGGAATGTCTGTTAAAAACTGTGCATGTAAATGCAGGCAGCAGTTTGTCTGGCAAAACATTGTATCTGGCACTGAGGAATTCAAAAGCAGATGAAGAAGAGCTAGTCACAGAAGTCAATCAGTGCTTCTTTTAGTTGAAAGGACCATAGCTGGATTTAATTAAGTTGTATGCAGAAAGAATTGAGCTGAAATAATCAACCATATAAAATCCATGAGCATGGATGTGTATTGATTGATAGATATATTGTGTACATACACACACACACGTACACATCTGTTGCTTTTAGAGGGACAGCAGCACAGAAGATGGGAATGGTCATGAGCTGAATCAGTTAGAGGGTTTTTTTCTCTGTAGATGATGCTTGGAATGGCTTGAAGGTTTTTTTACTAAACAAATAATTGAAGAAAAAGTTAATGCTGTCCTGCTGTTCTTGTTTCCAGCATCCGTCAGGATTTTATAACTAGAAGCTTCACTTCTCTAAGCAATTTCTTGTTTTGTTTATAAAGAATATTTTGAATGTGGATCAAGTTTATTTTTATGTGGTTTCTTTAAGTAATGAAGACCTGTTTTAAAAGGAGTAAAATTCCTTCAACTATAAATGAGGACTAATTATGAATTTTAAAAAATGATCTGGTAAGAAAGAAATGTTCTGTTTGCCATTTTTATAATGTAATAAGCATGTTAAATTTAAGCACTGAATAAATATTTGTTTAAGCACCTAATTGCTTAAATAAGTGCATGAGGACATTAAATACATTTTTCTGGTTAGCAAAAAGACTTGCCAAGCATGGTGTGAAAGCTAGAGCTACTAATAAACTGAAACAAAATAGTTACAATCAGTGAGACTAAACTTTCCTTTAAAATGATTTTAAAAAAAGCGCAACACAAGATGAAAATACATTGCTCACACCACATTTTCCTGTTGCCAATTTAAATGAAGATAAAACCAGACTTATAGAGAATACTTTAATTTTAATAAATCCATTGTGATCTATGAACTAAAATGCAGTTCTCACTTACGGGATATCGCTTTCTTCTGGAAACGCAGTGACAGAGAAAGCTTTGAAGGTCATGGTAGATAATCAGTTGAGTGCAAGTTCCTTGTGCAGTCCTGCAGTTTAAAAGCATTAATATGATATTTGGCTGGGTAAAAGAAAGTGATACTGGCAAACTGAATCTGGGTTTTGGTCCCTCAAAATGGCTAATAGAGATGCTGCTCAGATACAGAGTTAGGATGGCTGCAGTGAACTGGAGAGTGTGGTTGATAGTAAAAATTTCAAAGAACTGAATAACCTTTTAGGTTAAAAGGAAGTGATTCAGGTTTCTTGGCCTGAACTTGTGTATTACTGAATACACAAGAACAAAAGCTTTAAAGAATTTTTCAGTCCAGCACAGAGGTATATATGGGCTATACTTTCACAGACAGGGAAGGCCCATTGGCTATACTTTCACAGACAGGGAAGGCCCATTGCAGCCATGTGCAAATGTTGTGTAAGGCTTACTATGCCCTTCAGGTAACTCAAAAAATCAAAATAACCCCAAGAGGTCTGAAAATTAACATGGTGTTTAAAGTATTGAGTGACATGAATGTGAAATCACTTTCCTTCTGCCATATTGCATTCAGAGCATTTGTTTTTCTTTCTCTAGTGAATCATATGTTCCAACAGTGTGGTCAGTTTATTAAATCTGCCCCACATTGTTATGCCTTCAGAAACCAGAAACTTTAATTACTAAAAAAAACTATGTGCTCTGGTTCCTAATTCTGTAAAAGTGAGTGCTTTTTGTGGAGGTGGGTTCTCTGGGCCCAAGATGTTTGCCATCAGGCAAGTAACTTAAAATACATGTAGAAGGTGTGAAAACACCTTCTGGAGATGGAAGGTATTCTTACTTCTTGTGAAATACCACATGCAAACTGTAAGAGTTCAGAAGACACAGAAATGGTATTTTGTATCTCACTTGGAATCATGGGCAGAATTGCACCTGCATCCTGCAGAAATCAAGGGAGGGCAGCAGGCTGGCAGGCCAGCCTGTGGGCTGCCATGCTCTCCACAGCAGGGACAAGTTCGGCTGTGACAAGTGCTGACCCACCCTCGCTGACAGGGAGGAATTCTGAGTAGGACACTCACTGAAGGGGACACACAGAAGTTTATCTCCTGAATTTGACTTTTCCCAACTCCGTAAAGCCCATTTAAACAGTGGAGGGCTTTTTCCTTTTAGCTGCTTATATACCACTGAAGCTTGCTGAGAGTTTCTCCAAGGAAGGGAGATCAGGTGTGGACTTCGCTGAGAATGAGACACTTCTGGAGAATGGTTTTTGCGTTTTTTTATGTTGGTTAGCCATCATCTTGATTCTCAGCCTTGTGAAATCAAAAACATACAAATAAAGAAAAGATTACCTTACTGGTTTCCTTGTGAAAATGTGTGCAAGCGTACCCATACTAAGCACACTGCTGTGTATCTGTTCTTGTCTGCCTTGGCATGCTTTGGGTGTAAGGGTCTTAATATGGTTCATTAACACTTTACTTTCCAAAATTGACTACAAGGAAGCAAATTTTACAAATTTATAAAACTATACAGTAGATGAAACTGAGGTTTAATCAAATCAATTTAGTCTGGCTCTATTAATAGCTAAGAAATGGCTTTATATTTTTTTCATACCTGGAATCTGTGTTACAATACACTCAAGTTACTTTTCAACCTCTTGTTCTTCTAGAAAACGAACAGTTATTGCTAATTTTTATGTAAAATATAAATCTTTACTTTAGACATTTTGGGGGTATTTTGGAGAATAAATTAAACTTAAGACAATATTTATTACAATTTTACTTGTAAGTTTTGCATTTAATAGTCCAGTTTTCTTTCAGATTTTGGTAAACCTAATAAAAATGTAACTGTAGTTATATATTTATGATAATTTCAGTTGTATGTGCTTTTAGGAATGCATGTATATTACATACTAATGAGCAAATGAGATAACACTTTAGAATTGGAATATAGAAAGAATCCTGGTAATTAGGATGCTTCAGTGCAAATTTTGACTCCGCTGCTGAACTGCTATGCTAATTTATTATAAAATGCATGATACGTGCAAATAAATGATAAAACACCGACCCAGTGCTGCATATAGTAGTGCTTTATCCAAAATAATGTTTATTGAGCAGAAATGGTGTTCTTGCAAAACATGGGATTGAAATCTGAGTTTTCAGTGTGCTGGAGTTCTAGCTTGCTTTGAACAAATATGCTCTTGCACATCAGGTGGAAACACTCATGCTGTAGATGCAGCAATTAATTGCTTTTATCTCAGGACTTAATTTGATCTTGCTTTCCCCTCTTAAAACAGTCTTGTCTTGAAACCTCTTCTGTCTCAGTTGATGTTAAATGTGCCATATTTCTGTCAGGAGAAACTGCTACCGTCTGGCACTGGGGTTCAGATTTGTTCTCAAGAGTAGTGGGGTTTGCTGTGTTGTTTGCCAGTTCAGGCATACTTGGGTTACATCATAGGAGAAGGTCTGGAGGTGGGGAAGACCTTTCAAAATGAATATGAGTAGAGGGAGCACATACCAACAGAGATGTACTCAAGGGACAACACGGCCAATGCGCAGAGTCAAGTAGGTGTCTGCAGGAGTGTAGGACATTGGGGTACAAAGCTGGTGTGACTGCACCAAGAGGAATGTTGCAGTGACTGACCTCAACTGATGAGAGCACACATAGGATATGTAGCTATGCAAGCAGAGGAAACTCTAAATTTTAGGTGCTGTTGCTGTGCATGAAGCATCAGGGCTTTGGAATAATTAACATCAGGATTATTGAGGTAGGAGTGCTCAATAGTGTATTCAGGCACAATTAGTTTTATGTTTTCTTCCATGGTTTACTGATGTTACTGGATCCCTGAAAGATCAGTAATGCAATGGACTGTGTATACATGTAGCTTGTTAGAATAGTACATGTAAAAGCAGTTTCAGAAGTTTTATTTAAGTGGGAAAACTGGTGTGTTTTTTCCTTAAAAAAACTTAAACATAAAGTTTGTAACAGTTTCCATTTAGTTGTCAGGTGTTGGTTGTCACCTTTTAGAATAGAACAAAAGAGAAAAGTTGATCACCAGAAAAACATGTTGGCCTACTGTATCACTGAGGAGAACTGGGAAAGGTGTGTGTGGGCATTCCCTGCCACCAGCCATACTGGTGAATAGTAGATGCTTGAAAACAAGTCACTGTGTGTTTCTGTCTTTTGTCTTCCATTTGGTTCCAGTGTTGTTAAATTTTGCCTTGGATGTACTATACACATGCATCCATAAATATATTCTATATGCACATCCATGTATGTGGTGGTATGTAGCTCTCCATGTGCAGAAGCATCCTGGTGGTGTGGATTCCTGGGCAGTGGTAGGCACCACTCCTGGTCACAGCACTGGCTGTTCTTGGCCCTGTCAGCCATAGTGATGCTTTAAATCTGGGATTTACTATGACAGTTAAATACAGAGCATGTATAGCTCACAAATCCCCCTCTGCCATGACCCCAGATATTGATTTATTTGATTGGACAGTTGGAAGACTATTCAGAATTATCTGTGGAGCAAGCAGCATTTTGAAACCAGTCTTTATTAACATTAAAATGATTTATTTCTCCTTATGTTTAAAATAACTTGGAGTTTGAGTCTGACATTGCATAAATCTCTAGGTAGTGGTGGGTGTTCGAACAAATTTTATGCAGTCTGCTTATTCACTTAAAATTTTCACAACCAGTATTCAAAAGCTGCTTCATTTGAAAGGACAGAGTTTTCACAGCTTACTGGGCTGGAGATTTAATACCAATGAACTTTGAAAGCTTTTGCCAGGACAAGTGCATGCATCTTTGTATTGCTCCACAAGTTGGTGGTTTAGCTTATTTTAGAGAAATAAATCATAAATGTCAGATCTGAAGAAGGGCTTACGTGACTGTAAATATGTGTGTGCTTTTCTTCCTCTGACTATGTTGGTTAGCCTGGTAAGATGCTCTCTCCCCCTCCACAGGCTTCACTTTATTTATTCCATGTATAGTGTTATTTGTTTATTTATGTATTTATTTTTAAGTATCGTTTGCATTCCGGTCTAAATGTGCTTGAAAATTACCATCTGCTCTCCTGCTATTTAGATAGGGCATGCTACAACTGAGGTGAAGAGCTGTCACATCAAATATTTTCATTCTAGCTTTCGCACCTTTGATACCAAGTTACATAATTGCAGCGCAGGACCATTTCCAGGGATTCCTTATTTTCTTTTTAACCCTACCGTTCCTCCTCCCAAGCCTTACTGGATTTTGCTGCTTTTTGAGAGTGTTTCCAGTGCAGATGGACATTTGTGAGTGTTAGGAGAGGATGGTTCAGCCCCTCAAGAAGGACTTTAGGTAAAATGTTAAAATTAGTGGAATAGGTAGGAATATAAAAGCAGAATTTGCCTATTTATGGTGAAAAACATTTATGTGCAAATAAAACAGGCAGGAGTAGGGTGATTCTGGGCTTGGTTGGGCTTTTTTCCCCCTTTTGTTTGGTTGTTTCTTTTCTATTTTCCACATTTCTTGTCTTTTCTCAAACAAAGTAAAATACGAATGGGTCAATGACATACACAGAATGTATTTCCCATAATACTGAGGTTTAATCTACCTGTGCTTTGGTGGATTTTTGTTTGATTCTATTTTTCCTTAGTTTTTGTTTTTATTTTTGTTTTGTTGGTTTTGTTTGGTCTTTTAAGTTCAAGGAGTAAAGGAGGTGGAAACTGCTCTCAAAATTAGACCATTATAAAAATGAACAGATCATCTGTATTCATGCTGACAGTCACTTTGGGTTGAATGGGAATAAACTGACAGAAGATGGTGTTTGGAAATGAAACATGACAGGGAAGCAGTTAGCACAAACTGCCCAATAATTTCTCATAGTCAGGAAAAGAGCGCCGTTATAGAGCAGGGGTTGTGCCAGTAAAATAGCTGTAAGATAAATTAATGGTTTTGCAGTACCAGGCAGTAAATTTGGTGTATGTCATCTGCCTTCTCCCCAGTGGTTAATACAGTAATGGGGTGGGTACTGGAACAGGCACCAAATTCCAAATGTCTGAATCTTCTGTGAGGTAGAGTTTACTACCCAGCTTGTTTTGACCCACTGGGGCCCTGGTGGGACAAACTGGTGTTGGCCATCTCCTGGGTGAGACTCCCTTGTCCTCTCTGTGGGATGGCAATTCCAATCCATCTTCACTTTTCTAGAGACTAACAGCGGTCTTCTGTAGAAGGTTTGGTTTTGGGTGGTTTTTGGTGGGATTTTTTTTTTTTTTTTTTGGTTTTTTGGTTTTTTGGTTTTTTTTTTTTTTTGCTTCTGCTCCTGAAGCAGTAAATGCAGTAAATGTAATTAGTAACTTTTATGTGTTGGTTTGTGCATTCCTGTGATGTACACTGGAGGGATCTTTGCTTTCACTGACATCCGGGTGGATCTTTTCTAGCACCAGTGGACATTGTGGAGTCTTCAGTGGCAATTTGGTCCTGCCAGAGCTTCTTGTGCTTATATGGTATGGGCAACTCTCTTCTCCATCATTACTGCATCACTTGAGTTACTTGAGCTTGAATTGTAGGATGGAGGAGCCAGGCAGTGGGATTTGGCTGAGGTTATGAAGCTCAGCCAAACTATGGGGATATCATGGGGATAAAACACTTCCCCCTAACCACCCCCCTTTTATTTTCCTCATTTAACCTGTAAAACCACGCAGGAGAGATGCTGCAGCTGAAGTTGGGCTGTTAGTCATAACCAGAGTGTGTGGGATCAACCCCTGGTGTGGTAGCTGTGACTCCAGGCCTGGAAAGGATGCACCTGTCTCGGATGGCATCATCCTTACTGCAGGCATGTGTGTGCCATGTGCAGGCTTTCTCTTACAGAAGTTGATAGGACATTCTCCCTGTCTGGAGAAAGCTGCACCAGAGTACAGGACCACAGATGCAGTTGTAAACTCAGAGAGGAGAAACAAGCATTTGTCCTGGATTGCTCCTGTTGTCTGAGCTACACCAGAGGGCTTTGTTACTGTTTGCCAGTGCCACTTAATTATTTCAGCTTGTGTTTCATTTCTTCTCTTGGTCAGCTGAAGCATTTTGAGGACAGTGGAAACCTAGTAACATACCCTGTTGCTCTGAGGTAAGGTTATTTAATACCATACAGAGTTGTGTAGAAGGCATTGCCAAAATTCATCCCGGAAGCAGTTACGTATTTGCAGTATCACCTTGAGTTTGTTCTTCCATGGGAAACCAAAAATACTCACCTTAATTCAATTGATTAATTCCTTACCTCTTTTTCTGCAAAAAAAGTGGAGCATGGGTAGAAATACATGTCTGTCCAGCCACTAGAAGCTGGAAACTGCACAGCAGAGCTACATTTATGTTTTCTTAAAACTTACCTGCCTCCTCTTAGCAAGGACTCATTTACTTCAGGTAAGTGAAGGGCTGCAGGGTACATTGGGAATTGTAGTTTTGCAGTGATTTGTGCTCTGAAGATTAATAATCTTACAACCCTCAGAGGGAGATAAAGAGAAGATGTTCTCAGACAAATTGTTATCTTGTATTTCAGAAATGTGCTTTGAGCGCTGAGCATATCTTCAATTCATCCCTTTAGTTTTTACCTTGGTACCCATAGTAATGGTAATATTTTAAACATCTAGGCTTGTCTTTCCACTTCATCCCTCCTTGGTTTTCTGCAGCTTTTTGGGGTGGTTCTAGAGATGTTACATTTATAAGGCAGTTGTGTTTTTCAGAAAATATTTTTGAAATACAAAACTTGAGAAAAAAAAATTAAAAATGTCATTGGCTTTGTAACCATATATACATGCACTGTGCAGATTGAACAAATGAGATACTAACCTTTTATGATTGAAGAGTCCTGGCAATACCCTAATAACAGTGTTTTGAAAATAACTTATGTAGTCTCTCTCTCTCTTATTTCAGATAATTTTTGGCTTTTCTCTGCAGGTGGTTTCAGTAGCTTTTGTTATAAATTTGTTGAGTTTCTTAAATATTGGTTTTGGTTTAGCCACTGAAGTAAGTTACTCAAGAGCTTAAGTAGGCTGAACACCCAAATCCAGTTACTAGTAAGAAGGTGACCATCTTTTTTCTTCACCCATTACTTCTCTGCATGTACACCAGGGAGCTACAGGTTTTCATGGCTCACTGAAGAACTACAAATTCTTTATTGTGTCTATGCTTTTAACACATACTTAAAAGTGGCTAAGAATACTTACAAGACTTAGAAAAATGTAACTTCAGGCTGGTTGGCTGAACCAAAAACTCTTCCTGCCTTGTTTATTTTTCCTAACACCTTTCACATCCCTCAAGGCACATTATGCCTTTGAAAACAGGATTATATATGTGCATTGGCTACCCAAGTGCTTAAAAAACTACAGTATGCTAGACACGTTACAACGTATTTGGAAGAAAGGAATTGGGAAAAAATACTTAGCAAACTAAATTGGTAGGAAATGATAAACAGGCAAAATGTAATTCCATATAGGGAGAGTTTGTTCCAAAGATTTGAGAGTAGGTGGTGGGCTTCATTGCTCTGCCATAGATTTGAACGAAAGCTTTAATATGCAGTTCCTACTGAGGTAATAATATCTGTCAGCTTCACTGATATATTTTATGCATCATTGTGAATTACTTAAGCATTTTCAGATGAAGGGCTAATTACTAACAAAATTCAGTAAGGATGTCTTGTGTGTCTGCTAAGTGTAGATGTGTATGTATGTATTTAATGTCTTTGATGTTGGAGTGATTTTTTTACGCTTCTGAGATTCTCTTACGCTGTTTCTACTTTGCATGATGCAAAATACAGTCTGCATCAATCACATTGCTGTTAGATGGCACTTAGCTGGTGTTACAAATCTGAGTCAGACTTGGGCAACTGTGGGAAACAGTTTCCTTAGTTTTGGATGCCTTTCTATTCCTTGCAGCCCATTGAGTCCAGCTGGATCTCCTGCTTTCCCTTGGGGCAGTCCAGTTCGTTCCTAATTTTTGTGAGGCTTCGCAGTGTTTTGCTGAATGGGTGGGAGACTTTTGGGGTCTTTTTTGTTGGGAAGGAAGGGAGAAGCCTTAGTTTTCTCCAGGTTCAGTGCACTAAAATGGCTTGGGTCATGGCCAGGCTGGTGCCAAAGCCATGCAAAAAAAAATTTGGGAGTATGTGCTGGGAGAATGGAGAGGAGGTGAATCTCTGGCACTTGGCAGTTAGATCAACTTGTTTTGTTCCATTGCCACAGTCAGAATAACTTAAAAATAAGACATAATTGGGTAATTAAGGCTCATGTCATTGAGCAAGGCACCTTTATGGCTGCAACTGGGTCTGCCAAACTGTGTGGCAATGCTTTTGTGCCCTTCAGTGCAACAGTCCCATTCTGGGCCTAATAAATGTTTAAAAGGAATTGATAAGTTTCCATTATTTTCTCCTAGTTTTACAGAACGGAGTTTTGTCAAGAAGCTTTGTCTGACTTCTCCAACTTCTCATTTATGCAGAAGGATGATACAAAAATGTTTAGGCTGGCACTTCTAATGGGCTAGTAAATTTTTTCATCGTTTTTTAAAAGAAATGTGCTGTCAATGCACTCTTACTTTATGAATGTGTTCTCTGTGCCAGAGATCCACTCATCAAAATGCTGTCTGCTCCATCCAGCTGTTTGAAATGGTTTTTGTTCTCCTTAGTTCTGATAGAAAAGAACCTGTACAACACTGGTAGCAAAGGTGAATTACAAGACTAAAAGACTGTGATAGTTGGCCCTCTTGCTGCTGTCTCCGTAGATGTGTAGTTGCTTTTGTATATGGAAAAGAAAAATTGCAGAAGTCATTCTAATGACATGGATCTGCTACTAGCATATGATTGCTCCTCTGTGTATAACAGCAATAGGCAAACACAGAATCTCTTAATTAAATTCGTGTATCTATTAATTTTCTTCTAATATATTACATACACTGGAATCTAAGTTCCTTAAGACTGCTTGGAATGCTTACTTTTTTCTTCACATTTCCTAAATAATCTTAACAATCTAAACATCAGGCAGACTGTTATTTGACATGAATTTGTTGTCATATTCCAGATCTGCCTTGGATTTTGGCAGAATTTATTTCATAAAATCTCCTTCTTCTTATTTCTCTTACTTTTTAAATGGCACCACATCAAATGTTGTCCAAAATCTGACTCACTGCTGAAATAAGTCTTTAAAAAAGACAGATGGAGAAAGCAAATGTTGTTAAAAATTTTGTCTGAAGTATTGTAGCTCTGCTAATAGTCACTTTTAAATCATAATTGCTGTACAGAGTTCGATTGGTTTTACATTTATTTTTTGTTCTTTGTGGTTTCTTACTTGTACAAAGCTATCATCTTGGCTATACTAAAACCATTATGCTCTCATGCAGTTTTACAGTTGAGAAATATAAAGGGAAGTTCTGTCTTGCAGGAGAATAGACTAACTTTGTTTTTCAAAGATATTCTCTACTAGAATTGTTCCTTTTTTAATTCACTTTTTTCAAACTGTAAGCCTTTGTAATTGTTTACTGAAATGTGTGGATATCTATAAAGAGATACAAAAATTCTTAAATACAGCATCTCATACAGCAGAGTTTCTATTAAATTCACAATACTGTGGGGAAAAATATGATTGAGTTTTTATGTGTGTGTGTGTGTGTGTGTGTGTGTGTGTGTGTAACTGGTAAGGCTTTTGTTCTTGCAATTTGTTTATTAGTTTCTCCAAATCTGTACATAGCTGTCTTCTTCTATCGATTTTTAAAGGGAAGACAGTAGAATTTTTCTTTTAACTGCACAGATAGTGTTTTCAATCAGGGATATTTCTCAACTGTGATGTCCTTTTCAATTATAAAATAGTATTTGCCTTTTATAGCTGAGTATTAAATAAATTTTAAAATAGGATCAGCATGACTGAAATAAGATCTTTTTGTCAAGATTAATGTGTGTGCATACAGAAATACTACATTTCTGAGTATGGCAAATAATATGTCAAATCTGAGCCACAAAATAAGAATATAGATGGATTCTTGCAGTGCATGTATTTTATTGCTACTTTACCAGTGATTTTTCTTTCATGCAGATTGACATAAAGACAAATATGTACTTTCCTTTAGATAGTAAACCCACTATCTCACCTGTGAGGGATTGTAAAATTATATCCCTTTAAAAGAGAATACATCAATCTACAAAAAATTGCATCTTCAAGACAAGGTCTTTCTTATTTCTCTATTTGTATGTGCATTCAGAAAAAAAGAAAAAGCTACAGGATTTAAGTCAATCTGAAGATTGCATCAAATACTGGGAGTCCTCTAATTTTGCTTTAAAGTTATGTAGTATATTGATATTTTTTCGCACTCTTTCAGCATAAAGAGGCATTTGTTTTGTGAGTATCTGTTCAACAAGTTTTTTTAAGGACTTACATCAAAGGATCTTACCACAAATTTAAAAGGATGTAGAGGTTTCTATGGCACCATAAACAATATAACAAATAATTTGTCGTAGAAGCAGCTTCTAAAATTGGGTCTTTGGGGTGGGGAGAAATGTTTAATCTGCGGATATAGCTGGTAGTTCTTAATGGTAATTAGTAGGTATTGAAGTAAGAGTTTAGGTAGAACATTAATTAAAGTAATCCCATCCAAGCCTTGCAATAATAGGCACTGACTGCCATCTATCCATGTGGGGTTTTTAATAAGGTTTATCAAACCATCATTAGCTTTCTGCCTAGCCTGTATTTTCAGTGCAGTTTTACATCTTAATACTTGAAACCTTCCTCCATCTGGGTGATTGCGTGAGACTTACCCATCTTCCTGCAGGACTTTGGTGTTGATCTCATTGGCTCTGAAAGCAGAAATACAGAGTATTTTTCTGAGTATAGCCTGAATCTAGAAACAGCTTTATAACTGTTTGGAAAAAAATACGTTTGAAGGATGGGCATCATTGCCTTGTTAATGTGCTTCGCTCTGTCCATCCCCTTGCCCATCGTTGTCTTTTTGTCGCTCTATTTAGTACTGCTTGGTCATCAGTTGAAAAAGCACTGAAGAGGGAATGAATTTAGGCATGACTTTTTTTGTGTCTTTCAGTTAGATGAAAGATTAGGACAGCTGTTCATTCTTATAGGTGCTCACAGTGGTGGTGGAGCTCTTGCCATTTCCATCCATTATGCAACTTGGGTTGGGGGTAGAATGGGTGCAAACAGTTGGATACTGTCCTTGAAACTTAAAAAGAAAGTCTCCTGTGTGTCCTGTTTGAAGTTCACATTGGCAAGTGTTCGATGAGCCATGTTTATTTACTGTAGTCTTGTTTGGTTGGGAGTTCAGGTGATACTCATGCAAGGGCTTTGCTGCACCTGGGAGGGAGAATCAATAGCTTGTGAGGCTTCATTCCCCTTGGAGCTTGGGATTCAGCTGGAATCTCATCTTTGAAAAAAACCCCTGAGCTGTTGCAGCCCAAGCATTGACCATCAAGCCTATGTTGTTTCCTAAGCTGAAAATATTTTCATCAGTGTTGTTCAGTTCTTTGGTGCTTTTGGTTTCAGAGCAATTTTAAAAGAGGATATCAGTAGAGTTAGTATCATAACTCTATTTTCATTAATTTTATGAGAATGATTTGTTCATTTTATCGGTGTCAAGTTGCTTATGTTCCAGAGAAATGGAGTTAGAAAAGACCTGCTAGTGTCCTGCAGCTCTGTAGATGGGTACAGCATTTTTCATGTTAAAATTACCTTAGCCTCCAAGAAAGTCATATTCCATTGTGACTCAGTTTGTGTCTACCTACAGGTTTACATGAACACTACATTAAGCAGACTATAACACAATGTATTACTTACAATTCAGTATGCTTATCTTTGTTCTAAGTCTGTTTTAAGTCCATATAAATTTTATCTGTATTAAGTGCTTATTAATTTCCATGTTACCAGAATAGGATGGTGTACTGCAGTGTGTTTGTTTGGTTACCTGTAAGCTGTTGGAAAATGTGGCAAGTGTAGTTTTCTACTGGGTGATGAATTTTTGTCATAGTTAAAGTATCCTCAAAAGAAAATCGGTTTCAAAAGAAATTCTTGATGGGAATTTGAAAATTTTTGTTTCTCCCCCCACCCTGAATACTGTTTTTCTTTTAATTGACTTTTTTTTTCCAGTCGTAAGTTATAACTTGTATGTTCTTGGTAGTTATAGTCAAATCTAAATAGTCAGATTTTGTAACTTTCTTTAGTTTTCTGTTTTAACAGACTTTTTTTCTTTTTCTGTGTGTTTGTGTAATAATGCTTTCATTCTGAGTTGAAAACGTCCTGGTTAAAAACCACTTTTAATAATTTCTACCATGCTTTACTGTACTGTATTTTATTTAAAACAAAACAAAACAACAAAACATCCTAAACTAACCCTCAGGAGTTTTCACATCTCCATATCAGACACTGAAATATTCATCCTTATAACTAAAAATTTCAACTTCTAAGGAAAAAGTGGTTTTCACATTTCTTTTATTTTGAAATGTCATAGACATCAATTTTATATTTCTCCCTCTGTCCTGCACTTTGCTGAGCTCTGAAGATCCTATTAATCTTCAGCCTTACTCTCCCCTTTCTTAAGCATTTTTGAAAGCTCCTGCTTTTTTGAATTGGGAATTCTGTCTCAGTTTGCCAACTTCCCTCAGCATGGTAGGGTGGGGAGAGATAATGGCAGGGGGGAGATGCTCTGCCTACGGCTCAGAAGATTTCTCTCCCATTAGCTGTGCTGACTTCTTTTTCCTTGTCTAAGGTAGGGCGGGCTTTGATGGATCTTTTAATATGAGTATCATCTTCCAACACAGAGCAGGGGAATGGAGTAGCCTAGAGGGTATGAGAGTCGTTCTCGAAGATAGTACTTTAAGGAGGACATCACTGACAATTCTGCTTCATATCTACTTTTCTTGTGTTTTGCCAGCACTGTTTTGTGTATGCATGGGGAGCTTTGAAACAGTTTTCTACTGTTAGATGTTAAAACAACTAAGGATTATTATAGTGTTTGATTCATTTCCTCTTCATCTTATGCTTTCAGGTGACATACAGTTTGCTTATATGGAGAACAATTAGGGAGATATTTAACTGAATTTGGGGTTTTTCCTGAGTCAGACAGGGTTCTTTCAGTATTTTGATGTCTATAGTCCTGAAATAAGTTCTTAGTAATTAACTACAAAAAAAAAAATAAAGAAGATGGGAGGATACTAGTTGGATGTGCTCAGTTGAAAGTTACATTGGATTGTGAAGTTCTAGGCAAAAAAAAAAAAAAAAAATCAGTAGTAAAAAGATAAACTTATGGGATAAACTTTGGGGCAAAATTTAACCTGTAAACAGTTTTCTGGCATCTGCCATATGAAGCATGTGGAGATACTGTAGGAGATGGTGATGTGGTGCTAGAAGTCTTAAGGAAAGAAATGGCTTTCTTGTTTTCCCTAACAATTCACTAGTGTCCTAAAAAGTACTTCTTTTTGCCATTAAAGTACAAATTCAACCACTTAAAGCATAAACAGTGTGTGGTTAAATAACTTCTAATAAGGATTATTATGGATTGCTGCTCTTGCAGCAATGGTCTTCCTCTTGGTTGGAAAGAGACTGTCAGTGACTTTTGAGTTGCAGTAATTAATCAATCAGTACCCTCGATCTAAGCAGCTTTTTTGAATATATGCCTGAAGATAATCCTCCCTCCTGGTCCTTTTGGTTTATTGATGGAAATGTTGCAGAACCTAGTGAAGTCTCCCAAGTCTTCTGCATTGATGATAGCATTAGCACTGAAAGGGTAAAACGAATGAGAGCAGGAAAAACACAGTACAAACAGAAGAGAATCCTGGTATTATAAAATAAATCTAAAGAGACCATGTCTAGAGAGATCTGCAGAGTGAAAATAGAGCACAGAAAGACTGAGAGGAAAAACTCTCTTTAAGTCAGTGGAAGGCACCATCTCTACCACTTCCCTGAGTTGTTTTGAGCTGTGAGGAGGCTGCAGCTGACTGGGTGCAGGGCGAGGGGCAGGGGTGAAGGTGCCCACTCCTCCTCACCTGAGAAGTTGCCTGTGTACAGGCAGGGTCTCTTAGGCAGTCTGAGTAAAGCTTGTTCTCTGCCTTTGCTTTTGCAAATCCTGCTGTGCAAAGGCGGTGCTCATTATATGCCGTCGTGGTGAACAGCTTGACTTGGACTGAAAATTGCTAATGCAATTTCTCCATCAGTTCCTCCTCCATTGAATTCCCTGAAGTGTGAACCTCTCCTGTGGCCTGCTGGTGTTGTGTGGTTCATGTGTTGCTCCATCCCATTGTACAGAGAGGGGACACCTGTGTCCTACGCAATATTAGGTAATTTATGTGACTTGGGTTTGTTTTTTTCATAAAAGAAAATTTTAAGGGATGGTGAATTGCTAGTTAAAATCAGCCCCATGATCTCTTTTTGCATGCTCATCTGCAGTTCTTTGGGGGTTTTATTTGGGTTTGTTGTTTTGTTTAGGTCCAAATTATTCACATATAATCTCTTTCCCCTTTGACAAGCCTGTCTGAAAGCACTTTTTTGTTAATATTACTGAAGTGTTTTACTACAGCAATGGCAGTGATTACAAGACTACTATGTTTTGGCTAACAAATGCAATAAATGTGATGAAAATCCCCCTGTGTTTTACATTTCACTGCATAACATGTTTATATAACATGTTAAACACTTCTGTCTGAAGAACAGCTTTTCACAAAGGTAAAATGTATTTTCCATGGCACTTTTTTAGAAATACTGTGGGAAAGAATAATTCCTGCTCCCTTCTCACTCCCCACATGTCTTAAGTCTACATTTCCCAGTGTTTTAAAAATACACATTTTCTTATTTTCCCGCCACACTCAGAAGTATAATTTTTCAGCGTGTCTTTGAGTTTTATGAGGTGAGAGGCTGTTACCTGGAGGACTTGGTTTTCCTGATGCTGGGGAACCTGGCAGAGGTGCTGGGCTGGAGCAGGCAGATCCCTGCTTGAGCACGCCATTGTACAGGCGCTAATTTGGCTTTTTGTATTCTTGTCCTGTCTGTTTGTGGTATTTAATGCTCTAACATCTCTCTGGTTGGGTGAACCCATATGTCATTCAAATGGGAACCTGTGCCTTGCCATTGGCCTGACAGCCGCTCAGCCGTGGAGCACAATGATAAAATTATGAAAACTGTGGCTCTGCTCATTGGACCCGTGGAATTTACAAGCATTTCTCTTCTGTGTGCCTAAATGCTATGTTGCCATGCCTTGGCTAACACGGCAGATTTTTCTGGATTATAAGCCTTGTCAATAGTGTGAAACCTCACTTGTGTCTTTTTTTCCCTCTACCATGTTGGGGATTTTTTTCTCTTCCTTTATTTGTAGATACGTGCTCCTCACAGACAAAATCAAAAGTCAGCTGCTTGCTTTGATGGTTACAAAAATAAATATTTTGTTTATATCTTTAAAATAAAAGCAGAGATTTTTACCATAAGCAACATTTTGCTGCTGTTTGGTTCTGTCAATATATTTAACAGTCAATATAAGAAATGTTATTTATATGCAGATTGCGTTTACTTCAGCGTTATTTATAAAGCAATACTGTGTGATGGTAGTCATGTCTGTAAAGTCATGTTTTTCTTCATGTCTCCCTTTTTATGGGATGGTGCACATTACAGATACATAAATGTTATTTGACATAAGGGAATAAAACTATTTTCAGCTCATGAAATAACCCTGTTAGTATAAACTTGAAAAGCTCTTTCTGTAAATCACTGCTGCTGAACTGATAGCACATTTCTGCTGCAGTGTCACCTTTCTTTTTTGTGTGTGGTTGAAATGTCATGGTAATAATCAATTCATCTTACAGAAGTCAGTGAAATACGCTTGCTCGTGCTTGGTCACGAAACCAAACCCTGCAATTCTAATGTATTAGTAAGATACAGTTTTGCTAAAACAGCCTTGGCTTCCATTTCTGTGTGTCTTTATTTACCTTGTTACTGATGATATTTAGAAATCCAAGACAAACTTCCCAGTAATTAAAATTATCAAGGTTGTCCTGCACTCTTATAATTATTAGAGAATTTACTGCACTTTGTGCACATGAGGGCTGAATTTGCTATTGAAGAAAGAGTGTTGAATATCTAATGCAGTTTATATGTACTGAAATATCAGAGAAGGAGTCATTGCTAGGCTAATGATTGCTTGTTTCTCTGATGGTGAATTTGGTAGTGCATCTGTGTGTGATTTTTTTTTTTTCCCCTTTTTTACTTACTGAATAAGCTTAACAGCAGGAAGAATGCAGTGGAGGTTGAAAATGGTTTTGGTTTTGTGTTTGTTTTTTTAATAGAGGTATAGTCTTTTGCTTTAGACAAAACTAGAAAAAGATTACTAAGAATGGCAGCAGGAAAAGTTGATTTCCGATTAGTTTTCCAGTGAATCCCAACTTTTTTTTATCACATCTCGTATGGAAGGAACCTTTCCTGACTACCATCATGAGATGGAACATTGTGGAGATCCTTTTAGTCAGACATATTGCAGAGCTTTTTCTGGGCTCTCTGCTCTTCTCTTTGGGCTTGCTGGTAATAGGAAAATTTTGAAACTGAAATCTTTATTTCCTGCTTTCCAGCAAAAAATATGTGCTGCTTTGTGAAATGTAGGAAAAGCCATATTCCTTGCCCCAAGGATATTGAGGTTTAAATCCCTCAGCTCAATAGGTTAATGTGTGCATCACTGGTTGCCTTAGTGGCATTGGCCCCGTTAAGCTCAGTGGCACTACTCTTACAATTAAAATTTTAAATTACATAGTAGTTTGTAGAGTTGGAACCTGAATCACACATAATGGAAATAAATAGGATGTGGTTAGGAAAGATGTATAGAAGAGGCTCAAGATTTTGCTGAGTTTGTAGGGTTTCTTTGGAAATGTGAGCATTTCAGCTGGGACTAACTTCATGGTTTTATTTATAGTATCAAATTTAATAAATTATAAGACCCATAGAGCAAGTACTTTGAATTCAGGTATTCCATGAATTGAGCCATAATATGCTTTGTAGGGCTGTGCAAAGCACTGCACTTCATTGTGTGTCTGCCCTGTTCATGTCCTGAATTTCTTTCCTACTCCTTTTACATTACTGCACTTGAGAGAATTTTCACTTGCTAGTTGGAACAGAAGCTGAAAGGGATCTTTAGGAAAGCACAGTCGAGCAGACATAATAAATTTTGAAAGGCATAAAAACCTACCTCCCAATTGAGGGAGGTAAAGATTTACAATACATCATAGAAATACTTTTTTTCTGAGAGAGCAAAAATCTTCCGACTTGGCAAAGCTTTTCTTGCTGAAAGGCAATGGAAAAGCCACTTGCAGTGTAAGAAGTTGTTTTCTTTTTGACTTGAAGATGAAATAATATTATTTTCAGATCAGTTAGAGGCAACAGAGGAGGCAGTGTTTTTAAAGAGAGGTGCTTGTCTAGGTTTTTGTTTCTGATGCACAGAATGGTTACACTGGTTGCTAATTATTTGATTACATGCCTTTTCTTCTGCAGAGATGTTGAGATACACTGCACTGAAGCAGCTTATGTTTCCTCAAGGGAGCAGATCCTCAATGAAGTGCTGCCCAGAAAGAAGAACAAACACTAGTGAAGCAAACTAACATTTAGTTAAAGATAGCATTTATTAGCGTATGCCTTATGGTGTGATGTTGTAGCTGGTTTTTTTAAGGGTTCTCAGTTGACAGTTTTCCTTAAAAGAAAAGAAAGCAACACTCCCTAAACCCCATCACTAACCCAAAATGTGAAAAAATATTTTCTAAAACTCCCAAATATTAGGCTAAATGGGATATATATCTTCAAGTTTGAAGACAGATTTTTCTCTTAGATTGATAATTTAATGACATTCACCATATATCGAAGCTGTTGAGAGAATTGGATTATAAAGATTTGTAGATAGTTTTTAACAACATAGGCTATTAATTTATTTTACCTTTCTAACATTCCTGTTACTTTGAAATGTTTCTTTTTAAAGAGCTGTTATATTTTATCATAAAGCATTCCTGCTTTCACTGCAAAAGGATATTTATTACTGCTTCTCTTCTAGGTGAAATGTGATGACATCATCTTTTCTCATCTATTTTAAATGTAGTAAAAGGGATGGTTCTGCAAGCACACTGCTATATATGAAGAGCAGAAGAAAACAGGTGGACATCAGAAGTGTTTTGTAATGGGGTCCTACCCATAAGAGACTTCCCTTTCTGTAATTTAGTATAGAAATTTACTTGTCTGAGTGCAAATTACTAATTTCACCTTTTTAGTCCTAAAGTAAGAGTTGATAATACATATTTATAGACCTTTGAAGGTATTTGTGGCTGCTCTATTTGTGTGGGTTTTTTGGCTGTCCTTACCATTTTGAATGTTGATCTTAGTTTAGAATCACAAATGTTTTACAGCTTCTTTAGCATACTAAATTTCTTCAAGCATTCAGATCTCAGTGAGTAAATAGCAATACGTGGCATAGTTCTTTGTCTATTTCCTGTAAAATAAATTTTAAAAAAATTTGATAATTTGAAGTAAGGGGACTTAGTTTAGTTTTGTCTCAACATGCAAGAAAAGCTGAGTAGAAGCTGAAGGATTAGATCGAAAATCACCACTTATTTAATTTTTTAAAAATTTATTTATTATTTGCCTTTATTTGGCAGTGCTCCTGTTCTTCTCCCCTTCCTATTCCCTGCTCAACCCCTACCCCACAATTTCTGTGCTGAACATTTAAACCAGAGGTCAGTTTGGGTCCATGTGTTGTTTAAAATATGCTGCAAGTGACCTGCTAAATGTAACAACAGAATCAGCATAAAATGCAGAGGCCATATTAGGGCTGGGAGAAGGAAAGTGCACAAAGGTTATCAATAACTACTCAAATCAAAGTGAGCTTACTCTATAGATGTATTTTTTCACAGTGAACTAGCAGTGTTTTTTAGCTCCAGTCCTCTTCTCATCACAGAGTAATAATCTCAGTTTGTGCTGTTCCTGTTTTCTCCTTTTCTTTCTTCTAACTCCCATAGCACAGCTTTTTCAATCCAGCATTCACTGCACATGTTCCAGTCATGAGGTTACAAAGCTGACATTGCAGTCTCAGCAGAGGTTATCTCTTTAAAATTCCCTAAAATTCCCCTTTGGCACATCCAGTTTGGCAGCTGGGTTTCTGTAGGAAACTGATGGAGCCACCCCCTCCCCTTATGTCCTTTATAAAAATAGAAATCTATTAAACCTCTGGCCAGAAGGGCAGATGGGTAAGTACTCCCTCCAAAGCAGACAGTGCTGCTTCCTAAGCTTTTCTCTCTAGTTTTATACTATCAAAAAAAAAAAAAATTATATACTTCAGAGCCAATTAAGTAATGAAAATACTTGGTTTTAAGATTAAAAGCATGTTCTCCAGGACGTGTGAACTCTGTGCTTTGGAAGGTATATACAGCTTCTGAGAAATATTGACCTATTGTTTGAAATATTTTAAATAGTTATGCAACTACAAAATCAGAAGCTTAATTTAATCATAGAAGCTCTTGCCTGACCAACGCTGTAGCCACTAAAGTACAACTGGTACTCAGGGGAAGATTTGCCAAGCCAAACAATAGGTTAAAATACCTAACTACCAATATAGATAAGTGATCATTGCCCTAATAATATTCAAGAACTAATCTAAATGGGCATTACCCACTTGCACTTTCATGCTAAGAATGTCCCTGAAATGCATTATATGTTTTTGCTTCCTGTAAGGAAGGGAGAGAGAATTGTCTGTACGTCCCCCTCCCTGTATCACTACTTTCCTTTGGATGTCACTCTAGGTGAGAGCAGCAATGAACTATTTTCTGCTTAAAGTGGATTAAATTTTATGGCAAAATTTGAGTGTCTTGAGTTTGAGGAGATGTGAAAAGCCAGTGTCCTCCCTGGAAAGTCAAGGAGAGGCTTCTTTTGTACCTTCACTTGGTAGTGCAGCAGCTTTCTCATTGCACCTCTCCCTTAGCAGGGCCCTGCATGGAGAGCTGGAAGTTGTTACTTTGCACATGGGGTGCTTTTTTGGAAAGAGAGAATTATGGATTTGGATTCATGAGATGAGTAGAGCCATGGAAAACGAAACCCAAACAATCTGCAGTTCCAACAGCAGCCAAGGCCAACCCAGCTGGTACCTGGAGTGCCACTTCCCTCTTGTTGCTGCCGGGTTCATCTGGCCATGCTGAATTGTTTTGGTGTGCTGAGGCAGCAGAAGGCTGCCCATTGTCTTTCTGCTATTTGAGTGTGGCAGAACCCTTGGTGGAGTTTCAGGGAGAAGTGACAGGGTGGGTGAAGAAGTGGGGCTTCTGTGGCAGCAGACAGATCAGCTTGCAGCTGTAGACCAGTGCTTTTGCCTCTGGAGCATTGTCCTAAATGTGATCAACCCACACTGTGCCTTTCATGGTGCCTGCTGTCAGGAGACCTCTTCTTTGCACAGCTCCTCAGCCTGCAGAGGTGGGCACTGTGAGACAAGAGCCCCATACAGTGCATTGGATGAGTAGCTTGGGAGCATGTCTGCATGGCATGTTTTTTCTAGAACAGCTTTGAATGGTAACTTCCTGAAAATGTGTGGCTTTTCCATCACCCTTGGAAGAACTTGGCATTCTGTTGGCCCCACTAAAGAACTACAACAGCTGGAATTTTGTCTCACTCTGCCTGGTACCTGTGATCACTCTTTGAGCTCACATATAGGCTCATCTTATCTCTTAGCTCATGGTCAACAAACAGTGACTGCATGCCCCTGACACCTGATGCTAAATCCCACATGAGTTGCACAGAGCATTGCATTTTCTCAGTGTAAGTTACTGTGTCTTGGTTTTACTGAGGAATCACACAGATTCAGGGACAGCCTGTAGTCCTCCACTCTAGAAAACCATTGCTAACATGGCCTCACTACTTAACCATCTTTGGGTCAGCCTGAAGCACTTTTCTTAGTATATTTTAATGTAATGAATTATCTACCTTCTTCTTACACTGTTTTTACCACTCCTGATTTCCTCACTTAATATTTATTAAGAACTTGGTATGTGTTTGTCATGTGAAATAAGTTTGTCTTCTTCTCTTGTGTTTGCTGAGACATCCTCCCACTTACCCCCTGCCACGAACACCACCAGTGGTTCTCATAAACTATAACATGAAGGATGTGGCAAGTTTATCACCAGTCTGTGTGAAAGAGTGTAATGCATCGTGTGAGCACCTGTAACCCATTTCAGTGCAAAGTCAGATGGGTTAACATAGACTTCC
This sequence comes from Agelaius phoeniceus, assembly GCF_051311805.1. Lineage (NCBI taxonomy): Eukaryota > Metazoa > Chordata > Aves > Passeriformes > Icteridae > Agelaius > Agelaius phoeniceus. Next base: position 61,950,878 of record NC_135267.1, read on the forward strand.
CTTCTTCACCACATGTGCAGAGAAATTTATTTATGTAACAAAAAACTGTTGACAGTCACCTCCTGCTCTCCCTTTTTGAACAAGCTGCTTCTTAAAAGTATTTTGTAAGATGTGAGAAGGCAGAGGATGAATGTTCACCAAGAGTGTGTGTGGAGCTCCAGTTGACTTGGGGCTGAAGTGAGGAAGGTGTAGGGTCCTCACTTGTCTGTTGCAAACATTCTTGATCACCTTTCCTTAATCACCTGTTCAAACAATCTGGAGGCTGGGCCTTTTGGCCTTACCTGGGACATATTACACAAAAGCAAAACAAGCTATTCAGTTTCCTACTTGTCTCTTAGTTGTGGCAAAATGCACTGCACCAGATAGGTCCCACCATTCTTTACAGCCAGAGTATCCTGGAGGAAAAAAGCCCAAAGCTGATTGCTTTCTTTGTTTTTGGCTGAAAGATTTCTCCATAATGCAGCTGTCTTGTCAAAAGACACTCCTCAAGACTTTACAGTTTGGAGGTATTGAATGTTCCTGATGGATCCTTTAAAGTGTTTCAAAGTGCATAATTGGGGCACTTGAGCATAAAACTACAATTATACACTTGTGTGTTAATTTTGTGTACAGATAGATATTACTTCAGTCTGGACATAAATGAAAAGGAAGCATTTTCTTGTGAGTGTAAGAATCTGTTTTGTGAATGTTTAAACAAAATAGGTTCAGGATAATAGCCCAAAACAACCAGACTTGGGGGAAGGGGGGCTTGAGCTTTCCAGAAAGGAAGGAGCCATGCATGGATATACTGGAGATGCTTGGATGCTTGGAAAGAGTAGTAGGTATTATGAACATTAAAAGACGAAGCACGATATTTGAGTTACATTTAGTTGCAATATTAATTAAAAAAAAAATCTAGTAGTTTTGTAGAATGAGTGTATGAATTTGGTGGTTGATTCTTCATAGATTTTTTAAGTTGGCTATTTTCAATTAAGCAAAAACAGGTAATTTTTTGATAAGTGATGTTAGGACTTTAAAGGTTCTTGTTTGTTTTTCTGTTCCATTTTGAGTATAATGTTACATGAATTGGATTAACTGTATCCAGATACTTACATTTAGCAGATGTTTCTAAAACTTACTTGTGGTAACTGATATGAGGAATAATTTACAATAATCATCTTATTTTGAGTATAATAAAACTGTAATTATTTTAAAAATTATGATGTGCTATATGGTTTCAGCTATGAATTTATAAGATGGATGTCTTTGATGTTTCTGTCAGGGTTCTTTTGATGTTTTCCAGTGCTAAGTAATAGGTCAAATTAAATAATAGAAATGGAATAAATCAAATATCTGAACTCTGTATCTACAAGGAATGATTTGAAAGTTTTCTTTTAAAAATACTTGCAGGAATATTTGAAATCACAGCTGTTATGTAAGTACTCCTATTTAAGAGGCTGACTTGGTTTTTATCTGTTCCCAGTAGGAATAAGGAAAGAAAAGCCAACACAAAAAATATTTACTCTTCCTTTTTTTAAAAATTGTTTTGGTTGGTTGGTTTTGGTTTTATTGGTGGTGCACTTTGGTCAAATTCATCTAAAGAAGAAGGGTTTCTGATAGGAGTAGCTCTGTATTTCTTGTTTTTCTAAGCCAGCATAAGTACCCTCAAAAGAATATTGAGGAACTGTGCCACAGGAATGGGATCCTGATCTTAGGCAGTTAATGCTATGCTGCAGGATAATAAATTATCCTGGATGGGTAGAGATGTAATCAAATTTTCTTACCGTTAGTTCAGCCAGTCATTCTCTTTGCCTCAGGATTCCTTGCTGTGGGGAATTTTTAGTGTCCAGATGAAAAGTATGATTTTGATCCTGCTATAATAGAAGAAACTAGAAGAATTTGGACTGTACAAATTACTAGATTTATCACAGATATTGCTGAACCTAAATGATAGATATGGGAGGTCATCCCGTTTTCTTTGTGTCTTGACCAACCTCCTGTGCTGTGGGCACTACTTGGGGATTCAAATCCATAATGGGAACACAAAGAGCTCTAAATCTACTCTGTCATTGCAAGTTTTTCTTGATTAAAAGAGTGGTATCCTGTAACACAGAGAAGGACCAGAACAGAAGATGACTTGCTGGTCTGCTGTTTGTGGGGGTTAACTCAAATGCGGTGCCTTTGTCAAAGGTGCCTGGGCCAAATCCAGAGGGGTTCTCTGTTAAAGACTAGAACTTGCATGCACCCCTTTGCAGATAACTTTTTACTAAGACACTACTAAACTGAACTATAGAGTCATACAATGGTCTGGGTCAGAAGGGACCTTAAAGATCATCAAATTCCAACCACCCTGCCGGGGGCAGGGATACTTTCCACTAGAGGAGGCTGCTCAAAGCCTCATTCAGCACTTCCAGGGATGTGGAAGTGCATCTTCCACAACTTCCCTGGGCAACCTGTTCCAGTGCTTCACCATCCTCACAGAAAAGAATTCCTTCCTCATACCTAATCTGAACCTCTCTTTTCCAGTTGGAGGCCATGGCCTGTTGTCCTGTCACTACATGCCATTGTTCAAAAGCCCTCTGCAGCTCTCTTTTAGAGTCCCTTTACGTACTGGCAGGCTGCTATTCAGCCTCCCTGGAGCCCTCTCCTCTCCAAGCTGAACAGTCCCAGCTCTCTTACCCTTCCTCATAGCACAGGTACATGAGCCCCTTAATCATCTTTGTAGCCCTTTGTTGAACTCTCTCCAATGTGTCCATGTCTCCCTGGTACTGGGGAGCCCGGAGCTGGACACAGTCCTTCAGAGTAGAGCAGAAGCACCTCTCCAGACCTGCTGTCAGTGCTTTGTCTAATGCAGCCCAGGATACCATTGGCTCTCTTTGTGGGAAGAGCAAATTGCTGGCTCATGTTCAGCTTGGTGTCCACCAGCACCTTCAGGTCCTTCTCTGCCAAGGTGTTTTCCAGCTGGGTGGTCTCCACCATATATTGGTGCCTGGGGTTGTTCCTCCACAGGTGCAGGATAGCAATAAAGGAAGAAGAGAGCTGTCAGGGAAAGATGGTATGCACTTGAAGGGTCTGTGAAACCCTATGTGGAACTGGACAAGTTTAGATGGAAAGAAGAGAAAGGCTTAGCTTGCTTAAGAGTGCATGGAGTTGCTCCCTGTGGAAGATATTTTATATTCTTCTCCTGCTGTTTTAAGATATACGGCAAAGAGCTCTGAATGATCTCAAATTATTTAGTTCTGAAAGCCATTGAGTTTAGGAATGGTAAAGACAGTATTCATCAAGATTGATATCTTTGGAGGAGAACATGAATTAATTAAAAAGCACCCTTTTCTCTCAAAAGACTGGAAGAAAGAAAGAAAACTCAAGGGTGTGCAAGATGCCAGGGAAGCAATGATAAACAGGGTGTGTGCACATTCTGCCTTTTCTTACTACTGAGATTAAAGAATGTTTGCAATTTTTCCTCTTACCAAGACTATGTGCCAGAAGAAATGTAGAGTGAAAGCTATTTTACTGAGGGATTTTTCAGTCTCCAGTAGTTAAGTGTTAGGGGTCTCTCTGTGTATAAAGGCATAAAATTGGAGGATTATTCATGCAGCTGGATTACCTGCTATTCAAACTCAGCCCATACCTCTCATTTGTGTTCTCTGCTTTAGAAGGTTTGAATGGCATTGCAGAATTTGTCTGAAGAAATATGTTTCTCTGTATTTTTTTAACCATATTTTATTTTAATCACCATTTAAGAAATAGTGGTCAAAATTGTTACAGTTTTCCTGGAAAATAAATGGCAACTAGAGGATTTGAGGATCAAAGATCACTGTTTATTCCATTTGTGGATGCTCAAGAAGTGCCCTGTAATAAATTATTTGTTACATGATCAAAAATCAGTTAAATATAGGCTTTTGCATTTTTCTGTAATGGCTGGCATTTCATAGGTGAATTTCATGCTACTCACACAGCAAGAGATGAGGTTTCCTACAAGTTTTTTACTGAAGCTGCAATCATCAGAATCACCAGAGATCAGTTTGTGACAGTTGTGATGTGCTTTTCCTTATGCTGGTTTGTAAAGTGGGAATCTATTACTTAACCAGATTACATTATTCCTTTCAGTTCTTTTGATCACTTTTTTTTAAAAAAGGAAGGAAAGCAGAGTATAAGAATAGATGTCTTACCTGACTCATCACTTGAGAGTGTGTGCATGTGTCATGTGTAGGCACTATGATTTCTCTCTATTTCTCTCTAATGCAGTGTATCAAATAGCACTTCCAAAAACAATTCTGTTGCAAATCTTTAGTCTTCTCTATAGCGTCGGTCTGAGAGCATAAATAAAGCAATGTGGAAATCTCTGTCTGGAGATTATCATATTTTCATCCCTTAACTTGCAGAATGGACCAAATGTTGCATTAGTTCAAGCTGTAATGCACTGTGCAAATCAACACTATTGGAGGAAAAATTTCTTCCTTTTGTTTCTAGACTCAGCTGTTTACCTCTCCCTTGAAACTAATTTTAGCTCATCTGAAAGATGCAAATTTTTTATTTTTGTTTGTTTGTTGTTTTTAGGGGAAGGTGGGAGTGGGAGGTGGTTGTGATATTGGCATAGATTTAGCATTTACAGCTGAGGTAGTTTTCATCAATTTCTGACAGGGGAATCAAAGTGTTCTTTTTTGGAAGGAGAGATATTGCTTTTCCGTATAAATGATTGACTATTTTGTGGCAGTAGTCTTTATTTATTTGGCTCTCATCATGAAGAATAGCAAACTTATTCAAAATCTCAGTACATCAAAAATATGTCAATACATAAAACATAAGTACTATTCCATACTACAATCTATGCAAAAAACTATGTTAATAAGATGTGAAGGTTGCACAGCTAAGAAGTCAGAAAACATAAATGATAAGATTCTAGCAGCCACAGTAACTAAGCCACATTTCACATCCTCTGTATTTTATGAAATGCCTTTGACAACATAAATCAGAAAGAGAAGGTGCTATATATGTGTAACATGGCTCAGTTAATGTTGCTTTTGGAACTTTAACATCAGTATTTTCTGACTGGAGAGTTCCTTAATCATGTAAACTTAGTAGATATTTTACACTTTTTTGTGGGTTTTTTTGGTGGGTTGGTTTGGGGCTTTTTTAGGAGAGGGAAATTGCCTGTATTAATAATTGGTTAGCTCATGTTCCTTTGATTTAAGCTCCAGTAAAAGGCAGTATGTAGAGAGCACCTTGTGACAGGTACATATGTGATGCCGTATACATGGCACTGACAAGTGGTGTAATTGTGCTGCCGTGTACTTCGTGGGGAAAAGGGGATTACAGGCGTCTGTGTGAGTCCTGTCCTTTCTGTAGTACTGAGTATGACTGCATTGCAGACTGCAGACTTCTGAAGATGGTTGAGCTACCTTTTTTAATGAACTGGCTTGTGTACAAGAAGCAGTCTGGCTACAAAGTGTGGATCTCCCTTTGACCTAATTCACCCTTCTGTGGAGCACAGCAAATTAGCTGAGCACAGCTTTTGGTGTAGGCTCCTGCCAGTATCTGAGCTAGTTTGCAGATCTGTGTGCTGCACTGCAGTCTTCAACATAGGCATGCATTTAATGACTCTGCAAAATCCACTACCTTGCAAGTTCTGGAATGGGGATTATTGTTCTGTGGCACAGAAACATGCTTTTTATGCCTTTGCTTCCTTGCTCTGGGTCACTGGGTGGACCAGTATCAGGCCTAGTGTTAATATTTTAAAGGCTCTTAATAAGATGTTGAAGTTCATACTTCAGTGTAAAGGCAAGCAGTGTAAGAAAGACAGTAACACAGGTGAACATTGTGACCAGTGTATTGTCAAAAGGTCAAAGCTAAGTGATAAGAAGTAATAGAATTTATAGAATGTATGAATAAAATGCCATAGCATCAGGATTCAAATCTATCTCTGATTAATAGCCTTGACATTAACACCCAGCTTTCTTCCTTGTTTCCTTTTAGATTTTTTCTTTTTTGTCATTCAAGGATTTTTAGCCTTTATTAAGGCTGTGTGCACAAGCATGCTGGGGTTGAACACGTTGATTTGAGACAGGAGAGCATGCTGCCCTAACTGTGGCAGAATATTCTACTGAACATGTGCCAGAGGATTTCCTGATGCTGTATAAGCATATTATATTTTTCTTCTTTCTCTAATTCAGCTAAACATACAGATGAAGACCTGGGCTTATGTGAATTTGAAAGTTTTTGATATGAACCAGACCTTTTTGTTAAGTGTGTGAAAGTCAAGGAGTTAGTTTCTTATTATAGCTTTCTGTTGGAAAGTATGGAGAAGTGCATGGTTTGAATGTTTGGAGGAAAATACTTAGGGTTTGGCAGAGGTCTGACTTTGGAAATCTAAAACTGAAGCAGAAGTTGTTTCAGGAATCATAAGTGTTTTATTTGAAGGTTTGATAGTAACTGAGTGACATCTTCCTTTATAGTTATAACTGAATTGATCACTGTAAAATTAAAGCAATTAGAATTAAGTACTGTAACCTTTCATTAACTGAAGGAATGCGCTGTTTTACTCCTAAAGTACCAGGTGGTAGGGTTTTATTTTTATGAGAATGCCCCTCACTATACATTTTTAAATTCTAATTTCTATGTAATTACAATGTTACAGGTGCTAAGAAAGTGGAATGTTACTGATGATTATATTACTCAGGATGGTACTTGTTTCACAATATTCTGTCTCACTGTTCCTCAGCAAAGTTGGCACCCACTGAACTGAAGTTCAGTTTTTCTTCTCTTTGTGTAAGCCAGGCTTAATGCTGATCAAGCCAGATTTTTATATCATGACATGTGGTCCACAGCTTCCAGATTGTGTTGTTGCCTTTTACCAATATCATCCAGGGTAATGGATAGCCAGTATCATGCCTCACTTTTTGTGCACCCAGGAGAAGCAAGGATGTAGCCAGGACTCTTCCCCTGTAGTGAGCATGTCCATGGTATCTGATGTGTTCAGGTGGATCCCAGAGTGACTTCCCAAAGCTTTTTGTGATAGGGACTATGTAAAGCTTCTTCCATTATTGACTGGATTTAGCCATCAGGTGTAAAAGGGCAGTAGCTGCATATTGCTGGTATTATTAGTGTACCTATGCTAACACACTAATTTTGTTACATTTTAATTTTAAAAATTATTATAATGACTCTAATGCTGTCTAATGATTCTTCTTCTTTGACATCAGTCATGGATTGCGCCTGCAAAAATTGCTTAAAACTTCCATTTCTATCAAGGTATTACCTGGGAAAAGAATGCCTGCCACCAGATCTCTTATTCAAACAAGAATTAAAGATAATGGGCTAAGGTATAGGTTTAATTGCATTTACCCCATCTCTTCATGTTGGCTGCCAGTTTTGTTCCTTCTATTCTCATCCTTTCTCTGTTTGTGTTCAGAGTGGTGTAATCAGTTATGGTCAGTCATACTGCTCCCAAAATAATGCTATTTGTACTGTGCAAGTCAGATAGTAGTCCAAAGTAATTATTACAGTTTCTGTGCTTCCCTAGAAATAGATTCAAACTCAGGTCTGACCTGTCTTCAGCCATCCCCAGAATGTCTGCACTACCACAGGCACGATGAAATTTGCCAAATTCTCATCTCCTGTATTGTGTGGCCACAAAAAATATGAGTGTGAGGGAGAAGGGAAGGGAGAGTTTGGTTTATGAAGAAAGAGGATGCTTGGGTCATTCACCCCAAGCATTGTAAGTAATTGGCTTTAGATTTGTTTTGTTCTGCGGAGATTTTAATTAACCTTTTTTTTTTTGTATGCTGTTTAATAAACATTTGTCCATAAACAGTATCTTGTGATCCCCATCAGTAAAGCAGGTGGATTAATTTGCATGTTGTTGTTTGTAATTTATTTAAATAGCCACAGCATTACATGGAGTGCTCTGCTAAGGCAGTGGTGATGACTCTCTGCACTGAGGAGAACAGCATCCAAACATACATGTAGCATTATGATTATTGCTGTATTTTAGGTGGTGGTGTTTGGTTGTTTTTTTAAAACAGTTTGAAGTGGAAGGATATGGAGGAAAATTCTAACATAAGTAACTGATATATAAGTTCAGAAGAAGAGCCTGGTACCCGTTCTTAAACCAGTGTCTGAAAGCAGATTTCTTGGGGAAATATTTAAGAAAATGGAGCAGTCTCAGAGCTTTGGCAGTCAAGGTGTTAATTGCCTCTTCAGGTTGCTTGTATTTGTTACTAAGTATCTTGCGGACCAAAGTTTCATTGTCTTCTCTGGGGACTGTCTTTTGCAAAGAGTTGAGAACGCAGTCCTGGCTCTATCAGGGCACATCAAGGGTTCATGCAGCCCTGTATATCCTGCCTCCAGTGGAGGCTTTAATTGGATGCCTGGAGGAGAGTCAGAACAAAGCAAGCCTGTGGTACTTCCCCCAGTACTCTTCAAGCCTCCAGCTATTTTCACTTCAGGGACTTCCTGAGCCAGATGTGGCTCTATAAATTTGGTAACCCTCAGAGGATGTCTCTTTTGTGAACTTGTCCACTCTTTGCTTGAGCCCACATAAACTTTCAGCTTTCAAAACATCAATTTGGCAAGGAGTTCTGAACATCTGCTACCTCTGTGACTAGACAACCTGTTTCTCTCTTGTTCTGAAGTTTGCTTCTGCTATGGAATGCATCCTAATTGTTGTTGGACAAGATGCTTTTGTAGCTTTACACCATGGTCCTACTTCCTGGTGTCTTTTCCATCCTCAAAGGATTATGGATGCTTTTTATGGAAACTATTCTATACCTGTGATGATTCTTGTTGCATTTCCCTGAATCTTTTTGTCCGACCCTTCCTAGTAAGTCCAAGAAGTCAGTAGAGAGGGATTTTCTTTTGCTGTGTTGATGTTTCCTAAATTTCATCTTCATTCTTCTCTGTCCTGATTTGTCCAGAGCAGTCATCAGTGTTATGTAGTCCTAAATTACTCAAATTTCTGACTTTTCTTTTTAAGCCATACTGCAATTCTCACCTACTAAGGCAGCTCCAATTTACAGGCTGTATATGGTCATTAGTGATTCAGCTTTTTGAATTTGATTAGACCTCTGGAGTGATACTTTATGGTTCCAAGCCACTTCTGACTGTTCATTTGTCACTTTATTCCATGAAAAGTCCCATCAGATTCAGAGACATTTATCAAGTCTCTCACAAAGGACTCCAGCATGGGAACACCCCAAGATTTTTCTACAGTGCACGCTAGAGCCAAAGATTTTGTTAAGCTTCTCTGTGATGGCGTTGTGCTCTCTGTAGCTCCCCTTATACCTTCATCATCATTTGTCACTTCAGACTCTGGCAGACCTCCTACTTCTGATGTGTTTGAAGAAATGAATCATTACTCATTTGATTCCCTTTTCTAGCTGTTCCAACAGTTCTTTCTGGCCTGTCTTATTACATTTGAAGTGCCAGAGTTTACAGTCTTTTCTGTTTTCCTCATTTGGACCTGGCGCTGGCTTATTGAAGGGGATGCCTTTTTGCCTCTAGAAAGCTGCAGTGAGCCTTGCTGGTGTCCCTTTGCTCTTATCAAATCTTTCTGAATGGGTGGTGAATATTGTTTCTGTGCTTTCCATGTGGTTATTGTTAAACAGCTTTGATGCTGTCAGTCAGATTTTATTTCTCATAGCTGTCTGAGATTCCTTTTAACAAGCCTTCTCATTTTTTGTGTAGTTACACTTTTTGAAGTTAAGCACGACAGTAGTAGATTCCTTGGGTTAGATTGTTCCTGTAGGGATGCTCAATTTAACTCCTTTATGGTCACTGATGCACAGTGGTTCTGCAGCTGCAGGATGCAGTAGTAGATGATTCTTGCTGCTCTGGACTGAGCCAAAGGCAGTGGCTCCTCATGCAGGCTCCTTAACCAGCAGTTCCATGGAACAACCTTTGAGAATTATCTGATGCTTTGGTCTCAGCTTTGTAGTCTGCTTACTCAGTCTGTCTGGGGGGAGTTGAAATCTCCCCCTAATCAATCTTGCGGCATGCCTTTTGCTGATCTTGCTAGCGTGCTGCTGTCAGTGTTGTTGTAGTCCAGCCATGCATGGTGGTTCCAGCACTCAATCTTCTTTATCTGACCAAGCTCCAGACTTCTGCTGCGTGGTGAGGTGGAGTTTTATTTTGATTAGTTTTTAAATGCTATGTAGCATATAATGTTACTTTGTTATTCGCCATCTTCTCCCTGAATTTGTATCCTAGGATGATGCCTACTATTCACCCCACAATTTTTTTCCTTTCTACCAAATTTCTTAAATGACTACTATTAGTGCTTTGTTTGCAATTGATCCAGTCCACCCCTCTTTGTGTAGAAGTCCATGTATTGTTATATTTTCTTATTGCCACTCTACCTACTCTGCAGTCACTGCATGTCCATTTTTCATTCTTTTGATTCTTCTCAGCATCTTCATTTGACGTCCCAGAATTTCCATGTCTTCATTTGACATAGCCATGCCACGCTTTTTAACCATGTGTTCTTGTAATCCCCTCTTCATTTTAAAATTTCATTTTCTTGTGCTTTATGTACCAGTAACCTGGCTCCTATGTTCAGGTGGACTCCAGCTCTCCTGTGCAAGTAGCTTTATTCTAGAAATATTCTGGTTGCTCATGCATCTGATATTTTGCTTTGTTACCATCTGGTTAACTGGGCATTCAAGTTCTCTTTATTTTTTCTTTTTTTCTAGCAGCCCATATTTTGCTGTCTGGTTATCTGTCCTTTTCTTCCCGGTGTAACTGGAAGCCAGATGCAACACAACATAGGTTTCTCCTCAGCATTTCATAGGAACCAGTCCAGGCTCTGTGACCTTTGCAGATGATGGGCAAATCACCATGTGGTCCTCTGTCAGATCCCAGACTCCAGCTGTCTCTTTGCCTGATGATATTCCAACACACCCTTTTTAGTTTGCATTATAAAGGCCTCATTTATGCATCATCGGGGAGAGGGTATTTGTCAGAAAGGGCTGCTTTGGTCACAGAAACATTCAACTGCCTGTGAAATGATGGGGAAAAAAATGGATGTGAAGGTAAAGAGAGCAAGTGCAAGAGTGGGGTTACAGTGCTGACCTTAGGAGTAACCAAGAGGTAGGACTGCCAACTTCTGGCAGAAGTAATAGGAACAGATCAAGTTGTGATAATAAAAACTGCCTAAGCAGGTGTTTAAATTTATGATATTATTATTATTACTTAGCAAATACTGTTGAATGAATGTAGTGAATTAACTTTAGGTAGAACAGGTATGTGTTTGCTTGCTGAATAAACAGATTTACCATTGTATCAGAAACTCAGTGGGAACAGTTCAGAGATCAAAGCATTTTGGATGTGCTCAGGTATTTGAAACACTTGCTTGGGGCAGGGATGTGCAGGACCAACTCCATTCTAGAAGGGAGAAGTCATGTGCTGCATCTGAAATGAAATTAAATTCCAGTCTTTGGGGAAAAGCATGGGTACCTAAAATCAAGAAAATCTGAACACAATATCAGGAGTCCATTGAAAGTGTGCTCTTTCAAATACCTCGAGAAAATGTCAGTATCTATTGATACAAGGCTTACAGACTAAATCAATGCAGAAAATTTCTCTGACACTGTAATTGACTTGGTTTTGGTTCTAACGGATTCTCAGTGTGTGCATGTTCTCAGCACATTATACATGTTCCAACTGGTGTGTAACACTTATTTTGTTTTGTTGTTACTTTTTTAAAAAGTGTATCTTAGTAGGGGGGAGAAGACTAAGAGGGATTGAATTTGACAAAACCAAAATCCTGCCAAACCCCAAGACTTTTGTGTAAAGCATAAATACAAACAATAAAAACCTGAGTATTGTGGGCAAAACATTAAGTTAAAATTAGCACCTGATTGCTCAAAAAAAAAAAAAAAAAAGACAAAAGGCATTTCTCTTTCAATGTCAGTTTAAGAGTTGTGCCTTTTTTCCACAATTCACCTTTTGGGTGAGCGCATCAGAATGATTCCTCTGTTGATTTGTCTCACTAGTGTTCCCAAGGAGAGCAAATATTTCAAATAACTGCTTCTGTGTTTTAAGGGTGGGCATTACAGAAGTGTAGCATTTTCACCAGAAGCTCTTCCAGGAAAGAGTAACTATGCAGAGCATGGAGCTTATTTTTCCTCCTAAGGCAAGAGGATCTAAGGGCTGCCATTAACTGCTGAGGGAAGGGGTCAGAGCGGTGGGTCAGGTGTGTAGCTGGGGATATCACTTCTGCTGAGGTTGCCACGGGTGGGACATAGCTTGGTTTCACGTCCTTCTGCTTCCACTCACGTGTTTGCTTTGCTTTGCTCTTCCAACAGATCCCACCTCAGTATGGTCAGCAAGGTGTGAGTGGCTACTGCCAGCAGGGCCAGCAGCCGTACTACAACCAGCAGCCGCAGCCGCAGCACCTGCCGCCCCAGGCACAGTACCTGTCGCAGGCCCAGCAGAGGTACCAGGCTCAGCAGGTAAGCACTGCCCTCTCTACCGACAGGCACCCTGGGGCTGGAAGGGTAAGAAGAACCCGGGTGCAATGAACAAAACCCACCCCTCATCTTTCCGAGGAAACAGTGTTCATTAAATAACAATAATTAAATAGTAAATTGAGCAAAATGAAATAAACGTGGAATCAGACCACATCTTTCTGAGTAGTCTTCAGGATGTATCCCCAAATACATCTGCACACATTTTCCGACTTTATTTCATACCACCTTTTTAGGGTAAAGCCAGTGTATATGTCCCAGCATCTGTGCTTTTAAAAACAAGTAGCAATTTCTTGATGAGATGTCAGTGGATGCTGGAGCTTTTCCTTACTTTTGTTTTGTTGTTTCATCACAAGACAGACATTGTTGAGAATTCCTGCATCTAGTGTGGTCACTACTATTTTGGGTTTTTTGTAGAGGAGTTCAAGGCATTTTGGAGTTGCTTTGTCAAGGGAGCTTCTTAAAAGATATTTTAAATGGATATTGCAGCTATTAATTTGAATGTTGTCAGTTTGCACATCCGGTTAGGGAAACCACATAATCTGTTATCCATTGCTGCTTTTGAATTGTGCTCTTTATATTAAGCATTAAAATTAATTTCAAGTGATTCTGTTTTTTTAACCAAGATCAGAAGTGATAATGTATGGGTCTGGTTCCCAGAGCTGGAGAAACACTTGGATTTTAGATACTGAACAAAATGGATGTGCATAGCTGATGCAGCTGAACATGTAGGCTCAGTTCTGTCTGCAGTCTCAGCTCTGTAAATCATGGAGAGGTGATCTGGAAATGGAAGGATGAAACTAAAGCATACTCACCATCCTGGGAAATCTAACAAAAGTGAGTTGCTCAAGACTGGATATTAGTGGAAGCATCAGCACTTGCTGCAAGTCACTGGGGAATTCTGTCAGGCATGGTTGATTAACATTTTGCGATTATGCTGGTGCAATGTAGAAATCTTAGCCTGAAATAAAAATAGTGTGTAAAATAAACTAACAAAAGATGCTGGAAGTGGCAATGATACTGGAGACTCCCCTCCTTTGACTTTAAAATAAAGCTATGATAATTTCACTGTGTAATTACATGTTAATTTTTCTTCATCTACATTTTAAAATTCCATTGAGAATTAACTTTTTTCATTAAAATGCTGGATGGTTTATGAAATAGAATTCTTAATTGTATCTATGATATTCTTGTAAATGTCACCACATTCTGTCTTTTGGATTATATGTAACTGCAACTTTAAAGATTGCAGTTGTGTCTTTAAATTTAATTTTCTTCCTTTTTTACGTATCCATTAAATGCTTGATTTCTCTATGACTTGAATATACTGTTCATAAGCATCTTGGTGAAGTCTCAGCAGATAAAGACCTAGTAATATGGCCTATAAGATAGAAGAAACACAGCTGCTCTAATGTCTACATATCACAGTGTATGAAATTGAAATGGGTTTTTTGCTGCCTTGGACACCTTGTCATGTTTTAAATATACTGTCAGTTGAAGGGATTGAATATTTTGGTTTAAAAAATACACAAAACATTCCAACTTTATAGGCCTTAAGAGTAACAAGGTACTGATTTATCTGTTGATAGGTGTTCCAATTACATCATTTGCTATCATAGCTGGGAAAGAGAAGGTTTGTGCAGTGAAGTGAGAGGGATCATAGAAGGATGAAAGTAAAATTAGAGTAAAGCTTTCCATATATTTTGAATTTCTGAGAACTAGGATGAAGAGAAAGGCAGGGGTAGATTCACAAGCAAAAGATACCAGCCTTCATGTAGCCAAATTCCCTTTTTGAGGATTTGAAGTGACACTGAAGGACAGTCAAAATCCAGGCTCCAAGGCTGATACAGGCATCTTAGGAAGGTCAAGTAGGCATTTTTTTGCCTCAGCCTGCAAGATGAGATGATGCATTAGGGCCTCACCGATACAACCTTGTAGTTGGTAATCCTTTCTGTGAGAATTTTACGTGAATTCTTGATGGTTTATGAATGACTGTTCTTTGGTGGTGGTCAGCCTCTTAAGGTTTGAACTCGGATCTCAGGTTCTGAATTATATGATGATTTCACTGTGTAATTGGAGCATTTGTGTGTAGATGGTACTATTTTGTATAAATAAGTAGTCCTAAAACACCTTGGGGCTTGCTTCTTTCCCGATCTCCAGATTGGTTACATGGCTGCTCTTCCCCCTTTCTCAAGAAGAATCAGCAGGTGAACACTTCTTGTCATGTTTCTCTGTAAAACCTCACCACTGTGTGCTTTCCCTTTCTTTGAGAACTGCTCATCTAGAAAACAATTCCTAACACAAGAAATTGAAGTCTATATTTCTGACACTTCAGCAGAAGTGTTCTTTCTCTTCTGGTAATGCATAGTAGAATTACCATCAAGTGGTAAGCAATGTGGAATACAAAAATTAATACTAAACAAAAAACAAAAAAAGTTGGGAGCATATGTCAAATTCTGCTGCTGATAAAAAAATTACAAATTTTTACAAAAAATTACAAATTGCTGTGCTTACTTCAGCAAACATCACTGCTTATATGAGACTGATTACCTTTGAAAAATAAAGAATTATAATTTATTTGATTAAAATTTTAGCAAGAGAAGTAGGAGTAGGTACTTGTTTAGTTTTAGGAGAGGTACCAGTTTGGGGAATGTGGATGAGAACAGAGCCAAACTCATCTCAGGGGCACAATGGAAGGACAAGAAGCAATAGGGGCACACTAAGAAGAGGGATGTTGCAACTCTGTAAAAGAAAGAAACAAACAAACTCAAAAACTGTAAACCCCACAAAATTCCAGAGAGACTGCAACCTCCATCATTGGAGAAATTCAACGAGACATAGCCCCCAGGGACCCTGTTCTTGCTAGGCTTGCTTTGAGCTGGGGGTTTGACTATAGGATCTCTCTCTGAAGATCTCTTTGAATATATGTGATTGTGTTGCTGTGATTTAAAACTGGCTTTACATTTTCTAAACACAATTTTAAAATAAACTACAGAATCATATATTACCTGTTGCACCAGTTGGTGTATCTTTCTTATTTCTGCTCCTAAAAATATCAGTACATCCTGTTTATATAATCCTGTCAATTAGAAAGCTGAGGTAGTTTCAGTCATACAATCTGTCATCCTTTCTGTCTGTCATCCTTAGTTTTGTTCTTTCTTTTCAGCTTGCAAATTAATTTCCTTTGTGTTCTCTATATTGTTCATTAACCTTTTTTTTGTCTTTCTATATTGATTTTGTGATGTGAGTGTGATTGAATTGGTCTTACTTCAGGAGAGAGAAGAGAAATACTAGACTGGGGAAAGAGGGCTTCTCTAATTTGCCTTCTTTTCCTGTCTGTATTTTCTTTATTTCCCTTGTAGATTTATGTCAAGCTACTTGTTTTGGAGATTATAAAGCTGAAAATAGTGTTTATTCTGTCTGGATGATGGACTTTTTCTTTCCACCAGTTTCCTTTTATGTAAAACCTCACAGTGTGATGATCTGGGTATTCTGTTATAGGGAGAAAACTGATGTGAAATTTCTTGCAGATGATGTTTTATTTTTGCTCTTTTAGACACATTGTGAGCGAGCTCCTGAGGTCAGGTATAGCTCTGTGTTGTGCCTTAGAATTGGTGCTCGTCTTCATTTCTCACATATTGTGGAAGTGTGAAGCCATCGCTGTTTTTCTTTGACTCACTTGAATTCAATATGCAATCTTGTCTTATAAAAGTAAACAGATAAAACAATTTCTGAGACTGTTCCAGTGACTTGTGACTGTCATTCTTCTAATAAGCATAGATGGGAAGGAGGAGAATGGGATTTATTTGAATGTTTGAACTGTTAAGTTGTTTAGATCTTTGTTAAATTGATAGCATGGTAGGCAGAAAGAGAGTTTCATAAGAGGTGATTTGATAGTAAAACTCGCACAGTTTACTATAGAACCATATTGTAAGCCAGCATCAGTCATCCCCTCTTCATATCAGGAGCCTGCTGTGTAGAAACCATTAAAGGAAGAGCTTTGTTTTAAGCAAATTTATTGCAGTAGCAGATTCATTGATCATTAGATATTGCCAGTAGATGTAGATACTGCCGTGGTTTTTTGGTTTTTGTTTTTGTTTTTTCTTCTTTTTACCTTTACTGCTCTTCAAAAGAAAAAAGAGAAAGAAAGATGTGTTACACTACTATAGTGTTGCCCTTGGCAGGGCTTTTCATCTTGAAATGGCATATAAATGAATAAATGCTTCGCTTGTTTTTGCAGTTTTAAATCTTTTGCCATAAGTAGAAGTGATATTTTGTTCAAGAATGTCATGTAATTGCAAACTTAAACTGTCATCATTAAACATTATTTTGTTAAGATAGTGTGATGTATATTTTTGGTTAGTATGCTTTCCAACTGGCTTGTAAACAGCCATGTTTATATATTTCCTTGCTTTATGTAGCATGTGTTCATATGTATTGAGATAGAATTGTGCCTTTAAGCTTTATTGTGTTATTTTATGAATTGGGACTCTATCAGTTTTTGACAGATGAAATGGATCTGCAAAATACTTATGGTCTCACTCTTAGTTAAACAAAAATAGTGATTTTGTTCTATACCTCCTGCTGTTACCCTGAATGAAGTCATCTTTTGTTTTACACCTTCCTGGAAGCTAGAATGCTGATCCCTTTTCATACATATGGGTATAAGATTATAAGATTATTATTATAAGATATATATTATATCTTATAATATTATAAGATATATTATTATTATAAGATTAAATGGGTATATTATTATAAGATTAAATGGGAAAAAAGTGTAGCAGGTCCCTGAGGTGGGGCGTGCATGTGCCCTTTTCTGGGGCATTGGTCATTCTGGTTAACTGTGTGCACGAAGAGTTTGTGTGTGTTTGTGCATCATTTGTTGTGGTTACTATGGGTTTTTCTAAGTAGTTCAGGCTCACTCTTTAGTCTGCTTTTACTTAAAAGGAGAAAATGTTTTATAAACAAGCAAACAAACAGCACTCTCTCACTGTCTCACAGGTTTATGTGTTCTAAAAGATGGCCAAAACCTTGTTTACCCCCCAGAATAATATACCTTACCTACTGATCTTGGCGAGATTTTTTCCCAACACAACCTGTAGAGAACAAATAAAGAGCAAGACTGACTGGTGGTTTTTTTTCCCTGAGACTTGGCCAGGGGACAAATGCAGTTTGGGCCAGTAGGAATTTGTGAATTGTTTTAGTAGTCCCAAGTAGAAAGGCATCTGAAGCAGGAAGGCAGTGTACATGAGAAGGTGGGAAGCATCTCTGGTGACACCTTGGTCAGTCTCTCCAGGCAGAGGGTTGGAGGCCACTGATGCTTCCATAAGGAATTTCTCCATGTTTCCCTGAACTGGGATCAGTAGTTGGAATTAGTCTCAGTTTTAAGCCTGAGATGATGATGAGAAAGTTCTTTCGCAGACATCTGTTTCTAGTGTTGAGTCAGTGCAAGGTAGAACAGATAAAACATTTCCTGATTTGAAACAGTCTTTGAAAATGTGAACAAAATGTGAAACTAATTAATCTGTTTTCATGTCCAATCTGTATGACTGTCATGAAAATAGAACAAATTGTATTGTGGCAAAATGCACCAAATTATTAAAGTGATTTTGGTACAGTGAAGATGAAGTATTGTTTTTAAATTCAATGTGAGCTGCTAAAGTTCTTTAAACAGTATAATAAGCAACACGTTAATTAATGTTGTCAAGCTGTTTTGGGGTGTAACACTGTACAAAAATAGTATTGTAATAATAGGAATAACTGTCATACATGCAAATATCAAATTCACTAGTAAGTAATACAGACAGTCCTCAGTGAGTCCAAATTGGTATATCTCAATGCAATTACTCTTTATAGTAAAATCTTCACTCTTAAGCTATTAGACTTTGGCACAGAATTAGTAGTCAACTGTACAGTAGTTTAGTGTCACATCCTTCTGACTTAAATTTAAATTTATTTAAGGACTACCATACAGCTGCGCATGTCTTAAAAGTCATAATAAAAAAGAATTTATCCTTCTGTCCTTTTAAACCTTGCTGTCTGTAATCATTCTACCACTAGTTGAGTGGTTGCACTTAAAATTTGTTGGGTTATGAACCACAGGAAATCTGGGAAAGAACAAGCTTGTATGTTAATCTGACATTTGCTGCCAGGCATATAGGAAAGTATTCTTTGTGGAAGTTGGCTATTACAGTTATATGGGAACTCATAATCAAATTTAATGTTTAGAAGAGATAGTTACCTGCTGTCAGCAGCAGTGGCTGACACCACTGCTTGTTGTGTACCATAAATCCTTCTTGGCTTTTGTCATCTCAACAACAGAGATGCCTAGTGCTCAGTGTACACTCACTCCATTCTGAAATGCTGGACTTGTTTTTAGCCTTGGAGCAATTATATTCTCTCCAGAGTGAAGAGGTACCATGGTGAAGTAATTCCTGTAAAACATTTAGTCCCAGGCTCATGACACTAAGAGTTCATACAGAACTTATACATATATATATATATATATATATATATATATATAAATATACACTTTGCCAGCCATTTCAGCCTCCCTTATGGGGGAAGCTGAAATGAGAGACAAGGAACACCAATAGTACTTCTTTGTATGAGGGTATCAGTTTTGGTACACTGAACTTCCTGTTGCCAATGTGCTTCAGAGAGGTCAGATAGATACCAAAAGGCAGAGTGCAATATTGGCTTCTTGCATCTGTAGTAAAGCTTGTCTGGCCTTGGGGAGAGCAGGGAAGGGGAGCAGGCTTTCAGCAAATGGCTTCTGAACTCACACACCACAACTTCTTCAGTCAAGCCACCAGTGACCAGCACCTGCCGAGCACTGAAGTGATTAAAGAACTGTTGAAATACTTAGAAACCATATTGAACTTGTGCATTAAACTGATTTATCCTTTTTGAGCCTTTCTTAAACACATGATATTTTCAGGAAGGACAAGAGGGGTTTGAACCCTTGTAGATTCAATGAGTACTTAACTGATTGAAATCTTTGCCAGTTAGATCTCTGCTTTTGTAAAGTCTTATTTCATAATCATGATGCTGCTATGATAGCAAATAAGTGTTCAGCATAAGGCTGTTTTTCTGGTGGAGGGTACTTAGCTCAGCTCAGGAGTTCAGTGAAACTGACTCCTGTGCTGTGTCTTCTCCCAGCAGTGGGAATGGCTGATTATTGTCCATTTGGGGACTGATCTGTTTGCTCATCATTGCTTATATCATTCCAGGAAATGTGTCAAACCTCTGTCTTTTTTCCCTCAGTATTTCTCTCTGTATTTATAAGATTATAAAGTGCTGCCTTGTCAGACTTGGAGAATGATCTTCCAGAGCTAAGTAGCTAGAAGGAATAGAGTCAGGCAGAAGAAGAAAGTATGATTGTCTGTAAACTCACACCTGAGCACAAACACAAAATTGAGGGCATAGCACAGAGCAGCAGTAGCAGCAGCGCAGGCTTGTTTTTGCTGAAGGCTTGTTGACCAAACCCAAAAATTCAGATTTAGGGAAGACTTTCTTGGCCCTGTTATTTTAAAGAGAATGTTTACAGAGATTGTGATCAATTTATGCAAATAAAAATCCAACTCCAGTCTGTTAGGCCTGAAGCTGTTAAAGTTAGCATGTATGACTGCTCCTTACACGTACTGTTTTTGTAGTAACTTGGATTTGTTAAGTGGTACTACTGGGAAAGGAGAAGTACTTTATCTTGCAAAGTGGTACTACTGTTCATGTATAAAATGTAGCAAGCTTGTTTATACTTCTGTTTTATAATCTTCCAAAGGACTGTCAGTGAAAGAATTTGTTTGCCTCTGAGTTGTCTCAACAACTGAACAGCACCTTCAGTTTCAAGTTCCCTCATTGTAGTTAAACATTTTCTCAGTATTTATGTTCTTTTGCTGTTTTCATCTCTTAATGGTTTTCTGCTGAAAGCAGGCTTTTCCATTTGAAGGAGGAATTCTGAGGTCAGCTTTCTTTTCCTGAGAAACCAGCAAGTGCACCTCTTCAGGCATCTGCTGCTGATGGGGGTTTGGTGATACCTGGCAGGATAGTCAGAGGAGATAGGTCAGCACACATTGCAAACCTGTTTGGCAGGAATGTTCATGTTCATCTGTATCCTGCTGGTTTTTAATTTTTATTCCTGTGTTTTTGTATCATTCTGACCCTGGCAGATATACTGCAGCTTTTGTGCTTGAAAGTTATGCAATACTGAAAGGCCTGAGTCTTGATTTTTTTCGTGTTCTAAAATGAAGTTAGCATACAATATGATAAAGAAGCTCTGGCAATAAAAGCCTCCCTTCAGATAAATTGAAAAGAGAGAAAACTTAATCTCCTAGGAAAAGCGAAGTCCTGTTTTGCTGCTTTAATTTTAAGTGGTCACTTACTTATGTGGAATCAGTTTGTAGATTTAGTGAGCAGTGTCTTATGTTCATAAAAAAAATCTTCACAAAGTATTCTAGTGCAAAAAGCAGGGGTGCTGAATCATTTGTTCTAACTAAAAACTTCAGTATTTATAAGTAAATAATCTTAAAAGGAAAGGGTTTTCAGCTCAACTACAAAAACTATGTAAAATCTATCATGGATTTAGTATGCTATGCTTAGAGAAAGGTCCTTTTAATGAGTTTAGAAACACAGTAAGATGCACGTGTCCAAATGTATTTCTTAAAGTTCTCAAATCAGTGGTTTGGCTTGGATCCACAAAGTATTGTTGTTATGATGATGATATTATTTAAAGTTTCTGAGTTCTGATTTCTCCCAGTATTTAAATCACAGAAGGTTAATTAAAGCAGTTCTTTATTTTGCAATTGCTTTGGAATATTAACCTCACAAAGCCTGCATTAAATCAGCGAAGTGACAGAATTGCATTTGCTTTATAAAATAACTCTACAAGAGCAAAGAAAAGCCATCTATAGTTCAGTGCCATTAATTGCTTGGCATTTAGACATTAGCATAGGAGTCAATTAATTAACTTGATAGTAAAACTACTGGAATGCAGGCTGATAAAAACTATTTTGTTATAGGAGATTAGTGATCATAACTATTGTTGCTACCATTACCACTCTTCTTACTATTCAAGGAGGGTTTTCTTTTAATGTTATTCTGAGAGCTAAATTAATATCCCAGAAAAAAATTTATCCATGTAGCAGTAAGTTAAACAGAATTTATCAGTTTATCAGAAGATACCTGATCATGTAATTGTCATTTATTTTATGACCCACTAATCTAATGGCTGTTCTTTGACAAAAGTTATATAGGCAAATATTTTAGAGTATAAAGGCACAAATGCTGTTCTGAGAAAAATTCTAAACTGTAAATAGAATAGCATTCTGAATTAAGTGCTCATGTTGTAAAGTCTAAAAACTACTAATAAATCTAAGTGGTTGGGGTATTTTTTTACTATTTGTTCTGTTTGGTTGGTTGGTTTGGTTTTTTAGTTCTATATGAGCAGTATATATTCCAAATTTCAGTGGTCTTGTAAATTGCACCTCATGGCCAGTTGCAATATAGCAATATTCTCTTATGGCCTTTAAATTAATACACATTATTTTCCTCATAGGTAGGGAAAATAAGTTTGTTAATATTCGTGGCATAAAATCTAGCACTGTATTTTGTTGGCTGCATGCATTTTCTTTAATAATTGAAGCTGTTCAGTATACATATATTTAGTTTTATTTTCTGTATTTTGCATTGGGATTTTGTTGTTGAGACAATGTATTATCTGAATATTGACCAGCATACATTTCATATGCATTCATTATCCTTTCCAGTACTGTAGTAGGATTTCAAATAGATTTTGGAGCATGCAGCTGAATTGTTACAGAGTGTTTTAGTTGTTGCAATCAGATATGTACAACAAAGAATGAAATAGAAAATCAAAATAAATAAGATACCACTTAAAAAACAAGTTTACCTTTACATGTTGACAAAACTACTTGGTGTTTATGTTGCGGAAGATAGGAGAACAACTGTTGGTCTTGGTGAGCTGTCCCTCAATAAATCAAGCTCTGGAAGAACACAGCCTCTCTCTTTGTGTCTTCCTCATGTTTATCCCTGACTGCCAAGAAGCTATCTTCCACATGCATGTTTGTAGGTAGAAAGCTAAATAACCAGCTATAACCAGTCTGGTATTTGGGTCTCTGCCTATAGAATTCATGAAGATTGTTCTCCTTCACTCTCACAAAAAAGAAAGGATCATTGTTGCTTTATTACCTAGTAATCCTTTACCAACTTTTAATGAACATCACTCTTTTTCCATTTCTATATTAAAGAGTAGTCAGTGGTCTGGTCTCAGAGTTTTAAGTTTTCACCACTTCTTTCATTTGTCCACCACCCTCTCACCCCCTCCTCCTGCCACTCCCAGCAGCAGCCCAGCTGGGAATATTTTCTTTTGAGAAATTGTGGTTGTGGTGATGGTGGTGAAGACTTTTCTATCTCAAAAAAATAAAGAAATAGTTTACTGCTGTTGGTTTGCACTGTTGTATTGTGCAGTCCATTGAATTTCTTCTACTGGTGGGTGCTTCCTTTTCGAAATTTCAGTTCTTTTCCCACTCCTTGGACTAAGATGCTTTGTGTGGTGGGCTGGATTTGAAGATTTTTGCACAGATACTCTGTGTCTTCACAGACTGCAGAGAAAGGGAGGATGGTAATGCAGCTAATTTTGTGCTTCCAGTAGCCAGCCCCAAATGTAGCACACCAGCGCTTTCACTTACTGAAAGCCAAAGTTAACCAAAACAGTAGAGACCAGTTGAGAATACCTTCTTTACCAAGTTTATTTCAGACTTTTTTGCATCTGAGCTTCAGTTCCTTCTCCTACGATTGTACTGTTGATAAAATAGTAGGTAAATCTCCTTTCAGTTTTTATTTAAGGGCTGTCTGTGGTGGAGTATTAGAGGGTAAGTTAGCAGGTGTCACTGGACTGTGATATAAATTGTCTGTTATACAGTATAGCTTTATGTATGAGGGACAGGGGCTAGGAAGCAAACCTCTCTATTCTGATTTTTTTTTAAATGTAACCTCAGTGATATTTTGCAGCCCTTCCTCACCGATTTGCAGGGTTTCATGAGCCTTTAGATGAAGTCCTGGCTTCTACCTCAAAGCACAGACACAGACGTGCCCCTAAGAAAACACTGAAGTAACGTTTCCCAGTCTTGAGTGAGGAAGTCTCATCCTTGGGTACCTAGCTCGATTAGCCTAGAGGTAGCAGCTGCTCTTGGTGCAGCTTTTCTCTTTATTCTGTAAGCTGGCTTGAGGCTTTCAGCTCTGCTGTAAGCTGCGGGCAGTGCTCTGACCTCATTTCTGCCAGCGAGCCGTATGCTTGGGAGAGCTTCCTCGGCAGCAGCAGGCAGTCTGGGGCAGGCTGCTGCCCTCTGGGGCACAGAGCCCCCCAGATCTCTGCTTCTGCAGCAGCTGAGTTGAAAGAAATGGCAGGTTTTAAATCCTGCCCCTCTCCCACCTTTTGCTGGGTTTAGCTGTTCTTTGGGGTGCAGAGCTGTTTCTCAGCCCAGCTTCATGTCTCAGGTCTGGTGAAGCGACACTGGAGTTTTAGGAAGGACTAGTGTGGCAGGACAGGATGCTGGATGGCACAAAATCTGTAAGTCATCACATTAACATAGTAGTCTGTCCCAAGTGACTGTAAAGAATAGGACATGCAAAACCAGCCAGGCCTCTTTTTAAAACAACTTTTTTTGTTCTGTTTTGTTTTAAATATAGCTTTGTCAGTGAAAAAATGGCAGGGAGAGGAAGGAGGGGGTGTAGAAAATGAAAGCGTGGTTGGACTGTCAAGCCTTGTGGGTTTTTTAGGAAAAATCCAAAAAGCTCTGTAAACATGGGAAAATGCATGGAAATAAAATGATCATTTTTTACCCCTCATTTCCAAGTTACATTTCTCAGTTTACTTCTTTTGACTCTCTCTCATCTCTTTATAAATAAACTGGAACTTTAGATCTGTAGAACAAAATCCTACCTTTTTTGCCTGTAAATGAAGAGCTGACAACTGTTTATCAGGTAGCGCGGTGTGCAACAGTCACATTTTAATACAAACATCAAACTGGCCTATTTTTCTTGTGGCATGTTACAAGTATGAGAGAGGAAAACGAGAAGAAATGTCTTGTTTCTGATTAAATCCACTATTGATATGCTCTGTGATCCATGGAATGCAATAGTGGCAAAAGAGAAAAGCAAGATAAGGGTTTCTGAGAATGATTTCATCTTGGAGCTCTTCTTGCATCACTTGCTTAATGTGGCTCCTGGAGGCCCTATAGCAAGACACATGTGAAAATGGTCTAGAGCGTTGAGGAAGAAAGACCCTTCTGGCTTGTTGGTTGGCTCAGGTTACTTAATATGTGACTAGAAGCTGTGTTGTCCAAACAAAAAATCTTCCTGTAAGATGTGGAGAGGTTTTTTTGACCCTGTCTGTGCTTAAAATGTTTTCAGTGTATTCTACAGCAAAAAGCCTTTGATAGGTAGTCTGACTTGCTAATAACTTCTGGAGAATTCTGATGAGCTGACCCTCCATAATGTATTTGCTTACCTAAGTATCTTTTGCATCAACTGCTGCATAGTGTATTTTTTTTCTTCCCTCTGCAGTGTCTTATGACTTAACTTAGATGTCATTTCATGATAACTGGGGTCATGAAGGGAGAAAATTACGTTATGATTGTAAATATTTTTTTTTAAGCAGCCTAACAAAGGATGTCTAGGATATAGCAAGTTTTAGAAAGAAACTGCAGATATCTTAGAAGGGACAGTATTAATAACATTGAAGGTGATGAGGTGTCTTACGGACAATGACTGGTCAGCACTTGAGGCATGCAAACTGGCAGGTTTCCCAAATATCTCCATGTACATGGTAGGATTTTTCTCTTACAGATAGGTTATGATTTCTGGATTAATCTCTCCTCTTCAAAAAGGAAGGGGCTATTTTGCTTGGCAATTTTTTGAAGTTGTTGATTCCCTTTAGTACCTGTAAAGATGTTGAAGACCGAAGTTAACTTGGTGAGGCAGAGTATCATCTTTGTTTCTGAGGGCATGTTACAACCCTGGCTTGACTGTGGGCAAATGATAACAACCTGAAAGTTGCTGCTTGCTGGTCCCACTGATGTAGCAGTCAGCAAAAGTGTCAGTGTGTTGCAGGAGATGCCAAGCTCCTGGTTGCCGGTCTTCAGGACCGCTGCTTTCCTTGTCTCCATTCAGCTTTCCGTGGTGGTGGGAGAGGGTTGGCTTGAAGTGATTTACGTATTCTAGTTTTGAACGGGGTTTATTCAGTTCATCACGTAAACACAGACTCGCGTGTTTAAGAGGATTACCAGACTGCATTGGTAATCCACCTCCGGTGGTTAGCACGCTCTTCTTTTTTGTTGGTGTAACAAGTGCTAGGACCAACAAAACTTTTTTTTTTTTTTTCCAGCAATCACCCGTTCCTCCTGTGCAGCAAGAGACTTGCTTGCTGGTTTGTGCACAGTGCTCTCCAGCTGCAAGATAGCAATTTTCTTTAAGGCTTTGTAGGCTTCTGTTTCATTTTTTCCTTCCCCATTTCTGATTCATAAAATTCAAGATATGTATGTATGTATTTCTTCTTGACCCAAGAACTTCTGCAAGAGTTCATATACATCCTGCAAGACTTTTGTAGACCATCTGGCCTGGATTCAAGTAAACGTCTCTGCTCTTTTGTCCTTAGTGGATCCTTCCCCACAGGGCTGCTTGCATGAGACTCAATGTTGCCTGTGCCCTTGGGGATAGCATTTTTAATGAGTGCAGCCTTACCTACAATATTCCTCTAGCAGGTTGGCTGGCTTTTGTTGTCAGTTTTGTGCTACTAGAGAATATACAACTTGGGAGCTTACATGTTAGGTATTAGGGTTGGGCTGGAAGTTGGCTGTTTAGGGATATGTCACCATTCTGGTAAGTAATTTTTTCTTTATTGTAGTCTGTTAGTGCAAAAGGTAGAAATAGGGGAGATGTGTTGATACATACTTGTATACACAGAATGAACAGACGCTTGGCTGACTGGTAACAAGGCATATCCTTCTAGCATAGCTCCTAACATATCACTTGGCTTCTTTCTGTTCAGTGGTATTCCTTCAGAGATGAGCAAAATGCTCTTGTACTGTAGGGCTGTCCACTTCTCTTGGCTGCTCTACTGGGTTCTGATTTCCATTCTCAAGTAGTCTGAGGCAAAAAAAAAAAAAAAAAGAATTAACATTTGTTTTCAGTTTTGCTTGTTGTCACATTGCTATAGAATTTGCTGCTCTCACACTTGAAGTGTTCTTAAGATTAACCCACTGAATCAAGAACATGGGCTAAAATACTTTTTAATGAGTTTTTTTCAGATTGAATTCTAGCATATTATTTTAAATAAATTATCTTCTTTCTGTTTAACCATAATGGTACTTATCTTCCTGGGTGGTCATGTTATCCCTCTGAAACTCACTGCAATAGAAGTGAATGAAGCCTGAATGACATTTCTCACCCAACCCTCCTTTAAATGTGGTTTTCCCGCAAACATTAATATTTTCACTATGCTTTCATTTTCCATTAAAAATAATTTAAAGTATTTAATAATTAGATCTAATCTTCTTCGGCAAAACTTAAAACAAATGTGCATTGCATCTACGTGGTTTCAATCATTTTTGGTGCTATATTCATTCAGATTTGCAGAGAACTCATGCATGTGGACCAGCTTGCTTGTCTTAGGCTATGTCCAGCTAGAGAATGAAAGCATGACAGTAATTACCACTGCACATGGTAAGGGGAAAAAGGGAAAAAACTGTCTGGCAGTGGCCTGCTCCAAAGTGGTTGCAGTGTAATTGACTCCTGCAAGTGTGAAGCCAGGCTCATGGCTGGCTGCTGCCAAAGAAGGGAAGTTTCCTTCCTCTCTTGCTCACCCAACCCTTCCCAAGGCCAGCTCAGCTCAGTAAGCCATGATAAAGCTGAAGGGGAAGGGGTTACTTACCTGGCAAGTTTTAAGTTGCACCATCTAACAAAGTGGTCTAATAAAGACCACTAATACAAACTAAGGGATGTGTGTCCAGCTGCAAGACTTGTGGGAGGCAGGAACAAGGAGCCTTTGACTTTATTGCAGGCCAGTATTTAGGCTCACTCTGTCACTTTAAACCTCTGTGGTAGTGAAATCCCACACCAGAATTAGAGACTTGGAAAGTCTATAAGATGAATACAGTAACAGAGAACAAGAGGGATGAAAATATCCCATTTCCTCCCTTACTCCTTAGACTACACAAATCTTGAGCTCCATATACCTCAATTTGCAGAAAAAGCTGAAAGTGTATGTAAATAGGAGATGAATAACTAGTCCAGGCTCTGTGAATTATAAGCAGTTGATTGTTGTTATTATTGCTTCCCAAATATAATAATTGTTTATGGATCAATTTCTGAACAGCTTACCCAATATATAGGCATTAGACTCTGTCTAGTCCTTTTTTTGTCTACCTATTTTAATCATAAATGTGTTTTTAAAAGTCTAAAAAAGTCTTAACCTCAGCTATTTTGAGTA
This sequence comes from Agelaius phoeniceus, assembly GCF_051311805.1. Classification (NCBI taxonomy): domain Eukaryota; kingdom Metazoa; phylum Chordata; class Aves; order Passeriformes; family Icteridae; genus Agelaius; species Agelaius phoeniceus. Next base: position 61,978,829 of record NC_135267.1, read on the forward strand.
TATGTTTATGACTTGTTGATTATTTGTCCTTGTGCTTTTCTAAAATCTGATGGGGGAAACCCTGACTTTAGTTATTTTACAACTTTGTTGACAGTTTGTGCTGCAACAGCTATGATATGATTGGGTTTGTGCCAAGTTGGGAAGTTCTGAGTGGAAACTTGTAGCCTTCTGTTTATAAAAGCCTGGGTTTCTGTCTAACACACATGCTCATCTATGGGAGGAAGGATTTTCTGTGATTCATAAAAAGTCATAAGCTTTATTTTGAAAGCTGATGTCAATGATGGATGAAATACTGGGAGTCAAACAAAAAAAAAGGTCAGGAATCCCAGGAGAAGACTGAGCCCCAGTATCAATGGGGAATTCCTCAGCCATGACTGTAGCTCAACACGTGGTAACATGTTTCTCTTCCCCTTATGTTCCCTCTCTTCAGTGCCCGATAAATCCATTCCTAGATGCTAGGAAGATAAATGACCTTTCAAAGCTGTGAGAATTGCCAATTCCATGCATTTCCTCCGTGACAGACAATTTACTCTAATACTTCTGTCCTTATTTCTTATTTATTTCTCTCAAAATCTGTTGTCGCTATTCTGTAATATGCTGTATGTTAACAAAATTTCCAAATGCAGAACTGAAGACAGTAGGGATTTTCTCTCTTCTGTTTTTCAGTGAAAATGATACTAAGCACTACTTTGGTTATGAAGCCAACCTCTTAGTGAAATATGCTATTATTTAATCATTATGTTTAGGATATAAATGGACTGTTTTTATTGGACAATACATGTGTATAAACAGATAAAATTATACACACAGTCCCATGCATATTTCATCTGGGAGATTCCCAAGCCTGCAGCTTACTGAGAGCAAACTGATCCTTTATTTCTCAAGAGCTGCTTTCCAAGTTTCTAGTGATTTGAGTATCTACATAGCTTTACAGAGAATGTAAGAAAGAGTTTGTAATCTCAGTCCCATTTGGAGTGCACAGGTGTCTGCATCATTAACAAACACAAATGTCTGTGTGTTTGCAAACCTCACCTACAACTCAGCAAATGGATTTGATTTTTCTACAGACAGAAAGGAAAGCTCTATGAAAACAGTGCATTTAAAAAGACAAAGGGTGTTGCGTCTGGGGTTTTTATTGTGCTCTTCAGTGTGTGGAAAGACATTTCATATATAGTCTTCAAATACCCAGGTAAAAGTAAATTCCATTCAACCTGCAGTATTTCTCATGAGAAAGCATGCTGTCTCTTCTCTCTCCTGCTCTGGACTCCCTGGAAATTTCAGTAGGAAGCAAGGTTAAAATCTTGCAAACATGGGAAAACGCATGCTTGGTACTTCGTAAGGAAGTAATGCCTCTTGATTTTTCAAAATATTAAAAACATGTTTTGCTTCCCAGCAAAATCCTGTAGTGTCTGTTTGGAAAAAGGAAAAATTGTGTTTCTACAATGACGTCTCCTAAACTGAATATCCCATTTATCCTTTTTCACCACTCTTGGTATAGCTGTGTGGTTTTTGTTGTTGTTGTTGTTTTGACAAGTGGTTTTTATTTGGTGTAATTTTTAAGAATTAGGAAGAACAGCATTGAACGCTGAATTGCAAGTTGAGATCTGGGGTTGCCAGGTTTATTGGGAATGCCTGTGTAGTGACAGCCCCAGTGTGCATGAGCGAGGTGTGTGTGTGTGTGTGTGCATGTGCGTTTTTAAATAAAAAGGAAAGCAGAGGTTTGCTCATTTGTTTGCCTATTGTGAAGCTGTCCTGCACCTTTCTACTCCTTTGTACTGGGGTGAAGGCTGCTGAATGGAGGCCTTGTGCCATTTGTTGATTTTAAACCTCACTGTTAATCCACAGGAACCTGCTGGTGTGCGCAGCAGGAGAGCTGTGTGACAAGTGGAAATCTGGGCGGGAGGGAGTGCGGGGGGTCACAGGGGATAATAATCATTCAGCCATCAGCCTTTGTCACCCTTAAGCCTAATTGTTACCCTCTGCTGGTAACCACATTGAAGTGCTGGCCTTTTAAGTGTTTCTTGATTTTACTTGGCACAGGCTTAGGGATAGGGTCATTTATTGCTGGGTTTATATCGTATCAGGTTTGCTGGGGTTTGTTTAATTAGCCCCATTGAATTTTCTGCATCCCTTAAAATAATCTGTGAGAGTCCAAATGGGTGGAAGGGGCTGAATGGAAATGGTACAGTTGTTAACAAATTTCTCTCTGTCAGAAGCTGGGCTAAAACCAGAGACAGAAAGCTTTCCTGCTCTGCCAGCCAGCTGCCTTCTGGAGTCTGTGCATGAGCCGCAGCTGTGGCTGTGGGCACTGGGCTGCCCGAGCAGCCCTGCACAGGCAGCAGCAAGGTGATGGTGGGGTGGGGCAGAGGGCAGCTTGCCCCATCCTTCTGTGCCTTGCAGCTCCTGCCTGCTTCAGGTATGCCACAAAATCTAAGGCCTTAGGGTGGCTGAAGCAAACTGAACTGGTAGTAAACTAGGGAAGGGGAGAGGAGAGTTAAATCATTTAAAAACAAAGAAAAAGGTGAGATATCTTTTCTAGCAGGAACTGGTTCTTCAACTTTCCCTGCCAGTTATACATGTTGAAGTCAGTATTGAGCTTTCTGTTGTTTTCCCTAAAGAAGCTGGTGCAGGGGCTGCTATAGAAGCTAAAATGAAGCCTGAATTTAAGGCTTTGCAATGGGCAAGTATCTCTGTGTGTGATATGAGCTTGTGCTGGGGGGTGGAAGATGGGGTGTAGGGCAGGAGGTTGTTTCATTGCTCATCCCACCCATGCATGGGTGGGGGCCATTAACTACTACTACTAATGGTGCTGGGCCATTAGCTACAACTGGTTGGGCCTGTGTGGGGAGGAAAATCCCCAGGTTACTGGTACAAGCTTTGGAGCTATGCTTGATCAAATACATGTGCTCTCTAACCTTCAAACAGAATGTGCCTCCAGCAGATGCAGTGACTGTGCTGTGTGCTGTGACCTGATGGCCAGGGTTTGAAATTTGCGCCAGTAGTACTGATGGTAAATCCAGGCTTGTTACAGGAGTCCGATTACACAGCGTGATTGCAATCCTGTTTTCAAGCCCGGTCTTCCACCTGGCTCAGTACTATCAAAACGCTTGAGAATACGTCTCAGAGTAGGATGAATGTTTATGCTTGCTACTAACTCATTTACAGTAAAATGGGGTTGTTTAAGTGGTTTGGTTTAGTGTGTTTTCCCCTGTTCCAGTGGTGTGATTCCCTGCTAGTTGTTGGCATGCATCTCAGCTCCCTGGTTTTCTTTACAAACAGCACATGTCATAGAGGTACCTGTGTGGACTTGATACTTGTATCAGAAAGGTTTAAGTAGTAAAAACTTCAGATCAAAAAAAAACATCAGCATTCAGCTCTTTTATTTTCACCCTTCCATGATGTAGATTTAATTATAATTACTGAGACAGGTTAATAATTCTTTCACAACTGTTGTTGCAGGACATGTCTCAGGAAGGCTATGGAACCAGATCTCAACCCCCTATGGCCCCAGGAAAGCCTAACCATGAAGACTTGAATCTAATCCAGCAAGAAAGACCATCGAGCTTACCAGTAAGAAAATAATGTTTGTTTCAGTATTTTAAAATTGAAAGCACTTTACATACCAGTTTATTGCATCTGGGATGAGCAGATGAGAAGTAGTGAAAGAAGAAAGACTAAATAAGGTTGATGAAAAATTGTTTTTAAAAAGATGGGAACAGATAGCTTGCATGTGAGTGGACTCGGCTTAGGCTTCTTCTGGTTCAGAACAGCACTATTTATGCACATTCATGTTCTGTGCTTCTGCACATGTGTATTTGCATAGAGGAAATTGATTGATTTTTTAACTTTAGGAATTCCATTCTTGCACAAACCAATCTGGTGAGGAGGAGGCTTTTTTCTGTGTCCTTTTTCAAATGTTTTCAGTAGATTCTGGTTTAGAATACTGTTACTAAGAGCTGTCTGTTCCCAAACCCTGATAATCAGTAATGAGTTTGACATGTTAATTCTGGTAATATCTATTACTACACAAGTGTAGAAGCAAGAATGGCAGCAATACTTAGGCTAGGTTGATTTTTGATTAGGAGATTATTTTGGACCAATATTTATCAGCTTTTCTGAGCTCTACACATTCCGCTGTGGGGTTAACAGCACAAATGAATATATGTTGTGAAGACATTGCAGCTGCTTGCATTTTTGGAGGTCTTGTAATGGACAAAGTACTTAGCCTTGTCTCTGTGTGCTCCTTGTGGTTTGGGGATTTTCTTGTTTGTTGGTATAAACCAGCATGATTTTAAACCAACTTGAATATGTTCAGCTTAAATGATGAAAACTTTATATAAACTATGTGACCTCTGGCTTGGAATAATGTATCAGAAACATGTAAGATATTTCCCACGGTTCACTGGGTATTTATTCATTTGCAGTTGGCAGAGAGATCTCTCTGAAAAGTTTACTGTATCAAGATATCACATTTATTTGTGAAATCTGGTAGTATGATGTATATATTACCTCTGGCACATGGCACAATTGTAAATTCCTAAAAATAGGGCAATAAACATCTTCAAAGCATTTTAAAGTTACATCTTTGGCGCCTAGGAGAGTATATGTGCTACAAATTCTTTACATGACATTTGAAACATGCAAGTCTCAGGAAAAGCAATGGAAACTGGTATGAGAACAGATATCCATTTGCTTTGAACCTAGTATTAATTTGACAGTTTTCAGGAGACCTTTTTAAAACCGACTGGTTTGTCTGAACAGTTCTCAAAAATGGATGCTGGCAGTTAGCTTAAAAAATAGTAGCTCCTGTGGACATTGAACTGTTTTGGCAATAACCACCTAGTTTAAAAAGCAGGGATACTAAAAAGGACTTTTTATCTCCCAGTTTTTCATGGACAGTGTTTATTAGGGTAGAGAGAAGTAAAGTTATTTATCAGCTAATGTTCTGCTAATTTGCCTGTGTTTTTTCTTAAAAAATTGTCCTACTTTTAATCCATGCTCTGTCCTATCTCCAGCATCATGATATTTAAGCAGAGTATTGGGTATTATCTGTGTCCCAGAGTGTTTGGTATATTTAGTAGCTCATAATTATTCTAGGTATGAGTAAGCTGGTTGTATTAACAGTGAATGTTAACCATTTTGGCCACAGAGCTGAAACTCTAAGTTGGTCCCAAATGCTGTTACTGAGACTCCTAATTACTGACAAGCTTTGATGTATAACCTGAGAACACTTCATACACTCAAAAAAATGTGCTGTTTTCATGTGAAAGGGAATGGAGGATACTGTACTTCTATATTTTGGTGTTGGTGTGGGGTTTTTGTTTGTTTTGTTTTTTCAAATTTAAAAACAACTTCAACTCTTTGTATGCAGCACCAAAGGGTTTTTTTGATGATCCATACATTAAAAGCTTTAATATAACTCTATTTGGGGTAATGGTTTGAACATGGTGGTTTTTCCCTGAAGCAGGAGAGTTCTTTATTCTGTTTTAGACTGCTTATGAAAACCCTTGATCACTGTTCCTTGTTCAGTATTCCTATTTTGGCATACTCAATATGGCTTCTTAAGCTTGTTTTTGGGTAATGTGGTTCTTCAGGGTAGTAGTCAGTAAGTTATCTGTACAGTGAAGCTTGAAATTATAGCAGTGGTGTTAGGCTTTTAATAAAATTTAGTTATGTCTTGTTTCATGGTATTCTGGTATTTATACAATTTGCCCGTTATCTTTTTATTTCTTAAGGGCATTGTGTAAAATCACAGCAGCTATATAGCAAGCTTATACAAGTGTCAAAAAACTACAAAAGAGATGTAATACTAAATGGTGAATGGTTTTCTCTGATGTGGCTTTAAAAAAAGAATTTCCCTTTGATGGATTCGAAGAGGAGCTGGCCACTTTCTGCAGCACTGAATGCTGGCTTGTGTCACCCTTTGGGGGAGTTTTTTCAGCAGGTTTGTGTCACAGTAAGCACAGCTAAACAGCTCAATAGTTGTTCCGTTTCCTTCACACATTGTATATAAAAGTCCTGGCATGAATGTTCCCATAAAGTTCAAAGCAGACAAATTTGTAATGTGGGTTGGTAACAAATGGCTACAAACAAAATATGGCTTTATTAGCTACTTCTAATGGCCTGTCAGATTCTATACAATGCTTGCTTTCCTTCTCCTAACTGCTCTGATATCTGGAGGGTTTGACCTGTGGGTCTCTGACCATGTGGAGTCACTGAGAGCCCAAATGAAAAGTTGCACAGAATAGTGCTCCAAGCACTTTTGTTGGGGTCACAATTAGAAGGAAATCTCAAGCCTTTGAGAAAACATGGGAGTTAGGTACTCTGTGAAGGAAAGGAAGTCATAAACAGAAACTGTTCCCTATTAGAGTGGAAGAATAAAGGGGGAGAGACCTGAATGAAATTGTCTGGAGAACAACTACTACAGAACATATTTATCAAGACTTAAGGGATAATAGCAAAATACACATTTTTTCTATTGTGAGAAAGCTGGAGCAGACTTGCAGGAAAAAGCTTCCAAAGGATGCATCTGCAGATTTGTTGTTGCAGTAAAGGAGCTTGTGTCAGCAGTAGGCTGTGTGTGTATGAAGACTAATCCTTTATTTTGTCTTTAATAAGTGCATTTATAAATGTTCACATTGGAGTGTGTTGCTAGAATAAGGAGCAGAAAACATTAATTAATATAATTTTTTTTAATTGGCATGAGTATTAAAATAATTTCAGGTAGCTGCTACTGTTTTTACTGTTACTTTGTTTTAATAAGACCCTTTTTTGCCCAGTGTCAGGTGTGCTTTTTTGAGCGATGAGGTTGAATGGCCCAAGGTTGCCAAGCTTTTAAAAGACAGGTTTCTGCTAAGGCTTTTTTTTTTTTTTTTTGCAACATACAGGTAAAAGCTCTGTGGCATCTTGAGCTGTTGTAAGCCAGGGCAGCTGCAGTCCTGCTGAGTAACCCGCCACGTGTTGTCTGTGCCATCCCGTCTCCTCCACTGTTGCTCCTGGGACTGGCCAGTGGATTTGACTTGGGGAACTGAACCAGATGAAAAATAATCTCCCTCTATTTCCTGGCTAGTGTTTGACTGAATCACTGAGTAACTGCATGGGCATCAGTGGCACCTTGGACAAGGAGATGAAAATCAGTATCTGTGATGGGAAAGCAGACAGACAGGGCGGCCACAGCAGCTTTGATTTTAGCCATATCCTAAATGACTGTATGATCTTGCTGGAAGGGTTTAAGATGCTGTCATCCTGTCAACTGAGACATGGTGGCACAGCAGATTCTAGTGTTCACAGTCAGGCCCTGTAGCTGTCACAGAGCCACAGACAGACAGACGACAGTTCAGTTCTTTTTGTAAGGCAAGTTTTCTGCCCATTCCCATCCCTAAAGTGCTTAATGCAAGCCCATGAGCATGCATGGATGGAGGCTGTGGACAAGGTGAGGTTGTGGTGGTCCTCACCTGCATCTGTGTGAACTGTGTAGGGAAATTGTAGCTTCAGTGTTATAACTTAGGTTTATGTTGCGCTTTCTGGAGTTCATGCAGTGTTGGAAGGGGAATATTGTATCTGGAATTGAGGGAATCACTACTCTGCTAGATTGTTCAGAATTCAGAGTTTATGGATTGATTCTGTGACATCAGTTATTCACTGGGTGTTTCCATTGAGGCAAAGCAATTCCTATGCAAAACAAAATAGTAGCCAGCAGTGGAGGTAGAATGCCACTTGAATCTCATGCAGTGCTGTGACCTGACAAAGTTGGTTGTGATTCTGCACATCTATAGTTGTATGAGCTTTAGAGCTCAAAATAATACATACTGTTTCTTGGACAGATAAACTTTTTTAAGATGTCAGTTGTCTTGTTTCATTATGCTTGGTACTGTGCAAAACAGCACATCAGCAATCCCTTCCTGATTTTATTAACTGCTTCACAGTTCTGTTCTGCCTCATTTTAACGAGCCTCTGAAAGATGTTTAGAGTGCTGGACAGTTTTTCTTCTGGTTGACACACCTTTTTTGTTGTAGAAGGTGGGTACTAAATCAGATTTCAGAGGACCTCTGTCGGGAATTAGAAGGGAACTAAATCCAAAACTAGATACACTTGGCTCATGGAACAGCATCGTTTCAAATGGATCTCAGTAGGTGTAGGCTGTGAGGGAAACAAATGGGAGGGTTTGGGAATCCAGATTCTCTGTTCTACTTCTAGAGTATGAAGTAGCTTGGAAAGTCATCTCCAGCAACAGCACACCCTGAACAAATGCCTTTAATGGGTGAAGTCTTAATAGACCAGGAAAACACTTCCCAGCATTACTTGAGCAACTGTGATTGGGAGCAGGAAGTAACTCTTCTTTTCTCAGAGATTAAACTACTAGGACGAGGGACTCTGGTGACATTTATATACAGCTTAGTCCAGTAAGCCCTAATCATGATCAGGGTTGTGGGTACTACCATCATGTAAATATTAATTACCACTGTAGCCTTTCTTGTAAGGACAAACCAATATTAAAGGAGAAGATAGTGCAGTGACCCTCTTTTTTGTAATCTTTGTTAAATTCTTTGCTGGTAAGCAAATACAAAGTTTGATCTAAATTTAAGTACTATTTTAAAAATACAGAGTATTGGTTGTGATTTGAGAAAGAAGAGAAAAAAAAATCCTATAAATTGATTTTTTTTAATTCTTGAGAGGCAAATGCTATTTCCAGCTGATAGATGTGTGTAGTACATGATAGCAAATCTGTCCTGAAGTTGTTCATGTCTCTTCCTGAAAATATCTGTTTGGGAGTACGGTAAACCGTGAAAAAGAAAGAAATGTGAGTATGTAATACTTGTGAATTAAATTCTCCACTGTTTTTACATCAAGAAGGATAAAACTGGTGTGCCTCTTTCCCACTTTTCCTTTCTCTTTTCTGCAACATTGTAAAATAACTGAATGATCTTGTTTTCCTTTGTTTGGGTCAAGAAATTTTAGCTGAAAATTGTTACTCTGTGAAAGAAGATTATTGACTCAACAAGCCTTCAATTTTCAGTGAATAACACTCCCACCCTCTAGCTTCAGGAACATGTGGTGCATGCATTCTATTTTAAAGTACAGACTGTAATTTAAAACTGAGGCAGTTTGATGCCCCACTGAACTTTGTTTAAGCCTGGAATAAAAGGAAAAAAGCTTCAAGTTGCAAAGAAGTGACTAAGCTATCTCAAAGGTTTTTCTTAGCCATTACATGCAGAGTTGGAAGAAGTTGCTATTTTTTCCAAGTTATTTTAATTTTGGATTAAGTGCAGTTGCTAGGTTTTTTTTTCTTTTTTTTTTTGTTTCCCTTAACATTCTTTGTAACCCTGTAGCTAAAACCAGTTTCACTCAGCACATCTGTATAGAGAGATCAAGTATATGTATTTCTGTGTGTTTCTGAGGTGCAAAACAGGCTCTGTAGCTGCTATATCCAGATTTTGATTGTGGCGTCCCATTTGTGTCAGTCACAGCAATGGGTCCAAACCAGTGTGAGCCACTGCAGCACCACTGACATCGGTGATGTTAGCAGGGGAGGGAACTTTGTGTGCCCATGTCCTAGCCCACATTTTACATCTGACTTCAGTTAAACCAGGACTTCATGTAGGGTGGTCAAAGTGATTCTTTGTCCTAGAGTCAGTTTGTACATTAACTATCAGTCCCATTTTGGGGAAAAAGTGCAATTAAAGTAGTGCAGAGCAGCCCTGGACATGTGTTGTCCGTGTAGGGTTAAACTGAAACACTGAAACCAAAATTACAGATGCTGGAATTAGGTATTCTTAATATTTAGTGTGAAGAGAAGGACCTGTTGTTATTAATTTGTGTTTTGTGCTTTACAGAATTACTTGATTTTGCCTAACAGATTGATCATATTTATTTAAAAGAATGGTTTCAGGTTGTTATTGAAGTATAAAAGGTAATTTCACTAAGTATTGTAAAAAAGATACTTGAGTATTCATTGCCTTTTCCAGATTCAAAATACTTTGCATTTACAATGTTTACAACATCCTTGTAATAACAAAATGGCTAATTTATGATCCAAGAAAATTTACAAATGCAAAAAGAAATACTTAGTCTGACCTCTACATGAAATTTATGTGGGAAACCTGCTAAGGGATTATAGATCCCAGTAGTGGTTAAGGTTGCAAAAACTTGTAGTTAAATAGGCCAATGTGTGTTCTAAGTGGAATAGTAAAGTATTAGTAGCTTTTTTCCTGCAATGTTTTTTGAAGCCATGAGAAGTTGCATCATATACCTCCAAATACTAGAGTAGTATTGGTGTTGATTCAGAAATTAAGAAACTAGATTTAATTGGGGGGGTTGAAGCATTTTAATTTTTATTTCCTTACCACCCCCTGACTTATGTTGATTCCTTCCACAGAGGCTGCTGCCCTTCTAGCTAGGGTGACTAAACTGCACGTGTGGTAGCCCCTGAACCACCAAATCTTGCAGCTAGAAATGAGAGCTGAAAGCTCCCAAGGTTACTTTAATATGCAAGGCTGTAAACTGTAGTAGCATGGGTGCCTCTGTATGCATGGCCCAGGAGTACCTGCTGCAGGGGCAGTAACTGCACTGGCTTTTTCGTCTGCCTATATTTCCAAGTCAGTGTTTTTAGGTTCTGCATTTGAGAATCTATCTCTAAAGTGGTAGGGATTTTTTTTATTTGGGGATCGATTTTTACTGTTTGAACATTTCACATAATATGTGTACATACATGTATAGTATAAAAGGACAGATATCTTATCTGCTTGGTTGTTTGTAAATTTTGAGTTGATAGCATACTATAAATTCCAAAGCTTAATGTATTCACTGGTGCATGTCTTTGTTCATGCCTGTGTGAACATGGGGATTACAACGCAGAAAGTAAGACAAAGGAGTATTACTCACTTGAATACCATTTGAGGAAGTACCTGAGACACTGTAAATGTTTTTTCTTTATTTTTACCACAAGTCTTCCTGTAAGATGGGATTTTTTTTTCAAGTAACTCCTTTGCTTGTCCAACCGTTGTGAAGTATGACCTCAGCTTCATAACCTTGGTTAAACACAGTAACTCACTCTGACCAACAACATCTGAAGCCTAGCAGTAGATTCTTTTTCTTTTTCTTCCTCCTTCCATTCCTGTTTGCTGGGAACACGTTGGTTTCTGGTGCTATTGTTGCATCTTTCATGTTTAGAAAAAACAAAGTTAGCAGTCTTTGATGTGACGCTGCCTCCTGAGTGGTCCTGGTCAGCTGCTGTTTCTGTGTGAGCAGATGTTTGTGCAGTCACGGTCAATAGTGTTAAGATTAGGCCAGGGTTCACAGTGCTTTGTCTGGTTGTTTATGGTGTGTCCATAATTGCTGGGGATTCTAGGTGCCATCACAGTGCAAATGGGAAGTGTTTGTAACATACTGTTTGTTTCATAATACTGTGTTCAAATAATGTTAAATTCAGTCCTGTACTGTGAGGCCATTCACACGTTTTAGTAGTGTTCTTTTGTTGTTGGTTGCTTGTTGGGGTTTTTTGAGGTTTGAAACAGGTTTTTAAACGTTTGTTAAATATGTTTTCTTTAAACCTAATGTCTTGTACTACTTAAATCTCCCCAACCTTCCTTTCTTTGCTGAGCCATACATCTCAGATTCACAATGAATCTTCTCTTGAAGACAGTGATGTGCAGTGACTTTTTAGAGAATCTGTGCTATATTGTGCTGTATGTGAGAAGTGCTTTTGAAGTGTGTCTCATGTAGATAAGTTTCCATTATCAATTTACCTTTAAAAATACATATACACACACACAAAAGCAGAGGGGGCGTCTGCATTTACATTTTAACCTGCTGCTAAGGCCATGCGGATTATTCTGGGCCATTTCCTACTCAATTCCAAACCCAAGACTTTGTAAAGATGGTCCTGTTTGAATTGGCAGTGTAATTTTGGAGATGAAACATCGTAGAGTGTTGAAATTAAGATAAAAAAGCTGATAATGCCAGGAAAGGGCTACTTTCAGTTCCCAGTCTTTAGGCTTTTGATCTCTACTTCCATGCATACAATTGCAGATGACCCTTTTAATCATCTTAACCTTATTGTGAGATTTACTGTGTTAAATATGACTTAGGACCTGAATTTTGAGGCACATTTGAATAATTGCATTAGGATAGGAAAATATGCCATCCTGGATCATTTGTTTTATATTATAGTTAAATTGCATGAATTCGTATCAGTGTGTGGTGTTGGGTTTGGTGGTTTTGTTCTGGTTTTTTCCCTTAAGGTGGAGATTCACTTAATGGTTTATCTTCCACCTTCCAATTGAAGTTATCATTTTGGGAAGTAATACAAAGATAAGCGTACTTGAGCATTTGTATTTGTGTTTGCATGTAGTAATACATTGTGCATCAGTAAGCTTTAGTAAGGTTTGCTGAATATACACTAGTGGACTTAGGGTAGAGGACAAAGCTTGTTTCATGCCATAGAATAAGGTGTAGATTCACATGTATATTTACAGTACCATAGCTGATGAATTTCCCAATGCATTTTGCATAAAAGGTAATGAAAGAGATCTAAACTGTTGCTATTTTTGTTTCTTAAACTGCAAGTTATTCAGTAGCCAGTTGTTGCTTTTGAAGAGTATGGAATTAAAGGAAGTGGAAGTGAACTGAGATTTTTAAACTCAGTTGTTACAATCAAAATAAGATTAAATAGGTAGATAAAGTGATGCATGGATTAAGTACAGACATTGACCCTAGTGAACAAATTCATTATAGCGTGGGATAAAACTTAATGCAAACTGTTATCTTTCAGGTTTAGACTTGAAACTGAAAGCCTTAGCAGTTTTTCATATGATACTCCATGTGAGAGTGGAGATGGAAGAAAAACTCCAGATTATTTCTTTCCTTTATTTTAACTTACAAGTCATGTCAAGATCTTAATAGTATGGCTTAATGAAAGCTTCAAAAAAACCTATTTTTTTTCCATCTTGTTTGTTGTATCATAATTATCATGCCTACATGAAAGTGGGAAAAAAACTAAAAATTCAGTGCAATTTTCAGCACAGCTCTTCAGAATTTATTGAAACAAGGCTGTAAAATCTTAATATCTATGGGCTTTATTGCTGTTGTTTGAGGGGCCTGGCCAAATTAATTTTCTTTTAGTAACATCTCACAGCTTCATTTGGATTCTCTCATAATATATTTTCTGTCAGCCTTCTTTATGTTCCTTTTTTTTGCTTGTACCTTTAAAGAAGATTTACAAAGATTGTGTATACCCATCAATGTTTTTAAATGACTGCTGATTCTTCTTGCGGGGCTTTTTAGACATTTTGCCCCACTGGAAATCACAGTTAACAGCATTTTTGTTCCTTTTCTGAGGTATGATGAAATACAGGGATTTTTTTGGCTCTGTAAGCTTTGGGCCGCTTCTGGCCAGAGGGTCATTCCAGCGCTGAGACTGCAGCTCGGTGTGAGAGGGGCCATTTGGTCTATCTACAGAGTTGTCTTTCTCCTCTGCAAAGAACCAGAGGTTACATATCAAATCCTATGAAATGATGAGAAATGCACCCATGCATGTACTTGCATATATTTACACTTCAGCTCTTTAATTTTTGCTGGTTAGAACCAGTGATTTCTAGTGCTTGCTTTTTAATGCTATATTCACAGTAATATAGGTCAGACTGAAGTGTATCCTGTAACTTCTTTACCTTATTTTTGCTAGAAAAACAAACTTTCCCTCCTGTGTGAATTTTGATCACTTGACCTCCATTTCCATGGAGATGTGGTCAGAGGGCAGTAGTCAGCTAGCCATGCCAACTAAAGACTATCTTCACTTACAGCACGCAGTGAAACTCCAGAGTTTAGAAGTAATTAAAGGACTTAGTCTGACACATTTTTTCTCCACCACCCACATCCATTAAAGATGAAGCTTGGAAACAAAATATGTGATCAACAATGGTGCAAAGGGTTTTTTAAAAAAATGTTTCTTTAAAAGAAGGTAGAAACAAAAAAATCTTCAACCTCCTCCTTTATTATTTCTTTTAAAATTATTACTTTTCCCTGCAATCTTAAACATTCTGTACACCCATCTATATATATTTGAATTTTTTGCATACTCTCAATTTCCATGTGCTTATTTTGAATAACATGGGCTCAGGTTTGTCAAAAGCTGAATTTTGTATTCCGCAGAACTCAGAGGTTCATGATTAAACAAGTGCGGATCAGGCAGCTTATGCTTCTCCAAGTTCAGTCGGGGGTTATTGGTCCGGGGTCACGTGCAGGATCCAGCTCAAGCTTGTGAGCAGTACCGATCTCCAAGCCTTACAGAGTGACAAAAGCCGATAGCAAGTGCTGGCCCCTGCTGTGCCTGGGACTGGGAGAATGTGGATCAGGGACAGGGTGTGGTGGCTTGTGCTGCTGCTCACCCAGTCAGCTCAGAGGCTGACATGTCATCCTAGGCTGAGCTGCGTGCATGGGTTGTGTGCTCTGTTTGCTGGCTAACCAGGGCGCTCTCTTTGGGGTTTAGTGTTAGAGGTGTTTCTGGACGCTCTTGGCTCTCTCTCTGGTGAGATGATGCCTTTCTGATAAGGGTACAAACCTCTCACTACTTTTGTACTGAGAGGGAAGCAAAGTGTCCCTATTTCTGCAGAACAGGGTTAGATTTCCTTCAGACTAGGCAATAACCAAGTTATGCTTATAATACCATTTTGATTATACACACCTCTCTGTATGTGTTAACATAAAAAATACACTTCCAAATTTTGGGTTGTTTAAAGATCTGGCTTTTCTCCATCTCTTCTGTCTCCTCTGCAAGGGGTTTGCAAGGTAACCCAACTTTAGTAAACCGAAAGGGAGTACATTACTTTTATCTTGGTTTCGGGGAATGGCTGTGATGCAGTGGGGAACATGGCACCTCGGAGAAGAGCTGCATTCCCTCCTGGAGACTCGCTCGGTACAGCAGCTTTTAGAAAGTGCATCCCATGGATCCGAGGCTTCCCCAGCAGCACGCTGAACTATTGCTAGGCTACAAGGCCAGCTTTACAGATTGATTTCCAAGTGGACATTTTTGTCACGTTTAATAAGAGCACATTGATGAGACAGCAGTGTGTAAGCTGAGTTAATGTCTGTTATTTCTGCGCTACCATTACTTTTTATTGCCATTATCCACATAGTGGTGAAACTTAAGTGAGCTTTTTCCTTCCCGCTGAGGGTTTTCTCCCCAGAACTGATGATCTCACAAGTACCCCCACTCTTTTCACGCAGGATGAAAGAGTGAAAACGACTTTGGTTGTTGCGGTGCTTGGAATGACGCCGTAAACCCGAAAGCGTGTCGGTGTAGCAAGCTCGGGTCGTGTGTCCTTGGGCCGGGCCGGGCCGGGCGGGCGGCGTGCAGGGCATTTGTGTAATGGCTGGTGAGGTGGCAGGGAGCTCTCCCCGCTCCCCCTGGCTGCTGCGCGTCTGAAATTACAGCTTTGTCTTTGAAGCCGGGCGCTCTGTTAGCGTCGCCATGGCGACGGGCGGGTAATGGCCTCCGCCGAGCCCAGCCTGGTGTTCAGCGCCGAGCGCGGCCCTGCCAAGGCCCCGCTCGCCGGAGCGTTCACTGAGCTGTCCCCTCTTCGAAAATGTTTAAAAACTGCGCTTTTACATGGCCGGATCAGATTAATAGTCATGGTTTATTTCGTTTTAACTGCGGGGATAAAAGCATTATTCCATTAAATGGGTAGCTTTTTTCCCCCCTCCTTTGGTTTATGCATTATTAACACAAGCTTTCCTGTTTTGCTTGTAACATTTTATAGGCCCTTTCAAACATGTAGACAGATTTGCTCTGCTGCTCTTTTATTTTTCGGGACTTAACCCTTTCTCTCCTTGATCTTGTCTTCAAAAACTTGGAGCCAAGCCTACAGCAGACTTGGTTGCTCCCATTTAATGTGTTTAAAACCAGAAAAAAAGCTTTCTTTTTATTATTATTTTAAATTTTTTTCCCAACAATTCTTCTTTTTTGAAAGACTCTAAAAAGCAATGCAGATTGGTCTGTTCTTGTAATTTAATTGAAGTAGATGCTGAAGTCAGCACACACGAGCCTTGATACGACTGTGGAGCGTTTGGGTTGAGGAGATATTCCGGAGTTGCCTTTTAATTTGTGTGCCCATCTTCTCTTCTGCCCATAGTGTTTTCACCCCATACTCTTTACATGTAGCATTTTGTTGGCTGCCCTCAAAAGAGATGCACCTCATGGTGGAAGGACTAGGGAACAAAAAATCCAGAACAGTCCTGGGGACACAGTATTTACGTCTACCACCTTTCTTGTTAATATGGAGCTGCTGAAATACATCTAGACATGTAGAAGTATTGCTATAAACACAAGCTGCAGGCTTTGTTTCACTTTTTCAGTGCTCTAAAATATAGCTTTCATTTTAGTCTCTAGTAGGAGGCATATATCCAAGTGCAGTCAAATGCTGTGGATACAGGGATTCAGTCATCCCTGCTGACACAAATGGTCTCTCTGTTACAAACTTGGAGGGTAACAAGCAAACCTGGAATTCATATTTTCTCCCAACCCCCTCCCTCCCCATTTTTTTTTAAACTGTGAATTTGTTGTTATGGGGTGCTTACTGGCACCTTGCTTTATCCATCTGTATCTATCACAGATCCTTCTGTCCTAAAAAATTTCAAGGACATCTCAGGAGAAGGCAAATATTCCTAATTTTTTGTCCTTTTTTACTGATGCCATGTGGCAGTGGTGATGTGAATGGTACCTCCTGTGGGGTGGACTTGCAGCTTGTGGACAGTGGATTTTGAAACTCTGAGATTTATTTCACCTACAGAGCTGACTGCAGACTGTGCTCAGGTATGCGAGCGGGGAGGTTGTGTGTGCATGGCTCCTGCTCTCCCACCACGTCCATCTTCAGCATCCATGTGACTCCTGTAGACACCTTTGGTGCATCTAAAGCTCAAGGGACATCTATTTGTTGCCTCAGGGAGTTCCAGGGTGGATGACAGATGGACAGGCATCCCAGCTCCCTGACCACCTGAGATCTGCATGAGGCCCATATCTACTCCTGGCCCAGCAGCAGCTGTGGGCTGTGTTGCAGGCTAGCCTGGAGTTGGTGTGTTGCAGTGTTGATGAACGTGGCAATAACATACATTTCAAAAAGTTTTTTCTTTTACGTGTTTTTTAAAATTCTGTTTAAATATTAAAAAAAAAAAAAAGAAAAGGAAAAGGCAATGATGGGTAAATTGGCTCCAAGTGTGGATATAGCATTGTACAACTGCATATGTTAATAGGCTGGACTAGAGGCTTACTCTCATCTCCAGGCTTTATGGGTATGATTTTCATCCTTTGAGTTGCATTCCCCTTAAATCTGCAAATTCTGGGAAAATTAGACAAAACAGTTTACATTCCATGAATAAGAAATTACTAATTGCTTCTAAAACAGGCGTATCTTTATCTACACAGGGCTTTTCAAAGTTGCTGCTTAATCTTTTTTCTTTTTTAATCACTAAATAAACATGTCTCAGCAGTCACTGGATGTGAAACCAAAACCTGGATGTGGACAAAAAGTAAACACACTACACTAATTTTCATTAGCATATCCTATCTCGTAGAACATTTATTTTATCATCTCCTTGTAAATTGATTTTTCACGTGCTTGTGACTGATATTTGAACTGTGTGTTTGTAGTAACTGACTTATGTAAAAGCCAGGTCCTGGATCTCCCAACATGAATATATTATGGAGGTGACCTCGTGGGTTCATAGTTAAGGTTGCACTGAGTTTTCACTTAAAACGAGGTTTAAATCCCTTAATTAAACATTAAAACTCGCATGAATTCTCAAACATGGACTGTTTCAATAGAGAGGATAAACTTTAATTATTTAGGTACTCAATGTTCTTGTTAGTGCTGTATTTGCAGAATTCAGAACATCTTAAAATTATTCCTTCTGCAGGTTTTTCCAGAGTTCCTGGTATTTTGAGTTTCTCAATTCTTTAAAAAATCTTTTGTGTAGGCCTTTTGTTGCTATAATTGTCATAGCTCTGTTGCCCTCATCAAACTATGACAATTTTCGTAAAATAATTTAACTAAAACTAGTTTAGCTTTAACTGTAATAATGCATGATACAAAAGAACATATAGAAGATTAGACAGCTCTGTATGTTTTATTACTTTTTTGCCATGGGAATCAAAGACTGTATTGGCTTCTTGTAGGTGATACCAGTCTTTGATTTGGAATGAGAAGAAAAGACTGTTTAAAAAAGAGAGCCTGTTTAAAAAAAAACAACCAACCACATGGAAGAAAAAATCCAAACTCGAACACCAGTAGCATCTCTTCCATATGGGTGACTTTTTCCAAGTCAGTCAATGAAAAACAGCCACAGTAGTCCCAAATGAATTTAAATTTCACTCTAGTTTTCCACTTCTCCATATTCTTAGAGGACTCAGTTCAGAATTTCCTGAAGTGGGTTTCTTCACTGATTTCAGTGAGCTTAGATTAGGCTGAGTAATTCTTGACGTCTGTCCTACCCAGTTACCACCCTGTTGCTCTCTTTCAGTGTCCATTTTGAGCCCCATGGACAGTCTGCAACCCTGTTGTATACAGCAGCCCATGCTCTACCTGTAGTGACCAGAAAATATGGCTCTCCTTGATAACATTTGTAGCCTTCTGCTGAGCTATAACATCCTTCAGCACAGGTAGAAGCCTTGCTGAAAACAATATATTTTCAAACCATACATAAGCGAACAAAGATTCATTTAGAAACCAGTGGTTCACAGGTCAGTAGTATCTTTATTCAGAATTCTAAGCCTTCAGCTATTCCTCTGACTAGCTGGAAATAGAGACAAACTAGAGGAAAAAAAGCCCAACAAATTCTCATTAGCTGATGGCCCACAGAATGTTTTTTGTTTAAGTCTTTTTTAGGTCAGGATTTCTGTTTTTCCATCGTTTTCATCTGACTGCTGCTATGGTCTCATATGCCTATTAGTTAAGGTCTCCTGTCCATTAAAAGACAACAGCTGGTACTTCTGAAATTATTTTTGAAAAAAATTCTTGTCCTTGTTAACAGCAGCAGCTAGGGCCTACAAACTTATTTACTGCTTATATGATAAAGCATTGTTTCAGAGTATGCTAGTTCTTGAATTTTGCAAAGCACAAGCACTGTAGCCTGAGATTGCAAAGCAGTTCCATAAAAATTCAAAAGTAGTTGTTAATTTGAAGAGTTGCTTCTGTCTTTAGACATTGGATGAAGAACAAAATTCACAGGAAGTTATTACTGTCGCTGACATAAGAGTAGGTTCTCAGGCTCTTTCAGAGTAGGGATTGATATGATGGAAGTGAAAGAGTTTGTTGCACTTACACACTGCTAGATTCATATAGAAAAGCACGTGAAAAGAAGCTACTGGGCCTGAAATGTTCTTTTGTTGGTGATGTTCTTGCATTTCACTGACTCTACTGTGTGTATACTTGATCAGTCTGAAATAAAAATGTAGCGGAGAGGAATACATGAGAGCAGTTAGCGGGGAAGTAACATGGGAGTCTAATTTGTATGGGTTGGAATCTTTGGCAATAGGACCGTATCAGTGGTATTCCTATATTTTTGGGGGATTACTAGCCTGTGCAAATTCTTTTCATTCTTTTTGGTGGGGGAAGGGGGATATTAGAAACTCTAGATCCAAGCACAGTATATATACACTGAGACAGCAAGGGGTTAAAGAGATGTAATTATGCATTCTTCAGTAAGTGTTCTGCAGTCAGCAGTACAGCTAGCTGTGCAGGAAGCAGGGAAAAAAAAAAGATGACAGAGGGAGAATATGGAGAGAAGGTCAGATCCAAGGATTCTGATTCTCTTAGGGTGTTCTTGTGTTTGCTTTTCCTTTGTGACTTACTATACTCTGTCTTGGTAGAAACAGAAGAAAGTGTTATGGCCTGTTAGTTCCTCCTACTAATAATGTAAACTTAATCCTTATGCTTTATGGTAGTGGTAGAGGTAAATATATGGATTTAGTTTTTGAAGGAGTTCTGACTCAATCCCAGTGCTTGCCATGGTCCTTGTTCCCCAGCTCTTAGTTATTGCCCAATTTATTGCAGCCTGTGAACACAGAGCATTTCAACAAATGTCATCTGTCAGAAGTGGTTCACCCATTCTCTTTGAGAGGATTTGAATTTCCAGCAAATCCATCTACTAGAAGTAGTTTGGTCTGCACCTTTTCAGGTGGTTTGCATGGATGAATGGAAATTCTGGCACAGTCAGGATTTCAGGCTGACCTTCCCGGTGAAGGTAAGCTTTCATCACTCCTGACTTCAGCTTTTGGGGAGTCAGGGGGAAAAATGTACCGTGCCATACGCAATCATCACGTTCCTCACAGGTGAAACAGGAGCTTGTGGAGTGCTTTGGGACACTTAAAGTAATAAGGGCAGGATATCTGGGTTGTGCATTACCTCCTTACTTCCACCCTGTGAGTTACCTGAGGTCCAAGTTGCTAAGTCGCTCAGTGTACCAGATCCTTCTTTTTTAATTAAACTTCTGTAATTTGCAGTTGGATTTCAAAATAGCAGCAAAGCATTTCTGGGAGATGTTTGTGTGTTTGGCAATACTGTAGTCTGAAAGAGGTGTTTGGGGATTTTCCCCCCTTTTATTCTTTCATATGATGCAGTTTTCAATTTTTTTTTCCTTTGGGTACTTTCCTGGTTCATTTATAGGGAAAAAACTGAAGACAAATAAATTAATGGGATTTATCCCTTCGTCCTTGAAAACAAAACAAACCACAATTAACACGAACACCTCCAACCCCCAGAGTAGCTCTTCTTTTGGAATAAAGATCCTTAGCCTTGCCATTGACCTTATGGGGACAGGTTCCTCTGTTTCCCCCAAAGAAGGGAGATGTGTGAGTCGGTCAGTTTGCATTCTGGTGTGGCATGCCTTGCAATAAGAATCTTTATGTTAAGTTAGTTAATTGCACAAGCTGATTGAAAATGCAGCATTAGGGAATGGCCTTCCTCTAAGGACAACTGAATTCTTTCCTCTCACCTTTGTAAAACACCATTTTAAAGCTATTGAGTAGCTCCTCCTAGAAAATATCAGTTAACTCCCATCGTGCTTCTCCTCTCCTGCTCTTAACTTTTATTTTTCTCGTGTCTTTATGATTTTAATTCTGCAAAGCTCTAAAAGGATTGCTTCAAGGAGGAGGGGGAGTCTGATAAGTCTATTTCCTAGAGCTTTTGGCCTTTCAAGGTTTCTCTTACAGTAGGTTGAGCTGTGCAGACGACTTGGATTGAGACGACAGGGGAGTAGCGTGCAATACTTTCTGCTTCCGATAGCTCTTTGTTGATCTAAGAGAGAGCACTTAGAGACTGGTAGGTCATTTATGTGATTATGAAGAGCACTTGGTTCTCTCTTATTCAAGATGGAAAAATAATAGTTTTTGAATAAGAGGTCGCTGTCAAAATGACATTGAATGTGACTTTTCTTCCCTCTTCATTCCCTCCCCCACTAGAAGAAAAGCTACTCAGGATAGGGCTGGATTTTTCCAACTCCATGTGACTTTTTTCTTTTCTTCTGTTCTTTGTTCATTTTATTTCTCACCATTTCCTCTCTGTGTAATGTTTATACTTCTTGATGATATTTATGGTAACTAGAAATTTAAAAATAAAAGTAATGCATGTAAGACTATGTGTTTTTTTCAAGTCTTGTTTTTCCACTTTGCAGAATTAAGCTGCGAATGTGTGATGTGGTATCTGCTTGGGTGACAGATGTCCATTCCTGAATGATGCTGTGTTCCCTTTATGCTTTATTTATGGAGTGATTTGCTTCTAAAATAATCTCTTAATCTTTCTCAAACTACATTTCTGCATGTGCTCTTTTTACATATGCCATCATTTAGGGTAATGGACTAAAAACTGAAATTACTCCTAAAAGCTTTGTTTCTAAAGCTAATAATAGTGATATAATACTGTCATTTTTTGTTTGATATGTCCTTTCAGAACTAGGTTAAGTGCCTTCTTCAGTTTTGCTCTGGTGGTTTTTTAGTGTGTTTGTTTCCTGTAGCACTGCCATAATGAAATTGTTTTTTAATTTCATTCACTTATCAAATAAAAAGACAACACTAATATGTCCTTTTTTAATGTTAGGTTTGCTTTTATACCTCAGAAGAAGAGCTGTATCCCAAATTAGAATGTGATTGCTCAGAGTACAGAACATAATAATATATTTTATGAAAATAATTAATAGTTATTACTCTAGGGTTAATTTACTTAAACCAGTGTTGAACATCAGTAAACACTCTAGTTCATCACAAATTTCCTTTTGGTAAATTTTATGAAGCGTGGTTTGAGCTTGAGGGAGGACTGATCAGTGGAATATGTATAATTCCTTACAGCAGGGAAGACTTTTTGAGATTCTCTTATTTGCAGTCTAAAATTAAGTTTGTATAAAGCATGTTAAAATTTTCAGGTGTTTGCCTATTTATGCATTGGAAATAACCCAGCTGGTATTTCACAGTTCTGCTTTTTAGAAAAGCAAAACTGGTTTGGAGCCAGTTTGGGGAAAGACATCACTGAAATATTTTGTTTATATTCTTGCTGAAATGTTGGGGGGGGAAGTATTTTATATTTTATTTCATTTTTTTATTCTTAAATGTGAGTGCTAACAATGAACAGTGATTTGAATTACACTAAGATACTTCAAAGTAGGAGGTGTTGAGAAGTTATATGGTTTATTAGTCAACCATTCAAAAAATACAGAAAATTGTGTGCAGGCCTGAAATAGCATAGATGCCATTCCTCTTTGATTTCCAGACTGTGGAAAGTTCTGAAAGTTGAACTTGGTTTCTCACAGAAAGTAATCTCGCTTACTTACAGTCCTAGATTTAGATTTAGAATTTTTTGGACAGTAGTATTTCATTATTTTTAATTATATATGAAAGCAGTGGATCCATTGTGAGTACAGATGATGAGTATTGAGAAGTCAGCACTTACAAAAGCTGTAGTTCTGGCTCTAAGCTGTACCATTCCTGAGGGTGCTTGCTGTGCTGCAGCCCCTGAAGTCCACAGTTTTTCTGGAGACCTCTTTGATTCCTGTTAGGAACCTTCTTTTACAGAAACTTGGTGTTGCTCCTTCAGTGGCTGCTCAAGCTGTCCCATGCTGGAGTGGGGCTGGATGAGCATTTTGGTTCATATCAGGCAAAGGTTTTTGAAGCAGCTCTGAGTTGAGCCCTTTACCGTTTAATTCACGTTATCCACCAGGCAAGGAGCGAGCTGGATTCCTTTTGGATGAAACAAAACGGAAAAATGTGCCCCAGGAGCCTGCCTAATGCACTCCAGCTGCTCGTGGGTACTCGGTCCGTGCAGAGAGTCCCCGACAGGGGTGGCACAGCCTGGTGTCAGGTGCTCAGCACGGAGCTGTCCCGCCGGCACCAGGCCCTGCCTTGGGAGAGGGCTCGGCCAGGCATTGCCTTCCCTTCAGTGCAAGGTGCTGCCGGGCCGCATCTGGTTGTTTTACATAAGGTCTGGAGCCAAAGCCTTTGAAGTGTTTGAGTGACTTGCATTGACTTTAATAGGCTTTGTGGCAGGCCCTAATGATTTGGTTGTGATCTGAAAAGGGATGTTCAGAGATTTTTCTGTAATAAGAAAATGTTACCTTTTAAAGAACTGAGTTCAAATAGTCTGATCAGTTCTCAAGTGGAAGTAAGCTTCTTGCCATCTCCTGGAATCCTTTTGTCCTTGTTGAAAAAACCATCAGAAAATTATTACTTGTTGCTCAGGTAAGGTCCAAGGTTGAAATTAGCAGGGGAATTTTGGGTCGTGGATTGAACTGCACTGACAAGGAGTGGAGAGATTTGCACAGTGCAGGAGTCTGCTCCTCTCAAAATCATGTGGTAAGCCCCTTGTTCTTACCAACAGCCACTTTCTTCACAATTTTGAAGTAAAAATCCAGAAGACGGGAAGGAAAAACTCAATGTTCATTTGTATCAATAGTGTTCTGAGTCATGCCATAGGTCTAAAAACAGTGTCAATGAAAAGTCTCAAGTTTGTTTTTAAAAGCAAGGACAGAAAAGAAGGCATTTCACTGTCCTACTAACTGGAATAACAAAACTACCAATTTTTTACTATTCCCTGTATCTCACATGTTCCTTGGACATTTTCTCTCTCATCCAGAATTTTCAAAAACTATTTTTTTTTTGCGTGTAATTACATTTTTTTTTTTTATCATGTAAGGTGTTGTTTGATCAGTATCCAGAAAAGCTTTCATTTTCCTGCTTCCTCTGAATCCTTTCTTGTGAGGTAGGAAATCAACTTACTGCTTTAACAAATTAACGTGGACAGGTTGGATCTGTTAAATTTCTGCTTCTTAGTTTACTGTATTATTTTGTTTACTTAGTCTTCACCTTTGTTAAATTGCAAAAATCTGTGCTTTTTTTTTTTTTTTTCCTAAAACAGGTGTATGGTATAATAATGATGTTTAAGCAATCTGGGAACAAAATGTAGCTGCATTTCATCATTGGATGCTAGGATCTAGTAAAATGTGCATTTATAATTACATGTAATTTGCGTGTGTCTTCCTGTAATGGTTTGTCTTAATATTTTTATTTGTATGTGTGCATGGAAGAGTTCATCTGAATTTGGACTGGGACTGATGTAGCCCAGTTATTCTTGTTTTACATCTGTGTAATTACTTTGAAATCATTGATCTTACACTGATAGAAAATTGCAGTAGTGGTGAATTAGGGTTGCACTCTTGATGGTGCTTTTTATTCCAGTTGAAATACTCTACTGATCCAGGTGAGGATGAAATGTTGCACTAAGCTGTGAGACATTTCACTGATTGGGTTCATGCTGCTTATCTGTCAGCACTTCCTGTTCCTAGGAGGTCTATTTAATGCAGTTATTTCTGTGTGCCTTGGAAATGCAAAGGAGTGGGGAGAAAAGTTAAAATCAAAAGTCCTTAGTATTTCTAGTATTTACTTGCCAGCAGTAGCTGAACAAAGTGGTCCTGAGAGTCTTGCACTGTATTTTTGGTGAAGACATTATTATGTCCTTCATCTTTGAGGACATTAGCTTTAATAAAAGAAAAAAAAGAAGAGAACATCTTTAGACTCTTTTCATTTTTCCCATCTGCTTTGAAGCATTAGATTAGCGTGTTAAAAGGAAAGGATAGGCTGGCGTTACCAGGCTGGTGGTTTGTGTTATCAGGATGTGGGGGGTGCTGGTGGCACTCAGAATAAATAAAATGCATAGACAGGACACACCTGCGCTTATGTATCCATCAGCCACTCAAAACCACTGTGTTCCTCTCATCTCTGATCCAGACCTTGGAAGGGATGGAAGCAGACCAGCTGATAGTCCTCAAATAAGCCAGCCCTGTGTATCATCCTTTTGTTTCATTTTCCAAACCTCCTCTATCGGAGGGAAGCAGTGGGAGCCTGCATGCTGTCATGCAGATCTGGAGGGCGTTTTTGGATGCCGGGGCCTGGTGTTGCCATGGTCTCAGTTGCCTGGTTTATTCACTCATCCCGGGACCTCTGGCTTCCACGGCTGGAAGTTGTCAGGGTGCTGCCAGCCTGACACTGGGAGTCTGTGTGGCTGGAAAGATGCTGTGTCACCACCCAACTGTCTTGTTTCCCCCTTCCTTTCAAGATTAGGAAAGCAGGTGCTAAGTCTCATTTCGAGAATTTATTGTTATCTGTTGCTGACGCTTTAGAGACCACTCTGCTTACTCTCCTA
Source organism: Agelaius phoeniceus (assembly GCF_051311805.1). NCBI lineage: Eukaryota > Metazoa > Chordata > Aves > Passeriformes > Icteridae > Agelaius > Agelaius phoeniceus. The sequence continues at coordinate 62,004,499 of NC_135267.1, forward strand.
ATAGCCAAATGCAAGCTAATAGTCTGTACAGGCCATTGAAGCCTAAAATCCTTCTAATTCCTTCCTCTAATGAATAATCCCTGATCTCTGTGTGTGCCTTGACTGTGGAAGGGCTAATTATGAAACTCATTGTAAGGAAAATTTCGGACTCATGATTTCTGTGCCTGGGATTTGTAAATAAATAATGCGCCTGCATGTATACCATGTATTAAGTATAGCTTTCATATGTAAAGTTAAATATCCCTGAAGAAATATAGTTAAAATAAATGGGATTGTAAAACATTTCTTTTGCTCAGTGGATTAATCCCTCATAGTTTAGGGAATAGGTTGCGTATTCTGTATGAAAGGTTGTTCATTTTAACCCTTAGGAGAGACATCATAGGTTTTGCTGGTGAGTGAATTTGTTAATAGCTTTGAAGAAAGAAGCTTCTTCCTGCTGCAGACCGGGAGTTGGGATTCTGCACTGGGTCCTGGGGGCCCCTGTGCTGAGGCCTGGAGAGCCTCCTTCTTCCCCCCACAGGTAATGCAGAGAAAGGGTTACCTACTGTTCCTTGCCTGGAAATGTATGGGAATGGCAAATCTGGTTCTCTGGGTTTGAAGCATGCTTGTAAGAAACAAGTCTAGTGATCTTTTTATTTCAAGTTAAAAAAAAAAAAAAAAAGAAAACATCTAAGCAACCGAAGTAGTGGAGTAGAGATGTTGCATATATTATAATGAGCACCAGAGGACACAGGATGTGTTCATTCCCAAGCTGCATGATTATTTCGTGTTGTGAAGGGTTAGCTTTTCAATTGCAAAGCTTAATCACTTTTCAAATGAATATTTCATAACAGTTATTTTTTCATCAAATATACAATGGCATGCTTATTTTGTGCCTCATGTGGTAGACATTAGTTTTCAGCAGCTTTAAATTCCTTTTATTTCTCCTCATCTCCTATTCTTGTTTTCAGCCATGGAAGGGCAAGAAAATACTTGGAAATGTTTCCTGATGACTGGCTAATCTTGTGGCTGAGAGCTAGGAAGAACCCAGAAGTTTTATTAAAATCGGTCCCAAATTCTTGAAACATTCTAATTTATTTCGTGCTGAGTGCAGTTTTTGTGACTGATTTAAAATATTCTAAACTTAATTTAAAATGAAAACACGACTGTTACAGACCTCTGCCACTACAAGGAAACTCAGTTTAGTGATACAGCACAGCTGTAGTGCTCTCTTACTGCTTTTTGTTACTGGATGATGAAAGTTATCATAAGAAAGCTGAAGAGGTTGATTACACTATAGTACAGCTTCTTTTTGCTGAAAGAGTTGAGCAAGGGGGTCTATATAGCTACATTTCACTTCCATAGCAACTTCTGTAGGTGTTTGGAAATTGCTGTGGCTTAGGGCAAAGGTTTGAGAGCAACAAGGTGGGCCATTGCCCGTTACGTAGCTTTCAGACCTTGAGTTGGAGGAGTTTCTCTAGCATGCTAAGTTGGCTCATGACTGCTTTCTAGATCTGCACTCTGGCAGATGGATGAAAATCAAACAAACTTGGAGGTTTGGAGTAACTTTAACAGGCCAAACTGGCTTGAAAATACGAGATGTGCAAAGCTGACCTTAAGGCACCTCACCACTTTTTTTCTGTTCTTTTATTCAAGAATTTCATTATTACTCACCTGTCCAGTCTGCTCAAAATTAGATTTTTTTTCTTTGAAGTATGCAATAAAAGAAATATTTGTAAAATATCAAGTGTTGTTTTGACTAGACAGACTACTTATTTTACTTGTCTAGCTATTTTGTTCTCACACTTTACACAGAAGATAGTATTTGCCCTTTTTTTTCCTTCAAAACAATAATCTCTAAAACTCATGTAGTCACATATATAAGGCACAAGATAGTCTGGAATTGAGAGCAGTACAATGCATTTTGCCTGCACCCTTATGTATTGAAGCAGTGCTTTGAATGTAAAAGCTGCACACAATTGGTGCTTTTCCTAGAAGGAGTATTTTACAGGATTTTCAAACCATATACTCCTCTGTATTGGCCAGTAATGTTCAAAATTGAAGGATACTGGAATCTTTCACACAGAAATATAGGGGTAAGGGCTTGGAACTTCCTGACTCTTTCAACTCTTATTGGTGGTCGTGAGCTGCAGAGTCCATAATATACCCTTAGTGTACCCTGTCAGAGAATTCGAGTGTCTTAAGAATTTCATGGTTTTTATTGCATAAAACAATCTGCAGAAATAGTTGCCTTGCTGTTTGGAATCATATGGTGTTGGGTTGCTGCTGTAGTACTCTGATAATACAAACAAAACAGAGTCAATCTGTATGACCTAAGAGGGAGTGTGCTGACCTCACGAACATCAGCACATTTCTTCTCACAACAGTCCTGGGAGGTAGGAAGTTGTATTTTTACTCTCCCTGCTGAGTATCTATGGCACAGAAAGATGAATTGATATGCCCAAGGTCATGGAGGAAGTGAGAGGCAGAGGTGGAATTGTATCCAGATATTCTGCCTCCTGGTCAAATGCCTTAATCACAGGACCATAACCCCTTAATATTTGTGATTTTGTTTGCTTAACTAGGTGGTCCTCATGCTGTGTCTTAAAAGCCTTATTTTGCCTTTTGTCAATCCTCATCCCTTTGTCCTGAATAGAAACTTAGTGAAAAGGATTTTTGGAGACTTCAGGTTTAAGTACCATCTGTTCTTTCATATACATATATATTAATTCTAAAATTATAGATATTTGTACTTTGTTTGGTCCTGTTGAAACTGCAACATAAGCAAAATACATTCCATTATTTTATTTAATTAATATAGTTTCCCCCCAATGTTTTTATGGCAGAGAATTCATCACAATAAAGGATTAAACTGCCAAAAGAATATTAGCTGTTAGTGGTGTGTTGATTCATTATATGCCTTCCTGTGTTTGGAGCCATTGTGCTCCACAGTGAGCAGGAGATGGGGCTGTCCAAGGGGAGCACTGCAGTGACCATTAGTGGTTGATTAAAAGGGAAGTGTATGCAGTGAGGAACTGCTCATAAATTATGTCCTTCCAGCTGGAGTTTATCTGTGTAAAAGGAGCTGCCAGCATCCTTATTTGTTCGTTTGGCATCTGAAAACACACGTGTAGTCAAAAAGCATTAGGGAGTGGTCTGTAATAAGTGTCTGCACACAGTTGCCTTGTACATACTACAGGTACATGGACTATTTCTGGGGGGCTTCATCTGGTGGTAAGCCCTGTGAGAGAAGAGGATGTGGAACAGCTGCTGGGACCAGCCCAGGTACTGGCCTGCCTCTGAGGTCTGGCTGCTCACAGGAGTGACCATACAGGAGCTTCCCTCCTTCCTGGCCAGACAGTGAATGATTTGGCTGCAGGGAAATCTGCATTCAGTCTTTGCAGCTCGTGGTCAAAGTGGGTTTTCAATCACTAGCCTGAGGCACACACTTAATATATAGAGTGCCTTGATGTGGTGCCCTGCTTTGCCACTGACACGTTTGAACCTCAAAGACAGCTCCTAGCTCTATAGATGACAGAGAACAATAATGTAGAATGATTTTTTTTCCTTCATTCAGTATTTATATTCAGTTTCTCTTTACACTAAAAAGAAAGTACTGAAAAGTTACATGAAGTGAATTCAAGTCAAAGGTGTTTAACGTATGTGAAGGAAATGAAGCTTAGATTTCAAGCAGTGATCAATGAAGTATAGTATTGTATGATCATTACTGAGCAATAAAGCAGGAAAGGAATTATCACAAGGATGTATATGCCATTCATCATACCCTTTTAATACCCCTTTTTCTTGCTTGCTTTCTTTTCATTGTCTCCTATGTTTTATGTTCTTTGATCCTGTATATGGGAATAAAGTTCCCTCCTTCTGTCTGACATTTTCACCTACTGTTATACAATGCCAGCTTAGAAGAGTACTTCGGGGGAAGAAAGTCTATATACTCTGTGCTTTAAAACTTTGAATGGGATAAAAATACCTTATGCTTCAGGTTTTGTAAATTTTATGAGAAATCCTGCTATATTGCATCTATTCTGAGCACTGTCAGAAAGTCAGTGGCGTTGCTGAAAAACAAACATTGAAAACGGGAATAAAACATCAGCTCTAGATTTGATGCAACTAAAAATTCTGTAATATCAAAATATAACCTGTACATTATTTGTTGCAGAAGAACAGTGGTGGGGGAGGCATCAGGGTTTCTTCAGTTCTGGGGTTTTTTGTGGCCTAATAAGTCACCAAGCCTGCCAAATATTTATCCCTGTATATTATACAAAAGTAATTTACTAGCCATTCTAGTACATGCAGAGTTGTTCTGCATGTAAAGAGGCTTGAGAGTCTGAGATGAAAGATGCAATGCTATAAGTGTCCTCTCATAGCTTTTCAGGACAACCTTCCCCAAGTTCTGGCACACTTGGCTCAGATCTGATGAAGGCATTGTCCAGTGAATCTGGATGGACATCAGTCCCTGAAGTGATGCATCACAGCAGATCTTCTGCCAAGGCAGGGAGGTTAAGAATAATGAATTCAGGGCTTGAAGCATAATGTTAAGCAATGCAAACTGAGACGTAAATTATTAAAGTTTTTGTTTGACGATGAGCCTGTTCTCAGAAGGAAGGGTGACTCAGCTGTATCCTTGAATTGATGTATCAGGCTTCTGTGACATCCTAAGATTTGATGACAGGTCCATTAAGGAGAACAAAATAGTAATTTATAATTTCTGGAATAAATTAGCATGTACTATTATACCCTAGAAGCTTTTTCTTTGTGGGTTCTTTTTTTTTCTTTTTTTTTTTTCCTTTTTTTTTTTTTTTTTTTTTGTGGTGGTAAATAGCATTTAAAAGATATTTACAGCTTCATTCAAAAGAACAGAACTTTGAGGAATCTGCCTTGAAATGTTCTTAATTAAGATGCAAAGAAATTTATCTCAGTGCACTGCGTAGATATTAATCAGCGTAGGTGGAAAATGGGAACATACATGATTAGTGATAGTATTTTACCTTCAAACCTTGAAAACGGCTCAAAATGAAACACTCTTAAATCCCTTGTCACCCCAAACAATATAACACACCATTTTGACTCTCTAATTACCAAGCCTAATTTGTTAATTTCAAAGGGGAGCACAGCAGCCTATGAAGGCTCGCAGGACTCTTTTGAAAAGAGCAATGCAGTATAATTAAAATGATCAAGTGGATCTAATTCCGGTTGGGGGGGGAGATGTCTTCCCTTGTAAGGTTGCTTCAAATTGAATTGGAGTTGGCATATATAGCCTTTAATGAGGTAACATCCCCAGATAAAACATCTGACTTGCTGTTTATTTTAGCCTACATTTATTTGCAGGCTTTTATAGTAAGAGAGCTCTGTCTAATGGTCCTATGAACCTGAGTGCTGCTTCCAGCGTAGCAACTGGCTTGCTGCATGGCTGTGGGAGAGCATTGCGCTCTCGATGCTGAAATTGGTTTATGTATGTTTCTGATGCATCCATCACTGTGACAATTATGCTTGAGAAAAAGCAAAATGCAGAAGTGATGTTCCTTGTATCTCTTTCCATGGGCAGTGGTGGTGAAAGTATTAAAGAGGCCATTTCCTTCCATTGTCTGCCTCCATGGGGTAGCTGTGTCACAGCCAGAGTTGAACTTCAGCTGGCTTTTGGACAGAATTTTCCTCGTAAATACTTTCCAAGTATATTTTTCTAGGCTTATACAGGTGTGATTTCCCACTGGATACCCATCTGCCAAAATGTTCTGTTCATTCAGGGGCTGACAGTGTCTGTCTTGTGGGACTGGGTTTTGGGGATGGGTTGGTTATTTGTTGGTTGTTTGCAGTGGGGCTATTCATTGGTTTGGTTTAGTGTGCCCTCCACCCCTCACCCCAGAGCATCAGTGTGCATTGTTCTGGGCTTTAAGCTCCTGTATGAATATAGTTCTGTCTGTTCCATGTTAAAATGATAAATACCTAATCTGGATAACTTCCTGATCAAAACACTTCAGATTGACTGCAGTAGGAGGTTTCTTGTTTTGTTTTGACTCTTCTGGGTGTTTTATCTTATAATGCCCTGTAATAATAAAGCCATATGAATCCTCAGCTTATTATTCATATTCCTCTGTGTGACACAAAGGAGGAATTATGGAGCCTTGCATTTTAAAATAAAAGCTTCTGTGAAGAAGATGAAGCTTCTTCTGCAAAGTACCTTGGTAGTGAATCCCATGGCAGGAGGACAGCGGAGGGAGGGAGGGAGTAGCTACTCCAGGGATAAAGTTTGAGGGGGCAATGCTGTTCTCCTTTTGTTTCTGGGCAGATCTTTACACTTTCACTCCACCTATTTGTTTTGACCCATGTATTGGTGGAGTGGGTAGGCTGCAGTTAATAGATACCTGAGCTCAGAGGATACAGAAGCAGGTGCCTGACCTCGGTGGTGGTTTTGTATGGAAAGGCAGTGCTGATTCTGTGACCAGTTGGTATCACCTGGGAGAGCAGAGGTTAATGTTTTAAAGGGGGAGGAAAAGCTGTTTGTGTGCAAGTGACATTGAAAGGAGATATGAATATTTTAATACCCATGGTCAAGGCCAGTGGGTTGTACTACACGCACATGTTCCATTTTGGCTGGACCCCTTCTGAGCACCATTTGTCTGGACTGTGGAAACATAGCAGAGGTCTACATCAACAAATACATTATAATCTTCCTCTCCTCCTTTTCTCATGTACATAGGAAAACTTAAAAAAAAAAAAAAAGAAGGGACCAGAAAGAATTCAGTAATGATACATGGCTTCTTGTTGTTATCTTAGCAAGCCAGTCTTGCCTGTGATGCCTGATGTGATTGTAAACTAATACTGTATTTTCTGTTCAGATTGAAAAATGCACATCAGCAGAATTACCAGCATTTATAAAGAAAGTTTTTTCCTAATATTTTTTTTGTTTCTGTTGATCCTGAACAGTGTTAGTAACATTTGCAACAGAAAACAAATCAAGAGTAAACATTAAAAGGAACTCTTCTGCTTATGTGGTGGGATTTTTTTTTCTTGGCTTGCTTTTATTGTATCATGCTCAAAAAAGACACAGTTAAAGAAGGAGTGCTTCTGTCTACAGCCTTCTGAACTAATTACTTTCCCACTACTCAGAAAAAAGCTGGAATAGGTAGCTGCGGTAAAACAAAAGTGTGTGTGTGTGTGTCTGTGTGTGTGTGTGTGTAGTATATTAGTAAACATTTCTAATGTGCCAGTCCTGCATCCACTCGCCATTTATTAGCAGCCTGTGATGTCCAGTATTCTCCAAATTATTAATGTAAAATGTTTGAAAAGAAGCACAGTAGAACGGAGACAGACAGTACAAATTACGAAACAAAAGTATAAAGCAGATCTGTATAATTCAGTAGATAGAATATTCAGTGGATATATAATTCGTCTGTAGATCAATAATTCAGTGCAATGTAATTATTTTGTGCATTCTGTATTTTTAAATTTCTTGTGTGCAATTTGATGTACGTAATAACAGTAATGTTCTCAACTCTGTTCATAATGGTGTAAAGGCTGTACTTGTTGATAGGGAAAATGCCGTGTAAAACAAGTGGATTACACTAACATTTGAAATCTTTTTGTTTCTTTAACATGTCTAGCAACTACTGAGCCAAGTATGTAGAAGCCTTTACCCTCCTAGGTCAGATTCCAGCAAAGCCGTCTCGCTTTTATAGAATAATGCCATACGGCAAACTGACTCAGCTTTAAGCAGCGCATATGGTCCCGAGGGGAGAAATTACCCATCCAAATGACGGGTGGATGGCAGGCAGGCAAGTTAGAATGTAGCTGCAGTGTGCTCATATTCTGTTTCACTAGGGCTGCAAACATTCAAAATAGCTGCTTGGTGTATTTGAATTTGATCCTCATAACAGTAAGGAGCATGAGGGGATTGGAAATAAAATAAGAACAATAGCTATTTCTCTTTACGCTGCTTCTGTAAAGTACTTCTGATACATTGCAGGGAATTAATGTCTTTTGGCATGGTTTATTTCATTTTCCATAGTGGATCTGGTAAGTGAATGGGAATCAAATACAATTATAATAGCCCATTTCTCCTCCCTAAATAAAGTTTGGTGTGTTCATATTAACTCATATGTCAGTAGTTGCTTAGCTCACATGAGTAAAAGTCAGTTTATAATAGCTGGGAATTTGACTAATTTTCTCATACTGGAGCTTTTCTTGGGAACCTACAGCAGTAAAGAATCCTCGTTGTGTTTCAGTCAACATTAAATGAGTAGAACAGCAGATAGTGAGTTACACATTGTGTGCTCTGAAAGAAACAAGAAGTAAATATCAAGCCCTAAATGATGTGTTACAAAACAGAGAAAGCATTTTGGGGACGAACCCAGCCATTTTGTTAATTTGACAAGTCTATGACATATACTGTAATTACCATGAAATTTGAGTAAACTCAGCCATGGTGTTTGATAAATTCATCAGCTGAAGTGCATTAGTGGTAGCTGTCCTGCAGCCTTGCACTGCTCAAACACTGTCACTCATCCTACCTGTTTGGTTTGTGTATTTTTAAAATAACTTCTGCTCTTCTGTTTCACCTTCTTCCTGTACAATTGTAAGTTTGGGTGAGCTGGTAAGGTGATTACTGGTCATTGTCTAAAGAAAATTATTCTTCAGTGAGTGGCAGAATCAGTGTAGTCGCTGAAGGACTGCGGTTGGAGTTGGGGCTGAGATTCCAAGTGAAGAAGGCAATGAAGTTCTTTCAGCAGGGCTTCTCAGATCTGAGAGGTTCAGGACTGCAGTATGCCCTCCTCCAGCCAGTCTCAGTGGCTTTTCTGTTCCTGGCTGGTTGTCTGCTGGGCACAGTGCAGGAAGCTCCTCCTGTGGGCTGGAGTCTGAGAGCTGCTGCCTCTCTAGCACCCCTGTTGAGGTGCACCTCTGCCTGACCCTGGCAGTAAACCTTTACCTGTGAGATAGATTGTGACATGTTTCTTCCTGTCACAGGCATGACCAGGTCTTTCAAGTGATCTTTGCTTTGAGAAGCAGTTTATTGAAGAATTGATATGCTGCTTTGTTTTGCTTATGTACATTTTAATTTCAAGGGCATTAATTTCAGGGCATTGATTTTTATAACCAGGCGTACTGGCAAGTGAAACCTTTGGATTCAGTTGCATGTTTAGCAATGTTGACTCCTCTCAAAATCTTGGAATGTGTAAAAGCTGTAGAATACACTCTACACTCTGAAATTTTGCAGCATTTTTCCAGATGTGTGAGTAGTGTTGAAATGTTAAAGAATTTACATCACCTGTTGAGGGGCAGAATGCAGCATACTATTTGTATTGCCTTGGTTTTTGAACTAGAAAACCATTTTTTGCACTCCTTGTGTAGTACTTGTCAAATCCTAGAATTAACTGAGTTTGAAAATACTTCCATTTCTAAAGATTCATACAAAACTAATAAATTTGTAGGCATTGTAAGGAATAACACCTGTTTCAGTGCAAGCTTAAACAATTGTCATTCTCGTAGTCTTGAGTAAATAACTGCACCATCCTGGAAACTTTGTGAAGAAATGCAGCTAATTGAAAAAATATTGTGGGTTTGGACCAGCCTTCTTTTTCCCAAGTTTAATATGCTGTGTTTGCAATGAAATGAGCATATTTCTGAAATAACACCATCATATGCAAAATAGATTTTAAAAAATAATTTATTCAGAGACGTGTTATTTATTTTAATAAGCAGAATCTTCTATGCACTGAAGTAGCAAACCTAGGCTGCAATAATCATTCAACACCTTTTTCCCATCACCAAGTTGCACACTGTGTGGTTCTTTCAAGTATTTGTGGTAAATATTACTGTGACTGCAAAGTATGTAGGTTCTTTCCACATCTCTATGTAGGTTCTTTCCACATCTCTTGTTGCATTGAACCCCTGTATTATTTGTACCCATTCTTCTTTTGGGGGACAGGGGGTGGAGGAATCAATTCTCTGATTTCAGCATAGCATCAGCTTGAAGTTGTGTATTTTCTTCTTATTGAAGTAAAGCTAAAAGCTGATAAGAGAAGTCTTTAAAATCCTGTTTTAGACTGAGTACTAGATTATATGCTTGAAAGGAACTGAATAGGTATCTTTTACTGATGACAACCAGGACAGATGGAATTCACTTTCTAGGTTAACCTAATTTTTCAGGTTGCTTTCAAAAAAGCACTGCACTTGAAATCATTCAAAGATATTACTGACCAAATCCATGGAAAGGAAATTATTTGTATAAAAGGCATAACAAAAAATGACTAAAAAATGTTACTGGGTTTTTATATACTTTTTCCCTTAATTTGATTTCATTATCTGCTGAAACCCTGCCTCATTGGGACTTAAGAACATCTCTAGATAGAGTGTTTTATTTAAATTCTAGACAGATGGTGGAGGAAAAAGAGCAAGGTTTTCTACGTGAATTGCAGAATGAGATGGAGGAATTTGAACATTCTGATCTAATATCTGTGTTGAAAACCTTTATGTTTTAATTTCCAGGCATTTGAAAGTTTCATTAGCTTACCTAATATCCAGCACTGATGATTTCTTGTATTCATAGAGTACTTGATGCTTGTACACACTGGTTATTATGAACACTTGGGTGACTTGTAACTCCTTCCTTTTTCTCACCTTATGAGCAGGTTGGTAATTGTCAGAGCTTTTCATTTGCATGTTCCTATTTCCAGTGAGGACACACCTAACAAAGATTTTTTTGTGTGCTTGATTTACATACTCCCACATTTCAGAATGTCTACATATGGTTAGCATTGCACAAAATTCATTGTCTTTTTTTAAGAGATATTGCCGTTTCTTTCTGGAAAGAGCTGGGGACTGTTTGGACTCTTGAGCTCTACTGCATGTCTTTTCACACATTCCTAGTGGGAGCTGGGAGAAAGCTATTAGTACTTCTGTACCGCAGATACTTAATCTCTTTGACATCTTCTAAGGCTGGTCATACTGTTTCAAAAATCCAGAAAAACTGGTGTTTTCCCGGAAAGCTTGAAATTACTAAGCTCATTCCTGAAGCATCTTGTGTGAGCAATAAAACTACACTATGGTATGTTTTCAGGGAAGATCCATCCTGGAAAAAAGCTTCTGATTATCACATGTTTTTCAACTCTCCTCCTTATGAGTTTTCCAAGCAGGTGGTTCCAGTGAAGGCTTGTGTTTCCATGGAGGAAGGCAAAAAAGCGACTGACTGACTTGAATAACTGACTACTTTGCAATGGCCACGATACAGTTCTTGAGAGAGGAATATGCTTTTATGCAGAATGCTCTTCTTGCCATTAGACTGACAGGAATCATGCCTTGAAAGATGCATTTCTGGTGCATACAGACCACAGATTTCAGTTTGGGTACATGAAGAGCCAGTTTGAGCCAATGTGTCTTACAGGGTATCAGGAACCTCTCTGCCTTTGCAAGCTTGGTGCTGCTCAGTGGATCTTCCTCACCTTGAAGCAGGGGTTGTGTGAACATCCTTTCCTGCTCAGCAGGATAGTTAGTAGCGTGCCGATGCAACTAAACCAAGAAAGGCTCCAAGAACATCTTTCCTGAACTGGGCTGCATCTCTGTATTGAACAAATTTGAACCCTCCTGTTCCAGGAAAATAACAATATAACATAAAATAACATCAAACTAGGTACTTACCTCTTTTAAAACCCACCTGTTTAGATGATAGCATGTTTAAATGGAAAAGCAAACTCCCAAAACTTCACACCTCAGTGATCAACAGGAAAGGGAAAGGGGAATGCTTACACAGTTGTAAGCAAGATCTGTATTTCCACTTTAAAATAATTTGGCTGTTGAACTTGTTTATGAAAATAGAAAGGTGAAAAGGCCAGGATTGCTAGTAAAGTCCTTTTCTCTCTATTGACCTTTCAAAAAAAAAAAAGTTAAAGTAGGCACTGTTTTGTTTCAATTAAAAGGCAGTCCTCCCATGCTGTGCCTTAATCCTTGTAAAGAACTGATACAGTTCTTGTCCTGTGTGTGTGGGGGCCCATAAGGCAAACTTACCTAGGACACTGAAGTAAGAAGGGGACAACACAAACTAGGCAAAAAAACCCCAAGCACCCCAAACCCTCCTTTTTCATCATCTTTTCAGCGTTAGAAAAAACCCCAGAATTTATTTAAATAGATACTTCTGTGTCAGTAGCACACAGGCTGCTGGGCCTCCCCTACTATTGTCAGTATAAAATACCTATCAGCTGTACATGCTTTATGTTCTGTAGCCTGAAAAACAGAAGGATTTGTATTAAAAATAAATAAATGAGAGTATACTCTAGGAGCACTTTTTAGTGCTGACATTTCCCTCTCTGAATATTTTATGTGGGCACTGTACAGTGGCCAATACTTGACTTTGCTTTTCTGTAGTGGATACATTTTACCTGTTCTCATCAATTTTTTTCCAATATATGAGAAAGAACTGTACTGTTGATGGGTGCTCCAGCAGTTGGCTTTCCTGTGGAACTGCAAAGGGTTGTAAGAGCTGAGTATAATCCATGTAGCTGCTTTGCTGTTCTCAGCCTATGTATTTTTAGACTGTGGCTCTCTGTAAATTCCATTCAAGCAGTATTACTAGGAGGGAGGGCATGACAAAAACCTCCTTACCAATTTTTTTTTTCCAGATCCAGACTTTCATTTCCATCCATACAAGGACATTTTTTATGGTCAGTAAAACACAAAAATTTGTGCTAATGCATGTTGTGCCTTCTGTGTTTCAGCATTTTAAGCTGTGGGGATTTTTAGAGCAAAGAGGTGGACAAGAGCTTTGTCTCCTGTTCAAATAGAGTTCAGCATATGGTTTCACTAGTTACAGATTTACCATTGGAAGAAGTAGGTAGGAGTTAGCAGATCAACACTATTATTCTCCAGAATACTTAGAAAAATGGCAAAAAGGAGGAAATCTGAAATTTCTGAATAGTTGTGACAATTTAGATAAGGGAATTTAAACTTTAGAAATGTAAAGAAACATGCGTGTTCACTAGAGACAATATATACACTAGAAGAAACAGAAATAAATCTCTGAAGTGCAATTGCAAGGCAGTCTTTTCTCATTTAATTGATATTTAAACATTGGCTAACATGGATCTTTGCCATTGAACTGAGATTAACGACCTTGGTTAACTTGGTTTTGAGCTTTTTATTTTATTACACTGGTTTGTTTGTTTTATGTTAATTTCACTTTAGTGCTTGTGTCCTTGTAAAATAGATTTTTTTCTTTTTAAAAACAAACATCAAACATCCAGAATATCTGTTTTGTTTTAATATTTAAACATTTACACACATCTTGGGCATAATTATATATGCATTTTATAGCATGAAAAAGCAAACCATATTGATTGTAAATCCTAAACATCTGCACTGCAAACCAAAACCATACATTTTTTGTGCACCTTGCTTTTTTCTGAGTTTTTCTTCTCATCATACTTTGAATATTTCATTTTTATTAAGTAATTGCTGGCATTGCTTTTGGTTTACCCCACACCTATTTTTACAATTTTTATTTTATTCCTTTAAACGATTTCTCTTTTCTCCACATCTGTTCCCTGCATTGGTAACTTGTTTGGAATAAACAAACCTTAAGATGGGCTTTTGGACCACCAATCCGTTGCTCATACAGCCAGGTAGGAGCAGAGAGAGGCACCCGAGGGGCTTTCCTGGAGCAGTGGCCTCTGCATCTCTGCATCATCCATGTCCTGCCTCTTCGCACCTGCAGGCACGTGCCCCACTGTCCCTGGAGGGATGAGCTTGTGGTGGGTTTCCAAATGTGTCCTTAGTGCCCATTGATGGACATTGCCATTTGTACCCTGCACTGGTGCTGCAGCCCTCAGCAGGGGAGGGTAAATCACTCCTGGTGCACAGCAACTTGCTCGTGTGTCTGTGCTTTGCTTCCCAGGGCTGGCACTTGAATTCAGTTAGGTGGTTTCTCACTGTTTATGGAACTGGCAGAGGGACGTGCTTTCTGCCCTGAATGCCACGTACCACCTGGATTACATTAATGCCCATCAGCTGTTAATGATAGTGGCAGCTGTAGTTTAGATGCATTAAAATACCATTGACAAAAGGAGCATGTCCCCCCCAGTCAGTATTCTAGTTTTTCAGTAAAGCAATCCATATGTTTACTTCTCCTGGTTTTAGCAAGCTTTGAGATTGTCACAGTATTTTAATCAGCTGGGAAATTGTTTGCTGCAAGGGAAATGGCTGCACTTAAAGCTTCTTCACATCAGCAGCAACATTCTGCTGCCTCAGGACACCTGGATATGATGCTGATGGGAAGAAATATTCCAAAATTTGCCAAGCAGAACAACTAGACACAGCCTCATTTCTTTTCTCTGTCCATTCCTTGTCTTTTATCCATCAGTAATCTCAACTCTGGCTGAATTTCTGCTTATGTATTTGCATTTTCATTCAGTCTTTTACCAGCTCTTCTTAACCCAAGGTTTTGAGGTGGTTTGGGTTGAGGGATTTTTTTGTGATCATATGTATGGACTCATGTATACATCTGTGGTTACAAGGCACAGTGAACTTAAAGTGAGAGAGAGAACGTGCGTGCTGCCACTGCTCATTTGTTGTACAGTCTTGGTTGTGATGGAACATCTGATGAAGTTGCCACACAACAGAGCAGCTTTAGAGCTGCCTGAAGAAATTTTATTCTCTGTCATCTCTTTTCCATTGCTCCTTGTGATCTTCCACAAGCTTTGTCTATTAAAATGACACAAAAAACCTGTTTTGATCCATTTAGACACTCAAGCATGAGGACATCATGTTTGGACAGGGATGGAAACCAAGGACCACCGTAGGCAGCTAGGTCTTATAGGTCTTTTCATGGATTGATTGAGCTTGGTCTTTAAGCTGGTTGCCTCACCTGCACCTGCTCTGCTCTGTTTGGATAGCTGCTCCAGTATTTGCCCAAACTCATCTCCCCTGTGTTTTTGTTTTTATTTCTATACATTTGTCTTTGAAGTAGATTATCTGCAGCCTTCCCAGTGAAGTGTTGTCTGTCAACATTAATTAGGCTTCTGCAACAAGTGGGAATTTAGAGTGCATCTGGACTTTGAGCATTTCAAGTGGTGCAACTGTGTTGTTCAGCCCTAGATGTTTGATGTTTCAGTGGATGAGAGCTACTGGATTTTTTTGTTGTTCCTCTGTTCTCGTTTCCTTATTGAAGGTGTGTGCTCCTCCTCTGTTGAATTTGTTGACCATATTTGTTAGTGCTGCCATCAGAATTAAATAGGTCAGCGTACTACAAACCTTACATGGCATGAAATGTAGAGGTACAGATGCCTCCTGTGTTTAATGCCCCCTATCCTCGCCCAAATTACTAAAGAAACCCACCAACCCTACCCTTCCATTTTAATTTACTTCCTTGGCAGTATTCATAAGTTCCTTCAATATTCTTTTATGCTGTAGAATTTAAAAAGCAGATGACTGAAATCTACAGATGACACATTTCTTCAGAAATCATTAGTCATGTGTCTTCAGCTGCATAACAGAAACTGCATTTGTAAATGACACACAGAATTTCTAAACATGTTTATGAAACGTGCGGTCAGGGCTTTACTGATGAAGTCCCACAAGTGTGGGACTTTCTAATCACCGTTTACCTTCTCTAACTGGTCTTTATCAGTTTGGAGGGGGGGACTTAATTACTTTAGTTTTTAAAACAAATTCCCTTACTGATAACAAGCAAGAGTATCTTGACAGCACCTGTATGTTTGTGTTGCCTGATACAGAAAGCAATAAAACAATGCAAAGTTGAGGGAGAATTCCATCATTCAGTTTTTGTTGGTTGCTTGTTTTTGTGATTAACACATTTTTTTGTTGAAAACAGTTTTTGAAAGATTGTTTCTTCTTATAAATACACTATTTTCAAATACTGTTTACTTATGCTTTAGATGCCTGGTTTTTTATTTGTTTAACTGTTGTTTTTGATTTTGAGCTTAATACAAAAAATTTTGCTCTTTCTGGTCAAAGACTTGGAGACAGTCAGCTCTTTACTTCTTTATCTTGACTTTATGCCTACTGGAAATCATTAATGACAAATAGGTTTTATTTTCAGGAGATACTTGGTAAGATTTTTGTATACATTTTGATGTAATTTGCTGAAGCAATGTCAATTTATCTTTAGAAGTAGGTACTGGCAGCTTTCGCTTATGGTATTGGACACTGGCTAAATAGATTTGTAGTCTTCTTTTTCATATGCTGAATAGAGTTATTTAATTGAATTTTTGGAAAATGCATCATAAAAAAGTTGTCCTCAAGATGTGCTTATATTAGAGTACCAAAATCACTGTGTTTAAATGTAAATAAAATAGCCAGTTTTGACCTGGATGTATGATCTATAAATTTTTGTGGTCATCTTGACTCAATGAAAGTTCTAACAACTTTCATTGCAGTACTTGTTACTAGCTTTCTTTTTTCTTAATGTTATTTTTCACTTTTGTGCACTAAATATGTTTTCAAATTAAGGAAGTTGTGAAATTAGTTTGAAGCTGCATTAACTGGTTTGGGACTATATTTTTGAGATTACTAGCATAAATCAAGAATGCTGATATAAATGTTTCTTGGTTGTTACAAAGTTGATTTTGAGTTCTAATGGGAAATTACCTGGAAGAACATAAATTAAAGTTTATACTCTCCACAGTGCACAAGTGTAACTTGTGCAGATAAAATTCTAGATACTTTGTTTGCTCAGAGATAGACAGCTTTTTTGAGTTGCAAAATTTTCTCTTAAAGTGAAATAGCTTCAGACTTAGAGGTTTATGTGACACCCCTTTCAAAAAGCACGAGATAGGGAAAATTGAGACTTCCACACACAAGGCTGGCAAACTGTAGCATTTATTTCAAAATATTGTACACATTTGTGCTCACAGAAAATCAAGTGAATTTTCTAGGACCCAGGAATTCACTCCTCGTACCCAAGTCCGTAGACTTGTGCGATGTAATATGGGAGAAACTGTGTATTGATATGTAATGTTTGTACAAACTCCCTTGCAAGGAATGCAAAGGCTGTCATTGACTCAACTGAGCTTTTATCTGCTGTGTAATGATTGTTAAGAGGGGCTCTTTCTTAGATAGAAGCAATAGGGTTTCCTTTTTTTTTTTATTCTGCTGTTCATAAGTGTAGCAGTTCATACTTCAGTGTGGCATGGTCAACAGTAAAAGTGTCTTTTTTTCTGGCAGTAATTAGGTAGGTGTTTTCCCTTTTTCAACAGTTTTCTGGTTTTGTGATTTTAAAAGCTTTTTGATTGCTACCATAAAAACTGTCAATGTTTTTGATCTTGTTGCAACCCTTTGCGTCAGATAATATTTGAATATTTCTGGAGCAGGCGCAAGCATTCGACTTAAAAGTCAAATGGACATTACCTGCCTTGTCTGAATCCAGTTTCTGCTGGATTGAGTTGGGTTATGCCTTTTTTTTTATACCTTTGACTTCTATGTGGGTACATAGCCCAGAAGAAAGCCAATTAGTTTGAATTCTTCTCTATAGTTGCAGTCTCATCTTTCTTTTGTGTATCTCTTACTACAGTCCTGATGCATGCAGTTTTAATGTCAGCAGGATAATTCAGTTCTGATGGAAACTGAATCGTCTGTCAGAAATCCTACTGACTGCAAATCCAGACCAAAATGAAGCATTTTACCACAGGTAGCTTCACTGCAGTGAACCAGCCCATGCTGCCAGAGCAGCTCACTTGTTGTTGCTTAACCCGAGCAGCGTCCCAAACGGGGCGCGTGTATTTTTGAATGTGGATTTGCCCCGAGTGCATATTCTGTGTCCGCTTCCGTGTCAGCGAGCGCGGGGTGAGCAGAAGGCCGGCGCGAGGGCCACGCGGGCTGCAGCAGGAGGCTCCTCCAGTGGGCTCCCATCTGTCGGGGCTGCGTGCTGATAAAGCTCGCGGCAGCTGGCTCGGCTTGCCGCTAATCCATTCATCCTGGCTGTGGATCAGAAGGTGGCCTGTCCCCTCCCAGAGTCCTGTGGACCTTGGAGAGTTGCCGTAGCCTCTGAGCGGTCCCACTGGAGCTGGCAGCGAGTATAATGACAGAGCACACGCAACTTGAGCGAGGGGCATGTGTGGCGGCTGGAGGGTATTGTGCCGGGGACAAAGGCGCTCGCTCTCCTCCCAACTGACCTGTTGTGCCTTCGTCAACAGCAGCGTGTTCGCAGCTGAAGTGCTAGCTATGGGTGGAAGATCATTATTAATGTGTTACATGGGGAGGAACTGTGAAGTCCTGGAATATTTTTCTGTGTGTCGTGCAACTCGTTGCGCACAGACTGCCGAGCAGAGTTAGCCGCTTGGAGCTCCAGATGGCACCGACAACTGTGAGAGACCACGACTGTATGTGATCTTTCCTACTGCTTTTTGGTGTAGGCGTATTATTGCTGTTACAAATAATTTATGAGTATAGTGGTTATTTAAAACCATGTAGTAGGTTGCACTTTCCTCCCCTATCAAGGGTACATAGCTTGTTAACTCACAAAAGTAGTGAGATAATTCCTGCCCTAAAAATTTACAGCCTTTTGTGCACAAAATCTGTCGTTGAGCCTGGAAGGTCTGAGAGGAGGATTGCTGAAAACGGGAGATGCAGCAGAAGATAAGAAGAGAGAGAACAGGAATAGAAAGATGACGGGGAAGCGTACGCACGGCAAAGCAGCGTAAGAGCTGACACGCTGTAAAATTGTCCAGCAAGTAAGGCCTTGTAGGTGAGGGATGGAATCTTCAGTCATCTCCTAGGAATAGCAGCTTGTTCTTATATTAAAGAGGACCTGAATATTTTATGATATAAAGGATGGCCATCTGGACAACAAAAAGGAAAGATGATTAACGGTCTTGTCCCCTGTCATGGTTCCCCAGCACATCCTCAGCTACTACATCTCTTGCAACAGCATCAGTGGTTGTGTAGCGTTTCTGTTTATGTGGTGACTTCACTAAAAAAGAAGAAAAAAAGCTAAATCTCAGAAGTCACACAGCTCAGAAGAAATTGGTTCTATCCCACAAAAGAGGTGCCTGCAAATTTAACTGAATCCTGGTCCAGTGATTGGCATCAGTTGCAGCAAATGCTTCTGAGGCAGTCCAGAAGCAAAATGGACATATGATACTGCTTCATTTTATTCCCCAATCAATGGCCTTCCTTCCATGCATATGACATGTTAGAAGATGCAGTACACAGCAAGTTGAACTGATGTGGAGGATGCAGCATAAAGAGAACAAAACAAAAACTGCTCAGAGCTCTGTCACAAGCTCTGTCACAACCAAAGTTGAAGAGGCTACCAAAAAACCCCCTGTTTTCACAAATGTCTTCATTTGACCTGAGGGGTGGCTCATCTTCACAGATGACTTGCTTTAAAAGGATATTTAAATGAATACAAATACAGTAAGAAATATATGGATACATGGATTTTACTCTCCTTTTTTATGATGAGACACCTCATCAGAGGTATATTTTACATGAATCATTGGGCTGAAACCCTCAGAAAGGAAGACTCAGTTGTAAAGTAAGCATAAATAGAGAACTTAGTGCAAAATATCAGGAGCAGAAGCTTGGGTAGGAGAATCATATTCACGGCTTGGTGGATTGGGCTCCATGGTTTTGTAGCTCTGCAATGAGCCCAGCTCTGGTTTGCTTCAAACATGAAAATCTATCTCAAGTAGCTAAACTGCAGTCCAGACTTACATGAAGAGTTAAGCTCTCAATACCTTAAATACACTGTGGAAATATGGATAGATGAAACGGAACGTTGGATAAAATTGGATTTGGCATAGTAAATTTATATAGACTTTTTAGGCTTGTGCTATTTCTGCGGGACACTGTTCTGTTTTGACTCTAATTTTAGTTCAGAGAACTTATTTGATTTCCTTTTTCACATCCATATGTGCTCATATGGTGAATTTATAGTCTTTTTACTAGGTTTTCATTATGTTAACTCTAATTATTATAGCACTGTGGAAGCAATGCCATAGTTCATACTGAGATATAAGTTCTTACGTTTATTCAGTAGAAGTGGGGGTTTTGGTTAAACATTTCAATATCAGGACTTAGGAGTTTAAAACAGTAATATTTTAGAGGTATGTAAATGGATGCAAGAGGAAGGCATGGTGAAATCTGTTGATATAAGATTTTTTTTCTGGATTAATCAAATAATTCAAAATGTCCTGAAATTTCCTACCACTGAAATAGAATTTATATTAATATACACTGCAGATGTTGAAATACTCTATTTAACTAATAAAGAAGTTTAAAACCCACTGAAAATAGCTTCCTAAAATAATGCATTATTTTGTTCCCTTTTAGTGACTTGATGCCTCCCAGTACATCTTCTCATTTGTGTGCAAGAGGTTTTTCCTCTTGGGGACTTGTCAAAGTGCCTTATTTGTCATTATCTTCTGTCCTTACATTGAGACTGGAATAGGAGCAGCAGCTCTGACAGTGGCTTTCACTTGGCTATCAACACCAATGATTAAATTTCAAGTGCCCTGTGAAATGCTGTGTTCTGAGGAGAGTCTGTTATGATGGAGGATTTATACAAATACAGCTTGACAGTGACGTGTTTCTCTAAAAATACTGGCTGCCACCTCCTTACCTCAGTTGTCTTCCTGGCTCAGTGGTATTCCTTTCCCCAAGGAATCAGTCTTGGGTGTGAAACGTTGTGTCCAAGACTCACAGATCTCTCTTGAAGAGATGACAGAAGGCAAGAAGAAGCTCTCCCAGGAGCACACAGAAGAAGTTACTGCAGGTGAGCTTATCGCTGAGAGAGGATGGACCATGGGAAATGAAACCAACCTGGAGGAGAAGGGTTGAGGAAGAAGGCTGATGGGGTAGATGGGGAAGGATGGGAATAGTTTGAGCTGTTCCATCCTCAAATGGGAAGGCTTTCTGGGCAGAAGAGTTTGAGTTGAGATCTAGCAGCAGAAGTTTGTTTGGAAAAAGTGGAGAGTGAAATGAAGATGTGAACATGGGAAGGCAGAAGTGAAACATGTTCACTGATCTTGCTGATGAAAGAGAGATAAAAGATGAGGTATTAGTTGATGAAGTTGTCAGGCAGTTTTGTTTCCCATCTGGTGGAGGAATAAATTGTGTGCTTGTTGTTGAGGACCTAGGTACAATAGCTTTTTAATGCTGGATAATTCTTCGTCGCCATCCCTGGCCTTGTAGAGATGTTTCTGTGAAACTTCTCCACATTGTGCTAACCCCAGCATATGCATCCTGGAGCTTTTATGGAATTTTCTGTGACCTGCCATAAGCTGGTCATGTGGTCTGGCAGTGGTCACCTCTGAGCACTGCCTGCCCCAGGTTTCTCAACAAATATGGCATGGTCAAAACTGATTTCAGTAAGAAAATGACTGCATGTTTGCAGGTTGCATCAAGGCAGTGTTTGTCACATACTTTATAGCGGCATTTTGATGTTCCCATGTTTCTATGGGTCATTCTTATGGTCAGACTCTGGGATGTGCTACAGATGAGCATTCATGTTTAGTGTGCTCCTGAGCCATGACAGCAATCTTTTTTTGTGGCCTTACAGTTGCTCCTTCCTCAGCAGTGTATGAAAAAAAAATTCTCTATCATCAGCTTTCTTTTGCGATGAAGAAGTAGGTGCAGGGAAATAAAACATAATTGCAGCATTTGGTGGGCAGGCTTTGACTGAGCTTAAAGGCTTAAATGACTACAAAAACCTACCTATTGCTGTATTTGTTTTTTAATTAAAAGCGTGTGAATGGAAGACGTATCCTATCCTGCTGCATAATTAACAAAATGTGTTTAGTGTTAATGGATGAACAGAAGCAGAAACGTCAAGTCTTGCAAGAAAGTTGCCCAGGACTTACGGTGTTTCTTGATATTTAAAGGGAAACTGATACAGTAGAAATAGATTCAGTTTTTAGCCTAAGGCTGAAACACAGATCTTTTCACCATTCACAACTTTTTAAGAGGATCCATTTGTGACTGCAGCATGCCTTTGAGGAAGGGCAGACAGTTGTATGTATCACTTCAATATTCCTTGAAATAAAAACATTTGTAGACATACAGGGAACCATATTCTATACTGGAACTAATACTTGCATTTCAGGGTTTATGTTTCTACATTTGCTTAAAATGTCTTCTAGCTCATCTTTCCTTATGCCCTTTTTTCTTTTTTTTCTTCTTACCCTTCTACCGCCCATCCCACCCCTAACAAAAAGGGAAAAATAAAGAGAAAGAAACCAAGGAAACTCAGTTCATTTGCTATTGCTTGCATATGCGCTCTGAAATAAACATGGAAGGTCAGCAACACACAGAGGCACACTTCTTGGTGATGGAATAGCTCTGCAGGTGAGACCGATGAGGAACCTTTATGCTGTAATCCCAGATCACCACAAGATCTGTTACTTGGTTCTGTGCACAGCACACTGAGTGCTCTTTCTCCAAACAGGGCCCTTCTCACATTCAGTTCCCTGACTGTAATGTCAAGCCTTTACTTAGGAACTTTTTCTGACTTCCAGCTTAAGCACAACAATTATTGGGGGATTTTACCCATTTCTGCTTATGCCAGATAGACCTTTCTTTCATTTAACTGGCTTTTCCATCATGCTTATCTTCTGATCCTTTTCATTTACAGTTTATTTTACTGGCACCTTTTTTATCAATGTTAAAAATTGCCAGTAACTAATAATGGATGTAAAATACAGCAGTCCTATTTTTCTGCAGATTAGGTGTAGCTATCTGTACAGAAATAGTTTTGGACACCATTCATAATGCAACTTTCAGTATTTCAGAACTTATGACATTCTTTCTGTTGTCTTTGGTTATTATGTTATCAATAGCATCTGATTCCCAAACTGTTAAAATTTATTGTACCTTGGCAAGTGATGTGGATTAAACATGAATAAATACATTTTTATATATAATCTTCTCTCTTCCCCTGCAATGATTCTGTAGAGTAAGTGCACACTGATTTTATCACTGGAGACCAAGTTTTTCAAGGAGCACATGCAATGTCAGACTCAGGGTCCAACACACTGTTATCAGAAATCATTCTCTACATGTTGTCTCCCCAAAACTTTATTTTACCCCTGTTTAAGAATTTCATTAGAGTTACTTCACGCAAGTAAAAAATATCTTGCTTGCTTGTTGCCCTACAGATAATTTTAATACACTACAAAGTGTGTGAGATACCTAAACCAGATATTTCATTAAGAGAAGTAGCAGATTTAAATGTGTTCTGCATTTAGAAAAACTAAGCACCAAAATTTGCAAGTTCAAGTTCAGGATAGTGACCCTGGCTACTCCGATTCTTGGTTTTTGAGGTAAAAGACTGGTGTGATGCCTTTTGATCTTGAGGTTTCTGGTTTCATACAGCTGTGAGAACATCCCACAGATGCTTTCTTTGTCTTGGGAATGGTAAAATGGTTTCCAATTCCAAATTGTCTCCTTTTCTACTACAAGTGAGCACATTAACAAAGCTGTTCCCTCCACAAGGGAATTCCCTATCTTCTTCACTTAGTCTGAACAGCTGTTCGATCAAAGAATCTTAGAGCCTTTCTGTAGGAGCATTTTATGCCTTAAGAGTTGGAGGTGTAACAATAAATGCCCAGAAACAACAGGTTAGCTTCATCCAGGCTTTAAAGAACATTTTAGAGAACATGGATTCAGTAGCTCAAAGGTTGTGCAGCAGCGTAGGTTTTGGACCATGTGTTGTTTGTCTTATCCTGATTGCATTTTCAATCAATATGGTTCTGTGCAGCCCTTCTTAACCATGCAGCTCCATAAACAGATGTAAAACCTAAAATCCTGCATTCAGACTATTCCCTTATTTTTAAGCAGTAGTTGCTTCTTTTGATATGCAGCAATATCTCAGTGTATGGACACATCCCAGCAAGGAAGTCTGTTCTTCAGGGCTGGACAGCCCCAACATGGGAAACCCTTCCTCTGTTTTTTGTGACAGATTTTGAACAAGGGATCACATTTTGTCTGTGAGCACACAGGACTGAAGGAACAAATGACAAGATGATGTGCAAGAGACAGACATTTCTAACTTATTTTAAAGTTATATTGTTACATCACATGCTGATGGATAAACTCACCTCCATGTTTTTTGGCCTGACCTTCAATCCACAAGAATTTTTTCTTATTTCATCTTACTGTGAAGGTGATGTTTCTTTTGCAATCACCCTTTCTGGAAGTTGAAAGAAATCCAGGCCCTTATTGCTGATGTTTCCCAGGCAGGCTGGACCGGGTGCTCCTGTAGCACATACAGAGTTTCTCTGCAAAGTGGCTTTTTAATTCCTCTTAAACCCAGCTGTCAGCAGGTATGGTTTTAATGTGCTTCCAGTGCCAAGGCCCCTCTTTGCATCTTCAGTGTCAACAGGACGTTGCTCCTGGACCCCCTACCAGGTTTGTGAGTGTGAATGGGGCTTGTTCCTGGACCTCTCTGCATTTGCTCTTTGTGAATGAAAACAGACCTTACAGACTGGTAACTGATGCTCTTTACAACAGCAGCACACATGAACATCACGGTGTGCATTCCTCTTCCCCTCACTACACTCTCTCCCCTGAAAGTCCTTTTGGAACTCCTGTCTTTGGGATAGTGCAGTGGGATTAAAAGCTGGCATGATGCGGACACGCTCTGGCTTACACCCACAGCCATGTGCCGGGCAGGGCTGGTACAGGGCATCTGCTCCTGAGTGCAGGGTGTATCCATACCTGCCATGGGAGTCTGCCTGTGAGTTGGGGGTACCAGGGAAATGGAAAGCTTTTCTTTTCCTCTTGAAATCTCTTTCTTCTTTGTCTCTCACTATCTTTCTCTGCATTCAGATTTTAAATTCAGGCAAATCCCTCATTGGTTGTTAAAACGTTCAGTTCATTGTAAAACAAGGCTCTCCTGCTCAGACACACCGTCCCATTTACTCCAACATGCCCAGCCATGTTTTTAACCTTCACTCATGTTCTTCTAAATGAAAATGTCACACTTCCTTTTCTAGCAAACTTGTGAAACTGGTCAAACTAGACTGACACAGCAGCATAATCTTACACTCACTACTTCTTTAGCTTTGTAGACAAAATGCAACCCTGACAATGCCTGTGTATGGCTCAGGGTAGATTAAAGCATGTGCTTTCTTGTGGAATAAATGATGTGGAAGCGTAACTTGCCTTGATGTGTCCTCTGTCTCTTTCTTTCTCTCTTTTCTTCCCTCTCTTCTTTCTTCTGCTGCCCCTCATCTCTTTCAAAAACTGTGGAGACAAGTTCAAAGAGATTGAGACTCTCTTCCACCATGGGGAGTGAATAGGGAGTGATAGCTGGGGGAATGAAGAGAGAAAAACACAGCTCAGGTATTGGTGTTGGAATGGCAGCTTTCTCTTTTTTACTCTTCCCTGGGTTTTTGAGCCTGTGAAGGATAGCTGGAGATAGCCCATTTCATGAGAAAACAAATTCCAGTATGGGTCACTGGAAGCCTAGTCTGCTTTGGAGTAGTTTGACATCTTCTGTGGGATTTGTTGCATTCTTATTAATGGTATTTATATTTGCACAGTTTTCCTTTCTGACTGTTAAACCCAGGAAGGTGAAGGTCAGAGGAGCGATTGTAATCTGCAGCCCCCCTCATTTCCCATATATATAATACAGCTGAGCAATTCCTAGATTACAGAAACAGATACAAACCCATTCTCAACAATATATGCCTAATTTTTTTATTAATTGTATTTTACTGTCTCCAAGATACTTATTTTACTGTCTCCAAGATACTTATATGTTCCTCTTTGTCCTTTCCCATCCAGCAATACATACATTACATACACATTTGTGTAACACAACAATACATTAGAAAGAAGTATTAGTATTAGAATGATAAAATGAGCTAAAATGGCCCTTTTAATTACAAATGTCCTTTGTAAACTTAAGTATTTGGGAATGTAAAAAAATGCTTACTTAGCTGACGTATATTATAGAGATTAATGTTTATAACATTCCAAAAAATGGCAGAAGGGAAGTAGTAAAAAGAGATGTGCAGTGCTGAGGGCAGACTCCAGAATAAGTTTTAAAGTAAAACAGTTACTTTTCACATGTGGTGATCAAAATGGCGACGGCAGTGGCACAACTGACTTCTAATTGCCTGATTCACAAACCAAAGAATGATCATAAAAAATATCTGCTAGGATTATGAACCGTACTGTGTATATATTCCTCCTGTAGATTAAAAAAAAAATAAGAAGAAAAAATAAGAGTAAAAACTAGGTTTTTGCCCAATGTCAGACTGTTTAAAAAACAAAGTAAGTGAAAAAGGATAAGTAGATAGAAAGGGTATTGAATGACAAAAATCGTACATTTATATATTTAAAGTATATGCAAAAAACACACCCCCTCCTTTCCCCTCTATTTTCACTGCAGGGTAATAGTAAATAAAAAAAGATCTCAAGCTTTCAATCCTGTGTTTTACTTTATTAAAATTTATAAAAGTCAAATAGTGTTTCTTGCTGTTTGTTTCATGTTCCCAGGGCTGGCTTGTTTATCCCCAGGAAGAGGTGGGAGTGTCTCTTGGGATGCTAGCCTCATAGTCAGAGTCTGGGAACAAATTCATCTAACACAGCACTCCTAAATTAAAAGAAGAGTTACTGGTTGGTGGTTATGGAAATCTGTTTAGGTAAAGATATATAAGAGAATCTAAATTTGATTTGGAAATTATTATGGGCAGGCGTGATAGCACTAATATTCAGGGTGTCTGGCATTTACTACTGTAAAAACCTGCTTTAAGTTTTGCTTACAGATAGTTTTTTAAAACATTGAAAATACCACAAAACCAGCTATTTTTTTTAAATGGGTTTAAGTAATATTTTTTAGACACCAAAAAAACCCCCACCATAGCACAACCTCTTCTCTTCAAACAGACCTTGCAGTCCCATTATTTTTAGCAGAAAGTTAAAAACTAACTGACTGCTGCCACACTTGCCATTGCCATAGCTGTGCCCCTGTTAGCGCCCCTGGCAGATGAGAGCTGGTGACGCCTCCTGCTCAGCCCTGGAGTGCAGCTAAAGAGGCTCAAAGAGCCTTTCAGCAGCAGCCCGGGCTGTGCCTGGCAAGGGAGACAGCAGGCAGCTCTGAAAGCAGGGCTGAGGCACAAGACTGAGCTGGGGATGTGGCACAGGAGGGCCCTCAGCAACAGCAGGAAGAGAGCAAAGCCCATTAGGGAGCTGAGAAGAGAGGATGACTGGCTGAGGAAAAGGACAGAAGTAGGAGGGAGAACCCAGATCTGTTGAGGAGCCATGGGGAAGTTGGAGCTGCGTTGTGGTAGCAGTGAGCAAGGCATCAGCACTGGAGGGGATGCTGGCTTCAGGGGAAGGCAGCCAAGACTGGACAGAAAGAAAGAGCTCAGGGGGAGCACAGGGCCTGGGTCCCCTGGGATGGATGGGCAAGGAAAGCAGAGGCTGGGAGTTGTAGAGACAGAAATTGTCTCTACAGCTGAGGAGAGGAGAGTGAAACCTCTTGATCTGCCTTGAGATTAAGGCCAGGAGATCACATGGGAAAGGTAGCGGGACTAGGTAGGACATGAACAAATGGGAGGTGTCAGGAAAAGAAGACCACATCTGAGTTGACATCAGCAACCTCAATATTCACATCTTAACTTTTGATCCTATTTTTGTGACCTACTATAATGTTTTAACAGACAGGGCTCTGTGCGTAGGGGTGTTAAAAATATCTGACCTTGGAAGAACGTAGAATATCCTTACTGTGTGAGCATTTGCAAAAACAGCCCGTATTTCACAAGTACATACTTCAACATCCATGACCTCCAGTGCTCATATTCTAAAAATCATGACACATCTTGAGGTTTGTATATGTTTTCTTTTGAGAGGGAAGGCTTCATTTAAATGACTGCAATCTGAAGCACATGTACATGAAATTCTCCCTCATGAGAACTGCACATCATTTTTATATTGCAAAACTTCAGTTTTGGTTGGCTGTTTCTGTGAAGGTGCTTGTAAACTGACATAGAGGCTTAAGTTACAACAAACAAGGTTACCAAAAGACTTTCTGAAGATGGCAAAGCTGAGTGTTCAACATGATTATTAGACCTATTGGTACTGTTTTTAAAGCTAGCTATGAGTCTCACTTGATACCAGCTTTCAGTATGACTTTGGCACATCAAGAAATCTTCTGTAAAAGAGGTAGAATGTAATGAAAGCTTTTTTCCTTTCCTTCCAAATGTTAATATAGCTCCTTTCAATTCTTAATAAAAATTTTAAATATCTTAAATATTCCACTGATGGGCTATTACTCACAGTGATAGCTGAATTAATCTGTGCTGCAGAAAATTCACCGAAGTAAATACTTCTGTCAGGAATGAATGTGGGCTTAAGGGTTAACTGCTGTCTCTGTTAACACCTGTTATATAGGGCAAAGGCAGAAAACTTCATCAGTTTTGACTACTTTTTACAGCCTTTTATATTTAGAGGAAGAAAGTCTTTGTCTTCTTACAGATTTAAAAAAATTATTATTTTAACCTTTAAAGTACCTGACTTTAAAGGGGGTATCCAAATGTCTCTCTGTGGAGACTTAAACAGCCTTTGTGGATGTATTTTGAGCGATGCTAATAACAATGGTTTCTGGCAGTGGCAAAATGAGATCTGACCAATTTCAGTACAGCACTGGCACTAAACCCACTGAGCTTGTGTTTGAAATGGTGTTTCAGTTTGAACTGAGTTGAAGTGATGTTTTCAGAAAAAGTTTTGCACCTCACTGGAAATGACAGACAGCTGCTAGACGAGATAATGATCTGTCTTCATGTTTGATGCCTTCTTTTATCAGTCTGAGGCTTTTCACTGAGTCAGATCTATTGATTAGCATTAGTTTACTTCTCAGGAAGCCTGCTTTGCATGGAAATGTCATGGACTGGGGATGCTAACTGCATGCCAAGCAAGAGCTTGAACTCTGTCTAATACTGCCAAGTAAATTACATGTTTGCTGAATGTTTAGCAAGGATAATAGCTTTGCAGCCCCCCAAAACGTTAAATGGGATCAGTTTTGTCTCCTGTGAACAAATACTGGGAGAGAAAATAATGGGATCCTGATGGTAGATACTCTCTGCTTTGCTTTGCTTTATGGAGTATAGGTTTATGGAGTTACAGTTGTGTGAAACTTCAGAAAGTTTGGGGAAGAGCCACTGCTTCATAGTAACTGGTGCATCTGTATTCAAAAGAATTATAATGGAAGAGTGGGAGGAGAAATAAGATCTAGATCATTACTGTTAATGAAATTACCTTACCTCTTCAAAAAATTTTTTTAAAAAAAGATCACACAGAAGCAACTTAGGGAGACAGGAATTTAGTTGAATGCAATGTTTTAATCAAAAATACCGTGGGCTTGTTTTGTTTTTCTTATTTTGCTCACAGGGTTCCAGGTGCAACATTCTACATATATAGGGTCACTTTGAAAGCAGAAGCTTAAAAATAACACTGCTCAGTAATTATGCCAACTGCATTGGTGGAGGTTTGCAGCAAGCTAATAACCTTGTAGAGGAAGAAGACAGTCTAGATATATTGAACAGGATTTTTAACAGTCCATTATTTGAGAGTAATTTTAATATTTTTCAATGTATGAAAAGCTACAATTTTTCAAAAAAGTTCCTGGAAATTTTATTGTTATAAGAAAGGCAGGAATGTAAATATTGATATTCAGGGATTTAATATCATGTTTCATCTTTTCACTTACTATAATGCCTGTGTACTTTTCAGACAAGTCCTACACCCCTTTATTCCTTTTCTGTTTTTTTTCTAGCTCCTTTTTCTGGAGAAGTTTTTATACTTCACCAGGCCATGTTAAACATTAACAGATTGGGTCGGTGCCTAATATTTACATTCTGTACTACTTGTAAATAAGGAAATGACATTTTTCTAATATTTTTAGGGGGTTTTTTTGTGCTATAAGCACACAACATATTTTCTCTAGTCATTGTAAGAGACACACTGAAGACACACTATAGGTGATATTGATTCTTTAAAATTTCTAGTGCCATCCATTCTGCCCTGGACTCTTCCAATACCCAAAATTACAACAGAAAAAAATTCAGAACACAAGTTCAGAAAAAAACAAAGACAATTTATGGTAAAGCATCTCTTTAAAATAACATGGCATGTGTGCAAGCTTTCTCTTATGTGTTTGTTCAATGGCTTAAGCCATTTCCAAGAACAATGCCACATGCTGCACAAATGTGCAGTAATTGCTCTACAAAGAAATGTTTGCTTCTGTTTAATACCTAATTTTAAATAATACACGACATAGTGTTCCTTAGCTGAGAGTTAACACCATCTGAGAAAGCTGGCCACTAATTCCAAAGAGAAGATGTGATCAAAATAGGAGAGAAATGGGGAGGGGAGGGCATCTCATGATGATTCTTGAAGGAAGATGCTTCCTATTTTGTATATCTGTAGAAAAAACTGAACTGCAAATGCTGAAATTTCCTAACAGTTTTAAAGTAGACTAATGTGTGGCATGCCTTGGCAAGCTGTATCTTGCCAATTTTTCTTCATCCTCTCAAGCATATGCCTTGCTTGCATAACCAGTTTTTTAGCCACATGGATTCAGTGTTCCACGCTGCACGGAGGCTGTGCAAAGTTATTGCTAATACTAAAAGAACATTCATGTTAAGTTGTTTTGAATAGCAAATTCAATCTAAAAAAAAATCCTGGATATTTGAAAAATAAAGAAATGATCTGGTGAGCAGCATGGATATGCCACAGCGTGTGTGTCACCCATCTCTGCATTCATCAGCTCTGCACTCTCACAAAGAGATCTTCCCATTGTGATGAAACTCCCTCCACATCTTGAGCTACCCCTAAATGGTCTTTAGCTTGGCCAGATTACTGAAGGCCATATGGCCCTATAACATTTTGTTAATGCTCTTCCAAATCTCAGTAAAAGCCTTTCTTTCCAGCAATGCTAGTATCTTGCTTGAATAAAATTAAATTTTAGTTCCTTGAAAGAAAATGTTATCAGCCTTCCTAGCAGCTGTGAGAATTGTGCTATGCTGATTAGATGTGACACATAGAAGAAAAACTGCTCTAGCAAGTGGTATTTGTGATTCAGTAGGTGACACTGTTCTCTCTAAACCCATGCAGAATCAATGCCCCTGCAGTGTATCAGGGGACAGTATACCTTTTGCTGGCCCTGTTGATCAGATGAGATGTAAAACCAAAGTCTCGGACACTTGCAGTCGTGACAGGTTCCACAGTAAACTAGAACAGAAGGTAGGAGATTGCCCAGGAACCAAGCTGGATTTATTGATAAAGGAATGTACTGGACAAGGCAGGATGACAGGTGGGCATGGCTCTCTGTCCCCTGTGTGTGTCACACGTGGCTCCTCTGCACTGCGGGACTCGGGGAGGGTCCTGCAGCCGCTTGCCTGGCAGCGGCCACCATCGCGCTGCTCCCGAGCACTGGGCAGATAAACGGGCTCCACAGTGCATCCCAGGAGGGAACTGGGATCTTTTCAGCGATGGAAGAGGATGAACAGCATCTCTGGGGCTTGGACAGCAGTTGCCATTTTTATGGAACCCAGGATGAAGGCTTTCTGCTCTTAAGCACTGAGTTCTAAGTGCTGCCACTATTTTTTTCCTTTGAAGAGCATTTCACTTGAAAATTGGTATCTCAATTTCTTCATCTGTAGAAAACCAGCATAAGAATTTAATGTGAGCCTAGGTTTTCTTGCTGCTATATAATTGTGAAGTATTAATTAATAAAATGGTATTTACAGAAATAGGAACTGTTCTGAAAATCCTTCCTCACATACTTACTTTAAATTTGATAAGAGGCTGCACAAAGTTAAAAATTTCCAGACAATTTTATGGAGTGCCACAAAACTGGTTTGGATTGTGGTATTTTTGTTTGTTTGTTTTAGTTTTTGGTTTTGTTTTGTTTGGCTTTTTTAACTGGAAAATATGAAATATTAGTTTTAAGATATTCAGAAATTGTGTACTGTAGCATAATTGGTAATATTTGCAGAATGGCAAGAGAGAGCTGAATTATGTATTTTGTAGGAATCTATTAATCTTCCTTGGGAATACCATATGCAAACAGGAATACTTTTAAAATTAGGCAAAATGTACATACTGTGTAGTCAAGAGGGGGAAGGCAAGTATGAGTACTTCAAAAAGTGTATAATACCTTCAAAATGTGTATAATAGCAAAAAGATTCTTACAGAAGATTACAGTCTCACATATTACAACATTTTACTATCACAGAGATTAAAGCTTATTTTGTTACATTTAATAGAGAACATATGTCACTTACAGTAAAACTATAAGTCTGTAAAAGTCTCTTTAGAAATGCAGTTTAGTCATGTCTCAAAGAACTCATCAGGCTTATATTTGAATTTCCAAGGATATTATTCCTTTTTCTCCCACAATTTGATCCCACTGGACTTTTTCTACCAGTGGAGGATGAGTGGACTCTTTATCCTAAACCCACCATTGTTGGGGTTTTTTTTGAGCTTGGCTTAAGTCCGGCAAACAATAGAAAAGACACTTGCTGAGCTGGAAATTATTTTTTCTTCTTTTTTTTTTCTTTTCTTTTAAATGTATTGTTGCAGAAATGTAACTGTAGTTACAAATGAAAAATTGAACATTAAAACAGAGTGAGCCATGGTGAGTGAAATGATCTCCCCCTGAGCCCTGATTCCATAGTCATGGAGTTTTTTCAGAGGTATTTCTTGTGCAACTTCTGAAAGATGTTATAATAAATTTTTCACATTTTGTGAAAATCTGTCTATAGTCAAAATCTGTCTATATAGTCAAATCTGACTATAAGGGAGGCATGGAAAGAGAGAACAAATGAAGGGGGAGGAGGAAGAGAAGGTAAATTACGCTTTCATACAAACCAGATCAGACAATTAAATGGCTCTATACATGCTCAAAATAAAATTATTATGTTGAACAAAATCTAAAAGGAGAAAATAATCAAAGCCTCTCGTATTGCTGCTTTCACCTGTGCCCACATGCACCTGAGTTTATTACCATGGCCACAATATTGGTGGCTTCATAGTAAGTCACTGAATAAAAGCATGGTTGCTCATCCCAGATCAATTTGATGTCCTAAATTGCTGTCTAATTCTGAACAACATGTATGCAGTACCCACCCTCTTGTCCATGAGAATTACCATGTATTTCAGATGCAGCCAAGCTTCCCATCAGTTTAGTTAAAGCAGCTTGTGCAAATTTATCTAAACCAAGCGTGTGTAGAAGCGTGTGCATGTGTGAAAATGAAAAATCTTCTCTCTGAGCAGCTAATCCTCAGTGGTGGGGGACTAAGCACGGTTTCTGTTGGTTTTTTTCTATGAAAAATAATCGGTGGTGTTTCCCTACAGGCTATTTTCCAAATGCTGGGGAAGAAAGGAAACATCATATTCCTTTCCCTACTGTCTCTTCTCTTCCAGTATTTTGTTATTGCTGCTGCTGCTGTTGTTAACAAGTACAAATAACAGTGTTACATTATTGGGCTGCCTTGGCTTTTTAGGAAATCTGCAAATTATGAATTTTCTTTGTTCTCGAGCATCAGAAAATAAACATCAATGAAAACAACCCCACCAAAGAAAGAAAAATGCATCCCCCAAACAAGCAAACAAAATACAGCTTGTTTATCTGTTAATTGCTCTATTTTTTTTCAGGGCCTGAGGAAGCCCCGAAGGCTAACATGCCACTTAGGAGCAAACTTTGTACTTGCAATATGTGTTTTACAAGCCTGTCTCCCTATTCTCTTTTCATTTTCTTGTCTATTTGCTGACACAACACAGCTGTAGAATTCACTTCTTTGGGGACTGTTGTATAGGAGATACCAAGGTGAGAGATTCTTTGTTAGATTTCTCTTTTTAAAGTTACTGAAGTAAATAATTAAGCTTTCAAAAAAAACCAGTCTTAATAAAAGACAGAGAAATTTGGGTTTTCTTTAAATTTGGAACATGGAGGTTCTAGAAGCCAAGGCATAGCAAGATTCTGATTTACACTGGCTTCTTCATGTAGGATAGACTGGACTGCTGTGTTGAACTGAGCTCTCCTGAGCCCTCAGCCCAGCAAACCAGGGCCTTGCCAGAACTGGTACCATAGAATTCAGTCGGTAGCAGCTGCAGATATGAGTCAAGGCAAATATCAGGAGCATTTAGCCCTAAAACATTTATTTTATTACTGCTGTACAGCAAAAATGTAGAATAGGACAGGTTTGCATGCCTGTGTATTGTCAAATGGTTAAACGATCAGCAAGACATTGTTCTTAAGGACTTCAGGAAGAGTACTTGAAACAAATTCAGAAGAAAGTTCAAGTTTTCATTTATTAATTGCATATATTTACAACTCAGATACTGTTGTTATGCTGTTAATTCCAAAGACAAACAGAGCCATCATTTATTTAGTCTGTCATTTTGCACCAAAAATAAGTATTTTTGTCCTCTTCTGTTTTTGAGAAAGCATATAATTTTTAGTACATCCCTGTTTGTGAGAATATATTTTCTGACAAATGCTGAAAAGTGAGTATGAATTAGCTGCAATCTTCCCTTAACCTTTTCTTTCTCTGTTTTCTTCCTCTCATTAATGGACTGTCCCATGTACTGGTCACTTGTGTGCACCAGCTGGGGAGTGGATGTGAAATGAAAATGGAGATGTTGATGTGATGACTTTAGAGCAAAGTGAATCATTAGCAGAACCATTCCTACTCATTTTATTCTTCTAGGTGCTTGTGTGAAAGCAGAGGAGGAAAAAACGATTTTTTTTTCAGACTTTTAAGCAGTGGAACACTTTAACTGTACAAGTACCATTAGGGGGAGAAGTAGGTGTGTGTGCATGCATGTGCCTACACACACAGGACTAGAGAAGGAAAATCAGGAAATTCAGAATCATCACATATATCACGAAGTTGTATTCCACTGCTTTAATACATACAGAAGTATAAACACAATGCCAGGTATGAAGAGATCCAACAACATTAATGTGTTTGCATCCCACTTCAAAAATAGGATTTATTTAAAACATAACACCTTTCATGAAAAATTGCAAAGATAAGTTTTCCTGTCCTTACATCTTAAAGATGACTGGATTAGATGATGTGGGGTCTTTTGGATGAGTTGAAAATAACACTTTTTCCTCTATTATGCAAACAGAAGCTGTTTTAACCTAGACTTCCATTAAGGCAGTAACATACAAACTCTACAGAAAGCATGTTGTGTACTTGCTGGTGTTTATAAAATGCAGCAGATCTTGTGCAGCCTTCTGATTTTTCAGGCTGCAGAGGTGTGGCCTGGAGGTGCACTGTGTGCTGGGACACGCACACTTTGCAGGCTACAGCTCGTTACTATAGACGATGCTATCTCTGTGGTGGAACTCCATGGATCTCATTTTGCTTGCTTGTGGTTTTGAGATTTTTGCCTGGATGCTTCTTCAGTAAGGGAATGTGGACTTGCACAGTTGGTACTGAGATATGCAACACAAGTTTTCTGAAAAGTGAACATTTGTGAATCATGTTAACTGAGTTCTGCTGAGAAAAACTGTGTGTGTGTGTGTGTGTGTGTACATAAACAAAGCTATTTTACCAATAACCCACTATTTGCTACCATTTCTGTTCTGATTGAGTTCAGAATTTGCATTGACACATGGGTGCAGCAAGGCTAGGGAACAAAATCCAGCCAGGCCAAATGGAGTTAATTCCTGTAATTGAGACTCAGAGCCTTGTATTTGTAATGTTAGTGTCAGCTGCCTTTTCTGAAGACAAGTAAATTATGCGCCCTGGAGAACAGAGATGATTTTTGCACTGTGAAAGGTAGTTTTGTGAGATCCAAAGCCAAATGTAATACAAATCTGCTTCACCTTTGTAGTCGTCATCCTTTCTGGCCTAAAACATCCTGCAAATTGTGGAGCTTGTTGAACTGTATTTTTTGTTAAAGAAATGCATTAAGAAATTATTTTTAAGTGCATATATATAGATACATACACAGATGAGAAAGCTGTGGAGGTGAGAATTACATCTGCTGATAGCACTGAGCTCTTGTAGTTGGATGTGAATTAACATCATTTCTGGAGTAAGTTGTTGTGTATTTTTACATCTATTTTGAAGGGCTTGTCCTCATTATTAACCCAAGAAGTCTGGCAGTAAAGCCCAACAGTTATTTTTCCCCTTCAAAATAGGATTAGGTTAAAGTAATTTTCTTTATAGTCAGAAAGCCTCCTTAAAGACAAGCCACACAAGAAAGAGCCAGAGGAAGTTTTCTTCCTATTTAACTTGACCCATCAGATTTAAAAGTTATTGCTGTTACTCTTGATAAAAGTGTAACGGGAATGGGGGGAGTAAAGTTAAAATAAAAATAATCTTTGTTAATTGTTTGTAACAACCTCTCCTAAACAGTGTCTCTCAATTGTAGGACTGATAGGCATAATTTTTTTTCCTTTAGGATTAGGTTAATTAATTCAGTTCATCAGAAGGTTGTTTTTTTCTCTGAAAAATTGTATTCTGTAAAGGAATGAAACACTGGCAGTCATTCCAAAATTTTGCTAATACTTTAAGTGGTGTTTACCTTAGCTTAAAAATAATGCTGAATTCAAATTTTGGGAAATAACATGATTTAAACTGTCAAAGTAAATTGTATTTTGTACATGGTCAATTAGTACATGTTTAACCAAGGTATTCCAACAAATGTTCTTCATCTGGTAAGGCACATTAAATTAGACATTGTAACCAGTTCTAGTAGGGAGCTGGTAAAGAGAAAAGTTAAGATATTTTCTTCATCTCAAATGCCAAAATGATTTAACCTTTCAAACTGTACTCTCCAAGACTGAAAGGTTGCCTTTTCTGTAAGGGGCCTTCTGGATATACAAAGAGTGTTGTTTTCTTACCCCTCCCCCAGATTTTTGGCATGTGTTTTGGTCTCTATTCTCTTGTAAGAGCAGCACAACATCTGTAAAGAAGCAGGTCCCCTGCTCATAAAAGGTATAATTTTATTTTTATTTCTCTGTGTGTGTATGTATGTACAATATTGAGCACTTTAGGAGTCCTATTCATGCTCTTCCATTCTGGGATGACATGTGCACGTGCAGAAGTCCTATATTGGGGTGCCATGTCAGAAACACCTGTGAAGTCCAGTCCTACTTCAGTCTCTTTCAAAGCAAGGGAGGATGCTGAAAGTAAACCAAAAGAGTAATGTTAAACTGTAGATATTTTTGCTGAAAGATGTTACAGATGCCAAAAAAGTATGTGGGCTCAAAATAAAGATCTGATAAATTAGTAGAAGAAAACTTCATGAAATGCTATTTAATACAAAGATGTGTGACCTTTGGTTCAGCAAGTCTTGAATTACAAATCACTGAAGATTGGGAATATATCTTTAATGAATGTATATGGCTAAATAAACCACATTTTTTAGCTTGGTGGGTGGCTGAAATTCTGAGTGAACCCATATGCAAGCACAGAAAGCCAGAAAATTTTATTTCCTCAGCAGTATCTGCAGAGGAACAAAACAAACATGACCCTGTTTCAGGTTGCTCTGCTCAGTATTCTGGATTACTTGCTTGAGCTGAGAAGAAGTGGGCCTCTGTTAAGTTTTCTCAGGTTGCACTTGCGCTCCCTCTCTGCCTGGAACTCCCAAGTAGAGATCTTCTCAGTGCTAATTCACCCCACCCTGATCCATGCAGTCTCTCCTGTGGCTGAGGAAGAGCCTTCAGTGAATCAGCCTTCTGGAGTACTCGCCTGTCACAGCCAGTGTCCACCTACCCTCTCTGTTATTGTTACAGAGTTGTCTTGGTGCCTACATAATCTTGTCCAAAGTGAGAGATCCAGGGCCTTTTGGTGGACTGTTAAAAATTAACTTTTCAGGACAAGGTAACTTTCAGGACACACTAAGGTTTTCCCTGAGGCCATGTCACAACTCCAGTCATTTGAGTCTCCACAGTTCATGTGCTTCTGTTCACCTTTATGGGCTTTAGGCTTCCTCCTACATTTTACATGTTTCTTCATCATCATCATCAAATGAAAACAAACAGGAGGATTCCCTTGGCTTTCTGGATCTAATTAGAAAATCTTTGTGCCTGATATTCTCAAGACAAAGCGTGTCAGATGCTTTGAGGGTCAGTTGGGAAAGTGGAAGGCCTGGGATGACCCAGACATGCTCTACCATAGCTGGGGCAATGCCAGCATGTTCTCTCTCTCAAGCTTTTTTCAACATGTCACCTAGACAGGTTTTTTCCATGTTTACCAAGCTCTTGAAGCCAGGCTTCAACTGGGTGATTCTGGGAGAGCATAGCTTCTATCTCCCACGGACTTTGGAATTCCCCTTTAGGAAAATGGTATTTAGTGTGAAGTACAATTGGAAGCTCACATGGGTAGGGATTTAAAGAGATGGAAACGTTATTTACTCACAGCTATTCTGCCTCTAAACTGTGTTATTCTCCTATATTTTCCTAAACCCTCTCCTTGGTGTCCCTTAGGAAAAAAGTCGTCTCAGGTTAGGAATTGATGGAAGAGCATACGCCATTGATTTCATAGCTGTATGCAGGGCGCGGGGAAGGGATCATATTTGACTCCCTCCTCCACAGATACTGTTGAGAAAATAAAATTCATAGGCTTTCTGTGTTTGCATATGGCTTCACTCACAATGAGAATGTATAAATAGACAATATTTATACAAGAACAGTTGCCTGAAACTGTAAAACACAGTTAAAAACAATTATTGATTAATCTTATGCTCGAACATTTTCAAATAAAGTTGTGTTTATGAAGGGTTGTGGGGAACCTAATGAAGGTTGTTTCAATCTGATGGAATAAATTAGCTTTGTTACAGGTTTCTTGTTTCAGAAATTGGTCCCATTGTGCTGTGGAGCATGTAGCACTCCGTTTGTAAATCTCTTGATGCACGGTAGATGAGAACTTCAGTAGGCTGTTGAATCACTAGGCTGGAACTTCTTAGGCTTTCCTCATATGGATTTGGGTGTTTGGCTTTTGTACAGTATTAAAACAATCCTAGTTTTTCAGTCCCTGAAGAAGACAACTTCCTTCAATGACCGTGAATTCTCACTTTTGCCTGAGTCTACTACAATAGATTTCTTTTCAGAGAAACCTTGTTAGGGAGTCTGTGTAGTCTGGATAAGGATTTTCCCTGCATACAGTGCATTGGTGTGATCAATATGTAAATGCTTTCTGGTTTGGGGTGTTTCCCACTCCCCACGAAACACTGGTAATGACGCCAGTTTGAACTGGGGAGGAAAAGGGAAATATCCAGGAGCATTAGCAATTCATCTCAATTTTAATCTTTTAAAGTGCCCAAGGTTGCATCTGCCTAACCAATCTGTTGCTTGTATGCTGATCATTCGTTACTAAAGAGTCTTCAGATACTTAAACTGTATGGTAAATAACCCTTTTCTGTATCATGCTTCATGTTTACCCATAACTTTCTCAGACACAGTTTTTCAGTGATCTCTACACTGCAATGAGTATCTTTGCTCCTTTTCCTTCAAGAATTGTTGTCCAGTCTGTTAGTTACTAGTTTCTCTGCTAGAAGCAGCACCATGCCTTTTAAACAGTATTCTTCTGATATGGTTTGCATTTGGAGGACTGCATTAACTGGCTTAGTCTCCTGTTTCAATCTTGCTTTATTAAGTTGATGATATTGGGACTGACACTCTGCTAATGACAATTTCATTTAGTGGTAAAAGGAAGGGAATGGAAGGCAGCACTCATCTAATCATGCAGGCATTCGTCTGGGTTGGCTCCTTTCACATG
Source organism: Agelaius phoeniceus (assembly GCF_051311805.1). Classification (NCBI taxonomy): domain Eukaryota; kingdom Metazoa; phylum Chordata; class Aves; order Passeriformes; family Icteridae; genus Agelaius; species Agelaius phoeniceus. The sequence goes on from NC_135267.1 coordinate 62,044,188, forward strand.
TTCTTATTTTCATACTTTTTAGAGGCTTGGACCAGTATGTCAAATATTTATGCATATATACCTTATTTTCCCTTTCAAGTCTTCCACAGCATGGAAAGAGATGTGAATAATTCCTATGAGGCAGTACAGGCTTTCTTAGAATTTTAGAAGCATTTTTCAGAGCTTTGTGATTGTGTGTGTTGAATGTTGCTATTGGATCTTGGAAGATTTGGAAATAGAGATTTACTTACCAGCAAGATAATTTTCTTGCTTTTTTCTAGAGTTTTTGAAACCTTATTTTAAGGAATTGGGGTCGCTTTCTTGTTTAACAGGCACTGAAATGGATGGCATTTGTTTTTTTAGGCTTTGTATCTCTGAATGGTCTTGTTAGCACTTCTAGAATATAATACATACAAAGCATTTGTGTTTTCATTTGAAAAGGTTGTAAGCCAATATAGTCTACATATTAGATGTTTGATTTTTCCAAATATAAACAGACCATTTGCTTTCTGTATATGAGTTATAGTTGCATCATTTTCCAGTTGCTGTTACTGTCCACAAAGTAGTACAACACTGAAAAAAATACCTTCTTCAACCATATTTAAAGCTACATCTGCTGCTTACAGGTCATTCCATCTGAGCTTGTACTTGTCCACATTAAAGTACTGATAAATTGCAGACCATTCATTTGTGGTCCCCCTTAATCAGAGAAGCTCACTAGATTTTTTCTTCCGCCATGTGTTTCAGTTCCTCAAACACCCCTCCCCAGCCCCCATTCCCCTGGCCCTCAACACTGACCATTAGTTGAGATGGACTTAGAAAGCCTGCAGAGCAGCAGCTCGACATTGCTGCAGGGCCTGCCCAAGCTGTTAAGGGGAAAGCAAGTACAGTGGCTGAGACTCTGCACTGTGCCTTTAAAGCACTTGTCATCAAAGAACAGCATTCCTAGGAAGTTAACTATCATGAGGTAATACGATGAGGATGAGATAATTTGGGGGTTTCAAACAATTTCGTATGCCATAGGTTCCTCCAAGGATCTCAGCTCCAAATTTTGCCTTATGCCGGCCATCCCAAACGCAGTGCTCTATTCACCCTTGCTCGCTGCCTTCCCCGGCCGCAGTAGGGCTGGGACGTAAATTCCCTCCTGCAATCTCTATGCCTAGGGGCCTGCTGACAAGGAGAGCCTAGGACTCTGAAAGCCACTGCAGCTGATTTTTCCCTGCATGAAGGATTTAGATCGAGCTGAAGATACTGCCTCACTATTACAGCAGGTCACCTTTTGTGGCGAGCACGGCAGAAGGAGCCATTGCTGGTGCTGCCCTACCGGGCTGAGGCAGAGGCAGCAGCCGCAGGGAAGCCTGGCTGCCGGCTCCCCGGGCGCTTGGACTTGGCAAATTTACTGCAGGACTTTCATGGGAGGGCAGAGGGGAAGAGATGAGGATGGATCAGGGGCTGGATTTCTGGGTTTTGGATAATTTGAGAAAACGAAACAACAATAACAAAACCCTTCAGCTTCGACATTCCAGTGCTTGTAGGGGGGCATTTGTTAGCTCTTGTAAAATGGTGGGGGAGGGACGTGAGAATAATGATCGAAGCACCTACTTTACAGGTTCAAAACCTACAAAATGTATAAAACGAATCCAAATTTGTTTCCTAAAAGTTTCATGTTCTGTAAAGCTTTTTTCCTTCTTTTGAGCCCAGACACAGGATTTTTGAGTGCTTCCGCTTGGTAAAACTGACTCCAATTCTGGCAGAAGGCAAGAAACATGATTATTTTTGGCATTTCTCAAGAATCTCTTTTCCCTCTGTTTCTAATATTCCTCTTTAGAGCCACCCCTGTGCCTTGCTCAAACTTGCAGAAAAGTTCAGTTGAAATTGTGGGAAAAACAGTCTTTGTACAGTTACAAATAGCAGTTAAATTAGATGCAGTGAGGAATATTTGCACATGCGGTCTTTATCCGGTTTGCCTTTTCCCCTCTTTAAAGCAGAAGTGATTTTTCCCCCTTTAATTCCTTTGTGGAGAATGTGCATTAAATGTGATTAATATGGCCAAATGTTTGGGGTCAGTCCTGACAATTTGTAAATGTGTGTTTTATTTTCTGTTGGGATATGAGTTGTTTATTTTTTCTTCCACAGCAATAACTGAAGCCAATCTAAGTATCAGATTCAGATAGAGCTTTGAATGTTTGTAATTCAATTGTCACATAGCTTCTGTAGCACTAGATACCATTGCCCAGTGAATGTATTTTCCTTTTCTAGTGTCTCCATATTTAATGCTAAGTAATTATGCCAGAATTCAGTTGTAATCACTCCGGGTTTTTTCTGTTTCAGAGATACACCAGAATTTTCAAACCTAGGTCAAATTTAGATATGTAATGGCCTAATTTTCAGAGATGTGAAATTAATTGAAAATGTGAGTGCTTATCATTTCTGAAAATTAGGCCAATTATTTCAGTGACTAAATATGAACATAGGTACCTAATAGCAGGCAATCAAGTTTGAAAAATTTGTAACATTAGCTTTTATATCTCAGAATCAATTCCTTGCTTGTCTACGGTGATCTCAAACGCTAAACATCAGTGAAATTAATTTGTTATGGTGTGTGCACAGGAAGATGTTTGGACATTTTACAAATAAACAGCTACAAGGGATTAAAGTTTCATCTGACATTTCTAATATCAGAACAAAGAGCACAAATGTTTGTCTTCCACCTTTGCCTATTACAGTCAATTACGACTTTATTTACCGAACTCGTCAAAAGTCTTTCCACGTGCATTTCATTCTGGTCTCCTCTTTCTTCTTCCCGTCCTTGTCAGAACACCAGTAGTTCCCACCCTCCGTCCTCCCTCCCAGCCTTTAATTTCTAGTTATGAGGGGGGGCTATTGTGGGCGGCTAGAACGGGAAAGCTGAAGGGCTGCGCTCCTTTTTAACTCGGAACATTTGATCTTTCCCTGGCATGTCCTTGTTGGCTGCGGGTTTGTTCTACAGCCTTTAATTATTTTGCGTGTCTTATCACGACGCGCAGGTAGCAAAGGAAAACCTCACGAAATTTCTGTGAGGCGATCCTGTGTGTCCAGGGCCGCTCAGGGGGGGGCGGCGGTCGCTGCCTCCCATCGCGGGCCTCTCGCTGGCTGCCCCCCATCCCTCCGCTCCTCTCCTCCCCCGCTGCCGGGCCGGGCTGCGTGTCACGCCGGAGCCCATCGTTCATGGGCACGGCAATTATCTGTTTGTGTTGGTTGCCAGGGCCGGGCTTTTGAGCGGGGACTCGGGCAGTGTGAGGGAGAGGGAAGGACGAGCCCCTGCTCGGACGCTATCGCACCGCAGATCTGCAGCCGGTTTAAAGAGCTGGAGTGGTTCGGATTAACCCCTTCCCTTGCCGAGGAGCCGGGGAAGTCGAAGCGGAGAGCGTGAAAACCCGCCCCGCAGCACTGAGACTGCGAGGACTTAGTTGAGCAGAGCTTTTTCTTTTTCCCGTTCCCCCTCCCCCAAGTTGGCAGGATTAAAAGGGATTTTTGGCAAACGGTGCGAAGCGCCCCTTGACGATCCCGAACCCTCGCGCAACAGCCGCCGACTACAAAGGTTGTAGCCTTAAAGAAAACAAGCCAAGAGCGCGGAGAGAGAAGGAGAGAGCGGGATTGCGACACCGAGAGCCGCCCTGGGAACGCCGAACCATTCCCAGCACATTCCCGGCAGGCCCCGCGCGGCCCCTCCCCCGGCGGCTCCGCTGCGGCGCGGGCTCGGCTCGGCTCTCTTGCTCCTCTCCTCCCCCCGCCGCTCCCGCTCCCCCTCCCCCGCACGTAGGCGCTTGGAAAGGGGGGGGAAGCGGGAAAAAGCCCTTCCAGCCTGACTAGAAAATCAGCCTTGTTTCCTCAGAAACCGCAGCTGCTGCGAGCGGAGAACACGTCAGGCCGGCCCTCCGACACGCACAGATGTGCCTTTGTGAACCCACACACACGACGGGGAGGGAGGAGGATGGCGAGTGAGGGCAAGAGCGAGGGGCCGAGGCGAATGGCAGGCGGCTGCTCCTTGCCCAAGGCCGCCCTCCTTCCCCCAGCCCCCGCCTATTAGTGGCCCTTGTTTAATTCCTCGGAGTGGCTCAAAGAGCAGCGAAAGCTCGAGGCGACCTAAATAGGGAAACTTTGGAACTCGGGGAGAGAGAGAGGACCCGCTCCTCACAGGCCGGCCCTGCCCCCGCCCCTGTACACGGGGCCGAGCGCCTTCGGGCGGCCGGGGTGTACTTGGCCATTGGGGATATTTTTGCCCATTTTTATTTTGTTTAGGACGTGTATTAAAGGGATGAGCTCCCAAGATACTGATCTTTTCCTGAGAGGAATGGGAGAGAGGGAGAAACACAGACGGGGGGAAGTTTCTGCTGACCCGGGAGAGAGCCCAAAATAAAAGGTCGCATGTCCAGCGGCAGCGCCCCTTGCCGTGCCCTCGCCGGCCGCCACTCTCAGCTGCTCTTGTCCGCTTTCCCTCCCCCTCGTCCCTCCCGACCTCTTTCCCCACGCTTCGCCCGCTCTCTTTTTATATATAACTTTCAGCCTGGATGAGTTGCGACTCGTTCAGCGTAATTGGGACGAGCGGCTGATGGCTGCGAGGGGCCGGGGGATGGGACCGGGGGGGGGCAAGCGCGCACAAAAACAGGTCCGGGGGAGGGGCGCGCGGGCCGCCATTGGCGCCGCCATTTGCGAGCCCGCCCGGCCCGGCCCGGCGGGGGCTCCTCTGTTCTCTCCCCGTTCCAGCCACGCACAAGCGCCCTAGCCCAGGGTTGTTTACTTCCTTCTGCTAACAATGGCTGCAGTAGAGTTGTTGTACGGTATTTTGGTACTTCCCGCAAACCTGCCCCGCAGTGACTCGCTCGGAAGGATAGGTCTTTCCTTTTAACAGCCCGGCATATCCCGGGCAGGACGAGTTATATACGGAAAGACCTAACCTAGATCGGTGCATATTTTTAATTTGACAGTTCAGTTATCGGCCTGTCCCGGCCGGCTCTTTATTTTAACTCCCTTTTGTAGTGTCTGGTTCCAGCTGCAAGCCACAACTTGGGCTGCTTTTCACGCAGCATTTAATTTTTCTTGTGTTGAATAAAGGGGATGTGAGCACACAGCTCAGGGTTGTCTTCATGGCACAGGAGTGCCAGGCTTATGGTCGGGAAGCGAGCAAGGGAAGAGGAGGACGTACCTGCGTAGGCACAGGCACGTACCTTCGTGCTTTGGTGAAGAGAGACTCCGAACTAGGTTATTAATTAATGTTACAGCTTTTGAAAATACAAAGTTGCACGTTTAAAATTTGAAATGGCGTCTAACTAGACTTAGAGCTAAGGCAACTGGATTTTAAAAGCATGTTTATTTTTCAGGTATGTAAAACGAAAGGGGTTTATCGCTTCAGCAGAATGATTTGGTAGACGTTCACGCAGTTTTTGATTTCAGGAAGCCATTGCTTGCTAGTACGGAAACAAGTTTTCAAGCCGAGCTCTACTAAATTAACACTTGGTGGGTCTTTTTCCTTTCAGAAAAGACAAGCAGAAATAAACAAACAAAACACACACACACACAAAAACCACACCATGGGGACCGTCCTTTTCTTGCCTCCCCATGTGCCGTACTTGCCCCCCTTCAAGGAGTAGGAGGGACAGAAGTTGTGGCAGGGCGGGTACTGATTAGTTGCTGTCAGTCTGCACAGATTAACACCTATTTTTAGGTTTTCAAACCTCTTGAGTAATACTAGTTAAATTGGCACAGGTTAATAAGTTGGGGTCCACAGAGCCTCTTAACTGTTCACTGTGAAATTCGAATTAAAGAGACAGTCTCACTTTGTCAAAACATTGAAAAAAGGTTTATATACCGAATATGTACTGTATGCCCGTGTTTGTGTGCATGTGTGTACCCACACAAAAGATACATAGACTTGGAAAACAAAAATTGAAATTAATTACTTGGCTCAAACAAACAGTTGGAGAATCTTTGCAGAATAAATCTGCAGTGAAATCGGTTTTGAAAAGAAACACTTTCTTTCTTTACTTTTAATATAAATGTAGCATCTAAAAATAAAACTTAAGCGTTATTTTTTCATGCATTTCTCCCTGTCCTCCCCCCATTATATCATTACACTGTTACACTGACACCCACTGGTAAAAGTTGATCTGAGATCAGGATAGTAAACTGAGCCTCTTGATGAAGGGACAGCTATTACTCAGGAATAAAAAATAAAACATGGGCCAAAGAATAGCTTCTTCCCCTTCCTCCTCTTGGGGGAAAAGCATTTTAATGGTCTTCATTTTGATTTTTTTTTTTGACAAGTTAGTGTGCAGATGTTCCAAACATAACAAGGGAGACTGCAGTGGTTTTCTCTAAGAAATGTAACAACATAAGAATAGCTGCATTCCAGGCAGCTTATTTCTAGACATTTATATGACTAAGGACGGACCACAGGCTGGCACAGATGAGAACAGGAGAAAGGTATTAGTATGTTAGTAGTTGCTAGGTTTAATGCTGTTTCCCAGGTAAAACAGCTTGAAGAAAACCAGAAATAATGGTCTTGCTAGAAATACAGTTGTGTGGGCACTGACCTGATTGTATCAAAGCAGAGATGAATGCCAGTGCTGTGCAAGTCTTTCTTAGTCTGTTTACCATTTATTTCAAAGTTGTTAGTGGTCTTGAAAGCCACTTGTGTTGGAGAAACAAGGCTTATTTTATTGAAATGTACCACAGCACCAAAATCTGGTTTGTGAGAGTGTCGTTCCATAGCCCTGCCTAGCACAAGAACAATACCACACAATTATGCTGTTTCAGGCTCTAAAATGGGCTTTCTTCCAAAACACCCTCCCCTTATATTATTAGACGTGTTTCTATTAATGAAATGATTGATTGAAAATCTTCCTGTGTTTATGTTGTTTGGGCAGTAGTAGCTTGGATTTCCCCTGTCTAGACTAAAATTGTATCCAGCGGAGATGCATGGGACAGCTGTTTGTAAACTCACAGTGAGACATAACAAATGAGCTGCAGCAAAACCTGTCCGTGACTAGCTTCCTTGTAAATACAGTTACACATTCTTTATGCCAAGGGAAAAGCACAGCCTTAGTAGAAATGAATATGGAAATAAAATGGACTCCACAAAACATGAAAGTGTTGAAAAGCCCTGCCAGGACTGCACAGTTCAGAAATTAAAACTCTAGCCTTTCACCTTTGAAATTGTAGTTCAGGTCTTTCTTTACATTCTGAGTAAAATGAGCTTAAAATAAGTATAAAAAGTAGTCTCTGTGATTGCCAGCTTAGTGTTACAATTGGTGCAGATATAACCTAATTGGAAAACAGGGTGACTGGTGGGATTTAGTTCTTCAGGAAAAGTTGTAAAGAAAATCTTTATTGGGGTGCTTGTAAAATACATATACATATATTTCTGTATATATGAATATATATATGTGCGTAAAGAAGAAATCTTTACAAAAGCAGTCATTGAAGTTGAGGATTTATATCAGGTTTTCATGCCTGAAGATGTGCTGCTACATTGAATATTACCTTAAACGCACACTGTCATACAGAAATGCTAAGTTTGGAAACCTGCACAAGGCTGTTAGCAATTGATTTGTTTTGCTTTTTCACTTTGAATAACAATAAAAGAATGAAGAGGAGGTTTACTTTGAAACTGAGACAGGCTGGGAAAAAAAAATGCTAGCTTGTATCCTGTAATTATCCAGAAGCACCCTTGTAGACCCAGAATACAACTCACAGAGCAGGCATAAAGCAGAGTGAAGAATCAGAGTTTGTGAGGAGGTGGCGTGTCAATAGCCTGCCACATCCCTTCTCCTCTCCACTTTCCCTCAATGTTGTTCTTGTTCTGTTTGCATGAAGAAACTGCAGCAAACAAATGAGAAGAAACATGGGGGACAGGGGAGAGCATTTACAGTTCATATTGCAAATAAAATAGTTAAAAATGCTATAAACAGTTTCATAGTCATTGTTTATAGACTCTAGAATGTTTAATATTCTAACATGTAATTGAATTCTGAAGCCAAGATTCTGCAATTAATCAGGCTTTTATAAGTGAGCCACTATTTGCTAGCAGTAACTTTGAGAAGAATTTGGACTTAAATTACTGGGTTTGTTTGTTTGTGGCCATAACAAAAAAGTGAAATGCTTAAGTGGTCAGCAAAATTATGTGATGTGCATTTGCCTGGGTTAGCAAAAGTCCCGATCTGTATAAGTAGTTCAAGCTTTTGAGAAACCTAATTGGTTTGATTCCTGTATGCAGATTGGGGCTTTGTGCATGTCAGTTATGGAACGTGTGTTTTTGGAGGATGTGTTTTCAGGGCTTGTGCTCACTTTTCTTCAGTACAATGTCTAGAGAACTCAAGTAAAATGGAAAAAAAATGCAAACACTTTGTTGGTTGTTCTAAGCTTTTATTATTATGCACCCTACTTAGGACTGAAGTGATTCCTAGGAATGCTGGTATTTTTGCCTACCCCATTGAAATGATCAGTGTAAAGCTGGGCTAGATGTGAGAGACGGTTTTTCATTCAGTTCTGAGGAATTGTATGGCTATTGTGAGCTGGAGGAGTGTGGAGGAGTTATGGCACTGACTGGAGCACTTGTTCTTTCCCAGTCAACTCTTAAATCTTGATACCATAAGGGTCAAAAACTTGCCAGCTGTGACATCTGAATAATTTTTAAAGCATTTAATCCAGTCAGAGTGTTTATCAATCGTACCACGTGTGAAGGCGACGGGGACTCGTCCTAAGATAATTCAAAAGAAAAGCACATGTCATTGGCAAAAATCAAGTATTTCAGCTGAGTCTTGTCCCACAGATTTACCTTTTCAAGTTAAAGATGGAAACATAGAATACTGCCCAATGAATTCCTACTGCAGAGTTATTTGGCAGGTGTGTGGATAGTTTGTTGTGCAAACCATCCGTTCTAAACCCATACACTGGATCTGACATTACCCACCTGATGCCCTCATGAGTTGCCCAGATGTTGTCAGCATTAGCCACTCTTTGTATATGGCATGATATATGGGAGAAGGGGACATCAGGAAGAGCCTTTGATCTACTTGGGAAATTAGGAGCCACATTTTGAGAGTGTGTTACATTCTTCTGGCAATTGCCTTTATCCCTTCTGCACGTAATTTACAGTTTCATGGAGCACTGTGGTTCTCTTGTTAATCATAGCACACTCCTATGGCAACATTAATTTAGCTGAGTGTGCAATATCAGACATGCATTTAGTATGTTTTAATCATCTTCAGAAAAATATGTTTCAGCCCTTTTTGTATAAAAGCCATAGGCTTTCCTTGCTTTTAAGTGTTGCTCATCTCCTTTTGGATCTGCTCTGATTTTTTTTTTTTCTGTTGAAGATGAAAAGGGTCATTTTTATGTTAACTGATCATTTTTCTCAAAATCATGCTTTAGAAAGTCCCAATTTACCGGTCCTACAAGGGAATGTGGAGAGAGGAAGCACAGCTATAATAAAGAATCTGTTTTTTCTGACTCAGAATTAGGTTGTGAGCAAGTAGTACCATACACAATCTAGAAAATAAGTATAGAAAATAAGTATAGAAGTACATAAGACGTATGTAGGATAGATCTTACGGTGATAAATTTTGCCATGGTGTGATCTGGTGTTTTTTTAAAAAGCACCAGTTTTTTCAGATAAAGCAAGAAGAAAAATGCAACAGTTCTTGTAGGGTGGGAGTTGAAAGTACTGTGGGAAGTGGTGCTAAATTACAAAAGGTGCTCAAAAAGGTGTTCTTCTTTTCCTGTTATTTTTGAGATTCTGCTAGGTTGTGTAAGTTACCCATTCCATTAAAAGTAGGAATAAAGAATGCAATTTACAATTGCAATTGGTTGTGAGACACAGTAAAGGTTTTGAAATTAAAATCCTTTTTCTGAAACAGAGTGCTCCCTACATTGTGTTTAAACTCACCTAAAAATTCTTTTTAACCCACATACTCAAAATAATGTTCTCTAAGGTGCAGGAATCTTTTTCTCCTGAGCACAATAGGAATATGTTGAATCTCTTGAAAACAGTTTCTGTTTTTCAAACACCTTTTCTTTTTCAGCATAGATAATTACCGCCTTCTTCACAGTGCTTGGTGCCCTTGATACATCTGTTACCTTTGACAGATCCTTTCTGTTTGCCACCTCTTCCTAACATGCTTCCAATAGTTTCAGCACAAAATAGCTTTGTATCTTTGATGTTGGTTGTATACAGGCTCAATTAAATAAGAAAGCTGCTGACAGAATGGTGTAGAGTTGAAGCTTTGTTTCTGTAAAGATTTTGTCCTTGGTCACTTATCTTCAGTTTTCACTGCAAAGTGTTTAACTTCTTTTAGACAAGATTGTTAAGACATGCATTTTATCTGGAACTGTGTTTGTTTTCACTTTTGCAGGTGCGATGTGTAGTAATTATGTAGAGATGTAGGTAAAGGGGACAGAGGAGTACTCTCCAGCTGCAGCCTTAAGCAGCAAAACCCCTTCCCGCTGGTGAGGGTGGCTTTAAAACATGCCTTTCTGGAAGTTTCTGAAATATTTAGACGCATATGGCAATGCAGCTGTTCATTACCACCCCCTAGTTGCTGGTGGATGGCATCTTGTATTTAGGCTGAGGAACCCAGGTTTGTGTGGATAGGGCTGTTGGGGCTCCTCAGATGGGCCCTTGGGTCACTGAGCCGTGGCAGTGGGAAGCTCCAGCCCTGCTAGTAGAGAACAGCAACATTTAACCCTTCTTTGAGGTTTTCCATAATTTTTAAAGCAGTTAATCCACCAACCATAGTGGTTCCCCTGCAGTCCCACAGCGTAGTAGCCCTCAAAGGCAAGAGCTGTAGAGACCCTTTGCAGGCAAGGTGTTATGTTGCTCAGTTTTGAAAGAGGGAAATCAAAATGAAACCACAGTGTTGGAACAAGAGAGCAAAAAATACAAATGGATTAGAAAAGATGCAGTCACAATACCTAAATAAAAGACTTACTGGTGGCAGTAATTGTTACTGCTTATGTCACATGTAATAATGACAGTTTTTCAGGATTTCCCACATATTAGAATGCATGAGGTTGGAATTTTGTTTTTATGATACCTACCACTCCTTTCTTAAGGGAAATTAAACAGCAACTGCTCTGAGATTTTGGGTTACGTACAACAGTCATTTTGATCTCTACACTGTCAAACAAATAAATATCAAAAGCATTTTTAGTGCAGTTACTCTGTTTCATGCAGTGTTCTGGTGTGAAAGAACTAATTGCATGTTACACATCTTTTGCATATAAATATATGAAAAACAGTATGACAGGAAAATAGAAAAGAATTAGAATATATGCTTACAGAGGGAAAACGTGCATGGGTATATGTATGTTTATATATATCTTGCCTATTTCATCTCCTAATGACAAGAGCAGATGAGCATGTTACTGCCATGGATTTACTGATGATCCACTATTGATAAGGGACCTATGGAGCAGTAAGGTGTGACAGAGTTGTAAGGGATGGGAAGGTGCTCACAGATTCCCCTTCAGTGAGGGTGCACTGAGCAGAGATCTACACAATCTCAAATGTCCGTTTCTCTGGGAATTGTAATGTTTGTTTCCTAGTACAAACCTAAATATTTTTGTACTTTTCTGTCTTCTTGACTTTACAGAAATTGCCCCATAGCCCCATTTTTTTTCTCCTGAGGTACTCCTGATATGTCTAATTCTGTTGTAAGTATTATATCTCACAAGGCTGATTGTTATTACTTCTGGTTAACTAATGTTTTCTTCTCTTGACCTTGTCCTCAGGATTTTGCAAAATATTTGCGAAGGGAGACTAAACCAGCAGGTCGGTGAATAGCAAATTCAGCAATGTATGTTGGACTCAATGCTGAAGATGTGAATGATTTTTTTTTACATTGTTGTAAACCAGCTTCCCCAAAAGCACTGACATTTAAGAAAAACTACAAAAATATAAGCAGGACAAGTCTGTTCCGCTAACCAGGTTTTAAGAATATGATGCATCATTGTGTTTTATCTCAAACAACGGCTGACCAAGAACAGAGCTGCTTTAGTGAGCTGTGTCCTTGAGCCACTGTGTTGTCTGTACATGCTAATAAGGAGAATGAGGAGAATTAATAAGCAATTTGAACTGTGGAATAGTTTCTTGAAACATCTTTTCAAACCTTTTTAACACAAAGTAGCACACAAAGTTACTCTATCATTTAAAGAGGGATCATTTTGTACTTATTTTGTATTTTTCAACCTAAAAGTTGTGGCTTCAAAAATTAGAACGTTGATCTTTATTATTGCTAGACCCAGTGAGCTAAGAGATAAATGACTGATACTACAAAGAAGAAGCAATAAATGAAAGAGAAAGCCTAAGAAAAAGGGGATGCCAGATTTAATGAATAATTACCGTGAACTGGGTCACATGGTTTCCAGTTTTTACATAGGTCAAACTGTGAGGCAATAGCATTTACTTAACTGAAAGGCCTGAGTAAGTAGTCTCAACAGCCTTTGTATAGAGAGTGAGGAAATTTCAGCTGATCTATCCTTAATTCATGAGATTTATACTATGTGACTGTCACACCTTTATTTCAGGCATAGATTCAGGGTCATAACAAAGGTATGTCTTTGGTGTATTTATTCAAGGATTGCCCAGGAAACATGCCCAATACTCACTTGCTACAGATCTGAAACCTAGCCTGAAGTACATGCATGATTGCAATTAAAAATAAATAAAACTGGTGGCAAGTAGCAGAGGAAAAAGGGAAGGAAGGGTTGTTGCAATTACCAAAGTTTATTATCACAGTTCAGTGTGCATTTAAAGCTGTGTACACCCTCAGTAAATCCTTGAAAACTGCCAGAAACTAGTGTGTGTCACGTAGGTTTGTCCCTGCTCAAATGAGAAGGACAGTTATTTGCCACAATTACTGAATCCTAATTACTTGAAAAGGATGGCAAAGGGAAGAGATGTTAAAGCTAGTTAAACTGGATTTCATAAAGATATTAATGACTATAGCCATATTCATCTTTAAAATAAACAAAAGACTTTGAAAAATGAAAACTGGATTAACTTCCTATCACCTTCATTTAAAAGACGTGTTCAGAACTGGCGGTGTGTGGGTGGGTGGGCTGATGGGAAAGCCTTAAAAGCTGAAAATCTACGCTAGAAAAGGATTATGAGGGTGTATGTGCACCAAGCACTACAGCATCCTCCGTGTTCCATGCTATCCATGCTATTTTCTATAGGCAGCTGAGGAAGATTGGTATGTGAAAATAGTAATTGGAGTTACATGTGCATTGCTCTGCACCTGGGCTAATGAGACCCACTGAGCTGTTGGAGCTACAGAGCCTCTCCCTCCCCAGGAGTGGCAAAAGTCACCACTAAGTCCTGCATAAGTCAGAGGGCAAAATGGGTACAAGACCACGCAGTTTGAATTGGACACTCTGATGTGTTTTTTTCTTGGCACGATTGAGCAAGTCATGCACCCCAACAGCAAGAAGGTGATTTGGCAGTAGTAATACAAGAGGATGCACCTGTCTTTCCTCGTTCTTTTTAGATTTTGTTATCACAGGGAAAAGAGTTCTTTCTAAACTGATTGATCGTTACTGAACAGGGAAAACAAAAGTATTGCAAAATGCAAGTATTAACTTACACATTTGTTTTGTTTTGAGCATATTTTAGAAGAGCCAGAGGCATGCCTTTTTAGTAAGCAGGCAGTTGGTGAAAACCCTCTAGGTATCAGAGAAGCCCTGTGCTATAATTTTCCTAGAATAATAATGTCAAACAAATGACAATAGAAAGCCTATAAAATTTGCAGCCAGCTGGGCAAATTCTCATGTGTGAACCACAGAAACTGTAAGTGCCCATATAAAATATTTTGTCTTGATCAGAGCTGCTCCAGTCTACTGCATCCCTTGCCAGAGTATCTGTAACCCCCTCACCTGCCAGCTGCAAATAGTGGCTCCATTGGGTGAACTCCGAGGAGCTCTAGCCCCAGTCTCAGAGCAGCATTAAGTGTGTGCTGCATTGGAAGTTTTGCCTAGGTAGTTAAATGTAGATCGATGATCCTTCTCAGCATGAATGTTAACAGGGTATTACATGGGAATCAGCATACATCAGAAATTATTATTAGTGCTTATTTTCAGATTCCCCCAAACAAGATGGAGAGGGCTTTTTTAACCTGTCTTTTGTGAGTTAGTTATTTTGTCCTTGTGTACTTGGTATTCCGTTGTTTGGATAACAGTCTGGGCATTAAGTGAGGCTGTAATTCCTCCTCTTAATGGTTTCCACTTCTCATGACTCTTGCTTAGTTTCACCTAATCCTATCTCAAACAATGTGTTGATGAGCCAAGAAGGACTTGGGCTGAGCTGAGGACTGAACCAATGCTGAATATGGCTTTGAAGAAGAACAAATTATAATAATTCTTTGTGTCATCTGATCACTAGGTTGTACAACTTTGTTCAAGAAAGGCCATGTTCAGCATTGCGCCTCAAGGGTTCTATCTATGTTTCAACTCCTTTTCTTTTTGACAGGGAGGTAAAAATGACTGTGTGTAATTTACGGTAAGTCTCTTGGTCGCGATGCAATATTCTTTGTTGAACTGGGTCTGTATGAGTCATTTATTGAGAAGCAAAATAGAACTACTGACAAAGTTTCATTACTTCTGACAAAAAGAGACTCAAGGCTACACACCATCTTGTTTCAGGGTACTCCACACGTTACTCATTAGGTCCTTCTGGCTGACATGACATTTATGAATTCTTTCATCTTACAAAAAAATACTAATTGCTGTTCTATTTAATCATAGAATACTACATAAGCACTAGTGGTCTGGGCCATAGCTGTCCATTTTTGGAGGCCATGTAAGTTGTGCAGGGAGGCGGGAAGCTCACCTTGCCAGGCACTGGGGAGGTTTCTGGAGCCCATCCTGGGCAGCCCCAGAAGGCCGTGCTCAGACTGAGGACAGCAGTGGGAGCAGGCTGTAGGAAGGTCAGCTGCCCAGGCAGGACAGGCATGCTTCAGCTGTGGGACACTCCTGCTTAGACCACTGATTGTGTCTCGTGTAATTGATCCACAGTGTATGGTTGATACACACACTCCCTAGAATACTACCCCTTCATTTACCCCTTACCACTTGCAATAGTCTTCTAGCCCTGAATTGCAGGACACTGTGCAATTAGGAGCAAAAAGGCTGTTTCATTCTTTAGATAATCTGGGAAAAAACTGACCAAAGAACAGTGACCAAAAACTGCTTTTACACAAAAATTAAATAGGGGGCTAACAGCATTCAACTGTAGCACTGTGTTTTGAAGGAGCAGGAAGTGTAGACTGGAGCAAAAATTCAGGGCAGTGCCTAGGGGAAAGCTGCTGTATCTGATACTGATATAAATATGTACATGAAATCAACAGTGCTTCATTTAAGAATCAAGTCTGCATTTTTTAGTGATGCAGTGAATTTTTCACTGTAAAAGAAAAACACTCCACCTACCCAAGATATTTACATGTGTACACACTCAGAACAGTCAACTAAAATAAAAAAAGTTTAGCTGCCACAAATAGGTATATAATGGGAAGTTCTTAATTAACATCAGATTATCTTAAAGCAATAATGAATGTCTTGTTTATTTTTTTATGTATTAGAATGGAAGGGATATATTCTGAAGGCAATTAAGAGAAAGATGGTGCTTGCCTGATTCTTAAGGTAATATTCTCTTTTGCTGGGGTGATGTGGGTGCTGATTGAAGTACACGAGCGTTCCCACTAGAGGGGAGTCCACTCAGCCTGGGTTGTAGTGCATTTTGGGGTTTTTGTTGTTTTTGTTTTGTTTTGGTTGTTTTTATTTTGGGTTTGTTTGTTTGTTTTGTTTCATTTTGGTTTTGTGGGGTTTTTTTGGAAGCTCATCATGAGGAAAACCTCATGTAGTCCCACATCTTGTTTTAGTCCTTTATGTTGTGTATCTTATGGTGTCAGCAGTTACTTGTCTCTTACTTAGCTTAACTGTCCTTTATACAAGGAGGTGAAAATCCAAATGAAAGGACTAAGGCACTAGTGCACTGTTAAACACAGTAGTAACAAAGAATACAGAGAATGTTTCATTGTATCATCTGCAAGGTGAGGACAATTATTTATCACAGAAGTGGGGTGATCATTCTTGGAAAAGTAGAAGCAGCTTTATCAGACCTGTTCAATAACATTCTTAATTAGAATTGTTATCTATCTTCACTCCAAACCATTTTACTGTCTCTGTGAGCCTTATGTTTCTAAGCATAAAAGAAAATATTTCTATCTGTGAAAGAGACTAAAGAATGTTTTAAACTAGCTTAAATGTCTGTTTTACTCTTTGATGTCACAGTTTGTTCTTCCTCTCAGTTTCTTGGTGAAAATACGATTGAGTTTTGCACATATGTTGGTCATTGTGTTAATTAATGTGTTTTGAAGCTGTGGCAGTTGGGAGCATTCTCTTGGCCCTGAGCAGGAGCTTCCTCAGCAGAGCCCAGGTGCTGACAATATGCCTGTGCTCTGCACTGGGGGTCCTGGCATGTGAGGTGGCCTCTCTGCAGATGAAGTGCAGTGCAGAGCCCAAACTAAAACTCTGCCTGGTCTGTGCTGGGTTGGTGCAGGGTTTCCATGCCATCCCATCCATGTTGCACTTCTGCAGGACAGGGGACAGGCAGCCCTGGACAGGGGCTGTCCACCCAGCTGGGACCCTTGGGAAGGAGAGGGAAGAGGAAGGGACAGCAGGGAAAGGGAGACACAATGTCCTGGGGCTGGCAAGGCTTCAGCATCTCTGATGGATTCAAGGAGGAAGTCAGAGAAGGACCCTGTGGCGCAAAGAAGGCTTCGTTTTTCTCTAATGAATCTCCGCAATAGAAGTGTAGCACAGTAATGAGCATCCACTCTCTGCAACTACCTGAAAGGTACAACGACTGAGGGTGTACCCACGTGGGGATCAGCCTCTTCTCCCAGGCAGCAAGTGACAGGACAGAAGGATATAGCCTTAAGCTCTGCCAGAGGAAGTTCAAGTCGGACATCATGAAAAATTTCTTCACTGAAAGGGTGGTCAGGTATTGGAATGGGCTGCTCAGGGAGCTGGTGGAATCACTATTCCTGGAAGTCTTCAAGAAACAAACAGACATGGCACTTGTGTTCCATCAAAGGTTGGACTTAATGATCTTGGAGCTCTTTTCCAACCTTTATGATTCTACGATTAATGGGACTGGAGATAGCGTCTGGGATATATGACTACATAATACTAGATGGAGAAAACTGAGTAAGTTTGAAAAAGTTTTTGGGGTCTATCTAGTGGTGCTAACCAGATGCTGTACCAAAACAGTAAGCCTAGTGAAAATGAGCATTGACACTTCAGATGTGTACCACATTAACCCTAACCCTAACCCCTAACCAAGATGCTTCTGATAGTGGAATGACTTTTTTTCAGAAGCCACCTGAGCGTCTGAGCAGGGCACTGTATTGTGACAAGCAGTCATACAGTTATTTCCAATCCAGTGGCTGATTATTCTTTCTGGCCCTGGGCAAGTCACTTAACCCTCTGTTTCTTCATCTGTAAAATATATTATGGATATTTATCAGTCTCACCAGGACTGATTGTTTAATATTTATAAAGTGCCTAAAGGATTAGAAGCTTAATATAAGGAGCTAATATGTATCATATCATTTTAGATTGATTTTATTTACTTGGATTTTTTTCCCTGCCTCCTATTGAATGAGATGCTATTTTGTAGCCTCTTACTGTCATTCCTAATTAGCTGGACAGGTCACAATTGGGTAACTCCAGGTTCATTTTCTTCATTTATTCCTAGTTCCTATGAATACTTTATCTCCCTCCCACTTTTTTTTTTCTCCTCCCTTTTTTAATTTAGAGATGAAGAAATACCATATGTTGCTAGATCATGACATAAATATATTTAAGTGCTCCCATCATTGTTAGTTTATCAGCCTTTCCATTATAAACCCTCTTGTTCAGGGGTTTATAACTCTGGCATTATAACATGCTTCAGGGTGAAACTTCACATTCATTTTTTCCCTTTTGATTTGCTTTAAATCCTTCACTCTTCTTAAGTTAAACTGGAGATTAGATGCATTAGTTATACTAGTTGTATAAATTATAATGCAGCAGTAGGCATTCTAAATACGATGTAAATCAGAGAAACAGAGAATTTCCTAGTTGTTAAACTGTGAGCCTGAGAGGAGAGATCTGGGATTCTTTCCATGAGTGTGTCCCTGGCTTGGCACATAACTACTAAAAAACTATTCAATCTCTTTCTGCCTCACTCTTCTCTTTCTATATTGGGATGATGACATTTCTGACTTCACTGGTGTATTGGGAAGCTTAATTAATTAGAATTCATAAAAGACCGAGATTCTCAGGTGAAAGGTGCCGAAGTGTGAAGCATTTTTAAGGAGTCTAATGAAAAATCAGTGTGCTTGCTTTCCTACGGCTGTTCCTGTTGTTGCAGTGTAACGTGTATCAACTCTAGAGCTGGGCAATTTGTGGCAACCAGCAAGGGCTTTGCCACCAGTGTGGCAACCAGTGTATGGCCAAAGCAAGGGCTTTCATCTGGAGCACCACTCAATGACCTGACAGCTTGTTTTTCTCAGACTTTCAAACACTCACTGTATCTCTCAGCCACTTGGTCTCAGCCTTTGCCTGGGGAGCTTGTGTTCCCCAAATTCTAGTTTTCAAACAGTTGTCTCTTGCAAGACAGGACAGGAGCCCGCAGCCAAGACCTTGGCTGCAGAGTTTCTCCTTGTTGCTGTTCCACTTGTGCTGGTACAGAAGTACCCAGCCTGCTGAGAGGGTAACAGGAGGGAAAGAGGTCAGGGGTTTCCAGCCTTTTTTTTTTTTTTTTTTTTGCAGGGACTTATCATGGCAGATCATTCTGGTTGTGCTCAGGCAGCTTTTTGGAGTAGTCAAAATTCTGTATGGAGAAAAATGTTCCAGCTGTAGTACAGTAAATTCTGGGACACTGGCAGGTATTCTTTATGTCATTCAGGTGGAGAAACCTTGTTTGTGTCGTGAGGGATGCTCTCTAAGTTTCTTCACTTGAGGATTTCTATTGTCAGCTGTTAGTTTTGCACATCCTATCATGTGCAGGTTTCCTAGGGTTGATCCAGACTGACACCTTCATTTACAGATCAATTCTTTGCCTGAACTGTGCTCAGGAGAGAGAGGTTCTTGGTGGTGGCTAAATTTGAAATTATCTTTCTCCTTATAATTTCAGGTTGAAGTCTTGGCCTCCGAGGATGCTACATTTGGACACAAGGTGTGTAGTTTGGTGCAGTTTTGTTATATAGGACCCAGCAATATGAATTGTTGGATGTGATGACATAGAAAATGACAATTTTCAACCTGAGAATTGAGGGTCCTTACATCCATCAATTCAGAAACTTTCCCTTGTGTGTGATAATTTGAGAATGGCACACAAGCTGTCTTAATCCTTTTCTTGGTATAAAACCTGTGAGCAAGTTTTACTTGCAGAAACCCACGTGGACCCATGTAAGGTCGGCTTAGCAGTAGTTTTTAAGATTGGACTTGCCCAAACGCTGAGTTTATTCTTGTTCCATAGATTTGCAACTCAGAAATTGTACTTGTTGTCTGCTTGGCAGTCTGCTGAGTAAGCCACTTTGTTCAGGCCCTTTTTCACAGAGCATTTTGAGTAGGAAGTAGTGCATTGAACAGCTGCATCACCCTGTGTTCAATTGTAGATCAGCGTGTGGCGGGCCGTGTGTGTTGGAGAGACGACTTCAGACCCACCCAGCTACATGGATGGGCTGTGTCCTACCTAGTGCTCAAGTTTCTTTGGCCAGTGAGCATTGTGGTGATGACCACTGTTTTAACTGAGCACTAATAGCAGATTATTTTAATCAGGGCAGATTGTGTGTAGGCTATAACCATTTAGCCAGGAAGAGTGGATGGGGAAGGGAAAATGGAGATTGTAGGAGCAGTAGGCTAAATCATGACAGTGAAGAGTTTCCTGCGGCTGAAGGCCCATGTGCTGTGATGCTACTGCAGGTGGAAAAATAGCAGTGCTGTTACTATTAAGGTAAAAAGGAAAAGCAAGAAAATATTGAATAAGTTCTCCAGGTTTTATTGGAATACAATAAGCAAAATTAACCAGCAGGGAAAAAAAAAAGCTTTAAAAGTACATAAATATTCATGATGCCAGAATTTACATTGTGTCTATATTGTACATTTTTATGTTGATATGTGATAAAGTGATTTCAATAAATTATTAGAAAACAAACAGAGCTACTCTGGTATTATTTGAAGTATATAATATATGGTAGTCTGCAGTATTTTCTGATTTTTATTTAATACCCAGCAAGCATACAGAATATTCATTGAATATTTAATAAACCTGGAGGGTCAGCTCTTGTGAGCTCATCTCCATAATCCTTCAGACTAGGTGGGTAAAAAGAAATATTACTGATGATTATTTTTGCCAGTCACTTTCAGAGCTAAAAAAAAGCACTGTGGAGGAGGCTTTTGAGTTTTTTTCATGGCTAGATTTACAAGGTGTTTTTATGTCTTGTCATCCTGATGGACATCCTTTGAAACTCCTTTTTATTACAAAAAGTTTTAAGAGTTTTCTGTTGCTAAGCTTCTGTTTTGCAGAACTGAATTCAGTTTGTTGCTAGCTCTGACCATCAATGTCCAGACTGCACAGCATCTTTTTTCCTAAGATTGGTCTTCAGAACCATCAGGATCTTTTAACCTCTCTTATAATAGTAGCTTTATGTTATATAGTGAACTAACTATGCCTAGGAATGTCATGTACTTTTTATCAATCAAAAAGAAAGCTAAATGTATCATCCAAAACTTGTTAATCCCAGAATTTATTTTTGCTGTCTATTTAGAGATGCTGCAAAAGCACTTTCTTCCCTTCTCTCCCTTGACATGCTTTCCTTACTGTCTGTCTCAATGACAAATAAATGCCAGTGTCTCCATTACATTAACAGATGAGTTTGTGTGCCAGTAGGGAATGTGTATAAGCAAAATTTTTAAAATGAAAAATAGGTAATTTTATAAATTAGGAAGTAAGTTGATATGATAACTCAGTTGGCCACCTAACAGTTGAGAAGGATGTAAGGTTAAAACTTTGCACCATGCAGTGATTTCCTTGGTACCTGCTTTTAGCCTGAATTTTCCTCCAGGGCTATTGTAGACTGTTGAGGGGAGCTATCTTTTTTGGGTTTGGGTGTAGAATATGTCTCAGCTTGAAACACTGTAGGGCCCCTCTGTATGCAGGAGCAGAAGCACAGTTTGCTGCAGGGGATGACTCTTCTTTTGACTGCATCCATTCCACCTATCCTTAGATGCCACTTAGTTTTAAGCTGTTGACAGGCTGTGTTGCCTGTAGATACATACAAGAATAGTGTCTTTTAAAAAAGGATATTTGTAGACTACTAAAAGAATGTACAATGTCATTTGTTATTCTTAAAATCTCCATGATCTCAGTCTCATGGTAAATATGCATACTGGCAGCAAATGGGACTGTTTCTCAGGAAAAGGTGCTGAATGAGACATCAGAACATTGTTCAGCTTCGCTGTAGTTATCATTGGCAAGGTGAAGACCTGGCTGATGTAGATCTGGCCCCTTGAATGGCTGAGTCTTGGATGATGATCATCATCCTCGTAAGTGTTTGTAGAAATCAGCTACAGGATGCTTTTGATACAAGTTATGCATATTGATTTAGACAAAATAATTCTTATTTTAGAAAATAAAATGAAAACAAAAGAAATCGTGTCAAACTTTCAAAATACCCAGGGAAAAGGCACCTTGAAGTACCAAATCCTGTCTTTACTCCTTGAGCACGGAACAGGTGCAAATTGTGAACCATTAACAGCAGTCCTTAAAAATGTTTACTCCTCCTCAACTTATTAATAAGTAAACAGTCTTCCCCAAACAAATGTAGGACATAAGGCATTTATTAGAGTAAAAATTACATTTATTATGAACTTCTTATTTTCATTTTGTGCATATGTGAGACCAGTACTGTTTAAAAGGCCATAAAAATCTAAGCACATTTTTAATCAGTTTTAAAAAAAAAGTTGTTGTTTGATAATTATAAGTATGTCAAATAAGTACAGATTTGATTGCATTGCTGTCCAAAGCTTTCTTTTGGTTGACTAGAAGGAAGTAAACCCATTCAGCTTTCTGTGCAAGTAATTTTACCGGGAGGAGCAAGCTGTTGGTGTGCTGTAACAGCTCTTTCAAAGATGGTACATACACATGGTGTTCAGTTCAGTTTACACTTTTATTTGTGTGTGTGCTTGAATGCATGTTTGTTTTTAAAGAAAAAAAACCTTCCAGCTTTTGACTGGTTCTTTTGTTTCAATATTTAGAAGGGTTGTGATATATGTGTGGTTATGCATGTAGAGATGTAGGGGGAATGACCACGTAGCAAATCATGAGCAGCTGATAGGTGATCTGGGACAGGCTTAACAGTTAGGCCTGGTTTGTTCAAATTCTGATGAGAATAAACTTGCATACATAATAAGTCCTTCAAAACCATAATTGCCAAGAAAGTAAGGGTAGAGTAAGAGCTCACTCTTACTCTATAGATGAAGTGATATCTGCCCAAGTCTGCAGTCAACACACAGGAATGTATTTCCAAGTTGGAAACTGTTTGAGTCCCATTAATCTTACTAAAGCCTAATGATGATTTGTAAAATACTAACAGTACCAATTTATTTTGTGTTTATTTTAGCTGAGTAGGAAGTTAAATTTTAGCAGATGGGACCAGTGTTTGCAGATGGCAGAGAAAATAGGAGGAATACAAAGATGTGAAAAAGAAAGAGAGAAAAAAAAAAAGGTGCCCAGGGCAGAAGTAAAAGGTAAAATGTTTAACCATTTTGAATAATGCTCATTTAAAGACCAAGGCAATGAACAAATAAAAATAGTACTGTGGGAGTTTTTTAAATCCTCCTAAGAGATTCAGATGCTCAATTTCCATTAGAACCTTTTTATCCCTGAGGTAGAATTGAAAATCTTAGTGTGAAAGGTTGGTTATTATGTAAAGATTTAACTCACATTTTATTGTTGTAGGAGCTGCATCTTGGCATCAGTTGGAATTATGGTGTCAAATGCAGTAGCACACGCTTCATGCAGGCTGCAAAGGGTGTCTGGCCCTCTCTCAAGAACAGGATGCCTGACTTTTTAAATACCTGCACTCGGTTTGCTCTCCCTCCCTTTCCCTAAAGCTTTTACTGTCAGCATCCGCCTGACCCAAATACTGTAGGTTAGGGAGGCTTCATTCAGTTAAGCCTGGTGAGATCACCTGGTGCACGTGTCCCAACCTGTCTGTGGAGCTGTGGAGCGCCATCAGCCGTGTTGGCAGCGCTGGCCACAGAGCCCGCCCTCCGCAGCTAATGCCGAGGTGCAGTGATCCCAGCTTAGTGCTGCATTAATATAAATAAGTTTGTTAATGGCAGTCCAGCAGCTACATGTCAGAAGGCTCACAAGTTTGTGCAACAGGAAAAGATACACTTCTGTTCCCACAGTGGGGGAGCTCCACCAAGAACAGGACTTTCTTATTTGCTAGCGAGCTTTAATCCTTCCATTGTGTGTCGTTTTAAGCTGTGTTGTGATGTAATTGGCTTAATCATTACTATTATGTTGCTTTGCACAAGTTAAGATTGTAATTTGACATATGGAAATAAATCGCAACTGGATTAGTGATTTGCAGGTGTCATTTAAAAATGGGGCAGGGAAGAAAGCCTTTCATATTTTGCAAGTGGCATGTTTGCTTATGTACAGAGGCAGAATTAACCACACAACTACATCTCACACTGGTTTGAAGCAGGAGAGAGCTTCACCTGTTCTTTTCTGGGACTGTGTGCTGCTGGGGTTGA
Source organism: Agelaius phoeniceus (assembly GCF_051311805.1). Taxonomy (NCBI): domain Eukaryota; kingdom Metazoa; phylum Chordata; class Aves; order Passeriformes; family Icteridae; genus Agelaius; species Agelaius phoeniceus. The sequence continues at coordinate 62,068,014 of NC_135267.1, forward strand.
GGAAAAAGAATCTAATTCCCGATGGATGTGTTCACTGTAGGAGTGATTTTATGTTTCCTTTGCGGAAGACAAATACAGGAGTAAAGCTTTCTCTTTGATCGAGAAATCAGCATAATGGAGAGACAGCTCTATCAAAGAAATACAGCAAGGGTGGTATTTCTGATGTGGATATGTCTGTATGGTGGAGCTTCCAGCATTGTTCGTGGAACTAGCCGTATTTTTTGTTTTATGACACAACATAAAGTGATGACCTTGTCTCCATAATTTAGTAACTCTGTAAGTTGTTTAGAGAGTCTATTCCTAAGTCTTTTAAAGTATGTGCTGCTGGATTGCATTTTTAAAGTGTTCTTTCTCTGATATAGGATACATGTTTTAAGAATCAAATATGCTCAGGACTAAAATACTTTTCCTCCAAAACATACTACTTTTACTCGAGTTTATTAAGGTGTCTTTTGGGTTGCTTTGGTGGGGGAGTGTTGGGCAGATTGGGGAGGTTCATACTTTCAGGGGAGGGGTTTTGCTTTCCTCTACCTTGTAGATGCTGCATTATTGCAACAATCAGCACATCTTGGTGCATCTTCTGTAGTCTACTTATTTTCATATCCCAGATAGCAGAAGTTCAAATCCCGAGGGTAAATTGAGCTACACAGTGTAGCTATGTGTCAGCTTCCTGGTTTGAAGCGTAGGACATCAAAGGGAATACATTTGGTGGCTGACTGTGAGTTATGACTGTGCAAACCTAGAAAGAAACTGTTGTTCTTGCAATATCTGTAACAGAACCCTTGAGCTATGAGATGGAGATGGCAGGAGATAAAATTGAGAGACATGTTCACAAGAGACGTTTTTCTTTTTTTTTTTTTCTTTTAATGTATTAGTTTGATTGCAATAAAATAATACTTCTTGGAAAGAAAAAGAAAATAACCAATTGAAAGGGAAGAAAAAGTAGACATAAAAAATTGTTCTCTTCTAATGCTTGCCTTATTTAAGACAGCTTTCTTTTGTTGAAAACTGTAGGCAGCCTTTGCTCCTGCCATCTGGTGGTTGCTAATAACAGTTGCATCTTCAAAGCCAAATTAAATTGTTTTAAAGCCAATTAATCCTTTTCAGAAGAGAATATTTTCAAGGGTCAGAATTATCTCTGTCTTGATGTGTTGACACTTGGATTGTCTGTGTGTGCTTAGTATATGGGAAAATATAGAGAAATGAGTCCTCATTTACATCTGTCTTTGCGCTGTTGACTTAGCTAGGAACCTGGGAGTTGTAAATAAGTTTTCGGGTTTGTTTTAGCTTAGAAAAAATAGATCCTCATATTAACCTCCAGTAAATTCTGTTTTGCTACTCATAGGAGAGTTAGGATTGCATGTCTCCCCAGTTCTGTTTTTCATTTCTTTGTGGACTTGTTTCACCTGAGGTGTTCAGATGACTAAAAGGATTTTCCAACCTCTTTTCTTTGACTCACTGTTAAAGTTGTGTTTTGGGGTTGCTGAAGTCTCCTGAGTGCCCTCCGTACTGGATGTTTTCAAAGAGTAGAGAATGGCATTATAGCAGGGAACAAGGTGCTCTTTTTGTATTTTTAGGGACCCCTTACAGATGTATCAAAGTGTTTTAAAGTACTTATAACTAAGTAGCGGCAACACCAACGGGTTTCTTTCTGAACAGCCTGTGCGTATCACTGCTATGCTATTTGTGACAGTCCAAAAAAACATAAAACCAAGAAGCTGTGATCATGTTTTTCAAATTTCATCTCCTTAACCAATAGTTCTTAATGTCTAGTAAGTTTAGTCTCAATAAATACCTCTGTGGTTTGTGGGGTTTTTTCCCCAATTAGTTTTATACTAATTAAGAGATAGACCAAGAGATTTATGGCCATAAGTTCCTTTCCATCCATCATACAGTCCTAATTGTGGTCCAGCTTTGTCCGGAGAGTTGCAGGCAGTAGAGGAGTGTATCCAACCACCTTGAGTATGGAGGGTGATTCCAAACAACACCCACTTGTGGAGCTTTGTCCCACTTCCCATATGGAGAAAATTTTAAAGCTCCCTGGGAGGATGGAAAAAAGTGCAGGCTTCCTGGAGATTGTGATGCCTCCTTGTGCTGTGGAGGTGGGTCTGGACAATTCCATAGCAATCCTGCATGAAGAAGAAAAGACAAAATGATACACAGAATAGGAGGAAAAAAGCTATGTTAGCTGAGAAGACCCACTTGTCAGAAAGTCCAGCTTATCTGGATAAATAACATAATAAGAGTTGGTTCTCTCCTCCTTGTGCCCCATGCCCACACTACTCTGGTCTCTGAAAAGACAAGGCAAGGTGAGGCATTTGGGAGGGCCTGTCTCCTGTGGCAATGTCCCTGTGTGTACAGCATGTCAGACTTTCTTGGATATTTCCTTTTTTCTGCCAGTGATCCAAGCTAGCCATAAATACATGTTTAATGTTCCTTTTCAGCATGAAGTATCTCATGGTGCTTGCAGAATAAATACTGATGGCCTCAGGGTTAGGCTTAGGCAGTTTACATGGGTATGTGGTAACATTTATTTTACAAAGCTCCCAAGTACTCTGTGGCAAGCTGGAGTGAGCACAGATGGTAAACGTGCCTTCCTCAGCACCCTTGAACATCGTTGGCCTGTGGTTGGCCCCGTGCCCTGCAACCAGCTGGGATTAATGCTAAGAAAATGTAAACTGCTGTCTTTCTTCCTACATCATCTTTATTTTGGACATACATAAATGTGATTAACAGCCTTCCTCTCCAGTACTGCGCAGTTTAGGTTATCAAGGTGTGGATGTGGCCACATTTTGGATTTTGATATGAATTTAAAGCTCCCATTGCCTTTCTGAGAGTACCAGTGTGGAGGTTTCAGAAGATGTGTATGCAATTCAAAGCAACTGTTAGGTATTTGCTCAAGTGATGTCTGTAAGTAAGAATCATGGAATGGTTTGGGTTGGGAGGAACTTTAAAGATCATCTAGCTTCAACCCTCCTGTCATGGACAGAATACCTTTCAATTACATGAGGTTGCTCAGAGCTCCATCCAAGCTGGCCTTGAACACCTCCAGGAATGGGGTACCCACAGTCTGGGCAATTTGTTCTAATGCTTCATGACCCTCACTGTAAAGGCTTGGCAACTAAGTTTGTTTTTCTGATTGATAAGTATCTCTCTTTGGGTGGTCCTATGCCCATTTAGATTGCCACTATACTAAAATGAACTGCTGCAACGTTGAACCATCCAGCTTTTGTGGTGGCACCAGCAGCAGCAGCAATCCATATTTCCCCTTGCTGCTTTTATGTAGAGGCAGTCTGTAGTATGGTTTTTCCCTTTCCAGACTTCATAAAAATGTCAGAAGAAGGCAAAATTTGGTACTGCTTTCATGGTGGGAATATGCATCTCCTCAAAGGTTTGAACCCACCATTTAACACCAGTCACTACATCACAGCGACTTCAGTTTCTACCAGAGAAAAAGAATTTATTTTCTCAGTCTTCCTTCTGTTACTCATTAAATTTTAACTGGTGGGTGCACTCAGGCAGCCTGAGTCTGGTGTGCCTGAGCTGTCTGGCTGGGTGTGCTGCTCAGCATCCTCCCTCGCTCAGCTGCCTCCTGTTGACATGTAAACGGGGGTGATGCTTGCCGGATCAGGCGGGTCCTTTACAGTTCCGTGTGGCCCCTTTGATTTACACTGCTGATTTGGACTTGGAGGGAGTATCAGATTTACCAAGTCATCTAACAATCAGAATACAAAGTTTGCTTGTAAATACCTGCACATTTTAAATAAATGTTGAGGCAGGTGGTCTCTTTGTTTAGGGGTGGGAAGAGAGCAGTTCAGAATATTTGCAAATAGTTTGCTGTTTCTCCTTGATGGGGTGAGCAAGTTAGACCAGATTTCTTTTTCTTCTGTAAATTCTACCTGATTGTACAACTGGTGGGACCAGAACCGTGCCCTCCAGCAACCAACACCACCTTGCTACAGAAAGCATGCTCCCATTCAGATTGGGACTTAAAACAACAAAAACCCCACAAGTATTTATTTTTTAATAAAGCACTGTTAATGTGTTTGCCTTTTTTTTTTTATAGCATACTTTTTTAGCAGCATGAAATACAGATATAGAAAAAGATTCAGATTTCTGCTACGTGGCTGCTTCCCCTAATTTCAGAATTGGCCTGTTAAAACTAATGCTAGGTTTGAGGAATGGGAGTTGCAGAGAGGAGCATGAGAAAGTTATTGGGTAGACAGATGTGATTTAGGTTTTCATTTCCCCTGTTTTTTTCCCTGAGACAAGGACAGGTGTGTATCATCGTTCAGAGCTGTGCTTTGCTGGGAAAAGTGCTGTTGATGTGTTGCAGATTCCAAGAGGAAAAAACAATGACAATAATGCAGAATCTGGGGCTTTTTACTGAACATGTATTTCTTTTAGAGAAGATATAATTTTTTAACTCTGAGGATTCAATTGCTTGACTTTGCTTTTTAAGAATTTCTTCTTGTGAGAAGGAGTTTTCTAGTGAATTGGGATATTGACAGATAATTCTATTAGATTAGGATGACACTGGGAAATCTTGTTTTTCTAGGTCATTCCTTTGATTTTCTTGAACAGTTAATTATACAGTGCTTTCATATTTTTTATATAGGAGGATCAAGATTACAGAGAATTTTGGCATGATATTCATATTGTTGCAATGCTTTACATTGTTTTGTACTATACACATGTGAACTATTGTGACAGATTTCCAGTGTAACAATCATTTTGTGTGTTTTAGGATTTCACTACTAAATTCTTTCTACTACATGAAATAGACAGCAGATTAATTTACAGTCTCTTTACTAAAACTTGCCTTACCATTTTAATCTGAAGCAAAATAAGCATTATTTGTACCGTTCAATTTAACGTGGCTGTCTGTTTTCATTCCATCATCCAGTTCCACCCCCCACTTATCAAGATCTGTTTGAATCTCCCTGACTCTCCTGTGAAACTTCCTCACGGTGCTATTCCTTGTGTCAGAGCTGATGGACTGAGTGCCTTGTACATGTAATTTATATCTAGGGTGGTTTTACCACTTCATTCCCTGGGCAAGGGCTGTGCCCCGATGGAGGGATGTACACCTTAAAATCATCTGTGGGAAGAGCAGTTAGAATACAAGCTAATTTAAAAATTAATAAATGTATTTTAAGAAATGAGTTAACTGCTGTTTATGAAGGAAAGTAATGAAGTGAATCATGCGGAACTGGTTTTTGTTGCATTGAAGTAACTAAATACCATTATAGCATATATGATTCTGCAAAAGTTTTACAGTACTGTAGGTATGTAGGCTGTTTATATGCTTATTAACTTGTAGGTTTGTTTAGCCATGGTGTGTGCAGAATGCTGCCAAGGTCAAAATTGTTCAGATTCCCCAAGTACCACTGAGGGAAGGAATTACGTTGGGTAAAGCATTGGGGTTTTTTATTTTTATTTAGGTAACCTCTTTTATTTTCTTTTTTTTGTTTGTTTGGTTTGGTGGGGTTTTTTTTTTGGTTTGGTTTTTTTTTTGGTTGGGTTTTTTTTGTTTTGTTTTTTTTGGTGTTTTTTTTGGTGTTTTTTTTTGTTTTTTTTTTTGTTTGTTTGTTTCTTTTTTTTTTTTTTACCAGCAGTACTGTGGAAAAGGATCTTGAAGGAGAAATTGGGGGATGCTGGGTTTGGAAACAGCATGGAATTAAGGAAATAGGATTAGAACTTCAGTCTTTGGTGGAGCAAATGTTGAAGGTGATTACAATACTCTTAGGATCCGGTGTGTTGTCTGGCTTAGTTATAGAGAGGTTTGAAAAGTGAGAAGGAGAAGTTCAAACTTGATACAGTGAGCAAGGGAAAGCTAATGGAGCACATTAAAAATGCAAGCTGACCTAGATATACTGTTGAATGGTGCCATGTGGTGTGCAGCTTTATATGGCAGGCTGCAGCGCCTTGTTGACCAGAATAAAAGCTAAAAAAGCTGGTGATAATACCACATTGTTTACAAGTTGAAAGAAAAGATAGAACAATTGGACTGTCCTGTTCTATTTCATAGGTGACGTCAAGAAAAACAACAATTTTTCAACATAAAAACAGCTATTGATTTATGTTAAATGTATACATTTATTTTCAAAAAAAACTACAGAAATCACTTTTGAGGAATGGTCAAGGTGCATGTCTCATTTCCACAAGTGTGTCTGCTTTCTGCTCTCCTGTTAAAGCTGCATATACACAGAACCCTGGAAGAGGGAAGAAAAGTTGATACTATGCTAGGAGTTAGTTGATCAGAGCCAAATTTTTTCTCTTTGGAATACAATGATATTCCAAAGAGTGGAAAAGGGTGGCAAAATCCAGCCATTAATTTTATGGTACTTTACTTCCAGATTAACTTTGAAGAAGTGTTTTAAGAGATGTGAAAGTATCAGAAAATGTTAATATGATATTATTTTTCAGATAATATCTGAAATACTAAAATAAATTTTAGCTGCTGTTTGAAACTTGATGGTAAGTTATTCATTTTGGTACTGAGACAATTTGAACTTGGAATTATTATCTTACTTATAAATACCAAAAAAGCTTACAGAAGAAATATTGACATCCCTCTCCACCTATCTCCTGCCCCATCCTCCTGCCTTGCATCTGCCTTAGCTCTCCTTGAACTGTGTAAATGCAGGCATATATGATTGGTAAATTATATATTTTTATAGGACTAGGTGGTTTGAAATTGATTTTTTTTTCCTAGGGCTGTATGTTATAATGCATTTTCAGTTGGTAGAATAATAATAAAAAAGGCTGGCATGTACCTGTGATGCATTTGATTCCACCCTGCAGTGACTCATTGTGGATCTCTTACAGCTAAGTGCTTGTTCCTTGTGATCAGAGGAAAATGCTACACACCTTCTGCTTCGTGCCTATTAAATTCAAGTTTCTATTGTAGGCAGCATTACACAGCTATCTTTGAGAATTAAAGGGAGGAAAAATATGAAGAACAGTAAGTGAAGTGAAAATTCAAAAAGCCACTTTGTTCGCCCTCAGCCCTAATTCTGATTTTTAATGCATTCCTGTTCTCATGCTTGCTTCTTCCAAATTTACAAATTTTTCTTTTATTCAGAGCCCCGGCCTTTGGTACTGTGTTGAAATTAATGACCGTAATGGCATTTGCTCTTTTCTGTCTCCTGGAACCTAAATGATGGATACCAATCTTTTAAATCCTGTTATGTTAAATATAAATACAGTTCCTTTATCCAGACCAGTATTTTTAGTTGAAGAAGGGATTGTTTTCTCCAGTTAGGTTATCATTTTTCCCCATCACCTTTTTCATTCCCTGAGGGACTGGTCTGGGGAACAAAGTGTCCGTGTTCCTGGGAACAGAAATAGATTGTTCCATTCATAATTTAGTGATCTATTTCTGTTTGGCAAAGTTAAGCACATGCTTAACTTCAGGTCTGTGATTAAATCTCACTGACTCCAGTATGACTTAAATGCTTTGCAAAACTGTGACTTTTATTCCTATTTCACCATCACATCATTCCTTCAGTCTCATTACTCTTTTTTTTCCCTTTTTTTTTCCCCCCTCCTCTGCCATGCTGCAAGTTGACTGTGCTTAGTGTCAGCAGTTTATGTTCTGCATGTTTAATGAAGGCTACGGCTCAGCTCAGCATAGCCCTTCCCCTTACGCTAACAGAATTTTGATAAATGAGATTTCCTCGTGTGGAGAGCCAAGAAGAGGCTTTGATGGGAAAAGGCAGGGCATGAAATCAGCAGGTGTCAGGGTGTGCAAATCACAGGCGTTTTAAACCAAAACCAAAATAAAGTAGTTGTTATGACGAACTGTCTTCAAAATGTGTAGCTTCCTATGAAGCACAAAAAGGATTTAACAATACACCATCAAAACAAAAGTAGATTTGGAAAGCAGTAATCTGAACCAATGTGTTCCTATCTTCCTTCTTGCTCTGTATTCCCCGTGCCTACCACCTCAATTGTCAAAGTATGCTATATATAGGCAATTGGATTACAATAATTATTGCTGAGTTTAGCACGTGGAAATGTGTTTCAGTTGTGGTTTATATCCTGTGTTGATCCAAACCACGAGAAAAATCTATTTTATGCCCATTCAGGTTATTGACTGCAATAGAGGGAACTAGCGGTAGATAAAAAGAAAGTGCCAGCAGATATTGGAAAAATCTTCTCAACTAAGGTGCACTTCTATGATCCTTCCTCCTTTCCTGTTTATATGTTCATTTTTCTGATACTGCTCACTGCATTCTCCCCTCCCACCTCTATCCCACATTTCCAGTCTTTCTTCTTCATGCAGATTTAGCTTGTTCAGTGATCGATTTCCTATTCAGATTGTATTGCTGTGTAATTTTTAAAAAATGGTTTTGTGTGCTAGCATGTGCCAGTGAGGTATTGGATTGTTGAAATAACATCAAATTCTTCACTGAAGATTATAATCTGACATAAATGATTCAAGGGCAGTAATGGATCCTCTACCTAAAACTGGAGCTATTTTATTACCTTAACTAACATTTCATAGAAGTTTCTGCAGCTGTAGTGGATTAGCAGTGGGTTGTTTTCATTGGAGAGATGAAGAGAAAGGACAGTTGGTATGGTTATAGTAATTAATAAATAACATAGTTAATTACTCTGCTGGCTCTCCACTGTGTTCAGAGATTAATTTAAATCAATTTGCACTTGCTTCTATTAAAATACTCAAAACTGGTTTTTATACATGCATGTGGAAATATCAAATTTATGTAGACAAAGCTGTGTATTTAAATATACATATAAAATTTTATTTCTTATGTATCTGTGTTTAGTTACGTAGGCTTCTTCCTCTTTTTTTGGCAGGATTTTTGCATGGCTTCAAAAGAGATAATTGCTGATCTTGTAATTTTTTCTTAAGTTGGTTCATATCATACCTGGCCACTAAGTCTTCCTGATGTCTGCAAAAAGTTTCTCAGAATTTTCTGCTCGCCTCCAATTGCTCTCCTTCCCTGCTGTCAGTCAGGTGCTGCTGGGGCCTTGCACAGCTGGGAGAAGCTCGGTGTGACTGCAGCACTCCTCCCTGCAGCAAACCAGTACCAACCCCAGGTACTCCAGCTCTTTCTGGGCCATTGTTTTGTGCATTCCATGTTGGTGCCAAAATGGAAGTCACAAGTTTAAAGTCAAAATACATGAACAGAGAATTGTGTGAATCACATTATCATCAGGCATTTGTGTGTACACACACACACACACACACACACACACACATATATTGTGGCACAGGCCCAGCTGCTGGTAGGGATGTGCAGAACTATTTGGTTTGTAAATTACTTAGTCCACCACTCTCCCATTGGCTTTACCAGGGAGTCAGCATTATTTGAACTAGTGGGCTCTCAAGATTTGTTTCAGACACCTTTTTCTCACAGCAAGTGAGAGTTGGGCTAAAAATAATCTTGGATAGGACTGTGCAGAGAATCAAGTTGGTACTCCATGGCCCAGAAGGAGAGCAGTGTGGGGCAGATAATAAAGTCTTTTTTGCAGTAATTTCTAAAATACTGGATTATCTTCTGAAATAATTAAAAGTAATTAAAAACAACACCTTATATGACAGCACCTAGTTCTTTTTTTCCTGCTGCATCTATTGCTGCAGTTTCTTCTTGTTGATCTTTACTGTGAATATACATTTTGCCAAAGAGCATTGCTCACTAAGGTTTGGAGTTTATAATATTTTACAGTGAGTTAAAGTAATTATATCTAAACTATGACAGTGTAATTTAGAGATTGCATTCCATACATACCCCCTTTTATCAAGTTCTGGCGTCTTTCTGCTAAGTCTGATGAAATATACATTTCAAATCCCAAATGTGCACACGCTTAAAAACCAGCCCTACTGAGAATGCCTGTTGCTTCATGGTATTGGCCAGGACATCAGTGCCTTACCTTTACATCGCCACTGTGCAAATGGTGCTGTGCTAAACTGCAGCAGGAACCTCGCTCCTGGGGGAGCTGGCCTGGCCTATCACACCCTGTGCTCTGTGGGTGGCTGCCACAGACCTGGGGGGGCCAGTGCCACCCTGGGCTGGATGCTCCTGCTTAACCATAAATATCTCAAGAGCCCTCAATTAGAGGTCTTCCCAAAACGCAGAGTTGTGTGGAGCCTAAAGTCTACCCAGAGCTAGGTGCCCTGGTGTACAAAATCTGAAATGAACTTCCAGTGAGGCCCAGATGATTGCTGTGCTTCAGCAGAGGAGAAGAATCTGCCTTCTCACTTTGCTACTGGCACATCTTTAAGGTGTGGGGGGAAAAAATAAGGCCTGTCAGGGCTGGATAAATTTCCAGATCCTTTTCCGGTAGAATTGTCTCTTCTTATTTTAGTCTTGCACTTCCAATTTTGCTCTGCAAAGTTATTTGAGTTCAGCATGTTCTAATTTAAAAGTGAAAGATGGTTTTTGCTACACTCAAATGCATGCAACCATTGCACTGTGGTCTCCTTGCATACTTCAGCAAGCCTGGAATGTCTCACTCCAGGGCTTACTTCCCTCAAGGCTCATCTCTCTGTGTTTTGATAAAGAGATGAAAGGTGTAGAAAAGGGCCGGTGTTGATTGGAAGTTCATTGTCTTGATCTTTGATTTATCCCCTTATCTAGATGTAGAATATCTTACACTTAAATATTTTAGTAACTTAGGGGAAAGAACTGTGAAGTAATATGTTTTTCTAAATTTAATTTTCGAAATGCCAGCAAGCTCAGTACATTCTGGGACATGTAACCTCAAAGCACAGAGAGTCTGAGTGAGCTACTCGACTATGTAAATTGATCAAACACCCATCGGTAGATTGAAGTGTACATATTTGCATATGTACACTTGTATATGACACTTGGTCTAGAAGAGAACGGATTTGCTTTGCTGGAAAGATGTTCAGTAAAAGTGAATATAATCATTTTGACATCTAGGGTAATAAGTTTAAGAGCAGGTTGCCTTGTTTCTGTAATTGGTTTTGCCCCCTTGTCATTTTAGTATTTTAAAAAAATTAGGCAAGAGGCCCCAAATAACAGGAAATAATGCTCACATGCAATGTTATCTGTTATTATTTAAAAGTTATGGCTCCCTGCTGCACAGCAAAGTTTGTGCTAGGAGGTGTAAGTGGAAAAGCTAGGTTCAGTTTCTGTCAATTTTGAGATTCCTTAATGCATACACTCTGAATTTTTGTGTGCTTGTTGAGAACATCTTGCAAAGGGCTTATGTATGTATGAAGTTCTGACTGCGTATCTGTAGAGCTGTACGTGCTCAATTGGAAGTAATAAAATCAAAGATTTTCTATACCTTGGGTCCATTTTGTGCATACTCTAGCAGCATGGATAGCAGTAACAGTTAACTCTTTGGTGAAAATAAAATAAGCCTGAGATTGTCACTGTAGATTGTTCTCAGCTCTGCTTGTTGCTTATGTGTCACTGCTGAGCTATAAGAAAGAGCATAATAAATTTAGGAGGAGTGTTGCGGGTGCCAGTCTTCATTTTCAAAAGGGCTGCGCAAACGTCTGGTGCTCGGCTCCTCCGTCCCAGAGGTGGCATCTGCCATAGCTGAGCAAAGGGGAAACGTTCCCTTTTTCACGTCATTGTGTAACAATGGAAAGACAGTTTTTTTAAGTGAATTTTGAAAGTTAGTTGCACATTGAATTATTCAAAATTGAAGTATAGTATTTCTAGATTTCAGAATGCTTTATAATAATTCATCTGTACATTTCTGTGGTAAATTGATACAAAGGAATTATTTGTAAAGAGATTGCAAATGGTTTCTATTCTTACATACGTATGATCTTGCAAATCAGAAAGGAAGCCATATTTTAAAACAAGTTGTTTTAAAGTGCATATATGTTAGCATTTTCATTCTGTAGTTGGATCTTGTCATTCCAGACTTAAAAAGGCTTTTTAGTACCTGGAACCAGTCTGTGAGGAAATTATAAGATAGATGATGTGATGAGCAGATGTCTAATTCCAAAATACTATTTGGACATTATCCAGGTTTTGGAATATTTTTCAGGGAGAGAGTCATAAGCAGTTTTAATAATTAATTTAGAGAAAGCACTTTTTGCAACCATTTGCTGAATGCAGTTACTTTATTAATTTATCTCATTTCTTTAACATTATTTATAGAAGAAAACCATGACATTTTACTAACCTGTCTTTAGGATGATGTAAGTTATTTAATAATGTGGATTTGAAAGTCCTAGATAACCAAAGATTATATCATTTCCTTGATATTGTACATACACTAAGAAATGTAATAAGCACATGTGCCTGCTTTCATTCATGCACACAGAGCAAGGGAATGAGAACAGCTATGCATGGAGCTGATTGCTTCCCATATATTTTGACTTAATTTTTGCGATAAGGGAGCTCTAATCCCATTTTTGAGACTATGTATGTTTTTCTTACAATCCTCCAAGCAGTAACTAAAATGCAGAGTATTATACTCTGTAATAAGAACTCAACTGTATTTTCTCTTGAATGGAAAATGCTGTTCCTTTGGAGACACTTGTATCCCTATGGCATAGGTGTGGTTATGCTGAAAGATCCATGGAAAAAATGAGGCATCATTCCTGTTACTGGTAGAATCCAGGTAGTGTAGGAAGTATTTTACATTAAAAGAGGTTCCTAAATTTCAGATTTAAGAATTTTGTGTCTGGGACATAATGCATCTTTTCCTCACTATGCTCCCACTCCCCAGGAAAAAAAGAGGGAAATGGGAAAACAACATTCTAGGGAAGGCAATTATCCTCTCAGCTTTATCTTCATACTCCTGTTTCACTCTGGAAAAGTAGTGACTGAGTGTTGCTACGACATTACATCTGTGCAATTTATCAAAGCTTATGGGATTTTTACTTGGGTTACAGAAGGCTCATTAGTCATCAAGTCAATTGAACATAGGTCATAATTATTACAGTATTAGAGCATTCTTGAAAAAGATAAATAAGTGTTAGAACTGTGAGATCTATTGGAATAAAAGTATTTTAATAAAAATGTCAGTGTTTTAACATCCTTCAAGATCCACAAAACAAACCTGAACCTGACTTTCAAATAAATTATAGTACTGCAACTGTTGATGAAAGTTTAGTGATAAAGGGATACTGCTGCCTAATTTTTGAAACATAAACCAATGCAATTGTGAAGGAAGGGACTGTATTTCTGCCTGTTTCTCTAGGACTGTCCTTAATGAGAACATAAAGACTTTACATCAAGGAGAGAGTTCCTGTGTGACTAAACTTCGCAAATCTATATGGTTTCAACAGTCCTTAGGTGTCAGTTTAAAGAGTGGTAGCTTATGGTTCCCTACTAACCAGAGAATGACTCCAGAGAATACATCTTCCCATCAGTTCTTGGATTTATCTTGCATGCTTTTTCTGCTGACTGTTCTTTTGCATTCAGACACCATGATAGTGTCCACTGTGAGCAGACTAATGTTCAGAGAAGCAAAGACTAATTTACAGAATTCTCCATCATCACTGTAAAGCTGAGGTTGGTGTTAAACCCATGCTTCCCCTGCCCCCTCCTCCTCTGTTTTGCTGGCTACCTTGTTGTATAGTTTATGTTTCTCTGTCTTTACAGTTTTGCAGACTGGCATTGTCCAGGACGATGAAAATTGTGTCTCATAATGTGCAAGGCAGCTGCAGCATGTCACATCTGCACTTTGTAAACATGAACACAGAAACTCCCTTGCTGGGTAGAAATTTGCATACACTTGCAGGCATTAAAATACTACATCTATTGGAACCCTTGGTAGAATTTGATCTGTTTATTGATTGCAGAATCTTGATTATTAATGAAAGGAAATAATGTTCCTGAATTTCAGTCCCAAGTAATGTAGATTTAAAAGGGGTTTTTTAAGCTTTTATTTTGTTCCAGGTTGTTGGTGGAGGAGTTTTTATAGCATGTTCTCCTTCCATCTGAAATTCTGGAACCTTTTCTTAAAAGCTGTTTCAAAGTCTTTCATATTTCCTGAGAAATTATTTATTAGCACATGATTTTGGATGTTGTTATTAGATAAATTGTCCTTTTCTCAAAAATATGAACTCCAGTATGTGTCTGGGTGTACCATCAAGCAGGCAAAATCCAACACTTAGGCCAAGGTTTTGATGTTTCTGTGTGATGAGTGTGCTTTTTATTTGTTTCCTTGTAACAGCTGAGAGCTATCCCGGTATAAATCCTATAAAGCAGGAAGTTGTGGAATTTGAGTTGTGTGATTTTAAGAATAATCCCTGCATTCTTTAGATTAGGTGTCTATCAGGAGGTTCTTTGACAGATGATGCTGCAGAAGGTGTTAACTACTCCTAGCTACTTACCAGAAGTTACAAACATCATAACCATGTAGGTATTTTGCAGTAGTCCAGACAGTTGTAGTTTAAACCATGGGACTCGGTTTGAGTTTCAGTATGTTGGTGCAAGTTTACATTCTCTTATGATTTTTCTGTAAAAGCAGCAAAGCAGAGAGGTAGACAGATAGAAGAACCCTAACCTTCATCGTTCAACTCTAAAGGTTTGTCAGGAACTGTAGTTACAGGACAAGGGCAAATGGCTTCAAACTGAAAAAGACTTAATTTAGATTTGATGCTAGGAAGAAATTTTTCACTGTGATGGGGTTGAGGCACTGGAAGAGGTTGCCCAGAGAAGCTGTGAATGCTGCACCTCTGGAATGTTCAAAGCCAGGTTGGATGGGGCTTTGAGTAGCCTGGTCTAGTGGAAGGTGTCCCTTTCCATGGCATGGGGGCTGGAACTCTAAGGTCCCTTCCAACCCAAACCATTCTACGATTCTAACCTGCCCCAGCAAGGTCTTTTGAAATAGGGCTGTAGAAACTTCTGCCCCTGTAAGTGAAACAAATTGTTAACAAGACTGTTTGCACTTCAAAATACGTCACCAGTTCCTGGGCAGGCTTTGTATTACAGGCTGCCAAATCCTTCAGCTTTTGGCTTTACCAGATGTATCCATTGAGAAATTAAGGAGACTTGTGTACCTCTGCAAAATTGGAGTTGGTCTTAGCCTGTCTCTTCATCGAGAAGTCGTTAATTTCATAAAGCTGGATGCTGCTGTTCAGGGAAAAAAGAAAGATAAAAAGGAAGAAGAAAAGCAGAACAGATGCATTTCTTAGCACAGGGCAATGTGAAAGGACAGTGTTTGTGAGTCTTGCTCAGGGACATGCTCTATGCCTTTAGATTGCAGGAATGAAGAAACTTCAGAGCTCTTGAACGCTTCTTATGAGCAGTAAATGCAGTGCAGAAAGAAAAGCAGTGTCTGTAGGGCTTTATAAGGGTTCCTGTAACAGCATTTAACTTAGTGGTTTTTTCAATGTAACCTGTGTGACCTGGCTGACTGGCCTTCATTTACTTTGCTGGGTTTTGTACAGAACAGGAGTGAAATCAGCAATTGCAGGAGGGAAATTAAAAATTTTTTCAAGTCTTTCTATCAGTTGAAAGCCATGATTTAAAGCCAATTTTTTTTGTTGTTGTCAATTGGCTTTGCCCCACGTCACATTGTTTTCAGTGAATCTGTTAAGAGTGACACAGTACCTAACATTATAAAAGGTAATAAGCTGGAATTTGGAAAGTGTCCTCCATCTATTTGTATGAAGTAAGCAGCTTGGAAGGCCATGAAACAGAGTAACACTGGAATTTTAAAACAGTGAAAATTTTATTTGTATAACTTCTCTATGCCATTGTTTCTCTAAAGCAAAGGTTCAAATGTGAAATGAGTTAAGATGAAAGGTGGTGAAAGGATACAGGTGGTAGGTCTTTTGTTGTGTGGCTCTTAGGAGAAGAAGCAGACTTTGGCCCTGTGGTGGCACATAGGAAAGAAGCAGCACAGGAAGCGGAATAGTTACATCTTTGTAAACACTCAGGTCAGTTCAGGGGACAGAAGCACAGGTCCTCCACCAGTATTTCCAATGTGAAACAGTCTCAAGCCTTGCTTTGCCCTTCTCACTTGTGCTGTAGCTGCAGCAGCTTGTGTGTGGGAAATCATTAGCACAGATCCTTTGGAAGACATGGGGGTAGGGAAGGTGTTTCTCTTTGTCCAATGCACAAGCTGTTATTCTTCCCTGCCCAGCTTTGTGAAAGGGATTTAATACCAAATTGTTCCCATAGCTGCACTATGGGACAGTGCTGGTACACAGAACTATATCATGAGAAGTTACACAAAATGAATTTAATAAATAAGGAAAACCCTCCCTATCTTGTTCAGTTCCATTTTGGAAAGCAAGGATGGGAAGATCACCACTGATTAAATGTGTCTGGTATTAAATCTGCCAATGAAAGAGAAATTATGCTGGGATAGAAATTTGAAAGCGGTTTAGAGAAAATTGGGGAGCAAAAAGATTAGGAAGAAGATGAAACATTAAATTGCTATTTTAAAATTATGATGCATTCTGGCTGAAACAATGTGTAAGCTCTCAAGTAATTAGTACAAGGAAGTAAAAGCAACCCTCTCCCTTTAGACCAAAATAGGTTTAGCTTGCCTAAACTTTACTTCCAGAAAATCTTGGGTTTTTGTCATTATGTGCTATTTAACCTTATACTGGGTAAAATTTGTAGTTATGCACAGAGCTAACAAAACAGCAGGAATGCACTATGCTAATGGTCTGGTTATTTGTCTAACTGTTCTTTTGCCTCAGTAGCATATTCTTCTCTCTTCTCTTCTCTTCTCTTCTCTTCTCTTCTCTTCTCTTCTCTTCTCTTCTCTTCTCTTCTCTTCTCTTCTCTTCTCTTCTCTTCTCTTCTCTTCTCTTTCTCTCTTTGGGGCTGAACAAGAAAATATGCTCAACCTGAGTCTGCTACCAGTGATGACAACAGCACAAATTTAGTACATCTCACTTAGAATTTCAAAGAAGATAATTTGGCTGTTAGATTTCAGAAGACTTTCCATGTTTGTAATACGTTTGAAAATTTCAACTGTGCTGACGTAACACTGTGGAAAATCTTCTTTTGAATTCAATTCATATCCTGATTTCCCAGGGCACTATTCATGCCCTCAACTTCTGGCTGTTGAGAAGATCTCAGACTGTTGAGCTGTTGCACTCCTGCCCTGTAGGGTAAGCAGATCCCAGGAGCACCCCCAGGCCTGGGATGGTCCCACCACCATCCACAGGTAGCTCCTCCATCAGACCATGGCTCTGAATCCCAGAATGGGGAAGTCTCAGAGCAAGTAGCTCACCTGAGATTAGTCCTGCACCATCAGTTTGAGAGCTTTGGGGAGGCTGCACAGGAGCCCATTAGCCATGGGGAATTTCTGTTGGTACTCTCATTTGCTCAGATTGAACACAGGAGATGGCAATGTGATGTTAATTTACTTTTGTCTCTTTGTTTAGCTAGTGAAACACTTGTTTTATGTTCAAATGGATATGTAGGATTTTAATCTAGATGTATTAAATAGACAACAAATAAAAATTATGCTTTGTGGGCATCTCACTAGTGTTGAAAACCAGAAGGCTAATGTCTGCAGTAAGCAGCACCATCTAAAGCAGTACCTAACTGTGTTAGATCTCATAAATCCTTTATACTTAAAGGAAAAGAAATTTTGCTTGCTCTAACATGAAATGTAAAACTTTGTACCTCGAGCAACAAACCCATCTGTCAAAGCTAGTCTGTAAAGCAGAGCCCCGCTGGATGATCTGAAGGGCAGAAAACAGCTGTGCTGTATTCCAGGCTGGCATTTGTTAGCAAATAGTCTTTGGGTAATATTTATCAATGTGCCGGTCTTCCTTTAAGAAAACCCAAACGGGTTGCGTGTGTATGTGCTGAGAAGTTTAGCCCCAAAGAACAAGTTTGGAAAGGCAGAAGGAAATGGAGACCTGCCAAGCCTGTTGGCTGGAGTCATGGACAAGAGCAAGGCCTGTCTGAACTGCCACTCAGTTTTTATTCTGCGAGTTTGCAGGGTTGGTGATTAGAGTGGCTTTCGCCCAATTATGCTGTGATTATTCCGCTGCACTGTAATTGACTGGGGAGATATGCTAATACCTGTCATTTGGGATGATAAAAGATGAGCGGAGGACGCAATGCATTATTTAGCTGGCTGTGTGATAGATGAGGGATGCGCAGAGTACTTTAATTGCTGAGAAGAGAGGTTAAGCTGAACGAACGGATGAATTAGAAATGAGTTTTTTTATGGCTTGTGGAAAAGTGAAATAAAGGGAAATGTGCTTTAAAACTGTAGCAGCAGATAGAAGCAAACACGACAAGACGCGGTCTTTTAGGCAGCTTACTTTCATAATTTAAATATATAAGACAAAACACGGTTTAGTGTTCAGTAAATAATAGTAACAATAATGATAAGAAATGCTCGGTGAGTTCGTATCCTTGCGAACAAAATCGTTGTAAAAGGAACTGGTTTTGTTTGAGGTAAAATTTGGTTATTTGGAACCTTTGCAATTTCTGTTGCAGTTCAGACCTTTAAAACCTTGTTTCTAAGGGCTGTGGTACCACTGGTGAATAATGTTTTGTGTGCACAGGTCAGCTATAGATTTACATAAATAATATCACGCATACACATACATATATACACACACACAAAATCTCTCGAGTATTTGTGTTATACAGTTAATAAGTGCACAGAGAGAGAAGTGAGAGAAAATGAATATTCATAACAGTTGGAGGAGTGTAATGATACAATTAGCAGGAGTATACAAATAACTCACAAGTGACACAGCTCTTACCCTTTGGGTGGGAAGGTCATTAGAAACTGTATCTTCTTTAAAAAAATAAAATAGCTAATGAGAAACAGCGAAGGCGTCCACTAATTTTCCTATTGTGTCATTCTTTGCATTTACACGAGCCTTTCCCTGTGGTTCAGAAAAATATTTGGAGTCTGTTGCACAAAGACATCGGATAGGTTTTTGGAAAGGACTTCCAATTCAAGGTTAGGATAATAAGGTATCTGTCTGTGTTATAACTGAACCTTCATAAAATGGAGGACATTATCTGTGGTGTGGTTTACTTGTCCCCAGACCTGTCTAACGGCTGGCAGTCTGCTGCTTGTCCATTGTAGTAAATTCATTTTTTCTAGAAAATACTGGCTCTCGAGTCATTATTATTGAATGGTAATGAATTTGTCTGTAATACCATGCCTGCAGAGCTGGATGCCAGCTTGAGGTGGATGCAGTGTTGTACATGTATTCTGCTACTGAAGGAGAGATTGCAAGGCCTGATCATTCCCCCAGATATATTCATCACCTTGTTCCTTCTGCCATTCACCAAAATTTCTTCATGGCTGATTTTCATCATCTTGTCTGGGGACTGGCAACTTACTTTACAGTTATGTAGTCCATTGTTAACCTTTCTTTTTTTTTTTTTTCCCTTAAGTTAGTTTTAAAAGAGCAGTTTATAAGGCAGTTTGCTGCTTTTATAGAGCAATTTATATTGGTATGTGCTGGTTAGTATAATTTTTCTAAAGTGACCATTTGGATTTCAAAATATAAGTGCCTCTGGTTGCACCTTGGCTTCTTTCCATTACTTGAATGGATGCAGCTCTCAGAAAAGCTGTGCATCTTTGAAGAAAGAAGAAGTAAAATGCTATGTTATTGTTTTATGGAGTGTTATATAGAAAAATCTTAACTTTTAAAAATCCCTTATTAGCCATTTTTAAGGATGTTACAAGAAAAAGTTTATTCTATGTTACTTAGTTTGTGATATAATATTCAGTGTAAAAGAAATTGATTTTGTGGTCCAGAGAGAAACTCAGGCAGTTTTGCTTCTTGAGATGGGGATACCCCTGACAGCAGTCAGCTTTGGGGAGCATGAGCAGTGCTTGGCGCACTGTTGAGGTCTTCAACATTAGTGCAGAGCCGATGGAGGTAACAGTGTTATAGTGTGGTCTAGTGTAGGAGTTGTGATCCTAGCCCAGCAGCACACAGCTGAGAAGAGGCTATGGAAAGGAGCAGGGGAGCTGCTGTTCGTGGTGGGTCCCAGGTGGGAGTGGGTCCCTCCAGCAGGTGTTCAGAAGCAGCAGGATAGACCCACACATGCATCAGGCTGGGATCTGGTAACTTCTGACATGAAAAATCCCTTTCTTTTGGCCTAAACTCTTCTGCAATTTTTGTGGTTTGTGGCCTCTTAGAGTTTTCACTCGTTCTCTGGGTTGTGCCGTACCCCTGCAATTAAGAAGGGAGTGAGGCCCAGCCCTGCTTGTGTGCAGACAGTGTCAGCACCTTGGTAAATTATCTTGTCCAACTACATAAACACAGTCAGCTGTTCATCTGCTTCTCTGAAGGTGTGGCTATATACAAGGAGGATAAGGCTCCTAACTTTCAGACTTTTCTAGTCCAAATTCCCCACAAAGCACTACTTTCACTTTTATGCCATGTACAAAGCATCCGAAGACTTTCAGAATGTTGTAGCTATAAAATCAGTGTGCATGTTAGAGGATTTTCATACTCCTTGAACAGTAGATTTTAACTTGCCCAGGAAGATAAAAATCACTTACCATACAACAGCAAAGCCTTGCTGAGAGTGGGCCATTTTTCACTACCCAGCTTTACCAATCAAAGATTGCATTATATGTATTGTCTATATACAAATGTGTGTATTTGCATAAACATGTAAATATATGTAAATAATTGTGTAACGTATGTAAAATTTATCTGTTATGTGAACAAAGAATCCATACAGTTAATTTCTGTATTGAATTGTGATGTAAAGGGGAAGATTATTTCAGTTATAACCCAATATACCTGAACTAAACAACTTGCTTATGATCAGCTGAAATGAATTATAGGAAGGAATAGAGTGTTAGATGGTAGGAGTTAATCTTTGGGGTTTTTTTTTTTAATACATTGTTAGGTCAATTGCAAAATATTAGTCCCCAATTGTCACTTGGCTTAGTGCTATTTCTCTACATATAAGTATCTGTAATTTAGATTCTCAGGCAAAAATAACTTTATTTTGTTACTGATAAAAGATGAAACATATTTGACTGACATTGTTGGAAATAAGCGATAAGAAACTTTAACAGATCTATCAATCAAAACAGCGGTTTTATTTCTTGTATTATTAGCTCCTGAGGCTTTGTTGCAGCGTGTGAGAGGTAATTTCTTACTGTAGGCTTTTCTTGCTGTGCACTTGATGTACTTCTGGGGTGGGTGGTGAAAACTGTACATTTTATTTTGTTTTCAGCATTTCAGTCAGGAGGTTTTGATGATCTCAGCTTGTTTCTTTAGTGGTTATGTCTGGCTATGATCTAAGAAATCTTGGAAACCCACTAAGGCAATAGAAAACAGAGGTCAGGAGAGAACGGAGTCATTTTTTAGGCTTAAAAACATTGGGGGCGGGAGGGGAGCAGTACTGCTCTTACAATGTTTTATGAAAGCAAACCAACAACAAAACTTGAGCATTTCAAAGCATCCTTTCCTTTTCATAGTTTTCCATCAGGGCTCTGTACACATTTTGCGTGCTACTAGATCTAGGCTCCGTTTGTGAAGTGCACTCTGGATGCTGTGAGTGATGCTTGTGGTGGTTTTTGATCCCCAGATCAATCCCAGTGATGGGATTTTATTGAAGTCTCCAGTGGGTGAAACACGAGACAAGGCATCAGAAGTTTCTTTGATAGTGCCTGAGTAGCACACTGGAAGAGGTAGTGATGTCATCCAAAAGAAGCTATTTGGGAACCACAAAGTTCAGGACTGGAGAGAGAACTTTCCTTGACTCATCTAGCATGAATGTGGACCTGGTATACATTTTTGTTCAGAAAGAGGGAGGGAATTTCTCCCCCACCCCATTTTTTTCAAATAGTTTTAATAACATTATCCCAGAACCTCCCATCTTTGAATTTCAAATTGCTCATCTATACAAAAATGAATAGTCTCAGCTATGCCTAAAGCCAGGCACGTGATTCCAGGGCTTTGATTTGGACAGAAAGGTCTGTGTTCATGTAATTGTGCAAACAAGCGCACACACATGTACACAATATACATACAGTAAGAGTTTTCATATCCCCAGTGGAAAAAGGCTTTTTGTGTTTCCTGAAAGAAAAAACTAGTATTTAACTATAAGAAGCTAGGTCCAAGATTTGGGATAGAGATGTTATTCTGAATTGACAAGAACAGCTGTGAGTTAGGAAGAAATGTGTAGGGAGAGTAAAAAATAACCATTCGTTTCCAACTAACAATACCATTAAAAAACTTAGAATTTAGATGACAGTGTAGTATCTTTCTGTCCTGTGAGAGCACTAAACTGTGAGTGGCTTTGCTTTATGCTTCTTTATAAATGTATTTGTTGCTCTGTGTTAAACTTATTTCAGAAATTACTAAGTGATTTGATACTTAGTCAGTAATGCCTGTGAGCAGTAATTGCTGAGTCATGGTACAAAGTTAGCTTTTGGTGGGAGATTGAAGGGGAGTGTGACCAGCATTGTATTTTCAGCTTCAAGAAAGACATTCCAGCAATTCTAAGCAGACATGGGAGCAGAAGATGATGCTGTTTGAAAGCCTGGAATTTTGATTTTTTAATTTATTTAACTGTTTCAAAGGTAATGAAACACTTTCTAAGAGTCTAAATGATTTTAGGGGGAAGGGAATGTACTTCTGTGGTTGTTGCTTAATCAACATCTACTCTGCCACTTCACATCAGCTTCTGTCGTTTCCAAGTGAATTAGTTCTTTGGGCAGCACGTTAAGAGGAAGTGTATTGTTCTTGGCAGGGCACTTGAATTTCTAATTACCAGATTCTTGCCTTAATTGCAATTACCTGGACACCCAGGCAGGGTGAACTTTTGGAAAAGAATGTAATTAGTGCAGAAGAAACCTCACTGCCAACTGCTTGTCTGGATATCTACACTAAGCAGAACCTTGATAAGTTCACATCTCTGCGGACGAGCTATCAATCCATTGAGATGCTGCCCAAATGTTGTGCAAATCTGTTGCAATGTGTATGATTACTGTATGGTCTGAGACCCGGTGTACAGTTAAAAATATCTACTGGTTTTTCTATTCCTGCCTGAATTTAGGGAGGGAGAGGGATGTCTCTGAGAGAAATCTCATCATTTGTAGGTTCTCACCAATAAGGAGTTCATCACATGCAGAACTTGTTTAAATAAGTGGCAATAGTAAATTGTGGTCTATGTGAGATGAGCTGCACAGAATAATTTAATTAAGGCAAAAATAAACAAATAAGTTCTTTATTTCTAGTAATGTTTGTTGTGAGCCATTCTTTGCATACAACTACAAAAGCAAAATGTTGCCAGAAATCTTGCAAAACCACACTTTTGAGCAGAGGTGGAGCCATAGTGAGGGTAGTTGTGAATACAAGCATATCCTGATTATAAGCTGAAATCACTTGGCTTAAGGGCCTCTGGAAAGGTTTGCTGCATCAGGCTTTTATTGTCAGCTCCCTTGTGTTGGCTCGCAGGAAAAATTAAACTTAATTGATGAAAAATGAGGGAAAAGAAATTAAAGAATTACTACTTAAAAAAAAACACTACTGTAAACCATCTTACTGTAATTGTAACCTTTTAGTATTGCAGCTTTCAAATAATGTTGCTGATGAGGAAATTGAAAAACTTATGCATTAAAACATTTTATGTACTTTGGGGAGCTTTGTTTCTTTCCTTGATCCCTTTAATAAAAAAGCCCAAACCTCATAGAAACATTGATGTGATTGATCCCTTTGAGGTCAGGGACGGACACACTTTGTCTCCGTGGTGGTAGCCAGTTGTAACATAACGGTGTCACTTATTGATGGACTGAAAATAAGAGAGCCCCTCAGATAAGTGCCTTCTGTTTGTATAGAGAGAGTTATAAAACTGCTTTGTTCTTTCAAAAATGCAGTTAAGAGCTCTTCAAATGAGCTGCTCTAAGGCAAGGTTTCCCGAGCACACATAATGGTGAAAGGCTTGTGGTGGGGAAGGGTGGTGGTGGTGTAAAATTCTTCCAGTTGCTTTGAAATAACACAGGGCTAGAGGAGATGAAGGAGGTGGGCTGATGAAGCCCTGGTGAATAGTTAACTGGTTTAAATTCAATTACTGGGCTGTTCAAGTCGTTAACAAGTACATCAATATGGTTTTTATTAACAAAAGTTTTCCTGTCACATATGGTGTGGTTGGCAGCAAGAACTTATTCTCAGCCAGCCTGGTTGCAGACAAACCCCATTCACTCAGATCCCAGCTGATGTTGCCCATCCCTCACTTTTGCCAAAATAGAAGTGAGGATACCAAAGGCTTTGAGAGGTAATTCAGGAGATTCAAGGTCAGCAAACTTGATGGGCTCAATACAGAGGATTTTACGCATTTTCTAAGTTTGGCCCTTATGAAGAGAAGGTGATGTAAAAAGTTTGTTGCTGTGTTTCCCTTATTATTTTATATCTCTGCTCCCTGTTTAAATTTGGCTGTTCTTAGTTTTAGCAGCCATGTTCTTTTTTCAGTCAAGTATTGTTGGAGAAAGTCACACTTTTCTTTCTCTTTGTTTTAGCTAGAATATGGGTTTCTGTACTTCTTGTGCAAGAAAATAATACACATACTAGTATCGGGCAGAATATTGGAGAGAGTATGTGATACTCATGCACACAGGCAAGCAAAAGTTTAAAAGACAATTTGTAGTTTTCAGTTGCTATGCTGAAACACTATGGAATCCTTTCTTTCCAGGCTTCTTCAGCTCTTGGAAAATTAAAGTATTTTTACGAGGTCTCAATCACTATTAAATTTGAAAGGCCTTGGCAAGAAGCCAAGGCTTCTTGATAATGAACATATTTTGAATATCAGAGAAGCAGTTTCTCTTGTCCTTCAAAAATAAATAGGGAAGTGAAGCCTAGATGTACTAAAAGTATTAAGAAACAAACAACAAAACAACCCCGCAAGAAAACACCAAAAAACAAACCCATAACTTTTAGGATTTCTTTAATGTTTTGATTTTGGTGGTCTTATAACTGTAGCATTAAAAGAGTTGCATGTGAGGCTATAGCTCCCTAATTGTTACAGCTAAGCAGAATTCATTAGATGTGAGCTCATGACCACTAGTCATGACCATGGCTTCTAGCATCAGCAGAGTTGTTAACATGTCTTTGCCTGGTCACTTCACTCAGGAAAGCAGAGACCTTAAAAGGTATTTTTAGCATTGTCTTTTTTATTTTTTAATTTGCACATTTGCCAGCGGTATTTCTTTTTTCCCCTCAATCTTTCACTAGGAACAAGCAAAAGATATCTTTTATTTCCTTCATATTTTTATGCCATTACTGCATCTCTTTCTATATTTCTAACTATACTTCCTCATACCTTTCTTTCAAAAAAAAAACCACATAGTGCATTTCAGTATTGAAGAGCACTGGAAGAAAAAGGAAATTTGCAGCTGTTTTAATACAAACATGGCAATAAGTGGATGGAAAAAAAGTAACTGGTAGTTTTGCAGTTCCCTGTAAAAGTAAATTAAACCACAGATTCCAGAAAGTGGAAGTGGACCTGGGTAATATTTTGCATCATAGTTAGATCAGGTCTTAATGTTTCTAATTGAATTCATGGTGCACATATTGAAGTACTACGTTGTACCAAAAGCTGGCATGGAGTCGAATCATGAATCCCTTCAACTTAGCAGCTGCTCAGAGTGAGCAGAAGGCCGTCTCTTCTGAGGATGAGCTGTTTGCCCTAGGATGATTGCTGGTTTTGCACCTAGGCTAAAATGCATCTCTTACCATGTGTATCTGCTAAATCGTGTGCTGCTAAAGTGAGCAGAGTAGACATTATGATTTGCACTTTGCTTCCTTTTGTTTTGGATTCAAAGGCCATCCCTAATTGATGGAGGTTTCCTTTACGATGCACTTATTTTCAAATCCATCATGCAGTGCTTCTGCTGCCCCTTGCCTTCGTGATGTGCTGGTCTTTGACCCAGAACTGGTAAATGAACCCTGCAGGGAAATCATTAGAGAATTGGAACGGTTGCAGTGGAGGGACCAAGGGTCAAACCATTACCTCCCTGCAGGACCGTCGACTTAAATTGGACTTCTTGCTTTTCGGAAGCAGGTCAAGTGTCAGGGACAGCTGAAGTGGTCAGGTACAAACTGATACAGATCATGGACGCAGTTTGGGGGTTTTAGCTTAAAAAATTAGGGCAACATGGACTTAGTCTAATGATACCTCCTCTGTTTCTCTCCTCTTTTCTCCCCTTAAAAAGCAAAATTAAAATCCTGAGAAGTCAATAAGAGCCAACACTCTGACATTAATGTGCTATTTGTGATCTTTTGGCATTCATATTTTTTTAGAGTAGATGGTTCAACCTTCGTTGTGTTTTCTTGCTGTTTTCTTTGATTGAAAAATAACAAATGATATCTTGTACCAAGAAAATTCCTCCAATAATTCTTTTGAAGAATATACCTCCTGTTCTATTTCCCCTTTCTCAACTGTTCTTTGCATAATTTTTTTGTACTCTTAATAAATGTAAAATGACCATTTTTAGACTGTATAAAATAAATATTTTGCACTCCTAGAGGAAAAACTCAACGGTAGTGCATCTATGGCAGTGAAATATGTTGCTGGATATGACAAAATTATTTAATTTAGAAATTTGACATCCTTTAAATATTTCTGTGTTTTCTATAGAAAAATCCAAGCATGTAACTCGTAAAATAAGTTTAAGATATCAAAAGTCAAAAAAAGCCGTGGATGTCATACTACTGAAATATGACCAAAACTGCTGAAGAACCAAATAGATGGTACTAAAAAAAAGAAGAAAAAAAGATGGGTGTGTGAAACTCACTGTTTCTTCTCACTGTGACTTAAAAGTGCTTCAGATGCATTTTTTCCCTGAAAAACATCTTTCTCCTTGTCTCTGTCTACTGCCATTCATAGCACACAGCAGTTAGTAGGTTTAGGTCACTTTTTAACTTCTGTGAGGAGTTCTCCTTTTCTGAAATAATTATTGAGGCACAAGAATTAATACAAATCTGTGTTTGAGTGAGTGAGCTGAAACCCTATTTCTTCTTTTGAAAGGGATGGCAGAGCAGTGTTTCTACAGAAGTAAATGTGCTTTGACCAGGGAAGATAAATTAATTGCAACATGTCTGCTACGTAAATGTTTTTAAAATATTAATAAGAAAAAAGTGAGCAAAGGGAAGAGGCTAGAAACAGAGCAGCATCTCCATGTCTGTGCTTGCAGAAGGGGCTGCAGCCTGCCCTGTGCCCTGGCAGCATCTTGCCTACTGATCAGGTGAGACTGAGGAACTGACCAGCTGGAAACTGTTGTCCTTTCCTCTATCTCCTATCACTTCCAGCAGCTCTTTCCCCTGCAGGAGTGTGGAGCCAAGAAGCACAGCCTTGCTGGTGTGCAGAGAGAAAGCACTTCCCTGGCACCTGCAGTTCTCTGCCTGGCAGAGGCCAGTTTAGGGCCGGCCGTTCGGAGAGCAGCTCCTGTGTTCCTGCTGGCACAAGGAGAGAGGGGCTGCTGCCCTCCTGCCAGGGTGGGCTGTGGGCAGAGGGCACACACAGCATGGCCAGCAGCCCCCTGCCTGAGGTACAAAGCCTTCCTCAGCACAGAGGCCAAAGGGAGTGGGCTGGCAGCCTCTAGAAGTTAAACAGGGAGATTTTTCATTCACAAGGGCTGTTCCAGCAGTTCCTGGTGTTGATAATGATGAATGGTGTGTAATGAAGGGCTGCACAGCTCAGGGAAACAGTTCCTTGAACATGGCTTTGCTGCTGTAATGCATCAGGACTAACAACCCGACTTCTTCTGATAGCAGGTGATGGGATAGGAAGCAAACTGGAAGGAAAGTTGTTTTCCCAAGCTTCTCACAGAAAGCATGCAAGGCACCAGGATTTTTGCTTGTCAGTCATATAGTTTGCTTTAAAAGGTGAGGATCTGAGTTTATAGTAACAATAATGTTGGTCAGATTTTAGGCAACTAGAAAGATGGACACAACCATTTAATGTACTGGTGCATTGGTGTTCAGTACAGTTCACAAGAGGGAGCAATATTTTGGGGGGTGGGATTGGCAGGTGAGTAGTTACATTCTCTATCACCTATCTTGTGCTGGAAGGAATGGTGACCAAGTGTTTTTCCAATTGCTAGGCATCCCTTGCATAACATAAGGCCTTTTATTTTATTTACTTTTTATTTACTGGCAGTGTTTCCAGGGTTGTGAACCTTTGAGCTTTATTATCATCTTTTCATTATTTTTTTTAATCCCAAAGTAATAAGTAGAAAACAAAAACTCTCCAGAGATAGCATTGCCAATTTCTTGATTTTCCCTAATATTCTGAAAAGCACTGTATCTGCAACTTGAAATCAGCATGCACTACATGATAGTGTTAATTTATTTCAAATGTGTCTAGTTTTACACAGAGCTTACTTTTCACACATCTTTATAGGTATGGATATAGGTAAAGGTGGGTATGTGTATGGGAGATACGAGGTGTTTTCACTCAGCTGTTTGTTAACTTCTGACAGGTGATGAAGAATCAACATTTGCACTCTTAAAAAACTTTAATTTCCTTTTTTTGCACATTTGTACCCCCAGAGCTACTGGTTCTACCCCCACTCTGTTTCAAAATTCAGTAAGAAAAGAAAATTAACACTAAATGTCACTTTATAATTGCAGTAATGATCACACAGCTGTGCTTTCCTAGTTGTATAATGCACGTCAGGATCGGTTTAGGAGCTCAGCCTCATTTCCTGGCCAGATGTAATTCTGGTGAGCATTATTACAGTAGTAAGGTCTCCTCATTCATTATGGGCCTGGTCTCAGGGAGGCCTGCATGGCCTCACAGAGGCCAGCATAGAAGGGTGTTGTTGCAGCTCTGGGTTAGCTGAGTGTAAGGTTGTGCCAGTGCAGGGTGTGAACGGACAGAGCAGCTGCAGACAGCACAGCCAGCTCAAGCACATGTGCCCCTGTGTGCGTGAAAAAATAATAATAAAAAATAACTTAGGTGTGCCTTTCTTTCTAATGAAATGTTGTCTTTATTTATGAGCATGAAATTCTGAGGAGGAGCTCTTACACTTAAATGAACCTGTGAGCAGCCCATAGAAAAGCAAGTGCCTGCAGCGCTAATAATGAGAACTGACAAGGCGATCCTGCTGTGTTTATTTATGACCTTCTGCCTTTGTTAGCTCTTGTGAGAAATTCCTCTCTAACCATAACAATATTGCTGGAGCTTGGCACTGCACTGAGGAATCCTACGGTGCCCCGAGGCCGCCCACTGGCACGGGTACAGCTCACAACAGATTGGCACAGTTGTTGAAATTTTCATATGTTTTCCCTTTATTTATTTTTTTACTTAATTCATGAGGCTGTTTCTTCCTTTGGTACATTTGTTTGTTCTGACAAGCATCCTTCAGAAGTATTTTGAGACTTTGCAAAGATCTAACTTACTGATTTGCTTTTTCCCCTCTTTTTTGGTGGTCTATCTAATGAATAACTTAAAGGTTGAAATGAGCTGTGGCTTGATAGTTCCATCAGGCGGATCTTAGAAGTTGTGGTGTACGTAGTTGTCTTTTTAAAGAGAGGCATCAGTGTATAAACAGTGGCCCCATTTGTAGGCTTCAGCATAGAAGACTGTGAATAGGGAAATGGGACAGGAGCTCAGGCAAAGCTGCTGCAAAGCAGCAATGACCTTAGAAGCCGTGCAGCAAAACTTTCATAAGGTTAAGAACCGTGTTCTTCTCAAGCTGTAGCACTTACAAACCATGCCTTGGTACAGATGACTCTTTTTCCATCCTTCTATCAGATGCGCTCCCCAAAAACCTTCTTGGCCCAGCTCCGTAAGGTGTGTTGCAAAGCTCAGACAGGCCTGGAGGATGGAGAATCAGCAACGGGTAGGGCTGCACCTGAAGGTCTGGCAGGGCTGAAGTCTCTGCTTCCTCTTGCAAGGACCAGGAAGCAGTTGTTGACTAGAGCTGCAGTTCTTTTGGCTTCCCACGGGGGAAAAGGGGTGGCCAGAGAGGAGAGCAAAGGATCACTGCCTTACAAGATCCTGGGAAACCCTCTTTCAAAGAAGCTTCCAGCTGCAGTTCTTTCTTTTTCCACCACTGTCATTTTACCTGATGTGTTTTTCCACAACATTTATGAATACTCTCAAAATTCAGCACAACAAGAATACAGATCAATGGGGAAAGGAGTTACTTTTTATTGTATTTACAAATATTTTATACAAGTGGCTTCCAAGTGCACTGTGGGCTGTGGCACTGCAGTGGTGCTTGCTGGAGGAAGCTGCAACAGGGATGTAGCCTGGCAGGTGTTGGACAAGGACAGTTGGCACCTCAGGGGAAGGGCTGGGTACATACAAAAAGGCAGGTGGAAGTGTCCTGCCCAGTAAGACTCCACCAAGTGATCATCCATTGTGGCAGTCACATTTTTGAGAACCACAATTGCTGTACACTGGACATCCTACCCATGCTTTCTTGGAATTTTTTCAGTCCACTTTTATTAGCATTGCAATGAATAGGTAGTTCTTGCAATACCAACCTCCTTCCTTAAAGAGAAGGAAAATTTTGGAAGAATGACCAACTACAAGCTTTATCTAAAACATGTCAGGACTCCCTATCCCCTATATCATAAGAATAAGCTGCAACATTGAAGCATGCTCAGGCACACAAAACCTTCAAAATTCCCCATGGATGTTTTTTCTTTGTATGATATAGTAATTAAAGAACAGTAGTAGTTGATCTGTTGGGTTTTGTTTGGTAGATTGCTTAGTACACAGTGTTTTAACACTTCTGTAGTGACACATCCATGTGTCTCTACTGGATTTCAGGAGTGCACCTGAAATTATGAACCTGTTGGATAATTCACTCAGCAGTCAAGACAACCCTGGCATTATCTTAGCCTTGAGATACCTCTTCCCATGCCAAAATGGTCCTTAGCACTAGATGGGGAAGGGTATTAGTATTTCAGAATTTTTTCTTAATGCCTAGTTGAACTTCTCCAAGTTATGCTTCCTACTTGGCTAGTCAAGGCATTATTTCAAAAAGAAAACTGAAGCCAAGACACTTTTCTAGAATTTCAGAACCTTTTGAAATTTATATAGAGGTTTCTGAGACTTGAGTTCTACATAAGTTTGTTAAAGCTGTATCATCTCAAAATACCACATTCCCTGGCCACATAATTATTTAGCATGCCCAGCAAGCACTGAATTACTGCAAAGAAATATGAATTCCAGAACTTGGGGTGTTTTGGGAGCCTTGTTCTAGCAGGCATGTGTGAGAAACAATCTGAAAGTTTATTTTGTGCTTTTTGACTGCTTGGATTTAATTTTCCAATCTTTTCCCAGGTTACTGGAGAATGTAAATGTGGGAGGGGTTGAGTGAATGGCTCTTGAAGAGTAATTGTTTGGTTTTGCTGCTGTGGTCCACAGACCTCAGAAATAAGTAAGCAGTTTGAGTGTGTGGCTGGGGGTGAGGAGCAAAGCAGAAGCAGAGTGATCACAGCCCCATGCATTTGTGACCATACTGATGGTCATACTACATTCCACTGAGTTACATTGAGTTCAATTAAAATGAAGAGAAAGAGGAACAAGGATGAAAGGATCTTGCATGAGGATGAGACAATGAGCCTGAAGTGGCAAATTAAGCTAAATTTACTGAGGTAAGCCTTATAACACTCATTTCTGCCTGTTACCCCAGTATAACATTGCATATCCAGTATTTTAAATAATACTTAATTCATTAATTAATATTGTTCTCTGAGGGAAGTCACTTTATTCAGTTCCTTAAAAAGGTTGTCCTTACAACAGTTATCAGTCTTTTTGATGTATACATTTTTCTCCTCTCTGATTCAAGAGGAAGAGATGGAAAGTTAACAGAGCACCTGTGTTTTTGAAGTTTAAAATGTGTCTGGGGCTTATTTACCATCTCATTGAATTGTGGTATTTGGTTACAGGGTGTTGTGGGAGAGAGAAGAAAGAGACGCGGTATGATGCATGCACAAGCCCTAAGCTAATGAAAAACTATGTTTTGTAGATCCTTATTCCCACGGTAACCTGCTGGGACAGACTTTTTTATCAAACCATAACTCTACAAAGGGTATTAATATGAAAAAAAAAAGAAAAAAGGCAAGTGCTGTAGATCAAGAGTTTTTAAACCTTGGGCATACAGGTGTATCGGTTCAATGCGCTGTTTAAGCCCTTTATCGTGCTCCATGCATAGGTGTCCTTGGGCTGGCAGAACAGCTCTGCTAACAGAGTTAGCAACTCGCTAATTTACTGTGGCATGACAATATCTCCTTTCAGTGATCAGTGGGCAGTTGGTTGTTGGACCAACACTTTATTCTCTCAGCTGCAGCCTCCAAATCAGATAGTATTGTAGGTCCAAAGTTACAAGCACAATTAATGCCTTCTGGATGCTATGTGGGATGGGATAGTCTGAGAAGCACATGTAGAAAGATGTCAATTAATAGTTGCAAAATAGGTGTGTTGTGACTCAGGGTATGTCTGTAGTAGTAAACAGTAAAGGTACATGCAGCCACATGAGGTTGTGTGGTCATGTTCAAAGGGCTTCTCCTACGGGAGGTGCCCAGCACAGACCTATTGAGAATCTCTGCACTGCAGTCCTGTGGGTGTGTCCAGATGAGGCATAGTGTGAGTTTTACCACATTACATGTTATGGTATTCTGAAGTTTTGTTTGTTCCTTTCTGCTTGAGCCACACCTGTATAATATCTGATTTTTGAATATATAGTCTCAAAGACAGATGGTCTATGTCTGACTGCATGTGCTGCAAGTTTCCAAAGTATGATGGCCAGAGTAAATGGAATAAAGGGAGTAAGCAGTACTTTCTATGCATATTGCTGCTGCTCTTGCTGAAATGTTTGGTCTCTTTCAGATCTACCAACCCATATGTTCTATTAATAATGTCTAGTTCTTTCTCATATGCCTTTGCTCAAATCCGTGTTTGTCTTTCCTGTGGTACTCCTTCCTTACTTAGTCTGATTTCTTTCTACATCAGCTGTGAAAGTAGAGCAAGTAGGTAATGGGAGGAGGAGTAGCAGCTACATGGTGTTTTCCCTGTGGCTTTTTGGTGCTGAATTCAGCATGGCCAGAAGCACAGCCAGGAGAGCAGTCTGGGCTGGTGAGCAGGGTGGTCATGCAGTGTCCATTCAGGTTAAACATCAGGATGGCATCACTAGGCTTGCTGCACAGAGGGAGAAGGATAGTGATCCCCAAAAGAACAAGTTCCAGAGAGCTTGAAAGATTTTGGGTCAGTACATGGTTTGCTTTATTCAGATTCTTCTCTGTTTTATTCTGCCAATTTAGTCTGTCTTATCCCTGTGGAGGCAACTGTAGGCTACATGATCTAGAAAATGGTTGTAATATGAAGAGAAGCAAAAAAGGGAAGTTGTTACGTTTCACCTCACTGTTCTTTATACAAAAAACCCTTTAGGTTTAACAGAAGGAATTTCATGTTTGGGAGTGGTTAAGTTTGGTACTATGCGTGGGAAGTAGTATGAATAAACTGAATTTTATTAGATTGCTGTTATGCAAACACAACTTTTCTTTCTTCTTCATTGGGGCCATTTGTTGTGGTTTTCATTGATTTGGTTGTTTTAAAGGTTGATGGTTTATTGATGATAAATGATGCTGTAGCTACAAGAGTTGTTAGCTGGGAATTTTTCTTGCTACAATACTGAAGAAAAAATGACTCCTAAGGGTTTGTGGCTTTTTGTTTTTAAATTTTATTTCCAGAAATTCTATGTGCTAAGCATTCTCCTTCAGAGATAAACAGGGAAGTTTGTATCTTGAGAGATGCTGTGTTACTGTTTTTCTGTTCTGGAGATTTACTGTTTATTTTCAATATTAAAAAGTGTCCCTGTCAGACAGGCTGTGTGTCCTATGCTTTACAGTCCTTGTTAGATTTTGTCATTTTGCTTTGATGGCACATGGGTCATTAGTATTTATCATTTCATACACAGGAGTCAGTGTTTATAAACTAGTGAATTTTTGCCTTTAGGTTACTTGATGCAGCTGTAGGACTCAGGAGCCCCGTCTTGGTATCTGCCAAGGAGCTGCAGACCCTGCAGTGAGTGGCACTTGGCACTGGCAGGGGGGAGTGTGGCTGGTGGGGCCTTCATCTGGTGCCTCATCAGTTTTGAATTCCTAGATGCCCCAAGTTGGTTTTGGTGTAAGGCTCTAGTCTGGACAAGCAAATAAGTTCCCATTATGGATCATTTTATACCCAGAAATGTGATTGTATCCATCCTAGCAACTTCTTCTCATCCCATGTGTGACAGATATGGGCAAGTCACGTTCTGTTCTTGGATTCCTGTATCCCTAGGTCAACAACTTTTATTTTTAGATAAGGTAGTCTTACAAAAAACAATCCTTTGCAGTAAAAAATTGCTCTTTCTTTGAATGAATAAGTCTTTTGCTTAGCAATTATGTAGTAAGCTGTGATTTGAATCTGTTTTTCCAAGGAGATAACTTCTTGAAGACTGATCTAATTCCAGGATCTCGTAGATTGGAAGGACATCAGACAGAGCACTGGCACTGCGTTGTTTGATTGCACTTCTTCTTGGTTGCTTGAGTGAATATAGGGCTTTTGGGGAAAAGATTTTTGCATCCTCAGGGACTTGCCTGTAAAACTTCTCAGAGAAAATACTTGATACTGATCAGAGAGAGTACTTGCAGCACAGTTCAGTAACCCAAGTTATTTTGGGAAGCATATGAGGTCCACAGAATGAAGGGAATATGTTTGGCAAGTGGTGCATTGTCAATAAATTTAGTGCAAGACACTAATGTTTTTATGATATACTTAGAATTCCCTTCCTTTGGAATATTCTATTAATAGTTTGTGACATAGAGGTTACAGTTAAAAATCTGATTAAAAACACTGAAACATCTAGTAAGTGGAATTAAGTAAGATTTCTAGGTAACACGAGTATCATAAGAAGTACCTCTGCCTAGCTGTTGTCAAAGTTTGTGTTTGTCTTGCAAGTGAAATAAGCCCTGTCAATAGAAATCAAGCTTTATCCTCAGGGAGCTGTTTGTACTAGAAGTGGTCTTCTCTACTTTTCCTACTGCAGACCTTGATTTAACAAGATTCAGAGAATGAACCTTGTTTTCCCACAGCATTAATTTCAGTAAGGCATGTAAAAGGGATTTTGGCAGAAATGTAATGGCAGCCCTGCTGTCTCCTGATAAACAATTTTGATGTGCATTAGGTAAATTTTTTGTGCTTAGATGAGGGTTTTTATGCAGCTGGCATGGAAGGAAGATACCCATGTTGGGGGTAGCAGCCTTTGAAAAGAAAAGGATTTTCCACATGGTCCCAGTCGTTGCTGCGCCCGTGCGTTTTTCCGGTTGCGTAGGCGCTGGGAGGCTGTTAGCTCACTCGCTGCCTCCACAATGTGACCAGCAGGGCCTTTGGAGGACTTCTTGAAACATGCTATTATAGGCTGCTTTGTGATGAAAAGAGGTCTTACAAATATCTTGAAATTTAAACAGAGCTATTGTGGGTTTTCCTTTTGTGTGCATATGTGTGTTTGTCAGCCAAATCATTTGTTCAAAGTTAATCTCAATTACAGAGCATATTGTTCATAATCCCCCATGGCTCCAAAACAATAGCAGAGTGTATGTCTGTTTGAATATATATTTACATACTTACATGTGAAATATGTTTGCTTGTATATATAATTTTGCTTCTAAAGTGGTGATTCATGTTAAAGAGATGGATATTTCATGCAAGATCCTGTTTTTTGAGCAGCACCATCCTAGGGAAATACTGCAGGAAGGCCTGAATGGAATGAGCAGGCTTTGATCCTGCAGCCAGTCAGTTGATGCAGTTCCCTATGTGCAGTGCTGGGATTCATCCCAGCACAGTGGATGGTAGGGTAGAATCTGGGGTGTTCAGCTACTTGGAGACAGAAAGGTTTTGTGTGCCTTTAATTTTAATATCTTTGTCTTCTATTTTAATATCTCTGCTTTTCTTCTACTCCCTGAGCATAAAGGAACTGGTAGGCAAGAGTTGGAAAATTTAAATAAGTCACAGGTTGTATGTGCTCTGCATAATCCCCACCAGAGAGCCCCAAACTGTAACTTCCTAGTAAGTAACTTCCTAGTACTTGGGCTGTGATTTAGTGGCGTAGGAACTCCATTAGCAAGGTGCCCCACATTTTCTCCTTCTGCTGATTTCAGAGAAGATGCTCATCCTTTTATAACTGTAAGTATTTAGCAAGGGATTCCCTTAAAATCTTGGTTTGTATCTGCTGAGACATTGCTAAGCAAAGCTTGCAACTGCACAAAGTATTTGCAGTGTAAATTTTTGTTCTGCAGTGAATGCTGTAGTCCTGTCACAGTTGGTGTGTAAAATTGTGATGGTATTGCTGAGCTACTGTAGTCTCCCTACTGCTGTTTATTTGACCTAGGTGTGTTCCTCGAGTAATTAATGTTATTATATTATATATGGGTGTTTGTAGGGGTTTTTATTCCTGTGGTCTCTTTGTAGCTTTGTGTTTCCTGTCTCTGGATAAATAGTTTGCTTCCTTCTACCCCTTGCTCAGCTCTTGTTCTTGTCAGATGGACAAGAAAAAAGGTCGTGCATAGGTGGAAGGTGAGGCTAGAACTGAAGATAGTTGAAGATAAACACTTTGCTTAAAGAGATCAATCCTGCATGGGGACATTTCAGTTTGTAAGCAAGGTATTATGTAGAAACGAACTTTGAAAGCTGGTTAGGATGTCTAGGATAATACAGGATATAAAGGTAACATAGGCAATACAGAATTGTAATACAGATTTATGATGGGAGGGAGAAAGAAAATATTTTGTCTTTCATTTTTTCTAAGATTTTATGTCAGATTTGAAAATATAGTCGTAACAATACCATAGATAGGAATAATAAGATTGCTCTACAAGAAACACAAGACTACTGGTAATTTTAAACTTGCTAGATTTAACTAGAAGAAATGAGTGCTTTCCAGAAAAAGCCTCTGAAAAGAGGCAAAATTTAAGGCATGCCTTAGGGTATGGGGACTTCAGGCCCTTAAAAGAATCCCAGCAATTACCTAACCTGCCAACTTTCCAACAAGATAAATGGAAGCACTGTAGCTTGAAGGTGCCTTGGTTTGAATGAGATGCAGTAAGTAAGGTCTCTCTGTTCTTTACAGGCATCATAGATCTGATACTACTTATAAAAGAAGAATAGACTTGGTGCCCTGCTGACTAAATTGTCCTCTAGAGGAGTATTAGTTACAGAGCTTCTTTGTTAACTAGGCTGTATGCTTAAACCTCTGTGAATTTCTCCTATTAGCAGGCTTCCTAATAGCTTTACACGTAGATATGCTAAGTAATTGCAAGTGTATCCATGTAATTGACATACACAATGTGTATGTGTATACTGGTTTATATATAAATAAATGTTTGTGATGTGAAACTTGCACAACTTCACTACTGTTCTGTTAAAAGGAGGCAAAAGAAAGCATTAAAATGCTGATAATAGAGCAGAAATGAGCTTTCTGTTCTCCTTTCTGTCCAGGTGCTTCACATAAAGTCTTTCTTCTCCTTCTCTTTAATTTCCCAATTAGCTTCTTTATTTAAGAGAGGTGATTCTAAAGCCTCTGTATGCTGCAAGTTTCCCAGTTGCTTGCCTGCTCAGGCTTTCCACATTAGAAAACTAAGAAAGGCCTCGAAGTGTATGTTAACAGAAAAGAAAAACAACAAAATCAAAACACACAACCCATATCCCCCCATACAAATTAAAAAACCTAAACCACTCTGTACAGAACAGCTGATATTTCTTATTTTAGCCCACTTGAAGACAATGTAGGAGATTGTGTTGCACAGCCCAGACTTCTAGATAGGTAACAATCTTCTGTGCCATTCTGAGATCAACCCCTTTCTCCGTTTTCTTCATGTGCCTGATGAGTGAACATTATTATTGCATCTTGAGCAGATACATTGATTGTAAAGTTCTCCATTCCTGGGAGAAAATCCCACCTGGGGAGCGCAAAGCCCTGTGGGTGTGCTGTGCCTGCCAGGCTGCTCCCTCTGCCTGCACTGCTTCAGGGTGGTGGCATGGCTTGGCAATTTAAATAGGCTGGTGTCATGCAGGTTTTCTCTTCCTTTTCCACCTTGGTGAAGGAGTTTCATCAGGTGAGTGAAGAAGTTCCTGGAAAGCAGGCACTCAGGAAGATGCCTGGGACTCACCAGTTGTTCTGCTTTTGTGGAAGGTTGGAGAAATCTCTGTGACCTGACAGGAAAAGTGAACTTCAGTTCCATCCTGAAGTTTTGCCTTAGCCTGTGAACAGCAGATAATTTCATCAAGGACTGTGCTAATTTTTTCATGGCTTTTCCATTATCCTGGCAAATTTGTTTTTTTCAAGTACTTTGGTTTGCCAACACAAATGAAAGCTTTACTCTACACACCCTTTTAAAACCTTTGTTATTCTAAACATAAACCTGTGTGCTTTCTATATCTTCTGTCAGTTGTGTGCCTATCTGTTTTTTAGACAGAATTTATATTCCTTTAGAATAGGCTCTATTCTGCAGCATTCAGTTTTCAGAAGTTTATTATATGCTTTTCAGCAGCATTTGTTTTATCAGCACTTCCTGCAGCATTTGTTACACATGACAACAGCAGCGATTTGATTCCATTTAGAAAAATACCATATTATGTATGGAAAAGCAGTAATTGCTTACCTGTTTGCCAAATACATTCTACTGTGAAAAATATCTACTGTTGCTCTATGCAGTACCAAGCACTGTTATTTCTTGTTTACATTTTCTGCAGTTGATAGTTCCAAAAAACCCCAATGAAAATAGTTTATTGCCCACTTCATAATTAAATTTCCATTTGTATGGATTTGGAAGTCTGCTCTTGAGTGAATGCAGCATCTACACATAGACTGAAGTTTTGGCCTTAATTTTTGCTTTTCATGTGCCTAATGGCATACATGTACAATTTCATGCTTGTCAGAAAAAGCAAAATTTAACTGTGGATAGAGTTGTTCTTGAAGTATTTGTGGGAACTCCTTGGAAACAGGGCCTGCAAGATGCCCTGCAGAGAGCTGAGTCTGGTGGTTGGTATTCCCTGCCCTTACGCACAAGGAGGAATAACAGGTAGCATTGGACAAGGAGGAATAACAGGTATCATTCTAAGGCCTCTAGTGGGTGTTAGCAGTGCTTAAATTGTTACTCCTCCTCTTCCTGTGCCTTGGAGGACTGACCATGTCCTGTCTGTTAGGGGAACCTGGCTGTGAGTCTCTCTTGTAATGGAGGTAGCCATCATTGGGCAGAGTTCTAACTCACACCACCTAAGTTCTGTCCATGTTCTGTGACTTCTAAAAAATTTCATTTTTGTTATGAAAATTAGGCAGCACTAAGGCTTCACTTCCTGAGCTCTTTGCTCAGGCAGAGCCCGGTTCTTTTTGTGCTATTTGGACAAGGGGTCATGCTGTCTGTGCTGCAATCACTTATATGAGCCAAACAAATGAAATCAGGATGAGTCAAAGTAATGCACCGTGTCATGCCAGTTATTTCAAGTCTCAGGGATCATTTCATTACCTGATCTATATGTGAGGTAGATCCGTGCCACTTTTTTGAGCTTTATATGCTAATAGAAATAGCAACATAGTAAGATGTTCCTCATGACCTGCCAATGGCTACAGAAGCATAGCAATATTGGCACCTTTTGGTTTGTATGAGGTTTTTCTGTGATACTTAAGAATTAACATTTTTTTCTGACAGTTGGGGAGCACATGCTTGCTTTGTCACAGCATTCTTGGTTTTTCATATCTGATCTTAAAATTATTTAAAACCCCTAAAGACTCCCACAGATTCAAAGACCAGTATAACTCCTGTGTTACAGCTTGAGGGAGTATGTCCAGCAGTTCATAGTTAGAATTCAAATGTGCTGTGACCTACAGAGGAGATTTCTCATTGAAAATGCAGCAGTTATGAACTGAAATGGAGTAACTGTTTAGCAGTGTATTCAGATGAAATTGAAGAGAACCTGTGAGCTGTACATTGGTCTTTGGTGGAAACGGAGAAGCAGCAGAATACAATTCTTGTATTGCTCCTTGTTCCTTGGTGGCCAGCGGATCCAGTGCTGCTGCTGAAGGCAGGGCCTCTTCTCACTCCTTGTTGCAAGGCGAAGGACCTGCAAGGGAGTGTTACAGAGCTGTGTATTTTACACTCTTCTCTCATTGTAGGGGTTTAGAGTGAAGTGTATAAGCTGTGATTGTAATGGTAGCAAACCCCAAAATTAAATACTGTGTGAAAGTGAAACTGATGTATCATTTTCATTAGTTTTGGTATGCTCAGGCAGAATTTGTGGGATTAATTTTGAAAGCTTAATCCAGATGGAAAAGGTTAAATTCAATGCTGAATGAATTTAGTTCCAATTCATTTGTTGCCCTTGCTTGCTCTTTTTCTCAAAAGAATTAGAGATTAAGCAGAGAATTGTGCATACCGTCCTTGTTTTCTGCCATCATTTAACTACGTGTTAAATGTTAAAGACAACCTCTCAGTTATCTGCTGCAATAAGTAAACAAATGAATCTATTGCCATGCCATCTCTTGAGTCCTGTGGCCTGACTATTCATGCAAGCACTTATGGTCATTTCTCCTTTTTGCTCAGGATTTATCTGGATCCATTGACGACTTGCCGACTGGAACTGAAGCAACCCTCAGCTCAGCTGTTAGCGCATCAGGCTCCACGAGCAGCCAAGGGGAGCAAAGCAACCCTGCACAGTCTCCATTTTCCCCTCATGCTTCTCCACATCTCTCTGGCATCCCTGGGGGCCCATCGCCTTCCCCTGTAGGCTCACCTGTTGGAAGCAACCAGTCAAGATCTGGTCCCATTTCTCCAGCGAGTATTCCAGGTAAGTTTGTTCTAACAAACAAAATTATACCAATTGGTAGGTTTAGTAAATATATAAATAAATACTCCCATATTCCAAACTAACTTATTTTCTGAGAATCCTGCATTTTCAGGGCCTTTTCCTGAAAAAAATGCATACTTAAAGCAAAAGTAAATTCAATCTAAACTTCAGCTACCAAGCCTTCAGAATGCTCAAACTTCTGAACTTGACTCCACATAGGTTCGATAAATGTCTTTATCACCAACCAGTGTGAATGCTTAATTGTAGTTTTTGTATTTGGTTTGTGTATCATTTGTCACATACTTCTCTTGATTATTTACAGTCCTTCTTTTGTTCTAACTGTGTATTTTTGTTGGGTTTGGCTGTTGAGCTTGAATGGTGGTTACAGACCTGCAGGATGAGGCAGAAACTTTCCAACTCTGTATTGTGGCAATGTGATTTTGGACATGAATACAGAATATTGTATGAGATATTTCTTAATATTTGCAAAAATTAGCAAGTTACTTGGGATTCAGCCCCATCAGTAGTAATTGGAATACCAGTGGCAGGATTGCCACTCGCTCTCTTGTGCAATTTAGAGTATGACACACAGTCATGTATATTCAGAAATTTGTGGAAATCTGTTAAGATACCCAGAAGAAAAAAATGGCATACATTAATTTCAGTTCTTACCTTATCCCCACCCATCTGGCATGTTACTTATTCTAGAGGGTCAGGCAGCAATTTGTATTTAGTATTTCAGGTGAGTTTATTCTCTTTCTGCTGCTCAAGTTTTTTTATTATCTTCTGACATTTTGAATACTAGGGGAATTCCTAGGAGTAGGAGAGTGCTGACATTACCCTGGGGATAACATCAGTTGCTGACAAAACTACAAAATAATAAACATGGACCTCAGTTAAAAGAAACAAAAGCAGAAGTGCCTTTTTGTTAGGTGATTTGAGTGTTGTTGTAAACCGAATGCTGGTTAAAATTCAGAGAGTAGAATGTGTTTTGGTATTTGATACAAAGGTATCTGTGTAAAATGTTCCTGCCTGTTTGTCTGCAGAGGTTAAACTAGATAAGCAGAGGGGGAAGTAAGTTCAGTGCACACAGGAACGTTTAGTACTAAATGTGGCCTGAGCATGTTGAGCCCTGATGCTGTGCATGTCCTGCAGTTATTTCATACCTCTACAGCCATTCTGACTGGCAGCATATGCTCAGGTAGAGCAGGAATAGTGGGGACAGCATTATATGCAGTGTGGTAGCTTTGTATTTCCAAGGTGGTTCCCATTTTTTGGTGTAGAAATCCATCTCTGTTGTTAAGTGAAGCCAGATAGTTCACCTGGCTGGAAAGGTAACATTTTGCCACAGTCAGATTCAGGTGAGTAAATAGATTGGCATTTTAGCAGCTTGGTTGCTGAATAGGGAAAAAATGTTGTGACGCTGAAAATAGCTTTATTGTAGCCATGATATGTAAGGATGAGCGTAACTGTGTAGGGGCAAGTAATAACTTTTATGAAACCACCTAATCCCCATGGGGTAAAAATAGAAGGTATATGGGCTCAGAGGTCAGGGTCAGAATCAGAGTCACTTTATCGTTTCAGATGAGCCCCAAAAGTACATTTTATAACTCACCTAGTGAAAAGCATTGTCTCTACATACAAACTGTGCCACCATTTTGCACGGTGGTTTTCTGGTCTGCTGCAGTAACACAAAAGCAATTCTTTCTCAGGAACGATGAAAGATGAATGGTGCTAAATCAAAATCACCCTGCCCTGTTTCCCTGTCATAGACAAGCTTCTGGTCTCTGCAGCTCTTGCTAAAGGTGAACTCCCAGACATGAGCTAAGGCAGCGCTCTCCAGAGGGCAGCTGGGCAGCTGCAGTACCATCGCTGCTGCTGCTGCTGCTGCTGCTGCCGCTGTTTCTCGAGCTGCAAAAAAAGAAGTAAGGCTGCTATTTAAAGCCCTGTGATAGAGGAATGCTGCTGGGTGCTGGGGCTTTCAAGCCATATGAATTAGACTGTGCTTTCACCAAGTGTGTTCACACCATTGTTCTTCATTACAAGGACTATGGTAGCTTTTATCATCAGCTGCATTCATGAGACCCTAAGAAAAAGTATCACAGAGCTTGTTTGCATTTCTGTGGCTGTTTGCAGCAGTCAGGTTGTAGACGTTTTTAAACATAGATTGTGTAGTACAGCACCTTGCCTTTAGTAATTTTGTTCTCTGCTATTTTCTTCTCCGTTCTCACCCTACCCTTGTTTGTTCTGACCTCATTCCTCTCCTATTACCTCCTGCGATGTTGTGCCACAGTTTCTCAATGTGACATAGATTGGCTCTTTCAATCATTCTCTCTCCAGCAAGTCATTGTAAAATGAGCAGCTGTTGTGTTGCTGATAGCTATAGCTAGGGAAAGCCAAAATGTTGCAGGGGGTTCTTGGTGGGAAGACCGTTAAAATAAAGGTGTTGCTTTCCCAGGGTTTACTGGAAGAGAAGCATCCTTTTTCCAATGGCTCCTTCCTTGCAACAAAATTGAAAACTAATTTAACATCAAAAGGGCAGACAAACAGCCCCCTATTAAACCTCCCAAATGGCTGATTCTCTTCCACTGCCTGTTTAAGCTGTCTCTGCACCCCTCTGCAATCCTGCCACCCTGCATTGCTTTCTGCTGCACGCCACAAATTTCACAGGAACAGCCTGGCACAGGCAGCACTGACATTGGCACGTCCCTAGCTCAGTGGGCATTTCCTTCCTGTGCTCTCTGAAATACTGGATGGATATTTTGTGTGGTAAGTGGCACATGCATATACAGCCTTTGTTTCCATTCACATTACCAGAATAGACCAGGGAGATTAACTCCTAAGGGCAGAAAAAGCAACTTGGATGGATTTTTTTCAGAAAGGTAGTTTTCTCTCAAAATCAGAAGACTTCTTGTTCAGATGTGTGTTCATTACAGGGCTGAAATCCTACTTATCTATGATTTCTACTGATTCAAAATGACATTAAGATTTCCTATTAAGTAGATCATTATTCTGTTTTTCCAGAAATCCTGATCTCTTTATTTTGTAGCCATCTTTATAATTAGGGTACATATTCTTCCAAAGAATGAGATGTGATGCCCCACACTGCTTTGGTTCTTGAACTGTGCCTTATTCAACCCTAAACCATTAGTGGAAGCTGACACAGCATATATCAAAATGCACTGCTGTTGCCAGAAGATTTAGTGGCTGTTAATTTCGCTTTTTTCTTTTTTTTTTTTTTCCTTTCCCTCCTGCTCTAACAATTTCAAGTTTACTAACAAAGCAAAAATGTAAATAAGCTAAGCTCCCCTTTCTCCCCCCATCCCCAATTTTGATCTCACTGGCCAAAGGCTTTTGTCAGCTCTTTCTCCCTTGCGGTGTAAGCAGCAAATTTTTTTTAATATTAAGAGTTCTGTGAAAGATTGCTGATAGGCCAGGAATCCCTTAACCCATGATGGACAAGCAGATTTTGTACAAGTTAATAGACTCTATTATTTTTAAACCCCTGCAGGAATTTTTATCTCTATAGAAGAGAAGGGTATGCCATGCTAATAAT
Organism: Agelaius phoeniceus; assembly: GCF_051311805.1. NCBI lineage: Eukaryota > Metazoa > Chordata > Aves > Passeriformes > Icteridae > Agelaius > Agelaius phoeniceus. The sequence goes on from NC_135267.1 coordinate 62,112,288, forward strand.
GAGTAGCAAATGCTGCCTTTAGAAATACATGATTTTTTTTCACATGGATTGGTATTTTGACTTCACTTACATAGATCAGTATTTTGACTTGTGCTTTTAAGACATTCCATGTACTTTCTGAAGAAACAAGTTTATTTTCACTCTGTTAAGCTTCAACTACATTGTTGTTTTTATTAAAATTGTTGTCTCCTTTCACTGAGGAACTTGGATATAGATGAATTTACAATTTTCGGAAAGAGATCTATTTGTGGATACTCTGGTTTAGGAGTGTTATTGCTGGGCTTCTTAATTTTTGCTAACCAGTCAGTATCCTCCTCTGATCAAAAATACCCAAAATTTTAATTGTGATAATTATGTGAATCAATGGATGTAATCCATTCAGTGCTGAACTCTACTCTCTGCAGACGTGGAGGTCTTTCACACCTAGCTGGCTTGAATTCCAGGATCCATCAGCATTACAGCCAGCACTCCAGGCAAAAAAGAGGAGCAAGAGGAAAATGGGATACCCAGATGGAACAGTAACAGGAAATCTTGTCTTGGTGTGCTTGTTAGTCAGTGTGTGTGACTAAAATGCTGCGAGAAGAGAAACATGAAGAGCAGTCTATCATAGTCCAAAGGGACATTGTACTGCAAGAATCTGAATAGGAGTGATGATTTCTTTTATGACTTATAAAAGAGAAGCCTACCTGTTGAACCAGTTTCCAGAAGGTACTATAGTAAAACAATAGTTTTACTGTAGATCTTGTTTTTGAAAAGAATTTGGGAAAATATTTTCCTTGGGATTGAGCTATTCTACATACTTACCCTGTGAACCACCACTGTTTTGTATATTATATGGCATGGACCTCTTTTAAATATTTTTGAGGGAGAGAAGACTGCCATATGAAAGTGACACTGGTTAATGTCTTAGTGGGTGACATGGACAGTGGCATTGAGTGCACCCGCAGCGAGTTTGCTGATGACACAAAGAAGCTGTGCAGTGCAGCTGACACACACAGGGAGGGGATGGCATCCAGAGGGACCTGGGCAGGCTTCAGAGGTGGGACTGTGTGAGCCTCATGAAGTTCAGTAAGGCCAAGTGCAAGGTCAGCACCTGGGTCAGGGCAATCCCTAGAGATACAGACTGGGCAGAGACTGGATTGAGAGCAGCCCTGAGGAGAAGGACTTGGGGGTGTTTGTGGAGGAGAAGCTCAGCAAGACTCTGCAATGTGCGCTTGCAGCCCAGAGAGGCAACCTTTTGCATCAAAACCAGTGTGGCCAGCAGGGTGAGGGAGGGGATTCTGCTCCTCTGCTCTGCTCTAGTGAGACCCCACCTGAAGTTCTGCATCCAGCTTTGGGGTCCCCAACACAAGCAGAACCTAAGTTGGAGCAGATCCAGGGAAGGACCATGAAGGTGGTGAGAGAGCTGGAGCACCTCTTCTGGGAGACAGCTTGAGAGAACTGAGGTTTTTTGTTGTTTTTTTTTTTTTTTTTGAAGAAGAGAAGGCTCCAGGGAGACCTTATGGCAGGCAGCCTTCCAGCACTTACAGGTGGCTTACAGGAAGGCTGGAGAGGAACTGTTTAAAAGGACATGAGTAACAGGTCCAGGGGGAATGGCTTTGAACTGAAAGGAGGTTAATATTAGATATTGGGAAGAAGTTCTTCACTGTAAGAGTAGTGAGGCACTGGAACAGGTTGCCCAGAGAATCTGTCAATGCCCCATCCCTAGAAGTGTTCCAGGCCAGGTTGGATGAGGCTTTGAGCAACCTGGTCTAGTGGAAGGTGTCCCTGCCCATGACAGGGGGGAGGAGGGTTGGAACCAGACAAACTTTAAGATCCCTTCCAACCCAAACAAATGTATGAATCTATTAATTTGTAATACTATGCTTTTTGTTGAAGTTTCAAATACCCTAAAGTAATTGCAAAACAAGAGGGGATTTTATCCTTGTAAAATGGATATGATCCCCCTGTCTGGAAAGATTATTTTAACACATCTATCAATGTTTCTCCCTTGGCTTCTCCGGAGGCAAAAATCTTGCAACAGCTTGTTGCAAGGAAGATGCATGCTGTTCATTGGCATCCAGACCAGAAAAAAGCCAAAACACAAAATGCCATTGACGTAGCTATGTTCTTAATCACTTCTAGTGCATAAAACATCTAATCAGCAGTTTTGCAAATCTAGTATGCTTATAAATGAAATATGTGAATGTTTCACATAGTAGTAGTTTAAAAGCCTTTCTTTTGAATGGTTTGTACAACATTTAGAGTGTTTCTGTCTTTTCAAAGGATGAAAAAATAAGCAAATTGTAAAGCGCTCTAGCTCAAGGCATTGCTTCTAGCACAGGGAGCATCCAGCCTGGGATACCTATTAGAATTCAGCCCAGGTCACAACTGATGAATAATCTGTTGTCTCAAGGCTTCATGAAATAACTAAATAGTCTCAATCAGGTTTTGTGAGGAGACACTATGCTGCAAAAGGCACTATAAAAACTCCTATCATACTTGCAACATTGCCAGAGATCAGGGAGGTGTCCTTCTCAGCAGAGGTGGTCTTTCCAGAACAGGTGCAGGAGATGAAAAGAGACAGAGACACGCTGTTCAAGTTCCTCCTGTTCAGTTTTCATGATGACAGAGGGTTTCATTTTCCACAGGCATCAACCTGCTGTTTTTTATTGGCCCAAAGTTAAGTATCAGATAGAAAAACAGTAAATCCCCCCAAAAAAGCATGCCCTGGGTGGTTATTTTTTATGGGTAGCTTATGGGGTTTAGTTTTAAGTGGTTTCACTTGCTTAATATCTGGTGGGTCAGTGCTTACATTTCTCAGTCACATTGCAGTTTTAGTGTTTAATTGCTATCTTAAGCCAGTGCCAAACATTTCTGCCCTATAGACTGAACACCCTGAAGGATCGGGTGCTGAGAGTTGTCCAGCACCCTCCCCCAGATGGCCAGATCAGTGGTGTTCACATCCCCATATCTGTGCTCTGCCCCGTATCTGGTTTGTCCCCTTTGCTGATTCCTGCCAGGCCTGCTTCCACCATCCTGGCAATGGCTGAGCAGCCCCCATGGCGGGGCATCTGCTGCTGTGGACACTGTGGCAGCACATGTACACAGGCCACTTCTTGTAGCTCTGTGAGTCACTGGTAGCACCCTGCTGGTACAAATCCATCTAGAGTATGAAGGCTGTTGAAATCCAATTAACATATTTGTATAATTATGCATGTGCTCTGCTTCCCGTAACAAAATTCAAATATACTTAACCACAGCGGCCAAGATTTGACAGGTATGTTTGTTGTTAGTTTCAGCTGCATGTCCTAAGGCCATCCTTGGACAGCTAGTGTTTACATTTGATCATTAACCTATGCATTTCTTTGTAACTTTTTTTTGTCAACCCACTTATGTTTTTGTCAAGAAATTTAAAGTGGTGTGTGTTTGGTTTTGTATGTTTGGGGGTTTTTACTCTGTCATTATTTGGCTACACAAACATAGATTGTCTCTCTTTATTGGTGTTGGCATATAGGGCATTAATTTGTGTTTTATCATAAATTAAAAGGTTGTCTCTCACTCCCTTGTCCCTTGCAATACTAAGCAGTGATTAATGAGCAAATGGGAAAAGTCTCTCACATCTCCATCAGTGTGTTTTTGTTGTTGACAGATGGTTGTTATACCTAGATAAAATAGAGAATAAATGTCATAAGGTATTTGGTTTCTGTGATGGGATAGGCTGCTGCAGTTTTCACTTTTTCAGTGGACTATGTATCACTGCCGTGAGATATTTAAAGTGGCCTTCATGCTTCATAGTTAGTGTCAGACTTGACTAGACAGATACGTGGTGTGTCCCTCCTTCGAAGAAGGAGTCTGTGCAATTGCAAATATGGCTTGAATTAATTCTGTGTCTCAAAAGAAGAACATTTTCACTACCTCCAGATAATAATTTTTTAAAAAATTAATGAAAAACGAGATATCCTTTCTCCTCCTTAGAGACAAAATTCATGCGGCTGGAACTGCGACTTGAAAGATTTGAACAGCCTTTTGACAGCATCGCTCTGTAGGTAGATACGGAAGTCAAATTGCAAAGTGGGTTTTTAGAAAGCAAACACAAAAGAACAATTCACTCAGTCGGCAAGCTTTTCCCCATTTTCAGATAACAGTGGACTCAAATTATTGTGATGTGTTGATTGATTACAGCCGTTAAGTTTCTTAGTAATCAGTTTCATCACTTATTCTCAATTCACGCTTGCACCTTTGATTTCTCTTCCACAACAGGGTGATGTGGGTTGTCGTTGACTAATGAAGAACAGAATTGGTTTCGGCGTGAGACAAACGGAATGCCGACACCAATCCCAAAATGCATTAATCTTTAATAATCCACATCTGCATGTTTATAAATGATATAACCAGGAGTTGCTAATGTTAATACTCCCCCTTCCAAACAGAAGCTGACATAGGAGTTGGTGTTTGCAAACTGCATGAGAGGCACGTGGCCGCACGTGGTGCGTGTGACCTTGCGGAGGGAGCTCGCCAGATGAAAGTTCTCGGTTGATTAAAAATACATGAAGAATTGCTTCGCTTCCGCACCGGTCTTTGGAGCTTATCGTTGTCGGGCAAGATGAAATATGGCATGATAGATCTTGTCTTCTAGGGAGATCAGACCCACCAAATGGGTTTTGGAAGCAGGTTTGCCTCAAGGTGCTTTTATCCTTTATGCATTCAACTTGCCCTTTTCTCCCTCATCCCTGAGAATTGCTGAGACCAGGGCTGTGTAATATGCCATATAACACAATAAGAAAAACTAGATTAGCTGAGGGTTTGTTCCTTTTGAGGGTAGTATTAGTGAGAGCACATACATTTTGCTACTAAAATGCTCTTTAATCAGAGACAGTGATCTAGCATGAGGAGTAGCAGGCAGGAGTAGGTAAATAGTTCATTGCCACGTAGAGCTGATCCAATTTCCCTGCTTGCTAGACTTGAGAGAGCTGGGAGGAGCAGGGAGAACTCAAACTCCATCGCTGATGGTCTTCCAAGTTAATGCTGCCTGATTCTGAGAAATTCTTAAACTTACCTGGATCAAGGGAAAAGAAATATGGATAAGAAGCAGCATTTTCACATTGCATTCACCCTTTGTTTTGTATCTTGCATGTTTTTACACTACAGATATTATAAACAATTGATCTGTTGTTTGGTTAAAATTTGGCAATGTTAAAGTTAGGAGTTAAGATTTTTATTAGGTGGCAAATTTTAGAAATGTATGTCTGCTACATCTGTTGTGCTTCTCAGGCTCTTGAATGCAGGTGACACAATAAGGAGCAGCTTAGAGAAAAAATCTCCTCCTAGTTATAAATATAGTCTAGAGAATGAGCACTGATAATGAAAAATTCTTCCTTTTGGAACTTGGTTTAAATCCCTAAATAGAATTCTGAGGTTTTAAGTTTCAGGTGTGTGGCAGGGTAGGTTTCATTTCTGGAAGGAAGAAATGAGCCAAAAAAGAAATACTACCCTCTCCTTTGTCAGGAGCTTTTAGATATTTAGCACTTGCATCAATTGCAGTTTTATATTCAGTTTAATTGACATTTTATAGAAAATTTGAGAATTGTTTTCCTCTAGCTGAAGTATATGCTTTTTGCATTACACGTAATTACTACAAACATGTAGTGATGTGTCCTAAGTAATTACAGATTACTAAATCCATACAACTCTTTATAATCTTCTACTTCAGTTCAAATGCAAGCAAAACTACCATTTTTATGGAAGGATTAAAAGGACAGAGTGAAAAAACACAGTATGCCTACCAGGTCTGAATCACTCTCTAAAGAACATAGGCACTTTTAAAAAAAATTTAAGGGAATACAATTTTCAAAATCGAAAAGCAATTCAGAGGCCCTGTAGAGGCGTGAGAGAAAGTGCTGGCAAGCTGTGGCCGCAGCCTCTCCCAACCCCTCTCATCCCAATTCACGCCATCCCTTTGGAGGGACGCAGCAGCAGAGTGCAAAACATGTGGAGGGGTGGTTAAAGGAGACTTTAGAGGGGAAAAAAAAAGAAATTAAATCAGTGGCTGAGCTTTGAAGAGGTCTGTCTAGTGCAGAGCAGCGAGCGAGTGGGGAAGAAAGGAGCAAGCACCTCATCTAATCTTTCTTCTGGGGAGCCAGGTGGACAAATTGGCAACCCTGTTCACAGCCTCCCCCCAACCCCCTTTGTAGCGTAAGAACTGCTAATCGGATCCATGCTGCTGCAACTGTGGTTAGTTATTAACAGAATAAAAGCAGATTTCTTCAAAAGAATGGGTTGGGGAAAACGGCTCTACAAAATTGCAAGGTTGTTAGAATCTTAAATGCACAGCAGTCGGTTTTTCCCTATTCTGAATTAGGCGATGAATACGGCCTTTCATCTGTCACTGTGCCCATTTCTTCAGAAGGCAGCCAAACATTAGGCTTCTCAAACAAAAAAAAAAATTGTTTGAAAGAGGAAAAATATTGGGGAACAGGAAGAATAGGAAAATGAGAAGGAGAAATCAGGTTTTGTTTTTATTAATTTGGCCTGGTGAGAGAAATATGAGCTTGCCTGCTCTATTCAGCTCCTGCATGCCAGCCACTGTGAGCCACCGTTTGTGAATGTGGGGATTAGAAAAGCTTTAGCTGGTTGCTATCCTGGGCTGCACCATTCTGGACTGGCCTCCAGCAGAAATATCCTTGGCTGGAAACTCTCCCAAGCTTAATGGAAATAATGCATTAAATGGATGCAGAGTTAGGCAGAGGTGAAAGCAGAAAGAATTTGATTCCCCCAAATGAAACTTCTCATAACTGCAAAGTGAAATTACAGGTTTGGGGTAGGTGTTACTGAAGATAGAGAAGCAGATTCTTAGATTTAGATTGACTTATGCCTTCACTTACACAAGTAATTAAATGATGCATCCTTAATATTGAGGAGCTCTACTGCCTTCCTGGTTTGCAGCAGAATTTTGGAATTTGTTGTCAGGCAGACAGGGGCTTGCTGTGACCTACTGGAAAGCCACTCAGTATTTGGGTGAGCCGCATGCTTCTGAAGATTCTAATTGACAGCTTGCTTTGGTCTTATTTCCAAAATCTCAGGAGAAAGTGCTTCACTTTGGTCCAAACACAGAGGTGACTTCTGGATGGGGCATGGATGGAACAGACCTGCTTGACAGTGTCTGCTGCTGCTCTCCCTTCCCGTCCAGAGCAAAAAGAGCTTTGGCCTTGGAGGGCAATATATTTTCTTTCCTGCCCCTTGCCACCAAGACCATTGTCAGTTCAGGCAGTACTAACAATTATTTCACTTCATACATACTCCTGAGTATTTGTTACAGTCTTTATACCTTACTCAGAGGTTCCACAATCTGGGAATAAATCTTGGATGTCTAATTTGACAGACCCCAATTTCAGCTACTTAATTCTTTTTTTTTTTTTTTTTGAAGTCCATAATATAATGAATTATTCTATATATAATATAGAATAATGAATATAATGAAATTCTATATATAATGAAATATTCTATATATAATGAAATATTCTATATATAATATTATATATAATATAATGAGTAAGGGTGACATTTGGATGGTGTTCCATAAGTAATACGTTGGGACTACATACTGAGTAATGAGGATGAAACAAAATATTGAGTAGCTACCTCATCCTGTCAGTGTCAACTTTGCTTTGAATTAAATGTTATATCATGTCAAACAAGTAGCTTCTACTCATGAAATTAAGATGTTTATGCTTTTGCATTTGTATGGAGAAAAATCAGAGCTAGGGTTCTCTAGGCCCCTTTGCTCATTGTTGCATTTTTAATGGAGACTTGAGAGCAATTTAGCACTTAAGTTACAGTAATTTCTTTGAAACTCACCCACAACCCATTCTTGATATGGTGAATGTAACATAGATAGGAAAAAGCACGTGAGAGTGTAACTTTCAAGTGTTGGTAGTCTGAGAATTTTACACTTTTATGAGAAGCAAAGTGGGGGGTTTTGCTTCTCGTTGATTTTACACAGATTGTGATAGTCACTGACATATGTTAGGGAATCATGTGTCTTTGAAGCACGATACATTTGTTTTAAGAGGTAATTTGGAAAATCAGGGCTGGGCCTGACAACAGTCTTGATAACACTTTATGATATAGGAACATCCCCAAATCTGGCATAAGTTGATAAGCTCCTTGTTTAGAAGCTTGTACAGAAGCTTGCTGTTGCTGCAATGGAACAAATCAGCTTCCTGCAGTCCTGCCTCAGTGAGCCTCTCAGCCAGCCACCTAAAGCATTCCAAGGCAGGAGGGTTCTGGGTTTAGTCCCAAGTTCCTGACACAGGGAAATTGTGGAAATTGTCTTGGTAAGCAGGCTGCAGTGGATTACCAGCATTGTATGGGGTTATCAGCTGTAGTGTGGTGCTGAGCAGAGCCAAAAGGCTTGGTTTGAGTGTGTTTGACTCCACATATCCCCAGCACAGCCACAGCTGCTGTATCTGAAAGGGTCCTCATATCCCAGGCCTTTTAAAACATCTGCACTCAGATTACTGCATAGATAGAAGGAAGGTTTTCATATTTTGCATGTCTTAATTTGAGAGAATATGCAAACAACCCTTGCTTTTTACTGGAATGAACAAGTAATTTAAAAAATAGTGTTGATACAACAGGAAGCTTGGCTACAATGCATAAATTAAGGAATAAAATAATTCTTTATTCTTAAAGGGTCATAGATGAAAGATGAAAGAGATAACACAAAACACATGACCAGTTTCCCTTTATGCTACCCATAGAAAAATTTCTTTCCTTTGAGGTCATTTGCACCTCACTTCCAATTTCCTGAAAAGTTCATTTGAAACACTCCCATATAGAAGCCTATTTATGTTCTTTCATTTCTGATGTAGGGATCCGAGACCCGGAATGTCTCTTCTGGTCTGTGAGCCTTTATTGTAACATTGACTGTGTGATGATTATCCTATTATTTGATCAGATTTCATCCTAATCACTAGATTTTCAGGACCTCATTATTCCTAAAACAAAGTTGTTTCAAGTTCCAGTAATGGTTTGATTATCCTCCTAAACATCATCATGCTCTTTTTCCTCCCTGATATTTAGCCTCAAATATATTCTTAGAAAGAAGTCACAAAATTCCAGCTCTAGTTTTTGTCATAGTAAATAATACTCACACTTTCAGCCTCCTGTCATTTCATGCTGGTAGCTGGTTTCCATTCCAGTTTGTATTAGGCTTTCTGGGTTTGTCTCCATGAAGGCCCACCAGTGACACATCAGCAGTGATGTTGTGCTGTCTTACCTCTACTGTAAACAATCCTCCTAATTTATGCTAGTGATCAATTTGTTTCTTTGAGTACCACATGACATAGTTAGGTGTAGTTGTTTGTAGGCTATAACCATTTTAGGTCAACAGATATGGTCAGATTTTTCCTTCCTTTTTTCCTCCTGTATCTGCCTGATAACCTACAGCTCTTCAGTTATAAAAGGCCCGGTTCTGATCCATGTATATAAACGTTTGCATTTTTAATACTCCAAGCCAAAAGGTGATCACAAGGGTTTCTTAGGTAGTACTTTGATCATCCTTTGTATTGACTAATACTACCTACTTTGTGATCAATCAGTGTCATTAATCCAGTCACAGCTCTCAATTCCTAAATTAGATTGGAAATTGTCCCAAAGACAACCCACAAGATCTGTAACTTCTGCCTTTCCTTCAGCCTAGTGTTCCATTTTCAGCACAGGCTGTGATCAGTCCCCCACCCTCCAGTTCCTCATGCATCTTAAAATTCCTGTGCTTATACCCCTCCTTCCCCCCTTAACTGGTTATTTTCCAGAGGGAACCTGTTATCACCAAAGTGTTTTCTCGACTCAACTGTTCAGGCATAATTCTGTGAGGTATTGTCCAGCTGCTACAGGGCATCACAGCTGAGCATCCTCCAGTATCATTACAGTGATGGGAGCAGAGAGCCCTCAGCATCTTTCAAAACATTGTTGATGTGGACTGTAAGGACTCCTCCTCAGCCGAATATCAAAGGTCTGCTCTTGCTTGCTATGTTGACCCTAAGGAATTTACTTTTTACAGTTTAACTCCAAGTCTGTAGCCATAATGCAGTCTCTGTTTAGTACTTTTCTCAGTCCATCTTCGCCAAACATAGTGCACATTCTCTCGTGACTTCATTTGAAGTGAAGATTTTCAAAGTGAAAAAATTTAAAAGCATTTGACATAATTTAAAAAATAGAAGACCCGCTTACAAATACAGTATTACGCATTTTTAAATTCCCTTACCTCTTCAGATGACTTTTTCTTATTTTAAAAAGCAGATACTCTATTAGGTAGACTGCTGGTTTCAGTAGTTTTAACAACTAATTTTACTAGATAGCTATATAAATTTGTATAGCATTTTGCTCGTCTGTTAAGTATAGGGGAAAGAACTAGCATGGCAGCTTATATCCTTTTAACAGACGTTATTGCATTTTCTTTGGTTTTGCATAACAGTAATATTGTGAAACGTCTGTAGTATTCACTTTGCATAAATTTTGGTAGGTGGAGTATGTCACCAATGTGGCAACAGTGGTATACAAAAGATGGGAAAAGGTCATCCCTGTTTAAACTTTCTTCTGTGTATCACTGGGTCAAAGGAGGCAGTAGTCTGTCAGTGGAAAAAAAAATACTGGATTTTTGGATAGCTGTAGAAGTTATGTTAAAAATTTAAAAAAAAAAAAGTTGTTTTTCTTTCGTAGAAGTTTTCCTTCCCTAATAAAATAGAAAAGTCTGTTCATGTGTTATTTAAAGTGTCTTCCAAGAAACACAACAGCAATACTGGTTGAAAGAGAAAAGGATTACTATCATTTAAAGGAAAGAAACAGAAAATCTTTAAGGTCATTTCTTTTCATGACAAAGAAACTTAAGAAGCATGGCAGACAGGATCTTCAAAGGTTTTAAAGTCCTGTCATCAGCTCCCAATCAATAGGTGTTAGATACCCAAATTAAGAGTTCAGTTCAAGTCTTCAAAGGTATTTGGGTGCTTAACCTCTTTTTACCTTTCACATCACTTCTAAGAATAAAATGGCAGTTTGATTGAAAACACTCTGATGCAGTACCTTCATGTCCAGCACCTGGATAATCTGTAGCACCCACTGATAATCAGTGTAGTGGATACTTCTCTTGGAAATTTGTTACTTACACAGAGTTGGTCATGTTTATGAAACGTTTTTCTTTGTGAAACAAAAGCTTTGCTTGACAGTTTGTTTAATAAGGGAAAAAACCAGAAGTACACCTAAAAAAATAGCATAAATGTTTGCAGAGACTGACAATTCCAGTGAATCTGCAAAACTCCAGAGTCTGTATTGACTGAGGATGTGGATGAAATCGATTTCTTCATAAAAGTTCTACAGGTACTGTTCTACAATTTGACTTTACTGGTCAGTGATTGAACATTTGCCTGTGTGGGATAAGGCTTCAGCCAGATAACTGATGTTAGTATCAGGGTGAAAAAAACAGACATCATCTATAATATGCAAAATATGTTGCCTATCATAGATATTCTCTGCACTATAGCTTCTCTCAAAGCCAAGCATCTACCTAAAGGAGGATCCTCTGAGAGCTATGTAGTGCAGTCAGAACCACTCCTGCTTTTTATTACTTTTTTTTTTAAGTGTTTGTAGAAATCTTAGATGGTTCACATCAACTTGAAGTGCTCTCTCTGATAGCGGTGCCTGGGGCATACACAGTGGAAGTGGCAGTGCCCTGTGTTAACATGGAAATGCTGTTTGTTTACAGTCTTGAGTCACTGAATCCTTCCTGTCAAGCCGAAAGCTTTCATTATAATGCAGGCACTTACCATCTCCACAGCCTGCTCTTGAGTGACATCAAAACATAAGCTGGAATTTGTCATTATTATTGTCATATGCCTCAGAGTTCGTGAATGGGCTGTGGAACCCAAAGCCTTGGGTGCTGAGTGGCATGTTTGGTCTTTTGGAGGAACAATTCTGCCTCTGGTCGAGCATTTGCATCTCTGAGACACTTGTCACAGCTGCTCTCGGTAGTGTTGACTGTCATGTTTTTAGTGCAAAAGCACCTCATCTGAATAGCTAGGCAGTGGTTACACTCCCCATTTCACAGATTTTCTCTTTGTTCTGTATCAATCTGGCCCCTTCTTCAGAGTTGCTGCTGAGAGCCGGTGTCTTTGGGATGGGAAGTGGATGGGGCAGAGCAGACACGTTTGCTTTCCTGCATTTATGTCCAAGCTGGGGCCCTTGGTTGCTCTAAAGGGCAGCCCCTGCTGCCCCGCTGTCAGCCCGGCTCCCAGTGCCAGCACCATCCGCAGGATTCCTGCTCCTGCCACTGCAGAGGGGCAGCTGCTGAGCAGGAGGAAATGAGTCTCAGCAGGCACAAATCTATTGCCTGTGTTTTTATTCTTTCCATTTCTTTCAAATGGAAAACAATCTGAACAGTTTCTGAGGATGAGGGGTATAAATCTGTCTGCTGCTATTTATACTGTGCTCGTCACTGCAAGTGTCTAAATGCTTAAAGTATATATTTGCTGCCTAACCTGAGGTGGTCTTCAAGCCACTTGGGCTCTCACGAGCAGGCATGTGTAAGACCAAGAGCAAAGAGGAGTCCTAGGGGATGTCCAGGTCTCATTCTTCCTCCTGCTCGGGCTGAGGCAGGTTGAGGCAGCTTCAGCTTGAGGCTCCTGGGGCATTGGGAGGGTGGTAATGGGAGGGTGGTAAGATGGACCTCTGTACTTGACACGGTGTTGAATGGTGACCCAGAGGAGTGACTTGCATCAGTGCAGTAAGCATCTGCCTTATTATCCATTAACACTGAAAGGGAACGTTTTGTGTTCTGAGCCTCACAGGCAGCACTGGGAGTGTTCTGCTTGTTTGGGTGGGTAGACAGCAAGAACAAGGACATAAAAATGAATGTGTCTGTTCTGGTTAGTTATTTTAATAAATAACTTCCCCTTGTTTTTATTTTAATAATAAGATACCCCTTTGCTGTCTGATCTCTTTCAAACATTCACTTTCACCATGCGTGCCTACATGTTATTCTTTATTCCCATATTCTACATGGACATTCAAACAATATTAAAACCACTGATTCATTTAAATACTTTTTAAACTGTTGTTGTTAGTCATTTTTGTATTGACCGAATTTTTCATTGGTAATATTGTTGGCAGCAGTCCATGTCTGCCTGGCTGGAGGCCAGTTTAAACTAGGCAGGATGAGCCCTATTGTTCAGCAGACTTGAATTTTGTTAAACTCCCTAACAGAAATATGTGTCAGGAGATTTGCAGCTATAAATTGGATCATGTTGGTGAGGTTGGGAACTCGCTCAGTGCGAAATTGAACATTTCGCCATGCCTGTTGCTAAATGTGTTTGTGCATGTTTCCTCCATGGGTTTCAAAAAATAAAAGGAAAAAAAAAAGAAAAATGTATGAAAAACAGCTAGACCTGTTGAGCTCTGTCTTTACCTTATACAGCTGGTACTTTCTTTGATGTTGAGTGGTTGAAAAATGCAGCAATGCTTGGTTTTGTGCACAGAAATGCTAAAAGCAAGTGTGTTTTCCCTTTTTTCTCTGTGTGTTACAGGCAGTCAGATGCCACCGCAGCCTCCTGGCAGCCAGTCAGAATCCAGCTCCCACCCTGCCTTGAGCCAGTCACCAATGCCACAGGACCGAGGTTTGTTAGGTGTTGGGGCTTTTTCAGTTGGTGCCAAATGCAGCCTTCATTTTAAGTTGCACGTTAGCAGTGAGATTTCCTGGAATTTCTTTTCTTTTCCCAGGGAAAATAATGACAGTCTTCATTGTAAAAAGCTTGGGGGGTTTCTGTCTCCGGGTAAAGAGCAACTGAATAGCAGGTTTTACCAAACTATAATTGAAAATAAGGTTTTCTCAAAATACAGTGAATGCCCAGAGTATAAAGGCAGTTTCTGTAAATACTTGAGTCATGTCCTGAAGAATACAGCTCTTCATTTTCTATCTTGTAATTAAGATGTAGAGAAAGAGTGCTAACTAGGAGCAGTTTTGCTACTGTCCTCAAAATTGTCATCTCTAATATCTTTACATGGACACAGTAGTCCTCTAGCCAGTTCTAGGATAAAATATCTTTAAATATAAAGGGAAATCAAATATTTAGGTCAAATGGTTCAATCATTTGGAAATCTTGCCATGGAAAACCTTGCAGGCAAGAGCACTGTTCTAAAAGGGTGCTCCCTACCATGTGCTCACAAAAATAAGCAGAGCATTTTTAAGTTAAATTTGCCTTTTATAAATGTTAAGCCCTTTTTCCTTTCACCTCCTTTTTCCCTAGCTGATGGAATACAGTTGTCACAGCTTTGTTGCGTGGCCATACGTGCGATCAACTGCTGTAAACCGGGCATCCTGTCCATGCAGTGGTTAACATGTGCCAGTGACAGGCTTGCAAAACAGACACATGATAACTGTGATAAACATGGAGTTATTTATGAAATGCCCCTCCTAAAATGTCTTGCTTCCAGAAATATCCCAAGTAGCACCATATGGGGATACCATAAATACTAGAAGTTTTCTCACAGTGAAACAAGTTGAACTCACAGAATGACAAATTTCTGGGATAGCATCCAGGAGGAGCGAAGAGGACTCACAAAGAAGAGCAGAGAGTCTTAATTTTTGCTATTTTTCTGTGTTGAATGCCCCCTCCTCCAGGAATGCTGATTAATGAGAACATGAAATACAGGATTCCATGCTGATTTGTTCTGTTTCCTTTTCAGTCATTCTTTATACTCACTTGTTAGTGCAGGGACATATTTTCCCATTAAAAAAATTCAAAATAACATACGTGTTTGGTGAAAAAAGAATGCCCTCAGTACATAATGCAAAGACCTGATGCTTTGTGGGATAGAAATGTCACGAAGCAGCAGGAATGGATCAGATGAAGGCTTTGAAGACCCAAACATCTCAGAAAGATGTGTGCATTTCCTGGCACAACTGGGTCTCGGCATAAAATGTTATAGTGCCCAGTAATAATTATTTCTGCAGAGTGTGTTCCTCACCTGGCTTTGGGGGACAAGTTAGGCAGGTCTGACGGAACTGGAAAGGTCAAACCCCTCTGTTTCTGCTGTAGAACAAAACTGGGGTTCAATGTATGATCAGGAGAGGCAGACAGGTATTCAGAAGTAAAGCAGAACACAGCTGCCATAACTGGAAAGTCAAACAAGTAAGTAACAGTGAGAGAAGTGAAAATTACAGATTGATTTAGTTTGTTTTTTGTCTACACAGTGAGAATTGTGGTTATGTTCCTAGAGAACATGCAGGTTTTGAACACTTTACATGCAAAATCTGGTGTAATATGCATGATCCTTGTGACCCAGCTTGTACAAGAAGTCCATTTGTTTCATGCAGGAGATTCAAACTTTGTAACTAGCTAGGTCATATTGATTTTGCAGAACATGTTCCCCAAAGCTTCTCTAAAGTCTGTGCTGTATGAGCATAAACATGCGTGCATTCCCTTTTGTGCCCTGTCATTGATTAGAGGCTCCTTTGAAATGGAAAACTTCACCTTTTAAAAAGGCTGTTACATTAGTTGATTCCTTTGCTTGCTTGAACTGGTTTCCACAGAACTTGAAGAAAGGAAGGAGGGGGAATGATGGGGACTCAAAGGGAAGGTGCTTGTCATTTACTGATAAAAACCTGAGCAGAAAATCGTTGCTGCTAAGGACACCTGATCCTTGGGCATCTGTTACAGTAATTTAAACTCTTGGCTTACTGATACACTTTCTCCAAAAAAAGAGAAAAAAAGTTAAAGGAAAATGAAAACAAAAACCCCCGAGACACTCCATAGGATAAGGTAATGTTTGTTTTCACACTTTGTGTAGCATTTCTTTCCTTGTTTAGAGAGAGAATGGATGAACAAAAGACTACTAATCATTGCTTGATCAGAATCCTCTGCTCTCAATACTTGGAAAAAATGTTATTTACCAGCTATCATGAAGATTGACCAATGGGTGGAGTCCGAGCTGTAGCACTTCAGGATGCTAAACCACTACCTTGAATCATTAAGTTTACACTTACTTATTTTATTGTTAAAGTGTTTGATTATATTTTATCATTCCATGGTTACTCTGCACCCTTCTGGGATTTTTATGTTTGCCTACCTAAGACTCTACATCCCTTGTCTCACAATGCAGCCTGAAGCAATGACCACATTTTACATGTACATTCTGTGTGTGATAGTAGGGGAGTAGTAATGTACTGCATATATATAGTAATAAGAGTTTCTTGGGGGATTGGATTTTTTTGTGCTACTCAGGTTTCTTTTTGTATAGCTTATTTAATACTTTTTGTAATAAGCATTAAAATGCTTACTTCTAAAAAATAATTTTTAGATTTTTCATGTACTGCTCAAGCTGCAGAACTTTTGGACCTGCTCCATGTAAATGTAGCCTGTTGTTCTAGGCACTTCTGTTCTTGTCCCACAACTGGTAACTGGCCGCTGTTGTTTGATGCCCAGTCAGTGAAATGGTTTTAGTTCTGCCAACACATGTTGGCTACCTAAGAAATAAGAAATTGCATTTATTTGATGTACATAACCTATTTCTTAGCTCACGTGACTTGGAAAGCAGTGGGACTTGAAGTCAAGTTCCATACATGTTAAAGAACTGTTGGAGTCAGACAGCTGTGGACACAGACTGGTGTCAGAAGTCTCTTGGAGAAGCAAGAGTGTGTTTAGGTGCTGCTGAATCCCAACAATTACCATGACTTGGGACTACCATAATGACAGTGTCATCATGACTAATTGAGGTAGTCATCAAAACTTGCTTCATTTTTGGGAGGAAGGAGGATGCACATCTTGCTCTCTGTTTCTAATAGACCTCCTCCAGACTTTTCTTTATATGATCAAAAGTAGGGGTTCCATATTTTGTGTTTATTGAAGTCAAGGGTCTTTATAAACTTTCTTTGCATCAGCCCCAGAGGAAGGGCAGCTGTCATAATCATTCAGCAAATACTTGAGGTACACAGCCACTTGAGTTCCCTATGTATCTATTTGTTTGGATTTTGGAAGCTGTAGTTTGAGGATATCCTTAGTAACCAGAAGTGTTCAGCGAGTTTGAAGTTATTTCTAGGGATCAAATAGAAGCCCAGCACGTCCCAATTGACCCTCTAAATTAGTTTCCTGAAGCTGCAGCCTGAAAAAGAAACCTCTGTCCTGGCCATTAGCTTATACTCCCATTCTTACTTTTGTAAACTAACAGAGATTTCTGTCTGCTTATATGAACATTCACCTGTGCAAGCACTGTTAGGAGAATATCTGTCATAATAATGTTGAAATAGGCACTTTTACCCCTGCAGGAATGAATGGTTCCTTATGTAATTCTGAAAAAGTTAGAAAACTTACCTGCTTTTAAACAGTATTTTCATGCCTATGCAGTTGGGTATGTAGATGTCAGGTTTCAGTCTTATATTGAAATAGTGAATTGGGAGCTCCTGAAAACCATTGAATTTAATGAAAACAGTTAATGACTTCACATTATTACTCTAGCAAGCACTCTCATAATGGGGATACTTAAAGAAGCCTTATTTATTAGTGCAAATGTATATGGGTCAGAATTAATTTTTAAAAAATCTTTAATTGTTTTCCCCTTATAATTTTCACAGCGGTACATAGTTAAATATTCATGATAATGCTGATGATATGCTAAAGGTCTGAAATAGATCTGGAGTCTCAAAATCAACACAGGTTATTTAACCCTTTTCATCTAATGCACCACTGGGGACTTGCGGAGCGAAATCCCAGAGCACTGGAATAATTAGAAGATAGTAATGAGGATTTAATTAGTCCTTGAGATATGCTGAAATAGGACCACTGAGAACTTTTCTTTTTGGACATGGATTGCAAGCAGAATTGATGCCGTTGCAGCTGCTGTGATGTGCTGGAAAATGTATTCCATTGCTGGAGGCAGTTTCATGGCAGCATTCTGTGCCTGTCAGATCTATGTGGACAGTGCCTGGAGTAATCACCTCCAAAATTGTTGAATAGAAGTTGCCGCCTTCTCCATTACCGTCTCCTAGTACCTTTTCATTTTTTTCTTTTTTATGTCATTCTTTCTGTTCTACCTTTATTTTGTTCCGTTGTTGACATCCAGCTTTTGAGGAGTGTTGTACAGTTGTGTGCTCTATTAAAAACATATCACAGTCAGGCACAAGGAGTCCCTGAAAACTGCTTGCCTTAAGAGTACAGGTGTTACA
The DNA here is from genome assembly GCF_051311805.1 of Agelaius phoeniceus. Lineage (NCBI taxonomy): Eukaryota > Metazoa > Chordata > Aves > Passeriformes > Icteridae > Agelaius > Agelaius phoeniceus. Next base: position 62,130,478 of record NC_135267.1, read on the forward strand.
CTAAGCAAAATTTGGATCTTTCTGACACTGCTGCTTGTAAGGTTTATCCTCAGATCTTGTCCTTATTTAGTATTAGATCTTCACAGAAGTGATATATATCAGTAGCTGCAATGTAGTAAATTTAAATAGCTTTTTTGGCAGTCAAGATGTTATCCAGTAAGAGGTTGTAACAGATGGGATGTGATCAGGCATTTTGATGTTCTCTTTGTGCTTCCCTACAAACACTAAGTCGCAACTGAATTCCTGTAACTAAAATTCCCTAATTTACCCATTAGATTTCATACAGGTATTTTTCTCCCCTTTAACTGTTTTCTGGGCATGCTTATTTGTACGCAGTCGTTACATAAATTCCACTGTCATGCATTTTCTTCTAATGAAATATAAATGTTTTTGCTCGTGTGGAAGACACAGAATACCAATCAGGTGTTTTGCACCTACAGTTCCTGATCAGATTTATGGCTTAATACTGACATTTGGTGGTAGAGATTCTTTTCCCTGAAATCTATTTTTTTCTTAAAAAGGGGAAACCAGAAGGAAGAAAATAGATCAAAGAATTCTTATTGCAACAAGAAAGATACTGTAGTTTGCTTTTAGATCTTAAAAAGACTTTTTCCCTGAGAATACGTTTTTTGCTCTCATTTGGGGATTTGGGATCTATTCAGAGCACTGAGGAGCTAGAGAATAAAATGATTCTTGTCATTAACATTCTTCTGCTTGCCATGTTAACGATGACACCACTTAAGGTTAAATCAGACTTGGTAATAAGTTTACTTGATGTAGACTGAAGTATTTCAGGCTCTTAAAGAAAGATGCTTGAGACATGCATAGAGTGCAAAGCCACAGGTATGTTTGAGTGCCTCTTCTGCACACAGCATTCTCCAAGTGGGTCAGTGCAGGGGAGCTGAGCTCTGTCTGGTAGGCAGGAACACTCTGCCAGGCTGGGCAGAAATCATGCCCAGAAAACTGGGATAAGAGGAGCTGTGCCCTCAACAAACAGAAAAAGTGCATCACGTAAGGAGGAAAGGCAGGGTTTAGGAACTGTCACACTAGCTCTGTAAAGCATCCCTTTTTTATCTCAAGGCACGTGATGAAGTAGGAACATGATGCTGAGGAGAACACAGAGCAGGTCTGTATGTGAAGGCAGAGCCGTGCAGTAGAGCCAGGCACCAAGCTTTTTTGGTAACTCAAAAAGCTACATTACTTTCTAAACTTAGTGAGTGCTAAATTTATTGACAGTTTCTAAAAAAATCGGGCCATCATTTATCTTCACCTCTGTATTTTTAATTGGATTGTAAAAGTGGAAGTGCACTGAAGTGTAGTGTCAGTGTGATAAGCAGGTTTTTAAAATGTGTACACACTATTTTTCTTTGCTATTTTGATTAGCAATGCACAGCAAAAAAGCTTACAATATGTCTACTTTGATTAGTAATCAACATCACTGGGAAGAAAAGTTCCTATTCTTCTCTCTGAGCTGTGGAGTGCATAGTTTTGTGTCTTTCTCTTAAGTGTTTCAGGAAAACCTGCTTTTCTTGCCCAAAAGTATTAGAAATTATGTTACTCTGCCAAAACAGGTTAATTCTTAAAGAAGTTGATCGCCATTTCGGGATGCTGGTTCCAGACTGTACTTGGATTTCAGACATACACCAGCCAGTCTCAGCTTTAGGTTGATCTGATTACTTGTGACCTATGCTAAATATACAGCAGGCCATCTGCAAGAAGAACCAAAGGACAAAAGGGTATGATTTACATATGATAAGCCATGCTGGGAGACAGCAAAACTGCAGAAGTCAGATGTGAAGTAGGTAATAATATCTGTACAATCAAAACCCAGTCTCAACAAATAAATTCTGTATACTAGCAGCTGGTCATTGCACTCTTCTTGCTGATGTTAAATCTTGTTAGACTTGGAGATGAATCTTTATTTCATTTTTAAACTAAATTGGAGATTCTCTTTTTGAGATTAGGGAGCAGAATTGACTTATTCTGAGAGAGTTTATATAGTTGCCAGCAGAGAGACTTCTCAATAGAAAAGTTTCCACTGACTTCATTAGGCAGCCATCAAATTCCCTGCCTCTGGGCTCAGGGAGCAAGATAAGCTACAGCAGTTACTGAAGAAGAACTTGACAGAGTGACTCAATGTTGCTGTCACACGCTTGATGTGGAGTTGCTGGGTATGATCCCCATCCCTGGGAGAGCTTCCCATCATGGCCTATAAACTGGGAGCTGCCTGTGGTCTGCCTGTTCAACACCACCATGGTTGTCAGGACACTCAGTGCCTAAGTTAACCTTTTTATGAAGCTTCTGTAAAGATAAACAACCTCTGATCTAAGACCCTTTGTGTCCTTTTAAATTGACATACAGGACAGTGAGTTGATACATACATTATATATATATATATACATATATATAATGTATATATTAATAGCTAACACTGGATAATTCCTACCATCCCAAAGGATCCCAAAAGAATAAACACTCATCAGGGAACAGCTGCAAATCAAGGAAAGGAAAAAATCAGTCAAATCATAAATCATGGTAAAAATAAGACTGAGGCAAAGGCGTTTTGGGACTGAGACAACATACTGATTTTGTGTTTTTGAAAGAAGCAATATGATTTATTTTACATGTGTGCAGAAGATACATCACGTATATTTTAGTCTTGTCCACAAAGTATATATAGCAATATTCAATATATTTACTTCATGAAAAGGAAGATCTGAGTTGATTCAGGGAACCTTTGAACAGCATTCTCTGGGGAGGGTAAAATTTTCAAACCTGAAATTTAGACCATTAAGCCTGCAGGCTTTGCACATTACATGTTGTAAAATGCCATTCCTTGCTTGCTCTTCTCCATGATTTTCCTAAGTGTGCACATTATTAGGGAAACTTAGACAAATGTTAATTGTGCAAAGCGGACAGACTCCTCAGGTTTTTTGTTTTGCTGCTGAAATTAATTCCAGCAGCCCAAGCTACCTACTGAAATTCAGGATTCCCTTCGGGGGCAGCTGGGAGGGCAGGGTGAGCGCTTTTGTACTGCAAGTCACTGTGACCCTGATTTTTCAAGCACCATATTAAAAGCATGTTCTGTAAGGTATATTACAGTAACAAATGATGTGTAAAATGGTGGATGAGCAGTGTGGGTTTTGTTTAGCTGTGCATGAACATCTCCACAAATGTCTTCCTTTCTTTGTCCTCAGTATAGCACTTAAAATTTGCATCAGAGAGCATTATGCAAGGTTTGCATTAGGAAAGGTTGGATATTTCTTCCCCGGCTACCATCTGGGTAATCTGTCTGATCCTTCCCCAGATTCTAATTTATCAATGATAGATTATATGAATTTCAAGGCTAGGCAGTAGCAGAGGGAGGTTTAGGGGTGGGAAAAATTTAAACATTATTGCATGCTATACATAGACTGGGTTTTGTAATATCAGAGAGAGAAGCAGAGGAGATTCAGCCAGTTAACCTAATAGCACAGCTGGTAAAACACTAGGGGGTCTGGGTTAAAACCTTAGCTAGGTCATTAGTTTCCATCTTCCCCAAAGCTATTCACATTGTGAAGAGAAGCAGTCAGACAAATAAACAGTGAGGAGACTGTAAGATAGATATTAAAGCATAATAAAAAATAATTTTAAAGAAAAATAAAACCAGTCCAGCACTTTTTCTTAAACAGAACATTGGTCTTTTTGTGGAAATGAGAAATACTGCAGTGATCTTTGCAGGAAATCCTAATTTCTGCTATGATGATGTTTTCCTTTACTGCAGTTTCACATAAGCAAAGAAACATTCTTTGTTAAATGGATGTGAAGAAATGTGGTGGTTGTACTGCAGATATTAGCAGATGCCATTGTGAAAATAAATTTTCCAGATACCAAAGGGAAATCATGTCACTGTTACTCTAGCCTGGAGAAGTTCAGATGGTTTTAGTGGTGCTCTGATGGACTTGGAGAAACTGGCAAGGTTTATGTGGGTTTTTATGTGGGCTGAAAAAAAGAGCTCAGTGTAGAAACTTGATTACATTTTTTTCATGGTTAATGGAGAAACATTAGAAGAACTTCTAATTAGAAGAAGAGCAGTTCATTAGAAGAAGAAGAGTTCTCAGAAGAACTGAGAGAGTGAATGTCTGAGGAAGGAAAGTTTGCCAAAAACTGTATCGTGGATGTGCAAGCATTTACATTTGCTCTTTTTTCTCAAAGAACTTTCTCCTAAAAACATTTTGGAACTTTTTTTTTAATAGAATGTGATTGGAGAAAGAAATAAGAATTTTTAAATACTTTTTTTAGCTTTTATAAAGTATTATGTCCAAAGATATTGTATTGGTGCAGTGCAGGTATTTTATTTATTTGATTTCTTATTTCTTTTATCTGCCTATATTCTGACAGGAATATTAAGACTTGGTATTTGCATTGTCTGAATGAGATTGACACTGCAAGTTCAGGCACTCATGCTCACCAACCCATCACCCTGTGGAGTGTATTGCTAAGTCAGATGCTTTGTGTGTGTCAAACACAGGTCTAGCTGGGCATTTGTTAATAAGGTTGCTTTCTGGAAAATGAAAATAGGATCTGAGGTATCTTGAATGTAAAGAAATCTTGTGCCTGCTTGCTCTAGATACCAGGTTTTTTATGTCACATGATTTCACTTGATTAACTTAATTTCTTTTCTGGTACATGGTCAAACCTTCATCAGTTTCTTAATTGCTGTTATTTGTTTAGACCTGTATAACATTTTTGTCTGCTTAGATTTTTTTCCAGCGCCTAAATCTCTCTCACTGTGTCCTTTTCAGTGTTTATTTTAAGTAGCACCTTAGGGGCAGGTACCATGCCATTCTTTGTCAGTGACAGTAAGTAGTTTATGGCCAGATAGAGCTGGCCCCCCATAAGCAATGGCACAACAGTATTTTCTTAGCTCCTGCTCTCTGGAAGCCACACATCTCCAGGTTTGACCACACCATGTGAAGATACTTGTTCAAGTACCATCTGCAGACAGCCTGGTTGCATTTAGGGGTTTGGTGTCACAGGCTTACATGAGAATGACCAACTCTTTCAATTACTAGAGCACTTGATTAATGTGTGAGTTGTGTTCTGTTGGATATTTCCTTGCAGTGCTCTGAGGTGCTGACTACGGACATGTTGAGCTGGGCAAAAACCCAGACATGGTTCACCAGTCCAAAGCCTTCCTGAGCTGTCCTTGCCCATCTGAAACGGGTGGGCTGGGCAGAGTTTCAGGGTGACTGTGATGTTCCTCAGCATCCTGCCGTGCTAACAGGGTGCCAAATCACAGAATAATGCTTTTCATTTGTTTAGCTTTACCCTGACATGTCTGTCTCAGTGCTGTTTATCCACAGATGAGCTAGATTTGGGAGTCACTGCTTTAGATCCGTCATGGGTCTGTTGTGTACTCTGGTGAAAATCCTGAGAGAGTGGATACAGCACAAACCGCTGTCTGAGGAGGGAAGGTCTGCCAAAAACTTGTGTCATGGGTGTGCAAACATTTGCTCTTTTTTCTCAAGGGTACTGACCAGTGTCTTGGTAAAATACCAAGCATTGGAAATTTCTGTGTTTCTCCCCACACACAAGTTTTTCCTTTAGAGGTAGTGGAAAATATCTCTTCACATACTTAATTTTTTTGAGCTGATTCATAAGTACACGATTTTATGTTATTTTTCCCTAATTAGTTGATCATCAGTGTGTGCATCCAATCTGTTTCTACTTTTCTTATTCCGTGATTTTCAGCCTAATAAGCCTGTCTAGCTAGTAATAGCCCTTGCTTTAGCCTCTGCCCTTGAACAAGGGGAACCTCTTTGTTCCTTACTCAGAAAGGTTCCTGAGTTGTTTTGGTCCCAAGCTCTGTCACTAAGCATGCCCCTCTAGAAAGAGCTGTAGCCCAGTGTACCTTTTTCTTAGGTAAGTTCATTTTTACATAATATGCTGTTGCACGTTGTACTTTTCCTCTTTTTTTATTTATCAGATGCATAAGTTAATGATGCTCTGCTAGCACTTTAAATTCCAAAGTTTTTGTGAGCTTATAATGAGTAAGTGTTGCACATGTTTCCAGATTTAATTCATTCATGAAAATTGATGGACTACTCCTGGCTAAATCAAAAGACCTCTCATTGACTGTGGTTAAAGTGTGTGCCAGTAGAGAGTTGCTGTCCATCAACTGATATGCAATAACCTGTTCCTTTGCAGTCACTTCCTTTTTCTTTGAGCTTCTACTTTTCTGTAAGGTTTTTTCATATTCAAGCAAAGATTTTAAAATATCAAAAGAATCCATCTGAGGTTTTACAGCATTACCCAGCAAGTTCAGTGGGTGTTTTTCATGGGTAGTGCTAGGGTGATAGTATTCAAGAAACAGATGGGTTTGTACTGGTCAATGTGCAGACAACCTTAGTGCACAATTTCATGAAGCTCTAGTAATTTACTGTTGTATATCTGTTTTGTGTATACATATGCCTGAGGGAAGGACAAGGTTTTAAATTATTTTAAAAAAGCATCATTGGTGGTATTAGCTAAATGATGTGCATTACCAGTTGTTAGGGTTCTTTAGAACAAGAGAAGCTTCATTTTTTTCTTTTCCTTCATCAAAGGAAAAGAAACACTTCTAGCATAAGCATTGCTTGGTTTACTTTTCTCTGTATTTTGCTAAAAAGAAAGAAGAAAAATAAAATGCTACCTGACCATTTAAATGCTCTATGTATGTTCAAGTTGAACATGCAAACATGCTTTATTATTGTTACAGTGTGATAATTGTTAATAGTATGCTACTCTTCCACTGAGAAGAAAAAAAAACAAACCTGCAAAGATGACTCTGCATGGTTTTTAATACAGTCATTCTTCACATGTGTAAATGTAGTATAAAAGCTAACTCAAAAGGAAGAGAATGCTTCTGGCAGGGTCACTTTATTCAGCTACTTCTGAAATAGCTTAGTTTGCCAAAACCCACTCAAGTGTTTTTTCAATAAGTAATCTTTTGTTGTGATGGCAAGTAAAGTATCACCTCTACCTCTTTTTATCATTAATATTAAGGGGAGTAGATCTGTTCACTGATGAGTATGTTGCCACTGCAATTTTAAAGGCTTAATTCATAGCTGTTTCCTAGCAGTTTAAAAGACAAAACAACCCACCTTGTTGTCACAGGGGTTGACATGTCAGATGCAGTCTGGTTGTTGAATCACTTCACTGCCATTACTCCAGTGCACCTCTAATGTAATCCTACTTCCATTCTTTACAGAAGAAAACTTTATCTTAAATCTAATTTTCTGGAAAGAAAATTTATTTCTTTTTGTATCAGCTATAAAATGAAGTTGAACACTAGGGAAAATGTGTGTAAATAAGGAAAAATGAATGTATGCCAGCTGCTCCCTTTCATTTTTGATAAGATTTTTAGATTTGATGTTGTTTTTTTCTTTATGATGCATGAATGTTAATGTATTGACCGGGAACCCTTTTCTCTCTAAGACATCTGAGCTTTCTGCAAATACTTAAAACACTTCATACTCATGCACTCATCTCTGGATGTTGACTGGGCTCTCATGGAGGTTGATGAGGATAGGCTCCTCTATATTGTGATGGAATCCAGATCACAGTAAGAACTGTTCTTTGTTACTCCGCATCTCATCTATAGCTGAAAGGACTCACCTCCTCTCTGGAAAGAAATTAGAACATGTCCTGTTTTAACATCACACTTCAGTGTATCATACAGACAGTAGCAGAACATAGTATAGCATAGATATTCTTCCTGAATTTCAGGATTCCTTTTTCTTAATTCTTTATCTTCCTTCAAGAGAAAATAGCAAACCCAGCCTTGATTTGAGAAGAATTCTACACCCTCAGAGGTGATGAAACTCATGCCTCACATCAGAAGCAGTTTAGGAGTGTATTCCTTTTCTGTTGTGTTAATCAACATCTTTATTAAACTAAGGCTAGAGCATGAGTTTGAGTAGTATCAGACAGTTATCTCGGCTCTTGAGTTACTGGCATTCCCCCAGCTTGGTTTTGGCCAATGTTTCCTGAGCCACAGCCCAGAGCATGGATAAGGCAGGACAAGGGACTGTGCCCAGAAGCCATACAGATAAGATTACCAGGACTGAGTGGGAAGGTTTATCTGGATGGACACAAGTGTACCACTCTCTTCCTGGCATGTTTTATTTATGACTGTACACATAGCTGTACAGTCCATTCCACAGCATCCAAAATGAATGAGGAGGAGTTTACTGAAGAAGAGGTCATTTGAGTAGAAACACTTATTTTTTACTTATTACTCTGATCCCTTTAGAAGCCTTTTTGACAACAGAGCTGGTTAAAACTGATAATCCCCATGTTTTTCATTAGACATTACTCCATGTTCTCCATTAGCTTCAACAACCAGCAGTCCCTCTGCATCTCTACTGGAAGTTCCTATACCAGTAGCTGTTCAGTATATCACCCTTCCTTGTGGTGTTAAGAAAAGTACTCCTTGCAATAATAATGGGACTGAAAAACCTTAATCACTAGCGCAATGTTTGGAACGTTACCTCATAGAGATTAAAAGCTGAACAGAAAAAGCCCCCTCACTTCTATACCAGACACAGGAGTAACTTTATTATCTTTATAATAAAAATCTTAGTGTGACCAGTACAAATTTCTTCATTCAAATGGATCCCACAAGACTGATATATATGGTGTGTGTTGGGAACATGGGCTTTGGTTTTGTACAGACATAAGATTGTATTAGGTTTCTAAATTACTTCCAGCACTGTTAGCAGAAGACATAGGCCTTGTAATAAGAGTTGTGCCCAGAGTGGAATTGCTTAAAAATCAAGGGGTCTGTTTAAAAATAAAGCTAAATGGAGAAGGTCATGCAAGTTTTTCTTTGCAGAAGTGTGGAGTTTTCCAACCAGTACAGACCAGTTTCCAAGCTGCCATTTTGCACTCAGTTTTTTGCTGTGTCATGTGTCAATGTCTGCTCTACCTCCAGAGCAAGTGCCAGGCTCTGACTTTGCAGTTCAGGTGTGATCAAGTTCCTTGTCTTGGAGCTTGCACAAAGATCAGGAAAAACTGATGCATATTCAGCAAATCTTGCAGTTGGAGTTTTAGCACAATATGGGTTGATCTGTTCACAGCACGGAAGAACTGTGCCCAAGGGGTACAAAGTCATCTCATCTCCTGGTTTTTCTCCTTACAACCTGCACCTCAGTGTTTTCAGTTCTGATCACATGTCTGGTCTGATCACATGTCTGGATATGGGTCAGAAAAAATTACCTTTCTTCATGAATCGGGCATTGATTGTCTGGGGGTAGGGAGAGGGTGATGTTTGGTGCTACCCAGTGGGGGGACACCCCGGCCCTGTGGGAGAGTCATCCTTTGGTGCCACACCCCGGTGTAGCAACGCTGTGAGGGCCCTGACGAGGGGAGACAATGATGCATCTAAATCCGTGGATATCAGAAGGCTAATTAATTACTTTATTATACTACATAATTCTATACATCTAAAACTGAATCTGCCAAGCATTTAACCCTGCACACAACTGCACACACTGCACTGAATCTCGTGACTGTCATCCGACAGTCCTGACACACACAAACTTGGCCCTGATAGGCCAAGGAAACAAAACACCGTCACTTTGGGTAAACAGTCTCCATATTGCATTCTAGTTTTGCACAAACACAGGCACAGCAAATGATAAGAATTGTGTTTTCTTTCTCTGAGGCTCACAGAATGTGAATCTCAGAAATGTTCTTGGGAAGAATTGTGCCTTGCTTTTCTCTGTGAAGAGAAATGTGGCTACACCCCGGGGCTCCCTCCTCACCCGGCATGGTGGCAGCACAGCCAGAGCTGGCCTGTGCTATGTGCGGGTTTTGCCTCGCAGGGAAATGGAAAGATGAAATTTAATATACGAGCAGAACAGGAAAGAAAGCGGATTTCCTCCATAAATAAAAAAAAAACCAAAAAAAATACATTTTGCCAGCACATCCTCTTCAACATTCAAAGCAGCACTAAAACCTTTCAGGGTATAAAACATCAGGAAACCAGCATCCCTACATAGAGATTTCATGGGCACAATTGCAGGATTTTTCCCAGTTCATGAAAACTTTAAAACCCCACCTCAAAACCCTCTTCTTCCTTCATTTAACAGGCTTAGTTCTGTTCCTTGGTGTGAAGCTTCTAAATTTGATACTGTTTCACTAGGTCTCATGCCGTCATTTTTGAACCTTAAGTTAAGCTGGGATTCATTAATACATTTACAAAAGGGAAAAAAGGAGAGAATGCCATGGAATGTGCAGGGGAAAGACTAGAAGAAGGACCTAGAGAATGAATACATAAGAAAACAACTGTTATTTCTGGCTAGTATGGCTAGTCTTCACATAGAAGTAAATTTTAGCTCTGGTAAGTTTGTTGGCAATAGAGGAGTATTTGCAGTGGGTTTCTATATGCTGAAGTGAGGCATTTTGGTAGCGACGTATAATTTTGAAGATGTGATACTCCCACCATAAGTCATCAGGCAAATTCCCGAGTACTGCTAATTATAGTGCATATAATTGCCTTTATTTTTTTCCCTCTAAGTTCTTTTAATTTTAAAATTGACACCCATATGTAAATAAGCAGGACTGCCCTGTCTTCATTTACAAGTAAAGGTTTTCAAACCTTATGTACATGTTTTAGTGGTTGAGACATCATTGCTGACTTCGAGATGTGTGTGGTTTTCTTTGGATGAACAACAGCAGTTAGCAGTTTTCTGGATATTGTTAGCCTGAAATAACTAAAGAGGGATGGTTTATTTTATGCCAAAGATTTTTTTTTAAAATAAAGAACAGTTACCTGAATATTAATTTTTATTTTGGTGCTTTTCTCCCTATAGGTTTTATGGCAGGCATTCAGAGGAACCCCCAGATGTCACAGTATGGACCTCAACAAACTGGACCTTCCATGTCACCACACCCCTCACCTGGAGGTCAAGTGCATCCTGGAATTGGTAGCTTTCAGCAGAGTAATTCAAGTGGTACTTATGGGCCTCAGATGAGCCAGTATGGACCACAAGGTAAAATGCTTGCTGGTGATAGATACAATAATTTATATATATTTTTTACAATATATATATGTATTGTTTATGTGAGTATGTATGTTAAAAACAACAAAAACATACAACACTCTCCGTAAAAAAAAAAAAAATCCTAAACAAATAAAGCTGTATCCAAAGGTGGAGCTGCACCTGGTGGAAGAAACTGTTAAACTGTTTCTGTTCTTAGCACCTTTCTCTGCATAAAAATAGTGACCTTAAATTAGGCAAGGAAGTGAAGAATCTGTGGCATTGCCGGGTCTATTGTTTAGGAGCCCAAGCATGTCATCTCTGTGATGAGGCTGCATTTGAGCAAGCATGGAATAAAGGTCACAACACCGCTCCCAAAATAGGACTTCTTTTCTTGGATGAAATCCCAAGGCCAACCTGAAATTGCGTGGTGACTTTGAGGGTAAAGTCTTAGAACAAGCATAATAATACAGTGGCTACTGTGGAAATAGAATATTGAGTTCTAATGCATATGGTTTGTGAATCTTAACTAACCCTTCAGACTGAGAGAGACAGTTCCTTTTATTTTGCTTGTTTGACAGAATTGGTGGGGGAGCAAACCAAAACAGAATTCACAATTTCTGCCCCTGGACAACCTTGAACTTGTCTATTGTTTTGCCTTTAATGGATAACCTTTATAAAGTATGCATCTGTTTAGGGGTTTAATGAAGTTGAAGTCAAGCCATGGCATAAATAAGGGTCAGTATTTTCTTTAGAGGTACATAAAGAAGCTTTTCTATTTCAGCACTTCCTACTGTTGCTTTCGTACTTAAAAGCATCAGAAAGGACTTGAGCCAGAGATGGGAATTTCTGTAGGGCTCAGTGACTCTCCCGTGCTAGCAAGGATGGTTATTTTAGTCTCCTGAGTTTCTGAGAACCAGTTCTGATGTTTGTTTGCAAGAAGCCTTGCTGCCCTATGCAATGCTCCTTTCTGTTTCATCTCTGGGCGTTTGGTTTAGTGTTCTGAGCACAGGGCTACAAGCCAAGATTTCCTAGTTTCTAATTTTGGCTCTGCCTTTTGCATCATCTTTCAGCTTAGGCAAGTAGATTCATTTCTCTGCTTTGCTTTCCTTAACTATAAAATGCGACTAGTAATGCCTTATAGACATGTGTGAAGATTAATTACCTAACTGCAGTTGACTGGTGCTTTCCTTTTATTTGGAAAGCATTTTGTGGCAATAAAATGCTGTCCAAGTGCTTATTTTTATCTGCACAGTGAGCAACTAGCTTAACTGGTAAAAAATCCAGTGGATTTATGATGTGCTATCCTGACTTCCAGCTGTACTGCTGCTGCTGAGATTCCGAACCATGGGAATAGTGGGTGTCAAGTGCAGTAAAACATTAGCCATCCACACTGATTGAATGGAAAGGTTTTTGTACTAAATCAATGCATTTAAGTAACACGCCAAATACTACTTTCTTTTTTTGCTTGAGTTCAGCAGTTCTTTTCCTCCCTCTGTAGATGAAAGTGCCTATGTAATGATTTTATGGGTCATGGTCAGGAAGAAACTGCTATTAAAAAGTGAACTTGAGGGACAGGAAGAAAATGAGCATCATTGTCATTAGCAGGCCATTTCAGAAGGGTTTGGTGAATAGTGTGATGGATGAAAACCATGTTCTTCTGCCAGTGCTTGGAAAGTACCAGTGATTCTGTGCACTGGTCATCATAAAATTAGGGCCTTGCAGACTGTAGGTAACAATTAGAAATTAGACCAGAAGAATACTGCATTTACACCAGGTTGATCTAACCACCAAGGGATGAAGATAGTGATATTTCCAAGTTATTTGTTTGCCTGAACTTAAGGTTTTAATAGCATTTTTTTCATTTTAAATGAAAGTAATCTATAATTGCAACTCTTAGCATACCCTATTACAAAGCATAATCATATGCCAACAATGATGAGTATATAATAATGTTATCCCATTTGCCTTTTTCTGCCAAAATAGGAAATATATTAAAAATTACCTGGGTTGAAACCAAGTTCTGAAATTATTAAATTAAAGTAATTCTCACAGATCTGATTTGCTTTCCATGTTTTGTTCACATAGGCCTTCTTCCAGAATATTGTTAAGCTTAGGCTGGGTTTGACAGGACTACTTGTATTTTCATATATGCATCAAAGCATTCTGGACACTAAGCTTTTGATCCAGCTTTGAATACTGGATTTCACTATGTGCTGTCCTGAAAACAATTGCTCAAGGCTAGTATCCTCTGTGCAGTGGAATCGCTCACCATAGTAAAGACTACGCCATTAAGTTTGGACTGGAAGTATTAGCCCCCAGTTCATGAAAGCAGAATGTTCCATTCTGTGCCTGTGGTTGATTTATTTGATTTTCATGTGTTTACATGACACTTAGAACTATAATAAGAGCAGAATATATTTTCCCAGGAAGCAGTTCTGTACTGGGTCCTAGTCCAATTCTGTGAAACCATTTCCTACAAAAATAATAAATGGCTTTGGCTCCACACTTCTGTGTGTCTAGGATACAACACAGGAGCATACACTACAGAAGATTAATTTTAATTTTTTATTAAATCCCAGCATTTTCCTGTCCCCAGGAATTAAATTAAAAAAAAAAAAAGCAGAGTGAGGATGGAAGTTGTTGCTGAAAGAATCTCTTTGGTTTGTATTTGGGCAACATCTAGCTCAAGGGCTAATGAAGCTCTGGTCTATGACCTGAGCATCAGACTGCTGCCACAGCAAAATGTCCCTTAAATGCACTCTGGAGAGCAGTCAGATGCCGTAGTCAGTTGGATCTTTTAAGACTGGGGCAGAGAAAAGCTTCCTGTGAAATCAGTAAAATGTCTCAGAAATGCATCCTGTCTTCCTAACCCTTCCTACTCAATTCAGCAGTAAAGCTGTTCTGTTGGGGTATAACAAAGAGAGAAATCAGTACTGAATTTGTTTGAACTGCAACCCCAGAGCTTCACTGTAAGTTAAACCCCCTTTTGCTTGTGATAAAGTAGTATGAATTGAATATTTGTGCTTTTAATGTTGGACTCATTTCACAAAAGCACTTTGTGTATGGTTGCCATTGATTTTAATCTCAGATTTTAATTAAAATAGTAGCACTTAAGGATGAGATGCCCTGTGTATCTTGAGGGTCTGGACCTCTGAATCCAGACCCATGTATGCAAAAGTCTGTGGAGCTAAGACTTAAATATCAGCTGTATCTTACTGAAGTCCCCTAGGTGAAATAGTTCAGAGGAATTCAGAACAACACATTTAAATTGGCTTTAGAAGAATAGCTTGATGGTAAAGTGCACATGTAAAAAATTCTAGAGCTATTCTAAGATACTCTTTTTAATACGGTGAATCTGATCTATGTCTAAAGCAGAGAGCAAAGCTAACAGGTAGTTCTCAAATCTCCCTCTTTTTAGTTTGCCTAGAAATTGCAAGATCTCAGAGCACTTTGTTCAGCAAACCTGAACAAAGTGGACCAGAGTTTCAGCAGTAAGTATGAACATCTGTCTTTGGCAGGTTGTTAGTCAGTTTTTTTATACTTTATCTTCATTACACTTTTTTTCCCCCTTCTTGATTCTTCTTACAGCATTGTTTTTTCTCATGCATTAGAGATGTTGTCTCTCTTGGTACAATTCTACTCTGCCAAAGGGGAGCTGGAATCAAAAATCCCTCAGATATGGAGGGGAGGAGTTGTTCAGTAGTACTGTGCAGCCGCTGTTGCCAGGCTTGTACCCACTTGAAAAGTGTGGGCTCTTGAACTTGGCTGCCTGACACGTCCAGCTGATGTGGGCTGGCCTAGCATCTGCTGCATTCATTGTGTTTAATGCTGCATCCATCTGTTTTCTGTCAAAGCCACTGCCAACAAATTACTAATCTATTAGAGAAACATGGAAATAAGATTGCGCTCCTCATTCCTGGCAATTCCTCTTGTATTTTGTTTGGCTTTTATTTTGCCCTTTTTTTTTCCTGTGGTCTGGGAAAGGTATAAGAATAGCTAGTATTTGAGGTATTGAGGAAATGCTTAGGGAAAGAAAAAGATGGAAAAAAACATTGAAACTTGTTTTCCGTACTAAAAAGATACAACTTCTCTGTGTATCTTGTATCCCTGCAGATGAATGATTAGGAGCTATTTTAACTGAGCCACATATTTTTATGGAGAAGATTCCACTGTTTTTTCTGTGTTGTGTGTATGCTGGAAAAGCCAAAGCACATAAGATTACATTTTTTTGTCCCAATTCAAAATAGCATGAAAACAGTAGTAGTGTTTAGCATTGGGGTTTGCTCCTCCATACATGCTGCTGAATGTACTTTGTAGACCCTAAATGACAAAACAAATTGTCTTTATGTAAATTGGACTGACAGTAGCTCCCAGTGATCATGGATGTCAGGTCTGCTAGCCTAGGGAGAGAATTTGCTTCACTTTGGGAAGTAGTGTTACTAATAGCATGTACATAAGATGTGCTAACTGCTGTGCATAATCTTTGAGTGCCTATATACACCATCCTGCTGTATTACTTTTTTTTTGCACAAAGCAACTGGAAACCCAGAGCAACATCCAAGTTGTGTGCTGTTGCCTGTAACACATAGCAGAGCAGTGTGAAACTAGTCAGCCCTTCAGTCTGTAGTCACTTATGCTGGATCAGATGCATGCCTTGAGCTGGTCTCAGCAACTGAAACTCTGGCTGGGGGTGATGGCTCACTGAACAGAGAATAGTTAGCTGCCAGCAGCCAAGCCCAGAAGAGGAGGAGAAGTGACAGGGCAGTCTTAAGACAGCATAAAGCTGAATCTGGAGCCTCTCATATCTGCTGAACCACATATTGGGGATCCTTCTGTGAGGACCCCCAGGCAGTAACTTGGATTTTAAAGCAGAAGAGGATGGTTGCTTCTCTTCCTTGGGAAGCCTAGGTCTCATACATTCTCGCCAAGGAGATCTTGTAGTAGAGTGAGTCAGTTACAGACTGGAGAGGAGATTAGCAAAAGCACAGCAGCAGGAGCATATGAATTAATTATGTGTGCATTCAAATGATGGATGAATATGTTTATTTTAAATACAAACGGGAGTTGAATGCCACCAACTCCTCTGCCTGGTAGCTGAGGCCTGAGGAGAGGCGTGGCTGGTCTGCACAATCACAGGAAGAGTCCAAGGACTTCTGCCTTCAAATAAGCGTGGGAATATCTGAGAGTAGTGAGGAAACTCTGCTTTGTGGCATCCCACAGGGAGGGAATGGGTCATGTTTCCACTAATCTGGATGAGATGGAAATGAAGACAAGTCAAAACTGATGACTGAGTAGTGCAATGTGATACGTTTCCTAAAATAGTTTTCCATCATATCTTTAGCTTTCTTTTTTTTTTTTTTCCCTTTTTCTCATGCTGCCTGGGTTTGTTTCTGTAACACTGCATGCTGTATACTCGATTTTTCTTGAGATTTCAACGTGGCAGGAAAATCAGCACTCAAATGAGTTAAGCTGCTGCAAGCGGAGCACTTCACTCTAGTGACAACACAGATTGGGTTCAGCCAGGTTTTCATGCTGTCCTTCTTAAAGCACCTGCTTATATGAGCATCTTTGTACTGTTGCTGCTTACTTGTAAGACTAGTTTTCTCAGAGGAGTTGCACTGTAATCTACCACTCCTTATGCTGACATAGTCAAACTGAACTTACTAGAAAAGCAGGATGGGATCTTTCTTGGACCCCAGCAGTCGTCCTCACCAGTCCACACCAAATCATCTCTGTCTTAAATGGGCAGAACAGTTAGGAGCAAGAAGCCTGTTGCTGAAACTGCAGAAAGACAAAGGAATCTTACAAAAATAAGACTCTCCCTTGAACTTACGTAATGGGCTTCTTACATGCCACATTTATCTCTACTGCATAAAGCAGTTGTGTATGCTGTGCCGTGCTGTTACCCCTCTGGAGGGGTTATTTCCTGTTGCCTTGTAATTTACATTAGACAGAAAATGTTTGAGGGTACATAAAAATCAAGTTCATAGGATCATTCAGGTTGGAAGGGTGCTCAAGAGCTGTTCTTGGCTGACCTTGTATTTAAATCAGGGTCAGATAATGGATCAGACCAGGTTACTCTTGGCTTTATCCAACTGGGTTTTGAAAACCTCCATGCAGGGAGTCTGCATAACCTCCTTGGGCAGGTTGTCACTGCTTCTCTGTCCTGGTGTAAAAGCGTTGTCCTGACTTTGAGGCCAGCGTGGGTCACTTTAGTTCACATGTGTAAGTTCTGCAGCTGCCAACTTCCTAAACAGAAACATTTGCTCAAAAGTTTTAATGTTTTTCTCTGTGCTTTTTATCATTTTGTTCAGGAAACTACTCCAGACCACCGACGTACAGCGGTGTCCCCAACACAAGTTACAGCGGTCCGGGACCTGGCATGGGTATAAATGCCAACAGTCAGATGCATGGACAGGGGCCAAGCCAGCCTTGTGGTTCCATGCCCCTGGGACGGATGCCATCAGCTGGGATGCAGAGCAGACCATTTCCTGGAAACATGACCAGTATGACCCCCAATTCTCCTGGCATGTCTCAACAGGGAGGCCCTGGGATGGGCCCACCCATGCCAACTGTGAACCGTAAGGCACAGGAGGCGGCTGCTGCAGTGATGCAGGCTGCTGCCAACTCCGCTCAGAGCAGGTATGCATTCAGGTGAAAGGAGTTTAAATAAGTAGGAGCATTTTCCTTGTCATTTCTGAAGTAACAGCACTGTAGAGGTGTGTGAATGTGCATTTATATGTGTTCTAGCTATGCTCTTATCTCTGGGAGGAGATGGTGTGTCCGAAGAATACTTTTTCTTAATCATCTCTTTTTCTTGAGGAGCCCACTGCAACTTTTAACTTTTTTGAGTTTTTATAATTTTTATCTCTTGTAAAGAGAGGGCCAACATGTCCTCAGCAGCTTACCCCTGCCAGAGAGTAAAGAAGCCTGTGAAGCTGTGCATCAACTCTTGCATCTACTACTCATGTTTTTAACAGCAGTGCTGATGGCAGTTCTCTTCTGTGGGATGTTCTTGCTCCCAAGCAGGCCTGCAGAAGGGCAGAGAAGGGCAGGCTGAGGGGAACAGCTGGAGGGGAGAGGCAGAGGGAGACATAAAACAATCTGTAGTTATCTGGAGTTGAACCTGCCACTTGTGCATCCATAATAGAGAACCTGCAGACAGAACTGCAGCAGTTGGAGCCCTCCTCTGCCTTCTTGTCTCCCCTTTGGGCAGCATAGCTACATGTTGCCATTCATATATGGGTTTTGGTAAAAGATGCTTTGCTGTCCATGTCATTCTTAAAATGACTGAATATTTGCAATTAATTTTTTTTGGTGTAATTTTTTAGATTAAGTAACATCCACATTTCCCTGGACTCAAATAATTCCTGACATATTTATTACCTTTTTCTGTTGCAAGAAGGTCCATAATGTTTGAGAATTACACAAGTCTAGTTGCACTCTTCTGATGAATGTGTTCATATGTGTGTGTATTGCTCACTGCATGTGCATACACAGATGCACATACATTCATCCATATATTTATCATTCAAGACCAGTGTTTGTGGACAATAGAGTTGCTCTTATTCCAAGATGCAGTGTTAAACAAGAAATAGGAAGCCAGTGTGTCCCTGTATTTGTTACTTTCTTGTATTGAGAGCTTAAAAGGCAGGTGGCTACTAATGATAAGCAGCAGCAAACTTTTAAAACTATAACAGTTAATTTAGTGTACTTCATGTTCTTGCTCAGTAAAATAGAAACAGGCTCCCTTAAAGCAGACCATACTCCAGCAGATATCTGTGAACCAGCAGTCCCTTTCTTCTGTTGGTTGTTTTAACAGGCCTGTCTACTAGGATTTATGGAAGTCTGCTTCTGTCTGTCTGGTTTAGGCTATAAGCTGATAGGTCAGGCACGAAGGAATAAATAGGCCATCACTGCAGCTGCAGGAACAGGATTTCTCTATAATCATAGAATGAAAGGAAAAGCTCACGTTTGTTGGTCTTGACAGCAAGAAAAGACTTTGTGTTAAGTGGAAAGCATTTGGTTGTGATTCAACTTACACATTGGGTGTGCATAGTATGTGATGTTTGATCAAAAACTGGGTTAAATGATTACCACTTCTATCTCACATTTTCCTCCCATGTAAATTTCATAGAACTGCTTTTTCTTTCTAGCTTTGACTGGACAAAACTGCACCATTTTGAAGCATTCCTATCACATACTGCCCATTTCAGTGATCTGGCACCTATGGAAGAGCTGAGCAATCACTGAATCTCTATCACAAATACTGGCAAAAGGGTTATTTTTACACTGCAAATTGGGAGGAACTTGTCACACCACTCTCATGCTAGAGGTTTGCAAGTACACTGTTTTCCTCTTTGAAGTCAGCTGTAGGGGAGAAAGCATAATGGCTGTTGGCTATTCCTGCAAGTCCTCGAGACTCGCATATGGAAGGAATGTATTTGACATTGACTTGGATTTGTGATACAGATCAAATCCATAGAGGTTCTGCTTCAGGCCACCACACATTAGGTCACCTGCTTATCCAGTCTGGGGCTGGCAGACACACCATGTTTTCTTCACAGCACCTGAAGTATGGCTGCACTCAAGCTCCCTCAGCACACCAGCCTGACCAGTACGGGTAGGCAGCAGTGTAAACTGGACTTGCTGTGGGACCTTGGCATTTTTTGAAAATGTTTGTGAACATCCCATCTGGCTGCTGAAGGACTATAAAAATCACATGAAAGATACAGAAATGCTTGCATTGTAGAGGGGATTTTAGTTTTTTGGATTCTTTTTGCTAATGCCACTGTGACAGTACAATGAAAATCTGCATGTCACTCACTCAGCACACCTGCATGGCGTTTGGCACAGCTCCATTTCCTTGTGCCTAAAAGGGACTTGAAGAACCTCATCACTGAGAAGCAATGAGCTGTCTCCTTCCCTGACCCAGGCACCATTTTTTTCTCTTCATTTTTGGTGTTCTTGTCTGCAGCAATGCATGTAGCCACGTTTTCTGGACTTGGTGGTATTGTCACTACTGCCTAGGAAGAGAACTGCAACCCCCAAAGTGTGATCCTTTTCTGAGAGATGATGTACTGCAGGAGTGATTACAGGGCTTCTTAATGGGATTTGCAAGGAAGTTTTAGTACACTGTAGTTGATTTTGCATGTATTTGAAAAATTAGTCTCTAGAAGAATTTTTAGGAGCACTTAGTATCCCTTGCAAAACATTTGCCTGAAGTGCAGCTACTGTTTTCTCACCAGAGTCCTCCACACTGATTTCTGTAACCATATGACAAGTTACAGAACCGGGAGAAAGTGCCTATGTTGGCTCCCAGCCTGTTGCTCTCTCACAAACAAGTCCATCTTCACCTGAGATTTAACTCTTATGGACTTCCCTGCCATCCTATTACTCCAGTTGTTACCTCTGTAGGAAATCTTTAATACCCAAATTATTGCTGTTGTCATGGCAGTTAAGTTTTAATTACCAGTTTTCTGTAACTGCTAGTTTGGTTTGTCCCTTAAAAACATTGTTCATATATGTGTACAAAAAATGCAGAAAGAAAAAAAAATTAGAAATCTACTGGTTATCCAGTTCAAAAAACAAAACTTAGTGAAATGGGAGAACACTCCCACCACACTACTTTACCTAACTGGGAAGACATCTACTCCTGTATGCCAACATGCATGGACAGTGCTCAGCCGTTTTCTTTGAATGTGTTGAGTTTATAAGATTCAGCTGTGGAGCTCAGAAAGTGTTGCATTCTTACTACTATAAAGCACCTTCCTCTGTGATGAATTAAGAATAAAATCAAATGGTTGTGTCATAGTCATGGTTACATAGCAGTATTTCTGTTCAAGTTGGTTGTGATCCACTTCAAGGTCAACTTGTGGACTCAGTAGCCAAGTATCAATAGGGGAGAGAAATTTATCTTCAGCTGTTAATCCACAGGCTCTGTCCTTTCCCAGCTCAGGAGTCTCATGTAGACACAGAATGCTGATTTGCCTCTGCCTTGCCAAGCCACACTAAGCAGCAGCATAAAATGAATTTAAATGGCATGCATCAGAAAAAAATCTCTTCCACTGGGGCACAAAATCAATGTTCATTAAGCAGGACAGGATGATCAGGATCTGAGTGTGTCAGCCTGTTACACCTAGGTATCATCCTCAGAGCAGACCACCACCCTTTTCATTAGAATAGATTAAAATCATATAAATTAAAGTGGTGGCTGTGGAAGATACTAGGTTTACACCATTTGAATTAGCCTTTGACCTCATCTTGAGGTCTGCTTTATGTTAAGTTTAGATTAATTTATACAACTACATAATATCTTCCCTGTAACCTAAAATCTTACTATGTGCTAGGCTGTCTTGTGCATGCATGCCAGGGCTTCCCAAATGATAACTGCCATGTCAGGCTAGAGAAAAGAAAGGTGTTTTTAAGATCTCTTCATTGAATCTCTTCATTGTTTCAAGCTACCCAGGGCGTTCAAGCTTGCTCTGAGTAAAAGTTCACAGCAGGCAATGTTAAATAAATCTCTAGTACCCTGTGTAGTAATTCACTTTATTTTCAGGAAGAGAGTGTGAAGGAACTACAAAACAGTGTTTTCCTTTTTATATTTGTCTTGTCTTGGTCTCAGTATAACCATTGACTGGTGAGGACTGTATGTTGAAGACCTAATATATCCATGGAAGAAAGTTGGTATTGACTGAAACCCCAAGGCTAGTTCTGCTGCAGGAGACTAGAACTCAGAGGAGACCTTAAAGGACCAGGTGGCTCCAAAAGACGTTTTATCACACTGTGATTCTTAGAACAGCACATATATTTATAGCGATAGATAAATGTTCCTGTGTGTACAAAACTGCATCACAATAAGCCTTCAGTAATAACAGTTTTAAGAAAATGAGATACTGTTTTCCCTGTTGATGTGAAAGGCAGCAAATTAGCCAATATCTTCTAGTACCAGCCAGTGCTGAGCTCCTCAGTTTATAGATGCCCAGTTTGAACCTTTGCAGGACTGTGTGTGCACTGTCTGTGATCTTTTGCTTCCAATGCAAGTTCTCAGTTTAAAACTGATTATCAGTTTGGCACCCAAAGTCAACAGCCATCTTTAGAGCTAGATGCTTGTCGCCATCACTTCCAGCACCTCTCGTGCTAGCAGTGAGTGTCATTCTGAGCATGTCTTCTTAGCAGTTGAAAGTGTGACTGTGGTATATGGAAAGGTAAAAACATAGTTGTAAAATGGCTGGCTTGGATGCTGTTAGTAGTGGGGCCTTAGAAAATGTAATTTGGTGCTAGCTGGCTGTAGAATGTGCATCCAACTGGATGCTAAAATGAGCCTTTTGTTGGTGCAACTACAGTTATCAATACCTGAACTAATTACAACAAAATGAGTTTTGATGTGCCTACATGAGGAGCAATCCCATCTTTGAAGGCAGCCCCTTTGACCTCAATGTACCTTAATATGATTCTCAGGATTGCATGTTGCAATTTTGTAAATTAAAGCAATTTTTTTTATAGATTGAGTGAATTTAGAATTCACTGCCATTGATTTTAGAGGAGATGATTCAGACCCAGTGGTTTATTAAACTGAGGAATTGGGAACCAGTTTTGCTATTTGCAACCTCTGATCATTTTAAATCCTGGCCATTGGGTTGCTAAATTGAGGTGGATATTTACATTATCTTCTGTTGATCCCCACCTGAGAAGTGGTGTTCAGTCTCTACAGTAATATGTGATGTTGCATTGCTTTGACATACTTCTAGGCATTCTAGAATGTGGTTCTGGTTCTAAATTGCTTAGCAACTGGTTAGATACCACAGCCTCATTGTAGTGTGGTGAGAAGAATTTAGTACATTTTTAATCAGTCATAAAACTGATCAAACAAAGCCGCACTGATATTAGAGAATTTCTGTTGTACAGAGAAACACAATTAGTGTAAATTAGTTTTAAAAGTGCATTCTAGATGTCTTCTTCTTAGTCTGTGTGTGTGTATACATGCACTTGCACACTTGCACACATCCAGGCACACTAACCTTCCATCAGCATTTCTCCCCTGCTATGTATGTATAATTCATAATCCCGTGTTGCTGGTGCCAGCAAAGCACTTTTTCCATATTATTTTCTCCAACAGGAGGGTAATGCAGCACTGCTGATGGACTAGAAGGTACTGGTGAGGAAATATAATAATGGACATGGTGCATTAAAATGTCAAAAGGAAAATGAAGGAGGCGGAAATGGGGAATAAATTTTTTAAAAAGAATAATAATATAAATAAAACCCAGAACTGTTTTCGGTGTTTTACATCCTAGTGCCTGTCAGTTTTGTGCAGTATTTTCCAGTCTGGCCCTTTTGATCTTGAAACTTGGATTTAAAATTCTAATTGTGATTTTGAAAGCTGCAGTTTTGTAGCAGGAAGTCTTGAAGCGCTCCAGTAAAACTTACCATCTTTAATCCCTGGAGAGAGTATATATTTTCCATTGTTTTCCCTTTTCCCCTTAAGCTTGGAGGTGCTGTTCTTCTCTGCTGGGAAGTTCGGTGGAGTGCAGGAAGGTTAAGTACTCATTCAAGTTTCTTTGCTTATTCAAACCAGGCTACTTCTAGATGAAAGGCTGCCAGCTGTGAAATCCCCAAAGTAAACTAGGCTAAGATAGGACTGGTAGCCATAATTGGAGCCAGTGCCTGCGTTATCTGTTGCCTTTGAAATAAGCCCCTGGCAAGAAAGGCTCTTTCTGCCGGGTCTTTTATTTAACATTCAGTCACACGGAAGGAGTTGCTCCTGTTCAAATTCAGGCCATTCACAGTTCTCCAGGCTCAAGCTGTCTGGTCATTTCCCCTTTGCTCTGCTCCTCCAAACAATCACAGATTTCCTTTAGAGATCTTGATGGGTCACCCTGAAATGAGCCCCACTTTACTTTCAATTAGTGCTGCTCTAATATCCTGGTGGTACTTTCAGTCCATGAAACTAAATTTGGCTTCCAAAATAAAGTCCGTGTGTAGTTTCAGCAGAGTGAAGTGGTTTTGCTTCTTGGCCTAACTGGCTGTATTGTCTCTGAACCCCAAATACTCCGTGCTGGCTCCACTTGAGGCTGGAGGAGATGCAGAAATAGCTGGAATATCTTCTCCCCATGCTAGGCTTCACTGTGATTTAAGGGGTAAAAAGTCCAAATACTAATGCTTACTGTAACTGTAATTTCTAAGGAAGCTATTAACCAGCATTGACATATTCCTCTTCTGAAGGACCCATGCTTCTTCCCTCTTCATGAGAAATAGTCATTTGTATCAAGCTGATTTTTTTTTATTATTTTTTTTTCTTTTCCTTATGTTTTGCTTTACAAAGCAGAATCATGTATGGGTTTGTTCTATAATGTATTAGGAGAGAGGAAGTTCAGCTCAGCTTATATGTATTTATTATTGTAAGGGGAGAGCTAGAAATCTTCTGTGATAATTTTATTTAAATGGAGATGCATTTTATGGATCAGCTCAAAATTGCTGATAAAAGAGTGTAAGGATTTGAAGAAACTTTACATGCTGAGCTAACCAAAGCCATTTCTTGTGGGAGACTAAGAGAAATACATTTTTATCTGGAATTTTGTTTTACTAAAAGGTAAATCCATCATTTTGGAGCCCTCGTTGTCACCATGCTGCAGAGCTCTTGCAGGCAACCAGTGATTTGGGGAGGCATTTTTTTCTTCTTTGGACTCATCAATCAAGTAGACTGCTGTATGCTGTTCATGCCTTTAGAGATTAACCACAGACCTCAAGAGTCCTACTCTTTTCCTCCTTCAGAGAGTAACCATTCTTAAATTGTGAAAGGAGTGTGTTGGGAAGGAAGCATGATTTTTAGTCATGAATGAGAATTTTCACTTACCTCAAAGACACTTCTAATTCGATTATTATTGTGTCAAGATTATTTTTGGCTTGATTTGGGTGTTTAGGAGATTCATGGCTCTCTGTAGAAAGACTAATTATTTTGAAACAAAATTGCAGTGTAGGACTTTGTGTAGCTTATTAACATTCTGCCTCTGGGTTACATAGAAATTCTGTACCTTAAAATATGATCTTTAGGCCATTAAGAATGCAGTACTTCATTAATTGATGTTGTATAAAGTTAAATGAGGGAGGACCTTAGATTGAACACTCTTTCTTGGGTGACAAAAACTATTTCAGATGAGGAAACAGTTTTCACAGTCTGTCAGAAGATCTACTAGTTTAAATCACAGAAGTGGTTTGAAAAAAAAAGCCAAAACAAAGTAGAATAGCCATCTGTTTAATGGGACTCATGAAGAAAGCTAATTCTGTGACTGTGCTGTGTGATTTGGCACATAACACTGTGCAAGTACAGTACTGTGATTGAACAGCCTGAGATTTTTGTGACAGAAAGGGAGGGACATAAAAAATGGCAGGAGGGTTTCAGGTTTTCAAGGCGGTTTAAGGTTCTTTTACAAGGGTGGTATTTGAGAGAAAAATAAACAATTTTTTGTTTTAGCTATGCTGCCTGGAGAAATGTAAATGGGAAGAGCCCTTCAGTTTGTTGATAAGTTCAGATGGAAACACCAATTCTAGCTGGACATAAAAGTAGCCTTGTAAGAATCACATTAAATAATAACCTAACAGCATGAGATTTTGTTAATGATGGCTGGCAATCTTACTAACACGTTAAATACCTGTTGCAGTGGCCACAGTAGGTTTCAGGTTTCAGGCATCTGAAACAAAGATGAAGAAAAGAGGCAGCTGAAATCATACCAGCATGTGCACTACATTGCTCTTGTGAAACTGTCCAGTGTGCCAAAGAGCCGAGACTGATGGTAACAGTGCTGGTAATAATATCAATAAACATATAACTGCTCCAGGCCATTGGGCAAAGATAGGTGAGTGAAAACGTGTCTGCTGGAAAATCCCTCTGGAGAACTTCCTCACCATGCTGATGCACATGCACAGTTGCATTCAGCATGCTGCTGTCTGCCAGATGACATTTTACTGTGAAAAAAATACATTGAAGAGCTGGCATGAAATGCTCAGCTTTTTATTAGATTTTCGGTTGGTTGCTAGCACAGTGCATTCCAAGGTGCTCAGAAGCAGCGTGGGGATGTGGCTGTACATTGTAATTCCCAGGTGGAAGACAGGGAGTTCAGGGGTCAAACCTCTCTCAAGACAGTGTCCCACCAGAGGAAAGTGAGTTAGTAAAACACAAAGTGTGTCCTCAGTTTCCTGTAGCTTTTTAGCACCACACCTTGGTGACCTTCTGGCTGTTCAAGTGCTGGGCACAGACTCTTACCACTTTCAAGTAATCTTTCTGGGAGAGAGTTCATAGGGCCTTCCGACTTTTTAATACAGCTATTTATAAACATGCACAGAAATAGAAGGTGCATAGTGAGAGTCATATGAGTCATTCCCATTTTGACATCAAGTCACACCAGGCTAAATCACCCTTCTTGATCTTCTGGTTCAGATTGACAGCATCATGCCATACAGGGCAAATTTCATTTTTTTCCCTGTAAACCCAGTTCATGCATGCTTTTGCTTGCTGGACAAATTAAAGCAGCCCTTTTTTGTGCATCACACACTCCACTTGGGCTAGGAAATGTATCCCCTCAGTGCTCAGATACCAGTTGTGCAAGCAGTTGCTGTTAGAGCTGCAGTAGAAATCCATGTGTGGGGGAGGTAGACAGAGGTCACCAAGAGCAGAGCTCTGATAGGTTTCCCAGCCATTTGACTTGGCCCACTTTTCAGTTGTTCTGTGGTTTTTGTCAAACAGCATTATAATTGTATTTATCCAGTACAGGTTACATGGAGTACCCAGAACTTATTTTGTTCTTACACGGATAAATTCAGATATGGAGGTGTTGCTGCACTTGTAAGAATGCTGTGCAACAAAGGCATTTCAGGGGTTCCTTGTGGGTTTGAAGACTGGTGATCAAATGCTGTGATCACTATGAAATTCAGACCAAAACTACTTTAATTAACACAAGGGAATTTTATAAAAAGAAAATCAAATGGCTGCAACTTAAACAAACAAAACCCTACAGTATTTCACTATTACTAAATGCTTTTTAATCACACACCCTTCTGTCATTAGGATCAAATGAAGTTAGGGATTTATTTTCTTTTTAACAGGCTTGTGCTGTGTTTTCCTCACTGTATTCAACTACTTTATTATTGTTTTGGCCATATTTTAGACCATTATTAATCTTGGATCTCTTCCTCAGTTTTTATTATCTGTAAAATGGGGTAGAGAGATTTATTCTAATCCCAGTATGCATTCAGCTGTGCAAATGTTGGGTAGTTGTGTTGTTATTAGCATTATTACTCATTAATTACATGTGCCTCTATATGTTGCTCTTCCAGAGTTCCATGTGGTGTGACACTCCTTTTCTATTGGGCTTTAAATGACTCCTGAGTAGGTAGCCCATCAGGCAGGTATTTTCACTGGAAAAATGGTTAATGTGATGACAACAGCTTTTAAACCAACAATAGGTTTCTGTAACTTTTTCTGAGTAGCTCAGCATTGAATCAGTGTGGTATGAGCAACTAATTTTTAAGTTCCTCCCCCTCCATGATTGGTTTTTAGTAAAATCCAAGCAATGGAGATGATGGTAAAGGCACAAGTAATTGTGTAAATCAGAGGAAAGATAATATATTTAGAAAGGCTATTTCTGTTACTCTTTTTAAAAGTATCTTACACAGCAATATTTGGATCAGCCAGATATTGCAGTGTACTTGGTCCAACTGCAGTGGATCACAAGGTGATTTGCACTATCACATAATTACAATGTTAGAATTATTCCCCCATTTTAGCATTAGCATTTAGGCCTGGTTGTTGAGAAGAACAGTTTTGTGTTAGTTCTGTGTACCTCTTGTCAGCAGACACATACACATACACACACACACCCCTCAGTACAAATCCACTTTTTCATTTATGTTTCCCTGTGCTTTGTCAGTGTATTTCAGAACTTAGGCCTCCCACAAGTAGATATGCACGAGTGTAAAATTTTTTCTTTCTTTCTAGCCTGAAAAATGGCAGAAAGTCTTGTGGCAGACCTAATACCTGTCACATCAGCAGCTTTTGTGGTTGATTTTCTGAAACTTTTGTTATTACAATTGGTGAACTTCTTCACTGAACAGAGGAGGACATGTAAGTCCAGGTTAGTATACTTAGAGTAGCAACTAACAAAAAGAAGATACTTTGCTTTCAGATACAATTATGTTAAATTAATTTGTTTTATTCACATGGGAACTGCCTTCAATGCCATTTTATAGCTGCTCAAGCCAATATTCAGGCTTCATTTGTCTTGGCCTTTGCTAAGAGTGCTGTGAACCTCCAGGCAGAACAAAATAAGCAATATTTGGGTTTATTTTCCCTCACTCTCTTGTCCCTTCTTCAGTTCTCCCATATCCGCTGACAATAGAAATAGTTTCACTTCTCCAAGGATGTCCATAATGTAGCAAGAAGGAAAATCCATAACAAAAGAGCATATGTATCTGCCTGCACATGTTTATGTGTAAATTCTCCAGGGAGAAAGCATTCACAGGTCTCACTCCTGAATTACTCTCATTATAATAACCCATTTGGTGTCAAAGTGTGACAGATTATAAGCGCTTAAGGCTAGTCCCAGCTCAGGACAGATTTAAATAAAGTACTTCTGGTTATTGTGCAGGTCAGTGTGTTTAAATAACAACCCCCCAAATCATACTTTGACATTTAAAAGAGAGAGGAAATATTGTCATGCTGCAGACCTGGCACAGATAAGCA
Organism: Agelaius phoeniceus; assembly: GCF_051311805.1. NCBI lineage: Eukaryota > Metazoa > Chordata > Aves > Passeriformes > Icteridae > Agelaius > Agelaius phoeniceus. The sequence continues at coordinate 62,159,224 of NC_135267.1, forward strand.
CAGGGCAATTTGGTCAGTACACTGTGATTTGTGAGTGCAGCCTAACGCAGTAATTTTCACAGTTTGTAATCAAGTAGCCACCTTAGCAGTGTGTCAGCATTAAAAGAAAAAATGTTCCTTTTAAAATGTTTACACAAATTACTCCCCTGAGGTGCTGCAGTGCATTCACTGCAAAACTGATGTAGGTTAAAGATCTGGAGCAGAAATGGCAAACTTGGGGGCCTTTTTTTTTTTTTCAGCAGCCAACTGCTCAGGTGGCCAGGTCACAGTAACAGGATAGTTTTTCAGGTCCAGCACTTAGAGCAGCAGAACTGGGAGAAATCCCCACATTAGGTGCATGCTGCATCAAGTGTCAGGAGGCACAGTGCCCAAGTGCCTAACAAACAACTGATAGGAGTTTGTGACTGCCAGGATTTGTGCAGTGTGACTCAATGCCATTTCTTCCCTGCCTGGGCTGTGTGCCCCATCTCTGCTCTTGTCCCCGTAGCATTGCCCCTTCAGCATCACCCTGTTGTGCCACATTTGGACTGGGCCCCCCCCAGCATTGGGCCAAGGTGGCCACCTCAGAGCCTGGCCCTCCCTCAGGGCAGGGTGCACAAGCTGAGGGGCTGAGGGAAGGCACATGTCTCGTAGCACCCTGCTTTGGAAGCTTCCTGTGAATTCCTTCCTTCTTTCCTAAAGGGATATCTGGCTAAGAGGCTCCACATGTGCTAGAGGGACCATAGCCTGTGTTTACCCTGGAAGTAGCAGCATTCTGCGTGTTTCTCCCTACTCCTTGTCCTGCGCACCTATCATCCTCCTTGCCCTAAAAACCTTTGGCACCTAGTGAGAATGCTCCCAATCCTTTTTCCTTCTTAATTTCCTTCTGCTGTCTCCTTCATTTCTATTTTCTATGCCCCAAAATCTCCTCACCTCCATCACCTCTATGCTTTCCACCTCTGAAGCTTTCTTCTGTTCCCTATACATTTCCATGTTGGACTCTCCTACTGTGCTCAGGTTGCCACAGGGCTCATTACAGAAGCTGGTTCACTTTTTCTGACTGTATGAAGGGCTTTGCTGTGGTGTTGTAGGTTGAGAGAAGAGTACAAGGCATCAAGTGTCTCTTAGGAAATCCACAGAAAGTTTTAGAACTTGATCTCTATGTACACATAACACCCTGAGCTTTGACATGTTTCCGTATGAAAAGTCGTGTCTTCATTTCTTGCCTTGTTGAGAAGCATAATCCACTTCTGTCACTGTCCATAGGTAAACCACATACCCATCTGAACTCAACTTCTTAGTGAATTCATACTTTTTCAATAAGAAGGGAAAAGATGACAGTATAAGTCTTGCATCAGGTGCCAAAACAGAGGAGGGACTAAATCACATATCAGGAAGTTCTATGAAGGGCAAGGGCTGTAGAGTGACTTCTGTGTCACAGTTGGAGACAACACATAAACTTACTGAGGATTTCAGGTCCAATTAAAGGAAGGCATTTCAGTATAAGAGAGTGCTCAGCAGCTGTGATCACTCATGTGCTCCTGTGTACTGTCAGTGCTGTTCTTCCTACCAATTTCTTTGTTGTGCTTTTTAACGATGACCAGATCTTGCGTGTCAACTCCTCTTTTTAAATATACAGACTTCTGCATTAGCTCAGAAGACACAATTAGATCTGATGCTACTTGTTTTGCAGAGAAAAGATATTAGTTGCAGATAAAGCTTTGGGTAGATTGCAAATGAAGGAAAACAAAAGATCAGAAGAAGAACTTCTTAAAAGGGAATGGTTTGAATTTGAGCAGTTGTATTTTGAACCCAGTAGTATACCAGACTGTCAACAGCACAGTGAAGCCAACAAATTAAGATCATAGGATCATTCAAGCTGGAAGGGAACCTCAGGAGGAATATTTAGTCCAACCTTCTCCTCATCAGGTTCATCTTAGAGCTTAGGGTGTTACCCTGTTTGGGTCTTCAAAATCTCCAAAGGTAGAGATTGCCCTTTGGGCCACCAAATCTAGTCTGTCAATATTTTCACTGGGAAAATGGTTTCCTTGCATCCAGTCTGAACTTGATGGGTTTTCAGTTTTGCCCAGTGTGTCTTGTCCCCCCACCATGCCCACTGTGAAAAGCGACCTCCTTTTTGGGTGCTATGGGGCTGCTGTAGGTTCCTCTCAACAGCTGTCTCTGCCCTAGGCTGAATGAGGCCTCATCCTTCAGCCCTTCCAGAGTCAGTGCTCAAGCCCTGGCCATGTAAGGGGTTCTCTGCTCACTCCAGTTTATCATCATCTTTTCTTTTCTGGGGATCCAAAACTGAACATGATACTCTAGATGGAGTCCAGTGAGTCCTGAGGAAGGAGGAGATGATCAGTTTCTTCCATCTCCCAACTCTGCACCTCATCACACAGCCCAGGATGTTGTTGGCCCTCTTTGCTGCCAGGGCAGACTGCTGGCTTATGCCCAGCTCTCTCTGCCAAGATGCCCAGGGATTTCTCAGCAAAGCTGCTCCCTCTGGTCAAATCCCAGCTGGCACCACTGCAGGGGGTTCATCCTTCCCAGGTGCAGGACCTTGCACTTGTCCATGTTGACTTTTACAAGGTTCCTGTCAGCACATTCCTCCAGCTTCTCCAAGTTCCCTGAGGTGGCAGCCCTTTCCTCAAGCATAACAACTAGCTCTGGCATGATGCATTGCTAAATTGTCAGCAGAGTAAATAAACCGTAGAAAGCAAGCAGATTCCTCTCTTCCACTTTAAATCTCTTAAAATTGCCGAACTCTTCAAGATCTACTTGTAGCAGTAGAGCAGGAAAAAAAATTGTAGCCTTAGGTATTGTGTTTAAATGGATAGCATAATCCCAAATTTGTATTCGCCTGGCTGCTTGTTCTTCTAAATGGGGAAAAATACATTATCTGGGATCAAGGTATTGCAAGAGCAGATACTCTAGTTCATACACCGTGCAGGGTTTCTCTGACCAATACATTTTAATGTATTTGTATATGTTGCCTGCATGCAGAAATGTCAGGAGCTGAGGTTTCCTTCATTCCCTTGGAGGGTAACTGTATCTCACCAGGAAGACATCTTTTCATTATACTAAACTTAAGTGTATCTTTTCTTAATTTCTTCCTATTATACCTAATTGCATCATCCCTAAGCAACCCAGCCCTTGGTGTTTATGTGGCAAATACTGTAAAATTGTATACTTAGCTGAGTTTGTACTGCTATAAAATTCATAGCTGGCCAGTTGAATTTTTGCCATTAGATGTCACTACGTGTACAGCAGACTGCTTTTAAAGGCTTGATTTTTATTTAGCATCCTGGAAAAATGGAGGAGGGAATTGGGAGATGTAGGAGAGAATCTAGTACTGTAGTATGTTGGATATGCCTTAACTAAAAGCAGCACAGAAGGAAACATAAGATTTTTGACTTAACTCCAACAACCAACAGATGATGCTGTGACCTTAAGCATATATAAATATGTTTAGCAGCTGCTGTGTAACATATTTATAAGTGTTTAGTGACCTGGAGGTTAATCAAAATGAGTTTGGTGATCTCAGCTCAGTTCTTAATGGACTCCACTTCATATTATAGCACTGATGCAGCACAATTTGTCACAGTCGGCAGTCTTTACTCAAAGGAGGCCTACTGTGGAGTGAGAATTAAAGGCTGAAGTAATACCTGATTATTTCTCCCTAAAGAAACTTTCCATTCCAAGCCATCATAGAGCAAAATAATATGTGGAGAAGCTCTGTACTGCTCACTGCACCCAATCTGATAATAAAACAGCATTTACTCTGACAGGATGTCCTTTCAGTGTTACTGAATTAGCTCACGCGTGCTGCAGTCAGGGCTTTGATAGGGGGCTGGGAAAGGACAAAGTCCTGCCAGGGATGATGCTGACTCTTTTCACTTGCTGGGCTCTTTCCAGAGACAGAGAGTTGTGTCTCTTCCAAGTGCAACATTACATAGGAGGATGAAAGGGAAAGCTATTGCCTTGCCCAATGAAATTTCAGAATTAGGTTCTGCCATTCAAGTTCTTCTGGGTGCAGAAGCAATTTTTTTAGACTTCAGTTGTTTTCTTGCTGTCCTGGCCAAAGCCTGTATATTCTTTTTATTTAATTTCCACTCTCCATCTAAACTGGAAATTGTTTCCTACTTTTTGATTTAAAGCTGTTGTACAGCAGTGTGCTTGCATGAGCCGCAATTGAGATTGATGTCCATTGTGGGTAACATGAAATAGGTTGTACCTCAATTTGAGACAATGAACAGCCCCACAGCTTAGAAGATACACATACTAGGAAGTAATACTATTGAAATATTGGTAGGTAAGGACCAATTTCAGCTTACCTGCAAGGTGTGTGTCTCCTGTGTATTTTTAAAGTAAAAGAAGGGCATTAAAGAGATAAATACCTGTAGAGACTTGCCTTTTCCAGGATCCTAGCCTTACTCCATAAAAGAACCTCTGAAAATCCATTACTTCTTTTTTCAAGTATGAAAATACGCTTGCACATTTTTTTCATCTTCACTAGTAACTTTACCCAGTAACAGAAAGGACCTTGCTTATCCAGCATAGAAAGCATTTTTTCAGTTAACTGCATTTGCTGAAATATAGCAATTTTCAACTAGAAAAAGGGGGGGGGGTGTTAAGATACAGTATTTACATAAGAAAAGCTTGGTTGTGTGACTGAAATCATTTATAGTTGTTTCCAAATCGTTCTACTCTTCTCTTTTCCTTTTGTAATTTCCCTTGGAGCATTGCACCACTGTGCATTTTAAATCTTTTCCCTCCACTTCTTGTTGCAAGCTTCATCTGGGAAATGACATTGTATGGCAGTTATCTCCTTCATATCAAAAGAAAGCCTTTGCCTCTTTGCAAGAGTGAAGAAAAGTTTGTCTTCAGAGAGCAAAGGACAAAACTGACTTGGAAAAAGATGCTTTATTTAGATAACACGTTCTCTTTTCCTTTGAAGAAATTCACAGTGTGTCAAGAAAAATTAGGCCAAATAGTGCTTTCATGGTCTTCCTCCTGTACCTCCTATAAAAGAAATCTGCTTCTACCAATTGTGTTAAGAATCTGCCATGAATTTGGAAAGACACGAAGCCATTGAAGTTACTCAGGGTTCTTGATTTAGGAGTTGTCTTTTTTGATTTGAATACTGTAAAATAATTAAAAGTAGAATTTCTACCAAAACTCTCATCTTGCTACCCAGACATTCAGCTTTCCCTTCCTGTAGGATGAAATTAAGTGCTTCGTTTTTTGTAAGGAAATAAAAGTTAACAGGTACTAAAGCTGTGTAAAAGAGTGGTTGCTTTCTTGTTTCTTTTATTTGGAAAAGCAGCAGAAATGTACAGGGGGCACACTGAAGAAAGAGATCTGAGTTTTGTATTTTCCTAGAATATACAAGTATTTTTCTGTGTGTTTTATTCATATGTATTATTTTATATGTATAAGTGTTACTCATATACATATGATAATACATGCAGTCTTCAACTATACTAAGAAAAGGTAGGTAATGGTTTTATGTATTAAAAGAATAAAAGGTTATTTTTTAAGTTAAATCATGCATTACATTGGGTTATCATGCTTACTTGAATTAGATTATTTTCTTCCTTATGCCTCAGTTTGTCTATAGAGTTTGACAAATCAGGTACCAAGCATACCTAGATACTTCTTAGAACTTAAAAGTAGATAAGTTTTAGTCTTTCAAAATACTTGGTGTGAACATGCGGAGAATTATGCAAGGGCTCATTGAGGGCAGTTTTTGAGACAAATTTAAGTCTCAGATATACAAGCATTATACAAATATGCTATTAATTTTCAAAAGCAAAATAGTTCTTCTGAGGTTTCTTGTTTCAATGAAGTGGAATATGTATGGAGGTTTTTGAAAGATTGGGCATAGATGATGCATGTTCAACACAATAACTACAAATGCAGAAATCAGAAACTGAATCTATGGTACCCATTTTTCTTTTGGGCATTTCACTGTTTATTAAGCTCTGGCCAGTGAGGATTGCTATTACATGGTGAAAATGGTAAGAATGGTGATGTGCTGGGGCTTTTTTAATGCCAATGCTAGATTCTAATTTTGACTCCTGATCATATTGCTGTCTACTCATAGGGTATATAATGTGAGCTGTATTTTTCTTCTGATTGATAGTGACAGAAAGACTCTGTACATGTCTTGAAATTAGTCTTCAGTCCAATTCTATTTCACATCTATGATAATTAGCTCAAGACTAACTCAAAGCTCCCCACGTAGGTAAAATGAACTAATTACCTGCTTTCTCCTTACAAACAATAGGTGATGTGCTCTGTGACAAACCACAGCATCTTCAGCAATGAGGTCTGTAATGAGATATTGTATGTGTGCTTTCCCTTCCTAGGCAAGGCAATTTTCCTGCCATGAATCAGAGCGGGATTATGGGCTCCAGCTCCCCCTACACTCAGCCGATGAACAACAGCTCTGGCCTGATGAACCCACAGGCTCCTCCTTACAGCATGGCACCCAACATGGTGAACAGCTCAGCAGGTAATGGTGAGTAACCTTCCAGCAGTGACCTTCCTCCATAATCCTGCTCAACACTATCAGCCCTGGGCTGGTGGCAGAGGAACATCCTTCTTCATTTGATTCACCCCTGTTGGGTAGTTTGGAGTGATTTGAAATCAGGCTAAGGTGCTCAGGTTTTTTTTGTACAGTAACTGATACATTTTTCATTAAGTCCTTCTGCACAGCATGTAGATGAGTACAGTGTTTTGCACAGTTCCAGCATCTCTTGGACTCAGCTTGATGTAGGTGTTGACTAGCAAGTATATGGTTATTTGTGTGTATGTGTCTGCAAGAAAGGGAAGGAGAACAGCTTCTTTTTTTAAGAGGCTTTTTGCTTTTGGTTTTCAGCATTTTACTTGCTAAGGTTGCAATTTCAGATATTTAATGTGGTAGTCATTTAAAAAAAGAGATGTCACTTGCTCTGACTTGAAGATGCTGTAAGGTGAGCACTTAACATAATTATTCTGTTTGGAAAACATAGGCCATATTTACTGTTTTCAAAATTTTTATAGCGTTTCCTCATTGAGTATCAGTATATAAAATTTTACCATAACTTCCTCTTGCAAAAAAAAAAAGGCATATTCAATGTAGCTCCTGGATTTATCCTTCATATCATGATTTATGAGTTCAGAATTGCTTGTAGCTTTGTGTGTGACTCTGAAGACAGGTGAATACAGTTTTGCACAAATGTGCTTCATGGTCCATATTCAGCTTGAATTCCTAACAATTATCCTCCTTCAAGATAATACTTCAGCAAAGATCAATTCTTTGATTGGGCCGTGTTTGGATGGAGTTTCAATGACCCCGAAGCAGATCCTCCCAAGTACTTATTCCAGTCATGGAGTTTCTCTGCATGCCTTACTGATTACATTATCCCTTTTAGAAATGTTGGGGGTTTTGAAGTTTTTTCTGAAAGCTGAATAGGTTGTGCTAAGGTAGTACGATGTTGTTTCTTAATTGTTTTTGTTTCTACTTTTATTTCTTTCTTAAGAAATGCCTTACTACCTAAATTGTGTCTTACCAAGAGCCAGGTTTTTCACATCTTTTGCTCTACCCCTCTGAGCCTGTATAATTCTTTCATCCTTTGCATCTTTTGCTGTCTTTTCTCCCTGTCAATTCTATATGTTCTGGTGCCTTTGGAAGAAAATAGCCACAGTGAGATGCTAGTGTCTAGTATGTCCAGAGTTCCTTTCCCCTACACAGGAGCTGCTGAGACACTGAACAGTGTCTTATATTTCAAGAACATTGTTACTGTTTTGGTTAGCAGAAGAAAGGAATCTGCTAATTAGTAAGATTTTTTTAAAAGAGAGAGAGAAATTAACAAAAAAAACCAACCAAACAAACAAAAAGGCTTTTTCCAGTTCTGACCTGGAGCTTTTGGCTAGCCCAGACAGCACACTGCACCATCTGGATGAAGAGGGACAAGCTATTGAAAAGAGCATTAGATAATAGCTTGCTTTTTCCCCACCAGAGCTGTCCCAGGTAATATTATGTTTTGTTTGTGTAGTTATGTGTTTTGTCTGGCTTGCTGAAATAAAATTACTTCTGAGCATTGAAACTGTGCTATAAATTCTGTTTTGCTATTAGCAGAAGTAATTTTTCCACCCTTTTCCGTTGGCCCCCAGAGCTGCAAAAATAACCAACAGCAAACAGATGGCAGAGTGCCCTGCCTAAGAAGATTTATGTATTCCTAAGGAATAACCAGTTTAAAGGAAGATTCACAGAGGTTTTTTTGTTCAGATAATTCAGCCATTCGTTATTTCATACAGTGGAAATCTGTTCAATGCAAGACCATTTATCCTAGCAGTCTTTTGTATGTGGTAGTCATACTCTTTTTATTGTGTTATGCATTCTGAAATATTGGATTTTTAATAATTTAAACATTTATCAGGATTTTTTCTGCCAGTGCATTTGTGAGGTTTTCTTTTGTTCCAGTTTTATTAATTCAGAGATTACCCAATGGAAAGTAAGTATGAGATGAGCTAGAGGAGTTCAGTGCACCTCTTTCAGTCTGTGTGGGAGCAGCTACATATCTAGAATTGCTTTACAGGCCTCCGGGAGACACTGTTGGGGAGAAGATGGACACACACTACACCAGAAAGAGAAAATTGGGTGTGAATACATTGTTGAGTGCAAGTGCTGTGGGAATGCTTAATTTCCCCATATCCAAACTCATCCTTCTGCTTGGTCAAAAGAATGGAAGTTTAAGACAAGTGTAAATAACAGTACTTTTAATTATAATTTCTTGAGCTGGTGGTGCACTTTAAGGACAGCTCTGGCCCTGGATTTGATGAGGTGGAGAACCTATAGGTGATACCTTTTTAGGAGCTTGAAAACAGGATTTTCTGTGGCAGGAAGACCAATTCAGCTATGTGGCTCCTTAGCTTCCTCTTCCTCCCTACCCCGTAAAATCACACATCTATCAGATAAATCAGGGTTCAGTCATTGTGGAGGGCCAAAACCAAGTGCAGCTGAGTGGCTTCTGCTGGAGTGAAGGCATTGGTTAACTCGCACATACACTGAGCATCAACAGCTGTGGTCCCAGGTAGAGGCCAGTGAAAACCTGAGGGGAGCAATAAGGTGAAGGTAGTTTCTTCATTGTCTGGGTTTTGAAGGGGGCAGTTTTGTTGCCTGTTGTGAGGGAGGAAGGCAGGTCTTTTATTTCAATAAAATGCACTTTCAGGTTTTACTGTAAAATAGGAGAAGATTGCTGATAACTGATAATTATTTTCATATGGTGTTGGAGCTTCAGCACAGCTATGTCTAACACTGGTTTTGTCACCCATTTTTAGTAGTGTTTATACCTCCTCATTACCAGTTAATCCTTTTGTCTTCAGGTTTTTTTAATTAATGTCACAATTGAAAGGAAAGTCATGCTGCAGTTATGCATCCTGATACTCCAGCAGTGACTGTGGATCAAACAGCAGATCACCAGCTTCTGCTGATGCAGAGTGGTTTAGGAACACAGAAATTACAAGATCAAAGAAGACAGATTCTTCTAATAGAGTATTCCGTCCATAACAATAACAAAAGCTTCAGGAAAAAGGTGTCAGAATCCCTTCACAATTATGGAACAAACTGCCATTCAGAAAAATTGTAAAACTGCTGCTGTCCTTTTATTGTATGAATTCACATTACCCATATATATATTTTAGACATTTTTCCCCCTATTTTTCAAATTTAAAAATGCATATAATAAACAGGAAATTTACAGCCCCCAGTGTAGCTCATGCTGTGAGCTTTGTTAATTCTAGTGAAAATTATCTTTAAAAAGAAGCAATATGAAGTTTATATCTCTCAGGTTTCCACATTGTTCTTGCATAGAAACTGGCATTCAGGATCTTTGCTGTCTCTGGAGATGAACAAACCAGTAAAAAGTCATTAATTCCCTTACTGCTTAAGGATACTTTACCTCTGTCTTACTGAAACCTTTCTTTTTCAGGCTATTGTTACTCCCACTTAACTTTAAACATCATAATACTTTACATAAAATGTGAAATTCTAGGAAAAATTATTTGCACTAAGGGAATTAATGGGACACTCTTCTTTAATACTAAAAATCATACATATGCTATATGTTTGATTTGGTGTTTATTTGGATGAACCTCTAACAGGAAAAGCAATTATATTTATGCAGGTGAAATATTTTTTAGAATCTTTATTGGGATTTTTCTGTTGCATTTTTCTGAAAAATGGATATCTCAATTTATTTCAGGGGTTTTTCACTGTAATTCATTTCTTTGTAGAAGCTATTAATGCACATTTAGACAAACGTTCTGGAGGTTGTCAGTAGGTGGTAACAGCTGAAATGTCCCTATGTCACCTATACTCCAAACAAGTGATGACTGTGTGACTGTAAATCGAGGCAGCACCTGGCATAGAAATGCCCACATCCCAAACTGCTTGTACTTGTCATTCCTTGGACAACACTTGTCAGCAGAAAGGCAATGTGGCACTGAGATCCCTGGTGGCTCCCTCACTTTTTTCAGATAAGATCCCCAACCACCTTTGGCTGCACTTGTGCCCAGAGCTGGAGGATCATTCATGGCAGGACACTGGGCAGTGCTGTTGCCCCTCTTCTGTTTTTCCAGTGGGCATCAAAGCAGTGGGGATCCTCTCATCAGCTCCACAGTCACTAATTCACTGCTTTTGCTTTTGCTTCTCTTTTTTTCACAGAGGGAGAGTGCTAGGGTTGGAAGGGAGAGAGGAATGTATTACAAGGGAGAGAGGAGGGAGTATTCTGTTTTGTAGAGCATGATTTGTTATCACACTAGCAATAAAGAGAAAAACAATGTTTGTATATTGCTGCTTCTACAGTATTTCATCATCTTCTGGGACTGGTAGAGCAGCCTTTAGCAAAAAAGAATTCTTTGCTGCAGTTTTACTCATGTCAATATCTGCCTTTGAGTACGTTAAATTCAGTGTGGAATAGCTAATTCAGGACCTTGACCTATACTTGCTTTTTGAAATCATTCTAGCTCTTAAATTCTTATAAGCCAGAGGCTAGTACTTGAAACCTATTCACAGTACGCCACAACACTTCTTGAGTCAAGATTTCCTTGTTATCCTCCTCTCTGCAATGTTTTCTCCTTTGGTCTGCACTTCACAGGCAGAATTATTAGTACCTGTGTAGAAAGAGACTGTGTCTTATTTTAGCAGTTTCGTGACAATAACAGTATTTCACTGCTCAGAAAGGGTCAAAACAATGTTCTCGCTGTACCGCTTAGCTAAAAAAAGTGCAAGAATGTCTTCTCACAAATCGCTGGAGAGCGTGTTTGCAAGAAGTTACGAAACAGCATTTCAACAGCAGATAGGAAATTAGCTGTGGAAACATCTTGGGTAAAAGCTATAGGGAAAATAGACAACCTTGCATTTTGCAGTAAAATGCTTGCAGTTCTTCTCTTAGAGGTACAAAGAAAGAATGTAGATGAGCTAAATAATTTAGAACAGAAAGTGAAACAGAATTTGGGTAATTTTATTATTTGTTTCATAATTGTGTCCAATTCCTCGTAGTTACATTTGTATATCCCAACAAGAAATAGTCAAAAGCCAAAATGAGCTTGTATTTTTACATTTCTAAGCATGAGTAATGGAGTCAGAATGTGTGCTGTAATCTGCAGACTGGAGTTAGTAGCCCTTTATATGAGGTGTTAACTTAAACCCCTCTGAAACAGAGATTCCGTAAGGGAGTTCTAATGGAAACAGGGCTACCAGAAGTGGACACAATTTTTAAATTCTTTGTAAGAGAAGTATGATGTGCCAACTAGATAAAAGTGAGATACCAGCAGAGGACTTAGCTATGCAGAATTCTGGTGAAGAAGCGTTATCATTAACTTTGCTTTGTTTGACCTCTCTAAAATTGCTTTACAGGGGAAGGGTCAGCTTTGCTTGCTTCAAAGCTAAAACCCAAGACTTCTTTTGTAGCACTTTCACAGCATGAAATGTGTTAACTGTTAAAATGAATTTTGTATAACAGTTCTGCATCCCAGTTTGAAACCACACTGTGGCATATATTTGACTATTTTGTACATGTATTTTTTTAAATTTCTGAAAGAAAAATAACCATTTTTTAAAATGCAAATTCAAAACTAGAACATGTTAGGCTGCTATCCTTCACTTGAGAATGGTCACAAGCTGCCCCAGCTCCTCAAGCAGAATATAAGGGCAAAATGCACACAAATCAAATGCTTAGTGGATGCTGACTTCCCAGTAGCATGTTGACTGGCTGTTTTGTTGAGATTTCACACACATACATAAAAATAACAGCATTTTTAGCTGATCCAAATAGATTTTTCTGTGCAGCTGCATCACTTGTAAAAGGCTTTTTGTTCCAATTCTTGAAGTCTGAAGTATTGCAAGTATTATTTTTTTTTTTTAATCTCAATTATGATTTATGTGTTGTGATGACTTTAAGGGCTTGATTGGGCTTTAAATGTGCTTTGAAAAAACAAGAAAATGTGCCCATGAAAAACACGGGCAGTTCAAAGCTGAATATTGAGCATACAGTTGTAAACTCACATGGCACATGGCTGGGTAGGTTTTTTTGGCAGAGCCAGAGTCTCAACCTGCAGTGATGCTAAAGATATTAGCAAATTAGCACTGCAAAGCTTGCCAGCGTATTCGCTAGAGTCCTGCTCATGCTCTCACTGCTGTAATTAAAACTAATTATTTTCTAAAACATAGTAATACATGAATATGTGCAATAATCATTTTGTAGTGGGCAATCTGTGAAGTATTTTTAAAGCTTCTTTTCCCCCTCCTATCTTTGGCTTGCTGTGCAGTGTGCCTGCTGCCTGGTGCAAGCCAGCACTGTCATTTTGTGAGAGCCACACTACTCTGGTAAAGACAGGGATGCTTTACTGATTCTTGCATGTTTACATGTGGGATATGTATTTTTTCTTTTTTATTGTCTTTTAGGCTATTCTGTATTTTTCTTACCTCATGTCCTTTGAAAAAAGGGTATGAGGGGGATTAAAAAGAGAGAAAGGAAAGGTTATCCAGTCTTTCACAAATGCTGTGCACATGGTTTTCAGCAGGCAAAGAATCACCTGGTGTCTTGCTGCTGTTTTCTGGTTATTTGCATTGATTCAGTGTTGTGGCACCTCCTAGCATCTGCTCTGCCCAATATTTTCTGTCTATTTGTCTGAATATTTCTTCTTGCATCTTTCTAGAAATCCAGGAACCAGGAACCCAGCAGCTCTGCAGCAGTAATACTATACTTGGCACTTGCATCTTTAAATAAAAAAAACCCCTTAAACTCCTTGCACCCCTGGGAAGCAACTGCATGCCATTATCAGAGAAAGACATTTATGTGTTCGTTATAGTCCCACCTCGTTTTGGCAGGAGGAAGAAGCTGAGTGCTGGTTCTCCAACAGAGCACGGTTTACAGCTTGTAATTCTGTAGTTAAGGCTCACAGTGGCTGAGCCATTCATATTGAAGTCGGTAGGGGCAGGAATTATCTGCTGGACACCAGCCTTAATACAGATGTAATTGGAAAATTCAGGTTTTTTCTTGGATTCAACATGGCAAGGAGAATGTGCATTGTTTTCATTTACATTTGTCTATTGCTAAAGGGAGAGTGCAGTAATTAAAACAGACTTATTTTGTTAAAATGTTGTGGTCAAATGCAGAGACAGTTGAAAAGCACGAGCAGCATGAAGAATGAATTCTACTCTGTTAAGTGATGGTTGTTGTTGCATGGTGCTTGTATTCTCTACTTGTTCGTTGTCCTTTTTCTTCTCACTTGAACTGAAGAGGTTTCCAGGTTTCTGGAGGCTAGAGTAACAGGACAGACGTGGGAAAACCTCTCCTTCCCGTGGCACCACAACCATGCAGCAGGAGGCGTTTTTTTTCCTACAGAGCCAAACATAGTCATGCTTAACTGTTTCTCCTGTTTTCGATTAGCACCTATGGGTCTTGCAGATATGATGACACCTGGTGAGTCCAAACTTCCCCTTCCTCTCAAAGCAGATGGCAAAGAAGAAGGAGCCCCCCAGCCCGAGAGCAAGTCAAAGGTATTTACCACCTTCCGCACGTGGTGTTGGTTCTGCCCGCAGAAGTCTGCTGTGTTGTCCTTCATCTCCTGGTTTTGGCCTACCCACTTCTGTTCTTTCCTGCATGCCTTTCCATTCACGTGCAATCTATTTGTTTCTTTTAGTTTCTTTTTTTTTTATTATTTTCTTTTATTTTCTTCATTGTGTGGATCTGAAAGTTACTAGTTCTTACGGCATTTTAACTTGCGGGGGCAAAGCATCCCAAGCCAAAAGTTGCGTGGGCATTTGGCTGTGCCAGGTGGGTGGGAAAGAAGGGTCTTGCCTGGTTTCAGTCCTTGCAGCCATTTTTCTCTGCCTTCAGTCATAGCTTCCTGTTTTGGCCGCAGCAGCAACATACTTTAATATTTTGCTTTCCTGCCTTATTTGATTAAATAAGGCGAACGGCTTGTTTTTGTTTCTTTCTTTCATAACGGGAAACCCATGCTTAGCATTTCATGTGAGCTTGAAGTAAGCATGGTGGCTTAGTGACTTTAGCCAAGCATCCAGCAAACTTTCCAAATTATACTAATTAACAATGTTGTTTTAATACCTTTTATATATATATATATAAATATATTTATATATGTGTGTGTTTTCTGTATATGTCTCTCTGTTTATATATATTTTATATATAAAAATTGGTCAGTCTGTTAAACTGGATGTATATTTTTTTTGTTTTTAATAAAGTTTGCCCTGCCTTTGTCATATTTTTTTTTTTGTATTCCTCTACCACAGGATAGCTACAGCTCTCAGGGTATTTCTCAGCCCCCAACCCCAGGCAACCTGCCAGTCCCTTCCCCAATGTCCCCAAGCTCTGCTAGCATCTCCTCATTTCATGGAGATGAAAGTGATAGCATTAGCAGCCCAGGCTGGCCAAAGACTCCATCAAGCCCTGTAAGTGGCTCTGGTTATTTTGGTTTTTGTTTATTTTTTGTAATTAATTATATTTTAATGCTTGCTTGTTTGTTTTGTAAATTACTTTTCTTTATTATTTATCCACTAAACAGTTTTCTTTCTTTATAACACTGGGTACAAATTCTGCTCTCGGACACATGACTGTAAGTTCCACTGCCTGGCTTCAGTGGGGCCTGAGCATGCTTATCCAAGGGCAAAATTTGTCCCAACAGTACTTTGAAATAAGAAAGAGTAAAATTGTGTGCATCATGCAAGTGTGCTGTCTGGTAAAACAGCAGTTGTTGTGAAGAAAACATCCTTCCTGTAATGCATCAGCTTCCAAGCATGCCAACTGTGTTGTTAAGAACAATTCCGTTTCTGTTCCTGGGCCCAAACTCCTTCACACAACTGACTTCACTCTGGTTGCTGCACTTGTCTTTACTACGATTATTTAGGGAAAAAAAGAACAAAGGAAAAAAAAAAAAAAAAAACAAAACAAAATGAGAAATCTTCTCCCCTATTGAAACTAATACCATCAAAAGTTAAATTATAGACTCAGCACCACAAAAAAGTTGCCATTTATATTTATGAAACATTTTTAATTTTGAATTGTGTATTTGAAAATACAGCCCTTAGGCTGTCAAGGCACAGTCTAAACCAAAATTGTTTCTAATTTGCTTCATTTGGTTATTTTGAAATAACCCAGACTGTGAGCTGAAAAAAGATCCTGGTGCATGTACATTTTTAGAAAACTATTTTTTAGATGAGTAATGTTTAATCAGTCTCATACAGGTTGTAAAGAAGAACCTGAGAGAGATGTGTGGTGCTAAAATCAAATTTCATCATCTATCCTTCTATCTATATATATGCACACAGGTAGAAAATCTACATACAAATATAGAAAAGGGAAATGCAGACCTAAGATGATATGGTCTATGGGGAGCAAATATCCATCTGGTCATTTTTGCTTTGTTTTGTTTTGTTTTTTAATAATTAGGAATATATATGTTGTTCCTCTCTTTCAAAAGTAGAAATGATCGTAATTTCTCTGTAGAAAAAGAATGTAACATATTCTTGTGCAGGATATAAAAGGGGTTTTCCCCAGTGTTAAAGTGCACTTAAACTAGCAATAATTCTTTGGTAACAATTTTTATAAAGTGATATGTTAAAGAGTATGTCTTAGGGCAAACAGAGGAAGGCCAGTCAAAGGGGAAGAGATCTAACCATCCAAAACCCAGACATTTACAGAACCCCTGAGCAAGGGGGCAGCATGGCATGAAATGCACCACTTATATCTTTGGATGTTGATTTGACAGCAACTTTGAGTCTCAGAAGGCAGCTGATGTTATTTGTTCCCACAAGGTCTCATCTTTTTCTTAAAAACATTTGTGAAAGGGTGACACCAAAAATTCTGTTAGTTTTCTTTGTAGTGATGTTTGGGGTATTGCTTGTTTGGGCAGTTTTCTGGAGGAAAGCAGGAGAGTAATTGCACGGGCTGTCTAACACATCAAATGCTTCCTCTACAACCAAACAAGAATGTATTCCTGAGCTCATTGCATAAACTGCATAGGAAATCCTGGAGTCATCGTGAACAGATGTGGAGATTTTTTTGTGTAAATAAAGTATAGATTATTGACAGAGTATAACACTGGAAAAAATAAATGAAAGTTTGTGCTTTCAATTTCTTCTGAATGTCCTTCTCTCCAAAAGCTTCAGTTAGACACGGATAAATACAGAGTTTTGGAATGATAGAAAAATAAGTGCTGCAAATGAGCTGATCCCTTTTTACCTATGAAGGCCAGTGGATTGGATAACTTCATCGACTTCATGAGCAGCCTGACATAGACTGGAATGATTGATTGCAGGCATTTCGTTACACTTGAAAACAGCCTGAATTGCTTCATTAAATCCCAAAGCTGTTTCATGTGCTACAACTTGTCCATTCCAGTAGAGAATAAAAGCAGGGGTGAATGGTCTCTGATTCACTTCAAGGTATCCCTGTGATCCTACTAAGTGGATCCTCTCTTTCAGCTGTTTTATGTGGAAGTGAGGCACGAGAAAATGGGGAGAAAGAGCTGATGAATGTTAGGTTTTGAGGCTTCCTTGGGTATATCAAAAAGGACATTTCTGCTCTGCCAGTTTTGCATATAATGTGCATCCCTGACAGTGGTGAGATAGTTCTAAAATTCTTTAAAAGAGGCATTTCAAGTGAGGGTCTAAACTCTGCAGGGTCACTGCAACATGAGTAAAACAGTAGGTTACAAAAACCCCATAAAATGCTGTTAACTGTCCATAGGTACCCAGGAACATGACAGTGAATGCACCTGAACAGTACTACACCTCCCTGGTGCTAGTTGGGAGGGGTCTCCAGAGTCCTTCAGGAGAAAATACTGACAAAGGAATGTGTCCTCTACAAGCCTCTGCCAGGGATTGGAGTTTGGCAGTTTTAGCTGCCTGTGTATACACACTCTGTTCTGTAGTAAAAGAGATCTGTGTAACACGTGTAATATTGGCAAACTCTTCACTGAAGTCAGGGAAGTGAACAGTAGGTAATTGTATAAATATAGATCCTTAAAGATATGTAGAGAAGCAACTACCCACTGCCTTTCATGTGAAAATAACTCCTACATAAATTTGTGTTGCTCTGAAGGATTCTGCAGACTCACCATATGAGGGTCTGCATATAATACAGTTTTAATAGCGGGTAGGTGTATTGGAAAGAAAGTATGGGTTTCGACAGATTCAGTATGGGAATTGGCTTTGGTATCCACATACATTGGTGTTTTTTAATCACCCATTCAAACACTGCCAGTGGATCATGTGGAAGAGTGCTGGTGATTGCAGGCAGAGTAGAATATAACCAAATCAGTAAATTTATGTGCCATAGGCCTGCGCTAGCGTTCTTCTGTCACCAAAATTATCAACATACTTAACAGAAGGAAAGGTTGTGATCTGTGTTCTTCCAGCATTGCCTGGGATGTGCTCATTTTAGTTTAAAATAGGATCTTTCTTTTATAAACCCTTGCTTTATGAGGGTTAATATTTAATATTTATAGGTAAATTTAGGCTTCCAGCTGAACCTGCCCATGTGAAACTCAAGTTTGTTTGTGTATAGACTAGCTTGCACACATCTCTCATTTTTATCCATTTACTTTTATAAAAATAGAGAAGAGAAAAAGATCTTTACTCTTGAGGAACAGCATTCTTCCCTCCAGTGCATTCTTCTAAAGTTAACATTTCATTTTAGAAGAAAATTGCACCCATTTTACAAAGCATGACAACCTGAAAGCTCACACAGTAAGAAACACTTCTTACCTTCTGTAAGCTGTGAAAAGTTTTCAGATTATACTGTCATTTTAGAGCTTGCTGCCACACTGCTGAAAAGCAGCATCATTTGAGATGTATAGTAGAAAAATGCAGAAAGAAAAATTCTTAACTGTTTCCCTTCTGCTCTGATTCTGATTTGAAAAAGTGAATCTTAACAAATAAAAATGAAACTCTAAAACTGGTAAATCTGAACTTTCTTAATCATGGTTCACCATAAAAGTGAAATAGAAACTGTTTTGTTGCCTCATATGTTAGAATATGAGCACATCGAAAATTTTCTGCGTAAAAGCTGGAATTTCCCACCTTCACTTTTGTAGAGTTCTGGGGCATCTTAATTGTCAATTAAAATTGATGCAGGTGAGCAGTAGAGTTAACTTGGTACTTACTGCAGAAGGTAGTGGAGTAGTTCCAGTTCATTCAGCTGTTCAAGCCTGTGTGATCATGTATCTGGTGCTCACCACAACATCAAATTAGTAGCAACATGACTTCCCTACTTCCCCCTTTCCACCCACCCAAAAAAACCCTCCCAAACTTTGACAAAGTATATTTGTTGCTAGGAGTTAAACTGATTTTCTTGAGTACCCAGATATATAGCAAGTGATGCTTTCAGTAAATTGGTTGCTATTACAGAATCAGTTTGTGCTTTCTTTGCATAATCTGCAGGATTCATGTCAGTGTATTTCCTGCCAGCCACTTAGTATTAATAAAACAAATTTAGCCCTGACTCTCACTTCAGTAGGAGTTGTAACACAACTGAATCTGGCTGAAGTAAATTCAGGCATGCACCTCATTGCTAAGAAATGTAATCATATATGTCTGTAGGAAGGATTGCTGTGAAGAAGTTACAGTGTCAGCAAGGCAGAAGACTTTAAAGGAGGCTATTTATTTCATTAAAATTAATATCCATTCACTGGAAAGAACAGCAATGGCTCATGGAACTGCTAGGTCACCCCCCTTGGCTTCATGTTTCTTTTCCCCTGACTCTTTTCCAGTTTTGCCAAGTTGCAGCTGATAGCTGGAAGGAGATATTTTCCTGTCATATTTTCCAGGCTAACATGCAAGATGAATGGTGGCAATGCTCTTGAAATCATTGGCAGTGAGGTTCTACTCTTCTGTATCCCTCTTTCATGGTGTTGAGTGCCAGGCCTCACCACTGTGTGGGGACATGGACAAAGTGAGTGGTTCTGTAGCATCTGTGAGGTACAGTGAGGATCTTTTTTAGAGATGTTCAGCTAGGAATGAGTTTCTGTTTACTTGACAATAGTCTGTCTTCAGTTCAAAGTGAGGAAAAGGCAAAAGAGGGAAAGAGTGATTGACTAGATGAGTTTTAAGAAGTGTCTACTGCAATCAACAACAAAGTTTAGGTTTTTACTATACAGACATAAAGGATATGTTTCCCTTCACATATTTGGCTCCTTTCCCAAAGCTTTATGTCAGTCTTTTTCCCTTGTGTTTAATTCTGAACCACTCCCATCTTCCACTGCTGAGCAAATCAGTTCACTTTCTGCAAGTGGGAGGGTTGTCCTGCTGTAGCAGCAGCCCTTCTGCTGTCAGAGCTGAGCTTGGGTAGGGGCTGTGACAGGGTCTGTCCACACATGGCACAGAGCCCAGCTCACAGGGTTAGATTGCACAGAAAAGATAGGGTGAGAATTTATAGTTTGTGTAGCAGCCTCAGTGCTTTCTGCTGTCGCTACATTAAGGAGGAAAAAAAAAAAAAGGGAAAAAAGAGGAAAAGCGGGTTCAATCCTGCCTTTTTGCCACAGAGATGGAATTCTGCTCTTGCCACCTCTTCTGCTTTTTCTGGTGGTGTCTCAGCTCTGATTGCTGTCTGTCCCTGGTTTTTCCCAGGTTGTAACACACATTCCCTTTGCAAGGTAGGAGAACAGAGATGGATATCATCTGTACTCCAGCAAGGAAGAAGAGTAGTTGCTACTTAAAAACCTTATTGGATCAGGCAGCTAATTGGCAGTTCACAAAGAGTATTGCCACCAATCTCCTTGTACTGCAGGCACTCTTGCTCATCTTGCTTTTTGGCCACCAGTGGTGTGAAATGGTAATAAAGCATAACCATTTATGAATCCAAAGAGAGGACTACTTCTCCATGTACTAGTTTGCCATTATTCACACTTTAGGCTATTTTTGTACAATTCCTGCTCTGGAGGATCACTTTCAAGTTTTCTAGCCCATCTTTGAGGGCAAAGAGGAGAGGATTGGTTCGGTTTTAGGAGTTTCTAAACTTGTGTGGGACAAACTTGTTTCTAATTTTACCGAAATAGTTGCTTGCAAAGCACTTTAAGATAAGTGGACGAGAAGCACTCTGTGAGAGCTACCTCTTCTTAAAATGACTTGAGGCAACATCAGAAACTTGCCTTCTGGGATCCAAAGTTCAAATCAGTAAAAGAAATACGAGAATGGGGAGTTTGGGCCCTTTATTTATAAAGCTGACTTTTCTGTATATGGACAGAATGTACTGTTTGTGCCTGAACTAGTAGCCTTCATTCCTGACTGTTGTGTGATAGCTTTAGTTTGTTGGACATCTTCTCTTTTTCAATGTTGTGAGTTTCTTACTTTCTTTTCCCTTCCCCTCCCACCCTTCCCCCAACTCTTTCTTTTCTTCTTGCAATTTAGAAATCAAGTTCCTCTACCACAACTGGAGAGAAGATCACTAAAGTCTATGAGCTGGGAAATGAGCCGGAGCGCAAGCTGTGGGTGGACCGGTACCTGACGTTCATGGAGGAGAGGGGCACGCCTGTGGCCAGCCTGCCAGCTGTGGGCAAGAAGCCCTTGGACCTCTTCAGGCTCTATGTCTGTGTCAAGGAGATTGGAGGTTTAGCACAGGTGAGAAGAACTGGTTAAAAGTGAACCTTCAAAAAGTCAATATTCTTTTTTCTAGAGTATTCCTGCTGGATACATCATTAGGTTTTCATCCCAGACAATATTGCTGAAGAAAATGGTTTCATGCTTTGATAGCTGTCTGGAGTTCATTTTGGGCTGCATAATGGCCGTAAAACTTTAAAGTTTGAATCAAGATTGACCATCACTGTAGAGAGATGAAATTGTTGCCTTTTCAGGGGAATCTAGTAATGCTGTTGAGAGAAGAAAATAGGAAAAGGCCACAGGATCAAAATTACGAGTAAGAAGCAGATGATAGAGCTAAAATGAAAAAGAAATGTTTAAGTCCATTTTTCCTACATAGAGATGCAGCCTGTAGGACAATTCAGTTCATCTCCCCAGAGAACATATTCATAAAACATACTCCTTCATCCCAAACCTTTAATTCTGAGTGTCTCTATATGGTATATGTGTTTCTTAGACACAGACTGTGCTCTGTTTGGAAAATGCTTACAGGATATTTTGGGTTGCCTTGCTAACATAATGATTACAAGGAAAAGGTGAATTACCTAAATGAGTTGAAGAAAAATGAAAGCAGGAAGAGCTGAGAATAAAAAAGTCACAGATGGGAGACAGAAGCTTTCATTTGTGTTCTCACTAGTTAATTTGAAGTTTTGCAAAGGGATGTTGGAAAAATATTCATGAGTTCTATAGGGTTGTTCACCGCAGAGCAAAATGAGATGTTTCACTGTTTAGCATCTAAAGGGAAAGCAGGAGAAAACAGTCAGTACTCGCAGTCTTAGATTTGGCATTTGACACCTGTTCTTGCCTGATGCTTGTACAAAGCATCTCTTGCATCTAGGGGACCACTGGCTAGACACTAGACACTCTTGTGAAGTTCAGGGATCCATAAGTTCTGTGTTTATGAAAACATCTTTTCAGTGCCTTGCAAAATGAGGTCTTAAACATAGCTAACATGTAGATAAGTACGCATGTGTAATATTATATAAAATGTAATATTAAAACATACAATTCTCCACTAATTACAAAATCTGAACTCAAAAATATGGCAAACAAATTAGAGTCTCCAAAAAAGAACATATTTTCATAATGTATATGGTTAGTTCAAGAAGGGAATGTCCAACATCAATTAGTACCCATTTCAAAGCTAATTTTAATATTGCACCTCACAACACAGGATTTGAATAATGAATTAGATCATTGGCCCTTCAAATCCAGGGATTTTAGTTATTTTTATTATTAAAGGAAGGCAGAGAAACCTAACATAGTTCATTCTGCCAGTTGTTAAATGCTGTATATTGGTAAGAGATGTATGCTGACATTCTTCGTGATCAGCTCATGCCCCTCAGCATCATACGGATTTGATTGCTTTTAGCTCAGAAGCTTTATTACAGGTAAATCGTATCATGCAGCTGCTCTGCCTGGTACAGCATGATTGTGCCCACAGTGTGACTCTTAGCATCAGAAATTGAGCAAGATGGGGGGCAGATGGGATATTCTAGAGAGTTATTCTTGTTTGCTTATTATGGAAATTTATTTTATTTTGGGACATTCAGTGTTGATTTTCAGTGACAGACATTATGCTTTGCCAAAGAATAGATGCTGTTCACTTAGACTGATTTTTGAAAGAGCTTGAGTTACAAATGCATGTGCTTTAGTACTGGTTAAAATTTACACCTAAAATGAGGGCTCCTGGTTTTTGCTGGTGTGCCCACATGAATGGTCTCTATGTTTGTCTGTTTAGAGCTACTCAGAGGTGCAGAGCTTTGTTTGCTGAGTTTTGTTTAAATGCATCTGTGTGACACCCTCCTAAAAAGCTGTTGCTCCAGCTGCTGCACTCCACATCTCTGCCCGGAGAGTGGCAGGGAGTGGAGCTCTGCAGCAGTGGTACATATTCCCTGTCTGAGGAGCTGCCCTTGATGGGGTCCCAACAGGAACAGACCAGCTGCTAGCAGTCTTCCTTTAAATGCCAATATACTGGGCATGAACGTTTCTGTTTGCATTATGCAATGTGTTCATTACGCACCACTTAGCTGTAAGCCAGTAGGCACAAAGAGCTGTATAACTGGATTTCAGGCCTCAACAAGGGCAGTTAATGAAAATCTGGTCTCCTTTAACTCCTGGGTTCTTGCAGGATGTACCAGAGAAATGAAAACACTTAGCATAGCCATGCCAACCTGCTTGCTGTTAATGCCATCCTCAAAAGATCTTTGCTGACTGGCAGCAGTTACAGTGTTATTAAACACTGAGAGAAACTTAAAAAAATGTTTTCTTTGCTGGCACACAGACTAAGGAATAGTATAGCTAATAATAATCTTTCTATCTATACAAGTTAAGCTGGAGTCATTAAAATATCGGGCCTTAGGGCAAGTAGCAGACAATCATAGAATCAGAGTTGCTACCCACAAAAGATGAGATTTCTCAGATGTTTAAAGAAAATTTATATTGTTGCTGACCCTGCTCCCTGGATCATACCTAGAAATTTCATAATGGTTGAATGTACTCAAAGGCATCAGGTATTGGAGCAAAAGCAGTGGCTGCTACGAGTGGTACAGCCGAGTGAGTCAGTGGCATCACCCAGGATGACAAATGAACTTCGCTATTATTACAGATCAGCTGTGTTTGAGGAACTCATGAGCAGAGTCTTTCAATATTCTTAGCCTTACACTGCAAACAAGACTCACAGTGGAGTGGTGCAGTCAGCATTGTAATACAGAGTATTGCTGGACTAGCCGTGAGTGTTTGAAGTCTGCCTTAATTAATTAAGGGGCCTGGCTTCACTCTGCCTCTCATCTAGCCAGAGGATCATTGATCTGTCCCTGCAAGATGCACTAAAGTGAAAGGAATTGAACCAGGAATTACAAGCTGAACTGTTTGACAGCTGGTGGCTATTTGGGAGAAAAATTTATTTTTCATATCAATGTTCAAACAAATTGCAGAATAACACTGTTAGTGCTTTCTAAATTATATTTTAGAAGCTGCTTTTTAATTAGAGTGGGGTGGGTGTGGGTGGGTGTCAGGGAGGGAGAGAGTGAGCAGGAATTTGCTTGGAGATGGATTGCTAACTGAAAAGCATAGGCCCTGGAAGGGCATAAGACATTTAAAGGATGCACCATGCAGAAGACTCCACAAGCAAAGCTTTTTATGTAGCTATCAGCAGGTTCCTTAATGGCTTTATAACTGTAAATGCTGTCTGTGCATTACTGCGTGTGGGAGTAATGAGCATTAGTTAAAAGAGGAAAATAAAAAAAAGTAAACCAAGACATTAAGTGCTTTTTTTTTCCTTTTTTGTTTCCTGACTTAAACAAAACACTTTGCTGCAAACCAATGATTCTGCCGTTTACTTTGCTAGGTTAATAAAAACAAGAAGTGGCGTGAGCTGGCAACCACCTTGAACGTTGGCACTTCGAGCAGCGCAGCCAGCTCCCTGAAAAAACAATACATTCAGTACCTGTTTGCCTTCGAGTGCAAGATTGAGCGAGGGGAGGAGCCCCCTCCAGAAGTCTTCAGCACTGGAGATACCAAGAAACAACCTAAGATTCAGCCGCCATCTCCTGGTAAGTCAAATAAACTGCAGCCTCCTTCTTACACAACCATTTTTTGAGTGCAATGCATACTAGGTTGTTGCACCCCATGTATTTAGAAGCATGTCTTGATAATGCTGGAAAAACAGGGATAAACCTGTTGTTGGAACCTTTGTTCTCAGACTTGGAGCTGGCTCCTGAGTCAAATCAGAGTTAACTCTGAAGGGCCAGCACAGTTGTGTATCTGGTTTGTCCTTCCTCAGTCCAACACATAAAGATGTGTGTGCCAGCGTACCCTTCACATTCAGTGGCATGGGCATAAGAAAAAGAACAAAGGTCTGCACAGATGTGCTTCTGCTGTAAGACAGGAGCATGCATTTGCTTAAGATCAGGCTCTGGTACCTGCACTTTCCTTGCTATGACTGAAGCTGCTTTTCAGCACAACTGTTGATCAGCAAGGCCTGAGTTGGAGCAGGATGGCAGATGCTGGACTGATGGGCGTGTCTCACATGGTTGCTCTGGTGCAGCTCGTGTTGAATGTGTGGCAGATGGAGAGCTGAGAGTACAGTGTGTCCTCACTGCCACACATCCTAGTTTGGAGGCACACTCTCTGTTCTTTTGTTGCTAATCCTCTGTGTCAGGTAGGTTGTTAGGATCACTGTTTTTGTCTTCTCATCTGAAAAGTTGGAACTGGGATTACTTTATTTTGGCTGTTCTTTCTTGCATTTACAGTGTGGTGTAAATGAAAACCACTCTTTTCTTTCTAAATTCATGTCACTTCAGATATTCAAGATTTAATAGTCACAGTTGATACTCAAGGCAGGACTATTCTTGAGTGGAAACATTTTAAGTACATAGGAAGAGTCATAGTATTAGTCTAGCTGTTGACTTCTGGACTACCCATGGAAGAGTAAAAAACCCCTTAATTATTTTGGATTATTCCTTTTGTTACTAGTTTTTCTGACCAACAAAATAGTTTGACAGAATTTGCACAGTTACTTATTAGGCAGACCACCATCACTTACTGACAAGAGAATATAATTTCTGGAATGTTTACAGGAGTTTCCTGCGGTAGAACTAAGTTTTAGGAAAATATTAATTCACTTAATTTCTGTTAGTACAGTTCACTGGCTGAAAATGGGAAGTAGAGAGTCAGAGACCCAGAAAGCCCTGCAGACAGTTTTCAATTGCATGACTTCACTACCCTATCATGGACACTAGAAAATTGCAAAGACCTTTATAATCATATAATAAAGTTCTGGCCTTTCCAAGATTATCTCTTACAATAGTGCTTTCTCAGTACAGAAAAAGATAACAGTGATAAGGCTTAAATCTTTCTCAGACTGTTTTATTCAGTGGAAGGATTTGAGGGAGTGTTCAGTTAAAATCTTCCTAAGCACATCTCTGTGTAATAGCTTAAAATATTTCCTCCACCTTGTTAAAACGTAGCATTATAAGGTACCCCAGTGGTGATTTTTTAATAGGGGAGGAGATTAGGTTACTTTGCAATTCAAGTTTAGAAGGTAGAGAAAAACACTTGGTACTAGAAATAAAGCCCATAGTCTAAATGTTTATCTGTCTGAAATAAGCACAGTGTCCTGAGTGTGCACAGCTGCAAAAAATAATATATGTTGGAGGTGCCCATCACCTCCTGAGAAGACTGGTAAGCAAAGCTGAAATGGTTAGACTTGCTGAGGACAGTGAAGATAAATTAATCTGTCTCTAAAAATGAAAGAGTATTATGCTTTGTTCTCTCCTCCCTTACCTTCTCTCTCCAATACTACTCTCAGTAGTTGATTTGGGGATGATCACCATAAATCAGCTGAATTTTGAGATGAAGAATTGCTATTTAAATATATAAATGTGAAACAAAGGAATGGAAATGTCAGATGTACCACATTACAGGGTCTTTTGCATCACGATGCAATGAATGAAAACGGCAAATCCAAGTTTAAATTTATCATAACATTCAAGCAAGCTGTCTTTGAGGAGAACTGAAACTATTTTTCTAAAATAAAAACACAGCAGGACATAGAGACTAGAAAAGGGGGAAGCAAGCAAGGATCTCAAGGTTTGTTTTGTTGGAGAGAAAAGAGCTCGTGTCACTGAATGGGACTGCACTTCTGTACGGAGAAAGGCTTTCCCAGTGTGTATCAGCTTTAGTACATGAAATCCCGCTGAGGTATAGATGCCTCAGAGAGTACAAGCCTGTTCTCTTTAATAGTCAGCTTTTTTTCTTGTTCCTTTTCCTTCAGTATATACCAACATTAACATTTTAGAGGCACAAAAGAAGCGGAGTTGTAGACATACTTTAGATAATCTGTCACTCTTTGGCATTCAGAGGGAACAGGAGCCCAATACAACAAGAAACAGTAGCCTCCCAAGGTCCTTGCTTTAACCATTAGCCACTCTTGTGCAGTTAGCTCAGTGTAGGCAGAGCCACTTAGAAGCCAAATCTATTTGCAGGGAACTAGTTACAGTATTAGGGCTGAAGTTAATCTGATAGGAAAGCAGAACCTTGTCTCAGAGGGGAAGGTGCTGTATTTTGTCCAGTTCTAACAAGCTGATGCTATGAAACAAGTCTTGAGATCTTAAAAGTCAGCTGATCTTCATAAAACTTTTAAAATTAAATATTTCAATTGCTCCTAAGAATACATCAGGACTGGCAGCCTTTATGGTACAGAGGAGGATTCAGTTTGAATGTCATTGCAGTTTCCAGGTGGGTGGTTATGCAAGGTGGGAGCAGGCTGAAGTGCAGCTTAGAGCAAATCCGTTCTTGCAGATATCTCACACCCAAGGGGTGGGTATGTGACTGCCTCACAGATGACCTTTAGAAGGCAGGCATAGAGGGAGTGCTGGGGAGCATGGTGAGACAGCCATGGTGAGGAGATTCGTATGGAGGAGCACGGTCAAGAAAAGGATGTGATGTGTAAGTCAAATTTATGGGACTGCCAGACGGTGATCTAGGATCAGTGTTTGTCCATCTGCTTGTATATTCAGGATTCTCCCATCACTTCTGTTTTTACAACATGATTAGTAAGGTAAATGGTATGTAAAGGAGTAAATAATTTAGTGTTATGTACAGTGAAATTCACAATAGTGTCAGCAATTATAAGAAGTTGAAAAAAGGAGTGAGAGTAGAGCAGCAAGGTGACAGAGTGGTTGGTCTTGATCAGCAGAGATTTGCACAGTAGCCAAGGTGTTAGGGTTAGGATTAGGTGCTCATTTCAATTGTTCTTGCTTCATATCACTGTCAGAGCCTCTTTTTCTGGTTCGTAAAGCTCCTGGGGAGCAGTGGGGGCCTGAATGTTTTAGTGTGCCTTGCACTGCTCAGAGTCTGTGCAAGTTGGTGACGTGTTTGTCGTAGGCTGAGGCCTTCATGTCAGCTTAAATCTGCCTGGGTCAGGTAATACCATCAGCAGTGAAGGCCAGCAGCAAATGCCTAATGACAGACTAACTGTTGGAGGATCCCTGATGGCCTTCTGTCCTGATCACTGGGTCTGTGCCAAGGGCCATGGCACCTGCTGATGACTTTCACTGCATAAGAACTCCCTTAGAGAGAGAGGCATTGTAGGTCTTCCTTCTTTCCAGGAGCAGGTGCAAAGACAAAATGCTTTTCCTGTCACATGTATTTGATAGTTTTGACCAAAATGCTCACAAATAATGTGGCAAGTTCTAAACTGAGAAGAATTCTGGGCACCATTACTGTAAGCACTAAAGGATGCTGGAGAAAAAATTCCAAAGTAGCATCAGCATGAAGGAGTTACCTTCCATTGCTGTACTCTGGCACTCTGAATTCTTAGTTGCAGTGTGCGGTTATGTGTGCACAGTTCTCAAAATAACAGGCTCAGAGTTTATCCTGTGTTGAATGAACAGGATGGCTAGAGTGGTCCAGCTGAGGATGCTTGTGAGTAACAGCAGCTTGCCCTGATGTCAGCAGAGATTTCATTAAAGCAAACCTGGAAAAATCCTAAGCTTGTGCTGGAAGGAGGGAGCGAGAAGGCACCAGGAGTGTGTTGCCTGCGTTTCCTTGGCAGCAGAGAAACGAGACTTGGGGAGGGGGGTGCAGGGGGGGACATGCACAGCACGGCAGGACGCAGGCATTCAGTGAGTGCCTCTGTAACCAAAGCCATCCGTCTCTGCGCTGCTGGCGGGTGCCTGACTGGATGCTATTATTAGCAGGCAGGTGATGTCATGGAGCGTGTCATGAGGCCAGCCAGGGAATCCCCACTGAAGATGGATGGGCCAGGGGTTGGGAGGGGTGGTTGGGGGGACAGGAGGAGGTGGCCCTGTGCCTGCATCCAGGCCTGCCCGGGGGGCCCTGCAGCAGCCAGCAGCCCCCAGTCCAGCCTAGCTGGGGCACTGGGTTCGTGCTGTGTAAATTATCTTCCCAGCGTGGTGGCTGGCTGTTCACTCTGAAGTATGTGAATGTACTTAACCTTCAGTAACCTTTCCATTGTTTACTTTAGAGTATACATTTGTAGCTTCTGGCAAAAGGTAGGGATATCCTAGAGAGCATGTCAGGCCTCACATTAATGGAGTTTCAAGAGGTTTCATTCTT
Organism: Agelaius phoeniceus; assembly: GCF_051311805.1. Taxonomy (NCBI): domain Eukaryota; kingdom Metazoa; phylum Chordata; class Aves; order Passeriformes; family Icteridae; genus Agelaius; species Agelaius phoeniceus. The sequence goes on from NC_135267.1 coordinate 62,188,433, forward strand.
CTTTCCTTTTCTTTTTTTTTTTTCTTTTCTTTCCAAAGGGAAAAAATTGCTGACAAGAGAAATGTTTAGTGTAATTTTTTTAGCTGCATTTTTCTTCTGTGGTAAATAAAGGGTCTTTCCAGAAAACAGTATTTACTGCCATGCAGGCTTTGCAAGGCAAAAGGCATTCCAGTACCATAATTCCGTGCTTCAGAGAACAATGCATGCTATCACGTGTTATTAACACATGCTTCCACAGCAAAATGTGGAAGACCTCACCTTCTCACTGACCAGGATGTCAGTTGTATTTAAGTTTTGATGTATTTTGTATTGTGAAAAGCATATTCTTATAAATCTGTTATGATACCTGAATGATAATTATTGCTTAGATGTGGATGTGAGATGAGGAATTCAGTATCTGTGAACCCACAGGTTTTTTCCTGGATATCCCCAGGATAGCTGCAGAATCATGTAAGCAGAGATTACTTTTCCTAAAAGAACACTGTTGTTTGTATTCCTTCTTAGAGCTTGGTTTAATGCTGAAGCTTTTGAAGCACTCTAAAAGATACTGTTTCTCTTTCACAATGTCCACAATCAAAATTAAGCAGCTGACATAATAAAATCCCTGCAAAAATAGATGTAAAAATTTCAGAATGCAGTCTAGCAAATGTAAAATTTAAGGTGAAATAGGAAATACAGGCTCTTCTTGGTAGATGGAGTCCTAATCCAGAGATTGAGACACTTGCAGTTCCTATTCTCTAGAAGTGTCCCTAACCCAGTGGAGGTCAGGGGCAAAGTGTGTTAACAAAGCAGTACCAGAAACTTTGACAGCATTTGCCTTCCATTTTTTCAGTTGTATATAACCAGTCATTTAGAAAGATAGAGGAAAAATAACCAACCTTGTAACTGCCACCCTGAAGATGGAAATTGGACTTGTAGCTTCTCAAATTGGGTATCTTTTTTTTCTTTTGAACCATTCTTTATAGAATATGATACAAAACACATTGTTATTAATAAATTTGCACTCCTGAAGCTTGTAAATACTGAGAAATCTTTTACTTTTTTCCTTTAGGTTTGCTAGAGATATGAATTAAGCTCTTGCTCAGATAGGATAGGGAAAAGCTTAATTGCTTCTTAAGAGCCCAGCATAAGAGAAATATGCAGGGTTAGGCAATGTCTGAATTTACAGTAAGCATATGGGTACAGTAAGATGTTTGCTCACATGTTTCTAATATGTGACAATCTGCGACATAACTCAGAAATGCTTTCAAGCTTTTTAGAAGAATATAGAATTGTGTTTAAAGCTCAAGGGGAGAAGAATGATCCTGACCTGCTTGGGGGTCAAATATTCAAAGAGCTGATTTTATGTGAATATGGTTAGTTTTTGTTTTATTATAGCACTAAAGCTTTCAGCTAACTGTAGACTAATATAACTAATATTAGCTGTTGCAAATGTTCTTGTTCATGTATTAATGCAATTAGAGAGCTTTTCCTAAACTTTTTTTGAACCTCATTACTATGTAAGCATAATTCAAAACTGCCTCAGAAAGCTGATGACAAGAACAATGTGGTCCACACAAAGTGGATTTTACATATGCACTTGCTACTGAGACTGATTTCCAGATAGGGGAACATGTGTTACAGATATATATGAAACACATATAAAAAAGGTGTTCTTCAGTTAAAAACAAGCTCTGCCTGTCAGGATGATGAGTGTTCCAGGATTCTGAGTAAATTATAAACTACTCTCTTTCATATACAGAAGAAAAACCCGTACTGCTCGTTCCAATTTTCACTGTAACAGTAATTTATAAAGTTTTGTTAATTGGTTGAACGTAGATAGGCAGGCATAATAAAACACTTACATGACAGTTCATAAAAAAGAAGGACCTCTCAAGCCAAATCCATGTCCTACTCAGTGTGTTAGATTTGTCAATTTTTTCTGTTGGTAATTTTTTTCCCAGTTGCATCTAAAGACTTGAATCCTACAAGTTCTCCTTCCGTAGGACTTCTGCTGCAGGACCTGTCAGGTCCAAGGCTTAGATGCTGTTACTAATCCTCAGTTACCACCTTCTAAATCATAAAACTGTTATGTAGAGCTTTGGGCTCAGGGCATGTTTCTGTTCAGCAGTCACATGAAAATAGTAGCTTTTGTGTCTACTCTGGAAGACTGGTCTGGGTGTATTTTACCATTAGCTTCACCATTACCAATATCTGATGTATTAATTTAATGCCCTTATTGCTGCTCAGTCACATTGGAACACAACAGTATAATGCTCTTCTACATTTGTTATACCAAGAATATCAAGGTATTTACCTCCATTGAGGAGGACCTTAGTACAGATACTCTATTGCTTTCTGAGATCTCAACAAATAAGTTTTTGCTGATTAAACAAATCCTTTGCAGAATTGACCTGCTCTTGTTACATATGCTTTACCATCACTGACCCTAAGTAACATATTGTTAAGATGCCAATTTAAATTTTTGCAGTTCTTTTAGGAGTGTTATCTGTAGCCTCCTGTTCAAATTGTACTTTCAGTTATTGTTTTCTTCTGATCCCAGATTGCCTTTTGCATTTCTTAAATACCATCTTTTGCCATGCTGTCTCAAAGATGACACAGGATTGCAGTGTGCTGCTAATCATTTGCTATGTTTCACCATGGAAATGTCTGCCTTTTAGTGCTAAATAAAACCATGAATTTATATTAATATAGCAGCTTAAATTTATGATGAAAAGTTTCTGGCTGAAATATTTCTTATGAACACATGTGTTGTGATAGTGATTATATGAAGAAGCTATGCCAAAGAACAACCTTCATTTACTCTGTTGTAAACTACAGACAATTAACTTTGTATCTCTGACCTCTGATTTAAATGGTCCTTCATCTGGATGATTTCTATCCATGTTGCTTCAGGCAGCAGATTAAATTCATGGTTCTAGGAAGGATGATGGCTATTACTACACAGCATATCCTGATCTCAGAGGATTTGGGGGAAGTTATGAAGTACTGAGATGGATTGAGGTATACACAGGCTTCTAGAGAAAAGAACCATTTTTTTTCCTTGACGATTATTATTTCCACAGGAATTTGGCTGCTACCTTTTCATAATTACTTTTTTTTTTTAATTTTTCAGCTAATTCTGGTTCCTTGCAAGGCCCACAGACTCCACAGTCCACTGGTAGTAATTCCATGACAGAAGTGCCAGGCGATTTGAAGCCCCCAACACCAGCATCCACACCTCATGGACAGATGACACCTATGCAGGGTGGCAGGTATGAAAAGGGCTTTGCTTCATTTTTCATTGCTCTGTATTTCTACAGCAGTTTAATCCAGTCTTTCCTAGCTGCTTTGGCACTTGCAGGATTTTGTGGTAAACCAGTCAGAGTCTGAAAAGTGGCAGAAAACTACTTATTTTTGGAGGAGAGAGAGGGAAAGAGAGGAAGGAGCAGAGAGAGGTCCATTAGCTTTCTAAACACCAGAAAAGGATCAGACAAGCACCAGTGCAAAGAAGTGCATGTCAATATGTCAATAGTGGAGAGGAAGGTGGAACCCAACAACATCTACTTAGAACCACAACCTTCCTCTCCTCGCTTATCCTGTACACCTCTGGTCAACAGATCATGCTCAGGAAGGAGAAATGTGTGGTTTAAAGGTGTTACTTGAATTCAAATTGTGAAAAGCATATATGATAACAGTAGTTGAGATAGCAGAGGGTTCAACTGGGTGGACCAAGAGATCCCTTTCAGTTCTGTGCTCTGTAAGTCTCACAGACTGGCATAATCTGGAGTGAAGCTGTCTCACCATTCATTAAGGAGCCTTTGCCCACTGAAGTCCAGCAAAACAGTTTTTTATGACTTCAGCAGGAACATGACTGAGCTCTGTACTGTGTGCAGAGCCACTCCAACTTCTTTTTTTCTCCATCTGTAATGCTGCAGAAAGGATAGCAAGAACCTTCTTTAATCATCTTAATTCAGTTTGGGTTTTCTAGGTAAAAAAGAACAAAACAGCTTAGTAAAATTTCAGGAAGGTTTAGACTTCTAAATGAACAATAGGAATGCACAAACAGTAGAATTAAATAAAAAACCTTGATCTCTGAGGTAAGAAGACAGAGAAGGTTGAGGAAAAAGTGGGTAGATTCTTTTAAATGATTGTCCATTGTGAAAGTCTTTTACATCTTCCTTTTATGCATCCTGCACTGATCACTACCACAGCACTTATTGTAGTCTAGGCTGTTTTCACATTTCTTAAGAATACAGGATGTTGTTAATGTTTCTTTCTTCTTGATCTGCCAGAAACAGCGCAGTCAGTGTGCATGATCCCTTTTCTGATGTAAGTGATTCAGCGTTCCCAAAGCGAAACTCCATGACGCCAAATGCACCATACCAGCAGGGAATAAACATGCCAGATGTGATGGGAAGGATGCCATATGAGCCGAATAAAGATCCTTTCGGTGGAATGAGAAAAGGTATTTTCTTTCTGGGAGCTTTAGTGTTCTTCCCTGTGTCTTAGGTAATCAAGATTTTGTAGTCAGAATGAACTTTGTCACTTCGATGATTTTGCCATTGTCCTTGTAGCAAAAAGAGAGGTGCAGTGCAGTTGAGTTTCTGGTCTGGTCATATTTTCCCCACTCAGAGTCATGCCTGTTATTTTGGAATTAAGAGAATCCTAAAAATGTTTGTAGGAATAAATTTTGGGAAATGGCATAAATCATGGGGTTAGAATTTATATTTCTTGAGGTTAGTAAGCTTCTCTGCAAATCAAGTGCTGGACTTCACTGTTAGAATGTGAAGTGGTGAAGCAACATGCCTGGTTGTAGTAGGACTGGTCTGGGAATTCACTGTGTGAAACTGAGCAAGCCTCCTAATACTCTCTGTCTCACTTTACATATTTTTCAAAATAGTAAAGCTAATTTCTTTCTTACTTGAGCAGTCCCTGACAAAAGGTGATAAAAGGTGATAAACACACTCTAAGTTTGTTTATTTTTAAAAAGCAACATTTAAAATCCATTTCAAAATTGACTCTGGTCCTTTTGGGTACTTAACCTACAGCTGGTTTTGTGGATATTGTAAGAAGATTTTAAAATTCATCAATCTTGCATGCCTCAGATATAGGAAAGTAGGAGGAAAGAACACAGGCAGGGCTCACAATGGCTGTAAAGAGAAGAGCAGGTGGAGGAGATTAAGTGTAAACTAAAACAGAGCAAAAGGGAGATATGGCAAGAAGAGGCCCTGAAACTGAGGAAAGGGAGAGATGTGATGAAGTAGGGAGATGCTTTAAAAGAGGTAGTTAAATGAATGAGATTTTTTTTAAAAGCCTTTCCTTTAAATCCTTTTGCCTGGGCTGTGGACACTAACATATAACGCAGTTGAAGGAAGGGAAAACACTCTCTGCTTTAGATTCACTTTGAGTTTTATATCCATATGAGATTAAGTGGGTGGGTTGTACTTTCTCATACATTTCACTTCATCCTGTTGAAACAGAAATATCTCTGTTCAGTATCTACTATGAGGGACTGAAGTCTCTTCTATTTGCTTGGTGATTTATATCTGATAATAGTGCCTTTTCTTGGACCCATAGAATATGCCCATCCTTCTTGAGAAGCTAAGTTAGGATACAGTATCCTTTCCAAAACAACATTATTGTATATATGTGTATGAAATAAAAACTTGATTCTGACAGCTTTGTAGTTCAAACTAGCAGATTTGCTTTCATCTGTTTTGTGAGGCTTATGTTTGCATTCGTTTTTAGCATTGTTTCGGTGAAAAGAACAAGAGTAAAGTTCATCTTCAGCTGTGAAGACCAGAGGGAAGCAGCTGCCTGGTGCCTGATAGCTCATTTCCATAGGAGGAGATTTCTTTCCTTACTTGCAGCTCCTTAATATTATACCCATCATCTTGGTAGTGGTGGTGTAGTGGCTTCATGTGTTCCCATTAGACCCCAGAGAGCTTGTTAGACCTCCACCTGCTAATTCTCCTTGGCAGTGTTAGGGATCTGAACATTCTCCTAAAATACTTCTTTGAAAAGAAAGTGAACTTCAAACACCCAGATTAATAAATTTAATTTTACTGACTGTTGCAGTGCCTGGAAGCAATGAGCCTTTCATGACCCCTGGACAAATGCCTAACAGTGGAATACAAGATATGTATAACCAGAGTCCATCTGGAGCAATGTCCAACATGAGCATGAGCCAGCGGCAGCAGTTCTCTTATGGAAGTGGCTATGACAGGAGGTGAGTCAATCTTCAGGAAAAAGCAAAGCCCATTAGTGAAAATGATCCTCTCTCTTCCCTTTTCATTTTCCCATTCCACTTTGCAGAGAACATAGCAGCCTACATTTCCTACAGCATCTTACTAAATCACTGGGAGTCAAACCACTGGTAATGACTGAGTCTAGCTGTTCACAGAAATTAATAAGGAGGAATTGTCACACCTTAGAAATCACTCAGGCTGCAGCAGATTAGCTCGTGGGTGTCTTTGACAGCTACCTTCAGCTGGCAGCTGGGCTGGGCTGTGATAGCATAAAGTAGCACTTGAGTTGGTCTCCTGGCCATGTTTTTACCTAAACAGTTGCTAGTTGGCTTTTAATGAAAGACAAAATGCACAGTCTAAATGTGTCTGATTTGTGGTCTGTGAGTGAATTGCCTTTGGAGAGTCTGGAGTCTGTTGTCAGAGCTGTAGCAGTATCAGTCTTGCAGTGTGTCCAACAGGATTCTTATAAGTTCGTCCTTCAGTAAAGTACATGAAATAAATTTGGTCATCTTTTGTTTATCTGGGGAAAGGCTTTGGAAACAAAAAGTGGTAAAATGACTGATGTCTAAGCATTGGTAGAGCAAGCAGAATGTTCTGAGAATGTTTGGATTATATTAAGTATTCTGGCAGATTTTGCTGCTCTGGCCATATTTCTGCTTTTCCTTTCATTGGGCTGTGTACTTAGCTTCTCTTTCTGTTTCCTGATGGTAACAGAGTGGTGCAGTGTGGGTCTTTAAAGTGTAAGGGCAAAGTAGTTTTCAGTCAGTAGTTTTAAGTAGTAGATGTGTCAAGTAAATCAAGTATCATCATGCTGTTCAGTAGGTCACATTGCTGGGGAGTTGGTGAGAATAAGGGCTCCAGTGGAAGGTGTTAAGTCAAGAGAATGTTACCTTTGAAGGGTGTGATTTATTTTATTAGGTTGGCAATTTTGGAAAAAAAGGACTTTTTACAGAATGAGGTTTCCTTTGTCATTTTTTAGGTTGGATCATGGGCTGGGTCCTGAAGGCGGTATGGTACCACCTGGTCAAGGCAATATGGTGCCTTCAAACAGTGACCCAAGCATGTACTCTCCTAATTGTTACCCTGGCCAGCAAAGGTGAACACTGATTTCTCTGTAGTACCCAAGTAACCAGCTAACAGCTGGCAGCCCCTGTCAGAGCATGCAGGCAGAGCATGTGGCCTCTCGCTGTGTTACTTCTGTTTTGCTTTCTTGTTTAGGCTTTTACCCTTGGTTCAGTTCTTGCAGGGGAGCAGAGGCTCCTGTGAGTGAGTTGATTTCTGCAATAGTAGTATCAGCTGTTAGAAAAGGAGTGTACATCCTACCTTGTGTATCTGCTGCACAGCACAGGACTAGAATGTAGTTTATAGGCCCAAGTTCTCCAGAGCAGCATTAAATTATCCCACTTCTGAAGCTTCCTCAATTTCACCTGGCTTATGGTTATCCTGTGGCTAAAAAACTGAACATTTAGAAAGTTTTCCCTTATGTATGACATGTGTACCTTTGCTGAATTTTGTCTTACTGCATATGCTCTTGGGCAACTACAGACAAGTCCCCTCATTACATTGTTCTTTTAACTGGCATTGGATAATTTCTCTCCATCAATGTCATAATTTTAGAGACACTGAATTGCTATTTCTTTCTCTCTGGTCATCTCTTTTTAAAAGAAATTAGTTTTCTATGTTTGGAAAAATGAGGTCCCATTAGTTCTTTTAACATGTCAAGTTCCCCAGTTCTCTGTTTCTGTACCTCTTCCTGATACATTACTTCTATAATTATCCTCTAATTGTTGATGTGTTCTCACTGATAGTGTACAGAGAGAAATTACTGACATATTAGCCTGCAATACAGTACTATTTATCAGTCCTAATGCTTTCCAAGTACTTGATTTCAGCAATCTAAATTTCATTCATATGTGCTAAAAATATTGCACTGTAGTGCTCCTCAGAGTAAAGGCCCCAGGTAAGTTTCCAAGTGCAACACAACTTTGTCTCTTATTGTGTATGCTTCATTATGTAGCTTTAATTAAAAATTACACAAACATTACCAAAATTATGAGTACTGTTTTTACTCACTTTAAATTGATATATTCTTGAATAATCCACAAAGTAGCTTGCTATTAGAATTGTATTAAAATTGTAGCTTGCCACAAGAATTTTTACCTGCTAACTTTTAGCTCTACACCAGATACTTCCCCACCAAGGATGGGCTCCCCATGTCTGTAGCTGCCTTTCTTACCTCTTTGCTGACCATACCCTCTTCCCATTCCTGACTGCTCCCTGTAAATCCCTCTGTTGTATCTTCATTGCTCCTCCTCTCTTCTATCTACTTTACCTCCTTCCTTCTACAACCAGCTCCAGCAGAGCTTACTACCTCAGGCTCAGGACCATAACCAGACTGTGCCTTCACCTTGTTTCCAGATGGCAGATACCTTCAAGGTGCAAGATTTTCAGAGAATTTACTTTTCCTGGTGGCTTGAAAACTCCAGCAGCTCTAAGTATTGATTTGAATGCTTTATTTTAGGCATGAACCATATGGGCAGCAGTATCCAGGACAAGGACCTCCCTCAGGACAGCCACCATATGGAGGACATCAACCTGGAATGTATCCACAGCAGCAGGTAGTAGAGGGGGAAATGGCTATGTTCATAACATTTGTTTAAAAAAATTCACCCCAGGATTCTATATTGAAAAATTTGTTTATAAAGTGTATGTTTTTTGGCACAGAGGAGCATTGTAATTCTGGTCAAAGTCACAGCCTATATGGATAAGCAATGTATGTGCAGCTGTAGGTAAATGTGTTCCTTACACTGGAAGAATGTAAATTCTAACAGATGTTCTGTGGCTTTGGATGTGCATCAGGTGATTGTCCCAAGTTAATAACCAGCAGACTGGGAAAGTATAAAGCATAGTTAAGTGAAGTGACAAACAGAAGTGAAGTAACAAGTGAAGGAACAAATAGAAAAGCTGTTTGGATGACAGGTTCAAGGGCCTTAATTTAATGTCATGCAGCCAAGTGAACCCAACAGAGAACTGGAACAAAGTAAAATGAGCAACACTCTCAATTATTTTCAGTGCTGTGGTGGGTCATATGAGATACCCATCTTTAATTTAGATCAGAGGGCATATTCCAACATGATGTCTCTAGTAATAATATGGTACAAAAAAATAGGAGAGAATGTTATTGGTGTTAAAAATAGTTTAAACATTTGTACATTGCAGTCTCTCCAATTCCTACAACTCAAAAATACAAATTATATTAATTAATAAGATTTTTTTGTTACATGCATGATTAATACCTTGTGAGCAAAATCCCACATTAGAAGTCAATAGCAAAACTCCACTGACTTCAACAGGATCAGCTTCATTCTGTGTGTTATTGATTCAGTTATGGTCATACAATACCTGAAGTTGGCTTTCAGAATAGAAAGCATTTCCTTATTATAAAAAACTGAAATGTAAACTAGTTTTGAGCCAATTTCAGATAGTTCTTTTCAGTTTGGGATAGAGTTTTACTAGGAAATTGGGGTCAGGAGTTGGGAGTGTGGTGGGAAGAAACTGAAACAGATCTTAGATTGCACTGTACTAAAAGCATACATAAATTTAAATTTCAGAATTTCTTGCTTATCTCTTTGGTTGATAACATCTCAAAGATGGCATAATCAGAAAACTGTTTTGTTGTTTTTTATGACGAGCATATGCTAGCAATCTAGGTGATTTAGTGGGGGAACTGCAAAGATATATAACAGAATAGTTTGTGATATTCCATGCTAACATGTGCAGGGAATATATTAACTACATGTTCCTTTAAGCGAGAAGACAGCTAGAATTGCAAAAAAATATTTGGCTCTGTCCTTAGTACTGTTTATATATTTTGTACAACGACTCTTGAAAGCAAAATGCATTAATGCAGAAAAGCAGTGGAGAATGAAGGACATGGATCCTGACCAGCCTCGGCCTCTCTCTCCCATCCCCAGAGGATTCCACTTCTTCATTTAGCTAGACATTCTGTTGCCAGTAGCTTATTTACAATTTCCTAAATCTTACTCTGTAGTGGTTCAGGAGGAATGTGAAAAATGACCCTTTCAAAGCTTTATCTACAACCCAAAGGCTAGGGAATGACCTGCAAAGGAGGTGATTGGAGCATGAACTCCTGGGGCTAATGAAACACTTGGAGCCAGGTTTTCCAGTTTCTGTATGAATGCTTACATCCCAAGAGCTATTATGCAGCAGATGCCCTGTGTTGGTGGCTTTTTGTCCTCTGTGAGGTCTCAGAATTCCACATCTCAGTGGAGAGAGAGACACGTGGTGCAGTCTCAGTGTCCTGCTGAGCATGTCCACAGGAGGGAGGAGCTCAGGTGCATCACTGTCCTCTGCACTGGGGACCATTGGGCACAGTGGCACTGTATGTACCAGGGTGCTGGAGTGCTTTTAAAAAGGCACATGCTTCATTCCCAAGTGTCTGCTGTGAGCACTGAGTCACTGTGGCAAAGCAAACACGACCTTCTTAGGTGTGGCTGCTGCCAAGTCATTTCTTAATGTAGAAATTGGCCCCAAGGGTGCAATTTGGTACAAGCAAGTCGTTCATGTAAGGCTGGAAATAGGTATTTCTCAGATAGCCAGAGAGCTCTATAGTAAGTTAAAAAAAAATACTTTCATACAATACAGTAGTTGTGGTTTTATGTGCACCAAAGTTGGAAGATGACTTTATGAATCCCAGAGCTGTTTTAACTTTCCCATATTGAATACAGAGAGAATTTTATCTGATCTTAACTCTAGTACATTAGTATACATTGTACAATGCTACTGAGCTACTGAGTTTCCGGGGGAGCTGTAACTTTGAATTTGCCATAGATCATATATTCAAAAATCACCCATTTAATTCACATTTTTTGCTTCAGAACACTCAGTGTGGTTTGAACTGTGGAACAAACTCCCACAGGAGCTAAGGACCGCTGCAAACCTTACCACCTTCCCCCTCAAAGAGCAACATGTCTTTTTTTTGTTCTGCCATCTTAAACATAAATACATTCAAGCTTGTATGCTTTAAAAACCACTCAGCTCTCCCCGAGGTAAAACAGCTTACCTCACACAGCATTCCCCATTTGAGAGGGTGAGAAACAAAGAGGGAATAAACCATAGGTGGCAGCTGTTAGTTACATTGCTTAATTCATTACAGAACAGCAGGGTAAGAACCTGCATAAACTAGAACAGCACGTTTGGATGTGACCATTTGCTGTAATAATCTCACAGTAAATTAAATGTGATTAGGATGATTTGGGAAGAGGATGGTTGCCCAAAGAGGACAATATTCCTGGGAATTACACAGAGTATCAAATGCAGCAGATTGTTTTCTCCTATTAATAAATTTATTGTCTGTAGCTGATGTCATATTGTAAGATTCAGTGGTTCAGACATGCATGCATGCAGCATATCTTGTTACTTTAAGAGTTTATTCAGTGCTTGTCTCTTGAAAAGATTCACTGGGTGGTTTTGAATTTTTTTTAAGATTTTTCTTCTTAATAGACTAAGCATAAAAAAGAAGTGAAAATATTTTAGTTGGTGAGGACTGTTGCCTTTTCATACATGTCTGAAATGACCAGTGGAATTTAGTCTGACAGATGGGGAAGGAAAGGGAAAAAAATAGAGCAAGCATAAGAAAATTTAGCCCAAGGATAAGCTTCCTTTTAGTATTCAGTTATAAGCACAGCAAAACAGAGGCTTAAAAAGAAAGCACTGGATCAAGCCTAACAGCGCTGTGTGCCCGACTCTGGAGTCGGCGCAATCCCTCTAGAACTAAGCGCCTTCAGCTTTTTGAATGAGCTTTCATCCAGTATATTTGTATTGTGTGCGGAGTAAAAGTGACACATCTTTCCAAAATTTTCTTTCAGAACTACAAGAGACACATGGATGGCATGTATGGGCCTCCAGCCAAACGCCACGAAGGGGATATGTATAACATGCAGTATGGCAACCAGCAGCAGGAAATGTATAACCAGTACGGCAATGCTTACACAGGGCCTGACAGGAGGCCCATGCAGGGACAGTACCCATATCCATATAACAGGGAAAGGATGCAGGGCCCAGGACAAATGCAGCAGCATGGAATACCTCCCCAGATGATTGGTGGCCCCATGCAGTCATCATCCTCCAGTGAAGGTCCTCAGCAGAACATGTGGCCAACACGAAATGATATGCCTTACCCTTACCAGAACAGGCAAGGTCCAGGAGGCCCTGCACAGGCCCCTCCGTATCCAGGGATGAATCGCACTGATGATATGATGGTACCTGACCAGAGGATAAACCACGAGAGTCAGTGGCCTTCTCATGTCAACCAACGGCAGCCTTCTTATATGTCATCCTCAGCCTCCATGCAGCCTATCACTAGACCTCCTCAGTCATCCTACCAGACACCACCCTCTATGCCAAACCATATCTCCAGAGCTCCAAGTCCAGCGTCCTTCCAGCGCTCTTTGGAAAACCGTATGTCTCCAAGCAAGTCTCCTTTCCTACCCTCCATGAAGATGCAAAAGGTTATACCCACAGTTCCAGTGTCACAGGTCACAGGACCTCCACCCCAACCACCACCGATTAGGAGAGAGATTACCTTCCCCCCAGGCTCTGTAGAAGCATCCCAACCAGTCTTAAAACCAAGACGAAAGATTACCTCAAAAGATATTGGTAAGCATCAAAAAAAACCAACCTTAATATAAATTGTGAGAAAAGGGACTTTGATTCTGGTTTTGGGGTTTTTTTTCACATTTTAAGACACTCTTGACAAATAGTGAACTTTGGTAACTACAGTGTGATTGTTTTCAATAAAAATGTGATAACGTGCATCAGTGAGGATGACAGGTAAAACTCATCCCAGACAATCTGACATGAAATGAAAGCAATATTTTATATGGAGACTCAAGGTCTTCACAAATGCATTAAAAATGAAGCTTGCCTCAGATTTCAAAATGAGATGTGTTGAAAGGTCCTTTAGAATGTCTGTTAAATCACCAGTACAGCATTTAGCTTAGCAAAGCTTTCCATGTTTTTGTTCCATGGAAGCTCATGCTATTCTGCTCTGTAGAATGGTCCATCAAATCATTCCATAGTATTTGTCCTGTTTGTTTCTCCCCCACTTCTTAAAAAGATCCCCAAGTATTTTCTTATCTTAAATTTTGGTTACATTTCATCCATTCACGTTCTCATACTTCAGATTTCCACGTTCCTGACAGAGTGTTCTACCTTTGTTTACTGATGAATTGGGTCAGTCAAGCTCTTTAGTTTGTATGATTGTTTCAGGCTCAGCAGTGTCAGGAAGAAGGGCCCTGCCAAGATATTCTCCAGCACTAAGGCTTAGCAGCAGTTACAGAAAACTGAACAGAACTAAGCAGTGAAAATAGGGTCTTAATCAGTAGCCACTTAATTTAAATTTGCATCCACAGAATGTCACAGTTTACTCTTTCAGAACTCACTAACAGTCTCCAAGGATGCACTAATACTGTTTTACTTCTCCCTCTTTCTTTCTCCAGTAACTCCTGAGGCCTGGAGAGTGATGATGTCTCTTAAATCTGGTCTTTTGGCTGAAAGTACCTGGGCGCTAGACACTATTAATATTCTTCTGTATGATGACAGCACTGTTGCTACTTTCAACCTCTCTCAGGTAGGTGGGAAAGCATTATACTTCTCAGCATTCCAGGGAAAGAAAAGCGAAATAAGACACCTACAAAAATGCTGCTGGCTTTTCCAATTTATTCTAAGTAACATAAATTTTAATATTGAAAAACTTGCACTTGTTTATGATTGGCAACAGTGAGTAACAAGAGACAGATAGAGGTCACATAGAGGAAATAAAGAAGCCTGAAAAAGAATGTGTCTTGTAGAAAGGAGAATGTAGGAATATAAGAATTTTAGCACTGCCAAAAGCCTAATGTGTAAACTCACACACATGATAGTATAATCCCTCAAAACAGCAGTATGTTAGTAATCTTTCTTAATCTGTGTTTCTTTAAAGACTTTGCAAGACTATATTAAACTGGTTTTTGGTGACAACTTGTCCTGTTCAGTACTTCCCTGTGAGACTGTGGGATTTTATTTAATTGCTTATTTTCTGTTCCGTTTCTTCTTCCAGTGAATTAAGTTTTCACAGGAATACCAAATTGACAATTTAAAGGCTAAAATCCACTGTCTATCCATAGCATACAAACAACACAGGATTTAACAGTGTGTGCTTTCGCCTCACTGCCTCCCAGCATTTTTCAGCTCTGCTCCAATCATTTGCCTGTTAGGTGGTAGTAATAGATGGCATGCTGATAATTCACATCATCTAAAATTTGTACAAATTAAATATTCAGTTTCTCTCCTCCATTCATTCCTTGGTTACTAATAGTGTAGCTCATAATTTTTTAAATATAATGATTTTTTTTTAAATACAGACACAAATGGTACATTACATCCCACCTGACTTTAGAACTAGGGATATCTATAGCATGATTTATCTCACCCAGAAAAAGAGATCTAAAATAGGTCAGATGAATCATACCCTAGAAATGGCCTGTAAAAGACCATTGATTATAAAAGGAATCAAGACAATTAGGTTAGGTTGTGTGACTAGTGTGGGTGTTTGAAGTTAAAGGAGGTGAATCTCCTCTGAATTATGACAGAAGTTGTGTTAATACACCCTATGCAAATGGCACAGAATACCAGACATATTGTAAATACATATATTCTTTTGTTATGTTTGCTTTGGACTCTGTTTCCAATGGCAGCCAGGATCATATGATGCCTGGTAACTCCTGTGGTTTTGATAAGCATCAGTTTGTTCTTAGTTCTTTGAGAAGCTGGCAATCATAATAGAATATAGAATGGACAAAATATAGAATGGACATTTTACTGAAAACCCATTAGCCCACAATTTAAAATAAAACACATTAAAAGCCAGACAATTAAGCTGAATGCATCATAACAACAAAAATTTTTTAATAATAAAGCCACTAAGTGTAAATTAATACCAAGTTCAAGTACTGCCTTTCCATAAGAAAGTGATTACAAGTTAATTAAGAAGATTAAACCTAAATGAAAACTGTTTCTGAAGGGTGACTTACAGCACCAGCCTCCAATAACAGTTTTAAACTACTGCCAGTTTTAAAGTATTCCAATCGAGATGAGATATTAATCTAGGATATCAGTACCTGGAGCCTGAAACTGCAGGTTCCTACATGACAGTTGGTTTTAGAGACAAAGGAGGAAAGGAAAAATTGCAAACTTTAGATATCTAATAAAAGTAGAAATCAGAAAAAATAGCCGAGTTAGGAGCTTCAGTACTCTGTACAAAAAATGAAGAGTAATAGGCATTTCCAAGGGGACAGAACAGCTAAGCCAGGTGTCTGCTATGGCTTAAAGGAGACATTTATAAAGTTCTGTACGTCTCATAGCTGTTACAGCTGAAGCAAACAGAGCCGTGATAATTTGACATTATATACTGTTTGGACAGACTCTAGAAGAATTTCTTTTGATTAACTTCTGCCATGCAGGACCTAGCCACAAGTCCACAGCAGAATGAGAGAAATATTCACATATGAATGCATCAGTGTTCCTAGTAAAATTCCATGCAGACAAAAATATTTATGTGATTTTTATGTTCTGTCTTTCTTCTTCCCTCAGTTGTCTGGATTTCTTGAGCTTTTGGTAGAATATTTTAGAAAATGTCTGATTGACATTTTTGGAATCCTTATGGAATATGAAGTGGGAGATCCAGGCCACAAAGCACTTGATCACAAAGCAGCCAAGAAAGATGATAGTCAGTCCTTGGCAGAGGATACTGGAAAAGATGAGAATGACGAATGTATTGACTATTTTGATGAAGATGAGGAGGAGGGGGAGGATGAAAAGGTAGAAGGAGAAGAAAAGAGCATTGTTTTTTCTACTCCTGGTGCCATTGCTGATCCAAGTGAGAGGCCAAAACAAGCCAGTAAATTTGACAAGCTGCCAATAAAGATTGTAAAGAAAAATAACCTATTTGTTGTTGACCGATCTGACAAACTTGGACGCGTTCAGGAATTTGATAGTGGACTTCTCCACTGGCAGCTTGGTGGTGGTGACACAACTGAGCATATCCAGACTCACTTTGAAAGCAAGATGGAGATTCCACCACGCAGGAAAGCCCCTCCTCCCTTGAACTCTCCAAGCAAAAAGAAGGACCTCGAGGGGAAAGGTGAATCTGAGGAGCAGCAAGAAAAGAGTATAACAGCAACCATTGATGATGTCCTCTCGGCTCGGCCAGGAGCGCTACCTGAAGACTCAAACTCTGGTTCCCAAACAGAGAGCAGTAAATTTCCCTTCGGGATCCATCAAGCCAAAAGCCACCGGAATATTAAACTGCTAGAGGATGAGCCAAGGAGCCGGGATGAGACTCCTCTATGCACCATAACTCACTGGCAAGACTCCTTGGCCAAACGCTGCATCTGTGTGTCAAATATCGTCCGTAGCTTGTCTTTTGTGCCTGGCAATGACACCGAAATGTCCAAACATCCAGGCTTGGTGCTGATCCTGGGAAAGTTGATCCTTCTTCACCACGAGCATCCAGAAAGAAAGCGAGCACCGCAGACTTACGAGAAAGAGGAAGAGGAGGACAAAGGGGTGGCCTGCAGCAAGGATGAGTGGTGGTGGGACTGCCTCGAGGTCTTGAGGGATAATACATTGGTCACATTAGCCAACATTTCTGGGCAGCTAGACTTGTCTGCTTACACGGAAAGCATCTGTTTGCCAATTTTGGATGGCTTGCTGCACTGGATGGTGTGCCCGTCTGCAGAGGCACAGGATCCTTTTCCAACCGTGGGGCCCAACTCAGTTCTTTCGCCTCAGAGACTTGTGCTGGAGACCCTGTGTAAGCTCAGTATCCAGGACAATAATGTGGACCTTATCTTGGCCACCCCCCCATTCAGCCGTCAGGAGAAACTCTACGCTACTTTAGTTAGGTACGTTGGGGACCGCAAAAACCCGGTCTGCCGAGAAATGTCCATGGCGCTCCTATCGAACCTTGCCCAGGGGGACACATTAGCAGCAAGGGCAATAGCTGTGCAGAAGGGAAGCATTGGAAACTTGATAAGCTTCCTGGAGGATGGGGTCACTATGGCCCAGTACCAGCAGAGCCAGCATAACCTCATGCACATGCAGCCTCCGCCTCTGGAGCCGCCTAGCGTAGACATGATGTGCAGGGCAGCCAAGGCCTTGCTGGCCATGGCGAGAGTGGACGAGAACCGCTCCGAGTTCCTTTTGCACGAGGGTCGTTTGCTGGATATCTCAATATCTGCTGTCCTGAACTCTCTGGTTGCATCTGTCATCTGTGATGTACTTTTTCAGATTGGGCAGTTATGACATAAGTGAGAAGCCAAGCATGTGTGAGTGGAGATTAGAGGGTCACATATAACTGGCTGTTTTCTGTTCTTGTTTATCCAATGTAGGAAGAAGGAAAAAAAAAGAATCTTTGCTCCTCTGCCCCATTCACTATTTACCAATTGGGAATTAAAGAAATTATTAATTTGAACAGTTATGAAATTAATATTTGCTGTCTATGTGTATAAGTACATCTTTTTATTTTATTTTTTTTAACCAAAGTTGCTGTCTAGTACATTCAAAGGTCACACTTTTTTTTTCCATAGATTATCCTTTTCAATGTTCTTTTCCATGTTTGTATTGCATATTTTTTGGGAAGCGAACTAGTGACTTTTTAAAAAAAATGTTATGGCAAACCATTGTATGATGGGAAAAAAATCTCACCACTTTGAAACAAAAAGGTGAAAAATAACCAACATACCAAGTTCCTGTGTGTTTTATTTTTTCAGATAAGGAAAAAATAAAAAAAAACTTGTATACCATCACCCAAAGCTCTGTGCAATAGAAGATTCTAGTGATGTAGGTATAGGGGATCAAGGAGGGTGTCAGTCAGTAGTCAAAATCCAAAACAATACTGATTTCTCCTCAGGAGAAATGGTTATATTAGGCTAGGAGCAAAACAAAACAAAATAAGTCAAGTTAAAAGATTTTTAAACAAAACCTGAAGTTAAACATCAATTGCTTCCTCACCAGAACTGTCTTGTCTACATCTTTTTTTTTTTTGACCTTCCACAATGACAGTTCTTCACGATTCCTTTAATCATTTTTTAAAATATTTTTTTATTGCCTAAGGGCCGTGATGTATATAGAAGTTGTACATGAAACATACCCTCATTTTTTTTTTTTTTTAGTACAAAGTTTTTAGTTTCTTTTTCATGATGTGGTATCTACAAAGTGATAGTAGAATTATTTTTTTTCTTTCATTTGGGCCATATCTCCAAAAAATAATAAAAAAAAAAAAGAAAAAAGAAAAAACCCAACACAGAAAACCAACAACTGAGGGTAATGTACAAGTTTCTGTATGTATAAAGTCATGCTCTATTTCGGGAGAGCAGCCGATCACAATTTGCTTTATAAATCAAGGTGTGGAAATGGTTACGTATGGATTGATTTAAGAAAATGGTTACCAGTCTACAGACAAAAAATATATACAGGAAAAAAAAAAAGGAAGAAACACAACTTCAAAGATTTTTCAGTGACAAGAATCTGCATTTGTATTTCAAGATAATGTAGTTAAAAAAGAAAAAACTTGATGTAAATTCCTCCTTTTCCTCTGGCTTAATGAATTTCATTTATTCAGTATAAAATCTTTATATGTTCCACATGTTAAGAATAAATGTACATTAAATCTTGTTAAGCACTGTGATGGGTGTTCTTGAATAGTGTTCTAGTTACAGTGTGGGATATCAGAAAGCAAACTAATTACAAGAAAGAGCAATAATGATTATTCTCTTTCCCCTACTTTATTATTATGACCTTCAAAAATATTACACTATTGTATTGCAGCAACTTGCTCTTCTTTTAGAAAAGCCTTCTCACATCTCAGAGAAGCATTTTTAATTATTATATATAAAACCACGAAGCCTCAAAGGGGAAGACATGGCTGTCAAGTGATGGTTCTGACTATGCAGGTACCCAGTCTCTGTGCTGTGTTTGGGGGACTGAAGGCAGATGTTAGAAAAAGTGACAAAAGATTTTGTTAAAGCAATAACCAACTGGAAGAAATCGATCTGTATTCACTACCTGTAATTCTCTCTGTTGGTTAAAGGTGCAAATACCCCAGTGATGTGGGTATTTAGAATAAACACCCACCCACTTCTGGATACTGTATGTGTCATTGCATACTTACGTGGCCTCTTATGCTGGGAGTCCCCCATTAAAGTGGATCAGGCTTTAATAGAGCACATCCATCGGTATAATTGGTGGGAGATGGCCATTTCCCTTCCAGGAATTAGCTGGTTTCAGATACATCCACTCTCACCTGGTGGTACCTTGTTGCTGAATATTGTTCAAGCACTAATTTTTGCTATTTTATCTTGGATCATTGACTTTGTTAGTGTGATCATAAAAAGCTAATAATAATCAATTTCCCTGGAATTGCCACATAATTACACTGTTAGTGGATATCCTCCTCCCCTCTCCAATAACAATACAGAGGTACTTGAAAATTACAACCCCCTTTGGCATACTGCCCATTTTGTTCATATAGATTGCTATAACATTAATATATGTAAGAGAATTTCAGAGACAGGTAAAGTACATACAATTATAAACCAAGTTTGAAACGTGCCTCCCTAGTGCCACGAGAAGTAATTTCTCTTTCTAGCTTCTCTTACCCAGTAATCTCTCTACTCCTACATCATCTGCTGCAGTGGTCTGTCTTCCTCTTGCATATCACTGCTTTTAGAAATGTCTGGTGAATTATAACCCACTTGCAACTCTTTATCACAGAGGGAGGCATATTTCAGGGATGATTTTTACAGCCTTTTGCTGGGCAGTGTGAAAGTAGAATGCCCTGGTAAACATATTTCTTACTAATATTTTAATGCTTGATGCCGCCCCATGGATACAAGGAAGCAGTTAAATAAACCCTCTGCTGAGTGTTATGCACTCCTTTCTGATCAAGGACAGCAAAGGACATCTATTCTCTTCCCTCTTCAGCCTTCAGACCAGAGTCCTCTGGGGAAAACTACACCTGTGGCAAAACACTCTCAGCTGTAAGAGGCAGTATGTTAATGCTCCTCAGGACTGCTCCAAGCCTGCTTAAAGAACATTGGGGGGAAAAACACCCAGCCAGCCACATAATGTCCATGTGTATGTGACATTTCCTGCCGCCTTTCCAGCTGGGCTAAGAACTAGCCAAGGAAACGCAGCAGTGAAAGGAAAAGGTTAACAGTAAGGACTCTGCCTGAACATGATTTTATTCTGTTACAGTAATAGTACTAACAGTCTGAATCACTGGTTAGTATTACATCACATTTATCAGTAGAAAGGTGACACATCAGAGCTCCAATTCTCCCTCTTGTCTTCCCATGATTTCATCTTTGCCACAATGTCTCTTAAGCCTTTGGAGACGACCTGCTCATGAGACTTGTGCACTTAGCATGTTCTGATGGAGTCCTGACCAAGCCTGAACTGCTGTTGGTATTGTTCTTACAAGAGGCGTTTATTTAGGAAGCAAATTCTACATTTTTATGCAGATGTGATCACTGTGATGAAGCTCAGAATAGTAGTAACAGGATGGACTAACTGAGTTATTTAAGGCAAAGCACCAAGTTAGTATTTTTGGCACTAATCAACCACAAATACTTGACTAACTAAACTGTATCCATGTATATAAATCTACCTGATTCTTTGGCAAACCCAAGCAATTAATTACTTGCAGGTTGAAAGAACATCCATGTGTCTTTACTGACCTTTAGAATCACTTCAGGAATTAAATGCCTGTCCCTTTTGACAGGAAAAAATGGTTTTGGTTCTTGTTAACATAACTTCCTACACTACTCTTTCAGAAACCCCACAAAACAAAAACAACACATGAAAATATCCTCCTCAGACACTCCATGTTTTCAACTACCCAAAATGAAAGACAGAAAGGAAAACTTCCTGTGTTCAAAAGTCTGTGCACTTTCTCTTCCATCTTTTTCTGTTTCCCACCACAATCTGTGCCATCACCACCCCAAGACCATTACCTTTTGGCATGGATGCACCTAGAAGAAAAATTTACTTAATTAGAGGAATACTGCAGGAAAAGCATGTACACATGTTACATGTTAATGATTCCTATACAACACTTTAACAGTGCAATTCAGGCTACACCTCTTATTTTATGAATAATATGAAAATACCTCTTACTAATAAAGAGGTGTAACTGAAAAAAAAATTACCATCATCTTCACTCTTCCCCCCCACAGAAGAGAGAGGATTGTAAGCATTCATATAGTGCAGGGGCTCAAGCCAATTTGAAACTGAACAGAGGTGGCACACAGTGAGTTCACCTTTCAAGAAGCTGTGAGTAGATTCCTTACTCTGCAGGCAGTAGTGGTGATGTACCTCAGCAATAATAACACTACCACAGAAGTCAGTCTTTTTAACTAAGAGCAGTCTGAAATTTTGAGTCTGAGTACTCCAGAGAAAGATTACTTTTATCACCTTTGGCCCAGAATTACTGAATATGTGGACCCATGTTCTCAGAAAAAAAAAACACAAAGCAGTCCCTGCTGCAAAAAGTTTATTTTCCAAGTCACGAAGAAGTAACCGCAGGTAGAGAAAGAGGAGAAAATAGAAACAAAAACAACAGTAAACTGAGAAGGCAGGTACTACTCTTGTAACAAAGTGGAATTCAGAGATCTAGAATACAGCCCCATGCCACTTTAATTTTCCTCAGGATAATTTGTGAAATTTCAGGATGCTCTCTACTTGTCTTCTCATGAAATCTTACAGTTCCCCATGGCAAATTCCTTTCCATCCATCCCTCAGAAAAATTATTTTAAAGATTACTGAGCATGAAGAAAGGAAAGAGGAAAATTAAGGTGGGGGGGGAAGGGTGAAAAGGCATGGTCATTTGGAGAAAGGCAGAACACGAAGCTGAAAGAAAAGCTTCCTATGTCCCTTACTCTATTTTTATGTTTATGCCATTCCAAAGAAACAACTAAACCAAGCCAGGGGAATTTGGCATTTCATTGGTGGCTGGTATAAATACAATGGAATTAAAAACATCGTTTTAGTGGGAGCAAGGGAAAGAAAGTATGAGTCTCCAAGTGTAGACTGGTAAATTCAAGTTTTTCTTAATTGCATTTACCTTTGTTAAATCCACCCTCAGTTGTTTATTTGTGCATTGTCAGAAATGGGTTTGCAAAGTCTGGCCATCCTTTCTGTGAGTGTCAGTAACTCCAGATAAAGGAGACAGCTGTTCTGGACTGCATACCAAATACAGCCTGTCATGTGCCTAAACTACTCATTTTGTGCTTCTAATTACTAATTCTAACACAAGCTAAAATGCATTTCAGTGCAATGCTGTTGTACAGTATAAAAAAGTGTAGGTTTATACTTCACATTTGTTTTAACTGGCATAATAAATGAAGTAGCAAGATCTTCATCTGATGCCCTCAACAGAGCTGTATCTTCCCCTGCATTTGTTAATTTACTTGTTCTGTCATTACTTAGTATATGTGGCATTTCCATTAATTAAGCATAGTTAACTACATTGAAAGGGCGATGCAGTGGAATTGCCTAGCTAGCAGAGCAAATCCCTAATGACTTGGGCATCTCTACAGTGTTTATTCAGGTCTGCAAAGAGACTCCTGAAGGACAAACATTCTGACTTTTGCTCCACTATAGAGCATTTTTAAAAGGCAACTTGGTGTATTATCATGCTAGGAGAAAGATATGTTTGCCTAACATGAAAAATACATGCTAGATAAAGCTTATAGTATTCCATGATGAAATTCTGCTTTACATGTAGTAATTTGCTTACCAGTTCTACATATGCATCTGCAACTGAGAAGAAGAAAAACAACTGAATCATGTTTTACCATCAAATTATAACACCAAATTTCAAAATCAACTATTAAACTTCTTTCACTCTAAGAGATTTTGGAAAGAAGCAGTGTTCCACTGGATATATCACCATCAGTGAAGCTTACAGTGGACTTCTTTCAAGAAGATTCTTTTTTGGTTTTTTGATACAAAAGATAAAGCTCCATACATACTGAAACACAAAACCTGATAAATACTATAATTTAAGCATAAAGCTTCATCCACAGAACTACCACTATGCATTTTATATGCAGCTAAGGAAGACTGACTTGTAACAAGAAGTTATTTGTTATCAATATCCTGAGTCCACCTAAAAAATAAAAGTGTATTTCCACCCATTTGCATAGTCATGCATGTTTCACTGGCATGTGTCTCACAGTGCAGAAGTTGTTCTTCTCTTTAGTTCCTATTCTTTTCTTAATATTTACTCCCTAAACCTCTCATGTTGCTTCCTTCCTTTCCCCTATGCATTAGTACCAAATAGAGTCCTGATTTTTCAAATAACTAGCCTAGGGTTTCTCTGTTATTGATATCTTCTCGTATACAGAGGGATTTCTTCATTGTGCTGAATTAAGTCACCAGTTCTTGAGACAGTAGCATGTTCCAAAGGTTCTTATCCTGTAGGGAAAAGTGACTACAATGGCTCCCAGCCTTAACAGTGCAGATGTGGTCGAGATCTGCCAAGGAAAGGTAAAGAAAAGAGCCTCGAGTTGCACATTTGCCATCCCACACCTTCAAAAGACAGGCATGTTACTTAGAGTAAGCATGGTCAGGATACCTCCCACTAAACCAGGCTGCTCAAAGCCCCATCCAGCCTGGCCTGGAACCCTTTCAGTCATGGGGCACCCACAGCTTCTCTGGGCAACCTGTTCTAGTGCCTCACCACCCTCATTGTGAAGTTCTTCCTTATATCCAACCTCAACCTGTTCTCTTTCCGTTTAAAGCCATTGTCCCCCATCCTATCAATAAACATTCTCATAAAAGTCTCTTTCAAGCTCGCTTGCACGGGTCTCCAGAACCCTTTAGGTACTGGAAGGCTTCTTTAAGGTCTCCCCAGAGCTTTTTCTTCTCCAGGCTAAACAGCGCAAACCCTCTCCACAGGAGAGATGCTCCAGCCCTCTGATCATCGTGGTGTCCCGCTCTGAGCTCGTTCCAACAGGTCCCTGCCTGTCCTGCGCTGGGAGCCACAGAGCCGCACGCAGTCCGCCAGGCAGGGTCTCACCAGTCCGGAGAGGGACAATCACCTCTCTCGCCACTCTCCACCCCACCTCCTGCGCCACACCGGCCTCGGGTGTCCCGCTGCTTTCTTTCCCTCCTGCGCTGCCCCGGCTGGGCAGGGCCGGCCCGGGCCGCGCTGGCCCCGCCGGGCTCCCTGACGGCCCCCCCGGGAGCAGCCCCAGTCCCTCGGCAGCCCCGGCGGCCTCGCAGTCGGCGTGGGAGGCCTGGGGCGGTCGGGTCGGCCTCGTACAGCCCCTCTGCTGCCAGGACAGCATTTCCCTGCAGCATGCTTCCCCTGCTGCCAGGCTGCGCTTCCCTCCGGCCCTCCAGACAGCATTTCCCTGCAGCATGCTTCCCCTGCTTCCCCTGCTTCCAGGCTGCGCTTCCCTCCGGCCCGCCCTTCCAGCTGCAAACACATCATTCAATTACCGTGAGCTTAAATTTATTGTTTAAAATGGCGGTTAGGTTTAATGCTTTTCCAATACTTCTTTGTCATTTGAAATCAATTAATAAAACTCTTTACACGTACTATTTAAATCAACTTTAATTCCAAGCCGTAGCAGAATCAATATTTAGCAGGTCGCTGCAATCCATCGCAGTCTATTGGCACAGGGGGAGGCAGGAGCAGCCCCCTCCCCTGAGGGCTGTCCCGTGTCCCCCGAGGTGGCAGCCAGCTCCTGGGGACCCCCGGCACCCACCCTGCCACCAAGTGTCCCCTCGCACGCGAGCACTGCGCAGCCCTTGGCCACCTTCTGCAATCGGGGGCACCAGCCGAAAACCATCGGTGAATTCCCAAAAAGTCAATCTGACTTTATGGCTTTGTCCCGGCTCTGAGAACAGAATTGAGGTAATTTTTGTTCAATGCGCTGAAAATCACAGAATCACAGAATTGTCGGGCTTGGAAGGGAACTTAAGGGTCATCTAGTTCCAAATGCCCTGCCAGGGACAGGGACACCTTCCACTGTACCATGTTGTTCAAAGCCCCATCCAACCTGGCCTGGAACATTTCCATGAATGGGGCATCTACATCTTCTCTGGATAATCTGTTCCAATGCCTCACCACCTTCTCAGGAAAGAATTTCTCCCTAATATCTAATCTAAACCTGTCCTTTTTCAGTTTGAAGCCATTCCCCCTATTCTGTCCCTACACGCCCTTGTAAAAAGCCTCTCTCCATGTTTCTTGTAGACTGGGGAAGTGGATATAAAAGTGCGCGCACACACACACATATATATATATTATTTTTTTTTCCAATTTCACAAGGAGGTGTTTGTATGAGAGCTCTATTTATGAGCACAGCTTTTATCATCAGTTTTTCGAAACCAAGCAATTAGCATACTGTATCAAACTTAAGCACATACAGATAAGCTTGTTCTAATTAGAAAAAAAGGAAAAAAAAGGTCTTTCAGCTCATATTGAAAGAAATATGAGTACTAGTCATTCACTGAAAGGACCACTTTATCATTGTTAAGCTATTAAAAAAAATGCAATCCTTGCCTCATGTTTAGAAGCATCTAGTAATATGCAGTATTGTAAGACCCTTCAGTGCCATGGTAATATATTAAAGACATACCTCTTCATTTTAACAGAAAAAGAAGTTGAAAAAATGTCTTTTGTTCCAAAATTCATTGGCTGATAAAGAAAAAGTAGCTGGTACCATTTATTATGCAGTACTCTAGATCAAACAATGATTTTGTTATAGTCAATTATGAAAAATGCAAGCAGAACAATCATTTAAGCATAAATTTTCATTTTCTAATTAGTTTGTCGGCAGTGGTGCTTACTAGTGTTGGTATCAGCATTATCAGCTGTAGATAAGTGAAAGTTAAAAACACGTGGTATTATTACATCTTCAGATTTTTTGAAGAATCTTTTTGCAAGTTCTGTGCTGTTTTGAAAAGAATCAAATAAATAATAACCCATTCTTCCATTAACGGTATAGCAACAAAATATTGCAGTATTTTGTTATTTCTGTGGTTTGAAGCATCTGGTGGCTGCAGACTAAGATATCAAGCACATCTTGAGTTTTATTTTTTATTAGGAAGAAAACAACATACTTGTAACAACATATAACAGGTAAAATAATATAAATATTCTTGGTAAATAATTAAAAACTCCCTAATATAACAAAGGTCTCTGTAAGACTTAGATCATTTATACTTTCCATCCAGATCTCTTTCTCAACAACTTATGTGAGAGATCATGAACAAGTTTGGGTCTATCTTCATACCTCTCACTGTTACTCTGCTTAGATATTTCCTTCCAACCAGTAAATCAATCAGTCAATCAGTAAATTCAAGTGGTTTGTTCTGAATGTTTCCCATAATAAAAATACATTTGAAAGCAGTATATCTTTTTTGAAACTTCTCAATTGAAGTGGAAGCTCAGTCCCCAGTCAAGAAAACACAAATTTTAATCCAAATAAAGAAGTGTGTTGACTAGAAGTTTGTTGTCAGGAGGAATAGGAATAACAGAAGGGAATGAAGGACAGCAAACTGGAGAAGCTTTCCAAATCTCCCTGCCACTGGTACTCTCCAAACAATGATGAATGTTACTTCAAGCAAAGAAAAGGCAAACAATCCTTACAATGCTCTCAGTACCACACTTGCCAAGGCATCCACATTTTTCAAGGAGTTTCTCATGAGCTCTGTGAATGGCACAAGTCACAGTAGCATAACAGTAGGTAACCAGCCATACCTTTGCTTCACCTGGTTACAGCCTTAGGGAACTCAGAGCTTTGTATTTCCCTGCTGGCTACAGCTCTTTACAGTCTTACTGGCACATTAACTCAGGTCTGGCCTGCCATGTATTTTAGTCGAGCTGGCAACATTCATACAGCCTTGAAATCAATCCATAGCCTGCGATTCAACCAAAGTTATGCTAAAATACATCACATGGCATTACAGTGCTTCTGGTTCACTGCTGCCTTTTAGGCAGTCTGGAGGAGCTCACCTTGAGAGCCACAGCTGCACAGAAACCTCTGTTTCCCTGCTGCCCACACTGCCTGGAAGCTGCTGGCAGAGCTGGCTTTCTCCAGTGCTGCCCCAAGGCTGTAAGGTGGGGCACGGCCCAGCACAGCTGCGAGGCTGAGTGCAGGCAGGTGTCCATTAGCAGAAAGAAATGCTCCTGATGGACCTGGGAGTGTCAGGCAGAACCGCTGACAGCACAGGAGAGCATGGAAAACAGATGGAGTGAGAGCAATGCTGTCCATGGTTTTTCTGCACTGCTCACCTCCTCAAAGGACTTGTCCCACAAAGGCCATGGGTACACGGGAGAGATGCTTGCTAAGACTTTTCTAAAAAAATCTTTCGCTTGGCTTGATCAGGTTTTTTGAAAGGTTAGCCTGACCAGTCTGAATTAAACTTCTTCCTCAGAAAATGTGTGATGCTTAAGAAATAGAAATGATTTGGAGGTACAGAGTGGGGCCTGGAAATGATGAAGATTATAGAAGTAACATTGTGATAGGTTGTTCCTGATTTTAAAGCCACCTTAGGATAGTGCAAGTACATCCTAAAGTCATGTAGCATTAAGCTGAACTTAGACATATCTTTAGAGTTCAAAATATCCTTAAAGGTCTTTTGTATCTCACAGAAACTTAACAAAACCAAACAATTGGCTAGCATTTTTGTGCCAACCTCCTGCCCACAGGTAACAGCCCTGGCCACTCCATGCCTCTAAATACCTCAACTTTAGAAAGTACTTTCCTATTTTCTGAAGCTCATTTTAAATGATGCAACATAATGAAACAGCAAAATTATGTCAGTATGGGGGTTTTCTACATTTTTTGATGGTTGTTTCTACCCTTTCTGCAGACTCTTTAGAGAAGTTGTATCAAAAGTGTAGGAAGGAGCGCTTAGTGTGGAATACTTGCTGCCGGCTTCTTAATTCTGTCTTATTTTTCATTGAAATTCAAGCAAACAGAGTCTTCATTTGATAGGATACTTACCATACAAAATAATACTAAAATGAAGGGAGTAAAATCCTTTGAACCTCAACAGAGAGGTGAGAACTTGACATTATTTTTGTCTTTGGTTTGAAAAAAGTCTCCTTAAAAAGAGAAAGAAACGTCAAAGGAAACTTCAGTCCAATAGGCTTTATTTTTTTTTCCAGCATAAAAATTAAGTTTTCAAACTCTTTTTGTTCTCATCTGAGTAATACATTACATTTGTTTAAATAACTAAATGTATAAATAATAAACATTTTGTAAATCTTCATCTGAAATAGTGATATCGAGGGAAACACTTTGAAGTGCAGATAATTCCCCTCATGGTCTCCTCCCCCCGAATCTTCTTCAGATCTTGCAGAACGCTTTGCAGATTCCCCAGAGGCACGTTTGGTCCATTGAAGATTCTAGTTAAAGTAAAAAAAGATGTTTAAATCTTTTAACTGAGTTTTTGGGGTAGCATTAAATTAGAAGTGTAGATCTTTCAGTTTCCCAGACTTTTACTGCTCTGTTATTTAAGCTTCAAAGTTCAGTTCACAGAAGAACTATTCATATTTCATATCTCAACTGAGGATCTCTTTCCCTTATTTGGTTTTTAGTTCTCAGGCAAGTGGGAGACACAGATGCTATGAGCCGAGAGTGTGTGTCTGTATTGTTTGTGAAAAACACCCTGAGGCAAGGCATTCAAGCTGGCCTGTTAGGTTAGCGGGCTCCTGCTTTGGAAAGCTCACCTGGAGACATATGAAAGGTGTTCAACCCTTTGGAAGGTCAATGGCTTTAAAACATCATGCATTTGGTATCTAAAAAGCTTTATGAAAATCTTCCCCTCACAGGGATCTAGGATCTCCTCTGCTACCCATGCCGAATGGCCTGTGCTTTCTCACACTCATGCAAATATTAAGCAAGATGAGCTTAATTATTTATTCGATTAGAAATAACTAAGAAGAGAAAAAAAGTAATTTTTATTTTAAAGTGTCAATTTAGGAAGGCTTTTAAAAATAGTGTTTATAGGAAATAGCAAATGCATAGCATGTTAGGATTACTGATTTGTTTAAAACAGTGAGTACAATAATCCATTATTTTAATTAGTTTTCCAAATTGCTGGCAAAAATAACAGAGAGATGTTGTCTGTGGAGAGGTAAATGCTTCCTTATAATTGTTTTGGATTTCGCTCTAACCTTTAATGAATTTATTGTTGTTATGACAAGTACATTCTTTTTATTCCTGCACTAATGTTAGGGAAGTTCACATGAAAGAATGAGGCATCTGGGAACTCAGCAGAGTTTTGTTTTGACAAATGACCTCATTGACCACGCTGAGGAACACCCACTGTACTGGTAAATGACCGAGCCACAGATGTTCGTGTTTCATACAGCTCTGGCTCAAGCCTTCCCTGCCTCCCAACTGCCTGTTGCTACCCCTTTCCTGCAGCTCTGCTGGGCACGGCTTTTGTGTGAGCTCTTGAAACAAAATGAGCCAGGGAAGCTCACACAGCGTGTTCCAATGGGTTATTATCAGCCACCTTGGCTGATTTTGCCTAAATCCGATGGCCCAAGCTCTCGTACAAACTGCAGCAGCAGCAACAGCAGACCAGCAGTGACGCTTCCAGGGCAGGCAGCTGACCATACACTGCCAGTCTTGGTGACCGTGGTGTGTCATGAGAGAGAAATTCATTCCCACCAGCTTTCCCCTCCCCTTTCCAGTAACATTTAAATGCCATTCACAGTGCCTGCGTCCCAAGGCAGAAATTCTCAGAATTGGAGACTGTGCAGCCCTTTTGCAAAGCAGTTGGGATTTGCTCCCTGCTCTTTATTTCCACTGAGTGCATTTCATGTGAAGACAACACTGAGTTAAATACTGTCCTAAGGATTCCTTTAGGCATTTGCCAGTGGTTGCCACAGGCTACAGCCCTGCTGAGAGCTGGCTGTAAGAGCAGGTTGCCTCTTGCCTTCCCAGAGCGTGTGTGTGTGTGTGTGTGTGTGTGTGTGTGTGTGTGTGTGTGTATTTGCACTGTGCAACCCACGGCTGCATGTCATCACGAGCCTAGGCAGGATTTTTCAGATGGGGACACAGGGGTCCAGGTAGCAGAGAGGGAGGAGCCCTGGGTGAGAGAAGATTCTGCATCACCTGTATAAGGAGAAAGATGAATAATGAAAGGGGCACTAGGTCAGTCGAGGCAGGAAGTGGAAGCAGCAGTGAAGGTGCACCAGTATTTTGGTATAAGACAGATATTCCACTTCCCAGAAAACATGATTTAGAGTATGTTACCACATCACATGCATTGATGGAGCATCACACAGCACTCACTCTTCCCTGGAATGTTGATCCTTGGATCCACCAAGTAGACTTACCCGATGTCTTGGGTAAGAAAGGAGGACGGAGATTGTGGTGTTGTGCAACCTTGTGCTCTCCAGAACTGGTGCACCACTTGCTTTCCTGTTCTCTAGCTGCAGGCACCACAGGCATCACCCTTCTAAACCACAGTGCCTTCACACGCATCTGGCAAGATGTGAGGAAAGAGGCAGAACATGTGAAAGTGAATTACAGAGGGCAGTCCATCCCCAAGACTCGCTTTCTGTAAAAATATGGGCTTCATTTTGAAAGAGTCCATGAGCAAGAAACATTTTGCTCTGAAATTAAACAGATTCTCAAATTGCCTTGTGCTGTGCCAAATGATAGTGTAACCAACATTGATCTTAAGGCAAAGTCACTGAAATCATCATGAAGTTTCCCAATGGCTGCTTTGCAATAAAGCAAATGGTACAGGGGAAAGTCTTCTGATAGTCATTTGTACATTCACATAAGCACCCAATGAAAACCAGCTATTCCATGGGCTTTCCTTGTTTAAATACAGCATTGTAAGTTTAGGGTTTGGTTTCATTCTTTCTAAATGTCTTCTGAAAAATCATGAATTTTCATCAGTAAGTAGTCCTCTCATACCAAAGAAAATGTGGGTTTGTGTATAAATGTTACCCTGCAGGTTTCAGAAGCCTCTGAGTTTTGGTGACTGGGGAGAGAGAGAACTGCTCCCTGCAAGGAGGGGAGCAGATATGATACTGGAGAAAGAACACAGCTAATATGGCTAGGGAGAAATGGATAGGGAAGTAATGTGGATATGAGAGGGAAATCAGTTTAATGTTGGTCCTCTTGAGTTTGTCCTGTGTTAAATCTCTGGAGCACTGACTTTTTCCTGTGCTGTTTAGTGCAAGGTCAATGGTTACTAAAGCACTGTGTCTATCATTTTCCAACAAATCCCCCATTCTCACCTCAGTCACTGCTCTCTGATCTATGTTCTCCTCCAGCCTCCTGCCCACCTTATTTATCCAGCTCATGTTTTAGTGCATGTAGGTGATTCCTGCCCTTCACAGATGGCATGGAGACTAAAATTTTTCATTTCCATTCTTGCTTATTCATGACTTTGTTCAGACAATCCTTCAGAACAAACAGTAATAGTACAGTTCATTACAAGTCTTAAAAACAAAGCATGTCAGGAATTAGATCAATGCAAATAGTCTTTCTGTGGGAATAGCTACTCACCTCAAAGCAATTTTCAGCCTTTTTTAATATTTATTGATTTTTTTCCTTCCACCATTACTTTGCCCTGTCATAATGTCCTGTATGCTTGTTCTGTGTTTTGACCTAATTTAAGACACTATTTTGGGAGTCTGAATAGAGACATTAAGGTGTGGTACCAGAGAGTAGAGCTTATTCCTGACTACTTATTCCAATGTGTTATTGGGTGCACCACATGAAAATAAATCTTACTTTCCTGCTTACAAACTGTCAGTATCAAGGGTTTGCAATACTGCAATTACTCCAGTGCAGTGTAATTTCTCTTATATTCCAGGATCTACAGGATCAAGGGGCAAGGATCCATCTCTTGTTACTGGATAGTAGAACACCATGCTCATAGTGGGAAGGTACAAGTAATAGATGACAACATTTCCATGACTTTTTCCCCACACTAAGACTGGACTGGACATATGTGTGTTTCTTCTCTGGTCCTCTTATGGTGGCAGAATGACTCATCATTTTTTTTTCACAAACTTTAATAATGTGCAGGGAGGTATCTGGAAACATAAGTGCCTTTCTAAGCATGTATAGCTAACCATTACTCTGAAACTGATTTCACAGAGCACCTGTGATGTGTGGTATCAGAAATGCTTCACTGAGACAGTCTCAGAAGAGAAAGAGAGTTGTGCATGGACAAAAATTTGAGGAGAAATTGGATTCACAGGAGTGGAAGAGCAATAAGTAAACAAGAGGTTGAGCTCAGAGACTACCAATAGACAACCCTTGTGAAAAGCTGGAGGGAGAATATAGACCTTTTTCTCATGTGAAGGAATAATCTGAAAGCAGCCTGTGGAGCTTTAGAGATCATCAAATGTACAGACAGTAACCAGTAGGAAACTGGAATTTAATATTACACAAACGTGATATTTTCCATTTGAAGAAGCTCCAGAAAAGCTCTGATGGCAACCACTGTCTGTCCTGAGGCATTTAGTAACTGAGGGACACATCAGCTCCAAACAGTTCCTGATTCAGCACCCACTGAGAATGAAGAAATGAAACACTGTCTGGAAGAATGTGTGGCTCCTATTGCTTCATTTACACACTGCTCAGGAAATCTTGAATCTATTAACACAGCTCCAGGAAATCTTGAATTTCAAATGTCTGACTGCATTGAGCTTTGCACTTGACTAATCAAGTCAAACATTGTCTGCTAATCAGATTTACAGGTGTGAACCTGTCAGCATGTGGGGATAGGCCACGTAAACATGCAAAGAGATTCAGATAGCTGCCCAGCAGTATCTGAAATTACAACCTGACCAAGAGAGCTGGGTATTGGATTCCTTGGCTTCAAGCACACTGATAGAGGGATTGAGTGAATTACCCATATTTCTTTCCGCATGGCAACTGCTATTTTAAAAATTCTGTTCCTTGGGGGAAAAAAAACCTTCAAGTAATCTATATTCTTGGATAACCTGTACTTCCAAGTAAAATGCCCAAAATGAGAGGCCAAAGAAGGAGGATTACATTATGTGGGATCAAAAATTGAGATTCTATTAAAGAGGTACTTTGGGACAAAATTCCCCTTCTAGTGTTTCCACACAGATATATTGCCTACACAGATTCTGACTCGTGTCCAGTATTGTTAAATTAGTTCATCAAGGACTTGGATGAAGGAGCAGATCACCTCCTCACTGGGAGGCATGGCCAATACCCTAGAGCACTTTGTGGCCCTTCAGAAGTGTCTCAACAGGCTGGAGTGGAACCTTTTGAAATTCAGCAAAGGCCAAGGCAGGGTCCTGCCCTTGGGGAAGGACAACCCCAGGCACCAGTACAGGCT
The DNA here is from genome assembly GCF_051311805.1 of Agelaius phoeniceus. NCBI lineage: Eukaryota > Metazoa > Chordata > Aves > Passeriformes > Icteridae > Agelaius > Agelaius phoeniceus. Next base: position 62,222,092 of record NC_135267.1, read on the forward strand.
GGGGGCTGACCTGCTGGGAAGTAGCTCTGCAGGGAAGGAGCTGGTGGACACAGAGCTGGCCCTTGTGGCCAAGAAGGCCAATGGCATCCTGGGGGGAATAGGAAAAACAGTGCCAGCAGGTTGAGGCTGGTGATTGATTCTGCCCATCTGCTCAGCCCTGCTGAGGTCTCATCTGGAGTGCTATGTCCAGTTCTCGGCTCCTCAGTTCAGGAAAGAAAAAGAACTCCTGGAGATTGTCCAGTGGAGAGCTACAAAAATGATTAGGAGTCAGGCACATCTCTCCTTAGGAAAGACTGAGGGAGCTGGGCCTGTTTAGCACGGAGAAGAGACAGATGAGAGAGGATCTTATCAATGCACACAAATATCTTAAATGTGGACATCAAGAGGATGGGGCCAGGCTCTCACCAGTAGAGCTCAGTGACAGAACAAGGGCAAGGGACACAAATGATATGTGATTGTAGCAATGTTTCTGGTATGATTGCAAAGTTACTAGAAAATTTTTGAAAAAAAATCAAGGCATATTCACCTTAAAAAGTCATCTATAAATGATGTCTATCGTAGTACCCCAATTCAGACTCCATCTATAGTTGCCTTTGACCATACTGTACATTTAAACATGCATGTTTTAAACTGGACATTATTAAATGTTTTGTACATCATCTGGAGGACAATGTTACATTCCTGCTCCACATGTCAATGCTTTAGGATGCTGAACCAAGACAAGTAATTTAATCTGTAATACTCCTAAAAGTGCCCCATCTGTAAACAAAATTATTAGATATCGCTCTGGGTAAAGTGCATTTCTAGAATATGTTCCTGGGATTTGGTTAGGTGGACAAACCTTACAGATAAAATAGGATAAAAGACACATCCTCCAAATTTATTGAAGCTGCACAGGTTTTAACTCTTCTATGTCTTTGTAAAATAGCATGGCTCATAGTCCAGTGTGGTTTACTTTATTTTTTCATTCACTATGAAGTTGCTTTTTCTGCAGTAAACAGGAATTCTTCCTCTTAGAACTGATGGCAATATATAAATAGTGAATTCTTCCGGCATAGACTATCAGCAGTCCAGGAAGCCAACTACATGTAGAGAAAAGTGCCCACCAGCACAGAGATCAAGGAGTAGAGATGGATGTGGGTCAAAATATTCCTTTTGCACTCCCTCTTCAAGTCTAGTTTATTGCTGGCAGAGACTGCAGGAGAATCTTTGCACAAGATCTCCAGGAAAGTTATTCTACTGCAAACCGCAAAACCTGAACATTACTGTAGTTATTACTGTGACTATTACTCTGTTTAAACAGAGCCCATGCTTTGCTGTGTGACAACCTTTTGTGGAGCTTTTTTAGAACTGAGCCTGCTGAGATCTGAGACATTTCAGTATCTCCTCCAGGAAAATTATAGATTGCGAGTTTAATTGAGAAAGACTGACTATAAAGTGATCCCAAGAATTATTATTGCTAATTATATTTCTCCCTTAGTAATTAACAAACTCAGAAGTATTTTATGCATTATTTGCTCTCAGTTCCAATGAAAAATATTATATGTTTTCTATGGACCAGAATAAATATTTTATTTAAAGGCAGTAATACAGTTTGGTACAATGGTTAATATTATTTGTTGTATAATGATTTTATACACTTTTGTAATGTCTGGGGAAATTTGAGAAAAATGGAGGTTGAAATTTCTCAGTTTATATTTCTTCATAGCATTGGCAAAGGTAGGAATTAAGCAAACCTTATGTCTTCTCCATATATAAATTGTACAGAGTGCAGATTGACTGCTCTTTACAGTTTCAGACATAATGGAGGAGACATAAAAATTTGTGGGTAATGTTGAGTTCTTCTTTTAAAGCAAATATACTCTTTTCTAATATGGAAAAGGTGTGACTCATTTTGAATATTCATGACAAATCACGCTCTGTCTTCTAGGTTGAGAATATCTATTAATTTAGAAATGTCACAGAAGTGGCAAGTAAGGATTTTCTTTAACCTGTGATGGTCAAGGAATTCCCACTAAAATATCTTGGCAATCAGATGTGGCTAATTAATGATCAGTAATGACTATGAAAACTGCTAAAGTAATGTTTTTGGAGAAGTATAACTTGACTGTATTAAGTGTAATTGCAGCTGGCTAAAATTCTTTGAGGGCTAATTTCATTATAATGCTTACTTTTGTATGATTTTTTGGTTGATTGGTTGGCTGGCTGGTTGGTTTTTTGTGTTTTATTTTTTTGTTTGCTTTGTTTTTTGGTTGGTTGGTTAGGGTTTTTCTGTTTTATTCTCAGTAGTGAAATTGTCTTGTACTTTTTTTTTTTTTGCAGCAATCTGTCCACATTTTTTTTTTCTGAAAAGATCATTTACTACATACAAATTCCCCAGCAGCTCCAGTTTCCTCTTGAGTCTGTAAAGATGAAGGCACAGTCATTCCCAGAAAGAGTGTTGCCACTCTCAAAAAGTATTTTCTCCTTTTTTTGGCAGGGGATGTAGAAAAGAAGACACATGAAATATATTGAAGGTGAATATAACATCCAGAGTATCTGTTACCTGAACTAATAAAATACACTGAACAACTGTCCTTGCTTCACTAGTTTACAGTAAAGAGCTGAATCTGTGAGTTTTATCTGCACAAACTGAAAATGCTAAGCCAACTGAAATCCCATGTGACTTGGACCTTGGCTGGAATCATGGTGCCATTACCTAGAATTTCTTCACTGGTTTTACTATTTTTTAATGGCTTCTTTTTAGTTTGTGGCTTTTGGCATCATCTAGGCAGCTTTCTTTGTAAAAGTAACCTTTTTTATCTTACAATTGCTGACAGAATGTGAGAACAGAATCCCTACCTTACTAAGATATTTATCCCAGATTATTCAGGGTTTTTTAACCTCATAATCTGTAATGAAGTTTCATAGTTTCTTGGAACCCAGCCTAGTACTCCTGGATGTTATTGTGGTTGCTGTTTGCTCTTCTGCTTTGCTTTTTTGCTTGTTTGTGTTTGTTTGCTATTTGATAGTTCAATTGAGTGGAAATAACCTTGTTAATTTAGTGAATTTAACTGAATGGGTCAAGCAGCAGAAGAGCAGAATAAGTACTTACAGTTTTATTTTAGAATTTTTCTAACTATTGATAAATCTGATATCTGCATACATTTACAATTTAGCTTGAGTGGTGTTATTTACTGAGAGTCTCCATCTCTGCAAGGATCTTTCATATCTTTGCAAAAAGTAAGAGATGGAGAGGCATGAGAAGAGTAGAAAATCTTTCATGAACCCAGAGTCTGGAGAATATGATTGCAATGGGAAGCATGGAGGTGCACATCACAGGTGGATGTGCACATTATCCTTGGGGATGCTCAGCTGGTGGCCATCCCCCATGCTGGGCACTTAACTCTGATTTAGCTGTTCCTCACATCTGCCACTCTGACTCCTGTGACACAAAGATGACAGTGTGCTACCTGCACCTAACTAGCAGAGTAAGAAAGATGGAAAAAATGACAAGAGCGAGAGAAGTTAGGGAATGTCTTCCAGATGAGAAACAACTACACTAGGATGGTTCTTTCTGGAGAAGCAATGACCAACATTGTTGAAAATCCACATCTATGAGATACATGGGGAAGTGAATAAGGAATTATTGCTTTTTTCAACCCAAGAAGTAGGTGCTGCCACTGGAGCTGGGAAACGGCTGGTTGAAAGCAGCAAGCAGAAATGCATTTTAAGGAAATTATGTAATTTGGATCTCCTCAAATAGAAGTCAGAAGTTTTTATGAGTTCCAAAAGCAATTAGCTAGATTTGTACATGAGAAATTTGGGATGCAACCTCTCTGGCTTTAAATGTACCTGTGTTCTTATATTGTGCTCCAGGCATCTGCTGTTAAGAGATAGCATTGCACGCTAGACAGATTTCTGCTGTGTTCTCTCAGTGCTGCTCCTCTCAAGGGGCAATTGTAGCCTGCAGTTCAGATCCATGATTGCAGCGTGATGGCAACTACAACCTCACAGGGTTTGACATAGGCTGAGGAGCCCATCAGGGATGCTGCATAATATTTGGCAGCTGAAAGCTCTTATCTGCAGGGGTTGCAGTTAAGCCTCTGAATTGCAGTGCACCCCAGTGAATTCAACAGGCAGGCTGAGGCAGACCTAGCCAAGGAGAGCAAGGCTGTCCTGTCCTGTGCCAGAGGCTGCAGCCCCTGCAGCAGGGCAGCACAACAGTGGGACTGGCTGCACCTCTGCCTGCCCCACTCACAGCTTGCCTCTGCAGCACAGACCTCCAGTAACAAAGCTGAGATGGGCTGAAGCAGCTGCATGCATTGTGTTCTGTGGTAGTCCATGGTGGAGAGATGAATCCAGGCAACGCTGGGAATTACATCCCAAATTGCTGCAGCTAGGTTTGTCAGATTTCATCTGTCAGCTCCCTTAAATGCATGACCTTGGAAGAGCACTTGTTATAGAAAAAGATTACTACTGATGCAGAGTTTCTCTGTTGTTTCTGCTGGGGCTTAGAAAATTTTCTCTGCTCCAAGAAGCGGGCTAAGTCCTCAGATTGTGCAGTCTCATTTTAATTGTTTCTCATAGAATGCTGACTTGCCTTTAAGTAACATACTGCTTTGTTTTGTGCATTCCTATCCTCCCCAGTGAAGAATGTGGAATGGCTTTTTTTAAAAAACTTGGTGGTTTTAAACTACCTCATGACCCACTTGTCCCTACAGATCAGCCATGACACCACACAATACCTGGGAGCAGGTTATTAATGACTAGATTGTACTGTAAGTAGCAGGTATGCTTTCAGTTCTCCTGCACGTCACCAATTTTCATCTGATTCTTGTGAGAGTCTATAATGTAAAAATTCACTTGGTTGGTTTCTAACCTCACGAGCTGATATCTCATTTGGGAGATAAACAGTGCCAGGGCCTCACTACAGAAGCTACTGTGTATCTTTCTCTCCAGAATTATATCAGTTTGTTGTGAGACAGATTTCTGAAGAGTCTCAAAGTTAATAAACCTTTTAAATACATTTTAGTAGCCATATTACAGGCTCAGCATCTGTGAGAAGACAGGTTATTAAGGGAAGATTTACCTGGCTGAGCACCAAAACATTGTTGGACATGTACAATGCAAACAGAGTGTTTCATGTATTTTTTTCCAAAAAGGTAGTAATTGCTCAGCTGATTATATTTGTGATTCCTAAACTTTTCTGTAGGTGGGTGGCAGGGTAGCTCTGGTCATCTCTGTACAAATCCAAACATCCTTATTTCCTGAACTGTCAGTCCCCCCACTTCAGACCCCAAACCATCAGTTGAGAGTATCACCCTAGGCAACTCCTTCAATCCCATCTTCCTGTATCCCAAATGAGTATAATAGTAACCTGCCCACAGGATACTCAATTGAACCATCCAAATGTGTTATTACCTGCTCAGTGGTTTTTTTTATTGTAAAAGAGATGACATTAAATTTACGGTGCTCAGTGATAATTTGTGCAACTAATTAAATCTGCGGTGGGTTGTGCTGCTTTTTTAAGTGCTTAATCAGTCACACAAATGCTACCTCCATTCATGAAAGCAAATGCTAAAATAAATAGCTTCTGATAATTTATGCCTTAAAATAATAAAAAGCCCAAGGAAGTTAAGTGTCAACCTAATGTTAACTTTGAATATAAAACAGTTTGCTGAAACCAGGAAGCAATTAAAACATACTGTTTTATAGAGTCCTTTATAGCAAGATAGTTTTTATAGGTCTGTGTCTGCTGGGATTTTTTTTGGAGGGTGAGCCACAGTTCAGTTTTGCCCAGGAAATAACAAATGGGATTCAGAACACATCAAAAATGCAGCCATTTTCCATAGGTAAGTGTGTGGTGGTGTTTCTCTTATGGGGAGGAGGGAGTAAATAAATCCAGCATGCAAAGCTTGCCTCTACTAATTCTTTAAGGAAAGAATTGCATTCACCTGCACTCCATTCAGGGTGTCCAGTGTACACCAGTACATACATATTTTCATGGATACTGGCTCATCCATGTGTGCTTCTCACACCGAGGTTCTCCTGTCACCTGGTGCTTGAGAGATGTGCTTTTCTTTACTACTAAGAAATTAAATAATTGGCAATTCTGCTTCTCAAGAGATACATAACAATAATGATAAATCTGATTATGCTAATAAATATGAAAATCACACAGAAGCAGCAGGCCAGATATAATTCCTTTTTATTTTTCCCCTTTACCATGTATCTTTTATCCACATAGGGAGCCAGTGTGTTCTATGAGTTTATACTTTTAATGTATGCTTTGTTTGATGGGACCCCTGCAGGAACAAAAGGGATTTGAAATTAAATCATACCTGGATATGATATTTCTATGTTGGAAAGTTTTAGAAGGCTGCTGTCAAGCAAGCCTGTGATCTCTAGGCCATTGCAGCTCTAGGTAGGGGTGCTAAACACCCCTAAATCCGACTAAAGGGAAGGCTTTATTAAGGCCCTTCGTACAAATGAAACAGCTGGAAAGATTAGGAATTCCCTTCACTAGCAAAAGGCTTAATGTAAGGGAATGATTAAAAGTCCAAGTTCACCAACTACAGGTCGAGATATAAGGTGCTTGTTTGGCTTTAATAGGGAACAGAAGAAAGGAAAAGACCCTGGGGCACAGAACAGACTAGGAAGGCAACCTTGGCAATTGTCAATGTGAATACCACCTAGATTTGTTCTGTGTTTGGAGACACAGGATTGCTCTGTTTTCAGTAAGTCAGTAACACTGCATCAGAGAACAGACCTGATTGCATCATTCCTTTCTCCTTCTAACAAAAGTGCTTTTTGGTTTCCTTTCACTGCCAGCACTAACATGTCCCTTGGGCTAAAGAGCATATGCAAATAGCAGAGCTTACTTATGAATTCTTAGACAATGAAAGAGAGTATCTGAATAATTTGTGTTATAATTAATTAGAAATGTGTCTGCTGCTAGCAATTAGTCACTCAACATGAGATTTTTGGGGAACCCCTAATAATCTTCACATGAAGTATTATAGGCTGTCAACACTTTCCAGGCTATTAAAGTTTACTGAGTACAGTAAGGATTGCTCATATCTGAGACCATTAGCAGAGAAAACATAGAAGGCAAAGGGTCTCATTTGTTGGTATACACTTCTGAAGTTTTCCCCTACAGAAGCTGGCACATCATATCTATCAAAATAATGGATCCTGTCTCAAAATCATTGCCATGTCCTAGCTTTTGACTGAGACACCTGACCTAACATTCAGAATGTATTTTCCAAAGTCATCAGCCACTTCCCTCCATGGGATATGGATAACAGTCCTGACTAACAAAGACTTGTCACTGCTCCCGTTTGCTTTTTGTTGACTTTTCTGTGAGGCATGTGGTGTCAAAAGCTTCTGTTATTCTTCCTGGAGGTAGCCTTACTGTGGTCCCATTGTTTTGAAAGAAAAAAATCAATGAGGGTGACCAGAAAGAAAAATATGATGCACTAGTCATTTTTAAAACATCTTTTGAAAAGAAAGTAATTCTTCTTGAGCTTTCCTGTACAGAAAAACTTAAAAAGATGAAACCCCAAAACTAGAACAGCAAAATTACACCCTGTTTTCTTCCTCAGTAACAGCCTAAATAAGAAATAAATAACTTTTTTTAAAATGTTTTCTTCAAAAAATACCATACTCTCATTTAATTCTATGTCTTTGAAAAATATCCCATTTTATCAGCTGTATGTACTGTCAGGTTTGATTTTTTTTTTTACTACATTGATTGGGAATTATTTTATATTTTTGGTATAAAAGTCCTTTATTAGGCCATGTAGCCCTTTGCTATTAGATAGTGCTATTTACTTTTATTCCAGAGGTCTGTTAAATCTGCAAGATGCCTCATTTTTAGTTATGCCACCATTTCTTCCTACTCTCTTTCTTAGCAGATTGCTATCGTACCCAGACCTTCAAAGAACAGGGTCATGTATGGACCTTAGTCAAGGCTGCTATGAATATCTTTAGAGACATTCAGATGAAATTAGTAACAGTAGAGCAAAATATGTAGTAAACCTAAGTGAGCAACTGAACCTGCTTCCTATATTTATTCTCAATTGTCCAATTGTTATAGAACAGGATACATAAAAACCTCTATATAGTAAACATTCTTTTCCATTACTTTGTTTCACACTTGAGGTAACTAGATCTAACTTAAACCATTTTATGATGACACACATTTTCTCTACAGTTCCCAGACTGAAGCACAGGCTCCATCCATTATTGCCATGACTTCTTTTTAAAGTAATTCCAATTTCAAAATTCCACACATCCATTATTTAAAATTATAAGCATGAAAAAACATCAATTTCAGTTTCTTGACTTTCTGGAATACACTTTTTGCAGTGAATCCACATAAGTTAAAGCAGAATCTAAATGTGTGGTTTTAACCAGCCAGCCCTATGCTGCCCCAAATAAATTCCCCTAGCAGCAGTCAGTGAAGTGGTCAAGACTTGTCAGAAGGCTTGTTCCTTCTAATTTCCATAGATCAAAATCTATGGTAACCTAATATTACCAAGATAACAATGCCAACTAAATCTTGCCAAGTGAATTGTAAATGAAAGGGGTGCTGCTATTGTCCAACTTGCTCCCGTGGACCAACTCCCTTTAGCCCACAGCAGCAGGAGGGCAAAGGACAATAAGAGCAAACCAGAGTCTGGCTGTCTGCAATGAATCAGCACAGGACACAATTCATTTCAATTTCCCATTTAAAAATTCACTCTATCAAATAAGAATGAAGGACAAAAATCAAAGCAAAATGAAAATTCAGGACGACTGAAAGGATCAGAAAGAGTATTAGAAAGAAAAGGGCTTATAATGGAAAAGTCCAAGTATATGGATTAAAGCAGGTGTGGTAGAAAATTCCTTTCTAACAGTGTAAAGTATTAAGAGCTGGCTAGGTACAACCAATTAAAGTTTCTCTACTATTAAATATAAGGATTGGTTCTTAATATTATACTTTTTACACTCCTAGGTGGATGGAAGGCATTTTTCAAACATGAAGGAAAGGTTTTAGAGCCTTTTAGAGCCTATTGGCATAACATTGCTAAGGACTGGCTTGTCCTAAGAATGTGTCCCATCGATTATAATGCCACTTCTCAGATGAACAGGTTTATATAAATGAATGCAAGTTTTCATATCTGAGTCTTGAGTTAGAAAAGAGACAAAAAATGAGTTAAGTTAATGAGCATTATGAAATATTTCAAGTTAATATTTTCCCTAATCTCATATTGTAATAGTAAGAAAGCAATCATTTGCTATGCTAGAAATTTCAAACATCATTTTCTTGAAACAACAAATAGGCTATTTAGATTAAAGACTTCTCATACGAGCCAGAAGAATCAATGATTCATCATCTTAAGAATTTTGGAAAATATTTGTTTACTTCTTACATTTTGTATTCCAACTTTTCTTTAAATTGTCATTCTGTTTTTGTTCCCAACCTAGATAAATAAAATAATTAAAATATGTTTGTATATATTTTATTAACAGCTAGAAACATTTTTCTTCTTGTAAGTAAATATTGCTCCTGACATTCTTCATATGGGAAAAAAAAAGCAAAGGAGAAATTACAGCAGCTGTAAATCAGCTTTGTGGGTTTGATAATTGAATACATTTTCAGGGTTGCTTTCTCTGTCTTGCATCCTCATAGCAGCTCAGTTGGCATGCAGCTTTGCAATCTCACCTTTTTCCTCCACTCTCTTTTCCTTCCCAGCGTAATATACTTCAAAGGAGTTTAGATTCTAAGCAGTGTTTTGCCTGGTGTACAAGGACTCATCTTTTAGTCCTTTACATTCACATGATCCACTTCTGCAGATTAAAAATTATTTCATTCTTTTATTGTATGGGCAGAGCAATGAATATTATTGTAGAGTTAGTAAGTCTAAGTGGCTATGCTGATGAGCTAACTTAATCCTTTGGAAGAGGATAATAGGGTAATAAAGCACGAAGGAATAATCTTAGTCATGTCTCTCTGGTATTCTGACAATTGCACCCTGTTCTAAAGCAGTCCCATGTAAAGCCACCAAAGAAAAAAATGACTGTACTCGTCAACTGCACAGATGAGGGAAATGTCCGTGCCTGTGTCAGTCATTTTAATGAATCACAGGAGGAGGGAAAGTGCAGGAACAAATTAAACACAACAGTATTTTTCTCCCTCCCCCCCCCAACAAAAGAAACTGAGAATAGTTACAATTTCATTTGCTTCTAAAGCACAGCACTTGGGTAATAAACGTCCCCTGCAAATGTGCTGAGCAAACACCTCCGCATTCATCAATATGCGGGAGCTGTTTATTGCCTCATAAACTTGGAAGCAAGTGATATTGTCTCCTAAATCAATGGTTGCGTGGACATCCTGGGCACTGTAGGAAAACAGTACATCCAGACAATGCTGATACTTAAATTAATGGTTCTAGTAATGACTGAAAGGAGCTTTGTCACTACTAAAAAAGTTAGATCTAGATTAAAAGTATGCCTAGGACACAATGTTGTGACAGGGATGTGTGTATGTATGTGTCTTGTTACAGCTTTTATTACTTTGGCGTAAAAACTTACTACTCCATGCAGTTTTGATTTAAATGTGGGTTGAGGTGCCAATACAGGGTCAAACTTGGTTTAAATTTAGTTTATGTACAAACCCAGTTTCTAAATCTGTGGGGAGTAGGGCTTGGATTGTGATGCCCTGTTAGCTTTATCAATTTCAAACCAGATTAAAGAACTAAGAACTAATAATATGAATTCCATGGTGTCCATTATCTGAAAATTATTTATAAATATTATGGCGTTAGCTGACATTGTATTGTAGGTTTCTGATCTGCAGTGTCTCGCTGTTCCAATCTTCTTCATCTGCAAGGAGAGAATGCACAGCTGGAAGGCATTGCTCCTGCCTTAATGGTCAAGGTACAAAGTCAGTATAGGAGAGGGTGTGACAAGAATTGAGGAGGGACTGATCAAGTGATGTGTTTTGCTTTCTGTGCCTTGCAGTGTCCATATCACAACAAGAAGGACTAATTGCTTCCTGAGCAACCGTAACTTTACTAACAGCAAGGAAATGCAGCAGAATCTGAATTAGACTTCCACATAAACCAGATATCTCACAATATGCCATGGGTCCCAGACAAACCTGAGTAGCTCATGCTTTTCATGATGTTGAGGAAAACTAATTTAGCAGTAATCTAGGTACACTTACCTTTGTTGATGTCTCATCTTTTCAAGGCAATCAACCACGCTGCTAGATCGTTCCCTATCTTGCAGAGAAACAGCACAAAGGCACTAAAACAAAAAATACTCCTTCTCATCCCCTCCTCATCTTTTACCTCAGAATGATTTACAATTACTAATGAAATACTAATGCTACACTATAGTGGAGGTTTCCCATCTTCAGATTGTTCCAGGCAGATCCTACTGTGTAAGGAAACAACAGTACTCTATTTGAAATAATTTACACTTATTTATTTATGGAGTATTTTCTCCTCATAAATTGCATTTCTGAAGATCTTATGGAGGCATTTAATACCACAAGTTTCACTTCTGCAAGCAATGATGCGCTACTTCTGATGTCCCAGGAGGGTGCAGTATAAACTCCTTACCAAGCCTATATACTATTCTGATTTTAATCTTTTACTTCAAGTACCCTTTGAATTAGCCATGTCCATTGGAACATTCGAATTGTTTCCTGATTAGCAAAATGGTTTTTGGGCTTTCTTCAAACTTTGCAAAGCAAAAACCTGTTTTCATTATGTGAAACTGTTATCTGCAAAAAGCAAATATTTTGCTAAACATCAGACCTCTCATAATACAACAGCTTAAAATGAAAATAAAATAAAATTGTAATTTCCGGATAAAGTCGACAGGAGCCCAATTCAGATTTCAGATTTTTTTTTATTACATCATTACTAGCATTCAAGCAGTGCTGAGAAAGAGTAAACCAGCTGAATAGCTTTATGCCACTGTCTTACATATTCTAAAAGGGATAATAGTGAACAGAAAATTAAGCATGCACATGTAATGTGACACAGTTGCAATGAAGCGTAGCAAGATTTCAGGCTGCCTGTGCAAAAGCTGTGCGCCACTGAGCCCTGACTTAATAGCCCTCTCTGTGTAGTTCTGTTGTAGCCTGAATAGAATACAACAGAAAAATAGGTATATTTTTGATTTATCATGTCATTAGAAGGCAGCTGATGGACTGATCCAGAGAATGGGAACAGGAAGATGAACTTGCATGAAAAAAAACCCAACCAGTCAAGTACAGGCAACTTAGTGAAAGAGTAACTGAGATGAAATATAACAAATTTAAAATTTTTATAGGGTGTGAATGCTAAGGAGAAAGAAAAATTACCATATTGCAAAGCAAATAAAAAATCCAGAAAGCTTCTTTAATTTTGGAGTACGATGGAGTGCAATCCCCAAAGGAGTAGCAGAAGACCTCTCCATTGGGAATTTAAACAAGTTTTGACAAGGCAATAGAAAATTCATATCAAATTCTGTTATCCGGCTTTGGTTTTGGTGATGTAACAGCATCTCCCTCTTGCTTCCTCTCAGGGAATGAAATAAGTGGTTCATTAGTATTTTCCTACCACAGAGAGAAAAAAAAAATATATTGCCTAGTGAAGCAGCAGTCCAATATTTGTATTTCTGCTTGGAGAAGCATTATGAGATTTTTAACAGGTGAAATACATTTCTTCATATGGAAGAGCTGTTCCTAGCGTTGTCTTCTCATTCTGGAGAAGGCAGTCTCCAGGCAGAGTTCAGGGTGTGGCACCCTTGAAATATGGAAGAGGAGTGCTATAAATCCTGAATATTTAGAACTATATGTGTTTGGTACTTCCTTGAAACAAAATCGATTTCATAGCTACAAAATAAACAAATACAAAGCTACAGTGTATTGTGCTGGGTTCCCAAGCACACCTGCAGGATAATTCTCTCTTTCCATAAACACATCCTGAGTGAGCCTCATGCAGAAAATTCAGCCCACTTGGTAGCAACAGCTTCAGCTTTGCCTATAGAGGCCCTGAGTTCTCATTGCCTGTGTCCTCCTTTCCACTTCATTTGCAGTCCCAGACAATTTTGATCCTCCTCTGTTCTTTAACAGTCCTTTATGGGCATGCTCTCTCCTCCACCCTTTCAGCCCTACTCCTTTCATGATCTTGCTCTACCTGTAGTTTCTCTATCCATCCTGCCCTAATACTCACCAGTGTTCTGCGTTTTCTCCTCTGGTGCTTTTTTAAACCATCTAAATTAGGTACATTAACACAGGCAACATTCCATAAGCACCCTTTTAGTTGGAAAGTGGCTGTACTACTAGAACTTAAGTGGATATATTGCCTTTGCCTTCAGTGAGGCCAGGATTTCAATCTAAAAATGCTGACATTTCTCTACTGTCTCAAAAGCAGGAAATTACAAAGTCCCTAGGCAGTACAAATACAGTTATTTGTGCCATACAAAATGTAGCCTGGTTATAAGATTGTTACTTGCTTGGTTTTTCAGTCCTACCAGAATACTTTGGCAGGCTTTCTGCAAAGGTTAACAAAAGTTAGATAAATAAGGGCTTGGTGCACTTAGATGCTTTATCATTCCATAATGTGTCTCACTCCATCTGTGTATTCAGCCAGAAGAATGTTGGCCATGTGCCTGTCTCATTTCTAAATGCTGGCAAGCTAACTGTAATCAAGGTATTCCTTTTAACAGGATTGATTTAGGGCTAAATGGAGCTCTCTACTCCTTGCAGCTTTGGGTCCTTCAAAAATCAGGGAACATTCAACTTGTGAATAAAAGCAACAGCCCTGCAGTTTTTCCCTCACTACCTTTGTTTTCAATCATTTTCCCATGTTTTTTATGGAAAATTTGCCTTCACTCTTTTTCTTTTAATATTTGTTATTCTGTCTCCTCCTTCCTCATACTTGAAGGCTCTGTGACATCCAGCCCATTTCATTCTTGATGCCTGATTTCTCCTTCCCCTGGCCATTGTCTTATCTCTTTCTCTAACCCTAAAGGACATATTATGGGAGTGGAATAGAAGCAGTAGATGCTCAGGGTAAATTATTCAGAGAAAGACAAGAATGAGAGAGTAGTAAACAAAAGCAATTGATAACACCCAAAGAAAGAAGAATTAAAATAACACCTAAAAGAAGAAAACAAAGAGAAAAACAAATGAACGAGGAAAAAAAAAAAACATGTTTCAAGTGGGGACTGTGATCAGAGTTTATATAGTAGACTTGGTCAAACTTCGTGCAGAAGAAAAACAAACAGAAAATGTAGGAAATGCAGAAAAATCATAGAGAAAATGTCATGGAGACTTCTTATTGGGCAAAAGAAATGTGGCAGAAGGAAAGAAAATGAGGTAAGGAAATTAAAGCTGTTCCATTGCAAAATGTTTCAGATTTTGATAGAACTGTTACATTCAAAGGTCCATATGAGGTAATAAGAATGTATAAAATAATAAAATATTTTATTATGATTTAGGCAAGACACATATAATCTTGTCCCTGATTCAACACAGCACTCAAGCACTGGGTTAATTCCCATGAAGTCAAGCAAAACTGAGTATTTTACTAAAATGAGTCTAAGCTCCCTCCAGATTACTGAAAATATATTAGTTGAATATTCTGCACTGAGAGTTTGGGATTTGCGTTGTTCAAACACAAGAGCTATCTCTTGGCTTCTCGGTGATTTTAGCAAAATAAGTAAGCAGGAAAGGGCTTGAAGGAAAAGGTGGAGCTGGGCTAAATAGTCAAGGGTACAACTTCGTGCTCATGTAGCCCCAGGGAAAAAGTAACTCCTTCCTTCCTTCCAGCAGCAGCTTTTCCTCCCATGTCTCCTTGGTGTCCAATCTCGTTGCCCAAAGCTCTGACATGGTCAAAGCAGATGGCATTTTACTGGTGAATGGTGTCTCCAGCCCCCTGCTGCTACAGCCAGCCCTGTGCAATGCTACTGCCTTGCATTCCTGTGTGCTCCCACCCAGATTTTGTTCCAGAGAAAAGCTATGCACCAGCTCTGACAGACTCAGGAAGCACTCACTGCACTAACACACAATTGAAGTTCACAGGATCCTTATCCAGCTGAGCACTAACACAGCGCTGAGTTTCATTTTCAGTGTAAGCAGCTTTAGTCTTTTCTTCATCCACCAGCCTACTGGAGATGTCACTGCTGATATTCCATCTCTGCACATGCCCTGGGTCTATCATACAGAGACCAACCAATAAACCATTCACCATCCACAGTTATTCTGCACATGAAGTCACATTCCATATTTCAGGATACCTTCTTTACTCTGGTATGATTTGGCTTTTCAGGCTGGGCTGAGCAGAGCTAGGAGCAGTTTTTGGCAGAGATAAAGTTGCAATTGAATCCTGATAAAAGTGAATAAATGAAATTCCATCAATTTGTTGCCACCCCAAAAAATATCTAATAAGATAGAGAAGGGTTGATGCACTAAACCTCACATACACCTCAGCACAATTTTAAGAAATTTGTAAATTTATCACATAGAATAATGTTCTGGTTACCACCTTGTCACACAGTGTTCACATCAACTCCCATGAGGAGTTGAGTCTCTCCTCTGAATATTGAGTCAGTATTTTCTTCCTGTTCCCTAGGGAAATGACATCTTGAACACCTATGGATCAGGAGCTTTCAGGAGCTTTCACTTTCGACTGAACACAAAGGGAGTTTTTCAGAGGGCAGCAAGGGAAGTAAGAAATCTTCTAATAAAGATTTCACTTCTCAATGAAATAGGCATCTGTGCAGGCAGGAAGCAGGTTGGAGGCATACTGGCAGCAGATAAATCCTCCAGCTCCACTTTCCTTATCCCATCTCTGCATCACAATACATTGAGTTGTCATCTGCCATTTATGTATTCATTCTAATTCTTTCTGCCTTGTTATTCTGTCAATTTCTTAATCTATTTACACTGACTTTATTTTCAGTGTGTCTATTGTGACAGCAAATCCTAGAATTGCCTTGGGTGTTGTCTGAATATGGCCATTATCAAATCATAATGTCTACCCAGATGAGGAACTGTAAGGGCCCTAGGCATCAGTAGGAGTCCTTAACAGCTGCCTGCAGTTTAGACCTGCATATCAATTTCCACCTTGGAGGATCTGCTGCAGTATTATAAGGTGAATAGGCACTGTGTGTATTAAAATTTGGATTAGTGGCTCAACCAAAACGTTCACTTTCCCTCCCTCTCTCTCTTTGTCTCTCTTTTTTCACATTAATAAACTTGCTATCTCCATCTTTTGTTGGTAAACTATATAAAAATGCAAATGATCCAGAATCCAATTAATTTCTGGAAGGTTGCAGCTGTTTTGGGCCCTATTCACAAAGACATGTGGTGTGCGTGCATGCGTGTGTGTGTGTATGCGTGTGTATGCATCTGATTGCTAAGAAAATCAGGCCTTATTATTGAAGCCTTGACTCTCAAAATTTGAGCTATTGTTCTTTGCCAGTGCTGATGCAAACAGATAATTTCCAAATTGTATTCCACGTTTATTAAAGTGGTAGAAAATGTGGCTAATTTCAGACAAAGCTGAGAAAAGGTGGAGCTTGAGAGCTGAAATAGGAGATCTGGGAAATCTGTTTCTATTACAACAAAGAAAAGTTTATCTAATATCTCAAAAAGCATTAATTACTGTGAGGCACAGGCGAGCACATTGTGGATTTCTTCATCTGTTTTGTCATTCTTCATTGCTTTATTCTACTACTGTGAGTTGTTTGGCTTCATTTGGTGTTTTGTTTTGGGGTTTTTTTTGCTTATAGCTAATGTGTAGTTATGAAATTGAGACCATCTTGGGAATATTTTTCATTACCTCAGCCCAGGCTTTGAACAGGAATTTATCAGGGCCAGACAGTTTGAAACAACATATATAATTGTTTCCATTACTGGTTGAATTTGGGCAAGACACTCAGGACTGATTTTTCAATCCATATTTTTATATCAAAAAACTTCATTTATGGCTGCCCAGTTTGCAGCTGAAGCTGAAGCAACAAACATCAAAACACACTACATTAACAACATTGTGAGCACATAGGTCTTGATCTCCTGTATATCTGTTCCCTCACATTAATATGTTACCCATGAGCAACCGAATCAACAGCATCTCATTTTCTGTTATATTTATGTCTTTGTCTGCTCTTGTCTGCCTTCTCTACTGTCTAATACAGGTTCAGTATATTTCTGTCACTGGGGTGTTAGTACTCTCTCCTCTACCAAATGAAGCCCAGAGGAGTTTAATATCCATGAGACCTCTTCCCCTGTGCTCTTCTATCTATTTGTTTAAGTTGGCCAACAGTTCAAAATTTATGCAAGTGAAGGGAGACAGGGATGACTATAGCATGATTGTAGACCAGGCTGAAAAGGCAGTTCTTCCTTAGTTGTAAAAAAAATGTGGGAATCTTATTTCATTTATTCTTAAAACAAAGGTTTGGTATTTTTCTATAACAGTCAATAAGACGTACAGACACCGATGATAAGGAAAAGTGAACTTAGAAACATAATCTGTCATCTTTGTTGTTACAAGCATTTGGTGAAATTAAAGCCATCATGGAAGTCCTACACTTCAGGTACATGGGAGCCTATTAGACATATGTAGAGCAAGCCCTTCTCAGTTTATTACAGTCAGCAGTTTCAGCAGCGAGTGCGTGCAAGGCTAAATTCAGCCTTGTGCAATGAGCTCGTGTTCGGTCGGAGCACCATATAAATCCCACTTGAGCTCTAAAAATAGAATTCCAAAGTGGAATTTAAAGCCCTGTGGTAGTGTCTGGTACAGGCAAGAATTTAACAAAGAGAAGGCAATTTTTGCCAAGGTTGTGCTAGCCTCTCTAAATACAGTCTCCTTCCCACCAACCCACAGAGGCAGCAATCAGGCTAGTTTCACCAAGCATGGCTTTTCACTGAACAAGGTGCTGAAGTGCCTTGATTAATAAGAATAGGCTTCTTTATGGGCAATAAAGTGAAGGTTGCTCTCTTCCCTGAGTCAGAGCTAAAGGTTTGATCAGATAACTGGGGTTTTAAGTTAAATATTTCACAGGGAAAGCTTTTCTTCTTTTGGCTTTATTGTGGCTGATAACGTACAGAGATAATGCATATTGGGAGCACTGATAACAGAAGGAATAAGCAGATCTACAGCAAGAAAAATGGCAGAGAGGCTCCCATCTCAAGCAGAGCTCTGGAAAGCCTGGGAGAGGAGAGATACAATCGATAAGGTTATGTGTGGATCAGCTGTAACTGCTTGTCTTTCTGCCAAAGCAACCTGCAGTGTTAGAGCCCTGCTTACCATTGCAGGGAAAAATTAGGGTGTAGTCCTTGTGCGGGATACTTTATTTCCACTGTCATGTAATAGTCTCTGAACAAAGAGCAGTGAGGGTTCAGGTGATGTCTTCATTCTGAAGTCCAGTGAAAGCACCAAAGAGTTCCCAGAATTGCAGCTCTGGTAGAAGCAGTAGGACAGAGCAAACACTTCTGCTACTTTCTGTAGCCTGGACCACATAAATTATTTCCCAAAATCAGACAATATGTAAAGCCTTAAAACTGAGAGGGCCCGTGCATGCAATGGAGAAGAATTTAGAAGAGTGTAACAGCTCAATCTGCTGATGCCATCTTTATAGCAATTTATTTAAGTCTCTTTTATATAGCTCCCCTGCCTTCCCAGCCTTCTTTCAAATTTAGATCCTTTTCTTCTTTCCCAGTTGGCATCATTATCTGAAATAATTCAGATTTCATTGTAGGGAACAAAGTATAGATATTTCTTTAAGGTAGCGACTACACTGGAAGATTATTGGAGATCCTGGCAAATAGTCCCAGATCACTAGATAAGGTGATCTCTGTCATAATTCATTTGAGAGTAAAAGGAGGAAAAGTCTGTCCCTCCTGAATAAGAAATGTCCTGTTAAAGTAATCAAAGAAAATAAATTGATTCATGTGAGTCAAGAAGAAATATCTGAAACTATATCATTTTCTTACAGGGCCTACCTCTGTAATGTGTGCATTGCCTTCTGCCAGGGCTAGTTATCCTTAATGTGTATTGACAGGAAGTTCAAGATACCTACAATTTGTCTGAATTGTACAACACGTGTGTTATTCATTCCCTCATCTTGGTTAATCAACCTCATTTTGAATATCTCAGGTGCAGCAATATTTTAGAAGAATGTAAGCTTATATTAAGAGCCATTACTAGTAAGGCCAAAGGCTCATCACCTATTTCTGCATAATGCTTGCCCTTCCTGCTTTCCAGACTTCAGGTGGAAATGTTCGTCCTGAATAGATGTGGTCACTGCATTTTCATAACTCTCAGTGCCTGACTAATCTACTTGCAAAGTTTCCCTTTTAGTCTATGCATCCCCAGTATCAGGAAATTATTTTTACACATCTACCACTGTGTTTGTTTTAAATATGGTTCTTAAAATCTTCATTTGATGTTCCCTAGTTTTCATGCAGGAAGGATCAAGATCCATCCTTCTCTTTGTGTTCATGATTTCTGTCATATTCTTACAGGTCATCCTTCTTCCCAGGATAACGTGTGCCAGCAGCTCCTGTTGTAGTTGCTGAGTGGCTTTCCTTAATATGATGCCTGCTTTACCACTTTGATCATTTTTGTTGCTTTTCTCTGAAATTTTCTGTTTTACCTGCATCATTTTTGAAAAAAGGGGACCTGACAGTATTCAGCACACACTATTCAGTGTGGGGTTGAGTGATGGTTTTCTGTAGCAGCACAGTGATGTTCTCTGTTTTGTTCTTCATTTATTTCCTAATGTTTTCTAACATTTGACTTGCCTTTGTGACTGCTATTAAGCATCAGGTTGACATTTTCATAGGACTATCTGTCATAACCCCAGATCTATCTCCTAAGTAGTAATGATCAACTCCATCATATTAATATGTGGAGTTAGAATTGGTTTTCCCATGTGCATTGCTTTCCATTTATCTACAGTGAATTTCATTTGTCACTTAATTGCCCAGTCACTCAGACTCATAAGGTTCCTCTGGTATATTTTGGTCACTGCTTGCCCTTGCTATCTTGAATACCTCTGTATGCTTATCAAGCTTCCTGAATTCCCTATAGACCCACTTTCCCAAATCACTTATGAATACAGTGACTATCCCAGTTGCCAGCTCAGATCCCACTGGAACTGCAAGGGTGAAACACACTCTATTGCAAAAATTATTCATTCACTTTTCCTCTGTTTCCTCTCCATTAAACAGTTTCTTATACTTGTGGGGGCCTTTCCCTTTACCCCATCGCTGCTCAGCTTTCTTATAAACTTTTTATGAAGGATTTTTAGAAGACCTTCGGAAATCCAAGTAAGTCGTGCCAACTGAATTAACACCATCCTGCCAACTGAATTAACACCATTAACACATTGATGTCTTCAGAGAATTCTAGGAAATTTTGGAAGACAAGACTGTCCATTATACAAGCCATGTTGGCTTTCCCAAGTTTGTCAAAGTTATTACCTGCTCTTTCTTAGGCTAGTAATAATTTTATCAGCTGAAAAATATGAGATCTTCAGAATTATTCCAACAAGTATTTATTGGAACACTATCTGGGAAGTGGTTTACTTCATGGCTAGACAGGAAGGTTAGTAATACTTTCCCTGGTATATGTGCTTTTTCCATGCTGACCGCAGTCCTCTACTATCTGATGGACACCACGAGGATGGGTGTTCTACTCAGTGTGAAGGAACTGCAGGTATCTGCTACAGCAGTAACTGCTTGGAGGCATCTGCATTGGTGCTCCCACATCAGACCTGTATGCATCTTGACACAGCAAGAAGATCCAGACATCTCAAATGCCTTAGTGACTCCTGTCACTCACGTTGGCAACAGGACAGGGGTGAGAAAGGTGATGTAAAAATCTCCCCAAAAAGGTCCCTTGTAATCCACGCACCTAAAGTGTTATGCTAAATATTTATGAGTGTTAAGCACTGTCACTTTATCTATTTACTTTTTCTATTTTGCATAATGCAGCAATAACCTATTGATTTGTCATTATATAAATATAGCACTAGGAATAAGTCCTCTCTGTTAAATTTACCATCATTTTATTCATCCTGGTAGAAAAGACATAGGAAACAGTGATGAAAAGTACCAAGGGAAAAAATACATTTTTAAGGCTTTTTTGTGTGCATGTGTCTGTACTCTATTAATGTGCCATCTGCTGCTAGGATGTAGATTCATTTACCATTACAGTGTTCTAACATGATTACCTTTTTTCCCCCCTCACAAAGGGGCTAAATATAGATTTACTTAAAATTCTGGGAAAAAGAGACAGTCCTTGCCCTAGACACAATGGTTCTCTTGATTTTGAGAGCATTACCACTGGCATTAAATGTAATTTACTTTATCTGATGACAGTTTGCTGAACAAGATCTTAAGTTTTAATAGGATCAGGACATAGATGGTAAGTGGAGAGAAGCATTGTGGGTGGAATTTATCCCACCCCATTACCCCTTCTTTAAGTAAGAACAAACTGAGCACAGAGAAGATATCATGCCGTATCCAGGAGGTGGGTGGAGTTAGAGGGCATCAGCACATCCAGTCTCCAGGCTGGAGCAGAGTCTGACGCCCTCCTGCATTTCCCCTGGTGGGTTGTTGCCCTGCTGCAGTACAGTTGGGAGCTCATTACTCAGATATATGCTCCTCTCCTCTCTATTCACCACTGCACTT
Organism: Agelaius phoeniceus; assembly: GCF_051311805.1. Taxonomy (NCBI): domain Eukaryota; kingdom Metazoa; phylum Chordata; class Aves; order Passeriformes; family Icteridae; genus Agelaius; species Agelaius phoeniceus. Next base: position 62,243,759 of record NC_135267.1, read on the forward strand.
CTAATTACCCTCTAGTTTATGATAGCTACTTCAGGCTCCTGCAGCAGCTCAGGGTACCTGTTCTGTCAGCCATCCACCATTTACACAGCAGAACCTTTTTTTTTATGTCTCATACTATCACGGGTAAATTTCATAGAATGATAAAGCCCTTCACCAATCAAAGCACCAAGTGTTAGAGGAGAAATTGGTTTCTCATTCAGAGTTATGGGACTATTATGACCTCCTACATTACTGCTGGTTCATTTGCAATCAGCTTTTTCATTATCTTTCAGCTACACCGGACCAGAATTATGTTAATTGCCCATTAACTACAGTTGGGTGATTCATTTATTCTTTTAATTTAGAGTATCGAAAATGGATCTAACCTCTATTTTGCTTTTAAAACTTTCTGATACAATCTCTGCCATTACTGAGGTGAAAGTGAAAACAAGATATCAATAAGACCATGTCCTTCACAGGGTATGGAGGCTCTCTGGGCAGCACAACATCCGCTATTTCTTGCAAAGTATTCTGCTAAGAGTGACAAGTAGGTTTATCAGAAGAGTTCCTTTCTTTTTCTCTCCTTTTCTGCTGGTGTAGATTTTTCTGCATGTATACTGAAGTGTCTCAATTTTGGTTTTCACTATGCAATTTCTGCCTCTTTTAAAGAAATTGGCCTTTCAAAATTATCCCCTACATAGCAAAAATTTGGATACACCTTCCATGTGGCAAGCTGTGGAGTTTTCTGCAGTTGGGATGTGTAGCCAGTCTTACCCATGTTGAGATTAGATGAGAGGGAAGTCAAGTGTCAGTGAGGAATGGAGTCACTGGGGCAGCAGGAAGGTCTGGGGAAAGTATAAGAGATTTTGAAATGAACAAGGAGGAAAAAGGAAGGTCATGTTGGATCACACAGGTATTTTGGTGTAGCCAATTTCAATTATAGTTTTTAATGGACCAAGTCAGATGAGCACTTGGGGGTGTGCTTTTCTGTGACATTCAAAGCAGGAGCAGCTTTGAAAAATCTGACATTTGACATGATAGTTTTTCTGGTTTTTTAACTGGAGTTTTTGCACAAGGAAAAGTAAGGTACAGGGAGGGAGCACCAAAGCATGAAAAAAGCAAATAGGCAGTGTTTTACTTTTATCCTTCCTGGGGGATTTAAAATTACTTTGAATAGATTGCAAATACTACACACTTAAACCATAATCATTTTCAACTGAAAAATGCAATGAAATGGATGTATTTTTTTGAGTTACATAGAAAGATATAAGTATTTATGACAAATGTCTACATTTCACAATGTATGAAGTCAAAATTTGTCTCTTTTTTTATTCCATCCTTTTTTTTCTCTCCACTTTTTAGTACTTTGCTTTATTATTTCATTTTCTTTCTGCAGTTTTTTTTTTTTTTGCCCATCTTTCTATAACATCTGTTTTCTTTTCAATAAACTTCTAATTTTCCCTTTTCTATGCATCCTTGGACTTGACTTTTTAAGGCTTATACAAAACTATTCACATTAAAATAAAATGTATTCTTATCACATGAATACTATTAAACCCTTGTTTTTCAACAGAATTAATTGGATGGGTATTACTGTTGTTTTGTTTTGATTTGTGGGGAGTTTAATTTGTTTTTGTGGGAGGTTGAGGGGTTTTCTTTGTTTGTTTTTATGGGGTTGTGGGTTTGAGTTTTTATGTTTGTTTGTTTGCTTGTGTTTGGTTGGTTTGGGGGTTTTTTTCTCTCATCTCATAGAAAGATTTGTAAATAAACTAGAAGTGCGTAGATCTTTATTTTTCTGAGTGCTGAAGGGGTGTCTGCACAGGTAATTTAATTTTTGATGGTTTTTCATGTCAATATCATTTTTGTCAAAAAGAGACAGAGCAGAAATATGTCTTAAGCCATATTCTCATTTCCATGTTACATGGCTTATCATTTTTCAGCATGGTAAAACCCACAAGATCAGTCTGATAGTCAGTGTCACACAAACCGTGCACAAAATTCACAAATTTGTTTTCTGCTCAGCCATTTTCTACTCATTACCATGAATTACATCTACAAAGAGCAGGTGTGTCTCCCACAGTTGCTGGTGCTCTCTAGGAGTTCAGAGGTTAATTCAGCATTTTCAAACATGGTTGTTACTTCCAACAGTCTTTTGAACATCTGTTTATGTAGCATAATTTCCCAAGCACACTCTTGTTCTCCTGATCACAGTTGTCATATTTTTGGAAAGGTTTAGAAAGGCCTTGTAAATTAATTACCTCTGAATTATGACTGGAACATCCAAACTACTTGTTGGTCTTTCAGCATTTTTATAGTGAATCACACCTCCCTGCTCACGAAGCTAAGCAGTACCATGTTGTAAAGACCTAAGTTCAGACACAGGGACAGCCAGAAGGAAGGAATAACACAGATCAGCAGAGCAGCCTCAGTGTGGCTCAGCCTCTCAACATGGGCAGAATTCCTCCAGTAGCTTACATTAATGCAACAAAATTACTGAGACAATGAAACTGCAATGAAAAAAAAATGTAAAATATTAGACTCCAAGAACCACTAATTTAGCTGCTTTTTCATGGGCAGACTGTTTTCTCACCCCATGTTTTAAAACCCAAGAGCCTAGAAGTGCTTAACAAAGCTGCTGAGGTGTGTGTCTGCTGGAACTTGTTGATTTTATTTGCACACAGGCACACACACAGTGAGATTAGCTCAGTTGGTCTGAGCATGGTGCCAATAATACCACGGCTGTGGGTTTGATCCTTGTATGGGCAATTCACTTTAGAGATGGACTTGATGATCCTTGGATGTCCCTTCCAAATCAGAATATTTTGTGATTCTGCATCCAACACCTTTCTGAACTGAGGTTCTACTCTCTGATTAGGATTGAATGATTTCTCTATTCCCAAACTATCTAATCATCACAGTAATCAATGTTATAATACTGTGTGTGTCAAAAAACATGCAGAATGTAAGACATGGAGAGAGTTCAATTTTGCTTCAGGAATCTGAATTGTTTCATTGCTGATAATTTTTAATTTTTAAATGTAAGTTTAATCGTGACTTAAGGTTTTTAATATCATACCGTTCCATGTTTTATTAAGTGTTCAGGTTCGGATGATAAGTTCATTTACCTATGAACTACGGAGGAGGGGACGGGGTGATATTCCCGGGCTCTGTAAGCGAGGGAGCCGGACGTGCTGGCTGGACGAGACCAGCATTTTTCCACATACGGATGCTGCTCTCTGCTGGAACACTGCAGCGCTACAGCTTCATGTTCTCCAGCCTCACTCCTCGGGTGGCTCGTCCTGGGCTCGGTGGAGGTGACACGGGCAAAATCAGGTTGCTGTCCTGATTCATAGGCTTGCTTGCCCTAAATACCAGCCACAGTGTTTTCCTGGATGCCCTCCCCCTGGAAAAGATGACATCTGAGAGTATCCCTGACTTCTCTGCAAGGCTCTAAGAACAAAGCAAGGCACGACAACCTCTCATAATGTGCAGCAGTGATGCTGTACAGAGCCCTCCTGACCTTCATCTCTGCCCCAAACCCACGTAAGAAGCTGGTCCAAACCCCAGCTTCCCTGCATCTCTCTTTACTTGCATGGATACGAACTGCTTGGGTCTAATTTCACTTCCAGCTTTCATTTTTTCTCTGAAATCTATCCCTTGTCTTCTGTCTGTCTTCTTGGCAACCTATCCTTTTCAGGGTGACTGTCCAATTCAGGAGGAAAAGGAGCTGACTGGACTTTTCTGTAAGATTAGTGCCAGCCATTGGGGTTTGTAGTTCTGACGTTCATAGATTTTGCTCTTCCTGAATTTAGTTTATACGAGATTACTTTTTAGTCATAGTTTAGAGGGTAAGTACAGAGCTCTGAAAGAACATCATGCAATGCAATCAACATGCCAAAAAGCCAAAAGGAAGTGTAATTTATGCCAATTTGTACTACCTTGATGGCTAAGCCCAGCAGAATATATTAACAAATGATACTTCTACATGATGCCATCTGCTATAATTTAATGTATAATCATGCTTTTAGTACAGAATACTAAAGGATGGTTTAAAAACTTGTAGAATATATCTCAGAATTACAGTAATTTCTATTGATCCCAATTATGCCTCATAAAGCTTTGTTGATTTGTTTTTTCTTTCCTAAAGTGCAGGCTGTTTTCATAAAGGAACGTTTGATTCTGGTTTGCAGGCTGCATAAGCAGAAGGTCTCATAGGATAATCAGCCACATTTATCCTGGTGCTGCATTCATAGCCCTCCTATTGGGCAGAAATGAAGCAGGGTATTTACTGTATGAAGAGTTATTACATGTAAAAGTACCAAATTCAGTTTCACATTTTGTGATAAGCACAGAACAGCTTTCTCACGGAACTCAGATCTGATTTTGAACCAGCCTGCGCTATTTTAGAGCTTGCCTCAGAGCCCATATGAAGCCTGTCATTTTAAACCGGCATAAAATATGGAGCTTTTTTATTATTTGAGTTCTAAATACAGCTTGATGGGGTTTAAATCACAGGAAAAATGTGTTCTTTCCTCATTAGAAACAGAATTGTTGCTACTTTCCTGTACAGTCTCATGATATTGGTTTTAAGGGTTCTTGTTATCTCTATCAAAATTTTTGTTCACTGTCAATTTAGAAAACTATTGAAAAACAAGTTCTTGAACCTTTCCAAAATAATCATCTCATGCAAAGGATCAGTACATTCAAAAACTCTAAGTGATGGTTTCTAAGATATAAAACAAGTTTATACCTTTCAGCTGTAATTGAAACAAATTATTGTGAACATTTTATTGTATTTCGAGCTGTGGTAAATTTTGATCTTTATAGTTTATCTCCAAAACAAGGAAATAAAGCAATGTATTATAATGTTTTGCTGCCATCTGCATAAAGACATTCTGGAACCTCAAGTATGTGTTGGGCAAACAAATACATTTGACAATTTCTTCCAAATCAAGAAGTTGATTGATGCAAAAATAAACAGAAATAGACATGCTACATTAAGATATGGGGATATTTTATGACCAAGGAATCACAATAAGAAAACTTTGCTTGTTTGTTTCTTTCAGTGTTCTGTATTTCTTTCAAAAGAATTCTTAGGGAAAAAAAAGACAGATATATTACCCAAAAGTGTGGTTGCTAGGGATGTATTCATAGCATTTTAGCACAGATATTTTTTATCTTGTCTAACCTGGAAAAAACCCTGCAAGTTTCTTTTAAAAAAAGAAAAGTTTCTTTTTAATTCCTAGGCCATACACATTAGCATGAAAGTTAAACCAGTTTATACCAGTTTATATCAGTAGAGGATCTTATATGGTTTATAGTATCCCCGTTTCATTATTTTGTTGTTAAAATAGTTTTTTAAGTAGTATTCCAAGTAGTATTCCAAGAAAATAAAGATATTGATACACAGGCCTTAGGAAGTAATTAAACAAAGTCAGTTTTGTGAAAAAATTAGTGAAAGGTAGCTACGAATACATTTAGCCTGAAAAACCAGAAGGAAGTTCTCAGTTATAAGGGAAGCTCATTCTGGAACAGATTTTCAGTGGGCTGAGTCAGAATAGCAGCAACTAAATTCCACCAGCTTCTGAAGGATATAACATGGTCCTTGCAATCAGAGTCTTGAGAACCCAGGAGGTCTCTTCCATGCTGTGTCCCTAGAAATAAGGTGTGTATTTGTAGAGGGAGCAGTTCTCTGTCAATGGCCAGTATTTGTTAACCTCTTCTTTCCAGTGCTTTTCTCTCCTCTTAGAAGTTTGAGCTTAGAACATCTGTGGATCTTTACTGTCAATCTTAAAATCACAGCCCAGGCTTTGGTTTTGAGCTGTGCTGTGTGCAGCATAGCACCTGACAATGATCATGGAGTATCTTCTCGTTACACAAGTTTTCTTTAATTAAAGGAAATTGAAGGTTTTGCTCCTAATTTTCACCTTCTAATCACCAACTGGTGGAAACAGCAGATTCCTGAGTGTTGACCCTCCTGTTACCTTGAAATATGTCTCCTACTTGCCCTGGATTTCCTGTTCCTCCTTGAATTTTAACAGCACCGCTGGGGCACAGATTTGGTTCCTTATTTACCACCTTTCCTCTCTTTTTAAATTACTAAACCTGCAGGATTATGATCAAATGAACTGTTGAGCTAACTTTGGTTTTGGAAGGTGCTGGAAGAAACATCCCCAAGTATGATGCAGAGTAATCTCTTGCCCCATAACCAGACCAGCTGTAAAACATTGATCTGGATATTATTTTCCTCCTGTGGCACATTTCATTGTGACTGCAAGTTCTACTGTATTTATAATGTCTTTCTTTTTCCTCATCTGCATTCTAGCAGATCTGAGCAGGCCTAAAGGTCACTCTGCATGTAGCCACAGTAGCTTTTTAAAAAGCTTTGAATGCTAATCCAGTTCCAAACTGCTTTGCATTTGCATATTTGCTTAATCAGAAGTGTGTAAGGTCAGCACAGGAGCTTCATTAGGATATTCATGGCTAAAACTGCTCCCCTCATCACTTCTCTTAGAGTGTTCAGCCCAGCTCTGCACAGGTTGCACACCTCCCTCATGCCCCTGCTGGAAGTGACAGCAGAGATAAAAACAGATCCAGAAACAAGTGGGAAGGCTGAAATCCTCTAGCAAGTAAGGGGGCAGAGAGAGCTTGTATACGCCAACTGTGTTTTAGGCTGTGCTATTTTAGCTACTGAGACAATCAAAACCAAGTCTGTTTGGGAAAGCAGAAGCACAAAGCAAAGATAAGGAAGCTAAGAGCTCCAGATGGCTGGAAGCAAGCTGTTTTAAAGAAAATTTAATTGTTAGTCAGCAATGATGGAAGAGTGCAATGCTTCTAGGGCTGGGTTCAAATTTACCCCATGGAATATTCTTTCCAAGGAGGCAGTACTCTGCAGAAATCTGCAGCACCACCTGATAATTGACTCCCATTCGTGCAGCTGTTCTATGGAACATATCAGTTTCAGGCAGCTTGGTATGAAATAGCAACCTTTGCACACCTTTCCTTTAAGTATGTCAGTGAGTTTTCAGTGTCCCTAGTCTCATCATCTTTCACATTCACCTGCTGCCCTGCTAAGAATTTTCATCTTACTGAGATCATCAGTTAATCCACATTCCTCACCCACTGCAAACAACCCTTTCTTACTTCCTCAGCTGCTTCTACCCTGATTTCTTCTACCAGTCACAGGTACAAAGCTTAACTGTACAACTATTTCATAAAATAAGAGAGAATTTAGAAATGGGGAAGAGAAAATGCTAACATATATATTAAAGGAGACAGGTACATGACTCTTTTAGAACATGAAAAACTTATAAATGTCAGGAAGTTGCACTGCAATATATGCCATACAAATGTTAGACCTCCTGTACCTCTGCCTACCAAACAAGAGGCAGACATCCCTCATGTTCATTTGGCTGGAAGGACACAAAATGGCCTTGTGGGATATTTCCTTTGCCTGTTTTACTATTAACCACACACATTGATTTCTATATGGGATGCAAAATAGTGGGAAAACTCTGTTTCAGTCCAAGTGCAAGTAGTATCAGACAGATATTCTGTGCTGAAATTTTCACAGCCTTGTGAACAGACAACCATTTCTTTTTGTGACAACTTAGAGCTATAGAAGAGATAGTCAAGGCTTTCAATTTTATATTTCAGAATGAATACGAACTTCAGCATTTGCAGCTACTGCCCATTAGGGATAACTGCAAAGGCTATTTTGTGAAGATGTTTGAATACTACTATTTTCTCAAAGAAGGGAGATGTTAATAGAAGCTTTCTATTCAAATTTTAAGAGGATGTTACAGTGACTGTGGAGGCAATATAAGAAAACTTGTAGTTCTGAGAGTACAAAGACCATTAGTAGAGTTGAGAGGAATTAGAAAACATACATGTAGACAAACTGAACATCTGCTAAAGATGAGATGGCTCTTTAAATGGAAAGTGGCATAATGCTAACAGATGGCCAGTAGGACAATAAAAAAAACTAGGAGTTGATTCCAAACATTGTTTTACAATAATAGATTCTGGTGTTCATTACATAATATTTTGGTCAGATTTATTTTTCAACATTTTCTAAAAATTAATTATCATATCTCTGCCATTCTCATACCTTTCCCCCTTTCTTGCTATTTACCCTTCCTCTAAAGTCTCATATTTCACTGGTTCAAGCTTTGCCTGTGTTTTGGTGAGATTCCACTGACTGCAGAAGTTTTGGTAAAAAGTGATTAAAGAAGAATGTAGCTTGATATGAAAGTAACTGTAATGAGTTTTCCTGTTTGTTAAGGTCATGATTTTTACAATAAAAGGTCACAGATCTATCTTCACCAAGATCATGGCTTGCTTGTCCCAAACTGGTCCCCATCCTCTACCTGGTACACTGTGTCAGCCCAAGCTGAGGAATTGTGATGCACTAGGTCAGGGAACCAGAGAGCTGGGAAATAATCCTTTTGGGAGAAATTATCTTTCAGCTTGAACTGTCACTCAGCAGCTCTACTGATTCTGCTAGCTGAGCTGAGGGGATGGCAAAGGACATGGCTGCAGGAAAAAGGGACTTACAGGCTACTTTTCAATGCAACAGCATCCTCTTAAATAAATGTCCCATTAAAGCCTCAAGTGAAGCTAGAAGCAGCTGTAATAGGAATAAGCAAATGTTCAAGGTTGGCACATCACTAGAGACAGGTCATAAGTAGAACAAATACATCTCCACTCTAGCCCAAACTGTCTCTTTTGTCAGAGCCTAACCCAGAAACAATCTATTTTCTTAACAACATTTGAAATGACACATAGTAGGAAAAAGCCCATCATTCTTGAGAGATTTTTGCCCTTGAAAATATTTGGGCTGAAGCTTTTGCAGTTTGTGTGATTTTTACCATTATTGTACTCAGAATGCTTTTGTCATTTAGCCTTGAATTTGAAGAGCTAAATACAAGCAGTGCACATTCCCTCCTCACTTCTGCCTCCCCCACCTGTAGGTAGGGGCATCTTGTCAATGGAACAGGCTGGATGAGTTGTTTTTCATACAACAGAGTCTAGATTTATGAACCTTTAGCTTGTGATAGAAGGTTATATGTTAGTTTATGATGATGAATAAGCAAAGAATAGCTTCAGAAAACCTTCAGTATCATTTTTCCCTTAGTTTCCCTGACTATAGAGACATATTCTTGCCATGTATCTCAGGGATCTCTGGTGACCAATAGGACATGATAAAACATTGCAAAAAAACTGCACACATCCATGATTAAGTAAGCAAACAGAAAAAAAAACCCAAGAATTTCTACTGTTAGTTCAAATGTTTTAATAGTTTTCTTCAGATAAAAACCACTCTGGTTCCACTTACACAAGATAGTGCCTAGATTATTTCAAAGGAATGTGGGCTTCTCCATTAAAGAAGCGTGGGCAGTACTGCAATAAGCTGCTTGTGAAATAAAGGATTTTTCAGGAACATTTCTTTAGTTTAATGGCAATAGAGCTTACAAGAGCTAAAGATCTGGCAACTCACGAACTAGTCTGTCTGTCTAGAGCTCAGCAAGGAAAAGAGTTCTGAAATAGAAATCTTTTGATCTTAAAATGACAAGATCTGAATAGTAAAACCCCCTCTCATAAGAAACACAGGCTGTAATTATGGCACATCTATTATTTAAAATGTTCTTGAAAATTCACATAAAAGCTGTTCAAAACAAAGTAAAGCATTAGGTCAGGGACTGGTCTGTAATACTGGGGAAAAAGATTAAATACATTTCTGCCTTCTTTATTCAAGCATTTGCTTGAGATAATTGCTATGCAATATATAAAATGTTTAGTTCAAATTAGTTGATTCTTTCCCTGTAAAAATTGATTTTAATTTATTCTGTTTTGTTTCAAAGAAGACCCTTTGCATGCATGTGCAAAATCTTTGCTGAGGTTCAAGTCTTTCCCTTTCTATACAGCCTCCACCCTGGACAGCTGAGCTGTATTTGTGCCTGATGGTTGGCAAATCTGGCAGTCACTGTTAACATGTTAGCCACAGCTATTATAAACAAAATTCTGCAGTGTAACTGTCTCACGGCAGACATCAATTAACCTAGGAAAATGAGTGATCTGGAGCTTAGTCATATTTGATAATTAATGTGTGATGGTTTCCAACCAAAATTAATATAGTGATGGAGTAAAACATATGGAATAATGCTTAAGCTTACATCAAAGGCAAATATTGAATACATTAGGATACATTATCTCTACTCTTTCTGGAGTATACATTATGTTCTGTTAAGATGTGATGTTCTGAGTTTCTGCCTGGGCTTCTTAGAGAATTTGTGTGATGGCTCACAAATGTGTTCCCCAGTGCCCTCCTCTCCAGCACTCTTCCAATTCAGCTATCATTTTTTTTTGTTTCAGATGAAGCATTAACACTCATTATCTGTCAGTGGAATAAAAAAAGAAAACAAAACAAAACCTTTAAGACCCAACAACTTTTTTTTTTTTTTTCAGATGAAATTTGATTTGATCTTTCCTGGGTGACATTTCTGATGTTATCAGTAGAAAAAAACCTTCAAAGAAAATGGGTATCAAGCCTGAAACATTACATAATGCTGAGTTGAAAGACAAAGTGTTTTCTGGAATTTTAATTTTTTTTAAGCAGCTGGCTTTAAGTGAACACAGCCATCACTGTTATAAAATATTCAGAACCTCATACATATCAAACAGAGACAGAGTTACTAGGGCAAACAAGCTCACATATCCGTTAAACAAACACTTAGAATTTTTCCTGAGCCCACTCTAGGTCCTTACAATGCCAGCAGTTTTAATTGATTTTTACCCGCTCCCCATTTGTTCTCTTTTTTATGGTAATTTCAACTTTGCAGGACCCTGCTGGCTTTGTGAGGGAGCAGGTTGGCATGCAGTCATGGGACCCAGAGATTAAAAGACTTCTCCATGATAGGTCATTAGCCATTCCACTTGCTGTAGCTCATTTTCCCATTCCTAATTGATCACTCCATTGATCAGACATTATGGAGATGGCTCAGTAACCTAAGCCTTAGCTTTGAAAGGCACTAGACACTGCAATTACCTGAAAGTCTTCAAGGGTGCCTGCAATTTTCAGACAGTCAGAGGCTCAGTTAATCAAAGATTCTGGCTAATGGAAAGGAAGGAGAAGAGCTGTTTCAGCTGGGTTCCCTAAGGCCAGGACTTTCATGAGAGACGTGGAGAGAGAGGAGAAATGTGCTTGTAAATTTTTCTGTGCAAAAGTCTTGTGGGGTACCAATGCGTGCTGAGAGGAAACACAGAAGCCCCTGTGCTGAAGATGGGTTGGCATAACTCACACCTGCTGACAGGTGCAACAAAAACCCTTGCTGAGCCATCCCCAGCAGTAGGGGTTGTTGCATCCAGGAGTTTGAAATCCTTCACGAAGTCTGTTCCATTAAGATAAATACAACATTAAAAAGTGAGGTCTCTACTATTTCCTCTGGCATTGCAGATCCTGCCAAATAATGTTCATCCTCTGTATTTGCTAATTTTTGCCCTATTGCCAGTTAATGTGCATCGTGCTCCAGGTGTGCACGTTGTGGTGTGTAGGTCATCTGCTCAGAAGACTGGGTTTCAGTGGTGTGCATTGTGGTACAGAGGATAAAATATTTCCCTTTGAAGGCAGTTTATAAATCTTACTGGGCTTCTTCATGATGAAAGGCACTATAGATACATAAGAGATCAAAGCTGTGTAAAGATCAGTGGTATTTGTTTGCATGAGGTTTCTCTTTCTGTTCCTTCTGAGGATTTTGAGCTTCAAAGTTTCAGCTTTAAAGAAACTCAAAACCCAAAAGAAAACCCTAGCAAAACCCACCATGTTACAGCTGGTTTGAGGTCCAGCCAGCAAAGGGACACAGGATTCCAACATGGACTCAAAAAGCTCTTCTTCAGCCTTCTCCATCAGGTAGCAAAAGCTGACAACCAGAAAATTGTTGGTCTTTCTTAATGACAGTAGAGTCCAGAGCAGTAAGTTTTGGAGGGAAAGAATGCTGCTTAACAACAAAGAGGGAAAAACCATCTTAACTCAAACCAAGTGTTTCAATTTTGATTTGTCAGCTTGCTAGCAAAGTTATTATCATTTGTGACTATACAATAGAAATTCAGATGAATTTATTATACAATTTGTGGTATCGTTTTTAAGGTGCACTTTATTTTTCACTTAAATGTTTTAACATGGAGAATTTTGAAATATGCTTCTGCAGACACCTACAGGAATTGGGAATAGAAATCCAGTACATTAATTGAAAAGAACTGGCTTCAAAGCATTGTTTTTGATTGACTGCTATATACTTTGATATCAGATTGGTGTTTGGCATGAAGTAAGTCATCCCTGGTATGTGAGCTTCTGTTTTTCAACAGGATCATTGCAGTAAATTTTCTTTAACTCACAGTGTGTTCTAATAGATGACATAAAAATAAACTTGTGACCCATAAGAACAGATTTCCATAACAGAGCCACACTGTAGTCCCACAGGACATACCAAGACATTACAAATACAAATACCTAATGTAGTAAGGCAATTTTTTTAAAGGCAGATAACCCTGTTTGCCCAATCTGAAAATCCTCCTCCTCTAAAGGGCTGCAAAAAAGGACTTGTCAGTATTGTCTGTTTTTCTATTATCAATAAAGCTCTTACTGTGAGTATCTAAAATCCCCACATCTAAAACCATTTCTCTTTTTTTCTTCATTCCTTAAAAAAAAAAAAAAAGAAAAAGAAAGGACCTAAATGAAAGGAGAAGGAAAAGTAATAAAGAACTGGTATGGATCTACATATGTCTCTGTAGAACAACAGAGTATGAAAGCAATGAACCAGACCCAGATATATGAGTGAATCCCAGACTTTCTGCAAATCATCTCCACAGTACTCTTGAGATAAGTCGTACCAAATAATAAATAAGCTGCGTAGCCAAGCAGAGTAGAGAACAATAACCTGTCCAGTACATTTTATCAATTTTAAGTCATAGTCCAACAGCCAAGGGGAAGGATAGGAATCAGGAATAGAGTTTAATCAATTGCTATTGCTTGCAAGAGCTCCAGAGGCCTTACAGAAAAGACAAATGCAAATCAAGTCCAGTGGTGCACGATAAAAGTAAGTTCAGTCTTGTGGTGAAAATGTTTCTTCTAGGGAAGAATACAGAAAATGTTTTTCTACTGGAAAAAGCCAACCAACCATGAAAGTAAATGTTCCCATTCTGAGTTGGTTTTTTGGGTTTTTTTTAAGGAAGAGGAAAGCAGAAAGCATTGAATTTGAAATAGGTCTTCATGTCCCAGAGGGCTATCCTGGGGCATATCTGACACAGGAGGTATCCTCTCCACTGTCAACACTGCTCCCCCTTTATGTTAGATATTCTTGAACTTTACCCTTTCCTATCCCAAGTGAATAGCTTGACCACAAAATTGCCAGTCAGCTCCTCAGGTTTCTTCCTCTTTCTCTCCAATGTAACAACCCTTGTGTAATTTACATTCTATGAAACAGCTTCAGCAGGAGCTAATGAGGCAGACACTGTCCCTGCACGTTCCTAAACCATATATATGGCAACAGAGTTTTGGTCTGGGAAACTTTCCTGTGGCTGAATGGGCTGTGCTGCAGAGCAATTGGCAACTGCTCAAACTCTTTGGAGTGAGTGAGTGAGTGAGTGAGTGAGTGAGTGAGTGAGTGAGTGAGTGAGTGAGTGCTGCACCTCCATCCTCGGGAGAGGAAAGCCTTGCACCGGCAGGTGAGTGCAGGTGAGCCAGAGTGAGAGCCGGCAGTCACAGGGCAAGAACTGCACCCATACCCAAACTGCTCATTGTCAGCTACCTCCTCCCTGCTCTGCTGATGATCAGACTAACACCTCAGATGGGAAGGGGAGCAGGATCCACAGTTGTCAGGCTGATGAATAATTGAACAGATTCTCTTGACGCTCCAATTAATAGCAAAAAGTCTTTCACAGAAGCACGTGTCCAATTAAATAAAATCGATGATTTTGGGACATGGAGAATTAAAAATTCCTTAAACTATCTACGTAGCAGACTACAGAATCTGATTTGTTTCCTTCCAGAACCTCAGGATTAGCCCCCAAATATGCCTGAATAAAGTCTCTGCAAATAGCTTTATTTAATGTGAAAGGAAAAATAACTTGTCTTGTTCACTCCATTCTATGTTTCTAGTGCTCAGCACCCATGAAATGGATTGCTTATGGTGAGATGATGTCTTTTTTTTTGCCTTCCAAAGTCTGTGAAGAATGTCTTCCTGGTTAATAGGTTGATTTAAATTGTATATGCTCCAGAACATAAATATGATTATTTATCATACTTGTGCAAGATAATGACAGTAAAAAAGACAAGGCTGAAATTCTTTGATTTCCTCTCTCTCACAGCCAGTGACATTCAGCACACAATACACAGATGGCATGCCACATACAGGATCACATTAGCTGTTAAACAGTTTTTCTTCCCATTAACTAATTTAACAATATGTCCACACTATGAAAGAAATAGACAAATTACAGAAAACTTCTGTCAGCTTAATCCCAATTGCTAAAACAGGCCATTTGCCCAGATGGGATTGTTTTCTGGCCTATCAGGTTTGACACATCTAGAAATTCTTCAACCACCAGCCCGGATTCTCGCAGTGTTGATTCAGCTCTTCATCCTTAATTGCATTTCAGGCATGAAACTCTCTGCAGAGTTTTGACTGACAGCCTAAATATTGAAGGCTACTCCGTTCTGCGTGCATCTTAGGTGACCTGAATTTTCTGAAAAAGTGAGCTCTTAGGAGCCTGCTTTAAGTCACCAGATGCCATAGGTGACAAAAATCACAGCAGAAACCCCTGAGATTTTTTTGCCAGAGGGGGCAGTGGACAAATTTAAACAAACATTCCCAGTTTGTTTTAATTTGCTACCTTCTAGAGCAAATACACTGTTAGTGACTTTGGGGCTGATGGTACTGTGGGAGATCCCTCTGTAATCACAAGCACAGCAGAGATGGGCAGGCTCCTGATCTTTTCTCATCACCATTTGTTTTCCTATTTTTCTTTTTGCTTCTAAGCCACACAAGAGTATGGAGGAAGCTCATGGATTATTAAGCATTAGCCTACAGGCTAATTTTAAGAACATCCATGCCCTCTATTATTCCTATAACTAAATGTGACCAGAAAGTTGAGAAAAATCAGCGGAAATGAAATAGAGACCAGCTGAAAAGTAACTTGAAACAATTTGAACTCACTGTGGCTATTCTACATTAGCCACTCTGAGTATCAGTGTTTCAAACATTTCACCTGACTTCAATGTAACCTTTTGCACAGAAAAAGTTTATGATGAAAATAAACTTCTGTTTTGTTTTTACATTTCCTTGAAAGAGAGAGTAATCTAATAAAAGAAAGCACTAGGGGGTCACTGACCCACTAACTTTTTTTGCACCAGTATCTACTTCTAGTATTTAACTTTTGAAAACTGTTAGGGTTTTTTTAATATCTATTTTCTGTCTATTGTTGTTTTTTGCCTAATTTTATTTGCTCAGTTTCAATAACTATGTACACTATGGTATCTAGCAGCTATTGGTACACTAAGTACTTTTCCCTCTATTTGTTCAACCTTTTGTTGTGGTTTCCAATAACTCTTTGACAATTAGTTTCATAGAAAGAAAAAATGAGCCATCACAAAACCAGCAGAATGTTCACTGAGTGAGGAGAGCTGCACAGTGCAGTAACAAATATCCAAGATCTCCCATGCTTTTCATGTCAACTGAAACTTGATTTATGCTTGCACTCTTTTACACAAACCCTTATCTAGAGAAAATCCATTTCCAGCCAAAAGCACAGAATAAAGTTTGGAATATGATAATCTACAAATTTCTCTCTCTTTGAAACAGGTTTCATGTTCAGCCTTATACCTCAACACGGATTTATGTCATCCCTCTGTACTTGCCCTGTAAGTGTGATTCTATATGAAAGATTTGTCTGTATGATTTCACTGTTAGTATTTTTTGGAGAGCATCATCTGGTATGTCCTTGTTACTGGATACCCCCAGATTTAATTCATCTGATCTGTCATATGGATTTTTTTTAATGATACAGTTACACTAATCCAATGGCTAACCATTTCCAGAAGGAACAGTTCTCTTGTGCCAAGACTCACACCTGCCTAACCCTCAGAGCCCTAAAGTGTGAGAAGACCACTCATTTTCCTTCTGAGTTTCTCCTGAACTGTGTCCACATGCAGTCACTGTGCTGATGGGGGTAAGCAAGGGTAGGACAGCTCTCTCCAGAGGCAGCCAGCAGGCAGCACAGAGCCCACGCCTTGCACAATTCCAGAGACAGCCATTCACCTCAGTACAGAGCAAGCCATTGCTCCACTGAACATGCAAGGCACTTTGAATGACTGATTTAGGTGAGCTATTTAACCCAGATAAAGATGACCCAAATCCCACCCTAGAAACTAAAAGTAATCCTAAGGACATCATGCAATTTGCATTTATTTAGTCCACTTCAGTATCTGACCAGCTATAATGACACAGCTGCTTGTTAAACTTGGTAAGTCAGCACTAATATGCTTAAATGTAGGCAAAACAGGGATCACCACTCACATGAAACTAACAAAAATATAAAAATAGCACCATTTTTCATGTGTGTATGATGGCAGTACTCACCACAATATATTTAATATTGAATTATAAGCATCAAGCACTGGAAAAGACACCAACTATTGCACTTTAATTGTTTTAAGGGTACTATTTTAGTGTCATGTTTCATAGGAAAGCTATACTTCTCTATTATTCATCTGACATTTAAAGCTTTTTTATATTCTTTCCCAGGAATATAAAGAGTTAAATCACAAAAGACAAGTTTTAAAAGGACTTTATTAAATCTGACAACTGACTAACTGGACTTCATGCAATTAATAAGAAAATCTGGTAACTGAGCAACAAAGGACAGTTCACTGATAGCACTTTTTTATTTCTGCAGTTTTACATATCTTCAGTTCTGCAAATACAACATTTGAGTAAGACATTACTCGTTCTAGTTTTCACCCACGCTTCATGAGGCTGCTGCAGTGTGGAAAATGTCACACTGCTTCCCCTGGTAGAAGAGCCACAGAAATGACTGGGACACACAAAATTAGTCCTGCCCATACACTTGGCTGAAAACATTTGCGTAGGACTGACTGGGTGTTTCACTGTTTTACACCTTTTTCACTTACTATTTCAATTGATATACAAATATAGTAGAAACTTTTATACACACAATCAGATTCATTATTGTGGGATCCAATTTTAAAAAATTAATAAGAGAAAACAGTAAACTTTGTAGGGATCTCTTCTGATGCTCTGCAGAGGAGCTCACAGGTCATGACTTGCATATTGGGTTTTAAACTTACACTTCAGACATATAAAAATGATTTTGATACTTTCTCTGTTGCAAATTCAAATATGTCCTTTATTTTTGAAGAGTGTACTATATGCTTTACCCTTGGCCTCAGCAAGAGATCTGTTATGATTGACTTGATGGTTATATTCCTAATAGGGCAAGTCACTGAAAGTACTGTTCATGTTTCCGAGAGAAATTTCATAAAATTCTTCTTGAAATGCAGGATGGGACAGGAGTTTACTGGGGTTATATTCATATATTTACTAATCAAGATTAGTTTATTCTCTAAGTCTTTGAAAAAGTCTTTTTTCCAGATGAATCCAACTTATCTTGGAGGGTTCATTTTCTCATGAATCAACTACACCAAACATGCTGAAAAGTACAGTATAAACTGGTTTGGTTTGAAATCTCTTCCTCCTGGATGTCAACTGGCATTCCCAGGTTCAGTGCACTCAGTCAGTAACTTGCTCAGTCTGAGTCTTTGTTTTTCCAGAGGGGACACTTCTGCTACTTCCACTCCTGTTCTTGCTGGAAGAGCCATCTCCAAATGGCTCTGAGTCTTTCACTTGGATTTAAGCAAGTCTTCCCATTCAACACTGGACTCACTATTTTTAGGAATTGCTGGAAAGATTGACTGCATCTTACTTCGGAATTCTTTCATCTGTAAAAGAGATTTAAAAATAAAATCAGTTAACTGCTACTAAGGAACAAATAAAGTAGCACCATGAACCTCACAAAACAATGTGTGTGAGGTAAAGAATAAGTAAAAAGCTTTTAAAATAATAGAAAACTAGGACTTTTCCCCTGATTATGTTCGTTCAATTAACAAAGTGAAAAAAAGCATTAAGGGACCCACAACAATCACCCCTTCTAATGCACCACACTGGGGTGCCTCATTTGGAGTGCTTGCCTGAATGATCCACTGCTGTTACATGAATTATTATAAACAGACACACACACACTTTAAATATTTTTGTTTGGAGGAAAATTACCTCCATGGAATGTGCTCCTATTTTGACTGCAGTTCCTTTTTCTACACTTGTAATGGCTAAAAGGTCCAGTAGTCTGTTCAAGGATTTCAAAACAAGGGCTAAAGAAAAATGCTGTTCAGCTCTGACAGCTTAGGTTTATCCCACCATGCAGATAAAGGTGACAAAACAGTCTCATCCAAGTGTATAGAACAGCAGGAAAGAAAACAAGATTCATAACAGTATATGGGACAAAGCTTTTCTTTCACTGCTATTAAAATGCTGTGGAAGAGGAAGTATTTCCATATTATACAGATATAGATAAAAATAGATATATGGTATTTATAATTAATATTTATGCTAAGAACTTTATCACCAATATGTGATTCAATAGTCCTGGAATGCCAGAACCAAACATTCATTTAAATAAAAATCACTTCTATCAGAATATTTAGACTTAGTAAGTTTCTTTCTTCCAGGATTTATACATGTATTTTTATATATAATATATTTTTAAAGGATAGACATGGAAAACCAGAACAGTGAAAATCCTGTTACACAAACAGCAGGATGTACAAGGGGAAGTTTTGGACTGCTATTTTTAGGAAGCTCTATGACAGAATCTATGACATTCACACAGAGAAGACAGGATGTGGTATTCAAGCACTGGATGCAATGACCTCTTGAAGAGCAAATGCAGTCTCAGGCAGTATGTCCCACAGAGAGGTTCCAGGAAATCTAGATATTCCAAACAGCTACACAGGCATCTACTCTCATATGCCTACGTTTTGTGTGTTATAGGTCACCAGTATTTATACAAATACCTCTGGGTTGTTTTCTCTGCAAGTCCTTCTGTGTATGAATAATTCTGACAAAGAATTGGTACTTCTTTGCAGACATGCTACTGGAATACAATTATTTAAATTACAGCTGATACAAAGAATGAAACCATTCACAAATAGATTACCAGTCCTTTAGTAAGACAGTAGCTAGCTATGATGGATGAAAGCATTTCTGAACCCTAGTTTTTATGTAATAATGCCTGGGTACTGCTAATCAAATAAAAATATATGTTATATAAAGTAGGAGGAAAATTCAGAGCCAAATTATCCTTTTTGCTTTTTCCTGATTTTGTTCCTAAGTAAAACTAATTCGCTCTCTATTTTATATTTCATTCTGATCAGATAGTTGTTTTGATTAATTATTCCTTCTTGGTTTTTAAAAATCTTGGCCATCATCCACAATTGTTCCTAAACTAACATTTTTGCTTCTCATTTAAAACTGAGAAGCTCTCATAGACAGCTAATGTTTCCAAGAATAATAAACACCAGTATCAGAGCTGACGTAGAGGAACAGCCCAAATTACATTAAACAATTGCTGCCAATTCAATACAAGTATTTACAGTAGGAAATGTTTTAGGAGCTTTGGCTTAGCTGTTTTTTCCAGTCCTATGTAATTAAGTTATCCCAGTTTGCTGATGGGTGGAAAACATTCAATTTACTTAACATTTTTTGCTTCCTAAAGAGTTATTCAACTCTTCTACTCTTTCATCTCACTCTAAGTATTATCTAGGTGTTTGGAACACAGGAATGGTCAAATATCAAACTGATGTAAAATGCTGTAGCTCTGTTGATATAACCATAATAAAACATTCAGTACCAGCCAATGATCTGGTGCCGTGTGGATTTTCTGGCTGCTTCTAAACTCAGACTTAAATTTCTCTTAGTGATAAATTTAAATGATGCAGTCATAACCTCTAGAACACACCTCTGTTACCACACTGAAGATGCACAAAACCAAAGGGAAACTAAAAGTAATCGTATAAAGCCTCCAAAAAAGAAGATGATGGGTGGAGCAACTCAGAAATCTGCAGTGATTCCACTCTGACAACCACCTCATAATTATTAACAAGCCAAACCCTAACTCTTGAATGCAAAAAGCAGTCTTGTCTGGGAAATAAAACACTACAACTTGGTTTGGAAAAAAAAAAAAAGTACTGATTTAGACACTGAAACACTGCAAGCAGCTGCAGATTTAAGAATATTAGATAGATTTCTGTTCCCTCAGAACATTAATTTATGTTCTGCAGGTAAAAGCAACTAATTTCCTGGAAAAGCAAATTTTCCTTAACATGTGGATCAGATCTGAAATATTCAATCTTTCTTTTGCTTTTAAGACTCCCTGAGAAATTTCCTCAGCCTTGTCTTCTCAGACTTTGATGCTTATTTGTAAAACCACTTTGAAAGTGATGCCAGACTCAGTGTCTCATTTGCCACTCCCTCTCCCACCTGCCCTTTTCCACAAGCCCACTCTGCACAAAACCAGATTTTCATTGTGATTCGCAACTTTGACCGTGTTTATGTTTTTCCACAGGTTTTCCTCTTTTGTGATTCCTGGACATTGATCTATTTCAATACATCACAATGCCAAGCTGATCACAACTGTACACTGTATTCTCAGGGTAACACTTGAGGCTGTCAGCTCTTTAGGAAGGACATAATCTGCAGTGACTGGCCTGGGCCTCATTAATACCTGACTTCACAGTATGTCTAAAACGGGGCCAATTTCTTCCTGGTACAAATGTCACAGCTACTAACTCTTACTAGAAGTTTTCATTTTCATAGCCCTTATAAAAGATACTGCAACTGACTGTTTCTCTCCACAACAGTTTTTAAGTTCTCACTAGTAAGACATTAAGCAACTTAATTAGTACCAGTCACAGATTCCTATTTCCCCCCTCTCATCCCAGCCAGAAAGTGCAGTGCAAGGTTTCACTAGTGCTTTGATCTGGACCTCGAAGGTAGCTTCTCCTTTCCTTCCTCTTCCACTAATAACATCAGCTTCTGAGTTTCCTCCTTCATTTCCACACTTGTGCTTGGTGCTCTCCCAAATGCACTTCCAAATCCCAGTCACTGTCTTCCCTGAACTCAGCATTCCCCTAAAACTCACTTATCTTAAAACATGGAGAAAGCTTTCAAAGAGAACTATTCTCTGATGTCACAGAACTGGTGGATACCCACATATATAACCATGAAAATCACATTCCTAAGTTCCTGTCCCTTCTCTCCCACTGACAATGTGTGCCTGCTTACAAACCATTCTAATACCCCATTTTAGGTTGTAACTTCTTAATGGTCAAACTTTATGATCTTAGAGGTCTTTTCCAGTCTTAATGATTCTGATTCTTTCAGTCAGAGACACGGAATTCAGTCTTCTGGGCCTTGACTGATCAAATTCTATTTAACATATTTTTATAATTAGGACTAAATTTGGCCTCCAGAGTACCTCACATTGGCTTCCAGGTTGTTCTTGCTTGCATTTAGTTGACACTGTCACACTAGGCCAATTGCAACTTGAAAGCATCTTTGCACTGAAAGTAAAATTTGTCCACTAACATTCAAGTTAATCCTTCAACAAACTGGGCTTACCAGTGCCCAGTCCTCTGGCAGTGTGGTGAGCTTCTTGTGAAGATGATTAATCAGCTCAATGTTCTATTAATACTGAACACTTGAGGTGGGAGAATTAGGACTTTGTCTTTACTTGCTTCAACTCCTGGACAAACACACTTCTTGATGAGGAAAATGCTGCAATTAGGAATCTGTCTTGTCCTGCCTTTTCTTTTCAGCAAACATGCAACACAAGTGGTCTCTTCTCCTCTCTCCTCCCTTCCCGGAAATCTGCTGTATTTCCTCCAGATTCCAGAATACTCATGTCAGTGGTGTCAAATCAAAAGGCTTTAATTTCATTACAAGAGCTAATGTGCTACATACTAAGCACTGGAATGTTTTGCATAACTCATGTCTCTTTATTATGGTCAGCCACACTGGCACTGGGGTACTCAGTTCAACTGTGATAATGTCTTCAATTAATAGTACAGTAAACAAAAGCTGAATGTATTTTACCTCTTCCTGCTGCCTTCAGTACCATAGGCCACTCTCAACTGCTGCTCCTGAACCTACTGGTACACGAACAATTTGTAACACATTTCTTAACATTCCAGCATGCTCCATTCCTGCAGGCGACTCTCTGAAGTGAATTTCACTCAAGTGAATTTATTTTTTTTGTCACAGATATTACAGAGCTTAACGCTGTTTTTTCTCACCAAATAAATTACAGTAACTGTTCTACCTCTGTCAGGCTCCTTTCTAAAAGGGTATCATCTACCTTACTGCATTAAATAATCTGTAATAGCTACAGATCACTGTTATTTTCTTATCTTAACCTAATGATCCTGCCTCAGATGGCAAAAATATGGGGACCTAAAAGCATCTTCCATTTAATAATCTCTTTTTAATGTACATCGTTGACAGAATGTCACACAAAAATTGGGATAGCACTATTACTGAGAGCACTTACATGGCCGTTCATATTAAAATGAATGGAAGAGGGGCTAAAAGAGTCTATTTGATTCCTAGAATGAAAGTTTTAGGAAGAAATGTTCTCTTTAACGTCTGACATTCATAATAGGCCAACGCAGATTCCAGGAATTATTAGTTTCCTATTTTAGTACTCGTATCAGTAAGAAGTGCTTACATTAGCTTCCAAGAGAAATGAGGTTAGATGCCCTGAACTGGAATATCAAGTGGCAGCAGAATGCAGCATGTTCATGCCCTCAGTTCTCCTCAGCCACCATCCATTTCACAAGGCATGAAGATGAGGCAGGCTGCCCTGGATTTAAAAGCATCAGTGAGGATTGCTCTTGCCACCTTTTCCCAAATCTTAAAATGATTGCGGTTGCCCTTGTTAGCAAATGATTACCAAGGGCCACAGACAGAAATAGCAAGTTATTTGTAGAAAATGACAAGTGCTGAACCCTTGCAGGACTGGAGGAGCAGAGCAGCCAGCTTGGTGGCTCAAGGTGATTGTCCCTCTCCCAGTGTAAAATGGGGCACTCACTGAGGGTCACTCTGTGCCAGCTCTGGAATAACATGGAAAATAGAGCTCTGGTTCACATTCTTACATCTTGCACTTTGCTGGAAAAAGCATCATGAATGTCTGGATCATGCAGAACTACAAGTCTATGAAAATGGCCCTGAGACTGTCAATCCCAGCAGTAAACAACCTAATATTTTCTATGTACTTCCATGGTACCCTGTTCAGCACCTATTTGCTAATTCCAGCATTTCAGGCCTACTCAGAGAAAAGCAGCAGCAGAATTGTGTTAAACCATCCAGTGAAGTCAGGAGTTCATACTGGCTCCATCTCATGGAGGCTTACACACATGCCTAACCTTGTGCAGTGCTGAGCACCCTCTGTGAAATCACAGAGCTATTTACAGTGCTCAAAATTAAACAAACACATTCTCCCACAAATTTATCTCTATAAATCCTGTGTAAGTGGGTAAAACATATCCTGTGCTTTTTAAAAGAAAAACAACATGAAAAGAACCTAAGTGAACTTTACAGGGAGAGGGGGAGAGGACCATCATTGTTTAGAGCAAAGCAGCCACAATTCCCAAACAATTTTCAGTGTGTAGTAGCCTCCCACAGCTACTGCACGTTCTGTCTTGAATTACTGGTGAACTACAGAGAACTGTCAAGTCACAGGGGTCAGGCTGCCTCTTTTCCAATTATTGGGTCACATGAAGAGATAAAACACATGAAGTACTTTTCTCACATTACTTTTCCATGAGTGCAGAAGACATGTTGCTCATTCATAAATGGGAAGAGAGCTGATCTCCATCACAAACATGTTTTACTAGCCTCACTTTGGTTTCATTTCTGTGCAAATGTGACTTAGATCCCAAAGTGGGAAGAAGATGCTATTCCAGTAAAAAAGCCTAAAGAAAGTAAAACTGTTCTGGGTTAAGGCTAGATTATTTTGAATTTAAGAATTAAAAAAAAAAAAGGACATGGTTAGCTAATTATGTTCAATTTTTTTATTCACAGAGACAGCAACTTTGTAAACTGGATTCTGAAAAAAAAGAAGGCATTTCCTTAGGTCCAGAAATACAGGAGTGCTCTTTTCACTTTTATACATTCCTGTGTTGATATTTCTGAAATAAATGTGATGAACTTATATTTTTGTAGTATGTGGTACCTTAAAGTAAAGGCCTTTGTGCTATGCAGAAAAATGGAGTGTGGCTGTAACTGAAGAATATGCCATTTACTTCTGCAGAATCTTACTTTCAAATCTGGGTGCCTGGAAAGGGCATCACATTATTAATCTATTATGGTGTTATTAGTCATTGCCCCTTAGCCACCCTGGGCAATTTGAAAAATTAGGCTTGAAATAATTTTAAATTTAAAGATAGTTAAATATCCAAATTTATAAAGCTAGATGGTTAAAGGACCCAAAATCTCAGGATTCAGTGCCTCAACCCTGTAAACTCTTCTGTACTGTAATCCGGATTTCTGAATTAAATTCAAAAATACAGATTGTCTGCTGAGCAACCTGAGTAATTTTTTTTCCTTGGTATGTCCAGGAATGCTATTATAATATAATTATATACCATCCACAAGTGAGATTCAAGGCAGAGGAAAGGGCCAGCAAAAATCCTGAAGTCTTCAGTGAGGTTTCAACTTCGTTGCCTCGAAGGGGGCTGAGTTCCCTGCAGGAAGCTGTCAGAGGCAGTGTGGCACACACAGGCAGGCAGGGACAGCCAGATGCCCCCAGGCAAGCAGGGCTCTCAGCCCACAGCCATGGCCATGGCCACACTTTAACACACAGGATGATGCCATGGAACAAGATGTAGCACGAGTAACTCCCAGCTGTCAGAGAAGCCTGGATTCAGACTCTGCATGTGCACGCTCAGTTTGCAGCGACACGAGGCCGAGACAGGGACCACCCCTCTCACGCACGAAGGGTGGCACAGAGGCATTTCAGACCTCAGGCTTCCCAACGGGCTGGCCACAGCCAACAGCTGCGAGTCACTCCCGGGACACAACAGTGAAACTCCTCCAGACAGCTGCAGTCACAGCCTTCCCATTTCTGAAATACTCTCTTACAGCTGGCCCTATTCATAAAGCAGACTGTAGCTTTCCAGTACAAAAATTATGATCTTAATCCTTGAATAAGCATTCTGCCTTATCAAGTAAACAGTGAAGTTCACTGGTTTCATTTTTTTTTTCCTTCTTGAATAAAGTATTAGCAGTACATACGTGTGGAGGCCAGTCCTCTCCAAACCAATTAGGCAATATAAGCAGCAGAGAAAAATGCAGTACAAACAGGAGGAGGAAGTGCTAACTTGTACTAGTACTCCATCTTCTTTCTAAGAGTTTAAGTTTAAATTAGCATTGAGGAAATAAAAGAGCATTAAAAAATGGCAGATTTGATTCATATAGAAATACATGATCATGAAATATCAAGGAAAAGTAAGTTTCTATTATGCTATCAGACACAAGCACGACAAGGAATAGAAATTTCATCAATAATATTTTTGTGAGGATTAAGTACAACGATAATTAAAAACTTAAAATATTTAGGAATTACTCTAGGATGACTCTAATTATTTTAGGAGGTATGATGGTTTTATAACAACATTTACTCATTTATGAAAGTAAAAATTTCAGCCACTGCAATATGCCTACACTGGGATTTATAAATCTCAGTACAATTTACAGATGCCATATATGAAGACTATGTCTCCATGCTCTCATCTTCTGTTTTACATTAATCCATCCATAAAGCCAATACTCCTTTGTATTTATACTGTGCCTATGACTATAGTTGCACAAAATTATAACAAATATCTCTCAACATAAGCAGGGGGGGGTTTATTTTTATGCTCAAAATGGTGATTCAGAGGTTAGATTTTTAATGAAGAAAAGCAGTTCACTTAGGAAATGTTCTTTCCATCAAAGCCACAACAAGCATATATTCTCTGCATTGCTTTTAATTGTTTTAGATGTCTCTTTATGGCCATGCAATTGTTTTAGACTCTTAATATTTTAAAGGTTAAGATCAATGAAAAACAGGATATTTCATTAGGAGACACCATAAAAGTGATAAACTAATATTTTCTAAGTATATTAGTCACAAATTGCTAAGCAATTCTTCTAACTATTTTTCCAGCTTTCCACAGAAGAGCAACAATCAGAATCTCACAAACCTACATATGAATCATCCCAGCCCTTTTCCTATGGGACAGAGAATGCTTTTATTTTTGAGGAAATGAAAGCTAATTTATTGAGGACATAAAGAAGAAGAGGGCTTTTAAAGCATGATTTATCTTGTTTGTTAATTGTTGTACACTTCAGTCTACAAAGGCTTAGGGCATTGTTCTGCTTTTAAAAGAAGGTTCATAATTGCTGGCAGCTTAAAAAAAATAAAGAAAAAAGAACATCAGACATTAGTAGGTATGTTTTAGCATCTGCCAAGTACTCTGTAGCTGTGAGTTTAATTTAAAAGAAAGGTTTACAACTCCAAAGTTAACTTCTAAAAAGTTCTAGAAAAGGTCTAGAAAATTGTCACCTGTGGTAGGTGACCCTGCCTTGGCAGAAGGATTGGACTACATGATCTCCAGTGGTCCCTTCCAACCCTAGTTATCCTGTGATTCTATGACACTAAATTTTTTCCCAGTAATAAAAACATGTGGTGGATCATAACACTAGCAGAATAGGCAAATAAAATTTAAAAAGTTTAATTTTTGGAAACTTCAATGAAAATACTTGTTTAGTTCAACTGTAACAACAGTGGGTTTAAGATATTTTGAATATTTTACTTTTAGAAATTTTTACTGAGTAAAATGCCATTTATTCTTTAACTGAAAATTTTAAATTTCATTGAACAGCTCACTGAACAGCAGAATTTTGAAATAAGATGTTTCAACTACTAGTTTTAAAATAAACCGGAAATCATAAATTGGTCAAACCAAACCTTTTCTACAAAATTTCTTTCAATACTTCTGTGTTTTGCATCAGCAAACAGCCATCCCACTGCATCAGGAGTGGTCACCCATATGGTTGGACATTGCAAGCTCAAAACCAATAAGGTAATGCCATGGAAGATAATACCATGATGTGGAAGTTGTTAAATAGCAAATAAACTTGTTGAAAATAATGGTGCCATTTTATTTCAAGCCAGACTTATTTACAGCTTGTGTTTAACACAGCACGTGTCTTTCCACAGGGTAAGGTGCCTCAGAGAGGAAGGCTGCAGGTACATCTGGATGAGTCCCAGATTCAGATCGGGAGTGCTCTTTGGAAGCCAATCTCCCAGTTGTCCATGCTCCCTGGGCATGAGTCTGTGTAACTACTGCACAGTCTCAAAATGCATGAGCAGCAGTTCCTCAGGGTGACACAAATCTGAAGAAGCACTCTAGCAGTGCACATAACACAGTCCAACTGCCAACAGGCATTCAAGCCATGGGGCAAGGCCAGTGTCAGTATAAAGTTTGAAAATTCCTGGAATGGTTGTAGATATCAGGTCCTCAGCCTGTTAATGCTTCACTGCCCTAGTGCTGCTGGTCAATAATACTCATTAATATAGAGAGAGTTTTTATGCTCAGAGATAATCAAAGGTGGTACAAATTTAAATATTTTCCCGAGTGACTGCAGGAAGCAAGTTTAAAAAGTCTGATTATCACTGACATCTGATTATTTTCTCAAGAATTACAATATAAAAGTATATAAGAATCATCTCCTAGGTTCTAAAGAAAGATTTCTTTGATGCGACTGAAAAATATAACTTAAACCATTATCTAACTAAGTCCTCATTGAACCATCACTTCTTCATTTCAGAAAAGGAGTTGAGTGGAATTTAGTAGCATTTATTACTTAGCAGCCTGTCACCAGATTACAGCAGTGGTAACTGCAATCAGAGAACATTAACCTAACCTGAGACAGTGTAAAATCTTTTCTATTCCTTACCAAGACATAAAGATCAGCCACTTACTCTCAACCCCTGGCTTACACTGGCATAAAAGCAGCGGACTGTAAAGCTATAGGGAACCACCTTTAACAATAAAGCCATTTAAGAACTGGAAGCAGGCATTGGCACAGCACTGTTTTAAGAACTAATGAACCACAAAGATTAAATAAAAATCTAGAATGGCCAAATTTGGTGCATCATCTCAGTGCCTGGAAGGAATCTTAACAATAACTTGTTTCTAAGGCAAGCACAGGCTGTCTCAGAAGGTGTGAGGATGAGACATCCTGAACTGTGGTTTCAGTTTCCTTCCACAACACAAAACTGCTGAGCAATTGCGCAACAAACACAGATTAATTACAACGCATCAAGAAATCATCACTCCACTTTGCTCTTTCATCTCTGATTTTGGAAGTGATGAGAAGATAATTTAAACAGCCACAAAGCTCAGGATAATACATACTTTATCAATGACTCACAGTGCCATCAATAATTCACGCTCACAGGAAACATGTATCCCACCGTGAGAAGCATTTTGGCAGCGACGGCCAGCGAGGCCGCTCTGCTGGGCGCAGCACGGCGGGGCAGCGCGGCACGGCTTGCCTAAAGCCCGCCTGGCTGCGGGACACAGCCGCAGTCCCGGGATCAGGGATGAGCCAGGCCCTCGGCGCGCCCGCTGCAGTTCCGGCCGGCGCCACCGGGTGTCGCTGCGGGGCAGCGGCGGCGCCCCGGCCGCGCCCGGCCCCGGGGGAGCCGCCGGGAGCGGGGCAGGAACGCAAACCCGAGGGCAGGAACGCAAACCCCAGAACCCAAGCGGGACTGGGCGGCAGCAGCGGCCGCCTGGCCCAGTTCTACCCTCCAGGTGTGCGGGAGAGGCCCTGCCGGGCCGGGCCGTTCACCAGGCATTCCCGGCCGTGGCACAAGGATCAGGGCCGCCCAGGGACACCGACTGCACATCCCACTGCCTTCGCGGCGGGGCGCGGTTGCCGTGGGCAGCGTTCAAAGCGCACAAAGCACCGAGCACCCCCTGCACTGCACTGCTCCAAGCTCAGTGCCCAGCTCTGTTCCTTCTCCAGCCCAGCCAGGCCTGCCCCGGTGTGCTGCGGGCTGGCCAGGACGGGAACTGCCCCACTGCCTCCCTGGCCACACCAGTCCCGCATCAAGATCTGCGGGCTCTGTTACTCCTTTTGGTGTGGCTTCTGCCAACCCATCACATTCCATTTTCCACTGAGGCTTCTCGTACTTCACTCTTTCAGATTACTCAAGCCATTAAATACTTAACAATTCAGTCCTACTTGGAACTCCCCCTCAAACCCCGCAAGTGAAAGTCAAGTCCTTTATTGACCAAGATCCCACCTCCAGTCACAGGCACTGAGCTGGCAAAGGATTTGAGAGAGCGCTGGAGCAGAGGTACTCCTACATGCAAATGAAGCATCCTTCTTGTTTGCTAAATCGAACACCTGCACTGCCTAGAATCAGCATTTTACTATGCTTCACAATTTAATACTGATAAACAATAGTAGTACCATCTTTCTCCTTAATGTATGCTTTGCTGAATATATAAATATTTGCCATATAAGGTAAAAGAAGTCTATTCACTCCTAGTCCTAAAGAGGATGCAAACAGCTCTCCCAAACTTATAGCTGCCTGGGACTCTAAGTCACGGCTCATTACTAGGGCCAAACAAAAATGCTCACATGAACTTTAGTGTTCACCCTCAACATTGTGAAATACTGGAACATAATCAATTTACTGAAGATTGCTGGAGGTGGTATCCTGGGATGTACAAATGCCTCCCGAGCTTCTCTGCCTTTATGTGACATGTCAAGGACCACCATTCTAATGCACAGGTTACTCAAACTTCTGTCCCTTGCCACTTCTAGAAAGCAAGCTGGCTTCCTTTCAGTTTTTCTTACATCCTCTGTGCCCTGATGCAAAAAATAGAACTTGGACAAATAAATGCATTGCTCTAAAAATAGGATTCAGGGGGATAGCCTTCAGTTCGATAAGCAAAGTTAGCAGCTACTATTTTAGCCTCTAAATTAGAACACTGGCTCTTCTGTGAGGTATCTGAAACATCTGTGCAAATAAACATAAAGCAGGACAAAACTGTTCCTCCCCCTAAACTGTCTCCTCGCACAGCATGCCATTTTTTGCAGATGTAAGAACACCTTCCCTGTTTGCACACATTCTGGTTAGTCATTCTACAAGTGGTAAATGAAGGTGTAATTCTTAGGCTGAGGTAGTATAGAAATGCCATCCCAAGATGCATTACCCAAGGAAAAACATGGAGTTGGAGGGATCACACTTGCTACTCACACTGTGCACGCCCAGAGCCTTCCAGATGGCAAAACTCAGCAATCCAACTCCACACCACGCATAGAGTGAGCCCCACCCCAGGGCTCGTAAGGCCAGAGAGGAACCACTCTCTGGTAGAGCTGCTGTGGCAGTAATCCCCTAGAATCAAAGATAAAAAGTTCATGACAAAGTGAACAATAATTGGAAAAAACATTAAAAACTAAGAAAGTTGGTGATTTAGATTTTTTCCTGACCTGCCAGTTGCGCTAGTGTGGCCACAGAAAATTTTATGGCTGCCAACACACCTCAAGAGCCAAGAAAGGGACTAGATGAAGTGCCTTCCTACCAGGAACAGATTTCACAGTTGCCAGTGCCAGCTGGGGATGACTTTCACTGCCCAGAGTCAGTGGTTCCATGGGCACAAGAATCCAACACTCAGTTATCTCACCAGTCAAAATACAAAACTGAATCTAAACCAGTCACAAGCCTTTATGCCAGTGACATCTGAACATAATCACTGCATGTCATTGATTTTGGTACTTTTTCGTGGGGGGGGCACCTGATGGCCCATAGATCTTCATCTGCACTTCTGGAACCTGCAAGAACATGAGCAGTTTTCATCTGCACACAGAAAGGGTATTGCACTGACCCAGGGACTAATTTAAGAGGGCTACAACTTTTTTCCCCTCTGAAGGATCACTGTTCAGTTGTTCACATGCAAACACAGATTTCAGATGGTAATTGTTAAAGATTGGCATTTATGGTCCTTACACAACTCAACAGTTCTACTTAACCGGGTATCTTGGAAAAAAAAACAACCAAGCTCTGTGGCAACATAAATGAGATTGCACACATAAAATCACAAAAAATTATTTCATTTATAATCTAAAATACTGAAAAGCAAAATTAACTTTTGGAAGGATCAAAAAAACTTTTCTCCGAAACATGCCAAATAACATCTTTTTTTCTCATCACAAAAAGTGGGGGGGAAATATTTTGTATTCTTGCTTTAAAAAAGCTTTAAATTTTTGACTTCTTTTTAAATGCTTCTCTTTCTTCTTTGATACAATTAAATATACTTAATGGTCAGTCAAATAGCACCAGTAGTTTTTCCTCCTCTTGGCTTTGTATTTATTGAAATGTTAAAATGATCCTTAGACAGTCCTCAGCATTGACACTCCCCCTCCTTGGGATTCAGCTGTAGGCACAGCTACCCAAGGACAAACATGCACTTGGAAAGGGCACAAGCAAAATGTATCTTCACCCTTATTTATTCCAATTTGGACATCCCAAAGTGGAAGCTGTTAACAAAAACAATGCTCTGTAAGCAAATACACACAAACAGCAGAGATCTCTAGTCATGCTGTAATATCAGGTTCTATTATCTCCTTACCACAGATAATGAACTATTATAACTCTTTCAGTAGAGACTGCTCTGAGTATTGAAACGCTGATTATTTTTGACATATTTCCTGCTTCCATAGTCTAACCATATATAACAACACTGAGAAAAAATGGTCCCATTTGTAAGATGGGAAATGAATGGACAAAAATATCCTCTACACAGAATCTTTAAATAGGAGTCATTATCTGTGAAAACTGCTGGCAAAAAAACCCAACCAACTACTATTTAAATGCTTGATTGTCCCAGAAAAATAGTGGTAAATGGAAACAACTGATCTGGTTTTACTGACTGCAGTCAAACAGGGTTCAGTCACAGGCTGATTCCTCAGGGTACTTAAGTACACAGGTAAGGGTTTCTGTAAAGAGGACAGCTGGTTAAATGATTCTCAGATACAGTGTTCAGAGCATCAAGAAAGTTGATTAATGAAATGCTAAAAAATTTCAAAGGACAATGGTAGCATGGAACAAAAAGATGACACCAACAAAAAAAAAATTAAGAGAATTGAATTTATTCACTAACCTGTTATTCTATGTTCAAATTCTTTTCTCATCACTACTCTTATGTATTTTTTAAGAAAACATTCTTTAATTTAAAAAATGAGATTTTAAACAATACTGAGTCATTCCAAAAACAGGCCAGAAAAAAACCAGGGCAGAATGAACAGATTTGTTTTCCAAATATATGCTGCTTTTTTCATTTTGTTGGTTGCTGTTGTTTTGTTTTCCTCTGGAACATATAAACAGGAAGTGGGAGAAGGAAAAAAAATCATTGCTTTTTTATTCAGACAGGCCTTGATTGTGTAACTGCCCCTTTGTGTGCAGAGCGTGTCTAAAAGGAAGCAGTGCCTAAAATAAAGTGTGTTCAAGTGTTTTGGTTGATTGTATTCAGTGTGTTCACTCTTTTGTGTGACCTAATCCATTGTGAAATTAAACACCTGGATAAATGCTGGTAAAACTGGACACTTCTCAAAATTAAGTGCTGCAGCTGAACATTTAAGTTTTACAAAAAAACCCCATCAATTAACCAGGATCATATCACCATCCCAATAGCACATGTATTGATGTCTTCACTAGAACAGGAATAAAATGCCAGAAACTGAGGGCTGGTAGAATTAATTCTTTCAACACCAGTGCTGGCTGATGTTGGCTTAAAGTACCTGTCAAACTATGGCCTCACCTTAACATGGATAAAAATCATATTTAGGCATTGAACATCTAAAAAAGGTGAAATCTTTTGTAGTTATTATACCTAATGCATTATTAAAAGTTACTTAAATTTATAGTTACTTACTGCAAGTAAGAATGCTAAGGCAAAACCTCATTGGTACCTTGGGGAGCTTCTACAGAGAGTTAAGCAATTCCCAAAGTCTAGTCTTTCCTTTTTAAAACTGCTTACTGACCTTAACCTTGTTTACCTTAACAAAAAAAGTATCTTTCTACACTCTGGAGTACTGAAGTCAAGAAGCCCAGGATTATCACAGATTTTTCTAGCAAACTGTTGTAATTCTTTTGCACAAATAGCAACAGATACAGTTTTCAGCAAAGATCAAAATTATATATATCACTTGATGACATTTCTAGCATATATATTCTCAGATGTCAATGCAATGTCGTTCTTGATAAATTTCACACTGATAATAGGACAATTCAGACACCCAGGAATATATGAAAGCTGGAAAAAATGCAGTGCTCAAGAGAAAGGAAGTTAAAAAAAAAGATGGCAAAAAAGGAGACAATTTCCTTATTACAATGTATTTCCACAGCTTGTGAAATAAATTCTCATGAAGCTTTCTATTTTGTCTATTTCAAAAAAGAAATTCATGCTTATTGTTTCTGTAAAGGCAATGAATGAGTCACGACACAGCAGCCTACAGAGAAAAGTAGGAAAGCAAATGAAGGATCTCATGCCCTTTGACCAGAAAGGGAGCTTATGAGTGATCAGAAATTAAGGTTCTGATATAAAGTACAATGAAATAATTTTTTTCTCTTGATATGCATTGAATTAATTTGATATGTTATTGAATCATCATTTTTAAAATAAACAAAATTGATCAGTTCTTAATTCCCTAAGAACATCTGTAATACATGTTACATTTTAAGAGCTTGGTGGAGATGAGACTGATCAATTTTAAGGGCCTATTTTTATGCTTTTGGAAATAACAAAGCATTAGTGAGGAAAAAAGTATCCTTCAATTAAACATGCTGTGTTTCAAATTAATACAACAGCACGGTGTAATTGCTAGCTCTGCTTTGCAGTTCTTTTCTTCAGAATGCACAAGTGGATCCAGTTAGAAATTGCCTGAGCTCAGATTTATTTTGGCCATGAGATCTCATAGTCCCAGAGTTCTCACCCTTCCCCTGACACAGTGAGATGGGAGTGGAGAGCTTTAATTTTGACTAAATGATCCCACTTACATATTCCACAGCTTACAGACTTCTACCTCCTCATTCCCATCCTTACTGCAGTCACCTTGCTTCCAGACTCGCTGCAGCACTCTGAGACTGCATGGTGAACTGGATCCCTGAGGTGATGCAGGCTCATGTCTAAAGTGTGCTCACATCACAGAATTAAGAGAGATCAGTAACTGTATTTCACTAATCAGAAGTATGATTCCAGCAAACAGTGTAAGCATTATGTATTTCAGCTAATCTCAAGTACTGAAGTATTTAGCAGGGCCTACTCTGAATAGATTTTTAAATTAATCCTACACCTGTACTGAATTCAATTAAATCTAGTGCTCTTATCATTAACTTTGCCAAGTTCCATGTATATCAGCATGTCTATAAAGCATTCAATGGATTCTTATTTCCTGCATTATCACTACTGGAAAACTTAAAAGATCTTAAAAGTTTAAAAGAACAAACCTTACTGAACCAGTCTGGGTTCTTCTTTTTTGTCATTGCAAGTGTAGTGCCAAAACCTGCTATCATTCCTGCTGTAGCAACAGTACCTAGAAAAATTCCACCTGTCAAGAAAAGTTGAAGAAATAAAAATCAAGACTTTAAAGAAAAAAAACCAAACAACCTGTTTAGAAAAGAAAACCTGAAAGTATAAGATCTGTTAGCACATGCTGGAGGGAAAGGCCCAGTTGTCTGCATTTTTTATGCCAAGTCAGTATGACAAAATAGCAAGACAGAGAATTAGTTCTATGAAACAAGGAATTTTGAAAATAATGTCATGTGTACATATTTTCAAGCCACACACAAAAATTCAAACCCCAGGATGCTTTTTTTGCCGTACTTTGAGATTCCCCTCATTTCATAACCAGCCTACTAAAATCTTGTTCTATGGTGATGCCTCACCCTTCCCTAAATGGGAAATGTAATTGGGTTTGTTGCATCATTTGTGATTTCAAATGGCCACCACCAGTTCCTCTAAAGACCATAACATAAGCAACACTTGTTCTTCAGCTTTATGTTTTACTACTCTATTTATTTTTTTAATTAAATAACTGAATTATTTTCATTAAAAAAGAAAGATAATTACACTAGCAAAAGCTATCCCAAGAAAGAAAGCATCCCTTGCTTTTCAGTTCTTTCAGTTTCAAAAGTCACTTGAGGTACCTTGATCCTTTCTAGCTCTTGCACCAAAGGCACATGGAGCCACACCTGGCCACTCTTAAGAAAAAGGCTTGTTATTGAGACTTACTGCACTGTAGAAACCAACCTGATTCATATTAAAACTTAAAAATTTCAGGGGCGTTACATGCTCTTCCTTTGCAGGTATTGATACCCATCCTGTTTCCCCTTTCCTAACACCAGTTAGGTAATTTTAAAACGGTCTGAATGGGAAATAAGCAAAAATACAGTTAAGTTAGGTGTCACTTTTAAAGAAGTTATTGATCTGATTACTGTGATGAGGAAGTTTCCTGTACTCTTGTCAGTGAAATCGGTAAGGTGCCTCTTCTGCTCGGGAGCACAAAGACTTCGCACCTTGACCAAACTATGCGGTCCACTAAGTTTTACATTTCCAGGTCAGGTAACCAACACTTCCCCAGTTACAGACACAATAATTGGCGGCGGTAGGTCCATCCTCTGGAAGGGTTTGCCCAGGATGTCCCGGCCGGCAGGGCTGGGACGGGGCCGCCTGAGCCCGGGCCTCCGCTCCGCCGGGGGGCGCGGGGAGACCGAGCAGACACCGGGAGCAGCCGGAGTTAGGGATAAAAATTACAATATAATATAAACGTAAAGCCGCAGAGCGCCGCCAGCCCGCCGTGCGCCCTGCAGCTGCGTGCGGCTGCGGAGACACCGGCTCTGCCCTGGCCGCGGTTCTCCCGGCTCGGAACACCGGCTCCTTCCCTTAGGGAATCCGCAGCGCTGCCTGGAGCCCGCAGGAGCCGCCTCTTCCCGTGGGCTCCTGCCGCCTCGGGCCCGGCAGCGCCGAGCGCGGACCGCTCAGGGCTGAGCTCCCTCCCGGGCAGGAGGCGGCTGCGCTGGGCGCCCGTCCCGCCCCTCTCAAGGGTGAAGGGTGACCGGCTGAAGGGTGACCGGCGCCGCCGCTGCCAGGGGCGAGGGAAAAGGCGGCCGGCGCCGCAGGGGCTTCCTCGCTATGTCCAGAAGCCGCGGCGAGGCCATTCCCAAACGTCTGGCTTACTCCCCAGGGGCGGGAGAGAGGGACAAGACCTGGGGCTACGGCAGGGGGAGCATGGCTGGGGACGGTCTCGGCCTGCCTGACACGCTGCTGCTCGTCCCTGACCCGTGCAGGGGGAGGAGGAGGAGAGGAAAGAAGAGGAAGGCTGTCTGCACCTTTGATTAAGAAGAGCTTGTCCTGGGATGCCGCAGAGCTCCCAGCCCCCCGGGGCAGGGACAGCCCCCGCCCAGGGTCCGGCGGCGCTGCGGCCACAGCCCCGTCATGGGCGGCCCCGCCGGCAGCCGCCCCCATGGCCCAGGGCACGGCAGGAGGAGGACGAGGAGGCTGCAACCCGGAAGGAAAGGGAGCTGGGCTGGGACACGCAGCCGCCTTCCCTCCTCCTCCTTCCCCTCCGCGGCCGCGCAGCCCGGCGGGACCCAGCGGCAGCGCGGGCGCGGGCGGAGCTGCCGCCCCCTTAGGAGGGGCCTCCGGCTCCGGGGCGTGTTCAGCATCCCGAGAGGCCAAACCGCGCACAGGGAAAACCGGGAAAAGTTATCCAAGGCTCTTTTAAATCAAGTCTTTTGTAGCAGGGGCATAAGGGGTTTGGTTTTGCGGGTATTTTATGTCCTTGGGACAGATCGCGTAGTGCACTTTACGAAATAAAACTGGGAGACATTATTAATTCCGTTCTTCATTTAGTAAGCTGTATCTTGGCGAACGGTGTTCCTTTAAAGTAGATATTTTCATTCCAAATTGTCATTCTTTCAAGTTATGTAAATAGTTTTTCACACTATGAGAACATACAATCGGAGTTTTTTCATCTCTGCACCACTCTAATTCTCAGCTGCTGATGAATATAAATTGATGTGCTACCTAATTTTATCACTTTATCAAACAGTGTACTAACTTAAGATTCAGTATGAACAGGTAAAGTGAATTTTTAGTTATAACAATTTTTAGTTCAACAGCAAACAATGAATGTAAATAAATCCAAACCAAGCGTTTCTTCCCCAGCTTTGTATCTTCCTTCTTTGTATCTTTTAACATAATTTATAGCATGTATCTAAGGGTCTAATTATAGGGACTGGGTTGCTAGGCAAAAAATGAGTATTTTGGGAAACTTCCTGTTCATGATACTTCTAAATACCAACCCAAAGCTCTTTCCTAATAGTGTACTGTGTAAATTAGAGCAATATTTTACACAGAGAGCCCATCACTAACTCATTTTTTTCTAATCTGGAAAGCAAGCTAATTATTCCTTCTTCTTTTTCCTATGAAAAAAATACCCCAAAATCCTGTGTGTGCTTTGGAATAGAATTGGACTTTGCAACAAATAATAACAAAACATCCTGGAAAAGCTTAGAAAAGAACGTCTTAGAAAAACTGCAGTGTGACAATGTAAAAATAAATTACTTTTTATATAAAGTATTTAAATTTATTAGAATGCATAAAACTAAAACAGGAGCATGCGTGTCATTTTGATTGTAATTGGTGTCAAGATCATCACTGCACCTGATGGAGGAATCCTTGAACTGTGAGAGGATTAGGTTATTGTGTCTTTTGTATTATTTTGTGCCTTTGATGATAACAATCCTGTATTTTCTTCTCAGAATAATTTTTTGAGTTCACATCAATCAAGACAATCAATGGTTTTTTGAAATCACATCAGTCTTTCTTTCCATTTTTTCCAGAACCAGGAAGAAAGAGAAGAGAAAGGTATAATAGTGTTATTTAATCGTGGTTTGAACAATGCCAAGAGTCTATATTTAAGAGAGTCAGATCAGATCTGTCTCTATTAATCATTCAGAGAGACTGAAAGTAGAGCATAAAGACCATAAAATCCACTCTGAATAACTTAAAATTCTTAGTGTTGTAAATTTTACTTGCTTTAAAAAACCCAAGAGATACTCAGCAGAACTGTGTTCATTTAGGTTACAGTATTAATCTCTTCTTGTTGTATAATTGAATATAATGCTTTTTTTTTTCCTTTTTATTGCAAAAAAACTTTGCAAACCAAAAGCAGACAGTGAGAGGGAACCAATGTGTTCCACTTCAAAGGATGTGTAAATCTGCACTTGTGATTCTGATGTTATGGTTAGGAATTTCATATCAATCCCTGGGTTTTAATGAAAAATTGGTAACATGGTGCCTCTCCTATGGGAGTTCATATTTTTGTACAGTATTGGTGAGGGAGGAGTGTGGAGGGTAAGCAAGAGCACAAGGAAGAAAATAAATTTTAAAATAAAACCAAAGAAACAACTTAGCATAAATATACTCCCTAAGAGATTTTTATAACCCTTGCAAACACGTGGCATTGCTGCCAATAAGCAGCTCTATCAGGAAATAGAACCCCAGTGTGCAAACTTCTTAATGTGATGCTGTGAGATATTTCAGTCCTGGCCTGTGTGTCTGCTGCTCTCCTTCCTCTCTGGTGCAGGGCTGCACAGTGGTACCTGGCCACCTCCACTAACAGTGAGATCCACTTGAGCACCAAGCTTGCAATTTAGGTATTCAGAGGCAAAACAGCTAGTTGATAAGCTGGCTGGGACTTAATAAAGGCAGTCATTTGTTATGTTCACTAAGTTAGCTGTCTGATTTATATAGGCAAAAGTTTTGAGTGCCACTGCAAAAAATGTTGGCACCTGAGACGCAGAATCCTGTTTGGAGTTTGAAAATCCAATCCAAAAATAGAGGAGATTGATTTGCATACTGGTTAAACTGATGTGTTCAGTAACTGAACTGGATTATGTAAAAGAACTTGGGAAAGAGCCGGACACTGGTTTTGGAAAGAGAGAAAAATGCAGCAGTTGAGCTGCCCTTTGGTTCTCAGGAGAGCTGAGCTTTATTCTCTGCCTGACTCACTGGGGTTATTTCCTCTATTTATGGCAGCTTTGATATTCCTGAAAGCACCATGCAGCATCAGCACTGTGTACAGGCAGGGGCATGAAGAAACCAGTTACATATTTCCAAACAATTTTCGAGTCGATTGGACAAGAAATTAAAGTGCTCTGCAGCTATGATTTGGTTTCTGCAGAAACCTCTGTTTTTATAATTAGCTGGTTACTGTTGTGCATCTCCAAAGGATCTGGTGGCTGAAATGCCCATGTTGAGAGTCTGTCCTCAGATCTCTTGTCTCACCGCAGCAAAAATCTGGTCACTGAATAGAGATGTGTAGGCTTTAATTACAGAAATACAAAAGGCAGAGCTCATTTGTCAAATGTACTCACAATTGTAAGAAGAGCCTTGCACTGGAGAATCAAAAGACACATAAAAAATACTGGTTGAGCTGGCTTCATCTACTTATGGAGGGGTACTTTTTGTTTTGGAGGTGATAAGGAGATTAATCATTTTGCACAAAGTTTTGCTGCGGTTCTCCAGCAAAGGCAGGAGCTGAGAGGCTGGATCTCCAGATTTCCAGACACCTACCCCAGCCCCAGAGATGCTTTTCTAAACTGCAGCTTGCTTCTGCAGAAAATGCAGCACTCTTCCTTAATTTCACTTCTACATTTGGGTATTCAGGAGCACATGTGAGGCATAACTTTGGACAAGACTGAGGGTGCAGGCATGCTGCAGAGACACCACAGCAGCACTGTTTGTTATGGCCACAGCTTGGCCACGTTTCAGTAAATGGCAAAAGTCCTGTTGGCAATCTGGCCAGAGTCCCAGTTATAAATCCCAAATTAGCATTTGGGGATGATGACATTATGGCTGGTCAGAGGCACACTACAGATTTCAGAGCTGTTGATAACATTTAAAGGCTGTCACATGCCTTGGACGGAATTCAGGTGAGGCTGCAGATATGAGAACTCTTAAGTAGGGTCTTCTTTCATATGTCTGTATCTATTTGTTTTCTGTTCTTATCCTTTACAAAATTATATGTTTTATTACCTGCTCAGTGTTTATAATACTTTCTCTTGGGAAGTGACATATGCCCATATCTGTTTGGCTTTGCCCACATTTACTAGAGAGGAAAATCACAGATTCCTTCCCAATTCCTGTGGTATTTCCACTGTCTTTAGTGACCTAGAAAATATATTTACAAGTTTGTTTTTCTTTTTCATTTCACTGGATACTACATCTTTAGTGGTCTTAGTATGTTATATTTCATTATAGAACTTTTAATAGTTACTTTGCTGTACCATTTTAGAAAAACCTCTACTGTTGTCCAGGAGAAAAAAAGTATTTCTGACTAAATAAAAAAAAACCCAGCAAAATTAATTATTATATCCATGGTGTCACTACAGCATGGCCTGGTACTTGTGTCTCAGCCACTCTTACTGGAATGCTGCAGCCTGAGGTAGTAGCAGGAATCCTGAACCACCAGACCATCTGACCAGGTTCTGCTGGGTGGCAGCCTGGGAGCAGGATTTCTACAGAAAATCTGCTCCTGGCCTATGGGGCCAGAATTGGAAACTTCCAAAATTATGGTTGGCAAGACAAAGGAGGCCTCTCTCAGAGGCAGTCCCATAGACAAAGTTGTCCTGCTGTGGCTCTAGGAGATGACTTTTTTGGTAACTCAAACAGGTTCCCACAAAGAGTCAGGCTGAGATCAGACTGCCTGGAGAGATTGTACAGTTTCTTTTCAAGGAAGATTTCATGAGGATAAAGCTGTGAGTGAGTTGCTCTGAGCATACAGCTTGAGCCTGCTTTGGGAAGGAGGTTGCACCAAGACCTGGGTGTCTGGTTTGACTCCTCTACTCTACTCCTCTACAATTATGTTCATAGGCAAGGGTAACTTCAAGCTTGGCTCTCATGGAAGCCCCCACACCATTGTGGCTGCAGGGTGGGAGGGGGGTGCTGCTGGCACACACTGGGCAGCAGAGGGTCCCTCAGAAGCTGCTGCATGTACCTGTGGGAACGCTACTGTGCCCACCCCATGCCCCACCCCATGCCCCACCCCATGCTCATATGGCCAGTGACACCAGTCTGGGCACCCTCAACAGTGCTGTGTGCTGAAGAGGAAGAAATTGGACTGGCATTTCCTTTATTGTGGGGAGGTGGCCACTATAAATTTGTCTTGTGTATGCCAGTAGTATGTCACCTGCTGAGAAAGCCAACTGTAGAATTAATTGTCAGGAATATGAGATGTATATTTTTCCTAATTGGCTTCAGTGCAATTATATCCAAAGGCCCTTTTCACAGTCATTCACAGAGCTTAATTGGTATAGTTTAATATTACAATCTAAAAAGGCCTGGAAGGAGAGCTGGTATTAGGCTAGGTTCCTGATGAATTATAATTATCACTTTGTGTAGATGGATGGAAAACATTTCTAATTAAATTAGTCTTGTTACATAAATTAATATTGTGCTCTGGATAAAGCACTTCTGATTTCACATCTAAACTATTTTTAAGAGCACCAAGTTTGTGCCAGAATTTCACTTGGCAGGTCAAATTGTCTTTTAAAATTACTTGACTTTTCAGTAGCATCTTATGATATGTTTCTGCACTGAAGATGTTTGGCAAGGACAGAATGATTCAAAGGTTGGACAGCAAATAAAGTAAAATATAATAAAATAAAACTATGCAACTAGCATAATTTCCTAGTTCTGTGAGCATGGGGGATTCACAGTCTGAATGACAGGAATTCATAGCATGACTGTCACACATTTTCTTCCTGTATTAATTTCATCTCTGTCTGAGGGTGTTTGCGAGACATGAACCACTAATCTAATACTTTGAAAACAGGAAAGCTCATTAGCAGCTCTGGGGAAGGGAGTGAAATGGGTGAGGAAGGTGCAGGTCATTAAAGGTTAAAAAGTAAAGGAAGTATGAAAGTTTTAAGAAGTATTACTCCACACATAACCTGTTTGTGTTCTGTAAAAACCCAAAGATTTTTGTGTATCTCACATTTCTTTCTCATTAACGAGACCTGCAGTGAATAAAGCAAGCAGGCAAATGGAAAGGTGTCAGCTGAAGATGTCAGGCTGCATTGCAAGGAGTGGATTATAGGCAGTCACTGCCCGATGACCAGAGCTTCGTGGCCTAGTACATGCAGCCAACACGTCAGGTGTCGAACACAGCCCTTTCCAACAGGCCTCATCACACATTCAGTTTAAGTTTCCAGAGCAACTGGAGTCTGTGACTCCAACAGGGTGGGTATTTTTCAAGAGCATAACGTGGGAGATAGATGGCCACTTTCTGGCAGAAGATAGTGGGAATATTGTGTCAAGACACTCTGTGCATATGGGAGACTGTTCCTGAATTTTTCTGCATGCATGCCCCCATGTGTATGCAGTGCATTACGGCTTACCATATATATCAAAATTTGGCACTACTGTATCTCCCTAAACATCACATTAATCCATCTGTCTGTCACCATGGTAACAAGGCTCCCTATTGATGACTGAAGAAGAGCCGAACCATTAAAACTAAATGTACACTGTTTAAAAAAAAAATCAGTAAGCTCACTTGGAATAGCACTACAGAGACACAAATGGTCAAAAATAGGCTAACTAATATTTTTTATGCATTATTTTTATAGATTATGTGTATTATGGACCTGAAATAAAGCCTGTTATTGAAATGATCCTTAAATCTGATATTTGCTTCTTCACCTCTATTTTTTATATAATCTGCTGAACTCAATATTAAAAATTGTGCATTTTTTCAGAAATTTGCAGGCTCCATAGTAATTCATCCAGGAGGATGGAAAGATTAAATTAATATCCTAAAACCACCACATACAAAGCAGATTAGAAATATCGCTGAATATTTTACTTCACTTTTTCTTTCTCTCTTTCTCTCTTGCTTCCATACTTGAAACTTTGCCAAAATAAAATCAGTAAAGTGCACTCATTCATTAAAGGATCAATGTCTAACTGAGCACTGTTAGTAAGTTGGACCTGAGACTTTTTGAGAATCACTATGTTGTGGAAACTCTAACATGAATTACTGGACTTCATAAATCCTTCTTGGGCGATGTATTTCCATTTCTTGTTACACTGGCGCCATACATGCTATTAATGGTAGACTTGAGTCTATAATTCTATTAGGCTTTAAAGAGACCTTTGATTTTAGAGCCAAAATAGAACTTCAAGCTAACAGCTGACTACTCATCTCCTTCTGTGTTCATTGGATGGCACTTTTGGTTCTCTAGAAATGAGAGGACTAGAGAAAGAAATGGGAATACTGCATTTAAGAACACTCTGTCACATTCACTGAACTGAAAGTATGAGTATTCTTGCTTATGTCAGGATTGATACCTGGTTTAAACTATGGCTCTGATCTTATCATAAACCCTTGGGTCAGGAGGTAGCTCACAAGGGTGCTTTATCAGCCCCATGAAAAGCTGACAGGTTGGAAGGTCAGATGGGGCCACTGCTCTGTCTGTGTGGGGGGATATGGAGTT
Organism: Agelaius phoeniceus; assembly: GCF_051311805.1. Lineage (NCBI taxonomy): Eukaryota > Metazoa > Chordata > Aves > Passeriformes > Icteridae > Agelaius > Agelaius phoeniceus. The sequence continues at coordinate 62,287,487 of NC_135267.1, forward strand.
TGTACCCGTGCATGTATGTTGCATGGATGTATATCATACAGATTTTATTAAACCTAATGTCCCAGTGGGTAAACATGGATGGTTTGCCCTGTTACATGGTACATGAGGCCCTGGAGGACATGAAAGATCAACTGAACCTGGAAGATCAACTTGGTAGAACCAGGAGCACAGATGCCACTAAGCAGCCTAGAGTTTCTGATTAACATCTGACAGTTAAAATGTTTTCAGCTCTGAAGAAGCCACAGAAACTTACAGGAGTGGAGGAAAGCTCCCTTGCTCTCTCTTTTCTTTTCTCACTTCCTCTTCAGGTGGGTGAAGAATTGTGATCCCTTGAACTGACAAAAAAGGGTATTCCTGTCTGATATGAAGCAGTCAAAAAAGCAGCAACTGAAGAGTCTTCCTAGTTTCATTTTTGACAGAAAATAAAAGTATAATTCTGAACTTTATAAACACCAGGGTTGTGACATGTGCGTGGACAAAGACATGACAAAATGATCTGACAGCAAATGCTTTTGGAGGGCATAAAAGTGGCATTTGGCCATGCAGATGATGGATCTCTATGATGTATGTTGTGATCTAATTTGTGTTCATTCCAAGCAGTACATCATTACCACTGGATACAGCAGGTCTTCCGAAATATTGGCAGCTACCAGCACAATTTCTCAGTGTTCTTCCAGTGAGCTAAGCTGTCTCTGATTTTAAGGAGATCTTTGTTGGTCAATACAATTTATTTTGCTTTCCCAAATGTTAAAACAACAATGTAATGTGTTTCATTGATACAATTAATCTCAAACAGTTTATTATATAAAGAATAATACAAAGTAATAGCATTCCTAAGGATGGAAGGAACTTTTCTTTTTACTTACAAAATTATAAATTGTACCAACTTTTAAATTAAAGCTCAAAAGAGTGTGTTAATATTCAAAATTCAAAATCCTTACCATTTAAAATTAGTATTCCCATTCTAATTATTACTGAAAAAAAGTATGCTCTCTCAAAGCGAGTATTTTCAAAAGCGTATTCTTATTTTCATGATTTTCAGAAATCATACCATTTCTCTTTGAATTTTATATTTTAATTGCATTTTTCAAGATCTAGACAACATCTTTTGTCACTCCAGTGAATTCCTTCCTCTTTTGAAGGAAACGTGAAAATTTCCTTCAAAACAGGAAATTGTATGCCATTGTAATAAAAACTTGGTTTGAATCCTCAGCTAGCATGAGAGAGTTATTTCCCCCCCAGCTGTATGTCTGTCTTCAAGCCATGCAGTAGTGATGTCCTCTCACTCCTGGTGTAAGAAATTTGGATGTTATAGAGGACATGCTTCTGCACTGCTGCTGGCTTTGGCTGCTAGTCATATACCATGGAGCGTTTCTTCAAAACCTCTTTTGGCACCTTCCCCTTTTAACAGTGACTCTCACCCTGTAAAACCCCATCCAAGGAGGAGCCACGTGGGTTCTGTCAGCCCACCAAGCAACAGAACTAGCCCAAGCAGCTTCCAGCCTGAGCATCCCTTATCCATGGTGCCCAAATCTAGTCTTTATTTTCTGAAGTGGTCTCTGCATAGCAACACTAGATGGAGACTTAAGACATAAGCACCTGGGTTTCTTTAAGTCAAGGGGGTTAATTATGATGAACTCTTCTACTTGTGAGAAGTACTTAGATCTACATGTATTGTACAACATGTTTTTATTTAAAGTTTTCTGCTTGCCATCCATTTTGAGTGAGGTGTTTGAAGGCAGGTGTTTTCCTCCTTCATCTCAGCTCCATGGCTGGCCTCCTGGGGGGGGATAGTAGGGAATGTGGGTTGCCTCTGCCTAGTGGGGATATGGAGCAGGAACAAAGCAGTGAGAAACAGTTGATCTGCCCAAAAGAGTTTGGGTTTTTTTTTTTTGTGTGAGCCTTTCAAGATACAGGCCTGATCACTGACCTTCAAAAAGAGCATTCCAACTCCTCAGAGGCAGGGGAGGAGCTAATCTTACCAACTGTAAGAAGATGGGGAGCTGTATCCTTCCGGTAGGTTGGTGGAGAGGAGAGATAAACTGGTGGTTTTCATGAGTTTGGAAGGAGGTGGAAAAAGGAAGTGGGAGGATTGATTTCTTTTTTTTTTTTTCTTTTTTTTTTTTTTTCTTTTTGTATAGAGAGGAAACTTGTATTTTTCTTCTTGAGGAGGTGCAGAGGAAGGAAATAAATGAGTATATTTTTTTTGGATATGTATGAAGAGAACAATTATGCCCTGTAAGCACTGGTTGGAATGAACATTCATTAAAGTAATGCCTTTCTTGTCCTACAGACCCAGGTGGTGCTTGTGAGGCTGTGTTGTTTGCCTACCATCCCAGGGCTCAGAATTGCCTAGAGGCTGAAATAGATATACTCAGACTGAAGGACATCATTTTACCAGGCTATTCCACATTGAAGGATTCACCACACCAAACCCTGCATACAGAGATGGTGTGGAATGTATCCACTCATAGGGATTCTCACAGAATCTGGAAAATTGACATTCCATGAATCCTGGCAGTCCACATGGTCAACAAGCTGAGTGCAGAGTCCCTCACAACCCAGCATGTGTGCAGGTTGGCTGGGTATGGACACTTCATCCAAGATAAAAAGACAGCAATGCCTGAAATAAACACAAGTTCTCCAGCTTTGCAGAAGCTGAGGTTCTGCAGTGGGGGAGAGAGTGCCAGCTACCCACTCTGGAAGAGTAGAGAGCTGACAATGACTGATATTTTTTCTCTTCAGTGTAGTTGTAAGAATTGCATAGACACATCCTGTGGGAATGTAAATCCTGTCTTTTGTTCCTGGCAATGGGGGAGTCCAGACTGGGCAAGAGCTATCAATATTTTCAATGTTGCTGAAGATTAATTATGTAGGGATATAAGCTGTGGAGAATGGCTTTGAAGATATGACTTTGACTGAAAACAGACCCTTGGATTTGCTGAAGCTCATCTGTACTAGATGCCTCCTGAATATGCATGGCTGCCCAGAATGCCAGTTCCTGCTGAATGGCAGGTGCTAACTCTGAGACAGGCATCTGGCATGCACAGAGCTTTTGATTATCTGCTGCTTGTTCCAAATACAGACCACAGCATGATGCCACAGGGAATGATAGTCTTCAAGATGCAAAACCTCATAAGTTATGAAGTTATTGAAAAAAAAAATGTATTTCATATAACTCTAGAAGTTCTTGCAAGGTATTGAGATGTGATATCTAGAGTTGGTTTATCTGGCTCAGGCAGGCTGAGGAGAGGCCTGAGATGCTGTCATGATTTCTTGAGCTGTTGCACCAGGAGCAGGCAGAGTGGCAGCCAGCAGGCAAAGCAAAATAACAAGGGGTGGGGTGTGTTTGTAGTGTAGGCTGCACAAAGGTGACAGGTGTGCTCTAGGCTTATCGTGAGACACGTGCTGTGCTTAGGGACTGCGGCTGGAGCAGACAATTGCTGAGCCTCGTGCATAATGCATGACAGCCAGGGCTGTGGCACGCAGATAAAGCCAGCGTGGGATGGATTTTGCACTAAAATAAGCTCTGTGAATGTGAAGAAAGCCAGCCCAGCTAGGGCTCTCCTAGTGGAGCCAGTCCGCTAGGAAAGCCCTAGCTTTGACCTGTGTGCCAAAAGCTGCTCTGCGCCAGATGGCTTGGATGAAGAGAATCACAAAAACCCAGGAAGTTAAATTGGGTTCTCATAAATCCCCATGAGCTGCCCCTTCATGCCACCAGTAATTTGCTTTTTGTTAGAGTTCCTCTGTGGAAGAAATCTTCCTAATTGTAGTTATCTTCTCAAGTGGGGGAAAAAAAAAAAAAGAAAAAAAAAAGGCAAGTTTTTAAAGATTATTTCCCCTCACAAGGTGCTCCTTCTGAGTATGGTGTCCCTAAAAGTCCACCTGCAGTTTCTCCCACAGGAAGTGAATGCCAGGCTTTTCCCCTGCTGATGTCCTCTGTCCCCAGTCCTCAACTCTGAGTAGCCACCTGAAGATTCAGCCATCAACTTTAGCAAGTATTCACCATCTCTGAGGCATCAAGGGCTGATGCTGTTTACAGGAAGGACTCTCAGTCCTCATGGAAGAAGACTTCATTCTTCTATATGAAACCCCACTTAATACATTTTTGCATACAAATATTTATATTTGTATATCAATGTTAATTTTTTCCTGTTTTATTCCCTCTGGTATTCTGTACCTACACTTCTCTTAATCAAATAAAACATACCAATTCAGAATGCCTCCAAGACTAATCTTTGAATATTATTTATTGCATGAATAATTTTCTTTAGAATTCTGAATAGTTTTCCTAGATTTGCTGGTTACAGTTTTATTGGTTTAAAATGTAATTATACTCCAGACTGCCATGTGCTCATCAGAATTAATTTAGATGAATGCTAATAGATTACCACTAGAGTTAGATTAAACTAACTCTACAAAAATCAGGTTTATAAGCTTGTTCTCCTATTATGTTGTAAAAAGCATATGTTCTAAAGAATTTACAATAATTCTCAGAACCTTGGCCAAAACATTCTCTTGACCATCCAAATAGTCCCCTAGCTTTTCTTATAAGAAGTTCTTGAATTTTTTAAAGAATAATTATTGGTTAAAATAATTAAGATTAATAAATCTTACAGGAAAAAATAGAAATAGGTCTAATGACACCCACATAGACATATTTGAAGAAGACAAACTTCCAAGAACACTTAAAAGTGAGCCATTATGTTGGTTTCAATATGGACTATGCATTTATTGAGTGAAAGTCAGATTTCCATCAGAAGATGTTGTACTAGTAGCAGAAGTAATTGCTAAAACTCTGCTTCCATAAACACATACCTAGTCGGGCACACACTTGTGAGCAAAGTCCATCCATTTAAGTGTTCACAGAAATATCAGAATGATCACTATAGTAAATACATGAACAAAAATAGAAGAAAAATGTTTTTGTTTTATGCCTCTGACCACATTTGTGTATGATCAGTATCACATTTCTGTTAATTGTCAGACTTCCTTTCTTACTGCAGTCTTGTCAGCCATATGATTCATGAGTCATATCTAGTCTTTTGTATACAGAGCTCATTGAATATTCAGATTCCACAGAGTATAAATTACCAAGTAAATGAACTAATTTTTGTTATCCTATTTGGTGAGGGGGAAGGGAAGGAACTCAGGCTTTCCAAATTTGAAATTAATTCAATCATTGCAGTGCTGCACCCCTGAGCAGCAGTTCTGGCTTATTCTTCTGAAAACAATAGCTCTGAGAGGTGTAAAATTACCTGTTCTCCCTTATTGTTTTTACTCATTGTTTTATGTTAGGAAGGTGGGAAAGAGGAGTTGGTATGAAACCTAAGACCAACATTGCTGTTTGCTGAGATAAAGTATTTACAGTGAGGGGGGGCAGGTCTCAAATAGACACAAAACCAAGTGGAAGGCAGAGAAGGGAAAGAAAAGAAAGGCTCAAGAGGCAACTACATAATATTAAATTTTCCCTGTTAATGATGCTGAATGTGACAATGGAGAGATTTTCACAAGCAGTTAGCTCCATTTTGAGATGGCCTAGTTAAGTGTTTAATGATGCAGGTAGGCCCTTTCTGAGATTCACAGAATTCTCTAATTGTCTGATTTCCTCCAGAAAACCTTCTCTGTATTTTGTGTTACTCCATATAAGACATCATGGATGTGTTCCACTGACAGCAGTGGATGTAAATGCTTCTGCAAATGCTCAAAATGTGTAGTCCAAAACAGTTAAACAGCCCACAACTATATTATGAAGAAGGCTTTTCTCAAAATGAGTGTCATGCTCCCACATAAGCTGGATGGAGTCACTTTCTTGCACTCCACAGCAAAGCATAAGTTCCTACTTTCCCACAGTACTGTGAGTGGGTGTTTACTGAGGCAGCAGAGAAGAGAAGGAAGAGGCACAAGGAAATATACACAGAGAGGGGCAAAAAAGGTTGTAGATGAGATAAACTGGAGTGTATTTGCTTCTGTTTTGTCAACCAGAAGTACAGTTCCTTCTATAGCCTCAAGCAGGAAACAGGAGGGGAAAAAGAAAACCTGTAAAAGGGATATTTTTTAAAGAGGAGATACTAGTTAAAGAACAGTATCAAAACATTTTTACTACATTAATTAGTTAATTAAAGTAATTGTAGTTGACACCATCCTTTTAATTGTGTGACCCTTTGTAGGTGTGTTCTTTGTTTTGTTTCCTATGGGAACAGACTTAGGCAATTGTTTTAAGTATCAGTCGGACTTCTCTTCACAGAGAGTAAGTTGAAACTTGCTCAGCTGAATGGAAAAGAGAGAAGAGGTTTCAAGTTTAACTATATTTTTTAAAAATTTCTAGAAAATCAATGAAAAAAGGGAAGTTGATGCCAACACTTTTTAAAGTTCTTGGGTGTGATGTACTACCACCCTGGGCACGTCATGATGAGCTGGCTGCTCTAACAGCCCATCACTAAGGGATACAAGGTCCTGCTCTCCCTTCCTTTTCTGTCTTTAAGCTGTGTCTTGTTCCTCATGTTTTGCCAGCTCTTGCATCCTCTGGAATGCCTCCATGAGTACATCTGGTTGAGCCTGAAGTTCAGTGGCAGCCTAGACCAATCCAGCTGCTGTCTACAGTCCTACTCTCTGCCCCTTTATATATATTTCAAGTTTATATAATAGATATTTTTTTAAAGAGGAAAGCTCTTTATTCTTTCACTTCCCTTTCCTTGGGCATTCTGTTCCTGCCCCTCCCTTGCTGCAGTCCTTTGTCATGCTTTGTCATGTCCTTTGCCAAGTCATTTCAGCATGTTAAAACAGCAGAAAATTAACTTCCTGAAAAAGGAAAAAAGTAAATAATTTGGGTTTTTTTTGAATTCTGCTGATATTCTTTACCAAGACAGCTCTGCAAAACATCTGATAAGCTGTGGTGAGTCTGCAAGGGAGAGGGTGGAAGGATCTGAGGAGAGGACAGGCCAACAGCCACCCTTCACTGCAGGTTCAGGCACAAGGAAATGTGGAGTGAGAGAGGCTGTCCTCCCCTGGTGCTGGTGAGCTGCGAGCTCTGCTCAGCACTCACCCATCTTTTGTCACTTCGCTTTTGCCATGTGGTGGCAGCCAGCTGGCCCCTGGTCAGCCTGTGGGCAGGCTCCCATCAGCCACAGTGGGAAGAGGAAATCCAGCTTGCTTCATCCACTGCCCCCACTGACACTTGTCTTTACATCAATTGTGCAGAACGCAAAGAATGAGACCTGGCTCAACAGTAGAGAGATGAAAACAGCCAGAAAACTCCCAGAAACTGAAAAGCAGGTGTGTGGTAAAGAGTACAGATAGGATCATTTGTTTATTTCTCTGAAGTGCTACGTTCATTTCCTATACATATTCCTAAAAAAAAATATTTTTTAAATTTTTTTTTTTTTGGCCTGATGAAGTGGGATTAGGATACTGGAAATTTCTGTACAGTACTGACTTAATAAATGATGCTGTTCTGCATCTACAAGGCTCTTCACAGGCAGCAAAGCATCAAACAAACTGTAATTCACTCCACTCTTTGTGCAGTGTACTCTACTAACACATGATGGGAGATTAAGGAAAATTATTTCCTGGCTCCAGTGAGGGAACTTTTGATTTGACTGGTAACACTGGAAAACATGGGGGTTTTCCTCATGTAACTGTACTTTCTTGGCCATTTCTTTTGGTTGGCTCATGTTCTGTGTCAGTCTCACAGAATGAAAAAACATTTTTTTTCCCTTCAGTCAATTTAGAGCAAGACAAAATGTTCAATAGGCTTAAACTGACAACTTCATGCAATGCTCATCTTTATTTTTTCAGTTGAAATTGTAAGATTTTGAGGCTATCTGCCTTCATCTTTGGAAACAGTCATTGATCAGGGAAGCATGGCCAATTCCAAAAACTTCTGGATTTTAACAGCATTTTAAGGAGAATTCTCATTTTATTCTGCTGGAATAAATTAAAATATCCATCGATTCTGATTTCTATCCAAAGCAATGAAATTGTATGGTAGAAGGCCAAAGTCAGAAGTTGAAAAACTACCAAAAGATTCCAGACTTTATATGATTAGGCAATTTCAGATTTTTAACTTAAAAACAGCTGTGTTTCTAATGCTTTGAAACAGGGAAAAAAAAACCAAACCACCCCAATCAAGAGATATGGTTTCAACATGCAGTGGATAAATGTAAATACAAAATTGATTCTGGTCTCCAGAACTTGCAATGAAAAAGCTCTGTTACCTCATCTTGCCTTCTAAACTCACACACTGCAGACAAGTAATATATGTTGCACTCTGTTAGAAGGCTGTACAATAAATGACAGCCATCTTGGTCTTTCAAAAGCAAGACTTAAGAGATACTTAACAGCTTTTTGGACCTAAAAAACCCTTATTTTTTTTATTTAGAGAGATTCTGATGTGCATTCTCACTCTCTGTTCCTGCCAGTGCCTACGAAATGTAATATTTCTAGTTTGCACAAAACCTTTTTCAAAGCAATTAAGTATTGTCACAAAATAAATAGTTGGTAAGACTCTAAAATGATGGCAGGGAGAGGTAACTTCTGAAAAACAGCACAGAAAAAGGAGAGAAATGTTTGGTTAGAAAACCAGGTATATTGTAGAAAACTCTAAGGATTATTTGCTCTTAACATTGTAAACTGGCATGTATGATGTACTGTAGCATTCAGCAAGTATGGAATGTGCAAGACAGTGTCAGTGTCTTGCATGGCAGTGGTATTATTGCTACTTTGTTTGAATTTTTTTCATTTATTTTTCAAAATTAATTGTGAAGGGTGTCTAAAATGTGCCTGGAAATTGTGTCCACAGCAGTGCCTAACTTACTTTCCATCTGTAAGAATAGCAGGACTTTCAGTTCAGTATTTGACACCTCAAGTGTTTTACATATTTGTTTATATAAGCCCCCTTTTCTGATTGGAAGCAAAAAGCAATTTGGCAGTGCTGGATATATGGTGTACAGAGACTTATGTCCAAAATGCTGAAGTTTGCTACTTTGTGTTTATTCAATCAATTAAATACTTTTCCTGATACTGCTTCCAACACATTCAAGCAGATTCTGCCATGAAGCATGCTAACAGATATTCTATAAATGTAAGGTGACATGTCATCAGAGCAAATTATCTTCCCTGTTGTTTCAAGACTTGCCCTTGTGACACCTCCACACTGTAGACAGGGTAAGAGACAGGAATTTTCAGCAGCATTTGCCTAACAGAAAGATGGTCTGTCTTGGTTTCTTTTAAGCTAGGTAACATTGCTGCATCATATTCATCTTTTGCATGAGATCAACCTGAGTCACAGCTAAGAAATTGGAAGAGCACATACTGCAACACATGAACCTACAAAGTTTTTTGAAAGGAGAATATTTGTCCTACCTACTGTCAGATTTCAACTATTTAGTACCTCAAACCAATTTTCATTAATGTGAATTAACAATAAATACTTTGAGGGATAATGTTGAATCACATGAAATATTGATATTTAGTGCCTTTTGTAGGGGAGTTCTCAAATTGTTTTGAAAAAAACTTCAAAGAGGTATTGATATAAAAGATATGATAACATATCTTTTACTTTAAAGATAACAGTTACATATTTTATTTTAAGGATAACACTTTAAATTCCAATGCAATACTAGTACTGATTAGGGACTAAAATAGGCCATCATGAAAAGTACAATGTGTAGGACTGGATGATCCTGGTAGAATCAAAATAGATTCACTATTGAAAATAAAAGTATGTTTGTTTTCTGAGTTTGACTTTTAGAATTATTCTTCCCAGCACTCCTCCAATTCCTTTACATATTTCTCTCAGTTAATATGCCTGAGGTTGACTTCTCAACTACAATGCCTTAAAACCCAAGGAAATACTGTGGCATGAGACAGCAGTTTGAATGAGGTGCTGGTATTGTTTACAAGTGTTTCGCTTTTGAAGAGTGTTTCTGAAATTAGCCTGAGTGCTACCTGTGAAGATAAGTCAACAATGACATTTTTGCATAAACCATTAGCTCTATTTGTGAATGTCTAAAATATTCCGTAATCTCAGGAGAGAACAGTGCCATTTGACATGATACAGTCATTAATATTGTCAAAGCACTGAAGACAGAGCTCCAGCAATATGCTAATAGAAACCTGATGAAGACTAAAAATGCTTGTCAGTGAACCAAAAAAAATCTGTCAGCAGCCTTCTGAATACATAGGTGCTGTATTCATTAAGAAAGAAAGAAAAGTTATTAGCTGTTTATAAAGACCATTTCAAAGAATAAAAAATGCTGTGATATCTAAGTTATGAGATTGCAGGCAAACTGCTGACAACAGGCACTACAAGAGGAGGAGGAGAGATGGGAAAGAATAATGTAGCAGCATCTATTATATGTGTGGAAAACGGCTGCCAATGCATTTTCATGAGAGATGATATCAGAAACTATTTTTACATCCTGCTGCCAAAGGCCTACCTCTTTACACCTTGCAGAGGGAGACAACCCCCCCATATTTTTCCCATGTGTCATTAACATTGCCAAAATTATTTCTGTGTATCAATAAAATGGATTGTAGAATCACCAGGAGAGTCTCTACCAGGCTACTCTGTGTGTAATTTGGTTACCAAAGTAATTCATTTCCTCCAAGGAAGGGGAAGTTACCCAGTGTTGGTCAGTCTGTTCCATGGTCCCTTTGTTATCAGGCACTATTTATGGATAAAGAATTAGCTTATTGTATTAAAGGGATAAATATTCCATTTCAAAATTCAAAATTAAATTATGAAAACAGAAAACACATTGCCTGAGAACTCAGCTGCATCCTTACGTGTTTTTGCTGTCTCTCCTAGGACAACATTCAGCCATGAGAGATGCAGGTGATTGTAACCAACTTTTTTTTCCGCAGCTTTTTACAAAAGTTTGCTCAGTTTGCTTGTGGCTTTTTTGAACTGTATTGATTCCTACCGCATGTCCCAAACTAGTTCATTCTCTATAGCTTACACAGCTCTGCTAGTAAATTGCAAAACTGTAAAAGATGAATCAAAATGAATCTTTGTTAGCACTAGTTTATGCCAGTGCTAACATAAAATTATACAATAATTTAGTTTGGAAAAGAGCTTTAAGATCATTGAGTTCAACTGTAAACCTGGCACTGCTAAATCCATCATGTCCCAAAGCACCATATTGGTGGTTATTCCATCACTTCCCTGGGCAGCCTGTTCCAATGCTTGACTATACTCCTAGTGTAGAATTTCTCCTAATATCCACTCTAAACCTTCCCTGGCATAACTTGAGGCATTTCCTTTTGTCCTGTTGCTTGTTACTTAGAAGAAGAGACCAACCCCACTCGGCTACAACCTCCTTTCAGGTAGTTATAGAGAGCAATGAACTCTCCCCAAGCCCCCTTTTCTCCAGGCTAAACAACCCCTGCTCCTTTAATTGCTCGTCATAAGGTGCTCCAGACCTGTCACCAGCTCCATAGCTCCTCTTTGGATGCATATGGAGAACGTACAAGGCAAAAACAACAGCAAGCAGCTCTGAGAGTGGTTCTGCCTTAATTGTGGGGAGCCTCCCTGGGCTTTCTGCAGGCACCCCTGCACCAGTGCCCATGTGAGAGAAGGCCTTGGTGCAGGATGGCATTTATAGGAAAGCTTTCCCTTTGTGGCTCATACCTTTCCAGGATGTGCAGTACTGCCTGGGATGGGCAGTCAGGACACAATGAGGGTCTGTATGAATATGTCAGCATTGGTGGACAAACCTTGTACTTCCAGCAGTGTGCCCCAATGTCCATCCTGGCCTGCATCAGGAATAGTGTGGCCAGCAGGAGCAGAGAGGTCATTCTTCCCCTGTACTTGGCACTGGTGAGGAAGCACCTTGAGTGCTGTGTCCAGTTCTGGGCCCCTTAGTTTAGGAAGGATGCTAAGATCAGGAGCATGTAAGGAGAAGGGCAACAAGGCTGGTCTGGAACACAAATCCTAGGAGAAGTGGCTGACGGAAATAGAGTTGTTTAGCCTGGAAAAGAGGAGGCTCAGGGGAGACCTTATCACTCCCTACAAAAACCTGAAAGGAGTTTCTAGCCAGATAGAGGTTGGTCTCTTCTCTCAGGCAACCAGCAACAGGACACGAGGACACAGTCTTAAGCTGCCCCAAGGGAAGTTTAGGTTGGACATTTGGAAGAAGCTCTTCACAGGAAGGGTGACTGAACATTGGAATGGACTGCCCATGGAGGTGGTGGAGTCACCATCCCTAGAAGTGTTTTTAAGGTAAGACTGGATGTGGCACTTAGTGCCATAGTCCAGTTGACAAGATGGTTTACTTCATACGTTGGACATGATGCTCTCAAAGGTCTTTTCCAACCTAGCTGTCTCTGTGATTCCAACAGCAGAATGGAGCATGTGGATGCCGCCACTGGAGCAGGGAAGCACTGGCACGCAGGAGAAGCAGGGCCAGCCGCGCTGGCCCAGCTCCGGGGCAGTCGAGCGCTTCGGGCGGGGGGGAGAGGAGAGGGAGAGGAGAGGAGAGGAACCACCTCTGAGTTACACCGGCTGACCCGGAACGCAGCGGGGCGACGCGGCTCCCGACGGGACGGATTGAGGGTTCCAGCGCCGGCCTTCCGGCCTGACTGAATGACAAACTCGGACGCGGTCCTCCGCGGCGGGGGAGGGCACGTACGGCTGCCCGGGGAAAAGCGGGGCAGTGCATGGAGCGACGGATGCGGGGTAGGCCGGGGAAAGTCTCCGCCCGCCGAGAGCCGCCGGTGCAGCTCAGCCCGGCCCGGCCCGGCCCCGCCCCAGGGCGGCTCGGAAGGCATGCTGGGGCTTGTAGTCCCGCGCGACGCCGTCCCGCCCCCGGCGGCAAAACTACAACTGAGCGAAACTACAACTCCCGGCGGGCGGAGGGGTGTGTCTTGGGCGCCGTGTCCGAGCCCGCACGGGGCGGGGGCTGATCCCGCTAGGTCGGGCCGCACGGGCGGGGCTTCTCCGTGTCCACCGTTCGCTGGCGGGACTTGCCCGCCCTCGGCCCGGCAGTGGGAGCGGGGCAGGACGCGGCTGCCGCCCGGGGCTGGCGGCACACACCGCTCGCGGCTCAGCGGACCGTGGGTCGGGGACGGCTCGGCTGAGCGGGAGGCGGCGGCAGTGGGAGCGGGGCTCCAGCGCGGACACCCGCTGCCCGGCTCGCTGCCCTGCGCTTCCAGCCCGGCCGGCGGGCGGCTACCTGCGGGGAGGTGGCGATGGAGAAGAGTTAGTGCAGTCACCGCGCTCCAGTGGCCGGGGAGAGGGCCGGGCCGGGCCGGCTGGTGCGAGGGACCTGCTGCCCTGTCGCCGAGAAGCGGCTGAGTGACCGACCGGCCGAGAGCGGCGGAGGGTGCGCGCCTGTGTGGTCCCGTCCCCCGCCGGCTCCTCCCGCGGGCGGGCGGACGGGCGGGCGGCCGGCGCTGCGGTGGTTACCGCCTCCCCCTGAAAATGAAGAGGTGGTGGCAGCTGCTGCTTCGGGGTCTGGCTGCCGGGGGGAAACCTGGATAGAGGCTCGTAAAGAAGGGTGAAGAGAAAGTCGCAGCTTTCCGGTTCGCGAAAGGGGAAGCCGGGCGTTTTTCTCACCTTGCTGCGGGGCCGGAGCACAGCGAAGCCGGGGACGCCGGCGGGGAGCCGCTCCCGTGCGCCAGGGGAGGGGGCGGGATGCGGGGGGGGGCCCGGCACCGCCGCGGGCCGTGGGCGAGAGCCTGCGGCGGGGCGGGGTGCGAGCGGCGGCGCTGAGCCGGGCGGCGAGGATGGTGCGGGGAGGGAGAAGTGCTGGCAGAGATCTAGCGGCGGAGAAGCCTCCGTGTCCCTTGCCTCCCACTCTCCCTGCCGCGGGGCCGAGGCGCTGGGGAGCATGAGGCGGCGGCGGGGACCTGTTGTGTAGGGGAGGCGCGGGCAGGGAGGATGAGGAGGACCCGCTCCCGAAGCGCTGGTGTCTGTCGGCGAGCGGCCGTGCCCCGGGCTGCCGCGGGCTCGGGAGAATCCCCTGCTGTGGAGCGGTGACAGGGGAGCGCTGCGCCCCTCGGTCTGCGCGGAGCGGCGGCCGCTTCCCGCTGGACTGCGGCTTCGGGAAGAGGAGAGCTTCAAGTGTTCTTCGGAAGCTGGAGTTGCAGCCTGGTTCCTTACTTGCCTTTTTTCTTTTTTCTTTTTCTTTTTTTTTTTTTCCCTCCCCTCCCCCTTAATGATTTGTTTCGCGTGTCTCTCGAGGGAACGTCTTAGGAATGGTCATTTTTAGCAGTGGAATCTGCTGCGCAAAGGAGGATTATAACAAATCTCTATGAATGATAGACTCGATTGCTAAAACTTGCCTTGACCAACCTTCTGACCCTCGGAGAAAATTCTCAGGGTGTGCGTGGGAAGGAAAAAACCTTCCCATTTGAAAATAAACTTGATGTAAAAAGACTGATTTTTTTTTTTTGAGAGCCTAACTGATTTATCATTACTTTCTTTTTTTTCTTTTTGTCCTGTTTTGTGATAAGTTGTTTTTAAAAGGATTGTCCTACGTGGCTGTTTTATAACTGGTGGAGGAAGGAAGGATCCCTCTCAAGCGTTTCTGATATGACAGCTTTGGTTTCTGAAGAGTTAAGTGGTGTTTGCATGATACACCTATTGCTAGTCTGGTAGCGGACTTTTCATCGTTTTATTTGCTTTTTTTATTAACTGGGGCTGGTGGAGAGGGCTCTCTTGGTCAGAAGAATATTTGCACATATATATTTGTATATATTTTTGGTGGGGTTCTCCCCACATTTTACTCTTTCTTGATGACTCCTGGAGGTGGTAGTGGGCCCATGAAAGACTGTGAATACAGTCAGATCAGCACACACAGCTCTTCGTCTCCCATGGAGTCTCCCCATAAGAAAAAGAAATCAGTTCCCAAGAGAAAATGGGAGGTTTTTCCTGGAAGAAACAAATTCTTCTGCAATGGGAGGATCATGATGGCTCGACAGACTGGAGTCTTCTACCTGACTCTTGTTCTCATCTTGGTCACCAGTGGACTCTTCTTTGCATTTGAGTAAGTGACTTAAAAGTCTTCATATATCCCTTGTCCTCCTCTAGATATTTATTTTCTGGCTGAAAGCAACACTAACGTTTTTATTTAGGAGAATTCCACCAATATTGATCTATATAATTGAAAATACCATCTGATAAGATCCTGAGGGGTGCACAATACAGTTTGGGTTACCATACTCGGTGGAAAACTAATGAGAATTAAAGTTGCAGTTACTTTTATACCACAGGTTTCCAGCACTTGCTGGTGTTGAAAGAGGAGTGTAAAACAGCAGGTTTGGGATGACCAGGAAATTATGAGGCTCCTCATCTGTCAGTTGCTCTGAGAATCAAAACTGGCACATAGAAAAATACTGTCCCTTTGTCACAGAACTGAAGGCAAGAAAAGCAGTATTTTTCCTAAGTTTATTAATTGGGCATGATTATTTTTTTTCTCTTGACATCTTCTTAATAGCTTGTAAACGAGAATTTGAAGTGAGGAGAAAAAAAAAAGAGCTCAAGAATTTTGCATGTACCTAACTTTCCACCACTAGGTAACAGCATTACTTTCTCTTTGTGATAACTTGTATGGGAGTTTAGTCTTAGTTGAAGCTACATTTGCTTTGGAGGTTTTGACTGTATTTTTTTTTTTTTAGGTAAGCTTCTGGCATCCTTCTAGGGCCTTTTTCTCTGTAGCTCTGGAGTCCTTTTCATCTATATAAAGTGAACACACAGTGACAGCAAATCAAATATACTGATTTTTGCTCTTATGTTGTAGTAGTTAACTACACATGGCAGTAAAGAATTAGGCACTTGATGTGAGCAATATTGTGTAACTTTTATTTACTTACTTTTATTTAGGTACCAAGTACAAAGAAGTTCACACTGCTAAAATACTTCCCATAAGAATAATTGAGTTATTGTGAAGGGTTAGTAGTGCTCCTTTACCTGCTTTAAATTATTGTGGTTTGACTTGTGGCAGTAAAATATCTTCAAATTACTTTTTTTCTGCAATAAGAACTATTATGTATAACTAAGCTTCAATGCTGCCTCCAGAAATTGTTTTGCTAAGCAGTACAGTTGAAAACCAAAGGTCATTCGTTACTTGGTGTCTTCAAGCCAGAAGATAAGGACATTAACAAACCCTAAATTGTGCCTGTTAAATGCAGATCATCTTAACAATAGTGGTAGCAGTAAAGAAGGTAAAAATGCTCAGGAGGTAACCAGTGGCTAAATGTATATGTGAGCTCAGTAGATGAATTGTCATTAGTGGGCTCCAGGTTACTTTAGGGATTTATTAAATGTAAATTCTCCTGCAGACATTATGAAGCAGCTTAAGTATCATTTGAGTAGTTGAAGTAACACAGACAATGATGGTATCCACACTGCAAGTGTGTTTACTTTCCTGGTTTTAAATGGGTATTAAAGGTGTAACCTTTAATAGTGTGATAGTATTGCATTAGGACTGGGTGCTACTCTCTGCTCTTTGCTATGATTAAGCTTTTGGAAAGCTTTTCTATGTGGGCTGACACTTCTGTCTGTGTGCAGTCTCATCACCTTCAGCGCAGCCTCTGAAGCCTGCTGGACTTCCTGCAGATACCAGAACATTGAACGTATAATGTTTTGTAATCAGGACTGTAAAACTGATTCATTAAGCCACCATTTGCAATTTATTTATATGTTTTAACACTTTGATCTTTCAGAGATAAATTTTCTTTGCAGCTGCTTGATTCAGAACTTCTAAAACAGGATGAGCTGCTAGCTGTTCATCACGTTCTGATTTCATCACTACTGTGAGCTACATGCTCTACCAGAATTGAATTCTGCAACTTCCATCGAGTATTTGAGAATATTTGCAGTGCAACCATCTGTGATTGACAAGATTTTTAGTCAAGGATTTTCATATATACTTGGTGCTTACTCTTACTGGTAGTCTTGAAGCAGGGAGGAATCTTGGACTTTATATAACAGAACTATATAAATTCTCTGTGTACTGGTCTTGAGTCACTCTTGTATCACTTGCACTTCTAAGGAAAATCAAAGTAGAAGGTGACAATGGTATTTCATTTTTATAATGATAAGGTAGATTTTGGTCTTTAGAAAGCCCTTGCATTGAAAAATTATTACTCATCCTCTGAAGGCGAATTAAAACCCCAGTCTAAAGACTGTGAGAATGGTGTTCAGTATGTCTGTGATAGTTAGACTGCAGGGGTTTGTTAATGTTATGTTAGAAAGAGGGGAGTCTCTTACTGAAGAGTGTTACTTTCAAGCAGTTTCTGCTTTTGTCTGTTCATAGTAGTGTGTATTGATCAGTGATAACATCCTGAGTGTTAAGTGTAACTGCCATTGTTGGCTGATTTGATTATGGTGTTCCTCATTAACCAGCCATTTATTGAATATGACAGAAATGTCTTTCAATCCTTTATGTACCTGTGGAGCAAATGGTTTGTAAATGAACGTGTGCCCTGAAACATAAGGTCAGACTGCCATTGAAGAGGAACGTGACCTGTATGTTCTTGGAAATGTTTGTTCTTTTTTTGCTACAGTGAAAATAAATTATTTTGTTCCCTTTGGTTTTGGAAACCTGAAAATGGGTACTCATGGTTCAGGTAATTGCCCGGTTACAGGCTGGGAAGGGGGGAAGTAGGAAAGATTACTTTGACAGCTAATTCCTTGGAAAGCATCGTGCTAACATAAACATGCTGGCATGTCCTTTATACTTTGGCTTTGTTTCTTCCTTCAGTGTGATTTCCCTCCCTTCTATTTTACTTTTGATATCCGTACATCCAGAGCTGTATCTCATGTGCTTTGGAATACTCTTCAGGGAAGAAATACATTTCTCAGAGTCAGCAAATCCTATGTCTCCAAAAGCAAATGTATGTCACACATCTTGACCTGTATAGCTTTTGACATTGAGTCATGCCTTTGTAATCTTTCTTTCTTTATATTTATGCTTTTGTGCTTTTTTCCTGCCTACTTTTTCCAGCTCCTGCTTTCAGCTGGTTTTATTCCCTTCTCTCTGTTGACTTTTATCTCTCATATACTCCAAGTGCATCACCACTTCTTCCTTTTATCATTTCACTGTTCTTTTTCATTTTCAAAGAGATAAGCCAGAATTTGCTTAAAAGAAAAACAACAAACTCTGAGTTTTCAAGCAGGTAAAATATTTATAAGTCCTGCTTCCCTCCCTTTCCAAAGGAAGAGATTGCAAATAACAAGCAGTTGTATTTCTGTAACTTGTTTATTAAATGTAATTTGAATGATTGCAAGCACTTATGGGTCCTAAGAGGGATGCTGTGCTGAGCTGTTCTTAAAAACTATGCCTATTTTAAATTGTTCAAGATGAGACACCACAAATTACTGAGTTTGTCTTTGAAATTTGGGTATGTTACTTTACCTTGGAACTTTTTTCTAACCCTAACCTTGAGTTATTTAGCTGTTTCTTGTTTTTTCTTGTACATTTGGCTTTGTGTTACATTTTGGTTTTTTTCTTTGCCTTGCACCAGTACACAGAGATGTGTATTTTTCCAAACTACTTAGCACTCATTTATCAAGGTAGCTGCATTTAAAGCTTAGAAAACAAATTACCTCTCCACAGAGCAAGGATAGCATCTGTAACTGAAGGGCAGATCTGTTGCAGTGTGTAGCCAGTTGAACCATTGTATTTACATGTGTGTAAAGTTCTTTATTTGTGCAATAGAGGCAGAACTAACATATTTCATGCTTGCTGCACTTAGCTAGGTATACATTTTGAAAAGAAATAAGAGCCTTTTATGCTCATGGTCATTTAGGGTCTTGTTTCTGTAGGTTACAGGAAAGCAAAATGGGGCCTGAGTGACACATTTAACACAGCAGGATTTGTGAAATAAATGTATTGTCATTAAATGGCAAATCTCATGTGGATGCACAAGATCACGAGTTCCAGAGAGGAACTGGCTGATGACCTCAGCTATGTTGCTACTGTGAGTTGCCTCTGGGTGCTCCTTTTCCTCTTGGGCCTTGCTGGGCAGGTGGCAGGAAGGAACATGTCTGCACCTGAGCTGCTTCAGCTCAGGCAGGCAAATTAAACTTCCCATAAAACGTGGATTTAAGGGAAGATGCCGACTGAACTGAATTGACTCCGGCAGAGTCATGTTTTCTTCTGTCAACTTATTTGCAGGGTGAGTGGCTCTGGAAGAAGGTTGAAACAGATGGTAGGATGCTGGAAGGGCTGAAGCAGTGCAGCTTTTTTCTCTGTAAATGTGAATCAGAGCTCTATCACTTCTGATACCATTTGACGCTTGCACTGATTCAGCAAGCTGGAGGGTTTTTTAGTTTGTTTGTTTTGAGCTAACTAACACTTGATTTTTTAAATTTTTTTTTTTTTTTAGTGAGCATTTGTGTAATTGCATTTTCTTGCAAAGGATTTATGCTGGAAAATTATTTAAACTGAGGCTGTTTCTGTGCATACGTGTGTACAAACCATTGATTTCTGTGCTCTCGCAGTTGCTGGCAACCTGTTCCATGCCTCCCACTTTGAAAACCGGTGTGACTGGAGGACAGTCATGAGTCACACTTTCTGATGCCATGTGTGGATTGTTCAATATTGAACTTGTATGGTGGAGTGGTGTAACTTGCTGCTCACTGCAACAAACCTCTGTGTGTAAACACTGATGTCAGTAAGCTGAGCATTTTCACTGTGGTATCCACAACCCTTCTCATCTTATGGCATGTGTTTTCTGCTCTTGCAAGTGGTGGTCTCTTAGCATGACATTGTATGCCAAGTAGATGGAATGTTCCTATGATAACCTCCTTTATCTTTGTTCCTCTGCTCTTAAGACAAGTAAGTTACTTGTGCCTCCTGATGACCCTGTCATTAAACTATGAGTTCTTAGAAGAAAGTGCTACCAATCCAACTTCAACTGTTAGAGGCTGCTCTAAACTTATAGGGCTTTTCTAGTTGAAGATGTCAAAATGTATTTTAAAGCAAAAATCATAGTATATAAACTAAAATTATTATTCAACAAGAGAACTGCATCCTTTTCTACATGGAAGGCAGTCACTGCCTAGTTGTACATGGTGACATAGGTGAGTGCAGTGTTGAGTAGGTGTCCTTTTCTCCCAGTTTTACTTTGTTGGGTTTTTTTTTAAATCCTGTCATTAAAATTAAATCAGAGGAACATTTCTGTTCCTTATTTTGTCATATTACGCGTCTCTGATAACTTAGTGAAAAAGACATGGGATAGAGTAAGTCTAATCTTTAGGGTTTACGCTTTGTATTGAGCAAATGATGTCTGAGGGGCCGTATGCATTCCAAGCAGAGTGTTTATTCTTTGCTCTTAATTGCCCTGAAAATGTTAACTGTCAGAATCAAATATCTCCCATCTACTAAGTATATCTAATACCATTTGCTTGATGAGGGACTTTTGTTCATTACAAAAGAAGAATCTCCTAAGTTTCTCAGTGATCTGAGCAAGTGTGTCTGCTGAAGTTTCTCCCTGGCCAAAAGAGAGTAGTTTTGTACTACCATATCTCAAAAGTAGCGCATCACTGAGCAGGTATGTCAGTATAAACTTGTAAACCTGCTTTGGATTAATTGTATGGTATAATTCCTGGGCAGAATTATTTCAATTTAACTCATGGCATTTGATATTAGGTTATGCACTTCTGTTTCTCAAGGCCAGGTCTAATTACGTGGAAATGGACAATGATTAAGTGCTTCATTTTTCACAGTAAAATTCTGTGAGGATAACAGAAGGAAGGATAACCTCTCATGTTTTTAAAAGTTGTGTCTTTACTTCCCCTGCAACTGCAGAAACTTTTAATGGTTTTGTAACACTAATCCACTTTCCAAAACAGCTTTTTTTATTTCTTTATGAGGGTGTTTGGTTTGTTGGATTTTGGTGGTTTTGTTTTGGTTTTGGCTGGGGATTTTATTTTTTTTTTGCATTCAGCTTAGTTGATGGCCTTTATCTCCTGTTTCATGTAGAAGTTTTGAACATTTAAAAATTTTTTTCTAATTTTTTCTACTTATATTTCCATCTTTTCTTTGTGGAGGTGCAGGGAAATAAAAAAAGGGACTAAAGTGATATAATGGGATGTTGGCTTATCAGATACTATATCATTTGGGGACCTCGAGGAAATCATTGTGTAGCTTTGAAGTGTGAACATTAATGGTCAGCTTTGTCACCCAAAGCCTTGGGAAATTCAGTCACTGCTGGCTGGTGGGTGATTTCTAGGCTCACAATAAGTCTTGTAAATAGGTATAAATCCTTACCTGGAATATTTTATATTCATTCTAGAGAAGGGGGAAAAAGGTAATTTTAATAGTTTAGTTCTTCTTCTTTTATATATATATATACACACACACACGCATATATATGTATGTACAGATACATGTGTATATATATATATATTCAAATATTAACAAATGCTGATGGCTAATACTTCTCTACATCTTGAATCTCCAGAATATGACTTGTAATCTTGTGACAGTTGTTTGATACAATCTATCTTAATTTATCACTGAAAAGTTTGAGGTTTCTATTATTGATATGTGCCTATTATGCCTGTTTTATTTTGTCCTTCCTTGAGTAGGTACTGTTGTCCCTTTGTCTGAATGAATGTGTGTTAAACGTATAAAATGTATCTTTGGAGACTAGTGTAGTCATGTTAAATGAATTTACACTATTGAAATCTCTATCTTGTTCATCTTGGAAGACTGGTATTGTCATGTGGGTATCTGGAAGTCATCTCATATCAACTCTGCAGAAATTTTCATTTGTGTTTTAAAGGAAAGATGGTCTTTTTCAGGTGTTTGTTTAAGCTGGTTTCTCAGGAATCACGTTAAATGTTTAGGTTCATATAAAGTATTTAATTTCATGTTGAAAATTGGGATAATTATGCAAAAATGCTTTTGTTTCTATATGATTTAATTTGTCATAGCTGTCATGTTGCATTATTATTTTGTAAATGGCATTTCATACAAAACTAAGTATTTCAGTGAATCTGGATGACCAAGAAATTTTCTTCTCAGTGTGGGCAGGGGGAGGGATGGCAAAATACTGTATCAAAAATATCTGGGGTTTTTTATAGATTTTAACACCTAAGTTTTACTTTTTAAGTCGTTAAAAGCCCCAGCAAACTAAAGTTTCTAATGGAAATGGTCTCTCCATTCTAGTGCAGCACTGAACTGTGGACTGTAGCACTCAAACATGAACTAATTAATGAGAAAGTGAAAATTGCTGCAGAAGAGGAGAAATCTGAGAATATTTTAACTTTCTAAGCTGTATGCTTGTTTCAAAATTGTGCAGTCAAAAAACCCTACAACACTAGCTTAAAATACTGGAATATCTTGAAAAATTGCTTAAAAAGTTGAACAGCTTTATCTAGGAAATTTTTCTTATTCTGATAGGTTATTCTTGAAAGTGAGCCTGCATTAGCTGATCATCACTTCAGCTACTAGTAAAAGTTTGCACATAGCAGTGCAGTTCATCTTTGATGTGGCAAAGCTGATGGAGAAAGGGGGGAAATCCCTGAAGTCAGGTGGAACTACCAAAAGTTTATTAAACTTCATATAGTTGCAGCTCATTTGTATTTCAGAACTTAATACAAAACTGTAAAGTGGGTAAATTTTTTACAAAGCAAAGAGACAAATTGAGAAACCAAGATGAAGCCTGTATGTAATAGCCCCAAATAAAATTCTGTTTGTTTCTCATGTTGCAGAAGTACTAAATGATACTAACATAAAACATACTTATGGAAGATTGCTGAAATTGTTTTCAAGTTTCAGTTTAGGGCAACACATGCCCTGTCCCTTACTGTGTGGTTTCTGTTTGTATTTGAGCTCCTGCTCATACTGCAGTGAATAGGCAAAGGGGCATTTTGCAGTGTGCATCAGTGGAGCTCTTACCCAAATGGATCCTAGAACTTCAACTATTAAGTTGACAGTGTGCTCCAGTGATTATATATGATTATATATGATTATATATGATGATACAATTCTGTGTATGACCACTTCCATTAGGGTCCATAGGGTTTATTCACATTAATGTGGGATGGTGCCTAATGAGGTCTTACATAATGAGCTTGGCTAATGAGATCACAGCTGGTTTTGTTTTGTTTTTCCACCCCTGCTGTACCCTGAAGTTGCTTACTGCAGTAAATACTGGCAGTGTGCATTTGTTGTAGTAAATATGCAGTCAGTTCAGCTGCTTCTAAAAATTTTGCTCTTATTTAAAAAAAAAAAATGAAACAAATCAAATAGAATACTGAAAATCAAGTTGAAAACAGAAAAACTGAGCTCATAAGCTGATGTACATAAAATCTAAAGTGAATTTTGTTTCTTAAACTGAAGTTTAAGTGCAAGATAATGTTTTTACATTGTCTGCAATGAATGAATCTATGAAATTATTTTGAAGGCTTTAGTATATGTTTCTTGTACATATGATATATATATATCAGCTCTTAAGAGCAAGGAACAGATATATTAGAGTTTATTAGTATTTTAACATAAATACTTGGCATAATACTACAAATCATGAATGTAGATTAAAAATGTGGTCAGGTATTGGAAGCCTCCTCTTCCCACCACCTTGCAAAAAAAGTACCAATACAAAATTTATCTGATTTTGATGAATTTTGTATCCCCTCTTTTTTGGACTGTGTATCACTGTCTGTGTATCAGAAGCTTGAGTCCTGGTCTTGCATGTCCATTGCACTTGTGAGGTACCCCACTGGTGGTTACGAGTGCCATCATTCCAGGCACAGAAGCAAGTGTCAGATCAGCCTGTAGTTAAATTTTGCTGGCATGCTTGTTTGTGCACATGGGGTGGGTTCTCATGGCACATCTATGCATGTTCCTTAGTAAACACTTTTATTAGCAAAAAGGGTTTTCTAGTGTTCAGTCAGTGTATGGAAGAGTTATAATTCCTTATTTGGTACTGTGTAGAGCAGTTAAAAGTACTAGGAAGAAAAGTAAAAGCCAGAATAGCTGTGACTTGTCTCTCATTAGCACTATAACTCATTAAGAAACTTGCTTTTTCTGAGTGTGGTTTCCTTAGAGCTGAAGCTCATAATGCATCTGTATGAGGAAAAAATACAGTTTTTAAAATACTTTTATTATTTAACATCATTTGAACTCTTTCCAGGGCTGAGAGGCACAGGGTGTGGGAACAGCAAGTAAACTCTGTCATTAGTCAGGGTACATGGGTTCATGAAGTGTGCTGCATGGGGTGATACCAAAGATTGGAGTGCACAGTTAAAAGAGGATATTCACTTCTGATTTGCTTCAGTGCATTAGTTTGGAGAAGAGAAAGCTTTTGGGGGAATCCTATTTAATAAGTACCTGACTGGGGAGAGGGAATGGAAAAAAAGAGCCTCGAACCCTTCTCAGTTGTATTCAATGACAAGACACAAAATAAATTACCTTTAAAACAGAAGAAAGAAGGGTGGAGTTTCTTGGTTATTTCTTTTTTTTTTTTTTTTTTTAATCTCGTTGCTTGCCTGTTTTGTTTTGATTTGTAGGGGTTTTTTTTTGCTGTGAGGATGATTTGGTATGGGCATAGGTTGCCCACAGTGAGACTGTGGACACACTGAAAACCAGCTAGATACAGACCTGAGCAGTCTCCTCTAGCTGACCCTGCTTTGATCTGGAGAAGTTAGACCGAATTTTCAGAGTTCCTATCCTACCTCAGCTGCTCTGTGTTATCTGTGAAAATCAGAGAACTTAGCATAACACAGCAAAGCAAGATGTTTCTCATCTAGCAAGATAATTTTAATCTTGTTTTGATGACTCATTTATCACCTGCATACTTAAAGAGAACTTCAGTATTATCTAGTCATAAAATATGAACCTAAAGTCTCAGTCTAACGAATGTGAAAGTCATAGCTGTTCTTTTTGACCCTTCTCTTTTCTCACGTTTGAATGTGGTTTTCTCAGTTCAAAGTGCATTTTCTAACAGTTTTTGGAGGTTCTTTTCCTGTTTTTTTTTCTGCTGTTCCTCATCAAGCTTTACCCTCTACTATTCATGTGGCTTTTGCTGAATTGTGGTTAGTATTTTCTTTTCTTATAAATAACAGCATTAAGTTTTAATAAATTTCATGCAGAAGAATGTCTCTGTATACAGTTGTTCCAGCAGTGTTATATCTTTATCTTAGTCTTGCTTTTGTAAACTTTTCTCTCCTTCCATCAGTATTCCTAGACACTGTTCACTTTCAATAGGCTAAGATCACTGTTGCTGTAGAAGGGGTATGAAGGCAGTAAAGTTGAAAGACTTAATTTTTCCCTTTCCATAGTCATAAAACATGAGCATATGGGTTTTTTTCCCTGTAATCTGCATTGTTTGCCTAAATCATTATGCAGCTACGTGAAATCATGTGGTCTCTCTCCTAGTGCTTGAGCCAGGTCAAAGAGTCCTCCAGATCCTGCAGGTTCAGCTTCCTCCTTGAGTCTGCTACTTGACAAGATCAGCTTCTGTACCTTAAATGATAGTGTGTTCCAGCTTCTAAACTCTTAGATATGAATGAAATGGCTTGTCTGAAAAGCTGCTAAAGCTGGATTAGTTATCTTTGGGGAATGGAAAACACCCTAGATATGTCAGATTAGTCCAAGCTCCCTTTAAAGGGTGATTTGCTTAAAAAAATTAAATGTGTAAATAATTCCAGCAAGGCAGGTGTCCAGTTCTGGATTAAAAGCTGGAATTAAATAATAAAAGAAGAAAGCTTAAATGATGCAGAGTATATTTTATTGAAGGAAAAAAAAAATATATGTGAATCTCTATGTCCCATAGCAGCTATCAGAATTAAGTTTCTTTAAGGATGGTGAAAGCCACAGGGGACATCTTCCCATACCACATATCCAAAGCACTCTTTTTTTACAGTGAACTTCATGTCTGTAGATCTGCCTGCTTTGTTTGAGAGGCCAGAAGTTGACATTCTGCTCAAGAATTCAAACAAAACTTAAGAGTATTTTATAGGAGCATCCCAGTTTCCTTTCTGTTTACAAGTCTCCATTGCAGGAAGATGAATCTGATGGTTGTAGAGTGCTGAAAAGGATGGACCCACCTCTTCCCTTCTCCAGGCCTGAGATGTCACTTCTTTTGTCTTGCTCTGCTATTTTCCCCACCCAGTGGTGAGCCACTTCAGGGAGTTCCCTTCCTGCACAAAGACTGTCCTTCCCTTTTGCCCACACAAAGAAAAACTTTCTGCTGCTTTAGATCACTGAGCTGAATCTCTAAAAATTCAGAAAAAATATTATTACTAGTGGGAGGCAGGAGGTTGACAGATCATCCCCGCTGTGATTTGGAACTGTATCCCAACTTTAGGAAACTTGTTAAGTAGTCTTGGCTCTTTGGCATCTGTGAGGGTGCAAACAGAACATCTTAGTTGCTTAATGAAAATCTAGAGTTTGGACTTTTTAACCATACTTTATTTCTGAAGTAACTGGGTTGTAGTTTGTAGAACTTGAATTGCAGCGTCTTTCGAATAGCACCCTTAGTTGTTCATGTCTTAGAGATTTTCTGGGGTCTTTTTTTTAAAGACATCCAGTTTGTAACACAACACGGGCAGTAAGTGAAGCAGTGTTCCTGCGTAATTTCTTGGGTAGTCTGTGTTCCCCATTTCCAGACTGCAGAGCCAATGCATTGTATTGCATTTGATAGCAGAGCCTGTGGAAAGCTCCATGAATACTTCTTGGCTTTAGTCTTTATAAAAACAGCTGAGTTAGCTCAAAATATGCTAAACTGAGCCAGGATGGGAGTACTGTCAATCCTTGCTATTTCTCCCAGCTTCAGCTGAGATAGCAAACAACATGGGGAATAGCATGTTTCTTCACAGTCCCATTTAGTTGCCTGCTTAGGCGGGGTTTTTATTTTGTTGGTTTGTTTACTATTGTAAATGTTGAAGCTTTCAGCTTAGGAGGTTGGAGGAAGGACCATAAAGCAGTTAATGGAAATCTGAACAGCTGCATGCAAGAGACTGTTGGAGTGTATGTCTCTATTCACAGTGTGATTAAAACATTGCCTTTGAAATGATTTTGTTAAACAAGACACCTCAAGCTAATTAGAGCAGAATGAATTGTCTATAGAGCAGAAGAGGGGGAAGAAGTTGTGGACTGAAATCTGACAGAGATTAATATAATTCAATATAAGACCTTGAAAGGGTAATCATTCTTTTACAAGACCCAAAGCTCAGAAGGCTGTCTTCACCTTGAGGTGTGGAGGCTTTGAGACTTCTCATCACTGATGAGATCAGTGTTCATCTTTAGAGTAGAATATGGGTTTTTTTCCTCCACAGACTCTTTTAGGATCAAGCTGCACTGTGCATTGTTTTTAATACTAGCCTCTGAAAGCTGGAGTCTCATTTCCAGTACTTGAGTGTATCACAAGTAGTGTGCTGGAGGGCAGAGGGACATTGCAGAGGAAAGCCTACAGGGACTGGGTGGAGTAAAATAATTTTGCTTTTTTACTCAGCTCATACTTGAGAAGAGTTTCAGAAACAGGCAACTGACTATGAATGTGAAAATCCAAACCGTCTGATATGTGAAAAACAACTGACATACTTGAGTCCCAGTAAGTGAAACTGTTACAGGCTGATATCCAGCTCGATTGAAAGGTAAACATGCCCTTCCCAATGCACATAACTTTCTATTATTGCGTCCTAGAAAACTTTAACCAAAAGTTCAGGTTGCTAAATGATAGTCTGAAGGTGCATTTACCCAGTGGTTGACTGTTCTTGGTGAAAGTAATTTTATTTTCTGTTCTGAAACTTTTATAAACAGTTGTTGGCACTAGTTCTTGCTGTTGCAACAAAGAAATGCCTTTTGCAAAAGGAGATCAAAAGTTTGTTGCTTCTTAGTTCAATACAAGAGAAGTGACATTTTATTGAAATAATACTGTCACATATAATAATATTTTAATTTCATCTTTATTGCAAGTGTTATTTCTGACTGCCCAGTAAAGGTGAAAGACTTAGGGGGCGTGTAATTTGTTACTGAAGTTGATCCCCACAGATACAAGTTGCATGGTTCTGTTATTCATTCAGAATGAGTGGCAAGCTTCGGCCAACTATACTTGTCCTCATAATCTGATGAAAAAAGATGGACAGTTTTGGAAGGTTCTTCAATCCATGCAGAAGAGTTGGGGGTTGAGGGGGAACAAGAAGCAGAGAAGAACTGAACTGCTGTAGTATTTGCTTCTGGAAATAAATTTTGTATACTCAAGGGAAAGTTGTTTTGTTTCCATATTTAGTTAATATCTATAGGTAAGGCAGTAATAACTTTGGATACAGGTGCTGGATTTTTCAGTTGTTACTGCATCCAGTATTGTAGACATAGTTGGACTTATGCATGTTGTGTCCTATCATCATCCCTCTCACTTCAGAGCCTGAAAGTAAGAAATAAGCATATGAAAAATAGGTGTGAATAGGTACAAGATGTTGACAAGACGTGATGAAATGCTGACAGTCCTGCTTCATAGGTGCAGAGTTAAGAATGCTGGGAATGACAGCATGGGGCATAGAAAGAACTTTGTTATTTGACTCCTTTGGAGTTTGGTTATTTATATATTTATTTTAAGAGTGGGTCAGGAAAGAGAGCTGTAATGGACAGTTATACTGGTAATGCTTCAAGGTTTCAAATTCTTTTTTGTGTTTTTTTTTTTTTTTTTTCAGTCCAGAAATACTCTTTCCTTTTTTTACCATTCTTGATCTCTCTTGTGCTAATCTTTCATGACAAGGAAACTCTGTAGCTCTGACCAGCACTGCTCTTTTTTTGACTTCCAGTATGATAATGGTGAGAGTGGGGACACTGGCTTGCAGGTTACACGCAGAAGAGATAGTGGGTTATTCTGACTCTTGGCTGTTCATAGGCAGGAGTCTGCAAGTGTGGCAGTCTCTCAGAGATGTGTGTTATGTTGTCTTCATAAAAGTACTGACATTTGCCAAGAACTTGATTTTTAACAAGTAAAATTTGATACCTGTGCCTCTGCTGGGTATGCCTCTCTGAGGACAAGGCAGAACTCCACTGAAATTACAGTTTTGAGCAATGCCAGCCTAACCACGAGTTTGGTAGCACAGCTGGTTTTGGGAATTAAGCTCTGCTCTTTGGGCTGCTTTCACCTGTGGCTGTAGGCAGCATAAATGAAAAAACTCTTTAAATTGCTTCATTCACCACTTGCCTTCCAGTGTCTGCAATCTCGAGTTCTGTACAGTGTTATTATGCAGAAATCATGTTTGTGTGAACTTCAGTTCATCTCCAGAACTGCCCCACCTAAAGGTGTAAGGGAAGCAGGATCCTCTGGGGGCATTTGAGGTGGAGGTCTTAAACTAAAAGGCACATGACAGAAGAAGGGGAGCCTGGCAGAAGAGTATCAAATTTACCTTCTACAGGCATGCTGGCGTTTTATTTCTTTTTGGCAGTCTTGAATGTAGCAGTCTTACAGTTTGTTTTAGAATAGCTTTTCTGTGTGTAATTATTAGACCAGTAAGCTCCCAAACAGGCACTATTTCTGTTCTTTTCCACATACTCTCTCCCAAATCATTATCTTCACTTCTCTTGTAGTACTAACACCTTGCATGTGCTTGTTCTTTACTGTTACGTTCTGTGGATTGATGCTTCTTCCTCTGAGTCTTTTCAGAGAGCATAAAAGGGTCATCACTGCCTCTTCTGCTCAGCTGGATAATTAGTCACTGTAGTTACTGGAAGAAACTGGGAGATGCTCTTTGCAGGCAACAGAGTACATTTGTGAATGAATGGAATTGGGTGTTCTGCACAGGAGGGTACTGCTCTACTGTATAAAACAAGATGGATTGATGCATCACCAGTTTTTAACCTGGTACCTAATGTGTTGTACAGAATACTTGATCAAGTGTGGCTAAATGCTGCTTGTATAGGAATAAAAATACAAACCTTACTTTGTAACCCTAAATACTGATACTCCTTTTCAGTCAAAGTTCTAAGCAAGTTGCATAAGTGCAGCTGTTTGATTTAAGTACACATCAGGTGTGAAATGTGGTGTACAAAAGCAACCAGTGAAACTGCCTAGGTCTTGATGACGTGGAATTCCTAGCAAATGTAGGTTAGCAAGGTCCTACATGACATAATGGTTTTTAGTGCTTACACTTTTCATTTTGTGACCATTTTATGTGCTTAAGACACTGTTCCTTACAAGGTAATGTAATGCAGATAGTTTGATAATTACACCAGCCCTATATTGACTGGTTTAGATTTTCATATTGTAGTGCTTCAGAACCTTCTTGTTTGCTATCATTTTTTATCATTACTTCCAACATAATTCCTGTGTTCTGATTCTGACAATCAGTTTTCATTTGTGCTTTTTATATATCAGCATTAAATATTAATTTGTTTTGTTTTGAAGTTGCAGAAAATTTACTGCTTCAGCTTTGGTCATATATCATAGATCTAAATTTATTTTCAGTTTGTAAGACGACTCTACCTTTTAAGTGGACAGCTTGTGTTGACTGAAGTGGACTAAAGTTCATTTACCAGTGGAGGAAACTGAGGAGTTCAGCTGGGATCTCCAGTGACAGCACTGGTCTAGTATGGATGAAAAAAGATTAAATACATCAAAGTAGTGTTTAACTGTAAGTAGTAATTGTAAGAGGGTCAGGTGTTGATCAGACTACAGACAACTCAGAGGTGTGTGCATGAGTGTGACAGACATGCTGGATGAAAATTTTTGCTCCAGTAGAGATTTTTTCAGCTGTTGGTCAGCAGGCACAAAACTGAGTTAATATTAAACAGCTGTCAGGATGGAGAAGCAAAACTACTTTTGCTTTGCTGTTTGTTGTTATTTATTATTCCAATCTGACTTGGAGTAGGTTTTTTTGCAGTAAGATTGGCACTGGCTGCTTCCTCAGCTAGTTATGAGGGCTCCCTGCCATTTTGAGTTTATTTTTCTTGCACAAAGCCTGGGAAAAAATACAAACCTTGTTCTGAAGGTCACTATGTCCAGCTGTCTTTCTGAGCAATGGGAGTGAGTGCATTTCAGAACTACTGACCCTTCATATAATATTGTGCCACTGACTGCCCTCATTTAAAGCAAAGACCCACAGGACACTGAAGGGATTGCAGCAGTGGTGGAAATGAATGAGGAGCATGTCCTGTTAAAGTAGCTGAATGCCATGGATTCTTGTATTGGCAGGTTCCACTGGAATTCTGGAATTTTCTTTAAGCAAAAATTTACCCACAAACAAACCTTTTTCTTTATTTGATGACAGCAGAGTTTTAGAGGAGTTATCTTTTTCTTCTAATAAGACATCAACTAAATTTTACTGCTGTTTGTGACTTTTGATACATGAGGCTGTCTGCTGGGAGAGCTTGAGTCCAGTAATTTGCATCTGTCTTTTCATCTCATGGTTGTGAACACAGCTGTGTCATTAGTTTAATAAAGGTACATCTGTAGGGTGGAGTTTGACACATGAAAAGGAGAAAATGGCCACTGAGAGATGCAAGATTTTTTTTTTCCTTTTTGACTGGGGACAAACTACATCCTTTACTAAGAGGTATCTGACATGTAGTTGTGTTCTAGAAATGTGGTGTTTAGCACAATTCATGCTACAAATTGAAGGCCAGCTCTAAGGTCTTGTTTATTACAACCAGAAATATCTTTTGTGAGGCACTGTATCTAAAGATGGTATCTTCCCAGGTTTTTTTTCTGCAACCTTCTTTTTTTTCACATGTTTATACTTAAAATTGTTCTTCAGAATCTTTGTTTTCAGTTTGTATTCTGCCAGTAGGACTAACATAGTCAAACCATACCCTTCAGAATAGTAAATTTCTCTTTGCAGCATTGCTTGGTTGGATGCAGGATAGCAATTCAGCAAGTTGTGTGCTTTGTGTTGTGCAAAACAACAATGCAAAATTTTTAAAAAGAAACCTATTCTGAATGAGGGGCACTGAACTATGACAAATAGGGCTTTAAGAATCCATTCAGAAATCCATTAGATCAGATCATTCACATATTTGGAAGACATCACTGGCAATACTTATGATGTGTACAAAAATTGTTAAATCCTGCTAGCATCAGTGTAAACTGTTACTGTAGATCAGAAGTGGCATGTATTTAATTACTTGAGCATGTTGCTTTTACTGGAGAACTCACTCTCCTTCCTAATAGTCTTGATGGTGCATGGAGCGATGCAGGCAATATAATGGAAGATACTGTATTTCCTTGGGTATTGCTTTCTTAACAATTGATAGGTTAGGTTGTTAAATTGAGAAATGTTTTGAATATTTTTGTTCCAATTTCCTGAACACCTTCATTTCTCTCAAAAATGGAGAACTCATCACTAAAACTGGCAGTTTTCTTAATCACAAGAATTTCTTCCTTCTCCTCCCCTTCCCTCTCATGACCTCAGATAACTTAAAAAATGCTGGGGTTTGTTTTAGTCAGAGGGGATTGTAGGAGGATAGAATATAAGAAAATAAAGATAGTGTAGAGAGTAATCTTACCTCTAAGGAGTTGCAGCTGGGCCAATTATCAAAGATTAGGAACGGGCCTGACTTTACCAGGCCACAGCTGTAACCAATGAGAAGAAGAGTGCTATAAAAGAGTGGGGTGGCTGGTTGAGAAGGGAACTGGTGTCAGTTGGCTGCTTTGTGAAGAAGAAAGAGGCAGTGCTCTGAGGAGCTGCCCATGAGAAACACCAAGAAGGTATGGAACTTTTGTGATAGGGAGACAACAGTATGGAACCCCTGAAATGAGATGACCACAGGGGATGAAGCTGAGAGAGTTAGATTTATTCCTTTGGTTATGTGGAAATATGATAAAAAAAATCGTTCTCTGCATCGTTTAGGATGTGCCAGGATATTATGACTTTTAAGTTGCAGGAGGAAGAATTCATATTGGAGCTTAGTAGACATTAGGAGAAAAGAGCATTTTCCAAGAACAAGTATGGATGAGAACTGAAATAAATTTCCTAGGAAGATTGTGGAATTGTCATCACTGGAAGTTGTTTGTAAGCCATGGTAAATCTCAAGTGGTTTGTGATCTTTTCTTGAAGAAGAGTACCTTCCAAAGATGGTTCCACTGCCATTATTCATGAATATATCTATGACATAGTAGAAGGATTTTATCTGGAACTGTTGTTTTTCATGTCTTTATTAATAATGCAGCACAGCTGGGGGTTGGGAGAAGGTGTGTGCTGTATGTTGAATAGAATATAGTTATGTCAGTGATGTAATGTATTGCAACTATTACTACATAGAGGGGATATTAGAAAGTGAACTTTCAAAACTAGAGATGCTGTTGTGACTCATGTAAAAGTTTTAAACAGAACCTACAATCTAGAGTTTAGAGCAATCATAGTAGACTATTTATTGTGAAGAAATCAATATAAATATTCACTGATATCTTAGGAAAGGTAATTCATGAAAAATTTCATAGGTTGCCAGGTTGATTGATTGGATGGTATTTTCCAGTCTTAATGCATTAAAAAAAATCGTTTTGTTATAAAGCATGATCTGTTTGTATGTTCCTATTAATAATCTAGTTGTAAATCTATTTTATTGTTAGTAGGAAAAAAATCACCCCACCTACTGAACATATAACTTGCTTATTGCCCACTAAGGTGATTCATTAGTCTATCTCTTGCAAAGCCCCTGGGGTTTTTGAAACAGATGGTACTGTAGTCCTGGGCATATTTTTTTCAGATGTCACCTATGATATGTATTTTGTTGTAATTGGGAAGAGTTGGGCTCCTTTATTCCCCCTGAAAGAATAATGGCAGATGAGAAGAGCTTGGTGATGCCCACAGCTTCTTTCATGGCTAGAGGTAGGCTGGACCAAGTAATTAGGAGTGGTGTTTAGCTCTTGCCTGGCTGATTTCTTGAATAGTGTGTGCATAATTTCTGGGAAGCCCTGGAGCTGTATATGTACACTTATCAGCTGTCTTGACATGTGACATGGAAAGGGCAAGTGCCTGCAGCCATATTCTGCCACTGGGGAGGCTTATACAGTTACCTTATTAGAGACTCTGTGGTCCAGTATCCTAAATTTATTGAACTAAGATCAAAGGTAGGATGAAACTTGCAAAACTTCCAAAGGGCTTCCATGGGATTTACAGAGCTCTAAATATGTGAGTTTCTTAATTATAGCATGTGTCACCTTCCGGTGAGGTAGAATAGCATTGACAAGAGATATATTAAAAATCAGTAGTGTGTGAAAATGTTTGATATGGACTACATAAAATAAATGCTTATGGAATCTGTTCTTACTCTTCACATTACAAAACTCCTAAATTTTAATGAACTAGTACTTAGGACTATCTTAGCAGGTTTACATGTCCTGTGTTAGCTTTGGAATCAGAATGAGTTATGAAAGCCTCAATTTAACCAGGTAACTTAGACACAGATAAAAGTTGACAGCGAAAGCATAGGCAAACAAACTGCAGAACTCCTCTTGAGTTGACTGGCAGGACAGCAGACTGGCCCACAATGGCATGTGGAGGGTGGTTTACTTCTCTTGCACTGTTGAAGTACATTTGGGACAAGGCTTTTTATGGAAATAATCTCTTAAATACGTCTGAGACCAATTTCACAGTGAGAACACCTGGATCTTGCAGCTTGGCTGTGATTACGGTGCTCCGTTTGAATAGGTAACGAGCACCTCTGAACTGGTTGTTTTGCAGATCTTTGGTTTGTGAGTTGTTCTCACTCACTGCTGCTGATATTCTCTACAGCACTCAACAAGCAAAGACCAGCTGACCTGGTCTGTTGGTTACAGGTCACTTGTAACTTGTTTCTTAAGGTGTGGAATCCTGCTCTCTTGCTACTCTCTATCTGTGACCACAGCTGTGATGGTGCATTAAAAAGGAGAGAGAAGAGCTTTGTGTTGAGTGGAAGCCAAACTATTTTACTTTGTGTGTGGTTCTGTTATTTTGTGGCTGTAATGTTTTATGTTATAAAAAAAATACTTAAAGTAACTATAAGGGAACAGTAAAGCTTTCACAGCTGCATGTTAAAAATTTGTGGGATAGGAATGGGCTATAACTGCCTGGTATATTAATTGTGCATCTTCTGAGGAGGGAAAAAGGCTATCTGTAGATTGTAAGTTCAAATATATTCCTCCCCCTCCCCATTGCATGCCTGTTCAAAATACTGCTTTTGAGGCATCCTCTTCACTGTATGAAAACTCTAAATGAGTTTCTTTGTAGGCCTGCCTTGTTTCCTGACAGTGGGGCTTTGCAGTTAATTTCATCTTTGTCCTGTTTTGTTGGGTTTTCTTCCTTTTTTTTTTTCCTAAAGCCTGATGTACTGTGGCAAAGACGAATTTAAGGTAAATAGTGTTACCTATTTTTCAGATATGGTAGATTAATTGATTATAGACTGTAGTTGAGGTTATGTGTAGAAATAGGAAGATATTGCTGTGGGTGATGCTAGACAAATCAGTTAGGGCTTGGTGTTGCCCTAGCCCATTTCAGTTGGTCTTTTCAAGAAGCTCATAATGTTTTCTGAGAAATGGAATTGAAATTGGTACTGGAATTACTACTTGGATATGTTTGAGAATTAGCCAATGGAAGGGAAGTGCCATAGTTCTGCCATCTTTCTTCTGCTTCCATTGACTGATAAATATACTTTTTTTAAACCTTTAATATTAGCTGGCAAAGAATGATTTGTATCTCAAAGATTAGAAAATAATGTAACACACAGAATAAAGATACAATTCTTGCAATGGTTTGGTTCTAAATTCATAGCTATGCTTACATAAAGTTTGTGTGTGTTTATCAAGATCATAATGTACTATTTTTTCTATTAAATACTTTGAATGTACTTTGTTGTGTTGAATTTTTGATAGAAAGCACTTCAATTTTCTGTCAATCTAGGAATATTTAGTCATAGATTGAAAAATTGTAAATATTAGGAATACTTGAAAAAAATCTTATTAAGTAGATTTAACCCCCTCTTATTCATAATACTTCGTTGAGATTGACCCAAAATCATGTAGTAATTCTCAGTTGGTATTTTCAGGTGAATAACTTCAGATAAGGTGAAAACTTCGTATTAAAGAGGCCTAAGTGTCTCAGTGCCTTTAAGACAGCAGGCAGTTTCTTCATATATTCTGCTTTTTTTTTTTTTTTTTGTAATGCACTATGTAAATAGCCATCATAGCTCTGACTGGCTTAGTGACTTAGAACACTTTCTTTAGGGCACACTTCTGGTCTGCTTTATTTACTTTGTTGGGGTTTTTTCTGACACTAACTTTTGTTAGATTTAGGCCTCATTTTGAGGTGTGTACAAATGGTAAAATTAATTGGGAAGTCTGCTTCTTCTATGTAATTTCATAATGATAGAATTATATCTTTGTTATTTTAGGTCCAAAATGTAGTCACCAGAGTACTTATCTTCCTAGTTCGGCAGTTGTTAACTTGGATTTTGTATGTGAAGTTTACCAATGTCACAGAGTTTGATTCTGGAAAGTGAGTAGACTAGATTGTTTTGTGTTTCCGAAAGAATTGATTTTAAAAAAATCTTACAGTTCTTGGAAAGGAGAAAGTAGGTCATCACTTGAATAATAGCCAGTTTCATTACTATTGAAAGATACTAATATTTCTGTGAGAACTATCAGTTGCAGAATTTTGCAGAGACAATGGTGAACTCCTTTGATATAAGACAAAAGGTAATTGAATCAATGATATGTGGGAGTTGATTTTTTTTTTAATTTACCATTGCAACTTATAAGGTTTTCATTAGGTTTACACTGAGTAATTGCTGGCATAGTCAAGGCGGAAACATAACCTTTTTTATGAGCAAGTTCATTATTCATCCCATGCTGCCTGTTCTTACCTTTTTTTTGAAATCCTGTGTGGATCTTTTCTAACTTTAAATATTTTGCTTTATTCTACACTTCTTATGTTATAAAAGACTTTTTAATGCAAATTTTTTTCTCATTTTTGTCTGTAGTACAGTCCTCTCTCAATATCTGAAAAATGCAAATTGAAATTACCTTCTGATCATTTTCCTAACTTAATAAAATACTGCTGCAGAGTCCATGAATTTTCTTTCTCTGATTTTCCTAAGTTAAGGAATGCAAGTGTAAAGTAAAGCTTTCTTCTGTGTTTTTCTTTGGAGTTTGTTGTCTACTAATTTGTTGCTGATTTAATGTAGCAGTATGCCAGATAGTTCAATTAAATTGTTTTGTATGCCTCTCTTTTCTTTTATACACTTAAGAGTGATCTGAAAGACTTTGAAATTAATCAGAATAGGTATCTGCAGGATATTCAGGAAATCTAAGTTGAAGTTTGTTTTGGTTATCTTTTGTAATATGTATTGTTATTGTGTCTTGTATGTGCTGTAGTTGAGGTTTGAGTAGATCCTGTACTTTGGCTAGCTGAGCCAAGATTATGTTGCATGGAATTTGTTTAAATAGATCTGGGTCTTTGTTTGTAGCAGATAATGAAGATTATATTAAATCAGCTGTAAAATCTCCTTTGCAAATGGGACAGTCTGACTTCCTTCTCAGTGGAAAAATAGGTTGACTTCTCACGATGATTTATTTTGTTGATGCAAACTATTTACAATATAAGCAGTACATATGGAAATATTATTTCATTTCTGTCATGCCTCTCTTTAAAAAGTTTCTGGAAAGAGGCCAGGCTGTTTTCAGTTTTTGTTTATGGATGAGATTATCCAGAGATAAGGGCAGAGAGAGACAGGACTATAAGGACAGTTCATTTCTAAACCTGGACACAACAGTCAATGTGCCTTGGTGAGTTGGAGATGGCTAGAAACAAATATAATCATGGCAAACACAGAATAGCATAAAGCCTATTGCCTGCCATCTTTGTGTTGGCAACTCAGATACATCTGACTGTGCAGGTCTTGTCACTGAAAGAGTCTGAGAGATCATCTTATTGCAAGTATTTGGCGACTCAGGTTTAGCAAGACTGAAACAAAACAGCCTCCTCTTTCGACATCTTTGATCAGTAGTAGCAGTGAATGTACTTCCTTTTGATTTTTGGCTTGTTGGCATTGAGTGATGGCCACTGGACATGCAATGACACAAATGGGTTTTCCTGACTTGCCTTTTCTCATCTGTGATGGCAGTAACAGCAGTAGATTTTGGTCTTGTGTGTAGGCAGTGGGGAATACTCTATTACTTGAGTACTTCGTATGAGTAGCCCCCAGCTCCCTTGCTACTTGCACAGTGGTTTACTTTTGGTGTCCTGCCAGATGTTTGCTGGGATTTAGACATTTACAGAGGAAGAGGGATTTACAAAATGTCTGCTGTAAACTTGTGGAAAGGTATACAGGAAATACTGTTATAGATTACATGCTTTATATTTGTAGAAATGTTTATAGAGAATTATGTGGTTTTCAGAATTTTGCTGAAAGGGTGTAAAGGCTACCTTTGAACATGAAGGAAAACTAATTTGGGGCTCTTTTGTTTTATGGCTGTCTGTATACCCTGACATCTGGTTTTGGAGTCCTGTCCCGAATTAGTCAGTAATATATGGTCAAGGGACTTAAAGATGTTAAAACAAATCTACTTAAAGATGAAGAAAAGAACTGGTCTAATTTTGTGGGCCAGTTGTAGTTTTTATAAAGTAAGAATGTTTTTGTGCTGCTTTTCAGAGAGCAGGAGTCCAGATCCAGGGATTCTTCTGAATACTGTAATTGCTAAAAATCTGCTCTTGCATAGTTGCTTATGGGAGAAAGCAAATGTTTTCCTTTGTTACAGTCAGTAGAAATGTGAGTAACTCTCATCAAAGTAAGAATTACTCCAAATTATTATTTTGGGTGTGTCAATCATTCTACAGAGTAAGTGAAGAGTGGTCTGTTTTGGCAGTTTCTTACTTCATAAATTTAGCCTTGTTATCAAATTTGGTTTCCTCCTTCCTTGCAGGCAAGGAATTACGTTACATCATACTTAACAGAAATGCAGCAGAAAACACAATCGTATTTACCCAGTTTCACAATAACCACCATTATTTTTCCCTTATATATTTTATAAACTCTTGTTTTTAGCTTGTCAACCTGTGTTTTTATTGCTCCTGACATTTATGCTTGGAAAAAACCATTTCTGTTTAGAAGTGTAATTTTATAAGAAGAAAGTAGTGAAGCTGCTTTTTTAATCTTCCATAAAATCCTTTTATGATAACTGCATCTCCTTTCTGGGAAAATGCCATGGAAAACCCTCAGATATAACACCTGCCCCCAGTACCCTCTTACACTTCTCCCACTGTATCTCCAATATAAAAGCTATTTAGTGGAATACTAACTTGTTTATCACCTCTACATTTTGATTTTTAATTAGAACAAGCACATTGTCGGATGTTCTTTAGTTCTTTGTACTTTCTCAAAATCGCGTGGAAGGTTTGTCCCAGTCTTTTGGATGTTACAGAAAAAAAGCTGGAAAAGAGAGTAGATTGACAGCATGATTGTGTGCACTCCAGTCCTTAAAATGTCTAATATGACAGTAAAATGGTTGAACTTCATTTCAATTCTTCTTCACCTTCCTTGTGTGGTAGAATGCCCAGCAGATAATTGAGTGTTTTTTGTATACATGCACTCACTGTACACAGTGTTTTAAAGTGAGGTGAATATACTCAAATGATATTTAATGTCAAATGTAATTAATGTACTTTTGTATGTTTCCTTCATTTTCTCTCTCTTGAATTCTTTTAAACAGAAGTAGATAAACAGTTGAAACTTTAGAATTTTTTGAAAACTGGGAGCTGAGATGGCATGCTCCCTCAATTTATGCCTGTGATCGCAGTGAGTGGAAGGAGAATGTGCACAAAATCCTAGAAGTGAAGATCATGCACAGTGAAATGTATTACAAGTGAAAGAGTGGTACTGTCTTGGATATACTTCAGTTTTCTCTGATGAAAACAACATGCCAAATACAACAGTTTGGCTTTTCATCATGTCTTTTCCCCAAATTTTCTTTTTTTTCACTGAGATACTTTAAGGCTATTGGTTACAATCTCAACAGTAAGCCATATAATAGTTTATATCTGCCTCTTTCATGAAAATATCTATGTTTGCTTTTGGATGTTCTTTTGTATATACTCTAAATTATTAGAAAATATGTGAGAGAGTTGTGTAATTGTTTGCCCGACTTGGCCGAGGGATTCTCTAGCAGCTGCAAAGGCTGGATCTGTAACTAGAGGGAGGAACTGTTGCAGCTGATGGTCACAGAATGTTTCTTTGGAATTTACACTGGTACCTGTCTTTTCCTTGTACAGGAGTTCAGAGACAGGCAATGCTTTGGCTGCATCCTGTGCTTTCGTGTGTGTCTGACAGAGACAGATGCCTCTCAGCTGCTGCATTTTGAGAACCCTCTGAACTTGCATGCACAACGTGTAGTTAAAATTTGATTTAAATGTTAGCTAAGCCATACAGATTCTTCTGCTTGTTTTTCACTGCTGCTTAGGTTTAATGGTATTGAGTTCTGTAGAGGACAGAGGAATTGGCAAGTTTGTTTTCAGCAAACACATGTCATCCACTTGGCCTAAACAGGATGCTTGTATGTATTTTTAGCATAATTGACTGTCTTTCTGGTAACTTCAGATATGTAAACTCCTGGTTGTGATGTATTAATGAGGTTTTTTTATTTGAAATAAATGGTCTCTTAAATCATGCTGCTATTTATTTTGTTTTTATATAACAGCAAAAATAGCCTGTTGCATCTTTCTCATAATAAAGTTGATCTCTATGGGATTATTTTACAAGTGGACTTGGGTGCACAAAGATGTTCGGATACCTGGATTCCTGATGGCATCAGCAGAAATTCAGAGAGACACCTTAAATACATTTTAGAACCTGGCCACAGGTTCTAAAATGCTTTTTAGGCCTCATGATAGTTATTTATAGTGATCACTAGGTGAACTCTTCTTTAAATGATTACTTTATTGTTTAGAACTGTAAGATTCTCTTGTGAGAAATATTGATATGATAACTATGTATCACAGCAAGAATAACCATATTTGAAAATTTGTATGTAGATCTGTATATACAAGCAAGGGTTTTTTGCTTCCTGCCAAAGTTCTGTACAATTGTGTCCTTTAAGGGCAACTTGACTTCCCTTTAGGAGCTGTGAGAGACAGTTACTGTTTTGGTAAATAGCCACGGTTTGAATATTATATTAAGCTGCCTGCTGACAGAAATTATTTTAATTGAGAATGTAATTAAAAAGAAAAAACTAAACAAGACAACAACAACAACCCAAAGCTGCTCTCCTAATTTATTTAACCTTCTTTAAAAAAGAACATCAGTGTTTGTGAGGAATACTAAGATGGAGGAGTAAATATGATCAAGTACATAGCAAATTGAATTTACATATCAGGAAGGAGGCTGTTTAGCATCCTAAGGATGCTATTCTACCCTGTGAATAACACCTCTGAAGGAGATCTTTACCTCTGGCAAAGAGGGTAGTGATGAACTTTTAGGGTCATGAGTGTGGGCTTGATTAAATTGCTTTTAATAATGTATTTATTACATGGGTTTCTTTGGGAGAATTCTTCATGGAGTTTGTGGCTAGAAGGGACCATTAAATTGCCAAGTCTGGCATCCTTTACATACAAGTCTTTATCTTTCATTCAGATCTCCTAAAAATGAACCTTTTGACTTAACTGACCAAAATGCTGTTTCAGTTTGTGCTTAGCCAAAATGCATTTGCCAGAAGTATAAACCTTCATTTAAAGATGTCAAGGGAGTGGGAAGACACCACTTCTTGTGCTAGTTTTGCTCTCATGGTTGCTTTACTTCCATGTTTGTAGGAAAAAATGTATCTCTGCATTATGGCAGTGATTTGAAATTGATCCTGACTTTTCAGGTTGATAACATGTTTAACAGCTGTACCTGTAGAATAGGAATGCATATATGCACACAGTACATACATAGGTCCATACACTCTGTCTTAATTCCATTTAATAAATTTTTTGGTTTGGAAATTCTGCTATGCCCTTTGTCTTTTACATATGATATATGAATATAGTACAAAAATGACAAATTGATTTGAACACAAATGGTTTTTATTGTGGTTTTATTTAGTACAAATATTTTAATACAATTCTGTAAATTAATTAATAGTAACCCAATTATTTCAGCTTTTTATTAATTATCTTTGCTCTGAATTTGTGGTACAGAGCTTTCATTAAACAGCATTATCAGAATAGGATTGCACAAACATCTGCCATAGGTTTTAATAACGTCTCATATTTATTTTTGAGCGTGTGCTAGTTGGATTTCTAATTATTCTATAATTCTTTTTTTTCACAATATTCTACAGAAGTTGTATTTTTATATTTATTTTTTTGTCTCAGGTGTTCATGTTCCTATTATTCATCAATTCCCACACTGTATGGGGGGGAAAAAGCATTTTGGCAGTGGACAAAATCCCTAATGGCTTTGCAGACTCCTATGCGAGGGCTCTTTTCAGCCAGGTTTTGGGTTATTAGAATTTGACCCACATAGTATAATAGGCCTTCAGATATGGTGTTATTTTCCTTTCCCTTCACTGTGTTGCTGTCTGGCTGCTGCTGCATTCAAGTGCAGAATTGCATCCAGTATGAATGTTTTGGTAGACATGAGCATAGTTTTCTGTCTTGTATGGTTTGCTTTTAGTCATCTTGTGTGTCCTCCCCCTACCCTGTAACCAAGTTTCAGCCTTTCATAGGTAATCCTCTTATTTTTAGTATGGTGACCTACATTTTTCAGCCAAGTATATCTATTTGAGAAGCTTGGGACTACTAGCCATATTGTTGACTTTATTTTAGAATTTGATTGTTGAATAGAGTTCAGTATGGTGTTGAGATCTGGGTAGTATTCCTACCTTTCCTAGGCTTCTTTTGGTGATTCCCATAAAATCAGAATTTCTGTAGTCACTACTTCTGGGATTTTTTTGGTTTGACTTAAGAATCTAGAATTTAACTAAGAAAAGTGCTCAAAGCTCTCATGTACAATTGAATTAATGGTAATTTTGTATTAAGTAAATGCAAAATTCTACTTTTATCTATAGTAAAAATACTATGCATGTACATCTAGTCTGGAAGATATGCTGCTGAGGGCTTCAGTTTGACACCCAAACCTTGAATGTTTTCTGCCTTTCTGAATTCTTCTATCTCAAACTTTGAGGTATGCTTTATAGGTTTTAGGGACGTATTTTCAGGACAGTGTTTTGTAAGATGCTTAGTTGATTCAATTATGTGCCTTATTGAATACCACACCAGGAGACTAAGGAGTCCACCTTTTTACAAAAACTTGTAGTGTTCAGTAGAGAAGGTCTCAAACTGTATTTCAAATGCTGAGAAGAAAACAAAGTACTGAGTAGTTGCTCAGTAAATGTGTGTTGATTCTTCTTTTTAACTGAATCAGGGAGCAGCCTTGTGGGTGGTGGTAGGATGCAATTCTATAAATAAAACTCTCCATAATGCATGCACACAGGGCAAGGGCAGATCAAGGCTCCCAGGCATCTTGCCCATTGCTTCTGGCAATGACTTTGACATTTGCTGACTTTGGAGTGCTTGATTTTGCAGCTTGATTTGTCTCTAGGCACGGTGT
Source organism: Agelaius phoeniceus (assembly GCF_051311805.1). Taxonomy (NCBI): domain Eukaryota; kingdom Metazoa; phylum Chordata; class Aves; order Passeriformes; family Icteridae; genus Agelaius; species Agelaius phoeniceus. The sequence goes on from NC_135267.1 coordinate 62,330,953, forward strand.
CTGTTCCAAGCTGTATAACTAGGAATAGCCTGCAGAACCTATGACACGAGTGAGATATGGGACAAAACAGCTTTTAAAAGTTGATTTTGACAAGGGCCATTGTAAGGTTGAAAAGAAAAATGTCATGCCAGAAAAAAGGTCAGGCATTTTGGGGTTAAGAACAAATGACTGATATGCCAGTGTATTTGTAAACTGTGTTTAATCATCGCTGTGGACAATCCATAATTTATCTGCTTCTAAGGAAAAGGAACATGAAATTTTCTTCTCAGAATGAACAATCTAGTGTGGGAGCTATTCATCAAAGTTTGAATGTCAGAAAGGTCATGGGAAGAGATTTGTAAAATTTTCATAATTCCAGAAATAACCCCTTTGGCATCCAAAAAGAAACTTGAGTATTTAGGAAAGAACCTAGTGTATCTGATAGCATCCTGCAGCAGGGTGGGTCAGCTCTGTGATGGATGTTCTGTTCAGCAGGGCTGTATGTTTTCTCATACCTCTCCCTTCCACCCTGTGGGAAGGAAGGGGGAGATAACACATACATTTTGGGAGGCAAACAGAATTCATGCCCTTTGCTGCTTATGTCTGCCTTGTTTTGGTTTTGCTATTCTGTATGAAAACCAACAGTATACTTTAGAGACCCTATATTAAACTTGCTGTTAATTAAGTTCTTCAGATAAAAATCTCCCAGCAGGAGATTTTTGAGTTGGGAGGATTTAAACTGAAGCTCTCACACAGGCCTCCTGCTGTAACATGCTGTGCTCTCTGTGAAGGCTCTGCATAACAAAAATGTCAGAATATGCAATGTATTTATCAGCCTGTTTGTTAATATTTTTTCTATTCAAATGTTTTCTACCTCTCTTCAGTTTTGCCATGTCTCTTTCCTGTCCTTATTTTTAAGCACATTCTGTCTCAGAATGGTTTTCCTAGTATTTTTTTTTTCAAGTTCCAACTCTTAAACTTGTTAACATCTTGTGACATAGGAAAAGGAAATGTATTTCAGAGATGTTTTCCCTGGATTAGGTATGTCAAGATGCAAAATATTTGGTTGCATATTGTAAATGTCTGTGAAGTACTCTTGGAAAATTCTATTTGCGAAGAGATTAATATGAAGAATCAATATTATTCCCCTTTTGCTCGGTTTTTTTCTCCACTCCCCCAAGAGTTTAATAATCTCTGATCAGTATTGATGAAGGTAGTAGCAGAGAATATATTCTTTTCAAAGCAAAAGTACCAGGAATAACTTTATTTTCTTTAAAAGCAAAGATGCGGCTTTTAATGCACAAAAAGGTCACAAAATGATTGAATTGTTTGGACTGAAAGAGAGCTTAGAGATCATCTATTCCCAGCCCTGTTCCACTAGAGCAGGTTGCTCCAAGCTCCATGCAGCCTGGCCAGGAGCACTTTGGGGATGGAGCATCAACAATGGAGCAGTAAGTGTGCCTTGTCAGACAAAGGAACACTTGCTGCATAATTGGTAGGCTAATATAAATCTTGCAGGGAAGTATTTGATGGCAGCAGGCAATATTGCCATGAATAAAAAAAAATCCTCTAAAAGAAATTTCCTATAAAATAATCCAGGCAGAGAGCAGAGGCCATTTAGGAACATCTTAGCTTCTTCCCTTACTGTTTTCACTCTTTGAGTAGAACCAGCATGTAACAAGGTTTTTGAAATGTTCTCTCTTCCTTGATCTAAGGCTATTGATACAGTTCATACAAAAATGCGACGCTTTCAGAAAAGAGTGTGGATTTAACAGCAAAAGATTTGGTTTCAAGCATTTTGAGGACAATGATCACAATGAACAAAAATTTCATTTTTCTGTAGAGATTAAAGTGTGGCTTCTGTTTGGTTTTTCAATAATGCCTGATGTTGCATTACTGTTTTGAATTTTGCCTGTTTTGTCAACCATTTAATCTGTCTGCATCCAGTTTCATCTTCTGTGTACTATTCTGTGCCATTTTTTCCTGTTTTTCATCATCTAGAGAGCAGCCTGGCAATTTTGTTCTTCCTGTATAGTGCTGATACTTGTAGTAAAAGATTGGCACAAATTTAGCAGAGCCTTTTCTTTAAAATTGCTTTACAGAGGAGTTGTGAATTTACAGTCATATCCTACTGCTGTATGAGTGTATATAGAGAACAGGTTTAATTGTAATGATGTTTTGAAGTGCCTTGACCCTACTGAAAGTGGCTCCAGAAAGGATGAAAACTGCTGTTCTTTGTCTGAAAGAAATTAGCAGAGCTCAAGTAGTGCTGTGTAATGGTTTTCTTGATGATTCATAGCACATTTTTTAGCCAAGAAAAAAAAAGTTACTTCACAACCTGGTGTCATTTTGAAAAACGGTCGAAGAAATCGAGGTTTGTTCTGGAATGCATCACTCCTGTTGCAAAGTTAAAATGGGTTTAAGTGCACTAATCAGAATTTATTTGTATATATTTTGTTTTTTAAATAATTCAATTCTAAATTTAATTTTTTGCTTTTTTGAAGATGAACTTACCATATGATAGAACATTTTCTTTTTGATGGATTTTTTTTAGGCCAAGGAATAATATGACTCTTACGATTTGTGGAGTTGCACTGTCAGTTTTACCTCCTTTTACATGTATCAGTGCTGCTCTGCAACAGACTTGCTGGTTTTAAACCAATTGCTGAATTGGAATAGTTAGTTCTGATGAGAGAAAACAATGTCAGAAATACTTCTTGTGAGCTTGCTTTATCAGATGTCCTGAGAGAGAATTTCCAGCTTTGCTCAAGCCAAATATATTTTTTATTCCTTACAGTACTGTATAGATTATGATTAATAGTACCACAGTGTGAAGATACAGCTATAAAGGTGTCTTGTCAGAATGGACTCCCACTGATGTTCAGACTTACAGCTAGCTAATGTTAGAAGTGGCAAGGGTCTTTATATTGACTTTTTAATATATTATTTTTTCAGTGTATTGTCAAATTCCCCCTCTGTAGACATTTAGGTCAGTTTTTTACAGTTGATTTTAAAAAAGCATGACTCTGGCACTGCTAGTGCTAAGCCTTTGCTTTGAACCTTTTTTCATTTTTCTTCCTCACATTTCTCAAATTCCCCTGCACTAGCTAATGCCTGTGTCACCTGTCTTTGTTCTTCAGAGATAAAACTTCAGATTAGATTTTGGATTGCTCCATAGCTAGATACAGTTACACTGGAAGCACTTCAAAGCTCCTTGGGACCATGGGGGTCAGAACACACGTGTGTGTCAGAACACGTGTGTGTGCACTCAGATGTGTAAGGATGTGTGCATGTGTATCTCTACAGACTTGTGTAAGATATTAGATTCTTATTTTTGTTCAGGACACGTGAAGACAAAGATTCTAGCAAATTCCTAGGGGTTGTGAGATTTACATGTGCAGCTATTTCAGAAGAATATAGAAATTGTATAAATTCTGTGACTCTGCATGAGGGGATGGATTTTAGTGCAAAACATCTTTAATTCCCTGTTTTGCCTAGGAAAACAGGGAATTAAACATGTTAGGAAGCTTGCTATTATGGTGAGCAATCAAGATGCTTATAATTTCATAGACACAATTCAGGTGTCTAATCTCAGTTGGAAGTCCTGTAACCTTGGCTGTCACCTTTGGAAGCTTTAATAGAAGACTAATTTTTAGTTTCTGTAGCTAAAAAACTCTTCAAGTCTGGATGATATTTAACATGATGTGTTGTGGAGTATTTGATGCATTCTGTTACTGTATCTGGTATGTGACTGCCAGCTTTTCTGATTGCCTTGGTAGCTGCATGATGTAATGTTGTGCTGAGAGTGAAATTAGTGTTACTTATAATGAACATTTTTTCTAAGCTTTTAGTAGTTGTATTTAGCAATACTATGAGTAAAAATAACATTTTGAAGTGTTTTTGAGGAAGCAAAATGAAATATTGAGGCAAAATGATGACTTAATGGCTTACTGCTTTACAATAGTGGCTGCTATTACAGCAGGATTTTTTCAAGTAGGAGTGAGACAGCAAATGTAGTACTCGAAAAAAAGACCTTAAATGCTGTTTGTGTTGGCTGTCTACTGGGGATGAATTTCATGCTCAGCCAAAGAATATCAAAATGAGTGGCTGTAAAAACCCTTGCAAAGCCTGGGCAAAGGTTCAATATGAGAGTAAGTATCGAAAGAATAGTAAACTTCAGAACTTTTGGGGAAATACAAGTGTTTGTTTCAAAGAGTGAGGCAGCAGTTTCTTCAAGAGCTGAGACAACCCAATGTCAGGTTACTGTTACCAGAAGAGAGCCATGACCTTCCTACTCCCCTCTCACCTCTGTGCCTATGGAGCTTTCCTCTCCGGTGCTCCCGTCCCGATGCTCCATGGACTAGGCCGGGATGTCCTGCTGCAGCTGTAAGCGCCCTCGGCCGTGCCCTCAGCTGAAATAAACAGGGCAGGAGATCTTTCTTCTTTTAATGCCTTTATTCAAAATCAGCTCGGGTGGGGAGAACCGACGGGTCGCGCCCACGCCGTCGCTGCATCCAGGAGTGGCACGGAGGAGGAGGCCGAGTGCAGCTCAGTGCGCTGGTGTGCAGGCAGAGCTGGGGGTTCCGTCCTCACCAGAGCAACAGGAGATTGCCGGGTTCTCTGCTTGGCATTCAAGGTCCTCTGTGCAGCCGACATCTTTTAGGTTAGGGTGAGGGGTAAAAAGGGTCATAGCGGATACTGGATTCTGTTCCTCACGTCTAGACATCACTTCGATCTGTCACTTTCGTGTTGGCTCGTTCTTAGGGGGTTTTTGCCAGGTTTGGTGAGGGGCTTCTTCCTTTGCATGCTGGCTCCGATGTCCCCTCCTCTTCACGGCCGGGGTGCCGTCCTCCAGGAAGCAGCCGGGTGCCACTCGACAAAAGGGGGAATTCTTAACCATCAACGACAGGCAGTTAACGAAAACGCCAGGTGATGACAACAATAAACAGTTAGAGCTCCACCCTGGCAGCAACTGGCCCAACCTGTGAGCTCTGCAACCTTTTAAAAAAATGGGCAGCTTTTCTACTCATAACATCAGCCGTGCTCTTTGCCATGCCCTTTGCCATGCCCTTGCCGTCCCTTCTGCTGCAGAGGAGCTGGGCTGGCACGCAGGGAGGCTGGCACAGGGTGGGCAGCAGGACTGGGCAGTGCAGGGGGTGTGGGCAGAGCAGGACTAATTGACTCCTTCTGTCACGCAGAGTTCTACCTTTGTCTGTCATCTCTCTGCTTTTTCGTGCTACAGGGCAGTAATTTTCTAAATACACCCTACATTAAAGTTCTAATTTTGCACATTTCAAAACCACGTTGCTGGTCTGTCCTACCAAAGCTGCTCTGCAAGGGATCAGATTTCCTTGATCTCTGCCTCATGGGGTTTTTTTTAGGACTTGCAGATTTTAGATCTCAACTTTTAAACATATCTTTTCCCACTTGCACATAACAGTGACTTTAAATTCTTTTTACTGAAGTTGGACTTTTTGCTTCATATTTTGCATAATATTTTATCAATATGCTTATTGTAACTTATAAATACTCTGAATGAGTTTCTTACAAACTGCACTAATCCTTTCTTGTGAAGCTTTCAGTACAAAATGTTAACATAATTTTCTGCCTCAGCTCCTGGTTGATCTTTTTTTTAATCATATGCCTCTCTTAATCTAAGGATTAGTATTGGTTTCCTATAAATTAAACAATTTAGATGAGGATAATTCTTTTGGCTAAAAGTCTTTAAATGTGCAGCTTTAACATTATTATTAAAAGTTTCTTACAGACAGAATTTTACTATTTTCATACAAGTTAATCATTATTAAGAAGATTATTATTTCATATAAGTGAGCTTTTCACAGGTTTTCAGGAGTTCATCAAGAATATATTTTTAGCTTTTAGGAGAGAAGTGTAAATTTGAATAACTGTAATCAAGTGTAAACTTTCCCTAAGTCACTTTATTTGCTATACATCAAAGATACAGACTTTTACAGTTGTTTGCTTGGGGGTAATTTGCAGGATCCATCACTTTGTTATTTATAGATTTACTATTATGTGTGCCTTGGTTTATTTTGTGTATGACTGAATTTATATTTTTTCTTCTTAATTTATTTTTTTTCTGAAAAACATATATTTTTCCTTTTTTCTTTGAAAATTGGATTCAAACAGCTGTTTTCAGTGAAGCTAATTCATATGTTTTCTTAAAACAAAGTTGCTTCATAGCAGCCCTTCTAATAAATTAGGGTTGTTTACTATAGTAGTAATATAGGATCAGTTATCTGCTTTTAAAAAGTGTACTAATTTGAGAAAAAAATAATTGAAGCAGGCTGTCAAATAGAGGGTCAACCACTTTATGTTGGCTTTTTGACTTACATGTGGAAAATCTAAATTGCCAAATCAACTAGGGTAAAAATGTGATTGCATTGGCAAATGCAATGGACTATATTCTCCAGAAATTCCTCTCTATTCTTTATCTTTTCTTTTAATGGTTCTGTGAGCTGCTTTTGTGAGCTCTTGTTATGATTTAGATGAGGTAGAGGTTTTTTGGCCATCTGGAGTAGAATAAGGGTTTGGGTCACTGTGCAGGTGTTTTTGCAAAGGGTGTGGGACCTTGAATTAGGCAATGTGTGTCTGGATAGGACAAGAAGCAGGAATTTCTTTGTAAGTATTATTAGTTCACCTCAGTTATCAGTCAATATGGAAAGAATAATAGTGGGAGAGGAGACTTTCATTGTACTTTGTTTACTTTCTTCAGTTTGGTCTTTCAAAGCATGTTCTAAAGCACTTTTTATGGTCATTAAGGCAAGTTCAGAGTTCTTGTCAGAATTGGTTTCAAAATGCAATTATTTGTTGCTTGCTATTCATATGGTAACATATAACTACTTTCTTAGACTTGTTAAAAAAACTTCCTACTTCATTTCTGGTTTAATATGCTGCTTCATTCAATTTTCTGGATTATCATTATGTCTAATTTTTCAAGTTGTATCTTCCAGGCTTCATATATTCACATGCAAATGTCTGTTATTCTTCTGACCTCTCCTGAAAGAGTCCTTCAGGTTCAATTCTTTCATGAACTTTCCTGTAGTGACTACAGTTCCCATCCATATTGATTCCTCTGCTGTCCTTGTAGCTGGAGAATTCTTTAATTCTATGCTGTGTCTGTGTCTATCCAGCTTTCACGTGGGTGTGGAAGCCAAAACTCCACTACTCTTTGGAACTCCAAGATCCAAAATCTGGGTACTGACTTCATGCCAAAACATGGTATAAGCTTTAAGTTAAAGCTTATACGCACAGGAAGAGTCTGTATTTCCTTCCTAATGCCTTTGTTAGACATTTTTGCTTTGGTGAGTAGAATTACACATAAATTAACCTAAAGTGGATTGGGTGATTTACTTATAAAGTATAAAGCTGCTTCCACTTGCTTATAGTCCTGCCTTTAATTAAGATGATGCTACTCTGAGTGTGAATGAGACATGATTAAATTCAAGTGCAGTTGATAGTGTCTTTCCATTCTGCTTTGTTAGACCAAGTGAAAAAAAAAGTGCTACAAGAAATGTTGCTGGTTGAAATAATGCACAAATCTAGCCTTAAGTGTCACCTGTATAACACATGAAAGTCTGACTATATGAGGATTTTTTAGAAGTGTATTTTTGTACTTTGTCAACAAGATGGCACTTGCTGGTCATTGCCATTGTATTGACCCAATTTATTCAGTATCATGTCCCTTAACAAAACAGTAGTGGTCGTATGCAGGTAGTTAGTATGAATACTTTCAAGAAAAAAACCTTGTTAACTAAGGATTGCCTGTATTTTGGATGTTTGTATTTCTTCAGGGATCTTCCTCTTCTTTTCTGAAGCTCCAGGCCATGCAAGGACATATATTTTTGTATGGCATTCATCATTCACTGCGCTGTTGGGTTTTGGTGGGTTTCTTTTTTCCCATTTCAGCCTTTGCCATTGATTGCACAGTCACAGAGTGAGCTGCAGGGCAGAGAGGGAAATGTACTTTCCTGTCACTCAAAATTTGCTTTTGTTGGAAGGGAAGCAGTACTGAAAGGAACAAAAATGAAGTTATTCAGTCAGTGCTGCATTGAAAATGCCTTTCCCCCAAAAATTATTTTCTCTTTTATTATAGGTTTATAGCACTGGAATATAGCTCTTTCCTGCCAGTTTGAGATAATTGAAACCATTGAGTTACAACATTCTTCTGTCTAAAGAATCTCTCAGGTGTGGTCTCAGTAGTTGTTTCACTGCTGAGCAGAGGGAATTGTCCTCTGTCTGGAGTCTGCAGTGTTGGAGCACTGAAGTATTTGTCAGATGCTGAGATAGTCTTATCACCTAAGTAGGAATAAAAAAAAATGGTTGCATTTTTATTTGTAAGAACTGTTTATCAGGATGCATTCCTGGGCAGCCATCTTTTCAAAGTTTAATTTCACTGTGACCACATGGTGCTGCTTTATGGCTGCTTCGTGTCTCATAGCTAATGTGCATGGTGGGTGGAAGAACAGCCAACACTCAGGACTCTTCAATACTCACAACAGGGATTCATGTGTTCACAGGAGAGAGGGCTGTGAACTAAGGGAAGCTGTTTTGAAGGAAGGGGTTTTGGTGCTTCCCAGCGCAAATGGTCAGGAAGCACCACTACTGAGTGCATTTGGAGTCCTGCTCCAGTGTTAATCCTTTCCCAATTTAGAGGTGTTTGTGTCATCTTGGAGATGGCACTGAGCATTTGGCTTTTGGATTAGGCTCATGTGATTCATTCTGTTTGCTGGAGTTCATGTAATCAACTCATACAGGCATTGGGAACAAATACAGATTTGCCCAGTTTCTTAAGCAGAGATTTCTAACAGTAAATGCTGGAGAGACTGATGTGGAGATGTGCTTTTCTTGCAAGCAGAAGGTGCAAAATGCCTAATGTCTGTATTCAGGATTTAAAGAAAGAAAGTGAAAAATAAAGGAAGTTTGACAGTGTCGGAGGTTTTTTACCCATGGAATCATTGGATTATTTTATAATATACTTAAACCTAGAAATCATACAGTTATTGAAGTATTATCACTAATTATATGTTGTAGTCTGGAAAATATGTATCAACACTAACAATTTAACTGTTCTATCTCAAGAAGATTCCAGTTCTACTAAATAAAATCATACAGCTAATATTTTTGCCTGACACAAGAGGAAGTTGCAAATTAAACAAATCTTATATCAAGTAGCAGTAACTCTCATATAATACCAACATTTTTCTCATTATCTAGGATTCAGAGAGCTGCTGTATAACAAAATCAACAACAAGAGAAAGGAGCAAAGTCAAATTTCCTTTGTTGCTATGATGGTAATGATAGAATTTGCTTTGTAAATATAGTTCATATCTCTGCAGATGACAACTTATTTTAACTTAGATAAGTGTTCTGAAGAGGCTGAGTGGAATTGGAATTTCTGTTTCAAAAAAGTTTTGTCTGTGAAATTCTGTGGAGTTCAAGAGCAAAATGTTGAAAAGGCTAGGGATTTTTATGTGGTTTGGCTTATTTCTTTGATCAGTCATCTTATTTATAATGGGCTGCAAGTATTGCTTAATAGCACCTCTTCATATTATCTCTGAATGTCTGTTGCTTTCCTTTAAAGTTCAATATTACTAGATAGTACTTAATGTGCTGGAGTCAATCCTATGCTGTGCCTCACATTAAATGGAGGTGTCTGACTTTCCCCTGAAAATATTTCAAAGCTTTTCTCTCTTGTAGCTGTGTTTACAGTTTAACTGAATATTATTTCACATCTTTGAAAGTTGGTGATCATCTCTTTATTAACATCAACAGTAAGTCACAGACAACTCTAAACAATGAAAACCAGCGATTTTAAAAATAAACAATCAACCATTTCACTTCTCACTCTTGCACTTACTCCCTGGAACATTGTGTCAGCACAAGGCAGGAGTGGAAATGACTAATCTGGCTGAGGGGAAGAGGAGCTTCATTTGGACTCTCAACAAAAAGTTACTCTCAGCATGTTGGTGATGGAGGAAATTACTGTGGTCTGTATGAACTACTGTTAGTCCTCACAGTAGCAAATAGATAATATCTGATTGCTTCAAGGCTCAGATCCTGAAATTCAGAAAGTCTAGGGCTTTTTTGAATGAAATTACTTTCTTGGAACATGCTTTTTCCTCAATATCATTCACTCTATATAAAAGAAAAAAAGACAATTCACATATCTCTAGAAACTTTTTATCCCCCCAGAACTTTGAAGTAATTTCCTTAGAGTTATTGTCTAAAATATTGACAAAGATGTGCTGCCTGTACTTGGAAAGAAACTTCCTAATGTGTCTGTCAGCATCAGGTTCCTATTAAATAGATTTGAAAACCAGTAAAGTTTTTGTTTGAATCTGAATTGTATAATTTTATAAAGCAAGATTAAAACATATAAAGGACAAACGCCTTGTCTTTTTAGGAGAAGCTGGAACATTTTTGGATTGATACATTTTCTTAATTTTTTTGTAACCATAGTATTTTTTTAATGAGCCAGCTAATAATCAGCTTAGTAACATATGGAGTTTCTATTTTAAGTCCTCCTCCTTTTTCTTCCTCTGTTGTATTGTGTAAGCCAAGCAGTGTTTCCTGTTAGTAATTATTTGTATTGCAGTATTACCTAGAGATTGCAGCTGATTTGCTTGCTGCTTAGGCAGTATTTTTGTACAGTAGTGTCAAAGACCATCATCAAGGTTCACTGGCAGCAAAAAATCCCCCAATAAAAATAAATAACATGGGGAATTTTTATAGCTATACAGGATTTGGCACATAATTTTGTCTTGAATGTGTCCTGGGTAGGTGTATGCTCCAAAAAAGGAGAGGGATCAGAGTGTGGTGAATTGCCTTTGCACAAGGTCACGCAACAGAATGCTGGCTGATCCAGGAAGCCAGCTTAACTGATTCCTGGTCTCCTGCCCCATCCACTGAACTGTTTCTGACCTCTCTTGTAATGGGCCTCTCTTAGGTTGATCTGTCTCCTTTTTGAAAGAAAATAAAATATTATTTCATCAACCAAAAATGAAGTCCTATGCATACGTTCAGTGTCCTTCAAAAGAAACAAAAGAAGCAAAGATGGGTTTTTCATTTAGCAGCAGTTGGAGGATACAGTATTGTTTTGCAATACTCATTAGGTCTCCAGAGATTGTTTCCTAAGGATAGGAAGGCTGAGGAAGTGAAGATATTGGCATGGTGTCGAGGCAGCTGCAGAGGGTTGGCTAAGCTACAAGCATCTGACTGCAGAGTAGTTAAAAAAAATAAGAAATGCTTCTTTGTTGTTTTGAAATGCTTATGTATTTTTAGCTAATTTTAGTATGAATATTATAATGTCATATACAAAATAGAGATGATTGCACTGTAGGGTTGTAATGTAGCATATTAACAACTGGGGGGTTTGCACCATATATTTCAAAAATATTTTCAGTACTTATTTTGTCATCTAGACACTTCCCTGTACCAGTTTGATTCTAATAGACTGCTTCTGGCCAGTAATGCTACCAGGGCCTTTGTTTGCCCTTTGCTTACTTTTGCTGATTACCTTGGAATAGAAACTTAATATTTAATTTAGTTCTTCAGTACCATATGAGAAATACCTTGAGAGGTTTTTTTCAATGGTAGTGTGCCTACAGATTTTTCAATTACTTTTGTCAATTGTATGTATGTTTCCATGAACAAGAGAGAGGGGGTTAATAAAGTACAAATGAATAAAACTCTCTCAAAGACTGGATTCATATTGGCACTAGGTTCTGTTACAGTCAGTGTTAATTATGTTCCTAAATCCTGTCCTTTTCCTGGAACTTACCCTAGGGTAGGACAGACTTTCAGAACAAGTGTTACTTTTTTTTTAGATTACAGAACAAAATACAGCTGAAGATGTTATGAATAATTTTCACTGCTGTTGAGAAGCAGCAGAATGTGTTCATGTTCAAAGAGGGAGATTTGTGCTGTCCTGAGGATGCTCACAGTGAGATGATCATACCCTTGGAGTAGTACATGAACCTGAAACACAAGCCTGGCACTGGTTCTGGGTTGGCAGATGTTGACTGTTACATTTTAATGGCTCTTTACCATTCTGACAGACTGAAAAATTGCAGAGAGCTCTTGGTATTTCTCAGTGTTGGTGAGGATTCAGACACCAGTAATAGGCTCATATGAATTTGTGGCTATGAATTTTAATTCAAGAGTAGTTGCATTAAAAATCTTTTGGGAGAATGAATACAGCTGTACTGGCAACTTGGTATTTGCCATGCTGCTTGCTCTTTTAAGGTTTGTAGCTTTTCTGAATAGGATAATTGCACTCATAGCTCCTGCATGTTTGCTTCTATATCCCTCCAGCCCTAGTATTCTGCATGTTTTAAGCAAGGTTGTTAGTATGTATTTGGGACATCAAGGTTATTCATGTTGTATTGCAGTTTAGGAAAAAAATGTAATGTTTAGCATTTTAATTAACATAAATTTGAAATAGAAGTTTCTCTCTGGATTAGAGTGTGGTTTAGGATAATGTCTTGTTTTTATAAGATGTGTAGTCTTTGCTTCTTGTTTCATCCATTCAGCAAAATCTCATTAGAATCTTCTGTAGATTTGTAAGCTTTGACTTCATGGACAGAATAAAAATGTATCTGACAAACTGTCAAATATGAGAAAAGAATGGAAATGGTGTAGGAAAAAGGGGGTTTGTATACCTGTGAAGAAACACGAGCTTGTGCTCCTGGTCTGTCCTTTATTTGTAAATAAAAATTGCTTACTCTGCTGCAGTGTTGGATGTACACTTTGCTCTGTCATTTATTCACTGTGAGCTTTAGTGTAATTTTTAGAACTAGGAGTAAGATGCACCAAGGTTGCTCCTTTCTGAACACTTGCAGACAGAAAATGCTATAAATCTCCATTATGTTGCACCTTTTCATAGAAAAACTATTCAAAAATTGAGCACAAGCCTGAAAACTCCTCAACTTTGTTATCATGTAAGGGACACAGAAAGGAAGGAGGAGCAACACATTGGGCATTTATCCTTTCATTTAGTGTAGCTATTTGAAGTGACATAAGCAGCATGCTTCTTAGTTCCATGTAGCTCATGTTTTTGGCTGTAGTATGTTCTGCCAACATGAAAGGCAAGCTTTGCCATGGAGAAGAGATGTAATCAGAGGACAGGTTAGAAGAAGCTGTAGGAGGTTAGCAAACTTTGGATCTTCCTCCTGATTATGGTCTGTTTGTGTTGCTGTGTATGAAGGCACTGATTAAGCCAGGGTAGCAGCTTCTCTTTAAATTCAGTGAATATCCTCACATAAGTTGGGACCATGGTGGGGTGTTGTAAAATCTGCAGCTCCCCTCTGGTGCTGTAGCATGAAGAAGGTGTGCATTCAGATTTGACAAAAGGGCCTGGGCAGCTTCTCAGGCAGGAGGGAGTCTGAGGGACTGGCCAAAGCAGCAAAACTTGTTAAAGACAGAAAACACCAGGGCAAAAGGTGGAGCTCATGATATCAATGCTTGGAGGACTCAGTGAAATAGGTTGCACATTGCTGATATACATTTAGAGATGGTGCACTGCAGTGATGTAGGCTGTAATGTGATGTCATTTTGTACAGCCAATTGCAATCTTTTTTTATTTTAGCTTCTGTGCAATTGTTTTAGGTATTCAAAAGATTTCCATTTCTATTTAGCTTTGTGCCCCGCTGGTTTCCTGTTTATGTAAAAGTGCCAAAGAGCAAGACTTGGTGTGGTATTTGCATGGTTGAGAATGACTGTGGGAATGGTTTTTATGTCAGCATCTGAAACTGGAAGGTGGACAGCAGAACATGTTTGACAGTGGAAAGATGGAGAATAAATCTTGTGTTGCAATTTCAGAGTATATTCTGGGACCAATGAAGTAACTGAGCTTTTCCCTGATTTTCATGGCTGGTTTGCCTTTGGGAGAGAGTTCACATCATTCCACTTGCAAAGCTGTCTGCTGATGTCTGTGTAAATACAGCAAAAAAAGTAATCCTTCAGTGGGGATCGTGTCATATGCAGGTGCTAGCAAGTTGCATAATTGAAATGTTAGAAGAAGAAAAGAATTTGAAATTTATAGTCACAGTGGATGTAACAAAGACCTTTTCTTTGCTTCACCTTCTTGTGACAATTTTTAGGAGTTTTGGCAGTCTGACAAAAATAGATCTTAAACTGAAGAAATAAATTACACTTTCAAAGAGGTATAGCTGTAACACCCTCTGTTTGTTAATCTCCCCTCCTGAAATCCTATTTTGGTTTACATTGAAATTAGGGGTTGTGGTAATTACTGGATAAAATTGCATATTAGTTGGGAAGGCTTGAAAATCTCAATGAAACAGTAGTAAAGAAAATTTGCATATGAGAAAAAATTAAAACTGAGTAGGAATTTTGAATAAAATATTTTTAACAAACTGTAAAAACTGGGCATTTAAAAACCAATAAAATGAATTTTATTCATTTTACATTCAGATCTGGTTTATGCATTAGCAGTCAAAATATTTGGTTACTGTACGTCATGTAACTGTAAAGTAACTGTAGTTCTTAAGTGACATTTGTGTGAAGAGCATAATTATTTTAAATGTGGCAATTTCAATTTTTTTGTTGTTGCATTTGCTACAGAATCTTCTGTGATAACCTGAACTTTAAGCCATTCGCAGGGATGATTTTCAACCTTAATTTTTAATTTTTGAAGTAACATTTCTGTGATAACTTCATTGTACTTTTCTGTTATCTGTATTTTTGTTGTCACTGACTTAAGAGAAAATATGCTGGAATATGTTTTTTCTTATTTAAATGGGTGATTTAATCACCTTTATTTAATACAGAATTATTAATTATTAATCACCTAATTTGATACAGCATTGATGTATGGTAAAAATAACTTTTGGTGAATTATAGAAATGTTCAGGAAGAGAATATGAAATTAATAATTTCAGTCAATGGCCTTTCCCAAGAGGAAAGTGCCCCTCGGTGATGTGTTTATGGAAGTACAGAGAAAAGTATGATATGATAAAGCCACTGATTTTCAATTTGAACATGCCTATCTAGGTTTGATAAGTATTTAACATAGAAGTCTAGAAAGAGCATTTAAATGTCTTCCAAAAAAAGGACATACTCAGACAAAAGTGTTGCATTACTCAAACACTGCAGTCTTCTCTGCACACATCCCTGAAGGTAATTAAATGCTATGACATTGCTAAACTCTGGTGATTCAGAAGCAATCTTTCATTGTAGTCTATTTCTTAAACTTTTCATGGTCTTCCATGACTTGCACCCAAGTCTCAGTTCTAAAGCAAAACAGTAAAAGGCTATTCCTAGTTGTTTCAATTATATTGCTAATCCAAATATTTGTAGTGGGTATGCTCTCTGTGTAGATGAAGCACTGTGTGCTTTATTTTTTCTATGAAATAAATGATTTGCCTCAAGCTGGTTTTTGCAAGTTGATATATTTAAACTGACCCATTTTTAGATATGGAGATCTGGCACTGCTTTGGAATCATGAGTGCAAATTAGTTGTTGGGTTTTCTTTTTAGTCTGAAGTAGCCTGCAGTATGCCAGTCTGCCTCTCCAATGAGTGCTCAGTGTGGGACAAGAGATTCTCATGAGACTGTGAGGAGGCAGCAGGAGAAAGCAAGGGATGCCATTTCAGGTAAAACTCCTCCAGCACTTGTGGAGACCTGTGGCAGTGAAGTTACTACAAACAAGCCTCTTGAGTCTTTTTATGATCAAGTTGCTGCATTGCTCAGCTCTGCTTCTTTTGGGGAAGAGGAGGTTAAGCTGTCTTGGTTTTATCCTCCTCCTCCTCGCTTTATATTCCCAGTTGCTCTATTTATAACAATGTGATATATACTTTTGATATGTAGGGTGGGTAGCATTATCACTTCTCCATTTTTATAAGTAAAGGATCCCTAGGAAGTGCTGTGTCTGCTTTTCAATGAATATTCAAAGGCTTTTATTATAGTGGCTTTCCCTGAGAAGTTAAGATGTAAATATTTTTTCCTGTATTTTAGATGAAAGTTCGTTTGTGTGTTCTATACAAAAGACTTGTAATACAGAGAACTGCAGAGGAAAGAAGAGTAAAAAAATAATAATCCAGGATAAATGAGCAGCTGTGTGGTGTTTAGGCATCTGCCAGGTTAAATCATGGCAATGACACTGGATCCACTATTCCTAAGATTATGATTATGGGTGGGATTTCCACAAAGCAGCTGAATGGATCTAGAAATCACAGTTGAACTTCATCCTGCCTTCTGAATGTTCCTACCTGTTCTCTGGCACTCATTAATTGCACAGTGAATTAAATTGTTTAGGAAATTGATCAAACAGAAGATGAATGTTTTTGGGAGTTCTTGAGTTTGGTGGTCTTGGTTTTTTTCAATTTGGTGGTTTTGGTTCCTTTCAGAAAAGGGAACAGATGAAAAACAATTCTTATGTTTTAGGTCAGCATTAGCCTGCTCATTTGTGCTGTACAGGCTAAGTGACAGTGGAATGTGGCCAGAGGTGGGGATTGCATTGACAGGCCTTTGCCCTTTAGCAACAGCTAGGCTTTACATCTAGCCTTTAGACCTTATAGATTGGGGAGGGTGAAAACAAGCTATGGCTCATTGAAAGCTCAGAGTCTAATAACTGGCAGCAGCTTATTTGTGTGTGCTTCAGTTTCCAGAGGATGCTGTGAAAAATCATCTCGAAGCTCACGCTCCTTGAGGGACTTAGTTGTGGCGTAAGGCATTTCCGCTTGTTTTGTCCCAGTTTTCATTTCAGTTCATTAGTGCTTGGGATTAACCTGATGGTTTAGTTATAAAATCACATAACAGGAAATAATAAGAAGTAGTAAGGAAGCAATATGAAGCATGACAGGAAAGAAGGTGTTCTATATGGGCTGTTTGAAAGAAAATGCAAGTTTCTGTATTTAGTGGAATTCATTGATTGGTGGTCTTACACTGTGAAAACCAAACCTTGCACTGTATGCAAAACTGGAAAATTTAAGTGCAAACATATTTTTAGTTTTTCAAGTAAGTAATTAGTCAGGGAACGGAAAGAGCAATAAAGCAAGACTTCAATTTGCTGCATGTTTGGAAGCTATGCCTTTTCTAAGTTTGGCTTTTAAGGATATGTTATACTTGCATTGACTTTTCATAAGTCAGGCATTTGGTGTATCCACCAGTTTGGTAGATATTCCCCATTTTCTTACTACCTTGGAAATTTCTGGCCAACAGGTGATGGAATCGTAGTTTTTAAAATAGTGTTTTGTAAAACAAAGATGTTCCTTATCTCTAGAAAAAAGTAATATATAATTGCCCTTGTAGGAGCTTCAGTAATCACATCTGTTTTGCAGACAGGTTCATTTTGCATTATGCATTTTATTTATTCCAGCTTTGAAGTTTGACAGCAGATCGTTAGAGTTAATTCACATAGCAATAAAAGTTGGGAGGTCATGCAAGGCTGTTACTTTGATTGTTGTATATCTGCTGCATTAAACCCTTGAGATCTTTACTTGTAGGAGAGAGTTTGTGGTTATTTTCTACAATGTCCTAATCAACAGTACTTGCTTTGCTTCATCTGAACTCCTACATGCAAATTCAACCAGTGTAAGTCTTATTTCAATGGTAATGCATTACAATTTAATGGAGTCAGTGCTGTAATGATTTCCATTGAATGCTTGCAGGTTTGAGCCAGAGGAGAGAGGTTTCTGAAGTCTCTCATTCATAGTAATTGTTCATGGGTTTGAGCAGCTTTAAAGACCAAACTGCATCCAGTTTCTGCATGAAACTTTGAAGACCAGTTGTTGAGCTTTTGCTGTTCAGGGCAATGTTAAGCTAATTTTATTTTGTCATAGGTTGGAGAGGACCTATAAAGCACTTACCTTGTTAGGTTTAAGGATCATGCTGGTTCAGTAATCTGTGGGATTTCATCATATTAATCCTCTTTGTGTTAAGTAGTCATTTCTATGTGCTGGTAGAGGCTAGGATACTTCATTACACGCTAGAGTCACTACTAGTTTATATGTGTTTCCACTTAAAAATTATTTTCAATTAGAAGTAATTTTAAAAGGAGTCAGCCCCAAGAAATATAGCAAGTATTGAAAAAATAAGATGCATCTAATACTGTAAAATAGATAATAAACTAACAATGGTTCTCATCTGAATCCATTCAATAAATGTCTTTCTGATTAAGACATATCTGAGATTATTAAGATGATGAGGAGGTAGTATTCTTGCAATTGCTGCTATTGCTCCTGTTCCTGTTGTCATTCTGCCTTTTGTTTGACAACTATTCTGTTTTCCGTAGTCTTCACATGCTTGCAACACTCCAGATTTTCTGAATTTAAAATGAAGCAAATTGTCAGAAGAGTGATTTTTGTCTTGTATTTTATCAAGTAAGTTTTTGAAACTGCTTTACCACTGTAAAATGAGGGAGTGTATGATTTAAAAAGAATTCTCAAAACAAATAATAATGAAATAAATTAATTTTTTAAAAGTAAATTTCAAATCCTATTGAAATTGGTCCGTGTGTTGCTTAATATCCCTAAAACAATTCAATAGGGATTTCAAAAGCTGTACAAAAGAATGAAGTAGATGTAGGAAAATAATGCAAAACTTCCTTAGCTAATCTTGTTAGGAATTTACATTACTTGGACTAATCCGTACTCAAGTTATACCACATTTTTTGTGTGCCAGCAGCATGCTTCTGAAAAAAACAAGTTAAAAGAAGGAAGCCTCCAAACCCCACAACAGTGAAAGTATTTCACTCTGATCATTCTCTTTGTCCTGTTTATCTTTATAAATTATCAGATAGCAGCTTCCAAGGTTTTGCCCATCTTTACGTCTTCCTCTGCCTGTGTTGCTCTTCGTGCATGTCCTTGGCTGCACTGGCAATTTATCATTAGAAAAATAAGTTAGAAACTGTTTTTGTTCTAGCCCAGAGTCTTGCTTTGCCTTTAATCTGTCTATATATGGGTATTCTGTTGCCATCTCTAAATTGGAAGATATCAAGGTTAGAACATGGTTTCACAGGAAGCTGTGGTCTGAATGAAAACCTTACTGACAGCTGCTGAAACTGAGGTCTTCTCCCCCCCACTGTCCAAATTTCCCTCTCCCAGAAACAGAAACAAACTTGATGATGTAGGAAAAGCAACAATAATTTTCTTTCTTTATGTTACATATCTCAACTATATTTATATTTTTTCCTAGTTTTGTTTCCTGTAGTTTTGTGTGTGCTTCTTTTTCCCTTGCTTTGTGCTAATATCCTTTTGCATGTTTGGTTTTTCAGAGAGACAGAAAGAGAAACCAACAAAATGGTGTCATTTTCACACATTTTAGTAAACTAACTTTGCTCACAAAAGAGCCTGGCAAAGATTTGTGTTGGCATAAGGGCAGAAGTTTGGGACAGTGGCTTGGAGCAATGATGCAGTGGAGCTGAAAGGAAGGGTGAGCTGAGAAGAGCCATAAATGAGAGTGGAAGGAGAAACAACAAACCCCTTGGGCTAGTTTAAAGAAAGCAGCCCAGTCTCATTCAGATGTTAACTTGTAACATGTGGAGCTGAACCCAGGGTGCCCAGTGCCAGCCTTCTCTCTTCTGTTGGACATCACCTGCATGCCAGTAGCCACTGATGTATGAAACAGGCAGTATGTGCAGAAACAGAAACAAAGTTGATGATGTAGGAAAAGCAACAATAATTTTCTTTCTTTATGTTACATAACTATATTTATATTTTTTCCTAGAGTACATAAATTTTATATCTGCTACAAAGAGTTTTATATTGATGAACGGCTTGACATAAAGTATCCTCTTAGCAGTCTTGCAAGCCAAGCTTGTAGGGCTTTTTTAATTAGTGTAATTAAGTGCAATAGCTATTTAATCTTTGCTTTAAATTTGTATTTTTATTGTTTTCCACATGCCAACTGAACAAATATTAATTTAAATCTTCAATGTATAAAACCCTGGTTTGTTGGGTTTCTTTTTTAAATGCAGGCTCAACCCCTCTCCAGATACCTGTACTGGATAGATTTGTCATTTACTGAGTCTCCCCATCAGTGAATAGCTGTCAGTGAACCTTTCAGGAACGTCAACATCTTTCCAGGAAAGGCCTTCAGGAGACTTCTTTTCTTTCCTCCCCTTTTCTAATGACAATGCTTGAAAGTTGTAGGACTCTGACTGTGATCCTCAGCACAGTTTCCAGAAGTCTTTTTCTGCTGGTCTCATTAGCCACAGGGAGTATGGTCATACAGTTAGGAGGGCTGCTGGGTGGTAAGAGTTGCTTTTGTACTTCCCCTGCATCCTTTGTTCACAGGGGTGATGCTTGATAATTATCTCTTCTGTGCCAGGGTGTTTTTATTTTTATCGAGCTGTGACAGACTAGTCTTCCACCAGATTTTATTTCCCTCCTACACTCATGCAGACTTTCACATGATGCTTCAAAAAAGCAGCTGAGAAGCCAAGCAAAAAGCAAGGCTAAAAGTATCAAAGTTCTCAATTAATTCAAAACTTCAAGTTATGTTACAGTTTGCTGTATGTGGATCCAAACATTCTTGTCTGAAAAAGCTGTTTTCAGAGTAGCAGTTTCTAATGGGGTCAGTGGTCTAGTAATAATTTCTAAAAATGTCTTTTCTGGGATAGGCCTAGTCAGTACTTGCTGTCCTTACAGATGCTGATTTAAAACAACTGTTTTACCCTGTGTAAGATGTACACTGACGATGTCAGTTCACATCTAGTCATCACCAAGTGCCACTTGGAAAATGTTTGTCACTGCTTGCTCTGCAGTAGGACAGACATCTGTCCTGGAGCTCTGCTGTTTATCAAAGTGTTACTGGCAGTGGGCAGGTCTCTGCACAGGGATTCCCTCTGCAGGGAAAATTCTCAAATTTGCTGTCAGGAAATACTCACTAGTGTTTGCTTTAAAAAATCACTGAAAATACCCTCCAAAAAAGATACTTCTTGTAATATCCAAGGAAAGCTGCTGCCTGAAGGGATGCATCCTCAATTAAATTAATTAAGGAATCTGAGCAAACATGAGGGATAATCTTTTTCTGTGTTCAGTATTTAACAATTCTAAAAGTAGTAACACTAGAAGTGTTTAAAATAATATTGACTTAATGTAGCAGTACAAATACATTTGTTATATAAGCATGCAAATATAAAATACATAAATATGCAAGTGTATTTCTACAGACTTTTTCACACTTTTGAGCTAAGATCCATGTTTTTAATTTGAAGGCACATTTAATAGATTTTTTTAATAACTCAGGAGAAGTAAGATTTTCCCCTTTTTTAAACAAATATAAAGAAAAAAGGTCTAATGGTATCTGCTGGTTTTTGTTTGGTTTGGTTTTTTTAGATTTATCTCACAAGTATTTCAAAAATTAATTGGATGTTTTTAAAGGAGAGATGTCATAGAGCTCTCTGCGAGCTCATGTAATATTATATGATTATTTATATATATATATTATATATAAATCAGACTGTATTAAATGGTCCTGCCCAGACTTAATGTCTGAATCTCTGTAAGAAGCTGCTGTAAGAAACTGGTTTCTCAGCTTGAAATAATTTTTTAATTGGTGGAACGTGACTTGGTTATTAGATGCCATCTTCAGTCTTTTCTGCATTATTGCTGAATTAATTTCAAGTCAAAGGTGGTAAAATATATGTTGTTAAACTTTAAAAGCAACTTTAGGCCAAGCAGATTACCTCATGCTTGTTGTGAAGATTGTACAGGGCTTTGAGAGTGGAGATTTTTTCACTGCAGGTGGACTTGGTTCAGCAAGGCAGAGACAGATTTTTCCATGCATTTTTACTGTACTGCAAACATTGCTTTTCAGCAATGTTGGGCTTTCTTAGTGTTTTAGCACATCAATTTTTTCTTTCTACCAATTTCATGTGAAATTACTGTTAAAAGGAAACATGTTAGAGTCATGGCCCTTTGTTTCTATCCTGTGAGCATCAGTGAGAATTTGTGTATGTAATGCCATTGCTGGTTTTGTGTTGGCAAGTGTCGAAATAGTTCTGTGCTGCCCTGAGAGTCTCATGTTACCTTTCACACACATAGAGCTCTTGTTTGGTCAACAGACTTCAGCACAGTTGCAATTTCTTGAGTACATGTAATGAATAATGCAATAGAACCGTGAGAGAACTGTGCTATATTTAGAGTTCATTAATGTACACATTCCCTCTAATCCTTTTAAAAATATGTTCTTGCAGCCTATTTGTACTCTTCTCTGAGCACATTACAGTGGTTTTGATTTCAGTAGTCTTTTGTGGAAAAAGAAATAAATAAATTGAGAAATTTATTGAGAAATAAATTGAGCAGTAGGACATTCATGCAGTGTGAAAGCTTCTCTTTGGCTGTTTGTTCTGACTGGCTTTTCCTGACATGAGAGGAGCAAGGCTTATAGCTACCAAGGCTTACATTTTGCTGCTGCTTCCTTTAGCTAGCACTGATTTAATAAGTCTGGGCCTTTGAAGATTTTCCTAAAAGCATACATTTGAAGGATGTTTCCTAGCATTTCAGTGGTCTATTTGTTATGTGAAACCCCAGTATTTCTTGGGCCTCGTCATTTTTTAATAACCAGGTATCTTTTTATTCTTTTGTGACTTGTTGCACCTGTAGTATTGCATTAATGTAGGGAGAGATGATTTCCACTTGTTATGGTGTACACCATGTCATGCATGTGGACTCACTGCATCCATGAAACCCTCTAGGTTTGGTGAAGCAGCCAAGTATTTTTCATAGGGTTATGCAGGGAGATAAATGCTTTGTACATGGCAGCTGGTATGAAAAGTGTCTCCACTCTCTCCCCATCCTGTTGCAGAAGTGATGGACAGTGGAGCTGACATTGTCATCACTTGCTTAGAATTAACATTCCACTGAGGTTAACCGACTTGCAGTGCAAAAGCTTGCACGTCTGAATCATCATTTCAGGCAGTCAGCAGAAATAGGGAATCTAATGTTAATTAAACTTGATGAAGAAACTTTAGATGAAGCCCTAAGGTCTAGAACTTGTTGATTTTTGATTTCTGTATTTAGGCTCATTTTATGACTTCTTATGCAGACATCGAGAAGTACATGAAGCCATCTTTGTATTCTACCCACACCTACTTAATATAAGAGCTATGAAGAGAGTCTTCAGCCTGTGTGTTTTCTAAGATGGTGCTGCAGTGCTTCTGTAGTGTCCAAGTGTTCATATCCCTTCTTTTTGCAGAGCTGTAAAGAGATACTTATATTTGTGTATTGGTTAGATTCCAGCCTTTCTGTCCATTTTGATTTAATCATATGTGAAGCACAGAGGAAAATTTGCTTAAACTGTAGTCCAGTCTTAAACCCTGCATGTATATTGTAAATCTGGTAAACATAGAGCCATTTTTGCCCTGGTCATGGGCTGTTGATGTTGCCATAGACAAGCCCCTGGATTGTTTGCTCCCAGGTGTGTTGAACTGTCATTTGCATTCTTCTTACTTTGTAAATGAGTAAAAAAATTCACTAACTTACCAGAAATGGGTTAAGAAGGAAAATCAGTAGACATGTTAAAATATTGATATACACCAAGACTGTTAGAGGAATGCGTTGCATGTACTTAAGCACCATCTTTCTGGTGGATGATAAATCCATTTTATAGACTTAATTATGTATTTCAGTATGGCTTATTTCTTTATGTTATGGGCTTCTTCTGGTTATTTCCCCTTTTCTCTCTCTGCCCAATTTACTTTTATGTAATTGGGCAGCAGGTGAAGAAATATATAAGCTTATTATGCTGAGATAAAAATATTTTATCTTCTTATGTAAATGAGTATTGCATATAGTGAGGTCATTATTATGCTACTTGTGTCTTTGTTATATTGAATATGTTACGAAAAATTGCAGAACACATAAACAGAAATTTCAGCTTCAATAAACATTCCATGGCAAGTAATGCATCAAGAGAAGAAAGTGAATTCTTCATATGCACTTATAGAGGTAAAGAGTTTTTGAGAGCAAGTTGCATTATGTGTTGCTGATTGTTGACTCTTTTTCTTTTTCCAGTTGCCCATATTTGTCAGAGAAGATTACCCCTGCTATTCCTGCAATTGGTGGGATCCTTTTCTTTTTCGTGATGGGGACCCTGCTGCGCACTAGTTTCAGTGACCCTGGTGTCCTCCCCCGCGCAACACCAGATGAGGCAGCAGATCTAGAGAGACAAATAGGTAACACCGAAGGTCTGTTGTCTCTTCCTTTCCTCCCGAGGGTGCATGTGCTGTGTGAAGGCAGTGTGCTGCTCTGCTCCTGGCAGGAGTTACTCCTCCCTTGCCACAGTGATTGTTCTGCAACTGTAATGTCTGCTGACGTTGCAGTGATTCCTGTGGAAAGATGATTGATCAGTTCTTCACCAAGAAAGTAAACAAAACCCTGGCCTTTTACAGTGATAGTTGTTACTGTAAATACTTCTCAGCAAGTCTGGTAGAAATCTCTCTGTGGTACATAAGAGAATATTTTTTAAGTGTTTTTGACAAGAAAGCTGATATTGCTAAAGATCTACAATTGTGCGTTTTTAAAACAATATATTTTCAGAATTTTAACTGAATTTAATTAGGTTATTTATACTGCAAAAGAGTCAGAAAAGTCTCTGTGTTAACATACAGTAAAAATGTTACTTTTTTTTTAGTAAAGCCAGCATAATTAAAGTATAGAGCTGGATTTTAACCATTCTCGCTTAGCAAGAGCATCGTTAACTAAATTCTGTAAGTGGGACTTCTACAGGTACAAATATGCTGAAAAGCTAAAGAGATAAGAGAACACAGGATGAGTTTGCAGAACTGCTTCATAAATAGTGGTTTGTGAGCTTAGTAAGCTACTCAACCTTAGTAAATGCTACTATATCTGCTTTGATATGATAGTCAGTGGAAGTTCCATTTTTTTGAAGCAGTTTCAGAGGAATGCTCACTCGTGTAATTGAAAAGACAGGTAACAGGTCTGTGCAAGCACAAGAGAAATACTTGCAGCCTCCTTGATGTTTAATACCATGAGTGCAATTCTAGGCTTTTTATGATAGAAGTATTAAAACATTTGCTATTTATCTGAATTTCAGAAGTGCATAAAAATATGGAAAAATATAATGAAGCATTCATTTAGCACCTTTTTGTAACCAGTGTTATGGTTTACTTTTATTGATCTCCTTCAAGGAATTCTTTACTTAGAATAAGGTACCACCTTTAGTGCAAAACACAGGTACAGGTTCCTGTTCAAGGAATTGCTTATTTATCCTGTGTTCACAGAAGCATTGATCTATGTCAGGAAATAAATTATTTCAAATAAGCAGCTCACAAGAATAATTTTATGTTGGCATCTGTCAGAGTTCTGACAAAATACCAAACTAAAAATACAAATTGAATATACTAGAGGGGACAGTCAAAATGTTCCTGTGTGCAGCAAGTTCAGAACTTGTGTTTAAAAATTAGAATTATTTTTAAATGGTATTGCATACTTGTGCACAGGTTGAAGCTGCTGAGCTGATCAAAGCCATGTCTTTTCTTCAGCAGTAGCAAAGGCAGTACTCTTCCAAGAAAGGCCAGTGGAATATTGAAGTGAGGAATTACAGTGGCAGCAAATGTGGAGTCCCCAAGCATGAGGGCTTATGGCAAGTGTAATAGAGGAACAAGCTAGGTAGCTATAAGAAATCATTCTGCCCTAAAATTGTGGTTCTGGATTCAACAATGGAAGTGGACAGAAACATTTTTGTACTGTTACAGTATGGGGTTTTTTATGTGCCTGTAGAAGGTGTATCCTAGTGGAATGGTGTCTGTGCAGCAAGAAAAGCTGAATGGCTCCTGCAGCTGAAAAGAAGACTAGATTTTCCAAAATTTTCATGCAGACTGGATTACCTTGTAACTTGCTGTGCCTCACAACTTGAGGTGTCTTCTAAAGTTAACAGTAATTTATTTTAGACAAGGAAGTTCTTCAGATAACTCACCTAAAATAATGCCTTTACCAAATAGTTTCTTTGCAAAAATGTGTTAATATAACTTGTCCTATCTGTAGCTTTTACTTTATTGAAATCATTCTTAGATACTTGAGTCTTACCCTGCCCTACTGGTCTCTTTGAGAAGCAACCTACCAGAATTTATTACAGATGCACTGAGAAACAGTTGTGTCCCAAGACAAGGAATTGTGATTTAAGAATGCTATTTTGAAGTTCTCTTGAAATGTATAAAACTTCATTTTTTTACTTTAGAAAGCATAGAATAGGATGAGCTGATTAGGAAGAATGGTTTTCAAAATAAGACCTTCTAAAGAAGCTTGACAGTACTTTGTCCTTTCAGATGACTTTCTGGGAATAGGGTGGTCATATTAAGAGCACAAAATATTTCTACCTAGGCTATCAGCCTTCTTCAGGTGAAGAATGGGGAACTAACAGAGCTGTGATGCTGCTATTTCCACCCCCTGTGTGCAGGACTGGAAAGCAGTTATTTCTTGAGAATTTGCTATGTTCATAGATAAACAGAAAGTGAAAAGAACTGAAAAAAAAATTGTCCAAAAAGCAAAAGGAACTTCTGTTATGCAAAAATACTATATTTAATGTAAATCATCAAGCTGTCCTCATACAGAGAAAAGTTGGGAAGTGTAATAAGAGGCCATTTTGACTGCATTTGATTGTAGTCAAAAAGATACTAGTGCCAGAAGTGGAGAGAGTTCCTAAAGGTCAGTATAAAAGGATGGCACAAGCATATTGGGAAAGGCAAAAGGAAAATCAAGTCACTTGCAATCAGCAAGGAGCAGTAGAAGACAGCAGGACAGGTTCTGTTAGAGGTCACAGGAAGAAAGAAAAGCTGAAGGCATGCTGTGTAATTGGGAAATGAGAAATAGCAGAGGACAATCTGTAGGATTCAACACTGCTTTGATCTCAGAAGATAACTTGCATGCTTCTTGATAGCTGATAGAAAGAGAAGAAAGTAGTTGTCGTTTAAGAGTCTGTTAATCCACTATCCTGTATCTTTATTGGTTTATCTAGTCTTCTGCTTTAATAGAAATCTGTCAATTCTGTCATCAGAAACTATTCTGTCTGGGAAGACATAGTACATGATCAAATTATAAGAATTGTGACTGTCAGAGGGTTGGGGCTTGTGGCTATTTAAGTCTCAAAACAAGCAACAAAGAATTTCAAGAGAAAATTGAGTGTAAGCAATCGGATATCCTTCATTGAAAGAGTAACTGTCTTGGTGGGAAAGCAGAAGATCTGCTTAATTTTTCACTCTAATTAAGCTCTTGATGGTGTCCTGCATAGGATTCTTTCTGTATCAGTTTTGGAAATAAGTTCTAGATGAAATTGCCACAAAGTCAGCAAGTACCTTTTTAAAAAGACACTCTAGCAGCAAATGCTAAGTGCTCAAATAGGACCTTTCAGAGACTGATTGTGGGCTCATGAGGAATATGCTTAACTCTGAAGTTGGTGCTGAGATGGAGAAATCTGCAATCACTGGGTTTGATTTTTTTTAAATGTATTTTAAATAGCTTGAGCAACGTTAGGGAAAAACCACAAAATGCAAGAATACAAGTGGAAACCAAATACTAATGGAAAGGGGTCTAAATGGTGAATAGTGCAGGAAGAAGAGACTTGAGTGTTATTTCCAAACAGATTGGGTTAGCACTGTGCTATGACAAAAAGGAGGAATCCTTTTTGGGGCATGTTAGAAGAGGAGTGGTTACATGAGCCAGAAGAAGTGACATTCTGAGATACCTGGTGGTGATGAGGGCTCAGTTCACTGTCTGGTTTTCTACAACATATGTAAAAACTCAAGAGGAAGGCAGCTAAACAGAGAAGTTTGAAAAACAGGTCCTGTAAGAATATTTATTACATATGTGCATTTGGCCTAAGAGAGAGGAGAAGCAAAAGTCTTAAAACACTCCAGTTTGCTGGGGTTTTCATATAACATAATAGAACAACAGCAACTAGATGTATGAGGCTTATATAATGTAAAAATCACTGAGGGTAACTTTATTTGCTATAAAAGTGCTATAATTTCACTGAAATGCAGCAGGATTTTTTTTTCTTTAAATGCAACATTAAATGTACTGATGTGTAGTATTTCTACTTCAATTATAACTTCCATTAAAATTGAAAAGAAGTTTTTCCAGGGTACCCTAGCTGTAATTGCATTATTCTCATGATACATATAAGCATGGCTTCTGCAATCACACAAAATATTATATTGAGAGGGGGTTTTTCTTCTGTGGAAACAAAAATACTAAGAGCAGCCTTATTTTGTAGCCTCTTAGCAGTTACATGTCTTTCTTGGAGTTAAGTCAGTGTTAAGTCACTTCAAGTGGAAAAATTGTGAACTTCTGAATATGAAGGCTTAGAAGGATAACCCAATCTAGGAGAATGGGTTTTGTAAGCAGGAAAGCATTTGTCCAGTTGATGTATACAAGTTTAACAATTCTTTCACAATATCAATCTTGTTTGCATTGGATAGGTGATGCAGATAATTGAAAAGATGGTCATGGTAATTTATCCTTCCAGCCTTAAAATGCTTTGAATTTTTCTTCAGGCTGTCATAAGTTATATGTATCTTCCTCATTTAATCTGTTTGATTAGTTCAGGCCAGTTCTCAGGACAGCTTCTGCTTGCTTGCCTTTGTGTTTTCCAAACCCTGAATTCAATGTATGAGCTACAGTGGCACACTATCTCTGCAAATTGGCTAATTTATGCTGATGCTCAAGACTACATTTGAGACTCCTTCAGAATTCCTTGCCTATCTTTCTTTTGTTTTGAAATGCACAATTGGATTTCATTATAGCCTTATAAAATTAAATCCATGCCACACCACAGACATTTCATAGAACTGGCCATGGCCTGAACAAATACGTACTGTTTGTAGTTAGCATGTTTTGCTTTCTTTACAAAAGTGGGATACCAGCTTCCTAGTCTTATAGTTGTACCTGATACTGCACCCTTAAACAACATGCTTAAAATAAATATAGTGAAATTACTTTGTGTGTCAGGTAACTCTTAGAAAGCTCTTCGTGTCTGTGCTTCTTTCCCTCAGCAAATCACTAAATATTATATTTCTTTCTGGGAATGAGCATACCATTCACATGAAGTTTTAGGCTTCAAGAAGATCATGAAACTCTACTTTTAAGAAAATAATACATTATTGCAGAAAAATCTAAGGCAGCAAGTCCTTAAAGTTGGGAGCAGTATGTGTTCTGTATCTCTTGATGGCTATCTGATGAAAAACTATGTGAAGAATGCAGTTAGCAGCTGCTGATTTCAGTCTAAACCAGGTTCCCAGTATTGTTTGTCCCTGAGATTACTGTCTTGAAACAAGAGTATTTTATTTAAGTTCTCTTCCCTCCAAGAAATAAATGTCTCTTTTGTCTTATAGCCCACTGTTGTTAAAAAAGTACCTTAAATTTGAGCAGTTAAACACATAGGAGGACATTTCTTAGCAATTTGCACTGTTGGCTGGCTTTGTTTTGTTTTTGGTTAGAATTTTTTCTCTTATTTTTCAGATGTTATGGGTTATACATAAAGATTCTTTTCATTACCTTTTCATTTAGTTCTCAGGAAACATTAGAATTGTTTCAGTTTACTGACTTCTCAAATAATTTTGTTTGAAGATTGAAATTGTGTCCTTTTAAAGTTGTCAACAATCATTGCATGATATGGTTATGAAGCTTGTATAGAGACAATGCAGGGCTGCCTTCTAAAGGCTGTTTGTCTCAAGTTCTTAGAAACATTGGCCAAAAATCCAACTCTTGATTGAGCAGGAGAGTCCTAGTGATATGTATACAAACTTGCAACTTCTGTCTTTTGTCAGCACCACTTATTTGTTTGTAGCATAATAAATTGAGAAATCCAAGTGGAGTTTGTTGTCCCATTAGGAGAGGTTGCTAGGTTGTGCTGTATCTCCATTAAATACTTGGAGTATCTTTCTTGGAGCATTTCAGGTCTCTTGGTCCTGCAAGGACATGAATTTGCATGCATGGGGTTTTTGTAATTATGGTAATAAAAATGCTGGAGCCCCATCTAGTGCATGCACAGTTAACCCTGCTAGAGAAGTTCCAAAATGTGTCAGAACAGAGAGGATGGATGGCAATCCCATTAGTGGGTAAATTTTAGCCTTTTTTTGAAAGAACTTGCATTACTACATCAGTAATAGGTTGGATGAGTCAAATGTAGCAGTGATCAAACGCAGTTTATTTGGGGAAGATGATTCTGTTAAGGTTCATCTTTCTGTTCCTCAAAGAGAACTCACATATTGAAGATTTCACTGTGTTAGACTCCAAGTATGAGCTGTTGAATTAAAGACAAACTGCAATCTGAAAATTCACAGTGAGACCAGGACATGTTTAGCACATTTAGGTTAGATTGTGTTAAATTGTATTAAATCCAAGCACATTTGACCTTGCTCTGCAGCTTGTTTCCAGGAAAAAGCTGTTAGTAAACAGAAAGACTGGAACATTCAGGTTTGATTATGCAATTTAGGATTTTGAGAAAAATTCTCAGTCCCTGGAAAATCAGCAAGACTGTTTACACTTATTTCATTTGCATGAGCTTTCACCCTTGGATTTCAAGATTAATTTGCCTTGGAGAGCTAGGAATTGCTGTCTCTGTGAACTTCCCTGCAAATGTTAGGAAGGAAATCCTCTTAGAAGACTGGTGTAAATAAAATGGGCTGGACAGTAGTCTCACTTCTCCACCAGAGAAGACAGAAGTTGCCTTTGAGATTCTGCCAGAGCCCATCTAAAATAATTGTGGTGCACTTTATGAGCTTCTTGAAAGGAGGGGGAATACTGGGTTTAGTCAATGTGCCTCTTACAAAATAAATGTTTATGTAGGAAAAAGAGCATATTCTCTCTAAACAATTCCTCTTGACTGGTTTAAGTAATTTTCTTTCAATTATTATGTACATACTCAAGAATAATAAGATTTTGTAAAAGAAAGAAATCTGAAATATTACTGTTATGTTAGAAAATTCAATGCATCAGTATTTCTAGCATACAAAGCTACACCTAGATGAAATTCAGGCTTTATTCAGTATTTTTTATGGTTACGCACCTAAATGTGAGTATCAAATGAAAATATTTGGGTTTTTAATGAAGATGCCATGCCAGCATGTATTAAATGCTTTATTCAATAAAATCAAAGGGCTAATTACCTGTATTTATGTTCACAGTTTAAGTCTTATCTTGACCAAAATATGGTCAGAAATGGGTCTAACATTGTGTTTTCTAATGTCCAAAGATTTCTAGAAGGACTGTGACTATTACAAGCTGATTGGTTATAATGTCACCATTACACGTTACTTTCTTAGTGTAATGTGAATTTGAAGAAATTCTTCCCTGTCTTCTGGATTTAGTTAACATCCATGTCTCTCTAGTGCTTTAAATACTATAAGCACAGTTGTGCTGTGTCTTCCAAAGAACATCTCTTCAGCTTATATGCTGAAATACACTGGTAGCATTACTTAATCAGAAATATTTGTCAAGTAGTATTGGCCTTGAGGTCAAAATCAGTATAACTGCTAGTTATGGGAACCACACAATAATCCATGCTTCCATGTGCAGGTTGTAGGACCTGGCTAGGCATTGCAAGCACATTGCAGGAGTTGCTTTATATCCAACACAAATGAATGTCTTTACCTCATTAGGCTGTAGGAGGCTGCTTCTATGCTGCTCTTTTTTAGTATTCACCACTTCATTCTCATAATGGATGTTTAGGAGCTTTAAATCTAGATTCCATCCATCTCAGCTATTGCTCCCTTCATTTCATCCTCTTCTCCATTAGAGTTTTCTGAAGTCTGGTTGTTTTAATGGTCAAGTTTACAGTGGTGTCCCACAAGGACTTTTATTTATTGATGCATATTTATGGATCATATTTATGGGTGAGCACTTTGCAGATGAGAACTCCTTAAGCTGGATTTGCTGCCAAATCAGCATGTTGTATAATTGCACCTTTGCTAGCACAGCTGTGCTGTTGCCAGTTTGAATGCCTTGCTAGGTGGGAAACTTTCTTGTTGCCCTTTTGGAAAATACATCATTTGTAGGCTGTGTAATTGGCAGAAATTGAAATTGTGGGTGATATTTCTAACAATTTGGGCTCAAATAAAGTCATAGATCTTTTAGTAACAAGCCCCACATGAAAATGGAACAACTTAAGACGTAGTTGTTCAAGTGACTTGACTGTGACTTTGAAATGTATTTTCATTCATATATTGGAAAAATAGTTTATTTTACTTCCCTATTGTCTTAGCTGATCTGTTTTCCAAGTGTAATAAATTTAGGGTTTTCTTTTCCACTTCTCTGGTTTGATTTGATTGTGATTACACAAGAACAGATAGACCTTGAAAAAGGCACCATTTTTACATGTTGAAGTTTCAGAGTAAAGCTCAACTTGGGCAAAATTGAACTTTATTAGCCTAATCAGCCCTTTAGATGCTATAAAAATTATTGATAATATCCTAAAAATAAAGGGAAGCTTAGAAACAAAACCCAAAACACTACTACTTGTCTCAAACAAGGTAGTTGGGAACCCGTTTTGTGCAACAAAAAAACTTGAAGGTGTCTAGAAGTAACACCGGGAGTTGGGTGTTAAAACTTCTAAGCAGCAAAAGCTGTAAGATACTTTTGTGAATGTGCTCTGTTGTATCACAGCATGCAAGAGATATCAACATTCACCAGATTCAGATGACAGAGCTGCTGTTGCTTAAGTAAATATGCAGATTCTCTTCTAGGCTGTAGAATTTCTGCAGCGTTTCTAGGGAGATTTTTTTTATTACAGGAATTCTGAAAAAATTAGGAAGATTCTAAAGGTAACTTCCAAGTTTTGCTGTCCTACACGAGTAGTTATAGTTGTCTTTAATATGTTATCTAAGAGCTATTTGGGGATATGAAACTGTAAGAATTCTGGGATCAAGGTCATTGTCAGTGTTTGAGACTTGGGTTTGGATGGTTTCTTTGATGCAGGTTGATTGGCTTTGGATGCTATTTGCAATGAAATGTCTCTTTGCTGCTTATTACTCAAGAATTAGAAGGGGAAAATTGTTTATTTTAAATGTGTAAATACGAATTTGAAATTTGCTATAGATTGCCGTCGAGGACAGTTTTGTGCATACATCATAGCTCATGTACAACATTTCATGTCTTGTATTTTCATTCTTAGATATAGCAAATGGCTGCAGTTCAGGAGGATATCGTCCCCCTCCCAGAACAAAAGAAGTGATCATCAATGGACAGACAGTGAAACTAAAATATTGTTTTACTTGCAAGATTTTCCGCCCACCTCGTGCCTCACATTGCAGCCTTTGTGATAACTGCGTAGGTGAGTAAAAGAAAGATACAGCATATGTTCAGCTGAGTAGCTTATATCTTGTAATGAATACTTTCCATAGGAGACAGAAAAAAAACAGTTAGTGACAAGATTAGTCATGAGGTGACTTGCTCTGTTCATCTTCCTTTCCTACAAGATCTGTTAAATGTTAAGAATTTTAGAGGAGGCATAAAAGGAGACTTGGCCTAACGGATGTTGCTAGTCTAAGAAGACTTTTCTAACCTGCCCTAATGACAGGGCACACCCAGTGACAGAACACACTCAATTCGAATAAGGCCACATATAACGTGTGATAACCTTTCCAAACTTTTTGGGAGTCTCAGAATTGTTTTTTTCACCAGACTAAATTGAGGGCTAGGAGCTGCTCTCCAGTTCAACTGTAAGGCATGGTTCAAATGGTTAGGGCTGTGTGACCAAAATACACACTGTAGGTGATTCTTACCTTTGAGCAGATTTATGACTAGATGTACTTATGTCAGAATCCATAAGAAATTACTGGGCAAACATGCTCTTGTGAGAGTAAGTACATGTTGTCAGGACCTAAGCATATTTTATAATTATGGGGTTGGTTTTTTTCTCTCTGAATATCTTGTCCTTTTCGTTACTGTTTTCTATGGAGGTCACACAAGGTGATTATGATATGCTTGGATTTAAAAGCAAACAAAAAAGCCCCTACCAATCAAATCTGAGTGGTTTCCAGTTAATTAGATCACATTTGCAGTTTAGTGCAGTTGATTAGCACACTGTTGAGTCTGGATCTTATGCATTCAAGAAAATAATGTAGAAAGATGTCTCCAGCTGAGAAATGTAATTGCAGCACTCAGTAGTGGTATTTTTAGATATAAAGCAGTCATTGGAAGAATTGGAGTTGTATGTTTCCATGATACTGGTTTAGGGAATGCACTTACATCAGACTGAAAAGCTTATTAGCCTTTTGGCCCTGTAGAATTGATTGGTGTCTGTAGATGGTTCCTTCAGTAAATAAATTTTTCTGATGTGTTAAAATTTTGTAAGTGTTGAAAAGCTATTGAGCTTGCTTTTATTGAGCAAGTAGGGATGTTTATGAAATACTGTTGGTACATTTTTCAGAAAAATATTTTAACAAATGTGTAACTTTAATACTACAGTGTTGTGATACTGCTCAGCAAACTGGATAATATGTAAATACAGTTGTTGTCTAGTGTGATAAATCAAAGTTGAAAAGCTGTTGTCTTTATCAAGAGAGCAAAAAATAAGAGCGACTCCACCTGTACAACCTGAAGCTTATTTTAAAATAATGGTTTGGTTTTTTTAGTGCACTGGTATGAAGGATTTTCCAATAGGTTATTCTGTAATCTGTGTCCTTTTCATACCACATCTGGAAAACCTATTCTGTAAAACATTAAAGTAGTGATGGCAGGGAAGCAACTTGCACATTCTTCTGATCATGTCTGTGATGAAAAAACAGATGTGAATTATTATGAATATTTATTTAAAAAGAGTGAGTAAATTACTTATATAACTGAGATTTTTTTTCTGCTCATAAGATAGGTATGATCATTGTAATTTCCTCTTGCACATTTTTCAATTTGGAGTTACTTGTTTTAAAGTAATTGAATGAATTTGCTGTGGCTTTTCTCCTCAGTGTTTATAATAGGAATTAGAATAAATTTACTTTTTCAGGGTTCAATGTATAGTAGCTTTGTTTCCTGATTAGATACAGGTGTTTGTCAAGTAAATATTTGGGTGTACTGAATGAAAAAAGTGAGATCTACAAGTACCTGCAACTATTTTCTATTAAAAATACGTGTCAAGAAAATTGGATGGCTTGCATGTCTGTGGAAATGTAACAATCTGAGAGTGTACACTTAATCAGAGTGTGTTATGCAGTTTGCCACCACTTCTAAGTTAGTCTATATGATGATGCTTTTATTTAGTTTCTGAATAAATCTTTTAATAGCAATGAATATTCTTGTCCCACTATTTGTTGGTTCCTTACTGATTTAATGAAACCTATGTACAAGTAGTCCTACTGCACATGCATTTGGATATTTAAGTAACTTATGCTATTTAAACATAACATATGATATTTAAGCAGCTCACTACTAGTATGACCATGCATTCCTTTTTGCCACATGGTTTCCAAAGATTTTGCTGCAGTTACAAACCAGTTACAGAGACTCTGTGGTAAAGGAATGGAGTCTGTCCTCAAACCAGCACTGCTCAGAAAAAAGTGTGCTACTTTACCTAAAGGTGTCTTATGATACTTGGCAAATGAATGCATTGTGAAAGAGAGGTTCTTTCACTCTGAGTTTTCTATTAATGTTTTTTTTATTCTGTAAGGAATCTATGGCAGAATTTTAAATATGTAAGTACATACAAAAACTTACTTTTTATTTCTGTCTAATTGTTTAGTAAGCATATCTGTTACTTGACCTTGTTTGATTTTTGTTTCATCAGTGTTTTTTATAAATATCTATGTGGTATTTGTAGATAAAAATAACAACAAATAGCTTAAAATAAAAAAAAAAAAAGAAGAAAAGAGCTAATTGGAGTTCTAGCCATGGTAATAATTCAGACTCCTTTAGCTCTACAGTATTTTCCTAGTAGTGTCTAGAAAAATCTCTAGTTTCATACAAATGTCGTTTGTTCCATTTATGTAATACCTTAAAAAATTTGATGGAATAAGTGTTCCCTGAAGCACATACCTTGGGCGTATTCCTGATTTGCTTTCTTTACTGCCTCTGTGAATGTCAGTTGGAAGTTAGCCCCTTAAGGGTTTTGTGTACCATTATGTTGCTCAAGAATTACAAATGAGTTAAACATAATATGCATCTGAAAACAAGAGATAAAGACTTCAGGATAAAAGTAACCAAACCAGACATAAATTCTGAGCTCAAGGTAGTTTTTGCTGTGTCTTGACAAGAGGTTTTGATGGCACTGTGTAATGCTAGAAAGAAGGCAGTGGTTGGACTTGCTTCTGAAAGGACCTAATGGCAGCTCTTAAATTTATTTTTGGTAGTTGGAACATTGGCTGTGTAATATCCTTTTGTTTTGTTGGGTTTTAATAAATAATTTTTCTTTTGTTTAATTTGATTTCTATGATGAAAGCTGAACAAGAAGCATGTGGCTATATCTAAACAATATGGGTAATTAATTTCCAAAGCACACATAACACAGACAATGTAAGACAGTGAGAATTACCAGTGTGATCTGGGGACAAGCTTTTCCCTGTAGTTACTCCAGATATCCCCATCTTCCTGACTGAAGAACACCAATCACTTCAAAAGCAGGCTGAGAGTGGCATTGTAACAGTTTGGCTTTTCTGACGCAGACTGTGTTTCTGAGAACAATTTTCTCAGGACTTTGTAATCCTTTATAATCAATGTATATGCCAGGAATTTGGTCTGCTTGGTTTTAATTCTATTCTGTAGCACTCTTTCTTCATTATCTTATTATTTCCTTTCTTGCCATCACTTCCTTTTCATGGCCTTTGCTTATTTCCTTCCTTACATTTCCTGCAGTGAATACAGTACAATTTTCACTTCATTTTGAACCTGTTAAACCTTAGCTCCGGTTGTCTTAAAATTACCCTTTTGCTGAGCGGCTAAAAGCACAAATTTGGCTGCTGTGACCATTCTTTTCTTTTTTGTTTCTTTTCTCTTATGTATTTTTCCCAGTTTTTACAGGTGAGAAATGGCTTGGACTCTTTTTGTTTGTGTGCCCTAACAAGGTAGAACAAGAAGCTGCCAAATGGAGTACACACGAGCACTCTCAGAAGTGATGTATTTTTTATCATTGTGCCATTTGTGAAATTAGATGTACTTTGGAAATTCAGGGAGCATAGTATGTGTGTCAGGGTTTCTAAATCCTAAGCCAATGGACTCCAAAATATGTCAGTCTCTTTAAGAAAGAAAATCGTATTATAGGTTACTTAAGAGAGGTTGTGGCTTATGCATTGGTCTTTGTATGAAAAAATGCAGAGATGATAAGAACATCTGACTCTGTAAATGATGTTGTAAACCTCAAGATGTCAAAGTAAATATTAAAGAGAGAAATTATCAGTTAAAAAAATTAGAAACCTAAGAAAAGAAACACATATTTACATTCAGTGCAGTAACAATTTGCAGAATGGTTAAAAACCCCAAATTCCAATAAAAGACAGCAGTGAAAGTGTGTAAAAAAATGTGCTTTCCTGTAGAAAAGAGAAAAACTAATCTGTAAACTTTGTGGATGCTGTTACTTGGTAAGGACACTATGCTTCCTCTAGGGACAAATTTGGGGTTTTAAAATCCCTTCCTCCACAGCTGGGTGTGTGTCAGGCCCTTGTGTGGTCTGTCAGGGTGTGTGTACTCAAACGGGTACGTAAAGAGAGATTGTGAAGCACTGAGGTCCTTCCTTCACTGTGCACTCTTTGTACCGCCCAAAGAGCAGCCAGTCTAAACTGCTGCTGCTGCCTTTGAAAATGTCACCATTCATGTGCATGCAGCCAAAGGAGTTTGTTAATTAGTAAATATTTATTATTGGTGAGTGCAGTGAAGTGATCCATGTGACAATACAGTTTAATTACTATGAGCTATCCTAGGGCAGTGGCTGGATGTTTTCCTAATAAATCAATTGCTATTTTTATTTTGAAAATTAAGCCTGTTTATTTTCTTTTTGTGAATAGCAATGGTCTGCTTAAGTTGATTAGCATGCAAAAAGTTGTTATTGCAACTTATTTTCTTAAAACACCACCCAAATAGTATAGCTGTCTGGAACAGTTTAAACAGTCATGAAAGTGAAATACATGTTAATAGCCCTGTGTTTGTTTTTCTGATTGACTTTTTGTTGTAGATACCCATGCATATTATTAACTTTTTTCATTAATAGAGGCTCATCTTTACTGGTGTCACATTACTGTTTCAGTTTTTTCAGTTTATATCGCCTTGTAGAGATGAGTCCAGAATGTAATTTGAAGTGAATTTTTGGTATTTCCCAACATGAGGGCCAGAAGATGCTTTCTTGCTGTTTGGTTTTCATGGGGTGTTTTGATTTGGAATCAGTGTATGAAAGTGCTGAAGCTTGGTGATTTAAAGGATCCATTGTGCATTGTCCATAGCAGATGTTCTAAAATAACATCAGTGTGCCTATAAATGTAATTTGCAATTGATCTTTTGTTATTCACTGTTTTTTTCGTTTGGATTTCTACCCAGATTTCATTCCACAAAAGTAACAGCAAAGGTATTGTCAGGGGAATGACTGTCAGGCAGGTGAATGGTGTGCTAATAAAATTGATCCAAGTATTTGATTGCTGTTGCCAGTTGATGGCAAATCCTCTCAGTGGGGGTGGTTTTTTCAATATTATTTAAAAAATAATTTTCTTAGTAGTGGTGATTTCAGTCGGTGAAACTGAACATTGGAGCTAAGGATAGTTGTTATGAATATGCTATGATTATTGGATATAAATTTTTTTGTTATGTTAAATTATCAGATATTGAACTGACTGCAAATAAGGACTTAATGATTATATTTGCTTTTGTGCCTGTGTGCATCACTTTCAGCAGTTGGGATTGGACTGCTGTATCTTAGAAGAAAATAAATACTCTTTGTAATAAAACATATTTCTTATGTGGATTTCTAAAAACCTCATTTGTCTTCTTAAACATTTCAAAGAACAATCAAATTCTGAAAGCACTATTTGTTGTACAAAATGTGAAGTCAAGAACCCTGAATAGATGTGA
Source organism: Agelaius phoeniceus (assembly GCF_051311805.1). NCBI lineage: Eukaryota > Metazoa > Chordata > Aves > Passeriformes > Icteridae > Agelaius > Agelaius phoeniceus. Next base: position 62,369,915 of record NC_135267.1, read on the forward strand.
TCATATCATGACATCATAGTCCTTCAAAAAGCTTTAATTGTCACCATTATAAATACATGCAGATGTGTCAGTCTCTCTACATAATTACTCAGTGTGAGTCCTTGACAATGAACATTGTAGTTCTGTGTTGTACTACTGCTACTATCAAAGTAATTTTGAGTAATCCTCACCCAGTTGGTTGAGCTGTAATGTGACTTCTTACTGATGCAGGATTTGCATAGTGGGCTCTTGACTCTTTCCAATCATGAGATGTATGTTTGCATGTTTTAAATAAAGATGGTAACATTCAGGGATGCCTTAGGTTTGTGCCTTTGTCCTACAATCCTTTACTTGCACAGGGTGGAAAAATTACCAAGTGAATTCCAACTTTTGCTCACTGGAATCTCCTAGTAACATGACCTAGATATTTTTCCACCTGTCGACTTCTTGTCTTTGAGTCCTACCTTCACATTGAGCTTTAGAAAATGTGGGCTGGTGTGCCGTGATCCAGTTGAGCAAAGAAAAAAGGAAACAGTTAATAAATACTGCAAACTGAAGGGACAAGCTGGCCTACAAATGTTCCATTTAAAAATGCTTTTGCGTTCCTTGTAAATTATTAGGCTTTCATTAAATGTTTTGAAAAGGGAAGGAAAGCATTTGGGTCATTTTGTGCACAGTTTCCTGGAGTGTAGTGAATGAAAAATGGAAGCAGAACATTTAAGTATTTAGGAGTCTACATGCTGTGCTGTGGAAAAGTAGAGATTTGACTCTTTGGTTCTGAGCAGCAAGGAGCGTGCTTTGGTGTGGCTTCTGAAGGAAACGCTGCATGTGTAAGGCCATTGCTCAGTAAAATGGGAAATGTTCTCAGTGTGGTTTTTATCTGAGATATCCAACAGTTAGTGTTTCTTATGGAAGTTTTAAATATAAATGTTTCAGGGAAGGTAAAAAATGGGGAATGTATGAAGTAGAGTGTTTTTCAATTATGCGGTTAGCATAGATTATTAGGTGAGTGTTCATCAGACCACTTGGGTGAGTGTTGATGAGAACACTGAGTCCTGTTGACAGCTTGCTGCTTCCAAAGGGATTTGAATTCCTCCTCTTTATTTCTTTTTTCCTTATTTCCATGATTCTCTTGTTTGTGCCTGTTCACAGACCATTTGGTAACAGCCATTGGTAAGTCAGTTTTTCCCACTCATCAGTGAGCAAAATAATTCCTTTTTTTTCTTTCCTAGTAGTCCAGGGAACTGAATTGATTCATCATCAGCTTAAAAAGAAGAAAGTGAGATGAAGTGGCAGGAAAGGCAGCATTTGACTATCTCTTTCACTGCTACTATGGTTTTGGATTTGCTCAGTTATCTTGTGAAGCTTCATCCTTTGGATTTAGTTATGGTGGTGCTGGCTATCCTCAGAAGTTATTATTTAAATTCAAATATGATGATCACTTGGGAAAGAGTAATGAAATATTGCTTGTTACTGACAGTAACAGTTACAGAAATTTCAGTTCCTGAAATCTCTTACCTCTTTGGTTTTCTGTGACTTGTACAGCAGCATTTATAGTCTCTGTTTACTCATGTCTTCTTTTCATTTATGCTTTACCTTATAAACTCTTCACACTTTTTTTTCAGTCTTTTTTTATTTTCTTCAGGTTTTGATCTCAGACCCTGAAAAATTAATCAAAACTGGATTTCTCCTGCAGTTGTGATAAGTGCTAACCTGTAGTAAGGTTGGTCTCACAGCTAGGCTGAATTAACACTTAGCTGCTTCTGAAGGTGTTGTTTTATTCCTTCTCTGGCAGTGTGTTCTCAGTGCTTCACTTGGGCCCACTTTGGTGTTTGTCTGATGAGGTGATCTGAGGAGATAGGCAAAAGAAAGCCATGGCTTTAGACTCATCTGGCTCTGTCAACCTGCTCCCTGTAGGGTAAAATGAGCACCAGGCTTGGCCCAAGAATGGAGAACCCTGAACACACAGGCAAAAAACTTCACAGAGCTGCTGAAATGGTAGAAACTGGGCCATCTGTTCTATCACTAGTTCTTGATTAGGTAAAAGCAAGATACAGCTGTAACATCAAGAAGGCAAATATCTTGCTGCTTTTGTTTGAACTGGGGTGTAGGAGGATGATATATCTCAATGTTTCTATCCATAGAGTGCTTCAGCTTTCTTCTTCCCTCATTATGAGTTCTAATATGCTTATACTAACAAGAGTTTATATTACCAATGTTTTAATTGTCTGTTTGCCTCAAATATTTTTACATTGACCTTGCCACAAATGTTTGTTTGAATACAGTAGTCTGTTAACTAACCAGAACTGCGTTTCTGAACTTCTAACAGTCTGTTCTTCACAATATATTGCATTTTTATTTCCTCTGCATTTTAAGTTAATGAGGGCTGGAATTCCAGTTTTTCTCAGCATCAGTAGTTCTTCATTTCTCAATGAAGTTGTCTTAATTTTGCTGCCAACATTGTCCAAGTAGAGATGTCAGAGCTTCCTTTACAAAATCATTGGTTGTTCAGTTGTCAAGCATCTGGAATGCTGGAGGTGAACCTTAAGACACTGTGTTACTTCTTCATTAATACTTACTGTTAGGTCGTGTGTTCTTCTAAGGAAGAAGAAACAGCTCCAGATTTAATGGATTTTAAATTTCTTAACAGCATTAGAAGTTTCTGCTTAGCATTTGCCTCTTCATTTTGCCAGGGTTGGCAATTTTCACCTGCATTAATAACTATGCAGAGCAGCTCACAAGCTGTAAGGCTGTTATCTTTAAATTGCATTTACATATTTGTACTCTGCTGAGTAGAATGTCTTGCCTTTTAATATACTGGTTTGTGGCACATGTCACATGGCTTTCTATCTTCTGACTGAGAAAGAAGAGACCAAATTTATATAAATAAGATTCATGTAAACCTTCTAATATGCCTCTTTTTTCATTAGAGTTGATTCCAGTTTAATACTGTAGTAATGGTTTTTGCATCCATCCTTTTTGTTCCATTCCTCCTTTGTAAATATCTTAGGTAGTTACTTAACTTCACAATAATTAGTAAGGTATTTATTGAGATAGCAGAGCTTTTCAGTTCACCAGGAAAGTTTGAACATGGAAATTCAAGAGGCTTGACAAATAGGTTAAAAACACTGAGTCAGTCCTCAGTAAGGAGTGTGTGTATGTATAGGATCATGAGTTTATAGATGGAGGGGTTGTGTGTATGTGCATGGCTTTTGTCTGCATTTATCTGAATCCATCAAATAGATGTCTGCATCATATCTCAATGTTATTTCATGGCTAGAAACAGCTTTGTCTGTTTTTATTTATCATTCATTTCCCTACTGTGTCAGCATAGAGGAGACTGAATCTAAGTACACAGAATTCATCTTCCGAGACACGTAATGTATTTTTTTAGCAGTAAGTTACAAAAATACCCTAGGATTCTGCCTTTTAAAATGTCTCTGTAGCTGTGTTTCTTTGTGGTGTTGTTTGCTTGTGAGTTGTACGTATGAATGAATTTAAATGAAGTAGAGTGTTTATCAGAATATGAGGGCTTGTTCAGGAGCACACATTTAAAGACAAGCACTTTTAAAATGCAATATCAATTCATTTTGGGAATACAACTGTAGTACACTGAGAAAAGGTAGTATCACCTACCCAGAGTGTTTAGTACTTGATATTCTTAGCAGTATTCCCTCAATCAGAGTATTATGAAGTCTTATCCTAAGAAAGTTCAGTGACTTCACCTTGAATAGTCCTGTTGGAATTTGAAACAGATTTATGGCAGAAACATGTGGTCCAAACAGCTGTCACACAAAACCATTTTTAAAAAAGCCCCTGAAAGTCTGGTAGACTCAGAAATCTGTTGTGCATGTTGTTTTGACTTTTTTAAAATGAAGATAATACTAAATACATCCTTCAAGAAAAACCTCTAATATAGGCCTTTAACATAAATCCACAACTAAAATAAGCTGGTGTACTTGGTCAGATGGGCCTTTCTAACACAGGGCTTAAAGGACTTTGCATTTATAGCTTGCCTTTCCTGTGGAATTACAAATAGTTTGATAGTACATCAGTGGAGGCATATAAATCACAGAAAACAAACCAGGATTTGGACAAGGATCAGAGAGTGAAAGAGTCAGCATAAATGCATCTGTCTTATGGTTTTGGATTTGATTAAAAAAGCCTTAAAATTCTGTCAGTGTAATCTCTCCAAAGTAAAGTTAGGAAATGCAAGTTTGTTTCCTGGCAATAGTTGTTTCATTACCCAACATAATGGACGTGGAGGGTGGCTCCAGGCTGCCTGGGGAAAAGCAGAGGAAGCCATTCCCTCTGCTGCTTCCCAGCACTGAAGCATTTCCCCCATGTTGGGGACACTTGTTTCTGATACACCCTGGCCTTTTCCTATCTCATGAATGAGTTCTCTCAGGGAGGTAAAGATAAAAGTTTTCACTTAGTAAAAAGGAGACAGAGTCTATAGTGCAAAGGGCAACAGAGCATGCAGATTACCAGTTTTTATATGATGTATTTAAATTTTATCATTTGAAAAATGTTTGATGTGAATGATTCTCTATTTTTAATGATCTTGTATGACAGCATCAACTTCAAGTGGAAAAATAGGTGGTCTAGAATGAAGAATGTCTTGAACGAAGCAATAAAAGGAAGTGGGAAGGTGTAAATATTTCATGCTCCAAATGGATGGATGATATGATAGTAGGCATAAGTCAGAGGTGTGATCATGACAGATGTAAAGGAAAGAACCTCAGAAATTCCAATTTTGAGTAGAAGATTAACTGAAGAAAAAAAACCCACCTTGTTTTGAAAAAAATCAAATACAACTGAGTTGCTCCATGTGACAGTGGATAAATACATGCTTGCTGGTCTGACTGCACAATTTGTCACAATAAGGCTGTTAGTTTAACAGGAACTCACCTCAGCCATGCTTTAATTTCTTTAAAAACTGTAAGGTTTCATTCAAGTACTCTTTTTTTTTCTTTTCTATTTTTTGTTCCTTTCTAAATAAGAACTTCTCTGTGGCTACTTTGCAAATGCCAGATTAATCATGAGTTTTAATATAGTATTCAGAGAGCATTTTTTTGAATAAACAGCATTTTATTAATTGTTTTCCATTTTTTTTTCTTCTGCCTCTCATTTCAGAACGGTTTGATCACCACTGTCCCTGGGTAGGCAACTGTGTGGGGAAAAGAAACTACAGATTTTTTTATATGTTTATTTTATCTCTGTCCTTTCTGACAGTCTTTATATTTGCATTCGTTATCACCCACGTCATCCTTCGTAAGTATGCTGGTGAAATCAGATTACGTATGTAGCCATTTGCTTGAGTTTTTTAAGTTAATATTTTGATCATTCAGGGTTTATTTCTTTATTTGTTTGTTTGTTTATTTGCCTTTTCTCTGAAGCTTCACAATCCCTAGTGAGTGCCATTCTGGTCTATAGTAGGCCCTGCTCATAGTAGTCATTGGCCTGGCACTGGCTTTACCTTAATGCAGTCTTAATTTTATTTTTTTTTCCTCCTTTTATGGATGATGAATTGGAAAAGCATCACATATACTGTATGTTTAAGTATACAGGTAGTATCATTTACCTAAAGAGCGTCCATATGCTTTTTTACTGTAAGCATGGGTCACTTGCCATCCAGACAAAGAGTTAAATTACTAGAAAATAGATTGGAGCTATATTTTTTTGTAGTTTGCTGTTTAGTTTGTACCATTCTCAACCCTATTTTTAACATTTTTTTCATTTGCATAGACATTCTGAAAATAACCAATTCATAATAGAGTGAATTAGAAATATTAATGAGTTTGGGACTGATTTTTATTCGTATTCTGGGTTGTGTTTGAGGTCAAAATTCTTTTGGGTACTGTCCTTTGTTTCCATACCCCTAACTAATTTTGCTAGCTCCTATACAGTGATGGTGACATTTATGGTGACAGGTTGCATGATTTGTCTTTAAACACCTTTTGTATGTTGGGTTTTTAACCCATTATCGCTAGAAGAGTGTTCTGGATTTTTCACTTATTATATAGGATATTGCCCTAAAGAGTGTTTCTTTAACCATTTTGGAACTGTAATCTGTTTATTCCTTTGTATTCTGTATTGCAACAGAAACCTGATAGAAATAATAATTTCAATATATAATGATAATATACAGAGAATGTTTTACTGGAAAAAATATGTCAGATTGTGCTCAGTTTCCAAAATTGTTTACAGCATGCAGGGAAAAGTTGTGTTTTAAAGAGCAGAATTCCTGCTCTTACTCATTCTTTGCAAAACTATGATGCAAGCACTGAGAGGCCCTTCTATAGCTCAGAAATCTAGTTCATAGGCTAGAACTGGGATATGTGATTTTGAGGAAGTCTGAATGAACAACTTGTTTACACTACCAGGTACAGCATTTCTAATACCTGTTGGAAAAAGCAGAGATAAGATGTATATATTGTTTAAAAAAGGCAAATTACTGGAAAAAGAACACTTGCCATTAATACTTAAGTGCTTGTTATTTATCTGGGCATACATGAGTATATGCATGCACACCTTTTACATTTAAGGAGAAAGACACGTGGGTTTTTATGCAATCTTTGCTAGTGTTCAGTAGTTGAAAACATTTCTAGTCTGACAATGTAAAGCTATTTTTGACACTTACCTACCTTCATTTCAAAAGGACTTCAGTGCTTTTTCTTTAGTTTTCAATATATGAGTTATCAGTATAATGTCAGTATTTCCTGTTATGTATGTTAGGTAGGTTTACCTAGTGGGTTTTAAATTTACAGTGTCCAAACCTAACTCTTGAGTATGATTTAGGCAAAGAGCAGAGTAATTTATTGTGCCTCTGTGTGATTGAGAAGCACTTGAGCATTGTGTAGGCGTTACAGATTATGTATAGTAAATGTTAAATGCTGAATTGCCTGTCAGCTGGAAAATATTCTTGCCATGGAGGTTCATCTACCTAGAATGAGACAAGAAGAAACATCCTTAAGCTCCAAAGATTGGTCAGTCCTCAAAGGCAATGGGAGCAGGTATACATGTGATTAGTTCCTTGATGTTTAATTGATATACTGGAGCTTCAAGCCCAGTATTCAAATTTGTCTGCTATAGTCTTGACAGTGCCCAAAAAAGAGTTCTTTACAAGTAAGATTTTCTTAACACTCCACTCTTTGTGCCTACCATACCTCTAGAAGTCCTGCTGTCTACCTTTCTAATAGTTACCACTTACCAATTTGTGTTCTGGTTTGTAGCTCTTCAGTTCTTTAGCTGATGCTAATCATTAAGCTGGATTCTCAATTCCTGAATCTGAACCTTTGCTCTCAGCATAGACTGCTTTTTGCTAGCATGGCTGAAGGAAGTCTTGGTTTCTAGACCTCGGACTATGACCTTCCTACAATATTTCAAAGTCATACATAAGTCCTGCCAAAATTATTTTAATGCCTCTCGATTTAGACAAATTTTTAAAGTTTGTACATTTTTTATAATGCATCTTGCAAGCTGGCATTTTACAGATTTTGGTGGGCCTAAGTGGTGATGAGATACAAGATAGATATTTTTGTTTTCTGTGGCCTTCTGAGGCATACATTGGAAATTTGTTCTTTCTAGGTTTAATAATATGTGCACATAACATTACTGAAGATAATAAAACTAATTTGTAAATCAGTTATTAAAGATACTGCCTTGCAAGATTTTCTTCCCTCCCTCCAAGTTGAACACATTTCCAGTAGTGGTATCTGTATTTCCAGTTACTCATCTCTCTTGGAGACATCAGTATTTCACCTCTTTGTTGCAGTGAGCAGCCTTCCTTCCCCTTCTCCTGTTTTGGGCACTGCTTGGAAAAGTGTGACTAGCAGCAGGGTATGGAAATCACATCTATCTGCTGCCATTGCCATTAAGGATGCTAAAAATAGTAAGGAGGCAGAGAAAGTTCCATTAGTCTTGTACCTTGAGACTAAGAACCAATTATAAGAGTCTGAAAAGGCTCAGAAATACAAGGTAAGTAACTTCGCACTTGTAACAGTAAACAGTAAAACTGACCAGATAGGTCTAGAGAATTATTCATATATTTCTTTATTCTTGTCAAGACAAGATTCTGCTCTCCATACAGATCTTCAGATTAATTTAGCTAAGTGGAAAATTTTTGCTCTGGGGAAAACTTTCAGCCTGATGCATTTAAATCATTTATGTTATACAGTAAAGTTCAAACTGTGTGCCGGTAGCTATGCCACATTAAGTCAGTTTCTACAACAAATTCACTTGTTGCAATTGTGAAATCACTCTAATTGATTAATATCTCATGGTTGTGGAACCCAAGTGCTTTTTTACTTTGCATGCTTCTACATTTCTAGTTGATGGGCTCATGCTTCTTTTGAGCTGTTTTCAGCTACTAGATTGTCTTTTATTTGCCCAGAGGCAATAGTAACATATTAGAAAAATCTTCTGTGTAGGTGCAGTAGGAGCAGAATTATAAATAAGAGAGCTTTGCTTCCAAAACAAAGGATGGAAAGTTGGGAATCTGAGTTTATAGAATAAGTTTTCTAAGGCCAAAAGTTACTTTGAAAAACAGTATTTCAAAACAAAGCAGGAGGTTATAATTCTTGTTTCCATATTAGGTCGGAAAAGAACAAGGGTAATCAGAATTCTTGTTCATGGGAAAGTATGTGTACATCAATTTAGTATCACTGAGAAAATACCCTGCCGATGCTAAACCTGAAAAGTTGCTCAAGGGCTTTTTTGATGTTGTTGCTGCTGAGCAACATATTCTCAGATTCATATTAGTAAATCTATTCTATGATTATTTGGTTATCTTAAAATGTTAATTATTTTAACTCTAGTAAAAACAGCCCATAGTCCAGTTTCTTACTTGGCTGGTAATTTTGGGTTCTATTTCTACAGGTTCTCAACAAACAGGGTTCCTCAATGCTCTGAAGGACAGTCCTGCAAGATATCCTTTCACTGAAACATATTGTAGATTTTGTTGCAAAATAACATCTGAGATGGTTTTGCTTGTTTTATTGCCATTGTTGAATGTGTGCTTTTAGACTTTATCAGTTGATGATTTCATCACTTCCTACACAATAGGATTTCTTACCACATGTTGGAGGTAGGAAAGAGACTATAGCCTGGAGTGGTTTTTATTCTTCATGTTTTGCAGAGCAGTGCTCTTGACAAAGATCTGTAATTTCCATGTTCATTAAATATGCTTCATATTTTGTGGTGGAATTCATAAATACATTTTGCACTATACACATGCTGTGGTTTCACTAAAAATATTCAAGAATTGTTCTGCTTTTACAACTGAAGTTCTCCAAAATGGCTGATTATTTTCAGGATAGAAAATGTAGATTTTGGAACAGAAACAACATGCTTTCCTTGAAGAACTCAATTTCTGAAACTGTTCTTCATGTTTTTAGAGAAGTCATTTTCAAATAGCAACTTGCATTAAGTTACATAGCAGTGTGTAAATTGCATACACAGGGACTACAATTGTTGTTCAGGCTGGTAAAGACAAGGCTCTGGGGAGATTTCATTGTGCTCTGTCAGTATATAAAGAAGTCTCATAAGAAAAGCTGAGAGACTTCTTAGCAGAGCCTGTAGTGACAGAACAAGGCTTTAAGCTGAAAGAGAGCAGGTGTAGATGGCCATAACCAAGTTTCTGCAATGGGAGCGGTGAGATATGTGAACAGGTTACCCAGAGGTTTGGCTGATGCCCCATCTCTGGAAGTGTTCAGGCTGGGTGGGGCTCTGAGCAACCTGGTCTAGTGGAAGATGTCCCTACCCATGGCAGAGGGATTGGAACCTATATTACCTTTAACGTCCCTTAAACGCAAGCCATTCTGTGGTTCTATTCTGTAACTGCTCCATGCACTATTTATCACTTCATGGGAGCCTTCTGTATATTTTCTACTCAGTGAGATTGGAGCCAGAAAGCAGCTAACATAATGAAAAAATGGGAAACCGATGAAACCACTGGTTAGTTTCTCTACAGACAGTAAGCTTCCCATTACTTATGTATATGTTTTGAATGATTGCTGTCTGATTGAACAGGAAAGACGCTATAAAGACACTCTCACAAAGACACTCTAAAAAGTATTCTTTCCCATTTGTCCATTGTGCCTCACACAGTTTGCTTTTCCACACAAAGGTAGGAAGAAAAAAACTGTTGTTCATAGTTGTGCACCTCTTTCCAGGTAATTTTCCCAAGTGCCAAATTCTGCAGATACATTTTTTTGTGTGCTTGTCCTCATCAGGTAGAATCACTGAGCTGTAAACTCCCTTTTTAAGCAAAGCCATGTTCAGTTTTTTTTGCACAAACAATTTTAAAAAGCACAAACAAACAGTCCTAAATAGAACAGCAGTAGCTTCCAATTAAAACAATTACAATCAATTTTTACAAAAGATAATTCTTTCAAACTATTTTCAAACTGAGAATACCTTTCCATTTTCTTTAAATCAAAAGAGAATGGCCTATGCATTGGAGAATTTTTGTACAGGAACAATAGCCTGGAATTTATAATTTTTGTTCAGAGATGTGCTGCTTTAAAAGGCTTAGTAGCACATCTTGCAGAAATGCCTGGCTTGATAGTGATATGTTGGACAATTTAAAAGCTTGGTTACAGTTAACAGCAGTAAAAAATTAAATTGTCCAAGTAGTATTGGGAATGCTACTTTGGAGCCAGTCGATTCAGGCACAGAGAACTTGGCCATTTAAATCTTGCTAACAACCCTGTGTGAGAATACTAAGGGAAAATTGTACTGTATGATGCTAGTAAGATATTATACCATAATATACTACAAGGCTGTACTTTGTTGAGAATGCATTGCTTTTTTGTGTTTGTTTTACAGTTAATGGACTTAGGTTGAATTTGTGGATTCTGCTTAATTTGATGTAAATTACCCCTGCTGTTCTCGAGTTGTTTTTGGATCATTGTGTGGGGAACTGAAAAGTGTCCCTTTCTATGGGGAACTGAAAGGAATTCCTTTTTTTCCCCCAGCACAAATTATGACATGGAGGGAAGAACACAGTTTTCGGTACCCTTTTGAGTGTAATTGTGATGAGGAACATCCTGTTGGTGATATGTCCAGGTTGCAGGGAGCTGTTTTCCCTCTAAGGTTCTTTTTTTCTGACCTGGTGAATCTTTCTCCTGGTGTGTAGATTCTACCTAACAGTGCTCATCTGCAGCCTTCTTTACTATTTCTACTCTTTCAAAGCCCAGTCTGTATTGTGCATGATGTTTTGGGCTGTTTCCTTCTTTTACGCGTTTTGGAATCCTCTGCCAGGAGTCTGTTTCCTTACCCATGATCCCTTGTACTCCTTTCTTTAGCTGTGGCTGTTGCAGAGAGTCAGAGTTCCCGACTTGTGTTGATTTGCTATCACACAGCCTGAGGAGGAAATGAGAGGCAGAGCAGTGAACCTGCTGCTCAACACTGCACTTTGGTCATCCTGCTGCTTTTGGAGCAGATCTGCTCAGAATGCAAATGGCTCTTTTCTGCCTTTAAACCACTCTGATTGAAGTAGGTCCTAGGGAAGATTATACAAACTCTTGAGCTATCTCCCAGTTCATTAGGGGTGAGCAGCTGTGCAGTACAAAACTCTTCACTTTTAACTAATGTTAGGATTTTTTTATTGCAAGTATTTATGTCCATCCATGCCATTTCCAAGCCATGCCTCTGTGTAATGGTCAGGAGCTGTCATATTTTTCTTCTATTGGTAGGTTCAGTAATAAGGATGTATTTTCTCTGTTCTAAGGCTATATCCTTATTCTGGAAAATTTTGAGTTGACGTTGTCTTGGAAACTGACTTCACTAAAGGTTGATATGGTTAATATACAGATTATTTTTATCCTATTCTTCTCTCATCATTTTGTTCCTAGTGATGAATTATATGTATTTTTCTAGGAACCAAAGCCTTTTCTTCTGTTGAATCATGTTCCCTTTAAAAAAATCCCAAAAATATTGAAGCATTATAGAAAACAGCATTCTCAAAGTAGATTTATTCTGAGTTCATGGCTGTTTTGTGTAAGTAAATAAATAAAAGCTGTAGAAGAAAGCCTTCTACAGAAAGTTTGGGAAGTTCCTCTTTATTCTTGATACTATAAAGTTTAGAAGCAACTTTATTGTCTTACCTATGAGGCAAAGACTCTGGACATTGCAGCTCACAGCAGCAGTCTGCTGGTGGGACATGCACTGCTCACCATGGCAGGGGTGGTGCTGTGTCTCGGCTAGGCAGATGCCCAGAGTTTCTTTTTTGCTGACCTCTTTGAAGTACTCCAGAGATCTCAAAGGACTTGTGGGCTACCCTGTATTTTGTGATTTTAACTACTTGTTATTGGATTTTTTTCCCATTTGTGTATATTTCCTTGACTTCTAATTACTGTGCTGGAAGCTGTGGTATGTTTTTTCTCAGTATGGTCCATTGTTGGCCTCTCAGGTTTTCATACGTATTTGATCAGCTCCAATCAAACAACAAATGAAGATGTAAGTTTGTAGTATATTTCTACATATGTATTTCTAAATAGTAATGAGGAGGTTTTTCTCAAGTCAGACATGTCTGCATCATTTTGTGAATACCTCAGTAGGAAAGAGAAAGAATTAATATAGTCCTGCTTGATTCAAAAGATCAGATAAAGTCTTTTTGACTATGTTTGTTGTGGTTTGAAGATGTGGTCGTTATGTACATACTATGTCCATTATGGTTTATGCATGTAGGATCTCTGTCCTGAAATAGGAAAATACAGGAGGGAGGAGACAAGCAAGTATATTTTATACAGTAGGAGATTAGTAAGTACTTTTCAGTATCTCCTTTTCATTGGGAGTGGTAAATAGTCTTTAACATAAAAATTGCTTACTGTGAAACTTGAAAAATGTGTTGAATTCGCTAAACAAAAATTTCATCCTTTATTTTATCTTACCTCTGAAACATTTTTTTGCCATTCTGAGGTCCAAAACCTCTGGCAAGGAGTATATAATCAATTTAAAGATCAACTTTCTCATTTCTACAGCTGTCTATTTTGCATATAGGACTCCTTTGTTTTGCTGTTGAATTATGTTTAACTGTGTTTGGAGTCTTCATGTGTCCTTCCCTAACTAAAAGGAAAAATATTTAATGAATGAAAGGAGTACATAAAATTAGCTAGGGAGCTAATGGAAATTTAATCAGAGATATAACAAAGCACTGCAAGGTTTAAGTTATTTTATTGTAATTTCCTATTGTACCTTTTTCGTAGGTATCTGGTAGATATAAAAGTAGCATCTTTAGTATTGTCAAATATGTTTTGTTATTAAGGTCACAGTTAAAAGTATAAATTTTACAGTAAATATCAATCAACCAGAAAAACACTTCCCAGGCAGAGTCAAAATGAACTGTGCCTCAGCATCAAGTATCAGAACAAGTAGCTTGACTTGGAAGAAATCTACCTTGTTAATAAGACAGATGAGATACCCAGTTATTCCTCAGTCATTAGGTTTACTCAAGGTTGTCTCTCTAGATGGACTTAGTGTGCTTCCACCCTCTTCCCTCAAATAAATGTCTCTTCTGGATTGTTGAAAGATAGATAGCAGGGAACTGCAGCAGTGGAACATGTCTGAATATCAAGTAAACTGTTCAGTAATTTAATTTAAAACATAAATTCCCAATTGAATACAGCAAGACATTTTACTCAGGCTCTCAAGTATCTCACAAACAGAAAAGAAAACTAGCTAAGGGAAAATGTAATAGGCAATAAAAGGTAGCAATGGCTGCATTTGCTTTACTATATTTTAGAATCTTTTGTGAACTTTAGGGATAATAATGTTGTGTGATATTGCACAGTTTGCAAACTTACCCAATAGTATGGAAAAGAAGTGCTCAATTGCTGGCTTTAATCATATTTTGCAATTGAGCCTCTTCTGTAAAACGTGTTATAATATTTGTAAAATTGAACTTGGATCATTGTTTAGGTGCTGAAATTCCTGTTTTGAGTATATTGATCTCTTGAGATTGTGGGTTGTCTACATCTATGGAGCTCAAGCATGTGCTCATAAGGTCCAGCCTTCATAACAACCCAGAACTCTTAAATTGTTTGCTAAGTGTCATGATGGATTTTCTGTGTTCTCTTCTGCAAGTAGCATGTGCAACCTTAATTTCTCACAGCCATTTTCTGTATTGTATTACATGTGATGTATATTGTTCATATCTCTTCAGATTAAAGGATCATGGTCAAATAAAAGAGGTAAAGAAAACTATAATCCCTACAGTTATGGCAACATCTTTACTAATTGCTGTGCTGCTCTCTGTGGGCCCCTCTCTCCAAGGTAAGACTATCAAAAGTGTTGTTAGCATAAATGAAGCCATGTGATTATTAATGAAAAAAATATTCTTTTTGATTATTTGACTTTATTCAGCAAAATGAAAGTTTTGGATTAGTGTCCGTTAGAAGCTTTAAGTTTTTCTTCAGCAGTAAAGAGATAAGTTGGTAAATTGTTTTTAAACTAAGTTAGTGATCAAATCTTGTAAAATTACATATGAAATGGAAATAAGCTTATTTGTTATTTGAACTTTCACCACTGCAGTTAATAACTTAGAGCAATAAAAAATTTCTAGTAGTTAGCTGTTGCATGAAGGTCAACCTGGAAGTTTATGAAACTTTTTCATTCCTAAAAAATGTGACATGAGTTGGGGAGAGTTGAGGAACCTTAAATATACAACTAGCTTGATAATTGTTGATTTTTGTCTCTTAACTCTGAAGTACTGTTTTTAAATGGACAGTGGTTTTTTTATTTAATACTGTTAACATATATATGTTAAACTGATTTTGGTGGTCTTACACCAAAGCGATTCCAAAGTAATGTTTTGCTCAATACATCTTCACCTCTGGAAGTCTGAAATATATATATATTTGAGGTTGGAGATGTTTTTTCATCTTGAAGAAAATGTAGTACAGAGCTGACACTAGAGGAATAAAACTGGCAGCCAGAAAAACTTAATTCTTTTCTTATTCCAGTGCTCAGTGATTAGGCAGTTCATGTACTACATACACAGTAGTGGCCCAGTTTCACTGTAGAGAGGGGCAGAAAAACTTAAAGATAATTCTGTGGCCTGCTCCTTGGTTAGTATGTTTTGCTTTGCCTGGAATTGTGACGTTATTAATCTGAATAAGAAGAAAGATATTAAATGACTTTATGGTCAAGACTCTCAGGTGTTTAATTGGAGTGAGATTTCTGGCTTTGCTGTCAGGAATGTTAGAGGCAGTTCTTCTATGAGCAGTCAGAGTTTAACAGGGGAGGCTGACATCTTTTCCTAAAGAGGAAACAACCGAATAGAGATTTCCACATACAGGCTTACCCCTGGTGAGAGTGAATAGCTTTGTCTCTGCTTCCTGCCTATATGGATGTTGCCCGAAGCCAACCTTTTAATTCTGAAATTTTGCTTTTTGATAAAAGTATGTGACATAAAAGCTCAATGCCACGCTTCAAATTCTTCTGACTCCAGATGGAAATCTTTATTAAAACTCCATCTTTTTTCTCGGTATATGAAGTAGTGTATTAGGCTGATAAAAGTAGCAACACACAATTGGACCAGACTGGCATTGGCTCCTGTGTTTTAGCAGAGTTTGTGCATTTTTTTCCTAAATTCCATTACTTATTTAGACATTGACATGTATATATAGAGGTTCTGCAGAGAGGTATTTTGTGACCACAGGGAAAAATTTACTGACTGTACCATGTAAATTATAAGCTTGCTTCTTTTACTTTTAATCTCAGCTATGTCCCAAGTCACTAAATATTAGGTTTTTTCCTTAAATTCTGGAAAAGTGGCTTACCAGTAATTTCAGCTCAAAATTCAAAATGTTCAAGTGCCTTGAGCATGGAATGCAGATGAAGAAAGGATCTGTAAATAATCAAAACTTACCTCACTTATGTTAAAGATCATTCATCATTTTTAAACCTCTGCTATCAAATTCAGAATGTATTTTACATGTCCTCAACAGTTACCTTCAAATCTTTATTTGATCCTTGGCTGTCAGCATAGGTCTAACCAGTATTCTGGGGCAACAAATTATATAACTTCATTAGGCATCTTTAATCTTTAACTAGGTTGGATTATTTCATTCTATGTATTTGGTTATAATCTTACAGTTTGGGGTTTTTTTGCTTACATTTAGTAATTTCTCCGCAGAGTATTTTCTTAGAAATAAGAAATTTAGTAAGCACAGTGGAACACTATAAGCAGTATTAAGTGGCTGTCATGAAACACCTGGCAAGTTAAGTTGTCTGTCAGAAAGATTAACTTTTCTTCATTCCTGCTAAATTTTGTGATTAAGTAGTTTCAATTTAGATGTGGAAGCTGGTAAAAATAAAAAAAGAACCGATAAAAGAGATACTGAATCAAAGTATCCTAAGTGAGTTTTGTCATTTGTTTTTTCACCTGTGGTTTAAAATTCTTTGGTTTTGTGGTATCTGCTGGTAAGCTTCTAAGTATATGTGATAAAAATCAAAAAAGCAGCGGTGCTTATATGACAGGCAGTATCACAAAGAACAAGTACCTTACTGTTGAGTAGAAAATGAAGTCTAGTACTTTGACTAAAAGGGGACATTAGAAGGTATTGGTGAGGTATTAAAGTGTGTTGTACGATAGAAAGTTTTTATTTCTTTTTATTGAGAGGACATAGTTAATGATCCGCAACATCTCTAATACTTTTCCTTTTTTGTGATTATTCTGTAGCTTAATTGACAGAAGAGGATTTATACAGCCAGATACGCCGCAATTAGCAGGACCATCAAATGGCATTACCATGTATGGGGCCACACAATCTCAGAGCAACATGGTAGGAATCATCCCATAGTGTTGTTCATCAGGATTCCTGTGAATGTTTTTCTTCTCCACTTTCATGTGAACTAATCAAGTAATAACTAACTGGATACAGCTGACACACTGGGTGGAATGAGTTGTTTAATAACAGTAAAGAAAAAAAAACAAAGTCCAAGGCTCTTTTTAATGTACATTTCACACAGTGTAGTAGTTACTGCTCATGGATTCTAAAAAAAAGAGTCTTTTCTACGCTGTTGGTTTATTGAATATACTGGCATTTTGACTTGTGCTCTTGACACCTACTGTGTTTTGAACTGGAATATTCAAGTATCATGGACTTACTGTGGTTTGTCATTTTCCAGCTAATTGCTATTTTGTGTGCCACTTTGTTCATACTCTATTTCCTTCTTTGCTTGTGCACTGCGGTTTTGCATAGACTAATGTATTTTAAAAATCAAAGATGAACAAAGAGGAGTTCCTAGGCGAGAAATGTTTTGAAGAAAGAGCAGGAGGACACTGAACCTGAACAAAAAATGGCACTGAATTGTTACAACAAAAGTTTTTTTAAACATCTTTGAAACTGTGCCAGTAGTATTTGCTTTGTTTTTTTGCTGGTAGCATTGGCTATCATAATGGAAGATAGGATTTCCAGTGCCAAGAAGAAGAGAATAATTGGAAAGAGATCTTTTTCTGAAGGCAACCACCTTGCATATGTGCCTATTTCTGAATTGTTGTCCACATATCTTCACAGTATGTGGATTCTAATACTTTGTCGAAGAAGTCATGAATTACAGATACCCTCCCTCTGCCAAAAACGAGGAAGCCATGAGGCCTTCTGACATAGTTCAGCCTTTCTTTTGAACAAAAGAAGAAAAGATGCACTCTTCCCAGACAGATTAGTTTTAGTGTCACTGATAAACTCCTATAAAAATTTTGCTGTAGTTCCTAAGCTGATTTTGCTTAATGTTTTGAGAATTAAATAGATTTGTTAGTCTCCTTAATAAGAAAATGTATTAGAGGCATGGTATTAAGTCTGAATCTTCTGAGGTGCAGTCGAGCAGAACAAGGTAATGCTCTATGTAAATTTTACTCAAAATATTATAACTCTGAAGAGAGAAAAAGGAGTTGAAAAAAAGGATAAAGCAAACATTAGTAATGGGCTGAGGTCTTTCAGGAATCATCCAAACATTCTGATGCTGTCAAGGCTTCTTACTGGTGATGATCATAAACCCACAATGTGTCCATGGCATCAAATTGTCTTTATCATTGCAAGAATTTAGACACTATATCATTATTCCTAGGTATTAATGAGAAAATCTTTGCCAATTTGGTAGAAAATTGACTAAGTTTGTCTCTAGAAATGGAGAAATCTGTTATGGTATTACTTTAAGTCAAACAGGTAGCTGTTACAATTTTAGAGTGTATTACTCCTAATTACACAAATTCTTCAAAGATTTCTTCTTAAATCCTAGAATGAGCTCAGAAATGAGCTTATATCCGCATGACCTGGGAAAAGCCTGTGTTCTTTAACAGTTATCAAAGTTGCTCTGAAATGTGGAGATTTCACTCCTGAAAATGACCTCTAGAAAAGCTTGGAAAATCTAATATGTCTTGTTTGGTTTGAAGGAATATTTTGGAAAACTGTAATGCCATTTTTCTCCGGGCATCTTTTCTCCTGGTCTGTATCCAAGACCAATTGGTTTCTAAGGACAGCTGGCTATCAATATTAAAATTTCTCCCTTGAGTTTTGTTGTAAACTGTTAGAGACCGGCTTAGTTTACCTATCTCTCTAACACTGTATTCCCTTCCCTGTTGAAGGGGATATATCTGGTACTGGAACTGGTATTATTATTGATTTCAGATAAAGACAGACAAAGTTAAGTTCCTTGACTTAAAGGAGTATGTGTAGATCATAGCTGTAGACCATAATACTTTTCCAATCACAGAAGTTTGGCCGTTTATACATTATCAGAGATATTTATACTACTTTAGCAAGCTTAATGCTTTTTGATTACAAGAACTAAATTAGGAGAAGTATGAAGTGTGTTTCAGAACACCTTTGTGGTGTGTCTCTCTTGATTTTATTGCAGAATGTATTATATCAGGTCTTCATGTCTAGATGTTACCCTGCTTAATCCACAGTGTACTAAAATATCTCTCCTCATCATTGATTAAAAATAAAGATTTAAATCAGCATGTTCTCTCTCACTTGTCTTCTCTTATTCCTTCTCTCTTTCATTTCCCCTTCTTCCCTTGAATCTTTACAAAATCAACTAGGGTTCAAAAAGACCTTTGAAATTGAGTCCAGCCTATGACCAAGCACCACCTTGTCAACTAGACCATGGCACTCAGTGCCACATCCAGTCTTTTCTTAAACACCTCCGGGGAGGTGACTTCACCACCTCTCTGAGCAGCCCATTCCAATGTGTAATCACCCCATCTGTGAAGAACTCGTTCCAAATGTCCAGCCTAAACCTTCCCTGGTGCAGCTTAAGACAATATTCTCTTGTCCTGTCACTAGTTGCCTGGGAGAAGAGCGCAACCCTCACCTGGCTAAAACCTCCTTTCAGGGAGTTGTAGAGAGCAGTGAGGTCTCCTCTGAGCCTCATCTTCAGACTAAACAGCCCACCTCCCTCAGCAGCTCCTTATAGGAGTCAGTGACTAGTGACTTTCTAAATAGAATTCTTGTGTTTCACCCAACGAGTCTCTTGTCTCTCATTAAGTCTGTGTTGTTGCTTGGTATAATACTCTCTTTTCATTAATTTTAATAAATCTTTCAGCATAGCCTCATTTTTGCAGTTAAGTTCAAAATAAATATCAGGCTAAATGTAAAGATGCCAGATGCTGGTTTTCAGCACAATACATTATCTCTGTTTCCGGATACCATTTGTGGGGCACTCTATCTGTATTTAACAGCTTTTGTGGTAATTTTGCCTCTGATACTTTGAGTATTTAGTGCATGATCTACCCTACTTGTGGTAGCAGCCCAGTTTGTCACAATCTCAGGAAGTCAGAGTCATAGCTATAATTAGTGCTTGATAGATCCATACTGTGATTTTGGTTTTTTCCTAGATCTTCATAGAAGAGGTTTTTCTCATGTTCTCTCTGTACTACTCCGTAGTATCTACCTTGTTTTACTGAAAGCTGAATCTCTATTTACTTCCATGAAGGAAGCACATACAATTATTTTCCTGGTGCATTCCCCAGTGTTTTTAGTTTCTTTTTCAATATAATTTGAAATTAGTCTGGTACATTCATTAGCCAGGTTCTTAATATCCTTATCCACATAAAAAGCATGGTCACTTGGAACTCATAATCTGTAGTACTGGTAATTTCCAAAGTATTTCCCTGTTGCATTTTATTGCTGATTATTTTTCTTTGCTCATCATCAGTTTGATTACCCAAGTATTTTTCTTATTCTTAAGAAATTTTTTTGTATGAAACACAGTATCTCACCTATTATGAAATAATGATTTTCTCTGCAATTTATTCTTTCTCTTTTATTTAAAACCTTATTTTCTTTGTGTTCTGAAAAAAGTTCTTATTTACCCATAAACTCATTAATTACCACTACTTGGGTCTGGACCACTGTAGTACTTAATTTTATCTTAAAGCTGGAGTTGATTCTTAGGGTTTGATATAGGGTATTTTATTCTTTAGTGATCCATTAGGGGGAAACACAGAATATGTCTTACTTCATGAACATTTTTTGAGGAATTAGTTTGGTTTATATTTACTATGATATCTCTAGGAAATCTCTAATGCCTTGTAAAGTGATAGACTTTGCTTTGATTTCCTAGGCATTTCTTCTTCAGTATATAGGTAGTTCTGTGTGTACCAAATTCCCTTGCTTCTAATTCTCCATTTCCTTTCCTGGATGCAAATTATTTAAAGTGTTTTCTTACACTTATGTATATGTACTGCTGAAAATTGTAGGAACTGTAGTGCATGCACAACATTTATTACCAGTGATAAGTGCAGGAAAGTCCTCTCCCACATGTTCACTTAAGTATTTCTGCTACTGATCTGGAAATAGATCCAGCTGACTCAGGGAGCATTAACTCTGGCCATCCTTTGCTTTTCATTTTTTGCATTATTAGGAGTAAGTATTTCTATCATGACAATAACAGAATTGGCAAGGACCACAACCCCATTTTTCTGGGAGTTTGGCGAGTGTGTTTCCTTATATATTTACTGATGTACTTCCCAGATGCCCAAAACAAAACTTAGGGCTTTTACCAAGTCAACATTACCACAGTCAAGGTTGATAGAGGTTTTTCCTTAATGCATTCTACTTCACAGGTAAAATGGGTTACAGGCACAGTGCAAGTAAATCAATTTCAGCATTTACTTTGGGTTGAGATATGTTTTAGGAGCAATTCTTTTGATAGTGCATGTTTACTGCATTTTTATGAACTAGATTTATTTTAGAAGATACGCCCCTGGAATGCACCCAAGTTGCTCTAAGCATTCTCAGACTTTCAGTCCATAAGAACAAACAGTCTCCAATCTGAAGTAAAGTCTCTGGGCCAAGTGTTGCTTCCCATGTGGCTTCAGAAGTGTGTCAGAAGTATTTCCCTTCATAGATCTACTCATCATGAATATATACTCATTTACTACTACTGTATTGCTTGATAGTAGAGCCATTGAGTTGTTGAGGCTTGTGGCTCAGCTGTTGCACAGTATCCACAACACATTAATTTTGATGGTGAAATCCTACACCTGCTGGGGACACTTTCACAGCTCTATCCCTCCACTCTTTACCATTTGTTGTGTACAGAATTTGGTATTTCAGCATTCTTCCTGTAACTTCATACCACTGTCAGCCTCCTCTGAACTCCATGTTGTTTGTATTTTATTCAGAGTTTGTGAGACTACTCAACCTGCTTTTTTCCATCTTCTGAGAACTGTAACAATTCTTGAATGTTACTAGCATTTAGGAAATTTTAAACTAAGTTTATTTAATATTTAAAGTAACTAATTCTGATTATTTCAAAATAATCACATTTAGAAATGTGAAAAATATATTGCCATGTTCAACAATATTTTCATATTTTTTGTGTAGCTTAGAAAAAACATACTTTCTTCAGAAAAAAGAAAAGTATTTTTCCTCAATTGTTTGTATTTATTGTGAAATAAACAGAGAATTCTAGGTTTTGCCCAATTTGCTTCA
Source organism: Agelaius phoeniceus (assembly GCF_051311805.1). NCBI lineage: Eukaryota > Metazoa > Chordata > Aves > Passeriformes > Icteridae > Agelaius > Agelaius phoeniceus. The sequence goes on from NC_135267.1 coordinate 62,391,841, forward strand.
ATTTCTGCCTTTTTATGTGGAAATAAACAGATATCTAAAAATTTCTGTGCATATATTTAGTTGAACTTCTGTATTTGTAGAACTTATTAAACTTGTCCTACCTTTAGAATCTGCTGTTTCTCTGAAACAGTGACATTTTAAGTGAAAAATAAAGTCAGCATATCTGAAATAAGAAGATGCTGGTGGAATAATTTTTGCAGTAGATTTTTAGTTATTTAGATTTTAATGCCCAGCTTCCTTTTTGTTACAGTCATAGGCTTTTTTGTTTTATTTGAAATTCCAATGCTGGATAAGTCATGTGATTAGTAGCAACTAAGACTTCCTGCCCTAAATTGCATTCAGTCAAGAGTGAAATAACAAAATTGACAAAAAAACACCACACCAACCCTATAACAAATATTATTTCCTTGTTTTAGTTTTGTGTTGGCTGTTTAGACTCAAGAATAGTCTATCTGTATATTATGTGATGTTTTTATCAGATGTTTTTGAGAGCCCATAGAATACACATACATTTTCTGGGTTAGAACCTGCAATAGTTCCCTTTCTAGAAATGTCTTTACAGCCTGTATCTTCCTAAGGATTTTGTGCTGATCACTGTTGAACAGACAAGAAAAAGAAAACCTGAAATTTATCTAAATGAAAGGAGAGGCTTTAGGGAAGTTACAAGTGTGTGGAAAAATGAAGAGATATTTAGCACCTGAGGTTATAACACTATGTAATGGAGCTTTATTGAGGCTACCTTCTATTTTTATATTAATTTAACTGAAATGCAGTAGCATTCCTTAAGAAGAAAATTAATTCAGACTATACAATGAGTTCAAATAAATCATCTTCAGCAAAGCTTGTGCTTGTATTGCCTGGAACACGTTAATGATTTCCTTTGGAAGATCAGAACTGAATGTTCACTAAAGCAGTAAGTCAGCTGCTAACATTATTTGTTTTCAGTGTACCCCAGTGGTTATAAGCATTCCTTTGTTATTTAACTTGTTCTTTGGCTACTGCCTTTCAGAGAAAATAGGTTTCGTTGGTCTTTTTGAAGTTTGAAAATTCAGCTAGCATATTTTTTAAGGGTGCACGGTAAGGTTGGTTGAAGTTTTAATTTAAATAAGCAGGTGTGAATAACAGGATATTAATCAAGAATGAGTTATTCACACTGAATTACGAATTGAAAGCTTGACTTTAAAAGATGCTGACAGTTTTCTTCTTAGTAAGGTACTTAAGCAAGGTTAGGGCTTTAAGCCTGTGAGTAATCCCTCTGAAATGATAGGGAACCACTTCAGTTGTTTGGCTGAGGCTGTTCATCATTTTGTGGGGCGAAGATAGCTTGCAATTTATATGAAATCAATTTATATAACAGAAGGCCAGTCCATTTATCTTTCTGAAAGCAGAAGTCTTGGAAATACGTATCTGAGTAAGGATTGAGCTTCTGCCTGTCAAAAGTAATTGGTCTGGGAGTCCTAAACCACTTAGATGTGTTTTAAACACTACCTATCTCTTATGACCAGGTAGTCTGCTTGCACACTTGCTGAATGTTAGGTGTGTGCATCCATCATTAAGCTATTTGGTGGTGAAATTGGAGAACCTGAAAACAACAGAGTTACTTTAATTAACCATTGTTTATCCTGCTTTTCATCATACAATAAAGGAGGCAAAAGCCTTCCCATGAGTTTTCAGTGTGGCGCAGTGGCATACTAAACTCAAATGGGCATTTTAGGGAAGTGCCCATTTTGTAACAATGCTAGTAATAATGGTTATGGTCAGGAATATTATGGTTATGGTCAGAAAAAACAGATGATGTATCTGTAGTATGTAGTAATTTGATAAAAATCTAAGAAGTCAGTCATAGAGCAGAACATATTGCTTTAATGGAATACTTGAAATAACAGTGGATAGGATGTCTTACCTCTGGATATATCTTTTATTCTGCTTGCTTGCCTCCAAATGTCCTTCATTGCATTTGTAGTTGTATTCACTGGTTGTAGTGTTTTTCTTACCCAGCAGAGCAGTACTTTGGCAAATGAATCTAACAAGATTTTGAAAAGCTGCAATGTTTTAAGACACTGATCAGGCAATGAATTAAATATTTTTTCCTTAGGAGCTCTCAAAAATCATGCCAATCCATGTTAAAGAAACTTAATTTGGCAGTAAGTGTACTACCCACTTAGCTAGCTGGACATTATTAAAATGCACACCTGTCTTTTCATCTCAAGCAATGAGAGGTAATTTTGTATAAACGGTTTTTAGGAATTGTGTAGAACCAAAAAAATGCATTTCTGGTAGCACTCACTGAGATTAACTAGATTTATATAATGCTGGATTTGGCTTATTATTGAGACAGTGCTTGCCAGAAAACTTGTGTTTTGTACCTTGATTCATCACATTGTCAGGATTAATCAAGAAACAGCCTAAAATTCATTAAGGTTGATCTCAATGCATCTGCAGTGCTGCCTGGTTTCTACACATCCTCTGGAGTATGGAGTATAGCGTAGGACATTCCCTAGAATTTATATATAATGTATTAAATTGGGAGGGGAAAAAATTTTACTCATGGAGCTTTATTACTAACTGTGGTAGATATCTCTGTCAAAAGACTTCTTGTTCTGGAAAACCTCTGTAGTAGGTTAATTCCTATGTGTGAAGACCAGTTAAAAGAAAAAATTGCCTAGTTTTTTTTAAAGAACCCTTAAATGAACACTGTAAATGTATATAATCATTTCTTTGATTATAATGCAAAGCATTGGCTCAGTTATGCATGCCTTTCTTTTTTTTTCCTGGGCAGCATGCCATGGGATGTTTGGGTGGCTAACCATGGAATGATACTAATGGCCTTCTTTTTTTCTCTTCACATCCCATTCTTTTCCATACCTTTTTATCCATATCCTCCCTTTTTTTTTCTCTGTTTTGTTTTTATATGATTTTGACACCCTTCCATCCTACAGTGTGACCAAGATCAGTGCATTCAGAGCACTAAATTCGTTTTGCAGGCTGCTGCCACCCCCCTCCTACAGAGTGAGCCAAGCATAACTAGTGAAGAGCTCCCTTTACCAGGAAAGACTTCTCTCAGTGGGCCTTGTGCAACTCTGACTCTAGGGCAACCAACACCACCATCTTCTATGCCTAATCTCACATCAGATTCAGGTCTGACAGACATCATACCATTAAAAGAGGAGCACGAAGGCCACCAGTTCCTGACTCCTGAAGAAGCGCCGTCGCCGCCCGGGATGCTGTCCAGCGGGAGCCCCATCGCGCACAGCCGCACCATGCACGTCCTGAGCCTGGCCAGCCAGGACTCGCTGCACGAGGACTCCGTGCGCGGCCTCGTGAAGCTCAGCTCAGTTTGAACAGCTTTTCTGAACACCACACTGTGTCCTGGTGTCTCTGCAAATCTGTGCTTGACAGGAATGACACTGCAGTACCACTGTAAGGCTTCGTAATATGCCTGTAATGGAAACTTTGTCACTTAATGGAGTCTACTAAAAGGACGAGTGATTTTTTTCAATGGAGCTATGGCATTTTTTTGGCCAGGTTGTTAACGGTTGTGCTTTGATGGTGACTGCATTTTACTTTTAAATAAAACCAGAAAAGGTCAATAATCTCGTTTCCTGAAGCTTGGGTACAGCGAGTCGGAAGTCAGCCTGTAGCAAACACCATGTACAGTACAAAAGAGAGAGATTCTTGGATGTAAGTGTCATGCTCTGTGTTCTATGCTCTTGTAATACACACTTGTTGCGGCTTACCACACCTGTGGCCAGAATGATCTGCACTTACATGTTATGCTACCAATATTTGAGATAGAAAATTGCCATTCCATTTGTTAATACAAAACAAAAAAAAGAACTGCAGATGTGGATTTGCATGCCACGCTACAGTATGTGTTACAGTGGTGTTGGTATTAAGAGAAAGTGCTGCTTTTTTATTTGTGACTTTCAAAGTGCTGTTTCGTTTAAAGACAGTACAGCAAACAAATGAATGGACTATATTTTTTGAATTTATTAAATTTTATTTTAAATTAATCAGTGGTGCCTAGAAGATGATGAATTACTGATTTGATCATGTTGCATATCATTTAACCTTCTGTTTAAGTGTTTAAGTGAGATATTGTGTTGTGCCATACCACAAGATTCTTCCACTCCCTAATGTGATACAATTACCTGTGGACCTCCAATAAAATGACATCCTCTATTTTGTGGACGTGTACAGTTATCCTTGCACAGTTTTCATGGGGCCAAGAGGGGGAAATAATGACTTGTTGGCATAGTTTGTAAAGATTTGACTGGAATATGTGTACTTGATAAAACTAGAGCTATGGAGAAATAGCTGGTTACAATTAGGATTGCTTCACCATTTTTTATGGTTTTGTTTGAGCTGTGTGTTTGTTCCCATAGGAGGTCTTTATTTGGAAACAGTAGAATTAACCTCTGCTTGTACTGTAATTCAGTCTGGCTGAAGGCTGAGGGGCTTACAATTCAAGACAAAGAGCTTAGTGAAGTAATCTTAAATGAATACTAGTCTGTAGCTCTTTCCTGGCCATTGTTCATCATTTGTATTTATCCTTTGATATTTTAAATGGAAATTTTGATTTCGTGGAATTCTTCTGTGCTTTTTCTTTGCTTGCTTAAGTAAAGTGCAACTCAAAGGTTGAAGAGAATTTTATATGTATTTTTTGTGACAGCTGAAGAGAACCTTAGTTAAACTGAAAAACTGTAATAGCTTTAATACTGTATTTACCTGCTTTTCAGGGTGTGGAACCTGGATTCTTCTCTTCCTAGGACAAATTACGTGCAGAATGGGCTTTATCTGATGTTTCTATGGCATGAAAGCATTTGCCAGTCAAGAAATGTGACAGTTCTGTATTATTGACCATAGTCATTCACTGAATCCAGTCTAAAAAATCTTTTTTCCTTTAACTTTTGTTGTTGAAATTGAGAATAATCAGCCTGCAGAAAATCATTCACCCATGCTATTGAAGATTAAGACAAAATACTGACAAAATCCCTATTCCTGTAAGGTTTCATGAGCATCATGATGATTTACCTTGAACCTAATTCAGTATGTTGAACATAGCAGTGCTTTCTCTCTGTAAGTGCCACAGTGGGTCCACTGAAGAAGCTCTGGCAGACAAATCTCTCCTAGGTATTTGAGCCACTGAAGAAGCTCTGGCAGATAAGTCTGTCCCACCTATTGTAAACCCTGTATTTCCCAGAAGCTGGGACAGTCTGGAGTTCTTTCCACCAGCCAAAGTGTAGTGACAGACATGTCCCAGTTGGCTGCTCTCCCAGTAAGCCGTGAGTTTCAGCACTTCTGTATCTGCTCTTGAAGAAGTCAGTGATGCTCATCTTCTTGATTTCACCTTTCCCTGACATAGCTTCTTGGGTATGAAGCCATGAACATCTGCATTAAAGCAGGCAGTGGATTGAGGGCTGGAGATATGGGTCTGATAGACCTGGGGAAAGAATCCCAGCTTTGAGTTTGTAGACTAGTATTTGATGAATCATTCTGTTCTCTAATAGGTGTCTGTGGGTAGTTAGCTATGGATGCATTACTCACTACTTAGAAGGGCAAGTCAAATATTTTTAATGTGGTATCAAAACTTTCCATTTGTACAAGTCATGATGAGGATGATTATTTTAAGGAAATTGTTCTTTTTAAGTTTCTCTGAAATAGCAGATGGATTTTATGTTTCCAAGAATACCAGCTTCGTGACAACATTTGTATGTCACTGCCACTAGGGAGTAGTGAAGAAGGCTCTGTGCACAATAAAATTAGTGTCAGTTTTAACATGAAAGGGAAGGGAGGGGGACGGGATTAGAGTCTTTATGCTGTTTGCCTTGTGCTCGTGCTTTTCACCATCATTTTTTGAACCTTCTGTTTTGTTTACATGGGAAGTGTAAGAATTATGAAACATGGTGGAAACAGACGTGCTGCTTCAAACGCACTTGTTCAGGTGACTTTCTTTTAGTTTTTAGGATGACACTCTTTTTTTCTGAACCTGCTGCCTATGTTTTTAAATTTGGTTTTTGAGAATATACTGAATACTTTGAATTCGTTTATACGTTTATATCACCCCTATTTTAAGTCTCTTTCCCTCCCCATCTGTCTGTTTTAAATGGTGACATCTTGAACCTCCCAGACATGCCTGCCTTGCGAGGACATCTGCTGGAAGGCTTCGGAACTAAGTCCTAACCCATCGGGATCGGTAATTGCAGCCTTTGACTGGCAGCAGTCAGTGGTTGAGCAGCAGGTTGATCACAAAGGTACCTCTAACAGGGCTTTTGGATGCTTCCCCTCACCTCCATCACACCTGTCTTCAGTTCTGGGCACTCCCTTCGTTGGAACTTTTGTATATATCTGGAATGAGTCAGCAAAGTAACTATTCATCAGCTTCTCTACAGATTTGATTGTTGATATTTTATTTTGAAGTATGATGACAGAGCATGCACACTGAGGATCCAAAATTATAATCCTTGTGAGTACTGCACAGGGTTTTTTCTATTTTTATTTTCTGTGGCAGAATACTACTATTAAATAGCTCTTTCCATGTTTGATTTATAAATCTAGAATAAAAATTGATATTTTCAAAAGAGTAAATTTTTTTTTTCTTAAAAGCCTGAAATCTTTGAATGTGTAAAAACTGATTAGTCTATCTGATTTAAAATACTTATTCTGCTTTGGTTTTTTTAATATTTTCCCCTTCTAGTTGTCTATATAATCTTCTTTGTAGAATGAAATACAGTGCTTCATAAAATTTTTTAAGGCTCTTTATTTTTGTGATTTCTCAAAGATATTTCTATTTTAAAGTGAGTTTTGTATTCATAACAGTTAAACATGTCCAAGAACAAACTTGTAATAATAAATGTCCAAGTGTTACTGTATTTTCGTATTATAGTATATCCTTTGGTAACTTTTTGTCCCTTCCTGTGAACTCATGATGCAGGTAGATGTATTTCTGCATTCCTTAAAAATCATCCTATAGATCGAAGAATAGCTGGTTTGCAATTATGTGCATCCTAGACAATGCTCCCAGAAGAAGAAAGCTGATGTCATAAACCCAAAGACATAAGACATGGGTAAGACAAATTTATGAGACACATCTTACAAATGTGATGACCAACTTGTGGTAATGGAGATTTTTCCTATTTTTTTTTCAGTCTATTGAGCAATTGTAACAGTTCACAGTACCTAAAGGGTTGCTAATGTTCAAAATCCTAAACAAAGGTGTTTCACTGGAGAACCAACAAAATTGAGCTTCTATTTGTCTTTTAGTTCCCAAATTCAATACAGCTTGAAGAACAACTCAGCAATATTGGAGAGAGATCTAGTCCTTACTTTAGTTATATTCTGGTTTAAATCTATGTGGGAACTGTCATGTATTTGTTGACTTACTCCTTCTCTCCCTTCCCTTCCTTATCGGCAGTGGTAATCTGAAGCTGAGCATGGTGTGTTCGACCATGGGCCATTCTGAGTTTTGGTATTAAAAGCCAAATGATCCTGTTTTAGGGACTGCCATGAAATGAAGTAGTATACTTCAACACAATTTCAAATACTCCTAGGCCCAAAATATGAATGAAATGTGCTTTAGACACTTGCGTGTGGATTTAGCTCACTTAAATTAGAGCTGTCCTAGTTTTCAGGATTCATCTGGGTCAGGGCTCCCTGATTTTGGTTGCCTGCCTGCAAAGATGTTGCAGTTTGACATCTGAGTGCACTGCCTGGGCTACCAAAAGGCTCATGAGATTAAGTGAGCTATTTAAACCTGTGGATATCTAGATTAATTATGAGTCATTGCAGCAATTCAGTTCTATCACCAGAAGGCAGCTGTCTGTTAACATTCAACTGTACAATTTGAAAGTTGATGACAAACAAGACAAGCTGGGGAGAGCAAGTTTTGGATGATCTAAGGAGATTAAATAGGAGTTTGTTTGTAAGATAGGTCAGAGAGGACAGGAATAAGAAGATCAAAGGGAGAAAGAGTGAAAGCAGAACAGAGATTATCAGGTGACATGGAGGAAAAGAATAACCTGTAAGCTGTGGAGGGCAAGAGGTAGAAACAAAAAACCCTCATGGGAAAGAAAATGAGGACAGCTGTCAATATTGATCAAACAATATTTTTTAAAAACCCAAAACAAACAACAACTATTCGCTGGTATTCTTGCTTGTTTGTTGGTTTGTTTTGATTTTTTTTTAGAAATTTCTTAAAAGTCATTCTAGAAAAAAAATAAGGTGAGACTTTTGAGAGAGAGTGATTGTAGGAAGATGATAAGGAAAATGTGAGAAGTTAGTTTGCCCTCAGGCTCCTTTCCCTTAACATCTTTTTCTGTTTCTGTTTTGAAAACACATCTGTAAATATAAAAACAGGTGAAGTCTTGGCTCCCTAGAAGTTGATAGGAATATAAAGACATTGAATATGATAAAAATGGGAATTACTTTAGCATTTTGAATATCCAGACTGTTAATCGTTTGAGCATTCTGTATTTCCATACCAGAAGTGCCATTGCCTTGGAAAAACGAGTGGGGTAATATGGTTTAGTGTTTCTTGGTGATGCCTTAATTAAATTTGCCCATCCTTTAGCAGAATGTTTTCCTAAGCAGTAGTCTCACCAATTTAACATGAAGCCTGGAATTCAGTCAGAGTTTCTGTGAGTATTGTGCAAATCAGAATTAAGACTACAGGCTAGATAAATTGTGGTTTGAAAACTGGAAAGATCTGTCCCACAGAGATGTATTTACTTTGCAATATATAGCAAAGTCAGTTCCACTGGCAGCAGGATGTTAATGCCAATGTTATCTTGATGTATTTTATGCACTTTCCAACTTCAGCTACATTGCCTCTTCTGAAAACCTGGAAAAACAGAACCAAGTTTCATCCTAATATAATTAAAATCTCCTCAAACCCAAAGCTGGTAACAGCTGCTGGAACTTATCTGTGTGTATTTAGGTGTAGTTACAGAACAGACATGAAGGGACCACCTTAAAACAGCTTGGCTGAATGATCTGTGATGTGAGGAGGGCTGCTAATTTTCTAGCATGCAAAAGATACCTAATATTTTTATCTACCTTAGTTTTCTTCCTAAATTGAAAGGAAAAATAAAGTTCAAAAAAATTTTTCCACAGGTTCTGGAGACTACAATTGAAGAACCTTTTGGAACACAAATGGTGTTTGATTTTTTAATAAACAATTAGTGTTTATTTTATTACATATATGAAATTGAAATACTAAAAAATCATCAAAGAGTTCGTCTGTTGTTTTTGTATTCACAAAAACATAAAATGGTTTGGACGGGATGTTAAAGATCATGCTTTTACCACAGTAAGACATGAAGAAGAAAACAAAGTTAAATGCTTTATTCCATCACTGCACATGTAGCAGCTATTTCTAATATTCTTGTCTTACTCTTGAATATTTTTTTCTCTCATATGAAAGACTTAAAATCTTCTTACATCTGTAAATTAATGTTCTGTAACATGTTGTACCTTGGTTTTTCAATTATTTAATAAACTTCTGATAGGATAAATCAGGACTACTGAAAACAGTTTACACAAATCAGGAGGGCAAAATCAAAATGCTATTTTTTATTACTTCTGTCACAAGACTTCACAATAGCAGTAGATTCATGCAGTTGATATGAGATTACTTGCTCTGGATTCCACATAACTGACCCATACACGTAGGAAACCATAGTGAAAAAAACCCTAAAAAATTTGCATTGACAGCCTAAACGGAAAGGAATATATTGGTGAGGAGGGAGCCAGAAGACTTAATCAGAATGTTCTGGATATAAATGCCTGGGACCAAGTTTGTTCTGGCCTTTGGTTGAGTATGTATCCACATAAGTATTTTAATGCCTTTTGGAAATCTGTTTTCTTGTTACCTCTGCTTAGCACTTAGACTCATTCCATGGAGCAGTCCTGTGAAACACAATAGGTTTCTTTTAAATAGAAAATTAACCAGAAGGTAAGTTCCAGCAGCATACCTAATGCAATCCAAATGCTCCCAGGACCAGACTGGAGCTGGTCCAGAGTTTCTGTCCTCAAAACAAGTACAGTGTGGACATGAGGTGAGCAGCACCAAATGTTTTGCTGCAGAAATCTATGCATATAAAACTTACTGCTTGTGAAAGTAGGTTTCCAACTGACTTGTATTTTTCCTCTGGTTCGTACTGCTGAAGTTGTGCTTTCTTAGCTAAAAAAAAAAAAAAACCAAAGCAAAACCCCAAGAACCTAGTATCTGTAAAAATTAGCTTTTATTCATAGGTTGTTTTTCTTTAAAGTATAAAAAATAATTCTTTCATGAACAATGTGCTGAAAAAATGCTCTTCAAAGTTTGTCATATGCAAGACTAACACCTGCATTTCAAGGGTGAGCTTTCAGTAGCATCATATTCCTCTGTAAGCTGCCTATTCACTCTGACAACCTGTCATCTAGAAATCTAGTGGCCTCTTTTCTGGTCCATATCAGTTTGGTTAGTTGATGAGCCTTATCATGAATTATTATAAGGAGATGGCTTCTACTTTGTTTTAATTTATGCAAGTCTATTTGAAGAGTTTAAAGTATGTTTTATTTCAACTATTTATGTTGTTGCTGAATTATGGCAAGTTTTTTGTCTCTACTCAATAGATCCTTGATCTGATCTTACATCCTTGACATAGTGATTAGTGATCCTGATGCCTCAGGAATGGATTCATGTTTTAAGAGTGATGGTTGCATATTTTCTTCCTACATGCTTCTGCTGGCTGTAATGACAGTAGCATCCTACAGAATTTTACTGACACATATGTCAAGGATAATTAAGGAGCACTGATTAGATTACACATTTTGAAGTCTTTAGGAAGTGCATTTCTCCCACTGACTGTAAGGAAAGAATATTGAGTTGCATTAAAGGAAACAGAAAGGTGGTGTAGATGTTGGCTTTTATCTAGCCTCATTGAAGCAGTATCATATTCACACAAACTTGTATTTGTGGTCACCCTACAGTTTGTGAAGAAGCCACATGAGTGGGAAGAGGTCGCCTAAAAGTCTTTAATTCAGTGTCTTTGCACCGAGGTACACAGGTACGAGGTGTTAATAGCACAGTTCAGTGACAGAGGCATTGCCTTTTCATTAAAGGAAAATGAGTGGGGAGTGCTGTGTGCAGCCTGGTACGTGAGTCACAAGGGCTGGGTGCAAATCAAGCACACAGCCAAGCCTAAAATTTTCAACTGGTCAGTGCTTTTGTCTCAGTTAGAGACTAGGTCTTGACCCAGCGTGCTGTTGGTGTTATCCGTGCTCGAACATCGGCATTGAAGCCATTTGTTCATACTGAGAATTCTGTACCAAAGCACACTATAAGTAATCAGTCTCAAAACACATCAATTTCTTGATTTTTCTTCAAGCTACTTTTTGCTTATTTCTCAAAAAAAAGGAAAAAAATTCTTTATAAATGTTCCCCAGGGTTATGATTAGGCAGTTTTATATAACCAAAATGTTTGAGCTAACATGAATTAAAGGACATGCAGTGTGACATGATTAGTTATTAACATTAAATTTATAATTTGTAAGTAATTTAAAAATAAAACCACATGCGTGTCTTCGTGTGAAATCACAATTTTGGATATTGGTCTTGAGAGTGCTGGTAAGTTTAGATAAGTGGAATTTCCAAAAGAAAAATACAGCTCAGAGGCCAAAATCTCTGACTTAGTTCAGGCAGCCCCACATAATTAAAGGCTTTGTATTTATTTTGGTTTTATGATTTCAGGAGTTACATAAATGGCAAATACTGTGTTTGTGCAACAATATTCTTGACATGTAGACTCTTATACTTAAATGAGCCATATTTTCTGAGCAAGACAGATTGAAAGACCAGTGTACTATTCTTGAGTGTAGAAAGTCTGTTTGATTTTACTTTTTTAAAACACAGCTTTCCAATACTCTGTTCTATTGTATTTGATGTCATGTAATCTATATCAAAAATCAAACAAATATCCAGGTTTGTTGTCTCAATAAGGTGTTTAGCTGATTTCACAAGCCTGGTGTTTTCCCAAGACATTATGATCATGTAGATCTGAGGTGCTTTTTCTGTCCTCACAGATTTAGGCACTGTTCTGCTTTATTTAGAGCTCAGTGTTAAAACTTTTCCTAATGGATAATACAATTGCTTACAGTTCTGCCCCTGTCAAGGAGCAAGAAATCTTTCCAGGGTTTTTTCCTGCTACTTGAGTTTCATACTTGCCTCTACAGTTTCTCCTGCACTTCCTTATTGTAGGTTTCTAGATGTTCTTCTGTCGTGCTCTGTTTTTCTGATTTGGTTCTAGAGCAAGGTGTTTTACTAGGAAATTTAACCTAATGAAACATTTAGCTGTGTTTCTCTTTTGATTTCTAGTTGCACTTCTTTCAAGGAGCGATCAGCTATAAAGAGAGTGTCAAATGTTCAGATCTTAGATTGGAAGCTGGTGAGGTCTGTAGCCTTCCACTGGGCCTCAGGTGTCATGTCTTCTTTTTGAGACAGGACTTTATGTCTGGGGGCGTCCCCACTTGTATAGGTCTTTTTTAGTTTCCTCAGTGAATATAAGAATTTACAGGTATAACAAAGATGCAGTTATATTTATGATCAAGCGAGTGGATAAATGGAAACTTGTTCTGATGATGCATGACCTGAAAAAAGTTTTCCTTGTGATTGTATGAATTTCAAGGACTAGGGAATAACAAGATTGTATTGGATTTGTCAGTGAAATACATTTCAAAGGCAAACAAAAAGGCACATCCAATTAACATGGGAAAAGAGCTCCTCTGCGCTCTGGGATTTTTAAAGGAGGCCTTTTTTTCTGGCCACGCTCACCTTTGGTACTTACACTTAACTGTCACTTGTCATCACTACTCATTTTTGTGTTTCCATTTGCTTTCTAAATTCGGAACACGCCAATTTTGACTCTGAGCTAGGTGATGAAAGAATATATTGCCTCACTCTTTCCATTTTAAGGGTATTGGTTTCCTGCCCAAGACTCATATTTTCTACGATTCTCTTGCCACAGCAGCAGGACCATCTCCCACAGCCTTGTAATGTTCATATATGTATAGATATAGATGATATAGATATAGATATGCACACACACATGCAGGCTCCGTGTATTGCTCCAGGAGTTTGTTGTGCTCTGGCTGCCCTGCTCTGTGTTGGCTTTTGCTGAACTTCTCAGGGATGCTGCCAGTCCTCTGTCCTGCCTCAGGCTCCCTGAGCACACTGGCAGAAGCCCATCTCCACCCACCATACCACAGCTTGCTCTCATCCCTCTCTGGCAGCTCCAAGGGTTTTAGGAGCATCCACACCCTCAAGCTCAGGCTGAGTGCTTGAGTCTGTTTTTCCTTAGCAAACCCTTCTAAACAGTCTGCTTAGTTTTGCTCTATGCTTTGGCTTTCTTTACAAGCAAGTCCACTGTAGCGTGGACTTTTATCCACACACATGGAATGCTGAACCTGATTTTGTTTTCCTGTTCAAAGAATATAAGCCATAGAGTAGAGTTTTTTTCAGTATACTTCTGCAGCTCCCCTGTGTTTCTGAGTTTTATCTAAAGTAATTCTTTGAGCTCATTTGAAAGTCTGCTGAAAGCTTCAAGATAGCAGATTACTTTGTGTAAGTGGCTTGGTGGATGACTCAAGCAGTAAATTATTTAGTGCCTGTCTTTCCAGAAGGGCTGAAGCTAGGTTATGTGTTCTATAATTCAGAAAATACTTAACACTTGAGTGAACAGGCACATACAAAAAGAAACATGACTCACCCAGTATTAAAATAAATCTGTTGCTTTCAGGTGTAATTTTTTGTCCTTCATCATTGTTCAATGTTCTTCATTCTGCATTAAATAAAGGGATGTAGGATTATGCACCCAGATCTAGTAGGTAACAGGAACAGCAACAACCCTGTTTAATTTGAAACCTATTGGATTATAAAAACTGATGTTGTTTGCTCTTTTTTCTTTCAGAATAACTGCTCATTTCAGTGCCGTTGGGTTTAGTGATGTGCTATTTCAGTCCTCCAGAAATTTTACTGCTTCTTTTCCTATGAAAATACAGATTTGCAGAAGGGATCTGTGCTGTAGATAAGTGTGTTATCTGATCATCTTAATATGCATCTCTTCCATTAGTTTACTGAAGTATAATTCATAGCTGCTGTTTTCTTAAAAAGGAAAGTTTCCATACAGTAATTGTGTCCACTTAAAATAATATGGGAAGATTGTAGTGTAGTTTTTAGTAGTGAAACTGAAGAATTGTAGTGAAACTGAAGAAAAACCACTGTGAAGTGGGCCTTCACATATGGCACCTGTGCAAAATTGTGGTCTCTGTGTCTTTATGTTGTGAAGACCTTGTTCTTGAAATGGAAGTTTAATTGGGAATTAATATATTTATCAAAGAAAAAGAATTGGTTTTTTTTCAAGACCTGATGTAGACAAAATTAGCAAAATGATGTAAATAAGAAAGAGTTTTGCAATAATTCCCATGAGGAAAAGAAGGATCCCCTTTCCCCAATTTTGTCTGCAGTCAAGATCATCTGAAAGTCTTTTCCTACCTACCTGTAATGCTGCAAAATTGGCTAAGCAATTGATGGTTTTACCCATTGCATGTAACAGGAGTTAGAAGCTAACACACATGGTATTATACAAAACTTCATCATCCAGTGGTTTGATCAGCCAAGATTTAAATAAGATTAACAAGTAGGAAAAAATCCCTTTTCATTTGATCTCTTTATTGCATTATCCGCCAAGCTTTGAGTCACCGTTGCCTCAGGTTAATGTTTTAAAAGATCAATTAAGTCAAGAGGTTTGCATCGATGCAGGGTTCAATTTCTAAATTATAGAGTCAGTGGTGCTCTGCAGTGAGGAGAGTTAGATGTGTGTGTGACCTAGCAAACAGATTACATTTTTGTTATCCTCTCTTGTTTGCAGCTTTAATGTTGCCTTCAGTAAATTCTGGGATTTGAAGTTTTTATTTGTCTCTTATAATTTCCAAGAAAGTAAGAAGCTTTTGTGTCTTTCAGGAAATTAGCTGGAGATTTTTTCTGCTTGAAGCCTCCCAGTCTTAAAATTGGTGTCATTTGTTCTAATTTAACCCTTGTTCTAGGCTCAGGGAATGGAAAGTTTAGCTCTACAAGGAAGCAAAATATGGGGTTTAAGGGTGTTTTTTGTTCCCTACTCCCATTATCACTGTGAGGAAACTAAATTAGAGGTATGTGACCCAATCAAGTTATTAAACAGATGTTAGTACTGCAGTAGGTTATATCTCCCAGGAAACAAAATGGGTTGAATTTTAAGCCCCAGATTAAATTCAGGAAATAGTTATTGAGAAGGAGTGTTGCTGGAGGGGACCCTGAAAGCTTCTAGTCCATCCTTGTGTCCCAAGACATACAAATGTCTCAGTCCTCAGTTCAAGCCTGAACTATTTGTGGTTATATTGTGTTTAATGAGGGAGACTCTCCAGGCTCTCACCTACTGTTGCTTCAGCAGCCTGAATTCATTTTCTTAGGGTCTCCATTAAATCTTAAATTATATTTCCTATGAGTTTAGATTCAATCTCCCACAAGGTATCTGGTTCCTATTACCCCTCATCATGGCTGTTGGGGGCACGTTGGGCAGGCAGCCCTTTTCTTGGCACTGGCACCTGAGTTCTCCTTGAGCAAAGGTGCCACTGGTTTGCTCTGGTGAGGCTCCAGCTCTCTGACCGTGCTCATTCCCCTTCTTCCACCTGCCTGGACTGGCAGCAATCCCATGGAAAGCCAAATATGAGACTCTGAGCCCCAGATCTTTACTGAACTGCTACACAGCCAGCCCTACTTGCTTATGTTCTGCACTGTTTCCATACGACACTTGGGGCTGTTTTGTAAAAACAAGTAACTGTTGTTGTGTAGGGAGGCTTTATTAATCCTGCTTGTAAAGGTCTTCAATGGACATCTTACTAGATTTGATTATTTTTTGGTTGTTTTGTTTTTTTTCCTAAGATGCAATAAAAGTGATGGAAATCTGAACAAGTACTTAGATCCTGTTATCTTACCAAAAACATAGGGAAGATGATGGAGATTTTAAATAACTTCATTTCAGTGGATGCATTGTGACAGTCTGATGTCATTTCATTCAAAATTCCTCATACAACTGGTATAATTCTTTTGAAAGAAAACTTGTCTTCATAATACAGTTTTGATAAAGTTTGGATACAACAGTTCAGCAATGAAGGTCTGTTGGGAGATGGATGGGGAAGGAAAACGAGAGAAAGGATGGGATGAAGTAAAGAAGAAGCATAAATTTCTACAGGCATGAACTATTACCTGGTTTGTATATAGTTATTTGTATATAGTTCTGCACTTTAGGATGTGTTGTGCTGAAATCATTTGGATATATGGAGTCTGTGCTTTGCTTTTACAGGCAAGTTCTGCTTGCTCAGCACAGAGTAAACAAATTTCATGCTCCAGCAGCTGCCTCCTGATTGCTCTGTGGAAAGGGCCTTAAAAGCAGCAAATCCCCTGCTCTCACCCCAGAGAAAATAGTATAAATAGCAAATACCTAACCAAATGGAACATAATGTGTAGTTTTAAGCCACCTACCATTTGCAAGGCATTTGTGGATTTGCAGTGTTCATTTAGTCCTTCATGCTCCCTTCTCAATCATGGGGAGCACCAGTACTGCAGTAAGTGCTGAGTTCTCTTGTTCTGGTGTGAAATATCCTGGGGCTCAGCTGCCCCAGCAGAGGTCTGAGCATGCAGACTGGTCAGTTCAGGGGTCCTTATCTCCCTTCTCCAACATAGCTGAAATGCAGCCTGTTTGTATGAGAGATCTATTGCTGTATTTATTTGTTTCTTTATTTATTTATCAGATAACTTGACCTAAGCTGCATTGCTGATGTTCTCTGTTTGATGAGAGGCTGTGTAGGGCCAGAAGGGTGCTGCTGTTCACTGGCAGGCAGCATGTGTCTGGTGCTGTGATCCATGCAGTGCTCTAAGGGTGTTCAGAGGATTTGAAAGGGAGCTCTAAGGAGCAGGTGAGAGGTGTGTAGGCAAGGAAATTTAGGTGCATGTATCTCCTGCCCTAAACAGGCAACTACACTTCCAACAGTTCGGTCTTTTCCAAAGCAACTTCAATTATTCTTTACAAATGGCTTGATGAGATAGCTGTAGAGGAAGAGAGATGTATGATAGACAAGTAGGACCTCAAGTACATGTCAGCTTCTGGTTCAGCTCAGCCCTCGGCAGAAAACTTCTGGAAAGCCTGGGTATCTCAGCAAGCAGAGGTGAAGACCAGTCCTCAGAAATCCTGTAAAAACATCACTGGCCTGGAAATAGCAGAGCCCTGAACTGGCCACTTTGCTGAAGATATCATTACACTTACACTGGGAATTGGAAACAAAAAAAAAGCAGGAAACACAAAATTATAGTAGTCACTATGGAAGTTTGATGCTTCACAAGCACTCAAACCTCATGATCTTTCCAAGTTGTTTATTGTTGAGATGAAAGCCCTCTTTTGAATACAAGGCAGTAGCACTAAGGGCTGGGGGTTGGTTTGTAAGATTGGGAACCACTGAAGGCACATCTGCACAGTAATCATGGGCTAATTAATCTTGGTGTTCAGTCAGCAGAGCCAGTCATCTGGAGCAAGTGTGCCATGCAGATCTACGCTTCGTGACTGAGCCGTGGGACTCAGGAAGCTGGATGGCTGACTTGCTTTGTGTGATCTCAAGCAAGTTGTTTATTGTCATCATGTTTGCTGTACCAAATGTTCCACAAACTGGTTGAGTTCATCTTGGGAACTAATGTTGTGTTACAATACAAAGATGCAGTTCCCAGGCAGAAAAGGAATTTCTCATAATCTTCTGTTTCCTCATACGTAAAATGTGGTTTCTTGCTCCCTCCCTCCCCTCCAGAGAGGAATTGTATTTACTTAAATTTGCTTATTTCAATGAAAACAAATACCAGTGATTTTAAACTTGAGAATTCTGGAGTTCAAGTTTATAATGTCCTGCAGTCCCCAGGTGCTCCAGGTTGCTGGAATAATATGTGCTATAGTGTGATGTGCTTTAAGTGTATGTTATAGCACTTCATAGACTTGTCAGGGATCAAGTACTTTTCACACAGATCTTTACTACATAAATTTACTACTTGCATATGTGCACATGTACCTACACCTAAGCACATTGTAATAGCTGTATCTGTGTGTAGATAAACAGCTTCTGATATTGATAGTCATGGCAGGTTACAGTCAGCAAAGAGGAAAAGCACTCCCCTTCCTGAGTTATCCTCAGGCATTAAACTGCCTCCATTCAGGGATGCTTTGTTGGGTAAAGAGACAAAATGTGACAATGATGCACTTTGATTGAAGTTTACTTTATTATTATATACTTGCTAATACTTGATAAATTAAGTAAATACTATATTAATAATAAGTATATAATACCAAGTGGCATTATATTTCTTAAGTGGAACATGTTTCCTATGGTATGCTGCTGAACAAAAGCTTTTGGTAACTTTGACCGTGTGTTAGATGCTATACAGGGATCTAATGACAGCTAAAATAGTGGTTTCCAAAGTCTGTTTCTCAGACTACCTGCAATTTTTGAACTTCCTGTTAGTAATCTATTAAAAAATTAGCTTTTCTTGTTTGCTGCTGCTGTTGCTGCTGTACTAGACTTAACGGAAGCTGAAATTTATAATTTGGGTTTTAATTTGTTGCCTCAGTAAGAAAAAAATGGTTGTTATTGCCATAAAGATGTTATCAGTCGCTAGCAGAAGGAAGAGCAGTCGTTTTCAGTCTAGGAACTGAACTGAGAACCTCTGGCTCTGCCAGACTTTTCCAGACAATGTTTCTGCAGTGTCTGCCAAGCCACATGATTCTGTACTGAGCTGAAACCTTTTCCTGCTCTTCCAGAATCTGAGTGGACAGTTTGCAGTCCGGGTTCAGAAGATCTTAGTGCAGCTTTGTTTGCTTCATTGTAAATCTGTCCTTCAGATTTCCGAGAGTTGCACAGGAGCTCAGACGTGCCAGGGTGTTGAAATGCCAAGTCATTTCTTTCCTCCCCAAGCTGTCTCTCAAGGCATCATAGAAGCACTTCCCTGGGGCATAGTGCTGCCACCTTCCAGATCCTGAAACAGTTTTTATGGAGTCCTTACTTATGGATCCTACACAGTGGTCACAGGAAGGATGGTACAGCTTTGGGGGGAGACTGCACAAAAATTGCTTTACTCTGTGTGCTGCCCCAACCAGTGACAGCTGTGAGCTGTCCTGATGCTCTGAGTAGCAGGTTGGTGTCCTACAAACTGCTGCAGCTCAGGCTTATCTGATAATATTTGAAGGAATCCAGTGCAGCAGAAAAGAGCTAGCAGAGTGCGAGGATCCACACTTCTCATCCAAGAGGAATGCAGTGCAGATGCTGCACAGTCATGGTGCCACTGGAGATTTGCTCTCCAGTGTGGAGACCTTGCAATGACATCAGCCTTAGAGCCTTTTCGTGCTGCCAGGGTAGTTCAAAGCAGTGACTGTGCAAGCCAAAACCGAGGCCAGTCCCTTTTTAAGCACATGGAGTTGGAAGAGAGGAGGAAATATTCTGATTTCTTCTATTTGGGCTGTGGCCTGGATGAGGCTGCCTCATTGTTGGCAGACATCAAGTGTATCTGCCAATGTCTGGCAGACATGTATGCTGAGAGACTTGAGAAGCAGGGGTGAAATTGTGTTGTCCAAATTCTAGGGCTGTCCTTACTGGCACAACATAGGAAAGGGAAGACAAATTCCAACTTCTTTCCCTTGCAGTCTAGCACTACCCCAATGTGGACAGCAAGCTTTCAAGTATCCCCTTAACTCTGACCCCTTCCTTACCTTTGTGGTTATCCACAGCTGAACATGTGCCTTTGCTGTAGCTACCCTTGTTATTAATTAGCCCTCTCAATCCCTATTATTATTTCCTAGGAGTGTGTAAGCCAGTATTTTGTGTGATCTGCATTTTGACACAGTGCATGGGTCTATATCCTAAAGCACGGTCTTACTTCTGCACCTTCTTTTGTCCTTTCAACCCATATTTCAAGAAGATTCAGATATAGTCATGTTGGCTAAAATTATACACCTTTGATATAAGTGTAAATATATGTTATTTTCAGCCTAACATTAAATCATACTGGAATCTGAATGGATATTTTCCAGGTTGTAGCTGGAGTGGTTTGTTTGTTGTTTATGTTTGTTTGGTTGTTGTTGGGGTGTGTTTTTTCAGTTGGTAGGGGTTTTCTGATAGTTTGGGTTATTTTGATAAGTCAGTAGATTGCAAGGAGAGGAGAGGGTTTGGTTTCAGTCAGCCAAAGGTAGTGACACATGCCTGCAGTAGACAGAAGGGAATGGGGATCAGCTGTATCTGCTTGGCTTGCAACTGCTCTCCCAGTGCCCAAATGAACAAGAAAAGATCCCAACAGCTCAGTGAGTTTTTGTTCATTCTGAAGCATTTGCTCTATGCAAATTATCTTACTGAAATGAATAGCTTCTTTCTTACTGAATAGTCTAGAAAACTGTGAAAAACCTCTATAAGTTAAGTTCACCTCAGCAAACTTTAGGAAAATAATAGTTTTTAATCATCCTTTTCACTAGCACTAGTGTAAAAGTAAAAGCTGTTCTGTAGAAAACTTTTGGCTAGTATCAGAGTTTTGTTGCCTAAAAATCCACTAGTAGATCAAATCTGTTCAACATGAAATTAATTTTAGTATTTATTTCTCTTTATTTCATTCCCTGGGAGCAGAAGGGGTGGCATCTGTAGTGTCCTAATAAATCATTTAGATTAGATTAATTCAGTCAGGACTGGTTTCACACAAAAAGGTTCCTGGAGCTGGTTGGTTTCTTTATTTCCTTATTATTCAGGATTATTTTAATCATTTAGAGATGTCTTTGTACAATTAATAAAATGGAAAGTCAGAGCAAGTTTCTGAAGTAGAACTATGTGTTAATTCAAGTTGTAAATTTAAACTTTTCCTCTTATTTGGGCTTAATTACACATATAGCATAGAACCAGAAGAGCTGGCAGGTCACTGATCTGTTTAGTTCAGTCCCATTTGATTGCAATGGCCAGAAGGAAGATGCACTATGTCCTGCCATGAGCAGTGAGGAAATAGTCTCTCAGAGGAAGGGCAGGTTCAATAGGAAACCTGATGACTTTTAGCCATTTCATAACATCCAGGATGGTGGTGTTCTTTTCTTGTTTAAAAAGACAAATATAAAAAGCTGGGTTTGTGTTTCCCTAGAAATTTCCATTGCTTTTTATTCCCACTAAGATCTTGGAATTTGTTTTGGCTTGGACACATGTGATAGTGACTTTCCCAGCTTAGTCAATACATGTTTCCTTCCCAAAAAATAATTTTTCAAACACTTTGTTTTCTTACTTTTGATCCCCATATTAAATACTTTGTTGTTGTTTGGTTTGTTTTCTCCTTTGCCTTCTGAGGCAAAGCAAAGAGCTGCATTGCTTGTCTGTGGTACGAGGTCATCAGTGAATTTAGGTTTGCTGCCATTTGCTTGCACACAGGGACAGATGCAGAGCCAGTTCTTATATTTGGGCTGGGAATGATCTGCACAAAGCAGCTCTCCTTGCAGACCATTCCTCTTCACAGCAAAGCTCAGGAGCCCCCTCGGCTGTCTCCTGACACTGCTTTCTCCAGGGCTTGCCTCCAGTTAAATCACTGGAGCAGAGCTGGGGTACCTCCTTTTGTGCAGCTGCCTGGCAGTACAAGTATCTGTAGAGCTTTGACCATCCAGTGTGCACATTTAAAGGTGTACTTATTTAAATGTATTTAAATGTAGCAATGTACAAAGCCCTCTTCAACAGGGGCTGAGGGCACATACCTTAATGTCTCCATAGAGCATCTTCCAGCTAAGCTAAACATGGACAGATGGCTTTCACTTTCACAGTGCCTGCATGGGAAAGCTGCAGTGTTAATTAGGGTCTACAAACAGTGCAAATGCCATTTTGACTTCTGGCCCTCTGATATTTGTGCAGTGGTGGCAACAACCAGTATCCATTACCCAAGCCCTGAGCTCAGCCTCTGATGTGTTATATGCTCTTAGAGTACACTGCTATACATCCACAAGGGTTCTGGTAATGCAGTTGAATTCTAGAGAGCTTTAATTATGCCCATGTTTTTCCTTTCCTCTCCCCTGGTGCCTGCTTTTAGCAAAATAAGACCTTGTGATCAGAAGGGCAGGAAAGGCTGACCACCAGTGCTGGGAGGCTCTGGGAGAAATACTCAGGCTTTCCTCCAGGACAGCAAGACACTGGGGCAAGAAGGGTTTGGCTGCCTTGTGCTTGCTTGTGTTGTTGATCTCTCAAAGCAATTTTTAAAAACAAAGAGATTGCCTGAATCAGTGTTTTCACAGCCTTTGTGCATGACACTTGCCAGCTATTTTGCATTGCATTTTTTTAAAAAGGGGTGCATTCTGCTGCCTGCTGCACAGATATCCAGCTGGAGTAATTCCATCACTATCCAGTGAACCAAACAGTTTTGTTTGAACAAGTAATTTTCTTGGTGAATAGAAGCAGAATAGATGAGTGTTCCAAATGTATTCTCAGCAGAGGCCAGTGGTTTAGGTTGTATACAGTACTAACCATGCAATTCAATACTTTTTTCCCAAGTTAGGGGATTTGAGGTTCAGTCAAGTGTCTGTGCAGAAGGTGTTCCCTCAGCAAAGCATGCAAACCCATGTGCTCTGAAACAGCTTTACTTTTCCCAGGACTGATTTGTGACCTTTTTTCCCTATCATTTTGCCATGTTCAGTAAGGTGTGCCTGAGAAGTTGTTCCAAACTCCCTCTGAGTTCTTATAAAAGCCATGCTTATTTATTTAATGGTGAAAGTCTTGGATTCCACCTTCTCTAGGTGACAAGCTGTAGATGCTGAAAAGGATTGAGTCTTTTCAGGGTGTATTTCCAAGAACAACTTCAGATTAACAAAGTAGGATCATTAGTATAAGCCATTTTTACTTTATTTTTCAGCCTGGAATTTCATTTTCCTGTCTGCCAAACTTTGTGCTGTCATCTCCTGCTGCAGTTCCTGCCTTCCCAAATGTTAAAGTCCATTAAGTAACTATCACTTCAGAGCCAACCTGAGTCCTGACAGATTGCAAACCCACTGTGAAGCAGAATGTCCTTCCACATGAGGCTGGACAACATTCATATTGCAGGTTCTTTCACATAATTATCCATGTATTTGATATGAGAATATGAATTTATGGGGTAGTATACAGTATAATTTGTCATATAAAATTAATGTGGTTTAATGCACATAACCTATTACTGTGGATGCAGTATTGATTAAATCCCTTTAGTGCAGTCTAGCCTCTGTGAAGAACAGCTTGCCCAAACCCTGCTTCTGAAACAGACAGTGAGTTATCTCTTCATGTGACTTATTAGTCAAAGCAGCACACTTTGGCTTTTCTTCACCAAGGCATGAGATCTGAAACATCATCTGGGTCCAGATCCTTCCTTCTGCAAAAAGAGGCCTGGGGGAAGCTGAGGGACAAAATCTCTGTCAGCAGAATGCACCACAGTGCCTCACTGGGGCAGGAACTGAGGTACCATAGGAAGCTCCCCAAGGGGTGGCAAAACCTGGGACCTTACAAGACCTAGTACAGGATTCTATGCTTCAGTGTAGGAGCTTTCCCCCATGGCAACTCCCTGGGCTGCAGCTGCCTTGGGATATTTATCCATCAGTATGGGGCTGTTACTGTTGTCTGAGGTGCTGCTGCAGGACCTGTCACTGTCACATCTGAACACTTTGCACATGTCCTGCACTTGCCCAGGATAAGTGCTGGCACCTGCTGTGGCACACTGCACCCTAGCTGTGCTCTGCCTGCCTGTGGCCTGGGCTGAGGTGAGGGTATGGCTGGGCTCTTCTACAACCGCCCTTCAAGTCCTGGACATGGACTGCTTGTGCTTTTGATTCTATACCAGCACAGTCATACCCAGCTGGTAAAGACCAGGGCTGCAAAGGTAGTAAAGGGCACCTGCTACCTGCTTTGACAGTTTTTGTAGGAGTGCAGGCACTTAAGTAAGACTGGTGCTTAAATTATTTTGCAGAGTTGCTGTGAAGCATTTGAATTAAGCTGTGTTCAAGTATGCCTTCCAAGGCCAAATGACTTACTCCTTCTGACCTCTTCTGGAGAGGAAAATGGAAGTCAGGTCTTCTGTTCCTGGCACAGTCCAACTACATTTCCTCCCTGGAGCAAGCCCCCAGCAAGTCCTTGCCTAGTGGATGGGGATGGGAGCCCATCATTGTACCTGCCTATGGATTGTGCCCTGCAAGCATGGGATCTGTGGGGTGGACACATGCCCAAGTTTCCCCCTTGCTGGGCACTTCAGTGCTGCATCCTTGCAAGAGCAGTAGGAGCTATAAAGCAGCCAGTCAGCTGGTGCCCTGGCAAGGATTCAAGCTTTGCTTAGAGTAGCTACTTGGCCAGCACTGCACAGCTCCCTCTTCTGCCTTCATCCTGGCTGGATAAATGCAGAAAGACACCTCTCAGTTAAAGAGCATTCCAACATCTTCCCTGGTGTTTTGAAATGTTTTCCTATCTCTTTTATCTGTTAATATTGGCAAGTGCCTCTATTGGCAGCTTTCTGGCTTTTGTCAGAAGCCATCAAATTGCTCTGTTAAGCTTCAGCTCCTAAAGCCAAATGATAAATGACAACCTCTAGCCTTGAGGGGGTTTTTTATGGCTGAGAAAGAAATGCTGCCATATCAGAATTTTAAAATCTAGAAAGTAGGGGGGGGGGGGGGGAAAGAGAAGTGACTATTCATTGTTGTTAATATTAATAAAACCATGACGTTACATTGCTAGTCACACTGTGTGTGAGACATGTGGCAGTGAATAACCCTTACCAAAGGTCACAAAAATTTAAAATTTTGCTAGGAGGAAATTCTGCAGGGAACAACACACTGACACAAATCTTCATGCCGTGTTGTTTCAGCCATTTGGGCAGCACTACTTGCCTCTCATATATGTCATAGGTCTGTTGGTGTAATGGCTGGTATCTGCAAAGTTCCTCACTGTTAGCAAGGACATATGGGGACTTTCCAAAGCAGAGCAATTCCCTTCCTTCAAATGCCTCTCTGTGTCCAAGGCTTAGCCTGTTAGTCCTACATTTCTGTGCTCTATTTCCAAGGGGAATGTGGCAGCCAGCCAGCATCTCTGAGCAGAGGGGATCACGCTGTCGGTGAGCAGGGGTAAGCCATGATTTCCTTGTCAGAAGGACAGAGGATAGCTCGTTGTACAGCACATTGCAGCAGCTGCAGGGATGAGCGCTGCCGGAGCTCAGGATCATGGCTCTCGGAGGTTAAAGATTAGCAGGGGCACACCTCGAGGTACAGACAGACTGTGCCCTTTGCACTCTGCTCTGTCCCGGGGAGAGCGCTGATGCCTCCGCTCCCCGAATAGCCCCGTTTGTTTCCCGGGGAGAGCCGTCCTGCCCAGGCAAACGCAGCTGCCTCGTCCTTTTCCAGGGAGGGAACTAGGGACACAGAGGTTAAATGACTAAGCAAGGCCAAACAATGAGTCAATACCAGCAGCCGGGCTGGAGCTCACGAGTCCTTGGCTTGTGCTCCCGTGTTTTCTCTGCTGCTGGAGGAGACGGGAAGCCGAGAGGCGGGCGGCGGGGAGAGAGGCGGCCTGCGGAGGGCAGAATAAATGCTCGCTTGTGCGCGGGGGAACACAACCCCGTCTGTCTGCTCCTGTGCGCCGAGAAGGAGCCCAGTGTGTGCTCCTGCCATAAACTGGAGAGCCAGATCCTCTCCCGCGCTGCAGCTGCTTTGTGCTGCCCGGAGGAGCGTGGCCCAGGGCTGGCAGGGCCGGGCAGGAGGGGACACCTCCGGCTGGGCCGTGACCGCTCTCGCTGGGGCTGCCGGGGGGCGCCGGTCTCGGCAGGCAGGACTTGTGCGCACCTGCAGATGGCTGGCAGGGTGCTCTTCCAGCCTCCATAATTCGGGGAATTTTGGGGAACCTACAAAACACCAAGATCCGCTTGACATCCAAGTTCTGGGCACTGTCCTTGGCCACCACTTGGAGCGTGACAAGCACAGGAAAATGTCTTACGGTGTTGGCTCATTAGATGAAAATAGCGTTTCTGAAACATTGCATACTTTTGATTAATATTATTAATGTTATGAATCCAGATGGTTTGAATTATGAATCTGGATGGTTTCATGCCAGATTTCAGTCCAGACTGGAACTTTCACCAGTGAAATCTATCCTCTCCTTGAGGGAGCTGCTCATGGAAAAACAATAGACCTTAAAATGCAGTGAATGGTAATATCAAATAGTTTCCTTACAGTGTCATATAATGTGCATATAAAATTTAAAAACGTAACTGCTTTACAATTTTAATTTAGGCCTTATAAAAATCTCTTGAATTTATCAGAGGATATTATGATGCTTGAATTAAATAAAGCTAGATTTGTTGCATTCCTGGTCCTGCCAATATGAGGTGACTAAAAGGTCACCTTCGTTGACCTCCTGCCTTTTAATTCCAAGATGCTTTTGACTGTTTCCTGGCTTTGTTTAGCAGAAGCATCCAGCTCTGTGACAGTCACTGAGAGTGTCATGCTATATTTGTGCTTTACGCAATATTTGTGCCAAAAAGCCTCTGTCTAAACAGAGTCAATGTCAGTAAGAGATGACCCTGGAACAAATGGTCTGAAGTCCCAGAAAGCTGATCTTTTCCCATAAGTGACTAATGTGAGGCAAATGGAAAATATGGTTCTGAAAATATTGTCTGGTCCAGCTGTGTGCATCTGATTAAAAACATCAATTGCTAGAGTTCTGGTCCAAATAAATTATTTGGACACATTTTGATTAAACAAAAACCAGGAAACTTACGATTTTTAGGATGCATTTAATTGCGTCAGTATCTATTATCTCATATGCTGATACTTTCGGTATCTATTTAAAGGAACTTCAATGTAAAGACAATATATACTCTAACTTTTATCCCAAATTGCTTTTGTTTCCTTGCATCCAAGATGGAAATTCTTGCCCTCCCTGGCAGTCCTTCTGAAGATCACATACAGCTGGTTTTCCAGTAAGTCAGCTGCTTTTCTTCAGCTGGCCTCTGTGCAACTGGATCGGTTTTTTCAGGCCTTGTATAGGCCTGTCTGGAGTGTTTCCACTGTAATCTCTACCTAATGATGGGAATTTTTTTTAAAGTGTGTAACAGAGTATAAAATCTGAGGAAATATGATAACTCAGAAGAGAAAAATTCAAGATGAGAAAAATCATGTCATTTCAAATACAAAACATAATCACCAGAATAGTTTAATCTGAAGAAATTCCTGTCAGAAGCAGCATGGTCGTATGACTTTGGAAAGAGCTGAAAATGTTTCTGGCACCATTCTTCTTAGGGCTTAGAATATCTATGAATCTGATTCTAGTATCTTAAACAAACAAACAAAAAAACCATCTCAGTTCAACAGTTGAAAAGGAAATCTAGCTCTTCAGGTGTATGCTCCATTTACATATCAATAATAATAATCATCATCTGCTTCTAATAATGAATTTAGTAATTACAGCCAAACTCTAGTGGCCATAGCAAATGGTGGCAAGAATTACTTCAGAGGAGATATGGTAATTCTTTTGAAAGTAACACAAAGTGGAATGTTAAAAGTACATTTTCAGGATGTTGGACTGCTTGATCTACTCTGATCTGTTGAAATTTGGGCAGGTGGCTTGACAGGGAATGCTGCATAGCATGCAAAAATGCCTTCTAGTTACAATGTAATGTGGCAAGATAAAAATTTGGATTCAAGAACTAGTTTTCAGGAAATTCAATCTCCAGTGAGCAGCTTGGGACACAGGGCAGAAGGGTACAGGAACTGTATGAGATGATATATGCTAATACCCATGGTCTGGTTTTTTAGACAGAAGCAGTAGTGGGACAGCAAAGAGGATTGTTCCTGGATTCAGCAGGAAAGGGTTTCACAATTCTCCTAACAAAACAAGAGGAGTTACTCCAGTACAGCAGCCCTTGCTTCTGTACCCATTTGTTTGGGGAAAGGGTGAGCCAGTCCATTACACACAGTGCAAGGGAACATCCTCCGCTCTGCCAGAGGATGGCAAAATTAAAATTGCCTCAGACTGAATCCATCTGTCACCACAGCATGTTTTGCCCTCTCTGCAGCAATGTGGTGATAACAGTTCCTGATCCCTCTGGCATATAGCCCTAAGGCAGACAAGGAGATTAACCTAAATTTAGCATGATATTGTTCAAAAAATAACGCCATCTCTCAATTCTTTTTCCTTAACTAAGCGGTGCCATTCTGGTCAGTGGAGAAGGTAGGAAAGGGAAATGCCTTTTTTGCAGGATAGAGGCCTCCTAATTGCAGGATATCATCCATCTTCTCAGGATGCATCTGACACTGAATTTCCTCCAGAGGCTTGTGAAAAAGAAATATTTTATCAAACATCCTGAATTTTGCTGCTGTTTGGGTCTAATTATGTCATTTGCTAGTCAGGAGGATCCTGAGATACTTAAATATGCTAGGATACTATGAAGTTCTTTGAAGGTCTTTTTGTAAATTATTTTGTAATTATGCATAAATCCAGTCTGAAGCAGATGCATACAGATAAAGCAGTGAAGGTTGATTAAAGATATGTAGGTCATTAGAGTGAAACTCAAGATTTGTGTTGGTTTATATTCTTAGTGCCTCCACAGGATGCAACCTTGATAGTTACTATATGATCTAACAGAAAAAAAATGTTGTGTCTTGCTCAAGGATATGCATTACATTTATTTTTTCTATAATCTAAATTATATAAATTATTATTTTATATAATAGTTGCTGCTTCCTCCGAAGTATTTGTGTCAGGCATCATAGCAGCTATCAAGGGCTAGCTTTTCCAAGATTTCTATGCTCTGAGTCCAAGATTCTTCTGAAAAATTTCTCATGTAATGCCTGCATATAAGCTGAGCTGGTGTTTGTTCAGAGATTTTGTACTGTGCTGTAAAAAGCAGTCAGATATTCCACACAGGCAACTTATACAGAGCCAGTTCTGGATTTAATTGTGTTTACTGGGTCATTTTCTTCAGCAGGTCTGTCTGTAGGGGTGAGAGTACAAGGAACTTAAAGAAAAAATAGAAGACAGCCAACATTGTTTTGGGGATGAAGTTCAGCACTAGCACAGGTGTGGGGCACCAGCCCTGTGCATTTGCCTCACTCCAGTATAGGCTGCTTCTCACAGACACCATCTTGTCACTGTGTTTTTCAAACTCTTCCTGAAGCTCTTATCACATGGTCCTTATTTATGGTTATTGCATCAGGACAGTGTGGATAGGCTCTATTTGCTGATGGGTGGAGGACTGTTTTGGCAGCAGAGCCTGATTCACTTTGTGAAGAAATTTGGCCGGCAGGTCATTAAAACACCATGCACACACAAACAGAGCACAGCCATGTCTGGGGAGGTGTGTAAATAATGAGTAGCAGAGGGGATTAAACACCTGCTGACCCATCAGGTTTAAAGAGCTGGGAAAAGGAAGTTGCCTATAATCCAGGGCAAAGCAAGTGATGAAATAGCAGCAAACTCATGGTTTAGGAATCCCTGAGTGGATAATTCAGCCTTTTCAGGCTGCAGTGATGAATCACTGAGTGTTTTTCCGGGTGTGAGCCCTCAGGTGAGGAGATGCTGGCCACACTGGAAGTGACCTCAACAACAAGCTCGCTGGCACAGATCAGGGGCTGTTCTAAAGCAGAAAGGCAGTGGGCCAGCAATACAGAGCATATAGCTAGAGTTTAATTGTAAGGTTAGGATTAAATAATGATTTGAGAAGATTTAAGAGCACAGCTTTATTACATGTCTGAGGCCGGATAGGTGCTGTTAGCATCTAGCTCAGCAAATGATAATTATACATGCTACCTTCAAAAGAAAAGTAATCTGAGCTGCAGTGAAATTAAGTTACAAAGGCAGCAGTGACTGGAAAAAAAATGTGAGGGCTTTCTCTCTTCTTTGTCACTGCAAAATGCTGATGGAGAGACATTCAGATTTTGAGTTTGGAGACTTGTGATCAAGTGTAATGATGTTGTAGACCCATCAAAATTAATGAAAATACTTTAAGCATGGATTCAGTCATATTTCTGTGATCACAGAATGGTATATCCATCTTAAAATATAGTATATGAACAAAATGCTTAAGTAATCTTGACACACTCAAGAGTTTTTAATGTGCATATGAAGTTTTGGCCAGGTAAGTTTGAGTAGCTGTGTGTGGGTAGTTACTCAATAGCTCTCTGTGATACTTCTGGAATATTCTGTAAAATAGGTTATCTTGTCATGCTGTAAGTATCTTCAAACATAAGTTATCAAAAAAGCAAAGAACTAGCTAGCACAGCAAGTTAAACTACCTGTCCCTGCACAAACAGTGCTCCTGTGCTCCAGGAAAACAGACAGACACTGCTGTAATTGTAGTGAGGGCTGGCACCTTGGAGGCATCAACATTGCTGGAAATGAGGGTTTGGATGTCATGAGTTTCCATGAGCTCATTGCTCACAGAAGTTTGCTGTCTGGGCAGAACTGCTGTTGCTGCAGCAAGCTGGCTCTCCCCCGGCGAGGACTGGGTGAGGAGGGCAGTGAGGGGGAACTGCATTGAAACTTGACAAATCACTGCTGCTACTTGTTGCTTTAGGAACTGTAAGAAGTCTGGAGATATAAGACCTATTCCTCTTCACCTTCCTGATTACCATGTAGGAGAATACAGGGACAGCAGCAACCCAATTCTGCAGCCTTCTCCAAATCTGGTGGGTTTAAGGGGCAATCAATTTAAATTTCATAAAAGGACAGCTCTGCCTGTTGGCAGGCAACAGCTGACTGCTCATTGTACTGAGTCATGCTGCCTTCCACGAAAAGAGGTTAATCTGTCTGCCCAGCCACAGCTCTGACTTGTGGCTCAACATAAGTCTTGATGCAAATCTTGTCCACAGTCAGTAAAGGGGTGTCTGTCTGTCAGCTTTGGTGAGACTAAAACTCTGTGAGGATTCCCAGTATCGAGATAAATCTGTACAAGGGCTCTTTGGCTACAAAAAGGAATGCAAAATGTCTAGTTTTAAGAAGCAACACGAAGAGTGTAAACTTGAGCAGAATGTGGTGTTTGAGCAGTGTCTGCTGCCAGTAGATTGCTGAATGGAGTTAATTCAGGAACTCCTTTGCTTACCAGGCTGTAAAGTCTCCATTAAAAAAAGAAAAAAAAAAAAAAAAACCAACAACAAAAAACAACAAAAAACCAACAAACCAAGCAGCAAACACTTTGGCTTTATTTATGCTGCTATGAACAGCTGAAAAGTGAGAAAGGGGAAAAAAAGAAGCTGTTTACAATTTTCTGAAATTCAGACAATGCAAGAAGTTTTATTTTGTCTTGATTTGCTATTTAAGTGCTAAAAGAAATTTCCTATAGTCAAAAACACTCTGCTTTTATAAATCCAAATGTACACATTCCATCGGCTGAGGCAAAGCCAACAGGGTTTGGAATGTAGCAGAAAGTTTTACTAATGAATGATTAGCATTTATCTCACAAATAATATTGCTTTGTTTCAGTCTGGCATAGGACAAAAAACTATCTGAGTTTTAAAAGTCTCCTCAATAAATCATTATCATAAACTTAAAAACACTCATTGCACTTGAGAACAGGGAAAATGGAAATTAGCATGTTGTGCTGACTGTGCCCTCCTGTAATTCTCCCTCTTAGGAATAGCTTCGGATAAAAAGCTGCTGCCTCCAACACCAGCACCTGCTCTAGCATTTTAAGTGTCAAGAGAGGGGCAGATCTGGTCTGGGGGCATCATCTTTTGTGAGGAAAAATTATCTGCCATGAGTCCAAAGAAATGGCTGGAAGGGTGGAACTGATAGAGGTCCCTTAGTGACATAGCTACAGCTTGGTGGCTAAACCACTCTCTAATCTGTTAGCACTTTGAATTTAAATATGGTCACTTTTACAGTATTTTCCTCCCACCTACAAGTTCCACAGTCCCTGAGAATATGAAGTCCTATAGAAACTTTATCTTTGGGAAATATATTAATCCAATATTATAATAAAATATCACATGATTAGTATTGTTCATTAGGCTTTGTTTACTTCACAGACTTGGTTAATGAGGTCAAAACCAAGAACTTTCATTCAGAGATGGAGTCCATCCACCTACATTTTAATTAATTAAAAACCAGACATCCCATTTCTCTTCTCCTGGTCCATTGACCTCTGCCTCTAAAAGTCTTGCTCTGGCTATAGGATGGTACATAACAGTTTGTGGGAACAGCTCCTCCACCCAATAAAACCCCTAATGTCACTGAAAGGAACTTTGTGGACTAAATTTTTTTCTCCCTACACAGGGTCTATACTTCTAGGCCATGCTTGTCCACAGGTCCCTTTTTCCTTCTTTTGTATTCATGTGTTACCACTTGCAGTTTGATTCCACTGTATCAGTATAACTTCCTACATTAATAGCATTTTGCCTATTTGATCAGCAGAGGTACTGGAATCAGGAGAATTCTGCCAGCTCTTCCACATACTTCCCATGCAACCTTGTGTGCCAGGCACTTGGGCTTGGTAGTATCATCCTTACTCATGGTGATGACCACGGGAAACACATGAGCAGTCCCACTGAGTGCTCTGGCTACAACACATGAGTGAGCAATCACCAACGTGAGCAAAGGTTACAAAATCCTGTACATAACTTCTCTGCACCTGGGTTAACTACTAGGAAAAGATATTATTTCATTTTCTTAATGAGTTGTGCAAGCTAAAATTCCTTAGCTTGAGAAGAAAGATACTGCAGAAGCATAGTGGAATGACAGGACAAACCTCTTAAGCTCCCCATCCTATGTTGTGATATTCAGTAGCTTTGATAATGGTCTCTCTGAAATCCCAAACAGGAGGCTTCCTCCCAGGTGTGAAATATTCTGGGTCAAAGCCCAATTACTGTCTCTGAGCTGTGCTCTCTGGCCTTCTGCAGAACTTCTCTCTCAGAACAAGCATCACGATCAGATTTAAATATTTAATCTTCTTTGAAATATATTACTAAAAAACTTGACTGAAATCCATCCAGAATATATCTGTTTCTGACATGAATTTTGAGTTTTCCTGATAGGGGTTTGTTTGTTTGTTTGTTTGTTTTCCTTTGACAGAAAAAAATTTCCATGTTGTCTCTGCCAGATGAGGAAAACAGGTCATGTTGAAAACACGGGTAACGTGCTGTTAGCACCCCCACCCTCAAACAAACCAATGTTAAATGCTACTTGAAGCAGGTTTAACATATCTGAGAGATTAGGATCAGTCTTTGTCTCTACCCTAGATAGCTTGCTTTTAAATGTGACCTCCTTTCCTTGCCTAGCCAGATGCTCTTTGTCTGCTGGGACCACTCCCCGTGAAGCCATCGGGACAGCTACTTCGCTTCCCAGTCTCTCCCGAAGGGCCAGGGCTCTTCTGAGTGCTTTCCTCCTACTGAAAAGACTATAATTAGCTTCTTCCTCCATTTCCCTCTGTTTTGGTGTTATACAGCCTTTTTTCCTATCTTCTGAAGACTCATCCCCCATCCTGTCCTGCTTTTGGACACATTACAGCATTCCTGTAAAAGGAAATGCTATGCTATGGGAGTGTAAACACATTGTTCAATAAAGGCAAAATACAAAGTTTTATAGTAAAGAATCAACATTTTCTTCCTTTCCCATTGGGCTGTGGCTTATCTGTAACCCAAAATAGATACTACCTCTTTCTTTCTGAACTATGACATCTTCTACCTTTATGCTAAATATTGTTATTACCCTGTTTATCTCAGTAGCCCAAATATTAAGGTTTCCTTTATTGCTGCAGTATATTTTCCCCTATATATAAGTAGCTGCATAATGAGCTTTCCTGTCCATTTCTATCAGTGGAATAGCTTTTGAAAATGATTCAAAAACCTCAGCTGAGAATGTATTTTGAAAGAATGTTATGAGGAATTCTTGGTTTATAAAGAATTTGAAGCTGAAAAGTCTCCAAAATCTTACAAGCAGAGACTTTTCTTACAAAATGTCAGATTTCACAGTTCATTCAACAGAATTTAGTGTCAATGTTTTTAAACTTTTCAAAAAAAAATTCCCAAAACAAAGGAAAAAAAACCAACCCCCCAAAAAACCTCAGAATCTTAGCATCTTCTAAAAATTGGCTCTGCAAATTTAGGGAACTTGTCTTAGTTAAAACAAATTATGTGCCAGTTTTTCAGATTTTTCCTACTCAATTATGCAGGTCTCAAAGCTCAGATCACCAAAGAAATGACTGAAAAGCTATTTTAAGTTATTTCATGTGCTAGTTTATCCAAGCCAAGCTTTGTAATAAAAATGTGACAATTAGCATTCCTTTGTAATTTAATACAAATTTATTCCTTTTTAATTTATTATAAATTCAGTCCTTTTAAATTTATTTCAAAGGAGGATAACTTTACAAAATAATTTTCTAGCTTTTTGCATAGGCTTTGGCAAGTACACTCTTATCTACTGAACTATATGTGTTTGAAAATAGATATACAGTACTTCAAACAGCAGCTCTGAATTATTGTGGAAGCATAGCTGTTAGCATGTATTTCTTTTTGGCTTTCTAGCCTAGGACATTTTGTAGGACACACATTCACTTTGCCAATTGAAGTTCTTGTGTCAGTCTCAGTCTTGAGAAGTCCTAAATATTGTTGCTCATTTCCATACTTTGTTCCTGTCAGTTGTATCCATCAGTTCATAAATCTAAAGCCTAACTTGCTGAATCCAGAATCTCTACCCAGTCCAAAAGGCTTCTGCATGTCTTTGCACACCATAACTTTCCTATGATAATAATGATAACTATCCTAAGATAATTACCCTATCAAGGCCTATAGAATAAGCACCCATTTAAGTTTTGTGTTTCAAACTACTCAGATGACATACTAGACAAATCTCACTTATTCCTTCACCACTAAACATAAACTCTGATTCCACCTCTCCTGCTAAGGTCTTTGTTAGTTAGCATTATCTAGAGGAATTTCTGGTAGTCAAAATGCAGTAGGTTGAACAAGGAAACATCTAAGATGTGAGCAGTTTCACCCAAACTCTCACGAAACTCTAAGACTACTCAAGAAGCTTATCCTACTCCTTGTCTAAACTCGAGTTTATTGCTGTGTTTTCCTGGTCAGGATCTCTGCTATGGTAGGTTGTCTACGCTGGTATAAGCCAGTAAAGAAAGTGTATGCCCTAGGAAATCCAGTGTGCCTGGGGATGTTCCCAGGCCAAAATGGAGCCAGAGAAAAACTTTGTGGTTTACCAGTGTCAGTGACTGCCTTTAGCCTAGCAATACAAACAGTCACAGAAGACTGGCAAACCTCAGCAGCGCTGTAGGCACTTGGTTCTGCTGTGTTGGCATTAGCACAGAGTAACAGCAGCGTGCACTTCCAGAGATTTTGTGACCATGAGGTATCAGAAAGGAGAATCAGTACCTGTCACTGGGAGCACTTTTGCTGAAGTTATGGGGAGCCCCACAAGCTGTTCTGCCATGAGGATTACACAGTAAAGCAAGTGGCTCTTGTCTTGCTTGACAAATAAGATGATCATTTGATTTAAACAGAAATACACTGTGACATCCCTTATCAGTGGAGACAATTTTCTGCTTGAGAGAAAGAATGGCCAAATAATGATACAAGAACAGAAAGCTGACAAAGAAAAGCTATTACACATTCAGCTTTTATTTAAAATTACCTTTGGCCCCTAGAACAGCCAGGGCACTTCCCCACACACTTCTGCCACTGGTGGCAGAGAATGAGTCTTAGCAAGAGCAAAGTACAGCAGCAGCAGTGGCAGCATCATCCCTGCCAGGCCCCAGCTCTCTGCTGATTCAGGTTGTCACTGAGCCAACAGAGACTCTCATTGCACAGCA
Source organism: Agelaius phoeniceus (assembly GCF_051311805.1). Classification (NCBI taxonomy): domain Eukaryota; kingdom Metazoa; phylum Chordata; class Aves; order Passeriformes; family Icteridae; genus Agelaius; species Agelaius phoeniceus. Next base: position 62,427,713 of record NC_135267.1, read on the forward strand.
ATTCATCTACCAATGCTTTAAAACAAGACTGCAGCCCCTTTCCTTATTTGACTGGCTCACTGAAAGCCTACAGCAAAGTCTGCTTGTTTAACTTCTCCTATGGATGGTAACATTCCAATTATTTTGACAGTGTGAAATCTGGACTTTGCTAAGCAGGTAGGAGAAATAATAAATGCTATTAGGTTACTCTGAACTGTCTGTTGGCATTCATGTCCCAGGAGCCAACTGGTTGGAATAACAGCTATCAGGCTCAGTTTTACTGGAAAGACACTTGAAGCAAAAATTGCTAGTTAATGGGGATACCTGAAGGAGGGATGTTGTCAGAGGAACTCAGTAGAAAACAACCTGAAATGTCTCTTCTCACATGCTCTGTAATTAAACATAAGAGGAGTCAAGATTTTCTTTCAGAAAAAAACACTCCTAAGGGAGACTCAACATCTTACATAAAAACAAATGAGAGAAAATGACTCAGAATACAAAATCCAAGGCTGTAATGCAGCCAGAGGCATTTGGCTGAGGACAGTGAGCCAGCAGCAATTGCTGCAGGGGACACCACTGTAGATTTGGCTGCAGAGATGTTTCCAGGCAGTCAGCCCACATGAATGGAATAATGGCATCTACATGGCTGAGAGATAGCCCTGCTGGATCAGATCAGGATATTCTGATGGCTGAGTTAAAGAAACAGTCCTTTTTGTTTAAAAGGACATATCTGGCTGTCTCATTGGGCATAGGATACACATGAATAGGTTTGCCTGTGTTAGGGAGCACCTCTTAGCTCCAGGTGAACAGTCTTTTTGCAGAAGTTCCACCTTGCCTGTCCCCAGATCATGTGACTGAGAGGCTGGAGAGTTTAAGTCTTCAAGACATCTGTCCTTGAGGAGCAGTCTGCAGTTAGAACTGCTTTTGTGCGAGGAAGCTGCTGAGCAGCTGTAGCCTGAGGGAAAAAAACCAAACCAGCCAACAAATGGTTGTTGCCAGCTGGGGTCAAAGCAGAAGCTCAGCAGGGTTTGTTTGGGGATTGCTAGGGTAAACAATAAAGAGGTTAGCAATGACAGAAGTGGCCTCTTCAAAAGTGAGTTTCTGTGGACTGGGAAAAATTCTTGGCAGGTCAGGAACCACCTGTAGGGACCAGGATGAGGTAAGGCCCAGATTTTTATCTGTGTTGCAGCTGCCTCCTTGATGGTGGTCTGCAGTGCCCAGGGCTCACTTCTCTGCAGAGACACTGTGGGCCTGAAAAGGAAACTCTTCAGTTCCATTGCCATTAAAAATTCCAGGGAAAAGTAATCTCTGGATCTGATGTGGAATTAGATCTTTGGATTTGCCTTGCAAGGAAAAGAAGTAGATGATTAGGAAACCCAATGGACAGGTCAATTATTTAGAAATGTGGGAAAAATATTCAGTGTGGTTACATTGGCCATGATTGTAGATTGGATAGCCAGAGGCTGCCACCAGTCCTATCTCACACAGATGCAGGGTGAATCCTGCATTGTTTATGGTGGAAAACAAAGCTTGGAAATAGAAGATTCACAAAAGACAACTAAAAATATTTGGTTTCGTGACTCACTGCAGTGCTTAAGGGGTTTTATATTTGTTTGGGTTTTTTTAAATGTCATATTACAGTCACATTTCCTCTACCATTTGTTATCATAACTTTAAGGAGTCTCTTTTCAATTTAATTTTGTGACATTGTCTGTAGCAGCAATTTTTTATTCTTCTAAACACCTTGGACAAATGCAGCAATGACAGGAAACACCAGCAACCTTCTAATAAAGAACACCTTTCGGGTAAACACACCACCAGAGACAAACTGAAGGATGTGATATGCTGAAAAAACCCACAGACTGGGTTCAAGAAAATGAGAAAAGGTACTTCATCATATAGCAGGTCTTGTCCTCAGCTTCTCTTAGGTAAGCTCACTGCAGTAATTTCTAAATGTCAGCTGTTACTTTGATAGCATAGTGCTTTTGTATTTGTTCAGTGACTGTTTTTGATGTCAAGAGCAGCTGTGTTCAGTCTTCTTTATTTAAAAAAAATAGAGTAGAGCTTAGCATCTGAAAAAATTGGCATTGTGTGACTAACCACAAACAGGACACATGACTGAGTGGTGCTGCGTTTGCTGTGTTCCCCTTCAGTTTGAACAGTTTGAACAAGTAAACTTAAAGGGGAACTCTCAATTTACAGAATGTGTTTAGAGCTCCTCAGCAAAGCAAGCTCCAAATTTTACCCTCTATCAAAAAAATAAGAATATCTGTACTTTGGAAAAGGGAGAAGGAGATTTGCTCCTATTTTTCTTCTCTCTTTAACCTCAGTGTAAGAGTCAGATTTCCAGGAAATACTTGTAGGGTTTTTGACATCTGCCTTTCCTGGGTAGCTAGAGCTATCCCTAGGGCTGCTTCTGATAATTTGAAGAAAAGAAGTGACAGCTAGTATGAACATCTCACATGCAGAAAGAAGTGAAGCACTTAAATCCCTAAGGTATCATTTTTATTTTAACACTGGTAATAAATTAAATGCTTGAGTAGACTCATTGGTTTGGTGGTAATACTGGATTTTTAAAAGACACTAGAATACTTAATTCTATAAAGTACCTTGGAACTGCCAACTATTTAATATTCCTACTAATCAATTATCTTGTACCCTGCAACCAAAGAAAATGCTTTTCTTCAAAACCTGTGGCAGTGTTACAAAAAAATGCAGATACTTGAAATTTTCTGACCTGCCCACAGTCACAAAATTTTCTTAGCAGCAATGCAAGATATGCAGCCTACAAAGCCTCTTTTGTAGCCATCATCTAGCCACAGAGTTTCCTTTTTCTTCTCTTGTGAATTATTATCTCTGTACTGGGACAGCATGATCTTTATTGGCTACAATGTGCAGAAATAAATTATAAGGGTTTAAGGGACCTTAAGATTCCAAGATCCTCTCTCAAGACAGGATAAACTTATAAGAGGTCTACATCTAGTTATAGTACAATGCAATTCATGAAAGTTTCTACTTGCTCCCTTTATTTTATCCCCTCTTGGAATTGTCTGGGCTAGAAGACAGATTATGCACTGGAGATCTAACATAGGTTGACACAAGTAAGAAATATATAAGCACTCAAAAGAGGCTTCATAGGTCTTTCTCTAGCTGCAGGGCATCCTAACCCTACTAGAGAGAACACTTAGTGGAAATTGATACTGCTTTGCATTTGCTTTGAAGCATTTCTCATCACCTTGACCTTAAAGTGATCATTAAAAGTAGGTTTATGAATGCAGAGAGACCTGCTGATCAGCAGCTTCTCCCTGTGAAATAATTTCACTGACAGTTATTTCTAAAGGGATCAGTGGCTCAAAATAATATTTGAGCGTTAGAGGATGCTAAAGACTGGATTAGTCTTTTGGTGATCTCATAATATGAATGCTACAGGACTGAATTCCTTGTGTATGGAAACACAGCCAACAAGAGACCCCGAAATTCCCAAAATTTCCATGATGAAAACAGGAAAAGTGTGACAGAATAATAAACTGTTAGAAATGGAAAATCACAAACTATTTGAAAAGTCAGATTGTATTGCCCCAAAACATCTGTCTGTGTTATAGGGAAAAATTGTAAGTGACTGCTGTGCACACTGGGGAGTGAAGAGTAAACCAGGGATACAATACATTTGAAATCCAGTGCTGGTCAGTTGAAATGATAATTCTTGTTTTCATAAAGAGCACACAAATTAGTTTATTTACATTTAAAAGCATATACTTGTGACAGAGCATTTATCCACAGGGTCTGCAGCTTTGCTTGCTCACTGTCACAATGCCTTACCAAGGTTTGACACTGACTGTCCTTTGAATTTAAATATAAATGCCCATAGATATATGCCCATAGATTTAACCCTACTTTCATTAAGGGGCCTTAAAACACTGCAGCCTGGTGCTACACTGGCAGACTCACAGTGTGCCACTGCTCCCCTCCACAGAAACTCAGAGACCAGCACAGAAGGGCTCAGGCCACGTTTGTCCTTCTGTAGCCTTCTGTAGCTTTCTTCTCAGTGAGGACAAACAGCTGGTCCTTCATCTAAACAGCAGAGAATAATCATTTACATCTTTAGCACAATCAGCTATCCTGTGTTGGAAGACAATTTGCATGCCATCTTAAGAAGCAAAAGCTTATTAAAGTTGACCTCTTCATTTGTTTATTTGTACATTTAGGTGAATATGTAGTGGATCACACTCCTGTTGCTTTGCTTGTTGAAACTGCAGTCCCCTGAGGTGTGAGGGCACAGCAGCTGGCACAGCCCTTCCACCACAACAGGAAAAATGGAAACAAGCCACAGGCAGACAGCATTCCAGATGGAAAGGATCAGTAGTGGTAAGAATCAATAGTGCTAATGGTATGTCACTTTTACTAAAGCTAGGAAGAAGAAAATGGAAACATCTTTCTTAAAATATACTTTTTACTAAACTGTATTCTATTTTTCAGGAAAGCTGAGTTCAAAACCTATTGATCCCAGCAGCCCTTGCATTGAAACACAAATGAACACAGAGTATGAATTAAAGATTTAAACCATCTAAAAGTGCATGACATATATGTAGGTACAAGTATCCCATCTCAGATGTAAGCATATATAATATCAAACAGGGTACAGCTCAGAAGGGAATGCAAAAAAGTAAGAATTTTATTAGTGTTAGGTGTTTTAAGAAGCACCTTGCACAAGAAAGCATGATTTTTGTATAATTTCTTTCAAAGCTTATACTGCTAAAAATTACATACATTTATCACTGATTATTCTGCTGAAAAGTGAGAAAAAGAATACCAGAATTGTTCAAAACATTGGTTACAGTTAAGGAAAAAAGAGAGAAAAAACCTGTTCCCCCCACTATTATCTAAAGAATGAATAGATCATCATGACCAAGCAAGCTCCAAACTGTTGCAGCCATGGTGCTCATCCATAAGGATCTGCACTAGGTGTTTAATCTATACATCTCCCTCTCCCTTGAATGTGATCAAAGCTGCACCAAAACATGACCTTTGCAATCAACTTCACAAAAGAAAAAAAAAAAAAAAGGTAAAAAGTGCTTTCAAAAATTGGCCGTGTCTGAAAGCCCATTGCAACATTTTGTCTCTGCCTTTCTTTCCCTCTCTCTCTCTCTTTTTTTTTTTTTTTTTGAGTAGCTGAGTAGCTTTTTCATATCTTCTGTGAAAGAAGCTGTTTTTCTGGAGTTTTAACAGAAAATTGAATCTGGGGAGTCCACCATGACTTCAAACTGTTATCTTCACGAAGATGTGTTAAAACCACCCCAACACCCTGAGTAAAGAATTTGGCAAAGCATGACATTGCACTTTTCCCACAGTATAAAGAAAACAGTATATTCATACACAGCCCAAAACCAGTCTTGGCTGTATGTTTATTAGAAATATTACTATATAAAAACAGAACTTACCTTGAAAAGGGCCCACATTATATGCCACAGTTCAGATAATAATGGTATTGGATTATCAGCTCTAAGAAGATAAAATCCTTAATTCACAATCAAAGGCATGAAGCACAGTTTTTCTCAGAACTGCTTATTCAGAGAGAAATTCAGAGACTGAAAACTCACAAGAATGTGGGTGCAATTTTCTAAAGCAGCTTTTCCAGGAAAGTCTGGACCTAAAATCCAACAGTATTTCAGGACTGGCTGCCTTACTGTTTTGATAGTGATCTTCCAGCACCAGGTGCAGAGTAAGATTGGAAAGCATGTTTGTAATCTCCTGAGCATCATTTTAAACTGCCACGCATAGTTCTGGGTAAATGAGAGGCAAAATCGTGCTTCCCTGCAAATGCCATATGATTCAAGATTTCATGTACTTTGTGTCCAAAAGCTCCCAACATAAAACAAAGGAAAATATTAGCTTTTTTTTTCCTCAGAATACATTTTGTTAAATGTATTTTTCAGATACATTTGCAAGTGATGCCACTGGACATTGCTGAACAGAGCAATGCACAAATGGGATTCAGCAGCTGCTCCCTTCCTGCTCTGTGCAGATAACACTAGGTTTCATGCATGTGGCAGCTTCTATCATTTTCTGTCCAAATCTGGGGGAGGGAAGGATACAGAAGATAGGAGGAAGCACTATTTTATATTGCTATCTAGCAGACTTCTCAGAAACACTGAAGAAATGGTGTTAACACAATTCTGAAAGAGAAACTGCTGCTCAGCTGAGAGGAAAACATGACACCCAAAGAACCACTTGGGGAGAAGTGGGTGAAGGTGTGCAGATATGACTTCTGAAGATGAAGAATACAGTACTTCTTTTTTCGATTCATAAACAAAATAAATTTTATTTTGAGGCTTTGAAAATGTGAAAAATATCTACCCCTTCTTAAACAAAGAGGTGTGTATCAGGTGAGTAAGGTAAACATGATAATTAAAAGGAATTAAAAACAGTTGAAATGTTTTTGTAACTGCTCCCTAGTCATTGTTAGGCTTTCCTGATTAATGTAGTTAGAAACCTTGGGCTAAAAGCATTTAGTGTGGAACTGATGTTATCACACACACCACATTGTTAGGCTTTCAACCAAGAAAAAAATTAAATCAGTTCTTACTTTATAAAACACCTTTGAAAATAAAGACCTAGGACAATATAATCTCTGTATGCCTCCTGCAAAGACTTCCCAAAAACATGCATTTGACAGCCTGCTCCATTTGCAAAGTTGTTTGCCACTAGTGATAATTGTTGCTGAAAATGCCTCCAGAGCTGAGTTGAACGCCTCAGGGCCACCTCAATCACCCAGGTACTGCCAGGGGCACAGGCTCCCAGCAGGGACAAATCCAAGGTGCACCACCTCAAGGAGCTCCTGAGGACGGTAACTCATAAACCCAAAATGTAGTTCTTTCTCCAGATGGTTTTCAGTTTGAAGGTTATCTGAAGAACACTGTTTCTTTACCATTCCCCACCAAGTTTGCATAAGTCAGAACATACAAGGTCACCGACTTCCTGTGAGCTTGAAGCTACAGGCAGGCCTTGCTGAGCAGGGAACATATTCAGCAAATGTTCTCCATGTCCCTTCTCAGAGTCCAGCTTTAATTTAAAAAATCTGCATAGCACTAGCTCATTGGCAGGAGCTTTTCATTTGATGAGGTTTTGTAGAAGATCATTTCTCCATGACCTCGGCATTCCTGGGAACCACTGCAGACCAGCTAGCTGCAAAAATACACACCTAGTAAAGAGAGAGAATTTACTTATATTCTCTCTCTGGGTAGGAGATTTTCTTCTGTTACTGATTGTTTTTTTCTGAGGTACATTGGGGCTTTAGTACAAAGTGAATAATTAGTCAGCTGTGTTTGAAAGCTGATAAGCTCCACACAGAGCACTACATTTCAAAACTACCAAATGCTTAGATATGTAAACAACCCCACTGAAGCCACTGAGATTTCTTTTATGTCTAATGCTAAGCAAACATCCAGTCCTAATTAACTAGGACACAGCTTGGTAGCAGAAAAGTAACTAATTTGAGAAGTCTGGGAGATTTTAGGTGGTTTCATTGGCAATTTGTGGGTATTTGGCTCTCTGCGTTAAGAAATAATAAAGCTTAGTGCTAAGAAGGGATAGGTTTAGTTGCAATCCAAAGTGATTCCTAAGAATATCTTCATTGAAACAAGAATTAACAGCAACTAATTGCAAATAGTATTGGAAAAATCCCATTAATTTTTTTTTTTTCCTCAGAATATTCTCTCACATTGAGAGAAATGGTAATATTTCCTTCATCCCTCAAACTTGTCAAGTAAGACATTTTCAGGAGTACCTCACAGTGGAAAACTGTGGAGGCTTTAAGCACACAGAGAGGCTGAACAAATCATGACTGTGCTCTTCATTCCACAGAAGGCAAGCAGAGCTCTGCTAAACCACACTGGGTAGCAGCTGCACATTAAACTTTTCTGGCAGTTGTGCTGACCACAGGTAAAGAATGACACAGACTCAAGCTTATGCTAAAGCCACAAGTTTATTATATTTCACATAGCAAAGCAGCATCTGGAGAAAGGACAGAGGGTGCTTCACAGTCCTATCAGCTAGGGGTCCCTAAAGGAGACAGTGCTGGGTCTCTGGGTTCCATACCTCTCCCCTTTTTATAAAAAAAAGGATCAAAACATGCCATGTTGGAAAGATTGTTGCTGAGAAAATGGAAGAACAGGATGTCTTAGTACAGAAATGAAGCCACTTTCAGGGAGTTTTGCTTGTAAGGTAGATGAGATGCCAGTCTATTGATGGACCACATGGCAAAACTGATGCTAAATACAATACTTCACCTTAAAGGTGGTGTCCTACAACGTCACTTGTGAGCCACACAGAAAGGTTTCACTTTAGGTACTACTGTTACAGAGAGTAGGAAGTTGGAAATGTTGCATTTAATTGAATTCTGAAAAAGCTAAAACCAGAAGCAAATGAGTTTGGAAACTTCTGAAGTTAATCAGTTCAATCACTCAAAAAGTGGTGGCAAATGAACAGCCAGCTTCCTCTTATTTCCTCATCCTCACTTTCCGTGGAAACTATTTCACAGGTCCAACTAGGGAAATTTTTTTCCAATGTTTAACCTGTGAATGTATTTTTCTCTTTTAATAAAGCTCTCACTGAGAAACTATACCAATGGCAGAAAAAAGCTTGTAATTCTATGGGCAAGGAAATACAGATGTAGAGTTCTATGCAGTTTCCCTACAGCCTACCTGCCTCCTGGGGCTCTCCCTGGTGTCCCTGATGATTACACTGTGTATTTCCTTCTACAGAAAGGAAGTTTCCTGATCCCAGGCCAACCACTATAAATATAGCAACAAGAAGCTGCACTTTTTGGATGGTGCAGTACCTTGTACGATCACTACCACCGTATTTTCAAATTCCCTTTGCTTTAGCCTCCCATCTCATCTCTCCTGCAGGCTGGGAGTCAAGTGGGGCTGCAGGCAGTTTCTATGAGATGGTCATAGAGTGCCCAACAGGAACTCTACCGCCCTTGAGCAGCTATAGCTCCTTGGTGCCTTGTACTGCTGCTGATAACTGCTGTACACCAAGGCCCGGCCGAAACAGGTCAGGGACGATGTACACTGCCCTAGCAGCCGTGGATGGAGCCTGGCCGAGGAAAAAATTGCTTTCCTTGCTGTATGGTTGCTTTGAAATTTCCATTCAAAGGCACCCGAGGGGCACATAACGCCTTCCTGCGGGCTCTCTCCCCCACGCGAGCGAATGTGAGGCCAAACTCTGACTGCAAAGCAAAGCCCTTGAGGGCATGGGGGGTGGGCGAGCTCCGTCCGCCCGCCCCCATCGCCCCCGGGACCGGCCGGGGCGGCTCCCCCGGGGATCAGCGCAGCGCGGCGGGTGCCTCCCTCCCCCGGGCCCTGCCGGAAAGGCTGCGGGCACAAAGCCCCGCCATTGCCCTCGGGTGCTGAGCCGAGCCGAGCCGAGCCGGCGGAAAGGGCGGCCGAGGCGGGGGCATCGCGGCGCGGCCACACCAGCCCCCGCCTGCCCAGCGCCGGCGCTTGGCTGCTGAGCCGCGCAGCGGCCCCCAGGAGGCGGCGGCGGCGGCCGGGGACGCTGAGGAGGAGCCGCCTGCGCGGCCCAGCGGCGGCGGCGGGCGGGCCGGACACACCGACCGACCGACCGAGTAGCCGCGGCACGGAGAGAGAGAGGGAGGGCAGAGCGGCAGCGCAGCCCGGCCGGCAGCGCCATGGCCACCAAGGTGAGCAGCGCCCGGGGCTCTGCGCCAGCGGGCCCGGCCGGGCGGGCGGGGGTCCCGGGCAGACGGGCTGCGGGCCGGGGGAGCCGGTCCTGCCGGAGCCGCGGGAGGGACGGAGGGAGCGCCGCGCTCGGGCCTCGGCGCCACTGCCCGGCCCCTGCTCGGGGCTCGGCGACTCCGGGGCGGGGGAAAGTTGTTTTTCTGCTGTGTTTGTGCCCCTCCGTCCCCGCTCCTCGGTGGAACGACTGTAGGGTCGTAGAGCCGCCAGAGGCCGAGGCTGCTGCTCCTGCCGCCCCGGCGTCCCTTGCCCCGCTGCCACCGCGCCCGGGGAGCGGCGGGGCTCTGGGAGAGGCCTCGGCCACCGGCGGGCCCGGCTGTCCCGGCCCGGCTGCCCCGGCCCGGCTGTCCCGGCCCGCTCGTCAGGGCAGCTGATGCTGACCCCCTCGGTGGCATCCGGGGGTGGCTGTGCCGTGTCTCTGGTGGGAGCCCAGAGTCCGCACTGCGCGACCTCTTAAGAGTAAGCTGTGATTTTACACGCGAAAAAAAAAACCAAAAACAAACCCAACAGCAACAAAAAAAAAAAGACAGGAAGTTAAATTGTTTTGTTCAGTTCTTCAACAGTATCTGCTGCTAATGCAGCTGTCAAAATTAGCCCATCCTATCTGAAAATGGCCCCTTTCTAAACAAACAATATTTGTTTACTATATTGGTTGATGAAAGCATCTCTGCTTGTGTAGGTGTGAGTTAACATGCACCGGCAACTCATCTGTGACTTGTCTAAGTATCTCAGGAAGACTTTTTTGGTATTTAAAGTATTGCTTTGAGTCACCTGATTCCATTAGGTTGGCCAGCAGTTTAAAAAACTTCCTTTTACTGAGGCCTTTCTCATACAGTGCACTATTTATGTTGCTCTTCTCAGTGCTGAAGAAATTCCACATCTTGAATGTGTCAGATTTAGTGTATAAGTAGCTGTCTTTGTAACCATGCAAGCTGATGGTGGCTCAAGTTTGGATTAACTTTTTCCAAAGCACAGAGAACTTGATTTTAGGTTTCAAAATCACTTAGGCAGTGTAAAAATACAGTAAATATAGTCAATATAGAGAAATTTATGTTTCTGTTGAGCTTTTAGAATATTGTTGATAGACTTGGTTTTTACATTGGTGAGTTCCAGTAATTCATGGGATGTGTGTGTGAATATTTTTTACTCAATCTAACGATTGTAGGTAGCAAGAAAATTACTTCTGGTGAGTATATACCACATAATACACAGTATGTGAGGCAGATACTGTACTAAACCAGTGTACTGTTTCTCAGCTCACTTTGAGGTGCAGTATCCTCATGGGATCTTGTGTTCTGTGCCGAATACATGATCCATTTTATTCATACATAGGGAAACTTTCACTTTGCTGGTCTTTAAATATTTTTTGGAAACATTATGGCCCCAGATGGAAGGGTGTATAATTTCTGACTTCCTAATCCAGACTGGCTTAAAATCAGGTGGTGCAATTTTTTCATTCTACACATTGCAAGATATGGTAATGTACCTTGACTTGAAGGCTAAAATTGGTAAGTGGTAGTCAGGAAAGAGTTGGTATTTTATTGCTATTATTTTGTTATGCTGGTAACTCTGAGCAGTACTGAAGAGAAGCTTACTTTGTTTTCTGTGAGCTCTACCCAGGAGATGGGTCCCTCTCTGCAAACTGCCCTGGTTTGGATTTTATTTTGTTCATGTTGTGCGAACATCAGCTATAGTAAAGAATATGTTGTCTTTTTGAGCAGGGTAAGGGAGTAACTGGCTGAAAAAACAGTTTTTAGGAGCTCAGCCAACTAACCAGTCACCATTTCATTTGGAACGTGAATTTTTGGTTTTTAAATTGTAAACAAATTTCTCACCTTCTGCTTGTGCTCCTTCACAAATTGCCTCTTTTTGAAAGAAATATGCAAGGTGTATTTGTATTTTATGTGAAATGTTAGCAAAACTAAACTATAGTTGTATGGATGTATGAATTTTTGAACTTTAATGGTGTCAAATCCTATATAGCTGATAAGGGTGACTGACAGTCCAGTGTGGCCTGTGCTGCATGGGCTGTTAGTGCTTCCTGAATTGATTCCTGTTTAAACTAGAATATACTTTCCAAGGAAGGCTGGGGGTAAATTGATTCTTGATTTGAATGCTTTCAATGATGGAAAATTCAGTCTGTCTTTTTTGTTGTTGTTTTTGTTTTTAAACCATCTCTCTTGCTGTTGATACATCTTTCTTTTGAATCTGAACTTGCCCAGCTTCTGTTTTCAAATTTATCATTTTCTCTACAGGATTTACAAATGCTTGAATCAAGGTGTTAGATTTCATGAGGCTGAAGGATGCAAATAGGGGTTTCTTTCGTAGCCAGCTTGTAATCCTTGGCCAGTTTTCTTGCTCTCACTTTGATAAACCACAGCAATTAAATTCCTTGAGTTTTCATGTATGAAGATGTGATATACAGTTGGGTAATGTGCTGGCTCTTCTCTGTACCATTCCAAATCAATGCATTTCTTATTGAAACAATAAAAGCTTTTAGGGCAAAGGACTACTATTTTCATACCGAGAAGCCTTTACTGATGCTTTCCTAGCATATTTGTTAGCTAGCAACTTGGTAGGGAGTCTTCTGTCGAAACAGGTGGGGTGGCTGGAGGCCTTAAGCGCTCTGTAGGCTGTGGAGGCTGTGTCTGATGTTGTGAGCTACATTAGCAGTGGCCATTGCACCTTCTCCTTTCTTGCTCCTCATCCCATGCTGTATGTACATCCCCGGAGTCTACTCCAACACCTGTCAGGCCTGTTTTTAAGATACAGTAAATTGCTGACATAGCAAAAATATTCACTGAATGGAAACAGTGGCGTCATTTCTCCAGTTCTAGGTAGTTGCAATAGTTGAAAGTTTGCTCAGAGCTGATACAGGAGGTTGGGTGGGGTGGTATAGTTGGCAGCAGGAGACTTTCACAGAGAAGGGTGAAAATATAAATGGGAAATGGAAGATCTAAGGCTTCTGGAGGCAGTTTTTCTGTTGGCTAGATCCTTACTGTAGCTTGGCAGTGGACTTTGTGGTTTGCTCAAGGTTATGTGCTCAGAAAACTGAAACAAATGTTAAAACTCTATCAAAATAAGAAAAAAAAAGAAGGTTGTTTAGGAGACTTCTAGAGTTTCACAGTCATTTAACTGAACCCAACTTCAGAGGTAAAGCAATTTAATGTCCACATTTAAGAACCAGTGATTTAAGCTAGATACTTTTATTTTGGATGCTTTTGAGAAGCAGAGTTAACCTTACTAATTCCTTCTTTTTAACTGTGTCACAAATGATGTGACACAGAAGGTGCCTGAGCCTAAAAAATTTTCTAAACTTGGTCACAAGGAAGATGCAATTTGGTAAATGTTTCTGTCATAGTTGCTTACAAAAGCCACAGGTGAAATTGTCATTCTTCTATTTGTTCCTTCATGGTTTCTTTGGCCTTTCCTATTCTTTCCCCACTAGAGTTTGCCAAGTCCCAGCTTTACTCATGTCCTTTCTTTTGTTTTTGAGCTTCATTGAATAGGGAGAGCTAGAAATGTCAGGAAGCAATATGCTGGCTTTTAAACAACATTCTCTCTACCTTAGCCTATTTTTAAACTTATTTATTATTTTAAAATGTAGGCAAGTCCTTTTCTTGAAAAGGCTGATGTTTTGCCATTTGTTAAGCGCTGATTTCAGAAGGAAGTGAGAGAACTGAATAGGCTCTGGGCAGACAGTCCTTCCAGTTCTTCTGGAACCTGTGCTGATAACATGTGGTGAGAGTTTTAATTTAGAAGTTGTAACTAGGAGCTGATTTATTCGTGTAACATTGTTGATGTTGGTGACATTGCTTTCCCAAGAGAGGTATTTCATAAGGCAGTTGTTGATAAGCTTTGTGAAGTTGGGCCCCTCTTACTGTCAATTCCTACAGTTTTTTTTCTTTATAACTTTAAGGGCACTTATATCTCACCATTATGTTCTTGATTGTTCAATGGTTTGTGTACTTTGAGGACTCATTTATCTGGTTCTGTTTTCAGGACTGAGCCCCTTTTTGTGGGAGGAAGTCCTTTGAAATGAAAGCTTAGACTAAATATTCCATTCTTTAAAGAAGATACAATTTAACAGTACTTCTAAAACAAGGAAATGCTGTTCAAGGCTTTCTTGTCCATCTAATCACGTTGGATTTTTTCTTTTAATGTCACTGGCCAGGTATAGTTGAATTCAGCATGGTTCTTGTAGTTGTGGTAAAGGACAGTCATGATTTACATATGAAAATTTCAGGCAGGAAAAGGTAACAGCATATTAGCCTTAAAGATTAATATCCCTAAGTGTGTATCCTTCCTTTCATCTTTCTTTTTCATTCTCTGTTACTCTCAGCAGTGTAAGGCTTCCCAAAGAAGTCCAACATTTTCCTTTATACCATCACTTGAGTTTGCTAGAAACAATTCCTTGTTCTGATTTGCAGCTGGGAAGTGAAGCACTCCTCTGTGCTAAACCCTCCAAAATACCCAGACTTTGTATTCTGTTAATCTGCATTCTGCATTGTCCTAACTTTGGAAGTAGACCCCTTTCGTAAATCTCATCTTAAAGGAAGATTCAGTTAATAAATCTTAAGACATCTGTGAGTTGGGATGATCCATCCTCTTCTATGCAGATCACGTCCTAATCCATTCAACATGCTCCATTATTTAAATTCAGTAAAACAAGACATAATTCAAAACATGAGATCACAGATGATCTGTGTATGTAGGTTGTGATGGAACAAAATTATTAGGTGAAGCAATGATTTTTATGTTACAGTCTAATGATGTAAAATGTTGTTTGGGTCTTTTAGGCTAGTATTAAGTAGATGTGGGGGTACTTCCTGGGGCTTTTTAGATTAAATTGGTTTGGTGGTTTGTTTTTTAAGAGGAAACAAGATGATTAGAGAAGGGCAAAATGTTTGGTAATGCAGATGAACCACAGATTCCTAACCTGTTGGAGGAGTGAGATGCTAGGATGAGCATGAGAACTGGTACAGTTATTTTACGAAGACACAGATTTTCTGTTCTTTTGTCTTTCTGTCCGGCCTTATGGTCTTTTAAAGGTTCAGTGATATGTGGTTTATATTACATTGCAGCAATTACCAGTTCAAGGTTTCTCATTTCTGTGCTGGAAAGCTGGTAAGATTCTGAGTGATGCTGTGCTTGAGTAATGATTCCTCTGACTCAGTTTTTCAAAGTTATTTTGAGCACCTAGGCAGAGTCATCAGAGACTCATTACCAGAGGTCATCATTTAAAAACATGATTACAGCAGCCAAAGAGAAGGAAGTCTGGTATCAAATGTCATAAGCTACATCTGGTTTATAGATTCAGAGTTTCAAGTTTTCACTGTGGTAGAATTTCTCGTATATTGGTATTACTTCAGCAATAAGGCTTTACAGGTAACTGTAGCTTGGTAAGAAGGTTTATTTTACTGCATTCTTTCAAGGTTTTCCTCTGAATTATCTTCCTCCTCAGATTTTCAGGTCTTGAAAAAAGTCCTAGAAGAGTGTCTGAATGTTTAGTAAACCTCTCCTTCTTTGATTAGGGCATCTGGCAAATTTCAGAGTTTACAGAGATCACCAAAGTAAAAATCACTTGAGAATTTTGGCATTTCAGATACGTGGGTTCCCTCCTGTATTAAATTTACAAGCAATTGTAATATTTATGATGTTGGAAGCAGTCTTGCAAAACATTTTAAAAGCTGGTAATAGAGAAGAGACTGTAAAATAGTGGGAGTGATTTGTTTCAACCAGCCCTGCAGTAGACCAGATGGGCATTTTGATATCTAGAATTATTTTAAGTAAATAGCTATTGCACTGTTCAGCATTTAAAGCTAAACTTCTTCTATTTCAAAGCGTGTTTCACAATGACAATTTCTCCGAATCCACTTTACACTTCTCGGAGGGCTGAAAATCAGAGCTTGTGCTTTTATTTTCTTTAGTTGCATTTCCATTTAGTTGCATCTCCCAGCAGTTTATGATTGGAAAGGAGCTTCCCAAGTGACTGAAAGTTCAAACAACAGAGCAATCTTGTAGTAGTCCAATAAGCAAAATTCAAGTGCTACTGAAGAGAGAGAGAAAAAAAGGCATATTGCTTACAGGAAAATTTAACTTAAACTCTGAGCATTATCACTTTCTTTCCCAAGCCTTCTTTATCTTTGAGCTTTGTATGAATAAGAAACCTCTGTCAACAATATATATAAAAAAAGAAAAAGACATTTAAGACCAGAATCATTTAACTTTGGCAGATAGTCCTCTGTAAGACCCACAGTAAGGCGAGAAGGGCACAAGGAACAGCTTTTCCTGTCGGGAGTTGCCGTTATGCAGCCTGGTCCGGCTGTTGTGTAGTTGTGAGGAGACATTTGGGACATGGCATGGTATGAAGGGCACATGAGCCATCCTGGGCACTGCTGGTAACAGGGTGTGTGCTCATAGAAATGTGCTGGGTAAAGTCAAACCAGTGACTGTGTGTGAACATGTGTTTTGTGGGTAAAACTCTATTTCCTCCTGTATTTTACAGCAGCTCTTCTCCAAGGTCCTGCCCTTTAAAGGAAGCCACTGTATGGGAGGGGTTTCCAATGTGCAAAATAGGTGGCTGGAAGGAGGAGGAGGTGGTGAGAAGATGGGCAGTGCATCCTGTGGGAGGTCTCTGGGGAGCCCAAGCAAAACAGCTGCATCTGGGGAGAGGCAGCCATGTCTGGCCCAGGGTTTCTGCAAGTGGGACTTGCCAGGTGAAATCATTCAGTCCCACTCCTGTAAAAAGGTGGAGACTGGTGAAGAATTGGTTGATGGGTCTTATTTCTTATGACTTGTCATTGAGTTACTGACTTCTGCTCTGAGTTGCCATCTGCTCATCCTTGGCATGGGAACTGTTGTGCTTTTATTTTGTGTATTCACATGGTATCTCTGTTTAAACACAGTAGGTTTTGGACTTGCTTTGCTTTTCCCAGCCTTCTGAGACTGCAGTTCTCATTGTTCAGAGCAAAAATTAGTTGTCATCTCAATTCAAGCAAAGTGTTTGCTTGCTTGGTTGACAGAACAAAATGGCTAATTTGCAAGAACAGCTATAAAAATACTCTTAGAATAGCTTTAGACTGTGCCTCCCTTCTATATGAAGAGTTTGGGGTTTTTTTTTCCCTCTATGGTGATCATGTAATTGGTTTCCAGAAGAAAGACAGTTGATATAAGGCTATTACATTTATTGTTTTTTCTAGTTCTTATTTAAATTCTAGTATTGCCTGAAGAGCCTATACAATTCATCTTTCTGCAGCAGTAAGGCAATGACTGATGAGGTGCTTCACTTCACCTTATAGCTTCATGGGATTTGAGAGTGAAGCTTGAATGTCTTATTTCCTCCACTGCATTGGTTCGTTTTTTGGGCGGGGGGTCAAGGTTTAATTCAGTGACTGAATATTGCAATTACATATGATAATATAATGTAATTAGTGCTTACCTAGTTACAGCACACTTCTTTCAGCAGTGCTGTAATTTCCTTCCTTAATAGCCCTATATTTTTCTTCTGAAAATGATTGCTTGTGGAATACAAAATTAAGTGTCTTCCTTGCTGCAAATAACTAGACCACAGTCTTGGATGTTTGTATGAAGGTTGTTGAATGACAATTTTTTTATCAACAGCTCTGTCACATTCTGTCAAGCTGCCAAATTTTCTAGTAATTTGTAAGGAAGCAGAAGTTCTAACTTTCAGACTTCTTTGATGCTTTCTATCACTGTAAAGGTTGCTGGTACAAGAGAAGTTTGTGAGGTGTTCTGTCAAACTTTCAGTGTTGCATGACTTAATCCAGTTCTGTCATTCATTACATCTCTTGGTTTGTTTTTTTATTTGTTAGATGCATCTCTCCAAGCAGTCTTTTCCTTGTTTTTTTCTAACTCTTTGTCTTAAAGTGGGATATGCCTACACTGCTAACGTGCACATTGCATTAAATTGCAGGTCATTAATGTCCAGTTCAAGTGCTGGGTGTTCTCTGACCAGGTCTAATGACTGAGTTTTGCTTATTTGAGCTGTCATTTATCATGAAATAAAGTTTGTAATCTTACAGGGTCTTGTACTTTTCTACACTGCCAATAGAAAAGCCTAAAATAGCTGTAGGCTTGGATACTTTAAAACCCAAAAAATGTGAACCTTGCCCAGTTCTAGAGTAAAGAAGCTTCATCTGATAAAATGGTAATGCATTTATGTTGGTGTAGCTGTTTCCTCACTTGTGTTTATAAAATGAAAATAAACATAGGCTTTTACAAAGTAGTTTTTTAAATAAAAACTGTGCTATAAGAAAAAATTAGTATATTGATTAATGTTGGTTGCTCAAGTAACAGAGAATTTAGAGGAATTCCATGTGGAGAGCTCATCCTGCTGTGTTTCAGATTCCTTCCCAACTGCTTTCAGTGAGCATGCTATTCAGCATGTGTTTTCCTATTAATACTTAGCAGTGTTTGGGACTTCAGAGTAGTTCAGCTGTTCCATTCTGTATTTTATGGACGAAGTTTATTTGAAGTAGCATCATTTCAACATGCACTTAGTTTGCTTTGCCAGGTATTCATTTGCTTCTACAGTGGCCTGTGCACGTGGTACATTGAGATCCACAATGTGTAATAGTGTGCTGAGTCTGAAAGGGCTTAAAGTTTGCTAGATAACCTTAGTGAAACTTTGTCCCTCTCCAATTATTAAGATAATTACTAATTTTTTCTAATCCCTGCTCTCCTAGAGGCAGCACTATTGTGTGACTACAAGCTGTCTTAATGAGTAGGTCACAATGTGGCAATTTTTCTGGTGAATGCTGCTGGCTTTTTCTGAAACCTTCACATCTTACTGGCTCTGTTCTTTGGGGACAGAACTGTGCCCTAAAGTTTCAGGCAAACATCAGGGGACTTGGCACAGCAGGCTTCTGAAACACACCATTAAATATTGGTTCAGCAAACAGTTGTAAGTTTTGCAGTTTGATTTCAGAGATACAGTAATGATTAATCTAGGCCGAGATTTTAATCACACTTGAGATAAATGCATCCTGCCTGACATCCGTAAATACAAACCCATGCTGCACTTGCTGCATTTATTATACACTTTTTATTATACACTTCTGCATTTATATACATTGCTGTAGTCATGGTGAAACTGGAATTAATGTTATCAAATTGTTGAGTCTCCAGTTTATCTGAGGATCTGGGAAAGGTTGGTATTCAGAAAGGAAAACATGGGGAAGGCTGGGCACTTAGAGCAGTGCAGTAAATTGATTCTGCAGAAGATCTGGTATCACTGGAGTTCCTCACTCATGGTAGGAGTTTTGCAGTACATTTTAATTGATGACTAGTTTATAAGTAATGTTTTAAACAAGAAAAAAGCTTTTCAGGTGCTTAACCCAATGGAAAGCTCAGATGTGATTCAGGGGAGTATCTGAGTCAGTATTTGGAAATATCTCTAAATCACATGGGTGTCTTGAATTTCTGCAACTGAATTTCCCTTGCTTCAGTGTTGCTTGGGCGCATGGAGATTCTGTTCTTGGGTCTGACAATACTCCATAAATAAGTCAATATGAACACACCAAAATGTAACCAAGCACCTCTTTTAGTAGTGCATGGTAGTTATTCTGAAAATATGCTGCTTTTTTAAACCACTAAACTGCTTATAGATAATTCTCAGACTTAAATATTTTTAAGCACTGCTGTAAATCTGGAAAACATCACAGTTTCTCTTTGCTTTTTTCATGCTCTGTGGCATGGTTGTCTACCCACCTGGCTTATAACTGTGTGGAAAGAAGCTATAATTTGTTTCAACATCTACAATTTTGAGATCTGTTTTACTCTACCACTTTTAAGAGATCTTAGTCATATAACCATTTTAGACCTTGTTCTGCATCAATGACTTTTAGTTCCAGATGCTTGAGTAGAACAAGAGGCTTCCTGTGTAGGAATTCACTTGAATGCAAGTTCTTGATGTGCATTCTGCCTGTAATGCTGGCCAGGAGCACATTTCACTGGGCTTTGGGGTGTGGTGATGTTTGCTGACAGGTAGACAGCTGTAAAGAAGATCATGTTCCGTGAATCAAAAATAAAATATGGAACAAAAAATGAGTGGGACTAGCCTGAACTGAGTTCAGGTGGTCTGCCATGACCGAAAAATTATTTTCAGCAAGACAGTGAAGTCCTGTGTGGTCGATCTGAAGAGTTAATCTGTCCTCACTGAGGAAAGCCCAAGTTGCTGAAGTGGCTAGTAAGCTGTTGTCTTTATTATTACAGGAAACATTTCCAAGTCTCTTTAACACTTGAACACTTGCCTAGACACTTCTTTCTTCCATTCTAATTCTAGAAGTGCCAGTGGTTTAAACCACATGCATGTTGGTGGGAATTGAGTATTGCCTTCCTGTCCCTTACCATATAAAGGTGTCAGACTTTGTGGTTTGTACTTTTTGGAAACACTTTATATTTTGTTGTCGATTCCAATATGAGATAGACATTTTAATCCAGTATAAATACTTAATTAAATACCTGCCTGAAATATTGTAGGCACATGCAACTTCTAAGTTTTGCACCTGTCTGCAAACATATTTTACTAACAGAAAGAAATTACACAAGTCCTTGTTTCTTAAATTTTTGTCTGTGTTTAATTTAGTACTAGTATGCTTATAGTCAGTACTGTTGACTTCAAATGATTAGCTGCAGGCTAGTGAACTTATTTTAGAGTTGAAAAATTGCCCAGAGAAAAGTGAGCCAGTGGATCAAGAGGCACTTTTAATGTGAATTTGTAGAGTAATGTGAGGATCCAGCAGTTAGAGCTGGTGAGGGAACTTGGAGTAATGATACCTGAATATTGTGACCTTCTCTCTTCATCCAGAAGTGGAGTTCTTTACTGAATTTAATTTTACTTTTTGGTTGAGTTTGCTTTAATTCTGACGTTGCTAAAAGCAAAACAAAATCATATTGAGAAGAAATGTAATACTAAAGGGAGGTCTTAATTAAATAAGTGAATTTTATTTTTTGCTTATTGTTTAATAAAATCGTAGTATAAAATGTTCCAGTTTCTTCAAGCTAGTTTTCTAGGCAGATGTTGCTGAGCACATGCACAAGAATTGATGCCTAGCCCAATATAAGCAATATAAGCAATATACATTTTCTCCAGTTTCTCTGTAGTAGTTAGAAAGATAAACATTGCTGTCTCCTTCATAATAAATCTTTATCACTTTACTGTCAGTAAATATACTGCTAGTATAATGGATAATCTCTCCAATTCCCAAGGCGCTGTTTCTGTAGGAGTCTGTCTTAGAAGACAGTGTCCCTTTTGTCCTCTAATTCTTCTATTGTCAATTTTTGGGCTGTGTCTTGTCTCTTAGGAGAGCCTGTGAGAGGAACATGTAGACATTTCTTTATCACAGTCAGGATGGAGAGTAGCTGCTTCTCCAGGCTGAGAGTCATAGCACCTGAGGAGCCACTTGATAATTCTGCATAGACTATCCAAATGCACACTTTGCCTTGCAGTTTGATAGAGTTTGATAGAGGGACTAAAATGAAAATACATTTTTTTGTCAAATCATAGCCCCGGATGTTTCCTTCATTAGTAGTATAAATGTTTTATATTTTCAAGGCCAGGTTGGATGAGGCTTTGAGCAGCCTGGTGTAGTGGAAGGTGTCCCTTCCCATGGCAAGGTTGTTGAAACAAGATGACATCTAAGGTCAGTCTGACCCAAACCATTCTATGGTTCTGTGATTCAGTGATGAAGATGATGCAAATCTCTTCAGACTTGGGGCACTTAGCTTTTGAACAAGCTTAGATTTCAGGCTAAAGGATAGGGAAATTATTAGATCTACCAAAATGTTAGGCACTGTTGGAAGAAAGCTGGTGTCCTCAGTCCTCTGAGGTGGGAAAGATATGAGGGGCTCCTGTCTGTATTCCTGTGTTCTTACTGTTTTTCTCAGCATTTTGGACACCTGCCCTTTTAAACTTCTTGCAGAATTCCCTATAATTTCCAGAGAGGGACTTAGCATGTGTTTTGATCTGTGGAGAGTTTTTTCAAAGATGCATTGATTAAAACATGGCAACTTAAGTAGTCTGTGGATGGTGAGACAAAACAATGGCTAAGCTGTCCTTTAGATCTGTGCCTACCCTGAGTCTTCCCTGGAGCTTCACTGGCACAGTGAGGACAGCGAGGGGTTTAAGGCTTCTGCCTTAGCTGATAACAGGTCAGAATGTCTTGCACTTATTCTAAGCAGTAAAATACCTACAAACCACTAGTTTTTTACAGACAGTAATCACAGAGCAAAATGCCGGGAAAGATTAGCAGAGGAAGGAAAATGCTAAAATAGTTTTAAGTTAATTGTTTTTTGTGTGGAAGAATATTGTCACTCTTTAGACTAAATGCTTCATTTTGAACCATTCTTTAGGAAGTAATCAGAATATACTGCTAATTTCTGAAGTGATGTATTTGCAGCTAGGTTTTTGTCTTTATTATTTTCTTTCTGCTTTCTTAATTTCTCCAATCCTGAGATCCCAACCTGTATTGCAACTATGCTATTTCTGTTTTATTCTCTTAGAACTGCCCTTTAGAATGAATATTTTATTTCTAAAAGCAATATTTGTGGGAAAAAGTAATTCTGAAAAAAACTAATGAAAGAGACCTCACAAAAAATGTACTAAAAACCAAACCAACATCCAAAAAGCTTTTAGAAGATAACTAATAAAATTAAGTCTGGGAGGAAATAAATGCATTTTCCTCTTCTGTGCTTCTAGGTGTGAGCAACATAATGCTTATCAGTATTTCACAAGCAGCAGATTCAAAGGCTTACTATACCTACTGAAGAATATTTGTACTAACTGAAGCAGTTTTTGTAGCAAGCTGTTCTGAAGTTTATTCATACCAGATGTGTTACTGGAGTTACTTGAGGTGACCAAAAGCCCTTTGTTGTTCATCCCAGCTAAAAGCTTAGGCTGCTGTCCTAGAAGAAAAGTTCAAGTCTTCTCATTGACACGGCCATTTAAAATGTGTGGACTTTGACTTGTTTAGAGCCAATGCTAATGATTAACTTTTCTTTATTTAAATTATTTATTTTTGGCATTCTGCCAGGCTTCCCAAATTATGGTTTCTGCTCCTCCAGTGGATGCAGGTGTTAGAGAAACCTGCACTTATCTGCCTCATATACTTCCTAAAAGAGAAATCCAGAATTTGATCCTCCTTCTGTCAATATGAGAATTGGTGCCACCAGCATGACGTGTTGCCATCTTGCTGCTGTGGTACAGCACTTGTATTTCTGACAGTGGCAACAAGCAATTTAAACCTGTGAATCCCTGTCTCTTGACAAGAGCAGTGCAGGGTGGCTGAAGCTCTGAACTGCTGAAGTGCCAACTATGAAGAGAAACCTGTGCAGTTATGGGATTTTCATGCCATGAAACTTCTATGGATATTTCCTTTGTACTATCTGCCACTGCCCACTGACTGAGAAAAGCAGTTGTGGTACAAGTTTCCTAAATTGTAACACATGGTTGAAACAGATAATCTATAGTGTAACACTAGATCTCTTCCTAATACAAATGAAGTCCTGTGCATAGGGAAAGCATTTTCAAAGGTGTGTCCAGTTTTTGAGGGGCTTCTCCAATTTTTGTGCTATAAAGCATACTTTGATGCAGAACTGTTGCATTGCAGGCAGGAAATCCAGCATTACAAAAACATTTTGCTTCAGAAGTGTGAACTTAAAGAAAAACCAGTAGTCATTCTATGTGGGTCGTTGATCATTCATCTCAAGGAAGGCTGAGGCAGGGAAGGTGTTGTAAAAGCTGCTCTGAGCACAACTGATGTGCATTAGCTGTCAGCCTGTGTCCTTATGGCTGGTGAGGAATACACAGGGGCTTCCACTGTCCTTCTCCATGACAGAGCTACCCTGCTGCAGCTGAACTGTAATGCGGGCAAGTGTGGCCTGTGCACATCAAGATCGTTCAATTTTGGGGTAAGGTGCTTTTCCATGTGAGCCTAGCCTTGAGTGAAATGCTTTGGAAAAGGCAGAAAGATTCTTCTTGTGAGCAATAGGTGTTTTTGTTGCTTTATCACCTCTTTCAAGGCTCTGGGGGGCACCCAGCAGGAGCCAGTGGATCAGGATGTCTGTAGAGATCTTGGATATTCATCTAGTAACTTAGTGAAGCAATAGTGTAACCTTTCATTGGAAATTTATTTTAATGACTTTTGCTAGACAACTTCCTTCCACTTCATTTATGCTAAAGAGCCTTAACACTGTCAGGTAGAGTTGCATAGTCTTATGTCTGCTTTCAGAAAGAAGTTGTCAAATGCTTGGTTTTTTGTTGTTGGGTTTTTTTCCTTTTGGTTTTTAATATTACGGAAAGAAGAGGGAAGCACTCAACTCAGACAGAAGTAGTGGAGGGAGGTGAAGTCTGCTCCATGCCTGAAGAGGAATATATTTCACTAATCTAGATACTGCTTTTCAGTGTGGGGAATCTTTGGTGTTTTAATATTCCTAGGTATGATTTTATCATAATTCTAAAAAGACAATAATAATTATTGATTGCAATGCTCAGTGTTGGGAGGCTTCACACTGTAGTAAGTCAGTAAATCTGTAAATTGGGAAACTAGAGTCCAGTTGTGTAACTACAGCAGGTAGAACAAGCTCCAAAGAATGCTGATACAACACTGAGAATTACCAGTTTCCTTTTTATTTCCTTTATTACAATCTAAATTTCTATATCCATACTGCAGAAAAGCTAATTTTCCTTTAACTCTTACTAGTTTCCCCCATCTTGGACTTGCAGACAAAACTGCTGGCTCCCTCTCATTCTGGAGAAACTGCAGTATATGGCAGAGGTGCAGGGATGCTGGGGATCAGAGAACCCTTTCCTTCTTGCTATGTGCTGTGGCAGGGTTCTGCTTAATCCATGCCAGGCTTTCCTCACACCAGGGAGCATGAGGTGAACGTCGGGATGTGTTCCAAATTCCCAGTGGAGATGCTCTGTTGCCACCTGAGCAAAGGGAGCAGTAGCTTACAGTACAAGACCCAGGCCTGCTCTCTGGTCAGTGAAATCAGTTAAAGCTTTTTGGATTAGCAGGGTTTTTTTCTCAAAGGAACTGACAAAACAACTTCAGAATCTAGAACCATTTGTATCTTGGAGCAGAGGTGGTGGTGAGAGAGGGGAGATATGCATGCAACCAGTAGATGAAATTAATTTTCTTATAGCTAATAGATTTGGTAATGGTTCTTTCTTGTTTTACATATTTGTAGTATTCTGTAAATGAAGCAGTGGCCTTTATTGGCCTTTATTCCACTAACAAAGTATTTTAATTTCTGAAGTTCCTGTAGTTCTTGGATGGTTTGATCCTTTTGTACATGATCAGAAGTAAATATGAAACACAACACTTACTGTAACAATTTTTTTTTCTAAGCTGTGTTTTGAAGAAGTTCTCTTCTTGGTGTTCATTAATCTGGACTGATCCAGATTATGATCTGGAATTCATCAGAGATTCCCATTTTATGAATATTCAAAGTGTCCCTAAGCTTAGCCGTAGTATTCAGTGTGTGTATTCCAGTGCTAAGGAGCTAAAATCCTTTTCTTGTTAAATGCTTTTTTCCATTTGCCTTTTTTCCAATGCCCATTTGCAGTTTTGCATGAGTTGCAAACACACAATATTTATGGTCAGTAAGAAGGAAAAAGCTTATTGGAAAGTCAAACCATTTTCCATTTTATAGTATTTTGGAACTGATTTTCAGAAATTTAAGAAGATTTGGGCTGATATATCTGTCCAGGGAAAGCCTAGGGGGTTTTCCATTGTTAACTATACACTTAATAGTTAGGGCAAAAACATTTAGTCACTTAGTTTTACTTTGGAATTGGTTGAGTTTATAAATTCAACAGTTAGGAGGGTAATGTTAAAGCTTACTTACCAGAAGTTCTTAAGTTCTTCATTTTCAGCATAGGCAAGTGAGCCTAGAGATTCAGGTGAAATGGAGAGTACTGGCAGAAAAAGATGAGGCATGTATTTGAAATGTCAATATACAGACCAGGTTTCAGATGTACCTCAAATTCTTAATGCTTTGTAATAATCCATTTCTGTAGCATTGCAAATGGGTTGGGTTTTTTAAAATTTGTTTTTCAATTTTTTAAACTGTAGTTAGCAAGGTTTGTTTGTAATTTTTTCCCTGTTTTCTACTTTTTCTGACTTTTGAAACAGGTGTCCAGAGCAGGTCAATAAGTGGACTTCAGCACAATGACTTTAATAAATTCTATGTATCTCTTGTTTTTTCTTTCTCTACAAGCTGAATATTTCCTTTTTTTTTTTTCTCTGAGTAACTTTAGTTTCACTGCTGTATCTGGAGAATCTAGTATTTGCATCTGTTCTTTTGTTAGACAGAAATACATTTTACCTTTCCAGTCTGGTCTGGGGATGTTTTGCCAGTTTTTCTGAAGGCTGATAAAATTTGTCTGTTGTCTTTTTTTCTGGTAAACTCTCATCATTCCTGTGAATAGAAGCAAGAATTTAATATTATGGTGTATTACTTGAAAAAGGCTAAGAAGACTCCCTGGTTAAGAAAGCTGCTTTTCCCATGATTCAGATGCCCAGCATCTGAGTGCTGTAAATTGATTGCAGAAAGTGGATAAATTTTGACAACCTGCTGGAAAAAGGACATGTTCAACACCTCCATCTGCTACTGCTGAGGGAAGAGCTCTGGAGCGTGGTGCTTTTTACACCCCTGCTTAAAATGTTCTTGTATTTCTAGAGGTGTGCTGCTTCTCTGCAGTTCATTTTTCAGGAAAGTAAAGCAGCTTATTCTTATATTTCCATGGAGGCCAGATGTGCTGCTGGAAAGAAAGCAGTGTTATTATTGAGCACAGTTTTTACCTCTTCATCTCTGTTTTGCATGGCATAATCTGAAAGTGCTGAAAGCCTCCATTCTAAGGGAAAAGTTTTCGTGCAAGGGAGCATTCAGCGTGCTTAGGATGCATGGTTTTCTGCAATGTTGTGCTGCTCTAGTATTGGAGAGCAGCTTCTCTTGGAGAAGACCAAGTGTTCGGTTTGTTGTGCACATGGTTTGGGGTTAGATTTGTCAGCTGAACAGCTGAAACATCTATGGTTTTTTCTCAGCTCTGTTTTTAAAAGTATCTTTTGACCCGCCAGAAGTATTTCCACATGATACTCATGAAATTAAAATGTGGGGGTGGGAAGTTCTGTTTTCCTCTGGTTTTCTGTAAGAAGTTGTGTTTGGGTGAGGATTTTGTAATCCTCAATTTTGAGGATTATAAAACCTGCAGTTTTGAGACAGGCAAGACTTGATGGTAAATGTCTGTCTTTCGGTATTTTTTTCCTATCACATAGCTTTCTTTCAACAGAAATTATTTTATTTTGTTATATATATATTTTCTCCTTTGACAATAAAATAATATTTTGAATATACTTTGAAAATGCTTCTTTTTGGTTAGTTTTTTTTTCTTCCCCTCGCCCTCCAAGTACAAGAAGGAACTCGTTGCTGTACACTGAATGATGTTATTAGTAAAACCAAATGTTTCAAACATTTCTTTATGTAGTGTAATAGCAGAGTCAGTGCACAACAAAGCCTTTGTGTATCTAAACACTTAAAAATTAGATTTGTTTTGTTTTTCTCTCCCTCCTCATGCCAGGTATAACAAGTCTAGTCTCACTGCTTGTTTCTGCATTTGCATAATTCTTCCCATATAGAGTCTCAAAACATAATTTTACATATTACATTTTATGCACAGCAGTGGTTACTTACATCTGCAGTTACTTGCTTTTCTTTTTCTGAATTGCTTGCTCTGTGAACTACTTCCCTTTACCCAAATTGGAGTTGGAATATGTTTTGTATTAAAAAAAAAAAAAAAAAAAATTGTTTGCTGAAGTTAGGAACCTTTCCTTATTCCCCTGGAAAACATTGTACATGTAGTTTTGGACATGACAGAAGACAACCAGTCTTAAATCCTTGTGGTAGATTATCTCCAACAAGCTCCACATGAGATTTTTGTCTTTTGAAGTTGTTACTGTTGAGTGTGCAGTTCAAATCTAGGAAATGTCAGCTTCCTATGTGCTGAGTTGTTTTCTTTGTACATTCAGCCTTCCCCCACTGACTATTTCTGTAAGTTAAGGATAATTTGTGCTGATGCTTTCTTAATGAAACCTTCTACAGAAGCTGGAAGCCTCACTATTATGTTCTTTCCTCATACAGGCTCGTGTTATGTATGATTTTGCTGCTGAGCCTGGAAACAATGAGCTGACGGTCAGTGAAGGGGAGATCATCACAATCACCAACCCGGTAAGAAAACTGAGATGGAATTTGCTTCAGTGCACTTTCCTGGCCTACTTCTATCAGCAGAAGGAAGGAAAATGGTGCTGGTGATATCTGAAAGGCCTGGCTACCCTTCCCTGAAGAATTAGCAAAAAAACCCCGAATACAAAGAATTTTCTAAGAATCTTGTGGAAACAAATGCAATGTTTTGGAGGATGGGGCCTTCTCAAACTGTGCCCACATACATAAGAATGTACTCAGCTTTGTTTTCCTCTAAACAGAGCTGAGAGACAAGTAAAAGGAAGGAACTAATGGTGGTGATAGCTTGTACATCTGAATGCCTTGTCTGTTTTAGTGTGCCTAATATTGCACATTTTGTGTGCATGTAATCTTTCATGTGCTTGCCACTTGCATTTAAATGTGACATCCAGTTCACTTCTTGGTTTGAGTTTCTTAATCAATGACTTCAGCATTCCAAGTTTGGTAAAGAACTCACAACAAAAATTTTTTATTGAAATTTTGTGTCCTTTAAAGAAATATGAACAAGGTATAGGAAAGAAGTGGTGACAATACTATCACAATGCTATCAGGGCATTGTTAAATGAATAGGCTTTTTAGCACTGACATTTTGAATTTCAGTGTACTTTAATTGTCATATATAATTACCCTTGGTAACAAAGTATTAGTTGATTCTGCTTTGAATTTTGTGTAATGATATGGCTAAGTGAATAGGCTTGCCTTTTGAAACAAATACAAACAAAAACTACCTGATCATGAAGCCAGGTCTTATTTATCCATTTGTGTAAACCACACACATTCTGCAGAGTAAGCTCAATTCTTTGAAGATCCTAGGCATGTGTAATCCTGGTAATTTTTAGTTCCACTGATCTTAAATACTTGAAGCAGATATTTAACAGCACCAGCACCCTCTTGGATAGTGTGCCGCGCTATGGCAGGGGTAGCATTTTGAATGACTTCAGGACCTTAATGCCATTTCACAAAAGTAAGACTAAATATAAGTAGATCACCACTTTTAAGCTAGTTCTCACTGACCAAGACATCTGTGGCTTAAGGCAAGTAAAACTTTGTTTTATGTGTTCATGATAAATTGCCCCAAAGGCTCTTGGTCTTTTTTTATATGATAAGTTTAGATGGCAATAGCTGAAGTCATGCAAGTCCAATGATGATTGCTTTCAAGTGTAGCATTGCAAATATGAGTTCTGGCTCAAGATGTCATTGCTCTTGCAGTTTAACCAAGCTAGTTGAATTTATAATCTGAGATGTCTAATTATTTTTGTGTTCTTGAATATTAAGCTTTTAGGCATGTAAGAGAAAATAAATTCAAGTTGTTATTTCACTAACTGCTTGATCTTTACTGCATAAAATCTTGAATACATAAGCAGGCTTCTCCTTATTGGAGTGCCTGTAAAGTGCAGGACTATATAAAATTTTGAAGTGAAAGAACAAAATTGTGAATAAAGAAATACATCAATTAAAAAGCAAATTAAGAAAGCCTAAAATTTAGTAATCGCTGTCTAGAATATATGTCTCCAATTTTCATCTGTGAACTAGCTTGACGTGTAGCTATGTGTTCCCTAAACAGGTTGATTTAAAACAGAGCTGGCTTATTCCAGATAATGTCCTGGAATTAAGTTCACTTAACTGCAAATGTCTACAGAGCTTTCGTAGTGTATGCAGAATATGTGTTTAAAAAACCCCAAACAATATCAGGATGTCCCACTGAGATCAGAACTGAAGTGTTGTTAGTTCCTTCTATACTAATAGCATAAGACTGCTTCTGAAAAGAAATGTGAAGTGGAAAGAATCAGTCCAGATCTTACGTGGCATGTGGCTTTTTTAATTTTTGAGAATAGCCTTAACATTTCTGTGGGTGATAGCTCTCACTCATCACATGTCTGCACCTTCAATAAATGAGGCAGAGGTTTTACAGATATCACCAAGAGTTTTGTTCTTTGCGTCTTGTTTCTTTATAGTCTGTTGATTAAAATTAATTCATTGAAATGGACATACTAATAGCCGTGTTTATATGCAGTCTGTGGCCAGACAATTGATTGTGGTTTCATAAATGATCAAAAGTGCTGAAAAATCAATTATTTTTCCCCTTCATGCTTGTTAAAATCTGAAGTCCAGAATAGCTGTGTAAAATCAGCATGGTCTGCATTATGTTTAAATGAGTATCTGCTGCTTCAGCAGCTTTGAGTGAGTTTGTTCAGTTTCACAGTCATAGCTGTGTTTTGAAATTGACAGCAAGACATTGCTTCCTGCTGAGCATTTGACATTTGACAGCAAGACAGTGCTTCCTGCTGAGCTATTTGAAGCATGTTGTGGGATCCATCTAGCAAAATCATGTCTGTATTAATTCTTTCAGGATGTTGGTGGAGGCTGGTTAGAAGGAAAAAACAGCCAAGGCGAGAGAGGACTTGTTCCAACAGATTATGTTGAGGTAAGTGACTACACTGCTCAGCACTAAGAAAGCAGAACTTCTGAAAAGGCTATCCTCTGGTTTGCTGACCAAACTGAAATGCTCAAACAGAAAGCTTGGAATACATAGTCTCATTGTAGCAATTGTAGCTGGCTTTGGACACCAGTGCAAACATGCCATCCAAAGCATCTGAGCTTCTTAGTGGTTTACCAAGAAATGCAAGAGGAAGCTGTCTATAGTAAATACAGCTTGAGTATTTAAAAAATGAGTTGTTTTGAATCTGCTGTGGTTTGGGGGTCTCATAATCCAATGATTGGGGCTTTTTTCTGTCTGAAGATAGCAAAATGGAAGTTAAATGAGTAATGCACATATACACTGGTGTTGCTGTGGCAGACTTGACACATGCTTATAAATCTGGAATGGAGCCACATTTCTGGGGCTCAGGATGTGGGTTACCAAGTCCAGGGACTACTCAGCTTTTCTTCTTACTGAGACCCTCTGTTGTCTCTTCAGTGTGTGTTGTCCTGATTGTTGTTTAAAGACCAGTGGTATTGTTTTGGGGGTGGAATGGGATCACAGTGCAAAGCCTGCAATCACATTCACTCTTGGATGGCCCAGTGTCTGCATGTGTGCAGGTTGCTGGTTAGGTGGGTGAATACCTTGGCTGTAATTCCTGCAGCCTCTTAAGGCGTGTGTCTCTCTTCCTTCAGCAGTGCTGTGTTTACTTAAAAAAAAACAAAAGGGGGAGAAGGGGAAGGGAAAGCAGGATCACTCTGGCTCGCATGACCTTGTGTTTTTGCTTCAGTTGGTTAGCTCATGGTCTGGTAGCTTTTGGCTTTCTAAATGTACTGGCCCAACTCCATCTCCTGAGCACTGAGTTAACAGTCTCCAGGCACTTACATTAACAACCTTTATTCCCTAAGCAATTTATAGACAGGTGTTCACTGCCACAACAGTCTTGTATGTTGTAGTTTTAAGGCAACCTAGTTCCATCTGTGTGGAAGTAAATTCTCCAAAGTATCATGTCAGCTTCTTGTAAAAAATTCAATTGAATTTGAATTTAAAAAGGTTATATGCAAACATCTTAAAGTCTAGTGATATGACTGTTAGGATGATTATACATGATAAAGCATAATTTGGTTAATTGAAGCATGAAAAATCTTTCTCAACCTTTTCCATTTCAGATTATAACAGAAGGTGCAAAGGATGGCATTAGCTGTGGTAACTCATTAGCTGATCAGGCCTTTTTTGATTCCCTTTCTTCAAGTACAGCTCAGACCAACTCTGCTGCCAAAAGCAGTAATCAGGTAGGTCTTGTGGTTTTTTGGGCACTGTGGGCATGGAAACTTTTATTGATGTAATTGCTTGCTGTACTTTATTTGTGAACCTTCATGAAAGTACTAATTAAAAAAATTATGTTTTCATTAGGGAACATTTTTGTTGAATATTAATGATGTGTGTGACTGGTCAGATGCTGTCACTGCTGGAAAATTTAGTAGTCTTAACACTTTCAGAAATGGAGCATTTTTATTCTTTCCAGTCTGCAATGATATAAATCTGTGACTACTTCAGTCTCTGTAAGTGTAAGTGCACTCTTAGCAAATGTATTTTATTTTCAAGCTACTTCTTTTAGTATGCTAACCTTATTAAGGAACCAGAGCTTTCTTTTTTGATGTCTTATACAATTAGGGGATCTATACATCAGCAGCCAGAGTGAATAGATATATTTCTTTCTCAGAATTTGAGTAAGAGTAGTTTCTTGGATTAAAAAAGATGAAGTAAACTCATGCATTATCAATTGGAGAAGAGGCTGACTTTCGGTTTGCTGCAAGAATATTTTTGTTCCTCTATTCATAGCTTTTTGCCTGGTGTACCAGTTCATTAAGCAGCAAATATTTTGTTCCAGGTTAGATATCTGAGGACACATTATCTTAAACAGAAGTGGTTTTTTATGGTCTGCAGACTGGTGCATGTCCCACATGTAGGAAGCTAAACATTTTGAAGTCCATAGGTCAACAGAAGAACAAAATCTGTGTTTTTTTCCAACAGCAGCATGCGAAGGTCTTTTGTGTTGGAAAGTAAATGCATTACTTATGGTAACAGCTGGGGGGACACACCTAGTTTATAGGTCAGTTAAATATCAGTTATTAGTTTTCTTAATTGCACCACAGGACTTTGACATGAAGTGAGATCCTTTGAAAACTCTACATGGGACATTTTTGTATGACAGTGAACGTTGTTCATTGACTATAGAGTGTTTGATTTGGGCTTCCTTGTAGTCAGCTGGACAATTCCAGGATTGTTATTTTGTGATCGCATGTCCTCACTAGAGGACTCCAAACCTCATTGTGACTGTCTCAATGTTTATTTTTTTTAATTGATACCCAGTTAATATGTAAGGCTAAACACAGAATTCATTAAATCCTTCGTGAATTTTTCATGTCAGACTGAGCAAAAGGTTTTGATTATAGGTTAGTTTTGCCTCAGTAAAAACTGCAGTAGTTTGAGTGCGAAATGGGGAACCTCTTTTCTTCCTTGCTGTCTGTTACTCTTGCCCCATTTTTTTTCTGCTGTAGTGTTTCTAGCAAAACTTTGCATCTGAGAAGGCTTGAGATATTTGCAGCAGCTACTTGCTGCCAAATCAGAGAGTACTGTTTCTCAGAGGAGAAACATAGCTTAATTTGATCTAGGAAGAATTACTTACTAATCTAATACACCAAATATTTTGAATGGGAATAGAGGTATCTGTCAGAGCTTGTTCTGTGCTTAAAACATTGTGCTTGTGCTTGGAGAAGAGAAGAAAAAAGGTCTGGTCTGTGCAGTGGGAAAGGTTAAAATAAAGTTAAAAAATAAAGGTTAAAATCTCTTATATTCTAAATAATAGAGAATTACTTTGGCAATCTAGTTTTGGAAGTTGCATTTCTAGAGCAGTGAAAAGCTTGAAAATGTGGTCTCTTTACACTGTAGTTTACAGAAGATCAACAGTGTACTGTCCCTGTAATATATACAGATTGCGGGGGTTTTCATAGATTTTGGAAAGGGGTAACTTCATGAAAATAGCTTGTCACATTTGCATCAGTGCCCTGCTCTTAGAAGTGTCCTGTTCCTCTCAGTTATCCTTCAAATACTGTGTGAGATAGCTGGGGGGACCACTGTACTGTAGTGCATTATGGTAAAACTATGTTACTGACATGGAGGGGGGGAGAGAGGAGGACAGTGTGCACCTGGATGGAGTCAAGGCCATGCAAGACGCAGGGGAAGCCTTCATCAGGCTGGTGTCTTTAGGTCTTCAGTTTTCATGGTTTTTTCCTTAGGAGGAACCATTCTTTTATGTGATCAGAGTTTTATGTCAAAAGTTATTTTCATTTTCTCCAGTCTTTTTTTTCTTTAACTGAGTTTAGTAACTGCTATTTCTAGAAAATTGTAGATCTTGATTTGAGTACTGCTTTCCGCAGCTTCTGGCATATATCTGGTAGTTTTTTCTAGTGGCTTATTGCTAATGGGATTTTAATTTGTATCCTAAGCAGTCTGGAAGCAGTTCTGGCTTCCACTTTTGAGTGTTAGGCCTTTCTCCCAGATCAGAGAGCTCTCTAGTGCAGGCATTTTCTCTTTGCAAAAATTCTATGGCTAATTGTTTCCTTAATTAAGAAATTCTGTCCGTTCATTCTCTCTGTGTGGTGCAAGATCCTATTTTCTTGCTCTCAGGAAGAAAAGCAAGCTTTCTTCTGCAGTGACTTTGATCTTGTGTCTGTGAGGTGTGTGCATTGCTCCTGTGTGCATCGATCGCGCAGTGTCAGACAGATTTGACATTGCTGCACTGGTGTAGAAACACCTGATAGAAAGAAGGATTGCATTGGTTCCAGTAATACTGCACCAGGAGGTCAGGCTGAGTCACTCATCCCCTGCAAACTGACATGTCTCTTTCAATAAGAGCCACTTTCAATAAGAATGCAATCTCCTACTTTGTGGGTATGGCCCTTCTTCCTAGATGTATTACTCTGAATTTGGTTGCAATAACATTTATGTTTTTCAACATGAGTTCACTGAGGCATTTCGACTTGAGTTCAGATGCACAGCCTGTTCAAAGCTTTAATGACCAACTAGGTCAATATACAAAGTTTTTAATCTTAAACAAAACTCACATCAGGCTCTGGAGAGTTAAGAAAAATGATAAATTGTGTGTCAGTGGAAAGGGAATGGATGCTGGAGGTGGCACTGTAGTGGGAATTAAAATGTTTGTAGATAGATTAGTCTGGTAGACTGAGTAAGATATAGCAATATTCCTAAACACTTATGTTTGATGGTATCTATTATATTTTGCAGTAACACGGTGAGATTGCAAGTTTATTACAAGAAATCTTTATAAAAGCAATTCTAAATAAACAGGATGATTTAGGATTTTTTTCTTACTACTGTTGTATTGAAGAAATTGCTTTGTATAAACGTTGTCACTCTCACATACACATGGTTGTACAATGCCCCCACTCTCCAATTTAGTAAGTCAGAAGATGTTTTAATTCTTAGAATTCCTTCCATTCTTCTAACAGTAAGTAAAAAAACCCAAACCAGGTTGTTGTGTAGTCTTTCAGTGCCAAGCTTTATTAAAAATAATAGATCTGGCTGAGTTGAAATGTGAGTGTGGTGCTTTTTCC
This sequence comes from Agelaius phoeniceus, assembly GCF_051311805.1. Lineage (NCBI taxonomy): Eukaryota > Metazoa > Chordata > Aves > Passeriformes > Icteridae > Agelaius > Agelaius phoeniceus. The sequence continues at coordinate 62,462,770 of NC_135267.1, forward strand.
TTTTCTGTTTTTAGGAGCCCAGTTAAACCACAGTGTTGTGATTTAACCCTGGTAGGCAGCTCAAGCCACTCAGCAGCTTATTATCCCCTCAGAGGAGTGGGGGAGAGAACAAGAAGGGTAATAAACATGGGTAAACTCTTGGATGGAGATAGAGCATAGTAGGTAAAGCAAAAGCTTCACATACAGGCAAAGCAAAATAAAGCATTCATTCTCTGCTTCCCGTGGGCAGTCAGGTGTTCAGCCACCTCCGGGAAAGCAGAGCCCCATCATGCATAACCATTGCTCAGGAAGATAAATAGCAACTCTTCTCCTTCTTCCCCCATCCCTTTTTGCTTTCCAGTCAAACAAGAGACTTTTGGTTTCCTACTCTGGAAACCATAATTTTTTGGTGTTAAGGAAACATAATTGACTCCAACACAGTTCTGCTCCCTGTCTATTTTCTATCCCTGTCTGCTCTCTGTCTATTTTCCTAAGAAGGTTTTTGTTGTTGTTCAGCAAATAATCTCCTGAAAAGTAATTAAAGAGCAATTATTAAAAGCAGTTTCTTTTCCTTCCTTTTCTTCAGTGAGAAAGACTCAGTAACCACAGCAACACTTTGATATTGTACCCTGCCTGGGGTTGCCACAGATGTAAAGTGACAGTAGAAAAGGGGCACAGAGATAATTCCTCAGGAGAAAAATTCTACCTGACCCTTGGCAGTTCACTCTCTCCAGCTCATTCCTTGCGTCAGCAGTGTCCCAGCAATGGCTGCCTTGATAAAGTTTGCAGCTGCTCTTTTAAAGAGCTATCTGAGAAGATGCTGGGAACATGAAAGCAAAGGGGAAGCAATGTAGCTAATTAAACACAAAATGAGGGAAAAATTTGACTCAAGGTAACTATTCACACACTTAGAATAAGATAAGCAGATAGGAGAATTTAATGTTGCATCTGCCTGTAACATTTGTGCTTTAATGTCTGAAAAGCTTTAAAAAATTATTCATGAAAATACAATTTAAGGAAGCCTTAGTTGCCAAGGATGGAGGCTTGGCTTGGCTTTTCTAAGTCTCATGCTGTTTTGACTTGGTAGCTCTTAGATATAGAGAGCAGAGGGAATGAGTAATCTTTCTTCTCTGTCAATCCACTGTTCCTCTGAGTGGCAATGCAAGGTGCTAATTTCAGTCTGTCATTTGGAATAGCCAGTGAGTAAGTATATCAGCACTTATGCTATTTCTATTGGTTAGAGTTGCATACATATATATATATATCTTAAAGTAAGTTACCTGTAGACTCTGTTGGTATTGGAATAATAATGGCACTGAAATGAATATTAATTTTGTCAGTTTAAGCCAAGTGAACCTATCAAATAGTGAACAAAAAGATCATCATTTTTGATGTAAAATGCATCACGTGTTTTTCTCTTATAGTATTTCTTTAATACTGAGTTTATTCCAGAAGCTGTAGCAATAGAGGATATTCTCTTTCGCACTTCTAGATAGTGCTTCTTATTGCAGTTGATGAAGAGGTTATTATCTTGGTGGCATTTGGAGCCTTCATAATTTATGTATGGAAATACAATCAGTAATGTAAAATTCATTCTGAGTTGTCTCCTCCAGCTGGGTTGGTTTAGGGTTTTTTCTGGTGGTCAAGATTAGTGCTTCTCTAGTTAAGGATGTATTTGCATTTATTTGGTTTGTGTTTCAGGTTCAGAGACTGCTGTTTTAACAGCAATGATCTCTCTTCCCCTATTCTGAACCACAGCTTGTGGTATTTTTTCATTTATCTAACCTAAAATGCTTTAAAAGTTGTGAACAAGTAGCAGCTCTCTTTTAAACACTTTTCAGTGTTTATCTGAATTATTTAGATTTTGTTACAACTATATTGGTGCAAGCTAGTTCTTTTTGTTGGGAAGTTAAAACACTCTCTGTACAGTAATTTCATGAGTGGTCCATAAGTAGACTGTATATACAACTTGCCACAATGTAGTCCAGCTGTTTACAGCCTGTGTAACCTGCAGCCTTGAACAGAGGATAGAAATGCTATAAATTTTAGTATTCTGTATATTTTAGTTTGTATGGTTTCTCCTTCCTTCCTTCTAGAGCTCAGTATAGCCTTTTTGCTTTCTTTCTTTTTTTTCCCTTCTCTGCCGAATAGAAAGCTAGTATTAGAAATGTATAAATGAAAATAAATTGGGTTACTGCTTCTCTGTTTCAGGGTGGAAGTGGATGACAGCTTCATTGACGTAGGGGCTGTAGATGTGGTTTCCCTGTATTTAAGATACAAAAATAGTTCTTGTACCAAACTGTATGTTGCATTTGTAGAAGAGCTGTTCCCTTTTCTTGACACTGATTCTCTAATCACTGCTAAGTCTAGTTCTTGATGAAGATGATTGTACAGTTCTTGTTAGTTTGGGATAAAATAAGTATCCTGAGAGTTAGTATTTTTGTGAATTAGAGATTTTTCCATTGATTCATGTTGACCCTAGAGAATCCACATGTTTTGTGTCTTCAGCAGAGCAGCAAGGCCTCATGGATAGGTCAGGAAGCATTTAACAGAAACCTCTGATGTTTGTATTGCTTTATCCAATGGTAAGAGTGGAATCAGTAGGGATAGTTGGGATAGTTTCTCTCACAGAAGCAAAGTGAGATAAATGGATTCGTATGTATGCAGAATCCTTTCCCTTCTGAAAGCTGTGGGACTTGGTGTATAGACAGGATGAGTAGTTAGTGAAAACACTTAGTTTGATGTCCAGGAGCTGAGGCAACTCAAGTTACCTGGCATGTAGACATAAGTTGTTGAACATGTGTAAGGAGAGCACTAAGGAAGTTTTTCCAAAAATTTTACTTCATATCTTTCAGGCTTTTTGCAATGAAGTGGTGGAAAGGCAAATTATCATTGTTAAATTTGCATACCATAACTCCCACTCCCCCTCCCTGAATTGCTGTGAGCAGCAATAAATGCTAAGATTAAAGAAAATAAATACAGTGCTTCTATTAAAAGTGCAGTATTCTACTTATGTGGAAATTCTGACATGCATGTTATTTAATTCCTGTAACAGAGAACATTTCTGTTCTCTGATGAATCTGTGTGTGTAGTAAAGGAGAAGTATCATCACAGGAAATGTAACTCGCTTGTACTTGACTAGGTCCAGTTTGTCTTGTTAAACCAGTATGCTAAATTATCATATAAAATATGCAGGTAGGTTCACCAAGGGAGTTACAATTGCAGTTGTAACTTCTAGTTCCTGTTACAGATAATGACACTATAAAATCCTCTATTGCTGCATGTGATTTGAGAGCAACTCTTTCCCCTCCACCACCTGCACTCAGACTGGTAACAGGAATTTGTGACCAACTTTCATTTAAGCAAAGTACAAGGCAATGGCTTCTCTACAGTACTGAAAATAGTGGCTTGCTTGTTTTGAATTGAATCGAATTTACATATTAAAAAATAACTATCAACATATGACTGTGATTTTATCAATTCCAATTATAGAGTTGTGTTGAGTTTTTTTGTGGATGATCCAGTGGAATGCAAAGGTTTAGGCAGGAAGTTGTTAAACTGGTGTAATACTGTGATCACTCGTCGCCTTCATCTGCACCCATACCCTCAGGCAAAATATTACTCTTGAAAGAGTTTTCCATAATTTACAGTGTTGGTATACTTTTTTTCCTTGTCTGATTCACAGAATTGCAGAATAGGTCAGGCTGGAAGGGACCACAGTGGGTCTGGTTTGACCTCCCAACTGAAGCAGGGTCATCCTAGAGCACATGGTGTAGAACTGTGTCCAGATGGTTGTTGGCTATCTCCAGTGAGGAGAACTCCACAACCTCTCTGGGCAACCTGTTCCCAGTGCACAGTCACTCACACAGTAAAGAAATTCTTCCTTCTGCTCAGGTGGAACTTCCTGTGCATCAGTTTCTGCTCACTGCCCCTTGTCCTGTTGCTGGGCACCACTGAACAGAGCCTGGACCCATCCTCTTGGCACCCTCCCTTCAGATACTCATAGACATTGATGAGGTCCCCTCAGTCATCTCTTCTCAAGGCTGAACAGGCCAAGCTCCCTCAGCCTTTCCTCATAAGAGAGGTGCTCCAGTCCCTTAATCAGCTTTGTAGCCCTCCTTTGGATCTGCTCCAAGGGCTCCATGTCTCTTTTGCTGAGGAGCCCAGAACTGGGCACAGCTCTCCAGATGAGGCCTCACCAGGGCTGAGCAGAGGGGCAGGATCACCTCCCTCAATCTGCTGGCAATGCTCTTTCTAATGCACCCAGGGTGCAATTGGCCTTCTTGGCCACCAGGACACACTGCTGGCTCATGGACATGCTCAAGGACCTCCAGGTCCTTCTCTGCAGAGCTGCTTCCCAGCAGGTCAGGCCCCAGCCTGTACTGGTGCCTGGGATTGTTAGCATTTCAGCTAACCTGCAAACTTACAGTGCCATGTGGCACACACGTGTTGCACATTCCCCTGCACCACAGCAGGGGGCTTACTGCAATATGTTGTTTCCTTCCCGAGTTTTTTTCATTTATTTGTTTTGGGGTTTTGTTTGTTTGTTTGTTTTTGGTGGTGTTTTTGGTTTGGGGTTTTTTTCTCACTGAGCACTTCTTTTAAAGTAGAATCCTGGGCATTTGTAATTGAAAGTGATAAACTGAAAATAGGCAGTAACACTCTTAAATTCCTCAAAAAAAAAAAAAAAAAAAAAAAGACAACTAGGGATACCCCTTTCTCTGTTTCCAAACAAAAATAGAGTGTTTTCCCAAAAAGGAAGGCTAAAACCTTGTTTAATCTTTGTAGCCGGATCCTGGGATGTCTAGATGACACAAGTCAACATCAAAGAGGAACAGGGAGTCTTTCTTCTCTTTCTGGCATTGCTGTGATTGCTACTTAGAAAACTGTCTCAAATTTCTCATCTGTGTTTCAATAAAAAACCATTAAGAATTGAAATCAGCTTAAGAGAAGACAAGGATATAAAGAAGTGACTTAATTGTCATTTACATATGCAGGTGTGAGTAACAAAAAGAGAAACCTGAGAGAACTCCATTGAATAAATTATATAGAATTTTTAGTGTCTGAAATTTGAAATTAAGCAAACTTTAATTAAAAAAAAAAATTTCCCTGAAGCAGTCAGGGTGACAATAGACGTGTTTTCCCTCCCCTCATCCTATCACTCAGTATTCTTTACTCAAGTCTAAATTATGTATCTTTCTAAAACACCATTCCATACTTCAAAGATGGATTTTTTTATGCTGAATCAGCAGATGATAGATGGAAATCCTATGTCTGCGCTGTGCACAGGCAATGCAGCCCCTAGTCCAGTTTGGCTGTGAATAACCTTATAGGTAAGGAAATGGGATTTGAAACAGGAAAAGAACAAAAGACTAACTGCTCTGCTCATGCTACTATCTCAGTTTGTCCACTGGTGGTTTAAATTTATTTCCTGCTGAAAACAGGGAGTGTCCAGTAGTTGTGTCTGGCTTTGGGTTGTTTGTGGGCTGGCAAAGCCCAGCTCTGGTGCAGAGTTTTGAAGGGGGCAGTGGGGTTGGTAGTGGAGGTGTTGGATGATTGTTTCCTCAGGAAGGAAGTGAGAAGACAGGAGTGGCTGAAAGACAGATGGGTTCCTAGAACAGCATTACCACAGCTTCCTTGGCAGCTGCTTCCGGAGGTCATGTTGCTGTCAAGTATTTATCTGAGGAAATATTCTAGTATCTAAGTCCATAAAGTTGGTTATTCTTTAAAATCTAGCCCATCTCCACTTCTGCTTTTCCTAGAGGATTTCTTTAAGGATGTTTATGTTGTACTATAGAAAAGAGGGCCTTCCTTCAGAAGTGGAAGAAATGCCCTGTACCACAATGCTAATGTAATTATCTACCAAGAAGAAAGCTTAGCCATAAAATATTGTGGGTATGGCAGCTGCTTCAGTTATCTGCTAATGTGCACACTTGTTCTGTCTTAAACAGCACAGTGAATGCAGTTCTGTGATTGCTGCAGAATAGGCTTTTAGCCCTTCATCTTTCTTCATGGAGAAAAACACTTGATTTTTAAGGTGTCTGTCTATATACTCAGTTGTTTGGTGTTTTTTAAAATGTGTCTATCAGAGACTGTTATCCAAAGAAGTTTAGTGTAATGTCTGAGTATGCTTAAGGCTTTGTTTCCATGCAGGTAACTAAGGCAGCTATAAAACTGGAGAGGTATGTTCATTCCTGTGAGCTATTGAGCTGAGTCACCTTGACTTTTCTTGTGTTTTCTGCCATTGCTCTGTGCTGTCTGTCTCTTTTAAACCCCTCTTCAAGAGCATAACACTTCTCATTTCAGCTTTGGCTGTCCTGAACTTCCCTTGATCTGATCAGGCTTACTTTTGCTACTCACTGCTTCAGCATGGCTTCTGTCTCCGAGTAGATTTCAAGGTGTATTTCTTACAGTTGGAGGTCATTATTTTTGATGGCACACTTCACCTAGGTCTTTCTGGGTACCTAAATTAGTTTTACCATCTGAACATTGTATTTGTTTTGGCTTTTGTCCTTCAGCAGTAGAGTGGACCTATTTGTCCATCAGGGGCATGCATTAATATGAGGAAGGAGTCTGCCAGAAACAAATTAGTTGGCCAGGAGAGCAAATAAAGATTTTTAGCCAGGACAGAGAGATACCTCAGTGCCTCATCTTAGCTTTACTGTCTTTACAATAGCTTTGAATTCTCTGGAAAAGAGCAAATATGTCACTTCTATTTAATTCATTCTTTTGGTAAAGATACTGACATTCCACTTCCAAGCTGAGGATTTTTCTGTTGTGGTGGAATTTTTTCTCATTCAACTATTATTAGATCTTTAAAAACATACTAGGCTTCTCTTTCCATCCTCCAGGCCCCACCAATAGTGATCTGTTCCTGTAGTGAGCTTGAATCTGCCCTTAGTGGAATCCTCTTAGAACATTCAGCAATAGTTCCCTCTGTTGTCAGTTCCCAACACAGCCCTTTTGTCTTGTTTTTACTCCTAGGACAGTAGGAGTGAGCAAGTACCTAATAGTCTACATAAGGATGAATCAGCTGCCTTTTAGGAGTTTATCCTTAAATTTAATCTCAGTATACTTGTTTGAATCACCCATGGGCTGAGCTCTGCTCTCCTGATCAGTCTTTGGAAAATGTGCTGTGGTTGATGTACCTTGGGGAGCAAGGAGTTGCAATGTTTAATTTGAAGGCTGATCAGTTTCTTAGTTGTGGGGTGTGGCAATTCTTTTTGTGTACATTTGAGAAGGCTTGAATACTTGGATATTAGGTATGCTGTATCAAATTATATTGACTAAATATCAGCTTGTTGCAAGGGCTCTTCACCTTTCTTCACTAAGGAAATACCAGGGGATTATCAATTTCAGTTATGGAAAACTAAAGCTGTAAGAACGTGGCTTGATGCAAAATACTTGAGGTTTAATTAGGGTTTATTCAGCCAGGGCTAGGCCACACAAATGGTTTCTTGTATGAAGATTGTCAGTGGCTGAAATGCACAGAACTGCTCACTGGGGCTGAGATGACCTTTTTAATAACTGCTATGTCTTTAGTTGGTCCTCCATGATGCTCCAAGACCTTGAGGATGGCAGGCCTGATTCCTGAGCCCTTCTCCATGTTTTCTGATTGTTAACTGCCACTTAGAAGTGTCCACAGTATGTGTGCATGTAGGAAAACATTTCAAGAAAGTTGAAGAGGGTCCTGTAAGTGCTCCTTGAAAGTTGTGATCTATAGGTTCCTAAGCCATGTCTTACTCTCTTCCCCAGTGCTTCAGAAGAAATGGGGATCCTTTGGCTGAAAGGAACAGAGGGGAGAATAGTATATTCCACCCCTTTTATAGCCTATAGGTGATACACCTAGGGGTATGAGCTTACCCCACAGCTTTCTTGGACACTTTAGAAGTAAATTGTTCTGATTTGAAGAGTGCTTCCACCTAGGTACATGGAGATAAGACATCTGGGAGCACAATTTAAGTAATACATTTCCCTTTGCTGTACAGCATCTGTGTATATCAGCATTTTTCTGTGAATGTGATGATTGCTCTTGACAGTCATTCTTTAGTAGTGTCAATATTATTGCCCTCCTCTTTTTTTGCAGCAGATTTTAAGGTTTCTTTACCATTTACTCATGTACCAGATTTCATATGAACTACTACAGAAAAGAGGAAAACTTTACTCAGTCTTTTGGTGATCATGCCACTTCTGGACTTGCATTTGCTAGTGATCAGCAAAACATATATTGCAGAAGTATTGGTGCATTAATATTATGCAGACTAGTCTTTTCTAGGTGCTCCAAGTTATGTTAGAATCAAGCATGCTTTTCCATGTGGTTGGGCCCCAGCCCTGTGTGTTTTCATTTAGCCAGGAATGAGCTCTGGCTAATGCCACATGTGGTTATTTCTCTTTGAAATAGGAAGATAGGAAGAGAGCAGACTGGTGTAAGCTATCTTTGTAATTTGCTCGAAGTAGCACTGGGTATCAGCTATCCAAGAGTGTTGCTCCCTCAGGGAATAATGTTCTTGCATCAGTTTCATTCTCAAAAAAAAAAAAATTCCCAACCTATCACTATAGAAGCTTTCCACATAATCTGTCTTTCTCTCTCAATTCCTAGAGACCTACTGACGCTTGTGAGTCTTGTGAATGGTGATTTTTCTCCCCAGCTTGGGGGCTTGGTCTTAATTTCCACATCCCGTAAGGAGTTGTGTACCTAAATATATAAAGGTGTTATGTAATAACATAATTTTTGAGTCTTTATGATTTGATACTGTCTATGAAATCTGACTGTCAGATGACTTTATTTAAGGAAAAACTGAAGGGAGACTTCTTATTCCTAAGTAGAATATCAAAGTTAAAATGAGATGAAAGAATATTTAGTGGAAAAAATTGGGATGTGGAGTAGCTGTATCTTTTTTGTGTAAGACACTTATGCAACATTTTTGCAGATAATAATTTAATTTTTAGTGGGAGTTTTATTAAATTTCCTGTATTGGCAAATGTTCTAAGATACATGTAAATGTTGTAGTCTAATAGTAATTAATTTATATAAGGCACTTTTTCTTTTATATGCTTCTTCATGGTAAAAATAATGAACTAGCATCAGTAGGATTTGAGACTTCTTTTTACAAAACTCAGTTTCTCCCTCTGCTGAACAAAACAAGCCTTCTCAGCTTTGTTTGCTTTCCTTCCTCTTCTCTTTCTTCCTCCTACACTTTGGGTGTGTGGGTTTCGATATGTGTGCAGTTTTTCTTTCTGCCGGCAAGTCTCTGCACTAAGTGTCTGGAGTAGACTACACTTAACCAGTCAATGCTTTTTCAAAGTGTACTGTTAAAATCAAGGAGCTGAGCAGGATGCTAAGCTATTAAGCCAAGATGAACTTGCCAAATGCAGCAGTTAGCATGTCTGCTCTGCACTCCTTCACTGAGGTTTCCACCTCCACAACAGCATTGGCAGAAGGGGGTGTGTGAGTGCCTTCACCACAAGCTTATGCTGAGAGAGTAGGTCTACAGGGAGATACCAGACTGTTCCCTGGCAGATGTCTGTTTTCTTCCCCCATCTTCACTGTGAATGAGTTAAGCTCTGACAGGGAAGCTCATCAGGTTAGGCTTTAACTCCCTAACTGCCACACCAGTAGTGATGGTGTGGATGGGCAATTTATTATTTGCTTTTAGTAAAGCCACTAATCTAAGTTTGATAAAATAAGTATTTACAAAAACCTAATTCTTGACTTCTGAGTTCTGGTTTTAAATGTGCTAATTAGCCCATGGCTTTAGGTAATTAATAGTTCACAAGTACCATACTTACTAAGGTGTCAGTGTAAAATAATTACCATGGCTGAGATTGCTTCCTAATACTGTTGCAACAAATAATTTAGTTACCCTGAGGAGAAGCACTCTTATTAGTATGTATTGGTGTCACATTGCTGGAAAGCTGAGCAGTTCTTCCCAGTGCTTGCTGCATGCAAGAGTTGTGTAGCTGGAAATGCAAGATTTGGCAGCTGCTTCTAAATCCAAGTGAAGTGCTGAATGCAAACTCAGCCTACCAACAGGAGGTGAAAGACTTCAGGAGGAAAGTATGTGGTTGTTGGTAATTTCTTCAGCAATTCTTCTTTACTTTTGTCTTCATACAATGTAGGCAAGCATTGCCAACGATCCTTGGTCCAGCTGGAACGTTGGGAAGTCTGGGAACTGGGATAATGGAAATGCTGTTGACAGCTGGGCAGCGAAACCTGAAAGTGCACCTGGCCAGAGGAACAGTGCTTCAAATAACTGGGAGGCAGCAGCAGCATTTGGTCATCCACAGGCATATCAAGGACCAGGTGTGCTAATAATGCTCATTTTTTTCTTAATAAATTAGGGTAGGTGGACAGTAGAGGTAAGAATTATTTAATTTTTCATAACTATAGACAATGGTTTATTTAAAAAAACAAAACCAAACCAGTTTCCTAATAGCACATTGCCATGTGGGTAAGCTGGACACTAAATTAGTAGGGGTTTAAAAAAATTAAATAATTAAAAAAAAATTGGTTCCACAGTAACAAACACCTCAAACTTTTATGGAAATCTGACAAACCAAAGTCTTGTACATACATGATCTATTCTCAGGCATGTTGTTCAGCTTGCATAACAAACTTTTAAACTCCCTTGAATTTGTGCTCTCAGGCCTTTGAAGGAATAGTCTCTTAAATCTTTAATTTTAAGAAGTGACTAGCTTTTCAGAAGGCTTCTCTACCTTTTGTAGTAACAGTCTAAATTAAGGGGAGAACCCATAACTGGGGAATGCTAACTTGGAGTCTATGAATATGGAACACAATTGAGTTCATCTTAACACACCATCATCTCTTCTTTATTTTTTTTCTTTATTTTCTTCTTCCTCAGTGGATTTCTAGTGCACTGCTTTGCAGGTTGTATTTGATGGAGATAGTGGTAATTGAGGAGGAATAGTAAAATAGAAGGCTGAAAGAGATTTTAATATATTTACCTCGTTGATTATTTGTATGTGAGTGCTGAAGTACCTGCTTCTGCTTTTGAAGAGAAATTATGTAACTTTCTCCTTTCCCTGTCCCCTGATCCCTCCTGTACTTCAGCAGCTGCTGATGACGATGATTGGGATGATGACTGGGATGACCCAAAATCAACTTCACCATCTTACCTTGGTTACAAGGAGACTGAGGCATCAGAGGCTGGGGGGGTCCAGCGTGGAAATTCTCGTGCAGCTGCTATGAAGTTACCACTTAACAAGTAATGGAAAATACAGGGGAAATGTGTATATATTGAAGAGAATTGGAATTTGTCAAGATGTGTAAATTCAACATCATTGAAATAAGCAATGTAAATTACAGTTTTGGGGCAGAAGAGAAGGTGGATTTGTAGTTCAGCATATTCCTTAAGCAAGCAGTGGACACAGATCCCTGAAAGCTTGAAAGTACATGACAAAGCTCTTTAATTTTTGAAGGTGTCATACAGGCAGATGACACTTTCACAATGCCTGAGCTTCAAGTCTTTGAAATTTAACTGTGTTTGACAGTTTGTTCTTAATGAAAGTTGAAGGTGGTGGATGACTTGTTCATACAGTAGAAACTGATCAGAGATGCTACCCCAGAGTTCTTGAGCAATCTTAGTTTCTGGTGGGGAAAACTTCTGTTCTATTGTGTTTGTGCATCTTCCAAGTTGATTCTTGAGCCACAGAAAGTTTGATTTTATAGATAAAAATCCTACAGTAGCATCAAGCTTTTTCAGGGTTATACTAGCATTGTCTCATGTTGTAGCTTAATATTTGATTGTTCTAAAGCTGCTGTTACTGAGAGCTAGTGTGTGGTAATCTCTGAATAGATGAAAGCAGAATGGAAAAAGATTGTAGAATAATGGTTCCTTGGGTATCTAACTAAAATCAACAGTCTCTGCATGACTAGTTAATTTTGTTCATCAGTGGGTTTTTATGTCCAGTGTTGCATGAGTACCTGTACATCATTGTTTACTTGTTGTAAACTCAGAAAAATACCTTTTATAAGAGATTTTTTTGTCCATGGAGTAAGTCCTGCTTTACTGCTCATGTTTCTGCAAGCAGTTTGGCAGTACTGCAAGGGCTAATTATCTTCCTAATTAGAAAGAGGACCACCATTTACTTTTTATAAGACATTTTGTAAGACTTTTAGAATATTATAGTGATTGTTTGGCTTCCTTTTAATTGGTGGATAAATTATTTAAGATAACTCATGTTTAGAAGCTCTTGGTCGATCTTTTGTTTATGATTCTTTCAGATGATTGAATTCTTGTAATTTGAAATCTCAGGTGCATGAGCATCTGTCTGTGTGCGGTGTTTCCGGAGAGGGTGAGGCTGCAGAGGAGTGATAGATGATACTTTGTGACGTCCTGTTATGTTTGGTATGATGGTCAGCAGAGCAGGAATAACAACTTTGCTCTGCAAGAAGGGGCCTATTACACACACAGACACACAAAATTGTTACAGTAATTCTTGTAAACTTTTTTCTATACTTGAGAAATATTTAGGGTTTTTTTCCTGTAATGGCAGGTAGTTCTGCATATGTCAAAGAAAGGAGAATTAACTAATCACCTCATTTTATTGCTAGGTTTCCTGGATTTGCAAAACCTGGAATGGAGCAGTATCTATTGGCAAAGCAGCTAGCAAAACCCAAAGAAAAAATTCCCATAATTGTAAGCTGGGGTTGTGTATAATTTTTCTCTGTGGGTGGTACGGGTTCTTTTGGTTTTCTTTTTTTTGGTTGGCTGGGTTTTGTTGGTTGGTTGGGTTTTATAATCCTCCTCACCTTTCCCTGTTTTCTTTACTGAACTTTTATCCTCAAGGTTGCTATATATATTTGGGTCAGAAGAAACTGATAATGAACACATAATTAGAAATAGAACTGCCATAATAAAAATCATAAGTGTGATGATGATTATTCTTTTCAGTACTTGTTTCCTCATGCTCTATCTGCATACTTGTGATGAACATCTGCCTTTTTGGGATTGGGATGCAGAGCAAATGCGTTACATTGTCTATTCATTATCTAGATAGTTACATGTAAGAGCTACATTTGTAGAGGTTTACAATGCTCAGTCCTGATGGTCAGGTCACTTTCTGATCTGAAAACCAAACTCTTCTGTCTATATGCTGTTCTAGCAAAATGTGGTTGAAATAGTCTTAGAATTCGCCATTCCTTTGTTATTTGTGAAAAATTGTAAAATACACAAGATAAAGTCAGCTGCGGTCTTTTGTCCCTGATTGCAAGAAGCCTCTCTGTTTCCAGACTCTCAGCCTCTCACTGAAATCAATGGAAGCTCTCAAGTGAAGAGAGAAGATATTTATCTCCTTATTTTTAGCTTGTGCAACATGATGTATTCAAAGATAATATTTGCAATTTCTTACAGATTGGTGATTATGGCCCAATGTGGGTATATCCTACCTCTACATTTGACTGTGTGGTGGCAGATCCCAAGAAAGGTTCTAAAATGTATGGTCTCAAGAGCTACATTGAGTATCAGCTGACCTGCACTGTAAGTGTATCTGAAACAGGATCTTTTGTCTCACAAATATGTGTCATATAGAAATAGAAATTGTGTGACTTGGTAAGGGCATTGTAAGAGTAAATGGTAGTTGTCATATTTTTTTACCCCAAGGATTTGCTTTCTTCTAGAATTTCAAGTTCTTCTGTATTAAGGCTCTAATTCATAAATTATATTTACGTTCCATGTGGTTACCATTCTGGTCATGCTTGTTTCATGTGACTGTGTGTAGCTGCCTGTCCAAGTTCAGAGTTGTGTTTCTCTTCCAGAACACTAATCGGTCTGTCAACCACAGATACAAGCACTTTGACTGGCTGTATGAGCGGCTCCTGGTTAAATTTGGATTAGCCATTCCAATCCCTTCTCTTCCAGACAAGCAAGTAACAGGTAATTATTCCCAGTTCTGAATTCATGGAATGGGAAATAAAGAAATCAAATTTTTATAAGGTTCAGTTATTTCTTACTGGTTTTTTTTCCCATTATTTTTAAATAAGGTATCAAAGAAACCCCTACCTTTCTCCACTCAAACCTTATGATGAGTTGTTATGACTGATTGATAATAACAGATCAATACTAGGAGAATCGCTTTTGCATTTGATTGTACATATTTTATGTTGTAGGAGCTTTGACACAAAGTTCCCAGAGGAAAGGGAGCATCCTCTGACTGGTTGGGATGGGGATTTTTTGCTTCCAAGTGAAATGTTGCAGCTGTTTCTCCTCTTGCTTGATTTCACACTTGATTTAGAAAGCGTCTTTCATTCATATAGTGTTCTGCTCTGGTTTGATGTCAGTTCAGCTTGACCAAACTGTGAAGCTTGTGGAAATCCTTTGTTCTGAATTCAAGAAAAGTGGGCTTGGGTCCTTTAAATGCACCTGAGTTTGGTCATTGCAACAGAATGCCTATGCAACATCCTATGCATTTTCAGTAGTCTCTGGCTTCCTTTCTACAAGTGTGTGCTAAAGTGCATGTGAAAGAAAGAATGGACACCTGTATAGTAGGAAAATGTATTACTTTAGCCCACTTCCACTTGTATGTTTTCTGGTAAACTTACACAGCATTTAAGATAAAAAGCCAAAACCAAAGATATAAGCATCGGCATGTTGCCAACCATGTGGCTGTGGGCATCACTCAAAATGCAGCAGCTCTGCTGTGTTTGAAGAAAGCTGAGCATTGATGAAGTTGCTGGGATAAATGCCGAGGAAACTGAAAAGTGAGGAAGTGACTTCTTCCCCTTAGCCTCGTGTTTAGAATTGACCAGCATTTCTATTAAACGTGTGCATGTCTGTTAACAGGAAACCAGAAGACATGATGGGGTCCCTAGATTTCATTGTAACTATATCTTAAAAGACCCAAAGTCTTGCATCAGTCCTTGGCAAAATCCATTGCTTGTGAATTTCTGTCTTCTGGAATCTGTGGGAGAGAATACCTTGCACCATGCAAAAAAAAAAATTAAAAAAAAAAAGTGTGTCTCTTTTTCTGAAACATGAAGAAACTGGAAAAAGGGTGCTTATCTTTCACTGTGTTTAGGAGGCTTCTTTCTGAACACTGTCTACAAAAGCATTTCTGTCAATTTTTCTTGAGAGAGCAAGACTCCCGACTGACTTTGTCAGGATCCTGGTTTTAATGATAACCTGGTGATGATATGCTTAATGATCAGCATGTAACTTGCAGCTGCTGCTGTTCTGGTGTTCTGCACTCCTTGCAGGAATGCTGTGGAGATTTCTGTATAGATTAAAAATTAAGCAAAGGATTACTGAAGGGTATAGAATGTCTCTTCCACAGTGTTTGATTTTTTTTTTTTTTTGCCAATTTGCAGAAAAAGATACATACTCAAAGTTCATTTTTCATCAGTTCTGTTATTTACCTGCTAGTCTTGCTAGTTTCCATATTTGCAAAAAAACCCAAAAAACTAAAACCTAAACCACAAAAACCTCAACTTTGTAGATCTGCTGCCATAGTAACTATGCAGTAGAATTTCATTCAAACAGTTCAATTATATTCAAGCATGCGTTCAAGGCTTGTAATCTGTGCTGCTGTGGAAATCCGAAGAGTCGGGTGCTGGAGGAATTTCTATTTTCTTACAAATCCCCGTCCCTGTATGCTTTAGAAGTCTGATGTCATGCACTTTTTTTAAATTAGAAAGGATTATCTCAAGAAGACAGTTTCTACTTAAACAAAAAGGTTCTTATGAATATGCAGTGATGATGCATTACTAGTTTAAGAAAAAATGGTTACTTATTTAGTTTGTATTAAAAATATCTTAAGTACCAAAAAAATCGGTTAGTCTTACATGTATGTGTATGTTCTAACCAGTTTACGCATATGATTTATTGATATTTTTTGATTTTTTTTCCCACAGTTTACCTATATGGAAGTATGTTTAAAGGAGGCACTGCTTTTTAAATCTGTGATTTGTGTTTGAACAATTTCAGATATTTTTGAGCAATCCAATTTAAATGTTTTTTGAGCTATTTAATTTCAGTGCTTTGTTAGCTTGCACATGGCAGCTTGGATTGTAGTTCTTTTTTCTTCACTGGTTTTGAACTTCATATTGACCAAGACTTTACTAAACTGTACCAGAAGAATACCTTCATTCCAAGCCTTTACCTGGCTTTTCTCTTGGGTCATCTGAATACCTAGTTTTTCTGTCCAAAAGCTTGTTAGTTTTTTGGGGTTTTTTTAAAATGTAGTTGAATTGTGGGTGGGTATCAGGTTTTTTTAATATTTTGTGGCTATCTTAAAAAGGATCAGAACTCTTGATCAGTAATCAATATTTAAAATCAATCAATTTAAGGTTCTTTTTGTTTGTTAGCATAATGGGCCATTTTTTTATGAGTTGGACTCAATGATTCCTGTGACTCCATTCCAACTCAGGATTCTGTGATTCTTTTAAGTTCAGAGTCATTAAATTGTTAATAACTCACCAGACGAATTACAGGTTGTTTCAATTTAAATTTAAAAAAGGAATTTGAAGGTGCTAGCCTGTAAATGTAACAATTATTGCTCAATGTCTAACAGGACGCTTTGAAGAAGAATTTATCAAAATGCGCATGGAGAGGCTGCAGGCTTGGATGACAAGAATGTGTCGCCATCCTGTTGTCTCAGAAAGTGAAGTTTTCCAGCAATTTCTCAATTTCCGAGATGAGAAGGTAGGAAATGAAATAAAGTTCTCACACAGACTGAGATTGATGAATTACTGTCCCCCCACACTTCCCTTCAAACCAAGAGTTTGGCTCTGTGGCCGCCTCACTGTGGGCAGTAGTGATGGGCTGGAAACTGCTGGGATTCCTAACTCAGCTGATCGATCAAAACAAGGCATAAAATTGCTCCTGTGAAATGCCACACACCATTCCCATATAGCTGTGCTCTTCAAAAAGTAACTTTGTTGCCAGTCTTTCAAGGGACAGTTTGTATCCTCCAGCAGAATAGGAAGATATATAAAACTCCTTTGGCTGTTGCCCTGCTGTGTCTCTGCTGGATTTAGTAATCACTGTGATCCTCTGAGTGGTGCTGCTCTGCTAACAAAAGCTACTTTATAGCAGATCTAGGTTGTGCCTGTATTATATTTAAAAACAGCCCCCTGCCCCATCCCTATCCCTCAAAACCACAGTTTCTCACTGTAAAAAAACACTATGTTGCAGCCTTACCTGATATAACCAGCCATTTTTTATTCACACACACACACACTTTATTATGCTTTTTTAAAAAGAGATTTTAATATCTTCAGTAAATGATAAATAAAGTAAGTAAACCTTCAGTAAATAATAGTTTCTTCATGATTGAGCTCCAGCTCTGTTACTAATTAGGAAATAAACAGAAACACCCTGCTGCTTTCTCTTCAAAATAATCATACTTCTAAATACACATAGAATTTGCTGAAAAAGTAAATTATCCAGTCTGGTCTTAAAAATTTGCAAGGTTCAAGTCCCCTGTGACTGAGGTCACAGATGACCAGTTTTGAGTCAGAGGTTGAACTACCAACATACTTCTAACCAGAATTATGCTGTGATCCTGTAAGTAGAGGCTTAATAACATAGTAAATACTAGTCCTGGTGAAATGCTAGTTGGATGGTTAGTGGGGAGTTGTATAATTCTTCCAGCTAGTCAGCACTTCTTAGTTTCTTATTTATAGATGTATAAACAGTACAGATGTTGCAATACATAGGAAATTTTTAACCACTAAGAACTTAGTATGATAATTGCATAATAGTTTCATGATCTTCTTGAGCAGCTTCTGATATGAGACTTAACCTATGTGTGGAGACAGCTGAATGTCATTGTTCTTACACTGTATCTCAGTAATAAACAAGAAGGGTCTGTTGACCCTAGAATATAGATAACAAAGCGCACAAAGGAGGAGGGAGAGAACTTTGGGAAACTGTAAAAAGCCTTGGCTCCTCTGAAGATTTCACTTCTTAATGAAAGGTTTTAATTCAGGGGTGGTCTGTTCATTAACAGCTCTCCTAAACATTTAATTCACTCCTTAAGCACGTGCCTTTAAAGAAGGATGAGTGGTGGTCAAACTTTGTGTCTCTTTTCTATTTTTTTTCTTTCTTTTTAAGGAGTGGAAGACTGGAAAAAGGAAGGCAGAAAAAGATGAAACTGTAGGAGTCATGATCTTTTCTACAATGGAACCAGAAGCTCCTGACTTGGACATGGTAGAAATGTAAGGTGATTTTTTATTTTTTTTTGTATGGGCATATGCATCTGGGTATACAACAGATGCTGAGATAATCCAAAACTCAGATACTAAGTGTGCATGTATATTCATGGACTTAAGGAGGTATTCATCAAGGCAGAGCTGAAAATTTGTTTAAATAATGAGATTTTCATATCAACCCCTCCAATACTTGGTGAACTCTATGTGATGTCTTTTTGCCTTCAGTGGCTGAATGCTAATCCTAAAACAATTTATGTAAAATTAGTTGATGGGATAGAGTTCTGTCAGATCCTATGGAGTTATGTTTTATTTTGCTGTGGAAGTGTGGCTTGATCTTTAATCTTTCAACAGTTCCAAAACATGCTAAACTTAACCAAGTAGCTTAGGATAATAGTAGATGGACCAATAAGCAGAACAATGTTTCTGTAAAATAGTTGTATGTAATGTACACACAGTATGATTTGAATATCTGTAATCCATGGAAAGCTATTAAAAATGAAAAGTGATAAAGTGATTTAAGTTATCAAATTTCATTCTGGAACTGCAAATGGATATATTTCTTTTATATATGTGTATATTACATATACATGCACTTTTTAATGTATATTCTGTAGGTGATAAACCTTTGGGTTTCACAGAGTTAAAGACTGGATTTACTATGCAGCCTTTATTTCACTCCTTTAGACTTAATAATTTTTCTCTTAGAAGATGTAGCATGTATGACATGCTTTTCTTACTGTTCTGGAACACAGAAACCTGGATAATGTTTTGTGTGTGTGGATAAACTGGACAGAAGTCTTTTTAGTAGCAAAGCAGTGTATCTGCACCCAATACAGGCTTTATGCAAGGAAGGCAATGCATATTTAGTGGATACAGTGGCTGTGTGGTAGCAGTTCTGTACCAGCAGAAAAACGTGCACATTTTTAGGTCACTTACACTTCTTCCATGGGGATTTCAACCTTGACTACTTTGCTTTAGTGATGTGGTTTCTGTATATGCCAGTGGTGTAAAAGCTGAAGGGGTGAATGAGAGGGAGGATTTTGTACCCAGGGTGCAGGAGAGGGAATGTGCTACATACACATCCCTGGCAGAGAGTGCCCAGCATGTGGTCAGCTAAACAGTTTGTGCCCAAGCAGGGAGGGCACACCAGCCTGAGGAGAGTGCTCACCAGGGGCTGGCAGCCTAGAGTAGTGCTGGGGGACCTGTTTCCAAGCAGTTACAGAGGTGGCTGTAACATCTCAGATGTCCACATGTTCTAGTGCATGGGAATGCTGTTAAAACTGTGTGAATCTTGAAAGCCATTACTCCACTTACAAAGTGGGCAAACCAGCTTGTTCAATAACTGTTAGTTTCTTCAGTGTGAAGATGTTCTTTACTGAATAATTTTGCTACTATATTAAGAGTCCTGCACAGGTTCATGAGCATTTTCAGTGATCTTGAGACCACAAAGTATGAAGTTTAGAAAATTAAAGGATGTTTTGTCCCTGAGGTAAGGGGAGTAAGGCAAGAACCTCTTAGAAAGCCCTGATGCTGGTTTTGTGCACATAACTGTGTGTGTATGGTTTCCAGCTGAGGAAGGAAGTGCTGGTGGGGAAGTGGGAACCTCTAGGTTCTTGGGCCACATCTGGAGCTGCTGCCCTGGCTCTGGGGAGTCACTCAGTGTTCCCTTGCTGTTACAGCTGTCTCATGCAGGCTTTGGCTGAGAGCATTTGAAAGATCAGATGCAGTTTAAATGAATTATAAAATACACATTTAGTTTTCTTTTGTAGAGTTCACAAATCACTGCTGTGTATGCAGGGCCGTGATAATGGAAAACTCTGATAGCTGCATGCAAACATGCTTAAAGAGGAGGACAGAGGCACATACTAATTCAGAATTCTGGGGTTTTGCTCCCTATAATGCAACTCAGCACAATGATATTGACAATATAATATGAAAGTATGCCTATATATTTCCCTAGGAGAATTGCTATATTACTTTCCATTCACCTATGTTAGACTTCCATCAAAATATCTGATCCAGTTATTTTCTTTTTATTTTTTCATTGTTGTATGAATTTCACTACTTCTATTACATTGTAATAAGAGTGCTAGTCCAGTGCCATGTGTCTACAAGTCTAACAGAGGAGGAAAGATGGAACAAATAATGTCCATATTTAAAGAGGAGAATTCTGAATTCAGTGAAATGGCAGAAATTTCAAGGAATTGGTTTATGTCTCTGATATTTTTTGAGACAGAGTTGACATTGCTTAACATTTCAATATTGTGTTTAAAGTTAGTATTATGCATATATTAAACTGTTCTTTGGTTTTGCTTTTTCAAAATGCCACAGAGAACAGAAGTGTGATGCAGTGGGTAGGTTCACCAAAGCCATGGATGATGGAGTTAAAGAGCTGCTGACAGTGGGACAAGAGCACTGGAAGAGGTGTACAGGGCGTAAGTGTCCTTCTGAACTCAGCACTCATTTCTGTGGTGCTTTTCTCTCTTCTTTTTTTAATGTGTATAATTCAAGACACATCTTTAAAGAAACGCCTAAATTGTCGTGGGAGTTGTATGGCATTCTGGCTATTTTCAGTCTAAGAGTATAAATTGGGCAAGTTTTTTGTTAGTATGTTTGATGTGGGGCTTTTTGTTGGGTTGTGTGGGGTTTTTTTCTTTATCTCAGAAATATCTGTTCCCTGCCCATAGGTTTAAAAATACTTAAAGGTAAATAATTCTAGTAATGCAGCTAAGCCCTTGTTGGACCTGTTCTCATATATTGGTCATTTATTTGAATTTTGGTGACATGGGCAAAATAGACTTGTTTATTTGATGAAATCATATTTTCAAATAATTGCATTTTATTAACCCCTTATTTAGGATCCTTGCATGCTAGGAGGAGTGATTTAAAGATGAAATGAGTTTAAGAGAAAAAGAAAAGAAAAACCAACTTGATTCTAACTTAATCTTTAGCCCAATTCTTTTTTTTTCCTATCTTGTCTCTTCCTTCCCACAGATATTTAGGGTTGCAGAACTTCACACCAAGTCCCTATGACTCTGCCTGGGCTCTAATTTCCTAGTCCACAGCAGTGTTCAGTGTTTGTGGCCACCACAAGGCAGCTATTGAAAGGAAGCAGGTACTACAGCTGAGGATCATAATAAGAAACTTCAGGGCAGGCTGTAGTGTCTGGCAACCAAAGACCTATCACATAAATCTCCTTGAATCACCTTAATTTTTTTTTATACTCCTTTAAACTCCCACAAAAAACCCCAAAACATTGTCCCCAGAACTTGAAGTATATCTCCTGAGTTATGTTTTTGCCTCTTACTAATCAAACACTACAGCTGAACATTTGGGGCTGACCAGAGAGGATGAGAAGTGTAGAAGTTCCATCTCTCATGGAAGTGATTACATTAGACTTTAGTATCTATAGGATGTTAACTTTAAATTATTTACATTTCTCAACTTTGAAGAAAGGGTTTCCTTTTACACACCACTGACCCTCCTGCTGGACAAAAATAGTCTAACACATGACAGAGCTCTAACATGGTACAGATCTTGCTTCACTAGCAAATTATACTGAGGGGAAAGTGGAGAACAGGGGAAGGAATAAGGCTCCTCAGATGAGACTAGGAAAACAGCATTGCTTTCCATGTACAGAAGCAATGATCAAACCAAGGGTTGGCTGTGACTTGTGCTTACACTAGAAATGCAGTATTTTTTTAACTGCCAAAGTCTTCCTGAACTTACAACACTAGTGCTTTATGATACTGAATGACTTTTCTAATACTTACAACTATTAATTAGTTAGCATACATTCAGCAACACAGTTGTGATTGTGTTTTTTAAAATCTTAAAATTTTAAGGTTTTTTTTTTAACTTTTAATTTTCCAGACATTCATACTGAATTAAAAAAAAAAAAAAAAGACTGGTGAACTGGAACATGCAAAATTTTAGTAGTCTCTTAGGTTTTAAGTTCCCTGTCAGCTCTAGACTTGACTGTTAATCAGAAATATTTTTGGCACTTCCTGAGCAATACTTACATGCCGTCCATTCAGTGAGATTTGAAATAACTGACAGTGGAAACTTCTTAAATACATGTGAAAATAAACCAAAGGTTCTTCACTAAAGTTTCCACTGGAAAACTTTAGTATCAGTATAATGGCTGATAACAGAACTCTACTACTCTAAGTTGTACTCATAGTGTAAGACAGACCGGTTATCGTAAATAGTCTGACTTCTGGAGAAGAGCTTGATCAAAGAGAATCAATAAAATTAGGCAGTTGGGGTGGGAGGTTGATTTGGAGGGTTTGTGGTAGATTTTTATACTACACAAAGGTGTTCTTCTGTAAAAATCAGATACTGTGGGATGCTAGAACAGCTAAAAACCTTCTATATTGCCTGAGCTGTGTACCCCCTGAATACAAATATTTGATAAAACTCATACCTACTTGGGGTGTTTTTCTGCTAGCATAGGCAGCATATAAAAAAATTGCTTTTGCTTTTCAGATTGCTTTTTAGGCCTCTGGAGTGGTGTTGTTCAAAGTGTTAATAATGAATGCACTCATAAATCACAGCTGATTGATGTAATTGTGATGGAGTAATTTATGCATGCATGTTCAATAAATAGATTGTAAAAAACAATTTTATTATTCAGATACTTGCGTAATTTTTATATCTAGATAATCTTGGTTTTAGTGCCTTTAAATATAAAATTCATTATTTGTGGAGAGTTTAGGTATTATGGGTCTGTATAACAATCTCCTCTCTTAAAATATTAATGAAACCTATTCTTGATATCACACTGGAGCACTTCCCCCTCTTCTTCCCCCATGAGGGGGAGGGGGGGAAAAAATCTCACTGTATGCATAGGAGGATTGAGCTAGAAATGCAATGAGATTTCATTTTTTTAAAAATAGCATTCACACATTGTTTCCCCAACTGTTTGTACCTTTCAAGAATCCAGATTGCAATTGCTTTATCCAGTTTTGGAGCATGTGTAGCAGGGGAGGGGGTAAAGAATAGGATTGTAAATGTGTCGCTAGAGAAAATGTAAAACATAGTTGGTTTTGACATCTGCTTCATCAAGTTTTGGAAATGCTGCAGATTTAGTCTCACTTACCCATGTCAGTTTTTTGCTTTTGTTTCCCCTCTTTTCCTCATCCTTTTCCCACTTTCAGCACTACCCAAGGAATACCAGAAGATAGGAAAAGCATTGCAGAGCCTGGCACTGGTCTTCAGCACTAGTGGATACCAAGGTACTTCTATAGCTTCATTTGTACTTTGCTTAAAAAGAGGTATTTAATTACATCATGTTACATTTCTTTTTCTGAAGATCTTAATGCTTTCTTCTTTGAGGTTTAGATGTCAAACAGGGTTCTGGAAAAAATTCTAAAACCTTTCTTTTTTGTATGTTATGGGGTTTTTATGTTCTAGTCTGCAGTCTTGTCTTCTCTCACTGTATAATCTTGTGGTGGGTTGGTGGTGGTGGAAGAGTTTAGTTTGATCTCTTAATATATAATCTGGTCACTGACCTAACTGACCAAACATGCTGGAGCATTTTTGTGCTATCAAGGGAAAGGAGAGAAAAATGAAAACAGCTGTCACAGAACTATTGTGTGACTTCATGATACAACAACTCCACACATTGATGGAAGACTTACTACAATGTTTTATAATCCATTATGTGGGCTGGCTACTGTAGCCTTTTCTGTAGGGTTGGCTACTGTAGCCCTTTCTTGTCCTTCTCCTTTGCTTCTCCTTCAAGAGCCCTAAAAAAGAGCCTGTCGTGTTAGGTATGAGGGAGGGAAAAGGAGGGGATCAATTGCTCAAAGTTTTCCTAAAATGTCATCTTTAGACCAAATTTAAAATGTTAAGCTCTACTGATGTTTTCCAGACAACTGGAAAATATTTCCTCATAGACAGAGGGTGCCTGTTGAGTCAGTTTTCCCTGAGATTCTCCTTTCAAAGGTGTTTGAGGTTTTGGGTTTTTTTCTTTTTATACTTGATAGCAAAATTACTGTGTTCTAAAACCTTAAATGCTATAGCATAGAAGCTTCCTGAAATATTTCCTTAGAAACAATCTTAGAAATTTTAATTGACCAGTACTTACTCTGACTACTCATCTATATCTTGCTTTATAATCTTAAAACATTTTGCCCCATAAATGATGTACTAAAATGCAACCTTCTGAAACACAGATTCTCTGCTGCTGGAAGTATTGGAAACAGGCATTGTCCCCATAGCTTTTTCTCATCTGTGTCCTGTACTGCAACAGGATGACTGCTTAGTTAGAATTGAGCATAGCATATTGCTTAAAAGTCACTTTTGGATGTGAGAATGAAATAGGGGATTTGCATGGTTATGTATTCTTAGCATGGGTTAGAAAACTGTAAATCCTGCCTGGATAAAATCCTTAGCAAGAAGTCTTGAGAAAGAACTGAAAATTGCTTGGGTTCTAGCACATTCTTTTGCAGGGTAAAGGGAAAACTGTATGTCATAAAGCTAGGATACAAAATTGCAGATCAGCCTTAGAAAGGAAAGCTTTGATTTGATTTCCAGCATCTTTGATTGGTATGAAAAAATTGATCCCACGATAGTTTGAGAACAAGGAAAGCATGTCTGTCTTTGCTTTTTGCCCAGTCATAGCTGGTTGCACCTGTATGTTGTTGAGAAAAGTACTCTTCCTACAGATGCCTTTGCCTTGATTCCATGTTTTGCTCTTTTCAATAACTTGTACCCTTGTATTATTTCCAAATTAATAATATATGGGATTCTTTGCATTTTAATTTGAGTTCCCAAGAAGAGAGAGCAAGTAAGGTGTAGATGTGGCTTTAAATGGCTTCATCACTTCTTCTCTCACTCTGTCCTGCCTGCTGCTCATATATGGATTCACCTGATCATTCCATCAGGTACAGGTCTATGGACTAAGCAGAGTCTCTGCAAGAGATGTAAGCACCTGGATTTAAACTCACAGGGCACAGTTTTCCAGGTGTCTGTGTATAAAAGAGGACACATTGCTTCCAATGAAAAAATAGTAGCTAAGCTGAGTATGATATATGATTTTTCTGGACTGTCAATAAAGAGGAATGGCTCATTCAGCCATGCTTAAGGACACGCAGTTCTGTTTCTGTTGGGAGCTGAATCTCTTCATCCTTTGCTTTTTTTAATTTGGTTGGGTTGTTTTTTTAGATTTCTTGTAATACTAGTGTTCTGAAAGTTTAAGCATATAGGCCACTGATGATTGCAATGACAGAATTGATGACAGAAACATTTCTAGCTACTGGTAGCTGACTTCTGACATACTGCATTTACTGTTTAGTTGTTCATTTGCATAGTTAGGATGAGATGTATCTATTGCCTGTACCGCTTTCATCAGTGATGCCTTGCTCTGCAAAGCTTTATGTGTAGTGATGTCTTCTGCCTTCTCTTCTAATTTCCAGCCTAAAATATTTAAGACTGCACCAGCCAAGATACACTTGTTGATCTGACTCTAGCTCTTTTTCTCATGCTACAGAATGAGCCTTATCTATTTATTGGCAGCCCAAGAGTGTTAGGGATCTGTCCCCAGTATTTGCAGAGGCAAGGGTACCTTTAAAACTATTAAGGACACACTGAGAGGTTCTGATTTAACTTGGCTATGGGCTTATGTACTATCCAGTTGGTTCCAAGAATGTGCACTTGCAAGCATGATCCTGGTCCAAAAATGCATATTGGACAGTACCAGAACATGCCTGGAAGTGTCCTGCAGCCTGGCAATGTGTTGCCTATGCTACTGTGTCACAGGATACTCTAAGGTTAACACAGCCTTAAATAGCATGGCTTCTCTTTTGCGGCACCAAATCTGGAGGAGTCCTTCTCCTATATTAAGAAAATGTGAATGACTGGTATGCCATTCAACCATAGTAAACTCTCCTAATCCTACATCACCCCTCAGGAATTCTGTTAGGCAGTTACACACAAGTTTCGCTATCCTGTCAGCTAGCAACAGGCAAATCCTGCTTTACAAGCTGCTTGTGTGCTGAGCTTATCAGTTTGAGGTGTACTTATCAAGAAAAGCTTTGCTACATTTGCTGCTAGTAAATGAAATTTTGTGATTTTTCCTACTGAATTATATTGAAATGTACTTTGAAAGAAAAGAAAACAAAAATCCTTCTTGACAAAAAAAATTTGTCTGTCCCAGTCAAGACTTGGAGTATTAGTTCTCCCAATATGTCTGGATGTATTCCTTCTGAAATGATTATCACTGGCATTTACCAAGCAGTTGAATGCTAAGAGATGTTCTATTAAACATCTTCAAAAGGCTCCTCATAGTTTTACGTCTTTCTTAATCTCCTTGTGACAGTATGAAGACTGTAAATCAATGAAAATACCTGGTTCTCCTTGTGGTTGGGTTGATCTGTGGAATATTAATTCCCATTTTAATGCTCTTTTTATAGCTACCTTCAGTCAATGCTTTTAGGCCCCCTCTGTTTCTTCTGGGGATATATGTACTCAACAGTAAACATAATTTTGTTATAAATGTTAGCAACATTTGGGGCTTTCTGCGACTCCATTGATTAATGGACCCCTGACATCCTGATGTATCCTTGCACTGGGACCCAACTCAGCTTTCACAGACTGAGTTAAGAAGGCAATTCCCAGCTTTGCATTGGTTCAGAAGCTGAGAATGCTAAAAATTAAAGATGATTGGTTTTGGGAGGGTTTGTCTAGATCCTTTGAAGCTCTGATCTACGCAGGTTCCTTGAATGAGTACAGAAGGCGAGGATTTTGTTGTTCAACTTAAATATACATACATACGCTTCCTCTTTTTTTTTTTTTTTTTGGGTCAGATATGGAAAGTTACCATATTTTATGGCATTATAAAATGAACAGCAAACATCTAGACCAATGTGGCTTCTGACTCTGAAGCCACACCATGTTTTATCCCAAAATCTAGGAGTCAGTTGCCTAAGCAGCACTTACTTCAACGTTACTTCTGAGCAGACAAAAGAATTCTGAAATACTGAAAATACTTAAGTCTTAAGCCTGAAATAATAAAATTAACCACCTTCCAATTTTTTTTTATTGTTTTACAAAAAGCTGAAGATATGTAATGAATTGTGTACCTCTTGAGTCTCACAATGGGAATTAGTCTTGGTGGCTTTATTTTTATTTTATCCTAACAGGCCCAAAAAGGAGAAAAATAATGATTTGTTTAGCAGTGTTTTTGTTACTGGACTGATTAGTTCTTAGAATTGGTCACTTTGCCTCACAGCTTTTTGACTTTATGAAACAAATCTAATGGAAAGTAGGAATCGATTGATAGAACTGAAGCAACATTCAGTCATTACCTTGTTTCCTTAAGGAGATGCTAAAATGTAGATTAGACCATATGTTGTAGTAAAACAAGATACTTTAATGCTCAGATTAATCATTAATGAAATCTATGGTACTTTTCAATTAAGTCACTGATTAATATCTGTAGAATAAAATCAAAAAGTTCATAAAAGATTAACCACTGCCTAATATCAAGACATGTCTGAAAGCATAAGAAAACTCTTTTTTTCTTAAACTAAAGTTTGATATCTGCAAACTATACCTTCGCCTTTCTACTCTCTACCTCAATTTGCTTTCTGTACTGTTGACTACATGCTTTGGACAAGCTAACGTGGATGGGAAGGTGAAGTTGCATGAAACATACAAGAATGTAAGGCTTGTTTCCATCTTTGTCCCACATAGCCTGTCCTATTAGTAATACGGTGTTATGAGTGCTTGTGCTGTTGTCTAGCTTAGGATTTATGGTGATGTTTGTATTGTTAAGCATAGATTGTAGGGTCCTTTGATCTGTTTCATATGAGGATGAAAGTTAGAAACTCACTCTTAAAACCAGTGATTTTTACAGAGCTTGAAAATATTGTCTAAGAATTCCCTAAAAGATCAGAAGTCTTGTTGCCCAGGAAAAAAGTTACTTGAGCCTCCTTTTGCTTCTCTGACCATTGAACAGTTATGGTCCAGGACCGTCAGAGAGCTCAGGGGTAGTAGCACATCAGCTTTGTCAGTCCATCTTTTGTAACCCTCCTCATTCTTCCTTCCTTTCCATCCTGGTAGACTTCCTGTTGCCCCATGTGGAGGAATACCTGTGTATTTAAACTGCATAAAATAATTAAATGTGGAAGTAAGTAGTGCTAGTACTGTGGTAGAACATTAATTTTCTACAAGATCGTTAGTTTTCCTCCTTTAATGTTTTAAAAAATTCATTATTTCTGCTGGTTATAAAAGGATGGCTAGCTATTTATTATTTTAAATAGACTGTTTTATAAATTTTCCTTGAATCAAGGCAAGTTTCTTGTTGTAATTGACCTACTGTAATTTGAACACTGATGTTTACTTCTAGGAGAATCTGATCTCAATGGAGCAATAACAGAAGCAGGGAAAACTTATGAAGAAATTGCCAGTCTTGTAGCGGATCAGGTAGGAGTATTACCAATGCAATGGCATAGTGTGTACAAACATAGCACCTGTTTGGATTTCTTCTGACTTTTCTTTTTTCTTCTTTGATTAAAACACAGCTGATAGTGCTATAGACCAATTAAATTGCTATTAACACTTTTAAATGCATTATCATCTTCTTTTCTACTCTGTGTCAGGTCAGGGGGAATGTGATGAGAGAGCATTTTTGTTGGTCAGAAAGCCCACATTCTGGTTTCTTAAATACTAAAATGATTGTTTGGTCTTTAAATGTGTTCATTTTTTTGTTTCTGTGAACTGTCTTCATTACTGATACAAAAGAATGGTATTTAATCAAGGACAGAGTTTCTGCCTTCCCTCTGCATTCCCCAAATATCTACAGGATCCAGATTTTGCTGTTGCTCCATGTGGGGGAATACCTGTGTACTGAACCTGCTCCATTGCCTTTACATGCAGTTGCCTGCTTTAGTAAAAATCTGGCTTAAATAAACCTTGATTGGTATTCAAGACATACATTGATGTTTAGCATGTTACACTTAAAGTCTCAAAAATGCAGATCCTCTTTATCTCAAGGCTGAGTCTGAAATTTCCACTTTGACACCTAAGGAGATGCACCTGTGCATGTACATATTTGTATATGTAATGAGAGACTGCACTGGAAACTCTTCTTGGGTGAAAAGGCAAAACCCCATCACTTCATGAGCTAGTGTTAAAAGAACAGAGGCATCTGCACAATGATGCTCAGTGCCTTGCTCTAAAAAGCTTATCTTTTTTAAAAAACCCTTTTCATATATGAAAAACTTGCATAAACAATTAATATTTTGGTTTGGTTTTTCTTGATTGCTTCCTTCCCTTTTTTCCCCCTTGCCCTTTCTTGGCATCATAGTTTCTTTTCTATGATGTTAATTTGCCACAGATACTTTTACTTACGACTATGCTTTGTTTATTAGCCAAAGAAAGATCTTCACTTTTTGATGGAAACAAATCATGAATATAAGGGATTTCTTGGTTGCTTCCCTGATATCATAGCAGCTCATAAGGTATGTGATGAGCCTTTCTTTTTAAGGGCTGGGCAGTGGGGACACAAGCAAAAGGGGTGGTATGTTACCTTGCATTTGTGCAGCAGCCTGGCCCCTGCTGCTGAAACACTGGAAGTTTCTGTGAAACCAGTGTGTTGATTTTTAAAATAAAAAGTACTTAGAGGGAAGGAAAACTAGAATTTCTCTCAGGAATATCATGAATTTCTGCCATAGTAGAGCATGATTTTCTTCAGGTTGACTTCATTTCCCAGTGGGGTGAATAGCAGTAGTGTAAATTAGTAATATTTGAGTCTTATGTGATAGTTGATAATAAAACCATACGAGTATTGTAGGAAAACTTGTGGACACTTGTGTGGCTGGCTTGCTGATATGTGATAAATAATCATGCACTGCATTGAAGTTTCTTTAATATCAAAACCCAGAGATCAGAGCTGAGCTCTAACATTTCTGGGGGGGAAAAAACCCAAACAAAATATCAGCAACAAAACCCAACCATTTTGTTCTCTGTAATACAAAAGCCACAGTGTATAGTTTTGGATATTCTGTTTTGTTTTGGAGTTTTCCTTATGGTCTGCTGCAATGTATTTAAGGAAACTAAATATTGTGAAGTATTAAAACAAGTGCACAAATATGTGAGGTTAGGGTTTTTTTGATCACTTGAAGTGTTAAATGTATAGAACAAGAACATAAGAATATACTTCTAAGAGCAACAAAGAAAAGCATATCAGATGTGTGTATTCTTTTTTCAGGACATTTGCAGTCCTTCATCCCACAGAATCATTGGGGGGAAATACCAAAAAAGGAGAAGAAATATTTTTAAAACTTGAAACATAAGCCTACTGCCAAGAGATATGTAAATAGATTCTCTTGCATGTTGTTTGGCACAAAAACATTGTGTAGGGGAAGCATATCTTTTTATGCTCGTTATCTATGTGACTCGAGAATTTTCCTGAATCAATGGCTATACCTTGCATTGAGTTGTAGTCTCTTGAAAAACAGTGTTGTGTTGCCTTCTCTTGTAAAATGTGCAAAGATGGTTCTACAAGCTTTTGGATGTCAGTTACGTTGGTAATCTGTAATTTGAAACTTGGTCCATTTGTCCTTTTTGTATATATTCTTGTGTATTACTGCCTGTACCAAACTCAATTTGCTGATGAGTCTGATCATGCCTATGTTTGAAGTCACTTTTTGCAAGGACTCTTGGAATCAATAAAGTGAAATAACAAACTTTGGATGAAAATGTGAGAAGGCAGAATCGATCATTTTGTGTACATATGTGTACTGAATGCAAACTCAAAATGTAGCTAGTGGCATTTTAGATTACTATGAACACCCCTAAGTTGACTACTCTTTTACCCTTTCTGCATTTGGTTTCTACAGGGAGCAATAGAACGAGTGAAGGAAAGTGACAAGTTAGTTGCAACCAGTAAAATAACGCCACAAGACAAACAGAACATGGTGAAACGTGTGAGCACCATGGCTTATGCACTACAAGGTAAACCAAATTTTGAGCTAAATGGCAGTGTTGTAGACCTCTGAAGGACTTCTGTTAAGCAGCATACTTTGAAAGAAAATCTTTTGCTACCAGGAATAAAACCTGGGCATGGGTTATTTGTGGGGGCTTTTTTGTGACCTGCTTAGATTTTTCTAAATTGCAGTTATTTTGCCTCTCCCTTTTTTTTTTTTTTAATCTCACATTGCTATTGCAAAAGACACATATTTTGAAAATGCAATTTAAAAACCCCAAAACAACTTCCCCAGGCTGATTCTTTGATTTGAAAGTAATGTCTCAAATTAAAAGCATGTACTCTGGTGCAAGAAGCAGATCATTAGCAGAAGTGTTTTTCTGACTTTTAGTTTAGTCAGACATGAATCCATCTCCCAGCTGAGATTCATGTTCTTTTGGATAAGATCTTTATTTCCTGGATGTTTTTTGAATGATCTTTTTTCCTCTTTCGGTTAGAGGTGTTGTAAATATAAGGTGCAGCACACTGCACTAGAAAAACTGGGGAAGTGAGTAGTCAGGGCTCAATCCTGCAGGATATCAAGCCATTAAGTGCATCCTGTTACTGACTTCAATGAGATTACTCATTACTGAGGGGGTTGCATCATTTTTAGATGATTTAAAGACAAGAGTACTCGATATATTATGTGACGAAGTCAGAGCAGCACACAAAATTGATTTTAAAAACAACCTCATCTCCTAAGAAAACTCCTCATCTCCTTCCTCTTAGTCACAGTGACGCAAGAGGATTGTGTTTTATGTGTGGTAATTGTGGAAGAGACCTCTAGGATGACTTTTACAATGTAGCATATTTCTTCTCCCTCCACTGATATCCCAAAATATATTTTAAAACTTCTTTCAGCCATAAGCTGTGATCTGAGATATAGAAATTGAGGTAAGGTGTTACAGATTCAGTAATACTGTTTCTCAGGTATCTATTGAAACAGCATAAGTCAAGAAGGAGTCACACACTACTGGTTGTATCTTTTTTGTTGAGCTAAGTATTTACCGTAAGCTGTTGGCTTAAAATTTAATATCTATACCCTTGGAAATCTGAATGTCCAAGCCAAAATTTTGTTGGAAAGCCTTCAGGAAGGAACATTTACCTCAGTAGAAGAAAGCCCTGCTTGTATTTTTTATCGAATCTTTGTGCACCCGAGTATTATAATACAAGAACCTGGCTTTGTCCAGGAAGCACCCAGGTTGGTGTGTAATTGACCCCCTACCAATCTGACAAACAATTCCACTATAACTTGAGTGCTGCAAGCAGAACAAGTTGTGGAAGCATGAGAACAGTCCTCCCCTGCTGGCAGGGCTGGACACTGAGCTTGCTAAGGAGTAACTAACTTGAACTGAGTGAAACTCTTCCAAATTATAAATGCTTCTGTTAAATAATTTCTCTCCTGGGTCTGCTTGCAGCTGAGATGAATCACTTCCACAGTAACCGGATCTATGACTACAACAGCGTCATTCGTCTCTATCTGGAGCAGCAGGCGCAGTTCTATGAAACGGTAAGGGACAGGGCTTCAGCACTGCTGGCTTGACATGTACTGTGCTGCTGCTTTTATAGGAAATGCAGGCTTTAATCCATGCTCCCACAGAGCACATATTTGAAGAGTTGTACAAAAAATTGTAAAAGGAATTGTAAAAAAACCCAAGAACTGAAAGAATGAGTTAAAATATTTTCCTATAGATATTGTCTTATGTACATGATTGTTACAATTAATCCAGGAGAACTAAGAACCACTGTTCAGAAACCACATTGTTGATGGCTTGACTTTTTTCTTCCCCCCAATGCTGGTACTAGGGTTACAAAGAATTTTAGTTCTCCGATGTGTAGTAAACAAGGCCTGCTTACAGGCCTTCTGCTGCACTGAACAGAACAATAAAACATTTCAACAAAACTTTCCTCCATAGGATGGGAGTGAGAAGGGAAGCTTTTGTGATTTAAAGTCGGATGTATACAAGTGTGGGGCAGGAGGGACAGGAATGTTTCAGGTGACATTAAATATTTTAAATCTGAGCACTCTCCCTACCACTGTAGTTCTTATTTGACAATGTTCTCATGCATGAATCCTTTGTGATTTTTAAAAAATAAACCAAGAACAAGCTTTCTAATGTGATATGCTGATAAAACATTTGGGTTTGAATGTGCTGCAGCCTGACTTCTATCACTAAAAGGAGTCTCATGAGTAACTGGTGCCCCTTCACAGCCATGAAAGTTGCCAGTGGAGCTTCAGAGGTATCTTCAGTGGATGACAACTGTAGGTCCCCCATCAGGTCATTTGCTTACTTTCCTTGAAACATCTGGTGGGGTTAGGCTTAGGTTGCCCCTTACCGTCAT
This sequence comes from Agelaius phoeniceus, assembly GCF_051311805.1. Lineage (NCBI taxonomy): Eukaryota > Metazoa > Chordata > Aves > Passeriformes > Icteridae > Agelaius > Agelaius phoeniceus. The sequence goes on from NC_135267.1 coordinate 62,496,234, forward strand.
TCAGCCTCTTGTGCAGTCTATTTCAATCCTTCTGGTTGCAGCCTCACCAGTTTTCTTCTACTAATGCTCTCTCCCTCAGTACATGTTCATGTGTGGGGTCATGGCTACCATGAGAACTGTGGGGAGTGCACAGGAGCTCTGTTTTGATGTTTCAGCCTTGCTTCAGCAGGGAAGTGGGTTTCCTGGAAAATCTGGCTTTGTTTCTGTAGCTCTCTGGTGCAGTGCAGTGCTAGACAGGCAGAATAACAGCCCTGCCTACAATGCTTTCTCCAACACAACTGGAGCAGTGAAAGTACCAAATTAACAAGGCAGAAAGTGTATGTATGTGAAGTCTTTATAATGGAAAGTTTTGAGAGTCCTGCATACACAAAACCTGCAGTAATGCCTGCAGTTTTTTATCACATGAGGGAACACCTAATTTCTTAGCCTGCAATCATATTCCTGCACAGTGTAAAGCAACTACATATTAAATATCTTCTGTTTCTTTGTTTCAGATTGCACAGAAGCTGAGGCAGGCACTCAGCCGCTTTCCTGTGATGTAGAGAATAAGGAGTATTCAACAATACAGAACAACTCCAAAGTGCTTTTCTGATGTGGGGGCAATGCTAATAAAAACTTGTTAGCCTTTGCAAAAAAAAAAATCACAAAAAACCCCAAACCAACAAGAATCAGTTGTTAAAAAAGTATTATTTCAAATTTTACTTTATCAGCCTAAATCATACAATAAGGCTCTCCTGTCTTGAAAGCTCTTCCATTTATATCATTATTTAAATAACAACAGCTGGGTAATGCTGTCAGTTATAGGGATCTAAATTATCAAACTGATATGTTGCCATGGACTTCACGAAGACTTGTCTATCAGATGTTATTCCAAAAACTCTGCATCAACACCAGAGTGACACATTTGTAGCTTTTTTTTTTTAATGGGAAAGCAGACAAACTTAAGAAAATGACCTAATACTCATTATATTCAGTTGGGCTCTCCAGCAATTCAGTAACCAGGAGGAATTATATTCATGTAAGTTTCTGGCACATGTTTGTGATATCTCCTGAATGAACGCTTTGTTCTTAAGTTTTGCTTCCCATATGCAGCCATGGCATCCTGCTCCCAGTATGACTTCTGGTAAATATAAATCATTCTTCCCTCTCTTCTTTTTCCTTCTAACTAAATCTTGTTCTTGTGGCATACCACCTCAGAGCTTATGTCAGGCTCACTTTTTCACTATGCACTGTGTAAGAAGACAAAGTACAGACAAAGAACGAGCCATTCAGGAAAGTGTGAAAAACAGTTTTCCATACCAGCACTTTGACACCCTCAATGTTATGCCATAAGGCACTGGTGTTTCTCAGTGCTGTACAGGGCCAGCTTCCCCTCTGACAGTTTGTAGTGTTTCAGCAGAGGGAACAGTGCCACATTAACCCCAACTAGTAGACATCCCCAAATTCCAGCTAAGCTCAGGTCTTCGTGTAGTAGTATGGTGTGCTGTTGGTTCAGGTTAACTTTTTGTTGCCTTCTAATGCAAACTCAAAGGTGACAAAAGTACTGAATAACATCATTAGTTATTACACAAACTGCTCTTTGATCATCATCTTTTATCAAGTGACTCAGTATCCTCTTCAATACTACTGAAATACCATTTGAGGCCTTGGCTTTTCACAGAATCAAACCAAAAAAAGCCACCACCAACTCTGTTCAGAATGGGCACCAAGTACAGTAATTAAATTCTTGCCATAGGCAAGGAGGAAAGCCAAAACACAGTTTCTACTAAAATGTGCCTAGAAAATAAATATTTTAGTTAAAAAAAAAAAAAAAAAACAACTAAAAAGGCATTTTACCAATAAGCCATTCTAAGTGACGGGTACATTCTGCCAGTTCAATAGTTGCCTTACTCTGTTTTGCATTGGTGTTATTTTTCTGTGCTAGAAGGAAAATCTGGGTCTGCCTGAATAACCTGAAACCAAACCAAGCCAGACTAGGCCTAAGTCTAGATGCTTCTTAGTGTCACGAATTTTGTTCACCTTTTATAAACCTTGTCTTTTTCTCCTCCCAATTTTAGTTTGCTTCCAAAATTCCATAGTGCAGTGTTGTTTGATACAGCCATTTAAATATGTACAAATTGTAAAGAATGTGTATAAATGTTTTACACCAAATGTAAGATCTGCTTGCATGTAGAAGCAGCTTATATAATAAATTGTTACAATATGTACAGTAAATTCTGAAATCACTTTTTCAAGCCAGCATTTTTTTAGCATTTGTATATTCACTTTTTGGTAATGAAATCTCTTTGTAACAGACTCTTCATTTGGGAGGGGGAAGGGGGTTCTTTTTACCAATCCTTAAATAGTTCCATATGCACTAAAGTTGAAAGCTCTTTATCTTGAATAGATTGTTTTGGAATCTTAAGTGTAAGCTCTGCATTCTTAGTGCAGGGAAGCTATGACAGTAGCAACTGTGTCAGATGCAACATTTTGGCAAAAAAAAAAAAGAAAAAAAAAAGAAAAACTGTTTAAAGATTTCTAGTAAAATGAAGTTAAACTGATAATAAATATTTATGTATACCCACCAGACTATTTTATCTTTTTTTTTAAATCATCATGTTGGTTTTTAACAGGGTGAATGTAGTATGAGGCAAATCCTCCCTGTAGCTTTTCACCAGCTTACACATGGGCCAGCTGAGGAATGAGGAAGCATCCGTGTGTCTTCCATAAAGCAGGCATCCCAACTGGATGTATAATAGTGCTAGTGACTGCAAACCAGCAAAGGCTACGCATATGTTGTAAGCTTTCTTTATTCAGGTCAGTCCAGCTCATGGCTGATGGAACCCTCCTGACTGCAAATAAGTAGTAGAGCACAGTGCTACTGTGTGTTCCTGGCTTTGTGTCAGCATGGTGTTGACCCAGAATAGAAATTTGATTGTCTTTGATATTTGTTTTTTAAATTAGACATGAATAGTGGCAGAGTTTAATTACATGGGTTGGGGGTAACAGAAAATGTGCACACTAAAGATGTAGTCATAAAACAGAAATAGGAAGTTAGTGCAAGGCTTGAGCAGTGCTCTCCTGTGTTTTGTTTGTCATAGCTGAATAATTAGTCTGCAGCATCCACAGCCTTACTACTGTTTCCTGGCTTATGTTTTCCTTCCAGGGAGAGCCAAACACTGGCATTAGCCCAGTGACTTCATAAAAGACATCAACTGCCCAAGCTCTTGGGTTTAACTTTATACTTTAATTGCTTATTCTGTTACTGCAACTACATCCATTTTTTTAAAATAAAATGTAGCTGTACAGAGAGGAAGGATACCTGCATTTCTTGTTTGCAGTCCAACATGGAATTAGACTGCAGCAGTAGACTCTGTTATAGGGTGTGGTTTTGGAAGTGTACTGTTGACTGCAATTAGAGAGTTCTTCAATAAGTCCTAATTTTACATAAGTATGGAAATTTTTACACTCCTGAGCAGTTCCTGTTTTGTCAGAAGATAATTGAAAAAGTACTACCATAACATACACTAGATTCTGTAAATCCTAATTAAATCATCAATTTTACTGCTACCAAAATTAGTCTAGTTGAGGCTCTTAGAAGGAATTCAGACTAACAGCCTTGTAAAGAAAACTCTCACAAAGGAGGAGATGCATCTCTTGTGCGGTGGCTTAGTTTGACATGCACCAGACTCTCTGCCAGTCTGGACTGGCCAAAATTACTCCCTCCACAGGCTCAGGAAGTGCAATCCAGCAGCAAGGGAAGCATTCACTAGGCAGGTGTCCTGCCACTGGTGCTTCTGCTTTTTGTAGGACTTCCCATGAAGACGTGCGCGTGCGCTGGCAGAGGCCGGTTAGTTGGCAAGGGGCGGGGGGGTCTTTGGTCACTGCTTTTTTTTCACGTACTTTCCTATAACTCTTTGGATAAAATTATTGCTAACACCTGAGGTCACCACTTGAGCAGAAAAAACCCTTTTTCCTGTCTAAGCAACCGTAACAAAAGCAATCTTACAGAATTAGAAATATATTGACTGGCTGGTGACCAATCCACCCATTCTGTCACGTAACTGGCAATGTCAGTTATACCCATGGTGTTTTAAAGAACATCTGAGTCACAACTTGGATTAGCTGGTTTTCCCTTTTTTTTTTCTCCCATGACTCTTTGCACACGAGTTGTGACTCTGAGATTTTGCAGTATTTAATTTAGACTGGCTTAATTTCCTTGTCTTATAAAGAATGTGTTTGCCTATTTTTAATCTTCTGGGCCTTTTAATCTTTCCTGATTAGCCAGATTTTCTTAAACTATCCTAATTTTTTTGTGTTCCTTCAGATTCCAGCTAGTATTCTTACTGCCTTCCTGCTGAACTTTCTGCACTCTAGGTTCTTCTCATTTACAGGTTTAAAAACTGTTTGCTTCACAATAGGATTTATTAGTTTCTTTGAAGTGATCCTGTCTATCTGAAGCCAGCTTTCTCATTTTTACTAAATATTGTTCTTCCCTTATTCTAACCTGTGGCTATATTCTGTTAAAATACATTTTTGTATGTCACAGTTTTCTGTTGGGGCTGAAGGAAGACTGCATGTAATACTTATTATTTTCTGTTAACAATAGACTTCTGCTACCCTTAGTTTTCCTTTTATACCTACCATCTTCAACAACTATTCATTTTTAAAATACATTTGCTGATAAACTTGTCATAGCACACATTTTTCAATTCAAGGTCACTTTTAATTCACATTGCCTTCTGTTGCAATTAAATCTCAGTAGATCTAAATCTAAAATTGCTACTCTTCAGTGGTTTTTAGTCTTGTGAAATGTCATTCCCAAAACCCCCAAAATTTGATGAACTGTTTTCCTAAAAAGTATGTAATTCTAAAGATGTCATTAAGTTGCTAGCTCCAAGAGGTTTGTTAGAGGTTATCTTAGAAGAACAACAAAGAGTAGGATTTTTAAAATAACAGAAAATATAAAAAGATTGTGGGGACTTTTTAAAAAACAGTATTAAGTGGTTTGGTTTCTTTTGAATTGTATTTTAGTTATTTGACCTTAGTTATTGATCTGTCCCTATTAAATTGCTTGTCAGAGCATCCCCCCACACCCACCTGTGTGATTATGTGATGCCTCAATGACTAATGAGTTTGGTCACTCACAGGAAATGCAAAAATAGTGGGACAGCAGACTGGAGTTTATAGAATGAGGATTGTAAAGAACATGCTCTCTTCCTTTTGATACCAAAGGAGAGGATAAAGGGGTTGAAAACAGGGCAGTAATAAACTGGAAGACAAGACAAGCCTTTTATTTGTGACCATTTATAACAGCATATCTGAAGAAAATCAGCCTGTTTAAAAAAAAAACAAAACAAATACAGTTGTCGATGGAACTGGATATTAAATATAACAGTACTTCCAATGGCAAATCTAAATATTTATCAGCCTTCATTCAATCTGTAATTATATCAAGATTTAGGTTTCTTAAGGTACTAGCTGTTGTACTCTATAGCCCTTCATATGAGGAGTAGTAGCAGTTTCTAGGACTATTAATTATTTGGAATAATAATTATGTAAAATAATTTGTAAATAATATTGCCATTTCAGACACAGTTCAAGAAACACAAACTCTTTGTAATGTTTGTAAATCTAGATAAAAGTTGATCTCTTCATCCTATTAAATGAAAAGATTTAATGTATCACTTCATTATATTCACTTTTCTGCTTCATGTTTTGGAGGAAGAGTATCTTCCTGCTCCCATATGATCCTTGTGCATTGCCTGCTCATCAAGACCTTTTTGGACCCATGAAAATTTATTGCACTTCTGGCATACATTGCACTACATTCACTTTGTTGGCATCTCTGAGACCCTGTATCTGCTGTAGGGCAGGAGGGGGTCATTGCTGGTATGTTCTTGCCATTGTATGAGTGTTGTGAGGGCTTTGGTAAGCACAGCACCCCCTTACAATACTATCAACACTCACAGCTGTACTATGAACCTGAAATATCTACTGGCATTTCTTAAAGTCCCTTAAAATGTGAGAATCCAAACTTTGTGTTTGGTTGGGGTTTTTAAACATGTCACTATTATGTCCAATGGCAAGCTGGAAACAAAGCTCAAAATGAGAGAGTGATGCTGTTTATCCCAGTGTTCATCTATCTACATGTTATTATTTTTAATCAAATGCCAAGCCAGACACAGAATCTTGTCAAGTTTGGTGTATCCAGTAACTCATCAAGTTAAACTCTTGCAAAAGGAAAAGCTGCCTCAAAAGTAAGGGCCAAACAGGGGTGAGGGTAATTTTTCTAACTGTTGACTAGTTCCTGACTAGTTGAGTCGTATTTTTAAACTCAGTAAAGATTTTGTTTAAAAATTCAACAGCTGGGAGAGAAGTGAAAACTTAAACATAGCATCTGTAGCAATATAGAAGGAAAATAAAAACTAGGCTGCTTGCTGATGGGATGGATTTGCTGAGCTTGACACGCTGCCCCAGAAGATTCCCATCTGAATGCACTCACCAGGACTGTACCATTCCAGATGGTTATGCCAGCAGAGAAAAGTGAGGAGTAAGAAAACTCTTCATGTGTCTTCTCTGTTTAAGTAGTGACACTTTTCTACCGGATTACAAATTGGACCTACCAAACTTAAAGCAAGGACTTTTTTCCCAAAGCTCTGGGAAGGAGGTAAGTCTAGAACACTTCTTCCCTACTTTGAGCATGTTTATGCTTGTTTGGCATTAGTAACAACTTGTGCCAGTCTATCTGCTGCTTGCAACCACAGTCTTAATGCTTGGCAGAAAGGAAACAACATCCAAAAAAAACTCCCAAACAAATAAATCCACAATGCAACTGTTCATGAAAGTCTTCCAAATTTAAACCAAATTGACAATCAGTAAGAGGAGGCTGCTATCCACAGACTCCTATACTACAAAATAAGCCTGCAGGATGGCTGCAGGATTTGGGATCTATTTGAATGTCCTGTAAAATTATCACTAAAAAAGGGCAACTTACAGGGACTGCAGTGGTTTCACAGGGGATTGAGTGGCTGCTCCTAGAGTAAGAGTTGTTTGTAGGTGCTGTCTGGCACAGCTGCCATGAGCAAGGAGTTCATATTGTAATTACCTACTGTTAGAATCTAATAAAAATGACTAGTGGTCTTAAGCCATTTTTAAATAGTAAAATGAAACAGCCCTTCCTGAAGGGAATTTTTTTGTCACAGAGAAAAAAACCCAAACCCCAACCCACAAGTAAACACTGTAGTGGATGTTCACAAGGGAGTCCAAGCAGACACCAGCAGCTAGGCCCTGGGCTGTTTCTCATTGCTGTGGAGCCAGGGAACAGGAATCAGCTCAGGTGCACTGCTGAACCCTGGCTGGGTCTGGGTGTGTGTGGCACACAGGTCTGCTGATGAACTCTGCACATGGAGAAAGACAGGACAGATGTGCACTGTCACTGTCTGGTTCCAATTCAGGCCCAGGATGCAATGACACCTCAGCTCACCTCAGCTGAGATCTTAGAAAGCAAAGTAGTTCTGCCCTGTGCTTTGCCACAGAGGCTGTGCTAGACAGCTGCTGGCCCCGAGGGCAGAGAGGAGGTGTTGAGTGTGAGTGTAGCTGACTTCTGGCATGGTAAGGAAACATTCTGAGAAATCTGTCTCAGAATACCTTAGATTTTTCTCCTATGGGACTCCAGCCACCACTAAATTCAACCCAACAGCCAGCATTAGGCTATTAGTTCAAGTGCAGATAAACAAAAAGTAATGCATTCACCCTTATCAGCCTGCATAGATGTGCTTCTTAAAGCAGCAGGTTGCTTAAAAGTAGTCATAAAGACTTCTCTCCAATATGTTGTATCCTGACTCATCCATTCTGAGCAGCAGTTTATAGAATTAAACTGAGATTAGTTAATCTGACTTCCCAGAGGCATTTTTAAACTCACAGAGCATCTCTGCTTTTATTCAGGCAGACTATAAACTATGCATCAGTGTTTTCATGTGGAAAGGATCTGCACTGGTTCTGGCCTTTCCATGTAGTTTGTAATAAATCTCCAAGATCTGACAAAGTCTATTTCAAATTTCTGGAATAAGTAAAGAGAGAATTCCGCTGAACTCCCACAAAAATATGCACGGAACATTATTCAAGATAGCTACTCTGTACTCTCAGCACAGGAAATCTGTCACTGCACCCACCTTTTTAAAAGACACAGGAAGTAATTGCAATAGCTCTAGGTGTCAGGGTCACTGATTACAGAATCCATCCATCAGTGGACCAACTGGGCAAAAAGCATCAGAGAATGAAACGGGGAGGGACAGAGAAGAGGAAGGGTAACAGGAGGCCAGCAAGAAAGGCAATCCAAAGAGCTACTGATGTAGAGGTAACAACAACAGCAGCAAACACATTGCACGAGCTGAATCCTAGTGGACAAGGTCTGTGGCAGAAGAAGGGCTCTCACTCTTGGCTTCAGAAGGATGACATGAGCCGGTTTTCTCCCAAAGCCACAGCTTTGCTGAGCTTTTCCAGCCACACCCACACAAGGTCTTTCCACTACATGCCCCCTCCCTACCAAACTGCTGATAGTATTTTGGCCTGCCCACCCTCTGTGCTCACCCCTTCCCATGCACAGCAGCATTCCCGGGTTGCTGGTGCTGCTGGGGTGTCTATAATGGTGGCTGAAAGTGAGAAAATGTCCTAGGAATTCAGCACAGCCTACAGAGGAAGATGGTTTCTCACCTTCCTTTCACCCAGGTAACTTTTGAGATAAACACACCCAGAGACACACGCATATTTAGAGCGGAAAATAAAAGAACAGTAGTCTGCAAATGAGTTAAAAAATTTTGTTAGCTTGCACATACACACAGTCTGTGGATTTAACTGGTGCATTAGGAATAATGTAACATACCAAAAGGTTTGTTCAAATTACTTTGAACCTTGGTATTCCCTCAGTTCTTCTCTTTTCTGTTCCCCTCATTCACACACTGAGCTTTGTCAGCTACCCCTTTACAGCAGCACTGACAGAGATAACACCTCATTCTGCAGTCCTCCTTTTCTTTCAAGAAAAACATATGCTATTCACTCTGCCTTCACCATAAATGGGGCTGTGAAATAGCTTGACTCCTTAGCCAGTTTGCTCTATTTTACCATTTTAGTTCTTATTTAGCCTTCTCCAGTTCAACACTGGTGGTATACTGAGGAACTCCATTAACTACTGATTTGAACTAGTTCACATTCACTGTCTTTTCAAATTATTCAGTCTAAGTTATCTTGCCATGAAGCTGCTGAGAAGCAGAAGAACACCTGAGATTTATTGCCCAATACCATTCAAACTTTACAAAAAGCAGTTGAAAAAAGACCAAACCCCCAATCTTTCAGGTAAACAAATATGTTCTCTTCCTTCACAGGAATGTATTTTTACTCTGGCTCTTGCTCCCCTTGCTCTTTGGTCTGAAATCTCTGCTAAATCTGAAAATTAATGGATAGGGCTTTCTAAAGCATGGGGAGGCATGACACCACAAAGCATCTGTTTATAAAATGAAATGAGAGAAAGAAGCCTAACTCCATTTTAAAAGCACCACATATGCTGTACTGGAAACAACTCAAATGGAAAAAATGTTGAACATTTGATCACAGAAGAGTGAATCTATGCATGCAAGACATTTTGTGTTCCTTTTAGACAGTGACTGAATGACTCTTTTTGCTATGTGGGTTAGTATCTGGCATACAACCAGTAGTCCATTATCAAAGGCATTAACTAGAAATTCTGAATCTTAAGATAGATACAGCAAATAAATCCCAAATCTTGAACCTGGGGAATGTTCCCACTGAATTTTGATGTACCAGCTGAGATTCTGGATTGTATTTCAGATTTCAGAGAAATTAACCTACTCATTCCAGAGATGTAAGGTTTTTCTCAGTAGTTGTAGGATGGTGGTACTGGTTGTGAGGTGGCTGATTTGATTGTATTAAAGAGGTGTTCTCCAAATAGAAAACTATTTTAACCCCTTTTTTTCATTCAAATACTTGAATAAATCTGAAACTTTTAAATGGACAGTTTATGTCCAACTTTCACTTTTGTTCACCAAAAAAAAAAAAAAAAAAACCAAAACCAAACCACCTTAGTTTTACTTTAGCTTTGTGTTTTATATACAAGAAAAAAAAAAAAAAAACCAGAACTGAAATGTGAGAGAACTTTAAGATATAAGCTTCCACTGGGTTTATATATATACATTTCTGTTAACACAGAACATGTGCTCATCTCATTAACAAAATCCTGTTATAAAATACTACAGCTGTAAATAGCCATCACTGGACATAAACTCAGTTAACATGTCCTATTATGTTTAATCAACTCCCACTAATGTTTACACACAGAAAATTCATAAAAGATACTGTCCCTTGAATGTCTGATCCCACTGAGGGCAAACTAGAGTTCAATAAGCTTTAAATGAATTAACATTCATTAGTTATGAACTGAACATGGAATTGCCATTCTGTTTGTCCTCTCTTCCCACCCCCCCAATTTCTAAATGCCTCATTTTAGGTCTCATCTACCCTGTATGCTCCTTTGTTTTTTCAAGCATAGTCTGTGTTACCAAATAGGACAAAATAACTAAAGATTTTTATGTTAACAGAATTCATTTACAAATTAATCATAGTAAGAGGGATCAAAAATTAACATTTTCCTCAATAAATAGAGAGTACCATCAAAATTATCCAGAAACATATAAAGTCCTGCTGTCACTTGCCTGACTGCATTTTGTCCTTGACTTTCCTGATTTTTTTATGATTTGGTTACTCTAAATATACAAGGGGGGGTGTCTTATCATTTTAAATTATTTAGTTTTCAGATCAATTGTCAGAATCATAATCAGCTTTCTGTGGTGTTTGTGCATTGTCCACTCTTGTATTCATTCACCTGTTTCTCTCTGTCTAGTTACAACATCTCAACAGACAATGAAACTTAAAGGATTCTGAACAACCATGAAAACTCTGGTTTTCCTTCATACAGATATGGAGCACCAACAGAATAGTGAAATTCTTATTTAAGAATGAAGATAGGAATCACTTTGTTGCAGGCAGTCTCTTCCAGCAGTCCAGTGTCACACCATCTGTGATGATGATGGCTACTATGTACTGCTGAAATGCCATAACTGGCAATGTGGGATTGCCTCTTCCTGGAGTTTTCTTCACAGCTGATTCATGGACAAAAGGAAGGCATTTCTTTTGCCTCATCAAATCTATATCCCTTGGTATGGGGTAACCAGTAAACTCTGCTTTTACTGTTGATAAGCAAGAGATGCGTGCACAATTTTTGATGATGAGGTATGTGCTCACTGAGGAAAAACTTCCAGCATACTTGCTGCAACTCTTCCTGTGCAGATATTAAGCAGCCCACTAAATTCAAATTTTCTATTTTATTAAGCATTATGTTTTTCCTATCAGGAGTTCCAGAAAATGAGGCAAGAAGCAGTGGAAAACTCTGTGGCTTCGTAGTCCTTTGAGCATAAGAAAAGGATACCTACAACTAATCATAAGCATGTCAGTCTAGAAGAAAGAATAAAAATTTTATCTGGTTGTCTGGTCACTATTACTGCCTAAATAAATGTCATCTGACTAGTGCTGCTCTTCTGCACATAGTTTTGGGATGAAGAATGTTAAGCTTTAAAACAGCTGCTGTTACTGAAAATAGTCTCTTAATAAAAAAAGGCCTGTGAATGCAGTGGATCTGCCTCTCCAGAGAGCCCTCTTTTACTTATCACACAGAGTTAAAGTATAGGTGGAAGAGGAGGTGAGAAATTCCCCTGACCTCCCAGCGACATAGTTCTTCATTAGCAGCATTTCTAAAACTGTTAGCACTTCACCAGAGCATCTCTCAACCACTCCTGTTACACCTTCAAGAACTTGAATTCACAGCCCAATCTTCTGCCAATCTGGAGCTACAGCCTGCAGCCAGATAGACCCTGACTCAGTCTGAGCCTAAAGCTAGTTTGCTTCCAGTCCAACCACCTTGAGCAGCCAGACCTGCACTGTTTATTCACTTGAGAAGGAAGTTTATTCACCCAAGCAAAGAGCTGCAAGATTTAGGCTACTGATATACCTAAAGTCAGACATATGTTTAGCTCCAGTTGAACCAGAAGCTCAGGTCCGAGCCCACACACCCCCCTTCCCCTTCCAAATAATTGATTAAAGAGTAATACAATACAGACTAAGTAGCATTAAAAGTTTCTTTTTCCTGTTGTAAGGATCACAGACCCCAATGGCAAGGAATAAGGGGAGCTTGTCAGGAAAGGTTGTAAACGGGAGCAGAAATTTGAAAATATTGTCAGTAACTGAAGCAAAGAAAATGTCCCTGCATCTCTTACATTCATGGCAAGGTCAAACGTTCTTTGTCAAAATCTAAACAAAACATACTAATTTTTCCCTCATGTTTCTCATGCTCTTCAGTTATGTTTGAGGAAATGCAGTGGATGTTGGTGAGTAACAGTGACCTAGCTCAAACTATATTGGATTGTCTCTGTAACAAAGTACCAGATGTCTTTTGCGCTCAAAGTTCTTTACTAGGCCAAGAGAAGTGTAACCAACTAGAATAGAAAGCTTTTCTCTCAATTTCACCAACAGTGTTAAGAGTTGACATTAAAACCCCACAGTTACTTTCAGAGCAACATTTTGAGCACTTTAGCCTAGAAGTTATAAGTGGTTCTCTGTGTCAAATTCAGCTGTAAATAAAATTCATTCTAATGTTAGCTAGAAGAAGTGGAAACATAGTGGAAGTTTTTGCATATTAGCAGCAGTTACTTGTTTTAAATGCCACGTGCAGGAAAAAATATGCTGAGATATTTCCCCTATTTCTTCTTTACTTGCTAAAGTCAAAAGTTTGTCATAAAAGGCAAAACCCAAACTGTTTTCAATGACCTTGCAAACACACACATTTCCTGAGGAATTTGTGACCACTGAGGCTATGTGCAAGTGGCCAAAAATCCTGAGGAAATGCCGTCATATATTTAATCTCAGAGCTTCAAAAAGTGACCAAAAATCTATTTCAGTAGCATAATATTAGACAAAGAAAAGTATCTTTTGTTTGCTTCTACAGTGTATCACCAAAGCTTTTTGAAGAGCCCCAGATTGCAAAATTCACTCAGCAGTACATAAAGACAGACAAGTAATACTACAGGGACACCCATCCTATACCCCAAAGTCCAGGATATGGGGTTCACACAGCTATTCCAGACAGAGAGCAGACAGCTAAGCCAAATACTCCTTGCTCTATCCAGTTCTTCTAAACTCTGTCTTGCAACATCCCTGTTGTTTCTCTTCAGATGGTCTTCAGACAAACAAACAATGCCACCTGCTAAGGTGGCATGCAGGACTCTTTTTCAGGGAGGCAGTTATCCAGACCCTGGAAACACCCATTACCAGAAGGAGCTAGGAGCAGGAGTCATTATGATCCATAGCAATGCTTCCAAGGTGAACAAGGGGCTGGGGGAGGAGAAGGGATTAGAAATTCAAACCAAATGGAGTGACTTTGAAAAAGATAGAAGTGTTCAGACATTGCACTGAGGTAACCGCTGAGGTAGCAGCTGAATGCTTGAAAATATGCACAAACACAGCGTGGACATTGTCTTCAACACAATTTATGCCATAGGAGTTAACAGGAACTTGATTTAGTAGCTGAAGCCTGTGTCTTCCTGCCATGGAGGCTGCCCCTAACATACCACTGCTGCAATTTTGTTTGAACTGCATTTCACATAGTTCCACAGTCAGCCAACATCATCAGACTTTAAGGATCCCTCCCCTTCTGATACAGAGGGAGAAGGATCTCCCTGCCCCTACGAAGACAGGAGCTGGAAAAGGAGTTGGAAAGAGAGAAGGTAAGCAAAGGGACACAGCTGCAGACAAGAGATATTCTACCCTCCAAAACAGTCCCACTATCCTATACATGCCAAATAGCAGAGAGAGCCCACCGACCTGTTACTTCTCCCAGCTGAAAGCTGCAGGGGCAGCAGCAAGATTACCTCCCACTTTTCAGCTGTGGGAACATTCAGGAAGCAATGCAAAATATCTGTGACTGCTCAAAGGTAGAAAGAGTGATAAAGAACCAAAGATGGGTGAAGAGGGGCAAAGAAGCTAGCATGATGAAATTGTCAAGGCAGGAGATTAAAAGGAAAGAAAACTCCAAAGAGAAAGGAAGATGAAATGAAAAGTTGCTGAGGAGGTAAGGAGAGTGTATGGCCTGGGTGAAAACAAGTGCTGTGCAAGAGGGAATGAGTTCACCTGAGGGACTCAAATGACTGCAGGAATTAATGCTTCCATGATACTCACATACATAAGGTCCAGAGCAAGACAGCTCAACTCCAAATGTCCACTAAAAGATGATGTGTCAACCTCAACACTCTCCCTTAGAAATGGACTTCCATGCATTGAAACACAGTCCGGTTAGATGAAAAGATCTTATCAAAAAGAACATATCCCCAGTATATTGAGGAAGGTTCCTGTCGGGTCCGGCTGTCTGTCTCTGCCCCGACACGGGTAGAGTGGTTCTTTGGTGGGCGCGATGCAAAGGACGAGTCTGGACTCTTCAGCTTTCGGTCTTCAGGTTGTTTATTATTTCTTATCTACAAAATTTTCTCTGTCTGCCCAACAGAGGTCTGATCTGCAGGCAGTCACAGGCACTCTCTGACCACCCACGGGGCGGTCATGTCTTTTTATACTAAAACCTACGTATACAATATTTACCTTTATTTCCCAATGCTTTTCACCCATGTTGGCAAGTGCACCTTCACCAGAAACCAATCTCTAAGTGCCAACATCATCACAGGAGATGGAGGACAAGAAGAAGAAAGAAGAAGGACAAGACACGCCCCGATCTCTCCATCTTGTCTCCATAACCCCCCTGTACCAAAAACCTTAAAGTCTATATCTCACCCTCTAAATGTGTCTCTTTTACACCTTGTACTCTAAAGTGATTCTCTTGTCCTCAGACTCTTGTTACTTCTGTGGATGGATCAAAATCAAGCCACCAAGCACTCTTGGCAACATTCCAGGGTTTCCGAGACCCCCAAGGGTTCTCCTGGCATCTCTGGACATCGGGAACGATGTGCTGAGATCCCACAGGTTCCTATACAAGCCCTCAATTTAAATGTCAGTCTTTGTGAAGGAGGTTTGTAAAAGGAATGGGTTTATTTACTGCTACTCGTCAGCATTTTCTGATTATTGCTTTCTCAGGCTTGTTTTTCTAACACAAAGCTTAATGAACTGACTGATTGCTTTTTGAGTGGATGTACTGCAACGGAACACACTGAAGAGATCTGTTTGTAAGAGCTTAGGACAGACTCAATCAGAGAGCCACCTATGAAGCAGTGTTTTGTCATACACAATGTTAAAGGTTCCCAGTTTGCCACCTTCATCTGAGTTTTTCTCTCACATCCTTATCCCCTCATAATGATTTGAGGTGCTAAAAAAATACTATCCCAGGTGCACCAATCCTTTCTTCAGCATTTTACCCAACAAATCTGACAGTAACCTTTTTATTAACAATCCTAACTTGTGTGTTCTTGGAAACAGTGAAAAGAACTAACAACAAAAATTACTAAGGAGTTAAAACACAGGCAAGAGAGGGACGTACCTGTGTCCTCCCAGTGAGAGTTTGTTCTCATGGTGGAGTTTAAAGGGGACTGTAAAGAATAATTCCTTAAAGGCAGAGACAAACACACACAAACAAAAAAAAAAGAGTGGGTATTTTTTTTCTGCTATTTTTAAACACATAAGTGTATGATCCAGGGCAACTTTTTAAAGTAATGTGACACAACTCTCTTGGGCAGCACTGATTAAGCGATACTTTAAGTATTTTATCTCAAATGAGCACTTTTCTCTAGGGAAAGAGTGAAAGATGTCAAAGACATAAACGGATTTTTGGTCTGCCATTCACATTGGGTAGCTGTTAGAAAGGAATCCCTTTCCTGTTTAAAATTGAGCATGGTTAATCTATGTTCTTACATCCTCTAACACTCCCAAACTTTGAGCTATGTGCTGTCTTGCTTTTTTCATCCTGGTCACTTAATTTCTACAGTTTCTAGGTAATTTCTTTTGCTTTACCCAGCACTTTTCATCTCACCCTACATACTATAATCAAAGTTTAGGATTGGGGCAGGGGGGGAAGCCCCATGCAAACACCAATCCCACTTTCCATACCAGACCCTTTCAAAATTATTTGTTCAGAAGGCACCATAAACAAATATAAAATCAATCTCCTTTCGGAATTACTGCTGGTTATAAAATAAATAAACCAGATGTGTGTGACAGAAAGGTAGTATCTGCTTTTCAGTTTTTTTCCATCACGTTCAAAGTAAGCAGGGACTGTGACATTCCACCTGGCAGCGCGCAGCCACGACCAACGTTTTCAACGTAAATGTGAGACAACAATAACAGTTTGCAGTTTTCTCTACATCTTAACTCAAGTTATAATTCGTGATGTTAAAAAAAAACAAACCAGAATTCTGCGTGGTTTACCCGTGTATGAATAGGACTACATGTTCTGCTAGAGATTACAGCGAGTTTTTCTCTCATCCGAACACACTGGCGTACCTCCTCAATGCACTCCTCCTCGGTGAACCCCGGGAAAGAAACAGCACTCACCCTGCACAGACTCACTAGGGAACTGTGATGAGAACCCTGCAACACCAGAACAAGTGCACTGTGCCTTTGCCCGAAGCTCTTTTTACCGCGGGACAGCGCGCAGTGGGAAAGCAGCCCCGAGGGGAGCTCCGTGCCAGCGGGGAGCGGCGCCGGGCTCCGGGCGGCCGCTCCCGCAGGAAGCGGGAAGGAGCGCGGCTTCTCCCCGGGCAGCCGCGGCAGCAGAGGGAGCAGCTCCGGCGCCTCCAGGCTCTGCTGGGCCGGCCGCGCTCCCGGCAGCTCGACGGCGACCTTCGCCACCCGCGGGGGTGGGGAGCGGCACCGCGAGGCCGGGCACAGCTGGGCTGAGAAGAGCCGGGCCGGGGACCACAGCGCCCCGCCGGGCCCACAGCGCGGCCGCCGCTCCTCCCCTCACCCGCGGGCAGGGCGGGGGGCAGCGCCCCGCCGGCGGCTCCTACCTGTGCCGGAGGAGGAGGAGCTGCGGAGCCAGAGGGAGAAAGTTAACTCTGGGAAGTTTACCGTGGGTGGGAAGAGAGAGGCGGAGAGCAAAGGGGAAGGTCGCTCCCGCCCCGCCGGCCGCAGCCGGGGCTCCCCGAGGAGGCGGCCGCAGCGGCGGGTCCGCCCGCGGGGGCCGCTCCGCTTCCTTCGCCCTGCGCTGGGCGCCCCCGCCGCAGAGGCACTCGGGGGCCTGCTGAGGTGACCGGCGAGCGGCAGCGGGGCGCGGCCGCCCTCCTGGCCCGCCTGCCCGGGAGAAGCGGCCAGGACCGGGGTCGGGCGTCGGAGAGGCTCCCGCGGGGCTGCCGGCGGCCCCCGAGCGCCGCGCCGTGCGGCTCCTGCGCCAGCGACACCAGCGGGACCCTTGCGCCCTCCTGCCCGCGGCCGGCGGCTCCCATGGCTCTGAGCAAAGGGCTGCGGCTGCTCTGGAAGCAGGAGCCGGGGCCGAGCGCCCTGCTGGAGGCGCGCAGCCGCCAGGACTGCCTGTTGCTGGAGGCCGGCACCGTGGCGGCGCTCAGTAAGTGCCTGCGGGGGCGGCCGTGGGGACCCGTGGGTGGCTGTGGGTGTCCGTGGGTGCGCACCTCTGCCTGTGAGGGGACAATGGGGTGCGACGGCAGCAGGCGATGCCCAGGAGCATTGGGGCACTTTCCTCCAATGGCATGGAGAGAGGAAGGGGAGCGGAGCCACCTCCAGTGGGATGCTGGCTGCGGAGAGCGTCTCGCCTCACTTACACCCAGACCCTCCAGCACGGCCCTCCAGGCTTGGCCACTTGCTGGCGCGTTTGGGTGACCCCCGGTACGTGCTGTGCATGGAGGGTTGCCCAGTATCTCCCGATCCGTGTTCCATCGCTGCTCTGGGTATCTTTAGCCTCCTCACCAGCAGCCGGGGTTGAAGAAGCAGGAGAGGCCTGCGGTGGGGTCTAGGCACAGGGCACCTTTCGTGTACAAGACTTATCCTCTACAGCCTTGGCTGCAGAGGAGGGCCCAGGTAAAGAAATGAGGTCCGCTGCCTCTTGAGGAAGTTTCTACTCCGCTACATCGGGTGCTAACCATCAGTAAATAGAGCCAGCTCACAACAGAGGTGTTTTGGGACAACTGACTTGAGATCTGTCTCCCACAGAAAACTCCTGGCTTCTTGCTGTGTTGCCCCTGTGGTTTGAACGGTATTTGAGTGTCTGGCTCTTGCTGGAGAAGTCTCATAAGCGTTCTCAGGGTTGTCTCACCTTATGCTTTTGGTACTTGTTGGACCTGAATTAATGCAATGCTGATTGCTAATGTTGAGGCAGACACAGAAAAATGAGATGACTGAGAATGCAAGGGGCAAAAAGCAATGTAGGAGAACATGCTTGTGTGGTGTTCTTAAATTGTTTTCTGCCTAATACCTGTGCCTGCAATCATGCTGCTGTCCACAGCGTCGTAGGAGCCCATGTTCAAGCAGCTCAAACTGTTGTAGTAATGTAGTGTACATTGTGATTTGCACAATGTCAGTCACAATGTCACCTCAGGATCTGGATCCACTGAGCTGAATCTTCCACAGTGTACACTGGCAGGACATGCAGAATAAAATTACGAAAGGCAGAAAAGTCATCAAGGGGCAGCTGATTTTCTCAAGAATAGTTCTGATAGTGGGACCAGTCATGGAAAAGATATTGCCACACTGTAGGGATTTTTGTTTGTTTTGTTTACTATATTTTATTAGAGTTTCATATTGTGCAATATTTTGGGGGTTCCATTTCTTGCGAAATTCTTTGGTAATAGTGGACATAAATGTGTTACATTTTTCTAGAGGGGGGATTTTGTGTCAGTTTTCAGTGAACTGGCAGTGAAAAGTCAGTACCGAATAGAACTTTATTCACTTTCCCTAAAACCCTAAAACCTGTTGACATTAAAACTGTATATTAATATTAATGGGGTTTGGTCTGTATTTTGTTATTCTGATAAAAATCTAAAGCAGCTCCACTTCCTAAAGCCAATGTGCATGAATAAAAGGGAGAGTCCAGTATTCACCTAGCCAGCCCTGAGCCACCTGTATGACCAGTGGTTGGAATTACTTGAAATCTCACTAATTAAAGGACTCATCAACATAGAGTAGTTTTTTCTCCCCCAGTGTTGCCATTCCCCATCTGAATTGCTATGCCTGAAATGATTTAGTGGCTAGAAAGTTGCCCAGCCTAAAAGGACCTGGTGGTGCTGCTCAGTACCCATCTGAACATGATCCAGCAGTGTGACCAGGTGAACAAAGAGGCCAGTGGCTTCCTGGTCTATCTCAAAATAGTAGCGTGTCCTGAGAAGAGCAATGGAACCAGAATGGAAGGATCTGGGGCACAAGTCCTGTGAGGAGCAGGTGAGGGAGCTGGGGTTGTTCAGCCTGGAGAAAAGGAGGTTCAGGGGAGACCTTATCACTCTTTACAACTGCCTGAAAGGAGGGTGTAGCCAGGTGAGGGTTGGCCTCTTCTCCCTGGTAACAAGTGAAAGGACAAGAGGACATAGTCTCAACTTGCACCAAGGGAGGTTTAGATTGGATGTTAGGAGAAATTTTTTATGGAAAGGATGGTCAGGCACATGGAAACTGGCTGCCCAGGGAAGTGGTGGAACTGCTATGCCTGGAAGTGATCAGAAAGTGTGTGGATGTGGAAGCTGGGAAACATGGTTTAAATGATGAAGACAGTGGTACTAGTTTAATGGTTGGGCTCAATGATCTTGGACATGTTTTCTAATCTTAATGATTTTGTGATTCTATGATTATAAAATTTATACAGTCTCTCTTAAAATGTGTTAGAGGAATTCTGAAGTAGTGATTTCTATAGGGTTGAAAGCCCCTTTGCCTTGCCTTTTGGAAGTCCAGTGTCCTGTCTTGAGATAACTGCAGTCGTGTCTGTGTTGGCATTCAGCCCACTCCATGGTAATAACTTTGTCATTTTATTTCATTTGATTCCTCTATTCCTTCCTGGGTTGGTTCCTGTATTGTAGGAAAAGCTAGTTTGTCCAGTGGAGCCTGTTTAGATAACTTCTGTTTATGCAGCAGAGGACCAGAAAAGGAGGGAAAACCAGTAGTAGGTGTTGTGCTGGTGAATTTAGAAGAATTGTGAAGAGGAAGCTTCACAGCAGGGTGGTAACAGAAACAACATTAATTCTGTTTTGTTTGACTTGCCTTTAGGTTGTTGCTAACCATAGAACTCGGCAGTGGGAGGTTAACATAAACTTTGTATATGTGTGGTTTCAGACATACTAGTCCTAGGATTGTGTTAGTTTTGGCCTCTCTGTCTAGTTTTCTGTTTCTAAAATAAAGTTCCTTAAAAATTGCGTGCCTGTGGTGAGGAGGAGTTATGCAACTGTGCCTTATGCAAACCTCTACACTAAATTAAAGCAGATTGGTATACCTGGAGCACTTAAGTTGTTCAACAGTTTATGTAGTTTTGCAGTTGCACCCTCATGTAAACAGAACTGTAGAGAGGAATAATCATAGAGGGACAGTGAAGGCTTGAGAAGAAATTTTAGTCATTGTTCTTTTTTTTTCCCCATAATTACCAGGTATCTCTGCCCTTGAACAGGCATGACATCTGTACTTGCGTAAAGTTTAATTGCTTCTATAATAGTTTTGTACTGGAAGAAATTTAAATGTTGAATTTAACCTAGTTCAAGTGGCAGAAGGGAGTGAGAATTGTCCTAGATGTGGTGTTACAAAAAAAGAAATCTGAAAAACCACACACTTGTACAGAATCAATACAGGCTATAAACCTCTGGCAAACTCCTCCTTGAAATAAACACTTTCAAATGTGTAAGCTAACAATT
Source organism: Agelaius phoeniceus (assembly GCF_051311805.1). NCBI lineage: Eukaryota > Metazoa > Chordata > Aves > Passeriformes > Icteridae > Agelaius > Agelaius phoeniceus. The sequence goes on from NC_135267.1 coordinate 62,517,110, forward strand.
TGATGCTGTCTTGTGAATGGATGACTTAATACTTTTTCCTCTCTTGATATCTTATAAAGATAATGATGACAATTTTAGTTGCAAATTGATTATGTTTCCTTACTGCATACAGAGATTTAATACCTGAAAAATATTTGCATCCTTGATATCCTTTGCATTGTTTCCAGTAGTGGAAAAGTATTGTAAAGATCTCTAATTGGCTGAATGTCAGCAATTTATAAAGTGAGAACACTTGTCCTGTAATGGAAACCTAAACTAAAAAACTTTTGGAAAAATCAAGAAATCAAAAATCACTGCAGGAAACCTAGTTGCATATGTGTAAATCTCTTAATCTGCATGGTGATGTGATATCAACAGAACAGTTTTCTGTTCTACTGTAAGTTAAATAGTATTTTTGAGGATGGGAGTTTATTTTCCTTCTCTCATGATGTCACTGTAGGGTGGAGGGTAAAATTCACTGTTTTGAATTAAATGACACATTTTGCTGGAGGCTTTTTTTTTTTTCCCCTATCCGCTGGCAATTCTAAAGCTTCAGTCATCTCCAGAAACATGGGTGACAGCCTGAAACAATTCTTCCAGGAATTCTCTGAACTAGAAGATCAGTATATTCTGTGGAAGAAACCTAGAGTTATAAAGGATAAAGAAAAATTGTCATTGATTTAGAAATTTTTGCTTAATACACCAGGGAGTATAGTTAGAGATGCTGTTCCTAGTTTAAATACATTACAGTTTCAGTGGTTTACAGATGAAGTGAACTGCACAAGGTAGTTCTGGACTGCTGTCAAGGCAATTGCTAAACTAAACTAAGGCTATAGTGCTGAAAATATGGTGATTTAACTTCATTATGGTAGGTAGTTTCAGTGAAAAGCTGTCAACAGGAGTGCTCGGCTATTGAATTTCAGCATAATAATATGTTTTCTCAAGGGCAGAGCCAAAGGCTGCAGAGATTTTTTTTTTTTTGCAAGTTCTTTGATTCTGCAGCTGGTTTTATAAAGGATGTTACATCACCTGTTATGTTAAATCCTAAATGACCATGGTGTCTGGAAAGTACAGAAGTTCAAAGCTGATACAGTGTGTGTTTTTGCAAATATGTCTGAGGTTTTTCCTGACTTTTACCCACAGGTCTGGGAAGTTAGCCTATACTAGAGACAAACTTATGTAGAGTTAAGGTGTGTGTACACTCTGTGGAGGAGCTCTGTGCCTCCTCTGCTGCTTCAATTGCAAGTGTGTGTGTGGTTCTCTGATGCAGCAGAGTGAAATCAGGGTAAAGTCTTGCAAAAGCAGGAAGTAGCAGTTATTTACCTGTGCTTTATCTTTTCCTTCTTTTGTACAGAAAGCTGTTTCTATGCTGTATGTACATTCACTGTTTACAATTAGCTTTGGTTTTGTGTTTATGTGAACAACTGTGCCACTGAGTGGGGTGTGGAAATCAAGCATCAATACTTGTGTAAGTACTGTGAATGTATTTCTAAGCACTCTTTCCAAAACAGTGAGGCCTCCACCATGGCTCATTTCTACTCCTACACCCGAATATTCACACAGCTAGCACAAACTTTTATGAAGTTTTCTGTAGTTTAGTGGTGTTCAAACTTTTCCATTTGTGGAAGCAGTCTCCAGAGCAGCAGTCCTGTCTTCCTTGGTTATGCTGGCACTTGGCACTTGCAAGCTGTGGTTTCTCAGGCTGAACATCACTGCTTTAGATTATAGGAAAAAGTGTGTGTTGCAATTCTTTCGCTATTGTCAAAATGCAGACTGGGTACAGAGAAGAGGGAAGATGTGTTCGTGTAAGTGTAGAGTGTTGATTACAAGACTTGTTTTCTATGCTAGGAGGCAAGTAGTGGTTGTGAGGGATGAATTCTTTGTAGTGGTTATGTCTGTAGTGACTGGTGCAAGTTTCTATGCAAATGAGTCATCTATGGCAGAAACCACATAAAGATAATGGGCAAGCTTCAGAGAAATCACTTAGGGACTTCCCTTTTATTTTCTTGACTGCCTGCAGCAGCATGGAGCTGGCCAGTAGAAACTTGGTGGTTTCATTAATCCATTATTCTTTGATTGTGAATTAATATATTCATATATGCACATCCAAGTATGCAAACATTATCTCTCACTAGGAGCAGATTGTTGTCAATCTAATATAGAAAATCAGGGAACTGACCTTTCCAAACTGCCCATTTTCTAGTTTGTTTGTTGTGTTTTCAACCAGAAACGTATCTTACTAGAAAATTGTTAAATACATTGCTTAATGCTTTAAGTATTTGGGTTCTCTTAACTGTAGCTCTGACCACAGACTTCTTCCCAACTCTGCACTGCTTGGCCTATATGGTGTTTCTGAATACAGTCTGACTTTCATGATGCCTGTGTAGCTTGGATAGAATGTGAACAGGAAGATTTTAGTGGTGAGAGATATTGAAAATACAATAAAGTACTTTAGATGTGTCTGCAGATAACTGAAAACACAATTTGGAGATAATTGTCTAAACTTATGTAATAGCAGACATTGGACTTATTTCTAGGTAAGGTGCTTATGGTAATGTATATATGGGAGTTTTGGTATGAAATTTTGTTTTATATAGTTTTTCCCTCTTTCTGGGGAAAGTTCACACCTCTTTCCCCCAAACACTAAATGACACAAATAAGGTCATCCCATGACACCAATCTTATGTTTCTTAAAGTACTTACAAATATGCTTGAGATTACATTTTTGTAGCAGTACCTACAGCCAAGCAGGTGACTATTTCCAGAATCGGGCTGAAAAAATCACAAGGGAGAAACAGAATCCATAACTCAGTCTCAGGCTCTTTTTTTTTTTTTTTTCCCAAGAACTTTTCCTTCATTTTTATCTTGAAGTTGCAGGCATCACTGTGTCTGTCCTTAGTGTTGGACTTGGAATTTTGGTACCTTTCTCTACCCTCTTACTCCAGTCACTGACCTTTCTGGGGTCAATATGCTTGAGAGTTGTGCTGATTCTTGCTGGAGTCTGGGGGTTCAGCCCTAAGGAGGGATTGAATGAAGGAAACTGTGTATGTTTGGCCAGTTCCTGCTAGCTGGTAAATTGAAATTGCAGCTTTTACAAGCAGGAAGTCACACTTGGTTAGGCCATATGGTATAATGTAGTTGTGTATCTTTTCATGGTGTGGGGTGTCTTGGCTCTGAAATATTTTATGCATGGAAAAGGTCACTTATAATTTATTTTATTGCAGCTTGGTTTCATTGAATTATTGCATGCTTCTTGTTTTACAAGGGTTAAAGTGTTTCATAGAAATATTTCCCTTTAACTCTCTTCATCCAACAAAGTAGCACGTAAATTTTTTTCTCTGTGTAGCCACACTCTTTCTGGTTCTGACTCATGTCCTAGAATTCCTTGAATGCCCGAGGAGATCTTTTAGGTTTTGATGACAGTTATTTGAGATTTCAATGAGACTTTGAGATTTATAAATACTTCTTTTTAATAACAGGATATGAACCTGGCTCAAGCCCTCTTCAATGATGTCCTTTGTTCAAGGCCAAGGAGTTTAACAGGACAGGAGAATTCAAATTCCATTGGTATCTTTAACAAAGGGAATTTACACACACCAACCCCCAGATGTGGTCCATAGGCACTAGGACATTCTGGCCTCTCTCTGCATGACCCACAGACACGGCTGTGTCTGTTGAGTGTCTTCCTTTCCTGCTCCTTCCTTCCAGGCAGCTGTGCTGGTGCTGCTGTTCCGGCTGATGCTGCTGTGCAGGCACAGGCTCTGACAAGTGGCCTGCCCAGAATGGTGGCGTTCCTGTACCAGGACTGCCAAAACTCAGCTCTTTGGCTGTGTGTTTGGAGGAGTCCTGTGCCAGCACCTGATGGGTGTGGGATGCCACTGGCTTGACCTGGGAAACTCCAGTGAGTTCCATACATGCCAGTGGCAGGTACTTTTTGCCAGCAGTGGAATGAGCTATGTGTTGCCTAATTCTACACTGCAATAAATTCCATTCTTTTGGATTGTGCTCTTACCAGACACTTTTAACAGCCAACTCTCCAGCTTGTAATTCTATTTTGAAGAGCATTGCCATCCTTTTGAAGTGACTTTTGAAATGCTTTCAGGTTGTGCCTGGCCTGCCGCTTTATGAGCTCTGCATCTGTCTCAGATCTGAATCTCTTGGTGTTTCCCTTGTTTTAGATTTCTTCCTAAAGCTGGAATATTTGGAGCAAGAGTTTTGGTTTTGGTTTTCCCTTTTTATTTTAAAGTAGCACAATTATTTTAGTGTAGACAGCTTTTAAAGGAGAGAACAGATTTAAGAAAAAATTGTCAGCATATTTCTACTTAGTAAAGATGCCATGGAAAGTGAAACATCACCTTTTTTAACCTGCTTTTTTAATACATAAGAAAATCTTGACAGGCTTTTTTTCAAAGATGGAAACGTTGTTATAGTCTATCTAAACTGGTTTTGTGAAAGTGTTTTTTTTAAGTTCCTGAGAACTGAGCTTGCAGTCTCAGCCCTTAAAATGTGCCATTACTGAGTATTTAAATCGTTACTGTCCAGAGATTTGTTACCCAATAAAAATCACTTTATCCTCTGTCTGCTGCTTATCCTTTGCTTCACTGGTGTGTGTGGTATCAACATTTTGCAAGTTTCTCCTGATTTATTCAATGTTCTAAGAAAGTAGAGTAAGTAAGTTGTGAAAGTATGCTAGTAAAAAAAATATTAAGAAAGAATTAAACAAGTCTTCTTTATTTGTCACAAGTGCAAAAATTGAGATAAACATGTTTTAATTACTCTTGGGGGTTGCCTCTGCTAAGGAATTTTGCAAGAGGAATTGTCCTTCATTTCACTTCAAAGTGTCAGCAATATATGGGATATTTATTTGTTTTCTGTGTTTCTCACTGAGCTCTTTGCCTCTTGAGATTTATAAAGAGAAGTCTCTTTCTTTGCTCTTCTGTCATGCATTGCAAGCAGTTCAGTTTGTCCTTTTTATACCCCAAGGTTTCAGGTTTTAACTGCTGAAGTTAATTAGGAGCATAAGATTGCATATTATTAGCAAATCTCTGAAAGTACTATTTATGCTGTTTATCTGTAGTTCAAGAAGTAAAAGGACATTTGAGGGTTACAGTCTATTTTCCTCATTTGGGAGATTAACCTTGCTCCTCATTGGGAAATAAATACAAAATGCAGACTTACTCATTCAGGAAGTATGCTGGTTTTATGTTAAAGTAGCCAATGGCAAGTTTGATCTGTGGTCTGACTTAATGTCTCAATGTTCAGTATGTGCCCATTGAATTTGCTTGTTGCAGAAATGCACAAATATAACACAATCATCTGACCCTTTATTTATTTAATTAACTAATTCTTACTTCACTAAAATATGTGTAATTCCTCTTGAAATCAACCTCTGGTGTTGTGTCTACATCAAATCATGTTATCTTGCATAAAAAAATTCCAGTTCTGTCTGGAATTAGACTGAGAGTCTGGAAGTATAAACTCTCTCTTTTTATACATCAAGACTTATCAATATATTATCATCAAGATATTATATTTTAGCTTATGGCAAGACTGATTTATTCCTGCTCTTATTTTAGAACAGTGTAAATTTTACATGTGCTCATGTATTTCTTTATTTATTTTGACTGATGTGGCATCCGTACCATAGAATAAAATTGTTAATAATGATCAGGTAGATTTGAAAATAAAGTGAGTACTCTTTTTTTCTTCTAGGGTGGTGTGTGGAGATGTGCATTTCTATCCCATCATGTTTTATTCTCTATGGTTTTACAGCATTTTAACCCTACCTTTGCACTGTAGTCTTGTTGATTGAGAAAATAGCATTGGTTCCCATGCAATAGGAATAATAGCAATCTGAACATTTTATGAATACTGGATAACTAAGTTTCCTGCCTTTCTCTTTGTTCCTTAGCTCCAGAAGAAAAGGATGCAATTAAAGGACAGTATGAAAAGCTCATGGATGCTTATGGCTGCTTAGGAGAGCTTCAGCTTAGATGTGGTAAGTCACCATCTGTATGCCCGAGATTATAAAATGCCCAGATAATGCTAAATGATAATAAGTGGCTAAAGTTGTCTAATTCCTTAAATTGTGAAAGCTAGTTGTACTTTGTCATGTACAGTCTGGAAAATATCTGTTTCTTTTTCTATTTTGGACCAAAACCATATCACTGAATGATGGATGGATTTTTTCTTAATTTGTTTTGTCTAACATTCTTAGCTGCCTGAAGATAATTGCCATTCTTCTTCCCCTACCACATTTGTCCAAGGCAAGCTATGATTTCTTAATTCTTCTCTTCTTTAAGGATCATGTTTAGACACTGATTATCATGGTCATCTGAGAGCACAGTACTGCAGATTGCCAGTTCTTGCTATAATGCCTAATTGCCTTTAATCAGTCATATGGATAAGGATTTGCAGAAGGCCTCTGGCTTCAATTAGTGTAGTAAGGAATGTTTATTGTCATCAATATAAATTTTGGTACAGTTTGGGAATCTTGATTTAGCAAAGGACTTGTCATTACACTGCCTGCAGGAATGTTAATGGAAATAACATGTTTTGAGAACTGCAGTGATTGATTTGAAGATAATAGGGCCTTACACAGTGCTTAAAAATCATAGATGATTTAGATGCATAAATAAAAAAGCACTGTACGCGTTGTTCCCGGGCCGGTACAATGAGCCCTAATTTTCACTTGGAGAAATGACAAGACTTTTCCACGTAACTTGATGCTTGGTCAAGGAATCTACCAAATGCAGTGGTGGTGTGAGCTGTGGTGTATTTAGGCCAGTAGATATAACTGTGTCATTTTATACCCTGTTTACCATTTTGCAGCCTGAGAAATATGACTTGAAATTGACCTGAAGAGGCAATTGCAATGTGAAGGATTTTTGTGTCATAATTTAAAACTGTAGGTCCATCTAGTCTTTTTTAATGAATGTGGACTTTTTGTTTGTTTTGTTTCTTGTGGAGTTAATTAGACATTTCTCTGGAGATTTATATCAATTTGCTAATGTAATTTAAAGTGGAGGACTCGTGATTAGTTTTTCTTGGCACTTGGGTCTGTTTTTCTTCATAGAAGTCTAATGAATCCTGTTGTAGTAATAAAGGAATGTAGCTATTTAATTCAATCTCTTCAAGCTACATATAAGGGTAGTTTTTGTATGTGGTGGGAACCAAATATATCCAATTTTCGTCTTCATGTTAAAAGGTGAATGATTTCAAATGGGGTGTGAAATATTCTCAGCCTTACTGTTTCTCATGTCCTTATTTCTTCTCAAACAACATATGCTTAACTTCAGTGCTCTGAAAGTGTGAGGGTTTTTCCTTTCTGAGCTTTGTCACTGTACCTCTGCCTTGTTCTAGCATTAGATTACAAGTTCTGGTACAGGACTTGCTTTGGAAGGGATTGTTAAAATTCAGTGAAAAGTCAGAGGGTCATGCTGTAATGGTAAGTGAAGGTAAGCAAACCTTTTCTGCTTCTGAACATGTTTCAAAAAGCAAAGATACATGTCTGCTATCTCACTATTCAAGACATAGCCCAAGTTTTTGTCACAGTCTGGTTTAGACTTTCCATCTTACATGTGAGTTCCATCCCTTTAGCTGTTGCTTATGTAAAAGATTAACACTACAAAGAAATTGTACTGGGTTTGTGTAGCAAGGTTTTGGTAGCAGGAGGGGCTACAGGTGTGGCTTCTCTGAAAAGCTGCTGGAAGCTTCCCCTGTGTCCAATGGAGCCAATGCCAGTGGGCTCCAAGACAGAGGTGCTGCTGGTCAAGGCTGAACCCATCAGCAACAGTGGTAGTGCCCCTGGGATAACAGATTTAAGAAGAGGGGAAAAAAACCTGCCCAGCTGAAGCTGGAGAAGGGCAGAGTTAGAATATGTGAGAGAAAGAGCTCTGCAGACACCAAGGCCAGTGAGGAAGGAGGGGCAGGAGGTGCTCCAGGTGCCTGAGCTCAGATTCCCCTGCAGCCCATGGTGCAGACCATGGGGAAGCAGCTGTGCCTCTGCAGCCCATGGGGTCCATGGTGGAGCAGAGATCCACCTGCAGCCCATGGAGATCCATGGTGGAGCAGAGATCCACCTGCAGCCCCTGGGGTCCATGGTGGAGCAGAGATCCACCTGCAGCCCCTGGGGTCCATGGTGGAGCAGAGATCCACCTGCAGCCCATGCCAGAGCAGGGGGTGCCTGAAGGTGGCTGTGACCCTTTGGGAGGCACACTCTGGAGCAGGCTTCTGGGAGGACCCATGGAAAGAGGAGCCCATGCTGGAGCAAGTTTACTGGCCAGGTTTGTGACCCTGAGGAGAAAGGAGTGGCAGAGACAATGTGTGATGAGCTGATCATAGCCCCTATTTCTCATCCCCCTGTACCACTGGGGAAGAGAAAATTGGGAGTAAAGTTAAGCCTGGGAAAAAAGGAGATGTGGAGGAAAGTGTTTTGCTCATTGTCCTACTCTGTTTTGATTAGTGATAAATAAAACTAATTTCCCTGAGTTAAGTCTGTTGTGCCCATAACTGCTAAATGATCTCTCCCTGCCCTTATCTTGACCCATAAGCATTTCATTTTATTTTTCTCCCCTGCCCAGCTGAGGAGGGGAGTAACAGAACAGCTTTCGTGGGCACCTGGCATCCAGCCAGGTTGAGTCAAACGACCACAGGAATGGAATGTAGCTTTTTCCATTTTTGTATAATGTATTTTAGCAGCTGCTAACAAAGGCATAATTGGCTAGCTCTTCACTGAGCTTCAGTGATTGCATAGACTTTGTTCAGAAGTATCAGCATTTTTTCTAACTACTGGAAACATGCAGACCATAAGTATTAAATTAACTGAGAGTATTTGTGAAAATACATTCCACTGGGATGTTAAGAGTATATTTGTAGAGCAGAAGGGAAAACTTTTTGCCAAGACATGAAAGATGTCTCTGAACATTTTAATTAATCTGTAAATATCGCTACTTAGAAATCCAAATAAATCACATTGTATGCCTGCCAAAGTAGATCATGCTTTTCATAAGAAAGTAGATGAAATATGTGAAACTGACTCACAAAGTTAATGTTTCCCACCAGTAATAACATTCACTTGTATGTACTTATGTCTGTTAACATGACTCACTAAGTTCTTCTGCTTTCTTTTGTGAGATGGATGGCAGCAGAATGAATTGTACAGTGTCTCTGAGCTGTACCTCAGCCAAGATTTTGCTGCCAAAGAAGATCTAGCAGTGACAAATACATCTTAAGCAAAGTGTTAAAAGAGCTGGCTTTACAGTGTTTTTTTCAGATACTGTGATGTCAGGATGAGATGCATACATAAGGGGATATTTTAACACCATCAGCACATAGGTTGTTTGGTTTAATACAGCTGCTGTATTTGGGGAGGCATTCTGAATTCATGAGATTGTGTATATACTCTCACTCTTGTACATGTACAGTGTATAGTTGAAAGGAAGACATTTCAAAAGCAAAAAGGACAACTAAGAACCTGTCTTCTGTTCCTTTTGCACGTATCCTAAAAATGTGGTTGTGTTTAGAAGAAAAAGAGGAGTATCTTTGAGACTAAGATGATAATTTGGAAAGTCTTGGCTCTTTTCATAATTCTGCTGTAGATATACTCAGGAATTTTCAGCTAGGTGGTTAGAATGTACTGCTCTCCTGTGTTCTGTTGCTATTTTTGAAGACAGATGAGAGGCAAAATTGGTTTTTAGTGGTCTACAAAATGGAATGGAGTATGTATGGAGTGGAAATGGAAAAGTCTGAGGGAACATAAGGCATGACTGTGATGGAATGGAGAAAGAGCAAAAATTGGAGAAAATTATTTTGGAAAGAAAAGACGGTCTTGAGTGAAATAGTTACTGTTAAGAAGGACAAAATAAGAATTGAATACTGGACTCCTTTTCACTGTAGCTCAAAATAGGCAACATTGAAATCATCCCCTAAGCTGCAGGGGAAACAATTGCCTTGAGTCGTGTAGACAGGTTAAATACAGAAACTGCAGCTTATTATTGTGCAGTGTGACGTACCAGAACTGCATTTCCTGTTCAACTTGGATAAAGGCAGTTGGTTTCACAAGAACGTTTGAAAAAATGGATGGAAATTATTATTGTCTTGTTTCTGTGCCAAATATTCTTCATCCTCTGCCTCTGTTGTGCAGCCTAATAAAAGGGCATTCAGCACATATCACTGTGAGCAAAACATTTCTTACATTTCTTCAAAAGTCTTCTTTACAGATTGTTGTAGTGATTGATAGCTGTAATAGGGCAAAATAATGATCTTGGTTACAATGCATGAACATTTGTACCCATTTATCTGAGATCAAAGTTTGGCCATAAACTTTGAAATATTTTTTTTTCTTTAGTACTATATGTGGGTTTTGCTTTTTCATAGATGTGTTGCTGTAGAAAGCATGACCAGTAAGGAACACTTCACTTCTTGCTCTAAAATTATTTCAGAGATTTCTTTAAAACATTCCATATTGCATCCCAAGGACAGGAACGACATTTCTACAGTTGTGACCTTCAGTTAAGTTCTTACATTCCTAAATCACTTTCTTCTATGTGTACAGTTTAGAAGGCTAGTATTATGAGGATTGTACTTTAAACTACTTGTGTAAATTAAAGGAGAAATAAAAAGATTTTTATTTTCCAAGGTGGGGTATGGTAAATAGTGTACAGCTGAGGTGGTTGGTGATTGGTACCAAGAGAAACTGACCTGAAAAGGCAACTGAAATCTCAAGGACTTTCATGTCATAATTTAAAACTGTAGGCCCATCTAGATGTTGCTGGCAAAGAAGGGAAGACAGAGAAAGCCTTCTCTGTGTGTAGCTGTATAGCTTAGTGGTGAGTAATTTCTTATACCTTAATGGAAACATGACTAAAAGATCATAGTGGAGCAGTGTTTTGGCAGCATTAATTCTGCTGTGCGAGGTTCTAAAAGGATGAAAAGTTGTCAGGAGCATTACCTCCATTCAGAACCCAATGGCTACATCTGTGCTGTGAATAAAATGGGCAGAACACAGGAACAGAGGATAGGATATTGTGATTAGCTTGTTCCCTGTGCCAAGAGGACATGTGCATCAAGCAGGGATCTTCCTCCTGCAGACAGCGCAGTGATAGCCCAGAGATGGTTCCCAGGACCATTGTCCAAATACCACCAGGAATGAAAGTGCTATCAGAGGATGGGGCTTGGGACTTCTTTCCAAGGTACAGAGTCAGAGAGATTTGTGTTAAACTGGGGCTGTGACGTTATAGAGTTTCTGCATTGTCTGTTTTGCAGCAAATCCCAAGTGATTTAAGCAAATAAGAGAAGTTAGAGCTGTTCTGAAGACCACTTCAACTCACAGAGCAGCCTGGGAGGACCAAGAAGCAAAGCAGGCTAGCTTTAACATACCTTAAATGTCTCTTTTCATCCTTTTTCTCCAGTTTCTGGGCTGTAAGTGAGCTCCTTTGCCAGCCTGTCTCTGTTCAAAGGCATCATGAAAAGGTATCATGTGCCTGGTGGTTGCTCTCTAATTTGGAGTATTGTAGAGAGTACAGTACTTTCACTATTCACACAATTATTTTGTGTGAATAGAACTGTAGAGTGGCTCAAGTCAGAGGAGACCTTTATAGACTGTCTGCTCCCAATGTCCCTGTCATGGGCAGGGACACTACCTCTAGACCAGGTTATTCAAAGCCCCTGCCAACCTGGCTTGGAACACTTCCCAGGGGTTGGGCACCCACAACTTCCCTGGAAAACCTGTTCCACTGTTTCAGTACTCTCATTGTAAAATATATCTTCCTTATATTCAATCTAAATTTTCCCTCTTTCAGTGAAAAACTGTTGCCCCTTGTCTTAACACTACAAGCACTTGTGAAAAGTCTCTCTCCATCTTTTGTTATAGGCCCCCTTTCAAATATTGAAAGACTGTAATAAGGTTTTCCCTGAGCCTTCTTTTCTCCAGGCTGAACAACCCTGACTCTTTCCTGTGGAGTTACTGCCCAGTGGCAGAAAAGTATCACAGCTTTAGAAAACCAATCTCCTTACACTTCAGGGACAATGCAATACTTTCTCAGGCATGATTACTTTTTTGGAGCTTTTTAGCTAGTGATTTAAGGGAGTAGAGATGCTGGACCTTGCAGTAGGTGGATGAGTACCCCATTTGGGGTGAGTGGTTGAGTGGAGGAGATAGTAAAAACAGTTTATAGTCTCTGGTAAGCAAAAGCAAGTTTCTAGCTAAGGCAAATATTCCTATTCAATTCCTTCTTGAACTAGAGGATCATTCTGTTTAGATCCAATGATTTTCCACTGGTTGCAATCTTCTGCAACCAGGACAGAACCACAGGTAACAAGCCCTGTATTATTAAGCTTTTGTTCTCTTTGGCTAATTTAATGTTGACTTTATCACTTGATGTCTTCTGAACCATCTAGGTCACTGAAGGCAATAAAAGTACTTGTACTCTTTGTCTCAGCATCACTCCTAGGCAGCTCTCCAAGTCCTTCACTACTGGTTTTTTGTGACTAACAAAGCTGACTGATATTAAGGCATGCTAATAGTGTATCTATGTATTGCTTCCAAGGTCTTGTGAGTGAAGGTTACTTTGAGCTGATCAGTTTTGCATGGTTTCAGCTAAGTCACAGAAGCTTTTGGCTATCCTGAGAGATGGCTAACTCCTCCTAACCCTTTCTGGAGGCTGCAAGGCAGTATTTGGCCAGTTATGAGCTCTTGTGGTGATAACTGATGTGTCTCCTCCTCTTTATTCTTTATAATTACACAAAGTCATGTGCAAAAGAGGAATAAATTGTCAGTATTTCTAGCCCTCTGCTGCAATATCACAAGCACAGAAAATATACATCTTGAAAGCACTCGAGAAGGAGAACACGGCACAGCGTTGTTACAGAAAGAAATGTGATGAACAGAGCTTTTTAGTAAATACCACCTACACTGGCCTTTATACAAAACTGGATTCAGCAGAACAGAATGAATAAGATCTAATCTCCCACCTTGTCCTGCCATTCCAGTCCCACGTGCCTACACAAATATTCTGGCCCTGCTGAAAACCACCCCTAACTCTAGCTTCCGTAGCCAGCTTGTTATCTGAAAGCAAGGACTCCCCTACTGGTGTTTCAGAAAAAGAGTAGTTGTTGTGTGAGAGCTGGTGTGCATTTTCAGACAGTGGGTCACCCTGGAGGGTTGAAAAGTGATCCTAAGAAGTGTTCCCTTTTGCTGTCTGAAGCCATACTGTCCCAGATTGTCACTGTGCCCTTAGCTAATTAACTTGCTCTCGGCAGGTCAGCTGTTGGTTCTGCTGTGCTAAATTAATAAATCTTGGCTCATTTCCACCTTTTCTTACTAACTGAAGTGACTAGGATGACATTGTCTCCATTACAGGCCAATTTAAGTGAATCAAGCAGTTTCTTTGTAGCAAAACCAGCATTTCAGAAAAATTGTTTTACTGTTTCTTAATTACCATTTCAGAGAGAATGAGCAGAGGTGGAGATGGTTCTGTGTATGAGAAAGATCTGATTACAGTGATGTTCTCAAGCTCCAAATTTATCTTTTAGTTTTGGGGCCCTGAAGTTCAGCTGCTTCGTGATTTCACAGTTATGGCAGCTGTAATGGTTCTAGTGATAGCTGAGGTTGTTGTTGAATCATGTACGTGCTTTAGTGATACAAAAGCAAAATCTCAAGAATTGGTAATACTGAAATTTTACAAATGTCTGAACATGCCCAGCTTCAGCTGAAGCCAGTAAAGAATCTGAATGCTCTGTGTTCTGTAGGGTGATGAAATTGATTTTTTGAGTATTGTTCCAATGGTAAGCACTTCGCTCTTCATAAAGTCAGTGGGGAAAACACACTCTAGTGCAACAAAGGATGTCGATGGAGAAGTGTTATGGAATATTGTGCAATAGCAGCCACTTATCTGCAGTTAAGAGGAATTCAGAAATGTGAAGAACGCGGCCTGCCTGCCTGATTTTCCTGTTTGTTCTCTCGTGAAGCAAAGACGCTGGCCTCTGCTGGAACCCTGTCGGCACTGCATTTGACAGGACTGATGAGGAGCCGAGTCCACCTGGAAATAACCCTTTTGTAACTGTCTGTCACTTTTTAGGTAACACTCGGCTGCACTTTCTGGTCCTGGTGACAGGCTGTACGTCGGTGGGCAAAATCCTGGATGCTGAAGTTTACAAAATTACTGCAACAGATTTCTGTCCTCTCCAGGAAGAAACCAAGGAAGATGAGCGCGTTACTGCCTTGAAGAAAATACTGAACTCTGGGATGTTCTATTTCTCCTGGCCTAATGCAGGCTCAAACTTTGACCTGACTGTGCGGGCTCAGAAGCAGGGTGATAACAGCTATGAATCTGGTAACTCGTTCTTCTGGTTAGTACTGCATGTTCTACCTGAGTCTTCTGTTGTCTCCACCTGTATCTCATTGCTCAGACGTTCTCAGAGGGAAGTGAACATGTGCATTTCAAGTCCATCTCCTTTCATTTCATTGACATGTCCTTTTACAGGGCAGGTGGCTCTAATGAATTCATAGTAATTTGTATTTAATTAAAATTAATCTGATAGTGAAGTGCCATTTTAAAATGACATTTTATGCTTCAGAGGGGGAAATACAAGATATGTATTGCTCATGCTACAGAAACATCTCTCTGTATGTCATGAATAGTTTCCCCTGCAGTCCTTTTTAATAATTTTCTTTAAAGTTATCTAATGGAAGCCTGCGCTTGAACTGTTCATAAATCCCATTGTTTGCACTGAAGTATCTGTTATTTTTTAAAAGTAGGTGTAAAAGTCTGTAGTTTATTGTTTCAGTAATGTGTACCAGTTTTTATGTTGAAAACATCAATATTAATATGTTTACAGCTCAGTGCAAACATAAGTTGCACAAAAGAAAACTCCCGCGATGCACTGCTCTGTGCTTTTTACTTTCTTGTGCCTATAAAGCAAAGAAAAATTATCTTATATTGTGGTAAGTATTGTTTGAGGGGAAAAGAGTAAACACAATGCTGGATTGATTTAATTCAGTTTGTTTGCTTTGCAAGTTTTGGCATTATGCTTGCATTTCTATACCCTTCCCCACGCCCACCCCCTTCTTTTTAAACAAAAAGTCACACAGCAGGCATAGCTGTTCTGGAAATAAATGAGGGCTTGATGTAGGTGGAAAATAACTGGCAGGGTTAAATGTGAATGTGCTGCTAGAACGTGCAGTGAGGCTTGTGGCCCAAAGAAGGTGAATATTAAATAAGCAAAAAAGTTCATAATAGGTGATAAATTAACACGAGAGAGCAATTCAGTTAGGCTAAATAATCTTTCCTGCTATGATGTGATTTTGACTGGTAAAATCTAGTGGGTTGACTTTAAAAATGAAAAAAGATACATAATAAATACTTGCTTTCAACTGTGCTAATGATGCATCCCTCTCCAAAAGGTCACCAAGCATTGTGAAGTCAGACACATGGCAGAAATTAGTTGTACTCCAATGACAAGACTGCTAAGATGGCAATATCCCATAATAAAGAACATTTAAAACAACTCTTTCCCCCTCTACTGTCTTTTGAAACTTTTCTTCTTGGAAGATAAGTATATTTGCTGCTTCTGGCTAATCTAGAAGTAAATTCTGAAGAGTTTCCATTCTCCAGTACGTTGTAGAACAGGGAAAAATGGTGACCTCACATTAAAGGCAAAAAGATGCTCCAAAAAAACTTATCTTGAGGTATTTAGGTGATATGGGAAATTTCAGACAAAAACCAGATGCTTGAGGAAAGTAAACAATGAGATAAATAGTTATGCAATTAAAAGTATAAGATGACCTTCGTTATAGGCAACACAAACTGCCTGTTTAATGAACTGCAACAATAACAAACAATTCTACTGGAATTTGCCTGAGTGAGGACTTCCTATGCAAGTAGAAGTAGGAGAAAGAGGTGGAAAAGATAGCAAAAAATGAGCTCAAAAAGAGCTAAGTTGAACTAAAAAAAAGAGCTGCTTTTTCCATTACATATTTAGATTAAAAATGTAACAATGCCTTGCACCTTTTTTGTTAAATGCTGTACTCTAAAAGAACAATTCTTCAAGGGTTTCACTCTCTTTTACAGATCCTCTATTGAGCAATGCATGGTCATGAAAGATATTTTCCTGGCCCCTCTTATGTGATTAAAAGCACATTTTGAAACATGAAATAAAGAAAAACATCATAATAGAAGAGTTAACATCATTGTTAACTAGACATGACAAGTTTTTTGAATTGTTGATCTTGAAGGTTAGAACAGATGTTCCTCTTCATTTTAGTAGAACTTTTTGCAATATATCCAGTGACTTACAGATCCGGTTTCTGCTTGAAATTTTTTTTTCTGAAAATCCTGGTGGATTTTGAACCAATTCTTCATCCTGTAGTGAATGCTAAGGTCCAGACAGTACTCTTCCAAAAAAAGTAATTAGCTTGACATCACTGTAATTTATGAAAAGATTACTAAATATAAATTTCTGGAGCTGAAAGAGGTGACATCTGCATCTGAATTTATAAGACAGGTACAAGATATAAAGACAGCACCTTGGTGGTAGCTGTGTGGCTAAAATTTGCCACGTTTAGTTCACGGTAGTAGTTCACAAGGGTTTCTTCTCGATATTTTCTGGGCAGAGATAAGGTACAGCAGAAAAGGGGTCATAAAACATTACTTGATTAAATTAGTGATTGTTGTCAGGTGGCACCCATGCCTGTCTGTTAATTTTACTCAGTAATGTGTCTGTATGTTGTTGAACCTTTCAGGAACCAGCTATTGCATGTGCCCTTCAAACACTACCAGGTGAACTGTTCTGACTGGCTGCTGAAGGTGGTCTGTGGGGTCGTGGACATCCGCACTGTTTATGCTTCCCACAAGAAGGCCAAAGCCTGCCTCATCTCCCGCATCAGCCGCGAGCGGGCCGGTGTCCGCTTCCACGTCCGAGGGGTCAATGATGATGGACACGTGTCTAACTTTGTTGAGACAGAGCAGGTGAGTGCATGTATCCAATGGCTTTGCATCATTTAGCCCACTCATGTTTAATTGGGGCAGAATCTTCAATGAGAATTAAAGAAACTCAGCAAGATTTTTTTCAAGAATATTTAAAATATTATTGCATGGCTGCTCTGTTTGTTCTTGTCCGTTAAGCATTTCTTTGCAATCTGCTCTTTCTCTCTGTTTCTGACTTTTCCCATTCACATGGTTTTCACTAAAGCTTTTCCTTTTTTTTCCCACGTGTGAAAGTCTGGCCATTTGATACGGTAATGAAATGTAGACAAGGGTTTTTAGACCATTCAGGAAGGTGTCTAGCAAAGGTGCTGGGACCTCATCTTTGACTAGTAAAGTTCACTGTCAAATCATCTTTGTCCAGTAAAGAAAATGTTGAAAAAATAACATCTTCTCAGAGTCAGCCAAATTCCAGCTCAACTAATTTTGGAGGAGACTGCTTTTATATTCCCCACTGGTTTGTGGGGGATTCTTTCCAATGTGAGGTGGTATGACAGTTTTTATACATACGTGGTAAAAGCCTCATTTCCAGCTGATGCTGAGACAAATTATGTGTGTGAAATGCATTCAGCAGGCTCCCTTGATTGGCACAGCCAAACAAAACAATTGAATCACTTGGTTTTATTGCACATGGTTTAGCTTGCTGCCTTGAAATTCAGTAAAAAGCACTGGACCATGGAGAATCTGAAGTCTTCTGTGCCAGCTGAAGTGAGTGCTTTCTTACTCAAGTACAATCACCTTTTCCTTTTTGAACTGAAGTAGTAATTACTAGCAGTCAGAACCACATACAGAAATGGATCACTGTATAAACAGAATAGACAAATGGCTGGTAGTTTTCAACAAAGAACAGGGATTTGCTTCTAGAATTTGGTTGTCTTCAGCATCTTCTGGGCATATCTACAGAGCTGGATATGTGGTATAGATTGTGTATGTATGTGTCTGTATATGTAGGTGCATGTACAATGAAAGTAGATTGCTTCTGTGATGTTCGTAAGGGAAGCATGAAAGAGTGAGAGCAGCATGGAGATACTTGAGCTGTGTCATTGAAAGCCTGTGCCTGATGGCTGAGGAGGGCACCCCCTCTCAAAGGTGCCCACAGTTTTGTGGGCTGACAGCACTAGTATTTCCTCATGGCAATGTGTGAATGCAGCAGCTCTCACCCAGTGAGCTCCTTCCTGTTATCCCACTGCATGAGCCAGGCATGCCTTCAGGCAACTGTTTGTCCAAAATCCAGCCATGTTTGGGTACTTTCCACATTTCCTCTAAGATGTTGTCTTCCTAATACTGCTTTAACCTTTTCACCTGGTTCTGCCTAAAGGCACATGTAGAGTTACCTTAGATTTGGCAGTGCTTTGATCCTCAGGAGGGTGCCTGGAGGAGTTGCAGACTGGTATTCCCCAGCCTGCTGGTGAGGTTTGATTCCCAAGAGGTGCTCAAAGCATGCCCAATGTTACACATGTGACTTTCTGTCCAGTGGTCAGAGTTTCTCTGGGCATGTGGGTGACTTTTTGTTCATGTCCCTCCTTTTCCTGGTTTGCCTGCATTTTCAGTTAGGCTGACAGTTTTCCACTTAGTGTTTAGGCTCCCACAAATTCTCCCTGTTAAATGTGAAGCTCTTCCCCTGTAGTGCTTGGGTCTCTAATGTCAGCCTCCGAATTCTCTGCTAATAATTCTCTTGTGTGCTGCTGCTCCAAAGCAACTGCAAGTGAACTCTTGCAACATCTACACCTTTCTAGAAAGTCTGTTAGTGCATTGGGAGATTCAGCTATGTCTGCTTACTGGAAAGTGGAATTTTCCTTTGGAACCTGGGGACAGAAGAAAGGAGATCTGCCATTTTAAGTGATACCTGGTACATTCTGCTATTTTAGTTGAGTATCTTCTTATGAATATTAGTGCAAAGCACTAATATTCTGTTACTCAGGATTTGAAGAATGTTCTCTTGATGAAATGCAAGGGAAAGAAAGTGTTAGAAAGGATTGTCAGCTTTTTTTCAGTGAGTCTCACATTTGTGGCACCACACTTAGCAGTTGACTTATTATGGAAATACTTCTGCTATCCTGCTCACTAGATGGGTCAGAAGTAACTCATTTTATTTTGTTATACTCCTGGAGTACGTCATGTTACAAATTATTAGCATGAAAAATAAGTTGGCCTTTGTATTCCAGCAGAAAACCTGAGGATTGGCTCCTGGTGAGTGGCAAAACAGTACTTGATTGCTGATGCTTCCCTTGGCTGGGTCTGGGTCAGGCTCTTCATGGGAATTGCTGTGTTTTGTTCCCATTCAGCCATATGCTGAAGTAGGAAAACTGAAGGCTTTTGAGTGTTTTTTTCAACTGGGTAAGCCAAAGTGCAAGAGTGGATTGGCTTTAGGGTGAAAGGCTTGAACAGGTTCAAAATTATAACAAGAGTTTGCAGTTTTAAAGGGTTGTGTGGTTTTGTTTGGTTTCAAAAGCCAAAGAAAAGAAGGAAAAGAAGGTTGCTGTTACTAATGGTGCTAAACACTAGTTTTACCAAGCTGCATGTCCTAAGAAAGCAAAGTTGGGCTAACCACTAGGATGCCTGAGATCTAGTTCAAGCTGGCATCCCCTTGCCATTAGGAAGAGTCCAAGAATAAACTCTCTCCTACTTTCATAGTAAACGACTGACTAATCTCCTGTGAGGTAATATCTTGGCTGAATAAGATTTTGTTTCCATTTGCTGGAGCCTGTACAGTATAATGGCATGTTGGCTATGTGCTTTCATGGATAAATAGCACCCTAGGATTCTGAAAACCCAGGACTTTTCCCTTCTTTGTAGGAATTGATTCTAACATTTTTCTGTTTTTAGAAGAGGGAGAAACAATTAATCTTATCTCCAGGCAGCTCTTTTATGCATAGATGGTATGCTTTTGTCTCCCACTGAGTTAGCCTTGTGGCATTTCAGCTCTGCAATGAGTCATTTTTTTGTGGGCTCACTTAACTGCTGTGAGTCAGTGTTTGAGAAGAAGGGGGAAAAAGTAAAATATCTTCACTTTTTCTTTAAAAAAAATAAGAACAACTTATACTATATCCTTAAGCTTTTTGATCATTTGGCTTATGTCTTAATGAAGAGAGAAGAAAGAAAATATTATAGGAAACACTTAAGGAAAAAGAAAATGAAGGGAAAAGAAGGCAATCCCTTCAATGTGGACTTTCAGATTTGCTGACAAATATTTTCTAATGGGATGGTAGCCCTTTCTGCTTGCAGTGCTTGCAGTATTGCAGTTAATTCTCTAGCAGCTTTTAAATCAGTCTGTTTCTCAGTTGTAGCTTAAATGTTTCCCTTCACCTTTTCTTCCTCCCCTAGTAATCCTTTGAAGTTGAGACTGTGTTGCATTTTTGTAATTCTTTTCTTCTGATAGCTCTGAGGACTAGAAATGCTTTCTTCATTTAGTCTGTGTGCCTGTTACTGGTTACATTTCAGTTCTTCTCCCAGTTATCCTCCACAGAGTTACGCTAAAATCTTAGTATGTGGATTACAAGGAACAATTCTAATTAACCAACAACAAATAAATTGTTTCAGTTTTTTCCCCTTCATGGAATTGTTCAGTAAAGAAAATGGAAACCTTGAGAAAGCACTAAAAGGAAATACCATGAATTTGAATTAACCTTCCCTTTCTTCCAATTTCAGAAAAAATTGTCAGACATGGATTAAGGAAAATGATCCCTATTTCACAATATCTCCTAGACTGTGTTGGATAGCTCTCCAGGAGAAGAATGGATGCAATCATGTGGTTGATTTATTTTCTGGATCAAGTTTTAATATGACCCCAGGCAAGGCAAAAAGGATTATTTGGCAGATATATCCTTGGGTCCCATAGTCTGAGCAAAAGGCACTCACAGAGAGGTGTGTTTAGGCCATCTGTTGTCCACACTCCTTGTGTGGCAGAGCTGGGGATCCCCCAATAAACCATCTGAGTATCCATTTCATCAGGCACTGCATCTCTGAGTACCCCTTGAGTCTGTAGTGAATTGTGCTGTTTGAAGTTGTGACCAGATGATTATTATTTCTAATGAAGCTGGGTAATGGAGATTAGTGAATAAATTTTTCCAAGCAGTAGATGGGCACAGCATGCTGGGATCAGAACACCAGTGGGTCGACACAGATGTTTGCTTCTTGCCCAGAAGCTTTTTAGCAGTACCTGTGCATGAAGTTTGTTTACCAGGAAAGATCCTTGGATTGCAGGGGCAGAGTCTGGCCCTATGCAACAGAAGAGAAAGATTGAAAAATGTCCCATTGAACTGTCAGTACTATCACCCTTGATCCTGAGCTGGAGAAAGAGGCCACAAAGAGAGTCTAAGACCACAGAAGCTGAAAGAAAAACAGGGCAAATTCTAACACCAGAGGTCAGAGGCCAAGTAATCTATTGTTGAAGCAAATAGGTCTTCCACATGGGTTAACTATCCAATTGCTACAGTGCTGTCTGATGGGAACCTGGTCTGGAAGTTCATGCAGCTGACAGGGTTGGATTGTAGTATGGGCCACAAACCTTGAGATTAATGAAGTAGACCTCAAGTGTTTTGAGGATTGGATAGGAATGAACATTCTCCCTGGGGTACATAGGCACCAACTTGCTGTCATTTTGGATCTAAGACAAGAGTTAAGACTCCACAAAGACAGAGATTTAGGAGGGTGTATGAATCCTAATGAGCAAGTGTTGTCCAAAAAGTAACTGATTGTTGTTGAACTTCTAGAGAAAAACCAGTATGATCTTCTTGTCCATGAGAAAAGGAAAACAGAGGACAGGAAAATTCTGGACATAAGGCATTTAACTCTTCTTTAAGTTTCTTGTCTTAAAGAACTGTTCATGTTTTGTCTAGTACCTTAGAAGAAGGGAAATGGCTCTGCTAGAGGACAGCATAATAAAGTCAAAACTAGAACAACAAAAAATTGGGACGGATATGTGCTTGTAGAAAACATAACATTGTGCACAAAAACTGATCAAGGCTGTGAAGAATATGAGAAAAGAAACTGTACTTGTCCATGCATAAGCAACAATGTTGGAATCTTTATGAGTGTAATTTCAATCTAAATGTATTATCAGTGTTTATTTAATGTTTTAGCAAATAGGGTTTCTTACAGTGTACGTGGCTGCTAAAATTACATCCATTCCTGATCTGGAAAGCTGTCTTAGTCTTTAAACCTGCTTTCGTAATAAGTCTGCTGGTAGGAAGTCTGTTGCCACTAATATTGTAAGATCAAGAGATGTGTACACTAAAAGGCAGTGTCAAGATCAAGGCTCATGCTCCTTGGAGTGGTGAATGAAGGATAGTGGGTATTACTGAAATTGAGGGAAGATTTGCACAGTTATAATGCTTAATGAAATGGTTAGAGTCTGTTTAGGAAGGAATGACTGGCAGAAAAGTCATTTTAATGAGTCTCCCACTCATTAAAAAAATATTAAGTCTTTTTCCAACTCGCTGGCAGCTTGGAAGAAAATAATTTTTGATTCATCTGGGTCACAAGAATGAGGTGAAAGAATTGTGAAAGACCAGAGAATTGCTCCAGAGAACAGAATGATTAGCCCTGTGAGCGAACAGGAAAAAAAAAGTACTTTCTTGTGAATGACTGTGTTGGAGAGGCTGTGCTCCCAGTTCAAAAACCTCATCTGATTTCTAAAAGCTGCATGGCAACATACATAAAAAATGTCAGTTTCTTTAAAATGCTCTGCCATCATAAAAGAATCCTGTATTAGAACTCAGCTTCACAGAAGATCCCCCAGCCCATCGCATCAAGGTTTAGGCATCCTGTTTAGGTTGCAGGAATGATCAAGTAGTTTGAATATTTTGGTTGTTGTTCAGTTCTCTAAAGGGACAGCTTAATAGAGCAGGAAACAGAAGAGGTAATGGGTCAAAACCAGTGAACAGAAAATATGAGTGGTACTGGTAACAAACATCTGTTAGCTCACTAATAAGTGGAATTAGAGCATCTGTTAAAGCAGAAATAAATGTTTGGTCAGTATTTTTCTTCTATATTTGGCAGGAAGAAGGTAGATTATATATTCATGGTCTGTAACTGAGGAAATACTTTCCATTTAAACTGTAACTCAAAAGGATGTTAAACTGCAGATACTGAATTAGATCACTATCTGTTTATCAGTGGGTCTAGAGATTTGCAGCTGGATGTCTAAAAGAGCTGGTCAAAGAAATACTTGAGCTGTCAGTTTTGCACTTAGGTATGGAAACAGGGACTTCCCAGAATACTGTAAAGAACATTGATCACCTGTGGCAATTGGGTGGCCACCTTGTACTTCAGGTAAAGCTTTGTCTGTATATGTCATCGTTAGGTGTTTCATTTCTACTCAGTAATTGTTAAGATGATGATTGTTGTCAAAAATTTAAGTAGGCCAGTCCTGAATCTTTTTTTGCACAGATTCAGGTTCTGGTATTCATTTAGTATTAGTCAGGATAATGCTGGGACTGTAGTAGTGCTATTAATTTGCTTTACCTTGGAGTGAGCTTCTTTGGGTCCATGGCTGTAAGTGAAGAGATGATTAATTGTGTAGAAGTCTCTGACTCATCTTGGCACAACCTATCTCAGGGAGAATGTGATAAAAAGGAAGAAGGTGGGGCTGCTTATTCCTCTCCTAGTCCAGCTGCAGACGGAATGATCTCTTCTGAGCACAAACGTACAAAGAAAAGGCACACCAGTGTGTTGCCATGGAAATTAGCTCCTGCACTCAGGTGCCAATAATGCTCAGAAAACTTTACTGGGAGAGCATTTTTTAGAGCCACATTGCTTAAACTGTGACACAGGCCTTGAAAGAAAGCTTCTCTGAGCAACCCCTCTCTTGCAGGGGGTTGTGCTAGGATGGAATGTAACAGAGAAGAGGATTCTTAGTGCTTTGTGAGAGGTTAAAAAGATGGAGACATAGTTTTGCACTATGGCTGGGCTGGCTATCCTTCTAGCACTAACATTGTGTCCATGATGAAGCCCCTTAAATCATCTTAGTGAAATGGAGACAGTTTCAAGTGCTCTGCAGAAATACCGTAAATATCAGATAAATGTTTTGTCACCAATTTTATCTAAATATCTCTTTTTCACACATGTAGCTCTAAAAACTGTACATTGATAATGCTTATGAAGATGAGAGGTCAAGGTCAGGTACTTTCCATGAGCCAGCCATTGGCCACATCTAGTGGCAAATCCAAAAAGACAAAACACTTTAAAGCTGTAGAGAAATCAATTTTCATGTTCTATTCTATTTTCAGAGCTCCTAGCCAGCTGGCAGCAGCTGTGCCAAATGATATGATGTGGTGAGTGCAGCTACCTGGATAACCTGGATACCATTCCTCCCCAGGGCTGCAGTCATTGTCATGCATGAGATAACAGAGATGTGTATCATGTATCCTCTGTGGAGAGCAGCCAGGATTCCACTGCTAAGTATAGGCCAGAGGAGCGAGCTGGGCTTTGCACAGTTGCTCTGTGGTCATATTCAATCTGAAGATAGTACCTTTTATGCTAAGTTAACATAATGTAACATTTTGACTGGGGACTGTGGATGGGGGAAGGCAAAAGGGGAAATTGGTCTTTGTTTTTCATATGGATTTGACCCAAAATCCGCTTGTTGACAGTGATCCTGAGACCACATAAAGAGAGAGTTTGGGGTCTGGTTGGGAAAGGGAGAATTTGGAACCTCTTGTTGTAAGCCCCTGGAAAAGAAGTAGATCACATTGCTGCTCACTGTACCTCAGGATGGGAGTGGCAAAGCTGCTGATTTCACAGAGTTTTATTTGGAGTCTCTGACAAGGCGCAGCATGCAGTGAAATAAGAAATGGTAAATACAGCAGGAGATAAGCTTATCCCCCACCTGACGTTACCCATCATCAGTCACAAGGAGCAATGACATTTTGCACAGTTGAGTTTTGTGAGAGGGACAGCAGGAGAGTGTATGCCTGGTCTTTCCAAGTGTCTCCACCAGCAGATCAAATCCATCTTGATTGTGGGTGAAAGATGTGGTGGTGTTTGAAGTTTTCTCTTGTTTCTGGTGAGAAGTGAGTTGAATCTGCTGTGATGACATGAAAGCAAATACGGTGTGCTTTGTTCCACTGCCTGTGAGACTATGGAAAAGAGGCTGAGCGGTAAGTGGATACAGGGAGATACATGGTTTACTTTTTTTACCCTTTGAGTTCAGTATCTTTAACTGTCACCTGATGAAGGGGCCACAGGCTGATAGATCTAACTGCAGAACTACTTTCCTTTTTTTTTGTTTTTGCAGACAATTTACTTGGATGATGATGTCTCTTCCTTTGTGCAGATCAGAGGTTCTGTCCCACTGTTTTGGGAGCAAACGAGGCTTCAGGTAAAGAAATAATCAGAAAGCCTACCTTGCTTCTCTCTCTTGCTACTTATAATTTAGAATTAACATAAATATATATATTATTTTTTAATATGAGCTTCAAAGCTCATTCTGTGAAAGTGCTGAGCTCTTTTGTTTTAGGTTTGTCTTGTAGAAATGTTGTGTGTTTAGATAAACAGAACTATACCAGACAAATGGCTATAGGTGACTGAAGTTTAACATTTTTTGGTGTTTAAATGCTTCTACAGGGAGCTGGTTGTAAGGGACTGTGTCCTAAAACTGAAGATTACAGCTATATCTTTATAACATTTTCAGTGTTATTCCTCTGAAATGCCTGGTTGGCTTGATAATATTGACCTCCACAATACAACTGGAGTATTTAGGGATACCAGTGCTCTGTAGGAGCATGCTACCGTGAAACAAAGTAAAATGTCTGGATGGTGTGTTTTTGGGATTTCAGTCAAAAGGGTGAAAATGATCTAATCTGATCTTTTGGGAGGCAGAGATGTAGGATTTCATCACAAGATTATTGCATCAAATATATGGTCTGTGACTTGCAGCTTATATACAGTTGTAAGGCCAAATAAGAATCTTCCTGGCACACTTTGCATTCTTTTAACAGAGGGATAAGCAACTGAAAGCAGTATGCACATATATTTATGTGTGTTAGTAGAGAAAGTACATTGCATAACTGTTTTTTCAGGATACTTTAAAGGTTACATGGTACTTGTTTTGATCATTAAACTAGAACCTATGTACTCTTCAGAGGCACTGGACTTAGCACAAAAGGAAATGACAAAAGGATCCCTGTTGTCTTTTAACACCATCCAGTGCAATACTTCTTTTTATAAAGCAAGTTTGTCCATATGATTGTGCAAGTCCTGGCCATGGTGTAGCTATATCCACCATGTAACACTGTTGATCTGTATGTTACAGAGCCCTCAAGCATTTTTGGCTATTGGGTAGTATCTCTAGTTAAACAGAATTTTTGATTTTTTTTTTTTAGTAGGCCTGGTTTTTTGCCTAATTGGGTTAGATTATATACTCTTACTCCTTGGGTGTGAATGTACTGACACTGGTGTTAGAAAGAATTGCAGAAACCAACCTCTCATGAAAAACAAAGATGATGAAATATAGGAAACAATGCATGATCTTATACGTATTTGGGAGTGTAGTTTTTGGGAGAGAAAAGAAGCCCTCTGTAATAATTTTGTAACAGTAGCTACCATTCAAAAGGAACTTGAAGCTACTGTTGTTGACATCCATATCAAAAGACCTGTTAGTTTGAGGGTGCAGATTTTCATCCTTCATATTTTTGAATCACTGTTCTGATACTTTTGAAAGAAGTCAGAATTCACAACCTATGGAACTGGCATAAATGCATCCCTCTCTACCAAGGCAAGGGCAGTAAGAATGCTAGGCTCACAGAATACTCATGTGAGGCAGTGTGTGCTATTTGCAAGAGGAAGCTGGCAAAGAGATGTGATTTGTTTGGCCATAAAAAGATGTGTAGGTATCCCTTTGCTTAATGGTAATTGTGTTTTCACTTGTAATTGTAAATGTTGTCTAATAAAAGATGGGGCTTTTGTGTTAAGGATGTGGGGGTGGTTGGAGTCTGTTAGAGATGTCTGGTGCTGTTAAAAAAATGTTTTTCTCTGAAGGAAAAAGGGAGACATCTAGTGACTTTGGACTCTAGCAGTTTAAGAAGATTTTTCTATTTCTTGGTCTTCTAATATTTTATTTTAGGTTGGTTCCCGCCATTTAAGGCTCAACAGAGGTCTGGAAGCCAATGCACCTGCCTTTGACAGGTAAGTTTCATTCCACTTTGGCATCAACACAGCAGTCTGGCATGTATCCAAGGTTCCACAACTTTGTCTTCCTAGGAAATCTTGAGAAACCTCTCTGACATGATGTGGCAGATTATTAAACTGGTTTACTTAATTTAGTCACTTTTTTTGGTGCTTTTTTTCCTTTTTGTTTTCAGTGGTAATTGAATTAATTTGGTCTTCTGGCTCATTTCTGTAAAAGTTTAGGAATACTGAGTGATGTGCAAAAGAAGTGTTTATGCAAGCCTTTGTGAGCCAACAGATGTGAGTTTACACTTATGGTACACAGAATATGTGTGCTTTACCACTCTAACAGAAGTAGCTATAGAGCAAACACTGCTTTAACTCCATTCTGCATTTGGTCTTTTCTTCATTGTTTTCCTCCTACACAGAGATAGCAATGCCTTATTCTGAGACCAGTGTTGTATGATGCTGTTATGCTGATGTTTTCTATTTTATGCAAAGACTGGCTTGTAAACATTTTAAAACCATTAAGACTCTGTTTGTTTGTCAGCTAGAAACTGTAGAAAAAGACATGCATTAGCTTGATTCCTTTGGATGTCTGACTAGGAAATGCTATCCTCTAAGGATGTATTTCTACTGATATCCATGGGAACAGTGCCTGAAAAACACATGAAGAATTTGGTCTGTGGGAAATTTTCACCTTGTAAGTGCAGGTCAAGTGATTAATTTCTGTTTTGGTTTGGTTTTGGCAGATCAGGTTGTATGTTGATTTTGTGTAAGGCCTCTTTATTACCACAACTGTTAGCACACAGGATATTATTGACTGTTAATGGTTTTGCTACACTGAAGACCCCAAACAGGGATTAGAATCTAAAGGGACTATGCAGCGTAGCAGTTTCTGCTCCAGAGGTTCTTGGCCTACATTCTCCAAGCTTTTAAGGCTCTTAAATCCTACTTTATTCAATGGCCTTTGAGACTCTTGGTCTCTTGGCCATCTGGTGATGTGATAACTTGCCCTGCCAGTGTCTGTGAAGATCTGCAAAAGTCAGTCCTTTGAAGATGGGCAAGAAAGAAGTGACTAGTTATATAGAAAAGTACACTGGAATTTAACAACCTGCTACAGCTTTTCCAAGATGTAAATTTGGCCTGCTACATGTAACCATGTGAGAAACAGATGGTAATCTTGTTAGTTGTTTTTTCATTCTCTATCTCTCTCCCTGAGAAATCCACAGGGAGTTTTGCTTGCAGTATTCAAACAGGTGACTTGAGCTTCAGTAGTTTTGTTGTAAGGAAGTAACACTGGCAGAGAGGTAGGATCTTGATGCTGGTTTCAGGAGGGTGCCGACTATATGGGATGAGTTGGCATACAGAGAAACTGGTTGCAGAATCAAGAATGCACCAGAAAATATATTTAGCTGTGTTTTCTGAAGACAATGCTGATGACTTCTTTCTTTTCTCCCCTTCCATGGTTTTCTGTGTAATTTACTTCTGGTTAAAGGATTTAAAGAGTAATGCCAGAAGATGTATGCTTGCTGGTTTTCACACACTTTGCCATTACACGCTATTTTGCAGCATGTAATAACTTCTCATTTTGTGAGTTTATTTTTCTTATATATTTCTATCCAGCTTCCTCTTAAATACTACTACAGTGTTGTCTGTACATGATGGAAATCAACTTTAAGATCTGATTATGTCTTGATGAGCCAGCACAGCCATGCATTCCAACTTGAAAAAGATATTTTGAGGGGAGAATGGGTGTTTTGGCATCTGGCTAAAAGCTCTTAACTTGAGAGTCCTTAAATGTCAGGCTTTGAGATTTTAGCAACATAGACCAAAAAATCCAGCCCACTTTATACTTGTCCTATTTTGAGCTTTTCCTGCAGAATCTGAGCCAGACAACTTGGCTAAAAGGACCTTTATTCTGATCCAGTGCAGCAGTTCTTATGATTAGTCATCTTCCTGCTTGATTTGAGTTCAGAGTGAATGTCTCCATGTTGCAGCAGCTCAGAGATGTTTGAACCCTGTCACCTGTGACGTGTGTTTGGACCTCTCTGGCCTTGGCACTGGAGTCATAGGCCCCATTGTTGCTGCTGACTCTTAGTAGTTTCAGCTCTGCAAGATGCCAGACAATTCCTGTTGAAGTGTAATACATTTTCCTCTCTTCTTGTCTTTCCTGTGTAGTTCCCGGGATAGCAGCCAAGAGGTAGGAGCATGAAGGGCAATGTCAAAGCTAAGAGTGGCATAAAAGACTTGGGGCCTATTTTCTAAGACACTTCTTTCTTTAATTTCAGTACAGAATACTGTATCTATTAATTGCATACTTTCACCATTTTTACTTTAATTAGAAGGAAACTGAGAAAAGTGTCTGTAGATGGTATGGCTAAGATTTTCTGCTGGATGAAACAACCAGTGATCTCTACTTTGTATTTTGAAAACGGCAGTAGGCAAAATAACTTAGTTTTGTTTAGTACCTATTATGGTTGCTTTTGCTGTAGGCATATGATGCTTCTGAAAGAGCAGTATGGAAAACAAGTGATCGTTAACCTATTGGGAAGCAGAGGAGGAGAGGAGGTGCTCAACAGAGCTTTTAAGGTAAAAGCAATGATTTTCATTTTAACTGCTGATTTCCCTTGAGCCTCCATGTTCTTCTGTTTTCCTTCTAGCCCAGGAGGTGATGAATAGTATTTCTAAAAAAATTATGTTAACTCTTTACCACGTTACCTACTAAGAATAGTGCTTCTTGGTTTCTAGCACTTGGCTTGGTTTCTAGCACTACCTTTCTGCTTACTTCTTCATACATTTGCATACATTCCCTTAACCAAACTTAAAAAGAAATTGCCTGAATACTCCTAAGGATGGTTAACATTTGCAAAAGTGAATCATAGCCAGTTTTGACATTGTATGCAGCCACCTGTGCAGTCCCCTGGGATTGGCGGAGCTGCTTGGGGGCTGGGTGAGCCTCTATCACTGAGCACAGTGACTTAGCATCACTGAGCTGTCTTGCTCTGATTGTAATGGGAAATAGCTATCTGGCACTGATTGTGTTGGGAGTTGGCTGCCTGAGCACCAGATGACAGTTTGGTATACAGAGAGAGATTTTCCTGGCCTCTAAGTATCCCCAGGCACAACTAATAGCTGATAGCAAGGATGTCAGGCATTGTAGAACTAAAGCTATGCTGCTTTCTAGTGTGGTATTCTTTTAAAAACTACTGTGAGCTTAAAGCCACTGATTGGCACTGAGAGGGGTTTGCAGCAGTGCAATAGCTGCCTGAATCTGGCTGGGGGTTGATGGAAGTCTGCCTCCTTAGGTGCTTGTTGCTTTAGCAAACTGACATAGATACTTCAGAAGTCATGTTCCTAAAACTAATGATAGGATGATTTAAGTACACACCTATAGTAAGTGCCATGTATGTATCATTGGTAAAGAATGATACCAGCAGTTCTGAGCTGAAACATTTATTATGTGAAACTAAGCAAAATAAAAATTGTGGTTAAATAATAGTGCCTGATTTCTTTTCCTCTCTGTTGCAGTAGTGAATTTAGAGGGAGCCTCAAGCTTGTTGTCACTTTTTCTGTGTGACCATTTCCTCCTCCTGCAAAAGAGCTGGGAAGGACTATCTACTTCCCCAGCAGAAAATGATGAAGTGAAGGTCTCCCCTTGTACAGAATGTGGCCAAAGTGATTCATGACTAAAACTTGCAAGGCAGTGAGGAAGGCACAGGAGTGGAGTCTGGTGGTTTCTGTTTTCAGCTTCTTACTGAATTTCTGCATGACATGGCTAAGACTCTGTAATCTTTTGGTTTCCTTCTCTTTAAAATAGTTTTTCTTGTTTGTTTTGCAAACCCCACTGAAATGTAAAGGTAAAAGATAACAAATTCTGAAATGCTGAAATAACTTACATGAATAAAAGCATGACGTTTGTTGATAATTTGATACTGATATTTTCTCAAACTCCCACATTCTTGAAGATCATGTTCTAGCCAATATCATGCAACCAGACATTAAGTCAGAGACCGGGCATCTCTAGAATAAAGACCTTGCATTTGTTAATTTAATTTAAATCAATTTTAAATTGTTTTGTCTAAATTGTTACTTTTTTGCCTATTTTAGAAATAAATAAACTCTGAAAATATGCTGTGAGCTTGAATAATTTAGACTGGCATCACCGAAAACCAAAGTTTTGTATTCATTCAGAATGACTCCTTGGTCATTTCTTTACCTTTATGTTTTAAGAAATGGATGTTTAGGAAAGAATATAAAGTTCATTTGACTTTGATGATTTTAAAGAGCTTGAATTAAAAATAAAGTAATTCATAAGAGTGTGATTAGGGTTGCAAGTTTGTCTCCTGTCATTAGTTTCTCCATCTTTTTTTTGCTTTTATTTTTCTCTTAACTCGTGCTTCAACCTTAGTAATTCTTATCAGCATTGGTTCAAATTATTCTTGTAATTACTGCTGCTGGGCTCTCTTGATCAGAATGTCACAGTTACCACCATTCATTTACCATTTATTATGCATTACCTGAATCAGACCAGACCAAAAATCAATACTGTTCCCAGGAAATGCTGTTCCTCCCATAAGCATTCCCTATAACAGATGTAATTATGTTTACAGTAAAAGCAGGAGTGTAGTGTAGAGTTGCAAATAGTCTGACAATAATTTACACTGCAGCAGTGGGTAAATGACATCCTCAAGTGCATTGCTAGAGCCAGCATCTGTCAGGGCAGATTGGGGTGTCAACAGTAACAGTCTAATGAAATACATTTTACAGGTCTCTTTCCAAGCACTGCCTTTAAATTTCTTTCTGCAGGAAAGGCTTAATGGCTTACTCAATACAATTATGCTGGTGTAACTGCTACATGTACACTTTTAATGTAATATTAGATTTGTTTTGTCCAGTGTGTGTCACAATGTAAGTGGAGAAAATCATCCCTCTCTTCGGGTGAGAATGTGCAGGAGGGAAGAGAATAGACAAAGGCTTGCATAGTTTGAGTTAATGTAATGGTTCTCTCTGCCTTTCTTGTGGAGAACAGGATGTATTACTGTTGCAGATACCTTAATGATGTGGATGTACTGTTGCAGATACCTTAATGATGTGGATGTACTGTTGCAGATACCTTAATGAAATTTGTGGTGATTACGGAAATGCATGTGAGGTCATTGAAACTGGAGATGAACTACAGAGGCTATTTGTGCCTCTTCTTTCACTTCTGCAGTTTACCACAAACACTTTATAGTATGTTTCCTGGGTGTAATTGCTTACTTACTTCCTCCCCCTGAGCCTGCCTAGAGCATTGCTAGTGCTGTCCTCACCTCATGCGCAGAGGTAGCAGCAGCCCATTGCTGAAGGGCTGCCATCAGCCAAGGCACAATTCTAATGTATACTTTGCAGTTACGGTTTTCCTGCAGGAAAATTGGGTTCTAACAGTCAGGTTTACTTCTGTGAAGAAAACAAACAGGGAACTTCAGTTGCTTTTTTCATGTCTGGCCTTTCAAAATTCCCTATGAACTATGTGATTAACAGTCAAGGCTTATTAATGATAAAAGTGTGCTGGGATCAATCTGTACATGTGACTTGAGCAGGATTTGTTTTCCTTCATTCTCTTATCTAAACAGAAACTGCTATGGGCCTCTTCCCATGCGGAAGACAGTCCCATGATAAACTTTGACTACCACCAATTTGCAAAAGGTGGGAAAACTGAGAAACTGGAAAATTTGCTGAGGCCTCAGCTGAAGTTGCACTGGGAAGACTTTGGAATCTTCACAAAGGGCGAGCATGTAAGTCCACGGTGAGTGTCTCTGCCCCTCTGTCCCAGTGTAGCTGGGCACTGCTTGTCCTGGCCTTCCCAGGTTTCTTGCTGTGTTTGGACCATGACAATAAATTGACCATCTTGAAATAAAATTTTGAGACAAAGTGTAGTCTTGGTGCTAAATCAATGATTTGGCTTAATTGCGTCTCCATGGTTTCAAATCTGCAAATTTACCAGTGTGTGGATTTGCTAATATAGTGTTGCAGATGTAATCAAGTAATTAGATGTGTTAATGGAATATATTGTGCACAGTGTGCTTGCACTGTCAATACGTGGGTGGGTGTATTCAGGCTGAACATTTGATGATCTTGTTCAATCAACTCATGATTAGATGTTATTTTAAAATATACCATTTTCTCCTCCCTCCTCTTGTGTTTGGTTACCAAAGTCTGCAGACAGGTACTTTTCGAATGAATTGTTTGGACTGCGTGGATCGTTCTAATAGTGTACAGTCCTTCGTTGCACAGGAGGTGAGTTTGTCAGAGGACCTTCCTTGGGAAACTTGTAGTACATACATTGGCTGTTTCATGGGAAAGACAGGAAAGAGGCTGTAAGTCTCAGTTATGCAGGTCAGTCTTGCTGCTCTATGGTACAGAATGGTGCTGGCTGGAATACTGAGGATAAAAAGCAAAAACACATTTGAAAACAATGTTGGTTTCTTTTTTGTGTTTTTTTTTCTCCTTCTGCACCTAATCCAGATACTGTTTGCTCAATTAGAGAGCCTTGATTTGAACTCTAAACCTATAATTGAGCGCTTTGTGGAATCCTACAAGGAGATGTGGACTCTCAATGGTCAAAATCTGAGCAGAGTATTTAGTGGCAGTCGTGCCCTTGAGGGAAAGAACAAGGTAAAGAAAAATGGCAAAACTCTTTATTAACAAGTAAAGAAAGATGTCCTATTTATGCTTCAGTGTCACTTGTATTTGTAATTCCTGTCTGCTGTAGGTTGGGAAGCTCAAGGATGGTGCCCGCTCTGTGTCTCGTACCATCCAGTCAAATTTCTTTGATACAGTGAAGCAGGAAGCCATTGAGCTGCTGCTCATGGGTGACTTCTACCATGAGGAATATGCAGACAAAGGCAAGATGCTCATGGACCAGACTGCACTGCTGGGTAAAGCCAGTTTAAATGCTCCCTTTTGTCTTTGCATCTGCTTTTAGCTGTCAGATATAAGCCTCAATTGTACCCTCAATCAATATATAAGCTGCTCTTGCTCAGATCTGTTGTTTAAAGCAGTACTTTCAAGTGACCATAGCACAACTCTTGTGCTTATTTCTCATGTTTTGTTTTGAACTTTTGAATATGTTTTTCTGTTCTTTGATAGTGATAATCTCTGACAGTTTAGAGTTGGACCAGAGGGAAGGATTTTAGGGCTATATTCCCAGCCTGCCCTGAGTTTGTCTTGAAGAAGTCTCTTGAGCTCAGCCCTTTTATCTCCTTAGTTGTGTCCTTGCCCTTTGCACATGCTTTTAGCCATTTGGATCTTTAAAGACACATCTCTGTTACTTTAGTTCATTTCCTGCTTTGTTCCAGGCCCCTAATAGTCCACAGCATAGACATATTTGTTTGCACCCATCTAGAATAAACTCAGCTCTCTCTGAGAAGATACTTGCATGCAAAATATAGAATAATTTCACCCACAACAAGTATTGGGTGGTCAGTTTATTCCAGAGAACCATTCAGCACCACTTTAGTCCTGGGCTTGTTCCCTGATGTTGACTGCAAGGAAAATATAGATTACTTCTCTATGCCTGACTGCAAGTTGGGTAGTTAATGATTAACTCTGCTTCATTTGTTTAGACAGCGGAAGCACATTGCTGATTTTCTATACTCAGCAAAATAAGCAAATATAGCAGGGTTTTTTTTTGAAGAGTTCTTGCCCAGATAGAGAGGCATGGCAGTGCTAGATTTGTACTGATGTGAGACTGTGCTGCTCTCCATCTTTCCTCCCACATTCTAAACTTCTAAGGGCTTCAGTTTAAGTTGTAACTTATGACATACTTGATTGCTTGTCCTGGTTTCAGGAATAAAGTTCATTGGCTTCCTCGAGTGTGGTATAATGTTGTGTTTTGGATTTGAGACTAATGAATGAGCAAGTGCTTGTGTGTTGCACTTGGTTGCCAGCTGTGTTAAAACACAGCAGACTGGTAAGACACACTGAGGGTTTTAGTTGTTGCTATATAGTGTTTA
Organism: Agelaius phoeniceus; assembly: GCF_051311805.1. Taxonomy (NCBI): domain Eukaryota; kingdom Metazoa; phylum Chordata; class Aves; order Passeriformes; family Icteridae; genus Agelaius; species Agelaius phoeniceus. The sequence continues at coordinate 62,552,175 of NC_135267.1, forward strand.
TAATAAGTCAAGGACTTTCCACTTCTCATGCTCTCCCATTCAGAAGGCTGGGAACACTAAAAGAAGCTGGGAGGGGATGCAGCCAAGACAGGTGACTCCAAATGTCCAGAGGAATATTCCATACTAAATGATGTCATTCTTGGTATATAAACTGGGAGGGGGGAAAGCTCCCCCTCCCCCTGAGGGCTGCTGCTTTGGAACTGGCTGGGCTCTGTGCCACACTGGTTTTGTATATTCTAATTCTACTTTTTTTTTTTCCCTTAAACTGTCTTTATCTCAATCCATGCATTTTCTCACTTTTACTCTTGGGATTCTCTCCTGCATTTTGCTGCAGGGGCAGGGAATGAGCTGGGATATGTACTACTAAGCACTGGTTGCCCAGTGGGGTTAAACCATGACAGTGCTATAGACTAAACAGAAAAGATTATGGGAGATAAAAGAATTTTTTGCTTATTACTTGAAAAAGCACAGAAAAATGTAAGCTGAAAGTTGGTGACCAGCCATTCCCAAGCTTTCAAAGGGTGCCTGGTTTCTATAAGAGAAATTGCTGACATCAACCCCAGTTATCTTGTAGCTACTGCCATTGCCATAGGAGTTATTCCCTACCTTTTGTATTGTTGCTGCTAGGGTAATGTTATTATTTCAGAGTGACTGTGCTGCTGCAGTGGGGATGGTTTCTGTCCTTTTACAGCACATTCTTCTTTTAAACACGATCTTTCTCTCTCCCCTCTTCTGTCAGTAACTCCAAGTATTTTGAAGGCCATGTCAGAGCGTCAGTTTGAATTCACGAGCTCCAAGCGTGTTCGTGTTGCCACGGGGACCTGGAATGTGAATGGGGGAAAGCAGTTTCGAAGCAACATCCTTGGTACCAGTGAGCTGACAGACTGGCTGCTGGATTCTCCCAAGCTCTCAGGAGTTTCAGAATTTCAGGGTAAGACTTCACAGTCAAAATGTGTAAGCAGTATTTGCTGGCATCTCTAGAGACAGTGAGTCAGGACACAAGATTTGACCAGCCTTTCAAAGGCAGTACATTTTGGAGAGCATTTTCTGTCAGTTCTTAGGGGTGTATTCAGCTTCTCCATGCTTTTGCTGCCCTGCAGAAGTGGAATGGTGTGTGAGCTCCTGACAGTCAGAGTTCTTTAAACACTTTGAAACAGTCCATGTGACTGTTTCAAACCTTCAGCAGGTCAGAATTCAGAGCTCTCTTTCATGCCATCCTAAGATGTATCTACCTATTCTGCACCCTGTACATAATTTTCTTCTCCCATATCTCTGTTCTTTGTTCTTTGTCGTAAGCAGGAGCTACATGCTTAGGTACCATCAGACCATCTTGGTCTCTCATCTGGAGCTAAACATATCTCTGCAGTCTAGACTGTGAGCTTCTCTGGAAATGTTACTATCAAAGTCTTCAGACAAAAAGATTTACTTTGTTGAAGGCAATATTTCCTTTCTTTAGCAGTATAGAGAACTCTTATGCTTGTGGCTTGATGAAATTGGCTGCTGAATTTCTTATTTATGGAACAAGGTCAGGTATTGCAATTGATTTACAGATTTTTTATTAAGGTAAATGAGAAGGGAACATTCTGTCATTTAAAAATTGAGTGGTTGCAAAACCCATGCTTTTGTTGTTATAGTGGAACATTTAGTTTTCTGCAGGCATCACAGGCATAGTCCTGTACCTAACCTTGTAGCTCAGGAATACATTCCTCAAATCCTTGGCTCCCTTATACAAGTTGTCTCATTTGAACCCTTAGTTCCTGAGTGGTATGTGATTAGGTGCAGACCTCTGTATTCTGAGCAGCCTAGGTAAGTGATCAGTCCAGTCTAGTCTATTTCAGAAACACTTCAGATGTGTTAGTGCATGACTGTGCCCATAACACTAAAATTTGTTGAGAGCCTGTCATGTGTTAGCTTTGCCAGACTATCCCCTGAGAGAAACAGAGGAGCAGGCAGTTGTGACATGGTAGGTCTGAGCAGCTTCTGGAAGAGAGCTGAGTTATGTGAATGGGCAGGGCTAGGGTGTAACCATGCAAATGTCTGAATCCATGTTAATGCCAGTGCAGTGCCTACACAAATGGGCAAGTCTTCAAAGACAGATGTCCAAAATTATTAATGGAAAATACACATCACAGTGCCTGTCTGGTTAAGCTAGTAAAGGAGGCTAGCTATCATGCTAGTTTCACCCTTGTGTCTGCACAGAGTTGTCTTTAGGCAATGGACAGACCTAATGGGTCAACAGATTTCCTTCACACTATTTTATGACAGCATCTGATCTTTGATGTTTCCTCAGAGTAATATCCACAGAGCCAGGGAAAGAGGGGTGGGGGTCATTGTGCTCTAGGGTGATCTAACCTTAAATATAAGTGATCTAAGAAGGACTTGGAAGAAAGAAGGCAAGAAGAAACTTCAGAAGCGTCCTTAAACTAGATAAATTTGCTAAAGGCATTGAGATGGAGGTGACATACTGGTGTCTAGACAATTAAGTTCAGTTACACAGGAATCTGTGTCAGAAAGGAAGAGCACGTTGGATAAAATGACAAGAGGGTAAGAGATGGTGACTAGTGAGGTGTTGTGGCTTTAGTGGTGATTGGGGTGTGGGAGAGAGGGATTAACACTGCTACAGTATAATGTTCTGTTCTGAACTGCTTCCTGCAGGAGAGATGAAGACCAACTGGTGGGAGAAAAGCAGGAAAAAAATTCAGAGGAACTGCAGGGGATGTTTTATGATATCAGATTAAAGGAGCTATGAATATGTATAGCTTGGCAGGGGATACACAAGATAGAAATACAGGAAGGATCTCTGACAGAAATTAGAATACAAATCATTAGAAGAAACAACAAAATTGTAATTCTGGCATGACTTTTCCTTCCTGCCAACAGATGATGATAACTGCCCTCCTGACATATTTGCAGTGGGATTTGAAGAGATGGTTGAATTAAGCGCAGGGAACATTGTGAATGCCAGGTATGTAAAAAAAAAAAACAAAACACCAAACAAACAAAACCAACAAAAACCCCTAATCAACCAACCTAAAAAACCAACCAACCAAAAAAAAAACCTTGCAACTGTAAAAAAACCCAACCCAATCAAACAAACAAAACCCCAACAAAAAGAACATAATCTTCCCCAAAGGAACTGGCCATGTTCATTTTTATGGTCACTGGGCTCACTCAGTTCCAAGTCTGTTGTTTGCAACCATAGCTGGAAATATGTTTTCCATTAAAAATGTCATTGGGATGATGTTAAAAGTGCTCAGTTTCCTAAGTCTCTTAAGTCTTTATGTTGTCAGAGAAGAATTCTGATGGTTGAGCTTGATCTAATGCTTGTCCTTAAAGCCCTGTCTGATGTTGGAAAAATGCTCAGTGACTTACAAACCTAATTCCCATTCATGTGGGAATTCTAAAATCGTCTAAAAATGTCTCTGTGGCTAATTGTATTTGTGAAAATTGTAGAGAAGATGTTAAATGCAAAGCCTGAGGTTGGCATATCAGCATGTGCAGTAGGCCATTGTGCTTACTGATCCTAGTGAATCTGAATGGAGGTGGAACCCTGAAGGTCATGGTTCCAATGCTGATTCATTAGGCTGGCCACTTAGCTGTCTGTTTTGGGAATGACAAGTTACAGCAGTGCTTAGTGTGGCTGCTGGGCTGATGGTATATCTGCATGGATATGTTGACTTTGGAGAAAAGAAAAAGCTAGATCCACTGACGTGAGGGTATATGCAGCTATTCACAAACCTTTGCTAGGAACAGCTAACAGTTGTGAGTAGCCAGTCACCTTCCAGTCAGAAAAAAAATTAAAACTCATGAGATTGATTTGGAAATTTGTTTTTACAGTTATGATTGCTGTAATCAGCTTCCAGTTATCCCCAGTGAATGGGTGTATCCAATGTCATGTGAGTGTGGGTGTTTCTAAGTGTATTAGACAAATTCCTCACACATCCAGAAGCAGGATAACTGTATTTGTGTGCTGTGCCTGGGCTCACTGACCCTGCTAACTCTAGGCTGGCTTACAAGGAGGAATTATCGGTCTCTGCCATGCATTCTACAGCACTTCACGTTCTACAGCCTAATGGGATGTCTGTAAACCTAAGGCACAGTTACCCTGTGCATTTTATTGACTGTATGTGGTTTGTTTTGATTCCATTAAATGATTTTATGTTTGTTCCAGTACAACGAATAGAAAAATGTGGGGAGAGCAGCTTCAAAAAGCTATTTCCAGGACTCATCGCTACATTCAGCTGACATCAGCACAGCTTGTTGGTGTTTGTCTTTTCATCTTTGTACGACCATATCATGTCCCCTTCATCAGGTAAAGAAAAAGCCAAACCAAACAAAACAACAACAACAAAACAAAAAAACCCAGAAAACCAAAACAAACAAAGAACCCCACCCCAAAATAAAACTAATCTAACAACAACAACAAACCTCAAACCAACTAAACAAAAAAGCCCCAAAACCCACCCTGTGACTTCAGTGACATCTGGTGTTGGAGCATGGCCAGAGAACATGGGGAGGACTTGCTCATCTTGGTGGGAGTCATGCAAACCTGTGTTCTGGTCTCTGCTCAGCATGGAGAAGAGGGAATCCTTCCAGGCAGCAACAGGCTGGAGTTCATCTCCCTGGGTAGCACAAAGGCCAGACAGCCTCAGTCTTTTCCTCCAGGTAGCTGAAAAGCCAGGCATGCTCCAGGTGGGCAGTCAGGGTGGAGCACCTTGTTTGGATGCTATCTTCCTGGGAGGGGAATAACCTGGGCTAGTAAGTCCAAGAGTGTTTGATGCACTGAATGAAGGAAATGCCTACCCCTGCCTGAAGGGCAGGTTTTACTTCTAGCCCTGTCCATGATTCCTTATGGAAACAGGGATAGTTCTAGACCTAAAAAGAATGGGGGAAAGAGACCTAATTTTGGCCCTTGACATTTTATAGAACTGAGAGGTAAGATGTAAGAGAACCTATGAAGTGTTTGCCTTTCCCAGATGTCATGAGAACCAGAACTCTGTGCCCAGTCAGGAGAGTGCAGAGCTATGTATCCTCTGCTTACTGACTCAGCTGTCCCTGGAGAGTGATCAAACTCCTCCTAGAAAATTACCCGTGGGGATACTTGCATTAAAATGCCTTTGCTGTGGGCAAGAATTATGCAGGCTAAGTGTAAAAGAATTATGCAGGCTAAATGTAAATGGTTACAAAGTGAATAATTAGCCAAAACTATCTTTGGGCATCTGTCTGACCTTAAAGCCCCGAGATCCAAACACTCCTTTCTAAACCCATATTAGGGCACTGATTGGCCACTGCATTTTGTGATTAAAATATCAAAAGCTGCCTCTTTCTTCCCTGTGATCTCATATCTACTGAAAACCTCAGAACAGAGCTTGTCCAACATCAGGTGCTGTAGGCCAGACAGAGCAATACAATGCAGGTAACTCTGGTGGTCTTGGATTGCTGCTTTCCAGTAATCTTTCTTCAAAATTATTTAAAGAATTTTTTTTTTTTTGCTGCTGCTGCTATGAAGCAGTCCAGAGGAGAAGTGTTTCTCTCAGTTTGTGACTCTTCACCTGGCTTACAAAAAGTTTGAGTAATCCAGTAGGAAATTAGTGGTTTAAATGGAAATCAGAATCAGAACAGTGCAGTGGTTCTGTTGCAGTTGTCAAACTGCTGGAAATTGGATGTAGCCCTTTGAAACTCAAGAGAAAAAGGGAAGTTGATTTTACTGACCGACTTTCATTATTTAATGCAAATGTGCTGCTATGTGCTATGTGAGCATAATCAAATCTAACCTGTAGGCTTGTATATTTTCCCCATGTCTAGAAGGGGAAAGGAAAAATGATCAGAAGTGCAAAAAAGTGCTTCTGCTTACAGAGATTGAAGAGATTTAGACAGAAGATAGGGAATAGAGAAATAATGAGACAATAGCTGGTTTATACATCACTGAAATGATTGATGAAATACAAGCAGCTGAATTTACAGCGGGTTATTTCAGCATTACCTTTGCCATGAAGGAAAATCAGTCGAATACCAGTCAGGAGATGGGTAGGCAGGCAGCAGGAAGGGAGAACTTTAGTGAAAAGACTGAACACCCTGCTTCTGTAGGAGTGCTTAACACCCATTGTTTCATAGAAAACTTTGATGTTCCTCCTTTGCCTCCCTGAGGGTGTCTTCTGGTGGTGTCCTGCTGTCAGGAAAAGACAGGAAATTAAAGATAGAGAAAAAAGGTACAAAAGATGGGGGAGGAAGAGAGAAGAAAATGAAGGGGGTGGGGAAAGGAGACCTGTATCATCTTGCATCATTTACATCACGAATTTCTGGGAATAACTTAAATAAGACTTAGCAGTTTTCTGCACGTCCCTTTTTAACATCAGTAATATTCTTGTCAGATCTGCTTGATGTTTTCTCTGGAAAGTAAAATTTTCTCACTGGGAAAGACATGCATGGCACTAGGGTTGGCTGAAACAATGATCTCATCATTTACTTATCTGATCAGACAGCCATGCTTTGTTCTTGGAGTAGCCTGGTTATTTGGGAGAAATTACCCTGAGAGCAGGTGGTCTGCTTTATCAAGTTATCTCTCTGTAGTGAAGTGTATGCTAATCATCACATTGAAATACTAAGTGATTAGCAACATGGAGACCTTAAGCAATTTGTCATCAGTACAGAACTCATTTGAGAAGTTACATATAAATAGTTGTATCCAATAATCCCTGATTTTATCACATCTGATTTAATGAAGTATGGGTTATGATCTGCTGCTCTTTAATTAAATGGAAAATCCATCATGAATTGTGAAGTTGGGTTTCAGCACATATGAACAGTAAATTGTTATCTGTCTGAAAAGCACATTCCCACATGTTCAAAAGTAAAATGAAGCATGGTAATAAAATTTAGTTATTGTCAATATTTTAAGGATCATGGTAGAGGGAAACTTGAAAAGTATATTCTATAGAAATTGCCAGTATTTCAGAAATTAGGTCTCGCTGGTCTGTTTGGAAGGGACAAGAAAAGGAGAAAAATATTTTCAGACAGTTTTATTTCTATAGTATTGTATTAAACTTAATTTGAAGCATAAGCATTTGAACATCAAGAAACTAAAAGATGTGCCTAAAAGCAGCAAGCTTTCTAGAGGGGAGAAGACATGGCATTGTAAACTGGCTTTTCCCTTTGTGTTGCAGTCAAAGTTAATTGAATGTTTGTCCCTGAAGCCCTTTACTCTGTTCCCTTTCTATTTTTTTTTTAATGCAGGGATGTAGCAATAGACACCGTGAAGACAGGAATGGGAGGAAAAGCTGGGAATAAAGGGGCAGTGAGCATTCGTTTTCAGTTCTATAGTACCAGTTTCTGCTTTATATGCAGTCACTTGACTGCTGGGCAGACTCAGGTGAAAGAGAGGAATGAAGATTATAAAGAAATCACACAGAAACTCAGCTTCCCAATGGTAAGTGTAGATGTATGTGTGCTAAAAGTATTGGAGGTAAAGGTGGTATCTTTACATCATGAAAGCTGGTCTCAGGCTGCCTTTGATGACAGGTCATCAAAGAAGGCATCTCAGTAGCAAGAAAGAAAATGCTAAAGAAAATGTTAGCAAATAAATAAATAGGGAAGCATGTTTCACAGAAGATTAGGTACTACCCAATGTAGCACCTGCTTTACAAAAGTACTAATCCTTTCAAAAACCAGAGTTGCTCCAGTGCTTGAAAAGTCCTTGGCTTTGAGCAGTTAAGCTCTAGATGACTGATGTTGGAACTGGAGAGCGATATTGATAGCTCTTGCTGGCTCTAGTAGGTGAGAATTCCTGAAAGACCACCCATGCCATTCAGTGCAGCAGTGCCTTGGCTGCTTCTGGTCGGGTGTGATGGATCAGTTCTTGGGCAGTGACATGGTACCCTCTGTTCCCTTCCTTTCATCCTCCTGAATGTGTCACTCTCAAGGAACTGCTGGCTTCTCTCAGAGCATGGCAAGTAGGCACCACTGGTCTGCAAGAATAGCTTTTCCCCTAAACTGTGTCAAGTCAGTCATCCTAGTGTTTTAATTCCAGCTTGTCTCCTCAGGCCAGTTGATAACCCATGGGATTTGGTGGCAGGGCTTCTTTGCTTCCCTTAATGTCGATTGCTTTAATTTCCACAATACCTTCTTGGGCCTCTCTGTAAAGGCCTAAGCCAGGACGGGATTGGTTGAGTTTGTGTATTCTGGTTAGTCAGCAAAAAATGGCATTTAGGTTGCAAAGCATAAAATTTTACCTTCCTGTTGTTTGTAAGGTTTAGAGGCTTGGCACGTGCAGCATATCAATCAGTTGGTTTATGTAGGAGCTAATACTGACAGACTGGACGTCCTGCAAAGAAGATCTGTTCCAAATGGCCATAAAGTTGTGCTTATGGTAGTTTTTCCTTCTAATACCTCGTTAACTATTTGATGTCCTTTACACTTAGAGCAGCTAAAGGTACCTTGTGTGTATAATGCATATAAAGAGTGCCCTCTAGTGCTGTGACAGCCACAGCCTGGAATGTTTCCCTCATGAATCTCTGGTGTTTAGAGGCTTACTGCTATGCTGGGAAGGAAGAAAAAAAAAAGACTAATTAGAGGATAGGATGCTAAATTTAGAACTGGAGTGAATTTTCATTGACGTTTGATTTCAATACCTTTACAAAACTGTGACGTGCACATAAGATCGAATTTGGAGGTTATTCTTACTCAGGAGCTTGTTGCTAAATTTGCCTTGGTACCAGAAGCACATTTTGTGTTATATTTAGAATATGCAAATATATGCGTGTGAAATGTGTTAGGGAAACAAACATATTTTGAATATTCATGACAGACAAATTGTGACTATAAAGCTAGGATCCACTTAGACATACCTTCAGGAAAGAGGGGTCAGAGTCTGACATTATTGTTTACAAAATTCAGCTCAGTGGGGTGCCAAAGCCAGTGAAGGAACCATTTTAGCACAAAATTCATTTTAGCACAAAATGAATTTTGACAAATAAATTGTGACAAGTAGGTCCAGTATTTAGTAAGTCATAGGGACTGAGTGCTACATTTCAGTGCATTTTAAAGCTGTTTTCATGAATGTGATTTAACATTAACAGTATTCTGTACCTCAAAACTAGGGGCAGAACATGTTCTCCCATGACTATGTCTTCTGGTGTGGTGATTTTAACTATCGCATTGATCTAACGTATGAAGAAGTCTTTTATTTTCTCAAACGTCAAGACTGGAAGACACTTTTGGAATTTGATCAACTACAGCAGCAAAAATCCAGTGGAAAAGTAAGGCAGTGTGTCTCATTTTCTTGAATAACTGCATGTTGGCTGGGTCTTTCTTGTTCCTTGAGAGAGTAAAGAGGTTGCATTTCAGACCCTTGTTTATAGCACTCGAATGCAGCAATTGGTTTAAAAATCAGAGCATTGTGAGGAAGTTGATACATCACAGTGACACCTTCCTCATCTGTAACTTAAAGAGATGTTCTTTATTTAATTAGATTTTTAAAGACTTCCATGAAGGGACTATTAATTTTGGACCAACATATAAATATGACGTTGGCTCAGAGGCTTATGATACAAGTGATAAGTGCAGAACCCCAGCATGGACTGACAGAGTGCTTTGGTGGAGGAAGAAACTGCCCTTTGAAAAAACAGGTGCGTAGAATCCTTCTATATCTGAAAGTTGTGTTAGAATTCACCTAGAACCCTACTGAATGGTGCTTTACTTGAGCAGATGTTCTTTCAGCTTCACTGGATTAAGTGTCAGAGATAGAGAAGGCCCTTTTTCTTGTGGGTGTGTGAACAATGGCTTTATGCTGCAGGTGCTGGGAGCTCACTAAGGAACTGAAAACAGCCGAGCTGTAGTAGTACAGAAACAATTCTGTTGTTTTTCAACAGAATCATTAGTCCACATAAAGTTTCTGTGTTATAATGGCTAGATAGTTAAAACTGCACTTCTCAGTAGATGTAGAAACAGTTATCTGTAATTTCTTCTGTACTGGTAATTCTTAGGAATATTTCTGCTAGTTTATAGAATTGGGGAGGTTTCATTCATTAGTCCTTATAAAGTACTTTGAATTCATGACTGGCCAACACAACAGAAAGGCCATTTTCACTTGTTATTCAAAAGTTGCAGTTAAGAAATAAAAAGTATTTCTTTGCATATCAAGAGATAATTCTCATAATCATTCTCTTAGTCTGCAGGAATATCTATCCCCCAGTGTTTCTAAAATTTGAATAAATTCATATTAGAAGTGTAATTGCTGGACAATTAATTTGGTCTGTGCCTGCAGATGTGGTTTTTCACATGCCTGGAAATTTCTGCTTGGCATCTAAGTCATACCATGCCTATGTTAAGTGTAAAAACTACAAAGCAAAACTAGGGCAATGAAAGAGTGCATGTCATCATGATACAGTTATTCGCTCTTATCTAAGGAATTAAAAACAAATTAAAATGAGGAGCCTAAACCATTGACAGAGATGCAATCCAGGGAAGAAAAGCTGTATGAGATATAATAAGGAAGTTAAAACAGCCCTCTTGTGTAGGTCTCCCTCCGCTGGCTCACATGGGTCCATAACTGACTGGTACATTCCCAGCCCTGCCAAGCTTTCTTAGTTTGCTGCCAGAGTTCCTCTCCTTTACTGCTGGTGGCAAGGCTCTTCTGCCTCTCAGCTCTTACTGTGTTGCATCTTGTTGTTGTTATAGGCAAAATGACTGCTTGCTTTATGAGAAGAAAGTGTAGCCCCAGTGTGAGTGACTAGGACGAAATGCCATATTCCATATTAACTCATTTTCAGCTTCACAGGAAAGAGGGACAGAGTTATCCATTCATTCCAACAGTGACCCCAAAAACTTCCTTGTTACTAACAACAATAGAATACCTCACTCTAGTGTCATGTCTGGAGCACTTTCTGTCACCTTAAGGGTTGCAATGGAATTATTTGGAGGTTGGATTTTCGTGGGTTTGGTTTCTCATATCTCTTGTGTATTCTTTTTCCAATCCCTGTCTAATACTCAGATTTACAAAATAATTTCCAAGTGCAATGTCTGGTTTTATGCTCAGTGTTGAGGTAGGAGGTAAAATACTAATATGACTCTATCAACCCTTGTTGTATAGATAATTAATTGGGTGACATTCTGGTCAACAATTTTGCAGGTGTCTTACTCTACTGATCAGCTGTGTCAGTTTCACTCCCAGTCCTTTCTCTTTTTTTTCTTTCTAGTCCCTAATTTGTAAATCTTGTAGGATACAAGGTCTTCTTTTAATGATATATATATATATATAGACACAAGAATTAAAGAACTCCCACTGCCCACTAGTAGGGTCTATGGAGAGCTTCCTAATAAAACAGTGTTTAACTGCTACTAAAACTAGATTTGAGTGAGTTTTAAATTATGTTTTGTGCTGCATAGCTGGAGAGATCAATCTTCTGGACAGTGATCTGAGTGCTGATACTAAAGTCAGGCATACCTGGACCCCTGGAGCCTTGATGTACTATGGGAGAGCAGAGCTGCAAGCATCCGACCACAGGTAACTAAATAATCAGAGAGAGTTTAAAATGTGCCAGGTTAAAATGTGTCATGCTGAATTACACCTTCAGAGCAAGGGACTAAGTCTGATTAAAACAGGAATTACACCTTTATTCCATGTTCAGTATCTGCTTGATGGGTCTTTTCCTCTTATGGTGAGTTTTATACCAGAGTGGCAGGTATCTAAAGTCATGTATTTATTTTTCCTGCACAGTGATTGCAGCAAGGGCTGGATAAGTTGCAGCAAAAGGTATAGAAAACAGAGCTTTCTGTTATTGGGTTTGAAAACCTTTGATACCTAAGGAAGCTGCTCTGATGAATTTCTGCTCAGCTTGCTGCAGGAGAGGAGGAGGGTGGGACTGTGTGGCCTGAAGAGGTGTAAGCCAGGCCACACAGGGACAAGTTTGGCCTCTTCACTCAAGTACTCAAGTGTGGGGCTTCTGTGCCTCCTTTAAAAAACAGAAATGGGAAAAGGTAGAAAAATCAAAGGCCAGTGTTTCTGGTTGGTCTATATAAATTGACAAAAAAATTGACTTCTCTTTAGGGATATGAATGACCTATCTTTGATAAAATTGTTCTCTACTTCACTTCTGAGAAACAAATTCTGAGATAAATACACTTTGAAAGGTCCCTTATATTCAGAATATTTCTCTCACCCCTTGCATGCTTTGTGGAAATGCTACAATATTACTCCTCCTAGCAATGCTCAGTGACCCCCCAGTAGCTGTCTGTGTGCTTCTGGTGGTGCTCTTGCATGCCAGGACTGTTCTGTATTCCTCTAGCACTGAAGGAACATGCCTCTTGCAATCAATTTCTCTGTGTCAAGGCTCTGACATTGCTGTGTTCTGCAAAGCGCAGCGGAGCTGCTGCTCTCATTATGTAGGACCCTGAGGATGGGATCTGTGAAACATGACTGTTATACATGGTTTTCTATTTCAGCAAACTTGACTCCAAAAGCTGCTTTTTAATTACAGTCAGCAGCTTTGCTTTCCCAAGGTTTGTGCTAGAAAAAGGGCATAGCTGTATCTTTGTAACATATGGAAATGCATTATGATTCACAATGCTTATGGAAATAGTTAATGCTTCCTATACATTTTTCCCTCTGTTATCCCTTTCTAACCCTGTTGTTGTTGCTTTCATATGTTCTGGTAATGTGTATTCAAGAGCCAGGACTATTGCAAGTAGAAGGCAGCAATTTTGACACAGTTGTAAGAGCAGCCATCCCAGTCACTGATCTCTGTGTACGTGCAGGTGAAAATCTGAGAATGTGGATTCACCCACTGAGATGAGATGAGTTCTACTCTTTCAGCCAGCTCTCTCAATTTTATTCAAATCTAACACACAGAGAAGTAATTTGTAAGAAATGGCTCAAGAAGCAAGTTTGCAGTGTTGGCTGCTTTAGTGTAATGAAGTGGCACATATTTGCTACATGACAATATTATACATCTAGAATACCTTGTCCTTAGTTTTTGTAAGAAGATTTGTGGCCTTGTCTAACAGAAAATCATATATTTCCATATATGTTAATAATATATAATAATGTAATATATTTAGATGTTTGGGGCCACAGCTGTTTGATAATGGGTGAAGTATCCTGAAATTTTGGGTTGTAGGTTTGCCATAAGTGCTTCATACTATTGTTATTTCAAGTCACTTATGGTGTGTCTTCAGTTACATTCAGCTAATGCAGGACTGGGAAATATAGTTAATAGTGCTCAAGACATGATGTTGACCACTGCAGAAAAAATGGATCTTACCTGTTCTCCTTCTTTATATAGATTTTAATTTTATATATGCAGTTCTTATTTTTAAATAAGTATTTTCCCTTTGTTTTGTATAGGCCAGTGTTAGCTATTGTAGAAGTGGAAGTTCAGGAAGTTAATGAAGCTGCCCGTGACAGTGTTTTCCGAGAAGTGTCATCTTTCCAGGGACCACTGGATGCCACAGTAGTGGTGAATCTGCTATCACCAACACCTGAAGAGAAAAATGAATTTCCTGAAGACTTGCGTACAGAGCTTATGCAGATGTTTGAGGATTATGGCACTGTTGTTCTGGTCAGGTGAGTGTGGGGTGTGAAATGGCATGGCATCTATTAAAAACCACAGACTGTCCTGACAGAGTTAACTTTGTATTGGAAAATTAAGTATGGAGAATTCCTTTACTGCACTTTCAGTTCTTCATTGGAAATTGAATGCAAGTGTTTTGAGTATCTTACACCTCTCAACAACCTTTTAAAGAAGTAATCCAGCAGGTCTCTTGTCTGACTGGAAGAGAATTTTATTCCATACAATGCAGAGACTTTGATGTAAATCATCATCTTTAGATTCAGACCTCATTTCCAAGCTTTGCTGCTTCTGGTGGATCCTTGGGCCCTGCTTCACCTCCTCTGGGGGGGTCTGCTCTCTTCCACCGCTCTTTCACACTTGGCAGGAATTCCTGGCTGGCTCTCCTTCCTGTTGGGGGTCATTTTGCTTGTTTGTTAACAGTACATCTTCTCACAGAGCTATCACCCACTGGGTTTGAGAGGGAGAGTGTGATACCTTCTGGCAGAGCAGCTTTATTTCATTCTGATTGATTCTCTACAGGGCTCCAGCACAGCTGTGAGACTTCTGTTTTGAGAAATACAGGCAAAAGACCTAACAGTGACCTCTGGGAAACACTGCCAAAAACTTGTTCATGTTTATTTGATTCATTTCTTAGTGGAGAAAGCTGATGACCTGTAAATGTGTAGTTTTATGAAGTACTGATATAAGCTGAGGGTTCAAAAGCAGCTGTGCAGGAAAAACAGCACCACCTTGCTTGTAAATAAAAGGAGCAAGAAAAGAACATGTTTTGGTGGATTGTTCTTGGTTTATTTTGTTTTTAATTGCTTTAGATCTTGGTAGAATACTACTCTGGGAACATCACATGTCATCTGAGGTGTAGGCTATGCAGAACCACAGAAGTTAGTCCTGAGGGATTGTAGCTATTGGACTGGGTATCCTGCCAACAGCTACTGAGATGTTTGTCCTGCTGTTCCAGGGGTGATCCAGAAAAGGGCAGGGTGCTGGGATCACACAAGGGAGTATTGGAGAGAAAAGGAGCCCAGCTGGGATTTAGAGACCACCTGTTCCTCCTCAAGAAATAGAATTGTGAATGAAAATACAACTAAGACCAACTGCATAGCATTGCATATATATCCTGTATATAGATCTATATGGTAGATTTCTATCATGCTAGCCTTCAAAGGATTTTATTCAATGGTGAAATAAAATGTTTTTTCTCCTCTGCATTTTTTTCTCTAGGATCTGTGGAGGTCAAATGCTGGTGACATTTGCAGACAGCAAGTCAGCTCTTCGTGTTATGGATATAGATGGTGCCAAAGTAAGCCTTTCTCAAACCTATAATAATAATTTCATAAAAAATTCCTCAAAAGTAGTTGCTTAGAGTGAAATACTTGAGTTTCTACCTAAATCAAGTAACATTATTTCAAGAGTTAGTGCTCATGAAGTCCTTTACTTTCACATCTGCTGAGGCCATTAATGCAGTACTTTAGCTTCAGGATGGCATGAGGTGACTTTTCATAGATCCCAAGCAGTGCTTAGGATCTGGCCTCTGACACCTGTGCAGAACACAGGGACTTGTTCATGGTTCTGGCTGCTTGAAGCAGTTCTCCTGACATTCTGTGTGACTTCATACTGTTGCCAAAGGATCCTCATGATTGTGGTTCGGAGATTTTTTGTTTCTTCAGTATCAAATAGGCTCCTTCTGCTAAGCTGTAACAACATGATTCATTGGCTTCCATGGCAAATCCAGCATTAGCAGTAGGAGTTTACCTTTACATCCCCTGCTTTTCCTTCCCACACACATACTCTACAAATCATCGACCCCCTGTTGAAAAAAATGTTTGTGGCTGCCCTGTAAACTTTATACTGAAGTAATGGATTTTAACTCTCATTCTTTTTTTCATATTTGCAGTTTTATCTTCTAATTTGACTCCTGCTATTGATGTAATTTAAAGCACAGACTGAAACACAGTTGTGTGCACACAGTGTGTGAAGGTGCTGGGAATCTGAGTTGGGAACTTTTAAACTGATTTTCCTGTCAAAGCTGCTGGCTTGTCTGCATTTCACCCTAAATGTCATAGAGCAACACACATAAGCAGCTGAAGTCCCTATGTGTTTGAAAATACACCTTCCACGTACATCACATATGAGATTTTCTGGTCAGTCTCCTTACAGGTAGCAGTAGATACAAAACTCTTGTGTGTTTCAAAGCTGCTGACTCAAAACCAGCACCCTCTCATGCCAATAGTGCTATTCCAGTGTTGTTTTGACAATATTTGATGTTTCACCTATTTCTCCAGTATTTCCCAAAAGCAGCAGCAGTGCTTTTGAGCTGTGAAGCTCATTTTCTTTCAAGAATATTTTTACAGTCTGAAAACTTGGTTGTGGGGGTAAGAAGATTCTGAACAGGCTGACAGAACTTGATTATTCTGTTCAAGCATTCTTGTTTTTTGAAGGTTCTTGGCAAAGGGAAACAGTTCTTTCTGTGCTTAGGTTAGAGGCAGAACAGTGAAGATCCAGCCCAAGACTAAGGACTGGCTAAAGGGCCTTCAGGAGGAAATTGCTCGAAAACGAGACAGCGTTGTCCCCATGTCCCCCACGGCAAACTCCCACCTTCTGGAAGAAAATTTTGACTTCTCAAGTTTGGACTATGAGTCAGAAGGTAAGCAACATGCTTCTAAGCTAAGTAGTGAGAAATTGCTTTGCCGACTTTAGTTGCACAGAGTCAGTGCAGGACAGTATGGGTGTCAGTGGTACCTTAATTTGTAATGAAGCCACACTTCTTAAAAAGACAATTGTAATTTAAGCCATGACCTGACTCTGTGCCTGGGCATAGAATGTTACTTAGATCATCCTGTCAATTCAGTGTTATATGTTAGCAAATTCAATGTATGATACAGCTGCCTGTAGAGACACACTGTAATGAAACACATGGCGTGGTTATGCAAGAACCTTGCCCAACCTATATATTAAATTATTAAATTAACTGATAGTATAGATTAATTAATTGGGAGTGTAGAGAGACAGAGAATGAATTTTCTCATGAATTCTTTGTTATCTAATATTTTAATCCAGGTGATATAGAGGATGAAGATGATTATTTAGAGGATGCTCTGTGTCAACACCTAGCAGCAGACACAGCAGAAGATACGCACTGTGCATCCATAGCTCTTTCAAACAAATCTGGACAAACCCCCCGCCTGTATAAAGGTAAAGTATCCACCTTCCTTAAGGTAAGACCTGAAGGATTGTTATTTGTTCTCCTGTTATATGTATTTCCCTGTTTGTTTATGTTTTCATTCTAGGTTCTCCTGTCATACCTATTCATGTTCAACTCCCCTTGAGTTAGTGACTGTAGTTGAGGTCCTCAGGCATAACAGCAATACAAATGATGAAATTCATGATGATTCTCCTTCTCTCTAGGCTAGGGCAAGGCAGGAAAGCTGAAAAATGCTTTTCTAGACAGAGGAAATTAAATCTTTTTGTCCATTTGATGTTGTTTGGCACCAGAACATGCAACAAAAAAATTGCATGCTATTTTCTTATTGGTAAGGGCCAAAGCAAAATCAAACCAGAAGAATCCTGGTGATTCAGTGATGGGCTCAACTCTGTCCTTTGAGCAGTAACAGTGGCAGAAGAGTTAGCTGTAAGCTGGGAGGTTGCTGTGTTCAAATTATTTCAGAGGCCTGAAGTTTCTCCTTTGTTCCCATTTGATTTATTCCTGAAGGAGTCAAGGTGCATAGAATATATATACATATAATAATTCTTTAAGTACTTCATGAATGTGTAACCTTTTTCCTCAGTTACCTGGCTTGTTTGCACATTATTGTGAAGTGACTTGGTAAAACTAAGATAAAGCTGTGGAGAAAAAAACTGATAAAAACTGAGGCAGGAACTAGCCAAGCCAGTCTTACAATGGGATGTGATCAGGACGTGCTGGAGTGGCCAAGCATAGACAGGCTGGGATATGTATTAAACACCTGGTTGTGACAGCAGTGATTCAGTAGCTGTCATTCTGCACTCTCTCAGAAGTGCTTTGTCTTCTGACATAAAAGTGAAAACTTTTAATACCCTCAAAGGTTGAGTCAGAAGTAGAGTTCAAAAGGATTAAATGAAATTCATACACTTACACAGACAGATTTTCCAAACAGAGTGATTTATGGCTTTCTTGCCCACCTTGGGTCATAGGCTGGGTTCAGTGTGGCCAGACCCACAAGCCTATCCCTGAGTAAAGGAGTAATCAGTCATTATTAAATTCTGTGAAGTCAATCACTTTGTATTATAGGGTGCCTTGCCCTCAAATCACCTCTGGCCTATTGTGTGATGATTCATTAAGCCACAGAGAATTGCAGTGAATCTTGTCACTCACACTAACTCTTCTCCACAAAAAATATCACAAAGTAAATAGAGGTAATGGAGTATAGTTTGAAGGAGGTCAGGGAGGGGTCATGGTCTCACATAACTCAAAATATGATATATTCAATTAATCTTAAAATGTCTACAATTTCAGATTCCTCTATAAGCTCCCAATTCTGCCTGAATACCTTCTAATTGAAGGTATGATGACTGTGTAGCTGGTGGTAGGCACGGATAGAAAACAGTGACAGGCACAATAGTATGTTTGTGTTTCCGAGGTCAGGGAAGGGCACAGCTTCACGAAACTGCTGTCCCTGCCAGCAGCCTTCCAGGGATGGAATTGAGTGGTAATGGCTGGCTTTTGTTGTGTTCAGTTTTACTGCCAGAACTTCAAACCATGCCTCCAGGTGCCTGCATGACTCCTCGGATCCTACTGATGAGCCCATATCTGCAGCTTACAAGTACTGAAAATGCAGAGAGCACGGGAGGGCGGGCTGGGCAGACCACAGGCTCTGTCTCTGTGGCTGCCATCTGCTGCTGAGTGGGAGCAGGAAGCTGTAAGGCAGCTCGTGATCCCCTGCAGAGCACAGCTTTCCGAAAAACAAGAATTTGTTTACAAATGCCTGAAGTGTAAGAGACTGCTGCTGCATAATTCCTTCCCCATCTCTCCAAAACACAGGGGAAAACTAAACCCAGTGGATCTTGGAGCTCTAAAGAACAAGAGCTGCATAGCTGGGTGCAGGGTGAGAGGGCTGAAATGAAAGTCTACACCATAGCAGATGGGGAAGAATAAAGCAATCCATACTTCACCCCTCTCCAGCTGTCAGAAAGGCTTAGGTGGGATGAAAGACTGAGTAATTAGTTAGTGATGTAAGGTGCAGCCAAGAGCCATCAGATTGAGGCAGCTGTACCTTTTAGGAGATGTTGCTGGAAAGCAGAGATGTCATGATTGAACTGTTCAGACAGATTTTTCTCTGGTATAAAAACAGTTCTCCTGTGCAAGAAGAGGTGCCTGATCCTCAAATGGAATTCCTGTGTTTGGGATGGAAAGCAAAGAATTCACCATGACTAGCCATGACAGTTTGAATGGGTGCAGGTTGCCACTAATTCTGGCTGTGAAAATCTCAGAATCTAACAAGGTGCCCAATAACCCTGGAATGAGGTGCAGGCATTCTTTGTGTTGGTGCAAACAGCTAATAAATGGTGGAAAAGGAGGGAGAGAGAGAGAAAGAAGCATTTGACAAAAGGGTAGATGTTTCCTGCAGTGGGAGCAGGCAGACACTGGGGGAGAGCAAAAAATGTGAATGGAGCTGTCGTGTTGCTGAGAGACCTGGCCAAGGCTTGCCACTCATGGTCACCTCTCTCCTGATCTCTCAGATCTGGTGTGCCTCACCCAGTGTGTACCTAACACAGACACTTCCTAAATGTCCCTAGATGATGCAGACCTTGCTGATTTGAAGCGGGAGTTGGAGGCAAGCGGGGAACGCAGCCGCCGCATTCCCAGCAGGTCTCTGTCCATTCCTACCCGGCCTCGGCCACTCCAGCCACCACAGAGGCCTCCCCCTCCCGGTGAGTTGAACTCTCTTTAATGTGGTGCTGGCCCCAGCTGAACAGCTTAAGCCTGCCGTGTCTGGGTGACAAAGAAGGTCATACCTTGTTCTGAAATGTCAGGTTGTCGAGGGACTTGGACTTGCTTCCCAGCCTGTTTCAGCCTGAATATTACTGCCATTAGTAATGGGAGAAGTTTGTCTTCAGGAGACAGACACTCCACAAAAGAAATGTCTTTAGTTAGTAAGGATAGAATAGCCAATATGTTTCATACTAGCTCACCACTCAGGTTAGCAAGTTGAGCAGCCACTTTGTGGCAATAAAGATAATTGGTATTTATGCCTGCTGACTTCTGCAGTCACTGAGTGCTTTCTTGCAGTTTTTTGGATTCTGAATTGATTATAATCAGAATTTTAAAAACCTTTGACAAAATACTTATTCTGAATAGTTTTTGTCCTTTTCTTCTTCCCAAGCAATTCTTGTGTTTATGAAAGAAATACAAAGTGGATTATGATTTTCACTGAGGCACAAGGGGAAGTGATGCTTTTTACCTAAGCTCTGCCCTCCTGAGATGCCATCCAGAGCTGTGCTGCTCCTGTTTTTATGGCTACTTCTGGATGAAAGCTGATTGCTAGATGAGCATAATCATCTTTGCCTCCTGTATTAGACAAGCTATACATCATGTTTTTCTTGCAGCCCAAAAGTCTCTCTTTTGTGTACATTTTCCAGACTCAAATTAGAAGTTCTGTGATGCTCACCAGATAGAAGATGAGTTTTTTAGGATTATTCCCATTCATTTTTGAGTCTGTTGCATAGAAGTGCCAACATTGCTATGTGTATTTCTGTGCCTAGAATGCAATGTTAATGCTCAGCTGAGGTTATCTAATTAATTAAATTAAAAAGACTAACTACGAAACTGCTTCCTAAAACAGTTCAAGATTTTGAGAGGGTGATGGAATGCACATTGGTTTTGCTCCATTGCAGATAAAATTTTGTACTGGCTCTTGAATGTAATAAGCCATTTTTTATTCCTCTTCCAGCTGGAACATCAGGCAAAAAGTCCCCCTCAGATGGTTCCCTCTCTCCAGGAAGCCATCCCACCTGCTCCATCCTGGCAACAGCAAAGCTGCTTCCCGGAGCCCCTCAGCAGCCAGTGAGTCCTCCTGCCCAGCCTGGCCCCTTGGCACTGGCCTGTTCCCTCCCATCCACACTGAGAATCATGTACAGGATGCACCTGTCATACCAGGAAGGAAGTCCATCACATGTCTGAGCTGAAAATGCCAAGATAACTTCCTGTACTGTAATACTAAACTGTAGGCTTGTTAGGCAGCACAAAAACATTAATAAATGAACAGGAGTTAGGAAGGCCAAAGAGGGGGAAAGAGAATGAGTGGTGTAAGACAAGGGCATTGTTGCTGCTTTCTGACAGATGCTAACCTGAATTTTTAACACTATCATCATATGGTTTAATTCTTTTCTCACCTCTGTTTTGGTGAGCCACACTAGTGCCCAGAATGCAGGGAAAGTCTTGACCACTGCCAGCAAGGCTGTTAGCCCCCTGAGGAGACCAAGACCAGAATGTGGAAATGCCTTCTCACTCCTGTCTCGCTGCATGAGGAGCCTAATGCGTTGAACAAGGGATGGCTGAGGGACCAGCAGTGGCACTCAAGGCACTGGCCTTCCGTCAGCTGCCAGCAAAGATGTACCCTTTGCTAAAAGATTCCCATTTCTTTAGTATTTATAGATCACTGAATAGCCATTTGCAAGAACAGAATTTCACAGGTGTATGAGCTTAGCTGTAAAATTAGAGGTGTACAAGAAAAATCAGTTTTCTCAAGATGATTTTCTCCTTTTTTTTTTTTTTTTTAAAGCCCAAAGTCCGGACTGGAATAAGCAAACCTTACAATGTCAAGCAGATCAAAACCACCACAGCGGAGGAAGCAGAAGAAGCTATTAGATGTCTTATGGAGGCCAAAGGAGGTAAGCACAGCTTTATATCTGACTTCTAAAAATCTTTAAATAAAGAAAAATATAGGTGTATTCATCTCACCATGGCCCAGATGCACATGTTCCTATTCGGAATTTCACCTGAATACATTCTTGCAAAATTGCATGTGGTATTCTCTGTCAGTTCTGATAATATTAACCTTTTTTCAAAATTATTAAAATTTTATATTTTGTTGTAGAAACTGCTACTAGTAAAACCTTGGGTTATTTATGCCCAGATTTAGTCAGAAGAATTAAAATATAAAGATGGAGTTTTACTAAACTGGTGGTGCCTGTTTTAGCTCAGAGTTGCATAAAGGGTATTTGCTGCTCTATTTACTGAATGCTCACTATTCCAAGCAGAACTACAGAGCAAATGCAGCTCTAGGAGGAATAACCTGGATTCTGTTCACATTTGGACAGCAAGTACAGCTGTAACCTAGATAAAAGCTTGCACTACTTCAGCTTGAATAGCTAAGCTAAAAGGCTACTCTGTGTTTAGGATCTCTGTGTAGTCCCTGGAGAAGAGAGCTTCTTGCAAGAGCAAGTTAGGGCACAAAACTACCTTAGGTACTGTGAATGTACCCCCCAGGGTTGCATGCAGTCTTTCTGCTGATGCTGTATGAATGAAAATGGCTACCTGAGTTTGCAAGGCTCTCAGTTTAGGAGAAAACCACCCCTCTTCATTTATACCTAGAATGAATACAATCTGCAATAATCCCATTTATTCAGAAATATCAAAAAGGCATCTTGATGCTTGTTCCTCAGTGCTGTTCATTTCATTTTGAAATCAGATTTATTCTCCATTTATTTTGAAATTCAGATTCACTTGGTATGGGTAAGAAAACTAGTCTGGTCAGCATCACTTCCAGTCCCTTGTACAGTACCACCAGTTGGCATTTACAGTTCTTTCTAAAACACTCTACAAGATGCACTTGGTATCATTAACTTGGTTTTCCAGATAATGGCAAAAGGACACTCAGAGCTTGAGCCCAGTACTCCTGAACCCCCAGCCAGTGTTTTGTCCACCTGGCCAAATGGTGGCACAGCACTGCTGGTTTGGCAAGAAATTATTTCAGACAGGGAAGTTTTCCTCTAACAGCCTCTTACAGATGTTACAGGATTGCAAAGGTCTGTGCTTAGTTCCAAAACCTACCTTCTTGGCCTGAGTTGGCCCTATAGGCATGAACATTTTGGGAGACGTGGTTGTGAAAGAAATTATCTTGAATCTATGTTCTGATCAGGCCAAGATGCCATATTTGCTTTTGCATTTCAGGAGTACAGGAAGATGCAGTAAAGCCTGTTCCAGCCAGAAACCAAACTTCCTGCAAACCTGAGGCTCTTCCCAGCATCACAAAGTCAACTTCAGGAGCAGTGCCTGTGCCTCATCGTCCACCACCCAAAGTTCCAACTCCAAAGAAGCCAGTGCCCCTGCAAAGGACAGGAGCCAAGGGGGAAAATGTAAGAGAGTTGCAGCAAAATGCACCCAGCCTGCATTACACAGTGTGAATGATTGAGGTTGGAACCAGTGTGAATGGCTGGTTGTTTTTTGCAGGAAGTCCTGTCAAGTCAGCAGGTGCTGGAATAATTTTGTGTATTACAGTCACAAAGGCATAAAAATGCAAGAAAGATTGGAAAGAGAGCCATATGCAGCTTTTCTATTTGTCAGTCCATTCTCTTGTTGTTCTTCTGGTTTGTCTAAACCTTGTCAGGATTTAAGACTCATTTGTTAATTATCAGTCTCTAATTTTGACCATGAGTGGTCTGCTCTGTAAGGATTTGAGGCAGCTTCTTCATCAGTTCTGTGTCCTGTGTCCTTTCTTGCTTTTCTTACACACCTTGTAATGGGATTCAGCCTTTCAGTTTGAATTCTGGAGTCTACTCAAGAGCTCATGTTCTCAAAAATACAAAGCTGTAGGTGTTCAGGTTTTAATGTATGTCAGGTCTCTACAATGGAGACAATAGTTCACCTCTAGAGCTGCTAAAATGATTATCTAATTTGTAAAGCAGTTTGAGCACAAGAGGAAAGACAAATATAGCATTTTATATTCTTCCTTTGACAGAATTGCTGCTAATCTCTTCTAAATTGTTAGGACTCCTGCCTTACCTTCCTTTGGTAAAGGCTTTCACCCCTTCTCTATAATGGACTTTGTGCTCTCTTTCCTTAGCAGATTCACCAAAAAACCCAACCCAGACAGCACAGTCTATGCCGAGGATGGTCAGTTTGTTTTGTTTAGGTTGTCACCATTCCCAAGTCACTCTTGAAAGGTGCTGAGAGGGATTGCTATTTTGGTGTTAGTTATGTGGGAGCTTCTGGAGGAATAGATCTATTTCAGGTTGACTGCCCTGGAATTCCACTCCTTCCTCCATCTGAGGGAGGTCAGATGGGAGTTGTGTACTTGAAAACCTCTACCTAATCCCCCTCTACCAGTCAAATGCAGGCAACTTAACAGCACATAGGAAGAAGTGGCAAGGGATATGTCCAGCATGAGATACTGACTAAATATTTTGCCTGCATTAAAAAGCCTGTACATTATCTTTTAATACTATGCAAGAGTAATAAAGAATTTAAATGCTTTCATTCAGTCACACAGAGTGTGAGAAATCTGAAGCAGTCCTTGCCTTCCTAGGCTGAGCTGGGCTTGTTATTTATATACTTTTAAATGGTGGATGTATGGTAGACTGGACTTTGAGATCTTATTTTTATCTTCAGTTGCCAGCATCAGTAAGACACGACACAGCCCTTAATGCATTTATTGGGTTAGCTTAAGCTAATTCTCCTTCAAACCTTATCTATCCAAATAGGCTACACCTAAAGGCATAGGCCTCCCTATGCAATCTTGCTTAAGTAATAATAGTCAGCAGAGAGATGGAACAAATAAATAACTCCTCAAAACTGTGTTAATTTGGCCCAGAGCAAAAATTCTGACCTGAAAAGGGACATGGTCAGAAAGAGCTGTGACTAAACAGGCTGTAGGGTCCTGGTCCTTCACTAGCTCTCTGAAGGTGAGTGCAAGGTGCAATGCATGAGCCCAGAGCCCAGCAGGTACAGTGGAGCACTGTGCTGTCAAGCCTCCTCGTTGTAGTGCTTTCTTTTTCTTCCAGGACTGTCAGCTTTTCTTAGTAATGCTGTCAATTAGACTTGCACCAGTAGTGACTCAGAGTTTAAGGTCCCTTTTTGTTCTCACATTTCTTCTTCCATTTCCTCCTCAGGCCATGTCTCCAGAAGACCAATTCGACCAACAGACAGCACAGTCTCCTTTTGGCTTGCTAGAGCCCCATCTAGAAGCTGGAGCTATTCTTAGACCAACCAAGATCACTCCAGTCCCTAAACCCAGAACACAAGCTGGGAAGCCTCAAGAGAGCAGGGGGAGCAGTGAAAGGCAGCCCCTGTCAGCAAGCACAGCTGAGGCCATTGTACTGCCTCCCCAGAACGCTCCCTTTGCCCCAAAGGTGCCACCACGAAGGAAGAAGTCGGCTCCTGCAGCTTTTCATCTCCAAGTTCTCCAGAGCAGTGACAGCTCCCTTTTTAGTGGGTCACTGTTCAACTCCAACAACAACAACAACCCTGGCTCCTGCCTCCAGACTCATGGCCCTGCTCGCTCAGCTCCCACAGCCTCTGCGGGCCCCGCAAACAGCACAACTCAGCCCTTGGCACCCAGTGCTGCAGAACTGATGGGGAAGCTCCAGGGCCCTTCTGCAGCAGCAGGCCAGCATCCACAACGACTGGATACCAGCTCCTTTCCAGAGAACACTAATCTTCTGGACCTGGACATTCATTCTCCCTTCCCTCTTTCCACACAGGCACCGTCAGCTACTTCTCCAGCACACACTTCAGAAAATTTAAATCACCCCAATGTGAAAGATTTCAGTCACTGGGTGACATTTAGTGATGATGAAGACAGCAGTGCAGTAGCAGACGGGTTCAACAAACTGCTCGTCTTAGAACAAAACAAAAATACCTTAATGAAAACAAATACTGATTTAGAGTTGTAAAATTTTACTCCCTTAGTGTTCCAAAAGAAATCATAATTATGATGCAAAATTTTAAGAAAAAATCTTTTTTATATTTAATGATCATCTGTCCATGCTACATTTCATTTTCACATTTAAAGATACGGCCCCTGGAGGGAAGTATATAAAGTACATACAACCTAACATTACCTACAGCTCATTTGAAAACTTCCTTATTCTAAGTTATTTCTTTTTATTAATCCATCTTAAGATGTTTTATTTCATTTCAGGTACAAATTATATGTAAGAACATGTAATGATGTATGGAAAAAAGACATTTAAAAAACCCCAACATTTTCCTTTGGAATATATATTTTAATCAATTTCTGCTGTTTGAAATAAAGCATCCTTACTTCGAAGATTCGTCTGCCAGTTATTCTGGAACAAACATCTCAAGGAGGAATGTACACCAGTATAACAACAGCAGTAACACTGGTACTGCTCTGCTGCAAGTTTCCAAACCTCACCCTGGTTTTTGTTTCCAAGCCCATGACCAACAGCACACTTTGAAAAGGGACTATAGTTTTCCAATGCTGTTTCACTGCAAAGAGATGCTATAGGCTGCTTGTGCATTTTCTGTGCAGATCCCGAGGAAATATGGGAATGGTTGAGACCAGCTGATGCCACAGGTATTGGCATGGGCATGTCTTATGCTAAAGGCAGTTCAGCAATTCAGGAGTTGTGTCCCTGTTCTCACTCTCTTCACAAGCAAATGCCATGTCGGTCTTCTGTTTCCACAGCGCAGATGAGGAGCGAGCTGGTTCTTTCTGCCTTGCCTGTGGGGTAGAACTGTGCATGATGGATGCCATTTGTGCAAAGCAGACAGTTAATAACCAGATTGCAACTTGTCATGGTAACTTGTTAAGAGAAGCATCAAGATCTTTCATTAATAAAGGAAAGAGAACATTTTTAAGCAGGTGGCGAAGCTGAAAAAACAACTAATTTTCAAAAAAATTTTTGAGATGCATTTAAAAAGTTAAGGTTTTTTTCCTTTTTCTACAGGAAAATTAATTAGCTTGTTCTGAGCTTCCCAAACACTGGGAATGCAGCCATTTTCTTCCTCACAATGCCTACCTGTTTCTCTGCCACTGCCAGATTTTGAACACAAGAGATCCTGTAAGAGAGGATGCTGCCTTTGAGCACCTGTCATCCTCCTCTGCTCTCTCATTTGCCAAACACTTAAAAAAAAATCCCCCGACCCTTCAAAGGCCAAGCCCATAAAGCCCAGTGCTTAGCTTCTCCTGTGAGTGTCAGCCTAACGTGGTTGCAGGCTGGTGAATAATATAAGATACTCATTTCCCTACAAGATGACACAAAGCCTTTGCCTCTTGGTCCTCCTCTTAAAAAATACAGTGAATATTTATGGGCACATCTCAGTATAAAACATTAGCAATAAAAAAGAAAGAGTACGGTATATGATCACATCCAACATTTTCTGCAAAGATAATTAACAGCTCTAGGACAGCTAATTTACATGTTAATGAAAGTGTTAGCAGGAAAGCCAATTAAACTGGATTTATACAAGTCAAATAAAATCTGCTTTATTACTCTCCTTGAATAAGAGACGGATGTGGCCTTTAGCATTCTATCTTATGTCTGTGTCTGTGGCAAGCTGCCCACTGAAGGATGAATCCCGGCAGCTCGCTGGTTTATGCTATCAGTGACAGGAGATATTGCTCAGTCGCAGCAAATCAAGGCAAGGGGACAGACAGTCCAGCTGAAAAGGTTACAGCACAGAATGAGGAATCTCCTGTCTCAATAAATTACCTTCCACACTGGTGCCCAAAGTCGCAGCCAAGTGTTTTCTCAGAGGCAGGAGCTTGTGACCTGCTTGTGATCTGGTTCTAGTTTCAATGGTCAGAGGAAGCAAAGCAGAGCCAGACTTGCTCCATGTTTGGGAAATCACTATGGAAAACTCAGACTGCAGGAGGCAGTGACTCTTTCCTTTTCATTTGGGATTAAGCCAGGCCCCACCATGCCCCTTAGTACCTGATGTCCACAACCAGGAAACTCACAGCACAGCTCTGCTGCCCATCCTCATTGGGACATAATCAATGGAAATCAGTGTCCTCAGGGACAGCTGTCACTCTTCAGGGGCATATAATGGATTGTAGGGAGTGGTTATCCTGTGACATTCTTTCGGTCATGAAGCCAGCACTTGGCAAAAATTGCTGATGGCAGCTGTGAAACCAGGTATGATTTACCAGACACAAGTCTACAAGTGTCTGCCTTTAGTATGTGAGGCTTTGGCAAGACACCACACGTGAGCTTGCCCATGGCTGCAGTCCTGCAGCTTCAAGTTGCAGTAGGCACCCTGGTGGCTCTGCTGAAGTCGTGTTTGGGGTGGGTAAGTGGCTCTCCTTGGTAAAGCAACTGCCTGATTCAGCTTTTTTTAGGGAAGTTATCACTGAAACAAACAAAAGAAAGAGAACCAAAACATTGGTTAGAATTTTCACTCTGACAGAACATTTTTGCTTTTCCCTTTTCATCCAGAATTGGGATTTTCACCAGATGGAAAATTTCTCATTTCCAGCCAGCTACTCTGGCTGGCACCAGGAAGCACAAATCTCAGCAGAAGCCAGTTCACAGCACTGTAATCACAGCAATTGAATACTTGGTTGCTGTTGCTGCTAGAAACACCAACACAGTTACACCAGACTGCTGGACAGCAAGGGCAAGAGGACTGACCAACCCCTTTTAGCCTTCCCTTCCCATCTCACCATTTCCTCTTGGATGCCACAATGCAGATGAAACATCATCTCCTCAGACAACTCACACACAACCTGCCTGCCACACCTGCAGCTGAGCCACCAGATGGCATTAAAAGAGTACTTTGAGACCTGAGAACTTACCCAAAGACACTACTCTCAATTAATGTGACACCAGGAAGCATAAAAGCGTCCAATTCCTGATGGGAAGCAGACATGAATGCTCAGCCACAGAGCTGCTGGCCCTCAAACTGATGTCTGTACACACTTTAGAAGACACTGCTGCAAAATCCAAAAGCACAACTGACAAACTGCTCAGTTTGGCAAAACATGCCAGACCAGCCACCCCCCAGCACTGTGCCTCTTACCCAAGCAAAGGGTAATGTTACATTCTCCCAGCACAAGACAAGCACTAAAAAATATGCAGATCTTTAACAAAAAAGAACATGGTCCAGAGTATTCAGCTGGCAGATCATTAACCTTTAATACATTTTGTGACATATCCAAGACATTTTTAAATCACATTTCATTAGTATATTCCAAAAACATAAAACCCAAACCCCCAAACCCAAGAACCCCCTACCAAATATTAGTTTTAGAAGTTACACATATATAAATACAGTTACAAAAAGGAGAACATTGCCTTAATAATTCCAGTTACAAAACATAGATGCATTTGCTAGGATTAATGTTTAAAGTCACTGATCTGAATCTGAGTAAGCCAAAGGAGTCTACTAAAACTAATAGATTTGTCACATGAAACAAGCATTCAGTTATTAGAAGTCTTGTCTATTCACCATGAATTCCACATACTCTACTCTGTGAATACAAAGTGTACTAATATATTTACACTCTGAAGTCTAAACCACAGTGTAAAAAATATAGACCTCTTCAGGAATAATGACATCTCTCTTACATTTTCTATACAAAATACTGCCATGCAGTGTTCTTACCTACCTCTCAGTTAGGGAGGGAAATGCTCTTTTTGCCAGTGTAGTGATGTACAGTTTCTGTACTGCTCTTGTGAATTTTACTTTGCAGTTCCCTCAATTTCCAGTGTAAAGCTGTATTCAAGTCTACAAATTCAAGCGTATTTAGAGCTGCAGTGTCCTCCTGGGCTGCCCTCAGGACCTGGCAGGACTGCAGTGCCCACAGCACCAAGCCCATGCAGAACTGCAAGGTGCATCCCAGCTCCTTGGCAGCTTTCACAGCCATCATTTGAAGGACACTAATACTGGATCCATCTCACAGGAGTGACATGAGAAGACACCTCAAGCCTGTCATCAATACAGACCTTATTTAACAAATGGTCAGCAAAGGCAGTACAGCTTTACACAGCCCATGTTTGTTTTCAGAGAGGGATGCAGGTGTAAAGAGACTAAAGAGACCACAATAACATGAGGCTGCTTTTAGCCACAGTGCAAATTATTTAAGACTTCAAAAAAGTGACTGTGCACTGCCATTTTTTCATCTAAAAAATACTGATTTCTCATCAGTACTGTTAGGGTATCCTAAACATAAACAAACAAACTCAAATAAGACACTGCTGGTTTTCTCTGTATCTACACCAGCAGACATATTTGGGCCCCAGGAAACCAAAACATTTGTGGTAATTTCCAGTGAGGCCTTACAATCACCTGATTTTCTTCCTGCCTTACCTTTTTCTACCCCAGCTCCAATCTGTAAGCATCAGCTTTCTTGTCAGGGCCTACATCTGTTGTGCTCCACCTGAGCATTTTCAATGCTCTTCTTTAAATCAGCTACAGAAAAGTTTCTGTATGAGTAACACGAGCCAGGGATTTGAATGTACCAACTTCTTGGAGTCTCCCAAGAGCAAAGAAGAGCTGAGCTCATCAAACACATCTCCAATGAGAACAGGCACAGAACTGCCCTGTCTGACCAGACACACACTGTCCTAAGGAAAGCAGTCTCACAAGTTGCTAAGATTAGGAGGGAAATACACAAGAAGATGAACATTTCTTTTCTTTTGTTTTCATTAAAACAACCACAATTTTCTAAGCAAGGCAAGCTACCAACCTGTCCATTTCTCATGCAGAAAAACAGATGCTGCATCTGCTGGCAAATGTGGGTGATGTTTTAAAAGAAAAGGCAAATGACAAAACCTCCTAAAATTGGGTCACTAGGCCAAAGTGCTACCTTAATTCACTTGAATACTAATTTTTCAGGCTCCAGTCAGGCTACCTTACCATGGGCAGCAAACCACAACTTTGCAGCAGTCACATACTGCTTTCTCCCCTTTGACACAACAAATAACCACCTCATTTAATTGTTTTTAATCCTGTCTATAAGATTTTATCCCAGCTGTATATTTATCTGCTTTCAAAGCAAGCTTGGTTATTTGTTGGTTTTTTTTTTTGCTAAAAGAAGATACCCTGGGCACGGACTTTCTTTTTGCCAAGTTTGTATTTGTTTTGGATGTATTTTGAGAAAGAAATTGGACAGGTGCCTCAAGTTCAAGATGTACAGGAAATTATTCAGCAGCAGATACTATAGACACAGCACCCTTGTAATTCTGCAGATCCCCTAACAAATGTTAGAAGTTTCTGTGTTACACCAAACACAGGACACAACCAGGAAAGGATGGCAAAACCTCAGTCTCACAGTTCTGGGGCTAAAACATCCTGAATGAACTTCAGTGTACGTTGATACAGGAAAGCATCCTTCTTCTTTGGCTTGCAAATATTTAGATGATTAACATCCACTGGAATAAGGTCTCCAATTCCTATGTCTGGAAAAGGAAAAAAAAAACAAACCAAAAAACTACCAGAGTTCATATGACAACCTAGACTGAAAAGAACATCTTGCATTAGCAATTTCTCTCTCAAAAACAACTTCTCCTATCTTCAGTAAAACTCTTTGTTCATCATTATTTTTTCATGTGCTAAAAGCATCAGTACACACAGTTATGGCCTGATAGAGCTCTGTGTTGCCACAAAACCCACACTGGCACATGAGACACCATTAGGTCAGAGTTCTGCTGTCTTTGTTTGAAATACACAAATGTACATTTCTCCATACAGACAACTTTGCTGAAACAAAACTTCATTTACTGATAGCACGGTCCTGACTGAGGTTTAAGCATTGATATGATCAGGGATGTAGTTTAATGCATGGTAACTTGAATCTGATCACCACTAATTGCCCATATCCCTTACACAAATACTTTGACATGGACATTAAAATTTGGACTACAATGACCCTGAAATATGCTGCAAATCACTAAGCACATTTCCAGATAAATGAAATATTTACATTGCTTAATTGTAGAATACAAATATTCCATTTTCAGCTACTGATTTTGGGCACACTACAGCATTTATTCTTTCTTGACAGCCATCACTGCTAACTTTCCAGTTAGGATGCTGTGACTGCCACATCCCAGTTTATTGTCTATTCTCCCATCACCTAGAGAAATCCTCCATTTTGCTTTGACTTCTGTATCTCAAACCATGTAAAACTACACTAGAGCAGGGTGAAGCTCTGCTTTCATGTGCACAAGCAGACATGCAAGAAACAGGGAGCTGTTTGCCCATCAGCCTGTGTTTTGAACAGTGGCCTGCTACAGAACTGCTAGGTGCCCTCTAAAGGTTTTCAAGAGCACTCATGTGCTAGGTGTCACCCCTAGAAAAGGAGACATGCTACAAAATTACAAGTGCACAGTACTCACTTGGGTTCTGTTATTCAGCCCTCTTTTTAACCTTATTTTGTTAAATAATAACAAAAAAAAGTTCAGTTTTTCAGTCCTTTGCAATAAAACTGCATCAGCAACATTTTTGCAAAACATTGCTGCTCAAGAGGATCTGCCGCAAAAAACTGCTAAATAGTAACTCAGATAAACAGGGATATACAGCCCACCTTTTTCAGAGTACCTAACCCTGCACTCAAGCTTGTGGATTTAGCTGGTGGAAAGCCTGATCTAAAACCTAACAAAGCAGTGGTTTCTGGCTTTACAGATATCTCGGGCAGTGCAAAAGAAAGACTGAAAATATAAGACTTAAAACAGTTTTCTAAGTTGAACACACATAAATAAAAGCAAGGGAAAAACATGTCTGGTTTCCCCTTCTCCTAAAAAAGGCAAAAAGATGGAGGGAACTCTTCAGGAGGCAAACTCTATTGCTGGAGTTCACGAGATGTGGAAGGTAAAGGATTCTTAACACTGAAAACCAGCTTTGTGACTTTTTCCTTCCATTAGCAGTTGGCTAATTTTCTTTCTTAGTTTTTTAAAGGAGCAAATAAAGGAGTTTACAGAAGCATCTGAAACACTATGCAGCCTACCTATTCAAAGAGAAACCACAACTAGTCATAATTCCAAATGAAAGGACTCCAACATCAGACCAGGGTCTACCCTTCTTTTTAACAGATGTTATTCTGATTTCACAAAATCAAAACAAACAACTGTTATTTTAAGATCTAAATGTAGCTGCTTCTGATCTCAGCAGAAGTTTAAACAAAAACCCCCACACTGTACTAGCCTTATTTTTCTACATTTTTTACCATAATATTTATAACCTTTTCTAGTTATTGATGTTTACATCAACAGATATCAAATTCAATAAATTAAATGGCTATTTCTCACTTACCTGCTGACTCTACAGGTACAACATGCAGTTTTAACATGCTGCCTATGTGTGTGGGTAGGGTTTCTGCAAAACTCAGCACTGAAAATTTCTTGTCTTTGGCAAAAGACAAGAAGTCATCATTCAGCTGTTTAAGGGCAGGAGAATCTGGAGAAAGAGCAACATAATTTTTACAGTGTTATAAGATTATATCATTCTTCTGGCAAGGGTGAGAGATGTTTTTATTACTATGACAGTAAAAGGTGTAGCATTTTGTTTGTAATCCCTTTTTCCAACTAGCATAGGCAACAATTTCTTCTGACTCCCCCTTTTTCCTCTCACCTCTGCAATCAAATGAAACAACTACTCAGAATTGCTTGCAATAATTCAACACACAACCCAAAACAAAAAGGAGGTTTGTTGTTTTTCCCCAGCTTTCTCTGACAGCACAATGAAAAAACTGAAAGCACCAAGAACAGATTAGCAGAGTTCCTGTTGCTAGATGGTAGCAAAGTGAACATACCCTTGCTGAGCTCTTTAACCTCCACAGATGGGAAGAGGAGATATCTGGCATTTATAGAATATTCAGCCAGCTGGGAACCATGGTGAGGTACACTATAAAATATGATTCCTCTGGTGTTGTTTACAATTTTATCCATTTCTGGATTCTTGGAAGCATCCACCAGCATCTTTTTGACTAGAAGACCTGGCAACAGAAGCTGAATTAATGCAGGGATTTAAATCACTGGGAAATAATGACCATGCTATATTAACCATGAGACAACTAACCATATTCTTGCCTTGGTTGATTAGTCCTTAGATTGTCAAATATGTAAGATTAACTTGAAAAAAACCGAAATCACGCTTGAGGAGGCATCAATATAAAATGTCAATGAATGATGCAAATCCAAATTTGATTTCTGTTATGTGTTGCTAATGACATTTACTATATGCCTGATCATGGAGAAAATTTTGCCTCTGGATTTCCACTTACATGAATTTCAACTCATTGAGTTTTTAAATCAACACAGTAAGAACAAACAGCAATAACAATCCTTTCAAAACCTATATGCTATTAAATATAATGCATTAAGAAAATAGAAATCTGGTTTTCATTTTTAGGTCTTTGCCAATTTTTTTTAAATAAACTATTCTGAATAATTGCATTTCTACCTGAATTTGGTTAATGGCTTATTCTGAAATCTTTAATGCAAATAAATGCTTTATATCAAACAGGCAACACGCTTACCACCCATGCTATGGGATACCCACACCAGAGGTCTGTCTCCAATCCCAGCAGCTTTGAGCTTGTCAAGCAGCTCACTGCTCCTGAAAGCAATAGACTCCCTGCACAGAAAATACAAACAGAGGCATCATGGAGCATGACAGATTAAAAGGCAATGTTAAATCACAATGAATCTTAGTGCTGCACATTTATGAAAGTGAATTAGGTAAACAAATAATAATTATTTAATTATTGTTTCTACATTGAAAAAGGCCAAGAACTTTTGTAAGGATCGCTTCACAAGGACAATGGGAATTGAGCTAAATTCAATTTCTTGCTCTTGCTAGGAAGTCTTTAATTTTGCTCAGCAAATATTTCTGTTTTCTTGACAAGTTGTTTTATGGAGTTTTAAATAGTTTCATTATACACATTGTAGCAAAACAGTTGTAATTCTATGAAAGCAACATCAACACCTAATGAACTTTACACTCTGCAACATGAACACACCTCATACACGCTTTGCTAAACAATGCTCAAAATATGGAGCAATGCACAGAAATTTAAAAACTAAGTGCATAATCAACCAGTACATTTAAAAAATCACAACCAATGTCAGTTACACTTGCCAGACAATCTCCAAATGCTTTCTACTGGAATAGTATGAAAGCACAATAATCTCCATTTTATAAACAAGAAGACTGAGCTGTGGAAAGGATAAGCTACACATTAAAGTTTGAAAATGAATCTGTGGTAGAACCAAAACAAAACCAATGCCAATGCCCAATCCAAGCTTGAAAGTGCAACACTTGCACTTTACTTTGCTCCTTGCAGTGTAACAAGAATCAAACACAGAAGGCCCTTCAGTAATGAAAACATCAGGATATGGGGGCAACCACTGTGCAAAATAATTCACTTCATCTCTATTGGTCTCAGCATTCTCACTAGAAATTGCTTTATAGCACATATGAAAAGAATAATCAAATGTGTCTTTTCAGATGAACAGTACACTCTAGGCTAGCAGAGAGACATAAAAATTCACTTTTGAAACAGTGAATGAGACTGTATATTTAAGATCAAACCTAAGGTTGTTTTTCTACTGCAACCTCATTGTTGTTGCTAGTTAAAAATATCTTCAATATCTTTCATTTATTATTAACCACATAAAATTATCAAATATTTTGGTTGGGTGATCATAAATAGTTGGTAATGCAATTTTCCATTTTGTAATGAAAAAGATGTTATCTTTGGGAAATAAAAAGGAAATCTATGTTTATTTCTTTTAACATACTTGCTCCAGACAGACACAAGAAGAGTTTTCTTAGAATCATAGAATCATTTACGTTTAAAAGACCTACAAGATCATGGAGTCCAACTGCTAGCCCAAAGACAGACAAGTCCACCACAAACCCATGTCCCTAAGAGCCTTATCTGCCTGTCTTTATATTATCTTCAAGGATCAGGACTCAACCACTTCCCCAGGCAACCTCTTCCAGGGCTTGACAATGCTTTTAGTGAAGAATTTCTTCCTAATACCCAATCTAAACTCCCCTGGTGCAATTTAAAGCCAATTCCAGTCTTCTTGGACCTGCACAGGTAACCACCTACATGCTCCTTACTGTAATTTTTCTGCCTAATTCCAAATAGGCAATTAACAGTCACGTGTTCCTCATTTTCTCCCTGCTTACATGTTTTCCTTAATGCAATAATTGCCAGAGAGGGGAGGGAATGAACAAGTACCACGTTCCCAGTCTATTATACATGTTGAATTTTCTTTCTTCCCTGCACAAAAAACACTATTAATTTTCAGATTCTTAACCTGTAAGCAGCCATGCACCTGCCCTTGCTGCAGTACACAAGTCGAATTTGCAGTACTGGTTACATGCTTAAATATCTGCATAAATGTTTGAAGGATTCTGATTTAAAGATCACTGAACCTAATAACCAAATTCTATTCAAGACAGAAATCCTTTACAGGCTCAAAGTGTTCTTATTTTTCAACATGTTTGGAGGTAGCATCTTCCTCTAACCCATCCTGTTCAAGGTCAGTAAAAACAGCATTTCTCTGGCATGGGTAATTACACTCTGATTGAAGATACAGTTATTGTATTTTATCACCAAAGAAACATTTTTTGAATAACATAACAGTATGTTTGTATCAGAAACAGTGTGGCCAGCAGGACTAGGGAAGGGACTGGTGAGGCAGCACCTCAAGTCCTGTGTTCAGTTTTGGGCCTCTCACTACAACAATGACATTGAGGCTCTACATCAGGTCCAGAGAAGGGCAATGGAGCCAGTGAAGGGTCTGGAGCACAAGTCCTATGAGGAGAGGCTGAGGGATCAATTAGCCTGGAGAAAAGGAGGCCCAAGGAGGACCTTACCACTCTCTACAGCCACCTGAAAGGAGGGTGTAGCTGGGTGGGGGTTGGCCTCTTCTCCCACGGAACAGTGACAGGGACAAGAGATAACAGGGAAGGTTTAGGTTGGCTATTAGGAAAAATTTCTTCATCAAAAGGGTTGTGATGCTCTGAAACAGGCTTCCCAGGAAGTGCTTGAGTCCCCATTCCTTGAAGCTTTTAAAAAGCATGTGGATGTGGCACTTAGGAACATTGTTTTGTGGTGGCCTTGGCAGTGCTGGGTTAATGATTGTACTTGATTACCTGAAGGGTCTTTTCCAACCTAATTGATTCTATGAAAATATATGCTTCATTTTATCAGGAGTATAAAGCCACAGTACAGTGATTTTTTTGCTGTGCTTATGAAGCATTATTGTGTCACTTTAAAAAAAGACACCTCTTAAGATATAAAGTTGTATTTTCATTAACTAATAGCATCATTTACTGTCTCCCTTAACATGAAGCAAAATAGACTGTAAGAATTCATGAAATTGCCACATGTAGCTATCCATGAGGCTAAAAACTTCAGCATACCATGACTATACTTAATATTTCTCCTAATTTGATTTTTCAAAGCAACAGTAAAAGTTAAATTGACTCTTTCAGAGTAGGTGATCCCAATGATCAGCTTTACAGGTCTGTGTCCTGCCCCTGCCTCCAAACTGCAGATGCTGCATTTCTTACCTTTGAGCCTCAACAGGACATTTTGCTTTCCAGTCACTCAAATGAGTGTCATACTCCACAGATATGATTCTAAGGGAAGGACAGTCTGTAGCAAGCCATGTCTAAATTAAAGAAAAGCAAAACCAAAGGAGCTTATAATTGATGTACTTAAATTCTTGAAAGCAGTGGAGAAAAGATGTTACTATGGGGACAATATCAAGAAAGACTTTTGCTCTTCAGTTAATCCCCAAATATATGTTACACCTGGATTGTCATTCTTTTATCACATGCTGGTGAACTCTTAGATTGTGTCTGAGGCACAAAGCAGGCAGAGAGTGGAGATTCATCTCTAACTCGTGCATTCCTGGCTCCCTCTCCTGGGTGAAACGAGTTACTAAGATTACCAACAGGACTGATCAGTTCAAGTTTCACAGAGATACTTTTAGTGGCTATACCAGCGTGTTTGCTTGGAGCAGTAATTACTTATTCACCAACAATACTTAAATAGCAATCTGCACAAAGTAAGGTACTCAGACACCTAGGTAAGAAAGGGAACTTAATTTAAAATGTTATTATATAAATCTTCCTCAGCAATAATGTTCCATTAAAAAAAGAAAAAAAAAAAAGAAGAGAGAGCATAAGGAAATCAGCCATTGCCACCTCTTTCACTAGCATGTGAATGATGTTGAGAACATAAAACTTAGCAGGGATTTTTCCTTGCAAGAACAACAAACAAGTCATTAACAAAAACTTATCAGGAACTTGGAAACTGCCACTTGTATAACAGACTACAAGTAATTGAATGAAAAAAAGACATCTGCCAGACAGTGTCCTTCTAGATGCTCGGGACAGCTCTCCTGAATGAGCAGCCACATGTGAAAATGTTACTGTTTGTTTTACCTTTGGCCAGCACTGAGTGTATTCCTCTTCCCCTTCTGAGGCCTTTCTATCCAAATGCCGGTCAATGTCCTGCTGCCGCCAGGTTTTAAATGCTGCTCCCAAAAGCCCATGAACAAAGAGGATGTCTGCTCTGACAGGCTGGCTGATCAAGCAAAAGGAAATTGTAAGAGATATGTGGTACCTGTCCTTTTAGCAAATTGGAACTTTTAACCTAAGGGATGCCAAAATGCTTTTTTTAACATGACATGTGACTTCTTACCTTATGGACAACATTTCATGATATTTCAAAGAGCATACTCAGATAAAAACAACAATTAGGGAACCACACAGAAGAAAGATATAAAATGAGGTATGGAAAGTATCCATATCATAAATCATAATTCTCTATAATGAAAAACACCTTTCCTGCCAGCCACTGTTCATGTGGCTTGGTAGCTCCAGCCTTATTATCACATTAGATCTTCACTGTAACCAGAGTAACACCAATGACCCAGGGAACAGTTACTACTGACACCCACGCTGGAGACTGCTTTAGTCCCAGACACACAACCACTGTTACTGAGGATGAAAATTTACTGCAACTTATGCCAACATGTGCTGTTGCCAGTAGAATAATTACAAGGCACTATATCCCAAGAAAAAGTGCAAAGGTTAAACAGTTGCAACCCACACAAAGCAGCAATTAATTTCATGTCTTGTGTTCAGATTTTCCATGCATTACAGTAATACTCTGTCCACACCTAGGGACTGCTCCAACCACTTTTACTGTTCTTCTGCTTGAGAATCTAAATTCAGTCCTTTCAACCCACCAAAGAACAGGAGAGGCAAGGTAAC
Organism: Agelaius phoeniceus; assembly: GCF_051311805.1. Lineage (NCBI taxonomy): Eukaryota > Metazoa > Chordata > Aves > Passeriformes > Icteridae > Agelaius > Agelaius phoeniceus. The sequence goes on from NC_135267.1 coordinate 62,590,923, forward strand.
ATCAGTACAGCAGCACTCTGATGTCAACTCTTCCAAAGTTTTGTAACAGAACAGCAGAACAAGTAACTCCAAGTACAGTATGTACAATGACTCCTACTTTACCTGCTACGATATTGTGGATGTAAGACATAAACACCATCTGCATATTTTTCTTTCACCATGTCCCTGTCTAGATTAGCCAGAGCTCTGGATGCATGAGAAGACTGAATGATGTATGGGGATTTCATTACTTCAGCAAGAACAGAAACCCAACCTACATTGAGAAAAGGAAAGGGCAGGTCAACTAACAGAAACATCATCTGAACAACAGAATTCAGAAACATCAACCATCAAACCATACATCTGAAAATAGATGTTAAAACTTAAGAACGGCAACGTCAAAATAAATTATTTCAATCTACTCTTTACCTCAGGAAAGTACATGCTAGCTAAGTGGAATCTCCTAAATTCAAAAATTCAGATGTATTTTATGACTGTTCATCTTATGATCTGAAGAAGAACCCCTTCTCAGAAGAAAAATAAAGTGTATCAGCAGGTCAGCACAGCTGTAGCAAGAACAGATCTCAGATCTCTTTTTGCAGGTAAAATGCCAGGAAATGGAGACAGTGAAGCTTAAAGCATAAGAAAGGTATAGAAAACAACCTACAGGAGCAATGGCAGGTAAAAAAATTGATGTTTGCTGTGAAAGTACAATAATTTCTAATTTTAAAATCCAGCATAAAAAAAAACTCTCTTGTGATTAAAATATCTTCGCTATTCTAAAATTTGTATACTATTTATACATTAGAAACGTAAGACAATTAAATTGGATACAATCCTCAATAAAATTTTAAGTCAAAGATAATAAGGCTGAAAAACACTTTATGATACTGTACCTCAGGCGTAAAATTTTCTCAAATACGGAAGGAAATTGTCATAGACTACTGAGAAATGTAAAGGAATGTTTTGATGTGCATATGCACAGGTTTCTTTAAAATCCTGATAAATCTTGTTGCTAGCAAAAACAGCCTATAAATCAGTTACATTACAGTCAAGTCCATAAATAAAACCTGGGAATTTACTTCATGAGCATTGTTTCAAAACCATTACATTATGTTGTTACTAGTATAGTTGGTAAGCTGCTAATTCAAAACCATTTACTGTAAACTGAGGAAAAGAACAAATTGACATTCGAGTTTTGCCTTAAACTAACAAAACTACTAGGACCTTTGAGGACTATATTCTTTATTTAAGAATAATGTATTTAAATTATGTTTCTAAGCAGAATACATGCTGACCACTGTGAAAGTTGTACTTAAGAAGAATACTATCGGAAGTCTACTTTCAGTTCTCCAAACACAATGGAAGATAGTCTGACTAAAACTAGCTTGGTCTCTGGTTTTGCATTTCGCAGTCAAGATGAAGAGTCAAAAATAACTGTTCAGAATCAAAAGTAAGTGCTCTACTCCCAGATACCCCATCACAGCTACTACACAGTGCATTACTGTTTTTCTTCTTCCTATGCCAGCAGTTTTTGCAAGAAAAAGAGCCTTAGAGGTTCTTTCTTCTTATGCATCATCCAGCAATAAAAGAGAAGCTTTATCAACTCTGGACTAGAAGTATCCAACTGCTCATCTCTGGAGTTTGATTCACTGTCTAAAATTCCTTTTGTACTGAGGGCTCTGTCCCAGGGAGCTGCTGACTCTCCTGTTTCAATCTCTTCTACATGTATGGATTCAGCAATCATTAGAATTTAAGAATTGTGCCAGAGCCCGGGACAAAGGCCTTTATGTCCAGCTGCCTTTCTTCAGAAGTGAGCAGTATGGAAGCTGCAGACCAATATAAGAATAAGAATACAAAAGGACAATTATACAGTTCTGATTCTAGTCTATACACTCAGATTTTCAGCAGTCAACTTTGTTTCCATTTGTAGAACTTTATGGATTTTTCATTTCATGAATTTGTCTCATCACTCTTTGAAGCTCTGTGAGTCTTCAACCACCATGTTTTGTGGCAACTTTTATTTTGGTCATGCAATATATGGAAAATACTATTTATTTGTTCTCTCTTTTTATAATTTAATGTACAAGAACCTTTGGTCTTGCATTACAACAAACAGCAGATGACCATTCCCTCTTTGCCTTCTCTATGCCAGGGAAGAGAATTTTATAAATCTCCATCATATTCTCTTTCAGTTGCTTTTTCCATGCTAAGTATCTTAGTCTAGTTATTTGTTCTTCATATCACAGCCATTGCAAATTTTTAATCACCCTCACCATCTTTTCCCATGCCTTTGCTACTTCTCCTTTGTGTAAAAATGCACACTGTATTAAACAGGCAGACATCTGCTTGGATTTATAGAACAGCATATTGACATTTTCTATTTATTTCTTTTATTTAATTATCTGAAACTTTTTGAGTAGAAATCTACCACTGAGAGAGCTTTCCTTTTACCTGCACGTACTATGGATGAGTGCAGATGTTCATCCAAAGCCATATTCCCAATAATGCGGATTATGTTCCTCTGGATCTTTGCTGAATCTTTACGTAGCTGATATATCCTCTGCAGTAGCTGGAGGCCTCCTTTAGCTTCAATTTTATCACAGTGAGAGGAAATCTGGCATTACAAAGCAAATGCAGTGACAATAAATAGACATTCTGCAAAAGGTTAATTCATAAATTAGGGAGTTTTAAGAAGCAGGTATAACACAGCCCTTGTTGCATAGAAATTAGATTAATCTAGAATTTATTATGCCATGTTTGAAGAGGAAATAGATGTTTTAATATGCAAAATGCATAATTCCTATGAATTGACAACTTTAAAATCTGTGAGTATTACCTCTCTACCCTTCTTCATGTCTGAGGGAGATGAAATGGTCTCCACTTGGCATGATCAAATTTCAACTCAAGTTCGAGAGTCTGAACAGGTCAATTGTCTGTATTTGCTAAAGCACTATCTCAACCAGAGCCACTTGTCCACCACCCAAAATGCAATCATTATAATTCCTTCTCTTCAAAATGAAAAAGATTTTTTTACATTCCAAATAGTACTGCTATCATTACTGATCCTAAGACAAACAATTTAGTCCAGATGAATATGCAGAGTGGCTTTGGAACTGCTGATATCCTCAAGCCTGTAGCTTTCAACAGGCATTTGGAATGAGTACAGTCACAACTTGCTTAAACTGAAAATCTCGAATATAACAAATTCTAGACTAAGTCAGAATTTCTATGTATGTGAAAGATGTGAAAAGAATACCAGGAAGCTGCACTTTTTCCATCCCAATTATCAGTAACCATTTGGTGTTCTTGACATTGTTTTTCAGCATTCTAGGCTTCTGAACAATTAAGCGTACACAGAAAAATGTAGCAATAGGAAACAAGAAGCAACACTGTTACAAAATGTCTTCCATACTCCTCATCTGTGTCTGCAAAAGCAGACTGGTCCTGGGAAGACCACTGTATTATTAGCTGTTTGCTGTGCAATATTCTGCCCAAAGAATACCTTTGTGCATGGGTAAGGTTTGCATTCTGTTCTGGTTTCTAATTAGAGTGAATTCATGACACTATTTTGCTTTGTGAAAACCAGGCATTACATCCTCAGAGCTGCCCTTTTACCTCTTCAAAGACACATACTTTTATAGTACAGGGGAACTTGTAAGGGCGAATAAGAAACAACAACAAAACTTACAGACACTTCCTCATGTAAAAAAAAACCCTACTGTGTTACAGCAAAGTGCTCATTTCACACCCATCTCAGCTGTTTAAACATTCTTACAGAAGGAGAAAGGGGTAGGAGACAAGGAAATGACAACTCCTTCCCAATACATGAGAGTGAATTAGAGAGGAATGTCTATAAATGTAGCTTTTCAGTTACAGTTTGAAGACAAATTACCTTAGAATGCTGTACTAAAGCCTGCAAGCAAAAGAGTTCCACTGTCTCTGAAGGGACTTTACTCAATGTCTCACAATATGGAAGTCCATTTCCTCCAAAACACCATAAGCCTCCCTGAAATGAAAAACCATAAAAATAGTAACACATTTCAAATGGCTACATAAAAAAAAATTATTTCTAATCTAGAATGTTAAGTGTGTAATGATCTATAGAAATTGCTTTAAAGAGTGCACAGCATGCATGCACTTCTCAAAACGTACAAATTACACAACAGTACATCATAAAAGTATTTACTATTTTTAACTGGAAATATTAACTACATTTTCAGTGTGGTCTCCTTAGTCTATTAACTTCAAAACATAAAATAAAGGGGGAAAATGTATTATTTTCATTTTGTTAATGAATGTCATCTTTTAAGATCATTTGCTTAAGCATAAAAAAGCAAGAATCAGCGTAACTCTAGACTTGCAAAACTTAGAAGAGGAGGAAGAAAGGTCTTCAATATGTGGCACAGCCTCAGAAGACCAGTCTCTCAATCACACAGCAGAAAGACCAACATAACCTCGATAAAAATCAAAATACTTCCAAGTGTGATGTCTTACCAAAGCTCCCTTTGTAGCACGAGCTCTGGCTGTGAAAATAGTAAAGGAGTGATAGTGTAAAAATAGCACACATAACTCTGTCATAGAAAATAAGGAGTTATTGCACTCTGGAAACTCTAAACCAAGACTGACAAGCATTGTTATTAAAATGACATTCATTTTTGTTATTGCATCTTGTAAAAAATAACAATCACTGATTAAGAAAGTTAGAACTTTTAAACAACAAAAAGTAAAATTCACAAGAGAGAGTGGATCAAACTGACATAAATATTATTTTTAAACAATAATGGCACTTTAAATGACATTCCTAAAGCCACTTAGGAAGTTGCTGCACAGACACATTTGGAGAATTCCTAGATCCAGGTCCAAACAGACCATAGACTACTGCAGTTCTGGTTTGGGGGACCTATTTCAAAGAGGCACTTCCAAGTGATGTAACAGAGTTTACTATTTAAGGTGTGCTAATAACCTACCATTTTACTAGAGACTTAAGAGAGGTTTAATAATCTCAGCAGTAAAAGAACATTCAAACAACAGTAAGATGAAATGTGAAAAATCATTTTATGAGCACTATAAGGGGAAGGAATGTTTTCAACAGAGTGTTGAAATGTCTGCTTAATGGGAAGGCTTGTAAGATATAATCCTTAACTACACCTTTCAACTAGTACGGCTAAAAATATAAACAAGCTTTCAAGCAGACAAACTGTATTTAGAAGAGATCTTGTTCATGTTCTACACTCACAAAGTGTCTGTACTTCTCTTCCTCTCACAATGATAAAAAATATAGAAAAAGATTTATATCTTCGAGCTCTGCAGGCACAAAGAACCCAAGCAGTTCTGTTCTGCAGATGGGAACTCACCATTTGCGCAGCAAGAGTCTGGCTACTTTCACGTAACGCAAGAGATGTGAAGTACTGGACACATGGATCAAGCCCAGTCTGAGGTAAAGACACCAACAACAAACGAAGTTCATCTTCTATGGGATAGTCCTGTGAGAAGTAAGCATGAACAGCTTTTAGGTTGTTTTGCTCAAAGCAGGAAGCAAAATGCAGAAGAGAGGAATATCTGAAATAATGGAATCAGCCATACTAATGAGGCCATAAAATCTGAACCTTGGACTTAAGTGCTCTGCAGCTTCAGTTTAATAGTTTTATCTGTAAAGACTTTAGAAACTGATAATTACAAAATCACCAAATAAATTACAAAAAGCAAGCTTTACATTTCATATTTTGGTGACATTATCCCGATGGTTCCAAAGACCAGAAGAAAAACCAATTCCTCTTAGCAGAGGAATCTTAAAAGTTCATCCTTAACTAATAGAAATTTTCAAGAATCATAAAATACTTAGCGTTGCAAGTGACCCACAAGGATCATAGAAGTCCAACTCCTGGTCCTACACAAGACCACCCCAAGAATCACACCATGTGCCTGAGAGCATTGTCCAAAAGCTGCTTGAGTTCTGTCAGGCTTGGGGCCATGACCACTTCCCTGGGGAGCCTGTTCCAGTGCTCAACCACCCCCTGGGTGAAAAACTTTTCCTGATATCCAACCTAAAGCTTCCCTGACAGAGCTTCAGGCCATTCCCTCAGGTCCTGTCACTGGTCACCAGAGTGAAGAGATTAGTGTCTGCCTCTCAGCTTCCCCTCACAAGGAATTTGTGACTGCAGTGGTCTCCCCTCAGTCTCCTCCAGGCTGAACAGCCAAGTGAACTCAGCCACTCCTCATGTGGCCTCCTCCAGGCCATCCACCATCTTTGCTGTCCTCCTTTGGACACTCTCTAATAGTCTAATATCTTTTTTATACTGCAGTGCCCAAAACTGCACACAGTGCTCAAGGGGAGGCCACACCCCTGCAGAGCAGAGGGGGACAACCACCTTCCTCATCCACCAACTTGTGATGCTGTACTTTTGGTACTGCAACATTAAAATTAATGTATAAATTATTAGTAAAAAATTAAGACATTTCTTTTAATGTTTGGTCTGAAAAATTAATATAAGTATCAGTATAACAATCCATATATTGATTGATAGATTCAACAAAGTAATTTCATTTGCTCACCATCATTGAACTTGCTGTTATTCTAATTCTTTGATAAAATCAGAGATGGAGACTTATTTGCATAAAGTTGCCACAATGATTTGCTTCAACTTCCTGAGCAGCAGATTGGCAACACTTAGCTTCAATCACCTAGCAATCACACTGCTGTAAAAATATATCCACAACCATATACTGGTGTAACCTAGTATTTTAAGGACTAGCAGGTAGAGATCCACTATCACATAATGTTACAAAGGCAAGAAAGCAAAAACTGAGAACATCACACCCAATCAAAGCTGATATTCAGAGTTCTGTTGGTTAAGATACACGGGTATTTTCTGACAGGGCCTTCTGCCCCTCTTCATTCTATTAGCATTCCAAAACACCTTGTATATTATAGTTCATATGTGAGCTCTGTTTGTTGAAGAAGCTGATGACATGACTCCTCAGACCATCATATATATATAACATATACATACATTTAAAATGTGTTAAGCTATCATATATATATAACATATACATACATTTAAAATGTGTTAAGCTAATTTTTAACTTAAAAATAAAGCAAGGCCAAATTTATCCAATAAGGATCTGCTGGCACCCAAAAGCTGGCAGTGAAGAGGTGGGCCTACAGTAGAGCACCAAGTACTACTGAGGAGGCAAAGGCCTCCAGGAGCATGCTCTGCTCCTGTGTAGGATTCTGTCAGTGTCAACAATGCAATCCAGGATGATTTCTTCACATTGCCTACTGGATAGAGACAAGCAGTGTGTCTGTCAGACTAGTAAGTGGCTCAGACTTCACTGCTTGTAAATATGTCATGTGGATAACAGTCCAAGAATAATAATTGATCAATACTTCCAACCTTATTTCTTTCCATCATGCCACTCCCTAATGCAGATATACCCACCCCAAGGGTGTATCATATATTAGTTTTTTGTATTTTGGTATTTTACTACTAGTCAGTTACTTTAGAAGAACTTCACTTTCAACAAAGTTAACAACAAAAGTAGTAAAAAAGAAGTAAGCAAGTAAGAATCATCTAATGCCCACTTTCCTTTTACTTACAGTCTTTATTTTTGGCAATGGAGGTGGAGGCAGGAAAAAGCGAAGGTCAACATCTTTGGATCGAGCCAAACCTATAGCAGTCCTTTGATCACAGGTTTGAGCAACTGTGACATACTGATAATCTGTTGTACAAGAATGTTAAGAGTTAAAACTAACCTTAAATACTTAATTTTGTTTTAAATGAAGTTTGTGATCTACTTTGCAAATATACTTGAAAAGAAGAACCATCTCTCTGCAGTCTACTTACAAAAACCTTTTGTAAGGTAGATTTGTAAGTAGATTTTCTAACCACAAATTCCAAAAGTTAAAAACTGCAGATGTTAGACCAGCACTACACTGAGCTGAAATACACTTGGGCACTAACTGCTCTTTATAGCACAGTTTGGTAATTCAGTGGCAAACTGAAGGAAAAGAAAATAAAACCTTGAAGTGGATCAACGCTTTTTTCTACAAAAATTTTCTTCTATTCCTGTTACTGTTATACAATTCTAGAACAAAACTGACAAGCCATTTAAAAGATACTTTTCAGTCAGAAGATTGATACTTTTCACAGTCAGAAGATTGTAGATTGGCAACACTTTTCCTTTGGTGGAGGTAATTTATACCTGCAAACTGAACTCACTGGAGCCGAACACTTTGTCCTAGTTGTGAAAAATCAGCACATACTTTCAGTCCTAAACTTTCTTTGACTTGGTTTTGAAGCATCAGGTTAAAAAAAGCCTGTTTCCCTCATGAGGCAGCTGGCAAGAATAATTAATGTTTGTGAAATGTCCAAATACTTCAACAATGAGCACTACAGAGAAAGGGAGTTAACAAAAGGCACTAAATTTCTGATACTGGACATCTTGTGCTCTGAAATCACCTGCTAAGAGTATTCATCTACACAGAACAAAACTCAGTTTTGGTAGATCCTAGCTTTGAAACATTATCAAACACAGTTTGCTGGTGTAAATTCCCTGTGGAAATTATTTAGAATTTTAAAAAGGCAATTTGAAACAAGATAAATCCCATGGTGTGGAATTGCATTGGAAAAGTGAAAGATCCACAACTGACTAAATCACCAAAACAAGAGTTGGAATGTCACCTAGTTTATGTAGCCTGGTGGTGGAGAGGAAAGGAGGAAACACAAATACACATACATACACCTCCCCTTTACTTGGGGTTTCAAGGATATTTGCTGCTAGAGCAAGAGGGAGAACTTATTACTATTAATAACTAGGGCAAAAAATGTCTTACAGATAATGCTTGCATGTACCAGCCCTCTACCTCTGGTTTGTCATTACAACCTATCAGCTCCTAACCAATTTTTATTAACTTAACCAATGACCTTAAACTCATTCTTACAGAGGCTTATTAAAAAAAAAAAAAACCACTAGCAAAACTTGTGACTGCATTAGCAATCCCAACAGAAAACCCAAGGAACCAAAGAGCATGAACTGCTCTCCATGCCACAGCAATGGTTACAATCCTGTGGTGGGGAAACTGAGAGATGCCTGCACTGCAGACACTCACTGTATCAGGGCATTAGGAAAGAACAGCTACTTGATATGTAAATAATTCCCCCACATTTTAGACCAAATTTCAGAGCATATTTATGCTTCTTGCAGCTACTAGCTTTTCTTCATGTTGTCAGCAGACTTGGAACAGCTAACTGAGACTCTGTGGAATTTTTGGGACAAATTAGGTTACATCAGCATACATTACCATGCCAGTGACTGTTGCTTGCCAGGTCTTGTACAGCCTGCAGTCGGATTGCTTTGTCTTCTGACTGAGTTCTCTTTAAGAGAAGCCATAAGGCACACTCATGATCTTCTCCATCAAAGGTACTGAATTGTTCTTTGACCAGGAAACAAATTAAATCCAAGTTATTATTAATGAGCATTTTAACCAGCCACATTTCTATTAGTGGAGTACAGAAATATGTAGTTTTTAAATATTTGAGTATTACTTGTTCACAGTAATTTAGAGTGTAACATTTTAACCTTAAATTAGTACAATGAACAAGGACAGAATGACATCAGTAAAATGCTGATCCTAAAATGTTGAGATTGTCTCATTTTAGTGGCACCAAGTTGATATTTCATGTATCTACATGACAGACACAACCCCTGGCTGGCACTTACCAACCAGAATTACCAGCAGGAGCTGCAAATTATTAGAAACTCTTGAGGCTCTGACCTTGAAGAATTGATTTCATAAGATGACAGTGGAGATGCACATTGCTATAATCATTTAACAGAGAGTTAAATGAGAATAGACAGTATGCCTCAGGAGCAGAGTTTCTGATAGGAATGGAAATTCTTGTTTCAAATTACTTGAAAAAGCAGTAACACTGATCCAAAAAACTGCGCTGCTTTCAGTTAATACTGTCAATTTTGATGAAAGCATACATACTTTTCTAGAATGAGATTTTGAGAGTACTTCATCCCACAAACACCTTTTTTACACAAAAATGATATCAAATATTAACTTGGTATCTTAAATTTTAAATCACTTCTGGAACAAGGAAAAAAACAACCCTCAAATATCCTTATAACCATCACTTTCACTTACTTTAAGAAAATAAACTGTTCTAATACACAGAAAATAGACAACTGACTGATAACTAGACTGATATAATAAATATAAATATAGAAATTGTAAGCTATATTATCACTATTTCAAGGACAAAAGAACATGTTAACTTTGTAAGAAGAAATGTTTTACTCCCTAATTGCCCTACTTCTTACTGTTAAAAAATAATCACCATAGATAAAGTCCTACTTTTAATACCTACCACTAAAAGGCCTCCGGAAGATTTTGGCTTCTGTTTCTAGAATTCTCCTCACTGCTTTATGGATTTCTTTTCTGGCTTTGTATGTAATTCCTACAAGAGTATTTTTATATTACTGGAAGTCTGAAAGACAGTTCCCTCACCTCACATTTCGTAAATATATGGAAAAAGAAATATACACACATATACATATAGACATTGTATAAAGATAATTATTTGATGTATAGAGAACTATGTATAGAAAGAACTATCTTAAAAAAAACCCCAAACCAGTCAGCAGCTTAAAATAAATTTGGTGACATTTCTTGGTAACAGATTTCAGGAAATATAATTTTACTTGTTATGTAAGGATGACCTCCAGAGACATTCTACTCTCTTAGAATTCTGTTTTTAGAACTCAAACAATTATGCATCTTACCTTGATATTCACTTGGACTTAGAGAAGCTGTACGTACGTATATATAGGATTTCAGTTTTTCTTGATGTAGAGCTTGAGTATCGATTTTCAGTAACTTATTTAAGGACAGGACCTCATAGGTAATGAATACAAAGCCTCTTTAAAGAAAAAAAGAGCTGCATATGAATATCAACTAAAACAACATAATAAAAAAAATAGCAATCACACTGGCATAAACCATAGAGATTTTACAAAATACATAATAGTCTGTAGATTATTTTGATTTAGCAAAGTAGAGAAAAGGTTATAAAATACTTGAAATTAGTTATAACTATCAGAAATTGTGCTTCAAGACTATATTCTACCATGTCTAACGTCCCCTAATACTATCACATTTTTTGAAAGATACACGTATTAAAATTTTAACCATATCTTCAAGTTACATATATGTTCATTGGTTACAACTTACCCTAGTATAAGTGATCCAGTTACCTTTGCAACTTTTCCTTGAAAAAATCAAAACCAAATGTCAAACAAAGTTGTGTGCATCACCTCAATAAAAGCACAGTTACCATTTGATTATCAGACAGTAAGAATACAAATCATTAAGAACAAGCTTTAAAAAAAAATTCTATTGCTCTCTAGCTTTCAAGAAATTAATAGCCAAAATTTACAACTGGAGAAAACATTACTTGATTCAGATTTCCTGCTCTCCTAAGCAAGATGATAAAACATGTATCCTGTCAGTGCCATTTATTTTGAATATTGCTACCTCTCAATTGCATGCACTGCTCAGCTATCAGAAACAACAGTGAACTTTCTCTGCCTGTAACACTAGCAGTGATTTCGAACTCAAAATCATTTTAAGAAGTTAACGTTTTCCTACATGTTGCAGCTATTTCTGCAGTGTATATTATTACATACAGGACTATGTATGTTTTTGAGAAATCCTGCAGAGTCTCCATAAGCAAATATATTTAAAAAAAAAATTCAATTTAATCTAATGTATAAAGCAAACAGATAATAAATACATGCTGCTTGCAACAATTTGCCTTTTAAATAAAATTATTCCTTCCAGATTTCAGCTACTTTGTATCTACAAAGTCCATCTGATTATCTGGATATAAGGATCTCTATCCAGAGAAACTCTTATCATTACCAGCAGCAGCAAACCCAATGTAACACATCTCACCTATCATGAATAATTTCTTTTCCTCAGCATGAATTGGGAGACTTGCCCCACAACCACTGCTATCAGCTTCCATCTTTGTGAGGCCATAAGAATTTTGCATGCAGACAAGAGGCATCAGCTACATGTTGAAGAAATAACTGGCAGAGAAGTTTGAAAAAGAAAAAAAATGCAATGCTTCCTGTAGAGGAGAAATTGAAATATCCTATCTTTAATGCTCAGAAATAAATTTCAGAACTGTAAGATTTGTCATTATATGCTGAAGACACCAAAGAAAACGGAGACTAAGCAGAGCTTGAAGTAAATAAGGAAAAAGAAATAATAGAAACAAGTTTTATTCACTGTTTATGAATGTAACTATTTCATGGCTCTAGAGATTACAAAAAAATCAGATACAAGTGGAATTGAGGATAGTTTAAGGAGATCACATTTAGTTAGGGAAAGACCCTCATCTAGTGTTCATATCTGTTCCCACATAATCTGCTGGTGTCATATTACATATCACCATGCAAAGCAAGGTCAGAAGCAGAGAGCAGAGAGCAGGAACAAACAGAAGCTTTTAATCACTAAGCATTCAAGGGCTTAAAGCTTCTGTATTGTTTAATTAAGCATGGTGTCATGTCATTCCTTTTTATTAACACTTCAGATCAATACATAATGAACTCTACTTACTGATGTCATACCAGGGTAGGCGTTTTTTTGTGGTTGGACCAGAAGTTCCTATTTTTCTGTAGCAAAATACGCAGTAAGCAGCCACTGACATTCTGCATATTGAGGGGGAAAAAAAAAAGTAATGATTGATTTGAGAATTACAGCAGAAATCCTGTAGCATTTTTTTCCTGACTTTTTACAGCAAAGGTCATGATCGGAAAGGTCATAATAAACCATGTTTGTGTCATTTCACTCCATATAAAGCACTCTGATTAAAAAACTCTATAAATTTCTCAAATTATGGGCCGAATAATGGGCTGAGTTTCAATTATAAGAATACTTTAAAGCAGTTTTTTTATCAATTACGTTACTGTTCATTTTAGTGACTAAGTATCTCCAATTAACTTCTCTGCTTCTAAGTTTCCTCTCCTACTTCTTAGTCACTCTTCCCTAAATACCAGATATGGTCCTATCTCCATCAAGACATTACTCAGTATGACACGAGCTTTAGTACAACTTAGTAACCAACCCCTTTTAAAAGTTCATCATTTATTGTGTTGGCAAGTTCTATTTTGACTAACAAGACTTAAAGAGCTACTACATTAAAACGAACACTTTTTGCATACAGTGCAGAAGTAACACGAAACTCCTATCTTCTAAGTGAAATTTTAGTGTCTGCATTGGTGCAATTATACTAACTGAGTTAATGTGTTTATAGGGATGTAAAAACACACCAGTATCTCTCATATACTAATCAAATTCTTGTCAAATTAGCTCAATTTGACACAATCACGACTCAAAATGATAAAATGTCACATGTGTAAACCTGATGCTGAAATATGGAAGCCTGATATTCTCCTTGAATTTAAGGTAATCTCTACAGACCAAGAAAAGCGTTTATATCACTTTTATCATCCGTGTCCAACATCTGAACAAGGGAACTCTTTTTGTGTCCTTCCTTTAACATGTCTTCCCTCTTCTCTTATTTCCCCAAAAGTTTTGATTTTTCCCTTCTCTCTTGCTTGTGTTTGGGAGATTTTTGAAAAACAACAGCATTACCCCAGCATTGTCAAAATCACTGCAGACTTCTTTTTGACTTGTCATTTCAACATTTTTTATCCTTTCACTTCAACAGAGTACAACACACTATGAAACACTTAAGACTTTGACCATCAGTCCTCTAGAGACACCTCTCCTGCCTCCGAATTCCTTGTATCATGACAGCTCCTTTACCACCTTTACTCCCAGAATTACAGTACTCAAACGTCACAGACATATTTTATGAAAAACCTTTTGTTAGGATCTTTTCTGTTAAGAAGCTGAGAAGCTTCAGCTTCTCCATGTTTTGCTGCTTTGGAATGTGATTTGGAGAATTGTTTACCCAGCATGTGAAATTGTTTTTACTTGATGACCAATGACAGCCACCTGTGTCAAGGCTGTGAGCAGTCACAAGATTTTATTTTCATTCCATTACTTTCTACTGCTAGCCTTCTGATGAAATCCTTTCTTCTATTCTTTTAGTATAGTTTTAAGGTATCATTTTCTTTTAATATAATACATATAATAAAATAATAAATCAGCCTTCTGAAACATGGAGTCAAGATTCTCATCTCTTCCCTCGTCCTGGGACCCCTGCGAACACCACCACACTCACATTTACTCTTCTCTCTAACCACAGTCTGAAATAAACATATGGTTCAGTGACAGCAGGTGCCACAACTGTTAAAATTTAAAACATGCACTGCAAACACAGGAGGACAAAGTGAACACCACTCCTCTGCTGCCAGGAGCTCCTGTTCAGGTCCAAGAGCAAGCATCAAATTATCAAATGTTAAGGGTCTGGAATGGACCTTAAAGATCACCTAATCCCAAAACCCCTGCTATGGACAGGGGAACCTCTCACCAGACCATGCTGCTCATGGTCTCATCCAGCCTGGCCTTGAACACTTCCAAGGTTGGGGCATCCACAACCTTCCTAAGAAATCTGTTCCAGTGTCTCACCACCTGCAGAGCCAAGAATTTCTTTCATAATATCTAATCTAAATGTCTCCCCTTTTCGTTTGCACCCATTACTCCCTGCCCTATACCACAGTTCCTGATTAAGTGTAGGTCTTAATCAGTCTCTGACCTCCCTGTAGGACCCCTCAGACACTGGAAGGTTGCCGTGGGGTCTCCATGCAATCTTCTCTTCTCTAGGCTGAGCTGCCCCAACTTCTTCGCTCTTTTTTCACAGGGGACGTGCTCCAGCCCTCTTAGCAACTTCGTTGCCCTTCTCTAGGCTTGCTCTAGCAGCTCCGTGTCCTCCTGATGTGGGGGAGCCCCGGTGAGGTCTCACCAGAGCGGAGGAGGGGGCAGCATCGCCGCCCCGCCTCAGCCGATTGCTCTCGGGGCTGCGAGCGCGCACTGCCGGCTCTCGCTGAGCTTTTCACGCTTAGGCACATACAAATATAACGCAAAAGGAGCCATTTCGCACTGTTTCACAGCCGGCCCGGGCAGCTCCGAGCCCCGTCCCGCACCGGGCTGCGGTCCCCACCTACCCGCCAGTGACGGCGCAGCTAGGGCGTGTTAAAAAAAAAAAAAGACAAAAACACCATCGCAAACACAACTTCAGGCAATGCAACACATAAACGGGCAAGCAGCCAGGCGGGGGTGGCTCTGTGCCTCTTTCCAACAGGGAGGAACAGCGCACCCGTTACCCTGAGCCCCGGCCCGCCCTGCGCCGCCCGCCATCCCCGCGCCCCCCGCCCGGGCCGCAGCTCGCACCTTCCGCCTGCGCCGCCTCTCCCTGCGGGGGGCCCCGCGCGCCGCGTGACGCCATCGCGAGCGCCGGCAGCCCCGGCCAATCCGCGGGCGCTGCCGGGGGCCGGCGCGGGTCTGCGCATGCGCGGACGAGGCACTTCCTCCGGCAGGGAAGCGGCACGGAAGGAGGGTGGGTGTGAGGAAGCGGATCCCGGCAAACTCTGCGTGCGGCGGAGGTGAGGGAGCGGATCCCGGGGAAAGCCTCTGTGTGCCGCAGAGGTGAGGGAGCGGATCCCGGGGAAAGCCTCTGTGTGCCGCGGAGGTGAGGGAGCGGATCCCGGGGAAGGCCTCTGTGTGCGGCGGAGGTGAGGGAGCGGATCCCGAGGAAGGCCTCTGTGTGCCGCGGAGGCGAGGGAGCGGATCCGGGGTAAAGCCTCTGTGTGCCGCGGAGGTGAGGGACCGGAGCCCGGGGAAGGCCTCTGTGTGCCGCGGAGGTGAGGGACCGGAGCCCGGAGAAGGCCTCTGTGTGCGGCGGAGGTGAGGGAGCGGATCCCGGGGCAGCCCTCTGTGTCCGGTGGAGGTGAGGGAGTGGACCGGAGCCCCCGGGGACCTCTCTGCCCAAGGCGGAGGTGACGGGCAAGATGTACCAGCAACTCCTCTGGCGAGTAGCGTTGTCGTAAAGAGTCTTTGAGTTTAACCGAGGCGTTGTTTTTTTGGATTTGTGTGTGGAGCGTGTTGCGCTTTCAGATTTCCTGCGGTCGCCAGTGCTGTCATAGATGATAATATAATACTGGCTTTCGCATTTATAGATTAGCTTTTTACATCACAAGTAGTTTGATACGGTACAATTTATACTCAGTTTAACTGCTTTTGTATACTATAACCTGTCAGTTTGTGTTTGTACTGTATAGTTCATATGTATAGTTCATACAAATATTGTAAGCTTTAGCAAACTGTTAAAATGGAGACTAAAATCCTTCTATGTAGATAACTCAGAGAATGGTGTAAAGCAATTATGTTGTTTCTTACATCTGCGGACTGGCCTCCACAAGTGATGACAGCAACAGAAAACAGAGCTTAAGCATCTGGGAAGGATTTATCAATTCTTTGCTATTGGGCAGTGTGAAACAACAGGATAGAACTAAAAGAAGAAATAAAATATATGGACCTAATCTACAGAATGTCCTGCAGACAAGTCAAAGGTTAAAACCAAGCAAGAGAAACATCAAAATCTCAAAGGAACGTTTGACTAATGTATAAAGTAATGAATATGCATGTAACCCCAGCAATGTAACTATATATTGAGAACCTGATTTTAGGCTACCTCTGTGCTCTTTGGCTGTTTGCCAAAAGCACCCCAGCACTGGAAATTTGTCCTTCTTTTATCCTTTATTAAACATCTAAAAATCCTAAAGAGTGAACTCTGTTTTCACAGTGTGATCCAGAGCAGGGGTTGCTCTTGCCAACTCTTCAGCGTTCGTGAGGGAGCCGGGAAAATGGTGAATGTTCTGAAAGGTGTTCTGGTTGAGTGGTGAGTAACAGCATTTCCTGCCTCTCCTTGTGTCAAAGACTGTGTTTCTTTAGACCTGGAATTAACTGAAGAGCCCAGACAAAAGGAATTATTGTGGGAAGGGTGGTACTGAACAAGCAGAGAAAAGTGCAGCCTTTGGGGGAAGAAAGAGAAGGCAATTGTAGAAATCTTAATGCCAAACTCCTGTTTTTCTATTCAAGTGACTGTTTTCCACTTATGTCTAACCTCTTTAAGAAAAGAAAACTGCATATGAATATGGGGTAAAAAATAGGATGGCGAAGAAGTTAGCAATCACATTCTTATAAAAAATCCATTTTTTTTTCAAAATATATAACAGTCTGCAGATTACTTTAATTAAGTAGAGAAAAGGATGTAAAATACTTAAAATGAGCATTAACTATGAGAAGCTATGCTTCAAAGCTATATTCTACCATGTCTTATGGTCCCCTAATATTCTCCCCCTAACATTTTTTGAAAGGTACGCGAGTTAAAATTTTAGCTGTATATGTAAGTTATGTATAGGCTTGACAGGTATGACTGATCCTAGTACAAGTGATCCAGTTATCCTGGCAATTTTTCCTTGAAAATGTTAGATGCTCCCTCTTGTTCTTTGTATTGCTTGCAAACAGAGTTTCTTGCTGTTGTTGTTTATGAACAAAGTATTTCTCTACTGATTCTTGAGGGAGGCAAGGTAATCTTTCATTTCTCCTTTCCTGTTTTGTTTTTTTTTTTTTAATCAGCTCTAGATTGAATTCAATGCAAGGCAAACATATGGTTCTGTTTGTAGATCATATTCAAAAGGAATGTGCTTGGAGTTGGTAAATGTCAGCTTTTGGTGTAGGTGCAATGTACCTGTTTTCATATAATCTCACCTCTGGATTGAGACTCAGGCCCCTGGCTACCTCCAAAATTAAAGGAAGCATCACTCAAGATTTGTGGGGTCATTGTATAGCATTAAATGATGTATAAGATTTCTGCTGTACACTTAATCTCTTAATATGTTTGCAATCTATATCTGCACAAAAGCAGTTCTATACTTCCAAAATGTTTTCTTCTAAACATGTAAATTTTATTTAGAAGGTGACATTGTGACTGTTCAGTTAGAGTGTGAGAAATGTATAATTCTTATGTGAGCATTCTTTGTCTGTGCTCCACTACTTGTATGAGATCTGTGTTCTCCTCTCTTCTGGTTATCCTTATGCTTTAAGGAAACATGTTTTTATGAGGCTATTGCTGAAATCAGAAATGTAAGTTCAGTCTTGCCTTTTTAAGGGTTGGACTTTTGAATTTTAGTTTTGGTTTGAGTGTTTTTGAAGCTGCCTTAGCAGCAGCAAACAAAATCTTCTCTGCTAATCAAGCAGAGATTGGTTCTACTCATTAGACTTTATTACCATTTTATTTTTGTCTCTATAGTAACCAAAACTACTTGGAAAGAGACGACTTTTACTAAACAAACTGTATTTAAGCTGAGAAAATTAATTCCACTTTTTCTAAACCCTTTGGGAATGTCTTTGAATGGCGTTTCTTCTGCTTGCAGCTGTAACTGTGAGTTGGGGTCTGATGTGTGTTTGTCTCTACAGTGACCCTGCAATGAAGCAGTTTCTACTCTACTTGGATGAGTCAAATGCTTTGGGAAAGAAGTTCATCATACAAGACCTGGATGAAACTCATGTCTTTGTGTTAGCTGAGTTGGTCAACTTCCTCCAGGAGAGAGTGGGCGAGCTAATGGACCAGAACTCGTTTCCTATTACTCAGAAGTGAGAATAACCAGAGAAATGAGATTACTGCAAGTTTTGGAACAGTGAATTTCAATAGTTTGAGTTGTTCCTGTTTTAATAGATAACACTGTGGCATGTAAGTTCTACATAGAAGTGGCTACTATAGAAAATGCATCATTTTCATAGACAAAATAGTCTGGAATTGGATTTTGTTTCTCATTTTGAAAGAATGTGGTATCTTTATTAAAAGACTTAAAATTATACACTTGAGGAGTTCCCTTGAGAATTTTTGATGCATGCTCTGGTTTTCATTTAGGTTTTTATCTTGCAAGATGATATGACACAAAAAGTAGTGTAGTGTTTCTGTATTGGAATGCTCTATGAGGTCTTCTGACCTGTCGTGTTCCTGTGCGTGATTGAATCGGATTATAGCGTGACTGATAGAAAGTAAAGAATGTCTGTTGAATCTGTGCTTGATGGGACATCTCTAAACTGGAGGCATGGTCAGGTACTGCTCTAACTTGGTTTTGTACAGCAGAATGAGAGTTGGTCTGAGTGTTTTGTTGTGTTGTTTGGGGTTGGGAGCGTTGGGGTTTTTTTGTTAAAACATGTTACAAATGTAAAAACATGCCCCATCCTCCACGCCGGCTTTTACCAAGGCTGTGCTGTCTGAGTTGTTCGGAGTTTGGGGAGAGGTGGTGGGAGTTTGGAGTGGGATATGAGGGATATGGAGTAATTGGGACAACAAAATCTATTGCCCTAGATCATCATAAATTAAAGGGGTAACAGAAATGGGAGACCAGTCCTATAGATATGATTGTATTTTTTCACTGAAGCTGATAGTCACAATAAGTTATGTACTCAGACTCCCATGCTGTACCTAACAAACAAGAAAGCTGGGTTTGGATTTTTGGGTATGGTTTTGGGGTTTTTTTTAGCTTAGTTCTTTTTCCCATATTACCTTTTGCTGCAAAGGAGAAAGCTTTGTAGTGTCATGGTTTCGTTGTTTGGGGTTTTTTTACATGGTATTTGTAATATTAGCTCAGACAGTGGCTTGGTTTTCAGACCTACTCATGCACATTAGATAGATGCCACCTTTTTTTCTTTGAGAAAAAGAACAAGTGTAAAGAGAAAGGCTTTTATAAGGAACAGTTTTCCTTACTGACACTGCCACTACTGCTTGTTTTCTCTTGTCCAGTAGATATCAGATTAATTGGTAGGTTTGTACTTGTTTTTTGTTCAGATTGGTTTTTTGGTTTGCATTTTTTTCTCAGGAAAAAGGAATCTTCAGGAGAAAGTTTCACTAGATGTTTTTAATCAAAAAGCTGTCCAAAGAAAATTCTGTAGAATTGTGTATGTTCAGGCTCATGTGGATGAGCAAATAGCCCTGTAAAATATAACTTAATGACATTTCTGATACTTTCCCTTTTCTCTGACTGTATAGAACAATGACTTTGGGTCCAAATTCTTTCACAAGTGGGTGCTTCCCCAGTCATGTAGATTAAGAACCAGCTACATGTCTTTACCTGAAATAAGAAGTTTAAATCTTATTTATAAATGGTTTTTGGTTTCTTACCTATTTCTTGAGATTTATCTCAAGAGACAGATCAAACATTGACCTCATAATTGTTATTTTTTTGAATATTATTAGGTGCTCATTTAATGGAGAAATAATCAGTAGTTTTACATGGCATTATAGCTTAGTACAATTTATTTAGAAGTGTCTGTTTCCTTTCTTTGGAATCCTAGTTTGTTTTCCATCCAGATTCTGCTGAAAGGTAAATCATCCATCACTCTCTTCAAATTACAGCATTTGAAAAGTCAGGCTTGGAATTCCACATGTTAAGCTT